>NC_049260.1:110333417-115490733 GCF_011100685.1 Canis lupus familiaris | reverse complement strand
AAGCTAAAGTCAAGGCGGGGAAAAAATTCAACGATGCTCTATGTGAGACGATGGTTATTTTGCAGCGCAGTGGGTATAATATAGCCCCGATCTGTTTTTCTTACCTGTCAAAACCGCAGTTTGAGGATTCATATCAAACTTATGTCAATTCACAAGGAAAGGCTGTTTCCACGGGGTTGGGGGAGAAGGCATCACTGGGTGGCTGAAGACAGTCCTTTCATAGACAAGCCAAAATTCACAAAGTAGAGGAGGGCCCAATCGGGGACTCTTCATAGAACAATCCCTAGATTTGTGCACGTTTGTTTCTTGGGATGCAGATGGCAGCAGAGAGGCCAAAACAGCACCTTCCCTTCAGACAAGACCGCAGTTTTTTTTCGTGTGTGGCCTAAGGATAATCACAGTCTCTATTTCATAGGGCCACTTTGGAGGAGGCAGTGTGAGAGCACACGTGCAGTGCTTCACAGGGGCCTGGCACGGAGGAAGCCATCAAAATGTGAATTTGCATTGTTATTGTAGAGGTGTTACCCAAGCAGTTTTTTTTTAAAGATCTTATTTATATATTCATGAGAGACACACAGAGAGACAGGCAGAGACACAGGCAGAGGGAGAAGCGGGCTCCATGCAGGGAGCCCAATGTGGGACTCGATCCCTGGACCCTGGGATCACGCCCCGAGCCAAAGGCAGACGCTCAACCACTGAGCCACCCAGGTGTCCCAAAGAGTTTTTAAAGTGGACTCATCGCTGTGTTTTGTATTGTCAAGGTGATGGTCTGGAAGGGCCTCCGGAGGGGGTGCAATCAGCATTGCTTACCCAAAACTGGGACTCTGATCCCTCACCCCAGTTCCAGATGCCTTCTTCAGGCCACTGCATACGCTGATCACTGAGCTGGTTGCCCAAGACCGGGAATCAGAGTAAAAGTTAAACTCCCGTAGGGCCCAAATTATGATTCTAGAACATCTCCTATGTGTTGAGTGCACTTCTATGCACCGAGCATCGTTCCTGAGGTCATCCACAGAACAACTCTAAAGGTGGACACTGTCACCAGCACCATGGTATGGATCACTAAAATGAGGCACAGAGAGAGTAAGCACTTGCCTAGTGCTAGCCGGGCATCCAGTAAGTGGCCGGGCTGGGAATCGAACTTCAGTCTGGCTGGGCTGAAAGCACGCGCTCTAACATACCGGATGTGAGACTATTATAATATTAGCAATAACTGTAAAAAATACCCTTCTATTCCTTATTTTTATATTTCCCTAGGGGTCTTATGTCTATTATGACTTCAAAGAAAAGACTATGAAAATCTCTTTTAAAGCAAAATGATTATAAGTAACTTTTCCTTATACACTTAAAGATTTATTAAGGCGCTATTATTAAAATTTCTTGTTCAGGATTAAACTGTTCAATTTATAGCACTTGATAAATTACTTTGATACACTTAGCTACCTCTTCTTTAGCATGTCTTTAAATTAAATTTTGAGTTTAAGAGCAGAGAACACTGACAAAAATGAGATTTCAAAATAAAATGACTGCATACAGAAATCTGTATATAGCTCTAAGATTTCTGAATGTCTCAACATTTTAATTCCTATCACATGGATATAAGCTTGGACTTAAAATATCTATAATTTCACTTTGAATCATACATTTAATGATTATTTTTTATGCCTTGCTGAATTTGTTTCTACTTCCTCTCTTCATCAGAGCCCTAGTTTCACCGACGCTGAAGTGACACTAATCTTGAGACCAGGTTTGAATTCATTTTAGTAATTTGTAAGTACATGTGAATGCTGAGGAAGTATTAGCAATGTACCCACGTACTAGATTTAGCAATTTGGGAAGAAAGACTGGCAGAGCTGAAATAGCATGGGATTTTCGGCTAGATGGTGCTGAATATGAACTGACCCTGCCACTACTAGCTGTGTGATTCTGAGTAGGTCATTTAAGCTTAGTGACCCTCCATTTCCCCATCTATGAAACGGGGCTCATAACTCGCTCTTCCCAGGACAGATGGCGTGATGTACATCAAGGACATAGACCAGTGCATACCACGAAATAAGCTCCCACTTTTGTTGCAAATTGGAAAAAAAAATGTAGATTCCAAACAACCTTGTCATCCTTTAATCAACCGAATTGAGAAGACGTTGGGGTGCCTGGGTGGCTCAGTCGGTTAAGCGTCCCGACTCTTGGTTTCGGCTCAGGTCATGATCTTGTGGTTTTGGGAATCGGGCCCCGCGTCGGGCTCCACGCTCAGTGCGGAATCGGCTTTGGGTTCTTTCTCCTTCTCTCTCTTCCTCTGCCCCTCGCCCTGCTCGTGCTCGCTTTCTCTCTCTCTCTCTCTCTGTCTCTCAAATAAATAAATAAATTCCTCAAAAAAATAAGTGAGAAAAAGTGGATCATTTCTAATGCATAATGTAGAAAGAACTTTTTGGCAGTTTCTAAATATCTATATATATATTTATTTGTACTTTATACTATATACACAGAGCCCGTATACACATATATACAGTCTGTGTATACTATATATACACACACACACTCTATACTGTACTCTGTACATATATATGTAGAGAGAAACTATATGTATTTTATATATATTCCGCATGTATATACCATATATAATCTCTCTTTCTGTTTCTCTCCCACCCTCCCTCTCCAGACACACACACACTTGCACACTGAGTTAACCATTAGCTCACTGTTATGGCACACATGGAAGGAGTAAAATGCGGCTGCTGTAATGGCTTAAATGAGATTCTCACCCAGAATAAATCATGGCTCCCCATTCTTTAAAATGAAGTTAGAACTCCTATTTTCTCCAGTGTTGTTCGTATGTTAAAATTTTTTTTTGTTAGTTTCTTTTAATGATTTTGTAAGTCACAACTACAAAAGGCACTGTGCTTGGCACTTGGACAAAGATGATCTCATTTAAGCCTCATAACAGCCCTAGGATGTAGGTAGCATTATCCTCGTTCTTTAAAAGTAGCTTTATTGAGACAAAGAGACATATGACGAGCTGTACATTTTAAGGTGTACTGTTTGATATTTTGACATGTGTGTACACCTGTGAAACCATGACCACATTCAAGATAGTGGGCATTTGTGGGGCACCTGGGGGGCTCAATCTGTTAAGCATCTGACTCTTGATTTCGACTCAGCTCATGATCTCAGGACCCTGGGGTTGAGCTCCTTGTTGAGTCGCACGGCGAGCCCCGCTTGGAGCCCCATATCAGGCTCCGCACTCTGTGGGGAGTCTGCTTGAGATTCTTTCTCCCTCTGCCCCTCTCCCTCCTCCCTGTGTCTCAAATAAATAAATAAATCTTTAAAATATAAAGATAGTGAACATTTCCATCACCCAGACAATTTTCCTTACATACCCTTATAATCCATCCCTCCTGCCTTTGGTCTATTGCAGAATAATGTTCCATTGTATGGATGTTGGTGAGCATTTGGGTCGTTTCCACTTTTTAGCTATCATAAATAAAATAATGCTGCTGTAAACATTAGTGTACATGTTTTTGTGTGGATATATGCTTTCATTTCTGTTGAGTATATATTCAGGAGTGGAACTTCTGGGTTACATGGCAACTTTGTGATTAACTTTGGAGGAACCGCCACACTGTTTTCTATGTGGCATGCACAATTCTACATTCCCCTTGGAGTGTTTAAAGATATGAATATACGGAATTAGAGAATGTTAAGGACTTGCGTAAGGCCACACCACTTGGTGTCTGGTGCAAATTTCCCAGAGCCTACCATTTCAAAAATCCAAGCAAGGTGGTGGTAAGCTCCTTCAGCATAGAGATGTTTCTCAACTTTATAGCCTGGGCAGGTCCTGAACCAGGCTGCTCAGATCAAAGCTCAGTTCTGCCGGTTGGTAACACTAAGAAAGATTCATGATCTCCATTCCTCAATTCCTCACGTGGGAACATGGAGATGCTAATAATGACAGCCACGTCCTGAGATTGGTGATTACATAAATTAATGGTTAGCAATTACTTTGCTCAATCCTGGAACATATGGAGTTCCATAAACATTGATTGTTATTAGTCACACTATTATTATTATTATCACTGCTATTATTATTGCTGCCATTGCTATAATTTGCACCCAGAACAGCTCATAACAGAGGCAAAATCAACCCTCGTAAATCAGCACGCCAACAGGCTGCTCTGCAATATGTGAATTGACCTCTGGTTTTGGGAGGGATGCTCCATTCACGCCTCAAAATAATGTGGCCCTGTGCATACGGAAATGAATACCGGGCTTTCCTACTCTGCAGATTTGGTCTAACATGGTGCGTCTTAACCTTTTGGAGCTCTGAGCACTGGATAAAAGTTACAGACCTTCTCTCTAGGAAAGTTCCCATGTATGACGCCCTTCAAAACAATCCTGGTAAGGCCTGTCAGAGGCAGGCATCGGGAGTGATGTTCAGTGCACACCTCATGGAAGACAGGCCTTCCCTAGGTGCTGTATGACCAGAGGCTCATTTAATCCTCATAATCACTTTCAAGAGGAGGACCGATCACTTGCATTCATAGTGGAGAAAACTGAAGTTTCCAGAATGAAGTGGCCTTCTCAAGGTCACACGCTAGAGGCCATCCCTACACTGTTTCCAGAGCCACTTGTCCTCGGCCACCTTTTCCACCTCTTCCTCTTTAACCATCAACTTAGGCACCCTTAAAGATGCAATTGCTTCTCTACCTCTTCCATGATTTGACAGTCTACATCCAAGCATTTTAGCATAATTGGGGAAGTCAGTGGGCGGGTGATTCTTGCTTGCCGTGGTAGAAGCCAGTAAGCCATCTACTTATCATTCCGTTGGCGAAGTCTCCCTGCTTTCTTTCCTCTTGATAACACAGCAGGATATCATTTTAAAGGTTGCCAATCCCAACATGGTTCTTGCACCTAACTTGCAACATCAATTATTGACTGGTTGTGGGGAATGCCTCCATTGTATAAATGGGCCCCATTCACTTTGACTCCTAAATTGTCTGCACGTCACATCAGGCCCGAGTCACTCAACTTGAATACGAGGCAGCTTCGTAATGTGCCTGTTACACAAGTTGGAGGGCGAAGAGAGTGTTTTCCAATTTCACACCCCTAATCCAATTTACTAGACACTGCGGTGCATGACTTTTAAAGCAGATGAGGATGCACTCCACCACTCTCCGGAGTGGACTTTCAAGCCTGCCGCTAGGTACACCTCATTGGGCGGATTTCCTAAAAGAAAAAGGGGATCTCATGGGCGGCTGTTGTTGAGGCCTGGTGCTCATCCCGGTGTGTGGGGAGCAGGTGGGAAGGGGGGGCAGGGCGGGTGGCAGGTGACACCCCAGCGCAGCCTCCTGGACTCCGACGTGACTTTCCTGTGGTTCCGATGCCGAATCACTTCTTTCCGCAGCCTCTAAGATGGGGGAGGGGGGGCGCGGAGAGACAGGAGACAGCGTATGCTTTTAATCGCTAATTATATTAAGTACAGGAGAAAATGCATTCGGAGTTCCATCTCACTGTGTTTTTCATTCTCCTTCCCAGGGTGCCACAGACATCCCATTTTCGGGACCAGCCATCCTGCTTCCTCTTCACACACAGAAAGTAAAAGGGGTAATTATCCCCCAGGAGCACCTTAATTGTGCCAATTAACCTGACCACTTTTTGCAATCAAAGCCAGGCAGAGAAGAGGATTTAAAGTGATCAAACACCATTTAACGGGCTGTAGATAAGTAATAGATGAGGCAGGGCGTGTCCTGTAAAGGATGGGCTCTGAAGGGACAGGCGCTGGCACTCAGGGATTTTTTTCTCTCTCCCCCCATTACTGAAAAGAGAAATGACACCTTAGCAGCTTTTAATTCCACCACTGTTGTGCCTTTAATAACACAGCACACGAGCCCGGGTACCCAGGCTTGTTTAAGCTGTCCCCGGAAGCATCCTGGGGGCGGGTGGCTTGCTTCCTCTGGCAGGGGGGCCCCGGCTCTGAGCCGCCCCCCTAAAACGAAGGTGCCCCGCACCATCGCACCATCGGCCAAGCAGCTCAACCTTGCTGAGCCGCACTGTCCCTGTGTGCCAGTCCTGCAGTGAGCACCGCCCGGCCAATCCCCCCAGCTCCAGGGAGGGGGGTGGCAGGCGTTGACCCCATATGGTGGATGATGGGACTGTGTTTCAGTGACCCGGACTGCCCTTCCCAAGGTCACAATGTAGCTCGGTGGCGCCTTAGAGTTCCCTCCTCCTCCTCCTCCTCCTCCTCCTCCTCTTCCTTTTACTGTCCCAGTGTTCACTGAGAACCTACTATGTGCCAAGCACTCTGCTGAGTATTGGGGGGCAGAGGGGGGAAGATAAGGGACAGAATCTCTGTTGTCAAGGAACTTGAACAGATTTGAGCTCTGATTGCAAAGCTCTTACCCTAATCACGCCACCGTAGCATTTTGCTTTCCTTGCAGTACTGTTATGCTCAGGTTGGTGACTGGATGCAGAAGTGCCCCGTTCTTTCGGTGAGGTTATGGGTTATGTAGGAGATGCACGCGCACGCACACGTATCTTACAGGCAACTGAGTCTTTGTGAACCTGTTCAAAGCTCATTTAGGCATGACTAACCGGGCGTTCGCTCCAACTCAGTTAATTTTCTAAATACAACGTGATGGAAAATAAACAGGCAAATCTATAGGGACACAGAGTAGATTAGCGGTTGCTTGGGGCTAGGGAAAGGACCAAGGCGTGGCTGCAAACGGGCATGAGTTTCTTTCTGGAACGTTCTGAAACGGGATTGTGGTAATGGTTAACGATGCTGAAAATCTACCGACAATCTTGAGTTGTACACTTAAAATGAGTGCATTTCCTGGTAGGTAAATTGGACCTCAGAAAAGCTGTCTAAAGCATAAAGTAAATTATTAAAGGCTTCTGAGGCCCCCCTGGGGGGCTCAGATGGTGGAGCATCTGCCTTTGGCTCAGGGCATGATCCCGGGGTCCTGGGATCGAGCCCCACTGAGCAGGGAGTGTGCTTCGCCTTCTGCCTCTGTCCCTCTCCCTGCTCATGTTCTCTCTCTCGGTATCTCTCTGCCTCAAATGAATAAATAAAATCTTTTAAAAAAAGAAAAAAAAGAAAGGCTTATGAGGTAGTCCTGCCGGGAAGTGTGAGTTCGAGTCTTTCTGGGCGGATCAAGGAAGAGACAGGGCGGTGGGAGGCAGTGGCACGTGAGCGTCCCTGGGCGGTGCGTGGGCAGGCCTGCGGGGGCGGGGGGGAGGTCCTTCCCAGCAGGAGGCCTTCCAGAGCCAGCAGCATGGGCCTGCACCCTGAAGAGGAAAAGAACAAGAGACTCCCCGGGGAGGGAATTGGGGGCACAGCTTAGGTGTCTGGGTGGCGTTGCTCGGCACCAACTTGGAGAGTCTCTGGGTCAGAAAGCTCTGAAGGGCAGCAGTGGTCTGGGTCTTTGGAGGCCCGAGCTTCGTCAGGTCTCTGGCCAGCACACGTTAGGCTAGTCTCACAGACTCCGCAAAGTAGGTGGGTGCTATACAGTACAAATATGCTCATCTGGGCCATATTTAAGGCAATTGGATGTGTAAGAACTTGATTTGGGTGCCACAGGGCTCTTGAGCTGATGGTCATTGCTGCGAAGAAATAAATGACCCAGGGACCATTTTAGGCCAATGCAGGTGGGCATCTCTTGACCCTTTATAACAGGACGATACCATGAATTTGTTGCATCACTTGGCTAATAGCCAGCCTCAAAAATTATAGTGGCCAAGAGTAACAGCTGTCTAGGCAACCTAATGGGCATATACCTGTTGTGTAATGACCCTGGGCAGCTTGACATATCCAGTTTCCTCAACTACAACACGGGAAGGCATGAACATTTGCTACACAAGACTGTGAGGATCACATATATTTGTACATATAAAGTCACAACCCTCACCCAGCGCCCCACACAGAGGGAGCACTGTAGGCTTGGTAGCTCTTATTAGCTGAGAGACTGACGTGGCAGTCTGTTCTTAGAAATCCCAGGAAGAAGAGTAGATTTTTTTCTTTTTAAGATTTTATTTATTTAGTCGTGAGAGACCCAGAGAGAGACAAAATGAGAGAGAGAGAGAGAGAGAGAGAGAGAGAGAGAGAGAGAAGCAGGCTCCACGTCGGGAGCTCAATGAGGGACTTGATCCCAGGACCCCGGGATCAGGCCCTGGGCCAAAGGCAGACGCTCAACGGCTGAGCCCCCCAGGGCACCCCGAGTAGTTTTGATTAATAAACATCTGTATGATTTCTATTCAGAACGACTCTGGAATCAGCGTTGCGGTGGAGGCGGCCCGTGGGCTCCAGGGGAGGCACGCCTGGGCGGCGGGCAGGTTGGCAGTGGGCACCCGGAGGCGGGGACAGGGCCCACACCTGGGGCTAGAAGGCGCCCCGAGGGTTGGAGCACTTTGAGGGTTAGATGACACATGCAAAGCAGCCAGGTGGGTGACCCAGCAACAGGGGCTCCCAGATGCTCCGGGGTGCGTCCGAAGTCACCAGGGTGAGAGGTGCCGGCGCTAAGCCTTGAACCCGGTCCATCTGGATCTTGAGGTCGCACTCCGGGCCATCGTGCTCCACAGCTGAGCAGCTGCGGCCCCTGGGCGACGAGCGGGACCTCTCACCCGCTCTAGCTCCGTCCCTAAAGCGCAGAGTTACTGGCACGGCTGCCCAGGATTGTGACCGTCGATGAGCTGCGGCAGGCGCTGGGGCCCTGCCCCGCAAGGGGCTGGCAAGTGTTAGTGACGGCGCCAGGACGATGTTTTTGCCTGAGGGTACTTCCACTTTAAAATTTATCTCTTGGGGGGCGCCTGGGGGGCTCAGCGGTTGAGCGTCTGCCTTCTGCTCAGGGCGGGATCCCGAGGCCCCGGGATCGAATCCCGCATCGGGCTCCCCGCGGGGAGCCTGCTTCTCCCTCTGCCTGTGTGTCTGCCTCGCTCTCTGTGTCTCTCATGCATAAATAAATAAAATCTTTTTAAAAAGTGAAAAAAAAGAAAATTCTACTTAAAAATTTTTTTTATTGGCGTTCAATTTGCCAACAAAAATTCTACTAGTACTAGGTTTACAGAAAAATTGAAAAGATGGTACAGAGTTGCCATGTATTCTGCACTCAATTTCCCCTATTATTATTAACATCTTATATTTTTATGGTACATCTGTTACAATTAATGAACCAATATGAATTTATTATTATTATTATTATTATTATTATTATTATTATTAACCAAACTCCATACTTCATTCAATTTTCTGCAGTTTCCTTTCAGATTCTTTTTATAGCCCAGGACCCTATGCAGAGTAGTGGATCATATTTACTGGTCATGCCTACTTAGGTTCCTCTTGACTGTGCCAGTTTCTCAGACTTAAATGAGAATTATGGCCAAGTGTTAGAGGCTGAAAGTAGATGAACTTGAGAGTGAGACACTTACAGGGCAGCAGTCTTAGGTGGGGCCTCACTCCTTTGTGGTGAAACCCACTAGGTTATTACACAAAAGAACCAAGAAAGATTGCTTCTGGATCCGGCAGGGGAAGAGTAATCATTGCGAACTCCTCCAGATGGTTCTCTATAAGAGGGCCAAGTCTATGGGGGCAACTGGGGTGGGGGGTTCAGCAGCTGAGCATCTGCCTTTGCCGCAGGTTGTGATCCCAGGGTCCTGGGATCGAGTCCTGCATAAGGCTCCCTGCAGGGAGCCTGCTTCTCCCTCGGCCTATGTCTCTGCCTCTCTCTGTGTCTCTCATGAAAAAATAAGTAAAATCTTAAAAAAAAAAAAAAAGCCCAACTCTACAGGGGAAAGATATTGCCAGAACCTTATTCACATAGAAACTAGTCAAGAAGGGGAAAGAGGAAGGAAGGTATTTCGAGCAAAGCAGGAATCATGAGTGTAAACCTAGAGGCAAAAGAGAAAAGGGCCTACTAGCACGGGGTGGGGGGGCGGTTGTAAGAGACCTGAACGTGACTGGGTGAAGGAAGAGGAGCACGGTCAGAAAATGAAGCTGGAGAGGGAGGTGGGGGTCCAGTCATGCAGAGTGTCGTGTGCCCTGGCTGGGGGAACTCATTTTTTACTCCGAGCAATTGAAACCATTGAATGGTAATGGTGCCATCAGATGTTTTTTATGTTAGGGGCGATGGTTCTGGTTGGTGTGTGGAGAATGGATCGTAGGTGTGGAGGTGAGGGTGTAATAAGGAACAGCAAGGACATCCGGGTGTGTGTGTGTAATAAGGGAATCAGGCAAGGACACAGTGGAATGGGGCATGGAAAGGGGAGAAGAGGACTCAAAGATGAGCCCAGGAATCTGGTGGGGATACACTTTTTAGTCCACTACCCACAATGCCTTGGGAAACCAGTGTCTGTGCAGTTAGCGATCCTTTCGGTAGCTCCTCAAAGGTTTTATGCAACGAAGGTAATTGTTTCAGGGTGCCATCTGTCTTCATTAGAGCATTCAGAATCTGAAATCTTTGAGTCGGCCTAAATTTCTGGTGAGAAATGCCAAACACATACAATTGTACCAACTTGTGGAACTGAACAACAACAAAGGACAGCTCTTTTGCTAATGTTCACTCCCGTCGTTCATCAGGAAGTTTGTAGTTGAAGCAGTCACTAGTTGTAGGACTTAACCGTAGACAGAACGATAAGCTGAGGATTCATTAATTCTCTGTCCCTGGCCGGTTCTGCCCATGTTATTGACAAATCAATTACAGACAGTCTGGGTTTGTAACTTTGCAGTTGGACAACCTTAAAAGAATACGAGGCATTTGCTGCCCTGAACTATTTACCTGATTGGGTTATTTCTAAAAGGCACTGTCGCGTATCACCAAGGACCTAAAGCTGACCCGTCATCTTAGAAGGGGTGAAATTTGATTGCGAAATTGGACATGACCTTATCTGGCAAGAACACAACCTCTGAAGCGTTCTTGCCTAAACATTCTTCTCATATACACTTAGGAGAATGTCAGAGATGACATTTTAAAGGTCAACCAATCCAGCCCTCTTTTAGGCGTAGATGAAGCTCAGACCTACAGAAAAGTGGTTAAGGAAACTGCCTATGGTTACATGGCACCTTTGGAACCGAGTCAAGACTCAGGGTCATTGACTTTGAGATCATCAGGTCCAAAGCTCTTCGGGCTGTCTCGCACCCCATTGTATGACTGGCTTCCATGCAAGGACTGTTATTAACAAAAAAATGATAAAAGATATAAACGCACTTGAAAGCATCGCTAAACTGGAAGAAGTCTATAAAAATCAGTGTAACTGAATATTCTTATTTCTTTAAAAGTCAAAAAGTTAAAGGCCCAAAGCAAATACAGGAAACTATTAAAAGTTGTTAAATCTATCATTTCCTATAAAAAATAAATTTGATGACTCAGATGGCAATGCATCTCTAATATTATAATAAAATTCAATGGAAAAATTCCAAAAAATTAAAATAATAAAATTTTAAAAAGAAAAAAAATAAATGTATTTTTTTCTTCAATCAACAAACATTAAGATTACAATGCCTCTCACATGGAGATCACTATAACCGAGGAGGAAGCTGTTGATAAGATGATCTCACACTCCAAAAAAATTTGGAACCTTCTTGCTGTGGGTTGAATCCTGTTCTCTAAAAGATATGGTGAAGTCCTGTTCCCCAACGCCCGTGAATGTGACCTGATTTGGAAAGAGGACTTTACAGGTGTAGTCAAGTTAGGCTGAGCTCATACTCGATAGGCTAGGTCTTTTTTTTTTTAATTTTTTCATTATTTATTTATGATAGTCATACAGAGAGAGAGAGAGAGAGAGAGAGGCAGAGACACAGGCAGAGGGAGAAGCAGGCTCCATGCACCGGGAGCCTGACGTGGGACTCGATCCTGGGTCTCCGGGATCGCAGCCCTGGGCCAAAGGCAGGCACCAAACTGCTGCGCCACCCAGGGATCCCAATAGGCTAGGTCTTAATCTAATAAGACCGACGTCCTTCCATGAAGAGGAGAGACGACACGCAGGGAGAATGCTGTCGGTGACAGAGGCAGAGATGGGATCCATGCATGTAGCCATCGAGAAGTGCCAAAGGTTGCTGGCAGCACCAGAAACTATGAGAAAGGCTCGGAAACAGCATCTCCCCTAAAGCCTTCAGAGAAAGCCTGGCTCTTCTGACACCTCGATTCCAGATCTTTAGTCTCTAGAACCGTGTGACAATGGATTCCTGTTGCTGTAAGCCACCCAATTCGTGGAAATTAATTACAGCAGCCCCAGCAAGCTAACCCACTTCTTTTCTGTTGAGGGCTACCAACGGGCGACGGAAGACAACTGTTCAATGGCATGTTGTCATTATGGGCTATTTATTTGCCTGACTTCTTTCCCTCATCTAGATGCTACTGCTTTCAGCACAGCGCTTCTCCATTACCTGTACTATGTGCTGAATGGATTTTTTTAATATAGATTTTGTTCATTTATTCATGAGAGACACAGAGAGAGGCAGAGAGAGAAGCAGGCTCCTTGCAGGGAGTCCGATGCAGGACTCGACCCCAGGACCCCGGGATCACACCCTGAGCCAAAGGCAGATGCTCAACCGCTGAGCCACCCAGGCGCCCCTATTGAATGGATTTCAACTAAGGTCATCTCTCCTCTCTACCCCTCTATCCCTTCTCTGCTTCCGTCTGCAAGAATGGAGGTCTTCCACACTGCACTTGTAGATTAGATTGGTTGCTGGGGATGAAAGTAATCAGGTAAAGCAATGACTACTTTTGTGAGCTCTTTCATTTCATCTTCTTTCATTAAAAAAAAAAAAAACTCAGTTTGCCTTTATTGAAAATACTAAGGGTTATTTCCTCCCCAGTCCTCCGCCTCCAAATTGAGACCTACATGGATAGACTTTATGTGGATCCTAACTAGAAATTTGGATCTTTTTTTTTTTTTTTTTTGCTGTACCAGGCAAAGATCAAAGCAGAAGTCAATATCTAGGAAAGATAACAGAGAACCATGAAGTATGGTACTTCAGTGGCATAAAATAAATACAGTCATTCCCCCTGGCAATTCTGCTCCAATTAGATACACAAGTGACCTCCATACTTTACTGTTCAGTGTACTCCGGTGCAGGGCTTCTTCTAGGTATTAGTGTGACAGTGGCTTTAAATCTTTCTCTTTCAACAACATCATGCTCTGGCATAAACTTTGGGGTTGGGAAGGATGTCAGAATTCAGTGAGCTCAGTGGGGTCTGAGGAAGCACTGAGACTCACCAAGTTCACAAAACCAATTGATGGTTCCAGTCAAGCCTGGAACACAGGCCTCCTGCGCCCCATCCTGGCATTATTTCAGCCAAATCTCTGTTCTTTTTAGCTGAGATTTAGTTTTCTTTCAGGAAGTGTTCTCGCTCTTCCTCTTCCAAGCAGGTGTAGTGTAGTTCAAGGTCTGATCTTTGAACATGAAGGACAGAACTTTCCTGCAGGGTCATCTACTTCAATGCTCTCTTATTTCAACTAGAGCTGCAAAACTTTGCCCTCCTACCAACAGAAGAGAATCGAATAGAGTAGAAGCTTCAGATAATGAGATAGCTAATTCAAAATGTAATTTCAAAATTAAACAATGGCAATTCCTCAGGTTTGATCATTGTGCTATGGCCATGTAAGGTGTTAACATGGAAATCTGGATAAGGGATATAAAGGAACTCTATACTATTTTTGCAACTTTCCTGCATGTCTAAATTTAGTTCAGATTAAAAAGGTTTTAAAAAATTGAATAGGCAGGATTTTTGAAATATACTGATGGCTTTCCTACCTAACCTTATTCCTGAAAGGAAATGTGTGTGTGTGCGCGCGCATGTGTGCGTGTATTCCTCAGAACATTCTTTACGAATTCTCTCCTTATACTGCTGCAACACAGTAAGTTTGATAAGTTCTTCTTATCACCTTGTGAAAATTACATTTTTGTTAATAGCCATTAACCATTATGTGATAGACGATGCACCAGTAGCTATAATCTGCACATAGTAGAGCTATGGGAGAGAAACAGAGCCCTCTTGGGGGCAATGCAATGATTGGATAATCCTCTATTGGAAAAGCTATAGTGCTCCACTTCTCCCAAGGGGAACAATGCAGTTACTATCAACTGGAATCTGAAACTGGTAGCTTCTTCTCTTCAAGCCCGTTTCTACATTTAAAATCCATGTAATTGTTTCAGACGAAGCCTAGGTGTATTTAATGTTATCTCCGGCAATTGGCCCAAATGGATCCTGCAATGCTTTTATATTCATCAATTAACTGTCAAGTGCCTACTACTTGGAAAGCATCATTCTAGTTGGAAAGACAGTCAAGTAAATTATCATTATAGAGTTTGATAAGTGCTATGGTAGGGGGAGTCACATGGTTCTATCAAAGCACAGAGGATTAGTGCTTCTAATTTGGTGTTTGGAGTGGAGGTGCCAGGGAGGACTTTCTGAGGGAGGGACTACCTGGGGTTGGTTGAGTCTCTAAGGAGAGCATGAGGTAGCCAAGCACAGAAGGCAAGGACTGTAGAGAGGCATTCTAAGCAGAGAGAGGGATCTAAGCACAGTTATAAGACAAATTTGGCATGTTTGAGCAAGTAGTCCATCACAGTTGGGGCATGAGGGGCACATGTATGTGGGAAGGGTCCTGGGGCGAGGCCTTTTGCCCTGAACCCTTTGGGGAGAGAGGAGCGGCCTTTTGTCTCAGAAGAATCACTCTGGCTGCAGAATGGAAAGTGGACTGCAGGTAAACTAGAATAGAAACAGAACCTAGGGGGATCCCCGGGTGGCTCAGCGGTTTAGCGCCACCTTCGGCCCAGGGCGTGATCCTGGAGACTGGGGATCGAGTCCCATGTCGGGCTCCCGGCATGGAGCCTGCTTCTGTCTCTGCCTCTCTCTTCCTCTCTCTGTATATCTCGTGAATAAATAAATAAAATCTTAAAAAGAGAGAAAGAAACAGAACCTGGTAGGAAGGCTACTGCAACAGTCCAGGTGAGTGAGGTTAGTGGCTTAAAGAAGGATGGTGGCAGTGGGGGTGATGAAATATACTCATTAAAATTATATTTAGGGAGTAAATTTATTTAAAAAAATTTTTTTAATAATAAATTTATTTTTTATTGGTGTTCAATTTGCCAACATACAGAATAACACCCAGTGCTCATCCCGTCAAGTGCCCCCCTCAGTGCCCGTCACCCATTCACCCCCACCCCCCGCCCTCCTTCCCTTCCACCACCTCTAGTTCGTTTCCCACAGTTAGGAGTCTTCATGTTCTGTCTCCCTTTCTGATATTTCCCAATCATTTCTTCTCCCTTCCCTTATATTCCCTTTCACTATTATTTATATTCCCCAAATGAATGAGACCATATAATGTTTATCCTTCTCTGATGACTTAGGGAGTAAATTTAAAAGTACTTGGTGCTTTGTTGGATGTGGAGGTTTCCTGAGAGTAAGAGATGGTGTCCAGATTTTTGCTTTTCCATAATGAGTTAGCTATAGCTTCGACTTCTTTCTGAATGCTTCCTCCACCTCTTTGTCTTGATGGAAACCTGGCTTTCCTAAGGACACTACTTTCCTCGGGCCCTCTCAAATGAAAAGGGCAAAATAAAGGAAACACCATATGTTCCCAGATACAGTTTATGGGAATGGCAAAAAGACATAGGTCAAATAATTTTCTTTTCTTTCTTTTTTTTTTTTTTTACCATTTTGCACTCAGTTAAAATCAATGAAATGTTTTAAAAATTTAATTCCAGTATAGTTAACATGAAATGTTATATTAGTTTCAGGGCACAATATAGTCATTCAACAATTTTACACATTTCTCAGTGCTCATTGGGATAAGTGTCCTCTCAATCGCCTTTATCTATGTCACTCCCTGTCCCCCCCCCCCACTACCCCTCTGCTAACCATCATTTTGTTCTCTGTGGCTGAGAGCCTGCTTTTTTTTTTCTGTCTTTTTTCTTTGCTCATCTTTTTTTCAACGTTTTAAATTCCAGTTAGTTAATATGCAGTGTAATATTAGTTGCAGATGTAGAATTTAGTGGTTCATCACTTACATACAACACCCAGTGCTCATCACAGGTTGTTTTATTTCTTAAATTTCACATATGAGTGAAATCATATGGTACTTGTCTTTGACTGAGTTATTTCACTTAGCATTGTACCCTATATATCCATCTATGTTGTTGTCAATAGCAAGATTTCATTTTTTATGGCTGAATATATATATATATATATATATATCCATTCGTTTATTAATGGACACTTGGGTTGCTTCTATAATTTGGCTATTGTAAATAATGCTGAGGTAAATATAAGGGTGCTTATGTCTTTTCAAATTAGTGTTTTTGTATTCTTTGGGTAAATATGCACTAGTGGTATTGCTGGATCATATGGTAATTCTATTTTTAATTTTTTGATGAACCTCCATACTGTTTTCCAGAGTGGCCGCACCTGTTTGCACTACCACCAACAGTGCAAGAGGGTTCCTTTTTCTCTACATCCTCGCCAACACTTGTTTGTTGTGGTTTTGATTTTAGTCATTCTGACAGGTGTGAGGTGATATCTCACTGTGGTTTTGATTTGAATTCCCTGATGATGAGTGATGTTGAACATCTTTTCATGTGTCTGTTGGCCATCTGGATGTCTTGTTTGGAGAGGTGTCTGTTCATATCTTCTGCCCATTTTAATTAGATTATTAAAATCAATGACATTTTCAAAAATTGAATAATGAAAACATACTCTAGTTTCACTATCAACTTATTTCCTAGGCAAGTCTTAGCTTGGAATAGGGAGGGAAGGCACAAACATTTACACTGCCACTTGAGCATCAATTACTCTTCCTCTGTTACTGCTCAAGTTGTGGACATGGAATGATAGTGTCACCATTGCTCTCCATGGCCTTTTCTAGAATATTATTCATTTCTGCTGTAGTTAAATCCCTTTGCTATCATGAAAGTCCTATTATTTAAGCTCTGAAATCTCCCCATCTCCATATTGATGGCAATATGTCTACTCATTTATCTGAGATTTGGGCACCTGGTTCACAGTCTTCCTCTATACTCTAAGTCCCAGTTATTCTAGGATGACATCAGTGCCTACATAGATGACCCATTCAAATACGCTGGCCTCCTGGTTCTAATGACCTTCCCCAGTCCTCCTCATTTAGCCTTCCCCATAGCACCACTCTGGATTTTGTCATCATGCATAACTGCTTCACCTCCACAAGCTCTAATTCCAGTATCTCATTTTATTACCACAACCACCTTTACTTCCAGCTTGGATTTGCACCTGTCATCACTGTTATTTACCTTTGTAAGACATCCAAACCACTAACCCCTCTGTTATTTTCCCAATCAACTTTCCATTCTCTTCACTTTCCTTTTTAATCAGCCTGGTTTTATAATTGATCACTTCAGTAACATCTTTGTAAATACTCCAAACACCTTACATTGTCTTTTCATTGCATCAACCTGAAAAATCTCAACCTTGTATAAATCCAACTGTTCACCTTCTCTGATTGTGCCCATAGGCAGCTGAATACTGCAAAAACTGTGATTCAACAGAATAGGTGAGTTCTAAGAAGAACTCATCATCATGAACTTCCTGTGGGCCCTTGATTCTTCCTGAAAGAAACTTATATTTCTATGGTCAATCTATTCCCTCTGTCTTCATGAATATTATTTCAAAATTTTCCTTCAAACTTGAACCCTGTCTCAAGTCGTTCTTTGTAGATGACCTTTTATCCTGTCTTACTAAGAAAAATGAAGGTACAAGAAGGGAATGTCTGCATTTCCCCTATCAAACATACAGGGCGATCTATATCAGAACTGCATCCATTTCATCTTCCTTCAATTTTGTTGTAATATAGGACCTGTGTGTCTTTGAATCTGAAGCTGGGCAGTCAACTTGAGCTTCAGATCTCATCACTCCCATTTTCCCAGGACCTTTACATTCAGGAACTTTAAATTATTGTTTACTCCTTTTTCTTTATTATTTTCAACCTCTCAAATAGACTATTTTTAAAAAAGATTTTCTTTGTTTATTCATGAGAGACACAAAGAAAGAGGCAGAGACATAGGCAATGGGAGAAGCTGGCTCCCTGCAGGGAGCCCAATGCAGGACTTGATCTCAGGATCCCAGGATCCTGATCTGAGCCAAAGGCAGATGCTCAACCACTGAGCCATCCAGGCACCCCTCAAATAGACTATTTCTATCAGATTCTGTACATGCTTACTTCCCTTTCATTGAAAATGAAATAAGCACTCATTTACTGAGCAGTCTTTTCCCCAATACAGCCAAACTTCTAAATAGTTTGTTTATACTCATTGCCTCCACCTCCTCCCCTCCTATTCACTCTTCAACCCAACACAATCTAACTGCCATCCCATTGTGTCACAAACCAGCTTTTGCTAAAGGTATTAATGGGCTCTGTTACCAAATCTAAAAAATATTTGAAAATCCATTTTTACTTGACTTCTCATTAACATTCAACCTGTTGACCAATTCCTCTTTTTTTGAGAAAAAGTAAAAGCTTTTATGATACAACTCTTCTTCTTTCTCTTTCTTTCTTTCTTTCTTTCTTTCTTTCTTTCTTTCTTTCTTTTTCTTTCTTTCTTTCTTTCCTTTCTTTCTTTCTTTCTTTCTTTCTTTTCTTTCTTTCTTTCTTCTTTCAGTACAACCCTTCCTTTGTTTTCCTTCTTCATCTCATATATTCCCTTTCTCTGCCTTCTTGGCAGGTGCATTCTTTTTCTCCACTTTCACCCCAAAGCTCAAGATACCTCTGTCTTTGCAGTTTGGCTGCTTCTTATAGTAAGAGCAGATGTCATAAATAGGTGGAGCATCTTGCATCACTGTAGTCTGAATTCCTTAGTGCTTTTATTGTAGGAGTCCAACAACAACAACAAAAAAATTCGACCTCATATTTCTTAAAATTCATCCTCTAAGGTCAACAGCTTTCAAACTGTCTGCAGAGTCCTTGGCTTCTGTGAAGGTGCTGCAGGGGCCACTGTGGGGTGGATCAAGGAAATAGCTGTGCTGATGAGACTCCAGGTCCTATGCTGGGTTTCAGTAAAGGCCAGCTCTATTTTCTGATTTATATTTTGGGGGTTTTGTGTAATATTTCATTGGTAAGAGATGTTTTCTGCACATACTCACATTTATATATACACACACGCACCTGCGCATGTGCACATGCAGGCCTAGTCCAATGGCTGCACTCAGCCTGAGTTGGTGTCATTTTAAGTTTTAGAGACTGACTGCTTCTAGTGCATGAGTCCTCGGTAGAGACAATTCAAGAGTCGTACGAAAGGCTTCAGAGGCTATGCGGTGTGCTGCTTCCAGCGGTGCCTCATTCTCACTCAAAGGAAAAATATGTTCCTTTATTCCATTGCCTGAACTTGATGCATCTTGGAGTTTCTAACCCCACATCTATTTAGTCTGTCATGGCATCTAAAGCCTTTTGCTGATGCCCCGAAATGAAAATTGCCAACCGGGGATGGCAACATCTAAATAAGACTGATGAGTATACTAATTATTTCAGGGCATAGATGCTCTATAAAGAGGACTGATGGGAAACACTCTCGATGTTAGCTCCAAGAAAAGGAAAGACAGCATTTTAGCAAATAGGATGCTTAATCAGCAGAAGACGGCCTTCTAAAGATCAGTTTAAATCTTAAGCATGGAAAGTATGTTAGCGAATGTCAAGTTGAATATTCAATCTGCTCTTTCCAATTTAAGTTTGATTCAAAGCACATTTATTGGGGCTTGGTATATGTCAAGCACTGTGTCCCATGCCGTGGGGCATACAGACGAATGAGTCGTGGTTCCTCTCCTTAAGGAGCTTGCAATATATCATCCACAGATCACATGTCTTTTGCATCAAATGATCAAACCCTGAAGTCTCTGAGCTGCTCAAGGTGAGTTGAGGATGCAGAGTGCAGTGGGGCCAAGCAAACAAACAAATACTGTGACACTGCTCAGTATCTAGTTTCCTGGAAGACCCAAATAGGAACCGTAGCTTTTTCCAAGGAAGGTTTAAGATACCCTCTATGTTCCCACAGTGCTCAGAGAACACAGATAAAATAGAATGTGTCTGTCAGAGCAAGCATATATCATTTGGGCTAAAAGAAAATATAATAGCATTATGAAGCCACTCTTATAAATCAGTAAAGCTGGAAGCCAGCATTTTGTGTGGTTAACTGAGTCAAAGAGGCTGAGCATTCACATAGGAGAAGAGGTAATGATTGCTTATTGGATTTATTAATATTACTACCAGTGCCGCTGTTACTACTACTGCTGCTGCTGCTGCTTACTACTACTAGCAGTAGGTGATGTTTAAGGAGCTTTTATTCCCTGTTCCAGATATTTCTCTAAAATGTCCGTTCATATTATAGCATTCAATCTAAGAACTCTGGGTGATACATCATATTTTAATTCTATCAGTGAAATAGCTAAAACTTACAGGTTAACTAATTCATTCAGAGTAAGTGATGTCACCAGAACGTTACTGGCTGGACATTGGTGATTTGGACAGAAATAACTTGAGTGGAGTAGTACAAATGGGAGGCAGATTGGAATGGGTTAAGGAGTAAACCTACATGAGAAAATACAGATAAGGAGCCGAGGAAGCACATTGGGAGATCACTTTTTGCATGGATTTTTTTTTGACTAAAGAAGAAGGGGATCTCTAACAAGAGTGAAGAAGGCAGAGATTAGTGCAGAGGCATGTCAGTTTGTAACATTTGATAGGCAAAAAGTGAAGCACTTTTTGTCTGATGGACTCTATTTCCTTTGTGAAGGAAGAGACAAGATCATCTTACAGAAAGAAAAGAGGAGGTGGGGTCAGTGTTTTGGAAGAGGGTGATCATGCTTGAAATAGACCTTGGAGAGAGTGGAAGAGTCAGTTGAGAAGAGAAATATAATAGGACTGCTTGGCAGTGTTGAAGATTGATTTATTTAAGGTTCGTGATCATAAGTTTATAGCTATACGAACCTGCACTATTTTAAAATTTTCTCTTGCAGCCCTGGGATTCTTCATTGCAGGGAGAGAAAAGGTGGATGTTTGAATTTAGCTCTTGTTGGGATTTGCCAGATAAGTGCAGTGAAAGACAGATGGGCGAGGGAGATTAGGATAATGACAGTAGTGTTATTGATGTGATAGAATGTGGAATCTAAGCTGGATAAAGAGGGCAGTGAAGAAAGTAGAGGACTGATCAATAGGTAGAAAGTAGAGAAGCTGATGGACTGAATGACATTAGGAGTGGGGGCTAATTTAAAACTCACAATGGGTACGCTTTAAGCCAGCTTAGAGTTAGAGATAGGGTTCAAGGATGGAATGTTTGAATCAATGCTTTCTGTGTGGCAGCACAGTTTCAGGTAATAACAGAGTCCATGGTATGAATGTGGAAATGGGTAGATAAGCTGGAGTAGAGAAGGCAGCTTAATTCTTCCTGGATATGCTAAACTTGACATAAGGTCTGGGTGTTTGTATTGTTGCTTTCGTTATTTCTATGACCTGTATAATGAGACAATCCATGGTGTGTTGAGAGACTAATTTTTGTCTTGTTCTTGCTGTAGGAAATTTGCAAAATCAAAAGGTAATCTTGCCCCACCCCCACTCAAGCCTAGTGTTCTAAGATGTAGGCCACTTATTCTAAGCTGGGTAGTATAGCCCTCCTCCCCCACCTCACTGCCACCACCAGAAGGCGGTTTGGAAGTGGGTTGGAGTGCTTCTGGTTGGAGATTAGGAAGCAGTGCTAGCCTTCAGTGAGTGGCGGCCAGGCAGCCTAGATGTCTGCAAAGCTAGAGCAGGCATTGCAAAAAATTTTGCTATTTTCTGCACTATTTTCTAATGTCCTCACTGAACATTATTGTGGGTGTAAAAACTTTATCAGGGTGATGAACTAAACTCAGTTGTATAGAAACACCTAAAATGTGTGTTTCATATTTTAATAACCATTAAAATTTCAAAGAGATGCAAAATTCCATAACAAAAATGGGAGACCCTGTCTTTAGTTTTGTTTGAAACTTGTCGAGATTCGTTTACCACATCACAAGGTAAGATAGTAATATGAATTCTGCTAGACATATTTGATATATCAGTATCTGCAATTGTAACTGCTATACGGAAATCAGTAAAAGGACAATATTACTTCTAAGTCCTTTCAATGGAAATAGTAGATATAAAAAAAAAAAAAAAAAAGGAAATAGTAGATATATGAATTGCAGTGATTTCGTTAAATTTCATCCACAAAGGTTGTTTTAAGTATGTTATTAATACTATTATGGCTATACAATAATTATTCTAATCATATATCTTGGTTGTAAACATTTCATATAGAAATTTTAACATTGGTGTTGCCTATTGGTTTTCAATCTCATTCTGATCTTGTCCCTGGAGGTCTAGCATAACCTCTCTAAAGCTTCTTTTATTAGCTTCCTTTAAAAAATTATTTATTTGAGAGAGAGAGAGAGAAAGTGAGAGAGAGAGCATGTGAGCGAGAGCAGGAAAAAGGGGAGAGGGAGAGTATCTCAAGCAGACTCCCCACTGAGCACAAAGCCTGATGCAGGGCTTGATCTCACAACCTTGAGATCATGATGTGAGCAGAAAGCAAGAGTTGGACACCTCACTGACTGAGCCACCCAGGCACCTTGACTTCCTTTTATTTCCCCAAGTTTTTATTTAAATTCCAGCTAGTTAGCATACAATGTAATATTCCTTTCAGGTGTAACATTTAGTGATTCATCACATACAACACCCAGTGCTCATCACAAGTGCCCTCCCTTAACACTCATCACTCATTTAACCCATCCCCCACCCACCTCTCCTCCAGCAACCATCAGTTTGTTCTCTATCATTAAGAGTTTGTTTCCTGGTTTGCCTCTTATATTTTGCCCCCTATGTTCATCTGTTTTGTTTCTTATATTCCACATCTGAGTGAAATCATATGGTAATTGTCTTCCTCTGACTTATTTCGCTCAGCATAATCCTTGCTAGCTCCAGTCACGTCATTGCAAATGGCAAGATGTCATTCTTTTAGATGGCCGAGCAATATTCCATTGTAGCTTCTTTATCCACTCATCATTCGACAAATATTTGGGTCTTTCCATAATTTGGCTGTTGCTGATAATGCTGCTGTAAACATAGGGATGCATGTATCCCTTTCAATCAGTATTTTTGTATCCTTTGGTAAGTAGCCAGTAGTGCAATCGTTGGCTCATAAGGTAGTTCTATTTTTAACTTTTTGAGGACCCTCTATACTGTTTTCTGGAAGTGGCTGCACCAGTTTGCATTCCCACTATTAGCTTCCTTTTCAAGTATTCTCTCTATCCCTGCGTTGTTTACCGAAAGACATGCTCTCTAAGGTCTCTTCATGTATGAGAGACTACAATATAGACCTTGGAATGTGATGGAATTTCACATTAGACAATGTGTTTTCAGTGATACTTCATCATTACCCTGTAGGAGTGTGCCATCTGATAACCCTTAAAAATGAGGACCAAAAAAAAAAATGAGGACCAACTCATTTGTGAGAAGAGCATCCTTGCTCCTTTTCTCTTTGGAGTGTGTGATTTGTTTGGCATATTACTCCCATTACAATAAAGGTGGTTTCTCTTTTTTCTCTTATCATACGTGAATCTGTCTAGATTGTTATTACTTATCCTAACTTGTTTTCACTCATTAATTTCTTTTATTTAATTTCCGTTTTATGAGACATTTCTCTCATTATTTTTTTATATATATATTTTAATTTTTATTTATTTATGATAGTCACACACACACACAGAGAGAGAGAGAGAGAGAGAGAGAGAGAGAGGCAGAGACACAGGCAGAGGGAGAAGCAGGCTCCATGCACCAGGAGCCCGACGTGGGATTTGATCCCCGGTCTCCAGGATCGCGCCCTGAGCCAAAGGCAGGCGCCAAACCGCTGCGCCACCCAGGGATCCCTCTCATTATTTTTTTATCTTAAGTATGTGAGTATGTAGATTTAATTATGTGTGACTTTCATTTCAGCATAGTAAAATGGGCAATACAAAATATTTCTTAGAAAAGGGAACACAAATTTGATATGGTTGATGTCAGATGTCTAGGCTTACTACTCCCCTCTGCATTCAGATTTTGTAGGTTTCAATGTTAGATCCTTCAAGGGATCATGCTGGATTTGAGGAAAGGGAAATTGCTGCCTGGACCAAAAATGAGTGACGTGTCCTGTGATGCTCAGTGAATTCCCCTAGGGATAGCAAGTGGGTTTGGGGTTTAGTTTTGGTAATGAATTCCTTGAGTGGAAGATACTTGTTCTCTGCTTCTGTGCAAATCTCCAATGGGAAGATGGCTATGTGGAGTGGTTGGGAAGGCCAGGCAATAGATGCTTCAGCTTGGAAGCACTGTCAAGTTTCCATGCTTAGGCCTGACGTAAAGGGAATGGAGAGAACCACTTGTGTCTGAATGAGTAGGCTGGTCCACGATGGACTAAAGACCAGAGGCCCATCATTACATTTTCTGGACTGAATAACACTTTTGTCTCCTGTTTAAACCCAATGGGAAAGGGAGTCCCCCAAAGCACTGCTGAGATTGAATTTCCTATCAGTTGTAACAGATGGGGGCTAAGTTAGATTTACCTGATTTAAAAAAGAACAAAGAAAAAGTTACTAGCCCTGAAGTGCACTGGTGAAAACTCATACCAATTACACTTGAGCTTGATAATATTATTTTAGACATATTCTCATCAGAGAAACATTGAAAAACCTTAAGTGATAGATGACTATTTGCATGGCTCTATCACTGCATATTCCAAAGAACTAGTTAGCTTCTTGTTGACCTTCTGTCCTGTCCCTTTAGCACCTTTGGGATGAAATATCTTTTTTATAAGATTTTATTTATTCATGAGAGAGAGAGAGAGAGAGAGAGAGAGAGAGAACAAACAGGAGGAGGGACAGAGGGAGAGGGAGAAGCAGACTCCCCGCTGAGCAGGGAACCCAAAGGGCTCGATCCCAGGATCCTGGGACCATGACTTGAGCCAAAGGCAGACCCTTAACCGACTGAGCCACCCAGGCATCCCTGAAATATCTTTTTATTTTTAAATTTCCACATCCATTAGCATGGCTGTGGAAGGCTCCAGGGAATAAGTGAATGTGAGGTTCCACTTTCCAGAAAGATTCACACATCTTGCTTTGGTTTGTTACACTGCAGAGCGCATGGTAATACTTCAGCTAAAAGAAGAGCTTCAAATTGTCAAATCCCAGTGCTTTTGTGAAGCTGGTGTTTGTAAGACAGTAGACTGAATTCATCAGGGTCAGACAGTAGTTGGAATAAATCACCAGGGAAGACCATGAGTGGCAGGGGAAGCTATTGGGGTGCATACACTTGGGAAATGAGAAAACAGATCTTTGAGCCGTGCTTACTAAACAGAACTCTCTGGACATATCACTTAGGAGTGATTGGATAGTGAATTAAAACGTCTGCATTCGTGTTTCCCCTTGAATGACTGTTGCACAATGAATGCTTTTGAGGGGAGATCTATATGGCTTATTTTTTACTCAACTGAAAGCTCTGGAGCTCAAGACAAGATATTTCAGTTGTGTGGCTTCATTGTGTGAGTCGTCACAAAATGAGGTGGGGAAGAAATATTGCTCTTTAAAAGTTAGTGAACCGTGGGGATCTTACGTGGAGTTGTAAAGAGTTCAAACTAGTCAAGGAAAGAAATGGCAGATGGACAACTCGAAGAGGGTTCAGGCACTGCTTGAAAGACATGGGCATTGATTTCAAAGGGCTTTCCTTTCAGCGATGCACAGCCTAGGCCTTGGGGACTTCAATAGATGGTCAAAAAATATCCATGTTATTGCTTTGGGCTTTTTTGCTGAATACAGTTTCCACATCCATCCTCAAGACAAGTTTATAGCTAGCTCCACACAGCACATAAACTGCTTTGAAAAGACCCCCAAATGGTTAAATTTCATCAAACAAGTGGTTACTTTGAAACTACTCATTAGCATCCCGTCACCAAGCAGGGTCTTAACTGGAACGGGAGAGGATTCTCAGAAACAAAATCTGAGACGTCTTTGAAAAACAAACAAGAATTTCCAAAGCATTTTACGTCTCTTCGGGGAGGACATGCTTCTGGGTATCTTTGCGTACCTGCTTTGCAACCATTGCAAGAGTAAATCATGGTCCTTATAAAACCTTCAATCTGCCTGGCCTCTCAGCAGCATCTGACCTTGGTCTCTCTGGTTTGCAAGTCTCTTCCCCACCGTCTACAGACTTCCTGTGTTCCCACTGCAGCTCTACGGCTATCTCCCATTGGGGGTCCCTTTCTACGCACATCCCCAAAATGCTTGCTTATTCCTCCATTGTATTGTAGGTGCTCTTTTCTCTTCTGCACAAACCCTGGCAATTTCCTTGTTCACTGGCCTTCACTCTCTCTCTGTGGTTGCGCTGTCTGCTAGGGTAGCCACTAGCCCCACGTGTCTATTGAAATACAAATTAATTAAAAGGAAATAAAAGTCAGTCCCACTAGCCATATTCCCAGTGCTCCGTAGCCACACATGGCCATAGCCAATGCAAATACAGAACATTTCTATCATTTCAGAGAGTTCTGTTAGAAAATGTTGCTTTGTATGCTAATGACTTTCAGACAGGTCTCTAGTCCACACATCTGTCTGAGGCCTCAGGCTCCTAAGAGCCTACCAGACACCTCCATTTGGATGTCCCGTAGGCCTCACAGACACATTATTTCCACCAAACTGCTCCTTTCCTGGAAGTTAGATTGGGGCCTTGAACACAGAGATAAGGAATTTCATTTGTATTCTTTATGAAGAGGAGAGCCATCAAGAATTTTGACTGTTTCCAGATAATTAATCTCAAAATTGACAGTTCTTTAAAATAAAGAAGACTTCCAGTTTTCAAGTGTGGCATTTGACAGTTTCTAAGTTGAATCATCCCTTTCAATGACCCTGTAACTGGCACCCGTTTGCTCCCATTACCCCTGTCCCCAAATTAATTTCACATACTAGATGCAGAGTGAGGCTAACAAAGCAATCTTTGTGATGGGAATTCCACAGATTGCTTAATTGACACTTTCAAATCTCTCATTTATTTGGGTTTCTAAATCAACAGAATTAGACTACAAATTAATTCATTAGTGCAAACAATAGAAAATGGGGTCAGGATTATTAGGAGAAGAATAGACAAGGAGATGAACTGATCCACAGTCGGATGTACAGGTTGATCCCTGAAACTCAGAAAAAGTAGGTCAACTTTTCCCCCTCTCTCTTAATTACATACCCACAAGCTTTCTTCTTGTCAGGTCTGGAAATCTGTGTAATTATGTTTCCATATCTGATCGCGTCCAATTTTGAAATGAAATAAACAGTAGGAACTGGTCACATTAGCAAGTGGAGCCACGAAATTACATTCATTAAGGCATTGTTCAATTATGGAGTGCAATCCTCCAGTGACCCCAGGAAAGAAAAATTCAGTTTACAATTAAGGACCTGTGCTACTCAATAAATATATGTACTTTTTGGAAAGAATGCATGCTCTCCCCTTCTATCAAAGGGAATCTAGACCTGGAAGGGGCTCAGATAAAGAATAATCACACTTTGATGAAAAGAAGCTGAATTCACCTTGATCCAAATCAGGCCAGTAATTATCCACCCTAATGCAAGATAATGATCCTTTGGATTTATAATTATAAACCTTCAAGAGAGTCTCAGTGTAATTCTGAAGTAACAGCAAGGTAACAAGCAATGTTTCCCATTTAATTTTCCACAACATACAACACAATTCTAAATGGAATGACTGGTATTCTTTTATTACAGCCGTTTTGCATGCTTTTAAAAAAAATTCCCTCCTCTCTAGATAAATATATAGCTCCCATGGTCAATTTTAGCTTGTCTTCCCAACTTTGAATATAGTTCTCTGCTGCACTGAAGGAAGCTACCTTTTATCAGGCAGGCAAAATATTTGCCTCCTCCCCAAATTTTCTTTTCTTCAAGATTGCTTTCAGAACTGCCAAGAGTGAACAAGGAAAGATGATTTCAGCTCAGTCACTAAAATGGCCAAAGAGGATACCGTTACCTTTGCTTGTCTTCTGTTGGCCTGTCTACTACATCCCACCACCTATACATTTGATATTCTATTGGATGACAGTGAAATTGCACAGTGTACAGCCTACATGGCAGTGAGAGCAAGACACACATACTCAGACAAAAAGAGGGACAAAGAGTAAGGGAGAGAAACAGAGAGGGAGAGAAATGAGGCATTTTTTAATAATAGAAAGGGCAGACTTGCACATTCATTATGTGTCCTTGAACCAAACATCTAATCTCTGAGCCTCAGTCTCCTTGTTTGTAAGATGAGACTCAGAATACATATCTCATCGAGTTGTTGAAGATTAAATAGACTAAAGCTCTAAAATACCTACTATGGTGCCTGCTGCAAAGTGATCACTCAGTAAAGGGCAAGCATTCCATTAATCACCCAAGAGCCACATAGACATATTAGTCATATTGACACAAACAAATAGTGTGAGCATTATATGTATTGTGCACATCTAAACTATAAAGTAGGGACATTTGGGCAGATGTGAACTATGGAATAATTGAAAGAGCGCCTGTTTTGGAATCAGGAAATCAGTGTTTGAGTCTTGACTATGATCGTTGTTAGCTGTATGAACTTGGGAAAGTCCCATAGCCTTCGGAGCTGGAGTTTCTATGACTGCAAGATGGGGGCCATATGAGCCCCCCACCCCCCGACACTTGGTGTGCTAATACACGCAAAGGGGTTGTTGTATGTAAAGCTCTTTGCATGTATATAGGACATGAAGGTGTGAGACCCTGGTAGTGTCCTTTGCCTTTGGAGAAGCAATCTCAGAGGCAGGCCCTGTCTGCGTGTGGCTGAGAATACTTGTGCCAGTCTTAGACTTAAAGTCTGACAACAGCCTCTGGTCCTGTGTGCATGAAGCTTCTCCATTCTGTTTCTTGAGGGGCGACTTGCCACGGTTACCGGCTGTGTCCAGGCCTATCTCACCCAAGAGTCCAGGAAAAGACCTCCTGGGCACTGGCCATGGTGCTGGGAAGGTCGTGGGGCAGACTTCCTGATGCCTGTTACAGGCAGCCGGGCTGAACGCACCAATTTTCAGGGAAAGCAGAGGCAATCTGGAAATCACGTTCCAATCATCACCATCTGGCAACCAAATCCTAGCACATGGTAGGTGTGGTCACGGTAGGTGACCAGTAAACAGTGGAGAATTCCGGGCCATCTCAAGTTTCACATCTCATGACTTCGAGTCTGTTGATTCTCCATTCAGTCACTACACACAGCGCTTAAGGGACACTTGTGCCTCATCCCTGGGGAAATGACTTTCCTCATTTGTCTCCTCCTCTCCCACCCCCAAATCCCCCTCCACCCGCAGGGACAGCCTTCCTTTGAACTCTCTTGCCACCCCACTTTCAAATCTCCAGGGACATCAGGTAGGAAGCATCTTCGAGATGTTTCTTTCTTGGCCAACTCTCAGGTTGCCATTTTGGATTGCTAAATGGCCTCCTAATTCCCATTTCATGCCCCGTGCTTTGTCGCTTGTTGGCTCTACAGGACTGTCAGGACCTATTTACTAAACCTTGCCTATGTCCTCCTTCAGAACTCCTCAGCCGGGCTCTTTCTCCTGTTCTGTATTCTGTTCACTGCTCAGCCACCCTCACAGCCGCGACCCAAGAGCCCATGTGGAAGAGGCAGCTGAGCTCCATGACACATTTCGAAGAGAAATATCCACTCCTTCCTGAGTCTGTGACGTCTTAAATACCGGAAGCCTGTGTCTCTATTAAAGAGTTGCCAAAAAATGACAAGTGGGCTTCTTATTAAACAAAGCTTGGAGCTTGTTTAAGCTCCAAGCTTGTAACTTGGAGCCATATGAGTCACATTGAGGTAAACCTGCTTGGGGGGCTTGGGGGAAGGGGCGGTGGCCTGCCAGTCACTCCTATGCACACTTGGTTCTCTGGGGGTGGGTTGGGGGGGAGATTCTTTCAGACCAAGTAGAAAAGAAAAATCTATCCTCTGATGCAATTTGGAGCCTCTTTTTTTTTTTTTTTTTTTTCCTGCTGAAGATTTTGCAGTGAAAACATTTTTACAGACATGGATTAATGGCCAAAAAATACAGTGATTCCCTAAATGTTAATAAAGTTTTAACATAAAAAATAGATTTTCTGAGATAGCAACTGGCAGTTTGGGGATAGAAATAATGTATTCAGTAAATAAATTTCACACAGCCCAGCTAAGCACTCCTACAGACTATTCAGATCAATATTTGATGAGAATGTATCAAAGCAAACTTATTGCTGTGAGGAGCCACTGCTGTCTTTTGATTGAAGTTAATGAAGCAGACATATTAGTGTAAAGCACTTGCTGGATGCATTTGAAATTTGTCCTAACCACCACTAGTGCTGCTAATGGAAGATGGTAATTACTGTCCACATAATTCTGAAATAATTAGGAAAATGGGCACTTTTCGGAATCATCCTATTTAAAATGCAGGCCCAATAACAGAAAAGTTTCTAGACATGTGCTGACTTGAATCAGTGAAGATAAAAGTGACAGAGCGCCTTTTTACTTTACAATTGAAATCCCTCTTCTTTCACCGAACAGCTTTAGAAGGACGAGGGAGCCGGAAACCTTGCCGATGCCGAGGCGTGGAGAAGGCCTCAGGAGGTGAAGTGTGGAAGCAACGGGATGGCTCCCGTCCCCATTAGTTAGAGATGCTGTAGCCAGCCTGGGACTTGAGAGCCCTCCTGCCTCGTTGTGTTACAGGAAGCGGAGTCTCCAAGGTGCTTCCCTGGAGGCATAATCTAGATCACGGAGTTGACAAGGACTGCCGAGGACTCGAGAGGTTGGGAGCCTTCCGCTCCTTCTCTGCATAAGTCCTGGCGGGAATGGACAGGTGGGCCCTGCTCCCGGGTCAGGCCTGGGCTCCGCGGCTTTGCAGTCGGGGCGCCCTCCTGACTGCAACAGGAGGAATGCTAGATGCCAGAAACGCGGAGGGGGGGAGAAAAATGGTTCCTGGAAGCATATTGTCAATTGTGAGGCAGCACCCCCTGCACCCCAACCCCCCGAAGGAGAAGGAGCTACTTTAAGAAGGGATCCAGGGGGCAGCCCGGGTGGCTCAGCAGTTGAGCGTCTACCTTTGGCTCAGGGCGTGATCCTGGGGACCTAGGATTGAGCCCCACGGCTGGCTCCCTGCATGGAGCCTGCTTCTCCCTCTGCCTGGGTCTCTGCCTCTCTCTCTGCATCTCTCTGTGTCTCTCATGGATAAATAAATAAAATCTTAAAAAAAAAGAGAGAGAGGAAAAAAAAGAAGGGATCCTGGGACACCATCAATGAAGAGGAGGCAACCCGATAAGCAAATGTGGTCTCCGCAGGCCCCAGGCACGCGTGCGCCGTCCTAGCACGTGGGAAGTGTCTCGAGAGTAGTTTGCAATTGCAAAAAGGGCCTTAAGGCCTTGCAAAGCTGCGGGCCCAGGCCGTGCGGGGGAACGAGGTCTCCTCGGAGTGGGCGGCTGCATGGCTGGGACTGCAGGCGCCCCGCGGCCCACCCCCCCGGACCTTGGCACCCCTCCCATACGTGGCTCTGCTGAGGCCATTGTGCAAGCTGGCGATGAGCATGCCCCACAGGAAAACGTGATCTCGGGGGATCCCTGGATGGCTCAGCGGTTTAGCACCTGCCTTCGGCCCAGGCTGTGGTCCTGGGGTCCCGGGATCGGGTCCCACGTCGGGCTCCCTGCATGGAGCCTGCTTCTCCCTCTGCCTGTGTCTCTGCCTCTCTTTCTCTCTCTCTCTCTCTCTCTCTCTCCCTCCCTCCCTCTCCCTCTCCCTCTCCTTCTCCCCCTGTATCTCTCATGAATCAATCAATCAATCAATCAATCAATCTTAAAAACAAACAAAAAACAAAACACCTGGTCTTGGAAAGAAAAAGAAAGGGACAGAGAGTGAAGGAAAAACACCTGTCACCAGAGAAAGCAAAGAAAATCTGTCAAGAGACTGAGGCTCTTAAAAAAAAAAAAAGCCATTTCCTCTGGTTCTTTTCCCAGTGGTTCTCTAGGACGTCCAGCGGGAAGTCCACACCAGTGACCCTGAGGTTCATTCGAGTTGCTCCATCCTTGACCCTTGGCCCTCTGTCACCCAAAGCAGGGTCTTCTCCACCGCGGGTCGGGAACGCCGCACTCCCCTCCACTGGTCCCTCCGGTGACGCAGCCCCGCCCAGGTGCACGGCAGCCCCACTCGGGTCCGGTCCACCCCGGGGTCCTCAGGGGCAGCGGGTGACAGCAGGCAGCGCCGTCTCCTAGCAAGTGCCTGGTTCAGCGTGATCCTTGCTGAAGCGGAAAGAGAAATGTCCTGGAAGCCTATGGAGTAGCTCTGTCTTACCCCAAATATGCAGATGCAGTGAAACGCCGGGACACCTGCACCGCGAAGTTTCTACCAGCAATGTCCACAATAGCCACACTGTGGAAGGAGCCTTGGTGTCCATCGAAAGATGAATGGATAAAGAAGATGGGGTCTATGTATACAATGGAATATTACTCAGCCATTAGAAACGACAAATACCCACCATTTGCTTCAAAGTGGATGGAACTGGAGGGTATTATGCTGAGTGAAGTAAGTCAGTCGGAGAAGGACAAACATTATATGGTCTCACTCATACAGGGAATATAAGAAATAGTAAAGGGATTATAGGGGAAAGGAGAGAAAATGAGTGGGAAATATCAGAGAGGGAGACAGAACACGAGAGACTCTTAACTCTGGGAAACGAACTAGGGATGGTGGAAGGGGAGGAGGGCGGGGGGTGGGGGTGACTGGGTGACTGGCACTGAGTGGGGGCACTTGACGGGATGAGCACTGGGTGTTATGCTATATGTTGGCAAATCGAACTCCAATAAAACATATATACATATATAAAGAAGGCTATTGAGGGATTTCATGGACCAAGAAAAGGTGGGAAGACAGCGGGCCTTAGGGGCATTGGGAGTCAAGGGCTCAAATGCTGCCCATCCTGTGCCTCTGGGCATGACACTCTCTTTCTCTCAGCTTCTTCCACATTCTGGGGAACACGGAGACCAACGGTTCTTGTGCTGCACATCTCACAGGCTTCCCACCAGAGGATGACTTCTGTTCCCTCCTCAAGTTCACTTCAGATAATTCAAGAGGAGTGCTTGAATTGGCCTGCTTGCTCCAGACGCCTCTCTGCAGACAAATCTCATAGGGACTAGGGACCGGGGCAGAATCACTGTAGACCCGCCCCCCCGGGACCTGGGGCTGTGTGCCATGTCCAGAGGAGACAGGAGGTCTCTGCGATCTGAGCAGCCTCACTGGTCGGTGTCCCCTACAGTGACCCGTGGTCTCTCATGAATTGCCACTTCCCATTGCATGCATCACACCTCGTCTCCCAAACAGTTTTGTCCGCTCTTGGAGGGCTGGGGCTAGGACCACATAGTATCCTTCTAGAGCCCCCATGGCGCTTAGTTTAGTTCTCTGCAATTCCATTTATTTACAGGACCATTTTTTTTCCTCCAAGGTTTTATTTAAATTCCAGCTAGTTAACATACGGTGCAATACTAGTTTCAGGTGTAGAATCCAGTGATTCACCACCCACATAAAACACCCAGGGCTCATCACAAGTGCCCTCCATGGTACCCATCACCCAGCCAACCCATACCTTCACCCACCTCCCCTCCAGCAACCAACAGTTTGCTCTCCATGGCTACCAGTCTGCTTCTTGGTTGGCCACTCTTTTCCCCTCTGCTCTGTTCATTTGCTTTGTTTCTTAAATTCCACATATGGGGAATCCCTGGGTAGCTCAGTGGTTTAGCACCTGCCTTCGGCCCAGGGCGTGATCCTGGAGTCGCGGTATCGGGTCCCACGTCGGGCTCCCTGCATGGAGCCTGCTTCTCCCTCGGCCTGTGTCTCTGCCTCTCTTTCCCTCTGTGTCTCTCATGAATAAATAAATAAAATCTTTTTAAAAAATTCCACATATGACTAAGCTTATATGGTATTTATCTTTCTCTGACTGATTTCACTTAGCATAATACTCTCTAGCTCCATCCATGTTGTTGGCACATGGCAAGGTTTCATTCTTTTTTATGGCTGAGTAATATTCCAGTGTGTGTGTGTGTGTGTGTGTGTGTGTGTGTACACATTACCACCTCTTCTTTATCCATTCATCATTTAATGGACATTTGAGCTCTTTCTAGAATTTGGTTATTGCTGATAATGCTGCTGTCAACATCAGGGTGCATGTATCCCTTCAAATCTGTAATGTTGTGTCCTTTCGGTAAATCCCCAGCAGTGCAATTGCTGGATCGTAGGGTAGTCCTACTTTTAACTTTTTGAGGAAGCTCCAGGGTGTTTCCCACAGTGGCTGCACCAGTTTGCATTCCCACCAGTAGTGCAAGAGGGCTCCCCTTTCTCCACATCCTCACCAACACATGTTGTTTTCTGTCTTGTTAATTTTAGCCATTCTGACTGGTATGAGTGATACCTCTCTGTAGTTTTGATTTGCGTTTCCTTGATGATCAGTGATGTTGGGTGTCTTTTCATGTGTCTGTTGGCCATCTGGGTGTCTTCTTTGGATGGATATCTATTCATGTCTTCTGCCTATTTTTTAAACTGGATTATTCATTTTTTGGGGTGTTGGGTTATATCAGTTCTTTATATATTTCAGGTACTATCTCTTTATCAGAATGTCATATACTAATATCTTCTCTCATTCCATAGGTTGCCTTTTGGTTTTGTTGATCCTTTCCTTCACTGTGCAGAAGCTTTATATTTTGAGGAAGTCCCAATAGTTTATTTTTGCTTTTGTTTCCCTTACCTCAGGAGACAGATCTAGTAAGAAGTTGCTACTGCCAATGTCAAAGAGTACTGCCTACACAACCATGTATTGAGTGACTCTTCTCTGGCAAACCAGATGTTATGTGTAGATACTTGTCATCCACCTGATTCTTGCCATAAACCACTTGTAGTTCCCTAAAACCTCCATGCCATTTCTCACCTCTCACCTCTCTGCCTTCCCGCATGCTATTTTCTCCATCCATAATACCTTTCCAATTCTTCTTCCCCTGACAGAAAAGTCCATGGGGGGGGCGGGGCATCTAGGTGGTTCAATGGTTGAGTGTCTGCCTTCAGCTCAGGTCATGATTCTGGGATCTGCCTTCAGCTCAGGTCATGATCCCGGGGTCCTGAGACCAAGTTCTGCACCAGGCCCCCCACAGGGAGCCTGCTTCTCCCTCAGCCTATGTCTCTGCCTCTCTCTGTGTGTCTCTCATGAATAAATAAATAAAATCTTAAAAAAAAGAAAAACCCATTGGGCCTTTAAGATTCAATTCTATGTTACTACTTCTGGAAAGCCTTTCCTGACCATATATACCCCTGTCCCTTCATCCCAAGACTAGATGAAGCATCCCTCTTCTGTGCTCCCACAGGATCCTTCATGGCACTTATTGCTTATCACTGTGCAGTGTTTTCATTTACTTGTTGGTCTCATGTACTAAGTGGGTAGTTCTCAAATGTGGTCCCTGGACCATCATCATTACCTGGGAACTTGTTAGAAATGCATATTCTTGGGTCTCACTCCAGGTCTAAGAAATCAGAGATTCTGAGGGTATACACAGCAATCTGTGTTTATTTATTTATTTTAAAGATTTTATTTATTTATTTTGAGAGAGAAAGCATGAGTTGGGGGTAGAGGCAGAGGGAGAAGGAGAAGCAGACTCCCCACTGAGCAAGGAGCCTAACACAGGGCTCGATCCCAAAACCCTGAGATCATGACCTGAACTGAAGACAGACGCTTCACCAACTGAGGGACCCAGGCACCCCTGGCAATCTGTGTTTAAATGAGCCATCCAAATAATTCTAATGCATGCCCAAGTTTGAGAACCACTGAGACAGGCATCTCTAGTAGTCTACATGGTCTAGCTCATAGTAAGTGCTCGGTAAAATTTTTAAGATTTTTATTTATTTATTTGAGAGAGAGCATGAGAGAGCATACAAGCAGTGGGGAGGGGATGGAGGTGGAGGTGGGGAATGGAGGGCAGAGAGAGGGAGAAGCAGATTCTTCACCAAGCAGGGAGCTCAACTGGCTCTATCCCAGGAGTCTGGGATCATGACTTGAGCTGAAGGCAAATGTGTAACCAACTGAGCCACCCAGGCACCCGGTTTTGATGAATGTTTTTTTTTTTTTTTTTAGTTTGTCATTTTTTTTTATTTTTATTTTTATTTTTTTAATTTATTTTTTATTGGTGTTCAATTTACTAACATACAGAATAACACCCAGTGCCCGTCACCCATTCACTCCCACCCCCCGCCCTCCTCCCCTTCTAACACCCCTAGTTCGTTTCCCAGAGTTAGCAGTCTTTACGTTCTGTCTCCCTTTCTGATATTTCCCACACATTTCTTCTCCCTTCCCTTATATTCCTTTTCACTATTATTTATATTCCCCAAATGAATGAGAACGTATAATGTTTGTCCTTCTCCGACTGACTTACTTCACTCAGCATAATACCCTCCAGTTCCATCCACGTTGAAGCAAATGGTGGGTATTTGTCATTTCTAATAGCTGAGTAATATTCCATTGTATACATAAACCACATCTTCTTTATCCATTGATGAATGTTTTAATGAATGAATGAATGAGTCAATATTTCCTACTTCATGTGAGGATTTTGGGATGTGTTGTTTCTCCTCGCTTGTTTCTCAGGCAATACCAACAGGTAGATGACTGATTTCCATTCATTTGTTAGACCATCCATTTATTTATTCATGTGTTAGACTATCTAGAAACCTTGACATCCAGAGTAGCATTTGTACTGTTGGCCACAACAGTGTGCATAGCCCCCCCAACCACCAGGAGTCTTTTGGGAGCCTACTTTCATGGCTATGTGCCACAACTTTTTTATAAACCTAATCTCTTCCATTGATGCCTTTTTAAAATAAACAAGAATTCCAGAGAAAAGTATGCTCTTGCAGCTGCTGATGGCCTTTGAGCCTTGCATGATTTAAAAAAAATGCCCTTAATCCTGATGCTTCCAAGTCATCTTCGCAGACAAACCTTGGGCTTAGTTGTAAACAAATTAAAGACTGAAAACTTCGTTGGCACATTCTTTCCAGAACTTTATTGCTGTCTGCGAGTTACTTGGTTCCTTTCAGAGGGAGCAATCTCTGCGCACTGGGCCGAGCAGGGCTGTCCTGCACCTTGGCAGAGCCGAGTGGGAGTGTGTGTGAGAGACTGAGCTGTCTCAATAGCCCAATGTTATGCTTTCAGCAAGCTTTTGAGAACAAAGTCTCTGTTTTTATTGCTCTCCCTGCCAGTGATTGCGACTGGCTTCTTTCAGTGGGACATTCCATGCCTTTGCACTGAGTGCCAAAGCAGGGCATCCCCTGAGTGCTCCAAGCTCCTCACAGAGCCCTGAAATGAGGCCATTCTGGAGGCCACCCCCTCTTGCATTCTGCACACACACACACACACACACACACACAATTTTCTGATAATCCTTTCCTGTATCCCAAAGAAGACAGTGAACATAAAGCCCCCAAGAGCAAAGTACTCTTTATTATACCAACTTGCTACATAAAAAAAAAACAAACTATAAGTAATTAGTTTCTTGGAGTTTGTTCTACATTGTGATGTCCAAAACTTCACACACACACACACACACACACACACACACACACACACACACACAGAATGAAGTGCTTAAAGCTTGGAGGTTAAGGTTAAACCCATAAAGGATAAATGCATACATTATGTAGAGAGGTTTCACATATGTGATGTCAGATGGAGCTATATAGAGCAATTCCAGAAAGCCAGTCTGTGGTTGCATCATAACACCCAGAGATTCATATTTGAAGTGCAGATTCGCTTGGAGTGTCTCATTCAGTAGGTTCCATGGGTTTCCTCATCCACGAAATTGTTATTTTTATCAATTGCCTTAGGTAATTCTGAAGTTCAGCTACTGTTGGAAGTTACTGGATTAGGTGGTGCTCAACTCTCTTTCCAATGTAGTCTATAATGTTTTGTATTATCATTGCACACTTTGTGATTCTCACTGTCTCTTTCTCTCTCACACAAATGCACATGTACACACACACACACACACGTCTATCTAAATAAGGGAAGTGATACCAATTTCAACATTATATCAAAGGTCAGAAAACCTGGGTTATGGTTCCATCTCTGCCACATACTTGCTGTTACTTGAGATAAGTTATTAGCCTCCTCTTGCCTTCGGTTTCCTTACACACAAAACAAATAGTGTGTACTACTAGGTCCAATAGTGTGCTGGTGAAAAGAAAAAAAAAAGGTTTGATTTGTAGTGTTTGTAGCATTTGCCAATTTGCATGGCGTAAATAATCCCACCCACCATGGCTCCTTTCAAGCTATCAACGTGATATCACTGAACGTGGAGTGGAGAGGAGAGGAGATGCACACACTCTACTCTCTCAAGTTAGTACAAACTGGCTCCAGCTCAGGACTGACCAGATCCCTCCCAACTTTAAATGTCTATATTCCATTTTATGCAATTAGTGAATTAATAATGGTAGCACCTCCTCTTTAAAGAAAATGAAAGTCAGTCATTCGTGCTATGGAGAGGGCCTGAACTCTGTATTTGGACAGACTTTTTTTTTTTTGGACACATATTTCTTCTTTCTTTCTTTCTTTCTTTCTTTCTTTCTTTCTTTCTTCTTTCTTTCTTTCTTTCTTTCTTTCTTTCTTTCTTTCTTTCTTTCTTTCTTTCTTTCTTTCTCTTTTTTTTTATTGGAGTTCAATTTGCCAACATATAGCATAACACCCAGTGCTCATCCCATCAAGTTCCCCCCTCAGTGCCCATCACCCAGTCACCCCAGCCCCCCGCCCACCTCCCTTTCTACCACCCCTTGTTCGTTTCCGAGTTAGGAGTCTCTCATGTTCTGTCTCCCTTTCTGGTATATTGGACACACTTTTAAATTCCAGCTCCGTCATTTGAAGATATGTGACCCTTGACAAGGTAATTAACTTATGGGTCCTGGCTTTCTCATTTGTAAACAAAACAAAACACCCCATTTTAAGTGAGGAATAATGAGTGAATGTACGTAGAGTACTTAGCATAGTGTCTAGTATCTGTAACATGTGAATGAATTAAATAAGAAATAATAAGAAAAACAATAGCAGTCATAGCATTAGAAGCAGCAGCACAGGCTGAGTAATACCCCATTGTATGGGTATACTGCATTTTCTTTATCCATGGAAGGGCCTGGAAGATGTTAAATGAAGTGAGTCACAGAAGGACAAATACTGCATGATGCCACTTATGTGAGATATCTAAAACAGTCAAACATATAGAAACAGAGGATAGAATGGTGGTTGTCAGAGGCCAGGGGAGAGGAAATGAGGAATTGCTAATCAATGGGTATGACATTACAAGGTTGAGTAAGTTCTAGAGATCTGTTCTATAACATCAAGCCTGTAGTTAACAGTACCGTATTATATGCTTAGAAACCTGTCAAGAGGGTAGATCTTGCACTGTGTTCTTGCCACACACAAAAGACCAAGGAGACACGTGAAATCTTTTTTAAAAAGATTTTTATTAATTTATTTATTAGACACACACACACACAGAGGGGGGGGGTGCGTAGAGACACAGGCAGAGTGAGAAGCAGGCTCCATGCAGGGAGCCTGATGTGGGACTCGATCCCAGGTTTCCAGGATCACGCCCTGGGCTGGTGGCACTAAGCTGCTAAGCCACCGGGGGCTGCCCCACATGAAATCTTCTAGAAGGTTGGATATGTTTATTACCTTGTTTATGGCAATGGTATGACAGGTGTATGCATATGTCCAAACTCTTCCAAATGTGTACATTAAATATGGTAACTTTTTGTATATCAAATATACACCAATTAAAAAAATATACTAGCACCAGGCAGGAAAAATCTTTCAAGGGAGAGTGTGAAAGAGAGCTCACAATAAAACTCGAGGTTAATGATAATATTACTTACTGTTTTATTGGGAACTTTCTCCATGTTCTAGACACTGTACTAAGAGCTTTACATGGTTATCTGGTTTTAAAAGCACAGAGAGCTACAAGTGTTATAAACCAAACTGTCACTTTAAAAAGTCTTTTAGATGTCTTAAAAGCTAGTTTTAGGTTTGAGCTTCTACACAGGACAATTTTCAGGAGGATGAATCTGGAGAGGAACAGAGATATGAAACCAATTTACCGCAGTCCTGAGCTTTGTACTTTGTATTCGAACCAATTCATTAGTAAAGTCATGCAGTGGACATTCACTATATGCTAGATACTGAACAAGTCACTGGGGGAGGAGGGAATGCAAATGTGAATAATACAGGGCTTCTGTATTAGTGGGAGAGACAGACTCAGGCATAAATCACATTGATTTAAAGCTGACTCAAACCAACTTTTCTCATGGTCTCTTAGACTGTTTGTCTTCCAAGTCATTCACCTGGGCCTCTTATTCCCAGTCTTTTGTTCTAAACACAGTGTGCTCTCTTTTGAAACTACAGGAGGCATGTTTCAGTGAGTGTGTAGTGAAAAGACATCAGGGATTGAAACCCGATCCCTATCCTATTTACTAGCTGTAGCAGCCAGGGCAATTTCCATCACCACTTTTTATTTATTTTATTTTTAATTAAAAAAAGATTTTATTTATTTGAGAGAGAGAAAGAGAGAGAGAGAGAGCATGCAGAGGGAGAGGGAGAAGCAGACTTCCCACTGAGTGCAGAGCCCTACTAAGGGCTCAACGTGCTGCTTGATGTGGGGCTCGATGCAGGGCTCGATCCCAGGACCCTGAGACATGATGTGAGCTGAAGGCAGATGCTTAAGTGACTGAGCCACACAGGCACCCCTATTTTGAAGTTTTTAAATTTATTTTTATTTTTTAATTTTTTTAAATTTTATACTCGGGACTCAAATATTACCTATTGTTTTTGGTGACCTTATGAAGTAAATTGATACTAGTTCTTGTAATATATCCCAAAATATACAATGGCTCAAACCTGATAGAAGCTTGCTCACATAAATTCTAAAACAGGTCTTTCTGATTAGCAAGTGGTTCTTTTTCAGGTAGTGATTCAGGGACTAGGATTCTTCTATCCCATGCATCCACCAACTTCAATAAATGACTTTCAAAAAAAATAAATGACTTTCAAGGTCATCAGGCTATGATACTTCCACCAGGAAAGAAAGAATCTGAAGAATCCACTGTGGAAGATTTTATTTTAAAGTATTTATTGGGGATCCCTGGGTGGCTCAGTGGTTTAGAGCCTGCCTTCCGCCCAGAGCCTGATCCTGGAGACCCTGGATCGAGTCCCACATTGGGCGCCCTGTATGGAGCCTGGTTCCGCCTGTGTCTCTGCTGCCCCCCCTGCCCCGTGTCTCTCATGAATAAATAAAATCTTTAAAAAAGTATTTATTTATTTGTTTATTTATTTATTTATTTGAGAGAGAGAGAGAGAGAATGAGAGAGAACGCTATGGAAAGGCAGTGCCAGGAGGAGCAGAGGGAGAGGGACAAGAAGACTCCATGCTCAGCGTGGAGCCTGATTGGCCCAATCCCATGATCCTGAGTTCATGACCTGAGCTGAAATCACGTTGGATGCCCAACCAACCGAGCCACTCAGGCACTCCCACTGTGGAAAATTTTATGGACCAGTCCTGGAAGGAGTGCATATGACTTCCTCTGATAATCCACTGACTAAAGCTCAGTCATATCACTATACTTAACTCCATGAAAGGCAGAGAAAAGTGGAAATAAGAAGAAATATTTTGGTGCGTAGCTGACTAGTCTCTACTACAGAAATCAAGTAACTCTTTCTCATTCAACTCTAAAGATCTCACTCAACATAACACCATGTGATGTCAAGTTATGTATATTTAGTTTTTTTAAAAAAAATTTATTGGGGATCCCTGGGTGGCTCAGCGGTTTAGCGCCTGCCTTTGGCCCAGGGTGCGATCCTGGAGCCCCGGGATCGAGTCCCGCGTCAGGCTCCCTGCATGGAGCCTGCCTCTCTCTCTGCCTGTCTCTCTCTCTCTCTCTCTCTCTCTCTCTCTCTCTATCACAAATAAATAAAATCTTAAAAAGAATTTATTAAGTAGACTCTACCCCCACCGCAGGGCTTAAACTTACAACCCCAAGATCAAGAGTTGCATGCTCTACTCACTGAGCCAGCCAGGTGCCCCTGTATACAGATTTTTAATAAATATTAACAGTATCAGAGAATTTCTAGGTACTATAGTTGCATATCTGGATACAAGGAGAGATGGTCTAAGCAAACTTTCTCTTGTCTTTGCGCTTGGTGATTTTCCAACACTTTGCTGCTGCTTTATCTGCTATTCATCAGCTTCTATCTCGTGGGACTCCAGTTTGCATAGTCTACTGTGTGGAGCTTAAATGATAATAAAACAAAACTCGAGCAACGAGCTAAGGATCAAGAGTAAAAAAGAAGTCATGGATCAGTACTGAACTGATGGAAGTACAAAGAGGGCAGGAGAAATGTCAGAAGCCTAGCTAGAAGGAAAAAAGTAAGAATATGCAAGTACTGACGGTAGAGAAAACCATATCTCACGACAATTATTAGAGATCAGGGTACTTGTGAAAACTATCCCAGTGTCTCAGAGGCAGAGCCAGAAGAGAGAGTCATGTTTATAATGCCAAAAGCAAAATGCACTGACAGAAGGATTAACAAACTTGCTAGTATTCTATCTTCTTGGGGGGGGGAGGGTTCTTATAGCGCTTTCTACATTATGCAAATCATCACAATTTGTAATTATATATGTATTTTTATTTGTTTAATGTGTATCTCTCCAACCAGACTGAAGACCGTTTGAGGGAAAGAACTGTATGTTCATCAGTGCTGAGCACAGTGCTCGACACGTAGTAGTAGCTGCTCAATAAATACTTGCTGGATGGATGGATGGATGGATGGATAGCTATATAATTATCTTAGTTCAACTAAAACTTGGGTGACCTCCTAGAAGATATCCTGCAATCTTAACAATGTCTTTCTATTTAAAACTACTTGTTTTGTTTCCAAACTTTCCTATTTCCCAAATCTGATCGTTTTTATTTAGTCCCCTTCATAGGCTTCTCTTCCTCTGCTCATCTCCTAACTATTGAGTCTCCCTGAGTTCTGCTCCTTGGCCACTATTCTTTTGTTCTATACGCCTTCCAGAGATGGTCTCTTCTGACCCAGTCAGCTCCTTGTTGATGGCTCTGATGACTCCATACAGAGTCATGTATGCTTACTACATGGCAGGTACATGGTTAAACAAAGTAGGCTCCCACCTAAGGGAGTTACAGTTTCCTCTGTGTTGATCTCTTTTTTCCAGAGACATTTGCATCTCTTTAACTTTATTCCTCACCTTCAGATTTCAGATCATGTGAACTGCTGGCTGCCTTCATTTTGAGTCTCAAGCCCATCTTAATTAAAACCATACTCATATTTTCTTGCCAACCTGCTTCTGTTTCTGTGCTTTCTATCTGCGTTTTTATGTGTGGAAGTGTGTTGCCCCCCTGTGCAAATATCTATCATAGCACTTAGCACATTCTATTGAAATTCTGTCACAATCTATAAGCAGCTAACAACCTCTAGAATGGGCTCTGTCTGATTTATCTTTGTGCTCCCAAGACCTAGCACGGTATATGACGCAGAGCTGATATTTGCTGAAATGAGTTCATGTATGTGTATCATGATTACTCTTCCAGGTTCCTTAGCTTGACCCCTTGAAGCTATAGTTGATTTCTCCCTGTTCTGTGATTATAACATTCAATCAACCACAAAATATCATGGATTCCACCTTTAAAATGTCTCAGAGGCTCCTCCTTTCCAATCCCTCTTCCCTTACCCAGAGTCTGTCACCCAAACTATTGTGATGGCCTCTTAGATGTTGTGATTAAATATGATTTCTTCTCCCTAATACATCCTACAAAAGCCCCCTTCCTTCTCTCCTATTCAGCAGATGTTCACTGAGTGACTACTCTTGGCCATGCAGTTTTTTAGACATCTGAAATATGACAGTAAACATGACAAAACAATTTCCTGAGGAGTTTTCATTTTATTGGGAGAGACCTAAAAGTAATCAACAGTCAAATATATATTCAAATATATATTATTTTCCCCTCCTTATTGAGACATAATTAACATAAACATTGGATAAGTTTAAGGTAAGATGTGATGATTTGACATACATATATATATTGTGAAATGATTACCACAAAAAGGTTAGCTAGCACATCCTTCACTTCACATAGTTACCAAATACTTTTTGTTTTTTTTTAAGATTTTATTTATTTATGAAAGAGAGAGAGAGAAAGAGGCAGAGACACAGGCAGAGGGAGAAGCAGGCTGCATGCAGGCAGCCTGATGCGGGACTTGATCCTGGATCTCCAGGATCATGCCCTAGGCTAAAGGCAGAGGCTCAGCCACTGAGCCACCCAAGGATCCACACTTTTTGGTTGTTAACTAAAGTCACTATGCTGCATGTTAGATCTCTAGAACTTATTTATGTTATAATTGGAAGTTCATACCATTTGACCAACCTTATCCATTTCTCCCACTCTTCCACCCCTGGCAACTAACATTCTATTCTCTTTCTACAAGTACATTTTTTTTAGGTCCACGTATAAGTGAGATCATACAGTATTTATCTTTCTGTCTGACTTATTTCATTTACCATAATGCCACCCCAAAGTTTTATTCATGTTGTTGCAAATGGCAGAGTTTCCTTATTTTTATGTCTGAATAATATTTCAGGGTATATATTATACCACAAATTTAATTTATCCATCTGTCAGTGGACACTTAGATTGTTTCCATGCCCTGGCTATTGTAAATAATGCTGCAATGAACATGTGGGTGCTTATATCTGTTCAAAATAGTGATTTTCTTTCCTTTGAATATATACCCAGAAGTAGGATTCCAGGATCATATGGTAGTTCTATTTTTAATTTTTGGGGTAAACCTCCGTAAACCTCCATATTTTAAAAAAGATTTTATTTATTTATTGAAGAGAGAGAGAGAGAGCACGGGAAGAGGGGAGGAGCAGAGGGAGAGGGAGAAGCAGACTCTCCGCTAAGCAGGGAGCCCAAGGCAAGGCTCCATCCCAGAACCCTGGGATCATGACCTGAGCCTGAGCCAAAGGCCTATGCTTAACCAACTGAGCCACCCAGGCACCCCAAGGAACCTCCATATTGATTTTTATAGTAGCTATACCAATTTACACTCCCACCAACAGTGCGTGAGAGTTCCCTTTTCTCCACATCTTCACTAGCACTTATCTCTTATCTTTTTGACGATAGCCATTCTAAGAGGTATGAGGTGATATCTCATTGTGATATTAGTTTACCTTTCCCTGATGATTAGTGATGTTGTGCATCTTTCCGTGTACCTGTTGGCTCTTTGTGCGCGTGCCTTCTTTGGAAAATTTTTTTATTTAGTTCCTCTGTCCAATTTTTAATCAGATCATTTGGGTTTTGCTATTGAATGGTATGAGTTCCTTACATATTTTGGATACTAGCCACTTATCAGATATATGATTTCCAAATATTTTCTGCAATTCCTTAGGTTGCATTTTTGTTTTGTTGATCACTTCTTTTGCTATGCAAAATTTCTTCAGTCCAGTTTATTTAGTTTTGCTTTTGTTGCTTGCGTCATATATCGTAAAACAATGTCCAACGCTAGGAAGAAAGAAAAGAAGTAGGGTAAATGGATAGATGAGTGGTTCCTTGAAGTGTGAGTTAAGGGATACTTAGATTGGGTACTCAGATAAAGTGTTTTTGAAGAGGCAACATTTGAATAAAGTTAAAGAGATGCAAATGTCTCTGGAAAAAAGAGATCAACACAGAGGAAACTGTAACTCCCTTAGGTGGGAGCCTACTTTGTGTAAACCATGTACCTGCCATGTAGTAAGCAAGAGGTCATCAGGAACTAGAGTCATGTAGGACCTTAGAGATGGTGGTACAAGCATTGAATTTTATTTTAAGCATGATTGCAATTATTATAAAATTGAGGGCAGTGCCATAATTTGATCCAAGCATTAAAAGATGGCTATGCATTTAACAGGATGTAGGGATGTATATCAATCAGCTGCTGGCACAATAATACTGAAGAAAATTACCCTAAAACTCAGAGACACACAAAATTTAGCATTTTATCTTCCTTAAGCATTGGTGGATTGGCTATAGGCTGGACTCAGGTCTGCCCCATGTTTCTCATGTTCTTTGAACCAGCAGCTTACTCAAGTCATGTCTCTTTCATATAAATGGCAGAAGCAAAAGAGGGCAAGATCAAACACACAAACGTATTTTGAGCCTCTCCTTGTGTCTCATCCATTAATATCATATTGGCCAAACAAGTCACATGGGGTGGGAGAAGTTCATGCTTCTTATGGAGTTGAGGGGGATGGATGTGAAAATGTTTCTTGCCAAAAATCCAGTCCAAGCAAGATGAAAGATTGGAAACAGAGAAATGTACAAGGCTATCAATATAGTCCATTGAGGGCATTGAGGGGTGGTGATCATTGGGACCAGGAAGTGGTGGTAAAAATGGTGAGAAATGGATGGATTTAGGATATAATTTAAAGGTAATACTCACAGGAGTTAAAAATGATTCCATATAGGGGCTAAGGAAATCATACATGACTCAGGTGTTTTACTTGAGCAATGGCACTTACAGGTGCCATTTACCAAGATAGGAAAGACTGAAGGAAGAACAGGCTCTTGAGCTTGGACATGTTATAATTAGAGAAACCTACTAGACATCTACTGAAGATGGTTATGTTGACTATGAGTCTAGAAGTCAAGAAAGAGGGTAGAACTGGAGATATACATTAAGTCATAAGCATTTAGATGGAATCTAAAGCCTTGAGTCTGGATGAAATGATTTTCAAATAATCTCCCAAACCCAGGTATGGTCATCCTGGTCCCTGATGTTTCCAGTCTCATTTCCTGGTATCTGTTCCTGATGCCCTTACAATTTATTTAAAGAAGACTAACTTCACATTCTCAAAATGTGCCTATACTTTCTCCTTAATTTTGTTCATGCCATTCCTTTTGCTTGGAATGCTCTATTTCTCGATTTCTTTTAGTTGAAATTTCCCTTTTGGAAGACCAGACTCCTATGATACTTTCTGCATGAAGCCTTCAAAAATACCTACATCTCTGGGGTGTCTTGGTGGCTCAGTTGGTTAAGTGTCTGCCTTCACAGGATCCTAGGATCAAGCCCTGCATCAGGCTCCCTGCTCAGCAGGGAGTCTGCTTTTACCTCTCCCTCTGCTTCTCCCCCATTCTCTCTCCCTCTCTCAAATGAATAAATAAAATCTTAAAAAAAAACACCTACATCTGGAATTGATCTTTTGATCTTTGCTGCTCCCATAGTTCTGAATACATATAGAGTTCTTGCATCTAGCTATTAAAGCCCAATTGACTCAATTTCTCCAAACTACTTTCCATGGCTCCCATCATACTTCAAATAGACATATCTAGGGATCTGCATAACAGTCTTAAAGCGACTTTTCCAGTCCAAAACTCTCATTTTACAGATAGAAATTTAGGCCCATATATCACAAGTTATAGGCTTGAACATGTACTAGCAATTAGTCTTATTGGTTTGTGTGGCTGTGTTATCTATTAGACTGTGTTATTGGTTTGTGTGGCTGTGTTATCTATTAGACTGTTCCAGGGCAGGAACCTGATCTAAATCAAATTTTCATCCCATACTTTTGTAAATTACTAGGGTTGTATAACATTTTCATTGGGTTTGAATTTGGATTATCATCATAGTCTAAGTGGTGCTTATAGAAAAGCCAACCTAGGGACGCCTGGGTGGCTCAGTGGTTAAGTGTTCGCCTTCAGCTCAGGGAGTGATCCTAGGGTCCTGGGATCGAGTCCTGTATCTGGCTCCCCGTGGGAGCCTATGTCTCTGCCTCTTTCTCTGTGTCTCTCATGAGTACATAAATAAAATCTTAAAAAAAGGAAAAGCCAGTCTAGAGATACAGTGGATAATCATGGCAATATGAGGCTTTTAGGATACTTGCTATACATTGGATTAGTATAAAGAAGGTTCACTGCACTGTGCATCAAAACCAATTGTAAAACCAACATTTTTTTCTTCCTCCTTATACTCCTACATATTTTTGTTCTCCTACACATTCGACATTCAGAATCCCTGGCTATGGAGAAGGCATACTAGACTGAGGTTTTTTTCAGCATTACTGAAGTATAGTTGACAAATAAAATTGTAAGACATTTAAAGTTTACAACACTACACTGAGGTTTTTAAGAATACTATTGAAACAGTGGAAATTGTAAATAATCTGCCATTTCTCTGAATCAAATAAACATCTTAGGAAGTAGGTAGTGACTTGGGAAGCAAACTGCTGGGCCTTGCCACAATGCCAGGAATTACCCTTTATCCACTCAGGAGTGGGGGATATTGAGCCATCTGCTCCAGGTTAGAAGTGGGAGAGTAAGACACCCAATAGGCCATTTCAAAGAAGGGAATAATTGCTTGACAAAAGAAACTTGTGAAAGACACATTTTAAAGGATATTTTTGAGAGAAGTAGAAATTCCTTAGTTGAAAAAACTGCCAAATTTTAAGTATAAGATAAACTTGCTTCAGAATATTTTTATTGGCTTCTTGGTGATTTAAGTACACATGGGTAGTTTTTGTTTAAAACATAACATTGATCTTATACTGATGATTATTTTTACCTGACCATTTTACAGTGCAGAGGAGACAGCATTGCCCTGGAAGGCAAGAGAACTAGCTTCTTGTCTCAGCAATGCCACAAACCATTATATGATGGTAAATAAATAAATAAGTAGATGAATCTTTAAAAAGAAGAAGAAGAGGAATTGAGATGTTATTATAGGAAGAATAGTTCTCCCTCCTAAAAATGTCCATGTCTTAATCCCTAGAATTTGTGAACAGGTTGTATTATATGGCAAGAGAGAATTAAAGTTTCATATGAAATCAAGGCTGTTAATCAACTGATTTTGATCTAAGGAGATTATCTGGATTGTCTAGGTAGGCCCAATGTAATGAGAAGGGTCCTTATAAGAGGAGCAGAAGGTTAGAGTCGAAGAGAGAGATTTGAAGATTATATCCTGCTGGCTTTGAAGATAAAAAGGCCATAAACCAAAAAATGCCAGTGGTCTCTAGAAGCTAGAAAAAGCAAGCAAATGGATTTCCCCCTAGATCTTTCAGAGGGAATCCAGCATCACCAACACCTTGATCTTAGCCCATTGATACCCATTTGGTACTTCTGCCCCCTAGAACTGTAAGTTAATGAAATTATGTTGTTTTAAGTCACTAACTTCCAGGTAACATGTTTCTTCAGCCATAGGAAAGTAATAGAGAAGTTCATTCAACAGTATTCGTGTATGTTTATTTAGAGGTGGCACATTGACTCAGAGCAAAATACGTAATCTTAAATTATTCTAAATCCATGGAAAGAAATGAATTTGTTATACCCAATAATAAAAATGTCAATAGCTATAATTTATTCACTTACTTGACAAATAATTATTAAATCATTGAACCTACTATGTGCTAGGCACCAAGCTAGCTATTTAGGGGGAACAGCATTAAATGGGGGGTGCAAAATAGGCACCAGGGAGATATCTCTAAAACTTCACCTCATCCTAGGCAACCTCTAGGTCAGCCCAGGCACACAGAAATCTATTGCATACATATTCATATTCAATGGGATAACGTTTATATGCTTTTCCTAAATGAGTGCAAGCTCCCCAGCACTAAGCTCCAATCATGTTCTTATACATCGACATGTCCATCTTTGGCTCACTATTGCAAGACAGAATTCAATTTATTTTAACTTATTTTCTTGGGTGACATTTCACCATGGTACTAAAATCCTTATCCTCAAATTCTCTGGTAATTAAAATGGCATAAAATAGTGAAAGGGATTATAGGGCAAAGGAGGGGAAAATGAGTGGAAAAATTTAGAGAGGGTGACAAAGCATGAGAGACTCCTGACTCTGGGAAATGAACAAGGGGTAGTGGAAGGGGAGGTGGGCGGGGGGATGGGGTGACTGGGTGACGGGGACTGAGGGGGCACTTGACTGGATGAGCACTGGATGTTAAACTATGTGTTGGCAAATCGAACTTCAATAAAAAATATAAAAAAATAAAATGGCATAAACTATGTGGAGAATTTTAAATTGCCATTAAACATAACTTCTGAAGTCCTTTCCAGTGTGTATAAATTCCTACTTAAATGTGTATCCATTTGTGGTGCTTTATTACTACAGGTTTTTTTAAAGTTATATGCAAAGTGCATGTAGATTTGGGGATTTTTTTTAAAGATCCTAAGATAATTAGTTATCTTTGATGAGGAGAAGTTTATGTTTGCACACATCAACCAGTCTATCAAATCTACTTATTTGCTACAGCAAAACATTTTCAACAAAGAAAATCTATGAAAACATAAAAGTTTAGGTGAAGCTGAAAATCAAGATCCAGTCAATTAATGCTCCTCTCACAATGGACTTTCTCTTTCAGTGAGAACTCCCTATTAAATATGTCTTTTGGGATCCCTGGGTGGCGCAGCGGTTTGGCGCCTGCCTTTGGCCCAGGGCGCGATCCTGGAGACCCAGGATCGAATCCCACGTCGGGCTCCCAGTGCATGGAGCCTGCTTCTCCCTCTGCCTGTGTCTCTGCCTCTCTCTCTCTCTCTCTCTCTCTCTTTCTGTGACTATCATAAATAAATAAAAATTATAAAAAAATAAATATGTCTTTTATGGAGAGGTTGAGCAATGCACCTTTAGACAGGCTTCCATTGTGACATCAGCTTCCCAAACTGCTCCCAGATATTTCTGGGCTGTTGATGGCGTCTTAGGCATTCAAGCTCCCCTCTGTTCCAGAGCTCCTGTCTGCACATTTGCTGCTGCATCCAGTATAACACTGGTCTAGTGATGACCACAGCGTCTTCCCCAGTTCCCACATACAAACTCTCACACAAAATACCTACTAGTATGTTAGATTTCACAAATTTGATTGGAACGGGAAGGCACAGAGGAATGGTGTACTTTTAGCATCACAAAAGAGGTCAGATTGTATTAGCTTCCTATTGCTGCTGTAACAAATTGCCACAAACCTAGTGGATTTAACAAATGATTTATTATCTTACACTCCTGGAAGTCAGAAATCTAAAAGCAGTCTCACCAGACTAAAGTCAAGGTGTCAGTAGGCTTGGTCCCTTCTAGAAGCTTGGGGGGACAACCTGTTTTCTTGCCTTTTCAGATTTTGGAGGCTGCCTGCATTCCTTGGCTCATGATCTCTTTCCCCATCTTTAAAGAGCTTCACTTCAACCTCTGCTTCTTCTGTCCCATCTCTTTTTTTCTTTTGTTTTAAGATTTAAAAAAAAAGATTTTTATTTATTTATTAATGAGACACACAGAGAGAGGCAGAAACATAGGCAGAGGGAGAAGCAGGCTCCATGCACCGGGAGCCCGACGTGGGATTCGATCCCAGGTCTCCAGGACTGCGCCCTGGGCCAAAGGCAGGCGCCAAACCGCTGTGCCACCCAGGGATCCCCACTTGTCTCCCTCTTATAAGAACTCTTAATGATGACACTGGATCCACTGGCTGATTCAGGATAATCTTTCATCTCAAAATCCTTGATTTAATCACAACTAAAAAAAGTCTCTTTTGTTATATAAGATAACATATTTACAGATTCTGGGGATTAGGCTATCAACATCTTTGGGTGGCCAGTGTTTGGCTTACCACAGTGATGAAATATTTTTTGAAGAGTTCCTTTACCTTCTTACCACCAGGGAATTTTGACTGCCTGGTTCAATTTATGTAGTCCTTCAGGCTCATACATCTTAATAGTTCCCCTCTCTCTTCCTCCCTTCACTTTTCCTCTTCACCCCAACTCTTCACTCAGATTTCCCTAGGTAATTTCAAAATTACCTTACTTTATTATATGTAGCCATTCAATTCTGTATTGCTATTATAAGCTAACTCCAATTCAGGTCTGCCTCTGCCATCTGAAATTATCAGTGCTAAGCAGAACAGTAGGGTTTTTCATTTAGCTGGAACCACTCTCTAGAAACAATGATGACTGTAAAAGAAAGAAAAATACCCTTATATTATGTAGAGTGTTGACATTAAGATCCACAGAACTCCTCCCAGTTATAGTCAGCTCAGCCGGCCAGTATATGAGTTGTAAAAAAGTTGCCTTTTACTTGATATCAAGAGTGTTTCTTGGTCTCTTACCATTGAGCTTAGCAAAAGTGAATTTTTCCTCCTATCACCCAGGGAATAGCTTGCTAAAGCCAATCATGCCAGGCAACCCCAGAATGTCAGAGCTTACTTTCTACTTCAAAGTCTTCCCAGAGTAGGAACAGCATCCTTCTGATGCAGAGGCTTCCCCAGGTCTATTTCACCACATTGACTGGTTAGGAAGGAAGACATAGAGAGGAGAATCCAAAGGAAACTCATGGGTTGAACTGTGCCCTCCAAAATTCACATGTTGGGACCCTAATCCCCATTATCTCAGAATGTACCCTTATTTGGCAATAAGAACCTTGCAGATGTAATCAAGTTTAGATGAGGTGATCAGGCGTGGACCTTAGTGCAGTATGACTGATGTATAGAAAGAGAAAATGGCCATGTGAAGACCACATGGTGAAGGAAGTAGGACCTGGAGTGATACAGTTGCAAGCCAAGGAATGCAAAGATTGATTGTCATCACGACTTGAAGCTAGGAAGAGCCAAAGAAGGATTTGCCTTCTACAGTTTTCAGAGGAATCACGGCCCTGATGATACATTGATTTCTGGAAGTTTTATCTTCCAGAACTGTACAGATAATAAATTTCTGTTGTTGTAAGACACTAAGTGTATGGTACTTGTTGCAGCAACCCTAGTAAACTAATACAGGAACCAAACATAGAAAAGTGAGCTTTTGGTATCTTAGCAACTCCAAATTCTTAGCAAATCAAATTCTAATAAATATATGGCCTAGGCTTATCTATGTCTTACTACTCCTTGTAAGGGATGAATGGGGATAAAGAGTATTGAGTTCTCCCAAAATGTTAGATCTTTACATTTTGCTGTTTTATATGCTAACTCAATGGCCTGTAAGTCAGATCTATAATCAGTTTGGCACAAGACTGACTCTTTAGGGAGGAAATTTACAGACTATCAGAAAAGACCTGGGGTGCCTGGGTTGGTTTAAACATCCGACTCTTGATTTCAGCTCAGGTCATGCTCTCAGGGTTGTGAGATCAAGCCCCACCTCAGTGGGCTCTGCACTGGATGTGATGTCTGCTTAGGATTCTCTGTCCTTCTCTGCCCTCCCACCCCAGCCCTGTTTGCATGCTCTTTCACTCTCTCTCTTTCTCTCTCTCTCTCTAAAAAAAATGTCCTACTTGTCTCTTCAGGAAGCTACTTCATTTTTTAGTGCTGTTCTTATGAGTCTACCTCAGACCAAGATGAAAGGCATTTCAGCTTCTCGAGGCCATTGCTTAGTGATGGGTATTTCTCCAAGAAGCCTCTGAAATATTAGACATTTTACTATTAAGTTTTCTCATAAGGCCAAAATGCATATTAAGTAAAAAAAAATCAATGTCTGTTCTTTCTATCCATTAATTATGCTCAGTTGGTTCACTCACATTCAACATGTGAGGATATGCAGTGTGCTTTAAGTTAGGTTATGCTGTACCATTTTAGTGATATCATAATATATAAAGTGTCATATGAAATATATGTAATATATAAATGTCATATGTGACATTTAACACCTCCTCACTTATCAATTCCAATGTCTGTATTCACAGATAAATTCAAATTTCCTAATATAAACAAGAACATCTTCCCTTGTTTTATTTTTCCTTTGTTGTTGTTGCTGTTCTGTTCTGTCCTAAAAAGAAGAGTTTTAGTCAAGTGTCTTGCTAGAGGACAAGTCTTATCTTTAGTGCCTGCAACCTGGGGAGGTTTTTCATAGACTGATATGGCACCTTCAGTACCTGCAAGGTCTCGGATACAAGGTACATTTACAATAGTCAATTGCTTTTCTATACATAAACATTGAACAATTGGAATTTGAAATTAAATATAATATTATTTGTAATAAGATAAAAAACAAATTCTTTGGTAAAAGTCTAAAAAATATATAGGATTTATATATGGAAAATTACAAAACTGACAAAAGAAATTAAAGATCTAAAGAAATAGACATTTTGTGCTCATGGACTGGAAGATTCAGTTTATTATTAAGATGTCAATTCTTTCCAATTGATAGAGAGATTCAACACAATCTCAATTAAATTCCTACAAGCTGTTTTGTAGATATTGACAAACTGGTTCTAAAATTTATATGGAGAGACAAAGACCCAGCATAGCCAACACAATACTGAAGAAGAATGTTGGAGGACTCACACTAGCTGATTTCAAGACTTACTATAAAGCTACCATAATCAAGACCACGTAGTATAGGTGAAAATATAGACACATAGATCAGTGAAATAGAATAGAGGGTTCAGAAATAGACTCACACAAACACAATTAACTGATTTTTTATCAAAAAATGTCAGGCGTTTCATGAAGAAAGAATAGTCTTTTCAACAAATGGTGCTGGAACAATTGGACATCAATATGAAAAATGAATCTAGACACAGACTTTACATTTCACACCAGAAGTAACTCAAAATGAATCATAGACATAAATGTAGAGTAGAGACTATAAAACTTCTAAAAGAAAATATAGGAGAAAATACATGACTTTGAACTTGGTGATGAGTTTTTAGCTACAACACCAAATGCATGATCCTTGAAAGAATATAAATTAGGATATCTGGTCTCTGAAAGACACTGTTAAAAGAATAAAAGGACAAGACATATCTGGGGAGAATAGTTGCAAAATATATATGATAAAGGACTTGTATGCAAAATGTACAAAGAACTCTTAAAACTCAAGTACAAATCTTTCTCAACTGATAAACCCATTGTGAGTTGAAAATATCCTAAGTCGAAAATGCATTCAATACATCTAACCCACCAAACACTTACATGAACCTACAGCTGGGCAAAATCATCTAACACAAGCCTACTCTATAAGAAAGTGTTGACTATCTCATGTAACTGATTGAATATTCTATTGCAAGTGAAAAGCAGAATGGATGTATGGGCACAGAATGGTTGTATGGATTGTTGACCCTTGTGATTGTATGGCTGACTGGGTGCTATGGCTTGCTGCCCCCACCCAGCTTCATGAGAGTGTTCAGACTGCATATTGTTAACTTGGGAAAAGATCCAAATTCACAATCCCAAGTACAGTTTCTGGTGAATGTATATAATCACTTTTGTACCATTGTAAAGTAAAAAAAATCCTAAGTCAAATTGTAAGTCAGGGACCATCTGCATAAGGAAACAACCTAACTTAAAAATGAGGAAAAGATAGACAGACATCTCATCAAAGATGTACAGATTGAAAATAAGTTTTTCAGCAACACCTCGGGTTCCCATGATGAGAGTCTTTTCTTAAACACTCCTGTACTCCTGCCCCACCCCTTGTTCTCCTCCATGGAAATAGAGTCAGTCACCTAAATGATGAGTTTGATGGAAGAAGTGGCAAAAGTAGTTTAATCTCTTTCTCCATCCTTTCTTTTTGGATCTATCTTACTGCAAAGGGAATGTTCTTTAGACCATTTTACCTGAATGTTGCATGCTTAGTGGTAATCACTTTGCTCTACTTGTTGATGATTAGAGGGTGGTTATGGTGGTATCTGATTATTTTGTACTGCCTGTAAATCTGAAAGTAAGTTCTTAATTCTGGAATTCAGTGTTTAGAAAATTGTTGCTTGAACGCTTAAGCCACAAAGTACGGCTCAGCATTTATCAATAATGATGATGCTATTTTCATCTTCATATGTTTTCCCTATCTCAATTTGTTTTGCATTCAGACAAGAAGATGGGTGCTATTAATTTCTACTATAATGCTAACAAAGGAGGTATAAACAACTCCAGAATTTTGGCCATAATGAGTAGTTGGGTAAATAGATTACAGTTGGTTATTACTGGGCTCCAGAGATTTTTTGTTGCGTTCAACAATTTCAAGATGTGGAGATTACTAAAGCATGTTTATAAGCTAATGAGAATCATTCAATAATGAGGTGAAGCCTAATTTTTAGGACAACTGTAGGAGAAAATTTCAGGAAAATGAGAGGGGATAGAATCCAGAGCTCCAGTGAAGAGACGTTGGCCTCTTATAGGAGTGATACTGTCCCTACTATAAAATGAGGAGATAAATGCATAAATAGATAAACTTATGGATTTGTTGGTGGTGGCTGTTGGAAGAAGTTTTTGATTTCTCAGTTCACCATGTGGTGGTGTCAAGTAAAAATGACAGTATAACAGAAGGAATGAAAAGTCTACAGAAAGAGAACTTATGAAATAGTAATTTTAGGTTGTGGAAAGACAAAATTTCTAGGGCAGCCTAGTAGGCTTACTAGTCAGCAGCTTCTCATTCAATATTTTTATTATACAATAAAAGTAAACACAATCAACTCAGTTGTGCAATTTTCTCCAGCAATGGTCAACTACTGAGATGTAGCTATAAAGAAGGTAAGCTAATAAAGTTCATCCAGAGTCTGGTGTTTTCCATGCAAGTTTGACAGAAGAAGAGGGGGGACAAAGGATTCGAAATTACTTGTAAGGGAATGATTATAATGATGAGCCGACATGCACTTATATAAGTGAGTTGGAAGGTTCAGAGGTTGTGGTTAGAAAGTAGGATGCTTGATATCAAAAATTTAAAGATGGGGTGCCTGTCTGGCTCAGTTGGTAGAGCATGTGGCACTTTATCTAGGGACTGTGAGTTCAAGCCCCATGTTGGGTATAGAGCCTATTAAAAATTTTTTTTAAAGATAGTATTGTTTCGAGTAATGTCTAGGGTCCAAAGTATGACTATGGAAAGAATGATTGACAAAGTCTTTAAAAATAAAGTTCATTTGTAATGAGTTAAACAAGGAACTTTGCAGCCAGAGTGTTATGTAGGTCATCCACATAGACATTGAAATTACCCAGGGTAATGACAAGAGTTGAGCTAGAGAGGAAGAGAGTGAGAAAGAAGCTAAATCTTCCCTGAAAAAAGTAGATTGACAAGGAAGTAATGGGAAATGACAGGGACAAGAAAGAAGAAGGATGTAGTTGAATGACATGTGCCTCAAAGCAGCAAAGGTAGGAGAACAAATCACCAGAATTAGCAGTGGGGATTGAGGGAGCTGGCTACCCTGTCTCTTGTTCTTGAGGTGCCCAGAATACAAGAAAAGCAGCTATAATAGCAAAAAAGACAAATAAGAAACAGTATCTGCCTGACAGGGCTAAAAGGGAAGTTATGCATTTAGATAAGACAAGGCTGAAAGCAAAAAAGATGAAAAAAAATTCATTTCCATGCAAATGATAATCAAAAGAGAGTAGGGTGGGCATAATTATAGCAGACAAAATAGACTTTAAGTTAAAACCTGTTACAAGAGACAAAGAAGGATATCAGATCATGATAAAGTTCAATTCGCCAGGAAGACATAACAAGGATGGGGCTAGGTCATATAAGACAATGTGATAAGTAACATGAGGATAAGAGCCTAGCAATACTGGATTACCAAGGGCCTTAAAGTTCTGGGGATATATGAGATTCGGATGTGCACTCTGACAGTTTAGCTTTGCCTTCTTTTTTTTTTTTTTTATAAAGAAGATGTGGTATATATATACAATGGAATATTACTTAGCTTTGCCTTCTAGTGGAAGGATGGAATAAATATTAACTGAGAAACTTATGAGAGAATTAGCAACCAAAGAGGAGTGGGAATTTGGATGAGAATCAGAATTTAGTTCGGGATGTCTATTAGACGTGTAATTGGCGATGTTGATTGGGCATTTGGATGTATGAATCTGGAGTTTAAGAGAAAAGATGTAGGTTGGAAATGTCACTTTGGGATGGGTTACAAAATAGATGGTAACCAAATCGATGAAACTGAATGATATCTAGAGATATCTAGAGAGATATCCAGACAGTCCATGTATGTAGAAGACAGACAACGTCCAAGGAGTTAGCTTTGTAACATTCCTACATTTAGAGGCTGGAGAAAGTTTAAGGAACTAACAAAAGAGACAAAGAACAAGTGGGTGGCCAATGTGGTAGAAGGGAAACTTAAGGGACTGTGGGATTCTGGAAGCCCTGTGAAGGAATTGTTTCAGGAGAAGTGATCAGTGTGTCAAATCTGTGAGTAACAATAACATGTGGACCAAGAAATGACCATTAGATTTAGCAATGTGGAGGTCACTGGGGACTCTGACAAGGGAAGTTTAGGTGGAGTAGTAGGGAAAAAGCCTGTTTGGAACAGTTGAAGAGAGAATTTGGAGATAGTGAGTATTAACAAACCTGTTATTTTTGTGTTTTAAGGAAAGGCCACTGGATGGATTAGAAAACAGGGTTAAATGAGGGTTAGTTATTCTTTAATTCTCTTTTTAATATGAGAGAAGTAAAAGCATGGTTGTATGCCGATTGGAAACATCCAGGAAAGGGGGTGGGGAGTTGATGATGCAGGATTGAGAAGAAAAGCAAAGTCCTTGAAAAAGTGAGAAAGTTGGAGAGCTAATGCCCAATTGGCTTTAGCTAGGGGTTTGGGCAGCTTATTCACGGAAACCAGAGGGAATTCAGAGTACAGAGACCCAAATGTAAGTAGGTAGGTAGATGGGTTGTGGGAGATTTTTGAAATTCTCTTCTGATTGCTTCAATTTTCTCACCAAAGTAGGAATTAAGGTAATGGACAAAGAGTGAGGATCAAGGAAGAGATGGACGTGTGAGTAGAGAGGAGAGCATGTTAAATGCTCATCTAGGAAAGTGTAAGAAGGAATGAACTAGGGATGCATATTATGATTGCTTGGCAGCATTAAGGACCTCTCCTCACCCTTTGAGGTTTATGGTAAGGATTTGAAAGTAAGGTGACTTTGCATGGTTTGTATTTTCTCCAGTTATGTTCAGCTGTATTGGGGATGACAAGCAAATACTGTTTGGTGCTCCCTGAAATACTGTTCTGGATTCTTCTCTATCTGGTGTCTAAACTTAAAGTACTGGATTGCCTTGGGAAAAGCCCAGAGCTGTGAACAAAAAAAGTCATATCCTTTAGCTTCTAAATTCAAAGAACTATCATTTAGGGGGCCAGGTTATTTTAATCCTCACAAAGATGGAAATGAAAGGAAGTCTGTTGAACAGCTTCCAAAAGGAGAATTGGAAATATAATGTTATCCTCTTCTTCCATTTTGGGTGACCTCCCTCCTCAATACCAAATAATCCCCTTAACAATCAGGGGGCTATTGCTAAATAGAGGGATTTGGCCTGCAACCTGTCTGAAATTCACACTGTGTACGAAGAAACAACATTACTTGACACTGTCGGCTGAAGGATGAGCAGCATAGAGGGGACAGGGTAGCCCAAGAAATCAAGATGGGGCAAAGATTTTTTTCCACTTTTGCAGAAGTTGACATGGAGAGCTACAGGAAGTAGCAGGGGAGTACTTGCTGGCTGGCTGGATCCATTCAAGAAACCTTATAGTTTATAAATATCCCAGTGGGATGAAAGGATTTCAATGAGAAGTTGTGGGGTGAAACACAAACTTGAGATGGCAGTTATACTTCTGTAGAATCGTTGGTATCCAAAAGCTGTGTAGGGGCTGCCTAGCAGATGCCTATAAACAATTGATTGTTCCAGACACAAATAACAGCTTTGGACAAGCTTTGCTTTTCCCATCCTTGAATAGAACACACTGAGTGATACAGTCACAAACATCAACAGATGTACCATGGCTGCCTTAGATTGATGATGTCTCCACCAACTACCTCCCTTACACCTAGCCCATCCCTGCCCTCCCACCTACTTCCAGGAGGCAGGTATTGTTATGAGCTAAACTGTGTCCCTTCAAAACATGTTGAAGTCCTAATGCTAAGTATCGCAGAATGTGACTTTATTTAGAGATTGAGTCATTGCAGGTCTAATCATTTAAGATCCTATGTGACTAGTGTCCTTATAAGAAGGGGGAAATTTATACATAGACACACACAAGGGAGAACACCATGTTGAAGGCAGAGATGGGTGTGATATTGCTTCAAGCCTAGGACTACCAGAGATGGCCAGCAAACCACTAGAAGCTGGGAGATAGGCATAGAGCAGATACCTCCCTCACAGCCCTTAAAATCCAACCCTTCCCATGCTAGGATCTCAGACTTCTATTCTCTAGAACTGTGAGACAATGAATTTCTACAGTTTAAGCCACCCAGTCTGTGGCACTTTGTTATGATGGGCCCAGAAAACTAATACAGGCACTTTAAAAAAAATACAGGCACTTTTAATATTTTTTTTAAATTAAAGCAGAACCAGGGAAGATGAAGGAGAAAACACCTGCAAGAAGGGGAAGCCCTGGGATGGTGAACCTGACGGTGACTTGAATCTGACTGCGTATGTATCCAAGAGAGACTAAAATTTTAAAAAGATTTTATTTATTCATTCATGAAAGACAGACAGAGAGAGAGAGAGAGAGAGAGACAGAGACAGAGACACAGGCAGAGGGAGAACCCAAGAGAGACTAAATTTTAAACCAGAAGTATCTGAAACAGTGAGGTTGGACTTGTATGCAATAAAATGAGTTGTCTTCTCTGAGCATAGCCAGGACTCAAATCTAAAGAGAGGATGTAGTTTTATGAGAGATCAAACTTTACATTTTTTCCTCTCAGAGAAGAGGGGTTTCTCTTATACAATAAACTGTTCTGGATAGGCCTTTCAAGGATGTGTGTGTGTGTGTGTGTGTGTGTGTGTGTGTGTGTGTGTGTGTTTTGGAAGCTGGGTAGCTATGAACTGTCAGCCTATTGATGGCCAGTTATATCAAAACATATTAGCCAAGCGTCAATCACTGAATATTTGAAGAATAACTGAAGTGATTTTTGTAACATTTTGTAAATCCCGGTAAGTTCAGCTTAGCAAGACTAGTTGTTTTCTCAACTTATAGTTCTTTTTTCAACTTAAGACCTGTGGCATTCATATAGCTAAGAAAAAAAAGATTAATATTCCACACAAGGTTCATACCTGCTTCATAACTCACAAAGATTCATTGGGTAGGTCATAGATGCCTATGTTGACTGCATGAAAATCGAATAGATCCACTAGAGGTTTTGTTTTTACACAATTATGTGAGCAAATTCCATTTCCCTTTAAGGAAGTAAAATCAGAACAAAATGCAACATAGACATTTTCAGCTCTGGATGAGGAAAATATATGGAGGAGTTATAATTATAGCTGTCTTGCAATTCTGAAAATGCCTTCATTAAATCCTGAGTACTCTAATATAATGACCCTAACCCATCTTCATGTGCATTTCAAAGAATTCTTCATACATAGATGCTTCCTGTACACTGTTTTATAGACAGTTTTTCCAGTTCATAATTACTTAACTAGTTTTTTTTGTATCTATCTACAGAAACTGTTGAAAATTTGGGGTTTTTATTTAGGGAAGTTTTGCACAATTGAGGGGAAAATATTATATGACTTTACAGTATGTATATTTGCTATAATGAAGTGACTATTTGAATATTATCATGCCTGAAAACTACACATGAACTCTGTTTTAAATGTATTAGTCCTGGATAGTGTTGCTGACTGGAAGGAATTCTTTATTTGAAGATCGTTTTCTAACATGTTCTACCTTTAGCTCCTTTGAGTCTCATTTGCTTCACTGATGAAACAAATTGGTTTCAGCTAGGTAAATTTCAAGTTTTCTTTCAGTGCCAAAATTCTAAATTCATTCAACAAGTAGTTATTTTCTAATGTGTACAAAGGACTGTGCTAATAGGCACTGGTAGCTTGTCAGTGAATAAAATAGATAAGAATCCTTTCCTTTGTGCCAAAGAAAAATTCATCAGTGACTTCTGGACTCCAAGGTGTATCTTGACCTTCCCCATCTCCATGTCCTGTGTCATTTGAGTCATTTTCTTAGAAGCATGCTTATGAGCAAGTCCCTCTAATACTCAAAAGTTTTTCAAGGCTCTTTATCAATAACACAATATATTACAAACTTCTTTAGTCAGAGGCATTCTTTACTCAGTGTGACCTAGCCCAGTATTATATTAACAATCTCATTACTACAGTGAAAGTATTGGATTATAGAAAAGAACTAACACAGGAGTCCAAAGTTTTGGATTTAGGTTCTTAGTATTAGCACATATTAGCTTATATAACTTTTTGGCCAGAGGCATATAATTCTCAGAGCCTTTATTCCCTCATTTGTAAAATAAAAAAGATAATAATATCACTCAATCAGGCAATATACAAGCAATAAATCACACTTGGTAAAGATAGAAAGTACCTTATAACTCTTAAGGTAAAGTGGGATAGTGGAAAGACCATGGATTTTGCAAATCAATTAGAACTAGGTTTGAAATCTGGCTCAGCACTTTATTAGTTTTTGTGACTTTGAACAAGTTAATTAATGTCTCTGAACTCCTTATCTATACAATTGCATCAAAATAGCTATTTTGCATGGCTATTATGAGTGCTAAATGAGTGTAAGGGAAATACTTGACAGTCAATAGGTAATTAGTTGATCACTGAATAGTAGCTATTATTAAAGCAGTTAGTATTTATTTTAAGTCTGCATAGAAAAATGAATCATATAGATATTTTATTTCTACTGGTTGACAAATTAGTCCAAACTTTACTCAAGAAAAAAAAATATATTGAGAGAGAGGGGTGGAGATAGGGAGGGAGATTATGAAAGATTCTAACTGAAAGAAGAATGAATTGCAATCCAAATTCTGAGGTTAGTTGATTCTACAGAACCATTAAATATTATTAGATAGTCCCCACATAGAAATGCCATGAGAAGTAAAAAGAAATAAGGAGTTGATTAGTTACTACCCTGTAGAGTTGAAAATGCATAAATGTTATGATCTAAACAGATCTACTCTTAGATATGTGCCCTATGGAAATTCCTATCATGTCCAAAGTAAGGTATTAACAGAGATGTTAATTGCAGAATTGTTTATAAGAAATGAAAGATTTCAAAACAAGTTAAAAGTCCATCAATTGAGGACGCCTGGAGGCTCAGTCAGTTAAGGCATCCAATCTTGATTTCAATTCAGGTAGGTTGTGATCTCAGGGTCGTGAGATCATAGTCCTAAGTTGGGGCTCCCCACTCAGTGGGGACTCTGCTGAGATTCTGTCTCTCCCGCTCCCTCTATCCTCTCCCTCTCAAATAAATAAATAAATAATAAATAAATAAATAAATAAATAAATAAAATCTTTTTTAAAAGTCCATAACTTGAAGGGTGGAATAAAATAATTGTGATTTACTCTATAAATAGAATATATACAACCAGCAAACAAATGAACTATATTGTATAGCTTACCTACCAACATGATTGATTATTTTCAAATATATAGACCCTGAATAGACAGAGATATGTTGAAAAAGAAAACCACAGATGGTAGCATCACAATTTTGGGCTTCAAGCTATAATACAAAGCTGTAATCATCAAGACAATATGGTACTGGCACAGAAACAGACACATAGATCAATAGAACAGAATAGAAGAAACTCAGAAATGGATCCTTCAAGTCCATGATCAAACTAATCTTTAACAAAGCAGGAAGGAATATCCAATGGAAAAAAAGACAGTCTTTTCAACAAGTGGCATGGGGGAAAATTGGACAGCCAATGGTCCAGAATGAAACTGGACCACTTTGCATACACCATACACAAAAAATAATCAAAATGGATGAAAGACATAAATATGAGAACAGGATCTATCAAAATCCTAAGAAGAGAACACAGGCAGCAACCTCTTTGATCTCAGCTGAAGCAACTTCTTACTAGACATGTCTTCAAAGGCAAGGGAAACAAAAGCAAACATGAAATATTGGGACTTCATCAAGATACAAGCTTCTGCACAGCAAAGGAAACAGTCAACAAAACTAAAAGGCAACCTACAGAATGCGAGAAGATACCTGCAAATGACCTATCAGATAAAGGGCTAGTATCCAAGATCTATAAAGAACTTATCAAACCCAATACCCAAAGAACAAATAATCCAGTCAAGAAATGGGCAGAAGATATGACAGACATTTCTCCAAAGAAGACGTACAAGTCTTCTTGTACCAACAGCCAACAGAAACATGAAAGATGCTCAACATCACTGGCATCAGGGAAATACAAATCAAAACCCCAATGAGATACCACCTCACACCAGTCAGAATGGCTAAAATTAACAAGTCAGGAAGCAACAAATGTTGGTGAGGATGCAGAGAAAGGGAAACCCTCTTACACTGTTGGTGGGAATGTGAAATGGTGCAGCCATTCTGGAAAAACAGTATGGAGGTTCCTCAAAAAGTTAAAAATAGAGCTACTCTATGACCCAGCAATTGCACTACTACCTAAAGGTTACAAACATTGTGATCCAAAGGGGCACCTGCATCCCAATGTTTATAGCAGCAATATCCACAATAGCCAAACTATGGAAAGAGCCCAGATGTCCATCGACAGATGAATGGATAAAGAAGGGGTGGCACACACACACACACACCACACACACACACACACATGGAATATTACTCAACCATCAGAAAGGATGAATACTTACCATTTACATCATTGTGGATGGAACAGAGGTATTATATTAAGCAAGTAAGTCAATCAGAGAAGACAACTCATATGGTTTCACTCATATGTGGAAATTAGCAGAGGATATAAATATCATATGTTTCAATCAGAGGAAGGGAGGAAAAAGTAAGGTGAAATCAGAGAGGGGATAAACCATAAGAGACTCTTAACTATAAGAAACAAAATGAGGGTTGCTGGAGAGGAGAGGGATGGGGGTAACTGTGATGGGCATTAAGGAGGACATGTGATGTAATGAGCACTGGGTGTTATACGCAACTGATGAATCACTGAACTCTACCTTTGAAACTAATGATACACTATATAACTAATTGAATTTAAATAAAAGATAAATAAAGAAAAAATACAGAGTAAAATATATTGTATAGAAGAGTATTTACAACACAGTATTTATATAAAGTTTTAAAACTTACAAAGCCATATTACATAGTGCTTGAAAAAAATATATAGTAAAACCATAAAGACATGAATAGGAATGATAATTACCAAGTTCAGGATAGAGGCTAATTCTAAGTGAGGGTTGTGTGTGTGTGTGTGGTGTGTGTGTAAGGGGATGAGAAGCATGTGATGGGGTGAGGTACTCAAGGAGTTTCACCTATACTTGCAATGCTATGTTTCTTAAGCTAGATGGTGGGTACATGGTCACTTGTGACTTTATTTTCTATCCTTTGTATATATCTGTTTTATTTTGTGAAATCTACTGAAAAGACTATGATGATGAAGTGAGAGGAAAGGAGTAGAGTGATCTGATTCTCCCATGTTAACTAATCAGGGAGTCACGTTGAATTGTGAGTGCTGGTTACCCAGTGAGAAGCTAAAAGAAGTAATCATACCCAGAGTGATATCAACACACTTCCAACTTACAAAAAATAACCATAAAAACTTCAATAGGTGTTTGGATATCCCATACTCAGACCCAAGTATCTATCTAACCTCCTCCTTAAGGCAGCTAGGTGGGATAGTACCAGCACATGAACAGAAAAAAAGGATAGGCTTTGGAGGTAAACTGACCAGGCTTATAAATTTCCTTTCTGCCATCCATCCATGGCAGTATGAGCTGTATGTAAACTTAGGACTGTCAGTGACTTGATATGTTACCTTAGATAATTTTTAGTTTCAGTATCCTAATACATAAAATGAAGGCTATGATATCTATATTTATATATGATTTCTAGCTCACAATATTTCAGAGAATATACACATGTACATACACACATGCCTAGAAAATAATAGGTACTGAAGGAATCTGTTTTCTTCCTTTTTATCCACTAAGAGATTCCTTATAGTCTGAATTCTCCTAAGATCAATGATTAAATTTCATTATAATCCACTCGAGATCAATTTGTATAATATCATTATTACAATGACCCAGAGCTGTCATGATGTAATGCAATTTTTCATTTTAGTATTTCTTTGTTCACCATTACTTTTATTATCATAAATTGCCAAAAATGTTGATAAATTTTTTGGCCAACAGTTGGATCAGAGAAACAAATTTCTGTTCATGTTCTCTCTAAAGCATGTGTGGTGACCATGGTCAGCACTGTGTGCATGGGCCACCAAAATGGCACTCTTATTGCAGAATGAATTTGAGCACCTAAGCTCTCATAGTGCCCTGAGCCACAGCAGCATACATTTTCTCAGCATCACATTTTGTGGATCCTAGCTGCTGAACAAGCTGAGATCTTTCTAGTGAGCCAGTGAATAGAGAGGGGCCAGGAATTGTGGGACTATCACTATGAGGAAACAAAAACAGTTTTGATTATAGCACCTGAGAAAAGTGACTGGCAATTCAAATTTCAAGGAATAATAGTAATTGGAGAGCTCAAGCAGCCACCAACCTCTCACAAGCTTGTAGGTCCTACTGAATCCCATAGCATCATTTTTTGAGAACAATTTATAGGGACAGAGTTGTTAAATACCACTCATAGCCAAGGCAGGAACAACCTGATTTTCTTTCCTATGACCAAACAAACTTATACTCATCTGGGATACCAAGCCAAGATGTTATAACCCTGTTCAAAGGCACTGACTGTCATAGGGCAGCATGCTGAAACCTTGGAAAACAACACAGAGGAAATAGAATATTAGCATTGTAAGACTGCATGGAAATCCAAAAGATCTGTTATCTTATTCTTACTTCATGTTCATTTGTTATAATTGGGTACTTTTAATTGTGTGGGGGGTATGTAGGTGGTAGAAATTCTGCATTTTGGTAGCCTTCTCTGACCACTATGAAATAAAGCTAGAAATATATTGTGTACAGGGGCACCTGGGTGGCTCGTTGGTTGAGCAATCAGACTCTTGGGTTTCAGCTCAGGTCATTATCTCAGGGTCATGAGATCAAAACCCTGAATGGGGGCTCCCACTCCGTGCAGATTCTCTTGAGATTCTCTCTCCCTCTCCCTCTGTCTCTCTCCCTGCTCACTCTCCCCCTCTCTCTCTAAAATAAATAAATACAATGTTTTATAAATAAGTAAAATAAATAAATATGTATAGTTTAAATTCATAGAAAAATCTGACCATTTGGAAGTTTAAAAACATTATTTAAATAGTGTTTAGGTTAAAGTGGAACTCTAAACTGGTGACAGACTAGAATATGATAACATCAGAACACTATATCTCAAAATATATGGATGGTGGTCAAAGATGAACTTAGAAGATTTATGGCCATATATGTTTGTTTTTATGCGAAAGAACAAAGATAAGAATTTAACTAAAAATAACAAAAATTAAAAGAAGTAAATGTAAAAAAAGGCAGGAGAGATTAATTTATTCATTCAATAAATATTTATTGGGTGGCTACTATGTGCCAGATACTGCTAGGCATTAAAGATACAGCAGTAAAGGTACCAAGTCTGTGCATTCATGGAACTTAACATTCTTTGTTTTATTTATTTATTTATTTATCTATCTATCTATTTATTTATTTATTTAACAGTGAGAGAGAGAAAGAGAGAAGAAGCATAAGCAGGGAAAACAGCAGAGGGAGAGGGAGAAGCAGCCTCCCTGCTGAGCAGGGAGCCTGACGATGTGGGGCTTGATCCCAGGACCTTGGGATCATGACCCGAGCCCAAGCAGACACTTAACCAACTGAGGCATCCAGGTGCCCTTCATGAAACCTACATTGTGTGTGTGTGTGTGTGTGTGTGTGTGTGCGCGCGGGTGTGTGTGAGAGAGACAGAGACAGAGAGACAGTCAGAGACAGAGAGACAGAGAGAAAGAGAGACAGAGAGAGGAAGAAACTTGACACACAATTAAGTGAATAATGTGTTAGGTGGTATGTGGTTTTGAATAACAATAAGGTAGGTAATAGAAAGTGTATTTGATGACAATGAAATATAGACAAATGTGACATGTATCACTCCTCAGCAAAAGCTCAACGAATCAATGTTTATAATTTGTTATACTGTCTTTTTTCTGCCTCTATGATCATGGAAAATAGTGTCAAAATAAGACCTCCAGCAGCCAGGTTCCATAAGACCCCTTGCTGACTCATAGTGGATAGGTAGTTGCTTGAGAAATAAACATTATTGTTTAAAGTGACAGGCATTTCCATGTTTTTGTTATTCCATATAGCCTAAGTTGTTTTAATTCTTTTTTAAAAATATGTATTTATTTATTTGGGAGAGAAAGAGAGAGAGCATAAGCAGGGGGAGGAGCAAGGGGAGAGGGAAAGAGAAAAACAGAGAAAAAGTGATACATGAGAAAGGAGAAAAAAAGAACAATTATTCTTGAAGCCAAGAATAGAGAGTGTTGCAAAGGGGAAGAAATACCAATGAATCTAATGTTTATAGGCCATAGAAGAGGAGGACTGAGAACTGATCACTGTATGTAGAATATGGTCACTGATGAATTTGACAGATGTGATTTTGGTGAAAGTGGGAGAGGGAACTATCAATGTAACTAATATAGGCAAACATGGGAATAACATTAACAAAAGTGAGAATTAATATGTTAGGACAGAGAAAAGCAATAAAGTCTATAATACATCCAAAACTTGGTTCTGAGTGAGTGACCTAGAAGACAAGTTGATAGCAAAGAGGGAAACTGAGGAAAAAGAGACAAACAATTAAAAGACCATGAAGATAGATTAAGGGAATAAACGACAGCCTGAGGAAGAAAAACCTACGTTTAATTGGGGTTCCCGAGGGCGCCGAAAGGGACAGAGGGCCAGAATATGTATTTGAACAAATCATAGCTGAAAACTTTCCGAATCTGGGAAGGGAAACAGGCATTCAGATCCAGGAAATAGAGAGATCCCCCCCTAAAATCAATAAAAAACCGTTCAACACCTCGACATTTAATTGTGAAGCTTGCAAATTCCAAAGATAAGGAGAAGATCCTTAAAGCAGCAAGAGACAAGAAATCCCTGACTTTTATGGGAGGAGTATTAGGGTAACAGCAGACCTCTCCACAGAGACCTGGCAGGCCAGAAAGGGCTGGCAGGATATATTCAGGGTCCTAATGAGAAGAACATGCAACCAAGAATACTTTATCCAGCAAGGCTCTCATTCAAAATGGAAGGAGAGATAAAGAGCTTCCAAGACAGGCAGCAACTAAAAGAATATGTGACCTCCAAACCAGCTCTGCAAGAAATTTTAAGGGGGCCTCTTAAAATTCCCCTTTAAGAAGAAGTTCAGTGGAACAGTCCACAAATACAAAGACTGAATAGATATCATGATGACACTAAACTCATATCTCTCAATAGTAACTCTGAATGTGAACGGGCTTAATGACCCCATCAAAAGGCGCAGGGTTTCAGACTGGATAAAAAAGCAGGACCCATCTATTTGCTGTCTACAAGAGACTCATTTTAGACAGAAGGACACCTACAGCCTGAAAATAAAAGGTTGGAGAACCATTTACCATTCGAATGGTCCTCAAAAGAAAGCAGGGGTAGCCATCCTTATATCAGATAAACTAAAATTTACCCCAAAGACTGTAGTGAGAGATGAAGAGGGACACTATATCATACTTAAAGGATCTATTCAACAAGAGGACTTAACAATCCTCAATATATATGCTCCGAATGTGGGAGCTGCCAAATATATAAATCAATTATTAACCAAAGTGAAGAAATACTTAGATAATAATACACTTATACTTGGTGACTTCAATCTAGCTCTTTCTATACTCGATAGGTCTTCTAAGCACAACATCTCCAAAGAAAACGAGAGCTTTAAATGATACACTGGACCAGATGGATTTCACAGATATCTACAGAACTTTACATCCAAACTCAACTGAATACACATTCTTCTCAAGCGCACATGGAACTTTCTCCAGAATAGACCACATATTGGGTCACAAATCGGGTCTGAACCGATACCAAAAGATTGGGATTGTCCCCTGCATATTCTCGGACCATAATGCCTTGAAATTAGAACTAAATCACAACAAGAAGTTTGGAAGGACCTCAAACACATGGAGGTTAAGGACCATCCTGCTAAAAGATAAAAGGGTCAACCAGGAAATTAAGGAAGAATTAAAAAGATTCATGGAAACTAATGAGAATGAAGATACAACCGTTCAAAATCTTTGGGATGCAGCAAAAGCAGTCCTAAGGGGGAAATACATCGCAATACAAGCATCCATTCAAAAACTGGAAAGAACTCAAATACAAAAGCTAACCTTACACATAAAGGAGCTAGAGAAAAAACAGCAAATAGATCCTACACCCAAGAGAAGAAGGGAGATAATAAAGATTCGAGCAGAACTCAACGAAATCGAGACCAGAAGAACTGTGGAACAGATCAACAGAACCAGGAGTTGGTTCTTTGAAAGAATTAATAAGATAGATAAACCATTAGCCAGCCTTATTAAAAAGAAGAGAGAGAAGACTCAAATTAATAAAATCATGAATGAGAAAGGAGAGATCACTACCAACACCAAGGAAATACAAACGATTTTAAAAACATATTATGAACAGCTATACGCCAATAAATTAGGCAATCTAGAAGAAATGGACGCATTCCTGGAAAGCCACAAACTACCAAAACTGGAACAGGAAGAAATAGAAAACCTGAACAGGCTGATAACCAGGGAGGAAATTGAAGCAGTCATCAAAAACCTCCCAAGACACAAGAGTCCAGGGCCAGATGGCTTCCCAGGAGAATTTTATCAAACGTTTAAAGAAGAAATCATACCTATTCTCCTAAAGCTGTTTGGAAAGATAGAAAGAGATGGAGTACTTCCAAATTCGTTCTATGAAGCCAGCATCACCTTAATTCCAAAGCCAGACAAAGACCCCGCCAAAAAGGAGAATTACAGACCAATATCCCTGATGAACATGGATGCAAAAATTCTCAACAAGATACTGGCCAATAGGATCCAACAGTACATTAAGAAAATTATTCACCATGACCAAGTAGGATTTATCCCTGGGACACAAGGCTGGTTCAACACCCGTAAAACAATCAATGTGATTCATCATATCAGCAAGAGAAAAACCAAGAACCATATGATCCTCTCATTGGATGCAGAGAAAGCATTTGACAAAATACAGCATCCATTCCTGATTAAAACTCTTCAGAGTGTAGGGATAGAGGGAACATTCCTCGACATCTTAAAAGCCATCTATGAAAAGCCCACAGCAAATATCATTCTCAATGGGGAAGCACTGGGAGCCTTTCCCCTAAGATCAGGAACAAGACAGGGATGTCCACTCTCACCACTGCTATTCAACATAGTACTGGAAGTCCTAGCCTCAGCAATCAGACAACAAAAAGACATTAAAGGCATTCAAATTGGCAAAGAAGAAGTCAAACTCTCTCTCTTCGCCGATGACATGATACTCTACATAGAAAACCCAAAAGTCTCCACCCCAAGATTGCTAGAACTCATACAGCAATTCGGTAGCGTGGCAGGATACAAAATCAATGCCCAGAAGTCAGTGGCATTTCTATACACTAACAATGAGACTGAAGAAAGAGAAATTAAGGAGTCCATCCCATTTACAATTGCACCCAAAAGCATAAGATACCTAGGAATAAACCTCACCAAAGATGTAAAGGATCTATACCCTCAAAACTATAGAACACTTCTGAAAGAAATTGAGGAAGACACAAAGAGATGGAAAAATATTCCATGCTCATGGATTGGCAGAATTAATATTGTGAAAATGTCAATGTTACCCAGGGCAATATACACGTTTAATGCAATCCCTATCAAAATACCATGGACTTTCTTCAGAGAGTTAGAACAAATTATTTTAAGATTTGTGTGGAATCAGAAAAGACCCCGAATAGCCAGGGGAATTTTAAAAAAGAAAACCATATCTGGGGGCATCACAATGCCAGATTTCAGGTTGTACTACAAAGCTGTGGTCATCAAGACAGTGTGGTACTGGCACAAAAACAGACACATAGATCAGTGGAACAGAATAGAGAATCCAGAAGTGGACCCTGAACTTTACGGGCAACTAATATTTGATAAAGGAGGAAAGACTATCCATTGGAAGAAAGACAGTCTCTTCAATAAATGGTGCTGGGAAAATTGGACATCCACATGCAGAAGAATGAAACTAGACCACTCTCTTTCACCATACACAAAGATAAACTCAAAATGGATGAAAGATCTAAATGTGAGACAAGATTCCATCAAAATCCTAGAGAAGAACACAGGCAACACCCTTTTTGAACTCGGCCATAGTAACTTCTTGCAAGATACATCCACAAAGGCAAAAGAAACAAAAGCAAAAATGAACTATTGGGACTTCATCAAGATAAGAAGCTTTTGCACAGCAAAGGATACAGTCAACAAAACTCAAAGACAACCTACAGAATGGGAGAAGATATTTGCAAATGACATATCAGATAAAGGGCTAGTTTCCAAGATCTATAAAGAACTTATTAAACTCAACACCAAAGAAACAAACAATCCAATCATGAAATGGGCAAAAGACATGAACAGAAATCTCACAGAGGAAGACATAGACATGGCCAACATGCATATGAGAAAATGCTCTGCATCACTTGCCATCAGGGAAATACAAATCAAAACTACAATGAGATACCACCTCACACCAGTGAGAATGGGGAAAATTAACAAGGCAGGAAACAACAAATGTTGGAGAGGATGCGGAGAAAAGGGAACCCTCTTACACTGTTGGTGGGAATGTGAACTGGTGCAGCCACTCTGGAAAACTGTGTGGAGGTTCCTCAAACAGTTAAAAATATACCTGCCCTACGACCCAGCAATTGCACTGTTGGGGATTTACCCCAAAGATACAAATGCAATGAAACGCCGGGACAACCTGCACCCCGATGTTTCTAGCAGCAATGGCCACTATAGCCAAACTGTGGAAGGAGCCTCGGTGTCCAACGAAAGATGAATGGATAAAGAAGATGTGGTTTATGTATACAATGGAATATTACTCAGCTATTAGAAATGACAAATACCCACCATTTGCTTCAACGTGGATGGAACTGGAGGGTATTATGCTGAGTGAAGTAAGTCAGTCGGAGAAGGACAAACATTATATGTTCTCATTCATTTGGGGAATATAAATAATAGTGAAAGGGAAAATAAGGGAAGGGAGAAGAAATGTGTGGGAAATATCAGAAAGGGAGACAGAACGTAAAGACTGCTAACTCTGGGAAACGAACTAGGGGTGGTAGAAGGGGAGGAGGGCGGGGGTGGGAGTGAATGGGTGACGGGCACTGGGTGTTATTCTGTATGTTAGTAAATTGAACACCAATAAAAATAAATAAATAAATAAATAAAATAAAATAAAATAAATATAATATTAAAAAAAAACCAAAACAAAAAAAAAAAAATCAAAACTTGGTTCTTTGGAAAGATCAATTTAAAAAAGCAAACTTCTGATGAAACTAATAAAGAACAAAATGGGAAAAGAGAAAATGTACATACACAATATTTGAAATCAAGAATGCATATAACTACAGAGTTGGAAAATATTTGATATATATAGAAATTTAGACTAATATTTAAAAAAATCTTCACATAATGAGGGGTGCCTGGGTAGCTTAGTTGGTTAAGCATCTGACTCTGGATTTTGGCTCAGGTCATGATCTCAGGGTCATGAGATAGAGCCTGTGTTGAGCTCCACACTCAGTGGGGAGTCTGCTTTTCTCCCTTTCTCTCTCCTATTCCCCCTTCCTCTGCTTGTGTGCACTCTCTCTCTAAAATAAATAAGTAAATATTTTTAAAAAGATTTTATTTGGGATCCCTTGGGTGGCTCAGCAGTTTAGCACCTGCCTTTGGCCCAGATTGTGATCCTAGAGTCCCAGGATCAAGTCCCACATCAGGCTTGTCCATGGAGCCTGCTTCTCCCTCTGCCTGTGTCTCTGCCTCTCTCTCTCTCTCTCTCTCTCTCTCTCTCTCTCTCTCTCCTCTCTCTCTGTGTGTCTCTCATGAATAAATAAATAAAATCTTTAAAAAAAGATTTTATTTTTTATATATTTATTTGAGAGATAGAAACAGAGAGAGAGAGAGAGAGAGAATATGCATGAGCTAGGGGAGAGGCAGAGGAATAAGTAGATTCCCTGCTGAGAAGGGAGGGCAGCCAGCACAGGCCCATCCCAGGCCCCTGGGGTCATGACCTGAGCTGAAGCTAGACACCCAACTGACTGAGCCACCCAGCTGCTCCAATAAATAAATCTTTTAAAAAAACCCTCACATAATTAATAATTTTCTAGGGAATGAGCTACCAGCAAAAATAGCACTAACCTTAGAAGATGTTAAAGGTAAGTTCCTTTAAACTCCAAGGTATAAACAATTGTCATGTATATTAACTTTTCAGAGTATGGAAAACAATGACATACTTTCAATTTCATTTTATGAGACTAGTGGGACTGTAATCTTCAAATGAAAAGTTGGCACAAAACCCCTAAAGACCAATTCACATGAGAATATAAATAGCAAAAACGTTTACCTCATGACCCTTTTCTTTAATATTTATGTGACCTTAGGTATAACAAGAGTTCTTTACTGAAGATTAGTGTTCTCTCTAACACAGTTTAGAATTATTACTTGGAAGTGGCTATCCAGCGGTGGACTACATTTTGCAGTTCCCTTTGCATCTACATGAAAATGAAGGACGGTGCTTGCCAGTGGACAATGAGTGGAAGTGGTGTGAGACATTTCCAGGTCAAGGCACTTATGCAGATGTGCTTTCTCTAATCTCTCATTTCCCATCTGATGGCTGAGTCTAGATGACATGGAGGTCCTATGGAAAAGTGCAGTCAAAATATGGAAGCAGCCTAGATTCCTGAGTGGAAGACCAGTCTGCCAAACACAAACAGCAACATAGAATTAATACGTGAGTGAGAAATAAGTTTCTATTGGTCTCAGTCAATGAGACTTTGGGGCTTTTTATTTATTTATTGATTGATTGATTGATTGATTGATGGGATCTTTGGGGCTTATTTATTATAGCATTTGACATTATCCTAATTAACACATGAGATTAGCCGATGGCTTGCCTTGAGCTTCCATTTTCTCATCTTCAATATGGTCATCAAAAAATTTTAGGTGGAAAATGAAACTCTTTCCAACCATCTCATTGATTGCTATGTGCCCACTCAAGGAATTGAGTTGAGAAGGATTGCAATTATTCCATGACATTGATTAGGCTATATATGCTAGTGAGATGGGTCACTCAGAATCTGTTTCATAGAAACAAAATCACTAGAGCATAATATATAAGTGAAGATATTTATCACAGTGTTTTTATAGTAGCAAAAGAGGAAGAAGAGCAAGGAAGGGGAAAAAATAAGGGGAAGGGTTGAGGGAGGAGGGAAGGAAAAGAAGAAAGGAAGAAAGAAGGGAAGGAGGGAACGCTTCAAACTCATTTTTCGAGGCCAGCATTTTTAACACCAAAACCTGACAACCATAACACAAAAAAGAATATTATAGGCCAATATTCTTTATGAACACAGATGCAAAAATTCTAAACAAAATGTTAGCAAACCCAATTCAGGAGCATTTATTTAGAGAGGAAGCAGGGGTGGGGCAGAGGCAGAGAGAGAGAATCTTAAGCAGGCTCCACATTCAGCACTGAGCCCAACATAGGGTTTGATCTCACAACCCTGAGATCATGACCTGAGCCAAAATCACAAGCTAGGTGCTTAACTGACTGAGACATCCAGGAATTCCCCAATTCAATAGCACTTTAAAAGGATCATATACCATAATAAAGCGAGATTTATCACTGGGATGCAAAAATTGTTCAACATACACAAATCAATAAAAATGATACTCCAAAATAACAAACTGAAGGCTAGAAATCATGATCATCTCAACAGGTGCAGGAAAAGCATTTGACAAAGTTCAATATCCTTCCACTCTAGTATTTCTCAACAAATTAAATCTAGATGGAGCACACTTCAATATAATAAAGGCCATATATGAAAAGTGCACTGCTAACTCAATAGCAAAAAGCTAAAAATTTTCCCTCTAAGATCAGGAATAAAGATAACAGTGCCCTCTCTTACCACTTCTGTTAAATATGGTACTGGAAATCCTATCCAGAACAATTAGAAAAGAAAAAGATTTAGAAGACATTAAAATTGGAAAGGAAGGGGCAGCCGGGTGGCTCAGCGGTTTAGCGCCACCTTCAGTCCGGGGTGTGATCCTGGAGACCTGAGACCGAGTCCCATGTCAGGCTCCCTGCATGGAGCCTGACTCTCCCTCTGCCTGTGTCTCTGCCTCTCTCTCTCTCTCTCTCTGTGTGTCTCATGAATAAATAAATAAAATCTTAAAAAAAATTGGGAAAGGAGGAAGTAAAATCATCTGTTGGCATTGACATGATTTTATGTATAGAAAATCCTAAAGACTCCACTAAAAAACTATTAGAACTAATAAATGAATTCACCAAAGTTGCAAGATACAAATCAACATACAAAAATCAGTTACATCACTATACAATAACAATTAACTATCTGAAAAAGAAATTATGTAAACAATCCCATTTATAATGGCATCAAAAAGGTTAAAATACTTAGGAATAAATTTAAACAAGGAGTTGAAAGATATGTACACTGAAAACTATAAAACATTGATCAAAGAAATCGAAGAAGACACAAAGAAATGAAAAGATAACCATGTTCATGGATCGTAAGAATTAGTATTATTAAAATATCCATACAACTCAAAGTGGTCTACAGATCCAATGTAATCCCTGTTAAAATTCCAGTGGTACTTTTCATGGAAATATAAAAAAATAATCCTATAATGTGTATGGAACCAGAAAGACCTCAAATGGACAAAACAAACTTGAGAAAGAACAAAGCTGGAGGCACCACATTACTTGTTTTCAAACTATGCTACAAAGCTATAGTCATCACAACAGTATGTTATTATCATTGAAAAAGGCACATAGATCAATTGAACAGAATAGAGTTCCCCAAAATAAACCCAGGTACATATGGTCAACTACTTTTTGACAAAGATACCAAGAATACACAACAAGGAAAGGATAGCTTTTCCAATAAATGGCATTGGAAAACTGGATATTCACATGCAGAAGAACCCTATCTTAAACCACACACAAAAATCAACTTAAAATAGATGAAAGACTTAAGCATAAGACTTGAAACTGTAGATCTCCTAAAAGAAAACATAAGGGAAAACCTCCTTGACATTGGTCTTGGCAGTGATTTTTTTTTTTTTTTGGATTTGACACCAAAAACACAAGCAACAAAAGCAAAAATAAACAAGTGAAAAAAAATAAGTGAACTACATAAGACTAAAGTTTCTGCATAGCAAATATGAAAGCACCAACAAAATGAAGAGACAACCTACAGAATGGGAGCATATATTTGCAAACCATATATCTGGTGATGGGTTAATATTCAAAATATACAGGAACACTTACAACTCAATAGCAAAGCAAACACTCACACAACCCACCCAATCACCCAAAATAAAACCAAAACCAAATAATCCCAATAAAAATGGGCAACGGACTTGAAAAGACATTTTTAAAGACTATGTATAAGTGGCCAACAGCTATATGAAAAAGGGCTCAACATCACTAATAATTAGAGAAATGCAAATCAAAGGCACAATGAGCTATCACTTTACACCTGTTAGGATGTCTATTGTCAAAAGGACAAGAGATAAATTCTGGTGAGGATGTGGAGAAAAGGGAACTGTAGTACAGTGTGCTGAGAATATAAATGGAACAGCAATTTTCAAAAACAGCTCTAAGAGGAATAAGTTCTAAGGATCTACTGTACAGCATGGTGGCTTTTGTTAATAATACTGTATTGTATGCTCGAAATTTGCTAAGAGGGTAGATGTTAAAAGTTCTAAAAAAAAAAAGAAGGTAGCTATGTGAGGTCACAGTTGTGTTAATTAGCCTGGTTGTGGGAACCATTTCACTATGGCTACATATATTGAATTATCATGTTGTATGCTTTAAATATATTGCAATTTTATTTGTTAACTATACTTCCATAAAGCTGAAGAAGATATAAACAATTGAAGCAGCTGGAAATTTGTTTCAATTTTTTTTCAGTTTTTAAAGTGTTGGGCTGGTACCCGGATTAGTCTTTAGATATTCGGGAAATTGGGACACAGGAGAGACTTAAAATTGCATTAAACACAATTTTGAAACTTCCCTGCCTGAGTGCTACACAGTCTTTGAAGGAACACATAAGCTAGGCTATACTTGCTGAAAAATGAATCCAGACCAACCAGATACCTGATACCTCTCTCTTTTTTTAAGATTTTATTTAAAAAAAATTATTTTTAAGTTATCTCTACACCCAACGTGGGGCTCAAACTCACAACCCTGAGATCAAGAGTCGCATGCTTCAGTGACTGAACCAGCCAGGCATCCGGAGATACCTGAGACCCCTCTTAATGGGCTCAATCTTGGTTATAATACTGTGAAGGGGAGGTTTAGAGGTTATTACTTCCCTCTGGAAACCAGAAGAAGAAATTCACATTTCATTAAAAGCAGAACAATAGGTTACATGCTATCATTACTCCTTGACATGCTCTGCAACTTTCCTGGAAATCGATGTCAATTTACTCTGATGGTTGATGCTAGACCCTGAGGACTGTTGGGTGAGGGGGTAGAGACTGAGATCACCTCATTTTCCAAATGTGTGTTCTCTGGGGATCCGGGAAGGAGGCAAGCAGCATTCCTGGTGTGCTACCCGTTCCAAGTGTGACGATGCTGTGGCTATGGCTCAGTGACTTTATTCACATGACTTCTGTTATCTGTCTTGTAGTCTGGGGGTGGGAGAGGAGATGTCAACATCAAGTGCCTCTGCCCAAGTCCTTGTCATTTCCTCTTCACTGATTGCTAAATGATTCCACCCCACACATAGGAGGGGGGACTGAAGATATAACAAGTGACAGAAACATTTGAGAAGGGGCTAAGAGGACACTGATTTCTACCTTTGTTATCAGGGACAGATGATAATGGGATTCTTGTCATCATGGTCCATAGAGGAGAAATGATACAACTACATCAACTGCTTCATTACCATCAGGAGTGGAGGAAAGGAGAGAAAGACAGCTCTAAGAATTCATCTCAATCAGCTGTTTCTCTGGTTAGGCTGTCAGTTTTTTGTATATCCATAGGATGGAATGATATGCTGCCAATAAAATCATATTTTTGAAGAATACTTCATGATAACTGACAGTCTTATGATATAATCTTAAATGTGGGGAAAAGGATGTAAAACTTTATTCACAGTATGATCCTGGGCAGAAGGAAAAGCATTTAAGGAATTACATAAAATAATGGGATCTCTATGACTGAAAAAAATTTTTTTAATGATGCTGTATTTTCTAAATTCTCCATACTGAACTTCCTCTGCTTTGGCAATTAGAAAAATAAAAATATTATTTTTAATGTCAGTTCTTTCCTTGTTGAAACTACAGGGCTCACTTCCAGGAACACCTGAGATTCCAGAAGTGAAAGGTAAGAAAGGGAGGATGAGGGAGTGGTTTTCCCATTCTGGCAGCTTGATTGGAATTACTCAAGCGGACAGGTTTTATTTTATCTTTGTCTAATGGAGAAGTGAGAGGAATAGAGTAAATGGAAGGACAAAGTATAGGGTTGGCTAGAAATTCCATTATAATAAAGAATTAGAAAATGTGGGTATTGGAACAGAGAACCAAATTTATTAATTCTTTAAAAAAAAAAGCCAAGGTGAAGACAGCAAGATGAAAAAAGATTCATCTTTTTTTTCTAAAAGCAAATGAGTGTTTCTAAAAGCAAATGTGTGTCCTGGTAACCAACTCAGTGCTCATAGTTCGTCTATACCCTGTAACAACACAGGAATAAATAACAACAAACAATACTATCATGTGTGTACTTTAGTCTTGCCAATGTTTAAACTTAACATTTCAATTATCTTAGACATAATAACATAGTAGGAAAGGATTTCAAAGCTCCTTTGTAGTAAATTCAGGATTACCAAACACAAAGACTCATCTTCATGGAGTTCTGTTTTTCTAAACTGCAAATGTTGTTCTTAAAGTCGGCAGATAAGTCTACATTGGGAGAATTTTTGTGCATGCTCTTGAGTCTGTACAATTTTAATAAGGAAAGAAAAGAAAATGTTGACAATAAAGGTGCTGTCCCAAGCCATCATTACCTTCCAGGGCATTTTTGTATAATACTATTGTTATTTCAAGCCTATTCATAGAATCACCAACCTTCAGAGGCAGAAGTAATTTTGAAAATCAAACCAAGCCAACCACCTCACTTTAGAGGTTAGAAAACTGGTGTCAAACCTAAGGCTAAATTCAACTTTACAGTTGCCATTGTACTATGCTACCATCAGGGATTATACTGATGCATCAGAATTAAAATGAATCAACATAATATTTTTTAAAAGATTTTATTTATTTGAGAGAGAGAGCGTGCACAAAGGGAGAGGGAGAAGCAGACTCTCCACTGAGCAGGGAGCCCAATACAGGACTCCATCCCAGGATCCCGAGATCATAGTTTGAGCCAAAGGCAGACGCTTAACTGGCTGAGCCTTCCAGGTGTCCCTCAACATAATATCTCAAACCATAAAAATTTCCAGTGGATTCTGGGCTGTGAAATTTCTTCTCCAGCCTTCCTGACTGGGTGTCAGGAAATGGCTGCTCATGAATGGGATGACAGGCTTAGAAGACTTCAAAAAAGCAAAGTATGTTCTTTGTCAGTGTGGACAAGTAGAGAGGTTGCTGGGCAAAAAAGGATGCAATGTCTTTTTAAAATAGTTCATTCAACAAATAAAAATGTCACCGCATATGAGCTAAGTTTCATTTATCTTAAAAATGATTTTTCAAATGCTGATGGCTGAATTAGAAGCTACAGTATTTATTTTTCTTTTTCTAGTTTCATAACACATTTCTCTCCCTCTTTGACCCCCATGCTCCTTATTGATGGATTTAGCACTCCTTTCATGTTACTATATTTTGATTAATTTGCTATGTATAATTTTAATTTACTTTTAAGGTAAATGATCATGATCATTAGCTTTGTAGTTCTTTCTTTTACTTTGGTCGCTATGCTCAGTAATTGATAATCTTGGTTGCAATGGGAAACAAAATAACCATATAAAGTCTGCTCTCTTGACCAACAAATAAACAAGCCCCCAAATGATCACTCTAAATCCAATTAAAGTTCAAATACTGAGCCTTTGGTTGAACACAGAATTTCTAATAAAATTACAAGGGGTGATTCCATTCCCTAATGCTATTTTAAAGCTTCTAACTCGACATATTGAAGTGGTATTAACTGAATTCATTAAACATGTGATAGCAGATATCACACTTAAGAACACCATAGAAATATAATTCCACTTTTGTTACCTACTCATTGCTGCAGATGAAGCACAGGCTTAAGGAGCAGCTAATCTACTAATTTTTACAGGATTTCCATTTAAAAGGTGTGTTTGTAATATAGTCTTTCATTTATTCCTCAAATATTATCGAGTCCCTGTTATGAGGCAGGCACTCTTAGGTTCTGAGTCACTCTGCTTTCATTGAGTTTACATCCTAGGGCTGAGAGGGCAGATAGGAAAAAAGAAGAGTAAATAAACAAGACAAATTTAACCAGTTAGAAATTCAAGGAAGAAAAGAAAGTAGACAAACTGTGATAACAGATGACCAAAGGAGGGGAGCTGATTTTGACTGGGTGGTTAGGAATACCCTCAGTGAGTGTATGTGAACTAAAATATGAGTGACAGAAGATCAAGGATGGAGAGACATGCAAGGTGACACCAGATATGGTGAGGGAACAGGGTACATGAAGGTCAAATGAAATAATGTTCTAGGGAATAGGGCAAACATCCTAAATTGAGAATGGAATTGACATGTTCAAGGATTAGAAAGAAATCCAGTATGGTTGGAATGTAGCAAGTGACCGAGTGTGTAAATGATGGAAGAGAAGAGGGATCCAATACTGAACCACTGAGTGTTTCAACATTAAGAGGTAGAGCTCAGGAGGAAGGAACAGAAAAGGAACTGAGAATGATTGGCCAGAGAGCTGGGGTGGGGCAGGGGGAAGGGGCAATATCATGGGAGCCCAGATTTGAACAAGGAGGCCATGTGTGACCAAAACAGTTTCTGGGTGATGAAATGGTGATAGAGTATAGACAACATTTTAGACAAGCTATTCTGGGAAGAGTGGCAGAGCGACGGAATGGTAGCTGGAAGGCAAGCAAAGCGGCTGGGTCAAGGGAGGTTTGGTTATTATTTTTTTAAGATATAAGATGTTTGAGCATATATCACATTTGTTCATCCATTAACCTATTGAGAGCCATCTAGGTTGTTTGCAGGTCCTGGATGTTAAAAGCAAAGCTGCTCTAAACATTTGTGTACGCGTTTTTCGGTGAACACAAGTTTTCAGTTTTTATGGATAAATGTGCAGGACTGCAATTGCTGGGTCGTGGGGTAGTTGCATGTTGAGTTTATCAAGAAACAGTCCCCAGAGTACTACTTCACATCCCCAGCAGCAATGTATGAGTGACTCAGTTTCTCCATATCCTCACCAATTGGTATTGACACATTTAAAAAATTTTAGCCATTCTGATAAGTGTATAATGATAATTCTTTGTGGTTTTAATTTGCGTTTTCCTAAATTGCTAATGATGTTGAACAACTTCCCATGTGCTTATATACCATCTGTATATCTCCTTTGGTGAAATATTATTTCATGCATTTTGCCCATTTTTTATTTTTAAGTGTTTTAAAAGATTTTATTTATTTATTTGAGAGAGACCAAGAGCGAGAGAGAGAGTGCACAAGCATGAGTCAGGGGAGGGGCAAAAGGAGAGGGAGAAGCAGACTCTTCCCTGGGCAAGGAGCCTGACCTGGGGTTCAATCCCAGGACCCCAGGATCACGACTTGAACCAAAGGCAGACATTCAACCGACTGAGCCACCCAGGCGCTCCTGCCCATTTTTTAATTGGATTGCTCGGTTTTCTTCTGTTGAGTTTTGAGAGATCTTTATATAGCCTAGATACTAGTCTCTTACCAGTTATATGGCTTACAGATATTTTCTCCCACTTGTTAGCTTATCTTTTCATCATCTTAACAGTATTTTACAGAATAAAAGTTTTAAATTTTGATGAGGTCCAGTTTATCAGTCTTTCATTGTAATAGATAATGCTCCTGGTTTCAAGCCTAAGAATTTTCTTGCATAGCCCTAGGTCCTGAAGAGTTTCTCCTATGTTGTTATCTACAAGTTTTGTAGTTTTACATTTTACATTTAAGACCCTAATCCATTTTAAGTTCATTTTTGTGTAAGATGTGAGGTTTAGATAAAGGTTCATTTTTTGACTACGGATTTCCAATATATACATATTTAAATTAAAATATATAATTTTAATCCAAGGGGGAAAGTATTGATATTTTTCACATCCTCCATCAATTTTGATATTTTCCTATTATAAATGTGAGACACTCTTAGAAAGTTATTTCATGTAGCAATATAAATCAGGGGCAAATATTTTCAAAACAACATTAGCAATTTCTCTTTCTACTGTCTCCATCATGGGACTACCTACGTTAAGCAACAGTTGAGATAAGTTTTAACTTAAAAAATGTATCATCGGTGATAATGTGACAGTTTCTAATTAGAAGCTAGAGTTTCTAAATTTCATTTTAAGAGAAAAAATCCTGCTCCTTTTGGCTGCCTTGATCTAACAGGTAAAATGAAAGAAGGCCATCGGAGGGCACCTGGGTGGCTCAGTTGATTAAGCATCTGCCTCCCGCTCAGGTCATGATCTCAGGGTCCTGCAATCAAGTCCCGCATCAGGCTCCCTGCTCAGTGCATGGTCTGCTTCTTCCTCTGCCTCTCCCCTGTTTGTGTTCTCTTTCTCTCACTCTCGGTCAAATAAATGAAGTTTAAAAGTCTTCAAAAAAAAAAAAAAAGGCCATCGGGATAGGCATTCAATCTATTTTTCAGAATTAATGACCCTGTGGTTTTCCCTCAAATTACCATGAAAATTACCTTAACCTGCGCTCAATTTCATAGGCATCATGGTCACAGCTTCCTAAACTGTGTTCATGAGTCCAGTATCATGTACAGTGAATTCATAATATACCAGCTCAGCCTTCTTTAAAACCCTTTTTAAAAAAGATTTCATTTTATTTATTGGAGGGAGAGAGAGAGAGAGAGAGAGAGAGAGCGCATGAGTCAGGAGGAGGAGCAGAGGGAGAGGGAAGTAGACTCCCCGCTGAGGAGGGAACCTGACCCCGGGGGCTCTACCCACTGGGGCTCAATCACCGGGAGCTGGATCCCAGGACCCTGAGATTATGACCTGAGCCTAAAGCAGGTGCTTAACTGACTGAGCCACCCAGGTGCCTCTAAAACTCTTTTTATCATATTTCTTCCTACCTCTTTCCCTTATACTCAATAGCTCCTCATTTACTAATAAATAGCCCAGATTTCTTACCTTGGCATTGCAGGTTCCCCCAACCCTGGCCTCTACAGTACTCCTCCATGTAAACTAGTCTAATTCCATCTCAGAACCATCCACCAGCTGCTTTCTTGTACTCATTCTATCCTCTTCTAGCTAACATTTTATCTATTGAATAGACTCCTGTTTTTCCTAGTCAGTGAAAATGCCAGCCCTGCCAATCAATTTGCCCTAATCATTCTAGCCCAGATCTTCCAAGGGTTTTGTTTGTCATCCAGGATAAAATACAAGAGCCTTATCATTATCCCGAGACCCTACCGGATCTGGCCAGTGTTACCTCTCTGACGTTCTCTCTTAGGACATTTCTCTGCTCACTAGTGGCACTTCTTCCATATTCAAGCCAGTAGCAGCACATCTTCACATCTCTCTGACCCATTCTTCTGTCTCCTTCTTTTACTTACAAGGATCCTTTTGGTTACATTGAGTCTATCTGGATATGCCAGAATGATCTCTATATCTCAAGATTCTTAACTTAAGAATCTTGCAAAGTCCCTTTTGCCACGTGGGGTACCATACTCACAGGTTCTAGGGATTAAGACATGGACATCTTTGGGGCTCCTTATCCTGTGAACCAACACCTCCCAAATCCTCATGTATTATTTCCTCACTTCATTCCAGTTTCTCATCAAGTGTCACCTAGTCATCGATGCCTCCTCTGAGTGCCCTAAATGAAATCCATACCTTCCTTTCTCTGTATATTCCTCCTCCTTAGTTTCCTTTTCTTATTAAGACTTATCACAAGTCATATTATTATGTCACCCTAAGTGATAAGTGACATAAGAATTTTGTTTTTGTTTATTTTTCTCTGTTTCATCTAAAATACAAGCTCTCTGGAGCACCTGGGTGGCTCAGTGGTTGAGCGTCTGCCTTTGGCTCAGGTCATGATCCCGGGGTCCTGGAATCGAGTCCTGTGTTGGGCTCCCCGCAGGGAGCCTGTTTCTCCCTCTGCCTGTGTCTCTGCCTCCCTGTCTCTCAGAAATAATTAAATAAAATCTTTTAAAAAATAAAATTTAAAAAATTTAAAAAAAATTTAAAAAATTTTTTAAAAATTAAAAAATTAAAGAAAAATAAAATAAAAAATAAAATTAATAACATGCAAGCTCTCTGAAAGCAAGACTTTCGTCTGTTTTGTTCACTGCTATATTCCCTGCCCTGCACTCCGTCTAGACCAATGCTTACCACATAGTAGGTGCTCAATAAATGTTTATTGACATGATGAATGTTGACTTTCTGCACTTATTACTTTCCTACTCCCATATACATTCTTAGAAGTTAGGAACTACGTTTTATATCAAATTCATGAACTTTATGTACTGAAGAAATCCAATTTCATTATTGGGATTTTATCTTGCCCAGTGGAAAGTCAGATTCCTCTGCCCTATATTCCTATTCTGATGTTATTCTCTCTCTTCATTTTTAGAAGTTTCCATTCAGTTATTTTGTATGGGATAAAAGTGCTTTAATCTCTTACTCTTCTCATGATATGGAATACATAGGCAACAGTTAGAGTTTTCTTGAAGGTGCTGGGCTCTGGCCTAACCATATAGGTGGGAAAAAATCCTGGAAACATAATAGCAACTTAGACATTGTATCACACAACTTGAAAGGAATTTTAAATAAACACTTGCTTAAAAGTATGTCTTCAAAATCAAGGGTCATTTTATGTGGTTTAAAAAGTCACAGTGGAGTTTAATACACATTGGACTATTAATGGATACTTTTAAAAAAGATTTATTTATTTATTTTTAGAGAGGGGAGGTGGGGCAGAGGGAGAGGGAAAGAGAATCTTAAGCAGGCTCCGTGTTAAGGCAGGGCTTGATCTCAGGACCTGAGCGAAACCAAGAGCTGGATGCTTAACCAACCAGGCCACGCAGGCCCCCAGTTAATGGATACTTTTAATAACAATAAGAAACATCAACATCTCATACAAGGAAGATGGAAGGAAGAAACCCCGGAGAAAGGAAACTGTGTCGGTAGATTTCTGTGCATTATTAGACAATATTTTTACCTCTTTGAGTCTCATTTTCCTCATTTACAAATGGTGACAATAAAGGCAACCATATTCAATATTAATTGAAAGACAAAAATCATGATGGGGTGAACAAGTTAGATATGGTTCTTAAAAAGAAGCTACTACAAACCATGAGTCAATATCGGCCATATAAAGTGCTTGGAGCAGGGTGGAGTAGAGAAGTGCGATACAGGGGAAGACCCAGGAGAAGGAGAGATCTTCCCTCATGGAATTGGCCGTCTTCCTTTCCCTTAGGAATCAGAGGCCAGAAATTTTCAACAAAATGACCTCTGAGAATATTAAACTTCAGTAGAATCCTAAGTAGAGGTCAGAATTCAAAGGAGTTAAAAACCCTAGAGAACTATATTGGGAATAATGTTTCAAGAATGATAACCAAGACTGCAGAGCAGAACTGTGGGGAAAATGGACTATACAGAAGGATTGGAGACTTTTAACTCTAGGGAACAAACTAAGGGTGGCTGGAAGGGAGGTGGGTGCAGGATGGGGTACATGGATGGTGGGCATGAAGGAGGGCACGTGATGGAATGAGTACTGGGTGTTTTATGCAACTGATGAATCACTAAACTCTACCCCGGAAACTAATAATACAGTAAATGTTAACTAGCTTGCATTTAAATGAAAAAGTTTTTAAAAAAAGAAAGAATGGAGAGAATCAGGTGCATTCTCTAGCAACAGAGCTAGCTAGAAGGGATAAGGCAAGAAACAGGGCTAGTTACCCTTGTGTATCACATCACAGAATAGAAAAGAGACCTAGCTCCAGATGTCCTGGTTAAAGGGGAGCCACTCATGAAGACCACCCACTTTCACAGGTAAATGCATGCTGCTCTTCCTGGGTCCTCAGGTTCTATGACTTTGGTGTGTCATGTATATCTTTTCAGGTGAATCGTTCAAATATGTTTTCAGACAAGGCTTTTATTTCTGATTTTACAAGGTGGAGAAATGTCTGGGGCTAGGCCTGAGTAGAGACTGACAGATCTAGGACATCCTATGATCCAAACCTGATCACTTCTATTAACATATACAACAATAAGCATGGTAACAGCATTCAAAAAAAGTAGCATAAAAACCAGGTCCAAATAAATGTGTACTTCAGGTTTAAGGTGTTTTTTATTTTTATTTCCAAAATACGCAAATAATTAAATAGGGACAGTGAAGAGACTCCATAGCTCTCAAATGGCTACTCTGGCTTGTCCCTGGGAAATATCAGGTTGCTAACACTCTTGCTTTAACAATGCTAAAAATAGCACCACAATCCATTTCAAGAGTAGGGAAGAAAAAATGAAGAAGATTAACTAGGTGATGTGTCAGCAATGATTGAAAAGAACCCAAATGAATCATTTGGAGCTGTCACTGCTGAGAGACAGGTTCTGTGATGTCTTGGCCTGTTTCATAGAGGCCTCTAACATCTATATCTATAGATACATATAGTTCGGTGTTATGAAGCCAACCTGACGTGATGCTAAAGCGGCTGGCACTTTGGGTCACATCAAAGAATGAATCAATTTGTTGAGAATAGATGAAAATGTAATTTGTTTACCAGAGCGTGGCTATAAAATCCTTAACTCCCTTCACTCACAGCCCTATGTCATTAAATACCTGTTTCACTAACTTTTCTCTTTTCACTAGTGAGCTGTCCTACTATAAATACTGGGCAAACAAGTGTCACAATCAGCTCATCTCTGTGGATTTATTCACACATTCACTAAGTTTTTATTGTTTGCTAAGTGCTGGGTAATCCCCTAAGCCCTGGGATATGTATATACATGAACCAGACACTGTCCTTACCCTCGAGGAATGTAGATAGAGGCTAGCCTAAGGAGCTAACTGCTTATATCATGTCTTCCACACTCACTCACCAAGTATCTAAGCTAGGAAGGCAGGAGACTCATTTTGCTCATGGCTGTATCTCCAGTGCCTAGGACAGTACCTGCAATATTCTAGGCACTCAACAAATAAATATCTCTGCGTTAATAAATTAACAAAGAAATCAGGTTTTCTGATTTCTAGGTTCTGATTCTTTGTACTACGCCATACTACTTTGTGCACTGTGTTCTTGCTTATTTCACAGGACATGTGGCAAAATTCCCAAGAGGGAGGATACTGCTATATCTTCTGCCAGAGTCTTGGCACCAGTGTAGTTTGTAAACTGGATTATATGTTGGCACATTATCTGCCCGTGGCTATAACTCTGATTCATGCCCTTGTAGCCAGCACCCAGCAAGAGAGCTTCAAGCCCCTAAGCCCTATTCATGGCTAGAATCCTTGACCATTTGTCCTTGATTTTGCTTTGCTTCCTGACTTGTTCTTTTTTTCCCCTGGTTTCTTCTTTCTTGCATTCCTTCTCATTTTGGACTCTACATTTACCCCCTCGGATCTGCAACTGCTTCTCCAGCTTTGAAACTCATTTGACTGGGCTGAAATTGCCTTGTAGTCTAGTCAGGCTTGTTTGGCTACCCTCAGTAACTCCGTTTCTTGATAAGGCCATCAAATGCCATAATCCTCTTCTGAGTTGGCTCTCATGGCTGGCATCCACTCATACTGGCTTAATCCAGTCCCCAAGAAGAGAGATCAGAGACAATAAGCATTCAATAAATGTTTGTTCATTTGAATGCACTCATAATAGGAGATACAAAATGGGGTCGCTTCCTGGCTCACAGCAATCCCAGTGACCATGCCTGTGTTCTCCTTTCTTTGGAAGAATTCTCTTCTGCCCCCAAACACATTGTCTAAATGGAATCTACTATTTTCTTATATCACTCACTTCCATAGATGTAGTTAGTGAGCCAAAGAAGGGGGAAATTGGCCAAACCCTAACAAAGTATATGACCTAGAAATCACCCTAACTCTCATATCAGGAACAGCCTTGGAGGACTTGGAACATAGGAGTGGAACCATGTGATTAGCTGATCAAATAATTCCTTCTCCCTATATTGAATAGGAGTCTTTATTGATATTATAATCTGCTTCTGTTCCACTGTAACATATTGGTTAATTTGTGGGTGGATAAATTTGTCATTTAGTCATAGGGTATATGAGTATAAAGAATCACATTTGAATTTGGTTAAGAGGAGTAGATGTCATTTTGAGATCCTCGACTTGGAGATGATGTTGTGGCTATGTATGACCACCTCTGGGTTGTCTCTTGTGGGGGAGGCCTGGAAATGTTTATGAGTTGGATGTGGGAAAATTGCATTATTCTTGGTGATGATAATGGGAAGTGGGGTATTTTTACAAGCATATTATAGGAAGAATGTGCGTGTATGCTAGGTAGTTAAGGGGCAAGATAAGTTTTCATAAATTGACATGGCTCTCTGGCTTCCAATGATTTGCTTAATTGTGACATTTCTGCTATCACTACTTCCTGGCAGAAACTGCTTCTTCTTGCACCCTGAACTACTGTCTTTGGTTCAAATGATTGTTTCTGTATCCTTACATGACCTCATGAAGCCAACCACAGAGGTCAGTTGTCAGGTTGGAGAGAGGGTACATGTCTCAAATTAGTCCAAGCAGATTATTTTCCCTGAGAGTTTTCATATTATTCCAGTGGCCATATATCTGGCATCATAGAGAAGGATGTGAATGTTCAGAAACAGAAGTGAGAGTTAGAAAGAAATAGGATGGGGGAAAGGGAGAGAGAAAGAAGAAAAAGTGGCAGGTTCTGACAGCGGACAAGTGCCTGCTTCTAGTTCCAGAGTGCTTTCATTATTGCCTTCTGGAAGCTCAGTTCATTTCTTCATTCATTTTGATGAACACTTCACAGCCTTCCAAAACATATGCCTTTTATCAAGGCTACTTTATTTTTTTATAAATTTCTTTTTTATTGGTGTTCAATTTGCCAGCATATAGAATAACACCCAGTGCTCATCCCATCAAGTGCCCCCCTCAGTGCCTGTCACCCAGTCACCCCCACCCCTCGCCCACCTCCCCTTCCACCACCCCTAGTTAGTTTCCCTATCTAGGCTACTTTAAATTAGATTTCTCTTGCCTAACAACCATGACCGTCCACACCAATACACTACGCTACTTTGTAATCCATTATTCGGTGATGAAATTAAAAAGTAAAGAAACAAAATTAATGGAATATTTTTGAGTGCATCATATGAAGTATTGGTTTGACACTTGTGTACGCACGTGTGTGTGTTGCACACACATGATGGGTCACTAAGATCATCATGCTCAAAAATGTTTGAAGGCCATGGCATGAAAGCATTTGAATTTGTGACTCAGTGGGGCCGCTGAGTATAAGAAATCAGTCTAGATCATTTTGTTTTTAATGAGCAACCCAGGTATGTGGGAGGTGAAAAAAGCCCCGAGAAAGGCTGAGTCATTAAAGAAACTTCTCTGTACTTGAAGCAAAATATTCTCCCCAAAGTGACACTGTGGAATAATTCATGCTTCTGAATTTGGTGAGCACTGGAAACCAAAAAGCCAGAGAGAAGTTCCTTTCAGTAGCTACAGCCTCACAAGCTGCAAGAGCTCCAATTACCCAGGTGGTTGGCTTAGTGTGAAATCTCCATATTACGCAAAATATGAGGAAGGATCAGAGGAAGTTAATAGAATCAAGGCAGTGATGAGTGCACAATCAGAGCAGGATAATGGGTGTGCAGCAAGATTCATTTTGAAAAATAAAGCAAAATATCAGGATGACTTAGTTATGAATGGACACCTAAGCTCATTTCCTTCAGTGGTGCCAGAGTATCATGAGCCTCCAGTTTGTGGAATTCTGCTCCAGAGGGAGGGATTCAATCTCTAAGTAAAAGCTTCCGTGAAATAACAGACTTATTACTGAAGCGGATAACTTTGGTTGAGTGGCAGTTACAGTTGCTCTATGGTGAAGGGATAAGAAATGAATCACTATCAAGCTGAAGCTAAAGTATGGATATAGGGAGCAGTGTCTCAGCAGAAGGAGATCCTGCCATTGATCCAAATATCTGGAGGGAAAATGCAATCTTCATAACAAACTCCGACCCTAGGAGGATTTTAGGTACACCTCAGCGTAGGGGCCAACTCTTGGTCAAGACACTAGAGCAACACTGCCCAATGGAGTTTTCGACGATGACAGATCAGTTCTGTGCCATCCTATACAGTAGCCACTAGCCATAGTTAACTACTGAATCCTTGAAATAAGCCCAGTGAGACTGAGGAATTGAATTTTTAAATTCTATTTTAGTTGAATTTCATTTACACTTACGTTGAAATAGCCAAAGGTGGCTGGGATCCTCCACAGTGCACAGCAGAGGCTAGCTGGTGAGAGCATCTAGGTGTTCAGCTGCCTCTGAACCCTCCACACAGAAACGGGGCAGGAGGTAGGTGGAAGGCACATGGTGGAAGGCTCCGAAAGGAGGCCTACTGTGGGAGCAAAAGTTGCCTCTGTTAGTCAGGGACCACTTACTTCCTACACACTCCTGCTCCTTGAACTTTTACTGGTATCTGGAAAGGTCCTTTGCAAAATCCCACTCTGCTTGATTTGGGCTCAGGGGCTTCACAGGAAGGGGTTTGTCTACAGGATGGTTTGGGTGTTAAAAGGGAACGAGGGGCTACTCGTTGGCTCAATCCGTTAAGCACCCGACTTGATCTCAGCTCAGGTCCTGATCACAGGGTCATGAGTTCAAGCCCCACATTGGGCTCTGGGCTAAGTTTGCAGCCTACTTTTAAAAAGGGGGTGGGGGGTTGGGAGGCACCTGGGTGGCTCAGTGGTTGAGCATCTGCCTTCAGCTCGGGTTGTGATCCCAGGGTCCTGGCATCGAGTCCCGCATCGGGCTCCCTGCAGGGAGCCTGCTTCTCCCTCTGCCTGTGTCTCTGCCTCTCTCTGTGTCTTTCATGAATAAATAAATAAAATCATAAGAAAAGGTGGGGGTGGGGTAGGAGAGCATCCTTGGGTTCTAGGGCTTATATTTGCAGGAGGAATCAAAATAAAAGTATTTTACCCAAAAGTATGTAAAAGTTTCAGCTATACTGAAACTTTGTGAAACTATTAACTTCATCTTAGGGACAGATTAAACAAAAATCTTTTGTTGTACTCTATATTTAAAGAGACAGAAATTGAGCTAAAATGATATGTCTAAATAGACATAGCTTCTCACTGGAGTCTGATTCATATAATATTGGACCAGAACTGATTCTAAACAAGTTTCTTATGTTCTGTACAAAAAAATATGGTGTCGTTATCCTCCCACAAATTATCTCCGCGAAAAACTCAGAAACATCTTCTTTTTTCTTCGTAAAATTTGAAAGATTTATTTTTAAAGTATTGTGCAGGTTTTGCTCGTCTGTTATAGAAAGTTGATAAGATACAAGTAATCAAAAAGGAGGACAAAATCATTATTGATCCTGCCATGGAGACTGCAGTTAACTTTTGTGATATATACTGCTAGAGATTTTCTTGCCCTATATGACTAATAAAGTCCTTTCTACATGCATGCACCCACATGTATATTAAAATAAGATCACCTAGCATAATTGTACTCTGTTTTTTCTCTTCCCATGTAAACAGATAACAAAGTTTTGTTTCAAAACACACATATTTGCATACATTTTGTGATTTTTTTAAAGGTGCATGATATTTCACTCTGTGGATGAATTAGAATTAATTTAGCCATTCTCCTGTGTTTTTTCTAAAATACAAACTATGATTTTATTTTACTTGATATATGAAGAATTTTTTTAAGTTTTACATAAATTCTGGTTAGTTAACATACAGTAAATTATTACCTTCAGTACAGAATTTAGTGATTCATCACGTACATACAACATTCAGTGCTCATCACAAGTGTACTCTTTAATTCCCATCATCCTTTTAACCCATCCCCCCCATCTACCTCCCCTCTGATAAGAATCAATTTGTTAATATATTGGGAATTCAAACCTATTTAATTCAGTATACAATGCTTATAAATATTCAACAAATCAGGATATATTTTAGTTAAAACAAAGCACTGTAGAGGTTCATTCTAATAAAAAAGAAGTCATTTGCATAATATAATTTTCATTGTGACAACAATTCACCATCACCATCTATACAATTATCACTCTGATCTGACCTATATATATACAAGAGATAAGTAGGAATCCAGATATCCATATCTTCACTAGTGGACCAATGAACATGTTATACAACTTATTAATACTTAGATTTTGGAATATTTAAATTTCTGATACGGTTTTGAACAGGACAAATTACACATGCCAACTAATCAATATATTGTGTGTCAATAAATCAACGTTCCTTTCTACTTCCATTAGTTTTTTTTAAATAATAAATTTATTTTTTATTGGTGTTCAATTTGCCAACATACAGAATAACACCCAGTGCTCATCCCATCAAGTGCCCCCCTCAGTGCCCGTCACCCATTCACCCCCACCCCCCGCCCTCCTCCCCTTCCACCTCCTGTTGTACATTTAGCTTTACTTTTCTACCCACCATCACAAAGAGCATTCTGTACATTATTGTATCTATTTATGCAAGCATTTCCTTTAAGGTCTTCTTTTGACTGCATAGTTATATTTGAGAGGTAATAAAATAAAATTGGATGATCATTGTCTCTAACATCAATAATGGTAACAGCTGAGATTATTGAGCGCTTACTATGTGCTAAATATTATTCTGATTGCTATGTGAGTCTACTTCTTGTGCACTCTTGTTCCTTAATTTCTCGCCTATATTTGGGGAGGTCCTCTAAAAATAAATAGTTAATTCTAAAAAGTGCTGCTATTTTACGTATTGTAAAACTGAGGCATAGGAGAGAATTTATTCACCTGCTCAAGATCATTTCATTCCTGAGGAGAAATCTGGATTTAAATTCAAGCAGTCTGACTCTAGTCTTTTCCTTGAACCAGGATCTCTACTATGTTTCCTCTCCATAAATTTTGCTTTGGGTGCTCACATTAGAGATTCCTTTCACCATTATTTCTCATATACAGGGCTGTCTCTTAGGCTTTTGCTACATTGAAAAATATGCCACCACACAAATATCAAAAGGTTCCCAGTGGACAAAAGGAACTCTTCAGCTTGGGGTAATCCCAGTTTCAGAGGTAGGAAAAGAGAAACAACAACAGCAAAGAAGGATGGCATCAGTTCAGTGTTTCCATCCTAGTCAATAATGACAGTAGCTAGTATTTTTCTTCTATTTCTATGGCAGTGTTTCTTTAATTGTGCCTCATATTATAATTTCACATATCACATTTGTGTTTCCCATTGGATTGCATGGGAGAAGGGCTGATGATCCCTTTCCTATTTACTTCTGTTGTATAGGACCTAGAACAGTGTGTTTTAATCTGCACAGAGATGCAAACACATGATCTTGTGCCCTTATTTTGGTCATAAAGTGCATTCATAGATCCCATAGCTTCAACAAATAAAGAAGCAACCTTGGTCCATGATGTTATGGTATAATAAGAGATATTTTGTGTTTGTCCTTGCTTTCTGGCACACAGCTCCTAAAAACTCTTGTACTTTCCTGAATGACAGGTGTGATAGGAGCATCATCTGTTATAATATTTGGTCTTAGTCCCAATTCCTGACACAAGAGCTTCGAAGAGGTGATGAGTGTCTTTCTTGCACCCTTGTGAGATGGCTGGTAGCTGGGGGGCCTTCAGGTTGTGGTTGGCAGAAAAACCAATGTGTGATAAGAGGGTTAGAACTTTCAGCTCCACCCCGCAACCTCCATGTGGGGAGAAGGGCTAGAGATTAAGTTAATCACCCATGGCTAATGCTTTCATCCATCCATCACATCCATCTAATAGAAACTCCATATAAAAAACCAAACCAAATCAAACAAAGCAACTCCTAAATGATGGGACTCAGAGAGCTTCTGGGTTGGTGAACACGTTGAGGAGCCAGGAGAGTGGTGCACCCAGAGATCATGTGGATGCTCTGCACCTTTTCCTCCTATACCTTGCCCTATACATCTCTTCCATTTGACTATTCTGAATTGCATCCTTTATTTAATAGTAAATAAACTGTTTTCCTGCATTCTCTGAGCCATTCTAGCAAGTTATTAAACCTGAGAAGGAGGTCATAGTAATAGCTGGTCCATCTGAAGTACAGGAGACCCCAGAGACTAGCGACTGGTGTCTGAAGTTGGGGGGCAGTCTTGTGGGACTGAGTCTTTTAGCTGTAGGGTCTGATGTCTGTCTTAGTGCCTGGAGAGTTGGCGAACTGGGTGGTGTGGGGAACAAAACCTCACAAATTTGCTGTCAGGAGTGATTGTGAGTAGAAAAACAGACCAGAGTGTTTATTTGCTAAATGATCATTGATTAAAAAAGAATGCTGGCTCCCAAGCGGTGGCGGATGCCTGGAGCGGGGACCTCCCAAGAGGTGGCTCTCCAAAGACAGCTAAGTATGTACATGTAAGGTCTAATTTATATAAAAAATCCTATGAAGGGACTGGATTACTTTTCTCAGTTTATATTATTATCTTGTGCTTTCCCTGATGGCTAAAAATCAAGAATCAGTTAAAAGTCATATATGACTCCAGTGAATCAGAGAAGTTAGGTTTTTACCAGCATGGTAAATGCTCAAAGACATTTTAAAATTTAAAATATTACAAAGGGGAATTCAGAAAAATGAGTGGCCATAGGGATGTTGCGTGGGCATATCATTTTTCAATCCCATTCCTATGTCCTGCTCATTTTAATTAGCAGTGGAACCAAATGTTAAAATACATTAAAACATCAGTTGGGTTTGCCTTTTCATTTGGAAGTGCAGGCATATCTGTTGAGAAATCTCGAGTGTGACAATGCAATCAAGACTTTAGAAAAGCGTAGCCAAATGCAATTTATATCAGTGCTCAGAGAAAATTGATTGTGGTATTATTTATATCATTTTTCCCTGCATTCATTTCTCAATCCATGCATATAAAAATGTTACTTTCTAACTCATGGACTATAGACACTATAGATTATATGAAATTGGTCATACATTTAAGATTTTAGAATCTTAGGGGGGGGAAAAACCCATGTTCTACATAGTGATCCATCTTAAATAAAAATATCCATAGAAAGAGAATTGATGTCCCTTTGTGCTTCCACTAGCCAGGAATATGTCTACTCTATACCATATTACATTAGCATGAGTGGTTCCACTACCGGCATGGTAGGCAGTCACCTCTGGCAGCAGGAGCCTTGGAGGGACTCGGTTGCAGCTGAAACTCACATTTGTATTTGTGAACCAACCCCACCCCTTCTTACCTCTGCTTTTTAAAAAAGTGTGGCCAAAGGAGCCATAGAAGGGGATGGTGGCCTTTGCCTGGGAAGGGTCCCTAAAGCAGAAAACAGTTTTGCAAAAGACTGTCAATAAAAATGATCAGTTTTCATCAATTCATATTGATGAAATGTATCATAAATGCATTCAGCTTTTTTAAAAAAGATTTTATTTAGGTATTTCAGAGAGAGAAAGAGAGAGAGATGGGGGGAAGAGCAGACTCTGCACTGAGTGCAGAATCCGATGCAGGGCTTGATCCCAGGACCCTGAAATCATGATCTGAGCCAAAAGTCAGGTGCTTAACTGACTGACTGAGCCACTCAGGTGCCCTGTATTCAGTTTTTATAACATGAAGTTTTTGTGGCAAAAAAAAAAAAAAAAATCCCCTCACTGCTGCATAGAGAAATGGGGCATAAGGGCAGCCTGGGTGGCTCAGTGGTTGAGCATCTGCCTTCAGCTCAGGGCATGACCCTGGAGACCCAGGATCGAGTTCCATGCTGGGCTCCCTGCATAGAGCCTGCTTCTCCCTCTGCCTGTGTCTCTGCCTCTCTCTCTGTGTCACTCATGAATAAATAAAATCTTAAAAAAAAAGAAATGGGGCATAAAAGGACCAGTTGTAATCATTAAATCTAAAAGGTTCTAGAGATTGAAAAGTAAACTACAATAAAATAGGCCTCAAGATATGAAAGAGTCTGTTCTGCTCCCTGGCCCAAGGGTTCCCTAGGATGAAATGTTTCTTCTTTCTTTATAACAACTTTATAGAGATAAAATTCACACACCATACAATTCTTTCATTTAAAGCATACAATTCAAAGGTTGTTAGCATATTCACAGAGTTGTGTAACTATCACTACCATCAACCCTAGAACATGTTCATTTCTTTCAAATAAACTCTGCACTACTAAGTTGTCACCCTCAAATCTCTCCTCAACCCCCTGGCCTTGGGCAACCACTAATCTACTTTCTGTCTACAGAGATTTGTCCATTATGTACATTTTATGTAAACGGAATCACACAGTATGTGGTCCTTTGTGACTGGCTTCTTTCACGAACGGGAGGGGCAAAAGGGAGAGGGAGAGAGAATCTCAAGCAGACTCCCCACTGAGCATGGAGCCCTATGTGGGGCCCGATCCCACAACCCAGAGATCACAACCTGAACCAAAACCAAGAGTCAGATGCTTAACTGACTGAACTACCCAGGCTCTCGTAATTATGTTTTGATATTCTCTTTAGAAGCCAATTGTCAAAAAAAAAAAAAAAGCCAATTGTCTATATATTATTAAAAACTCCACCCCCTAGGTACATCTATTAAATTGGATACATTCTTTCTTTTTGGCTTGGAATTGATCATTTATTTTCATTTTTCTGTACTTGGTATATATATGCACTTTACAATATTGTTTGGGTAAAAGGAATGGGTTTTGCCACAGTTTTAAAGAAGCCACTCATGACAGCAGGTGTGAATTCCATCTTTCTTGTGGTTAGTGTCAGCTCTCAACTAGGCCAGAGATGGATCTAATTTGCTACAAAAATCACAGTGCTCCCTTGAGTTTAACTATGTGTCTTCATGTGCAACAGCTCTTTCTTGACTGAACAGAATATCGCCAACACTAAACTGGTACAACAGTCAGGGGTCTCGATCTCTTTCATCATTGCATTCAATCAAGTTCCACAAAAATACAATTTAAACTAATTTTCATGATTTTGTTCTTGCCTATGCTGATATTTTCTGACTTCTGAGTTTCTTTGCCTGAATATTAGAGCATTGAAGAAGTTTCCATCCTTTTAAAATTTCAGTATCTCTCTGCATGTAGATGGGTAGAAAAGCCAGGCCTTTTTTTGTATTTCAGTTTGTACATTTCCTTTGGAGAACTATGAGACACTTTAGCTGTTTCTGGAACCTGATTTGCATATGCATTCTGCACTTCTTTTTCATTCCAAAGTCTTCAAGAGAACCAGAGTCCACACTTTTTGGGAACCTGAACGTCTAGTGGAAGAGAGAAAGATGAAACAAAACAGGTACCCTATATATCTTGAATGCAAAAAATCAAGTTTAAAAAGTGATAATAGGTACGATTTATTACTACCTATGTGCCAGGAACTGTGTTAAACACTTTACACGCATTTCATTTTTTTCCTTAGAATATTTACCTTTGATTTTATTGGGGAATCCATTTTAATATGCCGCTGTTTGGAAAGTGAACTGTCTAGGTCCCATTCAAGTATAAAATATGTTTTTCATCTAAAGAATTAAAAGCACAGAGAAGCAGGAAGTAGAAATAAAAGTACCTGTTGTATACATTTCATTCTTGAGGCGACCACATAAGGCAGCCACTCTCGTCCTCGTTTTCAAGATGAGAAAGTTGAAGGGTACAGGAGGTAAGAAACTGGCCAAATTAAGAACTAGAGTTTGTAAGTCATGGATGTGCGATTTGAATCCGGGTTTTGTCTAAATTTGAAACCTGGCTGAACTGATGCATCAATGTATAATGAAGTTATTCTGCTGTGGACAAGAAGTCCATAATAGAAGCGTGAAAGGGGAGAGATGAACTTTGCTCGGGGGCATTGTGGAAGATGAGAGAATGGAGGAGGCCTCAGAACTGGTCACTGGGCAGAAAGCAAAAGCCAGATCTGTGGTTGCCTCGGGCCACCTCGGATGAAAGACGGTGCAGCCCAGAAAGCTGCTATTACTGGCAGTTGGCAGCACCAGTCTCAGCCAGTGTCTGCGTGGGTAACAGGCCAGGGCCCAGAGTGACTACAGCACATCAGATAGTTGCAAGGGGTCTGTCTGTATGTGTGGCCATTTGGGAATTAAAGAGAGGAGAGGCTGGAAAAGCAGGTTGGGCTAAAGAAGTTCCCAAAGACCTGCTATGTTAGTATGGAGATGAATGATCTCTCACAGAGATCCCTTGCCCCTGAATTCCCCTCTGCTCTGTCCTGGGCTGGGGCTTTAAGGGCCTGTATTCTCCTTGTCTCAGGAATAGTTTTCCAATGTGTTAAGGATTCTGATCTTGCTTCTGCCACTGACTGTATAATCTTAGGTCATGCATGAGTTTTCTAGGGCTGCTGTAACCAACCAGCTGCCCCAGACTGGGTGACTTAGACACAGAAATGTATTGTCTCCCAATTTTGGAGGCCCAAAGTCCAAAATCAAGGTGTCAGAGGGGTTGGCTCCTTCTGAAGGCTATGCGAGAGAATCTGTTCCAGACATTTCTCTTTGGCTTGTAGATGGCTGTCGTCTTATTGGATTAGGGCCCCTCCTAGTGACCTTATTTTAACTTAATTACCTCTATAAAAACCCTATCTCCAAATATGGTCACATTTTGAGATATTAGGGGTTAGGACTTCAGCATATGAAATTGAGGAAGAGAGGAAAGGCAAGTTACACCCATCCACAAGCTTTGTGAGGGCTGGGACTAATGGTTTGCCCTTGCAACCTGCTCTTGAGAATTCCTTTTGGCTAATGAGAACTGTCTCATTGACCAAGAAATGCCTGTGAGGTTAACCTTCCACCTCTCGGGATGGCTAATGACTGACTTTGGGAGTGGGGGGCTACAAAAGCCCCGTGGCCCTCTTGTAACAAGGTGGGATAACTCTCTGGTGTTGGTTTATGCTCCCCAGTCTTCCATGCACATGACCCCTCAAGGATTAAATCAAAGCTAAACTTTACCTAAGATGACATACTTCCTCAACTCTTTCCTGTTCCCTGCTTTGTTTCCATCCCTACCATACTGGTTCTGCTTAAAGAATATGTTCCCCAAAAATCACATCCACTTGATTCTTTACACCAAGTGCTGTTTCCAAGAAACCCAATCTCAGATATTCCCTAATCTCTCATTGCTCTAATTTCCTGATCTGGCACATAGCAAATGGTCAATAAATGTTGCCTATCATTTCAATTATTGATATGGTATCTACTTTGTTGTTTAATTCCAGCACATCTTTAGATATTGTTGTATATTGCAATGTATCACAGTGAAGAGTAATATTGGTTCTTTATCATAATCTGGAAGCCCAGAGATTCGTTGAGTCAGTTATAGAGGCCTTGGACTTTGAGAGATCCTAAAGTTCCTAGCTAAAAAGGTTCACCCTACAGAAAGATATTTACCTGTGTATTGAAAATTGGACATTGGGGCTTCAGAGAGCTAAGCAAAGTCTACAGGAACAATTCTTAGCCAAAGAAAAGAATAGGTTCTTTTAAAATATGCAACCATTTGGGGTGCCTGGGTGCCTCAGTCAGTTAAGTGTCCAACTCTTGATTTCAGCTCAGGTCATGATCGCAGGGTCATGAGATCAAGCCCTGGGTTCGGCTCCATGCTGAGTGTGGTGCCTGCTTAAGATTCTCTCTCTCTCTCTCTCTTCCCTTCCCTTCCTCACATACTCTCTCTCTCTCAAATAAATACAATCTTTGAAAAAATATTCAACCATCTGGAAATCTTCAAATGAGTAGAAAAGAATATTACAGTGAGTTGGAAATGCTGTGGGATCTGGTACAGGTGAGAGTCAACAAAACATGAGTTAATAACCCCTTTCAAGTATTATCAAATGTAACCTTAAGGAAACACAAGGATTATAAACAAATCAGTTCATCAATACATTGAACAACTTATTCGCAACTGAGTAGGATTTTTCTCAAGGATACGGGATAATGTAGTATTGAGACATCTATAATGTGATACTGAGAAGCTTTTGCCCAAGACACAAATGGAGAAAATGAAAAAAGGTCTATAGAATATTTTTACTATTAAAAATGCAATTATTGACTCACCTGAAAAAATTACATTCTTGCAAGTTTATCTTATAGAATAAAAGAATGTCAAATGAAAACTGGCATGGCATTTTAGTTTGTGTCTAGGTAAAACTGACAAGGAGAAATGACAGAAAGGTAGTTTAAGTTGGTGTACTGATTTAAATTTTGAAGTTAGGTATGATGGCAATAACACAGCACTTAACATTGATAGTTCCAACAAGGAACTATTAACCTAACAGATTTATGAAGACATTCTATAACATTCCATACCCATCCAACACCTACTACAATGCCTGGCACATTGTGTATACTCCATAAATATTTACTGAATTAGTGCTCAGTTGTCTCATAAGGAAAAGGAAAAAAGCTTGTAGAAGGATATTAGTTATATAAGGCTATTTCCACAAGTCTCAAGCTAACAGCCAACATCATATTAATTTTCAAAATATTCCAGCTCTCATTATTTAGGACAGTAAATAATACCTCTCCTCCCTTCTCCTCCTTAATTCTGAACTGAGAGAGAGAGGATAGAGACAGAGATCAGTAATCAGTTTGATTACTGATTAAAGCTCTATTAAAGGATGTGGCTTAGGTGTGCAGCTAACTGGGCTTATCCTCACTTTCTGAAGTGGACACATTCTTCTCAAACCTCGGGTTTCCTGGGAGAGGCTAATGGATGTACAGTAGAGCCTTAAAGCAATGGCCAAGGGGGAAGACCAAAATTCACCCTCCCTGGAGATGGGTACATCCTAAGGAAGAGACTGGAAGAGTATGGGAGTGAGCCTGGTATGCCCAGTTTGTTCTCTTAAATTAGTCTATTCTCCTTACCTGAGGATCAGCAAGTGAAAGAGAACAAAGAGTGAGGGGGTGGAAAGAGGCTGAGAGTGTCACCTTAATAGAAGCATGGGGGATAGACATAGTGATCCCTCTAATGTCATCATTATTATTTATCCATCAGCAAGGGTAGTTGGCTCTATCTGATGACTTATTTCTGTCTCCACAGTTATCACTCTAATACAAGCCACTAATCCCCTGCCTGGGATTTTAAAATTGTTTCCGAACTGACATAACTGCCGTACAGTTATGTAAGTTGTGCATTGACTTACTCCATAGGTTCTGTGGTACCCCCTGGTGTTGCACAGTGCACGACCAGGACAACTGTATGTGATAAATTCCACCTTACTAGTGCCTGTTATGTGTTACTATAGGCTAATATTAGGGGCAGGGAATACAGTGATGAGCAAACAAATACCTGCTATCATGGAGCTTACATTCCAGTGGAAGAGGAGACAAACATACATATAAAACAACACATTGATTTCAGATAGTGACAATTACTGTGTTAATTTTAGATAGTGGCAAGAACCACAAAAATAGCAAATACCACCCACTGGAATAAGGCTTAGTCCCCTAAAGAATAGTTGAAGACTTTATGTAAGCTGTCCTTGGAAATGGGACTGGGTCTTGGGGTTAATTCATGTTGTACAATAAGCTAAAAATGTTGCGCAAAAACAATCTAGAAGCACAAGGAAGATTAATTTCCCAGAGGCTAGTGCTCCATTGAGGGTACTGATCCTCCCTTAAGAGACAGAGGTGAATTTTTATAGTCTGAGTCCTGGGAGTTAATAAATGGATTTTAATTGTTTTAGTTCCAGGAAGTGCTAAAATACAGAAGCTTGTATATTAACCTGTAGAATATTTGGACAAGGGTCTCCCAAACTGAAATGCTTACAGAGGCTGAGTAGGTAACCTAAATGCATGGAGCAGGCAGGCGGAAGGAGCAAGAAAGATATAACACATGCCCCCATTTAAAGGGCAGTTGGCAATGGCTTAGTTTACCCTAATTAATACCACATGGAAACATTCTTCCAGCATTGCCAAATATTCTCATTTTTGAAGAGAGGCAACAAATTTGGATTTTTATGTGAAATTTCTGGATTGTTAGATGTTATTCCCTAAAATGTTAGCTATGGATGTCAAACAACACACTTTCAAGCTGAGGGCAAGCCGTATTGACCTTTCAATCAGACTAAGAACACCAAAAGCACTTTTTCATTATTGAAAACAAAACATTGTTTCCTTGAGATACAGATGCATATAATCTCACATGTCTATTCTCAGAAGGTTGTTTGAAGAATGGTCTTTATTTTTATGCATTTTGTTCTCAACAGCATTCCATGTCCTAAGTCTATAAACCTCTGTGAAATAAAGCTTCGCCATATATTTTTCTACTTAATCTCCAGGCACTAAAAATGAAGTAGATGATCTTCAGAATCTGATTCTGAGAGGAAGAAAAAAAAATAAAGAGGGATTTGATTAGTTTCATGGGCTTACACTAAGTCTATTAGAGTTAGCTCTTTTGCCCTTCAAAATGACTAATTTAGATACTTTGAGCTACTGGCTGCAGAGTAGACAATTCAGATCCCAGTACTGGGTTCTTAAAATCTCCATTAGATATTGAAGAGACTCCATAACTGGAAGCTCTTTTGCCCTTCAAAATGACTAATTTAGATACTTTGAGCTACTGGCTGCAGAGTAGACAATTCAGATCCCAGTACTGGGTTCTTAAAATCTCCATTAGATGTTGAAGAGACTCCATAACGGGAATCCTACAGAGAATTTGTGGCATGAAAATTTAATGCAATTCAATATTGCTACCCCAAAACCTCTTTCCATACATGCACACACACATACATATTGAGTTGTTAAGATATATTTAAAAACACACAAAGCAGCCCAGATAAATACCTGACTATGAGATATAATTGTTTTCCTGAGTATCAAATATATGGTTTTCAAATATTGTTATCTATCTGAACCATCATTATAACACATTTTGATAGACTGAGAATGGAAAAATACAAGATATTATTCTGAGACTTTGAAATCCCTGAAAATTCAAAGTCAGAATCTGTCATTAATATATTCTGTTTCCCTCAGTACTAAAGGACATATGTTCCATCTGAATCATGCAGTTTCATGATGTTCCTAGGACTTGAAAAAAATGACATTAGCTTTCTGTATATCGTTTCTTTATAGAGAAACACAGAAGTTCTTCAATTATGATTACTGGTGATATTTATTGGTGTCATCTATGTTACTTTATTTAGATAAGTTGATAAGCTTTCTTGACTCTTACAGTGGAGGGAAAAAAGAAATCAATGTTTCTGTTAGGTCAGGTCCTTATTGAATTGTTTTGTCTAAAGGCTGTTGCTGAGCTTACAAAGCAGAGTCTACACAATGTGATGCAAAAACATATTTATAAACATCAAAACAGAACAAAGAATGAGCTTCTGTGAGTAAATACATGTAATATTTCAGGATAATTTTCAAAATTTCAAAGAATCATCCTTATATCACCATGTCACTTTACCTGCAACTTCTAAAGGAACTTGGGGTTCATTAAGAAGTCAGTACAAAAGATGGGGAGCCTGGGTGGCTCAGTTGGTTAAGCATCTACCTTCAGCTCAGGTCATGATCCCAGGGTCCTGGAATACAGCCCCAGGTCAGGTTCCCTGCTTAGCAAGGAGTCTGCTTCTCCCTCCCTTTCCCCCTCCCCCTGCTCGTGCTCTCTCTCTCTAATAAACAAAATCTTAAAAAAAAAATGTCAGTATAAAAAGAGATGTTCTAAATAGTTCAAATTATGCTTGTGTCAGACAGTAAATAACATGTCTTTTCCAGTATTGTTCTCCAGCAGGATATGATTATATAATTTATAACTATATTTGTTTAAAATATGTAATTCTTATGAAACTTACACAATGTATAATTATAGACATCTTTTATTTTAGGATTAACAACATCCAAAGGTACCTTACTATTGATGGATCCACAAAGCCTGGAAAGGTATGAGGTTTGTAAATTGTCATAAGAACAACAACATAAAAAATTCTTTACACACATTATCTCAAATTATCATAATTATCTCACAAAGTGGGCCATATTATGTGATTTTACAGATGAAAAAAATGAGGCTTACAGAGCTATTTTGAGTGGAGCATAGAACTATTTAACTTCCCTTCACTAAGGATGATTCATCCAGGCATATGGACTCTCAAAAAGTCAAAATATAGACATCAGGGTTCTCACAATCTCCCCTAAATTTATGTGTATGATTTTGTTTGTCTATAAATGTACATTAAAAAAGAAAATCCATAGCTTTTATGATTCTCTTCAAAAGATTGGTGACCCAAAAAAGATCCCCCATGCAAACTTTAAAATTTTAGATATAAATTCCATAAGGGCAAGAGCCATGGCATTTCTTTGACTTTTTCTATTCTATGTTGGCACGCAACCCATCTGATGACATATTCATAACTTAACAGTCACGAAGGTATTTGTAATTCGATTTTCCAAACTAGGAAGGATTTTTTTTATGACCAGAAATAAGGGGAGAAGGGCACAAGCCAAATCTTTATGATATAGTTTCATTTCGTGGATACAGAGTTCATCCCACTTAGTTGGTAAGATGGCTGAAATAGCCTGACTAAAGAGAATGCTTCAATTGTCTTGTCAGAAATTGAGCTAATTAGTAGTAACAGGGTATCACCTCTTAGGATATTGCAATCAGATGTCAAATTCAACACAACCCAAATGGAAGGTATCATTGGAACTCACCTCTAAAAAAAAAAAAAAAAAAAAGGAACTCACTTCTAAGCCAACTCTCCTTCAAGACTTCCCTATTTATGAGAATAGAATCAACACTCTCCCAGTTCTTCTGTGCTCTAAAGGACACTCCAGAGAGAAAATGAAGCACATACAAAGGCATTGAGGGGTAAAATAATCACATCTTCTTTATCGGTTCATCCATAGAGAGACACATAGGTTGTTTTCATGTCTTGGTTATTGTGAACAATGCTTCAGTGAACACGGGAGTGCGTATATCTATTCTGTAAGTTGGCAAATTGAACACCAATAAAAAATAAATTTATTATAAAAAAATCACTGATCACCTATTAAAAAAGAAAAAAAAAGATCCTGGTTTCATTTTCTTTCAATATATACCCAGAAGTGGGACTGCTGGATCATATAGTTGTCCTATTGTAATTTTTTGAGGAACCCCCATACTGTTTTCCATAATGGATGCACCAATAACATTCTTAACAACTCTGAACAAGGGTTCCTTTTTCTCCACACCCTCATCAATGCTTGTTGTTTGTCTTTTATATATATACGTATATATAAAATATATAATATTTATATAAATATAAATATATATACCTATATATAGTAGTTTTGATCTGTATTTTCCTTATTAGTAGTGTCAAATACCTTTTCATGTGTCTGTTGGCCATTTGTGTGTCTTCTTTGGAAAAATGCCTATTTATGTCCTCTGCCCATTTTTAATTAATTATTAGTAGTATTTGCTATTGAATTATAAGAATTCTTTACAAATTTGGTATTAGGGTCTTACCAGATACATGTTTTGCAAATATTTGCTTCCATTCTGTAAGTTGCCTTTTCATTTTCTCGATCATTTCTTTTGTAGTGCGGAAGCTTTTTAGTTTGATATATACCACTCATTTATTTTGTTTTTGTTTGTGCTTTTGGTGTCATAGCCAAAAAATTTATTGAGAGTTTTTATCATGAAAAGATTATTGAAAAGACTGCCCTTTCCCCCATTGAGTATTCTTGGCCCCCCTGTCAAGTAGTCATTGACCCTACATGTGGGAACTTATTTCTGTGCTCTTTGTTCTATTCCATTGGTTTTTTAAAAAATATTTTATTTAAATTCAATTTGCTGACATAGAGTATAACACTCAGTGCTCATCCCATCAAGTGCCCTCCTCATTGCCTGTCACCCAGTTACCCCATCCCCCCCATCACTTCCCCCTCTGCAACACTTTGTTTGTTTCCCAGAGTTAGAGGGCTTTCATGGTTTATCCTCTTCTCTAATTGTTCCATTGGTTTATGTGTCTTTTTAACTCAATGATTCTGGTGATGGTCAATGAGGCCAAAGTAAAAAAGATTTTCCTATCCAATTTTGTCTTGTATAATCACATGTCTTTGTAATACCATTCTTTTTGTTCCCAGCAATGCTTCGGGCAGTAGCATTTGGAACAAGCATGCAGATTCCCTCTAGACAGCCTACTACCTAAAAGTAGTGTTTGGGCCCTTCAGATGCATGCTTGCCAACTTTTCTGTTTGGCTCATCTTTAAAAATTGTTTTTATTTGAGTAGAGGTGATACACAATGTTACATGCATTTCAGGTGTACGACATAATGGTTCAACTTCTCTATAGGTTATGCTACATTCACCACAAGTGTAGCTACCATCTGTCACCATACAACGCTATTCCAATGTCATTGACTGTATTCCCTCTGTGGTGCTGTTTGGCTCATCTGAAGAACACAAGCGGCAGGCAGAAAAGGTGTTTTTTCCTCCTGTATCTCCAGTTGTCAATCTATTCTCATAGCAGTCCTTGTCACAAATGCAATTAGGGGACCAGATGCCTGTTTCATGGGTGTGGGGCAACAAACAAATATTTGATGTTATGAAAACATGTTTAGGGTAAAACTCCCAAAATATCTTTATATGTAATGCTCCCTATGGTGTTTTATGCATGTATTTTTGATTCGCTATCACATGCTTTACCCTTCTCCTTTGGCATTCTCACTCCAACCCCAAGCTTCGCCAACATTTTATTTACTTCTCAAGTCACATAGTTTCCTAATTGGCAAAATGAAAGGCGGCCTTTCAATGCTTATCCCTGTGCCTATGGCATCTGAAACTATTAGAGATTTCACCTTTTTTGAATTGTCTCTTCCATGGTTTTATGTTATTTTTTCTTCATCTGTCATTTATATCCTATCATCAGAAAAGATTTGTGTCAATTTGAAATCCAGAGCTGCAGGTGAAAGAGGATTAGATAAAGCTAAAAAAAAATCTGAAATCATTAGAAATGAGAGGGATGTATCAGCTATTTGGGATAATAACAAAATAATAACAAAATATTCTATTTTGGCACCAAATTAATTTTGGACTTCCTGGTAATTGAGCAGAAAGGGTAAACTAGCTGAGAATATTCCTAACCCACAATCCTTGACAGCAGCTTTCTCCTCTGCTAGTTCCTCTGAGTTGCAGATATTGCCCAAGGTTTGGTCTTTATCCAAAGACTCTTCTCTCCCTTTGCTTAGTTCCATCACTCTCGTGCTTCCAAATGCCACTACCAAGGGTAACTTTTAAAACTCCAAGTGCTACTGCCTCATGACTTCTGCTACTTGTAATTATTGCATCATACAAATCTGACTGCAACTCAACTCTTGGTCTTCTCAAAAACAAAAACAAAAACCCCAAACAGCTCAAGCTGTCTAAATTTCCAAGTTATTTGAAATGACTCCACATCTTCCCAGCACCAAAAAGCAGGAGTTTTGTATCATTCTTTTTCTTTGCCACCCCCACCGAATCAGTCAACAAACTTTGTTGATTCTTTCATTGCAACCTCCCTCTTCTTCTCTTCCAATGGCCTCAGATTCCTTTGATATGCTCCACACTGGTAAGCCTGATTCTTACCTTGCCTTTTTCCAGTTTTACAAATTAGGCTCAAATAATTTTTTTCTAACTTTTACTTTCCTCCTATTCCTTCTTTCTATAAAGCCTTCAGGGGCACCCAATAATAGGCACACAGCTCACACTCCTTACCCTGACATGAAAGATCCTTCCCAATCTCAGCCTTACATCCCATCTAGTTATATTATTATACTTCCTATTTGTGTGTATGCTTATTCTCAAAAATCTCCATACTTGAAGATTCATTCTCGTCTTCTAGCCACATAGTTCTTTAATTTTTTTAGAGAGGGAGGGTGGGGAGGGGCAGAGGAAGAGAGAGAATCCTAAGCAGAACCCGCACTCAGCACAGAGCCTCACATGGGGGCTTGAGCTCACAACCCTGAGATCATGACCTGAGCAGAAATCAAGAGCCGGATGCTTAACTGACTACACTACCTAGGTACCCTGCCAACATAATTCTTATAAGAGCCAATCCTAGGTTCCCTGTGTGTTAGAAATATTTACCTTGTTTCTGACACTGCAGCTTCAATATTAAACTGTTACTTACTTAAATTTCTATAAATCCTTAGATCTCTTATCTCTCTCTGACCAGATCATAAGCTCCCTAAGCGGTGCCTCCTATATCTATGAATTCTCAACAGCACCTAGTATAGTAGATGTTTTGTAAATATTTGTTGATTTGATTTAGAGCAATTTATACAATTACTTCCCTAGTCCATGATATCTATATGAAACTGCACACATTAAGGGAACAAAAGAAGTGAGAAAAGCTATTACATTGCTAAATAAAAAGTCACATTGCTCCCTAACCTTTGTATCAAAATAGACCTTCCTCGTTTGCTGTTTTAATATCCACAGCAGCATATGCTCCAACCAGCAGCTAGAATCTATCAAGAAGACAGGAAGTACCACAAATTGCCAGTCTGTAAGTAGAAAATGCCATCACTGCCATTGCAATAACACCAGGAAAGGTCAAGTTACAGAGTTAAGATGGGCCTCCCTTTCCAAGTTGAGCCTCTATGTGAATAATCATGGGTCAGAAGAACAGTGAGGGCCATGAAGACTCCCATAATCTGAGTAATTATTTGCTTATGGTGAGATGTCTCCTGGAGGAAATAATACTGGTAACAACTACTGTTTATTGCATTCATACTGTGTGCCAGGCACTGTACTAAATGCTTACATGAATTATGTAATTTAATCCTCACTACCATGTTATAAGATAGAGGCCGTTGTTTTCCTGTTTTACAAATGAGGAAATCGAGACAAAAATAACATGCACAAAGTCACAGAGCTAAGAATTGAGTAGACTGTGATCCGAATGGAGGTAGACTGGTACCCAAGTTTACATGATTTTCTAACCTGACCTAGTCCTTCTCTTGCTACTTCCTTGCTTTATGTCAATAGCATGACTCAATCATCTAAGTAGAGATTTATCTTAAGTACTTGCATAACACAACCATACTTCAGGAAAGGGGACAGACAAAGTATTTTATTCCAAATTACTGTCAACCTTTAGAACAAGGTTTTGGGAATTTCGATGACTTCAACTCTGTGTCAAGTTCCAAAAAAGGAAGGCTTTTATGTGTTGATGCAAACTATAAAATCCACTAGTTGTAACAATCCTCTAATGGATTTAGAAAAATCTCAGGAACATGGGCTGAATCCATTCTGCATGTCTCAGTATGAATGGCAGATAGTGTCTATGTTATTCCAGTGGCTTTTCAATGAGTGCCTCTTTTTGTTCCTCTGGTTACCACTCCAACCTATTTCCTCATGCTAAAGATGACTCACGTGCCAATCATGAAATATTAGATTCCATCCCTTAGCTAATGGAGGTATTTTTAAACACTTGCAAACTAGCAATTCAGTCTCATAGAAAACATAAGGTCTATACACCAATGCACTCCCATGTCCTTTGGATTTAGACAGAGTTTCTTATGTCATGTCAGACAACATATGTCATGCCAGAAAATGATTTCATATATATATATAGATATATATATGAAGACATCCATTCAATGCTGTGGAAACTGGGTAAAATATAATTAATAGAATGAATGCATGATATAAAAATAACCCTGGGGATTGATATCAGATAATATTATGTCATAGTTTGATTCATAAGGTCCTTGGGTACTGGGGCCATGTCTGATTCATCTTTGTATTTTACATAGGACTTGATACTAAATGGTTGTTTGTTGAGTTAATGTGGTTGCTCCTAGGAATTTTTCTATATCCTTTATGTGGATGTATGACTTGTAATCAGGCAAGAGGCATATCCCAGATGAATGTGGACAGTTCAAAATTTTCACCCTATAAAACAGCTTCCTCCATTTATGTTTCTCCAGTCTCTATCACCATTTGATTAAATACATCCTCAAAAGGTTGACCATTGAATTGTTGGGCAATATTAATTTTTAAAACATTCTTCCTGGTACTGTAATAAATTTTGGCTCCTCATGGGCCTACTTGTAAAATTAATTTTAAAAAATAATGAAGTTATTGTCACTCTGTCTCCTGAGAGTCATAGGTATCCTCTTGCTATGAAAATTTTACTTTAACGGAACCCCTTCCATGTTGACTCAATTCACAGGATTGTGCTCCTCCTTCAGTGTCCCCATCTGGCACCTTGTTTCTCTACTAAAGCCAAGACCTATCATAAAATTCATCCCATCTTTTTGGACCCAAATACCAATAATAAATAATAATAATAATAATAATAAATATTTTGAGTACTTTCATGTGTCAGGTTCCATGCTTTACAAAGATATCTTAATATATCTCTTCAAAATCATTCTTTCTGGATATCTCACCCTTAATTCACCACTTTTCCCCCTACAATGTCAACTACCTTTATTTCCACCTGGTGTATTTTTCATCTCTGACATATTTTTTCTTTATATTTCGTGTATTTACGTAATTTTTAGAACATATAGAATACACTTAAAACTTTTTTTTAAATTGAGGTATAATGGATATTACATTGTATTGGTTTCAAGTATACAATGTAATGATTCAGTATTTGTATATAGTGTGAGATGATCACCATAAGAAGTCCAGTTAACATCCATCATCATACAGTTACAATTTTTTTCTCTTGATGAGAAGTTTCAAGATCCACTCTCCTAGCTATTTTCTTTTTTTTTTTTTTTTTCTCCTAGCTATTTTCAAATGTGGAAGACAATATTATTAACTATAGCCACCATCCTGTACACTACACCCCCATGACTTATTTTATAACTGGAAATTTATACCTTTTTCATCTCTATTAATTTCTACCTTTCATCTCTGACATTTTAATTTTTCTTTACACTTCATGTATCTACTTAACTTGAACATATAGAACATATAGAATAGTTATAACTCTTTCGGTATCCTTGTCTGCTATTTCTTACATCAGTGTCAGTTATGTGTTGGTTTTGAGTGATTGTCCTTATTATAAATCATGTTTCCTGCCTCTTTTCACGTGTAGTAATCTGTAATTGGATGTCAGACATTGTGAACTTTACCTTTTTTTTAAAGATTTTATTTATTTATTCATGACAGACACACACACACAGAGAGGCAGAGACACAGGCAGAGGGAGAAGCAGGCTCCATGCAGGGAGCCCAACGTGGGACTCCATCCCAGCGCTCTGGGATCATGCCCTGGGCTGAAGGCGGCGCTAAACCACCAGGCCACCGGGGCTGCCCTGAACTTTACTTTCTAGCACGCTGAATAGTTTTGTGCTCCTGAAATATTTGTTTCTTGAAAACAGTTTGATCCATCAGGATCTTCCTTTTATATTTTATAAGCAGGACCTGAGCAGCATTTAGTCTATGGCTAATTTTTCCTCACTCCAGACAGAGGCAAGTCCTTACTGAGCACTTACCGAATGCTCTGTGAATTAGGACTCTTCCAGACTAGCTGGTGGGAACTGAGCTATTCCTGATCCTGAGCAGTAAGCACTACTACTGCTAATTCTTTCAAGATGCCCTTGGGTAGTTCATTACATGCATGTGCTCATCAGTATTCTGCTGAATGCTCGGCGGCTGCCTGACTTTCTCCTTCTGTGTCGCTCTGGCCTCTCCAGTACTCTGTCCTCTGGACTGTAGCTGTCTTGCTCTACCTGCACTCTCAGTTTCAGCTCCACTCAGAGATTTCTCTAGGTTCTATGCTCCTCTTCCCCACACTGTGGCCTGGAAGTTTTCTCAAGGCAGGAAGCTGGGGCAATCATAGGACTCACTCCATTTGTTTCCTGTCTCTCAGATACCACTGTCTGTCATTGATTATCATTGTGAAAACCATTGTTTCATACAATATTTTTTGGCTTTTATTTGCTGTTTCAAATGGCAAGGTAAATCCAATCTCTGTTATTCCATCTTGGCCAGAGAAGTACCATCCTATTTTTTTTTAACAGATATTGTGTTATGTAGATTTTTATTTCTTATCAGGTTTTGGTAAGTTGCATTTCCAGAGGAAAGTTGTCCATTTAAGTTATTTAATTTAGTGGCATGAAATTGCTTATATTTCCTTATTTTCATTTAACATTTGTGTGAACTGTCATAATTTTTCCACTTTCATTCCTAATATTGGTTTCTTTTTTTCCTTCTATTCTGGATCAATCTTGTTAGGTGTTTGTCCATTTCTAATCAGTCTTTTCAGAATTTTTTAATCGGGCTTTTCAAAGACGAAAGTTGTACTTTTGGACTTCCTCGGTTTTTTGTCTATTTTCTATTTTATTGACTTTTCATTCTTTGTAATTTCCTTCCTTCTACTTACTTTAGGATGAATTTTTTTCTTCTTTTCCTAATGTTTCATCGTGGAAACTTAGATCACTAAAGTTGAAATTTTTCTTCCTCTTTAATATGTGCATTTATAGCTACCTTTTTTCCTTTAATCATTGCTTTAACTCATTGCTAAATTCTGATGTGTTATGATTTTATTATTGTTCAAGTCCAAGTAATTTATAGCTTGCTTTGTGATTTCTTCTTTGATCTGTGGGTTATTCAGAAGTATGTTGTTAAATTTCCAAATGTTTAGGCATTTAAAAAAATTTTAATTCCAGTGAGGTTAACATACAGTGGAACCACATTCCAATGTGGCTATCCTAGTTTCAGGTGTACAATATGGTGATTCTTCACTTCCATACATCATCCAAGCTCATCAGGACAAGTGTACTTCTTAATCCCCATCACCTATTTAACCCATCCTTCCATCCACCTCCCCTCTGGTAAACATCAGTTTGCTCTCTACAGTTAAGAGTCTATTTTTTGTTTTGTTTCTTTTTTCTTTGTTCATTTATTTTTCGTTTCTTAAATTCCACATATGAGTGAGATCATTTGGTATTTGTTTTTCTCCGACTGACTTAATTTCACTCAGCGTTATGGCCTCTAGATCCATCCATGTTGTTGCAAATAGCAAGATTTCATTCTTTTTATGGCCAAATAATACTCCATTGTAATCATATACCACCTCTTCTTTATCCACTAATCATTCACTGGACATTTGGGGCCTTTCCATAATTTGGCTATTGTTGATGATACTGCTGTAAACATTGGGGTGCATGCATCCCTTTGAATTAGAGTTTTTGTATTTTGGGTGTAGATAACCAGTAGCGTGATTCCTCGATCATAGCGTTGTTTAACTTTTTGAGGAAATTCCATACTGTTTTTGCCAGTGGCTATACCAGTTTGCATTCCCACCAACAGTGCAAGAGGATTTCTTTTTCTCCACATTCTTGTCAACACTTGTTGTTTCTTGAGTTTTGATTTTAACCATCCTTACTGGTGTGAGGTTATATCTCATTGTGGTTTTGATGTACATTTCCCTGATGATGAGTGATGTGGAGCATATTTCATGTGACTGTTGGCCATCTGGATGTCTTCTTTGGAGAAATGTCTGTTCATGTCTTCGGCCAATTTTTTAATTGGATTATTTGGCTTTTTGGTGTTGAGTTGTATAAGGTCCTTATGTATTTTGGATACTAAGCCTTTATCAGATATGTCATTTGCAAATATCTTCTCCCATTCTATAGGTTGCTTTTTGGTTTTGTTGGTTGTTTCCTAACTGTGCAGAAGTTTTTTATGTTGATGAAGTCTCAATAGCTTACTTTTGCTTTTGTTTCCCTTGCCTCAGGAGACATATCTAGGAAGATGTTGTTATGGACAATGTCAGAGAAATTACTGTCTGTTCTCTCTACTATGATTTCTATGGTTTCAGGTCTCACGTTTAGGTCTTTAATCCATTTTTGAATTCATTTTTGTGTACGGTGTAAGAAAGTGGTCCAGTTTCATTCTTTTGCATGTAGCTGTCCAGTTTTCCCAATACTTTTTGTTGAAGAGACTCTTTTCCCATTGTATATTCTTGCCTCCTTTGTTGAAGATTAATTAACCATATAATTGTGGGCTTATTTCTGGGCTCTCCATTCTTTTCCATTGATCTATGCATCTGTTTTTGTGTTACACATTTCTTGAATATTATTATTAATGATTTCTAATTCAATTTCATTGTGGTCAGAGAATAGATTTTGGATGATATGAATCCTTCTAAATATATTGCAATTTATTTTATGGCCTAGTATATATACTGTAGTTTGGGGATATACTGTTCAATAGATATCAATTATGTCATATTGACTCTTCAAATCTTCTATATAATAACTTTTTTCCTTTTTTTGTCTATGTGCTTTAGCAGTTGCTAACAAAGGGGTTTTAAATATCCAACTGTATTGTGAATTCATTTTTCTTGCCGCCCATCATATCTTTTTTACAAACTGTGCAATGGATTTTCAGCTAGCCTAACCCTCAACTCAGTCTCAATGTGTTTCTCCCAAGAGGAGGCACATTAATGATTCTAAGAGTCTGGTTTTTCCTTACTGACATAGCATGTTCCACACTGTCTCCTATTCAAGATACAACCTAAGGAATTCAAAAGATCCTCAAAATTAAAAGGCTTCCCTTTGGTACAAATAGTTTCATGTTATTATAAAAATGTCACAACTGGTGTTCAATTTGCCAACATACAGAATAACACCCAGTGCTCATCCTGTCAAGTGCCCCCCTCAGTGCCCGTCACCCATTCACCAATTGAACACCAATAAAAAATAAATTTATTATTAAAAAAATTTTAAAAAAGACTAGCGACACAACTTGTAACAAATTTAATAAACATCTATTGTATTCTCCCCCCCCAAAAAATGTCACAACTGACAGACAGCCTCTTATTAGGATGTGAGCAGTAGGTGAGGATGTGTTAAATCCACTTGGTTGTAGTTCTGACCAACATGCAATGTTATTGACAGTTGTCTGCCTGGGCCAATGGCTTCAGGTTTTGGCCAAAGAACTGACTTAACTAAATGACCTCATCTGCATTATGCTCTCATCTGCATTATACTCATATCCCTCAATTCACACATCCAGAATATGTTAGAATTCCATTTTCAATTATATGTAAATATTCTTTTGGGATAACAGATATTTCTAGGAACCTCTGCTCCCAGAAGATGACTTTGTATGTGGAGATAAAGGGCTGGCACCATGACCATAAATAGATTTTTTTTTAAAAAAAAAGCAACAAAGCACGCCTTTATTTAGCATATGCAAGCCCAAATGAACAAATCTTCCAAAGAGGTAACTTTTCTCTAGATAGAGAATGTGTGAGTAGAGAGAGGCCTTAGCAAATGTTCATGTATATTGGATAGCATTTATAGATCACATTATAAGGCTCATCTTAATAGTTGCCTTTTCATTTCCTTCCATAAAATTGAAGGGTAAGCATACATTTCTTTTTGTCACATGGAAGAATAATGGCTTTTAACAATGGCTTTTTGATTTGTACTAAGCCTAATCTTTTTCTGAGGAGTGCAATTGTCAAGGACATTGTCACTATTGTATTGTCCCTGACTACTCAGTGGTGAATTGGAAGACCCTAGAAAGCATGAAATCGAGTCTCTTGAAGAGATAGCAGGCACTGGCAGTGAAATGGAGACTAAGGTTTTCTGCAAATGTTATATTCTTCCTTCATTACCACTTTATAATGGAATGCAAGAACACTGCTTTATAGTCTATGCTGAGAACAGCATGTATTGACCTCTTGTCAGTACTTCAGTCTAGTGTTCTCAGTTTACTGTTGAGATATAGTATCGCTATTGACAAGCAAAAGGAACTGCCGGAGATAGAGCATATATTATTAAAGCAGTTCATTTTCTCATCAACAGTTTATGTCTTGCTTTGGATAATTAGTGAGGTCTTGGAAGGAATTAGTATGGTATTTGGGAATGTGTGTGCCAAGAAAATATACATACACTGAATTAGAAAAGAAATGTACTCATTTATGAGGGGACTGAGCAATGTGAATGGCATCCACATAGAGACTGAACTCTGAGATCATTCACATGGTTTGCCCATTATTCACATACAATTGTCCCATTTACTGCTTTTTGTCTATAAGACTGACCCAGGGTCATTATGTTTCTAATGTTATACCACTGCATATATCCAAAACTACTTCTTCATTCACCCACCATCACCCTGCACAAACTGAAGAAAAAGACTCTATTCCCACTCAGCAGCCTGGCGATGTCAACCAGAGGATATCATCGATCAAATGAACTCATCCCATGTATATAACTAAAATGTGTGCAGGAACAGGTAGGACTCCAGGGGCTGACCCAGATACGCTACCTCTAGATGATCTCAAGCATCTAGATACTCATACAAAACTTAGCCCAGGATTCTATCCCTGGAATGTGTTGTTCAAGGCTCTGTTGACCTAATTCCATCTTCCAAGTGTAGGTGTTCACTTCAAGGTGGCTGAGAATAACAGACTGTCACATTTTATATGCATGTGTTGCATTCTAGGGTTATGGTCTACTCCATCCCTCAATACACTTAGGTTTCTGTCTTTCTAAAACGACTATTTCTGTTGTAGTTTGTATAATAATGGTGGCAGCAGGGAATAACCTTCCTGGTAGGTGGTTCAAGTGAAACCCTTTTATTCTTTTAAGATTTATTTATTTATTTTAGAGAGAGAGAACATGAGCAGGAGGGTCAGAGGGAGAGAGAATCCCAAGCAGACTCCCTACTAAGTGCGGACACCGACACAGGGCTCGCTCCCACAAACAGGAGATCATCACCTGAGCCAAAACCAGGAGTCTGATGCCTAGCTGGCTGTGCCACCCAGACACCCTAAGTGAAACCACTTTAATGAATAGACTTCTTAGACATGTAGACATGTGAGGCAGGATTAAGAGAACTCACAATGGATGTCGAGGCCCCAGAGACTAGGAACAACAGGAAGCCATTACCATCGCTAGGGCTAGAGGAGTGAAGGGAGGCAAGGGTGCTTCTAGACAAAGTAACTTGCACACTGTCACATAGCCAAGAAATGACGAAGCTGGGATTTGAATGGAGGTAGACTGGCACCCATGTTTACATGATTTACCAACATGAACCAGTTTTTTTTTTTTTGCTACTTTCTTGCTTTATATTAATAGCATGACTCAATAATCTGGGTAGAGATTTATTTTAATCACATACTTGCATACATAATCATACTGCTTCAGGAAAGGGGACGGGCAAAGTATTTTCTTTCAAGTTGTTGCACTTCTTAAGGTTTGGGGAGCTGAGAATGACCTATGGAGTAGAGGCCACCCAGCAAGAGCTGTAATTATAAAGGAATACAAATACTGCCAGAGAAGCAGTGCAGAGGCTGGGAAGGAGTTGGGGAGGAATACTACCCTTACCTTTTTCTCCTCTTGTCCTCCAATGTCCTGTTGCTGCCTCCGGCAGGCTAAAAAACCAGGCCAGCAGCCAGCCGAGCAAGAAAGCAAGGCTCCATCTCCAGTACAGAGAACAGGCCGAAAAAGGTGTAAAGTGGACCTGCAGAGGGTGGAAGGGATGAATGGAGAATGAATCAGCATACATTTAGAGTTTACAGCTTTTGCATACAAGGATGAGGGGGCACTCAAAGCATTTGAGATTATTCCTCATCACTAAGATCTTTTGGCTGGACAAGCACACCTTTATCCTAACCCCCGTCTCCCTGTATCCACACGTGTGTCTCCATCCAATCAGAACACCACGAAGGCCAGAGAAATCCACTCAGAACAAAACAAATGAAGACGCAAACACAAATAAAGCAGAAACAGGCCTATAAATACAGGGAGCAAATGGATGGTTGCCAGAGGGAAGGGGGGGTGAGGAGATGGGCAAAATGGGAGAAAGGGAGGGGGGAGATACAGGCTTCCAGTTATAGAAGAATAAGTCACAGGAATAAAAGGCACAGCATAGGGAACAGAGCCGACAGTATTGTCATAGCGTTGCACGGTGGCCGATGGCAGCTACGCTTGTGGCGGGCACAGTATAACGTGTACACTTGTCCAATCACGATGTTGCACACCTGAAACTAATGTAACATGGTGCATGTCAACTATACTTCAATTTAAAGAAGGAAAAAAATGGCATCAGTAAAGGTAACTGCATGGGGAAAACAACAACGACAACAAACATCTGTCCTACCCTGCCCTCTGCGGCTCCCTCCCCTCCACACTGAAGCTTTCCATACATTCCACTGCTTTTAGGACTGACGCCGAGGTCCTTAACCAGGGCCTGCAGTGTCCCACACCGTCTAGTCTCAGCCTAACCTTTCCATCACGTCTTGTCCCGGTCTCTCCCGCGTTCAGCTCCCTCCAGCATCACTGGCTTCCTCTGCTTTCTGCCTGATTCTGAGCTACATTTGAAATGTGGCTCCTTCCTCCTGGAATATTATTCCTGCTTTTCCCTGCCTCTTAGTTAATCCTTCTTCATCCCTCAGATTTCAGCTCAAAAAGTCACTTCTGCGTGGAAGCCTTCACATGATTCCTAGATCCAGTCAGCTATCAATTTTTATAGCTTTTGCTTATCTCGTGTACATTTTCTTCATTGAATCTTCTCAGTTTAAAATTCTACTCTCATCCATTTGGTGATTTGCTTGATTTCCATCTCTTCCACTAGATAATAAGCACCAAGGAGCAAGGAATTTGTCTGGTTTTGTTCACTGTTGTATTGCAGGCCCGAACTCAGCGCTTGTACACAACTGGCTTTCAACAAATAGTCATAAACAGTGTGGGGTGCCTGGGTGGCTCAGCAGTTGAGCGTCTGCCTTTGGCTCAGATCATGATCCCAGGGTCCTGGGGTTGAGTCCCACATTGGGCTCCCTGCATGGAGCCTGCTTCCCCCTCTGCCTACGTCTCTGCCTGTCTCTCTGGGTCTCTCATGAATAAATAGATAGAATCTTTTAAAAAAGAGGAAGACACATTGTATATACCTGAAACTAACATAACACTGTATGTGAATTACACCAGAATTAATAATTTTTTGAAGGACACACTGTGGGGGTGCCTGGGTGCCTCAGTCAGCTAGGTGGCTGACTCTTGATCTCAGCTCAGGTCTATATCTCAGGGTCATGAGTTCAAGCCCTGTGTTGGGCTCTATGCTGGATGTGGATAAAAACTTACAGAGGTGCCTGGGTGGCTCAGTCAGTTAAGCATCTGCCTTAGGCTCAGGTCATGTTCCCGGAGTCCTGGGTCTAAGCCCCAGATCAAGCCCCGCTGCTCAGCGGGGAGTTGGCTTCTCCCTCTCCTCCCTGCTTGTGCTGTCTTGGTCACTATCTCTGTCTCTCTCTCAAATAAATAAAATCTTTTAAAAAAAAACCTACGCAAGACCCACTGTGTACCCAAACTGCAGTTCAGTATGTTAATACCAGATAAGACATATGCATTAGTGTGTGTGGGTACTTGATCAGCTGTGAATTTATTATTTGGTTCTCTGTGCAGAAAAAAATACAACAATATAGCCACAGTTTATATTGGCTTTTCATGTACCTTACAAGTAAAGCAATCTTTTTTTTTATTTGTATTTTCAGGTTATGTCCTTGAAATGTCTGAGCTAAAAATCATTGGTGGCATTATTATGCATCATAGAAATTGTGTTTCTGTCGAAGAAATAAAAAATAAATGTCTCTGAAAACTACGTTTCACAAAACACCTTTTTACTATCTTGCATCTTTCTTCCTATAAAAACTCACATTTTCCTGGTCATGAAAAAGAATGCAGTTGCCAGGAAAAAGGTGTGAGCAGGAATGCTTAATATTTAAAATTATTCAAAGTAAATGCTCCTTCAGAGGGGCAAATTGTTATATCAGGAGAAATGCTGTCTGCTTCCTAAGAGACCATTCTAAACAAATAATTATAAACCACATTTTTGATGTGGCCTATGAAGTTCTGGTTGGAAGAATATTTTTGTAATTGGCTCAGCTATGTTCGGGGAGACATGACTTCAGCCCTGTTGCCACATCCCTTATTAAGGCTGTTTCTACAAAGGCAACAGGGAATATCTGTGAGGGAAATACCTTATAATTTTGTTGAATTAATTTAGTCAGTGACAGTTATTTTTAACATTTCAAGAAGCAAAGAAAAAGGCGTAACTCCTTCAGCACGCCTATTGGAATGGGGAGCAAGGTGGTGCATATAAATGAGAGAATGTGCAGGAAGTGCCTAGCTTGGTGGGAATAAATACTATGTAATGTCACACAGTAGACACTTTGTAAATATTAGTTCCCCTTCTCTCCACTTATTGAGGTACTCAAGTTGTCAGGGAAACACTGATTTCAAAAGTACAGTCACACAGTTGGAAGGACGTTTCATAGGGAAAGGTAGTGTATTGGCTTTATGTGTGTGTATTCCTTCTCAAGAGGGCACGATGAAGACAGGACAGAAGGATTAAAAGTTCAAAATGAGAAGGCTCGATGGGGTATAAGAAGCCATGGGGAAGAAAAAGAAAGGTGAGTGCAGCAAAGACAAGCAGCAGCATCACTTTTCTACAGGCAGGTAGTGAAAAGGCAGAAAGGAGCCCCTTGTAACTCTCAAAGCAGGAGTACCTTATTTTCCATTGGAATCTTAACCAGGGCTGTATTGTATTAAAAAAAAAATAAAAGAACTCATGTGGTTGTTGGCAGGAGGGGAAGTGGGATTAGATGCCCACCCTCTCATTCTTTCTACCCCATGCCACCCCACCCTGAAGCTTTGGTAGTTCCACAAATAACACTGTGGCCATATAGCCCAGAGCGCAACCACAGCAATGGCTAGAGGGGATTTATAGCCAAGTCTCTAAGGAAAGCTCTGAGGTAATACATAGTTTCCGACTGAAGTTTAGGAGGAGAAGGTACTTAATTTGGACTTGGGAATGCCTTGTTTTAAAATTGTATCTTCCATTCATCGCTGATTCCAAAGACTGAATTCCTTAATTGGCAGTAATTGCTGCTTAGACAATGTCAGTGCTTTTTGTTAAATATTTTATTTTATAGGAAGAAAGACAAGCTTGTTTGTTTAATTATTTATTTTATTGAAAAGAAAGAACAGATCCTGAAATTGCTGACTTGAGTAACTCTAGAAAAGGGATGGCATATAAATCTAAACCTTGTCTTTGAGATAGATGGGTTTATATTACTTTTGCTAACTAGCAAAGCTGCTTTAAAAATAGGAGAAGAAATTAAGGAAATAGTGTGCTGTGCTCACTGTTTATTTTATGTAACTTCTATTTCGATTGGCAAAGGTTTTAATTTCAATTTAGCTGTCAGCTGACATGCCTGAATGGGACCCCCCCCAATACAGCATTATCAACAAAGTCCATCCTGAAAAGATAAAAAACAAAACCAAAAACAAAGTCCACTTTTTCCAATCTCAAGAGGATGAATGCTATGATGGTGCAGGCTAAGTTGCGAACCTGTGGTAAATATAAGGCTATAGTTAAAAAGAGAAGATGGGAATAAAAGCAATCAGCCAAGAAATGTTTTGTTTTCCCACCGCCAAACCTATCACTCTTTTATATGTGTATCTGTATATTTTGCCTCCTACTTCCCACTAAAATGGAAGATGTGACTCTAGAATGAATAAGTGCTATATGTTGAGTTCTGGCCATCAGAATGTGACCAAGGGGATATGGACCAAGGCAGTTAGGAGTCTGTACATTCTCCATGTGCCTTCTCTCTCCAACCTCTATGGCTGTAAGTGATGGACTTGTAGATGGCATCATTACAAGTTGCAAAGAGCATAGGTCCTGAGTCACTGACTAGAGAGTAGTTGGATCCTGTTATGTTACGATACATGTTACTATGACATGAGTGACAAGCCTTTGCTGAGTAAGGCCAGGGAGTGTTCATTACCACAACAGAGGCTTTACCACTCTAGCCTATCCTAACTGATAGAGATGGCAATGGATTTTGTCAGTTTCTCAATGATTTCATAAAGTTTCAAGAACTACTATATATTCCATGCTTGGCTCTGCTGTTCTGTATGTTAACTTTTCCTTACTTTTAGCTCTGCATTTATCTCTATATTGATCAATAGATCATATCCAAAAAAAAAAAAAGGTAATGGCATAGAAAATAATTTAATTTGGTTCTAATCCAGCATTTTTCAAAGTGTTTTTCAAGAAGCATTACATTTGGGAGATACTAATATGTGTACCTGAATAGACTTTCCAAGCTTTTATAATTTTTGGGAAATGCTACATTCTATAGATCTGTCTTAGAGACACTTGACATGTGTTATTATAAAAGGCTCCAAGTAGATCTGTAAGAAAGAAGCCAAAGTTACCTCTTCCAAGTGTTTCCACATTTATTTGACTATGACTTTTTCCCTGCAAACATTTCTTAGAAATAGTCCCATTTGTGGGGTGCCAGGTTGGCTCAGTCAGTAGAGCCTGTGACTCTTTATCCAGGGGTTGTAAGTTTGAGCCCCACATTGGGTATAGCTAATATAAAAAATCTTATGTTTAAAAGCTTTATTTAAAAAAAATTTAAAAAAAGCTTTATTTATTTTAATCTAGAGAGAGGGGAGGGGCAGAGTGAGAGAAAGAATCTCAAGCAGACTCTCCACTGAGCACCGGGCTGAATGTGGGGCTTGATCTCCTAACCCTAAGATCATGACCTGAGCCAAAACCAAGAGTCAGATGTTCAACTGACTGAGCCACCCAGACACTCCTCAAAAAAAATCTTTAAAAAAAGTTCCATCTGTGCAAAAGTAGTTATGGAGATAGCCTGAGGAAAAAAATCCTGTAATTCCACTTTGATACATTTTCACCAAAAGAACACTGAATTAGTCAGAAGTCTACCAAAGAAATAGAATCAGTAGTTAAATAGGTATATTAGTTTCCTGGGGTAGTATGTTGTAAAATTTACCACAAAATGAATGGCTTAAGAAAGCAAAACTCATTCTTTTCACACTTCTGGAGGCTAGAAGTTTGATTTCAAGGTGTCAGCAGTGCCATCCTCCCTCTAAAGGCTATAGGGAAGAATCCTTCCTTGGCTCTTCTGGTTTCTGGTGGTTACTGACAATCCTCACTATTCCTTGGCTTTCTTCTCTGTGTATTTCTATATCTTCAAATCTCCCTCTCCTCATAGGGACAGTGGTCACTGAATTTAAGGCCCACCCTAATTCAAGATGACATCATCTTAATCTGATTACATCAAGACCCTATGTGAATAACTTCACATTCACAGTGTCTGGGATTGGAAATTAGGACTCCAACATATCTTTTTGGGGACACAATTCAAACTCCAATAGCAGGAAATATTTTTCATCTATCTATCAATCAATCAAAAAACTAGCTTATGCAATTGTAGCATCTGGCGAGGCAAGTCAGAAATATATAGGGCAGGCCAGCAGGCCAGAAACTCTCTAGCAGGAGCTGAAACTGTCATCCACAGGCAGAATTTCTTCTTCATGGAAACCCTAGTTTTACTCTTACAGGCTTTTAACTGATTGCATGAAGCCCCCACACACTATCCAGGGTAGTTCACTTTACTGCAAGTCAATTGATTGTAGATGTTAGCCGCATCTATAAGATGCCTTCACAGCAACCACTAGTTTAGTGTTTGATTGAAAAACTAGGTACTATAGCTTAGCCAAGTGGACACAGAAAACTAACCATCAAATGTAAAATTTGTCAGGTCAAGAACCTTCTGATGTTCTAAGACCTTCTAAAGCTCTCAGCACACAAAAGCTTTTTTTCTTCTTCATTGACAAAATTTTCTTGGGTCCCCTCTACCGGCTACGATGTGGTCCTTATGAGCCCTGTCTCTGAACGAAAGGGAGAATTGATGTGATGCAATTCAATTGTTCAGATACATTAAGAAATAAAACATAGTGCCTATTTGGCCGTTTTGAAATCTTTACTTTGAAATGATCTTAGATAGTACTTAAGCTAGGATTCTTACTTTATCAATGGGTGAACTGGGCCCAGGGCTCAGACCCAACCTGAGGTTAACAACCCAGTCCAGTTCTCTTTCCACTGTGACTCACAGACAACCGTCAAAAGGGCACACCAGTCTATACTGAGGAAAAAGATGAACTCTTTGGCCTCCTTCTTCCAGGCATTATACTGTGGGAACATGTGCATGCTGAGAAATCTCCTGTGTGCCTCTCCTAGGGCACATAGCTCAGCTCCCAGGTACCGTCCACGTTGCTGGAGAAGAAGGGTACGTAGGCAGGAGAGCACCTCACCCAGCAGAAAGCTTTTCTTGCCGGGGACCTCCCAGGACTCTCTTTAGGCATGGGTCAAGTCTTTCACCTGCGTCACATTTGGAACTCAATCTTTAGTCACTCTGGGTATACAAGGTTGGCTTGCCTCTGCATTTCGATGACACTGTATGTTTTGATATCCTAGGTGACATGTCTGCATAAATACATTAAGACAGGAACAGCAAAGGTCATAACTTTTCTTATTACTGAAGATAAAATTTAATGAGCTAGATCACAGGCTGCTTTAAGAACGGCCGTGCCAGGTTAATGGGGCTCTGCTACTGAAGCCAATTACACTGGGTACAATTACATCCTATTCTAATAGCTGTAAGTCAGGGTTACACAAAGATTCTGTCTCTGGGTAATTACTAGCTAGGAAGCAGGTGAGGGGAAACTAAGCAAATTGTCACTGATCATACAAGAGACACACAGAAAGCACAGAGCTTGTAGCTATTCCGGGTGTGTGTGTGTCATCTGTTGCTAAGAAGGAGCTGGCTTCGCAGTCAGAAAGCCCTCTTCTTCTAGCACTGACCGAAAGGATATGTGATTTCAAAGACGCTTTTAGAAAAGTAGCTGAAAAGTGAATAGTAGGAGAGGGGGAGGAAGAACTCAGAAAGCCCTTCTCTATTGAAACTGTTTCCCTGAGGATCGTGAAAGATTTAGTGGACTGATATTATTAATTTCTTCCAACCTAAATACAAGGGAGTGTTACCGAAACCCAAAATGATATTGTAAAATTTGAACAAACCTCAAAGATTGACTTAATAAAAAGTCCTCCTTTAAATTCTCTGCTAGCCTCACCCTGGCAGCTATTTACAGGTCCTTTCGTACACATGGCTAAAAGGGGGCCATTGAGGAGTCTCCTGACAATTGAAGATCCATCAGAAATATAGATGAAAAAACTTTGAAATTTCAAAGTAACAGAATTTTCCTATGATCTCATGGATCAATTTGCACACTATTGATTTTTGAAAAGCCTTCGAGGAACCAACACACCTTCTCCGAGGGAAACACATGTGTTCAGGTTATCAGTGAGTAAATATTTTAAAATCTGAGGGAGTGGGGGGTAATGTTTCCTTTATGAAAGCATCAGTGACATTTATTGGAACTGTGGGAAAGTCATTGCAGACAAGGGCAGCTGTATTTCTGAGTGCTGCCTTTTGAGTAGAATGATGTTTATAAGGGAATGAGTATTAAATAAATGACACAAGCAATGTCAATTTTTCAAAATGTTCTTTGTTTCCAAGAGGTTAAAGATTAAAAAAAGTAATTCCTAATATTGGTTGTTCAGACCACAATTGGAAAGACTTCCAGAATGACTCAAGATTTTTAAAAGATCCTTTCAAAGTAATGAAGTAATCTGTGGTAGAGTAGAAACAAAGAATGCAAGAAGAGTAGGTGGTACAGCATGGAGTCAGATCATGTCCTCTTGCTACTGCTTGCCCCGAGATTAAATTTTGGTGACATTGCTCTTTTTGTCATTAGAAGAGAAGGAAGGAGGCTTTTTAGTCATTGTATATTCATTCTGTCTCTTTTCTCTCTCTAAACAAAACTCATTTCTCCAAATCTTTAGGTTTTGGGTTTTTTATAAATTTATTTTTCATTGGTGTTCAATTTGCCAACATATAGAATAACACCCAGTGCTCATCCCATCATGTTTTTTTTTTTTTACAATCTCCAAAGTGTTGTTTGTTTCTCCCTCTTCCTGTGTCTCTGCCTCTCTCTCTCTGTGTCTCTCATGAATAAATAAATAAAAATCTTTAAAAATATAAAAGATCCAATGCTAATCTATCTTGGATAACTGTAGTGTTCTGAATGTGTAGATTTTCTACAAAGGCAAACAGATATTCTTCTTTAATAGGTATATTGACTGTGGCTATTCAGAGAACATAATGGTCAGCCTTGTCACACACATCAGTGCTGGACAGCAGAGGAGAGAAATTAGAATATATACTTTGAGGTGAGAAGTGAAAAGGTGCATCTCATGAGCAATACATCCAACACCAGACATTGCATACACCCACCGACAACTAATACGGTCCAAGACTGATAAACCCTCAAGTTTCAGACACACTTAAAAAAAAAATAAAACCCCAGAAATACAGGTGGTTTGCTCTAATACTGACAGGTCCACAGTAGAGACAAAACAAAACAGAGTCACAAAGGAGTTATCTTGTCACTGGCAAAATTAAGCTTCCTTAAAGTGGAGTTCAAGAATGATCCAGATCAAGTCATATCTTGCAGTCTCCTTACTCAAGAGTGGTCCACAAACTAGAAGTATCAGTATTACTTGGGAGCCTGTTTGAAAGGCAAGATTTCTGGGCGCCTGAATGGGAGTCAGTTAAGTGTCTGATTTCAGTTCAGGTCATGATCTTAGGGTCCTGGGACTGAGCCCTGCATCGGGCTCCTTGCTCAGTGGGGAGTCTGTGTTTCCCTCTGCCCCTTCCTCCCGCTTGTGCACATGAGCTCGCTCCCTCTCTCTCAGATAGATAGAAAGAAAGAAAGAAAGAAAGAAAGAAAGAAAGAAAGAAAGAAAGAAAGAAAGAAAGAAAGAATCTTAAAAAAAAAGAAAGACAAAATTTCAAGCTTCACTTCAGGCCTTCTGAATCAGAATCTGCATTTTATCATGTGATTTCTAAGTACCTTAAAGCTTAAGCTCTGCCCAAAACACAGATCATGAGGTTCTAGGGTCTACTTCCATTACAATTTTTGTAAAAGAACATTTCAAACATCCCAGATCCAGTTTCAGATTCAGTTTTTGTGAATCTTCCAATAGCTCCTTACTCAGGTTTGTCTCTATATTATGAGCAATGAAAGAAATTAGTGGTAAATTACTGTACTAAGGGCAGCATGGCCTTAGTGGAACAAGCACTAAGCTTGGCGTCACAGAGAATTATGCTCAATTCCTGACTCACCACCAGCTGTGTGAATTTGAACAAGAGGCTTCAGCTCTTGAGTTGTCATTTCTTTCACTTACAAAATTGGATTAATACTACCTGTGTCACAGTGTCCTTAAGAGAATGGACTGAGATGATGTAAGCAGAGTGCTTAAATACATCTAAGTTTGATCTGTTGCCTGAGGACCATCTCTACATTTCCTCCCAGAACCTCAACATTAATTTCCTTTCTCTGGTTCATTCTGTAGTTTGTTGCCTCAAAGGCAGGTAACTTCACATCAGTTATATTCTTACATTTGAGGCTCACATTTCCTCAAAGCAAGAGCCTCTTAGGTCTTATCACAAACCCAATGTGATAATTTAGGTGAACCAATTTTTCCCAAGCCTCATTGCAATTAGAGAACTCCAGAGTCATTTTATGACCATCTGTCAAACTGCAACATGGAGAGTGCTGAATCCTATATAACAAATTAATTGATCCAGAGGGCTCTTCTCATTTAGATTGCTGGACAAATTGTCCTTCTTTGCCCAGCACAAGCTTAGTTGACTCTTGTTTACTCAGGCATGATCACTAATACCCCCAATTTCCCTTAAAAAAAGTGTCCTGGCTTGTGTGAGAAATTCTACAGTCAGCTATAAGCAAATGACTTTGGCTTTCCAAACTTAAACAGTAAGTACAGAATAAATGTTACACTTGTTTCCTTCCTTTGCCTAAGCAGCTCTTCAAAAAGTTGCTTCTGATACAGAACCCTATAGATTTTGTCATGCCTCCCAATCCTATGTGGGGCCTGCTCTCTGTTGGCATTCAGTACCCTTTTATACCCTGCTCTGTATCTTCCCCTCTGTTACACAGGATGCAAACTTGGGGCTCCTTTGCCAGCCTGCCTTGCCAGCTGAGATCCACAGTCTTAGATTCCATGCTAAGATGCATTGGCATGAGGTTTGGGAAGCAAATGAGAAGCATTGCTGCTGCTTCTGTAATTGGCAAGCAGACTCTTGGATCTGCAGATGCATGTTTTTTGTTGTATCCTCTGCATCTCTTGGCCACTTAATCTGCTTTGAGGCTGAAGAAGATCTGTAAGGTTGGCAGTGACTTTCTGTAGATCCCGATCCTGGGCAGCAGCATCTCCATAAGCCTCTGCCTGACTTGTACCCTCTTTATTCCTTCCAGTGCTTTGTCATTTGCTCACTTGTTGACTTTTTAACAAATCTATTGAGCTATAATTGATATAATTAACCCTCTCCTTCCTTTTTGTTCTCCAGCCCCAGGCAGCTAATGATCTGCTTTCTGTCACTATAGATTAGTTTATATTTTTAAGTTTCATATAAATGGGAATCTTACAGTATGTACTCTTTTTTTTTTGTATGGCTTCTTTCACTCATCTTAATGTTCTTTGAGATTCACCAGTGTTGCTTCAGGCATCAGATTTCATTACTTTGTATTACTGAATAGCATTCTATTTTTTGGAAATACCTTATTCACCCATACACGCATTGATGGACATTTACACTTGCTTCGTTTCCAGCTTTGGTTATTACAGATAAAGCTACTATAACATTCCTGTAAGTCTTTGTAGAGACATGTTTTCATTGCCCTTGAATAAATAACTTAAGAGTGCAATGGCTAGCTCTTTCTCATGGCACCTCAAAGGCAGTAGGCTGCTTTAGGATTAAGCGAAACATCGGTCTCTCTAAAGAAGATGATGTCCATGAGTACATTGTGAGAAAGGGCCCTAAACAAAGAAGGTAAAACCAAAGAGCCCACAATTCAGTCTCTCCAACACATGCCCTCCAACACAAGCATTGGCATACTGCTCTGAAGAAACAGCGTACTAAGAAAAATAAGGAAGAGGCTGTAGACTATACTAAATTTTGGTCAAGAGAATGAAGGAGGCCAAAGAAAAAACACCAGAAACAGATTGACAAGAGATGGAGGCCGTCTTCTCTGAGAGCTTCTACCTCTGAGTCTAGTAAAAAATGAGATTTTTCTAAGAGTATCAAATAAGATCAGACATTTAAAAAGAGTGCAGTGGCTGGATCACAAGGAGGTTTGTTCAACTTTTGAAGAAACTACCAGTTTTCCAAAGTGATTATACCATTTTACAGTGATTGTACCATTGTAAACGATTTCTAGTTGCTCTGCATCTTCACCAATGCTTGTAATTATCTTCTTTTAATTTTATCTATTCTAATAGGAGAGAAGTAGGATGATCCACATCTCCATCAGACTTAAAAATAGCCACATTAGCCTGGAGGGATTTTAGGTAAGAGATATAAAATACTAAGTAATGGTGAAGGGTAAGAGAGAATGGAATGAATCATGGAATAGGGGTGGCCATGGGGAATGGAGAAAATACCTTCTCCTTGCCCTGTGAGCCTCCAGAACTGAATGTGGTCATGAGGAAAGTTAACAGGTCAGTGTGAGGATGCTTTTTAGAGGGCTAAAGAAAGCCCCTTTTGTCCAACCAGAGAACCTTAGCCTCCCCAGAATCACCCCCACAGAGGTGTTAAGAGTGGTACTTTGTGATTTTGAAGCCATATCATGGGATGCTCACCATATCATGGGTGGCTAAGTGGTTGGGCTTCTACCTTCAGCTCAGGGCATGATCCCAGGATCTAGTATCAAGTCCTGCATCAGGCTCCCTGTGAAGAGTCTGCTTCTCCCTTTGCCTATGTCTCTGCCTGTCTCTCTCTCCCTCTTTTCATGAATAAATAAATCTTAAAAAAAAAAACAAAGCCATATCATGACCTCACCAGTACCCACCATGCTATAGGTCAATGTCCAAAGTGGTGCTCTGTGATATCTAAGGCCCCCAAGTCACCATTGGCTGGGGTAGTGCTTAGCTGATCAATCAAACTGAAGAATGTGGCCCCTCATTGTCCCAGGGAGGGCATATATAGGGAGGTCAGAGGCTCTGGGTTAGGCCAGTTCTTGCCTTTATTGTGGCTAAGGTAACCAGAAAACCATAGGAGCCTGGAATAGTTATAACACAACCAACCCCAATGACCAAAGGGAGGAAGACGAGATCCAGAGCTGGTGTTAGGGTGAGAGGACTTTAAGCAAACTCTTCCTCTTTCCCTATTGACTTTGTCTCCCAAGTCCTTTATCCTATCCTTGCCTGGCACAAAACCCCTTATTGGTCCACACCCTTTTTCATGAAGCTCCTCCTTCCCATTTGGTCCTCATCCTCTTTATCCAAATTAATGCCCTGGGCTCACTCTCTTGCCCTTGCCCAAAACAACCAGGAAGACCAAAAGATCCCTTCAAGGGAACCCCCAAAAAAGCAATCTCAAATATCTACCACTCACTCAGAAAAGCTGAAAAGAGCATGAAGCCAACAATTTCAACTGTTACCATATGCTGAATAGAAGTGGCATCAAAGTAAGAGAAGAAATCAATATAAGAGATAAGATCAAAGGTCTCAGAACAAGAGACTCTGGAGAAGCCCACCACTTCATGTAACTTGTGCAGCCAGTAACTGAATAAAAAAGGTCATAGACCTTAGAAATATCTGTTGAGGGGCGCCTGAGTGGCTTAGTCAGTTAAGCATCTGACTCTTGATTTCGGCTCAGGTTGTGATCTCAGGGTCCTGAGATCAAGTCCCAAGTTGGGCTCAGCGCTCAATGGGGAGTCTGCTTCTATCAGTCTCCCTCTGCCCCTCCCTTCATTCTCTGTCTCTCTCAAATAAATCAATAGTCTTTAAAAAAAGAAAAAGAAAAAGAAACATCTGTTGAGTCTCCAGAGGCATGGTTTCTGGGAAAAGGCCAACCACACTGAAGCTGAATCTCACACCAGCAGGGTAAACTGATGGCTATGATCAAAATAAAAAATCAAGTTGTGAAAAGATGGTATTTAGTGTGTCTCTGAATTCTCTGTTGGTAGGGAGGGAAGCAGGAGATGAGGCAGGTGTGTGAAAAGGGAGGGACATGGTGTCCTGGAGGGTTGGGGACCAGATCCTCAGGGCTACAGTTAGCCAGACATTAGGGATAAGGACTAAATTTCAGAACTGAGCACTGAAGATAAATTCCCCTCCTTAACACTTTATCTCAGAGGCAAGGAAGAAAAGGAGGTGGTGTTACTGCATTTGTTTGGGGATACAGAGCAACATTAGGGTCTAGATTGCAACAACCCAGATGGGGAGAGGGTTTGATGTATGGACAGTAACTGTGACTATGATACTTTCCTTAAAAAAGGCAAAATAAAGAAATCACTTCCTGGTCACCTACCTCAGTGGGGTTCACCTGCACCCCACCACTATATGCTGTAAGCTTAAAGGTGCTCAGCTTTACTAAATGCTCACCTTACTAAAAGTCACCATCAGCATTCCCAAGTACTGGAATAATGTTTAGAGGGAACAAACCCAAAACTGATTAGGTTCCTTTCCTGCTAAGAAACTGAGGGTGGGGTGGTGGGAGTAGTCAACTCCCAGGGCAGGAGATAAAGAGGATCTTTGTCTGCAGAGTTTTAATACAACTATAAAACCCAGTAAAATATGGTCTTTTAATTATTACTGCACCCCAGCATTTCTCAATAATTACAGTCTTCCTCAATAAAGCCTTTTGTTCAAATTCTAAACAGTTTTGTGATTCAGGTTTCAAAAGCATAGGTTTATTCTACAACTAAACAAAAAACTAAACTCGATCAAAAAATGGCCAAAGGTTTTTGTATATATTTCTTCAAAGAAGATATACAAATGGCCAATAGGCGCATGCAAAGATGCTCGACATCATGAGTCATTAGAGAAATACAGGTCAAAATCATGAGACACCACGTCATATACACCAGGATGGCTACTGTGAAAAAATTAAAACTAACAAGTGTTGGAGAAGATGTGGAAAACAGTTTGGTGATTCCTCAAAAAGTAAACATAAAATTACTATATGATCCAGCAATTTTTCTTCTAATTATAGACCCCCCCCCCAAAAATTGAAGACAGGTACTCAAATACTTGCAGGCCAGTGTTCATCGCAACATAATTCACAATGGCTAAAAGGTGTAAACATGAGTGTCCATCAGCAGATGACTGGCTGAATGGAACATGCCATATACATACAATGGCATATTATTCAGCTGTAGAAGGAATGAAGTTCTGATCCATGCTGTAACATGGATAGACCTTGAAAACACCATGTCAAGTGAAAGAACCCAAACACAAAAGGACAAATACTGTATGAGGTACCCAGACTAGGTGAATTCATAGAGACAGAAAGTAGAATAGAAATTACCCAGGGCTTGGGGGAGAAAGGAATGGGGACTTCTTGATTAATGGGAGCAGAGCTTCTGTTTGGAATGATGAAAAGGCTCTGGAAATGGATAATGGTGATAGGTGCATTGTGAATGAACTGAATACCACTGAACTGTATAAATGGCTCAAAGGGAGAGTTTTACTTTATGTACATTTCAGCACAATAAAAATGCAAAAAAGTTTATCTAATATTCAACACAGAACATTTTTAGTATTTATCCTTTTAAGAAGTCATCGTCTTCTGCCTTAGAATTAATTTGGAGAAGGCTCTGTTGTACTGTTGGCCCCAACACAGGCTGGCTGTTACCACTGCTCCTTCCTATAGAAAGTTCATAAATGATTTGGAATTATTTTGAGATGACTTCCAAATCACTTCCAATCTATAATCCCAGAGGTCATTATGTAATACACACATCCTACATTAAAACGGGAGATTCTAGATACACAAGGATATCACAAAAATTGTAAAGGTTTTAGGCACACTGGATTAACTTGCTTAGTGAGCTTCTAGGAAACACTTCAATACTTTTGGGTGTTGTATGCTTTGTTAGGTGGGATGAAAGTGATATTTAGACTAGGGCTAACCTTGCCCCACCCTGGCTGCAGACCCCTGTGTATACTATCTTGTGTACTACAGAATATTTTGCACACAACTCTCAGCCCTGTTTAAGTTGTGGGGATTGCTCCTCCCCAAACCTTACCTAGGGTAGTTTCCTCACACACAATTTGCTACTCAGTTGAATGCTGAGTATTCAGGGCATGGGGGGCATCTGTAGATCCCTGAAGTTCTCTCTTTCTCTCTCCCCTCTTCTCCCATTCTCCACCCCCACACCACCAACTCCCTCCTCTCTAGTGCTCTGCCCCTCTGAACTCAGGCCATCTTGATCTGCCTAGACTCTCAGCTCTGTCCCTTCACCTTGGGGAAACCACCAGGATCTTCCCAGGTTTCTTGTTTCTGTATCACAACCTGTAAACTCAATCCAGGAGGTAAGCTGTGTCCTCCTAAAGCCTCACCTTGTTCTTATCCTGTCTCATGGATATCACTGTCCTTCATAAGCCAATGTCCAATGTCTTAAAAGCTGATATGAAATATACTTTGTCTGCTTTTTTAATTGTTGTAGGCAGGAAGGTAAAGAAGTTCTTTTTTCATTTTTCTCAGAAGTGGAAGTCTTATCCCTTGCAATGGTTTTGAAAAGAACTAATTTACTGTAAAAAAAAAAAAAAACCCAAACACTTCCTGTCTGGAAACTTAGAATTGTTCCTATTTTGCTACTGGAACATTGATGACAGGTATGCCTAGAGTTTGAAATAAATGATGTAATAACAGAATTGGAAGCTAATATGTATTCGGTACTTACTGGTTACTGGGAAAATAACACATTTAGTAAAATTACTCCATGAATATTAGCTAACTCTGAATATTACTGATTTTACTTAATATTCTAGTACATGTATATGTAATTAAATTACATATATTTGAAACAATACTGTATTGGTATATAAGAAGGGGACATAAGGATTAGTGGTGCTGGGACTAAATCAGGAGCCAAACAAGTTCTAAATACTAGCAAATTTAAACAATGGACCTTTGATATGCAGTGGCTAAGTAATCATATATGATTTCAGTGACTATTTACATAGATTGAGTCCTTACAGTACTTTGATTGCCTTAAATTTCCAACATTTTTTAAAAGTAGGGTATTTTGGGACTACAGAATCTGATTATAAAACTGGAATTTTAGTTTTAAACCTGAGTTATAAATTACAATGAGATTTTTGTAAAATATTTTAAAAATACAGAAGCTTTGGGATCCCTGGGTGGCGCAGCGGTTTGGCGCCTGCCTTTGGCCCAGGGCGCGATCCTGGAGACCCGGGATCGAATCCCACATCAGGCTCCCGGTGCATGGAGCCTGCTTCTCCCTCTGCCTATGTCTCTGCCTCTCTCTCTCTCTCTCTCTGGGACTATCATAAATAAATAAAAATTAAAAAAAAATACAGAAGCTTAGAGAAAAACTAAAATGACCAATAATCCCATTGCCCATTGATAAGAATTCTCATGGTCACCTTTTTAAAAAAAGATTTTATGTATTTATTCACGAGGGACACAGAGAGAGAGGCAGAGGCACAGGCAGAGGGAGAAGCAGGCTCCTTGCAGGGAGCCCAATGACGGACTTGATCCCAGAACTATGGGATCATGCCCTGACACTCAACTGCTGAGCCACCCAGGCATTCCTCATAGTCACCTTTGTATCTAACTAGTATTTATATAAATACAACTTTGGGTCTTCATCTGAATGTGTGTATATGTGTACACATTTAAATTTTTCATAAAATTATGCTAATATTCTATTTGTAATGTGCTTTCCTAAACCATAAAGTTTTATGTACCGTTTTATACAGATTGTTTATGAGAAAATATAGACTTATTATTTAGGTACTTGCTTCGATTTTAAAATAGAAATCTTTTTACTATTCCACACCATAATCATTTTGGTCTATCCTCAGATAATCTCTTTCTTTTGTTTAGAGGTTGCTTATAAAAAACATCATCTAAAAAAAAGAAAGAGTACATCCAGTGGTGCACTGGAGTCCTGTGATACTGCTTTGCAAGAGCTGATAATAAGCATTTCTTCCTAATACTGCATTCAGTGATATCACAGTTGTTGCTTGAATTCAGCCAATTTACAACACAGAAGTATCTACGACACAGAAAAAGGAAAATGATACAAATTAGGGCCTTTTTATTCTGGCCCTATTTATTTATATTTACTAATATACCTCTGGGTATAGTCATGCCATGGAATACAAGACTATTAAAGGAAGATATAGATAGATGATAGATAGATAGATAGATAGATAGATAGATAGATGATAGATAAAGAAAAAGTCAAATAATAGAAAGTATATGTATTATGTTCCTATTTCTGTTAATAATAAATCTATAGGCATATTACAGAGAATTAGGTCTTTAAGAACCAGGGTTACCTCTGAGAAATGTGACTGGGAAATGATCTGATTTAAAAAAAAATATACACACTTGTATTCATTTAGACTTTATAATAAATAGGCTTTACATATATTAAAATTAATGCATATTGGGGCACCTGGGTGCCTCAGTGGTTGAGCATCTGTCTTTAGCTCAGGTTGTGATCCCGGGGTCCTGGGATCAAGTCCTGCATCGGGCTCCCCGGCTGGGAGCTGCTTCTCCCTCTGCCTGTGTCTCTGCCTTCTGTGTTTCAAATAAATAAATAAATAAATAAATAAATAAATAAATAAATAAATAAATAAAATCTTTAAAAAATAATGCATATTTATTTCAGGAAAATGAACTTATTGTGCTGATACTATCCTGGTATGAAGATAGTAACAAACACATCGTAAACCACTTATTTACACAACTGTTACACAATATTTATTTATTTAACCACACATATTTACAATATGTCAGATGTGATTTGTGCTGGGGTAGTTTTAATATATGATTACTCATCTAATCCCCCCCCCATTCTGTATGACTTGGATTTTATTGTCCTCATTTTGCAGAAGGATCAATTGAAATGCATAGAAGCTATGTTATTTGCCCATAATCAAACAGCCAATGTATTTGTGAATACTTGGTTTTAAATCCAGTTTTGTTCTGCCTCTCTGAATGGAGAGCTCCACTTGGTTGTTTTGGAACTACTAATTTGCAAGCTCCATCCTGGAATAAATGAGAAGATCTTAAGCGTATTAGAAAAAGGACAATTTCATGAATCCAGAACTCATAGGCTATTAACTACAGAAGTGGAACAGTATTCTGTGTAACACAATTCCCCACGGAAGGAAATTCTTTGAAGAGGTCACCCTGACTCCAAGTGAGATAGGCAAATCAATTCTATTACCTGACAGCACACATCTAACTATGGGGCTTTGGGCAAATGGTTTCATCTTCCTGTGCCTTACCTTTCCCATGTGTAAACCAGGGCATCTCAAATACTTCAATAAATTGATGTGAAAACAAAATAACAATGCACTTATTATTAGACTGGCAAAACATCAGAAAGCTGGATACTCTCAAGTCCTGGTTGAGTTGTTGAGACATTGCACTGTTGAGAGGAAGGAATGTGGACTGGTATAGTATAGCCATTATTGAGAATAATCCAACACTAGTCAATTAAATACATGCAAACCTTACAACCCAACAATTCTGTTTGTGGGGCTTTATCCCAGAGAAATTTTCACACAGCTCCATAGATTCTATGTAATGTCTACATTATGGTTGAAAAATATAACAGTGTGGTAAGAACCACACACATTGCTGAGGTTTATAGCTGAAATCATTCCTTGGTGACATCGGAAACTTTCCAGTTTCACATTCTAATTGTTTAATATAGCAAGATACTTCCTGCTCTTATTAAGCCTTAATGATAACATATTAATATGTTTTTGGACATTTTATAAATTGTTTTAGAGTGTGGAATATATAATTTGATGTTATCTCTCATTTTGAAAAAGTTCTTAGAAGGGTAAAGTACCTTTCAATCAAATAAACTGAAAACTCTTCCAGAGTACCCACTTAATACCAGGGCCTCTGCTAAGCTTTGCAGAAATGGTGATACATAAGGTAAAGTTCCTGACCTCAAGAAACTTGCATGACCTCAGAAAACATTTTAGAAAAAGCTAAAACATGGAGTTTTTTCACCCATCAGCATCAAAAGAGAAGCTCAGTTCAGATTTTAAGTCAATGATATGGTATCTTTTATCTGGACTGTGGCTCTCTAATTAAATCTTTCTGGCACTTTAACTCCAGGGAAACCCAGTTGATGATTCAAAGTCAGTCGCTGAATGTGATTTAAAATCAATAAGAGTGAAAGACATCCTGGGTGTGCTGTCCTTTCAAAGGAAGTGGGAGCACTTTCATGCCTTGTTTGTAGAAAATCGATTATCTCAAGCAGCTACCAGGCTGATATGGACAGAGAGAGCTTATGTCTATGGATAGGCCAATGTTCTTATTCCTGATCTGCATACATTATAAGCATTTGACACTATTGCACTTTAATGCTCTGTTGTAGGACTTGCAGAAATGCTTGCTGTTATACTGCAAGGTAACTGATTTCTATGCCTCAAGAGCTGAGGCTGACCAAAAGCAAATGTTAGAGCACCCTGTTTCCCAAAAGAGCTCCAGTATATACTTAAATTTGCATGGGATACTTTGTCATATTCCACAAAGAACTGAGAATACTTGGAGTTAAAAAAGGATTCAAGGATACTTAGGGTTAGAAAAGAAAAACATAAATAAGAAACCATGAACGGTGAGTAAATATAGCCAAATAGAACAATAATAACAAAAAAGATCAATACCAAATGGGTGTAATTCCCCTTGGAAAGGATAGAATATTCGACATGTCATTTCCTATTGCAAAAGCTGTAATTTGCTCCTCAGCACTTACAAAGTATAGTGCAAACTCTCAACTTACAGGAAGGATCCCCTCTGAACAGGCTTCAACTTATCTTTGCAGCCACATCCATAACAACCTCTATTCAAGCTCCAGAAAAGTTGACTAATGCAATGATTTCCATAAGACCCACTGTTTTCCTCTTCACCTATATCCATGCTATCCTCCATGACCCCAAACCTAATATTCATCAAAGCCTAGACTAACAGCTACCTTCCAAAGTCCTTTTCTCAATCACCCCATTAAGTATTAGTTTTTAAATTCTCTCTACTCATTTATTTTACTATTTACTGCACGTTGCCTATATAATAGTTGTTTGAATGTGTGGCTTATCAGAAACACATTCTAGAGGGGTAAAGTTCTTAAAAATCAACACTGTGATGTAAATTATCATCAGAAGTAGAGTTATCTAGGAGTATAAGGGGGAGAGAATCACTCTATTCTGCAAATTACATTTAAGAATCTGTTTTGAAAATATAATACAAAACACAGACAAACTGGAGAGTGAGTAGGAGTTGGATGTTATTAATTTAATTAAATAATATTGAAATACAGTTGACACAAGAGAGGTGGAAGCTATTTAAATCAGCGGTTTCTTTTACCAGAAGTCAAGAACTCCATGTCCTTGTATTAACACCACTCCTTTTAGAAACCAAAGGCAGAAGCCAACAGAGTGCTCATGGACTCACAAAAAGAGCACCATACTGCTGGCTCTGAGGCTTTTTTTCAGCAGAGGTCAAGAGGGAGCTTATGTGCTGAGAGCGATAACACCTCTCTGCAGGAATCCATCCATCCATCATCAGGGATCAAGGGGGAGTCCCAGAATTCTAACTGCTCCTGCCAAGACCCTTCACCCTAGTGCTTTTCCTACACGCTTGTCACCTCTTCTTCTGGCCTTGTGATGATCGTGATTCAACTTCATCCTGTCTTCTCTTCAACTAAGGGTGTCAGGAAACTAGATATCCACATGCAAGAGCATAACATTAGACTCTTATCTTATACCACACACAAAAATCAACTCGAAATTGATTAAAGATCAAAACGTAAGACATGAAACTATAAAACTCCTAGAAGAAAACACAGAAGAAAAACTTCATAATGTTTGTCTTGGCAATGATTTCTGGCACGTGCTACCAAAAGCACAGGCAACAGAAGCAAAAATCAACTGGTGAGACTATATCAAACTCAAAAGCTTCTGCACAGCAAAATAAATGACCAACAAAATGAGAAGGCACCCTGCAGAAGGGAAGAACATACTTGCAGATCATATATCTGATGATGGGCTAATAGCCAATATATATAAATAACTCATACAGCTCAATAGCAAAAAGCAAAAACAAGAAAAAAAAAAACAGTCCAATTTTAAAAGGAGCAAAGGACCTGAGTAAACATTTTCCAAAGGAGATACACAAGTGGCCAGTGGGTACATGAAAAGATGCTCAATATGACTAGTCATCTGGAAAATGCAAATCGAAACCACAATGAGCTATCACATCACACTTGTTAGAATGGCTATTATCAAGAGGACAACAGTTAACAAATGCTAGTGAGAATGTGGAGAAAAGGGAACCTTTGTGTGCTGTTGTTAAGAATGTAAATTGGTACAGCCATTAAGGGAAACAATATGGAAGTTCATCAAAAATTAAAAATAGAACTACCACATGATCCAGCAATTCCACCTCTGGGTATATATCCGAAGGAAATGAAATCTCAATCTTGAAGAGATAACTGAACTCCCATGTTTATTGCAACATTATTCACAATAATCAAGATGTGAAAATACCCTGTTTATCAACAGACAAATGGATATAGATGTTATATATGGTATATATTATATTTATTAATTATACCTGTTATATGATTTTATATAGGATATATATTTTTATGTATGCTGTACACATATCTTATTTATATGGGTGCATATAATGGAATATCATTCAGCCATCAGAAAGAAGGAAAACTTGCCATTTGCAACAACATGGGTGGACATTGAGGACATTATTCTAAGTAAAATAAGCCAGAGAAAGACAACTACTGTATGATATCACTTATATGTGGCGTCTAAAAATCCAAAACTCATAGAAACAAAGTAGAGTGGTGGTTACCAGAGGTTAGGGGTGTGGGAAATGGAGAGATGCCAGTCATAGGCTATAAACTTCAGGTATAATATTAACAAGTTCTGGAAATCCAGTGTACACCCTGGTGATTACAGTTAATAGTATTGCATTATGTACTTGAAAGCTGCTAAGAACTAGATCCTACAACATGGGTGAATTTCAAGGGCATTATGCTAAGTGAGATAAGACAGAGAAAGACAAATACTATCTGATGTCTCTTACATGTAGAATCTAAACAAATAAACCAGGCTCATAGGTACAGAGAAGAGGTTGGTGCTGCCAGAGACAGGGCATGTGGGATAAGAGAAATAGATGAAGAGGGCCAAAAAGTTATGTGTGTATGTATGTATGTATGTATGTATGAACAAATGAGTGAATGAATAAATAAATAGTTCTCACCACAAAAAAGAAATGGTAATTATGTAATATGATGTAGGTGCTAAGACTACAGCGGTAATAATTTTGCAATATATATGTGTATCTAATCAATACCATGTATGCCTTAAACTTACACAATGCTATATATCAATTATATCTCAATAAAGCCGGAAAAAATTTAAAAACTGACCAAAAGTTGTATAAAAAGATGTTCAACACAATATGAGGGAATAAATAAAAAACACAATGAAGCATCACCTCACATCTGCAAGGATGACCATCTTAGTTAGATAAGTAGATAGAGATCTATATAGTCATATAAATATATTAATACATATCTTAAACAGAAAATAAAAAGTGTTGGCAAGAATGTGGAAAAACTGGAACCCTTGTGTATGGTTGGTGGGAGTAAACGTTGTTGCAGCCACTATGGGAAACAGGAAAACAATATGGACATTCCCAAATTAAAAATAGAAGTACCCTATGATTCAGCAATCCCATATCTGGGTATTCATCCAAAATAATTGAAATCAGGATATCAAAAAGACATTTGCATTCCCATGTTCCTTGTAGCATTTTTCACGATAGAACAGAGATGGAAAAGATCTAAATGTCTATTGGTGGATGAATGGATAAAGAAAGTGTGATATATGCATACACTGGAATATTATTCAGCTTTTAAAAAGAAGGAAATCCTGTCATATGCTACAATATGGATGATACTCGAGGACATCATACTAAGTGAAATAAGCCAGTCACAGAAGGACAAATACCTCATGTAGCATGAGGTAATTAAAGTAGTAAAACTAATAGAAACAAAGTAAGAATGGTGGTTGCCAAGGATTGGGAGTAGTGTGAAATGGGAAGTTGATGTTCAAGAAGTATAGAGTTTCATGCAAGATGAAAACATTCTAGAAGTCTGCTGTACAACAATGAGCATATAGTAAACAAGACAGTATACACAGTATAGAATTTTAATCCTTCAAAACTTGTTGAGGTTAGATTTTATGTTTGTATTTTTACAATAAAAAAATAGAATTCATTTTGTTTTTTATGCATGTTGATCCAGTTACCACAACAAACCAAGAGTCCTGAGTCATTTATCCTTTCTCCCCTGGACTCTAAAAGCCTTAGTGCATCTTTTCTATTTCTCCTACCTCTCAACTCCTGAAACCCATTCACTGGATACTCTGGAAATGATCACTACCAACATCTACTCAACAATCCAGCAAAATATCTCATCTTTTCACAGCATGGACCCCATAATCCCTCATTTACAGACCACTGACTCCCTGTTGCTCTTTCTAACTCTACTCCTGCCCTAATTGTGGGCAATATCAATATAAACACAGATGGTCCTACCAGTCCTCTGTCTTCTCAGTTCCTTTTCCCCTCCTCCAGTGAACTTGCTTTTCACTTCCTTATAGTCTGTCACTCCCATGGCCACATCCTAGACTTTATCATTTCCAATAACCACAACTCCTCTATCTTCCCATTCCTTATAACTTTCCAACCTTTGAAGTTTCCAACCTGCTCTTCTTAGTACCACATCTAAAACATTCTATGACCCCCCTGGCAGCATCTCTAATACATTGGACCTCCACCCTTTTGATCTCTCTCACCTCTTATATCCTCAGATTCTTCTTTATTCAGATTATATTATATAATAAATTATCAGAATCATTAATTGCTTGCATGCCTCTTTCTAGCTGCACTGTTGTACTTATTTGGGTTAATCATAAACACAATAGGTTAATATTTCAAACATTTGGCCAAGAACTCATTAGTACATGAACTAAAGCATCATGGATGTATTAGAGCAGGCACACTTGAGTTATGGGAATGGAATTGACAAAACCTGTTGACAGTGGGTGATTAGAGAGGGCAAGAAACTGAGGATGGATTCTATATTGCTCTTGGGAGATGGAGTATAGTCAGTGGAGATGTTAACCAGCTTAGGCTAATACAAGGAGGGACATGGGTATAGGAGAAGATAATTAATTTGCTTCCAGTCCTACCAGAGTTTTAGTTGCCACTGTGTCACCCAAGTGGGGATATCCAGTTAGTAGTTGAAAAATATGGTCTCAGAGTTCAGAAAAAAACTCAAAATAGGAATTATTGAAGTAAGATAAGAAGTTAAGTCCACATGAGTGAAAGAAATCATTCAAGGAAACCATCCAAAACAAAACAGAACGTAAGAAGAAATTGCATCAAGAACAAAATAAAATCTGCTTTGGGAATGTTTGGTTCATTTTTCTTTTTACTTTTTTTTGGTGCCCATAACAGTGTGTAATCAACATACTATTATCTAACTCTCCCTCCAAAAGAAGGAAATTATAGAAAAATAGAGATACATTTAAGTCTATAATAATAAGTTATAGAATTCTTCTAAAATACTCATATTTTGCATAGTTCCAAAGGGATATATTAGGAAAAAATGTTTTCTGATGAGAACATGACCTGTTATGATGAGAAAATGAAATAGCTTTATTTTATTCTCATATATTTTGGCCCTAAGGGCTTTTTCCTATGAATTAGGATCCATTATGAACATTCAACTATTTATGCTAGGATCTTTGTAAACAAATCCCCTTCCCAAATACTGGGTCAAAATGCCTGAACTATTTTGATTTTCATATAAACTTCAGCATCAGAAGAGGTTATATGTATCCTAAGTACTGGAAGTATAGGAGATGTTATCAGAAATCAGCAAATGCTCATTAAATCCTAAAGGATTAAACACACAGGCTGAGGCTCAGTAGCTGTGCTTGGTCATTTTCCCGTTTGCTTTCAGAAACATTCTTCACTCAAATATAGCATCATCATTCCTGTAACAAGAACAATGCCATTTCCTGAAGTTATCCTGAAAGTCAAAGGCAAAATTGGGTTATAAACTTGGCCCAGCTTTTTATTAGCCATGTGATGTTCACAAGTCATTTGACCTCTCTAGGACTCAGTTTCTGTATAGAAAATATTTTTAAATACCTAATATATGTATCAAGAGGATAATTATAAATGATATGAAAGACTGTTGAGTAATATGTGAGGTATTGACTCTCCAATGTGAGTAGTTCCATGGAAACAGGAATTGTTCTTTATTTTGCTTGCTGATGTGAGTGCCCAATAGAATATATGGCACAAAGGAGACATTCAGTAAATATTTATTGGATGACTTGATTAATTTGACTTTATCTGACTTTAAAATCCTTCAAATTGCATGCTAAAAAGCAAAAAAAATAAGACCGAAAAACATTCGCATCAATAAAAATGGGCAAAAATCACAATAAAGTTAGTTGCGTGAATGGGAAACATCAAATCAGAACAAGCAGAAAATCTTGAAACACAAATGAGGAGAAACTCTCCATGCCATAAATTTTAGTCATCTCGATTTTAAAATGAGCATATGATAAGAAACAAAAATAAAAACAAAATAATCTCTTACCAGGAGGTCATATTTTTTAACAGTTCTTTTTAACGGGTTCTTAGGTATATTTTCCAAATTCGTACGTTCTTCAATTGCTTTCATAAGCTAAGAAACTGGTTTTACCATTTTCAAGTACTTCTTATCTTTCTACTATACCACCTGTGGTTGCTGTGCAGCAGATGGTTTTTAATTTGGGAGGCTTAGGTACTGGGGAAGTTTTTCCTTAGTGAATGTTGCAAAAAGGCCCATTTTAAAAGTATCTGTGTATCAGATTGAAGATAATATTTTATAGAGATCTTTTACTTTTCATAAACTTGTTTTCCCCTTGCTTTGGTTAAGTGTTACCTGCCTGGGGGCACCTGGGTGGCTCAGTCAGTGAAGCATCTGTCTGCCTTCGGCTCAGGTCATGATCCTGGGGTCTGGGATCGAGTCTGACATCGGGCTTCTGCTCAGCGGGGAGTTTGCTTCTCCCTCTCCCTCTCCCTCTGCTTGCTGCTCCACCTAGTTGTGCGTGCTCTCCCTCTCTCCCTCTCTCTGTCAAGTGAGTAGATAAAATCTTTTAAAAAAATGTTAACTGCCTATCCTTTTTAACAAGTTTATCTGTTTTAGTGGTTCAGATAGGTTTCCCCGAGTTCATTTTAATTTTTCCTCTTCCATTGAAGTATATTACACTTTCTCGGTGTTACTTTTTTAAAAAATAGACAACATCTAGCTGGGTTTTTTATTTAACCCACTATGTCAGTATCTGTCTTTTAATTGGTATATTTAGATCATTTACATTTAAAGTGATCATTGTTATAGTAAATACCTTCCATGTTTGTAGTCATTTTCATTAGTTCAACTTGTTTTTGTTGCTTTTTCCCCCCTTCCCATCTTGTTATGCCTTCTCTGGTTTTACCTGAACATTTTATATGATTCCATTTTCTCTCCTTTCTATATAAATTATACTTTTTAAAAAAATTGTTTTTTTTTTCCCAAGAGTTTACAATATAAGTCTACAGCTGATCCAAGTCAACTTTCAAATACCATTATATCCACATCATGGATAGTGATAAATAGAATGTTCTCAATTCCTCCCTCCTGTCCCTTATAACAATGCTGCCTTTCATTTCACTTATCCATATGCTTGTAATTACCATTTAATATGTTGTTGGATTCCTTGGACAGTTATAGAGTAGATCAACTAAGAATAAGTAGAATAAAAAATTTTATTTTACCTTCATATATTCTTAGGCTGCCTTAAAATACTTCTAGAAAATTATATTTTCTCTGAGTAGACATCTGGTATGGTTATAACAAAGCTCTGGATCTAATTGTTTCTCTTGATTGAATACTCTTTCTAGTGTTGACTTCATCCTCAGGTCAGCTTTCTTCATACTCATAAGTTAGTTGTGACTTGTAGCTTGGGCTATATAATTTTTTGTTCATTGCAAGGAGAGGAGATGTTCTACTTCCCATAACATAAAACGTGTCTAAAGTTTATTTCTGATTACTCTTAAACTCCATCACTCTGGCCAGGGGGTATTGCCATCACCTGATCCAGTTAAGCTTGGCCTAGTGCCTATCCCTGTGGAATGTGGGGTATAATTATTCAATTGTCTTAGTGTAGTATTCCACCAATATGAGTGCTACTACTGGCCACCTCTGAACTAATCACCAATTGGCCAAGGCCTGAATTAGGCACCAGTGCCTGAATTAATCACCAAGGCCAGAAGGTGGAATTATCCTTTCCAGTGTAGACCAATCAGAGTCTACTCCTGGAGAAGGGGATTAATCCATTCCCAATGATGTGAATCCTAGACAGTTGGGAATGGGTAAAATAAATGTTACAGAAGCAACTTACAACATTCACTACCTAGACAAAATGCCAAGAGCATTTTACGAGTAAAAAGTTATAAATCAGGAAAAGACAAACACAGAATGAGAAACAGCAACAGACATAATCAAGAAATTCACCAGAGAAGAAATACCAGTGATCAACATCAATAAAATATAGAAAGATATTTTTATCTCACTAGTAATCAAATATACATATATATATTAAGGTGCGATTACTTTGTCACATCATATTTGCAAACATGAATACTACTGTTCCTATATAGGGTTGGCAAGCACATGAGGAAAATGGCATTCTCATCTATTTTCAGACTATGAATTGGCAATAAAAACTCTTCTGAAGGGCAGCTGCCAATTGATATAAAAAGCCTTAAGAGGAACGTACATTTTGACTTAGCATTTTAACTTTTAAATCTAAAAGTTAATTTTAGCATCTAAAGACATTACCAAAGAGTTTGCAAGCATTTATGCACATATTCTCCACAGTATCATTGTTTATAATAACAAAGATTGTAAAGACACCTAAAAATCCACAATTAAGCACATTATTAAGTTTTTTTTTTTTTATGTTCTACATGCTGCTAGATGTAAGGGACACTACAATGAACAAGACACACATGGTCCCTATCTTCATGAAACTTGATTCCAGTATGGGATTATGCAAGAATCTGAACACTGTAGCGATCATTGGAAAAGATAACAGGGACGCCTGAGTGGCTCAGTGGTTGAGCGTGTGCCTTTGGCTCAGGGTGTGATCCCGGGGTCCTGGGATTGAGTTCCGCATTGGGCTCCCTGCTCAGCGGAGAGCCTGCTTCTCTCTCTGCCTATGTCTCTGCCTCTCTCTCTCTCTCATAAATAAATAAATAAAATCTTAAAAAAAAAGAAAAGACAGATATATGTTGACTTGGAAATATTTTCCCAAAATACTGTGTTGAAAAGAAAACCACAATATAGCATGTAGAGTTCAGTTCAATTTCTGCTCCAAAAAGTATATTCATTTGTGAATAAATGCCCATTTGATTGTATATATTGTATACATTATAATCATTTAAGGCAGAACAATAAGCACCAAAATATTAACACTACATATTTCTGTGAGAGGGCATGATTGGTGCTTTCTAATTTCATTATTTATAGCTTTTCTTGCATTTCCAGATTATTTTGCACTGAGTATATATTATTTTTTATTTTTTTTGAGTATATATTTTTAACTAGAAAACATTAATAAAGCTATTTCAAAGCAGAGTTATACAGCTATTAAATTAACATGTATCCAAGTGTCTCTTCAAGTTCTTACCCCTTTATGTCTGCCTGGCTATCTTTCCTCCCAATGCCCCCATCCTACCTTCCATTGTAGTCGTAGTCCACACATATACTCCCGAAGAACCAGTTTTCTTGGGTTTCAGAGCCTTTGCGAATTCTCCCCCCTTGCTTTGTCTGGAAAACACTTTCCCACCTTTTCACTTGTTTACCTACTTCTGGCGGTTGAGAATTCACCTCAGGTGTCTTTACTTAAAAGCACCCCTCCCCTACCTCCTTGCCTTCAGACTATGACAAATGCCTCTCCTCTGTACTACCACAGCGCATTACAGTTTGTGTACTGTGAACCAATTCATCATGTAAATGGAAAAATAAATTTAATATTGCTTTCCCCCTTTTTCTGCCTGCTGTCTCTGTCCAGCAGCTCATCTCGTTCTACTCTCCTCCTCACTCATCTGGTTCCATTTGCACCAGCCTCATTGCTTTTTCAGAAGGGCACAGACAATACCAATTTAGGGCTTTTGTCTTTGTTTCTTCTGCCTAGAATTTATTCCCCAAGATACAAGCAAAGTCATTCCTTCACTTTTTTAAGTCTTTGCTTAAATGCTCTGGATTAATAAAGCCTCTCCCTTACTGCCCCCTGGGGGCATGGAATTCCCTATTTCGCATCACCTGGAACTTTCTCTCTATACAGTATCATTGGACTATTTGGTTGGCTGTTTCCCTTCCATGTTCCTTGACCAGAACAGAAGCCCCATGAGGGCAGGGGTCTATGTCTTTTGGTTTCTGATGTGTCCCTTGCACCCACAACAGTGCCTGACACACAGTAGGGGTTCAATTAATATCTGTTAAATAGGAATAAACATTAAGCCACAGAATTCCTGTTCATTTTTCCTGTCAAGTACAAACAAATCCTGATTTATGTTAGGAGCTTTATTCGAAACCACCACTGCAATAGAAAGATTGCTCTGACCACAAGGTCTGCAAGCATCTCAAAACTGAACAGAAAAAGGTGTTTATTTTATAGGAAAGGGTAGGCAGGGATAGCAGGAACTTTGTGTGTGGGGACAAATGGGGGAAGTGAGCTGATAGTGTGATGGGAACAGGAAAGATTTCTCTCTCTAGTTGATTCTCAGAATGAGCTGTTGAATGGGGGATTTCTGCATCTTGGTTCTTGCTTAAGCCGGGGGGTGAGCCAAAGTTCAGAGGCGCATGAGGAGGAAAACCTGACTAAAGTTTGGTTAAGCCAACTCAGAGTGTATGTTATAGATTACTGTGAGCACTTAGGCCCTGTTGTTGTTTAAGGTAGGCAAAGACTGGGGGTTCCCAGGTGGCTCAGTCGGTTAGGAGACTGACTCTTGATTTTGGTTCAGGCCATGATCCAGGGTTGTAAGATCAAGCTCCGCATCTGCTTGAGATTACGTATGCCTGCTTGAGATTCTCCCCGTCTCTCCCTCCCCCTGCTCAAGTCCCCCCCACACCCCCCAAATAAAATAGTGGTGCCTGGGTGGCTCAGTTGGTTATGTGACTGACTGTTGATTTTGGTTCAGGTCATGATCTCAGGGTCCTGGGATGGAGCCCTGAGTTGGGCTCGCTGCTCAGCAGGGAGCCTGTTTCTTCCTCTGCCTCTTACCCAGCTCATGCTTTCTCTCAAACAAATAAGTAAAATAGCTTAAAAAATAAAGTATCATGTTATCTGTGAAGAATGAGAGCTTAATGTGGGTGGGGGATGGGGCAATTGGGTGATGGGCTTTAAAGAAGGCACATGATGTAATAAGCACTGTGTGTTGCATGCAACTGATGAATTTTTGAACTCTGATTCTGAGACTAATGATGTAATATATGTTGGATAATTGAACAATAGATAGATAGATAGATAGATAGATAGATAGATAGATAGATAGATAAATAGGCAAAGACTGTCCTTACATACTACCATGGATAAAATTAGAATTGCTGTGAGGTCCAAGTTGGTCATAATACTTCTCAGGGGTGTGCTGGACCTCACATTCTTGTTGGCTTTGAAGTATTAGCTATATTATATGTTGAGCATTTTGTCAACTGACAGCTATTGGAAGGTCTTAGAGACAAGGCACTGCTGAGGGCTATGCCTGGGAATATAATGAAAAGAATGAGTAATCAAGGTTGAATATGGGAGTAAAACCAAAATCTGAGGTTGGAAAGAAGACTGTTGAGAGGCTTCTAGGACACTGGACCCAAAGTGTCTTTAGATGGTAAAGTGAGAATAGCAGTGGTGATCTAATAGGTTTTCTGGTTTGTGTTTTGAATATTTTTGGTGATAGCACAGACATCAGAGATGTTTCGAAGAACATATGCATAGCAGCCACTTCTGACCACTGACCACTGTGAAAGTGCCCCTTTGGGAAGCCAGAATCATGTCCAGGGCCAGATGACTTTAGAAGGCCACTTGTTGAAATTGATGTAGTTCTGTGGTGATCATATTCATGGTTTCAGTAAGATTGTCCACAGTCTTGGTTATTTCCCAGAACAAAGCATGAAAATTATGGGAGTTTGTAAAGAAATTCAAACTTTTAAAAAATATTTTATTTATTTGAGAGAGAGTACATGAGCTGGGGGCAGGGGCAGAGAGAGAGGGAGAAGCAGGCTCTCCACTGAGCAGGAAGCCAGGCAGGCACTGGTCTCTATCCCAGGACCCTGAGATATAACCTGAGCTGAAGGCAGATGCTTAACCAACTGAGCCACCTATGTACCCCAAGGAATTCAAACTTTTAAAAGTGAGAAGACTTTGGTTTCTTAAATAAACACAGATATGATTAAATCAATACAAAAAGCATATGAAATTATTCTGATAAGATAGAGTATTTTTGCCTTTTAGGCAAATTACTTAGAAGTCAAAAAATTTTGTGATTTCTTATTATGAGCAGATCTATAATCCAAGAAACTTTTGTTATTTAACAGGGAGTAAAACTTAATTCTAGTTTTGCATTAGTATATTTGATAGTTTCCCTTTTAAAAACTTAAAAATAAGCCTATTAACCTTTTGCCAGCTTTGACCACAGCAAATAAAATCTCGCTTTATCACTGTTTATATCCACTTAAATTTTATCCTACATTTTCTTCTTTTTAATTCTGGAACAACTAGTCATTTTACTTTAGGACGTAACTATGTTTTCCCTTAATAAAACCATATCTTTTTTACTTTGCATACAAAGTTGTTCCTGTATGCCATTATTGCTACTAGTAGAATTTCACTCACATATATTGATTACAACATTCAAGCACAGTGACTTTTATTTTAGAGAAAACTGGGAGGTGGATAATTGTAAACCGTCTGTCATACACCAGTATTTTGTAGCAGATCACCAGAGATTATATATCTTACAATTTTTATAGCTATAACTATTTCTTATAGTACAACTTTTCAGTGAGGCAAAATGAATACATGCATTAATAGACCCAAACACATATCACTTTAAAAGTATGATTAGTTATTAATATTTCAATATTTATCCTAAGAATGATCTAGTCATTTAATAAATATTCATCAATTAATTTAGCTTAAGTCTAAGGTTTTAATTTACCAGAAGATTTTGAAAACTGTTTTCAAGTTGACATATTACAAAACATAATCAGCGTTAAACTAAAGATTGTCGGGATAATGATTTAACTTGGTTAAACACAAATTTCCATTTTTTATAATCTTAAATATTTAATAGATGTAATAGTCTTTTCAATCAGTAAACCTGTATAAGTTGAGGAAGAATATTCCGAATAAAATATTTTATCTAAACTTGATAACTCAGAAGACATACTTGATTTTATTAAACCAATAATATTAAACTAGTCATGTTGGTCAAGATTTATTTGTATGAACTTGAGTTTTAAAAATATGTGGGTTAGGGGTGCCTGGCTGGCTCAGTCAGTTAATCATCCAACTCTTGATTTCAGCTCAGGTCATGATCTCAGGGTGGTGAGATGGAGCCCTGCGGGGAGCTCAGGACTCAGTACTAGTGGTGGAGTCTGTTTAGGATTCTGTATCTCTCTCTGTCCCTTCCTCACGCCCCTACCCTAAGTGCCCATGTGTGCTCTCTCTCTCCTAGAGCACCTGGTATTCTATGGAAGTGTTGAATCACTATATTGTACACCTAAAACTAATATTACTGTATGTTAACTAACTGGAATGTAAACAAAAAACTTAAAAAATATATTTGGATTAGTTTCTGTAAGACTAGTTTTAAAAATCCTAGATATTGGGCAGCCCGGGTGGCTCAGCGGTTTAGCGCCACCTTCAGCCCAGGGAGTGACCCTGGAGACCCAGAATTGAGTCCCACGTCAGGCTACCTGCATGAAGCCTGCTTCTCTCTCTCTCCCTCGTGTCTCTCATGAATAAATAAATAAAATCTTTAAAAAATCTTAGATGTTAAAATTCCTCAACTTTTGAGATTTTTAGGACTATTTATTTTAAAGACTTTATTTATTCATGAGAGACACAGAGAGAGAGGCAGAGGGAGAAGCAGGCTCCAGGCAGGGAGCCTGATATGGGGCTTGATCCCAGGTCTCCAGGATCACTCATTGGCTGAAGGCGGTGCTAAACCGCTGAGCCACCCGGGCTGCCTGAGGTTTTTAAGGGCTATTTAATTTAGAGAAGTGCTTATTTATCTCTAAGCCAATTAAAATAGAATTATTCAAGGCATTTTATTTTATTTTAAAGATTTTATATATTTATTTATGAGAAACACAGAGAGGCAAAGACACAGGCAGAGGGAGAAGCAGGCTCCCCATGGAGAACCCAATGCGGGACTTGATCCCAGGACCCCAGGATCATGCCCTGAGCCGAAGACAGACATTCAATTGCTGAGCCACCCAGGCATCCCATTTAAGGCATTTTATAATCCAATTATGTTAATACTATTTGCGGGTAGGAAAAAAAGCATACATACATATATACATATACAGCCAGACACAAACGCAGCCAGACACAAAAAAGTCAGGACTGTATTTCTGGTAGATGGGGCAAGTGGAGGTTATTACTCAAAATGAGAGCTCAAGTGTTTCCAACAATATTAGTTGGAGGAGACCCTTCAAATTTTCTTTGCCCTGATGTGTAATCTTATGGAGGCTGTGGATTAAATCTTGGGCAAGGGACTGAAGAGATACCAAGTGACCGTAGTGGTGTCTAAAGTTCATCTGAGTTGATAAAACATCCAGCCTGTTTCAGATGAACTTTTTCAGCATTAGGTGTTTGCTCTTGGGGTCCCTGAGCCCCTCAAGAGCTCCGAGAGGGAGAGAGGGTTCTAGAGGCTTATGTGACTATAAGATGTTGAAGAGCCCAATGGGGATGGAAAAAAATTGGGTAGAAGTGAATAGACGGATAGAGGAGGTAGGAGTATTAAAGGGAGACAGACAGATCAAAGGATTCAAGGGAGCTGAAGGGAAGATTGAAGGTCATGAAAAGGAGGAAGGAAGATGGGGGGGCAGGTGATAGGAAGGGATAGGTAATTGATGAGCCAGTATAGGGAGATCCTGTGTTTCCCAAAGAAGCCATTGAAATTCTAAATTGTCTATAGTAAAAATTAGCCATTTTTGAAGATATTGAACTGAATTAATGCCATAATGGTGGAGCATATAGTCAGCAGGGAAAGTAGAGTGACAGTTACCCATGGCATTAGTCATTTAAATCAGAGATAAGACCTTAAAGCAGGAAAGACTCCTGCTTGATCATTCCCAAAGGGTCAACGAAATTCTCTCCCCCAGTTCCCAAGGGAAAATGAGGGCATCCTCACACAGAAGAGTAGGGAAGGCTTCTTCTCAAGAGTCAGGGAATGAGACTCCATTCAAAATGCCAAAGGAAACATTCTTTGCCCAAACAATCAAAGTAACTCCTTACTGTGCATAGACATGATGCCCAGAGCACTGGTTTGAGAACCGAATTTACCAAAGGATTCCGAATTCATGAACAAGAGAGGAGTTCAAAGAATTTGCAAGGTGCCACTAGATACCTGGGCAGGTAAATATGACAGGGCTCTGTAAGAGAGGTCCAATCTTGTGTTGAGTTATAGCACTACAAAACTCAAATAATAAAGGCAGAGTTAGGTAAAGAAATAATTTATTTGAAGAGACTATTGCAATAGGGAAAACGCTCTAACCACAATATCCAAAGGCATCTTAAACTTGAACGGAAAAAAGCCTTTTTTTTTTTTTAATAGGGAAGGGTAAGGAGGGGTAGCAGGAGCTTTGCAAGGAATGGGAAGCTGTGGGATCAGTGGCCAGTATGATTTGGCGGGGATGGGAGTGGAGGGTTAACAGGAAATATTTCTCTTGAGGGCAGCCAGCAATGAGCTGCATCTCAGTGCCTGGTTAAGCTTGAAAGTGAGACAAAATTTAGGGATCTTTGGAGAAGGGAAGTTATCAAAACAATGGGTTACTTACGAGTAATTGTATGAGTTCTTGGTTGTTACCATTCTGAAAACTCCCTGAATTCCCACTTTGCCTCTCTCTTCAAGTTGGTATTGCTCAGTGTTCTCAAGAATGATTTAAAACATCATACTTTAGGGCAGCCCGGGTAGCTCAGGGGTTTAGCGCGGTGGCTCAGCGGTTTAGCGCCACCTTCAGCCCAGGCCGTGATCCTGGAGATCCAGGATCAAGTCCCATGTCGGGCTCCCTGCATGGAGCCTGTTTCTCCCTCTGCCTCTCTCCCCCTCTCTTTCTCATGAATAAATAAATAAAATATTTAAAAATAAAATATCATACTTTAGGGTCTTGGCTTCAGCTCAGGTGGTGATCTCAAGGGTTGTGAGATCGAGCCCCGCCTTGGGCTCCTTGCTCAGAATGGAGTCTGGTTGAATTTCTCTCTCCCTCTCTCTCTGCCCCTTCCCTCCGCTGCTTTCTCTGTCTCTCTAAAATAAAATTTAAAAACCTTAAGAAATATATCATACTTTAGAAAGTCAAAGCCTCAGAATAGCCAAGTTTCCAGTGTAACCATGTCCTCAGCTTCTCAGACTTCTGTGTTCCCTGGTCAAACTAAATGAGCTCGTAGCTTTTTCATATGTGTCAGATATGTTTATCCAGATCCATTTCTGCCACTTTCTTAGCATTATTGGTAGCTTTAATTAAGTACATATTTCATATTTAATTAAGTACATATTTCATAAATAAGTACATATTTCATAAGTACATGAGTTGAGATCATCTCAACTCCCTATGCAGACCTTGCTACTGAGATTTCAGGTGAAATTATAACCACTTTCCAGCAAGAAGATGAAATCATGGTGTCCCAAACTTTTAAGCAGGGGTCTTATGGCCCCTTTTCCACACGTGCTGTGACCACTGCAGCCACTATCCCCCCAGGAAATGGCTCTTGGTAAGTCACTTTTATTTTTTTTCTCCCCAGCGAGGTCCCATATGTGTAAAATGAATCAGATATATATCAGGATCTGGAGTAAGACACATCTGGGTAAAACGGTGTTACTACCTAGTTTGGGACACAATTTCTAACTATACAGGCGGGGAGATTTTTTTTTTTCCCCTGAGGGAACCAGGGGAAGCGCCACCCTTGTCTACCTGCTTCAGGACCCCTTGGCATGTCTCTTCCATCTTCGCAACCGTGGTCGTGTGTAAAGTCTTTTCTCTTGTCCCCGAGAATACTGCATTGAACTTGTTCCTGGTTATTAGCTCCCTGACCCTTGGCCTCCGCCGGGCTCTGGGGAACTACATCACCCAGAAGGCTCTCCTCCACGAGCTTCGGCGTCGCTGGCCAATGGAGAAGCTGGAGATGGACGCTTCCGCGCACGACGCGCCCGTCGGGGCGGGACTTCCGGCATTGCCCGTGAGGCGGATATTTTAACTGTTCCCGGCTCCGCAGCGCTGTGTCGCTCTCGACGTGACTGGAGGGAAAGTGTTGTCCCCACTGCACAGAGCCGGGTCTGAGGCTCGGTAGTGTCGCTGCCTGGTGTCACCCGCCGCGGGGCCTGGGCCGTTGGCCACGGAGTTCCGGTCCCCACCCGTGTGGGAGGCTCCCCATCCGGGGGAGGCGGCTGCGCTGTGGGACCCCGCGCAGGTGGGTGCTGTCACTCCCCGGTGGTCACCCGCCCGACGCCACCTACCGACCCTGAAGCTCCGAATGAGGGAGCTTGCTGAGGTCACGGAAGCCCGGGCGGCTGTGTCCCAACACAGAGGGGTGCCCTGAGGGGGGGGTCCCCATTTCTGACAGCCAGTGGGAGAAGGAGTGGGGGCGTTGCCGGCAAGGAGGACAGGCATGTGCAAAGGCTCGGAATGTGCGACTGGGTCGGGAGCACTTGGGAAACCCCGAGGGAAGTCAGGCATCCGCGCCCTGTCTGCAGGGACTGGAGCGTGAGGGGCGGGTCACACCCGGAAAGGCACCTGGACAGGTGGACCTTTTTTTCTAGGGGCGCTACCAGCCATGGACAGTGGTGAACACAAGAGGGACATGATCTGCGTTAGGATTTTGAGTTTCCCCGAAAGTTGCTCAGGGGAGATTGGGGGAGTGGGACAGTGGAAATGAAGGTGGAGGCAGGGAGACAAATGGGGAGACTGCTGCAGTAGAGTCCAGGAGCATTAGAATGGGGTCCAGGCCAGTGATGACAGTAGACGAGGGCAAAGTACCCTGAGGACACAGAGAGCTTAGGGGTTTCTGCATCCTGTGAAGAAAAGTCGGGAGTGAAAGACCACCCCAAGTTTTTTGTTTGTTTGGGAGACAAACATCTGGGAGAGTGGAGATGAAGAAGTTGGGTGGAGGGAGCAGGTTGGGGGAGGGAGAGATCAGAGGTTGCATTTTGAACTTGGTGATTCTGAGATGTTCCAGAAAAGTGAGGGCGGGGAGAAAGATAAAGAGATGGACAAGTGGACAAGCAAGTCTGAAGTTCCAGGGGGGGTCTACACTGGGGATGTCCAAGGGAGTTTTAGATCTGGACCAGTACATGGCCTGGGGAGTGGATATAGGAGAGGGAACCATAAGGTCGTTGGTATTTGCAATGGGCCCGAGGTGAGAGATGGAACTGCTGGAGGGGAGGCACAGGGTGTGGGCATCCCTGAGGCTGCCTCCAGAGGGGAGAGGGCCTTCGGTCCCATTGCGTTCTGGCCGTTATCTGAGGGAGGGGAGGCCAGGGATAAGGAGCTGAGGGTAAAGAGCCAGGCAGGAATAGAGACCGCGCTGTAGGGTGGTATGTATCAACTGCCCTGTGGGCTCAGCAGGACCTTGTGTCTCATTCCTGTGAGCACAGGAAGAGTCAGCTAGGCCAGTGGAACAGCCTAGGCCAGACCGGGACAGGGGTGCGGCACCTCTTCGAGCTCCCTCAAGCCCTCCAGCAGGAGTGTTGGGCCAGTGCTCTAATGGACATTTCCATGAGCAGGTTCTCCGGCAGGGGACCGTGTGGCGCACAGGCTGCATTGCTGAAAGACCTAGTATCTCACCAGCCTGCTTAGACGCCCCCTGCCCCCTGCCCCCGCGCACAAATTTATAGATATATTTATTTAGGGAATGATTGCTTCTTTAGACATTTCTCTAAATAAAAACCCACAATGTAAATTTAGATTTACACGTTTAACTACTTAAATTCACTCACGTTCTTACCAATGGTTTGAAAAGTTACTATATCTCCAAACATTTGATTAAAATCACAAGTTTCAAATATCACATCCTCTTAAATGCTTAGTAAGCAGGAAAGCCGCCCACATTTTCAAAGGCTCATCACCTCATTGCACCAAGGTGTTAATCCTGTAGACAGAAAAGCTGATACTCCGCACTTGACATGTTACACTAAACTGATAGCAACAACAGTCCTATGGGATGGGTACCATTGGTGTGCCCATTTGACAGATCAGTACATTGAGGCACAGAGCAGTTGATTCCTTCTGTAAGGTCATGCAGCTGGTGTGGGGCAGCGCTGGAATTTGAACCCAGGTGTCCCTTTGGATGCAAACATGCACCAGGGCCAGTCACTTCTCTAGGAGCCACTCTGCTCTTATCACAGACCTGATGACTGTCAGGACTTGCCTAATTTTTTCCTTTGTTGTGACATGGATCGATCCAGTCCCTCACTTCATTGCAGGCTTGACCCAATGTCTCCTCCTCTGAGATGCCTTCCTTGGTTGGTCCATGGAAAGTTGCCCTCCAGTCTCTTGTGTCCTTACTCTTAATTGGTTGTCTTTAGGATTCTCTTGATCATTTGTTTAGTTCCTTGTGGATGATCTCTCTCCAACTCGGGAGTATAAGCTTCTCTTTGTGCTCTATCCTCAGGCCGAGAGCAGTGCTGGTTTGTAACAGGTGCTCAGTAAATGAGTACACGATGCTACCCTTCACAGACTCCCTACCATGCCTTGGAAAGTCCCATCATTGGAGACCATCTCCAGCCTTGTCCCCTTCTATTCTTCCCTTGCTCACAGCCATCCTGCCAGGCCAACCTGAATATGCCATACTCTTTCCTACTTCCTTCCAGCTTTGGCCTTTGGAGTTGCTTCTGATGGGGACACTGTTGCCAGATGACTCCTTAGCAGCCCTTTCACATCCTTCCAGGCTCTACTCAAATGTCACCTCTTTGATGAGGCCTTTCCTGGCAGTTCGAGCTAAAATGGCCCCTGTCCCAGCCTGCTTTCATTTTGGCATTTTTGTGCAGGGAATTTGGCACAGTTACAAAAGCAAAAATGCAGGCTAGGTTGAGCCTTTCCGGGTTGCTGATGGAGTCAATAGGAAAACTAGTAGTCGGGGGGATCCCTGGGTGGCTCAGCGGTTTAGCGCCTGTCTTTGCCCCGGGGTGTGATCCTGGATACCTGGGATCGAGTCCCACATTGGGCTCCCTGCGCGGAGCCTGCTTCTCTCCCTCTGCCTGTGTCTCTGCCTCTCTCTCTCTCTGTGTCTCTCATGAATAAGTAAATAAAATCTTTTTTTTTTAAAAAAAAAGGAAAAATAGTAGTAACAAAACAACCGTAAGTGCTGGCCTTCATTGAGCTCTTGATATGCACTGAGGGGAAGCTATTTTGTACCACCTCATTTAACTCTCTCCTGTTTAGAGTTCAATTCTGTTCTTATCCCTACTTCACAGAAGAGACACTTGAGGCTCAGAGAAGTCAAGTTACCAGCCCAAGGTCACACAGCTCTCAAATAGCTGCAACTGAAACTCATTATGCCAACCACCAAAGCCTCCACTCCCAACCATGACAGTACCCATAGTGGTCTGGGGAGGCCTAGGGATGGCATCTGAAGTCACCTTTGCAGAATGGTTTTGGGCTTAGGAATGAGGAAGGCACTGGGAGCATTTTGGGGAGACGGGACTGCATGGGCAAAGGCAGGAATATGGATTGTTCCAGGAGGCTCACTGAGAGGGCCGATGTGGTTGCTGAGAGCCCCCTACATCTGCTGAGACATGTCCCAGCAGACAAAATTGTGTGATCATTTGCAGCATGTTCATCTCACCCTCACTGTAGTGACAGGCAGGTTTGGGGGCTATACACATAACCCCTGAGCCAGAGGGACCTGAGTTCAGATCTCCTCTTATAAGATACATGACTCTGGTTGACTTGCTAGATCTCCCTGAGCCTCAGCACACTGACTGTGACATGGAGATGATAGTGTTGACCTGGGTTGTGGGAAGATTAATATAAGCAGCAAAAACATACCGAGCACAGACATGGGCCGGGCATCCCAGTGTCTGCCTTATGAACATCTCCTCTTGCCTTCTGACAACAGCCTGGGCATGATTAGTCTTACTGGTGCAGAATTCACTGCTCAGAGAAATGAAGTGACTTCCCCAAGATCACACAGCAGGCAAGTGTCAGATTCAAGAAGCTCAATTCAAGCCTAGGAGTTGGCTCTACTGCTGGAGACATTTCATCACCGTAACATGGTTTGTCAGGGCCTCAGCTCTGAGCCAAGCACACAGTGAGGACCAGGGAGACTCAGCAGCTGCTGCTGTTGCCATTACTGGTGTGATGATTGCCGTCGTGATTTCCTCCGTTGACGTCCTCAAGTGCTTACTATGTGCTCCTCTCAGGACACAGAGGCGTGTTATTGTCTTGTGTCATTCTCCACTGGCTTCCCCTACAGCAGACTTTTTACTCTGACGCAACTGCATTCTGTGCAAGGGCAGTGTCCACCTCCCCCTTGAGCCCAGCGCAGAGCGAGGCCCTCAGGAGGTGCATAGTGATTAGGACCTTGGGTACCCCTGGATCTTTTCCAGGGACAGAGTGACAGACTCTAATCCCTGCCTCCCTTTGCCTTCCTAGGCATCAGCAACCTTTGAGGATGTGGCCATGACCTTTCCTTGGGGGGGGTCCTGGCCCAAAAGATTGAAAGCAGAGGTCCCTGCACTGGGAGGTGGTGCTGCAGACCCAGGTGACCTGCTCTCACTGGATAGGTTTTTCCTTAAGGTGTTCCCTTAGGGAACCTGCAACCACCTTCATTCTGCCCCCACTGTTCAGGCCTGGCCAGGCCAGATTTCCCTCTCTCCTCCCCATAGCTCCTGCCTCATTTAGGTCTCACATCCTACCTGGTCTCCCTATGTGCCTTCCAGGGAATGGTGGGGCCAGGATTAGAATCCCCTTCAAAGTGGCTCAAAATGAAGGGAGAATTTATTGGAAGGGAATGGGGAGCTATTGCAGAAGCCATGGGCAGAATGTCCAGCTGGGCCCCATGACAGGCTGAAATCAGGAACTGAAAGGAACCACGGTAGTGGTTCTTGTGGCTCTTGTCATGGCTTTTCTGCATCCTCTCTGTATAGCTGATTGGCTCTTTGTGCTGCAGATCATTCTCTGAGGCCCCCAGATTCCTTGCCTCTACTTTTCTCTGCGAGTTTTACATCCTTAGTCTCTCCCTGGAGTCAGGCTTTCCTACATGGGCATCCCAGAGGCAGGAAAGGGCCACCTGAGCCTGTTTCCCTCTGCTTCTCCCTGCAGTGCCCATCATAGGCTGGACTCAGTCTGAGATCCTTATCCTGGATTTCCACAAGAGGGAAGCTGGCTGGCCCAGGGGTATGGGGTGCCCAGAGCCCCACAGCAGAGGCCCTTGGTGAGGAGCTATTTTCCAAGAAGAAAGGTGAGTCTGGCGCCCAGAAGGCATTTACCATTACCTCTCACCTGGTATCCTTTAGAGGAAAACACAGTCTCAGTTATAGGCTTAAAGCTTCGTTGTCCCCAGAGGGGACATTCCTGTTATAAATGCTCACTGCCATCCAGTGTCAGGTGTGGTACTTGAAGGCAGCTCTACAAACATATTGAAAGCCTTCTTTCTTCCAGAATGTTGTCTCTCCCCTTGAGCATAACTCTTTGTAAGAAATATGAAAGTCCCGACTTTTGAAATAATTGAAACGTATAAGAAATCAGAATAGTAAGTATAGTGTTTTATGAAGTTATTATAGTTATGGAGATAAGGATCCATATACAAATCAGCACATTGTATGACACCACTGAAAGCTGTTGAGGACTTGAATTAAAACAAAATCAACAGTAACATACTTTATGTGGTTTTGAATGCCCCTCACTTGTTCACTTTTGCTCCTGGTCCACTTGTTTGATTATTCTTCGTCTTTAGTGTGGAATGGGGATGGTTGTGTAGCTGTGTGGGCTTCCATGTTGACTCCTCATTCTTTCTGCTAACAGGTGTTGCTTAGCCTCCTTGATCCTCTGTAGGGGGGCTTCTCTGTTTTCAACTCAGCAGTTATTTAGGAGTGGAATTAGATCTAAAACAAAATACTACACACAACCAAATTGAACTCATGATCAACTCAGAAAAAACACTGAAAAGACATCTCATTATTTGATCTGGTAAAGGACTGTGAATGTCACTGTAAAGTGACTGGAATTTTTTAAATAATTTTTTAAAGTTTGTATTTTTTAAAGTTTGTATATAATACATGCAGTATTATATTAGTTTCAGGTGCACAATATAGTGATTCAACAATTCCATACATCACCCAGTGTTCATCATGATAAGTGCGCTCCCATCCTCCAGCCCCCTCCCCTCTGGTAACCATCAATTTGTTCTCTATAGTTAAGTGTCTGTTTCTTGGTTTGGTCGCCTCTCTCTTTTCCCTTTGCTCCTTTGTTTTGTTTCTTAAACTCTACATATGAGTGAAATCATGTGCTATTTGTCTTTCTCTGACTGACTTAAACTTTGCTCAGCATTGTACTCTCTAGCTCCATCCCTGTCATTGCAAATGGCAAGATTTCATTCTTTTTTTTAGGGCGGAATAATAGTGTGTGTGTGTGTGTACCACATCTTCTTTATCCATTCATCAATTGAGGGACACTTGGGCTGCTTCCATATCTTGGCTAAATAATGCTGCTATAAACACAGGGGCGCATGTATCCCTTTGAATTAGTGTTCTTGTATCCTTTGGGTAAATGCCCAGTAATGCAGTTGCTGGATCATAGGGTAGTTCTATTTTTGAGGTCCCTTCATACTGTTTTCCAGAGTGGCTGCACCAGTTTGCATTCCCACCAACAGTACAGGAGTGTTCCTTTTTCTCCATATCCGTGCCAATACCTGTTGTTTCTTGTGTTATTGATTTTAGCCATTCTGACAGGTGTAAGGTGATAGCTCATTGTAGTTTTGATTTGCATTTCTGTGATGATGAGCATCTTTTCATGTGTCTGTCTGCTATCAGGATGTCTTCTCTGGAGAAATGTCGATTTATGTCTGCTGCCCATTTTTTAATGTTTTTTTAAAAATATTTATTTATTTTTTTGAGAGAGAAATAGTGACAGAGAGCACAAATGGGGAGGAGAGGGAGAAGCAGGCTCTCAGCTGAGCAGGGAGGGAGCCTGAGGTGGGGTCTTATCCCAAGACCCTGGGATCTTGACCTAAGCCAAAGGCAGACACTTAACTGACTGAGCCACCCAGGCGCCCCCTGCCCATTTTTTAAATTGGATTATTTGGTTTTTGCTTATTGAGTTTTATGATGTCTTTATATATTTTAGATACTATCCCTTTATCAGAATGTCATTTACAAATATCACCTCCCATTCTGTAGGTTGCCTTTTAGTTTTCTTGATCATTTCCTTCACTGTGCAGAAGCTTTTTATTTTGATGAAGTCCCAATAGTTTATTTTTGCTTCTGTTTCCCTTGCCTCAGGAGACACATCTAGAAAAAAGTTGCTACCGCCAATGTCAGAGAAGTTACTGCCCTTGTTCTCTTCTAGGGTTTTTATGGTTTTAGGTCTCACATGTAGGTCTTTAGTCCATTTTGAATTTATTTTTGTGTACAGTAGAAGAAAGTGGTCCAGTTTTATTCTTTTGCATGTGGCTGTCCAGTTTTCCCAGCACTGTTTTTTGAAGAGACTGTCCTTTTCCCATTGTATATTTTTTCCTGCTTTGGTGAAGATTAATTGACCATATAATTGCAGGTTTAGTTCTGGATTTTCTATTCTGTTCCATTAGTCTATGTGTCTATTTTTGTGCCAGTACCATGTTTTGATTACTACAGCTTTGTAATATAAATTGAAGTCCAGAATTGTGACGCTTCCAGCTTTGCTTTTCTTTTTTAAGATTGCTTTGGCGGGGGGGGGGGGGGGCGGGGGAGAGGCACTTGGGTGACACAGTTGACTCAGCATCCAACTCTTGGTTTCAGCTCAGGTTTTGATCTCAGGGTTGTGGAATCAAGCCCTGTATTGGGCTTTGCACTCAGCGGACAGTCTGCTTGAGATTCTCTCTCTCTTTTCCCTCTGCCCCTCCCACTTGTGCTCTTGCTCTCTGTCGAATAAATAAAGCTTTAAAAAACGATTGCTTTGGCTATTCAGGGTCTTTTGTGGTTCCATACAAATTTTAGGGCTGTTTATTCTAGTTCTGTGAAAAATGCTGTTGGTATTTTGATAGAGATTGCATTGAATGTGTAGATTGCTTTGGGTAGTATAGACATTTTAACAACATTTTTTTCTTCCAATCCATGAGCATGGAACGTCTTTCCATTTCCTTGTGTTGAAGCTACTAGAATTAATAGGTGGACCAGAGTGAATACATGCAGGTATGTGTGGGCGTCACAGTTATCACCATGGGCTTATTCTGATGCTACTGTCACTGGTCAAGGTGTTTTAGAATTCCTTTTTGTGATTAACTTGAGGCTAATTTTCAGACCATACGAGATACTCAGTGTTACCTCAAGTTAACAGATTTAGTGTATAGAGAGGTCTAAAAATAACCATGTCCTCACACTGAGCCCTCTTCAGAACTGGTTCAAGGATCACATACCAGTTTGATTGTATTACCAGAGTGGACAACTGCCATTCCTGTGTGCTTTGGCCACCTATCATGTTGTCTGTACATGTATACTTTTATAAAAACTAGGTGCAGAGTTTTCTCTTTGTGTAAGATCAGTGCCTCTTTGGGCCCTGCCCATCTTCCTCAGCAGTGGCTTTGTGCTGTGGCTGTGCTTGTAGCGGACCTCCTGGGTGTGGGAGAGTAGGAGGCTCTCTCTTTCTCTTTCTTTCTCTCTCTCTCTCTCTCTCTCTCTCTCTCTCTCAACACTTCATTCTCAGCAGAGGATCCTTTCCAAGAAGGAGTCTGTCCAGAGCTTCCTGGAGCCTTGAAGCTCTCTGCTTATTTGAGGCTGGGGAGGAAGAACCCTCCTGGCTATGAGAGCTCTGCTCAGCACTCACTGCTATATCCTTATTCAAAAAAAAAAACCAGAAAACCAAAATATTATGCAGGAGTCTGGACCTCAGAAATGACTGCAGGAGGAACACAGAGTTGAGGAGATGGATCTGGCGTGCAGGTGCTGTGCTGTGAGCTCCTGGTGTAACACCTGCCCTTCAAGAATGCCCCACATGGTGAGACCTGCAGACATGTCCTCTGAGAGCATGGGTGCACCTGAAGCATTCATGGGGGAGCTCCTCTATGATGGTTGCTGGGCTTGAGTTATCTGGATGCAACCAGAGGGAGCCTATATGGTCATGAACAGAGGTCTGAATGGATTTGGGGAACAGGGAGGAACTGATAGAAGGAAACTATTAGACTTGCATGCTTCTTCCTGACGCCTCATAAGTAGCTCTTTCATTTCCTCCAGCGATTCTTTACTGAGCCCAGACTCTGACCTCAAGGTTGCTCACAGACAGGGCCTCAGAGCAGCTGCCCGTGGCTGGGGGCTGGAACATCCCTGAGTCCAGGTTTACTTTAGGAAGATGCTGACTCCTGGACTCAAATGGCTTTCTGAGCTCTATGTGCTCTGTTCTTTGTGCTTATGCAGGGAGCTGTCCTGGTTCTGCTACCTCATCTGTTAGGTCCTCGCCTATTGAAAACTTCTTAATAAAAGTGTTTGCATTTTGTATTGTTGTGTGTTGAGTGTGTGTTTGTACCCCCAAGTAGAGTCACTGCTTATATAGGAAGCTCTTTCCCTGTGAAGATCAGAGATGGATAGTTCCCAGACCAGCTCCCTTTATTGCTCTTCTTTTTATTTTTTTTATTTTTTTTTATTTATTTATGATAGTCATCACAGAGAGAGAGAGAGAGAGAGGCAGAGACATAGGCAGAGGGAGAAGCAGGCTCCATGCACCGGGAGCCCGATGTGGGATTCGATCCTGGGTCTCCAGGATTGCGCCCTGGGCCAGAGGCAGGCGCTAAACCGCTGCGCCACCCAGGGATCCCCCTTTATTGCTCTTCTTAACACCATGTCTAATATTCAGCGGGGAGATCGATTGTTCATTAGTTATTGGCCTTACTGTGCCAATTGAGAATTATGCTCATATCAACCACTTTAAAAACCCTTCCTAGTCTCTGTTTCCGCTTTCTCAAGTCAGCTTCATCTCTGGAACCACCCAACTGTATTTTATTTAATGTTTTGTCTCTTCTTCCTACCAGGTATTTCCTAAGGCCCCAGGGGCTGCTGGCCAAGGTCATATATGGCTTGTCACTCTGCACTCAGTTGTGACAAAAGTCTTAGATTGGAAATTGTCCTTTCTAATATCATCCTTAAAACTTTTCTCTCCTTTTCCTATTTGCTCTCCCATGGACACTGGAAACTGCACCTTCTGACATTTCAGCCTCCATTTAATTCCCACCTTATTAAAAAATGCCCAGCATTCTTGTAGCTCATGCAACCATTGTAGCCTATGCTACAAGTCCATACAAGACTGTAACTCCAAAAAAAAAAAAAAAAAAGACTGTAACTCCAGTACAACTTCTTCAGTCATCACTGACATCTTACTCAAATTTCCTTTTTCACTGGGGACCTGGACTCTTGGCTCATAGTCTCTCCCTTCGACCCTATTCCTGTTACTAGCTGCTATGACTTAAGCATCTATGGTGGGTGACCCAACCAAAGCTCCATAACCTCAGTTCCTCACCCTCTTTACTTCTAATGATCTTTTTTCCCATTGCCAATCCCATTCCACTGTAGCCAAGACTTCTGTGGTTCCACTCTGGACATTGCCATCATGACATGCTGTCAGTACAAACCTCCAAAACATGCCTCCTTCTCTCATTACCCCCATTTATCTGTTCATGCTCTTAGCTTTCTGCCTCCACACATTCAGATATTTTATAATCTAAACTTCTTGAATTTTTTAAAGTTTTATTCAAGTAATCTCTACACCCAACAGGGCTCCAACCCACAACCCCAAGATCAAGAGTCACATGCTCTTCTGACTGAGCCAGCCAGGCACCTGTATAATCTAAACTTCTAAGTCACTGAAACCATTATATCCTTATTCTCAGTGACGTCCTTCCCTCTATAGAAATCTTAGATTGCATGTTTTGTTATTATTACAAATCCCTTGAAAACAGGATTGAATACTGCATTGTCCTAAATGGGAGACACATGTTGCTACTGAGAAATTGAAATGAGGCCAGTAAGACTGAAGGACTTAATTTATTTTTTGACAAAATTATATATATATTATATATATATATATACATATATATATATTTAAGGTGTATAAAGTAATACATTGATATGTACACATTGTGAAATGACTTTCACAATCAAGTTAATGAACACATCCATCATAAAACATAATTGCCTTTTTTTGGTGTGGTGAGAATACTTAGTATCTAGCAAATTTCAAGTATACAATACAATATAAATAAAATATAGTCACCCTATCACACATCACATCTCCAGAACATATTCATTCATCTTGTAGCTAAAAGTTTGTTTTATTTGACCAATATCTCACCATTTCCCTCAACCCCCAGTCACTGGTATATATTGTACTAATCTCTGATTCTATGATATCAAGTTATTATTTTTATTATTTTATTTTTAAGGATTATTTATTTATGAGAGAGAGAGAACGCACAAGCAGTTGGGGAAGGGTAAAGGGAGAGGGAGAAGCAGGCTCCCTGCTTGATGTGGGACTTGATTCCAGAACCCTGGGACCTTGACCTGAGCCAAAGGCAGATGATTAACCGACTAAGCCACCCAGGTGCCCTCTGATCTCGACATTTTAAATTCCAACATACAACTGAGATCATATAGTATTTGTCCTTGGTTTATTTCACTTATCATGGGTTTCTTTTCAATTTCTTTATTCTGTTCTTTTGGCCTATGTGTCTGTTTTTATGCCAGTACTATGCTGTTTTAATTATTATTGTTTTTAAAGATTTTTATTTATTTATTCATGAAAGACACACAGAGAGAGAGGCAGTCATGAAAGACACACAGAGAGAGAGGCAGAGACATAGGCAGAGGGAGAAGCAGACTCCTTGCAGGGAGCCTGATGCGAGACTCCATCCCAGGACCCTGGATTCATGACCTGAGCTAAAGGCTGAGCCACTCAGGCATCCCTATGCTGTTTTAATTAGTATAGTTTTGTAATATGGTTTGAAATTAGGAAGTGTGAGGCCTCCAGCTTTGCCTTCCATCTCAAGATTGTTTTGCCTACCCCATTCTTTTATGGTTCCATATGAATTTTAGGATTATTTTTTCTATTTCTATAAAAAATGCCATTGGAATTTTGATAGGGATTACACTGGACCTGTAGGTCACTTAGGGTAGTATGGACATTTTATTTTATTTTATTTTTTTAAGATTTATTTATTCATGATAGAGAGAGAGAGAGAGGGGCAGAGACACAGGAGGAGGGAGAAGCAGGCTCCATGCCGGGAGTAGTATGGACATTTTAATAATGTTAATTCCTCTAATCCATGGACACAGATATATTTCAATTTATTTGTGTCTTCTTCAGTTTCTTTCATCAACATCTTATAGTTTTCAGTGTCTCAGCTAAATTTATTCTTACGGATTTTATTCTTTCTCATGCTATTGTAAGTGGGATTGTATTTTTTATTTCTTTTTCATACAATTCATTTTTGGTATGTAGAAACACAACAGATTTTTTTAAAGTTTTTATTTATTTATTCATGAGAGACACACACACACACAGAGGCAGAGACACAGGGAAAAGCAGGCTCCACGCAGGGAGCCCAATGTGGGACTCCATCCCGGGACTTCAGTACCACGCCCTGGGCTGAAGGCAGGCGCCCAACTGCTGAGCCACCAAGGGATCCCCACAACAGATTTTTATACGTTGATTTTATGTATTGTACATTTACTGTATTCATTTATTCTAAGAGTTTCTTTGTAGAATCTTTGGGGTTTACTATATATAAGATCATGTCATCTTTAACCAGAGACAATTTAACTTATTCCTTTTCAGTTTGGATCCCTTTTATTTCTTTTGCTTAGATCATATTTAGATTATACTTAATGATAGATAGGAGTGCCTTGGTGATGCCTTCAAGCTCTAAGGAACTAGTTTCTTCAGAGGCAAAATAAAGTGAATAAAAGATTTAAAAATATAGTGTAGTATAGGCACTGGAATGAAAACCTGGGAATCTGGACTCTGATTAACTACCAACATGTTGCTGAGCAAGAAATTTTTTGCTTTTGCTCCTCTTTCCCTAACTTACTTAATAAATGGGTAAAATGTATTACATATAGTTGGTATGCTTTCAAACTCAGTTTTGCTTTCTATTTTACTGAAAATATCCAAATACTATTTCATTAAAATTGTTCATTAATAAACACTACTGACCTCATAGGTTATGATTAAAGCAAGATCAAAAGAACCCACGTACCTAAGGCCAATTTCGTATTTTACTTGCTAATCCTTCTTATCAACCACTAGTTAATATAACCACTGTTTTCCTAAATATAACATTTCTTCTAACTCTACCCTTTTCCTTAAAATAGCTTAAGCTTTGTGCAAAAATGATTTTAGCCCTAACATATATGGCTAATTTCCTGTGAAAAGCTTTTGTAATTCAAAAATAAATGTCAAGAGGTCCTAAAAACCCAGAGGGATGCTACACTGAGAAATTGTTATTTCATTCACCTAGACTCTGTAAATAGGAAGGGGGGCAGGGAGAAAGAGAGGGAGAGAGGTGTGTGTGTGTGTGTGTGTGTGTGTGTGTGTGTGTGGTGTATGTGTGGTTAGTTGCTGGTACCTAGTGAATGGGAAGGTGTGGCCTGTGTTCAATCCTCAGAATACTTGGGAAGAATTGGGAGCTTACATAGAGCTTCTCTGAGATCAGGATGGGGCCAGACTCTTCTGCCAGCAAAACCTTCCTTATGTATAAGAAGTATCACTGCCTCCTGCACATTCCAATCTCCTCAGAGATATTTCTTGGCCTCCTTTTCTCCATTACACGACTCTTCTCAGCTGTTGCCTGTGTAGGAGGAATCTTTCCCCGATTGATAAAGACTTCAGTTTCTCAAATAATCAGTAACAAGATGCTAAGTTTCTTTCCCAAAGTTCAAAATTAGTTAGCTGGATGCTAAGAAGCATACCTGATTCTTTATTTCAATTCCTCAAGAGAGAAAAAAAATACTCATTAGCACTATGCCTCTACACTCAACCCTATGATCATCCTTTACATTCAAGAGGACATTTCTCAGCTGCCTGATTGTATCTCTTAACCTTAACTCTTTGTCAATTGAAGGTACAGCTTTGATAGTTCAAACATGCATTGAATAGTCCCTTAGCAACCACTGAACTCACTGGGTTAGGTACTAAACTGTAATGTGGTAGAGAATGTCTCCTGAAAAAGAAAAGCTTTGAATTACACAATCTAAACTTATTGGAAGCTAAATCAAAATATGCCACATTTAATTGGTGTAAGAAGATTTTTCAAACAGATGGAATGTAGTGTCACTACAGCCTCCAGTAAGCTTAAAGTGGAAAATTCCTCCTTCTTTTCTTCACCTAAACTAAACCAGATTTGTCGTTCAATGTCTCTTTGCTCTGCTTGAAATTGCCTGGCTTGTTTCAGCTCTGCTAGGGAAGCGCACACAACAGGCGCTCCAACACTTAAGAATTCATTATTAAGGCAAGCAGAATGAGAAAGTCAACAGTGCCCTGAAATTTAAAGAAAAAGCAAAATTACTCTAGCATTTTGAGGATTTCCTCTTACGTTTGTGAGATTGAGGATTTATTCATATGGAAATCCAGTAAAGAAATCTATATAACTGGCATTCTACTCCCAGGAGGGCTTTGGTTGTCTTTTCTGTCCTGGAGCACTAATTTGGAAATCCCAAAAAGATGGTTGGTAAACTTTAATGTGCAGAGGTGCCATGTTTTCATTTAAAATGCAGATTTTTGGAGTCATGTCTATTTTAGTTGGTCTGGCCTAGGGTATCCAGGAATAGGCCTTTTAAAACAAGCAACCCAAGTGACTTGGTGCAAGTCATACTGAGATTACAACATAAAGGAATCTGACCTAGACGACTGCCTGAAGTTTGGAGACGTGAGCTGATGCCAATAAGTCCCAATCCTGCTATAAACATGGAAATGCTGGATAAGATTTAACAGAAATTGCTTAATATAGAAAGAGAAACATAAAAGCCATAGAAATTATAAGTACTTTCCATCAAGATTTTGTTAATTCTCATAATTCTTCAAGGGACAACCAGTATTAAGATACATACTAGGGCTAACTGTCATGATGAAATTGAGATCTAAAGATGTGAGATAACTTAAGATTATACCATACATTCCATAGCTGTAATTGAAAGCAGGAGAGGAAGTTAGCTACCAATTCAATACTTCTGACCAGTCTACAATCTCAGGTAAGAAGAAGCAGTAAGGTGTATATAGTTTAGAAAGAAAGGAAGAAAGTTATTTCTAGCTGATATGATTGTCTACATGGAAAATATATCTACAAAATAAATTTTAGGAAGAAGATTTCTTAGGCAATTTATACACACAAGATCAAGGCACCAAAATGTTTCTATAGAGTCATCACAGCAAATTAAACAAGTTTATAATGATTTAAATATTCATAGTAGCAACCAAAACTATGGGTGTGTGATGGTTAATTTTATGTCTCACTCTGCCTGGGGCACAGGGTGCCCAGACATTTGGCAAACCTAATTCTGGGTATGTCTCTGATATTCTGGTGTTCCTTGATTAGATGAACATGTGGATTGGTAGACTGAGTAGAGCAACTTGCCCTCCATAAAGTGGTTGGGCCTCATCCAATCTCTTGAAGACCATAAGAGAACAAAAAAGGCCAAGAAAAAGGAAACTCCTGCCTGCCTTTTCAGCTGGGACACTGGTCTTTACTGGTCTTCAGACTCAGACTAAAACCAGCTCTTCTTGGGTCTCTGGTCTTCTGGCTTTTTGAATGGAACTTACACCATTGGCTCTCCTGGTTCTCAGGCCTTTGGACTCAGACTGGAAACTACACACCAGATCACTTGTGTCTCCAGCTTACTGACTGCAGATCTTGGGACTTCTTAACTTCCATAAATTTTCAACTAATTCTTTATAATGATTGTCTCTCTTTCTCCAGATGGATATATACACACGTCCTATTGGGTCTATTTCTCTGGAGAACCCTTGACTAATACAGGGGTATCCAGGAATTGCTAAAATAATGTACAAGGCCTCCTCATGTATAGGAAGAAATTATATTGCTAGCTCTTCAAGGCTGAACAAACTGGGGATCCCTGGGTGGCGCAGCAGTTTGGCGCCTGCCTTTGGCCCAGGGCTTGATCCTGGAGACCCGGGATCGAGTCCCACGTCGTGCTCCCGGTGCATGGAGCCTGCTTCTCCCTCTGCCTGTGTCTCTGCCTCTCTCTCTCTCTCTCTCACTGTGTGCCTATCATAAATAAATAAAAAATTAAAAAAAAAAAAAAAAAAAGGCTGAACAAACTGATAATCTCCACCTGCAGGCTCAAGCCCGTTTCATCTTATGTTTGAATCCTAAATAAAGCAGGAAGTATATCTATACTTTCTTGTGCTCTTCAGCCCCCTTATACTAGAACAGTGGTTCTCAAAGTACAGTGCATGGACCAGCAGCATAAGGATCAGCATCATATGAGAACTTATTAGAAATACTTCACCTCAGATGTATTAAATGATAAGCATTGGAGTTAGATGTTCAAAATCTGTTTTTAAACATATTAACATGCAGATGCTGATTCAATAGGTCTGAGGTATAGGCCTGAGACTATGCATTTCTGATAAACTCCCCTGTGATGCTGCAGCTCCAGGCTTTGACTAAAATAGGTCTGGGATTTACAGTTAAATCATAATTCCATATGCAGAGTTCCAGTTAAGCTGGATAGATTCTTGTATTGCTTCCTTAGTATTGACAATCAGACTTAACCTTAGGGCATAGTTCCTCAGAAGCACCCCTAATCCTTTCTCCTCCTCTGTCCTCAAAGTCATATTTCTTCCTTCCTATAATCAAAATCTTGTTTTAAAAAATATTTTACTTATTTAGAGAGAGAGAGAGAATGCATGATCTGGGGAAGGAGCAGAGGGAGAGGGAGAGAAAGAATCCCAAGCAGGCTCCACACCCAGTGTGGAGACCTATCCCACAACCCTGAGATCACTACCTGAGCTGAAATCGAGTTGGAACACTTAACCAACTGAGCCACTCAGGTAACCCTCAAAATACTTTGTACAAGTGTGTGTGCATGTGTATACATGCACGTCCATACTCGCTCTTTCACCCAGGCACTCCAGGGGGCTGGAGGTGGTGAGTGTATATCCCTACCTCATGCTTTTGACCAAAGTACCTATCTTGTGTACCATGCCCACCATTATACTGTAAGTCTACTCTGAATTTAAGTCTGGTACATAATGTCCCATCTTTATGATTTGTTCATGATAGTCCTTCATCCTAGGCCAGGTGAGTGTTTTATAAATTTGGCAAATTATCTCAATTCCCAAAAGTCTTCAGATCATAATTTGAGAAAAAGTGCAATAGAATCTAAATGATGTTACTTTAGGTGGTCATTTATTTCCCTTTAAACACAAATGGAAATACAGAGAGACATGGGCATAACTCTTTCAAAGATAACAATCCAAATAATTCATAATATGCTTTTATTAATATTTTAAAATTATTAACATGTAAATAAAACACTTAATCCTCATAGAGATCTCAGTGTTAAAAAAAAAAACAGGCTTAGATCAGTGCCTATAGCCCCAGTATGGTGGGTTAATATATCTAGAGGATGGCTACTCTAACATCTGTGTCATGAGATACACCACAGTATAATAGTTAAGATTGTAGGCTGTTATTTTTCACAGAACTACAACAAAAATGTCTAAAATTTATATGGAACCACAAAAGACCCCAAATAGCCAAAGCAATTTTGAAAAAGAAAAGTTAGAGGTATCACAATTCCAGACTTAAAGCTATATTACAAAGCATTAGTAATCAAAACAGTATGTTACTGCACAAAAATAGATCAATACAAAAGAATAGAGAATCCCGAAATGAACCCAAAATTATATGGTCAATCTTCAACAAAGCAGGGAAGAATATGCAATGGGGAAAAAAAGTCTTTTCAACAAATGGAGTTGGGAAAACTAGACAGCCACATGCAAAAGAATGAAATTGGATCACTTTCTTCACCATGCACAAAAATAAACTCAAAATGAATTAAAGACCTAATGTGACACTTGAAGTGCTAAAAATCCTGGAAGAGGGCACAGGCAGTAATTTCTCTGACATTTGGCTATAGCAATTTTTTTCTAGATCTGTCTTCTGAGGCAAGGGAAACAGAAGCAAAAATAAACTCTTGGGACTACATCAAAATAACAAGTTTGCACAGCAAAGGAAACAGTCAACAAACTAAAAGGCAACCTATGGAATGGGAGAAGATACTTGCAAATGACATATCTGATAAAGGGTTAGTATCCAAAATATATAAAGAACTTATAAAACTCAAAATACAAAAAACAAACAATCCAGTTAAAAAATGGGCAGAAGTCATAAACAGACATTTCTCCAAAGAAGACATCCCGATGGCCAACAGATGCATGAAAAAATGCTCATCAAGACTTATCATCAGGGAAATGCAAATCAAAACTATAATGAGCTATCACCTCACACCTATCAGAATGGCTAAAATCAACAAGTGCTGGCAAGGCTATGGAAGAAAGGGAACCCTTTTGCACTGTTGGTGGGAAGGCAAACTGGTGCAGCCACTGGAGAAAACAATATGGAGGTTCCTTAAAAAGTTAAAAGGAGAAGTAGCCCTAAAATCCAGTAATTGCACTACTAAGTATTTACCCAAAGAATACAAAAACCCTAATACAAAGAATGCAAAAGGATACATGCATCCCTATATTTACAGCAGCATTATTTAGAATAGCCAAGATATGGAAGCAGTGCAAATGTCCATCAACTGATGGATGGATAGAGATGTGGTATATATACAATGGAATATTATTCAGCCATAAAAAGAGTGAATTCTTACCATTTGCTACGATGTGAATGGAGCTAGAGAGTATAATGCTTAAGCGAAGTAAGTCAGAGAAAGAAAAATACTATACAATTTTACTCATATGTGGAATTTAAGAAACAAAACAATTGAGCAAATGGAAAGAGAGACAGGGGCAAACCAAGAAACATACTCTTAACTATATATATAGAAAAAACTGATGGTTACCAGAGGGGAGGGGGTTGGGGGGATGGTCAAAATAGGTTATGGTGATATGGGGTGTACTTGTTTTTTTTTAATTTTTTTTAATTTTTATTTATTTATGATAGTCACATGCAGAGAGAGAGAAAGAGAGAGAGGCAGAGACATAGGCAGAGGGAGAAGCAGGCTCCATGCACCGGGAGCCCGACGTGGGATTCGATCCCAGGTCTCCAGGATCACGCCCTGGGCCAAAGGCAGGTGCCAAACCACTGCGCCACCCAGGGATCCCTGGGGTGTACTTGTAATGAGCACTGGGTGATTTATGGAAATGTTGAATCACTATATTACACACCTGAAACTAATATAACACTGTATGGTAATCATACTGGAATTTAAAATAAAATTTAGAAACTTACAGGGTGTTGAGCCAAGGTACTTGCATTTGCTTCCTGTTATTTTTTTTAAGTAAGCTCTATGCCCAACTCTGGGGCTTGAATTGCATGCTCTACTGACTGAGCCAGCCAGGTGCCCCTCCCATTTTTAAATTATACCTTTTTTTTTTTTTTTTTTTTTTTTTTTTACTAGCTGCGTGACCTTGGGCAAGTTATTTAATTAAGTGTGGTGAGCAGTCAACATCATTTTATGCATACACACACACACACACATATATATAATGTGAGAGTGAAGAGGTTAGATGCTTTCTAGACTGTTCTGTGAAAGGGTAGGTTTCTGTATTAGGGATTAGTAATAATTGGTATGATGGGGAAGTTGATTTGGCTTTTGCTCTTTTTTTTCCCCATCAGCAATGAAACTTCTGTACCATATAACAGCAGCTGAATGCACAGCAGTGAATCCAGCAAACCACAAAGGTTGCACAGCAGTGAATCCAGCAAACCACAAAGGGGTCCATTATTCTATATGATGGGTTGAATTGTACCCCCCCACCAAAATATATGTTGGGAGTCTTAACCCCTGGTAGCTTACGATGTGAAGCTTATTTGCAGACAGAGCACTTACAGAGGCAATAAAGTAAGGTCATTAGAGTGGACCGTGATCCAATATGACTGATGTCCTTATGAAAGGGGGAAATTTGGGCACAGAGACACACATAGAGGGAAGATGATATAAAGAGACACTGGGAAAAGACAGCCAGAAGAGGCCTGGAACAGATCCCACAGAGTCCTCAGAAAGAACCAACCCTGGCCACATCTTGATTTTGGACTTCTAGCCTTCAGAACTCAGAGACAATAAAATCTTGTTGTTTAAGCCTCCCTGTTTGTGGCACGTTTTTATGGCAGCCCTACAAAACTAATACACTGTACATGATGTCCATCCCCTACCTTGCTCTTCCTCATAGCTTAGACAACCTGCTCTGCTTGGAAGTGCTTATCAGTCCATTCTCACAGATCTGTGTGCATTTTACCTTTGTCCACATAACTCAGCAGTCCTAACCCTTCTACTACCTTCCATCAAGTTACCTTTAACCCTTCTTGGTGAAATCATATATCTAATGTAATTTTGTTAGTGATTTACCCCATCTTTTAAAATTTCTCAGGACTTTGTTAGTTTTTGTTTGTACTCTGCATTATCTATTGCATGATTTTTAAAAATTTTATTTATTTATTCATGAAAGACACACAGAGGCAGAGACATAGGAAGAGGGAGAAGCGGGCTCCTCACAGAGAGCCTGATGTGGGACTCGATCCCAGAACTCTAGGATCATGACCTGGGCCGAAGGTAGACCCTCAACTACTGAGCCATCCAGGCATCCCTGTTGCATGATTTTTTAAGTGGTCTGTCACAACCGTATTCCCTCCACAAACCCTTTTATATTTTATGCATTAATTTACCAACTGTGAAGTTTTCCAGGAATGCATATATTGCATTGTTCGTTTTCCTATTGCTGCCTAAAAAATTATCACAAATTTTGTGTCTCAAGTAAAACATACATTTATTATCTCAGTTTCTGTGGACCAGGAGTCAGGCATGGGTTAGTTGGGCCCTCCTTTTCAGAGTCTCACAAAGCTGCAATCAAAATGCTTGCTGGAGCTATCTGGAGTCTTGACTGGGGAATCTTCAGGATTCACTTTCTGGAAATTATACTATTAAGAGCCCTGGATATTTACTATCAGCTGGCAGCTGTCTCCAGATCCTGGGGGATAACTGAGGTTATTTCCCACATGGGGTTCTTTAATATGGCTGCTTACTTCATGCCCACAAGGAATCTCATTGCAGTCTGCTAAAATAGAATCTTATATAATGTCATAATCACAGTTGTGACATCCCATCACCTTTGTCATAATCTGTTGGGTAGAAGGAAGTCACAGGCTGCCCATCCTCAAGGGATTATACAAAAGCATGAATACCAGGAGGTGGGAATCATCAGAAGTATGGCAGGATTACATTTAATATAAAATACTCGTGTACTTTCCCTGCATAGTGTGCCACTTAGACCTCAAGAATTATTCGTTGTATTCGGACCACCTAACCTTGGTGAACAGATGTCCAGGCAGGTCTCAACTCCATTTCCAGGTCAATACACGTTTCGGGATTTAGGCATATATTCTAGTATTCAAAAATTCATACCCAATATCTAACAGAAAAAAAAAAACTACATGAATACTATAAAAACTAATGCCCCTTCCCATTTTCCTAGGCTTAATTTCTCTTCTGTTTTCCTAATGGAAGTTGGAGTTCTAATTTCATTAACAGGGATGGAAAAAGAGAGGTCTGACACCTGCTTCTTTGTTCAGTGATTTTGTTTTTGTTTTATTTTGAAACTCCCTGCCCTGGATTTTTTCCTGGCCCCAATAGTTTGACACTTCAAGTATGGATTAGCCAGTTTGCTCATTGTCTTAAACTGTGTACATTGATTTTTTTCATATCCTACGGTGTTTACAATGAAGGACACCCACATGATGCTTGTAAAAGCAGCATCTTGAAAGACGTGTTTAGGAAAATGGAAATTGATTTTTTCCATAATATTTTATACACTATGGCATTCTAAAAGTACCAGTTTTCAGACAAGTCCTGCTGTTCTTCACAAAAGGGTAAACTATGGCCTGTACAAATAAAACATGCAGTCTCATTTAGTCTTCCTTTTTAATCATCTAGTCTCAAATAGCTTTTCCATATGTCAAATCATTTTTAATGTTCAATGTATTAGTAAAATGGCTCAGTACTAACCACTTTGGTATTTTCAAATAGGAGAAGTATAGTTGAATCTTCCAAATTGCATTTACAGTGAAAGATGCTTCATGCCAGTGACTCAGATCTTGACAAATGAGGCACGACATTCATTACTTTAATGTTTTCCCCCTATTGTGATAGAAATACATAATGACACAGCCTAAGTAATGTGAAATTATTCAGCAATGTAAGAAAAATTTCAATAAGCACTGCCTACCAGTTACAGTTCTTAAGCTCATCTTCAGATTTCCTCAGTAGAAAATTACTTAGGAGATTCTGGAAAACTCGCTACTTTTTCTATTACGATCTTAGCTAAAATCATTATCCCTTATTTATTTTTCTCAGTTTTTCTCAAAACAGTCAAACTAATACAATGAATTCTGAGCTTCCATGAGTCTTTAGGATAAAGGATACAGGGAGTCATGAGGAGGCTAAGATAGCTTATTGTGGTAAGCATTTCACAATGGATACAGATTTCAAATCATCACATTATACACCTTAAATATATACATTTTTTGTAAATTACATTTCAATAAATCTGGGAAAAAGAGGCTAAGAAAATAGTGTTACAGATATTAGTGTGTATAATCTTGTGGCAGGTATTTTAGAATCAAGGAATATATCTTAAAAGAATAAAGGCAATGTCAGGAGGTCATCTGTCCAATCATCTTGGCATTAGACAGGACTACATCTAAACCCTCTGAAATTGCGTGGTGTAATGTAAAGAATGATATAGCCTGGATATCAGGAGACTTTTGGTCTAGTTCAGGCTGTGCTTTATAATTTCTAGATCTGTCTCTTCATTTACAAAATTAAGCAGTTGGACTCCTCTAGTCACTCAGTGATAACAAAGTACCTTTTAAATAAATTTGCCTTACCTGGATAGATCCATCAGGGAATTCTTTTAGTTTAGTTTAAATCATTCACATATTTTTCTATCTAAATACTATTTTCTCCTTAATTCCTGAAGTCAGTTGATTATTATTGTGTAGAGTTGTACATCTACGTCCCTGATACATAGATGTTATTTGATCCATGAAATTGTGTTGTTCAGCTCTGACTTAAAGCAAGGATTCTCTGTGCTACAATATAATAAGTAGAGAAATTGTCATCAGGTGACCTGGCTTAAACCCCTGGCTCCACACATTTGTAGGTTCATGACATTGGGTTTATCCTTCACCTTCTATGAGACTGTTTAGTCATCTGTAAGGTGGTCAATCATTATAATCACTCCCATGCACACACTCACAATTGCCTTGTTCCTCTCTCACTTTACTATACTTCTTTGGCAAAGCCACCCCTGGTTGAATAAAACTCTCAGGCTATTCCACCTTTGTATGTTGCAGCTGAACATGGCTAGAAACAGAACAAATCTGTTAGCTGATTGCACTTTAAATTCCTAATCACAAACCTCAAGTGGGCCTTCAGTGCTGTCTAAAGCTATACTTTTCTACCCAGCAGCTTAACTTTCCCACCTTTTAAGTAACTATATTTTACCTTCTTTTTCCTAATGCCCTTCTAGCTCCCTTGCCATAACTCTTAGATGATGAGTGTTCAGGTAGGAGTGGCCATGTGACTAATGTTGAGCTTTTGGAATGGAAGTGGAAGTCAGGTGCATGAATTCTGGATCATCTCAAATTAAAGAAAACAAACTTCCATGGCTCTTTTTTTCTATCCATGAACTAGAACATGAACATAGCAGCAACCTTGCTTTGACCATGTAGTTGAAGATGACTTTAGGGAATGTGAGAGCAAAAAGAACATATGAACAACATATGAATGTTGTTCCCTGAGTGATTACTTTGAGCAGAGTATCTTCTCCAGTTCGGAACAACTTAACTGTTACATGAGAGAAAAATAGACTTTGGCTTATGTAAGCTACTATATGTTGGTATTTGTTTTATAGCCTTAACTCTAGGAATATATATCTTATGAGTGAGGTTTAAATTATGTACAATAAAATGCATAGATCTTAAGTGTCCAATTCTTGTTAAAGTTCATAATCACATATAATCACATGCCTCCAAAATATGTTGAACATTTCATTCATCCCAGAAAGTTCCCTTGTCTTTTTTTCCCATGAATTCCCATAGGCGACCATTTTCTAATTTCTGTCAATATGGATTAGATTTGTCTCTTAAGGACTTTATACAAATGGGGAAACACAGTATGTACTGTTTGGTGTCTGGCTTCACTAAGCATGTTTTTGAAATTCATCCATGTTACATGGAAGAGTTCATTCTTATTTATATTGGTTGTAATTTTAAATATTAATATACCATAATTTGTTTATACATTTCCCAATTATTTGATATTGGATTGTTCTCCATTTTGGACTGTTATGAATAATGATGCTATGATCATCCTTATGGAAGTCTCTCTTTATACTGAACAATTTCTTGTACTGTGTCCAGTTTGTTATTAATCACATGGTATAAGTTCTGTACTTCTGATTTTGTATTTTCTAATCCTAGCATTTTTATTTTTATGTATGTATGTATGTATTTATTTTATTTTGAAGTTTTTTAAATACTACTTTCCATCTCTTTGGTGAAATTCTTCATCAGTTATTATAGGTTATTCACCTTTTCAAATAAGTATTATATGCATTTACCATGGACATTGTAAAGCTCCTCCTTGGTAATTTCAACCTATGACCATCTCTGTGTATGCTCCCTTTGACTGTTTCCTCTCTTGATCATGGGTTATAGCTTATTTATTTTAACATTTCTCATAATTTATTGCGTTCTGGATATTGCATATAAAAGAATATAGCAAAGGGGTGCTGGAGTGGCCAGTAGGTTAAGCATCCAAATCTTGATTTCAGCTCAGGTCTTAATCTCAGGGTCGTGAGTTCAAGCCCTGTTTTGGAGTCCACACTGGGTGTGTAGCCTAAATTAAAAAAAAAAGAATACAGCAGACTCTGAAGTAAATAATATTTTTTTTCCAGAAAGAGATCACATCTCTTCTTCTTTTGAGTCACTAAATGTATTAGAGGTCGGAAATTAAGTCTTTCTAACCTATAGTTGACCAGAGTATGAACTTTTTCATCAATTTACGTTAGATTTTGTTTCAGCATTAATTCCAAATATTTCAAAGGTAGGGTCAGAACTTCCCCTTCAAAAGATATGAAAGCATCAGCAAGACACTAGAGAACATTTTATGCTTAATACTACAGTCACCAGCTTTCTAATCCATGGGAAATCACTTTGCTTTACAGAGTGGCTTGGCCAACAATGATTGGGTTGCTTTAGAATTCTCTTTGTTATTCAATCTTGTCTCTGGATTTCTGGTCCTTGTTTGATCTCTTCTGAGGTGCCTTGCCCTAAGCTTTTGGAGGGTTATTGCACTGACCTTGATGAAGAGCCAGCTCTCCTTGTCATATCTTGAGGCTTTGGCTTTTAACTGAATGCTCCATGAGTGCCTTAGTGGGAGAGCTTTCTTAGCTCTCTTGCCTTCAACTCAGTCTTTGCTAGCCTACCCCTGTGACCTTGTTGAAGATCCATTGGAAAGAGTTGGCAGGCAGACACAGAATTGCTTGGAGGCAGGAGCTCTCAGGAAGCCTATTCTGGGGGCACCTGGGTGGCTTGGTGTGTTAAGCATCCAAGTCTCGATTCAGCTCAGGTCATGATCTCAGGGTCATGAGATCGAGCCCCGTGTCAGGCTCTGTGCTGAGTGGAGCCCGCCTAAGATTCTCTCCCTCACTCTCTGCCCCCCACCCCCTCCACCCCCCCACACACTCTCTCTCTCAAAAAAAAAAAAAGAAAAGAAAAAATTATATTCTGCAATTCCAGGCCACGCGTAGCCATTAAATGTTTACTGAAAGTTTTGCTCTTTTCTCCTTACCCCCATATCTAAAGGATTGTTCTACCTCTTCTCACTTTGTCAAGGATGGAAGCAGCAGGAGTTCTTGTATCACCTAGGAAGGGCTTGAAGTCTATGTATTTTGTTCACTGGGACATTCTCAGCTCTCTGATGGGTTTTGAAAATTTATAACTTTGCATTTTATCTAGATTTTTCTAACTGATAGGGTGAGAAAGACAATTTATTTTGACTTTCTATAACCTAACTGGAATTGAACTAATAAAACTTTTATTCATTATTAAATAAATTAGAACACAGGACACATTAAAGTTCTTTTTAAAAGATTATTTATTTGGAGAGAGAGAGAGAGTGAGCGAGTGTGTGGGGGGGAGGGGCAGAGGGAGAGAAACAATCCTGAAGCAGACTTCCTATTGAGTGTGGAGTCCAACACGGGGCTCAATCTTATGACCGCAAGATCAAGAGCCAAAACCAAAAGTCAGATGCTTAACCAACTGCACCACCTACGCACCTAACACAGTAAAGTTTAGAGTATCTTAGCCAATACTATGAAATAAAAAATGATAAACAGGAAAGGAAGGTATAAAGTTATCATCATTACAGGTAATATTCTCATCTATGTAGGAAAATCAATGAGAATATACTAATAAACCATTAGAGCTAGTAGGAGAGATCAACAAAATGGCATTCAAGATAGCAGCAAGAAAAACACACAAAAATTAAGAGCTTTCCTGTATACCTGTAAGATTATCTCTTCCATGAAAACTTTATCTAACCATCCTACACAATATTAGAGCTAGGTGTTTGTGCACTGACAAAATTTCTTACACATTTAAATGACAAAATAACCCATTTGGAATACCTTATATGTATCTCTGTCCCCAAATAGACTTTGAAAGCTTGAGGACAAGGATAATCCTAGTAATATCTGCATCAGGAGCATTTAGCACAAATCTAGCAAGTAGAAGGAGTTCAAAAAGTAATGAACATTTGAAAGAGTGAAAGACATTGAACTAAATAAAAGATGCCTAAGATCTCTTCCAAGTATGAAGATAAAACTTTTATAAATCATCTTTTTCAGGGTCCAAAAAAGAGTATGAAATATTCACCCCCAAAATAATATTTCACATACTTAAACCTTTTGGTATGCTGTGGTTTTTGCAATTACAATACTTCAAAGTAATAGATGGTAAATCATTAGGTTAGTCAATGTTTCAGAGAAAGATGGAACAAATGAGTAATGTGATCAAGCTTTGTACATTGAGTGACCCTAAGAACTGACACTTCATTTGGTTGTTTGCTATTTCTTTAATGAACCAGAGCAGTTTTCTTAATTAGCAGGGGCCCATCTGTTTCAAGAACAAATGGCATTTAGTATAACAAAGGCTGAAACAACAAGACAGCTTAATTTTGGAGTGCAAATGGCAATACCAAGTGACATAATTACTAGTGTGTCTTCCAGATATGGTTTAGTAGGTCTTCTAGAATAGAGGTCAACCTGGTCATCTTGTCCTCTAAGTCATTCATAGTGCACTGATTTTTTTTTTACATTTTTAAAATTTTTATAAATTTATTTTTTAATGGTGTTCAATTTGCCAACATATAATCACTGATTTTTGTTTCTTTATAGAGCAATATTGTCTGTTAAAGGACAAAATTAGATATTTATGAAATAGCAAGTTTCTTCTTAGGCTTTATAATTTGACATACACAATAAGGCTATTATTTTAGACACAAATATAGTGCTTGTAAATTGTTTTCAATATTAGAGGTTTTCATATGAGGAAGAGCTATATTTTTATATCTGTAAAAATCTTCATTACATTTACTATGTAATGACTATCTTATTGTCCTTTACAAGCTTATAGATCTTTTAGGCACTTACCAAATTCAAAGGTGACATCCTTCTTTGGTTGGAGCTAATTCTGGTCCCTTCAAAGTAAGCAATGAGTTAGAAATTTCAGAAACTAAAATCATCTCCTCACTCTTTGTAGGAAGCATAGACGTCAGGAAAATAGAAAAATCTCACAAGGACAGGGGCCCAACTATTTGAATAATATTTGCATAACATCTGAATGCTGTTTAATATTATTTAAGGTAGAAGATAAAGGAGAAGAAAAACTATTTAATGGGTTTATATGTCTTGATTCCTGTAATTTGTCTCATTACTTACTTTGAAGGGACCCATAAAATGAGACCTCCTCAGGCAGAAATGATTGGCTTAGTAACAGCCAATCATAATTCAATTGTCTGGTATGCTTCTTTTCTACTAACACTACTAAAATGGCAAACAAAAGAATGAGCAAATTGTATTTCTTACAGAAACTATATAGGTATGTAATGTGATATGATTCAGTTATTAATTCAACTAAAATGTATTCAAAATCTGTGAGCCAAACATTGTGCCACACAATGGAAATGTAGCAGTGAAAGAAATAGAAAAAAATCCCTGCCCTCAGGGTGCTTACATTCTAATGAGGGGAGACAAACAATAAACAAAATAAATAAGTAATGATATAATGAGATTTCATGTAATATTAAGTGTTCTGAGTTAATAAAGTAGGGTAAGGGAAGAGAACATGACAGTCACAGGGCTGTTCTTACCAGATAGTAAGGCTGGAGGAATTAGTGGAGGAAATGAGTGATGTATCTGTATGGAGCTATGAGGGTCTCAGGCAGAAAAACCAGCAAAAGCAAAAATGATGATATTGAATCAGGATTAATGTGTTTGAGTAACAACAATATAGCACATGTAGTTGGAGTTCAGTGAATGAATTGGAAAGTGGTGGAGTATGAGGTTGAAGATCAGACAGCTGGAAGGTCTAGAAAGATGACAACTGAAAAATGACAACTGGATATAGCAACTTGGAATTCATTGGCAACCCTGACAAATATGTTTAATATAGTGTTATACTACAGTGTTGATGATGAGTGATTGTTCTGTGTTCAAGACAGAATGAGAGATGATGAAGTGAGGATAGCAAGTATAACCATCTCTTCTAATGAGGTTGGTTGTAAAAAGAAGCAAAAACAGTGTTAATTCATCATTTTTTTTGGTAAAAGAAACAGCAAAATGTGATGATGCGTACTATGCAATACTATGGAACGAGAAGTAATGGACTAAATATATCAATATGGATATTTTAAAAAATTGTATAGTTGAGTGAAAGAATTAAGATAATGGAATCTAAACACAATACCATTTACCTGAATTAATTTTCTTTTTTTTTTGGAGAGAGAGTGTGGGAGGGACAGAAGAAGAGGGAGACGGAGAATCTCAAGCAGACTCCACATCCAGTGCAGAGCCTGACACAGGGCTCAATCACATGACCAAGATCATGACTTGAGCCGAAATCAAGAGTTAGACACCTAACCGACTGAGCCATCCAGGTGCCCCTACATGAGTTAAAATACTGATAGAGAAGAGATGCTACAGGTGTGCCCGGCTGGCTCAGTCAGTGGAGCATGTGACTCTTGATCTCGGGATTGTGAATTCAAACTCTATGCTGGGTGTAGGATTATCTAAAAACAAAACCTTTGAAAAAGAAAAAAAAAGATGTTATATATTTCAAAAGCAAACATGTATGTTTAAGGACCTCTAGCAGCCACAGTATCAAGTCCCCGAGTAAGAGCTGATGCTCTTGCTGAGGTGAGTGATGATCACTTCTGCAGTACTAGGAATTATTATAGTAGCAGTAGTAAATTTACAAAAACAAAATAAATACATCCATAATTTAATACAGTTTTCAGAGAGAACAGACAAAAGATGCAGACAATGATTTCTGAGAATTACCATAAATAAATAAGAAAAGTCCAGATTGTCAGGGTCATGTCAATAATGGGAGAGAGGACCAAAAGAAAGTGATACTACTGGGAACAATTGTGAAAGTAAAATTCTAAGGAGGATAATTGAGGGACAAGTTTGGGGTGGGCTTTAGAGGGATAATGCTCAACTTCCCAAAGCTCTAAATTTTGGTGTCTTTGGTCTATAATTGGCTCATTAATACATTTTTTTTCCAATTGCCCAGGAACATATTGAGGGAAAGGCTCAACTATTGGCAAGCCAGCCCAACCAGAGCAGGCCAAGGAAGTGTATCAGTTTGAGACATTCATCCCAGCTTGACAACAAACTATTAGATCCAAGTTGTTGAGGCACAGGGGTCTGAGTATAATGAATTTAATGCTGAATTAGACTAACTTTTGAGGATAAAAAGTACTAAGATGGCATAGGATACATTAGCCAAGTTATTTTACTATGAAGCAGGGAGAGTTTGAGACACTGGAGGATACTGATACTATGAAACGATGGTTACAGGAATTCTAAAGCAGAAGCTGGCAAAAATAGCACACAAAGTGATACACAATTTGCATCCGTCAGAGCCAGAGAAGAATTGACTGCTAATTTTAAGATAAATGGTCTTGCAAGACAGAGAGAAATAAGAAAGGCATTTTGGAAAATCAGTTTTGATCAGATAGATTATTTCTTACCCCAGGCATTGGGATTGTAGTCAACTAACCCCAATCCTGCTAGGTCTTTTCCTTTTAAAAAATATTTTATTTATTTATTCATGAGAGACACAGAGAAAGAGAGGCAGAGGGAGAAGGAGAAGGAGGCTCCCTGTGGGGAGCCTGATGTGGGACTCGATCCTGGGGCTCCAGGATCATGACCTGAGCCAAAGGCAGGCACTCAACCACTGAGCCACCCAGGCATCCCATGCTAAGTCTTTTCAATACCAAACTGTATCAAACCAGACTTCCCTCCTCCTCTGCCTGTGGACAATTGATTTTAAATGGAAATGCAAACCTTCCCTGTTAATTTCTCTAGTTTGTTAGACACAGTTATTTTCTGTCTTTGAAATATCTGAGTATAATATTTGACAGCAAGCTCACACAGATACGTATCTGTCTCAATATACTGTGTAGACTCTGCTTCCTCTACATCCCCTTTCAATATAACTGAGGCACATGGTTGTTGCCTCCATTTTCATAACTTCATGCATGACTTCTGGGTGATATTATCAGCATCTGTGTCTGAAACCACCATGTATTACTGATGCTTCTATAAGAACCATCTCAATCCCAGAATTCTCTCTTGAGTTTCAGAATCATATTTCCAGTTGCTAGCTAACCAACTCCTCTGACTTTCCCACAAGTACAACAAACTTCAAATTTAAAACCGAATTCATAGGGATGCCTGGGTAATTCAGTGGTTGAGCATCTGCCTTCAGCTCAGATGGTGATCCTGGGGTCCTGGGATAGAGTCCTGCATCAGGCTCCCTGCAGGGAACCTGCTTCTCCCTCTGCATATGTCTCTGCCTCTCTCTGTGTGTCTCTCATGAATAAATCAATAAAATCTTTAAAATAAAAAACAACCCTGAACTCATATAACCTGTAGAGTGAGAATGAAGGCAGAGGGTAACAGTGGTTTCCCAACACAGACTATAGTACTTTGGTCAAAGAGAGCTGCTAATAGAAGCCAGCCCCCTCTGACTTCAAGACAGAAATATCTTCAATCCTCCTAGGGTAAAGGGAAGGGGAAGGGGGGGAAGGGGAACTCCTGAATGGATTATGCAAAAAGAAACTAAGGTATAAGCTGGAAACCACTAAGTTTATTTTGAGTCACTTTAATAGTTTTACCACTGTTCAGTGCCAATGGAAGCTTCAGTTACAGAAAATTTTACCTTTTGTACATCAGAGGACATGTCCATGAAATGTAATTATATTAATTCAAACATATTCAATAAGGATAATAGAATTTAATGTTTGTATATTTTACGATCACAATCTTAGAAAATGTCCTTAATAAAGATGTAAGGACTATTCAGCAAGAATTAGAATGTGCTAGCTTTACAATAGGAAATTTGGATATATTCAAAAATAAAGGCAGTATCCACCATTGATTGAGCTGGGACATGCTATACTAGTAATAGTTAAGAGCATTTGCTTTAGAATTGGGCAGATGTAGTTTCTGTGCTTGGCTACACAACTCATTTGCTTTCTGATGTGGTTAAGTTATTTAACCTCTCTAAGTCTCAGTATTTTTATTTGAAATTGAGGATATTTATGGCACTAACACAAGAAAGTTGTGTGTGTTAAATGAGATATTCCCCATACTTAACTTAGAGTCTGACATATAATAATTCAATAAATATTAGATATTAAAAAATTGAACCCATTGTTTCCCATCCCACAATGTTCTCTGTCTTGGTTAACATTCTGTCATCCATCTAGTGGCCCAAGTCAGAAATTTGGCAGTGATCCTAGATTTTTCTCCCTCTCGTCCTCAACCACAACTATGACATTTATGCCATATGTCTTAAATCTGACCCTTCATCTCCATCCCTACACCCATTATCTTAGTTCAGGCCCTAGAAATATGACAAGAGCTGCCTAATTAGTCTCCTGCAAATCTTTTTTAGATTCCATATTCCCTACTAGAGGATGTGATAGTAGACCCTTCTCTGTAAATATCTGAATATCCTTTTCCTAGAACTCAGACTATGTGTCTCACCACGAAATATGTGCGCTTGTTTCAATTTTATAGATGATAAAAGACATTTACAAGAGACAAAGTAACTTACCCAAGGTCACACAGTTATTCAGTAGTAATGGAAGTATCGTTAAGATGCTGTAGAAAATAAGAAAATTAAAGCGAAGTAAAGGTATTATTTAGAGGAACTATAATTTTGGAAAACAAATCTCTACAAGAGGAGTTAAAAAAATGACAGCACCCATTTGTTTGTATAAGTTATGGGGTTTCAGTACAAAACTATCACTCACATTCCCATAATCATGCTTTAAAATTATATAGAACAGCTAAGACAGGTGTCACAAGGGTGGAAGTAATATCAACCCAGAGACACATGATACAAGTTTCTTTATTTTCTTAAAGGTTTTATTTATTTATTTCACACACACACACACAGAGCACAAGCATGGGGAGCAGCCGGCAGAGGGAGAAGGAAAAGCAGACTCCCTGTTAAGCAGGGAGCCCAACACTGAACTCTATTCTGGGACTCTAAAATCATGACCTGAACTCAAAGGCAATCACTTAAGGGACTGAGCCACCCAGGTGCCCCTAGGTTCCTTTAATATACATAAAATTTATAACAAATGAGCTGACCTGAGATGGCTATGGGATGCAGTAGCATTTTGCCAGCTGGAGGTGCAGCTTTTCTGCCCCACACAAGGCCACACAATTCTCAATGATATTGTGTGATCAGGATTAGGATTCCATCAAGCCTTTTAGGAAGATAAGCCTAAGCACTCTCCCCCTCATCTTTGTGTTGTTGTTTGGGAGAGGTCTCATTCCCCTGTGGCAACGTCTAATTGTTCTGAGAGGCATGAAGAAATTCTGATTCCATGCCAGCCTGCTAGCTTGATGCAACCATGTATAAATCAATTGCATTAGGGTATTAATGCACCTTGTCCTTGAATGTTCATATCCCCTCATTTGCCTTATAAGTAAGAGAGCTAGTACAAGACACAGGGCCCTGGATGAAATCAGAGGCCAATTCCAGGCATCTACCTCATTAGACATAGGCTTCAGACCTGCCTGAAGTTTCAGCCTCATACTGGTAAGAAAAGAGAACAGAAGAAGAAGAACATAAAAGATGAAATGTGAATTAATTAGATTTCTATGGAACTAATGTGTGGCAATTTTATTCTCTATGAAACAAAAATTATTGATGTCAAGTAGAATTTTAAGCATGTTTAATTTAATTCAACACTTATCGAACACCCACTATTTGCAAGAAAGGCTAGACACCACAGAAGGTTAAATAGAAGAGCAGATCTGCTGCCACCAAGAGCTGAGAGGCTAATATAGGGAAAAGGGATAGGGAGAGTGTTTTGGAACCTGACGGAAGGAATCTATAGGCCAGTTAGGCTAGAATGCTTCACTAGTGGGAAATGAAGCAATGGAATGCTTTGTACTAGATAACTTTAGTGAAATTAAATTGACCTTTTGCATCACCTACCTACACACATGGGAACATTAAATAATACATATGAGTTGTCACTGTCATTTTTAAAATTCAATATATTGGAAATAATGGATAATTCTCAGCATAGTAAAGAGCACATTTTATGAAGGAGAAACTCTGGATGTTTGCTTATGGTCCCTAGATCACATATTACACACCATATCCAACAGTAAAAGCTCCAGAATTGTTCTATTTTGCTGAAGTTTTCAAATCACTTTTTGTTTCCTTAATATCACTCTGCACAGGACTCTGTCAGGTCAAAAAGGAGAGGCAATTTCTTGTTTTATCCTCATAAGCTACAGCTCAACCAGCTGTCACTCTCTCAACACACCAATGTGAGAAGAGACGCTGGGAAGATACAGAGCACACTCGAGACAACCGTGGGCTCCGTGGATGAAACAGGGAAATACAGAAAGAAATTACTGAATTGTATTTGCTCAAGAGGCAATTCATTCAGCTAGGTAACTTATACTCAAATAATCAAAGAAAAAAATGAGTGGAAAATGTAACTTTGATACAGATGCAGTGAAACACCGGGACACCTGCACCCTGATGTTTATAGGAGCAATGTCCACAATAGCCAAACTGTGGAAGGAGCCTCGGTGTCCATCGAAAGATGAATGGATAAAGAAGATGTGGTCTCTGTATACAATGGAATATTCCTCAGCCATTAGAAATGACAAATGCCCACCATTTGCTTCGACATGGATGGAACTGGAGGGTATTATGCTCAGTGAAATAAGTCAATCGGAAAAGGATAAACATTATATGGTCTCATTCATTTGGGGAATATAAAAATTAGTGAAAGGGAATAAAGGGAAAGGAGAGAAAATGAGTGGGAAATACCAGTGAGGGTGACAAAACATGAGAGACCCCTAACTGGGAAACGAGCAAGGGGTAGTGGAAGGGGAGGTAGGCGAGGGGTTGGGGTGACTGGGTGATGGGCACTGAGGGGGGCACTTGGCAGGATGAGCACTGGGTGTTATGCTAAATGTTGGCAAATTGAACTCCAATAAAATTTTTTTTAAAAATGTAACTTTGGAGTTGTTTACTAGCACAGGTGAATTCTCTTTGGTAACTCTGTGAGGTGCTTCTTCAAATAAACAAGACATATCACACCATAAACATTGGAAAACGGTCCTTGACACCACTTTCAAGATTAAGCCTGTATTCACATCAACATCTTGGGCAGGACGTTTTGACATTTAATGACCTCTGATGCAATCTCCATATGCTGAGGGGGAGAGCGAGTTTGGTTACCTGTCAAGTCTTTGGTTTTCTTAACTGTCACTGAGTTTATTGTTCACTTTCTGGTCCAAATGACAAAGTAATTTGATTCACAGTCATAGCATTGAAAATCCCAATTGGTTTATGTTTCTAGCTATGCCAGAGGCAGGAACTGTGCATAATATATGACAAAATCTAGAAAATACCAGGAAAGCAGGAAATAGATCACATGTGAATTATCGAGCATCATATGGTTATGCATAGAAAAATGTTGGTACTTTCTCAATTGGTTCTAACATCTATTTTGAAATTTCCATGCTGGAGTCTTATTGATACATATTTTACAGTGTTGTATATTTTATAATTAGAGAGATCATATCTGCTAAATAATCTCTGGTGAAAGCATTTTATCTACCAATTTAGGTTTGAAGGAAATAAGGTAGATGGATTTACATGAGTAAATCATGTAAAAGTAAAAGAGAGTATAGACTTCAAGTTCCAACAATATGGCAGGGTAGATACTCTGAAAACCCTTCAGCTAAACAGAAATCCATCCCAAAACCCACAAAGAGATGCTGGATAAAATAAAACATCATTTTAAATTAATATCTGAACTCACAATAAAATTAGAAAATTCTTCAGGGAACAAAATGAAGGAGAACAGAAATTCACAGCAATAAACTGTTTTGGGGAAAGTTTCTTGTCTTAATAAGGAAAAGGCTTGTACGTGAAAGGTTGTTTGACAACAGTAGAACTGGAACTCATAGAAAATAGGGATTTATATTTGAAATGCTTTTTAAAATGTGTTAACCCATGAGTCAGTTGGTAATATATATTTTATTGTCTAAATGTGGCGAGTGTATTTTTAAAATTAACTTCTAATGCATACATAGACCACATCTGAGCACCAATAAGAAAATAAATAAAACAAAAAAAATGACAATGAACAGCAAAAAAAAATTAACTTCTAATATAACTGAAGTAAAAGCTGAGATCTCAGTCTGTATGATATTCAGTCTTTGAAATTTGTTGAGGCTTTCTGTAATGGCTTAGTACAAGTTTAATGTTTTATGTTCCACGTGTGCTTGAGAAAATGTGGATTTTCTAACTGCTGGAAGACTATCATCTATCAATCTGCCTATACACATACATACAGATATCCTAATCTCCACTGTGCAGTATCCTAATATCCATTATACAGTATCTGAATATTCATTAGGTTAAGCTTGCTAATCATATCATTCATCTTTTGTATACCTTTTTTTTTTTTTTCGGATTCACCTATGAATTGAATGAGAGCTGGATTGAAATTTTCAAAAGGAAGATGGTTTCATCAACCTTTTGGAGTTCTACAGATTCTACTTCATAAATTTTAAGGCCATATTAGTAGGCACATACACATTTAACCATCAGGTCTTCTTTTGAATGCAAATATTTATAATGTGGTGACCTTTATCATCCCTAAATGATGCTTTTGTACATTTGCATTAATGAATATTTTTTCTTATACTAATTTAGCTACATATTAATATAGCTAAGAAAGCTACAGCTATCTAGGATTTATAGTTGTCTCAGGTCTTTTTCCATCACTCTACTTTAAATCTTTGCATATACTTAGGAGTACGTCTAGTAAACTGTGTATATTTGCATTTTTCCCAGTTAGTCAATTTTCACTAGCCAGTTTAATCCAATTGCATTTATTCTAATTACTGATATATTTAGATCTAGTTCTATCATACTAACTCATTACTTTCATTTGTTCCATAATTTTTGTTTAATCTTTATCCTTTATTTCATTTTATATATATATATATGTATATATATATATATAAATGAAGTTTGATTTGCCAATATATAGTATAACACCCAGAGCTCATCCTGTCAAGTTCCCCCCTCAGTGCCCATCACCCAGTCACCCCATCCCCCTGTCTACCTCCCTTTCCACTACCCATTGTTTCCCAGAATTAGGAGTCTCCCATGTGTTGTCACCCTTTCTGATTTTTCCCACTCATTTTCTCTCCTTTCCCCTATAATTCCTATTTTTTATATTCCCCATATGAGTGAAACCATATGATTGTCCTCTGATTGACTTACTTCACTCAGCATAATACCCTCCAGTTCCATCCACGTCGAGCAAATGGTGGGTATTCGTCATTTCTGATGGCTGAGTGATACTCCACTGTATATCTAGACCACATCTTCTTTATCCATTCATCTTTCGATGGACACTGAAACTCCTTCCACAGTTTGGCTATTGTGGACTTTGCTGTTATAAACATCGGGGTGCAGGTGTCCCGGCTTTTCACTGCATCTGTATCTTTAGGATAAATCCCTAGTAGTGCAATTGCTGGGTCATAGGGTAGCCCTATTTTTAACTCTTTGAGGAACTGCCACAGAGTTTTCCAGAGTGGCTGCACCAGTTCACATTCCCACCAACAGTGCAAGAGGGTTCCCCTTTCTCCGCATCCTCTCCAACATTTGTTGTTTCCTGTCTTGTTAATTTTCCCTATTCTCACTGGGGTGAGGTGGTATCTCATTGTGGTTTTGATTTGTATTTCCCTGATGACAAGTGATGTGGAGCATTTTCTCATGTGCTTGTTGGCCATGTCTAGGTCTTCCTCTGTGAGATTTCTGTTCATGTCTTTTGCCCATTTCATGATTGGATTGTTTATTCTTGGGTGTTGAGTTTAATAAGTTCTTTATAGATCTTGGATACTAGCCCTTTATCTGATATGTAATTTGCAAATATCTTCTTCCATTCTGTAGGTTGTCTTTTAGTTCTGTTGACTGTTTCTTTTGCTGTGCAGAACCTTTTTATCTTAAGTTAATTTTTGCTTTTGTTTCCCTTGTCTTCGTAGATGTATCTTGCAAGAAGTTGCTGTGGCCAAGTTCAAAAAGGGTGTTGCCTGTGTTCTCTAGGATTTGGATGGACGGCTTGTAGTACAGCTTGAAATCCAGCATTGTGATGTCCCCGGCTCTGGTTTTCTTTTTCAATATTCCCCTGGCTGTTCGGGGTCTTTTCTGATTCCACACAAATCTTAAGATTATTTCTTCCAACTCTCTGAAGAAAGCCCATGGTATTTTGATAGGGATTGCATTGAATGTGTAAATTGCCCTGGGTAGCATAGACATTTTCACATTAATTTTTCCAATCCATGAGCACAGAGTATTTTTCCATCTTTTTGTGTCTTCCTCAATTTCTTTCAGAAGTGTTCTGTAGTTTTTAGGGTATAGATCCTTATGTTAGATTTATTCCTAGGTATCTTTGCTTTTGGGTGCAATTGTAAATGGGATTGACTCCTTAATTTCTCTTTCTTCAGTCTCATTGTTAGTGTATAGAAATGCCACTGACTTCTGGGCATTGATTTTGTATCCTGCTGAATTGCTGTATGAGTTCTAGCAGTCTTGGGGTGGAGTCTTTTGGGTTTTCTATGTAGAGTATCATGTCATCTGTGAAGAGGGAGAGTTTGACTTCTTCTTTGCCAATTTGAATGCCTTTTATTTCTTTTTGTTGTCTGATTGCTGAGGCTAGGACTTCTAGTACTATGTTGAATAGCAATGGTGAGAGTGTGCATCCCTGTCGTGTTCCTGATCTTAGGGGAAAGGTTCCCAGTGTTTCCCCATTGAGAATGATATTTGCTGTGGGCTTTTTGTAGATGGCTTTTAAGATGCTGAGGAATGTTCCCTCTATCCCTACACTCTGAAGAATTTTGATCAGGAATGGATGCTGTATTTTGTCAAACACTTTCTCTGCATATATTGAGAGGATCTTATGGTTCTTGTTTTTTCTCTTGTTGATGTGATCTATCATGTTGATTGTTTTATTAGTGTTGAACCAACATTGCATCGTGGGGATAAATCCCAACTGGTCGTGGTGAATAATCCTCTTAATGTACTGTTGAATCCTATTGGATCCTTGTTGAGAACTTTTGCATCCATGTTCATCAGGGAAATTGGTCTATAATTCTCTTTTTTGGTGGGGTCTTTGGTTTTGGAATCAAGGTGATGCTGGCCTCATAAAACAAGTTTGGAAGTATTCTGTCCCTTTCTATCTTTTGTTACTTTATTTCAAAAATGCTATCTATTTTGCCCTTTAGTAAGACAAGAACTTTATTAAGATCATACATTCATTGGTCTCCCTTATTCCCAAATTCCATCATGTAAATATTATCTAAAAGATTTAATTACAAGTAACTATGAACATATGTTCTCTTTTTCTTTAGTATTAGATTTATAAATGATATTAATATATTTCACTGAGATATCTGATAACCCTAATTTTGTTCATCTCTTCCCCTTTAATATCTCTTATTTAAGCACATCATGCAAACTATTTGTGGTATGAGGCCTTGTGTGCCAAAATTCTGGAAGCCAACTATATCTAAAGAAATTTTCATAAGCTTATATTTGAAAGACAGCTATGTTCCTTCTGCACTTCAAAAATTCTACTCCATTGTTTTCATAGGTTCAGTTTTACTGTTGAAAAAATCTTTTTTAAGAAAAGATTTTATTTATTTATTCATGAGAGACAGAGACAGAGAGAGGCAGAGACATAGGCAGAGGGAGAAGCAGGTTCCCCATGGGGAGCTTGATGAAAGACTCAAACCCAGGACCCCAGGATCACCACCTGAGCCAAAGGCAGATGCTCAACCACTGAGCCACCCAGGAGCCCCCTTTTGAAAAAAATCTAAGGTCAATTTGATTTTGTTCTTCTATATGTGAGCTTTTCTTTCTTAAAGATAAACCTACTACTAGACTTATCCTTTATTTTTTTATTTTCTACTTTCTGTTAATATTTTCCCCTCTATACATGTCTAGGTGTATTTTTCCCCTAATCTTCCATGTTGGCCCCTTAGGGCACTCTGAGGTCTTTCTTTTAGTATTTGGACAAATTTATCTCTGTTATTGCTTCAAATTTTTCTGCTATTTTTTCTAATATCCTGCCTATTTCTATCTTCTATATTTCTTAGCTTTTCTTTTACAGTTCCTACTTTTTTCTTCTATGAGATTTCTTTAATCTGCTCTATAAATTTCCTAATTTCTTTTTCCTCTTTGTCCATCTGCTCATTATCTCTTGTATTGCATAGTTTACTTCAATTAATATACTTTTGCTACCTAGAGGGATTTTCTTCTTCATCTTCGTATGTTCTCATCTCATATTGCTTATATCTTCCACTATCTCTTTTAGTCGGTTTATTAGACTATATATTTTTAGCCTCCCTGTACTTTTGCCCTCATAGAATCTGTACCTAGAATGCTAGATTTTTTTTAAGTTTATGTTTCTTAAATATAATGCTAACTTTGCCTGTTTGTTTCTGTCCTCTTGGAGTATTGACTCTGCTGTTAAGTAATGTCATGTCCCTTTGAAACACTCCTTGGAACCCAGCTGCCAAGCTGGGAGGAAACCTAAACAACCATTTGGGAATGCCTACATGGGGGAAACAAGGCCCCTGGCCAACATCCCTAGCTGTGTCCCTAGACATCTGCCAGCTATATGAATGAATCCACTTTGGACATTCCAGCTGCCACAGTGCCCCAACTGCCATCACCACATTAAGCAGAAGGACCATCTAGCCAACTCATAAAATAGTAAGAAATAGGAAGCTGTTGTCTTAAGCTATTAAATTTGGGGGTGTACTGTTACACAGCAACAGATAACCAAAACACAGGATTTTTCCATGTGGCTTTTCACAGCATGGTAGCTGGGTTCCCAGAAGGAATATTCCAAGAGGACAAAACATAACTGCTAGTGCTTATCAAGCTCCAACTTATATCATGAGTGCTAATGTTCCATTGTCTGTAGCTTATCACATGTCCAAGCCCAGAGCAAATATAGTAGAGATATTATGGAAGAGTATGAATAAAGGGAACTGTGGTTCATTGACAGCCACCAAAGAAACACTCTACCTTGATTCTTTTTTGGAGAATATAGACCTTATTCTCTAGTCACTAATAAGAAAAATATAAATTCTTAAAATCCAAAGATTTGGAATTTTAGAAGACCATATCTAAAAAAACGCATGGAACAAAGAACACATAGAATGGAAATCAGGAAACATTTAGAACTGAGTGGTAGTGAAAATAACCACATAAGAACTCATGGGATTCTGCTGTCATACTTGAAATGTATAGCATTTCATTCTATATTTAAAAGAAGGAAAGACTGAAAATTAATGATCTGTGGCTTTAGCTTGAGAAGTAAGAAAAAGAATGGAAGAAATTTGTCTTTAAACAATGCAAACAACTTAAAATTGCATTGACTTATAATTTCTCAAAGAGCTTTCACATACATTATCTCATTTTATTCATATGTAATTTATTTATAGCCTTTGGCCATGAAAACCCAGTGGGTAGTTGGAGCAGGTGTTATTAAGCCAATTTTAGAGATAATGGTATCTAGGTTCAGAGAACTTAGTGACTTATTGAATAACCCATGGCTTGTAAGTCATACAATAGTTATTCAGAGCAAGGTTTATGAGCCTGAGTTTAGAGATCATTTCAACATATTATAATGATAACTTATATTAGGGGAGAATATATCAAATAGATAAATATGATGATCAAATAGATAAATATGATGACTGCTATTGAACAGTTTTGGGTGCACCATAGTATAAGATGCAGTATATGTAACCACTATGGCCTAAGCTTAAGAGAGAGTTCTAGGAAACTGCCATTGTATCAGAGCATGTAAGCTATTCCTGTGTTCTTCAGTAAGAAACTACACTAATTATTCAGTGCTAAAAATAAGTGTGCTCTCAAGCCATGAAAAGACATGGGAGAACCTTAAATGCATATTACTTGGAGAAAAAGTCAATCTGTAAAGTCACCATACTGTATGGTTCCAACCATATGACATCCTTGAAGAGGCAAAATTATAGAGACACTAAAAAGTTCAGTGGTTCCCAGGGATTGGGGTAGAGGGAAGAGATGAATAGGTGGAGCACAGGGAATTTTTAGGGCAGTTAAAATACTCTGTATGACACTATAGTTATGGATACATATCATTATACATTTATCTAGATCCATAAAATGTACAACACTAAAAGTAAATCCTAATTTAAACCATGGGTTTCAAGAGTGTGGGAAAAACACAACGTTCATTATTCACTGAGTAATTGTGATATGTCAATGTAGGCTCATCAACTATAACAAATGTACCACTTCAGTGCGGGATGTTCATAATGGGGGAAGCTATGCCTGTGTCGGGGTGGGGGGATATGGGAAATTTCTGTATCTTCCCCTCAATTTTGCAGTAAATCTAAAACTACTCTAAAAATTAAGTCATAAAAAGAAATTACAAGAAAGAAACTATAAGAGAGTGAGACACGTTGGATATCTTACATTTGTCCCTTTGGTCCTACCCTTCACCCTGCCTCACATAGCTCTATGCTATGGTAGGCTGATCCATATGGATTGATTGTGCTCATGATTTCCCTTGACCTTTGGTGTCTGGTTATGTCTGACACAACATGGGCAGAAGGAGAGAAAGGAAGACAGGGCTTTTATACCCATGCTTACCACTCTGTTGGGTCATCATGGTCGAGTCCATCTGTGGAAGCACACAGCTCCTGTCAGGCAGCCCTCTCCAAACCTACTAGGGTTTCAGCAAATGGTCTCTCCCTTTATGCTGTTAAGTCTAAGGGTCATAAGATCTACCTGTTGATGATAGTCCTGGGATACCATACCCTGTCACTGGTTTTCGTAAACCCCGAACACATCCATATGAATAGTCCCTTTACCAATTTATTTTCAAATTACTCACTTTGAGCATGCCATAAATTTCTTGCCGGAGCACTGGAAGATAAAAAAAAAAAAAAAAGTTAAATAATAAGTGCTGCAACCTATGGTTGTTTACCTGAAAATCTAGAATTAATGATAGGAAACCTCTGTTAAGGAAGTCCTTTCTGATTTTAGCTAGTGTTATTGAGACTGCTGAAGTTTCTATAATCATGACTTTTGCTGGACTGAAGCAGTCAAATTCTCTGCTGAAACCACTTTCTAGAATTAAAATAGATGTGCTGGTTAGGTAACCATGAACTATACTGTTTATACAGGGTTATCTGGGAGGAGCCAGTGGAACTGGGAGAACCCAGAAACTCAAGGCCTCTCCAAAGCACCTCTTGAACTATCCCTACTAAATAAAAATAAGTGAAAATGGGTATGTTGTAAGCCAACATTACATTCTAAGGAAGATTTGAGATGTCTCTCAACCCAATGCACCAGGATAATGGTTTTCTTATCCAAAATGTGAGGCCATCCCATTAAGCAGGGAGCAAAAGAAAAAAAGCTTTGTGCCCAGGAGAAAAAAAGAAGCCCTAGATGGTTAGCACATCCTTGGTTTTTCCATTTGTTCACTCAGGGATTCAAACAGCACGACCCAATGGTGCTATTGGCATTAGTTGCTATCAAATAGAATTCTTTGGAATGAATTTTCAGGCAGTCAACTGAAGTTTTACTTGATAAATAATTCCAGAAAAAAAAATCTGGCTGTGACTTGTGGTTGCTCAGCCTCTCAATCAATCCTAAATCCCCAAGGCCAGCACCAGGAAGTAATGGCTGTTAGCAGAAACTCCCACCCTGGTCCAGCCATGGGGAAACCTTTACTAATTTGTCAGTGGGATTGAAGGACATATTAAGTCTGAATAGGCAGAAGCAGAGATGGTTGGACTGGCCATATAAGGAACTCATTTCGTGTCCAGGAGATGCTCATGAGAGTCACTAATTCAATCACCGAACATTCCATTCTTGTCCAGGATAATACAATCACTCTTTGGAGCAGTGAATAATGAATGTGATGTCTTCCCCACAGTCTTTTAAAAAACCTTTCCATAAATATTTACTGATGATTATGACAAAAGCACTTGTATATGATTTACTCCTGAATATGTACATAGGATTATGGTTTTATTTTGAAGTTTTCTTATTAAAATTTCAGACATACAAAACATGGAAAGTATAATATTATGAACACCTGTGTTTCCATCACCATGGTAAAAAATAAAGCATTACAAACAAAACAAAACACAACTTGAACTCATAATAATGGACAGAATGCTGGGTAGCAGGGGCACCTGGGTGGCTCAGTCAGTTGAGTGTCTGGCTCTTGGTTTCAGCTCTGGCCTTGGTCTCGGGCTCCTGGGATCAGCCCATGACAGGCTCCACACTCAGTATAGAGTCTGCTTGTTCCCCTCCTCCCCCTACTTCTCCTCCCCCTACTCTGCTCTCTATTTCAAGTAGATAAATAAAATCTTTAAAAAAAAGAATGGTGGTTACCAGAGGCTGGGTGGGGGTGGGGGAAGGGGGGAGATATTGATCAAATGGTACAAACTTTCAGCAATAGGATGAATAAGTTCTAGAAACCTAATTTACAGCATGTAAGTATAATTAATAGTAACTCTGGTTAATAATATATACTTGAAACTTGCTGAGAGATCTCAAGTGTTCTCACCACACACAGAGGCAAATGGTAACTATAAGAGGTGATAGATATGTACATTAGTCTGATTTTGGTAATTATTTCAGCTCAGAATATATCAAAATATCATGCTGTATACCTTAAATATATGTGATTTGCTCAAATAAAAATTAAAAAAAGAATAAAGCATTACAAATTCAAGTCCCCTGAACTTTCTTCAAATTAGACTCTTTCAACCCATCTACCTTCCCAGTGCTGACCACTAGCCTGAATTTGGTATTTACCACTCACATACATGTCTTCATTCATTTACTAATAATGTATATATAACATATCATATAAAATGTAACCTTATGTAACTTGTGCTCACTATGCAATACACTTTGAAGATGTATACACTCTGATGCATCTCTAATTCACTTACCTCTACTGATGAAAATATGCCATTGTATGAATATATCATAACTCATATATTAAGTTATAATCACTTGCTTTCTAATTAGACTCTAAGATTCATGAGAGTATGGTGTGTCCGATTTATATCCATCACTACATCCCAAATTCCTAGCACCGGTCCCATTAAATATCAGGCTTTCAATAACACACTCATTAATGAAAAGATTGCTTTCATAAATGTCATCCGTGCTCTTTTAGCTCATCTTCCCTGGACACGCAGTTATGTGTTCGAAATCTAACCAAGGGAATGGGAGCCCAAATGAATTGTGCTACTTTAAAGTCTGCATCTTAAAAAAGAAAACCCACTTCAGTCCTCTCTGCTCCTTCTGGCCTGGTAGGTAAATGGAGATGGAGATGACAGGTAGGGAAACCCTGAAAGCCAGAAATTCAATATAGTAGAACCTCCATTAGCCAGAGACTCCAAATGACTATGTGGAGGAGGAATAGCCCTAGGAACTGTTCACCTGTGCTGTACTTTTATGTAAGATATACATACACTTCTGTTGTGTTTGGGCCATTGTAAGTGTGCACTGCTGTTACTGCCTTCAGCCTGCCCTACTTGATAAATATTTCAACATGAATTTACCTCTGAGCTCTGATTGAGCTGGATCTTAAAGTTTCCTATATATAACACTTTCATTATTTTCCTGAGAGTCCAACATTTTAGTTGTGATTTGCTCTGTGAATCGAGTTGCTTCGTAAAGGATTTAATTTTTTTATCGCATTTAATTTTCCAGGGGGGAGAAATACTTGCTTTTGTTTGTTTGTTTTGTAATCACTAAGTATTATTGTTCGGTTTTAATGACCAGAGAATGTTCCCTACCCTGCTTCTATTTGAAATGTATTAGCTCTTATTTATAGTTAGTGTTGCAAATGTTTTATGTGTACTTGAATAGAGTCTAGGGTTTAAGTTTTCGGGTTATAGAGTTTAACCTACATCACTTAGTTCTACTTTACATTGTCCTTTATCTTTATTATGGAAGACAGTATTATCCAAAGATGGCAATGATAATGACTCTCATCCCCCATGCTCTCCTGCAGTGAGACTTGCCACTCCCCCTCCAAAAGAGCCTGCTTCTCGAAACTTATTTCAGTTAGAGAAAGAGGAATGCCATATGACTTTACTCACATGTGGAATTTAAGAAATGAAACAAATGAGCAAAGGGGGAAAAAGATAGAGAGCGAGCGAGCGAGAAACCAAGAAACAGACTCTTAACTTACAGAGAACACACTGATGATTACCAGAGGGGAGGCGGGTGGGGGGATGAGTGAACTAGGGGATGGGGATGAAGGAGCACACTTCTGATGAGCACCAGGTGACGTATGGGAGTGTTAAATCATCATATTATACACCTGAAACTGACACAACGCTGTATGTTAACTAGCTGGAATTTAAATAAAAACTGAAGAAAAAAAGAGCCTGACTCTCCAATCCCTTGAACCTGGGCAAGCCCCATGACTGTTCTGACCAATAAAATATTGCAGAAGTGGCACTGTGCCAGTTCCAGGCACAGCACAGAACAGGCCTGGCAGCTTCTACCTCCTGCCTCCTGGAAGCCAGACACCAATAAGAAGTGTGACTAACTGGAGGATGGCATGCTGTGAGGAAGCCCTAAACCGTTAGACAGCATGATGGCTCCCAGCTTTTCCAACCACCTCAGTCCATGAACCAGACATGCAAGTGAAGAAGCCTTTGGTTGAGTCTATCCATGGCATGTGATGGAAACCTAGTGAGAACCACTCAGCTGTGCTCAGTCAGCACTAAGAACTGTGAGAAATAATAAATTTTTCCAGCTCGAAGTAATGAGGTGTTTTGTCATGCAGCAAAAGTGAAATGCTCTTATTTGTTTATGTGACATTTCAAGGGCAAGAGAGGTAAATCAAAGGATATCTCTATGATCTCCTCCTATTTATTGCATGCCCTGTTTTCAGTAGTCACTCCACAGAAGTAGGATGGATTCTCTCACCCAGAATTTGGTACAAATGACACCACACACGCACCAAAAGTGTTTGAAATGATTTACCAGAGACAGATGGGCAGCTCCCAAGGAGGTCTACAAATGGCTTGATAGGTCTGGGCAAGGAGACTGGCTGGAGGTTTCCATCATGGTTAGGGGGTGGGGCTGGATTGAGGGTTCTCCCTTGTGTGGGCCTGGGCTCACATGGTTTGAGCTTGCCACCAGCACCAAGGGAGGTGGTACCTGGACTTTCTCTTCACCTAGCTCAGACATGAGGCAGGAGGAGAAAGAGGAGCACTGGGGCCTGACAGCTGTCAGCAGGTAAACAACAACAATGGAGTCAGACTCTTTATGATACCTGTGGTATTACACAGGATATTTTGATGCTATATGATCGGGTACATAAAATTCATCACCTCAAATCAACATTTTAATTGCTCATTCCTCATTATGAAGTATCCTTTGTTGTATTCTTTAGTACTTTTGTCTCTGAATTCAACATGTCTGATTCCAATAACATAACCTATTATTCTTAGAATTTTTGCTCTTATTCAGATAAAATTTAGGAAGAGTGAAATGCACAGATCTTAAATGTAGATGTGGTGAATTTTAATAAATATATCTGTCCATGTAACCACCACCACACAGACCACACCCCAGGATATTTCCTTTTACCCCTTCCAGTCAATTCCCATCCCTACTGTCAATCACTATTCTCATTTTTCCCCCATACTTTTCACTGTTCTTGATTATCACAGAAATGGAATCTTATCGTAGGTACTCTTCTGTGTCTGTATTCTTTTACACAGCATGAGTTTGTAAACACTGTATTAAGAAGCATTTCAGTCATATTAAAAAGTTACAAGAATTTGAATGTGAAAATCCACATCCCCATCCACTGCAGTCTACCACTAACCTTTTACCATACTTGCTTTCTCACATATCTGTCTATGCTCCAATACATATTCGATTTGGATGCATATCAAAGTCAGTTCATGCATATTAGTATGATGTTTTCTAAATACTTCAATATGCCTATCTTCATAGTTGTACATGTTTGTGTCGTTCCTTTTTTTTCTTCTAGTGGTAAATTTCACATGTAATAAAAAGTACAGATAATATGAGCGCTAGTTGTTGAACTTTGACAAATGCATACATCTATGTTGCCTAAAGTTTCAAGGTATAGAATATTGCCATCATTCCAGAGAGCTTCCTCGTGCCTGTTTTTAGTTAAATCTTACCTTTACTTTATATTTCAAAGTACTGCTTTAGCTACATCCAACACAATTTTGATAAATTGTATTTTATTTTTAAGATTTTATTTATTTATTTATTCATGAAAGAGAGAGAGAGAGAGAGAGGCAGAGACACAGGCAGAAGGAGAAGTAGGCTCCATGCAGGAAGCCCGATGTGGGACTCGATCCCAGGACTCGAGAATCATGGCCTGAGCCAAAGGCAGATGCTTAGCCGCTGAGCCACACAGGCATCCCATAAACTGTATTTTAGAATAGCTTTAGAGTTACAGAATCATACAACACATTTTGATAGGTGATGTTTTATTACCTTCCATTTGCAAACATTTTCTAGTATTACTTTGGATCACAAAAGGCTTTGTGTGCTATGCTTCATGGATGCAGACTATTTTTCTTCTACTTTGGTATTTTATAATGTGAAGGGTCACATCATCTGTAGGTCATAGGATAAATTCAGTGGCCTGTAGTTGGCTAGCAGTTAAAATATTACATAATATGTACCAAATAGAATGCAAGCATGTAAGAAAGTTAACTTGTTTCATTCCATTTTTGTTTCAATTGTGTATGTATGTGTGTGTGTGTGTGTGTGCGCGTGTGTGTGCCCAGCAGGTTCGTGTGCACACATGCATGTGTACATACACTGGGTCCTGATTAATGAAGTATCTCTTCCTATAAAGTTACAGTGGAAGAGACAGAAGAACACTGCTAAAGAAAATTTGGTCTCATATAGGGGAATGATATGATTACATTTGCATTTTAAAAATACAACTCTGGCAGCACCTTGTTGAATGGGTTATAGGTGGGCAAAAGTACATGTGAGGAAAACAATTAGAAACTTATTACAATAGTCCAGACAACAGATTGGTTAGAGCCTAACTAAAACATTAACTTAAGGTTTAAAAAGAAAAGGAGAGACATACCAGATAAAGAGACTTCATAATTGATTGAAATTGGAGTTGAATGAGAAGGCTAGGATGACTCATAGATTTCTTGGATGGCTGCATAATGCCATTAATCAGATTAGAAAATAACAAAGAAGGAGCACACTTGCAAGGGAAAACATATTAGGTTTTGGCTGTATGTAGTGCAAGACTTCTGTCTGAGTCTGTTTGGGCTGCTATAACAAAAATACCCTAGACTGGGTGACTTGTAAACAACAGAAGTTTATGTGTCATGGTTCTGGAGGCTGAAAAACTCAAGATCAAAGTGTCAGCAGATTTGGTATCTGGTAGTCAGCTCCCTGGTTCATAGATGGCCTTCTTCTTGCTGTGTCCTCACAAGGTAGAAAGAATGAGGGGATTTTCTGGGATTTCTTTTATGAGGGTACTAATGCCATCACTTCCCAAAGGTGACCTCCTAATACCATCACAGTGGAGATTATGTTTCAATAAACATTGAGCTTATGGCAGTTAGTAAAAGAGGTCCACTTTCGAATATTTACATAGTTATATAGTTGCCTATATAGTGCTAAGAGAAATATCTAGGCCAGAAATACAGATTTGCAAGTTATCAAACCATAAGTTGTTAAACCTTACGAGCAGTTGAGATTTTTCAGAGTGAATATTATAAGGATAGAGACCTTAGAATAGAACTCCTTGGAATACCAGTATTTTGAGTATAGGAAGTAGAAGAGAGATCAAAATAAGGGACTTAGATTGAACTATGATAAAAGCAAAGAAGGAGTAGGTTCTGGAAGCTAAGAATACTTCACACACAAAAAGAGTGCTGAAGTGCTAAATGCTACAAAGAAATCAAATAAGAAAGAATTGAATTTAGTGACTAGGAATTGGTGACTCTGGCAAAAGCAATCTCATTCAATGTTGACAATATGATGACATTGAAAGCTCTGATGTTCTGACAAATGCTTAACCAGCTCTCTGAAAAAAACGTGTGTGGTATACATACATTTTAATGAATTTCAATGGTATTAAGGATTGTGCAATTTACAAAGACTAATATAATATACAACATTCTATATTATAAATTGTCAATTCTACTTAGTCAAGTTATCCTCGCAGAATACTTTTGTTGATTTTTGCCTAACTTCTATATTCTGGCCACAACTGATGAATCAATGAATGTAGTTCTGACATCAGTGTTGGTTGATATTTTCATTTATGCTGAGAAGATGAAAGTGAAACATCAAAGGTCAATGTCAAAACTTCACTTTCTGCCTAGAACACGAGTGAATTTTTGCTAAATTGGATGATAGTTTTTTGTTATTGGAAGACTATGTCATTTATTTCTGCTATTCACAACACAATGGTTACAGGTGTGGAACACTTTAACTTTTAATCTGCACTATTAACACTTTTTCTAGCACTTTATTAAATCTAGAAAAGCACCAGAACAATAATCCGAGCTCTGATTTGTAGCATTTGCTGATTTTCATGGTCTAAATACTCCCACCATGACTGATTTCAAGCTACCAACATGTCACTGAATGGGGAGTTAGAAAGAGATACACAGCAGTGAACCACTGTTTGTTGTTTCCACCATACAGGTGCAACAGGTAAATAACCTCAAAAACTCAGGCAATAAAGTATAAGAAAATTATTAGGAAGTTACAAGTTTTAAGTATTTATTACCTTATAAAATATAATTTATTTGCCTGTAGGTTTATATAATTTGTTTTTTCATAATGGCTTGAAAAACCCCTGAAAATTTAACAATTGTCCCTTGCACACCAGTATAGGTCAGCTCCAGCAAGCCAGAGGTTGGAAGAAAAGGAGGATGGTCCTATCTATGAATCTGGTGACTATGGTCTATCATTGGCTCCAGCAAGTGTGATTTTGATGAAGTAATTACTATTTTTTTAAAGATTTTTATTTATTCATGAGAGACACACACACATACACACAGAGGAAGAGACACAGGTAGAGGGAGAAGCAGGCTTCATGCAGGGAGCCCGACGTGGGACTCAATCCCAGGTCTCCAGGATCACGCCCTGGGCTGAAGGCAGCGCTAAACCACTGAGCCACCTGGGCTGCCCAATAACTTTACTATTTGGAGTCTCGATGTCCTCCTCTTCAAATTAAGGATCCTAACATCTATTTTGCATGTTACCAGGATCCTTAGAGATAACGAATCTAATTCACACATGTTAGACTCTCAGTATATAAAAATCACTATCATTCTTTTCATTACTGCTCAAGACTGGTGATCAGAGTCCCATGGGAATTTGTTGTTATTTTTTAAGTTTTCCATCTGATCTCTCTTGACTTGGAAGAAGAGCCCAGTTGATTTTGAGAATATCTTCTTTCTTTTTAACTGAATTCTAATATTATAAGAGTCTTTTCAGAATTAACTATAATTCCCATGCTGCCTGACTAGTTAGGCATTTCCTTCTTTGAATTCCTAGCAGAAGAGTAAGTGGGGAAGTATGAAAGTATGATGCAATTTCAGGAAGATCCTAGCAGTGCCATCTTATTAGGTGATGACTGATGTGAAGTAATATATCAAGCAATTATTCACATAGGCCTGGGGCATAGGGAACGGGAGGAGATTCAGCTATTCTGAGTCTCTAAACAAAAGCAAGTCTGTTCTCTAAAATAATCATCTTTCCCTTTTTCAGTTCTTTTTATTCTTTCCCACAGATGTGATACCCTTGACATCATCCAGAAATGGTTATATATACTGAGCATTTGATTGTCAGATGAATGGCGTTGAATACTGCTTTTGAGTCTTGTATTTCATTTAATCTATTTATAAGTTCTATTTTACAAAGGAAAAATCTATTACCTTCTGAGGTCATATTAATAACTACTTATCTGTGTATTTGCATGACATTATGACTAATAGCTTAAGATTACTTCATTCCCCTTACTATTTGTGATATCAAAATCAAGCTAGATAGCAATCTAGGTTACTTCGTAAATAAAAGAGAAACATTTGTCTCTCAAGCCCAAGTTTTTAATTTAACATAACAAAATGGCTATATGTTACCTTTTAAAATTATTCTTATTGAAATAATTTCACAAACAAAAAATATTTAAAGTGTCCAATTTGCTACACACAATTTCTATTTTGAACACACAATTTAATGTGGTTAATGGAAATAAAAGACGAATACAGATGCTTTATATTAGAAATCATCTTATATCATTAAAAAACCCTTAAACCTATAAAAAATAATCAATGAGTTTCCAAATAAGATCATTCATTATAATGATATTTTAGCTAGGTTTAAAGGCCACACTCATGTAAAAAATTATTGTGAATGGAAATACTGGTAAAATGCAACCACGCTAAGAAAATGATTGCCCAGTGGAAAAACTTACAGAATAATTATTGGTGTCATTATTAAGTTTCTTTTTTTTTATTCTCTCTTTCCAATCCCATGGGAGGACTGTACTTCATGACCCCCTTGTGGTTGGGTGAATTCATATGACTAGTTTGGACTAATGAGTTGTGAGCAGAAGTAACATGGCAGTTGGGCCAGGGCATTTAAACACCAGTGGAAGTCCATCTAGAGCTGCCTTTCCCTCCCTTCCTCCTCCCCTCCCCTGCTTCTCTCCATTCTTCTCTCCCTCTATCCCTGTTCCTCTTTACCCTCTTCTCTCTACCTGGGAGGTAGCCTCTAAAGCCTTGGTCTTTTTCAGTGATAGGAGTAGCTTTTTCAGTGATAGGAGTGATAGGAGTGGCTTTGTTATCAAGTCCCACATACTGCACTTGATAGTTCATGCTAATGGGGTGACTTATGTTGAGCCCCTAGATAAATTTTACTAAGGAAATAATTTATGATGGGGCTGGCCATGTCAGAAAGACCAATCATGTGACTAAAGGGAGCCTCTAGGGAGGGAGATTGATTCAACTTCCTAACCAGTGATTCAATCAATCATGCCTACATAATGAAACCCCAATAAAAAGCCTGAGTAAAAGTTTTGACACCAAAGCTGGGGTGAGCTTCCCTGGTTAGACAATACTCTACTAGGAGGGTGAACCATCCTAACTCCACAGGGAGGAGGCTGCCGAAGCTTCACATGTGGGACACTCCCAGACCTTGGGCTGTGTCTCTTCTTTTGGCTGGTTCTGGCTTGTATCTATCTATGTCTTTCAAAGCTGTGGGAGCAAAGCTGCTTTTTCATTGACTTTTATTCTTTGTTGTCAATTTCTAACTCTATATACAAAAAATGGTTTTTGCCAGCCTTCTTCCAAATCTACTGTTTTAGTAGAATAAGAACCACTTTGGCTACTTTTTCTCTGTCTCCTCTATTGCTTCATCAACATCCTACACCCAAATGTAGCAATCTTCCAAATTCGCATTCTAGGTTTTCTCTGCTTCTGTTCTTATGCTCTATTCTGGGACTTTATCGCCTCTAAGCTTATTTTCCTTGAATTTTTTTGATAGCTCTCCTTTTCTATTAGGGTCCAAATTTCTATTTCCAACTGCCCAGTCTATATCCCATCAGGATGACTCACAAGTCCATCAAACCCATAGTCTAGAGCACTGTACAAACTTGACCTTAGCTTTCCCTTCATCCTCCTCCTCTTTCTGCGTTCTCTATTGCAGTGATTGGCCATTATGACAATTCTGTCGTTATGTCTCACTGGGATATTTAAAAACTTCCTAAACCATGGTAACTCTATTTATATTTCCTTCTTAAAAATTTTTCAGACTCCCAATCGGTAACATGATAAAATTTAAACTCCTTGGCCTGGTACTTAAGACTTTCAAGAATTACATCTCAAACCACCCTTCCAACCTTATGCTCTGTTTATATTCTTCACACACTCAGTGTTCCAGCTGAACTGATTTAGTTGTTTCTGTCCATTAACCTCCTCCATATTCCCCACTCTGCTTTTGCTAATATTGGAACAAATAACTGAGGTTCTTCTCATATCCAACTGTGTATATCCAAAGTCTTACCACTCTTCCAGGCTCAACTGGAATCTTAAACACACATTTTGGATTCATGCTGACTCCAGCCACAGATGTAGGTGAAGAGGTGTTCTTGCTGCTGCCCTGGCCCAAGGCGACCCCTAGTGGTTAGACCTGCCTGGATCACTTCCTGGTGAAGGCAATAGCTTCAAAGCAATGAAACACAAAATCAAATCAAAGGATACTTTTCCCACTTGTGTAGTAAGGAATTACACATGAAAATATAAAGTCAAGTAAGGTAACATATTGATTGAGACCTTACAGTATGGTTTTCTAAGGGATACAAATAAACTGTGAGTTACTTGGTATATAAAGACTCCTGTAGCCATCAGAATTATTTTCCTAGATAGAGCAGCCTCTTAAAATACTAAAAAACTTGTTTTAGATTGTAGTAATTTGTATTGGCTTCCTTAACTAGATAAGCTCTTCCCTTTGTAGTCTCTCTTAGCTCTATGCATCTCCTGCATCAGAGTTACAGAATTATAGGTAAATCAAAAATGTCTCAATTGTTTTACTGTCTGACTCACTCCTCTAACCTATGAGCTCCATGAGGGGTGAGTTTTGTCTGACCTGTTCACTTAGTATAGTGCCTGCTACATAGTAGTGACTCACATATTTATGGAATGAATGACCTCCCTCCCACATAAGTAGGAACTCCTGTATTTGTGAAAGGAACAAACCTTCCCTGCAAAGATTTCACTCACATTTTTCAGTGTTAGAAAGAAAATTCACGTTTGTATTCTGTGTTCTATACTCTGGTACTACCTTACTATACAACTCCACTGCTCTTGCCTGGGCCTCAGTTTCCCCTGCCTTGGCCATCTGAGAGGGCTTCCAGCAATTGTAACCCCTATTAAAGAAGTAAATGTGAGTTCCACAAAACCTCACATATTCTAGTCTCTCACTTTTCTTCAACTAATACAGCTCAGATTCTTGTGAGGGATGTTGGCAACTTTTGAACAAATTCCATCACTTAGGTGTGAGCTAACTGTCCACAACATGCCTTTCTTTTTTTTTTTTTTTTTTTTTTTATTTTATTTTTTTTTTTATTTTTAATTTTATTTATTTATTTATTTATTTATTTATTTATGATAGTCACAGAGAGAGAGAGAGAGAGAGAGAGAGGCAGAGACATAGGCAGAGGGAGAAGCAGGCTCCATGCACCGGGAGCCCGACGTGGGATTCGATCCCGGGTCTCCAGGATCGCGCCCTGGGCCAAAGGCAGGCGCCAAACCGCTGCGCCACCCAGGGATCCCACAACATGCCTTTCTAATAATGAAAACACTAGCTGCAATAGGATGCAAGGTCATTGAAATTCTAAATTATTTCTTTGAAAAACGACTATGTTTTGAGGCCTGCAGAATGTAATTAAATCAATCTAAATTTGCAGAATGAAGAAGTACTTTCTCATAATTTTCCATTAGCTTATTTTGTTTTGTTTTCATTCACATGAAAAATTAGGAGAGAAATCTTCAATGACTCCCCATTATCTGTGGAATAAAGCATGGGGCTTCTTATTCTGGAATTAAGATCAACCACAATTATTGCAGTGGTTTTAATAATTTCCTTGAATGGATCACTCTGGTACACAGAAGCATTGGCCCCAAGATGATAATCGGATATAGCTACTATTGACTGAGAGCTAAGATTAGGCATTTTAACTGATTCTCAATTCTTAACAGTGATCCTGAGGTAGGTATTATTTATACCCTTTTCACAGATTAGGAAACAGGCTCATAAATGAAGAATAATATAGAAGAGATCACAGGAAGTGTCTGAGCTAGAATTCAGCCCTGGCTGTGTCTAACTCCAAGCCTTTATTTTTTTCATTGAGGTGTGCTGCTCCAAAATTACATTGTTTAATAAAAAATCAGAGTCTATGCCCTATGAGGATGGACACAGATTCCAAGTCTATTGCAGCCAACGTGGTTAGCGGAGACATGTGTCGTAGGTTACATGTATACACTGGCTCTGCCACAACCATCCATCCATAAGCTATATAGCCAAGAGCCTTCAAGTATATTTCAATGATTAGTTTACTGTCACCATAGTTTCTTCTTCCTAGTTGGCTGCTATTAATGTTGCCTAGTCTAAAAAAGGGATGGGGCACATTTCCAACTCTCATTTCTCTTCTGACCACTTCTGGCCATCCTGTGTACACGGGCTTATCCACACAGGACACCCTAGATAATTATGTCTCACTCAGGGATTAAGCCTCAGCCGTGTAAACTCAGGCTCTTGGGAGCTGGGATAACCCATTGAATGCAAGCAAAATAATGTCACTCAAATAGAGGACACATCCAGTGGCCTTATATCTATTTTTTTTCCCAGGCTTCACCTAATCTTTTTTATCAAGATATTCCTGTTCTAGGTTCATTTATGCTAAAAGCCCAATCCTCTATCTCCACAGTCTAGTTTATCGCAGTACATCCTATGATAGCATATAGGATTCTTCTGTTTGGGGTAAACTGAGGTAAAGGGGCTTAAACTCTGCTTGAGCACAAGTTTTAGAACTGGAGTCTGGACAGTATGTGAAATTTTTATGTGAATCATAGCATATATGTATTTAAAAAAAAAAACATTTGAGGGGGAAGGATCCGCTGCTTTAATCAGATTCTCAATGAGATCTTTGGACCCTCTCCCCAAATTGAGAATCACTGCCCTAAAGTTTAAGGTATAGCCAACACTTCCCTGACTTATTCTTCTCTTGTCAACTCAGTGAGTTTGGCAGGCAGACTGGTGGTCATACAATACATGGCTATCAATCTGAGTGGGAGTGGCATTAATGGAGTCCTAATAGGAAATATGCACTTTAGAATAGTTCATAAGGTTGAAAAAGCACATAGAAATGTGTAAGTCCTAGGAAGTAATAAAGTGTTGGTGTATATATCTTGGGCATCTGGTAAGTTCTGTGGAGCACCAAATGAGGAATTAAATTTTGATCTTGGTCGGATGCTCACAAATAGTAGATTGACTATCACCTGGGAAAGAAACATTCCCCAGGAAAATTAACCCTTCTTTTTTAAGACCTAACTATCTTCTCTGAAGCACTATAATCTCATCCAAACATCTGAAGACCCCTTCCTTTATAGTGTGCTCGAAGTTCTTCTAAACATAGCAAAATACATTGCAGTATTTGCAGAACACTACACACTAAAGAGAAGAAAAGAACATAGATCTTTTCATCCTGTAATTTTCTTTTGTCTTGGCAGTAATATTATGAAAGCATATTCATGTGATAAATGGGATGTAATGGGTGAGTGAGGAAGCATGATTCCCTGCAATTGTATGAATGTACCAGGTGGATACAGTTAACCCTAGTCTACTCCTTAATAATACTGTGTTTGCTCGAATTCCTATCACAAAGCTCTTAGCACTCTTATGTCTTACTGTGCTATTATTAGTTTCCACTTCACTTCATACCATAATATGTTTCATTTAAATCCTGGTCTATCAAATTCATCTTCACATTTTTAATGCCACTTACTGTCTCATCTCTTTGGCTCAGTTGCTTTTGTGCGGCATACTATAGTGCTGTATTCTGATAGATGACATTTAGAATGTGGAATGCTCAATTGCGATTCACTAGCTTGCTTTCACACACACACACAATTTATTTTTAAAAAACTGGGTTTAATAACATCCATGGTAAATTCAATCGTGAGTATTATGTTGACTTCTCTGTTGTTATAAGAAAGACAATGGGATTTCTCTAAAGGGTCCTTCTTATATTTTGGACCATACCAATGAGGTCAAGGCAAAGAAACAGATGGGTGAAGGTCATGGAACATTTAAAATAATTTTTGTTTCTGATTCTAAAGGGCATTCTCTCATGGTGGATAATTTGGAAAAATATACATAAATATATAAATATGTACATGCACATAAACACAGCCCGCATGTGCATATCTATATGAGGAAAAGGAAATGACCCATGCAAGTATAACGATTTTTTAACATTTTAGTGCATTTTATTCTAGTTATCTTTCCCACGTATTACATGCATACATACATGAATTCATGAATCATGGCCCACTATTATTGGTTGTGTGATAACAAATCATGTTGCTTCAATAAGTCTCAGATTCCTCATTTTTAAAATGGAGAAAATAATATTTCCTACCTCAGAGGGGAGTTGTGAGATCTAAATAAGTAAATGTAAAGCACTTGCACAGTCCCTGGCACAAAGTAAATACCCAATAAATGTCAGTTGTGATTGCTGTTATTGTTATTATAATTGCCCTTTACATTCAATATCCTAATAAGCTTTCTAAGTGTATCTTTTGTTTAGAGCTCAAAAATACTCTCCTCAAGGATGCATCATGATTTATCTGTCCCCCTCTTGAGTCATTTAGATGGTTTCTAATTTTTTGAGAGAGAGAGAGAACGAGCACATGAACAGGGGGAGGGGCAGAGGGAGAGAGAGAGAATCTCAAGCAGACTCTCCACTGAGCACAGATCCTGACTTGGGGCTGGATCTCAACCCTGAGATCATGACCTGAGCTGAAACCAAGAGTCAGACACTTAGTCAACTGAGTCACCCAGGTGCCCACCCCACTCCTTTCTTAAGGCCTTAATTCTCCATATGTACTAAAGTCATTATAACATTAAATCCACTTGTAACCATAGTTTAGTCTAAAAGGTGCTTACTCCTGGGATAAATAATTAATATTTTAACAGAAGGGAACCCTAATGGTTGGCCATGATTTCCTGACCTTTAACCAAAACTTTATTTGTAGAATTTGTAGAATGGTATTTTTTTTTAATAAAAGAAAATGCATATATTAAAATTAAACTTCTGGTCAATATGGCTCAGTGAGTTTATACATTCACACATATTTTTCAATCATATAGCAATGACAGATTAAAAGAAAAAATAGTCATGTCCATATCTCAAATATGATACATATCTCTGAAGACCAGAAACACAATAGAATCACAAAGCAGTGAGCAGGCTGGAGCAATAACCTTCCAGTGTTCTAAATCCAAAGGCAGCATTGGAGGTTTGATGGAACTTTAGAAGGATAAGGGAAAATACAAGTATTCCACTTTGTAGAAAATACCACAAGAAGAGAACAAAACAAAAACCCAAACAAATAAAACCCAAACAGGTCTCAATAGTTTTAGTAATGACATGTACTGAATTAGGTGAAGAGAAAGTCCAAATTTATATGACATTTTTCACAGGATAGAGAAAGAGGGGAGGAGAAGGGAGAGACGGAAAATATATCAATGATGGCAATAATGACAACAAAAGAGCAATAAAGTAGAGACACACATCCTAAAAGATATCAGGATGTATTATTAAAGCTTGTTATTTTTGGTTAAGCGTCTCACTCTTGGTTTCAGACCAGGTAGTGATCTTCAGGTGGTGAGATCAGGCCCTACATTGGGCTTCATGCTCAGTGGAGAATTTACTTGGGTTTCTCTTCCTCTCCCTCTCCCCTCTTCAAGCCCCCCCCCCCTCCAGGCTTGCACTCCCTGTCTCTAAAATAAGTAAATAAATTTTTTTAAAAATTGTTATTTTCATAGAGAGACAAGCCATTAGAATAGAATTGGGAACCCAGAAAAAGACACAAAAATACATGAAAATGCTATATAAAAGAGAGGTCAGCAAGTCAGTGGAGAAAAGATGGGCTACTCAATAAATGGTTCTGGTCAACTGATTATCCATCTAAAATTATATTTTCTCATCTATTACAAAAATTAATTGTATATGGTTAGGGATGTAAATGATAAAACCATGCCTTCAAAATTATTAAATATTCGAGACAATTAAATGGTCTTGATGTTTCTTAAAGAAGTTACAAAAAAGATACAAAGAAACACATGAAGAGATGATAATAGTAATAAATTAATCTATAATAAATTAACATTTCTATATGACAAAAAGCATAAAAATAGAGGCAACGAGTGATATCAGCATCATGGTGAAATAAAATGTTCCTCATTTTTGTCCTCTCCCCCAACAAAAATAACTTGGCATCCATCTACAGACAAAAGTGGTTTTGTGGGAACTATGAGATCCAGCAATATATACACCAATGGACTCTGGAGGAGTTTCACCCACCCGTGCATCAGATAAGAGGCATAAAAACCTTAGTCCTGGCTGTGGGCCCTGCAGTGGTTTATGAACCAGCTCCAGCTTCTCTCCACCAGTCTGGAAAATTCTGTCTTAGACAATCACCCACAATGGAAGAGGAGAGCCCTTGTGGAAGTGTAAGTTTACAGAGGAAAAGTTTTAGCACACCACTGGAGCAAAAAATATGAGTTTGGACGTACTGAAGAGGGTAAGAAGAACAGCTTGACTTTACTGCATCACCCCTCCCCCAAGGCAGCAAAGCTTAGGGTCAAGAGAGACGTACTTTGCCTATGATTTCTCTCCCAGAGAAAAGTGAGAGTGTGAATACTCCATATTCCCAGCTATAAGGGATTCTGACAAAGAAAGAGGTTGATTACTCTCTCACCCCATCCAGAATACAGAATTGAGAGCTGCATAAGTAGAGAGCAAGAAGTGGCTGAGACTCTTGAGGAAATTAAAGAGATGCAGATCCTGAGGTGCCTGGGTGGCTCAGTTGGTTAAGTGTCTGACTCTTGGTTTTGGCTCAGGTGGTGATCTCAGGGTGGTGAGATCAAGCCCCACATCAGGCTCTGTGTTCAGCATGGAGTCTGCTTGAGATTCTCTCATTCTGCCTCTCCCTCTGCCCCTACCCCACTTGCACTCTTTATATATAAAATAAATAAATAAATCTTTACCAAAAAAAAAAAAAGAGAGAGAGAGAAATGCAGATCCTACTAACTACATCTGACAGACTCCATCAAGAAGCCACCCCAAGAGTTAAGGAGTGTACTTGTCATAAGGAGCACTGGGTGATGTATAGATTATTGAATCACTATATTATATACCTGAAACTAATGTAACACTGTATCTTAACCAATTAAAATAAAAACTTTAAAAAAGAAGCCTGCAAGGAGTTGTTGGAAACATCTCACTCACAGATCCCCTCAGTAGGCCCATGGGCACCCCTAGTGCTCAGAGTGCCACACTCACAAACACCTGCACCCTGTGGCTAGCTCCCTGTACACCTTTCCAGCTGTGGCAGTGACAGAGAGCTTTGGCAGAAGACAGTTGTCATAAATCTGCAGGCCAAAAAAGAAACCACAATCTTCATCTTTAGCATGACTTTTAGGAAAACAAAAATGAGGCTGTCAGCCTCCAGTTTGGTACACTGCAGGATCTAGAGAAAGCATACAAACTTAAGATTCTACCTCAAGAGGTAGCAAGAAGCATGGAACAGGTCTGAGAAAGACTCCGAATCACTAGCAAGGCTGACAGAGGTATTTCTTTCCTGGAGGCAGTAAACACTGGAAGAGGTGACTGCTATTTCAAACGTAGAGATAGCAACACAAAATTTCAAGGAATAAGAGTAATCAAGGAAACTTACATCACCAAACAATCAATAATCTTCCAGTAGCTAGTCCCAAAGACATGAAGATCTGTGATTTATCTGATAAAGAATTCAAAATAGCTGTTTTAAGGAAATCCATTGAGCTACAAGAAAACACAGAAAGACAGTTCAAAGAAATAAAACAATTCGTGAAAAAAATGAGAACTTTAACAAAGGAACAGAAATCATAAAAAAAGAACCAAACAGAAATTCTGCAATAGAGAACAACAACACCGAACTCACCTGAAGAAAAAAAGAATCTGAAATAGAAGTAAGGAACTTTGAAATTCTCCAGCAGAGTAGGGCAAAGAAAAAAGAATGGAAAAAAGTAAAGAAAGCCCACTTCGTCTATGGGATACCATCATAATAACCAATTTGTGTGTTCTAGGAGTTTCAAAAGGAGAGAAGAGGGAGAATGGGTCAGAAAACTTATTCAAAGAAATAAAGACTGAGCATATCCAAATATGCAAAGAGATTTAGATATCTAAGTGAATGAATCTCATAGGTTAAAATAAATCAATGTAAAAAGATCTTCTTGAAGACACATTATAATAAGATTATCAAAAATAGAGATTTTAAGGAGCAAGAGAAAAGAAGATTAAAACTTACAAGGGAACCCTATGGGACTGAGAGCAAGTTTCTCAGTAGAAACCTTGCACACCAGGAAAGAGTGGGTTGATATAGTTAGAACTGAAAGAAAAAATTTCCAAGCAAGAATACTCTATCTGGCAAAGTTATCTTTCAGAAATGAAGGAGAGATAAGGACTTTCCCAGACAAAGAAAAGCTAAGGCAATCTATTACAACTGGACCTGCTTCACAATAAATGTTGAAAAGCATTATTCAAGTTGAAAAGAAAGGATGCTACTTAGTAACATAAAAAGTCATGAAAATATAGAACAAACTCTAAAGGTAAGTATATAGTCAAATTCTAGAATACTCTAATACTGCAATGCGGTGGTATATTAATCACTTAACTCAAGTATAAAGATTAAAAGGCACCAACATTAAAATTTAACTATATCTATAGTTATTTGTTAATGAATATACAATTTAAAAAGAAATAAATTGTGAAATCAAAAACATTAAAAGGGAGAGAGTAAAGGGGCATAATTTTGCATTGATTGAAGTTAAGTTGTTATCAGCATAAAATAGATTGCTGTGTATATGGTTCAGGTAAGCCACATAGTACCCACAAAGCAAAAACCTATGGTAGATTCACAGAAGATAAAAGAAAGTCTAGACATACCACTGGGGAAAGTCATCAACTCAAAAAGGAAGGTAGCAAGAGATGAAGACATGAATAAAGGACTTATAAAACATCCAGAAAAATTAATATAATGGCATTAGTAGGTCCTTACCTGACATTAATTACCCAAATAAAAATGTATTAAATTCTCCTATCCAATGATAGTGTGGCTGGATGAAAAAAGAAAGAAAACCTAACCATATGCTTCCTATAAGGGACTCAATTCAGCTTTAAGAACACAAACAGGCTCAAAGTGAAGGGATGGAAAAAGATATTCCATGCAAGTAGAAACTAAAAGAGAGCAGGGAAAACAAAGTTAAGCCCAAAACAGAAACAAGAGACAAAGAAGATTATTATATAATGAAAAAAGAATAGATTTATCAAGAAGATATAACAATCATAAATGTATCTGCATATAAATTGGAGCATCTAAATATATTAAGCAATACTAACAGGTCTGAAGGGAGACTTAGGCAACACTACAATAATAGCAAGGTGTACGTCATCCAAACAGAAAGTCAACAAGGAAACTTTGGACTTGAGCTGTACTTTGGACTACAGGGACCTAACAGACTTATACAGTCCATTCCATCCGCAGCTTCAGAATACATTCTTCTCAAGCACACATGAAACATTCTCCAAGATCTATCATATCAGAGATCACAAAACAAATCTTAGCAAATTTCAGATTAAAATTATAACAACCATCTTTGCAGACCACAATGGTATGAAACTAGAAATCAGTAACATGAGAAAAGCAGGAAAATTCACAAATATGTAGGAATTAAACAATACAATCCTGAACAATTATTGTGTCAGAGAAGAAATCAAAAGACAAGTAAAAAAATATTGATACAAGTTAAATTAGAAATACAATATACCACAATCTATGGGATGCAGCAAAGGCAGTTCCAAGGGGGACATTTAGAGTGATGAATGCCTACATCAAAACAAAAACGAAAACAAAGAAAGGTCTCAAACCACCTAATTTTAAGCCTCAGTGAACTAGAAAGCCAAGAACAAACTAAAACCAAAGTGAGCATAAAGGAAGAAATAACAAAGATCAGAGAATAAACAAATAAAATAGCCAGAAAAACAATAGAAATATCAATAAAACGAAGAGCTTGTTTTTTAAAATGATAAAAATTTGACAAATCAATAGCTAAACTGGGAAAACAAAGACTAACTAAAATAAGTAAAATCAGAAATAAAAGACAAGACAAAATACATCCTTTCATGATAAAACTCTCAGCAAATTGTATATAGAGGGAACATACCTCAACATAATGAAGGCCATATATATGACAAATATAAAGCTGATATACGAAGCAGTGAAAGACCAAAAGCTTTGCCTTTTAAGATCAGGAACAAGACAAGGGTTCCAACTCTTATCATTCATATTCAACATAGTAGTAGGAGTCCTAGGTAGAGCAATCAGGCAAGAGAAAGGACTAAAAGGTATCCAAATTCAAAAGAAAGAATTAAAATAGTCTCTGTTTACAGATGTTATGATCTTATAGAGAAGAAATCCTGATGAACTCACCAAAAAAGTAATCAACAAATTTAGTAAAGTTGTAGCACAAAGAACCAACAGATAGTGTATATAAACAACCAAATTCTAACAACAAAACATCTGAAATAGAAATAAACAGTTCCATTTGTAATAATAGCATCAGAAAAACATAAAATACTTAGAAATGAATTTAACCAAAGAAATGAAAGATCTGTACACAGAAAACTGCAAGACTTTGATGAAAGAAGCTGAAGAAGCCACAAATGGAAAGATATCCCATGCTCATAGACTGGAAGAATTAGTTTTGTTAAGGTGTCCATACGATCAAAAGTCATCTATAGATTCAATGAAATCCTTTTCAAAATTCCAATGGTATTTTTTCACAGGAAAAATATTATCCTAAACTTTATATAGAACCCCCAAAGATGAAATATCAGAAAGGGAGACAGAACATGAGAGACTCCTAACTCTGGGAAACAAACTAGGGGTGGTGGAAGGGGAGGTGGGCAGGGGGTGGGGGTGACTGGGGGACGGGCACTGAGGGGGGCACTTGATGGGATGAGCACTGGGTGTTATTCTATACGTTGGCATATTGAACACCAATTAAAAATACATTTATAAAAAAAAGTAGTCACAAAAAGGGCAAATAGTGCGTAATTCCTCTTTTATGGGATACTGAGAAGAGTTAAAATTACAGAGACAGAGAATATTGTACCAGGGAGTATGGTAGGGAGGAATGGGCAGCTATTGTTTAGCAGTTTGTTTTGCAAGATGAAAAGAGTTCTTGAGATGGATGGTGGAGATGGACGGATGGTAGCACGACATTATATTTAATACCATTATGATTGTACATTTAAAAAACCTTTTTACTTTTGAAAATGGTTCAGATGGTAAATTTTATAATATGTATATTTTACAACAATAAAATTGGGGAGCTGAATAACAAAAACAGAAAAAAGAACCCCCAAGGATGGGACACCTGAGTGGCTCAGCAGTTGAGTGCCTGCCTTTGGCTCAAGGTGTGATCCCAGATTCCTGGGTTCGAGTCCCACATCAGGCTCCTTGCATGGAGCCTGCTTCTCCCTCTGCCTGTGTCTCTGCCTCTCTCTCTCTGTGTCTCTCATGAATAAATAAATAAAATGTAAAAAAAGAACCCCAAAAGATCCTGAATAGCCTAAGAAATCCTGAGAAAGAAGAACAAAGCTGGAGGCCTCACATTTCCTGATTTCAAACTACTACAAAACTAAGATATCAAAACAGTATGGTTAGGGCATAAAATTACACACATAGACCAATAGAACTGGATCAAGAGCCTAGAATGAAACCCTTACATTTTATAGTCAACTACTATTTTACAAGAGAGTTAAGAAGACTTAATGGGGAGGGGCACCTGGGTGGCTCAGTTGGTTAAGTGTCTGCCTTTGGGATCAGGTCCCACATCGGAGTCCCTGCTCAGTGGGGTGTCTGCTTCTCCTTCTGCCCCTCTCCCCACTTGTGTTCTCTCTCAAATAAATAAATAAAATATTTTAAAAAACGAATACTTAATAGAGAAAGAATATTCTCTTCAACAAATGGGTGTTGAAGAACGGAATAACCATATGCAAAAGAATAAGACTCGACCTCCATTTCATGAAAATTAAATAGAAATAAATTAAAGACTTAAACATAAGACTTGAAATCAGGGATCCCTGGGTGGCGCAGCGGTTTGGCGCTTGCCTTTGGCCTGGGGCACGATCCTGGAGACCCGGGATCGAATCCCACGTCGGGCTCCCGGTGCATGGAGCCTGCTTCTCCCTCTGCCTGTGTCTCTGCCTCTCTCTCTCTCTCTGATGACTATCATAAATAAATAAAAAAAATTTAAAAAAAAATTTAAAAAAAAAGACTTGAAATCATACAACTTCTAGATGAAAGCTTGGGAGAAAACCTCTTTTACATTGGTCTTAGGCAATGATTGTTTTAGGATATGAGACCAAAAACACAAGCAACCAAAGCAAAAATTAATGTTCGACTATACCAAAATAAAAAGCTTTTGCACATCAAAAGAAACAAGCAACAAAATGAAAGGCAACCTACTTAATTGAAGAATATATTTGTGAATCATAAATCTGATAAGAGGCTAATATTAAAAATATATAAAGAACTCACTCAATAGCCCAAACCCCCCACAATCTGATTTAAAAATGGGCAAAGGATCTGAATAGACATTTTTCCAAAGGAGACATGCAAGTGTCCGAAAGGTTCATGAAGAGGTGCTTGATGTTACTAATCATTGTGGAAATGTCAGAATGGTAATCATCGAAAAGAAATGATAACAGGTGCTGGCTGGTGAGGATGTGCACGGTTGGTGAGAATATCCACTATGGAAACACTATGGAGGTTCCTCAAAAAATTTGTTAAAAACTACACTATAATCCAGAAATCCTACTTCTGGGTATATATCCAAAGGAAACAAAAACAAAACCTCAAAGAGATAGCTTCCCCCCACACATTTACTGCAGTGTTACTCACAATAGCCAAGATATGGAAACAACTTTTGCGTCCATCTATGGATGAATGGATAAAGAAAATGTGATATATGTATACAATGGAATATTATCCAGCTACATGAAAGAGGAAATCCTAGCTTTTATGACAACACAAGTGGATCTTGAGGACAGTAGAAAAAGTGAAGTAACTCCGAGAGAGACAGATAAATACTGCGTGATCTCACTTACATGTGGAATCTAGAAAAGCCTCACTCTTAAAAAGGAGTTTCCAGAGTAGGAGGATCCTAAGCTCAGCTCATCCCAAGCATACACCTAGATAACACTCACATTCGAGTAAATAACCCAGAAAATGACCCAAAGACTCGCAGAACGGATTCTCCACAGCTAAATGTAGAGAAGAGGCCACATCAAAAAGGGTAGGAAGGGCAGAGACACAGTTGGGGACCAAACTGATCTGCAAGACTGTTCACAGGAGGGAGTCACACCTCAGGCATGAAAGAGCAGACCCCACATCAGGTACCCCAAGCATGGGGGCCCCACACTGGGAAGACAAATCCCCATAACATTCGGCTTTGAAAACCATAGGGGCTTCACTTCATGAGTTCTTACAGTCAGTGGGGCTTATCACTTGGAACTTTAAAAATCAATGGGCTTATTAGCTCAGGGGGAGCTGGAGGACTATAGGAATCTGAGTTCCCACACTTAAAGAGACAGCTTAACAAAGCTCCACAGAAATATAATATAAAAGTGGGAGTTTGAAAAATGCCTGGGGTATACAGGGAAATTTATTTATTAAACTCAGAATGAGTACTGGAGAGGCAGGAATATTTAGGAGACTTCTCCAAGAACAAAAGAGCTGGCAGGCACCATTTTCATCCCCAGTCCCTAACCTAGATATACAAACATTTGCAGGAACCACAGCAGCTTGAACACTCTCCATCTAGCTTGCTCACACTCACTGCCCCTACACTCTTTTGTGGATCTTACCCCCTCAAACAGCCCTCAGCAGTTCCCCAAAGCTGCTGCAGGTCCCCTTTCATAATAGACTTGCACAGACCTGCTAACACCACATGCCCCACTCCCACATTCTTGTGAGGACCCTCCCCATCCAACAAACCCTTAGCAGGAGTCCCTCCAAAGCAGTGCCATAAACATGGCAGTGTGTAAGCAGCCCTGATAGGAGCCAGCACCACTCCAAAGTGACTGCTGCCCTGGGGAGAGGGGAAGATAACTACACACACCAGTTAGATTGCAGCTCCAGCAGTGGGCTGGGGGCAGACATCTGGCCTGGCTGTAGGCCCTGTCACCACCAATGAAAGCCTCCCAGGGGACAACACAGGGAGAGAACCCTACAGTTCAGTTCTACTATAAGTATGGTAAATGCCTGGTCTGATCCAACTACAGCCCAAGGTGGTTCTAGAATGTCCCATTAACTACGCCCGGCCCAAACTCTGCCCATAACAAAGAGAGGCACTGTAGTCAACTGGACTGAAGGCACTGTAGTCAACTGGACTGAAGACAAAAATGGTTCAACCACAACAGTAGGGCATACACAACACACATAGGTGACACCCCTGAAGCATCAGGTTCTGCTGAACTGGGGACACTGCACTGCAGGCCACTACAAGACCTCTTCTTCCTAAGGCCACCACTATCAAGAGCAGAAGATGTAGCTAACCTTCCTAACACAAAGAAACAGACACGGCAAGTTACACGAAATGAGGAGAAAGAGGTATATGTCACAAATGAAAGAAGAGGACAAAATCACAGAACGAGAGGTAAATAAAATGGACATAAGTAATATGCTTGATAGAGAATTGAAAGTAATGGTCATTAAGATACTCACTGGACTTGAGCAAGGAGCAGAGGTTCTCAGTGAGACCCTCAACAAAGGGATAGAAAACATAAAAAAAAAACCAATCAGAGATGAAGAACTCAATAACTGAAATTAAAAACACACTAGAGGGAATAAACAGTAGACTAGGGGAAGCAGAATAGACCAGCGACCCGGAGGACAGAGTAATGGAAAGCAATTAAGCTGAACAGGAGAGTGAAAAATAATGCTAAAAATGAGAATAGATTAAGGGAAATCAGCGACACCATCAAGCATAATAACATTTGCAGTTTAGGGATCCCAGAAGGAGGAGAGAGAGAAAAGGGGGAACAAAGTTTATTTAAAGAAATAATAGCTGAAAACTTCCCTAATCTGGGGAAGGAAACATATACCCAGATCTAGGAAGTATAGAGAGCCCCCAACAAAATCAACCCAAGAGTCCACACCAAGATACATAGTAATTAAAATGGCAAAAATTAGAGATAATGGGAGAATTTTAAAAGCAGCAAGAGATAAGAAAACAGCTAGACAAACAAAAAGGTTAAGAAATTTATCACCACTAAGCCAGCCTTACAAAACATGTTAAAGTAGATTATTTGAGTGGAAAGGGAAGACCATAAGCAGGAGTAAGAAAAATAGGAAACACAAAACAGTGAAATTAAGTGTATCTACACAAATCAGCCAAGGGATTCACAAAATAAAATGATGTCAAGTATGATACTATATACCTAAAATGTAGGGGGGAGGATAAAAATTTAGTGCTTTTAGAGTGGGTTCTAACTTAAGTGACCATCAACTTAATGTAGACTGTTAGGTGCACAAAATGTTATCTTAAGACTAATCGTAACAAGTCAAAAGACTGGTAATAGATATGGAAAAAAATAAAGCAAACGAATCCAAGTATATCAGGAAGAGTGTCAGCTAATCGCAAGAGAGCAAGAGGAGAAACAGAGAAGACCTTCAAACACAACCATAAAACAAAGAACAAAATGGCAATAAGTACATAACTATCAATAATTACTTTGAATGTACATGCACTAAATGCTCCAATACAAAGACATAGGGTGACAGAATGGATAAAAAGAACCAAGACTCATCTATATGCTGAGACTCATTTTAGACCCAAAGTCACATGCAGGTTGAAAGTGAAGAGATGGGGAAAAAAAAGTGAATAGATGGAAAAACATTTATCATGCAAATGGACATGAAAAGAAGGCTGGGGTAGCAATACTTATATTGGATAAAGTAGACTTAAAAAAAGAGACTGACAAGAGACAAAGAAGGACACTACATAATCATAAAGGGCACGATCAAACAAAAAGATATAACAATTGTAAATTTTCTGCACCCAACATGGGAGCACCCAGATACATAAAGCACCCCTTAACAAACACAAAGAAAGTAATTGATAGTAATACAATAATAGTAGGAGACTTTAAGACATCACTTATAACAATGGAGAGATCGTCCAAAAAATCAATAAGGGAACAGTGGCTTTGAATGGCACATTGGGCTAGATGGATCTAACAGATATATTCAGAACATTCTATCCTAAAACCATGGACTATACATATTTTTCAAGTGCACATGGAATATTCCCCAGAATGGATCACACATTAAGCAATGAAACAAGTCTCAACAAATTCAGAAAGATTGAAGGCATACCATGCATCTTTAAAGACAACAATGCTATAATACCAAAAATCAACCACAAGAAAAAATCTGGAAAGAACAAAAATACACGGAAGTTAAATAACTTGCTACTAAACAATGAATGGGCTAATCAAGAAATCAAAGAAGAAATCAAAAAATACACAGAGACATATGAAAATGAAAACACAATGGTCCAAATCTTTGGGATGCAGAAAATGCTATTTTGAAAGGTAACTTTATAACAATACAAGACCCGCATCAAGAACAAGAGAAAATTTCAAACAACCTAACTTCAAACCTGAAGGAGCTACAAAACCAAGAACAAATAAAATAGAAAACCAATAGAAGGAAGAAAATAATAATAGAGCAGAAATTTAAAAAAATAGAAACTAAAAAAACAATAGAACAGATCAATGAAACCAGGAGCTGGTTCTTTAAAAAGATAAACAAAATTGATAAACCCTTAGTGAGACTCAATAAAAAAAGAGAGAAGACTCAAATAAACAAAATCAGAAATGAAAGAGGAAAAATAACAACCATAGAACACCATAGAAACCATAGAAATACAAAGGAATATGAGAATACTATGAAAAACTATATCCCAACAAATTGGACAACCTAGAAGAAATGGATAAATTCCTAGAAACATATAAACTACCAAAAACAAAAAAGGAAAAAAATTTGAACATGCCAATAACCAGCAAAGAAATGGAACCATTAATCAAAAAACACTCAACAAACAAAAGTCCAGGACCAGATGACTTCACAGGTGAATTCTACCAAACATTTAAAGAAGAATTAATACCTATTCTTCCCAAACTATTCCAAAAAATAGAAAAGGAAGGAAAACTTCTATTCACTCTATGAGGCCAGCATTACCCTGATACCAAAGCCAGATAAAGACACCACAAAAAAAAGAACTATAGTCCAATATCCCTGATGAACATAAATGCAAAAATCCTCAACAAAATACTAGGAAACCAATTTCAACAATACATTTTAAAAAAATCATTCAACACAACTGAGTGGGATTTATTCCTGGGTTGCAAGGGTGGTTCAGTATTTGTGAATTAATCAATGTGATACATCAAAAAGAGAAAAGATAAGAACCATATGATTATTTCAATAGATGCAGAAAAAGCATGTGACAAAGTACAATATCCATTCATGATAAAAACCCTCAGGGGTGCCTGGATGGCTCAACTCATGATCTGGGGTCCTGGGATTAAGGACATAATCCTCAATGGGGAAAAACTCTGCCTGCTGCTCCCCCTGCTTGTGCTCTCTGTCAAGTAAATGAATAAAATTTTTTAAATATTTAATTTATTTATTCATGGGAGACAGAGAGAGAGAGAGAGAGAGAGAGAGAGAGAGAGAGACGCGCACAGACACAGAGGGAGAAGCAGGCTCCATTCCATGCAGGGAGCCTGACGTGGGACTCGATCCCAGGTCTCCAGGACCATGCCCTGTGCTGAAGGCAGCGCTAAACCGCTGGGCCACCCGGGCTGGCCAAAATCTTTTTTTTAAACAAAACCCCTCAACTAAGTAGGTTTATGGGAAATATACCTCAACATAATAAAGGCCATATATGAAAAACCCACAGTTAACATAATCCTCAATGGGGAAAAACTCTGAACCTTTCCCCTAAGGTCAGGAACAAGACAAGGAAAAAAAAAAAAAAACACGACAAGGATGTCCACCCCCAAAACAAAAAATCCAATTAAAAATGGGCAGAAGACATGAACAGACATTTCTGTTTTGGGGGTGTTGAGTTTTGTAACTTCTTAGAAGTAAAGAGACATCCAGATGACCAACAGATACATGAAAAGATGATCATCACTCATCATCAGGGAAATACAAATCAAAACTGCAATAAGCTATCACCTCACACCAGTCAGAATGGCTAAAATCAGTAACACAAGAAACAACAGGTGTTGGCGAGGATGTGGAGAAAAAAAAACCCTCCTGCACTGTTGGCGGGAATGCAAACTGGTGCAGCCACTCTGGAAAACAGTATGGAGGGTCCTCAGAAATAGAACTACCCTATGGTCCAGCAATCACATTACTGGGCATTTTACCCAAAGGATACAAGAACATTAAATCAAAGGGATACACGTGCCTATGATTAGAACAGCATTATTTACAATAGCCAAGATATGGAAGCAGCCCAAGTGTGTGTGCGTGGGTGTGTATGTGTGTATGTAATGGAATATATTCAGCCATAAAAAAGAATGAAATCTTGCCATTTCTTCCAATCTTCAACAACATGGATGGAGTTAGAGAATATAATGCCAAGTGAAATCAGTCAGAGAAAGACAAATACCATATGATTTCACTCATATGTGGAATTAAGAAACAAAACAAATGAGCAAAGAGGGAAGAAAGTGACAAACCTAAACAGATTCTTAACTATAGTGAACAAACTGATGGTTACCGGGTGGCGGGGGGGGAATGGAGGGATGGGTGAAATAGGTGATGGGCATTAAGGGGCACACTTGTGATGAGCACCAAGTGTTGTACAGAAGTGGAGAATCACTATATTGTGCACCTGAAACTAATATAACACTGTGTGTTAACTAACTGGAATTAAAATGAAAACTTTAAAAAATAAGATGGTGCTGTGGGGATAGCAAAACATTTGGATGTCCTAGGGGTCAAGCAAGTGCTCATATTCTCATGCTCTATCACATCATATCACATTGTATCATGTTGTGTTGTTCCACACTATGCTATATTAATGATATGTTATTTAGTTGTATGTCAGAATGAGATATGACCACATTTGACAGATTTAGTTACCTTAAAATTTAGACCTTCTATTATGTCAAAAGCTGGGAGAAATATTAACATTGCATAAACTAGAAGAAGGACAGTATTTTCAGTATGCCAAGAAGATTCAATCGACAGTAAGAAAAAGACCAAAAGCAGTAGAAAAAAATTATTTTAATACGTGAATGATTAATTCACGAAGAAAGATAAAGCTAGTATTTAACAAATCTAAGTATTCTATCCTATGAAAAGGGATCTTTGTCATTCTGTTTTTGCCATGTCATTCAATAAATATTTCTTGCATGAATGAACAAATAAATGAAAAGATGCTCAGTGTCACTAGCAGTCAGGACCATGCAAATTAAATAACAATGAAATACAATTATCCTCACTGGTTCTGCACAGGTGAAGAGATCAATGAAATCTAATGGGATCCCTGGGTGGCTTAGCGGTTTAGCGCCTGCCTTCAGCCCAGGGCGTGATCCTGGAGACCCGGGATCAAGTCCCACGTCGGGCTCCCTGCATGGAGCCTGCTTCTCTCTCTGCCTCTGTCTCTCATGAATGAATAAATAAAATCTTTTTTTTTTAATGAAATCTAATATAATAGGATCAGGATAATGGGTGCTCTGATACACTGTTCATGGGAATCTGAACTCACTGATGCTCTAACAAAAACCTATGGAGAAAGGAAAGTTTATTCAAGAAAGGAAACTGAAAATATTAATTGGCAACTAGGGATATAGTAAAATCACATTCATATCAATATAAATTCTTACATGGAGTCTCATATAAAATAATTACAAAATAAAAGAAAACAAGTGGTTTTCAAGTCTATGGAGTGAGAGACAAAAATCACTAAAAAATTAAATCCCTCTATATTTAATTAAAAAGTAAAGGCAAACAAAAACCAGAATACTACGTGTTAACACCAAATATTAAACTAATTAGTATGAATCCACAATAATATTCCGCCTCCATTAAGATGTGAATCAATAGAAAGGAAAGATACCCCATTAACAAAGCAATGGGGGAAAATCACATCATTACTAATCAAGAAACACATATGAAAGAAACAATTTTATCTTTCAAAATACTTAGGATTACTGTTGATGATAGTGAAAGTTGGTAATAGACCATGGGTATTACAGTGTGAACTTTTACAGACCTTTGGGAAATAATCTGATGCTACATTATAACTCGAAATACCACTTCTACAGGGGAATTCATGGAACATCCAGAAAGAAGTTGCAATTCAGTGGGAGGAATACAATTAGCTGACAGCCTTTTGCTGCAGCACCTTCATAATCTGCTGCAACATTTGATCCAAGGTGATGCTCTAACCTGGCAGCTGACAGAGTATGGTAGGGGTACCAGGCTTGCCCATTCCTGCCTAACATAGAACACTTCTATGAACAATCACCACAATGCCTCTTTTGGGCTGGGAAAGACTTTCTCAGAGCTCCACCACGGGCTGAGAATTCCCCCAAACAAGTCTCCTTCTCTCCCTCTATCCTTTCACAGGTGTCTGACCTATATTATGGGGACTCCCTCCTTGCCTCCTCCTACGCCCTCTACTGTGTATCTTTCACAGGTACCTCCCTATAAATCTCTTGCACTTATAACTCCCTCTTGGCATCTGATTCCCACAAGTTTTAAACTGACAAAACCATTGATTTTACTTTGGGGAATTTATACCAAGGAAGTATTCCCAAATATGGAGCAAAGCTCTATACATAAATATCCTCATCTAGCATCATAATATCCAAAAATATGAGGAAAACCCCGATAATTTCAACAACTGGAAAACGGCCAAGAAAAACTTCAGAATATTTTGTAGCTGGTAAATTCATACATATGGACCATTTATAACAACACGGAGAATGTTTGTTATGTGAAATGTATAGCAAATAAAGTTGCACATGAAGTATTATTACAATTATATAAGCAATTAAACCAAAAAAGAACTAAAACAAAATCACATCGAAAACTGACCCAACCAACGTAAGTTATGACACAGGTCTGAATAGTTTTTTTTTAAGTTTTTTTTTTGATATTTTATTTATTTATTCATGAAAGACAGAAAGAGGCAGAGACACAGGCAGAGGGAGAAGCAGGCTCCATGCAGGGAGCCCGACGTGGGACTCCATCCTGGGTCTCCAGGATCACACCCTGGGCTGAAAGCAGTGCTAGACCACTGAGCCACCCGGGCTGCCCTGAATAGTTAACAATAATAAAAGGTTATGGTATTTTAGGTATTTGGTGATAAACTGTATTTTATTTTATTTTTTTAAACTGTATTTTAAAGATAGTAATACAATCTTTTAAAGAGCTAACAGTAACTCCAGTGCTTGAATTTAGTGGCAATTAATATGCTATAGTTCCTGTGAATAAATATAGTATAAAGATGTCAAGAATCTATCCCTGAGACTATCTGATGTTTATTGAAAAGGAGGTAGGATATTGTCTTGAAACTGAAAGGCAAATTTGTCTCATATGGTATGGGAGGCATGCACCGATTGAGACCAGCAGGTGAAGGTGAGCAGTGCTCACAGTTGTAATACACATTTCCTGTCCACCGAGCAGCCAAATCCATACAACTTTTCGATTATGTGTATCCAATGCTTCCATTTGATTAGTCCTGGGACATTTCATATATCCCCTTCCAACTGCTCTCTTTTCATTGCACTTTCCTCATTTTTGGTGTCATCTTAAAACTTCACTTTGGCCTCCCAGTATATTTAATCTCTTCTAATGTCATACTATCTTTCTTTGACAATATCTCAGAGCAGTACACAACAGTGACCATCTTAAAATTGGAATGTAAAATTTTTTTAGAAGATTTTGTTTATTCATGAGGGACACACACACAGAGAGGCAGAGACACAGGCAGAGGGAGAAGCAGGCTCCCTGTGGGGAGTCCAATGAGGACCTCCATCCCAGGCCCCGGGATCTCCGCCTGAGCCAAAGGCAGACGCTCAACCACTGAGCCACCCAGGTGCCCCTGGAATTTTAAATCTTTTAGTAACTAAACAAATGCTCAAAAAAGGTAAAGTTATCTGATTAAAGAATAAATCCAGGAATTCATGCTGTTCTATGAGGGCGTTTATGCGCCAGAATCCATTCAAAGTAACTGAAATATTTTTAAAGTTACGTTTCTTAGATGTTTACACATTCTTGATAAAATCCTTTGGTTCTCTTTTGAAACTCACCCCATAGAACAAAGGGTTCAGATATATAACATAACTAATACATTAGGATCACCTGGAGGAGTTGTTAAACCATGGGCTTCTGGACACTGCCCCCAGAGTTAATGATCTGGGTTGGGGAGAGCAGAGAATTGGCACTTTTAACAAGCTCCCAGGTGTTGTTGATATTGCTACTCTGGGAACCACACTTGAAGACCAGTGCCTTAGAATCTTATTTTCTACCCCTATTATTTCACTGAAATTGCAGTTGCTAAGGTCAAGCAGCCCACCTCCTTGTAGCCAAATCTAATGAGCACCTCTAATAACACCTAACATTCTCAGCTTGACCACAAGGCTTCTTGAAATAGGTGCCTGGGTGGCTCAGGGGTTGAGCATCTGCCTTTGGCTAAGGGCATGATCCAGGTTCAGGATCGAGGCCCATCAGGCTCCCCATAGGGAGCCTGCTTCTCCCTATGCCTCTCTCTGTGTCTCTCATGAATAAATAAAATCTTTTAAAAAAGACTTATTGAAATAGTCTCCTCTGTTGGTTATCACATATTACCTTTCTTTATTGGTTTTTCTTCTTCCCCACTGGCCATTTTCCTCCTTATTTTCTTTCAAGGATACTCCATCTCTAAATGGAAATGTTTGGAGTTTCTCAAGTTTTGGTTCTAGACCTTCCTTTCTTCTCTACACCCTGTTCCTAGGTACGCTCATCTAGATCCATATATTTACATGCAATGGTTATGGTGATGATCCTGAATTAATATCTCTATCCTTTGCTCTGAAGTTAAAACTCATTTTCCTCAACTACCTAACTTGTTTCCATTTGGAGAGTCCATAAATGTCACAAGCTTAACTTGTCTGTTATAGAACACTTTTCTCTCCTAAACCTGTTCCCATAGTATTCCCTATGTCAATAAATGGGATCAAATTGATCAAACTCTCAAGCTAGAAACTAAGTCATCTTTGAATCCTCCTTTATCTTCTCCCTTTCTTCCCTATCACTTCCTACTCCATATCCAAACAATAAATAAGAACACTTGCTTCAACCTCTAAAATGTATCTCAAATCTTCTCCATCATCATCACCTTGTTCCAAGTTCAACACCTATTGACTGTATTACTGTAGCAATCTCCTAACAAAAACTTCTATCATCCCCCACTAAACATTTTCTTCACTATAACTGGATCACATCAGCCCCCTTGCATAAAGCTCACAGTGGCTTCTAATTATAATTAGAATAAATACCAATTCCTTTCCATGTCCAATGGAAGCTCTTGATAGGCTGTCCTCAGTCTACTTCTTCAATCTCATTTGGTCTCACTCTCCCCTATGTTTCCTAAATTCCAGCCAGGCTAATTGTCCTTTCAGTTTCTTTGCAAAGCACAATAAGTACATTCCCTTGTTAGAATCTTTGCAAACTTTCCCCCTTTTCCCTGGGATTCTTTTCTCCAAACTTGTATGGTTTTATTTCTTTTAAAAATTTTTTAAATTTAAATTCAATTTGCCAATATACAGTCTAACACCCAGTGCTCATCCCATCAAGTGCCCTCCTCAGTACTCATCACCCAATCACCCCATCCCCCCATCCACCTCCCCTTTGGCAACCCGTTGTTTCCCAGAGTTGGGAGTCTCTCATGGTTTGTCTTCCTCTCTAATTTTTCCCCATTCAGTTTCTCTTTCCCTTATGGTCCCTTTTACTATTTCTTATATTGTCCTTCTCCAATTGGCTTATTTCACTCAGCATAATACCCTCTAGTTCCATCCATGTGGAGGCAAATGGTATGTATTCATCCTTTCTAATGGCTGAGTAATATTCCATTGTATATATAGACCACAGCTTCTTTATTCCAAACTTGTATGGTTTTATTTCAAATATTCTCTATTCAGAAAGGCCTTTCTTGACTATTCTGACTAAAGGAAGATCACCTGTTACTCATCATATCAAGTCCATTGTTATTGCCCTCAGAGCACAATATATAACCCCTGTATGTTTCTATCTACTTGGTTACTGTCCATTTCTCTTCTAGAATGTCTACGAGGAAGAGACCTTGTCTATTTCATCCCTTACCATATTTCTAGAATCTAGTTCAGTGCCTGGAAATTAGTAGGCATTCAACAGTTATTTTATTGACTTTATAAATAATCTTTAAGTAAGTAATTAAACACTTATAAATGTATATATATTATAAAATTACAATTTTATGTGGCCATCCCAATGTGTGCTTATTTGTAAATTAATAAACATGGTTTTCCCATGATCGCTGGAGAAGTCCTCAGTATTCATTGTTAAGAGAAGTGAAATCTTCTCCAAGATGATGAAATTTTAGGAGTTCATACCTGAAACACACACACACTACACATACACACACAGGCATATACACAGAAGTTGGCCTTGCATATTGAGAGTAGAGAGTATAGGTGATCTTTCCCAATAATTTCTATATGCTCTAAATATTCATATACAATAATAGCTTACAAAAAAAAAACAATAATAGCTTACATGTTTCTATGTATCAGGTATTTTGCAGAGTGTTTCACGTGTATTATCTTATTTAACCATCCCCTAAACTCATGATGTTGGTAACATTTTTGTTATTTTAAAGATTAATTTACTTATTTGAGATAGAGAAAGAAAGAGAATGAGCCAGAGGGGCAGAGGGAGAGAGGGACTCTGCACTGAGAAAGAGCCCAACATGGGCTGGATCTCATGGCCCTGAGATCATGACCTGAGCTTCATGAAACCAAGAGTCTGACAATCAACTACACCACCCGGGAGCCCCATTTTCTTTATTTTATACATCAATGAAACTGAAGCACAGAGAGGTAATGACTATTCCAAAGGTCATACAACCATCACATGCCAGAGATGAGGCTAATCTGACTTCAAAATCTATCCTCCCAAATTCCACAGTATACTTTCTTCTAAAGAACATATATTAAAAAAAAAAAACTACTACAACAACTAATAAACCTATTACAATGGTTACATTTCATACATTGCTCGAATCTCATTTACATTTCTGGGTATTTATCAGAGAATGTAGCTTTGCCTGGACCTCTCTACAGAGATGAAATCATTTCAATTTTATAAACCATGTAAAAAAAGGGCTGTTTATTTGTGTCTAATGAATGTCTCTGTGACAAACAAAGGAAGACTTGAAGCACAGATTGGGTTTGGGAGAAATAGTCTAAAGTAGCATACAAAAAAGTTAGAAGTTTCTCTTATGTCTTCTTTTTTAACATTCGTGTGCACTCTTTTATTGTTTTAAGTTTTTATTTTAATCCCAGTGAACTAACATACAGTGTTAGTTTCAGGTACACATTATAGTAATTCAACAATTCCACATATCACCTGGTGCTCATCACAATCATGTGCATTTTTTATTCCACAAAAAGCTTTACACCTTTTGAAGTCTAAATATATTTCAAATTACCCATGAAATTGCTTTAAAACGCTTACCTCCCCCCCCGAAATGTTCAAGTAAACTGATTCAAAGAATGACATCATGTATATCCTGTTGCTTTGCAATCTATCTAGTACACAGCACAAATTTGAAAAAAGAAAAGTGGCTGAAAAGATTCCTAAACTTTCCATTCTTTTATGCTAAGTAAAATGATTATCTGCTTTCAGGGTAACCTGCTCAGAGAAGGTGCAGAGGTGATGATAGCAAACCCTCAGGCTCCATAAGAAGTCATTTGTAGGAGCAACAGAGGAGAATGATGCCCCTGCCCCGGCCAGGCTGAGTCTAAAGTACCTGGAGTACACCCCTGGCCTACTCCTGCTCCCTGAACAGCCTCAACTCTTCTACAGCCTGTGCTTTTATGATGAGCAAATAAAAGCAATGATTTTTAAAATATTGCATCTGCATATCCCAAGGTAAGATAATTATCCACAGTGTCACACTTTATATACTTAAAAAAAAATAATGAGCAACCCTATAAAACTTTTCTTGATTTTAGAATCAGGAAAATGCTTGCCTTGTGGAAAACTCTATGGTACACTCTGATGTGGTCTTTTTTTTCTGTTTTTAACCTTTGCTGTTGAAGTTGTCACTTTTCCTGTTGGGAAGTAAGATTAAATTTTCACTTTGGTAATAATAACATCTCTAGATCATTTGTTCCTTTATCCTAGACAACTGTCTTTCCCTTTTCTCTCTATAATCTTTAAGCTTACATCTGATGTTTATCCTAAGTTATCTGTTGTCTATGTATATTTTTTTAAATTTAATATCTCCCCTCTGATACTCCTCGGAAGTGCCTAGATTACAATAATGAGACAAAACAAACACTTTAGAGCTATTTTAAAAACATGAATTCAAACCATTTAGCTCTATAAATCACTGGTGAATGCTGGGACCACAGAGGGGTTAAATTTAACTAGTGCATGGATCATTTTCATCTGGGAAATCCTCACTTCAATTTCAAGCTAATTTTGCTTCTAATTTTTTCTATATGAATAGAAAGTGTTTCTACTCTAAGAAGTTCACTACATTTGGAATCATTACATACTGCAAGCTTCAGAATTGAGAAGGATTTTTTTATTCTGACCTTTTTGGGCATGTGTATGGATTGGTTTTATGAGTTGTTCTTGAAGAGCTCACAATCTGGAACCTATTTGCCTATGTGCCTAATTTTAAAACTTAGACTCATATAAAAACAAGAATTCCCATTAATTTTGAAGACTTCCAAGTTATACTGCATTGTTTTTCCAGGTTTACTGTTCCTGAAAGGGTGACCATGGAGGATGATTTGAGAGTGGATGAAAGTTTATTGATGCAGTTCTGTTTTTTTTCTCCCTGCGTGGTATAGAAAAGAGCAAAGATACTGAAACTTGACAAATTTCTTGGCATCTGACAATAAAAACTCTATATCACCATATCATATCAACAGACAGAATAAACTTTTCCACCATATTAAACCCCTACCATTAAGAGACTAGTTTGATTCTGACAATATCAGATAGTCCCTCTTGTTTGTAGAGAAAGTTCATTTTACTATTAACAATGATATTCAGTGGGGTCATTCTTTTATGTTGCTAATGCATTTATTTATTTTAAAAAATATTTTATTTATTTGAGAGAGTACAGAGGGAGAGGGCGAGGGTGAAGCAGACTTCTCGCTGAGCAAAGAGCCCAACACAGGGCTCGCTCCCAGGACCCTGAGATCATGACCTGAGCTGAAGGCAGACATTTAACTAACTCAGTGACTGAGCCACCCAGATACCCCTTGCTAATGCATTTTTTTAAAAGATTTTATTTATTTATTCACAAGAGACACAGAGAGAGAGAGAGGCAGAGACACAGGCAGAGGAAGAAGCAGGCTCCGTGCAGGGAACCCAACGTGGGACTCAATCCCGGGACTCCAGGACCACGCCCTGGGCCGAAGGCAGGCACTAAACCACTGAGCCACCCAGGGATCCCCCTTGCTAATGCATTTAATACAGAACTCTGCATTTTAACAACTTCTACCTTAGGAGGATCAATTGAATGGTATAGATAATAGTCTACAGTAAGACAACAAATGAACAAATATGTGAATTCTATTCCATAGCTTCTCTATTAAGTAATTTGATTTCTCTAAAATTATGTAGTTATTAAGTTTGTTTTTATAATAAGAATCTAAGTTTTTTTTAAAGATTTTATTTATTTATTCATGAGCAACAGAAAGAGAGAGAGAGAAGGGCAGAGACACAGGCCAAGGGAGAAGCAGGCTCCACGCAGGGAGCCCAATGTGGGACTTGATCCCCGTTCTCCAGGATCAGGCCCTGGGCTGAAGGCAGTACTAAACCGCTGAGCCACCTGGACTGCCCACGAATCTAAGTTTTTCTGATCACCATTTCCCTTTGCTAAAGCACAATAAGGCATTGAATTAAAGCACTGATTCTCCATGGGTTTCCATTTACCATAGTTTGGTCAGTAAGTATAGCCCAAGTGAAGGTCTTTCTTGGCTTCCACTGTACCTCCATTTTTTTACTCACCTCCATCCTCATCCCCAGCCTTGTTTACATGTGAGTGAGAGGAAAAAGAATAGGAGATGCAATCAAAGATGTAATAAGAAGTCTTTCCAAGAAAATACAAGTTTCAAGTTGGCTGGCATAGCTGCAGTATAAGAAAGATATAGGGAAGGGTATGGTGATATTCAGAAGTCTATACATGACTAATAGCTACCAGAAATCTTCAGAGGGACCACAAAATCAAGTTTGCTGTTTTAGGATGATCATTCTGACATCACTGGAAAGGATAAGATAGGGATGAGCATAAATTCCAAGTGTTCATACTTAGATTCGACAGGTATTTATATACGAGACAGTATTTTCCCTGTATTCATTTAATCCTTATCCTGCCTGCCACAATTCCGGATTCCAGCCATTCAATGAACAAACCCATGCAATGTTATGTCTCTTTCCTTTTGCTTATATTATTGCTATTTAAAAATGTACCTGAGGGATGTCTGGGTGGCTCAGTCAGTTAACTATCAGCCTCCAGCTCAGGTCATGATCCTAGGGTTCTGGGATCAAGCCCTGCATTGGGGTTCTTGCTCAGCAAGGCATCTGTTTCTCCTTCTCCCTCTGTCCCTCTGCCAGCTTGTGTGTATTCTCTCTCAAATACATTTTAAAAATGTACCGGAGATTTGTTTTAATCAGGTATAATAAGACACACAGACATGGAAATGACTGTCATGGTGGAAAAATTCATTCATAGTTCCCTAAAAACAGAAAGTATGGTATACCACATAGTGCCATATGGGGAAGCATCAGGGCCAATCAGGAAGTAGAGAGAGTGGGGAAGACATAGACAAGAACCTTTTTTGTTGTTTCTATGGGAAAGGCAAAACAAAGCAGGGTAAGAAAGCTTGGAATTGGCTAGTTTGAATAATTTTAGTGAGCTCTGGGATATGGGGGTCACCCCTATTTGTCTGGTACCTGGCCCTGGAGTGAGTAGGGCAAATGGACAATGACCTAGAATATAGGAACTAGAAAAAGAAGGTAGCTGGGGAGTCGAGGCTTGGGACTGGTTGGCTTGCATATAAAGGGTGAGCTGTTTGCTAACTGTAGGAATTAGCTAACACTAGAAGGGGCAGTCCCTTCCCAATGGTCAGCAAGGCCCCAGAGACCACGGTGTCCAGAATACAGAAAAGAAGGAAATACAGTTAATACAATTTCCTCAGCCACTCTTTCTTTACTATGAATGAAACAACTCATGATTCAAAGTTTGATTCAAATGTGTCTGCTTCTATCAAGTCCTTCCCAATCCCTGCAGTCAAAATTAATTGTTCTCCCCTTTTCGCTGCCAAAGTCTTTTGTTTAGAGTTCTTTTTAAGTACATACAACAGCTATGATCTAATAATACAGGTGTGTATGGGTTACTATCCCCCACTTCAAAAAATAGAAAATATATTTTGGGTAACAAATATTTATAGTAAGGACCTAAACAACATAATGTGACATGAAATCCACAAAAAGTGTTATTAAAGTTGCCCCAGAAAAAAATAATAAAGTAGCCCCAGAACAAGGAAGAATTACTGGGAGTTTCTTATCAACAAAACAAGATACTGAGTTTATACTTAGAGAAAGAATCAAGTTTATACCTGTAAGTCATAAATGGGAAAATGTAAGCAAATAATGACAGAGTCAGCAAAATGTCTAATTGAAAGTACAATGCCTATTTAGAAGTAAAAAACTTAATGAAAAAAAAACTTAACTGAGTGAATTTTTCCAGTACTTAGACATCCAACTGTTGGCTTGACTGTTCTGTTTGCTTGTTAATTATTGAATTGGGAGATTTGGCATTATATAGGCACAATCTCACCTGCGGACCACACTACGCTTGAGATGTGATCAACTCTTAAAGCACTGAATTGAACATACTTAGTAAATTTGATTTAAAGAACTCTAAAAGAAGTTGTCTGGGTGCTCAGTCGGTTAAGTGTCTGACTCTTGGTTTTGGCTCAGGTCATGATCTCAGGGCCCTGGGATCAGGCCTGGTGTTAGGCTCCATGCTCAGCGGGGAGTCTGCTTGAGGATTCTCTCTTTCTTTCTCCCTCTCCTCCTCTCAACCCCTTCTCAAAATAAATAATCTTTTTTTTTAATAATCTTTTTTTAAAAAGAACTCTAATAGTATTTACTAGCTGTGATTCTGGTCAAGGATTATAGCTATTTGTATACTACTGAATAAAGAACATTCCTTCATGTGGGAAACCTGTCCTCTTTGTTTTTTTTTTTTTAAACTTGTCCTCTTTGATAACAAGGATTCAGAAGGCATGTACATAGAATATAGCCAACAAATGTGACACATGAGGAAGACATCTCCCTACCCAGAATTTGACCAGTGCTTTCTAATGAACCAATATATGACACTAAAATAAAATAGTAATAATAAGTCCCATTATACATCAATCTAGTCAGTTGTAAGGATAGAAACTTTCTGTAAATAAATATTTATTGGATGTTAAGTCAAACCCTATGTCTTACACATAGTTCTATATGAACTAAAAATTAATACCAGCAGTTTCTATTTATACTGCAGTTTTTAAATTTTACAATCATTTTCACAACCTATTATTTTCCTTTTCAGTTGGCTACACATAACGGTTTAGGATTTATGCCAATTAGCCATGGTCCATATGGATGTCTTGATGCGCTGTGTTTGTAAGTAGGTAGGAATCATGCATGATACACTGCAAGACATTTAATGCTAAATATGATCTGCCATTATAGCAATGGTTTCTTCTTGGGCAGAAGATAGGTAGGTGGATTCTTTATTCTTTCCTAATTCAAGGTGGTACAAAGGAGGCTATTGCCAGGGGACAGACTTAGCATGAGAACATGTGATAGAGAAACAAGAATCTATATGATGATTGGGTTTTTTTTCATGGATTAAAAACACAAGTGATTCTTGGCCTGAAGGTGAGTCACAGATGGACAGGGCTCAGATGGCACATGAGGATACAGAAGTGAGTAAGATTCCCTAGTGAGAATTGAAAGTGCATCTTGGCAAAAGATGAATTTGTCCCCTATATAGTGGGGTCATTACACACAACCCTTGCCCATCCTTCCATCTGGTTTCTATGTCAAATAGCATTAATCCAGTTTTTAGTGGTCTGATTCTCAATCAGTCCAAACATAGCAAATATCCCAGACCTATACTGAAATATACACATATATGGTTCCATTTGTATGTAACTGGTTGAGAGTATATGAGAGGTAATGCTCACATCACTGAAATGAATAAGTGTGTGTAAAAAGAAATCTCATTCTTATAACTTTTCCCAATACCCTTATCATTTTATCTTGAACACTGAACTCTTATCGTTGAAAGAATTATGCACGTTAGTGAAATAATTACTGCATAAAATGGAGAAATTAAGAAGTGATTCAGTATTTAAAAAAATATGACTGTTGAATCACTGCTTAAAGGAACAATAGTTTACTTCCTTCAAAGGGAAAAACAACCCAGAATTTAATAGTGACCAGACTTTCTGTCCTATAGATTGAGAGTTGCTGTACAGCCATACTTAGCCAAGTAATAATATCAAGGTCATGTTACCATTATTACTCCTAGATCATTAAAAAAATGGAAGGTGATTAACCCAAAGTGATGTACCTTACTGAATTGTTTTCAGTCTCTGCTTATCTTTATGCTTCACTGTTGGATCAACTTAAAACGAGGCACAAATCCACTGAAAGTCTCCTTAGATATAGGCTTGTCCCAAAGAAATGAGAAGCTACTATAAAGTTAGCTTTATATGCGGATCAACCTGAAGGAGAAAATCAGCCCAAGATTTTGGATGTTTTATAAGTCATTTTGAAATTTTGGAGACAACCTAATAATTGCAAACTATTATTGAAGTATCACTTAATTGACTATAGGAAGTTGTTCTTTGGGGACACCTGTGTGGCTCAGTCAGTTAAGTGTCTGCCTTCGGCTCAGAGTCCTGGGATCCAGCAGTGTTGGGCTCCCTGTTCTTCCTCTGCTCCTCCCCCTCCACTCGTGCTCTGTCTCTCATGCTCTCTCTCTCAAATAAATAAAATCTTTTTTAAAAAAGAAAGTTGTTCTTTGATAGCATCCCAGTGACCTAAGCAAATTAACCTCCTCTCCTCACAAATTGTATCAGTTGCACTCAGAGACTAATATACTGGGGAAAATTGGCTAATAGAATGCATTATTTCACAATATGTGAACATACACAGGCTGCCAGACATGAGCATTTGTGGAGTTCTTTTTGTATGTAAAGCCTTGAGCTAGTTGCCATGGGGTGACACATGAAGTAGAAAGCATACTTCCTCTTCTTGACATGTTCAGTCTCATTGAGTCAGAAGAATTCATATTCATGGGAAAAAGTGACTTTGGAATTAATATCTAACAAAATATTAATAAGCAGGAAAGAAATGGTCCACAATGAGAAGGAAAATAGCAAGACATAAAGTAAGGAATGCTCAAGAGTGACTCAGCTTTTATTGAGTCTTTGGTACCTGTACAGGAACTAAACCCTGAGTGGTGTTATACTAGAGTTCCATCAATACTTTTGAGCAAATGGAAAGAAACAGCAGAAAGCTATGCTGGCAGTCCTTCAAATGAAAATATGCTCACTGATGACATGGTCCACCTCATATCTAATGTGAACAGATTGTGGAAGGTCAGAGGAAAATAAAAAGGATGCACAGAGATAGAACCAGCTAGAGACCTTAATTAAAGCAATCCCACTTGGCTGTTAAAAAGAAAAGAAAGAAGCTGCCTCAAATAAAAAAAAAATATTTCTATAATAAGGATTCCTTTAAAAAATAACTTTACCAAGAATGTAATATAACATTAGCCTAATCGCATAGAACTTTGACATACAACAGTATATCCTTAACAGCAGTTTTACTGAGAAACATGCTGATTTTTTTTTTGCTCACCAAATACAAATAATCACAAGCATAATGTTTTTCTAGAGTTAGTACTGTGTTAAATAAATGCACTTGGTCAGTCATTTTCCCTTGTTAGCGTCATACTTCTGAACAGAGACAATTGAGAATGGATGTAATTACAAACTATTCACATAGTTTGTACAGAACTATTTTTAAGCATTCATATTTCAATCAATAGTGCAGAAGGGAACTATGGTAGAAATATTTTCTATTCTGACTATATTTGCATATTTGTGTCAGTTGCTTGATTCAAACCAATTAGACTACAGTTATCTATGAAAGCCATATGGTGCACAAATAAAGCACACAAGACCAGTTAAACATCAAAAGTGTATCATTTGCATAGTTAGAAAGGAACACTGACAAGGAATATATTTATTATTCAAGGACTATACTACCTAATAGAAAGTACAATCTTTATATTTTAAATCTATATGTACTGAAGCAAATGATTACTCTTCAAATATTTGTCAGTGTTGTACTAACTTGGGGCAAAGAGCATAGAAAATGAGTGATGCGAGGAACACGATTCAAACAACTGTTTAAATAAGCTTGTGTAAATTGTGTTTTTCATAAGTAAATCAATGACAGAATGACCTTCTAACATTCTACTGGAATTTCTGATTTAAACTTTTCTAGTAGGACTATTCTTATCAACACTTAAGGATATAATTGTCACTAATTTATTTAATTATTCTTAGGACATTTTTCTTCTTAAAAAAGTCTGATCTAAAATAAACATATAAAATATAACTTTATTTTAGTGGACTGTTTTTTTAAAAAAGCAAAACAAAAACACACAATTATGTTTAGGTCATCTGAGGCCAATGGAGACTGTGGCAGAATGATAGCCACCGAAGATGTCTATGTCTCAATCCTCAAAACTTGTGACTATAGGGATCCCTGGGTGGCGCAGCGTTTTGGCTCCCGCCTTTGGCCCAGGGCGCGATCCTGAAGACTCGGGATCGAATCCCACGTCGGGCTCCCGGTGCATGGAGCCTGCTTCTCCCTCTGCCTATGTCTCTGCCTCTCTCTCTCTCTCTCTCTCTCTCTCTCTCTCTCTCTGTGACTATCATAAATAAATTAAAAAATTAAAAAAAAACTTGTGACTATATTAATTTACATGGTAAAAGAGACTGCAGATGTGATTAAGGTTGAGGGTCTCAAAATGGGGAAATTAACCTGGATTATGTGGGTGGGCCCAACATAATCACTAGGCTCCTTTTAAGAGAGAGACTGTAGTCCCTAGAGTACAGAGTAGGAGATGGGGTGATAGAAGCAGAGAACTGTGTGTGTATGCGGTGAAGGGAGAGATGGAGGAAGAGAAGGAGAGGGAAGGAGAGAGAAAGAGGAAGCGGGAGGAGTTGAGAGAGGGAGAGGGAAAGAGAGAGATTTAAAGATGTTCTCCTGCTGTCTTTGAATATAGAGGAAAGGGCCACGAGTCAAGGAATGGGCAGCCTCTAGTAGCTAGAAAAGGCAAGGAAATTAATTCTCCCCTTAAACCCCCAGAAGGAACACAGCCCTGTAGATTCATTTTAAAATTATGAGCTCCTTAACTGTAAGATAATAAATTTGTGTTATTTTAAGCCAGTAAGTTTGCATCAATGGGAACTAATATAGAATCTCTTCCCATGAAAGTTTTAAACTACCACTTAAAACTTTTCTTGCCTCTTCAAATTGTGCCCTTTTCAACAGACACATCATCAGGGGAGTGACTTGGTCACTTACACAACACTTTCACCTTGGGATATCCAATACATCTATATGTCTTCTGGTCCTACTGAGATAGTCACTCATATTTTTTCAAATAACTCTCCTTAATTTTTAATGTGTGTCATGATATACTGGACACAAAAAATATCAAGACATTATTATTTTCCAATATTTCAGAATTTCATTTTGCTTATGCCATAGTATGAGACCGATCACCTTACATGCATGTGCCTCGTTCAAGTTTGCTCGTTACAATATGCATGTATAATCAGACTTGTAAATTTGAATGTGAGCTAGCTTTGAGTGGACTTATATTTGGAGTTAAATTAGTCCTTTAAAATATGGTTCTTCAATAACTGATGATAAATGTTCAAACAGTATTCTCCATCTCCCACAGTGTGGAGCACATAGCAGAACTCATTAAATATTGGTTATAAATAATCAATGAAGTAATCTTGGAAACACAAATGGAAGAATTTGAAAAATCAAGGCATAGCCTCTTCGGAACCATTTGGTGATCAAACTGCTCGTAAAATGCAAATAATACTTTAAAAAAAGCCAACAGACATAATTTTTATCTTCAGTTATACCATATTAATTTATAGAAAAGCTCTTCTATTATTCCCAAATTCATATAAACTTTAATCTTTCCATGTACTATTTGTATAAATGATGCTCACTAGCATTCTTGATGGATTTGGTTTTGGGGATTGAGCTCTGTCTTTATAAGATTGATTAGTGTCAACGTTCTTCCAATATTATTATGGGATGTCAAAGAATTAAGTCAGTCATCTGTCTTATCACCAAAAGGGGTGACACAAAGGCTGGATGCCACCGTGTCAACCATTTTGAAAAGGGATTTCTGAATTAGAAAGGAGGACAAATTAGAAATGGCCTTGTAGGTCCCTTCTAATCTTGGAGTCTATGATTCTACTCTCTAGCTTAAAGATGGCTATCCACATGTATTATAGCATAGTCAGCTTAGATTGCTTAGCTGTTGTCACTAATCACCATGGCTGAGCTATTTCTGTACCATCTTATCATCAGATTCATGTAGGCCTGGCCATGCAGGAGAAATATTCTCATCATGAGTATATTCAACTCAGAAGGGATTCCCTTCAATTTGCTCTTTAACTTTTGTAAGACAATTTCAAAATTATGAAATTACCTCAAGTGCTAGCAACAGGATATTTTCCTGGGCAGAATGAAGAAGATGCAAGAACACTGTCTTACAGTGGAAACTCAAATTCAGCATTACAAAACACTATGGAGGATGTAAATTGGGCTGTCATTCCCCTCTGGCCTCTATTCTTAGTCACAAGTACATTCCTTAAAGAACGTGTCATTTCATAGAAAATACATCATTCTATAATCACTGAATCAGAGAAAGTTAATGGACATTATTTTGGATCAAAACAATACAGCATTGCTCTCTCTTTTGTGCTGGAAGTTCTCAGTATAGTAATTATTTACAAAGAGGAGAGTAGTCCTTATTCAAGGAAAAGATACTATTGTACTATTGTACAAAGATACTATTGTACTATTGTCCTCATTTGTGGTCAAGTGTAGAGGGCAATGTAGGAAGAAGCCATAACCGAAGGCTGTCCTGTGTCTGAATCCAAAACAGTTTCATATGTCTTTGAGTTTTACAATCTTGATATAATTTATTTTTCTTCAGTATAGAACTGTCAAAAATATGTATTAGTGTAATTAATTGAGAAATACTTAGGTACCAAAGCCCTAAGTATTTCTCAATTAATTACACTAATACAGCAAAAACCTGGGTTTTGTTAATACCCTATAATTTCCCCCCTCAAGGTTGAGGGTTTTGCCTCAAAAAAGGTTCTATTTCTCACTGGAAAGCAAATAAAAACAAATTCAAAGCAAACATAACCGGGACCTCTTTAGGATTATTTAAACACTGAGACATTATTCACTAAAATCCCTTCTAACTCCAACCACCTGTGTGTATGGGGAAGTTATCAGTTAAATGTCTGGTTTGCTTTAATGCATTATTTATGTTATATCATATTAATTAGTAACATGATTATTAGGATGCCCAAGTGCCATGTTGTTTTACATTGTTCATGCAGCTTTATTTTATCTTTCATCACTGACCCAGACTTACATATATGTCACATATTAATATTAAATGTACTTATTAGCTTTGTAATGGGAACTTTTCCCATGCAAATTCAAATTGAAATAGCCACTCAGAGATAAAGAAGGAACAAGAGTCTAAGAGGTTCTTAATCCATTAGCCATTTCTCTCTAGGCTAAAGAAGGTCTGAGAACCCATATCCTGCCAGTATTGTATAATTGGCAGACATGGAAGCTAGCAGGTTTGGCCAGGTCTGATTGAGAAAGTCATGGTTAAAAAAAAGAAAAAAAAAAAAAAAAAGAGAAAGTCATGGTTGAGGAAAAAATTTGTGACTTCACATTCTTCTATTCAGTTCGAAAGAAGGAGCTGCCAGGATTGCTAACAACTATTTTACATATGAATATAGATTTTCAATTGACTTCCATTTCAATAATTTATTATACACATTCCCATGTAATCAGGTACACAAATTGGTAAGTAGCGGAATTAGTATTTGAACAGAAGACTTTCCAATTTAAAATCTCCTGGTATACACAAAACAGCACACGGCCCATCTAGGGCCAGTTCAAGTTTTTAGCTTTCTTCTAGTTTGCATAGAGCAAGATTCACCTTTTGGTGTGTGAGTTTTGACAAATGCGTAGAGCCATGTCAGCACCACCACAGACATAGGGGAAAGGCTCTACAGCTCCCCTCAAATCCCGTCAAGATGCCTCTTTGGAAAGAAACCTTTCTCTGAACCTAATCATGGCAAAAAGAAAGAGAGAAACAGAAAAAGGCAAGAAGAAGGGAGGGGAGGGTAAAGGGAGGGGGGAAGGAAGATCCTACTCCATTCCTCAGTTCACAGGTGAATCTTTCCCTTTGTCCTCTGGCCACCAAGAGACTTTTCTAGGAGTTTTCTCTCTGAGGATTTCTAGGACTTGGGACAAAGCCAGGAGATCAAAGAGGAAAACAGCAAACTATCAAAAAACAAAACAAATAAAAAGCCCACAAAAACAGGAAAAACCCCATGGAGCTTGTGCTCCACATTTTGAATTCCCTCTCCAGACAGCCCAGTTACCATACTTTTCAAAGTCCTCGGGTAGTTGCTTTTTATATTCAGCCCAGACTTTTTTTTTTTTTAGTGGTAATCAGTGGGAGAGGGGGGCTGTAATAGGCTTGAGAAGCATGAGAAGTTCAGTTTGAATTTAAGAAGGGAACACAGAATCTTTGGTGGAATAGTTCAACTGCAAAGGGCAAAATTAGCGCTACTACCGCTTTGCCTAGATTAGCACAAGGAGATGCTCCGTGAGCAATACTTAAGGTAACGTGGATATAAGCCTGAGCAGGTTAACCTTTATCCTGCAGCTGAATTTTAACAAGGATTATAAAGCTAAGATTAGTTTTGACACATCTTGCCAGTAATGAATGAAAGATATCTTGGATTTGTCACTTCTGAGGTAGGAAGTTCAATGAATTAAAAAACCAGGTTTCTAGCATATGCATGAGAGGTAGGATATCCTCAGGATGCCTAAGACTCCTGTTGTTCCATCCTGAACTAAAAGTTTTGGTCTACTCAATTATTTCCGCAGATTAATTTGTTATCTCTATAACCATACCTTTTTAATATCCTACCAAAAAGAAAACTGAACTTCAGGGGATATGATTGCCCTCTAGTGGGGGCCACCCAAACTGCAGCCCACAATTACCAGTGTCTCCAGGAAGCTCGGAGGAAGAGCCTGGCAACATCAACTACAGTGTTAACATCAAGAACTCTATTTGTGCTTATCCTAAAGACACAGAATTTTGCTGGATGTTTCATTTGCTATGGTCCATTCTTTGTGCTATAAATAGTGGCTTTCTTCAAAGTTCCTACTTTCAAATAGCAAGCACTGGTATATTTACAATAAGAAAATAGAGGTTAGAGAGGCAACTGGAGGCAGAGGGGTGGTAGGGCCGGACAGGGGGCTGGCCACCAGCTGTGCTCTGCTGGGGAGCAGGAGCCAAGAAGGAATTCCTAGCTAGTGTGGGGTCTTGGGCCTCTGGGGCCACTGACAACAAGTTCAAGCCATGGATCTGGTAAAAAGTCATCTGATGTATGCAGTCGGAGAGGAGGTGGAGATGCTGAAGGAGCAGATGGGAGAGCTGGTAGGAAACAGCCTCTTGAAGACCCTGGCGAGTCTGGAGCAGCTGGAGAAGTTCCAGGCCCACCTGAGCCTTGAAGAGTCAGTTCCTAAAAGCCCATGAGTGCCTGAGACCCCTGGTAGTTTTACAGTGTAAGTGGGGTGAGGGGAGCAGAGCCACTAAACTTGGTCTACCTAGTTCTTTCCAGGTTTTGGGTTCCCCAGGTATCATCTCACGTGGAGACCTTTACACGTAGCATAGCTGGTGCCAAGAGATGCCCCCAGGATGTGGCCACCTGGGCCCACATCCATGACAGACCCCTGACAAAGGGCAGGTCCCTGGAGGCTGTGCCCTGGTGGCTGCCAGGGCCTGGGCAACTTAGCTGCAACTGGCAAGGAGGAAAGGTAGTGTGAGATGTGATGCCAGTTTACTCCAGAAACTGTAAGGGGTCTGGTTTTCATTTCCATGGACACCTTCAGCAGCTTTGCCTGACAACCACTGTTCCTATGAGGAAGGTGCTTGTGGTTCAAGCGGAGGCAACCTCTCTCCCCTCCCCTGCATGGCCAAGGCAGGGCCATGGATAGAAAAGATGGAGCCAAGTCAGCCTTCTGTTGGTTAATACGGTCTAATGCATGGCTTTATGCACAGCCCAGTGTGGGATTACAGCTTTGGGATGACTGCTTACAAAGTCCTGTTTGGTTAGTACCGGCAGAGATTTTCTCTACAGCCACACACACGTATATAAGCCCATAGGGCTAGATCTGTAACTTAGGGTAGTGATGTATACACACACACACACACACACACACACACACACACACACACGTCTGTGTTGAAGGGCCTAACAGGCTTTGGGTGTATCAACCCGTCTCTTATCTCTTGCAGCTAATTCTTCGACTGTGTTCATTAACCAAGTTGATCCAGTTTGTCCTTTCTGTTAAGTAAGACAAAAGAGTAAACGCAGGGAGGAGGCCAGCCTCTAACTGTGGCTACTGATGCCTTGCTGCTGCAACCTTTGCCCCATCTGTCCCCTGAAGACGTGTGAGGTCCCCTTTGGAATGCCAGACCAACTGCTCACTGGTGCTGACTACATAGAATGGGGTTGAGAGATCAGCTGGGACTGCACATTGTCATTCAAAAGTTTTTGTTTTCATGTTGGTGGAAAACTTTCAAGTGAACAGAATGATTGGCTTGCTGGTGTATCCTGATGGACAAGGGGATGGCTTTGACCCGGCGGTGCCTGGGTAATGTGCTCAGGGAGCCTGTCTCTAGAGGGTTCTGTGGCAGTGATCGCTTTCCACTTTCTGACACCTTAGCCTGATGTGTGTCTCCAGGAATTGGATTTTGATTTTTCAAATGTAGCTTGAAATTTCAATAAACTTTGCTCTTTTTTTCCTAAGAACAAAAACAAAACGAAAAAAAAAATAGGAGTCTAAAGAACTCAGAAAGTATTCTGAAAGTTTCTCCAAAGGCTGGAACTCTGGTTAGTGTCTTTCCTTCCCAAAACATCAAGATGTATTACTTTACTTCATATTTATGTTGAACTTGATAATTAGCTGTATTTTGTTATTTAAGTTAACTCAAAAATATTTTTTGAGAGCCTGAAATATTCCATGAAGATAAAAGGAATCATGCATCAATTATATATGTGACATTATAAAATATTAAGTATTATAAAGTATAAAGTGACAATTATATATGTGACTGTGCCTAATAACAACTTTGAAAAACATGGAGAAAAAACCAACAAAGTTAAAAAGAGAAATAGACAAATTCACAAAGATAGTTTAAGATTCTTCACTAATTGGTAGAACAACTGGAAGAAGAAAGAGCTGGGGATGTAACTAAAATATCTGTTCACAGATAATATTCTTTGAGGATGGAACACCACCTTCTAGGTCAAAGTATATAGACTGAGTCAGAGACCTTTATTGAACACTGTGTCCCTGTGTTCGATAAAGAGGTCCCCGTAATACCTCTCACGATGTGTCATGCCCTAATCACCAGAACCTGTGTTATGTTATGTGGCAAAAGGGGTATTGCAGATATGACTAAGGATCTTAAGATGGGGACGTTATGCTAGATTATCCGGGTGGGCCCTAAATGTAATCACAAGTGTGCTTATAAGAGGAAGGCAGAGGGAGATTTGACTACCAATAAAAGCAATAAAGCCTATATGATTAAAAAAATAAAAAGCCTATATGATGACAGTAGTGGAGACTGGAGTGATGTACTTTGACAATGGAGGAAGAAGCAACAAGCCAATGGACAAAGGAGGCCATAGAAGCTGAAAAAGGCAAGGAAATAGAGCCTCCATAAGGGAACAGCTCCATCAACACTTTGACTTTGGCCAAGTGAAATCGATTTCAGACTTATGATTCCCAGTACTATGTATAAGGGAATAAACTGGTTTTCTTTTAAGCTTCTGAGTGTATGGTAACTTGTTACACGAATAGTAGGGCACTAATATAATCTACAACAGTAAGAAGACATGGGTCTGGGGGGAAAAAGGGGATGGTATCAGGAGTAACACTAATGATCATCACTCCTAATAACTAAGGGAGACTAAAGAGATATGTCAACTTAATTCAATGCCTGAATTTTTTTTTAAGATTTACTTAAATTTGAGGGAGACAGAGAGAGAGACAGAGGGAGAGGGAAAAAGAATCCCAAGCAGACTCCGCACTGAGCACAGAGCCTGACTAGGGGCTCAATTCCATGACCCCGAGATCATGACCTGAGCCAAAACCAAGAGTTGGATGGCCAAATGACTGCGTCACCCAGGTGCCCCTACCTGATTCTTTTTAAAATATCATTAGTTTATTTTATTGTTTTCCAGCTTTATTGAGACATAACTGACCTATAACATTGTGTAAGTTTAAGATATGTAATAATTTGATATTTTTATATTGTAAAATGATTACTACAGTAAGGTTAATTAACATCTCCATAATCATGTATACTTATTTCTTTTGGGGGTGAGAGCATTTCAAATCTACTCTCTCAGCAACTTTCAAGTATATAGTACAATATTGTAGTTCAATATTGTTGACTATAGTCACCACATTGTACACCAATCCCCAGAACTTATATTCATCTTATAACTGGAAGTTTGTGCCCTTTGACTGATAGCTTCCCATTTTCCCAACCTCCTGCAACCACTATTCTAACTGTTTCTGTGAGTTAGATTACTTTTAGATTCCATATATAAAATCATACACTATTTTTCTTTCTCTGACTTATCACACTTAGGAAGTACCCTCTAGCTCCCGCCACAATGTCGCAAAAGCCAGAATTAAACATTCCAATGCTTGTCAAATATTGATCTCATTCAATCCTAAAGTATGATCTTCTGATGTACTGTAGAATCTGATTTGTTAGTATTCTGTTTAAATTTTTGCACTTAGGGCAGCCCTGGTGGCTCAGCGGTTTAGTGCCTGCCTGCAGCCCAGGGCATGGTCCTGGAGTCCTGGGATCGAGTCCTACATTGGGTTCCCTGCACGGATCCTGCTTCTCCCTTTGCCTGTGTCTCTGCCTCTCTCTCTGTGTGTCTCATGAATAAATAAATAAAATCTTAAGAAAAAAAATTTTCACTTATATTCATCAGCTATATTTCCCTGTAGTTTTCTATTTATTGTAGTGTCCTTTTTTTAAAAGATTTTTTATTTATTTATTCATAGAGATGCAGAGAGAGAGAGAGAGAGAGAGAGAGAGGGGCAGAGACACAGGCAGAGGGAGAAGGAGGCTCCATGCAGAGAGCCTGACGTGGGACTCGATCCCGGGACTCCAGGATCATGCCCTGGGCTACAGGCAGTGCTAAACTGCTGCGCCACCGGGGCTGCCCTATTGTAGTGTCCTTTGGTGGCTTTGGTATCAGGGTAATTCTTGGTCCTGTAAAATGAATTTGGAAGTGTTCCCTCCTCTTCCATATTTTGGAAGCGTATGAGAAGGATTGGCATTCATTCTTTTTAAATATTTGGTATAATTCATCCGGTCCTGGGTTGTCTTTGTTGGGACATTTTTGACTACTGATTCAATTTCCTTACTCATGATTGGTTTATTCAGTTTCAATTCCAATTCCTTCATGATCCAGTCTTTCTTTCTTTTTTCTTTCTTTCTTTTTTCTTTCTTTCTTTTTTCTTTCTTTCTTTCTTTCTTTCTTTCTTTCTTTCTTTCTTTCTTTCTTTCTTCTTTCTTTCTTTCTTTCTTTCTTCTTTCTTTCTTTCTTTCTTTCTTTTCTTTTTTTTTTTTTTTGAGTTCAGAACACTCACCACCCCTATGCTGTGAGTGATTGGGGTTTGTTTTATTTTTTGTAATTTTTTTATTGGAGTTCGATTTGCCAACATATAGTATAACAGTAGGTGGTATGTTTCTAGGGCTTTTTCATTCTTCTAGGTTATCCAGTTTTTTGGGTGTATTATTGTTCATAGTAGTCTCTTATGATCCTATGTATTTCTGTATGATCAGTTGTAATGTCTCTTCTTTCATTTCTTATTTTGAAGTCCTTTCTCTTTTTTTCTTAGCTAGTCTACCTAAAGGCTTATCAATTTTATTTATATATTTTTTAAAAAACTGCTTTTGGTTATTTTTTTCTATTGATTTTCTAAGTCTCCATTTCATTCATTCCTGCTCTTATCTTTGTTATCTTTATTTTGTGACCTAATGTGGTCTCTCTTGGAGAAAAGCTCTGCCTGTGCTTGAGAATAACATGTATTCTGCTGGCATTATATAGGCATTCTGTACATGTCTTTTAGGTCCATTTGGTCTAAACTGTAGTTCAAATCCAAAATTTTCTTGTTGATTTTCTGTCTATCCATTGCTGCAAGTGGGATATCAACCCCTGCCCCCAACTATCACAGCATTGTCTATTTCTCCCTTCAGATCTGTTGGTATTTACTTAATATAGTTAGGTGCTTTCATTTTGGGTGCATATATATTTATGATTGCTATATCTTCTTGATGAATTAATGCCTTTATCATACAATGACCTTCTTTGTCTCTTGTTACAGCTTTTGGCTTAGAATCTAGATGTTTGATATAAGTATAGCTACTTCTGCTCTCTTTTGGTTTCCACTTTCATGGAACAGATTTTTCCATTCCTTCAATTTGAGTTATGTGTGTCCTTAAAAGCTGCACTGACTCTCTTACAGGCAGCATATAATTTGGTCTTGTTTTTTCTACATCCAGCCACTCTGTCTTTTAAGTGGAGAATTTAATCAATGTATATCGAGGGCAATTATTGATAGGTATGGACTTACTAGTGCCATCTTATTGTGTTCTGGTTTATTTGTAGTTCCTTTCTCTCTGTTGCTGCCTTTCCCTCATTTTGATGATTTTCTGTAATGCAAGTACTTTGATTCTTGTCTCTTCATCTATTGTATCTACTGTGGATATTCACTTTGTTGTTTCCATGAGGCTCACATAAAACATCTTATACACCTAACAGTTTATTGTAAGGTGATAACTTCTAAACTTTGATCTCATATGAAAATTCTACTTTTTTACTCCTTCCTACCTCTGTGGTTATGTGTTACAATTTACACTTTTATATGGTGCATTTATCAACAAGTTATTGTAGCTATAGTTATTTTGTAATACTTTCATCCTTTACCTTTTATACTAGAGTTAAGAGATAAACACCACCATATTACAGCATTATTCTAAATTTGACAATATACTTATCTTCACCAGGAGTTGTATATTTTCATATACTTACATGTTATTAGCATTCCTTAATTTTTGCTATAAAAATTATTTTCAGTATTTTTTTTTTTTTTTTTTTGGTAAGCAGGTATAGTGTTAATAAACTCCCTCAGGTTTTGTTTGGGAAGTGTTTTTCTCCTCCATTTCTAACCGACAATTTTGTCAGAGTATTCTTAGGTAGCAGTGTTTTTTCTTTCATCACATTGTATATATCATCCTACTCTCTCCTGGACTATACTATTTCCATAAGTAATCTGCTGATAGCCTTATTGAGATTCCTTTTTAAGCTACAAAATTTTTTCTTATTGCTTTTCAGATTCCCTCTTTGTCTTTCATTTTTGAGTTTTCTTATAATACATCTTGAAGACTTTTTAAATTTGAGTTTGGTGACTTATAAGGTTTATGAACTTGAATATCCAAACTTCTCACTTGATTAGGGATGTTCTCAGACATTATTTTCTTAAATTAACTTTCTGATCATTTCTCCCTCTTTCTCCTTCTAGAAATCCAAAATTCACAAATCGGTTATTTTGATGGTATCCCACAAATCAAGTAAGATTTCTTCACTTTTTTCCAATTATTAAAAATTTTATTTTCCTCTCTTATATAGTCTCAAAGCTCCTGTCTTCTTATTTATATGTTCTTTTTTTCTGTGGATTTATTCTGATGTCGATGTTCTCTAGTACATTGTTTTCCATTGAAAACATTGAATTCTTCAGCTCCAGAACTTCTGTATGGTTATTTTTTTTATGATTTATTTCTCTTTGTTAAACTTCCTCAGTTTGCTTAGTATTATTCTTTAAAAAAAAACCGATTTTATTTATTTATTCATGAGAGACACACACACACACACAGAGGGAGAAGCAGGCTCTATGCAGGGGGCTCAATGTGGGACTCAAACCCAGGAATCCGGAATCTGGGATCATGCCCTGAGCCAAAGGCAGATGCTCAACCACTGAGCCACCCAGGCATCCCTGCCTTGTATTGTTCTTGCCACACCTCACTGAAAGTCATTCTTTATTTTCTGACCTTCATTAAGTATCTTGAATTCTTTTTTTAAAGAATTTATTTATTTATTCATGAGAGATACAGACAGGGAGGCAGAGACATAGGCAAAGGGAGAAGCAGGCTCCCTGTGGGGAGCCTGATGTGGGACTTGATCCTGATGGGATCAAGGGCCCTGGGATCATGACCTGAGCCAAAGGCAGACGCTCAATCACTGAGCCACCCAGGAGTCCCTTGAATTCTTTTTCAGATAAATACAAGGCCTATGGAATTGGTTACTAGAAGATTATTGTGAACCTTTGGTGGTCTTGTATTTCCTTGATTTTTCAAGTTCTTGGAAATATTTCACATTTGAAGTAGCAGCCATCATTTCTGGTCTTTACTAACTGCCCTGAGAAGAGAAGAGATACTCATTTCTATACACCATAATGAAGCAGCAGAAAAAGATATTAAGGAATAATTCTCATTTACAAATGTACCAAAAACAATAAGATGCCTGGGAATAAACCTAACCAAAAAGGTAAAAGTTTTGAAATCATGGATTGGAAGAACAAACATTGATAAAATGTCTGTATTACCCAAAGCCATCTATACATTTAGTGCAATCTCTCTACCACCAGCATTTTTCATAGAGCTAGAATAAACAATCCTAAAATTTGTATGGAACCACAAAAGACCCTGAAGAGCCAAAGCAACCTTGATAAAGAAAAACAAAGCTGGAGGCTTCAAAATTCCAGATTCCAAACTATATTACAAAGCTGTAGTCATCAAGACAGTATAGTACTGGCACAAAAACAAACACATAGATCAAGGGAACAAAAGTGAAAACCCTGAAATGGGCCCACAGCTATATAGCCAACTAATCAAAAGCAGGAGAATATCCAATGGAAAAAGTCTCTTCAACAAATGGTGCTGGGAAAACTGGACAGCAACACACCGAAGAATGAAACTGGACAACTTTCTTACATCATACACAAAAATAAATTCAAAATGGATGAAAGGCCTAAATGTGAGACCAGAAAGCATCAAAATCTTAGAGTAAAATACAGGTAGCAACCTCTGGGACCTCAGTCAGAGCAGCTTCTTGGTAGACACGTCTCCAGGGGCAAGGGAAACAAAAGCAAAAATAACTAACTATTGGACTTCATCAAGATAAATACCTTTTGCACAGCAAAAGAAACAGTCAACAACAGTAAAAGGCAACCTACGGAATTGGAGAATATATTTGCAAAAGACATATCAGATAAAGTATTAGTACCTAAAATCTATAAAGAACTTATCAAACTCAACACCCAAAGAACAAATAACCCAGTTAAGAAATGGGCTGAAGATATGAATAGACACTTTTCAAAGAAGACATACAGATGGCCAACAGACACGTGAAAAGATTTTGACATCACTCATCATCAAGGAAATACAAATCCAAACCATGTTGAGATACCACCTCACACCTGTCAGAATGGCTAAAATTAAGAACATAAGAAACAGCAGGTGTTGGAGAGGATGTGGAAAAAGGGGAGCCCTCTTGCACTGTTGGTGGGAATGCAAATTGGTGCAGCCACTGGAGAAAACAGTATGAAGTTTCCTCAAAAAGTTAAAAATAGAACTACCCTATGATTCCGCAATTGCACTACTAGGTATTTACCCAAAAGATACAAAAAATACATATTTGAAGGGGTACATGCACTTAATTGTGATGAGTCCTGGGTGTCGTATGTAAGTGATGAACCACTGAATTCTCCAGAAACTAATATTGTAATGTATGTTAACTAACTAGAATTAAAACAAAAATAATAGAGGGAGGTAGGGGGAGAGGGAGAGAGAGAGAGAGAGAGAGAGAGAGAGAGAGAGAGACCAAGACCCTGTCAGCTGTGCTAGAGATTCTGAGGCTTTCTCAGGCTTATGGATACATCTGAGCCATACTTCCTTCCCCCTCTTGTGGCAGAGTTCTTCAGCTTGTGTCTTTTGATCCTGCAATGTACCAGTCCAAGCACTAACAGCCTCCCTTTGGTTTCTCAAGAGTGGAACTACAGAGCAAGCTTGTGGTCTCTCCTTGGCATCCATATTTGGTCTGGCTTTCTGTGTATGCCTACTAGCCATCTGCCGAAGTTCATTTTTGCCTCCACTGAGAGTATGCACAAGGATGTGGGGGTGCATGTATGAGGCATGCTAAGCACTGGGTGTGTCCATGGGCCAGGTGGGGGGATTTGCAGGCGAGGTGTCCCCAGTAACTTGTGGGTAAGCTTCTTGATGGAGTCCATGATGCAGTTAGTAGGATCTTCATCCCCTTGCCACCATTCACCAGCCTCCTCCCACCCAACCTGCCCCCCCACCCCCGCATCACGTAGCTCATGACTCAGTTCAACTCTCTAATGCATTCAAACTCTTTTTTCCCTTCCAATGGTGTGCTGGAGTTTCTCCACTGGAAACCTGGACTTCCACAAAACTCTCTCATCCGTGGGTGATTATCTAAGACAGTATTCTCCAGGGGCTCCCATAATGCAGCCAAGAGAAGCTGGAGCTGGTTCATGGGTCACTGCAGAGTCCACAGCTAGGACTGAGGTCTGTATGCTATTACCCAATGCCCAGGCAGGCAAGACTCCTCTAGGGTTCCTTGGCATATGGCCCTGGATCCCACAGATTTCACAAAGGCACTTCTATCAATGGAAGCATGCCAGATTGTTGTTGTTAGGGAGAGACAAGATGAAGGACATCTTATTCAGCCATATTGCTGATTTACAATGCCTGATTCTTGACTGTCTCATGCACTAGAAGATAAACCCCTATAAATGGTATTAGAGAGACATCTGACATTTGAATTCTTCTGTGAAGTAGATAATAATATATCAGTGTTAAATGTCCTTATCTTGATAACTCTAGTGTGGTTACGGTAGTTAAGTAAGAGATGTCTTAGGGAAAAGACACCTAAATACTTAGAGGTAATTGAGCATGTGTTTATTTTTACATGATAGGATGCAGGAAGAGTGAAAGATTAGAGAGGGGGAATGAGACAGAGAGTGTGAAAGTGATGGAATAAATGGCAAACAACTGGAGAATCTGGGTAAAGCATATTCAGGATTTCTTGTACTATTCCTGTAACTTTTCTGCAAATTTGAAATTCCATAAAAATAAAGTAGATAGTGCACCTGGTGGTCCCATGGATTTGTCTCTTGCTTCAAAACTGCTGGAATAGAACAGACCCAGGGACTCCCCTTCTTCCAGATTCCAGCCATCCTCTAACCATCTCACTAGTCACTACTTCTAGGGCCACCCTCTTGTCTATCCTCTGCTTCTGGGACCAGCCAATATTGTTTTATTGTGGTCAGTTTGTTATTATCAACCATGAGCTCCAGGACTTATAAGAATTATTCCACCAAGGTGGAGGCTGCTATCAACTTCATGGTCAATGTGCATCCTATATCTATCACTTGCTGGGCTTCTATTTAGAAGGAAACCACATGGCCATAGAGAGCGTGGGCCACTTCTTCTGTGAGATGGCCCAGGAAAATACAAGCGTACTGTGTGTCTCTTGAAGATACAAAACCAATGTAGCAACTATGCCCTCTTCCAGGATGGGCAGAAGCTCTCCCAAGATGAGTGAGGTGGCAACCTGAATGAAAGCTGCCATGGCCCTGGAGAAGGACATGAACCAGGCTCTTTCGGGTTTGTACATCCTGAGTTCTGCCCTCATCTTTGTGACCTCCTGGAGAATGATTGCCTAGATGAGTAGGTGATACTCATCAACAAGATGAGTGACCACCTGACTAAAATTGATGGATTAGCTAGTTCCCAAGCTAGGAGCTCTCCAAGGGTACAGCGAGGAGCCCTTGGAGCCCAGCAGCCTTTGACAGGCCCCTCTCACCCCCCTGGTATCAGAGATTCTGGCTAAGTCTCTCTCTCCACCCACCAGGTAGCTATCAACCACTCTGGATCACTGTCCCAGGCCATGGGTCAAATGCATACAATAACACTTTTTGCAGCATAAAATAGAATACAATAAAGTAAAAGTAAAGTAAAATATTACCTCAGAAAATACATGGTGCTTTGAAAGCAGATAATAGCAGGCCCTAACCTAGTTTGTAGGATTAGGAACACTTCCTAGGGAATTATTCAAGATGTGGCCCCTTTGGGCCAGTCATTAGTCTTAGATGTCCGCAACCCTCCATTTGTGCTTCTAAAATATTTCCTCAATTATTCTCACTTTTGGAATTTTGGGAACTCTTGAGGTGTCAATGTACAAGGCATGGTTATAGCTGAATAAATGGAAGCAATTTATTTTTTTTTTTATTTTTGGAAGCAATTTAATGAAAGTAATATGATGCAATTTCTATGGAAGTAAAATTTTACCTGGAAGATTCCTACTAGGCCACATCTTAGTCAATATTTTTAAAAAGATAGGCTAGAATTAACATTTCATCTCTTGCTTGTTCTGACTTTCTGTGTCTGATAGGAGCTGTTCTCCTCACAGTATGGTAGAAGGTTAAAACTCATTCATAGATACAGAGATGGGCGGACAAAGCTTGCCTAAGCCTCAGAACCTAGAGACTTGAGAAAGTCTTCAGAGTCCTATCTTATGAGTGGTTTCTGATCCTGTTATTCACCAACTTCTTATAGTTTTTATCACTATATAATTCAAATACAGCTTCAGAAGTTGTGAAAGACAAAAGGAAACATGAAGTGATCCTTGGTTCCTCCCCAAAATGGGCAGTATAGTGAGAGCAACAGAAATGTATAAAAACACTGAAATATAAGGCAACCACAACTAAGGCAAATTGAGATTTCTATTATGAATTAGAGCTTACATGGGAGTCTACTTTGCTCATTTGTTTTCCAGAAAGAGATTCTAGACTGGCTGTGACTAATGACATGCTTTTAAGAGAGCGCAAGAACCACTTATAAGGGTATCACTGGAGCATTGTATTTTCTTTTTCTAAAAAACATATGTATGCATGTATGTATGCATGTATGTATTTATTTTAAAGTTTATTTTTAATAATCTCTACACCCAACGTGGAGCTTGAACTCATGACCCTGAGATCAAGAGTTGCATGCTCTTCCAACTGAGTCAGTCAGGCGCCCCAGAAGTATTTTATTTTCTATATCTACAATATTTACTATTCCATAGAAGGAGACGTTTGCAGTCTGAGATCATCTGAGAAGGGAAGGAAATTTGGAATAGTGTCAGCACCTGAAGAGAAACTAAAAATTATCTCCTGGGTTACTTTAACAATATTTTAATGTTGTAGTAGTTTAAAGATTTATTTATTTATTTGAGAGAGAGGGAGGGAGGGAGGGAGGGAGGGAGAGAGAGAGAGAGAGAGAGAAAGAGAGAAAGAGCATGTGTGAGCGGGGAGGGGACAGAGGGAGAGGGAGAGAAGCAGACTCTCTGTTAAGTGAGTACGGAGCCCAACTCAAGGCTTGATCTCACAACCCTGAGATCATGACCTGAGCTGAAACCAAGAGTTGGACATTTAACCGACTAAGCCACCCAGGCACCCCTTATGTTGTAGTAGTTTAAATAATTTATGCTCTTTTTAAGGCCCTTCTTAAGAATATCAGCAAAAGAGTCAAAGCAAACATTTCAGAAATTATTAGTTCTCCCAAATTATAAGCAAAAACATAAATAATCTTCAAGAATATTGTGTCAGAAATATGATATGTTCTAAGATGAAATCCTAATAAAATATTTTAAATATTAAGGTGCTAAAATAAATTATATAAAAGAATCAGAAAATGCAAGCCAAGAGATATCCCATTCATTTTTTTGTAGCTTTTTAAAAAAAGATTTATTTATTTATTTATTTATTTATTTATTTATTTATTTATTTATTTATGAGAGATACAGAGATAGAGGTAGAGACAGGCAGAGGGAGAAGCAGGCTCCCTATAGGAGCCCAATGCAGGACTCAATCCCAGAACTCCAGGATCACACCCTGAGGGGAAGGCAGATATTCAACGCTGAGCCACCCAGGCATCCCAAGCCACCCTGGAGTCCCTGCATTCAGCTTTAAATTAAATCTAAATAACTATGCCAGAGGCCTTAATAAATGATCCTATGTATTCATTAAAACAACACTGTGAGGTTGTAGCATATTTTCCATTATACAGATAAAGAAACTGATGCACAAAGTGGATGATAAATAACTTCTCAACATCACATAACACATAAAATTTATGTAGATATAGAGCCTCTTATGAAAATAATGTTTAGATAATAAAATAAATATCTCTTTCAGGTTTCTCACCAGGGAGATTGACTTTGCTTTTAGCCTCCAATTTTTACTTTAGAATAAACACAAAATTGAATATAATAGGAAGTGCCTATTTTTCCTACATACATATATACATATTTATTTATTTATATTTTATTTTTTTATTTATTTGAGATTGTAAGAGAGTGAGCGCCCAAGTAGGGGAAGGAGAGGCAGAAGCAGACTCCTTGCTGACTGGGGTTCCTCATGTGGGACTTGATCCTGGACCTTGAGATCACAACCTGAGCTGAAGGCAGATACTTAACCAATTGAGCCACCCAGGCGCCCGTACATTTGTTTTTTAATGATGGCATTTTACTTACTCAATAAATGGCCTCTAACTTCTTTTTCACCTTTTCAGATATATTCTCAGAACTCCTCTGTTTTGAAAATTATTTTAAGTTTCTGAAATGATAAATTGTATTCTGGGTCATTGAAAGAGCTTTCAGACAAGGGTTTTAAGCCACTCTCCTTGATCATAAAGAAATCATGAAGAATGAAAGAAATGATGAAAAATTATGATAACCTAACCATGTTTTAGTTTTCATAAGGAATTAGTAAGAAAGCATATTCCCTAGACTACAGTCCAATTTATTTGACAGTAACACTAGACACATGTTTACCAAATTGTTAGAGAGATGTCTTGAGAGCATTTGGAAAGATATGTAGGAACACTAGTGGACACTTGCAATAAACCATGGCACAAAACTAATTTCCTTTGTTGGGAAGATCACTGCACTGGTGGACAAGGGGGTAGCTGCAAAGAAGAGAGTATAACTCTCATTATTAATATCCCTCATGCTGTACTACATCATTCTGTGTACTGCTGCCAAATGAAATGTCCAGTGTGAAATGATGAGAATTTGCATAATTCCAGTATTCATGAAAAATTGCGAAAGAAACACAGTATTAAAACTATACCCCAGGGGATCCCTGGGTGGCGCAGCGGTTTAGCGCCTGCCTTTGGCCCAGGGCGCGATCCTGGAGACCCGGGATCGAGTCCCACATCAGGCTCCCTGGTGCATGGAGCCTGCTTCTCCCTCTGCCTGTGTCTCTGCCTGCCTCTCCTCTCTCTCTCTCTCTCTCTCTCTCTCTCTCTCTCCTCTCTCCCCGTGACTATCATAAATAAATAAATTAAAAAAATAAAACTATACCCCAAATGAGAGACTGTCAACAGCAACTTCAAAGGAGTTCATTAGCTACAGCAATTGTTTTTCCTTTTTCTTTTCTTTTTTCTTTTTTTTTCTTTTTTTACTGTTCCTTTGCTCTATCTAGGTATAATACCAGTCAGCATTTATTTAACAAGTTTTTTAAAATTGTTTTTCAAGATAATTTAGGGATTTACTGACTCATGATACTGTGATAGGTTTTATCAGGAAAACTCTGCATCTATGTGATCTATAATTGCTTTTCAAACTGCCATAGCATTTCTAAATCAAGCCCTGGTTATTAATTAACATGTGGAAGTGGGAAGATATCATTATTCTCTCTGTATCCAAATTGTTTCCATTGTAGCCTGTGTTGCAATTCTGCTCGAGAAAGGATTTGAAACATTCATGAATGTCTTTAAGGCTTGTAAGCAACTCATTATTTTCATACTGTATGAGAATGGTAATGTAAAAATCCTAAATCTGTAACTCCAATTTTAGGACCTTGCCAAGTTCCCCCTGAGACATTAGAGAATTACTGACAAATCCCTATGAAGGCAATTTCTATTACTGCAGCATTAAAATATTCTACTGGTAGCGAACCCCATTACAAAACTAGCATTGAATATTGGGGAATAAGATCAGTATATCCTTACAACAGCTACCAAGATTTTCTATATGTAATTTCAACTTCAAAACAATTTTAAATATATCACTTTTACCTGTGATTAACAGAGAACAAACTGGTGGTTGCCAAAAGGGAAGCAGGGGCAGGATGGATGAAATAGGGGAAGGGGATTACAAGGTACAAACTTCTAGTTATAAAATAGAGATGAAAACTACACCTTAAGGAATATTGTCACTACTATTGTAGTAACCTCTGGTGATGACACTTATCATAAGCATGGAGTAATGTATAGGATTGCTAAATCACTTATATTGTACACCTGAAACTCATATAACATTGCATGTCAATTATACATGAATAGTAACTAAAGTAGAAATGCTGAGTAAAAATAAAGCTGATAAAAATATTCAAAGAAAACATCTATAGTTTAATGACCCAGAGATAGAAACTGACACGATTGTATTTTTTCCACATTTTCTGTACTTGAATGTAGTACATGCCTACAGTTTACCCACAAATGGGATCCTACTCCATAGGCTCCTACTTTATAGAATTTTTTGGCTTAACAATACACCATCACCATTTCCCCATGATATCAGATGTTCTTCAAAGTATTATTCTAATAGCTATATAGTTGCTGAATGTTTAAGGCCATACCTTAGATATACAGTGTAGTGAGTACTGCACGTTTTATTCTGATTATTTAACTCATATGCTATAAATTTAATCTTTTAGAGAAGATCTGTGTTTTCAGTTATTTGAATCTAAAATATTTCCCCCAAATTTCCCTTTCTAAATAGTCCATAACTTATATATGTTTTGCCCATCATCACTTGTAGCACTAATGTACAAAAGACTTTAAAGCAGATAAATTATTTCAGAGAATTTTTTTTGGAGTGTAGTATAATTTTTCTACCTAAATATTTGACAGAAAGTATATATGAAACAAGCATCCCTGGATCTTCTGTAAAGCTTTCTCTGGAAAAACAGCAAAATTCAGGTATGTGATATTTACTTTTAAGGAATTAATCTATTATCATTGCATAGGTAGCAAAGGAATTTTCCATTTATCATTATCTATACAATTCATGTGTATTCTTAAGCATAAACAATGTGGTTAGAAAAGCCATGAGTGTATGAACAAAAGACAAGAATAGACTTGTTTCTGAAATACTCAGTATAATTTGAAATATATTCATCTTGTCTGCTTCTTCATAATTGGTTCAGAAGCTTGGACTATCTTTAATTCTCAAAGTTGAAATAAAACATTTGTTTAGTCAACACTTGAATGAATGTATGCAGTTATTTCTTAAAGTTAAAAAAATAAGATTCAAGGAAATGAATTCCTAAAATATTTAACATTTTTATCACAATCATTATTGTAAACAATACTGTTTTACAAAAACACCAATTTGTCAAACACTTTGCCCAACATTTGCATGACTGTGTATGGGTGTGTGAGCAAGGCAGGCAAATATGGTTTTAAATCTTTTAACAACAGAATGGAGGAGCTTGACCAACAAGCCAAATGACATTCAGACAGAAGAGTCTGTTGCCATTTTCAAAAAATATATCCAGAAGCCCCCAACAATCTCTTAAGAATAATGTGATAGTAACATTATGCTACACAGTTTTCTTCAAAATTGCCTAGCAACAATAATAATTACAACTGACATTTACTCAAGAAACCAGGCACTTAGCAGTGTGAAGTACTCTATCTGGTTTTAACTTCACAATAAGGTATTATGGTAGGAGGTATGATCATGACAAAATTTTCTTTTAATTTTTTTTTATTTATTCATGATAGACATAGAGAGAGAGAAAGGCAGAGACACAGGCAGAGGGAGAAGCAGGCTCCATGCCGGGAGCCCGACGCGGGACTCGATCCCGGGACTCCAGGATCGCGCCCTGGGCCAAAGGCAGGCGCTAAACCGCTGAGCCACCCAGGGATCCCCAAACATGACAAAATTTTAAAAAGAACAAAAGTACCTTTGTGGGAGTTGTGGAATCTGGGACTACAGGCCAAGGGGCCTGGGAGGAGTGTCTCCTACTTCTGCATTGGGTATTAGGCAGATAGACCACAGTATGGGCTGCAGAACCAGCCAAAGTCTCTCTTGACCATAGTGGGGGAAAACCAGGCAAGTGCTGACTTGGGCAGACACCCATGGATACGAGAGCTTTTGCAAATATTCAGCCTTCCTGAAAAGGGATTCCAGCACTATGTTGGAGGAAACAAAACAAAACAACAAAAAGACAAACCGAGTTTGAACACAATGGAGAAGGTAAGGGGAGCTTTGCCAGCACTGCCTCGTTCCCAGGGCAGTAGACTACAGGGACAACTAGAGGACAGTGAGCTCTCTTATGAGGATAAGGGAAAGACGTGAGGAAGGGCCTGAGTGCTCCCACTGTGTGAGAAGCTGCTGGAGAAGCCTGTTTCTCTCCAGCAGCACCAAGAGTGCTTAAGTGGGGGCACTCCATGAATGGGTGAAGGAAAGGGATCTGGAAAGAGGTGGATAAGAATACCAAAGGGTATTAAAGGGTCACAATTCTTGCTGGCTGCTTTCTGGATCCAGCGGGAAGACTGCCCATTAAACGTTGGGAGAACCTCACCCAAGGAGGCCCATGGACACTCCCAAAACCCCAAGTTCTAAACTCACATCACCCCCCACTCTGTAGTTGGCTACTTGATACAACAGTGAGAGCGAGCCTCAGTAAACAGGGACTCCCTCAGAAAACAGATCAAAGTCTGTGGGCTTGGGAAAAACCACACATTTGAACTGTGGTGCCACCTTCTGGAAAACAAGAGAGGCTTCAGACTACCAACCTGGTGACTTATAAAAACCAGAAAAGACATACAAGCTTAAGAATACTGCCACAAGGGGAAGTGATAAGTGTGTAGCAGGTGTATCCATACAAGATTGGAGTAAGTCCCAGATCTAAGCGATGACCAGTGCAAAACATCTCCCACTTGAAGACAACAAGGAAGATTTGAGAAGGTGTCTAATACTTCAATACAAAACAGCAAAGCTCAACAAACTGATCCTTCAGATATGAAGGGGGGTGGGGTGGAGAATAAAGACTTTCCGTGAAAACAAAAGCTACCTGCCTTGGAAGAAAAGCTGAAAGGAGTGCTTCAAGCTGAAGTGAAAAGAGGTGAATTAGTGACATAAAAAACATATGAAAACATACAACACTCTGGTCAAGATAAATATACATATGGTCAAATTTAGAAAACTCTAAATCTGTAATAGGAAGGTGTGTTAACCATTTATCTATAGTATAAAGATTAAAGAAAATAGTCTTAAAAATAACTACAGCTACTATAATTTGTTAAAGAATACACAATATAAAAAGAGGCAATCAAAACCATAAATCACCATCAAAAAGAGGTAATATCAAAACCATAAAAGGGGGAATAAATATAGAGCTTTCATATGCGATTAAAGTTAAGTTGCTATCGGTTCAAACTGGACTATCTATGAGATGTTTTACGTAAGCCTCACCATTACTACAAAGGAAATACTTATACTACATTTACAAAAGACAAAGAAACAGAAAGCAGAGCAACCACCATGGAAAATGGTCAATTCATAAAGATAAGCAGAAAGAGAAGTGGGAAAACCAGTGGGAACTATAAACAGACATAATGTGATTAGTAAGATGGCATTAGTGATTCCTTATCTATCAAAAATAACTCTGAATGTAAATAGATTGAACTCATCAATCAAAAGGCACAAAGTGGCTGGATGGATTAAAATAAACAAGACTAGGAGCCCCTGGGTAGCTCAGTGGTTGAATGTCTGTCTTTGGCTCAGGTCATGATCCCGGGGTCCTGGGATCAAGTCCCGCATCAGGCTCCCTGCAGAGAGCCTGCTTCTCCCCCTGCCTATGTCTCTGCCTCTCTTTCTGTGTGTCTTTCATGAATAAATAGATAAAGTCTAAAAAAAAAATAAAATAAACAAAACGGAACCATAGGTTTTCTACAAGAGACTCTCTTCAGAGTAAGGACATGCATAGACTCAAAGTAAAGGGATGGAAAATAATATTCAAATGCAAGTGGAAACCAAAAGAAAGAAGAGATAGCTATACTTACATCAAGTAAAATAGACTTTAAGCCAAAAATAGTAACAAGAGAAAAGAAGGTTATTATATAGTGATAAAGGGGTCAATTTGTCAAGAAAACATTGCAATCATAGTTATATGCACACCCAACAGTGGAGCACCTCAATATATTAAGCAAAGACTAACAGGTCTGAAAGGAGAAACAGATACAGTCATAGTGGGGGACACTTCAATGCCCCACTTTCAGCAATGGATAGGTAATCCAGACAGAAAATCAATGAGAAAACACTGGACTTGAACCACACATTAGAACAAGTGGACTCACCAGTCATATACAGAATATTCCATTCAACAGCAGCAGAATACACATAATTCTCAAGTACACATGGAACATTCTCCAGGATAGATCACATGATAGGCCACAAAACAAGCCAGCAAATTCAAGAAGATTGAAATCATAGCAAGTGTCTTTTCCTACTGCAATGGTAAAAAAGTGGAAATCAGCCAGAGGAAAACAGGAACATACAAGCATGTGGATACTAAAAAGTATACTCCTGAACAACCATAGTATGTAAAAGAAGAGGGGATCCCTGGGTGGCTCAGCGGTTTGGCGCCTGCCTTTGGCCCGGGGTGCGGTCCTGGAGACCCGGGATGGAGTCCCGCGTCGGGCTCCCGGCGTGGAGCCTGCTTCTCCCTCCTCCTGTGACTCTGCCTCTCTCTCTCTCTATGTCTATCATAAATAAATAAATAAATAAATCTTTAAAAAAATAGGAAAATCTGTCAAAACAAATGAAAATGAAAATACACCAAAACCTATGGGATGCTTCAAAATCAGAAGGATGTTTAAAGTGATAAAGGCATATATTAAGAAAATAGAAAGTTCTCAAATAAACAACCAAACTTTACACCCCCAGCAAACTAGAACTAGAACAAACCAAGCCCAAACTTTGCAGAAGGAAGGAAGTAATGATCAGAGTAGAAATAAATAAAATAGAGACCAGAAAAACAGGAATTGGTTTTCTAAAATGATAAACAAAATTGGCAAAACTGTCATTAGACTGAGTAAGAAAATAAGAGAGGAGGGATCCCTGGGTGGCGCAGCGGTTTAGCGCCTGCCTTTGGCCCAGGGCGTGATCCTGGAGGCCCGGGATCGAATCCCACATCGGGCTCCCGGTGCATGGAGCCTGCTTCTCCCTCTGCCTATGTCTCTGCCTCTCTCTCTCTCTCTCTGTGTGTGACTATCATAAGTAAATAAAAATTAAAAAAAATAAGAGAGGAGACTCAAGCAAATAAAATTAGAAATGATAGAGGACACATTACAACTGATACTACAGTACTGTGAGGGTTGTAAGAGACTACTATGGAAAATTATACATCTACCAAATGGGTAACCTAAAATAAATGCATAAAATTCCCCCAAAATGAGGAAGTAGGCAACCCCCCAAACTCATGTTATGAGGCCAGCATTACCCTGATACCAGAGCCAGATAAGGACACTGCGAGCAAAGAAACCATATGCCAATTATCTCTGACGAATACAGAGGCAAAAAATCTCAACAAAATATTAGTGAGCTTTATGACTTTATTTTGTACCTTACTACTGCATCAGGATTCTAGGCTTCACAGTGTTTTGATTTAGGTTATCAGCGGGTTCCTTACCTCAAACGCAAACACATTTTCATGCCTTCCCTTACTCAACCTCGTTTCTGCATTTGATGCTGATTATTCTCCTTACTTCCTGAAAGGTACTACTCTCTTGGCCTTAATAATGCCACACGTTGACCTCATACCACCCTTCTAGTTCTTTTTGTTCCCTCCACTCCTTCAATGCAGGTGCTTAAAAATGTTTTAGTCTTCGTCCAATGTTCTTTTTATTCTACGGTCTATAGGGAATCCCATCAACTCTTTGGCTTCAACTACAGTGTTGACCTGCTGGTTATTTCTACTTCAATCAGATTTTTATTCCTACTCGTAGTCCCATATCCACGGATGACAGCTAAGCCTCCAAACTCATACTTCCTTCTCACTCACCATCTGCTTAGTCACCAGTTTCTGAACAACCTGTCCTCTAAATATTTCTAAATCTGCCTCCTCTTCTTTATCCCTATCAATGCCATCCTTTCTCATGATCTGTCTCTTTCCTAGACATGAACAGAGCCCAAAATGATCTTACCTTGACATTGCTGTCATTTGAGCTTAATCATATATATATATAGTCCATGTGAAGCCAGTGAAATGTCTTCAAAAGGAAAGTGATATGGTAAGAGTAGCATTAAAGAACAAGAAACATTATGTCTACAGTGTGGAGAATAGAAGCTTAAGGGCAGGAGGAGCAGCTAAGTGGTTGTTGTAGTATCCTAGGTGAGAGAGGAGAACCTCTACTAAAAAAATTAAGGGTAGGAACATAAGGCAGTGACAGATTAAAAATATATCCAGGAGACAAATGTTTAGGACATAGTAATTGACACAAGACATGAAATAAAGCAATATTCACTTTACTAATCTTTCAGGGAATTCACCTTTATGCTATCTTATTTTTTGCTCATCTCTACTATATGTCATATATTCACCAATATGGTCTCACCCTAGTTCATATTTATGAATCATTTTTCCAATTGAGATATAATCAACCTTTTCAAATACAACCTCACTTCCTCTCAACTATGCATATCAAATCTACTATTTAAATTTCCCTTTCAGGGGTACCTGTGTGGCTCAGTTGGTTAAGCATCTGGATTTCTTCTATTCAGGTCATGATCTCAGGGTCCTGAGATTGAGCCCGGCATGGGGCTCGGCACTGAACAAGGATACTGCTCGTCCCTCTCCCCACCCCCTTGCCTCTCCCCCTGCTCACACCTGCACACATGCTCTATCTCAAATAAATAAAATCTTAAATAAATTAAATAAATTTCCCTTTCAATAGGAATTAAACATTCAACATACAGTCAGTGATTTGGAGGATAAATGACACGTTAGTATCATGTCTCAGCAACTAGAAGTTACAAGCGTGGGCATGGATCACTTCACACCATGGACTTGTCTCAGGCCATCATTTTTCTCTGACCATGCTGAATTCTCTCCTTACCTTGATTTGCTATTTTCCTAATCATCCCATGAAGAAACTATCAACATGAATGCTATCCTACTCCTTTTGTGTTTGTATGCCAAAGCGATACTCTCTGTTAAACATTTCTATTGTGTCTGGCACAAGTGCTTTATATGTGTTATCTCAATGAAAACATAAAACCCCTACAAAATGGATATTATTTTTTCCCACTGGAAAAAATTTGTTAACCAAAATACACGAGAGATTAAGTTGCCAAAGTCATGTAACCAGTATAGTACTATTGTTGTGATTTCTGAAAAATAATGTGAATTCTTTCTGCCTACTTCAAGTGGTTAAATGATTTCTTTATCTGTGGTTTATGGGGTGGATCCAAAGGAGGGGGCAGATCTGAGAAAAAGAATTGCTGTATTAAAATGGGATCACTTCCAAGTCTGCACTGGATTGCATTAGAATACCAAGTAATTAGAATACATTAAATTTCTAATAAATATTGTCTTAATTTTGTTTCTTGGAACTAAACAGTTTTATAATTTTTATACCAAAATAAACACATTTGTGTTCTTGTTTTCCTTTTGGTTTTTTTCCCTTTAGTTATGGGATGTCCAATTCTTTCAAGGAAACCTAGACATTTACAAGGTTCCAGTTGTTCCACTTCTTCAACAGATAGCTTTTTTAATGCACAATGAACATGTCTGTTCTTTCACATTTTATGTTGATTTACATTATAAAACCCAAGCTCTGTCTTAACATAATTGCTAAATATTTGGTAGTTGCTGGTAGTTTATGAACCTAATTTCAGAGTTGACATTTTTATTGATTGTTGTCATTATCTTTAGTAACAGGTTAATTACTCGTGGGACACACATGATATTTTGATATATGCACATTTCACAGAATTAAAGTATCATTGCACCTTTAAGTTTGAAAAACCCTTATAGGTCAATTAATTCTTTAAATAACCCCTATTTAAAACATATATATATGACCCAGACCACTGCCAGCAAAGCATAAAATTAAGAACATTTGCCAGTAGTAGGCATGAGAGGAAAAATGATCCTTTAAAAAAATTTAGTTTTACACAATCACTATCTCAGTGAGCTTAATAAATAAAAGTATTTACTACACGCCAAGGGTTGTTCTAAGTGCTTACAAGTATGAATGCATGCAATCCTGGATGAAGATATTATTATTAAATATGATCCATTTTATAGATGCTAAGACTGAGGTACAGAGAAGAAAAATAAATCTATTCAAGGACATGCAACTAGTTCATGATAGAGCTAGGTTTCAGATTCAGCCCAGGGATTTAATGGCTACATTATGATTTCTTTAGTCTGGTAAAAAAAAAAAAAAAGCATTAGAACAATTGTTCAGTGATGGAGTTTAGCCTTTTTACATTGATTTTCATCCTTTCTCTATTTTTGACAGACTGTTTGGATTATACTAGGAAGTCCACAGGGCTTTGTTGCCAAGTTATTCTAATTGACAAGAATAGAAAGTACCGGATGCCCATTATGTACTCACAGAACATCTATGTTCTACATTCTGTTGGAACTTTTTTTTCAAGAATATATTTATTTTTACCATTGCAAATGCACAGCTTCAGCTGCGAGTGGAAACAACCTCAGTCATTCTGCTCCACTCAATGTTTGAAAAGAATATGCATCATTTCTTCAGTCAGCTGGATTTCTTTCCATAATGATATGCTGCATTGATCAGCTCTGAAAGTATTTATAACCCACCTCATTTTAATAGGACTATTAATACTCCTGATGTTTCAACAAACAGTATTAATCATTTCACTGTTGACATATTGACAAATGATTTGATATGCAGAAAAGGAAAATATAATCAAAGACAACCAAATTTCATCTTTCAGCTGTTCATGGAAGAAAATAATGTTAATATAATTTAAAGTTTCAAAGAGGATTAACAACTATGCTGGTGAGAAGTACCCAACAAAAACAACCCAGTCGTAAGTTAGCAGTAGATACTGGCAATAAAACAAGATGCTCCAGTTAAGAATATTATATCATCCCAGAATGAAGCATCAAGCCTAATTTTGTGGTATTAAAGGCATAATTCTGAAGCTTTACTTCTCACATCAGTTTGGCTTGCAAAGGTCATAGTATACTCTTGACAGGGAGACCCACTGCAAGGATTTTATAGGCCAGGAGTACAACAAAGGATTGTATCCTGCACTACAACTGAATGAAAATTTCTGGAATTTGGTTTATATTAGTATCGTGAATAGATGACAAATGGTAGCCACTGATTTAATGTTATGAAACAAAAGTGCATTGTAAAATATAATCAGAAAATATAATTTCACCTTTAATTACATATATAAGAATTTATACATTCTTATTATGCAAATCAAAGATACTAATTTTAATATGTACTAAGCTTTATCCATCCAATGAACATGTTGCTTCAAAATAACACTTATTGGGGTGCCCTGCTGGCTCAGTAGAGCGTGCAACTCTTTTTTTTTTTTTAAGGTTTATTTATTCATGAGAGACACAGAGAGAGAGAGAGGCAGAGACACAGGCAGAGGGAGAAGCAGGTTCCTCACAGGGAGCCCAACATGGGACTTGATCCTGGATCCTAGGACCAGGCCCAGAGCTGAAGGCAGATACTCAACCACTGAGCCACCGAGGCATCCCAAGTGTGCAACTCTTGATCTTGGGGTTGTGAGTTTGAACCCCACATCAGGTGTAGAGATCACTTAAAAATAAAATCTTAGAAAATAACACATTCCAGTACTACTGCTAGTGCTCAGAACACGTTTGGAATACATCATTTGGAATTTTCTTGGAAGCCAGCTGAAAGCCACTTGAGAAACTTGTCTAAGCAATTTTAATACTTTGTTTTAGAAAAAAAATAGTCAATTTTCCATTTAGTAATTTCACACTACTTTTTGGTGTTTAGTTAAAACATCCTTATCCACCTGCAAGTGATGAGAGCAGTACCAAAATGGTAACTGGTGCATGGAAGATGCTAAATTAATGTTTTGTGGATAAATGAATAAGTGAGACACAGGCTCCAGAGATAATTCCAAGAAGGAAGATTCATGAATTATTTGAGCAGTAGCTTCATCACTGAAAGAAGTTTATGTTCTCCCATGTGTACTACTTAGAAGGGGATGACACTTATCTGGATGGATGAGTTCAAATCTTCACATTATAAAATCAATCACCTTATTTTTAAGTCACACTTGGTATATCCAGAGTTTAACTTCTAGTCCAAGATTTTTCAGAATTTGAATTTATTCAAATGGATTTTATATTTTGTAAGGCAAATCAAGAGTTATCTACCGCCTTATAAATAATGCATAGGGAATAGGAATAGATGTAGTAACATGAAGTTGGTTTATTATGAGTGAAAAAATATTTAACACCAGTTCTGTTCAAATACAACTGAAAAGCATGAGCAATTCTTCATATCCTTTGCCCTCACTTTATGATAGTTACCCCATTAGCAGGCTGCCACTGTAGCAATGCTACATGAGGTCCTTAGGCAGGTTTTTCTATGCAGATAATCAGGGGAAAATTAGTAAAACTCACTAACCAATGGGTTGACTTCCGTAAGATGGCCAGGTGGTCTATCTAATGCTGGGTAGTGAGCTTGTTTGGATTTTTCTGATTTTCAACCAATCATTTGGGTGCAATACACATTCAGTCAGGGCAGAACAAAGCAGAGCAAACAGACAAGGATTGGATTGGAGCCCTTGGAATCCTGGCATTCCCAGGAGCATCGGATAATGAAAAGATGACTATTCTAGGAGTTTCAACTACTAGGACATCCTGAGGCTAACCCATGTATTTTTAAGCTAATTATTGCTGCCATGGCTCCTTCTCCAAGGTACCCAGGAATTCAATAGGGACAGTAAGTGAAGTAAACTGAGTCAGCCTTTCTCTTGCTACCAATTCAGGGATTATAGTATAATCAACTTACCTTTGTCCTTACAGTGAATGCTTATCTTAATCTCAAAGCTTTGGGATAGAAAGAACAAACACCTTCCCTTCACAAAACACATGGGATCTGTTGTCCTACTGGTAATTTTGAAAATGGTTATTAAGTAACTAATGAAACTCCTGATAGCATGCTGAATTGCTTGCTATTTCTTTATGTGCGATTATTCTTTAATATTCAGACTTCCAATTGCAATCTAAAAACTGCATTTCTTTCTACTAAGGTCATATAGAAACCAAGATTTCTGCTGATATGAGCACCACAAAATGGTCACACTTTTATAGAGTAGCTTTGCTCTGAGGAAGTTGCTAATATGGCTAAAATTTATTTGTGTTTTGTCCTGAGAAGCAGCAGCCATTGTCATTTCCTACAATCTGGCATACACACAGAGAAAAACATGAGGAAGTGATTTGTCCAAAGTTAAGACATGGAACTGGAACTGGAATGTATTTTGTCCTAACACAGAATTTTCTCTGGGGGCTGAGAAGCATTGAATTAAACAATCAGAGGGCTTGGGAATTTGTGTTCTGTATGTTGTTTGATAAGGTGGAAGCATATCATGGAGAACAGAAGGCAATATTCCCAAAATGATGAATTCTCAAAATTCTCCTAGATAAAATATTACTCCAGCTACTGCCTTGATTTTGATAGCACATTTTAAAAAATGGTTAAGAAGGCCTGCTTATTCATACTCCTAAACTCATCATTAAATTCCATCCTCATCATCACCAAAACTATCTAAGCTGTTATCATTCTTCCTTGAGCACTTGAGGATTAAATGAATCGGTATACATCAACTGCTTAGAACAGTATCTGGAACAGCATGATTCAACATACCGAGCATCCACCATGTGCCCTTTAGGCATTATACGAGACAAAGAGATAAATAAAAACTGGCTTAAGCCCTTTAAGTACCCAAAATCTAGTGAACAACAAGACAGAAACATAAGTACCTGCAATGTATGATACACTTGTTTTTAGTATATGTGCTGCCGAAGCGAGCACTGTATGATACACTATAGCAAGTGACATAATAAAGCCACAAACCACGATTATTGGGGTAAGAAAAGTTATATTTATTATTACCAATTAATTCATTCGCTCATTGATATAAATTAGCTCACACTTTTCTCACAACCTTTTTAAGGTGAGCTGGATAGATGTTCCTTTGAGCCCTTATATAGGGCTTTATTGTTTACACGGTGCTTTCGTATACACTGGCTCATTTATTGTAACCCTCACAACAGCTTTGCAATGGTGATATTAGCAGTATTTTCATCGCATAGAAAGGAAACAGATTTGGAAATAATGTTTTATATGGTTGGTCAAATGTCAGAGGTGTTCTGATGGCAAAGCCAGGACGAGGAAACGGAGTTGAAGGAAGATAGACACAGGCCCACGGTCACAGAGCTAGTTAGTAGTTCAATTTGGGATTATATTTTGTAAAGGCATATTCTGGACAATAGGGCCATACCTCATCAGGAATGGAATGGCCAGGGACACCTGGGTGGTTCAGCGGTTGAGCATCTGCCTTTGGCTCAGGGCATGATCCCAGAGTCCTGGGATCGAGTCCCACGTCAGGCTCCCTGCAGGGAGCCTGCTTCTCCCTCCGCCTATGTCTCTGCTTCTCTCTCTGTGTCTCTCATGAATAAATAAATAAAACCTTTTTTTAAAAAAAAAAGGAACGGAATGGTCAATGTATCTATTACCTCCACCCTCTGGTCCCTGGGATGTCTGTTAGTACCCATAAAATATCTTATTATATAGGACTTTTTAGAAGATGCACTGGTATTTGCCTTGCCTTGAAATGCTTTTAGGACCTATCTTCCTAGTATGAATCTTCTTTGGCATCCAGTATGACCTTTACAAATAAGAAAAATGATGATGGGGCACCTTGGTGTCACACTGAGTTAAGTATCTGACTCTTGGTTTCAGCTCAGGTCATGATCTCAGGGCCATGGGATCAGCCTGCATTGGGCTCCATGCTCAGAGAGAAGTCTGCTTGAGATTCTCTCTCTCCATCTCCTTCTGCCTCTCCTGCTTGTGCTCTCTCTCTAAAGTCAATAAATAGACCTTTTAAAAAATTATGACAAAGATTGACATTTTAAAAAGTATTTTCAAGAAGGGATTAGCAAATAAATCATTAGTTTCAATCAGGAGGCTCACCCTTCCTCATTTAGTATTTATATTAAGAGTGCGTTCTTCTAGAGGGCATTGTTTTACATTAAGCACTGAGGGAATATTTCAAGTTGGTCTCTTATGTGGACTCATTATTATTAGAATACCAGAAATATATTCAAGTATGGCATGGTTAATCGGAGTAAATTTCTCTGCCACTCACCTTACTGTAAATTTTACAGTATATGGGTGGGCTGATGTAGGAATGATTAAGTAGATAAGAGATTTCTTTTCTGAAATAGTCAAAAGAATTTGAATTAAAGAGAATGGTGAAAATAAGTATTAACTTGAACTTGTCTCTCACTTAGGATGTTCCTCAGTTCTAATTTAAATCTGGTTTCTAAGTAAACTTGAATGAGAAAAATATATTACTGCTAAAATTGTAGGACTCCATCTTTGAACATGATGTGAAATATAATATTTAGAAAAGAAAGTTGGAATGTATGGATATTTTGGTTCAGGATTATAAAGCCTTTGTAGAGAGGTGATATATTTATGAAAAAAAGTCAAGACTTTTGTAACATTGCTAATCTCTATCTATCCATCAAAATTCAAGTCAAATATGCATTATATGAAAGTTATACCCAAACATTTTAACAATGGTTATCTTAAGAGCGGTGCAGTAGACACTGCTCACAATTATTCCCTTCAAACCTTTGTCATGCCTTCCTGCATGCAGAATATCTTCCTCTGTCCCGCTGATTTGGGGGTTTAACCATGAAATTTTTTTTTTAACCATGAGATTTGTAATCTATGGAACAAGAGTGGAAGTCACAGTATAACAGCTCCATGTGGAGGCTTTAAGAATCATTACTTGTGATTACCCTTGTGGCTCATTCTCAAAATACTCTCATTTTTAAAGAGAAGAATGCGGGGGGATCCCTGGGTGGCGCAGTGGTTTGGCGCCTGCCTTTGGCCCAGGGCGCTATCCTGGAGACCCGGGATCGAATCCCACGTCGGGCTCCCGGTGCATGGAGCCTGCTTCTCCCTCTGCCTGCGTCTCTGCCCCTCTCTCTCTCTCTCTCTCTCTCTCTTTCTGTGACTATCATAAATAAATAAAAATTTAAAAAAAAGAGAAGAATGTGGGTCAGAATGGTTAGAGACATGTTTGTAATCATATAGCTCATGAGTCTTCAGATCTATAGGATTGGAAGTAACATTCTTCTTTTATATAACGTTCACAACTTCTGTTCATTGTCGTTACTATTTTCTCCGAATTTGTTTTTACCCAAGTCACGATGAATTTTTTCATGCAGCCACTTGTTCATTATGAAGACAGAGCAGGAGTGAAGAGAATCTTCTGAAGATGCACTAGCAGGTCACAAGAAGCAATCTTTTTATGTACATTCATGCATAAACAATACCATCTGACTTAAAATGCTATTTAAGAAAACTCTAAGATAAATAACCTTAGAAACTAGGCTTAATATTGGTCCTTTAAGACCATAGTATCTGTTAGGGGCAAATGCCTGTTCTGTACCCATATTTGATTTTTTTGTTCCCATGTTCTGCTGTGATTTGAGATCCTTAGCCACACCTTCAACATCTGGCTCCTGGCTTCTATCTCTGTTTCAGAGTAACCTGAAAAAGTGAGTGATATCTACCCCAGATGATCCAGCGTCTGATACACATCACAAAGTACGTTCTATTCTTACAGGCTGAAAATCGGGGAAGTTGATTCAATGGTTTTCCTTTGTAAACCAGCTTGTCTTCATATATAGGCTTTTCCTCATGCTATACTACATTTTGCAATCACCTAAATTTCATTTGCAGGGAATTACCATCTTTCTATTGTTTCTCCAGGTATTCCTCATTACTGAAAAATGCAAATATACTTTTTGCTCGAAACCCCTGCTGATGGAAACAAAATCCACATCGCTACTCAAATTATTATGAGCTACCTACAGCACTTGGCTAAACTAGGTGCATAGAAACTATTTCATAAAACATTCTCTCTTTATAAGGAAAGTGTGACAAGAATATGATGTGGTTTCTTAATTTCAGAATTGTTTCTTCTTCATCCAAATGAGAGATTGTTAGCGTGAAGAGGTAACAAGAAATAGTGAGGACTTGCCCAGCTTGACACTCTGTAGCTTGGGTAGATCCATGTCTATGTCCGTGCGTCACCATGGAAAGTGAGGAAGAGGACAATTAGGAGTAGGGTTGACTCCTTGCTTCAACAGAGCAGTTCTTTTTTTTTAAGATTTTATTTATTTATTCATGAGGGAGAGAGAGAGAGACAGACAGACAGACAGACAGGCAGTGGGAGAAGCAGACTCCATGCAGGGAGCCCGATGCAGGACTCGATCCCAGGTCTCCAGGATCACACCCTGGGCCGAAGGCAGCGCTAAACCACTGAGCCACCCAGGCTGCCCAACAGAGCAGTTCTTAATTGTCTTTATAAACTGTGCTTGGATAATACTTTGTTTTAAAAAGGGTCCATGGGAGAAAAATTGTTTTAAATCACTGGGCTGGGGAGGCCTGGCTGGCTCAGCAGTTGAGCGTCTGCCTTTGGCCCAGGGTGTGATCCTGGAGTCCTGGGATCGAGTCCCACATTGGGCTCCCTGCATGGAGCCTGCTTCTCCCTCTACCTGTGTCTCTGCCTCTCTCTGGGTCTCTCATGAATAAATAAACATAATCTTAAATCAATCAATCAATCAATCACTGGGCAGGACAATGAGCGGAGGTTTCGAAATCGGCTAGATTAGGTTCAATACTGGCCAAAACTATGTGACCTTGAGTAACCAAACTCTTTAAATTTCAGTTTCCTTATCTGTAAAATAGAGATGAATGAAGTCATACATCCATGTACTCAGAATATGGCAGGTATTTAATAAAGGGTAACATTTATATTTGTTATTATTACACAGAATAACAGGATACGTGATACAAGATCTTCATCTTCAAAAATTCGTCAAGTGACAATTCTGTGAAAAGCCTAAGACTTGCTCATTGCCCTTGAAAACTTTACAGCCTAATTGGTAAGATGATACATAGCATTAAAAAAATCAACAATCGAACAAGGCCAAGAACTAAGTGATTTGGATTCCCTGGCTGAGGAAAAGAAAAGGCCTGAATTAAAAAAAAATGAGTATGTTCAAGCACATGACCTTATCCTTTTGGCATGAGTCTATGTGTGTCCACATTATGAAGACTGTCCCCAAATTGAGATAGAAACAATTACTAATTTACTGACTGCAGTACAACATCTCCATTTAACAGGAGGAAAATGAGTGCCAAGGGCAAACAGCCATGAATGGTGCTCCCTAAAGGACAAACAATCCATAGATTATCTACTATGTCTCCACACTATCATTCCATTTACAACATGCTTGAGACGAACAAAAACAACTATTTCAATTCGCTGAATTATACTAGCTCAGGGTAGGCAATATGGAAGGGAATAGGATGAATGTGTAACAGCCATTGTTCACAAGAGTGCTTTTTGGAGAGGCCTCATAAATGTCACTGAGTTGGTTTCTATTTACTAACTCTCCAGAAATCATGAAAAAATGTTAACACGACCACATGGTAGAGAGAACGCAGGGAGGAAACACGCACTCAGAATATAATGGGAAATTAGTCCATTAATCATGCAAGGCCAACTGATGACCATGCCTCACCAAAGCCCAGAGCCTCATGGGCAGTGTCACTCATGGATGATGCTCTCTCTCTCTCTCCTGGTGTCATTAATTCACTCAACAAAAAGTCCTGAGTTCTGTTCTGGGACTAACAGAGCAAACAAGACAAGGCTGCTGCTCCTTAGGAAGTTACTGCCTATCGTGGGATACAAACAAGAGATTATAAGTGGTGCAGTGAAGACGTCAGGGGAGGCAGGTAAAGGTTACCAGGGAAGTTCATCTAGTGGGGCATTTAACCCGGTTGTGGGAGTCTGAAGAGGACATAATAGCAAAGGCGAGACGCGAAGAAGGAAGAAGAACTAACCAGGTGACAATGTGGGAAGAGCGCGGCACAAAGTTCCAAGGACACAGGTGATTACTAGCAGCAAAGGTCCAGATGCAGAAATGATGATGCTATTCTGGAAAGGACTACAGAAACAAAACAAAACAAAAGAAAACAAATCTCACCTAAGGGGGAAGGAGAAGTGAGAAGGCATTAGGTTAGAAAGGGTCTTGGTAACCATGTTCAGGCCAATGGAGGAAACTATGGAATGATGTTAAGCAGGTGCTTATCAGGAGCAGGTTTGCCACTGAACAGTTACTCTAGAAGAGGGGGACAGAGACCTAGATACCACTTCATAGACTGTTGCAGTAACAGTGCTGATGTTTTCCTGGGCAAAGAGGGGCTCGGTGGTGATGGAGATAAATGAACGGATATGGAAAGTATTTAAGAAATAAAATCAACAAGAGTTGATGATTTATGACATGTAGTGAATGAGCAAAAAGAAGACTTCTCAGTTTGGGGGACGGGTACACAAGGAAACAGATCTGCAGAGAATCCCAAACGTGTACAACTAGACAGAAGTGTGAAGAAAATCAGGAGAGTGTGGTGACACAGACCCTACAGGAAAAGAGTGTTTCAAAAAGGATGGTAGTGTATCAAGTGATATTAAGGGATACTTAGAAGGGACCTAAAACTTAGTGGATTTGGCATCAAATAAATCACTAGTAGCCTGGGCATTCTGTTAGAACATTTTAGAACATTCTGTTATAACACTGATCACCTATGTGTAGATGAGTGCTTTTATTTCCAACAACAGAGAAAGAGTAGGTAACCTGAACAACCACCCTCTATAAAACATAAAGAAATGCAAGGCAAAATCAACCAAACACCCTTGAAATACATAGCTGAGACCACAAGGTATTGCATATGGTTGGGATGATTTTAAAATTACAGACTTGTAAACGCAGTGCAGAAAATTTCTGTACACCTTTCATCCGGCTCCCTCAGAGGTTAACATCTCCTGACCACACTCCAATGATAAAAATGAAGAGACAGAAATGTGTACACTGGGACTAAACTACAGACGACACTCAGATTCCACCAGTTTTTCCAACGAAGGTCCTTGTTCTGCTCGACCGTGATAGCACATTACACTTAGTTGTCACATCTCTTTCGTTTCCGTGACACTTCTTTTGTCTTTCCTAATTGTTCAAGATGTTGACAATTTTGCAGAATACTAGTAAGCTATATTATAGAATGTCTCTCAGTTCACTTTTATCTGATGCTTTCTCATGAGTAGATACGAGTTATGCTCTTTTTTTGGGCAAAAACACCAGAGATGGGAAATTGATAATGCCGTACCCTACTCTGTGCCTCCCAGGCAGGCAGCCTGGTCAGCTTTCAAGGCTCTGGACTGAGAAGTCTCCTGATTCTTCCTCCAACTGTAGGTCTGACAACGGCACTCATGCCTGTCCCTCCCCCTGAATAGATTTTTTAAAAAAAATCTGTTCCTTTTCTCCAACAACAAATTTTCACCAATGCCCTAAGTATCAGTGTGCTATTTTTCTTTCCTCCCAGAGATGAAGGATTTTATTCAATATGGATAATAGGGGTCATGATCTGAGCCTTGTTCCAGCTCCTCTCATGGTGGCTGCTGTTCCTTTTTTCCTGGTGTGTACCATAAAGGGAACTTTCCAAGGCAAGGACTCTCTCTAATCTTCTCTGTGATCCATCTTCTAAGGTACATGCAGGAAAAGCCTTCAAGATGTTTCAGACTTCAATTTTTGTGGTCATCATGGGATTCACTGTCTTGCAAGTGAACACTACCCTGGATGAATTCTATTCACTATCATCTGCCTGTTGTCTTCTCCAAGTAAGCCAGAGCTCACGTCTTTTCCTTAGGTTTTAGGACACTTGGTTGCCCTGCAACCTCAAATCTCTCACGAGTTAGTGAAAAATTATGAATTCAAAGATTTTTCTTCAGCTTTCCTTTTTAACTGCAAAGTGGGAGTCACACTCTTTCTGGCTCTTCACATCCTCAAGCAGAGATGCAAAAGTATCTATTACTATATTTTATGTAGACAACAAATACTTTTTCTTTAAAAATATAAAAAATCACTATTTCTTAAATTTGTGACCTTATTAGTTTGTCATGATTTTAATATATCTCATTATGATAGTGTTTCTCCAATAAACATTTGGCTCTAACATTTTACCTATTTGAAAGTATATTCCTCATGTTTAGAGGTGAAAGATCCTTTTGATAATACTTCAAACCCTTCAGCTCCATAATATGCCAAATAGTACATATTTGTCCTAAGTAGTGCACTAAGTGCTTAGGTAGATTTATTTTTTTACATTTATTTATTTCTTTTTTAATTAATTAGTTAATTAATTAATTCTTTAAAAGAGAGAAAGAGCGAGAGAACTAGAGAGAGCACACACGGGAGGTGAAGAGAGGGAGAAGCAGACTCCTCAGAGCAGGGAGCCCAACGCAGGCCTTGATCCCAGGACCCTAGGATCATGACCAGAGCCAAATGCAGATGCTTAATAAACTGAGCCACCCAGGTGCCTCTGCTTAGGTAAATTTAATGCAAAATACATATTTTTGGAATTTACATATACACATTTTTTCTAATACTATTTTTTAAAGTTTTAAAAAATTTGAGAGAGAGAGACAGAGAGAAAGCACAAGTACAAGAGGGGCAGAGGGAGAAGCAGATCCCCCCTGAGTGGGAAGCCTGATATGAAGCTTGATCTCAAGGTTCCAGACAGAGATCATGACCTGAGCCAAAGTCAGATGCCTAACCAACAAGCCACCCAGGCACCCCCTGATACTATTAAAATAGCATTTGAAGTATATTGAGGCACAGACAAAAGTTAAATGATTGTTTCTGGATTTGACTTTATTCCTCAGTGTTTAGGGTGTTCTGTTTAATTAGGATATATTTTATAAAGCATACTGTCCAGTTTTCAGATTTCTCTAAAAGTTGTTAATACCTAACAGTACTGGCTTATATTTTTTCAAGTATTCTTATACATGAAACAGTCTATTAATACACAATAGATAAAAGCACTGAGGACTGATTAGGTATAGCTACTATTTATTGCTAGAATAATTTGTATTATTGCTTACAGGAATCCAATTTAATTACTCAGCTACCAAATTCATAATTATTTCTGAAACAACTTGCATTCATAATTCCTCTTTATTGATCATACATATAATACATATGTATATTATATATATATATATAATATATATGTTATTGTCTTGTCCAACTCTAGTTCCCTTTAATAGCTCTGGAGCAAAGCTATCTTCATGATATAAAAGGACAGCTCATGAACTCGGAATAAGATGAATCTGTATTCACATCCTGGGTTTTCCACTTAACTAATCCTGAACAATTTGCTACAGTTTTCTGGGCCTCAATGTACTCATCTGTAAAATGACTTCATAGAGTTGGTATTAAGATTTGGAATGAAAAAAAAAAAAGATTTGGAATGATATATGCAAATCAACAAGCACAACTACTGGTGTATACCTGATGTCCAAAACAAAATAGCTATTATTACCGTTATGGTTACATCAAAGGGAATATTATTTATGGCAAGAGCCAAGGCGGTGGGGGTGCCTGGGTGGCTTAGTCAGTTAAGCGTCTGCCTTCGGCTCAGGTCATGATCCCAGGGTCCTGGGATTAAGCCCCGTACCAGGCTCCCTGCTCATCAGGGAGTCTGCTTGTCCATCAGGCTCAGTCAAGGTGGTGATACTAACAGTGGATAGTATAACCAGTTCTATATTTCATACCAAGGAAAATTTCTTTTTTTTTTTAATTTTTATTTATTTATGATAGTCAGAGAGAGAGAGAGAGAGAGAGAGAGAGAGAGGCAGAGACATAGGCAGAGGGAGAAGAAGGCTCCATGCACTGGGAGCCCGACGTGGGATTCGATCCCGGGTCTCCAGGATCGCGCCCTGGGCCAAAGGCAGGCGCCAAACCGCTGCACCACCCAGGGATCCCATACCAAGGAAAATTTCAAAAGCTATTTATTGATACTTGAGATAAAGAATATTTTTGAAGAATACTTAAGAAAAATTCTAAAACTATTAATTAGCTTTCTATCTGTAATTTTTTCCCAGCTTATTGAAGTATAATTGACAGGAACGCCTGGGTGGCTCAGTGGTTAAGCATTTGCCTTTGGCTCAGGGTGTGATCCCAGGGTTCTGAGATCGAGTCCCATATCAGGCTCCCTGCATGGAGCCTGCTTCTCCCTCTGCCTATGTATCTGCCTCTCTCTCTCTCTGTCTCTCATGAATAAATAAATAAAATCTAAAAAAAAGAAGTATAATTGAGAAAATTATAACATACGTAAGGCGTACAATGTGATGATGTATGTGTAAACGGTGAAAGCATTCCAACAATCAAGTTAGTTACCATATCAGTAATCTCACATGGTTCTTTTCTCAGCTCTAAGCTTCTGATCTTGTGATTTTTCTGACTTCAGATGCCACATATATATGAATAGCTGTCAGAAATATTTTGGACACCCCAGATCCGCCCCTCACCTCTATCTTTTCTAAATACTGTCCTTCTTATAGGTTGCATGTAGGTCAAGCTATTTTATTTATTATCTTCCTCTGAAGGAGGAAGTGACTTGGAGGTTTTTGGCTGTGTACATTTTAAAGATAGCAATAGTAACTGAACCTCATTCATCCCTGATTCATTCATCCAATAACTCAGTGGTTACCATGTGTCATATACTATGCTGGAACTTAAGGATCAAAACATTAGATAGGTATGTTCTTTTCCTTGAGACATGTATAATTTACCAGGAAAAAAGCATAATATTCTATTATAGGTGCAATAAAAGAAAAAATATAAATAGCTGTGTGAACTGGAGGAAGGAAAATGGGACGGGAATGTTGGAGGAAGGCTTCATAAAGGATGTGCTATTTTTGCTGTCACTGGAAGGATTAGCTGAGTCGTGCTGGCCAAGGAAAGAACATATGCACTGAATGCAGTTGTAAAAGAGCTTAGACTTCTTCTCAAGGAACAGTGAGAGGGGGAGTGTGGCTGCAGTATAGGGCCCTGGATGGGGTGACAAGAGAGGACATGCTAACAGGAGGTTGAGATGAGTTTGTAACAGGTTTCCTGTGCCTTGATAAGGAGTACAGACATCATCTTGTGGCTACTGGGAGTGTTATGGACTGAATGGAATGAAAATTCCTATGTTGGATCCAATGGGATGGTACTAGAAGGTGGGGCATTTGGGATGTAATTAGATTGTGAGGGTTGATCCTTCATGAATGAGATTAACATCCTTATATAAGAGACCCTGAGAGAGCTCTCTAGTTCTCTCCACCATATGAGGGTACAATGAGAAGACAGTAGTTTGTAACCTGGAAGAGGGCCTTCACTAGAAACCGACCATGTTGGCACCTGATCTTGGACTTGTATCCTCCAGAACTGTGAGAAATAAATATCTGTTGTTTGAAGCCATTCAGTTACAGAAGCCAGAATGGACTAAGACAGTGGCCCAAAGAGTTCAAGATATCATGATATCAGGTTTCTGAAATGTCTCATATTAAAGCTGCTAGACTACATTGATATCAAACTCTCAGCAAATATCTCTTAATATGAGTAAAATAAAGACTACTGGCTGTTTTATGCTAAAAACTATCTGAAAAACAAAGACTTACAAATCAAACATAGATTCCTCACTTAATAAAAATTATTGTTGGCTTTAAGCTCTCAATTATAAATATCTTCTATTACACAAACATACTATTCTCATAATTCTTCATTAAATTAAATGTTTGAGACTTAAAGGGATTAAGTAGATTTTGTAATTATTCCTCAGTTGTTCAGGGGCAGGATCAGATGATGATTCAGCTCTGGTGCCCTCACAGGACACAGCTCATTTCATTAAAGCTCTTACAGAGGCACCAAGGCATGGTGAATGATAATATGTATTGGTCATTGACATGAGTGTGAAAATTAGCAAAACATTTCTAAAAAATAGGTAATCTTGCCAATGCTTAATGGCAGTAATACATACAATGCCACTTTTGCTTTCCTAGACTAGTGGTAGCTAACTATCAGATTCATTGTTTTGACTATTAGATTCATGTTTTCATAGTTTTAATAGGATATAATTTATATACCATAAAATTCACCCATTGTGAGTGTAAATTCAATAATTTTTAGTAAATTTATTGAGCAGTGCAACAATCACCAAAATCTAGTTTAAGGACATATTTATGTCACCTCCTGACTCAGTTCAGGCTGCTATAAAAATGCCACAGACTGGATAGCTCATAAAAAACAAATCTATTTCTCCCTGTCCTGAAAGCTGGGAAGCCCAAGATCATGGCATGGCTCTGACTGTGCTCCAGTGAAGGCCCTCCTCCTGGTTCATAGCCTCTCACTATGTCTTCACATGGTGGAAGAAGCTACAGATCTCTCTAGATCATCTTTTATAGGGCACTAATCCTATTCAGGAGGACTACACCCTCATGAATTAAATACCTCCCAAAGGCCCCAACTCCTATACCCATCATCTTTGGTGATTAGTATTCCAACATATGAATTTTGGGGGATATATTTGGACCAAAGCCTCCCCCCAAATTCCCTCAAACTAATTTGCAGTCAACCTCCATTCAGACTCCAGCAACAAGAAAACATGTGTTCTGTTTTTATGGATTTGCTTTTTCTTAAGTTTCATGAAAACAGAATCCTAACATGTGGTCCTTGGGTCTTGCCTCTTTCACGTGGCATAATGTTTTTGAGACTCAATCACGCTCTAGAATGCATCGGTAGTTTGTTCCCTTGAATTGAAGTGTAGACATCTACAATATGGATTTACTACTTTCTTTTATCCATTCATCAGTTCATGGACATTTTGGTTCCTTCTACTTTTTGGCTATTACAAAGAATGCTGTTATGAATGTTTATTTACAAGTCTTTCTTTGGATAGAAGTTGTTGCACTGAGTGTGATAGTAAGTTGATGTTTTAATTTTTAAGAAAATTAGTTGTTTTACAAACTGAGTGTACAATTTAAATTCCTAACAGTAATATATGAAAGTTCCAATTTCCCCAAAATGCCATAAACAGTTATTGTCCATCTCTTTTATTTTGGCTATTCATCATATAAAGTGATACCTCATTGTGGTTTTAATTTCAATTTGCCCAATTACTTTAGCATCTTTGCTAAGAATATTTTCATGTATCTATTCATATATCTTCTTTGGTGAATGTTTAATTAAATATTTTACCCATTTATTATTGGGTTGTCTTCTTATTGAGTTGTAAGAGTTCTTTATATATTCTGGATGGGAGTTTTTTAAAATATAAATGATTTGCAACTATTTACTCCTAGTTTGTGGACTTTTTTCATTTTCTTAATGGTGTCTTTTGAAATGAGTTTTTCATTTTAATGAAGTCCAATTTATAATTGATTTTTCAAATAGATACCCAATTATCCTAGTTCATTGAAAAAAAAAACTATCTTTTCTTCCACTTAATTGCCTTGGTCCTTTGATTGAAATCAACTGACCATAAATCAAAGATTTTACTTTTGAACTCTCAATTCTTCATACCAATACTTCAATCAACACTTTACTATCTTAGTCACTATAGTTTTATAGTATGTTTTGAAATTGGGTAGAGGAAGTCCTTCAACTTTGTTTTCCTTTCTCAAAATCATTTTGCCTGTTCTCTCTCATTTGCATTTCCAAATAAGTTTTAGGAGTAGCCTTTCAATGTCTATAAAAATTTCCGATGGTGGGGGCACCTGGGTGGCTCAGTTGGTTAGGTGTCTGCCTTCGACTCAGGTCATGATCTCCAGGTCCTGGGATCAAGCCCTGTGTTGGGTTCCCTGCTCAGAAGGGAGTCTGCCCTTCCCCAGTCTCTGTGCATTCTCTCTCCCCCTCCAATAAATAACAATAAAATCTAAAAAAATAATTTCCCATGGCATTTTGATAGTGATTGCAATTAACCTAGAGATCAGTATGGAAGATTTACAATCTTAACAATATTAGATTCTCTAACCCATGATCATGGGAATCTCTCCTTTTATTTAAATCTCTTTATCTCAGCATGTTTTATACGTTTCAGCATATAAATATATTATCTTTAGTTAAGTTGATTATTAAATATATTATTCTTTAGATGTTATTGTGAATGAATTTTTTTAAATTGTATTTTTAGCTATTCAGTACTAACATATACAAGAACAATGGTCTTTTGTTTATTACCATGTATCTTTACACAGCTAAACTATTTTATTTAAAAAATAAAATAAACTACTTTATTATTCTGGAAGTTTTGTGGAGATTACTCAGGATTTTGTAGATGCAGTATTTAGTCATCTGTAAGTAGAGACAGTTTTATTTCTTTATTTTTAGTCTGGATACCTTCCCCCCAACCCTTATTGCATTAGCAGACCTACAGCACAATGTTGAATAGAGGTGGCACAAGAGTGAGCATTATTGCCTTGTTCCTGATCTTGGGGACAGCATTCAGTCTTTCACCATAAACTGTGATGATAGCTGTAGGATTTTCATAGAAACCATTTTTCAAGTAAGAGAAATTCCCATCTGTTTCTAGTTTCACAAAAGCTTTTAATCAATAATGGGTATTAGATATTGTCAAAAGCGTTTTCTGCATCTATTGAAGATAATCATATTGTTTTTATCCTTTTAACTTTGTAAAAAACTGCCAAATTATCTTCCAAAGTGACTGTCAGTTTTGCATTCCCAGTAGAAATTAATGGGAGTCCCTATTGTTCCACATTCTTGCAAGCAATTAGTACTGTCAGGCTTTTTTGTTTTTGTATTTTAACTATTCTTTTAAGTATGTAGTGTCATCACATTGTTGATTTAATTTGCAATTCACAAATAACAATGTTTTGCTTCCTTTCCTTGGCTTACTTGCCATCACTATAAATTCTTTGGTCAGGTGTGCATTCAGATCTTTTGTGCATTTTTAAAATTGGTTGTTTTCTTATTTCTGTATTTTAAGAATTCTTTGTAAATTTTTGTTTTTATTTATTTTTTAAATTTTTTATTCTAATTCCAGTATAGTCAATATCCAGTGTTCTGTTAGTTTCAAGTGTACAATATAGTGATTCAACAATTCTATACCTTATTCAGTACTCATCATAAGTGTACTCTTTAATCCCCTTGAACTATTTGACTCATCTCCATAGTTTGTTCGCTATAGTTAAGAGTCTATTTCTTGGTCTCTCTCTCTTTCTCCCTTTGCTCATTTGTTTTATTTCTTAAATTCCTCATTTGAGTGAAATGATATGGCATTTGTCTTTCTCTGGCTGACTTATTTCACTTAGCATTATACTCTCTACCTCTACCCATGTCATTGCAAATGGCAAGATTTCATTCCTTTTATGGCTGAGTAATATTCCATTGTATATATGCGCCACATCTTTATCCATTCATCTGTCAATGGACACTTGGGCTGCTTCCATAATTTGGTTATTATAAATAGTGCTGCTATAAACATAGGATTGCATATATCTCCTTGAATTACTGTTTTTGTATTTTTTGGGCAAATACCCAGTACTTTGATTCCTGGACCCTAGGGTAGTTCTATTTTTAATTTTTTGAGGCCCTCCATACTGTTTTCCACAGTGGCTGCAACCAGTTTGCATTCCAACCAACAGTGCACAAAGGTTTCTTTTTCTCCAAACCCTCACCAACACTTACTATTTAAAGTTCTTTGTATATTTTAATGAAAGTCCATTATTAGATACATGTTGCAAATACTTCCTCCCAGTCTGTTGCATATACTCTCATTTTCTTAACTGTATCTTTCACAAAGCAGAGGATTATATTTTTAATGATATTCAACTTAACAAAAAGGTTTTTTTTTATTTTATCAATCATGCTTTTGGTGTTTTATCTATATACTCATCACCAAACCCCAGGTTAAGTAGATTTTCCCCCAATGTTTTCTTCTAGAAGTTTTACATTTTACATCTAGAATTTCTGAATTTTACAAGATGTATCGTGAATTTTGAGTTAGTGTTTATGAAAATTCTGTGTCTAGTTTCATTTAGTTTGCATATGGAAATCCAATTTTCCCAGTGTCATTTGTTGAAAAGATTATCCTTCCTCCATTAAATGGCTTCTAGCCCTTGTCATAGATCAGTTTACTATATTTGTGTAGCTATATTTCTGGGTTCTCTGTTCTGTCCCATTGATCAATGTGTCTTATTTTGCTAATACCAAACTGTCTTAATCATTGTAGCTTTATACTAAGTCTTATACTGGTTAGTGTGAGTCCTCCAATTTTTTTTCTTCTAATTCAGTATTATTTTAATTATTCTGGGTCTCTTGCCTTTCTACATGGACACTTCAGGAATAACTTGTCAATATCCATAAAATATTTTGCTGGTATTTTGATGGGGAGTGCAGCTCATTTAAAATATAGTTGAGAATAATTGATATCTTCATATTAAAACTTCCAGTCCATCAGCACAGAATGTTCTCTCAATTTATTTGGAAGTATTTTGATGTTTTTTTATCAAGAGATTTGCAGTTCTCTCTCTATACATCCTGTACAGATTATGTTAGATTTATGCCTAAGTATTTCTCTCTTATTTGTTGCAGTTTGTACACTGACAGTACATAGGAAAGCAATTTATTTGTACAATGACCTTATTTTTTTTTGTTTTTTGTTTTTTTTTTTTTTTTTCTTATTTTTTTTTGTACAATGACCTTATATGCTGCTCTATTGATGTACTCTTTTTTTTTTTTTTTTTTTTTTTTTTTTAGTTTCAGGAGGTATTTGTATTGGTTCTTTGAGATTTTCTACATAGACAATTATGTAATCTTCAAATAAAGTTGTATAGTATAATTGCATTTCTTTCTTTCTAATCTGCATATATATGCCATTTATTTCATTTTCTCCTTTTCCAGTAGCTAAGACTTCCAATATTATGTTACATAAGAATGGTGAGGCAAGACATTAAGCATAATGCAAGCTGTAGTTTTATAGTTGTTACTTATCAATTTGAGGAAGCTTCCTACTTTTCCTAGGTTGTTAGTAGTTTTTATTATGATTAGGTGTTGGATTTTGTTAAATGCTTTTTCTCCACTAATTGATAGGATATGATTTTTCTTATTTAGCCAGCTAATGAGTTAGTTTACATTTATTGAACTTTGAATGTTGAACTAGCCTTGTGTAACTGGAATAAATTTTATTTGGTTATGATATAGAAATATTTTTATACATTGTTGGATTTTATTTTCTGATATTATGATAATTTTCACACCTATGATCATGGGAAAAATTATTATTCTTCTGTTTTTGTGTGAAATTATAAAGGTTAACTAAGCCAGATTAGTTAGTGCTTTAAGTATACTATGTACTTAATAATTTTCTGACCACTTAATCTATCAATTATTGAGAAAAATATGTTAAATATTCTGACCAAAACTGTGATTGTAGATTTGGCTCTTTTCCTTTTCAATTCTGTTTTAGTTCATCTCTTTCTATTATTTTTGCAGACATAAATAGAATCACTGTATTGTTGATGAATTTCCTTTTTCATTCTTATATAACATCCCTCATTTTTATTAATATGCCCTGCACTAAAGTGTACTTTGTCTGATTTTGTAATAGACACTAGAGATTGCTTATAATTAGTCTTTGCAGAATATATAATTTTCTATTTGTTAAAATTAATCTACATGTATCTTTGTATTTAGGATGAATCCTTTAATGCAATGTATAATTGGGTCTTATGTTTTATATTCATTGTAAAATTGCTGATATTTTAATTAAATTATAACAGTTAATATTAAAATATTTATCTTTATTATACTATAGTTCTACTAAATAATTTACTAATATATAATTAATTTAAATATTTAGTCCATTTCTATTTTTTGAAGGTTTATTTATTTTAGAGTGACAGAGAGAGAGGAATGCCCGAGTGGCTCAGCCATAGAGAGTCTGTCTTTGTCTCAGGGCATGATCCCAGCATACCAGGATCGAGTCCCACATCAGGCTTACTGCATGGACCCTGCCTCTCTCTGTGTGTCTCTAATGAATAAGTAAATAAACAATCTTTTAAAAAATTGAGTGATACAGATAGAGAGAGAAAGAGCAAGTGAGTGAGTATGGTGGAGGGAGGAGCTGAGGGAGACAGAGAATCTCAAATAGACCCTTGCTGAGCATGGGCTCGACCTCACAATCCTGAGATCATGTCCTGAGCTAAAATAGTCAAACACTTAACTGAGCCACCCAGGCACCCCTAGTCCATTTATATTTAATGTAATTATTGGTATGATAGGTTTTTTTTTTTTTGATAGGTTTTTTTTTTTTTGGTATGATAGTTTTTAAGTGTAGCATCTTTCTATTTGTTTTCCATTCTTCATTCTCATTTTTCCTGATGATTTTAGGATTAAATATGCATTTTTAGTATTTAATTTCATTTCCACAATTGGTTTATAATTTCCTCTTTATTTTTTTCAGAAGTTGCTGCAAGATTTTACCACATGTATTTAAAAATTATTAATTCTACAAGCAACTAATACTACATCTCCTTTCTTATATTGTCATTAGTTTACAAAATATACTTTCATTCTCTCCATTGTGCTACTTTCATCTTTTACTACAATATATGTTCAAAAGCTTTCATAATATGGTTATTAATTTCTACTTCAAGTTAATTATCTTTTTGAATTTTTTTACTAAGATATAATTTACACACTTTAAAATTCACCCTTTTTAGAGTACAGTACTCTGGGTTTTAACTAATGCATATAATTATGTAACCATCACCACAGTCAAGATAAAGAACGGTCCTATATCCTCCAAATTACCCTTGTTCCTTTCTGGTCAACTATTAAAAAAATGTTAGAACAAATGAACAAACTCAGCAAAGTTGCAGATGTAAAGTCAATACACAAAACCCTGACACATTTTGATTCACTAATAACAAACTTTCAGAAATAGAAATAAAGAAAAGAATCCCGTTTACAATAGCATCAAAAAGAATAAGATGCCTAGGAAAACAAGGAGGTAAAAGATCTGTATGCTGAAAACTATAAAATATTAATGAAAGAAATTAAACGCATAAATACATGGAAAGATATTCCATGCTTATAGATTGGAAGAGCCAATGTTGTCAAAATGTCCATGCTACCCAAAAGCAATCTACAGATTTAATGCAATCCCCACAATTCCAATGGCACTTTTCAAAGAAATAGAACAAACAATCCTGAAATTTGTATGGAACTGTGCGTGCGCGCGCGCGCACACACACACACACACACACACACACACACCAAAACAAAACAGCCAAAGCAATCTTCAGAAAAATGAACAAAGCTGGAGGCATCATGCTCCTTATATTACAAAGGTACAGTAATTAAAACAGTATAGTAGTGGCATAAAAACAGATATATAAATTGATGCAACAGAATAGAGAGCCTGAAAATAAACCCACACATATATGTCAATTTGTGAAAAAAGCCAAGAATATACAACAGGAGAAGGACAGTCTCTTTAATAAATGGTGTTGGGAAACATGCAAAAGGATGAAACTAAATTGCTGTGTTACACCATACACAAAAATTAACCCAAAGGGATTAAAGACTTGAATGAGACCTGAAACCATAAAACTAGAAGAAAACATAGGCAATAAGCCCCTTGACATAGGTCTTGGTGATGATTCTCTTAATCTCACACCAAAATAAAAAGCAACGAAAGCAAAAATAAGTAAGTGGGACTACTGTACACACACACAAACAGTTGCTGCACAGCAAAGGAACCCATCAACAAAATATAAAGGCAGCCTACGCAATGGGAGAAGATATTTGCAAGTCATTTATCTGATCAGGGACTAATATCCAAAATATATAGAACTCATACAGTTCAATAGCAAAAAAAAAAAAAAAAACAAAAAAAAAACCAAAAAAAAAAAAAACCAAACGACCCAATTAAAATACAGGCAGATAATCTGAATAGACATTCTCCACAAAAATCATTGAGGGCACCTGGGTGGCTCAGTCAGTTAAGCATCTGACTCTTGGTTTTGGCTCAGGTCATCATCTCAGGGTCGTGAGACTGAGCCCGAGTTAGGCTCCTCACTTAGCATGGAGTCTGCTTGAGATTCGCTCTCCCTTTCCTTCTGCCTTGCCTCCCCTCCCACAGTACAATACAATACAATAATTAATTAATTAATTAATTAATTAAAAGACATTCAGATGGCCAACTGGTACATGAAGAGATGCTCAACATCACTAATCAGGGAAATGCCAATCAAAACCACAATGAGATAGATATTACTTCACACCTTCTAGAATGGATAAAATAAAAAAGACAAAAGATAATACGTGTTGGTGAGGACATATAGAAAAGGGAAATTTAGCACACTGGCAGGAATGGAAATTGATGCAGTCAGAATGGAAAACAGTAAGGATGTTCCTCAAACAATTAAAAGTACAAATACCATATGATTCAGCAATTCCACTTTGGGGTATTTATCCAAAGAAAATGAAAACAGTAATTCAGAAAGATATATGCAAGTGTCCACCAAAGGATGAATGGATAAAGAAATTGTAGTGTGTGTGTGTGCAATCAAATATTATTCAGCCATTAAAAAGAATGAAATTTTGCCATTTTTGACAACATGGATGTACCTTGAAGATATCATGCTAAGTAAAATAAATCACAGAAAGACAAAAGCTATTTATAATCTTCTATATATAGAATCTCAAAAAACAGAAACAAAAAACAACAACAAGAAAAACAACCTCATAGATGAAGATAACAGGATAGGGGTTACCAGTGTTGGGGAGTGGGAGAAATGGGTAAAGGGAGTCAAAAAGTAAAACAAAAACAAAAACAAAAACGAAAAAAACCAAAAACACAAGTTGCTGTGAAACAGATGGAAAAATTTTGAATATTTTGTTAAGTGCCAAACTATTTTCCAGGATAGCTGTACCATTTTATATTCTCACCAGCAATGTGTGAATGATCCAGTTTCTCTGCATCCTTGCTCGCTTTTTGTGTTATTGCTATTTTTTTATTGTAGATATTGTGATGGGGTGGAACAATATCTCCTTGTAGTTGTAATATCATTTCCCTAATGGCTAATTATGTTGAACATTTTTTTTTCTTTTTTATGTTGAACATTTTTTTCGTGTGCTTATTTGTCATTCTTGTAACTTCTTTGGTCAGGTTTTTGTCCAAGCTTTTCAATGCCCTTGACCACTTTCTAATGGAAGGGTCTGTTTTTATTGCTGAGTTCACAAAGTTCTTTATAAGTTTTTATCCTTACTTCCTAGTTTCTAGGCAATTATATTTATTTGGAGTTTTACACATGAAAAATTATTTCATGTGTAGACATTCAGATAAAATTAATTCACTCTGAATTTGAGAATTGCCAATTTTCTTATGGCTTTATCCAGAAATATGTGATATTTTTATCTTTTTCTATGAATATATGGTTTTCCACAAATATACCGTGTATAAGTTTAGAATTATCTCTGTATAAATCATAGTTGTGTATGCATCCATGGAAAATCTTCTATTTGTTTTGTTCCTTCAGTAATACCCTATCTCTGAGAAATAATTTTAACAAAGGGAATGCAGGAAAGTCAACTATTGACTTTTAGACACTGTTAAGTGGTAAGACAGACAATCAAAAACCTGTCAGTATCTGTACTGATATGCAACTAAATCTATGCATCTTACATCGCCAAGTCTAAATTTTTATTAATGTTTAGTTATGGACCATATATAAATAGGAAAGCTAATTATTATGAATTAAATGACTGCCTTTAGTACTTTGGGGAAAAGTTTAATCAGAAAACCATACAATGCTCAGACGTTCTTGCTTTAATTGCAGGTTGGAGCAGATAGTCATCAATACTGTAGGGAAATGCGATGTCGAAAAGTTTGGAGAGGAGATTATGGAAAGAATCAATATCATTCTTAGTATTGATCTACATAGAAGAGCAAATCATGCATCTTTATGTGTATAATTAAAAATAGACCCAAGTCTGCAAAAACAAATATTGACATTTACATTATATATTACAACTGCAAGTCTACCTTCCACTTTAGTCATGCTACACCTTCAGAACTGAATAGTCTTTCAGTGACTAATGAACTGGGGACTACTAAGAAGGCAAAAATCGTCATCATTTCCCTTGGTGCATCTTGGCTGAGGACATATCCTGAACACCTCATACAGTGCTGCAAATAATATCAAGTTGGAATTCACTTAGCTCTGGGCCAGGATGTAAATCCTGGTGTTAGGGCAACTGAAAGTCTTTAAACTTTAGTTTCCTCATCTGTACATTGGGGAATGTACCTAATTTTGTAAGAGCATTGCAGATGTTACATAATGTTTGTAAATGTTAGCATCTGTGATGTTACATGTAGCTCTTGTTAGTTCTTTTTAACTGTTGTGTAAGATTCCCCATTTTGAATGAATTCAATTCCTTTATCTATTCCTGTTTGATGAGTATTTAAGTAAAACTACAGGATCACAGGGTTTATATATACAGGCCCACTTCATAAGACATTTGCAAAATCTCCCCAGAAGTGGTGTGATCATCTCTACTCTTGTCAGGATTTCCTGAGTTCCCATCGATACCAACGCTTGTTCTTATCAGATTTTAAAATGTATGCAATTCCAATTCATTTGAAATGATACTTCAGTTTTGTTTCAAGGACATTTTCCTGCTGGTAATGTTGAGCATCTTTTCATATACATATATATTGGCTATTTGGTCTTCCTTTACTATAAATTTACTATTCAGGTCTCTCATTTGCTTTTTATTACTTTAATTCTTGATTTGTAGTAGATACTACCTCTGTTGTTTATGGTAATTGAAATATGTTCCTGCCTGTGACTCGTCTTGCAATTTTAGTCATAGCTACTTTTCTTGGGCAGAATTTTTTATATTAATGTGCCACATTTATATGTTTCCTTTATGATTTGTGGCTTTGCAACATATGCATCTACTATATCTTCCATTGCAGTTAATGGTAAATCCATCCATGTAGTTTCCCCTTCATCTTTCATTCATCTCATTATCTAACACTTCATTTCCAATCAGCCAGAAAATCCTCATGGATTTAGCTTCGAAAATTATCCAGAGTCCAACTAAGTATTTCTCCACACGTTGTCCATTATCACACTGGTCCAGATCACCATCATCTCTAGCATGGATCACTGAGAGAATCTCCTATCCAGTCCTCTGCTTTCTCCTTCTTACTCCCATCATTCTTTACAGTAGGTAGAGTGATTCTGTACACATATATGACAGACCATATGACTACAGTTCCTCTAATAGGTCCCACTTCATTCTGAGTAAAAGCCAATGTTTAGACAATATTCTGTAAGTCTCCACACAACTCCTTTCTCCTAACACCCTCTAATCTACCCTGCCCTCTTTACCTTTCTGACTCCATCTCCAAATACTTTCCCCCTGTTCACCTTGTTACCAGCATACTGGCCTATTTTCTGTTTCTGGAATACAGTAAGCACATTCCAGTTTTGTGATTCTCACAATTGTTCTTTGCTCTTCCAGAAAAATCTCTTCCACAGATCTCTTCTCTTTCCCCTTCCCTTTGCTCCTCCTATTCATAATCTCTCTCTCAAATAAATAAATAAATCTTTAAAAACACCTTCCATTCCAGTCACAGCATTTCCTATCATCCTGTTTTCTTTATAGTTCATCATTAAATGCATTATATGTTTGTTTTTCATTGTTTCTTTAGTTCCACTAGAATGCAAGCTCTATTTGTGCAGGGAATATTTTTTGTCCATTTTGTTTATTGCTGCATCCACAACACCTGGGAAATTGTTTAACAACCCTGATGGCAAATGATGCAGAGCATTTTCTCATGTGCTTGTTGACCATGTGTATGTCGTCTTTGGTGAAATTTCTGTTCATGTATTTTGACCATTTCATGATTGGATTGTTTGTTTATTTGCTGTTGAGTTTAATAAGTTCTTTATAGATCTTTGATACTAGCCCTTTATGTGATATGTCATTTGCAAGTATCTTCTCCCGTTCTGTAGGTTGTCTTTTAGGTTGTTTTGTTAACTGTTTCTTTTGCTGTGCAGAAGCTCTGAAAAACCAAGTGGAGGTTCCTCAAAGAGTTAAAAATAGAGCTACCCTACAACCCAGCGATTGCACTACTGGGGATTTACCCCAAAGATACAGATGCAGTGAAAGACCGAGATACCTGCACCCCGATGTTTATAGCAGCAATGTTCACAATAGCCAAACTGCGGAAGGAGCCTCAGTGTCCATGGAAAGATAAAGAAGATGTGGTCTATATATACAATGGAATATTCCTCAGCCATTAGAAATGACAAATACCCACCATTTGCTTTGACGTGGATGGAACTGGAGGGTATTATGCTGAGTGAAGTAAGTCAGTCGAAGGACAATCATCATATGGTTTCACTCATACGGGGAATATAAAAAATAGTGAAAGGGATCATAAGGGAAAGGAGAGAAAATGAGTGGGAAAAATCAGAGAGGGAGACAGAACATGAGAGACTCCTAACTCTGGGAAATGAACAAGGGGTAGTGGAAGGGGAGGTGTGGGGGGGAACGGGGTGACTGGGTGACAGACACTGAGGGGGTACTTCACGGGATGTGCACTGGGTGTTATACTCTATGTTGTCAAATTGAACTCCAATAAAAGAATACACACACAAAAAATAAATTTAACCTAAAAAAAACAAATGAAAAGAAATTCCTCCTTATTTAATTGGAGATATTTTTAGTGTATTGAGTTTGTAATTTTACATTTTAAAATGTTCAAATTTAGACTTCTCATACAAATGGAATTCACTTGTGAATTATATGTGAAATATAGATACAATTTTATTTTTTTAATATTGATATCCAATAGTCCTAACTTTTCATTTTGACTGGTCCATCCTTCCATTACCAAGCTATTACACAAAAAAAATTAATTCCAATATAATAACCTATGGAAAAGTGCACAAACCAGAACATATTGCTGAAAAAAACCTGAAAGGTGAATACACCCATAGAACCACCCTCACACCAACACTTAACATGTTACACACACAAAATGTCTACCTCATGCCTTATCCCTGTCATTAATGAACACTTTTCTCTTCCTCCACAAAAGTAAATCACTATCAGGTTGCCTGGGTGTCTCAGTGGTTGAGCATGTGCCTTTGGCTCAGGGGGCTCAGGGCGTGATCCCGGAGTCCCAGGATCAAGTCCTGCACTGGGCTCCCTGCATAGAGCCTGCTTCTCCCTCTGCCTAGGTCTCTGCCTCTCTGTGTCTCTCATGAATAAATAAAATCTTAAAAAAAAAAAGTAAATCACTATTCTTATTTCTATTACCATAGAGTGGATCTTCCTTTTTTAGAAGTTCATGTAAATGTTACACAACATACACTCTTTTGTGCCTAGCTTTGTTTGCCCTGTATTGCACAATTGTGATATTCATCTGTGTTGCTGCAGGAACAGTTTTTTAAAGATTTTATTTATTCATTTGAGAGAGAGACAGACAGATGGGAGGGGGAAGGAGAGAGAATTGGGGACAGAGCCTGATGCAGGGCTCAATTCACAACTGTGAGATCATTCTTTGAATGGAAACCAAGACTCGGACACTTAACAGACTGAGCCACCCAGGTACCCCAGGAGCGGTTTTTTCTTTGTTATGTTGTATTCTATTACAGGACTATCTTACAATTTATGTATTCACTCTAGTATTTTTGCATGAGTTGCTTCTAATTTTTGACTATCATAATGTAATTATACATAATGCTTCTACATTTTTGAAACAACTTTCAAAATAATTTCATATATTTATTATAATGTTACATAGTCATATAACTAATTGATAGTATTTATTGTTGCCATAGATCTTCATCAATGCTCAATATTGCTATTTGGTTTAATCTGTCTGGTGTCTATATAGTGGTATTATATCAAGGGTTTAATTTGCCTTTTTTTTTTTTTTAAGAATGTGTGCACACATGCATGAGCAGTAAGGGGGAGGGGTGTTGAAGGAGAGAGAGAATCTTAAGCAGGCTCCATACCCAGGCGGAGCTCTTTGGCGGGGCTTGATCTCACAACCCTGAGATCATGACCTGAGCCAAAATCAAGAGTCAGATGCTTAACCAATTGAGCCACCCAGGCACTCCAGCATTGCTTTTATGACTAATGCATTTGAGCACTTTTTCATATAATTATTGTCCATTTGTTTATTATTTCAATTCAAGTGCCTGTTTAGGTATTTTGCCCATGATGTTGTATCTGTCTCTCCTTACCACTACCTACAAATGTTTTATATAGCTGGATACTAGACCCTTGTCAAGTGTACATATCACAAACATCTTTTCTCTGTTTCTTGCCTCTTCTTGCCCTTGATTAACAATTCTTCATTTTGTTGTAGTTCAATTTATTAGATTTTATAGTTAGTTCTTTTTGTGACCTCTTTAAAAAAATCTTTGCCCATTCAAATGTCAAGTATTTATGTAGAATCAAAATAAAAAATAAAAGCTCACTTTGTAGAAATAGACAGTAGAATGGTGGTTAGCTGGGGCTGAGGAGTGTGGGGAATAGGGAGATGTTGGTCAAAGACTACAAGCTTCCAGTTAGAAGATGAATACATTCTGGGGATCTAATGTACAGCACAGTGATTACAGTTACCAATACTGAATTATGCACTTCAAAGCTGCTAAGAGTGTAGACCTTATGGTCTCACCACAAGAAGAAATGGAATTACGCAATGTGTTGGATGTGTTAGCTATAATGCTATGGTGGTAATCCTACTGCAACAGATCAGTGTATAAAATCAACACATTGTACACCTTAAACTGTCTCAGTGTTATATATCAATTATATTTCAATAGAGCTGGGGGAAAAGTTTGTAAGAACAAAAAAGCTTGTGTCTTCCACCTTGAGCATTGTCACCCTCCCTCTCTTAGATCTCTTACTCTGATGGAAGCAAGCTGATAGAATCAATCTGTCCTTTATGAGGCATCCCTGCAAAGAGCTCCCTGTAGTAAGGAACGGAGGCCTCCAAACAGTCATATAAATAACTTTGGAAACTGATGGCTCCTTTCCCCATCAAGAAGCCTCATGAGAGACTTCAAGCCAGAGGCACATAGAGAATTGTAAGGATAAAATAATATACGTGTATCAAATACCTTTAGCCACAGTAATGCTGCAAAATAACCAATCACAAATCCCTGTGGCAATGTGATAATCATTTCCTTAACTCACAAGAATATAGGGTGCAGCTAAACTAGGCTGGGCTGAATTAATCTTAGCGACACTCATTCATAACTGGGAATCAGATGGCTCTGGCTGACCTACAATTTTTTCATCAGAGCTGACTGGGATGATGCAGCTGTGCTCCACGTAACTAGCCTGGTCATGTTCTCTCGGCAGAAAATCCAGAGAAAATAAGCCCAACAGCACTTTTCAAGCCTCTATTTGCGTCATTTTTGCAAATATCTAATTGGCTAAAACAAGTCACAGGAATAACCCCAGAGTCAAAGTGGGAGGCCACTAAAAAAATGGTTTGTCATGGGACACCTGGGTGGCTCAGGGGTTGAGCATCTGCCTTCGGCCCAGGGAGTGATCCTGGGGTCCTGGGATCGAGTCCTGCATTGGGCTCCCTGCGTGGAGCCTGCTTCTCCCTCTGCCTATGTCTCTGCCTCTCTCTCTCTCTCATGGATAAATAAATAAATAAAATCTTAGAAAAAAAAAAAGAAATGGTTTGTCAGTTTATCTCCCTTGACTGAAGGTTGCTGATAAATTCATTAGGCATTTAAGAAACCTCGACTCATCTGCCATAAATTCATAGTATGACCTTGAAAATGGCTGTTTATGTGATGTGACTGTACTGTCATGAGGTCAGGAAAGGGGAATGAACGTAAAGTTTGTTTATGCTAGGAATGTACTTTGCTAAGGGATCAAATGCAAGATCTGATCCTTTAACTAGTCAGCAACTGTGACCAAAAGAATGCTATTTTTAGTACTTTTGAATACTACTGAAGTTAATGGCATTCAGAGAGAAAAGCAATTGAGTAAATAAGAAGTACACCAGGTTAGGTTTCACATCTGGTATGAAAGAGTGGTCTTCTAAGAAACAAATCCTCCTAGAAATAATATTGATAAACCCTGGATGAATTATTATTATTTCTGACTATTATAAAAGTTTATTTAATAAAAAAGTTCAACATGAAAATGCAGGTGACCTGATTTTTATATTGTAGTAAAACAGGTACCATGGACAGGGGACATGCGGAAGCAGTTTTCCTCTTCTGATAAACATGCCCATTGTTTATACTCATTCCAAGGCTTCTAACATGATGATGCCATTCCCTCGTATTACCACCATTCCAATATTGTTCTGTTGCCCGCTAGTTGACATCTCCACACATTCATCTATCACAAGATTGATGAACGGATCGAACCCTTGCAATATTCCTTGGACATGTCTGTCACAATTTCAATGATAATTTCTTGTCCATAAATTTTTTTCAACTTGGGAGGGTGAGCCTTGCTCATGGCATCAACTCAGCGAGCTCACAGATGCCCCCCTGGATGAATTATTTTTAAAATAACTACTACTATAATTATTTCTAAAACAAATAGTGCTCTGGGGATTTGACATGGGCATGCAGATTTTGGAGGGGAGTCAAAACTTGATGTGATTGGCAAGAAGGGAAGTTGTTGGGTGTGTGTATGTATACATCTGTGCATACAGACAGACACACGCTGTGCCCTGAGGGTAGGTGGACTGAATAAAACACCAAAATAAAACACTTTTGTAAGGAAGAAGCAGGGAAATGAGCCTGAGAACACCAGGTTGCTGGATGGCAGAGGTCCAGGAAGAGAGAGTACTAGAGAAGGGAAAACCATAATAATGGTTTTAAACTCAAGGTTCTGGATGAATCCTGAACCACCTGTACCTCACACAAACTAAAAGCCATTTGCATTTTTGGATTAAAGAACTAAACTGAGAACTGAGTTTACTAAAGGCATGATAGTTTGCCCATGAGGATAAGCAATTAAAATGGCTGAAATTATAATTTTACCAATTTTATATTCCTAAGACCAAGAGATGGCAATTATGTGGAGTAACTAGATCTCTCAAATATTGCTGTTGAAAGTGACAAATGGGATGTATGACTACTTTGAGAACTACATTTCATTTTTTCAAAACTTCAAACAAACATGATATGACCCAGCTATCCTGGTCCTAGGTACTCACTCAGGCAAATGAAAGCTTAGATATATACAAAGACTAGTATATAAATGTTGATTACAGCTTTATTTGAAATAGTTTTATTCTTAATAGCCAAAAAGTGAGAGCAATCCAGTGTTTATCATTTCATTAATGGATAAATGTGATATTTATCCATTGTGATATATCCATACAATGGACTACTGACACAATGATATAGTGGTTACCCTCTTGCCACAAGGCAACACAGCTCTGATGCCATTTCCCTCTGAGAGCTCCCATTGGGATACAGTTGAAGCTAGTCTTCAGCTAAACTCACAACTTTGCTATCCACTTCACTCCTTACCCTAACCTGATTCCCTCACTGAACTCCCAGTACGTTCTGAAAGCATTCAATCATTAAACCATTTGCACAAGAATAACCTTCCCATGCTCTCTTCTAAGAAACACATGCTTAGACAATTGGTAACATAAGTGTGCCTAGGAAGCCTAAGAATGGAGATATGGAATTTGGTTACTCACAGCTGGCTGGCAAATCACTACTTGGAGGTTAGGTATTGGTATTCTCTGGAATGTTTTTTTTTTTTTTTAAGGATTTTATTTATTCATTTGACAGAGAACACAACAAGCAGGGGGAGTGGCAGGCAGAGGGAGAGGGAGAAGCAGGCTCCCCACTGAGCTGGGAGCCTCATGTGGGGCTTGATCCCAGGACCCCGGGATCATGACCTGATCCAAAGGCAAATGTTTAACCAACTGAGCCACCCAGGTGCCCCTGGAATGTTTTGATAGTACTATCAAAAGTTGTTATTCACTGTGGCGAACTGAAGTGAGATACAGGTAAAAGGGAATTTACTGACCTGTGCAATATCTATGGCATTTAAGCAAAGACAAGGAAATGGTAATAATAATAATAACTGTAAAACTAGTTGGCCATTTTTGAGTACCAGTGAGGCCTTGAAGAGAAAAAAAATAACATTCAGTTCAATTAACCATCAATTCAAAGCAAAGTCTAAGTTAGAGGGCTCCTTAGCAGTGTTTAAAGAAACTTCTATCTCTTGCTACCACAGGTTTGACGGAGCTAAAGCTCAGACCCAAGGCTTAATTGTACGAGTAGCAGAATTTCAGAAAATGTTGAATGGATTCTCATACTCGACAAGTATCCTGGGTGAAGTCAGAGCCCTAAAATGGTTGAAAACTGGAATATGAGATAGTGATTTTTGCATAAATGCATTTGAGAATCTTGAAGCTCTAGATTTTCTAAAACCCTCTAAGCCTACAGAGGTGGCTCACTGTTACTTGAGAGAAGAGCTTTCACACTTGCCTTTCTTACTATGCTGAGGACCTTTATACCATGCAGAGGACTATAGCAATACATGTCATCTTTATATCTGTACCCATCAGACTAATATCTATGTTCAGATCTCAGCATGATCCCTAGAATTAACAAGCATAACAAGGTCACAGGTTACAAGGCCAACATATAAAAGTCATTTATTTCAACAGCTATATACAGCCAATGCATAATTGAGAAGTGAATTTTTTTAATATCATTTACAATAATAGCTTAGTGTTTCCATCTTTTGAGTTAATCTAAGAAAACAGGTACTGGATCGGTATGCTGAATACTAAAAAACATTGATGAAAAATAAAAGAAAAACTACATAAAACAAAAAGATACTGTTTTTAATGGATTTGAAGACTCAAAATAGTAAATATGTCCACTCTCTCAAAATTGATCTATAGACTGAAAAGGATTCCAATCAAAATCCCAACAAGAGGGGTGCTTGGTGTGCTCAGCTGGTAGAGCATGCAACTCTTGTTCCCTGAGTATGAGTCTGAACCCCATGTTGAGTGAGGGCTTACTTTTAAAAATATATCCAACAGTATTTTTACGGATTTAGAAAAAATGATTCTAAATTTTATATGAAAAGGTAAAGTGACCTAGAGTAGATAAAATAATTTTGGAAAAAGAAGAAAGTGGGAAGAGCTGTATTACCCTGTTTTAAGAGAGAGAATTTAAGCTACAGAAAGCAAAACATTGTAGTATTAGCAAAAAAAATAGACACATAGATGAATATAACAAAAAAGGACCTGGAAACCAAGCCACAAAAAATGGCTGTGACATTTTGACAAAGGTGCAAAAGCAATTCAATGGAGGCGGGCTAGTCCTTTCTAAGAATCTTGTGGGAAGCCCATATGTAAAAAATGAAACTTGACATCTCATATTTCATACAAAAATTAATTCAAAATGAATCATACGTATAAATATAAAATGTAAGGCTAAAAAAGTTTAGAAAAAAGAATGGGGGATAATCACCACAACTCAGGTTAAGCGAAGAGTTCTTAAGACTTGAAACCAAAAACACAATCCATAAAAGGAAAAACTGATAAATTGAGCATCATCAAAATTAACATCTTTTCTTCTGTGAAACACATTGTTAAAAGAACAAAAATGCAGTTGTAGGTCCATTTCTGGGTTATCTATTCTGTTCCATTGATCTAGGTGTCTGTTCTAGTGCCGGTACCAAACTGTCCCACAACTATATGGTCAACTAATCTTTGACAAAGCAGGAAAGAATATTCATCTCCTTTGGGGAAATGAAAATTGAAATCACAGTGAGATTACCTGCCCATTAGAATAGCTAGATTTATATAAATATACTGAAAATATCAGTGCTGACAAAGATAGGGAGCAACTGATAAGAATGCAAAATGTTACAGACACTCTGGGAAATAGTTTGGAGGTTCTTTTTATTACGGAGATATTTATATACCATAAAATTCAACGTTTTAATACTTTTAAAAAAGTAATTAATCTCTACACTAGTGTTGGGCTGGAACTCACAACCCCGATATCAAGAGTTGGATGCTCTACCGACTAAACCAGCCAGGTGCCACAAAGGAAGTCTCTACTCTTTTTTAAAGTAGGCTCCTCACCCATTATCAACATTTTAAAACATAGAATTCAGTAGTATTTAGTGTATTTGCAAGATTATGCAAAACCACAACCATTCTATAACATTTTATCACATTTAAAAGACACCTTATAAAGAATCAATTCTCATACCTTCTCCCCCAGGCACTGGCATGTGCTACTCTACTTATTGTCCATATGCATTCTGCATATTCTGAGCATTCCATATAAATGGAGTCATACTACATGTGGTCTTTTAGCTCTGGCTTTTTCTTTTTTAACCTTAGCATCATACTTTCAAGGCTCATCTATGTTGTTGCATGCATCAGTCATCAATTCCTTCCTATGGCTGAATAATATTCCATTATATGGATGTGCCATATTTGTTTATTGATTCATTAGTTGCTGAGCACAATTTATCTATCATGATAATGTTTCTATGAATATTCATGTAGTAGTTATTTTGTAAACATGTTTTCAATTCTCTGGGGACTACACCTAGGTGTGAAATTGCTGGATATCGTGATATCTCTTTCAACCTTTTGATGAACTGCAGAACTGTTTTCCAAAGTGGGTACACCATTTTACATTCCCACTAGCAATGCAAGAGGTTTCTAATTTTTTGACACTCACGCTAACACTTTTTAAAATTTTTAATTTTAAAAAATAATATTCATCTAGTGGGTGTGAAGTGGTCTCTCGTGTGGTTTTGATTGGTATTGCCTCAATGACTAATAATGCTGCACAATGATGAATAATGTTGCACATTTCTGCTTATTTAGGCCATTTTCATAGCTTCATTGGATCACTCTCTTAAGTCTTTTGCTCATTTTTTTAAAGTAATCCCCATATCTGTGGGAATAAAACTCACAGCACCAAGATCAAGAGTTGCATGCTCTACTAATTTGAGCCAGCCAGGTTCCCTTTTGCCCATTTTTATCTGAGTTATTTTTATTGCGGAGTTGTAAAAATTCTTTATATATTCTGGATGCTAGACCCTTATCAGATATGTAAGATTTGTAAGTATTTCCTCCCATTATGTGGGCTGTCTTTTCACTTTCTTGATCATGTGCTTTCATGCACAAAATTTCCCAATTTTGATGAAGTCAAATTTTTTTTTTGGTTGCTTGTAATTTGAGTGTCCTATCTAAAAAAGCATGGCCATATCCAAGGTCATGAAGGTTTATAGCTACGTTTTCTTTTAAGGGTTTAATAGTTTTGGCTTATACTTAGGTTTGTGGTTCATTTTGACTTAATTTTTGTATATGATATAAGGCAGCAGTCCAAACTCATTCTTTTGCATGTGACTTGTCAACAAATGGCACTAAAATAACTGAAAAGGTGCTTGTATCCACATCAAATTGTCTTGTTAAGCTTCTTGAGAAAGAAAAATCCACTGACCATAGTTGTTGATGTTTACATCTATATTTTAAATTACTTCTTATTGATGTATAGGTCTGTCTTATGCCAACACTGCACTGGCTTGATTCCTGTGGCTTTGTAGCTGAAACTGGAAAGTGTGAGTCCTTCTACTCTGTTCTTCTTTTTCAAGATTTTTAAGCTATTCTAGGCCCCTGAAATTTCCACAAGCATTTTAGGACCAGCTTGCCAATCTCTACAAAAATACCAATTAGGATTTACATAATCAGATTGAATCTGCAGATCACGTAGAAGAGGATTACCATTTTAGCAATATTAAGTCTTCCAATCCATGAACACAGGATGTCATTATTTAGGTTTTCTTTAATTTCTGTCAATAATATTTTGTAAATGTATATGTACAAGGCTTGTACTTATTTTTTAAAATACTACTAAAGATTTTGGTTTGTTGATGCTATTGCAGATGGAAATTACTTAATTTTTTTTTTTTATACCTTGCTAGTTTATATAAATACAACTCAGGGCTCCCGGTTAAGTATCCAACTCTTGATTTTGGCTCAGGTCATGATCTCAGGTTCATGAGATCAAGTCTTGTCTCAGGCTCTGTGCTCAGCAGGGAGTCTGCTTCTCTCCTTCTCCCTCTCCCACTGCCTCTCCCCACCACACACACAGATGCACGGTCTCTCTCTAAAATAAAGGAATCTTAAAAAAAAGAAATACAATTGATATGCATTTGATCTTATATCTTGCAAGCTCACTGAATTCTTACTCTAAGTCTGTGTGTGTGTATTCTATAGTTTTTTTATACAATCTCATGTCATCTGTGAATAAGAATAGTTTTATTTTTTCCCTTCCAATCTAGATGGTGTTTTTTTTTTTCATATTCTTGCCTAATTTCCCTGGATAGAACCTTCAGTACAAAGTTGACTATTAAGGTATAAGGGTAGGCATCCTTTCTTCTTGCTCACTGTGGAGGAAAAGCTTTCAGTCTGGCAATAATCTCTCTGACATTGGCTGTAGCAACATTTTTCTAGATAGGTCTCCCGAGGCAAGGGAAATAAAAGCAAAAATAAACTATTGGAATTACATCAAAATAAAAAGCTTCTGCACAGCAAAGGAAGCAATCAACAGAACTAAAAGTCAACCTGTTGAATGGAAGAAGATATTTGCAAATGATAGATCCAATAAAGGGTAAATATCCAAAATATATAAAGAACTCATACAACTCAATACCCCAAAAGCAAATAATCCAATTAAAAATTGGCAGAAGACATGAATAGACATTTCTCCAAAGAAGACATCCAGATGGCCAACAGACCCATGAAAAGATGCTCAACATCACTGATCATCAGGGAACTGCAAATCAAAACTACAATGAGATATCACTTCACACCTGTCAGAACGGCTAAAATCAAAATCACAAGAAACAGTAAATGTTGGTTAGAACATGGAGAAAATGGAATACTACCATACTGTTGGTGAAAATGCAAACTGTGAGGAGCCTTCTTCTCCCTCTGCCTATGTCTCTCTCTCTCTGAGTGTCTCTCATGAATAAATAATTAAAAATCTTTTAAAAATTTAAAATACCCTATGATCCAGGAATTGTGATATTATACTGGGTACTTAGCCCAAAAATACAAAAACACTAATTCAAAGGGATATATGCACATCTATGTTTATAGAAGAATTATTTACAAAAGCCAAATTATGGAAGCAGCCCAAGTGTCCACCAGTATATGAGTAAAGATATATATATGTGTGTGTGTGTGTATATGTGTGTGTATATATATATATGTGAGTGTGTGTATTTATATACTCCAATATTGGTGTGTATCTTCTTCTTTGGGGACAGATAGATAGGAATATACATATATATGGAATATATACATATATGGAATATTTTTCCAGTGAATAAAAAATGAATAAAATCCTGCCATTTGCAATGATATGAATAGAGCTAGAGAATATAATGCTGAGCAGAGCAAGTCAGTCAGAGAAAGACAAATACCATGTTTCACTCACATGTAGAATTTAAGAAACAAAACAAAACAAACAAACAAAAAAAGAAACAAAACAAACGAGCAAAGGAAAAAAGAGAGAGAGAGACAAGCCAAGAAACAGACTTTTAACTATAGAGAACAAACTGCTGGTTACCAGGGTGGGGGGGGAGGGGGGAGGGGGAAGGGGGAAAAAGGGGATGGGGATTAAAGAGTATACTTACTATTATTTAATAAAATAAAATATAAAGATTTAAAAAAATAAGTTTCCTTCTATTCCTAGTTTTTGTGGATGTGTTTATTTTGATGATCATGTGAAGTTTGTCCTTTTTTCTGTTAATACATTGTATGTCAATGTGGTATGCCTGTCCTGGACGTATTTTCCCTCAGATCTAATCCACACTTGTCCCCTGCTCTACATAGGGCCTGACATCTGCAGGCTGCAATTCTTTACATGTTACCAATCATATTGATTTCCTAGTGTTAAACGTATTCACAGTCGTGGGACAAACTCAACTCTGTCACTGGCAGTCAAATATGTTTAAGTGTCTGTTATAATTAATACAAAAGCAAAAACAAATACCTCTGGATTATGAAACCTCCTCTAAATATTCTATCTCTTTTGTCCTCTTTAAAGCCTACTCAAAAATAAATTTTTGCACATTTCAGTTAGTGTATGTATATACGTCCACACATAAATTCTAATAGCATAAGTAATAGAGTGACGTATTCAACTTGTAAAACATTCAAGCACTGCCCATGAAGGTATGTAATACCACCTGTATTACACAGCTCAAGTGGTACTCAGTGAGAAATGTATAGTCTTAAAAAGATGGATTAGAAAATAAATGTTGGCAACAGCCAAGCACTTCAAGAAGGTATGGAACGAATAGCACATTCAACCTCAAGAACTAGAAGCCAGGAAATAATGAAGATAAACGCAGAAAATAATGAAATTGCCAACAGCAGAGCCAACTTACACAAGGTATTTTTGGAACCACCTATAAGGTAGACATTTTTGCAATAATGACCAATTACTAAAGAGGAGAGCGGGAACAAACAAGTTGAATAAATTTGTACAAAATTGAGATGAGAGTTTACTCTAAGGGAACATAAGTTCCCTCAGGATAACCAAACTGTAGCCAGGGAAATATTTTCACATATAGAGGTTATTTCAGCTAATAAGGAAGGAATGGTAAAATGATTATTCCATGACACCCGAATGGATTAATAGATAGAGGTGATAACCATTAATGACTGCTAACATCAACACAAAAGGAAACAGGCATTACACACCTCCTAATGGAAGTACACAGCCTCACCTATGGTGTAGTCTTCTGGAAGGGAGGGATGGAAAAACAAGCAAAAACCAATCCGACCAAGCTTCTATATCTACAAATTCAAAAAATACAGAGGGCTGAAAAACATGTTCATGGTTATTACCGTGGTACCGTGGGCAAGATCCAGACTATGGGAAAAAGGATAAAACACAAGACTTTTTTAAAAAAATGCAAGGAAAAAGCAGTGATATGGAGAAATGTTGTAGATTAAGAGAGATTTAAGGAACATAAACAATCAGGATATATAGACTATACATCAATTCAGAAAAACATTTTTTAAGTAATTAGGCTGTCAGACAAGCATGAAAAAATGGACATTTAATTCTAAGGATTTTTTTTTTTAGGAATAGAAATTGTATTGAGTTTATATTTTTGGAAAACATTCCTCATCCTTCAGAAATGCATGCTGAAATACTTAGCGGTGATGCCTTAAATTTGCTTCACATTCAAGTTGCAGGCTGGGTGAATGGTGCAGGTATAATTGGAAATGCATTAGTCACATATTAATGATCGCTGATGTTGAATGCCAGGTCTATTGGGTTCATTATACTGTTCTCTCTATTGGTATATGAGTTTGGCAGTTTCTGTCACACTTTTTATTATAAATATCATGCCACTAAATCTGAAAGCTTAAGGGAAATGGACCAGTTTTTTAGAAAATAAATAACCAAATTCAACCATAAAGAAACATAAAGCATTAATTCAAAAACACAAATGGAAACCATATTTAAAATTCGGGGATCCCTGGGTGGCTCAGCGGTTTGGCGCCTGCCTTTGGCCCAGGGTGTGATCCTGGAGACCCGGGATCGAGTCCCACGTCAGGCTCCCTGCATGGAGCCTGCTTCTCCCTCTGCCTGTGTCTCTGCCTCTCTCTCTCTCTCTCTCTGTGTCTATCATGAATAAATAAAACCTTAAAAAAATAAAATAAAGTTTAAGCCACTCTCAAATGTCTGAGATAAGACTATTTTGGAGACCACTTCTACCAAATGGTCAGGGAAGATTAATTGCCAGCCTTAGTAAACTTTGCCAAAGCATACCCCAAAAGGGGGGATATTATTCAACTTATTTTTCCCCAGTTAACTCCCCTTGATTCAAAAGCCAAATGAGAACCTCACCCCCAATCCCACTAACAGAACATCTGAGCCAAGCTCATTCGTATGGCAGGAAGTTTCTCAAATAAAATAGCATAGTCCAGAGAGCAGTGAATTAAATGAGCAAACAGGCTGTGTCCAAGGAATGAAAACATGACTTAACATTGGAAAACACTTTCGATTGTTAATTCCCTCCATTTACAAATTAGAGGAGGACAAGTGTTCGTGCCAATGAGTATAGAAAAAGCCTTTGAAAGAAATTCAACATGTGCTCGTGGTACAAACTCCAGCAAACTAAGAATAGAAGGGAACTTCCTCTTCCTAAATTCTACTGCAAACATAGAGGTGACACGCTAGAAGCATTCTCATTAAAGTCGAGAACAAGACAGACACGTACTCTCGTCTCTAGTGTTTAAAACTGCGCTGGAACTGAAAGCCAGAGATTCGGATATCAAATCAGAGATATGAACATTGAAAAGATACTATTTGTGGACAATAGGGTCAAATGCCTAGAAAATTAAAGGGAACAGGTGTGTGGAATATATTCAAATAGATAAGGGACTTTGAAAAGGTGGTGTGTAGGAGGTTGACATAGCAAGGTCAAGAGCCTTCCCACACCAAAGAAGTAACTAATTAGAACATGTAATACATACTCTTCCACTCACAGTAGCAACCAAAGTCCCAAAGTTGCCTAAGAGGAACTATAAAATCACAAAAATGTATGGGATCTTTATGGAGGCGAACATCACATTATACTGATGGACTCAGAAATAGCCCCAAACAGAGCGAGAAGTATACCTACCATATTCACTAATGTGAAACAGAATATCGTAAAGCTGCTAATGCTCCTTAAATTACTTACAGATTTAGCGCCTTAGCTATAGTTGCCAAAAAGGATAGTCAGGTCTGGGCTGCTGTCTTTCACTCCCCAAAGTCAACCCTGGAAAGCTATAGAAGGGAGAATGAAAACAAGGATGGCTCAGCTTCCTAGATCTGCCATGACCTGGGTTCCCCAAACAACAGAAGTGAGCTCTATCCTAGAATTCTGGAAGCCAGATGCCCAAAATCGCTTTCACTGACCTGAAATCAAGATGCTGGCGGGGCCGTCCTCCCCCTGGAGACCCCAGAGTAGAATCTGTTCCTTGCATCCTGCAGCCCCTGGCAGCTGCTGGCAATCCTTGGCTTGGGCAACGTTAGCTGCAACCTTCAAGGTCAACATCTCCAAATCTCTCCTTGCTCCATCTTCACTTGCCTTCTCTGTTGATCCCTCTGCTTCCCTCTTCTAAGGATACAAGTGATTGCATTTAGGGCCCCACCTGGATAATCCCACCCACGCCTCTACCATCCAAAGATTCTTAAATTAATCACACACACCCCAAAGACTCCTTCCCCCAAGCAGGGAGCATGGACAGGTTCTAGGGACTGGGAGATGGTATGTTTGGGGAGAATTTTTCAGCCTATCAACAACAAAATCTAAGCTAAGACATGAGAAATCCTGTGGGGAACTGGTACTTGGGTTGGGGGGCTGGCGGGGTTGGGGAGGCCGCAGTGAAGTTCAGGAGGGTCTGTGGCCTGCAATCGATGGCAGATGATGCGATAGGCAGGAGGAACTTTTTTTTTTTTTCAGGAGGAACATTTTTAAACTTCTGTCCTCTTTCACTGAAGGAATCTGAGGCATCACCTCGGACCACAGATGCCAGTAGCCCTGGGGTCGGAGCAGATATCAGGGAAAGTTGGCTTGATTGATGCGGTGAGGCTTCGGGCTCTGCTAATGACCGCCTGAAACCACTTTAGCGAGTGAAGCCTGGCCTTTAAAAAGACATTTTAACAGGGGCACCTGGGTGGCTCAGCGGTTGAGCATCTGCCTTCAGCTCAGGGTATGGTCCTGGGGTCCCAGGATCGAGTCCCGCATCAGGCTCCTTGCGTGGAGCCTGCTTCTCCCTCGGCCTGTGTGTCACATGAATAAATAAATATTTTAACAGAATAAAAATGTCCTGAATAGGGAATTGCACGCTTAACAGAGCTACAGGATACACTTCGGAATAGCAGTGAGGCTTGAGAAAACTGGAACTTACTGCACCGGACAAGGCGATATCGGATAACCTCAAAAGAGCAGGAGCTCCCCCAGTCATGCTGCTTGGCTGCTGCGGTGTAGGACATAACCTGTTGGACCAGAACATTTCCAAAGTCTACACCTTTTGGGTGAGGAGACACCATAGGAAGGCGGGCTGCTTTCTCCGGATCTCCACCACCCGTCACGGGTGCCGCCGCCACCCCATCTGGCGCCTCACTTTGAGAAACAGAACCTTCCTGTAAAAGCACTGCAGCTGGCAGAGGACAGCCTCTCCCAGAGGGCATCTAACTAAGCCAAGAGCCTCGTGAGTGAAGACGGACGGGTCCACCCACCCTGGAACAGTGTGGACCCCCAGAATCCCGCTGTGACCCTACGTCAGCCCTGGTTGACGCTGGGCAGGGCTGTCAGGAGAAGCAAAGCACCCCCACCCCACCCCCCACCCCCATCTGCAGCTCTGGGAACTGGAATGCCCAGCCTCGACTGGAGGGTGGGGGGAGGAGGGGGTTCAGGCAGTTCCAGGCCTCAAAGAGCTGATCCTGTGGGAAGGCTCAGCTGACCCCCCACCGCAGAGCCTGTTTTCAACCAAGGGAGGCCCTGGCCGGGTCCTTGGATTTAGTGTTTCCTGACTTCAACCTCTGGAGTCTGAAGGAGATGAGGCTTCAGCTGGGGTGACTGGACTCAGGTCAGCAAGGGGAGGAATCCCAGAGCCTGCTGGGTGTCAAGGCGAGGATGGTGAAGGACCCTCCCACCGCAGCCGGAGGGGATTTCACAGGCACCTACCTCTGCGATCTGCCTTGGGCGGCTCCAGGCATGGCTGACAGGCAAAGCCTACCCAACACTCACCTGTTGGGGGGTCTCAGGGATGTGAGAACATCCTCAGGCCCGCAGAAGGAAAGGGTCCCAGGCTCTGTCAAGAGGAAACAGCAATACCTAGAGAATGACTGGGAGATCCCCACCTCAGAACCAGAGGCGTCCCCACAAAAATTTGCCCTGACCCCTGTTGTCAGTCCTGGAGGTCCTGGGTAGCAGGGAGGGATAACACCCCCACCTCATTTCTGGATCAGGGATCTCAGGGAGAGGAGAACCTGGGCCTGAAGGGGCTAGCATCAAAGTGAGGCCTCTGAGGAAGGACAGGGAAGCTCTGGGAATACTGGAGCCATGGCCTGAAGGAAGAATTGTCAGGTCAACAGAATACAGGTGGCCTAAGCCCTGTCAGGAGTAGTTGTGACTACATTGAGGAGGAGTGACAATACCTCCCCGCCCCAGGGAGAGGGCATCCCACAGAAACCTGCCCCTGCTGCCAAGCCTGGGAGACCTCAGGCAAAAGTAGGTGCATGTGGCATCCTTTCCCTTTCCTCTCAGTGGTCCCAGAGAGGTCTGAGAAGAAGATATGGTGAGGGGAGGGACAGATATAAAGCTGAACACCCTGAAGGAGACCCGAGGGTACCCCTATCCCAGAACAGATGAGCCCAGCCCCTGCTGTCATACCTGGGAGGCACTAATTAGAGGCGGCCAGTTGTGGTAGGCCCACTTCCACCATGGGGTTGGGCGGGGGTGGGGGGTCCTCTCAGAGAGGGAGGCCTTCAGTCTGAGGATGCAAAGTCAGGTCGGCTGAGGCAGAGGTTGGAGCAGGCCCTGTCAGGAGTAAATATTCATAACATAATGGGATAATGGGCCCTCCTACCATAGACAAAGGAGGCCCCTGCTATGAGCCCCGGGAGACCCCGGGCAAGAATAGCCAGCCGCGGTGCCCCTCACTTCTTCCTCAGGAGAAAGTCCGAAGAGTTCTGGCCAGTGGTGGGGCCCAGACCCTGGCAGAGGAACGATGGGGACTCTGGGCCGTGAGAGAACCGTGGACCCCAGCACAGTGGGGGCCTCACAGGGTGTGGCCCCAGCCCTCCTGTCAGCGCTGCGGGCCCAGGAATGTGCCTGTAGTCCGCAGCCTGCGGTGGCCCTGCAATTCCCCTCATAGGAGCTCTAGGGAGAGGAGCTGGGAGGGGAGAGCCGTGGTGTGCGGCACATGTGTCGGGCCAGCACCGCGGAGAGGCTGACGCAGCACCGGGAGTCAAGGTGAGGTGCACCCCTGCGTGTCTACCTAGGGCCCCAGAAGAGGGGACCCCACAGCGCCTGACCATAGGTGGCCTACTCCCAGGCCTGGAAGCCTCAGGCTGTGCCAGCTGCACCCCGAGGAGCTATCTCAATTCCTCTTTCAGTTCTTAGGACCAGGCCCCCTTGGAGGCCCAAGAGCACTACCGGAAAGGAGGCCTGTAAGCTGCCTTCATCTGAGCTGTCATGGTGGAGGCTCTCAGCGGAGGCCACTGATACTTTCCCTCTCTCCCCAAGGTCTGTGGATCCCCGATGCCCCCCCCCCTTCCGCCCTGCAAGCTACTCCTAATACAAGTCACCACGCCTCTGGGGCAGAGGAGGAAGTGTGCAAGCTTCAGGGAGACCTTCAGGCCCCAAGACAGCCTCAGGGCCTGGTAGGTGTGCAGGGTCCCATGCCTCAGGAGAAGAAGCCACGACCTCCTCTTCTCTCTCCTTTGACTCCGGGCACCCCAGAGGCGGTTCCTGCTGCCAGAAAACCAAGTGGTCGCCAGAGTTCTGAGAGAGGCTGCTGCCATCACAGCCACTCCATCGTGTCCATCTGATGAGAGTTCTAGAAGCCAAGAAAGAGAAGGGGCTCCACCAGAGCCTACGTCCTTCCTCAGTGATGCACTTAACCCAAAGGTGGCCAAATTGGTGTGGTTCCTGAGTGTCAAGGAGGTAACGAAGGAGCTGTCACCAAGGCTGCAGTGTCATCAGAGAGCACAAGGGCTATTTCCCTGTGACCTCAGGAAAGCCCATGACTGCATGGAGGTTGTCTTTGGCGCTGAAGTGAAGGAACCGGACCCCACCAGTCGCTGCTGTGCAATGGGGTGCCGAGTGGTGACCAAGGCATGCCCTACACAAGCCTCTTGGTCTTATCCTGGGTGTGGCCTTCATGGAGGGGAACTGTGCCCCTGGGGAGGAAGTCTGGGAAGAGCTGAATATGATGGAGGTGCATGTTGGAAGGGCCCGGAAAGCTCCTCGCCAGCATCTGGGTGCAGAAGGCTACCTGGAGTATAAGTGGTACCCAACAGCGACCCTGCCCGCGACGAGTTCCTCTGGGGGCCCAGGGCCCACGCCGAGCCCAGCAAGTTGCAGATCCTGCAGTTTTTTGCCAAGGTCAATGGCACTGACCCCACTTGCTTCCCATGCTGGTATGAGGAAGCTTCGAGAGACGAGAGCGAGAGAGAACCCGAGCCAGGGTTGCCACCACCGACGGTACTACTGCCATGGCCAGTGAACGTTCCAGGGTCCCAGCCGCAGCTTCTCCTGCCCTAGGGGAAGTCCAAAGCAGATTCTTCACTCTTTTTTTTTTTTTTTTTTTTTTCTACTATTTTTGCTTTATTTTTTTTTTTTTTTTATTGGTGTTCAATTTACTAACATACAGAATAACACCCAGTGCCCGTCACCCATTCACTCCCACCCCCCGCCCTCCTCCCCTTCTACCACCCCTAGTTCGTTTCCCAGAGTTAGCAGTCTTTATGTTCTGTCTCCCTTTCTGATATTTCCCACGCATTTCTTCTCCCTTCCCTTATTTTCCCTTTCACTATTATTTATATTCCCCAAATGAATGAGAACATATAATGTTTGTCCTTCTCTGACTGACTTACTTCACTCAGCATAATACCCTCCAGTTCCATCCACGTTGAAGCAAATGGTGGGTATTTGTCATTTCTAATAGCTGAGTAATATTCCATTGTATACATAAACCACATCTTCTTTATCCACTCATCTTTCGTTGGACACCGAGGCTCCTTCCACAGTTTGGCTATCGTGGCCATTGCTGCTAGAAACATCGGGGTGAGCCCACAGCAAATATCATTCTCAATGGGGAAGCACTGGGAGCCTTTCCCCTAAGATCAGGAACAAGACAGGGATGTCCACTCTCACCACTGCTATTCAACATAGTACTGGAAGTCCTAGCCTCAGCAATCAGACAACAAAAAGACATTAAAGGCATTCAAATTGGCAAAGAAGAAGTCAAACTCTCCCTCTTCGCCGATGACATGATACTCTACATAGAAAACCCAAAAGTCTCCACCCCAAGATTGCTAGAACTCATACAGCAATTCGGTAGCGTGGCAGGATACAAAATCAATGCCCAGAAGTCAGTGGCATTTCTATACACTAACAATGAGACTGAAGAAAGAGAAATTAAGGAGTCCATCCCATTTACAATTGCACCCAAAAGCATAAGATACCTAGGAATAAACCTCACCAAAGATGTAAAGGATCTATACCCTCAAAACTATAGAACACTTCTGAAAGAAATTGAGGAAGACACAAAGAGATGGAAAAATATTCCATGCTCATGGATTGGCAGAATTAATATTGTGAAAATGTCAATGTTACCCAGGGCAATATACACGTTTAATGCAATCCCTATCAAAATACCATGGACTTTCTTCAGAGAGTTAGAACAAATTATTTTAAGATTTGTGTGGAATCAGAAAAGACCCCGAATAGCCAGGGGAATTTTAAAAAAGAAAACCATATCTGGGGGCATCACAATGCCAGATTTCAGGTTGTACTACAAAGCTGTGGTCATCAAGACAGTGTGGTACTGGCACAAAAACAGACACATAGATCAGTGGAACAGAATAGAGAATCCAGAAGTGGACCCTGAACTTTATGGGCAACTAATATTCGATAAAGGAGGAAAGACTATCCATTGGAAGAAAGACAGTCTCTTCAATAAATGGTGCTGGGAAAATTGGACATCCACATGCAGAAGAATGAAACTAGACCACTCTCTTTCACCATACACAAAGATAAACTCAAAATGGATGAAAGATCTAAATGTGAGACAAGATTCCATCAAAATCCTAGAGAAGAACACAGGCAACACCCTTTTTGAACTCGGCCATAGTAACTTCTTGCAAGATACATCCACGAAGGCAAAAGAAACAAAAGCAAAAATGAACTATTGGGACTTCATCAAGATAAGAAGCTTTTGCACAGCAAAGGATACAGTCAACAAAACTCAAAGACAACCTACAGAATGGGAGAAGATATTTGCAAATGACATATCAGATAAAGGGCTAGTTTCCAAGATCTATAAAGAACTTATTAAACTCAACACCAAAGAAACAAACAATCCAATCATGAAATGGGCAAAAGACATGAACAGATTCTTCACTCTTCATTTGAAGACAACAGTCAGATTTCTAAGTAGTGTAGAGCTGCGGTGGATCTGGGGGCAACACAGTGCATAACACCCTGGAGTTTGTGTTCAACGTGGGCCATTTGGAGGTTTTCCCTTTTCCTATTTTTTTTTAAATATCATTCCTTTGTTTTGTGGGTTTTTTCTTGAGATTTTAATTATTTATTTGAGAGAGAGAACAAGTAGGGGGAAGGGGCAGAGGGAGAGGGAGAAGTAGGCTCTCTGCTGAGCAGGGAGCCTGACGTGGGCCTCGATCCCAGGACCCTGGGATCATGGTCTGAGCTACCCAGGCACCTCCTGGTTTGTTTGTTTTTATAAGTTTTTATTTTTAAAAAGATTTTATTTATTTATTCATGAGAGAGAGAGAGAGAGAGAGAGAGGCAGAGACACAGGAGGAGGGAGAAGCAGGCTCCATGCAGGGAGCCCGATGTGGGACTCGATCCTGGGACTCCAGGATCAGGCCCTGGGCTGAAGACAGGTGCTAAACCGCTGAGCCACCCGGGCTGCCCTGACTTTTAAGTTCTGCTGGGGCCAGACTCTCAAAAGGCCTGCCTTACAGCTGAGAGAAAAGTCTGGAACAGAAAACTGTCCTAGCAGTCACTTTGGATCAGGCACAAAGCAGAGAGAAGTCACCCCACTGGAGGCAGGTATGGAATGTGTTCTGAGATCTTTTAAAAACCCAGAACAATATAAAAAATAGTGAAAGAGAACAAAGGGGAAAGGAGAGAAAATGAGTGGGAAATATCAGAGAGGGAGGCAGGCCTAAGAAGGAAGGTGGCCATGCAAACCAAACAGGACTTGGGCACTGCCTATGGGCTTTGTTAACATCCCCCCTCCTCTCCAAACCACAGGGGCCCCCTTGAGGGCTGACTCTATTTCTGTCCGGTTCCAGCACTTTCCCACATGACAGCACTGTCCCTTGGGCTTCGCCAGTGTGCCCTCCTGCCCAACTTTGGAACCTGACCGGCTCACTAGCCCCCTGCTAAGTCTTCCTCTGAAGGCCATGCTTCACTCCCAGGGGAACAGCCTAGAGTCACCTGCCCTTCCTTCCCCTGACATAAAGCATTGCTGCTCCTTCCAGAACGCCCCTTGCCTCCCAACCCTCTCACCCTGGAACCTCTGTGACAGCAACAACCCCTTCGACTTAAAAAGTCCACTTTGGACACCATGTTTCCAGGCCTACTCATTCCCCTTTGGCCTCTTGAACACACTCTCCAAGTGTTTTCCACTTGGGCTACTGAGTAGAGTGACTTGGCCCATAATCTCCTGGTTTGGAGGCTTATAACCCTGAAATTAGAAGTTTTTTTTTTTTTAAACCACTCTGATAGTTGAAGTAGGATTTTAAATGGCTGTCTTTTTGAAACTGGCCAGTGAACGCAGACCCAGATGAATCAGCTCACCTAGGCATTTAAAACTATCTACTGAAGCTGAATCCCTAAAACCCTGGAATCCTCCCACGAAGTAAAAATTGGCTCCCTGGTAGACATGCTAACTCTTTAAAAAGAAAAAAAAATATTCTATTGCCTTGCCTCTGTGCCTCTGTGTCTGTGGACCTTCCACACGGGAAAATCCTGGTTCGCAGTTTGCCTAAGGGCCCCGGGGTGGGTGGGGGTGGAACCCCCCAGGCATGTTCGACCATGCGGAGAGGAGTAGAGGCTATATTCATTTGGGGAATATAAATAATAGTGAAAGGGAATAGAAGGAAAGGGAGAAGAAATGGGTAGGAAATATCAGAAAGGGAGACAGAACATAAAGACTCCTAACTCTGGGAAACGAACAAGGGGTGGTGAAAGGGGAGGTGGGCGGGGGGTGTGGGTGAATGGGTGATGGGCACTGAGGGGGGCACTTGACGGGATGAGCACTGGGTGTTATTCTGTAGGTTGGCAAATTGAACACCAATAAAAAATAAATTTATTATTAAAATAAATAAATAAATAAATAAGTAAAAAAAATTAAAAAATTAAAAAAAGAAACAGGGAACAGAAAAGTGGTTGCTGGGGGTTGGGGGAAATAGGGAAGATGAATAAAAGGGTATAAATTCTCAGGTGTGAGATGAATAAAATCTGAGGAGCTAATGGAGCACATGGTAACTGTCGCTGAGAAGAAACACTGTGTTGCGTAATTGAAACTTGCCGAGACAGTACAACTTCAATGTTCTCACCAAGAAAACAAATCAAAACAAAAAAACCCAAAATGAGTATGTGAGGTGATAGATGTGTTAACTAAATGGAGAGAGTCCCTTTAGAGTGTGTAGGTACATGAAATCACCATGACGGACACTTGAAGTATCTTATGATTTTATCCTATGATTTTCCATAAAGCTGAAGAAAAAGAAACAAAACAAAAAGTGGACTACTGTTGCAATAAAAATATTTAAACTGAGGGAGGCACTTGGCGGGATGAGCACTGGGTGTTATGCTATATGTTGGCAAATTGAACTCCAATAAAAAATTAAAAAAATATTTAAACACTCCTCACAACAGAAACACTAGCTGTGTGTTACTAGTCCGCGTAACTGCTAGCTGATGCTAGTAATGAAGTCACTTTTGTTCACGTAAGTTCACGTGGCAGTTGGCAGGGTCTCTACTCTGAGGTGACCCAGGGATCCAGGCAGCTTCCATCCTTTGGCTTCACCATTGGAACAAGGGGTTGCCATGTTTGGGCCTGGGTGGAAGACAAAGCATGGGAGTAGCCCACTGGCTTCTGCTGATGACACCACGCAGTTCCCCTCTGTGTCCAGGAAGGAAAGATACGGTGTGGGTGAGCACTCGTAGTCCCTCCCGGAGGCTGACCCATGGCAGGTACTCAATAAAAAGCCACTGTTGTCATTTGTTACTAGAACAACTCTCTTCATTCCTTGAGGGAGTTTCTGATAAGGCCAAATCTTCCTTAAACTCTCTGACTTTTTCAAGGGCCTACTATGGGACAGCTGCTTTCAAAAACAGGATCATGTGGTTTTCAGGGGATCCCCTGAAGGTCAGGAGGGAGTATTTGAGCTTCTTCATTCACGGGCACTTTTGTGCAAGGCCGTTCACATTAACCTCTATAATCTCAGTAGGCTGACAGTCCTCTCCTTCCTTCTGACGTGTGGTCTGACTTTTTTTTTTTTTTTTTCTGGAAGTTAGTCCTGACACAGAATCTTTTTTTTTTTCTCTCGGTTTTATTTATTTATTTTTATTTTTATTTATTATTTTAAATTTTTTATTGGAGTTCGATTTGCTAACATATAGCATAACACCCAGTGCTCATCCCGCCAAGTGCCCCCCTCAGTGTCTGTCACCCAGTCACCCCAACCCCCCGCCCACTTCCCCTTCCACTACCCCTTGTTCATTTCCCAGAGTTAGGGGTCTCTCATGTGCTGTCACCCTCACTGATATTTCCCACTCATTTTCTCTCCTTTCCCCTTTATTCCCTTCCACTATTTTTTATATTCCCCAAATGAATGAGACCATATAATGTTTGTCCTTCTCTGACTTATTTCACTCAGCATAATACCCTCCCTGTTTCTGTAGCTGTTTGCCTTTTTTTTTTTTCTCAAAATTCCACGTATAAGTGATACCACACAGTATCTGTCTTTCTCCATCTGGCTCCTTTCACTCAGCATAATGCCTGTGAGGTCCATCCACATTGTCACAAATGGCAAAATTTCCTTCTTTTCCATGGCTGAGTAACACTCCATTCTGTACACGTACCACGCGTTCTTCATGTCTTCACTCTGACGAATGTTTAGGTTGTTTCCAGGTCTTGGCTGCTGGGAACAATACCACTGTGAACATGGAGCTCTTTGAGATCCTGTCTTCGTCCCCTTAGCATTTACACCCCGAAATGGGATTGCTGGGTCATATGGTAGCTCTATTTATACTTTTTTTGAGAAAATCCCCTAATGTTTCCACAGTGGCTGCACCAATTCCAACAGTGGACTAGGATTCCTTTTTCTCACCATCCTCCTCATCAGGGCCCGGGGTCTCTTTATGATCAAAGCAAGTGGAGCAGGCATGAGGTAATATCTCATCATGGCTTCGATTTGCATTTTCCTGAGGTCAAGCACCTTCTAATGTACCTGTTGCCTATTTGGATGTCTTTGGGAAAATGTCTATTCAGTTCCTCTGGCCATTTTTCAATCAGATTGTGTTTTGTTAATGAGTTGTGTGAGTTTTTTTTAATGTATTTTGGGTATTAACCCTTATGAAACATGTGATTTGAGAATCTTTCTGCCCTTTCTGTAGATGGACTTCATTTTGTTGACGGTTTCCTCTGCAGAGCGGAAGCTTTCCAATTTAATGTAGTCTCATTTGTTTACTTTTGTTTTTATTGTCTTTACTTCTGGTTTGAAATCCCCCCCAAAAATAATAATAATACCCCCAACCACAAATGTGAAGCTCACTGTTGGGGCCATGACTTTCCTATAAGCTATTCATTTATTTGCTACTGGCAGATTTTTAACATTGAGAGTCATGTAGCAGGCCTATGCCTGTCATAGCTCCTGTGAAAATAACTACAAAATGAGAAACTGTGATTACTTACAAATGTCTATAGCACAAGATGACTCCAAACTTTTAGCCCTTCTCACTTCTGCTCACAGGGAGAGTGGAGAGAACATGGGTTTTGGGGTTAGACACAGCTGGATTTGTATTCCATCTTTCCGAATTACTGAACTTGGCTGGGGAAATTATTTATCCTTCCCAACCTAGCACAGTAGAGTGGTTATGAGAAAAATTTCTGGAGCATAAGTTTGAATCCGGATGCTGCTACTCAAGAGCTATAGAACCAGAGGTAGAGTGTATAATTCTCTGTATCTCAGATGCCTTGAAGACAAAATAGGGTTCTAAATAGTGCTAATCTCCTGGGATTGCTGACAAGATTAATGCATCTATGTAAAGGCTTAGAATAATGCCTGACAAATGATAGGCACTATATAAGAATTCACTGTAATTATTATAAAATAGAGAAAATAATAATACCAATTACATCATTGGGTTATGGGAAGCCTTAAATGTGATGATGTATATAAAGTATATCAAGCAATCAAGGAAAACCTTGTAGAATATATATTTGGCTTTTCCTCACTTCCCTGAACTTAGCCCAGACCCCAACACACTGTTTCACAAATACAAACACGGGTCTATCAACACACAATGCAGATTATTTTCAGATAATCCACAACGTTCTTTTTTTTTTTTTTTAATCCACAACGTTCTAAAAGACATCAAGCTCATTAATCCACATCTCTTCTGAGCTGGCCATTTTATTTCTTACATTTCTTCCTCCTAGGCTCCTCGAAAGCAAAGCAGCCATAAGAATTACGAATTCAATGTCTTTACTAGCTCTAAGATTATTCATATTGAATAGGTTGTAGTAGTTTGCATCTTTTGAGGAATAGGTTTATTTCATCTAAGTGGTGAAATTTATGTGTGTAGACTTGTTCATACTCAACAGAATATCCTTTCAAGTTAATATGAAAGACGATTCATGAGAAACACCAAGGAATTGTTTAAAAAATAATAGCAGGGGAATTAACCTTTACAGGAATTAAAATGCACTATAAAGCAGTTTTAATGTAGATTGTGACATCAGCGCAGGAATTAACAGATAACTTAGTGCAACCAAGTTGCAAACTCAGGAAGAATTTTGAATATACGTGGGAAATATATTATGAACATGTTTTAGTTTAAGCCTCTTCTATCTCTTAAGGCTGTATAATCATGAAAAAAGTATTTGTTATGTTATATCTCCTTGAATAATTTGCCACATTTTCATCGTGTAATGTTTCTCCATCCGTGAGGGTGTTTCTCATCCTGATTTCTAACCTGACATCAAGAGAACTACTCCAACTTTCATTTCGTCAGTATGTGCACTATATAACTTTCTTCACCTTTTTACTTGTAGGTGCTCTACGTCTTTATACATATAGTGAGGTTCTCGAAAACAGCATCTAGTTGTACCTTGCTTTTTTTATCCAATTGGATAATCCCTGACTTTTAAGTGATGTGTTTAGACTGCTCACATTTAAAATCACTATGAATTTGGTCAGATTAAAATCTGTATCTCACTATTTTCTATTCCTTCTTTGTTTCTCCTCCTTTCTGCCATCACTTGGATTCGTTGAGCATTTTTATTCAATTTTACCTTTTCTATTTGCTCATTGTGTATGACTTTTAAAAAGTTTATTAGTTGTTGCCCTAAGGTTTATAATATACATTTTAAAGATTTATTTATTTATTTTAAAGAGAGAGAGAGAGAGCACAAGCAGGAGGGGTAGAGGTTGAGGGAGAAAGAATCTGAAGCTGACTCTGAAATGAGCAGAGTCCAACCCAGGGCTCGATCTCATGACCCTGAGATCATGACTTGAGCTGAAACCAAGAGTCAGACCCTTAACTGACTGAGCCACCCAGGTGCCCCTATAGTACACATTTTAATAAATGCTAGTCTGCCTTCAAATAAAACTAGACCACCCCTTACCCCCTGTGCCCTTGAAATTGAGGCTTTCTAGGACAACTTTCTCTACTGTAAGCACAACCCTTCGGATTTTTCTTCCAAGGATTAGAATATAATGCCTGGCGATAGAATGGGCGTCTTATTGGTCACAAGTAACAAAAGCACCAAATGAAGCTGTTATGAACAGGAAGATACCTAAGATTAACTTTGGATGACCTCTGTGGGCAGACCTTTGTTTGCTTACCCCCATACTTATGGTTGTCTGAGTGAAAAGAAATCCAGCTTATAAAGCAAGTATTTTTCAGGTTATCTTTTACTTATAGCAGAATGCAAACAAACCTCATACATAGGTACTATTTTTAGTTCCCTTTTACAAGTGAGGAACTGATCTCGAAAAGCTTGTGAAGAATTCTGAAATGTATGTTTACCAAATGAGACCATATTCTGAATCACAAAATAAACCTTAATGAATTTAAAAATAGAAAGCATATGAATTATGTTCTTGGCCCACAAGGGAATTAAACTAGAAATAAGTAACAAAAACATACCTAGAAAATCCTCAAATATTTTAAAATTAAATAACATCTATCTAAATCTTACAGTAAAAGGGAAATTATTGAAATGAATTAAAATTATAATATAAAACATCAGATTTTTAGAATGCATCTATCTAAGCAAAACTTACAAAGAATTTTAAAACACTAAATGCTTATGTTTAATGGCATCTATTATATTTAATTATATTTAATGAAGCATTAAAAGAAGAAAAATTTAAATCCGTAACCTAATATTCAACTTTAAGTAATTATGACAAAAGAACAAATTAAACACAAAACAAGCAGAGGGAGGAGGTAATAAAAATCTAAGCAGAAAAAAACTAAATTGAGAAAAGAAAACAATCAAAAAAGAAATCAAAAGTTGATTCTTCGGGAAGATCAACAAAATTGACAAACTTCAAGCCATTCTGACAAGAAAAAAAACAGAACACACAAATTGCCACTATCAAGAATGGAAGAGGAAGGCAGCACCTGGGTGACTCAGTGGTTGAGCACCTGCCTTTGGCTCAGGTGTGATCCCAGGGTCCTGGGATCGAATCCTGCATCAGGTTCCCCACAGGGAGCCTGCTTCTCCCTCTGCCTATGTCTCTGCCTCTCTCTCTGGGTCTCATGAATAAATAAATAAAATCCTTAAAAAAAGAATGGAAGAGGAGGTATCACTACTGCCTATAGAGACACTGAATAAATAAGGGAATGTTACAATAACTTTATATCTGAAATTGTAACAATTTACATAAAATGCATGATGAATACTTTCACAGCTACTAATTACCAAAACCCACTCTAAATGAAATAGGTCATATACAATCCCACATCTTTACTAAAGAAATTGAGTTTGTAGTTGAAAAACTTTCCAAAACAAAGAAAACTCCAAGCCTAGATGGTTTCTCTGGCATATTCTACCAAACATTTAAAGAATAAATACCAATTCTACACAATATCATCCAGAAAGTAGAAAATAAATACCCCTTTTTCCGTATTATGATTCCAATATTACTCTAATATCAAAAACAAACAATTACAGACCAATATCTGTATAGACCAATATTCACATGAACATAAATGCAGAACCCACAACAAAATATTCACAAATCCAATGTACTTATACATAATAAGGATAATACATCAAACACAAGTGGGTTTCATCCCAAAAATGAAAGACTGCTTTGACATTTGAAAATGTATTAATACATTTTTTAACATCGGAACAGACTATATAGAGGAAAAATCATATGATCAAATCAATAGACTCAGAAAAATCATTCAACAAATTTCACAAGCAGATCCTAAAAAAAAAAAAAGTCTCAACAAGCTTGGAGTTGAAGACAACGTACACAACCTAATAAGTTCATATATTAAAAATGCTCCAGTTTGCAACATCCTTAATGGTGAGAGTATGAATGCTTTTCCCCTAAGTTTGAGAACAAGGCAAAGATGTCTTCTCTTGAACATCACGCTTTAAGTTCTAAACTATTTTATTTTATTTTTTTTTAATTTTTATTTATTTATGATAGTCACACAGAGAGAGAGAGAGAGAGAGGCAGAGACACAGGCAGAAGGAGAAGCAGGCTCCATGCACCGGGAGCCCGACGTGAGATTCGATCCCGGGTCTCCAGGATCGCGCCCTGGGCCAAAGGCAGGAGCCAAACCGCTGCGCCACCCAGGGATCCCTCTAAACTATTTTAGAAGTCACAAAATGTTTGAAAGAAAGAACTCAAACTGTCTCTAGCAGCAGAACACATCATTGTCTGTATAGAACACAAGGTGGGGACACCTGGGTGGCTCAGTGGTTGAGTGAGGCTTCCTTTGGCTCAGGGTGTGATCCCAGGGTCCTGGGATCGAGTCCCGCATCGGGCTCCCCGCAGGGAGTCTGCTTCTCCCTCTGCCTGTGTCTCTGCCTCTCTCCCTTTGTCTCTCATGAATAAATAAATGAAATCTAGAAAAAAAAAGAACACAAGGTCAAATATAAAATAAAGTGTGTTCTTTTAATCGCAATGAAAAACCATAACTTGAATAAAAAATACAATACCACTGACACAGCAAAAAATGAAAATAATGAGGTATCAGTCTTACAAAATATGTGCCAGATCATTGTGCTGCATGCCATAAAACAGACTGGTGAAGTCAGAGTAAGACCTAGGTAAGTGGAGAGATATCCCTTAATCATAGATTGGAAGATTCAATATTGTTAAAATGTTGATTCTTTCTGATTTGATCCTTGGTACAACATAGGCTTATCAAAATTGTCAAGCTTCTTGTAGATACTGACAATCTCATTTGAAAATGTATATATAAAAGCACAGAAATTAGAATATTCAAGACAATTCAGAAAAAGAACGATGTTCAAATACTCAAACTATTCAATCAAGACTTATAAAGGGGCAGGAGCACTGTGTTGTTGGCACTGGAGGGACACCTTTTTTTTAAAGATTTTTTTAATTTATTTATGACAGAGAGAGAGAGAGAGAGAGAGAGAGAGAGAGAGAGAGAGACAGGCAGAGGGAGAAGCAGGCTCCATGCCGGGAGCCCGATGTGGGACTCGATCCCGGGTCTCCAGGATCCCGCCCTGGGCCAAAGGCAGGCGCTAAACCGCTGAGCCACCCAGGGATCCCCTGGGAGGGACATCTTTATCACTTTTTAAATGTACCAACAGTCTCAGAAAGAGACATACACAAATAGAGACAAGTGATTTTTAACAACAGTGCAAAAGCAATTCAATAGATAACCTTTTCACCAAATGGTAGTGGAGCAAACATCCATGAGCATAAAAATGAACTTTGCCACAAACTGCACAACTGATACTAAAAAGAACTAAAATCTGTGTGATACGTTTGTCAAAGAGCTTTGAGATAAAACACCAACAGCATGACCCTCCAAATAATAAATTGATAAATTGGACTTTATGAAAACGTTAAGACTTGTTCTGTAACAGACACAGCTAATGGAATGAAAAGACAAGCTGCAGACCAGGAAATATTTTCCAAATGACATATTTGATCATGTGATTATATGTTCTCTATATAATAGAGAGTCGAGTAAAACTCATCAACAACACAAACAATAAATCAGAGTTCTGAACAGACATTTCAGCAAAGAATATACAGAGATTGCAAATGAGCATTGGAAAAGTCATTCAACATGATTATTCATTAGAGAAATGAAAGTTAATCACAATAAGATATCGCTACACATTTATTAAAAGACAAAAAAAAAAAAAGGAAAAAAGGTACTAGTGAGGATGTGGAGTATCTAGAACTTAACACACAGTTGGTAGAAATGCAAACTTTGGCTCTTCCTTACAAAGTGAAATTTGCCATACAACCAGCAATCACACTCCTAGGCATTTACCCAAGCGAGTCGACAACTTATGTTCACACAAAAACCTGTACATGAATGTTTATAACAGTTTTATTCATAATTGCCAAAATCTGAAAACAAACCAGTTGTCTCTCCATGAGTTAATATAAACCAAACTATGATAATACTCCGAAATGAAAGGAAAGGGAGCATTGATCGATCTATGCAATAACGTGGATGCTTTTCAAATGAATCTTTCTAATTGAAGGAGGCTCAACAGAAAAGCTGCATATTGTGTTATTCCATTTACATGGCATTCTGGAAGAGGCAAATGTATAGGCATGGAGAAAGGGACAAATGGCTTTCAGGATTGGAGAAAGGAGGTAAATTACAAAGGGTCAGGGCAAGCCACCTCTCATGGTGCTGGACCCCCTCTGGGGGGTTCTGTGATCCGTAGATTCATGACTCTGCATTTGTCAAGGTCCTCAGAATTATAGGCTACGAAGATTTAATATTAGTGAAAAATTTTAAAAATCAAACAGGATGTCACAGGAACTCAAGAGGGAATGCAGACTGTGACAAATGAATCTAATTATAAAATGTAGGTCCTAGCCATATTGAAGGAGGGGTGGAAGAAAGAAGCTGATGTAAGCAACTGTTGAAAAGGTTGTTTGAGGACGCCTGGGTGGCTCAGTAGGTTCAGTGTCTGTCATGATCCCGGAGTCCTGGGGTGGAGCCGCCTCGGGCTCCCTGCTCAGAGGGGTGTCCGCTTCATTCTCTCCCTCTGCCCCTCCTCCAACTAGTGCCCACACGCTCTCTCTCTCTCAAAAATAAATAAAATCTTTTTTTAAAAAAAGAAAATGATGTTTTGATTAGATACTGTAAGGGAAAGGACAAAAAGACTTGTACACAAGCCTTGCATTCTAATTGTTAAATTAGGTTTTCACAAGACTAAGGGTTAGCAAATCTGAAATCACTATACATGTACCTAGGTTATAAAAAATGAGTAAAATACATTGCAGTAATGAGAGCCAAGTTTCTCATTGTCCAAGAAAGAAGTCACAACTAGGCAAAGGGGAATGCTCTAATGCACCCTGTGGTAGTGGATTACAGTTGGAAATATCTTAAGAGCTCATGCTTATTTTAGCATGTATACAGTTATATAAACAAATAAAGATGATTATATTTACATCTATATAAGTAAGTATATATACTGTATACTTAGTTCACGTACATTTAATTCATAGCTCTGGCTAGAGGACCTAGAAACAATGACACCCCAATAAGAACACACATATAGCTCCCAGATTTCTGTCTTTAAGCACCTTTTACTAATAAAAGGAGCCAGGACTCCTTGGGGGCTGGTTAATTCCAGGCCTTGGGGGTGCACCTAAAAGGTCTTGTGATGCCAGAAAGCATAGAAATGCAAAAGCAGAGAAGAGAGTGGCTAGAAGTAATGTCAAGGGGCCCCTGGGTGGCTCAGAGGTTTAGCACCACTTTCAGCCGAGTGCCTGATCCTGGAGACCCGGGATCGAGTCCCGTGCCGGGCTCCCTGCATGGAGCCTGCTTCTCCCTCTGCCTGTGTCTTTGCCTCTCTCTCTCTCTCTCTCTCTCTCATAAATAAATAAAATAGTTAAAAAAAGGACATAAGCACCAATCCAAAAGAGATCCTAGTGGCCAAAGGTAGAGTAATGTGAAAAATAAAAGAAATAATAGTCTAAGTTTTGGATTAAAATGCAAAGAATAAAATTAATACCTGTGGGTCCAAATGGATGTAAATAAATGATGGGAATCATAAATGGTGATGGGAATGTGATAAATAGATAATTGTCATTAGAACATTAGTGATAGGGGTACCTGGGTGACTCAGCTGGTTAAGCAACTGACTTTTGGTTTCGGCTCAGGTCATGTTCTCAGGGTTGTGGGATGGAGGCCCACATTGGGCTCCATGGAGTCTGCTTGCTCCTCTCTCTCTCTGCTCCTCCCTCTGCTTGCTCTCTCTCTCTCTCTCTCTCTTTCTCTTGTAACTAACTAACTAACTAACTAAATAAATAAATAAATAAATAAAATCTTTAAAAAATAAAAGAACGCCAATGATAATTATGGCAGGCAAGATCCACTCTGAAAAGTAATAGTTGGCAAAAGTTTAAGAGAAATGGGATATTTGCATAGACTATATGTATACCCCCCAAAAAATTAATGACTTTGGTGGTTTTAACATATGTTCTCAAAACTTTTGACATATCTTAGGATGTGTAGCTTAATATTTCTTTTCCTTTTTTTAAAGAATTTATTTATTTATTTATTTATTTATTTATTTATTTATTTAAGAGAGAGAGAGAGAGAGCATGTATGAGCAACCAGGGCTGGGAGAGGGAGAAGCAGACTCTGCTGAGTGTGGCGCCCAATGCAGGACTGATCTCATCACCCTGAGGTCATGACCTGAGCCGAAATCAAGAGTCTGGTGTTTAACTGAGCCACTCAGTGCTCTGTAGCTTAATTTTTCACACACTGAAGCATGGGCTGGACTTAATGACAAGCTTCTTAGGTGTAGTATATGGAAAGGAAAAAAAATAACTTTCAGAGTGGAGATTTGTGGCCGACACCAACTTCACCAAAGCCATCAAAGTTTACATCTCCTGTAATAGGACTTACTGATAACATGAATGTCCTTATATACTCAAGGTGAAAGGCACAGCGTTTATGTGGCATTTATCCTCAAATCAACAGCCTCAGTCTAATCAGGAAAAAGATATATTAGGAAAAAACAAATTGAAGGACATTCAACAAACACCTGACCAGAGTTTCAAGGTTATGAAAGATAAGGAGGAGACTGAGGAGGTTTCAGATTGGAGGACACTAGGGGGGCATGGCAACTAAATGAAATGTGGGAGACTGGATTGGATTCTGAAACCAAAAAAGGAAGATTAGTGGAAAGCCTGGTGAAATCTGAATAAATTCCATAGTTTAGTAAATACTGTACCAACATTAATTTCTTAGTCTTGGTAATTTTATCATGCCTCTTCCATAAGATGTTAACACCAGGGGAAGATGGCTCAGTGGTGTCCAGGAACTCTGCACGAAAATCTTTGCAATTCTATTAAGTATAAAATTATTTTAAAATAAAACGTTAAAAGAAGACACAACAGACTCGAAATAATGTTATGAGGAAACATGACAAAGGATTATTCTTTTTTTTTTTGATAAAGGATTATTCTAAACATGTAAGGTGAATCTATATGTTGAAAAAAAAAACAAGCCAATAGAAAAGCAGGCAAGGAAGACACACGGGACACTGACAGAAAGAGGAATATGAGTGATTAGTAAACATATGAAAAGATGCTCAGAGTAAAGACTATATGGTAGTAGAGTTTAAATAATTCTTGCAAAGCACTAGGGGTTCAATGATGGTGTGGACACAGTGGAATCCATTTCTTAGCTCACTGAGTGTGTGTGCACACACTTACACATGCATTCATAAGCATTCGCAGATACATGTATATGTACGTTGTGGACATTCCTGACCACAGATATGGATTCTAGATTGGTGCATCCAGGGACGCCAGGGGTGCTCAGCGGTTGAGCGTCTGCCTTCAGCCCAGGGCGTGATCCTGGAGACCCGGGATCGAGTCCCACATCGGGCTCCCGGCATGGAGCTCTGCCTGTGTCTCTGCCTCTGTGTGTGTGTGTGTCTCTCATGAATAAATAAATAAAATCTTTTAAAAACATAAATCGAAAAAAAAAACATAAATCGGTACATCCCAATGTATGATTTATGTGCATACATGATGATAGCGTTTTGTGAAATTCGAAGTCATTTATAACACAGTTTCTCCAATGGTTGTAATGTTGCAGAAATTATTAGTGGGCTGAACTTCTGTTGTAAGAGAAGGGATTACACAGGTGAGAAAGAGGGGCACACTCTCGACAGAGCTTGCCAAAGCGACTGCTTCCAGAGCACTAATTCATTCACACTATCGCATACAGGCAATTTGAATCAAACTGATTCTGGGCGTGAGGGAAGGAAGAGATGAAACCCATCCCAAAAATAACTACTTAGAGTATAGAAAAACTGTGTGATGTATGATTTCAGAAAATGAAATTTATGAAGTTATAAACAGACACTTGTTAGCAATGTTAATAGGTACTGTGAGCGTGCTTTAAAGCACAACCACACACACACACACACACACACACACACAAGGTTTTGGTTTTATTTACAACATTCTACAGATGTCAGATTTAGATACATTTCAGTTGCTCAGCCAAACTACTTAAGGCCATTATTTTGCTTTAACTCTGTTTACAATCTTTAATGGTCCTTTAGCACAACTACTGATACAAGTGATCAAATGGAAATGCAGATTTATAGCCTTCATGCTGTAAATATCTTTAGCATGGCTTGGCACATCAGATTTATCTCTTAAAATGAATCTTTATTCCTCTTATTGGAGGTGTGACAAATCTCATATTTATATTCAATATACGCATGAATTAAGTTATTTGGAAGGTAGTAGAACTCAGTGGGCATAGTCATTGGAATATACATTAAATATTAAATACTCTTATAAAAGTTCTGATGTACTGAATTAAAGAAGTTGTGTCAAAACTCTGAGTATGTCAGTCTTACAGCTGAGAGTGGTATTCCAAATCCAATTGTATAAAAATTATATTTATGTATAATATACAATTATATGTGCATAGCATACAATTATATACATACACACATAAAATTATATTTCTATAAGTAATAATTTATATTATTATTAATTATAATATTAATAATCATTAATTATTATTAAGAAATGATCATATTTCTATGAGTAATAATTAAGAGTGGAGGAATGCAAGTGTTGAGAAAATAAATTCTAAGACAATGGTTACTAATAACAGTGAATTCATTTTGGATTTGCTCCTTAAATGGCTGCTTGCACTTTAATGTGGTCTTTGTAAATATTGATGCAAAAATTTGATTTGGTCGTCAATGATATTTGAAGATGCAAAAATTTTTTTATACTATTATTTTTATAGGAAGCAGAGGAAAGTGGTTTCCTGATAAACGGCTTGTCTTTGGGAGTAAGATATAAATATTAATTTTAGCTGCTGATAGAACATATGAGTTTAAGTGGCAGTTTGTCAAACAATGTAAGACGCATAAGTTCCAAACTATGAGGAAAAAATAAAACAAAGAAAATTTCATCAATTCAGTAAAAGTCTGTTTTTAAGAAGCAAAATCATGAAAGCATGGAAATCTATTTTAAGTATATAAAATAAAATAGGAGAGTTAAAATAAAACATCCCAGAAATTGTAATAAATGTGAATACATTAAATTTCCCCTGCTAAAAGTCGTCAGAGATTTTGAAATAGAAGAAAACAAAGCAAAACTTGCAAAAATAACACAACCATAAGCTGTTCACAAGGGATAAAGTGTAATGATACAAAGCGCTTAATAATAAAAGATGGGAAAAGATTTATCAATGAAGTGCTAAAAGAATCAAAGCAAAGGGGTATTATACATATCAGACAAGTAAGATTCAAGATTTAAAAAACCACTGGAAAGTATAAGCAATGGTATCTCTTTTTTTAAGTAATCTCCATACCCAATGGGGCTCAAAATCATGACCCCAAGATCAAGAGTCAGATGCTCTACTGACTGAGCCAGCCAGGTGCCCCAGTAATGACATTTTTTGATAAATAGTATAATGTACCAAGATGAAATCACAGTCATCAACTATGTACCTACTTACACAATTTTTAAAAATTAATTTATATTTTTATTGTAAAAAACACTTAACATATACCCTCTTAGATTTTTAAGTGTCAAACACAGTATTGTTATCTATAGGCACAATGTTGTACATCAGATATCTAGAACTTATTCATTTTGCATACATGAGATTTTATACATGTTTACTAGCAATTCCCCATGCTTCACCTCTCCCAATCTCTGTCAATAAACATTATATTGTTTCTATGCCTTTGGCTATTTTCAATATGTCATATAAGTGGATTTATGTGGGATTTGTCCTTCTGCAACTGGCTCATTTCACTTAGCATAATGTCCTCGAGATTCATACATGTTATCACATATTGTAGGTTTTTGCTTATTATAAGGCTGAATAATATTCCATTGTTTGTATTTCACATTTTCATTATCCATTCACCCCATCGATGGGTATTAGGTGGTTTCCACGTTTGGGCTCTCGTGAATCGCACTGCAATGAAAATGGGAGTACTAATAGCTCTCTGAGATTCCTAATTTCAATCCTTTTGGATAAATACCCAGAAATAGGATTGCTGGATCATAGCTCTATTTTTAATATTTTGAGGAAGCTCCATATTGCTTTCCACAATTGCTGCACCACTTTACATTCCCACCAATAGTGCACGAGAGTTCTCTTTTCTCCACATCCTCACCAACACTTGTTATCTCAAATCTTTTGTATTACAGCCAGTCTAACAGATGTGTGATGATATACCTCATTGTAGTGTTACCATTATTATTATATTTTGGAGGCTCTACGCCCAATGTGAGACTTGAACTCACAACGCCCAGATCAAGAGTCACATGCTTCACCCACTGAGCCAGCCAGGCATCCCAATTACTACTATTTTTATTTCAGCCATTCTGATAAGCTTATTTATTTTTTAAAAGATTTTGTTTATTCATGAGAGACACAGAGGGAGAAGCAGGCCCCTGTGGGGAGCTCAATGTGGGACTCGATCCCAGGACCCCCAGGATCATGCCCTGAACTGAAGGCAGACACTCAACCACTGAGCTACCCAGGCGTCCCCATTCTGATAGGTTTATAGTGATATTTCATTGTGTTCATAATTTGCATTTCCCTAATTGTAAGTGATATTGGATATCTTCTCATGTGCTTATTTGCCATTTGTGTATCTTCTTTGGTAATATGTCTTTTCAAGTGTTTTGTCCCTTTTTTAATTAGGTTGGTTACTTTTCCACTGTAGAGCTTGGAGTCCTTTATATATTCTGAATACAAGCCCTTTGTCAAATATGCAATCTGCACATATATTCTCCAAGTCTCTATCTTCTCTTTTCATTCTCTTAACAGTATCTTTCACAGAACAACTTTTTAAATTTTGATCAGTGTATACCTAAGTATTTCATTTTCCTTAGAGTGATTTCCTTGGCATTGTATTTTAAATTCTGGTTTCCAAATGTCCATTGCTAACATATAGAAATACAATTGATTTTTGTGTGTTGGCCTTGTAGACTACGACACTACTAAATATACTTACTAGTTCTAGAAGACTTGTAGATTCCTTGAGATATTGTATATAGACAATTATGTCTTCTGTAAATAGGAACAATATTACTTCTTCCTTTCCAAATTATATGCCTTTTATTCTTCTTTACTTTTTCTTTCCTTACTGCACTGGCTACAAGTTCCAGTACTATGCTGTGCATCACATTTTGAAATTCCAAGTTATGTTTTATCTATCATTTCATAGGTCAAACTTTTCAATGTTATACTCTTCATATTTAGTTACTTCCTGAATCCAATAGAGTAGAATTCAATATATAAATTCAATATCACAGAATGAGTCATATTTTGTTCATAAGCAACAACATCATTTATAATATGTCCATCAAATAATTATACTTTTATTTTATTCAAATGTCAGGATTACCAGTAATTAAGATATAAGATGGAATTAATATGATGGTGTCTCTTATGTGATTTACGTGACTAGTTTCACTTATGAGGGCAAAAGATACATTGAAAGTCATTTTGCCATGGCTACAGATGTTCAACTTCCTGTAAGAATTGTCCTTTGTGCTCTGGTATGCAGTGGTCATTCCTGTGGCAACGATTCACATTATAAAAGCTCTTTGAAATGCAATGATATTATTTTTCTCTATTAAATATAGAGAACTTAGGCAAAGACAGAGTCGATGAATGTTATCACAGCAGTAATACCAGAGCAGGTAAAGAATCATGCCTTTTATTTGCCTGAAAGTGTTCTTTCAGGAATAAACCAAATCATAGCCACATTTAATGAGAAAACCATTTTCTTGGGCTTCATGAACTACTGTGATCTTATGATAATTATTCCTTCTATACTCTCCCAGAAATTTTCTTGCATCACTCTTAGCATTATTTGACTCTGTCTCATCTATTTTATTGCAAATTCCAAAAAAAAAAGAAACTGTTTCTGATCCATCTTTGTTGCACACCAAGAACCCCCAATTCAGTGGCTAGTCTATTATACTCAGAAAAAATGACTGAGCCAATGATTTATTGTTACAGTTAACACCAAGTAACTAGGAACCATGTTAGCTCAGTACATGCTATCACCCATAGATGATATTACTTGTAAACAACCAATAGGTGTAACTTAATATTTAACAGATCACATTTTCTTCCCCAAGTAGATTACACAGTGTGAAAATTAGCTTAGTGTAAAGCTCGGAGATAGGGTGGAGTCTGGGAATCCTATCACTTATTTCAGACCTAGGGTCCATTAGTACAATAAAGTCACATTTTTCCCCAAAATGGCTTAACTAAGGATGTTTATAATGTCCGGATTTATTAGCTTATTAGCAAATCTCCGCATTCTGATTTTAGGGTAGTGTTTGCACTTACTAGATTGTTCAGCTAAAGTGGAAAATGATTATCTGCCAATTGCTCCTGAGGTCAAAGCAGAAAGAAAGAAACAAAGAAGGAAACAAAGAAAGAAAGGAATAAGGGAAGAAAACAACAACAAAGAAACAGAGAAAATAAAAGCAAACAAAAACATGCTCTCCACCATGCATTAAAAATAAGGCCACGGATTTACTGTTAGTAGGATGTATTTTGTGATATGTTCCCACAGCTTGTGTGAGTTGGTTGTTTGCACCATTCATGCCTAATGCCCCATTAGTCATGTGGTTGGGTACACTCTTTTACAAAGAAATTGTTTAGACATTTGGGTTTAACCTGTAGCCATGAAAGATCCCCTTACCATTTACAAAGTGGTATGAACCATACATTTTTGGTCTCATGATGCCAATAATATAATACACAGCTAAAATGTCAGCAACAGAATCCACCATGATTCTGAATATCAAATACTTCATTACTTTATCATTCCTTTTTGTTAGTTTGTGATCTGAAAGACTGTAATTGTCTCAATTCAATCTGAAGAGGAATTTTACCATATTTATTATATTTAAGATGCTATACCAGAGAGTAAGGTTTCAAAGGGGACAAATGAGCACTGTCACTGCCTTTAAGAGTGTACACTACAGTGGTTGATGGTACTTTAGAATCAGATACTTCCTTAAATTTTTTAGTGATTTTCATTTTCAACACTTTGAGATAGACCTGATATACAATAAAATGTACATAATTAAATCATACAATTTGGTATGATCTGAAATATAAAGATAATGAGTTTCCTCAAACTCTTTGTAATCCCTCCTTCATGCACAACCTATCCTAACCCCACATACCCAAACACTGATCTGCTCTATGACCCTATAGATTCATTTATGCATCTAGAACCTTATACTGATGGACTCACACAGTATGACTCTTCGGTATCACTTTTTTCACTCTGTATTATTAATTTGAGATTCATCATTATCATTGCGTGTATCAAATGGTTCATTCATTTTTATGGCTGTTTATTCACATTAATAGAAATCTGAGTTGTTTCCCATTGGGGCTATCAAAAATAAAGCTGCTCTGATTATTGACAACTGAAATAAGTCAGAGAAAAGCAAATACCATATGATTTCATTTATATGTGGAATCTAAAAAATCCAAAATATAACAAAACAAAGAAAAAGCTCACAGTTACAGAGACTGGTGGTTGCCAGAGGTGCCCCCATCCACAGGATGTGGGTGAAATGGATGAAGGAAGTCAAAAGGTACAAACTTCTAGCTATAAAATAAATACATCCTGGGGATGTAATGTACAGCATGGTGACTATAGTTAATAATGCTCTATTGTGTATTTGAAAGTTGCTAAGAGAGTAAATCTTAAAACTTCTCATTACAAGAAAGAAATCATATCTATGTATGGTAATGACTGGTAACTACACTTATTGTGGTGATCATTTCAGCGTATTCAAATATCAAATCACTATGTTGTACCCGTGAAATTAGTGTTATATGTCAATTATACCTAATATAAAATAAATAAAAATCAAGCAGCATGTGTGTGCGTGCGTGTGTGTGTGTGTGAGTGTGCGCTTTTATTTTACTTGAGTAAATAACTGGGAGCAGAATGTTTGTGTGGAATCATAAGTGCATGTTCATCTTTTTAACAAATTGATACATTATTTTCCAAAGTGACTGTACTGTTCTGCATTCCCTTCAGGAATGTGTGCTACTCTATGTGCCACAACCAATTGGGTATGTCAATCTTCTAAATTTTAGCCTTTTTTTATTGGAGTTTAATTTGCCAACATACAGCATAACACCCAGTGCTCATCCCATCAAGTGCCCCCCCTCAGTGCCCGTCCTTTTAATAGGTGCGTAGCAGTATCTCATAGTTTTGATTTGCATTTCCATAATACCTAATGATATTAAACATCTTTTCATGTGCTTGCATTTGTAGATACTTTGTCTGAAAAATTTCCCTTCTGTGTATGGCTTTTCTGTTCATTCTTTAGCCATCTTTGGAAAAACAGAAATTAGTTTTAATGAAGCCCTATTCATTGCTTAACTTTTATGGATTTCTTTTATGGTATGCTTTTGGTGTGGAAATAATCTTTCCTTTAATCAAGGTCACATAAACTTTCTCCTAAAAGTTTTAAAGTTTTAGATTTTACATTTGGGTCTGTGACTCATTTTGAGTTAATTTTTATATGAGGCTGTGGTTCACTTTTTGCACGTGGATAGACAATCGTTATGGCACAATGTGCTGAAAGGAATAATTTTATTCATTATATTGCCTTGAAACACTTGTAGAAAATCCATTAACCATATGTGTATGTTTTCTTCTGGGTTTTCTATTCTGTTCTACTGATCTATGTGTCTATCTATAATCAGGGCACCTGGGCGGCTTAGTGGTTGAGCGTCTGCCTTTGGCTCAGGGCATGATCCTGGGGTCCTGGGATCGAGTCCCGCATCGGGCTCCCACAGGGAGCCTGCTTCTCCCTCTGCCTATGTCTCTGCCTCTCTCTGTGTGTCTCTCATGAATAAATAAAATCTTTGAATAAATAATATCTTTATATGATCAATACGACACTGTGCCTTATTTTTTTAAAGATTTATCTATTTATTTTGAGGGAAGGGCAGAGGGAGAGAGAGAATCTCAGGCAGACTCCCTACTGAGCATGGAGCCCGACTTGGGGCTTGATCTCACAACCCTGACATCATGACCTGAGCTGAAATCAAGAGTTGGACACTTACTGGACTGAGCCACTCAGGCACCCCTGCCACACTGTATCTTTATACTGAGTCTTGACATCAGATGGAGTGAGTATTATGACTTGGTTTACTTCAGCAAAACTGTTTTGGGTATTCTAAGTCCTTTCAATTTCCTTATGAACTTTAGAACAGGCTTGTCGATTCTGGTCTAAAAACACACAGCAACCTGCCCCCCCCCCAAAACCAGCCTATCATTTTTGAATTGGCCTTAATTGTTTTTTTCTCATTTTGGGGTAGTAATTTTTGACCGGATGCCAAATAATGTGATTTTTACTGTGAATATTACTGTACACCCATAAATTGCAACTTCCTACCACATTCCCGGATAATGTTTTTGCATTAGATTAAATACATAGGTTTTCCAAATTGTTACTTTATAAGGAACATTCAATACATGCATGATAAGATGTTCTTAAATTTTGTTTTGTTTTTCCCAAGCTGTCCTTGAACAATTTGGACGTGTCCCACAAACTATCATATGCAATCAGTTAAGTGATTTATCTAAAGTTATACAGGTAGCAATGGGTAGAACCGTGTAAATCCAGTCAGTCTGACACCAGTAGCAATGCTTGTAATATTTATACTTTATGGTCTTTCTAGGTGGAAGGAATTAAAGCTGTGCCTTTAAAAGGATAGTATGACTTCACAGGAATCTTTGAGAAACGAGGAGTAAAACTTGAGCAAAGTCACAGAAGCGAGAATGTCACAACTGATTTGGGAGCAAAACATGGGAAGGTGTCACAAAAGCAAAAGTTGGGAAGGCAGGCTTGTGCGAGATAATAAAGAACTTTGATTGTGAGATGGAAGAGTTTTTCTTGAAGATTTCTGAACAGCAGAATGTTATCATCTACCTGTTTTGAAAGAAAGTGTCCCTGGTGTTGTAGGAAAGATAGATTACTGAGGGATGAGGTGACCGAAGGCAGAGATCACTTAGGAGATTTTACCGACAGTCCTGGTCTCAGGTTCCAATATTCTGAAATAAGCAGTGAGGAGGGAAAATGGAAATGAGGCAAGAGATGCCAGAAAAGAACAGGTCGCTGTATGGATAAGAAGGAGACAGTGATGTGGAAACAAATATAATGTACGGGTTAATTTTAGGGAAAGAAATTTGTATACTCAAATGGACACAATGCTGTTTGAGTGAAAATGGCCTTACACGTTTTTGTCTGAATCTACTATTTTATTGGTTTCTATAAATTTCATTAAGATTCCATAGGAACCCAAAGGCTTTTAACGGTTCTGAATTAGTTTTCCAAGGGAAGAATGAACACAACAGTGAAAAGGCAATCTTAGAGATTTTGGAGTGTCAGCCCCCCAGATTAGAGAGTATAAAATGACTGTAAACTACAGACTGAAACTGTAATTGTTTCTTTTTTAATGGAACAACAAAAACCTGTAGAAATGTGGTGATAATCAGCATATATGATGCGGTACTAGTACTTGCTACTTGGATATGTTAAAAATTCTCCAGATAGGAGCACCTGGGTGGCTCAGTTAAGCATCTGCCTTCAGCTCAGGTCATGATCCCGGGGTCCTGGGGTTAAGCCTGCTTCTCCCTCTCCCCCTGCCTGCAGCTCCCACTGCTTGTGCTCTCTTTCTGTCAAATAAATAAATAAAATCTTCTAAAAAATTATCCAGATATCTCTTTCTCATTTCAAGTCATTTAAATTGTTTGTAATAGCTTTAAAGCCACTTAAAAATTACGTCAATAAAAAATGTTCAATTCTATTAACCAGAGAGGGTGACAACACATGAGAGACACCTAACTCTGGGAAACGAACAAGGGGAAGTGGAAAGGGAGGTGGGCGGGGGGTTGGGGTGACTGGGTGATGGGCACTGAGGGGGGCACTTGGTGGGATGAGCACTGGGTGTTATACTATATGTTGGCAAATCAAACTCCAATAAAAATACACATATAAAAAATGAAAAAAAAAAAAGAAACCCATAAGCTCATTGCAAATATAATGTACTACTATAGTTCAAGGAATTCAAAACCAAATGATAATTTTATTATACATGCAACTAAAATAAAATACTTGGAATATGTAATTCATATCAAACTATAAAATTCCATGAAAAAAAAATAAAAAAAAATAAAATTCCATGTAATTTCTAGGGATGTAGAAGTGGCCAAGGTACCCTTCAAGCTTAAGATGATTAAAATCAATGAGAGGAAATGCTCGTTTCTTTGTTGGCTATAAAGAGTCACTGGACAAAGAAAATACGAATAATTTAAATGACAAGTAAGATGTTATTTTGCAGAAAGTGATGGCCTGCTGTTATGTGATATCCCAAAGCTTAGATATAGAGCCACTATTTGAAGCTATAGCTTAAAACAACAAAGGAAAAGCAAACCAAAAAAAAAAAAAAAAAAAAAAAGAAAAAGCAAACAAGTTCAGGAACCGGAAGTACAGCATAGACAAAGCCAGTTAAAGACAGACTCGGCTGCCCACGAAGTAGGTTCTTATCACTTAATCATGGCAGGTATTTTTTTTTTTTTTCATGGCAGGTATTTGAGCACAGGTTAAGGACTATCTTATAGGGTAAATGCTTTCTAATTTGTAGAGAAAATTTAAGCATATTCACCTAAATTTCTTTGACATCTTATCCAAATACCTACCAATTTTCCCAACTGCAAAATAGGAGATTCCCGTTCTCTGGTTTGGAGAAAATCCACTGATCAAGATTGTTCCATCTCTTCCAGGATTCTGCGTGACTTCCATCACGTATTTTCAAATTCTCCTTTTATTTACCTTTTACCTATATAAACTAAATATGCCCAGGGATGCCTGGGTGGCTCAGCGGTTGAGCATCTGCCTTTGGCCCAGGGCATGATCCCAGGGTCCCGGGATCGAGTCCCACATCGGGCTCCCTGCATGGAGCCTGCTTCTCCCTCTGCCTGTTCTCTGCCTCTTTGTGTCTCTCATGAATAAATTAATAAATAAATCTTTAAATAAAAAAAAACACTAAACATGCCCAAGAATAGCCTATTGTAAAAAGACAAAACACAAACAAGACTTCTTAGAACTACAGTCTCTTGAAATTATTGTTATCCTCTCATCTTTGTTTCATAGCCAATCCCCTCAAAAGAATATATTTTGGGGGATACCTGCATGGTGCAGGCAGTTAAGCATCTGACTCTAAGCTTCAGCTCAGGTCATGATCTCACGGTCATCCCCCATCAGGCTCCACACTCAGAGAGGAGTCTGTTTCTCTCTCTGCCTCCCTCTACCCTGCCACCCCCCAGCATGCTCTTAGTCTCTTTCTCTCTCTCAAATAGATACAAAAAAAAAATCTTTTAGAAAGAGAATATCTATCTATCTATCTATCTATCTATCTATCTATCTATCTATTTTTTTACTAAGATCTACACCCACGATGGGGCCTGAACTCACGACCCCCAGATTAAATCCCAGCTCTACAGACTAAGCCAGGCAAGCATCCCTCAAAAGAATACTTAAAAAATGACATATCAACTCCTTTAGTACAACTTGGTCTTTAAAAATTATTATAAAACATTTTATTTGTATAAAAATGAACAAAGACAATAAAATACACACCCATATACCCATCAACTAGACTAAGAAATGAAATATCAGCCAGTTCAAGGATGCTATGTGTAGCAGGCTGATCACGTGGCCCTTCACCTCCCACTGTGTAGGGCTAAGCTCGATGCCAATTTAGGTGTTTCTTAATGCCAAAAACACAGTCTCCACCTTGTACAAAATAAGTAAAAATATATAGCACAATGTCTGGAATGTTTTTATAAGATTGACATTACCTGTTTCTGAATATTTTATTGAAGTCACCAATGAAGCCACCAGAGTCTATTTGTATTCTGTATGGTGGGGTGTGGTAGCGAGGTAGTTAAGAGTAGATTTTAATAGGATTCAAGTTCTTTAATGGTTTATCTGTTCAGGTTTACTGATACTTCACTTTCTCACTTCACAGAATCTTGGATCGCTCCCTAGGACAACACTTAACCTATACATGTTTTTCCCATAGCCCTACTACTATTAAGCCTGAAGATGCTTCCAGATTATTCTTCCTCCCACTTCCCTAAAACACTCAGTGTTGAATCAAATATTTTTAGAATATGCCACCCACTCTTCCTCCCTGTAGCAGTAATCTACATATCCCTGGGCACTCCTCCTCATTTCTTGAAGATTTAATTGCAGCCTCACTGACATGCACTCTAACACTATTCTTGTCACGAATAGTGATTACTTCATCAACTACACAGATGATCCTTAATACAATTCCAACATCTTCACCTCTCTTCAATGTCCTTCAATGTTCATCTATTTCCATGGTCATATCCTTGACCTTAGAATTACCAACATCTGTATTCACTCTGTAACACTCCTTTTGAAGTATCCCATTCTCCCAACAAGCACCCATACAACTACAGCTCTTTCCAATCAATACCCAAAGCCCAACAATCTGTTGACTCCACCTGGACATATATTTCACTGCAGCTACTGTGCTTTCACTGTCCTTCATCATCCTCCTGTCGCCATTCTAATCCTCAATCTATTTAAAATTCATGATCCACATATAATCATTTGTAGCCAATAAAATCATTTGGCTACACACGCTCGCATAATACTCTCCTGGACTTCACCTGCTTCATCTGACTCATCGGGCAAAACCCACACCCTGGTTAAATTGAACTCTCTCTGCCTACCCTCACATTTCCCCGTGAAGTTTACCCCAGCTGAGAAAAAAACAAAAAACAAAAACCTGTGCTGATTGCTCTCACTTTAGGGTGAGGATCACTATGTCTTCCTTCCTCCCCTTGCTTCCTAGTAAGTGAAAAAAATACAGTAATTAGAAGAGAATTTCCAGAAGCTCCCACCATCAGCTTCCTCCCTACATCTGAACCCACACACCCTCCATTCTCCCTCCCATTACAGGACATGTGGTGCTGGTGGGGCTAAGGCCGAGCATTCCAACTGGGTGTGGGATTATCACGGCTTGCCTGTTCTTAGCAATTCCCACCTCTCTTTCCTGTATCACCGTTTCTCCCTTCTACTCTTCCTCTTTTCCAAATCCATATAAAAACTTGATCTGGGGGTACATGGGTGGCCCAGTGGTTAGGCGCCTGCCTTTGGCTTAGGTCGTGATCCCGGGGTTCTGGGATCGAGTCCCACATGGGGCTCCCCATAGGGAGCCTGCTTCCTCCCTCTGCCTATATCTCTGCCTTTCTGTGTCATTCATCAATCAATCAATCAATCTTAAAAAATAAACCTTGATCTGTGTTTCTTTTTATAGTACAACACCTCAAAATTGTGGTCTATATTCAATGTCTCCATTCTTCACTTCCCATGCTCCTCAAATCCACTCAAATGTCCATCCCTTGAGCCAAACTGCTTTTATAAAGCTCCCGAATGCCCCCTAAGTCACTGCTCCCAGTGTGACTCCTATCTTACTTTAAACATCAGCAGCATATAACACAGTTGGTCACTCCCCTATCCTTGAAATGGGTTTTTGTAGTAGGCTTCCAAACAACTCTCCCTTTTGCTTTGCTGTAAAATCCTTCTTACTATTTTGTACTACTTCTTCCTCATTTCCCTGATCTCCAAACTTTGGAGTACGCCAGGGCTCAGTCCTTGATTCTTCTCTCTTTTCTAGTTCTACAGTTTTGTTCATTCCATTAGTAATCACAGCCAGTATTCCAGCTTTTATCCTAGCTTTTAATGCCATCTATCCCCGGCAGAGATTTCCCCGCATTGAACTCTTGACACATAGATGCAGTGGGCTACCCAACATCCCCACATGGATGTTTACTCCTATGCAAATCTAACCTTCTTTTTTTTCTCCCACAAAACCTGCTCCTTCAAGAGTCACTCTCCTCTTAATTAGTGAGGACTCTGTGCTCAAGTACAAACATTTTGATATCATTCTTCACTCCTTTTTTTTCCTCTCATTTTCTGCCTCCCCCATGTCAGAACACCTTGTTGGCTCTATCTTCTATTTATATCCCATCATTTCTAACTACCCACAATGCTATCACCCTGGTCCAATACACCACCATCTCTTGCCTGGATTTCTTCTATAGTCTGTTTCACTATCATAACTTCTTTTTACAAGTCTCCCTGCTTTTATCCTTGCCCAAACAATGATATAGGTGCAAGCAGCTTGTAAGAGAACAGGTAAAAGAAGGTTAATTATGCTTAACAGAACCAGGAACCTGCTTATGTAGGACGAGGCATCTCAGCACCAACACTTCTTGATTGTGACTTCGAGCAAGTTACTTAATCTCTCAGTGCTTGTTTCCTCACCTATGAAATATGGATAAGAGTAAGATCTACTTTGTAGGCTCATTTGGTATTGCACAAATTAACGTATGCAAAGTGGTTAGAAGAGTACCTGACACATAGCAACGGTCATATACTTGTTCGGTGGTATGAGATGAGCAATGAAATACCAGTAGAGTTTCCATAAATAGATTATGTATAGGGATGGCCTTATGTAATAAGGATCTTTTGAAAAATTTAAATGAATGTACAAAAAAACTTTGCTATGTTTCATCTCTATAATTTATAATCAGTGATAATTTTGATTGAGACTATATTTACATTTATCTTTTGTGATAAGTGAAAATGGTTTCTTACAATATTAAATTACATACTCTAAGGGTTATAGAGAAGTTATTCTGTTCAATTCATTTGGTATGCTGAAGAGTTAATTATATTTCTGTTACCCTAATGATAATTATATACAATAAGTGTGAATGCATAAGCTTTATTATAAGAAAGACAGATTTTCTCTACTGTTAATTTTATTAAAGTTTGGGAATAGCATAAAACTGTTTAAATAGAGAACAGCTGCTAGGGCATTTTACTATGTATATTAAGAACAGCTTGGGTAAAAAGTAGGCTTGTGACATCTTGTTTCTTCCCTTCCTACTATATTCATTACCATCTAAAATAATTTTCAATACATTTACTTATTGAATAACCTATTTTCAGCTCCCCTCTCCCAAGAAAATGTAATCTTCCTCAACCTTCTTGTTCTGTCCATTTTATGCTCAGAACCTACAATAGTGCCTGGAACTTATAAAAACTCAATAAATATCTATTGAAGACTGAATAGACGCATAGGTACATGGAGGAACTAATAATCCTGAAATTCAGATGAAGCAGGAGGAAAAATTGAAGGCCTTAACAATGAGCTTAATGCAACTCATCAAAAGCAATGGGTCCAATGATTCTAAATCCAATATTAATATAAAGTCAGCATCCTTTTTTTCTTAGGATATGGGACTATCCAGATTCATGTCTCATCTGGAACATTTATCATAGATCAAGGAAGTAGTTTTCAACATTATGCCTATCCTTTCCAAAAGACCTTATGTTTCTAAAACTTTTTATTTTATTTTTTAAAAGATTTTATTTATTCATTCATGACACACACACACACACACACACACACACACAGAGAGAGAGAGAGAGAGAGAGAGGCAGAGACACAGGCAGAGGGAGAAGCAGGCTACATGCAGGGAGCCCAATGCGGGACTCGATCCAGGGACCCCAGGATCACGCCCTGGGCCGAAGGCAGGCGCTAAACTGCTGAGCCACCCAGGGATCCCTAAAGCTTCTACATTTATGCCTAGGTCAGGATTATTTCCACAAAACAGCAAACCACTGTACCATCTCAATACATAAAAGTAGCATTTCAGAAAAATGGTTCATATCAATTATCAGAAAATTGGATATGCTAGGGCACGTGGGTAGCTCAGTCGATTAAGCATCCAACTCTTGGTTTCAGCTCAGGTCATGATCGTTGGATTGTGGGGCTGAGATTCTTTCTCCCTCTTCCTCTGTCCCTCCCCACTCCATACTCAGGCTTGCTGTCTCTCCCTTTCTCTCTCAATAAATAAATAGAGGCACCTGGGCAGCTCAGTCTGTTAAACATCTTGCCTTTGACTCATGTCATGACTCAGTGTCCTGGGATCAAGCCGTACATCCCACTCTCTGCTCAGCAGGAAGTCTTTTTCTCCCTCCCACTTTCCCTCTGTCAAATAAATAAATAAAATCTTTTTTAAAAAATAAATATTTTACAAAAGAAAATTTAATATGTTATAACATTTCTTAGCCTAGATGTTTTGTTTCTGAAATAATGTTTTCAAAATGTTTAGTCTTCTTTAGAAACAAGTCTATTTTTTAAAGTTTCATTTATTTATTTACCTTAGAGAGAGAGAGAGAAAGAGGGAGAGAGTGTGAGTGGAGGGAGGGGCAGAGGCAGAGAATCTTTAAGCAGATTGAGCCCCACTCCCCGAGGAGTCTGGGGGAGTGGGGCTCAATCTCACGACTCCTGAGATCATGAGCTGAGCTAAATAAAACCAAGAGTCCGTCACTCAACTGACCGAGCTACACAGGTGCCCCAAAACAAGTCTTGTTATTCAACTCTTTTACTCAGTGATGCCTTTTACATATACAAATACACATATACAATCCCAGAAAAATGGTAATAAAAAAGGATTTGTTTGTAGATGAGCTTATACTTCAAGATATACTGAGCAATTATCCAATTGTTATTTAAGATTGATTAGGTAATAGACAAACACAATGAAAAATGGCAAGGAAGTAAATAAGAACAAAATAAAAAATGAAAGCTACAATGCTTCATTCAATTTCAGAATACATTAAAGAAGTTATTTAAAAGAAGAATTATAAGAAAGAAGTGATGTTACTTAGAGGAGGCTTTTTGTTTTTGTTTTTGTTTTTCATTTTTAGATGTTATATTTTTTTTCAATTTTTTTATTGGAGTTCAATTTGCCAACATATAGAATAACACCCAGTGCTCATCCCGTCAAGTGCTCCCTCAGTGCCCGTCACCCAGTCACCCCCAACCCCCACCCACCTCCCTTTCCACCACCCCTTGTTCGTTTCCCAGAGTTAAGAGTCTCTCGTGTTCTGTCTCCCTCTCTGATATTTCCCACTCATTTTCTCTCCTTTCTAGAGGGGGATTTTTGAAAGAGATATTTGCTCTATGGAGGAGTATGTCCTACAGTATACATCAGAAGAATTCCACTCTTGAATGCCATTACCATTTTCTCAAATATTGGCCCACTGATCATGGCCACAGATTTATTTCTACTTTTATTATTGGTGAAAAGTTTGAATAACAGGAAACTGTAATGTACATTTGTTTTCAGTGAAGGGGGTCAGACAAATAGGAAACATAGTGTGAAACAATAAACATTAATTGACAAAGGCCTTTAATGGACTGAATTCATCAGGAGATAAGAAGACATTTTTCCTTTTTCAAAGTTTAATGAGTATATTCTATTCCTATTTGTTATTATATATAAATAATGAATGTTTCTAGCAAAAATTATCAAAGTGCTATATTTAAATGCCTAGCATCTTTATGAATATTGAATATCTTATTATATATCATTGTTATTCATTGTTGATCAGAATGCCATAAATTTACATACATCATGTTCTCAACTTTACAAAATTAAGTAGAGAACAAGAAAAATCCATTTTCTTTCTTTTTTTTTTTTTTTTTCCATTTTCTAAAATCTACTCCAGAATTAACTCTTTACATTTTCTGTTGATGCATTTAAAAATACCAGAATAGGAGGCTGAAAAAAAACATGTGGTCAAATGATTTTTGTATAATGTATAAACAAGAAAAAGTAAGACTTACTTTTTATTCTTCCAGTAAATTAAAACGATTTTGATTGAATAATTTGGCAATGGTGCCACTTGGAGATGGATAAACCTAAATTTTAGAGAATAATAAAAAATTCAAAGTGCTATAGATTAAAATAAAATTTGTTTTGACAGGGTATACAAAGTAATCAAAAGTATGAGCATTATACTAACAAAAATTCATAGGGATTATACACCACTTTGGTCTTCTACTACTGCTGACAAGACTGCGCCAAAAAGGGCATGTACTGCTACTTAAGGAAAAAAGTACATACAAATGACCAGAATATATATTTTAAAGGACCTAGCAAATACAAACCCTGAGAAATTACCTGCCAGATTCAGTACTGACCTTATAAATCAATATTAATTTATAGTTAAAGATAAATGACTTTCAGGGCACCTGGGTGGCTCAGTCAGTTAAGCATCTGCCTTCGGCTCAGGTCACCATAGCAGGGTCCTGGGATTGAGCCCCACGTTGGGCCCCCTGCTCAGTGGGGAGTCTGCTTGTATCTCTGCCTCTCCCCCTACTTGTGCTCTCTCTCTCTTTCTCTCGCTTGCTCACTCTCTCAAATAAATAAGTAAAATCTTAAAAAAATGATGTGACTTTTTCTTAAAAATATTTAATCTCCAGGGGCACCTGGGTAGCTGAGTCAGTAGGGCATGCACCTCCCGATCTCAAGGTCATAAGCTAGAGCCCCACGCTGGGAATAGAGAGTTTACTTTAAAAAAAATTTTTTAATGTAATCTTTAATGTGTATGGCTCCAAAAATATTTGGCCATTTCCTTGAAATATTAAACAAATATCTACGATATATTTCAGCAATTTCACTTCTAAGTATATGCCCAAGAGAACTGAAAACCCATGTTCACAGAAAAACTTATACATTGCATGCTCATAGCAGCATTATTTAAAATAACCCCAGAGTGGAAACAACTCAAATGTCCATCAAAAGATAATTGGATAAATAAAATGCAGTATTTCCATATAATGGAATGGTATTCTGCAGTAAAAATGGAATTAAGTACTGATGCATGCTACAATATGGATCAATGTTGAAAATATTAAGTGAAATAAGTGAACCAAAAAGACCAACATTTTCTGTGATTCCATTTTATACAGTTGCAGTTGCACTAGGGCTGGATGAGTGGAGAGATGGGATAACTGCTATTAGGTATGGGGTTTCTTTTTGGGATGATGAACATGTTCTGGAATTAAATTGTGGTAATGGTTGCACAACTCTGTAAAATACATTAAAAACCACTGAGTTGTACATTTTAAAATGGCAAATTTAAAAAAATAAAAAATAAAAAAATAAAATAGTGAATTTATGGTATGTGAAACACATCTTGATAAAGGTGTATCTAAAAAATTAACAGGGGCATGTGCGTGGCTGAGTGGTTGAGCGTCTGCCTTCGGCTCAGGTCGTGATCCCGGGGTCCTGGGATCGAGTCCGACATTGGGCTCCCTGCATGGAGCCTGCTTCTCCCTCTGCTTATGTCTTTGCCTCTCTCTCTCTGTGTGTGTGTGTGTCTGTGTCTCTCATGAATAAATAAATAAACTATTAAAAAATAAAAAAAAATAACAGGAGTGGGGCATCTGGATGGCTCAGTCGGTTGAACATCCAACTCTTAAGCTTGGCTCAGATTTAGATCTCAGGGTCGTGAGGTCAAGCCTCATACTGGGCTCTGCGCTGGGCATGGAGCCTACTTAAAAAATAATGATTTAAAAAATAACAGGAGTGACATCAGCAAAATGGTAGACTAGGAGGTCCTCTACTCATATCCCCCCATAGTAACAATGATTTAGCTGCCATTCATTGACAAAAGTGCCTTTATGGGAGCCTTGGGATCCAGTAGGAAGTTGTGAATCTTTGGTCAAGTTCAAGACCAAGGAAAGCCATTTTGAGAAGGCATGTCCACACCCAGGTGGGTGATGTGCCAACTCTGGTCTTGGCTGTAGATCCAGAAACAGCTCTATACCTGCTGTGGATTCAGCTACAGCCTCGTGTGTCCTTGGTTCTGCCAACAGCACCACACACCAAGGGATCTATGAGGAATCACATCCATTAGCTTCCCAGGTAAAAGGCCCACAGACCTGGTCCTGGCTGTGGACATCAAAGTGGCCTGTGACTCTGCTCCAGCCTGTTTCAGGCATAGTCTGGGAGCCCTTGGAGACAAGCCTGCCAAACTTGGTCTAACTGTAGATTCTGAAACCGCTCTCTAACTGGACTCTAGCCTACCCCAGCTACACTCCATAAGTAGTCCTGCCGACCCAGGATCCTGGCAGGAGACAATCCTGTCTGTGCCACTGGAGATCCTAACAGTGCCCTATGCTCAGCTTCAGACCCTTCTAGCAGCAGTCCACAAGCAATCTAGCCAGTCACGTGGCCCAGCGGCTGTGTCCCTGGAGATCCTAATTTTAATGGCCCTGTAACTAGACCACAGGCCCTCCCAGCCACAGTCTGCAAAAAAAACTCTGCCCATCCAGGGATGCACCCAGGAACCTGGCGGGAGCCTCCCCCATCTATACAACTGGTAACAGGCCCATTATCTGAGAACCCAACTGTGGACACTGAAATTGACACTCGTCCTGGTACCACCGTAATGTCCTGTAGGCCGTTCCATCTACCCAAAGAACAGATGGGTCTTTGCCTGCCAGAGTCACTAGCAATAGGCCTGCCAACTGCAAATTCCACTGTGGACCCATCAGCAGCCTTATGATCTGGCTCCAGCCCAGCAAAGCTGTGATCCAAGAGGTAATCCCATCTACTTAGGGAAGCAACAGTAGAACCTATATGCCCTGCTACAGTAATCAAGATAATGTGGCATTGGTAAAAGAATAGACAAGTGGGCCAATGGAACATGGAGTCCAGAAATAGACCCACATCAATATAGTCAACTAACCCTTGACAAAGGAGAAAAAACAATATACAATGGAGCAAATAGTGCTGGAACAACTGGACATCTACATGCAAAAGATGAATCTAGACATAGACCTTACTCCCTTCACAGAACTTAACTTGAAATGGATCACAGACCTAAACATAGAACACAAAACTATAATACCTCTACAAGATAACACAGAAGAAAACCTAGATGACCTTGGGCATGGCAATGGTTTTTAGATACAACACCAAAGGCACAATCCGTGGAATAAAGAATTGATAAGCTAGACCTCACTGAAATTAAAATTTTCTGCTCTGAAACATTTCCCAACAGAAAATGACAAGTTAGAGACTGGGAGGAAATATTTTCAAAAGACATATCTGATAAAGAATGTTATCCAAAATATACCAAGAACTCTTAAAACCCAACAATAAGAAAGCAAACAGGAACCTCACTGAAAAAGATATGCAGGGGCGCCTGGGTGGCTCAGTCGGTTGAGCATTTGCCTTCGGCTCAGGTCATGATCCCAGGGTCCTGAGATGGAGCCCCACGTTGGGCTCCCTGCTCAGTGGAGAGCCAGCTTCTCCCTCTTACCTTCCCCCCTACTCATGTGCTCTCTCTCTCACTTGTTCTATCTCAAATAAACAATTTTATTTAAAAAGAAAGAAAGGGCAGCCCGGGTGGCTCAGTGGTTTAGCGCCGCCTTCAGCCCAGGGCCTGATCCTGGAGACCCCGGGATCGAGTCCCATGTCGGGCTCCCTGCATGGAGCCTGCTTCTCCCTCTGCCTGTGTCTCTGCCTCTCTCTCTCTCCTCTCTGTGTATTCTCATGAATAAATAAATAAAATCTTTTTTTAATAATAAATTTATTTTTTATTGGTGTTCAATTTGCCAACATACAGAACAACACCCAGTGCTCATTCTGTCAAGTGCCCCCCTCAGTGCCCGTCACCCAGTCACCTCCACCCCCCGCCCTCCTCCCCTTCCACCACCCCTAGTTCATTTATCCAGAGTTAGGAGTCTTCCATGTTCTGTCTCCCTTTATGATATTTCCTACCCATTTCTTCTCCCTTCACCTCTATTTCCTTTCACTATTATTTATATTCCCCAAATGAATGAGACCATATAATGTTTGTCCTTCTCCAATTGGCTTACTTCACTCAGCATAATACCCTCCAGTTCCATCCACATCAAAGCAAATGGGGGGGATATTTGTCATTTCTAATGAGTAATATTCCATTGTATACATAAACCAATAAATAAATAAAATTTTAAAAAAATAAAAAAGAAAGAAAAACATATGCAAATGGCAAATAAGTACATGGAAACCTGCTTCACATCATATATCATCCTACATCATCAGGGAAATGCAAATTAAAACAATGATGTTTTGTCATCCTCACTGATATTTTCACTCATTTTCTCTCCTTTCCCTTTATTCCCTTTCACTAATTCTTATATTCCCCAAATGAATGAGGCACTGAGGGGGTCACTTGGCGGGATGAGCACTGGGTGTTATGCTATATGTTGGCACATTGAACTCCAATAAAAAAAATTAAAAAAAAAACAAAAAACCCCAATGAGATACCATGATAACACCCATTAAAATAACTAAAACCTGGAACGCCGACTATATTAGATACTGGCAAGGATGTGAAATGACAAGAATTCTTTCATTGCTAGTGGGAGTGCATAATGGTACAGCCACTTTGGAAGACAGTTTCTTATAAAAACTAGACATACAGACATGATCCAGCAAGTTCATGGTATTTTCCCAAAGGAGTTGAAACTTATGTCCGCACAAAAACCTGCACACAGATGTTTGTAGCAGCTTTATTCATAATTGCCAAAACTTGGAAACAACCAAGATGCCCTTCAGAAGGTGGATGGATAACCAAGCTGTGGTATATCCAGGCAATGCATTATTATTCAGCACTAAAAAGAAATAAGTTTATCAAGCCATGAAAAGGCAAGCAGTCTTAAATGCATATTACTATGTGAAAAAGCTACATACTGTATGATTCTAATCATATGACATTCTGGAAAAGGTAAACCCGAAGCCATAAAAAGATGAGTGGTTGCAAGGGGTTGGGCGAGGAAGACAAATGGAAGATTTTTAGGGTAGGCTAGTGAACTACTCTGTATGATATTCTAACGGGAGAGGCAACGCATGTGTGGGGGCGGAGGGTATACAGGAAATCTCTCTGTACCTTCTGCTGTGAACCCAAAACTGTTCTAAAAAATAAAAAATAAGGAAAAACATAACCATGGCAAATGGTATGCATCCTGACCATTCATAATGCAACTGTGAAGTCAGCACCAAAGCAACTGTTACTGTCCCTAAGGGAGCTGTGTTCTTGGCCACATGAGAAAAAGACTCAAAAACAAGACTAAAAGGGAATTTCCTCATCATGATAAAACACACACACACACACACACACACACACACACACACACACACTGTATTGGTTTGCTTAGGCTGCCTTAACGAAGCACCGTAAACCAAGTACCTTAAGCCACAGAAGCTTAATGTCTCCCAGTTCTGGAGGCCAGAAGTCCAAGATCAAAGTATTGTAGAATTGGTTCCTTCTCTCTCTCTCTCTCTCTTTCTATCTCTCTTTTGTTTAGAATTTTTTTTATCCTTAGGGCATTACACCTTTTTTCAGAACAAGCATAATTTGCAGAAATTGCACAAGGCAACTTTTTGTTTTAAAAGATTTTATTCATTTATTCATGAGAGACACACAGAGAGAGAGAGAGAGAGAGAGAGAGAGGCAGAAACACGGAGAGAGAGAGAGAGAGAGAGAGGCAGAGACACAGGCAGAGGGAGAAGTAGGCTCCATGCAGGGAGCCCAATGTGGGACTTGATCCTGGGACTCCAGGATCACACCCTGGGCTGGAGGCAGGCACTAAACCACTGAGCCACCCAGGGATCCCCACAAGGCAACTTTTTATCAGATATCAATATTTTGCAAAGTTTCATTTAATTGGAATGCTCTTTCATTTGTAAAAATCATGTCCAGTTACAAAAAATAATCAAGAACCTTATTGGATTTAAGCTGTTTTCACAAATGTCCTAAGAAGTCTTAAGCTAAATGATATTTTAAGTAGAAAAATACTAATTTCTACGTAGTTTGGTGTACTATTTCTGCGGTGTATGTATGTATATTAACTGGTTGTCTTTACAGGAAACCTGATGAGTTCATTACATTAAGCACTCTGAATTGGTTCCTTCTGAGCACTGGGAGGAAGCATCTGTTCCATGCCCCTCCCGGAGCTTCTGGTAACGGCAGTGGCGGTGATGGTGGCGGGGGTGGTGTGTGTAATATGGATGTACACCCACATATCATATATTAATACGTATAGGTAAGTGGTGTGTAAGTAATTTAAAAATAAGTGAATGCATATCATATGTCAGAGTGATAAGTGCTCTGAAGGAAGACAAAGCAGAATAACAAGGACAGGAGTACCAACAGGGGGCGCCTGGGTGGCTCAGTTGGTTAAGTATCTGCCTTCAGCTCAGGTCATGATCCCGGGGCCTTAGGATCGAGTCCCACATTAGGCTCCCTTCTCAGCAGGGAGTCTGCTTCTCCCTCTCCCTCTGCCTGCCACTGACGCTCCTTCTTCTTCTCCTCCTCCTCCTCCTCCTCCTCCTCCTTCTTCTTTTCTTCTTCTTCTTCTTCTTCTTCTTCTTCTTCTTCTTCTTCTTCTTCTTCTTCTTCTTCTTCTTTCTTCTTCTTCTTCTTCTTCTCCCTCTCTCAAATAAATAAAATCTTTAAAAAAAAAAAAGGACTACCTACAGGGACCACTATTTTTCATGAGGTGTATAAAGTCTCCCCGATAAGATAACATTTGATAAGAGACCTGAATACACGGATAGTTTAATCTTTGCAAATATCTGGAAGAAAAGCATTCCAGATGAAAATAAGCATAACGCAAAACCACTGAGAAAGGAAATTGCTAGGCACATTGGAGAACAGGAAGGAGGCTATTGCAGCTGTAGTGAAATGAACAAGGGGACAGTGGGAAGAGATAAGGTCAGAGAGGTCAACAGGGGCAGATGGTATGAGACGATGAGAACATACCATGAGATACTAGTACGGACATTGGAGCTTGTTCTGGATGAGACGGGAAGCCACTGGAGAGCCGAAAGTAAAGATGTGGCATGAGCTGTTTTATGTTGCCAAAGGATCACTTTCTCTGTTGTGTGGGATGAGAATAAGAGACAAAGCAATTAGAAAAATCCTAAGTGGTGATTTAGACAAGGATATCCTTGGTGTAGTCGGTGAGAAGTGGTCAGAATCCAGATATGTTTTGAATGTATGTCATTCAAAAATATAAATATGTCAGATTTATTACGAGGTGGAAGAGAATGAGAAAAACCAAGAATGACACCAATATTTTGCTGCCAAAGCACCTGGAAACGTGGAGCTGGCATTTAATGAGACAGAGGAGGTTTACAGAAGGAATAGAAAGCTTAGTTTTGGACACAAGTTTGAGATGTCAAACATCTATGTTGAGATGCAGAGTAGACCTTTGTACACAAACATCTGGATGCAGGCGAGAACTCGGGGGACAGAGGCACACATTTTGGAGACCTGAGTTCACAGATATAATTTCAAACATGGGACTAAATCTGTTTCAGGAAGATGGGAAAAAGCACATTGCATTAAAGTAGTAAACCAGGCAGCCCGTGTGGCTTAGCGGTGTAGCGCCTGCTTTCAGCCCAGGGTGTGATCCTGGGGACCCGGGATCGAGTCCCACATCAAGCTCCCTTTGTGGAGCCTACTTCTCCCCGTGTCTCTGCCTCTCTGTGTGTCTCTCATGAATAAATAAATAAAATATATATTTTTAAAAGTAGCAAACCAAGTCTGGAGGTAAATTCTCCCAGTATATACAACTATACCCTACTGGGAACAAAACAAAATGAAACAATGCATTCTTTCATCAATGGCTCCAAAGTTATCATAAATTCTAGTAGGGATGCTATCCCTACTGTCATGATTCTGACCAAACAGAGAGGGAGTGAAAAATGGGGCCAATCTGATTCAGTAGGACTCATCTTTTATAGCTTCCCTTTCCATAGGGCTGACCTGTAGGCTTCATGGTGAACAATCAACCAGAGCGATAAATCCTCACTGGCCAGCCAATAGACTTTTGCTTCACTAGATGACCTGGTTATAATAATACTTAGAATAGGACTTACTATGTTTCACACACTATTTTAATCACTTCCTGTTGATTAACTCAATCCCTTAATAGACTACCTTTAGGGTAGGTACGATTTGGCTCAAACATGAAATTGCTGAACATAATATTTTATTTATTTTTTTATTTTTATAAATTTATTTTTTATTGGTGTTCAATTTGCCAACATATAGAATAACACCCAGTGCTCATCCCATCAAGCCCCCCCTCAGTGCCCGTCACCCAGTCACCCCCACCTCCCGCCCTCCTCCCCTTCCACCACCCCTAGTTCGTTTCCCACAGTTAGGAGTCTCTCATGTTCTGTCTCCCTTTCTGATATTTCCCACTCATTTTTTCTCCTTTCCCCTTTATTCCCTATTTTAGAGATTAAAAAAGACCTGAGCACAGAGAGGATAGGTCAAATATCTAGTACATACAAAACAGAGCCATTACACCAACACCTGGTTCCAGAGTTCATACCTTTTCCATTGTTCTATAGTCTCCCCTACTTACTACCATTTGAGCCTCGAAGTTTCAGTGTCCTGGGACCACCCTGACCTCCACATTCATTACAAACCTTTACTTCCATCCTCAAGTTTCCTGAATGAGAGTGAATGTCACATTTCCAGGTCATGTTACTGAAGGGGAGAAAAAATTGCCACTACAAAACATTCCTCTTTGGCATAAGGATTATTTTAGGCTGGTTAATGTATATATTTTTAAGTAGGCTCCACAAAGCCCAGCACAAAAAGCCCAGCATGGGGCTCAGACTCATGACCATGAGATCAAGACCCGAACCGAGATCAAGAGCCAGATGCACAAATGACCTAGGTGCCCCCAAGGCTGGTTATTTTTTTTAAGATTTATTTATTTATTTAAAAGAGAGAGAGAGAGAGAGAGAGAGAACAGGGAGAGGAGCAGAGGGAGAGGGAGACAAGTAGACTCCCCATTGAAAACAGAGCCCAATGCAGGGACCGTCCCAGGACCCTGAGGTCATTGACCTGAGCCGAAATTAAGAGTCAGACACTTAACCGACTGAGCCACCCAGGCAGCCCAAGACTGGTTATTTTTAAAAAGCAGACACAAGAGAAGCTCAGAAAACCAATTAAAAGATACCCCTTTGTAAGAGACATGTACAAGTATAAGGGAACTCTCCGTTTGCAAGGGTGTCTCCCTCTCTGTACCGGGAAGAAGAGGATAACTGTAAATCTCTGGAAACTGTCATCAATGGAGAAGACAGTAACTTAAATCTGTGTAACAGTCATACCCCTGTTTATCGGGCTTTTCCTAATAACTTCTCATAACTGCGTCCCTATCCCTTCCATTTGTCTTTGGCTGGAGATGATACTTAAGGTGGTGGCTTGGGCCAAATCAGGGAGTTACTCAGTTTTCCTGGGTCTCTCCCATGTATACAGGAGGTACCTATGTTATTCATCTTCAGTTTGTTTTTCTCCCATTCATCTGTCTTTTATTACCATGGGGGAGGGGTCTCATTCAAGAACCTAGAAGAGTAGAAGGAAAATTATTTTCCTCCCCTACATTACCAAGACGAATGTCAGGTATTTAGGAACACTTAAAATTTTGGAAGACTTCAGAGAAAGATCCTACATCTAAATCACTGTGAGAGTTCTTCCAGGAAAATCTAGTTCCCTAAATTATGCGGCCCTTTGGACATGAACGCATTATTGCTGTTTACTATATCAATTTTCAGCCTGGGAAATATTTCTATTGGATTCATTTTCTCCTCCTAATTACATTTGATTACTTTGTTTCTTGTAACATTTCAATTTAATCTTTCTGTTGGCACTGGGCAAAGTCACTGTGGCATTTAGAACAAAACCGGTGTTCATTTTATTAAGCTAGATTGGTTCTGTATACACCTATTTATAGCTAGGTCATGTTTCAATCTCTTTGAAGCCACGTTTGTGTTTTGGGCTCTTCCTGTCTCATGGCAACTTTTTTTTTAAAGCTTTCTATTTACTGCTCCTTTTGCCATATTCCATAGGAAACTATGAACTCAAGGGAGCTGGCTGACAAGTCTAATCCACTCATTAAGTCCCCTTACCTAGGCAGACAGTGCAACTGATTATGGGAGATAACAATTCTAATGCTTCTTAACCACCTGGCACCTTGCAAATCCAGAAGCCAAGAGATAAAATTAACTGAAAAGTTAACTATACGTCAGAAGGACAACAAAGAAAACACTAACTCACGTTAATTCATTTTAGGAAACACTTGAGCTCAGATGACTGGAAGGGATTCATTTTTATTTTTTTTTTAATTTTTTATTTTTAAAGATTATTTATTTATTTATTCATGAGAGACACACAGAAAGGGGGGGGTGCAGAGACACAGGCAGAGGGAGAAGCAGGCTCCACGCAGGGCGCCCGACATAGGACTTGATCCCAGGACCCCAGGATCACGCCCTGGGCCGAAGGCAGGCGCTAAACTGCTGAGCCACCCAGGGATCCCCTGATTCATTTTTAATAAAACTACCATTTATTCATCATTTACTGGGTGACAGGTACTTTCCTAACATCCTCTCATTTAATTTTAAAAATAACTCTGCGAGGTAACTATTATCCTCTAGCCACAAAGATAATGAAAACACTAATGTGAGAGGATATATGCACCTGTAGATGTATTGCAGCACTATTTACAATAGCAACTTAAGATATGGAAGCAACTTCAACGTGGATGGAACTGGAGGGTATTATGCTGAGTGAAGTAAGTCAATTGGAGAAGGACAAACATTATATGGTCTCATTCATTTGGGGAATATAAATAATAGTGAAAGGAAATAAAGGGGAAAGGAGAAAAAAGTGAGTGGGAAATATCAGAAAGGGAGACAGAACATGAGAGACTCCTAACTCTGGGAAACGAACTAAGGGTGGTGGAAGGGGAGGAGGGTGGGGGGTGGGGGTGGATGGGTGACGGGCACTGAGGGGGGCACTTGACGGGATGAGCACTGGTGTTATTCTGTATGTTGGCAAATTGAACACCAATAAAAAATAAATTTATTATTAAAAAAAAGAAGATCTGAAACAAATACGTTGACACATTAAATGTTATATTAGTCTCTGATCTTTAAATGTGTTTAAAAACATTTCACTATTAAAATGGATTTAATTATAAAAAAAAGATATGGAAGCAACTTAAGAATCCATCAATAGAAGGATGGATAAGGATGAGGTGGTGCATTCATACAATGGAATACTACACAACCCTAAAAAGGATGCCATCGTGCCGGTTTTGACAATGTGGCAGAGCTAGAAGGTACTATGCTAAATGAAATAAGTCAGACTGAGAATGTCAAATACTGTATGATTTCACTCCCATGTGGAATCTTTAAAAAAAAAGAATAAACAAATTAAATCAGACCTGTAAACACAGAGAACAAACTGATGGTTGCCAGAGGGGAAGGGGTGGGGATGGGCAAGATGGGCGAAAGGCAGTGGGAGAAACAGGCTTCCAGTTACGGAATGAATAGGTCACTGGAGTGAAAGGCACAGCACAAGGTCAATGGTACTGCAATAGCGGCCTACAGTGACGGATGGCCCCACGCTCGTGGTGAGCACGGCATGATGTTTAAACTTGTGGACTCACTATGCTGCACACCAGAAACTAATGCTACATTGTGTGTCAACTACACTCAAGTAAAATTAATTTAAAAAATGAGAAAACTCTCCCTCTGCCTGTCTCTGCCCCTCTCAATCTCTCTCTCTCTCTCTCTCTCTCTCTCTGTGTCTCTCATGAAAAAATAAGTAAACCTTTTTTAAAAATTAAGTGAATAAATAAGAAATGAGGAAACTGAGGCTCAGAGAAGTTAATCACACCCTTAAGAGTACACAGCTAAATAAGAGGTGGCCCTGTAGCCTACCCTTGGGGGCTGCTCAGATAACACCTTCTTGGTGAGGCCTTCACCACCACTCTATTTAAATTCGTGACAATAGGGCAGTCCGGGTGGCTCAGCGGTTTAGCGACACCTTCAGCCCAGGGTGTGGTCCTGGAGTCCCACGATCGAGTCCCACGATCGAGTCCCACGTTGGGCTCCCTGCATGGAGCCTGCTTCTCCCCCTGCCTGTGTCTCTGCCTCTGTGTGTGTCTCTCATGAATAAAATCTTTAAAAAAAATAAAAAATAAATTCGTGACAATAAATAAATAAATAAATAAATAAATAAATAAATAAATTCATGACCATAACGCCTCAGCACACCTTTTCCCTTCCGCTGATTTATTTTTATCCATAGAACTCATTAGCATCTAAATTACTATAATTTATTCATATAATCCCTTTGTTGTCTGTCTCCCTTCTCTACAAGGTCAAGACCATGAGGTCAGGGATTCCTGTCCATTTTTTTAAAGATTTTATTTATTTATTCATGAGAGAGACAGAGAGAGAGAGAGATAGGCAGAGACACAGGCAGAGGGAGAAGCAGGCTCCCTGCAGGGAGCCCGTCGTGGGACTCGATCCCGGGTCTCCAGGATCACACCCTGGGCCAAAGGCAGGCGCCAAACTGCTGAGCCACCCAGGGATCCCTGTCCTGTCAATTTTGTTAACGACTTACCCCCAGTGCCAAGTACAGTGCCTGACACACTGAAGGCTCTCAAGTATTCGCTGAATATGTGGAACAGGGATCCCTGAACCAGATGGGAAATGAGGGGCAGCAAAAGTTAGTGTGTATATTTAATTGCTATCTTCTTATTTGACATATTGGACTTTAAAAGTGGGGGAAGTGGTAGTTACTGCCCTGAACATTAGTCTATAGACATAAGGAATTATTTTCATTATTGCATCCTCTGAGCCCTTTCTTTGCCTATTGAATCAGCTACCCTCATCGTGGGAAAAACAGTATATTTCCTGACCCTGAATCAGATAGCCCAGTTTCACAAGCATGTTTTAGAGAATAAAGAGGGAAGAGAAACAGTCTCTTTTCCTTAGTAATTACTAAGTAGCCTGAGAGAATGGGGATGCTCTCTCTTTCCTGGGATACATTTACAGGGACTATTTGATTTTGAGGCAAACATAACAGAGGATCAGAAATAGAAACATACTGCACTCGGGCCTAACTGTAAGGCCCAAGCACATGCTTCCATGAAACCTAGGATATTGGGTTAACATACTAGGCAAAACAAATAACATTTTCTCAGTGACATACTTTTTATAAAGAGAATGAGATCCAGAAATCAAGATCCATTTGATCTTGAAATGATCCAGAAATCAAAATCCATTTGATTTTGATCCATTGAAATCAAGAGCTGAGCAAAGGCAGTGTTCCTTTCTTTTTTTTAAGATCTTATTTATTTATTCATGAAAGACACAGAGAGAGAAAGGCAGAGACACAGGCAGAGGGAGAAGCAGGCTCCAGGCAGGGAGCTGATGCGGGACTCAATCTCGAGACCATGGATCATGTCCAGGGCCAGGGGCAGGTGCTCAACCACTGAGCCACCCAGGCGTCCCGGCAGTGTTCCCTTCTTGACCACAATGCTGCCCCCAACCCCATTATAAGGCTTTGCAAAAAGCAGCACGCTAATGTTTGCCTTGCACATGGATCCAGTAGTGTGATAAATTGAACCAACCTTGGCTAACTTTCCTAATTGATAGCAGCCCACGAAAGAGCCTTCACCAGTAAGTCTGCCAGAAAAACATTTTGTCAGAAATAAATCAAAAGAGCAAACTACAATAATCAAAGGTTATGGTTTACAAAACAGAAGATTTAGACTTGGTTAGAGGTCTTCCCTCTAAGAGACAGTCAGAAAAAGACAAATTAAACGCAAGCATGGGGGTCATCCTTGGCACAGAAAATGAACTCATTTTTCTGAGGTGGGACAGAGAGGGTTAGGGGCATTTTGAGGTGGGAAATAAGGAATTTGATGGTCCGTGTCAATATGACTCAATCCCCTTTGGAAGTGGCTGAGGACATCATCATTTGGTGACAAGCTAAGAGCACGTTGAGGCTAGCTCTGCCCTTTGCCCGTTTCCTCATGTGTAATAAATAAGCAGTCAATGACTTTGCCAAGCCTCACTCCCAGGATTCTTATGAGGCTCCAAGACCATACTGCCTGAAGAATTTTCTAATGGATTAATTTGTATTTCACATGAAAATAATGGGTAGTCTATTCTCCAGGAGCAGCAGAGGAAACACGGAACTTCCCCAAAGGAAAATTCATTATTCAACAACTAGAGATTCATAATTCAGAGACAGGCAGGTCCCAGTACCCTGCAAAACAGACAAGCATGTTCAAGAGAGGATCTGAGGCCTGCCCAGGCATCTTCATGATCCCATATCTAGAAATTTAGGGGAGGATCGACACCCAGTGAGGGGCCTGTGGCTGCCACCTGCAGAGAAACTGTCTTGTCCCTATGGGGCTGAGTGACAGTGCTAGACACAGGGTGGGCCCTTCCAGGCTCTGCAGCAGCAGCCAGGGCTAACAGGCATGGAGCTCTCGCCCTCCGCTCACCCACAACCTGTCTCTCCTGTGTCGCAAAAACCGAATGGGGCTTGGCCAACAACAAGAAGGACTGGTAGGTGTGAACTGCAAATAAAATAGCCACTATCTATTTTTAGGCTGAAGTTATATTTGAGAAAACACTGATTTCTCTTTTGTTTTTGCAAACAACCTGCTTCATCCGGCCAAGGCTGAAAGCTGTGCTTACGTCAAGTAAGAACAACTAAAAAGGAAAGAGATGCTTTGTGCAACGGTGTCGATTTCCTGAAGGAGGCAGGTGTAGTGTAGAAAGAAACTATTTTTGAGACAGGAATCATAGGTTAAAGTAGGTTCCAAAGTCTACTTTTACTTTCTTCCTCCTAACATTTTTAGAGAAAACTATTGAGGGCATTAGGAGGATCCACTACACACACTGCAGCATAGCTATGGGGGTCTAAGGTGTTACTCCATTTCAGAAACGCTCCGAACTCTGATATAAGATACATCTCAGCATTTATCACACTGCACCTCTTATTCTCAGGATTTTTTAATTTCTTTTCCTTTGGGCTTATAGTTGCTTGAGGTCAGGGTTCATATAGATTCAGGGCTTGATGGATCAAATAAAATGGACAGAAAATCCATTAGATTAACCAGAAGTAAAGGAAAACCAGAAAGTTCTGTCCAGCTTGGATCAGTTGATGACAAAGTGAAGGAGTGAAATGGACCCATGTGAAGGGAGTCCTACATAAAAGAAAACCCACAACTCTCCCCACCCCCCCCCAAAAAAAAACAGAAAAAAAGAGAGGTCATTGTTTAGCAGTACTTAGTACATAAGGCAGATATGGTCCCCCCTCTTTTTGGGTATGCAACACAGAGGATGAGACAGGCATTAAAACGGCCCCTTACAACAAGGATTATTGTAATAAAGACTAAGAAGAAATTCACGGGGCCGTATGAATTTTAAGTGGAAGGACCAGATCCAGTCACAAGAATGAGGGGTGTCTTCACAGAGAAATGTGTGGTTTTTTTTTAGCAGAAATGGTTTTTTGTTGTTGTTGTTGTTTTTTTTTTTTCCAGAAAGGTTGAGTTGTAGCCAGTTAGTTGATGAGATCCATGCGACAGGGGATGAGGAACCAAGGAATGTTTCCACAGAACTTAAAATTATGGCATAGGGAGGCATGAGAGGGCTGCAAACAAAACTCCAAAGCAAACACCTGAGAAGTAGCCTGGTTGACAAAAAAAGTCTTGGCACCAAGCTGAAAGCAGGACGCTACACACTCATAATCAGCCACTGAAAAGCTGTTTGACTGCTATTATTAGCACATTGGTTGAGTGTGGATTTCAAACTCACAATCATAGCTGTCAGACTTTGAGTAAGTTCCTGAACTCCTCATGTATCAACATCTTTTTTTAAAAAAGATTTTATTTATGCATTCATGAGAGACATACAGAGAGAGAGAGAGAGAGAGAGAGACAGTGGGAGAAGCAGGCTCCCTACTGGGAGCCCAACGTGGGACTTGATCCCAGGACCCTGGGGTCACGACCTGAACTGAGGGCAGACACTCAACCACTGAGCCCCCCCAGAGACGCCCCATGTATCAACTTCTTCATACACTGAGCGGTGTAAGAGTGCCTTCCCTAGGTCGCTGGGGGCATTCCATATGTTACTACATAACAAGCACTTAGAACAGTGCCTGGAACATTCTACATACTGAGTAAATGTTAGCTGCTTGGAACTTTCTACATCCTGAGTAGATGTTGGCTGCTCTTATTTTTCCTACCATTATTAGTTGCAATGTTAGGAGCCAAGGATATATTAGGATTAAGTTAGTGATGGCATTAAGAAACGTCTATACATTTGTTCACAGCTACCGGTCTTGTATGTTGCTTGTATGTAAGAAGAATGCCCAGAGATCCTAATGCAACAGGGTGCAAAAGACAACTTCCTGGGAGAGAGATAAAGGGAAATGGTGATTGCTGGGGACTTGGGGACAGGAAAATGTCCAAAGTGCTGAGAACTGCGTTAAGAAGTGCATCCCCAACAGCAGATAAAGTGATAGCAAATGAAATAAAACATAGGCTAGCTTGGGGGGGGGGGTTCCCTGGGGACATGGGAAAATGTCTGAGCATATATCTGCGCATTTGGAAGTCGGATAAAAGGACAGATCTACCGAGAAGCGATTCAAGGACATCCTAAAGGCAAGTCTCAGGAGACCTGATAGCACTTACTCTTCTTCTGCAACGTAGAAATCCACGTGTCCCTAGCAGGGTGCAAGACACAATCAACCGGTATTTTACACTTTCAAAGAACACAGAGTGTACAAGAAATGGAGAGCTGATTTAAAGGCACTAAATCTGGTGACCTAAGCTCCACATTTTGTCCAGGCCGAGGAGGTTGGAAAGATCCAGAAAGGGGAAGTTGAAGTGTAACGCAGTTTTAAATTAATGTCAGACGCAGGCAGTACAATATCTGATCCCCAGGACGATGCCAAATAAGAATTTTTCTGCTTCCCTTGTTTCTTCTCGTTCCTTGTACTCCAACCGTGGAAAAGTCAGAAATATGGTTGGTAAGATAGAAGGAAAAAAATAGAAGCTGTAGATGGGAAAAGCCTCAAGGAAGAGGCCACTCCTGCCTGGCCCAACTTCAGGCTTCCTTTTGGAGCATTGCAGAATTTGTGGGAGGGTAAAAGACGACTCAAGAAATAGTAATAATATTGGACAGGGCATTGTCATTCTTTTTTAAAAGATATATATATTTTTTTTTTTGAGAGAAGAGAGAGAGAGAGAGAGGTGCGGGGTGGGGGAGGCAGAGGGAGAGAGAGAGAGACTCTCCAGTAGACTTGTCGCTGAGCAAGGAGGCCAAAGTGGGGTTCGATCTCAGGACCCTGAGATCACGACCTGAGCCCAAACCAAGAGTCAGACACCACCCAGGCACCCCAGGGCAGGGCACTGTGATTCTCAAACTGAGAGTGGTTCTGCTCGTTTGGTTTGGTCTTAGTTGCAGTGATCAAGAAACTATGACATAGGAATGACCAGAAACACTCTGTCCGACTTAAAATCTGTGGCAGGGGAAGCACCCAAGGGCCACAGAAAAGATTTAAAAGAACAGCAGGAAGAACAAAACCGTTTCTTTTCAAGTACATCCTATGAGTTTTGCTTTCTCATTATAACAGCTACACATACAGTCTATATACTATTTTGGGGAAGGTGGTTACTAAAATATTAAGAAACACGGGTAATTGGGATCCCTGGGTGGCACAGCGGTTTGGCGCCTGCCTTTGGCCCAGGGCGCGATCCTGGAGACCCGGGATCGAATCCCACATCGGGCTCCCAGTGCATGGAGCCTGCTTCTCCCTCTGCCTGTGTCTCTGCCTCTCTCTCTCTCTCTGTGACTATCATAAATAAATAAAAATTAAAAAAAAAAAAAGAAACACGGGTAATTATGAAAGGTAACCAGATGGTCTGCTGGCAAAAAATTGACCTAAGTTTTAGAAGTGGGTACAAATATGTGAAGGTCTGGCAACAAATACATTTTTTAAACATCATGGCAAATTGCCCTCACGGCAATGAACAACTTACGTGAGACATTTCTTTTCTTTTCTTTTTTTTTCAAAAAGAGGTTATTTATTTTATTTTATTTTATTTTATTTTATTTTATTTTATTTATTTTATTGGAGTTCAATTTGCCTACATATAGCATAACACCCAGTGCTCATCCCATCAAGTGCCCCCCTCAGTGCCCGTCACCCAGTCACCTCCACCCCCCGCCCACCTCCCTTTCCACCACCCCTTGTTCGTTTCCCAGATATAAGTCAATCAGAGAAGGACAAACATTATATGGCCTCATTCATTTGGGGAATATAAAAAAATAGTGAAAGGGAATAAAGGGGAACAGAGAGAAAATGAGTGGGAAATATCAGAGAGGGAGACAGAACATGAGAGACTCCTAACGTGAGACATTTCTATGAAGTTACTATGTCAAGGCATTCCAGAATTACTTGAATATTTTCCTTCATATTCATTAACCTGTTTTTCATAATCTACATTTTCTCCAAAGACTCACTGTCCCTAACCTCAAATTCTGTAACTGGCTGAAGAAAAAGAAAATGACAGTAGCAAAACTATATTCATCTATGTGCAACCAAATACCAGCTTCCTAGAACAGAGCCAAATGTTTGAGCACCTGCGGCCTCAGCATTATTTTTTTTAAGATTTCACTTATTTATCCATGAGAGACACACACAGAGAGAGGCAGAGACACAGGCAGAGGGAGAAGCAGGCTCCATGCAGGGAGCCTGACGTGGGACTCGACCCCAGCACTCCCGGGATCACGACCTGAGCCAAAGGTAGACACTCAACCGCTGAGACACCCAGATGTCATGGGACTCAGCATTCTTAACTCCTTTTGGAAAACTGGAATTTGGTACAAATGCAAAATTTGTAACAGGGGCAAAAACAATCTAGTTTAGGAGCAACACCTTGAACGTGAAAGGTTGGAATGAGTCCTGCTTTTGGGATATAGAGAGCAAATTAGCACTAGATCAAAGCATGGAAAGAGGGTACACACAGAAGTCTCTAGAGTTTTTAATACCCCGGTTAATCTATCATTCATAATACAAGGGGGCAGTTCCTAATACCCCTTATACAAACATTCCTGTGACAAACTTCTCTAAGAAATCAAAAGTAAAAGTAAGTCCATTCAGGAAAAAAAGTGGCATTATTTCTCTTACGAACACTAATAAGAGCTCTGGAACCCATTTCATTCCCAGATCAGCCTTGGCCTCTAAAGAGCACAGAGCCAAACTCTGAATAATTGACATGATTTCCTCATTCAGGAGTTCTGGGCCTTGTTTTTGTCCTCTCCTCGAACTACTTCTTGGTTTCGGTGTCTCTCCCTGTGTTAAGGATTTCTGATTGTACTCTGTGTCGTCATTGTAAGTCACCTGAAGTCCCAATTTGGAAAGAGGCAAGACATGCATAAGTCAATCAACAAAGGAGGAAGTGAGCACTTCAGGTGTGCTTTGGGGAACACAGAACAATCCATTTAGCGTGTAAAAACATATTAGGAAGACTTCTTTAGAATTCTCCTCACTGGCTCCAAGTATGTCAGTGGCCTGTTATCATTCATTTTCTGACTTTTCTTTAATTAACTGTTCCTTTGGAATATGAGATTGGCCAACAATGTTATGTTGTTCATTTACAAAACAGTGTTTTTGTTAAACATATAGAAGAACCGAAGCCTCAAAAGATAAGTCATGTATCTGAAGATCCTGGCGTCAGCCCCAAGAGCCTCCCACACGTGGTCCAGCACCACAGCCCAGCCCAAGCAACACTGGATATCCACAAAAGAATGAAAGAGAATTAAAGTGGACCCCTGTCTTGCATCACTCACAAAATTAATTTTAAATATAGTAAGGATAAATAAACAAATAGATAGATGAATAAATAAATAAATATAGTAAAGACTGAATGTGAGACCCGAAAATATAAAACTCCTAGAAGAAAAGAACAAAAAAGCTCTTTGATATTGGTCTTGGAGAAGATTTTTTGGATACACTGAAAACCAAAATAAACAGGTAGGACTACATCAAACTGAAAAGCTTCTGCACAGCAAAATACATAATCAACAAAATGAAAATCTACAGAAGATAAACTATCTGCAAATCATATCTCTGATAAGGGGTTAATATCAAAACTTTACATGGAATTCATACAGTTCAACAGCAAAAAGCAGATAATCAGATTTAAAACTAGGCTGAGGAATTGAATAGCCATTTTTCCAAAAAAAAAAAAGACATACAAATGGCTCAAAAGTACATGAAAAGGTGTTCAACATCATTAATCAGCAGGGAAATGCAAATCCAAACCACAGTGAGAGATCACTGTAACCTATTAAAAGGGCTCTCATGGGGATCCCTGGGTGGCGCAGCGGTTTGGCGCCTGCCTTTGGCCCAGGGCGCGATCCTGGAGACCCGGGATCGAATCCCACGTCGGGCTCCCGGTGCATGGAGCCTGCTTCTCCCTCTGCCTATGTCTCTGCCACTCTCTCTCTCTCTCTGTGACTATCATAAATAAAAAAAAAATTAAAAATAAATAAATAAAAGGACTCTCATGGGGGCAGACCAGGCGGCTCAGGGGTTTAGCACCACCTTCAGCCTGGGGTGTGATCCTGGAGACCCCGGATCGAGTCCCACATCGGGCTCCCTGCATGGAGCCGGCTTCTCCCTCTGCCTGGGTCTCTGCCTCTCTCTCTCATGAATAGATAAATACAATCTTTAAAAAAATAAAATAAAAGGACTATCATCAAAAAGACAAGAAATAACTAGTGTTGGCCAGGATGTACAGAGAAACCCTGTGCACTGTTGGTGGGAATGCAAATTGGTACAGCCACAGTGGAAAATAGTATGGGCATTCCTCAAAAAAAAAATAAAAAATAAAAATAGAACCATCATATGATCCATTAATCTCCTTTTTGGGTATATATATAGGAAATGAAAACAGTATCTTGAAGAGATATCTGCACTTCTTTTTTTTTCTTATTAATACAGTATTTATTCGTCATCTCTCTGTCAAACTCTCTAAGCCAGCCACTTCCTCTTAGGGTGCCTGGGGAGGTATAGGAAAAGGAACAAACAGGGCAGATGAGACACAGGAGAAAGACCTATGGGGGTGGAGATGGCTCCCTCTCGTGGTAGAGGATGAGAAAGGCCACCACCAGGCATAAGAGCTCCATGGCCTCCAAGAGGGCAAAGCCCAGAATGGCACAGGAGAAGACCTATTGCTGCAGAGAGGGGTTCCTGGCATAACCAATGATGAGGCTCCCAAACACAGTCCCAATTCCAGCCCCAGAACCAGCCACCCCTACTTTGGCAGCCTCGGCCCCAATGAACTCGGCTGCTATGTTGATGTTCCTTGAAGTGTCACTGGTTCAGAAGCTGCCATAGGAATACGTGAGATCAGGGGACTTGGGGCTGCCAAGCTGTGAGGCCCTCCTCTGTCAGTGTTTCTGGTGGCTTTAGGACCACTGCAGACAGTGATCAGCTCAACAGCTGAGAGGTGCTCCTGACAAAGAAGGGGGTAGAGATGAACTTTGACCAAGTGTCCATTTGCAGGAGACGAAGGGCTATGTCAGGGGAGCTGATCCCAGTGCAGAGAAGACAGAGACTGAGATATCTGCACTTCTGTGTTCACTGCAGCAGTGTTTACAATAGCCAAGACTTGGAAACAACCTAAGCATCAGCTGACAGATGAATGGATAAAAAATATCTATATACATATATATAGATATAGATATAGGTATATCTTTTTATGTATCTTGAAACCCCATGGATGAGTCCTAAGTGCATTTTGCTAAGTGAAATAAGTCTGACAACAAAAGACAAATACTGTTTTATGATCTCACTTATATGTGGAATCTAAAAACGTTGAACTCAGAAACAGAGAACAAATTGGTGGTTGCCAGGCCTTGGTGAGTGAAGGAAAAGGGGAAATGTTGAGCAGCGTCTGGGTGGCTCAGTTAGATAAGCATCCAACTCCTGATTTCAGCTCAGGTCACGATCTCATGGTCATGAGATTGAGCCCTACATCAGGCTCCTCATTCAGCTTGGAGTCTGCTTGAGGTTCTCGCTCTCTGCTTCTCTCTCCCTCTGCTCTTCTCCTGAGTCATGCTAAATAAGTTAATTACTTAAATCTTTTTTTTTTAATGCTGAAATGATGGGGCAACTGGGTGGCTCAGTGGTTGAGCATCTGCCTTTAGCTCCGGTTGTGATTCCGAGGTCCTGGGATCAAGTCCTGCATTTGGCTCCCCACAGGGAGCCTGCTTGTCCCTCTGCCTATGTCTCTGTCTCTCTCTCTCTGTGTCTCTCATGAATAAATAAATAAAATCTTTTTTAAAAAATGGTGAAATGGGGAAGCCCTGGTGGCTCAGTGGTCTAGCGCCACCTTCAGCCCAGGGTATGATCCTGGAGACCTGGGATCGAGTCCCCCAGGTCGGACTCCCTGCATAGGGCCTGCTTCTCCCTCTGCCTGTGTCTCTGCCTTTCTCTCTCTCTGTGCCTGTCATGAATAAATAAATAAAATCTTTTTTAAAAAATGGTGAAATGTTGATCAAAGGTACAAACATCCAGTTATAACATAAATAAGTTCTAAAAATCTAATGTACAGCATGGTGACTATAGTTAACAATACTGTATTGGATACCCGGAATTTGCTAAGAGAGTAGATCTTAAATATTGTCAACACAAAAATAAAATGGTAACTATATGTGTATACACACACACACACACACACACAAATCTATATACATATATACACATATATATACGTCAATCATCCTATTGCACATCTTAACATTCAACAATGTCATTTGTAAAATATATATCAATAAAGCTGGAAGTGGGAAATTTGTGTCTCGGTGCAAAAAGAAAAAGAAATATTTAGATATATAAAATTTAAGTGTAAAAACTGGTGTTTTACATTTCTAAATAAAATTAAAAATAAAACTGAGGAATAGACCTCATGGTGAAATAATTTCTTATTCAAACTGGCAACCAATCAAGTCATTTACCAAGGGTGAGTGCTGCATTTCTTTTATCTTATGCATGTATATTCTTATGAATAGAGACATTATTAAAACCTAAAAATAAGATTCCGTGATTATTTAAAAGGTTTGGTTGCTCTGGTTAACAATGTAGCCTTTCAGCTAACCAAGCTATAGTTTGTTAATTGGGTGGTATTCCAATTGTTGGAATATAATCAACAATCCTAGCCACAGTATTAAAGGTAAAGCTCTAAATGCACTGATTAACCTAAGTATAAATGATAAAAATCAGAGCAAGTTAAATTTCTCTCCTCCTGGCTTGTTCTTTCTCTCTCTCTCTCTTTCAAATAAATAAATAAATAAATAAATAAAATCTTTTTAAAAAAGAGCTTTAGTGGATGTGGATGTAGATGTGAAGGAAAAAGATGTAACAATAACAAAATTCTGATTAGTCATAGGTTTCCAAAGAGTAATGCAGTCTGGAAGTAATGCACATTAGAAATTTCTTATTTTCCATCTTTCTTGTAAAGGAATGGCTCATCAACACAGCTAAACCTTGCCATGGTCTTCAAGTTTATTTTAAACCATGTTACTGACACCAAATGAATATTTATTTATTTATTTATTTATTTTATTTTATTTTTTTAATTTTTATTTATTCATGATAGGCACACAGTGAGAGAGAGAGAGGCAGAGACACAGGCAGAGGGAGAAGCAGGCTCCATGCACTGGGAGCCCGATGTGGGATTCGATCCCGGGTCTCCAGGATCGCGCCCTGGGCCAAAGGCAGGCGCCAAACCGCTGCGCCACCCAGGGATCCCCCAAATGAATATTTAGAACGTGTACTGAAAACATTTATTTCTTTCTATTTCGCTGTCCACATTGAGATATTTTAGTTATGTCCTGTACATGAAGCAGCAGTGACCTTTTTACGTGTAAGCTACACTTTCACCAGTTGAAGGGATCCAAGACCACATTAGCATGTCATGAAGAACTGTCATAGAATGACGCCATTCTTGTAGTACTGATGAGATCCGGAGCACTCCGTTTCAACTGCCAACCCAGCCGTTGAACATTCAAAAATCCAATCATCTGCACTTCTGGTCAATGGAAAATGTAAACTTTAGGAGAAGTTGCTCCCAATACTCACACACCGCTATATGATGTGCCAGTACATAAAGATATTATGAATAAAATACTGGGTTTAATCCAAACATCCATTGATAGACAACTGAGTAAATCAATTATCCAGGCTTGAAAAAGATGAAGACGGTCTGGATGTGATAATGTGGAAAATATCCATGAAATATTATCTTTTAAACACACACTGTAGAAGAATATTCCTAATGCGATCCTATTTATATTTTTTAAATGAAAAATACTTATGCTTACAAATACATGAACATTTCTGGAGTGATACACAAACTACAGTAGGACCAGGGAGTAGAGAAATGACTTTTCTATGTACCCTCTCCTATTGTTTGAATTTTTACTATGAGAATATATTTTATAACTTTTTAGTAAAAATAATTTTTTAAAAGTAACATTTCCAAAATTATTTAGATAATAAATGGCAGAGTTGGTAGATGGGTCTGCCTTCAGAATCCACATACACTAACCTGTCCACTATTACATGGTGTGTAGTAAGCTACACACTACCTAAGTAGAATGACCTTGCCAGTTGACATCTATTCAAGGAAATGTTGCAATGGACAATTTCAGTTTTCAAATGAATGGGCACTAAATTTTCAATTCTCTGGGTGAGGCTTAACTAGTTATATGTCAAAATCCATGTTTTGGATGCTTAGAAAGATTTACAAAATGAAGATATTTTTCTATTATATATACTTTTTCACCTTAGATTCCAAGGACTCATGATTTTTTTCACTAGTATTTTACTTGAATGTCGGTATGACTATGAAACCCTCTTTACTTCCACCTCTTCAGCTTTATTTCTAATTGAGAGGATTCAAAAAGCCATAAAAATGTGATCCTTGACAGGATTCTGCTCCAACAAGAAATCTTCTGAATACTTTTCTCCACCCAAACAATCCTCACTCATTGGAGCGGGATGACTATGGAGTATAATGGCTGGTGAGAGGTAACTCGGCATTTAATTCATAGCATGGAAGAATGATGAATGCGAGCAACCATGCTGTGTTTGAGATCATCTCCACTGACTTGCTGCCCTTGCCTACGAAATAAAAAGAGGTTTGGCTCAAACCAAAGAATGTTGCCAGGTTTCCCTTTCCGCACCTTATCATCTTAAACAGCAGCTGACTCTTTGATGTTTGTAAGAGAAGAGAAGAACAAAGCATAGGAAATTGTTGAAATTACTTTCAGGCTGTGTTTTGCTTTTTCCTTTATTTGCTTTCTGTCCCTCTTCCAAGGATGGTGTTGAGTCCTAATGTGAAAGAGAGATCCTAACACCTAAACAGTAAATGTCAGCCAGTAGCATTCAAAAGAATGGGCTCATTTCATATCTGTGGAGTATATCTTTAACTCCGAGTGGGAATGAGTAAATTATAGGATATTTTCCCATTTTTGCAGGGAGAGGGAATAATTAGGTTGCTTTTATGAAATAAATTGCTTGTGTTTACAAAATAAAAACTTCAATACATAATAGTGAAATGCTATAAAATTAGCTCCATTTCTACGCATTCTGAATGTTTTCATTTTCAATGGATCTCATTTTTTCCTATTAAGAAATATTGTTGTGCATGGGGATTTATTATATAATTATGATTTTCTGAGAAAATGTGGCTGCAATGAGATCATTCCAAACTTTCTTTCTCCTTCAGCTGTACGATTTTGTCTTCGTTTCCTCTTGATTAAGAAATCAGCAGGTTACCCAAATCAAACATTTTTTATAGTCCATTCAAATTCATTCATACACCTCACAATTTGCAACACTAATATCTCAATTAAGGAAATACATAGAAAACAACTGTCTTTGTGTTAGGATGCTGTCATCCACCACATTGCCAGAAACATCCAAATATGCTCCATTAGACAGGGTTCCTTAAATCATGATGGATCCCCCACTTACAAATTTCCTAAACCATTTATTCTTTCATATCCAAAATCCAAAGATCTGTAAATGTTCACAACATTTCTCAGAAACATGATGTACTCATGAGATAATTTGTGTCTCTGGGTCCTCTCCATACAGCACTGGCAATGTAGAAATGCAATATGACTAAACATCCAGGCGTGACATCAAGAGTATTCTTAGAGCCATAAGTCAGCAAACTCAATTCATTCCATCTCCATTATTTCTTTTCTTTAAAGACTTGTTTGGTTATTTGAGAGAAAGAGAGAGCGCATGTGTGCAAGTAGGGGGAGGGGCAGAGGGAAAGAGAGAGAATCCTGAAGTAGACTCCATGCTGAGTGCAGAGCGGAGGTGGGGCTCAATCCCGGGACCGTAAGATCATGACCTGAGCCGAAATCAAGAGTCAGCTGCTTAACAGACTGGGCCACCCAAGTGCCCCACCATTCCCATTATTTCAACGACACTTCCCTGCAAAATGCTGAAGGCCTGAAGAGAAAGTTCCAACATTAGACATTACAATACATCTTAAAGAAATACTCAAGTCAAAATTGAAGATACTTTAGTTCAATTCAGGCTTCAACTTTTACATCACTCACCCTTACTCCTCTTCTATCTTTCTTCATGCCTCATCATTAATTCAAGCCAGTAGAATCATCTGAAATGGTATGTTCTGCATCTCTCCCCTCCTTTCCCTTTCCATTACTACTCCTATTGCACCCCTATTAATATCCTCTCTCCAGGAAGATGGCAATTATTTTAACTCAGTTTCCCAAGCTTGTTTCTCTGGAACATTGGCCTCCGTGAAATAAATGGCATTCAAAAGGAGTTCCACTTGAAAAACATGGGCTTCAATATTTGTGGGTTTTTTTTACTGCAATATTTCTTAGAGCCTTTAAATTGCTAATTTCTTTGACTAAGTAACCTGCTCCAGGCTCTCTGCTAGATCTTCTTATATTATTCCTCCTGATAATTCTATTGTCATTAGTTTCTGCTTTATAGATCACACAGCTCATAAACAGTGAAGTCCGGATTTAATTCCAGCTCTTTCTCACTCCAAAATCCCTGTTCTTTTCATCTTTCCCTCTTCAGGCTGAGACATCATACCATTTCCTTAAAAGCTACCACGTACTCATTAGCTACATGTTTCTTCCTCTTAATAAAAAATGAACATCTTGATATTTTTAATAGAGAAAAAATTAATTTTGCTTTGTGATGGAGTTAATACTGTAGAGGTTAATGGCATACATCTTTGTGTCAGACAGTATTATTCAAATTTTGGTTCTGCAGATCACTAGCTATGTAACAAAGGATAAGGCCTTTAATCACTTAAAACCTATTTCTTCATCTGTACTATGAGTAAAATAGTTATTTCAGGAAGATATTTGTGAGGCTTAAATGTGATTATGCAAGTAAAGTATTTAGAGCAATTTTAAATGCGATTATGCAAGTAAAGCATTTAGAGCAATCGAACACATAGTAAGTTTTGGATTATAATATTATCAACAATAAATAATGATAACATCATGATGTCCCTAAGATTCACTTGCCTGGATTTCTTAATCAAAACTGGATTGCCTATTCTAATTCAGTTTGATTTTATTTGAAATTTCTTTTTTTTTTGAATATGTTAATGTGGTTTTTTTTAATTTATTTTTATTGGTGTTCAATTTACTAACATACAGAATGAAATTTCTATAATAAATTGATAAATGATTTATAATGCTATTAAAAGAGAACAATTTAAATAAAGAATGCACTAAGTGATAAATTTCCCATACTCAACCTAGATCCTAAAATTTAGAATAGGGATTTGTCCAATCTGTGCTTCAGGTTTCTGAACTGAAGGCTATTTTCATTTTGCTTCTAGGTAGCCCCTAAACAGTAAGATTTAATTTTCATTGTGGATCTTACTAATTGAGATGAGCTAGCATAGAGTACCAGCTTGCCCTTACCAATTAAGACATTCAGGATGTTGATTTTCCTTTCTGTAAACATTTTTTTTAATGAAAACTACAAAGTAATCTTACTTCCTGTATTTTATTATCAATCTTAAAAGAGATTTTGAAAAAATATACAATTTTTGAAACTTAAAATTCATAAAATTATTAAATGCATTGATTGAAAAAAGAAAATGCCATTGACTTTTTGAGATCTATTTAATAACCAATTTTAACAAAATCCCACCAAACTGAGCTTTACTTATTTGAAATTCGTACTTCTCTGAGACAAAGAGCAGAGTAAAAGTTTTAGAATAATCCCAAGAGGGAGATATCTGGCTGGCTCAGTCAGTGGAGCACGGGACTCCTGATCTTAGGTTTGTGAGTTCAAGCTCTGTGTTGGGCATTGAGAGATTACTTAAAAATAAAATCTTTAAAACAAAAACCAAAAAAACCTCATGAAGATTCACTATCATTTGGTGTATGCTTTTCAATGCAGTAATAATCATAACAGGGGATCCCTGGGTGGCTCAGCAGTTTAGCGCCTGCCTTTGGCCCAGGGTGTGATCCTGGAGTCCCAGGATTGAGTCCCGCGTCGGGCTCCCGGCATGGAGCCTGCTTCTCCCTCCTCCTGCATCTCTGCCTCTCTCTCTCTATCATAAATAAATAAATAAATAAATAAATAAATAAATAAATAAATAAACAAACAAATAAATAAATCTTTAAAAAAATCATAACAGCAGGGCTTAGGGTATTATATAAACCAGGAGCTAATCTAACTGTTATACATATATTAACTAATTGAATCTTCAGAAACATCTTATGAAGTGAATACTACTGTTACCCCATTTTACATATGAACCAGCTGAAGGAAACAAAGATTGACACTTATCCAAACCCTACAACTTGTAATAGCAGAACTGAGGTCTTTTAATCCAGATAAGCTTGTTCCAGTTCTGCACTCTTAACCACTGCACATTGATTGCCTTTATTTTCATAGTTTTACAGAAATTAAATCTACTTAAAATGTTTTATATCTTGATATTGGTCAAATCAGAATACCACTTTCCAGTTGTTCCCAATATTTTAGTACTCAGTGTTCATTAGTATTTTAAGAACACGATTCTTTGGTCTACATTCTGGAAAACCTCATCACAAATGCTGCTGACACTTTCACAGACATAAGTCTCAATAGCTCATCTCTATTCTAATTTTTATTAAGAATCTTCTGGAGACAAGTATAAAACAGTATGTGTCCAATGCCAATACATGCTTTAAGAGCGAAGCAATCCGTTTTCTCTAAAATACACCTGGAAAGATACACACGGTCTCTTATCATGAGAAAAGTGGCTTATTGTTTGTTTGCCAGAACACCAAGTAATAGTAAAGTCAAGAAGCTAGGAGTTGAAATAAACGAGGCAAAATATTGGCAAGGAAGAATTTATACCTACAAATCTGAGTTGAACATTTTACTTATATAGTATATTTTAGACTCATCATAGATATACGTAACTTGATACTACTAGCTTTCTCCAAAACATTCACATCCCATCTCCCAAAATGCAACCATACTTTATTCTCTTCCCCCTTGGAATCAAAAATCTTGGTCTTTCTTTCATTGGACCCTAGAGAAGCATTTATCAAAGTGTCTTCTGTGGGATATTGTTAAGTATTAAGTACAGAAAAATGTTTTGCAGTTAAGTAAGTTTTGGAGAAATTAGGTTAAATGAAGTTAACCAGGCTTGTGTACTGCAGGATTTGCAGAGCCTTTAGATACTAACACCTAACAGTCTCTAAGAGCAGAATAAAATATGATGAAATCCTTAAAAATTCTGGCCACAGACTTTTTCTTTGTAGTATACCAATATGGGAAAATTACTTCATAAACATGTTTTGGGAATAATAGTGTGATGCCATAAGTTATTACAATTGGAAGCAGGTAAAGAAAAACTTCAAATGCTGGTTTATTGACTTACTGTGTTAGAAACTCATTTTGTGGGGATCCCTGGGTGGCTCAGTGGTTTAGCACCTACCTTAGGCCCAGGGCGCGATCCTGGAGTCCCGGATTGAGTCCCACATTGGGCTCCCTGTATGGAGCCTGCTTCTCCCTCTGCCTGTGTCTCTGCCTTTCTCTCTCTCTCTGTGTCTTTCATGAATAAATAAATAAAATCTTAAAAAAAAAGAAAGAAACTCATTTCGAGGAGGGATGTAGGGAAAAGATTCCTTGGAAATACATTCTCCAAGGTTCTACACCTAGAAATCTAGGATAAGGTCTCGGATCCTGTATTTGATGTGGGAGTGGGGTCTTTTTTGTTTGTGCAGCAGAGCTAGGCTTTAGAACCACTGAAAAATTGAAATACCATTGCTTCTAGCTGGGTGATGGGCACTAAGGAGGGCACCTGATGGGATGAGCACTGGGTTATACTATATGTTGGCAAATTTAATTTAAATTAAAATATTTTTAAAAGCAAGTATCATTGCTTCATAGCCAAAGGATATTTACACCTCTCCCCCCAATTTTATATATACTATGATAAACACAATGCTCTCCTCAAACATGTCTATTTCTTAATCCCCCAAACAGCTGAAGATGTTAACTTACACTGCAAAAAACACTTTGCAGATACGATTAAGTTAAATATCATGAGATAAGATTATCCTGGGTTATCAGGTTGGGACTAATGTAATCACAAGGTCCTCATAAGTAGAAACAGGAGAGTCAAAGCGAGAGAGAGATTTAAAGATGCCACACTTCTGACTTCTATGATGCAGGAAGGAGCCATGAACCAAGGATGCAGGCAGCCCCTTAGAACCTAAAAAAGACAAAGGAATGGATTTCCTCCTAGAGCCTCCAGAAGGAACACATCCTGCTGACTCCTTTATTTTAGCCTAGTAAGACACTTTTTGGACTTCCAACCACTAGAATTGCAGGATTTAATAAATGTTTATTGTCCTAAGCCACTACAGTTGTGGAAATATGTTCCAGCAGCAATGGAAAATTAATGGATATACTCATGTAATTGAACTCAACACCTTTCAGCCAGGGGAAACAAATTATTGTTTTGATATAACATAAATTCTGCTAATTTACAATCCAGCTGCCTGTAATATTAACAACAGAGGAAAGAGACTAGCTAACTAAGTTAGTGACACAGGGGAAGCTGAATATTTAAGTTCCTTGACAAGGTTCCCAAAGCTAGCAAGTGCCAAATTGTGGTTTGAATGCAGGTCTGCTGGACTCCCAAATTTAGGCTCTTTCATCCATATCAATTAAACTCTGAGCATCCTGCAATAACTACCACTAAGCTTATGTTAGAATTACAATATAGGGGGAAAAGCGAAAATGTGAAAATGGTTCAGTCTGGAAAAGTATTATCGTCAAGAATAATAGAATATAGTATTACAACTTGAGAGAAAGGAAAAGAAAAGAACAGAACACTATTCCTGGAAGAAGGACGTGAATGAGTGTTAAAACTAGCATTATATCTGGTGAGATGCCAGAAACACGTATAAAGTCACACTTACGAAACCACCTTATACAGTGCCTGAGACTAAGGTTTACTCAGAACTTCAGAGCACACCTCCTTCGCCCACCCCACTGCAAAGCTAAGAATCTGTAAGTAAAAATAACATTGAAACACAGCTGATGGGGCACCTGGATGACTCAATGGTTGAGCGTCTGCTTTCAGCTCAGGGTGTGATCCTGGGGTCCTGGGATCGAATCTTGCATCAGGCTTCCCCACGAGGGGCCTGCTTCTCCCTCTGCCTGTGTCTCTGTCTCTCTGTCTCTGTGTGTGTGTCTCATGAATAAATAAATAAAATCTTAAAAAAAAGAAACACAGCTGAGAGAACTATAGGAGTCACATATACCCTGGGGAGCCATGGCAGACAAAGAAGATTCAAACCCAAGCAAGCAAGCAAACATCAAACCCAACCTAATCTTTTTGACTGGATTCACACAAAACTGTACACTAAAGGTATAATGCAAGAAAGGCACACTCACATCCAAATATAAATGGGAAAAAATTTACCTCGGTATGTATTGTCCTACACAGAATATCAAGAGTTCAACAAAAAAAAAATTACAAAGCACAAAAAAAAGCACGACAAAAACCTGCACAATCTGAAAAGTAATCATCAAAATAAAACTCAAGTATGACACAGATATTGGCATTATCAATGAATTTTACAGAACCATGATTAATATATTAAAAGAGACAACAGAAGTGAGAAAACATGGATTAACAGGTAATTTCAGCAAAGAGATGGAAACCATAAGAATATGGAAACGTTAAAAATGGAAAACCCAATAACACAGATGAAGAATTCCTTGGATGGACTCATCAGTAAACACACCCAAGGACATAATCAGTGAGCTTGAAGGAAGGTCACTAGAAATTACCAGTAAATGGGGGGGGGGGGGGGGAGAAGAGCATTTACAAGTTGTTGGGCAATATCAAATGGCCTAATATATACATAACTAGAATTTCAATAGAAGCAAGAAAGAACAAGACAGAAGAAATATTTGAAGAAATGTGGAGAATTTTCCAAAATTATTACTAGATAACAAAATTAAAGACCCAAGAAATATGGAAAACAGTAAGCAGGGTAAATTTAAAAACCTTCAAGCACAGAATAGTCAAACTTCTGAATGCTAAAGACAAAGGTACAGACTTGAAGACAGCCAGAGAAGAAAGGAACACTCCATACTGAGAAATAGAGATGGCAATTACAGCAAACATCTCATCAGAAAACATACTACAAAGAAATCAACAAAGTAACAACTTTAAAAGGCTTAAACATAAACAGGGGCACCTGGCTGGCTCAGATGGTAGAGGACACAACTCTTGATCTCGGGGTTCTGAGTTCAAGCCTGTTGTTGGGTATAGAAATTACTTATAAAACTCCTAACTCTGGGAAACGAACTAGGGGTGGTGGAAGGGGAGGAGGGCGGGGGTTGGGGTGACTGGGTGACGGGCACTGAGGTGGACACTTGATGGGATGAGCACTGGGTGTTATTCTATATGTTGGCAAATTGAACACCAATAAAAAATAAATTTATTAAAAAAAAGAAAAGAAAAAAATTACTTAAAAATAAAATCTTTAAAAAAATAGGAGTACCTGGGTGGTTCAGTGGGTTATGTACTCACTCTAGATTTCAGCTCAGGTCATGATTTCAGGGTTGTGGGGCTCTGTGATGAGCTTGGAGTCTACTTGTCCCTCTCCTTCTGCTCCTCCCTCTCCTCTGAAATAAATAAACAAACGAACAAACAAATAAATAAATAAATAAATTCTCAAAAATTCTTATAAAAATAAAAGTAAATTAAAATAAAATGATTAAACATAAAACCATACTCTCAACAGTCTAAGAAGTGATCACAATACCAAAAGAAAAATAATTTTGTCAGACACATGCATGATGTGCAAATTTTTTCCTCAAGCTTGCCTTTTAATTCTGTCTCATGCAAAAAAAAAATAGTTTTTTTAAAGTAAGCTCTACACTCAATGTGAGGCTTGAACTCATGACCCCAAGATCAAGAGTCACATGCTCTACTGAGCCAGCCAACTTCCTCCAAAGTGTTTAGTTTTGATGACGTCTAGTTTATTGTTATTATTTTTTAAAGATTTTATTTACTTATTCATGAGAGACCCAGAGAGAGAGGCAGAGACACAGGCAGAGGGAGAAGCAGGCTCCATGCAGGGAGCCCGACGTGGGACTCGACCCCAGGACTCTAGGACCACTCCCTGGGCCGAAGGCAGATGCTCAACCGCTGAGCCACCCAGGCATCCCCATCTAGTTTATTATTATGGTATTTATCTTTGCCTGACTTATTCCACTTAGCATGATACCCTCTAGGTCTATCCATGTTATCACAAATGGCAAGATTTTGTTCTTTTTTATGGCTGAGTAGTATTCCATTTGTGTGTGTGTGTGTGCGTGCGTGTGCACACACACATGCATGCGTGCACACCACATCTTCTTTATACATTCATCCACTGATGGACAACTTAGGTTGTTTCTTTATCTTGGCTATTGTGGACAATGCTGCGATGAATGTAAAGGTTCATGTATCTTTTCAAAGCAGTGTTTTCATTTTTTTTTTTTTGGATGAATACCAAGAAGCAGGATTCCTGGATCATATGGTAGATCTATATTTAATTTTTTGAGGAACCTCCCTACTGATTTCCATAGTGGCTGCACCAGTTTGCATTGCCACCAACAGTGTACCAGGGTTCTCTTTCCTCCACATCCCTATCGAAACTTGTTATTTCATTCCCTTTTATGCCCGAATAGCACTCCATTGTTTGGATATGCCACGCTTTGTTTATCCATTTTCATGTTGATGAACACTTGTACGGTTTCTAGCTTTGGGCTCTTGTGAAAAATTCTGCGATGAATATTGGCATATGACTGCCCCTTTTTAATTCTTTTCAGTATATATCGAGGTGTGGAATTGCTAGCTCCAATGGGGATTCTTTGGGTAGCTTTTTGAGGAACTGCCAGACTGTTTTCTGCAATGTCTGCACCACTTTTCATTCCCTCCAGCAACGTACAAGGGTTCCAATCTTTCCACATCCTTGCTTATACCTACAGTTTTCAACATTTTTCACTTTAGCCATCTTAGTAGATATGAAGTGGTATCTATTATGATTTTCATTTAAATTTCCTAAGCACTAAAGATTTTGAGCATCTTCTCGTGTGCTTATTGTCCACGTGTAGATCTTCTTTGTAGAAATGTCTATTCAAGTCCTTTGCCCATTTTTAATTGTAGTGTCTGTTTTTTGTTGTTGTTGTTGTTGCTGAGTTTTAGTTCTTTATATATTCTGGACATTAAACCCTTATCAGATATATGATTTGCAAATATTTTCTCCCATTCTGTAGGTTATCTTTTAACTTTCCTTTTTTTTAAGATTTTACTTATTTATTTGAGAGAGAGAGAGAGAGGGAGCGAGCACAAGGAGGGTGAAGGGTGAAGCAGACTTTCCACTGAGCAGGGAGCCCAATGTGGGGCTTGATCCCAGGACCTTGAGATCATGACCTAAGTCGAAGGCAGAGGCTTAACTGACTGAACTACCCAGAGTGTCCCTTCTTTTTTACTTTCTTAATAGTGTCCCTAATTGTACAAAATTTTTTGGATGCTGATGCAAGCAAATTTACCTATTTTTTTTTCTTTTGTTACTGGTGCTCTTTGTATCATATCTAAGATCCTACTGCCAAGTTTAAGCTCATGCTTAAAACACCCCTGTGTTTTCTTTAAAGGGTTTCGGAGCTTCAGCTCTCACATTTGTGTAACAAGTAGTGGCCAGCCCGGGAACTGGGCAATAGTCTTTTAGTTCCAGCCTCAAAGTCTTTGATACGCTGTTTAGGGGCAGAACCATGCGTGCACGGCTTTGGAATGCGCCCAGCAGTCCATTAACAACTTTATGGATTTGCTTCCTTAAACTCCTTCTCTTCTCTGCAATCTCTCCACTATTTGTGGATTCTCTTTATAATCCTTCAGCCAGAGAACTGGGACTTTATTTACCTTTATATGCCACACTCTTCTCATAATTTTTTTCTTCTTCTCATAATCGTACCAACATCTGAGTCTAACATTGGAATGAGAGTGAGAAAAGTACTGATAGGTGTTTGTCCCACAGTTTGGGGACCACAGCTCTTCTGATTAGAGGAAGAATCCTCTCTTTTAGATGTTTAGATGTTTATTTAACTATGCGGTGTATTCAAACATTGGAAAACTACTCAGTGATATAAAGGAATGAGCTACTATTAGCAACTATCTGGATACATTTCAAAGGCATTATGCTTAGCAAAAGCCACTTACATTCACTTAGTTTATGGATCCATTTATAAAAATTCTAGAGAAAACAAACAAAAAAAATTCTAGAGAAAACAACATAGTCTATGGTATAGTGGCATAACGCAGAGCAAGTTTTGCCTGAGCCAGGGGATTATGGGGATTGACTCTAAAGAGACACAGAGGATTATTTTGAGGTGCCGTAAATATTGTATATTTTTATTATAATGGTAGTTGTTGACCAAGATTCTCTTTGACCAAACTCTAATCAGGCTCTGCTAGTAAAATTTCCAAGTAGGCCCCCACTTTTGAACTTCTGTGTTCCTCTCTGCATTGTGCTCTATTAGCAAGAGTCCTAAAGCAGCTTAGATAGAATCCTACCTTCTCCCTATCCCATCACCCTTGAGATCTGATCAAGTTCCCTACCTCCCACCATGCCCCAGTAGTAATGAACCATCTTCAGCAAGAATCCTGTTAGATCTGTTTAGCCGGAACTCCCCCTTATTCCTAATGTTTTCTCTTAGTAGTTTTCTATCCATGGACCCCCACCCTACTCCTTAACTACAAATTCACTCTTTTCCGTGTATTCAGAGCTGAGCCCAATCTCTCTCCCTCACTCCAAGACTTCATTGTAGTGGTCCCTACACCTATCGTGACAGTCCTGATTTAAGGCTGCCTGACTGTTCTTTTATTTCATCAAAATGTACACTTAAAATGGAGGCATTTTAAGTAAATTATTCCTCAAATGGTTATTTTTTAAATGAGAAAGGGAAAAAACCCAGAATGAAACAAACGCTATTGAAAGACAAAAAAAGAGGGGCGCCTGGGTGGTTCAGTGGGGTTAAGCATCTGCCTTCAGCTCAGGTTATTAGCTCAAGGTCCTGGGTTCGAGCCTGCATCAGGCTCCTTGCTCGCCAGGGAGCCTGCTTCTCCCTCTCCCTCTGCCTACCACCACCCCCTTCTCTGTTAAATAAATAAACAAAATCTTTAAAAAGAAAGAAGAAATAGAAAGAAAGAAAGAAAGAAAGAAAGAAAGAAAGAAAGAAAGAAAGAAAGAAAGAAAGAAAGAAAGAAAGAAAGAAAGAAAGACAAAAAAAGTTTAATTCTGATTTTTCCCTAAGGCCCTGGGCCCCAAACACTTACAGGAACCCATTTTGATTCTAGGTACAAAAAACTAGACATTACTGGGAATTATCCAGAATGGTAAAAACTAAGGATATTATACATGGAAAGGGTCTTATTCAGCAAACATGGATATAGTTTAACAGCAACAGCCAAGTATAAACTTAGCTATAGAAGTAGTTTTTTCTTGAAAAATAAACTTAGTAATCTCAAAGTGATTCTGTATTTTTTATATCCACAGAATGAGAAATGAATGAATCATTATAATTAATCGTGTATTTTAGAATTACATTTGCAAGGATAAACTCAAATCCAATCAAGGAAATTTTACAAAATATATTACTGAATTATATACATGTAAAATAAACTAATAAAAATGCAGCATTTTTATTAATATTTATAAATTTAAAACAGAATCTTGTTTAAGGGAGTTGCTTGCTGTTATACTTGATTTATACAGAGACTAGAAGTTCTCCATTTGACCACTAGATAGAGCTTCGATATTAATGTAGTAAATAAGTCCCACAGAATCTACTGAAAACTTGATAGTTGTCTTATATACAGGCACTGCTTCACCTCTAACCATTTTGTTTCCAGACCTGTTTAAGTACATTCTGAAAAGACATTTTTCTCCGCTGTCAGCCACAGCCTGAGTTAGATATCTCCTTACCACAAGGCACGCTACTTAGTGTTTAGTCAGAGCTTATTGAGGGAATGAGAGGAGAATCAATTGGTTGTCCTCTAAGAAGCTCTCACATCAAAGAAGTAACATTGGGCCAATTTAAAGAATAATTAATAATTTCTAATTGTATCATGGCCACATTTATTAGACTAGTTGAGATAGAACTATTTCCATAGAATTATAATCTTTAAGGCAATTTAATTGGAATCTTACTAGTGTTGATGTTACGCATCTTCAGCTTCTGGGATATTAGCTTGTGGTCTTGGCCAAAGGCATCAATTCATTATGTATGTGGAGGATCTAGGGGGGGAAGGCCTAAATATCTCCTCTCATAGAAGAATTGATGAGTTCTCTTGGCTAAGAACCTATAGGTCTGAAATTATTTCAGCACTGGGGTGAAGAATCAGGTGAACACTCACATCTTGCCTAATTATTCTCCTTGACTGGAGCGGGGGGCTTTCCACAGCTTCCACTGCTCAAAATATAATGACCCAAAAATATGGAAAAATGTTTCCTACATTTTCAATCAATGTAAGGCTAAATGCACATTTATAGCTTTCCCTCCAAAATTGGCAAAAGGTAGGAGTCAATAATTGAAGTACCTAGAATTGCAAAGCACCAAATTTTGTATAAAGTAAATCACAAATACATTTCAACACGAAGAGATGTATATATCAAACTAATTGGGTTGTCTCTGGGTGGCTGGGGTTATGGGTATTTATTTTTCTCTTTCAGCTGTCTTTTAAAATATGAGTTTATAATTTAAAATTGGGAGAAATACACTTTAACAAACAAAGGAAAATGGGACAAGGGGAAATTTACATATGCAAAATGTAGCCACGTTATTGGGTCACTAATCTTCCTTACGTTAAGGACGAATAGTATTACTAAACATTCAAAAGCAAAAATAAGATACATTTTTGCCCTTGGAGGTAGTGCGATTTTCAAAAAAGACAAAAAGAGACTGTTTCCTGCTGGACTCCCTCACTGATTTTCATCTGGAGACCAAATGAATACGTTCTTGTCAAATCTCTTGGTACTTATGTAGCTGGACATAGACTGAACACTGATACGGGCATGGAAAAAACATTCCTGCTATCGTATGGACTGACGTGTATGCGCGTGCCTACACCAAAGCATGCAGACACGTGTGCATGCACAAAACACACACATACGTTAAATGGCATGCTTATTCAAATAACTAAAGCCAACATTATTCTTGAGTTAAGATAGCAGGTGGAGAATAAGCATAATCACACAATTCCCTACTCTTAAATTATCATTGATCAAGAAAATAAATATACAAATAGGAAAAACAATTTTCATCAGCAATGAAAACGGACCAGGGATTCCATACCACCAAGTTCTGAGAGCCATGGGGCGCACTGGAGGAACCCAAAGAAGAAACTCATTTTGACAGAATGTGATCTTCAAATAAAGGCAGAATGGGAACGGTCCGAAGATACAACTAGATTTCTCCTCACCTCTGGGGATGGGTATCTTTGAGGTTCCATACTGAGGAAGGCAGCACCAAATGTTCTAGCAAATCAAAGGAACAGACCAAATGAAAAACAAGACTCAACTGGGGAGGAACTGGGGAGACTCTTGCCCTACACACTCTGACTCTTTTGGTGGCTCAGAGCAGAAGCTTCTAGATAGCGATGTCTCTGCTACAAGTTGTTGACTCCTAAACTGATGTCACCTGATTTTGTTCACTTTTCTTTCATGAGGTCATAGGCACAGGCAGGAAGAGAAGACAGTGGGCTCAGAGCAGGAACCATGGGCACTTGGGCTCACTTCTCTATGTAACTTACTCGTGCCTTCAGGGCCTGTGCAGGCACAATCACGTAAATTGCACTTCCGTTTGATGATGGAGTGCCGCTGTGCTCAATTTTATAGCTGGGTAGACCTAGGAACATACAGTTCAGGATGTGCAGCTCAGACTGCACTGTAAATTGGTGTCCCACGGTCAAGTGTTCAGTCTCTACTTAGGCCCAGTGGAGGACCAAAAGCTATTTCTTAAAAGGACAATAGTTACCTGAGGGTGATGATAGGGCCTTGCTCCAAAGTCCTCAAGGCCTGCAGCGTGATTCACCTACAGTGGCCTGTCCACTCCGACACTTCAAACACCGCTATGTCTGATGGATCCTATGGCCCAAGTGACAGTGCTCAGTTTTCACAGCAACCTGGACATATTATAGAACCTTCTCTTGTTCTGGGCCCCATTCAAAACAAGCAGCCCAGCCCTGATGGCTCAGCACTTTAGGGCCGCCTTCAGCCCAGGGCGTGATCCTGGAGACCCGGGATCGAGTTTCATATGGGGTCCCCCTTAGGGAGCCTGCTTCTCCCTCTGCCTGTGTCTCTGCCTCTCTCTCTCTCTCTCTCTCTCTCTCTCTCTGTCTCTCATGAATAAATAAATTTTAAAAATCTTAAAAAAAAACAAAATGAGCAGCCCTTCTGGTCGCTCAGTAACAGAAACAAGTAACACAGAGGAGGAAGATGTTGCCTCCAAACCCAACGAGGCCTATTAGGTGCTGTGCCTCTTTCTCTGTTTGCATGAGTGCGAGATACAACTTACCCTTTACCTTAAAGGGAGTCCTCCATATGCCCCAGGCCACTGGATCCCTAGAAATTTCACTCAGATGTATATCCCACTCTCTGATATGCAAGTGTCCTACCAGTAAGTCTAGAGCCGTCACTGTTTCTTGCTTACTAGGAACAATTAACATTATGTCAGCAATGTAATGGGCCGGTGTGATATTCTCTGGGGGGAAAAAAAAGATGATCAGGATCTCTGGGAACTAGGGAGAGATGTCACCAAAGTGGAGGTATAGAAGACACCAGAATCCATCCACCCACAAAGATCAACAGCTAGATAGTTGTCTATGAACCAAAATACACCTCATCACAGACGCCAGCGGACTGTTCTTCAGAAGAACCCAGCAGCTTTCACAGCTGAGCAGATTCTCAGGCTCACAGATGCTAACCTTCGGAGTCCCTCCCCTCCTGCCACCCCTCCCCTCCTGCCCCAGCCCAGGAGCCACACTGGCAGCCAGCCCCAGCCTCTGCAGCGGTGTGCATGCGAAATCCCAGCCTAGACCCCCACGGCTGAATCCACCACTGTGTGCCTTCTCACGGCTAGCCCTCAAGAGTTATTCACTTGCATGCTGCCAACCCCACTCCTGTCACTGGCCTCCTTTGCCATGCACACATACAGGGTGACACCTTGGAGCCACATAAAGGTTGGTGGGCCTGGACCCTGCCCCGTCTCCTGTCTCGGGCCTGCACCATTGGGCTCACCCAAAGCTAACAGCCGCAGCTGCACACCTGTACACAGCCCAAGTCCTGTCACTGGCCTCCACCACTGTGAACGTGCCCATGGCAAGTCCCAGAGCTGCACTAGTGCACCTGACAGACAGGCCTCTGCAGCTGCTGGGGTGTCTGCACATGAACCGAGCCCTGTGGCTGGCCCAGGCCCTCACCATTGCTTATGTGTATGCAGCCTGTCCCTGCCACTACATAGGCACAGTCCCCCAGCCCCTGCAGTCAAACGTGTGCACATGACCAGATCGGGCCAGCACCACTTCCTCCCCTGGTCCACAGCCATTGGACCTAGAGGTGCTTCTAAGGATCCCAACAACCCTTGCAGCCACCGCAAACCACCTGCAGCACTTGCCAAGGATAATTCAAGAGGTAATGTCAAAGGACCCCAGCAGCCTGAGCAGATGGGACATGTGCAAGCAGGGAGCCAGCAATGCTTTCGATAAATGCTGTACCACCAGGCCTGGAGTCACAGCAGGCCCCAGAATGCCTCCACACACAGGTGAAGGTCTTTTCTTACCAAAGTCAAATTTTATTTGAATATAATTTAAAGGTAAAATTAATTATGGATGCACATTTTAAACTCAGGGCAACAAACTCAGTAATGCATGGGTAGGCCAACTTTCTTTGAAGGGCCAAAAGTAAATATTTTAGACTCCTGGGCTATATGATTTCTGTTCAGCAACTCGACTCCACTTTTATGCTTTATGTATGTTCAAGTAATGCGCTTAGCTCTGTTCCAATAAAACTTTATTCATATAGAAACAGGCAGCTGGCCCATGGGCCATAACTTGTTGACCTCCGTTTAATGGTAGAGATTAAATGGAATAAAAATACACAACCACAAAGAAGGAAGAGGAGAAAAAGATACATAGAGCAGACGTAATCAATAAACAGCTGCTAGCAAGATGGTAGATTTTAACCCAACCGTAATCACAATGTCATTAAGTACAAAGTTCCTAAAACACAAGATAAAATACAGGTTGGATTAAAAAAGGCAAGACACAAATAGAGGCTGCATATAAGTAAGTCTTTTCAAATAAAAATTGATACATTAAAAGTAAAAGGGTGGGAAAAAAAGTAAAAGGATGGAAAAATAGCATAAAAACAAAAATATAAGGAAAGATGGGGTAGCTACATTATTATCAGATAAACTAGACTTCAGAACGAGTAATATTACTGGAGATAAAGAGGGACATTACCTATTTATAAAAGGGTTGGTTCTTTAAGACAATGTAACAACCCTGTGTGCATACACAGCCAACAGCAGAGCTTCAAATAATAGACCTAAAAGAATAAATAGACAAATCTATAATTATATTTGGAGACCTCAACACTCTTCTCCTAGTTATGGATGCAATTATTAGAAAGAATAATGAGAAAGCAAATCAGTAAGGAGATAGAAGACCCGAACACCACTCAACTACCTTCCTCTGACATTTATAGAACACTCCACCCAACACTAGAATACACATTTATTCAATTGAACTGAGGACATTTACCAGTAGAGACCATATCCTGGGCCATAACGAAAGCTCAATGAATTTGAAAGAGTTCAAGTCATGCAGAATATGGTTTCTGACAAATGAATGAAATTAAAATTCCAAAATGGACAAAAATCAGGAAAATACAGCAATACTCGGAAACTAAAAAAAAAACACCTCAAAATAACCCATGGGTCAAAGAAGAAATCAAAAGGATAACTAGAAAGCTTTTTGAAATGAATAAAAATGAAAACATAGCACATGAACATTTGTGAGATGCAGCCAAGGCGGTGATTAAATAAGAATTCAGGGCAGCCCCGGTGGCTCAGCGGTTCAGCGCCACCTTCAGCCCAAGGCGTGATCCTGGAGACCCGGGATGGAGTCCCATGTCAGGCTCTCTGCATGGTGCCTGCTTCTCCCTTGGCCTGTGTCTCTGCCTCTCTGTGTGTGTCTCTGTGTCTCTCATGCATAAATAATAAATAAAAATCTTAAATAAATAAATAAATAAAATCTTTAAACAAAAATAAATAAAAATTAAAAATAAAAATTTAGGAGCGTTAAAGTACTACATAAAAAGTCAAAATTTGACCCGAATTCCCTCAAGAAACTATAAAAATTACACCCAGAGGAGCAGGAGAACAATACAGAGTGTAACTTGACAAAACTGCAAGCTTTGCAACTTAAAATATTAATTTTATACAGCAAAGTAATTTGCATGGCACACATGAAATCACATGTACTTATATGCCAGGTGATTGCAATGATTTCAGTGAGACTCTTACTGATCCAAAGCCATGTCCCTATCATCTGAGAAGAGGTGGCTCTGTCTGAAGTCAACCTAGGTTAATGGTACTCACAAAAGGCATGCAGAGTCTTTTAATCACCATGCTACACTCAAAGTTCTCACACACAGATGTGCTCAAATTCCTGCTTTGGTATTCATAAGAGAAAAAAAGAACATATTCCATCACCAACATTGGACCTCTGCATAACTTCAGTTGGTAACACGGTTATTTGCTGGAGTGTAGTCATGGGCTTCTCAAATCAACTACTGTAAATCATTAAAAAGTAAATTAATTATTTTAATAAAATACAGGTGTGGGAACAATGTCCTGGAACACTGTTTGGCCTCTCAGATTTAGAAGAAAGGCTGAAGTATGATTAAGAGAACACTATTTCCTAAGAATGTTTCTCCCCGAGAGTACTTTCTCATGGATTTGCATGAAAGGACATTTATGGTTACATATGATCAAAAAAATGTATGTGAAAAATACTACTAAACCGAATTCAAGTATTATGGAAATTGCCAAAGTTCCCAAAGTGTCAAATTCTGTAAAAAATGCAACCATGAAATCACAACAAACTGTTGTAGAATTTCAGGTGTATGTTTGATTTTCAAGGAGGCAACTAATGTCCTTAAAACTCTAATAAATTCAAAAACGCTGTTACCTCTCTTTAAATTAATGTTTTAATTTGCACAACTGTCAGTGAAGGAGAAAATAGAAATCATGTTAATGAAAGCAAATGAGTATATTTCAATAATAAAAGAGAAAACATTAATATCTGTGACTTTAATACATTGCAAACTATAATTAGTTGTTCTCATCCAAACTATGCCGAATATTGCGTTCCCACTAAACCATTTACAGACTACGCCTGCAGCAAGTACACATTCTGCATTAACATAATGCTGTTTGAAAAATCATTTCAAATATTATAACAGTTTTCGAGATTGTATGATTTTTAAAGGAGTTTGCAAGCCCCGGTATATAACATTTGCTAGCATAACGTTTTATCAGTTGCCGTTAAAAAAATAAAACATGTTAATTAGGTGTAAGCAAACTTGCATAACTTTGCCTTGAAAACACCAAGGGGTGGGGGGGAACAAGACACCAAGGAAGCTATTATTGAAATGCAGTCATTTGGGACGCCTGAGTAGCTCAGTGGTTGGGCATCTGCCTTCCGCTCAGGGCATGATCCTGAAGTTCCAGGATCGGTCCCACATCGAGCTCCTTACATGGAGCCTGCTTCTCCCTCTGCTTGTCTCTGTCTCTCTCTGTCTCTCATGAATTAATAAATAAAATATTAAAAAAAAAGAAATACAGTCATTTGCTTTGGCTCCTCCTGACTGCCTATAGCAAAGGTGAAGATAGAAATGACATAAAGATGGAATCGGTAAACAAAAAAGGAAGCACAATGTCAAGATTTGGGGAACACTCTCAGCCTATCCGTTTTGCAAGAAAGGAAAACACTAAGCATGTGGCCAAGTGACCGCTGCACAGGGACATTACTATGAATGTGAACCACTTACTTCTCAGGCACCCCAAGAGGAAAACTGCCATTCTGAACCCAGGGGGAAGGAGATGAGAGGGAATGAAGACTGTGGAGCTTCTTGGGTTGTACAGATGGGGCCACAGAACTGTACAGCTGAGAACATGCACTGGTCCTAAAAACAAAACAAAAGGCTGTGAAGGTGGTTCAGATGATTCAGAGATTATCAGGGCTGCTTCCTCAATTTCAAAAGGGTGGGGCCGCCATTTTGTTTTCTGGAAGCCAGCCAGGCTCCCCAAGCCATGGGGCAGGGCTGCTCAGAGCTGTGGGGTAAGGGCCACAGGGCAGAGCCCCGGAAGTGCAATCCGTGCCCAGTAGAGTAGTTCAGAGGCAGTACTCCCATCCCAGTGGGTTCAGAAGGTGAGACCATCACTCCAGGGATCTGGAACAGCAGGCCACTAGCCCAGTGGATCCAGAAGGCTGAAATGCTGCTCTAGTGAGCCTGAGGGACAGAGCATGGAGCCAGAGGATTATTCTAGAACCTTACAGTCTCATGGAGGTTGCCTTGCTAGGTTTTGGACTTGCTTGGGACCCACCACTCCTTCCAGCTTTCCTATTTCTTCCTTCTTGGAACTGGACTTTTGTCCGTCTTCACCGCCCTGGCCTCAGTTGCCGCCTAACTGCTCCCTCTTTCTCGGGCTGTTTCTTCATTGGCTGTGACCCTGTCTCGTGGCTCCCCCAGTCTTCTGGCCATGGGCCGTCTATCCTATGCCTGTCCCACTATTGTATTTTGAAAGAATATAAATTGTTTGGCGTCACATATTCACAGCTGGAGAGGGATTTTGTCTCAAGGTTGAATCCTAACTTGGATCTCGCCCTATCTGACGTAGGTGACATTTAGACGAGACTTTGAACTTTAGGCTTTAGAATTGGTACTGGAATGAGTTAAGACTTTTGGGGTCAGGGAATGTAATAAACATATTTTGCATGCCAGGACACGAATTTGGGGAGCTACAGTCAGAATGTAACAGACTACATGTGTTTCCCCCAAATTCTTATGTTGAAACGTTATATTCTGATGTCATGATATTAGGAGGTGAGGCCTTTGGGAGGTAATTAGTATGAGGGTAGAGCCCTCATGAACGAGACCAGTGCCCTTAAGAGTTATGAGAGGCGTATCTGGCTGGCTCAGTCATAGGGCAGGTAACTCTTGATCTCAGGGTCATGAGTTTGAGCCCCATGTTGGGCGTAGAGATTAACTGAAATAATATCTGCAAATCCCAAAGCACAAATCACAATGCCTGACACATAACAAATGATCAACCCATGGCAACTAAATTTAGCATCTACATTTCTTTTTTAGCCCCATATAGAACCACATTGTATAGATAGGTAGGGATTATATTTAACCAGTTCCAATTCTTTACTTCAAATTTTTTCAGTCTTGAAGAAAATACTGCACTGACCATCCCTGCACATAATTTTTTTTCCTGCACATAATTTTTGGACATGTGTGCAATTATCTCCTTAAACAAAATCTCAAAGTAAAATAATTCAAAGAATACGCATTTTTCCAGTGACATATAATTCACACACCATAGAATTTGTCCTTTTACAAGGTACAATTGTGTGGGTTTCAGTAAGTTCACAAGGTGGTGCCATCATCATCACTATTTAATTCCACATTTTCAACACCGCAAAAACAAATCCCATGCCCATTAGCACTCATTTTTTTATGATAGCCAAATATTCCATATTTTTATCTTTTTATTTGGGGATCAAAAAATGGAAACAGGGCAAACATTCATTAACAGATTGTCAATACCCCTACAGTGGAATTCTTCTCAGCTGTTAAAAAGAATTAAGTCACAAGGGTGAAAGGTATAGCGTGGGGAAAATAGTGATATTGTAATAGTATTATATGGCTACAAATGGTACAACCTATAGAGAAGTCGAATCACTACGTGCACACACAAACTAATGTAACAGTGTCAACTACAACAAAAAAAGTCATAAACTATTGATACACACAATGTGGATGAATTTTAAAATAATTATTTAGAGTGGGAAAAGCCAGACAAAAATAGTGGACACACACTAAAAAAAAAAAAAATAGTGGACAATGTAGGATTTCATTTAAATAAAATTATATTAGATGCAAACTATTATATGGTGATCGAAAGTGGAATAGTGGCTGCTTTTAGCCGGATGAGTGTTTTGGTTCTTGCTTACAGCATAGGGTGAGGAGCACTGAACACCACTGAGGCAGGTGGCCTGGAGGCCATGTGCCTCCAGTGGGTGGGAATGCCATCCCACACACATCACACCCTCCGCATTTGGGTTCTGGTAATCTAAACTCTGATGCCTCTCCAACCCTCCATCCCACCCCATTCCCTATCTGCACCCCCCCCCACACACACTCATGCAAACCCCAAACTCTTTTCCTCTTTGCCAGTGGAATAAGATGTTAGAGGTAAATTTGTCCAGTTTCCAGTTGCTGACCCAGTAACTTATCTTCCAATGTCTCTCTAACTGGGCACCTGTTGGTCTGGCCCACATAACATCTTTTTATATTTTGTTGTTTTTATTTTTTTAATACTTTTATTCTTTTATTCATGAGAGATACAGAGAGGCAGAGACATAGGCAGAGGGAGAAGCAGGCTCCCCATGGGGAGCCCAATGCGGAACTCGATCCCGGGACCCGGGATCACGCCCTGAGCCAAAGACAGACACTTCACCGCTGAGCCACCCAGGTGCCCCTATCTTGTGGATTTTAATCATTGCAAACTGTGTACCCTGTTGGCATACCAGTCGGCCTCTACACGGTTGGCCATTTCCCCACAGGCCCCTCTGGAAACAACAGTTACCGGGCTCCAGGCCTCTGCACACACAGTGCATGGCTTGGATCAGCAGAATTCCGGGTCCCTTCATTCTGCTTCCGCTGAAGTTGTGGTCTCTTAATTTAATTCGCTCTCTTCATCAGCTGCTGGTAACAAATAGTGCTGGTCTTGTTCCTCTTGTGTGCTTTCTTGAACAGTTGATAGAGTTTTCAAAGGATCTTCTGGCTGCACATGCTTGCAGGGACGTTTCTACGTGCTTGGCTGTCTTTTGCACCTGGAAGGGCAACTGGGTAAACACATTAAGCATTAGTTTGGGGGAAGAGGATGGAGACTGGCTGGGAAGGGGGCTTCCTAGGAGGGGGTCCAGGTTCAGGGCGGGGGTTTGTGGCATGCAAGGACAGGGTAGAGGTCTTGGGTGGGACACTGATGAAGAAGAGGAGGAGGAGCATGGGTAGGGTTACCTGACCTTGGCACTATCTCTGCACTTGCGTTGACAGAGGGTCACCCTCTTTCTTTCTTGAGCACCTGTCAACGGCTGTTCCACATTTGTGTTTGGTTGTTCCCCACTTGTGGTTGGCTGCTCCCTACTTGTGGTGGGCTGCTCCATGCTTGAGGATGGTTGATCCCCACTTCTGGTTGTTTGTTCTATGCTAACGGCTGGTTGTTCTCTGCTTGTGGTTGATCGTTCCAAATCTTTGCTGGACGCCTACGGTATGCTGGTCATCGCAGCCATGCCCAACTCTCCTGGTGGTCAGCCGCAGAGCTCCTGAGCTCTCTCTATATACCCACCCTCACCTTCTGTTTGATCATCAAGGCACTGTCCCAGCCAGTGGTCCCCAGGGTGGCTTAGACAACACAAAGCATCACTCTTGACATCTTGAGAAAGTGGAAGAGGAAGATGCACAAGGGAATTTCTGTGGGTGGTGGATATAATCACTATCTTGATTGTGCTGATGTATATATAGGTTCAAAACTAGCCAAATGTATACCTTAAATATATACGAATTATTGTAATCCAATTACTGCTCAAGAGAGCTGCTTAAAAATTCTGTTCTCTAGAGGAAAATAACTTTGGAAAGGAAAAAAAAAAACAATTTAGAAGGGGGAGAGTTAATTGATCACTGACATTACTGAGAAATGCTGGGGTAAGAGTGATAATAATAATAATAAAAAAAAAAACAACCCTGGCTTTACTTGGTTTATTGTCTTAAAAATACTTGCTGTCGGGAGGCCTGGGTGGCTCAGTGGTTGAGCGTCGGCCTTTGGCCCAGGGTGTGATCCCTGGATCTGGGATCAAGTCCCACATCGGGCTCCCTACATGGAGCTGCTTCTCCCTCAGCCTGTGTCTCTGTCTGTGTCTCTCATGAATAAATAAATAAAATCTTATTTTAAAAAAAACTTTAGGGATCCCTGGGTGGCGCAGCGGTTTGGCGCCTGCCTTTGGCCCAGGGCGCGATCCTGGAGACCCGGGATCGAATCCCACGTCGGGCTCCCGGTGCATGGAGCCTGCTTCTCCCTCTGCCTGTGTCTCTGCCTCTCTCTCTCTCTGTGACTATCATAAATAAATAAATTAAAAAAAAAAACTTTAAAAAATAAAATTATTTACTTTCCTTTATTTCCCACACAGGGAATGAAGTGCTTCCACTGTCTAGCCCTAGAGAGGCCACAGCACCATCCCAAGTGACTTAGCAAGGAAGTGTCCTTGTCAGGGATGGGTTTTTGGCCACCAAACACTATTACTCAGACTGGTATAGGTGATTTTCCCCAGGGTGAGTTTTTCTGACCTTTCTGAAGTTCTTTAGTTGCTTACAACATGAACTGCTGAGAGATGAAAGACTGGAAGCAATTACTTTGTGTCCCTTTTTTGGGGTGCTCTGCTACTCCATACACGTCATGCCTCTCATCTGACCCCCCACTCCCCAACACAAGCATTTATCTCAAGCCCTTTCTTCCTCCTTGTCTGTAGGATTAAGTCTTAGGGAGGGAAATTTATCTTCAGGGCTCATTGCTCACCCAGTCCTTATTCCCAATGTCTGGCTAACTGTGGACCTGCCCCTGGCCCTCAACCATGAAAAACCCCACCTCCATTGCTTCTCTCACACCTGCCTCTTCCCCTCCTCCCTCCCCACCATCAGAGAACTTGCAGAGACTCACATTCATTCCCTGGATGGAGCTTTGCACAAACTGTTGATTTCAACTATCCAGTTTATGTAAGATTTGGCCTCTACCTACCTCACTAGGTGGGCTACTGGAGACATGGCAAATGTTTCTGAGGCCTCCAGCTTTGCTCTACGGTTAATGTCTGTCCCAGTCATTACGTGGAATGGTAGATTTCTCCAGGGTCTCTTGGTCCTGCTCGAGCTGATTCCAATTGTCTTCTTCAGCTTATAGTAAAAGATTAATATTGTTGGTGTTTTGCTCTTTGGTTTCCTCAAGTCCCCTTGAAGGGGGTCTTTTTATCTTCATGGTTTTCTTCTGCACTTGGATGAGCAACAGGGTGAGCCCAGAATGGCATTGCTTTGGGCAAAAGGATGATGAATGAGTGGGAATGGAGGCTTTCTAAGAAGGGGTGTGGGTTGAGAAGGGGATTTGTGCCAGGTAAGGACCAGGTAGGAATATTTTCAGGGAGAATCTAGGGAAAAAATAAGGAGCATGAGTCAGACCAGTTGATACGGTCTTATCTTGGGTTGGCAGGGCGTCTTCTTTTCCTTCGTTCCTTGAAGCTTGGCATTACCTGTTCTGTAGAAGTGAGTCTCTTCTGCTGTGAGGTCTCCTTAGTCATAGCAAAGCCTCACATTGGTCTACCACGGGGAGTCTGCTCTTATACATGCCACTCTCCTGGAGAATAAGGATCCACTTCGCTTTGCTAGGTCAGCAAGTACTACTCCCACCAATAGAAGCCAAGTGTAAGCCTTAGCCTTCAGAAGTACCACTCCAGACACTTCCATGGTGGTCGCATACTGGGGAGGCCAAGATACTGTGGTGAGAGAAAGGGAGTATTTCCTCATCACCTTCTAAAGATGCATCCTCAACTGACCTACCACCCCCATCTCCCCATGGTCAATTATTGTGGTGCACGTTGTGGGGAAGTGATTCCCCCAGGCCATTTCCTATGGCCACCCCTCGTCAGTGGTTCATTCTCTTGTCTACCAGTCCTCACCATCACCCAGTATTTTGCATAGCTCACCTAAAACACCTCCAAGCTAATGTGGCCTTAGTTCAGTTCTGATTGAGATCTCAATTATTCTATTTCCCTCCTACAAATCCCTCTTATGAACCCTGCAGACCATTTACTTCTTAGATTCTATGAGACAACACTTCTGTCCCATCTCCTTTCCCTTAATACCCATGTAGATGTCTCTTCAATTTGCTGTTTGCAAGTCTGAATTCACTGACTTCAGGCCGTCAAGGCTTCAGTGAATAAATTTGTTTCCCGCCTTCACTTCTCCTTGGGGCTCCCCAATAATCAGACCCAGTGGACTCCTGAGAGTCCAGAATGTTATAATCCATAGGAAAGAGCTTCCCTGGACAGGGAGGAGGGTCAAGAAGAGTGGAGAGTGGATCTGGAAGGGCAGAGGGAACATGTCCAACAGAGAGCCAAGATGCACAGCAACGCCAGGAGGTGGGTACCAATTATCGTTCAGAAGGCAGGTTAGGGAATTGAGATCCTGAGAATAATTTGTACGACCTTGTGAATCAGGATTTCTAACTCCCGTTCTTCAGTCCCCAAATCACACATTCTTCCCGGGACACTCAGTAAATTGTATATCCTCCCTCAATTCCAACTCCCCATCGATAAAATGAGGAAGTTGGAATAACTGATACTAATTCTTAAAAATATGCTATCATTCCATAATTCTCACTTTTAATGATATTATAATTCCTTTAAGCTTTTAATCCCATTATGATTCCAGCCGACCAGCTTACGACCCCCACGTCTAAAACTCTGTGTGGGGCTACCCTGGCTTGAACTACCCTCCTGCTCTTTCTGAGGCAGGCATCACTGGGAGGGCACCAGACCTAGCTGGCACCTGAGAACAAAGCCCATGGTTCAATCTGGAGGATTAGTTCAACAACAAGGTGGTCTAGACAGAAGGAAACCATAAAACAAAGAGCATTAACTCACTCGATTACCCTTGAAGAAGCACATGTTCTATGTTGAGGGCTGCACTAAGTACAGGGTCATATAGACTGCTAAGACATGGTCCTTGTCATGCACTTTTTAAAAATCTCTCTGCCCCATGCCTTCCCAATGGAGACTTCCATATCTGGCACAGTGAAAAGTAATTTCCATCCTATTAGAAAGTAAACCTCAACCCTTAAAATCAAAGCATTCTGAACTTTCAGACATTTTCTACAAGGCTCAACAGTTTAAAGGTTTTTTTCCTCTTAGATGCCCCAGGCTAAGGAGTGTGATCCTTTATTACTCTGCCAAATGTGAAAAATGCTTTAATGCCACATGATCAGTGGAAATATTAGTTTGCAATAAGAAATACCTTCAATTGTACGTATCAAGGAAAGAGAAAAAAAGCATTTTTATTTATTTATTTTTTTTTTACCCCACGGCCCGACAAGTTGAAAGAATATCCTTTTCTTCTACAAAGGCTATTTGGGGGGCCTCTTCCGGGAAACAATGCTAGGTGTTGAGGTATTTTGAGTGAGAAAAGAAAAGTGCACTAATAAAGGTTTGTTGCATGTCAATTATATTCCAATAAAGATCACTCCAAGCACAAAAGTTTTTTGTCTATATATAGTTAGCATGTTTTATGTCTATTTTAATCTTGTCATGTTACCAGCGACAACGTAGAACCTCACATAGCACAATTATAAATAATTAGAATTGTAATTTTGCCTCTACATTTTTCCTTTTTATTATTTTTTGATTTTTTATACATTTTTCTCTGCCCCCACACCTATCCCGATGGGAAGAGTTCCCTGTTTTATCCACGTTTTATTTTATTTTATTTTTTTTTTATCCACGTTTTAGATTCAAATATTCTTCCCAGGTCTTCTGAATTCTACGTGGAAAAGCACTGTCTGAAGGTCAGTTCAAACAGAGAAACTGAGACACGTTGTCCGTACTTTCTATCCAGGGTGAACTGCTGCGGTGCTCTGTCCCTTGAACTGACGTGTATCCAACCAGATAGCTTTTTCTCCTTTTTTTTTTTTTTTTTTTTTAGCAGCAATAAAGATTGACCTTTAAAAAGTCATTTAATCAATTTCTATAGCCTTAATCAACTTGTAAGTTTCAGGGAATTATAATACGAAGCAAAAATGCCATAAAGCCAACAACGGCCAGGCCGGCACGGAGGCGGCTTCCCCTCGCCCCACGCACACGCGCCGCCACTCGTGCACTGTCCCCCTCCAGCGTGGGGAAGGGCTCCTCACGGGGGGCGGCCGGGGCCTGCTTCCCTCGTTCCCGCTCACGGCCTTGGCGGGCGTGTGCCCCGGGCAGGCATCAGCCCCGCGCCAGGCGCGCTTCGGCCGAAGACTGTGCAGTTCTCGACCTCGGCCACGTTCGCATTTCAAGAGGCGTCGAAAATGCTGCTTTAGGAGATCCCTGGGTGGCGCAGCGGTTTGGCGCCTGCCTTTGGCCCAGGGCGCGATCTGGAGACCCGGGATCGAATCCCACGTCTGGCTCCCAGTGCATGGAGCCTGCTTCTCCCTCTGCCTGTGTCTCTGCCTCTCTCTCTCTCTCTGTGACTATCATAAATAAATTAAAAAAAAAAAAAAAAGAAAGAAAATGCTGCTTTAGCACCGCCTTTCCGGTGGTCACGCGATACGCAACGTTTCCTGCTCTTTGCCGACGCGGAAATGCAGTGTTTTCTGTGGTGCAGCGCTCTGTGCCCGGAGGCCGCTCGCACGAGGGGAAGCGCACGTTTCCCGCACCCGCACCCGCACCCGCACCCGAAGCCCGGGGGGTGGGGGGGGCGCCTTTCACGCGGACATTCAGCAGGACCGTGCACGGGCCACAGCGCGCAGCTGGACGCACGGACAGACCTGCGGGGCCCACGCAGCCGCTTCGCCCCTGCCCGGGGGCACGATCCTCCTTCACGTGGGCCGCACACACCCCCTCGAAGCCCTTCCAGTCCGCTCAGAATCCAGAGGCGCCGTGCGCGACGGCGGCCGGGGGTCTGGGGCGGACCGTGGGGCCCGCATGCTCCGCCGGGGCATCCGGGCCGAGGAGGCCAGGCCGGGCCGAGAGAGTTCCAGAATCCCGACACGGGCTCCGAACCGGCGGGGCTCTCGCCTGGCTAAGCCTCGCTCTGGGCCGAGTGACACGCGTGCACCGACGACGACGGACGAGAACGGGGTTTTCACTAATGAGGGCCTGTGGGCGTCCGTGTCCCTCCGCGGGCGTCCGTGTCCCCGCGAGCCGGCGCTGGTCTTCCTCCAGCCTCCGCACGGGCGTCGGGCCTCCGAGGGCTGGATGGGAGGCACCCGCGAGGCCCCCGGGAGGCTCAGCCGGTTGCACCGGGCCGGGCGGGTTGGGCTCAGCGCGTGATCCCAGGGCCGGCAGGTCGCGCCCCGCGTCGGGCTCCGCACTCAGGTGGGGTGTGCGGGGGAGCCTCGCTCCCGCTCCCGCTCCTCTCCCTCTCCCTATGGGGACAGACCCCGAACCCGGCACAGACGAGGGACACGGGCTACGGGGACGCCCGGGGGGCGCAGCCGATGGGCGCCTGCCTTCGTTGGCCCGGGCGTGACCCTGGGGACCCGGGATCGAGGCCCGCATCCGGCTTCCTCCGTGGGGCCCGCCCCTCCCCCTGCCCGTATCTCGGCCTCTCTCTGTCTCTCATGAAAACGTAAAATCTTACAATAAGGTTGGAAGCCCCCAAAGCCCACCGGCCTGCGGGGCGCCCGCTCCCAGCCCAGGGGCCGCCCCCCAAGCCCCGGGCCCCGCGGCCCCATCAGGCGCCCATCCCGCCACGCCGCCGCCTCCCGGGGGGCTCGTGTGGACCCCGGGCGCCCCCCGGTCCTCGGCAGCCCCCCCCCCCGGCCTGGGCTCCCGGCACAGGGGCGCCCGCCCCCGTCGCCCCCGCCCCGACAGCCCCTGCCCCTGGCGCACCCGCTCACCCCGCGGACCACAGCCGCCCCGCCCCCCCGCCGGCGACCCGGCCCGACCCCGCAGCCCGCGCTCCGCACCCCGGGGCGCCCTGGGGCTCCCCCCCCCGCTCCCCCGACATCGCGGCTGCCGCGCTGGAGGCGCACACGGGGCCAGGCCGCCGGGCCTCGGGGCGGGGGCGCTGCTGCCCGGGAGCCCCAGTCGGGCCGTCGCGCGAGCCCGCCACGCCGTGGACGCCCCACGAGGGGCCGGGGCCACGCGCAGACGCTGCCGGGGCTCCCTCGCGCCCCCGCCTCGGCCGCCGGCCTGCCTGCCTGCCCGCCCCCGCCACACGCGCGCGACACGCCGCCGGCTGCGCCTGCCGAGGACGCACAGTTAGTGTATTCTATTTTTAGGTTATAATTTTATTTTTTATGTATTTTTATATATATTTTTTGTTAGAGTTCAATTTGCCAAGATATAGCATAACACCCAGTGCTCATCCCGCCAAGTGCCCCCCTCAGTGCCCGTCACCCAGTCACCCCCACCCCCCGCCCTCCTCCCCTTCCACCACCCCTAGTTCGTTTCCCAGAGTTAGGGGTCTCTCATGTTCTATCTCCCTTTCTGATATTTCCTACCCATTTCTTCTCCCTTCCCCTCTATTCCCTTTCACTATTTTTTATATTCCCCAAATGAATGAGACCATATAATGTTTGTCCTTCTCCGACTGACTTACTTCACTCAGCATAATACCCTTCAGTTCCATCCACGTCGAAGCAAATGGTGGGTATTTGTCGTTTCTAACGGCTGAGGAATATTCCATCGTATACATAGACCACAGCTTCTTTATCCATTCATCTTTCGATGGACACCGAGGCTCCTTCCACAGTGTGGCTACTGTGGACATTGCTGCTAGAAACATCGGGGTGCAGGTGTCCCGGCGTTTCACTGCATCTGTATCTTTGGGGTAAATCCCCAGCAGAGCAATTGCTGGGTCGTAGGGCAGGTCTATTTTGAACTCTCTGAGGAGCCTCAACACTGTTTTCCAGAGTCGCTGCACCAGTTCATGAAAATTAGTATATTCTTAATGAAAGCTTCTCAACTGAACTGATTAATTCCATCAAACATTTGTGCCCTGATCACAGGATGAAGCAAAGGTACAGCAATGAGAGAAATGTGATCAGCTCTCACTTCCAGGCCCGCGTTCACCAACTTTATCACTGTCATCACTGTCATCATCTTCTTACTGCACTGTCCTTCCTATGCAACCTTGATTCCAAGGTGTGAAAGCACCTAAGTACCTTTGCAATTGCAACTGGCATAACTATATTGACATGAGATCAAATAAAATTTATAGCAGTATGAATTACTAGAGATACAGACTTCAACTTCATGATGATAAAAGGCTTAGACAGGCGTCTGTCATTTTGTTTGTGCTAAGAATATGGCCACGATATATAAAAGGTTAATTATAATTAGTAGAGTTATAATGAGAAATTTCAGAATCTGCAAACATAGCATGCTGTTCTTGGTAATGGGTTATTGAAGCAGATAAAAATATTGTAAAGATACTGAAAATTGGAATTAAACCATTAACAATTTAAACATCACAATTGCTGCATAATTATTGAAGAATACAATTTCTAATAACCACACACTGAACATTTGTAAACACAGACTGTATCTTTGGCTACAAAACTAGCCTCAGTAAAAATCAAATGATTTCAATTATGGAATATTCCCTGTTATCACAAAGTAATGTCAGAAATCAATTTCAAAGAAGTCAAATAAAAATTCTCATGTCTTTGCAAAATAAAAAATACACTTTAAAAATCTTTGGGTAACAAAAATAAATAAATAAAAATCTTTGGGTAAACAAGTCTTAATAGAAATTAGAACTCTTTTGAAGTATAAATTAATACAAATATTATATCTAGATATGTGGCTTGAAGATACAGTCATGCTTAGCCGGAAACTTATTCCTTAAATGCATATATTAGAAAAGAATAAAGGATGAAAATTAATGCACTAATCATCTATTTCAATAAGTTTAGAAAAGAAATAGAAAAATAAACCCCAAAGATATAAATGGAAGACAATATTAAAGATGAAAGCCAAATTAATAAATAGCAAACAGGAGTGTCTGTCTGGCTCAGACACTGGTGGAGTGTCTGATCCATTGGTGGAGTATGTGATCTCGGTGTTGTAGGTTCGAACCCCACTCTGGGTGCAGAGATTACTTAAAAATAAAATCTTTCTAAAAAACAGCTAACAAATACACAATAACAAGGGCCAAAAAAAAAAAAAAGCTGATCCTTTGAGATAAACAATTAAATCGATAGATTTTAAAAGTTGCCATTTCCATTGTTTTTAAGATTTTATTTTTAAGTAATCTCTACCCCCATTGTGGGGTATCTGGACAAGCCTCCATCCCCAAATCTGTGAAGACTGGCAAATACAGTTAATCATAACAAAGAGCCACTAACCTGTAACAGAAGCCACTGGAGCCATAAACTGGTGAGGCTACCTGAATGGTATTTTCTAAGTGGTTAATTAGGAGTATTCAATGCAGACATGTTGCTTATCTCTGTAAACAACTCATGCCCTGAACTACCAGGGCTCTCTTTACTACTGGAAATAGAATTATTACTGTCTTTATATCAAGCAAGATTAGAGAATCAATCCGGAAATAATGGAACCAATTCAGAAAGATCATCCTTATAATTCTGTTCCTCTAAGAACCACCTTAGTAAATCTAGAACCAACAGAGCAGGATAGATAGAAGAAATTCATTATATGAATCTGTTCATATGATTATGGAGGCCCCGCAGCCCCTTCATCTGCCATCTGCAAGCTGGACAACCAGGAAAGCTAGTAGTATAATTCAATCCAAGTCCAAATGCCTGAGAACCAGAGTAGCCAATGGTGTAAGTTCGTGTCCAAAATCCTGAGAACTGAAAGCACCAATGTTCAGAGCAGGAAGAGATGGTTATCTCGGATTAAACAAAGAGAACAAATTTGCCATTTCTCTGCCTTTTTGTTCTATTCAAGCCCTCAACAGATTGGATGATGTCCATCTGCAGTAAGGAGGGAGATCTTCTTAGCTCAATCTACCAATTTAAATGCTTAAGCTTTTCCAGAAACACCCTCACAGACACATCGAGAAATGTTTTACCAGCTATCTGGGTATAGCTCAGCCCAGTCAAGTTGACATGCAAAATTAACCATCACAGGAGTCCTCGCTTATTTTTGCCTAAGGTCTTCAACTGGTTGAATAGGGCACACCCACGTTATGGAAGATAATATGCTTTACTCAAAACCTGCTGTTTCGCTTTTATTTTTTAAAGACTTTTTATTTATTTATTCATGAGAGACACACAGAGAGAGGCAGAGATGTAGGCAGAGGGAGAAGCAGGCTCCCTGCAGGAAGCCCAATGTGAGACTCAATCCCAGGACCCCAGGATCACAACCTGAGCCAAAGGCAGACACTCAACCACTGAGCCACCCAGGTGCCCCAAGTCTACTGTTTTAAATGCTGATCTTACTTACCTTTAAAACACCTTCACTGGGACATTTAGACTGGTGTTTGGCCAAATACCTGGGTACTATGGCCTAGCCAAGTTAACACCTAAGATTAATCATCACAAGGGCCATTACATAGTGGTTAAAGAGTTAAATTCTCTAAAAAAGATGTAATGATCCTAAAGGTGTATATTGCTAACAAGATTGTCAAAGCACATGGACAAAACTGGTAAAAATATAAGAATAGACAAATCATGTACTGGAGTTGGATACTCCTGCCAAATGAAAGCAAGGAGAGATAAGGAGAGACTTCATTCAGAAGAAAGACTATTGCAATAGGGAGATGTACTCCTATTTCAGAAAGCTGCAAGCATCTCAAAATCAAACAAAAATGTAAGTGGAACTGGAGGGTATTATGCTGAGTGAAATAAGTCAATCGGAGAAGGACAAACATTATATGGTCTCATTCATTTGAGGAATATAAATAATAGTGAAAGGGAATAGAAGGGAAGGGAGAAGAAATGGGTAGGAAATATCAGAAAGGGAGACAGAACATGAGAGACTCCTAACTCTGGGAAACGAACTAGGGGTGGTGGAAGGGGAGGAGGGCGGGGGGTGGGAGTGACCAGGTGGCGGGCACTGAGGGGGGCACTTGATGGGATGAGCACTGGGTGTTATTCTATATGTTGGCAAATTGAACACCAATAAAAAATAAATTTATAAAAAAAAAGTAAGTGGCATCTAAAGGGAAGTTGGGCAAACGAGAAGGGATGTCTAGCAAGGCTGACAAGAAAAGCGTCTCCCTGTGGTCAGCCAATCCTCAAAATAAACTGCTTCTAAGAGGAGACGTGCTGCATCTTCGTGCCTACTCAAGCTTGGAGCCAAAGTTCAGAGGCCTGAGGGAGGAGAGAAGCCCGACTAAATTTTGGTCAGGACAAAGCAGTGAGTAAGAAATAAGCAACTCTGAATCCTTGGCTACTTCCAAACCCCTATGTTAGCAACTGATAGATCAACCAGAAGGAAAATCTGCAGGGGGTAAACCACCTGAACAGCACCATCAGCCACCTTGATCTAACTGAGATTTGTAAAATAATCCATTCAGCAATGACAGAACCCACCTTCTTCTCAAGTTACCTGGACAATTCACCAAGACAAACCACATTCTGGGTCAAAAACCCTCCCTATCCCCTTTCTAACAGATCATATGGCGTGACCTCACCAAGATGTGAAAGGAGGAAGCCCACAAACACTCATTCAGCAGTAATTCACGGTTGAATTCCCTTTGCGAGAAACCTAGATATTAACCGAAAGTCTCCTGCACCCAGAACAAAGCAGAATGAGAGGGGGCACTTGGGTGGCTCAGTGGTTGAGCCTGCCTTTGGCCCAGGTCGTGACCCCAGGGTACTGGGATGGAGTCCTGCATCAGGATCCCTGCAGGGAGCCTGCTTCTCCCTCTGCCTATGTCTCTCTCTCTCTCTCTCTCTCTCTCTCATTAAAAAAAAGTGTTAAAAGGCAGAATGAGGCTCACTGAACCCAGTGAGAAGATTTGGAACACTCATTGGAGTCCCTGGCTCAGTCCCAGCCCCCTACGGCACAAAGAGCTCCCCCAGTTCCCAGCTTCACCCAGAGGAGGAAGGAAGGAATCAGTTCACACATCCAGCAGTCCAGCAGCCCACCCTTTTCAAAGGGGCTCCCTGGAGAGGACTGGTTTGTCTTGCCAGTCCTGCGGTTCTAACACATCCTGCCATTCTTTTTTTTTTTTTTTAATTTTATTTATTTATTTTAGGTAGAGAACATGAGTGTGGTAGGGAAAAAGGGCAGAGCAGGAGGGAAAGAGACAAGCAGACTCTATGCTGAACACAGGAGCCAGAGGTGGGACTTGATCCCAGGACCTCGAGATCATGACCTGAGCCCTGAAACCAACTGGGCCACCCAGGCGCCCCACATCCTACAGTTCTAAAACAACCAACATAGTCTAGCTACCAGGTGGAGAACTGAGGCAATGGGTTAGGCTGGTAGAAACCATAGATCCTTCCCTCCACTCAGCAGAGTGAAGGGATTTAAAAAAAAAATCCCAGCTTTCAGCTTCCCTCTGGGGATAGAGAGTTGATTCAGGCATCCAGCTTCCTACCTCCTCCAGGGATGCCCTAAAAACTAGCATCTCTCTTACCAGTCCTGGAGTTCAAACAGGTCCTGCATTTTCTACCCATCCAGGGGAAAGAGGCGGTGGCTTGGGCTGGTCAATGCCATTGAGCCTTTGCCTGCTCAGCAGAGTGAGCAGCTGGAAAATCCCAACCTTTGGCTGCCCCTTGGGGAAGGAAAGAGTTATTAGAGGGCCCCTGGAACCTGTGACAGGTTGACTGATGGGAATCTTGTGCCTAACGTGGCCAGTCTGAAGACTGAGAGATGTGCCTACTTTGTCTAATGCACAGAACCAACACAGACAGTCAAGGAAATTGAACAATCAAAGATATTCTAAACAAAGGACAAGGTGAATCTCCAGAAATCAATTCTAATAAAAGAAATGCTATAACACACGTTTTCATACCAAAAAGCAATCAAATTAGAAATCAATAATAGGAAGATAGTTCTAAAGTTTCCAAATATTTCCAAATAAAAAAAACACCCATTTTGAAATAATACAATGAAGGAAGAAAAAGTCTCAATAGATTTTTTTTTAATATTTTGAACCTAATGAATATAAATATACAACTGATCAAGTTTGGTGAGATGCAAAGAAAGTAAAGTGTAGAAGGAAACATAAAATACATGTATCAGAGATGAACAAAGATCTATTATCTATAATTTAAATTTCCATCTTAAGAAACTAAAGGAAAAAAAGAACATTTAATTCTAAAACTAGCATGAAAATAGAAATAGCAAGTATTAGAGCAGAAATCAATGAAATTGAAAATAGAGAAAATAAAGATAAAAAGAAATCTAAAGCAGTTTCTTTAAAAAGATAAAAATAGGGGTGCTGGGCTGGGTCAGTCGATAGAGCATGCACCTAATGACCTGAGTCCTGAGTTCAAGCCCCACCTCAGGCATAAAGCTTAGTTTTTGTTTTTGTTTTTGTTTTAAAAAAAAAAAACACAGGAAAGAAAGTACCCATCACCAAAGCACATTCACACATACTCACACTTACACACATGATGATGAGGAATGTCAAAGGGACAGGAGTCTACTGAAAAAGCTTCCAATGGTCAAAGCTGGGAAGATCTGAGCAATAAAATAAAGTAGTACTGGATTATAACCCAAATTATAAAATAAATATCCGTGAGTCCTCCTATAAAAAAAAGACTGAATAAATGCTTAAATGTAGAAGAGACATATCTCTACAGAAGAATTCCAAATAACTTATGTAGATTTACCCCCTCAAGGAATGGGAGCCTAGTCTTCCTATTCCCAAGTGTGGTCTGCACATGGTGACTTCCTTCCAAAGAGTACAATGACAGAAAGATGTAGAGCAACTTTGCATGGAGAAACTTGACGAACCCTACCTTGGCCATGGAATCAAGGTCATCAAAAGTCATAAATCATTGATAGTACATTCACCAACCCAGTCTAGTTAAAAGGGAAACTCAGACAAATCCCAATTTAAGGATATTCTATAAAATATTTGACCAAAAAAAAAAAAATCCTGACCTGTACTCCTAAAGATGTCAATACCAAAACTGCAAAGAAAAGTCTGAAAAATTATCACTGCCTAGAAGATTCTCAGGAGACATGGCAACTAAGTGTAATACGGGATTCTGGATGAGATCCTGGAACAGAAAAAGGACATTATGAGAAAAGTAAGAAAAACTAAGTAACATATGGACTTTAGTTAATAACAGCATATCAATGGGGCACTGGGCTGGCTCAGTCTGTAGAGCATGTGACTCTTAATTTCAGGGTCATGAGTTAAGACCCCCACATTGGGCATGGAGCCTACTCTAAAAAAAGATTAAAAAATAATAATACATCAATATTGGTGTCTTACTTTTACCAAATGTATGACACTTAGATAATATGTAAATAATAAGGGAAACCACGTGCAGGGTCCGCAAGAACTCTGTACAATCTTTGCAATTTTTCTGTAACTACAACTACTCTAAAATTCAGGTTTATTCTAAAAAGTTCAATAAATCTCCATGACAGAACAGCGAGAATATTGTCACAAATCCTTCAGATTTAAATAAAATAAGAAAATATTATGAACAACTTTACGCCAATACATTAAATATTTAGATACACTTATACATTCCTAGAAAAATATGATTTATCAAAAATGACTCAGAAGCAATTTAAAACTGAATAGTTCTATAATTATTAAATAACTTACATTGGTAATAATAACAATCTTCCTACAATGAAAGCAGCAGGTGCAAAGAATTTCACTGGTAGTCCTACCAAATATTCAAGAAAACAATAATTCCAGCATTATGCAAACTATTATTCCCAATAATGGAATAAGAAGGTACAATTTGCCTCTCATTCCTTGAGTCTAACACCTTGTTAAGACTCTTTTTTGTTATTATTAACAGACTCTTAACAAGAATCAGATAAGAAAGGAAAATTGCATGTGCATCTCATTCCAAAGTATACAGGTAAAAATCCTAACAAAGTATCAGTGACACAAAAAAAGATGATGCGTCATTAGACTGTGGAGGTATTTCACATATGCTGGTTCTGTTTCATTTAAATATTTTAGTTAATGTAAGGTACCTCATAACCACATTAAAAAAGGAAAATAAAAAAATAAATAAAAATAAAAAACGAAAATCATGACTATTAAAATAGGTGGAATAAAACCACTTGATAAAATTAACACATTCATGATAAAAACATTTAGCTAAATACCTATAAGAGAACTTCTTTGTGAAGAGAACTTCACAAAAAATACTTTACAGTGACACACGGAACAATTTTCATCGAAATCTGGAAGAAAACGAAGATGTCCAGTACCACCACTTCAATTTACCACTTGTACTGAGGTCTTAGCCAGGATGCCAAAGTTTTATTCATTAGAAAGAAGGGAAAAGATGAAATTATGCATATATTATATGATTATGCCCACAAAATACAAAATAACATAGGAATAAATTATTAGAATAAGTTTAGCAAGTTCTCCATAATAAAAGTATAAAAGAGAATGGACTTTATATGTACCATCAGCAAATAAAAGATGATATTTAAAAAGACAACATCTACAGGACCGTAAGTATATCAATTATCAGGGTGCCTGGCTGGCTTAGTTGATGGAGCTCGCAACTCTTGTTCGCAGGGTCATGAATTCAAGCCCCAAGATGGGCATAGAGGTTACAAGAAAAAAAATACATATGTGTGTATCTATATGTATTTATATATATACAAAAAATACAAAAAATACATATATATGTATTTATATATATAAAACAAAAACTATATATATAAATATATATACCAAAAATCAATTATCTAAAATTAAACATAAACACGTGAAGACCTCTGTGCAGAATACATCATTGAGAGAAATTAAAGACCTAAATCCACATTCAATATATGATATTCATGGTTTAGAAAACTTAATATTCCTAAAATGTCAATTACCCCTAAATTGATCTATGAATTAGTGAAAACCTAATCAATAGATCTACAGATATTTGTGGCAATTGACAAAATGATTCTGAAATGTATACAGAAACACAAAGTAGCAAGAACGATCGAGGCAATTTCGAAAAAGAGGACTAAAGTGCAAGGACTTGAAGTACCAGATACCAAAAGTAATTATAAAAATATAGTAATTAAGACAGTGCGATATTGGTGTAGGGATAGTAAAATGGACAGAACAGAAAAGAGAAAGTAGGAATAGAGTATGAGGGTCAGGTCACCAATTTCCAATGTGTGTGGAGGGGGGAGTTCCCACACCAGCAAGCAATTCTGGGGACTCCAGCTGGGAGTCCTACAGACCAACCCAGTTCTGACACTATCCCCGAGAGAGAGCATCAGACCCTCCCGGGTTAAGGGCTCAGGCCTCCAAGACGGCCCCACCCTCACCCTCACCCCCACCCTCACTCTCACTCTCACCCCCACCCTCACCCCCACCCCCACCCCCACCCTCACCCCCACCCTCACCCCCACCCCCACTTCAGGCGCCATCCGCAAGCCCAGGTGCTGGGGCCTAAGAGGCCATAAATCAGAGGTTCCCACAAGCCCCTCCTCAGGTTCAATGACTTCTCTGGGGCAGTCACAGCACTTAGAGCAACATCCCCCTTACCAGGTCGGTGGTTGATCAAGGACGTGACCCACGAACGGCCCGGCAGAGTTAGGTAGGGCAGGCCTGGAGCCGGGGCCCCCAGCCTCCCTGCCCTCTGCAGGCCACCGCTCTCCCCAAGTCTCCACGTGCTCACCAACCCGGAAGCTCTCCCAAACCCCTCCTTGGGGGTTTCTAGGGAGGCTTCCAAACAGGCCTGATTGATTGGACCATTGGCCACTGGCTCATTCAACCTCCAGCTCCTCTCCCCTCCCCTGAGGTCAGGGGGTGGGCAGAAAGTTCTTTCCCTCTAATCTCAGTTGGTTCCCCTGGCAACTGAGGCCCCGTCTTTAGGTTACCCCTGGGCTGTCCAAAAGTGACCTCATTAACATAACAAGACACCTTTATGATACTCACCACCTAGGAAATTCCCAGGGTTTTAGGAGCTGCTAGCCAGAGATGGGAGGGAGATCAAATATATTTCTTATAAATCACAAGATCACATAGAGCCTTGCAAAAATTGATATTTGATTTATGACAAAAGTAGCATTGCAGAGTGGGAGAAAGGTCAATTTTTTTTTTTCTGGTGGTGCTGAAATAATCGAGATCCACGGAAGAAAAATGTGAAAAAATAAATTTAACCTTAACTTCACACACACATCTAGTCATGCCTTGGAGATGCTGTGGACTCGGTTCCAGACTACCACAATAAAGCAAATATCACCATCAAGTGGGTCAAGCAAATTTTTTGGTTTCCCAGTGCATGTAAAAGTTATGTTTGGGGGCGCCGGGCTGGCTCAGTCTGAAGAGCATTCTACCCTTGATCTCAGGTTCCCGAGTTCAAGCCCCACATTGGATGTAGAGATTATGTAAATATAAATAAATTAACTTTAAACAAAGTTATGTTTACGCTAGACTGTAGTCTATTCAGCGTGCAATAGCATTGTGTCAAAAAAAAGTACATACCTTAATTTAGAAATGCTTTATTACTAAAAAATGCTGGGGCACTTGGTGCGTTGGGCTCAACGCTCAGGGGGGAGTCTGCTCCACGAGTCTCCCTCTCCCTTTGCCCCTCCCCATCTCTCTCTTTCTCTGTCTCTCTAAAATAGATGAATAAATCTTTTAAGTAAAGACATAAAATCGTTTTTAAAAAATAAAAATATTTAAATACGGTAATCATCATCTGAGCTTTCAGAGTCATAATCATTGATCACAGATCACCATAGCAAATATAATAATAATGAAAAAGTTTGAAATACTGTGAGAATTACCAAAATGTGGCACACAGACACAACGTGAGCAAATGCTGTTGGAAAAATAGCCCCCACAGACTTGCTCGATGCGGGGTTGCCACACACCTTCAGTTCATGAAAAAAATGCAATTACCTTTGAAGTGCAACAAAGCGAAGCACAATAAAACAAGGTATCCTTGTACACCAACACACACACCCCCTCCTCATCGTTCACAGATTCTGTATTTGCGAATTCATCTGCTCACTAAAATGTATTTATAATCCCAAAATCAATACTTGCAGTACTTTGTGGACATTCATGATCATGAGAAGAGCAGTGGATTTGAGTCACTCAGTATATACATTGTCAGGTGAGGTTGAACAAGGACATGCTGGCTCTGCCTTATTGTCTCACCTCTCCTACCATAAACCAGTGTTCTTCTCAAGGTCTATTGAGGGCCTCATTTTTGAATTTTTTGCTTGTTGATGGTGACACTCTGATCTACTTTTAGGTCTTCAGAAAGTCCATAAGCAGACTTGAGAAATAATTGCTGCCTCTGGCCCAGCCAAGAGTCCTTTTGCCCACTTCAAAAGTTCATGAGCCATTTGTTTTAGAAAGGAAAATGGAGCTTTTCTCAAAAAGGAATCTCTTATGTCCAGAAGTTTTTTATAGTTCCATAGGTATATTCAGAAAAAGGGAGAGGAAATCCATTAATCTTTCCATGAGGCAGCTCTAGAAAGTGCTAAAGTAACAGCTACAGTGTGAAGACGCTATGGTAGAGATGGAAAAGTGGCTACATTTGTGGATTTATGAGATGATAACAAGTTAATGAAAGCATAGAGGACAGTTGTGAGACTGAACACCAAAGAAATTTACACACCCATTGCCCAGGGTCAGTAAAATATTAAACTCTTCTTGACTAATGCTGGCTGGCTGGCTAGCATGTTTCAGAAGGCAACATGGTCTAAAAAACACTCAACTTGTAGGTGAGACAGATGGGGAGGTTACTGAAGAATTTTAAAAATATCTGTTAAAGAGTTATACAGGAAAAGGGTAATGGGGAGAGCAGATTTCCAACGCTGATGGGTCTTGCTGCTTTATAAGGACATTGGCGAATGAACCTATACAATGCAAATGGTGTTTCAGTTGATGAACATGTGACCAGCCACGCACAAGAACTTAACCCTGCATTTTTCCTAAGAGCATAGTTCAACATAGGCTAATTCACTGTTCATGAAGGTACTTATAGGACAAAAATACCATGAATAATGAGAATCAAAATAATGAAAACAAATCAGTAAAAGACAACACCTCTACAGAAAAAATGGAAAGATTTGCACACAGTTCCTTCAAAACAGGAATTCCACATATCCGACCATCATAGGAAATGGAGCTCAACCTTATTAGTAATCAGGAAAATATAAATCAAAACCATAACATGAGATCGTTATCCACGTTCCAGATTGGCAAATTTTTACAATCTGATAATACCCAGCAGTGAAGAGGCTATGATTCTAATACTCTGTTGGTGGGAGTGCACAATTAATATAGCCACTTCGGAAAACAGTTGAGAATTGTGCGGTAAAACTGAAGACATAGATCATCTATAGCCCAGCAATTTCATTCTTAAGTAAATACCATAGAAAAGTGTATGTATATATGCATCAGAAGACGTCGGAAAGAATTTCCAATGGCCTAGAAACCATAATCCTTAGGCACATTATTGGTGAAGCTAAGAATATATGGAGTAGTTTTTCTCCCGGTGAGTATAAGAACTGTTAAATATGGGGGACTGTACCCATGTTTTCTGAAACAATTACCATCCTTAAGGCTTATATATATATATGTACATATATATAATATTTAATTGTATATATTTAAAATATATTTTATATTTATATTTTTATATATACATGTAAAATATTTAATTTTATATATGTTTATATATAAAATATTGGAGCCCAGAGAAGGTTCTATGAGAATGATACTGTGATCTAGTCTAGGAGTAACTCAGATCTTTTCCCAGATTTGCTCTACTTTTTTTTAAGATTTACTTTATTTTTTAAGTAATCTCTACACCCAATGTGGGGCTGGAATCTACAACCCTGAAATCAAAAGTCACGTGCTCCTCTGACTGAGCCAGTCATATGCCCCTGCTCTATATTTTATTATTCTTTTTAATTTTAGTTTTTATTTTTTTAAAGATTTTATTTACTTATTCATGAGAGACACAGAGAGAGGCAGAGACATAAGCAGAGGGAGGAAAAGCAGGCTCCATGAAGGAGCCCGATGCTGGACTCGATGCCAGAACTCCAGGATCACGTCCTGAGCCACCCAGGCATCCCTTATTATTCTTTTATAAGTAGGCTCCACCCACAACGCTGAGATCAAGGCCTAAGCTGAAAACAAGAGTCCGATGCTCCACTGACTGAGCCACCCAGGCATCCCGCCCATGCTCTTTTTTAAAAAGATTTTATTTTATTTATTCATGAGACACACAGAGAGAGAGAGAGAGAGGCAGAGGGAGAAGCAGGCTCCACACAAGGAGCCCGACGTGGCACTTGACCCCGGGACTCCAGGATCACGCCCTTAGCTGAAGGGAGGCACCAAACCGCTGAGCCACCCAGGAATCCCCTTTATTTTTTTTTAAGAGAAAGAGCCAGAGGGGGCAGGGGGTTGGGAGGTGCAGAGGGAGAGGGAGAGAGAGAATCCCAAGCAGGCTCCACGCAGAGCATGGAGCTGAATGCAGGGCCTGATCCTATGACCCTGAGATCATAACCTGAGCTGAAGTCAAGAGTCAGAGGCTCAACCAACTGAGCCACCCAGGGGTCCCACTCCTGCTACGTTTTTAAAAGCATAAAAATTTTCATTTTCTTAGCTTAAGATTCCATTTAAAATATTTTAAGTGTATCAGCATATTAAAATCCCCACAAAACTAAAGCAAGATTCCCCTACTGTCGTTATGTTAATGAGCATGCCATTTAGGTATCATTTCTGTCACCTATACAGTGGTGATGAATTCACTCCATTAACTAGGCATTCATTAGCAGGTAGAAGAATCCCTGACCAAACAGAAGTTATCCTCTCTCACGACAATAAAATCCAAAAATGAGCAGTTGCAGACATTGTGTCAGTTGCTCAACAATGAATAAAGAGATTCAGGCTCTTTCTAACTTTCCACATTACCAGCATCCTTGCAGTTGTAAGATGGCTTCTGTACTTCCAGGCATCGCACCTGCGTATTACAGATGGAAGAGGATAAGGAGGGGCACCCTGGTGGCAGCAGGTTAAGTGCTCAACTTGTGATTCCAGCTCCCAGCTCAGGCCACGACCTTATGGATCATGAGATCCGGCCCTGCACTGGGCTCCCCACTCAGGGCCAAGTCTGCTTGAGGTTCTCTCCCTTTGCCCCTCCCCTCACTCACACCCACTTGTGCCTTCTCGCTCCCTAAAATAAATAATCCTTAGAAAAAAGAAGAGGATAAGGAAAGAAGTTGTATTTTTCTTTTCTTCTTTTTTAAACCAAAGGATCTTATTAAAATTATTTTTAAGGATTTTATTTATTGATTCATTAGAGACACACAGAGAGGCAGGCTCCATGCAGAGAGCCCAATGCGGGACTCGATCCCGGGTCTCCAGGATCACCCCCTGGCTCGACAGCTGAGCCACCCAGGCGTCCCTGTATTTTTCATCAGCAATCAATTTTTTTTTTCTCAGAACACTACTTACCTTTCCCCTTTCATCTTTCTGGCTCGAAGTATGTTACAAGGTCAGCCTCACTTGGAGGGGAGACTAGAAAAACCAAGAATTTATCATTCCAAGCTCTGGAGCAGAAGGATGCAACAGCGAAAGGGTTAAGTCATGACCATTGTATAAGCCAATCTAAAGCCGCAGGGTACACTCACCTTACCTAACCCACAGGGTTGTTGTGAGTGTCAACCTTAAAAATTAAACGGCCTGTTATTTTACCAGCAACATGAGTTTATTCAGGAGTAGCAGAGGAAATGCAACTCGAGACATGCAAATTATGACAAAATATAGGGAAGTCCAAAAGACAAAGGGAAGGTCGGTTTTTATTAGAATTTAGGTGGAAATTGGGGAAATTTATTTTGAACAAAAGTTCATTGGAGAACAAGAGTTTAAAGTTGTGGCAACTTCTCATTGGCTGCAAGCCATGGTTAGTGCATCATTGCCAGGGCAGGGAGTAATCTTCCTTCTTCTTAAAAGCAGAAGATAAAATTCCCATGTGAAAAATGTCCTTCCTTGTCAAGATAATTCTTATCTCCTTTCCTCCTGTGGGTTATGCAGGTTGCAGGGAGTGGTACCTGCCTGAGAGCTCCCCTTTCAGGGCTTCCAGACTCCATTTTTAAATGAGGTTTCCTTTATTTTCATATAAGGATCAACCATGAGGCTAGATTTGAAAATCTTTAAAACTTACAAAATGCTAAACAAATATCAGAGATTATTATGCTCTTCTCTTGGAACTAACTGAACTCAAATTATGATTCAATCACTGAGAAACGGGTCTTCTATGCAAATATTATACTAGATGATGTAAATCTATCTATTTTTATCTATTTTGAACATCAGCTAGCAACTGCTAGCTTGGGACTTTGCTCAGGATAGAATATCTCAACTTAATGAACCAATGTGAAAAATCCCTTTCTTTTCTAGGAGATGAATCTGGAAAGCTTGTCATATTATTTATCTCTGACTAAAGTTTCTACTGTGGATAGATGGAAGGCAAAAAGAAAATATTCCCTATAGAAATAGGCAAGGGAAAACTGGTATTGATTTTTGCAAAATAAATTCAGAGTAACTCTCACAGGCTTTGGGTGTATCTAGGTCACCAGGAAAAAAAAAGATGGTAACATTTTGCTGACAGATAGGAGAAATATAGTTATTTCTTACACATGGTTATTAAATGGATTTAGATCTTTTTATTTTATACCAAGATTATTTCAACCAAGTAGAAAATGCATACATATATGAACAGAATGCAGAAAAATAAATTTGACAACACTATGCATTTAGATCAGTTTTCTACAAGAAACTCATAGATAAATTAACTTTAAAATTCCAAATAAAATTGCTTATCAAAAATTCAAATCAGTTAAAAGTGGAAGCTACTTCAAAAATGATTATGTGGCCCCAACAGGGCTTAGTGATTTATTCAGTGGTTATTTCTCTCTTTGAACTCTAAGATCATTCACTGTACCAGAGGGGCATTCTAGGAGCTATCTATCAAAGTTGCTAGCCTTAGTTTTTTACCAAAGACATAATTTAGCAATCTCAACATATGAATCCAATAGACTAGAAAGGAAAATATCTTAATTAGCTAAGATTAAACAATAAAGGTAGCAATAACATCTTTGACTACTTGATCAGTCAATAAAGCTATATTAAGCACTTATTATGTGCCAGGCTCTATGCTAGGACTGGGGATACAATGGTGAACAAAAAGATATGATATTGGGGCCCCTGGGTGGCTCAGTGGTTGAGCATCTGCCTTTGATTCAGGGCATGATCCCAGGGTCCTGGGATGGAGTCCCACATCAGGCTCCCTGCATGGAGACTGCTTCTCCCTCCGCCTATGCCTCTGCCCCTCTCTCTGTGTCTCTCATGAATAAATAAATAAAATCCTTTAAAAAAAGATATTTGCCAAGTCTTTTTATGGTACATACAGTCAAAAGTAAAAGACAACTTTTATGTATTTATTTTAAAGATTTATTTATTTTTAAAGAGAGAGAGATTGTGAGGAGGGGGAGAGGCAGAGGCAGAGAGAGAATCCTCAAGCAGACTCTCCACTGAGCACAGAGCCTGATGTGGCAATTGATCCCAGGACCCTGAGATCATGACTTTAGCCAAAATCAATAGTTGGCTACTCAACAGGCTGAGCCACACAGGCACTCTGTAAAAGACAACTTTTAAAGATTTTATTTATTGATTGATTGATTTGAGAGAGAGACAGAGAGAGCATGAGCAGAGAGGAGGGCAGAGGGAGAGCAAGAAGCAGACTCTGTGATCTATCCCAGGACCCTGAGATCTTGACCTAAGCCAAAGGCAGATGCTTAACCGACTAAACTACCCAGGCACCCCTAAAAGACCAGTTTTAAATGTATACTTAAATAAGATCATTCTTAAGTGCTTAACATATACCTGGAATGTAGTAATCATTCAACAAATGTCAGCTACTACTACTGTTAATGATACAAAAATAAATAAATGCATAGATAAACTAAAAAAAATAAATACAAAGTTCTATGCAAGCATAAAGCTGGAGGACTAAATCTATTTCAGAGAGGTCAGAAAATGCTTGCTAAAAGACCTGATATTTTGGGGGGGAGGAGCAAGATGGCGGAAGAGTAGGGTCCCCAAATCACCTGTCTCCACCAAACTACCTAGAAAACCTTCAAATTATCCTGAAAATCTATGAATTCGGCCTGAGATTTAAAGAGAGACCAGCTGGAATGCAACAGTGAGAAGAGTTCGCGCTTCTATCAAGGTAGGAAGACGGGGAAAAAGAAATAAAGAAACAAAGGCCTCCAAGGGGGAGGGGCCCCGCGAGGAGCCGGGCTGAGGCCGGGGCGAGTGTCCCCAGGACAGGAGAGCCCCGTCCCGGAGACGCAGGAGCTGCACCGACCTTCCCGGGGGAAAGGGGCTCGCAGGGGAGGTGGAGCAGGACCCAGGAGGGCGGGGATGCCCTCGGGCTCCCGGGGACAGTAACAGCAACTGCGCGCCCAGGAGAGTGCGCCGAGCTCCCTAAGGGCTGCAGCGCGGCACGGCGGGACCCGGCGGGACCCGGAGCAGCTGAAGGGGCTCGGGCGGCGGCTCCGCGGAGGGGGCTGCGCGGCCCCGGGAGCAGCTCGGAGGGGCTCGGGCAGAGGAAGAGGCTCCGTGCGGAGGGGGCTGCGCGGTTCCAGGAGCAGCTCGGAGGGGCTTGGGCGGCGGCTCCGCGGAGGGGGCTGCGCGGCCCGGGAGCGCGAATCCACCAGCGCAGGCTCCGGAGCACAGGGCGCCGGGACACAGCCCAGGATCCCGCCTCCCCCGGGACAGGCAGAGGCCGGGAGGGCCCAGGACAGCGAGGACGCTCCTGCCCCAGCTGAGCACATCAGCGGCCCCGCCCCGGAGCCTCCAGGCCCTGCAGACGGAGAGCTCTGGAGTTCCTGCCGGAGCTGAATCCAGGTTTCCAGAGCTGCCCCGCCACTGGGGCTGTTCCTCCTGCGGCCTCACGGGGTAAACAACCCCCACCGAGCCCTCCACCAGGAGGGGGCACAGCAGCTCCCCCAACTGCTCACACCTGAAAACCAGCACAACAGGCCCCTCCCCCAGAACACCAGCTAGACGGACAACTTCCAGGAGAAGCCAAGGGACTTAAAGTACACAGAATCAGAAGATACTCCCCGGTGGTTCTTTTTTTTTTGTTTTGTTTTGTTTTGTTTTTGTTTTTGTTTTTGTTTTGTTTTGCTTTTTGATTTGTTTCCTTCCCCCACCCCCTTTTTTTTCTCCTTTCTTTTTCTTTCTCTTTTTCTTCTTTTTTTTTTTTCTCGTTTTTTTTTCTTTTCTTCCCTTTTTTTTTCTCTTTCTCTTTTCTTTCCTTCTTTCTCTCCTCTCTTTTTCTCTTTTTCCCAATACAATTTGCTTTTGGCCACTCTGCACTGAGCAAAATGACTAGAAGGAAAACCTCACCTCAAAAGAAAGAATCAGAAACAGTCCTCTCTCCCACAGAGTTACAAAATCTGGATTACAATTCAATGTCAGAAAGCCAATTCAGAAGCACTATTATACAGCTACTGGTGGCTCTAGAAAAAAGTATAAAGGACTCAAGAGACTTCATGACTGCAGAATTTAGAGCTAATCAGGCAGAAATTAAAAATCAATTGAATGAGATGCAATCCAAACTAGAAGTCCTAACGACGAGGGTTAACGAGGTGGAAGAACGAGTGAGTGACATAGAAGACAAGTTGATAGCAAAGAGGGAAACTGAGGAAAAAAGAGACAAACAATTAAAAGACCATGAAGATAGATTAAGGGAAATAAACGACAGCCTGAGGAAGAAAAACCTACGTTTAATTGGGGTTCCCGAGGGCGCCGAAAGGGACAGAGGGCCAGAATATGTATTTGAACAAATTCTAGCTGAAAACTTTCCTAATCTGGGAAGGGAAACAGGCATTCAGATCCAGGAAATAGAGAGATCCCCCCCTAAAATCAATAAAAACCGTTCAACACCTCGACATTTAATTGTGAAGCTTGCAAATTCCAAAGATAAGGAGAAGATCCTTAAAGCAGCAAGAGACAAGAAATCCCTGACTTTTATGGGGAGGAGTATTAGGGTAACAGCAGACCTCTCCACAGAGACCTGGCAGGCCAGAAAGGGCTGGCAGGATATATTCAGGGTCCTAAAGGAGAAGAACATGCAACCAAGAATACTTTATCCAGCAAGGCTCTCATTCAAAATGGAAGGAGAGATAAAGAGCTTCCAAGACAGGCAGCAACTAAAAGAATATGTGACCTCCAAACCAGCTCTGCAAGAAATTTTAAGGGGGACTCTTAAAATTCCCCTTTAAGAAGAAGTTCAGTGGAACAGTCCACAAAAACAAAGACTGAATAGATATCATGATGACACTAAACTCATATCTCTCAATAGTAACTCTGAATGTGAACGGGCTTAATGACCCCATCAAAAGGCGCAGGGTTTCAGACTGGATAAAAAAGCAGGACCCATCTATTTGCTGTCTACAAGAGACTCATTTTAGACAGAAGGACACCTACAGCCTGAAAATAAAAGGTTGGAGAACCATTTACCATTCGAATGGTCCTCAAAAGAAAGCAGGGGTAGCCATCCTTATATCAGATAAACTAAAATTTACCCCAAAGACTGTAGTGAGAGATGAAGAGGGACACTATATCATACTTAAAGGATCTATTCAACAAGAGGACTTAACAATCCTCAATATATATGCTCCGAATGTGGGAGCTGCCAAATATATAAATCAATTATTAACCAAAGTGAAGAAATACTTAGATAATAATACACTTATACTTGGTGACTTCAATCTAGCTCTTTCTATACTCGATAGGTCTTCTAAGCAAAACATCTCCAAAGAAACGAGAGCTTTAAATGATACACTGGACCAGATGGATTTCACAGATATCTACAGAACTTTACATCCAAACTCAACCGAATACACATTCTTCTCAAGCGCACATGGAACTTTCTCCAGAATAGACCACATATTGGGTCACAAATCGGGTCTGAACCGATACCAAAAGATTGGGATTGTCCCCTGCATATTCTCGGACCATAATGCCTTGAAATTAGAACTAAATCACAACAAGAAGTTTGGAAGGACCTCAAACACATGGAGGTTAAGGACCATCCTGCTAAAAGATAAAAGGGTCAACCAGGAAATTAAGGAAGAATTAAAAAGATTCATGGAAACTAATGAGAATGAAGATACAACCCTTCAAAATCTTTGGGATGCAGCAAAAGCAGTCCTAAGGGGGAAATACATCGCAATACAAGCATCCATTCAAAAACTGGAAAGAACTCAAATACAAAAGCTAACCTTACACATAAAGGAGCTAGAGAAAAAACAGCAAATAGATCCTACACCCAAGAGAAGAAGGGAGTTAATAAAGATTCGAGCAGAACTCAACGAAATCGAGACCAGAAGAACTGTGGAACAGATCAACAGAACCAGGAGTTGGTTCTTTGAAAGAATTAATAAGATAGATAAACCGTTAGCCAGCCTTATTAAAAAGAAGAGAGAGAAGACTCAAATTAATAAAATCATGAATGAGAAAGGAGAGATCACTACCAACACCAAGGAAATACAAACGATTTTAAAAACATATTATGAACAGCTATACGCCAATAAATTAAGCAATCTAGAAGAAATGGACGCATTCCTGGAAAGCCACAAACTACCAAAACTGGAACAGGAAGAAATAGAAAACCTGAACAGGCCAATAACCAGGGAGGAAATTGAAGCAGTCATCAAAAACCTCCCAAGACACAAGAGTCCAGGGCCAGATGGCTTCCCAGGAGAATTTTATCAAACGTTTAAAGAAGAAATCATACCTATTCTCCTAAAGCTGTTTGGAAAGATAGAAAGAGATGGAGTACTTCCAAATTCGTTCTATGAAGCCAGCATCACCTTAATTCCAAAGCCAGACAAAGACCCCGCCAAAAAGGAGAATTACAGACCAATATCCCTGATGAACATGGATGCAAAAATTCTCAACAAGATACTGGCCAATAGGATCCAACAGTACATTAAGAAAATTATTCACTATGACCAAGTAGGATTTATCCCTGGGACACAAGGCTGGTTCAACACCCGTAAAACAATCAATGTGATTCATCATATCAGCAAGAGAAAAACCAAGAACCATATGATCCTCTCATTGGATGCAGAGAAAGCATTTGACAAAATACAGCATCCATTCCTGATCAAAACTCTTCAGAGTGTAGGGATAGAAGGAACATTCCTCGACATCTTAAAAGCCATCTACGAAAAGCCCACAGCAAATATCATTCTCAATGGGGAAGCACTGGGAGCCTTTCCTCTAAGATCAGGAACAAGACAGGGATGTCCACTCTCACCACTGCTATTCAACATAGTACTGGAAGTCCTAGCCTCAGCAATCAGACAACAAAAAGACATTAAAGGCATTCAAATTCGGCAAAGAAGAAGTCAAACTCTCCCTCTTCGCCGATGACATGATACTCTACATAGAAAACCCAAAAGTCTCCACCCCAAGATTGCTAGAACTCATACAGCAATTCGGTAGCGTGGCAGGATACAAAATCAATGCCCAGAAGTCAGTGGCATTTCTATACACTAACAATGAGACTGAAGAAAGAGAAATTAAGGAGTCAATCCCATTTACAATTGCACCCAAAAGCATAAGATACCTAGGAATAAACCTCACCAAAGATGTAAAGGATCTATACCCTCAAAACTATAGAACACTTCTGAAAGAAATTGAGGAAGACACAAAGAGATGGAAAAATATTCCATGCTCATGGATTGGCAGAATTAATATTGTGAAAATGTCAATGTTACCCAGGGCAATATACACATTTAATGCAATCCCTATCAAAATACCATGGACTTTCTTCAGAGAGTTAGAACAAATTATTTTAAGATTTGTGTGGAATCAGAAAAGACCCCGAATAGCCAGGGGAATTTTAAAAAAGAAAACCATATCTGGGGGCATCACAATGCCAGATTTCAGGTTGTACTACAAAGCTGTGGTCATCAAGACAGTGTGGTACTGGCACAAAAACAGACACATAGATCAGTGGAACAGAATAGAGAATCCAGAAGTGGACCCTGAGCTTTATGGGCAACTAATATTCGATAAAGGAGGAAAGACTATCCATTGGAAGAAAGACAGTCTCTTCAATAAATGGTGCTGGGAAAATTGGACATCCACATGCAGAAGAATGAAACTAGACCACTCTCTTGCACCATACACAAAGATAAACTCAAAATGGATGAAAGATCTAAATGTGAGACAAGATTCCATCAAAATCCTAGAGAAGAACACAGGCAACACCCTTTTTGAACTCGGCCATAGTAACTTCTTGCAAGATACATCCACGAAGGCAAAAGAAACAAAAGCAAAAATGAACTATTGGGACTTCATCAAGATAAGAAGCTTTTGCACAGCAAAGGATACAGTCAACAAAACTCAAAGACAACCTACAGAATGGGAGAATATATTTGCAAATGACATATCAGATAAAGGGCTAGTTTCCAAGATCTATAAAGAACTTATTAAACTCAACACCAAAGAAACAAACAATCCAATCATGAAATGGGCAAAAGACATGAACAGAAATCTCACAGAGGAAGACATAGACATGGCCAACATGCATATGAGAAAATGCTCTGCATCACTGGCCATCAGGGAAATACAAATGAAAACTACAATGAGATACCACCTCACACCAGTGAGAATGGGGAAAATTAACAAGGCAGGAAACAACAAATGTTGGAGAGGATGCGGAGAAAAGGGAACCCTCATACACTGTTGGTGGGAATGTGAACTGGTGCAGCCACTCTGGAAAACTGTGTGGAGGTTCCTCAAACAGTTAAAAATATACCTGCCCTACGACCCAGCAATTGCACTGTTGGGGATTTACCCCAAAGATACAAATGCAATGAAACGCTGGGACACCTGCACCCCGATGTTTCTAGCAGCAATGGCCACGATAGCCAAACTGTGGAAGGAGCCTCGGTGTCCAACGAAAGATGAATGGATAAAGAAGATGTGGTTTATGTATACAATGGAATATTACTCAGCTATTAGAAATGACAAATACCCACCATTTGCTTCAACGTGGATGGAACTGGAGGGTATTATGCTGAGTGAAGTAAGTCAGTCGGAGAAGGACAAACATTATATGTTCTCATTCATTTGGGGAATATAAATAATAGTGAAAGGGAAAATAAGGGAAGGGAGAAGAAATGTGTGGGAAATATCAGAAAGGGAGACAGAACATAAAGACTGCTAACTCTGGGAAACGAACTAGGGGTGGTAGAAGGGGAGGAGGGCGGGGGGTGGGAGTGAATGGGTGACGGGCACTGGGTGTTATTCTGTATGTTAGTAAATTGAACACCAATAAAAAAATAAATTAAAAAAAAAAAAAAAGACCTGATATTTTAACTGAGTTCTGAAGGGTAAGTTGGTATCAACTCAGCAAAAAGGAGACATATGCCTTATTAGTTTCTAAAATCAACAGCATATACAGATTGCTCTATTCACTGTTTGTTAAAAATACCTTACAATTATAAGCTGATACCTTTCGTCAAGTCAGTATCCTCTATTGAAGAGTCTTCTCCCTCCAGTTTTCCACCAGTTATCATATCATTTCTTTTTCCAGCTTGAATCTGTCAAATTACTTTGCAAAATTCTGCCCTCTTACAACAGTCACATTTGGTCTTAATCATTCATTATTTAGAGGCTAAGATATCTAGAGAGTATCAATACATGTGGTACAATATTTAAAAAGTCTTACATATGTACAATTGGACTCCACTGGAGTCCACTGGAAAGTCAGAAAAGGACAGAAAAAAAATATTTGAAGAAACAATGGTCGAGAATGTTCCAAAATTAGTTATAGCAAACAAGAGATGCAAGACACTCAGAGAACAAACACACACAAAAACCCCAAAATCAGCATATAATATTTAAAGTGCTGAAAAACAAAGCAACTCCCTATTTCAGCTCCAGCATGTAAAGAGCTTGGAAATCATCACTCCTCTACATTCAAGGGAAAAAAAAGCTGAGGAAACTAAAAGTCAATGACTTTTCTTGGAACCATTAGAGAATAGAAATTGAGCGTTAAACTGTACCCCAAAATCTGGACAGAAAGGTGAATACTGAGAACAAAAAAGATGATTTTACAAGGATTAGAAGCCAGTAGAGACATAACCTGGTAAGAACACTTAAACAGTAACTTTGAGAAATTATTGGAGGCAGTGTGCAAATGAATGTGAGAGCAAGAAGCTCTTGCATGGCTGCAGTCTTAGGGGGGCCTCCACCCTTTTGTGAATTTTACCTCTAGGAATCCCATCAGGTTCTCATGTTAAAGAGTGAAAAAAATTCCTTCATGTCTCTGGCAAGGGGGGGAAGTAACCAAGATCCTACTCTATGTTGTCTTTAAGGTATCTACTCTAAAGACACAGGTTAAAAGCAAAAATACGGAGTTCTTCCTGTAAGTGGCCTGAGGTGATCTCTGAAAATGATTTGCTATTCGCTTGGCCCAGAAAACCCTACAAAATCATACAAATCAAGAGGTTCAAATCTTTGTGTTTACTTTGAGGGCACATGTGAAACTGTTCAGGCCATCTAGGGTATACATATTTGAAAGGCCACCAAGTATCTGAAGGATGTCACTTTGCAGAAGCCGTGAAGGATGTCACTACAATGGTGGAGTTGGTAGATGTGCTCAGGCCAAACAGTGGGGCTGGACATAGGGTTGGCGGCCCCAAAAGAGAGCTGAATTTTACTGCACATGCTTAAAAATGCAGAGAGTAATGCTGAACTTAAAGGTTTAGATGTAAATTCTCTGATCATTGAGCATATCCAGGTGGACAAAGCGCCCAAGATGCTGCACAGAATTTACAGGGTTCATAGTTGAATTAACCCATACATGAGCTCCCCCTGCCACATTGAGATGATCTTTACTGAAAAAGAGCAGGTTGTTCCTAAACCAGAAGAGGAAGTTGTTGCACAGAAGGAAAAGATACTGTGGAAGAAAATGAAGAAACAAAAACTTATGACCCAGGAATAAATTCTGTATAAAATAAATGCAAATAAAAAAGCAAGTATATGGAGAAAGATATAGCATGTTAGCACTAAGCAAAATGAAGCTAGAGTAGCTATATTAATTTTAGATTTGGCAATGCTGACTTCAAAACAAAAAAAATTATCAGGGACAAAGAGAGTCAATACATAATCATAAAAAGGTCAATTTCCCAGAGAGACATAAAAATACTTCATGTGTGTGTATCTTAACAACAGAGCATCGAAATATAGGAATCAAACTGAAATGAAAAATAGACAAATTAGCTATTATACTTCAGCACTCATCTTTCAGTGAGAATATAGTTGACTTGAACAGCACTATCAATCAAACTGACCTAATTGACATTTATACAATGCTCTACCCAGCAACTGCAAAATACACATTCTTTCCAAGCTCACACAGAACATTCACCAAGACAGAGCACATCCTGGACCATAAAACATACTTTAACAAATTTAATAGAAATTATACAAATTACATTCTCAGATAATAGAATTAAACTAGAAATCAGTAACAGAACGGCACTTGGAAAAGTTCCAAATATTTTGAAGTTGAATAACACAACTACTAATTAAAATATAGGCCAAAGAAAAAGCCTCAAGAGAAATTTTAAAATATTTTGCACCAAATGAATATGAAAGTGCAACCTATCACAATTTGTGAGATACACTGAAAGCAGTGCTCAGAAGGATGTTTATAGCATTGAATGCACATATTAAAAAAGACGAATGATCTATATTCTTTTAAAAAATATTTTATCTATTTATTTGAAAGAGAGAGAGGGCTTGTATGTACCATTGGGGGTGGGGGGAAGGGCAGATGGAGCTAGATCCTAGGACCCTGATATCATGACCTGAGCCAAAGTCAGATGCTTAATAGACTCAGCCACCCAGGTGCCCCAGAAAGATCTAAAATCCATAACTAGGCTTGCACCGTAGGAAGCTAGAGAAAGAAGAGCAAGTAAGACCTAAAACAAGCATAAGAAAGGAAATAATGAAAAATAGAATAAAAATCAATAAATCAAAGACAGCCAGATAATAGAGAAAAATCAAAGCAATCAAGAGCTGGCTCTTTGAAAAACTCAATAAAATTGATAAATATCTTCCATGTTAACCAAGAAGAAAGAGACAGGATGCAAAATACCAAAACCAGAAATTAAAGAGGGTCATCACTATTGATCCCAATTAACATACGTAGAACTTTCAATTATGATGGTGGGGAAATCTGCCTTGAGTTTTAACTTTTCAATGCTTTGAACACATAAAAAGATGGGAGAGAACAAAGAAAGATGAAGGTAACACTTACCTTTTATATTGGTACTAACCAACTGGAGAAATGGGTAAAAGAATCCATTGGAAATAGAAACAAGCAACAAAGAATATTTATAAGGAAAAGTTCAGGTAAAGTATTAAGTAAAATGCAAAAATTTACACTGAAATTAGTTAACTCGTTTAACAAACATGTGTTTAGTACTTACTATGTCTAACACCATCAGAATCGCTTGAGTTATTGCAGAGAATAAAACATTCAAACATCTCTATCCCCACGGACTTCATATTATATTGAAGAAGAGAGGTAATAAACTACAAACATAAAGAGTAAGAAAATTGCATAATATATGAGAATTTCATGACTGTTGTGAAACACGAAAATACTGAGGGAGCTAAAAGAATAGAGATATGACTACAGGTTGTCATAGTATATAAGGTGGTTCTGGTTGGCCTCATTGTGAGGTTGAGATTTCAGCAAAAACTAAGTCTTAGGGATAATGTAATACAGATATCTGGGGGATGATCTTTCGCAGCAGAGGAAATATGGCATAGGCCCTTACTATAAGAGCCTTCTGGAACAATCAAGATCAATGCACTCCAAAACAACAAATACCCACCATTTGCTTCGACGTGGATGGAGCTGGAGGGTGTTATGCTGAGTGAAATAAGTCAATCGGAGAAGGACAAACATTATATGGTCTTATTCATTTGTGAAATATAAAAAATAGTGAAAGGGAATAAAGAGGAAAGGAGAGAAAATGAGTGGGAAATATCAGAAAGGGAGACAGAACATGAGAGACACCTAACTGTGGGAAAAGAACAAGGGGTAGTGGAAAGGGAGGTTGGGGGGTTGGGGTGACTGGGTGATGGGCACTGAGGGGAACACTTGGTATGAGCACTGGGCATTATGCTATATGTTGGCAAATTGAACTCCAATTTAAAAAAAGAAAAAAAAGAGTAAATTAAAATAGAGAGTAGGTCAAACTGGTAACAGAGGATCAGATCAAATATGTCTTGTTGGACCTTGTGGGCTTTGACTTTACTTTGAAGGAAAAGTCATCAAAGAATCTTAGAGAAGAACATTAATGCAATATAGTTTTAAAGGGATTATCCTGGCTTTTGTGTTGATTAGAGACTATATAGGGCCAAGGGTAAGATATAGGGGGAGTCCCATTAGGAGGCACTTTCCAAGCTTTTGGCCTGAGCAACTAAAAGGATATAGTTGCTGGAGTGCCTGGCTGGCTCAGTTAATAGAGCATGCAACTCTTGATCTCAAGGCTGTGAGTTCGAGCCCCACGTTGGGGGTAGAGATTGCTTTAAAAAAATCTTAAAAAAATAAAATAAGAAGATGGAGTTGTTAACAGTTGAGATGGAGTAAACTTTAGGCGGAGCAGACTCATAAGGGATATATCAAGAGTTCAAGAGTTCAATTTAACACGCTGAATTTAAGAAGCCTATTAGACATCCAAGTAGAGATATAAAGTAAGAAGTTGTTATACTAATTTAGAGATGGAGAAAGTGGTCCAGCCAGGATATATACATTGGGGAGTTTTCAGCCTATAGAAGGTATTTTAAAGCCTTTCATCTGGATAAGATAATCAAAGAAGAGAGAGAAGACCAAGGCCTTAGTATATTCAAAATTTAGAAGTCAGAGAGAAGAGGGCAAACTGACAGGAGAGACTTCGAGGGAAAAACCAATACAGTAGGAGGAAAACCAAGGGAGTAGAATGGTTTGCCCAAGGATTGAATCCATGAGCACATCTAACACTCTTTGGGAAGACCCAGGGTTGCAAAAATGTTCATTTTTTCCCAAGTACATCACAGATTTAAGGCAAGAAACTGGGGAGAGTTTACAAATTCCAATGTATTTTTCCCCAAACTTTTTATTTTGAAAAATTTCAAAACATACTGCTCCGAATACCTGTATTACTTCACTTAGACTCACCAATTGTTAATGATATGCCTCATTTTGTTTCTTTTTCTGATGTGTTTGAAAATAAATTACATATGTCTTGATACTTCACCCTTAAATACTTCAGCCTGTACTTCCTAATGATAAAGACATTTCCCTATTACTGTTCCCTATTAAAGTTACCATAAATTCAATATCATCTAATATGCAATTTATATTAATATATTCTCAATTATCTCTAGAATTTTCATTCACAGCAATTTAATTTTTCAACCCAGGATTGAATCAAGGGGTCATATTTTGCATTTGATTCTTATATCTCTTTAGTATCTTAATCTAGACTAGGATCCCTGACTTTATTTTTCCTATGATTCTGATAATTTTGAAGAACCCATGTCTATTGTCCTTTGAAAGTTCCATATTCTGGATTTGTCTGTTTCCACATTGTTAGATTCAGTTTAAACAGTGCTCGCTTCAGCAGCACATATACTAAGATTCAGTTTAAACATTCTGACAAAAAAAAAAAAAAAACACATTCTGACAGGGATCCCTGGGTGGCTTAGCGGTTTAGCGCCTGCCTTTGGCCCAGAGCGGGATCCTGGAGAACCGGGATCGAGTCCCACATCGGGCTCCTAGCATGGAGCCTGCTTCTCCCTCTGCCTGTGTCTCTGCCTCTCTCTCTCTCTGTGTGTATCATAAATAAATAAATAAAAAAAATCTTTAAAAAAAATAAACATTCTGACAAAGATGAGTGATTTTCTGTATTTCCTATATCACATCAGAGGGTCAAATGTCCCATATTAGTGATAATAATTTTGAATCTTGGATTAAAATAGCGACTGCCAATACTCTTCATTTTAGTGGTACTTTTGTTTCTTTGTAATTAATAAGTAATCTTTGGGGTGATATTCAAGACCACATGAGTATTTTGTTGCTCAGTAACCTTTCACCCATTTGGAATCTTTCAAATATACTTGACTGAATTATTACATTGGAAATTGCACAATGGAGATTTTAAAATTCTACTGTAATTTCTTATACATTTATTAGTTGGCATAGGTACAAAGATTTCCTTCTTGTCCCATTTCTCTCACATTTTTTAAGGTATCATGATGGACTCATGTTTTCTTTTAATCCATATGTTATAATCTATTACCATAATTATTCTTTTTGAAGTCAGTAGAATATAATGAGCATATGAAAATGCATTGTTAGAGTCACACAAAAAATGAAGTGTCACCACTTTAAACTGAGATAAATTCCAAAAAAAAAAAAACGAATAATGAAGGCATTTTCAAGAACAATCACTAAAAGATCAAACTTTTATTTAGCATAAGATAAAACACTTAACCAGGTATATCAAAAGAAAAAACATGTGGTTTGGAGTCTTCGGAGAGAATTAGACATTTGAGGGAAAAATTAATACAGAAATGCAACTTACACCACAAACACATAAAAAATTCATGTAGGGAAATAAACGTAAGATTTTTAAGATTAAAATAATTTTTAGAATATGGGGGCCTGGCTGGCTCAGTCAGTTTAATATTCGACTCTCGATCTCGGGGTTATAGATTTAAGCCCAACATTAGGTGTAGAGATTACTTTGAAAAGGTAATTTGTAGAATAATATATACACATAATGATCCTGTTATAAGCAGAGAATCAACAATAAAATTTCTATGTATTTACATGAAAATCAATTATATTCTTGTGTGTATGTTTGCATAACTGTGCAGTAATTTATTTGTGCGAGCATGGAGAAGGTTGTTCAAGGATATGTACCTGGCCATTAACTTTGGGTACATTGGGGTGAGTATAGTGAGTTGTAATAATGGGAAAGTTTTGACCAGAAGCAGAATAGGGAAGCATCATTACTTATCTGCATTTATTTATTTACTTGCTTGGGCTTTTTTAAAGATTTATTATTTTTTTTAGAGAGAGAGCCAGAGCAGAGCGGGGGGAGGGACTGAGGGAGAGGGAGAAAAGCAGCCTCTCTGCTTGAACAGGGAACCTGACTTGAGGCTCAATCCCAGGACCCTGAGATCATGATCTGCGCTTAAATCAAAGAGTTGCTCAGTTAACTGAGCCACCTAGGTGCCCCTGCATTTATTTTTGCAGTTTCTCTAGCAACAATGGTCATGTCTTCCTGTTGAAAGAACGATATCAGATGAAAAAAATACATTTTAAAGTGAGTAAAATATTAGAGTATCACTTTTTGTGATCCTACAAAGAGAAATCTCTTCCACTTCAAGTGTCCTTTTATACAACCAAAAAAAAAAAAAAAACCCACTAATAATGACAAGAACAGCAGCCTCCATTTATTCATCACTTCCAAGGGCTCAAGTACTATTTTGTGTAGTTACATGGATTGTCAAATTTTATTTGCCCCCACAATATTATGTAATAGAAACTACTATTACTATATCATAAAGTTGTTGAAAAGATCTATCCTCACATACATGACTTAATTATGTAAATTGATACTCGGCATATAAATTAAGGGAGAATAGTGTCATGAAAATGTTTTACTGTATGACAATACATGATAATATGCAGTATGCTTATGGGGGGGGCCTACATATTTGCCACTTAATAAGATAAGAAATCATCCTACTAACTTTTTGCCTTTAACTCTTGCTTCCTTTTATTCTTCCACAATGAAGGATCATTAGTAAGTTTAGGTTTTATGAATAGGCGTTATGATGTACACTAAGCAGGTTACGTGAGAAACTATTCATAGTTGAGATATATAACCCCTTATATAAGAAAGGGATTGGCTAGGTGAAGAAGAGGGCATCAGTGCTAGAAGTATGTCTGCTGTATAATTTGTTTTGTGTGACAAAGAATAGGATTCACTGAATATGATTTATTGAAATATGAATTATTTCCAATAATACAAAGCTTCAGACACTAGGAGATATTATAACCATCTACCTAGAAAAAGCTAGAGAATCATCTGAAAAAATTGATAAATTACAAGGTAATTCAAAAAAGTATATAGAAAGAGAAGAGGTATAAAATATTTGATAGTAATAATTTTCTGTAAAAGATAATAAAAATGCCACTTAACAGAAAGAAAAGGCAAAATACTCAGAAATAGGTGAATCATGAATTGTTAAAACCTATGTAAATTTCGATGGAAATCATCATTTTCCTGGAAAGGATGAATCTTGGTGAAAGTGGGTTGATTTCTAAATAACTAATTGATCTTTTGATACTGAAATCAAAATTCTAATTTGCCTGTATTGCTTATTTGAGAAAAGTTATTTGATGAAAGATTACCTATATGAATATGGTTAGGGTTAATCAAGATAAACCATTAAAAAGACAAAAATAAAAATCTCTGATATATTAGGTAGGAAATCACGTGGCAAAATTGTAAGAAGTACAAAGGGGGTGGATCTGGTCCAAAATTCAGAAAAAAAGAAAAAGAGAGAGAGAGAGAGAGAGAGAGCTCACTGGGAGAAGACCAACATGTAAAATATTACTGAATGATATTAAGAGGAAGGTTAGCACTGATTAAGGAAGAAGTATATAGCATGAAATGTATGTGTTCCTGAGGGTTGAGGATTATTTTTTTTATTATAAAAGTTTGCATTTTCCATTAAGTAATGTGAGAAAAGATTGCCCTTGCTTTTTATAATACAGAGTTGAAAAACACACACATATAAGTATATGCAATGTATTTGTGCATGAGTGCCTGTTTGTGTGTGTTAACCTTAGAGTAGACTCTGAATATAGAACTTTAGAACAATCGCTTGTGCATTCTGTAAAAATACAAAAATTGCTCTTGAAATTAAACAGTGAAAAAGGGAAAATTATCATTAAGTTTTACTAAATCAAATCATAGCAAGCAAGGTGCTTAGCAACTAGATATAGGTATTATATACATCACTCAAAAAAAAATCCAAGCAAATCACTAAAAATTGAGGTCTACGAGTAAAACACTTCAGTAAGAAAGGCAGAGAGCAGAAAACATTAATGGCACCCCAAAGGCACCAGTATGCATTTCTGAGAAGAAGAGGGGGAGCTAAGGAGAGACAGAAAATGATGATGTTTTTAGTAAAAATTCAGCCCCAAATGTCAGGCTTACCTCTGGGTTTCTGTTGGTTTACAAACTGGGCCATACACACGTAGGGTAAGAAAAGATGAAGAAAGAGCAAGGCCACTCCAGATTGGTAGGTGGCAGGTTTAATCAGTAAGGGAACTTATCTGTAAGGTTTGTCTTGGAAGCAGCAAGACAGATCTCTGCGATCTCTGGAGCACTGGCCAGAATCCTAAAAGTTTATATAAAAGCCTTAACTGCGCTCAGTCATGTCCACCATCCAAGTGATCTCAACAACGCATTGCTCTCTCAATGCTAGATCCACTATGGGAACTGTAGGCAGAGTGTGCATTTCAGGACAAAGGAGTGGGGGAGCCTCCCATTGGCCTGGGCCAGCTCCTAGGTCAATCAGAGGTCATATCTTCATGCTGACCTACTCCAAGTTTAATTTTGGTTTTGTTTGGCAACATTAGTTGTTTTCATTAAAAAAGTTGGCCTAAATTACCTAGTCTGTGATAACCCCAATGGAAAGTCTTTATTTAGTGTTTCAGATGGATTATGTTCACTTCATTTTCACAACAAATGTATAATCTAGATATTTTTCTCTATAATTCCCTATTAAATATTTTATTATGACTAAGTACAGCACAAAATGAACAAAGTATTTTGATGCTTTCATTGTAGATCCAATCAGCAAATAAAAAAGTTCTTTTGACTGTACAGATAAGTATAATGTGTATATATAAATAAACATAAGTGGGGATCCCTGGGTGGCGCAGCGGTTTGGCGCCTGCCTTTGGCCCAGGGCGCGATCCTGGAGACCTGGGATCGAATCCCACATCAGGCTCCCGGTGCATGGAGGCTGCTTCTCCCTCTGCCTGTGTCTCTGCCTCTCTCTCTCTCTGTGACTATCATAAATAAAATAAAAAAATAAAAAAATAATAAACATAAGTGGGTTTTTTTAAAGCTTGGGGTAGGGGGATCCCTGGGTGGCTCAGTAGTTTAGTACCTGCCTTTGGCCCAGGGTGTGATCCTGGAGACCCAGGATCGAGTCCCGCACTGGGCTCCCCGTGGGGAGCCTGCCTCTCCCTCTGCCTGTGTCTGCCTCTCTTTCTGTGTGTCTCTCATAAATAAATAAATAAATAAATAAATAAATAAATAAATAAATAAATAAATAAAATCTTTTAAAAAATTTTAAAAATAAAGCATGGAGTAGAGTGTAGAAGAGTATATATCAGGATACTTTCCATAAGTACATTGGGGTGCTAATTGCAATCAGAAACGTAATAGGGACATTAATAATTTCTCTGAACCTAATTTTGTCTAATGTCTCTAGCAACAATAACCAGATATTTTTAAGTCAGTAAGTGTAGGGGAAAAAGCATGTTCAATAAATATCTTAGGACCATTACCTTTTTTCCAAATTGAAAAATAAAAATTGTATATATTTAAGGTATACAATGTAATGTTTTGCATTGTGAAATGATTAGCATCATCAAGCTAATTAACATATCCATTACCTCATAGTTACCGTTTTTCATCTGTGAGAACAATAAAGTTTTATGCTCAGCAAAATTCAAACTTATAGTATTATTAATCTATAGTCACTGTGCTGTACATTAGAGCTCCAGAATTTAATCATCTTATGACTGAAACTTTCTGCTTTTCGATGAATCCCTCCCCATTTCCTCAACTCCTTAGTTCCTGGCAATCACCATTCTATTCTTGCTTTTATGAGTTCGACTTATTCTAGAGATTGATTCATGTTGTCACAAATGGCAGGATTTTAAAAAGCAACAAAAAAAACAAATGGCAGGATTTTCTTGCTTCTTCTGAATAATATATATCATATATATACACATACATATGATACATATATACATATATACACATATATACATATATGATATATAATCATAAATATCATATATATCACAATCAAGATTTCAAATACTGGAGCTAGCAGACATGGATTATAAAACAATTTTTATTACTATGTCCAATTATTACAAGAAAAACAATTCAAGAAAATTAAAATGTAAAAAGTGTGAAATGGAAATTTCAGAACTAAAAACACAAACTTAATAGATGGTTTTAACAACAGATCAGAAACAGAAGAAAAGGAAATTAATAAGCTGGAGGAAAATATCCAGACAGAAGCATGCAGACACTTCATTAAAGAGAATTAATGTATGGCAAATAAACAGATAAAAAAGATGTTCAACATCATTAGCCATGAGGAAAACGCAAACTGAGACTACACTGAGATATGACTATGCATTATTAGAACAGCTAACTTAAACAATGATGAAGGGCACCTGGCTGGCTCATTCAGAAGAGCTTGTGACTCTTGATCTCAAGGTCATAAGTTTAAGCCCCACGTTGGGTGCAGAGATTACATAAAGATAAATAAATAAGTAAATGAATGAAACTTAAAAAAAAACAGTGATGATATCAAATGCTGATGAGGATGCAGAGAACCTGAATCTCTCATATATTGCTAGAGTGGATGTAAAATGGTACAACTGCTCTGGAAATTAGTTTGGTAGATAATTTGGAAACTAAATATATACCTACCACATGACTCTTCAATTGTACTCCTCAGTGTTTATCCCAGAGTAATAAAAATTTGTCTGCAAAAGGGTGATACACGGATGTTCATAACAGCTGTATTTGTAATAATTAAAAGGTGGAAATGACACAGATGTCCATAGTGAGTGAATGGTTAAACAAACTGGTACATCCATACTATGGAGTGCTACTCAGCATTAAAAATGAATGAACTGGGTGCTTTGGTGGCTCAGTTGGTTAAGTGTCTGACTTAGGCTCAGGTCATGATCTCAGGGTCCTGGGATCAAGCCCCAGGTCAGGCTCCGCGCTCAGTGGGGAGTCCGCTTCTCACTCTCTCCTTCTGCCCATCGTCCTATTTGTACTTGTTCTCTCTCTCTCTCTCTCTCTTGCTCTCTCACAAATAAATAAAATCATTTAAAAAATTTTAGGGGGGGTCCCTGGATGGCTCAGCAGTTTAGTGCCTGCCTTCAGCCCAGGGTGTGATCCTGGAATCCCGGGATTGGGTCCCATGTCGGGCTCCCTGCATGGGGCCTGCTTCTCCCTCTGCCTGTGTCTCTGTCTCTCTGTGTCTCTCATGAATAAATAAAATCTTTAAAAAATTTTTTAATTGAACTACTGATACATGCATGTTTGATAGAGCTTAAGTTTATTACACAGTGAAAAAATAGAGCCTCAAAGACTATATATTTATGACTCCATTTGTATAACATTATCTACATGAGAAAAGAGTTGAGATAGAAAACAGATTCCCAAGTTTGGGGGATGGACTGAGCAAAAAGAGTGTGTCTATAAAGGGGTGTAGGATGGAGTTCCTTTGTGGAGAAGGAATGGTTATGTATCTTTTATTGTGGCAGTGAATAAACAAATCCATACATATGATACTACTTCATGGAACTTACAGAGAGAGAGAGAGAGGAGAGAGAGAGGCAGAGACACAGGCAGAGGGAGAAGCAGGCTCCATGCCGGGAGCCCGAAGTGGTACTCGATCCTGAGTCTCCAGGACCACGCTCTGGGCTGAAGGCGGCGCTAAACCGCCAAGCCACCGGGCCTACCCAAAAACAATTTTTTTTTTCCAAAAACAATTTTTATTTAGTTTTTACATCCTTGACTGGTAGAATGTTTCAAAACTTCATGTAGATTATCTCATGGAACCTTTAAAAAATTTGTCATTGAAATTATTATTCATCTTTTTTTTTTAAGTGGGCTCTAAGCTGGACATGGAGCCCAATGTGAGGCTCTAACTCACAACCCTGAGATCAAGACCTGAGCAGGAATCAAGAGTCAGACTTAACTGACTGAGTCACTGAAGCATCCAGGCATTGAAATTATTGTTAATTCTACCCCACAAATGTGTTGTGAACATTGAATGAGATAATATGAGAAAGTATTTTTGTAAACTACCAAGCAATATTAAAATTTTTTTTTTAATTTTTATTTATTTGTGATAGTCACAGAGAGAGAGAATGAGGCAGAGACACAGGCAGAGGGAGAAGCAGGCTCCATGCACTGGGAGCCTGACGTGGGATTCGATCCCGGGTCTCCAGGATCACGCCCTGGGCCAAAGGCAGGCGCCAAACCGCTGCGCCACCCAGGGATCCCGCAATATTAAAATTGAAGCAATTATATTATTCCAACATTTGATTCCCTAACAAAAAAGTTTTCCTAATACAAATTTATTTTCTATTCAGAACTGAATTATCTACCTGGAGGATATATTTTGATAATTAATTTAAGTAATTCAATTAATTAGCTATCATTAAAACCCATCATTATATTATTATTTTAGTATAAATGACTGTGACTTGTTTTCAAGGTGATTTCCAGAGCAAACTTGGATGTGTTGGCTATCAAATCACTCCAAATGAAATAGAGGTTGATATCCAGTATCTAAAAAGCACACATCAGGAATGATGCAAACTGCTAAACTGGTGAATGTAATTGTATTAAAATGAGTGTCTCCATTTCTGAACAGACGGAACACCTCGGAAAAGGCAATAAATAAAAAATAGAGTCACAAAAATGCCAAAAATTCCTAGGATTAAACTTAGATATTGCTAAAATATTTAAGAGGAAGAGTATCTCGCTGAAGAGTAGAAAAGAAGTAAATTTCATAAAAATGTCCAATTGTACGTATCAAAAAAGGAGACAACTCTGTGTTGGAAAGATCTTGCATTTTCTTTAATTAATTCTTTAATTAAAAGAAGAGAAGTAGAAAAGAAGTAAATTTCATAAAAATGTCCAATTGTACATATCAAAAAAGGAGACAACTCTGTGTTGGAAAGATCTTGCATTTTCTTTAATTAATTCTTTAATTTCTTTAATTTAGTCATCTGAGAATAAAACACTGTTATGAATTTATCAACTTAACACTCGTAAAATGGAGCACATGGTGCCAGATCTCAAGAAAAACTGAAATAGAGAAGTTTATTATTCACAGGTCCTAGAGGAAGTACCCAGCACACGTCAAGGGACCACACAGGGAGGTCAAGGTAGAGTGTAGCCAGAGGGAGAGACAGGACTTAGGGCATATGTCTTTATTAGGGTCCATGGGCAGGATTTCTGTGCTAAGACTGGATTGGTCAATTCAAACTTAAAAAATGGAATTTTAATAATCCCATGGTTGTCTTATCTAAGGTGCACACAAGGGGAAAGCTCTAGGAGACAGGGGAGACTGTTGATCACAAGACTGTTAGGGAGTCACATTAGGAGCTGACATTTACTTATGACTCTGCCTCTGCTATGTAGGGCATGAGCGTCTGTGAGCGGCTAGCAAGTATGTGCTATTTATGTCTTAGACGTATGTGAGTTTAAGATCACTGCAAGCCAGTTGGCCAAACAAAATGGATGCCAACCAAGGCCATGATGCCAAGCTCAATTAAACAAAAACCAAAAGTGACAATTTCATAAGTATGGGAAGCAGATGTTTATGTTAACATCTAAAAGTAAATGAATAGAATATTTAATGAAATCCTTAAAGAAAGAGGGTATATAGGAGACATATCAAACACCAGATACTCAATGGTATTTATAATGCTATAGTAATGAAACCTTGGGGCACCTAGCTGGGTCTGTTGGTAGATCATGCGACTCTTGATCTTTGGGAATGTGAGTTCATTGCTCATGCTGGGTGTGGAGATTATTTAAAAAAATAAATAAGTAAAGTACAATGCTACAGTAATGAAACCTTGTGCTATTGGCCTAATTATTGAGAAAATTCAATAGACTGGAGAGTTCAATTGCTATCACATAAGGTAGGTAGTTAACAGAAATAAACATCCACAGATATATTGTCAATTTATAACATACTCAAACTCAGTCAGCCTATGTTAAAATTTGAATTAAAAAAAAAGACATCAATTACTCTCACTTAGATGGAGTTCATGGTGAGTTATTTAATGAAAAAGATGTATTATGTGAGATTAATTCCACTTAATAAAATGCTATTTTGTTCCAAAGTTTCCCATGAGTCACAGAATCAGGATGTAGACATAGTCAAACTCCATAAACTCCCTTGGAAAATCACTCCGAATTGATTGCCTGAAAGCTCAGTGCTGAACAGCCCAGCTAAAGGACAAGTGTTGAAGGCAGTGAAGAAAACACACAGCAGAATGTATACAGTATGATCCCTTGTTTCCAGGAGCTGCCAAGGCCAAACTCCATGAATTGACTTTAAAGAGAAAGAGAAACATAAATGTCACCACCACAATATTCGATCCTATACAAAGACATGCCTAAATACATGCAATTTTGGAGTATTACATGTTGTTCTAACTGTAGCAAATTTTGAATAAAATGAATTAAACAATATTGATTAAAGAAGAAATATGAAATGAAGGGTAAATGGCAAAGGTATTACTTTTCTCTTTAGTATATCACGTTGCCTGGTGTCACTAGTAATGGTGTACAAGAATTTACAATATTATTAAGAAAAGTATTATAGGGCAGCCCGGGTGGCTCAGCGGTTTAGCGCCGCCTTTGGCCCAGGGCATGATTCTGGAGACCCAGGATCGAGTCCCAGGTCAGGCTCCCTGCATGGAGCCTGCTTCTCCCTCTGCCTCTCTCTCTCTCTCTCTCTCTCTCTCTCTGTCTCTCATGAATAAATAAATAAAATCTTTTTTAAAAAAGGAAAAGTATTATAGGAAATGACGAAAAAATTGGTACCACAGACCATTTACTTGATATAATATTACAAACATGGAAAAATAATGATGAAAATGATAATCACTTACACTGAATGCTTATGTATCTGGCAAAGAGCTTAGTATTCTTATGTAGATTATCAGGCTTGATCCTCACAACAATCTTATGCTATAAAAATATGAATTGTATAACAATGAATTGTCAAGAAAATTCAATGACACGACGTATGTAAGCAGCCTTTTGGGAACTGAGAAGTAACAACAGAAACATAGATGGTTTTATTATCACAAAATTCAATTTCATAATAAATGCACATTTGGAGACACCTAGGATGGCTAATTCAGTTAAGCATCTGCCTTCGACTCAGGTCGTGGTCTTGGGGTCCTGGGATCGAGCCCGCATTTGGTTCCCTGCATAGCAGCAAGTCTGCTTCTCCCTCTCCCTCCGTGATCTCTCTCACTCTCAAATAAATAAATAAAAATCTTTAAAAAATACACATTTAATAATCATATTAGATTTCTTGTTTAGAATTCATTTTCCCACTTTCCTAGCTGGACGAAGTTGCTAGTTATTGTCCCTACAATAAAAGCACTGCTTAACTTGTTTATATGATTATTCATGAAATATTCTGATTATGATGATGTAACGTTTTTAAATATGTTTTAATGGTTTTAATATCCCAATGACCCCCAAAACATTATTATTAATCACTAAAAGTCCCAAGAACTTCTGCTGGAAAAAAGTCAGGAATATAATTTGTTAAGAGAAGTAGTATTTAAGGAAGTAAATACAATTAATGGCTTCCCTAAGTACTGGTAAAAACCTTTTGAAAACAATAATCCATAAAAGAAACTATCCACAACAGGACGAAAAAAGTGAAAAATGCCAATGAGTAAGTTTAAATGTACAGATGTCCTGATTGTATACAAATACTATCCTCTCTCTGTGTGTTTACACATGCAATAGATTTGGGATGGAAAGAGAATAAACTGCAAAGTAGTTAATCAAATTATAATTTGAAAGTGATTTTGTTTTCTAGGGATAGGACATAATGTTGTTATAGTCCATATGCAAGAAAAAACAAGTGGAAATACATATAAGAAACCTAATAAAGAATGCCAATGGACAATATTTGATACATTAAACTATACTATAAAGTTATAATAATTAAAACAAACAATAAAGACAATCAATAGTTAAAGTGGATATAGGAAAATTAGGGGCGCCCAGCTGGCTCAGTCAGTGGAGCATGTGACTCTTGATCTGGGGGTTGTGAGTTCAAGCCCCACATTGGTATAGAGGTTACAAAAAAATAATAAATAAATAAATAAATAAATAAATAAATAAATAAATAAAATGGATATGAGAAAATTCAACAATTGCAAATCACTTTTCACCATTAAATGGAAGCATTATACACATTTTTGAAGGTTACATTTGAAAATACCCAAAACCTGAAAATCTACTAACCAACAAATACATTCATAATAATTTTCTTCATTCAAGAAAACAAGGAGCAGATGAGTTTATAAAATATGACTCCTCTTTTGGGAAATAAGCAAAAAGTAAATGCAAAAGAGTGTCCCTATGTTTATGTATTATGGGTGAGTATATATAATTTTATGGGAGAAAAATTATGAGGAGAAATTCTTACATGCTGTCATGTAAGCTAGGCTTCCAATGAGTAAGTTTCATAATTAGGTGAAAATATCACTATATATTCACCAGTGCAACTCAACCCTTTCATCATGTGTCAGTTGTGTAATGTGAAAACAATAAATAATGTAATGACTTAGAGAAGTTAACTCCAACACTTTGGCTCTTTATTTTTAAAAATATACATTATTTCTAAATTCCAGAGTTATTTTTAAAAGTTATATGAAATGTCAATTACCTATGTCACATGTGATATTTTTAAAAATTTTCTATTAAAAAAAGCTATTAGCAACCAAGTTAATTGTTAATTGGTTACTTGATCCACTAAGTGGGACATTGAAATAGAACAATTATGGATATTAAGATTTAAAAATGGTGGAAATGTGTAAGAGTAATCCTGTACATTTTTTAAAGACTTTATTTGAGAGAGAGAGAGAGAGCATGAGTGTGAGTAGGGACTGGGGGAAAGGGACAGGCAGACTCTCCACTGAGCACAGAACCTGATGTGGGGCTCGATTCCAGGACCCCAAGATCATGACCTGAGCCAAAGTCAGGTGCTTAACTGACTGAGTCACCCAGGTGCCTCAGTAATCCTGTACTTTTAACATCAAAACAGCAATAACATGACAGCAATACATTTGAACATTTGTTAATATATAGTTTTGTTGCTAAAATGCAGTTAAAATTGCAAAATGGATTTCTGGAAAGAGATTATTAATTAATTTTTTATTATATAAATTTGCCTGATTTCACTAATGAGAGTAAGAAAGCATCACTTTAGTTACTCAAAATAAATAAAGATAACACATTTAAAAAGAAGAATAAATGGGACGCCTGGGCAGTTCAGTGGTTGAGGGTCTGCCTTTGGCTTAGGGCATGGTCCCAGAGTCCCGGGATCAAGACCCACATTGGGTTCCTCTCAAGGAGCTGGCTTATCCCTCTGCCTATGTCTCTGCCTCTCTCTGTCTCTCGTGAATAAATAAATAAAATCTTAAAAAAAAACTCCAAGAAGAATAAATGTAGACTACCTAATCTCCAACAATCCCATGTCCTTCTAATGTTGAAAGAATATAATAACACCAATTCCTATCATTAATAACTACATATACATTTTTCATTAAATGTTACTTAGTGTTTACTTACCTGTTAGAGTTCCTGGTGCTTTCAAATAAATTATTTATTAACCTCTCACAGTCAATCAGAGACATGGACACGAATTTTATGCTACAAGTTTGTCATGAGGATGAGTAAGGAAACATACAAAAATAGTTTTGTGAGCTTTAAAACAACACACATACGTAAGCAACTGTATTGTCTTATTCAATTCACTAACAAAGTACTTTTAAGAAATGCTGAGTTTATACCTAAAACTTACTAGCATGTACATAACTTGATTAAGTCTATTCGATAGCTAATATTAAGTTCCAATATTAAACTCATTTATTGCAATTGTTTGGCGTTCAGGAGACTGCCAGGCAACACTAGATGAGTTAGCATCAAAGTCATTACAAACATATTTTGTGAGAGCCTGGATGCCAAAATACAGAAGTGTATCAACAGTCTAAGAGGCACATTTCAAGCATAATCCCTAAATAAATACTACCTGAATTGGTTGAAAAACCAGAAGGCACATATTTTTTGTGATGATGTGTATGAAAGATTTTTTAAAATTGTAATCCATGAAAGGGAGCTATTATTAAAACCTTGGGGAATCTAGCAATCCGTGCTGAAAGGATTGAGAACTTTCAATTTGTTCAGGAAGGAAACACGACGACAGAAATTATATAATAACCAATAGCTTTCCCAATTACCAAAATTCATATGTCAGAAATGAAAGTGTGAAAAAACCCACAAAAAACAAAACGAAGAGATAGAATCTAAAATTGTTGGAGTTGAATTTATCACGTATTTTCAAGGGCATTTATGGTGAAACAAAAAAAAAGAAATCTGGGAAACAGTAATTTTAAACACATACGGAGAGAAAAGGCTTACTATTGTAAAGTTGTTAATATTTCATTAATTAACTTATAGTCATTTTAGAGTTAAAAGTTCTAATATAAGCTAATGTAATTTTGGTGAGTTTGATAAAATGAGATAATGGTAATGTCGCAAAATAAATTGGTGACATATGACATAAAAACAATGGAAAAGTAGAATAGGAAAAGCAATTGAATAGCAGAATCCTTATTACTATAATGCTGTAATAATTTAGACAAACTGCTGCTGGCTCAATCATTGGTAAATGCAACTTATTTGAGAAGTAGTCGTAGCACAAAGTTGATATTTGGGAGAAAACACACATAAATTCTCAATTTAAAGCATATACCTCAATTCAGCCCACATGAGTTAAAACTAATATTTAAACATTTCAAACATTAATCCATAAAGCAATTTGACTTAGGCGCGTGTGATGTACTTCATTTTTGTAGTGTGATGAAAAATGAAAAAAAAAACATACAATAATCCCCATTACAAAAAAAAAAAAAAAAGGACTGGAGAAATATATAGGACTGATGGGAGATCATCAGCGTCTCATTTGTGTCTTTATACTGTTGACTAAAATTAGCAAACATTCCTCTTTCAATAAGACACAATTTAAAAAGAAAATACATGCTGTTAAAAATGAGAAGAAACTTTGCTTAATTGTTCCGTAACTAACAAGCAATATACTTAGGGTTTTTATGTGGATTACCTTGTTTAATCTTCCCACACAAAAAACATAGCGTAGTTGTTAAGTATACATCACAGATTTGTAAGGGTGACTTAAAGAAATTAATATATGAGAAAATTATGACTGAAAGGGTTTATAATGCTCAGGTTCATCCTTAAAAATAAAATTACTATCAAATAAAAATAAAAACATTTTATATGGGGCACCCAGGTGGCACAGTCCAACTCTTGGTTTCAGCTCAGGCATGGTCTCAGGATCGTCAGATTGAACCCCGCATTGAGTTCCCCACTGAGCACAGAGTCTGCTTGAGAGTCTTCTTCTCCCTCTGCACCCTCCCCCTCAGAATAAATAAATAAATATTAAAAAAAAAAATAAAATAAATATTAAAAAAAAACATTTTTGGGATGCCTTGATGGCTCAGTGGTTGAGCACCTGCCTTCTGCTCAGGGTGTGAACCTGGGGTCATGGGATCGAGTCCCATGTCGGGCTCCCTGCATGGAGCCTGCTTCTCCCTCTGCCTATGTCTCTGCCTCTCTTTCTCTGTGTCTCTCATGAATAAATAAATAAAATCTTTAAAAAAACCATTTTCACTGCTGGCTTTTGATTTATGAATTGTTTCTATGAATCACTTTATGAACCTCCAATTTTGCAAAGTCATGTATATACTATCATCCTCAGTTTACAAAAAAAGACAATAAAAATCTATCACAATTGTCAATATTTCTTATTTAAAAATGTGTGGGAAAAAAAAAGGTGTGAGATACCAAAGGTTGGTGTAGGTAAGAGGGCAATTACTAGTTTTTAATTACATATCCTTAGCTAGTTCCATTCGAGATGGTGAAAAGGGGCTATTTTGTTACTTAAAATAATCAATAGAGATATAAAGAGATAAAAAGGGGGCATCTGTCTGGCTCAATTGGGGGAGCATGCTACTCTTGATATTGGGGTTGTGGGTTGAGCCCCACATTGTGTGTAGAGATTACTTAAAAACAAAATCTTTAAAAAATTTAAAGAGATAAAAAGGAAAGAATCTATAGGCAAACCCTTTAATGCAGAAATTTTAAGTCATTTCACTTCTAGAAACCATAATTTTCCTATAAACCAAAGATATTAACTATACTTAATATTAAAATTGGACAAAAGTAACAGCAGTAGTTACAATGATTAAGATTGAAAGACTACTTACATGGTAGGCTGACTGGTATTTGTGGATAATCTCGCTTGAACCTTATAAAAGTTATATAATACAGATGGTATTAATTCTGAGGATTAATTTTAATTAATGAGGTACCTAAGTGGCTCGATTGGTTAAGACTCCTATTCTTGATTTCTGTCATCATTCTGTCATTCTGCTCAAGTCATCATTTCATTAGGCTCTGTGCTGGGCTTCGAGCCTGCTTAAAATTCTCTCTGTCCCCTCCCCACTCCACCCCCCACCCCGTTCTCTCTCTAAAATTAAAAAAAAGAAAAGAAAAGAAAATTTTAATTAAGTACTTCTATGTACCAGGCACTATTTTGGTTGCTTGGATGACAGACCAAATTCCTGTCCTTATAGAGCCTACACTGTAGAGAAACACACTAGAAAATTAATGATTAAAGAAGTAAGTACACCACATGTATTTTAGGTGGTGATACATGCTATGGCGAAAAATACAACAGGTAAGAAGAGGGTATGCAAGAAGAATTGTGTTAGTGTAGTTTTATAATGGAACTAGGAATATGTGGAGAGTCTGTAAACAGTTAAAACAAAGATTGGAATTGGGTCTCACAGTTGGTAGTCTTAAAGGAATGGATTTATAACGGGGGTTATAAAGCATGAGAAAGAATGGTCTGGAAGTGGCAATTAGGAGTGAGATCCAGGAGTGAGGAAGAGCGAACAGTCACCCCTTGAGAAGGATTCGAAAGAAACCATATCCTCAGAGGAGAGTCAGGTTTTAATTAGAGCAAGAAGATAAACCCCAGGGAATAACATAAGGATGTTCACTGTGATTGTTCTGGGACATCTTATTATTTTAAAATGCAGTGATTTTCATAGGTTTGTTGAATTTCTAAAGTTTGGTCATGTTTTTAAAATCAGTTATCCTAAAAAAAATAAAAAAATAAAAAATAAAATCAGTTATCCTCAGTCGATGTAGAGAAATGGGTCGTATGAGCTTTTGAGTTTCCTTTTGTCGCATTGTGTGTAGATGGCAAATACCGTTGTGCACATTCGAAACTATTAAAATTTGAAATAAGGAGAAATTAGTGGGCAGAAATCCTTTCATCATCTTGATAGAAATATAATTTTATGTGAATTAAGCAGTAGCCAATATGTGCTTTTAATATGATAATAATAATAATAATAATAATGACCATAGAATATAATAGGAAAACCTGACCCTGTGGTATACATTTTTAGTTTTGGTAGAAATCATATTTTCTATCATCCATTTATATATGGAACAAAGCAGAATTTTTAACTTTGGCCTTTTCGTTTTGCTTTTGCTAACGAGCTTTTAAAGATATTCACAGAATTTGGGAAGCATAATGGATATACAAGAAACTGCACATATTAAAAGCGCACTATGATAATTTCTGACATATATACACACATGAAACGTGTCCATCATCCCCAAAAGTTTCTTGAAGCAGTTTTGTAACATCTCTCTCCTGTTAATTCCTGCTGCCTTTCTCCAACCTCAAACCAAGACAAATACTGATATGCTTTCTGTGACAATAGGTCAGTTTGAATTTTCTGCAAATTTACATAGATGGAATCATAGAATATGCACTCTTTATTGTGTTCTTTCACTCAACATAATTATTTCGCAATTAATTAATCCATGTTGCTGCAGGTATCCAAGGTTTATTCATCTCTATGGCCGAATAGTATTCCATTATATGAACATACCAAAATTTGCTATCCGTACACTTGCTGGTATACACTCGGGTTGTTTATACTTACTTTGCCATTATGAGCATTTGTATGTAATTATTTGCATCACATGTTTTCATATTTCTTGAATAAATACCTAGGATTGGAATGGATAGATCATATGGTAGGTACATGTTTAACTTTTTATGAATCTGCCAGAAATTATCAAAGTGATTGTGTCATTTACATTCCGACCTTCAGTATAGTAGACTTGCAGTGCCCACAGCCTCACAAACACTTGGAGTCATCACTATTTTCAATTTTAGAGTACCTTCTAATAGGTACACAGTAGGATCTTATTGTGATATTGCATTTCCCTAATGACTAATGAATAACCATCTTTCATGTGCTTATTTTCCATTCCTTTATCTTCTTTAATAAAGTGTCTATTCAAATCTTTTGTCCGTGTTTATTGGGCTGTTTAATTCCTTATTATTGAGTTTTGAGGATTCTCTGTGTATTCTCTATGGAAATTCTTTCTCACATATGTGGTTAGCAAACATTTTCTCACAATCTGAGGTTTTCATTCTCTTTATGGTGTCTTTCAATGATCAGAATTTGCATGAGGTCCAATTTGTCTTTTCTTTTTCATCAACAGGTTGGTGGGGGTGGTTTGAATCTTAGAAATGGTTTCGAAGTAGCAAATATTTCGCCTTACGTTTTCTTATCAAAGCATTATTGTTTGAGGTTTTTAATTTAGGTCTATAATCCATTTCCAGTTAGTTTTTATACAGTGAGATGTGTAGATCAAATTATTTTTTTGCATGTGAATATGCAATTGCTGCATACGCAATTTTTGAAAAGACTATCCGTTCTCAGAAATCTCACAGAGGAAGACATAGACATGGCCAACAAGCACAGGAGAAAATGCTCCGCATCACTGGCCATCAGGGAAATACAAATCAAAACCACAATGAGATACCACCTCACACCAGTAAGAATGGGGAAAATTAACAAGGCAGGAAACCACAAATGTTGGAGAGGATGCGGAGAAAGGGAACCCTCTTGCCCTGTTGGTGGGAATGTGAACTGGTGCAGCCACTCTGGAAAACTGTGTGGAGGTTCCTCAAAGAGTTAAAAATAGACCTGCCCTACGACCCAGTAACTGCACTGCTGGGGATTTACCCCAAAGATACAGATGCAGTGAAACGCCGGGACACCTGCACCCCGATGTTTATGGCAGCAATGTCCACAATAGGCGAACTGTGGAAGGAGCCTCAGTGTCCATCGAAAGATGATGGATAAAGAAGCTGTGGTCTCTGTATACAATGGAATATTCCTCAGCTGTTAGAAACGACAAATACCCACCATTTGCTTTGACGTGGATGGAACTGGAGGGTATTATGCTGAGTGAAATAAGTCAATCGGAGAAGGACAAACATTATATGATCTCATTCATTTGGGGAATATAAAAAATAGTGAAAGGGAATAAAGGGGAAAGGAGAAAAAAATGAGTGGGAAATATCAGAAAGGGAGACAGAACATGAGAGACTTCTCTAACTCTGGGAAATGAACAAGGGGTGGTAGAAAGGGAGGTGGGCGGGGGGCGGGGGTGACTGGGTGACGGGCAGTGAGGGGGGCACTTGATGGGATGAGCACTGGGTGTTATTCTATATGTTGGCAAATTGAACACCAATAAAAAATAAATTAAAAAAAGTAAATAAACATAACTAAAGCAATGTGAAAAAAGACTATCCGTTCTCTTCTAATTGTCCTTTGAATCTTTGTTGATGATCAATTTTCTATATATGCATATATGTGTGGTTCCATTTCTGGACTTTCTGTCACATTTCATTTATATATTTCTATCATTATAACATTACCACACTCTCTTGGTCATTGTTATTTTGTAAAACTTATTGAAATCAAGTAGTATGACCCCTCCAACTTTGTTGTTTTTAAAAGTTCTTTTGCTATTCCAGGTCCTTTGCATTTCCATATAAATATTAGAGTCAGTCATAAATTTGTATTAAAACAAACCTTTGGGTTTCAAAATGATCACCACAAGAAGTCTAGTTAACATCCATTACCATATAGTTACAAATTTTTTTAATGAATTAATTTTTTATTGGTGTTCAATTTACCAACATACAGAATAACACCCAGTGCTCATCCCGTCAAGTGCCCCCCTCAGTGCCCGTCACACATTCACCCCCACCCCCCGCCCTCCTCCCCTTCCACCACCCCTAGTTCGTTTCCCTGAGTTAGGAGTCTTTTTCTTCTCCCTTCCCTTATATTCCCTTTCACTGTTATTTATATTCCCCAAATGAATGAGAACATACACTGTTTGTCCTTCTCCGATTGACTTATTTTACTCAGCATAATACCCTCCAGTTCCATCCACATTAAAGCAAATGGTGGGTATTTGTCATTTCTAATGGCTGAGGAATATTCCATTGTATACATAGACCACAGCTTCTTTATCCATTCATCTTTCGATGGACACCGAGGCTCCTTCCACAGTTTGGCTATTGTGGACATTGTGCTAGAAACATCGGGGTGCAGGTGTCCCGGGGTTTCATTGCATCTGAATCTTTGGGTAAATCCCCAACAGTGCAATTGCTGGGTCGTAGGGCAGGTCTATTAATATTCGATAAAGGAGGAAAGACTATCCATTGGAAGAAAGACAGTCTCTTCAATAAATGGTGCTGGGAAAATTGGACATCCACATGCAGAAGAATGAAACTAGACCACTCTCTTTCACCATACACAAAGATAAACTCAAAATGGATGAAAGATCTAAATGTGAGACAAGATTCCCTCAAAATCCTAGAGGAGAACACAGGCAACACAACACCCTTTTTGAACTCGGCCACAGTAACTTCTTGCAAGATACATCCACGAAAGCAAAAGAAACAAAAGCAAAAATGAATTATTGGGACTTCATCAAGATAAGAAGCTTTTGCACAGCAAAGGATACAGTCAACAAAACTAAAAGACAACGTACAGAATGGGAGAAGATATTTACAAATGACGTATCAGACAAAGGGCTAGTTTCCAAGATCTATAAAGAACTTATTAAACTCAACACCAAAGAAACAATCCAATCATGAAGTGGGAAAAGACATGAAGAGAAATCTCACAGAGGAAGACATAGACATGGCCAACATGCATATGAGAAAATGCTCCGCATCACTTACCATCAGGGAAATACAAATCAAAACCACAATGAGATACCACCTCACACCAGTGAGAATGGGGCAAATTAACAAGGCAGGAAACCACAAATGTTGGAGAGGATGCGGAGAAAAGGGAACCCTCTTACACTGTTGGTGTGAGTGTGAACTGGTGCAGCCACTCTGGAAAACTGTGTGGAGGTTCCTCAAAGAGTTAAAACAAATTTTTTTTCTTGTGATGAGGACTTTTAAGATTTATTCTCTTGCAGATCTTAAAAGCCCTCATCAGTGATGATTAGTGATGTTGATCATCTTTTCATGTGTCTGTTGGCTTCCCAAAATGAAAAAATTAATTCAAAAAGATAGATGCACCCAATGTTTACTGCAGCATTATTTACATTAGCCAAGAAATGGAAGCAGCCCAAGTGTCTATCCATAGATGAGTGGATAAAGAAGATATAATATATATATATGTTATGTATCATATTTATGCATATGTATACACTATAGAATATTACTCAGCCATTAAAAAGAATGAAATCCTGCCATTTTCAGTAACATGAAGCATAAAGTATAATGCTATGTGAAATAAGTCAGAGAAAGACAAATAACATGAGTTCACTTATATGTAGAATTTAAGAAACCAAACAAAAGAAAAAGAGACAAACCCAAAAATATTATTTTTTTCTAAACAGATCATTAAATACAGAAAACAAATTGGTAGTTCCCAGAGGGGAGGTGGGTAGAGGAATGGGTGAAATAGGTGAAGGGGATTAAGAGTACTCTTACTGTGATGAGCACTGAGTAATGTATAGAATTGTTTAATCCGGGGTGCCTGGGTGGTTCATGCAGTTGAGCAACTGACTCTTGATTTTGGCTCAGGTCATGATCTCAGGGTCCTGGGATTGGGCAGGTGTAGGCTCCACACTCAGCAGGGAGTTTGCTTTGGGAGTCTCCCTCTCCCTCTGCCCCTCCCCTTGCATGCTCACTCTCTCTCTCTCTAACAAATAAATTAATCTTAAAAAAATAATTGCTGAATCATTATATTGTACACTTGAAATTAATATAACACTTTATATTAATTATACTTAATTAAAAGAAAAGTTCTTGGGGCTTCTGGGTGGCTCAGTGGGCTAAGCGTCTGAATCTTGACCTCCACTCAGGTCTTGATCTCAGGATTGTGAATTCAAGTCCCAAGTTGGGCCGTGGAGCCTGCTTTAAAAAAACAAACAAACAGGGACGCCTGGGTGGCTCAGCGGTTGAGCAGCTGTCCTCGGCGTAGAGCATGATCTCGGGATCCGGGATCGAGTCCCACATCGGGCTCCCTGCAAGGAGCCTGGTTCTCCTTCTGCCTATATCTCTGCCTCTCTCTCTCTCTCTCTCTCTCTCTCTCTCTATCTCTGTGTCTCTCATGAATAAATAGATATATCTTTAAAAAATAAAAAAACATATAAAACAATTTCTTTAACTATGTATGGTGACATGTGAAGTAGACTTATTGTGGTGATTAGTTTGCTATGTATAGAAATATCAACCTATGTTGTATACTTGAAGGTAAAATAATGCTATGTGTCAATTATATCAATTTAAAAATTATTAATTTAGAAAGATTTACTCTCTAAGCAACTTTCAAATATACAATGCAGTATTATTAACTAGATTCACCATGCTGTACATTTACATCCTTATGACTTACTTATTTTATAACTGGAAGTTTGTATCTTTTGACCACCTTTACTTACTTGCCTATCCCTCGGCCCCTGTCTCTGGCAACCATCAATCTGTTTTTAGTATCCATCAGCTTTTATTTTTAGATTCTATATGTAAGTGAGATCTTACAATATTTGTTTTTCTCTGCTTGACTTATTTCACTTCCCATAATGCCCTCAGGGTCCATCCAAGTTGTTGCAAATGGCAAGATTGTATTCTTTTTTTATGGCTTAAAATTCCATTGTAGGGATCCCTGGGTGGCGCAGCGGTTTGGCGCCTGCCTTTGACCCAGGGCGTGATTCCTAGAGACCCGGGATCGAATCCCACGTCGGGCTTCCGGTGCATGGAGCCTGCTTCTCCCTCTGCCTATGCCTCTGCCTCTCTCTCTCTCTCTCTTTGTGACTATCATAAAAAAAATCCATTGTATATTTACCACTTTTTCTTTATCCATTCATTGATGGACACAAGGTTGATTTCATATGTTGGCTATTGTAAATTATGCTACAATAAACACGGAGGTGCATATATCTTTTTTAATTAGTGTTTTTTGTTTTCTTCAGATAAATACCCAGAAGTAGAATCTTTAAATCATATGGTAGTTCTATTTTTAACAATAAATGTACCGTTATATCAACATAATTAGGATGCCTGGACAAATATATGGAAATGTTATTTGTTCTAAACCAATTTATCAATCACTTTAACTTTCTGGTTCCTTGCAGTAAAAAAAAAATAATGGACAAATTTCTATCATGACTAGTACAAGAAGTTCAATAATTTTGAACTTAATATATAAGTTTTTTCCTAACAGTCTTTTAACTTTTTATTTGAAGCAATTATGGATTCACAGGAAGTAGAAAATATAGTACAGAAAGGTGTCATGTACTCATCTCCCAATTTCCCTCAGTGGCTACATCTTACATAGTTATAGGACAATATAAAAATTAAGAATTCAACATTGGCCACTTTTTCCTCCCTTCCTTCCCCAGGGGGAAGAAAAGGATCCAACATTGGCATAATGTTTGTATATTGTGTTATGGCATTTTATCATGTGTTAATTTGCATACCTACTATCACAATCAATACAAGAACAGTTTCATAACCCAAAAAATCTCCCTCAGATTATTGCTTTATAGTTATAACTATCTCATATTCCCCATCATACTTAACCCATAGAAATCACTAATATGTTTCCAATCCCTATAGTTTTATCTTTTCAGGAATGGTATATGATAATGTGCAGCATAGGGAGTATAACAAATAATATTATAATAACTTTGTATGTTGACAGGTGGTAAGTTGACTTATTGTGGGGATCATTTTGTAATATATAAAAATATTGAAGGGCTCCTGGGTGGCTCAGTGGGTTGAGCAGCCAACTCTTGATTTCGGCTCAGGTCATGGTCTCAGGGTCCTGGGATCCAGCCCCAAGCTCAGGGAGGAATCTGCTTAAGGATTCCTTAAGGATTAAGAGAGAGATCTCCTTCTCTCTCTGCCTCTTTTCCTACACTCACTCTCTCTCTCTCACTTTCTCTCTCCCAAATAAATAAATAAATCTTAAAAAAATATTGAATCACTGTGATGTATACCTGAAACAGATAGGATATTGTACATCAATTATACTTAAATTTTTAAAAATGGCATACAAATGGAATTACGCAATATTACCTTTTGAGATTGACTTTGTTTCACTCCCCGTAGTGTTCCTGAGAGCCAACCAAGTTGGTGTGCAATTGCTGAGTATAATTCACAGCTTATTTAGCTTTTTACCTATTGAAGGATGTATTGCTTGTTTCCCAGTTTGGGCTATTACAATTAGAACTGCTATAGGAAATCATGTACAGAATTTTGTGTAAGCATGTTTTCATCTCTCTGGGATAAGTACCCAGGAGTGCAAGTACAAAGTGAAGTATGTTTAATTTTTAAGAAATCACCAAACTTGTCCAGAGCAGCTGCACCATTTTATGCTTCCACCAGCAATGTATAAAAGATGATTTCTCTCCATCCTTGTCAGCATTTGATGTTGTCACTATTTTAGATTTTATTTTTTAAAGATTTTGTTTGTTTAATCATGAGTCACAGAGAAAATAAGAAAAGACATGAGACATGTCACTGAAGAGGAGATACAGGCAGCAAAGAAGAGAACAATACTCCAACCAGAGAGAGAGGCAGAGACATAGGCAGAGGGAGAAGCAGGCTCCCTGCGGGGAGCCCAGTGAAGGACTCAATCCCAGGATCCCAGGATCATGACCTGAGTCAAAGGCAGACGCTCAACCACTGAGCCACTCAGGTGCCCCACTATTTTATATTTTAGCTTTTCTAATAGGTATATGGTAATATCTAATTGTGGCCTTAATTTATATTTCCCTAATGTCTATCCATGTTGGCTGTATTTCCATGAGCTTCTTTGCTGCCTGTATCTCCTCTTCAGTGACATGTCTCATGTCTTTTCTTATTTTCTCAATGGATTTTCTTTTTACTGTTGAGTTTTGAGAATTCTTTATATATTCTAGAGATGAATCCTATTTCACATACATGGTTTTCAAATCTCTAAGTCTGTAGGCTGTTATTTTATCCTCTTAAAAAAGTCGTACAACAAAAGTTTGTAATTTAGACAAAGTCTAATTTGTCTTTTTTTTTTTTTTTAATTTTTTTTTTTTTTAAATCCACGGGAAAGAGCCAAAGCAGTTCTTTTTTTTGTCTTTTTTTTTCTTTTATGGATTGTACTTTTGGTGTCATGTTTAAGAATTCTTCATCAAGCCCTAGGTCCTGAAGTTTTTCTCCTATGTTATTTTTTAAAGTAGTCTCTACACCCAATGTGTGGCTTGACTCATGACCCTGAGCTCAAAAGATGCAAACTCTACTGACTGAGCCAACCAGGCACCCCTGCCTATGTTATTTATTTTTTTTTGTATTACACCTTTAGAAACAAAAGGATCTATTTTGAATATATTTTGTGTTTTTTAACACAGTTTTTATTTGGGAATGATTTTAGATTTACAGAAAAGTTTCAAATGTGGTACATTTTCACCTAGTTTCTACTACCGTGAACATCTTACATCACCATAGTACATATTTCCAAACTAAGAAATTAACATTAGTGCATTACTATTAATAAAGCTCCAGTTTTATTTGGATTTCAACATTTATTCCACTAGTCTTTTTTTTATTTTCCAAGATTCAATCTATCCTTGTCATCTTTTTTAATTAACTATTTTATGTCTTGTTTACATAGCTATATAAGCTTTCTTTTGGCTGACTTTTGCCTAATATGTCTTTTTCCATGCTTTTACTTTCAACTATTATGTGTTCTTGTGTTTAAGATCTGTTTCTTGTAAACTGCATATATCTCAATTCTAGGATATACAGGTATTTCAACCTGTTGCACTATCATATCATTCATATTCCCCTCTTTTCCCCATTCCATCATATTGATGTTTCATACTCTTTTATTTTAGTGTAATTGTGATTATTTTTACTCTCTCTCTCATTCTCTCCCCTGCTCTGTCTCATCTATTTTACCACAACAAACTTTACCCTGAGAATGTATCATCTTTCCTTATGCAGTTGCTGGAGTATTGTTTTATTTAGAGAGAGAGAACACGCACAGGGGAGCATCAGAGAGCGAGGGAGAGAGAATCTTAAGCAGATTCCATGACCAGCGCAGACCCGACACGGCTCAATCTCAGGAACCTGAGATCATGACCTGAGCCAAAATCAAGAGTTGGAGCTTAACCAACTGAGATGCCCAGGTGCTTGTGGGAAGTTTTCTTCTCTTATTTAAGTGTTCATCTATTAACTTTTTTGGCTATAAATATCTTGTAACAAAACTTTTAGGGCTTGCCTGAGAATAATTTCATTTTGTACTTGTATTTCAATGACAGTTTGGATAAATGTATGCTTAATTTTATATTTTTTTTCTTCAACTTCTTGCCTCATGTGCTGCTATTCAAAGATACGATATTAGGATGACTTGGTTTTGCTTTATGCCTCTCTGTAACTTTCTAGAATTTCCTCCTTTTCTTGGACATTTAAAAAAATATAGCCCAATGTGTGTGTGGGGGGGTGTTAATTTATTTCTCCTTTTTAAATATACTTTGAATCTCTTATATTTTCTTTACAGTTATTTTTCATTAAGTTTGAGAAATTTACCTTCATTGGCTTTTTTAAAAAAGATTTTATTTATTTATTCATGAGAGACACAGAGATAAAGGCAGAGACATAGACAGAGGAAGAAGCAGGCCTCCCATAAGGAGCCTAAAGCAGGACTCAATCCCACGACCCCAGGATCACATCCTGAGCCAAAGGCAGACACTCAAACACTGAGCCACCCAGGCATCCCTCTATTGGCTTTACAAATACTACCTTCTCTGTGTTGTCATTTCTCTATCTTCCTGGGGCTCTTCTTGTCCAGAGTAACATATCAATGCATATATCTTTGCTTCTGCTTTCTTCTTCCATTTCTTCTTTCTCCTTCTAAAAGATTTTCCTCCAGCCATAATTTCTTAGCCATGTGATTGCTTTATGGTTCTCAGAACAAAACCACATCTCCAGTATTTGCATACAATTCCCATTATTGCACATAGGGATTTACTCGTTTCAATTCAGGCTCCTGTCTTTAAATTCAAGAATTGTTCATTGTCAATTACCTCTGGGATCTGTTTTTGCAGTGTATTCTCTATTTACTACAGGTCATACTAGTGTCCTATCTGCACTGCATTTGGCAGCCCTAACATCTTCTCATTATTTGGGGTTTTGGCTGCTCCTGGCTTCATATGAGGTATGCATTTCCATTGCTTTATTCTTCCTTGTGAATTCCAAGAGAAGAAGGAAGATAAGTGACTTTAAACTAATGTGCTCATACTCGAAATCCTCTATTACAGAATTTCATTTCAAGTCCCAAAATGATGAAAGCAAATTTATAATCCTCTTAACTCTGAGCAAGACACAAGGGGAAAGTACGGATTGCCTACTTCTTCTCTAATTCCCTAAGACAAATTGTTTTTCTGCATATAAGTCCCTATGAGAAATGACTCTTTCTATTTGCACTAGTTATGGTCTTTTATTTGTTCTCTTATCTCAGTGTAGTTCTTGAGACATTTGACTAATTTAAAAATATTTCCTGAGGAATCAAACTATATTTTTTCTGCTTCATACAATGCCCCCAAAACTTGTGCTGGTCTACATTCTACCTAAGTTGACTAGATATTTATGTTATTTCTATTTTTTCCATTCTAAATACCTAGTAGTTAATAGCTCTAAATGTTAACTAGTATGTTCTGAGCAAAGAGACACAAGTAGGAAACAGTTTCTCCCATCTAACTGCAAGGGAGATTTGGGAATATCAGGTTCATTGTAATATTTGTGTAGCTGACATTTCACAATAAATGTATGTTTTCCTAAATCTGTATTATTCCATGGTAGTTTTGCCATAGACAGCAAAAAATAATAACAGATACCCAGTTACATTTGAAATTTTGATAAACAACAGAAACTATTTTGGCATAACTATCCTGTGAAATATGTGACTGTGCTATTCAATGGTAATTTTTCTTGCCATTTCCACATATATTTTTTTCAAAAGTAAGCATGCTTTGCTTAACTAAATAGATGCAATGTCTTTACTAATTCAGTGCAGGCTTTTAATATATATGAAAACATTGGGAATATGGAACTTAATTACAACTTTACTAATCCAGTTGAAACCTTGTTTGCAGTCTTAAAATGACCTCAAGTTAAGCAAATAAACATATTTATAGGCATATATAATTTTAAACACCAATATCTGCCTTAAACAACTTACCTAAATTTTTCATATATAGTGGCACACTTAACTTTTCTTCTAATTTTATACCAGTGAAATCAGATGCTGAAAGAATTCAAGAGGACTGAGCATTGTCCAGTGTTATATGAGTATGTTCACATGGAGATATTTCCTAATAATCCCATTAATAGATATAATATATTCTTTTGGTAATATGAGGAAGATCTCTAAGAACATTAGAAAAAACCTGTTAACATTAGTATTCTATTTACTACTGTTACGTCAATGAATCTGTAAACTCAAAAACATTTGAGACTATTAGTTCCTATGAAATCCTCTATAAATATATAAATTTTCTTGGAGAACACTATTGATAATTTCCATTTTCTAAATGAAACTGAATCTAGTAATTCTGAGTTCATATTTTTCCTTAAACTCATTATTCTCATAAATTACTTCATATTATTGTGACTATAATTCTAACTGAAACTCCTAAAAATTCTTATTTCTTCCTCAATAGATTGATTTAAAAAAATCTTATCTTTTGTATTTATTTTGCACAACTTAATCACCACAAACAAGTAAGCTAGTTAAAGCCAATGGGAGTTATGAATTATATTATTTTAGTTGAAATGAGTTAATTTTTATATAAATTTGGGCTCAGGTCTTTTTTTTTCTGCCTATGGATATCCAATTTGTCTAGCATGATTCACTGAAAGACTATGCTTTTTCCACTGAATTGACTTTTTGCCTATGTCAAAAATCAGTTGTCCATACTTGTGTGGGGGTCCTTCTAGGTTTTCTATTTTGTTCTATTTATTGTTGTGTCTGTCCCTCCACCAATACCACATTCTCTTGATTAATATGACTATACAATATGCCTTGAAATTAGATAGAATGTTTCCTCCCATTTTTTTCATTTCCAGAATTTTTTTTTTAGCTATCCTAGTTCCTTTGTCTTTTCATGCATATTTTAGAATAATCCTCTCTGTATCTACAAAATATCTTGCTGGTATTTTAATAAGAATTACCTAAAACAGGCAGGCTCAGTCAGTTAAGTGCCTGACTCTTGATCTGGGTGCTCAGGTCTTGATTTCAAGGTTGTAAGTTCAAGCCCCACTTTGGATTCCATGCTGAGTGTGGAGCCTACTCAAAAAAAAAAAAAAAAAAAAAAAAAAAGGAATTACCTAACACTCGTATAGCAAGCTGGGAGGAATTAGCACTTTTATCATGGTGACTTCCAATTCAAGGATATAAAATGTCTCTCCATTTATTCAGATCCTCTTTGAGTTTTTTTAATCAGCATTTTGTAGTTTTCTGCATACAAGTCCCTTACATGTTTTGTTAGATTTTTACCTAAGTATTTAATATTAAGTGATTATGATGGTATTGTATTTCAAATGCTAATTTCTACATGTTCACTGCTAGAATATCAAAATACAATAGATTATTGTATGTTGATCTTGTATCCTGTGACCTAATTAAATTCTTTTATTACTTTCAGAAGATTATTTTGGGATATTCTCTTTGGATAATCTATGTAGAAAACCATACTTTCTGCAAATAAAGGCAATTATATTGCTTCCTTTCTGATTTGTATGATATTTGTTTTTTTCTTATTTTATTGTGCTGGATAGAATTTCCAGTACTATGTTGATAAGCAGGTGAGAAATATTCAGCTAGATCTGTTTAGCAAGTCTTTAAATTAAATGCAAAGAATGAGTGTAGACTACTTGAGAGTATAGAAACCCTAGGATACAGCTCTTGAACATGTACAACGTGATCTCCACAAAAGGCATGAAAAAGACTGAGGTAAGGGCTGGAGGAGGTGAGCAGCCTTGGCTGCAGAAAGTCATGAAGCTTTGCCCCAAATCTTCTCCACTATGGAACAAATGTCTTAAGCTTCTGGAGGAAGTGCAGGAAATCTTGTTGTACCTAGGACACAGAATAAGACTCATTAAAGCTGAGGGAAAGAAAAAGTAAAATCTTCTCTACTTCTGGGTGACAGAACAATGATCTGGGCTCAGATCATTAGGAGTTTCCTATGGATGGGGGAAAGGCAACATTGTTGAGAAAGTCTCACCCATTAGAACCTAATATTGGGCCTATTTAAGACAGTTTGTACCAGGAAAATAGAGAAAACTCCCCCATCATCAGGCTAGAATGCAGTAAGTAACAAGCTACAGAAGTCTACTGATAGAGGATGGGCAAGATCATGTATAGCAAGGATTGACATTCACAAAAAAACACACAGCAACAATGTTGTATAGATAATGGTGAAAGAGTAAATGCCTTCCATCTAAGATTAGGAACAAATCAAGACTATCTACTCTTACCACTTTTATTTAACTTTATGTTAGTAGTTCTAACCAGTGCAGTTAGGTAGTTAAAATCAAAGACACCCAGATTGGAAAGAAGGAAATAAAACTTTTTATTTTCAGAGAACATGATCCTATATGTAGAAAATCCTAAAGAATCCACACACACATAAATACTACAACTAATAAGCAAGTTCAGCAAGGTCTCAGCACCAAGAACAACATGCAAACATTAATAGTATGGTATAAATACTAGCAATGAACAATCCAGGAAGGAAATGGAGAAATCAATGCCATTCACAGTATCATCAAAAAGATTAAAATATTGAGAAATATGTTTAACAAAAACATCCAATCCATGTCTTGTACACTGAAAACTAAAATTGCTGAAAGAAATTGACAGAGATCTAAATAAGTGGAGGAACATCTCATTAATCAGAAGAATCAATAATGTTAAGATGGCAATACTCCTCAGTTGACCTGAAAATGCAACATAATCCTCATCAAAATGTCAGCTGTCTTTTTTCACAGATATTTACAAGGTCATTCTAAAATTCATATAGTGGGGCACCTGGGTAGCTCAGTAGCTTAAGTGTCTACTTTCAGCTCAGGTCATGATCCTGGGGTCCTGGGATCGAGCTCTGTATCGGGCTCCCTGCTCAGCGGGGAGTCTGCTTCCCCTCTGCCTCTGCCCCTCCCTCTGCTCACTCTCTCGATCTCTGTCTTAAATAAGTAAATAAAATCTATTTTAAAAATCTAAAAAATAAAATAAAATTCATACGACATTGGGGTACAAGGCTGGTTCAGTCAGAAGAGCATGTGATTCTTGATCTCAGGGTCATGAGTGGCAGCCTCATGCTGGGTGTAGAGATTACAAAAAAAAAAAACACTTTAAAAAGAAAATAAAATTAACATGGCAAAATAAATGACCTGTAAGAGTCAGAACAATATTTAAAAAGAAGAACACGGGGCACCTGGGTGGTTTGTTAAGCAACCTACTCTTTGTTTTGGCACAGGTCATGATCTCAGGGTCATGAGATCCAGCCATACACAGGGCTCTGTGCTCAGGATGGAGTCTGCTTGAGACTCTCTCTCTCTCCTCTGCCCCTTCCCCCAGCACATGCTCTCTTTCTTGCTCTCAAATAAATAAATCTAAGAAAGAAAGAAAGAAAGAAAGAAAGAAAGAAAGAAAGAAAGAAAGAAAGAAAGAAGCAACAAGGTCCAAAGACTTAACACTAGCCAATTTTAAAACTTAACTACAAACCTGCAGTAATCAAGACAGATTAGTACTGGCAGAAGGATTGACATATATGGATCAATGGAATAGGATTGATACATTTGATTACATTATATTATGTCCAGAAATGACAAATCTATAAAGGAAAAAAAGTAACTTACTAGTTGCCTTGGGCTGGGAGTAGGGAGTAGGAATAGAAGTTGATTGCAGGAACGCCTGAGTGGCTCAGCGGTTGAGTGTCTCCCTTTGGCTCAGGGCATGATCTTAGGGTCCAGGATCTAGTCCCACATGGGGTTGCCTGCATGGAGCCTGCTGCTTCCTCTGCCTGTGTCTCTGTCTCTCTCGCTTTCTCTCTGTGTCTTTCATGAATAAATGAATAAAATCTAAAAAAAAAGAAGTTGATTGCAAACAGACATGAGGCATTTTGGGGGGGGGGTGATAGAAATGTTCTAAAATTGGATTGTGCTGATACTTGTCCAACTAGATAAATTTCTTTAAAATCTTTAAATTATACACTATTAAAATAGATGAATTTTATAGTATGAAAATTGTATCTAAATAAAATTGCTTTTGGGGCACCTGGCTGGCTCAGCAGGTGACTCCTGATCTCAGGGTCATGAGTTTGATCTCCACACTGGATGTAGAGTTTACTTACTAAAAAATTATATCATACATAAATAAAAAAATAAAAATGCTTCTACCAAATTATCTTATCAAAGATCATCATTCTGCGTCGTATTTTCTTTGATTTACTAGATGATTAATACCATCTACACTATATGTATCATAATCAGCAAATTACATGTACAATAGTACAGATCAACTAAGGCAGTGTTCATTGGGGTTCCTAACCACTCCTTACCCCATGTTGGGGCAAGACTTGGGATCCTCACTTCTATGCTAAAATTCTGGTCTTCATGTGGTCATTTCAGAGTCACATGGCAACCAGTTCATAGAGTTTGCCTGCGGCAGTCTCTTGAACTTCAGTTCCATCTGAGACTTTGAGGCATAAAATGACAATTAATGGAATAGTAGTGACTAATCATAGCTAATATGAAGGATTATTTCAAATAATCACATCCTGATATATAGATGATTGGCTTCTAAAGAAAATATCCAGAACACAGAATTAGGGATGACTGGGTGGCTCTGTCAGTTAAGCATCTTACTCTTGATTTTGGCTCAGATCATGATCTCAAGGTCATGCTCAGCAGGGAGTCTGCTTGAAGATTCTCTCCCTTTCCCTCTTCCACCCCCTCTGCCCTTCTGTCCCTCTCTGCATGTGCACATTCTGAAATAAATAAAATCTTAAAAAAATAATTGTGTAATTTGGCTTTGAAACAAACATGATAATTTAATAGCTTGTTTTTATTTCTTCTCAGTTTCCAAAACAACCTGAATCCTCAGAATTTTTTTAATGATTTTGTTTATTTATTCATGAGAGATGCAAAGAGAGAGGCAGAGACATAGGCAAAGGGAGAAGCAGGCTCCCTGTGGGGAGCATGATGAGGGACTCAGTCCCAGAACCCTGGGATCACAACCTGAGCCAAAGTCAGATGCTCAACCAGTGAGCCACCCAGGCATCCCTAAAATTTTCTAAATAAATAACTGTCACAGAAATAGGTTATATCTAGGAAGTGAAAATATTTACTTATCCTTAATAAATTTCATTTGCTTTGAAATATGAAAAAGTGATTATATTCATAACATTTCCAGAAATAATTCTTGTATTATATAATTCTAGAAAATCCCCTTTAAATGATTCTCCAACATCTATTAAGGGATGAAAGGGTAAAATATTTGAAAAGGAAAAGAACTAATGGGAAGAGTAAATTAACAGTTAATAAAAGTAAAATAAACTAAATAAAGTTAATTTAATTAGTAATTGATAAAAGTATAAAAAGACTTGAAAGGAAGCATGAATTTTACATTTTCAACTCTTTATTCTGTGTGTAGCTGTTTTATATCCCTACCTTTTTATACTAGTCTTAAAACAGTTATTCCTATTTTATATGTCTATATTAGTTTATGAACTTAGGTGGAGGTCTTTATACTTAAGTTTACATAATTAATTTTGGTCTACCATTAATAGAGAAAATGTCTTTTACTTATTTTTTGAGAAAGAGGGAGAAAGAGAGAAAGAGAGAGAGTGAGAGCAAACACCTGGAGCAGAGGGGGAGGGAGAGAGAGAGAATCTCCATGCTGAGCATGGAGTCTGGCTTGGGGCTCAAACTCACAACCCTGATACCATGACCTAGGCTGAAATCAAGAGTCCAACCCTTAATCAACTGTCTTTTAAAGTTATCTGTTTGGCTGTAGTTACTTATGCAAATAAGATGAAGATGTTATTTTTTTACTTGAGATAAAATTGACATACAACGTTGTAATAGTTTTAAATGTACAATATGATTTTACATATGTATATTTTGCAAAATAAGTATCGAAATAAGCTTATTTAACATCCGTTAGCATGTTTACAATTTTTTTCTTGTGCTAAGAACTTATAGGGAAACCCCAGGGGTTAGAGGATGGAGGAAATAGAGAAATGCTGGTAAAAGGGTATAAATTTCCATCTATTAGATAAGTAAGGACTGAAGATCTAGTATAAAACATAGTGACTGTAGCTGATAACACCACATTGTATAATGGAAATTCACTAAGAGAGAAGAACTTAGATGTTCTCACCAAAGGAAAAAAAAATCATGAATAAATCGGAGAAGGACAAACATTATACGGTCTCATTCATTTGGGGAATATGCAAAAATAGTGAAAGGGAATAAAGGGGAAAGGAGAAAAAATGAGTGGGAAATATCAGAAAGGGAGACAGAACATGAGAGACTCCTAACTCTGGGAAACGAACTAGGGGTGGTGGAAGGGGAGGAGGGCGGGGGGTGGGGGTGAATGGGTGACGGGCACTGAGGGGGGCACTTCACGGGATGAGCACTGGGTGTTATTCTGTATGTTGGCAAATTGAACACCAATAAAAAATATATATAAATATTTATAAAATATATATAAATATATAAAAATATTTTAAACATATAAATATATATAAATATATATAAATATATTAAAATATATAAATATTATTTATAAAAATATAAATATAACATATATAAAAACATAAATAGAAATATGTATACTTATTTATATAAAAATATATTTTATTTTATTATATATTTATATTATATATTATTATCATATATAATATATAATATATATTATGTACTTATATATATATATTTATTATATATATTGCCTATATATAAATATATATTTATATTTATATGAATTTAATATTTATATAATTATATAAATTATAAGTTTATATATAAATCCATATATAAATATATATGATATATATTTATATGAATCATATATAAATATATATTTATATTTCTATAAATATTTATATATTTCTATATATAAATTTATATATTTATTTATATTTATATATTTTATATTTTAAATATATTTATATTTTATATATAATTTATATATACTATATTATATATTTATATATATTTATATATTTAATATTTATAATAAATTCATATGTTTATATAATTATATAAATTATCAATTTATATAATTTATATTCATATATTTATATATTTAGATATATTTATATATATTATATATATAAAGACTATCCCAACAGACTTACTTTTCTTGCATTTGCTTTCAAGCGTGTTTCATATATTTTCCACAAGAGTCTGCTAATGTTTTGCTAGATCCATAGAGAATGTCCGTTTCTGTTGTTATCCAGGGTCCTGAAAATGGCCTTGTGCCATTCATATTCCAAGAAGTATTTCTCACTGGGATACAGAAAATCAACTGAATGTTGTATATTGACCTTGAACCTCTATCCGGGTTCTGCCCATGAATTTCCATCTGGGCACAGAGCAGTGGGCTCCAGCTCTGTTCGAACTTCCCACGTCGTGGCAGCGACTGATCAGAATATTGAATTTCGGCCATTCAGCGGGAGCACCGCCAAGGGGCACACGGACCCTGAAGCAAGCGGGCTCGAGCCTCCTGCGCTGCGTCCTGACGGCCAGCAGGGGGCGCGCGAACCCACCGCGGCTGGCTCGTGTGATGCGCATGCGTCGTCGGCCGGCGGAGGTCGGCGCCTTTTTCGGGGACCGGACAGAAGTTTCCTCCGGCCCAGTGAGGCGCTCCAGCGCTTCGGGACAACTTGCGCCGCGTCGTCAGGGGGGGCGCAGTTTCCTGCCCAGGCCCTGGCCGGCTGACGAGCGGCCTTGGCTGCACTTCTCCAGGACATGTTTCTGAAGAGTGAGTAGAGATCCTTTCATTTTCTAGAATGTTCCCACCTGCTTTATTCTTTACGTTCTCCTACGAAATTTTAACGAGAATTAACTAGCAAAAGCGGCCTATTCGCTGAGTGTTCTTGAGGGTCGAATTCAGAGCCTCCTGCGTCAGTTTTACGGACTCAAGACCGACCGTTTCTGCGGAGAAATCGCGGTACAGCCTCAGACAGAGGGAAACACATACATAGGAGTGAAATTAAAGAAAAAAATCAGGGCCAGACGGTCGTTCGTGGAGTTATATCGCAGCCTGAGGCAAAGAAAAAAGAGTCGCACCCCGCTTTGCATTGCCACTTTTTTTTAAAAAATCCGGGACTCGAAGAAGGACACTTCTGTGCCTTATCCTTACTCTGTTCCCAAGCTTTGCCTTGGTAGACATTACTCCGAAAGGGGCAGGTTTTATTTATTTTATTTATTTATTTTTATTTTTATTTTTTTATTTTTAAAAAGATTTTAATTATTTACTCATGAGAGAGACGCAGAGAGAGTGGCAGGCTCCATGCAGGGAGCCCGACGTGGGACTCGATCCGGGGCTCCAGGGACATGCCCTGGGCTTAATGCAGGCGCTAAACCGCAGGGATCCCCCTTTTAAAAGATTATTTATTTATTTAATATTTTATTTATTCATGAGAGACACACAGACAGAGAGGCAGAGACACAGGCAGACGGAGAAGCAGGCTCCATGCACCGGGAGCCTGATGTGGGACTCGATCCCGGGTCTCCAGGATCATGCCCTGGGCCTAAGGCAGGCGCTAAACGGCTGAGCCACCCAGGGATCCGTTTTTTAAAATTTTATTTATTTATTCATGAGAGACACAGAGAGAGAGAGAGAGAGAGGCAGAGACACAGGCAGAGGGAGAAGCAGGCTCGCCGCAGGGAGCCCGACATGGGACTCGACCCAGGACCCCAGGATCACGCCCCAGGCCGAAGGTGGCGCTAAAGCCCTGAACGCCCCCACCTGGGCTGCCACCTGCAGATTTTATTATAACGTAGGCAAGGCCACCTTCCTGAGTAGAACAATGAATATGACATCCCTGTTTTCGCTTCTTTAAAAAAAAAAAAAAGAGATGTAATTTACATCCCACAACATACATTGGTTTCATGTTATTCGATTCAAAGAGTTTTAGGGAATCTGCAGGTGTGCACCCATTACTATAATTAAATTTACAGCAGTACCTTCAACTCTAAAAGACATTTATTGCTCATTTGTGTTTGGCTTCCTGTTCCCCTAGCTCCAGGCAACCACTGTTCTATGTTCTTCGCTTTGGATTTGAATTTCTGGACATACCATGTAAATGGAGTCATAAAATATCAGGTATTTTATGCCCTGTTACATTTTTCCGATTATCATATTGTTTTCAAGACACATAGATGTTGTAGCATGTTCCAGTACCTCATTCCCTTTTTATGGATGAATACTATTCTGTGGTATAGATAGACCACATTTTGGGTATCTCTTCATCAGTTGATGGACATTTGGGTTGTTTCCAGTTTTCAGCTATTGTGAATAATGCTACCAGGAGCATTCATGGGCACCTTCTGGTCTGGATCTATATTTACCTTGAGTATATAACTAGGTGTGCAAGTGCTAGATTATAGGTGAACTCTGTGTTTTGAGGAATAGCTAAGGTGTTTTCCAAAGTGGCTTAATTACTTTCCAATCTTCATAGCACTGTATGATTTTTCTAGTTTCTCCCCATCATCACCAATACTTGTCACAGTCTTTTTTTTTTTTACTGTGACCTAGTGACTATAAAGTGGTATCTCACTGTATTTTAAATTTATATTTCTCTAATGACTAATCATAGTAATCATATTAGGTGCTTATTGACCATTAGCATATATTCTTTGGTTAAGTATCTATTCAAATCCATTTCCCCTACCATTCATTCATTCATTCATTCATGATAGACACACCAAGAGAGGCAGAGAGATAGACAGAGGGAGAAGGGAAAAACAGGCTCCTTGTAGGGACCCTGATGCAGGACCTGATTCCTGGACCAGGATCACACCCTGAGCCAAAGGCAGATGCCCAACCACTGAGCCACCCAGGTGTCCACTATTTCCCCTACTTTTTAAAAATATTTTACTTTTAGGGCACCTGGGTAGCTCAGGTGTTAGAGCATCTGACTCTTGATCTTAGGGTCATGAGTTCAAGACCCATGCTGAGTTTGGAGCCTTCTATAAAAAAATAATTTTATTTTTAAATAATGTCTAACCCAACGTGGACATGAACTTACAACCCCAAGGTCAGGAGTTGTATACTCTACCGACTGAGCCAGCCAGGCAGCCCTCTCCTACTTTTTAATTAGCTTGCCTTCCATTTCATCAAAGAAGACACATAGATGGCAACAGACACATGAAAAGATGCTTAATATCACTGATCATCAGAAAAATACAAATCAAAACTACAATGAGATATCATCTCACACAGGTCAGAATGGCTAAAATTAACCACACAGGAAACAACAACAGAATAGCTAAAAGTAACAACACAGGAGGGGATGTGGAGAAACAGGAATCCTCTTACACTGTTGGTGGGAATGCAAACTGCTGCAGCCACGGTGGAAAACAGTATGGATGTTCCTCAAAAAGTTAGACATAGAAACTACTCTGTGATCCAGGAATTGCACTACTATGTGTTTTTCCAAAAGATACAAAAATACTGATTTGAAAGAATACAAGCATCCTGATGTTTATTGCAGCAATATCAATAATAGCCAAACTATGGAAAGAGCCCAAATGTCCACTGACTGATGAATGGATAAAGAAGATGTGATATCTACATACACAATGGAATACTACTCAACCATCTCATTCATAAAAAAAAGAACAAAATCTTGCCATTTGCAATGACATGGATGGATCTAGAGACTATAAGGCTAAGCAAAATAATTCAGAGAAAAACAAATACTATATGATTTTACTCATATGTGGAATTTAAGAAACAAAACAGATGAACATGGGGGAGGGGGAAGAGAGAGGTCAACCAGAAAAGGGACTCTTCATTATTGAGAACAAATTCAGGGTTACTAGAGGGGAGGTGGGCAGAGGGATGGGTTGAATGGGTGACAGGGATTAAGGAGGGCGCTTGTGATGAGCACTGGGTGTTGTATTAAGTGATGAATTATTGACTTCTGCATCTGAAACTAATATTACACTAACTACAGTCACTGTGTTAACTAACTGTAATTTAAACAAAAACTTGAAGGGATGCCTGGGTGGCTCAGTGGTTGAGCATCTGCCATTGGCTCAGGGCGTGATCCCGGAGTCCTGGGATCGAGTCCCACATCAGGCTTCCTGCATGGAGCCTGCTTTTCCCTCTGCCTGTGTCTCTGCCTCTCTCTCTCTGTCTCTCATGAATAAATAAATAAATTAATAAATAAATAAATTCTTAAAACTTGAAGAAAAAAGAAAACAACAAAAATAATTAACTTGTTTTATTATTAGGTTGTAGGGATTATTTATATAATATGCATTTGACTCCTATCAGATACAAGAACTACAAATATTTTCTACCATAATAAGTTAATTCAGGAATTCTTGATGCAAGCTGAAATTTTCCTTTCCTCCTTTCCAAATTCCTCTAAAGATTAATGCTTCAAGAAAACCACATGGCTAGGTTGTGTCAGAGATAAGGTGGGAAGGGCAAAAAATGAAATATACAAAAATTAGAATGTTTCTTGTCACAATTAATAACTAGTGAAGACAATGAATGTGAGAAATGAGAAAACATACATATCAAAACTCCAAATATGCAAAACTGTTAGACATAAATTTATCTTACTCTTTCTAGACATATATAAAGAAGGCTGCATATATTTCCAGGAGAACCAAAGCTGGATTTCTTGCCTACTTTTGTACTTACATCAGGGGTTAAGCTCCATCTCTTCTGAGAACCCCGTCCTATAAATTGTGATTAACTACCATTGGCCTACTGGTTTTAGAGTCTTAACATACATAGAAAGCCTGAGAAACACCTTGAGAATGCCTGACATCCAATGGCTGCCAGGGCCCTCTTGAGTTCAGGGAAAGCAGCTGAGGGGCACCTATAGCTCCACCCCCACCACTGGTCCAAAAGCCACTACAAACTTTATTCTTGTTGAGCATCACTCTACGCAGACAAGTTCTCTGGTTAGGGCACTGCACACTGCAGGGCTGTAATGGAGGAATGCCCACTCCCCCCTACACTCTCAGTATAGCTTTCATTTCTCTCTCCACCACATCATCATGAGCATACCCAACATTTTCCCATAACCCTAGAGAATGCTGACCCACTGCCCTCCAACTTGCAAACCTCCCTCAGTTGGGATCTCATCACCTGCTCTACATTTACCTGGATGATTATTAGGACTCAGAAGAGTATTGTTCCTGTGTTTTCTTCTATTAGGAAGTATCTTTACCTTCTCTAACCTCTGGTGTTCACATTGTCAGGAATGGAACTTTGAAAATGGTTTGCTTTTCCAAAAAGACAAGAACAGTCTCCCACCATACTTCTCTGTGCCCCAAAAGCCCCTACAATTCACGTTACAGAAAAGCAATGACCACAGCCCTGGCTGGAACCCTGGTAATGAAAGTGGAGATGGGTCAAGGGTGTGAGTATAGAAGGGGTAGAAATCTTATTTCCTCCTCTATCCCCTAACCCAGGCCAGCTGAACCAGTAAAGCAGCCAAGGATGGAAGGACAGTGCCCAGCTTTGCCATTCTCCAAGGACCCTTCCCTTGGGCATCTGGGATTGGCCAAACTCCGTAAGAGGAACTGAACTTATTCAGTGATTTCCTCAAATATTTTGTATGTGCTAGTGCAGGATTAGTCATGAGAGGACGTGAGGTGCTGCAGTGAGGCGATCAGACACAGACACTGGTCAGGGATGAACTTGATGGCTGTGAGATGTAAAGACAGTTATTAAATTTTTTTCCTTATTTTTTTTGTCATCAGTAAATATATATATATATATATATATATATATATCATAGGTTCTAGTAAGAACTCAATAAATGCATGTGTGTGAAAAACTTCGAAAAATCCTTGGCACATTGTAAGCATTTTGTGTTGACTTGTTTCTGCCATTTATGTTGTTAGTATTAATCCATCCTACATCATCCTATTTCCTTGGGCAAGTCCCTTGTCCATCTGTGATATGAAGATTGTGATGCACTGAATACATATGGCCTCTTCCAACACTGACTTTTTAAAAATTAAGATATAACTACCATAACATCTACCCTTTAAAGTTTACAACTCAGTATATTTTAGTTTATTCAGGGGGTTGTGCAATCATTACCACGTCTTATGCCAGGATGTTTTCATCACTTCGAAAGGAACTCTATATCCACTAGCAGTCACTGAGGATCCCCCTTCTCCAGCACCTGGCAACCACTATTCTACTTTATATCCTTTGTGAATTTGCTTATAATGGACATTGCATATAAATGAAATCATTTGATATATGGCCCTTTGTATCCATTTTCTTATACCTGGCATATTTTCAAGGCTTACTAATATATCATTACTTCATTCTTTATTTTATCACTCAACACTATTCCATTGTATGGATATGGAAACTGTGTTTGTCCATTCATCTGTACATGGTCATGTGTGTTACTTACATTTTTTAGCTCTTATGAATAACAGTTAAATGAATATTTGTGTGCACATTTTTGTGTAGACATGTGTGTTGACTTCTTTTGGGTGGAATTGACCTAGGTAAAATTGCTGGGTCATACAGTAACTCTATATTTGAACATTTTGAGGGACTGCCAGACTTTGTTCCAAAGTAGCTGCCATATTTACATTCTCACCAGCAATGATTTCTCAACCTCACAAAGAATTGCTATTGTTGGGGTGCCTGAGTGGCTCGGTTGAGCATCTGACTCTTGGTTTTGGCTCAGGTCATGATCTCATGGTCACAAGATTGAGCCCCATGTTGGGCTCTGCACTCAGAGTGGACTCTGCTTTAGTTTCTCTCTCCCTCTCCCTCTGGCTCACGCTCTCTCTCAAATAAATAAATAAATAAAATCTTAAAAAAATCATTGCTATTGTCTTTTTTTCTTAATCTTACAGGATGTGAAGTCGTATCTCATTGTGATTTTGATTTGCATCCCCCTAATAACTAATGACATTGAGCATCTTTTAATGTTCTTATTGGCCCATTTATCTTTTTTGAAAAAGTCTCTAGATCCTTTTCCCATTTTTAAAAAAGATGTATTTCAGAGTGAGAGAGTGCACAAGCAGAGGGGGGCAGGCAGAGGAAGAGGGAGAGGGGAAGCAGACTCCTTGCTGAGCAGGGAGCCCAGAATTGGGCTCATTGGGCTCAATCCCAGGACCCTGAGATCATGACCTGAGCTGAAACCAAGAGTCAGCCACTTAACTGACTGAGCCACACAGGCAACCAGATCCTTTTATCATTTTTAAAAATTGGATTGTCTTCTTATTAAGTTGTAAGAGTTAGTGATATAACCTGGATAATAAGTTCTTATCAAATATAAAATTTGCAAGTATTTTTTCCCATTCTGTGGGTTGCCTTTTCACTTTTTTTTTAAAGATTTTATTTGTTGATGAGACTGAGAGAGAGAGAGAGAGAGAGAGAGGCAGAGACATTTGCAGAGGGAGAGGCAGGCTCCCTACAGGGAACCTGATGGAGGACTTGATCCCAGATTCCAGGATAACAACCTGACCCAAAGGCAGACACTTAACCACTTAGCCACCCAGGCACCCACCTTTTCACTTTTTAATAGTGTCCTTTGAAGCACAACGTTTTTATGTTTTTTATTGAAGTATAATTGACATACAATATTATATTAGTTTCATTTATACAACACAGTAATTTGACATTTGTATACATTGCAAACTGATCATAGTATGTCTAGTTACCTACTGTCATCATACAAAGTTAATACTAATATTATTGACTGTATTCACTGTGCTATACATATATCTCCATTACTTATTTATTTTATAACTGGAAGTTTGTATCTCTTGATCCTCCCAAATGTTTTATTTTAATTTATTTTATTTAAAGATTTTTATTTATTTGACAGATAGGGAGAGAGCGTGAGTGCACTAGAGGGAGGGGTAGAGGGAGAGGGAAAGAGAACAAAAAGCAGACTCTGCACTGAGCACAGGGCCCAGTGTGGGGCTTGATCACATGATCATGGGGTCATAGCCCGAGCTGAAACCTGAAGTCGGATGCTTAACCAACTGTGCCACTCAGGTGCCCCTAAATATTTTGTTTTTGGTGAAGTCTATAAATGTGGCTAATTACTACTAGAATTACTACTCCAACATGATGATATTGGAGTGGTGATTAAGCTTAGCTAATGGATTGGATTGTTCAGAGTGCTTGTATGCTGAGATCCAAGGATATAAGTTCTCAAGGATAAACAAACTAAATTATCAATAAATTTGTTTCATTAGGTGTATGACTGCATATAAAAATGACGTGATTACTTCCGTTTCTAGATTGTGTTTAGTTTATAGCAGTATTTTTATGTGCATTGGCTCATTTAACCCTCTTGACAGATCATTGAGGCAGAAGTAATAATATTTTCTGTCATGAGTTTTATTATGCAGATTAAATGAGTAGAATCACAAAATAGCTCTTAGCATAGTGCCTAAATGTTAGTGAGAACTGGGTAAATGTTAATAATTGTCATTGTTATAATTGTTTTTTTTAATATATTTTTTAAGTCTTTATTTATTCATAGAGATGTAGAGAGAGGCAGAGACACAGGCAGAGGGAGAAGCAGGCTCCATGCAGGGAGCTTGACGTGGGACTCGATCCCAGGACTCCAGGATCATGCCCTGGGCTGCAGGCGGCGCTAAACCGCTGCGTCACTGGGGCTGCCCTTGTTATAATTGTTGTTACTAGTTGTAAGGCCAGGAATATTCCTTTTTACAGATTGGGAAGCTTGAGACTTTAATTTGTTTAATGTGGTAGGAGCTAAATTAATAAAAAAAATCTGTGTGTAATTAGAATTTAAAGATACTACTTTCTGATTCTAATATTTTAGACACAACTATAGAAAGAAAAAATTAGTATTCGACCCACATATCCAGCCTCAACCATTACCAAATACCCTGTACTAATCTGTCCACATTTTTTTCTTTGCTGACACAATCATCTACTAACTCATAAATGTGTACAAATAAAGCTTTTTCTTCCACCTCGTTTTGTTTGTGCAAGTATGACCTCATTCTGTTTTTCTGCATCTTCTTTCCTTTTCTGACTTCTTTGCTTAACAAAAGATAGTGTATGTTCCTTTCTGGATTGTGATTTTATGCTTCATATTTTATACTCTACCTCTTTAACCCATGTGGAATTTATTTGGGTAAATACTGGGAAGTTGGTCTTTCAGGTTTCTTTTTTTTTTTTCCTGCCAGTATGAAATTGGGTCTCATAACATTTGAGCTTTCAGTTTGTTATATTGATCCTTCAGTCACTTCTTGAACCAGATAGTTGTTTTAATTATAATAGTTAGACACTGCTGTCTGGTATTTGCTCAACAAATATTTATCAGTGACAGTTACATGCTATTTTTAAACAAAAGATTCAAGAATACTTGTCCTCATGGAACTTGCATTCTAGGTGGGAGGAAAGGGCACAGACTTAAGTTATATACCATTAGAGGGTGGTGAAAATAAAGGTCAGGGGACCCTCTTGCACTGTTGGTGTGAATGCAAACTGGTGCAGTCACTATGGAAAACAGTATGGAGATTCCGCAAAACATTAAAAATAGAATCACCATATGGTCCAATAATTCCACTACTGGGTATTTACTCAAAGAATACAAAAACACTAATTTGAAAAGATAAATGCACCCCTATGTTTATTGCAGCATTATTTACAATAGCCAAAATATGGAAGCACCCCAAGCGCCCATTGATAGATGAATGGATAAAGAAGATGTATATATACAATGAAGTGTTACTCAGCCATAAAAAATAATGAAATCTTGCCATTTGTGATGATGTGAATGGATCTAGAGACAATAATGCTAAGCAAAATAAGGCAGAGAAAGACAAATACCATATGATTTCACTCATATGGAGTTTAAGAAACAAAACAAATGAACAAAAAAAGATGTGAGAAATTCCAGACTCTTAACTATAGAGAACAAACTTATGGTTACCAGACCGGGGGAAAATGGGTGAAATAGATGAAGAGGATTAAGAGTACACTTCTCTTGATAAGCACTGAGCAATGTATAGAAATAAGTTGCTATATTGTACACCTGAAACTATTATCGCTTTGTATGTTGACTATAGTGGATTTAAGTAAAAATAAAATAAAGTTCAACGGTTAAAATATACATCCAGGTTAAAAAAGGTTCTAGAGTTCCAGTATGGGGACAGGTTGTATAATTAAATAAAGTGATCAAGGAAATCTTTGAAGGGTAGCAGAATATGCCACTGTAAAATATGCCATTTTGGTATTTTGATTACTTTGAACAGTAGTCTTTTGAAAAATAACGAAGTTGACTTTCTCTGAACTCCCCTTATCTACCTAAAGGCAGAGCCTTCAAAAAGAACTCAGGTGTCATAAATCCCTTCCAAGAGTTTCATCAAGGGAAGATTGACTTTTGTCATAGGAAAGGAGACTAGAAGTCAACGGTACACTCAGACAAATGTCACAAACCATCATACCTCCTACCTATTCTTCTAAGGACCCATTTGTCTTTCCTAAAAATCAGATGTAATCATTATACTGCATTTCTGGTGGAGTAGTCACACAGGTCAAGAATGAAGCTACTTAAAAATACTTTGCTAAACTGCAAATCAGCCAACACGCTAAGGTTTTTTTTTTTTTTTTAACCAAAATATGGTTCTAATTCTGTAGCCCATATTTATGAATAACATATTGCTTTGCTATCCAAAATCCAGTCATCTTTTGGTATATGAGTCCAGAGAACAACCTGTCTCTAATACATGTGATTTAAGGCCCACTGAGGGCAGTATTGGCATTGACTATGACCATATGTCTGCCAGAGCATTTGGGGTTTTGTTTGTGGAGGGAGCACCCAAATCAGGGATGCTGCTTGATTCTCCTGTATGGAGACATGTAGCATTTAGTACAAATGAGAATGTGGTGGCTGTTTAAAAACAAAAACAAAAACAAAAACCTTTACTATTATTAGAGGTACAATTTTCACTTGATTTTCATGATGCAATGCAAACTCATAGAATATATTATCTAGTTAGAAATCCCAAGATAATAAGGTAAAAACTATGAAAACTATTAAGACAGTCAAATCAGGTAAGTAAAAACTAATTATATATAATATATATTAATGTAACAATATATAATGTAATAATATAATTATTGCAGGGGAAGAACATTTTTTCTCTACCCTTCTGGATTCTTTTGCCTGGTCTATTAATTAAATTGACGTAAGACAGATTAACAGGAGAAAAAAAAATGTTTTGGAGCCCTACAAAGGCTTGAGGGGGCTCAGAGGCATTGAGGCTTGGATGCTATCCTGAGCTAAGCAGACAGGGGTAGCGGATCTAGGGCTTCAAAGGGAAGGAAGACAGTTCACAGGAAGACGTGAAGAGCAAATGTTTGGTAAACAAATGTTTGTCCTGCCATGCAGACAGTGGGACACAGGGAGGAATCTGATCGCTAGGCTCTGTGGCGCTCCTTCCAGCTTACCACACCTAGCTCAGACTCTCTGTACTTCTCTCTGGTGATAGCTCTTTTCCTGGACCAGGCCCTCTATCAAAATTCTTAGAGGCATTTAAGGGAGAGGTAAAAGCTTTTCCTGAATCTTTTAAGTCTTGATTATCTTCAGCTGAAATAATCCATGTACCAAAGTGGCACATTTTGGAGAATCTCCTTCTGAACCTCTCTATTATGTGTGTGTGCATGTGTGTGTATGTGTGTGTAAAGTCACAATAAAAGGAAAAATATCTAATGCCTTTATATGAATAAATCTATCAAGAATTGTTCTGGGATCCCTGGGTGGCGCAGCGGTTTGGCGCCTGCCTTTGGCCCAGGGCGCGATCCTGGAGACCCGGGATCGAATCCCACGTCAGGCTCCCGGTGCATGGAGCCTGCTTCTCCCTCTGCCTATGTCTCTGCTTCTCTCTCTCTCTCTGTGCGACTATCATAAATAAAATAAAAATTTAAAAAAAAAAGTTTAAAAAGAATTGTTCTAAAGCTATAAAGAGAAACCACAGTATCTCCTAAGTCATATGAAAGGAGCCTGGAATGAACAGATCTTCATTTTACTGTAAGGGAACATTTGATATTTGTAATGAGGTTTCTTCCCCTAAATTCAATGTATGCTTTATGATAATTGTACAAAAAAAATCACACAATCTTCCCTGAATTTGACAAAGTGGTGTTAAAGTCATCCAGAAATACACTTGGGTACATACATATTCTGATAAAATCTGAAAACGGCAAGACTAATGAAAGATATTTACCACACCAGGCACTCACTGGCATTTTAAAGTTGGAAAAATTGGCCCAGTGTTATGTGGGCTCACACATTGACTATCAGGTCAGTGGAACCATATTAATGAAACAAATGCTGGGGAAACAGCAGAAGACAGTGATAAAGTGTGAAAAGTGTTACTTTGCAACCAAAAGATTCAGTCTGATTTTTTAAAAAGATGTTTTTATTTTTTTAAAGATTTTATTTACCTATTCATGAGAGACACACACAGAGAGAGGCAGAGACACAGGCAGAGGAAGAAGCAGGCTCTGTGCAGGGAGCCTGACATGGGACTTGATCCTGGGACTCCAGGATCACGTCCTGGGTTGAAGGCAGGTGCTAAACCGCTGAGCCACCCAGGGATCCCCAAGATGTTTTTATTTTTATTTTTATTTTTTTATTTTTTTTGTTTTTATTTTTAAATAATCTCTACACACATGGGGCTTGAACTCACAACCCTGAGATCAAGAGTCGCATGCTCTACAGACTGAGCTAGCCAGGCACCACTCAGTCTGACTTTTTAAGTTTTTATTTTAATCACCTGGTGCTCATCACGATAAGTGCACTCCTTAATTCCCATCACCTATTTCACCCATCCCACCACTCACCTCTCCTCTGCTGACCATCAGTTTATTGTCTATAGTTAAGTCTGTGTCTTAGTTTCCCTTTCTCTGTCTCTCTCCCCCACCATGCTTGTTTTGCTTATATTCCACATATGAGTGAAGTCATGGTATTTATCTTTCTCTTATTGACTTATTTCACACAGCTTTATACTCTCTAGCTCCATCCGCGTCATTGCAAATGGCAAGATCTCATTCTTTTTTTAAAAAAGATTTTATATATTCATGAGAGACAGAGAGAGAGAGAGAGAGAGAGAGAGAGAGAATGAGGCTAAGCCATAGGCAGAGGAGAGAGAGAGAGAGAGAGAGAGAGAGAGAGGGGCTGAGCCATAGGCAGAGGGAGAAGCAGGCTCCATGCAGGGAGCCCGATGTGGGACTTGATCCCGGGACCCCAGGATCATGCCCTGAGCCAAAGGCACACGCTCAACCACTGAGCCACCCAGGCGTCCCTCATTCTTTTTTTAATAAAGATTTTATTTATTTATTCATGAGAGACACAGAGACAGAGGCATAGACATAGGTTGAGGGAGAAGCAGGCTCCCCACTGGAACTTGATGTGGGACTTGATCCCAAGACTCCAGGATCATGACCTGAGCCAAATGCAGATGCTCAACCACTGAGCCACCCAGGTATCCCTATTCTTTTTTATGGCTCAATAATCATCTGTTATGTAAATATATGTTTTGTTATGTAAATATATGTATATATATAATATATATATGTTTAAGGTGGTGGCTTGGGCCATTTGGGAAGATACTCAATTTTCCTGGGTCTTTCTCATGTATATAGGAAGTATACATGTTATTAAACTTCTGTTTCTCTCCTGTTAATCATATATATATAATATTATATAATATATATAATCTTGTAATGTCTTCTTTATATATTCATCTACCAATGGACACTTTTGCTACTTCCATAATTTGGCTGTTGTAAATGCTACAATAAACATAGGGGTGCATTTATTTTTTTGAATTAGTTTTTTTTTTTTTTTTTTTTTTGGGTAAATAACCAGTAGTGGAATTATTGGGCCATATGGTAGTTCTATTTTTGAGGGACTTCGTACTGTTTTCCACAGTGGCTGCACCAGTTTATATTCCCACCAAAAGTGTAAGAGGGTTCCCCTTTCTCCACATCCTCATCAATACCCGTTGTTTCTTGTGTTGTTGATTTTAGCCGTCTGACAGATGTGAGGTGATATTATTTTGATTTGCATTTCTGTGATGATAAGTGATGATGAGCATCTTTTTATGTGTCTGTCAGCCATCTGGATGGCTTTCTTAGAAAAATACTCATGTCTTCTGCCTCTTTTTTAATTGGATTACTTATTTCTTTGGGTGTTGAGTTGTATAAGTTCTTTATATATTTTGGATGCTAACCCTTTATGAGATATGTCATTTACAAATATCTTCTCCCATTTCATAGGTTGCCTTTTAATTTTGTTGATGGTTTCCTTTTCTGTGCAGAAGCTTTTTATTTTAATGTAGTCCGAATAGTTTATTTTTGCTTTTGTTTCCCTTAACTTAGGAGACATATCTAGAAGGAAGTGATTGTGGCTGATGTTAAAGAAGTTACTGCTTATGTTCCCTTCTAGGATTTTTATGGCTTCAGGTCTTTAATCTTTTGGACTTTAATCCATTTTGAATTTATTTTTGTTTATGATATAATGAAGTGGTCCAGTTTCTTTCTCATGTTGTTGTCTAGTTTTTCCAACACTGTTTGTTGAAGAGACTGTGTTTTTCCCATTGCAGATGCTCTCCTGCTTTGTTGAAGATTAATTGACCAATGAATTGTGGAATTGTAGTCTGGTTCTAGTACTTACTAGCACCATGAACTTGGTGAAATCACTTAATATTCTTGGGTTTCTGGTTCCTTATTTTTTCGAATGATTATGATAATGATAGACACCAATGTGAGGGTTAAAGGATATAGCATATTTGTAAGCATGTGGAAAGTATAATTCCATGTATTTGGTATTCCTCAATCTTTTGCTTTTCCTTTTTTAGCATGTTTAAATGATTTTCATATTTTCTTTCTTTTTTTTAAGATTTTATTTATTTGAGAAATCGAGAGAGAGGCAGAGACACAGGCAGAGGGAGAAGCAGGCTCCATGCAGGAAGCCTGACGTGGGACTTGATCCCGGGTCTCCAGGATCATACCCTGGACCGAAGGCAGTGCCAAACCGCTGAGCCACCCGGGTTGCACGATTTTCATATTTTCTATATTGCATTATCTTTTCATCATTTTAATTAGTTCAAATGGCTACATTGTGCCAACTGATTATTCTTTCATAATATAGAGTATCAGATCAGTCTTAGTCTGTTTGGGCTCCTATAACAAAATATCCCAGACTGTGTGCCTTATAAACAAGACAGATTTATTTCTTATAGTTCTGGAAACTGGAAGTTCGAGATCAGGGTGCTAGCATGGTCAGGTGAAGGCTCTCTTCTGGGTTGCAGACTTCTTGCTGTGTCCTCACATGGCAGAAGGGGCTAGAGATTTTTCTGGGGTTTCATAAGGCACTAATTACATTCATGAAGGCTTTACTTTCATGTGTCCACATAGAGGAAGAAAAAGGATTTTCCTTCTACCATTCTTATTGGCTGAGAACCCCCCTCCCCATAATACAAGATTAACAGGAGAGAAACAGAAGTTTATTTTTTTAAAAGATTTTATTTATTTATTCATGAGAGACACAGAGAATTTGAGAGAGACAGACAGACAGACAGGCAGGCAGAGGGAGAAGCAGGCTCCATGCAGGGAGCCAGACCTGGGACTGGATCCTGGGACTCCAGGATCACACCCTGGGCCGAAGGCAGGGGCTAAACCACTGAGTCACCCAGGGATCTCCAAAACAGAAGTTTAATAACATGTATACTCCCTGTATACATGAGAAAGACCCGGGAAAATTGAGTATCTTCCCAAAATGGCCCAAGCCACCTCCTTAAATAGCATCTCCAGCAAAAGGCACAAGACAGATCTGGGAGGTGGAGGGAGCCGGTTAATGTGAGGTAACCAGGAAAAGCACAGTAAATAAGGGTAAGGTTGTTCTTTAGATTTAAGTCTTTGCCTCTTCCATTACTAAGAGTTTCTGGAGATTAGAGTCATCCATCTCTTCCTAGTATAGAAAGAGAGATACCCTTAATAAATGGAGATTTTCTTTATAAATATCAATGTTCCTTACAAAAGGATACTTCAGCGTGGTTTTCAGAGCCTCTCTTCTGTCTGCTTTTTCTTAAAAATAACTAGCTCAAGATAATCCATATGCCAAAAAGACATATTTTGAAGTGGTATATTCTTCTCCTTCATCCTAATCACTTCCAAAGTCCCCACCTACTAATATAAACACATCTGGGGGTTAGGATTCCACCATTTGAATTTTGAGAGGACACAGACATTCAGAACCTAGCAAGGTCTCAATGCAAAATTCTAATTTTTGTGGCTGCAACTGTGCAACGACCCATTAAAAATAGGAGTTTATAAAATAAAATAAATATCCATTTCAAATCAATATCTGGATCGGATAGTGGCATTGTGTGTCTGCAGTCCACTCAGTCCCAAATATGCAAAACTAGTGGAAAAAATAACTCAGGATATTAAAGTCCATTAGTCATTACCATAAGTATTATGGTTCTTGCTTAATTAACCCTGACTGGAAATTTTCCATATCACATGAGATTAAAAGCCCTTTGAGTTCATGAGCAATGTACATTTTAATAGAGACCAAAGGGAAGAAAAGATGTCATTACCTCACATATACAAAGCTTTATGAATAAAGAGAGAACTATAATAATGTAGCTTTATCACTAAATACATAAACCAAGGCAACTTAAGTGATTATTTACAATGTATTCTTCTCAGATTCTATTTTTAATATTCTGACTATAAAGGTTCCTGCTCATAAAAAACAATCTATTATATTATGTGAGTTACTGAAAGCCAGTAATGGTAGAGGAATGGATTCTAGATGATGGCTTTTTTAGTTTCATTATCTGCAGGGGTAAGCTGATATGATTCTCATCTTTTATAGTGGACCTTATAAGGAGCCTAAAGGAGTTTTGGGGAATATACACGTTAGTTTGAGTCCCCATGCAACCAGTGGTAGCCTTATCACTTTTTTAATTTGAATATAGTTGACACACAATATTACAATAGTAGCCTTATCACTTTGATTAAATTAATTTTCTAAGTCTCACTTCTTCCATCTATTAAAATGAGAATACTGATACTTCTCTTACATGGTCTTTAGTAAAATAATATGCATGTAAGGGGCTTAGCATTGTACCTGCTAATAGAAAACACCCCAAATACCAGCTTTTGATATTATTAGGTCACCTATCAAACAAGATGGATTAGAATAGTTTTTCCAATATGCTTAATTAATAAAGGAGTGTTTTTAGATAATTACAAAAACTCACTAGGAAAATTCCTTTTCTATTTTTAATATAATTGACACATAAAATTACATCATTTTCAGGTATACAGCATAGTGATTGTACAACTCTGTACATTATGCTCTATTCACCACAAGTGTAGTTACCATCTGTCACCCTGTGGCAGTGTTATACTAGCATTAACTTCATTTCCTTTGTTGTATAGGAAAGTTCCTTTTATATTTAAAAATATTTTATTTACTAATTTTAAAGAGAGAGCACAAGCAGGGGGAGAGGGAGAGGGACAAGCAGACTGCCTGCAGAACACAGAGCACAATGTGGGTTTGAAGCAAGTCTGTCTCAGGACCCTCAGATCATGACTTGAGTTGAAGTCAGACAGTTAATCAACTGAGCCACTCAGGTGCCCCAGGAAAGTACCTTTTAAAGTGAGTTTTGAAATGAGGAGGAAGCCAAAAAAATGCTTAATCATTTATGTTTTTATCCATTCAACAAATATTTCTTGAATATCTGTCTGACATCATTCTGAATATCAGAGATTTGAATGTGAATAAAACAGACAAAATTTTCTGCTCTCATAGATATTTCTAATGGGATTGAGACAGACCATGAAAAAAAAAACAGTGTGTATGTGTATCTAGATAGATATCCTATGTAGATCTGTGTGGTTGTGTATATCTATTTAGATACCTAGATGTCTTATACCTCATATGGTGATCATAAGCACTATGGAGAAAAAATAAATCAAGGAAAGGGGTTAAGGAGTGCTGGGGAATGTGATTTTGGAAATTTATTAGTGTGATCAAGTGTATCTTCACTGGTAAGGTGATTTTTGAAAGAAGATATCAAGTACATCTGCACTGATAGGTGATTTTTGAATGAAGATCTAAAGGAAACGAGCAGTAGAGCCCAGAAGATATGGGAAAGAACATCCTAGGAAAAGAAAAGCAATTATAAAGGCCCTGGGGTGGAAACTTTTATGTCATTTCAGAGATAAGGCAAGGTAGCTGGAGCAGAATGAGCAAAGTGGAAAAATCAAAGGGGTAAAGTCAGGTAATGTAAAGCCATGCCATATGGGGGGCCTTTAGGAGATTGTAAAGACTTTGGCTTTATCTCTGAATGAAATGAGAAAATTTTGCAATGTTTTAGAAGAAGTGACAATGTAACTTAAGCTGTGAAATACTCCATCGCCTCATCTCGAAGATTTGAAACTAAAGGTAGTTTTGACTCAGCACATGGGTATAATATTCCACAATGCCAGAACTGCCTAGTGGAAAAGTGCTTTGAAAGTCATCTTGCCTCTAGAAAACCCCTATGGAGCCTGTAGGTAATAAAACTGCCTAGTGGAAAAGTGCTTTGAAAGTCATCTTGACTCTAGAAAACCCCTATGTAGCCTGTAGGTAATAAAACAACTCCTTTTCTCAGCTATGCTAGTCTCATACTTTGGTTAGTTAAAACGGCCTAAAATTTTCATTCATCTTACAAAAATCAGTAACCATTAATGGTATTCCTATCATAGCCAACAGTCCCATGTTCTTGATCATAAATGGATACTGGTAAGACATAGTTGTATCCTATATCTAAATATGAATTTATAATCAGCTGGTTATGGGAGCAGGGATAAATCTCATTCATTCAGCCTATAAGTTTTAATTAAATGTCTACCACATGTCAGACATTGCTGTAGGAGCTAGAAAATTAGCAGTGAACAAACAAAATCTCTAGTTTAGTAGACTTTGCATTGTAGTAGTAAGATACAGAAAATAAGGAAATCTATATCAACAGTTGATAAATGATCTAGAAATATAATGCATGATAAGGGACATAGGGAGTATTAGGAGGAGAGTGGTTGCTATTTTGTATGCAGTGATCTTTTTCTTACAAGGTGATATTTGACCAGAGACCTGAAGGAAGTGAAGGAACAAGCCATGCAAATATTTGGAAACAGAACAGTGTTCTAGGCAGGGAAAAACCCAAGTGCACCAAAATACCATGCATGACATGTTAGGATTAGGAAGGATTGGGAATACCAACCAGGAAGCCCTTTCATCCAGAGTGCAATCAGTGCAGGGATGAGTATTAGAAGATGACTTTAGAGAAGTAACCAGAGGGTTGATTGTGGAGGGGCTTGTGTGGTAGAGTGTGGAATTTGAATTTTATTCAGAAAAAAATAAGCCATCTCAATTTTGGATGGAGATCTCTTACAGTCTGACTTTTGTTTTAATCATATCTCTGGCTAATGTTTTATGATCAGATTGTCACCTGAGTCAGAGTACAAAAACAGGGAGACCAGTTTGAAGGCTATTGCAATAATCTAGTCAAGAGATAATATTTAGACCATAGTGTTATTTTTGGGATGTGGTGAAAGTCCACTTATTTCTAGAAATCTTTTGAAGTACTAATGGACTAGATTGATGGCGTGAATGAAATTGAGGAGTCATAGTTAACTCCAAAGCTTTTGCCTGAGCAGTTGGTAGAATGGAGATACCATTAAGGGTGATGGTGATGATGGGTATTCAAGGACATGTTATGGAATGGCAATTCAAGATGCTTATTAGATGTCCAAGTGGCAGTGTTAAGTATGTAGTTGGATATTTCATTCTGGAGCTCAAGGGAGTTGTTGGATCTGGCCTGGAACCACGTAGTTGGGATTCATGAGACTATAGATGGATTTAATATAGTGAGAAAAGATGGAATCACTTAGAAAGTAAATGTGTCTATAGTTCATAGATGAATGCAGCGTTGGGGAAGAGCTTCTTAACTTAGTGCTTAACCCCATACCCCAATCCCACACTATCACATCATTATGGAAATATTATCATCTGTGCCCCATTGCTCTTGCAAGGAGAGAAAGCTGCACCTAGCCTAGCACCAGCGAAGTGCCAGCTAGAAGCAGTGGGATACCACCAGAGTGCTTTTGCAACCTGGCTAAAATGCAGAACCAATAACATGTGCAGGCAAACTGGTCCTCTCCTGAACTTTCTCTCTTCATCCTGCCTCTATCCTATTTCACAGGTTAGGCATTTGAACAGTAAATTATATTGTCACCCTATATATGAAACACATAAAATAAAAGTGTAACATACAATAAAAATAAAGGGATAGCAAATTATATATGAGACACATATAAGCTAAAGGAAAGATATAGCAATTCTATGTCAGGTAAAATAGAGTTTGAAGTAAAAACATCATAAAACAAAAATGAGTTATTATGTAAAGATAACAGGAAAAATGGATCAAGAAGATGTAAAGATCATGAGAATAGAACTATAAAGCTGTAAATGATAGAACCACAGATAAAAGACATTTCAAAATTTTAATTGGTAATAGTAACGAACTCCTATTGGGAATTGATGGACAAGGATACAAAAACCCCTAGTTAATTGGAAGATTAAAAAAAATCACTAAGAGAGGTGATATAAAATAGTAGGTAAAAGCATGGATTCTGAAGACAGACAGCCTGGGTTCAAATACCATCTCTACTCTCTGGTAGCTGTGTGACTTTGGGAAAATTATTTAACATTTCTTTGCCTCAGTTTTTTTTTTTTCTTTCTAAAATAGAAATGATAATACAGTCCTCACATGATTTTGGTGAAGAGTGAATGAGTTCTATTTAAAATGTTTAGGGGTGCCTGGGTGGCTCAGTTGGTTAGGCATCTGCCTTCGGCTGGGGTCATGATCCCTGCTTGGCAGGGAGCCTGCTTCTCTCTCTCTCTCTCTCTGCTGGTCCCCCTGCTTGTGCTCTCTCTCTCTCTCCCTCTCTCAAGTAAATAAATAAATAAATCTTTTAAAAATAAAGTGTTTAGATAGTATCAGATACACATTATTATTATCAATAAATATGCATTGTTTTATGCCCAAAAGAGGTTAAACATTATTTTTATGTTGAGATATAATTGTCATGTAACATTGCATTAAATTTAGGTGTACAAGAATATAGGTTAATTTTAACACAAATGAAACATTTACAAAGTTTGAGCATGGCACAAAAGAAATGTAAATAAATTCTAAAGTATCAGCATCATAGAGGATATGATCTTAAGTGGGAGTGGTAATAAATACACTACATGTAAAAGTGTGTGGATAACAGCAAAAGCAAAACTTGGGGAGATACATACGTGCGTGTGTGTGTGTGTGTGTGTGTGTGTGTATGTATAATGAACTTCTGTAGATAAGGAATTGGTATCTTATTTCAAGGGTTGGGCTTGATGTTACCATATAGCACATTGCCACAATGCCACAGTTGCAGAGCAAGAGAGGTTAGTTTCCCTTTGTTGGAATTCTCACATCTGCTTTCACAGACACAAGTTGCATTGCTTATCTCTATGGTCTGTTCTAATTCTGTATAAGGAGAGCTGTTCCCAGCAATCCAAACGTGAATTGGCAAGGTGGGACTTTAGTTACGTATCATGTCTCTTTTGTTATAAGGTCAAGGAATAATATTGATTTAAATTTTCCACTATAAAGATGAACTTTCCTGATACTGTTATCACACTCTTTCTTGCCACCATATCTTACAAAATCTTCAACCATGGCCCTTGTCTCATGTTTCTGTTGGTGTATTAAGGTTTTTTTTTTTTTTTTTTGGTGTATTAAGTTTTAATTTGTGTCGCATCTATGTAAAGGTAGCTGAAAGAGGATAAATAATGTATGTGCTAGCAAGATTGGCTTTTACTGGAAATGTATTTCAAACTAATGTCAAAGATAAAAAAGAAAACTGGACACTAGTTAAAGTTAATGACAGATTTTAACCAGAAACCTACTTTTGTGGTAGGTAAGAAAGTCCAGCGTGAACAGAACTCTCAGTTTGTTATAGAGATGATAGGGTGTTTTAAAGGGAGAAGGAAAGAAGAGTGAGGGTAGATGGTGGAGGTTTGAGCTAAGGGAGTGGGAAATTACAAGAAGCCAGAAACTGGGGTTGGTCTTTGTTAAACATATCTGGGTTTGTTAACTGGTGCTTATCAAGGTTAGGCTCCTCCCCTCCCACCGAGGCTGGGAAACAGGGGCTCTATCTTCAGGTGTTGGCTGGCACAAACAGTACATTCTTTTGGTAGTCTTGACTTTTTCTCAAGCAGGCACTTTTAAGAGGGCTGTATCATCCTAGGGATGTGGCCTTAGGCTATTAGATTCTGTGTTAATATTTGTTCAAGTCTTTTACTGTGTGTGTGGGACACGAACAAAATAATTTGTGTTGAGAGTTCTGTATATTATTATCAAAGTGATCATAAGATAAAATAGTTCAGGAAATTCTGTTCTTTTTTTAATTTATTTTAAATTTTTTATTTTTTATTTTTATTTTTTAGGAAATTCTGTTCTAAGGGAGGAAACACAGAGGCCTAATAGATAACCCACCTCCAGTATTCCCCCCTCAAATCCTTTCTCCATACTGTCATTTTAGTAATCTTTCTAAACCTATGACCATGTCACCTCTTTTCTTAATATATGTTATGTGTATACTCAGACCATGAGAATGAGAAACTACCTTTTCTACCTTCAAATGACCAATACCTAACACATAGTAGGTGTTCTCTGCATGTTTATTGCATATTGATCTGAGATAAAAGTTCCTTTGTTTATGCAAAAAGATTGCCATCCAAAACATAAAATGGCTGTGGAGAAAGGAGGGGACACATGAGGTCATAAATCCTTAGAAGTCACATTTACTTGGGAGGAGTTTTCTGTCTCCAAATTCATTTCCTTATAAGCATTTTTACTAAGTTTTCCTTCTTTTTTTAAAGATTTTATTTTTTTATTTGAGAGACAGAGACTGAGCATGAGTAGTGGGGGAGGAGCAGAGGGAGACAGAGAGGGAGGAGCTGACTCCCTGCTGAGCAGAGAGCCAGACGTGGGAGGCTCTAGCTCAGGACTCCGGGATCATGACCTAAGCCGAAGGAAGACACTTAATGGACTGAGCCACCCAGGCACCCCTAAGTTTTCCTTCTTATTCTGAAACTCTCATCTTCACAAAATCTTATTGCTCATCCAAAAGAGGTCATTTATTTTTTTAATTTTTTTTCGAAAGAGGTCATTTAAAGACTAAAGTTGCTAAAGGAAAATGGTGTCCTAATAATTAACCTGGTTTGAGTTTCAACGATCTTGTGCTCTCCTCTGCCTATGTCTTGTTTAGACCACTTAAGTGAAAATGAATAGACAGGTATATGATGATGATTGATAGACAGATAGATAGATAGATAGATAGGCCAACCAGTAGACACACAAGCAGATTGTCCTAAAAATTTGTGTTATGAATAATCCTAAAGAGCGATTCATCCAGAAATTACTTATATATGAGTCATTAAATGATTTTTCCAGTTAAATGATTTCCTTTATCTAATCTTGTTTTTCTTCAGCTCATATTTACATTTTTGCATTCTCTAGCACAAGAGAGAAGCAGCATGGATAGCCACTCAGTAGCAGAGGAAACTAGTTGACTCTCCAGTCCATAAAATTCACTCAATGAAAACAAATACTCACAGACCCTAATGAATAGAAGTGGAATTGCATTGCTGGAATTCTAAAAAATCAAAGTATCATAGCTTCTTTAAAATGGGAGTAATGGCAAAACAGCACACCTAAGATACCAAACCCAGAGTGGAGCAGTATTTCCATAGGATGTAACAAAATGCATCCTATGACAGTCATGGTTTGATGAAGGGTCCAATTCTTTTTATTCAGTTTGGTGTTTTAAACATATAATTTAAAAAAAATTCTGTCTACCTTTCTGTCTAAATTTATTTACAGTTTAAAGGCAGGCCTTATTTATCTATGTATTCATATAAGTATTTATTTATTTATTGAATGATTGAAAGTGAGCAGGAGTAGGGGGAGAGGGGCAGAAGGAGGGAGAGAATCTTACGCAGGCTTCATGTTCAGCTCTATCTCATGACCCTGAGATTATGACCTGAGCCAAAATCAAGAATTGGACGCTTAACTGACTGAGCTACCCAGGGACCCCTAGTCTTATTTTAAGAGCTTGCTGTCTTTTAAGCTAAGGACTTAATAATAATAGGAGCAAATATTGGAAAGGTAAGAGATACTAGCACTGGACATGTGTATTAATGTTCACATCACTAGGAAAATATCAACTTCTCTCTGGCATGGATTTGGTGCAAAGAATACATTTCTGGAGACTCAACAACTTGTGTAAATCCATACTAGATTAAAGAAAGGGAAAATAACATTTCCTCAATGTCCTATTAACTACCTACCAGGAAATAGTTTCTAAAAATAAGCCCATTCTTTTTGCAAACAACTTCCCAGAAGCATAATACTCCCCAAAGGATGTTGTTATAACAGGTAAGCTCCCAGATGCCTGATAGTAAAAGGGGGCCTGCTGGTACCGTATGCCAGTGTGGAAGGGAGCAGAGCTGCAGTGTATCCCAGGAATAATCATGGTCACACAGCTGACATTCACTGAGCATTGACCATGGGCAAGAAGTCTTTTGTTAAATGCTTTATATGAACTGATGATAGGTGTTGACGAAATATTTGTTGAATTGTATAAGTATCCTATTTCAGCATTTTTACCACCTGAAGGAGCATATATCTGATAGTTATAACAATATATTGATAAAAATATTGCTATCAGCATTCTCCAGATTAGCCCACTGATTTTCAGAGATGAAGGCACTTGCCCAAGGCCAAGTAGCTTGTAAAAAAATGATCTGTCTTAAACTTTACAGCTCCATTAGGTTGAGATTATTATCTCCTTTTTATATAGGAGGGAACTAGGCTCAGAGAGATTAAGAAACTTGCTTAGTCACTCAGATAACAAGTGGGAGATCTGAGATATAAACCAGATGTTTCTGAGGCTAAAGATTATGCTTAAACTGCAGGATGATTTAGTAAACTAAGCTATTGCCTACATGCCCATAATCTTTCCCCCAAGTTCTCTTTCAATAGTCTCCATAGCAGTGGGCATCTCTTCTACCTTCACTGAAATTCCCAGAATTTCTAGCTGATTATAAAATGAATGAAGGTGCATTATCCATAGAATGCTCCAGGTTAATGCTTGAGTATCTAACGGTTAATTTTATGTGTCAACTTGACTGGGCTCAAGTATGCCCAGATAGGTGGTAGGTAAAACAGCATTTCTAGGTATGTCTATAAAGGTGTTTCCGGAAGAGATTAGCATTTGAATCAGTAGACTAAATAAAGATAATCACCCTCAGCAATGCAGATGGACATTATCCTGTCCATTCAGGGCCCAAGTAGAACAAAAAGGCAGAGGAAGTATGAATTGTTCTTTCATCCTGAGCTGGGATGTCCATCTTCTGCTGCCATCAGATATCAGAACTTCTGGTTTGCAGGCCTTTGGACTTAGACTGAATTCTGAATTATACAACTGGCTTCCTGGTTTTCCAGTTTGCAAGTGGCAGATTGGCCTCTTGACCCTCATAAATATAGGAGCCAATTCATATAATAAATTACATTATATAATATATAATTATATATATGATACATAAATTATATAGATTGGAGATTATGTGAGTTTTTATACATATATACATTATGTGTGTGTTTATATATGTATATATGTATATATGTATGTATCATTGTATGTATCATCCCTTCAGGTCCAATGTGAAAACTAGCCAGTCTGATGGTATAGCTTGGCTGATGCGTTTTCCTAGGTAATAGGGACCATATGTATACACGTGTACATGTTTATATACATATATATGTGTATACATATATAAACATTCACATAATCTCCAATCTATATGTTCTGTTTCTCTGGGGAACCCTGAGTAATGTAACTATTACCTGGGAAAACACATCAACCAAGCTATACCATCAGACTGGCTAGTTTTCACATTGGACCTGAAGGGATGATGCATACAATGTTTGCATTTGTGGGTACAATATGGGTCAAAAGGGGTTAATGTAGAAAGGACAATTGAGAATGCTACTGTAAAAAGAACTGATGACAATCTAAATTGGTACAGTTTGGAAGGGAAAGAATTCACAGGAGAAACATAAAAACTATGTGAAAAGCATTATAATGTAAGTATGTATAATTCTGAGTTATCAGATTTCTCCATATGCTAAATTGAGGTGTGGATAATGACTGAAACAAAAAAAATTAAGGGTTTTTCCTTTTTTAAAAAAGTTATTTGCTTGTGCTACCTTTGAGGCTAAATAAATAAAATCAAGTGTGACCTTATCATAAAGTTATTTACATCATTTATCTTAAAGATGGTCTCCATTGGGAGGAAAAAAGATTGAATCCATAATATTTTAATCTATTGCTGTTGGTGTGCATAAGTCACACATTTCTATATCTAGTGTTTGCATATTGATTGTAGCTTGACCTTAACAATTTATCATTTAGTCTCGTACCATCACCCTCCATGATAGATGTTACAACTAAGGGTCTAGCAGCAATTTCATTATAGACCCCACATTTCAGGGTTTCATAAATAAGCAGTCAAAATCTACTGCAGGCTATGAGATGTTTTAGTTTGCATATCCATATTATCATTTTAGTTCCATATTGTGGCTTCCATCCATCATTTGTAGAATCATTTTTCATTTTCAGAGGCATTTCCTATAGGAATCCATTTTAATGACCATGAAGTGTGGAGGAAACCTACAACAAGAAGGGAAAGGTATTAAATCCCATTCCTTCTCACCAATATAAATGAATAAATTGAATTAATGAATATTACAAATTCTGTTCTGATATATGTATATATTCTGATATATATAAAGTTTACATGTGCTTATAGAATTAAGAAATAAGTGTATAAGCTGTTTATTAATGGTCACAAAGTAAATGTATGCTTAATGAATAAATGACAAGTAGATTAAATATTGTGGGAGATACAAATTTTAAGAATATGCCCCTGTCCTCAATCAGCTTATCATCTAAGAGGAAAGATAAGATATAGAAAAAATAGTTCTGGAATGGGATTTATTACTTTTCCCTTCTCTTTGAATGTTCAGTAACAAATGAGTAGTACTACAAGAGTTTTGAGAAAAAGAATGTATTTGTTAGTGCTTATACAAATGACTAGCTACCCTAATGGTTAGCCCAGAGAGGGGTAGGTTGGTCTAAGGCAATCTTTAAGTGTTTATTTGTTTCTTTTGTTTAAGAAAAGAAACATGTACAACCTGGGGCTTGAACTCATGACCCTGAGATCAAGAGTCACATGCTCTACTAACTGAGCCAGCCAGGTGCCCTGGTCTTAGGCAATCATTCGAGTCTTCAGGGAAAGTATAGCCTTTCTTGCATCTTAATTTTGCTCTTCTAGCCTCCAGAATTGTGAGACCATAGATTTTTGTTGCTATAAACCATCTAGTTGTGATAATTTGATAGCACAATCCTGGAAAACTGGTATCATAGGTTTATTTATTTTCGGCAAATATACATTGTTCAGCGGATAAAGAATGTCTTGGAATACCTAACTTAATGGATCTTGTTGAATTATCTGAGGACCAGGCCTGAGCTCTGTTTCAATTGAGAAGACTGTGCTATTAGTATTGCCAGTCATCCCCAATCCCTTCCCACCTAATAGGGTTGGCTGCTAAACCATATATACTCGGTAAACAACACTGCATGCCTGCACTGAGTCCAGCATTAGGTAGTGCTGGGGAGGAAAAATGTCCTCTACCCTTTAAGATACTTCTAGCTGGTCTAAGAATTAATTTTGATGTGAGAGGTTAATGGGGGGAAAAAGCAAAGGTTAATTATGTATGCACAAAGGCCCATTAATAAACCTGGGACCTGGAGAAATGACCAAGGCAGACAGCTTTTATACATTTTAGACAAAGAAACATAAATCTGTGAGGAACTGACACAGCAGAGAAAACTTCTTTGGAAGTTTCAATTAGTAAGGAATTCTCAACACGATTTGGGAATGTAAATCGGTAAAAGTAACAAAGTTGGCTTACACAGCCTTCTTGGCCCTGAGTTCCCTATCTCTGGTGATAAGGGTATCTTTTTATCTCCTGGCCCAAGGAAGGTACTTTTTACATGGGAGATTTTATTCCTGCTTTCAGTGGAACAAAAGAGGGTCAGAATGTCCTTTTGGCACCCGCTATTTTTTTCAGTAACTTTAATTCAAAATAACAAATATGCTATTGTGGCATATTTTTAGGTGGCCTGCCCTGGGCCCTTATGGTAGAACTGGGGGCAACTATAGTGTCATAGAAAAAAAAAACAGCACTGTATTATATGTCAGAAACAGAACATGATGCCTGTTAGAAATATGAATTGAGGTATGTCATGTATTATTTTGGCCATGTTTTCATCATCTATAAAACAAGAGTAATTTTCGATTTATAAGATGTCTATGGATAAAATGTGAAAGCACAGAGCACAATTCCTGGCCCTGTGCTCAGTTAGTAAATCTTCCCCTTACTCTCAGTAGGCCTCTCCTTTCCTCCTCTTCTGTCTTCCTTTACGCCCCCCCAGTCTTTCACAATGGGAATGCTACACAGAATTTTTTTAAAGTAAACTTTGTGCCCAACGTGGGGCTTGAACTCACAACTTCATGTTATACCAGCTGAGCTAGCCAGGTGCCCCCTGAACACAGAATTTTTAAAAGATGCAGTATTAATTCACTCAGTGACAATTATGGGGATCTAAGTTTTGTTAAAAAGCAGTAAAATAAGTATAGCATCCAAAGGGCCATCATTTGTGAAATATTTTTAATTTCAAGTATATGCCAGTGAGATTTAATAAAAGAGACAGCTGCTCCCCACCCCCAGCCACCATATTTTAGGAAATGTGCTCCCAGAATGGATTCTAATAATATTAATTTACACTATCTAACATGTTTACTAGATATCTGAAAAATACTATGTATGACTTGAGGCAAAAATGGATTGGTTTCAAAATCAGAAAATGAGCCATGAATCTCTATTGAGTAGATAACTGAAAGAAGTAATTAAAGAACATTATAAGGCAATGTAAGCACTGTAGTCCACTGATCTTTTAAATATAACACAGAAGATTTCTTAGAAATATTTGGTGTACTTTTCATTATAGAAGTTTAAATCCCATTTTTAGAAATGTGCCTACCTTAGGTTATTCCCTTCTCTCATTGTGATTTCCCACAACCATTCCCCACTTGGCATATATAAAAGGTAAATGATTGACACAGAGGACTTTGAGGAACCTATGAACTTATCCCAACAGGAGTAAAAATAAAATAGACTCACTCTACTTTCTTTGCTTCTGTATCTACATCTATATGTCACAATTAACTTCTGGAAACTTTAGACATTGTGCAGACTCACTTTCTTGAATTCTTAGTGATTATAACAGACCCTATATCATTTTGTGGGGAAGGAGAGTAAAAGGTAAAAAGCAGTTTGGAGTGCCCTTTTTTCTTTTTTGTGTTTGTTTTGCCTGATGTATAGCACAAACTGATCTTATTGAATTTGTCATTTCTGAGGGATAACTTTGAGGAAGTTCCACTGATTGACTCCTAAAGATATGCATTAGGGAATCTGCTAACTCTTATGCTGAAAAACACACAGAAACAGAGAAAACATCCTTTTAAAGGTACAATGATCTTGGAAAAAAGTAAGGGACATCCCAAGAGGCTAAAGGCAATAAGAGATGATGGCTGGTATCCTTAAACAAAAAGATTGGGCTTTAATGGTCTCATATAGGCCCGCATGAGTCTTTGACCTGGAATTTTGGCCTCTGCAGAAGTTAAATAGAGGAACAGCAAAAATCCACTGGTAAAAGTACCGGGAGATGACAAAGAAATGTGTCAGTCTCCTGAGTTTTGTGGGAGGAGGGAGCTTTCCCTGAATATATGTAATGAGGGGCTTACCCTCAGTGGCTTTTCAGGTTAAACTGACACTATATGCAAAGCATAGAAACTCTCAGGATGAGATATTAATGTAAAAACTGTTACCAGCTAGTATGTGCAAAAGCAATCACAAGATCTCTTTGGAGAGACCTGCTATGAACTCCTGAACATCACAACTGTCAAGCATAAAGTCGAGGATGAATTTGCAATCCAAATTTCCAAAACCACAGAGATATAATCCAACATGAGATTCAAATGACATGAAAAGCAGCAGGATTATACTTCCAAGAGCTTCATACGATAAAATACTTAAAAGTCCATAAACTGGGAATGCTTAAAAATAAAGGTATTTAAAATATGGAAGAATGAGAGCACCTGGCTGGCTCTGTCAGTTCAACTATTGATCTTGGTGTTGTGAGTTTGAGCCCCACATAGGGTACACAGATTACATTAAATAAATATAAACTTAAAAAAAGAATGAGATATTATAAAAAATGGATCAATAGAATTTTTAGAAATGAAAAATATAATTATTACAATTAAATCTCGGTTGGTCTCCTGGGAAAATATCAAGGAGAAACTTTTCAGATGTGTGTCAGCCTTTGTTTTATCAACATTTCTCCAGAGACACAAGGGATAAGTTCCAATCTCGCACAGACTCCTCTGTTATGGGAGAAAGCTCATTTAATGAAACTAGCAAAACTTTAAAACCAAAAGGAGAGTATAAAAAGGAAAATGATAGGACAGTCTCATGAACATAGCTGTAATCATCATTAATAAAATGGTAGGGAGGCACCTGGGTGGCTCAGCTGTTGAGCATCTGCCTTTGGCTCAGGTCTTGATACCGGGGTTCTGGGATCGAGTCTCGCATCCGACTCCCTGCATGGAGCCTGCTTTTCCCTCTGCCTGTGTCTCTGCCTCTCTCTCTCCCTCTCTTTCATGAATAAATAAATAAAATCTTTAAAAAAAATCAGTTCCTGGTAGATTAAAGTTTTAAATGTGACTAGAAAAACAGATTATTAGAATGGGATAGGAAACTCGTAGTACATAGAAAGCACAGACTACAAAGAAAACGTTATAGATTCAACCATATTAAGATTAAGAACCCTATTCTTAGAAAGCCTCATAAATACAACTAAAAGACAAGACACAAGCTAGGAGAAAAGCACTGTAACACATGTACCTGACAACAAATTAGTAGCCACAGTTATGTGGAGAACACATTTAGGGCAGCCCCGGTGGCACAGTGGTTTAGCGCCGCCTTCAGGCCAGGGCGTGATCATGGAGACCCGGGATCGAGTCCCACGTCGGGCTCCTGGCATGGAGCCTGCTTCTCCCTCTGCCTGTGTCTCTGCTCTTGCCTCTCTCTCTCTGTCTGTCTCTCTTTCTCTCTTTCTGTCGGTCTCTCATGAATAAATAAAATCTTAAAAAAATGCACCCCAAAATGCACAAACAACCAAATAATGCCAAATAATTCACAGGAGCTTTACATAAGAGGCCCAAATGGCAAATAAGTATCTGAAAAGATACTTATTACTAATTAGGAAAATGCCCATTACAATAATTGAACATCATTTTGTACCCTTGAACCTAACAATATAAAAATCTAATAATACCAAATTTTAGGATGTGGAGCAACCCAAACTTGTCATTACTACACAAAGGACAGTTAATTAGGTTCAAGAAGTCTGAAAGACAACTTGGCATTATCTCAAAAAATTGAAGGTGCTTATCCCCCATGACCTAGCAAGTCTTTCAGATTCTCTTCCTAGTTTCTTGTGCCAATCACCAAGGAGATGTATGTAAGAATTTTCTTTTTTTTAAAGATTCTATTTATTTATTCATGAGAGACACAGAGAGAGGCAGAGACACAGGCAGAGGGAGAAGCAGGCTCCATGCAGGGAGCCGGATGCAGGACTTGATCCTAGGACTCCAGGATCACAACCTGAGCTGAAGGCAGAGGCTTAACTGCTGAGCCATCCAGGCATCCCTGTATGTAAAGATTTTCTTAATTTCATTGCTTTTGATTGCAGAAACCTGGAACAACCCAAGTATCTGCCAGTAGTAGAATAAATATATTCTTATATAGTCACAAAATTAAATGTTAAATGATAATGAAAAATTAGTAGATTGCAGCCATGAAACTATACAGTTTCTACTACAAGAAACTGTAGGAAAATAACACTGAGTTAAGGGGGGAAAACACATTCAACGTGTTTCCATTCATAAAACATTCAAAAACAGGCAAAAGTAAACAATATAATGTTTAGGGATACAAATATAAATAATAAAACTATATGAAGAAAAGTAAGTGGCTGAGAAATGCAAGATTCCTATTATTTGGATGGCTGAGAGGTGGGAACGAGATGAGCTAGGAAATCACAAGAAGCATACATTAATATTTATTAGATTATTATATCTCATATTCTACACATATTCCTTTGTATCTACTCATGATTTAGGAAAAATAAGCAACAAACAAACAAACAAACGAGTCTCAACCAAACAGACCAAGAACTAACAACAACGCCACCAAACCAAAACAACCGCACTCAAAGGTGTGCATCAACATCAGCACTAGGGGATGCCAGAATGGGATGATTTTTCTTAGATTCCTCAGAGAGTAAGGGGAATTGGTGGCCTGCATATCTGAGAAAATCCAGGGGGTTGGTTGTGCAGACGGGCTGACAGGGGGAAGGGAAAATAAGGATGGAGCTCTGCAAGCTAATGCTAAGAGAGCTTAAGACTTACGAAAGCAATATTTTAATTATGAGATCACTTTTCAGCATAAAATCTGTCCCTCACACAAATGTCAAAGGAGTGTATTTCTGCATTAGCGAAGGGCAAATTGGGGTGGTGATGGGGAACCCGGACAAAGGTGGAATATTAAGTGACTATTTCATTGTTATACTTTGCAATGCTTTTGTGATGCTGTAAATCACATTATGTGTTCATGACCAACTTTCTCAGCGCATATTTATTTTTAGCTGAGGAGTAAAACAACTTTGACTAAATGGTTATTGTTACTGACTGCTAGCATTCACGCTAAGCTTGCTGCCCCAAATCCGATAAGAAGAGACTGGTTAACAGCCTCTTCACCATTTTATAGGTGAGTTAATGAAATCTTGATCTGGAATATTCCTAAGGTCCTTTATCATTCTGAGCCTCTATAGCTCTCTACTTAACAGTACTTAGTAGGAAATGGTCACTTTGACCCCACTCTGCTTGGGAGAGGTGCTGCTTCTGAGATTGGTTCAGAAAGGATACATTTGATTTCTGTAGGTCACCTGGAGATTCTGGGCTCTGATGTGACAAAAAGACATGTATGTCATCCTAGACCATAGCTGACATGACACTGGCACTGCAGCCAGAGTTGGGCCTCTGAGATCTGGCCCAGAGAGAGGTCCTAATTGTTACCCCTTCTAGAGGATGTCTTCAAACTGTCAAACCTTAAGAATTTTCTGATCACCACAGTGATCTGGTTGTTAGGTGATATGCCTTCTAGTCTTGTTTCTGACTTATAACATGTGCCTTTGGGCATGTTATTTTAGAACCTCAGTTTCTCCATCAGTTGCGTGGAAGATTTCGATCAGGTGATCTCTGAAGGCTCCGTGGAGGTCAGACATGCTAGGTTTGTGTGATTCCAGCTGATTTCATCTACCCTCATGGCACCTTTCTGACATACGTTCATGAAGCGCCCATCCCGAAGCCTACTAAATAAATGGATAAAAAAAAACCTCACAGGTATATCAAAGCTGTGGCTTTCAAAAGTCTAAGATGTATAGCTGATCCTAACCCTCTACTGTCATCTATTGTTTCTCCTTTCTTAGCAATAGGATAAACATTTTAGAATGAAATATTAAAAAAAAGTTGGATTAACACGTTGTGACATTACAGCTTACGAGTACTGATAATAATAATAATGCTGTGACTGTTAAAATTAAGCTTCAGAGAAAGAATTCTAGGATGAGATTAAAAAAGGAAAAACAAAAAACAAACTTTTGTTCTTCTGCTCCCTTGTGGAAAGTTTGGTGTACTACAGGAATCCAGGTCATGCATCCCTTGTGAAACAGGTTCTGAAGAGGTTTGATTTTTTTCTGTAAGAGCCCAAAGCTCATCCTCATGCCTCCCAGGGCCTGCAAAGTCCTTTCTGTATGTTTGCAGAATATTTTATAATTTTTTATTTTATTACTCTGTTTGAAGCAAATGTTTTTCTTCACAACTTTGAGAATTCTTTAGAGATTTAAAAAATCTTTTTCTAAGAGAAATCCAGTCTGATAGATTGGCTACTACATATCCAAAATGTTTATACTCCTCCACCCTACATAGACTTATTTAGACTGTGTATAGCTTAAAAATCACTAGTCGAAAAATTTGTTGACTGTCATGTTTTTGAGGAAGTCAGTACATTTTGATTCTAATATACATGTTCATTAGAGAAAAATATAGAAAAGGACAAAGAAGAAAAGCCAGTAGTATTTTCAGTAACCACTACTGATTCTTTGCATTATTGTATTCCAGGTTATTTTCCTAAATACATTTATCATTGTTTTACATTGTAAACAGTTAGTAAACAGTTGCTGAATATATTTTTTTAAATACAATGTCCTTTGTAAACATCGTTTTAACTACTTAAAATATTCACTCAAGTTTATGTGTAATCACATCTCATTATATTTTTATGATACATGATACATCTTCAGAAGATATTTTCCAGAAGGTTTGTACTATTTTATATCCCTACCACTAGGATATAAAGTTGTCCATCTCACTGGACCCTCACCAAAATTGAATATTATTGTTTATGTTTTTATTAAATTGAAGGATTAAAATGTATCTCACTTTAATTCCCATACTTGTATTCATCCGTATGTCTTTATATATACATACACACATGTGGATGTAACATGTATATACATAATATGTATATATAGAGAAAGGTGAGGTGATTGGCAATTTTTTTCATTTCTTTTTGTATTGAAGCATAGTTGACATACAGTATTAGTTTTAGGTGTACAACATAGTGATTTGACTTTTTTTAAGATTTTATTTATTCATGAGAGACACACAGAGAGAGAAAGAGAGAGAGAGAGAGAGAGAGAGAGGCAGAGACACAGGCAGAGGGAGAAGCAGGCCCTGTGAAGAGAACCCGATGTGGGACTCGATCCTGGGACTCCAGGATCATGCCCTGGGCCGAAGGCAGATGCCCAACTGCTGAGCCACCAGGCATCCCTTGCTTCTGTTTTCTTGTTTTAAGCTTGCTAATTTTAATGTTTCTTACTATTTCTTTTCTATTCTGAGTCCTTTTATTTTCCTAATTGTTTTCTCTTTCTTTTTTCTGCAAGGTCGTCTTCTTTCACTAATAAATAACCAATAATCCAGTAAAGATCATCATAAAATTAAACAAGAATAATTTGTTTTAAAGAAGATAGTTTATTGAATATACTGCAAGGGAACAATAGGTAGGACAGCAAAGGAGAGCCTGTCTGCCAGGAAGCAGTGGTGGGGCTCTGTAGTTAAGGGGAGGAGTGAGGAGTTATGGGAACATGTAGAATTTTCCTTTTTTTGGTACCTATGCCTGGTTGTAAGTAGCCAACTAGGGCCTATGGAGCCTGCTTGCATTCAGCCTGGTGGTCACTGGGGGCCCTTTTACCTTACTCAGGTTTCCTTGCTCAAGCCTGTTGCCTAAAAGAAGCCTCTACCTTCTCCACTGATAGACTGACAATGACAAATCCTTGGCATTCGGGTGGAAATTTCATCTTCAATAGCTGCTTCATGCTAGGCAGGGTGGGGGTGCTCTGTCCCTACCTAAACTTATTGGTCCACCAGGGGTTCTGTGCAGTTATAGACCAGAGCATGTATTAGATTAACATGTTGATAGGTGATTTGAGTGAAATTCTTAGTGGCCTGGCCCATGAGATTTAGGGAGAGGGGATCCTCTGATGGTATGCACTAGAATTCTTGTTGAATCATTTGTATATGGAATTGTTGGACTCTGGAAGAGACAGATTTAACAAAGAGATTAAAGAGAGGGGGACCAATAATTAGGAGTATGAGTATTGAAGCCGGGGGTCCTAAGAAAGGAAGGAGCCAGGATAACCACAACCAGGTTTGTTACCAGAAAAACTGTCCTTGTTTGTTTCCCAGAGTTAGGAGTCTCTCATGTTCTGTCTCCCTTTCTGATATTTCCCACTCATTTTTTCTCCTTTCCCCTTTATTCCCTTTCACTATTTTTTATATTCCCCAAATGAATGAGACCATATAATGTTTGTCCTTCTCCGATTGACTTACAAGGGGTGATAGGGGTGGTAGAAAGGGAGGTGGGTGGGGGGTGGGGATGACTGGGTGACGGGCACTGAGGGAGGCACTTGATGGGAGGAATGAGCACTGGGTGTTATGCTGTATGTTGGCAAATTGAACTCCAATAAAAATAAAATAAAATAAAATAAAATAAAATAAAATAAATAAAATAAATAAAATAAATAAAATAAATAAAATAAATAAAATAAAATAAAATAGAAAAACTGTCCTTGTGTTGCGCTGTCCCAGAGGGAGGAAGTCACTCATATGTGTCGGAATGTTTTTTGCCTGTAGATCAAGATGATGACTGGATCAACGGGAACAAAGGAAAAGGGGCTAGAGGTGAAAGAAGCAAGGCAGCAGAGAGTCAGCCAGAGTCAGGGAAGGGTCCCAACTTAGTCTCTTAAGAGTGCAGATTCGCCCTGGACTAGCTTCCACGGCCAATTGTGCCACACACTGGGAACGGAGACCTCACCGAGGATGGAGTAGGAAAGGAAGTGGGGAGTCTAACCTGTTCACCCTCAGACTACACCAGGCCAGAGATCTTCAGTTGTCTGAGAAATACTAGGGTTAGACTGCTGAAGGGCTGGAAAGAGAAAGGAGAGGGAGAGAAGGATCCCTCCAAAGGGCAAGAGGAGAAACCCTTCACCCTTTCAGGCAAGGATGGTCTGGCTGGTTCCCATGGGGCTTTGGATCCTCACCAAGGAGTAACCTCTGTGAGTTCTCCAAGGGGTACTAGAGTTGGTCCACAGAGGGAAAGTCCTGAGAAAATTCTGGAGAATCTGGGGAAGGTCCTGTCCTGGCAGAGTTTGCCCCTGCGAGCCACCAAATGTGGGGTGACCTGATTGGGTGGAGGCCCACGGCACTGGTGGTGAAAGAATTCACCCAAGACAGAACAAAAAAGGTAGTTTATTTTACTGAATACCCTGCAAGGGAGCAGTGGGCAGGACTGCAATGGAGAGACTGCCCAAACAACAATAATTTTTAAGATAAGCTGAGAGCAACAAAACTTAGAAGATTTAAGTCTATGGAAACCTAAAGCAATAGATCTTTTTCAGAAATTGTCTTAACTTTTTTTTTTATGAAATCCAAATCAATGCAATAGTACTTAATTTATTGGAGGTAATAGATTTTAAATATGTGAAAAATTATTTTACATATATAAAATGGCAAAAATTATCACCTCAAATATTTTCCAAATGTAAAATCAGAATAATTTACAATTTCTAAAGAGTTCATAAGTAGGAAAATTAATTATTAAAAAATTCATAAGAATCTACACCCTACTGGTAAATTGGGGATAAGGAAGTCAAGAAATATGTTATCTAAAAAAAAAAAAAAAAAAAAAAAAGAAATATGTTATCTCTTTTGTATGACATTTTTAAATAATTATAACATACTATGAAAGTTAAAAATTTTGTAATGAGAATACACATGGTTATACATAGCCTATTTGAAAGAAGCTTTATTATTTTCAGTGACTAGGTTATAGAAAAATCCAACAACAATTTTTCATGACAAAAACAAAGGTCTCAAAGCATTTTGCAGTAGACATTAATTAGGCTGGGTTCTAATCCTCTGATTTTCTCTAGGAAACAGCATGATAAAATTTGCTGTGTTTTAACCATTACATGCCCAGTGAGAAGTACAAGCAAAGCAAGATTAACACTTCCAGTTTTTAGGATAGAGAAGTGAGGAATTGGGGCACCTGGGTGGCTCAATCAGTTGATCATCCAACTCTTGGTTTTTGGCTCAGGTCATGATCTTAGGGTTGTGAGCTCTAGCCCTGTGTGAGGCTCTGTGCTCGATGGGGGGTGGGGGGAGTCTGCTTGGGATTCTCTCCCTCTTCCTCTGACACTTTCCCCACTCAGGCACAAGAGTTCTCTCTCTCTTTGTCTTTAAAATAAAAAATAAATTAATCTTTTTAAGAAAAGAAGTGAGGAATTATAAAAACAATGTGCTTAGGGACATCACAGTACTAATAAGTGATTATGTAAGGGAATCTTAGGACAAGTGACTCCTTAACCCTTATGCATACAGAATTTACTAGTTTAGCCAAAGGCAAATGTGTACATTCTCTTCTCCATAACATTGAGGTATTATTTTTATTGCTTAGACATTAAAGCAACAAACATTTGAATGTAATTTTTTGAGCGAAGTTTAAAAAGATGTCTTTATATATATTGAATTTCCTTAGGTCTGTGGAGAAAATGAAATATTTTAAGTAGTCCAGTTAAATTTTTTTTACTAAAAATAGAAAGGATTTAATTACAAAGAAAAGGAGAAAGTTTTCCAAAGTTATGATGAGTTCAGGCAGTTACAGCATCATAATCCTTTGAAGGAAGTTTTTAAGAATGCAACTTGACAAGTCCATGGACTCCTTTATTTTTTACTGTTCTATTTTGCAAAAAGGAATAGATGCTAAGAAATAATACAGTGGGTTCTCCATATGTTCACTCTGACATCATTAGATGCAATACACTTATGCAAATTCAGTAAACACCAATGTAAACCACAGACTTCTGTGAATTGTCGTGTAAACTTTAGGGTTTGATATCCTAAAGCATATACTTTATTATTCTGGGATCCCAACCATGTATTTATGACATGTTTGATACTGAGGCTGCTGGTGTTTCTGTCCTCATGTTGCCTACAAAGTAACTGTGAAAAATTCCAGCCAATGGAAGGAAGTCCTTCCCTTTTGTGGGGAAGACCCCTTTGCCCCCTGCCTTTTGAAAGGTCCTGGGAATCCCACCTGGCACCATGTCCTATATACCATCAGAGGAGGTAAATGCTTGGTTTGCGAGATTCCTGGCTTCTGTGTTTAATTTTGCCTGAGAATATTTTCATATTTTCCCTGGTTGCTATGTAATTATTAGAATCATATATATATTTATCTAATTAAAGGTTTCACAAACTTTTTCTATAAGAGGGCACATAGCAGATATTTTAGGATTAGTGGGCTATACAGTCTGTCTATTGCAGCCATAGACAATAAGCAAATGAATAGGTGTAGCTGTGTTCCAATAAATCTTTATTTACAGAAACACGCAGGTTAGAAAACAATGAATGAGGATGGAATGTAAAGCATCTGTGATGTCTCCTTTTCCTATTCTTAATCTTTAGTGGGTTGAGATCAAGCAAAAAAATAAAATAAAATAGATTTGAAAAGAAATTAGAAGTGAAGCCTGTGATTTATAAATTAGAGGCCACACTCACTGCTCTTTGCAGGACTCTGTTTACTAGTGTGATGCTCTATGATCCGAATGCAGAACAGCAAGTCCTTGTCTCCTATAGCTCATCCTCATAATAATTTTATCTGCAGCTGTCACCCTTCTTCCGGTCTGTGTATTTCTATTCCCGTTAAAGTACATGGTATACAAGGGAATCTTTCTTCACTAAGGAGTCTGTCATCTTTGTCTCTGCCAGATGACTTTTCACTTACTTATTTGGCTTTTGTGCCAAGTGCTAATGGAATTTGGGCACATGACCATTGCCACATTAAACTTAGAGACATAAACTAATGCTTTTTGCATGTTTATTGCTTCTTTTTGCCTACAGTTTCCTTTCTGCTGCAGTCCATAAATAATAAGACATATTTCAGGAGGGTCCTTTCCCCACTACTTAATCCTTTCCCCGTTAAATGGCTAATAAATTTGACTACCATTTACCTTGTTCTTTACTTTTATAAAACAGTGTTCTCATTTTCAAAAATGTTTTTAATAATTTAAAAGTTGTTTCAAAAGCATAATACTTTGCAAGTGGCATCCGAAAAATTTGGGTTGGTTTTATAGCTTTTACCACTGATAGCTCTAGTGCCTCAATTAACCTCCATTAATAGGTATATTTTGAACATTTATTATATTAAACAGTGTAGTAAACTAATATCTGTTGTTCAACTGAAACAAGTAGATAGAAATTTGAGACAAATACCAGAGGTACTTTTTCAGCTACCAAGAAAATCAATTCAACATAAGATACTGTCCACGATTATCTGCATACCACAGTCTGTTTTCTGCTTTGCTTTGCTAATGGAGATTTAGATTTAATGTTCTTATTACCAAATATACTGGTGTATTCTGAGAAAAACATCATCCAAACTAGTTATTTGGGTAGTGAAGATAGAAATATAAACTTTTGGGGTGCCCGGGTGGCTCAGCGGTTTAGCGCTGCCTTTAGCCCAGGGCCTGATCCTGGAGACCCGGGATTGATTCCCACGTCGAGCTCCCTGTGTGGAGCCTGCTTCTCCCCCTGCCTGTGTCTCTGCCTCTCTGTTTCTGTGTCTCTCATGAATACGTAAATAAAATCTTAAAAAAAAAGAAATATGAACTTTTGGGGCGCCTGGGTGGCTCAGTGGTTGAGTGTCTGCCTTTGGCTCAGGGTGTGATCCTGGAGTCTCTGGATCGAGTCCCACATCAGGCTTCCTGCATGGAGCTTGCTTCTCCCTCCGCCTGTGTCTCTGCCTCTCTCTGTGTGTACGTGTCTCTCATGAAAAAAATAAATAAAATCTTTAAAAAAAAGAAATATGAACTTTTTTAGTATAGCATGACACATTCAAAGCCTTATGTTTCCTTAACCTGGGATTGTGGCTGTGTGGAGAATTATTTATTTGGTTGAAATCACAGGGAATACATAATTTTATATTCTTGATTGTTTTTACTTTAAAGATTTTATTTATTTGTCTATTTAGAGAGAGAGAGAAAGAGTATGTGCACATGCTCATGGTGGGAGCTTGTGGGAGTGGGGGAAGGGGCTGACAGGGAGGGAGAAGAGAGGGAGAGAGAATCTCAAGCAGATTCCCTGCTGCGGGAATTGCCTGAGATCACAAGAGTAGGCCACTTAACCAACTGAGCCACCCAGGCACCCCTGATTGTTTTTATTTTAACAATATAAAATTACTTCCCCCATTGGATTATAAAATAATTTTGAATCATCTTTTTAATCATTAAATCATTTTTTAAAGATTTTATTTATTTATTCATGAGAGACAGAGAGATAGGCAGAGACACAGGCAGAGGGAGAAGCAGGCTCTGTGCAAGGAGCCTGATGCAGGACTCAATCCTAGATCCTGGGATCATGCCCTGAGCTGAAGGCAGATGCCCAACTGTCCCAATCATTAAATCCTTTATAGCAGTTTTATGTTCACAGCAAAATTGAGAGGAAAGGTAGAGAGATGTCACATAATACCCTGCCCCTACACATGCATAGCCTCCCCCATTATTAACATCATTCATCTGAGTGGTACATTTGCTACAGCTGATGACCCCACATTGACACATAATTATCACCCAATAATGAAATATTGTGTGTCTGTTTTCCACTGTGTACAATAATGAAATATTGTGTGTCTGTTTTCCACTGTGTAAATTATGATATAATAAAATGTCTACCCATATCAAGATTTTCCTAAATTTAGGATTATTTTCTTGAACCAGAGTTATATGCATACTGGCTGAAAAGTATATTATTCAATATTTCATTTTAAAAATTGACTATCTTTGTAAGTATAAAGTAGAACCATATATTATTACTTTGATGACAAAAATATGACTTTATCTTTTAAATTTTTATTTCTTTGATTTCTACTAATGTTGAACCTTTTTTCCTCCAAACTTATTAACAATGTTTTTCATCATTTGTGAATTCTCTGTGTTACATAAATTGCTCAATTGTATATAAAGGGTTTTAACATCTTTATTAAACATTTATATTGAGCTTTTAGAATATGTTTCCATATTTATTATATTTCTAATTTATTGTAGTCCTTTTAGCTTTTCTAGTTATACTTTGAAATTTGGAGACTCTGAGGTTTATTTCAGTCATTTGTATCAACATTGCTTTGTGACTTCTTTCTATTATGAAACTGAGGAAGTCCCCTTGCCCATACTTGAAAAAAAATTTAATCTCTGTGTTCTTCTAGAATGTTGCCAGTTGATTTTACTTTTATTTTTCTAATCCAGCTGGAATTTATTTTGATCCATGAAATAAGATTAATATATAAATTCATTTCCCCAAACTAAAAAATAATAGCAGCATCATTTGTCCTTTCCCCAGTGCTTTATGATGTTGTTCATCATGTATTACATTTTATATATGGTAAGATCTTTTTCTGAATTATGTAGTAGAAAGATCTCCAAACTTTTTTATCACATGCCTTCCAATACAAAGTATTTAGCATGTTCCAGTGGTATATGTAGATTCATTTTATTACATACTTATACTACTTTTGATTCATATGTTAATATCTTGACATCGAGTCAAAATATACTTTTTAAAATATTTTATCCCACCCCTGATAAGTTTTTTTGCACACTATACACTGCTTATCACATGATTTCTATTTTTACTTAGTAACATGCTTTAATTTCCCTTATATCTCCTTTTCCCCTTCAGGATTATTCTTTTTTCCAAACATTTATTTAATATTTCTTTCTATATGAATATATGTATCATTTTGTAAAGTTTCCCAAAAAATCCCATTTAGACTATAATTGTAGTTTCATTCAACTTACATCTTTTTCTTTTGCCATCTTTAGGTAGTCTTCTAATTCTCATTGTGTAATTTTTGTCATCTTTGTCTCTTGGTAGAATTTTGAAAATGACTAGGAAAATGGTTTATGTTACTTCTAGGGACTATATGCATTTGCTATTATGGTAATTGATATTTTATTTTTTTTCCAAGTTATTTTAATATGTTATTGAATTTATAGGGTAACTGTATAATTTTACCATCCAAACCATTTCGCTTATTTTTTAAAGATTTATTTATTTATTTATTTGAGAGAGAGCATGAGTGGAGGGAGGGGCAGAGGGAGAGAATCATAAGCAGACTCCCCGCTGAGTGCAGATCCTGACATGGGGCTGGATCCCAGGACCCTGAGATCACGACCTGAGCCAAAATCACAAGTCAGATGCTTAACCTACTGAGCCACCCAGGTGTCCCAAACCATTTCATTTCTGTGAGTGAGAGAGGGCACTATTGATTATCATACTGAGCATCAGGCATAAATGGACTCTCCTAGGGAAATGAGGCCATCTATTAACTAGGAAACTGGAAAGCCTTCTACATTGGAGAATTCAAGTGCAGACAATTTTCAAAATAACCTTCTGTTAAGGGAGGAATAAGAGAATGGTAGATGTAGGGCAACATAGAATCAAATAATGCTATTTATTTTATTTAAAAAATATTTTACTTATTTGTTTTAGAGAGTGCACAAGCATACAGCAGTGGGTGGAGGCAGAGGGGGAGAGGGAGAGAGAAGCAGACTCCTTGCTGAGCTCAGAGCCCCATGTGGGGCTCCATATCACAATGCTGAGATCGTGATCTGAGCTAAAATCAGGAGTTGGACACTTACCTTACTGTGCCACCTAGACGCCCCATTGCTGTTTATTTTTAATTGAACCTGCTTAAATGTTGATAAGAAGACATCAGTAAAAATAGAGATGTTCAAGTGAAATTAGAAGGTTGAGCAATTAATGACAAAAAGTCTGTGAAGAGGTCATGGGGGTAGGATTTAGACCACAGGAGGAATAATCTTTGTGCTTAGAAGAAAAAGAGGAAAGGTAGCTTTGTATGCAAATAATTTGCAAGTGGAGGCTAGGTCAGTGATGTTTTTCCCATCATCTGTCAAAGCATATAGCATTGTATAATACTGAAAACACTCAAGAAATTTATCAAAACATCATATATATGGCACCTTTATTAGAAATGAGATTTAACATATTTGTTTTTGTTTCAGTCACAATGTCAGTGAAAATCATTGCTCATTAGAATAACCCTGCAATTGTATATGCGTATTTTTGCAATATCCATCTGTTCATACTGTTATAGTGTCATTTTAACTTTTTTCACCTTTAACTTTTTGGCCCCCACAAGTGTTCCAAAAATACACTGCTAAGAGAAGGTTTACACATAAATAAGCACTCTGGTTTTTATTTCATTTCTATCTCTTTTAAGCCCTCCCCACTCCATTAATTCCATTACTTAGAACAGGTATGCATGGTTGTTGCTACATTAAGTTGTATTATTTGTGCATTCTGTGTAGCACTTCTGTTTGGCAGAGTACATTGTGTTTAGCCTAGGACTTAGGCAAATCCGAGCACATTTGGAGGCCCTATCAGGCAAAACCACCTCTGGGGATCCATTTTTCATAAGGGATTGTGGAGTCTTCTTGGAAGGAATTCATCCTAAGGCAAGATGGATTTCAGATACACAAATCATTTCAGGACCTTGGGTCAGCGGACAATCTGAGTGATAAAAAAAATACACTGTACACAGCATTCATCCTTTCCAACTGGGGCTGGAAAATCCTGTCATATAGAGCCTCTACCACCTCTAACAGCTCACTTCTTTCTCCCAGCTGTGCTCATCCTTCATTCTAAACCTTGAGCAGAGCTCTATGCTTCAGGTCTCTTTCTCTTCCCACCCCTGCCCCTTCCTTTCTGTCAGCCCAGCAGTTCCTGCCCTAGGCCAGCTTCCTCTAGGGCTTTGGTCACAAAGAAGTGACAGCAGATTCTAAAAGCTTTCTGCTAGTCATCATCCTCATTGCTTTAAAACTTAGATTTACAAAAGGGACTACCACACTACCTAGTTTCTAAACCAGAATTTCCCCTAATGCCAAGCATTTGCTTACCATCTTCATGGTTTTACCCATACCTGTCTTATCTCCTATAATATCATTTATTTAATATTTTCCTTTGAATCAACTCATGACTAGCATCTCCTCTTACCTTTGTTTTGTTCTAGGCAGTAATACCACGAAATCACAGTTTGGGTGTGCTAGCTACAGTTTTAGAATATGTGTACATATTATATATAATATATACAAAGACATATACCTATGAAAAAGTAGCATAACAAACCAACCTGGAGATATTTGGGATGGACATGTTTTTTCCTTTCAAATAAGCTGGATGGCATGGCATGTGACTATTTCATTTACTGATTAGAGCAGGGTTTCTCTTTCATTACTTGTTCTACCATCTATCTTAATTCATAAATGACTAGAGTTGATAGAACATTTTATGTTTTGAGGTAAGCCTTTTGTTTTGGTGAAGACTTTGAGGTAAGCCATTTTAAAGCATTAACAAATTGGCATTCATCTTTAAAAAGATTTCTTTATTTTTAGAGAGAAAGAGGATGCAAGTGTGAAGAGGGGAGAGGTAGAGGGAGAGGGTTTCTAGCCGACTCCTGGCTGAGGGCAGAGCCAGATGTAGGGCCGATCTCAGCACCCTGAGATCATGACCTGAGCACAAACCAAGAGTCAGATGCTCAACTAACTGAGCCACCCAGGTGCCCCCTAAATAGGCATTCATATAAAGAAGAGATCAGTTAGCACCATCTTATTTTATCTGAAAGTCAAAATGATAAGCTATGAAACAGTATCCCAACAGGTATTTTGAAGGATTGTTTCCCAAGGAGAATTCAGATATCAGATTCTTTAAGGTCTTAAAAATAAGCAAAATCTGTATTTGGAATTGAAGAGAGAAAGTGTCATTGCAGAATAGATTTTCTTAGGCAACTCTAATAACAAGGATCAAGATATCCAAGACTGAAAGAAAGTTATTTGGCCATAAAAAAACAACAAAATCCCTGCTGTTTATCATAGTACCAACTTTTCAAGAGTGTCCCCAAACATATGAAGGCCATTTCTAGCCATTTTCTCTGAAATATTTAATCATATTAATAGAAATTTAGTAGTAACATGTTTTAGGTATTGGAGTTTACATGGTGACCTTCGAGTTTCAGGACAGATATAGAGATACATCGAGTTACTCTCCTTGCTAGGGAGGCAGCACTATAGAGTATAACAAATCCTTGAATCTCAAACTTAGTAACCATGTTATCTTAAATCACTTCAGCATCATATACCTTAGTTTTCTTGGCTATAAAATGGGAACAATAATGATTCTTCTCTGGGGTTTTTGTAACATAAATGATAGGATATATATGCAACATTTTATAAAGTGCTTTATACATCTATAGGTTTTCAGTGTTGTATTATTAATATTGAGCCTTTCTCTGGATATGGTTATAACACTTGCAGATTTGGGAAAGAAGTTATTTGTTCCCATGCTTCTGATGAAGGCATTTGGAAATCATATTTTTTTTTAGGAGAAATGATGGTCACATTGATATGTTCCATTTTTTAACTTGGTTCTGTTTTTTTAATAGCTTAAATTTTATTTGCACTATTTTTTGGCAGTGGTTTCATTCTTTGGGTACCTGAGGTTGACTTAGACACTTGGAAAGTGTCTTAAAGCTCTGTATCTACTTTGGTGAAAGAAGACACCATAAACTGGTTATTTAAGCAAGAGAGAAGACTTGTTTTCCCATAATGTACTTTCATCTGCCATGTCATCAACTCTGAACATTAGAGACTTTTCCTAGGATTAGCTTTGTTAACTTTCCACAGCTATGCACCCAGACCTCCTGACCTATATTCACCAACTTTCACTACTATATAACTTTTGAAGATTACCACTTTTGTTATGGAGTAAAGCCTACATCATTTCATTCATTCAGTAAACATTTCTTGCTCCCCTATGCTGGGAAGGGGCTGTGATAGATTCCAAGGTGAATATATTGACATAATTGACTTCAGAAAGGTCAGGATAGGGGATCCCTGGGTGGCGCAGCGGTTTGGCGCCTGCCTTTGGCCCAGGGCGTGATCCTGGAGACCCGGGATCGAGTCCCACGTCGGGCTCCCGGTGCATGGAGCCTGCTTCTCCCTCTGCCTGTGTCTCTGCCTCTCTCTCTCTCTCTCTCTCTGTGACTATCATAAATAAATAAAAATTAAAAAAATTAAAAAAAAAGAAAGGTCAGGATATAGTCATGGAGTTGAAGTCATAAACAATCATAGTGCATTGTGTTTAAGGAGAGGAGAGTGAAACCCACAACTGCTATGGGGAAGTGAAGGCCTAAGACTCACCCTAGGCCTGTTAGGGAAGGCTTCCTAGGTAAGATAAGATCTGAAGTTCATTATTCACTCATTTAGCAAGTGTGCATTGATAACCTACTATAAATGTGCCTAGCTTTGTTCTAGGTACTTGCAGTATATGGTGAGCAAAATTGGGGCTAATTCTTCCCTTAGTACTTATATTGTATTAAAAGAGACAGTTGCTCCAGTAAATACAAAATTACAACCATGGTAATTGATGTAGAAGAGAAGTACCTAGTAGTAGGAGAGCTCATAATAGGCATATTTGTTTTAGTTTCTGGTTAGGTTAGGAGCAGGCTTCCCTCAGACTGTAACTGAGAGCTGAAAGATGAATAGGAATTAATGCATTTGGGTTGGGCCATAGACTAGTTCTAGGCAGAATGAACAGCATGTTTAAGAGGGAATGTAGCCCTTGGAGGCTTTGAGAAGCACCCAGTGAATAGCAGCCCTTTTAACTGTTTAGGTTTTGAGTAAATTCAGAGGAAAAAAAAAGAGGAGTAGGACATAAAGATGATACATGAAGATCATAAAGATGATTCATCTATCATCTTTATTAGTGACAAAGTTGCTATTGGAAAATGTTGCTTGGGTATGAAAGCCGAATTCACTTTCTATTATTGAATACCAGAATTAGTCATATTTACCTGCCTAGTTACAAAATATTGCAGACTACTTATATTCTCCACAGAGGGAAGAAGCCTTTTGTGAGATTTACCACATGAAGAAACAGAACATGATTTGAATATTGTGTACAGTGAGTAGAAAGACTATGTAGAAGGGAGAGGTTGAAGATCAAAATGGGGATGAATGATGAATGAAGGTTCTGGAAGAGGTAGGCAGGCAGAGACTAGACTTCAGTAGACATGTGATGAGTCCAGGGCCCAGAGTTTAAGGAGGCACTCCTCAGGATTGTGCAAGTACAAGGTTGGCCTCATGAAAGTAAGCACTCCTTAAATATTGTGTCCTGGGTACCTATCCTGCTTTACCCTACTCCTGGTCCTGCTGAAGGGCATGGAATTGAAAGCACAGGGGAGGAACTGGCCATGAGGAAGAGCAAGGAGACTGGAGGAATGTTGGGGGAATGGAGATGTATGCAAAAAATGGAATAGTGTACAGGAAGGCAAGGGAGAACCTATTGGATGGTGTCATGCTTCTTGATGAACTAGAAACAAAGTTAACAGCTTAAAATGCGCATGGAGTTTGAGAGTCGTGAATCTTGAGAGTGTGCTGACAAAGGAGGAGGGGTCCTCACAAGCAGTACTGAGGACCTTGTGAAGACGGACCTTCCCACTTGTGTGCAGCTGCCTGGGTTCATGAGTGGCAGAGGCATGACATAGCACCAGCCCAGAGGAGGGGTTTGCTAAGCTCAGTATGACAGTGGGTAGGAATAAGCAGTGCAAGTGAGGGCAGAGTCCAGGCGATAAACCGTGGGAACCAGGCACTGTATAGGGATGCACGGTACACATGTAGGGTGATAATGGTAAAATTAAGGGAGACAGTAATGGTCTCGGTGAGGTTAAAGAAGACAGATGGTCAGAGTCAGGTTGGTATGTGAGAACTGGGAAGAATACCAGTGATTTATTCCCATTCTTTTGGCAGATGAATCTGTTCTAGAGTGTTTCTGAGCGAGGCCCTAGAAGCAGATGGCTGTGGACGTGTAGCAGTGTCGGTGAAATTTAAAAGATGAAGGAACTAAGAGGCTCCGTGGCAGTATGGTAAGTCCACACAAAGAGTGAATTGCCCCAGGATGGTGGGTGCAATTGGATTACAAATATTCCCAAATGCCCACTGCTTATTAATAAGTGCCTCAGGAGCAGGCCTATAGAAAATGGTAGTCAGGGGGGTTAGAGCATGGTTTAGTGAGGCGGCATGAGTTTGAAAGGAGCAAAACTTTACTTTTTTTTAAAGATTTTATTTATGTGGTCATGAGAGACACACACAGAGAGAGGCAGAGACACAGGCAGAGGGAGAAGCAGGCTCCCTGCAGGGAGCCTGATGTGGGACTGGATCCTGGGACTCCAGGATCACACCCTGGGCCAAAGGCAGGTGCTAAACAGCTGAGCCACCCAGGGATCCCCAAACTTTACTTTTTTTAACATGAGTTTTAAAATATGTGGCGATGTGAAGTGTTGGATAATAAACAGGCTCTGTTTCAGAAAGCTTCAGAGAACTAGTGTCTTCTGAAGGAAGTCAGGTTTCATTTGGCTTTGGTGACAAATTTGTCTTGAAGGGGATATAGGAGCATATCATTGAATGAGGTTCATGAAGGGCCCAGTGAAAAGATTGTTGTTGTTGTTTTTTTTTTTCTTTTTTGACGGGGAGTGAGGAGTGTTCTTGTATTATCAAGAGTACACAGTAGTATGGAGAAAAGAGTAATAGGGACACGTGTGGGCTCTGATATCATATTGACTTGGCTTAAATTCTAATTCCATAAGTTAAAAGCCCTGTAATTGTGAACAAGTTATTAACTTGAGTTCCTTGCTTATAAAATGGAGTTATATGCAGGTCATGGATTATTTTGAAGAGTAGTGAATTGATGCATATTTGTGCTTAGCACATAGTAAGTGTTAAATAAACGTTATTATGATGATGATCAATTATGGTGAGGAGATGAGCAAAGATAATAGAGACATGAGGCCTAGTGGCATTAACTGACTTTAAATTGTAGAAACCTGGGGGTGTTCTCATCTGTGGTATAGTATGGAATTTTGAGACCAACATGTTGGAACATGGAAATAGGGCATCAGTGAGCATGCCAGAGCTGTCCGTCTGGTTCATTGGCTTTTCTCCTGGTATTGGGAAGGTAATGGGCAAAATTAGGGTGGTTCTTCTACCCACTCCCTTCAATTTTGCTACAGAGAGAAAAGTCCTGTCGAGATGAAGAGTGGGAGACTATGAAGGAAGATGAATTAATTACCACTTTTTTTTGGCAGAATCTGAGAATTATTAACAAAAAGGTCTGTCTTGTCATAGGAACCATACCCTTATCAAAAGGAGACTCTTTCCCCAAACTTTGAACATCTTACTGGTTCCGTCTTCATTTTTTTGTTTATTTTTTTATTTGAGTTTGATTTGCTAACATATAGCATATCACCCAGTGCTCATCCGGTCAAGTGCCCCCCCTCAGTGCCCGTCACCCAGTCACCCCATCCCCCGCCCACCTCCCCTTCCACTACCCCTTGTTCATTTCCCAGAGTTAGGAGTCTCTCATGTCTTGTCACCCTCTCTGATTTTTCCCACTCATTTTCTCTCCTTTCCCGTACAACCCCTTTCACTATTTCTTACATTCCCCATATGAATGAAACCATATGATGTTTGTCCTTCTCCTACTGACTTACTTCACTCAGCATAATATCCTCCAGTTCTATCCACATTGAAGCAAATGGTGGGTATTCATCATTTCTAACGGCTGAGGAATATTCCATTGTATACATAGGCCACATCTTCTTTTTCCATTCATCTTTCGATGGACATCGTGGCTCCTTCCACAGTTTGGCTATTGTGGACATTGCTGCTATAAACATTGGGGTGCAGGTGTCCTGCAGTTTAACTGCATCTGTATCTTTGAGGTAAATCCCCAGCAGTGCAATTGCTGGGTTGTAGGGTAGCTCTATTTTTTTAACTCTTTGAGGAACCTCCACACAGTTTTCCAGAGTGGCTGCACCAGTTCACATTCCCACCAACAGTGCAAGAGGGTTCCCCTTTCTCCACGTCCTCTCCAACATTTGTTGTTTCCTGTCTTGTTAGTTTTCACCATTGTCACTGGTGTGAGGTGGCAATGTGACAGGATACAAAATCAATGCCCAGAAGTCAGTGACATTTCTATACACTAACAATGAGACTGAAGAAAGAGAAATTAAGGAGTCAGTTCCATTTACAATTGTACCCAAAAGCATAAGATAACCTAGGAATAAACCTAACCAAAGAGGTAAAGGATCTATATCCTAAAAACTACAGAACACTTCTGAAAGAAATTGAGGAAGACACAAAGAGATGGAAAAACATTCCATGCTCATGGATTGGAAGAATTAATATTGTGAAAATGTCAATGTTATCCAGGGCAATTTACACATTCAGTACAATCTCTATCAAAAATACCATGGACTTCCTTCAGAAAGTTGGAACAAATCATCTTAAGATTTGTGTGGAATCAGAAAAGACCCCGAATAGCCAGGGGAATATTAAAAAAAGAAAACCAGAGCTGGGGGCATCACAATGCCAGATTTCAGGTTGTACTACAAAGCTGTGGTCATGAAGACAGTGTGGTACTGGCACAAAAACAGACACATAGATCAATGGAACAGAATAGAGAATCCAGAAATGGGCCCTCAACTGTATGGTCAACTAATATTTGACCATGCAGGAAAGACTATCCACTGGAAAAAGGACAGTCTCTTCAATAAATGGTGCTGGGAAAATTGGAAAGCCACGTGCAGAAGAATGAACCTGGACCATTCTCTTACACCATACACAAAGATAAACTCAAAATGGATGAAAGATCTAAATGTGAGGCAAGAATCCATCCAAATCCTAGAGAAGAACACAGGCAACACCCTTTTCGACCTTGGCCATAGCAACTTCTTGCAAGATACACCTATGAAGGCAAGAGAAACAAAAGCAAAAATGAACTATTGGGACTTCATCAAGATAAAAAGCTCCTGCACAGCAAAAGAAACAGTCCACAAAACTAAAAGACAACCTACAGAATGGGAGAAGATATTTGCAAATGACCTATCAGATAAAGGGCTAGTATCCAAGATCTATAAAGAACTTATTAAACTCCACAGCAAAGAAACAAACAATCCAATCATGAAATGTGCAAAAGACATGAACAGAAATTTCTCCAAAGTAGACTTAGACATGGCCAACAAGCACATGAGAAAATGCTCCACATCACTTGCCATCAGGGAAATACAAATCAAAACCACAATTAATTACCACTTAAAATGTATTCTGTTATTCTGTGCTTATGTAGAGTTGTTTTCCTCTCAAGAAGTCACTGTGGGTCTAAGCCGCACAAGGGAAGAACTTCTGAGAGCTATCATGTGTTGCTTCCATTTCAGTGAAGTAGTGCAAGCATCTAGGTCCATCAGTCTTGGGAAGTGGAGTCTTCAATTCCAAGAATATTTGTTGAATAATCTCTGTGTATTTGGTAGCCCTGCTAGATCCTAGGGTTATCAGGAAGTATATCTTACTTTTGTATCCTTCCCCCAAAACCCTGGGTTCTTGCAGAAATCTTATGATTGAGCTACAGTGTCCAATGGAGAATAGGAAGCATCAAATCTACTAATTTTAAAAGATCCTCTCAGCTTAGAATTAGATCAAATAGGATAGAAAAATATCTCTCCAATGTAAGGTTTGAACTGTGTGACTTAAACTCCTAAATTCTCAGCCTTATTTACCATCTCCCTCCTCTGTCTTATACATAGTTTAAAAATTATGAAATCTGTCAAAGATACAGAAAGGTGTGGAGGATAATATAGCTAATACTCTATATTCCTCTACATGTTTACTTTGTACCAGGTGCTGTTCTGTGCACTTTACGTGTATCAACTCATTTAATCCATATACAATGCTATGAGATAGGCTATTATTATTATTCTTATTTTGCAGATAAAAACAGTATCTAAGAATGTATGTAATTTATTCAGAATCACCCAACTAGTAGGCAGTCTTTCTCTTAATCACTTATACTATACTGCTTTTCATTTGTCATTGTTAACACTTGCATATTTGCTTCAGATATTTTTATAAGAAAAATTACAGAATAGGGGTAGCCCTGGTGGCACAGCGGTTTAGCGCCGCCTGCAGCCCAGGGTGTGATCCTGGAGACCCGGGATCGAGTCCCACATAGGGCTCCCTGCATGGAGCCTGCTTCTCCCTCTGCCTGTCTCTGCCTCTCTCTCTCTCTCTCTCTCTGTCTCTCATGAATAAATAAATAAAATATTTTTTTAAAAAAGAAAAATTACAGAATAGAGTTAAATCTCCTCATCAGATACTCCTAATTTCTCCTCTTCTGTCTTCCCAAAGGTAACAGCTATCCTGAATTCAACGTTTATCAATTACATGTATATTTCTATAATTTTTCTCTCTGTATATTTATACATAGATAATACATAGAAGTTTTTTGCTAACTTTTTATAATTTGTTTTTTTTTCACTTAACAGTTTTTGAGATGTAGTCTTGTTGATATATACAGCTGGAATTTGTTCATTTTTATGATGTTAGTATTCCAGTGAGCATATATTGTACCTATTCTCTTATTTATGACCCTGTGGTAGATAGCATTCTTTTCCCAGTTCTTTATCCCTCCCTATATCCACACATTTTCATTGTGCTTTTTAAATTTTGTCCGTTAGAAGCAGAATGTATTTTCCTGCCCAATTAATGTTACTCTTGGCCATATGACTTGCATTAACCCAAGGAATGCTAGCAGGCATGACACAAGAAGGGGCTTGAAATGTGTTTCTACATTTGAGCCTGCCCTCTTGCACCTCTGCTAACATCATGGCAGAAAAAAAGCCCCAGCTAGCCCACTTGTCCAAGAAAAAAAACAGCACATAGAACAAATCTGTACCGAATTCGTGGCTTGGAACCAAAACCAGGTCAGCCCAGCTGAGATCATTAGATCCTCCTTATGCAGCCTGAATACAAGTGAGCAAGAATAAATGAGAATTGTTTTGAGCCCCTGAATTTGGGGGTAGATACAGCTGAGACAGATTTTATGTTTGTTTCCAATATTTTACTACTAAAAACAATTCTGCTGTAAGTAATGTGCAGTTTCCTTGAATGTGTATGGGTTTCTCTTAGGTACACATCTAAAAGTTGAATTGCTGCATTATAGAGTATGCACATTTTCAGCTTTCTGAGGCACAGTGCTAGTTTTCCCTGCAAAGTGTAATTATAACTAATGAACGGTGTTTTTTTAAAAGATTATATTTATTTATCCATGAGAGACACAGAGAGAGAGGCAGAGACACAGGCAGAGGGAGAAGGCAGGCTCCATGCAGGGAGCCTGATGTGGGACTTGCTCCCCGGACTGGGATCACGCCTTGAGCCAAAGGCAGACACTCAACCGCAGAGCCACCCGGGCATCCCATGAACCATGTTTTGTTTGTTTCTTCACCTCCTAACAATTCCTATTTTCATAATTTCATCTGTTTGCCATTCTGACAGGTATTGAATAATATCTCATTTTATTTTACATTTCTATGATTACTAATGAGGTTTAACATATTTTTCATATTTATTGTGTATGTGGGTTTCATTATGTATGTGTTTTCTGTTCCTATCCTTTGCCCATTTTCTATTCATTTTATAAGACTTTTAATGTTTCATTTTTTCATATCTATCTGCTCTTGCTCCATTTCAGTAATTTCTTTTTTAAAGCAGATAATTGCTTTATTTATCTCTTTGAACACCCTAAAGTACTTATTTTAAAATCTTTCTCTAATTCAAGGATCAGTAGACCTTTTCTGTAAAAGGCCAGACATTAAATATTGTAGGATTTGTGGGCCAGACTCTGTGACAACTGCTGAACTCTGCCTAAGTAGTATGAAGGCAGCTTGAGATCATACATATACAAATGGACATCACTATGTTCCAATAAAACTTGATTTACAAAAACAGGCATTGAGCTTCATTTAGCATGAGGACCATGGAACTGACTGTGGTCTACAACTAATTTCATCTGGAGTCAATTCCAGTTCATGATTGATTTTGTTGATTGTTCTTAGTAATATAGATCTGTGTGCATTTTAGATTTTGGGTTTTCTTTAAGGGGAGCTTTTTTTTTTTTTTTTTAAACAATTGCCTCCACCCAGTCACAGTCCTCCATTTCAGTCCAAAGTCATGTAATTTCTGTGAAATCTCACTCTGACAAAAAAGGTGATACTTCTTTCCTATAGAGTATTTATTTGTATTAATTGTGCCTTTGAATATGTCGTACTGTGTTTCTGGCAGGGGAGGAAGGTCGGGGAAGGAGGTAAACACATTTTCTCTACTATGTTTTTCATTCTTGGGAACAGGGTCTATGTATTGTTTCTGATGCCTAGTAACTAGAAAAGTATTTGCTGAATTTCTTGGAACATTTTCATTAGAGTTTTAGAGGAATATAGATTTAAAGAAAACAATCAAATTGAATTAAAGGATTTGATTTGAAAAAGTTTCTTATCTTCCAATATAATACACTGCTAACTGTGAAGTAGAGAAGCTGCAAAGACATTTATAGACTCTTACTTTCTTACTACCCGATTAATAGGAATTGACCTGGAATGAGTTCTTACTATAGTGAGTATTCCGACAACTGATTTAAAGAAGGTTAATACAGACAAGAATCCTCCTTTGGTATAACAATGATTGTAGTTAATTATACATCCATTTTATTTGAACGTAATTTGATTCCATTTACTTGAGAACTCTTGTACACAGGAAAAAAAACATTAAGGTGAATGAAAAGTTAGAAGTCTCAGAAGAGTTTCAAATGAAGTGATTAACACTGAGGACATAATTGAGAGGCTGTTGAAGGTATTATTTCAAAGAAATGTCTTTCTTTTTTTTTTCTTTTTCTTTTTTTTAAATCTGAGTTCAATTTGCCAACATAAAGCATATCACCCAGTGCTCATCCGGTCAAGTGCCCGCTCAGTGCCCACCACCCAGTCACCCCAACCCCTCGCCCACCTCCCTAGAAATGTCTTTCAAATCAATGTGTTATTATATAGTAGTTAATTTTGTTTTCTGACATAAAAAAATCATTGAAGGCTTGCTTATATGCAGTTTATTGTCAGTTTGCTTTTTATTCTTTCTTAATGCCAACATTATATAGCATACCTTGCCTATTTTTAAGTGATTTTCACAGCATAATTTCTCTTTAAAGATATATCACTCTTTATTTCCCTTTATCTCTTACTATATATTTTAAGTTATATCTGCACCATTATTTTACATCAATGTGATTACAAGTAGGAGGGTGCAAAGTTTTAGGAGACCATTTTACCAAAGAGTTTTAAATTGTTACCATTCTGGAGTTTAGGATTTCTCCTTATTTTGTCATTTCTGTTGAGGCTGGCCTGTATTTATCGTAGCCAACACATAAGTTATGCATGTGGTCTGTATGTATCTCTGACCAAAGGGTAAAAAACAGAATATTCAGTGTGCATTTTAACCCCCAAATAATCTCCATAAGATTATTTCAGAGAAAAAGGCCAAATTACTACTGTTGTCAGTTTGACTCCAGGGGGCAGTATAAAATAAGAAATAATAAGGCCTTACCTACTCATAGTTTGTACTTAATGTAATTATCAAAGCCAGAGGGAAATGATGGATTTTATGAAGCCAACCAGAATTTCACTGTGTAAGTTATATCCTTCTGAGATGGCTCTTTAAATGTGGGAGCCAGAGTGTCCATTTGAATTCTCATGGGAAGGCTAATAACTGCTTTCTTGCCGTGTTTTAGTGTTCTCATCTGCAGTCCTTCTATGATTTTAACACAGACAATATAGTTCCTGTAAAAGACTTGTTAAAAATTCCCTGTATTTCAGATGGACCTTTCCTTATGTGTACACATGCACACGTGAATAGACAGGTCCCCACATATGCATATCACATAGCCAGAGATAGGAAGCTGTTAGCATACCATTATGGCGATACACTTAAGCAGGTGACATACTAAAATGGTGGTGACAAAAGCAATTCATTATTTAACGGCAGGCTCTGTTCTAGGACCTTTATATATTAACTCTCATTTAACCTTATAACAAAATCTCATTTTTACAGATAAGGAAATTGAATCTTCGTAATTTACCCAAATACTGCCAGCTAGCAAATGGCTAATGAGGATTCAAAAACATATGTTCTTTTTATTATGGTAACCTATATGCCTATACCCTAGCATGTATTTTTTTGCAAGAAGAAATAAGTACCATTTGGAAACAGATTTTATGATCCCATTCTGTGTGTCTGTTTTAGTGCCACAGCAGTTATTTTAAAAGACTCTCAATTTTTGTTTGGGAAGAACAATTTTACCACTTCAATATTTAGTCTGCACTTGCTAAAAATCACATCCTCAGACTAGTGAATTTTAAAGGGCCACCTTGCCCAACTCCTAAAGCAATTATAGCTCCATAGCAGAGGATCTTGTGTTCAGTAGTACATTGGTTCTGGTTGCACAGGCTAGACTTGGTTGAGTCATCATATTAGAAAAATATGTAAAGAGCATTTTTGGCTCAAGACCAAGGAATTGATGTTTGGCTATTACTATACTGTGATTAGTTCATTCTACATCCTGCCCTGTCTACTTCATCAAGCAGTGCTAAGGACATCTACGAGGTTAAGTGCTTAAAGTTCTTTTTATTAAAAAAAATAGCAAACAAACTGAGGTCTACCTTCATTTTAATCTTCACATTACCAAAGATCAAATATAATGATAATATGAGCAGAATGGATTAAATTAGGAGTGAACATTCATAAATGGTGATTGTAAATTCCTGAAGAACATGTGGGTTAAGCTGTAAGGTAACCAGTGTTGATAAATATTCTAAAATACTTGTTAGTGCCTAGAATGATATAGATCATTACATGTGATACAGACCATAAAGTTCACTTACTCCAACTCTCTCCTTTTCCAGATGTGGAAATTGTCCCAGGAACAAACTTTTAATTTCTGATATGTGTGCAATGTGTAGCAAACCCATAAAAGAGCAAACATCATTATGCTATCATTCCATAAGAGTCACTTCTTACATGACTGTGACAGTCCAGTCCCCAAATCTGGATTGTTGCTAGTTACATATAACTAGTCCAGATTTTTTGAAGGGGCTCTTTCATTTACAGTTTATAATGATAATAAAATAAAATGATTGACAATAAAGCAGTGTTCAGCTATTAGTTTATCATTCCCATTCAACAAGAAGTACTGAAACCCTGAAGAAGATATGGCTCCCTTCTTTCCTCTTGAAATTTTTCTCAGACTCTTCCTCCATGTACTGCTTAGTGTTCTTTTAGATCCCTGCTTTGGGGTCTCACTGGCTATCCTGGAATGATCTCTTTCTTGTAGCAGGATCTTAATTACTAATTGCAGAGGAGACTAGATCTCTTTGCATCTGGAATTGTTTAAAGTTCAGATTTTTAAATAACAACTCTTTCTCAATTGATTCTAAAGAAGGCTGTTTTCCTCTAAATTGGATCTGCAAGATGACTTCTCATTACCCAGGAAATGGCTTATTTCTCTATTTGTATGGGTCTGCAGATTTCTGCTTCTCTGAACCTCTCCTTCTACTGCTAGTGATTTCCCTGCTGAGACAGTTGATGCGCGGGTGGGGGGATGGTTATATTCCTTTCATTTTTGTGGGTAGCCTAACATCTAGATTGGTATCTGATTTACAAAAGTATCCTCCAGTGGAAAGAGGCATATATGCTATAGTATTTTATACAAATACAATTCCATGTCCTCTAGCTATAGCAGGCCTGAAATTTACTCGTAACCATTTCATTTCTAGTTTGCCTAATAAACATTAGGATTTTGGCCATTCATAACTATGAAGTTTATTTTTAGTATCAGCTGAATAAATTAAAGCATTTAGAAGGGAACTCCTTTGTCTTCTCACCACTTAGTCACCCAGACAACTTGTTTGTATACACATCGTCTCCACCTTTTAAGGACAATAGAAACAGCATCATTCCTATTAAAGGTCGTCTTTTCCACTACACTCTGTATCCCACCCCTTTTTGCATATTCAAGAATGGTAGACCCTCAGTGGACTCCTCTCTGTCCTGCCGTATCAGTTTCTCATTCTCTGCTGGATTGTTCTCAGCAGCAAATAAATATGCTCTCAAATCTCCCATTTTAAAATAAAACTCTTCATCTCTTGCTTCTAAATTCTGTCTTTCCATCACATCAAACTTTGCATGTTTATATTCACCTCCATATTCACCATGATCTCTTAGCTTCCACATGTTTAGGTTTGTGTCCCTTCCACTCCACTAAAAGTGCTCTGGTCCAGATCATCAGCAACTTCTAAGGTGCCATGTGCAGTGACTAATGCTCAGTTATTCCACAGACGTGGCCAAGCCCACTGTAAGACTCATCTCCTCTTGCCTTCTGTGACATCACATTCTCCTCACTGACCACTGTTTATTGGCCTCCTTTATGTGCTCTTCTTCCTCTTTCCAAGTTTTACAGTGTGCAGGGTCTTAGGCTTTATCCTTGACCCTTTTCTCCCCTTCACTGCACTCACTTTTCAGTCTTATGACTGCATTCTATGTATATTGCTATGATTTGCTGGTTCATATATTTAACTTAAATACTTCCTAAATTCCAGATTTATATTTTCAGCTGCCTACATGCCGTCTTCACTTGGAGAGCCTTCTTAAATTTACCATGGCCAAAAGAGAAGTTTGGATCTCTGCCCTTCCACTTTCACCCCACAACTCCTCCTCTCCTCCTCTTACCCATCTCAGTGATGAGCGCCACCACTCATGCACTTGTTCAAACCAAAGTATTAGGTGTCATCCTTCATTCCTCTCTTTCCCTTATTCCTTATACCCAAGCCATAGCAAGTCTTATAGGTTCTCGGTTTCTCTCTCTCTCTCTCTCTCTGTGTGTGTATACAATCATTCAAACTTGTCTCTTTCACTTCATTTCTACTGTTGTTACTTTAGTCCAAACCACCATCATTTATATCCTGAGCTTAACTAGTCCTCTTGTTTCTTTTCATAGCCAAAGTGATCTTAGAATATAAAGCAGATCAGGACATAACTCTTAGGATAAAAATCCAATCTCCTTATCATGGCCTGTAAAACCCCATATAATCTAGGTTTTGTCTGTCTCTCTTAAATATTCCCTATTACTTTCTTTGCTACACTGGCCTTCCTTCTTTTTGTTCACCATACCAAACTACTTTCTATCTCACATTTTTGTACTTCCTGTATTCTGTTTTGCAAAATATTTTTCTTAAGATATTAGTAGGGTTGCTCCTTCCCTCTTATCAAATTAGCCTCAGCACTTTGTGAGGTTGCATCTCCCTTACCTGTTACTCTGTATCATATTATGCTATTACTTCAACAACAATCCTCCTAGCATATATCGCTGAAGTTATCTCAGCTATTTGTATATTTTTGAAAATTCTCTTAGAACCAACTAAGCTCCATGAGAAGACCACATTACTAGATCCCTTGATCTCGAACAGTGTCTAGCTTAAAGTAGGTACACAGTAACTGTTAGATGATTTCATTTTACATGATTTTCAAGCTATTTGAATTTTTCATTTTTTAATGAAAAGGTATTACTGGATTCCAGATATTTAACAATTTGATGTAAATTTGATGCTACATATTGAAATATATTCCAAAATTTGATGTACATGTGTTCATTTTATCTTCTCAAAAGTACTATTTTTAGTGCTTTGCAGATGGTTTATATTTTTTGAACTAATTTCAAACTGATATAGAAATTGTTTATTTGATTGTTTTATATTTTGTTTGAAGAACACAGGTTGCTCTATGACTATGCACACACATGTGTGCACACACATGCTATTAAGAACTAGCTATATTTGTTAATTCAGATTTTTAAAAGTTCTGCCCTTTCATTATTGAAATCTTCAAATATATAGGAAAGTTGAAAATATTTTACAGTCAATATCTATATACCCACCACCTAGATTGTAACATTTTACTAGGCTTGATTTTTGTCATAAACCTATCATGTACCCATCCTTCTTTCCAGAGAGATAGTATTTTAAAAGACTATTTTAATTTATTTAAGATAGTAAATGTTTCCTAGGGTCTTTAATTTCAATGAGAAATGAAGCAGAGGTACCTGAGTGACTCATGTGATTGAGTGTCTGATTCTTGGGTTTGGCTCAGGCCATGACCTCAGGGTTGTGGGATTGAGCCCCACATTGGACCTCACACTCAATGCAGAATCTGCTTCAGATTCTCTCTCCCTCTGCTTCTCCCCCTGCTCACGCTCTCTTTCTTTCCAAAATAAATAAATAAAATCTTTAAAAAAATGAAGCAGGTTGCTATTTACTTTGTCTTCCAAATGATTAGAATGAACACTCTGGTATGTTAAACCACTGTATAGTTGACTCAAAATTTACAGAAGCCAACAATCTAAATTGTGCTTTGAAGCTGGTACTCATATATGGTGACAGATAATGTCATGATGAGTGAGGAAGGAACTGGGTTAAAATGAATTCTAACATGTAACAGAGGATGTTTAGTTTCAACTAGAAGCAACGGGAAAACTAAACATTTAAATTAATAAAAGCTGTTAGGAAAATAACCACAGTTAACTTCATTTGTTTCTTGGTGGACTCTAATGCCCATTGTCTCTTTCCTTTATTTAGTCTATTTCACTGCTCATTTACACTTGTGTTAGTGGTTAGCAAGGAGGCAGGGGAATAAATGAGAGTATCCAAATTGATTCAAGCCATGTGATGAGGCTATGAAAAATTTCAATGCTAATGAAGAAATTCATAGGATCATAGGATACTGATTAATAGACTCATATATGGAATGATGGAACCAAAAGGTTCCTTACAGATCACTTAGTACAATATCATTTTACTGATGGGAAAACTGAAACCTTGTGAAGATAAAGCAGCTTTTTTAAGGTCACATTTTCCTGAGTCATGCATAAGTGAAACATGAAGCCAATATGTCTAGAAGCCGCCTTCATTCTCTGAAGAAGGCCATAAAGATTTCATTATCCTGGCCTATGTGATCACTTGGGTTCTTCTAGTTCTTTTTTTAAAGATTTTATTTATTTATTCATGAGAGACACACAGAGAGAGGCAGAGAGATATAGGCAGAGGAAGAAGCAGGCTCCCTGTGGAGAACCTGATGTGGGACTTGATTCCAGGACCCCAGGATTATGACCTGAGCAAAGGCAGATGCTCAACCACTGAGCCACCCAGGTACCCCTGGTTCTTTTAGTTTTGACATTTTGTTCATTGTCTGATTGGACTTCAATTGCAACCTGTCTGTTCTATATTTTTTAAATTGCATTTATAGTATTTTAGATGACATGAGTACTTAGGGTTCAATTAGTAATAGACTTTACTAATTTAATAGACGTTGAGTGTCTATTTAGTTTGACTAAATATTAGTTTGAATATTCTTTTGGTTTGAAGCTTTTTTCGATGTTCCTGTGTTATCAAGGCTTGACCAAAGAAAAAAGCTTCAAGTACCATCAGAGGCAGATCCAGGTTTTATGGGACTGAAGTTAATGCAATTCGGGCATCAAAATACAAAATGAAGGGTGAGAAAGAATATTTTATAGGGCCAATATAAGCGAGAGGCCCTGAAGCTTAAGCTTCATTAACTTTACTGTAACCCACCTGTGAATGCCAGAACTAATATATTAGCTGGGTGAATCAATGTTTTTCATTGCACAGGGAAGGGAAGAGATTAAAGGAAGCTAATATTGTCTAAGTACCTACTGTGTGCCTGGCATTATGCTAGGCACTTTACACATAGTGTCTTATTTAACCCTCACACAACTATGAGACTGATAATATATATGGGCTGTGTTATATAAGTTGGGCATGTCTAGTAAACGGCAAAAATAGGGTTTGAACCTAGATAGTCATGAATCCAAAACCTGTATACCATACCCTTATATGAGAACAGCTATTATCACAAAGTTCTGTTAATCACTTTAAAAAATAGAAATATGATCAAATATAGATATTGACAAGGGCTTACAAATTCATAAATGATAAGTACTCAAATAATGATAATTCAAGACAAAACATTTTATTTGCCATGACAAAGGTTTTAAGATAGAACCATTACTATCTTTTTTGCCAATGGTGTGAAGATTCTAAGAAATATAAACACGAAACAGCTTTTTTTTTTCCAAGTGCTGCTTTTATCCATGCTCTCTCAGTCCCCTAATTCTGTCCCTTAGCATCTTTAATAGATTCTATTAATTAGCGGCCATTTATATTTCAAATTTTGTTCAATTTAGTGTTTATTTATTTATTTTTAAAGATTTTATTTATTCATAGAGATGCAGAGAGAGAGAGAAAGAGGCAGAGACACAGGCAGAAGGAGAAGCAGGCTCCATGCAGAGAGCCCGACGTGGGACTCGATCCAGGGTCTCCAGATCACGCCCTGAGCTGCAGGCGGCGCTAAACTGCCGCGCCACCAGGGCTGCCCCAATTTAGTGTTTAAAGTCCAAAAGCTGTTCCCACCTTCTGCGGCAAGTGCAGACAGAAGTCATGACCCTGGCTAGGTGGTAGGGAGTGGTGTGGGAGCTCAGTGTCAACTGGTTCTGAGATGCATTTAACTCATTCCTTTTCCCAAACCAATTCTTTTGGTGTTGGGGAAAGGGATGGGGGGATAGTGGACACAGAGCTCTTCTTACATAATTTATTGTTCACTTTCTGTGGCTGGGGATCCTAGTTTGTCCAGTTTGGTAGCTTCTGCTGCTGTGTGGTCTTCTCATATGTGAAGTGTGTGGCTTTCTTGAGGTACTGTTCAACTTCATCCTGGCCCCTTCTATCATTGAAGGTTTCCTCAGCTTTGGGTTTTAGTCACTAACATTCTGTTAAAGGATTATTTGGACTAGTAGAAAGAATTCATATCCACTTTTTGATAAGGGAAACCTAACTAGCGTGTCCGATAATTGGAATAGATCTAGGATTTCTAGGATTTGGAGAAACAATGATAGATCTAGTGTGATTAAATAACTGAAAAATGAATGAAGTATCATTAGTTTATTTATGCATCTGTACATATGGATGCCATAGTGTAATGGGTCAGAGTTTGGGTTCTAGGGTTCGAAAGACTTAGATGCATGTGTCAACCTGGGAATATTAGCGCTGAGTTTACATTTAGAATAAATTTTGGCAGATTTTTTTAAGGCCCATTTCCTCATAAGCATTTCAGTTAGCAACAGAGGCCATAGAATGTGCTATAGACTCCATGTGTTCTCCCAGAATTCATATGCTGAACCCTAATCCCCAATATGATGATATTTGAAGGTGGAGCCTTTGAGAAAGGATTAGGTTCATGAGGATTGGACCCTCATGAATGAGATTAGTGCCTTTATAAAAGAGGCCCTAGATAGCTCCCTTGCCCCTTCTGGTATTTGAGGACACAGCAAGAACTCTCATCAGATACTGAATCTGTTGGCACTGTGATCTTGACTTTTCAGCCTTCAGATCTGTGAGAAATAAATTTGTACTGTTTATAAACTTCCCAATCTATGGTTTTCTGTGATAGCAGCCGAAATAGACTAATACAGAATGTAATCACTAATATGTTAACATATAACATCAGTGGTTCTCAACCATGGCAGCACATTAAAGTCATTTAGGAAGTTAAAAAAATTCTCATGGGGCTCCTGGGTAGCTGAGTAGGTTAAGCATCCAGTTCTTGATTTTGGCTCAGGTCATTATTTCAGGCTCCATGCTCAGTGTGCTGAAGATTCTCTCTCTCCCTCTCCCTGTGCCCTTCTCCTCTCATGTGTACACATGCTCTCTCTTTTAAAAAACATGCTCATGCCAGGGGCTCACTCCAAAACAATGAAGTCAGAATATCTAGAGATTTGACCTATGCTTTGTTTCCAGTGTGCAGCCAAATTTATAAGCCCATTAGATTAGATGAACCCATTTGTAATATTGTGTTCTTTGCGACAGAGAGAGTCTCTATGATAAGGTTACCATGTTGCACAGCTCTGAGGACCATAATTCACAGCTTGGTCTATGTGATGGCACCTACTGGAGTTGTGCAATGCACAGCCTGTGTGACAATAAGTGATAATCCTGATGATAACTCTCTAGAAAATCACAAAGAAGTAAAACATCAGAATACTTAAACACCCATTCAAGACCAGTGGTTTTCTTTATTATGGGTATCTTCTATAAAAATTTGCCTATGAAAGGAGTGCCTGGGTGGTCCAGTAGGTTGAACATCCAACTCTTGGTTTTTGGCTCAGGTCATGATCCCAGAGTTCTGGGATCGAGCCCTGCATCGAGCTTGCACTCGATAGACAAGATAGACAGTAGATAGTCTACTTGAGGATTCTCTCTCTCCCTCTCAGTCTGCCCCTCCCTCCACTCTCTCTCTCTCATGCTCTCTCTCAAATAAATAAGTAAATCTTAAAAAAAAAAAAGAATTTGCTTCTGGGTGCCATAGCATGGTAGTTAAAATGTTTGGTTCTGGAGAATTAAATAATACAAGGCAATGTATTTGAGCTAGGGAATGAGCTCAATCTGTTGGTTGACAGTTCACCAAGTTTAAGATTGGATTGATGAAAAATATACCTTAGCATTTTCTGCTAATATTCCTCTACTCCAGGGTCAGTAAACATTTTGTTTTCCTTTTTTGGGTAGTGTAAAGTAGTGGTTTTATTTTATATTCTCTTTTAATTAAGTTCAACTAATTAACATATGGCATAATTAGTTTCAGAGGTAGAGTTCAGTGATTCTTCAGTTGCATATAAAGTAAACATTTACATTTTCTGTAAAGGCTTGGTAGTCCGCAAAAGTTGTTAGTCATCTATTCTTTATTTTTGATAACCTTTAAAATACTGAAATCCACTCATAGATACAGACTACAAAAATAGGATGTGTGGGCTGTAGTTTGCTGAACTCTGCAAGAATAAGGAGAAACTCTTAGAAACATTAATGCAGAAAGAATAAATTACCTAGAAAGGAAAAAATAATCAGATTGGAATTGGATTTCTCATTTGCAATACCCAAACTAGAAAGCTCTTAAAATGCATCTACAGACTACTGATCAGAAAGTACCACAGCAAGTAACATCCTTAGATTAAAGCAAAAGGACCTTTTGCCACAAACCTTGATCTTTAAAGGGAACATGATGACCTTCCTCTGGGTATGACTCACCTCATAGGCCAATGAGTACAGTGAGTAAAGGGGTCATGCCCACCTGGAGCCAGTATTCTAGGAGTCAGCAACTGGCCTTCTCTGCCACCACTTCCTGGTACAGAACTGGAATCAAGGGATTTCTTGGGAACTTATCCTTTCAGGCCATTATAAAGGTATGCTTATCAGGGTAGGAGAGTAAAACATGTATAATGGTGTATTAGCTTGGTTTATAGCTTTTAAATATTTAATTATATGGTACATGGACTTTTGTTTCTGTTCTTGCTCTGAGCCCCATAAGTGTTAGAAGAAGGCTTGACCATAACCCAAGAATCATACTCAGTGATATGTCAAAGATATTACTAACACAAAGATATGTGGAAATATGTGAGAATTTAGAGATTATATCATCCATGAACCTCATATGAGTAAAACACTTGAAAAAATTAGTAATAACCAAACACTAAAGGAACCAAGATAGAAACCTCAAGATAGAAAAGAAGAAGAGTAAAAACCATGGTGAGCAAGGTTTTAGAAAAACAAAGGGAATAAGTTAGAAAAGTTGGATTATGTGCCTTATAGGGCAGAATAAGGGCTCTAGAAATAGGATATAATGCAAGGAAAATTTGAATAACTGTTGAACTATTTTTTTCCAAATTTTTCTTTAAATTCAAGTTGGTTAATGTATAGTGTAGTATTGGTTTCTGATGGAGAATTTAGTGATTCATCACTTACGTGTAACACTCATTGCTCATCACAAGTGCACTCCTTAATGCCTGCCACCCATTTAACTGCTAAACTATTTTAACCTGGAAATGAGGAAAGACAAATGTCTTTTTGCAGTTGTAGTGGTGTTACTGCTGTAGCAATAGCTAGAAAAAAAGAAGTTACAAATATTCTAAAGACCTCAGGTGTTGAAAAGGAAGAATTGGGGAGGATGTAGAGCATCTTGGCAGAGGATATAGTGCTGTTTGGTATGGGAAATATGGCAGTGGTTTCAACAACCATGAGTACATTCACATGATAAAATATGCAGTTATTTAAAAAGAACCAATTAGATTTATACCAGTTGACTTGGAGGGGATATCTATGAGTACGTGTTTGGAAAAAGGCCAATGCAGTAAGGTATATAAGAAATTATCTCACTATTATAAAACAAGTAATCAAGGGGCTAAACCTCCCCTATATATGTTTGTTACATGTGTGGAGTTATATGAGCCCTCAGAATATGGAGTGATACATACATATAAAATTGTTAACACAGGCCAACTGGGGTGTTTTGGATATTGGAAGGGAGGAAGAGAGGGAAACGTTAGAGTCAAGTAAAAAAAGAAATGACAGGGATGCTCCCTTTCTCTTAAAATGGTATTCCATTCACAAGAAAGTATGGGAAATGCTAGATTGTACTCAGTTAAATAGGCCTCTTTATTGCAGGTCTTTGCAGAAACCCCCCCCCATATGTTAAATATACACTGTAGATTTTTAAGAGATGGATACATTATGTGATACATTCTTGTGACACACCCTAAAAAAGTATATTGCAGAACATTTTGGGAAATGACTGCTTTAGCCATTTTTAATGTGAATATATTGATATTGCCCTCTGGTAGATATATTATTATAACTTTCTGGTTCTATGTGTTTATTAAATACATAATTAAAGTACCATGGCATATTACTTACCATTATTTAGCACCCCCAGATTGTTTGGAAGTGATTATTTAGGCATTTCACTTTCTTCTCATGTGTATTCTATTGATTTGGTGAATGCTGGATATTGCCGTTTTTGATAACATTTCTGTCAAATATTCCTTATACATTCTTGGTTCTAGTAGGTTTTTGAGGTGTAGGTTTATCTTTTCCTTCCTTCATACCACCACCTCCTTCAATTTTCAAGGGTCACCATGACTCTACATTAAACGGACTATACTTTTTCAGACACTGAATGATTCTTTTCCTTTTCTCAACTCGAGCTTGTACAAACTGACAGTTTAATCCAGATACTGTGTAATCCTTTGAATTCAAAGCTTGGACACTGTTGGAAGAAAGAAATACATGTTTTCTATCATCTCAGTCAAAAGACGGAATTGAAAAGGGAAATGTTGAACTATAAGTATTTCCAGTCTTTTGCTGAATACTGTCAGGTTAGGAAAGGTGCACAAGAGTGGCTGCACCAGTTCACATTCCCACCAACAGTGTAGGAGGGTTCCCTTTTCTCCGCATCCTCTCCAACATTTGTTGTTTCCTGCCTTGTTAATTTTCCCCATTCTCACTGGTGTGAGGTGGTATCTCATTGTAGTTTTGATTTGTATTTCCCTGATGGCAAGTGATGCAGAGCATTTTCTCATATGCATGTTGGCCATGTCTATGTCTTCCTCTGTGAGATTTCTGTTCATGTCTTTTGCCCATTTCATGATTGGATTGTTTGTTTCTTTGGTGTTGAGTTTAAGAAGTTCTTTATAGATCTTGGAAACTAGCCCTTTATCTGATATGTCATTTGCAAATATCTTCTCCCATTCTGTAGGTTGTCTTTGAGTTTTGTTGACTGTATCCTTTGCTGTGCAAAAGCTTCTTATCTTGATGAAGTCCCAATAGTTCATTTTTGCTTTTGTTTCTTTTGCCTTTGTGGATGTATCTTGCAAGAAGTTACTATGGCCGAGTTCAAAAAGGGTGTTGCCTGTGTTCTTCTCTAGGATTTTGATGGAATCTTGTCTCACATTTAGATCTTTCATCCATTTTGAGTTTATCTTTGTGTATGGTGAAAGAGAGTGGTCTAGTTTCATTCTTCTGCATGTGGATGTCCAATTTTCCCAGCACCATTTATTGAAGAGACTGTCTTTCTTCCAATGGATAGTCTTTCCTCCTTTATCGAATATTAGTTGCCCATAAAGTTCAGGGTCCACTTCTGGATTCTCTATTCTGTTCCACTGATCTATGTGTCTGTTTTTGTGCCAGTACCACACTGTCTTGATGACCACAGCTTTGTAGTACAACCTGAAATCTGGCATTGTGATGCCCCCAGATATGGTTTTCTTTTTTAAAATTCCCCTGGCTATTCGGGGTCTTTTCTGATTCCACACAAATCTTAAAATAATTTGTTCTAACTCTCTGAAGAAAGTCCATGGTATTTTGATAGGGATTGCATTAAACGTGTATATTGCCCTGGGTAACATTGACATTTTCACAATATTAATTCTGCCAATCCATGAGCATGGAATATTTTTCCATCTCTTTGTGTCTTCCTCAATTTCTTTCAGAAGTGTTCTATAGTTTTGAGAACTGTGTGGAGGTTCCTCAAACAGTTAAAAATATACCTGCCCTACGACCCAGCAATTGCACTGTTGGGGATTTACCCCAAAGATACAAATGCAATGAAACGCCGGGACACCTGCACCCCGATGTTTCTAGCAGCAATGGCCACGATAGCCAAACTGTGGAAGGAGCCTCGGTGTCCAACGAAAGATGAATGGATAAAGAAGATGTGGTTTATGTATACAATGGAATATTACTCAGCTATTAGAAATGACAAATACCCACCATTTGCTTCAACGTGGATGGAACTGGAGGGTATTATGCTGAGTGAAGTAAGTCAGTCGGAGAAGGACAAACATTATATGTTCTCATTCATTTGGGGAATATAAATAATAGTGAAAGGGAAAATAAGGGAAGGGAGAAGAAATGTGTGGGAAATATCAGAAAGGGAGACAGAATGTAAAGACTGCTAACTCTGGGAAACGAACTGGGGGTGGTGGAAGGGGAGGAGGGCGGGGGGTGGGAGTGAATGGGTGATGGGCACTGGGTGTTATTCTGTATGTTAGTAAATTGAACACCAATAAAAAAAAAATAAAAAAAAAAAAAAAAAAAAAAAAAAAAAAAAAGGAAAGGTGCACAAGTATTTTGATAACTGACTTAGATGTTTTCAAGGACTCAGAAGATAGGATTGAGAGATTGTACACTTAATAGGCATTGATTGACATAGTTTTACAAGCTAGCTAGTAGTGACAATTCTTGTGAGCAATGATTTCATTTTTACAGTATTTCAGACTCTGCAAAGCTGCAAGTAATGTGGAATCATAGAATCTCAAGAAATGAGAAACAGGACGAGCTAGAGTATGATGCAGTAACAAATTGCCCCAGATCTCATAGACTTAAAGCAGCAAATGCCTCACTCACACTACAAACCCTCTATGAGTTGGCTCAGGATTCTGCTCCTACATTGTCCTCCCTCTAGATCCCAGGCTGTTGAAACAGCCACCATGTGGAATGTTGCCAAATGCTGTAGCAAAGGGGAAAAGTGACAGTAATAAAGCTCTTGAAACTTCCATTTTGCCCAGCAGTGAAGTGTGTCACTTTTGCTCCACAGCACAGGCCAAAGCATATAACATGGCCATGCCTAACTTATTTTTTTTTAAGATTTATTTATTTATTTGAGAGAGAGAAAAAGAGAGAGAGAGAACACAGGGAGGGGCAGAGAGAGAGAGAGAATCTTAAGCAGATTCTATGCTAAGCTCCGGCCTGACGTGGGGATCAGTCTCACTACCCTCAGATCAGCACCTGAGCCGAAACCAAGAGTCATAGGCTTAACCAGTTGCACTACTCAGGCGTCCCGGCTACATCTAACTTCTAATGGTTGGAGAAGTGCAATTATCCTATGCACAGATTGCTGTAATCTTTTGAAGAACTAAAACTCACCACATGGACCTTCGAAAGTCCATCTAATAAACCCAAACAAGATCTTATTCTTGCAATGGCTAGTTTATACACTCATACACATTCTCTGAAATCATATACTTAAAAAGTTGCATTATATCTGTATCATTACTCTCAGTATTAAAATTCTTTACCTATGACTAGGGCCTTAAATTTGAGTATCCAGCCTGACATATTATTGTAGTATTTGTTTGGATTTAACATTCTTCAGGTTCTTACTAGGATTTGTGTGTGTGTGTGTGTGTGTGATTTTCTGAATTAAATATGTATTAGAGAATATTTTAATACAAATGGTACTTAATGTAAAAGGGAATGAAGAAGACCTAGTTTTCAGATATCCTATCAATATTTATTTTTATTTTTATATGTATATTTTTATTGGAGTTCTGTTTGCCAACACATAGTCTAACACCCAGTGCTCATCCCATCAAGTGCCGCCCTCAGTGCCCGTCATCTAGTCACCCCATCCCCCACCCACTTCCCCTTCCACTACCCCTTCTTCATTTTCCAAAATTAGGAGTCTCTCACGTTTTGTCAAATGGTACTTAATGTAGAAGGGAATGAAGAAGACCTGGTTTTCAGATATCCTACGAATATTTTTTAATGATATTCCAGGAGCTCTGGTAATGACCAAATATTTGAGAGTGGGAAGGTTGAGTGAAATAAAGGGTAAGGAGAGATTAATTAGAACACATTTCTAGTCTTTATAAATCAGAATTTGTGTGTTTGAAAGATGATTTGATTCAAGATGAATTTAATTCTATTTTATTTTTATTGCATTAGCTTTAAGCTTTATTGCAGCATTAAATATTAATTTTATATTTGTAAATCACATTAGTAATATTAAAAAATAAACATTTAAAATAGTACCATGTTCAGAAATGGAAATGAGTGAACACTTTTTTAAAAAAATTAAAGAATAATTGACATTCAGTATCATATTAGTTTCAGATGTACAACATAGTGATTTGATATTTTGATACATTATGAAATGCTCACCACAATAAGCCTAGTTACCATCTGTTGCTATACAAAGTTATTACAATATTATTGACTATGCTGTACATTATATCCCCATGAATTGTTTATTACTGGAAAATTGTACCTCTTAATCCCCTTCACCTATTTCATCCATCTGCCAAACCTCCTTCCTGCTGGCAGTCATCAGTTTGTTATATAAGTGTACTTCTGTTTTGTTTTGTTTGTTCATTTTGTTTTTTAGAATCCACACATAAGTGCAATCATATGGTATTTTTCTTTGTCTTTCTGACTTATTTCACTTAGCATAATATCCTGTAGGTCTATCTGTGTTGTCACATATGGCAAGATCTCATTCTTTTTAATGGCTGAGTAGTATTCCAGTGTGTGTGTGTATGTGTGTGTACACACACCACATCTTCTTTATCCATTCATCTTTTTTTTTAAGATTTTATTTATTTATTTATAGAGACACAGAGAGAGAATGAGAGGCAGAGACACAGGCAGAGGGAGAAGTAGGCTCCATGCAGAGAGCCCTACATGGGACTCGATCCAGGGTCTCCAGGATCACCCCCAGGCTGCAGGCGGCGCCAAACCGCTGCGCCACCAGGGCTGCCCTATCCATTCATCTTTTGATGGACACTTAGGTTATTTCCATATCTTGGCTACTATAAATAATGCTGCAGTGAACATCTTTCATAAACCAGTTTTGTGTTATTAAGATAAGAAAGGTAGACTAGAAAATATATTGAGGGACATCTGGGTGGCTCAGTGGTTGAGCGTCTGCCTTTGGCTTAGGTTGTGATCCTGGGGTCCTGGAATCAAGTCCTACATCAGGCTCCCTGCAGGAAGCCTGTTTCTCCTTCTGCCTATGTCTCTGTCTCTCTCTCTGTCTCTCTCATGAATAAATAAAAATCTTAGAAAATATGTTGAGTACAGCCTTTTAAATTCTCATAATTTAAAGCCCAATTTTTCTCAAGATTTATTTTTGGAGATCTCAAACATTACTACTAGGAGGACTTAGGGAATAATTTTCCTTTGGGAGAGTCATATGGGCTAGATAAGGTTGAATAGAGCCAGAAATCAGTTTTCCAGTATTTTCAAGTTGTTTTTTTTCTTTAGAAAATATATGGTGATTTCTTTACTATAGTCACTATTAACAGTTAAAATGATTGCTTCCAGGCTCCTCAGTCACCTTGGATTGGAAAATGAAAATGACTTTATTTATATTTTTAAGATTTTATTTATTTGAGAGAGAAAGTAGAGAGAGAGACAGACAAGCAGACAATGTGCTGAGCACAGAGCTGGACATGGGGCTGGATCTCACAATCCTGAGATCATGACCTGAACGGAAATCAAGAGTCAGATGCTTCACTGACTGAGCCACCCAGGCACCCTGGGAGACAGAGAAGCTCAAGCAGGCTCCACCCCCAGCCCAGCACAGAACCCAATGAAGGCTTGAACTCACAACTCTGAGATCACGACCTGAGCTGAAATCAAGAGTTGGACAGTTAACCCACTGAGCTACCTGGGTGCCCCCAAAATGACTTTAATTAAACAAAAATATACATCTGCAGTATGGGAACATTTTTGAAACTAAAGAAAATCTGAGGGTATTTTTTTTAATAACAGTAATAGGAAAAAGCTACTACAGACCACTTGTAAATTTTTTTTTTACTTTGTAAATTTTTAAAAAAATATTTTATTTATTTATTCCTGAGATAGAAGAGAGAGAGGCAGAGACACAGGTAGAGGGAGAAGCAGGCTCCATGCAGGGAGCCCGACGTGGGACTTGATCCCGGGTCTCTAGGCTCAGGCCCTGGGCTGAAGGCGGCACTAAACTGCTGAGCCACCAGGGCTGCCCCACTTTGTAAATTTTTAATCCCCATTACAAAGAAGTTACCAAAGCTGCTAAAGGTAGAATAATGATGCTTAATGTGGGGTACATAGTTTTTAAGACCACATATGAACCTCTTCATTTCACCTCCCTGCTTCTAGATAGTAGATTGTATTGGGTTCATACTATTTGCTGCTTCTATACTCTAAAGCTCCTTGGCCTGCTGTGGTCCTAAGCTGATCTTGGTCCTGTATTTCCCTGAATGTCTTACTCAGCTTCTCTCATGCTCATTTTGAGAGATTTCTGATTTTTCCTTTTGCAGATATAAATCACCAAATTCTGTGCACACCTATTTTGCAACAGGATGGCTAACACTTAAATCATCTCAAAATAAGCTTATTTTATATAAAAATCATTCCAACAGAATGAGTATTTGTCTCCATTTTGAAAGTGAGAAAATAGTCTCAGATTTAATGACTTGTCCAAAGAGAGTTAATATTTTGTACCAAAGTCTTTTTACTCTCAAAACCCATGGCTTTCTACTGCAGTGAGATGGCTCCCTAAAGACAGTAAAACAATTTATATAGAGAAAATTAGTATTCCCAGAGCTATAACCACTTTATGAGAAATTTCCCATTAGTCCTCATAACACCTAACCTAGCAAGAATTCTAACCATTTAACAGCTAGAAAAAGTAAGACTCAGATGTGATACTATTATTGTCATGTTAGCAAGAGAAGTCATTGTAATAAGCAAAAGAAGCAGATAAACCACCTTTTAAAAGTATGCTCTTGGGGTGCCTGGGTGGCTCAGTTGATTGAGTGTCCAATTCTCGGTTTTGGCTCAGGTCATGCATAAGCTCAGGGTCCTGGGATCGAGCCCCGTGTTGGGCTCTGTGCTGAGTGTGAAGTATGCTTGGGATTCTCTCTCTCTCTCTCCCTCTGACCTTCTTTTCTCTCTCTGTCTTTCTCAAATAAATCTTAAAAAGATAAAAAGTATGCTCTTTCAACTCTTCAGTAATTGATTATTAATACTATGTTTTGGAACAAGTATTCACTAAAATTCATTAATTTTTGTGGTCTAAACCCCTAAACTGATAATCCTCTAAAAAGATTTTTATTTGTCTCTTTGGTATTACTAAGCACACTTCCTTTCTAATAGCCCAGAATTGCACTGAAGAGTGTAATTAATGGAATGAAGAAAATGCACTCAATAATTCGAAATTTATTGATACTATTTCATTTAAAATGGTGGCATTGAATATAACCTTGATTATCTTTTTTTAAAAATGTTAGTTGAGCAGTAAAAAACACAAGACGTACTTGTTATTCCACTTTTAAACATTTTGGTGAAATATAGCAGTTCAGATAATTGAAAACACAGCACTTCATTACAGTGAGATGAGTTTTGTGGTTTAACTCCTTTCCCTCTTATGCTATAGAGTTAATAGAACTGAATTGTTAAATGAGTATGCTTAAAGTGTTCACACTGACCCACCGTCCCACCTAAATAACACAGAAGGTTAGACCCCTGCTCATAGCTCTCATGCACTTCCTCTCATCTCAGTGAGTCACATCGGACTCATTGGCTGAAAACTGTGATCAGTTTACCCAATGCAGAGAGCCATTGGCACCTCTGATTCTAACTTCTGTAAGCAAGTATTGTTTCAGAGGCAGACCTACCAGAAAGTCACTGAGTATGGCTTACAATGTAAGGCAACTGTGGAAATGTCAGTTGATTATTTTGCATCCCTTATTTTCATTTATTTTTCTTCTTCCAGGATGTTAATGCTGTGTACTTTCTTGTAGCACTCAAGTATATTCTCTATGTGTGCCTACTTTGTCTTTATCAGGCAACATTGGCTTCATTGGGAATAAGTATGGGGATGGGATAGTTCTCCCAGGTGTCATGAAGCCATAACCTCAATGAGACTGAAATGTAAGGAAATAGTGGAAGATGTGGGTTATAAGCAAAGAATTCATAAGGCTACAATTAGTAGAAACTACTCACAGCAGTTTAAACAAATAGCGGTTAGCTTTTCTCATAAAACAAGAATCCTGGAGACAGGCAGTTCTTGGCATTAGTTTAGTATTGCATCCATGCAAGTATAATTTGGTAGAAATAAGAAGTTGATAGCTTCTTTAATGAACCTACATCCCATTCCGAATTAAGCCTAAAATCATGAACATCTCATATTATGTTCAGTCTTTCCCACATAACCGGTCTCATCTTTTTTCAGTCATATACCATCTATTCCCATGTATGCACACCAACACTTGAGCCATATCAAACTACTAAATTTGCCACAATCTCCCCTGTTCTTTTATTCAAGTTCACTCTACTTGCAACACACTCTTCTCTCCTGATCCTTGATGAGACTTCTCTCAACTTCTTTTCAAGGAAAAGGCTTACTTGGCCTCATCACAGTCATTGTAACCTACGTTTGCCTCAATGCCAGCCTTTGTTATGGTGTATTATAATTGATCCCTTACATGTCTCTCTCTTCCATTAAACTGAACAAATTGAGAACACAGATTTTGCCTCCTTGTCTTTGTATTTCAAGTGTCTACCATTATGTGAACATATAGTAGGATCACAATAAATGTTGGATGAATGAATGATCACTTTATGAGCCTGATTTTGATATCTCCCTGCCAAGAAGGGAATGCACCTTGCTCATAATGCTTAGTGTCTTTTATATAGTGTAGCTTCATATATACTGTTCCTTACTCCTTCTCTATAAGCTGAAGTCAGGGTTTGGAAGTCACTTCTAAAGCTGTATCAACATCTGTGGCATCTAGGGGATATACTACTAGTCCATAAAGAAAAAATGTTTTTTCTTGGTTCCTAGAAGGTATGGGTTGTTTATTTTAAAAAGAAAAAAAGATTTTATTTATTTGAGACAGAGTGCATGAGCAGGGGGAGGGGCAGAGGGAGAGGGAGAGGGAAAGGATGAGAAGCAGACTCCCTGCTGAGTGCGAAGCCTGATGCAGGCCTCTATCCCAGGACCTGGAGATCATGATCCAAGCTGAAGTCAGATGGTTAACTGACTGAGCCACCCACATGCCCTGGTATGGGTTGTTTCTACCCTGATAGATAAAAGGAGAAAAATTCTACTTGCTAATAGCAAAATAAAGCACGATCTTGGGTATTTAAAGTGTAATGATTTTAGAAAGCTCTCGCTAAAAAGTTGACACATAATTTTTTAAAAATAGATGTGTGTCATGGATTGGATCCAGGAATAGAAGAAGAACTTTAAATGAAAAAGAAAAAAAAAAACTATCGAAATGTGAATTAAGTCTAGAGTCAGTGTTGGTGTCTTAGTTTTGACAAATTTTACATCATATTGTAAGATGATAACAATAGGGGAAACTGGTAAGGAATATGTGGGAACTCTGTATTATCTTTGCATTTTTCTGTGAATCTAAAAGTATTCCAATAAAAGAAACATTTAAAAAATAGGGAGGGGTTGCACAGCAATATAAATATATTTAATGCAACTGAACTGTACACTTAAAATGGTTAATATGGTAAATTTTACGTTATGTATATTTTGACACAATAAAAAATAGGGAAAGGACTAGGTATGCTAGGGGATGGGATAAAAAGGGAGAGGAGGTATCACTTTTTAAACATTCTTTTCATTTGTAGAGCATTCCAGGCACTGTACTAGAAATAAAAAGGTATTTCAGTCTCCACTGTTCCTGATGAGTCTACCAAGGTTGAGTGAGTTTAGGTAACATCATATCTGGGACCTGCTTTAATCTATACTTAAGAGAGAGACCCTGAGGTATATATTTTTTAATGAGTGATTCAGATGAGTCCAATGATCAGCCAAGTTTGAAAACCACCTCTCTAAGGCTTTTATATCCACTGCCTTTTTAAGAGACTATTTCTCTTATCTTGAAGATGAAAGCTGGCAGTGTAGGATCTTGTTTAATGTGGACCATGAGAACTAGAAAGACTCTTACAGCCCAAGGCCAAAGCCTTGAATGCTACAGTGAAGCTAGCAGAGCAGAGTAGAAGGAGAAATATCATAGAACTGGGTCAAATAGACTCCATGTTAAGGTCCAACTCAAGAAGGTAATTTCCCCTTGAAGATTCTTGGTTCTGTATTACAGACTGAACTCGGCTCCACAATATCAATTGGAATATTTGGCCACTTCTTGTCTTCTCTCTCCATAGATATTATTGACTGCAGAGACCTCTGGTTACCAGGGAATTTTCAGATAGAGTAAAAAGGCAATTAGAGGCTGGCAGGATGAATAGATTAAGGCAGTGTGCTCAAAAGTTCAGAAAATAGGCAAGCAAACACTTAAAGAAACAAACAACTGTGCTTCCTATTTCACTGAGGAAGTGGAAGCAATTAGAAGAGACCCGGTCAGACTTCCAGTACTGCATCTCCCCACCTACCTGTATCAGTCTCTCCTGCTGTGACTGGCCATGAACTGTGCTCCCGCCTAATGACCAATCCACCCACTTCTTGGATCAGACCCTGAACTCCCTTGCTTTCTAACATGACGATGTTACTCCCGGAATCCTACGCACTCCCTCCCACAACATGCCTTTTCATACCAGATATTTCACTTCAGAAGACAACTATGCTGTTACTCCCCCCCCCCAAAAAAAAGTCTAACTAAACAAAACAAAATCCCCCAAACTGGATATTAACTGTCTTGACCTCTTGATCACTCTTCTCCCTTAGCCATTTGCTACCACATTTCTCTGCCCTGCTTCACAGCAGTGCTCTTTTTTTTTTTTACTGTTTTATTTATTTATTTTATTTATTTTTTATTGGAGTTCAATTTGCCAACATATGGCATAACACCCAGTGCTCATCCCATCAAGTGCCCCCCTCAGTGCCCGTCACCCAGTCACCCCCTCCCCCCACCCACCCCCCTTTCTACCACCCCTTGTTCGTTTCCCAGAGTTAGGTGTCTCTCATGTTCTGTCTCCCTTTCTGGTATTTCCCACTCATTTTTTCTCTCCTTTCCCCAGCAGTGCTCTTGAGGATAGTTGCCTATATAGCTTGTCTTAAATTCCTCTTCTTAAAATCCAGGCCTTTGCTTCTGCCTCTCCAGGAACAATGCTCTAGATGAAGGTCACCAAGGACCTCTGCATTGCTAAGTCCAATAGCCATTCCTCATTTCTCAGCTCACTGGACTTAGCAGCATTTGACATAGCTGATTCCTCCTTCGTCTCAGAAATATTTGCTTCACTCGGCTTCCAGGGCCATGTTTTCCTAATCCCTTACTGGTTGCTCCTTCTCATTCTCCTGATTCCTCCTCAAACTTCTGTCTTCTAAATTTTGGAAAGTGCCAGGCTGTTTTGGATCCTCTATTGTTATTTGTACTCATTTTGCTGCAGATCTCTTTCAATACCTTAATTTTAGATTTTATCTATTTGCTAGTGTCTCCCAAATTTATATTGCCAGCCTGGAGCTCTTACCTGAACTCCGTATTAATATATCCAGCTGCCTCCTTGACATCTTCACTTAGATATCTAATATGTCCAACTGAACTGCTGATCTCCCCCAAGCAAGCTCCTCCTGCAGTTTTCTCCATCTCAGTTAATCTCTAGTTTCTCAGGCCAAAAACCCTATAGTGACTTTTGAATATGCTCTTTTTTTCTCACACCCCACATACTATCTTTTATAAGTCTTCCTGACAAGTCTTACCCTCTCCAATCTAACATTCACATTGTTGCAGAGTAAAGTTTTAGAAAATGTTAATTTTAGCACATTATTTTGTGGTTTAAAATACTAGAAAATATAAATTTCAGCACAGTATTTTGTTGTTTAAAATTATGTCAGAAATCTTTAGCATTCCATTCAGTGATCTACATGACCTGCCCCCTTCCTACCTCTGATTTCACTTTTCCCCTACCCCAAAAATCTTGTGCTCCAGCCCTCCTGCCATGCTTGCAATTACCTTAAACCACCAGGTGTTTCAGGACATTATACATTTTTCATACTTTCCCTTCTTCCTGAAATATCCTCCTGCCTGCCCCCAGCACGATTATTTTCCAAGTCCCTGAATGTGTAATTGGAATACTTACCTGCTCATTGGCAGAACCTTCATATTTGTTCCTCACTCTGTGATGTAGGAACATCAGACCAAGGGCCTTATTTTACACTAAAGGAGGTACAGTAGTGAATACATAATCATGAGATCTACTAGTCCTGTCACATAACACTTGACTGACATGCTGCCAGCCTGAAAGTAAGGAAATAGAGCTGAGGTATCGGCTCAGAGGTGATCTTCTGCTGGGATAGGGCATCATCTTCAAGGATATAGAATGCACTCTAAATTAAGCACCAGTGTCTTGGTCTGTTCCACAGACTGGGTAGCTTATAAACAACAGAATTTTATTTCTCATAGCTCTGGATGTTAGAAAGTCCAAGGTCAAGGCACCAGCATGATCACATTCTGGTGAGAGCTCTGTCCTGGTTCATAGCCATTGCCTTCTAGATGTGTCACAATGGAATGGGTTTCAGATATCTCTGCAGTCTCTTTTACAAGAGCACTAATCCCATTCATGGAGGCTTCATGCTTATGAACTAAGCATCTCCCAAAGGCCTCACCTAATACCATCATCTTTGGGCATTAGAATTTCAACATAACAATTTTGGGGGAGCATAAACATTTGGATCACAGCAGCCAGTACCTTCTGCTATGTTCTCAGCAGTTAGAATGCATGAGTCCAGGAAACAAGGGGTGTAAGTAGGAGTGGCCTACTCATTATCATCACTCCTAGTGACCCACTTTCAGAGTTTATCTTTCCTGTTCCCAGAGCTCTGGATCTGGGAGTTGAGGAGTTTTGGTTCCCAGAGGGAAATGCTTCCACCAGGGCACATAGCAAGGCTCTCATCAAACATTAATGGTGAGCAAGCACAGAAAGGAGCCCCTAAATGGCAGGAATTACTGACCCTGATCATCAGGACACAATGGGGCTGAGAGGACATGTTTGGCACCTAGGTGATTCACTTCCATTTCTCTTGCTACTTACCTGCCAGTTTTGACAATAGATGAACAGTTGAAGTACCCATTGCCCAAGAAGAGCCTTATAACTGGGGTCTCAAGCTGATCAAGGATGATGGTCTGAGTCACCCCACGAGGTAATCCACCAACCTGGAGAGCTGATAGTTGAGGGCAAGGTTTATCTAGAATGGAGAGTGTAAGAGGGAAATGAATTAGAATTAGATGGAGACCAGCTTCAGCACAGGGCAGTGGCTCATTCTGGTAACTTTTCTCTTAGATGCTTCCCTTAGGAAAAGCCCACGAAATTCCTAAAGGTTCTGCCTTCAGAAGTAACATGAGGCACATGGATCGGAGTGAAACAAAGGGTGGGTAGTAATGGATACCGTGTTGTATTGCCCAATTCCCTTTCTCCCCGAAGCCTACAAAACTGAAATGCTCATCACCTCAGCTCTTGAGAGTATAAGTGGCTGGCAGTTCTCAGCTGAATTCCTCTCCAGGGGTTCAGGATTTATTTTTCTCTGAGTGGCTGAGGGGAGAGGGAGCCTGTATCCAATGAGTAGCTGATTCAGGGATGCATAGACTCAGACTTACCACAATTTGAAAAAAAACTTTTGAGGGCCATTCCATCCCCAGTGCTCCCCATGAGATGAGCTGAGGCTTTTGCTGTGACTGTATTATCATATACCAACTCCTTCCTCTTCCTAATCCTGCTTCATTTACTCCTCTCTAGGTGCAACTTCTGAGAGCATTCCCAACAAATTTGTTGCATGCTTATTTCCATCTCTAAATCTGCTTCCCAGGGACCCCAACACATGTTAGGTGCCTCTTCCATTCTTTCTTTCTATTTAGAACCCCACTGTACATAACATTTGCACAATTCTGTGTAGGTCTTCTCTCATTTAGACTCTATGCCCTTTACAGAGGAGGGAGCATCTGCTTCTTTGATGTGTCATCAGCACCTGGCGGAATGTTTATCAAATGAAAAATGTGCTCCCATGACACCACCAAATGGTTCTGCCCTGGGATGTTGAATTTCAGTCCAGAGAAGAAAAGCATTTAAGTGAATAGGATGTTTAATTGGAGTTAGTATGAATGGTAGCATCATTTGTGTACAGGATTTTTTCTGTTTACTCCAACTGAAGGATTTTTAAGCAAAATTGTTCTAGCTAATTCTAAATCAGTGTAAGTAAAGTAGAAGGCTTGGGTGCCATAAGATTATGAATAGTATTTTCCCAAATTTCTATGTTATCTCAGCAAATTTTCAATTTTCTTCTGAAGACTTTTACTTTGGCTAGTCAGCCACATAGATAAATTTGGGAAATTTGTGATGGGGAAATAGTAATTACAACTGTTGATTTCTTTTTTTAAAAAGATTTTATTTATTTATTCATGAGAGACACACAGAGAGAGGCAGACATAGGCAGAGGGAGAAGCGGGCTCCCAGCAGGGAGCCCAATGCAGGACTCAATCCCAGGACCCCAGAATCACAACCTGAGCCAAAGGCAGATGCTCAACCACTGACCCAGGTGCCCCATGACTGTTGATTTCCTAAGATTATTGAGAACATTTTAGGAAATTTAAAACATTTTATCTAATGAAATTTGCGGATGATTTAATTAAATCTTACGAATAAATTATTTAAGCTTCAATTTTTAAAAATTTGGTGAAGCTTAATATGTGTCTAAAAAGGAGTAATCCTAAATTCATTGGTAAAAGCCATGACTTCTTTTTAGGGTAGGTAACATTATTCATCCATTCATCATTCATTTCTTTTTTTTTTTCCATTGAGGCATTTTATTTGCATGCCTTTATCACATCCCTAGAAAAAGAATCCCAGGATTTTCCCTCCTGTGTCTTTAAATCTTGCTTCTTCATGGTCCACAATGCCAGATGAAGTTGTCAGTACAATGGAACCAAACTGGTGGGACAGGAGCAGATTATTCCACCCTTTTTCTAAATCTTTGAGTTGTACATCAAATCTGGGGCTGATGACTCCACACTCGTTTGACCTGCCTTTGAGGTTCACAACGATTTTCCCAGCTCTATGATCTTCAATGATTTCAAATTCACCAATGTAACCATTCGTCATCATCACAGTTAGAAACCGGATGATAGCTTTGGAGCATGGCCTAATAGGAAGTTGGCATTTGCCACTCTTTTCAGCATTGTTAATGCTCTTGAGAGCATCTGCCAGGACATTTGTGCACACCATGATGGTGGCCTTGAAAGATGGTGGAAAGAGCATTCATTTCATTTTTAAGCAGACTTTTGCACACTGCACTTCCTCTTTTCAAGTGTGTAATATACCAATTTACTCTTCAAATAGTAGTGAAAACCATTTCCTTAGATTTTCTGATATTTTATTTCTCTTTTATAGAGAATATTTGGACAGTTAATAACACTTTGGCATTTATCAATATATTCAGATTCTCAGTGCCACCATTAGTTCGTGATATTGTGCTACCTGAGACACTGTTAATATAGTTCCTTTAATGACACAGAATTTCTTTGTGGGCAGATCTTTCACGTGGGCAGTTCTGTTTTGTTGACATCATATTTGATATTGTAGCAGTAACTCCATAACAAAAAATTCAGAATGATGCCATGAGAACAATGCCATAGATTGGTTGAATGTATCAATCACTGTTATACTGATTGGTTTGGTATTGTGTTAACATGGCATATTTCTAAGAATGTCAAGAAATGAAGAAAATTTAATAAATGTTTAGTTGCCATAGGAAACCAGCAGAGACACATTTTTATTTTTCATTTATTTGTTAAGTTTTTTAAATTCATTCAAGAGAGGCACACACACAGAGAGAGGCAGAGACACAAGCAGAGAGAGAAGCAGGCTCCCCACAGGGAGCCCAATGTGGGACTCTATCCCAGGACTCCAGGATCACGCCCTAGGCCGAAGGTAGGAGCTCAGCTGCAGCTACCCAGGCGTCCTGAGACACATTTTGAAAATATGAAAGCCCAGCAATAGCTATTTCTGAAAGATCTGATAGTAGAGTCAGGCCTCCTAGATTCTAGACTGGGTCCTGCTATTAAGAATGTAAACTGAGACAAGTCCCTTTACTTTGCTGAGGCTTGATAATAATAATAAGTGTGACCATGTGGTGAATTCCTCCTGTCATATCATTTTATACCCCCAAACAGCTGTTTGAGGGTAGGCATTATTATACCCATTTTACATATTAGGAATACTGAGGTTCAGACAGTTTAGGTGCTCTAGGTTGCTAAGAGCCAGAATTTAAACCCAGGTCTGACTCTGAGGTCTAAGCTTTATTATACCACAATATTTTGCCTTCTCCTTTTTCATCCAAAAGACAGAAACAGTAATACTTGTTCTGCCTCTTTTTAAAAAGATTTTATTTATTTATTCATGAGAGACACACAGAGAAAGAGTGAGAGGCAGAGACCCAAGAAGAAGGAGAAGCAGGCTCCAAGCAGGAAGCCCAACGTAGGACTCAATTCTGGGTCTCCAAGGATCACACCCTGGGCTGAAGGCAGCCCTAAACCGCTGAGCCACCTGGGCTGCCCTTGTTCTGCCTTTTTTAAACTATATATATGCCACACACACAGGGAGAAATTGTTGAATCACTATTGTACATTTGAAACTAATATAATATTGTGTGTCAACTATACTTACATTTAAGAAAGGGGGAAAAGTGTCCTGCATTTTATTTGGTCATAAATATCTTCACTAAGACTTTAATGGTTCTAGGGTAGGTCTGGCCTTTAGATGCCCTTTGAAGTTGATATTATCATGTCATTTCATGGACAAGAAAAATCAAGTTTGATGAGAATAAGTGACTTGCCCCCAAACACATACTAGATAGCATTGCCAGACTATGGACCCAGGTCTGTGTGATTTCAAAGCCTCATTTCTAATCACTAGTTTAAACTGCAGGACTTTCTGCCATTATTGAGTAGCGGTGGGCCCAAGGTGAAGGAATAAGCTTATCGTGTAATTGTTTGTCGAAGCATTTAGATGTAGAACTGAGGTTTACTTTTGCTCCCTTGACATTCTCATGTCTTTCACATACGCATTTTGCCTTGGGAAACAATATACCTCCCTTCTTTTGTGGAACGAAATCAGGTTTAAAGACTGATATTCGGGGGGCGGGGGGCGATGCCTGGGTGGCTCAGTGGTTGAGCGTCTGCCTTTGGCTCAGGGCGTGATCCCGGAATCCCGGGATCAAGTCTTGCATTGAGCTTCCTGGCGGGAGCCTGCTTCTCCCTCTGCCTGTGTCTGTGTCTCTCTGTGTGTCTCATGAATAAATAAATAAAATCTTTGAAAAAAAGACTGATATTCTTCAGGCTGGGCAAAATGAAGCCCTCTGTTCAACAGATATACATTAACTACCTATACCTACCAGGTGCTGCAATATGTATTGGGATCACAAAGATAAGAAGATCATTGGAATATAATGACATTCCTATAATAACAATAATATGTACTAAGTGCAGTAAGATCATAGTCAACTGAGTGATTACTTTGAATGTATCTTATTTAAATTTAAGTCTAATAAAATTTCTTTCCTGTCTTTAAAAACCAATATTGCCATATAATCCTGGTGCTTTCCATTTAACTAAAAAACTTACTTATTTAAAATCCTTATTTTTTTAAAGATTTTATTTTATTTATTTGACACAAGCAGGGGGAGCTGCAGAGGGAGGGGGAGAAGCAGACTCCCTGCTGAGCAGGGAGCCAGACTCTTGGCTCAATCCCAGGATCCCAGAATCATGACCTGTGCTGAAGACAGATGCCTAACTGACTGAGCCACCCAGGCGCCCCTAACGTCCTTATATTTATATGTGTGTAGAAATAAAAGAATAAGCATCTGTTTCCAGTATTTCAAAATTTTAATGAAGGTTGTACATGTTCCCATCATGAGGCTGAACAAGCTAACCAAAATTTCAAATATCTTTGCTTTTTGTTTGGTTTACATAAAACCAGTATGCAGAGAAAGAACATCTGATTGTCTCTTGGTGACAGCATAGGAATTTCTGGGCAGGTAGTTGGTGCAACAGTTATGGAGAGCAGAGCCCTATGTGAGAATCATGATACTTAAATATGTCCAGTGGGTAACTAATCTTGGACTTGAGCACAGATTGATGGCCACATCAAACGATTGGTATCAGTGAGCAGTACATAAGTTTCTGCAGGCTTGCTTGACTTTATAGCTTATCACAAACATGACAGTGATTTATGTGATTTCATAATATTATTATAAAACCTTCATAATTATGGATTGTTGATTAATTTCTGAATCAACAGTGAACCTGGAAAATAGTAATAATACAGATGGCATGAATTAATTATGGCTTACTAAATGCAGTTTAGTAGGAAAAATAGTTTCAATGTAGGGCCCAGGGAGGAAACAAACCTAAAAGGTAGTTTGAGGATTAGACACCAAGAAATTGGTTCATTTGCAGTCCCCAACTTCCCTTCTGTTTCTCTTGCTTTTCTTACAAACTCTGGATTTCATTTAAGACTCATCTGAAGGTTTATATGTAGTGGTAGAAATTAATTAGTTCCTCTTCTTCTGAATCATTATTGTAGTTTATGATTCTATGGAAAGATGGTAGACTTTGAAGAGTAATTGATGCATTCTCAACAAAAAGCAATGTGAAAGTTCAATGTCAATTTATTTTTTTAAAGATTTTATTTATTCTTTTTATTCTTTTTTGTTTTTAAGATTTATTTATTTTCTTATTTGTGATAGACATATATATATATATATAGAGAGAGAGAGAGAGGCAGAGACACAGGCAGAGGAAGAAGCAGGCTCCATGCCGGGAGCCCGACGTGGGACTCAATCCCGGGACTCCAGGATCGCGCCCTGGGCCAAAGGCAGGCGCTAAACCACTGAGCCACCCAGGGATCCCCTCAATGTCAATTTAAAATCAGAAATTTCTTGTGGTACTCAAAAGTACTATAGTCCTGCTGATTCTTATTGCTTCCTGGATGTCTGATTCCCACATATATTTTTCAAAGGTCAGTCCTGCCGGAATTTTCCTCATGGATATAGTGTCAAATGTTCTTATGTGTAATGTTTTAACATTAACAATTTGCTATATTATTTGCATATATTATTTGGTTTCTTTGAAGGACTGCCAAGTAGATGGACCTATCATGGTTATTTGTGCAAATAGAGCTTGAGTGATCTTGATTTCTGACTATTTCATTACTTATGAAGTATGTACATGTGTTATGTATGCTACCTGTTTTATGTGGTACCATGGATCAGAGCTATGCAATAGTAGATGAAGTCGGCATTTGGAAATTGCTTACTGAATTTGATTTAATTTGGATGGTTCAGGAAAAGGAATGGTATGTTGGGAAATTAGGAAAAGTAAATTTTTCAGGAAATTTAGGAAATTTAGGAAAAGGTATGTTGGGAAATTAAAGAAAAGTAAATTTTTCAGATGAAATGTGTAATCTGTCCATATTGTTTTGCTATATATCCTTCTTAAAAACTTGTTGAGAGGGCACCTGGCTGGCTCAGTCAGTAGAGCATGCAACTCTTGATCTTGGGGTTGTAAGTTCAAGCCCCACCCACATTGAGTGTAGAGACTACTTAAAAATAAAGTCTTTAAAACAATTTTAAAAACGTATTGTGTACTAAAAAATAAGAGAGCTTGTTGAATAAAAAAAGCACATCACGACATGGCTTTAAGAGCACTGAAAAACAGCATAATTTTTGTGGTAAAATAAGTGTAAGATTAACCACTTTAAATATTTTTCAAGTATATGCATGCTTCGGTGGCTTTTAGAACATTCACATTCTTTTTTTTTAAAGATTATTTATTTATTCATGAGAAACACACACACACACACACACACAGGCAGAGGGAGAAGCAGGCTCCATGCAGAAAGCATGAGGTGAGACTTGATCCCAGGACTCCAGGATCACGCCCTGGGCCAAATGCAGGCTCTAAATCCCACCCAGGGATCCCTCACATTTCTTTTATAATTGAAGTACAACTAACATACAGTGTTATATTAGTTTTAGGTGTATAGTATAATGATTAAGTAATTTTATATATTACTCAGTACTCATTAAGATAAGTGTTCTCAGGGCGCCTGGTTGGCTCAGTGGTTGAGCATCTGCCTTTGGCTCAGGTCATGATTCCAGGGTCCTGGGATCAGGTCCTGCATCAGGCTCCCTGCATGGAGCCCGCTTCTCCCTCTGCCTATGTTTCTGCCTCTCTCTGTGTCTCTCATGAATAAATAAATCTTTTTTTTTTAAAGTTAAGTGTTCTCATAATTCCCTTCACCTATTTCACCCATCCCCCCATCCACCTCCCTTCTGGCAACCACCAGTTTGCTCTCTATAGTTAAGAGTCTGGTTTTTTGGTCTCTTTTTTATTTGTTCATTTATTTTGTTTTTTTTTTTTAATTCCACATCTGAGTAAAATCATATGGTATCTGTCTTTCTCTGATTGACGTATTTCACTTAGCATTATACCTTTTAGGCTCATCCATGCTGTTGCCCAATGGCAAGATCTCATTCTTTTTTTATTTTTTATTTATTTTATTTTTTTTAAAGATTTTATTTATTTACTCATGAGAGACACACAGAGAGAGGCAGTGACATAGGCAGAGGAAGAAGCAGGCTCCATGCAGGGAGCCCGATGTGGGACTCGATCCCCGGACTCCAGAATCATGGCCTGCGCTGAAGGGAGGCGCTAAACCACTGAACCACCCAGGTTTCCCTCATTCTTTTTTTAATGGCTGAGTAACATTCCTGGAATGTTCACATTTTAAATGTCCATGGGTAGCCACTGTAGTCCAAGTGCCTTATACAAAGGCAAGCATAGAAACCAGTCCCTCAGGGACCAGACCTACCAAAACACACAATCACAAATTTTTGTAGGACAGTCTTCTTACTATCCACCTTGGCACTAACCAGCTACACTTTTTTTAAAATTTAAATTCTATTTGCCAACATATAGTACATCATTAGTTTCAGGTGTAGCTCTCAGTAATTCATCAGTTGGATAGAACACCCAGTACTCATCACATTACATGCCCTCCTTAATGCCCATCACCCAGTTACCCCATCCCTCCTACTCACCTCCCCTCCAGCATCCCTCAGTTTGTTTCTCGGAGTTAAGAGTCTCATAGTTTGTCTTCCTCTCTGCTTTTTTCCCATTCAGTTTCCCCACTTTCCCTTATGGTCCCTTGCCCTATTTCTTGGTGATACACACACACACACACACACACACACACACGTGTGTGTATATGCATATATATGTATATATGTGTGTATATATATGCATTTATACATATATATACACACACGGTACACGCACACACGGAATATTACTCAGGCATCAGAAGGTTTGAATACCTATCATTTATATTGACATGGATGGAACTGGAGGGTATTTTGCTAAGTGAAATAAGTCAATTGGAGAAAGACAATTATCATATGGTTTCACTCATATGTGGAATATAAGAAATAAGTAGCCACTTTGAATAGCAAGAATGGCAAGAATAATTTGGGAGCCCCAAGTAGAGGGCAGAGGAAAAGGAGATTTTAAGGGATCAGATGGTATTGCAGAGGATAAGTCCTGCGGTAGGGATTCAGACACTGTTTCTGTAGTCATACTATATGTAGTATAGTGCATACTATAGCAGAGGTGTAAAGCACCTCTTACAATAGCCACTAATTGTGGAGAATCCTGAAATTGTGTCTTTCCTTTAGGCAAAGAGTAACTAAGGAAAGTCTTGATGTGTTCTGGGGACAAAGTTTTTTTCTTAAGGCAGATGTCATGTCTTAGATAATGCACCTACAGACAGCATTGTTATATTTAGTCTGGAAAATTTGTCTCTTTTGAATCTTATGTATTGGTTATCTGTCAGTAATCTATAGGATGTTCTGGAGCAAAGAAATAAATCATCTACATATTAAATGAGGATTGAATTACAAGGGAAAGCCAAATATTTTAAATTTACATTTAAAGTCTGGAAAAAATAGGTAGGGTCTCCTGTAAATTCCCGAGGCATAATATCCAAGTGTATTGTTGATTTTCCCAGGTGAAGGCAAGTAGGTGCTAGGAATCAAGGTAGAGGGGTCTACTGAAGAAGACAGAACCCAAGTCAGCAACAGAGAAGTAAGTAGTGTCAGATAATATAGAAGTGAGAGGAGTATTAGGATTTGGTACTAAAGGGAACCTAGGTTTTACTATTTTATTTATGGCCAAGAGTTCTTGAATTAATTTATCTTTTCCTGTTAGGCTTTTGTACAGGGGGTATAGGAGGATAGGTTCTTTTTCAAGGAGCCCTTAAATATTTAGATATTCAAATAAAATCAGAAACAAAAGAGAAGGCATTACATTTGATAACATAGAAATACAAAGGATCATAAGAGACTACTTACCAGAACAATTATAGGGCAACAAATTGGATAACCTGGAATAAATAGATAAATTCCTAGAAACAGTCAACCTACCAAGACTGAATTGTAAAGATGTGGAAAATGTGAACAGGCCAATAAGGACATTGAAGCAGTGATCAAAAAATTCCCCAAAAATATAAGCCCAGAACCAAATGGTTTTACTGACAAATTCTATCAAACATTTAAACAAAAATTAATGCTGATCCTTCTCTCAAATTCTTTGAAAAAATTGAGGTGAGGAAAATACCCAAACTCATTTTATAAATCCAGTATTACTTTGATACCAAAGCCAGATGAAAATACTACAAGAAAAGAAAACAGAGGCCAATATCCTTGAAGATTTTAGATGCAGAAACTTTCTTTTTAAAAATTTTTATTTATTTATTTATTATAGTCATACACAGAGAAAGAGAGAGGCAGAGACATAGGCAGAGGGAGAAGCAGGCTCCATGCACCGGGAGCCCGACGTGGGATTCGATCCCAGGTCTCCAGGATCGCGCCCTGGGCCAAAGGTAGGTGCTAAACCGCTGCGCCACCCAGGGTTCCCTAGATGCAGAAACTTTCAACACAATACTAACAAACCAAATTCAGCAACACATTAAAAGAATCATACACTATGATCAAGTGTATGGGGATTCAAGGTTGGTTCAATATATGGGCGTCAATAAATGTGATGTATCACATTAATAAATAGAAAGATGAAAGCAACATAATTATTTCAATAGATGTGGAAAAAGCATTTGACAAAATTCAACAATCTTTTATGTAAAAGCTCTCCACAAATTGGGTAAAGAAGGAAAATACCTCAACATGCTATATATGACAAACCCACAACTAACATCATATTCAATGGTGAAAGGTTGAAGGCTTTTCCTGTAAGATCAAGATCAAGAAAGTGTGCTCACTCACCACTCCTATTCAGTATAGTATAGGAAGTACTTCCCAGAGCATACAGAAATCAGTTGTTTCAATATAGTAACAATGAAATATCTGAAAATAGATTTAAAAAACAATCCCATTTACATTAACATCAAAACAATAAAATAAGAATTTATTTTTTATTTTTTAAAAGATTTTATTTATTTATTCATGAGAGACACACACAGAGAGAGGCAGAGACACAGGCAGAGGGAGAAGCAAGCTCCATGCAGGGAGCCTGATGTGGGACTCAGTCCTGGGTCTTCAGGATCACACCCTGGGCTGAAGGCAGTGCTAAACCGCTGAGTCACCCGAGCTGCCCTATTTTTTATTTTTTAAAAGAGTTTATTTATTCATGAGAGACAGAGAGAGAGAGAGAAAGAGAGAGAGAGTCAGAAACACAAGCAGAGAGAGAGAGAGAGAGGCAGACTCCATGCAGGGAACCTGATGTGTGGGACTCAATCCTGGGTCTCCAGGACTATGCCCTGGGCCAAAGGCAGGTGCTTAACCACTGAGCAACCCAGGCGTCCCTAAAATAGGAATTTAAATTTAACCAATGAGTTGGAAGATCTGTACACTGAAAACTGTAAGACTTTGATGAAAGTAATTGAAGGAGATATAAATAAATGGAAAGATATCCCATGTTCATGTATTGCAAGGTTTAATTTTAGCCATCTATAGATTCAGTGCAATCCCTATCAAATTTCAAGTGGCATTTTTCATTAAAATAGAAAAGAAAAATTGTAAAATTTTTATGGAACCACAAACACCCCAAATAGACAAAGCCAGCTTGAAAAAGAACAAACCTGGAGGCATTATATTTGCTGATTTCAAACTATAGTACAAAGCTTTAGTAATCAAAACAGTATGGTACTGGCATAAAAATAGACATATGGCTGAATGGAACAGGATTCAGTGCCCATAAATAAACCCACAAATAGATGGCTAACTAATATTTCACAAGGAGCCAAGAATACTCAATGGAGAAAGGACAGTTTCTTCAATAGATGGTTCTGGGAAGACTGGATAATCGTATGCAAAACAATGAAATGAGACTCCTGACACTACTTATATTAACTTAAAGTGGATAAAAACTTAAATGTAATACCTGAAACCATAAAACTTCTAAAAGAAATATTAGGAGAAAAGCTCTTTTATGTTGGTCATGCAGTGATTTTTTGGATATGACACCCAAAGCACAAAGAATAAAAGCAAAATCAACAACTGAGACTACATTCATAAAGCTTCTGCACAGCAAAAGAAACAGTCAATAAAATGAAAAGACATCCATCTATTTGATAATGGGTAAATATCCAAATTATATAAAAAACTCATACAACTCAATAGCAAAAAACAAGTAATCCAATTAAAAAATGATCAGAGGACCTGAATGACATTTCCCCAAAGAAGACATACAAATAGCCAACATGTACACAAAAAGATGCTCAACATCATTAATCATCAGGAAAATGTAATTCAAAACTACAGTGAGGTATCACCTCATACTGTTAAGATGGCTTTTATTAATTTAAAAAACGAAGAAGACAATACGTTTTGGCAAGGATGTGGAAAAAAGGGAATCCCTATGCACTCTTAGTGGGAATGTCAGTTGGTATAACCACTATGGAAAAGTGTTGAAATTCCTCAAAAATTAAAAATATAACTGCCATATTATCCAGCAATCCCACTTCTGGGTATATATCTTGAAGAAAATGAAATAAGAATCTGCTAGAGTTATCTGTGTCCCCATGTTCATTGCAGTAGTATTCATAATAGCCAAGACATAGAAACCACCTAAGTGTCTGTCAGTGGATAAAGAAAATATGGTGTATACACACACACACACACACACACACACACACATATGCACGCACACACACGCCTACATACAGTGGAATATTATTCAGCCATGAGAAGGAAGAAAATCTTGCTGTTTGCTATAACATGGATGAACATTGTGGGTATTATGCTAAGTGAAATAAGTCAGAGAAAGACAGATAATGTATGATCTCATTTATATGTGAAATCTGAAAATGTCAAACTACTAAATGGAGAGTAGAATGGTGGTTCCTAGGAACTGGGGGGTGGAGGTGTTAGGGGAAATGGATGGGTGTAGGCAAGAGATACAAACTTCCAGTTATAAGAGGCATAAGTTCTGAGGCTCTGATGTACCACATGGTAACTATAGTTAATATTATATACTTGAAAGTTGCTCAGAGAATAGATCTTTAATGTTATTACAAAAAAGTAATAGCAATTATGAGGTGATGTAGGTGTTTACTAACCCTTTATGGTGTGTGTGTCTATATATATATGTGTGTCTGTGTATCAAATCATCATGTTGTACATCTTAAACTAATGCAGTGTTGCATATTAATTATGTCTAAATAAAACTGGAAAGACACACAATAATAAAAGTGAATTGGAGTGAAAAAGTTTTGGAAATAGATGGTGGTGATGGTTGCACAACACTGTGAGTGCAGTGTGGGTTTCTCTGGCAGCCAGACAACACGAAGGTAGCACCACTGTCCCTGATACTTATGCTCTGCTATCTTGGTGGTGACTGCAGTCCAGGCACTCTTGGAGGAGGGTCTGAAAGAGAGGGCATCACTCTTTCTCACTGACTTTAGTAAGGTTATGTTTCCCAAAGATTTTATGTATTTATTCATGAGGGACAAAGAGAGAGAGGCAAGGACATAGGCAGAGGGAGAAGCAGGCTCCCTGCGGGGAGCCCGATGTGGGTCTTGGGCCTCGATCCCAGGACCCCAGGATCAAGACCTGAGCCAAAGGCAGGTGCTCAACCACTGACAACCCAAATGCCCCTAAGATTATGTTCTTTATCATGGAAGTGAACTAAGTAAGTCTCTGAGGGCTCTTTAGGCTGCTGGGTGAAGTGATTGTTAAGGAAGCTATAATTTTTTTCTCACTGTGACACACAGCATTTATTGGCACCAGAGACCTACTTCAAGTTAACAGTAGTTATTGGGCACAACTCAGCTTCTGGGGCATCTGATGGTCTCTTGTCCCATGGCCAGAGGATCTTGAGCAGTAGCTAGGGAACTTATTCCCTAGTTTGTTTAGAGTCCCTTTGTTGAATTGCTAATTTGAACCATCCACTGGTTGAATTGCTAATTTGACTGGTCCATCAAGGACTAAGGAGAAGGACCTCCTCAGAAGCAAAAAAGCTTCTGCAAACAATCCACTAGCTCTTCCCAAGACCCAGAGCTTTACTCTCTTGCAAACAATTCTTAGCACTCCTTAAGAGTATCCCATGGGACCCTAAGGCATTTTTCTTTTTCGGAATAGCATTGTGCTCAATTGACCATCCTGCTTACTAGAACAATTTGTCAGCCTGCCCAGTGTTGAGGTTGTCATTGGTCAATCAGGATAACACGCCAAACTGAAAACAACAGGAAGGAAAAGAAAAAGGTGCCAGCTCCTAAGTGTTTAATTTTTCCCCACAGAGTGGCTCAGAACAAGAATTAGGTGCAAAGAGGAGTGATAATCTCATTGCTTAGGAGCCCTGAACAAAAGGTTCCTTCCTTTTAATAGATGCAGGTTGTTGGGGCACCTGGCTGGCTCAGTTGGTGGAGCATGCAACTCTTGATCTTTGGGCTGTGGGTTCAAGTCCCAAATTGAGTGTAGCAATTACTTAAAAATAAAATCTTTAGGGCGGCCTGGTGGCTCAGCAGTTTAGCGCTGCCTTCAGCCCAGGGTGTGATCCTGGAGACCGGGATCGAGTCCTGCATCAGGCTTCCTGCATTGGAGCCTGTTTCTCCCTCTGCCTGTGTCTCTGCCTCTCTCTCTCTCTCTCTCTCTCTCTCTCTCTCTCATGAATAAATAAATAAAATCTTTTAAAAAAATAAAATCTTTAAAAAGATAGAGGTAGGGTGCTGGCGGCAAGGAGAGGGGGGAGGGCAGGAATGGAAGAGAGCTAAGTCAGAGTGGGGCAAAGTGCCTCACTCAAGGCCATCAATAAGGACTTCTCGCTGGAGGCACCTGGGAATGCAGATATGTATATGAGCATGGCTGGGCAAGGAGGGCCTGAGTCCTTGACTGCAATTCCCTCCAGTAAGTTGCCGAGTACTGTTAAATAACATAAACTCAATGGAGTTAATTAGAAAGATCTAATTTGCATTATTAATTGACTCATGAATCAGCCAGCATCCCATCTAGCAAACGGAGTGGAGGTCCAAAGGGCTACAGAAAAGGAGAAGTTTTTAAAGATAGAGGGAGTGGAAAAGAGGAAATTATTAGCAAAGAATCTATTGTTTTGGGCAAGGTCACCCTCCTAAGGGGAACAGAAGAGGGCTATCAGTAAATTTCCTAGTGCCTACCAGGAAATTCCCATGTTGACTGGTTAAAGGTCACATTTCTGGGGGAGTTGAAACTGTAGTTAGTTTAGGTATTAAGCTTGGTTTACTACTTGGGCCTTTAACCTAAGTGATGCCATTTGAGACCTGTGATTTTCTTTTTAACAGCACTGGCTGTGTACCCAGTGTGGTGTAGGAAGTGCAGGTTTCTCCCTTGTGGCCTACCAGGTAAAGCTTTGTGATTGCCTGTGGTCAGACCTGAAATATCACACATGGGATTTCGGTCTGGATATGGACTCCTCAACAGTAATGAACAGAAACAATTTACTCTTATTCAGTATATTCCCTCTGCAACTTTCAGGTGATATTGATAGGGATTGGGCATTATAATTTGATTTGCCATTTAGAATAGGCTACAGATGACTCTCTGAAATTCACAGGTTATCTTGCACGGCAGATAGCTACATGATTTAATAGGAGTTGTTTTACCATTAATCTTAGGTTCTCCTAGGTGACTGAAATTTAATTATCATCCTTATTGCTTTGATTTGTGGTGTGCTGGGGAATATATCTATCCACTGGTCAAGTTTTGTTGGAAATAACTCCAAGAGATTGTCAGTTCTTCTCCTGTTGTGTACTAGGAGCTTGTTATATTCAAAATTGCTTGATATTAGTGTTATGTCAGTGGGAGCTTTGGCATTTGTTTTGTTATAGGGTGATATTATAATACTGTTTGTTATATTAGGATTGTGTGTAGAGTGACTTTTTAAAAAAATTTAAAAATTTATTCATGACACACACACACACACACACACACACAGAGGTAGAGACCTAGGCTGAGGGAGAAGCAGGCTCCCTGTGGGGAGCCTGATGTGGGACTCAATCCCAGAACCCTGGGATCATGACCTGAGCCAAAGGGAGATGCTCAACCACTGAGCCACCCAGGTGCCCGAGTCACTTTTTAAAAAAAGACTCTATTTTTAAGTAATCTCTATACTCACTTAACCTGGGGCTCAAATTACATTTAGAGACCAAGAGTCACATGCTCCACTGACTGAGCCAACCAGGTGCCCCTGGAATCACTTTTAAAAGGGGAAACTAAGAGGCTATTTCTATTTGCTTTTTAGAATTTTTTCTCACTTTTCATATATAGTGAGTAAAAATACAAAATATTACTATGTCCAATAAAATAATATGCTGTGTAAATATTGTACTCTTGGTACTATTACACATGACTTATCACTACACGTCTCTTATTCTATTTCCAGGAGAGATCCAAGTTTTGGCAGTATAGTGCCATCTATTTTTTTTTTTTTTTTTTTGGTTTACTAAGCCTTCATTTTTTGAATCCTAGAATTAGAGAGCCGGATGAAACCCAAGAGCATGTTTTAACATACTCAGGCCTGTGATTGAACTCTATATCTAACACACTTGTATGGTTTGGGGCTGGTTACCTGACCTGTAACTCAGTGTCCTTATCTACAAAATCAAAGCATCATACTACCTCTGTTTACTCGCCAGCATTGTAAGTAGGTTTCTACATAATAAAAACAGTTTGAAAAGGAAAACCACTAATAATAATTAGGTGTGATTTCAGTGTATATCAGATCATCACATTGTACACTTTATTATATAATTTTTGTCAAATATACCTCAATAAAGCTGAAAACTAAGTGTAATTTACTTTAAAGGTAAGGAATGTTTAATTAGTTTGCATAAGGTCACACTGTAGTCCTGCAACAGAGTAAGAACTAAAATCCAAGTTTCTTGATTCCCACTGTGGCAGTGTTAGTAACACATTGTTGGTGTTTCTTTTTTAAAGTAAATCCCAGAAAAGAGCTAGATCTCATAGGTGATGTCTTTTTAAAACTGTTGTGGGAACCTTACATATATGGTCCTTATCAGAGGTGGAAGTGTGACTCTCTGGGGGATCACACAGAAGGTGGGAAGAAGTTTCAGAGATAGAAGTCTGAAGAAAGAATAGATTATGCCAATTACAACTAAAAGTCATTAATTTTGAATGTAAGATATTTGAGGATAAGTAAATCATTCAAATAAAAATGTTTAAATGCAAGTTTGTATGACCTAGGCCAATTTGACTATTCAGCAGTTCACAGGTAATTTTTTAAAAAGATTTATTTATTTATTTGAGAGAGGGGTTGGGGTGGAGGGGGAGAGGGATAGAGAATCTCAAGCAGACTTTGCACTGAGTGCTGAGCCTGACGTGGGGCTCAATCTCATGACCCTGAGATCATGACCTGGGCAGAAACCAAGAATCAGATGCTCAACCAACTGAGCCACTCAGGTGCCCCAGTTTGCAGGTTCTTTAAAGATTTAGGTAGCCTCTAGTCATTTGGGAGGATGAGGGTTATACATTTCTCCTTACTGTACCCCCCTCCTTAGCGAGTGATATTTTACAAGGAAATCTTTGACAAAATTCTGACAAGTATACAAACATCTGCAAACAAGCAGGCCCAGAGACAGCCACATAACCTGTGTATGTAGCTCAGAGGAAGCCCATTTCTGCCTTTAGGCACTCTGCTTTCTCCTTGCCTAGTGGATATCACTGAGTGGTGGATGCAGTGGTGCTCACATGGCAAGAGTAGCCATCTTTATAGTCAGGCAGGAAATACAGAATCAATAGCTCAGCTAGAGAAAGCTTAGTTGCCAGGTATCGAGGTGGTCGATTAAAACAACACGCTAGAATGAAAGTAACAATTAGCCTTTATTCACTTACTGTGATAGTGTAAGCAAGAGGCCAGAGAGACAGTGCCATGTGTTCATTTTCTAGGGCTGCTGTAATGAAGTACCACATACTAGACAACAGAAATTTATTGTCTCCCAGGTCCAGAGGCCAGAAGTCCAAGAGCAAGCTGTCAGCACGGTTGGTTCCTTCTGAGGGCCGTGAGGGAAGATTTGTTTATGCCTCTTCTTCTTGTGGTTTCACGGGAATCTTTGGTATTATTTGGCTTGTACACCCATCAATCTAATCTCTGCATTCATCTTTACGTGGCATTCTTTCTCTGTGTCTGTGTCCAAATTTCCACTATTTACAAAGACATCACCACTCTATTGACCTCATTTTAACTCGATTACCTATTTAAAGACCCTATCTCCAAATAAGGTCCTATTCTCAGGTCCCGAGGGATAAGACTTAAATATATGGGGTTTTGGGGAACACAATTCAATCCGTAACATGCCAGCTCCTCCAGTGTTTCAGTTTTCTCCATGAAACAGCACTGAATGAAGATCAGGTGTATTAGCACAGACAGGAGGAATCATCTCACTACTGGGGGAGCACTGAACAAAAAGCTCCTGCCATTCCATCAACTCAGGACTTAGGAGAGGGGCGCCTGGGTGGCTCAGGCATCTGCCTGAGCTCAGGTCATGATCTCAGGGTCCTGGGATTGAGCCCCACATCATCCGGCTCCCTGCTCAGTGCGGTGGGGGGCCCCACCCCAGCCCCTGCCCCCCCCCCCTCATGTGCACACCTGCATGCGTGCTCTATCAAATAAATCTTTTTTTTTTAAAGGCTTAGAAGAGGCAGAAGGAAAAGTCTGGCAGTGGAAAAGTACTGAGTACTGAGACTGAAGAAAAATGTGGTCTCAGCAAAGGTGTCTGAGAGAGGCTTCGATTAGGGGCCATTGATAAGGAGGCCCTCAAAGGCATTTAGGCTGGGAATGCAGATATGCCTAAAAGAATGATCTGCCAGGAGGCCTGAATCCTTGACAGTGACTTCCTCCAGACTGTACAGCAAGTCTGGCATGGGGAAGGCAGCTTTTTCCCATGAGGACTGCTAGGTAAAGGTTTTTTTGTTGTTGTTTTGTTCGTTTTTTTGTTTATTTTAGGTAAACCTTTTTGAATTGCTGTGGTTGGGCATGAGGATCATATATAGGATTTTGGACTGGAGGATTTTGGAGGTCATCGTGACCTCCATCCTCTATCACATGGAGAGTCAAAGGACTATCAATGTCTAGACTTGAGACAATGCTCTGAAGTTATTAGGCAGTTGGGTTCTTAGAACTAGGTATTTACAAAGCAAGGATAAAAATAACATCCAACCTCAGTTCTCACAAACATGCTCTTTGTAACAGGTTCAGTGTGAACTAATACTTATTCCAAATTACAAGTTGCATAGCTTTGCCTCATTCAAACAAAAAAAAAAAAGAATTTCAACAATGTTTTTGTGAGAATGTTTTGACTTGCTGAAAATTCCATGTAATTTGTTCTGTTGATGTCCCATATTTTAAATTTGTTTTGCTGTTTTCTTGTGATTTAGATCATTGTCCTATCATTTATAATTAAACTCAAGTTGAATATCCTTACCAGCATGAGAACACAGGTGATGTTGTGTATTTATGTATTATGTTATATAGGGAAACATGATACCTGACTGGCTGCTATTATTTAAGCTGAGATTAGCTACATGATAAAAGCCTAATTTCTTCATTGCTTCTTAGTTATGGCTAGAAAGCACTTCATGTGGTGTTACCTGGCACTACACAAATGTCCAGTTTGCTAATATCTATTCTCTTAGTATCAGCTGAAAACCCTTGCCTCATAGTTGAAAACTCTTGCCCATAACCTCATTAGGGATTGTATATGGTGATATTCCAGTATTAGCTGGTTGTCTTCTGTAAAGGGAAACTTTGCTCCCTCAGTTCGGGTTGTTTGGTATGTTAGTTTTCTATTGCTGGGTGACAAATTACCACACTGAGTGGTTTAAAACAACATGTGTTTATTAGCTCACATTTTTATAGCCCGAAGTCCAAGTGGCCTCAACTGAGTTCTCCGCTTATAAGGCTGAAGTCACAGTGTTGAATGACGTGGACTCTTATATGGGAGCTCTAGAGAAGAATTGGCTTCCAGGGTCACTCATGTTCACAGAATCTAATTCCTTGCAGTTATAGTCTGAAGTCCCATTTGAAGTCTGAAGTCTCGCTGGTGGCCAGCTGGGAGCCAACTCTCTGTTCTAGACCTCCAATCAATTTTGATACCTTTGGGTCATTTTACTATACCTAGCATGCTAATTCAGTTAAGCTACCTATCATTTCAGTTATCTATTAATGTATAAAGCAAGAGCTATTTATTATTTCTCATGATTCTGTAGGTTGACTGGGCAGTTCTTCTGTTCCACATAGTGTCAACTGGGGTCTCTTGGTCTCTCATTCAACTGTTTTTAGCTGGTGCCTGGGCTGAGCTTAGAAGGTCTGAGAAGATTTCTTTCATATATCTGGAATCATGGTGTTGATAATTAGCTGGAGTTCCTTCATTTTTCTCATGTGGCTTCTCTCTCTGTAAGGCATTTCATCTTCCAGGCTTTTCCCATGCCTCTCCTGATAGCAAGATTAAACAGTGTTTTCCTAAAATTTATGTCCATCTGGAACCTGTGAATATGGCCTTTTTTGGAGATAGGATCTTTGCAGATGTAATCAGTTAAGTTAAGATGAGCTCATACTTGATTAGGGTGGCCCCTAAATCAAAATACTGGTGTCCTTATAAAGAGAAAAAGATACAGAGATACCCAGAGGAACATGCCTTGTGAAGACAGAGACAGAAATTGGACTAGTGCAGCTGTAAGACAAGGAATGCCAATGATTGCAGGGAGCTACAAGAAGCTAGAAAGAGACGAAAAAAGGGTCATGTGGGTGGCTCAGTCAGTTAAGTGTCCAACTCTTGATTTTCACTCAGGTCATGTTCTCAGGATCTTGAGATCTAGTCCTCCATAGGGCTCCATGCTCATCATGGAGCCTACTTGAAATTCTCTGTCTCCCTCTCCCTCTGCTCCTCCCCACCCCACTCCCACTGCTGTCATGCACTCATTCACTCTCTCTCTCTCAAATAAATAGATTCTTTAAAAAAAGAAATAGGCAAGAAAGGATTTTTCCCTAGAGCTTTCAGAGGGAGCATGGCCCTGTTGATACCTTGTTTCTGTGAGAGACTAAATTTCAGTTTTAGGCCAACCAGTTGTGGTAGTTTGTTACAGAAACCCTAGGAAACTAATCAAAGCAAGTTGCATGACCAAGTTCCAGAGTCAATGTGAGAAAAGGCTAGAAAATGGTAGGAGTACCGAGAGGTGTGGTTGATAGGAGACCAACAGTGTAACAGTCTACCAGATTGCTATCTTTTTCCTTGTGATTCATGTACTTCCTGCAAGGCATCTTATGCAATCTGGGCTTAGGTTTGAGCCTGGAATCTTTTTTATCTAGATCTCATCCCAGTGAAAATGAGGTTCCTTGGTTGCATCTCCTCAAATCGAGAGAACTGTGAACTCTGTAAATAACCTTCCTTCCACAGACCCAACACACAGTGTCAAGACCAGATCATGATAATCACAATAGACACTGTCTTCCCAAAAAAGGGATAAGATGGGAGGCAATAAATACTGAGCATTTACTGGCTCATAGCGGTTCTGAAATCTAGCTGATCGGTACCAATTCGTCTTGCTCTGGAGGCAGGGAATTTTTTTTAACAGCTCTCAAATAAAAAACAAATCTGGACTTCAATAAGGGGAGACTATATTTGAAAGGATTATTACAAGAGGGTGAAGAGGAGAAGGTTTTGATCATGAGATCTGCAAATGTCTAAGTGGGCAGGCAGAGAAGGACTTTTCTTCTCTTATAGGAAGGAATAAATAAATCTAGAAAGAACCAGGTATAAGGAAGCAGATGAATGTGAATAGCATGATCAGACCGTAGATTAGAGAATGTTTTACACTTAGGGAAGCCTGTTCTCAGAAGGGGCTGTTAAGGTTGTATGTTGGCTCAGACTGTGGGTGGGCCAGCATTTAGGGTCCTGGGGAAAGGAGAGAATCTTAGCCAAAGTTTGGTTAATATGCATTTTGTTCCCCTTGATCATTGGACAGAAGAGTTTGATGAATTGCTTATGAGGCAAAGAAGGGAACTTGCAGTATCTGTGTGTGGCTTTGTCTTAGGTAAATAAGGGAGGCCTTAGTAATTACAGGGCTTGGGTTGATTTCAAAATTTTACAGTCTATAACACCCAAGAAATAGTCCCACTATGCCAGGAAATCATTGCTTTCTGGGAATAATAGTTCTATTTTGTTTCTTCCTTTTTTTGCCTGTTGTCTTTGGTATTAGCTCTCTTTAATATCTGAAGATGTCTTAATTACTCCTGTTATTTTCTCTCATATATCCCTGTTTCTGCCAGGATATTTCTGTGACATTCCATACCTTAGGTTGTGTTTTGAATACTTCAGTTGTATCATTTATTAAGTGGTCAGTTAGCCATAGCCTAATCCTGATACACCTTTGCTATGTCCACCCGTTAACACTGGGACTGTGTCCGTCCATTCAGAGAGTTGTGTTGACCTTAGAAATAATTTCAATGACTGATGTTCCTTTCAGAGTTAATACCTAGTGTTTACTACACCTTCTGTGAAATCCTTATTATAGAACTTTATGGGACTCTGAGTAAAACTGCCCTAAATCAGATAATAATAATTTGTCAGTTTAGGTTCCCATCAGTTTATAGTTTTATATTGTGCTGGAAACAGAACTAATTTAACATACCAGCTTGAAATATACCATATTTTGACAGGCAGAGTCTGTTTAATAAAGTCAGCATAAGTGGATAGACAGTGTATGAAAGAGGGAGTCTTAAGGAGAAAAAATGAGTGGGAAATATCAGAAAGGGAGACAGAACATGAAAGACTCCTAACTCTGGGAAACGAACTAGGAGTGGTGGAAGGGGAGGTGGGCAGGGGGTGGGGGTGACTGGGTGACAGGCACTGAGGTGGGCACTTGATGGGATGAGCCCTGGGTGTTATTCTATATGTTGGCAAATTGAACACCAATAAAAAATAAATTTATAAAAAAAAGAAAGAGGGAGTCTTGGATTAATTATATAGTACTTCACAGGAGACTTGGATGTGTACTGGGTCTTTTTAAAAAAGATTTTAGTTTATTTATTCATGAGAGACACAGAGAGAGAGGGGCAGAGACATAGGCAGAGGGAGAAACAGGCTCCATGCAGAAAGCCTGTTGTGGGACTCGATCCCGGGACTCCAGGATCATGCCCTGAGCCAAAGGCTCAACCGCTGAGCCACCCAGGCATCGGTCTTGAACACATCATTGCCCTGTTATTTTTGTTATTAAAATCACAATAAATATCCATAAGATATTAGTGTCAAGATCAACTTGGTCATTGTATCAATTGGAGTTGGGTAAAGAAGAAGTATCATGTCTTGAAAGGATACTTGTTTATAGTAAAGTTGTATAGTTGTATAACTGGGTACCTTAACTACAGAAACAATATATGTATGTTTATTAATAAGTAGTTTGACTAACTAGGAAGTGACCTTCTTGTCTCCCCCTCCCAGAAAGAGTGTTTTCCATGAGCTAACCTAGTAACTTTTCTTGCCAGGTGAATAAAGAGTTAGGCTTCAGGTTTGATACTTCTTGCTACATTGGGAACTGGTTTCCATATCCACATTGGGTGCTACAAAATGGTGGCAGCTCACTCTGATCTTAAAATATCCTTACTACAAATGGCATTATATAAATTGAGAGGAATTCTTCTTTGAAAGAGGTCTGCAGCTAAGAATTAAATGTTACTATGTATTAGTCACTACCAGCTTATTGATTGGTGGTGTACTGAAAACAGAAATAATTTGACATACCAGCTTATGAATAAATGGGCAGGCCTCTGGTTTTTATTCCATTCATGGGCATAATCTTTACCATAACTCAAGAGGAACTGATCAGCTTTTCCATTATATGTGCCTGGTTCAAATTATCCTAAGTGTTTTGCAGTGATCATGTCTTAAAATGAGGGATAAAATGGACCTGTACAATTGGAATGAGACCAAAACTGTTTAATTTGGGGACTCAAGTGTCCCATATCATCTTTTTTTTTAATGTATTAAGGATGGAAAGCCTCAGTTTTCTGGCCCTTGTCTACTCAAGGTTTTGTATGGACTGGTACAGATAATTGTATTTTCTACGAAGACTTTTTAGTAAAATACCATCAAATCAAGGTAATGGAGATGGTCCTATTTCCCTTATGTTAATTTGCTAGTATGAGTTATGAAATATCACCACTTGATACATTTAGTGCCCTAGTCCCTGGAATCTTCAAGTGACTCATGTTTATTAGCAATATATGAACACATTATTTATTTTATTCTTCAATAGCTTTATTGAGATATAATTTACACTCCATAAAATTTATCTGTTTTAAGTATACAGTTCATTGGCTTTCAGTAAATTTACAGACCTGTACAACCGTCACCATAAGCCAGTTTTAGAATATTTATATTACTCTAAAAGACTCCTTGTGCCCATTTGTAGTCACTCCGTGCCCCACATACCCTCTTCTTCCCCACAGCCCTAGGCAACCACTAATTATTTTCTGTCCCTATGGATTTGTCTGTTCTGGATGTTTTGTACAAATGGAACAATATAACACATGGACTTTTGTGATTGGCTTCTTTACTTAGCATAATGTTTTCAAGGTTCTTCCATAATGTAACATGTATCAGGAGTTATTACTTTTTGTTGATGAATAATACTTTATTGTATGGACATACTATACTGCATTTTGTTTATTCATTGACCAGGTGATAGACATTGGGATATCTCTACTTTTTGGCTATTATAAATAATCCTATGAACATTCTTTTAGAAGTTCTTATGTTGACATATGTTTTTGTGAATTTTTTGATATGTTTTTATTAAGTATTCTCAAATGTTGGAAAGCCACATGTTTGGCCATCTGTATTATGTACATATCTTGGGAATCACTGGCTTAGAACATTTGAGACTCACTCCCAATTAATAAGACTATTGAATATTACTTTATATAAATCATCATCTGGGCTCCTTTTTTCAAGGACCATAGCTGTAGCCATGAGTATGACAGCTTTTTTGAATTCTGTGAGTCCTTGCAAATCATTGATCCTGAAGGCAATCTTGGGGGAACCCCTGAGACAGGGATCAAATATTATTTCCCAATACCTCACTTAGTTAGCTCATATAAATTAATCAGGATTTTTGAAAAATGGCATAATTTAGAGAATAAGGAAGCGTCCTCTAACAATCTGTTTTTAATGCCTGTGACTGCTGTTTTGAGGACTTGGCAAACAATATTGCTTTGAAAATATACAAAACTAAATATTGATGAACATGAGATCATATAACCATCAGTTTACTTAGGTGAGGCACTCATGCAGTGGACCTCAGCCACCACCACACATTAGAAACACTTGGGAAGCTTTTTAAACCAATGATGTCCAAGCTCCACATCCAAAGATTCTGATTTGATTGTTGCAAGGATATAGAATGGGGGTTAATTTTTTACAGGGGTTTGTAATGTGCAGTGAGAATTGAGAACCACTTTAAAGAGAGATATATCATACCGTATGTAGTCTGCATCCCTATGAATGGGTTAATTGTAACATCATAGGACCACTCTTGGTAACCCAGCATCCTGAAGAAAAGTCACATCCTGTCATATTGGCTGAGTACAAGATATCTTTAATATTACTAAGAACCTTCATTTTGCATTTTCCAGATGATGACTGTCATTTGACTTTGTGGAGATTAAGCTAATTTTTTCTATTCTTTACTTCTGATAGGGATCTATCTCTCTTGACCTTGCTCTGGGAATCATTACTGTAGCAGCATTAAATTGTTTCTGAGTATCTCTCTGGAGCTGTAGTGCTCCCCACTTTCATGTATCTCTCATTTGATTCCCTAACATGGTGCACTAATATTTTTTGCCCATTTTCTGTTAGTGCTGAGATAGTTGCTTTTATAATTATCTTTTTAAAGAGATCATGTCATCTTTCTCCTATTCCAGATGAAGTCAAATAGAATGGAATTTGAAAACGCCATTGTTTATCCATGTTATTTGCATGTTCCCACAGTATTTTTGTCATATTTTCTGATCTGAATAAAAAGTTTCACAGGCTCATATTTTTTGTGCAGTTTCTCCAACACTTTAATTTTGGTTCAACTAATCGTCATAAAGGAACAAATGCAATTCCAAACTCCAAATGCAAGTAAACAGTAGTAAACCCAAACTGTATATTGGTGCTTTTTTATTTTTTTTAAAATTTTTTTTCATTTATTTATGATAATCACACACACACACAGAGAGAGAGAGAGGCAGAGACATAGGCAGAGGGAGAAGCAGGCTCCATGCACCGGGAGCCCGACGTGGGATTCGATCCTGGGTCTCCAGGATCATGCCCTGGGCCAAAGGCAGGCGCCAAACTGCTGCGCCACCCAGGGATCCCTTGGTGCTTTTTTTAGAAGTACTGTTGTCAACCTGCCAGTGTTGCCCAGACACCACACCAGTCCTCAGGGTACTCTTCCTTGAGAGTTATTCTTAAATCTGAGTGAGTTTACCTGCAGGACAGGTGATCCTAATTCTCTTTGATGCGCTCCACTCACTTAAAAGAGCAATGACCACAGATGCAAATATCTTGTGAGCCTACCTTTTAAGCATATCTATGAAAGGATCAGATACTGGAAATTCTATTGTCCCAACTGTGCTCTTTAAAATTTTAAAGGCGATATACCTTTGGCATCTCTACTCTAAGACTGCTCCTTCACCTTTTCAGTAGGCTGACACAGCCGGACACTTAACCAACTGAGTCACCCAGGGGCCTCTGTTCTTGCAATTTCAATTGGATGGTCTGAACTCTCCCTGATTTGTTTGGACCCATGGCATAACTGGAAGCCCTTTCTATGGTAATAAAAAGGTTTTGAGGTTTTGAGGACCTGTCCCCAAAACAAGAATTAAGAATTAAGTTCTTAGCTTCAAATAAACTCAAGGAAGTGACAAGTATTTGATTTTCTAGTGTGGTTATAAGTTGCCTTTGCCCCTTGGGATTTCTTTCACCGAAGTCTTGCTGGCTTTTGGATGATACCACAGATGGGTTCGTTCAACATTGATCCTAACCTCCTTATCCCATAGGGACTAGAAAGTCAAAAAGTATACTTCCTAGACCCTCTTGTTTTTGATGAGATTTAGGTTTTTCAGATTAGATCTTAATTAGGAATTTTGTTAAATGGGAGAGAGGGTGCAGCCAATTATGTTTCCATTTTGCTCATGCAGATCCAGCAGATGTGGCATGGGTCATAATGACCTTCATTATCCTCCAGTGCACAGTAAAGGCACAACTGAAGACCACGATTGCTTCAGCAGCTTGCTTATTCCTGGATATGGCAAAGGTGGTGTGTGCCTGGATCTTGCAGCTTATACGGTGGCCTCCTATGTCAGCTTCTTGATTCACCACCTTCCTGACTGACCCAGAGATAAGCAGTTTCCTTACAGAATGATCAGGGCCTACTTCACCCTCAGACTAGTTTTGTGGATGCCTTATTAACTCTGTAGTTATAGAGGGCTGCTACTCTTTCAGCCTGAGATATTTAGGGTCAAGCTCAGCTTGGTTTATTTGGCCTTGAGGGACCTTATCTCCAAGACTCACTGCCCTTTAGGACGGTTTAATCATGAATTGCCCCTGGAACCTAAGGTTGTTTTCTTGGTACTTCTCTAACTACCTGATCTGGCTACCTATAAATTTTATCCTTCAGGACCCATTGTTTTCACAAAAAAATATCCCTGTTCTTTTCTAGCTAACTTACTAATTCCTATAGTTGAGTGACTAAAGTAAACCTACTCTCACATGAACATTCACCTACTAATTGTAGAGCATCTACTGTCCTTTCTAAGCTCTCTAATATGTCAGAGAACTGTTGGGACACCTGGGTGGCTCAGTTGGTTAAGCATTTGCCTTTGGCTCAGGTCCTCATCTCAGGTCATGATATCAGGGTCCTGGGATCGATTTCCACATTGGGTTCCCTGCACTGGCAAGTCTGCTTCTCCCTCTCTCTGCCTCTCCTCCCCTGCTCATGCATGCGTGCGTGTGCGCGCTCTCTCTCATAAATAAATAAATAAATAAATAAACAAACAAACAAACAAACAAACAATCAAATCAGTCTTTTAGAGAGAGAGAGAGCAGTCCTCTGGGTGAGAGGTGCTTTGAGTTCCATTTCCTTCATTATAAACAATTGTTAGCATATACTGACTCTCTAGTTCCAGTGGGGCTGGGTGCATCTTGATAAACACATCTGTTCATGGCCAGCTTCATCTTTGGCTTCAATAATAACTTCTTTCATTTTCCACTAAATGTGTTGTTTTACCTGGGATCCCTCTGCTTTACCAGGCTATAACTATTTATTTCATGGGGAGCAGGACACGGCTTCTTCATCCTTGAAGGGGACTCTAGGCTCTTTTAAGTATGTTCCAAGTCTTCCTGACTAGGGAGACTTCCCAAGCTTCTAATTTTATTTTACTAATATATTGTGCTTACTTCTTTAGTTTATAGTAACCAAGCCAGAACTCCTTTTCCTCTCTTTGACAAATTCTTTCTAATGATTAGTAACTTGATCAGGGTGTAAGCCTTTACTTCCTACCCCTCAAAATCTTAAAGTCAAGTCAAAAACCTCCAGCAGAAGGATGATAATTGTCCTCTATGTTTTTTTTTTAATTTTTTTATTTATTTATGATAAGCACACAGTGAGAGAGAGGCAGAGACACAGGCAGAGGGAGAAGCAGGCTCCATGCACCGGGAGCCCGACGTGGGATTCGATCCCGGATCTCCAGGATCGCGCCCTGGGCCAAAGGCAGGCGCTAAACCACTGCGCCACCCAGGGATCCCAATTGTCCTCTATGTTAAGCTGGCTTTCTGCTTTCCATTTTTCTTCCAACTTTTTTGGAATGTGGTAATGTGGACTTATTTAGAAATATCTTTCATGATTCTTTCCCCCTTTATATAACATGAAAACTTAGAAAAGGAATGGCAGGCAGCCCAGGTGGCTCAGCGGTTTAGCACCTGTCTTCAGCCCAGGGCATGATCCTGGAGGCCTGGGATCGAGTCCCATGTCAGGCTCCCTGCATGGAGCCTGCTTCTGTCTCTGCCTCTCTCTCTCTCTCTCTCTCTCTCTCTCTCACTCACTCTGTCTCATGAATAAATAAATAAGATCTTAAAAAAAGAAATGGCAAGAAACTCATGCTACCTTAGTAACTTCCAAATTTTTTCTCTTTTAGGAAGTGATTTGTTTCCTCCTTTTGCTTTATACCTAGGTAAAAACTACCCAGTGGGTTGCACCAGGTATTACAAACTGACCTAAGTTAATTTAGCTATTCAGCAATTGTTAGTTCTTCTGGCATTTTTCACTAGCTTTTGGAAATTAGAAATAGCTGCTGCTTCATGTTTGCTTCCCCATAATCTTTTTGTCAGATAATATGAAAGCAAATCTTAGATCCAATTTGCCAAAGATACACTTGTCCACAAAAGTAGGCAGAAACAATTATACTACCTGTTTTTGTAGTTTAGAAAGAGTCTAGTTCTCTGCCCTTAGCCGCTCCACTATTACTTGATGGCTGGATCAGCCAGCTTTTGGATAGTTCAGGGAAGAGTCTTACATGAAATAAAGTGACACAGAACCAATGGGACTTTAGACCTTAAGAACTGCATCAAAAGTATTAGGCTGCTGGGCTTGCCAGATTCTTAGACCTTGTTCATGCAAGGACAGTGGGACCTAAGCAATGTCCTAACCACCTACATATCTTGAACATCATTTATTTCACCAATGAAAAAATTATCTCTAACATCCCTTATGCTGATTAGCATGCCCTCAGGGTATGGATATTTATATCCATATTGGTAGTGCTGAATAAACCTCCTCTAGAGTGTGAATTCCTGATTAGGGTACATCATAAGCTAACTAACTACCTTTATTGTGTAGATGACAGTTATACTGGATACATTAAAATTTCTGTTACAGAAAATATAAAGCAAGCCATGTAATTAGATAGTAGTCATATGGAAAGAAAACAAAAACACCTGAGTTTTTTCCTGCATTACAAGGCAAACTTGTCATGAGCACATAACCTTTATATTGCCTAGCCTTTCATCCAGTAACTCTTCTACCACTTGATAGCCCTCCTTCATCCCTGAAGACTATCAGTGTTCTCTCGATCTTCCTCTCTCATCAAAACAGGTATTTAAAAAAGGATTTGATGAACTACAAAATAATGGGTTAATAATAGAGCAGAGAAGGTGGGAGCAAGATCAGAACTTGTGTGCTAAGCACCAAGAGTATTTACATATTTGAAGATGTCTGGGAAGGATATCCTCTTAGTCTTTTTAGGCTGCTAAACAACAGAAATTTATATCTCACCGTTCTGGAAGCTGGAAGTTCAAGAGCAAGGCACCAACATATTTGGTGATGGCCCACTTCCTTGTTCATAAATGGCTGTCTTTTCCCTCTGTCTTCACACAACAGAAGGAACAAGGGAGCTCTCTGGGGTCATTTCTATAAGGGTAGTTCTATAACCAAATAATAACTTATATGATCTGATCACCCCCAAAGGCACCTCCAAATACCAGCACATTGGGGATTAGATTTCAACATGTGAATTTGGGGAGTCTACAGCACGTATGTTTTAGACACATGCACACACGCACACACAACATGAACACATACAGTGTCTCATTTAGTATTCACAACTTCTTGCCAGGCAGGTAGCACAATTTCTGTTTTATAATTTAGGAAACTGAGGCTCAGAGGGGTTAAGTAACTTGCCCAAGGTTTTCTTCCTGCCTTCACAGTGAGATTTTCTGGGGCTTGCATTTGAGCAGTGAACAAAACCTTAGGACATAGGAATTCATTTCTCATTGTGATTTTTTCAGGCTTCAGTGAACTTGTGGGAAAAGTGATTGTCAAATTAAACAGCTGGTTTCTTTAGTGGTAGGAGATACCAATAAGGAGTTTGCAAGAAAAATCATCCATGTGTACTGAATCTCTTTTAATAGTTTTATCTGTTGTTCTCTCTCTCCTTACACAATCCTCCATATACATTATACATACACATGCATATATATACACACATACACAGACACATTTTTCTTACATGTGTAACTATATTAGTCTACAAGACTGTGGCTAGAATATTTTGAGAGATTTTCTTTTAATTTTTGCAGGGAATTTGCTAAATGACCTGTAAAATATAAAGCATATAAGGACTAATATTCCCACTGATATCTTTCAATGTCAGGGTATTGTTTGCTCCTTTCCTGTAGTTGAGCCATCTTTAAGGTCTTTATATAAATCTTTGTGTTGAAACTGTCAGCCTTTTATGACCGAAACTGATTGCAAGTAAGTTTTACATTGACTTTTATACAATAATTATCTTGTGTAGGTTATTTATTCACAGCTCTATATTTCACCTTTTTTCCTCATTTGGTCAATTGGCAAAAATCCTCCTCTCCTGTATTAAAGTGCTCATTGAACACATACTATAAGCTGTTATTTCATGGCGATTATCACTGATGTAATAGTTATTAACAAAATGTCAGCATTTTGTACCTTCATTAGTCTGAGGATTATCATGTATTCTCTTATATAAACAGGGCAACCATGAACTTTGCTTATTATCTGTTACTGTCAGATGTTAAAAGATATTATAGATAAAGAATGGAACCTTTATTTACGATGGTATCACATGTTTATGCATTGAAGTGCTCTATTCCTGACACATATACAGAATAAATAAGAGATAAAAGAGAAAAATTAAAACTATATAGATGTGCTCAGTAATAAGTATTTCTCTGTAAGTGAAGCTGAACCAAGTATCTGGTTTTGAAGTGGACTGGGGTGTACAGATTTCTTTTCTCTTGGGGTAAAAGGCATTAAATTACAAGTGTCTTACTTGATGTGGGGGACCAAGTCAAGACTTGTTGCTTTGTGGAAATAACAGAAACCACACAAATGAGAATAAGCAGAGGGCATTTTTGTTCCAGAGCTTGCTATAGCTGGAAAATCAGCCATCATCACTTGCATTTGGCAGAAATCCAAAGGCAGTCAAGGCAGTGGGAAAGCTTTATAGTAGAAAAAAGGGAAGACTTCAGGTATGTTTTGATTAGAGTTTCTTGGCATAGAGAAGCTGGAAGTGGGCTAACTAGAATTAGGACATACTATATAATTGGTTTGGAAAATATATTTGGCTTTTTCTTTTTAGTCCTGTGCATAGACTTTTGATAATGATTTTTTAAAATCCTAGGAAATTAATTCTGCTACCTGAAGTAATCAGGCTCCCATGAATAATTTTAGGTCTCCTATCGTTAATCAATGTGGATTTTGGAACTAGGAAATAGACTTCTTTATAACTTTAATTGGTCTATCAGTATTTCTTTCCATTAGTAAAAATAAATGTAGCTTAAAAGCAAGTTTTAGAAAAGGAATACAATGGGGAGTCCCCAGTTTTTTCTCCAGAATATTAATTTTCATTCTCATGGCATTTTTACTGAAGTATGTTTAGAACAGTAAAGAAAATGACTTATAATTTTTATAACTAGTAAGTGGTAACGTTTTTGTTTTCTAGAAAATAATCACAAAACACTTACTAAAAATATAACTAGCCCCAAGGGTATTTAAAGTTGGGAAGGTTTATTTTAGTGGATAGTGCCACACACTTTCCTGTAAATAACCTGTGAGACTCTCAGGTCTTCATAGGGATTTATCCTACAGAAGAACTATGTGACACAGAAATGGCAAGAGCTTATTTGGTTGTTTTCTCCCCCACCTTCTGCATGCCTGTGATCAGAAGAGGTCAGAGTACTTATTGAAGAGTTGTAGTCATGAATCCAATAGCAAGAATATTAGACACATTACCACAACAATGCTATGATTTTATTGAAATATTATTTTGAAGTAATAAATTTAGCATTAGTAAAGCTTTAAATCCATCTAGAAATGAATGAAGTCCATCCAGTTCTTGGTATTTATCCTGATAAGCCATGCACTTTCTTTCATTTCAAATGGTTCTCAGCTGTTAGGTTTTGTCTTCACTTGACCTATCCAAATGACAAAGTGTTTCTAACCAATTAGCACTTTTAGTTTTCCTCAGATAATTCTCTTCATTGTTTTCTATCTTTCATACGATGATATCAACTATCCATTTTTTCTCTTTTATTATTAATGAACCATTTATAAATTTAGATCCTTTTAATACTTGTATTCTTTTTTTTTTACTTTTACTGGACTAATTCCTCAGTTTTACCTACTCTTTATTAAAGATTGATTTATTTATTTGAGAGAGTGAGAGAGTACATGCATGTGAGCAGGGGGTGGGGACAGAGAGAGAAGAGGAGAGAGTGAATCCCAAGCACACTCCACACTGAGCACAGAGCTGCATGTGCAGCTCAGTCCCCTGACCCTGAGATCATGACTTGAACTGAAATCAAGACTCGGACACTTAAGCAACCGAGCCACCCAGGTGTCCCAGTTTTTGCCTACTTTTAGAGACTCTGTGGCATGGAACAATGTTGACCAATCAAATCTCAATCTATAAATTTTAGTCCTACTTAAAATTCATCTTGAATCTTTTGAAAAAAAAACTTGTGGTAATTAGAATACAATAATGATATGTCATTTTATACCTGTTACCCTTGCAAAAAATAGAAAGCAGCATAATACTAATTATTGACAGAAATACATAAATATGGGATCCCTCAAGCATTGCTGATGTGAAGGTCATTTATTGTCATTCTGTAAAGCAATCTGGCATAATTTACTAGGGTCCCCCATTCCTCTGCCATCTTTCTCCCCAATCTGGCTAATTTGAATTAAGTCTAATCTAATATAGAAATTCAGCTTCTGGTTATGTATCCCAAAGTATTTCTCACACAGGGTATTCAAGGCAACTCACCACTATACTTTTTATATCAGTGGGGAATTTGAAGCAATTTGGATATTTATCAGTAGAAGAATGAATAGGGCCTTGTATCTCTGTATCTCCCAGGTATTGTCTGCAGATTGGCCCCTGGAAGGGTGTAACCCTGGGCAAAGTAATTCCATGAAACTGAGGGAAATTTTCTGTAGGGGAAGCAATTATTAGCCTTTAGCAGTTTATATTCCTAGCAACTGGGAAATGAGTGCATTGGCTCTGAAGAGGGGATTTGGGTAGAACACTTTAGTATCCATTACGCTGTACTTTGAAAACATGACCCAAATGCAACCACTTCGCACCAGGTCCCCTATTACTGTCCTGTCTTAATCCATCATCATATCTCACCTGGCTTATTGCCATAGCCTTCTTAAGTGGTCTTTCAGCTTACATCCTTGTACCTTTGCTATTTTTTCTCCCCACAATATTTTGAAATACCTTTCTAAAATATGTAAGTACATGCCATCTTTCAACCCAGAGATCATCAATAGCTTCCTACTACATCTTGATCTTTATTGGTCTGGCTTCTATTTATTTCTCTGACCTCATCCCCTATATCTCTTTCTCTTATTTATTCTACTCTAGTTCTTTACTGTTCCTCAAGCATCCTAAGCACACTCACTTATCATGTTTCTGTATGTAGTTTTCTTTTAGCTGAAATGTTCTTCACAGTATCTACTTGGTTCACTTTGTTTTCATCAGACATTCTGCCAGGGACAACTTTAATGACCAACATATATAAAATAGCATTCTATCGGGGGATCCCTGGGTGGCTCAGTGGTTTGGCGCCTGGCTTTGGCCCAGGGCGCGATCCTGGAGTCCCGGGGTCGAGTCCCACATCAGGTTCCCGGCATGGAGCCTGCTTCTCCCTCCTCCTGTGTCTCTGCCTCTCCCTCTCTCTCTCTCTCTGTCTATCATAAATAAATAAATAAATCTTTAAAAAAATAAAATAAAAGCATTTAAAAAATAGCATTCTATCATTCCCCCATCTTTTTTACTTGTTTTTTTCCTACACAGTATTTATCACCATCTGACAATCTATTTTTATTGGTTTATTTTCTCTCCAGTCATTAGAATGTAAAGTCCATGGAGTCAAGAACTTTATCTTGTTCTTGGCTGTGTCTTCATTGCCTAACCAATGGTAGATGCTCAGAAATTCTTTATGAATAGAATGAATCAAACTGCACTATGTTAGTTTGCTCTGGCTGCTATAACAAAGTACTGTAAATTGGGTGGCTTAACCATAGAAATTTATCGTCTCACAGTTCTGAAGACTAACGATCTGAGATAAGGGTATCAGCAGGGTTGGTTTCTTCTGAGGGTTGTGAGTCAAAAGGTCTTCTTCTCTCCTAGCTTCTGATAGTTATCTGGCAATCTTTGGTATTCATTGGTTTGTAGATGGTATTCCCTCTGTGTCTTCACATTATCTTTTCTCTATTTGTATCTCTTTCTCTTTACATTTATGTTCTTTTTGTAAGGACACCAGTCATTTTGGATTAGGGCCAATGTACTTCAATAATACCTCATCTTAATTTATCGTTATATCTGCAATAACCCTATTTCAAAATAGGGTTAGATTCTGAGATTCTGGGGTTTAGGACTTCAACATAGACTTTTCTGGAGCACAATTCAACCTATAACACTTACTAACCAAAAGCTTCTTGAAAAACAGCTTGCGAAGGTATGTACACTTCTGGCTATAAAATACTGGATGTGTTTCCTAGGTTGTAAAGCATAGGTTTGCAGCAGGGTGGAGGCTAGGATCAGGTACAAGAAGGATTGATTCTAGAAGGATGAAACCCTCTACTTTTTTACTCTTCTACTTCCAAGTATAAGTCTTTTTGGTATATGCTGCTAAGTCCAGGAACTTTACTACCTACTTCCCTCCCCATAACTACTAACTTTGCAGATGTGTTTAAATAAAGGCTCTAGAGACAGGAAGATTATCCTGGATTACCCAGGTAGGCCCTTAATACAACCACATGTATCCTTATAAAACATAGGCAGAGGAATATTTGATGACAGACAGAAGAAGAAAAGGAAATGTAACATGGAAATAGAGATTGAGTGATGTGGGCACAAAGCCAAAGAGTACTGGTAGCCAAGAGAAACTGGAAACGATAAGTAAATTCTCCAGTACATACTTCAAAGAGAACATGGCCCTGCCAACACCTTGATTCCATTCTAGTGATACTGACTTCAGACTTTTGGTCCCCAGAATTGTGAGAGATTAAAGTTTTGTTATTTTAAGCCACCACTTTTGTGGTAATTTGTTATAAGAGGCACAGGAAACTAATTTACATTGTTTAATAATACCAAATAAAGATGATATCTACCTCAGAGTATCATAGTGAATATTAAATCAGGTAATATATTTATAAGTTTTTAACAGAGCCAGGAATATACTAGATATCTCATATATGGTAACTGTCTTTATAATGGTAAATATCTTTATAATAACTGCTATTATTAAAACTGGCCCTGATGACTTAGGGACTTTTTTTAAGAAAGGAATTTGGGTTTTAAGGTAAATATCATGATTGGAATTGACTGGTCTGGAAGTGAGGGAAAGGAGAGTGGAGTGAAGAGTTGGACCTGGGATGGACTTGCTTCTGATTTTGACTAGAAAGTGGCATCTGTGGTAGTTCATGGTTTTCCCTACTTCATGATCAGTCCTTTATTCTCAGTCCTGTCCTACTTCAGCTCTGGGCAAGGTAAAGAAGAAAGTGAAAAGTAGAGGAGATAAAGAGTTTTTCTAGGAAATATCCAAGTATATGAAGACATAGAGAATTTTGCCTAAAGGCTGAATACCCCTGGATAGTTAATATATGTAAGGCTGTATAGAATTTAGTCACATGGTAGTCAGAACTTAGGGGAAGCATAGGTTTTTTTTTCTTGACAACCAAATGTGTTCAGCTGTTGAGTAAAACAATTATTTTTGCTGTGCTACCTTTCTGTGGATTCGATTTATCTGTGCTTCATCTTGGGATTCTATAGTAAACTTACTATATGAATAGTCCACAGGATTTATAATTTTATGGCAAAATTTCTGCTTGTCTATTTTTGTCTGTGGATTAATTGCTATAAAATTATAGCATTCTTCTCTAAAGGCTGGAAATTTGACACCTGGTGTACCACCAAGGGAAAAAATCATATTTTCCATAATACCTTGTTTTTGGCAAATAAATACTATACCAAAACTTATAAATGATGTAAAATACTGTATAGCAACCTAGTTGCCAAAATTTGAATTGAATAGATAGCTGAATTAGCAGGCTGTAATTGTGTCTAGTGGAGAGAAGGCTTTTCAGTATCCAGTAAGTTGACTCTCTTGTGAATCTTATCCTTCTTCTACCATATTGGAATGGGAGCTCATAGAGCTGTACATATCTGAAACAAAATGAGGAAACTGAATTCAAAATAAGATGACATAATGAGATCCAGTGACATAGAACATTTATGAGACCATTTCTCAAATTCCTTGTCTTTCCATATTTTAGAATGAGGTCATCAAAATACTGAGCTATAAGTCACAAGACCTAAATTATTCTCTCCAGATATGCAATTAGCTAAATAGGTGATATTAGACAAATTATTTTGCTCTGACAAACCTCAGCTTCCCAATTTTAAAGTGACATGGTAGGCTAAACCATCTCCAGTAGTGCTTTCAAGAGCCAACATTCTATAATTCTGTATTAATTGGATTTTAGGTTACATTTCAGAAAAGTACTTTGACTTCTGAAGTGTAAATTGGTGCATACTGGGGTGAAACCAGAAGATTTAATGGATTCCAATTTCCCATAACTATTTCCATGTTTTCCAAAATTTCATGTCCAGCAACCTAATTCCCTGCTGCCTTGTTGTTTCATTTGTACTATAGCATGTGGTCATTAGTTGTCTTAATTCAGGCTGCTATAACAAATTACCATAGACTGGTGACTTAAACAACAAGCGTCTATTTCTTAACAGTTATGAATGCTGAGAAGTCCCAAGATCAGGGTGCTGGCAGATCCAGTTAAGGACGCACCCTGGTTTACAGGTGGCTGTCTTCTATTTGTATCCTCATATCTTAGAGAGCAATGAGAGAAATCTTGCATTTCTTCCTCTTGTTTAAGGGCATTCATTTTGAAGGCTCTACCCAAAGGCCCCACTTCCAACTACCATGACATTAGGAATTAGGCTTCCATACATGAATTTTGTGAGGGCATAGACATTCAGTCTGTAGCAGTTGTACTTGGCAGTCAATTAGAGTCATAGCACAGTCATCATAGGACACTTTCAGCCCATACCAAGGTATTTATGGTAGAGTCCCTTTCCATACTCTTGGTAATTTCTTACCATAGTAAAATGTATCATAGAACTAAATAAATCTAACTGGTCTCTCCCAGGATAGATCTTTAACTTAATCACATCTGAAAAGACCTTTTTCTGAATAAGATAACACATATAGAACCATGGATAAGGAACTGATATCTTTTGGGATCATTTTCCAGACTACTACAGCAGATACCTGTATTCATTTTTCTTATCTCTTTTTTTTAAATCATTTATTTATTTATTCATGAGAAACACAGAGAGAGAGAGGCAGAGACACAGGCAGAGGGAGAAGCAGGCTCCATGCAGGGAGCCCGACATGGGACTCGATCCTGGGTCTCCAGGATCACACCCTGGGCTGAAGGAGGCACCTGGGCTGCCCTCTTATCTCTTTCTTAAGTGGTTCTTCTACTTGATATTTCTCTAAGATCTTCTCAGACATGAAAGTCATATGCCAGGCAATACGGTTTAGCAGAATTTCCCCTTACCTATTTAAGCTTCTTTTTCTATAAAATTAAGTTTGATCTCCAAGTACATCTCTAGCTTCTATATTCTTGGATTTGGTTGTGATATCAAGTATACAGCTAGATCTAGATATCCGAAGTTCAGTGAAGAGGTCTAGGCTAGAGATATATATTTGTAGTCTTTGGCACATGGAATAGGATAGGTTAGATACATACAGTCATTTCTAAAAGACTCAGAATCCAGGTGGTGAGCTGTAAGGAAGACTACTGGTGACCTAGTGTTGTGCTTGCCATTGTGAAACAGGAGAGAGAGGCTGTATAAACTGGTAGCTCTGTGTTGGTAAACATTGATGCTTCTCCCTCTTTCTCTGCCCCTCTACCTCCCCAGGCTGTGCGCTCTCTCTCTCTCTCTCTCTCTCTCTCTCTCTCTCTCTCTCTCTCCCCCCCCATAAATAAATAAATAAATAAATAAATAAATAAATAAATAAATAAAATCTTTAAAACAAAAAGAGTTAGAGCTAAAATAAATTTGACTTTATTCATATTTAAGGAGGATAAAATTTGGACACTTGAGTTACATTGTAAGGATGTAATTAAAGACCTTTTTATTGAACAGAAGAATGCATTGGGGTTCTAAAGGGCTAACCATAGATGGGATATAATTAATGAAATACACCCCACATCTAATATATACTTGGTGAAAATTCTGATATTTGAGAATGAAGAAAGACTCCTACAGGCATCTAAGCAAAAAATCAGGTTACTTGCAGGTTGGAAAAAAGTCAGGATATGTGCTTCTTGGAGAAAAATTTGTTTGAAGAAATAAACTAGCTAAATGAGAAATGATAAATATAGGGGTTTAGATCCAAATTAATATGTAAATATGGTTATAAAACAATGTAAATATAATGCTTGAAAGAGAAAAATATAATGGGAAAATAATATAATAATATAATAATAATCTGTAACTGGGACAGAATTTCCAGATTAGAGCAACCAAAACTGGGAAGTATAAGATCTTGGTGGGGAGGGGATTGGTGAAAAATGAATGTGCTAATTTCCTCAACTTACCTAGAGAAATCATTAGAAGTACCTTTTTATTAATTTTTATAATTAGAGAAATAGAGGCTTAAATATGCATTTCAAAAGCTAAAATAAGAGCTAGTTGAACTAAAAGGTCGCTGTCTACCTTCTAAATTAATTGAGGGTTATAGAGGACTGTAAAAGAAAACATACCATACAAGCAAATGGTTGAAGACAAAAGAATGAGTGGGAAAGCACTAAAAAACAGGAAATACTTGATAATACAATATACACTAGATACATTCACTAATTAAAATTACAATTTATTAGGCTAGGTCAGGATATAAAATCCAGCTACATGCTATTTACAAAAGCATACTCCCAAATAAAGTGATTAATGAAGATTGAAAGTATAAAGTTGGATATTTAATTCAAAATGAGTTACTGGATTTGCTATATTGATATCAGATACAACAGGCTCATCTGACAAGTAGAAAACATCCTTTCTTCTCAAGCAACCATAGAATCTTGGCAAAATTGATCATTTATTAAGCCACAAAACTGGTAAGTTACAAATACAAATAGTGTAGACTGCATTCTTGTCAGCAAACCAATAAACTATGAAAATGACAAATTTTAAAGGCATTCCTAGGAAAATCGAGACAAGAAAATCAAAAGTCTAATACAGACCATTTGTAAAAAAATAATGTTGATATCCGTACATATACGAATTATAGGATGTGGTCAAAGCTATATCAGAGGCTGTGTTAGGAGAGTTCACCAAAGTCATTTGACCTCAGAATCTCTATCATCATATTTCAAGAGCCTAACAAGAATTTTCTTGTTACTTTGGCACTTTCTGCTCTTGCACCGGCTAGTGCAGAGATGACCCCGTGTCACATCTTGCCTGACTGCTTGTTGCTGTAATTGCTGTTCTTGGTGTAGGTGCCACTGATGCTAGCGCAATTGCTACTATAGGCATTACTGGCACTGCTGAATATGGTGGCTGACAGGAAGCAGAGTTCTTCTCTGGCCCTACTCCGTTCATTAGCTGCCACCTGGGGGATGCTCTCTTGTTTATTGGTTGTTTTTGCTACTGTGAACAGCTGCTGTACAGAGAGACAGATTAACCTATGTCGGGAACGTTTTAGCCCCCCTACCAATCTATCTTCCACACTGCTGCCAGGATGATCTCAATCTAAGCATGTCATTTCCTGGTTTAGCACTCTTCCTTGGTCTCTCATCCCCTGCAGAATAAAATCCAAACCTCTGCACTAAGCATACAGGGTTTAACATGTTACAATATTTTGCATAATTTTCTCTATCCATTCTCTATCCAGTGTCTCCATCCCTGCCTCCCAGTCCCCCAACCTACAAAAAACTCTTTGCTTTAGCTCTGCCAAAATACTTTTTTTAAAAAAAACCTCTGCTTGGAATGATTGATGCTTTAATTATTATGCAGAGATTAGCATATTAAGTTACAAGAAATCTGGGGGAAATATTTGTCAGGAACATGACTAAGAGTTAATACCCTAATATAGAAAGAGGTGTTACAAATTAGTAGGGAACACAAGAGAAACCACAGTAGAAAAATAGATAAAAAAAGCATGAAAGATAATTAACAGATGTGACAACAAATTATTGATAAGCAGCCAGGATATAAAGAAAAATAATTTCATGAATAGTTAAATACAAATTAAAATAGCATGTTTCACTTCATTTCAAATAACAATTTAAAAAATAATAAAGTGTCTTGTTCTAGCAAAATCAGTGTTTCAGAGTACTTTTCTTTCTACTGTCAGAAAATTATCTTGAAGAAGGACCACCTTTTACTACTGTATGCCAAGGTACTATATTTGCTAGTGGCTGCCATATGTATAGCACTTCCATTATGCCCGGTAATGTTCTTAGGAACTTTACATGTGTTCATTCCTTTAATCTTCAGAACAAACTCTTGGAGGCCAACATCATAATTTTCTGTATTTTATATTTGAAGAACCTGTGCCCGCAGAGAGGTTAAGTGACTTGTAAAAGATCAAACAACTAATAAAAGGTGGAGCCAAAGTTGAACTCTAAAAGCCTGACTGTAATGTCTTCCCTTTTAACCACTGTGCGTACTGCCTTATAGGTTTGTAGTTTTGAGAATGTGTATATGTTTTCACTATATCTCATAGATACAAACAAGTTATATCCATTGCCACCATTTATATAACAATTATATACCAAACATTGGACTAAGCATTTTATAACAATCATATGAGGTAGACATTGTTAATTCCATTATGCATTTGAGGAAAACGAGGCCTAAAGAGTTTATATAGCATGTCCATGGTCATTCATATAGCCAGTGGCAAAGCCAGGATTTGAATAAGGTTGTGTTATACTCCAAGACTTCATGCTTTTCAGTGCTGTGTCACGCTAGTGCAAAAATATTGACATATATATATACACAAATATTTGTAAATCTGATCACATTGCTTCTCTAATCCAACCCTTTACTTCTTACCATACTTGGAATTAAACCCAAACTTACCTCTATGGCCTGTAGAGCCCTTCATGTCCTGGATCCTGCCTTCCTCTCCATCCTCCTCTCTTGCTACTCTTCTCTTAGCTGCACTCCAGCCATACATACCTCTTGCTCCATTCTAAGCACACCAGGTTCACATCACCTTCAGGACAATGCATGTGCTTTTTCCTTTGTCTTGATTGCTTTTGCCCCAGATATTTGCATGGCTAACTCCACTTCCTTCAGGCTCCACTCTTTCTCAGACTCCCATATCTAAAATTGTGGCCTTCAGCACACTCTCTGCTCCTATTTGTCTTTATTCACAGTATGTATCACAACCAGATGTTACATTATTAACTTACTTGTTTGTTGTCTATATTCCTCATCAGACTGTAAGTCTGAGGAAGCCAACTGCTTTGTTCACTATTGTGTCCTTGGAGTCTAGATTAGAAGTTAGCCTTTTTTTCTAATAGAGCCTGATATTAAATAATTTAAGCTTTGCAAGCCGTATAGTCTCTGCCACAGTTACATTTCCATAGTAGCAAAAGCAGTCATGGACAATATATAAATCAATGAGTATGAAAATGAGAAGGTTGTGTTTCAGTAAAACTTTATTTACAAAAATAGGGGGCTCCTGGGTGGCTCAGTCAGTTAAGCATCGGCCTTTGGCTCAGATCATGATCCCAAGGTCCTGGGTTTGAGCCCTGAATTAAGCTCCCTGCTCAGTGGGAAGTCTCTTTCTCCCTCTCCTGCTGCCCCTCCCCCTGCTTGTGCTCACTCTCATTCTCTTTCTTTCCCCTGTCTCTCTCAAATAAATAATCAAAGTCTTTAGAAAAGGCAAAATAAAACTTTATTTACAAAATAGGTGGCAGGTTGGATTTGACATACAGGTCATAGTTTGCCAACACCTGGTCTAGAACATTAGCTGATTGGTACTCAATACATACTTCTTGAATGAATTTATATGTCTATAATACATGTGCACACAGACAAATAGATCTCTATACACATTCGCATGTGAGTTTGCGTGTATATGTGTGAATCTAAAGGATACTGGAAGGAATCAAATAAAAATATCTTAGTAGTTATCCCTAGTGGCAGGATTATGGCTTTTTAAATTTAAAATTTCTATATATTTTCTTCATTCTCTAAATTTGTAATGAATATGCATTAGTCTTTTAAATTTTTTTCTTGAAGTATGATATAAATACAGAAAAATATACAGTGCATAATTGTACATCTCAAAGAAGTTTTAGAAGTGGAACACATTTGCATAACAAGCACCCAGCTAAAGATTCAGCAGATCATCAGTATCCTAGGACCCCCTTTCAGTCACTTATGCACACTATCCTGACTTCTAACAGTATGGATTAGTTTGCCTGTCTTTTTATTTACATAGCTATAATCATATAGCATGTAGTCTTTTGTGTTTGACTTCTTTTGCTCAACATTATGTCTCTCTGAGAGGTATCCAGACTGAGGTGTGTAATTGTGCTTCACTCTTTCCTTATTTCTCTATAGCATTCCATTGTTTGAATTTATACCATGTGTTGCTTATATTTGTGTTTGTCTTTTTCATATTTTACCTTTCTCTCTGTACTATGCAGGAATCCAGAATCTCTCCCTTCATAATTCTTTTTTTTTAAAGATTTATTTATTTATTTATTTATTTATTTATTTATTTATTTATTTATTTATGATAGACATAGAGAGAGAGAGAGAGAGAGAGAGAGAGAGAGAGAGAGAGAGAGGCAGAGACACAGGCAGAGGGAGAAGCAGGCTCCATGCAGGGAGCCTGATGTGGGACTCGATCCCGGGACTCCAGGATCGCACCCTGAGCCAAAGGCAGGTGCTAAACCGCTGAGCCACCCAGGAATCCCCTCCCTTCATAATTCTTAAGTTCAAATGTTTTTTGTTTGTTTGTTTTTATTTTAGAGGGACAGAGAGAGAGAGAGAGAGAGCGCGCTTCCGTGAGTGTGCATGTGCAGGGGTGGGGAAGGGGAGGAGGGAGAGAGAGAATCTTAAGCAGGCCGAGGTGGGCTCTATCTCATGACCTGAACCCAAATCAAGAGTCTAATGCTTTAACTGACTGAGCCATCCAAGCACCCCTCAAGTTCAAATGTTTTTATAGGACTAAAGACAAATACCCTAAAGTAAGTATCTTTCATAAAAGCCAAAGTATATTCAAAATAACAATGAAGAGAGGCAGATGGGGAAGTGGAGAGAGTGTATTTGAGATGAAAACCTCCCCTAAATTTGGGAAGAGAGAGGGACTAGCCTGTTAGAGCTGGGGGTTGCACACAACTTAGTTACAGAGCCCTGGGGGAAATAGTTGAAACAATTAGGGAGACTGGACCCAAGGACTATGCTTTTATCTCAGCATGGGAAGGACATAAAAAGGATTTGGACATAAAAAGGACCATTGTGGGCATAAAAATGATGGCAACTGTGGTTTTGCCCATTTTAGAGGCATCACAAAAGAATCCTGTGTTCTGGTTAAGCTCTAAGAAGATAGATGTTCCCAGGAAAGAAGGAAATTAAATTTCTTAGCAGTCTGACAATATGGGCGGTCCAAGTGAAGTGAGATCTAATTTGATCTAAAAAATAATTCTTCTGGTTCCTTTTTCTACAAATTTAAGTACTTCCTAAGTCTTTAGAACAATGAACCCATTTTTATTTTGAAATTATCTGCTTTAAAAACCAAGGTTAGCTGTTTAGTTTTCTGGTAGGTATGAATCTGAGGTTTGGGAATAAGAGTACATAGCATCATGAAGATGTAAAATTCCTTTCTGTCTTCTTTGAGATGTGATGTTCTCCCTTGTTTCCCAAGATAAAATACGAAAGACCAGTGAGATCCCTCCCCATCTCTTTCCAGTCACTCAGTTGGAAATTCTGTAAAGATACTGGTAATGGTGTGTCAGTTGTAGTTTTTCGGGCTGTTAATTTGTACTTGTTCATATTTTTTCCTTGTTACTTTTCTAGATAACTAGGAGAGGCTGCCTCTTGATTTGTTTGCCAGACATCATTTTGAACTAAACCTGACCTAGATTTCTTGGCTTCTTGCTTTAAGTCTCTCATGTTACCGTTTCCTTGGAAATAGACCTTTTCTAGCAAAACAGGTGCTCATACCATCCACGTTAGTTTTTTAGGTTCTCTTAGACAGTTATGGATTGGAAAAAAATAAAGAGGTACTCAGAAGGTATCTTATATCCTCAAATGTTTTAATATCAAACACAAAGAATGGAAATAAATTAGCTAATTATTTAACTCAAGAAACTGAAAATGTAGCAAAAATATAAATCTAGGGAAGGCACAAAAAAGATATTAAGTGGAGAATAAAATAACAGTTCTTCAGCAGATTGGTTAAATGAATACAAGAACTGTTTTTTGGAAATGACTGACTAAAATTTCTAGTAACTCTAATTCAAAAAAATAAAGTGAGAACAACTCCAGGAATAGAAATTAATAAGGTGTCAGATCTCCCCAAATTAACTACAGATTTTATGTAATTCCAATTAAAATTCCAACAGTATTTTTAAAACTTGACAAAATGATTTCGAAATCCTCTAAAAAATATTCATGTGAAATTAGCCAATAAAACCATAAAATTGAACAGTAACAAATGATGACTTATATTAGCAGATATTTAAAAATAACTTAGTAATAAAACAATCCTGAAGGTTTGGTGCTAGGGTAAGGAAGGCAGAGAAATGACCTGAAAAGAGTAACATAAAGAACCAAGTATGTATGAGGGTTTCATCTAGAAGAAGGTAGCATTTTTTATTGTTTTGATGGATTATTTCAATGGTCTTGAGGTTATTCTCTAACCATTTGAAATAGCTACATTATGCTAGGATTAGGAGACTCAAATGTCTTCAGGATCTAGGCAGGTAATATGTATGGTGAAATGTGTTAATAAGAAAGGGCAAAATATTAAAAATTATAGAAGGTCTAGACAGAGATGCCTACATGTGAGTAAAATATATATTCATGAAAACTATGCAAATGGAAACCACCTGAGGATGGAAAACACTAGTTTCCAATTAAAGAACATTCTCGGCAAGCGCCTCTCACTATAAAATAGGAATAAGAATTCATCAAAGCAAATACCAAAGATGGTAAATCATCACAATGAGTCAGATAAGGGAAGAGGTAGGTGGACAATATGTCTATATTTATATCTGTATCTAGATACATTACTATCATATTAAGACACAGAATAACCATGGCTGAAAATCAAATTACCACCAGAGAACAAAAGCTTGTCATAGTCCTACTATAAGCAAAGGACTTATTGATTATTGGTCAGTCATCATCAGTAACCCTTTACTACTGGTCAGTATCCAGCATATTACATATATGCTGTATAACACTCATCAAACATGAACCAAAAAAATCCTCCATTGACCCTTCATTATTTCTAATACTTCTTGGTTCCTTCTCCCCTCATTTCTTCATGAGCACAGTCTTGTCAGGCTTTTGACTCTCTACCACTCTACTGAAACTGCTCTTACCAAGCTATCAAGCTCACCAATGACCTCTGCAGTTTGTTTATAGGTCCAGTCTTTCCCCTAAACTCCACATCACGATATCCACCTGACTAGTTGACTTATTTTCTTGGAGTTGTAATAAATATATAAAATCTAACCTGTTCAGAACAATTCTTTGGCCTCCAAACTTGGAATTACCCAACTGTTACCCATCTTGGTAAACTAAACCACCACATTTATCCTCTTAGCAACCACAAAATTTGGAACTTTCCTTGATAATTTCTCTCATATTCTTTATCCAATATATAATTAAATCTATAAGTTCTAATTTAAAATATATTTCCAACTTCATTTCCTATCATTATTAATCTTCAGTTATTCTAACCCATATTTACTTGCTTCTTGGCTTTTCCTGGAGTACAACAGGAAAACTTCCAGCTTAGGACCTTTGTATTAGCTGTTCACTCTGCCTGAAATGCCCCCTCCTTGTCCCCAATCTATACCTCCTTCAAGTCTCTTTTCAAATATGACCTTCTCTGGCTACTCTGCTATAAATAGGACCCACTCACCATGTTTTATATCCCCTTACTCTGCTTGGTATTTTTTATACCGCTTAACACCACAGGACATACTATAATTACTGTCTTTCTTTATATAATAAAGTAAATGGGTGCTGAGATCTTGGTTTTTTTTAACTATGATTTTGTATCTAGTATATATTGTACCCCTTGGGTTTCTTTTTTTCTGAGTAGAAGTTTATATCAGATTCAAACTTTTAAGTTATATTTATTCCCTTATACCTTTCACTTGTTTTCTTTCCTTATAGAATAGACCAATACTTCAGATGATATGTTAAAAAGTAACACTTTAGACTAAACATATGCATTGTCCCAGATCTTAAGGGGTTACATATAATGTTTCTCTGTTATATATAATGTTTGCTGTAGGCATTTGGCATGTAAATTTTACCAAGGTAGGAAGTTTCTATGATTTCCCATATTACTAAGAGTTTTGTTTTCATCATAGATTGATATTGAAACTATTTGGGTAGGGATGAATGTATGATTTTTTTCCTTCAGTCTTTTAATGCTCTTAATTGCACTTATTTTTGATATTAAAATCATTGTTTTTGGGCAGCCCGGGTGGCTCAGTGGTTTAGCGCTGCCTTCAGCCCAGGATGTGGTCCTGGAGACCTGGGATTGAGTCCCACATCGGGCTCCCTGCATGGAGCCTGCTTCTCCCTCTGCCTGTGTCTCTGCCTCTGTGTGTGTGTGTGTCTCTCATGAATGAATAATTAAAATCTTTTTAAAAAATCATTATTTTATTCCTGGGGGGAAAATCCTACTTAATCATTTTGTATTGTATTCATCTTATACTGTTGAACTTATTTAGCTCCTATTTTATTTAGGATCTTTGCATCTGCATTTGTATCTGAACAGGACTTAAATTTTCCTTTTATTTAATCATCATCTGATTGTAGAATCAAGAAAACAACGTCTAGTAAAATTTGTTTGGCAGCTTTTTCTTTCTGTTCTCTGTGGGGGAAAATTGTATATGGTTAAAACTTATTCTTCTATACTTTGGTATAATTCACTTGTAAAATTATCCTACTCCTACTCTTAGTCTGCCATTAATTTCAAAGGGAGTTCTTTGACTACCACCATTTCTATTAATGACTGTTGATTTATTTAATTTTTTCCCCTCTTACATGGACACTGATATCAGTGATTTATAATTTAAATATTTACTCTAGGTTTTTAAATATTTTATCATTGTTTTTAAATCCTTGCATATGTAGTTTTATGTTATTTATATTTTATCATTTTTATAGGAATCAACTTTGCTAGAAATCTGTCCATAATTAATTTTTTCAGAGAACCATCCTTCTCTTTTGTTAGTCTTCTCTATCAGTTTTTGTTTATTATCATCACTAATTTCTGTCCTTATTTTTATTATTTTATTTTTTTCTTTTTTGGGTTTACTCTGTTGATATTTCTTCCAATTACTAGGGTTGATTGCTTAATTTTTAAAATGTCTGTTTTATTCTATTTTTTAAAGATTTATTTACCTATTTAAGAGAGTGAGGAGAGAGCATGTGTGAGTAGGGGGAGGGGTAGAGGGAAAGAGAGGAAGAGGGAAAGAATCCCAAGCAGATCTGCTCTAAGCATGAAGGGAGGGCCTCCATCCCATGATCCACGAGATAATGATCTGAGCCAAAACCAAGAGTCAGATGCTCATCTGACTGAGCCACCCAGGTGCCCCTGTTTGTTTTATTCCATTTTAAAGTAATACATGCTTATTATAAGACAATATAGAAAAAATAAGAAATTTAATTTAATTTAAATATATTATTTAATTTAATTTAAAGACCATATAGAAAAAAATTTAAATTTATTATTAATTTGATTTAAATTTATAAGACAATAAGAAAAAAATTTAACCCATGAACTCTGCCCAGAAGCAAACATTATTTATGATTTGATGTATTTCTATCATATATATGACCATATATGGTCCCATCTGCATATAATTATAAATGTAGATATAATGGGGTATACCATATACATTTTTTCCTCAAACAGGGAAGTTTTGTTTCCCAACTTATTTTTGAAAGTTTCAGATACATTGGAAAGCTTAAATAATAACCCAATGATCACCTATATTTGGCTTTCCTTAAGATTCAGCAGTCATTGACATGCATTTTGCAACTTTTGAGAGAGGCAAACAAACCAATTAAAATTGTTTCATCCAAATACTTCAACATATATCTCCTAAGAGCAAGAGCATTCTCCTACACAACCACAGAACATTATCACATCCAAAGAATTTAACATTGATACAATACTATTATCTAGTATATAGTTATTTTTAAATTATTTTTAAAGATTTTTTGTTTATTTATTCATGAGAGAGACAGAGAGAGAGGCAGAGACATACATAGGCAGAGAGAGAAGTAGGCTCTATGCAGGAAGCCTGATGTGGGACTCGATCCTGGGACCCCAGGCTCATGCCCTGAGCCAAAGGCAGACATCAACCACTGAGCCACCCAGGCACCCCTGAATATCTATTTTTTAAAGATTTTATTTATTTGAAAGCAAGAGAGCACATGTGAGGGAGGGACAGAGGGAAAAGGAGAGAGAGGGTCTCAAGCAGACTCAGCCCAGAGCCTGGAGCCCGTTGCAGGACTGGATCTCACAACCCTGAGATCATGACCTGAGCCAAAATCAAGAGTCTGACACTTAACTGACTGAACCACTCAGGTGCCCTGGATATCAGTTTTTTTTTAAAGTGACAGTCTTTTGCCTGTTTTGTTTGTTTTTGTTTTTGTTTTTTTTTTCCCTTTTTTTGTTGAGTTGTGTAGGATTGCCAAATATGGGATAATCAGTTAAATTTGAATTTCAGGTAAATATCAGGTATTTTCAGTATAAGCTTAGCCTAAATGTTGTGTGATACATACTTATACAAAAAAAAATCATTGTTTATCTGAAATTCAAATTTAACTGGGTGACCTGCATTTTTATTTGCTAAGTTGAAGGGAGTAAGCATGAAGATGAGAAAGGAGGAATAAACCATATTTATGAAATAGGTTTAGAAATGAAATATTAAGATAATTTTATTGTCCAAAACAACCACAATTATTGACAAAGTTTTCTATAGTTCCAGACTTTAAAAAGAATCCTTCAACCTTTAACCTAGCAGAATTGACAAACTTGCTGAGAAGGGTGTGTGGTTCAATTTCAGCATGTTCTCCAACACCAACTTTAGGTGTGGCCAGGCAAAAAAGAGAGAAAATGTAAAAGAATCTCCCAGAAAGTAAATCCACTGAGAAGAGTGGACAGGGAAATTCTCCCAGAAAACAGAATCCAGGTCTAACTAAGCAATTGCTTTAGCCCCAAAGTTAGGAGACAGATCTTCCCCATATTTGCCGTCAGTCTTTCAGAAGCTGTTTGACAGCCATTAACTTTTGTGTGTCTCCTATTTCCCCCTTCTTTGAATGAGTATTATTATTGTAGTCATCTGCTCCTGCTCCGCTGTTGTAAATTGGGTATATAAGGGGTGCAAAGCAGATGATTTGTCTTTTTAGTACATAGGTCCCTAGAATAAGAGAAGCCACATCCTAGACCTTGTACCAAGATGCAATGACTTTTTGGATTGCAGATTGTCTCCCTTGGGAAGGGAATGAGTATTTTCTATGTGTAGGAAGAAAAATTGAAGTTTCATTACCAGAAGGACAGACTGTGACAGTTAATACCATGTGTTCACCCTACCACTTCCACCTCCTAGGAAGTAGAGTTCTACATCCACCATAGAAAGGCTGTATTTCCTAGTCTTTCCTTCAGATATGATGGGGACTGAGTTTGGCCAAGGGTGTAGACACAAATGCTGTCTTAGTCAGTGTTTGTAGTCAGGAAAGCCACTATACATATATCTACTGGAGATTGTAAGTGAGAAATTAGTTACAAAAGTCTAGGAGGACTGGAAGAGCAAAGGAAATGAGAGGGTTTCCCACATTTCAGGAAGATGCAGCTACCTTTGGACTGGATCCCACAACTCACTCCCCAGTAGCCTGATGGAGATTGTCACTGTCACACCACTGCTGCTTAGCAGGAACTTAGGACCCGCACTCCTATTAATGCTGTTGAAATTGCTGCTGATGTTGCCATCTGTAACCAATGCAATTGTGTTTTTCATAACTTCAGTATTTGTGCTTTCCTTTTTTTGTACTTTCCCTTTTTTTTTTCTGCTTGATCTCTCAGGGTCTGACAAGGATGTTTAAAATCTCCCTACTGACAAACTCCCTCTGTCAGTTCTTTATAAAAAGGCAATAACTGTGTTTTGAGATAGTATTGTTAGATCCTTACATGTTATTAATGGTCTTCTTAATTTCCTCTTGTATCAATGTATCATATCTTTATTTCTTATGATGTTTTAGCTCAATTTATATTTATTGCATATTAAGATTTCTATCTTAGCTTTATTTTGGTTCATATGTGGCTAGCACATCTTTTCCCAGTTTAAAAAGTCTTTATATGTCTTAATTTTAAGGATTTTGGGGGTTATTTTTGGAATACATTTTTTTATCCAAACTGAGCATTTCTATCTTTTAATTGCTAGAATTAACCAACTTATATTTACTTTTTTACAGTTTTAACAAGGCTTATATTTGCCATCTTATTCACATTTTCTATCTTAGATACTTTTTTTTACTTCATAAATTCCACCAAATGTAACACTTTTTATTCTGATTTAATGTTTTACTTTTTACTTTTGTTCATATGGCTCATGTAGCATAAAGCCCACACTCATGTTCATTTTCCTCTATTGATTTCATAAACTTATCAACATCTGTATGCTCCTTAATGATATGAATATGCTCTCATACATCTTTAATCCTTCCCCTATTCTTTACCTTATTAATATTGTACTACAATTTAGCCCTAGTGTGCTATAAATATATTTTCTAAATATTCTTTGGTCCTAGCTTTGTTAGGCAGAAAATTTTAAAGTTATCTGATCATCTTTAATTGTCATATATCTTAGAGAGTTCTCCTGAGTTGATTTCTTGCACACCTCCCATCCTCCTCCACTTCTAAGCTCCCAGGGCAGGTAGAAACTGCCCCTTTCCAACACTGCTTTTGTGAACAGAAAAGCTTCCTGACAGAGTGGCAGCAAAGAAGTAGAAAACAACAATTTTAGAGTGCCTTGAATTCTCCTGGGGCATATCCTCGCCTTTCTTTTTAAACTCACCATGTAGGAGCTGAACATATACCAGCTGAAATAGAATTATTATAACAGAAATACCAAACATTTTATTTATTTATATATATTAATATACAGATATGCACATTAAAATATTCTTAGATGATGAATGAATGAATTTGCTATTCTTAGCAAATTCTTCTTAAAAGATCCAAGTAGAAATGTTAGGAGAATATAATATTTTAATCATAAGCACAATGAGTAGAATAAATAGAAGGATGACTATAGCTGAAAAATAATTTGATAATGTGGGAAATCATTCCTGACAAGTTTTCCCAGAAAACAGCATGAAAATATAAAGAAGTAGAAAACACATAAGAAGGGTAAAGAGATACGAAGAATACAGAATTGCTGATAGGTGTACCAAAAGAAGAAAAAAAGAGATGGAGATTGTATTAAGTAGGGAAAGTAACGGTATCCTCTTAAAAAAACCATCCCAATCCTCAGTGGTCTAACACAGTAAAGGTCACAAAACTATAGGTCAGAGTCATTTAGGGACTCAGGCTCCCACCATTCAGTGGTTCTGTTACTTTCTAGACATTCAAAGCTGCCACTGGGTCCTTTCTAGCCAAGCAGTGAGTGAAGAGAGAGTACAAGGAGATTCATGTGAGATATTTTTGAGGCTAGGCCTGGAGATGGTATATCCCTTCTGCCTGTATTCCATTAGCCAGAACTCAGCAAACCATCAGAAGTCCAGAAGTTGTAGTTTAGCAGTGTGCAAAGAGAAAAGAAACATTTATAGTATAAATACTAACATTCTTTGTCACAGAAAAATACGAAGAAATTATAAAGATAAGCTTCTCAGAAATGAAAATTAAAGGCCATTTAATAGAGTTAATAGTGTACAAAACAGCAAATATAAAGGAAACCCCACTGTATGCATTAAAATAAAACTTAGAATCATCAAAAGCAAAAAGTCTAAAAACTTCTAAAAAGAAAGAGCAGATGAAATACAAATATAATAAAAATCGGATTGATGTGAGATTTCTCACTGCAACTGAATTCAGAAGAATGCAATATTTTTAAAATATTGAGAGAAAATAATATTAGATGTAGAAATGTATATCCAGCCTATTTATCATTTCAATATAAGCATGTAATAAGATTTTTCTCAGGCACACAAGCCTCAGAACATTTGTCACACAAAAACCCACTTTAAAATCATTCTCAGAAGGACCATCAAAATGCCTAACAGACACATAAAATGATGCTCAACATCACTAATCATCAAGGAAATGCAAATCAAAACCACAAGGAGGTATCACCTCACACCTGTCAAAATGGCTGACATCAAGAAAAGACAACAGGTGCTAGCAAGGGTGTGATGAAAAGGGAACCCTTATGCATTTTTTTCTTACACATTTTTGATGAGAATGTAAACTGATCCAGCCACTATGGAAAACAATATGGGGGTTCCTCAAAAAATTAAAACTTGATCTACCATACCAATAAAACAACTCCACTTCTGGGTATATGCCCAAAGAAAGGAAAACAGGGTTTTGACAAGACATCTTCACTCCCATATTTATTACAGCATTCTTTACAATAGGCAAGATGTGGAAGCAACCCAAAAGCCCATAAGAGATGAATGAATAAAAAAGATGCAGTATATACACACAATGGAATATTATTCAGCCTTGAGAAAGGAAAAATATCCTCTCATTTGTGACATTGATGGACCTTGAGTGCATTATGGTATGCAAGAGAAGTCAGAGAAAGTCAAGTACCATATGGTATCACTTACATGTGGAATATAAAAAAATGTAAACCTTTAAAAAACAGTAAAATGGTAGCTACCAGAGGATAGGGGCAGGATAAATAAGAGTGATGTTGTATAAAGGAACAAATTTGTAATGAATAGTGAATAAGCCATAGAGATGTAAGATATAGTATAATAAATACAATACTATTGTACTGTAATTATACAATCCCATCAATATTGCTACATCAATCATATAAAAAATTTATCAAAGTAATATGTTATACACTTTTTAAAGATTTATTTATTTATTTATTTGTTTGTTTATTTATTTATTTATGATAGACATAGAGAGAGAGAGAGGCGGAGACACAGTAGGAGGGAGAAGCAGGCTCCACGCCGGGAGCCCAACTCGGGACTCAATCCCGGGACTCTAGGATCGCGCCCTGGGCCAAAGGCAGGCGCTAAACCACCGAGCCACTCAGGGGGTCCCCTGTTATACACCTTAAACTTGAACAATGTTACATGTAAAATTTCCTCAAAAAAGCCTGTTTAAAAAAAAAAAAAAGAAAGAAAAAGCCTGTTTTGTTTAGAAAACAAAGTAAATAAAATCACTCTTAGAGACAGAACATGAGAGACTCCTAACTCTGGGAAATGAACAAGGGGTGGTAGAAAGGGAGGTGGGCGGGGGATGGGAGTGACTGGGTGACAAGCACTGAGGGGGGCACTTGATGGGATGAGCACTGGGTGTTATGCTATATGTTGGCAAGTTGAACTCCAAAAAAAAAAAAAAATCACTCTTAGAAAACACCTGTTTCAGCCATTCAACAAATATTTATCAAGTACCAAGTACCTGAGAAGTTCTAGTAATACAACAGCAAAGAAAAGCAGTTAAAATCCCTGCCTTTAAGTAGATTACATTCTAAAAGGTAAGGATCATCACAAAAAATTACATATATGCACACACACATATATAATATAGTATGTGTGTATATAAGTATGTATTGTATACATTGCATACATATGTGTGTATATATAGATACATGTTATATGTAAGTATACACATGCACATAAGGTATAGTAAGTTGTCGAGTAAAACAAATCAGAGAAGAGAATAGAAATACTAGAGTTGCAGTTGTAATTTAAAATGAGAAATAAGTTCAGGAAAATTCTCTAAGATATATGACAATTAAAGGTGATCAAATAACTTTAAAATTATACAGGTGCAGATTAGATAGATGAAGGAGTTTGGGTATCACCAACATAGTAGATGATATTTGAAGCCATAACATTGATTGGGTCAACAGGGGGACTGAGATAGGGAAGACAGTCAAATTGAAATGGGAGAAAAAACCCAGAGGGTATAGTATTCTCAAAGGCAAGTGAAGAAAGGAAGCAGGAAGGAAGTGGGACATATGTGGCAATTGCTACTGGTCGGTCCACTGCACATAGTAATTGGAGTTCACTGGAAACTACAGGAAGAAGTTTTGGGAAGCCTGGTGAGGGTGAAAGCTACACATTTGAGAATGTTAACTGGCCAATATCCTCTAGTAATCTTGACCTTACTCCTAAAACCTAGATGTCTTATGCCCCCACAGCTCCTAGTTCTTACCATTTTCAATGCAAAGTATTTATATTAAACTGAACACGTTATAGCTGTGTACCTTTCTCCCTTGGTAGTGAGCTCCTTGAAACTAGGCTGTTTATTTTAGCTCAGCGTCTTTAACTACTTGTTAGGCTCACAGTAAACAGGCATCGAAAGAAGTAAAAAGTGAATGAAAGGCACTGATCTTTCATATTTTTCATATTCCTTGGCAAAATATCTCTTTGCAATTCAAGACAATTGTACCCTTTGAAAAGTGTTAGGTTGATCATTCAGCATTCTGAAGCAGCCCTGAGAATTATAAATGAAACAGAGCACTGCCTTAAAAAAATCAAAGAGCCACATATTAAAGATGATTGATTAATCTTATGGCTTGAGGAATGTCCACACAGTAAATGTTACTGAGTGGGCTGCTTCTGTCATATTGGTCTATGCTATTGTGATAAACTGTAAGGAGACATGGCAGATGAAGCTAACTCATAATTCTGAGGAGTTACTCTGCAAAGAAACACCAGAATATATCCGATCAAATAAAATAAGGTTTTAGGTTCATTTTCCAAATTTCCTTTTCATGATAAAAGGTTGAATGGGAAAATAAGAACACGATCTTATTTGCAGAGAAAACTAATGGGAAACTTAGACTCACTTGCAAGTTTCTTAGTGTATCTGTGCTATGTTATGATCACTTCTTATTTTTGTTCAATATGTTAGGCTTGTTTCTGCTATGTCAGAATAAGAATATTAAAATCCTTAGACCGGGGCAGCCTGGGTGGCTCAGCGGTTTAGCACCACCTTCAGCCCAGGGTGTGATCCTGGAGATCCAGGATCGAGTCCCAGGTCAGGCTTCCTGCATGGAGCCTGCTTCTCCCTTTGCCTGTGTCTCTGTCTCTCTTTCTCTGTCTCTCTCTTTGTCTGTCAGGAATATATAAAGAAAATCTTTTAAAAAAAATAAAATCCTTAGACCAATAGCATAATGCCAAAAACATCCATGTATAATTCAGGATTACAAAAGAGAAGAATATTTTTTTTTTGTAATTCTTACATAGTAGTTGATGTGTTATGCATTCCCTTAATGCATATTTAATCCATGGCCTTCAAGAGATTATTCATATGCTTGAATTACTATAATTAATAATAACAACAATAATAATAAGCAACAGAAGTTATCATTCACTGAACACCATCAATATGCCAGACATAACATTACAATGATTAACCAAATTGTATAGATGAAAAAGTTGAGTAGCTCATCAAGGTCACACAGCTCATTAGTAGTGGCTGGGATTTAAACCCAGGCATCTCAGGCCCTAGAACAGATTTCCTCAACTTTGGCAATATTGACATTCTAGGCTAGGAAATACATTGTCATGAAGGTTGTTCTGTGCATCCCAGGATGTTGAGCAGCTTCCCTGGCCTCCATGCACTACATGCCAATAGCATCTCCCAATTGTGACAACTACAAATGTCTCCAGACATTTTCAAATGTTTCCTGGTGAGCAAAATCGCTCCCAGTGGAGATCACTCCTCTAGAGTTATTGCCCTAGTCTCAATGCTCCATGGTCTTCAGAGTAAACTCTTTAAATACAAGAGAATAGAAACAGGATCCACATGTGGACTTGAATCTTAATTCTCCTCAGTGACCTAGTCCATTTTTAACATTGTGGCTCTTAGAGGTGAACTCAGTCTTTGCCTCAACAGTCTTCAATCGGCTGGCATTTATTGGCCATCTTTATTGTTCCTGGCACTGGAATAAGAACTAAGATTCTAATTAATGTGTTGTTCCTGAAGGAAGTATAACCTCAGCCCAATGGTGGAATATCCTTAACAGAGTCTTAAAGTTTCAGAGCAATGTGTCAGTTGATCCCAAGAAAGCATTTCTTTACTTCAGTTTTCCCAGTCTGGAGTATTTGTAGTTGAAAGATCAGGAAAGGGCATTTAAAATGTTTGGGGAAACAAATTCCAATCAGGCCTATAATAGAATACATATTATTTTCCTAGTTTAAAAGTAGGCAAACCTAGAAAGTCTTTTGTGCTGCTGGCAAGCCCAGAGAGTCCAGAATATGTGAAGGAGATCCTGTGTTCTCTGCATCATCCAATTTATATATAGCTGGCCAGGGCAGGAATATCTATGTCATAAACTTTTTGGAGTTGAAACAGGAAGATAGTAATATAATTGATATCACAATCAGAGATTTATTAATAAGTAGGAATAAAAACAGCAACAATAAGAGTCGATAAGGAGTGTTTAGTATGGACAACTCTATCAAGCATTCCTTTAAACCCATGTAGCCATCCTATCTGCTGATACAGTCACATTTTACAGATGAGGAAACTTAAAAAAAAAGAAGAAGAAGAAGTAAGTAATGTCCTAATGGCATACAAGCAGTGATTGGCAGAATGGAAATTTGAATGGAGGCAGTCTGACTCCAGCCCCCCCAACAAGGTTATACTGCTTTTAAAATATTACTTTTAATATGCTGGATGCTTTCATATACATATGGGTACATGAATAACAGACATACTCTATCCAGAGAGGAGGGTGGGAAGAGGAGGTTGGGTATGCTAAAGTATAGGCATTCTAAAATCTGCAATTTGTCAAATTAGGTATACACACCCTTTATACCAGCATTCTCACACATGCTGGTGTGTGTGCGTGTGTGTGTACCCAAACAAATTCCATAAAGAAACATGCATGGATATACCTTGCAGTCTTATTTTGAGGGGTGGGGACTTGGAGGCAATCTCAATATTTTTTGCTGGACCAATGGTTAGGTAAAATGTGGTACCTACACATCTGTAGTACTATGCAAGTATTCAACTAGATATAAATATAATACATGGATGGTTCAGAAAATATAGCACTGAGTAAAGGAAGAAACAAAATGAAACATAGTGAAATACCATCCTCATAAATTCAAAATGCATGTACACATTTGGCAAAATCATACAAAGGATATGTATTAAACAGATTAGAATGGTTCCATATGGAGGAAAGGGAATGGGAAACACAAATGCAAATAAGATGGAAAAATAAATAGAATAGGGGCCTTGCTGTGTACCATATGGTACTACAAATACCTCAACTCTCTGCATTTAATTCCAAAAACCAAATCAAAAGTATTCTCTAATACCGAGTTCCAAAGTAATTTAATATGAAAATATGAAACATTAAAAAATTATCTCCACAATAAAAATATAATGACTTATCTTTTCTTGACCATAACATCATTCTGGTATTTGTTTTACAAATGCAGGGAACTGTATGGGCCTGCAGAAGAGTGATTCACTACCTGGCTAACTGTCTTTTAAGAGTTTATCTTGTTCCACTGCTGGCACTCCAAATCTATCTACTTACCTATATTGCAAAGAGTTTCAGGTGGGAAGTAGCTTCCATCTGATGAATTTATCTAAGAACTCCTGCTTTTCAGCTCTCCTTTCCCTGGCTTTTTGCTCTAATTTTAAAAATCTTAATCGTTAAATTCTATGCTGGTCATTAGTGCTATTCACCAAGTATTTCTGCTTCTTGCCATTCTCGGTACACAGAATCATTTTCTGGCTTCCTTTGGGTTTAATGGGACTGACTTGAACTGGCCAATGTGTCTGACCCTTCTTTGGAAGTGCAAGACCTCTAAAGCTGCTTTTTCCATCTGACACAATAGTCGCAAGTTTTAATGCTTGCTCCTTTTGCCTTAATATCTGAGCAACTAAAATGTACACAGAGCCCAGTTAGTTTATATTGGACACATAATATGCACTTAAATATTTCTTAAATTACTGGGATTTGGTGAGTTTATATTGCTGAAGTATACCCTAATACATCTTGACTATAAAATTTCCAATAGTTAAATCATTGGTGAAAATAATCCCTATGATCCTAGGATTGTTTGTACTGGAATATTGGTTGGTATGGCTAATGAGTTTATATTTGCTGAAAACTCGAAAACCTTAGTATAGGCCACCTGATTGAGTAAACATATTGACTATCTTATATGGTGTAACATAAAAACATGAACTCGAGTCCAGATGAATATTTTCTTTTTTTTTTAAATTTTTATTTATTTATGATAGTCACAGAGAGAGAAAGAGAGAGAGGCAGAGACATAGGCAGAGGGAGAAGCAGGCTCCATGCACCGGAAGCCCCATGTGGGATTCGATCCTGGGTCTCCAGGATCGCGCCCTGGGCCAAAGGCAGGCGCCAAACCACTGCGCCACCCAGGGATCCCCAGATGAATATTTTCTATATTGTTTCTTACTGATTGAAAAACTTGTTTTTGCCATATACAAAAGGAAGACAGATTGATAGAAAAAGATTGGATCTTAAAGCATCATTAGTCATTTCTGAGATTTTTAAAACAGGCCTATTGATTTATTTGTGGATAATTTCTTTTTAAAGTTTTCCCCCTTAAAAAATATATTTAGCCAACCATCCTGTCCATTTCCTTGGTAAATTTGTCAGAACATGGCACCTGGTTCAACTAATCCACTCTTGCCTTTTTTCACCATGACTTTTCTATGTAGAAAATTTTCACTGTCATTGTGAGATTCCTTTGTTCTCCGTTGAATGAAAAATAATTTGCAATTAATTTGACAGTTACAAATGAACATGTTCTCTTTTGTTTTGTCTAAGAGGTCTGCATAAACACTGCTTTTGAGCAGTATCTTCAGTGAAGGAAAATGAAGCATAGCCTTCTAAATTAATGTGCCAAGAGGGATTGAAAACTTGCCATTACCTAGTTGGCATTTTAAAGACACCAGGTATATGGGTGTACAAGATGTCTTTGTTTATTCTATGACAAGAGTCAGGTAGAGTCAATTGGATGCTTTTTAAATGCATCCTCTTATGTTGATATTTTGTATGTATGATTCCGTGAGGGGTGGTAAATATGCTATTTACTGCTAGATGTGTGCTTGAGTGCTCTTCAGAGAATCTTGTCACTCTATCGCAAGGCAGAAAACTATGTCCCTTCTCCTTGAAACTGGCTGGGCTCTTGTGACTGCTGTATTTTAATTGGGTATGGCATAAGTAATACTCTGTGACTTCTGAGACTATCATAAAAGATGATACAACTTCCACCTGGTGCTGGCTCACTTCATATTCTCTCTCCTTCACTCTCATTCTCTCCTCTCTTTCTCTTCTCACCCTTGGAATCCAGCTGCCAGACTGTGAGGAATTCTAGGCCACGTGAAGAAACACCTGTGGGTGTTCCAGCTAACAGACTCCTCTGTGGTCCCAGCGAGCATCCCATACTAACTGCTAGATGTGTGAGTGAAGAAGCCAGCAAGGCTATTCCAATCCCACTTGTCATCTGATGGCAGGTGTGTGAGAGATCACAGGTGAGAACCCTCCAGCTGAGCACAGTAAATCCCCAGCATTGTGAGAAATAATAAATGACAGTTGTCATTTGTTATATCACTAAGTTTGAAGGGGTTTGTTTTGAAGCAATAGATAACTAGAGCAAACCAATTGGTAAAGTGACTTGTTACGGTCACATGGAAGTTGGATTGTCAAACCCCAAGGTTTGCTTGTTACCTTTTTAAAGATTTTTTATTTATTTGAGAGAGAGAGAGAGAGAGACGGAGAAGCAGGCTCCATGCAGGGAGTCTGATGTAGGACTCCATCCTGGGTCTCCAGGATCATGCCCTGGGCCGAAGGTGGCACTAAACTACTAAGCCACTGGGGCTGCCCTGCTTGTTATCTTATAAATGTACTCCTTCAAAGTTTTGCACCTGTAATCTATTCTTTGGAGAAAAGAAACCATGTATGTATCTATGGGTAGATGCTCATAGGAAAATACTGATGGATCTTCATTAACTTTATTCACTGATAATAAATAGCAAGAGTTCTAGAAAAACACTGTTAAGCTCTGCTGTAGTCTATCCTATAATATTTCATCCTCTTTTTTGTTGGTGGTAGATAGGAAGGAGTTGAGGATAGGGCTTGCATTTAGAGAGTATGTTTTCTTTTTTGTGAATTACAAAGAATCTCATAAAACAGCAAGTTTAGAGCAAAAAAAGAGCCCAGATTATGTGTCAGACCTATATATGGATCGAACACTTGCTAGCTATGTAGCTTTGAACAAAGACCAAATGAACCAATACTCATTTTTTGCAGATAAGTGATCGAAAAGCCAAAGAGGTGAACTGACTTGCCCAAGGTCATGTCCTAATTATAAATTAAAATCAGGTGTTCTCTCAACTATATTATGCTGTGCTATTTATATGTATTTTTTTTACTAAGGAGAGGAAAAGGAAACTTAAAAAGCATTTATCAGTTGCTTACAATGGAGTAAACAAAAGTGCCATGCACATATAAGGATCCTTTGGAGTTGATGCTGGTGTTACTAAACCACAGAACAATGGAGTTAGCTGAGGTTCCTGAAGCTAGCTCAGAGTCACAGCTAACATGTACAAGAGGCAACATTTAGATTTATACTTGAGTCACTATAAACCTATTTACTCTGCCATCAAATCTCCATGCCATATTCTTGATTACATTTATTTTCCTTAATGTTTATTTTAAAAATTGGCATCGCTTTCATTTTTTCCAAGTTTCTCCTTCTCTCTACAACTTAAATTAACATTGGCATTCTTTTCTTTGTATAGTTCTGTTCCCTAATTAAAAATACATCTTAGGTGTCATGTCTTTCTAAAAATCATGAAAAGTTATTTCATTTGAAGTTTCTGAAAAGACAAAATCCTATCTGAAAGATAATTTTCATCCTATCGCTGCTCTGTATTCTTTGCCTTTCTATTTGACTTTGCAGACAGAATCTAGCTCTGAGCAAAGAAAGGGCAAAGTTCCCCTCTGAGGACCACTCCCCAGAGCCTTCATGCCTTAGTACCAGAGAGTCATTATTGTAGTCTTCAAACACTAATTAACCCAGTAGTGATTTGGGCGGACTTGGCTAGGAATTAAACTATGAATCCTCCTTAGAAGCTTGACTGTTGACTACACATCATGGACATCCAGGAATATGATTTGCATCCCATCCATTCCCTTACTTTATGGGAGAAGATATCAAAGACCATCACAAGCAGGACTTATGCACTTAGCAAATTATAATCATGAAAGTACTTCATGAAACTTGGTGAAAGACATAATGGAGGAATAATGGCTTCCAACTCCACTTAAAGGTACTTATAACAGCTCCTGGGTGGTTTAAGCATAAGATGAAATATAACAAGAAAAATTTCACACTGCAACATCTATTTATTAGAACACATGTTTTGAAGACAGATCTGGGTTTGTCAGGTAGGTAGTTGGGTCTTTTTGATTTTTTCAGTTGGATCTTTTTGATAGCTTCCTTATCACATGAGATAATATCTACTTTACATGGGTTTTTATTAGAATTAAGAGATAATGCTCTTAAAAGATTTGACATGGACTTACTAATGTGTAATAGGCACTTAGTAGTTTCTAGAAAATAATATTACAAAGATGGGCTAGATTTGAAAATCCCATGTACTGAAATGTTTTTGGTGGTGAAGTGGATCAAAATAAATGCTTGAACTGGCAGTGTATAATACAGGAGGGAGTTGAGCCTGTAGAGACCTGGGAAAAGATTTCCAATTGAGGGTTTCCCAATACATTTTTAAAGGAAACGCTATACTGACTAAACAAAGCCTGTGCATTTTGTTTGCATCTCACCAGTTCAATACCCATAACATACAGAAATATTAGACAAAATTTCTACTTCTCCCTATTTCTAAGTAGTATTTTTAACAGGACATGTATTGATTTTCTATCTAACTAAATATAGAGTAAATTAGGGTCCAGCAACATAGTCAGATTCTTGTAGAAACATATACATAGATGGGATTAAATATATCAAAATAAAAGTTTTGTTATGTAGATAAGCTTTTTAAAAAGTCTCTAGAAATTAAGAGAGAATTTGAAAGTTTGACATTGTATAAGAGCTCATATTGCAATGGCCCATAAAGTTTCAATGTTCCAGGTATGCTTTAGTAGGAAGATCAGTTTCTAACACAAATAGGGACAAGACATGTGACCCAGAATCTACAGGAGGAAGAGAAACTACAGTTCTTACATAAAGCAAAATTCCTTCAAGAGCTGTCTCATCTGACATGAGAGACTACAAAGAGACTACAACATCTTTCAATAATGCCCTGAGGATATTGTGAAGAAGTTTGCCATATGAATCTGACCAAGGCCTTTGGTATGGTTTAGCCTCCAATCTATTTTTTTAATTGACATATAATTAACATACAGTATTATATTAGTTTCAGGTGTATAATATAATGATTCAGCAATTCTATACATTATTCAGTGCTCATCATATTAAGTGTACTCTTAATTCTCATTACCTATTTCACCCATCCCCCTACCTATCTCCCCTCTGCTAACTACCAGTTTGCTCTCTGTGTTTAAGAGTCTTTTCTTTTTTTTAAGATTTTATTTTTGAGAGAGAGCACACAAGAGAGAGCACAAGTCAGGGGAAGTGGCAGAGGGAGAAGCAGACTCCCTGCAGAGAAGAGAGCCCAACTTGGGCCACAAGCCCAGGATCACGACCTGAACTGAAGTCAGATGCTTAACTGACTGAACCACCCAGGTGCCCCCTAAGGTCTTTTTTGGTTTGTATCTTTTTTTCTTTTATTTTCTGTTCATTGTTTAGTTTCTTAAATTCCACATGAGTGAAATTATGTTATTTGTCTTTCTCTGACTAACTCATTTAACTTAGCATTATATCCTCTAGATCTATCCACGTTGTTGCAAATGGCAAGATCTAATTATTTTTCATTACAGAGTGATATTCCACCACCCATACCCACTCCACACATCTTTTTTATCCATTCATCTATAAATAGCATTTGGGGTTGCTTTCATACCTTGGCTATTGTAAATAATGCTACAATAAACATAGAGGTGCATGTATTTTTTCAAATTCATGTTTTTGTTTTCTTTAGGTAAATACCCAGTAGTGGAATTACTGGATATTATGATATTTCTATTTTTAATTTTTGGGGGAACCTTCATACTGTTTTCCATGGTGGCTACAGCAATGTGCATTCCCACCAACAGTGCATGAGTGTTCCTTTTTCCCTGTATCCTTACCAGCACTTATTATTTCTTGTCTTCTTGATTCTAGCCATTCTGATCGGTATAGAGCGATATCTCATTGTAGTTTTGATTCGTATTTCCCTGATGATGAGTGACGTTGAGAGTCTTTTCATGTGTCTGTTGGCCAGCTATATATCTTTGGAAAAATGTCTACTCAGGTCTTCCTCTGCACGTTTTTTGATCAGATGTTTCTTTTTTTTTTGGCATTGTATAAATTTTTTTTGAGAGAGAGAGAGAGAGCTCAAGAGCTCATGTGCTGGGGGGAGAGGAACAGAGGGAGAGGGAGTAAGAGAACCTTAAGCAGGCTCCATGCTCAGCATGGAGCTCATCATGGGGCTCGATCTCACAACCCTGAGATCATGACCTGAGCCAAAATTAAGAGTCAGTGGCTTAACTGACTGACCCACCCAGGCACCCCAGAGTTGTATAAATTCTTTCTATATTTTGGATATTATCTTATCAGATATGTCATTTGCAAATATCTTCTCTCATTTAGTAGGTGCCTTTTTATTTTGTTGATGATTTCCTTTGCTCTGAAGGAACTTTTTATTTTGTTGTAGTCCCAATAGTTTATTTTTGCTTTTGTTTTCCTTGCTTCAGGAGACATATCTAGAAAAATGTTTTTATGGATGATGTTGAAGAAATTGCTGCTTATATTTTTTTCTAGGGGTTTAATGGTTTCAGGTCCCACATTTAGGTCTTTAATCCATTTTGAGTTTATTATTATGTATGGTGTAAGAAAGTGGTCCAGTTTCATTCTTGTGCATGTAGCTGTACAGTTTCCCGACACCTTTTGTTGAAGAGACTGTATTTTCCCCATCATATATTCTTGACCCCTTTGTCTTAGATTAACTGACTATATAAAACAAAAGCTATAGTTTTAATTTGCTACACTAACAAAGGATTAAGAGAGAAAAAAACACATTATAAACTCAATATATATAGAAAATGTAGGTAATCAAGCATAATGCCCATTCATGATTTTAAAAAAGCTCTTAGTATACTGCAGATTTTCTTAGCCTAATAAAAGAATGATACCAAAATATTTGATTCAATACTATAATAAAAGGCTCAACCTTTGTGATAAGAGAAGCAAACGTTTTTAAAATATAAGAGAACAGAAAAAATAAAAAGAAAATTGTCTTTATTTGCACATGATGGTTATCTACACAGAAACTTCAATGACCCCTACCAACTAATAGAACTAAGAAAGTGACTATGTTTTGGAGTAAACGATTGCTGTGAAGTAATCTATAACCCTTCTGTATAACAAAGTAGCAATAGCCAACTTGAAATTATAATAAACAAAGATCTTATCAGCAATAAACTCTAAGCACCTAGTAAAAAAAATTTAAAGTTGTAGAAAATTTTGTGGATAAAATGCAAAGATTATTGAAAGTGATGTATTAGGGTTCTCCAGAGAAATAAAAATGATAGTACATATAGAAAGAGATCTAGTATACGCACTTAGCTCACATGATTATGGAGGCTAATTCCTACTATCTGCAGTTTACAAGCTGGATGTCTAGGAAAACTGGTGGTATAGTTCTAGTCCAAAGCTTAGGGCCTGGGAAACAGGGTATGCAATAGTGTAATTCCTTGTATGAGTCCAAAAGCTTGAGAACCAGGAGAAATGATGTCTGAGGGAAGCAGAAGATGGAGGTTCCAGCTCAAGCAGAGAGCAAATTTACCTTTCATTCATCTTTTTGTCCTATTCAGGATCTCAAGGTTCCTGTCCATATCAGTGAGGACATTCTTCTTTACTCAGTGTACTAATTCAAATGCTAATCTTTTTCCAGAAACATCTTCACAGACACACTTTGGAATATGTTTTACCAACTATTGGGGCATCGCTTAGCCCAGTGAAGTTGACAGAAAAATTTATCACAGGCCATAAAGAAGACGTTATTGTATCAGACATCGTGTTCAGGTGCTTATAACAGGAAACACTAAAAGTGGACTAATTAAAACATGTTTTACTTCTCTCATGTAAAATGAACCATGGAGGAGGTTAAAGTTAGTGCAGTGACTATATAATGCTCTCAGGGACCTAGGTTTTCTTGAACTTTCACTCTACCATCCTTAGCGTGTGACTTTTATCATCTTCATCAAAGGGAGGGCTTGTCCAGCATAGTAGGAAGCATTACAAGCTTGAAGAAGGGGAAGGGTGAAGGGCAAAAAAAGTTGATGCTGGTCGATTCCAACTCTTTGTAAACAGCTGTCCTGGAAGTTCTGCCCAGCAACTTGCACTTATATTTTATTGGCCAGAAATATGTCACATGGTCTCTCTACCTGTAAGGAGGCTGTGAAATGTACCTTTCCTCATGAGGATATTGCTACTCTGAAGAAAATTGGAGTTTTGTTACTTAGAAGAAGGCAGTTCGGTTATTATACAGGGAACCAGCAGTCTATTGCCATGCTCAGTAATTGGCAAGCTATTCCTAGTTTATACATGTGAAGATTCACTATCAAAATGATATTGATTCTACCCTAATTAGTATATGGATTCAGTGCAATATCACTTTCATGGATATTGAAAAATTCACATGAGAAGGAACACAGCATAGTGATTAGGATTACAAACTCTGGAGCCAGACTGATTGACTTCAGATCCAGGCTCTGACACTTACAAGCTGTGTGACCTTGGGAAATTAATTAACCACTCTGTACTTTAGTCTCTTCATCCGTAAATTGCAGATGATAATAGTAGTACCTATTGTAGTACCTCATTGTGTTTATTGTAAAGAATAAATGAGTTGTTGTTTTTAAAGGACATTGAATAGAACCTATCATATATTAAGTTCATTGTGTTTGTTAAAGATATATTAACATATTAACAGGAACCAATAAGATCCAAGATAATTTTTAAGATGAATATATGGAGTCTTACTACATACCACAGATTATTACAGAATGGTAGTAAGACCATGTATTATTGATGCAGGAATAGACAGACCAGTGCGATAGAAATAACCCAGCACCTGATGGAAACCCACCAGAGAACTAGGCATATGACAGAGGTTGCAGTAAAACTCAGAGGGGAAAAATCAAGATTGTCAGGAAATGATGCTGGGACAATTGGTTTCCCATTTGGAAAAAAAAATCCTATCTGCTTCACAGTATATTCAAAGATAAATCACAACACGCTCAAAGATAAATTTCAGATGTATTAAAGATAGAAAAAAATTTTTAAAGAAGTGAACTTTAAAGTCAATACATAAAAATCTAAGAGAATATCTGTTACCTCCAGGTATGAAAGAATTTCTTAAGCAGAATAAACACAGACTGCCAAGGAAAAGATGGTAATTTGACCACATAAAATTTGAAACCTTCTACCAATTAAATAAAAACACTGTGAGAAAATAAAAAGTTAAACCACAAACTTGGAAAAGAAATGTGCAAAGCACAGTACCAATAAAAATTAGTAACCACAATTCATAAAGAACTCCTACAAATAAATAAGAAAAAGTCAACTCAAAATAAGATGGGAGAAGAAAAGATAGAACTAGGTACTAGAAAAAAAAAGTATTTGTCAGTATTTTTTATTTTATTCATTTTTATTGGAGTTCAATTTGGCAACATATAGCATATCACCCAGTGCTCATCTTGTCAAGTGTCCCCTCAGTGCCCATCACCCAGTCACCCCACCACCCCACCTACCTCCCCTTCCACTACCTCTTGTTCATTTTCCAGAGTTAGAAGTCTCTCATGTTCTGTCACCCTCACTGATATTTCCCATTCATTTTCTCTCCTTTCCCCTTTATTCCCTTTAACTATTTTTATATTCCCCAAATTAATGAGACCATATAATGTTCATCCTTCTCCAAGTGACTTACTTCACTCAGCATAATACCCTCCAGTTCCATCCAAGTCGAAGCAAATGGTGGGTATTTGTTGTTTCTAACGGCTGAGGAATATTCCATTGTATACATAGACCACATCTTCTTTATCCATTCATCTTTCGATGGACACCAAGGCTCCTTCCACAGTTTGGCTATTGTGGACATTGCTGCTAGAAACATCGGGGTGCAGGTGCGCCGGCATTTCATTGCATCTGTATCTTTGGGGTAAATCCCCAGCAGTGCAATTGCTGGGTCGTAGGGCAGGTCTATTTGTAACTCTTTGAGGAACCTCCACACAGTTTTCCAGAGTGGCTGCACCAGTTCACATTCCCACCAAGGGTGCAAGAGGGTTCCCCTTTCTCCACATCCTCTCCAACATTTGCTGTTTCCTATCTTGTTAATTTTCCCCATTCTCACTAGTGTGAGGTGGTATCTCATTGTGGTTTTGATTTATATTTCCCTGATGGCCAGTGATGTGGAGCATTTTCTCATGTGCTTGTTGGCCATGTCTGTGTCTTCCTCTGTGAGATTTCTGTTCATGTCTTTTGCCCATTTCATGATTGGATTGTTTCTTTGCTGTTGAGTTTAATAAGTTCTTTATAGATCTTGGATTACTAGCCCTTTATCTGATACATCATTTGCAAATATCTTCTCCCATTCTGTAGGTTGTCTTTTAGTTGTGTTGACTGTTTCTTTTGCTGTGCAGAAGCTTCTTATCTTGATGAAGTCCCAATAGTTCCTTTTTGCTTTTGTTTCCCTTGCCTTCATAGGTGTATCTTGCAAGAAGTTGCTGTGGCCCAGGTCAAAAAGGGTGTTGCCTGTGTTCTCCTCTAGGATTTTGATGGATTCTTGTCTCACATTTAGATCTTTTATCCATTTTGAGTTTCTCTTTGTGTATAGTGTAAGAGAATGGTCTAGTTTCATTCTTCTGCACATGGGTGTCCAATTTTCCCAGCACCATTTATTGAAGAGACTGTCCTTTTACCAATGGATAGTCTGTCCTGCTTTGTTGAATATTAGTTGACCATAGAGTTAAGGGCCAATTTCTGGATTCTCTTTTCTGTTCCATTGATCTATGTGTCTGTTTTGTGCCAGTACCACACTGTCTTGATGACCACAGCTTTGTAGTACAACCTGAAATCTGGCATTGTGATGCCCCCAGCTATGGTTTTCTTTTTTAATATTCCCCTGGCTATTTGGGGTCTTTTCTGATTCCACACAAATCTTAAGATGATTTGTTCCAACTCTGAAGAAAGTCCATGGTATTTTGATAGGGATTGCATTAAATGTGTAAATTGCCCTGGGTAGCATTGACATTCTCACAATATTCTTCCAATCCATGAGCATGGAATATTTTTCCATCTCTTTGTGTCTTCCTCAATTTCTTTTTTTTTTTTTAGATCTTATTTATTTATTCATGAGAGACACACGGAGAGAAAGAGAGAGGCAGAGACACAGGCAGAGGAAGAAGCAGACCCCATGCAGGGAGCCTGACATGGGACTCGATCCCGGGTCTCAGGAGCAGGCCCCGGGCCGAAGGTGGCACTAAACAGCTGAGCCACCCGAGCTGCCCATTTTCCTCGATTTCTATTTGTCAGTATTTATGAGCAATGCTAAGCAAATTAAATCAATGCAGTACCACTTCATATTCATTAGATTGGTAAAATTAGAAGATCTGATACTTCCAGCAGTTTGAGAAATTGTGTAGAAGTGAGCCATCTCATTCACTCCTGGTAGGAAGATAAATTGGTTTGTAACTACTTTGAAGGGCAACATGCCAGTTTCATGTAAAGATGAAGATGTGCATATCATATGCCTCAGCAATTCTACTTCTAGGTATAGAGAATATCTCCTACATGTAAAAATTTATTGAGGAATGATTATGTGTCAAGTGCTTAATGAATTGTCTTACTGAACCTTCAGTGCTAGTGTATGAGATAGACACTGTTATTGTTCTCATTTTATAGACAATGAACCAGGGCAGAAAGAGATTTAATAACTTACCTGGGTATATGTAGGTAATAAGCAAAAGACTTGAGATTGAAACACAGTCCGGCTCCAGAGACTGCTTTCTTAGCTAGCACCATCATATCATTCATATATAAAAGTTTGATTCAATTTTGTTGGTAATAACAAAATAATAATTATTATTCATAAAATTACCTAAGAGTTCTTTATTGTAAAATGGCTGAAGAAGTTGTTACTCTTCATATGATAGAATTCCACATGCCAGTTAAAATAAATGATTAAGTGGATCTATATGTATTACAGGTCTTAAAACATAAAATTGTGTGATAAAAAATGCAGAAGGACTCATACATTCTTTGTGTAATTTCCAAAACAATACTTGTAGATATGAACATAAGCATATTTAATAAAATATGAATTTATGGACGGAAGTGGTATATACTCACTCTGAAATAGTGGTCACTTCGGGATGAGTTTAGGAAGTGAAATTATAGGATTAGGGAGGAATATAAAGGGGACTTCCACTAAATTTGTAACATTTTATTTCTGTAAAAATTAAAGGCAAATTCTTAAAAGCCAACAACAAAAAATAACCCTAATTTTAAAAAGGGACAAAGGACTTGAATAGACATTTCTCCATAGAAGATCTATACGTAGACAACAAGCACATGAAAAGATGTTCAACATCATGGGTCATTAGGGAAATGCAAATCAAAGCCACGTTCAAATCAATTCCTCTTTTTACCAACTAGAATGACTATCCTAGGATGTTGGTAAGGATGTAGGGAAATAAGAACCTTTGTACATTGCTGATGAGAAGGTAAATAGTGTGACCACTGTGAAAAACAGTTTGGTGGTTCCTCAAAAACTGAACATATAATTATATGAAGGAAGGAAGTCCACTTCTAATGGAAAACAGAGACTCAAACAGATACTTGTAGGACAATATTTTTTTTTTACTTGTAGGACAATATTTATCGCTACATTACAACAGCCAAAAAGTGGAAATAACACAAATGTCCATCAACAAATGAATGGGTGATGGGCATTAAGGAGGGCATGTGATGTGATGAGTCCTAGGTGTTATACACTACTGATGAATTATTGAACTCTACATTGAAAACTAATGATGCACTATATGTTGGCTAACTGAATTTAAATTAAAAAATGAGTGGATAAATGAAATGTGGTATATACATACAGTGGAATATTAAGTCATAAAAAATAAATTCTGATGCATGCAAAAACCAGGATGAACCTTGAATACATTATGCTAATGAAAGAAGCCAGAACAAAAGATCAAATATTGTATGACTTCCCTTACGTGAGGTACCTAGACTAGGTCATAGGGACAGTAAGTAGATAAGATGATACCAAAGGGCAGGGGAATGGGAAGTTATTACTTAGTGGGTACAGAGTTTCTGTTTGGGATAAAAAACATTTTAGAAATAGAGGGTAATAATGGTTGCACAACAATGTAATTAATGCCACTGAACTGTACACTTAAAATAGTTTTAAATTGCATATTTTATGTTATATATATTTTACCACAGTATTTTAAATTCTGAGACAACTATGGCTAAATATTAATATTTTAATATTTAAATGATAGACACATGGTTCTGTATTATTTGTATTTTTTTAATTCTTGAAATAATTCCATGGTGGATTTATTCAGAAGAAAAGCGTATACTATTAAAGAAAGAGAAAAATATCTTGGGAGGGTTTAAGATTTCTGGATATAGGAAGTTCATTAATTCACTTGCCAATGATATCACAGTGTATTGCATTAAATATTAAAATTAATGAATTAGGGGATCCCTGGGCGGCTCAGCAGTTTGGCGCCTGCCTTTGGCCCAGGGCGTGATCCTGGAGTCCTGGGATCGAGTCCTGCATTGGACTCCTGGCATGGAGCCTGCTTCTCCCTCTGCCTGTGTCTCTGCCTCTCTCTCTCTGTCTATCATAAATAAATAAATAAATCTTAAAAAAATTAATTAATTAAAGCAACCCAAATCCACTCAAATGATTTGGAAGCTGAAACAATGCATGCTTTTATGTGTGCAAACATTTTAAATTCATTTGAATGTCAAGCAGACAAAGGGTCATACACCTTGACAATCTCAGCAGTTTGGGGAGAAAGCTGCATTTAAATTTTAAAAGGCCAGCAAAACAGATGTACTACATTTGCACTGTTCCCATTAGAATTTCAGGCTACGAATCAGCAGGAAAGAGTGCGATCCAGGCTACTTCCAAGTGTATGTCTAATTGTGTGAAAATTTCTCCTATTTTATGTCCTATCCATATATTATACAGTAAGGAGACCTTTTTTAGACATGAATTTTGTAAGAGGAGCTTAACTAGTCCATTTTCAAGTGTTTGATGTTCTTAAAACAATTAAAGTTTATATTTCTATGGTAAGAAAAGGATGGACTTAACAATAGGTTTTAAATGTGCTATGTTAGTAAGAAATTCAGATCAGGTGATAGAACTGAATTCAGATTGTGTCTCTATCAGTTTTTAACTACCTGTTGTTGAGCTAGTTGCTTAATCTATCCTAGATCTCCATCTAATATAAAAAGGAATGGGTTGACATCAGATCATCTCTGAGGATCAACCATTCTCTACTAACAAGGTCCCTTCATTTTTTATAAAATAAGGTAAAAATGATTCCAGAATCTTGGCATAAAAGCCATTTTAAATCAGTGTTTTTTATGGACAATTGCTGTATGCCAAATATTTTTTTTCATTTTCTTTTGGCTACATTTAGATAGGATGAACACAATTAAGAGGAGGGTCAAACTAACAGCAGGTTCATGATTTTTAAGTATTCTTTATGGTACAAAATATCATGTGCAGGGTTTCAGTTTCCAAAACCACCAGCCTATTTGCTTTCTTGTTCCAAGCTGTTTTGTGTACACTGAGAAAGCTGGGATAAACTTTCGTTTGACTTTGGGGTTTTGTTCTTCTAAAAGGAAGTCTATATTTGCCCTTCAAAAGTAATAAACAAGTAATAAAATTGTCTTCAAAAGAAGCAAGACAATTAAGTACCCATTATTCTAGAGCAACATTGTCCAGTAAAAAGATAATGTGAACTACATATGCAATTTAAAATTTTCTAATAGTCATTAAAATTTAAAAAGACATGAATGAAAGTAATTTTATTTTCTTTAACACAATATATCTAAAACATTACCATTATAACATATAATTAATATTACAAAAAATAGTGAGATAGTTTGCATTCTTTTTTCTTAGTCTTTGAAGTCTGGCATAAATTTTGTTTTAAAGATTTAGTTTATTTGAGAGGTGGAGAGAGAGTACAAGCAGGGTGAGTGGCAGAAGCAGAGGGAGAGGGAGAAGCAGGTTCCCCACCAAGTGGGGAGCCTGATGCCAGGCTTGATTCCAGGACCCTGGGTTCATGTCTAGTGTAAATTTTATACTTGGAGCACATTTTGGTTTGGATTAGCCTCATTTCAATAGTCTGTGGCTATCATATTGGATACTGCAGGCTATAAAAAAAAGGTAGGCTTTAAAAAATTATTTTGTAAAAAGTATTTCCAGCCTTGACATGCAAACAGGTCACTAGTGGAGAAGTGCACTCATTCATATAAATAACCCAGACCAGCTGGTGGAGGAAGATGTTTAGTCCAGTTGCTGCTCTCCAAAATCCAGATGTTAGGGAGATCTCTTAAGGGGGACAACAAGTGGCTAAGTTAGGCCTACTTGCAGATAATTGCAATGTGGAGTAGTTTTACAAAATTAATTTTTGTCAGAGGTGATTTTATTGCAAACTTCAAGTGAACTCCATTCCAGTGAATTTGATTAGTTATCATTTAAGCACAGTATCACAATATCTGTAAGAGGCTGTTGGCAGAGGATAGAGCATGATTTGTCATTTTCTTCTTATTGCTGAGGTGTCTCCTAGATAAAGGGTGCATGACTGGAATAACTATGTTGTAGGCATACATTGTATATTTGTATGTGGTCTTTCATAAACTGAGGGGTGGCTTTTAGAGCAGTCTAGATTAAAAAAAAAAAGAATCCAAGAAACTCTGACAGATGTCAGTCCTTTTTCTTTTATTACATAGTAGAAGCCCTCAGGCTGTCACTCAAGAACTTTTACTTTTTTAATTTACATACCCACATATAAAAATAATGAGGATGATCTTACCTTCTGCTTCTATCTAATTTTTATTTTCAAAATTCCTTTCACTTGTATTATTTTCATTTCTATCAACTTTCTGCAAGTTAAAGATGGTAATCCATCTTTTCTCCTTTGAGACCTTGGTCACTGTGATTAGTACACATCCCTGTACCTTCCTCTTATCGTGTAATGTGAATGCTACCACTTTTCTCATAGAGTTTTGGGGTCTTAAATTTTTTAAAAGTTTTTTTGTGTTTTTTTAGTTTAAATTCAATTTGCAACATAAGTACATCATTAGTTTCAGATGTGCCACAGAGAGTGCTCAATAATTTATCAGTTGTGTTCAACACCCAGTGCTCACCACATCAGTTTTGGGTTTAAATAAGATAGCATATTTAGAATGTATTGCATACTGTGTGTGATCACTAGATGTTAGTTACCCTCATTAATAGATATTTAAGTGAAGAATTTAGCAAACTATATTGTCAGTTTTAGACATGAGAGTCATAATAGCTAAAGTAAACATTTTGCCATATGAAAACATTGACTCATAAACTAGAGGGATCTGAGATTCAGTTTATTTTTTTAATAATAAATTTATTTTTTATTGGTCTTCAATTTGCCAACATACAGAATAACACCCAGTGCTCATCCCATCAAGTGCCCCCCTTAGTGCCCGTCACCCACTCACCCCCATCCCCCGCCCTCCTCCCCTTCCACCACCCCTAGTTCGTTTCCCAGAGTTAGGAGTCTTTATGTTCTGTCTCCCTTTCTGATATTTCCTACCCATTCAATTTAATAACATGCTTTGAGGACCTATAACATGACAGGCACTGTGCCAGGCACAGATGATCTACTCTACAAGAGACGGAAGGCAAGGAAGGGAAGTGGTTTGCTTATGGTCATATGGTTAATATATAATGACAGTGACTCAAAGATAAAGGTTTTCTAATAAGTTCAGGCACTTTTCATGACACTACTTCCATCTCTTCTTCCCCGAAACTTAACAATTTGTTATTTAGCTCATGAGTCCACAGAAACAGCATATTGGAGGTACCTGGACAGTACGTGAGTCGGGCGTACTGACAGCAATAGTGACAGTTGACATTCAGGGCTTAAGGGAGGAAGCAGAAACACTACATGATTATAGTTCATGACAGTATCTCATGTTCACAATGATGACCTCCTAAAAATAAAGTAGAACATATTAAAAAAAACCCTCTAAGTCAGAAAGATTTTCATTAAAGTGGTTAAAGTGACATGACAGTGGAAAAGATTATTAGAAAACATGTAGCAAAGTTGTTTTCAACTGCTCTTTTTACAAAAGTGCCTGAGAGGCCACTGACTACAGCTTCAGCTTCCATAAAAAGTTTCTTTTGACAAAAGAGTTCCGTATATGTGTATATAACGTGCAATGTATGTATGCCTATATGTCATATATATTATATATGGTATATATGCTACATATCTATCCACCTGTCTACCTACCTGTCTATCCATCCATCCATCCATCCATCCATCCATCCATCCATCTCAACAGCAATATGATTCAACTACCTTCTGTTTTCCTGTAAGCCTTTCACCCAGGCCCTCTTTCCCTGGGGTTACTAGACAGGATCATTAGACTAGTTCTTAAGATCCCTAGACTAGGTGTATGGCTCAAGATGGACCAAGGAGATTCCCCTATCCCAGGAATTTAAATTCTGCACAGAGATAAACAGAAACTGAAAATGTTTGGAAGCAGTACCCTGGAGAGGAAATTCATGAGTTCTTTTTGCACTAATCTCCAGGACTGCTCTGATTCTCATCCTTCCCAAGGTTTGATTAGCTAGCTCTTCCTTTAATTTGGTGAATTATCTCAGTATCTTTTCAATAAATCATCATTGCTTAAGTTAGTCCGACTTGGTTTCTTTTGTTTGCAACAAAACTGCTTAAGTGATAGTCTCAGAAAGTGAAAGTGATTTGCTCAATGTCACACAGTGAATGATAGAAACTTGACAAGGTGACAGTCTCCTAATCACCAATCTGGTCTCTAGCTGGATGCATACTCCATTCCTTGCTCCCAAGGTGGAACTCCCCATTCCATAATGATTCTGAATGAATGAGGCATCACTGTATCAGGCCAACACAAAACCGAGAGTTAAAATGAAGCAAGGACTTACCAGCTCCTGAGCATAGAACATACCAACGTAATGTAAGTATATTCTTTGCATAGTACTTTCTCCTCCAGACTTGCTTGAAGACCAAAATGTCCAGAAAAAGAAAAGATTGCTCTCCTCGTTTTGATGCATTGAACTTGACAGTATCTTTCTACACAAGAAAGTGATTAACCATGCTTCAGCTCTGTAGCATTCAGGATTGTGTGGGCTTTGCTGTGGTAACAAACAAATTTTGGAATCTCAGTGGCTTAATACATAGAAATATTCTCATTTGCACATGAAACAGACCACCACTGCTCTGCTCACTCTGCAGGCTGGTTTCCTTCCAAGGGTGCCTCAGAAAGCCAGGTTGTTTCTTTTTTGTTGTTGTTTTTTTAAGATTTATTTATTTGTGAGAGAGAGGGAGAGAGAGAGAGAGAGAGAGAGAGAGAGAGAGAGAGAAGGAGAGAACATGAGCTTGACAGGCAGAAGGAGAAGAGTAGAGAGAGACAGTATCTTAAGCAGACTCCACACAGATCATGGAGCCCAATGCGGGGCTCAGTCTCACGACTCTGAGTTCATGACCTGAGCTGAAACAAAGAGTTGTGCACTCACTTAACCAACTGTGCCACCCAGGTGCCCCAAGCCAGGTTGTTTCCATCTGATGGCTCTGTCATCACAACAGGAAGCCTCTTTGATCACACTGAAGGTTAAAATTCAGCAAGGGCTTTTCACTTCCACAACTCAAAGGAGACAGTGCACTTTACTTGTGCTCAGAGTGGTTTACCCAGTGTATTTGATGCCTGCACTGGATAATTTTGTAATGCACTCCTTCTCTATGTAACAAAATTATTTCAGTAATGATCATGGCATGAAGTGAATAATAAAAATGGCCACGCAAAGTCAGTGAAAATTTTCTTTGTGATTTTCATATCAAGCCAATAAAAGTAAAAAACAAAAAGTAAAATAAATGTTAGTGCAAAAAAGAAAAAAAGTAATGGATTAATACTTCATATTTATATAAAGGTGGTTTTTGAAAAGAGGGAGAAATTACCACATATTACCAACCACATATTGGCATGACCCACTAATAAATAATAACTAAAAAGTAAGATTACATTGCTGACTTTAAGAGTGCTACACATTTGTCAATGATTCATCAAAATCAGTCTCATATTCATGTTCACTTGTCATTGATCAAAGAATACATTTATTAAGTTCAATTTTAGACCTTTTAACAATATGCAATGACAGATTTATACATAATTAGAAAACATATTTTTTAAGATTTTATTTATTTATTCATGAGAGACACAGAAAGAGAGAAGCAGACACAGGCAGAGGGAGAAGCAGGCTCCATGCAGGGAGCCTGATGCCAGACTCGATCCTGGGACTCCAAGATCATGCCCTGGGCTGAAGGCAGGCGCTAAACCGTTGAGCCACCCAGGGATCCCCATAATTAGAAAACATCTTAAACATAAGGAAAAGTTTGGTAGAGACTTAAAGAATCCAGTTTCACAATAAATTCTAGGAATTATAATACTATCCATGTATTTGTCTCTTTGGGATTGATTCCAGTGGCCTTTATGTATTTCTGCGGTCAAAAAACTTTTAAAATCACAAATCAAAATGCTAAATATTGACATAGAACGAGATTGGAGGTAACTTAAATTCTAAGTCTTTGTCTTCATAGTCACTGTGTTGTCATGGTTTATTTTGTATTCACTGTTTAAACACAAGGATATGTAGTGCCACAGGGGCTGGAGACAGGAAGTGTGTTCTAAGGGGCTCAAATAACTCCAGATTCTACTGGGTGACAGCCACTGAGGGGGACACTTGACGGGATAAACACTGGGTGTTATACTATATGTTGGCAAATCGAACTCCGATAAAAAATATACAAAAAAACCCCCAAATGACTCCAGATTCTGACAAACTCTTAAACTTGTATAGCTGAATCTGTGTCAGGGCTGACTGTATACCTACCATTTCTCCAAATTAACTTCTATGTGGAATATAATGTTTCTTAAAGAATAATAACAAAGTGCTGATTTGAGACTAAGATACATGCTATTAAGACACAGTAATCACTGTTTATTTCCAACTTTAAGAATACTGAAATATTTTTTTTCAGAGAGTAATGATGTATTACTGACCTTGTTTAGGATTGCCAGAATGATGTGAAAATAGGTTGGTTTTAAATTCTCTACAGACCATGCATCTTTATTATATGCACCCTGGTAGATTGCTTCCACCTCCATAGTTTTGATGCACCACTGGCTCGCAGTCCATTGACCAGAACATAGTGATTTTCAGTGCTATGTCTGGGTCAACCAGCACTATGACTCAGATGGCGCAGGATCTTTCCAACCAAGGGGTATGTGTGTACTCAGAAACAGCTCAGGCAGCTGTGGTTTAGACTCTTTCAGGTCTGGCAGATGGTGAGGATAGATACATGTACTTTAATGGACAAGTTTTTCAAATAAGACTAGGATTTTTTTCAGAGAGGATTCAGGAAGAACATAACAAAATATAGCTTTGAATCAGAGGGATTAATTTTCTGATTGCTTTCAGGGCCTCTTTCCATTCTCAGAATTCAGTGCTACCTTTTGGGGATTGGTCATCCTCCAGATAAGCTGCATCCTGTCATCTAGAACAGATAAAAATGGGAAAATTTGCAGTAATGCAGTGTTTTCAAAATGTTCTTGCTAAGAATCACTTGGGACAACTTGTAACTACATAAATTACCAGACCTTTCCTCCAAGACATTCTACTTGAATAGTTCTGGGTTGGGGCCCAGGACTCTGAATAGGTAGACTAGGTGATTCTTATTTTCAGGCAATTTTGGATAAGAGTTTTAAGAGTAGTTATAAGAGTACATTCAATATAGTCTAAGGAACCTGGGTTTGACTTTCTGTTTGATGTTCAAATTTCCCTGAGTTTAGAGAGAGAACAATTTTCAGCTGTCTAGTTCTGACAAGGCAGGCCCAAGACTTTTTTTAAAGGTTTTATTTATTTATTTGAGAGAGAGCTGAAGAGAGAGCATGAGGTAGGGGGAAGAGACAGAGGGAGAAGCAGGCTCACCACTAGCAGGGAGCCCGAGGCGGGGGTCTATCCCAGGACCCTGGGATCGTGACCTAAGCTGAAGGCAGATGCTTAACTGACTGAGCCACCCAGGTGCCCGCCCCCCCCCCCCCGCCTTTTAAAAGATTTTATTTATTTGAGAGAGCAAGAGAGAGAGCATGAGCAGGGAGGAGAGGGATGTGGCAGGCCCAAAACTCTTTAATCAGAAGTGGACATGGTAGGCAAAGTGTAGTAAGTAACAGAACAAACTTTCTCAGGTTGTTTGTGGGGATAGGAGGATAGAGACTTACAAGGCAATGGTTTTCAACATGACTGAGAACCAGTTGTATTGTAGTTGAAAGGAATTTCCAGGTGCTTTTAATGTGCATTTTAGTACTTCTAAATCAGTGCTTCTCATTTGTTGGTTGCACATGGAATTATCTGAGTAGTTTATTTTTTTATTCATGAGACACACACACACACACACACACACACACACACACACACACACACACAGAGGCAGAGACACAGGCAGAGGGAGAAGCAGGCTCCATGCAGGGAGCCTGACGTGGGACTCTATCCTGGGTCTCCAGGATCACGTCCTTGGCTGAGGGTGGCGCTAAACCGCTGAGCCACCCGGGCTGCCCTTATCTGGGTAGTTTAAAAACTGATGACTGGGTGCATCTGGCAGCTCAGTTGTTGAGCCTCTGCCTTCAGCTCAGGTTGTGATCCCGGGTCCTGGAATGGAGTCCCTCATTGGGCTCCGTGCAGGGAGCCTGCTTCTCCCTCTGCCTATGTCTATGCCTCTCTCTCTGTATGTCACTCATGAATAAATAAAATATTTTTTAAAAAGCAAAAACTGATGCCTGGGTCCCACCCGGAGGGTTTCTAATGTAATTGTTCTTGGGTGTGGCCCAGGCACTGGATAATTTTTAAGTTCCCAGGGTGACCTTAATATTCATCCACAATATAAACCTACTCCCTCAGATTGAAATTCTGTGATCTACGGTCTACACCTGGCCAGGTCATAATGGGCATTTGTTCTATAAATCGACAGGTATGCCATTGATAAATTGAAGCAGCAGGAAGTATAATCAGGTTTCACTTGAAACCAGAGTAGACTAGCAGAAAGTTGTGGTGACTTAGGTTTTGCATACAATTTATGTCAGTCTTCAAGACTCTGAAAATTCTTGGAGTAAAGGACTTTGAAAAATGCCTGATACATAGAAGACAATCAATGTGAAATAAATGAAAGACAGTAGAATCTGATGCCTGGAGGAACTGAAATACTTGATAGTGAACAGAAGAGGGCGCTCTGACACAAATCATATTGCATCGCGGTCCCAAAGGAGGTATGAGATGGAGGGGAGTTGGCATGAGAACAAGGCAAAAGCCCACGTTGTAAAATTAGATTTTAATACTTAAGATGATTTGGATGCAGGTGATAGAATACCCAACTAAAAGTCGCTTAATAAGAGGATGTTAATCAATTTCATAACGAGAATTTTGGAGTAGGCAGTTTCAGGTTAATCCAGCTGAATGACATCAGGGCTGAAGATTGGCTCTTCTAGTCTGTGATTCTCTTTGCTTTCCCTTCATGCTCCCAAGATGCCTGCCACAGCTCTCAGCATTCTGTCTTCACACAGTTGCATACAAAAGGAGGAAGAAAGGAGAAATTGAATCTGAACTGGTCTATTCTCAGAAAAACTCAGTAAAAAAAATATTTTCTAGAAGCTGCCCCCCTCAGCCCCAGCGGACTTTCCTTATGTTTTACTGGCTGGAACTAAGTTATATGCCAACCTCTGCATTAATCACTGTCAGAGAGGTAGAGGTATGGAGCAACGTTATTGTCTTAGATCATGTTTCATTGCCTGGGACCTGTACATCGCCATTGCATATCTTTGGTAAAGGAAGAGGGGATGAATATCAGAGGGATTTGCCCAACCTGACTAACTTCAGGTTAAGCTTAAAAAGATAAGGATGTAACTATATTTTTGCTGCGTGGGAACAGTTTGGTCTCAGAATTTGGATTACTTTGTCCAAGAGATGACTGAGGTGGCATTGGCAAGGAGCCACGCCAGTTATTACAGTGTCGGGTACTGAGTTTTGTATAAGTTGGCAAAACTGCTAACTAAACGTCACAAGTGCATGTGTATTATGAACAAAGAGTGATAAAAGACATGTCCTCGTATACAGAGAATTCACAGGAAATGGTTCAGCCAGGTGGCAGGTTTATTTTAATGGATACCAGTGGCAGGTTTATTTTAATGGATACCAGTTAAAGTCTGGTTGGGCGGGAAAGATGCCAAGATGTATTCTCTCTCTCTCTCTGTCTCTCTCTCCCTCACACACACACACACACACACACACACACACACACACAGTTTTGGAGGGGAGTTAGTCTTGTTCTTGTTTGGAGATACTTATTGACGTGTAGGAATATGTTGGGGCCAAATAATTATGTGATCCATTGTTCTTCTCTGTATGAATTTCATATGGCTCTGAGAACCTCATTTGTGTGAGTAGTGTCAAGGGAAGCCTGTGTCCAGTCTGAAGAAACATGGTACCCAGCCTGAAGTGGATTGTTGTATATATTTGAAGAAAGAAATGGAAATCATGCATTGTGGTATTATACTTCTGAGCTTATTCTCTGTAGCAACATTAACACATTGCATATTTCATTATAAGTATCTTCTGGTGAGTTTTTGGGTAAATCTGATAGATGACTACTGTCTGACATTGCCTTTTTGCTGAATTTGTTGAGAGCTATAAAATGGCATCCTCTCAAATGAAATCTGAATTCTGGTGACTTCAAAATCTTAAAGATGGCTGTAGTTTTGTTGAAGCTTATCATTTCACAGAGTAGATTTAAATACATAGGAACTTTGATTCATTTTAGAGAATAAGAAATCACCTTTTCTGTATTTCACCCATGAAACACTAGTTCTACATATTATTTCATTAAAAAAATGGTTTCATGGTTCCATAGTTTTAATGATTCCATTGTTTATGTAGAAAATTGTGTGTTCAGTACCCTCTTCTTCATATTATCAATATATGTTAAAATCTTTGAAAGGTTTTACAACAGAGAAAGTTGCTTTCTTTATTTCAGTGTTTCCCAAAATATTTAAGAACCGAGTATATTTTTCTTGTCATATACCATGAAACAGGCTTTCTTAGCACATTTTAGAGATGCTACACTCCTTGATGTTTACAAAAATAGGAAAACATATTAAGAAATCATCAATCCAAAAGTCAGTCCTAGAGAGAGGTTAAGGTACCAAAACAAGCAAAGAACCAGAGGCAGGGCACAACAGGAAGTGTTTGAAATAATAGACATTAGTTCAATGAAGGGTTTGACATCTTTGCTATGAAAAGGGAAGTGAGGCAATAAAAGTAAGCAAGGGTCAAGAAGGTCTTATATGTTAGGTTAAAGAGTTTGGATTTCATAATGAAGCATTAGTCGTTGAAGTTTTTGAAACACAAGGATGCTTCTGTATTTCAAGAGGCTAACTCTCATCAGTATGATGTCTGGACTGGTGGAATAAGACCCTTTAAGAACATAATAGCAGTAGACCAGGCAGGTGGGAAGAGGATGGAAGAACAGCAAATGGAATTCTTTTTTTAAAAAATATTTTATTTATTTATTCATGAGAGACACAGAGAGAGAGGCAGAGACACAGGCAGAGGGAGAAGCAGGCTTCTCACAGGGATCCCAATGTGGGACTTGATCCTGGAACCCCGAAATCACGCCGTGAGCCGAAGGCAGATGCTCAACCACTCTTGAAGGGCCTTATAGGGATATGGATCTGCTGTGTTTTGGAATCCATCAAGAACCCTCCCTCCCACATTAAAAGCATAGAATGGTGGTTTCCAGGGACTGAAGGTGTAGGGGAAATGGGGAAAGGTTGGTCAAAGGGTACAAACTTCCATTTACAAGATGAATAAGTTATGGAGATCTAATGTGCAACATGGTGATTATAGTTAACAATACTGTATTATATATTTGAAAGTTGCTAAGAGAATTTGTGTTTAATGGGTATGGAGACTCAGTTTTATAAAATGAAAAAAGTTTTAGAGATCTGTTGCACAACAATATAAATATACTTAACACCACTGAACTGTACACTTAAAATGTACACTTAATAATAAATACATTTAATATTGTTATATTTTTACCATAATAAACCTGAAAAATTTTCCTAGCGAATTAATTATATTAATAAATTTCAAATATTATATGATCCTTGTTTGCATTTTAGGGATTTAAAAAACATTTTTATTCAAATCAAAACCACAGCGATCGATCACCTCACACCTGTTAGTGTGGTTATTTCTTTTTAAGATTTTGTTTATTTATTTGACAGAGAGAGAGAGAGAGAGAGAAAGCGTGAGAGAGCCCAAGCAGGAGGAGCAGCAGGCAGAGGGAGAAGCAGGCTACCTGCTGAGTAAGGAGCCTGACATGGGGCTTGAAACGAGGAACCTGGGATCATGACCCAAGCTGAAGACGGACACTCAACTGACTGAGCCATTCAGGTGCCCCAGTGTGGTTATTATTTAAAAAAAAAAGTGTTGGTGAGAAATTGGAACAATTTTATGTTACTAGTGGGAATGTAAAATGGTACAACCACTATGGATAAGAGTATAGACCAGTATAGAAAGTAAACCTATACCTATCATATCATCCAGTAATCTCACTTCTGGGTATGTATCCAAAATAATTGAAATCAGGATTTCAAAGAGCTATCTGTACTCCTATGTTCATTGCAGCATTATTCACAATACCTAAGACATGGAAGCAACTTAAATGTTCATTGATGAATGAATTTGCACACAATGGAATATTATTCAGCATTAAAAAAGGAAATCCTGCCATTTGCAATAATATGGATGAACCTGGAGAACATTTTGTTAAGTGAAATAAGCCAGATACTGAAGGACAAATACTACATGATTCTACTTACATGAGGTGTCTAAAGTTGTCACACTCTTAGAAACTAAAGAGAATGGTGGTTTCCAGGGGCTGGGACGAGGGGGAAATGAAGAGTTGGTGTTCAATAGGCATAAAGTTTCAGTTAGACAAAATGAATAAGTTCTAGAAATCTACTGTAGGACATTTTGCCTGTAGGTAACAATACTGTATTGTGCACTTAAAAATGTAAGAGGTTAGATCTCATATTAAGTGTTCTTACCACAATTAATAAAATTCATTATTGAATATATTATATATACTGCTAGATTTGTTTTGTCATTGTTTTACTTGGTATTTTTGTAGATGGTGCATATATCAGCCTATTGTGTATGATACACACACACATATATTATATATATATATATGTATCAGTTTATATCTTTGGTATCATCTTTCTCATCTCTGGGTATCAGAGTAATGCTTGCATTAGAAGCTCCTTTGAGGAGCTTTCCTTCGTATGTGTTAGAATGTTTTATGTAGCATGGAATTACATTTTCTTTAAAAGTGGCTTCTCAACTCTGGCACAGTTGACATTTTGGATTGGATACCTCTTTGTTGTGGTGATCTGTCCTGTGTTCTGTAGTATGTTTAGCAGCATCCCTGGTCTCTACACATGAAATATCAGTAGGTCCCCTGCCCCTCAACTGTGACAAGCCACAATGTCTCCAGACCTTGCCAAATGTCCTGGGGGGTGGGTGGCAACTCCTCCACATACACACTCACCAGCTGAGAAACCTTGGTATAAAGGAACTCTACCACTGTTTGCGCCTGGAGCCTTTTTAAGGAGCTTTGAGAGTATTTCTCATCTTTTTCATGATTATTAGTCTTCCAAAGTTTTTTACTTTTTGTGCCAATTCTGATATCTTTGATATTCTCACAAAACCATTTATTTAATGAATATAATCTTTCCTCTTCCCATTTTTTGTTTTTGAATATTTTTTGTTTTACCTTTGCCAGAGGTTTGTCTATATATCATTCTTTTTTAAATAATAAATTTATTTTTTATTGGTGTTCAATTTGCCAACATACAGAATAACACCCAGTGCTCATCCCGTGAAGTGCCCCCCTCAGTGCCCGTCACCCATTCACCCCCACCCCCCTGTCCTCCTCCCCTTCTACCATCCCTAGTTCTTTTCCCAGAGTTAGGAGTCTTTATGTTCTGTCTCCCTTTCTGATATTTCCTACCCATTTCTTCTCCCTTCCCTTCTATTCCCTTTCACTATTATTTATATTCCCCAAATGAATGAGAACATAGAATGTTTGTCCTTCTCCGATTGACTCATTTCACTCAGCATAATACCCTCCAGTTCCATCCACGTTGAAGCAAATGGTGGGTATTTGTCATTTCTAATGGATAAAGAAGATGTAGTTCATGTATACAATGGAATATTACTCATTCTTTTTTTTTTTAATTTCACAAAGTCACTTCCTGTTTCTTACCAAGTATTAATACTATGCCATGTGGATCAAACAAGTTCCTTACCAAAATGAATCTCTGAGCTAATTGCAGGACACAGATTTGCAAACCTCTAGTTACGGTATGAGAACAGCATAGGTTGGATCCTATGAAAAGACAAGAAGGATAACTAAATAATAACTCTAGGGTCAGGAAAGGCTTACCAGAAGCTGGAGCTGAGTCCTGAAAGATTTGAAGCAAAATCATCTTAGATACAACTATGTGGAGCTGGTTAAAAATGTTCTAGAAATTCTATGATCTGTCTCCCTTTCTGATATTTCCCACACATTTCTTCCCCCTTCCCTTATATTCCCTTTCACTATTATTTATATTCCCCAAATGAATGAGAACATATAATGTTTGTCCTTCTCCGACTGGCTTACTTCACTCAGCATAATACCCTCCAGTTCCATCCACGTTGAAGCAAATGGTGGGTATTTGTCATTTCTAATAGCTGAGTAATATTCCATTGTATACATAAACCACATCTTCTTTATCCATTCATCTTTCGTTGGACACCGAGGTTCCTTCCACAGTTTGGCTATCGTGGCCATTGCTGCTATAAACATCGGGGTGCAGGTGTCCCGGCATTTCACTGCATCTGTATCTTTGGGGTAAATCCCCAGCAGTGCAATTGCTGGGTCGTAGGGCAGGTATATTTTTAACTGTTTGAGGAACCTCCACACAGTTTTCCAGAGTGGCTGCACCAGTTCACATTCCCACCAACAGTGTATGAGGGTTCCCTTTTCTCCACATCCTCTCCAACATGTGTTGTTTCCTGCCTTGTTAATTTTCCCCATTCTCACTGGTGTGAGGTGGTATCTCATTGTGGTTTTGATTTGTATTTCCCTGATGGCAAGTGAGACATGAACAGAAATCTCACAGAGGAAGACATAGAAATTCTATGAAAGGATAGCTCTGAGTATGGGAAGATGTTGAGGATAGGTTAGGTTTTGGACAGATGTGTGAGTGGTGGAGGTAATTTCAGGTGAGGAAAATTGTAGACATAAAGCTTTAAATGAAAACTTAAAAAAATTAAAGTGTCTTTTTATATTTGAAAGAAAAAAAAGAATGCTTTTGAAAATCTCTAGAATGAGTGACAGGAATATGTGTGTGCTGTATGAAAATCAGGACGCTGAAGTAGTTAGAGGGCAAAAACATCAAAGTCCACTTTCAATCATACTTATTCATTATATGTCTGCACATATCATACACTTCCCAACTCCCCTTGTCCCTTTATAACTTGTCCTTTTTTTGAAGTCCTACATCATTTACATAACTGGAGGGATTTTTCTGGTGCCTGAGGAAACTTGGTCTTAATATGAAAAAAAGTGTTCCACACCCCTTAGCATTAATGTTACGGTCATTGTACATGCGCTTCCCAAATGACTTTTATGAGAAATGGCAGTGTTCCCTTTGGACCCATCTGATTCCTAGCATGATTCATAGTCCTATCAGGCAGTGTGCACCAATGAGAGAGTGAGTCAAGGTCAGGGCCACTGACAAGAAAAAGATTGGAGTGATAATGTCGTAAAATGAACCTGAGCTGAGGGTTTGGCTTTTTACCTCTCTAGAAATTTGAATTACCTGGGTTGTGATCTGGAAACGTGTACATTGCTTTTCAAATCATCATTTGTACTGCTGTTTCCAAAATTGTATTGTGACTTGTTTAGTTCTTCCCTTGTGTTCATGTCACGAAAGAGAATAGCTGAATGGTATCATGCCTTACCAAGTGACAAGTGTACCAACCTTGGTAGGGAATCCCATGTGGCCTTAAAGAGGTAGGCCATCGACAGTGAATCTAATCAAACTTTTACCAGGGGAATCTCTGAGGAGGTTGTCAAAGACCTGTGCCAAGAGCTAAAAGTACTTGTTACACCATTTTGCTACTTATAGAGTGTGATCTACATGCAGTTAGTTAGTGTGGTGTGGAATGGTACTCTCACTGGCTAGCAGTTCTTTGTATTTATGTATGTATACTTACGTTTGCTTTTGAATATCCTTTTCCTCCTGTATGCCTTTTCTCCCACAGTCCTGGCGGTGGGCCCTTACTCATTCTTCAGGCTATCACCCCAGTCATTAATGCTGGGAGGCTGTGATTCTTTTCTCCTAGGTAGAGCTTGTCATCCCTTTTTTGTGGCCCAACTATAACATGTACATTCCTATGTCATTGAACTTAGTGTGCTTTCTTGTAACATGTTTCTTTACATCCTCATCTCTCCTTGTAACTAATATACTCTTTGAAGGAAGGAGCTTTGGTGGTAGTCTTTGAAGCTGAGTGCCTAGCATGGTTAGTATGAAATGTTTTGGGAAATGAATTGAGTGTTGCTCTCTCTGTCACATAACTGTGACATGTTCAGTCTTCAATGGTAATAGAAAAGTTTCCTTTGACTTGGGGTAAAGACCCCATCTGTGACCCCAAATACTTCCTAATAGAACCTAATGTATTTTATTATAATTTTCTTTTCTATCTCTGTTTCTTATGATCCTTTTGGTACAGGGATTGTGCCATATTCATCTCTGTACCCCCCAAAGCCTAGTGTCTACATGGTTTAGAGTATATACTCAATAAATGTTGGATGGATGGATAAATGGATGGATAGGGGGATGGGTAGATGATTATTGGAAATAATGTGATGGAACAGTGACTTGGAATTACAATATCTGGATGTAATTCCCAGTTCTATCTATTATTAACTGCTTGATTTTGAGCAAGTCACTTCACTGTTTGAAGTCTTAGTTTCTCAATTATAAAGTAGAAACAATAATCCTTATTCTGCTTTCCTCAGTGGATTAGTGCAAAGAAAAAGATCAAAATAAAATAATAGCTGTGAGATTTAAAAGATACTTTTAATGGTCTTTGCAAAGTTATGGGTGATTAAAAAAGAAAAGCAAGTCAAAGAATGACCTAACTTTATCATTTCTATGTAAAGCTAGAATAGTCTTTTTTACAAGATTTAAAAATTCTTTTGATAGTGGGACACAACGCACTGATGCTGGGATAGATGAAAGGCAGACTTCTGTTATTATAGCTCTGAATGAGAAAAGGCTGCAAGGCAGGGCCACACAGCAGGTTGTATTTGGGGATAGGGTAACAGCAAGCTTAGAGCTATAGAGGGCAGCTTATGTATCACAAGTGGGATAGGGCTAGCTAGGTTTTGTGGGCTCCCTGTGGATTGGCTAATTTGAATAAATTCTTGTATTCCTGGGGGCTTTTCCTAGTTGTCTGGTACCTGGCCCTTGGGGCAGTTAGGGCAGATACAGAGTGTGTGAGCCTGAGAAGCAAAGTAGTTGGGATATGGACTTAATTAGCTGTTCAAGAAGACGAACTGGCATCTAGCCAGGGCCTCAAAACTGGGTTAAGACAGCCTTTAAAAAATATAATAAAATCTAAGGATCTCTAAAGCACATATTTTATTTATAACATCTACATGAGAAATGTTTTTCCTTTTTTTTTTTGAGAAATGTTTTTTTTTTTTTTTTTTCCCATAGAGACTCCTAGTTTCCATCTAAATCAGTGGATAATATAGATACTGAGGACAGTGGTGGGGGTGCTGTCATCTAAACATGTCTAAATCTCACCTCTGTTTCACTCAAGCTTCCTGATAAAACTGAAGCATTATAGACATACTTCAGACTTTGGATTTTAATCCTCTGCTTTCAAAATTTGTTTATTAGTTTTCTGATCATATAATACCAAAATACAATGTTGTTGCTAAGATTGAGGATTATATATAAGGTACTTATCACAGGGATTTTAACTGTTTGGTCATCTTTAATGAATAAATGGATCTAGGCAACATTTAACAGTAGGTGCTAAAAAATTACAAAAGAGAAACAACCTGAGAGAATATACCCTCACATAGCAGTACACAAAGCTCCTATAAAATCCTCTTGTGAAAGAAATACCAATGAACAGGAAATACAGAAGACAGAAGAACATATTAATGAAAATCAAATAGATGAAATCAGCAAAACCCAGACAGTCGAAAGTTGTTCAGGGAAATTATGCTAGTTTCCTGTGGCTGCTGTAACAAAAGTCTGGATAATTGTAGTATTAAAAAAGCAGAAATTGGGCGTCTGGCTGGTTCAGTGGTTGAGCGTCTGCCTTCAGCTCAGGTCGTTAACCCCGGGGTCCTGGGATCGAGTCCCACATCGGGCTCCCTGCATGGAACCTGCTTCTCCCTCTGCCTGTCTCTGCCTCTGTGTGTGTGTGTGTCTCTCATGAATAAATAAAATCTTTTTTAAAAAGCAGAAATTTATTCTCTTGCAATTCTGAAGGCCAGAAGTTTGAAATAAGAATCACTAGGCTGAAATCAGAGTGTCAGCAGGGCCACCGTCTCCCCAAAGCTTCTAGAAAAGATTCTGTTCCTTGTCTCCTCCATCTTCTGGTGGCTGCCAGCATTCCTTGTTTTGTGGCCCACTTCAGGAGCACTACATCTCTGTGCCCCTGATCATATTGGATTCTTTTTATGTATGAGAGGTGTAAACCTCTCTCTGCCTCTCACTTGTAAAGATCTTTGTGATTGCACATAGGGGTTGCCCAGATAATCTAGGATAATCTCCCTTTTGCAGAATCCTTAATTTAACAATATCTACACCCCCTCCTTTTGCCATATAAGCTTACATTCTAGGTTTCCACAGATTAGGATGTGCATATCTTTGAGAGGAGGTATTTTTCAGCCTACCACAGAAAACAATCCAGTTTTCTATTAAAAAAAGGGAAAGAGGGATGCCTAGATGGCTCAACGTTGAGCATCTGCCTTCGGCCCAGGGCATGACCCCAGAGTCCCGGGATTGAGTCCCACATTGGGCTCCCTGCATGGAGCCTGCTTCTCCCTCTGCCTGTGTCTCTGCCTCTCTCTGTGTGTGTCTGTCATGAATAAATAAATAAGATATTTTTTTTAAAAAAAAAAGAGGGAAAGGGGAAGCCTGGGTGGCTCAGCGGTTGAGCGCCTGCCTTTGGCCCAGAGTGTGATCCTGGAGACTGGGGATCAAGTCCCATGTTGCGCTCCCCGCAGGGAGCCTGCTTCTCCCTCTGCCTGTGTCTCTGACTCTCTCTCTCTCTCTCTCATGAATAAATAAAATCTTTTTAAAAAGAGGGAAAGGATAGAAAGGTGAACTATAGATTATAAAAGATTTCAGATATATACAAACCAATTTCAATATATGGAACTTGATCCTGATTCAAACAAATACATTAAAAAAATAGAAGATAACTAAGGAGTTTGAAGTGTTATTTCATGATGATAAAGAATTATTACTTTTTTTCTAGGATATAGTGGCACAATGGTAGTTTTTAATGACAGAATCCTTATCTTTGGAAATACAGAATGGAATAGTCAATTACGAATTGAACAATATATTTCCATAAGAGCAAGATTTAATAAAAATGTATTATAAATGTTGGGAAGTTGTAACAGCTAAATAATAGCTGCTATTGCTTTTTAAATATTTTATTTATTTATTCATGAGAGACACAGAGGCAGAGACATAGACAGAGGGAGAAGCAGGCTGCTCACAGGGAGCCTGATGAGGCCCAGGATCAGGCCCTGGGCCGAAGGCAGATGTTCAACCGCTGAGCCACTCAGGTGTTCCAGTAGCTGCTATTATGAGAATTACAATCCATTTTTGAAATTAATGAGACCAATATTTCAGTGGAAAGAGAATTATGTTTTAATAACTCATTGGGCTTTTATATATGTTTGATATTTTATTTATATTTTCTCTGATTTACATATTTATTCATCATAAGTAGTCAAATAGCAATTGATCATACACCCACTTGCATATATGTGTTAAAATATATGTACATATTAGTTATGATTCTCCACAGAAACAGAACCAATAGGATATGTGTATATGTATGTTTGTACTTGTGTGTTTTGCGTGTGTATAATATTTTATTATAAGGTATTGGATCACATGATTATGGAGGTTGAAAAGCCTCAGGATATGCAGTTGGCAGGCTGGAGACCTAGGAGAACTGGTGTTATAGTTAGAGTCTATACCAAAGGAATGAGAATCAGGAGAACCAATGGCATAGTTCTTGTCCAAAGCTCAGCAGGCCTGAGACTCAGGAAGAATCAATTTTTCAGTTCACTTTCAAAGGCAGGAAAAAAAGCCAATGTCCCAGCTCAAACCACTCAGGCAGCAAAATTCCTTCTTACTTAGCCTTTTTGTTCTATTTAGGTCTTCAATTGACTGGATGAGGGCCAATCACATTAGGGAGGACAACATGCTTTACTCAGTCTCCCAATTCAAATGTTAACCTCATCTAAAAAGATCCTCACAGAAATACTCAGAAAGTTTGACGAAATATCTTGGTACCATGTGGTCCACAAATTGACACATAAAATTAACCATCACACATGTATATGTTATAGACTTCGTATATGTGTGTATATATGCATATATTATACACACACATAATTTTTCTTACTTGATGTCTATTTTAGGTCAGATTCTCCTGAAAACCAGACTCAGAAGTAAATATTTTATGTTGGATGTTTATTGAATGCTCCCAGGTTCAACATCTATGGAAGACTGAATAAAGCAGAATTGGGCACAGCAAGAAGGTGAAGCACAGTACAGTCGCAACAGAGCCAACCCCATAGGGAACTATAGAACTTGGATGACTCTTCAGAACAGTCTTTAATTGAGACAAAGGAATTGGACCTTTTTATTCCCATACTGACTACTCCTTGTGTATACTTTGCCCTTAAGAAGGGGCCATAACTGTGAACAAAGTGGTTCTCTTTAGCCAAGGGCTAGTCCCAGATAGGGTCTCACATTGAGCCTGCAGCAGCTAGCCATCTTGGAACCTATGAAAATGAGTGCATTGAAGGGGGGCTATAAGCAGCACATCACTCCATCCACTACAATCCACCCCTTTTCCCATCCAGATCCACTTACTGCATGTTCACATGATATGAGAATAGCCTCTCCTAGATTCTGATTGGTCTATTTTCCTGGGAAAACTTACAAAAGGAAGGTTAGTGGTCTAATAAATAGCCCCTGCTGCTGTAATTTATCTCAGAAATACAACTGATATTCATTTTTTCCATCTTCCACTACCCATTCTAGATTTTCTTAGACTAAGCATGTATTCTGGACTAGATGTCTTTCTTGGAGGTGTGATGCAGACACTTATCTTTAAGCCTCTTGGCTGTTCTGCTTGTCTATTTATCATAATTGGGTAAAGTAGCAGCAAAAGACACATCATTGGATTACTGGGTGCTGAGCATATTCTTCTCTGCCCCCATTATTTAACAGCAGCCCAATCCCATACTGATTATCAGGTTCAATTACCCCTATTGTGATGCTGAGTTCTTTTTGTACCTGTTGCTCTCTTAGTATGAAAGACTCAAAGAAACTGCAGCATCATAAATTTTAAGTTTAGTAGTAGTGTTACTATTACCTTGGTGAAAGCATTCCTTATATAGAAGCCAAGACCCCCTAGAACTAGAATAAAGAAATTTCAGGGATGGGAAGCACAAATTTCTTAGTGGGTCACAGGAAGTAATTATTAGCAGAGCCATTCCTAATATCACCCATTGGTTCCTAGACTCATCAATTCTACCTTTTGGTAATACAGCACCATTTAATGGTCAGCGATTTAGAGTGTCAACTCCAAGCTCTAGTTTCAGCTTTACCCTTGGAAAGTCATTCCAGGGCCATAACATACATCCTAACAAATTTAAAAGAGTAGAAATTTTACAATGTCTGCTCTCTGAGCACAATGGAATTAAACTGGCACAATGGAACTGATAGCAAGAGGACAACTGAAAAATCCCCAAATATGTGGAGATAAATCAAACACATCTAAAAACATCTAGGTCAAAGAAATCTAAAGAAAAAATTAAAAATATCTTGAATTAAATTAAAATGAAGATGCATTTTTGAAATATTTATTCACTTATGTGAGAGAGTGGGGGGAGGGGCAGATGGAGAGGGAGAGAGAGAATCTCAAGCAGACTCCCCACTCACTGCAGTGCCCAATGTGGGGCTCAGTCCCACATCCCTGGGATCATGACCTGAGGCAAAACCAAGAGTTGGACGCTCAACCAACTGTGCCACCCAGGTGCCCCTAAAATGAAAACACAATTTTTTTTTTTGAAAACACAATTTATCAAAATTTGTGGGATGCAGTGAGAGCAGTTCCTAGAGGGAGATTTCTAGCATTGAATTCATATTTTAAAAAGAAGAAAGGTCTAAAATCAATAATCTAAATTTTCACCTTAGGAAACTAGAAAAAGAGCAAATTAAATCCAAAGTAAGCAGAAGAAAAGAAAAGTTCTGCAGATCCAAGAGTAAATGACAATTATATAAAGTACACATAAAACTAGATGTTTTATTTTATTTAATTTATTTATTTTAAAGATTTTTTATTTATTTATTCATAGAGACACAGAATGAGAGAGAGAGGCAGAGATACAGGCAGAAGGAGAAGCAGGCACCGTGCAGAGAGCCTGACGTGGGACTCGATCCAGGGTCTCCAGGATCACACCCTGGACTGCAGGCAGCGCTAAACCGCTGCACCACCAAGGCTGCCCAAAACTAGATGTTTTATAATTAAAGTCTCATGTTCTTTTTTTTTAAGATTTTATTTATTTATTCATGAGACACACACACACACACACACACACACACAGAGGCAGAGACACAGGCAGAGGAAGAAGCAGGCTCCATGCAGGAAACCCGATGTGGGACTTGATCCCGGCTCCCCAGGATCAGGCCCTGGGCTGAAGGCAGTGCTAAACCACTGAGCCACCTGGGCTGCCCAAGTCTCATGTTCTTATTAGACATTTCTTGAAACTATCGTAAGTGCAATACAAGATTAAGTATAGATAGACAAGGTAGTGAAAATATTACTATAAAGAAAAATTTAAAACCCCTTTATTATTCTAAAAAGCACAAGAAGATTGAAGAACAGAAAAGTTTTGTTTATGTAACTGATTTCTTGTCTCCAGACTCAATAGGAGCCTGGTCTGAAGCATTCCTCTACCAAAATGTCAAGTTGAAGTTAATGACGACTATTTACTGAGTTCCTATATATATCTGGCACTATGTCTTGTGCTTTATATGTATTCTGTATTAAACAACAACTTTATTGAGTTGCTATGGCTATTTTCCTCATTGTACGATTATAGGATCTAGAAACTTTTATCTCAGCAGGCCATAGAAACAAGAATATTTCAGCAAAACATCTGCTAGGCTTATGAAAAAGGCACTGCAGATTTTACTGTTGTGTTTAATCATTTGTGAATCTCAGTTTTACTTCTGTCTCTTTCTGGAGAATGAGAGACTGTGGAGTGCTCAGTTTAAAAAATTATAGCAATGACCAATAACATTTGAAACAGACAATTAATAGAGAAAAATCAATGAAACCAAATGCTGGATCTTCGTAAAGATCAATAAAGTCAATAAGCCAATAGCCAGTCCACTTATAAAAAAAAGAAAGAGATTACAGATTACTAATATCAGAAATGAAAGAGAAGAAAGACATCATTATAGAAACCATGGAAATTAAAAGGATAATAATGAATACTGTGAACAACTCAGTGCTCACAAATTTGTCAACCAGGTGAAATGGACCAATTCCTTGAATGACGGAATCTTCAGACTCTCACAGTGGAAGAAATAGGCAATCTGAATAGGCCTATGTATGTTAAAGAAATTGAATCAATAATTAATATCCTTCCAAAAGTAAAATCACTGCACCCAGATAATCTTACTGGTGAGTCTTACCAGATAGTTAAGGAAGAAATTATACCACTTATCTATAGTCTCTTTCAGAGGATGGAAGCAGAGGGGATACTTCTTAACTAATTCTATGAGGGCAGTGTTACTCTTACACCAAAGCCAGACAAAGACATTACCAGAAAAGAAAACTAGGGGCTAATACCTCCCATGAGCATAGATGCAAAAGTCCTCAACAAAACATTAGCAAATCAAAATTTTTAAATTACATAAAAAGAATTATACATGACAAAATGAGGTTTATCCCAGGTATGCAAGGCTGGTTCAGTATTTAAAAATTAATTAATGTAATCTATCACATCAACAGGCTAAGAAAGAAAAATCACATGGTTTTTATTAATTAGATGCAGAGAAAGCATTTGACAAAATCCAACACTCATTCATGATAAAAACTCTCAGAAAATTAGAAATAGAGGGGAACTTTCTAAACTTGATAAAGAATATCTACAAAAACCCTACAGCTAACATAATTAATAGTGGGAAACTGGAAGTTTTCCCACTAAGATAGGTACAAAGCAAGGGTGTACCCACTTACCACTCCTTTTCAACATCATACTGAAGTCCTTGCTAATTCAATAAGGCAAGAAAAGGAAATATGTGTGTGTGTATATGTAAAACTCTTTGTTTTCAGATGATATAACTATGTAGAAAATCCGAAAGAATTGACAAAAAGCTTATGAAATTAATAAGCAATTACAGCAAGGCTGCAGGATACAAGGTTAATATACTTTCCTCTTTGCCAACAATGTACAAGTGGAGCTTCAAATTAAAACAATGCTAGCACCGAAAACATTAGCATCCAAATGAATGAAATACTTAAATGTAAATCTAACCAAATATGTACAAGATTTAAAGGAGGAAAACTGCAAAACTCTGATGAATTAAATAGATATACCATATTCATGGGTAGGAATACAGAATATTATCAAGATGTCATTTCTTCCCAATTTGATCTGTAGATTTAATGCAATCCCACTCAAAATCCCAGCAAGTTATTTTATGGATACCAACAAACTGATTATAAACTTTATATGGAGAGACAGCCTCTATCACCTCAGGATGGTCTCTAGTTGATAGTAAGAAGATCTTGCTTTTACAAGAGATGAATTCTTCCAACAACCATGCAAGCTTGGAATAAAATCCTCCAAAGAAATACGCAAGCTTGGAGAAAATCTTGAGCCCCAGGAAGGAATGCTGCCTGGTTGGCACCTTGATTGTACCCTGTGAGAGGTCCTGAAGCAGAGGACCCATTTGAACCATGTCTTGATTCCTAACCCATGGAAACTGTGGTTGAATAAATGTGTATTGTTTTGAGCACTAAGCTTATGGCTATTTGTTACAGAGAATTATGAAATGAATATAGTCACCCTGTAGGTTTCTCAAAACTGCTAGTTCCATTGCTGCAGATTGTTTTGGTAGATAGATTATCCTTTGGACCTTTCTGCAAAATATAATGAGTTACTGAGTTTTCTGGCCTTATATAGTAAATCTACTCTAGCATGCCTGCTTCTCGAGCTTTTTGATTCCTTCCCCTACCATCTACCATGGCAATCCTGGCATGTATTTTTCAGTTAGAGTGGTCACTTTTTCCATGTTTCTAGAAGCCATCCTAGTAGCATGTCATCACTTTCCCCTGCTTTTGCTAGATTATTAAACCCTTCATAATGGGGAATTTCTCCCATATTGATAAACTCACCACTTCCAACTATATTCTGTTCTCCTTGATTCAGTGTCTTCAGGGTCTAGCCCCATATATACCCCCTGCTAGATCCTCTAGTTCATTCAGTGTATAGTTACTTTTCCTTCTTTTGGCCAGATCAATACTTTCCCCAGCCAGGTTATGTTGTGACTTTACCTTAGTTAAAGACACATGTTGGCCAGAAAGGGAGGTGGGAATTGAGAGAGGATCCTGAATTGCCTTGCAAGGCAGAGGCCTGTGCATTGTCTTTAAGCAAAGGGTGAATACTATTTTATTTTTATTGGATTATAATTGACATACAATATTATATTAGTTTTAGATATGTAAGGTAGTGATTCAATATTTTTGTATATTATGAAATTATAACCATGATAGGTAGGTATAGTTATCATCTGTCACCATGCAAAGTTATAATAGTATTATTGACTATATGACTTATTTTATAACTAGAAGTTTGTATCTCTTAACAGCCTTCATGTATTTCACCTGTTCCTGAACCCCTCCCCCACCCCCGCTCTGGCAACTACCGGTTTGTTCTCTATATCTGTGAATCTGTTTCTGTTTGTTTGTTCATTTTGTTTTTTAGATTGCACATGTAAGTGAAATCACATGGTGTTTGTCTTTCTCTGTATGACTTATTTCACTTTACATAATACCCTCTAGCTCCATCCATGTTGCAAATGGCAAGATTTCGTTCTTTATGGCTGAATAAGGGTGAATGCTACTTTAACAGAGAGCAGTGGACCCCTGGTGGGTTCAAGGTAATCTGAGGATTGAAGAATTTCAAGTATATTGATGCAGATGTCCTTATCTCCAGAATCAGAGTCCCTTTTCTTCCTTGTGATTGCCCTTTGATATAGTATCAAGAATTCCAGCTTCTCTAGCTCCTCCCCTTTTATAATTAAGTCTGCCCTCTAGCTGCAGTTTTTTTTATATGCTGCCTTGGAAGTCCTCTGGCTGCTGACTGCCGCCAGGGAGGGGCCATAATTTTGGGCAAGGTGGCTTTTTTAGGTCAAGGTCAAGTCCCAGAGAGGGATGTGGCTGTGAGCCATTAGAAGACCCCACTCCTGCAAATGGGGGAAAGAGTGGCTTGATCCTGATGGGGATATCTGGCTAGAGACTGCACCATGTACTACGATTTCTAAAGCCTGTGATTATGGATTGTATTGCAGTTAAGAAGGTTTTCTTTTCAAGCTTAAATAGTTTTTCAATAGAACACTTAAAACAGAATGAACCATTTAACTATATTTTTTCAGACAATAAATATTTATGGAATGTTTACTACTCCAGGCACTATGATGGGCACCATGGATACAACCATAAACACTACACAATTGAAAGTATAAAACCATCCCCTTCAGTCCTGCCAGATGGAGACTGTGAATTAGAAACATCCTTGACTTAGAATTTAGTCATTATAAACATTATTTTTAAGGCTTCAGTTGTATCTTTCTGTAGTTGAGGGAAAGGCCAGAAAGAAGTGTATGGCTCAGCAATCACGTTATTTTCCACTCAAAATCAGCTAAAAAAATCTGAAAGGGAAGAAGGTATTAAGGAGATAAAGAGAAGGAACTAACACTTCTCTGCATAGTATAATAAACTAACAGTGTAGCAGGGGCTGTCCTGCAGTTGATAGGTTGGACTGTGCTGTCCTTGAGAATTACTGTTTTTTTTTTCATTTTTTAGTTGGTTTTACTAAGGTATAGCTTACATACAATAAGTTTCACCAAATTTAAGTGTACAATTTGATGAGCTTCAATAAATGAATATAATTATGTGACTCGTACCAAAATCAAGATACAGGACATTTTCATAACCTCCCAAGTTTTCTTGTGCTCTTTTCAATTTATCTCTTCCCTATGGATCAGATTTTTGTCAATGTGATTTTGCCTCTTCCGTAATATCATATAAATAAAATTTTACAGTATTTGAGGTTTTTTTCCACTTAGCATAACCCTTTCAAGATTGATCAACAAAGACTTGTATGTAATTATTTATGTCAGCATTATTCAAAATAGCCCCAAACTGGAAACAATCCAAATGCCCATCAATTAGTTAAAAGATAAAAGAACTGTTACACTCATACAGTGGAATACATCTCAGCAATGAAATACACAAACAACTGATAAATACAATAAGGGTCTGCTATTTTATATATATACTAAATTATTGGGGGTTTTACTGATAAATTTAACTTAACAAAGATAGGGGAAGAAAATTATTCATTGTCTTGGTACAGCTAAGTGTTCAAATGGGCTTGGATGCTGAGCAGCCAAAAAGTGACAAATAACTACTACTCTTGTTTCCCAAGAGTGATGCCTTTAGCTAATCTGTCTGTATCCTCAAGATTTTTCTTTGTTATGACCAACATTTACTCTTTTGTGAGTTGACTTGCCAGGATTAGGGAAGAGCCAGACTGATAAATGTAAAATCTACTGTGAGACTCTAAGATGTCACACTGGTCACTGGTATGAGCAAACACTTTAGGAAATTGATTCATTTGTAACAAGCATCTTAAATATAACCATACATATTGACTGGGTTTACTTATGGAATTCTATCTTATGAAAATAGAAATGCAAAAAAAAAAAAAAAGAAATGCAATCAGGGCTATTACAGTGATGTTCAATGTACTTTTATTTTATATTAAGATTCACACTTGGTATTCTGCAGGTCTGTGGGTTTTGACAAACTCATAATGTCATGTAGCCGCCATTGTAGTATCATGCAAAATAGTTTCACTGTTGTAAAAATCCCTGTGCTCCACCTATTTATCCCTTTGCTTCTCACCCCTCAATCCCTGGTGATCACTGATCTTTTTACTGTCTATATAGTTTTGCCATTACAGAATGCCATATAGTGGGAATAATATAGTACCTTTTAAAGATTTGCTTTTTTTCACTTAGCAATATGAATTTAATGCTCCTCCATTTCTTTTTGTGGCTTAATAGCTCATTTCACTCTATTGCTGAATAATATTCTATTATATAGATGTACCTCAGTTTGTTTAGCCGTTCAGCTATTGAAGAACAACTTGGTTCCTGGAAATTTGGGAGCATTTGTTGATAAGGCTGCTATAAATACTTGTGTACAGTTTTTGTCTGCATTTAAGATTTCAAATCAATTGGGTACAAATGATTGTACCCTTTTGGGTACAAAAAGAGTACAAATGTTATATGGTAAGAATATGCTTAGTTTTGTAAGAAACTGCCAAGCTGTCTTCCATTTGCATTCCCACCAGCAGTGAAAGAGAGTTCCTACTGTTCTATATCCTTGTCAGCATTTGTGTTGTCAGTGCTTTGGATTTTAGCCATTATAATAGGTGTGTAATAGTATCTCATTGTTTTAACTTGCAAATCCCTAACATATGGTGTTGAGCATCTTTACGCAGCTTATTTGCCATATGTGTATCTCTTTGTTGAGGTGTCTGTTTAGATATTTCACCCACATCTTAATTGGGTTGTTTGTTTCCATACTGGTGAGTTTTAAGAGTTCTTCAAATATTTTGGATACATGTCTTTTATCAGTTATGTGTTTTGAAAATATTGTATCCCAATTTGTGGATTTTTTTTTTTCCATTCTGCTAACATTGTCTTTCCCAGAGCAGGAGGTTTTAGTTCTAATGAAGTCCAACTTATTGATTTTTTTTCTTTTATGGATTCTGCTTTTAGAATTACATCTAGGGATGCCTGCATGGCTGAGTGGTTTAGCGTCTGCCTTTGGCTCAGGGCGAGATCCCGGGGTCCTGGAATCAAGTCCCACATCAGGCTCCCTGTAGGAAGCCTGCTTCTCCCTCTGCCTATGTCTCTGCTTCTCTCTTTCTCTCTCTGTGCCTCTCATGAATAAATAAATAAAATATTTTTAAAAAAGAAGTTACATCTAAAAATTTATTGCCAAACTCAAGTTCACCTGGATTTTCTCCAATATTGTCTTCTAGAATTTTATAGTTTTGTGTTTTATATTTAGGCCTATGATCCATTTTGTGTTAATTCTTGTGAAAAGTGTAAGAGGTATAAGGTCTGTGTCTAGAATCATTATTTTTTACATGTGGATATCTAATTTTTCTGGCACCATGTGTTGAAAAGACTTTATTTTTCCTCCATTGTGTTGCCTTTGCTTCTTTGTCAAAGATCAATTGACTATATTTGTTTGGATCTATTTCTGGACTCTTTAGTATATTCCACTGATCTATGTCTCTATTATTTCACCAATATCACACTGTCTTGATTATTGTAGTTTTAAAATAAGTCCTGACCTGAGTAGACATTTTTCCAAAGAAGACATACAGATGGCCAACAGACACATGAAAAGATACTCAACATCACTGAACACCAGGGAAATGCAAATCAAAACAGCAATGAGATATCACTTTACAACAGTCAGAATGGTGAAAATTGAAAACACAAGAAATAACAAGTGTTGCCAAGGATGCAGAGAAATAGGAACCCTTGAGCCCTATTGGTAGGAATGCAATTTGGTGTAGCCACTGTGGAAAACAGTATGGAGGTTCTCAAAAAATTAAAAATGGAATTACCATATGATCCAGTAGTTCCACTACTGGGTATTTACCCAGATAAAACAAAAACACTGATTAAAAAACATATATGCACCCCTTTGCTTATTGCAGCATTATTTATAATATCTAAGATATGGAAACAACCCAAAAGAATGAAATCTTTCCATTTGTAATGACATGGATGGAACTAGGTGGTATTATGCTATGTGAAATAAGTCAGTCATAGAAAGATAAATACCATATGATTTGACTCATATGTGGAATTAAAGAAACAAAACTTCTCTTTCTGCCAACCTGTGGGAGCCTGCTGGGAATAGGCTCCTGAAACAACATGTCTCAAAGGCCATTTTTGCTGGCTCTAAGCGAGGTCTCCAGAACCAGAGGGAGCACACAGCTCTTCTTAAAATTGTAGATGTTTATGCTCGAGATAAAATTGAATTCTATCTAGGCAAGAGATGTGCTTATGCATACAAAGTAAAGAACAACACAGTGACTCCTGGTGGCAAACCAAATAAAACCAGAGTGATCTGGGGAAAAGAAACTCCTGCTCCTGGAAACAGTGACATGGTTCATGCCAAATTCTGAAGGAGCTTTCCTGTTACAGCCATTGGCCACAGAATCTGTGTGATGCTGTATCCGTCAAGGATTTAAACTTAATATAAAAAATAGTGAAAGGGAATAAAGGGGAAAGGAGAAAAAAATGAGTGGGAAATATCAGAAAGGGAGACAGAACATGACAGTCTCCTAACTCTGGGAAACGAACTATGGGTGGTGGAAGGGGAGGTGGGTGGGGGGAGGGGGCACTTGATGGGATGAGCACTGGGTGTTATTCTATATGTTGGCAAATTGAACACCAATAAAAATTAAATTTATAAAAAAATTACTAACTTATGAAAATTTTTTAAAAAAGGTAAATAAATACAGGTGTAGATTTGTTCTCTTGTTAAAGAAAAGAAACTAACCAACAAAACAAAACAACAACAACAAAAAAAACCCCAGGCATTTAAGTAGAGAACAAACTGGTGGCTGCCAGAGGAGAGGTCGGCAGAGGGATGGTGAAATATATAAAGTACACACATCAAGATGAGCACCAAGAAATGTATAGAATTGTTGAATCATTATATTGTACACCTGAAACTAATATAACACAGTGTGTTAATTATACTTCAATAAAAGAAATAAACCAAATGAGCCTCGAAGTTGGATTGTTAGTTCTCCAACTTTGATCTTCTTCAATATTATATGGGCTATTCTGGTCCTTTGCTTTTCTATAGAAACTTTAGAATCAGTAAGTATCCACAAGTAGATTGGTGAGATTATTACTGGCATTGCATTAAATCTGTAGATCATTTAGGAAGAACCAACATGTTAATAATATTGAATATTCCTATCTGTGAACATGGAATATCTTCCCATTTATATAAATCTCTAATTTCTTTCATCAGAGTTTTGTACTTTTGCTCATATAGATCTTGTACATATGTTGTTAGACTTATACCTAAGTATTTCCTTTTTTCATACTAATGTAAATGGTGTTATGTTTTAAATTCCAAATTACAATTGTTCGCTGCTGGTATGTAGGAAAGCAATTGATTTATATATATTAACCTGTATCCTGCAACCTTGTTTTAATTGCTTTTGAGTCCCCATTTTTTGTTATTGCTAATTTTTTGAGATTTTTTATGAAGACAATAATGCAGTCTGAACAGTTTATTTCTTCCTTCTCAATTTACATATATTTTATTTCCATTCTTTATCTTATTGCATTAGTTAAGATTTCCAGCATAATTTTGAATAGGAACAGAGAGAAAATGCTTACATTGTTCCTAAAATTAGAGGGAAAGCATCTAGTTTTTATAATTAGGTATAATGTTACCTGTAGGTTTTTTGTATGCGCTTTTTATGAGATTGAGGAATTTCTCCTTTAAGTTGGCTGAGAATTTTTATCACAAATGGGTGTTGGATTTTGTAAATGTTTTTATGCATGTATGGATATATGACTTTATTTAGCCAGTTGATATGAAAAATTGCATTAATTGATTTTGGAGTATTGAACCAGCCTTACATACCTGGGATAAATCCCACTTGGTCATAGCGTATACCTCTTTTTATACATTGTTGGATTCTATTTACTAATATTCTGTTGAGGATTTTTGCATTTATGTTTATGAGAGACATTGGCCTATTGTTTTTCTTTTTTGTAATGTCTTTGTCTTTTTTGGTATTAAGGTAATGCTGGCTTTACAGGATAAGTTGGGAAGTGTGCCCTCTGCTTCTGTATTTTTCAGAACATTTTGGAGAGAATTGATCGCTACTTTCTCAAATATTTGTTAGAATATACTAGTGAAACTGTCTAAGCCTGCTACTTTCTTTGTAGGATGGCTATTAATTATTGATTCAATTTCTTTAATATACATAGTCTTTTCAGGTTATATGTTTCTCCTTTTGTGAGGCTCTATAGTTTGTATCTTTCAAAGAATTGGTCTATTTCACCTGGTTGTCAAATATGTGGGCATAGATTTGTCCCTACTATTTCCTTATTTTTCTTTTAGTATTTAAGGGATCAGCAGTGTTAGCCCTTTTCATTCTGATATTAATAATTTGTCTCCTCCCTTTTAAAGGCCTCTCAGGGAAGTGCATCTCCCCCTCCCCCCCAAAAGAAAGGAGCAACTCAAACAGATATTTGTGCACCCATGATCATAGCAGAATTATTCACAATAATCAAAAGGTAGAAAGAACCCAAGTGTCCCTCTGTGGATGAAAGGATGAGCAAAATGTGGTATATACATACAATGGGATATCATTCAGCCTTAAAAAAGGAAATTCTGACACATACTACAACATGAATGAACCTTGAGGACATTATGCTAAGTGAAAGAAGCCAGTCACAAAAGAAATATTGTATGATTCTACTTTTATGAGGTACCTAGAATTGTCAAATTCATAGATACAGAAAATATATTAGAGGTTACTAGGGATATGGGAGGAGAGGAGAAGAAGGAATGATTGTTTAATGGGTACAGTGCTTATATTGGTGATGGTTGCCTTGGGCCAATGGAGGGAGAAATGAGGAGTCATTGTTTTGTGGGTACAGAGTTTCAGTTTTATAAGGTGAAAAGACTCCTGGAGATAGATGGTTGCACAACAATGTGAATGTATTTAACTGTACACTTAAAAATGGTTAAGATGGTAAATTTTATTATGTGTATTTTACTACAATAAAAAAGTTTAAAAAATAATTTTTATCTCTTTTTTCTTGGTTAGACTGGATAGAGATTTATCAATTTTACTGATCTCTTAAAAACCCAGCTTTTGATTTTGTTGAATTTCTCTATTGTTTTCCTGTTTAAAACTTCATTGATTGTTGTCCTAATATTTATTATTTAATTTATTCTGGCTAATTTAGATTGAATTTATCCCTATTTTTCTAGTTTACTGAGGTAGAACCTTATATTGATTTTACACATTTCTTCCTTATTTTCTGGTATATGCACTTAATGCATTACACTTCGCTTTAAGCACAGCTTTTACTGCCGTAACAAATTTGTTAAGTTGTAGTTTCAATTTAATTTCATTCAGAATATTTTAATTTTTCTCCTGAGACTTCTTTGATCCCTGTGCCATTTAGAAGTTTGTTTTTAAATCTCCAAATATTTGGGGAAGTCTTACTCTTATTGATTTCTAGTTTAATTCCATTGTTATTTGAGAGCATGCTTTATATGATGTCTATTTTTTTAAAATTTGTTAAGGTGAGTTTTATGGCCCAGAATTTCATCTGTCTTGGTAAACGTTCTGTGTAAGTTTGAGATGAATGTGTATTCTTCTGTTGTTGGATGAAGGAAGTAGTCCATAAATGTCAATTAGATCCAGATGATTGATGGTGTGGTTCAGTTCAACTATATCTTTACTTATTTTCTGCCTACTAGATCTATGAATTACTGATAGAGGGGTATTGAACTCTGAAACTTTAAAAGTGCATCCATGTATTTCTTTTTGCAGTTCTGTCAGTTTTTGCTGCATATATATTGGTATCTTGACACTTGATAGTTGGTATATATACATTAAGGATTCTTATGTCTTCTTAGGTAATTAACCCTATTATTAGTAATGCCTTTATTTATTTTTCATGATTTACTTTGCTCTGAAGTTTGCTTTGTCTGAAATTAATATAACTATTCCAACCTCTTTTGGTTAGCGCCCATACAATGGCATATTTTTCTCTATTCTTTTACTTTGATCTATCTGTATTTTTATATTAAAGTGAGTTTCTTGAAGGCAACATATAGCTGGGTTGTGTTTTTCGATTCACTTTGACATCTGTCTTTTAATCAGTGCATCAATACCATTGGTATTTATAGTGAGTATTTATATAGTTTGATTTATGTCTACAATATTTTAATATTTGTTATTATTTTCAATGCATGACCCAATGCTTTGTTTCTTTTTGTATTACTCTTTTTTTTGCAATCTTTAGGAAAACTTTTTTAATAGGAAACTTTAACAGGTTATTACTATTTTTATTATCAGCTTTTACATTTTTTCTCTAAGTCTTTGAAATGCAGTTATCATTTCAAGTTTGCAAGCAATAAGAAAAAATAATTTAAACAATTTTTAGTGTATTAATTTATTTTTCTTCCTGTCCTTGCTTTAATTGACCATTTTATGATTCCATTGTCTTTCTTAGCATAGTAACAGTTATACTTTTTATATTTTTAGTGCTACCCTTGATTGCAGTATACATTTACAACCAATCTGAGTCCACTTTCCCTTCACATATAGTGTATGTACCTTATTGTAGAGTATTCCCAGTTCCTCCCTCTGTCTCCCATAACTTTGATGCCATTCATTTCATTTATTCATGATCTATGATCATCCCAAAAGTTGTGTCTATTTTTATTTTGAATAAATTATTTTTTGTTAGATTAAGAATAAGAAAAATAAAGTATTTTTCCTTCATTTATTTCTTCTCTAATACCCTTCATTTCTTTTCTTTTTTAAAGATTTTATTTATTTATTTATGAGAGAGAGAGAGAGAGAAAGAGAGGCAGAGACACAGGCAGAGGGAGAAGCAGGGTCCCTGCAGGGAGCCCAACATGGGATTCGATCCCAGGACCCTGGGATCATGCCCTGAGCCTAAGGCAGACGCTCAACCACTGAGCAACTCAGGCATCCCAAGGCAGGTCTACTGTTAACAAATTCTCACTGTTTAATTTTTTTGGAGACAGTCTTTATTTTCCTTTACTCTTGAAGGATATTTTCACTGAATACAGAATTCTAGGTTAGTGAGTTTTTTCTTTTCCTTTCAGTGCTTAATATATTTCACTGTACTCTCTTCTTGTTTCCATGGTGTTTGAAAAAAAGTGTGATAGAATTGTTATCCTTATTCCCCTATAGGTAATGTGGGTTTTCTCCCTTCCGATTTTATTTAAGATTTTCTTTGTCTTTAGTTTTCTTTAGTTTGGGTATAATATGTCTAGTTGTAGATTCTTTTGGAGTATCATCCTTGATGTTCTCTGAGTTTCCTGGATTTTTATTTTGGTGTCAATCATTAATTTTGGAAAAATCTCAGCTATTATTACTTTATTCATTTATTCTGTTCCTTTCCTATCTCATCCTTCTGATATTCCCATTATGTATATGTTATCCTTTCATAAGGATATTTGTAGGGATATTCCATCCCATATTTTAAAACTCCTTTTCCCCTTTTCTTTTCAATTTGGGAAGTTTCAATTGACATATCTTTAAGCTCTCTGATTCTTTGGCCATGTCTAGTCTACTGATTGAGCCTATCAAAGACATTTTTAAAATATCTGTTACATAGTTTTTGAATTCTAGATTTTCTCTTGAGATTTTTAGAGTTTCAATCTATCAACTTATATTACACATCTGTTCTTACATATTGTCCATTTTAAAAGTTAGAGCCTGTAGCATATTAGTTATAATTATTTTAAATTCCTGGTTTGATAATTCCAAACTCTCTGTCATATCCAAGTTTGATTCTGATGCTTGCTTTTACTTATCACAATGTGTTTTTTGCCTTTTAGCATGTCTTATGTTTTTTTGTTGTTGAATGCCATGCATGATGTATAAGGTAAAGGGAACTATGATAAATAGGCCTTAGTATTAGGTTTTATTTTATCTGAGTAGGAACTAGACTGTGTGTACTAGTTGTTGTAGCTGATACGTTGGAGTCTAAAATTTCCTCTAGTATCCTTACTTTTGTCTTACCTGTTGTCTTTGGTTTTTCCTAGAGACACCTTAAATTCAGTCTGAGATTTGTAGTTTTTTAAATCTGTATTATTGTTATTGTATAGTAACATCTGTATTATTATTGTATAATAACCTGTTATACAATTAATTTTATTTTGAAGATTTTATTTATTTATTCATGATAGTCACACAGAGAGAGACAGAGAGGCAGAGACACAGGCAGAGGGAGAAGCAGGCTCCATGCAGGGAGCCCGACAACGTGGGATTCGATCCCGGGTCTCCAGGATCACGCCCCGGGCCAAAGGCAGGCGCCAAACCGCTGTGCCACCCAGGGATCCCCAATTAATTTTATTTTGAATAACATTTTCTGTTAAATTTTTATATGTTAGTGGTAGGCATTTTGAAAAACTCAAAAATAACTACACACAATTGTTATACTCAAAGATAATAATTATTAACAATTTGGTATTTTAGACTTTACAATTGATAAAATAATTGATCTAAATGTGCAATTCTATAATAATTGGGTATATTATAGTGCTCAACTTATTATAGGTGCAACATTATCAGTCACTGAAAAATGTATATGAAGGCTTTCATAACAAAAAATGTATATAGGTAAATAAAAAGGACTATAAAATTGTATGTAAAATACAATGATAAGTATGTTAAAAATGATTATGTTCAAAAGTGTGTAGAAATAGCCAAGAAATGAGTATATATATTTAAACACTACACATAATAATGAGTGTATTTGGAAGTGACTTTGAGAACAATTTAGTTTTCTAAATTTTTCTCTTCCAAATATTGCATGTGTGGGCACACACACACACAGAGCAGGTTCTGTATTTTAGTGTAGTAGTTTCTGAAAGTGCTAGGTAGCCTGATACTAACCACACTAACAGAAGCAGCCCACATTTTATTAATCAGATTTATTTATTTATAGTGTAATAATTCATCATCTACTATTTCATAAAGCAGAAGGGGAATCATATTATTGGATGGACCTGAGTATCAATCTGCTGTCTTTGAAAAAGATAAAATTACTTTTAACTTATAGTGAGCAAATAGAGTTTTAATTATTACCTGATAATTTGTCTAAATGATTGTAAGTATAAATGCCTTGAGAACTGAGGAGAGAAAAAATAATCAGTAGTCCTTTGGTTGATACTGCCAGAACCATATCTTGTAGACTTTTTGCATTGGTGTTAATGGTAAAATGTTCCAGTGGGAAAGTTAGAGTGTAGCCAACATGACGCAATGCATTGTTAGTCAACCATTAATGTGTGCAAGCATCATCTAAAGAACTGGTCAAAAAGTAACATTTTTCTCATCAGGGAAATGTGAATCAAAACCACAATGAAATATCACTGTATACCTGTCAGACTGGCTAGTATCAAAAAGATATAAGAAGTGTTGGCAAGAGTTTAGAGAAAACAGACCTCTCCTGCATTGTTGGTGGGAATGCAGACTGGTGCAGCCCCTGGAACATAGTATGGAGGTTCCTCAAAAAATTACAAATAGAAGTACAATATGATCTGGCAGTTGCACTACTAGGTAATTGCCTAAAGAATATTAAAAAAAACACTAATTCAAAGGGGTATATGCACCCTTATGTTCATTACAGCATTTTTTACAATCGCCAAGATATGGAAGCATCCCAAGTGTCCATTGATCAATGAATGGATAAAGAAGATCTGGTGTAAACACACACACACACACACACACACACACACACACACACACAGGAATATTACTCAACCATAAAAAAAATGTGATGACATTTGTTGCAACAACATGGATGGACCTAGAGAGTATTATGCTAAGTGAAATAAACCAGACAGGGAAAGACAAATACCATATGATTACCCTTTATATGGAATCTAAAAAAACACAAAGAAAAGCAGAAATAGACCCATAAATACCGAAACTAAACTGATGGTTGCCAAAGGAGAAGGGAGTTGGAGGTATGGGCAAAATGCATGAAGAGGAGTGGGAGGTTTGGGCTTCCAGTTGTGGAATGAATAAGTTACAAAGATGAAAGGTATAGCATAGGGAATAGATTTAATAGTATTGGAATAGTGTTGTGGTGACAGAGGGTAGCTACACTTGTGGTGAGCATAGCATAACATAGAATTGTCAAATTACTATGTTGTATACCTGAAGCTAATGTAACATGTCAATTATAGTTTAATAAAAAATTAATATCTTGGGAAATAAAAAGTAAAAATAAAGTAGCAATAAGTCTTTTAAATTAAAAAAAAGGGTCAGAGATTCTGAATCAGTAAGCATTTCTTTTTTTTTAGGATTTTATTTATTCGAGAGAGAGAGAGAGAGAGAGAGAGAGGCAGAGACATAGGCAGAGGGAGAAGCAGGCTCCATGCAGGGAGCCTGATGTGGGACTCGATCCCAGGTCTCCAGGATCATGCCCTGGGCTGAAGGTGGCGCTAAACAACTGAGCCACCCGGGCTGCCCTAGTAAGCATTTCATAAAGACTGCAAATTTGCATTTTAACAAGCACCTAGGTGATTCTTTTTTTTTTTTTTTTTTTTTTTTTACCTAGGTGATTCTAATGAAGATGGTATAGACTATATTTTGAGAAATACTCAATAGGATGAGTGTGGGTTTTTGGTGTTAGGGAGGCATTTGTATAAATCCTTGATTTATTCTCCGACTAACTATGGGGCCACAAACAACTTATTAATAATGTAGGTTTAATATAATAGTTACCTCATCATGGTTGTTATGAAGATTAAGCAAGGTGATGTTATGTAGAGCATTTTATACATGATATATGCTCAATAAATGGTATTGCTTCAGGGCAACAATAATAGCTATTATAACCAACAAATACTGAAAGCTTATTGTGTGCTGAAAATTTTTCTAAGCACTTTTATCTCTATTAGCTCATTTTATTTTTACAACTTTATGAGGGAAGTACTGATATTATCCTTACACATGAGGAAACTGAGGCATGGATATTTTGTCTAAGGTCACAAGCTAGTAAGTGTTTTAAAAGAAAAAGTAGATTTTAAAGTAGTGTGGCTCCATTTCTGTATTTTTTTAAAGCTAGTATGCTGCAAATACATATATTTATATCCATTATTAAATGTCTAATATACACAACACAACTAATTGCATACGCAAATTTAAACAGTTGTCTTCAATATGTCTGGATTATTCTTTCTCATCAATTAGTTTTCAATGCAGTTTCCAATTGCAATATGGTGTTCAAGGATGAGTGTCCAATTCAATATTTTGAATCTGCTTTTAATTGCTTAGGGGCCCACCCAATGTCATCCAAACTCCTTAGATTTATTTTGCAAAATATTTGGCATCGTTCATTTCTGCCTAAGTCCTCTCATTGTAACGGTTCCTAAGATACACGTTTCTCTCTTCCCTGGATATTGCTCTATGCTAAAGAATGTTCTAGCACCACAAAATATTTTTGTGCATTGTTTCCAAACTGCAAAAATATTGGTGTGTACCTTTGTCATACCTGTTCTTAAAAATATTGTGTGGGGGGCCTGGGTGGCTTAGTTGGTTAAGCATCTGCCTTCTGCTCAGGTCATGACCCCAGGGCCCTGGGATCCAGCCTGCATCAGCTGTGCTCAGTGGGGAGTTGTTTCTCCCTCTCCCTCTGCCCCTCTCTTCTGCTCATGCTCTCTCTCGTGCTCTCCCTCTCTCTCAAATAAATAAATAAAATCTTTAAGAAAATAAACATCAAAATATTTTTTTTGTTTTTTCTGTTTGTGCAGTTTTATTTTTTATAATAAATTTATTTTTTATTGGTGTTCAATTTACCAACATACATAATAACACCCAGTGCTCATCCCGTGAAGTGCCCCCCTCAGTGCCCGTCACCCATTCACCCCCACCCCCCGCCCTCCTCCCCTTCCACCACCCCTAGTTAGTTTCCCAGAGTTAGGAGTCTTCATGTTCTGTCTCCCTTTCTGATATTTCCTACCCATTTCTTCTCCCTTCCCTTCTATTCCCTTTCACTATTATTTATATTCCCCAAATGAATGAGACCATATAATGTTTGTCCTTCTCCGATTGACTTACTTCACTCAGCAAAATACCCTCCAGTTCCATCCACGTCGAAGCAAATGGTGGGTATTTGTCGTTTCTAATGGCTGAATAATATTCCATTGTATACATAAACCACATCTTCTTTATCCATTCATCTTTCGATGGACACCAAGGCTCCTTCCACAGTTTGGCTATTGTGGACATTGCTGCTAGAAACATCGGGGTGCAGGTGTGCCGGCATTTCATTGCATCTGTATCTTTGGGGTAAATCGCCAGCAGTGCAATTGCTGGGTCGTAGGGCAGGTCTATTTTTAACTCTTTGAGGAACCTCCACACAGTCTTCCAGAGTGGCTGCACCAGTTCACATTCCCACCAACAGTGCAAGAGGGTTCCCTTTTCTCCGCATCCTCTCCAACATTTGTGGTTTCCTGACTTGTTAATTTTCCCCATTCTCACTGGTGTGAGGTGGTATCTCATGGTGGTTTGGATTTGTATTTCCCTGATGGCCAGTGATGCAGAGCATTTTCTCATGTGCTTGTTGGCCATGTCTAGGTCTTCCTCTGTGAGATTTCTGTTCATGTCTTTTGCCCATTTCATGATTGGATTGTTTGTTTCTTTGCTGTTGAGTTTAATAAGTTCTTTATAGATCTTGGAAACTAGTCCTTTATCTGATATGTCATTTGCAAATATCTTCTCCCATTCTGTAGGTTGTCTTAGTTTTGTTGACTGTATCCTTTGCTGTGCAAAAGCTTCTTATCTTGATGAAGTCCCAATAGTTCATTTTTGCTTTTGTTTCTTTTGCCTTTGTGGATGTATCTTGCAAGAAGTAACTGTGGCCAAGTTCAAAAAGGGTGTTGCCTGTGTTCTCCTCTAGGATTTTGATGGAATCTTGTCTCACATTTAGATCTTTCATCCATTTTGAGTTTATCTTTGTGTATGGTGAAAGAGAGTGGTCCAGTTTCATTCTTCTGCATGTGGATGTCCAATTTTCCCAGCACCATTTATTGAAGAGACTGTCTTTCTTCCAATGGATAGTCTTTCCTCCTTCATGGAATATTAGTTGACCATAAAGTTCAGGGTCCACTTCTGGATTCTCTCTATTCTATTCCACTGATCTATGTGTCTGTTTTTGTGCCAGTACCACGCTGTCTTGATGACCACAGCTTTGTAGTACAACCTGAAATCTGGCACTGTGATGCCCCCAGATATGGTTTTCTTTTTTAAAATTCCCCTGGCTATTTGGGGTCTTTTCTGATTCCACACAAATCTTAAAATAATTTGTTCTAACTCTCTGAAGAAAGTCCATGTTATTTTGATAGGGATTGCATTAAACGTGTAAATTGCCCTGGGTAACATTGACATTTTCACAATATTAATTCTGCCAATCCATGAGCATGGAATATTTTTCCATCTCTTTGTGTCTTCCTCAATTTCTTTCAGAAGTGTTCTATAGTTTTTAGGGTATAGATCCTTTACCTCTTTGGTTAGGTTATTTCCTAGGTATCTTATGCTTTTGGGTGCAATTGTAAATGGGATTGACTCCTTAATTTCTCTTTCTTCAGTCTCATTGTTAGTGTATAGAAATGCCACTGACTTCTGGGCATTGATTTTGTATCCTGCCACACTGCCAAATTGCTGTATGAGTTCTAGCAATCTTGGGGTGGAGGCTTTTGGGTTTTCTATGTAGAGTATCATGTCATCGGCGAAGAGGGAGAGTTTGACTTCTTCTTTGCCAATTTTAATGCCTTTTATTTCTTTTTGTTGCCTGATTGCTGAGGCTAGGACTTCCAGTACTATGTTGAATAGCAGTGGTGAGAGTGGACATCTCTGTCTTGTTCCTGATCTTAGGGGAAAGGCTCCCAGTGCTTCCCCATTGAGAATGATGTTTGCTGTGGGCTTTTCGTAGATGGCTTTTAAGATGTTGAGGAATGTTCCCTCTATCCCTACACTCTGAAGAGTTTTGATCAGAAATGGATGCTGTATTTTGTCAAATGCTTTCTCTGCATCTAATGAGAGGATCATATGGTTCTTGGTTTTTCTCTTGCTGATATGATGAATCACATTGATTGTTTTACGAGTGTTGAACCAGCCTTGTGTCCCGGGGATAAATCCTACTTGGTCATGGTGAATAATTTTCATAAAAATATTTGAAATTTTATTTCATATACAATTATTGTCAGGGTGCATCAACTCACTTGGCAGATATATAGAAATGGTTGATGAAATTTATAATTAATGATCATACATTATTTTTTAAAGATTTTATTTATTATTCATGAGAGACACGGGGGAAGAGAGAGAGAGAGAGAGAGAGAGAGAGAGAGAGAGGAACAGACATAGGCAGAGGGAGAAGCAGGCTCCATGCAGGGAACTTGACGTGGAACTCCATCCCGTGACTCCAGGATCACACCCTGGGCTGAAGGCGGCGCTAAACCGCTGAGCCACCCGGGCTGCCCCATATATTAATTTTTTACACAAAATTTAAATTTATAAAGATCATAGAGTGTTCAAATTTATTTAACTGTAATTTGAATTTCCTTGATGTGTATGTGTATTTGTGTGCATGTATATACATATATTAACCCCCAAAGTGAAATATGCTTAATATCAGTTGCTCCAAAGGAAACAATATAGGCTGATGAGTTTCCCAAACCAGGGCTTATTTAGAGGCTGTGGAATTATCTACACCTGCACATTTCTTTCTCATTTACCTTATATTCTACTCAAGGCTTTAGTAATGGCTGTAAGGAGATCCTAAAATTCAGATGAATGGGGTGGGGAGGGCAGATATATATACAGATAACCAACCAGCATAATACTATGGTTGAAAGCAACTGGTATAACACTGTTCTAATTATGTGTTGGTAGATGTTTAACAACTGGCTTGATAGGGGGAAAATCCTGATTGATAGCTTTTTCTGATTTCTGTGGTGTTAACACTCCTACATTGTCCAATTTAGAGCTAACAAACTGATGTCACTGAATATATAGGCAGGAAAGGATGCATAGTAGCATGCTGTCAATTAGTATTTCTACCAGACAGAGCAAAAGATGTAAATAATGTCAAAAGCATAGATAATAGTAAAATATCTAAGATATTATGAGTTTAAATATTTATTATTTTGCCTTTAATATAGTGCATTTAATTGTAATTTTATTATAATATTTAATAATGACTGCAGGAACCAGCCTGCAAAATCTCTGAAAATGTAATATAAGTTAAGCACTTGTGAGTTGAATAGGTTGGTTCTAGCACAACACTGCATTGACTCCTCTAGAAGTAGTAAAATTTTGCTGTATTTCACACAGATACCCATTCAAAGAACTACTGGGCACTAAAGTAAGGATAATTTCTTCTCCATTTGAGTGTGCATCCTCACTGCTACTCATAATAGTGAAAGTACTATTAGCAGTAATTAAGTTATTGAGGGTTTAGTATATGCTATGTGCAACTCTAACAAGTATTATGGATTTTAATATTTCATTTAAAACAGTGAGGCCTCTGAGGCTCACAGTAGTCTGTGATCCTGCCCTTATTCACACAACTTATGTGAAAGAGCTGGGCTGTATGTCCAACATTTGCCCAGTAGCAAAACCTACCCTCTTCAACAGGATCCTCTAGTGCATATATGTAAACATGTTGAATCATATGTAATTGCTAGCAGGTTTGACTTCTAAAAGGCCATTGTGTTTAATTTAATGTAGATATGGATACAGATACAGACAGAGGCATAGACATAGTATTGAAATAAAGTGCTTTCTTTCACCTGCCTGCTCAGGTTGACATGCTTGTTTAGCACTGTTAGGAGTTAGCAGAATGGAATGGGTAGATATCTAGGGATCAGAAGCATTGTGTGCTGTAGCAAGAGCACTGTGCATCGTGTCAGAAGATTGTGGCCCCATCCCTTACTAGCTGTGTTTAACAGGGACAGAAAACTTGCTTTACTTAACTCCTACAGTTTTTTTTTGGGGGGGGGAGGTTAATGTAAAAGTACTTTAGGCATTACTGATCTAAGAAATTATTTTTATGAGAATGGTAATATTTTTTGCATAGGTAACAAAGTTCATCCTGCATACCTATGGATGAAAAAATAGCAATAGCACTCACTACAAAAGGTGTGCCCCATTATTTTTCAATAATTGCATTTTATATTGTTTGCACTCCCTAGCCTTTTAATAATACTGACAGCAAAAATAGAAATGGGTTTAACTTTTGTACACCGACTATGCATCAGACTGTCTGGACCCTTTACTTATGTTAACCCATGCAATCCTCACAACAGTCTTGTGAAGTATACATCATTATTTTCAGTTTAATGTGAGTCTCATAAGTAGTTAATAAATGGTGGATCCAGGACTAGGAGTACAGTCTGCTTTTCTTGCTGGAGCTTTTGTCTTCCAGCTTTGACTCCTTCCACCTAAAGGGCAGAATTATGTCTCATAACTTCCTGTATTCATCTGCATGGTGAATGGCATTGTAGTCGAGATCTCAACAACCATTTGAAATGAATAGTTGAAACAATATTTTTTTAAACTTTGTAAAATTTAAATTCCATGTAGAGTTCTACATAGAACTTAAATATGTTGGATTGAAACAGTGTTAAACAGCTAGTTGAGTCTGGAATTATTTTCTTTTTCTTTTTTTATTTTATAGATTTATTTTTTATTGGTGTTCAATTTGCCAACATATAGAATAACACTCAGTGCTCATCTCGTCAAGTGCTTACCTCAGTGCCCTTCACCCAGTCACCCCCACCTCCCGCCCACCTCCCCTTCCACCACCCCTAGTTCGTTTCCCAGAGTTAGGAGTCTTTCATGTTCTGTCTCCCTTTCTGATATTTCCCACTTATTTTTTTCTCCTTTCCCCTTTATTCCCTTTCACTACTTTTTATATTCCCCAAACGAATGAGACCATATAATGTTTGTCCTTCTCTGATTGACTTATTTCACTCAGCATAATAACCCTCCAGTTCCATCCACGTCGAAGCAAATTGTGGGTATTTGTCGTTTCTGATGGCTGAGGAATAGTCTGGAATTATTTTCAACTTTACTACCTGAATCAGAAAAGGAGGGGCATATTTCCTATATTTCTGGGCTTGAAAGCAGATTCCCGTGTGGTAGAGAACTCTGAAAGGCCCTTTGGAAATCTTAAATTTCATTAATAATACTTTAGATGAATTCCTTTACTACAAGCACCCTAAGCATTCATAAAAGGGGAGTGTAATTAATACCACTGGCTATATTAATTGATATCTTTTTCAGCAGAATTTGTAAAGATACTCCATTTGGGATCTGGACGTGTGCTCAGGATTTGTTACTGGGTTATGTAGAATGTATAACTGATCAGAAAATGGACTGAAGTGATTCTAATTCATAATTCTCTGATGCTGTTAACATCCTCAGGAGGAAATATTAATGATGAAATGACAATGTGATAGAGAAATCAATGGCCTCTGTGTTGAAGACCAGATTTATAACATGAATGATACTTCCTGGTTGGGTGACTTTATTGAGTTACCTCACCTCCGTAAACCTCAGGTGTTGTCATCTATAAAGTAGAGATTATAATACCTTCATCATAGTGTTGTTGTGAGGACGAATTGGGTTAACATGTATACAAAAGTGCCTAGCACACAAATAGTTGCCATATATATATACTGACTGCTTCTAGTATAAGATATTTTGTCATATTTGGTTTTTAATCATGCTCATATCTTGTCAGAGTCAAAGAAGGTGCAGCACAATGTGGATTTTAAACTTCTTCGGGTTGTCTCTTTAGTGTGCTTTGTTCAATAACAAATTGTCACCTTGTACTTTCTTTGTTAAGATAAGTCAGTTCTGTGCCAATACAAACAGTCAAATTTCTAAACTCTTCAATCACCTTTGCTGTTAGTCCTGTAGGGCTACAGTACTTGCCAAATCTGAAATGCAAAGTTAATTCATAATACTAATGTCCTGTCACCCATAACTTTCTGAGCCTTTCAATGTATGTCAGTTATATTCCTAATTCCTGGGTTGAAAGCTCTTTAAATATTAATGGGGTATAGTATAAAATAGACTTCATTATAGTGCAAGTTAATTATCTACCCCTAAATTGTATTCCAGATGCATTCATTCAACAAGTATTTTTTGAGTACCTGTTATATGCTAGGCCCTGTTCTAGACTGAGAATTCAGCAGAAAACAAGAAAGATCAAGTTTCTGCTTCTACTAAGCTGACATTCTAGTGGAAATAGTCAGATAGCAAACAAAAAATAAGTAAATTTATACCATATGTTAGATGATAGGTACTGTGGAGAACAGTAAACAAGTGCTGTATAAAGAAATGCTGGCATGAAGAGTAGAGAGTTAAGATTTTCTAGAGAATGGTCATTTAAGACCTCATTAAGAATGTGTGATTTTAGCAAAGAGTAGAAGGAGACAATGTGAAGGGAGTTAATGTTAACTGATCAATTACTTCATCAGGTTCTGTGCTAAATTAATTAGATCGATTCTCTTATTTAGTCTTCACAACCACCAATAAAGTAAATCTTTTTGTAAACATTTTACAGTTGAAGGAACAGAAGGTCAAAGAAATTATGTAACTTTTAAAGGCCACACTATTAATCGCTGTTTCTCAAATTTCAAGAGAGATACTTTAGGTTTTTAATTTGGTCTCCTGAAGCTTCTTTTTCTAGGCTTGAAGTAAAAGGAATAGTGCCCCTTCAACATTTTTCTCCTTCTGAGTACAGCAGCAATCTCTTATAGCCAGCAAAAATCATTCACAAGTCCTTCCTTTATCTCTCTTCACTTGCACTTTTAATATCTCTCTTTGGGCTTTCAAACTTTCTAGTAGGTAGTGTGTTGATCTACTCAGATCCCCTCGTCAGTGCCAGTGCTGGAAATATCTTTAGCCGATGGCTCACAACTGGGACCCTCAAAGGGCATTGCTTTCTCATCCAAGATTACCAGGTGGTCTGTGGACAATGGCTGGCTGATGTGAGGGTTCAAAGAGCCAACCCCATTTCTTTAATTTGGTACAACTTTGAAAAGCTGGCATTCCAAGCTCTAGAGATTTCTGGAATATTCTCTAAGGCCTTATTTACAAAGAAGTGGAGATAAGCTTCCCTGTCTGTTCAGCCCTGCCTCCTTACTGTCCGACAAGGACATCTCCCTAGAATACTCCCAATGAACCCTGTGCATATAACCACCCATCTCACAGTCTATTTCCAGGAAATCTGACCTAAAATTAATCTCTAACTGGTTCTAAAGATTTTACATTGTGAAAGTCTGCTTTTTATTCTGGCACCTGGCTTTGAAATTCCATGTCTATTGTACTGTGGCAACTCAGTTCAAACTTCCAATTTAAAATACTGTTATAGGTGAAGTGTGATCTGAACAAATTTAACATGGATCAAAGTAGTTCAGTACAGTTTGAGTGAAGTGTATCAATGGGCTCTGATGAAAAATAAATCTGAAGAAGTAGGCACTGACCAGATCATGACATTCCTTATGGATTATTTTCTTTAGGAAACAAGGAGCCTTTGAATAGGTTTTAAGCAGGAGAATAACAATATCAGATACACACTTTAAACAGACGTCTCTGGTACAATGTAAAGAAAGGATTGGAGGCATGTCGATAAGACTAGAGGCAAAGGGACCAATTAGAAGACTAATTTAGATAACACTTGGTAAAGATATTGAAGGGGAGCAGAATTTGTCACCACAAAATATGCTTCTTGGTATAAATATTATCTTGAGCTGGCTATTTAAAAAAAAAAAAAACAGAAGAAATGGGAAAAGCTCTGAATACCTAGTAGAAATTACCTTTCTGTAAGACACTTGTGCATTTATGAGGAAAACCTCCATGTGTAAGAGTGTCTCCCTCCTTGTACAAGGAAAGGGAGGGTGACTCTATAATCTCTAGAAACTGTTATCCGCAGAGGAGGTAGGGACCTAAATCTGCATAACAACCTCACCCTTATTGTGCCTTTTTCAGTCACCTCTCATAACCTCTTCCACAGCCCTAGTATCTTTCACTTGTCTTCAGCTGGAGATGGTATTTTAGGTGTTGGCTTGGGCTGTTTCAAGGAATTACTCAGTTTTCCTGGGTCTCTCCCATTGATACAGAAGACACACCTATTACTAAATTTGTGTTTGTTTTTCTCTTGTCAATCTGCCTTTTATTACAGGAAGTTTCAGCTAAGAACCTAGAAGGGTAGAGAGAAAATTATTTTTCTTCCTCTGCGACATGAAATGGTGCTCCTTCAGTCTCTCTCCCCTTCCTTCCTTCTTTCCTTCTTTCTTTCCTTCTTTCTTTCCTTCTTTCCTTCTTTCTTTCCTTCCTTCCTTCTTTTTATAAATTGTAAATGTATATCACTATATTAATATTTATGTGAATCCTAAAACAAATGAAACACAGAAAACAAAAGACATAAGATAAAAAAATAAATAGAAATAGAATTTCTATTATTTTCTTCCAACAACTCAATGAATGATATTTATTTAACTTATCTTGGAATGCTCCTTTAGTTAAAAATATTGGATGAGGAATAAGTGGAATGATTTTCTTCTCCTATTACTGCAAAGAGATTTTTATTATCATTTCCTGCCATTATCATCCCATTTAACCTATAACATAATAGCTTTCATCAATTCTTAAAATGGGTGTTATTCTCCACAGTTACATTATATGTTGTCACTGCATTGAAAGGGCACGCAATGAGGGATGCCTGGGTGGCTCAGTGGTTGAGTGTCTGCATTTGGCTCAGGTCATGATCCCAGGTTCCTGGGATCAAGTCCCGCATCAGGCTCCCTGCATGGAGCCTGCTTCTCCCTCTGCCTATGTCTCTGCCTCTCTCTCTCTCTGTGTCTCTCAGGAATAAATAAACAAAATCTTAAAAAAAGAAAGAGCATGCAATGAAGTATATTTTAGATTGATAAGGTACATAAATATACTACTGTTGGTGAGATGCTTGAGTTGTTTTCAAGTGATCACAGGTACCTACGATTTGCAATGAATGAAAACCAAGAACTTTTTCTCTTATCATCTTGGCATTCCCTCTGTTTTAAATTCTTTAGTTTTAATGTGTAAACTTTCTCAAGATCATAAACTGAAAAATGGCCTTTGAGCAGTATTTGGAAATTTATAATGAATCCAGCAGTAGCTAATTATCTTCTTAGTCTCACAGTGAAAATGAACAGCAGTAATGATATTTCCCCATTTTGAACTAGCAGCAAATCTTGGGAATCCACACCCCCAAGTGCCCTAAATCTTAACCTAGTGCTAGTTGAAAATCTGTGTTAATTATTCTAAATTTCAGGTGAAAAATGGTATTTCCTCCTCTACATGTAGCTATAGATAATTTGTTAATTAACATTTCATTATTTTCAAGTAACTCAAGGGTAGTAATAGGAAATAATACTATGTGGAATATCAGTCCATTTGAATCACACATTTTGAACACATTTTTTGCACTTTATTAGAAAAATAACGAAAAATTGTTGGAAGTATTCTGTAGAAACAGTGTGGTATTTAGGCTGAAGATGCAGAATCATTTGCTTCTTTTGTTTCTTTTTGCAAAAGAGATACGATAGCAATAAATTCATCCCAGCTCATAACAAAATTATCCATTGTAATATTTTTTTAGGCAGAAAGAAATGTGCCCTTCCTGAAAATGCTACCCTATATATGAACTATCTGATATAGTGAATAATGTTTGTGAAAAATATATCCAAACTGCTAAACTCTGTGATTCTTAGGATAGAAAAGTGGCAGACGGGATGTAGAAGGGTCTGTCTTACATCCTTTCCTACAGGAGGGCATCAAGGAAATGAAGGAATTCAGGAATGAAAGCCTCTATTGTGTTTTGCTTTTGTTTTTGAAGCAGGTAGAGTAGGGTGCTTACCTAAATAAGTCACATCAGCTCCTAACTCCCATCAGAGAGATTTTCCTAAGGGATGACCTTTTGTCACCTACTACTTTAGAAATGCTGTTTTACCCCCAGTAGGCAATTAAAGACAGATTCATCTATGACTTCATGATCCTCCCTATTACTCAATTTTATCATTCTGTTCTTTTCAAGCACTACGTGAATCTTGCTTAATGTCCATGGTACCTTCTACTACTCTCCCCTCAGTCATCTTACCATATTCTATCCCAGCTGAGACACCCTCTTTCTTCCTTTCTGTATTTCCCATTCTCTCTCTCTCTCTCTCTCTCCATCTCTACAAAATCTCTTGATTCTTTTATTGCTGATTAACTCAATTCGTCCTTAGTCTAGAATTAGCTTCCCAATGTAAATCTTATTTTGTTAATAGATGTTAACATTTGATCATTTTTTTAAAGATTTTATTTACTCATTTGAGAAAGAGCACTCACAAAAGTGGAGGGGTTGGGGAGAGGGAGAAGCAGGACCCCAGGATCATGACTTGAGCCAAACTCAGATGCCTAACCTTCTGAGCTGCCCAGATGCCCCGATTAATATTTTTAAATGAAATAAAAATATTGTAGGTAGAGCTGATCTCCTCTTTGCATCTCTCCACAGTCCAATTTCCCTTTTCCCTAACCTGCTGCAATTGTCAGCAGGAATTTGTTAAATCCTTCTAGTACTCAATTTTATACACATAACAGGAGGTGCTTCTATTTAAGATGTAAATTTTTAGCACTGGCCAGCTCTTGTTGAGTTGCTCTTCTTTACATTTCTACATTCCTTCTCACAGACATTCATGAGGTTTATTTTTAAAAATCTGAGAGATGATTGTTTTGTTTTTCTTCAGTTTGCTAGTAAGGTTGAGCATTTTGTCTTTTGTTTATTCTTGGACATTCCAATTCCCTCTTCTGCAAGATAGCCATTTTCTGTTGTGTCCCATGTATTTGATTTTCTTTAAATGAATGTCACAAATAGTTTCTCCAAGTCTACAACTTGTGTTTTAACTCTCTCTGTGCTATTTTTTGTATAGAACTTTAAAATTTTGAAATAATCAGTTCCATCAGTTTTCTTTCTTTATTTCTGCATGCTGTGTCATGCTTAAGAGATTCTTTCCTATCATAAGATCACAAAGATATCATTTATATTTTCTTCTTGTTATAGTCATATAGTTTATTTCAGGAATTTACATAGTTAAGCATTTTTATTTATTTTAGGTACGGTCTCATATTTTTAACATATGGAAAGCCAATTTCCCCACTTAGTTGGAATGCCAACCATATTGTGTACCAGTGTGTGTACAGATCTTTTCCTGGGTCATCTATTCTGATCCATTTATCAGCATAAACACTATTAAGATAACTTTGTCCTAAATCCTGATATATGGAAGAATAAGTCTTTCTCCTGGTATTGTTTTTTAACAAGGATAATTTTAAAGTTTCTTGGATTTTTTAGTCCTCAATATGAATCTTAGAATCTATCTAGTGCAAAAAATTTCTTTATAAGATTTTGATTGAAACAGCATTGAATTTATAGATTAATTTGCAGGAGAATTTTCACTTTATGATACTAGGCTCTCCCATTCTTGAATAGGGTTTATTCTCCATTTGTTCAGGATTTTTATGTTCTTTGAAAATGTTATATACTTTTCTCTTTGAAAGTATGTCTTTTTAAAGATTGTATTTATTTGAGAGTGAGAGAGAGCTTGGACATGGGGAGGGGCAGAGGGAGAAGCTGACTCCCTGCTGAGCAAGCAGGGCTCCATCCCAGGACCCTGGGATCATGACCTGAGCAGAAGGCAGACACTTAACCGACTGAACCACCCAGGTGCCCCTAAGGGTATATTTTAACATGTTTTTATCTTAACTCCAAGGAAGTTACACTAGTACAACACTGGATGTTTCTTTTCCATTGCATTTTTGAGTTGGTTATTGCTGGGGTATAGAAACACTATATTGTGTTTGTTGACTTGTGTTTAGTAACCTTGCTGGACTTTCTTGTCAGTTTATTCTTGAAAACCAACTTCTATTCTTTGGAGCCAAAATATAATGTGAAGGACGAGTTTGGAATAAAGAGAAAGAATAGCCTTATTGCTTTGCTGGATGAAGGAGGCTGTAGCAGCCCTCGTGGAGGAAGGGGCTTGGAGGTTTTATAGTTAAATACAAGCTCTAGCCTGTTTCTCCAGGAATGGTGTATGTGCTGCCAGCCTCGTTCATCATGTTTTCAGGATGGTACTGGGTTCCTAAAGTCAAAGGCTAAGAAGGGAGGAAGAGAGGTTTGCAGAAGAGAGGAAAAAGGTTACTTTAAAATAGAGATTCACAGGGCACCTTGGTGGTGCAGTCAGTTTAAGCATCTAGCTCCTGGTTTCAGCTCAGGCGGTGATCTCAGGGTCCTGAGGTCAAACCCTATGTCTGGTTCCAGGCCCAGCAGAGTCTGCTTCAGACTCTCTCTCCCTTTCTCTTTTCCCCCCTCCTTATCTATCTCTAAAATAAATAAATAAATCTTTAATAAAAAAATAAGTCACTGAAGCATTAGTGCAGCTATTTTTTGTTCAACTTCGTGCTTTTAAGCAGTTTCAGTTTCATTTGGCTGTGACTCCTGGTTTCTCACAGGAAATCCTATCATCAACAAACAAGAACAGTTTTGTCTCTCTCTTTGTTCTTTTGATTTTAATGTATCTCCTTTTTCTTAGAATGTTTCATTTAGAACTTACAGCACAATGTAGGAGTGATAGCAGGAATGCTTGTTTTGTTCCTGAATATAATAGACATGATTCTAATGTTTTACTATTAAATATGTTTTGTCTTAGGTTTTTTAATAGATATCATTTATCAGATTAAGAAAGTATTAATTGATTCCTAGTTTGTTAATAATTTCAGTCATGAATGATTAAATCTTATTGAATTGGTTTTTTTGCCATCTGTTGATATTGTTTTCTAACAGTGTGATAAATTATATAGATTTTCTTCTTTTTCCTTCTTTTCCAACTTCTAAGGTTTGATTAACGTGAGTTTTTAAAAACAGGTATCTATACCAGTGTGAGGGTGAGGGTGGGAGAAGAAGGGACTGGAGAGGAGGAGAGGAGAGGAAAGGAGCAGGGCAGAGGGGAGGGCAAGGCAGGGTAGGACAGGGAGAAAGAATTCTGCTCTATTGGTAATAAAGCGCCAGGTTCATCCCATCATGGATCTCATAGTTCACCAGACACACATGGTTCTTAAAACCACTTGTGCCACTTCTTCAGGATGATCTTGTTCCAATTGGTGCCAGTTTGGGCTGTGATCTTGGGGAGCTTCTTAAGGTTCCTGATGGTGTTATCACTGTTGCACTTAATGTGGTCCTTCTTCCCTAGATGGTTGTTGCAAACAACCTCGATCATCTTGTCTGGAGCTCAAAATGCCTGGAACCCACCAATGCCACAACCTCCTCACTTGAGGGTGGAGCCCGGGTCAGCACATAGATTTTCTGATATTGATGCATCCTTATATTCCTAAGATAAAACATCCTTGATCATTATGTTTATGTACATGTGTGCATGCATGTGCACACATAGCTGGATTAAATATGATAATATATTTAGGATTTTTATTTTATGCTATATACTTATGTTGATGATGAAAAAAAAGTCCTCTTTCCTTCAAGGTTCTTCTAGCTAGTCTAAGAATAAAGTTGACATGAGGCAGATTAATAGGAAGAAATTAAACAAAAGCTTAATTACATGTATACCACCTATATACATTGGAGAGACCCAGGAAAACTAACTCCTCCAAATGGTTGAAGCCATTGCTTTAAATACCCTCTCCAGGCAAAGATAAATGGTGATGGCAGGGGTGGGGAATCACTTATAGACGGTTACCAGGAAGAGCACAGTAAACAAAAGTAAGGTGGTTATGCAGATTTAAGTCCATGCCTTCTCCACTAGTAACAGTGTCTATAGGTTTATAGTCATTCTCCATTTCCTAGCACTGAGGGGGACACTCTTAGAAATGAAAAATTTCCTCATACGTGTAAATGTCTTTTATAAAAGGGTAACTAGGGGTGCCTGGGTGGCTCAGTTGGTTAAGCATCCAACTTTTGATCTCAGCTCAGGTCATGATCTCAGTGTTGTGGGAATGAACCCTGCGTCGGGCTCCATGCTCAGCACAGAGTCTGCTTGAGACTCTCTATCCCTCTGCCCCTCCTACTGCTCTCTCTTTGTCTGTCTCTCAAATCAATCAATCAATCAATCAATCAATCAATCAATCTTTTTTTTTTTTAAAAGGTGGCTAGCGTCTACTTGGTTTTCAAAGTTTCTATTGTGTCCACGGTTTCTTAAAAATAACCACCTTAGAATAATCGATATCCCAAAGAGGCATATTTTGGGGTGGCAAAATTTGCTCCTCTACATTTATTTTTATACTTCTCTTATTTGGTACAAAGGTTATACTCGTTTCATCAAATTTGTTGAATAGCTTTCTCTCTTTTTTGTTCCTGGAAATAATTTGTATTATATAAAGGCTATCAGTTGTTTAAATATTTGGTGAAATTTGTAAAGTTTCTTGGCATTCATATCTTTTTTATTGGGATGGAGTTAGAAATTGACTACCAGTTCAATTTTATTAGTGAGTGTAGATTTGTTTGTTTAAATATATTTTAATCATTAATAACTCTCAAAAATTTTGTTAAAATACTATTGTTTCTATTCTCTTATTATTTTAAAAATTTGTAATTATGTGAATTTTTCCCCTAATTCAGTTGCATTTTCCTATTATTTTTCTTGATCTGTTTTGTTACTTTTTAAATTTTTGTTGGTCTTTTCAGAGAACTTGTCTTTGGATTTATTGACCTTCTCTATTTTCCTTTGTGTATGTCTTCTGGCATCTAGTTTTGCTGATATAATTCAGCCTAATAATTGTCATTTTGTTTTAGTTATACTTTTTTTTGTTTTTTGTTTTAAGATTTATTTATTTTGGAGTATGTGAGCAGAGGGAAGGGCAGAGGAAGAGAGAAAGAGAAAGGGAGAGAAGCAGACACCCCACTGAGCATGGAACCTGACACAGGGCTCCATTTCATCACTCTGAGATCATGACCTGAGTCAAAATCAAGAGTCAGAAGCTTAACCAACTGAGCCACCCAGGCACTCCTAATCTGTCTCTTTTCTTTGGTGACTTTTCAGATTTGTGTTTGTCCTTTATGTTTTTAAATTTTTCTACAGTGTACCTTACCTATATGTGCCCTCGATTCTGGGAACAAAATGTCGAATATCATCTCTTACTCATTTTGTCTAACATTAAGGTACAGAGCAGGATAGTTGACTTATAAATCAATCATTCATCCAGTTACCCAACATCTATCATCTGGTAACTAACTGTTCATGCTCTTACTCCCCCACTACTTGGTCTCTGTTGTCTGACCCAAGGGAAGATATAGGAGCTGGCTGAGGCTACACTGTTGTGGAACTAGTGTGTCCTTTCTAAATGTCCCCAAATTCCCCAAGTTAGCCTTGTCTTCTACATCACTACCTGTGTGTTCTCTTAATCAGCAGAGTCTATTATGAAATGTCTGGCTTTCTACACGTGAGGCAAAAAAGAGATATTTTCATTTTTCTAAACTTTTAATGACCCACCAGTGCCATTATTAATAATTTTTCTGCCAGTGCCCTAGGCTATCATCTTGATGGCAAAAATCAAGGGTTTGTCTACTTGGTGGCAAAATCCAGGATGTGTCCATATGATGAGGAACCAAGTTCCCTTTGACTTGGTGACTTGTACTTAGTGAGAATACATAGGCATGCTATACCACCTGGCTTCCCAAAAGTCTGCAAAGTGGCTATGAGGACTTCTGCCAAAATCTGTGCTAAATGGTGTCTGAGTTTAAATTTCCTGGGGCAGTCTCCTCTGTTACAGGATCTCTAGCATCTGTGTAAATGCAGATGATTTTTTCACCAGCACTCTGATGTGTATTTAAGAAGCCTGCCTAGTATGCACCCTGGTTCTCAGCAAGAAGAAAACCATCTTTTAAAGCATGCAAAGATTCAGCCAAAGTCACTTGTGTGCTTTCAGAACCCAAGTGCCTTTAGGTATTCCATCAGGTTTTGTAGTTTCTTGGCCTCAGATGCCTACAATTGTTACAGCGTTTTCTGTGTCTACCCCGAGCAAGATCCAAAAATCCTTTTCTCCCTGGATAGAATTTACATTGTTGCAAATATCATCAAGTTTGGGCAGGTTATCACTACCATAGCAAGCAAAATATTCTGTCTAAATTAAATAGTATGTGTCTTGAGCAGCACATCCAGGCAAGGGGCAATTAGGGATCTTTTATAACTCAGGACTTGCCAACATCGGCTGTGATATACTACTCCCTCTCAGGAAAGAATTTCCTATTATGTTTTGTTTCTGGTTTTAAAGTTTAAGATCTAATGTAGGGCCTTAAACATGAAAATTCATACCCTTTCCCTTTCTACCTATTCTCCTGGGAACTGCACAGAAGCTAAGATTGAGTATGAAGGCATACATTCTCTTCTCCTTAGGATCCCTTCTAAAGATCAACCTGCTGGGGGAGTGGTTCATCCTTAAATGTCAGGCTTCATGCTCTCTCAGACCACTATCATAGACAGAAGTAGCAGCGACTTCTGAGGGGCCACATTCATTTCTTTCTCTTTTTTGCCACATTCATTTCTGCATACCAGCTCACCAACAATCATAGCCATGGTCTCAAATTTACCTTCCTCAATTCTATGGGCCATAATGAGGTAGGCGGTGATGAACATGGACACACATTCTTTGAAGTCCAAGGAGAGACTCTCTCCATGAAGCAAGTTTAAATTTCAATAGAAAAGCTCAGTTGTGGAACGTATACCACATTCTTTGTTTCTTTCAATTAATGTTTGCTTAATTTACCGCCTCCATCCTGCCAGCCAGGAAGGGAAGCCCATTTCAGTCATTCCTGGGGCCCACACCAATCAGGGTAGCTCAGAGGTCCTGAGGTCTTATATTAAAGCACCAATCCCTCTGATCATTAATCATTATCTGGGTATCTGAAATCTCTACACTCATAATTGCTGCTACTAATGATCAGTCTACAGATCATTAGTAGCATGATCTAAGAGTGGAACTAAGAGTATGTAGATGGGCAGGAAGGAGTCTTTGGGTGTACAAACACTTTTTAGAGATTAATTATGTTATGGTTCCTTTCTTGATCCTAATCTAGGTAAAGAATGTAGTTCTAAACTAGATAAAGAATAACAGAAATCTGGGTTGATGACTTGCTGTGTGTGCAACTGCTTCCTAGTGGACTAGAAGCTGAGGGTGGGTGATGGTCCAGTGAGGCCAAAGAAAAGACCCAGAGACAGTCATTGAGACATAAGTTTATTGGGGAAATTTACATACAAGGAGTCCAGGAGCAGCAGACTGGAGAGAGCCTCCCCAGCTGAGTTCTCTGTGCAGCAAGCTTCTATAGCATAGCAACTTAACCTAGCAACTGTCAGTGGCCCTTCCCCTCCTTCCATGGCTAGTGTTTCCAAGGATATCAAGGCCTGTCACCTAGACATTCTATGTTATAAGGGAGATAGTCCAGGTTGGCCACCCCAGGGTCCCTGACCTTGAACACTGAGCTACATGTTTTTCTGCACATTCTGCTTAATGGGAGTATAGATGAAGGAAGGGATTTCTAGATTCTCAAGATAGTAGTTAACAGAGGCATTCGGAGTATGATAGCTGTCCAGCGTGTAGCATACACTGTGGCATGCCCATGTGCAGCCTCAACAATATAAAGGCCCAAATACTCAGTTGTAAAAAGTTTGGAATGAGCACCCATAAACTGTAGAGATGTATTTGAAGCTCACATGTTCCAGATAGAAATCTGACATCTGGAAAGGGCCTATCAGAACATTCAAAAAATGGAAGGATTTAAAGTACAGTTAAAATAGACAAGTTTAAATATCGAAAGTACTAATGCCATACTTATATTCCTCAAACTATTACAGAATAATGCTTCTAAAAATATCTACATTTTAATTCAGGGAAATGCTTCCACAGAATAATTGAAATCATTCTTACAGCTCCTAAAATGGATATAAGCAGCCAAACAAGAATTGGGCAGAGATGGCGTATTAGAAATACAGTGTGATTTAGGGAACACAGACCATAAATATTTGATTTTTATTCTGCAGTTTAAGCCTTTTCCTGGTTAAGTTGTTTGTTTTTGCAATAATCATATTGCTTAAATCAGGAGGGGTTGGTAAATGTTTTCTGTCAATGGCCAGATAGTAAATATTTTACCCTTTGTAGGACACAAATAAGTGTGTCACATATTCTTCTTTGTGTGTTGTTAACATCCTATAAAAATGCAAAAAAAAATTTCTTAGATCATGAGCTGTATAAAAAGAGGCTAGGAGTTGATTGGCCAACTGGCTGTAATTTGTTGACCCCTGGTTCAAAATAATGCTCACTGGCTCTCCAAGTGTGATTCCCAAAGGAGTCTCTTTAGTGTCCTTTGGGAATTTGAGAGAAATGCAAGTTCATGCCCCAGACTGACATGACCAAAATTCAAGCATTCTTTAGTTTAACCAACTGTCCAGGTAATCCTGATGTTCCCTCGATTTTCAAACTGCTGATTTAGATTCAAGCAACAGCCCTTTGGCCAGGTATTCTGTTAGATTTTAGAGATAGGAAGATGAATAAAATCAATGTTTATCTGCTAATAACAATTTATCAAGGAATAATTTCCTGCCTAAGGAATGTAGCAGATTCAAGATTCACACTGAAGACATTTGGCACAAATCTTGATTCACTCCATGTTACCACTCAATGTTACCATACTGCCTGTCTGAGAACAGATATTTCCCTGAAGGTAACTTTTCCTCAGTGGTGATCATTTTCCTAATTTCTTGTTGTATTAGGGTTATGGGCTAGAGAGATAGCAACAAAAACCTGAAAGGACAGGTTTCTTCTCCCATGTCTTCCCCATGTCTTCCCACTTGCCTTTCTCACATTTGGGGTGCTGTGACACCAGTCTACCTTAAGATCCCTCCAGGTTCAGGGACCAATTCTGACTTTTGTGCCTGGAACTTAAAGAGCTGAGGTAAGTATCTGAGTGGTTTTGCTTCAGCTGTAGTTCCTTCTCCCACCAACAAGCTATAGTTCTAACAACCATGTTTCCTCTCATGCTGAATTTCTGGTACCTGAGTATTTTTGCTTCCCATGTTACTTCCTGAATTATTTACTTCTTCATGGCCACCCTTATCACTGTAGCTTTTCTTTTTCTTTTTTCTTTTTCTCAGTTCCCTTATCCCTGGCCAGTCATATCAAGAAGTCTGAACATGAGAATTTTAGCTGAAATGTTTGCTGAAGCTAAGAAACAACCCTCAGCACCTGTGATACCTGGAGAATGAAAACTGTACAGTCATGAAAAGTTGCAGCATTACTAGAGCGGCCTGGGTTCACTGGAATTTTATTACCCCAGGTATATAAAAGGTTTAATTGTTTTTATTTTAGTTAAATTTAGTTAATTAACATATAGTGTATTATTGGTTTCAGAGGTAGAGGTCAGTGATTCATCAGTTGCATATTAAAATCTAGTGCCCATTACATCACATGCCGTCCTTAATGCCCATCACCCAGTTACCCCATCCCCTCACCCACCTCCCCTCAGCTTGTTTCCTATGATAAGAGTCTCATGGTTTGTCTCCCTAATTTCAACTTGTTTTATTTTTCCCTCCCTTTCTCTATGCTCCTCTGTTTTGTTTCTTAAATTCCACGTATGAGTGAAATCATATGATCATAGTCTTTCTCTGATTTATTTCACTTAGCATAATACCCTCTAGTTCCATTCATGCTGTTGTAAATGGCAAGATTTTATTCTTATTGACGGATGAGTAACATGCCATTGTATATATATACTGCATTTTCTTTATCCATTCATCTGTCGATAGACATCTGGACTCTTTCCATAGTTTGGTATTTTGGACATTGCTTCTCTAAACATTGGAGTGCAGGTGCCCCTTCAGATCACTATGTTTGGATCCTTTGGATAAATACCCAGTAGTGCAATTGCTGGGTCATAGAGTAGTTCTATTTTTAACTTCTTGAGGCACCTCCATACTGTTTTTCACACTAGCTGCATTCCCACCAGCAGTGTAAGAGAATTCCCCTTTCTCCATATCCTTGCCAATATCCTTGTTTCCTGACTTGTTATCTTTGGTATGTAAAAGATTTAAATCTGCTATAATAGGTCTAGCTCTAGCTCCCTTATCTCCCAACATTGCTTTCTTTCCTTATTTTGTCCTTTCAGGTTTTTGTTGCTATCTCTCTAGCCCATAACCCTAATACAACCAATGCAGGACTTTCAAGCAACAGTTCTTGATAGTTAGCAATATAAGATTGTACAAACATTCTTGAGTACGAGGCATGAATACTGGAACAATCTCCAACTGTTCCAAACTTAAGTCTTAGAGATGAAAACTGTTACCTGAGCCAAAACACAAGAACATCTCTCTCTCTCTCTCTCTCTCTCTCTCTCACCCTATAAAAATATAATCCTGTTTTGACAGGTGTGTTAGATGAGTTACCTGATTTTCAGGTACTTCCTGATGTAAATCAGCTCGTTATGCCTTTTACTTCTATTTGAGTCACTTGAACTTTTTTCCCCTCAGCAGGCATTTACCAGTGCTACGTAGGGAAAAAAATCAGTAATTTCCAAAATTAATGTAAATACTCTGTTATTAATCTAATGTTAAATAATAAAATTAGTAATGCATTAAACAATTAACATTTTGTTATGTATTTGAGAGATAGTTCCTAAATGATATTGGCGTGAAATAATCACATTTATGTTCCCTTTTACTAGCACCGCTGATTCACAGAACTATATGCACTCAGTATGAAGTGTGAGAGAGGGCAAAATGACATCCACTTCAAAATGCTTATTTCCTTGAGTCAGCATGACATAATAGATGTCACTTACTGTGTTTTAGAACCCTCTCATTTCCTACATGCCTCTTAAGGTGTAATCAGCTCGCCATGCTGAGTGTGAGTCAAGGATTTAAAAATAGGCATGTTGTATAATATTGCCCCTAAATGCAAGGCAACTCCTCCATCAGGTATTCAGCCAAAGAAATAGGGAACTGTTTCAGTAAGGGAGAAAGAGATGTCTGTGATTTGGGCCTTATTAGCTTGCTTTAGAACTTAACTTCTGCCATAAGATGAAGTCTACTGTCTATCTGGTACTGAATGCTAATTCATGTTCTCATTGTGGAATGATGCCTAGCAAATCCACTATTCAGCCTATGATGAACTTTTCCATTTAGAAACCTATATTCATACTGACTAAGTAAAGTCAGGCTTTACTTAGGTCTAGAACTTAGCATATGAATATGTCCAAACATGGTTTCTAGATAGGAAATGCAGGGTCTGTAAAATCTAAAACTATTTGCCTTTTCTTAGTGATGATTACAACCATGGAATGAAGGAAAATCTCTTTTGTAAAAAAGCAGTTTGCACAGAATATCAGTCAACTATTTTTTTTTTACCTAGTTGGTTATCAAGTCAAGAAAACAAAACAATAATATCCAATACTGAATATCCAATACTGGCAAAGCATGAAGAAATCAGTACTCTTATATACTGTTGCTGGAAATACAGATTGACACAACCTTTCTTTGAGAACTGTTTGATAGTATCAGCAATTCACATATAGAAACCCTTTGATGTACCATTTCTATTTCTCTAATTTTTTCCTACAGAAACACTGATTCATGTGCTCAAAAATGTATGGACAGAGATTTCTATTGCAGTAATGTTTATAATAGTAAAAATTTTGGAAACAAAAATGCTCAGATAGAAGAATGACTAAATAAGTTATATCCATTCTGTAACATTCAATGCATAATGAAAAAACAAAATGAAGTGGATCAATGTATACTGATATAGACAGATGCACAGGATCATGGTTAAATGCAAAAACAAGCTTCAGAATCCTGTGGAGTGCTGTACAATTTCCTCCCCAAACTGTTTGCTTTCTATTATCTTCTCAAGTTATTACTTTATTCTTAGGTTTTATACAATTCACATTTGGATCACTTTTATGTTATAATTCTGTCTCTCAGGAGAATTAAAACAGCTGTTACAGAAAAACACTAAACCCTGGCAAATTATCTCAATGAAAAGGAAAAAATCCGTAAGTTTTCTTTTTGGGGAATATAATTTTAAAAGTGAACTTTTTGAAATAAAATAAATAAATAGCAAAAGTAACACAACGAAACCCCTCAAATGAAGTAGGTCAGCAATATAGAGAGTTATAAAGGAAAATACCCTTGACCTTATCCAAAATCCAAATTCTCTCCATAGAGAACCTTAAAACATATGGGTTTGGAGTATTCCAGATTTCTTCTGAGGCATCCACTTACACATACCTACATCTGATAACTACAGTTCTCTCGGACTAAGTATTCTTTTTTCCCATTTTAAACAAAAATGACTGTATGACACACGAATTCTGAGGGATTAGTACATATTCTCCTCAGAGAGGTCCAATGGTTTTCACCTCGCATCACTACTCCATATTCAAATTCTTGGGAAAAGACAGATCAATGGGGCACATGTTCTCCCCTTCTAGGAGATAGCAGACCACCTTTATTGATCATTCCACCAAGACTTTCTGAAATGATAGAGGGGTACTTCTCCAAAAGAAAATTGAAATGTCAAAAGGTGATAAAATAAACATCAGAGGGGCAACAACAACAGAAGGCTACATCTCTGTACTAGACTGGCTCAATGGAATGGGGAGAATATACAAGGAATGAAATATAGACTATAAGAGAAAAGGGGGTGCCTGGGTGGCTCAGTTGGTCAAGCATCAGACTCTTGATCTCAGGGTCGTGAGTTCAAGCCCCTCATAGGGCTCCATGCTGGGTGTGGAGCCTACTTAAAAAAAAGAGAGAGGAGGATATGAAGTATTGTGGTACAAACATGAGGGGGCAACTAACTTTACCTGGAAATTTAGAGAAATCTTAATGTGGCTTAAGGGATGAGTAAGACTTTTCCAGTCAGTGAATGGAATTCCAGTTACTGAAGCATGGAAATAAAGTAAAGTGGGGGTTATGCAGAACTTACCCTTTCTTCAAAGTCCAAATCAATCCCCATAAATTGCTTGATGTTATCTTATTTTCTAACTACTTATCATATGACTTCCTTATTTAGAATTTCATCAAATAACATGTTACATTTATCCTAAAGCCTTTCATGTGCATGTGCCATGTTTTGGTATTAAACATAAATAGATGTTTCATTTGTTATAAAAACTAAGATAATTTAAGAGATGGAATATTCCAGTCTATAAATGATCTAATACATGTAAGACTTGAATTGCCACTGGTGTTATGAATTTGACCTCTTCCTTTTATGGATAACATTACTTTGAGGTTAAGAACAGGGACCTCTCTGACTAATTTTGTAGCCCTTCAATTAATATTTCACTGTTTTATGACCTGATTTTGTGGAAATGTTAAATTGTTGATACAGTTGGTTAGTTTGTAGCTTTTTCCAGAATTGCCAGGGGAGAAGGACTTGGTTGATGAAAGTATCAGTGTCTCAACTACAGTATGATGAATTTTATTTCAATCATCTTTCCATCTCTGACCTAAGAAAATAATATTGTGTCACTTCTGATGTCCTTGAGGCTTTTGAACAACTGTACGTTGCTTGTGGAGAGAAATTTGACATCTGAGAGTAGGGCAGGTAAATGGAAAGGAAAGAATATATACAGAAGCCCAATTTAGTTCTGTATCCCTTGACCTAATCGCAGAAAGAGGGGTAATGAGGTTCAAAACAGACACTAATAAATCCTATAGCTAATGGTAACATTTTCCAAGGCATTTTGGCTGATTTTTGACAGAGTTTTTAATATTTTTTTGGATTTTTAAAGACTTTATTTATTTATTTGAGAGAGAGCGTGCACAAGCAGGGGGAGGGGCAGAGGGAGAAGCAGGCTCTCTGCATAGCAGGAAGCCCCATGTGGGGATGGGAGTGGGTTTGATCCCAGGACTCTGGGATCATGACTTGAGCTGAAGGCAGACTCTTAACCTGCTTAACTGCCTGAACCACTCAGGTGCCCCTTGACAGAAGTTTTAAAGGGAAAAATAATAGTATCAATTATATGTTTATAATTTTTAGAGTAATTTAATCTTTCTAATAGAAGGATAGTATATGTCAGGGACTAAATGTTCGTTTTCTTCAAATTCATATGTGATGGCATTTACAGAGAGGTCTCTGAGAGGTAATTAAGTTTAGATAAGGCCATGTGAGTGAAACCCTTGAGTGCCTTTATAATAAGAGGAAAAGAGAGGAGAACTCTCTCCCCTGTGTGAAGATACAGCAGGAAAGCAGCCATCTGTGATCCAGGAAAAGGGCCCTCATCAGAATCCGACCATCCTATGACCAGTGCTGTACACTATGATCAGGGACTTCCAGCCTCCAGAGCTATGAGAAATAGGTATCTGTTATTTAAGCCACCTAGTTTGTGGTATTTTGTTATAGGAACCCGAAATGACTAAGATGTCATATCAGGGTATAAAATGTAAGCTTTTCTCATAAAAAGTTTATTTCAAATATTTGCACATAGGGTTTGAGTAAAAATATCAGGACTTTGATTTCAGCTCCAATATGTAAAGTACATCAAGTTGCCATTCCATCCTAATAATAATAATAATAATAATAATAATAATAATGATAATAAAGCTGAACATACTTAAAATCAATAAAATTTCTTGGAACTATCACAGAACTGAGATATCTAGGCAAACTGCTGTCCTGAAATCTGGAGGGACAAGATGAATCCAAAGAGTCATAGCTAATGTTTTCTTATACTGGAGCAAGCCACTGTAACAATTAAATAGTCAGTTTGACAAGTTTCTGGAGGCTGAGTGTGGACTAGTTTGAGAATGAGAAACTCCTATGGGCCAGTCTTAGGGTACCCCCCTCAACTTTTGTGGTTTTAATTCTCACCATGTTCTCATGATGTATTAGTTTCCTCAGGCTGCCATAACAAAAGACCACAGCCTGGGGTAGCTTACACAACAGAAATTCATTTTCTCATGGTTCTGGAGTCTAGGAGTCCAAGATCAAGGTGGTAGCATGTTTGATTCTCTTAAGGTCTCTCTCTTTGGTTTGTAGATGGCTGTCTTCTTGCTGTATCCTTATATTGCCTTTCCTCTGTGTCCATGTACCCCTGCTATATCTTTGTGTCTCCCAACCACTTCTTATAAGGACACCAGTCAAATTGGATTAGGGCCCACCCTAATGGCTTCATTTGAACTTAATAAACTTTTTAAAGGCCCTATCTCCAAATACAGTCACATTGTGAAGTACTGTGTTAGGGATTCAACATAGGAATTTTGGAGGGGACACACTTCAGCCCATAACACATGGTAAACAGCCAAGAAAGATAACCTTAAGCCCTGGCAGGAAGAGGGAGGAAAGTAACTGTTTTGAGATAGATCTATAACAGAAGTCAATTATGCAGGGGCAAATGTTACCTGTCCCATATCCCACCTTAGGAAAGGGAATTTTCTCCACTCTAGCCCTCTCTAGTCTTCTGGTATCTGAAGGGATTAAGGCGGGGATGGTAGCTAAGAAATATTTGCAGAAATTATAGCCCAGGGACACAGGATCTCTCAATGACTGAGACTTAATCATAAGATTATAGAATGCTTCCCCTCCTCAACATTTTAACACTGTGCCAACAGGGTTCCAGCGTAATAACTGTGATTTTAATGGTGAAAGAGCTGCAAAATGCAGGCACTTTTTTGAGGAGTACTTAAGGAAGTCAAAAGTCAACAGAGGAGACAAAAACAAGAACAATAGAAGAATTTGAAGACCTGGAATCTACATCTATAGGAAACTTTAAGCATAGCCTAACTCCTGGCCAGAATAACATAATGCTTCACACTAAAGGCCTTTTTACCTCAGTTCCTATTCCCAATACATCATGGCCACCTTTCAACGTAAAAATTAAAAGGTACACTGGAAGGAAAAATACCACAGTCTGAAGAGACAAAACAAGCATCAGAATCAGATATAGTTAGGAATTATCATATAAGAAACTTAAATTAATTGTGATCCATATGATAAGGGTTCTAATGGCAAAAGTAGATAACATGCAAAAACAGATGCATAATATATATATACACACAGAGATGGAAATTCTAAGAAAGAATCAAAAGGAAATGCTAGAAATCACAAACACTTTAAGAGAAATGAAGAATGCCTTTGATGCTTTATCAGTAGACTGGACATAGCCAAGGAAAGAATCAGTGAAAAAAAAAAAGAGAAAGAATCAGTGAGCTTGAAAATGTGTCAAGAGAATCTCCCCCAAACTGTAATTCAGTGATAAGAATAAAAGGAGAGAACAGAGAACCAAAAACCATAGGACATTTTCAAAGGTGTAATGTACATTTAATTGGAATACTGGGAGAAAGGAACATGTGGAAATGCAAAATGGTAGAGCCATTTTGAAAGAAATTTTGGTGGTTTCTTACAAATCTAAATATACTCTTTCATATGATTTGGCAGTCATATTTATTTGCTCGAATGAGTTGAAAACTTAAGTCCACACAAAAACCTGTGTACAAATATTTATAGAAGCTTTACTCATAATTGCCAAAACGTGGATATAACCAAGATGTTCTTCAATAGGTGAATGGATTTAAAAAACTGTGGTACATTCATTAAATAGGATATTATTCAGCAATAAATTAAATGAAATATGAAGCCATGAAAAAACATAGAACAACCTTAAATGCATATTACCAAGAGAAAAAAGACAATCTTAAAAAGCTACATGCTGTATCATAGGATCATAGACCTAATGCAAAATTTGAACTTATAAAACTTTTAGAAGAAAGTTAGGAGAAAAATCTAGGTAAAATTGGTATAAAATTGGTATAAAGGGACGCCTGGGTGGCTCAGCAGTTGCACGCCTGCCTTTGGCCCAGGGCATGATCCTGGGGTCCCAGGACCGAGTCCCACATTGGGCTCCCTGCATGGAGCCTGCTTTCCTTTCTGCCTGTGTCTCTGCCTCTCTGTCTCTCTTTCATGAATAAATATAATCTTTTAAATAATTAGTATAAAAATTAGACTTTATTAAAATTGAAAAATTCTCCTCTGCAAAATACACTGTTAAGAGTATGATAGGCCAGTCACAGACAGGGAGAAAATATTTGTAAAACACATATCTGGTAAAGGACTTCTTTCCAAAATATAAAAATAATTTTTAAATCTTAGCATTAAGAAAGTAAATACCCCAGTTAAAATATGGGCCAATTCTGAACATATATCTCACCATTGAAGAAAAACTGATGGTAAATAAGCATATGAAAAGGTGCTCAAATCCTTTTTATTAGGGAATTGGCACTTAAAATAGTAATTAGATAAAAGTTCTATTATGGTTTAAATTATGTCTCCTCAAAGATATATTGAAGTTGTATCCCCCACTACTTGTGATTGTGATCTTATTTGCAAATAGGGTCTTTGCAGACTTAATCAAGTTGAGGTCATTAGGGTTGACCCTAATCCAGTATGACTTGGTGTCCTTGTTAGAAAGGAAATGTTAGGTAATGACAAAGACACCCAGGGAGAATGTGTGGCTGCGGTGGCAGAGACTGGAGTGATGGAGCTGCAAGCCAACGAATACCACAGATCAAAGCTATGAAGAGGCTAGAAAGGATTCTTCTCCTAGACTCAGAGTGCTCACAGCCAGCTGACACCTTGATTTCACACCTCCAGCCTTCAGAACTCTGAGAGAATAAATTTATGCAAACTATCCTGTTAGTGATGATTTGTTACAACCACCGCAGGAAGCTAATATGACTATAAACCTATTAGAATGGCTAAAATCCAGAAGACTGACAATACCAGTTTTTTTTATTTCAAGTTTTTATTTAAATTCCAGTTAACATAGTATCTAATATTACACTGCATGTTAACCAACTAGAATTAAAATAAAAACTTAAAAAATTAAATTCCACTTAACATACAGTATAATATTGCTTTCAAGTATAGAATTTAATGATTCATCACTTACCATACAACATCATCACAACTGCCTTTCTTAATCCCTGTCACCTATTTCATCCATCCCCCTGCCTACCTCCCCTCTGGTAACCATCAGTTTGTTCTCTCCAGTTAAGACTCTGTTTTACGATTTGCCTCTCTCTCTCTTTTGCCCCCCCCATGTTTATCTGTTTTATTTCTTAAATTCCACATATGAGTGAAATCAGGTAGTATTTGTCTTTCTCTGACTGACTTATTTTGCTTAGCAGAATACTAATACTCATGTCATTGCAAATGGCAAAATTTCATTCTTTTATGGCTGTATAATATTCCTTTTTAATACAAAAATTTTATTTTTTAAATTACATTTAATTAATTTATTTTTATATTTTATTTTATTTTTTATTTTTTAATAATAAATTTATTTTTTATTGGTGTTCATTTTGCCAACATACAGAATAACACCCAGTGCTCATCCCGTCAAGTGCCCCCCTCAGTGCCTGACACCCACTCACCCCCACCCCCCACCCTCCTCCCCTTCCACCACCCCTAGTTCGTTTCCCAGAGTTAGGAGTCTTCATGTTCTGTCTCCCTTTCTGATATTTCCTACCCATTTCTTCTCCCTTCCCTTCTATTCCCTTTCACTATTATTTATATCCCCAAATGAATGAGAACATGTAATGTTTGTCCTTCTCCGATTGACTCATTTCACTCAGCATAATGCCCTCCAGTTCCATCCACGTTGAAGCAAATGGTGGGTATTTGTCGTTTCTAATGGCTGAGGAATATTCCATTGTATACATAAACCACCTCTTCTTTATCCATTCATCATTCGATGGACACTGAGGCTCCTTCCACAGTTTGGCTATTCCTATATATACATGTATACACATATACACATATATGTGTCATACATGACATATACACACATAGATGTATACATGTTTAAATAGGAATATTATACATGTATATATAGGAATACATGTATATATGCATGTCATATGTATATATAATATATGTGTATGCATATCATATACATGTCATATATATACACACATATATGTATACATGTATATATAGGAATATTATATATACACATAGTGTATATATAATGATGAATACATACATATACACACACCACATATTCTTTGTCCGTTCATCAGTCAGTGGACATTTGGGCTCTTCCCATAATTTGGCTATTGTTGATAATGCTATAAACCTCAGGGTGCATGTATCCCCTCAAATTAGTGTTTTTGTATCCTTTGGGTAAATACCCACTAGTGTAATTACTGGAGCATGGGGTATTTCTGTTTTTAACTTTTTGAAGAAACTCCATATTGTTTTCCACAGTGGCTGTACCAGTTTACATTCCCACCAACAGTGTAAAAGGGTTCCCCTTTCTCCTCATCCTCACCAACACCTATTGTTTCCTGTGTTGTTCATTTTAGCCATTCTGTTAGATGTGAGGTGATATCTCATTGTAGTTTTGATTTATATTTCCCTGATGACAAGTGATGATGAGCATCTTTCCATATGTCTGTTGGCCATCCGTAAAAATTCTTTGGAAAAACATCTATTCAGGTCTTCTGCCCATTTTTTGATTGGATTATTTGTTTTGGGGGCATTGCATTTGATAAGTTCTTTACAATCTTTTGGATACTAACCCTTTATCAGATATGTCATTTGCAAATATCTTCTTCCATTTTGTTGCCTTTTAGTTTTGTTGTTTCCTTTGCTGTGCAGAAGCTTTTAATCTTGATAAAGTCCCAATAGCTTATTTTTGATTTAGGATTTTGATGGTTTCCTGTCTCACATTTAGGTCTTTCATCCATTTTTAATTTATTTTTGTGTATGGTGTAAGAAAGTGGTCCAGTTTCATTCCTTTGCATGGTGCTGTCCAGTTTCCCCGACACAATTTGTTGGAGAGACTGTCTTTTTTCTGTTGGATAGTCTTTCTTGCTTTGTCGAAGATTAGTTGACCATAGAGTTAAGGGTCCATTTCTGGGTTCGCTATTCTATTCCATTGATCTGTGTGTCTTCCTTTGTGCTGGTACCATAGTATCTTGATCACTACAGCTTTGTAGTACATCTTGAAGTCCAGAATTGTGATGCCTCCAGCTGTGCTTTTCTTTTTCAGCATTGCTTCTGACAATACCAATTTTTGACTAGGACGCATAGGAACAAAAACTCATTAATTGCTGGTGGGAATGAAGAATGGTACAGCCACTTTGAAAACAGTATGGTAGTTTCTTACAAAACTAAACATTTTCTTACTATATAATCCAGCAATCATGCTCCTAGGTATTTTCCCAAGTGATATGAGAACTTATGCTCATTCAAAAGTTAGCAAATGAATGCTCACAGTTGCTTTATTCATAATAGCCCCAAACTAGGAGCAATCAGGATGTCTTTCATTAGATGAATTGATAAACAGTCTGTGGTGCATCCAGACAATGAAATATCATTTAGTGCCAAAAACAAATGAGTTATCAAGCCACAAAGAGTCATGGCTGAATTTGAAATACATATTGCTAAGTAAAGGGACCCTCTAAAAAGGCTACATGTTGTGATTCTAACTATAAGACATTCTGGAAAAGGCTAACCTAGTATACAGACATATATTTCCTTCCACAAATATCTGAGATGGCCTAGAAGCAAAGACAACCCTAACAGCAATTAGCATACCTAATTGACCATGGTTTCTAATGCTGTTGTCCAGTAAAAGGGCCCCTTGGAGAAATGACTGATTCTCAGACTAGAGCAGGAAATATATGGAATGAATCTGGATCATCTTCTGGTGCCACAAAGGAAGTGCTTAAAAAACCCACAATGCTGGGGTTTTATTCAAGAGATATAGGAAAAAATTGAAGAGCTTTCAATGACCAAAGCTGAAATATTAGACCAACAAAGTTGGATTGTAACCCAACAGGTACAGTAAATATCCATGACTTCATACTGGTATAAATGGTTAAATAAGTACATAAATGGAGTAAATAGGCAAATCTCCCAAGCGTAATAATTCCAGCAGATTTATGTAGATCCTCTGTCTTCAAGGAAATGGGGCATAGCTCCTCACTCCCTAACTGTGGACTATGCATAGTGACTTCCAAAGAGGACAGTATGGAAAGGGAAAAGAAGAATGACTTTGTAGGAAAGAATCCTGAAAAACACTATTGAGCCAGGTGGTCAAAGTCAGCAACAGCAGTGGTGAGTACTACAGATATGATGTGATGAGAATGGCTCCTTATTCCTTGATCTTCCAAAAACACATAGCCCCATCCAAATGGCCAGGAAATACATCAGACAAATCTCAGTAGAGTGCTATTATACAAAGTAACTACAACTGTTCAAAACTGTCAAGGTCATCAGAAACAAAGGAGGTCTGGGAAACTCAGAGCAAGATGAGCCTAAGGAGACATGATCTCTAAATGTAATGGGGTATCCCAGAGGGGATTCTGGAACAGAAAAGGGTAATTAGATAAAAACTAAGGATATCTGAATAAGGTATAGACTTTAATTAATAAAATGGTTCAGTATTGGTTCATTAGTTATAGCAAATGAGACATACTAATAATTTAAGATGTTAATAGCAGGGGGAACTGGCTGTGGGGTGTTTGGGAACTCTGTACTATCTTTGCAGCTTTTCTGTAATTCTAAAACTGTCCTAAAATAAAGATTTTATTCTAAAAAAGAAAAGTATATCACACCGGAGTGGCAAGTTTAGGAAAAAAAATATCAGTGGGAACAGCATTTACATGGCATCATCTTCAGAAGCCTTCTATTAACTCCACTTCTTCTCTACTAAGGCTGAACTAGATGTTTTTCTACATGGTTGCCTATTCCCAGTACTTATTTCTTTCATGACATCAGGCATGACAGTAAGTGTATTACTTGAATCTAAGCTCACTGGAGACAACATTGTCTTCATTATTTTTATATCCTCATCATCTACCATAGTGCTTGGTACATGTATGCCTTTCATAAACATTCATTGAATGCATAAATAAATGAGAGGAAGCATGATTTTTCTACAATAATTAAGACAACTTGATTCAAAAATTTGAATCTTTAGCAATAATACATACAATATATACAATAAGCAATAGCATTCGGAATGTGTCTATAATAAAAATGAATGAAAGTTTTTCAGTGATTGTTGCTCAGTTACTTTTTACTGAAGAATTTTGATTATCGTCTTTAAGATCTTTTTCTCCACACCCTTCCACAAAAGCAAGGGGATATAGACATCCAGTCACTTGCTAAGAAGAAGAGCCACCGTGGCTATCAAGGATTCCAACAAGACCTTTGACCCATTTCTGTTTACGATCTTGTTTTAAAATCAACTGCTTTTTAAACCTCTCTTTGGAATAGTTGTTCGTTATCTTTTACTTATTATGAATCGTGCCACTTAAAAAATATTTCAAATAAATTTATGGGTATGTTCTTTTGAGATAATAAGGAACTACATTTTCTAAACCATGACCTTTAGAAAGGTCTTTCTGTGCCATCAGCTTGTAATATTTAATTTGCTTTCAGCTTTGCACAGGGTCTCTCAAAACAAAAATCAAATCACTGTTATTACTATTCCTGTAAGTTTCATTTTGATTTAGGCTTTTGATCTTGTTATTAAGCATCACTGATTATGTACTTTCTTTATTGTACACTAGTCATTAATAGGCTAATTGTTGGATAAGTACTTAATTTTGGCAAATGAGCAACAGATATTTTGTTTTAAAATAAATTGTTAAAGGGAAGAGAGCACAACAGTCACTTTCAATATTTTTTCCTATCTGATGTCTTATAAGCAGAACTCCTGTCTTCATTAAGTAAATATTAGCTACCATGTTGATTATTGCCTGGCTGCATAGTGCTGTGCTTTATAAGGTTGGTAATACAGAAACTTTAAAGAAAGCCCTAAAATTGTTTTATTAAGCATAATAAAGGATTGCTTTTTGTTAATTAGCTTTATTCAATTATACAAATAATACATGATCATGGTAAAATAAAAAAATTCAAACAATGAAGAAAGATGTAAGTTGAAATGTCAGTCTCCCTTCTTGCTTTCCTGATACCACCATCCTCCATTCCTGCAGACAAATGCTTACCAGTGCTTTGCATATCCTTCTAGAAATCTTATATGTACACACACACACACACACACACACACACACACACAGTTTCTACTATAAAATGGGACCTTATTATACATACTTTTCTAAAATTAATTTTTTTGCTTTCTAAATCAGTATTTAAGTATTTATTCTTTTAAATGGATCTATTATAAGATACTAACAATATTGCATCTCTGACAAATGCATTTCTATGACATATAAAACAAGGGATATTTTTGTACTAAACCAGATGTGCTGTGGAAAACTTACGTTTTGTTTATTCACCTTAAAAATATAGCCCTTGAGACGCTGGGTGGCTCAGCAGTTAAACGTCTGCCTTTGGCTCAGGACATGATCCAGAGCCCCAGGATCGAGTCCCACATCAGGCTTCCTGCATGGAGCCTGCTTCTCCCTCTGCCTGTGTCTCTGCCTCTCTCTGTGTGTCTCTCATGAATAAATAAATGAAATCTTTTAAAAAATAAAAATAAATAAAAATATAGCCCTTTACCATAACAGGGGAGGAGACTTATAAAAATATCTTGAAATTCTTTATGTAGATTAGTATTTATATACATTATTCATTAAGCACCATCTATGTGCCAAAATTCATGCTAGTTACTTAGTATATATCATATTTAGTAGTCATCAAAGGCATTGTGATCAGGAAACTTGGGTTTCATTCCCCAAGTGGCTTAATAGCTATGTAATGTGGGATATTACTACCTCTATTTCCTAATCTTTACTTTTGTTTATTTTTTTTAAAGATTTTAGTTTATTTATTTATTCATGAGAGACACACAGAGAGAGAGGCAGAGACACAGGCAGAGGGAGAAGCAGGCTTCATGCGGGGAGCCCGATGTGGGACTTGATCCTGGGACTGAGATCATGCCCTGAGCCGAAGGCAGATGCTCACCTGCTGAGCCACCCAGGCGTCCCTATTTTTTAATCTTTAAAATGAGAATAATATTACCTATCCAGGTGGGTTTATGTACTAATTAAATGATACACTACATGTAACTACCTTGAGGGTTCCAAGTTCCATCAAGGTTGCTAAATAATAGCAGACTGTATTTCGCACATTACCCATAGCTCATTCACCTAATGTGAGTCATTAATTATGCTAGAAGTTAGAGATATAATGGAATATTCTGGCCTTTTGAAATTGGAAAGAGTATCAGGGAAGGAAATTGCACATTATTTGTATATCCCTGTATTGTTTGAATTGTTAATATTATTTAAAATGTAAATTAATTTATATTTTACCAGTTATACATGCATGTAGTTTTGAAAAGCAAAATACAAAAAGGCTTGTAGTACGAATCTTTGTCTGTTCTATTCCTCCTCATCCCTTAGTTCTGCTCTTGACAGGTAATCAGTTCAATATTGTAGCTGTTTCAGCTGGTGTTAACTGCCATATTTGTAAATAATATACATGCATTGCTCTTTTTGGATACATCCGTTTTAGACATTATCTACTGACTATTGAAAACACATTATGATGGTTGAAGATTTACCTTTTTATACTACAGTTCTCCCTCCTTTTCCAAGCCAGTTTCCCCATGTGGTTGTATCATTTTTTGTTGTTGTTGTTGCTAAATCTATATTCAACATTTGCATCAATGATGACATAAATACTGTTCATTGATGGACTGTATTTTGTTTTTTTTGTTTTTGTTTTTAAAGATTTTATTTATTTATGCATGAGAGACACACACACACAGAGAGAGAGAGAGAGAGAGAGAGGCAGAGACACAGGCAGAGGGAGAAGCAAGCTCCATGAAGGGAGCCCGACGTGAGACTCGATCCCAGGTCTCCAGGATCCCACCCCTGGCCAAAGGCGACGCTGAACCGCTGAGCCACCAGGGCTGCCCGATGGACTGTATTTTGAACTATGATTATATTTCTTTCTCTTAAAACATTTCATTTGTCCTTGTTCTCTATTATTTTATTGGCTTTTAAGTACCTGTTGCTCCATTTATCTCCACATCCACCAGCAAATCCATAAAACACCTATTAACAATATCTCCAAATGTTCCAAAACATCATATAACTCATAAATTTCCATTTAAAAAAACTTAGAGATCTTCCTCCCAGAAGATCTCCGTTCCCCCTTTTCTGACCAGGCTTGGTTGTCCTATGCCTGCTTCAAAAACTTATGCCAAGACTTCCCTTCACCATTCCTCAGGCTTGGTTCTCCTATATCTAGAGTCCCTTGTCCTCCTGTCTTCATTTCTTCTTTTCTTTTCCGAAGTATATCCACAATTGAGTACTTTTCTCAATTAGAGTACACAATATGCAAAATTTTGAGTCTCCTCAGGTCTAAAAGCACTTATCTTCCACTTGATTGATAGTTGGGTCGGTATAGGATGGAAAGTTGAAAATATTTAGTGTCTGAAAGTCTTCTTACTGGATGTTCAGTGTCTTCAGAAAAGAATTTTTTAATTACCGGATTAAGGACAACTATACCTGACTGCCTGTATGCTGGGGTCAAGGTGGCAGATGAAGGCACAAATATAATAATTTAACTTTTACTTAATCCCCCTTTAGCTCTGTGCCTCATTCAAGGTTTCTTTTTACTTGGCATCCCTAAGTTGAGAGACTCTCAGAGGTTGGGGGTCATCTGCCTGACAAGTTAGCAGAGGAACTCATTTCTGTTATTTTTTTTCTCATTTCTGTTATTATCCAAACAACTTACTTCTATTTTTTACATTACCTAATGACTTTATCCCTAAGCATTGAGGCCCACTGGGGTCCTTCAGGGTGAATTGTTCTGTCTTCATCAGTGTCCTTCTTTATTGACACTTACATTCTAGCTTCCCCTGTCTTTGCAAATTAAGTATTAAGCCTCTGTCTTTGAAAAAAAAAAAGTAAACCTCTCATCTGTTGTCTTTTTCCCTGTTTTAAAAAAAATGTTTATGGATTTATACTTAGAGTCTGTGGTAGGCAAAATAATAGCCCCTCCAAAAATATCCACATCCAAAACCCTGGAACCTGTGTATATATGTCACCTTCCATGTTAAAAGGGATCTTGCAGATGTGATTGAATTAAGGATCCTGAGTTTGGGACATTGCACTGAGTTATCTAGGTGAGCTCAATGTAGTCACAGTGGTCTTTATAAAAGGGCAGTAGGAGGATCAGACTTCTTAGTAAGACATATGAGGATGGAAGCAAGAGGTTAGAACGTGGGGCCATGTGGTGCCTCAGCAACAACTCCGTGGTGGAGATGGCCAGCCTGAGATTCTTCTTCCTCATCAACCAGGACCTCATTGCCCTTATTCGGGCCAAGGCTGCCAAGATCGTGCCACAGTGAGGGGTGGGGGCAGGACCCATGTGCTCTCTGTGGCCTCAGTTTCCCCTGCCATTCCAGCCCCTTGGAGCTGGAACTCAGGCTCCTGGAAAAACCATAATAGGCAGGAGGAAACCCAACTGCGGGCCCACAGATCTGAGCCTCTGGTAGGGCAGGGCTGGTCCTGAGAAGCCCCTGGAGGCTGGAACCCTCCAGCTTCCGTAGAGCCAGAGCTCCTCCCCTCCTCTCTCTGCAGGCCGCCCTCCTCTTCCCCTTGGGTTCCCACCTTTGCCCCTTCGTCTCCAGCTGATTAGCTGCAGACTTTTCCTTTATTATTTTTCTTTTGTAAATAAAAAGCACCAAGTTCCCCCCACCAAAAAAAAAAAAAAAAAAAGATGAAGGGGCCATGAACCAAGGAATACAGACCTTCTCTGGAAGCTGAAAAAGTCAAATAATTCTGCCCTGAGGCCTCCAGAAGTATTAACACAGCCATGACACCTTGACTTTAGATTCCTGACTTCTAGAATTGTAAGAGAATACTTTGTATTGTTGTAAGCCACTAAATGTGTGATAATTTGTTGTAGCCTCAATAGGAAACTAATATTGGCTGGGAGATCCGGTAACAAATATCAAAGACGTGGAAGTATGTTTAGAACTGAGTAATTGGCGGAGGTGGGAAGAGTAAGAAAAGCCTCCTTTGCCTCTAACAGACTTAGAAATATGGACATTAAAGGTATTGCTGGTGAGGACTCAGAAGGAAATGAGAAACATGGTAGAGAAAACATACGTCGCCTGAGAGAATTCATAAATTGTCATAAACAGACTGCTGGTAGAAATATAGATGTTTATAAAGGTGCTGCTGCTGAGGGCTCAGAAGGAAATGATGAACATGTTACTGGAAACTGGGAGAAAGGAGACCTTTGTTATATTCTTGCAGAAAGATCTGCTGAATTGTGCCATACGGCTGCATGGAAAGAGGAATTTGTAAGCAATAAATTTGGATACAGCCAAGATTTCCAAGCAAGTGGTGAAGGTGCAGCCTATTTTCTCCTTGCTGCCTATAATAAAATATAAGCCAAAAAAAAGCAGATTAAGGGAAGAACTCTTATGCAAAAACAGAACCAGACTTGATGATTTGTGAAATTATCAGCCTATCCAGATTATAAAAGATCCTCAAAGTAGGAGATTCACTGCCAGAAATCATACTCTGGAGAAAATGTGAAGGCTGTTGTTAGTCAACTTTTTGCTGGTGACTCCAAAGGGACAAGAGAACAGAGTATTTACTCTGAGGGCTCTTTGAAGAGATTAGTCATGTGATGCATGAATCCCCTTAGCTATCTCAGCAGGAGCCAAAAATAGATACGGGATTACCTAGGAAAGACCTTTGGAGAGGCCTCTTCTCTAATAGAGTAAATCCTCCTCTTTTTTCTCAGGCTCTGGTTACTGAGTCTTTCTTTTTTTTTTTAAATTACTGAACTATAATTGACATACAGTCTTATATTAGTTTCAGATGTACAGCGTATTGACTTGACAATCCTATGCATTACTCAATGCTGACTACAAAAAGTGTAGTCACCAAATAATATTATTACAATATTATGGACTCTATTCCCTATGCTGTGCTTTTCATATCCATGAATTCTTTATTTTATAACTGGAAGTTTGTACCTTTTAATTCCCTTTATCTATTTTACCCACCTCCTCACCCACTTCTCCTCTGGCAACCACCAGTTTGTTCTCTGTATTTAAGAGTCGGTTTTGTCTGTTTTGTTTTTCAGATTTCCACATATAAGTGAAACCATAGGGTATTTGTCTTTCTCTGACTTATTTCACTTAGCATTATACCCTCTAGGTTCATCCATGTTTTTGCAAATGGCAAGATTTAATTCTTTTTATGGCTGAATAATATTCCATTGTGTATATATATATATATATATATATATATATATATATATATCACATCTTCTTTATCCATTCATCTATCGATGGGTATCTGGACTCTTTCCATAGTTTGGCTGTTGTAAATAATGCTGCAAAACATAAGGGTGCATGTATCTTTTCAAATTTATGTTGTTGTTTTCTTTGGGTAAATATGGAAGTGGAATTATTAGAACATATGGTATTTCTATTTTTTTATTTTTTGAGAAACTTTCTGTTTTCCACAGTAGTTGCACCAATTTACATTCCCACTAACAGTGTAGGAGGATTCCCTTTGCTCCACATCCTTGCCCACACTTGTTCTTTCTTACCGTTTGATATTAGCCATTCTGACTGGTGTAAGGTGGTATTTCATTATGGTTTGATTCACATTTCCCAGATGATTAATGATGTTGACATTCTTTTCAGGTGTTTCTTGGCCATCTGTATGTCTTCTTTGGAAAAAAAATGTTGTTCGGGTCCTCTGCCTATTTTTTAATCAGATTGTTTTTTGGTGTTGAGTTGTACAAATTTTTAAAATATATTTTGGATACTAACCCTTTATCAGATTTATCATTAACAAATATCCTGTCGCGTTCACTAGGTTGCCTTTTGTGTTTGTTGATGATTTCTTTGTTGTGCAAAAACTTGTCCCAATAGTTTATTTTTGCTTCTGTTTCCCTTGCCTGAGGATACATACCCACAAGTGGAATGAATGCCCTTGACATACATTGGAGACTCACAATGTTTTTGTGAATGTTATGTCAGAAGAAATAATGCCATCTCTACTGAAAGGGACAGAGAGAAGATGAATTGAAAGAAAGTTATCAGACTCCCCAAAATCTATAGGCAAAGAGCATACTGGTAAAATGCTTGGAGGCAAACACATGCTATAATTCATAAAAAAAAAGGATGATTCCAAATCTAAGAGCTGAGGGCCCTGAGAGTAGAGCTATAGGCTCAGATGGAAGAGCCAGGACCCACAGAGAATTCCAAGTCCTCAAAACCGAGTGTAGTCTCCCCAATTGGATTTTAAATTTTCTTGGGACCAGTGACTCCTATTTTCCTTTTGAATGGAAATGTACATATCCTTTGCCTGCTCCATTATTGTATTTTGGGATCAGATGACCCATTCCTTGAGTTTCAGAGATTTACAGATGGAGAATAATTTTGCACCAGGATAGATTACACTGATAGCCTTACTCATTAACAAATTAGGTGATTTAGATTATGAAATTTGTGATTTTTGATATCATGGAGACACTTTGATGAGATTTTGGATTTAAGTTGATGCTGTAATAAGTAGAGACTTTTGTGGGCCTTGATGAATATGGTTTGCATGTGAGATGGATGTGAATATTCAGGGCCCAGAAGGAAGACTGTGGTAGGCTGAATAATGGGTCTCCAAAGATGTCCATGGACTATTGCCTGGAACATGTGAATGTTACCTTACATAGTAAAACAGGCTTTGCAGATGTGATTATATTAAGAATCTTAAAATAGAGAGTGCCTGGGTGGCTCAGTCAGTTAAGCATCTGTCTTTGGCTCAGATCATAATACCAGGGTCCTAGGAGAGAGGCCCACATCAGGCTCCCAGCTCGCCTGGGTGCTTGCTTCTCTTTCTCCTCCCTGCTCATTCTCTCTCTTTCTCTCTCTCTCTCTCTCTCTCTCTCTCAAATAAATAAATAAAATCTTTTTAAAAAAGAATCTTAAAGTAGGAAATTATCCTGGGTTATCCAAGTGGATCCAGTGTAATCACAAGAGTCCCTATAAAAGGGAGGTAGGAGAATCAGATGCATTAGTACTACATGTGAGAATGGAAGAAATAGGTTGAAATGAAATGAAGAAAAACCCATGAGCCAAGAAATGCAGACAGCCTTTAGAAGATGAAAAAGGGAAGGAGTAACATCCTTCTGTGAATCCTCCAGAAGTAATGTGGCAGACACCTAGATCTTAGAGTTCGTACCTCCAGTACCATAAGATGATAAACTGGTAGTAAGCCACTGAATTTGTGGTAATTTGTTATAGCCGCAAAAGGAAAGTAGTACAGATTTTCACACATTTTAATGGATTTTTGTGAAGGATTAGAGAAAAGAAGTATTTGTGTTTAATATCTCATATGTTAACTAGAATTCAGTTATGTTATTATTACATAAATATTTAAGGGGCACCTGGGTGGCTCAGTTGGTTAAGCATCTGCCTTCTACTTGGGTCATGATCCCAGGGTCCTGGGATAGAGCCCTGCATGTCATGTCCTGCATCCCCAGGCTCCCCTGAGCAGGAAGCCTGATTCTCCTTCTTCCTCTGCTCCCCTCTTCCCCAACTTGTGCTGTTTCTTACTCTCTCTCAAATGAAAATAAATAAATAAATAAATAAATAAATACATAAATAAATAGAATATTTTTAAAAATATTTAAAATATTTCCCCTTTAATAAAATGCTACCTGTCCTTTACCATGTAGCTAGTGTCTCACCACGTCTGTGAAAACCTTTTCTTTAAACTTTCTCGCATTCAGTGCCTTACTTTTTTTGAACCTGTATAGTATTTACTGTTTTTTTCTTCTTAATTTTATACTTAATTATATATGGTATTATCTTAGTGTCTAAAGACATCATATATTAATTACTTAACCATTTATCTATATATTTTACCTATATTTAGTATTTCTTAGTGCCTGGCACCATGCTAGGTGTTGAGATGCAAGATTCAAAGAGGAATCCAAGAGACAAATCTTACCCTGAAAGCACACAAAATGTCTTTCTATTAACTTATAAGTCTCTAGATGGTAGACATCCTGAGAACAGGGCATTTTATATTCCTTTACTATGCTTGACATGATATTAGAACCTTAGTAAAAATTTATTCATTGAAAGAAAGAGGGGAATAATAAAGGAAAGGAAAGAAAAGAAAGTACAGTAACTTCTTCTAGAATAGGATGGAATTCTTTCTCTTTCCCACAATCAGAATGCTGTCTAAGTAATATTTCCTAGGACGATCTATTAAAATAGTTAATTCCTCTTTGTGGGCAACTCTAAACAATAACAAAATTAGCCTAAAATCCACTGTGTAGATTTTTTTAAAAATATTTTTTATTTATTTATTTATGATAGTCACACACAGAGAGAGAGAGGCAGAGACATAGGCAGAGGGAGAAGCAGGCTCCATGCACCGGGAGCCCGACGTGGGATTCGATCCCGGGTCTCCAGGATCGCGCCCTGGGCCAAAGGCAGGCGCCAAACCGCTGCGCCACCCAGGGATCCCTCCACTGTGTAGATTAAACTAGAATTAGTCTCCTTGATTTCTGTGTGTTAAAGTTAAAACATCTACAGCCATTTTGTACTGATGGTAATTTAGAATTTTTGATTTGGCCTTTTATAAAAGCGATGTGTTTAAAGTCAAATTGCCTGAAATACATTTTATGTTTCCTCCCTTGACCTTTAAGAAATTTAGTTAGGCAATTAATGCCAGTAATTAATGAAGTTAGTGATTTTAGATCTTGTACAGCAGAATCTCTAAGAAGATGCTTCATACCTATCCAGTAAGGAAAAAAAAAAAACATGTTTTAATTTTCAGTACATGCCTTTGGTTCCCATGGAAACAGTTCAGTAAAAGAAGTTTGAAATGTTACATATTATTTAATATCTTATATTCATATAAATATTGCCAGAAGATATGTCATATCTATTCAAGTGTAAAGTATCATGGGAGTTAAGCAAAGGAATATGTTAAATTGAAACTCACTGTGGTCCATTGCTGCTGTTGACACTGATGGCCTAGAAGGAACTTCAATAAGAATCTTAAGGATTATCTTGAAAAAATAATCAATACCTTCAGTAGAAAGTATACTGATTTTGTTAGTAATCATTCTTACAATCACACTATACTTTTCTATTTTGTAGAAAGAGACGTCAGAACTTGAATTTAGCTTAGGTTTTAGGGGATATCAATTTCAAATTAATTTACATTTATTCACTAAGATTTGTGTGCGGACCATTAAAACTGAATGGATCCCAAATAAAAGAGGTTATTGGCTTTGCATTATAATGTAAAGTTTCAAAATGTGAACCATTCCAATAAATAAATTTTTCACTTTCAATCAATTCCATATACTATTGGCCAGTCTCAACTATTGAGCCTAAGCATCTAGTTGTTTCAGAACACTAAGAATTCTCATTTTGTGACTATATAAATCTTTTAGATTATAATAACACTGCTGAAGGGAACTTTGGAAGAGAGTCGAACATTTTCTTTTATACTTTGAGGTTTTTTTTTTTTTAAGTCTTAGAACATTGAAGAAATTGAACACGATGAAGTTATATATCACACTTTCTTCTGCAGCATTTTTACATTGAGCATTTCATGCAACTTCTATTTCTGGCTGTGACACATCAGCTTGACCATTCCCTAATGCATTACTCCCTATGGAATCTTACCTGGACTGCTTAGCCTCAGAATGTGAAAGGCTGAGGCAGAGATCGCACCCACCCATGTTCCAGTAGTACCTTAAACTCTTATGTTTGCTTCTTTGTATGTCAGTCTTGTTTCACCGTAAACTCCCCCAGGCCAGGGGTCACATCTTACATTTTTAATGTACCCTGTCTAGTCTATCTGAGATGGAGCTTCATAAATTAATATTGAATTAATAAATCTAGTCTGAAATATGATTTTCTTAGAGAGGTATATTCTTGTATGTAACAATGTATATAATGGATAATTATTCTAAATAATTCCAGAAATCTTTGCATGTATTTGAGTATGTGGCACATGCTAAATTCCCAAACAACAAATTAGCCTCTTGCCACACGCAAAAAAATGCCTATGTGACTTTTCTGTAAGAATGATGCCTGATTGGCTTTTATTTTATTTTATTAAAAATATATTTTATTTATTTATTTATTTATTTATTTATTTATTTATTTTAGAGAGAGAGAGAGAGAAGCAGAGACACAGGCAGAGGGAGAAGCAGGCTCCATGCAGGGAGCCTGACGTGGGACTTGATCCCACGTCTCCATGATCACGCTCTGGGCCGAAGGTGGTGCTAAACCGCTGAGCCACCCAGGCTGCCTCTGATTGGCTTTTAAACAGCTCAGAGATAACTGGTAGAGTATTATTAAAAACATCCATGTGATTGCATTGTCTAAGAAAAAGGTAATTTCAAAATGTCTCCTTAGGCAAATATTGCCAAGTTTTTTCCAATACAAAACACTGTGATTTGCAAGTGAGGTGGTTACACTGACAAGATCTAACAGTACCCAGGACTGTGGCTGCTGTCTGACTCGCTGCCTGACCTTGTCAGTAAACTTCTTTCTGTGCCTGTCAGTGCAGCTGTAAAACTCCAAAAAAAAAAAAAAGTCTCCCCTAGAAAAGCTTTTCTTAACTGATCTCTTCTGAGAAGTACATATCTTAAAAATAGAAGTAATTGTAAAGAAAACGCCATAAGGAATACTGTCGATCTCGGTAGGAAATATTGCCCAAATACATACTGAAATCTTTGGCACAAAGAATTTTTAAAACATTCTTGACTTACCTGTTTTCCTATCCAATTCCCTTAGAATGAGATTAATCTTCCTTTATGGCATCAAACACCATAGAGACCAAAGAAGCAAGCTGCCACAATTGCTAGCAACCCAAACTGACTGACTATATCAAGACAAGGAGCTCTACATTCTATGGGTGCTAAGGGTTCTTCCCATGAAGCAATGGCCAAGAGTGGAGAGATATGGTGACATGGACTCAGGAAATAATTTATTGGCACTGACTAAAGTTAGTTGAGGGATACAACAGTCTGTAGTATCTAAAATAGGGTCTCATAGGCAGGTTCAGTACAATTCCTTTTATGTGCAATTTAAATCTGTTTCTCTATGATCTTATACTTTATTAAACAAGACCTTTGCCGATCTTTCCATGAAGGTGGAGCTGACTGGATCATATTTTACCCTAATTACTGATCATCTTTCTGATTACTATTTACTTCATTTGAATAAACTTGTTTTCATTATGTTGTAAACACAAAGGGAACAAGAAATGGGCAGGGCAAGTAAGAGTGGGGTCCATGCAGTTCAGTCTTAGGTGTGACTTCTGCTTAATCTGGTCACACTCAACTGTGTTCTTTTTTTTTTTTTTTTAATCAACTGTGTTCTTGACTCACCTCTCTCCTGTGGTTGTAAAAATGTGAACACTCCTATCTCTTCCTTTTCCTGTCTGCTCTTTTCCAATATCTTGCCTATATGTATGCCTAATTTCACTAATCTTACACATTCGGTTTGTACGAACTGAAGTGATATATTTCCCTTCTATGCTATAGATTTCTGCTCTGGTTGAAAATCTGTCTAATTGTCTAACAACCATTAAATTCTGTGTTCTGGTGAGACTCTCTTAACGAGGCACTGGAAGGGGAGTATTAAATACTGTTCCCAACTTCACTAAATTCTTCACAAAGCAGCATCTAGTGTTTTGTATGTCTCCCACTTCAGTATGCCATTCAATTGAAACTGCCTCATTCTGGAGAAATCTGAATGTCATTCTACATATTGCTGTCCAGTTTTCCCATCACCATTTGTTGAAGAGACTGTCTTCTTTCTTACACCATACACAAAAATACACAAAAATATTGTGTACAATATACATAATATTAAGTTAATTAATACACCATACACAAAAATAAGTTCAAAATGGATGAAAGATCTAAATGTGAGACAGGAAACCATCAAAATTCTAGAGGAGAACACAGGTAGCAACCTCTTTGACCCTAGCTGTAGTAACTTCTTACTAGACACATTGCCGGAGACAAGGAAAACAAAAGCAAAAATGAACTATTGGGACCTCAATCAAGATAAAAGCTTCTGCACAGCAAAGGAAACAATCAACAAAACTAAAAGGCAACCTACAGAATGGGAGAAGATATTTGCAAATGACTTATCTGATAAAGAATTAGTATCCAAAATCTATAAAGAACTTAGCAAAAAAAAAAAAAAAAAAGAACTTAGCAAACTCAACACCCAAAAACCAAATAATCCAGTCAAGAAATGGGCAGAAGACATCAATAGACACTTTTCTAAAGAAGACATCCAGTTGGCTAACAGACACATGAAAAAATTCTTAAAATCACTCATCATCAGAGAAATAGAAATCAAAATTAAAGATATATCAACCCACACCTATCAGAATGGCTAAAATTAACAACACAAGAAACAACAGATGTTGATGAGGATGTAGAGAAAGGTGAACCCTCTTGCACTGTTGGTGAGAATGCAAAGTGGTGCAGCCACTCTGGAATCACTATGGAGGTTCCTTGAATAGTTAAAAATTATAACTACTCTACAATGCAGCAATTGTACTACTAAGTATTTAGCCAGAGGAGACAAAAATACAGATTTGAAGGGTATATTCACTCCAATGTTTATAGCAGCATTATCAACAATAGTCAGATTATGGAGAGAACCCAAATGTCCATCAACTGATGAATGGATTTATATATATATATAATGCAATATTAGCCATCAAAAACAATGAAATCTTACCATTTGCAATGATGTGGATTGAACTAGAGTATATTATGCTAAGCAAAATAAGTCAGAGAAAGACAAATACCATCTGATTTCAGTTATATGTCGAATTTAAGAAACAAAATAGATGAACTCATGGGAGGGGGAAAAAGAGGGAGGGAAACAAACCATAAAAGACTTTTAACCATAGAGAACAAACTGAGGGTTGATGGAGGGACGTGGAGGGGGGATGGCCTAGATAGGAAATGAGTATTAAGGAGGGCACTTGTTGTGATGAGCACCAGGTGTTGTATGTAAGCGATGAATCAGTGAATTCTACTCCAGAAACAAATATTGCACTGTATGTTAACTAACTAGAATTTAAATAAAAATTAAGGAAATCTGGGATCCCTGGGTGGCGCAGTGGTTTGGCGCCTGCCTTTGGCCCAGGGTGCGATCCTGGAGACCCGGGATCGAATCCCACGTCGGGCTCCCAGTGCATGGAGCCTGCTTCTCCCTCTGCCTGTGTCTCTGCCTCTCTCTCTCTCTCTGTGACTATCATAAATAAATAAAGAAAAAAATATTAAAAAAATTTAAGGAAATCTGAGTGTCATTGCATTCCTCTTAGGTCATACTATAGACAATGTTTTGTTAACCTTACAAATGTTTTTAATAAAATGAATTGTCTCAACTCTCATTGTTTAAAATTTTTAAAATTTTAACTTAGTTGGCATGATAAAATATCTTTGACCTGAACATTCTCATAGTTATCTCACACTGTTTGTTCATATTTTTGAGGTAAGATTATTCACATATAGAAGTTGATTTTTGAAGACATTATTGTTACAAAACCAACGTTGGTTCTAGCTATCTATGTTATACAATCTGAAAAGAAACTGAAGAATGAGTGATGCAGGCTTTTATTCCTTTTGGGAAAATGTCATGTTTGTTAAATATTAAAATGGTCTTTTTGATGTAGTGTGAAAATGGGAAATAAATTACATAGAAAAAACATTAAGTGTGCCATTAGATTATTCCAGGAATATATTAACTCCAAATAAATGAGAGAGTCACAAAAGTTCGCAGTAAAAGTATCATTAACACAAGGTATGCTTTAATACATGTGCATTTATTTTGAAGGTTAAGTCATTTTATGTCAAATGGCAAATATAGAACCAAAATGGAATCTGTCCATTAATGAACATTTAGTGAAAAGAAATGTAAGTACAGAACATATTTTCCAACCATTTCAAAGTTTCTATGCTGATAAATAAATTGAACAAAAAATTTACAGATATAATTCAAAGTAGCTATTATTTAACCAAAGTATTTGATTTAAAGTTGAATATTTTAACCATTACAGCATAATATTCTAGTATAATTAGAGTTTCTCATATTGCTAGAGTTAGAAGGCATATTTTGTTTATTTTAGTATCTCCTAAGTCACTTAGTACAGCTCAATACAATTGATTCAATAAGTAATTCTCTTTCTTTTTCCTGTTAATTTTCTCTTTTGCTTTTGAAATTCAAAGGTCACCCTAAATGAGAAAAAATATAATGACTTGGCAAACCCATTAAAATCCATCCGTTTCCTCTGAATGTTTTGCTGAGTTAATTAATCTATTCATTGATCAAACATACACTGAATGGAAACTATGTGTTACGATATGCCAGGCACTATGCAGGAACTGGGATAGAGACGAATAAAACACAAGACTGCTCAAAATACTCACGAGCTAGTGTGGAAGGCACATAATCAGATCATTAAAATATAACCAACTAAAATAATTTATGCATAACCAATATGATCTATTTTCATCAAATTTGGGTATAAGTCAATCAAATCTCTCTTCTGCTATGTATCTACCATCTGATGTTAGCAGAAATTCCACAGTTCCTCCTTTAATCCCTGCCCATCCCTCTTACTTTCATTTTAAAACCCAATAACCCAGGGGTAGTTATTGAATATAAAGAGATCATTATTGTTTCTAAATATCAGAAAAAGACAGAACTGAGTAAAGGCATTTTAAGTTTATCAAGGCTTTCACTTTTGTTCTTGTCACAAAGATCTGAATTTCCTGAATTTTAGGGTTGAAGTCTTATTCTTTTGATTCATACTTATATATTCAGCTATTAATCCAGAAGCATTGGTGCAGAGATTCTTTCTATGCCCCATTATGCCCCATAGTTCTTGTGTAAGCTCTGGTCATCAGCCTAGACAACTAAACTCATGGTAAAGTCTAATTTAGAAGTCTTGGCATCCTTTCTTTAGAATGAATTTTAGTAAATTATCTGTCCAGTCAACTAGAGTTCATATAATATTGAACCTCAAAAAGTAAGAGATAAGAATTATAGCAATTTCTTCTTAAATGTCTACTTAATCTTTAGATAAGAATTATAGCAATTTCTCCTTAAGTGTCTACTTAATCTTTATGCAAATTTAACCTTTTTAAGGATTATTTTTATTTTTCAAAGGGTATTGGGATATTAGGAGGGCCTGCTTTTTCAAGGCACACGTAGCATACCTTTCCTTTAAAGCATCAGGTACCTTATAAACCTTTGATTTCTATTACAATGGCAGGAAGCACAAAAAAATTTCCCACAAGGTGAGTTGTCTCCACCTCTAGATACAGGATAATGTCCCACTTATATTTAGTGTTTATTTTTATTCTGGTTCCTGTAACATAAGGGCACACTCTGTAATATATACAGAAAGTAATCTGGAAATATTGGGGAAACCTCTTCAATTTAATGAGACTTAGAATAATACATTAGTTTGCCTTTAGTTTCCCTTTTGCCGTGAACTATAACAAAGTCATAGTTTGTTATAGGGGATTAGGCCATGGACATCTCTGAGGAAATGTTAAGAGTGTGCCTTCAGCTAGGTCATGATCTTGGGGTCATGTATATGTATATGTATATGTATATATTCACACATATACATATCAGAGTGTTGGGAAGACCTTTCTAAGCATGAGAAAAACCTCAGCTACCATATTAGAAAAGATACATTCTGTAATTAAAAATGAAAACTTTTGGGGCACCTGAATGGCTCAGTCGGTTAAGCATCTGCCTTCAGCTCACATCATGGTTTCAGGGTCCTGGGATCCAGCCTTATGTTGGACTCCCTGCTTTGTGGGAAGCCTGCTTTTCCCTCTCCCTCTGCGCTGCACCCCCACTCATGCTCTCTTCTCTATCTCTCAAATAAATAAAAATAAAATCTTTAAAACATTTTTTAAAAGGAAAAAAATGAAAATTTAAAATTAGAAAAAGAGTTTTATCTTATATGACACATGAAGGACAATTTTCTTGCTAATGTATTAAAGCACCAATGCCTTAAAAGAAAAATGGTCAAAGGACATGAACAGGCAGTTCTCAGAAAAAAGATATACAAATAGACGATAAATATATAAAGAGATGCTTAACACCGCTCATAATTAGTGTTGCCAGATTTAGCAAATAAGAATACAGGATGCTTAGTTAGATTTGAATTTCAAATAAGGAATGCATACTTCCCGAAAATCATAAGGGCCATACTTATACTAAAAATTATTTGTTGTTAACAGAAATTCAAATTTAATTGAGTACCCTTTATCTGACAACTCTACTCATAATGGAAGAAGTATAAATTAAGGAAGCAATGTGATTTCATTTTCATAGCACCTGGCAAAATTAAAAATGGTTGTACCCTGTATGTTTAACCTTGTTTAGGTCTAAGTCACGTCAGACCTAGGCAAGGAGTACCTTAGTTAACCCAGTCTTTTAGAGGTCATGGCCCGGAATTAGTTTTGTTGCCCTGAACCTGAGTTATACCACAGGTGAGCACCTACGGTACTACGTTGCACACCAAAAGGCAATTTTTATCATTTGTTCAGTCAGAACAAACAGGCTCTGTTTTGGTATTCTGCGGGTACTGCAATTCATTTGGAGCATAGAGCCATGTTCTTTTTTTTTTTAAGGTTTTGTTCATTTATTTGAGAGAGATAGAGCTTGGACACAAGTGGGGAGGGGAGGGGTAGAGGCAGAGGGAGAAGCAGACTCCCCATTGAGCAGGGAGCCCAGTATGGTGCTTGATCCCAGGACCCCAAGATCATGACCTAGCTGAAGGCACACTCTTAACCCACTGAGCCACCCAGGCCCCCCTAGAGCCATGTTCTTAACCGGAGCCTGGGTGCTTGAGTTGTAGAAGCCCTTATCTAATCTTATCAGCTCTCTCATCTTTGGGGCTGATTTTTTTTCCACTCTGTCCCCAAGACTTTTGTGTCTTGCTCCACTTGAGATAGTATCTAGAACCAAAAAGAAGCTGAAGTTTTTATTGCCTTACCATCAAGCATTGTTATCGTGGGATTGGTTTAAAGTGAGCTACTGAGGAGTGCCTGGGTGGTTCAGTCATTTGGGCATCTGACTCTTGATTTCGGGCGGGGTCATGATCTCAGGGTCCTGAGACTGAGCCCCACATTGGGCTTATGTTGGACTCCCTGCTTGGTGGGAAGTCTGCTTCTCCCTCTCCCTCTGCCCCTCCCTCCTTGTGTTCTCTCTCTCTCTCTCTGTCTCTCTCAAATACATAAATAAAATCTTTAAAAAGATTCTCTGCTCCACCCTCCCTGTTCTCTTTCTCTTTCTGTTTTTCTCTCTCTCTCTCTCTCTCTCAAAAAAAAAAAAAAAATAGAGCCGCTGAAGTGAAGCTTGGATCTACTGATTAGTAACTCCCCATTTCAGTTAAAAAGTGAACTCTAGAGATCTTCTGTAGAATATCTACTTCTAGTCAAAAATAATTTATCGTACCCTTAAGAAACTGTTAAGAGGGTAAATCTCATGATAAGTGTTTTTACCACAACAAAATAAAGTTAAAAATAATAATAAAGTGCACTGCTGAGTGTTGTAGCCACTCAGACATTTTGCATGTCAGGTTTAGCTGAAGGAAGGACTCTGACAGACCTATTATATAGGACAGGAAATAGCGAGACAACTAGAAGAACAGAGGCAAAACTATAATCATAATCCTACAACTCACTGGGGAAACTATTACTGCTGGTAGTGATAGAGGCTTGCCAGGTTGGGGAGGTGCATCTACTTTAAAAAGGAAAAGTAGTAAGAGCCTTAATAAATAAAGAACTCTAAAAGTCAAATGTTAACAATTGAATAATTCTGTGGGTTACTCTTTGCTACTTTACATCCATTCTTTCCTCTTTTCTGCCTTGCTTGGTATTCTGGGGTCCTAACCTCTGAGAACCATATCATTATTATTATTATCCCTTATAAGCTGATTCCAGTTGAGTTCAGCCAGTTGGGACACAGTGGTCCAAGAGCTGAGCACAGGAGAAAAATTATTTTCCACCCTCAGTTTACCTTGAAGTGGCCGGGTCCCTAAAGAACTCCTTCAACAGCTACATTTGGGAGACCATCATCACATGCTTTAGGCCAAGATTTATGGATACCTGGGGAACAACAACACAGATTGGTAGGACATGTGCTTGACTCTTCAGATTGTGCCTTCTTGAAAGTCACACATTTCACAAAGTGAAAGATAGTTGGAACAGTTCCTCATTTTCTAAAATCTCATCTGGTAACTTTTCAGTTCTAAGGCTTTAAATATTTATTTTCTACCATGTATATAGAAAGGATTTATAGAGTTTTAAACAGCTGTCAGGTTTTTATGCAGAGCATTATATTTGCCATACTTTTTTTTTGCCCTAAGCTTTTTCTTCCACTTAATAAAAATTATTTCTTAAAGATAAAACATCCCTGATCCAGGCTCCAATTTCCTTTAAAAAATGAACGTGATGAGGACTCCCCTGATCTAACCAGGACAGGCATATTCCCACATGGAGAGAGGTAGGCCTCACAACAGCCCCTGCCCTCTACCACTACAGCAGCCCCCAAGTCTTTTTTGTAGGATTGGTCTATTTTACCAGAGATGGAAGTAGAGAAGGCTAGAGTAGGTTAGGAAAGGTGGTGATTGTTAATGTCTTATAACCCATCTACTTCTAAAATTAATTAACTTATACAGAAAACATGGATAAAAAAGGATGATGAAAGAAACCATTAAGAAAGGAGGAGGTAAGTGTACACAAATTGAGAAAATTACTGTAAGTATTACATTTAGTTCTATACCTTTGGAGAGTTAAAAAAATGGAAAGAGAGAAATACAGCTGTCACCATCTGGTTGTTGAAAAGCAGGGAAGTTTTTCATGAATAAGGAAACCTGTATTTTGCAAATCTACCTCTGCTCCTCACCTGCTACCAACCTGGATCTAGTCACCTGATGATCAGAGCTTAACATTTTCATTAGTATCGTGGATCACAATAAAGGCCCAATTTCTATAGGCTGCAAAGGATTGTTGCAAGGGAAAAATAATCAAATGTAGAGACAATATTTTGTGAATTGTAAAATCCTGTATAAGTGGGAATCATTAATGTAACTACTGGATTGTAGGTAGGAGGCACCAAGTGTTCCTTGACCTTAACTTCTAAGAGAAAATTGTATTACATGAGTATTTTTATAAAGGACATTATGTCAGTATTTTAATAGCAGTTTTGAAGAAGATATAGAAATGTTTTCAACTGATGGACCCTGTTGAGCAACATATAAGCATAGTGCTTAATTAAATAGCAGATGTTTGATGCAAATTTGAAAGCTGTGACAATGAATAAATGAATGTATTAATTAACTGTGTGTGCATGTATATTTGTGTATATATGTATATGTGTACTCATATTTATATGTATTTATATGTATACATAAATAAATTATTATATATTGTGAGTGGGAGCAATAGGCTTATTTGGATTTTCCTCAATCAGCTTAGATGCCTTGAAATTATTTTGGTTCTTTTTTTTAATTTTTTTTAAGTTTTATTTATTTATAATAGTCACAGAGAGAGAAAGAGAGAGAGAGAGAGGCAGAGACACAGGCAGAGGGAGAAGCAGGCTCCATGCACCGGGAGCCCGACGTGGGATTCGATCCCGGGTCTCCAGGATCGCGCCCTGGGCCAAAGGCAGGTGCTAAACTGCTGCGCCACCCAGGGATCCCTTATTTTGGTTCTTTAGACTAAAAAGTGCTGTGATACCTTCTTAATGTTTGTTTCTTATTGTGATTTACCCCTTCCAGGACAATGTATTTGTGTAGAAGAGCAAATGGACTGTTTTTCTTTTTTAAAAAAATATGTCAATAAAGTTCTGATGCTGAAATTAACCCTAACTCTGTATATGACTATCACAATATTATATTTCTATTAAAATTCTGCAGAGCTTTCTAGAATGGCATTCTTTTTTAACAGCCAGATTATCAGCACTGTTGTTATAAGCTAATAATTTTTGACTCTCCAGCGTGTCTGTGATATTGCCCTAGGTATTTGGGAAGAGGACACAGAGATTAATTAGAAAAGTCACATCCTTGTCCTTGCAACCTACATTTTTTAAGGCAACATCAATGTAGTCTCACTAAGAATAAAAGAAACAAGATTGAACAAGATATGGACACATCGATTTCATTTCTTAGTGTCTAAAAGACTCACTAAGAGTAATGAGGTTTTTAAGAAAGAGCATTAACTATTTCAAGCCACAGTGGAGTTCTCATGGAAAATAGCTAATGAAATTATGCCCTGAGATGCCTAACTTAGACTGTTGTTTTATCATTTCTTCAACAAATATTTATTGTTTCTATGTTGTCAATGGAAAAAGAAAAAAAGACAAAGTTCCTGCTTACATGGAAGCTTATATTATAGAGTGGAAACTGAAAATAATAAATGAAAAAGATTGCTTAAGATAGTGCTGTTACAAAGAAAATATACCTGAAGATGAGTTAGTAATGGTAAGCAAGTGAAAGTTTAAATGTGACTGAAAGCATGAAACTTCACCATAATAATCTGGAAATGCATTTAAATAAGCACACTGATTAGAATCAATTTGCTAATATTAAACCTTTTTGAAGAATTTTTAAGTGAGGTATTTTGTATCTATTAGCTGAGCAACAAAAAAAATCAGTCTTTCCTCAGTGTTGGCAAGGATTCAGTGAAGCTGTGCACCCCCGCAAAGCTACTGGCAGATTTCTCAGCAAAAATCTACAAAAGAGTGGATTGATATATTCAAAGTGCTAAAAGACAAAAAAACCTGCCAAGTAAGAAGAGTACTTTATTTATTTTTTAATAATAAATTTATTTTTTATTGGTGTCCAATTCGCCAACATACAGAATAACACCCAGTGCTCATCCCGTCAAGTGCCCCCCTCAGTGCCCGCCACCCAGTGACCCCCACCCCCCGCCCTCCTCCCCTAGAAGAGTACTTTACCAAAGAAAGTTGTCCTTAGGAAATGAAGACTGTCCCAAACAAAAGCTGAAAGGTGTGTCTGGCCTGCTCATTTAGTAGAACATGTGACTCTTGATCTCAGGGTCTTGAGTTCAAGCTTCAGGTTGAGCATAGAGCTTATTTTAAAAAAATGCTGATGGAGTGCCTCACTACTAGACTTTCCTTACAAGAAATTCTGAAAGGAGTTGTTCATGCTAAAATGAAAAGAGGCTAATTAATAACATGAAAACATTTGAAAATATACATCCCACTGAACCAGTAAGAATATGGCCAAATTCAGAATACTCTAATACTGTGATATGGTGGTGTTTTAACCACTTAATACTAATGTAAAGGTTAATGGACAAGGCATTAGAAGTAACTATAGCTAAAACAATTTGTTAATGAATACACAATATAAAAAGTTGTAATTATGACATCAACAAAATAAAAGGGTGGGAGTAAAAAAGGAGAGTAAAAGTAAAAAGGGAGAGTAAAAGTAAAAAAGTAAAAGGGAGAGAGTTTTTGTATGCAGTGAATGTTAAGTTGTTATCAGTTTAATATAGAATATCTATGCAATGCTTCATGATAGACACAGAGCAGCAAAAACCTAGAGTAAATATACAGAAAGATAAAGGGAAGGAATCAAAGCAGACCATGGTGGAAAATTATCAATTCACTCCAAAGGACAGTAAGAGAGGAAGAAGGGAACAAGGAAACTACAGAAAAAAGCCAGAAAACAATAAAGTGGCATTGGTAAGCCCTTATCTATCAATAATTATTTTAAACATAATGAGTTAAATTCTCTGATCAAAAGGCATATAATATCTGGATAGATTAAAAAAAAATAAGACCCAGCTATATGTTACCTTTAAAGAAAGTCAATTCAGCTTTAAGGACAAAGTCTCAAAGAGATAGGATAGTAAAATACTCTACTTTCCACAATCGATAGATTATCCAGACACTGTATCAATAGGGAAATGTTGGATTTGAGTTACACTCTAGTCCCAATGGGACTAGGAGATGTGTACAGAACATCAACAACTACAGAATGCAAAGTCTACTCAAGTACAAGAGAACATTTTCCAGGAGAGATCACATGTTAGGGCACAAAACAAATCTTAGCAAATTTAAGAAACCTGAAATCATATGAAGTATGTTTCCAAACATAATGGTATGAAACAATAAGTCAACAATAGATGAAAAATTGGAAAAAGCACAAATATGTGCAAATTAATCAACACGCTCCTGAACAACCAGTGGGTCAAAGAAGAAGTCAAAAGGGGAATTTTATTAAAATCTTGAAATAAATGAAAATGAAAAAACATATCAGGCCTGTGGGATCCTGCAAAAGCAATTTTAAGAAGGAAGATTTTTTAATTTTTATTTTTTAAAATTTTTATTTAAAATCCAGTTAGTGAACATACAGTGTAATACTAGTTTCAGGTGTACACTATAGTGATTCAGCACATCCATACATCACCCAGTGCTCCTCACAACAAGTACACTCTTTAATCCCCATCACCTACTTAACCCATCTCCCACCACCTTCCTTCTGGTAACCATCAGTTCTCTATAGTTAAGAATCTGTTTCTTGGTTTGCCTCTCTCCCTCTCTCCCTCTCCCTCTCTCTCTCTCTCTCTCTTTTTCTCTCTCCCCCCCATTCCCTTGACTCATTTATTTTCTTTCTTAAATTCCACATATGAGTGAAATCATATGGTACTCGTCTTTCCTGACTTATTTTGTTAGCATAATACACTCTAGCTCCATCCACATCATTGCAAATTGTAAGATTTCATTCTTTTTGATGACTGAGTAATATTCCATTATATATATAATCTTTATATGTATAAGATCAGTTGATGGACATCGGGCTCCTTCCATAGTTTGACTATTGTTGATAATGGTTCTATAAATATTAGGGTGCATATACCCCTTTGAATCTATATTTTTGTATCCTTTGGCTAAATACCTTGTAGTGCTATTGCTGGATTATAGGGTAGTCCTACTTTTAACTTTTTGAGGCACCTCCATACTGTTTTCCAGAGTGACTGCACCATTTTACATTCCCAACGACAGTGCACAAGGGTCCCCCTTTTTTAACATCCTCACCAAATTGTTTCTTGTTTTGTTGATTTTAATTACTCTGAGACTGTGAGGTGAAATCTCATTGTATTTATGATTTGCATTTCTCTGATGATAGGTGATACTGAGCATCTTTTCATGTGACTGTTGGCTATCTGGATGTCTTCTTTGGAGAAATGTCTGTTCATGTCTTCTGACCATTCTTTAATTGGATTATTTGGTTTTTGGGTGTTGAGTAGGGTAAGTTCTTTACATATTTTTTATACTAACCCTTCACTGGAAAAGTCATTTGCAAATATTTTCTCCCATCTGTAGGTTGCCTTTTAGTTCTGTTGATTGTTTCCTTGATTGTGCAGAAGCTCTTTAATTTGATGTAGTCCCAATAGTTTATTTTTGTTTTGTTTCCCTTGCCTCAGGAGACACATCTAAAGAAGTTGCTCCAAACAATGTCAAAGAGGTTACTGCCTGTGTTCTTTTCTAGGATTTTTAGGGTTTCAAGTCTCACATTTAGGTCTTTAAAATCATTTGTTAAAGATTTAATTTATTTATTCATGAGAGACACAGAGAGAGGCAGAAACATGGGCAGAGTGAGAAGCAGGTTCCATGCAGGGAGCCTGATGTGTGGGACTCCATCCTGGGACTAGGATCATGCCCTAAGCCAAAGGCAGATGCTCAATCATTGAGCCACCCAGGCACCCCTGGTCTTTAAATCCATTTTGAGTTTATTTTTGTGTATGGTGTAATAAAGTGGTTCAGTTTCATTCTTTTGCCTGCAGATTTCCAGTTTTCCCAACACCATTTGTTGAAGAGATTGTTTTTTCCTATTGATAGTCTTTCCTGCTTTGTTGAAGATTAACTGGCCATGTAGTTGTAGGGTTATTTCTGGGGTTTCTATTCTATTAATCTGTGTGTCTGTTTTTGTGCTAGTACCATTCTGTTTTGATCACTACAGTTTTGTGACATAACTTGAAGTCTGGAATTGTGATGCCTCCCGCTTTGTCTTTCTTTTTCAGGGTTGCTTTGGCTATTCAGGGTCTTTTGTGGTTTCATACAAATTTTAGAATTGTTTGTTCCAGCTCTGTGAAAAATGCTGGTGGTATTTTGATAGGAATAGGGATAGATATTCTAACAATATTTGTTCTCCCAATCTATGAGCATGAGATGTCCTTGCAGTTCTTTTTGTCATCCTCAATTTCTTTCATCAGTGTTTATAATTTTCAGAGTACAGATATTTCACCTCTTTGGTTAGGTGATTCCTAGATATCTTGTTTTTGGTGCAGTTGTAACTGGGATTGATTCCTTAATTTCTCTTTCTACTGCTTCATTATTGGTGTATAAAATGCAACAGATTTCCGTATGTCGATTTTGTATCCTGTGACTTGATTGAATTCGTTTATCAGTTCTAGCATGTATTTGGTGTAGTCTTTCATGTTTCCTATATATGATATCATGTGATCTGCAAATTATGAAAGGTTTACTTCTTCCTTTCCAATCTGGGTGCCTTATATTTCCTTTTGTTGTCTGATTGCTGTGATTAAGATTTCCAGTAATATTTTGAATAACAGTGGTGAGAGTGAACATCCCTGTCTTGTTTCTGACCATAGAGGAAATGGTCTCACTTTTTCCCCATTTAACATATTAGTTGTGGGTTTTTCATATATGGCCTTTATTATGTTGAGGCATGTTCCCTGTAAACTTACTTTTTTGAGGGTTTTTATCATGAATGGATGTTATAATTTGTCAAATGCTTTTTCTCTATTGAAATGATCATATGGTTCTTATCCTTTCTTTTAGTAATATGATTTATCACATTGATTGCTTTGTGAATATAGAATCATCCTTGCAACCCAGGAATAAATCCTACTTGATCATGGTGAATGATTTTTTAATCTATTGTTGGATTTGATTCAGTAATATTTTGTTGAGGATTTCTGCATCTGTGTTCATCAGAGATATTGGCCTGTAGTTCTTTTTTTGTGGTGTCTTTTTCTGGTTTTGGTATCAGGGTAGTGCTGGCCTCATAGAGTGAATTTGGAATTTTTCTTACTTTTTTATTATTTGGAATAGTTTTTGAAGTATAGATATTAATACTTATTTATTTTTTTGTAAATTTATTTTTTATTGGTGTTCAATTTGCCAACATATAGAATAACACCCAGTACTCATCCTATCAAGTGCCCACCTCAGTGCCTGTCACCCAGTCACCCCCACCCCCTGCCCACCTCCCCTTCCCCTACCCCTAGTTTGTTTCCCAGAGTTAGGAGTCTCTCATATTGTCTCCCTTTTTGATATTTCCCACTTTATTCCCTGTCACTATTTTTTACATTCCCTGTATGGGTGAAACCATATAATATTTGTCCTTCTCCGATTGACTTATTTCACTTAGCATAATACCCTCCAGTTCCATCCACGTTGAAGCAAATGGTGGGTATTTAACACTTTTTTAAATGTTTAAGATAGAATTTCCTATGAAGTCATGTAGTCCTGGACTTTTGTTTATGGTGAGTTTTTTGATTACTGATTCAATTTCTTTGCTGGTTATCAGTCTGTTTAAATTTTTTGTTTCTTCCTGTTTCAGTTTTGGTAATATATCCATTTCTAGGAATTTATCCACTTCTTCTAGATTGTCCAATTTGTTGGCATATAGTTTTTCATAATATTCTTTTATAACTTATTTTTTATTTATGTGGTGTTGGTTACTTCTCCTCTCTCATTTGTGATTTTCTTTTTTCTTTTGGTAAGTTTGGCTAGAGGTTTATCAATTTTATTAATTTTTTCAAAGAACCAGTTCCTGGTTTCATTGATCTGTTCTATTGTTTTTTTAGTTTCTATATTATTTATTTCTGCTCCTTTATTATTTCCTTCCTTATGCTGGCTTTAGGTTTTATTTGTTATTCTATTTCTAGCTCCTTTAGGCATAAGATTAGATTGTTTATTTGAGACATTTCTAGCTTCTTGAGGTATTGCTATATACTTTCTTCTTAGAACCACTTTTGCCACATCCCAAAGGTTTTGGACTATTGTGTTTTCATTTTTGTTTCCATGTATTTTTTAATTTTTTATTTATTTCCTGGTTGACCCATTCATTGTTTAGTAGCATGTATTTGTGGTCTTTCCAGATTTTTTTTTTTTTTTTTTTTTTTTTGCGATTAACTTCTAATTTCATAGTGCTGTGTTCAGAAAAGTTGCATGGTATGACTTTGATCTTGAATTTGCTGAGGCTTGTTTTGTGGCCTAATGAGTGATCTATTCTGGAGAATGTTCCATGTGCACTTGAAAATAATGTGTAGTCTGCTGTTTTTGGATGGAATATTCTATCTTTTAAGTCCATCTGGTCCAGCGTGCCATTCAAAGCCATTGTTTTAAGAAAGAAGTTCATAGATAAAAACACCTACATTAAAGAGGACCTCAAATAAACAATTTTATACCTCAGGGAAAGTAAAAGGGCACCTGGGTGGCTCAGTTGGTTAAGCATCTACCTTTGTCTCAGGTCATGATCTTAGGGTCCTGGGATCAGCCCTGTGTCTGAGTCCCTGCTCAGCAGGAAGTCTGCTTCTCCCTCTCCCTCTGCCCCTCACTCTGGGATCGTGCTTGCATTCTGTCTCTCAAATAAATAAAGAAAATCTTTTTTATGTTCTCATTCACTTGGGGAATATAAATAATAGTGAAAGGGAATAGAAGGGAAGGGAGAAGAAATGGGTAGGAAATACCAGAAAGGGAGACAGAACATAAAGACTCCTAACTCTGGGAAACGAACTAGGGGTGGTGGAAGGGGAGGAGGGCGGGGTGTGGGGGAGAATGGGTGACAGGCACGGAGGGGGCACTTGACGGGATGAGCACTGGGTGTTATTCTGTATGTTGGCAAATTGAACACCAATAAAAAATAAATTTATTATTTAAAAAAATAAAATTAAATTAAAAAAAGAAAATCTTTTTTTAAAAAAGTAGAAAAAGAAGAACAAGCTAAGCCTAGAGTTAGAAGAAGGAAGGAAATAACAAAGATCAGAGCATAAATAGAGGCCAGAAACAAAATAGATAAAGATCAACAAAATCTTGCTATTTGTGACAACATGGATGGAGCTTGAGAGTATTATGCTAAATGAAATAAGACAGAGAAAGACAAATGTAGTATGATCTTATTGATATATGGAGTCAACCTAAGAAAGCTGAACTCATAGAAACAGAGACTAGAGTGGTAGTTACCAGGGGCTGGGGAGCGGAGGAAAGGGAGAGATGTTGGTCAAAGGGTACAAATTTCCATTTATAAGATGCATTTGTTCTGGAGATCTAATATACAGCATAGTGACTACAGTTAACAACATTGTATTATATATTTGAAATTTGCTGAGAGAGTAAATCTTAAATGTTCTCAACACACACAAAAAGTGATGGAAGTGTTAATTAACCCTATAATGGTCATTATTTAGCAATATGTAACTATCAAATCATCTTATTATGCACCTTGCGCTTTTATAATGTTATATGTCAGTTATACCTTAAGAAAGCTGGAAATAATTCAGTGAAACTGGTATACTTTTAGTGCTGGTGGTAGTATAAAGTGATATAACTCTTTTGGGAAATAAATGGCAGTATTAATTAAACCATAAAATATGCTTACCTTTTGACCCACTAATTGTATTACTAGGAATGCAATTTAAGAAAATAATTGAAAATGAAAGAGAAAATATCTAAGTCTCAGTGTATATTGCTGCATTGTTTGTAACAGAAACAAATGGATCATATTTGAGACGTCCAACCAGAAGAAAATGGGTAAATTATAGCACATCTGTACTGAATATTATGTGGTTATTTTTTTTATGTGGTTATTAAATGTAGTGATTAACAACATTTTGGCACAAGGCCCATTATTTAGGTTTTAAATATGAACTGACCTAGTCACATTTTAACAACGTTTAATATGTTCCAAATTCAGCACATGAAAATTCCCTTCTCTTCTCTACCTCCTGTTTTAGTCATCTCTAAGCAATATGTATTCCCCCTTTGTTCCTTGTAATGACTAATGCCACTACTTTCCACTCAAGCACTTAAGCTAGAAATCTGAGGATTATTTTCAACTCCTCTGTCCTTATAATTCTCGTAATTGATTAAACATCTATACTTCTTGCAGTGCACATTTTTTTTCTTTATGTCTACTTTGAATCAGGCCTTCATTGTCTCTCAACAGGACTTTTAAAATAGCCTGTTGTTGTCTTTGGTTTCCCAATCTAGGTTTTCATTCTCCAGTTCTTCAATCCTTATACTAAAATACAAATTTAATTATGCTAGTCCCTGGTTCAAAATTCACAGTAAGTGAAGGGATGACTAAGATGAGATGAAGTCTGGAATGTGCATGACATCAGAATATGTAATACCCCGTCTGCCATTTTAAGAATTTTGTATTTTAAATATTAATGTAAAGCGATGGTAGACCTTTAATTGGACAGGAGACATAATGTGACATATATTTTTAAAGGGATCATTTGGTTTCTGTGTAGCCCAAAGGTGGGCAAAGTTGAAAGCAGGGTCTCTGGACACGTTTTGAGAGAAGAGTTGACAGAATTTGATAACTGATTGGGCATGGAGGGCAGGAGAGGTGGAAGGGAAGTCAAAGGTAAGGCCTAGGCTTTTGGCCAGAACAACTGGTAAAATGTAGTTGCTGTTGGAGGAGGAGCAAGTTTGAGTGAGAAAACCCTGAATTTGAATTTTGTTTTGTTTGGGGGTTTTTTGGTTCTTTTATAAAGATTATTTATTTATTCATGAAAGACACACAGAGAGAGGCAGAGACAGAGAGAGAAGCAGGCTCAGGGAGCCCAATCTGGGACTCGATCCTGGGACTCTGGGATCATGCCCTGGGCCAAAGGTAGGCGCTCAACCGCTGAGCCACCCAGTCGCCCCTGAATTTGAATGTTGAACATGTTTATGATGCTTATTAAACAGCTAAATGAAAATATTAACTAGATACTTGGATCTCGGGACACAGATTTAAATGCAGTGGAACTAGCTGGAAATAAAAATTTAAGAATCACCAGTGAAAGGATGGGATATAAAGTCATAGGACTGGGTGACCTCACCTAGGGAAGGGGAATAAATAGACATGAGAAAATATCCTGGGGATCCCTGGGTGGCTCAGTGGCTCAGCGCCTGCTTTAGGCCTGGGGTGTGGTCCTGGAGTCGCGGGATCGAGTCCCACGTCAGGCTCCCTGCATGGAGCCTGCTTCTCCCTCTGCCTGTGTCTCTGCCTCTCTCTCTCCTCTCTCTCTCTCTCTCTCTCTCTCTCTCTCTCTCTGTATCTCATGAATGAATAAATAAAATCTTTAAGAAAAAAAAAAGAAAATGTCCTGAGATGAGCCTTGAAACGCTCCAACATTTAGAGACCCAGAAGAAATTAGAAGGAAAAAAAAAAGACTAAGAGAGTGGCATGAAGTAGGAGGAAGCCAGATTTAATATCCTAGAAGCCAATGAAGAAAATATTTTAATAAGGACTTGATCAACTCTAGCAAAAGTATTTAGACTGGCAATTGGATTTGGCAATTATTGAACTCACAGGTGATATTGTTGAGATCATTTTAGAGTTAGTTTGGATTTTTGTTATGTTATATTTAAATGTGATGAGATTACATGTGATAGATGGACATATTGGAGTTGTGCAGTTTTTGTCAATTGCTTTAGTAGGGTTAGGCAAGCCCTTATTGTATGCTCTAGAAATGTTTGAAAACAGAGAAATTACTTCATTCATTCAATGAATACTATTGGCATCGACTTTGTGCCATATACTCTTCTGGGTGCTGAAGGTGGGGCAGGTGCAAATAAAACAAAATTCTTAATGCAAGGAGGTCATATTTTAATGAGTAGAGACAAATAGTCCTTATCATTTTTTACTAAATAAAATATATGGTGTGTCAGATGTTACAGTGAAAAATGAAATGAGAAAGGAGCATAGTGCATGCCAGGGGTGGAGAGAAGGTTATAGTTTATTTTTTTCAATTTCCATATTTATTGAGGTATAATTGTCAAATAAAATTATAATATATTTAGAGTGTACAAATGTGATAATTTGATATACATTGTGAAAGGATTTCCACAATAAAGTTAATTAACACATCTATCACCTCATGTAGTTACCCTTTTTTTTTAATTGGTTGAGAACACTTAAGAACTCCCCTAGCAAATTTCAATTATATTATTATATTGAAATATATATTATATTAATTATATTATATTAATATTATTATATATTATATTATATTATATTATATTATATTATATTAATTATATATCAACTCTGGTCATAGGATGGGTCAAGGAAATTTTCTCTGACAAGGTGAAATCTGAGCAGAGATCTAGAAGAGGCGGGGTATCTGGAGGAAGAATTTTCTGGTTGGAGAGAACAGCAAATGCTAACATTCTGAGGAGGGAACACACCAGACTTGTTCTAGAGAAGATAAGACCAATGTGACTGAAGCATAGTATGGAAGAAGTAGAGTGTTAGATGAGGTCAGAGTGGAAAAGAGGGGCAAAGGCAGTAGGTAGCGCAAATGGTGTAGGACCTTTCAGGAAACTGTAAGACTTTTTTTTTTTTTTTTTTTAATTTACACCCTGGGCACCTTGTTTACCTTATCTCAGTCCCAGTTCTTTTTTTCTTTTTTTTTTTTTTAATTTATGATAGTCACAGAGAGAGAGAGAGGCAGAGACATAGGCAGAGGGAGAAGCAGGCTCCATGCACCGGGAGCCTGATGTGGGATTCGATCCCGGGTCTCCAGGATCGCGCCCTGGGCCAAAGGCAGGCGCCAAACCGCTGCGCCACCCAGGGATCCCCAGGAAACTGTAAGACTTTTGCAAGTCAGGTCAGATAACAATGCCCCACCCCCCAAGTGGGGCTTCTGTAGGGAACTGTGAAATGGAACAAATACTGACAGTGCTCAGAGGTTGGATCTCTTTGTGGAGCTCTGAATCCAGTTGACCCCCTCTAGATGCTACAAGACATGCTGATTTTCACAGGTATTATGATTTCTAGGCTGTTGGTTTACATGACTACCCCAGAGCTGCAGAGAAGGAGATTGGAGGAACCCAAGTTAAAATTCTACAAACTCTACAATTTTTACCAAGGTTCAACAGGGTCTTTTATATATATATATATATATATATATATATATATATATATATACCCTTAGATTGTTGCAAGTCTTTGGGTCATTTCTAGAGTTCTGAAAAAGTTGATTTTAACAATTTTGCCAGTACAGTAATTCCCCCCCTTATCCACAGGGTATAGAGTTCAAGACCCCCAGTAGATGCCTGAAACTGTGGGTAGTACTGAACCTTATACAGACTATATTTTTTCCTAAGCATTCATATCTCTGATAGAGTTAAATGTATAAATTAGCACAGGAAGAGATGAACAACTAATATAAAATAGAACAATTATAGCAATATATTGTAATAAAAGTTATGTAAAAAAATAAAAGTCATGTAAATGTGGTCTCTCTCAAAATATATTATTGTATGTACTCACTTTTTGGGATGGTGTGAGGTGATAAAATGCCTACATGAGGATACAAAGTGAGATGAATGCTATGAGAATTGTGGTGTAATGTCAGGTTATTAACATCAGAGGATCATCTGCTTCCAGGCCATGGTAGACTGTGAATAACTGAGACTGAGGAAAGCGAAATTGTGGATAAGGGGGGACTTCTGTATTTTCATCACTTTTTAGGGAGGAGCAGATTCTGGTGGTTCTCATTTGACCATTTGGGAAGTCTTCACTTGTTCTACTAGGTACTTAGCATGGAGTGTTTAAATTGCCGGCCATCTTTGTGAATTTGTGTATTTGTATTTTCCCCTCTATCAGATTTTGCTTCATGTGTGACCTTTTTATCAATGTGAAATGATTTTCCTTATCCCTGATAATATTCCTTGTTCCAGTGTCTGTTTTCTCTGATATTAATATAACTTCTGCAGCTTTACTTGATTAGTATTTGCATGGAATACATTTTTCCATACTTTTGTTTTTATTCTGTGTCTTTATATTTACTGCGGGTTTCTTTATCTACTCATCTATGGGTGGACACTTGGGTTGCTCCTTTATCTTGGGTATTATAAATAATGCTGCAATAAACATGGGGTGCATATATCCTTTTGAATTAGTGTTTTCATTGTCTTTGGGTAAATACCCAGTAGTGGAATTACTGGATCACATGGTATTTCTATTTGTAAAAATTATTTTAAATCCAGTATAGTTAACACGTAGTGTTGTACTAGTTTCAGATGTACAATATAGTGATTCATCAACTCTGTGTATTATTCAGTGCTCATCAAGATAAATGTGCTCTTAATCCCCTTCACCTATTTTACTCATCCCTCCACCAACCTCCCCTCTGGTAATCATTTGTTTGCTGTCTATAGTTAAGAGTCTGTGTTTTGGTTTCTCTCTTTTTTCCACTTTGTTTTGTTTCTTATATTCTGCATATGAGTGAAATTATGTGGTATTTGTCTTTCTCTGACTTAGTTAGCTTAGCATTATACTCTCTGATTCATCCATGTTGTTGCAAACGGCAAAATTCCATTCTTTTTCCATCCTTTTTCTCCACATACTAGTCAATACTTTTTTATGGCTGAATAATATTTCAGTGTGTGTGTGTGTGTGTGTGTGTGTGTGTATGTACATATCACATCTTCTTTATCCATTCATCTATTGATAGACACTTGGGCTGCTTCCATAATTTGGCTACTATAGATAATGCTACAATAAACAGAGGTGCATATATCCTTTTGAATTAGTATTTTCATATTCTTTGGGTAAATACTCAGTAGTGTTATTACTGGATAATATGGTATTTCTATTTTTAATTTTTTTAAAATTTTTTTATTTATTTATGATAGTCACAGAGAGACAGAGAGGCAGAGACATAGGCAGAGGGAGAAGCAGGCTCCATGCACCGGGAGCCCGACGTGGGATTCGATCCCGGGTCTCCAGGATTGTGCCCTGGGCCAAAGGCAGGCGCTAAACCGCTGCGCCACCCAGGGTTCCCTATTTTTAATTTTTTGAGGAGCCTCCATACTGTCTTCCACAGCAGTTACACCAATTTACATTCTTACCAATAATGCACAGAGGTTCCTTTTTCTCCACATACTTGTCAACACTTGTTATTTCTTGTCTTTTTGATTCTGACAAGTTTGAGATGATATCTCATTGTGTTTTTGATTTGCATTTCCTAATGATAAGTGATGTTGAACATCTTTTCATGTGTCTGTTGACCATCTGGATGTCTTCTTTGGAGTTAATATTACTCAGCCATAAAAAAGAATGATATCTTGCCATTTGAGACAACATGGATGGACCTAGAGGGTATTATGCTAGGTGAAATAGTTCAGACAGAGAAAGACAAGCACCATATGATTTCTCTTATATATAGTATCTAAAACACAAAATAAACAAAGAAAAAAGAGACAGACCAAAAACAGACTCTAAAATAGAGAGAACAAACTGATGGTTTGAGTGAGGGGAGGTGGGTGGATGGAAGGGTGAAATTGATAAAGGCGATTAAGAAGTAGAAACTTCCAGTTGTAAAATAAATAAGTTATGGGGATGAAAATTATAGCATAGAGAATATTGTCAATAATATTGTAATAATGTTGATGGGTGACTCACTTACCATGGTGAGTGTTGAGTAATATATAGAATTGTTGAATCAACATGTTATACATCTGAAACTAATATAACATTGTATTTAATTATAATTAAATAGAAATTAAAAAAATAAAGTGAGTTTCTTGTATATAGAATATATTTGGGTCTTGCTTTACTATCCAGTGTGACAAGATGACTTTTTTTTTTCTTTTTTTTTTTTTAATTTTTATTTATTTATGATAGTCACAGAGAGAGAGAGAGAGGCAGAGACATAGGCAGAAGGAGAAGCAGGCTCCATGCAGGTTCCATGCACCAGGAGCCTGACGTGGGATTCGATCCCGGGCCTCCAGGATCGTGCCCTGGGCCAAAGGCAGGCGCCAAACCGCTGCGCCACCCAGGGATCCCCAAGATGACTTTTAATTGTAGTGTTTACATTTAAATTTAGTGTAATTATCGATCAGCTTGGGTTTAAACCTACTGTGTTGCCATTTATTGCCTATTTGTCCCATTTGCTGTTCGTTTCATTTTTCCTCTTTCCTCGCTTTCTCTTGGACGGTTTTTTTATGATTCCATTTTCTCTCCACTCTTTCCTTGTTAGCTCTTCCTATCCATTTTTTAAATCTTAAATTTTTTGGTTGCCTTAGAGTTGCAACATAATATTTTTAACATATATGGTGTAGCTTTAAATAATAGTATGTTATATCAAGTATTGTGAAAGAACCTGACAATAATATATTTCTATTTTCCACCTTCCTGGTTTTTTGGTGCTATTTACTTTTTTAAAGATTTTATTTATTTAATTATTTAATTATTTAATTATTTGAGAGAGAGAGATCACAAGCAGGGAGAGCATCAGAGGGAGAGGGAAAAGTGGGCGACCTGCTGAGCAGGAAACCCAACACGGGACTCGATTCCAGGACTCTGGGATCATGACCTGAGCCAAAGGCAGACACTTAACATACTGAGTCACCAGGTACCCCTTTTTGGTGCTTTTATAAATTTTATTTATTTTATTTTTTTATTTTTTCTTCAAGTTTTAATTTAAATTCCAGTTAGTCTACATACAGTGAAACAGTTCGTTTCAGGTGTAGAATTTAGTGATTCATCACTTACAACACCCAGTGCTCATCATAAGTACTCTCCTTAATACCCATCATCTATTCCCCATCCTGTATAAATTCTACTTTAAATTCCACAATATGTTGTTATTATTTTTACTTTAAGTGGGTCAATTGTATTTTAATATGACTTTTTAAACATGAAGAAAAAATTGTTTTTACCCTACACATTTAGTATTTTTAGGGCTCTTTATTTTGTATAGACACAAATTTTTATCTGGTCTCATTTTTCTTTAGCTCAAAAAACTTGGTTTAGCATTTCTCGTAATGAATACTGTTGCTGAAAATCAAATCCTGAAAAAAATGGATATTTAAAATGTCTTTACTTCGCCTTCATTTTTTAAACAATTTGATTAGATAAAGGATTCTAGGTTGACAGAGTATTCTGTTCTTTCAATATTTTAAAGATGTTGCTTTACTTTCTCCTGTTTTCCTACTTTCTGATGAGAAGTGTATTGTCATTCTTATCTGTGTTTCCCTTTATGTAATGAATCATTTAACTCTGGCTGTTTTTAAATCTTCTCATTATTGGCATGCCTGGGTGGCTCAGCTGGTTGAGCGTCCTCCTTCAGCTTAGGTCATGATCCTGGGGTTCCAGGGTAGAGACCAGTCTTGAGCTCCCTGCTCCTTGGGGAGTCTGCTCCTCCTCCCTCTGCCCTTCCCCCTGCTTGTGCTCTCTTTCTTGCTCATTCTCTCTCTCTCAAATAAATAAAATCTTTTAAAAAATAAATTTCTCATTATCACTGGTTTTCAGTAATTTGATTATAATGTACCTTGATGCAGCTCTCTTTAGATTTATTTTCCTTGGAGTTCACATATCTTAGATCTGTGAATTTATATTTCTCCTCGACGTTAGAAAATTCCCAACCATTATTACAACTCGATATTGTTTTACAGTTCAGTGATGCTTTATTCATATTTATCATTCATTGCTTTTTCTCTATGTGCCTCAATTTGGATAAAATCTATTGCTATAGCTTCAAGCCCACTGATATTTCCTTTTGCAGAGTCTAACTTGCTAATAATTATATCCAGCATATTTTAAATTTCATATATTTTGTATCTCTGCAAATTTCATTGGTACTTTTTTCCTCTCCTCATTATGCTCCTATTTAGCAACATCCTATTTCTATCTACCATCTTGAGCATATGAAGCATATATACTAATACACATATATTAGTTATTTTGTTGTACTCTCTGTGTTAGTTCTACTATCTCTGTTATTTCTGGATTTGTTTCTCTTGGTTGATATTTTTTCCTCATTGCAATGCTTTATATTTTCCTGCTTCTTTACATGATTAGGAAATTTTCTTTTTGGATACTAGGATCTGTTGCAATTTAAAAATAGTTCTGTTTTATTCTGACTTTCACTTTAGTTATTTTGAATCAATTAAGTCAGTTCAAGACTTGATTTTAACTTTGTTAGGTGTGATTCATAGCAACTTTTAATCTAGAGATAATATAGCCTCATTACTAAGGTGGTAGCAGTCTGAGAATTCAACCCTATGATCCGTATATTACAAAACCTTTTTCCTCTGATTGGTGGGAGCATGAACTCTTCCTAGATGTGTGTGGACTTTAGTAATTGTGCTGCCTAATCCTTTCGGCTTGTTCTGGTCAAGGCCTTAGGTAATTTCCTGTCACGCTTGCATATATCAGTACTCAGCCAAGGACCTGCGGTTCCCCTCTGCATATATCCAGAACCCTCTTATTCTCTTTATGCAGCTCCCTATTCTCCAGTAGTAAGTCAGGGATCACACTCCTGTTTGTTGTCCAGTGCCTAAAAACCCTCGCTTCATATTTTGTCTGGTTTTCTATTGCTTAAAGCAGGAGGGTCAATCCAACTCTTATTACTTTATCTTGACCGACATTTAAGTTTTGAGATCTCTTTGGCTGCTATGTGGAGAGTAGACTGAAAGAAGGAAAAGGTGCAAAAGGGAGACCAATTAGGAAGCTATTATGCAAAAGTCCAGGCTAGATAAGATGATGGCTTGGATATAGATGGCAGCTCTGAAGGTTGAGAGGAGTGGTCACAGTCTGGATATACTTTGAAGGTAGAGGCAATAGGATTTCCTTACAGAATTAAGTGTGGGTTCATTAGCCAAACTGTGGAAGGAGCCTCGGTGTCCATCAAAAGATGAATGGATAAAGAAAATGTGGTCTATGTATACAATGGAATATTCCTCAGCCATTAAAAATGACAAATACCCACCATTTGCTTCAATGTGGATGAAACTGGAGGGTATTGTGCTGAGTGAAATAAGTCAATCGGAAAAGGACAAACATAATATGGTCTCATTCATTTGGCAAATATAAAAATTAGTGAAAGGGAATAAAGGGGAAGGAGAGAAAATGAGTGAAAATATCAGTGAGGGTGACAAAACATGAGAGACACCTAACTCTGGGAAATGAACAAGGGGTAGTGGAAGGGGAAGTGGGCGGGGGGTTGGCGTGACTGGGTGATGGGCCCTGATGGGGGCACTTGGCAGGATGAGCACTGGGTGTTATGCTATATGATGGCAAATTGAACTCCAATAAAAAATAAATAAAAAATAAAATAAATAAAAAAAGAATTAAGTGTGGGTCATGAGAGACAGAGAGGAATCAAGAAAGACTAAAATGTTGACATTTATTTTCTGATTTATTTCATGATTTTAGTTTGCTTGGGTTTTCTAGCTCTTTTTAACTTTGGTCACCTATTTCCTTAAGATATTGTCCATTTGATTGAGATTTTGAAATGTATTAGCATGGAATTATAAATACTCTTTACTTCTTCAAGTCTCTGTGTAAATAAACCCACTTTTTTATTTCTAAAAATGGATAGTGTTTTTTTCTCTCATTTTTTAAAGATTTTATTTATTTATTCATGAGAGACACAGAGAGAGAGAGAGAGAGAGAGATAGGCAGAGACACAGGCAGAGGGAGAAGCAAGCTCCATGCAGGGAGCCTGACGTAGGACTCGATCCCGGGTCTCTGGGATCATGCCCTGGACTTAAGGCGGCGCTAAACCGCTGAGCCACCCGGGCTGCCCTTCTCTCATATTTTTAACTGGATTGCCAAAGGTGTGACTATTTTTTTTATTGAAGTATAATTGACATACAATAATCCCTTAGTTTCATGTGTACAACATGGTGATTAGACAGTTGTAGACATTGTGAACTGATCCCTACAATAAGTCTAGTTACTACTTGTCACCATACAAAGTTAATACAATATTATTGACTGCATTCTCTGTGCTGTGCATTATCTCCTCATGACTTATTCATTTTATAACTGGAAGTTTGTACCTCTTAATCCTCCAAAACATTTTATTTTTATGAAGTCCACACATGTGGCTAGTGGCTATGACTATTTTAACTCAAATCTGCCACACAGTATAAGTAATTAGTTGCAGTAGAATCAGGAATCTACAATATCACGTGGGAAACTTCATCATAGTTATATAGGCAATAAAATTATGTCCTATCAATGTTTAGATTTATTCTAGAAATGTTTTTGAGCTGACTCTATAGGCAGAATTTTGGAAGAGAAAGGCAACAGAAACAAAAATCTTATATGCATATAGCACTTTGTAGTTTATATAATGAACATTCACATTATTTTCTTTGATTTTCTTAACTACAACATGAAAAACACCCTTGTCAGTGTTTTACAAGATAGAAACTACAACTCAGAATGGTAAATTCCTTTGTCTAATATCATATTTCGTGAAGGCCAAAGCCTATGCTTTTTTCCCCAATGATACTGTGTTTTCTGTATAAGGGAGTTATGCATATGCTGATGTGTGTATGTGTGTGGGGTGGGTGGGGGAGTGTTTGTAGTTATTTATAGTTTTCTTGTGTTTTTGCCATTAAATTTGGATTGGGATTATTGCTTATAGAACTACTCTAAGGATGAAAATAAGAAGTGTCTGATGCTGTATAACATAATTTTCTTGTATTAAACCATCCTAAAACTTCTGTTTTCACTTTTTTTTCATTACAAAAACTTACCTATCATAAAATGTTTTTTGAATATTAAATTCCTACTTAGGTATAACGAAGCTATTTGTCATGGAGTCATTTGAAATAATTATTTAAACAATTGTACACCTCCACTTTATATGTGTTTATTTCCCCATAGATCTGAATGGGGAGATTTGTAAGTGAAATGAAAAGAACACAAATTATTTTGAAGCATATTAGAGTGAAATATGATTCTGATGATAGAGAACAGTGTAAAATAAAAGGAGAAAAGAAAGAACTGTTTGATTTTTATCAGGTCCCTATAAACATTTGTTCTCACTAAGTATTGGAAAAGACTGATCTTGCCATATGACCGGGTATCATACATCCACAGGTGTGGTAATGAATCAAAATTTAAAAGACCCTTTGTTAAAAAAAAAAAGACCTTTTAAAATGACAGCACTCTTGTATCCAAAGGCACCGTTTGTTTTCCATGCTTATATTCTGGTTGTTACAGTTCAGAATTTCCACATATGACTAATTAAATAGCAATTTTAATTTATGAAAGAAATGCCACATACCAAACAGATACTGCTCCCTTTTCAACCATCTCAGAGGATTTTTATGCTATCACGAGACATCAAACAATAAAATCATTGTATTGTATTTTGGAAGACACATAACATTCTTGAATCTGTACATCAGAGAATACAGTTTGCAGAGAACAAAGCATTTTATAAAGATTCTCACATATTTTCTTTGCCAATCTAAGGCTGTTTCCACAAAGTGAAACACATGACCCTTATTTTACATTGTGCCATGTACATCTGGCTTATGTTTAGTTACACGAAGAGAACAAAGTGACCTAAAATTCCTTTATTGCACACAGAGACATCACTGAGGTTCTTTTAATTGAGAAGCTTTGCTTGCTTTATTTATAACTCTCCAGGACAGTAAACAAGACCCACTCACTTAGATATTCAGTCGCTGGAAGCCAGCATAGTGTGCGAACCTTCAAGGGGAGGTTGATTTACATAGTGTTGGGCATCATAGTACATTAACTGCTTTAACTGAGATGACAGCTTTGCACCAGATCAAGAATAGGAATTACTCAGCCTCACTAGCACCATGTCCCAGCTGGAGGGATGATGGGTAATTGTTTTCAGAAACATTTCATTAGGCTAATTTCTATAATAAACAGATTCCTGGAAACACATATGCACATGCACACACAAAAACACACACACATACACACACATCACTTTTTTTTTTAAGATTTTATTTATTTATTCATGATAGTCACACAGAGAGAGACAGAGAGACAGAGACACAGGCAGAGGGAGAAGCAGGCTCCATGCACCGGGAGCCCGATGTGGGATTCGATCCCGGGTCTCCAGGATCAGCCCCGGGCCAAAGGCAGGCGCCAAACCGCTGCGCCACCCAGGGATCCCACACACATCACTTTTTTAAATAAAAAAGTATTACATTTACCTAGTCTTGCCTGTGCTTTTTACAGTAATTCTACCTGCTGGCCTGTGGGAGACGTTTGCAAAAATGTTTGCATTTCCCTTCTGTCCCCTCCAAACCTGTTTCACCACAGTGATGAAGAAAACAAGAGTTCACATTTTTCAGAGGTTTATCATTTTCATGAAAAACACAAAAGCTCAACTGAAATGAGTGTTCACTTGCTGAGAGGTAGCCAAATCCAAACAGATGTTTAGCTTTTATGTATTGAACTTTTTTTTTTCTGGGCTTGATGCTACTTAGAAGAACACATTTTGGTTTTAGACATGGATTGATTCCTGACATCAGAATTCTACATCATGAAAGGGATGATTAACTAGCCATATTCTGGGTTATCCAGAAGGTAGTGCACCTCCTGATGTTTGAGATGTTAAGAACAATTTTGTGTGTCCTCCCAAGTGGCTATAGAAAGAGCAGCCTTAGACAGGTGGCCTAGGTCCTACTCACCACTAACTCTTTGTGTGACCATGAGTAATCATCTTTTCTCTCTTTAGTTTCTGTGTATATGAGAACAGATACCATCTAAGATTGTGTAAGTTTAAGTAAAGCCTTAATATTCACGGGGAAAATATTAACAGTTTAAGGTCTGTCAGAAGTAAATTCTTAATAAATGAATTTATTTGTATTCCCTTTATCAATATAGGCACCAACTTAATTTGTATACCTAGTGGAGAGTTTTTCAAAGTCCCAATGAATGGGGCACCTGGATGGCTCCGTTGGTTGAATGCCCAACTCTTGATTTCAGCTTGACTCTTGATCTCGGGGTCATGGGATCAAGCCTTGGGTTAGGCTCTGTGCTCAGCACAGAGTCTGCTTGGGATTCTCTCTCCCATTCTCTCTGCACCACCCCACACATGCTCTATCAATCAATCAATCAATCAATTCTTTAAAAAATTCAAATTCCCAATGAAAGAGATGATACCAGTGGGAAAAGGAGGCACCAGGAGTATTATAAGCAGGGACTTTAGAGCAAGACTGCTTGAGCAAAAATCTCAGTTTTTGTGCAAACTGGGGCAAGTTTCCAGAGGCCCAAGACATCTCAGTTTCTTCATCAGTAAAATGGATGTAATTGTAGTAGTAGCTGCCATATTTAGATGTTGTGAGGATTAAATAAGTTGATAATCAGGACAAATAGTAAGTTCATAGAAGAGATAGCTGTAATTTCTACACAATATTATTTGATATGCCAAGAAATTGGAAATCACACAGAGAATTATGAAGAAAAGATAAGCTCTGGGGTGCCTGGGTGGCTCAGTTAGTTAAACATCTGCCTTAGGCTCAGGTCATGATCCCAGGGTCCTGGGATGGAGCCCTACATTGGGCTCCCTGCTCAGCCGGGAGTCTACTTGTCCTTCTCCCTTTGCGCCTCCCCCTGCTCATGCTTTTTCTCTCTCTCTCTCAAATAAATAAAATATTTTTTTTTAAAGGAGATAAGCTCCAAGAAGTTAAAGTGATGAATAAGTGCAATTATGTTAAATACTCTGTCCTCTAACAGTAGTATCTTTGTACCATCATCCAATGTTACTGTCATTATTTTTTCACAGTATATGTTACAGTAAACATTTCTTTTGAATCTACTATGTGTCAGGCTCTGGCCCACCATGATATACAGTCTGTAACAAGAGTTTCAGAACATCAGTATTCTACTACTGACCCTAAAAGTGTGCTATTGCTCCCAGAATAGTTCAACATGCCATCCAATTAAATTTATTGAATTTTTATGTACAATCTAATCTTCATTTGGCACCCCAAACTGCAATACTACTGATAAACCTCAGTTAACAAGGGGATCGGGAAAGCAAAATAACTGAATTTTATAATTAATATATTTTTATAATTTATATTTTTATAATTAATATATATTCAGTGTACTGAATATTAATCAGGATGCCCTTTTAGTTTTACTCCAGAGCTAATCAGCTGGTCACAATAAAGATATACAAATAGTATTTATTATCCCTGTATTTCAGCAATAGCCAATTAAAAATATAGTTTTAAAATCCATTTAGGGATGGGATCCCTGGGTGGCTCAGTGGTTTGGCGCCTGCCTTTGGCCCAGGGCATGATCCTGGAGTCCAGGGATCGAGCCCCGCATCAGGCTCCCGGCATGGAGCCTGCTTCTCCCTCTGCCTGTGTCTCTGCCCCCCTCTCTCTCTCTATCATGAATAAATAAATAAAATCTTTTAAAAAAATCCATTTAGGGGCGCCTAGGTGGCTCAGTCAGTTAAATGTTCAACTCTTGATTTCAGCTCAGGTAATGATCTCAGGGTTGTGGGATCAATCCCCTCGTGGGGCTCTGTGCTCAGTGTGGAGTAGACCTGTCCCTCTCCCTCTGCTCCTCCTCCTCCTCTCTCTCTCTCTCAAATAAATAAAATCTTTTTAAAAATTTCCATTTATAGTAACAACCTAAACTCTAAAGTCTAATAAATAATACATAAATTTAACAATGCACATGTGAGATCTACATGAGGAAGTCTATAAAACTGTGTTGAAGTCATCAAGGAAAGTTGAATGAACAGAGAAGCATACTATGGTGCTGAATTGGAGGTCTCAGTATTATAAAACTGTTTCATTCTTTCCAAAGTCATTAATGGATTTAATGGGATCCCAATCAAAATCATAACAGATGTTTTTAAACTTGGCAGTTAAATTCAGAAAATCGTTGGAAGAACAAATGCGTTTCTTGACAAAAATATTTTAATGATGTTTCCATCTCTACATATCTATTTTCATATCTATATCATCTATATAGCTCATTGGTTCTGTGTCTCTGGAGAACCCTAATAGAAGGGCCTCATAGAAGACTAATAGAATAGACTGTTACCACAACTGCCTTCCTGTTATTCTCACATTGTTTTCTCTGCTTTAAAAAAAAAAAAGCATATAAGAAACAATAAATAACACATGGATCTATCTTCAGCTGGTGCTAAATTGTTGGGTGGGGGCAGTTTCTTCCAGGACAGATAAAAGGCTGGATGCTCTTAGTGACCAGCTTCTCTTTTTCCAGGTACCTAGAAAAGAGCTGCATGTAACCTGCTCTGGGTGTTCAGTTATTTTCTCAGAGAGGTAAAACCGAAAATTTATCCTGGCATTTTCATCTTTTTTTCTGTAACTTATTTTAAAATTATTTTCTACATTTGCTGCCTTATTTAATTGACCTTTTCATTCCTGTTTGGCACTGAACAGACTGTATGGCCCTTGCTGTATCTTAGTCCTTAATGTGCCTTAGTCCTTAGTCCTTTTTTTTAATAATAAATTTATTTTTTATTGGTGTTCAATTTACCAACATACAGAATAACACCCAGTGCTCATCCCGTCAAGTAGTCCTTAGTCCTTAATGCCTTGCTGGGCATTAATCCTGAGAGTCCAGACAGTATTTGCAAGAAACCCTCTACCTCTGATGTCCGTGATTAGAGCCACCTGGCCATGTCAGCACTGCTGTTCCTTACACTGTGCAGCATTAAGCCTCCATGAGCTCACTGTCCACATGATTGCTAATAGTCTCTATGGTTTGTTGTGTGCCGTCCCTATACATCAGCTCTCAGGCCTCTCAGAGCAGAGTTCTTAGTTCTGCCATGAGCCAATGTAGCAAATGTAAGGCTCAGTTCAGACATTCAAGTATGCAAGAAAAATTACCTTCTTTATTTTCTCTTATATCAACTTAATGCTGACCTTGAGGCCACGTGTTTCTCAGTTGGCATGAAATCCCATCTCTGTCATTACGCCGATGCTCTCCCCCTCTCAGAATAATAGAAGAATCTGAATGCCTTTATATTTTTCCCCAGAAAATAATCATTATCACCACCACATCACACAAGAGCCTTTGTATGTGGTTTTTATATATTAATGTGAGGGATCATCACTCACATCAGGTGGGCTCCACTATGGGCTGAATTGTGTCCTTTCCCCTAAATTCATATATTGAAATCTAAACCTCCAGTACCTCAGACTGGGACTATGTTTAGAGATAGAACTTTGAAGAGATGATTAATAAACTGAAGTCACTGGTTGAGTAGGCCCTAATCCAGTGGAACTGATGTCCTTATCATAAGAGGAGATTAGGACATAGACACAGAGCGGAGACCGTGTGAAGACACAGGGGGAATATGAACATCAACAAGCCAAGGGGAGAGGCCTCAGAAGAAACCAACCCTGCCAACACCTTGATCTTGACTGCTAATATCCAGAAGTGTGAGAAAATGCATTTCTTGTTTAACCCCTGCTTCTTGTATTTGCGCTAGCAAACAGGCTTCAGAACCTGTGAGCCTTTCATTTACTACCCTTAACCCCACCCTTGCCCTTTCTTTTCCCAAACAAAATGCTTATGATTTATTTTAATGATGATGAAAAAGAATAAAAGACAATTTTAGCATCATTTTAATAATAAACTTTATTTTGGAATAATTTTAGGTTTACAGAAAATAATGCAAAAATAGTACCATGCACTCCTACTGTTACCATCCTACATTAGCATGGTACATTTGTAAAAACTAGAACCAACATTACTACTAATTAAACTTCCACTAATGTCCTTTTTTTGGTTCCAAGATCCAATCCAGGATAGCACATTGCATTGAGTCATCATATGTCCTTAGACTTCTCTTGGTTGTGATAGTTTCTCAATCTTTCCTTGCTTGTCCTGACACTGACAGTTTTTAAACATGCCTGGTGAAGTGTTTTTAAAGATGTTCAAGTGTTGGAATTTGTCATATTTTTCTTCTGATTAGTCAGAAATTAGTGGTTTTTAGAGGAATACCACAAAGGTAAAATGCCTTTTCCATCACAACATATCAGAAGGTACATGATGTTGACATGAATCATTACTGGTGATACTAACTTCGACCATTTGGTTAAGATAGTTACAATGGACCGAATGTGTCCCCACAAAATTCTTATGTTGAAATCCTAATTCTCAATGTAATGGTATTAGGAGGTGGGGCCTTTGGGAGGTGATTAGGTCATAAGAGTAGAGTTTGTATGAGTGGATTAGCACCCTTATAAAAGGAACCCAGAGAGATTCTTTGCCCTCTTTCCTCCGTGAGGATCCAAAAAGGAGTTGACAGTCTGGAACCCATGAAAGGGCTCTCACCAGAACTCAACCATGTTCTCATTTTGATCTTGTACTTCCAACCTCCAGAACTGTGAGGACTAGATTTCTGTTATTTTTTTAAGATTTTATTTTTTTAATGAGTGGGTAATATCAGAAAGGGAGACAGAACATGAAAGACTCCTAACTCTGGGAAACGAACTAGGGGTGGTGGAAGGGGAGGTGGGCGGGGGGTGGGGGTGGATGGGTGACGGGCACTGAGGGGGGCACTTGACGGGATGAGCACTGGGTGTTATTCTGTATGTTGACAAATTGAACACCAATAAAAAATAAATTTATTATATAAAAAGATTTTATTTTTTTATTCATGAGAGACACAGAGAGAGCCAGAGACACAGGCAGAGGAAGAAACAGGCTCCGTGTGGGGAGCCTGATACAGGACTCGATCCCAGGACCATGGGATCATGACCTGAGCCAAAAGCAGATACTCAACCACTGAGCCACCCAGGTGCCCCTAGCTTTCTGTTATTTTTTAGTCACCAAATCTATGGTATTTTGTTATAGCAGCCCAAACCAAGTAAGACAGAAATCGTTGCCTGGTTTCTCCATTAGAGGTTTTCCCCTTTCTGTACTCTTGTGGCAAGGAAGTCACTAAGTGCAACTCACACTCATTTGGGGGTTGGGGATGAAAATCCCTCTCCAGGAGGGAATACCATCTACATATATCATTTGGGCCAACCCTCCATTTGAGAACTTTCTACTACCGTTTTTGTCCAGGGGCCTGTTGCTCTCCTGCTTCTTCTCTTTAGTAGCCGACCTCCCTGGTCCATGCTTCAGATCATTTCCTTATCAGATGTCACCTGCCTCATCATTATCTCAACACCTCTCTGTATGTTATATGAAAGCTAAATAACATGACAGTGATCACTCCTTAGCTGTACTGGTGATTTACTTTGTTAGCCTGATCACACCACATTTGAATTTTAGAAGATTTTTAAGGATATCATTTGATAAATAAAAATGAGCAGTTCTAATAATAGGCACTTCAATCACAAAGACAGGAAAACGGGCTTGGCTCCAGGTAACAAAACATTTAATTTCTTTGTCATATAAGAATCTTGGAAAATCTGAGAATTGTCTTTCATTTTCTCTAGTAAGACATGTAAGACCTTGTTATTTGGGTGTTTTCTTTTTTTAAAGATTTTATTTATTCATGAATGAGAGAGAGAGAGAGACAGACAGACGGGGGGGGGGGGGGAGGGTAGAGACACAGGCAGAGAGAGATGCAGGCTCCATGCAGGGAGCCTGATGTGGGACTTGAGCCTGGGACTCCGGGATCATACCCTGGGTCAAAGGCAGGCACTCAACTGCTGAGCCACCCAGGCGTCCCTGTTTTGTTTTCTAAAAGAAAAAATAGTCATTTGTATCTGTCACTATGCATTTATGATTTTCCTTCTTTTCCTAAGAATCTCATCCCCTAATTCTGTTTTATGGACTTTATTATAAGCTTAGAGACGTGTGAAAACTTCAACAGGATGTAGTATACAAGTTATGTCATTCTTGTAATGGTTTAGCTCTGAGTAGCTCTTGATTGAAAGTTTAATCTGTATATACAGGTGATGTGCTTGAGTTCATTGTATGTTCTGTTGAGCGAATTTTAAAAGATATCTTATGGTATTGCTGATTGACAAATGAGATGTTATTTCGTTGAAGGAGAAAGCTGTATCAGACTGCTGTTAGTGTCAGAATAGTGATGGACTATTTTAATTACATACATAAAGGGATACCTGATAACAAGGAATAGCTAAGAGAAGATGGGACGGGACCATTTACAAGTATATATAAACCTATCTGGATGGTTCAGGCATGTTTTTAAAGATGAGTCCCTTCTTTCTGTGAGTTTTAGGAACAAAAAAGGTGCAAGGTTATGAATTAACTTTCCAATCTGTCAGTACTGTATTACAGAGAGATTTGGAAGGCTCAGAGCAATATTTCACTCTCGGTTGAAAATCCACATAAAGGGCACATTCCCATGCTTCTGTTTCTTACGTGGTTAGTGCAGCAATAGAATGTGGCACACTGTTTTTATGGTACATTTTCAAGTTGTTTTTTGATGAAAAACAAGTTGGAATTTGGAAGATAGAACTATAAAAGTGTCCAGGTATTCATGTAATGAAGTCATGAACTGATAGGATGTAAATGATACTCTTTTACAACAGTAGTGAAACTATTCTTTTGTCATTTGTCTTTTCTTTTTTTTTTTCATTTGTCTTTTCAAATCAGCTTTTTACCCTTAAGATGTCAGTGTTTTTTATTTTAATTTATTAATTAAGCTTTTTAATTTTAATCCCGGTATAGTTAACTTAGTGTTCTATTATTTTCAGGTGGACAATATAGTGATTCAACAATTCTATACTTTTTATTTTTTTTATTTTATTTTTTTTTAAAGATTTTATTTATTTATTCATGATAGTCACACAGAGAGAGACAGAGAGGCAGAGACACAGGCAGAGGGAGAAGCAGGCTCCATGCACCGGGAGCCCGACGTGGGATTCGATCCCGGGTCTCCAGGATCGTGCCCCGGGCCAAAGGCAGGCGCCAAACCACTGCGCCACCCAGGGATCCCCAATTCTATACTTTTTAAATCGGTTTAAAGAAGGTATAATTTTCTATTTTCAACACCTACAGCCTCATTCCCACCCTTTATGCCCTGCTGTTTTTGTCCATCTATTTTTGTTTGATTCATTGATTCATTCAGCAATATCTATTGAGCACTTATGATATTCTGGGTACTATGGCAGATCTTGGGGATTCTTGAATGTAATAGATACAGTCTCAGTGCTAGTGGAGTGTGTACTTGTGTAGGAGACTGGCATTAATTAAATATTCAAAAGAATGAGTATAAAATGACAAGAAAGGCAAGTGAGTGACATGGGGCTAGGAGAACTTATTAACAGGATAATTTGACCTATACTCTTAGTAAGGAGTCTCAGAAACAATTCCCTCTCAATGCCAGAGCCCCCAAAATGAATGTCACTTTATAAGACATTTTTTATCATCAGAAGTATCCCTGAATTAGTTGAAGAAAGTTGCATTCCTTATATATAAAACTGGTTCATATACATTGATTATAATGTAAAAGTTTGAATTCAAGTATCAACTGTGTGTTTGAATAAAAATCTAAGATTCTTTTTTAAGATTTTATTTATTTATTCATGAGAGACACACAGAGAGAGAAGCAGAGGCACAGGCAGAGGGGGAAGCAGACTCCGTGCGGGGAGCCTGATGTGGGACTTGATCCCGGGACTCCAGGATCACGACCTGGGCTGAAGGGAGGCGCTAAACCGCTGAGCCACCCAGGGATCCCCTAAGATTCTTTTTAAAGATCATCCTATTGAAGTATATATACAGAAAAGTGCAAATATAATCATGCATGTCAATGAACTATCAAAAAGTGAACACATCCACTTCCTAGCATTCAGATCAAGACACAGGGCATTACCAGTTCCCCAGAAGCCCCTCTCATGCCCCCTCTAGCTTCGTGTTTTCAAAACAGATCAGTGGATACTTGTGTTTAGGAAACTCAGTCCACAGTTGTCTGATGACCCTCAGTGTGCCTGGGCAATGCAGTCCCTGCTTGCCTGATCACTCTTGATAAGTCAGGAGGACTCCAAGTTGGTCCCAGGAGAGGCAGGCATGATAGACATCCATCTAGGGAAGCCTAAGGCACAAAGTCCATGTGGTTGATATGGGCAGCATTCAGACCAACTGACGGCCATTTCTCCTGACCAGACAAGGAAAAATCCTTGAGAAATTGTGGACTATCAGACTGGCTTCATCTGTGTTCCCTGGCTGTCAGTATGCATCAAACTCTCCCTGGGGAATTTCTGTAATCCTTAACACTTCTATTTGTCTACGGAGTCTCTCTTTTCTCCATAAGGCCTTAGGAAGTTGGAGGCAATGTCTGAGTGTGCACAATCTTTATCTACTTTCCATGATTCTGTTCTCTGCTGAAGGCTTAGAAGGAAAACAGTGTGCTCCTGGCTTCACCAGTACAATTGGAAAAGTAATCTCTAAATAGTCTAATGCACCAGAGACGTATGTCAGGAAAGAGTTCTTAGGATATATCACCTTTGCTGAGATCTAAAGGGTAAGCAAGAGGTAAAGAGACAGAAAGGGAGGAGCAGTCCATGCACAGGGAATAGTCCACGCACGAGCCTTATGGCAGGAAGGAGCACAGGGCATACACAGAGATTGGGTGAAGAATGATGAGAGATGAAGTGGGAAAGGACGTAGAGGCTAGACCGTGTAGGGCCTTGTAGGCCATATTATGATTTTTCTGCTTTATATTAATTGTAATAGAAACCTCCTCTTTAACTGGAGGAAGAGGGACGCGTGGGTGGCTCAGTGGTTGCAGCTGTCTTCCTCTCAGGTCATGATCCTGGGATCTGGGATCGAGTCCCACATCAGGCTCCTGCTTCTCTCTCTGCCTATGTCTCTGCCTCTCTCTCCTTTTTTTCTCTCTCTCTCTGTGTCTCTCATGAATGAATAAATAAAGCTTTAAAAATGGAAGAAGAACATTTGTATAAAATGATCAAATTTGTTTTTTGAAAAAGATGAATCTGGCTGAAGTGTGAAGAGGATATCGGGGCTGATAATAGCTGACAAAGAATGAGCATTTCCTGAGCGACTTACGTATATTAACTCATTTCACCCCTGGCCCCTCTTATCCCTGTGAAAAGATTCTATTCTTATCTTCCTTCCACAGATAAGGTCACACCAGTAACAAGTAGCAAAGGCAGGATTCGAACCCAAGCAGACTGGCTTCAGAACCCATGTATCTAAACGCAGAACAGTCTTGTGTTAATTTCAAGGCTTATTTTGTAATAGATGGTGGTGACTTGCATTTAAAAGATGGTGGATAAAGACTCCGAACTCTGGGAAACGAACCAGGGGTGGTGGAAGGGGAGGAGGGCGGGGGGGTGGGGGTGACTGGGTGACGGGCACTGAGGGGGGCACTTGACGGGATGAGCACTGGGTGTTGTTCTGTATGTTGGCAAATTGAACACCAATAAAAAATAAATTTATTATTAAAAATAAATAAATAAATAAATAAATAAATAAATAAATAAATAAATAAAAATAAATAAAAGATGGTGGAGACAGAAAGAACTGGACTGATTTGAGAGACTGATAGAAGATAGAAATGACAGACTACAATGACAAGTCGACTAGAGTGGAGTTAAAAGCACCAAAGATGATTCCTTAGGTTTGGGATGTGCACCTTGGATCTATGGTGGCATCATTGACTGAGAGAGGGAGCGGCCGTTGACAAGAGCCAGCCTTGGAGGAGAGCATTATTTTGTTCTGGAATGTATTGAGTTTGAGAGAACTATGAAACAATAAGCAGGAAAGTGATGTCATATGAGCAGTATGCTATGCCTCGCACACAGCAATGGAGCAATGTGTGAACGTTGAGCATGTAGGTAATGATTACGTCGGTCCGATACTTCAAGAACTCCAACATTCTGTGTTCAGATAGACAGAGAAGGAGCCGGTGAGATAAGAACAAGAGAGCAAGGAGAACAGGAGAGTCTCATAAGCCCCCAAATCAGGGCGTGTTACAAATATTAGTGACAGGTTTTTTAAAAATTGGACTTAGGATTTCACTCATATGTGGGAATTTAAGAAACAAAACAAACAAGCAAAGGGGGGTAAAGAGAGAGAGAAAGGCAAACCAAGAAACCGAATCTTAACTATGGAGAACAAACTGATGGTTTCCAGAGGGAGGGGGCTGGGGGGAATGGGTGAAAGAGTTTCAGGTGTACAATATAGCGACTCAGCACTTCCCCACATTACTCAGTGCTCATCATGATAAGTGTCCTCTTTAGTCACCGTCACCTATTTCCTAGGTATATCACCAAAGTAATTTGCAGGGTCTCCAACAGAGATTTTTATGCCAGTGTTCTTTGTACCATTATTCACAACAGCTAAAAGATAGAAAGAACCAAGTGTCCGTCAACAGATGAGCAGATACACTAAATGTTATTTTTACATATAATGAAATATTATTTAGCCATAAAATTCATGAAGTTCTGATCCGTGCTACAACTGAGTGAACCTTTCAGGTATGCCAGAAGTCACCACAGGGAGTTCTTGCACAAGCAGACAGCTTTTTGTATCTTTCTGCTGATGGCATTTTCTAACCGGTAGAGCAAGCTCGGCCTGCCTGTGGGGGTGCAGATATTCTGGGGAGTTATTACTTCAGAGGGACAACCAAACAGTGGAAAGAGCTAATACCTTAAATATCCAGTTTCCTTAGCTCTCAGTAGAACAATGGGATTGAATCCCCATTCCCCACTCCTTTCCAGTGCTTTCTGAGATTAGCTTCCATATTAGCTTCTTGCCAGCACATTCTGTCTCAGAATCGGGGGTGGGGGAAGGACGTAAACTAACACAGCTTGTGTTATCTTCCACAGTGTGATAAAATCCTGGAGAAATGCATATAAATGTTTATAAACCAAAAATTTCAAACCAATCTGGCATGTTGAAGGATTCACCTTGATTAGGAATACTATGTGAACTTGGATCCAGACACAATTCTGCATTTCCTTACCAAGTATTAAAAATGATTCACAGAAATTTTCATTAGTACAATTTTATGGCGGCTAATGGTTAGCTTGTACCAATTTGCATTTTCTTTCTGTTTGATCGTAAATCTGTCTTTTGAGTTCTATATCCCTATATTATGGAAAATGACATGCTTGCATGCTCAGTTAATCTGCAGGAGTGCCCCCCAGGAGCCCATTCACAGATACATAGGGCTCCAAACACAAGCAGATCATTAGAAATTGTCAATTACTTCTCCTCTGTGAAGAAGAGTCAAAACCACTCATTTACAGGGTAGGTCATAGACACACAAATATAAAATAAATATAGGTATACATATATACATGTGAGTGATTTCTGCGGGCAAAATGAGACAAAAAAGAAAAAAAACTACAGATAATCAGAACTCTGAGAGTCTGTGTAATTACTCATTCTAATCCATTTCTTCAAAATAGAGGTGTTTAGTATTTTTCAGACATCGGAGATAAAGGCCACTTGTAGACACTAATTTCCCTCACATCACACTGGGATTTTGCAGCCACCAACCCACAGCTTTTCTTAAACAAAAGAAGCATGCCCCGTATGTCTGCAGGTCCACCACTTTGCTTCAACTTTTGATATTGTACAAACTGTCAGATACAAACAGTGGTGCTACAGCTGGGACATCATGCTCAAGCCTTTGGTCTTTAAACTGAAAGATGACTTCCTCAAAAAGTTGAAAATAGAGCTACCCTACAACTCGGCAATTGCACTACTGGATATTTACCCCAAAGATACAAATGTTTTGATCCAAAGGGGCATGTGCACCCCAATGTGTATAGCAACAATGTCCACAATAGCCAAACTATGGAAAGAGCCCAGATGTCCATCGACAGATGAATGGATAAAGAAGATGTGGTGTATACGTACAATACAATACTACTCAGCCATCAAAAAAATGAAATCTTACCATTTGCAACAGTGTGTACACAACTAGAGGGTATGAAGCTCAGCAAAATAAGTCAATCAGAGAAAGACAATTATATGTTCTCACTCATATGCGGAATTTAAGAAACAAAACAGAGGATCATAGGGGAAAGGAAAGAAAATAAAATAAGATGAAATCAGGGAAACGAACCATAAAAGTCTCTTAATTATAGGACACAAATTGAGGGTTACTGGAGGGGTGGGGCAAGGGGATGGGGTAACTGGGTGATGGACATTAAGGAGGGCACATGATGTAATGAGTACTGGGTATTATATAAGACTGATGAATCACTGACCTCTACCTCTGAAATCAATGGTACATTATATGTCAATTAACTGAATTTAAATTAAAATAATAAAAGAAATAAATTTTAAAAATAAATGCTTTACCTTTAACCCCCCCCAAAAAAATACAAATAAATTAACTGAAAGAGACCACAGATGTCTTCCAGACTCTTCATCTGTAGACTACCTCTGGCAGTTAAAACAGGTCTTTCAGACTTCTTGGAAAATAATCACCAAGTCCTGTCGGTTTCCAACTGGCAGACAGTAGTGACATATAAAAGCAGAGTCCAATTGAAAAACATGAAGATGTCTTAAAGACAGACTTTGTCATGTGGAATCTCTGAAAATATGCCCAATTTGCCTATTCTCAGCTCAAACTCAACAGCTGGTCTTAGTGGCTCTGGAATAGGGAAGTCGGAAAAGGTTATAAGATCCTACAAGGGGCTCCTATTATGACATGATCATATCTAAGTAAAACTACCAGAAATTCTGAAAGCATATAACCTGATTGTTAAAAATATTCTCATACTAATATGTAGTGAGCATGTGTCAAAGTTTTATTCAACTCATTATTGAAGGAACCGGAGAAATAAGAGACCTAGCTCCAAAAGGATTTGAAAAACGTGGACTTATGTAATTATTGGGGACAGAGATATTGAAATACATTTGCTGGGTTAGATACAAAAGCGGTTACTATCCTATCGGAATGAAACCATAACCTTTGGTATTATATTCTCTATCAGTCAGGGAAAAAAAACCCTATTATTTCAGTCTTTCAATGTTCTGCAGTTTAAGGCACTGTAGAACATCTGGGCTCTGATGATCAGATAAAGGTGCATTTCCTGAGAAAGGTGCTGACTTTCAATGGGCTCAATAGGAAATACTCTGATGTGATATTAAAAGGTCATAGAATTATAGTTTTGCTTTGTTTTTTAAGTTCAGGATCTTTCTTCCCCCTGAAAGCTGAGAATAAGTGGTTTCTGTGGAATGGTATGGGAATAGGATAGAGGCAGGTCTCAAATATAGTGTAACACAGCATCCCAAATCCGCAATGTTAAATCATGACCAACGTTGAAATGTTTACTATTAAGCTTTGAAAGGATTTGCAGTTATAACTCTAATTACATCCCACTCATCTGCATTCTAATATGCATTCTTTTGTGGAAGAGTACTTAAATCGGAATCTCTGAGACAAAAAGCCCGCACCCATAGTTTTCAATAGCTCCCCAAATGATTCTGAAGTGCAGCCAGGATTAAGAAGTCCCAATCTAAGACATGGCCAACAAGTACATGAGAAAATGCTCTGCATCACTTGCCATCAGGGAAATACAAATCAAAACCACCATGAGATACCACCTCACACCAGGGAGAATGGGGCATATTAACAAGGCAGGAAACCACAAATGTTGGAGAGGATGTGGAGAAAAGGGAACCCTCTTGCACTGTTGGTGGGAATGTGAACTGGTGCAGCCACTCTGGAAAACTGTGTGGAGGTTCCTCAAAGAGTTAAAAATATACCTGCCCTAGACCCAGCAATTGCACTGCTGGAGATTTACCCCAAAGATTCAGATGCAATGAAACGCCGGGACACCTGCACCCCGATGTTTCTAGCAGCAATGTCCACGATAGCCAAACTGTGGAAGGAGCCTCGGTGTCCATCGAAAGATGAATGGATAAAGAAGATGTGGTCTATGTATACAATGGAATATTCCTCAGCCGTTAGAAACAACAAATACCCACCATTTGCTTCAACGTGGATGGAACTGGAGGGTATTATGCTGAGTGAAGTAAGTCAATCGGAGAAGGACAAACATCACATGGTCTCACTCATATGGGGAATATAAGAAATAATGAAAGGGAATAAAGGGGAAAGGAGAAAAAATGAGTGGGAAATATCAGAAAGGGAGACAGAGCATGAGAGACTCCTAACACTGGGAAACGAACTAGGGGGGCGTGGAAGGGGAGGTGGGCGGGGGCCGAGGGTGACTGGGTGATGGGCACTGAGGGGGGCACTTGATGGGATGAGCACTGGGTGTTATGCTATATGCTGGCAAATTGAACACCAATAAAAAATAAATTTATATAAAAAAAAGAAGTCCCAATCTAGAATGAGCTATTAGGTAGAAGGTGGATTTGTGCAGTGGAAGGACCTCCCTGAGGCAGAGTCCTGAATCCTTGAGGAGATGATAGAGACATGAGCTGGAGGCAAGGACAGTGATAGGTAGGTTATACATTAGAAGCCTAAGGGCGGGGCTGGGGGGGGCGGGGCAGCCCTGGTGGCCCAGCGGTTTAGTGCCACCTTCAGCCCAGGGCGTGATCCTGGAGACCCGGGATCGAGTCCCACGTCAGGCTCCTGGTGCATGGAGCCTGCTTCTCCCTCTGCCTCTGTCTCTCTCTCTCTCCCCCTCCGTGTGTGTCTCTCATTAATAAATAAATAAAATCTTTTAAAAAAAAGAAGCCTAAGCATAAAATTCTGAACTTGTGGTTTCCAAGACTCTGGGGCCAACAAACCAAGAGTCCCAGGTGCAGAACGCTGTGCTCTCCTCTTCCACTTCTGCCCCAGAATAACCCTAGGCTCATTATAATGCATTTGCTTTGCAGTTCTAGCCACCCCCATGGGGAAGGGGTGCCATGATGGTTCCAGTACAAAATTTGTGGGGTCAAAAACAACCCCCTCCCAGACATTGGGAGGAGTCTCTCAAATGATTGGAAGCAGCCTCCATTAGAGACCGCCCAGTCCATGATGCAAGATCCTGCTCACGTAAAAGGAAAAGACCTCCGTAGCCTCAGGACAGCTGCCTCCTCTGGGCCTGCCCATTTTTCCACCTTGAGAGTGTACTTTGCTTTAATAAACTGTCTTGTGCTTGCCACTTTCCTTCTGGCTGTCTTTATTCCAGTGCAGATCCTCACTTAAATCTTTTTGTGGGGAATCTGAGAACCAAGACCTCCATCCGCACAATGCAGACTGTCCCACCAGTAACAGAACCGATGCCCATTCTGGCACGGGGGCTGCCCCTGACTCCACTCACTTCGAATCAAGACTGGCTATTGAAAAGTACCAGCCAATGCACAATGTTTTGAGGTAGCTTATCGATTGTGTAACTATTGCTTCATTCTTTTTTTTTTTTTGAGATTTTAAGGGTCATCATTTTTTTTATTTTTTTATTTTTAATAATTCTATTTATTTATTTATTTATTTATTTATTTATTTATTTATTATTTTTTAGATTGCCTCATTCTTAAATATGAATTTGCAATCGAAGTTAGCCAGGTACTTAAGCAAACCCTTCAAACTTTAAGGGTAAAACCAAGATAAATGAATGGGTGGGAAGTAACCCCACAGAAATGGAATATTTCAAGCAGGGGTATTTTAAAACAATTGAATTAGACACTTCAGGATATTAGGCAATATTTTAAGAAAAATACGCTGTACGAATCTGAACCTCCTGTGTCCCACCATGCAAGTTTTTCTTCATGTGGAATTAAAAGAATATATTAATAAATTTCTTGTTCCTGAGCTGACCAGAGCCCAAGCTGTTACTCACCTTGAATGCATGACACCGAATTCATGCAGGTCCTTAATGTGCCACAGTCCACTCTCTCCTCACTCTTGCCTCAAATCCCCAGGTCCTCTTCCCACCTCAACTCTCACCTAACAACACTGCTGCCTCCTTCCCTGAGAAGAGGAAAGGGACCCTAATGAGTTTCCTCATATACCCACCCACCTACTAGTATGTATATCCATGTGCCCTACCATCTGGCCTGCTATGGACTTTTCACGTTCTTGTCTGGATACAGGAGAGCTTGGTTCTTGTCTCACAGAGTCAAAAAATGAATCTTACAGACAACAGAGAGTGAGCAAAATGATAGAAGTTTATTAAACAGAAATACAGAGAAAGCTCTCAAAAGTGAGAGGGGTCCGGAGATGGTTGCCACTGAGGGCTTTTATGGTCTCTCTTTTGTAGGAAACTTGGTAACTTTCTTGTCAATATGAGGGTGAATTCTTAGAACAAACATGGTGGACTTGTAACTATCCTGATAACAAACAAGATTTTTTTTTTTTTGTAAATATCATGAGCCCTAACAGGGGGTTTCCTTCTCTCAGGTTAATATCTCCTCCATAATATTTCTTTAAATCTGGGATTTCTATGAGCCTAGTCAGGTAGCCCATGGCCTTGTGATTCTTGTGCCATCTTGGTTTGAGCAGGGACTATTGATAATACCTTAATGACATATTTCTTTCTGGTCTGGTGAGTTTCTGTGATTACTTAGTAGCCATTAAAGGGGGATATTCGGGCAGCCCCAGTGGCGCAGCAGTTTAGCACTGCCTTCAGCTCGGGGTATGATCCTGAAGACCCAGGATCGAGTCCCACGTTGGGCCCCCTGTGTGGAGCCCGCTTCTCCCTCTGCCTGTGTCTCTGCCTCTCTCTCTCTCTCTCTGTGTGTCTCTATGAATAAAATAAAATTTAAAAATAAATAAATAAATAAAGGGGGATATTCCCTAACATTTTGGAGCTAGGGAGCCAGGTTTATTTTTCTCTGTTTTTACTGTCTTATCTCTGTTTTCTTGGGATGGGTAGGAGCTTGACTCTGGGGCCTTTCCTTTATCTTTCCCTGCCTAGCCTGTCTGCCCCTAACTCATTCCCACATCATCACTGTATATCAACTCAGGTGCACACAGCTCAACCCATCTACAACTCAAATACACATCTCCACCACTTCTTTCCTTTCTCACTTTCATCCATTTTCATTTTCAAGGAGAGAATTCTTGTTCAGTCAACATGCTCTTATTGTTCCCATTGTTCAATACACACACACACACACACACACACACACACCTTCCCTAAACCCCCACATGCCCCTTAAGCCACTGCTTAATTTCTCTCCTCCACTTTATATTTTTTAATTTAATTTTTAACTAATCTTTACACCCAGCATGGGACTCAAATTTACAATCCCAAGATCAGGAGGTCACATGGTCTACTAACTGAGCCAGCCAGGTGCCCCTCTCTCCTCCACTTTAAATCTCTTTGAAATAGTTATCAACACTTCCTCTCTACTTCTGCTGCTCCCGTTCTTCCTTGAACTTCTTCTATTCAGGCATTTGTTACCATCACTCCATTGAAACAGTGCCTGTCAAGGTCACTAGTGGGTACCACAATACTAAATTAAATGGTTCATTCTCAGTTTTCATTTTATGTGACACAATTATCCTTTCCTCCCCGAATCACTTTGTTCACTCGGCTTCATGGGTACATCCTTCTACCTTGTTCACTTCTTCTTTGCTCATTTCTCATCATTTATCTTACTAATAACCACTGGAGAGCCTCTCTACTCAATCATTGGTCCTCCTCCCTTCACCATTTACCCTCACTCCCTTGATGGTCTCAACCCTAAGGTTTTATATCTTGTCTATAAGTTCCCATTTTTTTCTATACCGTAGAAATTACTCCTAAAATTATACCTCTAGCCTGATCTTTCTGCAGAACTCCAAACTCCTTTCTAATAATTTACTTGACTTTTCTACTAGGATTTATATTTTTAACCATAACAAAAACTCAAGTTTAATTTTTCTAAGATAATGAACAATATTAGGATGACCATATATCCTGGTTTATAACTTTTGATTATTTTTAGTGTATAACTTCTCAGCCTTTTGGCTAGGATCAAGTGATTATTTTTATTGCTCCTTTTCACTATGAAAAATGTTCCTAAGGGCAGCCCAGGTGGCTCTGCGGTTTAGCACCACCTTCAGCCCAGGGCATGATCCTGGAGACCTGGGATTGAGTCCCATGTCAGACTCCCTACATGGAGCCTGCTTCTCCCTCTGCCTGTGTCTCTGCCTCTCTCTCTCTCTCTCTCTCTCTCTCTCATGAATAAATAAATAAAATCTTTTTAAAAAAAGAAAAATGTTCCTAAAAAAAGATATTTCTGTTTGGATGAAAAGTATATGGTTACCTAAAGGAACATAGCTCTGTGTTGAGAGTACTAAATTGATGTCCTACTCTCAAGGTAATTCAATTTACCACAACATTCCTTTTTTCTTTCTCATATGAAGAGAAAGAACCTTTAGTTTGCTTAATGACATTTAAGACCATTTTTATAATCCTGTTGTATTTTAATGATTGTAATTACTAGATGAGTTTTATTATTATAAAGTTATAATTTACTTTTTGATAGGTTATTATTTCTTCTGACTCTTCAAGGATTTATAGTTTTCCTATGCTGTAAAAATAGGAACTAGCAAATTGTTGTTCAATTGATTTTGAGAAATTAGATTTTTAAAGAACTTATATAGGAAAATCATATTTAAGATTCCCAACATTACCTGTCACTGAGTCTACAGCTGTTTTCAAAGCAGTGGCTCCTAACTCTTGAGAAACAAAAGGTTGTGGAAGGGGAGGTGAGTGGGGGGATGGGGCAACTGGGTGATGGGCACTGAGAAGGGCACTTGATGAGATGAGCACTGAGTATTATACTATATGTTGGTTAATTGAATTTAAACTTAAAAATGTAAAAACAAAATCAGTGTTTCTTAATTTTTGCAGTTTTATTGAAATTTAATTGACACATAACACTGTAAGTTTAACATGCACAATGTGATGATTTCGTATATGTATATTTTACAAAATAATTATCATAATAAGGTTAGTTAACACACGCATCCCTTCACATAATTACAACTCTTCGTTGTGGTGGTGGTGGTGGTGAAAACATTTAAAATCTACTTTCTGGGCAGCCTGAATGGCTCAGCGGTTTAGCGCAGCCTTCAGCCCAGGGCCTGATCCTGGAGACCCGGGATCAAGTCCCATGTCAGGCTCCCTGCCTGGAGCCTGCTTCTCCCTCTGCCTGTCTCTCTCACTCTCTCTCTCTCTCTCTCCCTCTGTCTTGAATAAATAAAATCTTAAAAAAGAATAAATAAAATCTACTTTCTTAGCAACTTTCAAATATACAATACAGTTTTGTTAACTATAGTTGACTCTTCAACAAAACAGGGGTTAGGGGTGCTGATTCCCTGCACAGTTGAAAAGTCCATATTTAACTTCTGATTTCCACAAAACTTAACTACTAATAGCCTACTGTTGACCAGAGCCTTACTGATAACATAATTAACACATTTTGTATGTTATATGTATTATATACTGTATTATTAAAATGAAGTAAGCTAAAGAAAAGAAAATGTTATTAAGAAAATTAAGGAAGGGTATCTGGGTGGCTTAGTTGGTTAAGCAGCTGACTCTTGATTCTGGCTCAGGTCATGATCTCAGAATCCTGGGATTGAGCCCCACATTGGGCTCAATTCTCAGCGGGAGTCTCCTTGAGGATTCTCTCTCCCTCCCTCTCTTTCTGCCCCAAAATAAAAATAAATCTTAAAAAAAGAAATTTATAAGGAAAGGAAAATGCATTTATAGTGCTGTACTATATTTATCTTAAAAACCACATATAAACGGACCCATGCAGTTTCACCTGTGTTGTTCAGGGGTCAACAATCACCGTACTGTTCACTAGATCCCCAGAATTTATTCATCTTAAAACTGGAAGTTTTACAAACTTTGACAAACATCCTAATTTTCCCCTCCTCCAGCCACTGGTAATCACAAATCTGTTTCTATGAGTTTGGCTTGTTTGGACTCCACATATAGATAAGATCATACAGTATTTGTATTTTTCTGTCTGACTTATTTCACACGGCATAATGCCCTCAAAGTTCATCTAAAAACCCTGAAAACAGCCAAATAGGAAAATGAGTAAAGATAGGAACAGGAAATACAGATTTTTTTCAAGGGCAAACAATATTATAAGAGTATGTTCCACATATCTTGTAAAGGCCTACTAATGGTGGGCAAGTTAAAAATTTAAATAATCATCCATGAACTCACATACTGTGAATCCACTTAATCAATAATGAGATCTCTGTATACTTAGATAGAAATATGTTCGTGATATATTGATAGTTAAGAAAACTGGTGGCAGAACAATATGTGAATTCTGAATTTAACTTAATAAATGTTAAATGCATATTTCCTTTGTACATCATATTATGTTGCTCTGGGGTGTCTTCTAAGATGATGTGAAATTTCAGATGGAAGCACTTTGGGATTAGATTGGATTTGGTGCCCTTGGTGATCAGTCCTGGGCCTACCATTTTTTAGGAAGAGAATTTATCAATTTTGATGTATTTGAAATTAATACCCCACATACTTCATAAAGAACATGTGGAGGCTTATAATCAAGACATTTAAAGCAACTAAATATTTTAAAAATAAATAGTAAGGAAGATAGGTCAGAATAATATAGAAGTAAGAGATACAAAGTCACACTTATTTTTACCCTTGATCATTCAATTTATCTCTAGGCGTTCTGAAGACCAAGACAGAAGAGGAAATAAATTTTTAAAATAAGAACAAAATTTCCTGGAGAGCTTGTCGGCCCTAGTGGAATTGAGAGCCTCAATTGTAATAATGGAAAGAAAAATGCTTTATACAATGTAAAGTGCCATATAAATTTAAGGGATTGATTTGACTGAGTCCAGAAATTCTTAACTCATCTTTCTTTGGGAAACTACTAAATGGGTCTTCCTTTGGCTATGAATTACCTTTTATGAACTTAATACAGTAGAGAAAATCTTTCTAGAGTCTCTTGGGCTCATTCTTTTAGCTATTCACCATATTGCCTTGGCAGAAGTGCTCTTTCAATCAGTAGATGTATGTCCAAATTTTATCAGGGGCTAATTTGCACATTAAATAAAAAGTTCTTAAGGAAGACATCAGTTATTTGCATAGTCAATTAAATGAATCTAATTTATGGGTGAAGTTTGTCAAGTTTAAAATTTAGTGATTACCCTTAAATCGTCGTTCTTGACACTTAAAATTCTTATACCATATAGCTATTATCGTGGTGCTTGTGACTTCATTTGTGGTTGGTATGCTTAGATATGTTAGAATCACTTGAGACTATCGATTATGAAATTCAATCAGTAGAAGAGGCAAGCCAGTTAGATCTTGACTTGATTATTAGTCATTTTCTTCTTTCAATATGAGACTCCCAAGAGGTGTTCTACAGTATTGGAAGAGTCATATTAAATGATGATTAAAGCAGTTAAGAGCTCTTCTTTAAACTGTGTATAAACTTCTTAGAAAAGTTTGCTGAATAGCCTAGTTTCTAGAGAAAGCCTGGCAGTTTACACTCCCTTTTATCTCAACAAGCTGTGTAGGACCTTGGGCAAGAACATTAATAATTCTGTGACTCAGTTTCCTTCTATATAAAATTATGACAAGAATGGTACCTACTTCAAAGGGTTGTTGGGAATTAAATGAGGCAACACCTATAGTAGGCTTAGGTTGGTGACTGGCCACTAGTATCCAATAAATGGTAGCTAGTGGTAAGAGTAGCATTACATAGGTCAGAACACCATAGGTCATACTCCAGAAACATTTCCTCTCTTTGGCCATGTGGTTAGGAAATACTGTTTTATCAGCTTTGTGTCACAACAGTTTCTTCAAAAGGTCACTAAAGAAACTGGTACCTGGAGTTGCTTTACAGAATCTTAGTGCAGAAAAAAGAAGAGTCACAGGTTACTTAGATATAGCCAAGATGAAATAAAAATCATTCAGTCTACAGGGGAGACATAGGACTTAACATGGGAAACAAAGGCATAAGTTAAAATCCAGGCAGAAGTAGAGTGGAATAGGGGCAAAAATGAGAATTATGGAATTACCTTTACTATTACTTAAGAAGTGTTCAGCTTTCTTCTATGATTACTTGGTACACCCAGGGCCTGAATGGGTTAGGTTGACTTAAAAGTATACGGACAGGTCTATTTGTTCTGATAGATGTCTTCCAAACTTCTGTTTAATGGAAAAACAAAATGATAACTCAGATTGTTAGGAAATTTAAGGCAAAGTTTATTCAAGGATCAGGAAATCTTAGCATGTTTTTAGGAGGAAGAAAAGCAGCCAATGGCCAGAGACTGAAAATGCCAGAATAAAGAGGGAAAACTGATAAAATTTCTAGAAGAGGCAGGAGTAAAGATATTCCATGTTACCAAGGGGGAGATTGGTCTCGGAATGGAAGAGGAACTGCTCTTGCTTTGAGGTAGTGAAGAAAAATAACAAAGCTGAGGTAACATATAGGGAGATTATTAACTAAAGTAAGAAAATGAAGGAGCTTGCCCTGGATAGCTTCCTTCTAAGTAAAGTAAGCAGCAATGTCAGATCCTTTTAGTAGCCTGGCAGGAGAGGTTTAGAACAACAGCTGTGGAGAATGTGATACAAAGTCAACATGAGATAAGAAAAAGGATGAGGGATTGCTGAGCATCAGGAAAGACCTAGTTGAAATTAAATCACAAGTCTAGTGTGGATGCATTCAAGCTTCCAATGGAATTAATGTTTTTTTCCAACTCAATATTTTTGTGGTGATTTGCACTTGGTTGCAGTTTTTCATCTGGCTCCTATAGAAATAAAAGTTGAGTAAATCACTGTAGGAGTTTAAACTCCCAAGGAGAGGATAAAGAAAAATTGAGAGTAAAAATAGAGAGTCCATAGGGGGAAAAGTTTAAGAATTAAAGTTAAGAAAGGAATTAAAATCCTTAATGACCTTTTTTTTGGCTTTCACTGATTATTTTATATTGCACTACTTCGGAAACTTAATTAGAATACTTAAAAAGAAGAATTGCAGAAGGAATTACCTTTTCAGATAGTTTATGGGCTGAGGTATAACTTTTCCTTTAAAAAGGCAAATGATGGAGACAGGCCATCTGGTTAAACTAATTTTTTCATCAATTAAAGTAAGACTCAGTAAGTAGAATAACTGAGCCAGCCTTAGCAACAAATATTTATACATGAATAAATACCTGTGACCAGATTTTGGAGAGTGAAATTATTTAAACTAAAATAGATACTTTGGAAATATATCGAACAAATCTTGCTGAATTCTTTCAATATTACATGTAAGACAACAATCTTTCTAAAAGGTTTTGTTGATTCCGTTCCCAGCTCTATTCTAATGGCTGCTAGTGACATAAAGGTATTGTAAGACCTATACTTTTCTATTACGAGTTCACAGTGTATTTGGGGAGACAAAGCCGATATGTAGGAAACTTCATGACCAACTGATATGTGACCTGTGTTGTTAACAATAAATGCACAGTAGATATTAAAGAATGACTTAAATACTATACTTAAAAGTTAATAAACCTTGTGTTCTAGTTCAAAGTAGCAACAAAAGAACACTGTTAACTCATCTCCTCCACAGAACACACCAAATTATGCCTATTATTAGGACAATTCTTCCTTAAGAAGAATTGAGGGCTGACTGAACAGCTACTAAACAATCAAAGACAGAGAGAATGGCAAGAGAACAACAAGAGAGATGGAGACACACCATGGTTTAAAACTTTTTTTGGCAATACACACCTTTATTATAGCAATATATAAAGCAAATAACTTTAAATGTTCATAACCACAACTGTACATTAAGAATTCTGGTGTTACTCAGCTTGCTCAAATTTGGGGTGAACGGCTGATGTGTAATTCTTGAAATTCGCAGACCTTCATAAAAATGGATTGAAATGCATGTACATGTTTTAAGAGTATTTCAGTGTTCGCTCTCCTGACTTTATTCCCAAACTCGGCACTTTCACACCTTAGTGAGTTAACCAAACTCAAAGCTTTTTGTTAGAGAAGCCACAAGGTTATGTTTGCCAGTGGCAACATCTTTACAAGTTAATGAACAATAGCTGCTGGTCACAAAGAGATTTTTGACCTAGTTCCTCCTCCTCTCTCTAGGGCAAACAGAGAGAAAGCCTGGGCACTCAGTCCAACCCCTACAGATTGAATATCCTTCAAATACCTCCTTTAAAAGCACTTTACACAGCCATTTCCATTTTAATAGTTGGGTGAGGATTGTACCCCTCGATCTGGAAGTCTTCAGCCTTGAAGTCATCAATTGTCTCAACTCTTTGAAGGATTCTGAGCTTCGGGGGGGGGCGGGGGAAAGCCTTGATTCTCGCTGCAGCTGTATTTTCAGCGGCTCAATGTGATTCAGGTAAATATGCGCATCTCCCAAAGTATATATGAAGTCACTTGGCTTCAGGCCTGTCTTGTGTGCAATCATGTAGGTGAGCAGGCGTAGCTAGCTGGCGATGTTGAAGGGCACGCCCAGCCCCATGTCTCCTGACCTCTGGTATATACAGGCACAGTTCTAGCCAACCAGTAAAGGTCAACAACACACATAGTCTACATCGGGGACACCATACACAAGACCACTCCTTCAACTTTAAGAGAAATAGCCATTTTTCCATAGAAACAAAAACAGAAAGTCAATTAAAGTGGGAAGACAGAGCGATATGCTCAAAAGGAAAGAATAAGAAAAAAATCTCAGTAAAAGAATTAAATCAGAGATAAGCAATATGCCTGATAAATAGATTAATGATTATATTTTTTAATAATAAATTTATTTTTTATTGGTGTTCAATTTGCCAACATACAGAATAACACCCAGTGCTCATCCCGTCAAGTGCCCCCCTCAGTGCCCGTCATCCATTCACCCCCACCCCCCGCCCTCCTCCCCTTCCACCACCCCTAGTTCGTTTCCCAGAGTTAGGAGTCTTTATGTTCTGTCTCCCTTTCTGATATTTCCCACACATTTCTTCTCCCTTCCCTTCTATTCCCTTTCACTATTATTTATATTCCCCAAATGAATGAGAACATATAATGTTTGTCCTTCTCCGATTGACTTACTTCACTCAGCATAATACCCTCCAGTTCCATCCACGTCGAAGCAAATGATGGGTATTTGTCATTTCTAATGGCTGAGGAATATTCCATTGTATACATAGACCACAGCTTCTTCATCCATTCATCTTTTGATGGACACCGAGGCTCCTTCCACAGTTGGGCTATTGTGGACATTGCTGCTAGAAACATCGGGGTGCAGGTGTCCCAGCGTTTCATTGCATCTGTATCTATGGGGTAAATCCCCAACAGTGCAATTGCTGGGTCGTAGGGCAGGTCTATTCTTAACTCTTTGAGGAACCTCCACACAGTTTTCCAGAGTGGCTGCACCAGGTCACATTCCCACCAACAGGGCAAGAGGGTTCCCCTTTCTCCACATCCTCTCCAACATTTGTGGTTTCCTGCCTTGTTAATTTTCCCCATTCTCACTGGTGTGAGGTGGTATGATTGTAAACATACTCACCAGGCTGGAGAAAAGAATGGAAGAACTCAGTGAGACCTTCAACAAAGAGATAAAAATATTAAAAAGAACCAATCAGAGCTGAAGAATACAATAACTGAAATTTAAAAAAACCACACACACTAAAGAGAATTAACAAATTAGAGGATACAGAAGGACGTATCAGCAATCTGGAAGACAGGGTAATGGAAAGCACACAAGCTAAACAGAAAAAGAGGAAACAATTTTTTAAACTAAGATAGGGTCATCTGGCTGGCTCAGTCATTGGAGCATGCAGCTCTTGACCTTGGGGTCATGAGTTCAAGCCCCACATTGGGTAAAGATTGCTTAAATAAGTAAACTTTAAAAAAAATTGGGACTAGATTACAGGATCTCTTGGACAATACAAAGCAAACAAACCTTTGCATTTTAGGGGCCTAGAAGAAGAAAAAGAGATAGAAAGGTATAGAAAACTTGTTTGGAGAAATAATAACTAAAAACTAACCTAAGGAGGAAAATAGAGACCCAAGTCCAAGAAATACAGAGTTCCAAACAAAATGAATTCAAGGGGGTCCACTCCTGGGAGTGAATGGGTGACGGGCACTGGGGGTTATTCTGTATGTTAGTAAATTGAACACCAATAAAAAATAAATTAAAAAAAATAATTAAAATGTCAAAGGTTAAAGATAAATAAATAATCTTGAAAGCAGCAAGAGAGAAACAAAAGTTATCTACAAAAGAAAACCTATAAAGCTATCCCCTGATTTTTCAGCAGAAACTTTGCTAGCCTTGGGTATGACATGATACATTCAAAGTGCTACAAGTAAAAAAACGTACAACAAAGAATACTCTACCAGGCAAGATTATCATTCAGATTTTAAGGAGAAATAAAAAGTTTCCCAGACAAATAAAAGATAAGAGTTTATCACTACTAAACCAGCCTAACAAGAAATTTTAAGGGGACTTCTTTAAGTGAAAAAGAATGGCCATAATTAAACATAATAAAAAGATGTAAAATATGGGCAACCCAGAGGGCTCAGGGGTTTGGCGCCGCCCTCAGCCCAGGGTGTGATCCTGGAGACCCAGGATCGAGTCCCACATCGGGCTCTCTGCATGGAGCCTGCTTCTCCTTCTGCCTGTGTCTCTGCCTCTCTCTCTTTCTCTGTCTCTCATTAGTGGTTAAATAAAATCTTAAAAAAAAAAGAGAGGGAGATACAGGCCTCCAGATATGGAATGACTAAGTCACAGGAATAAAAAGCAGAGCATAAGGAAAACAGTCAGTGATAGTGACATAATGGAACACATATTAGCTATACTTGTGGTGAACGTAGTATAATGAATAAGCTTGTCAGATCACTAACTTGTACACCTGAAACTAATGTAACATTGTATATCAACTATACTCAAGTATAAATGAATAAATATACAAATAAATGAATAAATAAATAAGCATCAGTGCTGTGTTAATTCTTGCAATGCCATTGGTTATTCAATTGGGAAAGGTGTCAGTTTCAAAGTGGCCCAAATTCTTTTCTTTAAAAAAAAGATTTTATTCATTTATTCATGAAAGACACAGAGAGAGGCAGAGACACAGGCAGAGGGAGAAGCAGGCTCCATGCAGGGAGCCCGATGTGGGACTCGATCCTGGAACTCCAGGATCACGCCCTGAGATCATCAACCGCTGAGCCACCCAGGCGTCCCCCAAATTCTTTAATGCTATTTTAGACTTATATATTATTGCTAATATAAGAGAGCATGTAGAACTCATGATAAAGGTCATTTTTTTGAAATTAATTGAAAAAGTTAACAAATCTCTTTTGTGTAACTATCTCATTTCTCACAATAATCCTTACAGGTAACAATCCAGTTACTATTGCTGAGTAATTAACTATCTCATATCTTAGTTGCATCAAACAACCATTTTATAATGCTCAAGGATTCTGTGGGTCAGAATTTGGACAGGGCTGGGATGCACATTCCTCATGTCTCATGGGGTTTCTTTTTCTTTTTTTTTAATTTTTCAGGCATCTGAAAATATAGAAACTATCCTTAGCTTGCTGGACATAGAAAACCAGGTGGTGGACCAGATTCAGCCGTGGGCCATGGTTTGCTAACCCCTAGTCTAGGTGAAAGATATTATAGGACCACTAGAATAGAGATAGAGAGTCGAGGACATATTTTAGAGATATTAAGAAGTTGAAATCAGTAAGACTTGATGTTGACATGATGTGGGAAATAATGAGAGAAAAGAGGAAAGAACTTCTAGTCTCTGCCTTGAGCAACTAAATACAGTGGAAAGAGTAAGTTTACAAGGAATGTGATAACTTATAGTAGGTGTTTTCTGGTTGAATAGTCATACTCCCACTGTCTTCTCTTCCTTAAAGTCCTCACATTCTTTCTTCTAGCTACTCAGATAGGCCTCATCTATTAAGGTCACTCTCAGAGCACCATTTTCTTCAGAAAGCCTTTCTTACCACTATTGCCAACATTTACTTCTTAGACTAAAAAGTAATATGATGGCAAGAGTGCTGGATTTAGTACCAAAATGTCTGGCTTCAAGTCTGGGATCTGACATTTTCTGCTGTAAGATATTTAACAAGGCCAGTTATTTAACGTTTTTGAGCATCATTTTCCTCTATGTGGGTAGAAGTAATAATAACTACCTGTGGCTATTGTTTTAAATGGCCACACATTTTTTGACACTCTCCTCAAGAGATAGGGTCTGTGGCCTTCCCCTAAATCTAGGCAGGCTTGTGAGTACTTCAACAGAGTACAGCCAAAGGAATACTGTGAAGAAGGACAAGCCACGCGTAGAATCCATGTGTAGTCTAATTGACAGACATCCCCTCCCCCAGATAAGATCCCAAACAATAGCCACCATCAGCCTACAAGGCATACAAGTGAGCCATCCTGGACATCCAACACGATAGAGCTTTGATAAGACTAAGTCCCAGGCAACTGCATGGGAAACCCCATGAGGGGTCACATGGGTGGCTCAGCAGTTTAGTACCTGCCTTGGGCCAAGGGCGGTGATCCTGGGGTTCCAGGATCAAGTCCCATGTTGGGCTCCCTGCATGGAGCCTGCTTCTCCCTCTGCCAGTGTCTCCGCCTCTCTCTCTGTATCTCATGAATAAATAAATAAAATCTTAAACAAAAAAGAAACCCCATGAGACGGACATCTGGGTGGCTCAGCGGTTGAGCATCTGTCTTCAGCCCAGGGCTGATCCCGGGGTCCTGGGATCGAGTCCCACATCAGGCTCCCCACAGGGACCCTGCTTCTCTCTCTGCCTATGTCTCTGTCTCTCGTGAATAAATAAATAAAATCTTAAAATAATAATAATACTTTTCTAGTATCATCTACTCAATTTGTCTTCAAATTTACCAATTTTTGCAAAAAAAAGAAAGTTCTTTATAGCCAAGTTCCTATTCAAGATTGCATATTTTGCCTGCGTGCTATGTTTTATAATCTTTTTAAATACAAGAGCACCCCCTTTTAAACATGTTTTTATTTGGGGGGGTAGGGGCAGAGGGAGAGGGAAAGAGATTCCTAAGCAGACTTTGTGCTAAGTACAGAGCCAGATGTGGGGCTCAATCTCATGACCCTGAGATCATGACCTGAGCCAAAACCAAGAGTTGGATGCTTAACTGACTGCACTTTATTTGTTGAAAATAAATAAAGAACAAGACCTTTTTAATGACGTCAAATACTTGAAGGAATCAGGCTCCCACTGTACATGCCAACTCCTAAATTTGATTGTTTCCTTGAGGTGTTTTTTCTCTTTTCTGTTTAACATCTTAGTGTTAAAATTGATACACATTTAAGGGAACATATTTAAAGTGCACAATTTGATGAGTTTCAGCGTTAAGTATGCATCCACAAACCATCAACACAATCAAGATAATGAACATATTCATTATCCCTCAATTATCCCTCATGCCCCTCTGTTATCCTCTCTTTTACACATCTCTGACCCTGCCTGGTTCGATCAATTTGCTTTCTGTCACCATTTCAGCCTACATTTTCTAGAATTCTATATAAATTGAATCACGTATTACATACTATTTTTTGGTATAGTTTCCATGATCCAGCAGAATTATTCGGAGGTCCATCCATATTGTGTACAACAGTAGTTCATTGCTTTTCCCTGATGAGTATAACAATGGATAGATACATCACGATATGTTTCTCCATTGACCTGTTGATACACAGTAGGCTTTTTCCCATTTTTTACTATTAAGGATAAAGCTGCTGTGAACATTCTTGTATGGTCTGTAAACATCTGTTTTTATCTTTCTTGGGAAGATCAAGAAAAAATAATGGGTCATATGCTTGTTGTGTGCTTGACTTTTTAGAAGACCACTAAACCATTCTGCAAAGAGGCCGTACCATGTTACATTGTCATCAGTAGTGTAGGAGAGCTACATTTGCTCTCCATCCTTACCAACACCTAAGGTTGATATGATCAGTCTTTTTCAACTTTACCCATTCTAGTGGAAGTGTAGGAGTATCTCAATGTGTGTATTTTTTCAATGTGTTTTTGTTTTACATGTCCCTAAGGACAAATGATGTTGAATACCTTTTCCCATACTTATTTAATACCTGAATATTTTCTTTATGAAGTATCTGCTCAGATGTTTTGCCCATTTTAATTGGGTTGTTCATATCCTAATCATTATTTGTATAGTGAGATATAAGTATTTTGTTGGTAAAGTTTTTTTACAAATATTTTCTCCTATTGGGAGGCTTGCCTTTTAATTTTCATCAGTGTCTTTTGAAGATAAAAAGAATTTTTATGTCATAAATCCCTAAAGTATTGATTTTTTCCTTTATAAAAGTTTATGTTTTGTATTGTATTTAAGAAATCTTTGGCAAATACAACTTGACTCTAATTTTCTCTTATGTTTGCTAGTGGATATTTTATCATGTTATCTTTTACTTACAGATCTATGAATCATTTTGAATTTGTTTTAGTATGTGATATGACGTAAGGATTGAGGTTCACGTATTTTTCATATGGTAATCATATTGTCCCAGCATCAAAAAATATTTTTGAAATTATTAACCTTCCCCAAATGAGTTATCTTGGCACCTTTTTTGAAAATAAATTGACTATGTATGTGTGGGTCTACTTCTATACTCTATTTGTTTTTGTTTTTTTTTTAAAGTAGGCTCTATACCCAACATGGAGCTTGAACTCATGAACCTGAGTTCAAGAGTCACACGCTCCACTGATTGAGCCAGCCAGATGCCCCTATACTCTCTATTCTGTTTCATTGATCTATATGCCAATCTTTATGCCACTATTTCATCACTTTATTATTGTAGCTTTATAATAAATATTACAATCAGGTAACGTGAGTTCTTCAAATTTTTTCTTCCTTTTCAAAATTAGTTTGGCATTCTAGGTCCAGTGACTTCCCATAAAAATCTCAAAATTAGTTACTCAATTCAAAAAATGCTTGAATTTTACATTTTGATTTGGATTGTGTTAAATCTATGGGTTGATTTGGGGAAAATTGACATCCTAACATCACTGAGTCAATTCACAAACACAGTCTGTCTCTGTATTTATTTAAGTCATATTTATTTCATCATTGTTTGTAGTTTTCAAACAGGTCCTGCATATCTTTTGTCAAATTCATCCCCAAGTGTTTAATATTTTGTGTCATTGTTCATGGTCTTATTTTTTCAATTTAAATTTCTTATTGTTTGTTCTTAGTACTTGGAAATGCAATTGATTTTTGTATATTGGCCATTCATTCTGCAGCCTTGTTAAACTTATTTTTCTAGTGGCTTTGTTTTGCATATTTGTTAGGACTTCTATAAACATGATCATTTATCTAAAAATAAGGATAGTTTTACTTCTTCCTTTCTAGTCAATATGCCTTTTATTTCTTTTTTTAGCCTGATTTCTCAGCCAGAACTCCAGTACAACTGAATAGAACTAGTAATAATTGACATTCATGATTTGTTTTTTTTTTCTGATCTTACAGTTAAGTGTATTAGTCAGGCATCACTAAAGAAATAGAACCAATAGGGTGTGTGTGTGTGTGTGTGTGTGTGTGTGTGTGTGTAGAGAGAGAGAGAGAGAGAGAAATAGAGATATCCTGGGTAGATAGATAGATAGATATACACGTATGGACATGTACATCTATAAAATATATTTATTTTGGGACACCTGGGTGCCTCAGTGGCTGTCTGCTTTTGGCTCAGGCATGATCCCGGGGTCCTGGGATTGAGTCCCACATTGGGTTCCCTGTGGGGAGCCTGCTTCTCCCTCTGCCTATGTCTCTGCCTCTCTCTCAGTGTCTGATGAATAAATAAATAAAATCTTTTAAAAATATATTTATTTTAAGAAACTGTCTCATGTAATTTTAGGCATAGACAAGTCCAAAATCTGCAAGGCAGGTCAGCAGGCTAAATTCCAGCAGGAGTTGTTTCACCTTGAGCCTGAAGGCTCAAGGGAGACAAGGCTGAAGGGAGACGGAATTCCTCTTCCTTGGGGGACTTTAGTCTTTTTTTATCTTGAGCCTTTCTACAGGTTAGATGAGGCCCACCCACATTTAGTTTTTGTTTTGTTTTGTTTTTTATTTTTTTAATTTTTATTTTATTTTATTTTTTTAGTCTGCCCTTCTCAAAGTCTACTGATTTAAATGCTAATCACATCTAAAGAAAGATCTTTACAGTAACATATAGACTGGTGTTTGACTAAACAACTGGGCACCACACACTAGCCAAGTAGACACATAACATTAAGCATTCAGCATTTTGCCTTTAAATACAATATTAACTAGGTTTTTCCACAGACACTGTTTATCTAATTGAGGTAGATCTAGTTCCTTCAAATTAGCTCAGAGTTTGTTCCAGGAATGTTTGATTTTTATATGGTTTTTATAAATCTTTTTGTATAACCATATGGTTTTGTTCTCTAGTCTGTAAATATGGTGATTTACATAAACTGATTTTTAAATATTAAGCAAACCTCATAATCCTGGGATAAACCCTATTTGTTTATAATGCATTATCCCTTTTATGTATTGGTGGATTCTACTTGCTAAAACTTTGTCAAGTATTTTTCTATGTTCCTAAGTGACATTTGACTATAGTTTTTTTCTTTTAATATCCTTTTTTTCTGGTTTTGGTGACAGGTTAATGTTGGCATCAGAAAACATGTTGGGATTTAATAGGCATTTTTAATAGGCATTTTTTTTTAGAATTGATATTATTTCCTCATTAAATATTTGATAGAATTTCCCAGTGAAGCCATTAGTGCCTGATGTTTTCTTTATTTCTATCTTTTTAAAAATACTTTATTCTTAAAATTGGTTTTAGATTTATAACAAAATGATTGGGAAGGTACAGAGATTTCCCTGCCCACACAAATGCATAGTCTCCTCCATTGTAAACATCATTCACCAGAATGATGTGTGTGTGTGTGTGTGTTTGTTTATTTATTTATTTATTTATTTATCTATTTATTTATTTTACCAAGGATAAGCCTACATTGGCAGTGCACTATTCTGTGAGATATTATAATTGTTAATACACAGAATTAAATTGCCAATTACATAGTCAAAACTCATAAAAACTTTACAGATCTAAGTGTAGACTTTAATGTATATAATTTTTAAAGATTTTATTTATTTGAGGGAATGAGAGAGAAAGAGCATGAGTGGGGAGTACAGGGGCACAGGGAGAGGGTTAAGCAGACTCCCCACTGAGCTGGGAGTCCAACATGGGGCTTGATCCCTGGACCCCAGGATCACAACCTGAGCTGAAGGCAGACACTTAACCAACTTAGCCACCCAGGCACTCCTAATGTCTATAAATTTTGAAAGTCATTTAGGAGGTTGGAGGATCCCAAGACTGAATATATAATGTGACAAAATAATCTAACTATATTGCAAATATATGAAGCAACATCACTGAAGGGGTGTGGTTGGAAGAATTAGCTGAGTAACTCTGGAAATGAGTGGATTCTGTAAGACTAAAGGCAAAAAGAACCGAAAATAAAAATTATACTTAATTTGATAAAGTTGGTCCCCATGCTGGTATGTGTAGCAGTTCAGAAACCCCTTTACATGTATACTGGAATTAAACCATTAAGTAAATGGTTGCTTGATGATGGGAGCCAGATTTCTCAGTGTTTGTGTAAAGAGCTTACAGATAAGCAAGGGAAGAAGGCTAGAATGATCCATGCGATTAAAGATTAGAATTGGAGACCTCAGTATGAATCATGTTTAGCTTAGTATAGATATGGATAGTTGCATATAGAAATATTTATTGATATATGTATATACATGGGTTAGTGTACACAGTTATATCTTCTTGTTTTGTCAGCTGAAGATCCTAGGAGCAACAGCACCTCAGTAGCAATGAGCACATTTAGTGCCTAGATCTTGGTTTCTAAGACTATTCTCCCCAAAAAGGAAACAGGGTTTCTGAGAGAAATAACTAATTCTAGGACTACTGTAGGGAATATACAAGACGAACCTGGGGGATTTTATAGTGACAGTAATAAAGAACATGCTAAACAAACAAACAAAATACAAAAAAAGCACAGTAAATTATGGGGATATGTCAAAGGGACTCAGGAGCCAACTGAAATGGCCAAAGTTGGAACAATTTGAGAAACTAAATAAATTAGTGTTGAATTATAGCCCAAAGTTTAAAATAAATATCCATGAGTCTATAGTCACATAAATAAATGGTTGAATAAATAAATTTGAAGGAGTATAAACAAATCTCTCACGCAGAAAATTTCTAAATAATTTATGTAGATGATCTACCCTTAAGGATTTGGCTATAACTCTATACTCTTTAAGTGTGAGTTGTGCATCGTGACTTTCTTTTAAAGATTACATTATGTAAAGGAAGAAAACAAGGGGGTAATTTTATAATGGGAAAAATTCACAAACACTACCTCATTAGGTTATCAAAGGTAACATAAATATTAATGAGTCATGTTGTTAGTAGGTAACAATGACATAATGTGATGAGAATGGCATTTTACATCTGTGATTGAACTCCCAAAAAACTTAGTTTAATCGTGAAGAAAAAGTCTGACAAATGTCAATTGAAGAACATTATACAAAGTGCCTAACTAGTACTCCTCAAAACTGTAAAGATCATCAAAAGCAAAGAAACTCTGAGAAACTGTCACAACCAAGAGAAGCCTAAGTAGGCATGACCAGTAAATGAAATGTGGAATCCTGAATGGGATTCTAGAGGAGAAAAAGGACATTAGGGAAAACTGAGGAAATCTGAGTAAAGTATAAACTTTAGTCATTAATAATGTATCAATATTGGTTCATTAATTTTGACAAATATATGATACTAATGCAAATTCAGCAATCCCACTTCTGGGTATTATGCTCAGTGAAATAAGTTAGTAACAAAAAGACAAATACTGCATGATTCCACTTTTATGAGGTATCTAAAGTAGTCAAACTAATAGAAACAGAAAGAAGAATAGTGGTTGCCAGGGACAGGAGGGAAGGGGAAATGGGGAATTGTTGTTCAATGAGTATAGAGTTTCAGTCATGCAAGATGAAAAAGTTCCAGAGGTCTGTTGTACAATAATGCACATATAGCTAACAATACTGAAATGTATACGTAAAATCGTTAAGAGGGTAACTTGTGTTTTTATCACAATAAAGCAAATACGGTTTAATTCACTTTAACTTAAAAAATTAATACATGTGCTATTATTTTATGGGAGAAAGGAAGGATGTGTTTTCAAAGTAAATAAAGACTAGGTAATCAGAAATCAATCATTCAATATTTACTATTTCATATGGGTCATATGCCAGATTAGGTTCTATGTGCAAATGATAAAAGACCCTAATACCTACCCTGAAAGAGTATAGTTTAATGGGAAGATGGATAAGAAAATAGTAATAGTACCAAGTGGCAAGTGCTTCAAAAAAGGGATGCAGGATTCAGTGGAAGTGAAAAGGAGGGCATTCCAACCCAGACTTGGGGAAAACTTTCTAGAGGAGGTGATACTTGTGTTGAGTCTTAAGTGATGAGTATTTTCTTTCTTTCTTTTTTTTAAAAAATTAATTAATTAATTAATTAAAAGCATGAGTGAGAGGGGGAACAGAGGGAGAGGGACAAACAGCCTCTATACTGAGCAGGGAGCCCAATGTGGGGCTCAATTCCAGGACCCTGAAATCATGACCTGAGCTGAAGGCAGACGCTTAACTGACTGAGCCACCGAGGTGCCCCAAGTGATGAGTATTTTCAGGTGGAAAATGATAGAGTGAAATGCCAGGCAGTGGGGACAGCATGTGTGAAGGCACAGAGGTATGAAATACTATACAGATCACATGACAACTGAAATAATATGTGTCAAGGAGAGTGTAGAGAACAAGTCTAGAGATATTCAGGAAAAGGAGATGAATATGGGAAACTCTGAAAAAGATTGGTAGTTTTTTTTATAGGGTTGACTTTTGAGCATAATAGCTAGAAATTAAGATGACCTAGTTTAAGAAACACTGATGTAAAGATATCTACATGTATGACACATCTAAGAAATCATAGTTATATATCTCAGTAACCATGTAAATAGAATTAATGTGCTACCAAGCATAGAGTCATTAAGGATGTTTAATTTTACCTCTGTGCTTGTGGATGGAGCTTAAAATGTTCATTGAATATGAATGGGACTAAGAAATGAGCACAGAGGCACAAGAGAAATGTTTTATAAGAAAAATGGAAGTGTGTTGGATGGCAAAAAGCCAATGGTGATTTGTATTAGTTATGAGTGAGTATTTTGGAAAGGAAAAGCAGAAAAAAAGATGATAAAGTGAAATAGAAGTAGAAAAATGTCGTGACAATCAAAGATGAAGACAGAACAATTACAATTGAAATTAAAATAAACAATGATTTTAAAATACTCCCAGGGAAGGTCAAGAGAGGAGACAACAGAGACTCCAAGAGCTGAAAAAAATATTAATAGAATGTAAAGATGGGCGTCATGGATGGATACATTAATTCTTTGTGCAGAAATATGTAATTCAGAGAGCAAGAGAACTGCCAGATGTCATAAAAAGATAAATTTGCTAAGCTGAGAAGAAATAGATAAGGGAATCGATATTATACCAGAATAGATAACCAGAAGGTAAAACAATCATGTTTGAAAAATTGTTTTGTGATATGTGTTTAAGAGCAGAATTACTTCCTTAATTAAGGTGTTGAGTTGAAACAGTGTTAGTATAATGAGGTATACTCTATTATAACACTTATTTTGAACTTGATCGATACAGTCTGTCATGGAGGGCAGAGAATATATATAGGTCAGTGTGTTTGAGTCAAGCATATCAACAGATCGTTTTGAACGTCATTGATCAAGATCTTCAGTCTGAAGTCAAAAAATAATCTCCCTTTAAGCAAAGAGGATTTCAAGTGTTTGGTGTTGAGTAGAAAGCAAATACATAAGGTAACCGTGGAAATGTATTTAAACTGGCCGAATGCTCTACTTAATATATTTAGCTACATTGCAAAAAAGCGCTTGGTTTTATTTACTTTGCTCTAAAAATCAGCTTTTGCCTTAAATGCAAGATTAAACTCAGAGTGAAATGTTACTTGTAATTCATTATACAGTAACTTTGGCACTGTGTCTAACATTTAAAGGGCGTATGATTGATGTGCAAGCGGATTTCTTACTGCTTAACAGTGCTAGAAAAGTGCAATTATTGAACTTAGGTTAATGATAAAATATAACAAAAGAGTTAAGTGTTTTTATGCTATCAACAATTTTGGTCCTTAATATCTCAAAGGACAATCAATGAAAAGTTTATTTCGGGAGGTAAATTTACCTGCATATGCCCTAGACCATTGTTCCTCTTTTAAGCGAATGACATTCGAAGAATATAATTATATGTTACATTTTGTGTGTCCATGAGTTTTGACAAGTGCTTTTCAATGAAATATTTTGAACATCACTTTGTAGGAGTGCTGAATTGGTCCGATTCAGCATGCATTAATCATATTGGTAAAGTCTGTGCTGCAGAAACAGACAAGCCCCCTTTGGCTCACCCAATCTCGGTGACTTAACGCAGGAGTTTCTCTCACACCACAATCTAATCATAGTTAGGTGGCTCTCCTCCATCACTGCACAATGTGCCCTCTAAGGTTGCGTTGACGTGGAAAGCAAAGTCTGGTTTTTAACTGCCTCAGCCTGGAAATGTCACATTCACTTTTGCTCACAGTCCATTAGGCTAGGATTATTTCTGTGGCACCAAACGAAATATCAAGAGGCTGGAAATTATAGCGGAGCTCATGGAGTATTTGGTAAGCACCAACTCTCTCCAACTTTCAAGGTGTTATATTCAATTTGTGGAAACTTCGACAGACTCTCCTCAAAACGCAGTTTGGATGTCAAGACTAATGTCACACAGCCGCCACAAGCATGTGAAGACATTCATTATTCATATATTGAGGCCCTTGGAGAGAGTAGGACACGGTCCCAAGCAGATCTGAAAATGGCTTGGGTAGCCTGAGAGAGAGTGGGTGCAAATCGCCCTGATTTTTGTTGTGGTGACGGAGGGGACCGGTGTGCTTTCTTACCAGCTTTGCCTAGCTATGGGGCAGAAAGAGAAGCAGGGGGTGGGGTTTGAAAGCTGTCAGCAGTCAAACCACGTAAATGGAGCAAGGCTCCTTATTACACAAAGGGATGAATTATTTCATAATTTCTCCTCATTGTTAATTTTAATCCAGTTCTAAAAGCATCCTTAAGTGCATTCGATGTACTATGCTCAGGTGCTCTCAGCATATGTTTATCATTTGGACAAATCCTTCACACTCAAGTAAGTCGCATTTCTTTTCTTTTTCTTTTTCTTTTTCTTTTTTTCTTTCCTTTTTTCCTTTCCTTTCCTTCTTTCCTTTCCTTTCCTTTCCTTTCCTTTCCTTTCCTTTCCTTTCCTTTCCTTTCCTTTCCTTTCCTTTCCTTTCCTTTTCTTTTTTTTTTTTTTTTTTTTTTTTTTTTTTTTTTTTTTTTTTTTACTTTCTGTATTCTCCTATCCTTCTCAGCAAGAGCCCTCAGTGGTCTTTATGTGCAAGATAAACCAATCCTGACCAGGACATAGAGTGCATACCAGAAACTTCACTATTTTGAGGAATCACAATTAGTCATAGATTCAACTTTTGGTTTGACAGGAGAACACTCAATACCCACCTGATCATTGAATCACCGAATTTTTCCACTTCCTACTTGAATCCTATTTCCTAGATATTTGGTAGTTGGGGTCACATTTTTCAGTCTCTGGTGTTGCTATCCTTTCATCTTTTGTGTGGACTAAAGCAACAACCTTATTATGTCTCATCTTGCTGAATTCACTCTGAGTCCTCATCCAGTACATTCTTTATAGGCTAACCTCTCTAACCTCATTTCATTTTACTATCTTCCCCAAGCCATGCTGACCTTTTTCTAGTTCTCAAAGACTCAGTATTCTCTCCCACCTCAGGGTATTTGTACATGTTTTCTCTCTCACTGGAGTATTTTTCCCCCTGCACATCACTTGACAAACTCTTCCTTATCTTTTGGTCTCAGCTTAAACATCATTTCTTTAAGGGAGTCCTCCTTGAACTCTTTATTACCCTGATCAGTACTCCTTATACTCTCTTAATTACTTCCCCTAATTTTTCTTCATAGTACTTGCATGGTATTGTAGTTGACTCTTTACTTGTCTGCTTCTCTTCTATACCTTGAGCTACATGATGCAGGCAGCTTAGGGCTTTAGTTATTTTATCTTGTATCCTTAGCACCCAGCCAGCATTATAGGATATACAATAATAGTACTTCAATCCCCTTCAGACACTAGCTCCTTGCTGTAAATATTGGCATGCCCTATATTTGAATTACTAACAGCCATTTCAGAATCTTGGACAGAGTAAGTACACCATGAAAGTTTGCGCAGAAGCCTCGCATATCATGTCTAGAAATTTGGTCTTCATCCTAGAGACTTATTAAAGCAGTAATATATTGTAATAGAAGAGCAGTGTGGGCTACCACTCTGGTAGTAGCAGTTGGGAGAGGGGGTGACCAGTCAAATTAGCACAGAATTGCTGAGAGGCTGAATTGGAGGATGACCCTGAGAATGAGAGAAGAGAGGAAATTATTGGATTTTAGAAGCAAGATTGGTTCCAGATTAACTTGGGAGATCACATAGACAGCTATAAAATAACTTCAGAGTTTTAAATGTGGGTAACAGGATGATGATATTCCCAAACATTAGGAGGGGAGAAATTATGTCACTAGACAAATTCTCATTATACTTCTTCTTTGACTATCTTGCTAGGTATATATATAAACACTAATTCATCTTCTTTTATAATTGGTATGGCCAATGTTTCTTTCTAGCACTTTAATGTTGCTGGAGAATATTTTGTTGCAGCACAAAACCCTATGATCTAAAATATAGTTCAGAGATGTACCATGCCAGGAAGAGGCAAATTGTATTTCTAAGAAGGTCCAAATGGACAAAATGGTGGTTCTTTTAAAGGTTTTTTAGGCCACTATTAATTTATGTGTATCATTAGAATGAGAACAGTGCAATTGTTAGTATATTTAAGAGGCTTAAGTTTTCTTTCACGGTAATTGTTAAAGAGGTTCTAATATTAAGAAAAAGTGTGATTTTTAAAAATTGCTTATGGAAATTATCATAAACCAATTTAAAGGAAACAAGTCAGTTATATGAGATGTACTTACTTATTCAGTATCATGGTTCATATCAGACTTAGAATTTTGTCCAGATAATCAGCCTTCAATGAAAATAATGGGTTAAAAAATACTCAGTGTGGACTTTCAGTTGAAGATGTTAGGTTGGCCACATTAAAATTATGGTAAAGAAATTTTTAAAATATAAATGCAAATGCTCAAGAACAAGGATACCCATAGAGGGAATATCAGCAGGAAGGCATTTTCAACACATTATGGAGAGACAGCAGATGGAGGAGAGGTAATGTATAGAGGAGGCATCAAGGAGGAGGAGCCAGTTTACTCCGTGGAGGCCAAGAGAGACTTAGTGGCACCAAGTAAGGCAAAGGGAGAGGAAGAATTGCAAGAGAAAACACAAGGTAAGAGACTGAAAATCTACATGCCTGTTAGTTGACTTCCATCCCTACCCTTATACATAGAAGGCTCCTCACTGACGGAGCTAGTTTTCAAAACTGGACCATGTATTTCCAGAGATTATATGCTTCTCACCACACATAGTGTCTTTCAGTATTTTTGCATTGTTTTATTCACTGAGGATATTTATTTGGACCACTTCTTCTAGTCTCTGTCCCATATCTCTTTGAGATAATCTTTCTTATAGCACTTTTGTGAAGAATAAATGAGATAATATGTGTGTCTGGCATATAGGAGATGGTATATTATGAGCCTTTGAGGGGATCTTAAAAGATTAATTTTTCTTAATTTTTAAAGTAACCTCTATGCCCAATATGGGGCTCAAACTCACAACCCCAAAATCAAGAGTTGTATGCCCTATTGACTGAGCCATCTGGGTGCCCCCATTTCTTAAAAAATATTATTGAAGTAATGTTGACATACATTATATTATTTTCAGGTGTACAACATAGTGATTTCAAAATTCTATACATTACACAGTGCTCACCTTGACAAGTGTTGTCACCATCCATCACCAACGTTATTGTGATACTGTTGACTGTGTTCCCTATACTATACTTTCATCTCCATGGCTTTTTTATTTTATAACTGGAAGTTTGCAACTCTCCATCCTCTTGATCTTTTTCATTCATCCCCAATCTCCCTTCCCTCATTATTTACAGTAGCCAAGGTATAGAAGCAACTTAAGTATCCATCAATAGATGAGTGGATAAAGAAGAGATGGTATATAGATACAATGGAATATTACTCAGCCATAAAAATAATATGATCTTGTCATTTGTGACAACATGGATGGACCCAGAAGGTATTATACTAAGTAAAATAAGTCAAAGACAAATACCATATGCCTTTACTTATATGTGGAATCTGAAAAACAAAACAAATGAACAAAGAAATAAAAAAAAGAAGCAGACTCATAAATACAGAGCTATTTTTTATTGTATGCTTTTAGAAAACAAGAAGTTGCTATTAAAAAGGAACAACACAGGGGATCCCTGGGTGGCTCAGGGGTTTAGCGCCTGCCTTTGGCCCAGGGTGTGATCCTGGAGTCCCGGGATCGAGTCCTGCATCGGGCTCCCTGCATGAAGCCTGCTTCTCCCTCTGCCTGTGTCTCTGCGTCTCTCTCTCTCTCTCTCTGTGTCTCTCATGAATAAATAAATAAAATCTGGGATCCCTGGGTGGCGCAGCGGTTTGGCGCCTGCCTTTGGCCCAGGGCGCGATCCTGGAGACCCGGGATCGAATCCCACATCAGGCTGCCGGTGCATGGAGCCTGCTTCTCCCTCTGCCTGTTGTGTCTCTGCCTCTCTCTCTCTCTCTGTATGACTATCATAAAAAAAAAAAAAGTTTAAAAAATAAATAAATAAATAAAATCTTTGTAAAAAAAGGAACAACACAAAGGAAAGATCTTGAATATGTGGTAACAAAATATAAAAATCAAATTCAACAGAAGAATTGGAGAGAGTGTTAAGGATTCTCCCAGAAGTTAATACAAATAGACAAAGACCAGGGAAATAGAAAAGAAATTATAAGAATCAGTCCAGTCAGTCCAATATGTAAGTAATAAGAGTTCCTTGAAGAGACAACATAAAAAATGGAAAGAAGGAAATTATCCAAAATATTTTTTTTAACTACTCGGGCTTAAGTCTCCAGATTGAAAGGGCCCATTTGAACATCCAACAAATGAAACAAAGACCCATAAGAAGCCTCATGGTGAAACTTGAGTACAAGGGAGATGAATTAAGAGAAGACAGAAAAGGTTGCATCATAAAGGAGAGGTGTCAAATGTCATTTGGTTTCTCCCAAGTAGCACCAAATGCTAGCAAAGATGTGAATGCCCTCAAAGTCGTGAGGGAAAATGAAATTCAACTTAGATTTCTGTAGTCATCCAAACTAACATCCAAGTATGAGAACCAATAAAAAAAAGTTTCAGAAATTTGAGGACTCGTGCATTCATCTCTCCTGCACCCTTTCTTAGAAAGGAGCCAAAAAAAAGATATGCTCCAGTATGCCAAGAGAGTCTAGCAAAAAGAAGACATGGAATTCAAGCCACAGTGGACACAGAATGAAGTATCAGTGAAGAGAGGCCCAGAATGACCACCGTGCAGCAGACCTAGAGCACAACAGGGGCAGACTCAAGCAAATTGCTAACAGATTCCAGGAACCTGGCCAAATGCAGATAACAGATGCACTGATGGTACAATAGAAAAGCTCAGAAGTTTCCAGCAGCTGTACATATGGCACATTAAAATGCTAGACCTACCCTGGAGAAGGTGGTGCCACTGGAAAGGATCTGCATTTTTCAGGAGCATCTAAAATGCGAACCTTGGAAGTAAAACAGAGATGCCCATAACGTTTCACAGTTAGGGACTCTCCTATTGTGCATCTTAGCAGAAAGGACCCAAACCTTACACAATTGTAAGTACAGTGGTTTGGGAAATAAACTGCTTTTGTGTTCTTCAGCTCTGGCTTTAAATGATAAAACGTAAAACAGACAAAGAAGGAAATACAAACTGGTTTGGGGTGGATAAGAAATCTAATTTCAAGTATATTATTTGAAGTTACACAAGTGACTTAAGAGCGGGAATTAGAAGGTATTGATAAGTATTGGAAGGGAAGATAGAAGATATAAACATGCTGTTTTATTTATCAAAAGAGGAAGGTGATCAATGATGTTTAAAGTTGATACACTGGGCTTCCCGGGTGGCTCAGCGGTTTAGCACCACCTTGGGCCCAGGGCATGATCCTGGAGACCCGGGATCGAGTCCCATGTCGGGCTCCCTGCATGGAGCCTGCTTCTCCCTCTGCCTCTCTCTCTCTCTCTCTCTCTGCCTCATGAATAAATAATAAAATCTTAAAAAAATAAAGTTGATACATCAATAGCTGTTTAAGTTATATTTTGAGATTTGGAGGTAACTACCAAAAAAAACCTTTTTTTTAGAAAGTTTGAAATAGGGGTGCTTGGGTGGCTCAGTCGGTGGAGCCTCTGACTCTTGATTTCTGCTCAGGTCATGATCTCAAGGTCCTGTGATTAAGCCCCATGTCATGCTCCCTGCTTCGGGGGGAGTGTGCTTCTCCCTCTCCCTCTGCTCTCCTCCCTCCTTGTGCTCTCTCTCTCTCTCTCTCAAACAATAAAATCATTTAAAAAGTTTTAAATTAATTGAGAGTAGAGCTGTGGTGGCAAAACCTTGGGAAGGAGATTCTTGCTCTTTATTCATTGAAAGCTTTTTTGTACAATTTGATTATTTTTTTTTACCCTGGCATGCATTACTTTAATGAAAATAAAAAATATTTATGATGCCCTCTGATTACAAATGTATAGGCATAATCATTGTTGAAAATTTGAAATGGCAGAAAAACAAAAAAGAAAACCATTAACACGAACATGTGTTAAGGATTGAATTCAGTCCCCTCAAAATACATATATTGAATTCTTAGCCTCCAGGACCTCAGAATGGGACCTTATTTACAGATAGGACCTTTACAGAAGTAATTTGGTTAAATCATATTTGATTAGGACCCATCATCATGGGTCCTAACGACAGGTCCTGATCAAATATGATTTATGTACTTTTAAAAAGGCAAAATTTGGACACAGAGATACACATGAAGGAAAGATATGTGAAGACACAGGGAGAAGATGACCCTCTATAAGAAAGAGGTCTGAAACAGATTCTCCCTCAGTCTTCAGAAGGAACCATCCCTGGCAACACCTAGATCTTGGATTTTAGCCTCCATAATTGAGAAAATACATTTCTGTTTTTTAAGCCACCCAATCTATGCTATTTTGTTATGGCAGCTTGTGCTAAGACAAAAGCTGTGGTGAGAATTTTTCTGTTTTCTAACATACTAGATTATCTTTTATTCTGAATTCTTAGGACTGTAATTGATATGTGTATTAATGTTTTTAGGGCTTTTTTTAAAGGGCTTTTAGACAAAGGAAATTGCCAGTTTTCCTTCTAAATAGTACCTATTTATACTTCTACCAGAAACATACGCCTTCAAGCCTCTACTGCTGATTTAAATTTGTCATTCTATGTAGATTTGAGAGGAAGTTGGTGAGTTAAGTATCTTTCTATCTTGACTAGAGTCTCCAGGAAATAAGTGTATTTTAACGTTTTATTACATAATCAATTAATCACTGTCTACAATCAATACATGCCCTAAAATGTGTTTATTTAAAAGATCTTCAGAAAATGCTAGGAAAATCTGAACTAATGAGGAAGACACCCATGACAAGTTGATCATATTAGATGACCACACAAATTTATATGTAAGCCAGATTAGTTATAATTGTGACTAGCATTCATCACATCCTTTGGTCTCATTCTAGGGAAATTAGAGAGATCACATAGTATAGATCTAGAAGAAACATTGATGGATTTTCCTGGCTTTTAAAATTGGTGCCTCATTCAACTTGAACATACTTATATCAATTATCTTCCCAACTATCCCAAGAGGTTTAGTTTCTATATAACAAGTAGATGTGGGAGGTATCTGGGTGGCTCATTCAGTTAAGCATCCAACCCTGGATTTTGGCTAAAGTCATGATCTCAGGGTCATGGGATCAAGCCTGAGTGCCGGGCTCAGTGCAGAGTCTGCTTGGGATTCTCTCTCCCTGTGCTCTCTCTCTCTCTCAAAATTAAAAAAAAATCTTTTTTTAAAAAAAGGAAGTAGATGTGGCAAGTCATTTCACTGCTCTAGGCATCAGTTTCCTCATCATTCATTAGTTCACTATTTTCAAGCTCCTCCTAACCCTTTATAAGATATCTAGTAAGCAGTAAAACAGTTGACAATTTCAACTTTTTCTTCCACAAAAATAAGACTATTAAAAATAATAGTGGAAGGCAGTACTGATATCTCAAAGAACAGATAAAAAAAATATCCGGGTGTGCCTGAGTGGCACAGTCGTATAAGTGCCTGACTCTTGGTTTTGGCTCAGGTCATGATTTCATGGTCATGAAATCTAGGCCCATATTGGGCTCCCCACTCAGCATGAGTCTGCTAAAGTTTCTGTCCCTCTCTGCTGCATGCATGTGCAAGTACACTCTCTCGAATAAATAAATAAATCCTAAAAAATTAATTTGAATTTGGCTACTAATAGAATTTAAGTATCACTATTGTTTGTTCTTTCTACAGAAATTAATACTGGATATAGGATTACATTACGTTTTAATTCAATACGTTTCATTATTCTCTCCTTTCTGCAGCGATCCCAGTTGGGGATTGGAAATATCTTGGTAAAACTGTGTTTCTTGGGATGTTAATATGTGTTCTTGGGAATGGAGGAAAGGTTCTGGGCTCAAATAAGTTTTGGAATGCTGAGGAAATAAAACTAATAGAATATTTTATCACAAGCTAGAAAAATGCTTCCTTAAAGCATTTTATCTGGCCATCAAACACTATTAATAAGTGATGGTTTCATCCCTTTGCAGGTTATAGCAGATTTGAATTTGAATTCCTGATTTGTAAAATGTAGATCTTGATTAGCTAGAAATTTGAGATCTAGTTTTCTAGTCTACATCTGTACCTTGAGTACATTTTTATGTATTTCATATATGTAGAGCGTAAGTAGTTAAGATAGTAGGTTCTGAGGTTTTCAGATTTGGGTTAAGAACCCAGGTCTGTCAGTTACTAGCCTTATGACCTTGAACAAGTTTCATAAACACTATTTGGTTCAGTTTCTCATTTTTAAAATAAGAATAATAACAGTAACTACTTTCTAGGGTTGTGGATTAATATATGTATTAATATATATAAAGTTCTTAGAATAGTGCTTGGAACATTATATAATTTGAGCTATTATTATTATTATTATTATTATTATCAATACTAGCATTTTTTAAAAGGTAAAAAAGCAAAGACTCAATCCTTTTGACCTTGCAAGCCAACTTTGAAAGTGTATAATTCTTCAATGTAGAGATAATTGTACCACTTACAACATTTCTCTCATTCCAAATGCAAACATCTGGGGTTTCATTATTCTCTCCTTTCTGCAGCGATCCCAGTTGGGGATTGGAAATATCTTGGTAAAACTGTGTTTCTTGGGATGTTAATATGTGTTCTTGGGAATGGAGGAAAGGTTCTGTGCTCAAATAAGTTTTGGAATGCTGAGGAAATAAAACAATAGAATATTTTATCACAGAGTTTAAAAAGGGATGTTATATGCAGTATTTCCAAATGTATTTGGAACCAAACTAGGAAATGCTACAGTGGGTAGCAAATGGATCCCAACTATTTAGAGTCTCAGGATATGTTTTTAATGTTAATATTCATATTGCTCAATAATTTTACTTGTATTTCAGTATCAGTTGATTAAGAAAATACTTGACAGATAGATATCATCATTCAAATAACATGGTTAAATTTATTTATATTTTCCTCAAAATATCTATGTTCATTTTAAATATAGTAGTATCAGTTTTTTTTTATGTGTGTGATCATGTGATTCATTCATTTTACAGACCCATATCTTAGAACCTCAAAGGTTTTAGGATTTTTGCCAACTGCCAATTACTAGCTTTATGGTCCAAGGCCCGAGAATCAATATTTCTCAATCCTCACTCTACACTTGGAAGCTTTAAAAAATGCAGTTTAGATGCCTAGATATTGCCTGTAGATATTTGTATCTGTGCGGTCTCAGGAGGCCTTGGCATTACTTTCTCTACCAGGTCTGCAAATCATTTCAATACGCAGGCACAGCACAACATTGCTGGTTCTAGATGCTAGTGAAGCAAATAAGATCAGGGAGTTGTTTAATACTGTGGTCAACATACAGGATGCTGAAGATATAATAAAGTTTAAAAGTTACTATAATTCATGGTCTTAAACTGAATAGCTTCTATTGCAGGAGAAGGAAGGAGGCTCAGGGGTAAAATTGCATCACTGATCATCAAAATATGTACCTTGAGAATTCAAAGATCTGCTATATCCTAAAATATATTTGCCTGTTAGCCACAAGAATGCTATGTAATCCACAACATGGATAGTTCTATAGGTTTCTCTTTTGTATCGAGTTGTCTTATAGATTTATTAGAAAAAGTATTTTGCTCTTCATTCTATGTTGTCTGGCTCTGCTTACTCCAGGTGTTTGTCATCACTGCCTTTATACAATGAATATACTTTAATTTTCATTTGGACATTTTTGTGTTATTTGTTCTTAGTCAACTCTTTTTTAACTGTTTTATTAAGATATAATTAACATACAATTAACTGCACATATTTAAAATGTACATGTCTACACCTGTGAAGCCAACTCTTTGCTTCCTTGCATTCTCTTTCTTTCTTTCTTTCTTTCTTTCTTTCTTTCTTTCTTTTGTTCTTTTTTTCTTTCTTTCTTTCTTTTGTTCTTCTTTCTTTCTTTCTTTCTTTCTTTCTTTCTTTCTTTCTTTCTTTCTTTCTTTCTTTCTTTCTTTCAAGAAACAGAGCACAGGAGAAGAGCAGAGGAAATGAATCTCAAGCATATACTCCATGTTGAACATGGAACTGGATGTGGGGCTTGATCTCAGGACCCTGAGATCATGACCTGAGCCAAAATCAAGAGTCACTTAACCAACTGAGCCACACATGTGCCCCTCCTTCTTTGCTTTCTTGAGATAGCTCTCTTCATTTTCTTCCTGCATCTTGACCACTTCTTTTTCATTCTCCATCACAGTATTGTTTTTTCCCTTGTACCTTAAATATCGGTGTTCTCTAGGGACGATGCATTATACATTTGAGCATATATGTTTAAAGTACTGTATTAGTGAAAATAAAAAAAATATTTACAAAGTAGTTTATTAGTATGCAAGCAGTGCCATAAGAAAGTAGCACAGACAAGAGACATGTATTTTTTTTCACAGTTCTAGAGCCTAGAAGTCCAGGTCAAGATATTGGCAGGGTTGTTACCTTTCTCTTTTTTTCCCCCTTAGGATTGCTTTTGCTGTATCCCAAAGATTTTGAATGCTTGTATCTCCATTTTCATTAGTTTCCATGAATCTTTTTAATTCTTGTCTAATTTCCTGATTGGCCCTTTCGTCTTTTAATAGGATGCTCTTAAACTTCCATGTGTTTGAGTTTCTTCCAAATTTCTTCTTGTGATTAAGTTCTAGTTTCAAAGCATTGTGGTCTGAAAATATGCAGGAGACAATCCCAATCTTTTCCTATCAGTTGAGACCTGATTTGTGACCCAGTATGTGGTCTATCCTGGAGAAAGTTCCATGTGCACTTGAGAAGAATGTGTATTCAGTTGCATTCGGATGGAAAATTCTGTATATATATCTGTGAAATCCATCTGGTCTGTGTATCATTTAAAGCCCTTGTTTCTTGGGTGATGTTGTGCTTAGAAAATCTGTCATTTGCAGAAAGTGCCATGTTGAAGTCTCCTACTATTAGTGTATAGTGTATTATTATCTAAGTATGTCTTTACTTTGGTTTTTAATTGATTGATATACTTGGCAGCTCCCACATTAGGGGCATAAATATTCATGATTGTTAGGTCTTCTTGTTGGATAGCCCCCTTTAAGTGTGATATAATGTCCCTCTTCATCTCTTACTACAGTCTTTGGGATAAAATTTAATTTATCTGATATGAGGATGGCTACCCCTGCTTTCTTTTGAGGACCATTGGAATGGTAAATGGTTCTCCAACCTTTCATTTTCAGGCATAGGTGTCCTTAGGTCTAAAATGAGTCTCTTGTAGGCAGCAAATAGATGTGTCTTGCTTTTTTATCCAGTCTGAAACCCTGCGTCTTTTGATGGGATCATGAAGCCCATTCATATTCAGAGTTACCATTAAAAGATATGAATTTAGTGTCATCATAATACCTATTCAATCCCCGTTTTTGTGGATTATTTCTTTGGGCTTCCTCTTTCTTTTACAGAGTCCTCCTTAATATTTCTTGCAGACCTGGTTTGGTGGTCACATATTCTTTCAGTTTCTGCCTATCTTGGAAGCTCTTTATCTCTCCTTCTATTCTGAATGAGAGCCTTGCTGGATAGAGTATTCTTGGCTGCAGATTCTTCTCATTTAGGACCCTGAATATATCCTGCCAGCCCTTTCTGGCCTGCCAGGTCTCTGTGGAGAGGTCTGCTATTAATCTAATACTTCTCCCCATATAAGTTAGGGATCTCTTGTCTCTTGTTTCTTTAAGGATTTTTCTTTATCTTTGGGATTTGCAAGTTTCACTATGAAATGTCGAGGTGTTGAATGGTGTTTATTGATTTGGGGGGCAGACCTCTCTATCTCCTGGATCTGAATGCCTGTTTCCCTCCCCAAATTAGGGAAGTTCTCAGCTATGATTTATTCAAATATGCTTTCTGGCCCTCTGTCTCTCCCAGTGCCCTCGGGAACCCCAATTAAACATAGATTTTTCCTTCTGAGGCTGTCATTTATTTCCCTTAAGCTTTCCTCATGGTCTTTTCATTGTTTTTTTCTCTTTTTTCCTCAGCTTCCTTCCTTGCCATCAACTTGTCTTCTATGTCATTCACTCTTTCTTCCACCTCATTAACCCTCGTTGTTAGGACTTCCAGTTTGGATTGCATCTCATTTAATTGATTTTTAATTTTGGCCTGATTAGATCTAAATTCTGCAGTCATGAAGTCTCTTGAATCCTTTATGCTTTTTCCAGAGCCACCAGTAGCTTTATAATTATGCATCTGAATTGGCTTTCTGACATCGAATTGTAATCCAAATTCTGTAAATCTGTGGCAGAGAGTACTGTTTCTGATTCTTTCTTTTATGGTCATTTTTGTGGTATTCTAGTCATTTTGCTCAGTGCAGAGTGGCTGTATGAGCAGGCTGAGTCATGAATATCAACCACAACCTATGTAAATTTCACCCTAGATGATCTGAGGGGTCCTAGAGAATGATCCTTTTGGTTCTGAGTGTATTAAGTTCTGTATGTTAGAAGATGCTCAGTCCCACATTTATATAAACCAGCAATACTTGTAGAAAGCACCAACATTGACCACCAAAACATAAAAAAAAAAAAGAGGAGGACAGAATGGAAATGAGGAATCCCACAGAATGAACCAGCATGGTATATCACTTCGTTCTGGGTGCATGCTGGTCATGTTTTAGAAGGTATTAACTTCCACCATTGTAGAACAGAATGAGGCAGAGAAAACAAAAAACACAAAACAAAAAAAAATGTATCTCGTATGTCTCCCAAAATTCAGTATTTTGAAGGGAATCTAGAAGTGAAAAATATATCTTGCTAGATAGAAGAGAAAACTCTTTTCTCTGTAGCATTCTGGCTGTTATCTCTTTAAATCTCAGGTTGAATTAATAGTGTTCAGGATGATGTGAAAGTTATCTAGGTAAGTTGGTGGACCAGGTGAGTGGAGGACCCCTACTTTTCCACCATATTCGCCATCTCCTCGATATCTTCACCTTGCTGTGCCCACTGATGCTGAATTATTATAGTTGACTTTTGAGCAATACTGGTTTGAACTGTGTGGGTCCACTTATATGCAGATTTTTTTCAATAAATATATTGAAAAAACTTTTCAGATATTTGCTGTAATATGAAAAACTTGCAGACAAACCATGTATCCTTACTGCAGTATCTGCTTTATTGCAGTGGTCTGAAACCAAACCCACAATATCTCCATTGCACAACTTACTCCGCACAGGCCTGGGTGAGCTCCTGAGAGCCTGGCATTCCCCGCTGAGTTGGAGCTGTGTGGGCGCTGCCTGTGCTCTGCTCTCCACGTGTTGTCTGTCGGGCCGAACCCTCCCCAGGTCCTCTTTTTTTTTTTTTCAAAGTCAGCTCCATGGCATAGAGCCCAATGAAGGACTTGAACCATGGCCCCATGGCATAGAGCCCAATGAAGGACTTGAACCATGGCCCTGAGATTAAGACCCAAGGTGAGATCAAGCTGAGATCCAGAGTTGGACTCAGCTGACTGAGCCACCCAGTTGCTTCAGGGTTGTCACCTTCTAAAGCCTCTCTCTTTGGCTTGTAGGTGGCCACCTTCTTGCTGAGTCCCTCCGTGGTCACCCCTTGGTCTCTGTGTTGTCCATGACCTATCCTGGATCAGTTTCCACCCATATGACTTCATTTTAACTGAATTGCCTCTTCGAACGCCCTATATCCAAATATAGTCACATTCTGTGGTACTGGGGATTGGAATTTCAACATATGAAATGTGTAGGGACACAATTCAGCCCACAACAGGCGCTATGATAGGAATGTGCATGTACATTGTAAGAAAACTTCCATATTGAGTCAATCTTAAATGGAGTCCTGGAAAATGAAAAAGGAACTAACTAAAGAATAACAGGAGGGAGTAGCAGGGGAAATAGAAAGAATTAGGTAGAAGGAATTAGGTAGAAGGAATAGCTTATACACTGGCACTTTTGGAATACTATGAATAATGTATTATAGTTAGAATATAAAGGTCAAGGGGCTATGTGGCTATTAAGTAAGCAGTTAGATATACATGTCTGGAGATTTTTTTTCTTAGTCCTCTTCCCCTCTCTTATTCTTCCAGATTGATCATCTACCCCAGTTGCTTCCACTATACTAATAATATCTACTTTTCTAAATCTATCTCAAACTTGTCTATTGAACGCTAGACCCTACAGTCAACCGCATTTGAAGGATCACTTTTTAGATGTCCTACAGGCACCTCAAACTGAAAACTAAAATGTTAAGAAGGTCTTTCTCTCTCTTCAAATCTGTTCCTTCTTGAAAATTCCTTTTCTTAATAAATGATACCCCCTTTTTTTTAGATATTATGGTTTTTATTTTAATTCTAGTATAGTTAACATCCAGTCAGGTATATAATATAGTAATTCAATAATTCCATACATTACTAATTGCTCATCACAATAGGTGTACTCCTTAATCCCCATCACCTATTTGACCCATCCTCCCACCCCCCTACCCTCTCTGGTAACCATCAGTTTGTTCTTTTTTTTTAAGATTTTATTTATTCACGAGAGACACACACACACAGAATGAGAGAGAGAGAGAGAGAGAGAGAGAGAGGCAGAGACACAGGCAGAGGGAGAAGCAGGCTCCATTAAGGGAGCCTGATGTGGGACTCGATCCCAGGACTCCACGATCACACCCTGGGACGAAGGCAGGTGCTAAACCACTGAGCCACCCAGGGATCCCCCCCATCAGTTTGTTCTTTATAGTTAAGAGTCTGTTTCTTGCTTTGCTTTTCTCTCTCTTTTTTTTCCCTTTGCTCATCTATTTTGTTTCTTAAATTCCACATATGAAAAAATAAATAAATTCCACATATGAGTGAAATCATATGATATGTATCTTTCTCTGACTTATTTCATGTAGCATTATACTCTCTAGCTCCATCCATGCCACTGCAAATGGCAAGATTTCATTCTTTTTGATGGCTGAGTGATATTTCATTATATATATGTATATATAATATATATGTACATATATATGCTATGTTCATACACACATATATATACATACATATATATCTCACATCTTCTTTATCCATTCACCTATTGATGGGACACTTGAGCTGCTTCCATATATTGACTATTGTAATAATGCTGCCATAAACATAGGGGTGCAGGTATCCCTTAGAATTAGTGTGTTTGTATTCTCTAGGTAAATACCCAATAGTGCGATTGTTAAATCATAGGGTAGTTCTATTTTTAACTTTTTGAGGAACCTCCATACTGTTTTTCCATAGTGGCTGCACCAGTTTGCATTCCCACCAGCAGTGCAGAAGTTTTCTTTTTCTCCACATCCTCTCCAACATCTGTTGTTTCTTGTGTTGTTGATTTTAGCCATTCTGATAGCTGTGAGGTGATATCTCATTGTAGTTTGATTTGTATTTCCCTGATGGTGAGTGATGTTGGATATCTTTTGATGTATCTGTTGGCCATCTGGATGTCTTCTTTGGAAAAATGTCTGTTCATGGTTTATGCACATTTTTCATTAGATTATTTGGTTTTTGGGTGTTGAGTTATGTAAGTTCTTTATATATTTTGGGTACTGTTTATTGGATATATCATTTGCAAATATCTTCTTCCATTCAGTAGATTGCCTTTTAGTTTTGTTGATCATTTCCCTTAATGTGCAGAAACTTTTTATTTTGATATAGTTCCCATAGTTTATTTTTGCTTTTATTTTCTTTGCTTCTGGAGACATATCTAGAAAAATGGTGCTACAGCAGATGTCAGAGAAATTATTGCCTATGCTCTTTTAGGATTTTTATGATTTCAGGTGTCACAGTTAGGTCTTTAATCCATTTTTAGTGTATTTTTGTGTATGGTGTAAGAAAGTGGTCCAGTTAACTGATCTTATATATTGAGTAACTAAAGCCAGAAACTCAGATGTAATCCTAACTACTTATTCTTATTCATTCATTTCTAGTAAATTGTAACATCATATGGATTCTACTTATGCTTTTAAATTCATCTCCATGTCACCATCCCCCCTTACATCTGGCCCTCATGTATCTTTGCCTTTAGGGAAATTAGTTGACTACCAGGGCCAGTGGGGATCTGATTAGCATTGATTGAGATTATACATTCCACCAAGGCACATAGATAAATATTTTGAGACCCTAAATGAGTATATGATGATATGATAATGATATTAAAGTTCAATTATTGATGACTACCTTTTATGAAATACTCATGATGTGCCAGATATTGCACTAGGTACTTTACAAACACAAACAATTCTTTAAATTGAATAGTATACCTTCTTTGAAGAAGAATGAACTCAAGCCTATAAATGTTAAACAATTTGCCAAAAGTCACACAGCTAGCACAGCACAGCCAGTATTTAATTCCGGGTCATCTTGATTTTTGAATCCCATTCTCTATTCACCACACAAAACACCTATCATACTTAATCAGTTATCACTACGTATAAAAGGTTTCTAATGGGAAAGACTTCCATACCAATGGAAAAACTGCAACCAAAGTTTATCTCATTTTAATACTATGATATATTATTATAATTCTAGAAAAGCAGTAATTTCTTTCTGACCTGAGCCATGATTTTCTTTCTACACTGTAGAAAATTGCAATCTTAAGTGTAGCCAATGAGGCACTATGAAGAAGATAATTTATAAGATGGAAAATTTCATAATAAATATATCAGCTTAAGTGACTTAAAATTGGAAATTAGTTTTTCCATGATGCAGGAATCTAAATGGAGTATAATATACATAGATGAGGAATAGCAGTTCACAGCCAGGCATCCCCAACTTTACTGAGAATAGTTTCCCCTTAAATTACTCTTGCAAAAGTCAATAATAGAAGCTATTTGGTGCCAGAAATATATTTAGAGAAACTGCCATTTATTATAATTAAAGTGATTTATTTGCTCGCTAGTTTATTTGGCTGAGGATTTTCTTGAAATTGAGGACAAACTGGAAATGTAATTTACCGATATATACAGTATTACAGCATATTTCATATTTGGAGGCTTTTTAAAGTGTTTTTCAAATATCAGTGGTAAAAATACCCTGTTTATGCTAGATATTGAAAATGTGGGTTATTTAAAGGATAGCTGGGTGTCAGAATTCATTCTAAAGCCAGTTATGACTGGCTCAGGGATGATCTTAGCAATTTAATAATCACTACTCTTGAAAGAATCAATGAGAAACTAAATTCCATGGGACATCAAGGATTTTTCTACATTGGTCACTTATCAACCTGAAGAAGGAAATTCAGAGATAGTTGTTGCACTATGTATGCTTCATAAGCATAGAAATCAATTTTGGGTTTTTTTTTCTGATTAATACATGAAATTTCTATGAACACTGAGTTTGAAACTGGGTGATGCCACTTGTTAGCTACATGAACTTAGGGAAATGATTTATCTCTCTCAGACTAAGGTTTGGCCTCCTCAACTATAGAATGGGGGTCATCATAAACTTCCTTGCAAATTTGCTATGAGGAAAAAAATGACTTACTGTATATAGATAGATTGCTTATCAGATCATTTGATTATTTTGGTTGCTCAATAGTTGGTCCTTTCTACTGTAGTCACTTGTATTTATCTATTTATCAGTCATCTTCTTCCTTGCTAACAGAACCCTAGGTTTAGTCAGGTGCCATGTGGCCAGCCCCAGAGGATTTATTGTGATCGGCCTAAGCCAATGTTTCTCAATGGAGACATCACTGGCACTTTGAAGGGGTCTTTCTTGTGTTACTCCCTTTTAAACATTTGTATCACAAGGGTCCCACAAGTATATGAAAATGGTACCATTGAATTTTGTAAGGAAAGGAATTGAGTATGTGAGAATGTAACATAAAGTTGGAATTCTGAAAGGATTACAAGCTCAGTGAAATTGTGAAAAATAACAAAAACTATTTAATAGTCCAAGGGAGATGGGAAGGACACTTGTATATCTCAGCTTGGACTAACTGTAGAACAAGCTTCCCCCATAATTTTGTAATCATGGGCCTGCCCACCTATTAACTTTGAATTTGAATGTTTAATATCCATTTTACCTGGGAAATACCAAACTGATAAATGAACATTAAAAACTCATACAAGTCCAGTAATACTTCCAAGCAAAAGCAAAAGCAAAATTTCTCTGGAGGAATACACATTCATACTAGGACTTGTAGGATTTACCTTCTAAAAGAAAACAGATTGCAACCTGGATTTCAAGGCGTGTGAGGGAATAATCCACCACTCTGAGGCAGAGTCAGCAGTCACAACAAAAAGAAAAATTAAACTCACAATTACTTCAAATAAAACATTTATCAGATAGAAGTAAGCATGTTTAAAATGACAGATGTAAAAGAAGTTATCAATACATTTCAAAACAATGCATATGAGAAAGAGAAACCCTTTTTCATTTTGACATGAAAAAATATCAATAACACTTTTAAAAATAATTTTTACTATAATATGTATAGAAATTTTACAATTCAATAGACTTTTTAAAGCAGCATACTAAAAAAATAAAGCAGCATACTAACAGATGAAGAGATTTTTTTAAAATGAAAGTTCTGAAGAAATTATCTAGAATAAAGTACAGTTTAAATAGATTATGGTTATGGAGAAGAGATGTAAAGATTCAATAGAAGAATTCTGACATTAGTAAGGTTTCAAATATTGTGAATATTTGAGGTTATTATATTTGAAAACTTTTCACAATTCAAAAAACATCGATTCCCAGATTCAAGAAATATATCAAGTTCCACACAGTATTAAATAAAAATAAATCCACACCTAGACACACTGAAATGAAATTAGAGGATATGAAAACATACTTTTGGAAGCAAGAGAGACAGAAGCAAAAATGAACTATTGGGACTTCATCAGGGTAAAAAACTTCATCAGGATAAAAAGCAGTTAAGTAAATAAATAACAAACCCAAAAGACAACCTATGGAATGAGCAAAGATATCTGCAAAAGACATAACTGATAAAGGGATAGTATCCATAATATATAAAGAACTTATTAAACTCAACACTTAAAAAACAAAGAATCCAGTTAAGAAATGGGCAAAAGACACAAATAGACATTTTTCCAAACAAGACATACAGATGGACAACAGACACATGAAAACATGTTCAATATCACCTACCATCAGGGAAATACAAATAAAACTACAATGAGATATCACCTCACATCTGTCAGAATGGCTAAAACTAACAGCACAGATAAAACAGGTGTTGGTGAGGATGAGGAGAATAGGGAACCCGTTTACACTGTTGGTGAGAATGTAAACTGGTGCAGCCACTGCGGAAAACAGTATGGGGGGTTCTTCAAAAAGTCAAAAATAGAACTACCTTATGACCCAACAATTGCATTACTAGATATTTAGCCAAAGGATACAAAAATACTCATTCAAAGGGACACATGCACCCCAATGTTTATAGCAGCATTATCAACAATAGCCAAATTATCGAGAGTCCAAATGTCCATCAACTAATGAATGGACAAAGAAGATGTGGTATATATAAACAATGGAATATTACTCAGGCATCAAAAACAGTGAAATCTTGCCATTTGCAAAGATGTGGATTGAGCTAGAGTGTATTATGCTAAGCAACATAAGTCAGAGAAAGGCAAATACCATATGATTTCACTCATATGTGGAATTTAAATAACAAAACAGATGAACATAGGGGAAGAGGAAAAAAGGGAGGCAAACAATTAGAGACTTAACTATAGAGAACAAACTGAGGGCTGATGGATGTGGCTAAATGGGTGATGGGTATTAAGGAAGGCACTTGCTGATGAGCACTAGCTATTATATGTAAGTGATGAATCACTAAATTCTATCATTAAATGAATGTTACACTATATGTTTACTAACTAGAATTTAAATAAAACTTGAAACAAAAAAGAAATTAGAGGATATTGAAGTCTAAAAGATAATCTTAAAACAGACAGACTCTTATTAAGGAATGATGGCTAGACTAATAATTGACTCTCAATAACAACAATTCTTGTCAGATGACAATGCAATAGTATCTTAAAATGTTAGGAGAAAATAGCTGTTGATCTAGAATTTTATACATATATAAATTATCATTTAAGAGTGGGCCAAAATGAATACTTTTGCTGGTAAGGACTGATAATTTTTCACTAACAGACTATCACTGAAATAGTACAAAATGAACTTCAAGAAGGACAAAACTAAAGCCTGAAAGCAATGAAACATAAGAAGACATGGTCAGCAAAGAAACTGTTTATTGTTAATCTAAATAAGCATTGACTAAAACAGCATTAATGCTAAAAATTACTAAAATGTTGTATAAAAACAAGACACCAGATGTAAGGGTGACTTAAAGATTCAAACAAATTAAGTTGGTTTTGGTTGGAAATATCCAATTACTTTACTTAAAAAAAGCCATAAACAATTGGAAATAATAGTTATTTTGCATATCATGAAATCCAGAGTTTTATAGTCCATGGGTTGGTGCAGCAGCTCAATTATGCAATTAAGGACATAATGTCTTTTCCTCTTTCTGCTGTTTCTTCTATAGTACATCTCTGCTGTTTTTCCTCATAGCCAGAATTACTCAAATACAGTATTCTCACACAAGCACATTCACAGGTAGAAATAAAGAAGGCAGTGAAAAATATCTTCTCTTGTATCTCCATTTTCTTATCAGGTCAAGACATCTTTTCTAGTAGCTTCAGAACAGACTTTTCCTGATAGCCCACTGGCCATAACTGGCACACATCTGCCATTGGCCATAATCAATCATTGGCAAAGACAATGTTATTTTCCTGTTTCACTTAGGCTAATCATTATTTATCACCTGGTGATAGACTTACCATCCTTGAACTTATTTTTTCTTAGTATTTGAATAAAACCGTGGTATTTTTGGCAAGAAAGAAGAGGACAGAATGCCTGTTGTTTTGGCGAACAAAATTGCCTGCCTAAGTTTTCTAAAGTCCTTATAGTGTTTCAGAGGAGAGAAGTGTTGGCTAACTTTAGATGTTAGATTAATTAGGTGTGTGAAAATTTTAAGGGTACGTGCTATGGATATAAATAGAATATATAACTTCCAACCCATGGGAAGATAAAAAGAAATAAAGAGAAAACCGTTTAATCCAATAGTAGGCAGTTAAAGAGGTACATAGAGCACTAGGCACAATTTTATAGACAAGAAAATTTCGTGCACTAGCTCTATCACCGACTGGCTGCTTACTGGAAAGTTACTTCTCTATGGTACTTGGTCTTCCTAAATATAAAGTTAAGTGGTTCATCTGAATGGCTTGTAAGGTCCCTTGCAGTTCTAACAGTCTATGAAACAAATATGTGGTTTTTGGAAATATTCATTAGTTTGTGTACACTAGAGAATGTTATCTCACTTCTTTCAGCTATGCATGTGATGACATCGTATCTTCATTAGCACATGTGCACGTGAAAATCTCAGGAGCATCCAGGAACAGTAAACATTGTTTTAAAGTTGCTTAATTTAAATTCCATAAATGTAGTGCCTTAAATAAATAAAATTGCTATCTTTTCCCCTTTCTCATCATCCAAATTATTTTCTATTGCAAAACAGAGTCACATTGCTAATTCCTCCATTATTGCATATCTTAGAATTTAAACTAATTGTAATGACTCCATAGGAAGTCCTGAAATCCTGAAAGGTTGTCTAGTTTCCCAAAATTGACCTCTGTGCATTTTGTCTTTGTTCCATGTTGGTATAAGCTCTTCATTTTAGCTTCACCTTAAGCTCACCTGCACCTTCTTAATCCTTTCTTTGGGTAGAGACTTAAGTGTTTTCCCTTTGAAGCACTTCTCCATTACATGTAATCAAAGAATAAATCGTATGAGTTGTCAATACAGGCAATTAAAGTAAGACCTGTTAACCATCAAGAGAAGATTTTGCAAAGCAAAAAATAAAGCAGAAAATGCAGGTGCTAGCTCTCAAAATGAAATGATTTACCAGTCTTTACTTGAGAATTGACTATACCTAAATATGTACAAAAAAGGTGCTACACAATGATAAAAAGGTATTGGAATCTTACTAAAATAACCCAAGAAAAATCTATTTATGCAGTACTGGAGGTAAAAACTACAATGGTTTGAAAGACAAAAGTTCAGGGATGATAAATTGTACAATTTACATTCTTCTTGAGGAAAGTGTGGTTTAGCATAGAGTGTCCTAACACGTACAAATACTTGCAAAACTTAGAATTAGCAGGACCTTAACATAGGATGACAGAAAAAGGGCCAAAGGATAATTTTGAAGTCAATATTTTTATAATCATATAATTTTTTACTTTACTAAAGGGATAACTAAAAAATATAGTAGAGATCAGCCAAAAGAATTTGGGGTTATTTTTGACATTTCGCCTTATTCACATAGGAGTTATTGAGTTTCTAATACATGCATGGTACTGTAATAGGTTCAATGGAAGATAAAAGACAAATAGGACAAATAATCATCTTACAGAGAATTTATAGGCTCATTAGGGAATTAGATATCCACACATGTAGCCATAATATGTAGTAGAGAATACTGTATGTGCCATAATAAATGTAAAGATGATGTGCCATGAGAATTCAAGGAAGAAGTAACCTCCAGCTTTCAGTTAGGAAGAAGGGAAGAAAATTTGAACTTGACCTTGAAGGTTGGAAATGATGTGAGTATACATAAGGAAGTTACGTGTATTCCTGGCAGAGTAAGCCCTGGAAAAATCATGGAGTCCACAAAGCATGAGATATAGAGGGGAAATGTGCGCAGGAATATGGCTGGATGGTAATCAAAAAGGCTCACTTTTACTGAGCACTTATGTACCTGGCACTCTGTCTGGTCTTTTATCTACTTTAACATTTAATCCTTATAAATCATGGTAAGACAGAGGAATTATTATTTCTTCTTAAAGGTCAAGAAATTAAAACTAAGTATCAAAATTTAAACAACATGCTTCTTTAACATGATTGTTTTGAATTCCTTGTCAGGCAATTCATATGTCCATTTCTTTAGGTTCAGTTACTGGAGCTCTATTAGTTTGCTTTGGCATTGTTATGTTTGCCCATTGCTTCCTGATATATGTAAGCTTCCATTGGTATCTATGCATTTGAAGGAGTAAAGGCTTCTTCAAGTTTTTACAGATTGCTTTTGACAGGTAAAGACCTTCTCTTGTCAGTTCCCTGGACACTTGGTATTATTGACTGCAGTATCACAGTGGAGCAGAGTTGGAACCGGGTCATGTGGCACCTATTGGATCTACAATGAGGTTTGTGGGCTTGTTATCAGATGTATGACCTTGTGTGGTTTCCACCAGGTCCCTGGGCTGGGTCCCACCAAGTCACTGGTAGCTCATTGGATAGGCATGAATGCCCTCAAACTGTGGTTGAAAGAGGTTAGAGTCAAAGAACAGGGCTACTTCAAGGTCCACAGCTGGGACCAAGGTCTGCAGGCCTTCCTCCATGGTCTTGGATGAGCATACCACCTGTTGGGTTCCCAGTGAAACAGGATTACCCCTGGCCCTGGGTGAGTGGGACTGAAGCCAATCACAGGGCTACTTTAGGTTCTGCAATTCAGTTGAATTTGACTGACCTGCCTTCAGGGGCATGGAGGAGCTTATCTTCCAGATGGGTCTCTAGATGGGCAAGACCACTCTCTTACGGTGGCTATCAGAGTCTAAAGAATGATCTCAAGCAAGCTAACTTCACACCTCAAAAACTAGAAAAAGAAGAACAAACTAAATTCAAAGTTAGCAGAAGGAAGGAAACAATAAAGATCAAAGCACAAACAAATGAAATTGAGACTAGAGAGACAACAGAAAAAAATTAATGAAACTAAGATTTCGTTTTTTAAAAGAATGAACAGAATTGACAAAACTTTAGCTAGACTAACAAAAAAAGAGAAGACTCAAATAAAAAAATATAAATGAAAGGGGGAGACATTATAACTGATATCCCAGAAATATAAAAGATCATGAGATTATAATGAACAATTATACATCAGCAGATTGGATAACCAATAAGAAGAAGTAAATAAATTCCTAGAAACGTGCAACCTACCAGGACTGAATCATGAATAGAAATTTTGATTACACCAATAACAAATAATGTGATTGGGTCAGTAATAAAAAACATCTCAACAAAAAAAAAATCCCGTAAGTAGGTGTCTTCATGATTAATTTTACCAAATATTTAAAGAAAAATTAATGCCAATCCTTCTCAAACTCTTCCAGATATTTGAAGGAAGGGAACACTTCCAAACTCATTTTACAAGGCCAGCATTATCCTGATAACAAAGCCAGATAGGGACATTACAAGAAAAGAAAACTATGGGCCAGTATCCCTGATGAATATAGATGCAAAATACTCAAGAAAATACTAGCAAATTGAATTTATCAATACATTAAAATGATCTTACAACATGATCAAGTGGGATTTATCCCTGGGATGCAAAGATGGTTCAACATAAGCAAATCAGTAAATGTAGCATATCACATTAATAGAATGAAAGATAAAAATCACATGATCATCTCATTGGATGCAGAAGTATTTGACAAAATTCAATATCCTTTCATGATAAAAATCCTCAACAAAATAGGTACAGTACAGAAGAAATGAATGTACCTTGGGGTACCTGGGTGACTCAGTTAACATCTGACTCTTGGTTTTGGCTCAGGTCATGATATCAAAGCTGTGAGATCGAGCCCCACATTGGGTTCCACACTTATCATGGAGTCTGCTTGAGATTCTCTCCCTTTCCATCCCCCTCTGCCCCTGCCCCCATGTGCTCTCTCTCAAATAATTAAATAAATAAATAAATAAATAAATAATAAAATATTTTTAAAAAAGAAGGAATGTATCTCAACATAATGAAAGCCACATGTGCACATCTCACCGCTAACATCATCCTCAAGAAGGAGAGATTGAAAGCCTATTCTCTAAGATCTGGAAAAACAGTGCCCACTTTCACCAGTTCTATTCAATATGGTCCTGGAAAACCTAACGAGAGCAACTGGTCAAGAAAAAGAAATAAAGGGTATCCGAATAGGAAAGAAAGAGGTAAAATTATCTATTTACAGATGGTATGGTTTTATATAGAGAAAACACTAAATATTCCATGAAAACCTGTTGGAACTAAAGATAACTTCAGTACATTTGCAGGGTACAGAACAACACACCCAAATCAGTTGTGTTTCTAGACATTGACAATGAACTATCTGACAAAGAAATTTACAAACCACCTGACTTAGAATATCATCAAAAAGAATAAAATACTTAGGAATAAATTTAAGAAAGTGAAAGATCTATACACTGAGAACTAGAAAACACTAATGAAAGAAACTAAAGAAAACAAAAATATGGAAAGATATTCTGTGTTCACGGATTAGAAGAATTCATATTGCTAAAATATTTATACTATCTTACCAATCTATAGATTTAATGCATTTCCTATCAAAATTCCAATGGCATTCTTCGTGGAAGTAGAAAAAAATAGTCCTAAAATTTACATGGAACCACAAAAGACCCTAAATAGCCAAAGCAATCTTGAGGAAAAAAGAACAAAATTAGAGCCATCACACTTCCTGATTTAGAACTATTTTATAAAACTGTAGTAATCAAAGCAGTATGGTACTGCCATAAAGAGAGACATCTATGACAGTGGAATACAGGGCTCGGCAATAAGCCTACACATAATAGGGTCAACTAATCTTTGACAAGGATGCCCAGAATACAAATTTTGGAAAGGAGAGTCTCTTCGGTCAATGGCTTTGGGAAAACTGGGTATCCACCTGCAAAAGAATGAAATTGGATCCTTGTCTTACAAAATTCACAAAAATCAACTTAAAGGATTAAGGACTTAAATGTGATACCTGAAATTGTGAAACACCTAGAAAAAAACATAGGGGAAAATCTCTTTGACATTGGTGGTGACAATGACTTTTTGGAAACAATACCAAAGGCACAAGCAATAAAGTAAAATTTAAAAAGTGGGATACATCAAGTCGAAAAGCTTCTGTACAGAAAAGGAAACAATCAACAAAATGAAAAAAGCCAGCCCATGGAATGTGAGAAAATATTTTTAAACCACATATGCAATAAGGTGTTACTATCCAAAATGTATAAGGATCTCCTAAAACTTAATAGCAAAAATATAAGTAATCCAATTTAAATAGCATTTAAAAAATGGGCAAAGGAGTGAATAGATATTTCTTCACAGAAGACATCCAAATAGCCAACAGGCATATGAAAAGGTGCTCAACAACACTAATCACCAAGGAAATGCAGATCAAAAATCCAATGCAATGTCACCTCACACCTGTTAAAATGGCTATTATCTAAATGATGAGAGATAACAAGTATTAGTGAAGATGTGGATAAAGGAAAGCTTTGTGCTCTGTTAGTGGGAATGTGAATTATTCCAGCCATTAAAATAAAAAGCAGTAGGGAGGTCCCATAAAATAAAAGCATTAAATAAATTATAATATTAAATAAAAATATTAAATAAAAATAAAAAGCATTAAATAAAATAAAATAAAAAGCATTAAATAAAAATAAAAAAATAAAATAAAAAGCGGAGGTCCCATAAAAAATTTGAAGTAGAACTTCCATATGTTCTAGTAATCCCACTATCAGGTATCATCAGTAATCTCAATTTTGTATATGCAACGGAAATTAAATTAATATTTCAAAGACATATCTGCACTGCGCTGTTCATTACGGCATTATTCACAATAGCCAAGATATGGCAACAATGTGTCTGTCAATGGATAAAAAAAGAAAAAGCAAAATAAATAAATAAATAAAAAATAAATTTTAAAAAAGCAGTCTATGTATTTACAGTGGAATATTATTCAGCTCAAAGAAAAAAAAAAAAAAAGAAAAAGAAAAAAGGAGATGAACCTGGAGGATGAACCTGGAGGATGAACCTGGAGGATGTTATGCTAAGTGAAATAAACCAGGCAGAAAAGATAATTAATGATCTCACTTATATTTGAAATCTTAAAAAGTCAAACTCATAGAACCAGAGAACCACCCATTAGATGGGTGATTACCAAGGGCCAAGGGGGTAGCAGAAATGGAGAGATGTTAGCCAAAGGGTACAAACTTTGAGTTATAATGTCAATAATTTCTGGGGTGCCTGAGTAGCTCAGTCAGTTGAGCACCCAACTCTTGATTTCAGCTCGGGTCATGATCTCAGGGTCGTGAGATCCAGCCCCGTGTTAGGTTCCACACTCAGTGGAGTTCCAGTCTCAGGTAGAGTGCTTGAGACTCTCTCCCTCTGCCTCTCTCTAAAATAAATAAATCCTTAAAAAAAAAAAAAGAGAGAGACCAGTAATTTCTGAGGATCTAATGTTTTGCATGGTAACTATAGTTAATAATATTGTACTATATACAAGAAATTTGCCAAGAGAGTAGATCTTCAATGATTTCACTACACACAAAAACATGGTAACTCTGTGAGGTTTTGGATGTGTTAATTAACTTCATTGTGGTAATTACTTCACATATGTATATTAAATCATCACGTTGTACACCTTAACTATATACAATTTCTTTTAAAGATTTATTTAATCTCACATCCCTGAGATCATTACCTGAACCAAAGTCAAGAGTTGGACGCCCAACCAACTGAGCCACCCAAGCACCCCACTATATACAATTTTTACTTTTCAGTTATACCTCAATAAAGCTGAGAAAACTTAAATAACATGCTTATGATACAAAGCTAATTTATAATGAAACCAGATTTTTTTCTAGTTTAAATGCTTCATATTGTTTCTAAGTGTTTATATTACATAAGTATCACATACATCTATATTCTGTTTAATCACCTTACTTCACTGACTGAAATAATTTATAACTCCTTAAATTCCATTTTTAGCAAGTCATACAAATAGAATTTTTAAAAGATTTTATTTATTCATGACAGACAGAAAGAGAGAGATGCAGAGATGCAGGCAGAGGGAGAAGCAGGCTCCATGCAGGGAGCCCGACGTGGGACTCGATCCCGGGTCTCCAGGATCACACCCCAGGCCAAAGGTGGCGCTAAACCGCTGAGCCACCAGGGCTGCCCACAAATAGAATTTGAACATGAGATTAAAATATTTGAAAACCACCTCATTGTATTTTATTTAATGTTATTTTTCAGGGAATGGGATAGATTCATTTTATTCATTTTTAATCATTTTTATAAATTTCTTTTTTATTCAAGCATAAACAGTGTTATATTTGTTTCAGGTGTACAATATAGTGATTCAACAATTCAAAACATTTTTCAGTGTTCAAGATAAGTGTACTCTTAAATCCTTTTATCTATTTCACCCATTCCCCACCCCCCCCTGCCCCCACCACATCTACTCTGGTTACCTTCAGCTCCTTTTCTTTATTAAGAGTCTGTTTTTTTGTTAGTTTTTTTTCTTTGTTCATTTATTTGTTTCTTCAATTTCATGTGTGAGTGAAATCATATGGTATTTGTCTTTCTCTGTCTTTTTTTTTTTTTAGCATTATACCCTCCAGATCCATCCCTGTTGTTACACATGGCAATATATATGTATATATACATATATATTATATATATTTTCCTATGGATAGACACTTGGATTACTTCTATATCTTGGTTTTTGTAAATAATGCTGCCATAAACATAGGGGTCCATATATCTTTTTGAATTAGTGTTTTTGTTTTCTTTGGGTAAATACCCAGTGGTGAAATTACTATATCATACGGTAATTCAATTATTAATTTTTTGAGGAACCTTACTGTTTTCCACAGTGGCTATATCAATTGATTTTCTATCTAGATAATCTATCCATTGATAGAAGTGGGGTGTTAAAATCCTCTAATATTATTGTATTACTAACAATTTCCCCCTTTATGTTCTTTGTGTCCTCCTTCATAGTTGCTTTCTGTCTTTAGGTGCTCCCATGTTGGGTGCATAAATATTTATTATTGTTATATCCTCTTTTTGAATTGTTCCCTTTATCATTATGTAGTATCCTTCTTTGTCTCTTGTTACAGTCTTTGTTTTAAGGTCCATTTTGTCCAATATAAGTATTGTTATACCCCAGCTTTTTTTTTTCACTTCCATTTGCATGGTAAATGTTTTTCCATCCCTTTCACTTTCAATCTGCATGTGTCTTTTGAAGTGAGTCTTTTGTAGGCAGCATATCGACAGATCTTATTTTTTTACCCATTTAATCACCTTATGTCTTTTGATTGGAGCATTTATTCTGCTTACATTCAAAATAGTTATTGATAGATACATATTTATTGCCATTTTGTTACTTGTTTTACAGTTGTTTTTGTAGTTCTTTGTTCCTTTCTTCTCTTGCTTTCTTCCCTTGCGGTTTGATGATATGCTTGGATTACATTCTCTTCATTTTTTTGTGTATCTATTACAGGTTTTTGATTTGTGGTTACCACTAGGCTCATATATAACATCTTATGCATATAGCAGTCTATATTAGATTGATGGTCACATAAGTTTGAACTCATTCAAAAAAATGATGGTTAGATGCCATGAAGTAGATGGCAATGCCTTAACCATATGCATCGTGTCAGTCCTGAGGTGTGAGTCCTCTTTCACTCTTGTCAGGGGGAATGCTAACCTTCTCTCTGTTCATAACACTGAAACCAGATTTTTAACATAGGATTGTTTATTTGGAATCTGACCTCATTTCAGTATCTCACACTAATACTCAGTTACATTGCATGACGGATATAATAGGAAATAAGGTAAAAAAATATAGCAAGCACTTGTGAAATGACTTAATTTATAAATAATGGTTATAATAATATCAATAATAATAATACCAATCACATTTTAAGAGAAATTGGACATTATCCCTCTTCTAATGATGGAAAACTCTTAAAAAAGATGACATTGAGATTTGTACTTGTAGCCAGGCAACAAAACGTCCCCTAGTGATCTCTGCCTCTTGGTATCCAAACCCTTGTGTATTTCCCAGGATTGGCATGTGTGTCCAATAAAATGTGGCAGAAGTAGTGGCATGTCACTTCTGAGATTATGTTATAAAAGACACTATAACTTTGTCTCTCTCTCTCATTACTCACTCTGGGGGAAGTCATATCATATAGTAAAAAACTATATGATAATGTCTGTCTCTTGAGGAACCAAATAATTTTGCCAATATCCATGTCTGTAGGCTTAGCAGTGAATTCTTCAAGCTCAATCAAGTTTTCAGATGACTGTAGCCCTGGTGGGCTTCTTGACTGCCACCTCATGAGAGACCTGAGTCAGAACCTCCCAGCTAAGCTTCTCCCAGATTATTGACATTCAGAAACTGTATGACATGATCAGGTGATACTTTTGGGGTAATTTGTTATACAGCAATAGATAACTAATACATATTTGGTGACTGGAAGCAAGGTAATGCTGTAAAACACACCTAAAATATATGGTCGGCTTTGGAAAAATATTAGTGTTTTCCAAGGTTCTGATTTTAGGTCAAATTTCTTACTCTAGACACTCTTCTCTGCATGATATCATCTACTCTTCTGGATTTAGCTCTAATCTGGGTATGAATGACTCCAAAACATGTATTTCCAGTGTAGGTATTTCTTCTGAGTTCCATGCTCATATTGCCAACTTCCTACTTAACATTTCTTTTTTAAAAAATTAAATTAAATTTTTAAATTTTATTTCCTACCTAACATGTCTACCCACATTTCCAATAAGCACCTATAGCTTAACATGGCATTTATGGAATTTATCATTTCTACTTCCCAAATCAGCTCCTTTTCTTATACACTTTGTTTCAGATTGGGACACCCCATTCTCCTCAGTCACCTGTTCTAGAAACCTAGTTATTTTTTCCATTTTCCACATTTAAATTCTTTTCCTGCTGATTTAAACTCTTAATTATTTCCTGGATTTGCAGCACTTCTGTATCCTTTCTAAGTAACTCTTCTCTATTTGCTTCTTTCATCTGAATTGTTACAACTGTCACCTAACTAGACTCACTAGCTCCAAGCTTGCCCCTATAAAATCCATTTTCCACACAGTAGCCATTATTATGTTTCTAAATTGCATATATGATCTCTTTATCCTGTATTTAAAATCTTTCAGTGGATATTTATGTACCTCTGGATAAAGTCCAAATTCCTCACTATATTTAAAACAGTTCCTGTGCTCTTGCCCTTAACTATATTCCCAGATTAATTTATTGCTTACCTATCTCTTAGTACACACTTGAATAAAAGTGGTTGTTATATTTCTTCAAGCACAAGATTTTTCCCCCATTATGCTCTTGTATATATTTCCTCTACTTAAAATGCCATTGGCTTACATTTTAGTCTAGTTTACTCCTCTTCTTTTAGCCATAATGTATAATAACCTCCTCTGGGTAACCACTATACATTTCTTTTCCAGAATGGCTTAGGTGGCCCTTCTTGACCCTCCCATAATCTCTGGAGCTATCATGATAAAAATTTTATTTTATTAAAATTGTCTGTTTTCATAAATATCTCCATAACAAGGCTGTACTCCTTAAGGATAGGGCTTATGTCTTAATTATCTTTTATTCCAAATGCCTAATACTGTGACTGGCTCAATATGATTTTATTTCTTGAATACCATCAGGAGTTGACAACTATTAGAGGTTATAAGCTGAGGGAAATGCTAGGCAAGGGTAAAAGATGATTCAAGAAGAAATGAGAGCCAGTGATTCTTAAACTCTACTGTTGATAAGAATCAACTGGTAAACTTGTTAAAATGCAGATTCCCTAACCTCACCCCTACATATTTCTAATTCTTTAAATCTAAGCTAGGTCTCAGGAATCTGCATTTTTTTAAAGATTTTATTTATTTATTCATGAGAGACACAGAGAGAGAGAGAGGCAGAGACACAGGCAGAGGGAGAAGCAGGCTCCATGCAGGGAGCCCGAGGTGAGACTTGATCCCGGGTCTCCAGGATCACGCCCTGGGCTGAAGGCAGGCGCTAAACCGCTGAGCCACCCGGGGATCCCAGGAATCTGCATTTTTAGCAAACACCCAAGTCCCTCTGCTGCTGAGGTTTTCTGCCCAATAGTTTGGGAAACATTGGCTTAGAAAATTAAGTTATAAAGTAATTTAATGTTTTTGTAGTTTATCATATATGTCCATTTTTCTTATCTATTGTTTCAGGTTTTATGGTATATAAATAAACTTTGTTGCATTTAAACACCATTTTATCATTTTAAATGTAAAATTAAACCCCACCCTCCACTAAGATTTTCAAAAGCAAGTAAGTTTCAACTCTTCTGTATGTAATATGGGTCTGCAGTTCACAAATAAGTCGTAAAGAAAGGGCTGTCATAAACATTCATGTTTGAATATTAGTCTCTTTGTTGTGCTACCAGCATTAGTTAAAATAGTGAAACTAAATTCCCTTCAAAGAAGGTCAAAACACGCATGGATTTTTTTCAAGCTTAAGTAATCTGTTTCTTGCTGAGATTTTAGGAAATTTAAAAATCATAAAGTACACAGAGACAAGGTCTGCAACAACTATTTTAGAATAATAATTTAGTTGAGAATAAACTAAATTAGTGAGTACTCAAGTGCCTATGTAGTCAAACTAATGTCAATTTTATTTGTATATGGATAAAGTTAATTTCAAAGATGTGCATGTGTGGATTTTATTACTTCTGTACCTTTTGAAAATAACATGGCCTTAATGTTATTGGATGGAAATGGAATAAAATATGTATTCCAAATTATGCTCAATAAATATTTAGACGAAACCCTGTCTGCTGAGAAGGAGCAATAATATCCACAAGCAAGGAAATTAATAAGTTGCACACTTGCAGTCAAAATGCTTTTAAAATCTTTTTAAAACAGTAACACTAAGGAAAACAGCTAGCTATTTTCAACATTGGCAAGCATGTTGATAGCAACTTTTATTTTAATCCCCAGAATTGGACATTGAACAAACAAAATTGTGGTTATATGCTTTTGGATACTTGGTCTGAAATTAGGATACATTGCTATGACACACTTGTGATTTAGTTATGACTTCAAGTATTGAAAAATCAGGTTTCTTTTTTTACTGATCTTATTAACAACAAAAAATGGATTAGAATATTATTCCACGAAAAAATCAGAATCTTAAATATAATCAAAATTGCTCTTATTGCAAAGGCTAAAAATTGTGATACATAGACTAATGGACTGATGACCATAAAAATAAAGGTAAATTAATCTATCATAAATAAATCCAATAACCAAATGCAAAAAGAAAAAGAAAAAACTAGATGTCTCAAAAAAAAAACTGAGAAATAAAAATTGTAGGTGAATGAAAAGCTTAGAAAGTATCCACAAAACTGATGTTTTTCAAGGAAAATATGTTACCAAATTGACGTAAAGATAGAAAATCTGAAAAGACCAAAAACATAAAAGAAATGTTTTAAGTGTAAAAATTCCTAGAAGACTCTGGGCTAAGAAAGATTTAACTATGAGTCATTTCATTTCTTCAGAGAATACTTTCTTATGTTGTTAATGTGTTTCAGAGCATAAAGAAAGGAAATTAACCCAATAAATCCTATGGAGCTAGTATAACACTGAAAAAGATTTTAAGAAAAAGATAGTTTAAATTATAGCTGGATCTTATTTATGGTCATGCAAAATAGAGATGCATGAATGAAATATAAATTCTGGCAAGTGGATTTAGCAATATACTGAAATCATGTATTGACCTTGGGAGTATTTATTCAGATTGTAGGAATTGTTCAGTATTTGGAAAATCATCAGTAACACGTGAAAAATAACATCAATATAATTAATACTGAAAAGATATCAGGTTGAAGAAATCTTCTAGTTTGTTGAGTATTTTTATCATGAATCCCAGAGCTAACATCAAACTTAATGGTGAAAGACCAAAAGTTTTCCCTCTAAGTTCAGGAATAAGACAGGGATATCAATTATTCTTCAACCCTACATTGTACTGGAAGTTTCTCCAGGAAAATTTGGCCATAAAATGAAAGAAAAGTTATCTTATTTGCAAAGGAAGACATGAAATTATCTCTGTTTGAAGATAAGATGATCTGATACTTAAAAAACACTAAGTAACACACACACACACACACACACACACACAGAGTCTTGGCGTTAATAAGCAAGTTCAACAAAGCTGCAGGGTATAACATCAAAATACAAAACTCAGTGTTATTTCTACACACATTCCTAGAAGAAGAATTGCTAATGTAAATATTATACACATTTTTGCCTTCGGTAGATACTGACAAATCACTTTCCATAGTGGTTATCTCACTTTTCATGGCCATACATGTTATGTGAAAATGCTGAATTCCATGCACCATACCCAGTGGTGAGGATTTTGTTCTATTACTATTTTAAATTTCCCTCTTCTGACAAATACCCACCATTTGCTTCGAGGTGGATGGAACTGGAGGGTATTATGCTGAGTGAAAGAAGTCAATCAGAGAAGGACAAACATTATATGGTCTCATTCATTTGGGGAATATAAAAAATAGTGAAAGGGAATAAAGGCGAAAGGAGAAAAAATGAGTGGAAAATATCAGAAAGGGAGACAGAACATGAGAGACTCCTAACTCTGGGAAACGAACTGGGGGGGGGGAGGGGAGGTGGGCGGGGGGCAGGGAGCGGTGACTGGGTGACGGACGGGCACTGAGGTGGGCACTTGACAGGATGAGCACTGGGTGCTATTCTATATGTTGGCAAATTGAACACCAATAAAAAATAAATTTATAAAAAAGAGAAGTTGCTACAGCCAATGTCAAAGAGGTTCCTGCCCATTTTCTCTAGGATTTTAATGATTTCATGTCTACATTTAGGTTTTGAATTTATTTTTGTGTATGGTGTAAGAAAGTGGTCCAGTTTCATTCCTTTGCATGTAGCTGTCTAATTTTCCCATCATCATTTATTGAAGAGACTGTCTTAAAAAAAAAATAAATAAAAAAAAAAAGAGACTGTCTTTTCCCCCTTGTATATTCTTTCCTGCTTTGTTGAAGATTAATTGACCATAGAGTTGTGGGTTCATTTCTGGGTTTCCTATTCTGTTCCATCGAACTATGTGTCCATTTTTGTGCCAGTACCATACTGTTTTGATCACTAAAGCTTTGTAATATAACTTGAAGTCCAGAATTGTGATGCCTCCAGCTTTATTTTTCTTTTTCAAGGTTGTTTTGGCAATTCAGGGTCTTTTGTGGTTCTATACAAATTTTAGGATTGTTTGTTCTAGCTCTCTGAAAAATGCTGTTGGCATTTTGATAAGGATAGTGTTAAATGTGTAGATTGTTCTGGGTGGTATAGACACTTTAACAATATTTGTTCATCTGATCCATGAGCATGGGATGTCTTTCCATTTCTTTGTGTCATCTTAATTTCTTTCATCAGTATTTTATAATTTTCAGAGTACAGTTCTTTCACCTCTTTGATTAGATTTATTCCTAGGTATCTTGTTGGTTTTGGTACAATTGTAATTGGGTTTGATTCTTTAAAGTTCTCTTTCTGCTGCTTCATTATTGGTTTATAGAATTGCAACAGATCTGTGTACATTGATTTTGTATCCTGCAAACTTTACTGAACTTGTGTATCAGTTCTAGCTGTTTTGGGGTGGTCTTTCATGTTTTCTGTATAAAAGTATCATGTCATCTGCAAATGGTAAAAGTTTTACTTCTTCCTTGCCAATTGGATGCCTTCTATTTCTTTGTGTTCTCTGATTCCTGAGGCCAGGATTTCCAATACTGTGTCAAATAACAATGGTAAGAGTGGACATCCCTGTCTTGTTCCTGACCATAGATGAGGAATGTTCAGTTTTGCCCCATTGAAGATATTAGCTGTGGGTTTTTCATAGATGGGACTTTATTATATTGAGGTATGTTCCCTCTAAACCTACTCTGTGGAAGGTTTTTATCATGAATGGATGTTGTACTTTGCCACATGCTTTTTCTGCATCAATTGAAATGATCATATGATTCTTATCCTTTCTTTAATTAATGTGATGTATCACTTTGATTGATTTGATAATATTGAACCACCTTGCAATCCAGGAATAAATCCCATTTGATCACGGTGAATGGTTCTATTAATGTATTGGTGGATTCAGTTTTCTAGTATTTTTTGAGACTTTTGCATCCATGTTCATCAGGGATATTGGCCTATAGTTCTATTTTTTAGTGGAGTTTTTATAGGGTGACAGACCTTTAATTGGTAGAACAAGGGTCCAAACTCAGGTATATTTAGTTCCAAAGCATGTACATTTTCTAGTATAGTACATTTGGTTTTCAGTTCAAAAATCATTTATTGACAACCTCCTATGCATGAGGTATGCTAGTGACAACACATATAGTGATGTATAAATGATATGGCCACTACTCCAGGGGAAGATACAGTCTTATGGGAATACATAGTCAACAAGAAAAATGCATGATAAATTTAGATAGTGATATGAAGAAAACAGGACAAGTTAATAATAGAGAGTAACTGGAGAAGAACATTAGATAAAGTGTCCCAATGTACCTCTTTGAGGACAGTTGAGCTGACACTTGAATAATGAGAACAAGTTAACTATCTGAAGAACATGAGGAGGGATGTTCCAGGAAGAGGAAATAATTGCAAGTACAAAGGCCTTGACACAGGAACAAACAACATAATCTAGAAAGAGAACTAAGGGGATTTAGACATTTGCAATCTATTTTGGTGACACGGTATTTTGAACACCCCTTTTTTAAATAAGTCTTTTCTTTATGAGTTTTAGTGGAACACAAAATGTGCCTCTTTCTTCAAGAGATTAAATACTAAGGATTTGCCTTTCTGGCCTTTCTTGCTAAGTAGTCTCCACCAATCAGACACAATTGTTTGAATTTTTAAAAAATATTTACTCATTTGTTTTAGAAAGAGAGAGAGCATGTAGAGGGGAGTGGCAGAGGGAGATGGAGAGAGAGAATCTCGAGCCATCTCCCCACTGAGTGTGAAGCCTGGCATAAGGCTCAATCCCAAGACCCTGAGATCATAATCTGAGCTGAAATCAAGAGTCGGATGCTCAACCTACTGAGCCACCCAGACACCCCCAATTGTTTGACACTTTGACTCAGGAGGTAGTGTCACAAGAGGGAGAGGAAGGAGATCTTTTTTCCTTGGGAGTCATAATGGTATTGAAAAGTTGTGTTCCTGGTCCAGACATGATGGAAATTTCTTCATGAGATCATTTCTGAAGATGATTTTGTTTTGAAGATTTTATTTATTTATTTGTTTAGAGTAAGTGTGGGGAGAGGCAGGGGAGAGAGAGAAGCCCAAGCAGACTTGTGCTGAGCACAGAGCACAATGTGGGGCTTGATCTCACGATCCTGAGATCATGACCTATGCCAAAACCAAGAGTCAGACGCTCAACTGCTCAACCAACAGAGCCACCCAGGCATCCCTGAAGATGATTTTGATTGTTGTTTCTGGAAGCATAGCCTGGAGCCTGGTTCTCTATCTCCCACACGCTAGTATTTTAAAAATTCATTTTAGTAAGCTTCTTTTCTCATTAATTATTCAGCATAAGTCTCTGTTGCTTCTAATTTAGAGCCCCAAATTATATAGCTAGTATGACTAAACCATAATGGAATGGGGATTAGTTTCAGGAGATTGTGGTTGGCAAAATAATGGTTTCAGAAAGATGTACACACCCTAATCCTTGGAACCTGCAAATATGTTACCTTACCTGGCAAAAGGGACTTTGTGGATATGATTAAATTAAGAATCTTGTGATAATTCCTAGGTATCTTATGCTTTTGGGTGCAATTGTAAATGGGATTGACTCCTTAATTTCTCTTTCTTCTGTCTCATTGTTAGTGTATAGAAATGCCACTGACTTCTGGGCATTGATTTTGTATCCTGCCACGCTACCGAATTGCTGTATGAGTTCTAGCAATCTTGGGGTGGAGACTTTTGGGTTTTCTATGTAGAGTATCATGTCATCGGCGAAGAGAGAGAGTTTGACTTCTTCTTTGCCAATTTGAATGCCTTTAATGTCTTTTTGTTGTCTGATTGCTGAGGCTAGGACTTCCAGTACTATGTTGAATAGCAGTGGTGAGAGTGGACATCCCTGTCTTGTTCCTGATCTTAGGGGAAAGGCTCCCAGTGCTTCCCCATTGAGAATGATATTTGCTGTGGGCTTTTCATAGATGGCTTTTAAGATGTCGAGGAATGTTCCCTCTATCCCTACACTTTGAAGAGTTTTGATCAGGAATGGATGCTGTATTTTGTCAAATGCTTTCTCTGCATCCAATGAGAGGATCATATGGTTCTTGGTTTTTCTCTTGCTGATATGATGAATCACATTGATTGTTTTACGGGTGTTGAACCAGCCTTGTGTCCCAGGGATAAATCCTACTTGGTCATGGTGAATAATTTTCTTCAAAGATGTAAAGGATCTATACCCTCAAAACTATAGAACACTTCTGAAAGAAATTGAGGAAGACACAAAGAGATGGAAAAATATTCCATGCTCATGGATTGGCAGAATTAATATTGTGAAAATGTCAATGTTACCCAGGGCAATATACACGTTTAATGCAATCCCTATCAAAATACCATGGACTTTCTTCAGAGAGTTAGAACAAATTATTTTAAGATTTGTGTGGAATCAGAAAAGACCCCGAATAGCCAGGGGAATTTTAAAAAAGAAAACCATATCTGGGGGCATCACAATGCCAGATTTCAGGTTGTACTACAAAGCTGTGGTCATCAAGACAGTGTGGTACTGGCACAAAAACAGACACATAGATCAGTGGAACAGAATAGAGAATCCAGAAGTGGACCCTGAACTTTATGGGCAACTAATATTCGATAAAGGAGGAAAGACTATCCATTGGAAGAAAGACAGTCTCTTCAATAAATGGTGCTGGGAAAATTGGACATCCACATGCAGAAGAATGAAACTAGACCACTCCCTTTCACCATACACAAAGATAAACTCAAAATGGATGAAAGATCTAAATGTGAGACAAGATTCCATCAAAATCCTAGAGAAGAACACAGGCAACACCCTTTTTGAACTCGGCCATAGTAACTTCTTGCAAGATACATCCACAAAGGCAAAAGAAACAAAAGCAAAAATGAACTATTGGGACTTCATCAAGATAAGAAGCTTTTGCACAGCAAAGGATACAGTCAACAAAACTCAAAGACAACCTACAGAATGGGAGAAGATATTTGCAAATGACATATCAGATAAAGGGCTAGTTTCCAAGATCTATAAAGAACTTATTAAACTCAATACCAAAGAAACAAACAATCCAATCATGAAATGGGCAAAAGACATGAACAGAAATCTCACAGAGGAAGACATAGACATGGCCAACATGCACATGAGAAAATGCTCTGCATCACTTGCCATCAGGGAAATACAAATCAAAACTACAATGAGATACCACCTCACACCAGTGAGAATGGGGAAAATTAACAAGGCAGGAAACAACAAATGTTGGAGAGGATGCGGAGAAAAGGGAACCCTCCTACACTGTTGGTGAGAATGTGAACTGGTGCAGCCACTCTGGAAAACTGTGTGGAGGTTCCTCAAACAGTTAAAAATATACCTGCCCTACGACCCAGCAATTGCACTGTTGGGGATTTACCCCAAAGATACAAATGCAATGAAACGCCGGGACACCTGCACCCCGATGTTTCTAGCAGCAATGGCCACGATAGCCAAACTGTGGAAGGAGCCTCGGTGTCCAACGAAAGATGAATGGATAAAGAAGATGTGGTTTATGTATACAATGGAATATTACTCAGCTATTAGAAATGACAAATACCCACCATTTGCTTCAACATGGATGGAACTGGAGGGTATTATGCTGAGTGAAGTAAGTCAGTCGGAGAAGGACAAACATTATATGTTCTCATTCATTTGGGGAATATAAATAATAGTGAAAGGGAAAACAAGGGAAGGGAGAAGAAATGTGTGGGAAATATCAGAAAGGGAGACAGAACGTAAAGACTGCTAACTCTGGGAAACGAACTAGGGGTGGTAGAAGGGGAGGAGGGCGGGGGGTGGGAGTGAATGGGTGACGGGCACTGGGTGTTATTCTGTATGTTAGTAAATTGAACACCAATAAAAAAAAAAAAAAAAAAAAAAAAAAAAAAAAGAATCTTGTGATAAGAAGATTATCATGGATTATCCAGCTGGTGCAAAGAAATCACACTAGTCCTTATAAGAGGGAAGTAAGAGGGTCAGTGTAGGAAGAAGGAGATGTGACAATAGAAAGAGAGGTCAGAGTGACATGGGGCCATGAGCCAAGGAGTGCAGATGGACACTTGAGGAATTAGAAAAAGGCAAGGAACAGATTCTCTCCTCAAGTGACCAGAGGAAATGCAGGCTGATAACCTATTTTAGGCTTCTGACATCCAGAATTGCAGGAAAATAAATGTGTATTATTTTAAGTCATCCAAATTTATGTAATTTGTTGCAGCAGCTACAGGAAACTAATGCAAAAAAGTCAGAGAGGAAAGCAAAAGCTGTATCAAGTATGGTCTTGTAGGTCACAATCAAGAGTTTAGATTTTAAGTGTGATGTAAAACAATTGGAGAATTTTCAGCACAAAAGTCACATTATTGGGTATATTAGTTAAAAACATAACTTTTGCTGTATGGAGAAATTTACTATAATTGGGCAACATCAAAGTTGATGAGGATGTACTAGTTAGGAGGCTATAGTCTGAGTTAGAGATGGTGGTAAGCTTGGACTTGTACATTGGTGACAGAGATGGAAATACAGAGTTGAGAGAAAAAGATAAATATGTAAAATGTAAAAAGGAAATTGATGCAAAGCTCTCAGGAAAGACAGATTGCATCCAAGTACTGGCAGAGAGATTAGCTTTAGTTGAGAGAAACAGCTACATTATTTTAACAGTAAGAGAGAAGTAAGAGAGGATGTGTGTGCATATGTATGCTTGATATTGAGAATATCCCATCTGATGGTATTTTAGTTTCTGAATATGAGGATGCCATCTTCTCAAAGTGAATACAATTAGCATAAAATATTTTCTTCTCGCTATAGACAAAGATATAAAATATTATACTTAGATTAAGTAATATCCATCTTGGGTTTAATCTGTCATTAAATGTTAAAAGTTGACTGTATAGTTGAAATTCTGGGCTGAGATTATAGAAACCAATTAGATCTGGGACAGGATGAATGATTACGTCCTGATTTTCAACACAAAGAGACAAATAAAAAAGTCATTTGTGCCTAGTGTGGACCACTAGGAATATAATATACGAACTGAAAATAAGTCTAATCCTATTGAACTATGTGCTGTTCCAACTATTTAGACTACTAAGGTTATTTCTAAGAACTACAACATTAGAAGTATCAACAAACTAGTACATGCAGAGGGTCCCCTGGCTGGCTCAGCTGGTAGAGCATGTAACTCGTAAATCTGAGCCGTATATTGGGCATGTCTCCACTTAAAATAAATGGGACAAGCAAGTCGATGAAGTACCTGGAAACTATTTCATGAGAAACAGTTGGAGGAAGTGGGGCTGATTAGCTAATACTAATTTTCATATATTTAAAAGGCTGTTATGTGGAAGAGTTAAAAATCACAGTCATTGTTTGGGAATGATAACAACATTGCCTAATAACAAAGAGTTCCTTTGATTATTAAATGTATACATTGGGGCAGCCCGGGTAGCTCACCAGTTTAGCACCGCCTTCGACCCAGAGCGTGATCCTGGAGACCCAGGATCGAGTCCCACTTCGAGCTCCCTGTATGGAGCCTGCTTCTCTCTCTCTCTCTCTCTCTCTCTCTCTGTGTGTGTCTCATGAATAAATAAATAAAATCTTTTTTAAAAATAAATACATACATTTATATATGCATATTATTATTTCTACTATTATTAATATATTCTTATTTTTCTAGAGGGTAGAACCTGGACCAATAATGTCAGAACAAATCAAATTTCATCCAAATATGAGTATGAACATTCTTCAGTATCAATGATAGGTGTGTAAATATTGGCTATCCTGATTGTTTAGGTAGTGAGATCACTGCCATTGAAAGAGACCAGTCAGAGGGCAGACGTACTACCAGGATAATTCAGGGGCTATTACCATTTTCAATGGGCAAGTTAGGTGAAGATGATAGTCAGCATCACATGTGTAGCTCGAAAAATCTAAGATGGTTGTGCTTTAATATTTTCCCGAGTTATTAGATACAGAACAAAAGAAACCTTTTTTTGCCATTGAGATGGCCATTAATTCTGTTTGCCAAATACATCGGGTTTTTCTAACAAGCACATAGCAGAATTGTGGTCGGGTGGGCTGTGGGACTAGTTCCTTCCGATGAATATGAACAGAGGTGACTATGCCACTTCTCTTTCCTCTGGTACAGTGACAAGCAATGTTACAAGATGATGGCTACTCTTGACAACTTGGGAGACAGAGTAACTGGAATAACAGCGCCCCCCTATGGAACAGTGATGGATACATCATCTGAGTATAAAAGAAACTTGTTTTAAATCCCTGGATTTTGAGGGGTTTTGTTCCTGCAGCATAACCTACTCTACCTTGATGGACATAGCCATATTAGATTCCAACTATTTTTAGTGACTTGCCTAAGCTCTGGTCTAACAGAGGAGTTAGCAGACTAAGAGGAATTGAAATAATTAGAATTTTTTAACACATCTGGCACAAATCACATTTCACTCTCATTTTTCCATCTCTGTAGTTCCCCATCCCCTGCTACCCCCTGCTTAAGCCCCAGATGAAAGATGGAAGTACAAGAATTGGTATAGCACTGGACACCTGGGTGACCAGTTGGTTAAGCATCTGCCTTTGGCTCAGGTCATGATCCCAGGGTTCTGGAACAGAGTCCCCGCATTGGGCTCCCTGCCCTGAGGGGAGCCTGCTTCTCCATCTCCCTTTTCCTGCCACTCCCCCTGCTTGTGCGCGCTCTCTCTCTCTGTGTCAAATAAATAAGTAAAATCTTAAAAAAAAGATACCAGTACAGATTATTTAAAGAAAAAGAACTGGTACAGCACTGTAGAAAACAGTATGGAAGCTCCTAAAAAAATAAAGCTAGCATATGCTCCAGCAATCCCACTTCTGGGTACATACCCAAAGGAATTAAAATCAGGATCTCATAGAGGTATCTTCATTCCCCAAGAAAAGATTAGTAAGGATGTTTTTACTGGTTTTACAAATGCCCATCATCATCTATTACTGCCCTCTTGTCTCTTTTAGCTCTCACCTTGCCAGTTAACTCTTCTTTTGTGTTCAAAATTGTGTTTCTCTTGTCTACCTGGGGAGCTCTAAGAGGGTAAACCAGTCTACTACCTATCTGCCATTAAATAGCTTTATTACCTTGAAAATCTCATATTTTTCTTGCTTGGTCTGGATTTCCTAATCTGTGAAAAAAGGGAGTGGTGGTAGAGGGAGTAGATTAGGTGATATTCTCAACCTCTTCTTAAACATTGATTCAATTACAATTTTCCCCAGGAGTTAGGTTGGTGATGTTATTTTTGAGGAACAAATTTTAAAGGATGCAATTATTATTTTGTAAAATAAATGTACTGAAAAGAAAACCAAAGGAAGTAGTTAAGAGCTAAGTGTCCCTGAGGATCTGGAGGTGAGGCCTGATGATAGACTTGGAAGAAAATTAGGTGCTATAGGTTTATATTTACTTCTCAGGAAACAGCAGGAACCATTAAGCATATACCAAATGCCAGCTAACAACTGTTATAAATAAGGCTCTAGTTGTAAGTTCATATTTCTTTATAAAGGAAAGGTTAAGGCTTAATAAGATATTATGCCTATGGAATTATCTGCTGGAAGATACCAGCTCTAATACTCTCAAAGTATATAGAAATGTTTTGCTATATTATGATATCAGAAGAGCAAGAGCTACTTCCAGGGGTTTTAACTTTTCTTTTTTAGATTTTATTTATTTATTCATGAGAGACACACAGAGAGAGGCAGAGACATAGGCAGAGGGAGAAGCAGGGTCCCTGCGGGGAGCCCAATGTGGGACTCGATCCCACAACCCCAAGATCACGACCTGAGCCAAAGGCAGATGCTTAACCACTGAGCCACCCAGGCGCCCCAGGTTTTAACTTTTTTATATCAATGCCTCTTGCTTCTTCTATATTATTTCCACGGAGAGAACTTGCAGAGTGATATGTAGAGTAAGCAACTATCAGGTTGCCCAGAGGTCTTCTTTTTCTAAAGTAATGTTGCTCAGGCATTGGGAAATTATAATTATTGGAAATTATACACCAATTACCATCTGTATAAACTTGAACAAGAAAATTTACCTCACTGAGTTTTAATAATATCCTTATTCATAAAATGAATGTAACATTAACCTACCATACTTGTGAGAATTATATATATATAATTATAATCCACACACTCACTTCAGATGAATAGAATTTAACATCCCAAAATATGTCTCTTTGGCCTAAGGATTATTTTATGCTGATTATTTTTAAGAAACAGCAGACACAGTAGAAACTCCGAAAACTGAATTGAAGTTACCCTTTTGTGAGAGATATTTCCACTTATATGGGAAATCTCTATTTGTAAGGGTGTCTCTCTTTCTATATCTGGAAGAGAAGGATGATTCTATCTCTAGAAACTCTTATCAGTGGAGGGGGCAAGGACCTAAATCTGCAACTTACCTGTGTTTACTGTGCTTTTCCTGACAGCCTCCTATAATGGACTCCCCTCTACCCCTCAACATCTTCTTTTGTCTTTAATGAAAGATGGATTTAAGGTGGTGACTTGGGCCATTTCGGGGGTTGTGGTTGGTACTCAGTTTTCCTGGGTCTCTCTCATGTGTATATGAGGTATACATGTTATTAAACTTTTGTTTGCTTTTCTCCTATGAATCTGTCTTTCACAGCGGGTATCTCAGCCCAGAACCTTAGAAAGGTGGAAGGAAAATTATTGTTAGTCTCTCACAATAGACACACACACACACACACACACACACACATTGTACCTAACTAACATGATAGATGTAGCAAATAAGCCTGTAGATTTTGGTGTCCTGTTCCATATTTTCATATTGCCTCACCTAGGAATTCTTTGCACCTACTGGCTCTCTTACTTTCATGCCACAATGATAGCTAATGATAAGGGGAATCTAGAATAAATAGTAGAGAAAAGGAGAAGATGAGTACCTATTGCAACCCCAAGATCAACTACAGTGATGGTAATTGTAGTTTGTTCACTAAATTTTCACTTCTCAGTTTCCCCAAAGTAAGACAGGACCATTAGAATCATGGGGAATGTTCCCAAAACATGCTTGGAGAAACGGATCTGTTTGATGCAAGAGGTGGACTGTGGGGGGTGGGGTCATGAAAATGACCTCGGTTCTTATACCTTATAGAGCATGAGAGACTGATGGCTATAGCCATTGTCCTTCTGGATCAACCACTGCATGCCTACCAAGTTCTCACTCTTCATGGGCTTCACCCAGCCAATGATGGAGCATGTTGAAGTACCAAGGCAGGCCCATTGTGGAGGGACATGGCATTCCTACACTGGAAAACTTTGACTAGCTATTTCTCCACTTACCTGACCAAATCACCCTTGGACTTGCTCTGTAATCCAAGCCTCTTCCTACCCTTTCTACCTTCTTTCAAGCTGCCTTCCCTCTCTCTCTCATTCCAGAGGTGTCAGACTTGACTCATAGTTTGAAGGCTCTCCTCACCTTCTGCTCCCTAGGTAAACCTTTTGTGTACCTAATCTTGCCTTGGGATTTGGTTCTCAGCACTCCCAAACTAATGCCAAAGAGATGACTATAAATATAGGAACATGAACAACTTTAGGGACAACTTTTGAACAATGAGGGTAGAAGTAAGAGGACAAAGAGTATCTTCTCATATTTTAGAAGGACAATTTAGAAATATATAGCAGTGGTACAATTGTGTCCTACTGACACTAGGGTTTCTCATGAAACTTTCAGGGGGTCTGTGAGGTTAAAACTATTTTTTTCACTGTGTTGCAATTTGTATTGTTGATATAAAATCAATGGTGGATAAACTGCTGGTGCCTTAGCACAAATCAAGGAAGAAATGGCATCAACTTATAGAAGTAGTTATTGTATATTTCCATCCATGCACTATCAGTTCTTTTAAAATCCAGTTTCATTTAAGAAAGTTCTTGATTGAATAGTAAAGCTTAATTTAATTAATTCTCTACCCTTGAGCACATGTGTTTTTATTTACCATGCTGTTTGACAAAATGAGAAGTATACATGAAGCATTTCTGAAAACATGTACTGAAGTCTGATTGTGATCTTGAGGAAAATCATTTGTGAAATATTTTGAGTTCTGAACTGAACTTTCTACTATGTTTCAAGGAACACCATTTTAGCCTGAAAGAATGAATGAGAGAAAAAAACTGTGGTCATTCAGAGTTGGTTATTTTGCAGATATTTCCCCCAAGGTAAATATGAGCCTGACACTTCAAGGAAAGCAAATGACAGTAATTGCTACCAATGATAATATTTGACAGTTCAAATCAGAATTAGACTTTTGGAAATTTTGTATCCACCACCATGAGTTTACTAGCTTCCCAGTACTTAAAGCCTTTTCTTAAAAAAAAAAAAAAAAAAAAAAAGATTTATTTATTTGAGGGGAGGGATGGGGGAAGGGTCAGAGGCAAAGACAGAGAGAATCCCTCCCAGATTCCACACTGAACATGCAGCTCAAAGCAGCTCAAAGCCTTTTCTGTTGAGATGGTGGTGATATTAATACATGTGGAGTAGTATTTTTCAAGTGGCCATGCAGACATTACAAAATCACACAAGTGAAAATTCATTCATATGGATTCAGAATTAACTTTGCAATTATTTTTAAGAAATTCTTGTTGAGTTTTGTTGAAATATCAAATAATGTTCGTAATTATTTAGAAAGTCAATTAAGCCTACTCCCTTTTCTGACTAGGTATTTGTTTGAGGCTGAATTTTCTTCATATGATCCAAGCAAAACAGTGTATCATTACAGATTAAATGCAAAAGCAGATATGAAAATCCTGCTATCTTCTATTATACCTACCTTGGGAATATCACTGCTTCTGGCACAGAGATCTTGTTGGACTACTTGAGGCTAGAGGGTGGGACCCCCATGAGCGACAAGGATTCATTATGTAACTGGCTTTCCGTGTCTTTGTTCTTTAACTTAGATTTGACACAAACTGATCTAACTTGTTTTGTTTTAACATGGCAACCTCCTACTTTTAACAAATATGAGGTAAAGAAAGCATAGCCCTTACCTATGTCTAATTGTGGAAAGCTATTTTCCAAAAGAATATAAGAATTGGTGACTAGCCAAATTGTCATAGGTTGGTAGGTAGCAGTGTATCTTTGAATCAAAAGATTCAATAGGTTAAAACGTGAACGTTAATCTTCTTTTGATGGCTTAAACACAAAGCATCAGCCTTTATCTACAGAAGAAAATATAGGTAGTTGGTTGAAGACTACAGAGTAACACATCAGAATTTCTCATTTATTTTCAGTGATGAAGTAATATTAAGTCTGCAAAATATCTCTCTTCTTATTTTTAAAAAACAGATATATTGACATAATACTTCACATATGCAATTCACCCACTCAAAGTGGACAATTCAGTGGGTTTTGCTATATTACATTATTTGCTTTCCTTATTCACAGTAAAAAATATATAACGTAAAATTTGACATTTTTACCATTTTAAAGTATATAATTCAGTGGCAGTATTTGCATGTATATTGTGCAACTGTCTCTGTAGCTTTTATCCTTTTTTAAAGTGCATTTTTTATTTTAAAGGTTTTTATTTTAAAATGTGGTAGAGATCTTTTATTATTATCTTTTATTATTATTAATAATTAATATTATCAGGTTGTATATAGTTAACTTTTTATTTAAAACTAAATTGGCTTCCATACAAACAAAATATTTTGAAAAAATACTCTCAATAAATATTTCAAAATCTATCTTATAAAATTTAAAATAGCATCTTAAACAGCCTCAAATTATCAACCAAAGAATTCTAACCTGAAGTTCTTTTTTGCATGTTGCCATTAACTGGCTGGACTTTTCTAGACAACACCTTAGCCTGTTCTATGTTCTAATTTCCTCCTCTAGAAAATGAGGAGACAAGATTAGATGGACCCTAAAATCTCTTTCAGCCCTTTCTTCTCTAAAACAACCACCTGAACAAACATCTATTACCTGAGAGACAGTGTGAGATGCTAGGAACACAAAGAAACTTAAGATTCTTTCTGTTTTGAGAAGCAATTTAATTGGAAGGTTAATACAAATCAAATGCTAATATACAGAGCACAGAGTCCAAAGAAAAGTGAGGGGTGCTGACAGAGAGTATTACAGAATTTCACATCAGGAGTGATTTCTGGGGTGAGGTTTTGAGGAAAGTCTAATTGACGGCTCATGTTAGGTCTTGAATATTTAAAATCGCTTTGTATATGAGAAGAATTGAAGAGACTTAGCAGTTTGTTGGAGCCAGTGATATTTGTAAGGGAACGGTTAGAGGTGGACTTAGAAGGGATCATAGCATGAGTGGTTCAGAAGGCCAAGTTCAGGAGTTTAGATTATATTCTTTGGGGAAAAAAATAACAGGGAATTTAATACTAAGAGGAATAAACAATTATACTGATATTCGAATTGCTATGCAACAATGAACTTGGGAGGTGACATTTGAACTGGGATAAGAAAGAAGAATATAATTTGAAAAGGTGAAGAATGGTATTTCAACCAAAAGAAATGCTGTGTATAAAAGAATTAAATGCCAAAACTGCACTACATATTTGGGAAGTGGAGAGCAGTCCATTATAGCTGGATAAAGAAGAGCATCACACATTGTAGTGACCAAAAAAAAAAGAAAAGATAGGTGGAGATTGATTTAGGAGCGCTCAAACCAGCATTGCAAGAGATTGAGATGTTATTTTGTGAGCAGAGGAAAGTTTCAAGATTCTTAAAGAAGAGAGCCAAGTGATCTGAACTGTCTTTCAGGAAACTCAAAGTCTGAACCACTCTAGCTACAATTTAAAGGATGGTTTGGAAGACAACAATAAGAAAAGTGAGAATTCTTTTGTAATTGCCCAAGTGAGAAATGATGAGAGACTGGATAGAGAGAGTGGAATAGGAAAGGAGGAGTGGATAGCAAGGTTAAAGCAAGGTTGAAAGCAGCAAAATTTAGCAATGCAAAAGGAAAAGTTGATGCCAGGGTAAAACAACAATAGTAAAAATAATGAAACAACAGCACTCATGGTAATAGATACAAGTGGCTGTGCAATACTGTGCACCAGAAACTGTGCTGGGAACTTCACGTATATTATTTCCCGTCATCTTTACCAATTAATCTCTGACATAGGTCATTCCCATGTTTACCGATGGGGAAATTGGGATTCAGAGAGATTAAAAAAATGTGCTTATGGTCAGACAGCTAGTATAGAACAACACCTCAAATATTATAGTATTTCTTGGTTATTCTTCAGCCTTAATTGCAAAGACTCAATAACCACCTCACATAGATTTAGGTGCTCTATCCCCTGTGAATTTTCCCCATGCATACACAAGTGTCATTGTTTCTTTGCCTGTCTACTTGCTAAACCTTTTGAGGAAAGGAATCATATCTTTTTTAATTTTTAATTTTTTTAAGATTTTATTTATTTATTCATGAGAGACAGAGAAAGAGAGGCAGACACATAGGCAGAGGGAGAAGCAGGCTCCTTGCAGGGAGCCCGATGTGGGACTCGATCCTGGGAGTCCAGGGTCACGCCCTGAGCCGAAGGTAGACACTTAACCTCTGAGCCACCCAGGTGTCCCCATATCTTTTTTTTTAATTCCAGTATAGTTCACATACAATGTAGTATTAGTGACAGGCATAAGTATAGTGATTCAACACTTCCCATACATCACCTGGTACTCATCACAAGTGCCCTCCTTCATTCCCATCACACACACCCCAGACCTCCCCTCTGGTAATTATCAATGTGTTCTTTATAGCTAAGAGTTTCTTGGTTTATTTCTTTTTGTGTCTTTTTTTTCTTTGCTTGTTTTTGTTTGTTTGTTTGTTTCTTTCTTTCTTAAATTCCACATGCGAATGAAATCCTATGATATTGTCTTTCTCTGACTGACTTATTTAACTTAGCACCAAGTTCTCTAGATCCATGGTGTTGCAAATGGCAAGACTTTATTCATGGCTGAATAATATTTCATTGTGTATATATACCACCTCGCCTTTATCCACTTATCTATCCGTGGACACTCGGGCTGCTTCCCTACTTTGGCTATTGTAAATAATGCTGCAATAAACATAGGGGTGCACGTATCCCTTTGAAGTAAGGTTTTTGTATTTTGGGGGTAAATACCCAGTACTGAAAATGCTGGATCATGTCTTTTTTATCTTATCCTCAACATAGAATGTGGTTTTCAGCCCATAGTGGACATTCACCAATAATTGTTTTTATTAAAAGATTTTTTATTTATTTATTATTTATTTATTTATTTATTTATTTATTTATTTATTTATTTCCAAAATAGAGAAAGACAGAGTGTAAGCAGTGGGAGGAGCAGAAGGAGAGGGACAAGCAGACTCCATGCTGAGCACAGAGCCCAATGCGGAGCTTGATCTCACAACCCTGAGATCATGACCTGAGCCAATACCAAGAGTTGGACGCTTCACCAAATGAACCATCCAGGCACCCTTCAACAATAATTTTTAAAGTTATCTTTAACTTTTTACTGTGGCAAAATGCACATAATATTTAACATTTTAACTATTTTAAGTGTACCGTTCAGTAGTGTTAAATATATTCACATTATTGTGCGGTGGATTTCCAAAACTCTTTTCATCTTGCAAAACTGAAACTCTATGCTCATTAAATGATGCCCCGTTTGCTCTTCCCTCACCCCTTGACAACTACCACTCTATTTTGTGTCTCTATGAATTTGACCACTCTAGGTACCTTATATAAGTGGAATCATATGGTATTCCTTTTTATGACTAGCTTATTTCACTTAGCATAAAGTCCTCAAGTTTCATCCATGTTATAACCTGTGTCAAGGTTTCCTTCTTATTTTTGAAGAATATTTAACACTATATATACCCTCTTTACAAACTTTTAAGTATACAACACAACACTGTTAACTTTAGGCATGATTTGTACAGTAGATTTCTAGAACTTACACATCTACGTAACTGAAAATTAGTGGCAATACCCCATTTCCCCCCAACCCTTCCCCAGCACCTGACAACCACTATCCTACTTTCCGCTTTCTGGACTATTTTAGATACCTTCCTTTTAAAGGCTATATGATATCCCATTGTCCATGTATACCAACCATATTTTATCTGTTTATCCATGGATAGAGACTTGGGTTGCTTCCATGCTTTAGCTATTGTGAATATAATGCTGCTATGAACATGGGTGTACAAATATCTTTTTAAGACCCTGTTTTCGATTCTTTTGGAATTGCTGGATTATTTGGTACTTATATTTTCTGTTTTTTGAGGTACCACAAAACATTGGTTTTCACAGAGGCTACACTATTTTACATCCCCACCAGAAGTGCACAAGAGTTCCCATTTCTCCACATCCTCACTAACACTAGCTCTTTTCTTCTTCTTCTTTCTCTTCTTCTTCAAGTAGCCATCCTAATGTTTGTGGGGTGAGCATTAATTTTTAAATGAATTGATGAATGCTTGAAAAACAAAATGAAATGTTTCTAGCCTAATTTATTCTATTTCCAATTTTAATTGAGCCCATTCTTTTCTGAATAACTATGGACTCTCTCTAGTAGCTCCATTATGTCTTTTGATCTATGCTTTGTTTAAGCCATATGAAAATACTGCTGAAACTTCCCACTTCAAAGTCCTTTTAGATTTCAGAATTATTCTTTTCTTTTCAGTAAGCATCCTACAAAAATTACATAGGATTATCTCACCGACCTTTTTCACAGTCAACCATGGCATAACTGGGTGGTATAGAAGTCTTAGATTGGCTCTGGACCTTGTTTTTCATGTGTTGGTGGTTCCACATCCCTGGGCAATTAGATACTTAATGAAACCTGTGGATAAGATTCATTTTATGGCTTTGTTAAACCAGTCAGATTTTGTTTGTTGTGTGTGCATTATAAAATGTAGATGTAGAAAAACATTACCTGCCTATGTTTTCTTTAGAAGGAATGCAAATATTTCTTAAAATAAGCCATATAACATGTAAAATTTGGAGATACGGATTTTAAATTTTGAACAGAAAATTAGCTATTAAGGTGCTGTGTGTATTGTTTGCTTTCCTAAAGAGCAATATAAGTAAAAATTTTAATCTAAAATGCATTTGCAAATGCAAACAAAAGAGCCTCCCATAAATACATGTTCTTTTAGTATTCTTATTTTGAGTTTTCTAGTACCAAAAAGAGAGTGCCCCAGCTATCTGTTATACCTATATCCTTTTAGTTTTCCTGTTTAGAAGGACAGTTTTGACTTTACAGTGGGACATTTTCTTTTTGTTTCCATTTCTAAAAAATAAATGTGTATCCCCCTCCCCCACCCTGCTGCCAAAAAGTGCACATGAGCACCTGGCTGGCTCTGTCAAGGGAGTGTGCAACTCTTAATCTTGGGGTCATAAGTTTGAGCCCCTCATTGGATGTAGAGATTACAAAAAAACACTTTAAAACTAATGTATTTATAGGATCATGTGATAAAATACACCACATACTGGGCATAGTTTAACAAATACCTTGTACTTAAACATGTTCTAAACATTCAAAAAGAAATAACACGGGATTTGTGAAGCTAATAAAAAATGTAGGAGGAGATTAGTTTTAAAACAGTTGAGGGACACCTGAGTGGCTCAGGGGGCTGAGCGTCTGCCTTTGGCTCAGGGCATCATCCCAGGATCCGGGATCAAGTCCCACATCGGGCTCCCTGCAAGGAGCCTGCTTCCTCCCTCTGCCTATGTGTCTGCCTCTCTCTGTGTGTGTCTCTCATGAATAAATAAATAAATCTTTAAAAAAATAAAAATAAAACAGTTGAAAATTATGAATTATGTACTACTTTGGAGTAAATTATCTCAGAAGGCTTTAAAATACACAATATACCAATTAAATCTTAAGTTACTTTTTCCTTGGGGCTCTTTTTTAATTATTTAGATGCAAATCGGTACTACTTAAAATTGAGTTTTTGTTTTTCATTAAGTGACAAAGATCTTAAAAAGAAAAGACTTTTTTAGGAGGAAGGTGATTATTTCTCTTGAATAGATTATACAGACAGCTTTCCATCATGGCTATGTGTTTGCTTTTCTTAGCTTCAAAGCATGGGGTCAAATTCAGTTTAGTTTTGGTAATAATCTCACAGGTTCAACTTGCTCAGTCTCCACTGAGTGCCTACTCTATGCAATACATGGGGCTAAGGTTAGAGGAACATAAAATTGAACAAATGAAACACTGTCCCTGCCCCCAAGGAGGCCGCAGTCTAGTGCAGATAAAGCATTTCTTTTTTTTTTTTTTTTTTTTTTTCAGATAAAGCATTTCAATTTCAAAAACCTGTAACATGGGATCCCTGGGTGGCGCAGTGGTTTGGTGCCTGCCTTTGGCCCAGGGCGCGATCCTGGAGACCCAGGATCAAATCCCACATCGGGCTCCCTGTGCATGGGGCCTGCTTCTCCCTCTGCCTGTGTCTCTGCCTCTCTCTCTCTCTCTCTGTGTGACTATCATAAATAAATTAATTTAAAAAAACCCTGTAACATAAAGTGGGAAATAAGTGCCATAAAAAGAACAGAAAATACAAGATTGTAAATAGACATGAACCGAATTGGTTTTTCACAACTAGTATGTTCTTTAGCCAACTGAGGGTTAGAGGTCTCTTCCCCTAGACCCTCACTACAGAGTGGTATGTTACTGCGCCAGTGAAACTGAGGCTGCATTTTACCAAATATACATATTTTAGTAGACAGTTCCCCAGTCAAACTGTTCAGTAGGCTGGATGGAATCCCAATTGTCTGTCTCTTTGGACAGTCACTCTAGAAGCATATTATAAGAGAGGTTCATTCAAGCCAGATAGAGCAGTAAGTTTCAAATCAGATGTGGCAAAATGTCATGTGGAATTTAACAAAACTTCTAGTGGTGTCAGGCAACAGAATTCCATGAAAATTGGATGGATTCTTTGACCAAGAGAGCCGCTGCAAAGAACATAAACTACAGGGACAACATTATTCTTTTACCCTTCATTTATGCGAAGGCAGTGAGACCTGCACAATATTTTCAGGCACTTCGTGTATCTGGAATGTTATTTACTTTGCTGATGAAAACTCACGTTTAGAATTTGTTGTGCTGATTTAGCACACTCTCTCTTACAGATCAGACATGAAAAAGGTTGAAGCCTTGTACATGAGCGCTGAAATGGGGACACCTGATCTCAGTGTTTTCAATATAAGAGACCATCCTGCATTGGTTTCATAGCTAATTAGACTAAAACTAGTTAGTCTGAATTAGACTAAAACTAACCAGTTAGCTGTATGAATGAGATAATTAATTGATTCACTAATTACACACACACAAGCATGTATATCAATCTCTCTCTTCTCTCTCTCGATATATGCATATACATTTATGTGTATGTCCACACTTTCTTCTGTTCTGAATATTTAGAATAATTATAAGCAATGTAATTAATAGTTTCTAAGTGAGCAGAGTCTTCTTCAAAACTATTTTACTACCACTGGTATGTTCCATTTGATGCCCTGTAACAGTAAGGATACTTCATTTCTTTAAACATATTTGAAGTGACATTTCTGGAGGTTCTTCAGAGCCAGGTTTCAAGCAATGATAATAAAATTACTCACCTGACTTTATAACCTCGTAACAAGTTGACCCGAAAACAATATCACCACCCCTTTTCACCATATGTGGCTCAAGTACCTCGTTTTGTCTTAGGAAGCCAAATGTGCGGTTGAATGACAGATTTATCACTATAAACTTCTGATTCAATGTGTTGGCTTGAACACATGTGTTGAAATCTATACTACCATATAGAAACCATGCAAATTCAATTTAATAAATATTTATAGTTCTTATATAAGCCAGGTTCTAGGAAGTAAACAAAGCAGAGTTAAACAAACAGGCAAAAATACTTCCATCATAATGCCTCCATTATGGTGGAGTTTTCTTTGTGTTTTTTCTTTTTTTAAACCCATGCAATCCCTGTCCCCTGAGCTTCTGACTTATATCTAAACTGCCTGCTTAGGAACAAAACAAATGAACATAGGGGTTAAAAAGAGAAGCAAACCAAGAAACAAACTCTTAACTATAGAGAACAAGCTGATGGTTACCAGAGGGGATGGCAGTGGGGGGATGGGTTAAACAGGTGATATGGATTAGGGAGGACACTTGTGATGAGCACTAGGTGTGGTATGTAAGTGGTAGGTCACTAAATTCTACACGAAAAACCAATATTACACTGACATTAACTAGAATTTAAATAAAAATTTATAGAAAAGAAAAACCTGCCTACTTTACGTTTCTTACTGATTGCATTATAGGCAACTATAAATTAACATCTCCCAAACAAGGTCTTGATTTTTCCCCTCCTCATGCAATCTATTCCATATGAATCCCCCCCCCCCCCTTCAATTAGAAACAATTCCGTCCATCAGTTGTTCAGGCCAAAATCCTTGGGTCATCATTGTCAGATCTTGACAATCTTGTTTCCAACCCACCAGCACATCCTGTATATTCTGTCTTCAAAATATATCTGGACTGTCATTTCCCACACATTCTCAGTGCTACCATGTTGGTCTAAATCACTACCATCTCCTGGGGCACCTGGGTGGCTCAGTCGGTTAAGCGACTGCCTTTGGCTCAGGTCATGATCCCGGGGTCCTGGGATTGAGCCCTGTGTCAGGCTCAGTAGGGAGTCTGCTTCTCCCTCTCCCTCTGCTCCCCTGCCACCCCACTCATGCTCACTGGCTCACTCTCTCAAATAAATAAGTAAAATCTGAAAAAAAATTTAAAAATCACCACCATCTCACATTTGAATTCTTATGTATCCTCCTAACTGACCTAACTGCTTCTTCCCTTCCTTAAATATTTTCAATACGGAATCCAGAAAAATCCTCACAGCAGCCAGATACCAGAATAGGAAACCCCAGACTCCCTTTCTTACGTCAGAGACATCAATTTAAAAACACATAGACCAATTCTCTTTGTGAAAAATTCAGAACCATTTAAAAGCCCCCTGTGGGCACCTGGGTGGCTCAGTTGGTTAAGTGTCTGCCTTTGGCTCGGGTTGTGATATTAGGGTCCTGGAATCCAGCCACAGGTCTTCGGGCTCCCTGCTCAGCAGGGAGTCTGCTTCTTCCTCTCCCTCTGCCCCTCACCTGCTCATGATTTCTCTTTCTCTCATAAATAAATGCAATCTTTTAAAAAAATAAAATAAAAATCCTTTGAACTTAAGGCAAGTGCAAAACCAGCCACACCAAAGGCAGTAGGAAAATTCCTGGCACTCTCTCTCCGTAGTCTATCCCAATAGTGTCACACAACTGGGCAGAAAATCCCAGCTCCCAGATGCTCCCTGTGGAGAAAAAGAGAATATTGGACAATAGTTCAATGTTCTGACTTCTCAGGGGGGCTCCTGATAGACTGTCTTCTGTCTCACCTGTCTTGGAGTGCTGATAGGACCTGGCGTGCTCTAGATGCCTGGAGGCTACTGAGAACAAGAAAGAGCTGCGCAGTGTGCTGCTGCCCCAGAGGACCTGTGATACAACTGACAGAAGCTGACACAGCTTGGCAGCCTCTCCTTCAGGGAGAAAGGGAAGAGTAGAGCATGCAACCAATATTTCAGATTTTCTGGGGGCTTCCTGAGGGACTGGTTTCTGTCTCGCCTGTCTCAGAATGCTGATGGGACCTGGCTACTCTAGATGCCTGGGAGCCTCTGAGAACAAAATAGAACTGGATGACTTGCTGCTGTTCCATAGAATTGGCAGTACAGCAGACAGAGGTTTCAACCAAGTATCTTGGAACCAAAAAAAAAAAAAAAAATGACCTTTCAAAACTGAGGGGGGAGATATTTCCAATAAATAAAAACTAAGCTAATTTCTTGCTAGGATATCTGCTTACAAAAAATACTAAAGGAAGTTCTTCAGCATGAAAGCACATGATACCAGACAGAAAGTCAAATCCACATAAAATATTGAAGAGCCCTGGTGAAGGTAGTTGCTTAATTATAAAAGACAATATGAATGTATATTCCTCCTTCTGTTAAGTGATTTTTTGAATGCCGCAAAATAATATGTATATCAGTACATTGTTGGGCCTATAACATGTACAAAAAGTAATATATTTGATGGTAACAGCACAAAAGAGGTGGCAAATGCAAAGTTGTACTTGAGTAAGGAAATGAGACCAGGTGAGAACTCAAATCCACGGGAAAAAATTGAAAACCAGAAATGGTAAATAATATACTCCATAAGTATATACTTTTTCTCTTCTCTCAGCTTCTTTGTTACCTAAAATTATATAAAGTAACAACTAAAAATATTCTTAGGTTTCTAGCACATGAAAATCTGTTAAAAGCTATATTAATTGTATCAAAGTAGGGGTAGAAAAGGGAGCTATATAATTATATAGATAACAGAGCTACACAGTTGTAACATTTTTCTTTAAGGGGGTAAAGAAAAAAGTTAACCCAAAATTCTGTAGTAGATAATGATAGCCTTAATTTACACATTCAATGCAATCCCTATCAAAATACCATGGACTGTCTTCAGAGAGTTGGGACGAATCATCTTAAGATTTGTGTGGAATCAGAAAAGACCCCGAATAGCCAGAGGAATATTGAAAAAGAAAACCATAGCTGGGGGCATCACAATGCCGGATTTTAGGTTGTACTACAAAGCTGTGGTCATCAAGACAGTGTGGTACTGGCACAAAAACAGGCACATAGATCAATGGAACAGAATAGAGAACCAGAAATGGGCCCTCAACACTATGGTCAACTAATATTCGACAAAGCTGGAAAGACTATCCACTGGAAAAAAGGACAGTCTCTTCAATAAATGGTGCTGGGAAAATTGGGCAGCCACGTGCAGAAGAATGAAACTAGACCATTCTCTTACACCAGACACAAAGAGAAACTCAAAATGGATGAAAGATCTAAATGTGAGGCAAGAATCCATCAAAATCCTAGAGGAGAACACAGGCAACACCCTTTTTGAACTCGGCCACAGTAACTTCTTGCAAGATACACCTATGAAGGCAAGGGAAACAAAGGCAAAAATGAACTACTGGGACTTCATCAAGATCAAAACCTTCTGCACAGCAAAGGATACAGTCAACACAACTAAAAGACAACCTACAGGATGGGAAAAGATATTTGCAAATGACCAGATAAAGGGCTAATCCAAGATCTATAAATAACTTCTTAAACTCCACAGCAAAGAAACAAACAATCCAATTGTGAAATGGGCAAAAGACATGAAGAGAAATCTCCCAGAGGAGGACATAGACATGGCCAACAAGCACATGAGAAAATGCTCCGCATCTCTTGCCATCAGGGAAATACAAATCAAAACCACAAGGAGATACCACCTCACACCAGTGAGAATGGGGAAAATTAACAAGTCAGGAAACAACAAATGTTGGAGAGGATGCGGAGAAAAGGGAACCCTCTTACACTGCTGGTGGGAATGTGAACTGGTGCAGGCACTCTGGAAAACTGTGTGGAGGTTCCTCAAAGAGTTAAAAATAGACCTGCCCTACGACCTAGCAACTGCACTGCTGGGGATTTACCCCAAAGATACAGATGCAGTGAAATGGCAGGACACCTGCGCCCCGATGTTGATAGCAGCAATGTCCACGATAGCCAAACTGTGGAAGGAGCCTCGGTGTCCATCGAAAGATGAATGGATAAAGAAGATGTGGTCTATGTATACAGTGGAATATTCCTCAGCCATTAGAAATGACAAATACCCACCATTTGCTTCGACGTGGATGGAACTGGAGGGTATTATGCTGAGTGAAGTAAGTCAATCGGAGAAGGACAAACATTATATGGTTTCACCCATACGGGGAATGTAAAAAATAGTGAAAAGGATTTTAGGGGAAAGGAGAGAAAATGAGTGGGATAAATCAGAGAGGAAGACAAAACATGAGAGACCCCTAACTCTGGGAAACGAACAAGGGGTAGTGGAAGGGGAGGTGGGCGGGGGGGGGGGGGGGGGCGGGGACGGGGTGACTGGGTGGCGGGCACTGAGGGGGGCACTTGATGGGATGAGAACTGGGTGTTATACTATATCTTGGCAAATCAAACTCCAGTAAAAATATATTTAAAAATAAAAAAATTTTAAAAAGATGATAGTCCTTCACAAAAGAGTGAAAGACCTTTTTATATAAACAGAAACTGAGAGACTCATTAGCAGACCTGCACTCAAAGAAATGCTAAATAATTTCTGTAAACAATGGAAATGATGCAGGATGGAAGCTCAGGTCAATAGTAATGAACATAGAACACCAGAAATAGTAAATTAGCAGGTAAATACAAAGGCTCTTTGAAACAGAAATATTGAGGGTAAAACCTTAAGCCACCTACAAAAAAAAAGAAAGAAGCATTAGCACTATGATCAAAATTTGTGAAGGGAGATAATTTCCTACATAATATTATATCTTTAGCCAAACCATGAATTGATTATAGGGGTCAAATAATCTCATGTTCAGATTTTTAAAATTCTCTTCATGCACCTTTTCTCAGGAAGCTGCCAGATAATGGTTTCCACTAAAACATGGGTGTAGGGACACCAGGGTGGTTCAGTGATTGAGCATCTGCCTTTGGCCCAGGGCGTGATCCCAGGGTCCCGGAATCGAGTCCCGCATGGGGCTCCCTGCAAGGAGCCTGCTTCTCCCTTTGCCTATGTCTCTGCCTCTCTCTGTGTCTCTCATGAATAAATAAATAAAATCTTTAAAAAAAACATGGGTGTAAAAAAGAAAATAAGGAACAGGATATCCAGAAAACAGGAGTTCTAACATAGAAGAGAGGTAAAAGGAATACCAAGACCCATTCTCAAGAATTCTGATCCAGTGGGTTGGGAGTGGAACCCATTTAGTTGTATGTTTAATAAGTGCTAGGTGATTCTGATGCAAAACCTGATTTAGGAACCAGTGATACATATTTTCTTGTCTGATTTTGTAATAACCCTGTGATTTAGGCATATCAAATCTTATCCTCATTTTACAAATTGAATCAAGGTTGTACATGTAATAAATAGAAAATCTAGGACTAGAATTCATTCGTGTTTTGAGAGAGTTGAGATATTTTCTCACGGATAAAATACAATCATAAATGTTTCTCTCTGGTCAATTAATTTTTGACAAAGCAAGAAAGAACATTCAATGGGGAAAAAGTCTCTTCAGAAAATGGTGTTGGGAAAACTGGTCAGTTACATGCAGAAGAATGAAACTGGACCACTTTCTTACACTATATACAAAAATAAATTCAAAATGGATGAAAGACCTGAAACCATAAAAATCCTAGAAGAGAACACAAGCAGTAAGGTCTCTGACATTGATGGTAGCAACCTTTTTCTAAATATGTCTCCTGAGGCAAGGGAAATAAAAGCAAAAATAAACTATTGGGACTACATCAAAATAAAAAGTTCTGCACAGCAAAGGAAACAATCAGCAAAGCTAAGAGGCAACGTACTGAATGGGCGAAGATATTTGCTAATGACATATCTGATAAAGGGTTAGTATCCATAATATGTAAAGAACTTATACAACTCAACACCCCAAAAAACAAATAATCCTATTAAAAAATAGGCAGAAGACTTGAACACATATTTCTCCAAAGATATTCGGAGAGCCAACCCACACATGAAAAAGTGCTCAGAGAAGCACCGAGTGAACCAAGATGGCGGCTCCCATGGATCTGGAGTTGAAGAAGGCCTTCACAGAACTTCAAGCCAAAGTTATTGACACTCAACAGAAGGTGAAGCTTGCAGACATACAGATTGAACAGCAAAACAGAACAAAAAAGCACGTGCATCTTACAGATACAGAGATTATGACTTTGGTAGATGAGACTAATATGTATGAAGGTGTAGGAAGAATGTTTATTCTTTGGTCCAAGGAGGTAATTCACAATCAACTGTTAGAGAAACAGAAAATAGCAGAAGAAAAAACTGAAGAACTAGAACAGAAAAAAATCCTACCTGGAGCGGAGTGTGAAGGAAGCTGAGGACAACATCCGGGAGATGCTGATGGCACGAAGGGCACAGTAGGAAATCTCCAGCAGAAGCTTCCTGCCCCCTCCCATTCCTGGCAAGGGCAGGTGGGGGGCCCATGTGGAGAAACTTCTCTTCTGCCCTGGTGCACTTTTTATTTGGATGATCTCATAACCCTGTGTTTTCTACTTCACCATGATACCCTTTCAGACCCCAGTTCTGTATTTTTTATTGTGGCTCTGTCTGCCACCCCTGTCCAGAATACTCTTCTCCCTGAGGGTGAGTCACAAACTCCCAGGAGAGGGAAATGGGAGCCATACAGATAGGGGAGCTCTGCCCAAGCCTATTAACTAGTTATACTCCTTAGATCAATAAAAGGCATGTGTTCCCCCCCCCCCAAAAAAAAGCGCTCAATGTCACTCATCAGGGAAATGCAAGTCAAAACTACAATGAAATATTACCTCACACCTGTCAGAATGGCTAAAATCAGAAATGACAGGTGTGTAGGCAAGGATGCTGAGAAAGGGGAACCCTCCTACACTGTTGGTAAGAATGCAAACTGGTACAGCCACTGTGGAAAACAATATGGAGGTTCCTCAAAAAGTCAAAAACAGAACTATTACCCTACAATCCAGTAATCAGGCTACTGGTATGTACCCCCCCAAAAGAGAAAAAAAACACTAATTCAAAGGGACACATGGACCCCTGGGTTTATTGCAGGATTATTTACAATAGCCAAATTATGGAAGCAACCCAAGTATCCACTGACTGATAAATGGATAAAGAAGTGGTATATGTGTGTGTGTGTGTATATATACACACAATAGAATATTATTCAGCAATAAAACTAATGAAATCTTGCCATTTGCAATGACATGGATGGAGCTAGAGTATTATGCTAAGTGAAATAAGTCAGTCAGAGAAAAACAAATACCATATGATTGCACTCATATGTGGAATTTAAGAAACAAAACAAAGGAGCAACAGGGGATAAAGAAAGTGAGAGAGAGGGAGGCAAACCTAGAAACAAACTCTTAACTCTAGAGAACAGACTGCTCATTACCAGAGGGGAAGAGGCTGAGCATGGGTGAAATAGGTGATGGGGTGCACTTGTGATGAGCACTGGGTGATGTATGCAACTGTTGAGTCACTCTATTATGTACCTGAAACTAATATAACACGTTAACTATACTGGATTTTAAATTAAATTTTTAAAAAACAGTGTTTCTCAGCCTATTGTTCATGGACTACCAGCCTCAGAACCTGCTGAGATATTGTTTACGTTGCAAATTCTGGTCCCCATTCTACTGAGATGTCAGGTTAAGAGGTTGGTGACTAGGCCCAGGAATCAGAATTAGTAGCAACCACCCCAGAGCTCTCTATGCTCACTGACGTTTGAGAAGCCTGATCTAAAATGAGTCCAATAAAAAAAATAAAATAAAAAAAAATAAAATGACTCCAAGAGGTGACTACTTACAAAGGGAATGGAGGGAGGAGCCGTTGTGAGCACATTACATACTTTAGTGTGACGTACCAAAAGACCTCTCTACCTGACATAATTATAAACAGATGCCCCCTCTCCTATCACCAGAGTTGTGACTTGGAAAGAAGTGGATGAAAAATGGGATTTCAGCCATCACTTATCCCCTGGGCCAGGTGTCTATGCATAGCAAAATCAATGAGTTTATTTCGGAGAAGTAGTCATTTGTACATATAAATGTGACATTCATGTTAACAGTGATATTGATGAATCAATGGCCGTTTTTATTTATATTTCATCGCAACCTGACTAAATACACAATTTGAACCCAGTCACATAAAATATGGTCAAACCTCATAAAGGGACAAATTGAGAAATTTGGTTAGCAGAAGCTTTCCAGTGTTCTGAAACCTCGTTGATTCATCGTTTCTCAACTTCCCTGTTTAAATTTTGGAGTTATTGATATTCCCTTAAATCCTCCAGTATTTGCAAAACTGTATTTAAATGATGCCCACCTCTCAATTGAGTGAAAGGGTACCGGACATAAATCTCTTCACTTTGTACTCTCGTACTTTCACATGCCGTGTACACCTGCGACTTTTTGGCGATGCGCCTGATATTTGCTGGAAAAGCACATCCACATACTGATGTTGCTGCATATGTTTTCTCATTTGCATTATGTTCTTGCAATCCTCATGTTTAAGCCCCTTGTCATTGTTTTCCCTTCAGTTATCTTGTGTGGTCCCAAGGCACATATTTCAATATCTGGTCAGTGAAAATACCAATTTGAACTAACAGTATAAAAGGAAAAAAAAATAAATACTGAGAGTATAGCTCAGAAACTATTGAGGTACAATAAGATATTTGTAGAGTAGATGTTTCCTCAAATTCCTTTTCTAAGATTTAAGAGTGAGTGAGTGAACTCCTTTGGATAAAAGTCAGGCTATCAGGTTTGCAGTTCCCACCCCTCAAAAATATAAAGTGCCACTCTAAAGTTTGCAATTCCTTTAGCCTGAGCATGAGAGATGCTTGTCTGCCTGAAATATGGTCCTGTTTGGATTTGTTCGGTCCCCGAAATATAGCCATAATCTGACCACTTCTCATTAACCATCACAGCAACTACCCTACCAGCCTGGTTGGAGTTACCATCACTTCTCACCTGGATGACCTCGACAGCCTGCTAACTGATCTTTCTATTTCCATCTTTGTTCCTCTTCAGTTTGTTCTCAGCAGAACAGCCACATTGATCCTATTAAAGCATATATCAAATTATATTCTTCTCTGCTCAACAAACTCAGGTGGCTTCTCGTCTCATTCTGAGTAAAAACATTTATTTGGAAGCCCATGTGCTCCCTCCAAATCTCCCCCAATCCCATCCCCTACTGTTCTTCACCTGCCTCGCTCCAGTCATCTGGCTTCCTTGAACACCCCATGCATGCCCCTGCCTCGGAGCCTTTGCAACTGTTGAGCCCTCTGCCCAGATATTCTTCCCTTAAATATCTTCATGGATGACTCCTTTATCTCTGCAGGTCTCTGCAGAAATTGCAATTCTTATCCCTGCCACCTGTCTTCCTTATCTCCTTTCCTTCATTATTTTCCATAGGCTTTTACCAATTAATATACCATATACTTTTCTTATTTATCTGTCTATTGTCTGGCTTCCTACCCTCCCCCGCCCCCACCCCCACCACACACAAAAGTAAATTCCATGAGGGCAGGGATTTTTATCTGTTCACTACTTTTTCCCCAAAACCTAGATTGACGCCTGGTGTGTACTCAAAATTACTTGTTGAAAGGCAGGGCAGCTGGGTGAGCGGATGAAAGGTTAATATTAGGTATATCAAGATTATGCCTTTCAGGTTATAGCAGATAAAACATTCTACACATACCTCTTAATTGTCTTTCTAAAATCTATTAAAAATCTTCATCAAGGATCTTACAATTTTGAGTTTCCCCTCAATCTAACCCTCAAAATCACGCTCACCCCTTTTTTAACATTGGAAAATAGACACAACACATATGTACTGGAAAAGCATCTCCTCCTACTCTCCTCTCTCCATATTTCCCCACACCAACAAAATCTTGCACCTGGGTAGGTAACAATTGCAGTTAGGTGAATCCCTATTTTTATTGTGTATTCTAACCCTCACAAGTAGAGTATTTAGCCAACTATCATTTAGAGAACAAAGGAATCATTTTTGTAATTGAATTTCCTGAGAAATAATAGCATTTAAAATAGAACCTAGTATTTTTTCAACCAAAATTAGAAGTATGAAAAAATGGCACAAAACCAGGAGTGAAAGGAGCACTCCTTTTTGATTATAGCGAAGGCTTTGTTTGTGATCATTCAGCAGAATTTTTTTTGAGTGTGTTCACTTAATTATATTCTTTAATGGAATGTGTAATATGGCAGTGCCCTTGGGATAGAGATGCCAGTTTTGTTTCTATCTGACCCCAAACACTTTGTTCACTGTTGCTAAAATAAGCTGAATCAAGAAGAGACAAATTGTTCAGTTCAGGGACGGGAAATACGGAGTAGACAAAACCCATAGAGACAAGTATTGTAACTGAGGTATCAACTAGTGCAGCATCCTTATTTGAAAGTAGTTGAACTTGAGACCCAGAGACGAGAAGTGTTGGGCCCAAGGTCTTTCATGTAGATTCTCATTTGATGATCATAATAACCTTAATGGATATGCCAAGCTGGTATCTTTAGCCTTGATTTACCAATAAGGATTTTGAGGCTCAAAGAAAGAATACGATTTATAGAGAGAGCATCAGCTTTTAAGTAATGAACCTTGCTTTCTATTTCTGACTCTGTCTTCTAGCCTTTCTACTTAACCTTGGCCAAGTCCCTAACCCATTGTTGGTTTCAATTTCATCATCTGTAAACTAGAAAAGTGAAAATGAATGGATTTCTAATTCTTTCATGTTATGATTCTACAGCTTTTTCACTGTAACATAGTCAGGTCTTGACTCTGTCCACCCTGCCCTTTGCTTCTTCATGCCTGGAGCAGGATGATCCTTATTCTACTTGGGGAATAGGTCAAAAGGAGGGGGTGCTGATGCTTGCACACAGAGGCTCTTAAGTCAAGTTTGGCACCATATGGTTTCAGAATTAGGAACCAATAAACTGTTTTTTTTTTTTTCAATGAAATCAAACAATCATCTTCAGAGCTACTGCCCTTGACCCAGATGTGATGAGCAGATGGAACAAATCCCTCTTTGCAATGGAGTAAGGAAGGATCTGCAAAAACATTTTCACTTTCAAAGGAAGAAGTCCCATGATCTCAGCTTTGAGAAATTTCACCCAAAGCATTTTGTTTGCAGAAAGGAAAGTATGTGGCTCTGCTTGGTCTTACTGGGGGGAAAAAAAAGCACTGAGACACAGATAGGACCATTAGTGAAGAGTAATTTCTACTGCTCTGATAGCGCTGGAATTGCATTGACACCACAGGATTGAAGACAATTGGAGGAACATTGTTTACTAATATGATAAGGACATTGTGCCTCTCGAGTCAGGCAGACCTGGATTCAAATTTTGACTTGATCATTTATAATTTGTGTTTCTTTGCAGTTATTTCTATTTGTGCTTCCTAATATATAAGGAGTCTAGCACAGAATAGGCACTGCATACCTATCAGAGAAATAAAATACTACCTTTTCTTTGTGACTCATCATTTGTATCTATAAAATATATATAATGATTTCAGTCTGACAGTGCTGTTGTGAAGATTAAATAAGCGAATGTATGTTAGGATCCTGTATTAGTTTCCCAGGGCTGCTGTAATGAATTACCACAAACGTGGTAGCTTAAAATAACAGAATTTTATTTTCTCATAGTTCAAGAGGCCAAAAGTCTGAAATCACGGTGTCAGCAGGATTAGTTCCTCCTGGAGGCTCTGAGGGAGAAAACATATCATGCCTGTCTCCTAGCTACTGGTGGTTGCTGACAATCCTTAGCATTTTTTGGTTTGTGACAGTATAACTCCAATTTCTGTCTTCATGTGGCCTTCTCTGTGTCTCTTTCTCTGTTTCTGTAGGTCTTTCTGTATCCAAATCTCCTTCTTGTAAAGAAACCAGTCGTTGGACCTAGGGCTCACCCCAAATCCAGGATGATTTCATCTGGAGATCCTCAAATAGTATTATCTGCAGAGACCTTACTTCTAAATAAGGCCACATTCTGAGGTTTGGGAGAACAGGAATTTTTGAAGGACACTATTAAATCATTTATAGCTCCTAACCCATAGTAGAGACTGCATTACATTTAGTTCCCTCTTAATGCTGGAGAGGGCATTATTGGATGATGTAGAAGTACACAATACTACTATAAATAAAAAATGGTACCATCTTTAACTTTTTGGATTACGCATATTTGTTCCAAAACGGATTGAAAGCTTCATGAACAAATATATTTTATTTGTTCTCTTTAGTCATGTAATGAGAGCAACTTGTCATTATAGGCATCTGCTAGCTCTCTGAAATAGGAGTCCTGATTATGTGTATTTTATTTGCCTCTGTGGGGGAGAATAATTTTTCCTCTACCTTTCTTGGCTGAGACCCCCCGTAATAAAAGATTAACAGAAGAAAAAGAGAAGTTTAATAACATGTATACCTCCTGTATACATGGGAGAGACCCAGGAAAACTGAGTGACTCCCTGGAATGGCCCAAGATACCACCTTAGATACCATTTCCAGCCAATGAAAAAAGAAAATGTTTGGTGGGGTAGAACCAGGTTTTCAGGCAAAGCACAGGTAACAAGGATTAAGTTGTTATTCAGATTTAAGTCCATGCCTTCTCCATTGATAACTTTCTCTATATTTTTCTCCTCCTGGTACAGAGGGAGATACCCTTACAAATGGAAATTTCCCTTGTGAGGGCCAAAGGCAGGCAGTTCCCAAATGTGATACTTCAGCATATTGGTTATTTTGAATTAAAGTTACTTAAAAGAACAGTCAGTGCAATTAGAACACTCTGAGCCTCCCCTCCATATCCTTGTTGTCTCCAGAAAGCAGGAAATTAATCTCCCATGTGAAAGATACCTTCCCTGTAACAGGAGCTAAAGAGACATCTTTCTCTCCAGAGATAGGGAATTCAGAAATGAGAAGGCTGCATAAATAAACCTTGTTACTTTTGCTCATTTACTACCCTAATCAAAATTCTCTTTAGAATTCCTTACTGATTAAAGCTCCTCTAAACATAGATTTTCTTTGTCCTGCCAATTCCTCACATATTTATGCCTCTTTGCCTAAAGAGTATAAAAACTGCCTGCCTTGGTCATTTCTTTAGGTCTCAATTTTACTATTGGGCCTCTGTGTGCATGCAAGTAAACTTTGTTGTTGTTGTTGTTTTTTTCTCCTGTTAATCTGTATTATGCCAATTGATTCTAGACCAGCTAGAAGAATCTTGAACGTAGAGGAAAATTTTTTGTCCCCAACACCTTTATAAATCGAAATTACTCTTACCAAAGGGTAATTAACTTTTACTTGCTTTTTAGAACTTCTCTCATGTCTGCTATTTTTTAAAAAATAATCAGCATAAAATAATCTTTATGCCAAAGAGACATTTTCTTAAAGATTTTATTTATTTATTCATGAAAGACACACACACACACACACACACACACACAGAGAGAGAGAGAGAGAGAGAGAGAGAGAGAGAGAGAGAGACAGAGACACAGGCAGAGGGGGAAGCAGGCTCCATGCAGGGAGCCCGACTTGGGACTCATCCCAAGTATCCAGGATCATGCCCTGGGCTGAAGGCGGCGCTAAGCCACTGAGCCACCGGGGCTGCCCAAGAGACATTTTTGGATAACAAATTCTCCCATTTACTTCTTTAATACCTTGTATCTGCTTTTCCCTATTTCCTTCACTGTTTTAACTTTGGGGGAATTCTTTTTGTGTTTTATATCAATTAGAATTTGATTCAGCTGCCTAACACAAAAAGTCCAAAATGCCACTGATTTAAGCAATAGGAAAGTTAATTTTTCTCTTGTCTAAAATATTTCCAGGACTAGACATCCAGGGCTAGTAGTATAATTTTAAAGTCTCCAGGGATTGAAATTCCTTCCATTTTTCTGTCCCACTCTCCTAATATGGTCTAAGATGGATGCTGAAACTCTAGACATTGTATCTGTGTTCCATGCATTAGAAGAAGAGAGATTAGGCAATGGAGTGAGTTATCTTTAAGGAACCTTCCTGAATGTTGCACATAACAGTTTCATTTACATTACACTGGCCAAATCTTAGTCTTCTCCTTTGTTCTCACAGCAAGGGAGGTTCAGAAATACAGTTGTTTGGTTAAGCATATTGACAAACCAAACAAGTTCGAGGTTCTGCTATTAAGGAAAAGGAAAAGTAATATTGCGTAGCAATCTTTACTACATTATTACTAAGGGAACTTAAGGAAGGCAACAAGAAAATTCAAGGAGAAAATGTCCAAAGGATAGGAAGAGCAATGCTATGGTCATGCCTTCCTCTATTTTTCCCACATCAGGCTTATTTCAGACCACTTGGGTTTGTACATCTACTTCCGAAATTAAAAAAAAAAAAAAATCTCACTCTTATAGTAAAATATAATGATTTCCACATTCATGAGCACTTGACACTGTGGTAAGAACCTGGCATTTCTCTGCCCTTGAATTAACTGATGACCTTAATACATTTAAACATGAGTGCAAAAGAAATGGAGAGTAGATCGCTGAGTCTGTAGTTTGTGAGTTCCTTTGTTGAGTCATGGCTTTATAATCCAGTCTCTCCTTTTTTTGCCTGTGCTTATTCTTATGATGTATAAATGAGAGGTGACTACTTACAAATGAAGAAATCTAGTTTAAGCATAACTTACCCCAAAACACTTGAGCACTGACTTGGAGTACCTAAGTTCTTCCTTTTCCTTGGAAAAAGATTATTTTACTTACTTTACTATTTATGACTAAGACATTGTGCCACTTTTTTTGGAGATTTTAATAATGTGCTGATGCATAGATTGGTACCAAACTGCTAAGATATTAATGATGAATCCATGTTGGAATCTCACTTATACATGTAAGGTAGAGAATAGTGAAGCCAGTTTCCAAGCCTACTCATGTGTAGCCATATACATTTTTGTTAGCCAAGAAAGGATGCCCAGACCATTTTTGCATCATGCCCCTGTAAGAAGCAGAGTACCTAGTGAGCTCTGAATAAATGACATCATTTGTATGCAGATCTTCTTTATTCTTTTTTTTAAGATTTTATTTATTCATGAGAGACACAGAGAGAGAGAGAGAGGCAGAGAGAGAAGCAGGTTCCACGCAGGGAGCCAACGCAAGACTCGATCCCAGGACTCCCGGATTATGCCCTGGGCCGAAGGCAGGCGCCCAACCACTGACCCACTCAGGTGTCTCTGTATGCAGATCTTCTATTTGGAAAAAAAAAATAAGATCTTCTATTTGAAACTCTCTTCCTCTCTTCTTCATTGTCTTTATATTAGCATGTGTGTTAAAATCATTGTTCTTTCTAAGAATGAGAATGATCATATATTTTATTGACACTCTCTACTCTGGTTCTACTTAATGCATCTTAAACTCCAAAGAGATCTTGAATTCATATTGCCCCATCATCCATTATATTTTAAACCAAATAGTTTGTTCTTTGAATCAGAAATAGTCTAAGCTTGTATAGTGATTCTAGCAATTCAAAGAACTTTCCTAAAATGCTTCTCCATTAAGGAAAATAACTATTGTTCGGATTCATTAAAAGTAAAACCTATAAATAAAAGCAAAACTGAGCAAACTAGAGCAGTGTGCCCCTCAAATAGCATTATTTTCAAAAAACTATGTTGAATCTTTTGCATTCTGTGATCTCCTTAGTCATGAGAAGCTATTCTAAAGGCTGCGCAAGCTCTCTTCCTTTCAACAAAACAGAATTTTCACAACTTGCCTTGCCAAGCTGTAAATTCTTCTTTCAAAATACCAATATTTTGGTTGCATTTTTTCCCTTACACAACCCATTCACTTTACTTTTACAAGGCTTTAACTGGGTGGCCTACTACAGATTCTCAGATCTAGAGTATTTACTGTGCAGAGTCTGGACTGGGACTAGATACTGAACTACCAGTGTTTATTCATTCACTGAGCTGGTCATGCATATGGTATCCCATCTACTATTCTCTGTTTGTTGTTGCAGGTATTGGCTCCTGGGATCTAATTAGTGCAATGATTTGTTCCGTAAGAGGTGTTAATCCCATGCATCGTATCTGGTATCAGTAGGACTCCACAGCCATATCTGAATTCAAATGTTTCTATTTCATATTTAGATACAGCTAGAGGTCAAGATTTAATTGTATGGAGGGCAGGTGAAAACACAACTCCTCATTACTTTCCTTGCTCTGTGGTCTGTCTTTTAACCCAAAATCACTAATGCTACTTCTAGTTCTCAGGCTGATATGCAGTCTTTAATGGCTGGTGTCAAGATCCAGGAGATCAGAGTGATTTCCTCCTCTGCGGTTCATCAAGAAGTCCTCAGAGCCTCCGTTGACAGTCACTGACACCTCCAAAACAGAGGGAGTTGAGTGACAATATCTGCAGATAATGTGGTATTTCTGGGTAGGTACAATAATGTGAGATTAAAATTTTCAAAAGGACTTCTTACTTGAGTAGGAATGTTTCTCCAGTTGTTTATTGCCCATTCATTCATTAATTTATTCATTCAACAAACATTTACTGAGTGACTACTACATGCCAAGCTCTGTTGTAGGTGCTAGGGACTTGGCTGTGAACAAGACAACAAGGTCTCAGCATTCATAGAACTCATATTTTTGTGCAGGAGACACAAGAAACAAGGACAAACAAACTTCAGATGCTAAGAAGTGCTCTAAAGACAAAAATAGATGAGAAATTCATAAGTGGAAAAAGTATGACTTCTGACACTGTTTAAATGTACTCATCAGGGCCTTACCGCACATCAAAGAGATGTTCTGGGGTTTCTCATGTAAGTTTTTGAAATTCACTTGGAAAATGAGAGAGCAGATACAAACACAATCAATCATATTTCCAGTCTGAATGTCTGCCCACAGTCCCTATTGAAAAACAGCAGCCATCATTTCCACAATGAGATGGAAACCAGTAGTGTCAGCAGACACAATCTATTAACTTGCTATCTGTTGCTAGAGTGTCACGGAAATGCCTTTGCTAAACAAGTGAGTCTGATCCTATGCTGCTGACCCAGAAAGGTGGTCACCACATGCAGGTTTCTAGGCCAGGTTGACTAGTGATGACTCTCTCCAAGGGAGGAGAAATAAACAAATTGAGATGAGGAAAGCAATCCTGGGCTGTGTCAGTATGGGTGCCCTCTCTCGTTGTTGGGTTCATGCGTATGATTTGCCCCCAGCCTTGCTTCATTTTCTGTTTCTGGGGATGTCCTGTATGATGACTCTGTGTCTGTAAACAATTTCTTACATTTGATTTCTATGTGCTTTTCTACATTTCTACCTCACTGCTGTCCTGACTTGTATTTTATTTGCAGTCTGATTTCCTACTTCCAGTTTTTCTCCTAGTCACCTTGCCTTCTGGATACCCATTGCACAGCACATACCCTGGTGCAGTCACTAAGATACATGTACAGGCCTGTCTGCAAATGACCTTATGGGCTATGATCAATTGTGTTTTGAAGTCTTCACAGATATTTTTAAATCTGCTTAGTTCTGAAAAGTTCCTGTTTTAGTTTACTATTTTTAGATCAAGTTAGGAAAAAAAAATACACTCATCATTCCTTCTCAGTTTCCACCCTAATTTTTGGTGGTCTAAGCTTTAATCTGTATAAAGTTTGAAACTTGATTTTCCTTCCCCACTAGTTAAAGACGTAGAAGGGTCTTATCTCAAATATGGACTTCTCAACTAGGGACAGTTTTGTCCCCTAGGGGACAATTGGCAATGTCTGGGGACGTTTCTGGTTATCACAACCCGGAGAAAGTTGCTACTGTCATCTACTGAGTAGGTGCTAGATAGATATCACAGATTCTGCTAAACACCCAACAGGGCAAGCCCTCACAAGAAATCATCTGGACCTGTGAGGGAGGAAATAAATTCCCTCTACCCTTAGGTTCTTGGCGGAGAGCCTCCCCCCCACACACACACTCCCACCCCTATAATAAAAGACAAATTAAAAAGAGAACAACAAACTGAAGTTTAATTACATGCATACCTCTTGTATACAGAGGAGAGACCCAGAAAAACTGAGTACCTCCCTGAAATGGCCCAAGCCACCACCTTAAAAACTATCTCCAGCTAAAGAAAAAGAAGATGTTGGGAGCACTCCACTGTATAACTGAAACTGATGTAGCATTGTATATCAATTATATTCAGATAAAAAAAAGAAAAAAGAAGATGGTAGGCGTGGGTGAGCCAGTTATGGGAAACTCTCAGAAAAAGCACAGTGAATAGAGGTCAGGTTGTTATGCAGATTTAGGTGTTACCTTCTTCCTTGGTAAGAGTTTCTAGAGATTTGGTCATCCTCTTCCTGGTATAAAAAGGGAGATACTCTTATAAATAGAGATTTGTTTATAAATGTAAATGTTCCTTACAAAAGAGTAACTTCTCAGTTTTCAGAGCTTTTCCTATGTCTACTCATTCTTAAAAAATATTTTAATAATCCTTATGCAAAAGATAAATATTTGGGGGTGGCAAATTCTGTTCCCTTTATTTCAAATATCAGTAGTGCTGAGAAATCCTGATAGAGACTGAATTAGGTTGATACAGGACTTTATCCCTCTGCAGTTTCCACTCAAAGCTTGCTCTCATCTTACATATATGTGCTTATAGGTGTCCTGAGGAATGGAACATGGAAAAGTGTATTTTTAATGATGGCCTGGTATGAAGAGAAAAATTTAAGGAAAATATTTGAAATATATGCAAACGTCATAGTGTGTCATTACTACATTAGCAAATTTTCGATGTATTATATTTAACTTAAATTTTGTAAATTAAGATTTTATAGCCACTTGAAATATATGGTTTTACTCACATGATTATAAAATTAATAATTACATTCGGGCAGCCTGGGTGGCTCAGTGGTTTGGCGCCTGCCTTCGGCCCAGGGCCTGATCCTGGAGTCCCAGAATCGATTCCCACATCGGCTCTCTGTGTGGAGCCTGCTTCTCCCTCTGCCTGTGTCTCTGCCTCTCTCTCTCTCTCTCTCTCTGTGTGTCTCTCTCATGAATAAATAAAGAAAATCTTTAAAAAAATAATTACATTCACTTTGAGGTGTTTTTTTTGCTCTATACAGTTTTAGCTGCTGCATTACAGAAATTGTACTTTTTGAGTTTTGTTTGTTTGCATTGTTTATCAGCTTGTAAGATGATCAGTGTTCTTTATTCAATCATTTAAACAGCATTATCATTTGCTTTTTCACTAATGAGAAGTGGGGAATCATTTGGTGAAGGGTGCTAGATACAGTTGAAAACATACACACACAAAGGTATATATATATTTGACAGAGAGAGAGAGAACACAAGCAGGGGGAGTGGCAGAGGGAGAGGGAGAAGCAGGCTCCCCATGGAGCAGGGAGCCCAACACAGGGATCCATCCCAGGACCCTAGGATCATGACCTGAGCCAAAATCAAGAGTTGAATGTTTAACCAATTGAGCCACCCAGACACCTCCAGGTGAAATAATATCCTAAAAATAAAAGTGCTAAGTATTCTCAGAATTACATATTATATAAGGGAAAAAAAAAACAGAAAAGTGACCCTTTACCTTTCTAGTAACATTTTAAAAGTAGTTAAATCCTGGAAACAGCATCTGGGCTTTAGTTCCAGTTTTTGCTTTCTGAATTAAAAACAATGAAATCAATATTCTGAATGACTGTTCAACTTTTATTTATTTCAAAACTCAAGTTAGTGGTTTTATTTGCTAAACCAAAGGCAAATATTTCCAATAGGGAAATACTTACCTGAACAATTTCAGCCTTCAGAAATGAGATAATTTACCAATTTATAGTCATGAACAAGGAAAGTATATGGAAAGAAAAATAATTTTTTCCAGGTTGTATTTTCAACAATTTTTAAAAGACTCAAGACAATAGCTCTCACGTCCAAATCTTTCATGAAACTATTAGAACTTGCTTGTATAAACTCCATTTTATAGGATTTCTTCTTGCCTGGAGTACTTATTTAGGTAGAGAAGTAACAAAATCCATATTATAAGGCTTAGTGGCACAGAGATATGAATAATTATTTATAGAATTACATTTTCAAGAACTAAAAGGAAATGATTACTGCCTCCATGTTTTTACACAATTCTGTTGTTTCATGGCATTTAAAGTGGCCCCCAGCGCAAAACACAGGATCTGCAACTAAAAGTTTGGGGATGAAAGTCAGAGTAACATAGTTAAGAGATTCAATGTTGGGTGACGGGCACTGAGGGGGGCACTTGATGGGATGAGCCCCCATCTATTGGTGTTATTCTGTATGTTGGTAAATTGAACACCAATAAAAAATAAATTTATTTTAAAAAATAAAAAACATAAGAGATTCAACGTCAAACAAACCTAGTTTCAGATTCATGTCCCACTCTACTAACCATGGGCCCTTGGACAAGTTGCAGAGCTTGTCAACTAGTCTGGCCAGTGCACACAGGTGTTACTGGAAGGCCAAGATATTGCTCTCCTCGATCTTAGGGCAGCTAGAGCCTCAGAGCCTATAGCCTTTGGCCATTCTTTCTGTAAAAAAAAAATGGGATTGCTGTGAGAATTAAGTTACATTAATATTCTTCCCGGTATAGAGTGAGAGCTCAATATATGTTATAGATGAGTAGTAGCACTAAAGGGTTGAAATATGTAAGACATGTTAAAGAACCAATTATTTAATAATCTGAACCTCCATATAAAATGCAAGGCATGTGAGAGGGAGAATCATATATTCATCTTAAATATATTTTTAAAGATTTATGTGTTTATTTTAGAGAGAGAGGGAAAGAGCATGGGGGGAGGAGCAGAGAGATAATCCTCAAGCTGACTCCTTGCTGAGCATGGAGCCTGACACAAGGCTTGATCCCAGGACCCTGGGATCACGACCTGAACAAAAACCGAGAGTTCACAAATTAACCAACTAACCAACCCAGAGGTCCCGCTATGATTTATTATAACCATGTGCATGTGCATATATTACTTTTTCAAAAACTAGTGGCTTTTTCAAAGGATCATAACCTTCAGTGTTATCTCCTGATGGAATCTCCGTATGGATATATTATTTTCTTTCTTTATTTTCATTTTCACCTTTTGTGGTGCTTCACCCAGGTTTTGACATTAACCAGAGTATTTCTTTTTTTTTTTTTAACCAGAGTATTTCCATTGTTGAATGAGCAGCTGTCAGAGGAAGATGCTTTGTTTTGTTCAGTGGTGGTTGTTTATTCTTTCTGACCAGAAACCATATATGCCATGCTTCTTCACCAGCCTATCAAGTTTTCTATTATCTCTGGCTGTGAATTTGACAACTTCCTGGGCTTTATTTTGTTGTCAGTCAGAAGAACATACTTACTTTGATGTGAGCCTGCCACTAGCCTTCACTTTCTAACTTTTTTCTTTATAATGACTTGAAAGAGCTTGCAACAGGATCTGTGTCTCCATGCTTGCTAGACAGATACCCTGCCTACATTTGAGTCCATCTGGTGCTTGCTATGAAGTTTTCAATTGTACAAGTAGAAACTAGACTTGAGTGGCCGTACCTGATTTTAACCAAAAGCTAGGACACCATTGGAGAGCAAAGGAAAGAAACAATTTCATCCCCATGCCAGACATCTGACATTTGAAGAGACTTTCCTATTTAGGATATTCTATTGAAGTAAATTCACCCATTTAAAAAAAAATTCACTTCCCAATGTGTGCCAGGCGGTCCATCACAGACAGAGGAGACTAAGAATAGAATTCCACACGTCCTGGACTTGAAAGAGCTTGCAATTTAGCCTGTACCAGAATCACCTGGAAAGCTCATAAACATGCATATTCTAAGTCTCCAACTACAATAGGTCTGAGCTATAGGCTCAGGAATCTGCATGATTTGCAGGCGTCTCAGATGATTCTGATCCAGTTGACCTTTGGATGACACTTTAAAGAACACTGGCTGGCAGGGGACACAACCAGATAAAGCATAAAGAAAAGCTTGTAGTTAGGAATGATTATGGTGTTGGTGGGCAGTGAAGAGGTACCTTGTTGGGAGATCTAGGTCCCTGTTATGGAATAGTGGGATGAGAGTACAGAGGCAAGGTCAGGCCAGCACAGGCAAAACCTTGGATGTCAGTCTGAGGAGGTTGAACAAATTCTACATGTCATAGCATTTTAGCTATATCAAAGAGGTCATTAAAGAACCACTGGATGGAGATATATATATATATATATATATATATATATATATATATATAAAATGGAATATTACTCAGCCATCAGAAAGGATGAATACCTACCATTTACATCAATGTGCATGGTACTGCAGGATATTATGCTGAGAGAAACAAGACAATTATCATATGGTTTCACTCATATGAGGAATATAAGAAACAGCACAGAAGATTATAGGGGGAAGATTGGAAAACTGAATGGGAAGGCATCAGAGAGGGCGACAAACCATGAGAGGCACTCAACTCTAGGAAACAAACTGAGGGTTGCTGGAGGGGAGGTGAGTGGGTGATGGGCATTAAGGAAGGCATGTGATGTGATGAGCACTGGATGTTATATGCAACTGATAAATTGTTGAACACTCCATCCAAGACTAATGGTGTACTATATGTTGGCTAATTGAATTTAAATTAAAAAAAAGAGACACTGGATGTTTTGAATAGAAAGGTGCTTCTATGAGATTTATGTCTCAAGGAAATTATTCTGGCAGCAATGTCTAAGATGAATTGGGGCAAAAGGAACTTGAGAGCTTCTAAAGCCAGGAAGCATCAGTTGTATTTGTCCAAGTGTGAGATGACAAGGACTCGGACTAGGGTGGTAGCAGTGAACAGATATAAAAGGCATACACTGGAAGGACTGACAAGGCACCCGAAGGTTGCAGAGGATGAGGGCAAGAAAGGATACAGAGAAGGCTCTAAGGTTTGGTACTAGAACTAATGAAAGGTTGAAGATGGCAGTGACAAACATAGGAAGGTGGTAAAGGTGAACAGATTTCCTGGGAAGACGAAGAGTAGACATTTGGACACACTTGATCTGGATTGAAAGGAGAAAATATTCAAGTAGATGTCTCCTGCTGGCAATTAGAGATATTGACTACAGACTAAGAAAAATGCACACCCTAGGTCCTAATAATGGTGACATGACCCCAAACTGTATTATTTCTGTTGGGTTTTGTAAGAAAAAAAAATCTTATTACTATACCAAGAATAATCTTTATGTATGTATTTACTTTTAAATTGCAGTGTTTATCATTTATGATAGAGGAGAAACTACATGATTTTCTTAGTTTTCTCTTAAATTATACATTAAAATATCAGTGAACATTAAAGTGTTCCTTTAAGGGATACCTGGGTGGCTCAGTGGTTGAGCATCTGCCTTCAGCTCAGGTCGTGATCCCAGGGTGCTGGGATCGAGTCCCACATCAGGCTCCCTGCAGGGAGCCTGCCTCTCCCTCTGCCTATGTCTCTGCCTCTCTTTCTGTGTCTCTCATGATTAAATACATTAAAAAATAAACAAATAAAATAGTCCTTTAAGAACCAGGGTAATGCTTTTGGAGGAGGTATTTGGGCTGACATTGCACGGATTAGATTTTAGCGCAGAAAGTAGCACAGGTACTCTCCTAAAGGCGGGCCAAATAAAAACGTCTACTGCATCAAGGACTTGCAAGTGTTCAGAATTTCCAAGGGCAGAAGACCCTGAGGAAATAGATAATAGTGAAAAATGGAGAGGCTGAAGTTGGTTCATTTATAAATAGCTAAGATTGTTCATACTGTGTTTTAGAACTTTGTAGGAGGAAAAAGCCCAACTCCGGTTCATTGTGACCAAAAGAGTCCAGCAGTTCCAGCAGAGGAAACAAACATAGACTGCTTTAAGTAACATACAGATATGTCAACCAAAGTGTTTCTTTTTACCACAGTTTACAGGTCACACAAAACTTTTTAATCTTTCAGGAGGTCTGTGATATCTGTTCTCAGATGATCAATATATCTGAAAAGAAGCTATGTGCTAATTGGTCTCTAAGTCTCCAGGGACCAATGAGCATGTAGCATTTAAAGGAACCATACACAATGTAATAACCATTATTCATTGACTATAAAGAGATCCAGAGTTTTACAGAACAGCCTGCACTGGCCATTTAGGCCAAAAATAACAGACATCACTTCCTCTGTCAAACAGGTGTCATTTGATTGATATTTGTACTTATTTTTCAAAAACAAAAAATAAGTAACTGACAAGTTTAAGGACTAAAATTCAGAGCCTTGTCTTTTAAGTGATGAGAATTCTGCTAATACATAATATTTTCAGTGATTATCTGTGTAGGTTAGGAAAAGTCCATGTGGACAGGTGAATATTCAACTTCAAATGGCAAAAGTCAAGTGGAATTTGACCTGGCTATTGATAAACTGATTATTTTCTGCCATACTGGGAAGGTATCCAAGGGGATACTGGAAAATCCTCTAATGTCTGTTTGGTTCCTGACTGGAAACTTTGTAATGTTTTCTGGGTGATAGTTTGGTGGATTTTTAATAGTCTCGGTAGGCTTAACTACAAAACTTTATTATTTTTATATTTTATATATTTTTTAATTGGAGTTTGATTTGCCAACATATAGCATAACACTCAATGCTCATCCCGACAAGTGCCCCCCTCAGAGCCCGTCACCCAGTCGCCCCATCCCCCCACCCACCTCCGCTTCCACCGCCCCTTTTTCGTTTCCCAGAGTTAGGAGTCTCTCATGTGTCGTCACCCTCTCTGATTTTTCCCACTCATTTTCTCTCCTTTCCCTTATAATCCTTTTCAGTATTTTTTATATTCCTTGCATGAGTGAAACCATATGATGTTTGTCCTTCTCCGATTGACTTACTTCACTCAGCATAATACCCTCCAGTTCCATCCACGTCGAAGCAAATGGTGGGTATTCATTGTTTCTGATGGCTGAGGAATATTCCATTGTAGACATAGACCACAGCTTCTTTGACTAGGTAGGTGTCCCCTTCCTCCCTCGCCACTCCATGTGTGTCCCTCTCCAAGCTGCGTGTTTGGTCAAAGAGGACGACCATCCCCAATAGAGGAGGACCGTTCTTCGGTCAAGGGTATACGAGTAGCTGTGCTCCCCTGCTAGAACCTCCAAACAAGCTCTCAAGGACTCCGATATTTTAAACAATTATTTAGTTGTGTATCGACAGAAATTAAACATTCAAAGGTAATGAGCTTGATCATTACAAAGTGTCTCTTTAAAGATGATGCAATAATGGCTAGTGTTGCATTTACTCTTTGAAGCATGGGCAGAGGAGAGTATCTCAACTTAATATTTTAACTTAATATTTAAGCTGATTGCATTGGCTGTAAAAAAGGGCACTTCAGCTATGTAGAAAGTGGTTGTCTTCCTTTGCAGCCCATATGCAAAGTGTAGGGGAGGAAAACTTTTTCCTTCTTCCCCTCTAGGTTCTTTGGCTGCTCTAATAATTAAATTGATATAAAACAGATTAACTGGGAAAAAGAAAAAACAGATTAACTGGAGAAAAACAAATTTAATTTCTCACGTACAGGAGCCCCAAACATACGAGGCTCAAGTAAGTGACGAAAGCAGGCAGCTTTTATGCCTTTTTATTTTTATTTTTTTAATTTTTATTTATTTATGATAGTCACAGAGAGAGAGAGAGAGGCAGAGACACAGGCAGAAGGAGAAGCAGGCTCCATGCACCGGGAGCCCGATGTGGGATTTGATCCCGGGTCTCCAGGATCGCACCCTGGGCCAAAGGCAGGCACTAAACCGCTGCGCCACCCAGGGATCCCCTTTTATGCCTTTTTAATAAGGAAACAATACATTTGTAAAGAATTGACAAGACAAAGGGGTGTAGGCTTGCGGTAGTAAATTAGTGGAAAAAATAGCAAGGTTGTTTATATAGCCTTCTCCAGCCTTAATTCCCGGTCTCTGGTGATAAAGAAGACTTGTACCCTCCTGATACAGAGAGAATAAAAACCTACACATGGGAGATTTATTTCCTGCTTTCAGGGGAGCAAAGGAGGGTCAGAGTGTCCTTCTTGCACTGGCTGTTTCTCAAGTAACTTTAATTCAAAATAATCAAAATGCCAAAGTGAGCACACGGTGCTCCCTCTCAAAAGCATTCATTGTTTTAAAAGACCCTCAAAGTGAGGCCATCTGTCTCTGCCAAGGTGGATTAACTCACTTCATGCCCCTCATTTAGGCTGGCTACATGTTTCAGCCTCTGAAGAGAGCTTTCCCAATGATGCCAACTCAGCCAGTTGGAGGTCAATTATACATGTCTGCACTCCCAGGATTATCCAAGTTTGTCTTTGGAGAGGAAGCCTGATGCAAGATACAGTTGGTGTTGGGACGCCAGGGTGGCTCAGCGGTTGAGCGTCTGCCCTCGGCTCAGGGCGTGATCCCAGGGTCCTGGGTTCGAGTCCCACATCAGGCTGCCTGCATGGAGCCTGCTTCTCCCTCTGCCTCTCTCTCTCTCTGTCTCTCATGAATGAATAAATAAAATCTTAAGAAAAAAGATACAGTTGGTGTAGCCCTGCATTCATTTTCCATTCTTCCTCCGAGCGACGTGGCCAGGCATAGTTTGGGAATCCAGGGGATATGGAAATAAACCAGATTACCTATTGCCCAATGTCTTTCTCTGTTTGGCCACCAGTGCTACAGTTATGAGGGTCCACAGACTGAAGAGGACCTAGTGGCAAAGGAAGGCATATAAAACCTTTTTCTTCTGGTTGAGCCCACCCCAAACAGAAGGTGAATTGCATAACAGACCTCTCTCAGACACCTTAAAAAACAAAATTGGTGTCAATTCTAACACTTTTCTGAGCATGCATTCTTTCTTTCTTATCTCATATTCATTGAAATATACCGCTGTTTGTTATATTGTTCCATGTAATTCTAGAATAAGTCCCTGCAACCTCACTTGACAGTTATACCATGATGTTGTTTTTCCTGTGTCACCAATAATAATGGGCCCTTTTGATGCTTTGTATTAGGAAAAAAAAATATGTACCATAAAAAGATACCTATTAGAGGTCAGCTGCATAGAGCATGGATTTTATATTTATCCTGGTCACTGATATAATCACAGACTTGGGCACGTAATACTTTGAATGAACAAATGAGAGAATAAATGAAGGGATGAATGAAAGGTTCTATGCTTAAAATACGAATGGAAATATAGAAATGAAGTTACGTTAACAACCAGTTGGTTTCGTAAGCAAAGCTTAATGTTGTTCACCAAGCTTATCATGCCACTTGGTGTAAGTTCTTTACAAATCAGCAGTAACTCCTCATATCCTAAAGATTCTCCTCTCAGGAAATTGATCATTACTATCCCTTCTATAGCTCATAGCAGAAATTCCAGTTTGCCACTTTTCTTCTCAGTGCTATATGATGGGATCTTCAGCCAGTGCATTTTAAAGTTTGAATACATCAGTATTCTCTTTTATTAAGCAAAGGTGGCTGCATCAGGAATTCTCTGGTGGATTCACTCATTGTAGTCACGGAGAGCTACTCTACTGGAAGACAGTCTTGCATGTAAAAGCAGCCAACCATCTTTCTCATTAGCGTGGATTTTTACTTCTCTCACATTATTGAACAGGCAATATACCTTTTAATCTTTGGTATATATTGGTCATATTTCTTACTTCGAAGTCTAGTTCCATTTGATTGGGAATTCCTTAGGTAAACAATGTCCAGCTACATAATGAAAGGAAATTAAAACTAGAAAAGGCTTCAATGTATTGCAGTGTTTCTCCCACTCCGTGGAACCTTTAACCCGTGGCTCCCTTCTTTTGTTAAGTATTTTACTGCCAGTTTTAAGAAAATGTCTTTCCTCCTTGTACATTTGAATTAAAATGACAAAGCAGCATGAAGAATTTATTAGAAATGGCCTTCCTTCCATCATCTGATAAAGCCAAATCTACTTCTTGCCTTACACCCCATTACTGACACTAAGATATATATACTTTGGAAATTCTAACATGTCTCTATTACCATTCAAATTTTGTAGCTTGTAACAACATCTGTAGAACTTAATGCCCTATTCTTTAAAAACTAATGCCTACAAGAGGAGTAATAATTGTTAAATTAAATATGTAACATGTAATGTAACAGAAGCCACACATATGAGCTGTGTATAATTAGCTCCATCTTAATGCCCTCTTTAAATTCACTGTTTCTTTTATCCTTCCACAATTCTTCAATAAATATATATATGATGGGGCTCAGGGCAGGCTGGCACTTTGGCATGTGGATTATTTGAAGCTGAAAACAATCAAGGCCCAAAAGATTCAGGAAAAGCTTTTACCTCCCCCTTAAATGCCTTTAGGAATTATTTATTTATTTATTTATTTATTTATTTATTTATTTATTTTTATTGGTGTTCAATTTGCCAACATATAGAATAACACCCAGTGCTCATCCCATCAAGTGCCCCCCTCAGTGCCCGTCACCCAGTCACCCCGTCCCCCTGCCCACCCCACTTTCTACCACCCCTAGTTCGTTTCCCAGAGTTAGGGGTCTCTCACGTTCTGTCTCCCTTTCTGATATTTCCCACTCACGTTTTCTCCTTTCCCCTTTATTCCCTTTCACTATTTTTTATATTCTCCAAATGAATGAGACCATATAATGTTTGTCCTTCTCCAATGGACTTCTTTCACTCCCTGTGTCCCACTGTCTGCATGGCAGGACAAACATTTGTTTACCAAACATTTGCTCTTCACGTCTTCCTGTGAACTGTCTTCCTTCCCTTTGAAGCCCCAGATCCGCTACCCCTGTCTGCTCAGCTCAGGATAGCATCCAAGCCTCAACTGCCTGCCATTGAACCTCTCAACGTTTATACGAAGTTCCTATAGGTATGAAATTAATTTTTTTCTCCTGTTAATCTGTCTTATGTCAATTTAATTATTAGACTAGCCAAAGGTCTAGAAGGGAAAAGTTTTCCTCCCCTACGTATATAATCTTTTCTACATTATCAACAATAATCTGTGTATAATTTAACCTTTGTATGCATTTGGCATATTCTTCATTCTTATCTCTGTCCTCAGGAAAATGATTTCAGGCATGGTATGAGTGTAAAATAAAGATATTTTTAGCACTTTAAAAAAATAATTTCCCTTTCTCTAGTGGGACTTTCTCTAAGTATAAATATGGAACAAAGCTTCCTCTCATGATCAGTTTTAAAATTCCGTATTACCACGGTTACACTTTTCAAAAACTATCCTAAGAAAATAATGTCCCCACTCCCTAAGAAAAACATACCCAAAAATGTTCACTACAGCAGTGTTTATAAATGATTAAAAAATGGGACCAAAAAATTTTTAAAAAATGGGACCAACATAAGTGTCCAGTAACAGGATCCTAAAGGTAATGTTACATCTGTGGTGTGGAATACACTAGCCATTAAAATGAAAATTATGACTATTACATAGTTACCTGAAAAAAATAAATATATTAAGTAAAGCATAAAAAGCCAAAGGCAAATTTTTATCTATATTATGATTACAGGTATGTCAAAACAAGAGCTAGCAAAGAACAAGGAACATTGACAACAGAGAAGCTGTTTGAGATATGGAATAGGAATTTTTATTTTAAAAATGTTTTACTGTTACTGTCATGAAAGTGTTTTAATTTTTGATGTTTTTTGAGGTTTCCATATAACTATGTTTCCCCTAACCAACTGCTGATGGTAAGAGACTGTAATTAATGCATTGTTCTATCCTATTTAGCCTTTGGCGTTGAACTCGGGCAGCATTCATGGGCTGTTAGGTTTTATGACTCAGTAATGACAGAACAGTTTCTTAAAGTCTAAGTGACCTCCAAATAGCTAAAAGATATGTTTAGATTCTCTGCTATTAAGGAATAAATAATGCTGCCTATTCTTTCAGCAGGGGAATTTATTTGACTAACTAAAACATGCAAAAAAGAATTATCTACATGTTATTCATTGTTCTATATCCATAGGTGGAATGGAAGCTAAACAGCTTACATGAGCTTGACAAAATTAGTATAGGATTAATTACTTTTGTTACTTTTGTAACAAGATTCTAACTGGATTCAGCTTATTCAGGTTTAGGTCAATGTGACTTAATGTTTTTGACTTTCTCTCCTCTGACATTGCCGTTATTCTAAATCTAGCTCACAGACAAGTAATATCAATTGTTCCAAAACTGCAGCTCCATGAACAAGGACATAGAACTTCATTAAATACTTTATTAGTATGCTTTTTAAAAATGACATAGAAAATAACATGGCACTGTGTGTCCTGAGTGGAATAATGGCCTTGGAAAGACATCCACATCCTAGTCCAAGAAGCCTACACCTATGTTACCTTACATGGCACAAGGGACTTTGGAGATGTGATTAAGGATCCTGATGTGGGGAGACTATTCTGGATTATTTGAGTAGGAAAGATACACACAAAAGTCCTTATAAAAGGCAGGCAAGAAGGTGTTAGAAGGAGATGTAAGGATATAGACATAGGTCAGAGGAGAGAGCTTTGAAGATGGAAGAAGGGGCCATGAGAAAAGGAATCTAGATGAATTCTAGAAGGTGAATAAGGTAAGGAACTGGATTCTTCCCTAGAGGCTCCAGAAGGAAAGCAGCCCTGTCCACAAGTTGATTTTAGCCCAGGGAGACCCATTTCAGTCTTCTGACCTCCAGAACTGTGAGAGAATACATTTGTGTGTTTGAAGCCACTAAGTGTGTGTTAATTTGTTAGGGCAGCAATAGAAATCTAATACAATGTGTTTCATAGTGTGTTCCTGAAAAGCTCATGCAAATCTAAGGGGTTTTTTTTTTTAATTTTAATTTGAGTATAGTTGACACACAATGTTACATTAGTTTCAGGTATAGGACATAGTGATTCAACTTCTCTATACATTGCGCTGTGCTCGCTGCAAGTGTAGCTACCATCTGTGGCCATACAATGTGATTACAATATCATCGACCATAGTCCCTATGTGGTGCCTTTCACCCCTGTGACTTCTTTATCCCATAACTGGAAGCCTATGTCTCCCAGTCCCTTTCGCCCATTTTGCCTATCCTGCCTCCCCCTGGCAACTATCAGCTTGTTCTCCATGTTTATGGGTCTGCAAATCTAAGTGTTGAAGCTCACGAGATACCCACTTTTTTAAACATGGTAAGGAAATTCACTATTTCAAGGAAGCTCAAGGAATGAATCCAATTTTAAAGCAAAGACTCCTTTTCCAGTGTGAAAATCCATCTAATACTAACATGATTTCTATGCTTACGTTGTTCTTTGCCATGTTCTTCTAACACAGAAAATGTTAGAAAATACCCTAGATAAAGGAACAAATGTTGCCTTGTTATAATAGAAAAATGTAAGATTCTGGACTTTTAAGCCTAGAATGTGGGTCAACTGTGACCTCAGGGGTCACTGGAATATTGGTAGTGGTGTCTGTTGCGTGCGTGTTTCTTATGTTTCTCCTTCATAAGGAAATCTTATCCCCTGTGTCCTACAAGACTTGCCTAGGTTTGCCTCGAGATCTTGAAGCTTGCCTCTGGCAGTGAGATTCCTGAGAGTCAGGCAAATCACAGAGTGGGATGGGGGCTCACACATGAATCAGTGCCATTTAGGAACTTACTTACTGAACAAAAGCCCTGGACCCCGGTGGGCGCAGAAGTGCTAGTTAGGAAGCAACAGGTGGCTGTTTCTAGGAGTTAGAATTGGACTCCTTTTTTTTAGTACAGCCCTGGGACATTTTCAACTGGGACCTCCCCCACTACTCTCTAAAGAAACAAAATAAAATATTTTCCAGAGCTCTAGGCTGCTACCCCACAGGGTAGCCGAGGTCAGAGTTTGCTACCCACTCTAATTTTCCTGAAAATCATCTTTGTTCATCCTATAGGAAGCAGCCTACAATTTGCACCAGTGCTGCACCGAGAAAGAAAATGCAGTGAGAAGACTCCTGGAGCATTCCGCAAGGACTTTTTGTAGATTCTGGTTTACACAACAAGTACCCAGCATGTGGAGTCAAGGTAGGAACTAGTAAAAGTGTGAAACAAAGCAAACCAAAGTGCAAAACCTTGAGCTGTGTAGCTATTTCAGGACTTCTGTTTTCTCCTACTGCAGTTTACTAATTGGTTTGTGAAAAGCATATCTGTGACTCCTCCTGAACTCAAATTGCTCATTTACCTGACGCTTTATTTTCCAGTATCTCAAAGGATACACAGCATGTCTCCTGATTCTTCAGAACTTCCTTCGACTTAATTGGCAAGTGAGGAATCCTGAGCTGTTTGATGAGTGTGTTCTGAGGGCCCGGGCTGGAGATCTAGAGTAGGGACAAGGATTGATGGACACTGATCTCATGTCGATTTGAGTCTGAAGAGCTTGTTAGGCAACTTGGGAGCATGACTTAGAGGTACAGATGGAGGTGGCGGTATAAACAAAGATTTGTCTGCTGCTCTACCACAGATTCAGCCTCTGTAATAGAGTCCACTTGTTCATTCCTTTCCACAGATGAAGATTTGTTGACCCATTGCTTGGTGCTAGTAGAAAATATCTCAAACTAACTATAGTTATAGTTTTACATTCTTTATTTTTAGGTTAACATTTTCTTTAATTTTTATGTCAAGTTTATTGCATTATAATCTATATAGAATAAAATGTACCCATTTCTTTTTTTAAAAAAGATTTTATATATTTACTCATGAGAGAGAGAGAGAGAGAGAGAGGCAGAGACACAGGCAGAGGGAGAAGCAGGCTCCATGCAGGGAGCCCGAAGTGGGACTCGATCCCCGGACTCCAGGATCACACCCTGGGCTGAAGGCGGCGCTAAACCATTGAGTCACCCGGGCTACCCAATTTTAGCAATTTTAGTGTAATTGTACTGGTGTCTCTTATGGCTTTAATTGGCATTTCCTTTTGATAATGCTGTTGAACATTGTTTCGTGTTCTTTTTTTGTTTTGTTTTGTTTTGTTTTGTTTTTCTTTTTGGCCATTTGTCTATCTTCTTTGTGAAGAGTGTACAGATTTTTGTATGGCTTTAAATTGAGTAGTTTACCTTTTTATTATTTAGTTGTAGTTTATGTATTCTGGATAATAATCTTTATTAGATATATGTATTATAAGTACTTTTTCCCAGTCTTTTTCATTTCCTTGATGATGAAGAATCACTGATTTATTTAGGTATTTGTCAGCTATAAACATGTCTAAGTGAAGTGATCAATGTTGCTTTTCAACCTGCCTACGCGACAAAATGCTCAAAAAGTTTAAGACTTTTGAATTTTAGAACAATTAATTATAATTGAGTGACATTTTCAAGGACTCATGAAAATACTCAGGAACACAAAGGTAGTGTTAATATTCTTGACCTGACATAATGAACAAAATCTTCCTTGTTAAAATTCTCCTTGCAAGACAATAGAATCAAAGATCTATACTTTGAGTGCTCTCCTCATGCGATGATTTATTATACTGTTGGTTTAGATTTTTTGAATTAAAAAATTATTTTGATTTCATAGTTTTTAAGAGGATTATTTTTTTTTGTGCTCGGAGAATCAGAATTCTACACGTTAACGCAATTCACAATTATAGATTATCAAAGAGCTGTTTCAGTTACATTTGAAATATTACATTATGCTAATACTGGGTTTTTAACACATGATTTATGGGTACATATTTAAAGAAGGATGTATTGCACACTTCAATATATTTCTACCAAGAAATCTGTGCAGATCTAAGAAAAAATAACTAACAACAGCAGCAACTACAAGACCTATGGGACTTATGGAAAGGATCAGTCAGACAAAATAATAAAAAAATAGCCTCATTAAGACACATCATGTTAAAAATTTAGTTATAATGGTAAATTTTTAAGAAACTGTATATACATCTATTAAAACTACCAGTCATTTCCTGCAAATGTCAAGATGCCCCAGACTTGTCCTCTGCAATACTAAGTATAGGAAAGCAACTCTTTGATAGCTACATATTTTTTTAAAGATTTATTTTAGAGAGAGAGACAGTGCAAGCAGGGAAAGGGACAGAGAGACAGGGAGAGAGGGAATCTCAAGTGGACTCCTCCCTCAGCACAGAGCCCCACCCTTGATCCCAAACTACCTTGGGCTAGAACAGTTATCCAGGCAAGCTTCAACAGAGAAAAGGAGAGAAAAGACATGTGAAACCATACAAAGTACAGGGCATCACCTATGATTTTTTCCTTGCCAAAAATTTTTACCTGATTCTAATTGGATAAAAAGATTTACCTTCCAGTTTAGCATAAAGGATCAATTTATGATACCAAGAAGAAGCAATCAGGTAAATTGAGAATGTGGGAGATTTTACAAAATAAATGGCCTGATTTCTTTGAATATCAATGTCATGAGAAAGTCAATATTGTAGATGATATGAGACTAACAACCAAATGCAATGAGGAGAGCTTGACCGGATGGATTCTGGTTTGGAAAAATATATAAAAGATATTTAGAGTATAGTAGTGAAAATTCTAAAAGGAATTGCATGTTAAGGAGAGATTCAGAAATCATTAATTTTCTTAGGATGGTTCTGATTTTGTGTTATGTTGGAAAGTGTTTTCAATTTTAGGAGAGGCATGCTGAAGTTTTAGGGATGAAGAGTCATGATGTTTGGGACTTAATTCCAAATGGTTGAAGACAAAAATGCATGTACACACAAGCATGCACTCATATTTATACGTATCTAGACAAATCAAATGTGGCTAAAAATGTTACCAATTGTTGAGCCTGTATGTTGAGTTATGGGACTCATTATTCCAGCAGTGGCTGCCTGGTTAAAAATGTAGGCTTTGCTGTGAAATCCACTGCTTGTTTTGTAATACTCCAGCATCATGACATTCTGAAATTATAAATCAAAAAAATTTCAGTGTTATTTTGAAGAAAAAAAGCAACTAAGTTGTATAGCACTTGATTGAAAGGTAGGGTGAACAGCACTGGATAAGGAAAGGAAAGGGCTAGAAAGTTAAAACCAGGGTCTAGAATATCAGAAACATGGTTTCCATCACACAGACCCCTTTGGCTTATAAGGGTGAGCCAAGTTTATGTTTTTATTTTTATTTCATCTTGGTTTTGTTTTTGCTGACATTCATTTGCTTTCCTTATTCATTTTTAATTCCAGGAAACGGACACCTGAATATCTCACATCCATTATACTTATATTCTAAAGGATATGGGCCTGTTCCCAAACTGGCAATGGCTAGTACAACTCTCCTTGGTCTGCTAGACAGTGAACACAGTTAATAAAGCCTGTTTTTTTTTTTTTGTTTATTGCACAGAAGGGCTATCGATCACCCAAAGCACATCCAAACATACAATTGGAACTTGAAAAAAGAGATGTTTGGCTAAATGCATCTTATACCTAGAATTTCTGTGCAAGTGAAATGCCCTGTTTCCTGGATGGGCTTGCATCTATTTTACTACTACTAAAGTGATTGATATATGGATGACTTTTAAGGAGTAAATTTTTTTTTTAAGGAGTAAATTTTAATGCCTGTCCATAAAATAGATCTTCTGAAAATACAAATTTATTATCACAGGCCCTGATCTCCATTCTGTTATAGCTAAAAGTAGAATCTGCAATTCTCCAATTTTGATATTCCTTTTATTATTTTTTAAATAAATTTATTTTTATTGGTGTTCAATTTGCCAACATACAGAATAACACCCAGTGCTCATCCCGTCAAGTGCCCCCCTCAGTGCCTGTCACCCAGTCACCCCCACCCCCTGCCCACCTCCCCTTCCACCACCCCTAGTTCGTTTCCCAGAGTTAGGAGTCTTTCATGTTCTGTCTCCCTTTCTGATATTTCCCACTGATATTCCTTTTAAAGTATATTCCATCTCAATCAAGTTTCAGTTTCCAGTTGGAAAATTTCTGTACAATCTTCTTTTTTTCTTGAGTTCTTTATAATTAAAAGCCACTCATGTATGCGCATTTGACTATTTGAGCGAGTTGGGGGGTAAAGAGAAAAGGAAAAAACAAAGGAGGAGTGCACAGATAATTTTTATGTTTTATTGCCATTCATTGAGGCAGTTTATCAAAGATGTTGGGAGACCCAGGTCAGTTTGTCTGTTCATTCATTTATTCACTCTTTTGTTTATTAAGTACTTACTGCATTCATTAAATATTTCTTGAATATCCATTCTGTGGCAGGCCCCCATTGTGGGCATAGAAATGAATAAGACAATCCTCTTCATTTTGAGAAATTCCTAATTTAGTAAAGAAGACAAGCAAAGTCCAGAGATTTCCATGCAGTGCTGAGGTATAAGAGAGAAATGATACCTTGGAGAGAAATTCATCCTTGGAGGCCAGAGGGGTGAGTTCTATATCTCCATTTTCTGAGTCTCGGGCTTTCAGCAAGTCACTTCCCTTCTGGGGGGGTCTTAGTTCCTATATATCTACAATGGCCGAAATGTTTTAATATGAGGGGATTGTGGTGAGAATTTAGAGAAAATAAGTGAAATTAATCTAGAAATTTTTATTCATTTATTTATTCATTCATTCATTTATTCATTTATTTATTTTAATCTAGAAATCTTTAAAGGCCCAGGCACGTGGAGAATTTTTTGCTATCATCATGGTTTCATCCTTGTGAACAGAGATGTTAGGGGGAACATTCCAATTATTAACAACCATTCCCCTAACTTAACTTGAAACCAAAGAATTAGGATCAAAAGTAGAATATTTGGATGAATAAGGTACAAAAATTATGCTTCCTAAAGGATGCATTTGAATCCAGGTAGTCCCTTGGGCATTCCAAATGCTGGGTTTCAGAGCAGCTTGCCCCAAAACTTGCCTCTTAGGCATGTAGGTTATTTTGAGTTGAAGACAATAAAGGTCCCAGTGACTCAAGAAGACCTTTCTACCTCCCCTTTAACTGCCTAAAAGAATTTAGATGTACCAAGAAGAGAGCCATTGCCAAAGATAACCTCATTTTACATCAGAAAGACTTCTCCAGTTAGCATGGCAAACATTTGTTTACCAAACATTTGCCCTTACCTCCCTGGGAATTGAGTTCCTCCCCTTTGAAGTCCCACACCTATACCTTCTTTTCAGTTCAGTCCTGCATATAAGCTTCAAAATGCCTGACTGTCGATGGGTCTCATATATTTGCTGCATATGAAAATTGATTAAATATGTTTTTCCCATTAATTTCTCTTTCATTACAGGGAATGTCCAATCTAGCCAAGAGCTTAGAAGTTAGAGGTAAATTTATTTTTTCTCCCTACAGTTTTGTGAGCTAGCCAGCAGATACTGAGACATCACACTCACTCTGGAGCCTGAAGACAAGATCCCAGAGAACTGACAAAAGCCAGCAGAAGGCGGATCCCTGGGTGGCTCCCGGTTTGGCACCTGCCTTTGGCTCGGGGCGTGATCCTAGGGTTCCAGGATCGAGTCTGGCCTCGGGCTCCTGGCGTGGGGTCTGCTTCTACCTCTGCCTCTCTTTCTATGTCTACCATGAATAAATAAATAAAATCTTAAAAAAAAAAAAGCCAGCAGAAGGTAAGAATTCTTACCAAAGTCAGCTTCCCCGGATTTCTTTGTATATGCCCAGTAGAGAGAGAGAGATAGGAAGGTAAAAAATTGTTGTCCCTTCCTTTTCTGAATTTAGATTAGCAGGACAAAGTATTTGTGGAATTAGTTCATTGAGTATAGTGACTTTAGTAAAGATTCGTTAATGAGTACTCTCGTTTTCTATTGATCCTCTTACTCCCAGAGATGGTCATTGTTTTCTTTTGTCTGTCTTTTGTGTTTGTCATGAGATTTTCCTTTTGTCTTGGTATATGTTCTGAGAGCTTGACTTTGTGAACCGTAAGAATATTCTCTCTAGACCCTGCTATCCAGTGCATATACTTGAGTGCACCTGGTGGCCAGTAGAATAGACTGGGATTTTGATACACGATGTCACAAACAATGTTCTTTTTGTCCAGTTGTGCCAGCTGTCAGGGCAGTTTGTCATAAGGGGACCCAGTGCATAAGAGAATTTTGTCATCTCAACCTTTGTGCTCTTATTATTGCTGGAAAAGTCCCATTCTAGTAGTGCCTGTCCGGTGTCATGGATTGGCAGGTCCATGGCTGGAAGTGTCTCATGTCCCTGTAAGAAATGTGAGATAGAATTTTCACAACACAATTCTTACCACCTGTGACAATGAGGGCCTTGGCTTTCTGAAGCTAATTGTGGAGTAAACTTTCTGGATCTTGTGAAGGATCTTTCTGGATCTTGTGGAGATCCTTTCTGGATCTTGTGAACCCAAAACTCTTGAGAAAGAACTTGCATTCTTTTTCTGTCTCTTGAATTTGTAAATCACCATATCTTTGAAATGAAAAGGCAGCCCACATTCTGAGACCGAAGGGAAAAAAGGTAAAGAGACCTTTGAAAAAAAAAATACAGGGGCAGTTGGGTGGTTCAGTCAGTTAAGCAACTGACTTTTGATCTCAGCTTAGGCTATGATCCCAGGGTCATAAGATTGAGCTCCCTCTCAGGCTCAGTGCTCAGCAGGAAGTCTGCTCCAGCTTCTCTCCCTCTCCCTCTGTGCTACCCCCTCCTATGCATGCATGAGAGCTCTCTCTCAAATAAATAAATCTTTTAAAAAATACTGCTTTTATTGCACTCTCTTGTGGGATGCTTCTTGTGTAATTGGTAAGCCATAAAAAGGTGAATTGATTTGAGTGGCTATTGAGATTTTTTTTAATTTTAATTTTAATTTAATTTAATTTAATTTAATTTAATTTAATTTATTTCTTTATTTTGGCTATTGAGATTAATAGCTCCTACTCATCATTGGCCAGGAAATGAATCGTTTGAATTGGAAAAACTTCTATATTTAAAAAAAAAAGAAAGTTAGAGAGCTCTCATCCTAAACAATTGTCTTATTGATACCTATGGAAAGACTAAATTAAAAGATGGATCATGAGAGACTCCTAACTCTAGGAAATGAACGAGGGGTAGTGGAAAGGGAGGTGGGTGGGGGGATGGGGTGACTGGGTGACGGACACTGAGGGGGGCACTTGATGGGATGAACACTGGGTGTTGTGCTGTATGTTGGCAAATCAAACGCCAATAAAAAATATACAAAAATAAATAAATAAAAGATGGATTAAAAAAAGATGGATACAAAGAAGTATAATGGCTAGCATTAAGGACTCTCTTAATAAAATGAAAGAACAGAAATTAAACTTTGAACAAAAGTAAAGTTTACATCCAACATAAATTCCCTTTCTTAAAATCTGGCTCCTATTCCTCAGCAAATTCCCTTAACTCCCCAAACTCTTCCACCTTCCCCAGAAAATCCCTTAAACACCCTGATGCCTATTTTAACTTCCCTTTTCCTACAAGATTTACAGAGAGCACTCACGTCTAATCTCCAGGCCTGGGATATACAGATTACTTGTGTAAATGCGAAAAGCCAGGAAATAAATTTAGCAGAAGCACCTGGGATGGACAGTAAGTCTCATTTTGCTGGGCTCTCTAATAAAACTTTGCCAGCTTCAGGTCTTCCTATGCAATGTCCTTTGCAGATATATCCTATACATCTGCATAAAGAATTCATGTCCCCTGGACAGCAGAACATAGAAACAAATCTTTTGATTTCCATCTTAGTTGGAGTTTTTCACCCTGATATAGAAAGACAAATTCCAAATAGTGTGGTTGAATGGGCAAATTGAACTCTAAACATGATAATGGAACAGGCTACCTAAATCTTTGGAGATAGGATACAGGAATGCAGATGAAAAAGACTTAAAATCAACAATTTTGTTTTTGTTTTAATTCCAGTATAGTTAACATAGATATATTAGTTTCATGTGTACAATTAATTCTTAATTTACAACTTGACTCTTTAGAGAAACAAAAGCATAACTCTGAAAGCAACTCAAAACCCACTTCGACCCTTTTCTGTTTGCTTTCAGATATTTGCAGATAATGTAATTCTGGAAACAAAATTGTCTTATACTTAAGAAAAAGAAGGAAAACTCTAAATAGCAATTACCCTAAACTTTTGATAATAGATAGAACCCAAAACTCTTCAGGAAAAACTTGCATTATTTTTCTGTCTCTTGAATTTGTAAATCATCATATCTTTGAAATGAAAAGGCAGCCCACATTCTGAGACTGAAGGGAAAAAAGGTAAAGAGACCTTTGAAAAAAAATATAGGGGCAGTTGGGTAGCTCAGTCAGTTAAGCATCTGACTTTTCATTTCAGCTTAGGCTATGATCCCAGGGTCATTATATTGAGCTCCCTCTCAGGCTCAGTGCTCAGCAGGAAGTCTGCTTCAGCTTCTCTCCCTCTCCCTCTGCCCTACCCCCACTCCCATGCATGCATGAGAGCTCTCTCTCAAATAAATAAATCTTTTAAAAAATACGAACTGCTAAAAGGGATCTTTTGCCCAAATTCTAGATCACAAACTTTAAGATTACTTTCGGGGACAAATACAAATCTTAGGTCTTCTGCACAAATACTAAAATGCTTTAGCTATCTGAACAGATAAACTTAATTTATTCCTTCTAGCTGTCATTTATTAACTAGTGAGTTTTATGTCATTTTACAACAGAAGCTATAAAATGGGTTTATATGTATATCTATGTATGTATGTTACAGATATGGTATTACCAAAATTAAGTTGTAAAAGAGCTCCATTTAATTGGCTTAACAAAAAGCTCTCACAAATCATTTCTAGATCTCAGATATCGAAACTAAACCAAATGTTTTTCAAGTTCATATGATCAAGAATAATTCTTGGTAAATAAAAATTTAAGATTGTTAGTTTCATTAGAACAAGCTTGTCTTTTGGGTTATCAGCATTAACTATAAAACTTTTATCCTACATGAGGTTACTAATCAAATAAGCTTATGAAATCTCTGTTACAAAATTTGTTAACCAAAAAAATAACTTAGGGTGGTGACTCACATTGTCAATGTCTAATGAAGCTTTTTGTAGGTTCTCTAAACATGATTGTTAAGAAAAAATGAATTAAATAGACATAAATGAGATTAGAGTTTTTAGGTGAAATTTTTAGCAATGTATCTAGATCATTTCCAAATAAGATTCATTTCCAAATAAGATAAAATACTGAAAAATTAATTGCTAAAGAATTCTAAGCTTACCTACTCTTGACCTCTTTTTTTTTATAAAGGAACTAAAGATATTTGAGTTTATTAGTAAACATGTCCTATGCCACCTTTTTAAAATATGGACTATGAGAAAATGAATGTTTCTAGAAATTATGAAATGTATTCATAAAAGTTGCCAATCTAAAGTTCACAATTCCTTACTTCTTAGTTTTCACTAGAAACTAAATTTTCTAAGGGTTAAAAATTCTTTTTTTTAAAGATTTTACTTTGGGGCACCTGGGTGGCTCAGTGGTTGAGCATCTGTCTTTGGCTCAGATCATGATCCCAGCGTTCTGGGATTGAGTTCTTCATTGGGCTCTGTGCAGGTAGCCTGCTTCTCCCTCTGCCAATCTCTCTGTATCTCTTATGAATAAATAAAATCTTTTAAAAATAAAATAAAGATTTTATTTTTAAGGATTCTCTATACCCAATGTGGAGTTTGAACTCACAACCCCAAGATCAAGAACCACATGCTCCACTGACTGAGCCAGCTAGGCACCCTCCAAGGGTTAAAAATTCTAATTAATATCTTTAATTAAAGCTACTAGAAATAATAAAAAATAACCTTTATACATATAGCAGGTAGGATATATGTTTTTGGTAAGAAAAATTGTGAGGAATGGACATGCATTTTTGTTGAGGGAAAAGAAAGTAATTTTGTTCTAAAGTAAAGCTGATTATTTCTGAGTAGGAAAGAAAACAAGGGACAAAGTAGAATAGGCATAGGAAGTTATAGAAAGTTTTTGAAAAATGGAATCTTGGGAATGAAATTTTATGTGTGATTAAGCTGGATGAAATGGAATGAAGTTGTTGTAAGGGTTTTAAAAATAAGCTTTTAATATCAATAGTGTGCTTATGTAAAACCACTACTTAATTTTCTTTCATCTGCTAAAAGGACAAAGTTGTTTGGACTATTGGTCTGCTCATGATAAGAGATTATGAAAGGTTTTCCTTTACCTTTTATATTAATCTGCCTAGAAAACAAGGATTCTGTATTTTGTCAAAATAATTTCCTGTGTTTATCAGATCTTTGATTACTAAAGTACACCTAGTCCTCTCAATATTAAAAAAGGCTAAGTTTTGCTTAAAATTATGTAATTTTCTATATTTGCCTGTGATGTCTTTGTCACTTTGGTTAAATAGATAACTAAGTATTGTTTTTAGAGTGACCTATGATACTATTTAACCAAGTGTTTTAAAAACTTTTTGATATTATTGACAGACTTCCCCAAAATCAAATTCTAGAATCTTTTTGACCCCAAACTGCCTTTGAGAATTATCAGAGGGCCCCTGGGATGTCTCAAAGGATTCATCTCTGTCCTTATAAAAAGAAAGATGTTGCAGTAGTTAGTCCTACTTGCTATATTAAATTACATAGGAAGCATCGTCAAATAAGTGGTGATAACCATTCCTAGATTATATAGTATGGGTGAATGTTATCAATAGTGTTTTAAAAATTGTATAAAATTCCTAAAATTCTGATATGTCTTGGTATATTGCTATTAGTCATAATTCTAGTTATTATTTTAAAATGTGTGTCACGGAAATAAGCAAATTTCCTTGTCAATTGTATTGTAGTGAACTCTCATCAGATCTTTAATCATGGCCATTTTAAGTCTTTCTCATTTATAGATAGTTATTGTTTAACTCAGATGCTTTTACAAAAGATTCCTGCAAATGTGTTTTGTTTTCAGAGACATTCATGGAAAAGAATCTGACAAGTAATTTAGAATACGGGTTTATGATAACTTTTAGATCATACCATTGAACTGAGTAAGAATGTATAAAACCTAAAGGAGAAACTGAGGCCTCCATAAAACTTCTACAAAAGATCAAGACCAACCAGGCTTAATTACATGGAACCAAGGAGGATAAATTTAATTTTTGTGACTTTTTGTTTTAAACATTGCTGAGCTTTTTGACTTTTTGCTTTCCAGATTTAAAGAAAACTTTTTCTCTTTTCTCTTAAGTGACCTATGACTTAGAACAAAGATAAAACATTTAGTTTTTTCCCTACCTGATCTCTCCAAAATTTGGAAACTCTCCATGAGTATTTTTATATTTTCATGACAATGTAGTTAGTTGCAAAAGTTTGATAAAAATCTCTTCTCCTTGTAACAGAACACAACTGGAAACATTGGGTGTATTATAAAGACTTTGATTGGAATGTCATATTTGAGAGAGGTATTCATAGACTCCGATGTGCCAGACAGTTTTAAGGAACTAAAGTTGACTTTATGGAGCCAATAAAGCCCCTTAGAAATATTGGCCCAGTACCTTGCTTACAGGGTTCCCAGCAGCCTTACCAAGTGATTAAGGAAGGCCACTTTATGGCAGGCCCAGGAACCTCAGGATATTTTGGCGATCTCGAGGAGAGAGGAATTTACCCAATCCTAGAGACACTACAGGCAGTCTGATGGCAAGTCCTTGGCTTGGCTTCTTAGCCTTGAGAGACTGTTAAAAGTTTAATTTAAAATTCCTTTTGAAAAGTTCCAGCAAAGCAGGTTTAAAGAAACCTATATGGCCAATCACTGTTCTTGCTAAAATTTATTTTTTATTTTATTTATTTATTCCTGAGAGAGAGAGAGAGAGAGAGAGGCAGAGACACAGGCAGAAGGAGAAGCAAGCTCCATGCAGGGAGCCTGATGCAGGACTCGATCCTGGGACTCCAGGATCACGTCCTGGCTGAAGGCAGATGCCAAACTGCTGAGCCACCCAGGGATCCCCTCTTGCTAAAAAATTTTAAAACTGGCGGTTGTGCCTGGATGGGTCAGTCAGTTGAGCATCTCTTTGGCTCAGGTCATGGTCCCAGAGTCCTGGGATCAAACCCTGAGTTGGGCTCCCTGCTTCACAGGGAGCCTGCTTCTCCGTCTCTCTTTGCCTGCTATTCCCCGTGCTTGTGCTCTCTTTCTCCCCCCCCCCCCGTCTAATAGATAAATAAAATCTTAAAAAAAAAAAAACTTGTAAAACTGGAGCCAAAACCAAAAGTTAGACGCTTAACTGACTTAGCTACCCAAACGTCTCATTAATTGCTATTCTTGCTATAATTATGTCAATAATCAAGCCAAGTTTATAAAACTAGACTTAAGTTACAAATAAATTAGTCTTACTATGGTTATCACTGATAAGAAATGTGGATGATTGTAGAGAGAAAAATTATATTTCAGTAGAAAGTATAATACGTACTTGTGGATATTAGATTGTGGTTCTGTTAATTGTCTTTGAGGTTTTGTTTTCTACCTGCAAGCTCGATCCTGAATTCTTTTAGTTTGCTCCAATATCTGGCTACAACTCTCCAAACTAACGTATCCAAATTTTCTCCCACCTTTCTGACTTGAAATCATTGAGAACTACAACTATACTTTTCCCAAAGCCATGCAAGCTAAAGTTAGACCACTTAATATAAACATCCGGAAATCACCATGACAGGTCACATATAGACAATCTTCATGCTTGTTGCTGTGTGGGCCACTCAGATCACCAGAGACATTCAAACTACAAAATAGGAAAATCTGTCAGATTTCCTACTGCCTGGCCTCACTCCATATGAAAATACTTTGAGCTGGACATCTACAACTCTTCTCAACTGGCTGTCTTCCAAACTCAGAAACTGGAATTATAGTCTGGTCCAATCATTAAACATTGTTTTTGTTGCCATAGAAATGCCTCTCACTAAATACCTGATTGCTTGTGCAGTATACACCTAACTTTGGGAGCTCAACTGCATTATTGCCTCCTAAAATGAATCACAACTGTTCTCAGGACTAATAGACTAGCTCCATGAGATACAGAGCAATCTAATGCTTAGCTACTAAACCCAATTCTGCTCTCCACAGCCATTGGCTCAGCGTTTCATATGTGAAACTTTCAGAGAAATTTCAGAGGAGGGAACTGATGGGGTTCAGGCCAGTTTACCCACAAATCCGCCACTTTGGCATGTGGATTATTTAGAGCTGAAGACAATAAAGGCCCCACAGACTCAAGAAGAGCTTCTTATCTCCCCCTTAGCTGCCTCAAAGAATGTAGATAGGGAGCCTGTACCAGAAAAAGAGCTATTACCAAAGATAGCAGAGTTTTGGGTTTGTGTTTTTTTTTTTTTTTTTTTTTTTTTTTTTTTGCGTAAGAAAGACATTTTCTCTTCTTCTCTTCCTGTGAATTGTTTTTCTCCTCTTTGATATTCCAACCCCCTACCCTCATTTCCTTAGTTCAAGACTGCATATAAACCTAAATTGCATGACTGACTGGGTCTCATGTTTAGGGCCCCTGTATGTATATAAAATTAAATTAAATTTGTTATTCTCCTATTAATCTCTCTTTTTGTGGGGGGGTGTCTAGAAGAGTAGAAGGAAATTTGTTTTTCTTCCTCTACACAAGCCTGAGGAATCTTTCACTTTGCCCAATAAATCCCTAGTCTAGATGAATCCTTTTATTTGTCCCTAGTGCTCCATCCTCATGTCATTCTGCTGATATTTACAAGGTCAGCTGTCTGCCTAGATTATCACATTGTACCATCTATTTTGGTTAGTCCTCAATCACTTTGCAGTTTTTACCATCTATAAGCACTTGGTACGAAATATATAATATGGTTGGCTTTTATTTGCAACATAAGCCTTTCTATCTTTCAAACTAGATGTCACTCCTCAAAAGTACCCTCTGAGTCCTCTCAACATTATCTAGTTCTCACACATGCATTCATTTATTCATTCAATTAGCATTTACTAAGCATTCATTGTAAGCTAAGACATTAAGCTAAATGATTAATTTTCTCATTGAATACATATAACAACAATTGAAGCAGGTACTATCATTATCCCCCATTTTACACTTTTTAAAGTTTTTATTACTTTTTTTAGAGAGGGAGAGGGGAGGGGTAGAGGGAGAAGGAAGAGGGAGTTTTAAGCAGGTTTTAAGCAGGCTCCATGCCCAATCCAGAGCTTGATGCGGTGCTCGATCTCACAATCCTGAGATGATGACTTGGGCCAAAATAAAGAGTTGGTCACTAAACCAACTGAGCCACCCAGACACCCCTCATTTTCTGCTTTTAAAAGTGAGGCTGTGTAGGGGTACCTGGCTGACTCAGTCAGTAGAGTATGTGACTCTTGATGTTGGGGTTGTGAGCTCAAGCCCCATGTTGGGCATATACCTTACATTAAAAAAAAAAGTGATGTGCTTAATTTGGGGATGCCTGAGTCACTCAGTGGTTGGGCCTCTGCCTTTGGCTCGGGGCATGATCCCAGGATCCAGGATTAAGTGGCTCCTTGCATGGAGCCTGCTTCTCCCTCTGCCTGTGCCTCTGCCTCTCTCTGTGTGTATGTCTCTCATGAATAAATAAATAAGATATTTTTTTAAAAAGTGAGGCTATGTAATGGAGGAAAATCATCTCCCCTCTATCCTTCTAGGTTCTTGACTGAGACCCCCTTGTAATAAAAAGATTAACAGGAGAAATAAATAAGTAAATAAACAAGTTCAATAAATGTATACTTCCTGTATACATGGAAGATACCCAGGATAACTCAGCAACTCTCTGAAATGGCCCAAGCCACTGACCTTAAATACCATTTTTAGCTGAAGACAAAAGAAAAATGGTCAGGGGAGCCAGTCATGGGAAATAACCAGAAAAAGCCTGGTAAACAATGGTAAGATTGTTAGGCAGATTTAAGTTGGGGGGCTTCTCCATTGATAAGAGAGTCTACAGATTTAGATTCATCCTTCTCTTTCTGATTCCTTCTCTTTCTGATACAAAGAGGGGGAGGCACACTTACGAATGAGTATTTCCCTTATGAATTTAAATGTTCTGTACAAAAAAGGTAACTTACTACTTGTTTTCAGAGCTTTTCCGAGGTCTGCTACTTCTTAAAAAATAACCAACTCAAAATAATTGCCTGGGAGCAATAATGCCCTGTTCCCTTCAGGGTCCTTCTAGCCAGGTGAAGAATCAAATTGGCATGAGACAGACTAATAGTAGAAAATGAAATTTAATTTCATATGTACGGAGAATCCACACAGACTTGGAAATTCCAAGGATAGTCAGGCAAGATGAGGCGTATGTCATCCTGAACTAAGGAGAAATTGATAGGGGTCTGGGACTTCAAAGGGAAGGATTGCAATTCACAGGAAGACTATAAAAAGGAAATACCAGTACACAAATATTTGCTGCATCATTCAGGAACAATGGGACATAGAAGATTTTGATCAAGCAAGATTTGCTAGGTGTCTCCCTGTTTGCTCTACCTACTTCATATCATAATGTAGTTGTCCATGGTGATAGCTCTTTTCCTGGAGCAGGTCCTCTAAATCCTTTTAGGCAGTGTGGGGAAGGTAAAAAGGTTTTCTTTGGGGGACTAGCAGCACAGGAGGTAAAAGAATTCATCCAAGGCAGAACAAAAGGAATAAAGGTTTATTGAATACACCATAAGAGAGCAGTGGGCAAAGGGGCAAAGGAGAGATTGTCTGCCATGAGGACGTGATGAGGGGCTACATTTATAGGGCAGAGCAAGGGAGGATGAGGACGGATGGCATTTTCCTTTATGGTTTTTTGTTTTTTGTAATCTTAGGAACTGTGCCTGGTTATATGTCCTCAGTTAGGGGCTATGGCTGTTTCAAGGTGGGTTGCTTAAGGAGCTTGTTTGCATTCTCTCAGTGGTTGCTATGGGCCCTTGTGCCTTGTGGAAGTTTCCATTGCTCAAGCCTGTTGCCTAAAAGTGCCCTCTCCGTTCTCCATTTGAATCAGCTGGGTTTTGATTGCTTTTAACTCAATCTTTATGATAAAGTGGCATATTGGGTGAGGAGCTGCCCTTGGCCCCTGCATAATATGTCAAAGAGGCACATTTTGGGGTGACAAATTCTACTCCCCTTTAACCCTCTTCATCCAGCACAGTTCTGTTAGATTTTGGAAAAGGCAAAACAAATAGAGTTTTAACATTCAGTAACTTTAAGTAACATTTTTGTCATTTAACACATCATTTTATGAGTTGTCCATTACATGTTACATACATTTTTCTCTTTCCATAGAAATTAATAACCACGTTGTAACTATTTTTTGAGGTATATACAAATTAATAGTATAAAGTTTTAAGTGTGAGATCAATGTTTCAGTTAGGACATTGGATGTTACATTTTTGAAGGAGATGATCTATGCACTATAAAAATCCAAAGGCGGGATCCCTGGGTGGCGCAGCGGTTTGGAGCCTGCCTTTGGCCCAGGGCGCGATCCTGGAGACCCGGGATCGAATCCCACGTCGGGCTCCCAGTGCATGGAGCCTGCTTCTCCCTCTGCCTGTGTCTCTGCTTCTCTCTCTCTCTCTCTGTGTGACTATCATAAATAAATAAAAATTAAAAAAAAAATCCAAAGGCTCTGGATGGGCAGATATGTTTCCATTTCTTCTGTTACTGCCTTATCTTTCATTTCCTAGCCAAAGGGAAAGAGAATTGAAAAAGGAGAAATGACCAACAAGTATAACTATATATCCCTTGTAATTTATTTTCATGGCTGATGTTGGAGAAAAAGTTAGATGAAAATTAAGAATCTTCATTCTTTAAAAAATACTAATAAAGCAGTACTCCAATGTCATAAGGTAAAAAAAGAAAAATTTAATATCAACTTGTTTTCTGCATGTATTTGTGAGTAAAGATGAAATATTGCTTGGAGAGTTGAAATTCTCAACATTGCAGTATTCATAGATCTGATCATTAATTTCTGAAGCAGAGCATGCATACTTTGTGATACATTTTGCCTAAAGAAGTTTCCCCCAAACCCCATAGAGAAAACCCAAAATATAGCCAGATTCATCAAAAAGGACTACTGTTTTCCATTCAGACCTTTCCATGTTTTATTTCTGTGATTCCTGAAGCAGTCTCTCAAATTCCAAAGCAGGATTAATGAATTATTTGAACAAATTAATATTATAGTAACAACTTCACTTGTGTTTCACCAGTGGATGACTTCATTTCAGTTATTCAAGATGCCCAGTACCATTCTGAGGGTAAGAGAAATACATAAAGCATATACTATATACCAGGCATTGTGGATTAAAAGATATGACAGGCAGCCTTTGCTGTTCTGGAGCTCACAGCTTCACGAGGATGACAGACATGAATAGTCAATGACACAAGTGCAAGGAGCATTGTGAAAGGCAGGCATAGGGGGCTGGGCAAGTGCAGAGAAGGAGCTAGCATGGTCTTACACAGGGATAGGATGGTAAGAAAAGGCTCCCTGGAGCCAGAGACTTGAAAGATGTGTTATTTCTCCTTGTGAAAAACAAGGAAGTGGATGGTCTACCCCAGGCATTGGAACAGCATGAGCAAAGGTGAGAGGTAAGAGAGAAGAGGGCTTCTGTGGGAAAATGCAGGTATGACGGGAAACTTACTGTAAGGGCCATTGTACAGGCAAAGACTTACATGTACCCGATGGTGAAGGGAAGGGTTTGATGCACTAAGAAACTGGGGCTTCATCTTGAGGTCAGTGGGGGGTTGTTAGAGTGTTTAGAGCAGAGGAATTAAGTGGTCAGGTTCGTTTAGCAAGTATAAAGCTGTTCCACAGCTCTTGTTGCAAGAAACGGCACAAAATTTAGTTTCAACTAAAATCAAATTAAGTTTGGCTTTGAGGGACACCTGGGTGGCTCAGTGGTTTAACAGCTGCCTTTGGCTCAGGGAGTGATCCCGGAGTCCCAGGATCGAGTCCCACATTGGGCTCCCTGCATGGGGCCTGCTTCTCCCTCTGCCTGCGTCTCTGCCTCTTTCTCTCTGTGTCTCTCATGAATAAATAAATAAAATCTTCAAAAAAAAAGTCTTTGAGCATCCCCTCTCCCTTGCCAGGATGGCAAGAATTTAATATTGCTCATGTTTTAGAAATTCATACTTTTTCCTTATTTTATATATATAGATTCTTGGTTCTTTATTTCAGTTATTGTTTCAGGATGAATTCAGGGCGATTTTTTACCCTTGGTTTTTATTATGCTTACAATATTTAATTGTATTTCACTAATTAATACTGAAGTAAGTTTTGTAGGAAACCATAGATGAGCATAGTTCAAAAGCTACTTGAGGGGATCCCTGGGTGGCGCAGTGGTTTGGCGCCTGCCTTTGGTCCAGGGCGCTATCCTGGAGACCCGGGATCGAATCCCACGTCGGGCTCCCGGTGCATGGAGCCTTCTTCTCCCTCTGCCTCTCTCTCTCTCTCTCTCTCTGTGACAATCATAAATAAATAAATAAAAATTTAAAAAAGCTACTTGAAAAACAACTCTAAAGTCTCTGAAAAAATAATTGCACCAGGGGCGCCTGGGTGGCTCATTTGGTTAAGCAGCTTGATTCTTGATTTTGGCTCAGGGTTGTGAGATGGAGCCCCTTAGGGATTCTCTCTTTCTATCTATCCCTGCCACTCCTGCCCCCCTTTAAAAATAAATAAAGAAGGAAAGAATTTCACCTTTAGTTGATTTTTAGCTCTCCATGTGTATGGACTGTGCCTTATTTAATATCCCCTCTAATATACGTGGAGTATGCTATACAAGAGGGAGTGGAAAAGCTAATGTGATTTATCTCCTTCTTTCTGAAAAGCCCAACCTTTCTCTTCCAGGTCAGAGGGCTTTGGTCTTAACCCTAGTCTCTCACAGTAGACACAAACTCCAAAAGGAAAGCTTGTGGTATGTATCTTCCAGATTTTCTAAAAGTTTGGATTTTGAATCTGCTGGAAATAGGTAAGAACAAGGTTGTCACCACCTTAGACAAAGAAGCTGTAGGTGAGGGAAACTAATTTTCTTTTTACCTTTCGTTCTTGGCTATAATAAAAAGGCAGATTAACAGGAGAAAAACAAACAGAAGTTTAATAACAGAGGTCCCTCCTGTATCCATGGGAGAGACCCAGGAAAACTGAGCAACTCCCCCCAAACGGTCCAATCCACCACTTTAAATACCATCTCCAGCTAAAGACAAAGGACATATGTTTGGGGTTGGGGAGTCCGTCTACGGGAGGTGGCCAGGCAAAACACAGGAAAGAAGGATATGGTTGCTATGCAGTTTTAGGTTATTGCCTTCCCCATTGATATGTTTCTAGAGATTTAGAATCATCTTCCTCTTCCTATTACACACAGGAAGACAGCCTTACAAAGGAGCATATTTTAGGGTGCCAAATTCTGCTTCCCTTCAAAAAGAACACCCCAAACAGAGATTGTGACTGTTTTCTTGAGTTGAGAGAGCAAAGTATGTATTTGCCTCTGAGGAGGAGCAAAATACGTCATCCCAAAATGTGCCACTTTGGCATGTAGATTGCTTTGAGCTGAAAACAGTTAAGATGCAGCAGACTCAGGAAAAGCTTTTTTTTTTTTCTTTTTTAATGATTTTTTTTGAAAGAGAGAGCGAGCGTGCACATGACCTAGAGGTGCAGAGGGAGAAGGAAAGGGAATCTCAAGCAGTCTCAACACTGAGCACTGAGCCCAACACCGGGCTCGATATCATGATCTTGAGATCATGACCTGAGCCAACGCCAAGAGTCGGATGCTTAATCAGTAGAGCCACCTGGGTGCCCCTGCATGATCTCACTGATACGTGGAATCTCAAATAGTCAAACTCACAGAAGCTTTTCTTTGGGGGCTGGAAGCATAGGCAGTAAAAGAGTTCACCCAAGGTAGAACAAAAGAGAAGTTACTTGAACCCACCTAAAGGAGCAGTGTGAGAGACTGTCAGCCATAAGGATGTGGTGAGGGGCCACCAGGTGACTCAGGAAAAGCTTTTTACCTCCCCTTTAACTGCCTAAAAGAATTGAGTTAGATAGGGGGCCTGCACCAGGAAGAGAGCTGTTATCAGAGCTAACTTTTTGTATCAGAAAGACTTGTGTGCATAGTATGGCAAGCATTTGTTCAGCATTTTCTCTTCCCATCTTCCTGTGAATTGTCCTCTTCCCTTTGAAGCCCAGACCCCTACCCCCTTCTCCTTGGTTCAGGATAGCATATAAGCCTCGGTTGCCTGACTGCCTTTGAGCTTTCACATCTTTATGGAGCTCCCCTATGTGCATAATAAAATTTGTTTTTATCCTGTTAATCTGTCTTATGTCAATTTGATTATTAGACCAGCCAAAGATCCCAGAAGGGAACAGGGGAAAGCTTTTTGTCCCTACAACCCACTCTTCCAAAAGTACTGCAGCAATAATCACAAAACACTAAAGCAATATCCTAATAAGTCATCTAGGCACAGTTGCTTTCAAGAAAGTTCAGTATGGTACTCAAGAGCAGGTTGGGTGGTAGGGGGAGTGTGGTTTGAGACAGACAGGACTCTTTATAAATTAGTCATTAAATTCACCCTATCATTCATCCATTACCTCAATAAATATTTGCTACAGTGTACCAAGTACTATTCTAGGCACTGAAAACACAGCAGGGAATAAGAGAGATACAGGTCCTTGCTTTCATGGAGTTCACATCAGTTTTGAAGATGAAAGCAAATAAACAAAACAAATTAGTAAAACACAGAGTATAGCAGACTGTGATAAATGATGTGGACAAAATGAAGCAGAGAAGGAAAAAGAGACATAATGGAGAAAGGTGAGTTTTATATAGTGACATGTGAGTAAAGACCCGATGATGATGAGAGAATAAGAAATCAAAGTGAAGAGAGAGTCTCCCAGACAGAGAGAAAGTACAAAAGTCATGAGATAAGGTGGGAGCTGGGTATCCTGGGCCTTCACTTTGTGTTCCATGAGTCAGTCTTTCTCTTTTCATCTCTTTCTCCTGACAACATGCTGCTTTAATAGCTATAGCTTAATAGTAAAGTGTGTATGCCTACCTTATTTCGCTTCTTCACTAGGGTCTTGAATCTTCTTTGTCCTTTGTTCTTTTTTTTTTAAATTTTTATTTATTTATGATAGTCACAGAGAGAGAGAGAGGCAGAGACATAGGCAGAGGGAGAAGCAGGCTCCATGCACCGGGAGCCTGATGTGGGATTCGATCCTGGGTGTCCAGGATCGCACCCTGGGCCAAAGGCAGGCGCCAAACCGCTGCGCCACCCAGGGATCCCTGTCCTTTGTTCTTTCATACAAATGTTGGAACCAGATTGCCAATTTTCCTGAAAAGTCTTGTTGGAATTGTAATTGGTATTTAATAGACTCTATAGATCAATTGGCACAGAATATCTTAATGATATTGAATCATTTTGTCCATGAACATGGTACATGTCTCTAATTATTTAGCTCTTCTTATTAATGTATCTCAATGCCATATTACAGTTTTCTCAATAAAAATCTTGGCCATATTTTTAAAAAGTTTTTTTTAAAGATTTTATTTATTTATTCATGGGAGACACACAGAGAGAGAGGGAGAGAGAGGCAGAGACACAGGTAGAGGGAGAAGCAAGCTCCATGCAGGGAGCCCAATGTGGGACTCGATCCAGGTCTCCAGGATCACACCCTGGGCTGAAGGCGGCACTAAACTGCTGAGCCACCCGGGTTGCCCCATGAGCACTTTAATTATCTTAACTAACTTCAATAATCACAACAACCAAACAATATATTATTCCTATTTTACACTTTAAGAAACTTAGGCATGAAACTTAGGCACAGAAAATTTTAGTAATTTAAAGAAATTTACACAATAATAGTTACAGAACCAGGATTCAAACCCAGGTAGGCTATATCCAATGACCAAGCTCATAGCCACAGTGGTATATTCAGTTAACACTGCTATATCCTTGAAGCAGAATTTAAAAATATATTTTTAGAAGATGTGTTCTATAATATCAACAAAATAGAAACTTCCTCAGAGTAAATCTAATAGCATATGATTTCACTCATATGTGGAATTTAAGAAACCAAACCAACGAGCAAAGGAAAAAAAAGAGAGAAGGAGGTAAACCAAGAAACAGGCACTTAGCTATAGAAAACAAATTGATGGGTCCCAGAGGATAGGTGGGTGAAGGGATGGGTGAAATAGGTGATGAGAATTAAAGAGTACACTTATCATGATGAGCACTGAGTGATTTATGGAAGTGTTGAATCACTATATTGTACATCCAAAACTCATATAACACTGTATGTTAAGCTATACTAAGGAATTTAAATAAAAACTTTTTAGGGCAGCCCGGGTGGCTCAGCGGTTTAGCGCCTGCCTTCAGCCCAGGGCGTGATCCTGGAGTCCCCGGGATGGAGTCCCTCATTGGGCTCCCCGCAGGGAGTCTGCTTCTCCCTCTGCCTGTGTCTCTGCCTCTCTCGGTAGACTCATGAATAAATAAATAAAATCTTTAAAGAAAAAAAAAAGAATCCCCATACTAAATTTTCATTATTTCTCATAATTTGAGGTAAATTTGGCTTTTCTTTGTAGACTGTAGATCAAAGCATCTGTAAATAATGACAGGTTTGTTTCTTTCTTTCCAATTCTTGCACCTTTGATTATTTTTTCTATTGTCTAACTGTACTTGCTAGAACCTACAGTATAGATTAAAGTGGTGATGGCAAATCTCTTGGTCTCCTTCCAGATTTTAAGGAGAATATTTCACATGTTAGATCATTAATAATGTTGTTTAGTATGGATTTTTAATAGCCTTTTTTTTCAGATTAGGTCAGTTCTTTTCTATCTGAATGGATACTATAGAATACCTCCCTTCTCTTGGTGGAAAATTGGAGTAGTCCAACTTTAAGAGTTTGCTATTCAGAGTTTTTTATGCACTGTGGTGAACTGCTTAGATAATTTCTGAATTATTAATCTAGCTACTGTAATAGCTACTTAAACCCCAGAGCTCCAAAATAACAAAATCAGGGTAAGAAAATTCTTAGACCTGCAGAAGGAGGTTCAGTTACTGGAGGCAGCAGAAGATTTTCATTATATCCCATGTTTTAGCAAGGCTCCTGTGTGGTGTTTAAATGTGAGAATCCACTTGGAGCTGCTCAGTGAGGCTGCATTATGAATTAATAATGTTCTCTGGTGACCAGGCTTTTCACTACATTTCTGTGTAAACTAACAACTCATAATAGTGTCTCTGCCTAGAACTAAATGCCATGAACAGTAAAAATGAGATTGGGGAGCATCATTTTAAAGACAGTTTATACAAAAAGGAAATTGTTGTCATGCTTTCTTCAAATTTTAATTATCCAATTAGGTTCTGAATTTTAACAACTGTTTACCTTTAAGAAAATCATGCAATTATGTTCAGAGCAGTTATTTTACCAGACGATAAAACTATAGGAGACTAGAAAATTCTCTCTTGTGGCTCACAGAAAATAAGGCTAAGAACATATACTAAAGGGGAAATGAAAGAAGATAGAAGTTAATGTGTTATAGACTGCCAAGGGAGTCAAAACACCATTAAATATCAGTGGGGAATGGACTTGACTTGTTTTCTTTCTAAATTACTTTTCAATTCCCATCCCAAATGTTGCATGTCAATATTTTAGCTGCTGCCATTTTAAAATTCATCAAAGTACATACATATGGCACAGACCCAGTTCATCTGGAATTCACAAAGTTCAAAGGCTTGGTACTATTATCTTCAAAACGCTGGAGTGAAGAGAGCAAAAATATTTGTCTTTTGAAACTGTAGTCTTTTATATCAAGCACCCTGGGCTCACTCAACAATATTAGGGGAGTTGTTTCGACTTGTTTGCATATAAATCTGCAAAACTTCTTTTCATATGGATTGCAATGGAGGACTAGGTTTTTCCATAGACCCTCCTTTGATGAACAAGTGTTTACTGAGTAGCCATGTGTCAGGCTCTGTGGTGAATCGGTCAAAGTTGCTCTTCAGTAGAACTCACAGTAGGCTAGGAATGACAAACAGAAGACTACAATGTTGTATAATAAGTACTCATAAAAGTAGGCATTGAGGGTTGCAAAAATATTGAGGAAGTCTTGACAACTTCAGCCTGCAGCGTTCGAGATGGGGGCAAAAAAGGCTTCAGAGAAGCACTGGCTCGTGAATAGGAAATTGAAGGTGAGAGCTCATTTGCTTACCAGAGTAGCAGGGCGGGCTTTCTGGACATGTGACCTGTAAAGGCACCTGTGGCCTGTATACTGAAGGAATCCATGCTTGATTTAAGTTCTACTGTTTCCATCTTGAATTTCTTGAGGTGAAACAGAAATATTTACATTTTCATTTTACATGGAGGCTTGCAAATTGTGTAGCCAGTCCTACTGAGGAAATGGGAGAGTATAAAAAAATCTACATTTTCTCTGTCCCCTCGAGGCACTACCAGACTGGGATGGTAGTAAGTAGCTTAGATTGAGAGAGAGAAAAAAAATAGTACAATGCAATGGCTTGAGTGTGGTAAAGACATGGATGAAATAGCAAGGGAAGTCAAAGAAAAGAACAATTAATTTTTTCTGAGATGGATTGGGATAGAGAAGGTGTTACTAATGTACCTTATATAGAAGAAGAAACAATTGAGTTAGATTTTGGGAAATGCTTTGCTGATTCCACAAAAGGTAAACAAAGGCATTTTAGCCTGAGAAAACAATATATGCAAAGAGAGGAAAGCATTCATTCACTGGAAAAAAAATATTGATTGCCTGCTTTGTTCTGGACACTATTTCAGGTGCTTGGGGATAGAGCAGTGAGCAGAGCAAAGTCCCTTCCCTGGTAGAGTTTGCATTTTAGTGCGAGATCTGGACAATGAATAAACAAGTGAGTAAACTTGCAATGTCAGATGATAGTAAGTACTATGAAGAAAAATAGAGCAATATAAGAGGTTAGAGAATGGAGAGAAGGCTTTTAAAACGCAGTTTCTGTGGTAATGACATTTGAGTAGAGATTTGAATGAATAGAGCATGCAATGTAGAAGGAATGGCCAGCAAATAAAACTGTAGATGCCAGGGTGAATGGAGTTCAGTTCGGAAGGGAAAGAGTGGCAGGCAGTGATGGTGGAGACCTAGATAGGAATCAGGCCATGGAGAGCCTTGTAGACCATGGTAAAGACTTGGATTTTATTCAAAGTGAGATGGTTGCTGTGGACAGTTAAGAGCAAGAGAAGAGCTTATCCCACTTGTGTTCAGAAAGGTTACGTCGGCTGCTGTGTGGATAACACTGTAGAAGGGCAAGAGGAGTGGAAGCAGATAAGAGGTGATGGCAGGGGCAGCATCTAGAATGGCCGTGGTGGAGGCATTGAGATGTACTTATATTTGGGTCTGTATTGAAGGCAGAAGCAACATGATTTGCTGGTGGATTGGGTGTGGGGTGTGCAAAAGGATGCTGCCAAGGCTTATGGAGAGCCTAAGAAAATGGAAGAATGGAATTGCCTTTAGTTTGGGAAAGTCCTGTACACAATAGCTTAAGGAGGCTAGCTTAGGCCATGAGAAACGGAGTTTAAAATTTGTGTAAGGGAGGGAAGGAAAATGTAGCTGATGAGAGAGGTAGAAAGTATCTCAAGTTGGATCTTAAAGATTAGGAGAAGTTTGGACATTACCCCAAAAAATCGTAAGTCCTGAAATATCATAATAAATCCTTCATTTCAGAAGGATTGTTTTGAATGTCATGTAGGAGCTCCTGTGGAGAGATGGGAGAAGGATCAATGGGGAATCCATCATAATAGTCCGTATGAAAGTTGGAGAAAGTTCTGGTAGCTGTCTCAGAGAAGAGGGGATGAATCTGAGAGAAAGCCCTGGATTGTTTTGTGCACCGAGTATTTTTTTTTTTAGCACCTATTTTCTAGGCATTGTTTTGGGGGCTTGATGATATGCCAGTGAATAAAATCAATAACAACTTAGGTCATCATGAGACTTACATTTTAATGAGAGGAGAAAGAGAAAAAAAAAGAGAGGAGAAAGAGAATAAAATAAATAAGTAATGTATGCATGAGTTAAGGTAGTGATCAATTCTATGAAGAAAAATATAACTGGGAAGGAGGACAGTATAGGAGAGGGATTGCAATTCTAGGCATGGAAATCACACCAGGCATCACTGAGAAAGTGGCATTTGAATAAAGAGAGCAAAGATTTTGATTTTGAATTTCTATAAATCCATTTGTTCATTCCACAAGTATTTATTGAATGTACTGTGTCCCTGGACACGTTTTTAGGTACTGTCATTCAGTAGAGCTTAATTTTATTTTTTCCCTAACATCTGGAAGCATAAACAATGCAAATTATGTTCTTAAAAGGCCTTGGTAATGTTTGCACTACAACTGCCACGGCCCTTTGGGATCCCAGATATCCTTTATTGAGTGCCCCAACAGACCAAATGCCACTACTGAAATAGCAATTATAGGGACTCAAGGGAAGAATTAAAATATTTGGCTGCTGCAGTGGAGAACTCTAGTGAACTAAATGGGGATATAAACTGAGACTTAATCTGATAATAGTGCTCTTTGAAAATCCCTGTATAGTTGAAATAATATGGGAAACTATTTTGTAAATTATAAAGCCACATCTCATCAGAGAGACCTTCCCTGACGACTCCATCTAAAATAGCAGTGTTGGCTCAAACACCACTCTCTCCTCTACGGTCCCTCTCATTCCCTCCTCATTTTTCTCCATATCACTTACCACCAGCTGATGTATTCTCTAGTTCATGAAGTTATGTGGGTTTTTTTGCCTGTCTCTTTGAACAAAATGTAAGCCCCATGAGGTCAGGGATTTTCTGTTTTGTTCACTGCTGAATTCTCTGCATTTAATATAATACCTGACGCATACTATGAATGCTTACCCCTTTAAAAAATTAAAATTGTTACATATATAGATTTGAGGCAGGAGGAAGAAGAGGCAGAAGGGGAGGAAGACTAGGAGGAGGATGTTTTGAGCTCCTGACCCAGTAGAAGTTGGCACCAATAATAAATGTTGTCAGGTATATCTGTAGAGTCTGAGCCAAACCTCTCTGGTCTTCTGGCATGTAAATTTGGTAGAGCTGGTCAGGTTGGGTGGCCAACCATTGTGGTTGGCATGGGACCGAGGCTTTTTCTCAAGACTGGGTATTTTCGATGGTAAGATTGAGACAGTGTCAGGCAGATCAGGATGGTTGGTCACCCTCTGTTGAGGGTCATGGGTGGCATTTGGGAATGCAAAATGCAACCAAGTTAGCACAGTGTGGTGTTCCTTTCTACCTCTTCTACTCACTCATCCTGTGAATTTGGCAATCCCCTTCCCACCATGAGGTCTCTATTATCAATGTCTAGAGAATTAGAGCTAGCTGTGGTTTCCATTGATCCTTCTAGCTCTAACAGTCTGCAGTTCTCACCGTCATACATAGGAATGGAACCCATTATACTGATCTACCACAATGACCTTCTCAGCAACAACTGAGCTAGCTAGCCAACTGAATCCAAACACTTAAATTAATAATTGAAGTCACATCACTTGTCATTGGGAACTGACACTTCGATCTGTTTTAAAATTTTATTCCACATGACCTTGCACTCAATATTATTATTGGGTGTTATTTTCCAAATTCAAGTGATTTAGTTTGGAGCTGGCTCCAATAAGATTTCCCCAGTGCTTTTGATGTGGTCCTTTTTACCCTTAGGCTGATTAGGGAAGTGGAGAGAAGGCTGTTTTTTAGGGACCTTGAGGAAAGACTTCTGTCCACCCCAAATTTCTCACACATTCACTCCTAAGACCTTAAAACCTATTCATAATGGTATAAAATGTATGAGGGAAACACGTGTATTTATCACGTATGTCATAACACAGTCATATTCCCTCATTCAAAATGGAGTATAAGGGCTTGATATTCCAATTTTTCTCTCGACATAGATCATCAAGGAAGAACAGGGAAACCCAGGGGACTAAACTGCCAAGATTGGGAAGAGGGCAAAGAGCTTCCAATTCAAATTGGAAAAGGCTGTGGGATCGGACATCATCACCCTTTTGCCCAAGGCATCACTATGGATCATGTGTCCCTAAATCCTTGTAATTCCCTGAGGGCTGGGTCCCTGGATTAGTCAAGTAGTATTTTTTTTTCTAGTCAAGTAGTATTTTTATAGTGACAACCTTCTATCTCATGCTCCTTATTATTTTCTTTTCTTTTTCCCCCCTCAGACTGATTTACTACTTCAGCACTTATGACACAGACATTTATCTGACCTACAATCCTCATGAGTTCTCCTGACTCTAATCAATTCCCAGATCGTTGACATCAAATTTGGGCTCATACATAACTGCAGTTCATATTATGTGTCAGAACAGAGATAAAATATTTGCTGTGGATGGTAAATTTCCATGGAATGAGTAAATTTTTACCTGTCTTGCTTTCTTGCCTGCATTTAGTCCAACTTCTAGATGGACTGTGTCCTATTCATTTGTACCTTTCCCTTTCCCTTCTTGTCTTGTAGTCTGTCTGGGTTTTGCCTCAGTACTTCTTATAGAATCCATTTCCTCCCTTTAGTTTCAAATTGCATTGAGTATAGACTTTAAAAAAAATAGGGCAGCCCCTGTGGCCCAACAGGGCTTTAGCCCAGGGTGTGATCCTGGAGACCTGGGATCGAGTCCCATGTCAGGCTCCCTGCATGGAGCCTGCTTCTCCCTCTGCCTGTGTCTCTGCCTCTCCCTCTCTCTCTCTCTGTGTCTGTCATGAATAAATAAATAAAATCTTTATAAAAAATAACTCCAGTCTCATATTTTCAATCATGATTTTGAGATAGCATGTTTTGGATACCATCTTTTAGTTTTGTCCTTATTTTTCTAAACGCAGTCCTTTCATATTGGCCGGACTATATAACTAAAGGCAACTATATTTACATACTCATAGAATTTCTCAGTCTTGAAGATGCCTCGGAGGCCATTTATTTCCAATTCCGTATATGGTACTCGAATACCTTTTGGTCTGTGTTGAAGTATCTCAACTGATAGGAGCTCAGCATTTTGGAAAGCAGCTTGGTGTGACACAAGGCAGCCCCACCTGCTAGAAAGGTCTGTCTTACTTCAGATTGAAGTCTGTCTGTCTCCTTAGATGTCTGGCTGTGGATTCTAGCTCCACTCCTTGACACTACCTAGAATAAATACCCTTTGTCCAAGTAATAGCCCTTTAGGGATTTGCAGAGAACAATGTGCTTGTGTCCTACCTAAGTCTTACCCTCTCCAAATCACATGGTCCTGTTCCTTCACAAGTTCCTTGTATGACATGGTCACAAGTCCCTTCATTCTCGTCTCTGGTCATATTCCTGAGTATGGCACTCATTCCATTGAAGCCCATTAGAACTAATGGAGAATACATATATTATTACCTATTTCATTGCACAGATTTTACTTCTGCTGCCTAAATTGTATCAGCAACTTTTTTTTTAACACTCACACTACACTGGTGGTTCTCAAACAGTTGACCCTGGACCAGCAGCATCAGGATCAGCTTCACTTGGAAATCTGTTAGAAATGCAAATTCTCAGATTGGACCCCAGACCTGTTGAATTAGAAACTCTTGTGGGTGGAGTCCAGCAAACTGTTTTCACAAGCCCTCCTGGTGACTGTAATGCCTGCTGGAGTTTGAAAACTGTTGTACTCTTGATGGATATCCAACCCCCTAAATATCTCTTCTACATGCTGCTTCTATGCCGAACCTCCTGTCCCAAAGTAATGAAATATTTGGGTTATGTTTAGTGAATTCAATACTGCATTTCATCAGATTCATTCCATTGCCTCATTTTGTCAAATGCTTCTTGGATTTTATTTCTCAGAGTTAGGTCACCAACATGGTGACATGGGTAGTTTCTGACTTCACTCCCCCTCACAAGAACAACTAACAATTCTTCATGGACAAGACACCACTGAGAGAATCCTAGAACGTGGGAGTGAGGCTGATGTACCCTCTGCACCATAGAGGTCAAGACAGACTGGATTAGAAAAAGGTAAGAGGGGCGGCTATATGCTGACCTGATGGCATTTCCCCTCCGCACGGGTCAGCACAGCACCTTGCAGAGGGTTCTGATTCTGTTCACAATGCACTTGCTAACTCTCACAAATTTGGCTTTGTGTCAACTGCAGTTTTGATAAACTTGAATCAAATATTTGCTTTAAAAATATTTCGCTTTTAGGGGTGCCTGGGTGGCTCAGTGGGTTAAGTGGCTGCCCTCAGCTCAGGTCATGATCCTGAGGTCCTGGGATGGAGCCCCATGTTGGGCTCCCTGTTCAGTGGGAAGTCTGCTTGTCCCTCGGCTTCTCCCCGCTCCCACCCCCCACCCCCGACTCGTGCTGTCTCTGTCAAATAAATAAAATCTTATTTAAAGAACGATTTTATTTTTCTACAGATAAAGCTATGTTGATAATTTTGCTCAGAGGAAAACTTATGTTTCTAAACCACTGAAACTGACAGCTTCTGAGGGGGCCTGTGTTCAAAGTAAGCTCTTGTGTATTGATTTATTTGTCAGAAGAAGCTAGAGCTTGAGGCAAGTACTGGAGAAAGATGTTAATGGTTGAGAAAGAGGCAACCCTTAGTCCAGAATGGACCTCTAGTCCACAAATCGAAGAGGAGGCATTTAATCAACTCTTCTTACCTCTTTAGCTCAGATTAGCTCTTATGGTTCTCAATCAACCCTGACATCGCTTTGGAATATCCTGGGGAAGTTTAAAAACTGGCACCCCTGAGGACTTAATTCACTAGGTCTGGAGTGAGGGCTTAGGCATGGATTTTTAAAAAGTAGTTTCTGACAGGAATCTAACGTGTAGCTGGGGTTCATTGAGAAACACTGAAATAGGGATTATTAGGGACGTTGGCATTTACCTGAGCGAGATTGCAGTCACCACAGAGTTTTGAGCAACGGAGTGGCATGATCCGACTTATGGGTTAATAGGATAACTGGTTTCCCTGGTGAGAAGAGGCTAAGGTATGTGACACAAAAGAGATACAGACAAAGTGCTATGGGCATTCAAAGAAACGAGAGCTCACTGCTCAGCAATGATTAGGGAGTCTTCACAGAGGTGTAGGCTGCACGGGAAGCAGGTTTTGAAGCTGGGCAAAGTAGGCACATGAGAGGAATTCCAAGTGTGTGAAATGACATGAACAGTGGCAGGGAATATTTGTGGAATGGCAAGGACTCGTGGCTAGTAACACTGTTAAGTCAGAGACAAGAGAAGACAAGCAGGTTGAGGCTCTAACCTTGCAGGTCTCGTGCACCCCAATCGGCATTTCGAAACTTGTCACTGCAAACTGGGAAGAGCAGCTTCTTCTCCACCATCTCCCCCACATTCAGTTGCTCATTAAAAATCACCCTTCTGTCTCTGGTGTTTCTCCCAAATTTATCCTCTCTCCTTCGTGACTTCTACCATTTACTCTTAGTTGAAGTCCCCATTAGAGAATGGGGGTGCACGGTGCCAACAGTCTTCTCACCGGCATCCCCACACATGTGCTATTCTGGAAGGTGTAGCAGACTTGTGCTTCAGCTTCAAACGTACCACTATACTGTTTTCCTTTTGCATCCTACTGCATTCAAGACCCTTTCTAATTGTTCCTACGATACCTCACCAGCTTTTCTCCTGCTCCCAACACACACACACACACACACACACACACACACACACACTCTTTTTTTAAAATTTTTTATTGGAGTTCAATTTGCCAACATACAGCATAACACCCATTGCTCATCCCACCAAGTGCCCCCCTCAGTGCCTGTCACCCAGTCACACCAACCCCCTGCCCACCTTCCCTCCACTACCCCTTGTTCATTTCCCAGAGTTAGGTGTCTCTCATGTTTTATCTCCCTCACTGATACTTTCATTCATTTTCTCTCCTTTCCCTTTATTCCCTTTCACTAATTTTTTTTATTTTATAAACTTACTTTTTATTGGTGTTCAATTTGCCAACATATAGAATAACACCCAGTGCTCATCCCATCAAGTGCCCATCTCAGTGCCCCTCACCCAGTCACCCCCACCCCCCGCCCACCTCCTCTTCCACCACCCCTAGTTCGTTTCCCAGAGTTAGGAGTCTCTCATGTTCTGTCTCCCTTTCTGATATTTCCCACTTATTTTTTCTCTCCTTTCCTCTTTATTCCCTTTCACTAATTTTTATATCCCCAAGTGAATGAGACCATATAATGTTTATCCTTTTCCGATTGACTTATTTCACTCAGCATAATACCCTCCAGGTCCCTCCACATCGAAGCAAATGGTGGGTATTTGTCGTTTCTAATGGCTGAGGAATATTCCACTGTATACATAGACCACAGCTTCTTTATCCATCATCTTTCGTTGGACACCGAGGCTCCTTCCACAGTTTGGCTATTGTGGACATTGCTGCTAGAAACATCGGGGTGCAGGTGTCCTGGCGTTTCACTGCACCTGTATCTTTGGGGTAAATCCCCAACAGTGCAATTGCTGGGTCGTAGGGCAGGTCTATTTTTAACTCTTTGAGGAACCTCCGCACAGTTTTCCAGAGTGGCTGCACCAGTTCACATTCCCACCAACAGTGCAAGAGGGTTCCCTTTTCTCCTCATCCTCTCCAACATTTGTGGTTTCCTGCCTTGTTAATTTTCCCCATTCTCACTGGGGTGAGGTGGGATCTCATTGTGGTTTTGATTTGTATTTCCCTGATGGCAAGTGATGCGGAGTATTTTCTCATGTGCTTGTTGGCCATGTCTATGTCTTCCTCTGGGAGATTTCTGTTCCTTTTGCCCATTTCATGATTGGATTGTTTGTTTCTTTGCTGTTGAGTTTAATAAGTTCTTTATAGATCTTGGAAACTAGCCCTTGACCTGATATGTCATTTGCAAATATCTTCTCCCATTCTGTAGGTTGTCTTTTAGTTTTGTTGACTGTATCCTTTGCTGTGCAGAAGCTTCTTATCTTGATGAAGTCCCAATAGTTCATTTTTGCTTTTGTTTCTCTTGCCTTCATGGATGTATCTTGCCAGAAGTTGCTGTGGCCGAGTTCAAAAAGGGTGTTGCCTGTGTTCTCCTCTAGAATTTTGATGGAATCTTGTCTCACATTTAGATCTTTCATCCATTTTGAGTTTCTCTTTGTGTATGGTGTAAGACAATGGTCTAGTTTCATTCTTCTGCATGTGGATGTCCAATTTTCCCAGCACTATTTATTGAAGAGATTGTCCTTTTTCCAGTGGATAGTCTTTCCAGCTTTGTCGAATATTAGTTGACCATAGAGTTGAGGGCCCATTTCTGGATTCTCTATTCTGTCCCATTGATCTGTGTGTCTGTTTTTGTGCCAGTACCACACTGTCTTGTTGACCACAGCTTTGTAGTACAACCTGAAATCTGGCACTGTGATTGCCCCAGCTATGGTTTTCTTTTTTAAATTTCCCCTGGCTATTTGGGGTCTTTTCTGATTCCACACAAATCTTAAGATGGTTTGTTCTAACTCTGAAGAAAGTCCATGGTATTTTGTTAGGGATTGCATTAAATGTATAAATTGCCCTGGGTAACATTGACATTTTCACAATATTAATTCTTCCAATCCATGAGCATGGAATATTTTTCCATCTCTTTGACACACACACGTTCTTAGTTGTGTTGTAGCACAAGAATTCCCTCATGTTGCTGTACTTTTCAAAACCATAATTTTCAGTGGTTACATAATATTTCATTGGCCATCCTCTGTTGCTGAACATTTAGATCCTTATAATTTTGAGAGGTTGCAAATTATCTTCATGTGCATATTTTTTTATTTCCCCAAGATACATTTCCAGAAATGGGATGACTAGCTCAAAGGCAATGTAGATTCTTCATACATAATTCCAAATTGCTTTCCAAGTAGTAGTAAAGAGTACTGGCTTCTCTGCCCTTTACCCTTCTCAAAGTCCTTACCAGTACTGGGGTAATCTCAGTATTTAAATTAATGGGTCATAACTTGTATCTCATCTTTGTTTTAATGCATTTTGCTTATTCTTTGGGTCATGATATATGTTTGGTGTTTCTCATTTGTTTTTGTGAGATTGTTTAATATCCTTTGTCCACTTATCTACTTGTGTCTTTACTGATTTTGATAATCTCTAAATATACTTAGGATGTTAATCCTTTGATCCTTGATTTTATAGACTTGTGTATTTGGCCAAAAGAAGTAGCACAGCTCAAGAGTGTATTTAGAAATACCAAACATTATAGTTTCCTAGGAAAGGAACTTCTGGGAGAATGGTACTGGTGGGCAATGTGCAGTATATTTGTATAGCTGGTATATTTTCAGAAACCATAATGTAATTTCACACACAAAAAAGATATTTCTCACAGGTGAGTAATATCAAAATCTGAGGTTGTGATACCAAAATCTGAGCTTACCTTATGTTTATCATTATTCCTCTACTTTTTCCTGTGCAGTTCAAATTTACTCATAATATTGTTCTAGTGACTTTGCTTTTAGTTTGGCTGCTTTTGCTAAATAAATAACTGTACCTCATCCAAAGTTTTCAGGTATTTGTGAACATAGGCCATATGAAATAGAATTACTCATGTTTTCCTTCCGTTCATTAGAATGATGATTATGAGGGAAGTTTTTCCCTAAAGTAGGGTTTTATAAAAATTCTCAGAAAGTCATCTTCCATAATTATTTCATAGTTCAATTTAGCTAAAAGGTATAATTATAATACCTTTGATCATAAAGTCACAAAAATATTTCCTTTGGAACAAACATCAGAGCATTACATGATATGTCAATGACCTTTCTAGAGTCTATATGAAGATCTTGTCTCTAGGAAAAGGGGGATGGTAGTGGGAGATATTCACATTTTTTTCTGTAGTTGAGCATGTTCTTTTGCTTTGTAGTTTTCTGATGCATGGTTGTATCTGAAGTCTCCCCTCCACCCCCCCATCCCAACCTAGACAGAGTTGGAAATAATGGCGGCTATGGTTGCAGTGGTAATAGCTAGACATAAAAGGGGCTCGTCCTCTCAGAGAGAATCATAATGATGGATGCTGGCATTTTCATAGACTCTGTATTAATTTATTTTATTTTTAGATTTATTTGTTTGTTTGTTTATTTATTTATGAGACAGAGAGGGCGACCAAGCAGGAGGGAGAGGCATGAGGAGAGGAAGAGAAAGCTCCAAGCGGACTCCCCACTAAGCATGGAGCCTGATATGGAGCTCCGTCCCACGACCCTGAGATCATGACCCCAGCTGAAACCAAGAGTCAGATGCTCAACAGCCACTCAGGCACCCCATAGACTCTATCATTTTAGAAGAGAATCTGCGGGCTTTACTCTTGATAGACCTTAAATTCACTAAGGCTGTACTTTGCACAGTGTAGGTGCTTAATAAAGGTCTGTAGGTGCTCGATAAAGGTCTGTAGGATGGAAGCATGAAGCTGATGAATGATTGTAAACCATTATGGAATGTAAATATTATGTATTTGCAGGTGAACCTGAAACTCTTCAGTAAAACATATTTGTGGAAAAAAGCTGAAAAATAGTCCTAAACACTGTGGCAAATTTAATTTTTGATCAGGTAAGTTTGTCAATGGTTTGTGCCTCCCCCATAGACTGGGAGAACTGGTCAAAAATCAGCTTCCAGCATGAAGGCATTTGATAGTGATGTTGGTGGGGAGGGAATATAGAGCCTTTGGGAAGTATATTGATTTTACATTAAATGGGTAGGGGAAGGGAGGGAAGTAATTGGTGGTGGGGAGGGAGGTAGGGAAAGGGAAAGAGAGAGAGAGAGAGAGAGTAATATTACAAATTTTCTAGTCCCCAACATAAGTGTGTGGATAGACATTATATACAAAGCATTCATTTTCAGTGTGCCTTTCCCTTGTAGCTTAAGATTCCTCATTCACTTTGACTTTTAGAAAGAAGGATGACAGTAGGGCACCTGGCTGGCTTGGTCGTTGGAGCATGTGACTCTTGATCTCAGTCTGAGTTCAAGCCCCACAGTGACCATAGAGCTTACTCACAAAAAATTTTAAAAAGGAGGGATAATGATTTCTACTGTAAAAGCCTCACCACCTTTCCCATACTTTGCTAAGAGTTCTAGCTCGGTATTGATATTTCTTCTCCGGAATCAGGATTAAGTGGGTGCCGTCCCAGAGTAATTTCAGGAAAACCAGGTTGTTATGTCCTGTCACTCTGTTTCAGATCAATTATTAAGAAGCAAAATAATGTAGAGGTGGTACTCTCTCCCTCAGATGGGGCTTGCTATGCCATCTAAATTATAACCATTTTGTTTCAGTTAAGTGATGACTGTACCATCTGTCCATTTTGCCTCTCCTATTCAGAATCTCAGATGATTTTTAATGTTAAAAATCACTACGCCAAGAGAATATTTTGTGTCATGTTAAAAATTGCTTTTTTATGCTGTCGGAAGTGCTCCGAGTCACTGCAAATCAAAGCTTTTTGTCAAGATGAGATTGAAGGGTGAGCTCAGACTGGAACTGAGGTTAAAGTGAAAAGAAGGAAAAAGTTTGGAAAGTGCAGAGAAAGGCCCCTAATCCATAAAATAAAGACCCTTCCAATGACTGTGCTCTATACTCCCCAGTAATCTGAGTGAGGGTCCTTCCAATAGGTCAGGAGTAACCAAAGGATGGAGTGGAGTGCTTGGGCCAGTTTCCAAGTCGTTGATGAGGCTCTTGTAATAAAATAATATATAGAAATAGGCTACTCTATTAGCTGGTATGCAATAAGCATCATAAATAGCAGCTCTTATATAGTATAGCATATTATAATAGAAAAACAGATTTGGGATCAATTACAGGTTTCACCATTTCTTAATTGTATGGCCTTCGGCGAGTAAGCTAAGCTATCTGAGCCTCACCTGTCTTGTTGGTAAAATGGAGCCAATGAAAATAATTCCATTCATAGAGTTGTGTGAATTAGATCGATCAAAGTATATGCAGCCCCTAGAACAAGATTTAACCCACATTAGCTTTCAGTGTGGCAGCTCTAACTAAAATGACCACTGTTTGCAATGTCACAGGATTTCTCCTGAGTGTCTCTGCTGCACTATCTTCCTCTAGCTACTCCCAGCCTGTTTTCTCTATTCCATTGGTTTATATTATTATTCAAAGAACGGATTGCTATGCCTATTTTATGATGGTGGTTGCACTTAATCTGTTTTGAATTCACCATTGTAAAAAATAAATAGTTCGGAGCACCTGGGTGGCTCAGTCGGTGAAATGTCTGACTCTTGATTTCAGCTTAGGCCACACACGATCTCAAGGTCATAAGGTGGAGTCCTGCATCGGGCTCCACGGTCAGTGGGAAGTCTGCTTGGGATTCTCTTTCTCCCTCTCCCTCTTCCCCCATCTCCCTTTGTCTCTAATAAATAAATAAATAAATAGATAGATAGATAGATAAATAAATAAATAAATAAATCTATCTTTAGACAAAACAAATATCTTAACCCCGCTCTTGCATGAGAGGAAACAGACTCCAAAGGGGAAAGAGATTTCCCAGTTCATATAGTTTTGCTCCTGGCAAGACTGAGCTGGAACCCAGCTCTATTGACTCTTTGTCTGGGATTCTTTCCTCAATGTCATCATGGTCCCTACTAAGGGCCTGCCTTGGGGATGCCTGGGTGGCTCAATGGTTTAGCGCCTGCCTTTGGCCCAGGGTGTGATCCTGGAGTCCCGGGATTGAGTCCCACATCGGGCTCCCTGCATGGAGCCTGCTTCTCCCTCTGCCTGTGTCTCTGCCTCTCTCTCTCTCTCTCTCTGTCTCTCTCTGTCTCTCTTTCTCTCTCCCTCTGTGTGTCTCTCATAAATAAAATATTGAAAAATAAATAAATAATAAATAAATAAATAAATAAATAAATAAATAAATAAAATCTTAAAAAAAGGGGGGGGGCTGCCTTTTTTAAGCACCCAGATCATTCCCAGAGCACATCCAGCCTTATGAGAAGAAGCCTCCCTACTCATTGCAAGTGAAGAGGTTGTTTTCCTAGTTTTGCTATTGTTTTGTATTCACGACACCAGCTTGGATTAAAAGTAAAAAATTCACTTCCTCAGTCACACTAGACACATTTCAGGTGGTCAATAGCAACATGTAACTAAGGGCAACCTGTAACTGTGTAGCATGGATGCAGAAAATTTCTTGCATTGCAGAGAGTTCTTGAAGTCCCCAAGAGTCTCTAGGCTCTAGGGAGAGACTTCAGAAAACCAGGCCCCCACCTGGACCAGGTCTTACCTCGGCGGCCTGCTCACTAGAATCACTGAACCCAGTTTGCCCTCCTCTCTTTACAGAGGCCAGAAGGGAAAGACATTTTATTTTTATGACTGTTTATATATATATCTATGTATTATATATTTACGTATATATGACAATTTATATTGTATTAACCTCCTGATTTTTTTAGGTGAGAAAGCTTAATGTCCCTGTGCACTGTTAGAGGCCCAGTCTCATAGCGTGTTGTCTATGCTCATGGTGGTTTCCACTGCTTATACATGAGTCCTTGACTCTCAGGAAGAAGGACCCATCAGCCTGTGGCACTGACTTACAGGGAAACTGTGCTGCTTTGATGGAGATGGGTGTAAAGGATTGTAAGACGAATCCGACCTGAGATTTAAAGACAGAACAGCGGAAACACGACAGAGAGAAGGGTTTGGGCTTTCAACAAGGTAGAAAGGCGGAAAAAGAGAATTAAAAAGAATCCAGTGGGGAAGGGACCCCCGCGAGGAGCCGGGCTAAGGGGGTTGGCGGGAGCCTTAGGACAGGGGAGCTCCGCCCGAGGCAGCGGGAACTTTAACTCCACACTGGATTCTTCCCAGAGGGAGAGGTGCTGGCAGAGAAACCGGGAAGATCCGCAGGAGGGGCAGTGGAACCCTCAGGTTCCTGGGGTCACTAACAGGAGGGGCGCCCCAGGGAGAACCCACCACCCCACAGGACAAGTGTGGTAAAGGGCCGGAGTGCACCGGCGGGGCCCCAGGAACAGCTCAGGCAGCAGTTCCACACGGAGGGGGCTGCCCCGGCGGGAGCATGATTCCAGCATTGCAGGCCATGGATCCCAGGGGGCCGGGGTCACAGCCCAGGATCCGGTGCTCCCCCCAGAACAGGCAGAGGCCGGGAGGGCACAGGACAGCGAGGACGCTCCTGCTGCTGGGCGGCCCTGAGCTGTGCAGATCAGCACCCACTGCCCCCGGAGCCTCTAGGTCCCTGTGGACTGGGAGCTGCGGTAGTTACTGTTGGAGCTGACTCTAGGCTGGGGAGCTGGCCACCGCCACTGTTCTTGTTCCTCCTGGTGTCACCTTGTACCTGGGACTGAGCAGGGGCCTCACAGGATAAACAGCTCCCCCTGAGCCGTGCACCTGGCAGGGGGCGGGGCAGCTCCCCCAGGAGCTCACACCTGAGAATCAGCACAGCAGGCCCCTCCCCCAGAGACCAGCTGAAAGGACAGGGGAAAAGCAAGTTATTGACCGAGCAGCACTGGAAAGCTCCAGGGAAAGTCAAAGGATTTACACTATATAGAACCAGAGGAAACCCTTCCTTTTTTTTTCTTTTTCTTCTTCTTCCTTTTGCCAGTACAACTCGTTTTTATATCAGACTTTAACTTTCCAATTTTTTTTCTCTTTTCCCACCTTAACTACAATATTTTACCACCTCTTCATTTTTAAGATTCTTCCTTTTTGACTTTCATATTGCTACAATTACAGGTCCTATATATATTTTCCACTTCTAGAATCCCTTCAACATACTCAATTTTGGCAGATATACAAGATTTTTTTTGTTTTGTGTTTTCTCTGCCACATGTTGTTCTACAAAGGTGAAAGTTAATACCTTCTAAAACATGACCAGCATGCACCCAGAACCAAGTGGTATACCGTGCTGGTTCATTCTGTGGGATTGCTCATTCCCATTCTGCCCCTCTCTTTTATCTCGTTTATGTTTTGGTGGTCAATGGTGGGGCCCTCTACAAGTATTGCTGATTTATATAAATGTGGGACTGAGCATCTTCTAACATACAGAACTTAACATACTCAGAACCAAGAGGATCACCTTCTAGGACCCCTCAGGAGGACTACATTCTCCCTCCACTACAACTTCATCACCACCACCATCTCCAAGACCCCCCCTTCATTCTTCTCCTTTTTTCTCTTTTTCTTTTTTTTCCTCTTTACTTTTGCTTTTTTCTCTTCTTTTTTTTCTCTTTTCTTCCTTTTTCTTTCTTCATCTTTGGGATTCTTGCCTTTTATTTTTTACTACTTTGTTTTAAAATTTGTTTTTCACTTTAGTGGCCCTTTTGTTTTATTTCATTCTGATCTTTGTTTTCAATTTCTGGTCTCTGACCTCATCAGAATCATCTAGGGTGAAATTTACTTAGGTTGTTGTTGATATTCTTGACTCAGCCCACTCATACAGCCACTCTGCACTGAGCAAAATGACTAGAAAGAACTCACCACAAAAGAAAGAAGCAGAAACAGTACTCTCTCCCACAGAGTTACAGAAGTTGGATTACAATTTGATATCACAAAGCCAATTCAGAAGCACAATTATAAAGCTACTGGTGGCACTGGAAAAAAAACATAAAGGATAAAAGAGATTTCATGACTGCAGAATTTAGATCTAATCAGACCAACATTAAAATCAATTAAATGAGATACAATCCAGACTGGAAGCCCTAATGACGAGGGTTAATGAGATACAAGAGTACGTGACATAGAAGATAAGTTGATGGCAAGGAAGGAAGCTGGGGAAAAAAGAGAAAAACAATGAAAAGACCATGAGGAAAGGTTAAGGGAAATAAATGACAGCCTCAGAAGGAAGAATGTATGTTTAATTGGGGTTCCCAAAGGCATAGGGAGGGCCAGAGGGCCAGAAAGCATATTTGAACAAATCATAGCTGAGAACTTCCCTAATTTGGGAAGGGAAATGGGCATTCAGATCCAGGAGATAGAGAGGTCTGCCCCCCCCCCAATCAATAAACACCATTCAACACCTCGACATTTCATAGTGAAACTTGCAAATCCCAAAGATAAAGAGAAAATCCTTAAAGTAGCAAGAGACATGAGATCCCTAAATTGAATGGGGAGAAGTATTAGATTAACAACAGACCTCTCCACAGAGACCTGGCAGGCCAGAAAGGGCTGGCAGGATATATTCAGGGTCCTAAATGAGAAGAATCTGCAGCCAAGAATACGTTATCCAGCAAGGCTCTCATTCAGAATAGAAGGAGAGATAAAGAGCTTCCAAGATAGGCAGAAACTGAAAGAATATGTGACCACCAAACCAGCTTTGCATGAAATATTAAGGGGGACTTTGTAAAAGAAAGAGGAAGCCCAAAGAAATAATCCACAAAAACAGGGACTGAATAAGTATTATGATGACACTAAATTCATATCTTTCAATAGTAACTCTGAACGTGAATGGGCTTCATGATCGCATCAAAAGGCACAGGGTTTCAGACTGGATAAAAAAGCAAGACCCATCTATTTGCTGCCTACAAGAGACTCATTTTAGACCTAAGGACATCTACAGCCTGAAAATGAAAGGTTGGAGAACCATTTACCATTCCAATGGTCCTCAAAAAAAAGCAGGGGTAGCCATCCTCATATCAGATAAATTAAAGTTTATCCCAAAGACTGTAGTAAGAGATGAAGAGGGTCACTATATCATACTTAAAGGGACTATGCAACAAGAGGACCTAACAATCATGACTATTTAGGTCCCTAATGTGGGAGCTCCCAAGTATATCAATCAATTAAAAACCAAAGTAAAGACATACTTAGATAGTAATACACTAATACTGGGAGACTTCAACACGGCACTGTGTGCAAATGACAGATATTCTAAGCACAATATCACTGAAGAAACAAGAGCTTTAAATGATACACTGGACCACATGGATTTCACAGATATTTACAGAACTTTACATCTAAATGCAACTGAATACACATTCTTCTCAAGTGCACATGGAACTTTCTCCAGAATAGGCCACATACTGGGTCACAAATCAGGTCTCAATTGATACCAAAAGATTGGGATTGTCCCCTGCATATTTTCAGACCATAATGCTTTGAAACTTGAACTGAATCACAAGAAGAAATTTGGAAGAAACTCAGACATGTGGAGGGTAAAGAACATCCTGCTAAAAGTTGAGTGGGTCAACCAGGAAATTAGAGAAGAATTAAAAAGATTCATGGAAACTAACGAAAATGAAGATACAACTGTTCAAATTCTTTGGGATGCAGCAAAAGCAGTCCTGAGAGGGAAATACATTGCAATACAAGCAACCCTCAAAAAAATGGAAAAACCTCAAATACACAAGCTAACCTCGCACCTAAAGGAACTGGAGAAAGAACACCAAATAAAACATACACCAAGCAGAAGAGAGTTAATAAAGATTTGAGCAGAAATCAATGAAATAGAGACCAGAAGAACTGTAGAACAGATCAGCAACACCAGGAGTTGGTTCTTTGAAAGAATTAATAAGATAGATAAACCATTAGCCAGTCTTATTAGAAAGAAAAGAGAAAAGACTCAAATTAATAAATCACAAATGAAAATGGAGAGATCACCCCCAATACCAAGGAAATACAAACTATTTCAAAAACGTATAATGAGCAGCTATAAGCCAATAAATTAGACAATCTAGAACAAATGGAGGCATTTCTGGAAAACCACATACTACCAAAACTGGAATGGAAGAAATAGAAAACCTGGAGGAAATTGAAGCAGTCATCAAAAACCTCCCAAGACACAAGAGTCCAGGGCCAGATGGCTTCCCAGGGGAATTCTATCAAACGTTTAAAGAAGAAACCTACCTATTCTACTAAAGCTGTTCGGAAAGATAGAGAGGGATGGAGTACTTCCAAACTCATTCTATGAGGCCAGCATCACCTTAATTCCAAAGCCAGACAAAGACCCCAGCAAAGAGGAGAATTATAGGCCAATATCCCTGATGAACACGGATGCAAAAATTCTCACCAAGATACTAGCCAATAGGATCCAACAATACATTAAGAAAATTATTCACCATGACCAAGTGGGACTTATCCCCGGGATGCAAGGCTGGTTCAACACTCATAAAGCAATCAATGTGATTCATCATATCAGCAAGAGAAAAAACAAGAACCTCATGATCCTTTCAATAGATGCAGAGAAAGCATTTGACAAAATACAACATCCATTCCTGATCAAAACTCTTCAGAGTGTAGGGATAGAGGGAACATTCCTCAGCATCTTAAAAGCCATCTACAAAAAGCCACAGCCAATATCATTCTCAATGGGAAGCACTGGGAGCCTTTCCCCTAAGATCAGGAACAAGACAGGGATGTCCACTCTCACCACTGCTATTCAACACAGTACTGGAAGTCCTAGCCTCAGAAATCAGGCAACAAAAAGAAATAAAAGACATTAAAATTGGCAAAGAAGTCAAATTGTCCCTCTTTGCAGATGACATGGTACTGTATGTAGAAAACCCAAAAGACGCCACCCCAAGATTGCTAGAACTCATACAGCAATTTGGCAGTGTGGCAGGATACAAAATCAATGCCCAGAAATCAGTGGCGTTTCTATACACTAACAATGAGACTGAAGAAAGAGAAATTAAGGAGTCAATCCCATTTACAGTTGCACCCAAAAGCATAAGATACCTAGGAATAATCCTAACCAAAGAGGTAAAAGATCTACACCCTAACAACTACAGAGCACTTCTGAAAGAAATTGAGGAAGACACAAAGAGATGAAAAAATGTTCCATGCTCATGGATTGGAAGAATTAATATTGTGAGAATGTCAATGCTACCCAGGGCAATTTACACGTTTAATGCAATCCCTATCAAAATACCATGGACTTTCTTCAGAGAGTTGGGACAAATCATCTTAAGATTTGTGTGGAATCAGAAAAGACCCCGAATAGCCAGGGGAACTTTGAAAAAGAAAACCGTAGCTGGGGGCATCACAATGCCAGAGTTCAGGTTGTACTTCAAAGCTGTGATCATCAAGACAGTGTGGTACTGGCACAAAAACAGACACATAGATCAATGGAACAGAATAGAGAACCAGAAATGGGCCCTCAACTCTATGGTCAACTAATATTCGACAAAGCTGGAAAGACTATCCACTGGAAAAAGGACAGTCCCTACAATAAATGGTGCTGGGAAAATTGGACAGCCACGTGCAGAAGAATGAAACTAGGCCATTGTCTTATACCATACACAAAGAGAAACTCAAAATGGATGAAAGATCTAAATGTGAGACAAGAATTCATCAAAATCCTAGAGGAGAACACAGGCAACACCCTTTTTGAGCTTGGCCACAGCAACTTCTTGCAAAATACATCCATGAAGGCAAGGGAAACAAAAGCAAAAATGAACTATTGGGACTTCATCAAGATAAGAAGCTTCTGCACACCAAAGGATACAGTCCACAAAACTCAAAGACAACCTACAGAATGGGAGAAGATATTTGCAAATGACATATCAGATAAAGGGCTAGTTTCCAAGATCTATAAAGAACTTATTCAACTCAACAGTAAAGAAACAAACAATCCAATCATGAAATGGGCAAAAGACATGAAGAGAAATCTCACAGAGGAAGACATAGACATGGCCAACAAGCACATGAGAAAATGCTCCGCATCACTGGCCATCAGGGAAATACAAATCAAAACCACAATGAGATACCACCTCACCTCAGTGAGAATGGGGAAAATTAACAAGGCAGGAAACCACAAATGTTGGAGAGGATGCGGAGAAAAGAGAACCCTCCTGCACTGTTGGTGGGAATGTGACCTGGTGCAGCCACTCTGGAAAACTGTGTGGAGGTTCCTCAAAGAGTTAAGAGTAGACCTGCCCCCTATGACCCATCAATTGCACTGCTGGGGATTTACCCCAAAGATACAGATGCAGTGAAACAGCAGGACACCTGCACCCCAATGTTTATAGTAGCAATGTCCACAATAGCCAAACTGTGGAAGGAGCCTCGGTGTCCATCGAAAGATGAATGGATAAAGAAGCTGTGGTCTATGTATACAATGGAATATTCCTCAGCCATCAGAAATGATGAATACCCACCATTTGCTTCGATGTGGATGGAACTGGAGGGTATTATGCTGAGTGAAGTAAGTCAACTGGAGAAGGACAAACATTATATGGTTTCACCCATATGGGGAATGTAAAAATAGTGAAAGGGATCATAGGGCAAAGGAGAGAAAATGAGTGGGAAAAACCAGAGAGGGTGACAACACATGAGAGACTCCTAACTCTGGGAAACGAACAAGGAGTAGTGGAAGGGGAGGTGGGCGGGGGGTAGGGGTTTTTGGGTGACAGGCACTGAGGGGGGCACTTGACGGGATGAGCACTGGGTGTTATGCTGTATGTTGGCAAATCGAACTCCAATAAAAAAATATACAAAAAAAAAAAAGAAATAGGAGTGAGACAAATAAAAAAAAAAAGATTGTAAAAGCATGTATTCAATCAATATCTCAAGGTGATATCTGTTCATCGCAGCATTAGTCACAGTAGCCAAGATACAGAAACAACCAAAATGTCCATCAAAGCAGGAATGAATAAAGAGGATAGAATATTAATGTGCCATGAGAAAGAAGGAAATCCTGCCATTTGTGGCAACATGGATAGACCTTATGGGAATTATGCTAAGTGAGATGTGCCAGAACAGGAAAATACATAGATATCTTTTGCATGTGGAATCTAATATATCTCAAAACGAACTCAGAGAAACTGAGAATAAAATGGTGGTCACCGGGGTTGGGGAGTGGGAGGAGTTGGGGAGATGTTGTTTTAAGGTCCCAACTTACAACTAGTAGGTAAATAAGTTCTGGAGAATCTAACGCATAGCATAGTGATTAGAGTCAACAATATTGTATTATAGATCTGAAAGTGGTTAAGAGACTAGATCTTAATTATTTTCACCAAAAAAACAGAATTGTGTGATGTGATGGAGATGCTAGCTAAAGCTGTGGTGTAATCATGTTGCAATATATAAATATATCAAAGCAACACAATGTACACCTTGAACCTACACTACATTAAAAGTAGTTTGGAAACTTCTTCTGTGCTAGGAACTACATGCTCAGTGCTGGGCTAAAAGGATGGGGAGTGGAGAGAAAATGAGTGGGAAATATCAGAGAGGGAGACAGAACATGAGAGACCCCTAACTCCAGGAAACGAACAAGGGGTGGTGGAAGGGGAGGTGGGCGGGGGGTGGTGGTGACTGGGTGAGGGGCACTGAGGGGGGCATTTGATGGGATGAGCACTGGGTGTTATGCTATATGTTGGCAAATTGAACACCAATAAAAAAAATAAAAAAATAAAAAAGTAAAAAAAAAATTAAAAGGATGGGGAGTGAGAGGGAGGGACTGGACTTGAGGGCTGGAGCTGGGAGTGCGACAATCCCCCAAATTTGGAAAACTGGGGAAAGGACAGAGCAGTTTCCAGCTCCAATATAAATTCCCCCACCCTGTTTTTATATGCTTTAGGCCATTTTACTGAAAGCCCAGTAGGGAGTAGAAGGTATTAAATTACCCTCACAAATCCTCATAGAATTTTCATTTTAGAAAGATTTTTAATTTCCATGACACTTAGGTAGGCAGAAACTGCCACAAGCCAGTAGGTTCTACTTCTGAGGACAATTTCCACTGGATGTTTTCTTTTTCTTTTTTTTTTTTTTTTTCCATTGGATGTTTTCTAGTCGAGAACATTTTAATGTTGTCACTTTTTAAATTATGGAAGTATTTTGAGGGGATGAGCACTGGGTGTTATTCTGTATGTTGGCAAATTGAACACCAATAAAAAATAAATTTATTATAAAAAATAAAAATAAAAAAAATAAATTATGGAAGTGTTAAATGTGTATTGGAATTTTAGAAAATACTAACAGGTATAAAAAGCTTATAAGATCGTCCATAATCTTGTGCTCCAAAAGAACATTATTAACATCTTGGTAAATTTGATTCGTGCCACAAATATTCAGAGGAGCATCTGCCATGTGCCAGGGGCTGATGGGGGTATATCGAGGAATAAAACAGAACCCATACCTTCATGAAGCTTACTTTTTAGAAGGAGGAGAACCCAATAAATCATAAAATAAAATAAAATAAAATAAAATAAAATAAAATAAAATAAATCAATAAAAAAAAGTCAAATACTAAATACTGTAAAGAAAAATGTAGCCATGTAAGGCTGATAGAGTGATAGAGATACAATTGTAAATAAACACAAAGTCTAAGGACATGCGATTTGGTACTGGAGGTGGATGGAAAAAAAGGATCTAGTTATGCAAAGATTAGAGGGAAAAGCATTGTAGGTAAGTGGAGATAGATCGCAAAAGGAAACCATTTGATATATTCAAAGAACTAATAAAAGGTCAACGTGGCTGTGGCATTGACAGAAAGGAGGGTAAAAATCAAGCTGACGGTGGAGAAACAGGCCAAAAAAAAAATTTTTTTTGTCTTGTTGTAATTGTGATAGGAAGGCATTACTGTCTGTCACCAGGGGAGAAGAGTGACCCAATTTGTGTGTAAGGAAGTTGTCTTGACCAACCGAAGGGGCGCGATCATGATGGAATTATGTTGGATCTTTTGTTGGCTGGATTCCTTCTTTTTTTCTGGGTTTCCTTCCTTATTTTGGTGTTGCAAATTTTCCATAACTTTCCTTTTAAAAGTGCAAGGGAGATTAATTTGTAGGCACTGCTTATCTGAAAATTTATTTTCTTCATACTGTTGATTGATGTTTTTTCTTGATATAGAATTCCAAGCTGAATGTCATTTTCTCTCATTTTGAAAGCATTGCTTCATTATCAAATTAGCTTCCAGTAATGCTGTCGAGAAGTTTGATGGCACAGTAATTCCAGATTCTTTGTATGTGACCTATTGTTCTAACCTCTCTGTAAATTTTTAGACTTTTCTCTTTATCTCCTGAGTTCTGAAATTTCATAATAGGCCTTGGTTTGGTGCCTTCATAATGCAGTGTGCTGGGGAAAAAGCAGAACTTTACAAATTATAACCCCTTGTCTTTTAAATATACATTTGCTCTGTTCTTTCTTTCTCCCCCCCATCCCTCCCTCCCTCCGTCGCTCCCTGTCTCCCTCTCCCTGTCACTGGTTCTCTCTATATATATCTTATTATAATTTGGAGATCTTAAATTGATTCTCTAATTTGCTTATCTTTTTTTGTCTACTGTGTTTCTGATCCTTGTTTTAAGTTCCACTTTTTGCATGGTATACTAGTGTTTATTGCCCAATTTCTACTGAGATTTCTAGAAATATGGAACCATATTTTTATTTTTATTTTCTAAGACCATTTTCTTGTTTGGGGGGTGTTTCTTTTTCAATATCATCTTTTCCTATTTTATGGATTTAATATATATCTTCTTTATCTGAGATAGGTAATGATTATTAATAAGATTCTTATTTTTTAAAAGGTTTTATTTATTTATTCATGAGAAACACAAAGAGAGGGAGAGAGAGGCAGAGACACAGGCAGAGGGAGAAGCAGGCTTCATGCAGGGAGCCTGATGTGGGACTCCATCCTGGGTCTCCAGGATCACACCCTGGGCTGAAGGCGGTGCTATACCTCTAAGCCACCGGGGCTGCCTTATTAATAAGATTATTAATAATATATTTTGCTCCTTATATTATTTCTGCTGCTTAGTTTTTTTTTTTTTTCTTGTTTGTTTAGAAAGGGCTCTATCCTCCCTTTGGAGAGTTTTCTCAAATGTCTGTTGTCCCTTAGACATTTGCATATTTAAGAGTGAGACAGTAAAAATGCATTTGGAAATTCTGAGCAAATACCTTGTGCCGTTGATTAGTGGACTTCAATGTGGTAGATGCCCACATGTCAGTACTTAGAAGTCATTTATCCAGAAATGGATATTCTAATCTTCCCCCTTGGGATCTAGCCTAGATTCTGAGAACTGTGCTGGTGAAGGTGAGATCAGAAATCTATATTTACCTGTGTTTTCTTATGTTCTTTAATGGCCTGATGCTTTACATGTAACTCCTTAATTCAGTTAGGATGCGTAATAATATACTATAGCCTGACATAGATTTCATAAAATAGCATAATGTAGCAAAAGGTAACATAATCTGTTCTTATACAGATAGTCCAGGGGTTTCAGAGAGAGACTGAGTTTGAATCTTGACTCCACCCGTCACTAAATTGCATGTCCTTTGGCAAGTTACTCATTCTGTGCATCAGTTTCCTCTCTGTAAAATGAAGATAAACAGAATCTACTACATAGGCTTGTTGAATTACAATGTGTTAATATATGTAAAGCTGTTAGAATAGTTACTGGCAAATTGAACTCCAATAAAAAAAAAAAAAAGAATAGTTACTGGCATACAGTGAATGCTATCTAATGATTAGTTATCATTATTAATTACTCTGTATCAGTACCAGAGTGTTGTAATATTACAATTACAGTGTTTTAAGACCTGTGGAAGAAGAATTCAACTTTTTTTCCTGTGGCCTCAACTGATAAAACTAGGACTAATTAAAGGAAGCCTTAGGGAGATGAATTTGGTCAAAATAAGGAAAAGAAGGGCTTTTCCAGCAATTCTTAAAATGCCAAAGATGGAATAGACCACCTCAGGACTTTTTTTTAAAGACTTTTATTTATTTATTCATGACAGACACAGAGAGAGAGAGAGAGAGAGAGAGAGGCAGAGACACAGGCAGAGGGAGAAGCAGGCTCCATGCAGGGAGCCCGAAGTGGGACTCGATCCCGGGGCTCAAGGATCACACCCTGGACTGAAGGTGGCGCTAAACCACTGAGCCACCCGGGCTGCCCTTACCTCAGGATTTAATGAGATTTCTGTTGATGGAAATGTTCAAGAGAATATTCATGAACCATTTTGTGGTATAGTTAGAAGGTGTTCCTAGTACTAAAAGATTATTTGCATTAAATTGAACATTGAAGCATTTTAAAAAATCTGGTGTTTTGGGGATCCTGGGTGGCTCAGCGGTTTAGCGCCTGCCTTCTGCCCAGGGAGTGATCCTGGAGTTCTGGAATCGAGTCCCTTGTTGGGCTCCCCACATGGAGCCTGCTTGTGTCTCTGCCTCTCTGTCATGAATGAATAAATAAAATCTTAAAAAAAAGTGATATTTTACAATCCCAATACTATAACCAGAGAACATGAATGGGTCAGAAAGGCAGAAAAAGCATTGTCAACTTGGCCCTAGTTTGTAATGGTTCTGCAATTTTGACCAAGCAAAAATAAAAGAAGGTCTTTGTTAAACTACAATGGGCTATAGATGCAACAAAACTGGAATCACATCATATAAAGTATGAATTATGGGAAAACAAGTTCAAGTATAGAGAAAATATAAAAATTTAGCTAAGCTTTGGCATGTCTAGGCAAAACTGCCTCATGACCAAAGGAAATTAATTCAGATTCCTCCTCCTCAGTGGCATTTATAATTCAATAAAATGAACAATCAATGTCATTATAGTTGGTATTAAATATAATGTTATGAGTGGGTGGCCAGTGGTTATGAAGAAGATAGAAATCATTTAAGCTGTAAAGCAAAACATCTTTCTTGACTTAATGTGAGCAAATGTGTTTGTGAATGTGCTGAAATTCAGAATTTCTTTTCAAGCCTTCAAGTTATATTATATAAAGACACCTTTATCTCCCATTTTATTGATCTTAAATTTCACTTTCCTTTCAAATAATTACCAAGTTCTGCTTGCAATAACACCCACTGTGACAGTTCTGTGTGTTTAAAGATCCTCAGTAAGTACCAAGGAGATTGAAAGCAAATGACCCCTGAGTGCCCATGATAAAACTTACTCACTGGGAGTGAGTCATAAGCTTTGGGTTGCTTTTCCAATGGGGAGATCATGTGTGGATTTTGCTCCAGCTCGTTCTGTGTACACAAAGACACACATTTATGACATGTTTGGTTTAGGTACCAGCTGGAATCACGGAACCGGAATATCTTGAGATGAGACCTGTGACCTGGGTTGGGAATGAAGGTATTGGATAAAAGTTAAAAGCACAGCTTTTGGAATCAGCACATTTTGACTGTATGATCTTGAGTGTGTGCTTAACTTTACTGAGCATCAGTTATCTTTACTATAATGTGGGGATAAAACTATGTCATAGGGTTGATGTGAGGATGACAAGAGATGATGTTTATAAAATTATTTGCATGCAGCCTAGCACTAGTAGGCTCTTAAATACTGAATCATAAAAAAAGTGATGGCCAGTTACTTTAACACTTGGGAAAGGGCACAGGGTATAGGAAGTCAATATAGATAAAAGAGAGCACAAACTATCTCTCCCTGCCTGACATGACTACTCCGACCCTTAAAGTATAACAATCTTAATCCCAATCATTCTTTCTGTATTTCCTTCAACTGTCAAAATGCCTGCATTTTCCCAGACCTACTGGAGGTAACTAAGCCACTAAGTGGCAGCCTCCTCATGTAACTTTACTTGCCACCTGGGTGTCCCACACCTGTCTGGCTCTCATCAGGAACTGGATTAATCTTTATTGCTCTGTTAAGCATGGGTATATAAAAGCATACGTTTCCTAGTCTTTGAAAATAGGTTCATCAAATTCTACCGATATTGAATTGACCCTAAAAGGTGCCTTTCATTGTTCTAAGTCAGTGTGGTAAAAAGTCATTTACAAATGGCCCAATTGCATAACATCAAGGGAATGGTAAAGTAAATTATGGTACATCCATGTGATGGGCCATTATGTAGTTATTAAAGTGATGTTTACAAAGAGTTTTTAATGACACAGGAAAATGCTAATGATATAATGCCTAGTGAATAAAGACAGGCTACAGAAATGTTGCATTCAATAGGATTTAAACCATCTAAGAAAGTACTAGATATATATGCATATATATATGTATATATGTATATATATGTATGTATGTATATATGTATATGTGTATATATATATACATATATATAATAGTATAATCTATAGTATTTGGAGCACATAGACCAACTGTTAAATGTATTTAAATGTGTGTGTGTGTGTGTGTGTGTGTGTGTGTGTAGTACTAGAAATAAACATGACGCCAACAGGGATTATCTATAGGTGAAAGAATTATGGGTGATTTTTATATTTTGGTTTATATTTTTCTATTCTTTCTCCCTTTATTCTGAAATATGCCAGCAATACTTTTCTAATCAGTAGAAAAGAAGAATTTTTTTTATTCCAAACAATTATTATAACCAAATTTAATTTGTATTTGAGCTGTGAAATCAGTTCATCACCTAGGTAGCTGAGATCTGAGTCTTTCACTGCTTCTTATCCTGAGTACAAATGGTTTCCCTAGACTGGCAAGGCCAAATGGAGAAGCTTGGCCTTGTAAACTGTGGTCTAAAAATATGCTAAGTGTTGGTGGGAATGTGAACTGGTGCATCCACTCTGGACAACTGTGTGGAGGTTCCTCAAAGAGTTAAAAATAGAGCTACCCTATGACCCAGCAATTGCACTGCTGGGGATTTACCCCAAAGATACAGATGCAGTGAAACGCTGGGACACCTGCACCCCGATGTTGATAGCAGCAATGTCCACAATAGCCAAACTGTGGAAGGAGCCTCGGTGTCCATCAAAAGATGAATGGATAAAGAAGCTGTGGTCTATGTATACGATGGAATATTCCTCAGCCATTAGAAACGACAAATACCCACCATTTGCTTCAACGTGGATGGACCTGGAGGGTATTATGCTGAGTGAAATAAGTCAATCGGAAAAGGACAAACATTATATGGTCTCATTCATTTGGGGAATATAAAAATAGTGAAAGAGAATAAAGGGGAAAGGAGAGAAAATGAGTGGGAAATACCAGAGAGGGTGACAAGACATGAGAGACTCCTAACTCTGGGAAACGAACTAGGGGTGGTGGAAGGGGAGGTGGGCGGGGATTGGGGTGACTGGGTGACGGGCACTGAGGGGGGCACTTGATGGGATGAGCACTGGTTGATATGCTATATGTTGGCAAATTGAACTCCAATAAAAATATACATAAAAAATAAAAAAAAAATAAAAACATGCTAAGTAGTCAAAGAACTATCTGAATACAGACTCTGTGCTATAAGCTAGATCCTGTTCTATGAAGTGGGGGTTACAGGAAGCTGAAAAATGACAACTCCCCCAAAGAAATTTCCCATATCTTAATCCCTGGAACCTGTGATTGTCACTTTATATGGAAAGAAAAAAGACTTTATAGACGTGATTAAGTTGAGTGTGTTGAGATGGGGTCTCACATGTATCCCTGTAGGCAAGGGGTGGAGGAAAACTAGACACAAATGCAAGAGGAGAATTCAGTGTGACCACAAAGGCAGAGATTGAAGAAATGGGAACACAAGCCAAGTGATGCCAGCAGCCAAAAGGAGCTGGAAGTGGCAAGGAACAAATTCTCTGCTAGAGCCTTTGCAGAAGTAGGGCCTGGCCAACACCTTATTTGTGGCCCCGTTAAAATGAGTCCAGACTTTAGGCCTCCAGTGTGTGAGAGAATAAAATTCTGTTGTTTTAAGCCACTGGGTTGGTGGTAGTATAGTACGGCAACCAGAGGAATCTAATACATGGTTATTGTGACACGCATGAAACAAGGTGTCGGACTATGAATATTCAAAGACTAGTGGGTAGAGTAAGGCATAAAGAGAAAAAAAATGATAATATGTTGTTAAACGGGACTAAATCTCCCTGTGAGTTCAGAGGAAGTCATTTTCGAGGAGAGATGATGCGAGAGCTAGGTCTTAGAGAATTCATACAAGCAACAGGATTTGTCAACCAATCTTACGGGATGGGGGTACTAGCCCTTTGAGAGAAATAATTGTAGTTTTAGGCCCATTTGGGTAGCACGGTGCTTAATTGGTAGCAGTAGTGAGTAGGGCACAATGGAGAGGCTACTGGACTGAGTCAGGAGGTACATGTTTTGTCATCGCTATGCCATTAACTGTGTGATGTTGGGCAAGTCATTTCTTGGATCTGCGCCTCAATTTCCATACACAGGTGTCTCCTGCTATCTGAAGGTAGAGCGTCCCTATGAAACCTTTCCTATGCCAAAGTGGCATGAAGCAAAGAAGCAATTACCACTAATTCATATGGAAAAATGTGTAAGCGTTCCCAGTCCCAAAAAGTAACCTCTCGGGGACTATTCTGATACCTGAGGATATATCTTACTTACAGATGCACAAAATAAATTGAGACAAAGCATAGATACTCACAGACACAGTTCAAAGCTCTGGTGGCTTGATGCTGAGATGCTGAGTGTGGTGAATGCTCTTTTCACTTTTTGTCTTTTTTCCTAACAGTGAAAATCCTCTTTGGGTTTCTTCAGGTTGCTGAGAATGGATACTAACATAGGCCTTTCATAAAAGCAAAGTGGCATAAAACAAACCTTCGGAAAGCAATGGATAGCTGTGTATACGATGCAACGTTGGGACTAGGTGTCTTAAGGTCTCTTGCCATTCTGAGTTTCCTTAAGTCTATGTTTTGACAACACTAGGGAAGTGAAAATTCAAAACCAGTACATATGGACTGGTACATTGCAAGTACTTATAAGACTAAAGTAAGTATTCATAGAAATTCAAATTACAGATTTAAAATAAAGTGCATAGCATTTTGCTATGAGAATGGATTTATATGAATGTGATTCCACGTAAATATTCGCACATTTATGCAACAGTCAGAAGACATACAAGCATTCATTGCATAGCATTGTGTTTACCAGATTTTCTATGATTAAAATGTTTATATTGAATTAAAATAGACTCCTAGGGACGCCTGGGTGGCTCAGTGGTTGAGCGTCTGCCTTTGGCCTAGGGCATGATCCTAGAGTCCTGGGATTGAGTCCCGCATCGGGCTCTGTGCAGGGAGCCTGCTTCTCCTCTCTCTGACTGTGTCTCTGCCTCTCTCTGTGTGTGTCTCATGAATAAATAAAATCTTTAAAAAATAAAATAAAATAAAATAAAATAAAATAAAATAAAATAAAATAAAATAAAATAGACTCCTAGCCAATATTTAAATAATAAGATTATAGATGCTGAATTGGAATCCAAGGGAGCAAAGATAAATGGGAGCAAAAAAGGTTAGCACTGGGTGAAAAATGCTTTTTAGTCTTCATGTTATGTCACGGTGATGGAGTGTAGGGTGCAGAGGCTGGAACGGTTTAATCAACCCAGGTTCCAAAAAAAAAAAAAAAAAAAACAAAACCTCTGGTCCTTTGCTGAAGTCTTAATAAGGTTAAGACTGTCCCCTAGGGTGGTAGGTGAGATGAGGCAACCTTTGCTCATGACAGCACTACAGATCATCGGCAGGATTGACTCCATGACTCAAAGCAACAGGCCAGCAGAAAGAAATCCAGAGGCTATTAACCAATTTCTCTTTCCTGCTAAGCCAAGGAGGAGCCAAGTTCATAGTCTGTTTTCTTCCTGGGATTAGGACCAGTCTTCTTCTATCAGCCCATAGATAACATTGCATCTGTGGTGCATAGCCATAGGAATCTGAAATCCTCTGTGGAGAAGACTTCCTTGAGGAAGTGCCCAAGGAGAGCCACAGCGAGTCAGGTGAAGGAAGCACTGGGCTTTGCACAGTGTGAGCCATCAGGCAAAAACAACAAGAAGGACAATGGGCCAGGTGAGAAACAGCTGTGGGCAGAGAACCACACCTGCTCTGGCATTGCTGGAACACAAACTGTGGGGCAGAGCCTGGTGGGAGTTGAGCCTAGAGAGTGCACCAAGGGCCAGGTCGTGGAGCCTTTTGCATTTGTAGCCAAGAAGTTTGGATCTGAAGCCATAAAGCCAACGGAGAGCCTTTGAAAGTAATACTGACAGTAGAGTCAGGTGGACCGGTAGCCGGAGGAGCATGCACAGTAGGAACCCATTTTGAAACCCATACGTAAATAATGCCCAGCATTTTACAAAGCTTACTCAAGAATCAGTATAACTGAGTAGGGAAATTATAAAAGTACACATCAAGCTATCGGACAAACTCAGAACCATGGCTCGGATTGAAGGCAGTGGGTTGAAGTTAGATCCAAGGACCAGGATTTCTTTTGGGTAAGTTCTTGCCAGCAGTTCCAGCAACTTCAGAGTTGCCTGAAGACATATTCTATTTGTCTTAAAGGATCATGTCCTGAATTAAGGTGAAGTTCCCTAGCAGGACTTTTTAAAGTCTCTTTACTTATCTCTTTGCCTTTGGTGTTTCTTCCCTTTATTCCATTTTACACGCTGTGATCTGATTTATCTATCAAAGCACGACTGTGATCATGCCCTTGTTACAAAACCACCATTGACTCACATCCCCATTTAACCACTGTCTAAAAATACAAATCTAGATTTTTCTGTCCCCAGCTCTCTGGTTCCAAGCTAAGGTTTTTACATTGTCTCTTATTATTCCTTTTCATATACCAAATATTGTGTCCAAACTAAATAACTGTTTATTTCTCTTAGCATCCAGTGTGCTTCTGACCATGGTTGTCCTTCCTGTCCTTGTCATCTATGCCCATTTGCCTTTGATCTCTCCTAGGGCTCAGCTTGGGCGTTTTGCTCTCTTATTAATGCTTTTTCTGATCTACCTTGCAAAATTCAAGCTGGCTGTCTTCTCTCTTTCCCCTGCCCTCTTCCTGGTGTTTTGTCTGTGTCTGTCTTCTAGTTCCTTGAATTTTTTACCTTGTGTTGTGTATCAATGTCCCTCAACTAAGCTCATTGAGAGGAGAAAGGATCAAATATTATTCATCATTGTAAACTCTATTTTTTTATGTGGTTGTCTTTGCCTGGAATCCTCTTTCATCTGGGGAAGGCCTGTATACCTTTTAAGGCCTATTTCATTTATTATGCCTCCAGTGTCTTCTCTGACTTCTTTTTCCTCCATGTAGAAGAAATTTTCACCCACCTTTGGTGCCCCCATAGCATTTTGTTCATTCCATTATGACCCCTAAAGTGTAAGTATTATTTGAGCACAGGAGTTCAGTTCATGCAAATGTCCTCTTTTTTTTTTTCTTCAAGTCAAATTCTGACAAGAATCAACAATGGTATGAAATTTGAAAGCATGGGATCTTCCCAGACATGCAAAAATGGCACAAGTGATGTCTTTCATGAAAATGTAATCAAATCCGTGAGTGATGCCAACATGTAGGTGCATTGAGCCTTGTCCAGACATGTTATCCCACATCTCTTTCTTCTAATTGGCCATATAGAAGTTACCATACCTAGGATCAAGCACTGCTGGAATTTATCTTCCTTCTAGCCTCATCATTGCTCCTCAATCTCACAATTATCCTCCAAAACACAAAGACTTCAAGTACATATAGAGTATTTCCAATTTGTTTTCACTTGACTGATCAAAATATTGTTCTTTAAGAGTAATTTATTTCTCAGAATCTCTGCAAGTGTTGTTTATTTGGAACAAAAAACGTTGTTGCAAACTGACTCTATAGCAATTTGAATGAAATCAGGATTAAACTAATTCTGGTAGAGTCTGTAGACTCATTTATCAAAAGGGATTTTTAATGAGTATATTATGCAGGTGCCATATCTACACAGGTTAACATCAGATGAGGAGAGGATTGAGCAATTGCCTCAAACCTCAGCCACATTAGAGACTGACTGACTTTTCAGGCCTGATTTCAGGGTTGGAACCTGGCTGAGGTGAGTGAGACACTCAACTGAGATGCAGAATTTAAGATGGTGCCGGATTGAGTGGTACCCATATTTAAAAGCTTGGGTTTTTTAAAAAAATGTTTTTAAAATATTGCATTAAAATATTATCTTGCTTGGGCAGCCTGGGTGGCTCAGCGGTTAAGCGCCGCCTGCAGCCTGGGGCCTGATCCTGGAGACCTGGGATTGAGTCCTACATCGGGCTCCCTGCATGGAGCCTGCTTCTCCCTCTGCCTGTGTCTCTGCCTCTTTCTCTCACTCTCTCTCTCATGAATAAATAAATAAATAAAATCTTTTAAAAATAAAATAAAATATTATCTTGCTTACTAAGTTTTGTAGTATCCTCCTTAATTTTGAATTTAAGGTGTGCGCACCACTCACCTCACACTAGTCCTGAAATTCCTTGGTTTATAGCATAGACGTACTAAGGCTCACCCTCTTTTTCTCTGCCTCACCCCTGGTCCTTCGAAAGTAGGTAGCTAACTCACACATTAGGCTTGATGGTATCCTTCCCTACTTTCAAGATCAATGAGCTCAATGTATACTTTTACTCATGAGTAACCTTTTTTTTAAAAAAAAATCTTATTTATTTGAGAGAGAGAGAGCATGAGTGTGGGGAGGGGCAGAGGGAGAAGGATAAGCAGACTCCCTGCTGAATGCGGAGCCAATGCAGGGCTCAATCCAGGACCCCAGCATCACAATCTGAGGTGAAAGCAGATGCTTAGCTGTCTGAGCCACCCAGGCGCCCCTTGTGAGTAACTCTTGATGGATGCTGTCTTTTCATGGGCCTTGGGTACCATATGAACTTTACTGAGAAACTCAAACAGTCCAAGTTGGTAGACTGCTTTGTTTGTGAAATCTAAAGTATATTTCAGCAGGTAGTGATTAACTAAGGGATCAGTATATTAATATGTGAGAATTTTGCAATTCTTCAAGATAAAGGGGGCTGATTATAAGAAAGTAAAATAATCTCTACTTTTGGCATAGCAGTCTATAAGACATTTGCTTTCTTGATTCACATGCATCCAATGGTATTAGGTAAGGAGTATTTTTAATCTCTAAAGACTGTGGCACATGGTGGTGGGCCTTTTCAATGACCTCTGCTATGTAGCACTGTACCTAGATACTTAGGAATAAAAATTAATATTAAACACATGAATTCAAGGGCATCTGTCCAAATTCTCAGGTGGATTTTCCCATTCCCTTTAAAAATCTAATAATAGTTCACACAGTACAAGCTCTCAGAGAGCTTTCCATTCCAGCTTATTAATCATCAGTGTCCTATGATTTTTCTTACAGAGCTTATAACCTAACTCTAATAATGCTGGGAAATGTCATAGCAGCTAGTGTTTAATCTTCAAGTACATTTTTTTATTTGAATCAGATAAAGATTGTAGTGTGCTTTTTTGGAACTTTGAATATAACCAGAAATTTATATTTTTACGTAGAGCATACAAGTCGGTGAAACAGTTGAGAATCAGAAATTGGTAGGATTATTGGCAATTATATTTTGCAGTGCCTTAATTTCACAAACAGGGAAACTGAGTCCACAAAAGTAATACTGTTTTTACAGTCTATGTTTCCTCTTGTAGATATACAGCTGAGCCTTGCACAAGAGTTTGAACTATGCAAGTTGACATATATGCAGATATTTTTCAATACAGTACAGTAAATGTTCTTTCTCTGATCATTTCCTTCATAGCATTTTCTTTTCTCTAGCTTAACTTCTCATAAGAATACAATATAAAATATATGTAGCATACAAAATATATGCTAATTGACTATGTTTTCAGTAGAGTTTCTGGTCAATAGTAGCTTAACAATAATGGTTAAGTTTCAGGGTAGTCAAAAGTTATACATGGGTTTCTTTTCTATGTGTCCACGTGGGGGGGGATTGGTACCCCTATCTCCACATTGTTCAAGGGTCAGCTGTATTTATGTGTAGCCTGTGGCTTTATTTAATGAAAAACTATATGAATATAAATATATATTTGCCCATACTCACCTACCTGATTTTGGGAGCCATATTTTATCTCTCTTTTTCTTTTTTTATAAGATTTTATTTATTTGTTCATGAGAGACATAGAGAGAGAGAGAGGCAGAGACATAGGTAGAGGGAGAAGCAGGCGTCATGCAGGAAGCCCGATATGGGACTCAATCCCAGGACTCCGGAATCACACCCTGGGCCAAAGACAGATGCTCAACCTCTGAGCCACCCAGGCGTCCCCCTCTTCTTCTTTACTAAAAAATAGTAAGTGCCCTCATGTGGTATTGGGCTAAGTACTATATACTATGAGTGAAATGGACAAGGCTTCTCTGAGCCTTTCCCCACCCCTGCACTTCTAAATCACTTTTCAAGTCTTCTTTAGTAATTTATTTGTCATTTCTTCTTTCACATCTAAATATTTCTTCTAACAATTGGCATTATTTCAGTTTTATGAGCAAAATGTAAGTATTGCACAGGGAGAAAGGAGTTTTAAATACAGAGAACAGACTTTTTTTTTCAGTTAGGCGTTGGGGGAACATATTAAGACATTTGAGTTAAAAACATCAGATTTTCTGAACCTTAATTTTCTTCCATTTCTATCTGGTATACTAGGGAGCACTAAAATCTGGGTGAAGGGTTTGGAATCAGATCAGACTATCATTCCAGAATCTGCTATCTTTTAGAATTTGCCTTGGTTGAGACTTCCTCGTGCAAAAGCCTTATGAGTTATGGAAGGGGGCTTTTAGGGTATTTCTACTTTTATGGAGGATTTTCCATTAGTCATCCTAAATGAAAAATAATTAATTCAATAACAATCGCTCAGGATTTGAGGCCCTGGTTATATGATAGTATACACAACTCTTAAGAAATTGCATCCTTATGGAGTCAGGAAACACTCCCTAATAGTCAAATTCCACCCCTGACTCTTGGCTTATGGATAGTATATTAACTCCTATACTAACAAGGAGCTATAACTAAATCCTTCTCATATCAGACACCATGCAAAGGATTTCATGGTTTGAAAGTGTAGGAGAAGTGAGCTAACAGAAACACTTCTACCAGCATCCATATAAACTATGGAGCGTTTCCAAAATAGAATGCAAAATGAAAACTTTGCCTCCTCCAGACTGATAGGAAAATATCTTAGAGCTAAAACTTGATTTTCACTAAGGACATATCCTTCAAACACCTATTATATCAGTAATTGAAGCCAGAGTAAATGAAGGAAGTGGTTAAGGGTGGTTTGCATAAGTGTGGCCTAAAGGTACATGAAATCATTAATATAATCATGTGAAATTCTCCTTCATGGACACTTTAAAAAGGTTTCGCTTCATAAAAAGCATGATAGAGGGATGTAAACAAAGGCTATAAAGTGTTTTCAAGTAGTTCCCTTGTGAACATACTTGACATGCGAATTAGAGCACAATAGATGCATGCAGCAACCTTTTTCTTTTTTGGTGAGTATGCAGATATGTGTGACATGAGGCTCCATTTTTTTTTCTTTTAACATCCTTTCGTTTGGTTTGGTGAGACCTCCTTGGGCATATTATTAACAACTTAATGCTCAGTTCCCTAGGAACTTAGTTGTCAGGCAAGTAAAAACGTACGTATAAAATCCAAGAAACTTGATAAGATGAAGAACTGGCAAAGGCTTCTGGCTCACTCCTATAAAATGCACCTCAGAGAATTCATGGAGGGGAAATACGTATTTCAACCATGGCTGATGAACTTATTTTCTCTCATACCCACTAACAGAATTTTGAAATATGATACACCCTCTCATGTATTTTAAGTTGATGGTTTAAATTTGTCTTTATGAGTTTACACAGGAGTAAATGTTTAATTCTTAATATATTGTGAATATTTATAATAAAGCTATTATGCTTTTAAGTGGAATTCAGTGGAATCTAAATACCATTTATATAGGCGCTCAATATGCAATAAAGGGAAGACGATGAATTATAGGTAAAGGAAGATTGTTTACTAAATGATATTAGGAAAATAAGCTCATTACATAGAGGAGGAAAAAGAGCTGATTTGCTCTCCACCGCCATACATATTGTGGGACTGTGGATGAATTAATGACCTAAATGCGAAAGGTAATACTATAAAGTGACTCGAAGAATTTATAGATTATTTTTATCTAGGTTTGGAGAAGGAATTTGCTATGGACTGAATATTGGCATCCCTTTAAAATTCAAACTTTGAAACATAATCCCCAAAGTGATGGTATCTGGTGGTGGGATCTTTGGGAGGTAGTTAGGTCATGACCATGGAGCCCTCAGGAAGGGACTTAGTACCCTTAATCAACGAGACCTTAGAGAGCTAGCTTGCTTTCTTTCCACCATGTCAGGATACAAAGAGAAGTCTGTGACCCTGATTTCAGACTTGCAGTCTCCAGAACTGTGAGAAACAAATTTCTGTTGTTTATATTTTGTTATAAGAGCCCAAATTGACTAAGACAGAGTTTTTAAACAAAGCTCCAAAAGTGCCAAATACAAGGCAAAAGTCTGATGAATTTAATTATACTTACTAAATGGAAAATTTCTCTTTAACAGAAGAGACCACGGACAATATTAATAGAAATGTGATTGAGTGAGAGAAGACACTTGCAACGTCTACAACGAAGATGAATATATAGATTATTCGAGGAACTCTTCCAAATCAATAAGAATGTAAAACAGTAATCTCGAATGAAGGATTGGCAAAGGATACGAACTGCCATTCTACAGAAGTAGAAACCCAGAAGGCTAACAAGACTATGAATCAGAGAAATGAAAATGAAGAAACAATAATATATTTTTAGTCCATTAGGCTGATGAAACGTATAGTGCATGATCATACTAAGTGGGATCATACATTGTGGGAATATGGAGAGAAGGGAACCCCCATGCCCTGTTGGTGGTGTCCACACTGGTGGGTCATTTTCTGGAAAGCGCACTGCTGGCATTTAGTCAAAGGACAATAGAGAGACGCATCCTTGTGGACCCCGTCGTTCTGCTGAGTGTTCCCCCCAAATTACACAAAGGTCCAGGCATGGATGTATACAAAGATATTTGTTGCAGTTTTTATTTTATTTTTTGCTGTGAGGGATTTGGACGTAATCTTATCCATTACTAGGGGCGTGGTTAGGCAAATGTACTGTGTGGCAGATAGACACAAGGGATTAAATCCACATATAGCAAAATGCTGAGCTAAAACAGCAAGAAAGAGGATGAAATCAAAACCCAAAACAACTTACATGAATTTAAAAATACATATACACAAAAAGATAGACAGTTTACAAGACATATGAATAAAGGGATGCATGTTAAATCAATTACAATGATTATCTTTGGTGGGAGAGGAATGGGAGGACAAATTGGGGCGAAAGGGGAATAAATAAGTATACGTAAAATAAAAGAGGGCTTTACAAAGACTAATTATTACAATGTGCCACAAATTGAAAAATAGGATTAATGTCACACTTTCCACTAGAGATTCCACTAACAGGAATGGAGGAAAAGATCCTGAGGAATCTTAGGCTTAAGTCTTGCCAATATGTTCTTTTTCAATTGTGTTGGCCCGGTTGCCTGTGCTACTACTGGTCAATGTCTCGCCGAAGACAGTTGTCTATTGGATCTTTTAAAGTGAGCATAAAAGGTTAGACTTACCAACTAATTTGAATAAAACTGTAATTCTGATACTGCCATCAGTAGTAATATCTTTTAGCTTCAGCTCTTTTGGGTAGAATATATGGGAGAGTTGGAAGAGAATGGGCTTCGAAACCAGATACCCCCTGGGTTTGAGCACCACTCTGCCATTTATACCAGTGTGGCCATGGGAAAGGCAATTAATCTGTCTGCATTCATTTTTTCATCTATAATATAAGGCTAATGATGCCTATCTTGTTGAATGGTGAAGATCAGTGCTAATGTTTATAGAATATTTGGCCATCAGTGAATGGGGGACAATATTATGGCCGTCGGCTGCTGTTGTCGTTAGCGTAGATTATTCTACGAGACACAGAAATGTATCAGCAGTACACTGGCCTGCTTTGTTACATTTATTATGTTTTTTAGAAGTCATTAAAATATGAGAAAATAAAATATTTGAACTCAGTAAAAGGGAAGTTCCTCTTCATTCAATACGACATGCTTTTATGGTGTATCTACTATGGCCTAAGGACAATGTTAGGGAGTGGAGTGGGGCTAGGGAGGTGAGGAGGGAAGTAACAGGAAATAACCATAGTCTATGGTATTTATCTTTGCCTCAGCCTCGGGGCAGTGACAGACACACAACATAATGAATGTGATGCAAGATGGACTCAATTATAAGTATTTCTAGCTCTTCTTTCTTTTGCTGTTTCTGTGATTTTCCCCAAATTGCTTTGCTCTGAGCGGTGGTAAGGCCACTGTAGCCAACTCATTCCTTCTCTAAACAAATATTCTTTTAGTGCCTATTCTGTGCCAGTTACTGAGGTGGATTTAGTAGTGAACAACCATACAGTCGACCAGAAACAAATATGAAATACCTTGTTCAAAACTCACACTTCGGTGATATTGGCACCATACCCTGAACTTGCATATATCTTGAGTATTGAGAGCTGAATGAAATGTGTTCCTCTATGGCCTCACTGCCTCTTGGGAGGAATCCTATCTAGTATTTTGTATGTGACTTTAGAGAGGAAGTGTCCATTTCTCTGATAATTTATGACCGCTGGAATCCTGTCTGCTTGGCATTAGAGTTGGTACTCTTGGCTGGTTTTCTGAGGCTCCACCTCTTTTTGTCTCATTCTATAATCTCTATCTTTTAATGTTTCTTTCCTTATCTTTATATGGCTTCCTCTTGCTTAAAGGCACTTAAGAAGTTTTAAAAAGCTTCAGAAAAAAAGTGTGGTAAATAAAAATAACTCATATTTACCATTGTAATTTACAAAGCATAATGTGTTTAGTGTCTCATTTGGACCTCAAAACAGTCTTTTAGGTAGGTGGCATCAGGTTGTAGGAGTCAAGCCATGCATCAAAATTTAGACTCGGACTCCAAATCCACTCCTGTGGCTATTTCTACTTTTCTATAATGACTCTTAAGGTGGGGAGTGTCTCCTTTATATTTTCACTTATAAATATTCATGGATTTATTAAAGTAAAAAATATGTTTAGTAAACTATTGAAAACTCCAGCTTTTTTAAAGATTTATTTATTTATTTATTTATTTATTTATTTATTTATTTATTCATGAGAGACATAAAAAGAGAGAGAGGCAGAGACACAGGCAGAGGGAGAAGCAGGCTCCATGCAGGGAGCCTGACGTGGGACTCGATCCTAGGTCTCCAGGATCATGCCCTGGGCTGAAGGCAGGCACTAAACCGCTGAGCCACCCAGGGATCCCCTCCAGCAATTATTAAAGTGGATATTTCCTTTTGCCTTTTCATTTCTCCTTTCTTTCTATTCTATGGTATCTTGATTCCTGGGCTAACCCCATGACAATGTGCATTCCGCCTACCATCTTCTGCCTTCTTGGGGCCTTACTCCATTAAGAATGTCTTCTTTCTCTTTGTACACTGTCTTCTCCACTAGTTACCTCTTCCTTGTCATCGAGCACAGTCAAACGTTTCCTTTCCTAAACAGGAAAGATTTTTTTGCCCTATATGCATCCTCTTCTATGGCATTTATTCCTCGAATAATTTAAGCTTCTTTGAACAAATTGCTCAAGCTTCTCAAAATCATCTAGTCCTGTTTTCTGAGCTCTTGTCCTTCTTTTCTCTTCAAATCTTTGCAAACTGATTTCTTTTCTCACCAGTCTACTGAAACCACTCTCTGTAAGGGTTAACCTGTTAACCTGGCTGTCCAAGTTTACCTACCTTAGGCATGGTCTGTTGCATCAGGTGTTGGTGATCATTACTGCTCTTATGACTTGCCTATGTAGATGATATGGTGCATAGGTTGACAGGGTCTAAACATTGCATTTTTTTAGTGTCTCTCACATTGGTACCCTAATTCAGCAGGAAGTTTTCCAAATAAAATGAGCCTTGTTAGGCTCTCTAACAAGGGTGAATCAACAAAATAATGAGTCTTGCAGAGGAAAGATCCTACTTGCCTAATGTTATCAAGCTGTTTCGGTGACTTTGATCAAACAACATTTCCTCTCCGAAGTTTAGTCTCTTTCATAGCAAAACATAGTCTACTTTGCAGGATTGTTGTGAGGACAGAATGTTGTGAAAATATTTTGTAACCTCTAACGTATGGAATACACTCCCAGCCTGTGTAGCCTAAAGCGATTGCCCATCAATGGTTTGAGTAGTTCTCTAAACCTGTATGATGAACTGTGAAAGCTGTTTCTCAGGATTTCCCTGATCCAGTTCCCTTTGGGTAGATGTCAGAGTCCTGAGTAGAGAGATTACTATCGATATACATGCAGAGGGCTGTTGCACTACTCAGATGTGTGTCCTCTCTAACAGAATATGATACGGAGAAGTGGAACATTCTCTCCCATTTACCATAGACAATTTTGATCATTTAAAGGGTTCTAGTGCAGCAGTGGCAGTGCCCAGCAGGAGATGGTGGGAGTGTTTGTGAGAGACCAGTGCCTGGCACAAGACTGCCACGTCCAGCAGGATAGAGTGGCAGGGCCTGTCAGAGGCAGCAGTGCTCAGTGAACATGGCAAATGTTAAGGGCAAATGCAGGTGGTGTACATAGATGCCTGCACTTGTTCATGAGAAAGAAACGAGATTCCCTTTGGGAATTTCCAGAAATACTTGAAAATGCAGGGATCTGAACCAGAGGCTGAAGTCCTTCTAGAGTTGGAACGGTAGAAGGATAAGAAATCTGGGTCAGTATTGTTAATCCCACTCAGCTGGTCCTGACAATCTGTTGATGCCTGGAGAAAATTGAGTTAACACATGCAAGCTACCATTTTATTATCAATTGGTCCATTTATATTTCTGCACATATATTTTTATTTACTGCACAAACACAGGGAATATCGTTCATATCATTATCTATGGTAATGGCATCCCTTTGAGTTGTGCAGCCCTGGAGGTAGCCTATTCTCATTAGGTAATTGGATTTTTCTTGACTCCCTTGTTGCTGCTAAACCTCACCTTCTTTCGGACTTGCACTATAATAATGAATATTTTGTGTAAAATTCGTCTCCAAAGAGGAATATCTGGGGAGAACTGTACTTAAAATTATGTAATAAACATTCCAACTGACATAGTCACATTTATGGCTCAAATGAAATCCAAAACTCCCGAGGTTTAGAATGTCAATAAATGACAATTAGGCTCCCTGGCCCCTTATTCTTCGGTGCTTTATCACCAGACAAAATGAAGTAGGCAGTTCATGGTGATATTTTAGGGCCTGTGCGGAGTCCTCACCCTCTGCCCAAGTAAATCAAGTGAACAGGATGCAATCACTTCTTTTTTAGTATCTTGATTTAGCCATATTAAAGACACCACTGTCAACTACAGTCAGAAAGTCTCATTGAATGCAATTCCCTAGCTGTGAACACTATGCAGTCTTCCTTCTGATTCATACTATAACTAAGTAATTGGTATGACAAAGCACTTGGGATTGCAAGTTAATAAAATTCAAATGAATCTAGGATATATTTCAAGAAGCAAGTCAATCTTACACAGAAATTAAGCAGCCTACATGTAGTGGTACAGAAATTGATCTTATAAATGACTATCATAGCAATGTTGTGAAGTCATAAGGGAGACCACTCTCTGCCACCTAAAATGAAAAAAAAATAACTGTCTGTGGCACAGTGATTCCTATTGAATTCCTCAGTTTATGTATTGATTGTAATACAACTTGGAGTTGTGCTCCAATTGAAAAGAAACCTCTTTTGTTGTGACGGCCTCTGAGAAAAATGTGTATCTACCTAGACGTGTGTGTAGCCAGACTTGACAAAAAAAAAAAAATTGTTAAACATGAAGTTGCATGTAAATTTAGAACTTTGAATAAATATTTCAAAAAGCCATCTGGGTTTATTTGTGAGAGAAAATTTGAAAACGAGGACATTTGAATTACATGTTGGAATGGTTCTGATAAATATATAACCCCTTTCAATAGCTAATTATCCTAGAATTACTGAAGGAAATGTAAGTGCTATCTTTTCATCTGTGGGAAATAGTCACTTACTGAGTATGTGCAGCATTCCGTTCTCAAGTCTTTCTAGAATAATATTTTTAGAAATATGTGAGTGCCACAGTTAGCTAATTTTTATTAATAAAACATGAACCAAGTGGAAATTTTACCATACAAAATAGAACATTTTTTCGGTTTTGCATATCTTCTTGAAGAATATCATCATTCTTAATTTAATATTTCAGAACCTACTCAGGATATGTGATGGCAATATTAAAACAGCACATCATTTATTACCAATTACATTTACTGGTTGGTAACTTTACTGAGTGTCGAGGAACTGAAGTCAGTCCCTCAAATTCTCTAATATATTGTATTAAATTGAGAATTTGGCACGAAGGGGATTCTGTGCTCAGTGTAACACATGTGTTCAGTTCCTGCTACTTCCTTTGTCTTGAGAAAGCTTCATGCAAATTAACAAATACAGAATTTCTCCCTTGTCTAGGCAGAAGATAGATGTTTTTAGTACCTCTTCCGTCATTTACTAGCTAGATGACAACTTTTCTGAGACACAGTTTTTAATTCTGTAAACTGGGAATGATAATAGCTGCCTAACTTAGAGCTTTTTTTAGAGGTCTCACAAGAGGTCAATGTATAGTACTTATAAAACAAAGGATAACGGGGCTTTGCATTTATAACACAATTGTTATTATTAATATATTGGCCAATAAGTGAAGCTAACAGATCACTTACAGATAGAGCATTTAAAAACATCTTATTTATTTGTTCATGAGAAACGGAGAGAGAGAGAGAGAGAGGCAGAGACACAGGCAGAGGGAGAAGCAGGCTCCATGCAAGGGGCCCGATGTGGGACTGGATCCTGGAACTCCAGGATTAGGCCCTGGGCCAAAGGCAGGTGCCAAACTGAACCACCCAGGTGTCCCTGAGCATCCTATTTTTTAAAGCCTTACTAAATCTCAATAGGAGCCACGTAGATCTCTATCCCTGCCCCAGCCATCTCACAGGGTCACTGGGAGGGTTGCATGAGAAGGTACTATGCCGTAAACACAATGCATTATTGGTATCGTCCCGCTCCACAATATAGTTTATGAACTGTTTGTTTATGGCTACAAAGAAGATGTTTTACTCCTTTTTCTTTGAACAAAATTGTTACAAAATCTGCTTATGGAAAATGTCAGAAATGTTCTGTTCCTTCACTTTTCTGAGAACAGTGACCTTTGAACACAAACCTATATCAACCTCTTTCCTCCCTTCTTCCTTTGCCAGGAGTCAACTGTTGAGAGTACTTTACACATTGTCCTCTATCGACTAAGCTACTGTCACGAATCAGTCCATTTTTTGTGAGGAGGTGGATTTCACAGAAAACTCATCCTTTGGCTCAAAACCAAAACACGTATGATTCTGAAACCAAAAGTTGCACGAACAAGTGTTGTTGAGAAAGAGAAAGAACATGCAAGGTTTCATTGTTTTATATTCTCAAGATCCTGTGTCTTTGTCGAGAATACAGTATTCTTGTATTTTTAAAAATTTATATAAATGGTGTTATGATAGGTATTGTGGCTTCTGATGTTTTCACTCCGTGCTGTTTCTAAGATCTACCCCAGTGGCTCTAAGGCAATCTAATTTATTGCTTCTACTGCTGCAGAGTAGTCCATAGTGCATATCCACATTTTTTTTTTATCCACTCCCTTGGTGATAGACACCTTGGTTGCCTCCAACTTTCAGCACCACAAACAACTCTGTGATGAATATCCTCGTACATACCCTTTAATGGTCCTGCAGTGTGAGTTTCTCTAGAGTACTATTCCAGGAGTGGGGGCTGCTGGTTCATACAGTATGGATATACTTAATTTCACTAAGTACTGCCAGACTGCTCCCCAGAATGGCTACACTAGAGTACACTTCGGTGTACATGAGAGGACATGGTACCTGCCGACATTGGTACCAGATTTTCACATTTTTTACAAGAGTATGGAGGTCAGATGTTAGTTCATTGTTTCATTTGCATTTCCTTGATTACTGGTGTTGTATATTCAGTTTTCCATTTCTGTGAATTGACTATTCATGATTTTGTCCATTTTTCCTATCAGTATCTCAGAGTTTGTTTTGCTGTTAATTTGAATATCTTGTATGGTTTAGATATTAATCCTTTATCAGATTTTGGACAATGAACATTGCATCTCTCAATCTGTTACCCATTTGTTAATTTTGTGTATCTTTTGCTGAACAGAAATCCCCGTTTTGAAGCCATTTTATCGAACAAATGCATCACTAGATAATATTCAGAACACACAAAACAATTTGCTATGCTTCTGTAAATCATGAAATATGATGATAAAATTACCCCCAGGAATCCACCACCCAATTTAAGATCAGGAAATTGCCAATAGTGTTTAGTGTATCTTTGTCCTCTGCATAGCTATTCCACTGCATAGCAAACCCCTCCCAGAGGCAACTATTATTTAAAAAAATTGTGTTCTCATGCATGCCCAATTTTAACCAGTTTTTTTTGTTTTATTTTTTATTTTTATTTTTTAATAATAGATTTATTTTTTATTGGTGTTCAATTTGCCATCATACAGAATAACACCCAGTGCTCATCCAGTCAAGTGCCCCCCTCAGTGCCATCACCCATTCACCCCCACCCCCCGCCCTCCTCCCCTTCCACCACCCCTAGTTCGTTTCCCAGAGTTAGGAGTCTTCATGTTCTGTCTCCCTTTCTGATATTTCCTACCCCCTTCTTCTCCCTTCCCTTCTATTCCCTTTCACTAATTTTTATATTCCCCAAATGAATGAGACCATATAATGTTTGTCCTTCTCCGACTGACTTACTTCACTCAGCATAATACCCCCCAGTTCCATCCACGTTGAAGCAAATGGTGGGTATTCGTCGCTTCTGATGGCTGAGGAATATTCCATTGTGTACATAGACCACAGCTTCTTTATCCATTCATCTTTCGATGGACACCGAGGCTCCTTCCACAGTTTGGCTATTGTGGACATTGTTGCTATAAACATCGGGGTGCAGATGTCCCGGCGTTTCATTGCATCTGTATCTTTGAGGTATTAACCAGTTTTTATATACATCCCTAGACAACGTATTGTTAATTTTTTCCTGTTTTTTAAAATATTTTATTTATTTATTCGAGAGAGAGAGAGAGAGAGAGGCAGAGACACAGGCAGAGGGAGAAGCAGGCTCCCTGTGGGGAGCCTGATGTGGGACTTGATCCCACGACACCAGGATCACACCCTGAGCCAAAGGCAGATGCTCAACCAGAAAGCCACCTAGATGCCCCTCAACATCATGTTTCTAAGATTCATCCAGGTCAGTGTGTGAAGCTAGAACTCTTTTATTTTCACTGCAGTATGGTATTTCATGCTGAAAATTGACCAGAATTTGTGTATGTATTCTCCTGTTAATGGATATTAGGGTTGCTTCCAGTTTCCTGGTTTTGTGGTTGGGGAGGAAAGTTGGGAATAATGTACAACGCTCCTATGAACATATCTATTTTACATATGTATGACTTTCTTTAGGCTTCATCCTATGAGCTGAATGACTAGATTGTTGGATATGAGTCATATAATTTTATTTTTTTAAAGATTTATTTATTTATTTATTTATTTATGAGAGAGAGAGAGAGAGCAAGAATGAACAGGGTGGGGAGGGGCAGAGGAAGAAAGAAAGAATCCGCTCAGGTTGGAGCCCAACGCAGGGCTCCATCCCAGGACTCTGAGATCAGGACCTTAGCTGAAATCAAGAGTCAGACGCTTAACCCACTGAGCCACCCAGAGGCCCCTGAGCCATATAATTTTAAAGATAATTCCAGGTTGCTTTGTAACATGATTATACCAATGTCTTCTTGCATCAGCGGTGTATGAGAGTTGATTCACAATCCTCACTAGAACCTGGAACTGTCCACACTTTTTCTCAATCTGAGTATAAAATGATGTCTTGTTGTGGTTTTATATTTACATGTCCATAATTCCTAATTATGTTGAATATTACTGAGTATGTCACAAGCAATTCCAGTGTTCTCTTGTGTAAAGTGCCTATCTACATTGTCCTCATCTTTATTGATTGTCACGACTTTAAAGACTATTCTGGAAATTAACTTTTTGCTGGTCATATGTGAGGCAAATATATTATTCCAATTGTGATTGTTCTTTCCAGTTGTTTGATGATTTTTTTTGGAAAAATGTAAATTCTAAGTTTTAATGTAATTTAGCAAACTTTTCCTTTATGAATACTGTTTTTTGCCTGGTTTTAGAAAAATTTCCCTACCCGAGTTATAAAATGAATTATATATTTAATTAAAAGATAGAGTTTTACACTTCAGATTTAGATATTTCATAGCTCTTAAGTGGATTTTTTATGTGTGGTTTGAGGTAGAAATCTATTTACATTTTTTCCATATGGATAAACAGCTGTTCCAGCAAACTTCATTATGCTTATTTTTGTGGTTTTCCCACTGACCTGCAATGTCACCTTTGTCATCTATCAAATTTTTATATATCTTTGGCCTATGTTTGGACTTTTAATCTCCCTCACCCCCATCCTGTGCCACCGTGTCACCAGCAGGTAGCCCTAGTTATGTGCAGGCACATGCTGTGGCACTATGTAGTCTGGCCCTTGGCACTGGACTTTGTCTTTTGTATTTCAGTTAAATGTTACCATTGCACCAATATCATTTATTTACTCATCCCTTCAACAAATTCTTTTTTTTAAAGATTTTATTTATTTATTCATGAGAGACACAGAGAGAGAGGCAGAGACACAGGCAGAGGGAGAAGCAGGCTCCAGGCAGGGAGCCCGATGTGGGACTCGATCCCGGGACCCCAGGATCATGCCCTGGGCCAAAGGCAGGCGCTCAACCACTGAGCCACTCAGAGATCCCCACTTCAACAAATTCTAAGTATCTGTTATGTGCCAAGCATTTTTCTAGATCATTAGATTCTATCAGTGGACACAAGAGAAAAATACCTGCCTTCCTGGAGCTTCCAGTCTAGTAGAGGAGCACACCGATAAAGGTATAAATAATTAAAATATATAAAAGATCAGATGTTGACAAGTGCTGCGAAGAAACATTAAGCAGAGACAGAGGATAGGAAGTGTCAGATGGGTTGGGGATTGCTATTTAAATACGATAGTCAAGAAAGACCTCACTGATCTTGATGGAGACCTAAAAAAGTTAACAAGGTGAGTCACACAGATATCTGAGGATACAACCTAGAAGGTAGATGGAAGAGTAAGTTCAAACGTCTGAAGAGGATAGCAGTGCAAAGAGGCCAATGAATCTGGGACTGGAATGAACAAAGGGGAGAGAAATTCAGAGAGATTGCAGTGGGGCCAAGAACAATCATTATACCACTCTGTGGTAATTACTAAAATCATAAAAATCATGGTATCTTGTAGGTCAAATCTACCCTTCTTCTTCTACAGGAATATCCGGGTGACTTGGTCATCCTTATATCACTGTTTCTCTAGATAAAATTTAGAATCAACTTTTCAAATTGCTATAAAAGTCTGTAGAAATTTGATTGACATCACATCAAAAGTACATATCAATTTGGGAAACTGTGATATTGTTCTGTCCTTCTGATAGTGGGTTTCCTGTTGAAGAAACATGATATCCCTTTCATTTGCTTAAGTCTTCTTTTTTGTGTGTTTGGGAATGCTTTACTACTTTTTCCATGAAAGTTTTGCACATACATCATGAGTGTAAAAACCTGCAGAGGAAGTCTGTTTGCCACTTCCCTCACTGCCCGCCACCCCCCCCACACACACACACAGTCTCCACTATTTTCACTATACAACTCTCCTTTCTGTCCCACAAGCACTTCAAACACTCTTGAGCCTCAGGATGTCTGCCCTTGCTGTCTCCTCTTTCTGGAATGCCCTTTGGATAACTGTGTAGACCACCCCCACATCACTTTCAGGTTTCTGATCAAATGTTACTGTATTAGTGGGGCTTTCCCTGACCACCCGATTGAAATAATGCCCTTCCGGCATCTGCTCTCTCCCTTTCTTCATTTAGATTTGTTTTCATGGTACTTTTTAATTCATCAATAACTATTCAAAGTATAGGCTTTCCCCCTTAATTGTTAAGTTTGTGAAATAGATATAAAAATCCCTAGAAATTTTGTGAGATCAGCTGTGAGATGAAGCCAGAGGAGCGAATAAATATAGTCCCCAAACCAAGTGGCTTCTAAATCACTGCTCCCCAAGACAGCAAATGTAACAAGTTCTTCCTTCTCTTAGTCCAGTTTAGAGGATCACGCAAGTGCTTAGAGAACAGGAGACCTGAAAATGCAAACTTCCACTACTGCACACTGGATGTTCTTTATGATTGGCCCAAGTTCACAGGATATCACTGATCTCTAGCCAGTGTTTTCATCACTAGGTTTGGAGAGCTGGGTGATTGAGTAAAAGGACAGGTTAACATTAGTTGAGGATGTTACTACATTGTTATTCAATTATCTATGTCATTTAGGAGCTCTTTGAAAACTTTACCCTTTAACAGTGTGTGTGTGTGTGTGTGTGTGTATAAAACTAGTGAATATATATAGTCACTGGTGTGACATCTATTTGTAATATCGATTGCTGAGATGTGAAAACATTCCTTATTTAAGTGGCAGTCTAAGAAGAGAGGATCTGAAACCAGAAAAATCCCCACTAGATGTAGGAAGTGTGATTTCGGCAGTATCCTCTGACACTGCAGACAGTCTTCTGAGCAGAGTCACCTTAGTTGCATTGAGCAGTATTCATCATGAAAACATTTCAGGCAAAAATGCCCAGGACTTGAATTTTGCCACTCAGAGCAGGAAACATAATTGCCAAATAAGGGTAACAGATATCAATATTGATAGCGTTACTACCTTTTGCTGAGTGCCTACTGTGTGCCAAGAGTGATGCTAGAAATCAAGAAGCATTGTGTCATGCAGTCGTCAAACAAGTCTGGCCAGTAGGCACTAAGGTTGTCATTGTGCTAATAAGTAACTTGAACCCAGAAGGCTGAAGTGACAAGCCTGTGGTCACAATCACGTGACAGAGGAGTAGCTGGGATTGCAACCCAGGGGGCTGGACCCAACACTACGCTTTTGTCTATGTCATGTTGTAGGCTCCATTGAAGGCTGAGGAAATGGAAACCAGCTGTAACCATAAAAAAAAAAAAAAAATACAGAAACACAGTTTTACATGTAGACCACCACATCTTCCTTGTAGGGCTTACCACCCAATCAGCTCACTGGGGGGAATGTGGAGAGGGTAGCTAGGGAAGTTAAGTAATTTTATTTTTTGTATTGATCCTGAGAGTTTACAGAGCATTTTTTCCACATTGTCTCATTGTACTCATTATACCAGCAGGTATAACTTCCATTTTCTAATTGGTGAGGTGCAGAGAGATTCTTATTTGCCTCGAGTCATTTAGAAGCCAGGACTCAAACCCAAATCTTCTGGCTCTAATAGAAGTATATGTCCCTGGGGCGCCCGGCTGGCTCCATCGGTGGAGCGTGCGACTCTTGGTTTCGGGGTTGTGGGTTTGAGCCCACACTGAGTGTAGAGATTACTTGAAAAAAATAATAAAATATGTATATGTTCCTACTATCTGCTGTTCACTTGTCCTTTGTCCTCTGATATGCATATGGTATGGGAAAAAAGATTTTAAACCTTATTCTGAATTATTTAACGGTTAGGTAATTTAAAAATATTAAATTGATTCGTGCATGTAAACTCAATTGCTACTTGCCTTTTCCATTAAAACCCTGTGTATGTCCTTGGGGGGGTTTAAATATATGTATGTATATATCTATTTACTAAAAGTTCTTAAATCAAAGGGAAAGTGTAGTTTTATGGTTTAACCTTTAAGTTATCGTAGCAGTGGTAGGAGGGGGCATCAGAAATCGAACATGCCATCTCTTTTGCTATTCTGAAACACATCTCCGTATTTTTAAAATGTAGTTATGAAAAGCATAGTTTTAAATCTGCAACATATGGCTCGCATTAGGGATAATACATGTTTGATGGTTAAAATGGTACATTTTATTATTCCATTGTGATTTCTATTTTATTATTTATTGTCTGCAGTTAGCAAAATGCTATTATCTTATCTCTAGGCAATTGTTCTTTGCTTTAAGGAGATGAGGTTGCTTTTTGCCAACTTCATACATCTTTGGAATAGCTATTTTATATTCGCTCAATCTTGACATCTAGATCACAGTATGTATAATGTAAGTGTAATATCATTAGAAGCTAGAAATAAATGGTTTCTAAGAATGTGAAAATATAAAACAAACAGAACAGGCAAAAGAGCATACCAGTGGCAGATTTCAATGACATACTACTTTTATCATACCTTTTCCCACATTTCATGTTTTAAAAAGATGTGCTATAAAAATAATTTCTTGAATTCTTGTTTTCCACTGCAATAGGCATAGCAAACAATATGTTTAATCACTGCTAATGTTTCCTGTTAGATTTGATTACTTTGTACCTAATTCATCATCTTATCTTGCCTATTACTGCTTTCTGTTTACTTCAGTTTGCAGATGTAGAAAGTGTGAATTCTGCAGTGTGCTCTGATAAATATTAATAGCAAAACAGATTCTTCTGAGCAGATTCACCTTAGGTTATAGTGAGCAGTATTCATTATGAAAAACTATCTTGTTAAAATGATAGTAACAACAAATTATTCTCTGATTATGTTATAGTATGACTAATTAAAGCCGAAAAAGTAACTCTGACCTCAGCATAATTTAATGTTCTGCTATTTCCCTGGACTTATGACCACTTTCTCTAATGTAATTTTCTGTATTGGGGAAAAAAAAAGAGGAATATATATTTTTCCTCTTGTGGATATATGTGTTCCAAGAGAGACTGACTTGACAATTTCAAAGATAATTGAAATAAAATATATCAAGCTAAGACGCTTTTCTTATCCAAAGGATATCCATTCTCCGGGCACCTGGCTGGCTCAGTATGTGAAGCATGCGATTGATTTCAGCGTTGTGAGTTCAAGCTCTACATTAGGTGTAGGGATTAGTAAAGAAAAAAAAATCTTAAAAAAAAAGGATATTCAGTCTCAGTATCCATCATAGTTTTTCAACTGTGAGTGTGAGTCTGTGTATGTGTGTGTATGTGTGTTTAAAGATTAAGATCATTTAGAATTCAGTTCTGCTTCTGCTACTAGCTCGTTGTGTGGCTGTGGGTAAGTCACTTCACACTTCTAGCCTCCTTTTTGTCCACCTGCAATGTGAGGAACTTGGCTTTCCTAATCACTAATGCCATTTCTGTGTGTGCATTTTCTTTGGTAGCCCATGTCAATTTCCACAGGGGACTGGAACAGAAAAACAAATAAGACACAGCTTTGACATAGAATAGATTCCCAAAATATTTGTTGAATGAACTAGAAATAAATGCTGAAAATGGAGTGATCAGCCTAAAGTCTCTGTTCGCAACTGCTTTGCCATTGGAGGCTTCCAGGCAGAGAGAGTAGTGTTAACTGACTGGTGACCAAGTGCTCATGGTTGGCCATTGTCTACCCTTTGATTGGCTCCACTGACCTTTACTCAGTTCTCCCCGTAGGCCCCTGAAATTGGACTCACCTGGAACTTAAGCAAGCACCAAGGTACAGAATGTCCCCCGTTACCTGCTCGTCCTGAGAACTGAGAATGGGTTGGCTGCAGAACTATTTCCCAATCTTACCGACCTGCTCACTCCCACCACTTGCCCTTGTCCCCCACGAAGTTCCTGCTAGCGCTGCCTACCCCTCCTTAGAGGAGAGAGACCTTTCTCTGGCTTTGACAGTCTTGCAGATCCTCCGCTTGAGGCATTCTCCCTACTGTAATAATTTCTTTAAATAAAGGTCTCTCATTTAGATTCAGGCTTGTTTCTGTTTGACACTGAACAGGTTCACCGGTCTTCACAGTTACGTTTAGTCTGATTCGTACAATTAAGCATAAAGATGAAGCTATGCAGAGTCCGTGCCTCTATTTGAATCTCTCCTATTGTGGCCTCCATCCTCTGACCTCACTGAAACCCTGCTTTGAATATTTTGTGTTACTTCTCGTGAAATACAGAATTGAGTCTACACTGTATTTTCTCTTCAGTATCTACACAACTTTGACACTTTTGAAACATTCATCTCACATGATCCTTTAACTTATATTTTTGGGATCTGTTTGCCCATGCCTTCCATGTCATCTGGTTCTTAGAACCTAAATAGATGTATCTAAGGACTTTGTTTTAAAGTTTCCTTTTTGAACTATTATACTTATTTTTTTTGTTACTCCTGTCGCTTAAGAATGCTTGCAATGATGTTTCCCATCCGTAAGCAGTGTATTTATCTCAATCTTTGCATCTTCTGGATTTTTAATTGGACATACAGGAATAGGGTTGTTCCCCTTGGTGGCCTCCTTGGGGCCTGTAGAACAATGAGAAGCCTCAGTGACATTAATACATCTTGTGAAGAAACAATGTGCCAAATTGGGATTGGTTGAGAACTTGGAACTGAGAACTTCCCCGGCCCCTTGGTGTTTCCAGAAATTTCTATAACTGAGTAGTGTGATTGTTGACCGCTAATGAGAGGCTCTTGGTAGGTCACACCTCATTATAAAACAGTCATTGTCTCTCAGTGGGCTTGTCGTCCCCCTCATTTCACCTGGGCTTGCACAGCCTTGGCTTCACCATTCACCTGCATTGACCACTAACCAGTCAGTTCATTAACCAGCAGCATCTGAGCACTAGAATAAACCTTTTCCTCCTTAATTCTGTTAGACCTAATAATTGTTTTTTAAAATGCCAGGAGAAAATACTGCCGAGAAAGCATGAGAGAAAAGTGTGAGAGAGGGCAGCCCCGGTGGCTCAGCAGTTTAGCGCTGCCTTCGGCCCAGGGCCTGATCCTGGGGTGCTGGGATCAAGTCCCACATTGGGCCCTTTGCATGGAGCCTGCTTCTCCCTCTGTCTGTATCTCTGCCCCCCTCCCTCTCTCTGTGTGTGTGTCTCTCATTAATAAATGAATAAAATCTTAAAAAAAATAAAAGTGTGAGAGAGAAGGGATAGAAAATAATACTGGAAAGAATGTGAGTAAAGCGAGGGGAAAATGAAAGTCAGCAAAGGACCTTAATGCAAGCAATGAGAAAAATAGAGAATAAAATACAAAGATGTCGTATAAACCATGATACTGCAGAAAGCAAGAGTAAACACGAGACACTGAGAAAATAGAAATTCATAAACATGACAAAGGGGACAGTATGTGAAAATGAAAGAATAGAAGTTTAATGTGGGAGAGACGAGCCACTGAAATGAAATTTGAGAATGAAAAAAAAAATGTGAGAGAACAAGAGAGATGTGGAGAGTATGCCGAAAATGTGAGATGAAACCTGAGAACAATGTAAAATAAAGTACCAGACCCTTTACAGGGAGAAAATCCAGGAAATGAGAAGATGACCTAAGAGGCGTTGGTAAGGATCAAACAAGAGCGAGGTAAGCAAAGGATGGGAGCGAGGGTGAGAGACTAGAATGCGGAGGACTGAGGGAAACAGAAGGGGTGAGGAGCCCGAGGACAGGGGAGATGGGCCACAAGGCTGGGCAAACAGAGCCCCGAGACCGACGCCGGGGGGCTCCGCGGTTGAGCGTCTGCCTGATCCCAGGCGCCGGGATCGAGTCCCGCATGGGGGGTTAGGGAAGAAAAAGAAAAAGGTTAACGTAGACAACCTCTAGCACCCACCACAAAGAACAGGTAGATTTTGAAATAACCCAGAGGAATGATTATGCCTCTATGTCGATGTGAAGGGGGAAGAGGCTGCAAGTGTATAAAAGAAAAGTCTCCCTGCAGGGAGCCTGCTTCTCCCTCTGCTTCTCTCTCTCTCTCTGGGTCTCTCATGAATAAATAAATAAAATTTTTTAAAGATTTATTTATTTATTTATTTATTTATTATTTTATTCATGAGAGACCCAGAGAGAGAGAGAGAAGCAGAGACACAGGCAGAGGGAGAAGCAGGCTCCACGCAGGGAGCCCGACGCGGGACTCGATCCGGGGACCCCAGGATCACGCCCGGAGCTGAAGGCAGGCGCTAAACTGCCGGGCCACCCAGGGGCCCCTTTACTCTGGAGTTTGAATTTGAATTTGTTTGTTACCCCAGTATCCTTTCTTTGCCCTTACCTTGGGGGTGCATTTGGTTTTCTAGCTCTTAGCCAATCGGCGCGAAGTGAGGCTTCTACTTGCTAAGCGTAGGCCCGGGCCCTGTCCGTCCCTTGTGGTCCTGAAACGCGAAGCACTGTTGAGACCCAGACGTGGTTATCTTGGGCATCGTGGGTCACTAGGGGAGGCCCCTTGCCTGTAGCGCATAAGGGCTCCAGAAACTCTCAGAATTCCTCGTCTTGTCCTCTCTGTGTTTTGCCCGATTTTACTGTTCGGCTAGGTCTTTATTTGTCAATGCTAAAAAAAAAAAAAAAAAAAAAAAAAAAAAAAAAAAAAAAAAACAACACCTTTTTTGGGCTACTTTTATATAGATTTACGACAGGTTTATTGTTTACCAGACAGGTTTATCAAACTAGTGCCTCTGGTTATTTATTTAAGTTCTATTTGAATGACAAACTACTGCTTTTTAGGGAAGGGGAGAGAGCCGGTTTGTCTTTACTGTGCAAAATTAAACAGGTGACTTTGGATCTTTTTTAAAAATTTTTTTTTTGGCTTTGGATCTTGAGCTAAGGATAAGTCTGTTCTAGGAAATGTCTGTGATCTTGTGATTTTTGAAATGTGAAACAGCTTATTAAAATTTCATATAAGCCACTTTTCAAAGAATATTCCGTATTCTCTTTTTAGAAGCTTTATGTGATGAATGAATGAAAGTGAATTAGTAGGTTCTAGGAATTAGGCCTATGTGTGAACAAGTGAACAAAAGAGAATTTTTTTTTCCTAAGCAGTTATGCATTCATGGTACCATCTAAGTTACGATGGATTTTTACAGATGGAAAAAATGCCTCAGGACAATTCAGTAAATCGTTGTACTATGCAGATTTTTCTTCATGAAAATTTCAGTTTTTTCGGATGGGAAAAAAGTTACCTTGATGGGCAATATATATATATATATTTTTTCCTTGCAAAGAATAGAAAATTCAACACGTAGTAGTGAGATCGATCAGGAACTGACTACTGGCCAGTGGGCTGGTACTTGGCATTGCTGAGAGACCTGGATCTAAGAGTTTACTTAGTAAGTAAAATTCATTTTTTCTCACCAAGTGAAGTGCTTTCTTCTCCCACACAGCCCATTCCTTTTTTCTCTATTAAGCACTAAAAAAAGTCATTATTGGTTTATGGTGTGTTTTAAAAACGACTCACTTGCCTCATACCCTGTCTTGGTTTCTAAGGTCTACTCTTGGAAATTTTCTGTTAAAAGATTTCAACATGTTTCACATGGAGATATTTCAAGATCTTTCACTACTATAAGAACTATACATACAATTCAAGAAAATGCCTATCCTCTGAATATCTTACGGAAACTTTTTTTTTTTACGAAAAATTATTTTAATGTCGCAATTCCCAAGTAGATAATGTGCTTCTAAATTATTATATTTATTAAACTATTTTTATTTCTATATTTGATCTCATTGTAATTTAACTTCTATATCTATATTTGTTTGTCTGTTGTTGGTTCCTGTTTGCTTCGATTTTACTCTCCAGACTTTTGGCCTAACGGAGAACATTCAAATTAATATTTCTGTAAATTAATGGTAAGGGCTTTACAAATTAGAGAATGCAAAAACAGCAAATGATCCTTCAAATTGGACAATCCAAGGATTATTTAAAAGTTGTTTCCCTTGTAAATGCAATGAAAGAATGTGGCAAATTAGAATTGAACCATATAAACGTGGCCTCCGATCGTGAACCTGAGAAAGGTGACAGTGTAATGAGATTTGACAGCATGTAGAAAGGTGGAAACTCATTAGCAAGCTAGGATCTGCATGAAAAAAATTGATTAGCATTTTTGTATTATGTAAGAAGATTGCTTAGCATTTCAGGAGGAGGGCAGCAGTTGTGTGGCATTTAAATCTACTCTGAATTAAAAATGATCGGTTTAAAAAAATTATGGAAAATTCTTATGCAAATGAAATGTAATCAAGCCATGCTTCAGACTCATTATGCATGATGGATATGCACTGTAACTTGCTTACTAATTCAAGGAGCAGAGGAATTCCAGTTATCATATTGTTTATGCAGCGCTGTGCCACACTGCTGGAAGTGATATTAAATTGATTACGATAAACGGTGTAAACCAACAAGAGGGGTCCTTATCCAACTTGACATTTATTTTATATGAAATGATGAGAATTCCTTACTATCCTGAAAACCTCAGCTTCCTCGTAAATGTTGAAATCTTTCTGAGGTTCTTAAAGATCTCAAAATCAGAAGGATGAGGGAATATAGAGAAGGGAGAACAACACTTGGTAATGTGTTTAAGTAGAAGACCTTTGCTTTTTTACCTAAAAGTTTGTTTGTGTATTTGAGTCGTGTAATTAGAGGTTTCCTTAAAGTAGTTCTTTAGTGAGTTTGTGTCTAGTTGTGAGAATACTTGGTAATGTATTGTGAGAATACTTGGGCTAAGCTTGGGAAACGATGAGGTCGGCATGCTCAAATTTCTCAGTTTTCAAAGTTTTTTTTTAAGATTTTATTTATTTATTCATGAGAGACACAGAGAGAGAGAGAGAGGCAGAGACACAGACAGAGGAGAAGCAGCCATGCAGGGAGCCCGATGCGGGACTCGATTCTGGGACCCCAGGATCAGGACCTGGGCGAAGGCAGGTGCCAAACCTTTGACCACCCAGGGATCCCCAGTTTTCAAAGTTTTAAAGATTAACTTTTACTTAGTGTTTTTAGGCTTTTTTTTTTTTTTCAGTCAAAAGAAAGCACTGGCTGGTTCAGGACAAAAGCCTACATTGGTGTATGAAAAGTGTCTCTTCTGTAAGTTTTATGTGATGAATTTTAAGGTATCTTTTTCATGTTAATAACTTATGATTATAAAGGCTTTTGCTGTCGGTAGCATTTTTATTGGTGTTTTAAATGATATTTTATTTTTATGATTTTAATGGTAATGTGTTTTCATGGTAGAAAATTTGGAAAAGAAATATATGAGGCAAGCAAAATCATAAAAATCATATTGAAAAGGAGCAGAGTATGTCAGCCTACAAGATGCCTCTTTAGTATAAGGATTATTTTGAGCTGAGTATTTAAGAAACAGCAGACAAAAGAAAAGGTCTGACAATGAGTAGTAGAGGTCACGCTTTTGTAAGAGATATTTACATTTGTAAGGAAGTCTCCATTTCTAAAGATGTTTTCCTCTTTGTACCGGGAAAAGGAAAGTGACCCTAGATCCCTAGAAACTCTTTATCAGGGAGGAAGGTGAGGACTTCAATCTGTATCACACCCTTAACCTTGTTTACTATGCTTTTTTCTGGTCCCATCCCACAGTTGGCTCTGTCCCCTCACATCTTTTGTCTTTGGCTGTAAAGGATACCTAAGGTGGTGGCTTGGGCCATTTTGGGGGAGTTACTCAGCTTTCTTGGGTCTCTACCATGTATACAGAAGGTACACATGTTATTAAACTTTAATTTTTCTCCTGTTAATCTGTCTTTTCTTACAGGAGGTCTCAGCCAAGACCCTACAAGAGTTATTTTTCCTCCTTTATAATATGTACTATAATTAGAGGCTCACCGTGGTTAGCAAGCATTTGTTGTATTTCCTTCAGTAGCACTTGTTATATTTCCTTCCAGTCTTTCTACTATGAGGTTCTCCAATGTATATTAAAACCCCACGGGGATCCCTGGGTGGCGCAGCGGTTTGGCGCCTGCCTTTGGCCCGGGGCGCGATCCTGGAGACCCGGGATCGAGTCCCACGTCGGGCTCCCGGTGCATGGAGCCTGCTTCTCCCTCTGCCTGTGTCTCTGCGCCTGTCTCTCTCTCTCTCTGTGACTATCATAAATAAATAAAAATTAAAAAAAAAAATTTAAAACCCCACGTAAACATGTTAATGCCTAAATATTAGGAAACATAGCTGGGACCTCAGGGTTCAAACTGACAACATCTTATTTATTTTATTTTTATTTATTTTTATTTTTTCCACCTCCCCCCACCTAGGACATCTCATTTTGATGCGAAATGTTTTGTAATACTCATACTACAGCTGTTTAACTTCTGTATTTTGTTCTTTGTTAGTGAGTTCATCAAGGAGAGAAGGTTGTTCCCTTGTTTCTGCCGGAAAGATTGTTAGAAGTGTATGAAGTCAGAGAAGTTTAATGTGGGGTGGTGATCTCTAGAGCAGGGTTTCTCAAATTCAGCACTGTTGACATTTTGCTCCAGATTGTTCTTTCTTGTGGGGGACTATCCCTCATGTGTCGTAGGATATTGTTGGGTGTTTAGTAGCATCCTTAGTCTTGGTGGAACTGGTGTCAGTAGCACTGCTCTGGCTACTTGTCACAACCAGAAATGTCTCTAGACATTGAAATTTCCCCCGAAGTGTGGAAGGCAAAGACAGGTAGGTTGAGAACCACTGGGTTCGGTGGGGAGTACTGCGAGGAAGAAGGAAGGGGGGTGCGGAATAGAGCAAGTACACAGGAGAGAGATTGCAGGAGAGAAGCAGGATGGGTGTAAGAGGGACAGAGAATACAGAAGGGAGGGGAGGAGAGTGCAGGAGAGAGAAGGGGGGGACTTGCTAGAAGCAAGGTGGGAGACTGCAAGGGAGAGCTTACAAGGATCCAGCAGCTAGGCTGAAGGAGCTAAGCAGGCCTGCTGTCAGCTTGATGGCGGGGAGTGAGTGTCAGGGCTTGGAGTGAGCTAGAGAACACATGTTCTACTTGAGGGGCCACTTGTCTGCTCTTTCACCCGGTTGGTCCTGTGTGGAAAGGCCGGTTCAGGGTACTGGATCTCCTTTTCTGCCTAGGGAGGCCAAAGATCTCTTTCGATTGAAAAATCAAAATATTTTCAGTGAATCCTCTGATTTGTAATTTCAGGCATGTCAGCTGGACCTCAACAAAATTAAGCGAATTGCACAGGGTCAGTCCTCTCGGAGGTGATAGAGCCAAACCTAGAATTTCAGTTGTTCTGACCCCATTGCATCTTATGGGGTGATGGGTGTGGGCATTTGTGCATGCACGCGCGTAAACGTGCTTGTGTGAAAGCGTGCGTTGGTATTTTGTTCTGTAGCTGAATTGCAGTTAGATATTTTCCTTTTTGTTTTTTTTCTCTCTCACAAATTACCATACACACTCTTTAGAGCACTCTTTATCTTTTTTTAATTTAAAAATTTTTTTTTACTCTTTATCTTTAAAATGATATTATCTATTAGTTAAGAATACCCAACTGATGAAAGGAGCAATATATCATCACCCAACTGAAGAAATTACTGGGTGAAAGTAATCACACATTATCCAGCTGAAGAAAGAAAACACTGTACAGATACAGCCTTTTATGGGCCCTCCTTGATCCCGTATTTTCCTCTGCCCTTCCAGGCTAAACTGCATTTTTAGGGCACACATATTTTTAAATGAGTACTCTTTTCAAATAGTAACAGTTTAGATCCTGTCTAATAGTTATTGCATATGTGTGTGTGTGTGTGTATGTGTACATATGTGTGGGTATATATATATGTGTGTGTATATAAATTAATGTTTGATAATTCAGAAATTGTTTTACTATAATCTTAAGATGAATAATGATATATTGCATTTCCATAGCAATTTACATTTGCAGAGTACCTCAAAATATTTCATCACATTTTGCCTTTATTAATTGAGATGCATGCCTTAGTCCTCTGGACCTGCCAAGTCTCTGAAAGTTGAATAGATATGCATGTGTGAGCCTGGTTAATGCAGGGTAATCACTTTAGATATTCTATATCCTAACCACTGTACATCTGCTAGAGAATAATGCTTCAGAATTCTATTTTCTGAATAGGCATTAATGTGAAGCAATTGGGTATTATTCAGCTTTTGAGTTGTAATCAAATGCACCATCTATATGCATAAATACATTTTAATTCATGACACATTATTAGATATAAAAAATGACATATATTTGACTAAGAGCAACACCTGCAGGTTTCTTGGAGCTTCTTGACATTCTTTATTGACAGTTCTCATAAATCAGATTTTCTCCTATGGTCCCTTTCTTATTTCTGGTTAGATAGGGCTGGATGAATTGCCTCCCCCTCTTTCATTCCTTAGCTTTTCCAGAGCCACATTTTGCCCTGGAAAGGGGGAAGGAAAGTCAGCCGATTCTCTTTCTCAGACTCAGAGTGGCTGCAATAATTTTCTATAATATATTTAGGCCATTATTCTCATCTTCCAAGGCAATTTATCATCTTTAACCTGATTTTTTTTCCCTAAGGCTAAATCATCATTTTCATATTAGGGATAACACAGCTGCTGGGGGAATGCATAAAAGCCTGAGGAATAGTTGAATTGGAAGAAAAGCAAAGTTCACCCTTAGCCAGCCGGTATATGCTAAGGAATGGAAGGAAGTGAATGGAATAGAGTTGTTAACGCCAGAATCATCGCACAGGGTGGAAGGTGATCCATCCGTATCATTTATGAGCAGAATCTTATGGACCTCAATAGAGAATTCAGTCTTGAGAATGTGGGGAGGGATGACAGGTCCTGGATGAAGGCGTACTGATAATCTGTTTTTGGTGCCTAGATCTCTTACAGTACCAAATGCAGTACTTATGGTAATTATTATTTTTTAAAGAACTGATTATATTCAGGAACCTCAAAGGTTGGTTCTATTAGTTAAGAAGTACCGAACTGGTAAAAGGAATAATATGGTGATTACCTGTGTACACAGGACCCAGCTGAAAAAATAAAACATCATTTACAGTTCAAGGCTTTAACTCATCATTTCTGCTCTTCGGAAATCTGAAAATCTTTCATTTGGATGAAATTAACTCTCTCAGGGAGTTCAGGCTATGCAAGAGATGGTTTGTTCCACACTTAGCATGCTGCTTGGAAAGGCGGTGTTTAGTATTCTATAGATAACGGAAGTTCCGAAGTCAGTAGAAGGCACTCTACGAGGAGGGGTGGGGAGCCGTAGCTCAAACCCAGGCTGCTGCAGCTCAGATTCTTCCAAACTTGCATGCATGCCATGAACTCGTCTAGAAGACTGCTTGTGAAATTTCCACTTGAGCTTTCCACTTTACGTTGAATATTGGGCGTAAAGCTAGCTGACGTACTAACTAGAAGATATTTCATTTATAGCTGCCAAAGAGGGTCATGAGTAACTTTACCACACAATATAGGATAAGGAAAGCATATTAAGGACAGATTACAGGTGAATTAGATGTCATATGCTGATTAAGAAAGTGTGGTTCCCCCCCCCCCCGTGATAGAGCCTGCTAACAGGGAATCATTTTCGCATCGTAACACAACAAAATACTTGACAATATTCCCATGTAATCATTCTGCATGAAATTGAGCATGGCTAAGTCTAGACTGACAACACGGTGGCTGGTATAAATTGTAGTTCAGCTGACTACTTAGCATGAGAAGCAAGAATAAACATGTAATTCCTGAAAACAAGGGTTGGTTTATGAAATAAACATTTCCTGTGCTAGAAAAAAAAAAAGCTTTATGAAATTCAAGAAGGTTTTGTTTTTAAAACATTACTTACTAATTGCATTTAAGCATAAAAATAACTGTTAAGATTTTCTTTCAGTCTGCTCCATACTGTTGCGTATACAATATTTAATTAGATGATTCATTAAATTTATGAATGTTTTCAACTCGTGTTGAATATAACTTATTAAATTTTAATTTTAAAAGACAGTATAATAACCTCTTTGGAGTCACCCTGCTCAGGCGGGCTGTGACTACAGACATTTATATGCTTTCCTCTGCAGCTGAAGGTGTTCAGGTGCCACACACATGGGGCACCTGAACAGCTGTTCTTCCCTCTGCTCTTGACCTGCCTTCAGCCCAAGGATAACTTCTCAATGTTTCTTTGGTGCTCCACCCAGTGATCTGCACATTGAAGGTATCCAACAAATGGTAAGTGATGAAAATATTTGTTTGAGCACTCAATGTTATAAAAGGGAATAGTTGCAAGATTTTAAAAAGTCAGGTGCCCCAGCATGGTCTGTGAGTTTCTGTGTCATTTTAGGACCATCCCTTGAACTCTCTGGGCCTCAGTTTTCTCACCTGTCATCTGAATGGCTTAGACCCGATGATTTCGGAAGACCAGCCCAAGATTAACCTTGTGTGGTTGGTTAATTGGGTCCTGCCCCTGTAATTCTGCCTCTTGTCTTCAGTTCCATCTTTACATCCAGTGGAGACGATACCGTATAAGTTACCATACAGCTAAGTGTTTGGTTTGCTTTCAGTTTTACAGATTCACCAGTAACTTCTACATTGGCCTTTGGAGAAAAATGAAAGCAGCCTTTTCCCTATAAACCGAGAACATTGCAACACATTTAAAATCCGTATTGTTAACCTTAACACTCTTCTGATTGGGAACCATGGCCTTTACCGTCTTGCCCTTAAATTTCTTCCATGAACAGTTTCTGGCTGCTCTCATTTAGTGCTTCCATGGGGAGTCAAGAGGACTAGGTCCTAGATTGCCATCTGCTACCAAATACCTGTGTCATGGAGGGCCACTCATTTCCCAAATGACACATTTCCTCAACTGTCAAATTAGGGAGATTTATTTGATGATAGCAAGAATCTGTTATATTCTCAATCTTATGTGAATCTGTGTTTGGGGATGCCCGTTATTTAAAGACAAGGAAAATCAAAAAGTTTTAATGAGTACCTACTATGTGCCAAAACAAAATGGTAGGTACACTTTAAAGCTAAGGAAACTGAGGACCAAAGAGGTTAAAAAATATACCTAATCATTAATAAACTAACAAAGCACTAAGTGGCAGAGTCAGGACTTGAATCTGTGTCTATCTGGTTCTGTAAGCCATACTGGTTGGAAAGATTAGTTAGATCTATTTTATTTTGTTTATTGTATTTGGTAGGTAATGGAGAACAAGGTTTTGAGCAAGGTTTAGTGGGATAAAGGGCATGATTTGAAAAGGTCAACATGATGGTATTCATAGAGGATGGTAGCCATATTTAATTGATACTTTTTATTTTCAACATCGAACACAGTATTTAGCAAATAGTAGATATATAGTGGATGTTTACCGAATGAATGGATGGATGGATGGATGGATGATGGTGATGAATAAGTCAGGACATCAGAGAAAGGAGAAATGCTAGTGATAATGCTACCTACTGTGGTAGTCTGAACACAAAGTAATAAAACTTTGACCTAGAGTGCTGGCAGTGGGGAAGGACACATGTGAAGATGAAGGATGGGACTGGACTTGGAAAGAAATTAGATGTGGCCATGGGAGCAGCCAAAAATGGCCCCAAGGCTCTGAAGCCTTGTTGGTTGCCATGATGGTTCCTTTCTCAGAATTCTGGAGATCACCTTGTAGTTAGACATCTATTACCAAGTGCAGTGGAGGTCTGCAAACAACAGAAAACAAGTGGAACACATTACCATCTGAAGCGGTTGTGAAACTAGACCCATTTATATTAAGTTTGACCTATATAAGGATCAAAATACAGTGAAAGCGAAGTGGTGGAGAAAACAGAAAATATAGGTCTCCTGTAGAGGTAATTGCAAAAGGCTTTTGTTGATACCGATTTCTTTTAAACTATTTTCTGCCTCATTTCCCCCTTTTCTTTCTTTAATCAAGATCTGCCTATTGATATTGAACTGGGTCCCACTTTTCACATGTAGGAATCTTCCAGCATGGAAAAGCAGAGATCACTGCCAATTACCAAGGCACCTGTACCCAGTCCGTATTATATAGCTCTTGAAAAGTGATCACCTCATCGATGAGGTTGCTAGGAGAACCAAGAGGTGATGAACTTCAGTACCATCTTTGATGCCAGCAGGCTGATTGGTCACAATTTGGTGATGCCACAGTTCAGCCAGAATGAAGCACTGTCCTTTCCAAATGATTTGTGAAAAGGGTGGTCTTCCAAAGTAATTGTAGAATAGACAGGAAATAGTATTTTTTTTCTCCAGAGGAGATCTCTTCTAAGCAAGATGAAAGAGTCTGCTGAAGCCTACTTGGGAGAAAATACAATAACTACTGTTCCAACCTACTTAAATGATTTACAGTGTCAGGCCACCAAGGAAGTACCAAGGGACCATCACTGATCTTAATATCCTGGATATTAAGATATTAAATCAGGATTCTAAGGATCAGGATATTACTGCAGCAGCCATGGTTTATGGCTGGATTTTAAAAAACAAAAACAAAACAAAACAAAAAAATGAAGATTTGAAAAAGAGAAACTTGTTGCTCTTTGACTCAGGTAGTGACACCTTTGATATATTTATCCTAAATATTCAGGATGACATCTTTGAAGTAAAATCCACAGCTGATAACAGCCACCTGGATGGGGAACAGTTTGATAGCTGTATGGTGGGTCACTTGATTGAAGAGTTCAAATGCAAGCACAAAATGGATTATAGCCTCCAACAAGCAGGCAGTATGCTACTTCCAGACTGCCTATGAGAAGGCCATTTGTATCTTGAGTTTCTTTGCTCGTGCCACGATTGAAATTGATTTATTCTGTACGCATGTGGATTTCTACACTTCTCTTTCCTGAGCTCACTTTGAGCAGCTGAATGCTTATCTCTTCCATAGTGCCCTAAAGCTAGTAGAGGAATCTCAGAAGGATGCCAGACTTGACAAGAGCCATATTAATGAAATTGTGATCATGTGTGGTCCCTCTTGCACCCCACAGTTTCAGAAACTGCTGAAAAATTTCTTGAATGGAAAGGAGCTCAACAAAACCATCAGCTCTCACGAGGAAGTAACACATAGTGGAGCTGCTCAAGCAGCTGTTCTCATGGGTGACAAATCATAGAATGTGCAAGATGTCCTGCTTTTTGATGTTACCCCCTTCTCTTTGCACGTTGAAACAACCGGGATGTTATTATGACCTGTCTTATCAAGAGAAATATCACCATTCCTACAAAGCAACCCAGGTGGTTCACTATGTTACAACCAGACCACTGCTTATGATGGTGTATGGGGGAGAAAGGGCTTTAACAACAACAAAAAATAATAATAAATAAAATAAACAAAGTTTTACTTTCTGGGATCCTCTAGCTTACTGTAGTGTTCCTAAACCAAGGTGACCTTCGACATAGACACTGGTATCACTCTCAATGTAACTGCTGCGGACCAAAGCAGTAGTAGGAAGAACAAAATCAACATTACTAATGACAAGAAAATCCTAGCTTTCAGTGGCATGCAGACAGTTGTCAAAATAATTCTCTGAGACTGGAGTTCAGTAGAGAAAATAAAAGGAAGGTTCTTGAAAAGTGTCAGGAAGTGTGAAGCTGCCTCAAGGATAAGCACATTGCTGGAAGAGATGAGTGTGAGTATAAACAGAGAGTCTGAGAGTCTTCAGGCTGAGTGTAAAGATCCTTCGCAGTAGGATCTGGCTGCTGTGGCTCCCACCGCTCCGAGGAACCCAGATCTAGTACTGGTCAAGTGGACTGAATGGTCCAGTCTTTGGGAAAACTTTCCTGTTCTCTACAACCACTTTTGCATTTTTTATTTCAATATTTCATGCTTAGTTTGCAGCCTTCAGTGTGAATGAAAAAGGGAAGATTCAAAACTCAGTTTAATGATAAAAATTTGTAAGTTTATTCAGCATTGTAATGTCAATGCTTCTACATCTCGCGGGTTTATGAACTTCAACACGTTTTTCAACACCTGCAGTTTATGTATGGTAACTTGCCTGGGACTTCTCACTTATAAAATGTTGAAACACTTCCCTCTGGAAATAAGAAACAAGTTGTATGACCATCCCACAGTCTCACCACTTTGATAACTATTACTACTTGTGAGCAAATATTGTGGCTACAAACTTGCAAAAATATCATATTCTACTCATCAATATACTCTATTAGAATTTACCACTTTTAGCACATTTCTGCATATTTCTTTAAAAAGTGCTCATAGGGATCCCTGGGTGGCGCAGCGGTTTGGCGCCTGCCTTTGGCCCAGGGCGCGATCCTGGAGACCCGGGATCGAATCCCACGTCGGGCTCCCGGTGCATAGAGCCTGCTTCTCCCTCTGCCTGTGTCTCTGCCTCTCTCTCTCTCTCTGTGACTATCATAAATAAATAAAAATTAAAAAAAAAATCCTTATAAAAAGTGCTCATAAGGAGCGCTGGGGTGGCTTAGTCAGTTAAGTGGTTAAGTGTCTACCTTTGCCTCAGGTCATGATACCAGAGTCCTGGGATCGAGCCCCAGGTTAGGCTCCCTGCTCAGTGGGGAGTCTGCTTCTCCTTCTCCCTCTGTCCCTCCCCACTCATGCCTGCTCTCTCCCTCTCAAATAAACATATAAAATCTTTAAAATAAGTAAATAAAGAAAAAAGTCCTTATGACCCATTGATGTCTGTACCTCTCAATTTACTGAAAAATTGTGATCCTTCCCAGGTCCTAGTTATCATTAGAGATTTTAAGTCTTTCCATTGTAAGTTGCTTAACAAGGGCCAAATGTTTCACTGATTGTACATACATTGACTTCTGTGCTACATATGTAAAAACATCCATTGATTTACGGAGGAAAAGATCTGTCTCTTGATCTTCTTAAGCTCAACACAATTTCCATGAAATTATAGTTGTAATTACAACTTATCCTGAATCCTTAGGCATTTGTGAGTTATAGAAAAGGAACATTTCTTTATGCCTCACAACTATGATAGTATAGTTTTACCGTCATTCTTCATGGTAGGAGTAAACTTTGTCTCCTTAAAAAACAGAAAGCATATTAAAGGGGGGACACTGACATTAGGACAAGTTACAATAGAATTTAAAGGAAATAAAGGAAAATATTCATTTTGGTTAGGTGAGATATCTGATTTCCCAGTGACAGCACTAGTTTGCATTCCCACCAGTAATGCACAAGGTTTCCTGTTTTGTTACATCTTTGTCAACACTTGATGATTCTTGTGTTGTTGATTTTGGCCATTCTGACAGGTGGGAGGTGATATCTCCTTGTAGTTTTGACTTGCATTTCCCTGATGATGAGTGATGTTGAGCACCTTTTCATGTGTCTGTTGAGCCATCTGGATGTCTTCTTCGGAGAAACGTCTGTTCATGTCTTCTGACCATTCTTTAATTGGATTATTTGATTTTTTGAGTGTTAAGTTGTATCAATTCTTTATATATTTTGAATACTAACCCTTCATCAACTAGGTCATTTGCAGATATCTTCTCCCATCATGTAGGTTCCCTTGTAGTTTTGTTGTTTCCTTCTCTGTACAGAAACTTTTTTATTTTGATGTATTTCCAATTGTTTAATTTTGCTTTTATTTCTTTTGCTTCAGGAGACATATCTAGAAAAATGTAGCTATGGCTGATGTCAAAGAAATTACTGTCTGTGTTCTCTTCTAGGATTTTTATGCTTTCAGGTCTCACATTTAGGTCTTTAATCCACTTTGAATTTATTTCGGTATGTGGTATAGGAAAGTGATCCAGTTTCATTCTTTTGCATGTAGCTGTCCAGTTTCCCAGCACCGTTTGTTGAAGAGACTTTTTCCCATTTTATGTTCTTGCCTCCTTTGTCAGAGTGTAATTGACCATATAAATGTGGGTTTATTTCTGGGTTCTCTGTTCTGTTCTATTGATCTGTGTGGCTGCTTTTGTGCCAGTACCATACTTTCTTGATCACTACAGCTTTGTGATATAACTTGAAGTCCAGAATTGTGATGCCTGCAGCTTTGCTTTTCTTTTTCAAGGTTGCTGTCACTATTTGGGGTCTTTTGTGGTTCCATCCAGATTTTAGGGTTGTTTGTTCTAGCTCTGTGAAATATGCTGGTGGTGTTTTGACAGGGATTGCATTAAATCTGTAGATTGCTTTGGGTAGGATGGACATTTTAACAATATTTGTTCTTCTAATACATGAGCATGGAATATTTTTCCATTTCTTTGTGCCATCTTCAATTTCTTTCATCAATGTTTTATAGTTTTCAGAGTACAGGTCTTCAACCTCTTTGGTTGAGTTTATCCCTAGGTACTTCATTATTTTTGGTGCAGTTGTAAAAGGGATTGTATTCTTTCTTTTTTATTTTAAGATTTTATTTATTTTAGAGAGAAAGAGAGCATGAGTGAGGGAGGGGCAGAGGGAGAGGGAAAGGGACAAGCAGATACTCCACTGAGTGGAGAAGCTGATATAGGGCTCGATCCCAGAACCCTGAAACCATGACCTGAGCCCGAGTGAGATGCTTAACTGAATGAACCACCCAGGTGCCCCTAAATGGGATTGTTTTATTAATTTCTCTTTCTGCTGCTCCATTGTTAGTGTATAGAAATACAATTGAGTTCTCTACATTGACTTTGTATCCTACAGCTGTACTGAGTTCATTTATCAGTTCTAGCAGTTTTTTTTTTTTTTTTTTTGGTGGAGTCTTTAGGGTTATATGCCATCTGCAAATAGTGACAGTTTTGCTTCTTTACTGATTTGGATGCCTAAACTCGGTGTGTTTTTTGGTAAAAATTTATTTGAGAGAGAGAGAGAATGAGAGCATGACTGAGGGTAGAGACAGAGGGAAAGATAATTCTCAAGCTGACTCTGCACTGAGCATGGAGCCTGATGTGGGGCTCAGTCTCGCAACCCTGAGATCACGACCTAAGCCAAAACCAGGAGTTGAACGCTCAACAGACTGCACCACCCAGGTGCTGCTAAAGTTTTCTGATATCTTAATTTACATATTAATTTAGTATATTGAATTAACCAAATCAACCTCTGACAGAGATCATTTCCCATTGGCTCAGTTATCAAAACTTAATTGAACATTGTAGATTCAAATACCTGACTTAAAGCACCATGTTGACCCACAGGACCCCACATTTCAGTGAAGCAGTAAGGGCAAAGGGAGAGCTGAACATGGGAAGATTTCAAGACAATCCAGAGCAGCTGAGGGTATCCTACTGGCTTTAGAGGAGTAGACGAGGGGAATGTGGTAGACTTGCAGAATAACTGCCAATAGGAGTTGTGCTTCACGAATAGCGATTACCTTTCTCCTTTCCAAGGATGGGAATGAGGTGGATGCTTAGGGCCTTAAAACTGGAAGAGAAAGTTGTGAGAAGTGGTGGATCAGGGGCCAAACGATTGTATCGGTGGTGGAATAGGAGAGGATAAATACCACAGAGTAAAATTAAGGTGGAATTTCTAAAGTTCGTACAAACAGCAATTAGGCAGTTTCCATGAGAGGAGAAGCCAGACAAGGCAAGGTTTGTGTTTGATGGCCAGGCCAAGTTTGGAGGAAGCCCACTGAAAATTAGGGAACAGGTAACAACACCACCAGCCATAGGAAGTGCTGTATGACTCTACTCGGACTGCCATAACGAAGTACCACAGATGGGATGGCTTAAACAGTGGAAATGTATTTTCTCACAACTCTGGAAGTTAGAAGTCTGAAATCAAAGTGTTGGCAGAGTTGTTTCTTTTTTTTTTTTTCTGAGAGCCATGAGGGAAGGATCTGTTCTAGGTCTCTCTCCTTGGCTTATAGATGATCATCTTCTCCCTATGTCTTCACATGGTCTCCCTTCTGAACATGTCTCTGTTCTAATCTCTTGTTTATAAGGACACCAGCCGTATTGGGTTAGCATCCACCCTAATGACTTCATTTTAACTTAATTCCATTAAGATCCTGTGTCCAGACATGGTCACATGCTGAGACAGTGGGGGGTTAGGATTTCATCATATGGATTTTGGGAGGAAGATGTAATTCAGCTTATAACAAGAGCCTTTTAATAAACATCATCTCTTTTCTAAGTGACTGCTGGGCTCTGAGTCAGATGAACAAGACAGCTCTTGCAGATAGAATGTTCACTATCTATTGGGATAAGTGTTTGGATATTTATTCTTCCCTGGCATCTGAGTAAAGGTTCACAGGACTCGGTGATTGGAATGAGCCTAGAAAAATACGTGAGAAGCATTTGGAGGGAGTGTGAAGAAGGATGGCATGGGTAAGAGAGGATGCAGAATTTTCTTCAAAGGTGCAGAATTTAGGCTCCATCAGTGGTAGAGTCATACAGGTCTAAGAAGTATTAATATGGAGATGTCTTAAATATCAATATAACCATGTATTTGCATCACTTTCAGTGAAAAGGAGCCTTTGTTTTACTGTTGTTTTTGCAAAACATTTAGACACACTGCCTTGATGACAGCTTCTTGTGGGGACATGGAATATAAACAAAACTGACAGGACACTAGTGTTTTTCCATCTGCCTGATGTGAATTTGGTGGTGTTTAGAACTAAACGATTTTCTAGAATCTCATAATAGGAATACAATCTTTCTAAATTTTGAGAGGCAGGAACGAATAACTCCTGTAGCGTTCCACAGAACAAGGCCTGAGACAGGATTGTGAAGGTAGTGGTGGTTGTTTTTGTATTGAAAGAAACGAGATACTATGTGGGACATGGTAGCCGCTCAATAAAATAGCTCATTAACTAATAGATTATTGGATTTAATGGCCTTTAAAATCAAAATTGTGTACTACGGTTAGGTTTCCAGTAGTAAGACATTGCAAGTCTAAAGGCCAGTACTTATAAAAGATCATTAGATTTAATTAATCGAACGTAGTTTATATTTTCTAATATAAATTATATCTGCATACTTAATAGATGCTTTTATATAGCAATGTAATGATTTTTGTCACACACATGCATGAAATTGGTGTATCAAATAAGGGCCGCTTAACGTTGCTTTTACTGTTGTATCCCTCTGTTAATATCTTGTACCAAAAGAGTCGACAAACCCAACAGATATTAAGAAGTTTGCACCTGGTTCACTGATGTCTTCCGACCCCCACAGTAATGACCCCTGAGCTTCCTCTGTACTTTGTGACTTGCCTCCAATAAACCAAAGTGAGTAAGTCCTAAAGGAGAAGCATTGTTTGTAGCATTAAGGTAAATTCTTCAGGAGAGCCGCAGTGGATTTAGTGTGGGGTAGATTCTTTTCATTGTGACTCACCTGTGGCCTATTTGTATTTTGCGGATGCTCCACCTCAGTGCTTAGTCATCGCCCCACACACTCTAGGGACCGGTTGTTGCTGAGGTGTAAATTTACCCTAACATTGGTTTCGGGAAGACCCAGAGGATCAGGACAACTGACTGTGTCAGTATCATCATTCGTTTTACATTATAAACATTCTGTTCATTGAGCTCCTGGCTAATAAAGAACATTGAGCCCTTTCTAGTTCTTGTGAGTTGAGAGCCAAGTTCCATCAGGAGGCACCAAAGAGGCTTTGTCAAGAGTGAAGAATATTTGAGGAGCACACCATGAAGGAAGACGCAATAAAGTACCGTGCAAACAAAAGCAAATCACTTGTAGACATTCAGCGTGTGAGCTTTCGGGAGTTGGGAGGACCCCCATGTATAGATTCTTAGTCTGTTTGCTCTGATATTGAGGAAACCACACATAACAGCAGTTCCTTATATAACACTGTGTGCCAAGCACTGCTTTTATAACCATACACACACACACGCACGCACGCACGCACGCACCCCAATTTGATCCTTAGTAAAGCTCTATGAGAGAAATACTTTCATTCTGCATTTTGGAGATGAGGAAACAGGCAGAGAGAGCATATGTAACTTTCCTAAGGTTATACAACCAGTAAGTATTAGAGCTGGGATTTGAACCCAGGCAGTATGTGCTTAGTCCTTGCACACCCCGCCCCACTTCCTGCAACTGGATGGGGGTTCTCATACCCACTTCCTGCAGCTGGATGGGGTCTAGTGTGTATTTCTGAAGGTCGATCTTTATTTTTGTTTCCAAAAGACTGTGCTCCGCATGTCTCCCAGAAGACCCTCCTTACCTCTTCCTGGATGGCCCTGTTAAATTCCTGTTGTTAATTCTCCCTTCTGGAAGTTGTGCTTTCACTAAGTGGAGTTGTTTCACCACTTGCCAATATCTTCTGGATCAGATTAGTAATGTACTTTTTTTAAATAAATTTATTTTTTATTGGTGTTCAATTTGTCAACATACAGAATAACACCCAGTGCTCATCCCGTCAAGTGCCCCCCTCAGTGCCCGCCACCCAGTCACCCCCACCCCCCACCCACCTCCCCTTCCACCACCCTTAGTTCATTTCCCAGAGTTAGGAGTCTTTCATGTTCTGTTTCCCTTTCTGATATTTCCCACTTATTTTTCTCCTTTCCCTTTTATTCCCTTTCACTATATTTTATATTCCCCAAATGAATGAGAACATATAATGTTTGTCCTTCTCCGATTGACTTATTTCACTCAGCATAATACCCTCCAGTTCCATCCATGTCGAAGCAAATAGTGGGTATTTGTCGTTTCTAATGGCTGAGGAATATTCCATAATGTACTTTGGACCTACAAAAACCCAGCTACTTTCTCAACCCTCCCAGTGGGTTCCATATCACAAGAGATATATCTGTTGTACTTGGGCTTTAATGACACATGAAAGGTCTGTGGTAATATGTTTTTCTGCGAAGTGTAGGTGACAGCATCCACAAGGACCAACAGAAGGCAAGACTGGCAATTGTAAAAGTGACTCATGTGGAAAATTATTGAATTTCAAGAGTTTACTTCCTATCTCATTTCTTAAGTATTGGTTCATTTTCATCTATTGAGTAAAATAATAAGATGTAACATTTCCACTTTACTATCCTTAGAAATGGCTTTAAAATTTTATGGTTGGTTATATATCAGTGCCTTCCCTTAACTTCTGGGAGTGCAACCTATCACAGTCCGTATTATAATGTTAAGTCCCACCTTACTTACAGATAGTGGGTAGAAAACTGGTCTTACTAAACTATTTGACCATGTTATGCTCCCATGTCTTCTTTTTTTAATTATTTTAATCCCATTATAGTTAACATACAGTGTTATATTAGTTTCAGACGTATAATATAGTGATTCAACAATTCTATACATTACTCTGTGCTCATCAAGATAAATATACTCTTGGGGTGCCTGGGTGGCACAGTCAAGTGTCTGACTCTTGATTTCAGATCAGGTCATGATCTCAGGGTTCTGGGATCGAGCCCTGTGTCAGGCTCTACACTCAGCATGGTGTCTGCTTGAGATTCTCTCTCCCTCTCCCTTTGTCCCTCCTACCCATGCCGCCCCTCTCTCTCTCAATAAATAAACAAATCTTTAAAAAAAAAAAGATAAGTATACTCTTAATCCCTTTTATTTTTTTATTTTTTTTAAATTTTTATTTATTTATGATAGTCACAGAGAGAGAGGCAGAGACATAGGCAGAGGGAGAAGCAGGCTCCATGCACCGAGAGCCCGTTGTGGTATTCGATCCCGGGTCTCCAGGATCGCGCCCTGGGCCAAAGGCAGGCGCTAAACCGCTGCACTACCCAGGGATCCCCCTCTTAATCCCTTTTAATGTATTTCACCCATCCTCCCATCCTCCATCCTCTGGTAATCATCAGTTTGTTCTCTGTATTTAAGAGTCTATTTCTTGGGGACGCCTGGGTGGCTTAGCGGTTAAGTGCCTGCCTTCAGCCCAGGGCGTGATCCTGGAGACCCAGGATCGAGTCCCACATCAGGCTCCCTGCATGAAGCCTACTTCTCCCTCTGCCTGTGTCTCTGCCTCTCTCTCTCTCTCTCTCTGTGGGTCTCTCATGAATAAATGAATAAAATCTTTTTTAAAAAAAGACTCTATTTCTTGGTTTGTCTCTTTTTCCTGTGCTCATTTTGTTTCTTAAATTCCACTTGTGAGTGAAATCATACAGTATTTATCTTCCTCTGACTTATTTTATTTAGCACGATACTCTCTAGCTCCATCCATATTGTTGCAAATGGCAAGATTTCATTCTTTTTATGGCTGAATAATATTCCATTGTGTATATATACCACCTCTCCTCTATCAATGGACACTTGCACTGCTTCCATGGTTTGGCTACTATAAATTATGCTACAATAAATAAAGGTGCATGTTGTTTTTGAATTAGTGGTTTTGTATTCTTGTGTGTGTGTGTGTGTGTGTGTTTGTATTCTTTGAGTAAATACCCTGTAGTGAAATTACTGGATCATATGGTAATTCTATTTTTGATTTTTTGAGGAACCTCTGTATTGTTTTCCACAATGCCCACACCAGTTTGCATTCCTACCAACAAAGATTTCTCCACATCCTCACCAATGCCTATTGTTTCTTGTCTTTTTGATTTTAGCTATTCTGACGGTTGTGATGTGGTATCTCACATGGTTTTGATTTGCATTTCCCTGATGATGAGTGATATTGAACATCTTTTCATGTATCTTTTAGCCAATCTGTATGTCTTCTTTGGAGAAATGTCTGTACATGTCTTCTGTTCATTTTTTAATTGGATTATTTGTGGGTTTTTTGGTGTTTCAATTTGCAAGTGTCTACAGTCTGAAAAATCTGAAATAGGTCTCTCATAGGCACCATATAAAGGGTCTTGCCTTCTTATCCATTCTATCACTCTCTGTCTTTTGATTTGAATGTGTAGTCCATTTACATTCAAGGTAATTATTGATAATTATGTACTTATTGCCATTTTGTTAATTGTTTTATGGTTGTTTTTATAGTTCTTTGTTCCTTTCTTTTCTTGCTTTGTTCTCTTGTGGTTTTGTTGGTTTTCTTTAGTGATGTACTTGTATTCCTATCTCTTTGTTTTTGCATATCTATTACTGTTTTTTTTGTGGTACCATTAGCTTTGTATATAACATCTCATGTATATAGCAGTCTATATTAAGTTGATGGTCGCTTAAGTTTGAACGCACTCTGTATATGGTGTCATATTTTACCTACTTTTATCGTGTGAATCCCTGACTGATTTTTATAGATATACTTTTTTTTTTATACTACTTTTGTGCTTCCTACTTTTCTTACCCCTGCTTATGGTCTTTCCCTTCTTTTTTTAAAGATTTTATTTATTATTTTAAAGAGAGATAATGTATGTGAGCAAGGGGGAGGGAGAGTGATGGGGAGAGGATCCCAAGCAGACTCTGTGGTGAGCATGGAGTCTGACATGGGGCTCAATTTCATGACCCTGAGGTCACGACCTGAGCCGAAACCAAGAGTCAGACACTCAACCAACTGAGCTACGCTGGTGCCCCTGGTCTTTCCTTTTGATTTTAGTGTCTCTTTAACTTTCCTTGTAAGGCTGGTTTACTGTTCATAAATTCCTTTAACTTTTGTTTATTAGGAAAACTCGTTTCCTTTCTTTCTTTATAAATGATAGTTTTGCTGAATAGCATATTCTTGGCTGTAGCTTTTTTTTCTTTTTCTTTTATTTATGATAGTCAGAGAGAGAGAGAGAGAGAGAGAGAGAGGCAGAGACATAGGCAGAGGGAGAAGCAGGCTCCATGCACCGTGAGCCCGACATGGGATTCCATCCCGGGTCTCCAGGATCGAGCCCTGGGCCAAAGGCAGGCGCTAAACTGCTGCGCCACCCAGGGATCCCAGCTTTTTTTCTTTCAGCTGTTTTAATATGTCTTGCCTTCTGACCTGCAAAATTTTTACTGAAAAATCAGCTGACAGCCTTAGAGAGTTCCCATTGTATATAACTGCCTTCTTTTCTCTTGCTGATTTTAAAATTCTCTCCTTATTACTACTTTTGCCATTTTAATTATTATGTGTCTTGGTGTGGACTTCTTTGGGTTGTTTTTGCTGGGGGCTCTATGTGCCTCCTGGGTCTGGATTTCTGTTTCCTTCCAGGTTCTGGCAGTTTTCAGCTGTTATTTCTTCAAATACATTTCTGTCCTCTTTTTTGCCTTTTTTTTCTGGGATCTCTATAATGCGAATGTCATTACACTTAATGGTGTCACTGAGTATCCTAAGTCTCTTTTCATTTTTTATTATTATTTTTTCTCTCTCCTGTTGAGCTTGATTGCCTTCCGTTACTCTGTTCTTTAGGTCACTGATCCATTCTGCTTCGTCCATTCTACTATCAATTCCATCCAGTCTATTTTAAATTTCATTTATTGAGTACTCATCTCCGTTTTTTTCTTATGTTTTCTATCTCTTTAAGGTCTCACAGAGGTCCTCCATTCATTTCTCAAGTCCATTGAGTATCTTTATAACCATTACTTTTTTTTAATAAAATAATTTTTGATTGGTGTTCAATTTACCAACATACAGAATAACACCCAGTGCTCATCCTGTCAACTGTCCCCCTCAGTGCCCGTCACCCACTCACTCCCACCCCCGCCCTCCTCCCCTTCCACCACCCCTAGTTCGTTTCCCAGAGTTAGGAGTCTTTATGTTCTGTCTCCCTTTATGGTATTTCCCACACATTTCTTCTCCCTTCCCTTCTATTCCCTTTCACTATTATTTATATTCCCCAAATGAATGAGAACATACACTGTTTGTCCTCCGATTGACTTACTTCACTCAGCATAATACCCTCCAGTTCCATCCACGTTGAAGCAAATGGTGGGTATTTGTCGTTTCTAATGGCTGAGGAATATTCCATTGTATACGTAGACCACATCTTCTTTATCCATTCATCTTTCGATGGACACCGAGGCTCCTTCCACAGTTTGGCTATCGTGGACATTGCTGCTAGAAACATCAGGGTGCAGGTGTCCCGGCGTTTCATTGCATTTGTATCTTTGGGGTAAATCCCCAACAGTGCAATTGCTGGGTCGTAGGGCAGGTCTATTTTTAACTCTTTGAGGAACCTCCACACAGTTTACCAGAGTGGCTGCACCAGTGCACATTCCCACCAACAGTGTAAGAGGGTTCCCTTTTCTCCGCATCCTCTCCAACATTTGTTGTTTCCTGACTTGTTAATTTTCCCCATTCTCACTGGGGTGAGGTGGTATCTCATTGTGGTTTTGATTTGTATTTCCCTGATAGCAAGTGATGCAGAGCATTTTCTCATGTGCTTGTTGGCCATGTCTATGTCTTCCTCTGTGAGATTTCTCTTCCTGTCTTTTGCCCATTTCATGATTGGATTGTTTGTTTCTTTGCTGTTGAGTTTAATAAGTTCTTTATAGATCTTGGAAACCAGCCCTTTATCTGATATGTCATTTGCAAATATCTTCTCCCATTCTGTAGGTTGTCTTTGAGTTTTGTTGACTGTATCCTTTGCTGTGCAAAAGCTTCTTATCTTGATGAAGTCCCAATAGTTCATTTTTGCTTTTGTTTCTTTTGCCTTCGTGGATGTATCTTGCAAGAAGTTACTGTGGCCAAGATCAAAAAGGGTGTTGCCTGTGTTCTCCTCTAGGATTTTGATGGAATCTTGTCTCACATTTAGATCTTTCATCCATTTTGAGTTTATCTTTGTGTCTGGTGTAAGAGAATGGTTTAGTTTCATTCTTCTGCATGTGGATGTCCAATTTTCCCAGCACCATTTATTGAAGAGACTGTCTTCCTTCCAATGGATAGTCTTTCCTCCTTTATCGAATATTAGTTGACCATAAAGTTCAGGGTCCACTTCTGGGTTCTCTCTTCTGTTCCATTGATCTATGTGTCTGTTTTTGTGCCAGGACCACACTGTCTTGATGACCACAGCTTTGTAGTACAACCTGAAATCTGGCACTGTGATGCCCCCAGATATGGTTTTCTTTTTTAAAATTCCCCTGGCTATTCGGGGTCTTTTCTGATTCCACACAAATCTTAAAATAATTTGTTCTAACTCTCTGAAGAAAGTCCATGTTATTTTGATAGGGATTGCATTAAGCGTGTAAATTGCCCTGGGTAACATTGACATTTTTACAATATTAATTCTGCCAATCCATGAGCATGGAATATTTTTCCATCTCTTTGTGTCTTCCTCAATTTCTTTCAGAAGTGTTCTATAGTGTTTAGGGTATAGATCCTTTACCTCTTTGGTTAGGTTTATTCCTAGGTATCTTATGCTTTTGGGTGCAATTGTAAATGGGATTGACTCCTTAATTTCTCTTTCTTCAGTCTCATTGTTAGTGTATAGAAATGCCTAACCATTACTTTAAATTCTCTATCAGCTATATTACTTATCTCCATTTAGGTTAGATTTTTTGCTTTGACTTTGTCCTGGTCATTCATTTGGGACATAGCCCTCTGTCACTTCGTCTATTTTCTGTGTCTTTTTCTGTGTTAGGAAAGTCATCTGTATCTTTAAGTAGTGGGCTCATGAAGAATAGGTCCTGGAGTGCCCTGTAGCACAATGTCACCTATTCACCAGAACCTGGTGCTTCAGGAGTGTCTTCTATGTGTGCTGCATATGCCTTACTATTGTAGTTGAGCTGTGTTTGCTTTCAGTCCAGTTGTCTGAAATGCATCTCTTTGCCTGTTGTGGGCAGAATTTGGTCCCTTTGGTGTTAGCAGGTGAGTGTGGACCTGCCTTGGGTTTTCATTGAGTAAGAGCAGGAGTTTGGTAGAGATGCAGTAGCACAAAATTGCAGGGTGCTGTCCCTTTGTTCTGTTCTAGGTTTTAAGCCCTGCTGATTGTAAGAACTCACGAAATTAGTCCCCTCTGATGTTCAGAGCCAAATATTATGAAAATTCATCTTCACTTGCAGATTCCTCATGTCTGGGGTGCTTGGTAGGAGGGTCTGTTGCTTTCCTATCTCTGTGTCCACAGTATCCCTCCCTCCTGTGGACCGTCCCATGGGTCCCTTTAGTGCATCGCCACCCTTCCTACCTTGATGTGGCCTCTTCTCTATATTTAGCTTTTGAGAGTCTGTTCTGCCAGTCTTTGGGTCATTTTCTGGGTTATTTACACTGATGTGGCTGTTATCTTGTATTTGTGGGATGAGATGAGTTTTTTTTTTTTTTTTTTTGAGGTGAGTTTAGTATCTTCCCACTCTGCCATCTTCCCTGGAAGTCCATGTCCCCATTGTCTTTTTATACATCTCAGGGTATGTGGTATTTCTAAATGAGTCACAGCAAATCAGAATGACTAATATGACACAGTTTTAAGACAAAGAAGGAAAAACAATCTGTAATGTGTTCCTCTGATGGTTCATTGAGAGCAGTGGCTCTTATGAGGAAGCATGTTGAATTGGAGGATGGTGTGCAAGGGCCCAGTGCATCTCTCAGCTCCAATCTTTTTTTTTTAAGATTTTATTTATTTATTCATGAGAGACACACACAGAGAGAGACACACATACAGACAGAGGGAAAAGCAGGCTCCATGGAAGGAGCCTGATGCGGGACTCCAGGGTTACGCCCTGGGCCGAAGGAAGGCGCCAAACTGCTGAGCCACCCAGGGATCCCCTCTCAGCTCCAATCTCCCATTATCTAGATATTTGACTTAATGCAAGTCACTCAGAATCTTACAGCCTTAGATCACTCACCGATAAAAGGTGGGTTTTAGAATAGTTCTGTCAAGTAAGTTGCATCTGTTAAACGAGTGAAGCTAAAAGCTGATATTGTCAAAATTGTGCAGAAATAGGTATATATTACTGTTGATATTAAAATTGACCCATTTAGAGCAGTTTGACAGAATATAAATATCAGCACCATTTGGCCTAGTCATTAGATTCCTCACACTAAAATTTATGTTAAGAAAACTAATCAAAACTGAGAAAAACTGTCACTAAAATACTATTAATAATAGTACAGAATTTATTTTAATACCCAACCACAGAAAGGAAAAAAAAACCTAAATGCTCAGCAACAGAGAAATACTGAAGGAAATTAGCGTCTCCATGATATAGGATGGTATGTGGCTATGGAGCCCATTGTACTACGGGAGTCAACAAACTATGGCCAAGTGGGACCAAATCCATCCCACTGCCTATTTTTGTTAATGTATGTCTTTTTAAATGTATTTTTCATTTTCTTTTTTTAAAATAAAGGTTTTATTTATTGATTGATGAGAGATACAGAGAGAGGCAGAGACACAGCCAGAGGGAGAAGCAGGTTCCCCAGAGGGAGACAGATATGGGACTTGATCCCACGAGGCTGGGATCATGCCCTGAGCTAAAGGCAGACACTCAACCACCGAGCCACCCAGGCATCCCTATTTTTTTAAAATTTTTATTGTATTTTTAAAAGATTTTTAAATTTCTTTGAAAGCAATTTCTACAGGGCCTTAACCTACAACCCTGAGATCAAAAATCACATGCTGTACCACCTGAGCCAGCCAGGCACCCCTGTAAATGAATGTTTATTGCAAGACAGTAATGCCATTCCTTTTTGTATCCTCTTTGGCTGCTTTTGTGATGCAGTGGCTGTGACGGAGGCTGTGTGGTTGCACAGTCTAAAAGATTTACTTTATTGGACGTCTACAGAAAGAGTTTGCAAACCCCAGGCTTTAGAAGATACTAATAATGAAAGGAAAGTGAAACCTTACATTTGCACATACAATGATGATAACTATAAGGCTTATTCTGTGTGCCCACTGAATACACGTGTACTGACAGCATGCAGATAAATGGAACCAACACTGAATATGGCTGAACTCTAGAGGTGAAATAAAAGGATTTATTTTTCTAAATCTCTTCTCTGTTCCTGTTCTAAATTAATAAAGCAACATTTTTGTCCTGGCCAGGGTGCTGTGGCAAAAGGCACCCTGATATGCTGGTCTGTGGCAAGTACATCGAGAATGGCTGTTACTGTCTGGGCACTGGCAGCCTAGCACTATTGACTAGTGCCAGTGGTACTAACATTACATATTGTCTAGGCAGGATACTCTCAGGTTGACAGTGTTGCTTATCTGCCTTCAATAGACAGGTCTTTCCCCTGCTGCATCCCTAGACTATAAGCAATTGAAGGATCAAGTAAAACACTGCTGACAGGAAGAGCGTGATGTTATTCTCCTGTTCGGACAGCCTAGCAGTAATGAAAGAAGTGAGGTCATTTATTTGACTTTATACTCCACTGGTGCTTAAAAAAGTGGTGTTTGCTTTTGGAACCTCTCAAGGCTTGAGCCAGTCTACAAAATGGAGAAACCAAATTCATAGACGGTGTGTTACTCTTTAAAGGGGATGGCTCAAAAGCAAATCAACATAGTAGCTATCACCAGTGACATGGACAAGGTTCATTTCTTTGAAGATTTTTTAAAAGATTTTATTTTATTATTTACTTGAGAGAGAGTGCACAGAGGGAGAGTGAGAGGGAGAAACAGACTCCTTGCTGAGCTGGGAGCCTGATGCAGGGCTCAGTACCAGAACCCCAAGATCATGACCTGACCGAAGGCAGACGTTTAACTGACTGAGCTACCCGGATGCCCCAAAGCTCATTAAAAAAAAAAGTATATTCTTTTAAAGACTTTATTTATTTGTTATTTGACAGAGGGAGAGAGAGAACACACAAGCAGAGGGAGCTGCAGAGGGAAAGGGAAAAGCAGGCTCCCACTGAACAGGGAGCCAGGTTGAGGGCAGGAGCCAGGTTGAGGGCAGGATCCTGGGATCATGACCTGAGACAAAGGCATATGCCTAACCAACTGAGCCACCCAGGTGCACCAACAAAGCTAATTTTAATCGCAGAATAATATTGTACTCTGTATTACCATCAGGATTCTGGAGTCAAAAGGTTCCAAAGTGAAAGAAGACCTTCACCAAATCAGTCAATTCCTAGATCTCACTTTCCCATCTGGAGAAATGTGGCCTGCATCAGATGTGTGTTTCTCGGCTTTGGCCACATTAGAATCACTTGGGAGTCAGAATTGTAGGAGTTGGGGGGAGGAAGGAGGAACTGGGACACCTTTTAACCATAGATTCTTTAAAGTCCATCTGGACGATTCTGATGTACATCCAGGGCTGAGGATGTTTGGGCTAAATGGTCTCAAAATTTCTTTGCTATTGTGTTTTAGAGTATACACATATGTGTATATACATTTTGGGGATATCAGTTTTATTTTGTCATTGAATAGCAATCACAAGCTCTGAAAACAAATGATTATTTTAATAGCATACATACCATTTAATAGTATATGTGCCATTTATTGAATTTCTTATATATACCAGGTACTTGCTAAACCTCCTTAGTTTTTAAAGTAAATTTGTCTGCAAATCAAAATCACAGTGACATATCACCTCACATCTCTTAGGAAATCTGTTATTAAAAAGTCAAGAGGGGTGCCAGGGTGGCTCAGTTGGTTGAGTGGCTGACTCAGCTCAGGTCATGATCTAGGCGTCCTGGGATTGAGCCCTGCATTGGGCTCCATGCCCAAAGGGGAGTCTCCTTGGGTAGGCTCTCTCTCTCTCTCTGCTCTCCCTTTCCTGCTCCTCTCCCCACTCGTGCACTCTCTCTGGAATGGCTAAATGAATCTTTTTTAAAAATAAAGAAAAATATGAGATACAAAATGCTGTTGAAGATGTGGAGAAAAGGGACCCCTCATGTACTGTTGGTGAGAACGTAAGCTGGTACAGCCATTATGGAACACAGTATGGAGGTTCTTCAAGAAATTTAAAATAGAACTACCATATGATCCATCAATCCCACCTCTGAGTATATCTCATAAGAAAACAAAATCACTATCTCAAAGAGATATCTGTACTCATGTGTTCAATGCAGCAGTATTCATAGTTGCCAAGGTATGGAAACAGCATAAGGTCTATCAATAGATCAGATGAATTGATAAAGAAAATGTGAGATGCACACACACACACACACACACACACAATGGAATATCATTCAGTCTTTGAAAATGAAATCTTGCTGTTTGCAACAACATGGATGAATATGACGGGCATTATGTTAAGTGAAATAAGTCAAAGAAAGACAAATACTGCATGGTATCATTTATATGTGGAATTTTAAAGAAGTTAAACTCATGGAAATTGTAGCCTTGTGGTTGCCAGGGGCTGGAGGGTGGGGGAAATAGGTAGAGTCTGTAAGGTAAAAAAAAAAAAAAAGTAAAAATTGTCAAGTTTAACCTTCCTGATAGACCTCTGAATTTGATGTCATTATTCTCATTCCAATGGGAGCTGAAGAAACAGTTTATCAGGGATTAACTATTTTGCTCAATGTCATAGAGCTAACAGCCAAAAGTGGAATTTAACAGAGGTTTCTTTTTAAGTCTAAAGCTGGATATATTCTCTGCTGCACTGTATTCTTTTCAAAGGTAATTTTCTACAAGCCACCAAGTTATTTTGTATATTCATTGTTAGTTTATAATACCGGGCACATTACTCAAAGATTCTTGGGTCAGAGCTTTCAGGCATTTGCCTAAAGGTTATTTAGACAAAATACTGGCATACATCTAGTGTTTGGCTGTTAGCGTTTTTCATTTGCATCAACCAGGATTTTGCAGAGAAACAGAATCAGTATGATCGACACAGAGACATATACATGTGCGTTTACCTGTTCATTTTAAGAAATTGATTTATGCAGTTGTAGGGGCTGGCAAATCAGAAATCTGAAACTCAGGTAGGAGTCTTGAGGCATAATTTCTTCTTGTTCAGGGAAACCACAGTTTTGCTCTCTTAAGACCTTTCATCTTACTGGACGAGGCCCACGTACATTATCAAATATAGTGTAAAGGCTACTAGTTATAGATGTCAACCCCAGCAACATCTATATTAGTGTTAGACTGGCTAACTGCATACATATACAATTAACCACTAGAACATTGTTATGTGGGCCTAAATGCACGCTCTAGCTGGAAAATTAGAATACCCCCACTGTGAACTCACTGGCGTTTTGTTTTCACTTTTCTTACATTTTTTTCCTTTTTTTTTCTTACATTTTTAAAGTTAATGCCTTCTAACTTGTCAGAGTGAAGTACCAAGCACTGTGTTAGATGTTGAACATTCAGAAAGGAAATGGTAAAAGTTTTTGCTGTTAAAAAAATAAATAAAATCTGCTTAATAGTTCTTAATATCATGCCCTGTATGTAACAAGTACTCCAGTGTTGGAATTAATAGAGAACACTGCTGCTCAAAAGTGTCAGTGCTATTCATGCCCAAATTATCAACATTTATATTAAAATCCCCTTTTACTTTTTTGGTAAATTTCATGAGAGATATATTATGAACAGAAGCCTACAGTCATTAGAGGACTATAGCCCAAGCATACTTTGATGCTGCTGGAATCAGCGCGATTTCTGAAAATCTATTCACTTTGTCCAAAAAAAATCATTGCGTTTGTAGCAATCATTGCAATATTGCCAAACCTGGGTATTTCACATAATAAATAGAGGCTGTGGTCACAACTTTCCAAAAATAAATAATTGAGTGAATTCAGTGGAGGGAAAAAGAGAAGCATACCTAATTCTTTAGCATCCTTAGGATTAATATCCAGTCAGTACCTCAGTGTTTCAAGTTACTATTCCTGGGTGTTTGTGCTGTTGTGAAATGAAACTAAACTTTATAATGTTATCATGGTCTCATCTCCCACCAGAAACACCTAGTGGTTGTAGATACCATGAGTTAGTATATTAAAACCAATTGGAAAAAATTTTAACCTTTGGTTGAACTCTGCAGATACACATCTGTGCAATATTTTGTGTTTTGGAAAATCAATAAAAATAAGTATTTATTGAATTCTTCCTATGCACTAGACTCTTCATAAATATAATCTCATTTATTCTCAACAACACTGTTTAGTAAATGCTGTCATTCATGCTATCGTTGGAGAAACTGAGGCTTGAGGCCACACAGGTGGTACGTAGCAGAATTGAAGTTTAAACCTAGATCTGACTCTTTTGCTGTGGGTTTTTTTTTCATTATGCCACATTGTATTTCAGTAACCTCATTCATTATTTTGTTGTGTAGAAAGAAAGTCTTCTGACTTAGTAGCCAGGCTAATATACTGATCACTTAAAATTATGTAACTATAGATTATTTCTAAGTTGTCAAATACTGTCACTTGTCACATATTTTGCTAATAGATTCTCCTATACCCCTTTTAGCTGATAAAAGAAATAATCATGCTCATGCCTGCTTTTAGAGATCTGTACAAAAAGCCCATGGTTGGTCCAGTGCCCTTCTAGATGCCAGGTTCTAGAAAAGTAAATCAAGGGTTTTCCCTTTTGCAAATAGCAAGCCTTTTATTCGCATATCTGCTGCAGTTGGCCAAGGGTTTGTGGCACATGGTTGCTTGGACTGATCTTTTCTTGTGAGACCCCGTCCTCATATGCTCTTATCTTTTCACATTAAGAAAACAGAAATGGTTTTAAAGGGGTAAAAATGAACTTTGCCATTTGTACATTTGAATCAGATGTGCATTAGCTAGTTGACTACACAGTGAGACCAGTGGGGTAAAATGAAACCCAGAGGCAGCATACTGGCAGATCTTGCTATAAATGAACCTTCAGGACTATACCAGGGTTAATGATCAAGTGACCATATAATTCATCCTTCTAGATGTGATCCTTTCAAATGTGAAAGTGGGGCCTCATAGTAATTATGCTGGGATAGCAGGTATTAAAGTGGAACACACTGTGTCATGGACATCACCATGTGTCAGAATTTTAATGCTAAATTAACATGTACCTAAGTTGTCATAGTTCTCTTAGTTCTGATTCAACCAATGCTATCGACTCTGTGGTAGGTTCTGTGACAGGTGTTGTCTATAGTATTGGAGGATGGGTACAGTGCTAGAAGATAGGCACACAGCTGTATGGACAGGGATGTGAATTACCACGCCTCCTGTAATTTGAATGGTAGTGAAGATATGAGAGTTCTCTGGGAGTATAGCACAGGGGATGAATTGTAGTCCAAGTGTTGAATAGAGGAGGAAAGGCTTATAAAAAACTTGAAATGTTTGAGCTAAATCTTGAAGGATAAAGTTATGATTGAAAGTAGGACATTTAAGACAGTGGACAAAGCATATGTAATAGTACTTGGGTGAACTTGGGTACATGGGAGTTAGGAGAAAGTAGATTGATGTGGCTGGACTATGAAGAGCATAGGAGAATAAAATAATAAATGAGGCCTGAAAAAGTTGGTTTATGGGCAAGACTGTGAGGGCTTTATCACCTTAAGATCCTCTCCATAAGAAGAAACAACAGAATACTCTTTATATAAATCACTCAAAAAGAGAATTGGATAATAACACGAGTAAAGTAAATTTCAGTGTTTTTCCCAAGCAACATATCTTCACGTACATTTTTTCATTCATTCAATGAGTATTGCTCATACTGTGGTCCTCAGACCAGCAGTGTAGGCTTCACTTGTGAGCTTATTAGAAATGCAAATTCATGCCCCCCAACCTGAACTACTGAAACCAAATCTCTTGTGATGGGATCCAAGAAACTGTTTTAACCAACTCTCTAAGGGGATTCTTATGCATATTAAAGCTTGAGAACCACTGCATTAAACATTTATTGAGTTCCTCTTTGCTGTCAGCTTCTGTGTTGGACACTGGAGATGGAGTTGATTTGAATTAGGTACCGTCTCAAGGCTTGATGGTTGAACAATAACACCTAAATGAAAACGCCTCTATGAGAAGCTGCAAACTGATGAAATTGTCAGCTAGATTATAATGCTGTACTGCTAAGTGTTCCATGACTTCAATACTAAGAATTTAAGATATATTCCAGAATTTTCCAGAGAAACATGGAAATCTTTGCACCTAAAGCAAATATTTGTTTCATTGTGTATATGTTTTTTTTTTTTTTTAATGTAGCTGAATTTGTCTGCAGAGGTAGTTCAAATACTAGTGAGGATTTGGAAGAGAACTATACTTTTTAAGGTTTTATCTTTTTAATAGCTTTGTTTACATTTTCTGCTTTTGTGATATATTTATCCATTCAGAATCATTTAAGCACTTGGTAATTAATCCTTAGCCAAGGGCAATGATTATTTCTTATTATTAAATAGTCCAAATGTACTGAAACACCCATGCAGATGTAACCTGTTGTCATTTTGTTGTAAGAAATATGCTCATGTATGTCAAATCACAGACCAAGAAGTATAGAATAGAGAGAACAGAAAAGGAATAATTTTTGAGGCTATAATACCTGAATATTTTCCAGAATTGCTGAAAGTCACGAATCCTTGGATATGGGAGACACAGGAAGAGATAGTAGAAGACATAAAAGAGATACACACGTTGTTGTGAAAACCAAAGACAAAGATCTCAAAATCAATTGCCAAGAAAATGAGACGGAATGATATTTCTCAGAGATAAGAGAAAATAGTTATCAACACAGAACTATGCACACTTACTGAAACTATCTTATGAGAGTGTGGGAAAAATAAAGATGTGTAAGATAAACAAAACTGAGAGAGGATACAAATGGCCTCATTGAAGAGACTCCTAAAGAATGTATTCAGGCAGAAGAAAGACTCTGGAAGGAGCATCTGAGATGCAAGAAAGAATAGTCAAAGAAATAAATTATGAGACAAATAGGTAAAACTAAATAGAACGTTTCTGTATAAAATGCCACCAAAGATTTTATAACATGTTACTATGTAGTAATGCTATTACCGTTTAGTTAGAAGTTGCGTTGTGACTTACCTCAGGAGTTATTTAGGGGAGTGCACATGTAGGTGCACATGTTTACTTTTTATTGTTGACTTCTAACTGTATTGTCAGATATTTTTTCATCTATTTGATATCAATTCTTTAAAAATTGTTAATGTCCTTTATTTACCAGTTATGCTTCAGCAGCACTCAAAACCTAGGAAACACAAAGGCACACTCAACTGGATTTGGATGAAAATTTTCTTAAATAAGTCAAGAGAGGTCGGGGCACCTGGGGACTATCAACAGTGAGAAGGGACTGTTACTGTCTCCAAGCTTTGTGGGTGCCAGGCAGAGAGGGGACAGACGAAAATCACCCGGATCTCCGTTCATGTTCTCCAGCCTCTGCCAGTATTTCCCAGTAGCCATGCCTAACTGGAAGCCAGAAGAGTCCAGGTAATGCAGCTTATAGGAGTTACCGCATAGAGCAAAGGTGGGAAAAGCAGAGCATAATTGGTGGAGAGGAGCAAATGGAAAACCAGCCAATTCTGTGAGATGTGATGTGACATTTTTGCGTATATTTTTTATCAGAAAATAGTATGTATTCGTGTATCAGTCATGGCCTATCCAGGAAAACAGAAGTCACTCGAAGTGTTTTAGAAAGAGCAAGTTAAATGCAGAGAATGGGTTAGCAGGGGAACCAAAAGGGAAGGGGAAGCGACTGAGAGATTAGCAATAGCAGGAGCTGCATCGCATCAACGTCTGGAGAGTCAGAGTAGGTGATGTTATCAGAAACCCGCAACCAGACCGTCCTTAGGAACCTAGGTTATTCTATCAGGGCATAAAATTCATGATTTTAATAACTCCTTTTTTATTTTAATAATTCTTGATGAATTGTTCCTTTTATCATTATGTCATGTCTGTTTCTATGAATGCTCCTTATGTAAATTATTTGCATTTGGTATTTATGTTTTTTACAGTTTTTTTTTTTTGGTTAACATTTCTCTTTCATATTTTTGCTTTATTTTCAAACTTTGTGTTGTTTCACTTATAACATGTCTGTTTAGATCATTTTAATCTATTGTGATAATCTATCTTTCAGTGGGTAAATCCAATCCAATTACATTTGATTTGACTGCTGTTATTTTCAGGATTTTTTTCTTATCACAACCTTTTCTTGGTCAGATGCAGTGATCAGATGCTGTGCATTTTTGTGTCTGCCTAAGAGAGTATTTAGTGCTGATTTTACCATTCACATGAGAGGCTGTAATTTACCTTCTTCAAAAAGAGCTGTCTTCATTAGCATTGAAATAAAAAGAAGGACCTATAGACATCTCATCCTAAATCCCTGTTCTGCTTTTGTCTGTGGGGTCGAATGGTTCATGGTGAGTTTCGATTTTATTCTGTGTCGTGGGGATCCAATCAGAATAGTTGAGAATATGGAAATGACATGCTCTGGTTTGAGAGATGAAAGGATCAGTCTGGCTGAAGTGTTAGTAGACCATGGAGCTAGAGTGAAAAGGAAGGAAACTAGAGATGATGATGGTGGATTGGGTTTAGGAGGTAGTGGTGGAGGTGGGGAAATATGGTCCAACTCTGGCTGTATTTTGGAAGATGAACCCCATGTATTTGTTGATGGAAGAAAAGAGATGAACCAAGGCAGTTTTCTAGGTTTGAGCAGTTGGATTCACAGCAGCACTATTTACTAAGATACAGGTCTGGGAGAGGGATCCTGCAAGTTTTGTTTTGAATATGCTAAGTTTGATTAATGGATATATTTAGTCAATGAAAATTTATTTAGTAACTGCTGTGTGTCAAGTACTGTTTTAAATGTATGGCAAACAGCACGGGTGCAACTGACTCCCCCAAAATATCCTTCCTGTCATAGGTATTTCGTTATAATTGTAGGATACAGATAGTAAGCAGTAAATATAGTAAGTGCACTAGAAAAAAAATCAGGAATGTGGAGATTGGAATGCCAGTGAAGGGTTCTTAGTGGTGGAGGAACATATGTGGATGGTAGGCCCCATTGAAAAGATGACTTTGAAAAAAGACTTGATGGAGGTGATAGAATTAGCCATGCACTTAGCTGGGAGAAGAGGGTTCCATGGGGAAGGAACAGCAAATGCAAAGGCCCTTTGTACTTTTTTGACTATTGTGCCCCAGGGCTCAATCAGCTGCTCTCTTATCCATGCTATAATTGCTATGTGGATAGCAATCTTGAGGCCAAAAAAAAAAAAAAAAATCCCGTTATTGTGCTTCAAGCAGAGTGGTCAAGGGCAAAAGTGTTAGCAAATGAGATCATAGAGTTAACTGGGCTCTATCATGTATGGCTGTGTAGGAATTTGGCTTTCACTTTGAGCCCTGAATGGAAAGGAGCTTTTTAACAGAAGGATAGCATCTGATTTATGTTGTAACAGGGTAATTTTGGCCACTGTTTTGAGATTGGGCTATAGAGGAAGGGGTGGAAAGAGGGAGAACAGTTAAGAGGCTTTTGCAAGTGAACCAGACAAGAGATTATTGTGGCTTGGGCCAACAGTGTGAGGTGCTGAAGAATTCGATGTGAGCTATGAGAGAGAGAGAGAGAGAGAGATTGAGAAAGAAAGAATGAGAAAGAATCTAGGATGACTCCAGTTTGGGGCCCTAGAAGGTTGGAGTTTCTGTCTTGCTGTATGCGGAAGACAGGAGGGAGTAAGTTTTGGTAGAACGTCAGAAATTAGGTTGCAAACGTGTTCCTATTGAGATGTCAATTAGACAGCCAGTGGGGATGTTGGATAGGAAGTAAAATATCCTAGCATGGAGTTAAGGAGGGAAGTCAGGGCTGCGGAGAGACGCTTGGGAGTTATCAACATATAGATGGTATTTAAAGCCAAGGGAACAGTGGAGATAAGAGAGCAGCTGATTGAGCCCTGGAGCACAAGAGTCAAAAAAAAGTACAAGGAAAAGAAAGCAAACGGCAGGGGAAACTTTGAAGTCATATAGTAGAAAAAGCCCAGAGTGTCTGCTTCCTAGAGGCTAAGTGAAGGAGTGTAATAGGAAAAGGGAGCGGGTGTCTGTTATAATCCAGTCTGCCTATAGGTCAACTAAGATGAGGATTAAGATTGATCCTGGGATTTATAACATGAATGTCATTTTTTAACAGGACAAGATCAATTCTGGTAGAGGTAGGAGCCGAAGCCTGATTGTAGAGGGGAAATCAGGAGATGAATTAGAGGCAAGATGTGTAGAGAACTGTTTCCGAGGGTTTTGCTACGAATGGAAACAGAAATGAGGAGATAGATGGCAGGGGCAGTAAGGTCAAAAGAAGTTTGTGTTGTTTATTTTGTAAAATCAGAGAAATGACAGCATGTTTCATTACGTGCTGATGGGAATAGTCTGATAGGAAGGGGAAAAGACAGGGCGCCTGGGTGGCTCAGTCGGTTAAGGTCTGCCTTTGGCTCAGGTCATGATCCTGGGGTCCTGGGGGTCCTGGGATCAGCAGGGAACCTGCTTCTGTTGCTCCTCCCCATTGGTACTACCTCTGTCGCTATCTCTGTCTCTCTAATAGGTAAATAAATTCTTTTTTTAAAAAAGGGAAAAAATTAAGAGTAATAGGGAAGACTTGCTGGGAGTGACTTACTTTAATAGGGAAGAAGGGATGCGATCTGGGGCGTAAGTGGAAGTATCAGCCTTAGACAGGGGCAAGGGGATTTCATCCCTAGCGACAGGGCCCCATAGACAGGCTATGGAAATGTGGCTACACCCGTAAGTTAATGAGAACACTAAAAAGTACTCAAATGTTTCATCACATGGCCTGCTCTGAAACTCCCCGTGCCTGCAGTTGACTAGGGAGAGTCACGATTTTAGAGGTTGTAGCTGGTGGCCTAATTAGCTCCTAAGAACATACTGGGTACCTTGTGAGGCCCGAGTGCAGGAGTGACCCCCACAACACCTGCCTTGCAGTCTTTGAATTTCAGTTTGTCCAGAATCTTCTTCTACCCTAAACAGGGCCAGCAGTGCAGTTATTTTAGAGCACAAATCACTTCCATTAAGTGTATTTAATGTCATATTCAAGAAAATCCTTTTAAACCTAAAGCTTGCATTTTCAGACTAAAGCCAGTGAAGTATTTTGTGCTTTTTATAGCAAAATGATATTCCTTATTCCTAGTGAATGAATGAAATTGCAGGCACATTTTATGTTCATCTGTTTTTATATTTTCTGTCACAGTATTAGCTCATTTAATTATTCACAAATATAACAATACAGCTATTTTAGACCTTGTAAATCAAACATATAAATGGCCTAAGAGTTATGATCTGACATAGCAATGCTTCTTAGTATAATTTATAATTTGACAGTAATGAAATTCATAAATAGGAATAGCATTGATAAAATAGGCAGGAAAAAATCTAACTTATAATGACCAGTTGTGATAAGAAAATAGCTTTTTCAATTGTTAAAAGTTGATAATAGCTTAATTGCAGGCTATTAAATCTGAGAAATAATCTTTCAATCTTCTTAACCTTTAAATTAAATATTTCTAGTACCAATTCTTGCCTGCCTATAATAGTTTAATAAGAAGAATTCCAATTATTTTATCATAATAATCCATCTCTACAATAATTGTTTCAAATTACCATTGTTAAAAGTTTTGGAGGAAAACTAGCAGTTTGACTCTTGGGTACATAGCTAAGAGAAATGGAATGAGATGTCTACATAGAAAATTGTATATGAATGTTCACAGAAATATTACTCATAGTTGCCAAAAAGGAGAAACAACCCAAATTTCCATTGGCAGATGAGTGGATAAACAAATATGGTCTGTCCACAGTGGAATATGATGACAATAAAAGGGAATGAAGTACTGCTCCATGCTACAGTGTGGATGAGCCTTGAAATGTTATGCCAAGTGAAAGAAGCCAGAACCAAAAGGCCACATGTTCTATGATTTTTATTTGTGTGAAATGTCCAAAATAGGCATTCTATATAAGTGGAAAGTGGATTGCACCTGTAGTGGAGAGAGGACAGGGACCGGAAATGGGCAGTGACTGCTTTTGGGTATGAAGGTTTTGAGGGGGAGTGGATTATTAATGTTTCAATATGAGATACTGGTGATAGTTGCACAACTCTGTAAATATATTAAAAACCACTAAGTGGTATACTTGAAAGGAGTGAATTTTATGGTATACAAATTATATCTTAATAAAGTTTAAAAAGAATAGTAGCTTAAGGGGTGGCTAGCGGGTTCAGTCGGTAGAGTATGTGACTCTTGATCCCGGAGTTGTGACTTGGAGCCCCATGTTGGGTATAGAGGTTACTTAAAAAAATATATTATCTTAACATAGACATCATGGAAGTTACTTTGCTTTTTAAATATTTTATGTATGTATGTATTTATTTATTTATTTATTTAGAGAGAGAGAGAGAGAGAGAGAGAGAGAAAATGAGAGTGGGGGAAGGGGCAGAGGGAGAGAGAGAGAATCTCAAGCAGACTCTGTGCTGAGCACAGAGCCTGACCTGGAGCTCAGTCCCATGACCCTGAGATCACCGCCTGAGGTGACATCAAGAGTCAGATGATCAATCAACTGAGCCACCCAGATGCCCCGGAAGTTCCTTTAGATAGTCACTTAAAAATTCCTTTCAAGTAAATTCAGAAGTTTTATTTCCATTCTACTCTTTAAAAAAATACAGCCAGTGTGTGACTCACTGTGAAAAAAAAAAAAAAAAGGTAAAAGAATAGGCATTCTCCATCATTTTTTTGTTATATCAAGTGACTATTGAAAGGTTGATTAAAGGTCACAGTGGCATTATATTTCTAGAAATATTTTCTAAACTGCTTGAAATCCCAGACAATAAGTGTTGATTATACAAGCAGACCAGCGCAGATGGATATGAAAAGTGCCATTGCGATGCCAACTCAATATTTAGAAATTTCTCTGTAGAATAGAGTGATTTCTTTCTCTTGTGTTTAGTCTTTTCCCCAGCTAGCAACAACTATGACCGCCATGCAATAGGTTCTGTTGGGGGTATGCCCATGAGAGCCACCATGGGATGGGAAACCCTGATGTAATGACACACAGGTCCACCAAGCTGCTGGTGATCCAGACTAGTGTCTGACCAGAGGATTCAACTAAGCCATTCCAAAATGTCATATCTCCGTTTCTCCCCTGAAGAACTCACATATTTCATCCGAAGAATTCAAGATATTGAAAAGATAAAGAAGTTGACCGAGTACATCTCAAAAACCCTGCTTTTACCTGGGCAGTAAGTGCTACTTTCTAGTTTACATAGTGCACTCATGGGCTTTACCATTACGGGAGCCTCTTGACAAACCTTGATTTTGGTAGAATGTGTTCCCTTTTCTCTATTGTGCAGATGAGGAAATAATCTCAGTGGTTGGAACTCACTTAGGGTCACATCTCTAAACGGTGTCTTAGCAGCAAATTGGATCTTCATTACTGACTCCTGGTCAAGGTTCCGTTCATTGTACAGTGCTGCCGCCATCAACCAGGGCCTCACAAATGAGTCCCCAGAACCACTTTGGTGAAGAAGTTGCTTCTAATCTTCTGTCATCACAGATCCTGATAGAGCACTCATGCCATCAGGCTTAGGTGATCCCAATTCCAACCTTGATCTCTTTGCATAGTATTTAATTTCTTTTTTTTTTTTAAGATTTTATTTTATTCATGAGAAACACAGAGAGGCAGAGACATAGGCAGAGGGAGACCACGCCCTGGGATCACGCCCTGAGCCAAAGGCAGGTGCTCAATCACTGAGCCACCCAGATGTCCCAATTTCTTTAAATATTTATTGTGTTTTGCATCATCACTCTATTATGATCTCATATCTACTTAGTACCTCTCTCTTCATCCTTCCGCTCCCTATGGGAAACATCAAAGCAGCGTAGTCAAAAAAATCGACTTTGAAGTCAGGACACAAATTTTATAACCCGATTTTGTCACTTACTAACTTTGTGAACTTGAACAAATGACGTAATGTAGTTGGGGCTCAGTTTTCCTATATTTAAGATAGGAACCAAGTCCCCTTCAGATGTTGTAATATTTCAATGCAGGGTGGCGATCTAATTCATCATGCAAATAACCACAGAGGGCCACAGGTGCAGATGGGATTGCCGTGGGCAGCCAGGACATATGGCACCCTACCTAAATGAAACAGTGCATGGATTGGGACTAGCACACTACCTGGCTCATAGCAAGGCTGTCACACATGTTATTCTGACTCAGACACTCTACCCCCCACTCTTCCATGGCTGACTCCTCCTTACTCTTCAGGTCACAGTTTAAGTACAACTTCAGCAAAGCTGCCCCTGACCACCCTCCCTACCTAGATCATTCTTTTCTTTTACAGAACTTACTGCAGTTTGAGCCTATGCATGTATTTGTGTACTTGTTGACTGCCTCTTTTCCCTTTTCTGTTGGAAGCTCCATTAGGGTAGAGACCATGTCTTTTTCATTCACCAGTTTATTCTCAGAGGCTAGCTTAATGCTTGGTAGGCATTCAAATAATTTGTAAAATGAATGAATGAATGCATGAATATCAATTCCTTCTCTCTGTACTAGTGGTGCTGTTAGGATGATTTTGCCTCCCAGGGAACATTTGGCAATGTCTGGAAACATTTGGGGATATAACAGTTGAGATGGGGTTGCTCCTGGCATCTAGTGGGTAGAGGCCAGGATACTGCTGAACATCCTACACCGTGCACAGGACAGCTTCCCACCACAAAGATTTACCCAACCCGAAGTGTCAGTAGTGATATGGTTGAGGAACCCTGCCCTATACCTAGTGATGTAAGGGCTTTTTTTTTTATGTAAGGGCTTTTATTACCCTGAGTGGATGCCAAAATAATGACTATACTGGAAAAATTATTTGCATTTTAATCTTAAAGATGCATACCATTAAAAAGGTGAAAGCAATCAATTAGACTCATGTCAAGAATTAAGCAGTAGATGGCACTAGAAGACACTGTAATTTACTCTTAAATTTCTTTGTTAGGTGAGTCGTCTTTTTGATTTATAATTTATCATAGTTAATTTCACCCCTTTTCTACACACACATATTTTTGTACTAAACCAGATACATTACAATTATATAGCAATATTTCTGCCATTCAGTTCCACAAACATTCAGCTAGTGCCTAATGTGTGCATGGCCGTCTGCTGTGTTGGAGATACAGAAGTCACTCACAGGCTTTGTCCTCAATAGGCTTACACTCCTCGACTGATCTCATATGATCAACATATCATTCTGGCAGTTTCAGACCATTACTTGGAGTAATTTAGCATTATTCAGGATTTCTAGGTCCTAGGTAGGTCTGCAACTATAGTAGTGTGATTCACAGCTTCCATACATGTAAATTAAGAGAGAATCCTGTCTGGCCTTCTAGCACATTCCCAAGACTTATCAGACATCTATAGTTTTTATTTTTATAGAAAAGGAAGCCCGCATTCTTTTCATGTGGATGAAATGGATCCATGCTTCAGTTCAGTTAAAGCACAGGAATCCCAGAAAACATCTCAACTGTTATGGGTGATTTTTGTTATAGGAAATCTAGCAGACCAACTTCTTTTTTTTTTAATTTTATTTATTTATTCATGAGAGACACACAAAGAGAGACACAGAGGCATAGGCAGAGGGAGAAGCAGGCTCCCTGTGGGGAGCCCAATGTGGGACTTGATCTCAGGACCCCGGGATCACCACCTGAGCCAAAGACAGACTCTGATTCACTGAGCCACCCAGGCGTCCCGACCAACTTCTTCTTGAACTTAGATTTGTTGAGTACTACTTGTGTGTCAGATACCCTATACTAAGCATTGAGGAAAAGAAGATGAATAAAACAATTTCTACACAGGAGGAAGAGGTGCTCAAGATGTTCCCTGTCTCAGCAGATGGGGTCATCATCCATCCAGTTGCACAGGCCGCAAACCTGGGAATAATTTTTTTTTTTAACGTAGGCTTTCCACCTTGTGTGGGGCTCTGTCGAACACATGATCCTAAGATCAAGAGTTTCATGTTCCACTGACTGAGCCAGTGAGGTGCCCTAAGAATCATTCTTTTTCTTTTTTAAAAGAGATTTTATTTATTTATTTATTTATTTATTTATTTATTTATTTATTTATTTATTCATGAGAGACATAGAGAGAGAGGCAGAGGCACAGGCAGAAGGAGAAGCAGGCTCCTCACAGGGAGCCCAATGTGGGACTCGATCCTGGGACTCCAGGATAATGCCCTGAGCCAACGACAGATACTCAACCGCTGAGCCACCCAGGTGCCCCAGCCCAAGAATCATTCTTGACTCCTTTCCTTCACTCCTGTATACAGTCTATCAGCAAACAGTGTGACTCTATCTCAGATACATCCATTTCTTTTTTTTTTTTTAAGATTTTATTTATTTACCCATGAGGGACAGACAGAGAGAGAGAGAGAGAGAGAGGCAGAAACACAGGCAAAGGGAGAAGCAGGCTCCATGCAGGGAGCCTGATGTGGGACTTGATCCTAGACCCCAGGACCACGCCCTGGGCCGAAGGGAGGCGCCAAACCGCTGAGCCACCCAGAGATCCCCCAGATGCATCCATTTCTTTTTTCTTTTTTTTTTTTGATGCATCCATTTTTTTTTATACAACCACCTGCACCACCCTCATCCAAACCATTATTATTTCTCTCATGGGCTATTGGAATAGCCTTGTAACTGGCCTCCTTCCTTCCACTCTCTTGATATTGATTTCTCCACTTAGCAAGAGTTGCTTTTGTAAAATGGAAGTCAGATTTGCCATCCCTCTACTGTCTTCCCATTGCAGTTAGAATAAAATCTAAATTTACATGGTCAGGCATATGCCAGTCTCTCTGACTACCTCTCCTACTACTTCTCCTGTCCCCTTTACTACAGTTCTGATACACCTGCTTCATACCAACTGGCATCTTCAACTGATACTAACTTAACATGTTTGGGGAATAATTCAGTTAGATGCTGGCTCCACCCTCAAAAAGTTGAACATTTATTGGGGGGGGGGGTAGTAGATCAGATTAATGTAGCAGTGGGATGAACTAGGTCAATGTGCTTTCTCATGATGCGCGGAAGACTTTCTAGAGGAAAAAACTGACCTCTCTCTCAGAAAATAAAAGGAGCTACAACAAAGTGGATTTGAGAAGAGAAGGATAAAGTAACATGAATATGAACACAAGTAAAAGGAAGGATGACGAATGAAGACTTCATGGTGTTCCCTAGGGCTGTGGCCTAGAGATGTATTTTACAGGCAGATGGAAGAATGCAGGGAGATAGGGGCGTTTGTAAACATCTGCATGGCTGTTTCTTTCCAGCAAAATACTGGAAAAATTACCTGGAATCTGTCTGCTGTGTGCCTCATATCAGGCATTATCCTAGTTGCTAGACAGTATCTCATTTGATTCCTACACCACAGATAGGGCATTGGTGATATAATGCTTGCAGAAAACACTGAAGCACAAGAGAGGTTACATTACATGCCAAACATTGCACGGCAAATAAGTGGCATTCAGGTCTAGGTCCATCTGCTCCCAAAGTGCATTTTTTTCCTACGAAGATATACTACCTCCTTATTATGTAGTTAAACTGTTAAGTACTATAATTTCCCCCCAGCGGTATCACTAGTCACACGGTGAAAAATCTCACAAGTGACTAGGTCAATGGAAATGACTCCTTGAATCCTTTGGATATGTGTTTGAACCACATCAGGTTTACTCAAAGAGGGTGTTTGTTTTGCCTCGGTGACTCTTCGGAAAATCATTTTCTACCAATACAAATGTATTTAATCAGTTAAGACTGTTCCAAATGAATTGCTCATTTGCCTAAACATAAATTTTGTTGGGAAAACACTTGCAAGTGTATAGACAGCTTCAATATGAATTATGGCGCTTGGAGTGTTCAAGTAAGATTGATAGTGGCTGGACTCAGGATTAATGTCATATTTTTTCTGCGGAAGGGCTTTAGTAAGTTTAGTTATGGCAGCATTTGAAGTCAGCTTTGTCTGTTGGGAATTTTAATTAAGTTCTGGGCAGCAACTAAGTATACCGTATTCTGAGGCCGTTTTCTCCAAGTAGCCGTAGAAAATTGGGCATGTGTACATGAACACCATTCATGGATATAAATCATAGCCAGCAGGAAGGTTCAGAGGGTAGAAAGTTGGCTCCGAGCAATATTCGCAGAAACTTCAAGCCGACCTAACCATCAGATTTGCATATTGGTTTCTACTTATTTTAAAATAATATTTGAGTTTTTTCTTTAGGTTTTTGAAGGCCACTTTATCACTTACAATCACAAATAGCACATGAATTAATTTTTCAGAGCAGCAGTGAGTGTTCCTGATGCCCAAAGCTCACAAGAATTGCCTACATTTCCTCTTGGGGTACAATTATGTTCTTTGATTGTGGTTTTCTTTATGTGTATTTCTCCCTACATTAAATCTTTCCCCTTTACCAATATTTGCCGGTCTCTGCACGTGGTAGACTGAGAGGTAATGGGTGATGAGGCCATCCTAAGAGCGGCTGGGTTCAGGCTGCTGCCTCGAGTTCAGTGTTTGTTATTTGTACACATATGACACTATTGATGAGACTGCTTATTTGGAAAATTGCTATTCTCAAGTGAAAACTTCAAAAGACGAACACCCACCATTTGCTTCGACGTGGATGGAGCTGGAGGGTATTATGCTGAGGGAAGTAAGTCAATCAGAGAAGGACAATCATCATATGGTTTCACTCATACGGAGAATGTAAGAAATAGTGAAAGGGATTATAGGAGAAAGGAGGGAAAATGAGTGGGAAAAACCAGAGAGGGTGACAACACATGAGAGACTCCTAACTGTGGGAAACGAACAAGGGGTGGTGGAAGGGTAGGTGGGTGGGGGGAAGGGGTGACTGGGTGACGGGCACTGAGGGGGGCGCTTGACGGGATGAACACTGGGTGTTACAGTCTATGTTGGCAAATCGAACTTCAGTGAAAAAAAATAACAAAAAAAGAGAAAACTTCAAAATTATCTGTTTCAAACAAGACTTAGAACTGTACTTTCTGTGTACTGCAGGAAAAACACTTTCAGTTTGAGGAGAAGGTCATGAAAATCAAGAATGAATATCTGTTTTTAAAATTATTTTCCTCTGTCCTTCTCCTGGAAGCGCTATTTTGGTAATGACAATCCATCCTTTCAGTCAGGCTTAAAAGTTCAGTCATCATTTGATTTCTTTCTTGTCCTTAAAACCTATTGCTTTTGCTATTTTTTTTTCTACTCAAACATCTCTCTGACCCTCATTATTTCTTGCCTAAACAATTAGAAAAGTTGCAAAAAAAAAGAAAAACCTCTCAGTTCGTCTGCTTGACTCTACTCTACTCATGACTGCCTTCATTGCAGTGATGTCTTTCCATATCAGTCTCCCTTTTCTAGGTCATCAGCTGCTTGACAGCGATACTATCTCATTAGTGCTATCTCTTTAGTACCTGTTACAGTACCGGCCACACAGTTGTAAATCAACATCTATTCAACACGTGTTTATTGAACACCTACTCTGTTCTAAGCACTGGGGCTGTGGAAGTGAATAAAACAGATATGGCTCTGCCTTCTTGCCACCTAAGATCTAGTGGGGAGAGACATACCAAGAATAAGAAGGAAACAAATAAAAATTATGTCGTATTAAATGAGCTTTCAAAAACACAAGAGAATGAAGAGAATAATAAGGGGGGGTTTCTGCCTTAGGTCGGGTTCACAGGAGCCTGATGGAAGAAGAAAAGTGGCAAGCCACACAATGAAAGGGCAAAGAGCATGGCAGACAAAAGAAAGAGCATGTGCAAAGGTCCTGAGGTAGGACCTTTGGTCTTTGAAGAACCGGAGCAAGAGACCAGTGTGGCTGAAGCCGAGTGTCACAAAGTGTGATGGGATACTGATTCCAAGGCCAGGCATATCAGGGTCATGTCGCGAATTTTCATGGAAGGGTAAAGGCTTTTCGGATGAGGATAAGAACCTCAGATAAGCATCTGCAAAGGCTGGCTCTTGCTGCTTCATGGTGTGTGTGTGTGGGGGGGGGAGCAGAAAGGGGACAATAAGGCCAGTAGGTACTGTTGTAGGGATCCAGGTAAGAGTTGTTCTCACATGAATAAATGGTCTCTTTTCTAGATTTTTGTAATTGCCTTCTGTCTCTGTCATCCTGATTCACTTTCCACTGTAGATTTATTTATCTAGTGAAGCTTTCATCACATTTCCATATTCACCATATTCCAATACATAAAAATTCCAGTATAGACTCCTGGGTATGGAATTTAACACTTCCCGTGACAGGCTTCTGCGCAGGGTTATCTCCCACTTCCTTCCAATGCTTAGGCCAAACTGTTACTCATCACGCCCCAAAGGCACCACCCCTCGCCTTGCTTCCCGCCTCTCAGTATTGAATCAGGTGATTCTGCTTGGAATGCCTTCTTCCTCATTTCTTTCTATTAATAAGTGTTTGGGCTTCCTTTTGGGACTGCTTCAGGTCCTCACACTCACCTGAAACTTTTTCTCATACCAAGAACCAGAAGTAGTGCCTCCCTCATTTGAATCTCTCCTGACATCACGTTTTTCTCTTTTTTCTACCTTGCTCTTTGTTATGCTACCTTCCTCTGTGTCATTCCTATTTGAATCTACTAACACCTTGACCATAGGATGAGTTCGATTTTTATCGAAATCAGCACATTTTTGTGTATTGTCGTATCTAACAAAATAGTGTGCATGTGCATTTAGTGCCCCGTAGCTTTGCAGTTACTGCATAAATTTGAGATTATTATTATTTTTTTTAACAAAACAGGTTTCCTTTAGAACTCCATATTCTTGGATCTGTCCTCAGTTTGAATCTTTGAACATCTGGTTCTCAGATATAACGATTTCATGTGCACGTGTTTGCTCCAGAAAAATCCCCCTACTTCATAAGAGTAGTAAGAGCTTGGCATTTACCTCTAAATCATACTGTTTAATTAATCCTGAGATTTCAGAAGTTAACGGGTATGAAGAGAGACCAAGAAGAAAGTAGCTGTAATAAAAAGACAGCTCAAGGGAGGAAATTACGTTGGGGTTGGCATTAGCTCAACCAGATATGCCAGGAAAAAGCTGGGACATGATTAGAATCTCAAATGTCAAAAAGAAATGAAAGCCATCGAGAGCAGGAGGTGGGTAATTGTATAAAAGAAGCAGATGTGTGTTTGTCAGAGGGTTAAATGATTCCGGAGAAACATTCTAATGTGTTGCATTTTGGAATTCTCCAGTGTGACTGGTGGTGTAGATGAAGCATAGGGCCTGGTCTTGGACAGACTTAGGTTCTACTTTGTGTCTTTCTGATAGGAGTAAGTTTCTAGAACTGTAGTATTGCTTTCAGTGCGATTACAGTGTGGTCTGCTATATAGCCTCTAGATCCAGGGAGAACTGGGTTCAAATCATGGTATTTCCGCTTTTTAGGTTGATGGCTATGGATAAATTAGTTTATCTCTGTAAGCCTCAGCTTTCTCATTTGGAAGCTAGCAGTAACAATGCTCCTTACCACCCAGGGTTGAAGATTAAATGAGAATTTGATGCAAAAAGCACTTAGTATAGAGTCCGGTACACAGCAAAGTGCTGTCAGTTTCTCTCTCCTCTTTGCCTTTCCAAGGAGACAAATGGAGATTTTCATCTGTATATATAGCCAGTTGGGTGACACTGAGAAGTTACAATCCTTTTGAACACGCCCACATCAAAACCTCAATGGTGACCAATAATCATTGTATTAAAATCTATACTAGATTATGGGGAAAGTAAATATGATCTCTGTGACAGGATTTCCACATCCATCCTGTAAATAAGCAGGAGAGGAAGGCGACTTATTTGCAACCCCAGAATGTCCATTCTGAGGTTAAGAACGGATGGAACTTGGGCAATTGTGAAGTTAGAAAGACTGCTTAATAGACTGTTGCTTTTCACAGGTTATATGGGAGGATGAAATTACAAGAGACAAACAGGAGGCTTTTATCTTGTTTAAAAACCTATATATTGCTTTACCTGTTGCAAAGAACAAGTTTTTTTTTTATAATTAAACACAATGGCTCTTTAGCTTTAATTTAGGCAAGAGGTGAAGGTATCCTATTCTAAGCTAGTGGCAATGGGGAAGGATTATACAAGTATCCCCCACTTTTCGAAAGTTCTGGTTATTCCACTTGCCATTTATGAAAACCTGCCTTAGTGCCTGTCTTTTGCTAACTGAAGGAAATCCCAAGAAGGTTTTTGCTTTTACGAAAAAAAGAAGAGTGTTCAGCATTGGTTTTGCAGGGGGCCCTTTTGCACCCCAAGCAGTGAGAGTGGCACTGCCCAGCTCCTCCCCCAGAAACTACACTCAGCATCTCAGCATCAAGCCACCAGAGCTTTGAACTGTCTCTGTGAGCATCTGTGCTTTATCTCCACTTATTTTGTGCATCTGTTAGTAAGATGTGTCCTAAGGGATCAGAAAAGCCTATGAGAGGTGATTTTTCGGGGAGTCTGGGAACATTCAAAAATTTTCCGTGTAAATTAATGGTAATTGCCTCTTTGCACCATTTTGGCATTGAAAAGGTTTCGTAGGAAAGCTCTACTTTCAGGTAGCAGCAGGGGGGGAAACCTATAATCTCAAAATTGCTTAAGTAGAATTGGCAGGATGTAATTATTGAAAATTGGGGAGGATGGGCAGGAGAGGGCAGAGATCGGGATGATGTCCAGGCTTCTCACTGAGATAAGGAGATACTGGAAAAACAATAAGTAGTGGGGAGGGAGGACAGATTTTCCAGTTAGTTTTCAACACAGTGAGTTTGAGGTGCCTGTGGGTAGTTTCGGTGGTAATGTCTAGCAGGAGGATAGCTATCAAACTCCAGAAATCAGGAGAGAAGAGAGGACTGGAGATACACAATTGATATTTGTCAACACAGAGAAGGTATCAGGGCCCAGAAATCACTGGTGCCACAGACTGAATGTTTGTATCCCCCTCCCCCCACCAATTCTTATATTGAAACCTGTCTTAGCCCTTAAGGGCTTCTGTAACAAAATGCCAGAGACAGGGTGGCTTATCAACAACAGAAATATATTTCTCACAGTTCTGGAGGTGGGAAGTCTAAGATCGAAGCACCAGCATGATCATGTTCTGGTCAGGGCCCTCTTCCGGGTTCATAGCCACCACCTCTTTGCTGTGTCCTCACATGGTGGAAGGGGCTAGGGGTCTCTCTGGAGGCTCTTTATTTAAGGCACTGATCCTATTCATAAGGGCTCTGCTGGCATGCCCTAAGCACCTCCCCCAAACCATCTCTTTTTGAGATTATGATTTCAACATATGAATTTTGGGGAGAGACAACCATTCAGATCAGGGCCAAATCTAATTCTCAGTGTGCTCATATTTGGAGGTGAAGCCTCTGCTTAGTAATTAAGTCACGAAGATAGAGCTCTTATGAATGAGGTTAGTGCCCTTATAAGAGAAATGCCTTTGGAAAGGAGAAGTCCTTTGCTCCTTCCACCATGTGAGGACGTAGTGAGAAGGTAGCTATTTATGAACTAGTAAGCAGACACTGAATCTGCTGGTGCCTTGAGCTTGGGCTTCCCAGCTTCTAGAACTATGAGAAAGAAATGTTTGTTGTATAAGTTACACAGTCTCTGATAATTTGTTACAGCAGCACAGAGTATGATATTCAAGAAAATGATATAGACTGTGAAGATCTGCAATAGAGCCCCGTGGTTGGTTCAAGTGATGGGGGGGTGGGGGATGCACAAAGAGATGACAAAGTCTGAGCAGGACCAATCATCTTGCTCACCTCTATGTCCCTAGAGTCTGGACTAATGCAAGCATGTCATATAAATAATGGGCACTTAGTGAATAAATGACTGGATGAATGGAAGTGTTCACATGTGAAAATGAGAGATATAAGGCTAAGGAGCCAGGTGGGTCTGATTGGCTAAGCAAATTTGCTTAGACTTTATCCAATAGCCCACTGGGTCTCAAAACTTATTGTGCGTTCGAATCACCTCGGGAGCTTGAAAAATACTGATTCTTGTTCCCATCTTCTTTTTCAGCAGGTCTGAAGTGAGGTCCAGATCAGCATATAGTTGATGAGCACACTAGGCAATTCTATTGCAGGCAGTACAGTCACATTTTGAGAATCACTGGCCTAATCTAGAGAATGTGGGGGTTAAGAGAGAAGTTGTTTAAATTGGAAGTTCATGGAGGGTATTCTGCTGAGTGAAATAAGTCAGTCGGAGAAGGACAAACATTATATGGTCTCGTTCATTTGGGGAATATAAAAAATAGTGAAAGGGAATAAAGGGGAAAGGAGAGAAAATGAGTGGGAAATATCAGAAAGGGAGACAGAACATGAGAGACTCCTAACTCTGGGAAACAAACTAGGGGTGGTGGAAAGGGAGGTGGGCGGGGGGTGGGGGTGAATGGGTGACGGGCACTGAGGGGGGCACTTGATGGGATGAGCACTGGGTGTTATGCTATATGTTGGCAAATTGGACTCCAATAAAAAAAATACATTGGAAGTTCAGCTATATCAATTTTTTTAGTTTAGTGATACTGTCCCTGGGCTCTTGGGTTGCCTTATAGGGTGGAGTAGCTACAGGCACAAAATACAGGCATCTTCCCCAGTGTATAGAAGAGGAGAGAGGACCAGGAGGTGGTCATGTCATTCCTAATATGTAACATTGGTATTTCTTATGGGCAGCCACTAGTTTATAATCATTATGCTTTTTTGTACTTAAATGTTTTGGCCGTTACATCATTTTATATACATACAATTTTGGTCTTCTGCATAGAATTTTGGTTCAAAAAAGCTATACATTCCTAGAAAATAGAAAACTTGAAAGAGAAGGGAGTATTTTAAGTCAGATCTAGGACCCAAAGGAAACAAACAAACGAAATATTTTGGCTCCAAAACAAACAGCACGTAACGGAAGGGTTTTTAATAAAAGTGTTCTGGGAGCAAGGAAGCAAATAGGAAGGGAACTGCTGCCAGTACTTCAAAAAGTAAAGAAGTGTGATTCAGAGACCTGTTTCCCAGCTCAAGAAACAAGACTTAAAATGCCATGCTTTCCTGAGGGGCTGGGTGTTCTAATGGCTGCAGGTTTCACTGGTGATTGGTACAAGCTTTTCGAGATGAACTGAATGAATCTTTTTCTCTTGCATTTTCAATGGTCCAGGCTGGAAATGACCTTTTCAGAGAAACTGGAGAAGGCGTTACCAAGACAGTGTATGTCATAAGTGCAGGTCAACAAGGGCAGTGCAGGGCATCGTGGGAGTGAAGCATAGGCCAGAGAGAAAACTTGGCATGCCCTTTGGGGAAAGGAAGACAAAGAGCTGGGGAATGACAACAGTATTAGAAAATAGAGCGGAAAAATGTCTTCTGGCAGAGGCTAAGACTTACCTAACAGTTCCTGGTGCCAGTCTCCATATTTAGCAACTTTATTTTTTTAAATTTATTTTTAAAGATTTTATTTAATTTATTCATGAGAGAGAGAGAGGCAGAGACACAAGCAGAGGGAGAAGCAGGCTCCCTGCAGGGAGCCCAATGTGGGACTCCATCCTGGGACCCCAGGATCACGCCCTGGGCCAAAGGGAGATGCTCAACTGCTGAGCCACCCAGGCATCCCTCCAATATTTAGCCACTTTGGAGCACATTCCCATCTTTGTGGCCTGAAAACAGTTTTGCTGCAGAGGCTGGAGTGTAGAACAGGATCAATGTTAGTTGACAGGGATTCTTGTCTTAAACATATCCTTCACCACGTTCTACCCCACTCAGCCTGCTTTATTGATCACCCCCTGATGCATCGTGTTTGTTTATCTTATATATCCCCTCACTAGAATGAGCTCCATTAAATCAGGAAGGTGTTCTGATTTAGTACTGTATCCTCAGCATCAAGACCAGGACCTGGCATGTAGTAGCCACTCAGTAAGGATGTTTGGAGGAAATGAATGAATAAGTTCTCTTCGGCATTAAAGATGACAGAAGTTAGCAACTGATGGTAGGAGGTGGCTAGGGGATGGCAGCTCCCAATCTCACCTGCCCATGGGAAAACTTACTGGGACAGGAGGGAGCTTTTCAAGAAGAAATAGGAAAAGGTAAGTCAAGATACCAAGTCTAACGAAGGTGGCAACATACGGGAAGTTGATTGAGAACCTAAAAGAGGAAAACTTGGAAAATGGTTTAACCCAAATATTCCAAGCTTTACCCAACTTTGACTACAAAATAAGGTCTGTTAGAAATATAGTGATGGGATTTGAGAGTAACTGAGGGGTATGAGATCGAGAATCTAGGAATGTGCTAATTCAGCTTAGCCCAGAACTCCTCTTCCTGAGAAGCAGTCGCGCAAAGGGAAACGGAAAATAAAAAATCAAGAGCCACTTTGTGATTATGTGAATAGTGATGGATACATTCTCTAATTGGGGACCTCTCAGGTTAACTGCGCTATGGCATATGGCTTATGCTTATGATCCAAGGAGCAACCTCTGAGAGAGACCAGTTAGAATTGGTTCTGGTTCCTTAGGAGTGGCCAGCAGGAGAGGTAATCACAGAGGTTGTATAAGGCAGCTCATGTCCTATCGCCTCATTGAGTTACTTACGAAGCATAAATAAAGTGTTTAACTCTTATAAAGGGATAGCATTACTGTTTTTTTTTTTAAGAATCTTATTTGTTGTCTCATCCATTAGAATGCAAGCTCCATGAGGATAGAAGTCTCTTGTTGCCTTTTTTACAGCTCTTACCTCATTGCCCAGAATAGTGTCTAGTACATAGCTGGAGTTCAGTGAGTGAGTAGATGCCAAATGAATGAGCAAATTGGCATTTTCCATCTTTTAAGGAGAGATAAGAGCTGTTGGAGTCCCTTGAGAAAATAACTGAAGTGCCAAAGAGCTATTCCCTCTGCCCCAACTACCACCAGGTGCTGTGTGTGTGTGTGTTAGAGGTCACAACGTATCAGGAGCTAGTTGTGAAGAGCCCTACAAGGGAGGAGGGGAAAGGCAACTGGGACAAAGAAATGGCACCAGCATTTAAATGGCAATTGCTATGAAAAAAGTACCTGGACTTGGACTCCATCAGATGTTTGAGAGAGGCATGGGCAAAAATGGACATTCCTGTTCAGGATGTATGTCTTTTTTTTTTTTTTTTTTTTAAGGATGTATGTCTATTAACTGAAACGTTGCTCCGGACAAAAGCTACAAAAGTCACAGCTTTTGCAGGTACATGTCAAGGCTGGGATTACATAAGAAACTAAAGGGCACCGGTATTATCTAAACCACCGAAATTGAGTTGCTGTGCCAATTGGCTAAGCTGCCGAAATGAGAAGGCCAAGCTCACCCAGAGAGAAACTGAAAAGAGGCTATCAAATCCACTGTGGAAAACCAAGAACTTTGCAGCTAGGAAAGTGTGTATGTCATGCCCAGCAGTCAGAGCACTGGGGTTTTTGTTTTGTTTTGACAAGCATCTTACATATCTCAAACGGATAGCTTGAGATTTAAGCAAACGGATCTTTGGGGAAGCCTTGCTTCAGAGAGGAGCTGCACAGCTTGGGGTGACAGTGTTTTCCTGATGGTAGAGTTGGAACACTTTTCCACTGCCAATAATCTAGCTACACATCCTTGAAATAAATTGTAAACTTTGTAATTAAGAATGACTAGCTCAAATCTGTGCTACTGTGGACTGAGGTCGCTTCTTCCAGCCGTTATCACTAGTGGCCTGCAGGTGGTCATGCAGTAGAGTCCTTCTAGCTCATACGTGGGGGGGGGGGCAAATGACATCAAGGTCTCTAGGCCTATTTCACTGGCACCTCGCTCAGCTTACTATTGATGGTATGACGTGGAAGAGAAGAAAGAGGTTAAGGCGGCCATTCATCCCCTAGGATACAGGCCCAGCTCAGTTTACCAGTCAGTAAGTATGGATGGAGGAGGGTGAAGAAAGAAAACCACATCCACGTGACCTGAGCCATTATTAAAGATGGCCTCATCAGTGTCCCAATCCTTGACCTACCCTGATTGGCAACTCATTTTTTCTGTGTGTGTGTGTAGAGAAGCTAGGAGAAAGGAGAGAAATTTTCTCTCACCTTGCTCCAGGTTAAGATTCACCTAACACTCTTCGGTGACAGGGTCCAAGAGTGTTGGAGTCATATTTTTTAAAATCCACATTTCGATAGCATGACTCTCCACAAAAATGATTGCATGAACTCACTCTCCGAAAATATAATAAATCCTGTTGTTTGCAGGAGTCCCCATAGTTAGGCTTCACATGTATCTGCGGACCAGTCTGGCAGCTGCAAATCTTGGCCTGTTTTATTGTTTTTCCTCTGCTTTGGCGCCTGCTTGTCCCTGTCAGGACCACTTTTGTCCGTGTCAGAGCCACAGGCTTCACCTTCATCACTTGTTTGTCATGAGAATATGAATGCACACATCAAACGTACTGTTTCCGGTTGCTCCAAAGCTTCCCAAGTTTTTAGGGTGCCAGGGCATTGCTATGGAAAGACCTCTGAGGGCTCCAATTTTGGGCCTCCTTTTGGCATTTGGATGGTAAAATGGCTCAGCTCCTGAGCCTGTATCACTGAATCTCCCTGAAGAGTACTGTCAGCTTCTGTCCAGAATCTCAATCCTTTCCCAGAACCCAACAAAGTAGCTCATGAAAATCACTATCAGTATGACCTTAGCACAACCAACCACAGAAACACAGAATAAAGGCAGAGCTGACTGGGGAAGAATTTGATGTGACTTTGTTCTCCAAGGCAAGACATGAGGGTTTTAGGAGCGTTACTGTTCCAGGATGTGCAGGCCTGCACAGATTTTGGTTATGTGATACTTTCAGTAATCCAAGCAGGTGATGGTTTTTAGGCTCTGCACCAGAGGCAGGGGAAATGGAGAAGGGATAGATTCAAGAACAAAATGTAGGCAAGACATTAGAAACGACAAGTACCCACCATTTGCTTCCACGTGGATGGACCTGGAGGGTGTTATGCTGAGTGAAGTAAGTCAGTCGGAGAAGGACAAACATTATATGGTCTCATTCATTTGGGGAATATAAATAATAGTGAAAGGGAATAGAAGGGAAGGGAGAAGAAATGAGTGGGAAATATCAGAAAGAGAGACAGAACATGAAAGACTCCTAACTCTGGGAAACGAAGGTGGAAGGGGAGGTGGGTGGGGGGTGGGGGTGACTGGGTGGCGGGCACTGAGGTGGGCACTTGACGGGATGAGCACTGGGTGTTATTCTGTATGTTGGCAAATTGAACACCAATAAAAAATAAATTTATTAAAAAAATGTAGGCAAGAGCTCAAGGGACTTGAAGCAGATGACATGTGGTGAGCCGGGATGTAGGGAGCCCAAGAAGGCTCAGTTTTGTTCAAGAATGATGGGAAATGATGGTCCCAAGACCATCCAGTCTTTATATGCCATCTCTTTCTCAATCGCGTCTCACACATTACAGTTTTCCACATATGCATCCCATATTCCAGTGAAATTAAACTCATTTCTGCCTCTTATGTGCCCTCATGCTTTCCCTTTCATATGCCTTTGCTAATATTAAAACTCCACTTGGAATTGCTTTCTGCCAGCCTATGCTCCCAATCTAACCATTAAGACCAAGCTCATGTATTTATTATGTTTACAGAAGCAGTATAGTAGAGCTATTCAGAACTCAGACTTGGAAAAAAAGACTGCCTGAGCTCAACTCTTGGCTCTGACATGGAGGAGCATGTGACCTTGAGGCATTGCTCAACCCATCTGTGGTTTAGTTCCTCATCTCTACAATGGAGATAAGCTGGGTACTGACCTCACTGTGTTGCAGAGAAGATTAAACACGAATATCTGCACGGGGCACCTGGGTGGCTGAGTGGTTGAGCGTCTGCCTTCGGCTCAGGTTGTGATCCCAGGGTCCTGGGATCGAGTCCCGCTTCGGGCTCCCCATAGGGAGCCTGCTTCTCCCTCTGCCTGTGTGTCTGCCTCTCTCTCTGTGTCTCTCATTAATAAATACATAAAATCTTTAAAAAAAATAAAAAAAGAATATCTATGTAAGGCATCTGGGACAATCCTCTTATTAGTCGTTCATTATTACTGAGCAATTATCATGCACCCGACATTAAATCAAAGGATTTTTTCCTTCTCCTGAGCAATTCAAGCACAATAAGGAGCCTTTACATGTTTACCTTGTATTAGAATGATTTATCTAACGTCTTACCTCCCCAACTAGGCTGTAAAGAGTCTAGTCGAGAGTACGCACTGTGTTTTATTGTATTTTAGGTTTCCTAAGCAATGAGCTGGAGACCTTGCCCAGAGTAAGTGTGCTCATAATAAGGAAAGGGGAGGAAGTAGTGAGTGGGGGGTGGGCTGGGCATGTGCCACTAGGACATGGACATAGTAGACCACAGTTTGCCTTGAGGCATGAGGTCACTAAGCAGAGGATCTACTGTGAGGGCTCTTGGGAACTCTGCTGCAGAAGAACGGGCTACCTTGTGGCTGCTCTTGTAGTCAACCCTGCAGCAAGGGAGTGACTTGATTCTAAAGTCTCCAGACTGAGAAGATGGTGGTGGATTTTATAGAAACAAATTTCTTCTCCATAGTTCAGAAATCCTCTTGGGACTTAGGCAGTACTGAGCCTCGTTGCGTGCACAGGTTCCTGTTGTGAAGGCTCAGAGAGCAAAGGATCCTGGCAAGCTTTGCACAGTTCTCTGCTCAGAAATCTTTCAAACCCACCAAATAAATAGTGGCTGGTCTCTTTAAGGATTTCTCTCACAGGGGCGCCGCCAGGGCACTTATTTAAAATCAACAAAGAGAAGTTACTTGTGGTGGAAAATGTAGAAAAACTTGGGAAGGGGTTTGGGGTAGCATCTAGAAGACAGGGCTTCTATATGTAGGTACAGGAAACAGAGTGGTTATAGTTAGAACATTTCTGCTGGTGCGTATCTGGTACACACTGGTTATAGATGCATAGACCTAGCAATTACATGCTTGGGGGTTTTGGTCCTCAAAGGGATTTCTTATTCATACCAGGCTAATTTTTTTTTTAAGAGAAACACATTCTTTGTACGAAGGATTGAATGGGAGTCATGCATTAAATAGGCATAGGTTATGCATTCTTTGACATATGAATTTTTTTATCCCCAAAGTATTTTTTCTTTTTTTTTTCTTAATAAAGAATATGGTGCCGAGTTTTACTAATTCTTTCTTTTTCTTATTCTGTGTATTAAGGGATTCTGGGGGGAAAATTAAGCTTCCAGTAAAAACTGATTTAAAATGTCATTTACAGATGGGAAAGCCCCGCTTACTGCATTATTAAATCTTTTCCTGCCTAATACTGGGAACCGACAGAAACAATATTCTGTTTGTTCAGATTTAGAGAAGAAAGAGGTGGAAATTCAAGCGCTCACAGTTTCGTATTTTCTGAAGCTTCAAATTTTCTGTATATTATGTTTTCATTGTGAGTCACATATGCTTAAAAATGAGGGGAGATGCAATAATAGAAGACAGTCTGTACTCAGATGGTATCGCTTATCTTTTCTTCATTGCTGATTTGTGGTTTTGAAACTTTCAAGTTGATTTTTTTTTCTCGCATTAATTTTATCCCATGGTTTATAACGGAGGGAGTAGAATTTGCCACCCCAAAATGTGTCTCTTTGGCATAAAAGTTATTTTAGGGTGATTATTTTTTTTCAAATAGCAGACATTGGAAAAGCTCTGAAAACCAAGTAGAAGTCACCCCTTTGTAGGGGACATTTACATTTAAAAAGGAAATCTCCATTTCTAAGGGTGTCTCCCTCTCAGTACCAGGAAGAGGAGGATGATTGTAAATCTCTGGAAACCCTTCTCAAAGAAGAAGGCAGCAACTTAGTGTGCTTAGCAGTTGTACCCTTGTTTATTGTGCTTTGCCTGCTCACCTCCCCAGACTGGCCTTTCCCCCCCTCCCACTCCAAAATCTTTCTTTTTTCTTTACCGAAGATGGTATCTAAGACGGTCGGTTGGGTCATTTCACGGAGTTTACTCAGTTTTCCTGCATCTCTCGCATGGATACTGGAGGTATGCATGTTATTAAACTTCTGTCTGCTTTTGTCCTGTTAATCTGTCTTTTATTCCAAGGGGTGTCTCAGCCAAGAGTCTGGAGAGGTAGAGGGAAACTTGTCTCTCTTCCCCCACAATTATTTGGAACATATGAAAAACAGGTCGTAGAAAATTGTGATGTCTTGCTGTTTCGTTGGTCCAGTTTTTCCAAGTTTAAAGGAATCTGTATGTTATCAGTGCTATGGAAAGATGGTGTTATTTATAACTTTCTCCTTCAATATATGGCCACCAAGGAACCCCCAGATCCTGTTTTTGTTTTCCCTCTCCCTTTGTCGGATTGCTTGGTGGATTTTGCAGCATCCTGCCCTCCCGCCTAGGCTACACCTGAAGATCACTCCCAGGGCTGTTAAGCTACTTGCACCTGTGAGGTGATGGTCCTGGGGGGGCTTGAAGGGATTTGCTCAGGACTGACTATATTTTGCAGAACTGAAATTTTAAAAATGTATGAATGGGTTAGGACAAGTTTTTGTATCCCATTGGACCTCTTTTTTCCCGTGTCCAGTAGAAAAGATTTTTGGTTTAAGCATAATAACGCCTTAGATTACAAGGGGGCAGTGACTATTTGCATGGAATAGGTTGGTGTTGTGATGGCCCAGTCTGAGTCTTGAGAGGCAGGGCAGTGGTGACAAGCCTGGGCCCTGGAAGCAGACTGCTGGGGTTTAGATCTTGGCACCGCAGCATACAAGCTGAGGACCCATGGCCGAGCTGTGGACTTTCTCTGCCTCAGTTATCGTTTAATCTGTAAAACGAGGGAGATAATTACACTTGACTCAGAGGATTGTTATGAGGGGCACGTGTATATCTAAAGTAATTGGGCCACACCCAGCCGGTAGTGAGTGTGTGTTAGTTGTAACTCGTTCTTCTGAACGTCCTACGCTGACCCTGGAGTGGGCTCTAACATGGTAAGGAGCCACATCTCCTCTGAGGAGGTTGGGAATGAAGGTCCCCCAGCTTTGACCTTGCTGGGGGTAGGATCCAAGGAAGAAGGGGGTGGGTAAAAAAAAAGAAAAGATGGGGGGAACTCAGGGAAGAAGGAGGACTTCTTAACGCCTGCTGAAGATGTCTTCGTTTTGAGTGCAAGGCTACCAGGTGGGAAAGGGAAAGCAAACTTTTGCTTCATCCTTTAGACAGTGAGTTTTGTTCTGTCCTACCGACAGTAAGAGTGTTCTATCTCAAGCAATAGCCCACATGTGAATATACTTCCAGATGTGGTGGGTTCTAACAGTGTGGTGACGTAACAGACCTATGTTTTCCTTTCGAGAGCAAGACGCTTGCTGATGCTGATGTAGGGAGAAGGTTGGGCTTCAGAGCACATGGTCAAGAAAGAATTCTTGAGATGTCTTTGGTGCAACATGGGGATTTTATTAAAGCCCAGGGACAGGACCCGTGGGCAGAAAAAGCTGCAGTGGGGTTTTGAGGGGTGGCAATTATATACTTCCACTTGGGAGGAGGTTAGGGGTAGCATAAGACTATAAGGAATAATAGAAGCAAGGTTTCCAGGACCTTGGAGGGGCTAGCTATTGTTAGGAAAAGATCATTTATTATTATTTAGTAAAAACTCAGTCATGAGAGCCTGGGAGGCTCAGTTGGTTGGATGTCTGACTCTTAATTTAGGCTCAGATCATGATCTCAGGTTCTTGGGATCAAGTCCTACATCAAGCTCCTTGCTCAGTGGGGAGTCTGCTTGAGACTCTCTCCATCTCTCTCTGCCACTAACCCTCTCTAAAATAAAAACATCTTAAAAAATTAAATAAAAAATCTTAAAAAATCCTCAGTCATGAGACCTTTCAGATGTATATCAGTGGGGTCATATGCTTGGGGGATGATTGCTAACCTATTATCTTGGGGGGTTTGGAGATAAAGGAAATTTCCGAAGGAACTTTTTTTAGATTATTTATTTGTTTGTTTGTTTGTTTGTTTGTTTATTTATTTATTTATTTATTTATGAGAGACACAAAGAGAGAGAGAGACAGAGACACAGGCAGAGGGAGAAGCAGGCTCCATGCAGGGAGCCCAACGTGGGACCTGATCCCGGGACTCCAGGATCAGACCCGGGGCTGAAGGCTGCGCTAAACCACTGAGCCACCCAGGCCGCCCCAAAGGAATTTTTTATATGTTCAAGCTGACTTACAGGATCCTGGGCGTCAGGCTAAGATTGCCTGTTGCCCTTAGCAAAGTATCAGCATCGAGGCAGCTGAGCTCCCTGAGGAATGTCACTCTGCCTGCTTCAAGGACTTGTCAGTGGGCTGTAGGCAGTAAGGAAACTTAATTTTTTTTTTATTTTGCCTTTATTTCTCACATCAATAGAAGCAGCTTGAATACTGGCACATTGGAATATTCAGGATATTTTGATAATTTATGGAAACCATGAGAAAAGGTATTCGAGATAGAGCCTATACCACAAAAATCTGGGCTGTGATTTTGTCATAACCCTGTAAGGAGCGTTCAGCAGACACCTGGCTTACATTCCTTGCCCCACTGTTACAGCAAGCTCCCTGTGGAGATATATAAAAATGCCTCTAGTTTTTGCTAAGCTACCTGAGATGTAGGCAGGAAAAAAAATGTCACTCTTTATTCACTTGGCTCCATCATGAGATTATGTCAAGCTTTATCACTCAGTATATACCTATGTGGAAGGTTTACTTAAGTTATGTAAATTATTCTCTTTTAGCCAAGATGGAATGCTTTGGTGATTTAGTGAATTGTGAGAAAGTTGTCTTGTATGAAGAAAGATGGCTGGTTTTTAATAGGATGAAATCTGAGAGAACAGTCTGAAAAACAGATTAATTGAAGACTCTCCAGACTCCTTGATATGTTGCTCATTAATGCATGCTTGTAGCTTTCATTTCCCACATGACCACGAGCTTTGGAATGCTTTATAGAATAGTCAAACACCAAATAAATGAGTTTTAAAATTATGTCCATCTTTGTAAATGTCAAAATAGGACATTGAACATTTTGATTAATTAAAAAGTCTATATCTTCTAGATGAATATTAAAGGCTGTTTATAAATGAAAGAGTTCTTGAGAACTACCGAGGAAGGTGTGTATGACGCATGGAGAAGAACAGGAAAAAAAAAAATGTGCTTGACCATCGTAGAATATTAGAGCCAGAGAGAACATGGAAGACTATCCAGTCTGGCCTTCTCAGTTTATAGATGAAGAAGCTAAGGCCCCCATCCTTAGAGTGTCTTGTTCACATTCAATACAGCTAATTACTCTTACTAATCAGGACTGGAACCCACGTCATCCAGTGTTCAGGTGACACATTCCTTCTAATTCAGTAGAGCAGTAAGAGCCTTAGCTGAGTATGTTTGTGCCTCAAGAAATCCCATGCATGCATTTAGGTTTGATTTGATGGTTTTCGGCAGGTTGCTCTATGTTTGAGTTTCACGCGTGGAGACTGATTTTGCTCGGGGCACTCTGAATGTGCCAGCAGTCATGAGAGTGAGGGTAGGGGTTCATGGTGACTCACTTTCTGGCCAGCCTCAAGGGAGTTAGGGGGCTGGCAATGTTTGGCAATCCTGGAAGCAAAAGCTGCTGCTCTAAAACAGACTTTAGGATTGTAGTCACTTGAGAGCTCCCAATATTTTTCCCACCGAGGAGTTTATTTGGGGAGTTCGTCCGTCCCATAGGAATTAGAGTCTGTATCACATTCTACCTTATTGGTAGGGTGCCACAGGATTCATCTGGGATTGTTAAAAACGTCCAGGAGAGTGGGACACACAGTGAATGGCTCAGTAAATGTTGGCTCCTAGGTGTCCATGATTCTGCTGTGGTGATAGAACACTTCTGTGCTGTGATTTCTTCCCAGGGCGTTAAAAACCTTGTTTCCAAAATGACAGGGTAGCCTAAGTTTATAACCTGAAGTTGAGAGCACCTAATGGCTCCCCTCAAATTCTGCAGCCCAACAACCTCCTCTACAGAAGTGCAAATGGAGGCCAGGGATGGAGATTGACTGAATCTGGGTCACTCCCGGATTTGGTTGTGTTGTGTGGGGACTCATCAGTAATTGTGGTTGTATTTTTCAATGTGCCCAAATGGCCACAGTTGGAGTCCATACTTCATCTTAAAAGAGGCAAAATACATTTGGCAAAAGGTAATGTTGAATATTGAATATTCTTACACTATGAATATTGAATATTCTTATACTATGCCTGGTGGATCCTGGGAGCAGTAGCAATGTTAGCAGGCCTTAAGATGTGCTGCACAGATTAGCAAATGCAAAAATGAGGTAAGTTTCCAACGTAGACTTTCCCCACGATCCGTCATGTGGGCCTGTGGGACTCTTGCAGGAAAATTTTGGGTGGTTACATTAATGAAAAATGTGGGGCTTTTTTAAGGTGCTAGAAATCCAGCAAAACTTCCAACCTCAAGATGGGCTAACTAGTGAAATATCTGTCCCCCTTCTTCCTGAATTAAAAAAATGCTGAACCAGCAGAACAGTTTTTTCTGCCGGACTACGATTATTTCAGAAAATGTATTATTGGACGATTTGAGAACTCTGATTAGAGAATGTGGGCTGAATTAATGGTTGCTGGTAGGCAGCTGTCTCATCAGTTTCTTCCCTGGGAATTAAAGTCTTTCTGAAAGAGATTTACTCAGGGATAACCAAATAATCTGAAGGATGATCACACTCACTTCCTGAGGCATTACAAGTATAGATGAGATGATATGTCATTTTTCCATTCCATTCCGTATTTAATGCCCTTCTGTTAGTCCCATTTTCATTCAAGCTGAAGTTCAAAATCCTTTGATCCTGATTTTCAAGGTCCTCCTCAATCTGACTGGAGACTGCCTCTCATGGCCTCTCTTCACTCTATCCCCAAACCTCTGTAATACCGAGCAGTCATGCAGACCCCTTTTTCCTTCCCTTCTAACAAACATGCCTTTTTCTTCTTCCATGCCATGCCCCTGCTCTTTTCTGTAACTGAATACTGTCTCCCTTGTCCTTTCATATTCCTTCTTCAGGGACTACCTCACCTGTTTTCTTCTACATGAAGGTTTACCCGAAATGAATAGTAGCTACCATTTATTTCATACCCACTGCATGCCAGGCATTGGCAAGTGCTTTGTCTCATCCACATCTCGTTACTGTCCCCATTCTGCTGATGAGAGACTTGAGACCCAAAAAAGTTCAGGGTTTTTTTTTTTTTTCCCAACATTGCACAGCTTGTAAGTGTGTAAGTCAGAATTCCGACTAAGTTCTTTCTGCCTCCAAAGCTCAGGGTCTTGATCACATGCAGATTGCTTTGTCCTCCCTCAGCGGAGTGAATGACTTTTTCCCTTTAGTCATTTCATTTTTATGCCACTTATCTGTGTGGGTTGTTTACATATCTGTCTCCCCTGCTAATCTGTGAATGCCTCAAAAGCAAAGACTGCATCGTATTCATCATGTAGCCCCTGGACCTGAAACCGTGCCTGGCACTGACTAGATGCTCAGCAAACATTTGATTCTCTGAGGGTTACAAATGATGCAGTCTATAATATCTCTGCCCAAAGGAACTCCTTATCTATTCAGGGAGACTAAACATACTGATGTGGAAAAAATTTAAAAAGAGAAAGCTGTGCTCTGTCACTAAATGTATGCAAAACTCTAGAGAGGATGTCAGTGTTTATATGTGTTTGTGCACATTCTCCTGTCTTGGGATGAGACAAGCCAAAGGCTCATTGAAGGGGCCCGAAGTCCAAGAGGTGGGTAGGTGATGAGAAGCAATTATGAAAGCCATGGGTCTGCTCCTCCTAAGGGCAAGTATCACTACAGCTCATGTGACTGCTTGAGGAAAGAGAACATCACCATTGAGCTCCTGACAAGCCATCCGTGAGTACCTTAAAGGAACCCATGAACGCTGGCCTGGTCAGAGGTAACAGGATGTGGTAAATAGGAACATGGACTCTGGGATCAGCCTGCCTCAGTTTGAATAATAGCTCTGACTCCTATCAGTTTTATGACCTTGTAATGTCACTATGCCCCTCAGTTTCCTTAACACTAAAGTGGGATAGTACTAAAACCTAGTTCACAGTCTTATTGAGAATGTTAAATAGGTAAATAAATGGAAAGCACATAAAATAGTGCCTGGAGCAGGGTAATCAAGCAGCACACATTTGCTTTTTATCACTGAGCCTCATTTTTTTCTTCTACCTCTGTGCTCATGAACAGTTGCATACATCAAAAGTGTATAATGAAGTCAGGTATGCCAAGGGTCAGTAAAACTGCCTTCTGGCTTTTTTTTTTTCTTAATCTTAGTTCCCTTAAATTGATATTGACTAAATCATGAGCAAGTGGCACCCACCACAGTGAAATCTCAATTTGAATAATTGACATGGCTCTCAGTAAACTTTAGAGCCTAGAAAGGGCTTAAGAGCTCATTTAATAAAATCTCTTCTTTTTACCAATGAGGAAAGCAAGGTCCAGAGAAGTTAAGTGGCTTGCCCAAGGTCGCACAGGAAATTAATGGTGGAAGTAGGACCAAATATAGTCCATCATTTATTGAAAGAGAGAGAAAATATATGCCAGAAAAATCCCATCCACAAAGTGACACCAATTTCATCGTATTTACAGTAGTCAGAGCAGAGATCTCTGGTCTTGATAAAGCAGGGCGTGTTATTCTGCTAGAAGTACCCACTCTTAGAAGAACTGTTCAAGTTTCATGTCGGTTAGACAACTTTCCTGAGAGAATTTAAAATCCAACTATTATGTCTCAACAGGGGAAGAATTTGTATCAAACGATGAAATTATTGTGAGTATGCTGATTTTGTTATTGTTGCTATTACGGTAGGTCTCAGGATTATTTATACAAACTAGATTGGGGTAAGTGATACACTTAAATAGTATAATCTAAAAAGAGACATTTTAGAAACTCCTAGATGCAAGAGTAAGAACACCTGCATGTTATTTGAAAGGTCATTTGCATATGTAACCGTCAAGGGCTACCAAAAGTAGGGGCTTGGATTTCAAATTACTCACCCCTGAAGATACTACTCAGAAGCTTATCCTAATAATGCTAAATTCAATATTAAGATAATAGTGCAGCCTTTGTTGCCATGGAGATCATGGGACTCCAACAGAGGGTAAAGTAGACTGCTCTGTTGCTATCAATATGGCAAATGCAGCCTTTTTTTTAAAGATTATATTTATTTATTCATGAGAGACACACAGAGAGAGGCAGAGACATAGGCAGAGGGAGAAGCAGATGTGGAATTCGATCCCGGAACTCCAAGATCATGCCCTAAGCCAAAGGCAAGACGCTTAACTGCTGAGCCACCCAGGCATCCCCTGGAAATGCAGACTTATAGGCATGTCATTTTATGATGTAAGTTGTTTTTTGTAATTAGAAAATATATGCTTATGGGTTAAAACCCAGACAGCACGTATGAATTGTAAAGGAAATAAAATTTGTCTATAATCTCACCACCCAGACAGCCATCAGTGATATTTTGGTGTGCTTTTCCATGGATACTTTTTAGTACCTCCTGTGTGTCAGGTGGGTACTGATCTAGGCATTGGGGATACAGCCATAAACAAAGCAAAGATTCATGCATCATGGAACTTACATTCCAGTGATAGGATACATAAAAAAAAGATAGTTAAGACAAATTCAGGTTATTACAAGTGTTCTGAATAAAATAAAGCAGGACAACACAATAGAGCACTGGTTCTCAAAATGGAGGGCACATCAGAATCACTTGAAGGATTTGTTAAAACCCAGATTGCCGGGGCCCACCTCAGAGTAGGTTTGGGGGTGATGTTCATGCTGGTGGTGAATGAACACATTTTGAGCATCACTGGGATAGGGAAGCGTGGTGGTGGTATGGTGGCTGTCTTAGGCAGAATGGCCAAAAAGAGATTCTGAAGAGATGAGCTGAGACATGAAAAGATGAGTAAGAAGCCAGACAAAGAGTAGAGAGGAAGAAGTTTTGTTGTTGTTGTTGTTGTTTTTTTTTTTTTTTTTTTTTTTTTTGGAGTGGAAGAAGTTTTGATTGGAGGGATAGGAAAGTAAAAAGATGTGAAGATTGGAGGGAGCTTACATGTTCTTGAAGAATGGAAAGAACGAAAGAAGGCCAGTATGACTGAAGCATAGCACATGAATGAATGATGGAATTAATGAGTAGTTTGGTCCATTTCAGGGTCATCCATTCTGTTATCTTTAATCACTCTTTCAATTTCAGATTAAGAACTACAATGTTGTATCTCTTTGGGTAAGTCTCTACTTGTGCTTAAAAAATATATGACTGAGAAACATGCGGCGCCCGTCGTAACTAGTGTTCATTTTAATAGTTTTCCAGTTTATTTCCTAATTATGATAATAAAATTCACAAATAAAATAATTTCTTATCTTCTGCCCTAGTACTTATACTTATTTTAACCATTTCATGTGGTTGTGCCTTGATTATATTTTCAAAGCAATACTTGTTCCTGATTTGCTTTTTCACCATTGAGTGCAATGTTCAAATCCACTGAGAAAATATTCTTCTATATCTTGTTCTCTAATAACCATGGAAAACAAACATGTAAAAGATGTTTAACCTCATGAATAAATAAAATAATGCAAATTAAAACAATAACAAATATAGTTTTTCACCTATCATTTAGCGAAGGTAAAAAAGATTGATATATCCAATTGCTGGCATAGTTATGGGGAAATATTCTCATATTCTGAATATTCTGGAAGTTTAATTTTGGTTTTCTCCTAAAGTCAGTATTTATTCATTAGGGAGTTTTGTTTTTCCCAAACATGTAGGTAGGTTCTGTTTTAAATGTGTTTTCTTTTATTTTCACTGTATTATGGTTAAAGAATTTGGCCTTTCCTTTTTACAGATTTGCTGAGTTTTTTTTTTGTGTGTGTGTGTGTGTGTGGGGCTCAGTAAGTGATTTTTCATCTAATTGTGTCATAGTTGCTTTTATAAAAAGCATATTTGTATTCCTATAAATATAGTATTGATATCATATTTATATTCTATAAAACTGGTCAACAGTGGGGGCACCTGGTGGCTCAGTGGTTGAGCATCTGCCTTTGGCTCCTGGGATTGAGTCCCGCATCAGGCTCCCTACAGGGAGCCTGCTTCTCCCTTTGCCTATGTCTCTGCCTCTCTCTCTGTGTGTCTCATGAATAAATAAGTAAAATAAAAAAAAAATTGGTCAACAGTGTTTGCAGTGTATTTGTTCATACCTATGAATTATCTTTTTTAGATATTCTGTATCAGGAGTCAGCAAATTATGGCCCATGAGGTAAATCTGGATGGCCACGTGTGTGGTAAATGACGTTTTATGTGAACTCAGGCATGCCCATTCATTTATGCATGATCTTATGACTGCTTTTGTACTACAGTGGCAGAGTTGCATAGTGCCTGCGAAGCCAAAAATATTTAGTATTGGCCCTTTTACAGAAAAATATTGGTGACTGCTCTTCTATATAATTTCCCCCCTTTGGTCTGATTATTTGTCAGAGTAGGGCTGTTAAAAAAAAAAAAAACACTCTAGTGAGGTGCCTGGGTGGCTCAGTGGGTTAAGTGGCTGCCTTCGGCTCAGGTCATGATCTCAGGGTCTTGGGATCAAGCTCCATGTTGGGCTCCTCACTCAATGAGGAGTCTGTTTGTCCCTCTCCTTCTGCCCCTACCTGCCCCACCTCATGCTCTCTCTCTCTCTCTCAAATACATTTTTAAATATCTTTTTAAAAACCTTTTAGTAAGTGCATTTTTTGTCATTTTCTTCCATTTCTAGGCAGATGCCAGTTTCACACATTTGCTATGTAAAAAGCCATGGCTATCCTGTAAAATGACACTCTTTCACATTTAATACTTTTTGTCTTGCAAATAATTTTGTTATTCCTATATGTGGTTTATGTTTGCTTGGTTAATGTTTGCCAGCTTTCTTTTTTTTAATAATTTATTTTTTATTGGTGTTCAATTTGCCAACATACAGAATAGCACCCAGTGCTCATCCTGTCAAGTGCCCCCCTCAGTGTCCGCCAACCAGTCACCCCCTTGTTTTAATCCATCTCCGCTGCATTGGGAGCAGAAGTGGGATGAAAAGGAAACATTCTTGAGTGGCTCAGAAAGCAGGTCCCAATTACAAGGAAAGTGAGATTCCATGTTCATGGTGCTCAGTTCAGTCTTGCAACTCCCTGATAGTGGGATATGAGGTGTGGGTAGGTGGAGGCTTCTGCTCTTCCTCCCTCTGTGCTCGTGTTTCAGAAGGTTAGGTATCAATTGGCTTCTAAGTATTTTATTTCAGTTAGGACCATCTGTTCTAAGGGTAATTCTTTTTGTAGATTGACATTTATTGATATCCTTGGTTTACAGAGCCATTTCAACTTTGTAGCTTTTCGTGCATTATTTTGAATTTAATATTTTCAGTGGTAGGTAGGGATAAGGTGAATTAGGCGCAGTAGATGGTTATATCACAACTCACAATCCCATGTGAATTTTCAGAAATAGCTGAATGTTTAATAATTTTGATTAAATCACTTCAACACTTTAAAACTGGTATTACATTTGTATAGCACTGAAATGGGGCATTCATGCCTTCTTTAAGTATGTGTTGAGCTCCTATTATGTACCAGACACTGCTCGGTACTAGGGATATCATGATGAATAAGACTGGATCACATCTAAAAAAAAAAAAAAAAAAAAAAAAACTGGATCACTACTTAGAGAAGCTTGGAGCTCAGTGTGGGAGACAGATAAGAAATGCACTGTTCTAGTGGTGTGAATCTAGAGGTAAGAACATGGTTGTAATACTCATTTAATTTGGACATAAAATAACATTTTTAATTGAAATAATAAATATGTATAACTACTACCTATAGAAAGGGTAACCTCTTCAACAAATGGTGCTGTAATAACTGAACAACTACATGGAAAAATTGATCTTTTCACAAAAATCAACTCAAAACAGATCACAAACCTAAATGTAAAATGCAAAACCATAAAACTTCTAGAAGATAACATAGCAGAAAATTAGGTGACCTTGGGCTTGGTAATGACTTCTTAGATACTACACTAAAGGCATCATCAATAAAAGAAAAATTGTTAAGTTGGACTTTATTAAAATTAAGATCCCCCAAAATGTCTCTATTCTCAGGTAAGATGGTTATATTTCAGCCAATTAACATTTCAGATCATGGCATGGTGGTGTCTCCATCTAGCCAACTGGTCACCTTCTTTATTGTCATCATCTTTATTTGCTCTACAGTGTTAGTTTTTTTTTTTTAAGTTAAAAATACTTTTAATGGTTCTTAAAGAATACAGAATAAATACACACAAAAAGAAAGGCAGCCCCAGTGGCCCCGTGGTTTAGCGCTGCCTTCATCCTGGGGTGTGATCCTGGAGACCCGGGATCGAGTTCCACATCAGGCTCCCTGCATGGAGCCCGCCTCTCCTCTGCCTGTGTTTCTGCCTCTCTCTCTTCTCTCTGTGTTTCTCATGAACAAATCTAATAGTTTCATGAGAAGTTCAGAGGCTGCTTTGACAGACATATCCCGCCTTAGCACATTCCCCTTCCCTTCCTGGGGCTTAAGGGTGTCTTCAGAGATGCTGGGGGCTGGCACTTCCGATTCCGGGCTGAACACATAGCTGGACCGAGGCAAAGTGGCACTTAAGGCCTCCTCTTCATTTTTTTTTTTTTTTGCATCTGTAAAAGGCATTTATTCTGAGAATCTAAAAATCTGGACAAAGAATATTGAACTTTTTAGAAAAAGCCTACACGGGATTTCATGGTTTCTTCCTAATACATTAACAAACCTAATAAGAAGGAGAAAAGAAAAACTTTAAAACGGTATCTCTCCAGTTTGTCTGCAGTTATGTGATTTAAAATATTTCTGTTCTATTGAGGTAAAAGCTGCAAACTTTGGTAAAGTTAGAAAAATTAACAAATCATTCCAAAAAATACAAAACCGAAGGAGAAAAAAGCAAACAAACCATGAAACAAAAACACAACCAAACCGTAAGTTATAGCTTTCTTGTACATATACAATAACTACAAAAAAAATTTATTTAAAAAAAGTACTTAAAAACATCCCCAAAAATTCCCTCTTATAATTCTCAGTTGGTGAGCTGACCATTCAATTGAAAGGATCCACAGAAATGAAATCACCCCCAAACACTCACCCGGTGTCGGGAAGAACTGGCTAACCCTAGTTTCAGAACCTGGCTGGCGTTTTCAACAATTCAGTGCTAAAAGAGAGCCCCGTGTTTACAACAGAAGAAAGACCCTGTGTTGGAAAAATTTTTAGTGCAATAATTTAAAAATAATTTTGCTTATTTTAATTTAGTTAAAAAATAGAAATGAGGGGCACCTGGCTGGCGCAGGGGGAGGATTATGGAGCTCTTGATCTTGGGGTTGGGAGTTCAAGCCCTAGGTTGAATGTAGAGATTACTTAAAAATAGAATCTTAAAAAAATTAATTAAAAAAAATTAAAAAAATAGAATCTTAAAAAATAGAAATGCAAAACAGAAGTCTTGAAAAGTAATAAGCATACATCTCATTATTTAATAAAATTGATAAAAGAAAATAATCAGGATTTCTAAAAGCTGTGATTATTGAGTGTGAATTTAGAAAAAACAAATACATAACATGCAAAAATACACAAAAATTAATACCAAGTAAGTCACAGACTTACATATAAAATGCAAAACTATACAACTTCTGGAATATAACATGAGAGAAAAATCTAAGTGACATCCAAGGCTGGATGATGAGGTTTTAGGTACAACAACAAAAGTATTATTCATGAAAGAAAAATTAAATAAATGGGATTTTATTAAAATTATTAAATTTATTAACATTTTATTAAAATTTAAGAACCTTCTCTTGGGCTCCTGGCCGGTTCATTTGGTAAAGCAAGCAACTCTTGATCTCAGGGTCATGAGTTCAAGCCCCCCACTGCATGTGGAGTTTACTAAAAACAACAGCAAAAAGCCCGACCTCCTTTGTATGAACACTGCTAAGAGGATGAAAAAAAATTTGCAGACTGAGAGAATATATTTGCAAAACACATTATCTGATAATGGACTTGTGTTGAAATTTTACAAATAGTTAAAACTCTTTAATAAGAAAACAACCCAATTTTAAAAAGGCAAAGATCTGAATAGACACTTCATTAAAGAACATATACAGATGGCAAATAAGCATATGAAAAATTGCTCATTCATCATTAGAGAAATACAAATTAAAACAACAAGATACAACTACACACCTATTAGAATGGCTAAACTTCAAAAAAATTGACAGCACCAATTGCTGTGGAGTCTATGAAGCAACTGGAACTCCCATTCATTGCTCATAGGAATGCAATATGGCACAGCTGCTGTGGAAGACAGTTTGGCAGATTCTTAAAAAGCTAAATATAATCTTACCATATAATCCAGCAATTGCACTCCTAGATATTTATCCAAATGTGTTGAAAACTTATGTCCACATAAAAAACATGCCCATAAATGTTTTTTAGCAGCTTTACTCATAATTGCCAAAAATTGGAAGCAGTGTAGGGGTGCCTGGCTGGCTCAGTCTGTAGAACACATGCCTCTTGATCTTGGGGTTGTGAATTCAAGCCCCATGTTGGGGGTAGGGTTTACTTGGAAACAAAACAAAACAAAACAAAACAAAATCAATATTGCTTCATCAGTTGTAACAAATGTACCCTACCAATGCAAGATGCTAATAAATGGGAAATTGTGAGAGGATGGAATAGTTGGAGAGCAAGTATATGGGAACACTGTACTTTCTGTTCAATTTTTCTGTAAAGGTAAAACTACTCTAAAAAGTTAGTTCTTTTGGGGCAACTGGGTGGCTCAGTTAGTTAAGTGTCCAACTCTTGATTTTGGCTCGGGTTGTGATCTCAGGGTCTTGAGATCAAGCCCTTTGTCAGGCTCTGCGCTGAGTGGCTGAGTGTGGAGCCTGCTTGGGATTGTCTGTCTGTCCCTCCACCTTCTGTACTCTATCTGAAAAAAAAAAAAAAAAATCTTTTAATAAAAAATTACTAGGGATCCCTGGGTGGCGCAGCAGTTTGGCACCCGCCTTTGGCCCCCGCCTTTGGCCCAGGGGCGATCCTGGAGACCCCGGATCGAGTCCTACGTCGGGCTCCCGGTGCATGGAGCCTGCTTCTCCCTCTGCCTCTCTCTCTCTCTCTCTCTGTGTGACTATCATAAAAAAAAAAATTACTATCAATCAACTATCAGCCTACAACTTTTACTTAGAAAAAAATTAAATATCGTGGTCAGATATTACAGAGAAGATATTGCCTTATATTCATTAATTACTTCCAGTAGGCCTAACTTTCATACCTGACTGATGTCATGTTACGGAGTTGCATAAACTGGACTGAAAAGCAGAAAACTTGGGTTCAGATTTTGGTTCTGTCATTTGGGGGATCTCTTGCTTGGGATAGGCCAAGACATTGAGTTGCAGAGGATAGGTACCAATATCATTATGTAAGAAAGTCCCTGGGATCCCTGGGTGGCGCAGCGGTTTGGCGCCTGCCTTTGGCCCAGGGCGCGGTCCTGGAGACCCGGGATCGAATCCCACGTCGGGCTCCCGGTGCATGGAGCCTGCTTCTCCCTCTGCCTGTGTCTCTGCCTCTCTCTCTCTCTGTGTGACTGTCATAAAAAAAATGCTTAAAAAAAAAAGATAGTCCCCAAATATTATATATCCCTCAAACTATTGTTTTATTTATTTATATTGTTTTAAAGATTTTCTTTTTATATATTTGAGAGAGAGAGAGAGATAACACAAGCAGCGGGGAGGGACAGAGGGAGAGGGAGAAGCAGACTCCCCACTGGGATCATGACATGAACTGAAGGCAGATACTCAGCCGACTGAGCCACCCAGGTACCCCTCTCTCAAACTATTTTTAAATTACTTTTTCTTACAGAAATAATTCATGTTGATTCCAAAAATTTCACGAAGAGAAAATTCCAAAGATCAAAGTAAAATTTACCTTTTCTTATATACCTCGGAGATGAATACAATTTTTGGTTTAACCTTTTATTTTGTTTATCCTTAAATATACATGTATATAATTTAAGGACAAACTTGGGGTCATATCATACAAACTTTTTTGTACTTTTTGATGAACATTTCAAATATAAATATTTTTACAGTAACATTTTTAATTGAAAGTCGTTTAGTGCATGGATATAGTTGATTTCCTTTTTATTGTTATGTATTCACATTGGTTCCAGTTTTTTGGCTATTGTAAATAATGCTGTCATAAATATCCTTGTATCTGCATATTGTTCAGAATTTAGAATTGGTTTTCAGATTAATTCCTAGAAATAGAAATATGGATAGATTGGCAAAAATTAAATAAACAGGGACAAACTACCTTTTTAAAAAGTTGACTCATAAGATTTATACATGGAAAAACATAATTGTTAGCAACACAAGGCCTTCTCTTTGAAGATCCTTGGTTGTATTTTCTCCTGCAAAACTAGTTTTTATTTGGTGGATACTGAGAACATTGTGTTTAATCATATCTCTTCTTTTTTTTTTTGAGATTTTATTTGAGAGAGAGAGCACACACACAAGCCGGGGCAGGGTGGGTGGGTGGGAGGAGAGGGAAAGGTAGAGGGAAAAGGAGAAGCAGACTCCCCACTGAGCAGGGAACCCAAAGCCAGGCTTGATCACAGGACTCAGGAGGGGATCATGACCCAAGTTGAAGGCAGATACTTAATGGACTAAGCCACCCAGGTGCTCCAAATTATATCTCTTCTTGATATTGACTGCTGTGAATCCTAGACACACCTAGTTTATGGATTTCATAATATTTTGTGTGTTACCCCCCCTTCAGGCTTGGCTTCAGCTTGCTTTACTATATAGTTAAATATGCCTCAATTTATTTTTACCCATATTTGATATTGCTATACTAGGTGCATATTCTTAAATATTCTTAAATGTCTTTAATACTCTTGGGAACATAGTGAGGAATAAATACATTAAAAATAAATGAGTGACAGTTTTTATAAGTGTAAATCAGTGCAGATTTCATCAGAAGGAATGATGAATGAGGATTCAATTAGTAATATGATTTTCTTTACAATACTCAGACTGTCTTTTATTTAGTATGACTTTTTGTTGGCTAATTCTCAGCATTGTTTCCAGTTTGTTTTATCATCTTTACATTCTTCAAGTTTTTAGGCAGGCCAAGTGTTATTAATATCTTGTCCTATTAGGATTTATGGGAATAAATGGCATACAGTTGAGAATATGCTCCAGAAGCGTAAATAGCGAAACATGTTCATTTTTCTTTCTTTTGGCTGACTGTAGGTAATAAAATATTGAAAAATGTACAAATTTAAGCTGAGAAAAATGTTAACTGCCCAAATGTTAGTAGTCACTGATGAAATTGCATGTGTAATGGTGTCTGTCAAGAGGGTGATTCTGTAAAGGACAATTAGTCTCACCAGAAAACACTTATTGAAATTTATTTGTAGTGAAATGAACCTGAAAAGTATCACATGAATTGTATTTGACAATTCAATTTGATTGGAAGCTGCTGATCTGAAGAACAGGCGGATTATGGGTGTGGATTTAGCAGTTCTGATCAAATGTTCACTGGTGCTTTCTGGTTAACAAAATTCCCCCAGGATAAGAAGCAACATATTTATCAAATTTAGTAAATGTATAGAGCAAATGAATTGAACATCTTATGTACTATATACACGTCAACTGCTAGACTCCTGAGCAAATATGTTTTCTATGTTGAAAGCCACACTTTTCACTGACTTAACTCATCAGAGGACTCAGGATTAAGACGTCTGCCTCATTCCTCCAACCCTGGGCGTCAGCGTCCTTGACAACAAAATAGGAATGTGTTAGAACAACTTTGTCAACTTTGCCCGTTTCTCCGGATAGTTATGAAGGGAAAAGTTTGACAATGAATTCAGTTCATAAATGTGAGAAGACAGCCTATAATTAGGTGCTTAGAAAACCATAACCTCAAAACTGAATATAACATGAATAGGCAAGTGAATAATACCAAGCTTTCTTTGTGCTGGAGAAAGTAGTTTAACGGATAAGTGCTTGGACGCAGGGTTAATTCCCAGGTTCTGCCACTATTATTCTTTGAGAGACGTTGGGGCAAGTACTTAACTTTTCTGGTGGTGTTTCTCTTTCTTTTTTATTTTTTTACGCTTTTAAAAAATTTAAATTCAATTTGCCAACATATAGTGTAACACCCAGTGCTCATCCCACCAACTGCCTCCCTCAGTGCCCGTCACCCAGTCACCCCCACCCCCGCCCACCTACCCTTCCACCACCCCTAGTTCGTTTCCCAGAGTCAGGAGTCTCTCATGTGCTGTCTCCCTCTCTGATATTTCCCCACTCATTTTCTCTCCTTTCCCCTTCTATTCCCTTTCACTATTATTTATATTCCCCAAATGAATGAGACCATATAATGTTTGTCCTTCTCTGATCGACTTATTTCACTCAGCGTAATACCCTCCAGTTCCATCCACCTTGAAGCAAATGGTGGGTATTTGTCGTTTCTAATGGCTGAGGAATATTCCATTGTATACATAGACCACAGCTTCTTGATCCATTCGTCTTTTGATGGACACCGAGGCTCCTTCCACAGTTGGGCTATTGTGGACATTGCTGCTAGAAACATCGGGGTGCAGGTGTCCCGGCATTTCACTGCATCTGTATCTCTGGGGTAAATCCCCAACAGTGCAATTGCTGGGTCGTAGGGCAGGTCTATTTGTAACTCTTTGAGGAACCTCCACACAGTTTTCCAGAGTGGCTGCACCAGTTCACATTCCCACCAACAGTGCAGGAGGGTTCCCCTTTCTCCACATCCTCTCCAACATACGTGGTTTCCTGCCTTGTTAGTTTTCCCCATTCTCACTGGTGTGAGGTGGTATCTCATTGTGGTTTTGATTTGTATTTCCCTGATGGCCAGTGATGCAGAGCATTTTCTCATGTGCTTGTTGGCCATGTCTATGTCTTCCTCTGGGAGATTTCTGTTCCTTTTGCCCATTTCATGATTGGATTGTTTGTTTCTTGAGTGTTGAGTTTAATAAGTTCTTTATAGATCTTGGAAAGCCCTTGATCTGATAGGTCATTCGCAAATATCTTCTCCCATTCTGAAGGTTGTCTTTTAGTTTTGTTGACTGTTTCTGTTGCTGTGCAGAAGCTCATTTTCTTGATTAAGTTCATTTTTGCTTTTGTTTCTCTTGCCTTCATAGATGTATCTTGCCAGAAGTTGCTGTGGCCAAGTTCAAAAAGGGTATTGCCTGTGTTCTCCTCTAGGATTTTGATGGATTCTTGTCTCACATTTAGATCTTTCAACCATTTTTTAATTATAGATATTTATTTATTCATGAGAGACACAGAGGGAGAGGCAGACACACAGGCAGAGGGAGAAGCAGGCTCCACTCAGGGACTCAATCCTGGGACTCTAGGATCATGCCCTGGGCCAAAGGCAGACGCTCAACCGCTGAGCCACCCAGGCGTCCCTTTTCAACCATTTTGAAAATATCCCTGTGTCTGGTGTAAGAGAATGGTCCAGTTTCATTCTTCTGCATGTGGCTGCCCAATTTTCCCAGCACCATTTATTGAAGAGACTGTCCTTTTTCCAGTGGATAGTCTTTCCTGTTTTGTTGAATATTAATTGACTATAGAGTTTCAAGTTTCTTTTTATTAAAAAGAGTATGGGGGGTGCCTGGCTGGCTCAGTTGGAGGAGCATGTGACTCTTGATCTTGTGGTCATGAGTTCAATCTCCACATGGGGTGTAGAGGTTACTTAAATAATGGTTTTAAAAAAAGATGATAGTAGTATAGGAATAATCACTTATAGGAGTAGTGTATTAAATGATGTGGTACCAGGCTTCTGCTTTTAGACCTAAAGCATAACTGAAAACTTTGAATGTGTAAGATAAATAACAGCAGTTGTTATGCGTGGGGATGGATGGGTGGGTATTCTCAGAACGTTCTCTCTTTCTCATATATATCTCTATCTCTATCTCTATCATCTATCTGCCAACTATACCTTTCTTGAGGTGCAGAAATTGGATCCAATCCCAGTGCTACTTCCCATGTACAGGATCATGCAAAGCTCTCCTCTTTATTTTTTCCTCCTTTGTCTCTAATCCCTCCCCTATTCTCTTCCTCCACAGAAGAACTCGTTTTTAATTATTTGGTATATGTCTTTGTTTATATTTGTAAAAATCCTATATAAATAATGTGATGCTTTATTTTATGTGTTAACTTGACTGGGCTAAGGGATGCCCAGATAGTTCATAAAAACTTCATTAAAATCATTTCTGGGTATATGTATGAGCATGTCTCCTGAAGAGAGGAACATTTGAATCCAAAAGATGAGCATTTGAATCCACATTTGAATCCAAAAGATGAGCATTTAAATCCACCGACTGAGTAAAGACGATTTCTCCTGACCAGTGCCTAGCATCATCTTATCCGCTGAGGGCTTCGATGGACTACAAAGGCCAAAAAAGGGTAAATTCATTCTTTCCTTGAGCCGAGACATCCATCTTTTCCTTCTCTCTGACATAGGTGCTCTTGGTTTTCAAGCCTTCACACTCAGACTGAATTAAACCACCAGCTTACTTGGTTCTCCAGTTTGCAGATGGCAGATCATGGGACTTCTTAGCCCCCATAATCATGTGAGTCATTTCTTAGAATAAAATCTCTTCTTATGGGCAGCCTGGGTGGCTCAGTGGTTTAGCACCACCTTCAGTCCAGGGCTTGATCCTGGAGACCCGGGTTCGAGTCCCACATCAGGCTCCCTGCATGGAGCCTGCTTCTCCCTCTGCCTGTGTCTCTGCCTCTCTCTATCTGTCCCTCATGAATAAATAAATAAAATCTTTAAAAAACCTCTTCTTATATATATTTCTATGTATTCTGTTCTGTTTCTCTGGAAAATTCGAATACAACTGGTGTGTGCTATGTAACTTGTTTTGCTTCTGTTTTTTTATTCAGCACTTTAGTTTTGAGATCCCTTCATACTATGCGTACATCTAAAGTTCCTTGCTCCAGAGAGCTGAACAGCAATCCATTGCACGCATCCTCACGTTGCCTTCATCTGTTCCCAGGTGATGGACGCTTTGGTTCATCAATACCCCAGATTCACAGCCAACACACTAATAAGCATGTTCACACAGGTACTTTAATGAACAGGTGTGAAAGGTGTGAACATTTCTCTAGGACATATAACCAGGAGTGAGATTGCTGAGGCATTTGGCATATGCACATTTAATTTCATCAAACCCTTGCCTGCCTGCTCTCCAGCGTGGCTGTTCAGACTTACCTTCTCTCAACAAGGCATGATAGTGTGCATTTTTCCACGCTCTCCAAGACATGATATTATCCCACTTTTCATTTTTTGCCAATCTGATAGGCGTCAGTCAAGTGGCGTAGTATCATTTGAGGGTTTTCCCTGAGGTTGTGTCTCTCCATATATCTGTTATCATCTGTGCATTTGTCCCTTTTATTTCTTGCCCTTTTTTCTATTAGATGTGACATCTTTTTCTTGTCAACTGGCACAAGTTCCCTGTGTACTTCAGATATTCCTGTCAGTTTCATATGCTACAAACATTTCAGTCTGTCACTGGTGAATTTGTCTTTGGTTCCCTTCATTGACCAGAAATCCTCCATTTTGATGTAGCTAAAGGTTTTATTTTTGAACATTATGGTTAGTGGGTTTTTTTTGTGTGTGTGTGTCTTATTTAAGAAGAATTTCACTAATATTAAGGTTAAAAAAAATCTTCATTTGCTTACCTCTATTAAGTTCCCTTTTACATTTATGTCATGAATCCATATTATGGGTCAGTTTTCTCAGTACCATGTACTAAGTGACTTTTCCCCTTTGATTTGAGATATTATGTTTATCATAAATCTGCTTCTGATATCTCTTTTCATCTATTATTTTGTGGGTATGTGCCAGGACTACACCATATCTGTTACTGTGCCACAGTAATAGTAATAGATAAGCTAATAATAGTTACTACTTAATATGTACCATTTTAAGTACTTTACCCATATAAATTCATTTAATTCTCACAACAGTGTATGAGGTGGCTACTGTTATTATTTCCAGAGAAGTGGATGGGAAACTGAGATACAGAGAGGTTAAGTAATTTGCACAAGGTCGTATAGCTAAGAAATGGTAGCATATAGATTTGAACCCAAGTAGTCTGATTCAAGAGCCAGTGCTCTTAATGGCAACTTGCTTCTCCACTACATTCTAATACCTAGTGGGTATTAGTGTAGCATAATATTAATATTGTAGAGTAGATAAGTATGATATTGTGGTTTATGAAAAAATATGTATATTTTGTCTTCCTCTACAGTTCCTGGTTCATAACTTCCAAAACCCTTGAAATTTCCTGAGTGACATGGGCAATAGGAGCATCTTTTGTCAAAATATTGGGTCTCTTGTTCTCAGTTCCTGAAAATGCTTTAGAGCCATAAAAGTGAAATGGGCGTCTTGTTATTCATAATGCCCCTTTCCACCACGACTAGGTTTTTGTTAATAAGATAAATTTTGGGGTAGCCTGGGTGGTTCAGCGGTTTAGCGCTGTCTTCGGCCCAGGGTGTGATCCTGGAGACCCAGGATCGAGTCCCACGTCAGGCTCCCTGCATGGAGCCAGCTGCAACCTCTGCCTCTGTCTCTCTCTCTGTGTGTCTCTCATGAATAAATAAATAAATACAAATCTTAAAAAAAAGATAAATTTTGGAAAGTACCCATGGATGGTAGCTGGTTGCCAGGGGCACCAAACCATGACTGAGGGCTAGAACTTTCAATCCCATTCCCTGGTTTTTTAAAAAGATTGTATTTATTTATTCATGAGAGGCAGAGAGAGAGAGATTGGCAGAGACACAGGCAGAGGGAGAAGCAGGCTCCATACAGGGAGCCTGATGCGGGACCTGATGCCGGGTCTCTGGGATCAGGCCCTGGGCCAAAGGCAGCGCTAAACCGCTGAGCCACCCGGGCTTCCCCCATTCCCTGATTTCTTGGAGGGGAAGGGAGATGCAGGTTTAATCCATCATCAGTGGTCAATGATTTAATCAATCGTGCCTATGTAATGAAGCTTCCATAAAAACCCAAAAGGAGGGATCCCTGGGTGGCGCAGCGGTTTAGCGCCTGCCTTTGGCCCAGGGCGCGATCCTGGAGACCCAGGATCAAATCCCACATCAGGCTCCCGGTGCATGGAGCCTGCTTCTCCCTCTGCCTGTGTCTCTGCCTCTCTCTCTCTCTCACTGTGTGCCTATCATGAATGAATAAAAATTAAAAAAAAAAAAAAAAAAAAACCCAAAAGGAAAGGAGTGGCAGTTTCCAGGTTGGGGGACCAGAACACTTTAATGGGCCACCATGCCAGGCCTCAAACTCCATGAGGAGAGAAGTTCCTTTGTTTAGGACCTCACTCTATGTTTCTTTATCCAGCTGTTGGTTCATATCCTTTAATCTCCTTTGCAATAAATCAGTAATCTAGTGAGTAAATGAGTTTCCTGAGTTCTGTGAACTGCCCTAGCTAATTAATTGAACCCAAGGAGGTGGTCATGGGAACCTTTGATTTATAGCCAGTCGGTCAGTAGCTCAGGAATGACTTGGTCTAGGGAGTTGCATCCTCAGTTGGAGGGGTCTTTGCAACCTTTGGTTTGTAGCTGGTCACTCGAAAGCACAGTTATCAAACTGGGCTTGTGATTGACCTCTGAGGTGGAGGGTGGTCTTGGGGGACTGAGTCCTTTACCTGTGGTATCTGATGCTATCTCCTAGTAGATAATGTTAGAATTGAGTTGAATTTTCAGATGCTAGCAGGGTATTCAACAATTGCTTATTGATAGTGGGGAGGCCTCCACAGACACACTGGACTTGAGTCCAGGAACCCATTTAAGAAGGGCTCCTGGCTGGCTCTGTTGGTAGAGCCTGTGACTCTTGATCTCGGAGTCGTAAATTTGAGCCCCACATTGGATGTGGAGATTACTTAAAAATGAGATCTTAAAAAAAAAAAGATTAAATAAGTAATAGGATTAGTAAAGAGAAAGAAATGAATCTGTTGATCCCTGCATACATTTTGCTAGAATTATTGCTAGAATTATATTGAATTCATAGATTATTGTATATTAAGTCATAAAATCCATGAACATTATATTTTTCTCCATTTGCTCATATCTTTTTAAAAGTAATCTTGGGGCACCTGGCTGGCTCAGTCAGGACAACTCTTGATCTTGGGGTTGTGAGTTTGAACCCCATGTTGGGTATAGAAATTACTTAAAAAATAAAAAAAAGTGATCTCTACACCCAACATGGGGCTTGAGCCTCTAACCCCCAAATCAAGAATTGTACACTCTACTGACTGAGCCAGCCAGGCAGCCCTACTCATATCACTTTAAAGTTATTTTTGGAGTTTTGCAACTTTCCGAACAGGAGTCTTAGAAGTTATTGGGTTAATTCTTATATATAATAACTATCGTTACTATTATGAATGGTGCCTTAATTTCTTACTACAATTTGTTCATTATTGCTTCTGTAAAGGAAAGTGATTCATTTATTATCAATTATTGTATCTGGTAACTTTGCTGAAATCTCTTACTAATTTTGATAAATTGTGAATTTATTAAGTGGTGTTTCTATATAGATCGTCCTATTATGACAGATTATGACAGTTGAGTCCCTTCACTTAAAATCCATAAACATCTCATTTCCTTTCCTGTGATGGCGAGGAGCTACAGTGCTATGTTTAAAAGGAGCGTTGACAGTGAGCAGCTTTTCTTATTTTAGATCTTAACGTTAATGGTTAGTAAATAAAATGTTTAGTGGAGGATTTGGGGGGGGGGTTTCATCACGAAAGTTCCTTTTTATTTTAACTTTCTGAGTTTTTGCTTTCATTTTGAGGTGCTGAATTTTATCAGATATTACTTTAGAACATATTGAAATAATCATGTAGTTTTTTTCTTCTCTCCTTTGGTTCTTTAGGATTTTAAATATATTACTACATTGTCTTCTGGCTTCCTTTCGTTTTGGATGGTAATCATTCTTCATTTCTACCCCCATTTCTTTGCATATTTCTTTATTCTGGTTGCTTTTAAGATTTGTTTTTTGTCTTTGCTTTTTAGCAGTTTGACTATGATGTATTTTTCCTCCTTGGAGGAGTTGACTGAGCTTCTTGAATCTGTAAGTGATATAGATTAATTTATTTTTTTCTCTCCTTCCATTTCAGATATTATTAGACTTTGCGATTCTTGTTTTGACATCTGGTGATAACCATTCAATCTAAGTATTTTGTAATTACCCTTTGTTTTCTTCTTACCTGGAGTCCACACCTGGCCCATGTGGAATGCGGGGCAACCTCTGCCTCCTCCTACTAGGGCAGGCTGATTTCAGTTTGACAACATTCCCTTGTTTCAGCCACCAAAACAGTTAGCTCATCTCTAGCCCTCTAGATTTCTAAGAATAGCAGTTGGATCCCTGCTCTTGGTAGTCCTAAACTGCAGGACACACAGGGCAAGCTCTCCAACTCTCTTTAGGCTTGAGATGAAGAACATGGCATGCTCCTACAAAGATGAGAGTAGAGAAGCTCAGGAAGGCTAGACCTTTCTCTAAAGAAATGTCTTCATTTTCCGAAGCCCAAGCTATATGCAGTTACGTTGTCTGATTTGATAGCTCATTCCTTTTCATGCTGAATAATATTCTGTTGTATGGTTGTACTACAGTTTGTTTATTCATTTATCTGTTGAAGGACATTTTGGTGGCTACCAGTTACTAGTAATTATGAATTAAGCTGATATCAACCTTTTACAGGTTTTTGTGTGGACATAGTTTTCAACTCATTTGGGCAAATACCTAGGAGCGCAAATGCTTGATTGTATGATAAAACTATGTGTAGTTCTTTAAAAATCTGCCAAACTGTCTTCCAAAGTGGCTGTGCCATTTTGCATTCCCACGAGCAATGAATGGGAGTTCCAGTTGCTCCGCACACTTTACAGCAATTGGTGATTTTTTTTTTTTGAGTTTAGCCATTCTAATAGGTGTGTAGTCATAACTCATTGCTGTTTTAATTTGTATTTCTCTAATGACAAATGATATTGAGAAAATTTTTGTATGCCTACTTGCAATCTGTGTATCTTCTTTGGTGAGGTGTCTGTTCATATATTTGCCCTTTTTATTTTTTATTTTTATTTTTATTTTTTTAAAGATTTTATTTATTCATGAGAGACAGAGAGAGAGAGAGAGAGAGAGAGAGGCAGAGACACAGGCAGAGGGAGAAGCAGGCTCCATGCAGGGAGCCTGATGTGGGACTCAATCCCGGATCCCCAGGATCAGGCCCTGGGCTGAAGTCGGCCCTAAACTGCTGTGCCACTGGGGCTGCCCTATTTGCCCTTTTTAAAATTGATTTCTTAAAATTTTGTTTTCTTGTTTTAGAGTTTTAAGACTTCTTTGTATATTTTTGTGAAAAGTCCACTATCAAGATATGTGTTTTGCCAGTGCTTTCTATCAGGATGACTTGTCTTTTCATTCTTTTAATGTTAACTTTCATAGAGAAGGGTTTTTTATTGTAATTAAGTCCAAATTACATGATTTTTCTTTCATGAATCATGCCTTATGTATTGCATCTAGAAACTCATAATCCAACCCAAGGACATGTAGATTTTCTCCTATCTTTTTCTAGAAGTTTTGTAGTTTCACATTTTAAAATTAATGCCTCTGATTGATTCTGTATTAATTTTTGTGTAGGGTATTCCTTTTATCATATTCTATATTCCTTTTTTTCAAATTAATACAATGTCTAAAACTGGAGAAACACCGCTTTTGGCAGGCATGGCGATTTTCTTTTATCATTTTAAATAATGAGCTCTAGGCTTCTCATTTACTAATCAGTACTTGTATCTTTTATCTCTACTTTTTAAAAAAACAAAATGACAATACATTAACGTTAAAAATAGTTGCATAAACATTTCAGAACAAAGATGTTGATACTGAGCAAGAATTGTTGACTGGATGTTAACATCATTATGCCATGGTTTGAAATTTTAACTCATTAGCTGAAATATGAAAATCAGAACTGAATGTGGAGACTTTTTTTTTTTGGTGGTTTCATCACATAATATCAGAAGTAGGGCTTTTCTTAGGCATGGTAGTCATTCTCCTGGACCCAATGGTGAAATAGAAGAAACCCCACTGATGAAGCTGATCACATCTCTAGCAAACAGAAAGTGTATAAAGTTGTATAAGACCTAGAATTCATGACTTGAATAAGGAGTAGTTTTAACAAATTATTGGAAGAGTGGTTTGAATATAATGTGTTTTCATTGTTCAAAAATGAATCTCAAATTGCTAACTAGGTTTTAAAAGCTATCTCCAGAAATACTATGATCCCTTTCTTTTCTCATTTTTGGTTGGTAATTCAGATATACTGTAAAGTAGGGATCTGATTGTGGTACGCTTGAGAATTGTGTTACTGTATCTGAATTGATTGAAATCCGTGCTATTCTTTTAATTTAATGATTGTTACTGTGGCCTAGTTTTGATACTGTTTTGATGTTTTATATTTGGTAAGTTATCTTTATTTCCCATTCTGATCTATGAAATTATGCTTTCTGAGTCTTACTATATCTAAACTGCTGTGATTCCAGTGCAATGATTTGTTGTTTCAAATGTTAAAGTTTGTGCATTTATTCTAGCAGTTTCTATCCCATCATAAGTTTGTGCTACCAATATTGTTTCTTTAAGCATTCACTTGAACCTGAGGTTAAATCTTATTTTTATAACTATTCAGACTAATTGCCTTTTACCTTGGAAAACCTTTGTGATTCAATAAATGAGCTCAAATTAGAATGAGTACAGAGAAGTTAGGCTTCTCCCACCAGTTATTATGTAATTTGGTTATTCATCACAGTTAAATTGTCTTATTCTTTCCACATTTTAGTTATGTATTTTTTCTTATCATTCTCCATGAAAGTCACTGCAAAAGTGAAGAAATAATGATATTAATTTTTTTTTTTAGATTTCATATGAGGATCATATTACCTAAATTATAGGAGCCTTTTTTTTTTTTACTGATAAAAGGATTATCATTTCACAATGTATTATTACAATGAATAAAGTCTGGTAATGAAACAGCTGTCAAACTTAATTGAAATTCTATAAAAAAAATTTCAGCTCTAAATTTCCTCTTTTATCCAAGTACTTTTGAACATTTGAAGTTATTATGGGATTTTACTTATTTTGTTTTATTGGAGTCTACTGTCATTCATTAAAAATTCTATTAAATACATCCCTGTGGTATACTGTTTCCTCAGATTAAATTAAGAACACATTTAGACTAAGAGAAAGTGAGAAAATAGGACATTCAGGTTGTAATAAACTTTTTTGCTTTGAGTACTAATTTTCACAATTTATAAAAATCCCTCCATTTTCCTAAATGTTCCACTTGCTCTTGCCAACTTAATATTACCAGTATTGAGTGAGCATCGATAATAAGCCCACAAGTCAGGTGACAAGACAATTGTCTTGTTTTGTTGCTTTTGAAATCTGAGGTGTTGGGCAACTCAGTTCCCTTCTCTGGGCTATAGTTTTCTAATGAGAGAAATGAAGAGGATTTTAACTTGGTGATTTCTAATGTTCTATTCAGGGTTTAAATTCTATTTAAATTTAGTCATAAGAGAAAGTTTTATTTTTCACAGAATTATTTTATATTTTTATAATAAAATACCCTAAAACATTTTTTCATAAAGATTTTATTTATTTATTGAGACAGAGTGCAAGCTTGAGTGGGGGGCAGAGGTAGAGGAAGAGAGAGAATTTCAAGCAGCCTCCTGAGCTGAGCATGGAGCCCAATGTGGGGCTAATTCCCATAACCCCGAGATCGTGGCCTGACCCAAAATCAAGAAGAGTCAGACTCAACCGACTGAGCCACCCAGGTGCCCCTCCCTAAAGCATTCTTAAACCAGTTAAATAACTTGGTTTACTCTATTATCCAAAAGTTCCTCAGAGTATTTCAATAAATAGTGTTGGTTGGGGGCCATTCCTAGACTTAATACCTTAGACAGGGGCACCCGAGCTGCATGCATGCATATCACCAACAGTGGTTCAGCCTTCTGGGAAACATTTCTTCATATGTCTTGTTCTTAAAACAGAAGGTAACTATGTTTCATTGCCAAGAAAATTTCTTGTTATGTCACCAGCAACACTGGAGACAAACCCTACTTCATAATGCAGGGAGGATTTGAGCTGTAAATATGCTTAGGTGAGAAAAAAGGCAAATTAATTAACTTATTAAATCCTTTCTCTCAAAAGGTATAATTGCAATAATTCTTTCATGAAGAAGTGTCATTTTTTACTGGTGGCAAGCACTAATTCTCTTGCTTTTCCTTATATCCCAAGTGTTATATAATAGTATGATATTAGCAAAGTTCGCAAATGGCAGTGAGGAACATTTTTTCAATATGAAAAAATCCATATTTCTTAAGTTTGCATTTATATGTGCTATATATAAGGTGTGTAAAACAGCATACTGATTTTTTACACTGGAAACGAGATGGATGTGGACTCACCACTAAAATGAAAGGTTTTATTTTTATAAGAATATTTAATGAGACATATATCTTTATAAAAAACATGTCATCAGCATTATATAAATAATTATTTATTTATATAAATAAACTAAGGTACTGTTGAGGGTAGGCCTGTGTGACTGGTTCTAAAAATCTGGCAAAGGAAAGAGTGTGCAAACTAGAATTTTGATCAAAATCTAGAAACATTATTTGTGCCACATGAGACACTTATTTTAATATTATCCTTTGGACAGATGGCCTTAACTGTATTGATGGTGATGACATCCTTTGGAAAAACTTAAAAACTAAATATTATATTGTAGGGGCCCAGGGCAGGCTGGCCCAAGCTGGGCCACGTTGGCATAAAGATTATTTCGAGTTAAAAGTAATCAAAGCCCAGCAGATGCCAGAAAAGCTCTCTGCCTCCCTGACAACTGCCAACATTTACAGGGGAATGGAGAGGGGGTAACAGGAAGAGACCTATTAACAGAGACTCCCCTTTATCCCAGGAACTCATCTATGTAATAACTTTGTTTTTCCAAATATCTCCTCTCACCTTCCTGCTAATGGCTTTCCTCCCCTTTGTGTCCTCAGACTCCTCCCCTTCTCCTTGGCTCCTATAAGCTTCATTGGCCTCATTGTATTTGGAATCTCATGTCTGTGTGGATTCCCTGTACACGCACCTATTAAATTGATTTTTCCTGTTAATCTGTCTCATGCCAATTTGGTTCTAAGTCCAGCTAGAAAGACTATAGGGCAGAAGAAGGTCTTCCCAACAATATTTATGGATTAGTTCCCAAATGGATTTTCTTGATGAAGTACATATCCGATTTTCCCTTAAAACTTCCAAATACAAAATGGGAATGATGCCATCAAAGCAATTAAATTTAATTTTAGGTATGGTACAAGATTACATTAGAGCATAGATCCTTAAATAAGGAACAAATTGTATCTTTGGTAGAAAGTGATTATTTTGAATTTTCGTTATTCAGTTATTTGGTATCAGTAATGTTAACAAAAGTTTATAAACATTTTTGAGGGATTGAAAATATAAAAAAAATTTACATAAAAATTTAATTGAAAGAAGCTGCATGGGAAATGTATAACAAAAGTTGGCATTCTGTTATAGCACAAGGATATTAGAACAAGGAAATGAAAATGTTTGCAATTCTATGAAGAAGCTTCAGGTAAAAATAATAAGTTCTCTGTTTATAAGGGTTTATATGATTAAATTGGGTCCACTTGGATAATCTGGGATAATCCTCTTATTTTATGGTTCATGACCTTAATGATATTTGCAAACCATTTTGCCCTAGAAGGCAGTGTTTTCACAAATTACAGGGATTAGGGTATGGCCATCTTTGGGAAGCCATCCTGTCTACTACTGGAGAGATGGCCAGAAATGGAGTTGCGTAGCTAAAGGGCATGAATAGTTTTAGGCTTCTTGATATCTGTTAGGAAAAGTTATACTAATGCATATTCCTCCCTACTAACATATGAGAGAACATGTTTCACCACGTACTTACCAGCATCCCCAAAGACTGTTTTTTTTTTAAATATTTTATTTATTCATTTTGAGAGAGACAGAGAGGGATCCTGATGTGGGGCTGGATCCTAGGACCCCAAGCTCATGACTTGGGCAGAAGGCGGCTGTGTAACCAACTGAGCCACACAGGTGCCCTGGTGCAATCATTATTTTTTAATCACTACTGATTTGATGGTAGAAAAATCCTGAGTCTTTGCTTTAATATGTTTATTCAACCACTGGGGTAAGTTGGGTACTTTTCCATGTTTTTGATAGATAACTACATATTTTCATTCATGAATTGTCCATTCATTTCCTTTGTCCATTTATTGATTGGGTTTTTGAGTATTTTTAATAGATGTTTATAAACTTATGAATATACATTCACCTTTAATGTGTATGGTTTTTGAAAAGAACTTAGAAGTTTGACATACAGAGAAATACTCAAAAATTAAAATTTACTTATGATCCCATTGTCTATGGATATTTCGTATACATACCTGCAGTCTTCATATCTGTACATTTTCCAAACAGTTGATATCACACTATTTATGTAAATTAACATTCTGCAAATGAAATTAGAATAATAATTTCCTATGGGAAAATTTGTTAGGGAAAATTTAGTCGTAAACATGCCAGTTGCATAATACTGTATCATGTGGATGTTATTGATGTGGGAAACAAAGGCAGAAGAAAAAATACTAAATTTCCTTACTCCCTACAGCCCATTGACAAGTCCTTGAAACAGGCAGAGTGACATTCCTCTAGGGACTCAACTGCCTGACTGTTGACACTTTGTTAAGGGCAAAAGGCAATCTTAGCCCAACCCCCAGGATCCTGTAAGTCTACCTTAACATATAAAAATTCCTTTGGAAACTTCCTTTATCTCTACTTTGCCCCCCACTGGAGGTACATGTTGGCAATCATCCCCCAAGTATATGACCCACCCATATGCATCTGAAGGGTCTCATTGAGTAAGGGACAGGCAGGGCTGGGTATGGAGAGAATAGGTAGGGGGTTATGGAATCAGGCTCACAGAAATTCCAGAAATGCTGATGCAAAATGATACCAGACCAGCCTGCTCTGGGCGTCAGAGGTGGGGTCTTTTCATGGCAGGCACATCATGACCAACAAAGAATAACCAGACTCCAAAGAAAAAGTAAGCCATTAAAGATACTGTCACCAGTCCTTACTCAAACCAAGACATCACAAGACTGATAAAGCCAGGAGCTCCCTGGTCAGTTCTAAATAAAAGACTGTCCATGGAGGCCCACATAGGCAACCCTGTAGGGACCCCTCTCACTCCTGAGAACTTTCTCTGTATTCTTGCTTAATAAAACTCTTATCAATTTATTCAATCTCCTTGTCCACGAGATTCATTCTTTGTGAGAAAAGAACCTTGCTCTCCCACTTCATTATAAATTGAAATAGTAACCATTTGCCATATACAAGGCAAAATTTTCAGTTTTGCCTTTGGATTTTGTTTGGTCTTTCTTTTTTACATTTAGATGTTTTAGGTTCATGCATTTTTAAAGTTCCTGTTTTACCACTTTGCAGTTTCTTGCATTGCATCTAAGCATTGAAAGTTCCCCCAAATGCAAGATAAATCTTCACCACTTTTCCTAAAAATATATGATTTAAAAGTATTTCACACTTAAATTCCTCTGGAAGTTATATTTGCACATATTGTGAGGTGGAGTTTTTAATTTATTCCTGTTCTCTCAACTCCATTCCAATAACTGGAGTCTCATTACCATTTGAAAATGTTTTTTATGTTAACTTATGATATTTCTTTTATCATGTGGTAAACTGACATATATATATATATATACATATTAGTGTGTATTTTCCATAAAAGTATTGATTTTTATGCCATTTTGAAATGCCCTGTTGATCTTTATGACATGCTTTGATATCTGCAAATATATGAAATTAAAAATATTAGCAATTTCTGTTAGAGTATCTTTCCAGTTTATCTTCAGAATTATTTTAAAATTTTTCTCAGTAAATTATGTAGATATTTTGTTTGAGATCGTATCAAATACATAATGTCTATTTGGGAGGTATTGATTTATAACATTTATGTTCTTGTCCAAAATCATGGGATGACTTCATTTATGCAGATTTTCAAAAATTTACTCCTTAAAGTTTATATTTTGTCATGTAGATACCATACTTGTTAAGATCATTCTAAGGTGCTTTATTTATTTTTTATTTTTTTAAAAGATTTTATTTATTTATGAGAGACACAGAGAGAGAGAGGCAGAGGCACAGGCAGAGGGAGAAGGAGGCTCCATGCCTAGAGCCGGATGTGGGACTCGATCCCAGGTCTCCAAGATCAGGCCCTGGGCTGAAGGTGACGCTAAACTGCTAAGCCACCCGGGCTGCCCAAAGGTGCTTTATTTTTTTAATTAATACTATGAATCAGGTATTTCCCCCTATTATTTATTAGTTATCTATTTCTATACATAGGCGCACTATTAATTTTTGAGCTTTTAATTTAATGTCCTATTGAAAACTTTTCTTATTTATGGTAGCTTTTCAATTTTTTAAATAATTCTGGCTCTACAACCACATAATTTGCAATAATGATACAGTTTTCTTCCTGTCCCCTGATACTTTTTATTTCTGTTTTAATAGATTGGCTAGAACTCCCAAAGTAATGTTCAGGTTAAGTGGTAATGGTGATAATATTTTTGCCTTCTACTTGATTTTAGTGGGTAGAACCCTACTATTTCACTATTAAGAATATTGTTAGGGATCCCTGGATGGCACAGCGGTTTGGCGCCTGCCTTTGGCCCAGGGCGCGATCCTGGAGACCCGGGATCGAATCCCACGTCGGGCTCCCGGTGCATGGAGCCTGCTTCTCCCTCTGCCTGTGTCTCTGCCTCTCTCTCTCTCTCTCTGTGACTATCATAAATAAATAAAAATTAAAAAAAAAAAAGAATATTGTTAGTCTTTTACCCAACACAACTCCTTTAATTGTCACTTTGTTTTTGAGAATTGGAATTTTTTTTAAAAAATATTTTATTTATTTGAGAGAGAATGAGTGTTGGGAGAAGGGGGGAGGGGAAGAAGGATAAGCAGGTTCCATGCCAAGCGCAAAGTTCAATGCAGGGCCAATCCCACCACCCCGAGATCACTATCTGAGCTGAAACCAAGAGTCAGTCCCTCAACCAACTGAGCCATCCAGGCACCCCAGAATTGGAATTTCTTGCATTTGTTTTCCTCCTCTTTCTAAGTCTTTGAAAATACACCCTGGGACTATGGAATCCATTTTTGCATTTTAACTTTTATTTTTGTTTGGTTTTCACAATATCATTTTCTTATTTTAAATCACATACAAAATTAATTACATAATTACACCAAAAGCAATTACTTAAAGTATATATTTGCAGTTACTTAGAGAGTATTTATACAGCAGCCTGTTCTTTCAAAGTTTTCCAAAATTGCCTTGAATTTTAATTGTTTCTCTCTTGATATTTTTTTTCTCACATATATTTGCAAGTACTTTTATTTGGGAAGACCTTTCAATATTTTATTCATGAAGAGTACCCAGTTGGCATAATTCCTGAGTGATAGCTTGCTTACAGATATACTTACACATGAACAACACTTTTTCTGAGTAAAACTGTCTCAGATTTTGCTTCCATATCCTTCAGGGGTTTGGTGTTGCAGAGACAGGGCCCGGGGTCATCTCAAATCAATCATTTGTAGGCTTTTTTCCCTCTTCCTTTGTATTACTTTAATGGATATTCATGAGATTTTTTTCTTTGGGAGTGAAGTCTAGAAATGCTACTAAGAAAAAAATAATACACTAAGATACGTATAGAATTAATTTTATTTATTTTTCCTTAATACATTTTGAATACTCTGCATTGTCAGGAAAAAGGTCTTTGCCTATAGATGGAGAACTTTGTATTGTATCTTTGCTTATTAGCTGTTTTATTCTATTTTTATTCTATTTTTTTCTATTTTATTTTATTTTTTCTATTTTTTTCAAGAGCACCAATTATCTGTAGGTTGCATCTTTGGAATATGTCTTCTACATTGATCATGTATTTATTGTAGAATTGTTCATCATTTTATCCCTTTCCTTCATGAATCTGAAAGAACCTGTTCAAGTTTCTCATAATTTTTGTCATTTTTCAGGGTAAGAAGCTCTCATTTATTATATATTGACTAGATGTTACATATTCTATATGCAGTATCTTGTTTAATTCTCCCAATTCTCTATGAGTAAAGTTCAATTATCATCTTTATCTTGACAAATGAGATGACTGATGCTGAGAGAATTTAAGTAATTTGCACATATTCATAGAGATGGTACATTTCAACCCCAGAGTCCATATTCCTAAGGAATTCATCATCTAGTTTCCTCAGGGTGAGTCAGGTATTCATTTTCATCGTAGTTTTTCATTTGGCAATTGTGGTTTCTACCTTTTTTCCTTATTTCAGATTATGCCTCATTTCTGATGTTTGATCTACTTCACTAGAAGCATTCTCCTCCAGAGTCTTGCGAAGAATATGAATTAGATTATTTTTAGCAACAATAGCTTTGTTATGTCCTCTCCTTTTAGCAAGGAACAGTTTTTAAAAAAGTTTTATAAAGTCATTACTGATTTAAATAAATGTCAAAGAAATTAGCTTTTATGTTACAAAGGAACCGCTATAGGATGCCTTATATGAGTACTTTATTTTAAAATATGGATAGGGAGCACCTTGATGCCCCAGTTGGTTAAGCATCCTTTCTCTTGATCTCAGCTCAGGTCTTGACCTCAGGGTTGTGAGTTCAAGCCCCACATTGGGCTCCATGCTGGGTGGGGAGCCTACTTTAAAAATATATATAATATATATATATTATATATATACCTTTCTGATAATGAGATCTTGATGATTCCATCTATTTACTCAAAAATACATTTGTACACCTACCAGCCATATTCCTGGCAGTGGGGAAAAAAGACATTTTAGCTAGAATGTAACAGGATAATTTTTTTTTCAGTTTTCTAGGAATTTTGGCTAAAATCTTAAAGCTTAGGACAATAGTGCTAGATACATTCATGTAGGACATACTAAAAGCTAGTGAAATTGGCCCAGTGACCTCTTCTCCATCTTTGCTATATAAGAGAAATAGAAAACATTTTAAATGGAATTGTCGAAAGGAATTTTTAGGGATAGCAACTAGAATGACTTTTTAAAAATTTCCTTCTAAACTTGAGTTGCTAGAGAGTTTCTTAAGAAACCACTTGTACAGATTCAGTATGCCTATAAAAGGAGAGTAGCATTACATTCTCTGGATGGAAATTCCTGAACTGCAGAAATTTATATGTCCAAGTCATGTTCCCACTCAGATGGAGTACAGTGGAACAGTTCTTGGAGGAATTGGACATTATCTTCTAGAGTTTGTGGGGCATAAATGAACATAGGAATCAGGAGTGGGGGATCCCTGGGTGGCGCAGTGGTTTGGTGCCTGCCTTTGGCCCAGGGCGCGATCCTGGAGACCCAGGATCGAATCCCACATCGGGCTCCCGGTGCATGGAGCCTGCTTCTCCCCTCTGCCTGTGTCTCTGCCTCTCTCTCTCTCTCTGTGACTATCATAAATAAATAAAAATTTAAAAAAAATTAGAAAAAAAAAAAAGGAATCAGGAGTGGATTTAGTAGCTCCAAATGGCAATGCAAGGAGCAAAAGAGATCAGCAGCTGGCCAGACTGCAGTTTTACCTTTTGGTGTGTCAAAATGAGTGGTTTTTCCTTTGGGCCAAGTAGACTGCTCAGAAGGTAGTCAGCTTGAGTCATCTTGAGGTCTGGATGGGACCATGCCCAAGAAGGCTGCTTAATGGAGTGAAAGGACCAAAACAGGGAAAAGCTATGGGTGTACTGCCCTCCCAGGAGTTTAGAGGGTGTTGCAAGAAGTCATCCAGAGGATGAAAGAATTCATTATGGAGGTCAATGGCTGGTGCTCTGAAGAATGACTAATGAGCTCCACAAAGAAGAAAGCACGTCGCCACATATTATGAAATAGAGTCCTAGAGCCTAGATTTATAAATACATCAGCCAATATAAGATTCGTTTTCCTCCTCCTCTAATTCCCCTATTCTTTTCCAACCCTGGAGGAGTCTGTTATTGATTGCTATGTAACAACTAATCCTCAAATGTGATATCTTAGATACAATAAAAGTTAATTTTTTCACAGTTTTTATGGATCAACAATTCAGAAGCGGCTTGGAGGTAGTTCTAGCTAAAGATCTTTCATGAAGTTGCATTCCAGATGTTGGCGGGGATGCAGCCATCTGAAAGCTTGACTGAGGCTGGAGGATTCACTTCTAAGATGGCATACTCACTTGGCTGTTGGTAGGAAGCTTCAGATTTTTGTTGGCTTTTGGAAGGAGGGCTCATTTCCTTTCCATGTGACCCTCTTGATAAGGCTCCTCAAGGGTCTTCACAGCTGGTTTTCTAATAGAACATTATCTAACAGGACAGGGAGGATTGCCACAGTGCCTTCTATGACTAACTCAGAAATAGCACTCTGTCATTTCTGGAAATTGCTGTCACACAGGTCAGCCCTGTTCAGTGTGGGAGGGGACTACAAGAACTGGGTGACTACCAGGGAGTACAAATTATTTGAGGTAATTTTAAGGCTGGCCACACCTGGCTAGCAAGAGTGGTAGAGTTGAGGGAAGAGGGAAAGATGAGGCCAAACATTTGATCCTCACCCCCTCTTCTCCATGGGACCTCTCAGAGCCTAATTCAGGAAAGTGGGAGGTGCTTTGAATCAGACTTAAGGCTGAAAATGAGTCATAGTTACTAAATGTAGAACACTTGTAAGTCCCAGTTTGCATGGGAGAGTCCTTGTTTACTGCTGTACTTCTATCCAGACTGACTTTATATTTTTCCCGGATATTTAACTTTTAATGAAGTATTAATATTAATAGTTACATTAAAATATATGAGGGTAGCTTTGGCAGGTCTGCAATTTATGTTTCCATTTTCTGACTTGGTCTTATCTAGTAGTGTGTGAGATGCTTGTGGAGTGAACAGTGCTAGCCCATTTCTCATCCTCTGCCCTTTCTTTTTAAAGACAGCAGCAGAATGTGTGCAAGATAAAAGGAAGTGTGTGACGCATGGTGCTGGGGATGACTACTTTCTAGTCTCAGATGGGAATGGAAGAAGTAGTTGACTCAGTTGTCACATTGTGCCACGAATCGCAAAATTCATGAAGCTACTGAATCCTCACTTGTTTGGGTCAGTGGGAAACATGGGAAATTATAGGCTGTGTCCAAGAAATATAGGAAGGAAATTGGGTCTAGACAGCCATGCCATAGTCTGTGTAGACAGTAATCCAAATGTGTTTCCTCTTTTGGCTTCTCAGTTTTGTTTTGTTGTTTTTCAGAAGGGGGGAGGGGCAGAGGGAGGAGGAAAGCAAGAACCCTAAGCAGCAGGAAAAAAAAAAAAAAAAAAAAAAAAAAAAAAAAGAACCCTAAGCAGGCTCCACACTCCTATCGGAGCTGGCCATGGGGCTCCATATCAGGACCGTGAGGTCATGACCTGAGCTGAAATCAGGAGTCAAATGCTTAACTAACTGCACCACGCAGGCACCCCACGTGGCTTTTCAGTTTTATAAGGTGCAATTTGACAATTAGTTATTTTACTGGTTTTATGTGAATTTTTTTTTGCAATATACCTTTTCTGTATCTATGAGCTCCAAAAAGTGAAAGTGCATATTTAATGAAAAAATTAGGTGCTCAATTTTTACCTCTCAAGAAAATTGATGTTAAAAACAAAATATTCATCAGTGTTTTCCACTCCCTCAGTTGGGGTCATAGTGGTATGATTGATCATATGAAAACCAGAAGTCACAAATCTGCTGAAGTATCGACGACCACTTCAAATGTTAGTTGTCATTTAAGAAGACTGTTCAGAGGGTGATGATTTCCTATTAACACGTGCAGCTGCAAAAGGTGTGTTTACAGGTTACTCATTGAAACATGACTTGTCTTTCAGAATGAGATCACTGTTCTAAATTGATTTTTTTAAACTTCAAAATATGCATACAGGTAAAATAAAAGCATAGCTCATAATGTGTTGGCTCCACTGGCAGAAGAGGATCTTTGCACAGTTCAAAGATTTGAATTTCATATCAGTATCATCAGATATTTCAGATTAAAAATGGGTTTATTTTAGTAATGGTACCATTTTAAGAAACCAAATTTATGGAATCAAGGCAAGGCTTTGGGAAGGTCATTGTGTCAAAGATGAAATAGCTAACATTTTTCTTTTTTTTCTTTTTTTTTTTTTTAGCTAACATTTTTCTGAATGCTTCTATAAAAGTTCACTTTTAAACGTTCAAGACTGTAGCGATGCCTGGTTGGCTGAGTTGGTAGAGCGTGTGACTCTTAATCTCAGAGTCTTCAGTTCAAGCACCATATTGGGAGGAGAGTTTATTTTAAAAAAAGAGAAATAATTTTAAAAAGGATCAAAACTAAAAACTAAAAAAAATTAAAAAGAAGGATCAAAACTGAAGAAATAACCATTTTGTAATTTATTTTATTTTTTTTCCATTTTGTAATTTATACTTACATACAAATGTATTATTTACATTTAAATATATTTAAAATATGAATGGATTTGTTTTGTGGTAAAATACAAATGTGATAATAAAATTTTTGGTCGAGTCCACCCGGTATAATGGGAAAAACAATGTTCTACTAAAATAAAAAAAAGATACAGAGCAGTGCTTGGAATTGGTGGTAATGTATAAATAAGTCATAATTACACCCGTAAAAGCAATATTCTATCAATTCAAATAGAAGCTGTTGTTCTCAGACTTCAAAAAAATCACATTACATATATACAAAGAGTTTCCATTGTGCTTTTGTGAAAACACTTATATTTTGTAATAGTAACAAAAAAATCAGCATGATTGTTTAGACGTGTGATGTCCATGATCAATCTGATTTTAGAAATGATTAAATTATTAAGGTGTCTGAGTGGCATAGTTGGTTAAGGGTCGGACTCTTGGTTTTGGCTCAGGTTGTGATCTCAGGGTCATGAGATAGCCCGGCGTTGGGCTCTGTGCTCAGCTCAGTCTCTCTGTCCTTCTCCCTCTGGCCCTCTCTCCTGCTCTCTCTCTCAAATTAAAAATATATATATATATATTGAATTTTTGAAGAACTACTGATAAATCAGCCTAAGAGTTCTATGTTATTTAATTTTTTTCTCCATGGAGGTCTTCTAAATTTTGGCTGCATTTTATTCAAAATCTATAGATAAATTTATATTCTGTACCAGAATTTCATCAGATGAGAAGATATGGTGACTCTGTAATGTGTCAACGTGGCTAAGCTGAATTACTTTTCACAGAGTTCCTTCCCCGGTACAGTTTTGCTTAGTTTGGTCCATCAGAGACATTTTGCTTGGGTTTGGTGGGTGGAAAAAAAGCAGCAGGAACTGAGGTGGTTCATCTTGAGTGGTCAAGGTGGGTGTCTTTATAACTCTTTTCACTCACCTGCTGATTCGCGTCCTGGACGCCCACTGTTCCATCTTCCTTTTCCTCCTGCTTCAGCTCCTTTCACTTCTAGATCAGGTGAGTGTTAAGCGTCCTGACAAAGGGCACCAGCTTTTCCTGAAGAACACCCACTTTATGAAGGTAGGAGGTGGAGAGAACTAATGCAGTTCCTGTCCCATGTTCGTAGTTTCCTGCCCCAACTCCTGGGCAGCAGCTCATGTCTGTAGATTTCAGATTGTTCTTGTTCTCTCCAGCTTTATGTCCATCTCTCCTGCCTGCCTACCTTTCCTGGAAATATCATGTTCCAAAATAAACACGAAGACCGCAGCATTACAAAGACTTACCTTTCCCTAATGTGAAGTCCCTGTAGGGAGTCCTTCATAATGCAGGTCCTCTTACAGTTAGCACAGCTATATTCCAAAGTATGACCTAGATGCCTGTTGGAGTCTCCCTAGCCTTTAAGGGACACACTGAGAATTCAGTGGCTTCTCAAAGTCTTTCTGTCCTTCCTCAGAGGCCTTAGGTTCTCATGGTCACCTCTGGCGCTGAGATCCTTTTTCTACTGAATTGTCCTATTCGTTGATCATCTCCTCACCCCTTACATGCTGGCCCACCTCTGCGATCTTTCCATTCCTGGGTGCAGCTCAAACCCTTCCCTCTCCACGGTGTCCAAACAACCTCCCCCAACGTGTAAAGTACAACTGTATACATAATGTATTTGAGTGTATAGCTGTACAGAAAGCTTGAGAGAAGGGAGGTGCCATTGCAGCAGTATGCCTGAGGCATTGACAGGTTTTCTTTCACGTTTATAAGCATATTTTATTTTATTTTATTTTATTTTATTTTATTTTATTTTTTTAAGCTTTCAATTTTATTTTATTATTTTTTATAAATTTATTTTTGATTGGAGTTCAATTTGTCAACATATAGAATAACACCCAGTGCTCATCCCGTCAAGTGCCCACCTCAGTGCCCGCCACCCAGTCACCCCCACCCCCCGCCCACCTCCCCTTCCACCACCCCTAGTTTGTTTCCCAGAGTTAGGAGCCTCTCATGTTCTGTCTCCTTTTCTGATATTTCCCACTTATTTTTTTCTCCTTTCCCCTTTATTCCCTTTCACTATTTTTTATATTCCCCAAATGAATGAGACCATATAATGTTTGTCATTGACAGATTTTTAAAGTGCCTCAGTGATTGCAATATACAGTCAAGATTGAGAATCACAGCCTAAAAGTAATTCTGGTATTGTCTCTTGAGTTTTTTTTTTCCACCTTTGTCCATACACTGTACATGGCTTGAATCACATTTCAGTGTATGAACTTCACGAGAGCTGGATCTCTGTTTTGTTCACTGCTTCCCAGGGTCTAAAACAGGTCCTGGAACATAGTAGGTGCTAAATAGTATTTGTTGAACAAATGAATGGAAATCATTCAGTCGGTTGGTATAGCCGAAGTAACAGATTCAAAGGTATTTTCAACCTGATAGCAGATAAAATATGTTCTTTTTGATTTACATTTACTGCCTCAAGCTTTAATACATCTCACAAGTGATTAGAGTAGAAATTCTAAAATAAAAATGTGAGACTTTGGGATGGGATCTTTGAGCTTCTAAAACTGCCTGCAAGGTTTTGCTCATGTGTGTGCGTGTGTTTGTTTCCAGAAGTTCCAAAACTTTATTTTTTTTCAAATACCAGTATGACTATGGGACTGGTTATAGAAGTTATAGAGTTAGGTGTTTTTCTTTCTTGCTTCTTTGTTTTTTAAAGATTTTATTTATTTATGAGAGACACACACACACAGAGGGAGGTAGAGACACAGGCAGAGGTAGAAACAGGCTCCATGCAGGGAGCCCGATGTGGGACTCGATCCCGAGTCTCCAGGATCACGCCTTGAAGAAGGCGCTAAACTGCCAAGCCACCCAGGCTGCCCCCACAACTTTATGTATATGACCCAGAAGGGTTAAGAATCACAATCAGGGGATGTGTGGTGATTTAAAGAGGCCTTTCCTTCATAAAGGATTCCCTAGGGTTCCTTTAAAAAGTCAAATTGCCTTACACATTGAAAATGAGATTTAGCAGGTGAAAATCTATACATTTCATACACTTTCTCAGTAATCCATTCATTGACTAATATGAATATCATATTAGTGCTTACAAAGCGGGGAGGTGAAAATTGCAAATGTAAGTAAGTGAAGGAACCCTTGAAGGAGCCTGGATTTTTGGTAGTTTCATACTTGACTCCCCCAACCTCAGACAGATTTGGCCAATTACAGGAGCAAGGGTTTAAAAGGCTTCTGACTCACTATAGATGTGATTGATTCTGCAAATGTGCCAATTCCCCTGCTCTCTCTAATTATCTGATTGAAAGCACCAGTTGCTCAGAAGTGCTAAGCAAATAAATTGCCTCTTATTTGTTAGGAGCTGCAGCAAGTACGGAAGATTTTGGAAGATTTCGAGCTGGTAAAGGTCGTATAATGCCCTGTGATTGTTCCTTACAGCTTTGGGGAGTAGTCTAAGGTTAACTTTTCTTTTGTGAGTTGGTAAAGTCCTATTTTCAGATTGGTTTTCTCCCTTCGTTAAGATAAACAATGTTTAGCTTTTGTGTGATGATCATTCAGTACATCAAAATGCCCCATCTAGCAAATATTTGTTGTTTTTACAGTTTGCAAATTACTGCAAACCATCTGTATTTAATAATCAGCTCTGTAAGGATAATATGCGGTTAAAAATCTCTATAGAAACTGGAAAAACAATAAACATACTTGTATATTAACATTCTTGGTTAAATTTTGGATCATGCTGATTTTTTTTTAAACCGTGTTAGTCACAATACCTTTTTAACATAAGCTGAGGTTATATAAGAGTGATTTTGAGCTGTTTATATTCAATTTCAGGTGGAATTTGAGATCTATAAGAATAAGAGCTTGTAAGTTTTTTTCATATAAATTTTTCTCCTCCCAGACCTATATATGCGACTATTGTAGATTTTAGACTATGACTGGCAGGTTCTCCTCACTGTGAATTTAAATCTGATGAGCACACTCCAACTTTTAAATAGGACCCTAAAGTATTTTATTTTAATAGCAGTTTTGCATCTGTCGCAATTTATACTAATCTTCCATGACTTGTGGCATTCTTTAGATTTACTGACCCAGAGGTCTTGAATATAATCTCACATCAAACAGAATCCTTTTTATCACTCACTGCCACTGGCTTTGTGTGGAAAAATAAATGCTTTTCTATTTGAGCGGTAATGATATATTTAATTCTGGCAAAAGCTGGTAGTCTTGTTTCAAGCTTTCGGAGTGCAGTTCTGAGCTGAAAAATCTGCATTTCCAATATTTTAACAGTAAATGTTAATTGGGTATAAGATTGACTTAGAAGTATAAATGAGATATTTGACATGTCCTATAAAACAGATTATTTTTTGTTATGCTTTAGACTTGATTTTTAAGTACTCTTTACACCCAGTGTGTGGTTCAAACTCACAACCCCGAGATCAGGAGTCCCACACTCAACTGACTGAGCCAGCCAGGAGCCCCTTGAAATTCTCTTAACAGCAGTATTTTCTTCCATTTAAATTCTCCCCTCTACAAACAAAAGGAGACATAATGTGGAATCAAGCCTTTTCAACCGGTTAAAGGCACATTAGTGATCACTCTAACTGACATGAGAACACAAATCTTTCACAGCTGACAGGCTACCAGGTGCTGTGGGGACCCACCGTAGAAAGGGACAAGAATTTGAAGGCAGCCAGAAGATGTAATTGCCCTTTGTCTCTTTCACTTGACAGCTGTAGCCTTGGACAATTGACTTAACCTATTTGGACCTCAATTTCCCCATGTGGAGGTTAAAAACAGTCAAGCAGCTTCCAAGGTCACACTGAGGTTTGTCTATCTCAAAAGCCTTTTCAGGATCAGCTGCTCCAAGGTGTGATTTACACACCTGCATTTCTTTTAAAGCTCTTCAGGTGATCCTTCTGTGTAGCCAGGGTTGAGAAACCTAACGGAGCAGGTATCTGCACATTATTATCCAAGGGTCAAAGCTGGTCAGCCACCTATTTTTGTAAATAAAGTTTTATTGTAATACAGCCATGCCCATTCATTTATGTATTGTCTGTGGCCACTTCTGTGCCACAACAGTGGCGTTGAGTGGTTGTGACAGGCCATCTAACTGATAAAAGCACAAGTGCTATCCAGCTCTTTGTGAAAAAGATTTGATAACCACCATCGTGGAGGAATATGGAATCTGAAATCGGATAGGATTGGATTTATTTATTTATCTTTAATTTAAAAAATATTTTATTTATTCATGAGAGACACAGAGGCAGAGACAAAGGCAGAGGGAGAAGCAGGCTCCATGCAGGGAGCCCGATGTGGAACTCGATCCTGGGACTCCAGGATCACGACCTGAGCTGAAGGCACATGATGCTCAACCGCTGAGCCACCCAGGTGTCCCTAGGATTGGATTTAAATTTTGATTTGATTTTTTGCCTCTTGTTTATGGTATGGGGTAAGTCCTGACAAGTATCTGAGCCTTCAGATTTCCTCATGTGCAATAGGTATGGCAAAGGTGCCTCCTTTGTAGGGTAGTTGTAAGAATTGGAGGAGATAATGGATTGAAAGTGCTTCAGTTGAGTCAGGCATGCAATAAATGTTCATTGAATATTTGTTCATCATCTCCTCCCTCTCCCCCTGGTGTTTCCATGCATGCAGCACATGCACATTTAGTATCTAGAAAAGGAGACTAGCTGCCAGAAGACCAGTGGTCTTATGTCCTGAATCTTGTAGCACTCTAGGTTTAGCAGTCTCAGGTGTAGTCCTCCCCTCCTCTTCAGCAAGCTGGGCCCACAGCTATGGCGAGCACAGTTGCTACAAATTACCAGTGAGGAGTGGGGAGGAGAAAAGCCCTTTCTGAAATCTGAAATATTTCCTTGCTGTGGACTTAAGTGAGTAAAATTCCAGGCCAGGAATAGATTTTCATTTGCTAAGTGTATATTGAACTACTATCATGTATCTGGTACTAGACTAAGGTACTGAGAATATGGTTATGAACAATACATGGTCATTCCCTGAAGTGCCTTAGACTATAATGGGGAAGACCCATAAGTAGATTATCAATTGCAAAATAATATGATCAGTGCCAAGACAGGTAGTGGTAAACATCAAGTGCTATTGGGCAAAGGGGTGGACAGCTATGCTAAGTCTTGGGGTGGGGGTTGTCTGGCAAGACTTCCTGTGGGCAATAATATCTGGGCTGGGTGTTAGAGGATGAAGAGTGAATCAGGCCAAGAACAGTCGTGTTCCAGGGAGGATAAAATGCTTGTGTAAGCAAAGGCCCAGAGGTAAAAGAGTGATTTGATTAGGATCTGTAAGAATTTGGGAATAGGCAGGCCAGGGAGTTTTGAGTGGTGGTGGTGGTGGTGGTGGTGGTGGTGGTGGTAAGAGATGACACAGGTATCTGCAGTTTCCTAATGGTTATGAAGGTTCAAGTTCTTGTTAATAATTAGTAGCTAAATATTCGCTATTATTTGGAAGCCCTCCCCTCCTCATTCTGGACCAAATTGTCTAATCCATGCAATTTACTCTAAGGTCAGGAGAAAAGTACATAATCAGATAAAATGCAGCTCATGATTTTCTCATTCGTAAGTATTTTTCTCCAGTTTCTACTTTTTCTCCATTTTCTAGCTCTGTGAAAGTCTCTCCTCATATCCACTTGCTCATATCAGAAACTCAGGACCTCTCTTGTTTCTCTCCCTGGCATCTATTAGTCATCCATAACCAAGTCCTAGGGTTTGTACCTACTTACTATCTCCAGTTTTCCTAGTCTCAACCTCCCAGTTGGGAGAGGTAATCAGAAGGACTGGTGGTTGGCCTGCGAGCTGGGCCTGGCCCCAGCAATTGGAGCCTCTTTACCCCTTCCTTTGTTCTTGGAATGTGCACTATGATTGCCTTACCTACTCCCAGAAGGTGTCCCGAGGACATACCCTTGTGATAGTGATATGGTATTGAGACCATCTGGACAGCAGACATGACCAAACCCAATGAAGGCTCGATCCCACAACCCTGGGATCACGACCCAGGCCAAAGGCAGACACTTAACTAACTGAGCCACCTAGGTACCCTCAGTGTTTTTCTTTAAACTTGTTAAAAATAATTTCAGCTACTTTTTGTTTTTCTACCACATTTTACCTAGAGAAATTCAACCTACAGTGACCACCATTCATAAAAAGTCACATTGTTGGGATGAGATATCTGGAGAAGAGGATGTTTACTCAAAAATGAGTTTTAGTAAAGGCAGATCATCTTACAGCATGCTTTGAACCAAAAGAGAAGAAAGGTAACAAATGCTGAGTATTTCCTATGTACCAGGGTTGAAAACCATCATCTAATGTAATTGTTACCTTAAAGCGGTAATGTAGAGGCTGATTATTGTCAGTGATTTGTTGAACTTAATGCAAGTAGCAAAGTAAGCACTGAAAGCCAGAGGTTTCTCATTACCAGGTTTGTACTGTAGACCATGGAAATGCTGGCATAGAAGAGGTTATAATGGGGGGGGGGCAGCACAGGAATCATGAAAATGTCTTGTTTATTATAAGGCACTTCATACTTGTTCTACTGCTTTTGCACTAGCTCTTCATTAAGCACCCTTTTTATGGAATTCAGATTTGTGAGTCATCATGATAACCTTTAAAAGGGAATAACTTAAAGACGAACAATACATACTCTATATCCTTAAAGAATTTATAGTCAAGTGGAAAACTGGGCATGTAAAATACTCTGCGTGAAATGGCATGGGGCCAGGGGTGCCTTGCTGCTTAGTCAGTAGAACGTGACTCTTGATCTCATGAGTTTGAGCCCCACTTTGGGGGTAGAGATTATTAAAAAAAAAAAAAAAAAAAAAGAAACAATGGCACCTGGAATAAGTAACAAAAGCAAAATCTGAACCCAGGACTGTCTCCCTTCAAAATGTTATAACTGGTGTAAAAGAAAAGTATCATTGGAATGAATGAATGAATGAGTCCCTCATGGCACCCTGAGGGGATTTGCTTATTCAGTAAACCTTTTCCAATTGCCTACCTGTACTGGATGTTATGCTAGGTGTGGAGGACTTCAATAAACCCATATTTTAAAGGAAGTTACAATTATGGTATTAGATAAATATAAAGAAACCCTTCGATGGTCCATGAAAGGAAAAGGAGCTAGTAAGTGGGTTAAGTTCACATCTGACTGGGGAAAAAAAAAAACTCATCAGCTGGTGAAACTACTAAGGGCAAAGGAGAGAGCAGTTAAGGAAAAAAGACTTAGGGAGCATGGAATTTAAGATTAAAGGACAAACGTAGAAGCATCCCTGTAGTGCTTAACACTTACATGCCATAATGGAGGATGAAGGCAACCTGCAGATAAAAGTGAAAGGCATTAGGTATTGGGATTCCAATGAGATGTGCATATTTATTAGATTTACAGTATATCCTTTTTTAAGCAAATTCTTAGGGGAGCACAGCAGCTCCCCCTATTCCTAATGTACAAACTGGAGGAGACGAAAGGAAATGTCAGGTCTCTGCTTCTGAAGGATTTTTGAGGGATAAAAGAAAACCACCCACATAAGATCATTGCTGTGGGAAAGTCAGTTGGCTTGAGTTAGAAAGATGTTTAAGTGTTCCAGTGGAAGAAGAAAAGAAGTCTGATCCAGGTAGAGAAATACTGACCCCAAGGCCAGAAGCTTGGAAAGTTTAGGACTTGTTGGGGGTTAATAGCCCATAATCCCATCCTCTTGTCCTAGCTTTATCCTCCATGATATGCACCCAGGTAAGATATTTACAATTGTGCCAAAATCCCTTAAAGTTAATTTTGTAGAGGTCAAATGAGTAGATGAACAGAATTAAATTAGGCAGGAGATTAAGAGTTGAGACTATAGTGTACTAATGAAGATTGGAGTTTAAAATTAGATCATGTCCTGTGGGGCATTGGAATAGGCCAGGTTCCCTAATTGAAAGTGTATATGTATAGCGGCCTATAGGTAGCAAACAAGATTCCACAATGGAGGTGTTCGAATAGCTTTGCTCATGCTAGGCAGTGATTGCCCAAACCTGTCTGGGGATGTAGTTCAAAGGTTCTAGGTCTTTAAAAAAAAAAAAAAGTCAACTAAAACATCGAATGCAAGCATTATAACAGCTATTTAAGTAAGTTCAGACCAAGCTTTTTATTTTTCTTCTAAGCTAACTTTTTTAACAGCATGTAGTCTTCTGATAAATTGTATTATGTAACTTGATGTTCTGTGTAGATTAGACTTAGGTTTGTTTTTTGATCTCTGAAGGTCAGTAAAATAGAAGTAGTATATTTTTAATCTGAAGTTAAGTAGTTGGAGATGGCTGAACTGTTGGCTGGATGGGATAGAGTATCATAATGAGAAATGCATTCTAGTCAGCCAAGAGAGGTTTGTGATGGGAAATGGTTAGTGGAAAAGGCTAGTTTTGCTGATTGAATGCTTTTAAAATAAGTGAAGTCTTACAAACTGTTAGTAATAATGCATGTGTGGCCTTCACCAGGCTGTTGCTCTGGAATTGTCATGAGAATGAATAATGCTGTGTTGCAATCACTATACTATTTAGGACTCTATTACCACACAACTTTGGTGAAGACTACTTTTAAACCCAGTGGAGAATCCTCACAATGTCTTGTTTTGAAATGTAATTTGATTCTTGTTGATTCCTTTAACTTAGTCTCCTAAAGAATGAAACCTGCTGTGTGTGTGTGTGTGTGTGTGTGTGTGTGTGTGTGTGTGTGTTTCAGACATAGAGTTTAGTGATTCATCACTTGCATACAACACTCAGTGCTCACTGTAACAAGTGCCCTCCTTCTAAACATGTTTAAGTTACAAAGAAGTCATGATGAATGGAATTAATGAAATAGATTCACTTCTTCAGATACAGCTATCTGTTCTCAAGTATGTGCTGTGAATCAGGAGATCTCAGATTTTCACCTATGTGGTGACGTGTAATAACCTTATGAGAAGGGTTTAATTATCCTGTTTGACAGATGATGAAACTGGTTGAGGAAGTAAAGTGATTTGTTCAGGTTCACACAGTGGTTAAGCTAAAGGTGAACCTTGCTCTGTTCCATTTACTCTACGTTCCTTAAAATCTTCAGTACTGCCTTGCCTTGACACACGCTAAATGTTAAGAAATGAAGGCCATATTTTACACATAGGACCTATCAATCCAACAGAAGAATGAAAAATTATTAAGTTTAGAAAGTAGAAAGAAAATCTATATCCTTTCTTCTAGTACCTCATGTTTTATTGATTGAGTTGCTTAATAATACTAAAGGTTCAAATATGGTGACCAAAAGTCGGGGCAATTATGAGGTAAGGATTGTAGGATGCCACGTATTTAATTTGGTGTCCAGACTGTCAGCATTTACCAAATATGTGCCTATCTCAGAGTTGGTTATTCAGTTCATGGGCACATGTTACCTCATTTAAGAGTTCAAGAACAGAAAGTCATAAAATATATACATTTTAAAATCTATTTAATTTGCAGTTGCAGTTCTAATATTCTGTTAGGTTTTAGGCCTAACTCTGGATCTCATGCCTTCAAATTGATTTTCCATAACAATCATGACACAGATACATCATTATAGGTAGGTTGAATGAGAACCCTATTGAAGTCCATGTATAAAGAAATTGAATAACAACCTATAAACTGCTTTTCTATTATCTGAATACTTTTTGATAAGATGTAATATATCTTACATAAATCCTGTAAAGCTAAAAGACTAAATAAAACAGTTTAAAAGAATACTTTGCTTTTCAAGTAGGATTTATTATTTTATGTACATAAAAAAGAAAATCTTAAAAAAAAACCCTCTACACCCAATGTGGGGCTTGAACTCACAACCCCACAATCAAGAGTCCTATGCTCAACTGACTGGGCCAGCCAGGCACCCCGGATTATTCATTTTAACTTGCCTATTTTAAAGCCTATAGGTTATTAACTGATTTTTCACCCAAATCTATTTCTGTAATCAAATAAGTGTAGGATATGGTCATTTACTCTATATGATGGCACATGGGTCATATCCAGCCCTCTGCTTATCTTTATTAAGTTTTATTGAAACATTACCATAGCCATATCTATTCTATTATTTTGAATGTTCCTTTGAACTACAAATGGAAAGCTAAGTGGGTACAACAGACACCCTGTGGCCTGCACAATCTAAAATATCTGACCATTATAGAAAAAGTAGCTAACCCATTGTCTGAACCCAGAAGTCATCTTTTTTTTTTTTTTTAAGATTTTATTTATTTATGAGAGAAAGAGAGAGAAAGAGAATAAGCCTCCATGCTGGAAGCCCAACGTGGGACTCAATCCTGGGTCTCCAGGATCAGGCCCTGGGCTGAAGGTGGCACTAAACCACTGAGCCACCTGGGCTGCCCTGAACCCAGAAGTCTTCTTAATTGCTAGAGTTCACAGAGCCGTCAATTATCTAATGTGCCTTGTAAATTTCTCAGAAGAGGATGTCTTTACATACATATTTTCTAAACTTGTTCATAATATTGTGTTGACTTCAGTCCTTGGCGTTAGTGTCTCGTTGGGTGATTTCAGAAGTACAGTTGATTGATTGGAAAAGACCAACACATACATTCATAGTCTGCTATAACTTGCAGATTAATTTAGCCAAGGGCACAGAATCTTAACAGATATAACACGGTCTCCTGATGAACAGCACCCAGTTGATGACACTGCAAAAGGTAGAGACTTCTACAGAGGAGAAGCTTAATTTTAAGTTATTCCACAGTTATCTTTCATTTTCAGGCTCACATCAGTATTGAAGAAAAATATCCGTATCTCTTTGCTTAGTCTTTCCATTTAAGGGGATCGTTGCAAACATTAGGCTTTCCTAGATATTGGCCCAGACTCCGTATCTGTGAGATCACATCTTCACTCTTAATACTAGAGTCTATGCCCTTGAGTCTCTAAGAAGTACCTCTTCCTAGTTCCCATCATCGTGGAAAGCCCATTTTCCTGAAACTGTGGAATAAACCTCTTTTGAAACAATCCTTTGAAGTTCTTAATTCCTACATCACAAGTATATTATTGTCTCCTATTTTAAGATATACCTTTTAATTGTATTTAGGGGTATTTTATTGTATTTATTCTTTACTATTTCCTTAAAAGTAAGACATCTGGCTTGGATGATAGAGGATATAAATTACCTTTTCAGTATCTATCAAGATAATCACATTATTTTATCTCTGTTTGACTTATGAAAGAGCTAAGTTTCTTTGACTTGCTTCCTAATCATTGAATCACTCTTTCTTCTGTATATTTACATACCCAGTATTGAGTTCATAATAAAAACTCATAAAGGTAACACAAAACAAACTGTAACTCTTGAGTATCAAGAGAAACAACAAACTTCTGAACTTAAAACCAACCTATATAGACTGTAAACACTAGAGTTATCAGAGGAAGTATATTTAACATGTTTGAAGAAATAAGAGGGTCTTGAAGTAGGGCTAAGAAATAAGCTACTTGACTAGTGAAATTTGATAAAGGGTTAATGTTCTAGACCTAAAAAAAATAATTTCAAACTTAGTATATGGGTTAAAAAGAATGTTAAGTGTAGGTGAAGAGAATCGATAAACTTGACTGTATATCTGAAATTACTCTGAATTCTGCACAGAGAAATTAAGAGATGGAAAATAGAACGTGTATGCTAAGAGTAATGGATGACAGACCTAGAAGGACTAAGAAGCATCTAGTTAAAGTACTAGAGGTATAGAATAGAAAGAATGGAAAAGAGGAAATTTTTAATTTAATACCTAAGTATTCTCCAAAATTGGTGAGAGTCTAATCTCTAGACTGAGGATCCCCAACACATTTCAAATAGGATAAATAAGATTAAATCCATGCTGAAGTACACTTAAGATAAACTAAGGAGTGCTAAAACAAATTATAAAAGCAGCCAGAGAAAACCTAGGTCACATACAAAAGACTGACCGTTAGAGCTGAGCTAGCAACTGTAAAGATGGAAGCCAGGAGACAGCCAAGAGCATTAGATTTAAATTAGCTCTTAAAAATAAGGACAGACATTGTTTTCCTATAAATAGATTTAAGAGAATTCATTTTCCAAAATAATTCTTCCAAACAATGAAGAGATACTTTTCTCAGAAAGTATGTTAAGGTTAAAAGAGTACTCCTCGACTGACTTAATTAGGCTCATGTACTTGGAAAACCAGACAAGGGCAGTAGAACAAAGGAAACTTCTATGCTGGTTTTGGTCATGAAAATTAATACTTAATAGAAATTAGAAGTTGGTTTTGCAGTTTCTTAAGTCTACATATAAATACCACATATTACGTATGACCTACATCGTAAGATTGTTTATTCCAAGAATGTAAGTCTGTCTCAACATTAGAAAAATGATTAATGATTAAATGATTAACACGGTTCCTATTAAAAGATTAAGGGTGAAAATCTATATGATAACTTCAGTATATGCAGAAAAAGACTTTGATTAAAACTTTAACTCTGTGATTTCATAATTTATGATGCACAATTTTAGCAAACAGGGTATAGAAAGAAACTCCTTGATCAGGTATATTGACATGACTGAAGCAAATATACTAACGTAAATCCTTTAAAAGATGGAATAGGGCAAAAAAGAACACTACCACTACCACTCTAAAAATGCAGTGATTAGAGTCCTGAGCCAAGGCAATAAGATCATAAAAAGTTCAATAAATTAAATGCATATAGTGTAGAATGGAAGATGCAAAGCCATTATTTGCTGAGTCCTTTAGGGTAATGATTTAAGAGCGGAGCTTTGGGGCCCAACTGCCTGGGTCCAAGTCCTGGTTTTGGCCCCTATTATCTATATATCCTTGGATCTATGTGCCACAGTTCCCCAGGTGGAAAACACATACTAATTACTTAAAATTGGTACCAATAGTACTAATATGAGGATTAAATTAGTTAATATTTGTAAAGTGCTTGGAAGTAAGCCTAGTGCACAAGTGTCATGAAAAAGATGAATTAAAAAAAATCACAGGTGAAGAGCGCCTGACTGGCCCATTCAGTAGAGCATGTGACTCTTGATCTTGGGTTTATGAGTTTAAGCCCCATATTGGATGCAGCATTTACTTAAAAAAAAATCACAGAAATCATTTTCTGAAGTTGCCTCTGGCCCAAGCAGTTGCATATACCTACTCCAGCCTGCTTCTCTCTCTCTCTCTCTCTCTCTCTCTCTTTCTCATTCTCTCTCTGCACCATTTTAGGAAAGTGCTTTATGAAACATTTTGTATTCCAATGAGAAAATGACATTTGATCTCTGATGTGTATGAAAGTCTGTTCTAGTTGGATTAAAGATAGTTTTGAAAGGCAAAATGTTAAAACTTGTAGATAAAAATATAGGACTACTTGTTCAGTAGCCAAGAGACCCATCTAGTGATTTAAATTTAAATAAAACTCAGTTTCTCAATCCATTAAGCATATCTCAAGTACCCAATAGCTACATAGAACCAGTGGCTATCCTATTGGAGCCTAGATTATAGAGCATTTCTGTCACAGAAACTTCTACTGGACAGTGCTGATGTAAAAGATGGTCTTCATGGCCCTAGAGCAGGGGTCAGCAAACTTATGTAAAGGACTAAAGAATAAACACTTTAGGCTTTGTACATCACATACTATCTCTGAGTCCTTGTTTGTTTTTACAACTTTTTAAAAATGTAAAAAACATTCTTAGGCCATAAAAATGCACAATCCCAAATTTTGGCCATCGGGTTATATTTTGTTTACTCTTGCTCTTGGTTCACGGAAAGATTTTTAAGGCAAGAAGCTCCAATGTCTGGTAAATCTGGTTACATTTAAATAAAGAACTTCTATCTATCATGATGACCACAGTTTTGTAGTACAACCTGAAATCTGGCATTGTGATGCCCCCAGATATGGTTTTCTTTTTTAAATTCCCCTGGCTATTTGGGGTCTTTTCTGATTCCACACAAATCTTAAAATAATTTGTTCTAACTCTCTGAAGAAAGTCCATGGTATTTTGATAGGGATTGCATTAAACGTGTATATTGCCCTGGGTAACATTGACATTTTCACAATATTAATTCTGCCAATCCATGAGCATGGAATATTTTTCCATCTCTTTGTGTCTTCCTCAATTTCTTTCAGAAGTGTTCTATAGTTATCTATATCTATCAGAAGCCACCATAAAGGAAATGGAAAGCTGAACCACAAATTTGGAGATCTGTGCAACACAAAATTGGCAATGGAGAAGTATCTAGAACATATGAAAACTCCCACTGTATCTATAACAAAAACCAAATGCTGTGGAACATCATAAAACTCAAATGGCTGGTGAGGATATAAACTAGTACAACTTTGGAAAATTCTTTGATGTTACCTATTAAAGGTGAAGATGAGCAAATTCTTTTTTTTTTTAAAGCAAATTCTGTATGCTATGGATTCCTTATATGTATCTATAAAATTTCCCAATAGACCCTTAGGCATGTGCATCTAGAGTTGTGTAAAGAATGTTCAAAACAAGTTTGTAAAAGCTTGAAATGTGAAACAAGGCAATGTCTACTAATAACTAGAATGGATAAATATGTTATATTCATATGCAATACTACATAACAATAAAAACTATTAATGCATTAGAATGAATGTATTTGAAAATACTGAGGAAAATTAAATGCAAGGATATATTTGCTATGACATAATTTCTGTAAAAGTAAAAACCCTGAGAGATAGTTTAGCAATACAAACACATTTAGAGCGATTGACACAAAATTTAGGACAATGAAGGAAGGAAAGTTATGTGATGTCGTTGGGCACTTCAAAGGCCCTAGTAATACTCTCTTTGTGGATTGACTTTATTTTTGAATCTAAGGTATGCAGAATTGAGTAAATCATTAATCGGTTCCTGAAAAGTTCTTTTCATTGACCCATGCATGTGGGCATAATAGCTCGATCTATGAATCACATAATGAATACTTGTCAAGTCATCATTCAGCACATGAGTTAGAAAAATTTTGATAATACCTACATATGTGTGCCCCATCCCATCCTCATGCCTACGTGAGATAACCATCCTGAATCTTGTGTTGCTTTTTAGCTCAACCTGTTTACAATATTTGCATACACATGTGCATACACAGGCCCTCATGTATATATAATACATCTGTTCAAAAGTATATTCTTTTTTTTTAAGATTTTATTTATGTATTCATGACAGTCCCAGAGAAAGGCAGAGACACAGGCAGAAGGGGAAGTAGGCTCCCTGCAGGGAGCCTGATGTGGGACTTGATCCCAGGACCCCAGGATCACGCCATGAGCCAAAGGCAGACGCTCAACCACTGAGCCACCCAGGTGCCGCCAAAAGTATATCCTATAAAAACTTAAATAAAATTACTTAAAAACTTAAATAGAAAAAAAAAACTTAAATAGAATTACTTTCTAAATGGGGACTTCTTATTGTGGGATGCACATTTTTTCCCTTCAGGACCATGTTGCTAATATTCTCTATCATTTTGCTAAGGTTTTTCATGTTGTTAGAGGAAGTTACACTTCATTCACTTTTGATTGCACTTTAATATTCCACTTGGGATTAAATTGCAGTTTATTTTCTTGTGGAGCATATGTTTTCCCACTTGTTCTTTCCTTACTACTCTTTAAACTCTACATGTGTTACATTTGCTTCTATATGCTTTTAGTAAATTTTAAAACCATGCCATATGATATTTAAGGACACAAAGGTGTTTTGTGTATTAGGTGAAAAGTTTCAGGGTATTTAATAAAGTGTATACACTGATTCACATATGGAGAAATAATAAATGGAGGGAGAAAGCTGTACATACAGTATAATACGCTAAGGGCTAGTGGAAGTAAAATAGTAATACTATGTTTGAAACCTATGGGATGTGCATATAAAGGTGCCTAAGGAGTACTTGGATCAATTTAGGACTTACCAACATATATATTATCACTGCAACCTTGGGAACGGATGAGATCATACTTGGAAAGTCTAGTGTGAGAAAAGGGCCTCGGTGAGAAACTCTAGATAAACTAGCATTTAAGGCAAAGATTGTAGGAGTGAATTTGGCAACAAAGATTAAGAAATTCCATTGAAGTTGGAAGAAAGTCAGGAGTGTGTGTTATTGTGGATGAGAAGAAAGTGTTTCTAGAAGCAAGGTACAGCACATCAGACTGAATGCAGCTGAATGGTCCAGTAAGACAAAGCTGAGAAAGGTTTCAAGCCAGTGGTGGGATGGGAAAGAAAGTCAATTTTAAGTGGGGGAAATGGAGGCCGCCATTGAAGACAGCGATTTCAAGAAATTTGGAAGAAAAGGAGTAAAATGGCTAAGGGAAAAGGAAGTAGGCTTGGGATAGGCTTGTTGACTTACCTGTTTGTTTTTGGTATGTTTTTTAGAATGAAGGAGAACTTACATCTACAAGTGATAGGCAAGAGCTGCTAGAGAATAAATAGTAAACGGCTGTGGAGAGGCAGCAGGATATGTAACTTAATGGTCAAGTACTCACTAAATTATTTTTTTTAATATTTTATTTATTTGACAAAGAGTGTGATCCACAAGCAGGGGGTGCAGCAGAAGGAGAGGGGTGAAGCAGGGAGCCCAATGCAGCGCTTGATCCCAGGATGCTGAGATCCTTAGGTCATGACCTAAGCTGAGATCAAGAGTTGGACACCTGACCGACGAGCCACCCAGACATCCCACCTACTCACTAAATTCCACTTTTGAACCTAATATTACCCTATAGGTTAGCTAACTGGAATCTAAATAAAAACTTGAACCACTAAAGTTCAAGTACTCATGTAAGATAAGAGAAAGGAATAGCATTTGCATTGTGTCTGGAAGGATCAAGAAGATTATGGTTAAGGGAAAGAGGGTAAAATGGCAGAGTGTAATAAGTTGAGGGACTTGCTATCTCCGAGGGGAAAAGAGTTGAAGTGGTTGCTTTGGCTCCTGCAATAACTGAATGATTGTTATACGTTTAATGTTTGGATTCAAGTTGCTGACATTTTATTGAGGATTTTAAGATTATATATTTAATGCATTTCTTTGTGGTTGTGGTGGTAGGGGAGTTGTTAATATGATACACATGTATGCATACATGATCAGACTCTTAAGCCTGAAGCCAGCTGTGTGTCTCTTTATAAGTAATTTTTTTTCTAGATGAGTGGAAAACTCGTCACACTTAAAAATAAGTTATTTAGGGGCACATGGGGGGCTCAGTGGTTGAGCGTCTGCCTTTGGCTCAGGGCGTGATCCTGGGGTCCTGGGATTGAGTCCCACATCGGGCTCCCTGCAAGGAGCCTGCTTCTCTCTCTCTCCGTGTCTCTCATGACTACATAAATAAAATCTCCAAAAAAATAAATAAACTCAGCCACAGTATGTGTAGGTGTTCATCTATTTTCTTTAATTTCACTCTTTCAATTTGGAAAGCTAACCTCTTCATTCAAGAAAGCTACCTTCTAATGTTTGCATACGACTTTTGTTATGATTGTTCTAATGTCTTCTACAGACATCTCAGTTGAGAAGCCTCTTGCAGATTGCTGCACGGTAGATTCAGTTTCTGCAATAATTGTCTTGTTCTTTATTGGTTCTAATACTAAGATTATGTGCTGATGTTTTGTTTTCCTGTACAGTTTGTTTGCTTTTATTTGACGAAAGGTGTGGGTGGTTTTTTTTTTTTTTTTAGATTTATTTATTTTGGTAAAGAGAACAGGGGGAAGGGAAGAGGGAGATAATCTTCAAGCAGACTCCCTGCTGTGCAAGGAACCCCCCCCACCACCCCTCACCCCTGCTGAGATTGTGACCTGAGCCAAACCCAAGGGTCAAAGTGCTCAACTGACCCAGCCACCCAGGCATCCTGCTGAAAGGCGTTAATGATGAAAATGTGATTTTTTTTGTTTTGTTTTCTGGAATAAATATTTTTCACGAGTACACTCAGTCCTCTTCTTCAGTGCTACAGCAATCTGCTTATTTTATGCAGCAGCATTTTTCTAATTCTTTAATGGTGAATTTCCTCTGGGTTTCTTCCCAGGTCCCTCTCTCTGCTCTCTTCATTCTCTTCTCAAGCAATCCCAATCATGCTTGATTTCTCCAGGTATACCACCTATGCGTTTTCCTTTAGGCTTTGTGCTTCTGTATTCTATGATGATTTGAATTTTGTCAGTCTTACATTTTAAGTGATCCTATATGAATTTCACTTAGTGGAAACTGCTCAGTTCATGGCAGGCCCATGGTGCCTTTTCCTGCCCACCCCCCTCCAGTGCTGGGGCATGCTTCCCTGACTCTTCCATTGCCCAGTCCACCAGCTACTATAATCGGGGTGGAGGCAGCCTTGCACGCATTAGCTCAAGTCACCTTATTCCCTCGGAGACCTTATACCATATTTTTCTCACATGCTTCTGATTCTCTTTCCAAATACATTAACATTATGAAGCATAAATGAGCTTTCAGAATCGCCACTATTTTGGTTCAGTTGAGGCTTTTATTTGCTCTGTGTTTCATTTTTGTATAGAGGATATATTTAGCCCTCACACAATCACTCGAGTCTCCTATCCCATGGCCTGTGAAAGTGTTCATTAGTTTGACAGGCTTCATAGGAAAGAGAATGTTGGAGCAGGTGAGCATCCTAGTTTGAAGATTGAGCTCTGAACTATGAAAGGCGAGAGGCATCTTCTCAACAGATGAAATGAACTGAGTAAGGAGGGAAATAAGTTCAGCTGGACACTAATACGCTCTGATAGAGTTGTCTTGGGGAGAATACAGTTAAAATGGTGTTATTGAAGATATTTAAAAGTAATGAAATATTTTTAATGTCTTTCGCTCCCTGTGACCCATGACTTGAAGGAAATCTTGGTTCATTAAACCATTACACCATTCATCTTTGATGACTTTGGATGTGAGGCCTGGAAGAACAAGGTTCATATAAATGAGTGTGTCTAAATGGGCTCTTTCTTAACTATCTGACATTTAGGAGAAAAATAGTTTCACCAACGCTCCTTGAGCACACCTTATTTCATTTCTAGAGCTCCTAAATCAAAATAGGATCAACATATCCTATTTCATTATACTGTATTAATATTAACTGCATGTAACAGGCAAACGATTTTATGCTGCATACTCCTTACCCGACTGACAGGCACAAATGGAGATATCATGAACTACTGCGGACTTCGTGATTTGCAAACTGTTAGGTAATGGGATCATGGGATCATAAAGCAGAAAGGACCATAGAGAGCACATCTGCCCTAGCTATGTCTTTTTAGGCAGGTTAAAGGGGACTGTCCAAATTTTGCTTGAAATTCTCTAGGAATAGGTACTACACATGGTTCCTTTCTCCAGGACTTCTTTGCTTAGTATGTTTTTATAAAGTATTTAATTTTTTCCCTTGTATCTTAAAATAAGGTCCTCTATTTTATAGACAGGCATGTAAAATAAGGGAATATAGAACTAGTGGGACTATATAGAAGTGTACATTAGTCTATGTTAACGTCTCATAATCCAGAATGTTATCAGAATCTTTAAGAACTCCTCATGAAGCCCATTATCCATCTCTTCAATTATTTTTATTGCAGTCTTTGGGACATGTTCCCATTTTTCTGTAGACTACATTGGTTAAAGGGACAAGAGCTTTGGAACTGAACACAGATGATAGTGAAAGTTATGAGCTTCACATTAGCTGTGTAATATTAGGGAAGGTTCTTTTTTTTTTTTTAATTAGGGAAGGTTCTTAAACAACCTGAAGCTCAGTTTTGATATCTTTAAAATAGGTATTATTTTGGAGCACCTGGCTGTTCCAGTCAGTTAAGTGTCTGACTCTTGCTTTTGGCTCAGGTCGTGATTTCAGGGTCGTGAGATCAAGTCCAGTGTAGGGCTCCGTGCTCAGTGGGGAGTCTGCTTAAGACTCACTCTCCCCCTCTGCCCTTCCCTACTGTGTGCACACAGACTTTCGTGCATGCCATCTCCCTCTATCTCAAATAAATCTTTAAAAAACATAGGTATCTTATTGAACTTTGAATCCTAAACATTTTTCAACCCACTTAAAGCCACTTAACTTGCCCCAGAGTGAAACTCCTTATAGCTGCCATGAGTAAGGAAAATACATGGTGGAGGACCCAGTGTTCTAATTTCCAGTCTTTTGTTTACTTCGCTGCTATTTTAGCAATGTCTTTCTCATAACATATTGATAAGCTACAAAGAAAGATAGTGGGCATCCTGACAACTCAGTGCTTTAATACAGAAGACCCATCAAGGTATAAAGGAATCGTTCTTCATGAAAAGACATGATGAATCATTTTTAAAAAAACATTTTAACAAAGTACTTTGTCCATCTATACCTCATTATAGCTTGTGAATTTAGAAAAGCAGCACCAGTGTACATTCACCTCTGGAATTTTCCCTGTTGCTAAGCTTGAGATTCCTGAATATTTTTACTGTGTGTTGAGGTAGCCCTGCTTCTCTTTCATTGCTACTGCTGGGAATCCTCAGGGGCCTTGAGTAGTAGCAAGAGGCTCTGCCCTGCTAGACTTACTCTTCAAGTCCTTCGCTTGACTGGTTGAATTTCTGCTCTTTGTTGTGCTGCCGTATAAACATTATTTTGTAGTTTCTCAACTCCCACTCTCCCCTTTCCTTTCCGGTTTTCTGTGGCTGCCCATTTTAATGAATATGAACAGCACCCAAAGCAATCTCTTTTAACTAGAACTAATTATTATCAAGAATCAGAGAATCAAAAAAAAAATAAAAATTAAAAAAAAGAAAAAAAAATCAGAGAAGCAGAAAGACCCAGATAAAGGAGAGTAGAGAAAATTTTCTCTGATGTAATGGCAGGACAAGGTGAAAAAGGATAGGATTTTTTTTTAAAGTAAATAGATCCTCTGAAAAAGCAAATTAAAGGTGCCCAGGAGAAATAAGATCTTCCATTTAGCAAGTATTACAGTTGGTTAATGCTTCTGCATGTTGAGAACTTTAAATTTCTGTAAATGCTTTTATTTTATTTTTAATATTTTACTTATTCATGAGAGACACAGAGAGGGAGGCAGAGACATAGGCAGAGGGAGAAGCAGGCTCCCTGTGGGGAACCTGATATGGGACTCAGTCCCAGGACTCGGGATCACGACCTGAGCCGAAGGCAGATGCTCAACCCCTGAGCCACCCAGGTGCCCCTGTAAATGCTTTTATAGTCGAAATCTGACTTGAGTAATCTTCCTATGAGTAGAACATAGAACTACATTGATTTTTTTTTTTTTATAGGCTGAGGTGCAGAGTTACGTGATACTTCTCATGTTTCAAAACAAGTTACTTGTATAGTTTGAGTAATTTGCTAAGCAGAAAATGTATGTTAGTTACATTTATTTTATTTTTTAAAGATTTTATTTATTTATTAGACACACACACACAGAGAGAGAGAGAGAGAGAGAGAGGGAGAGAGGCAGAGGGAGAAGCAGGCTCCATGCCAGGAGCCGGACGTGGGACTCGATCCCAGGTCTCCAGGATCATACCCTGGGCTGCAGGTGGCGCTAAACCGCTGAGCCACACGGGCTGCCCTGTTACTCACATTTAAAAAGCACTGATAAAACATTTCTTTGTATAATTTGACTCTTGGTACCCAAAAGGCTAGGGGTGGAGGGTAGAGAGGAGTATCATGTCAAAATTCACCAGTAAGGGAAAAGATTGATATGGAGTGAAATTTTTTCACCCGACAGAAGGCAAATATTTTCATGTATAAAATGAAGTTTATCATAGTACTTAGACTCATATAGTTGTAGGGATTAAATGAATTAATAGACGTGCCTAGAAGAGGAAAATGAATTAATAGATGTGCCTAGCTATAGGAAAAATTCACTAGAAACATTATTATTGGCCTTGTGTGGCATATAGGAGTAGCATGACAAGACTTAGAACCTAAATGGAGGCTTCATGTTGCCTGATTTTCAGGATAGTGTCCATTCTCTTGCATTTATACCTCTGCCCTGTCCAAAACATAGCTCCTTTCAAATCACAGGTTAAATGAATCAGGGGTGCTGTCGTTGTGTGTTAGTGTGGTACAAAGCTATGAGTTCTGTGGTCCAATTTTTGTGTCCATAATTCTAGATAAATCAACAAAAAGAATATATTTCCTCAGCATAAACTGTTCTAGTCATCATAGCAGTAAAATTTGGTTCTGGAGTTAGGCTTACAGCACATGATAGTGATAAAGATTCAATGCACAATGTGTGACGATACCTAGCGTAATGCTGGGAATGTACTAGGTGCTCAGTAAATAGTGTAATTTCCTGCTGTAAATCCTGGTCCCTGCTCAAAAGGGACCTTATTGAAAGTCGCAGTTTGCACACTTGATAGTTAATGATGCAGTGTAGTGTAGGGGAGGAAGTCTTTTCCTTTTTCCCTTCTAGGTTCTTTAGCTGGTCTACTAATTCAATTGACATAAGACAGATTACTAGGAAAAGGGAGTAAAACAAATGTAATTGCATATGTATGGAAGCCTACAGAAATATAAACTTGAAGAAGACCAAAGCAGGCAGGTTTTTATATCTTTTAAGCAAAGAAACAAATATTTGTGAAGAATTGATAAGGAGGAGTCTGGGCTTGTGGTGGCTGTGGTATAAAGCTTATATATATATATATATAAAATATATTTATTTATTTATTTATTTATTTATTTATTTATTTATTTATTGTTGACTTAAGCTTTGATGCCTACGTGTCCACTTCAAAGATTGCTGTCTCGAATAAATACATGGCCAGCCACAACACTAGATCAAGAGCCAGGCTGCCTCCTCCACCCACCCAGGCTCCTTCATTTTAGGGCTCTTGGTTGATTTTAGTAACGGACCATTTGGACTAGTGGTCGTTTTTCTTCCTGGGTTTTAAATTCACCAATAAAGGGGAGCCTGTGAAACCATAGGCCTCCACCTTCAATAAAAGCAGAACCCCAAGACTATGTGCCCCCTCTCTTTGCCTGTGACCTCGCTATGGGCCCTAGGTGTACTGTGTAATTTTTAGGTCTTGTAAGCAATAAACCTCTATTTTTCAAATTCCCCTCATAGTTGTTGCTGAAGGGCATATTGTAATCATAAGAATCCCGAGGGTTGCTCCAGTTGTAGCAATAGTTTGGAAAGGGGAGATGTCTATGGGAAAGTCACTGGTTCCCAGGCAAGTGTGCCCAGACATTTCTAGCAGATAGCATTACTATCAATAGGCTGAGACTGGCACAAAACAATAGCAAATTAATGAAGGAATCCTGTTTTTTATATAGGCTTCTTGGCCCTGAACTCCTTACCTCTGGCTATAAGGATGCTTCTACATTCTGGGTGCAGTGAGAATATCCTTCACATGTGGAATTTCCTGCATGTAGGGGTTCAAAGGTGAGGTCAAAGTGTTCCTTCTTATATGGGCTGTTTCTAATAAGTAACTTTGATAGAAAATAACCAAAGTGCCATATTTTGGGGGATGCCTGCCCTGAATCCCATTGGTACTATGTCTTCATGTGATAAATGATAGTAGATATTCTGGGAGTTTGTAAATGTCTGGGGAGACATCTTGTATATGAGTTAAGTCTTGAGGGATAGTTTAGTAGTAAGTGAGAGACTGAAGGCTTGAAGGCATTCCATTGTTTCCTTCCTCATCAGGAAGGTAAGCTTAGCATCGAATTTCATGTTCTTACTGAAATAGAGTCTTCATTATGACAAACTGTCATTTTGTTCACTGAATAAATACAAGAAAGATAGCTAAATGAGTAGATATTCACGCGTTAATGCAGTCCATCGAGGCCACCCATATTGTAGTGTCAACATTCCTATCCAGCCTCACCTTGTTCCTTCCTGAATGCCTGATTCTCTATCAGAGTTATATTTAATTTATTGGCAGAGAGCAACCTTGGCTTTTTCTGCCTTTGAGCCAACTGCTCCATTCACTTGTAATTTCCTACTCCTACTTTTCTCTAGAACCAAATCCTACCCATTCTTCAAAACAGATTTGTGGCTTGCCACTTCCAGAAGTTCCCGGGTGCTGTGGACTTAGCCAAAGCATGTGCCACTTAATGATGTTGCCTAATGAAATACCTGTGATTCGGATTTCGCTGTTTTCCTATGAATGTCTTATTCTCTCAATAATCTTCTTAAAGTTAAACATTATATTTTCTTTGTGTCACCCAGAGTACTGAGAGGAACACAGCACTGCATGTATCCCAATAATAACTAATGTCTAATGAGTGTTTATTATGTGCCAGGCACTGTTCTATGGCCTTGACTTAAATTAACTCGTTTAATTTTCAGTATACCCTAGGATAATTTAGGATATCTATTTCATAAGGTTACTGTGAGAACTAAATGAGTTAATTCATGTTAAACTGCTTAGAAAGTTTGCAGAATGTACCAAGTGCTCAGTATAAGCATAATTAACACAGTCCAAATTTTACAGATATAAGCACTGAGCCTCGGAGGCTAAGTAGTTGGCCAGAAAGTTTCATAGCTTGTAAAGTCAATATTCAAACTCAGGCATTTTTGCTCCAGAGAGCATTCTTCTAAACATCATGAAATACTACTTCTCTTGATATTATTTTGATGTCTGGTCATTTGAATTCAGTACAGAAAGAGCTCTAGGCAATTTATGGTTAATTTTTGCTAGAGCTGTGAGCATTCTATGTTATTTCTTTGTGAGCAGCACTTAGTGTTGACCACATTTCCCACTAAAAATAATTTTAATTATCAAGGCAAAATGAATGCAAACTAAATCACAAGTGAAAACAATGATTAATTTATGTGAAATTTGTAAAAAGTAAAACAAATGATAATATTTAGGGGGTGGCCAGACTTTAAGGTGGACTCTCAGGACTCCTACCTCCCAGTATCCACATCATTGTAGAAAACCTTCCACTGGAGTTTGAGTGGAACTTGTGACTTGCATCTAACCAACAGAATGTGGTAAAGCCGATGGGGTATTTTTCCTGTGATTGCATGATGTTATATAAGACTCTTACAAAAAAAAAAAAAAAGACTCTTACAAACTGGCTCTATTTTATACTATGGTAAGGTGCCATGTGGCGAACAGCTTGTATAGAGGGCTAGATGACAAGGAACTATCAGGAAACGTTCAGGAGCTGAGGGAGGCTTCTAGAAGCTCTCAGTCATCTAGCCACGTAGAAATGAATTTGGACACCAATCTGAGAGCACTTCCAAATGAATTCTTCATTGTACCTCCAGATAAGGATGCAGCCCAGCTGAGATCTTGATTGTAGCTGGTGAGACTGAAGCAGAGAACATAGCTTAACCATGTGAAGACTCCTGACAAGCTCAAACTGGGAGGTAACAAATGTGTGTTGTTTTTAGCCTTTATGTTTGTGGTAATTCATTATGTAGCAATACATAACGGGGGTATAGCTAGTGATGGTGAAGATTCCAGGAAGGTAACATTCTGTTACTCCTTTGACAGGAATATAAATCACTAAAACAGTTTAGCAGTATATCTAAGAATTTTGCAATTATTCACACTCTGACTCAGGAATTTTGCTTCTAAATATTTATTGTAAAGGATCAGGTGTGCCTGGTGTTCTCCGTTACAGGATCCAATTGCTTTAACAAATATGGAGCAAATAAAGTTTTTCCCACATAGGGATTCGGTAATGGTACAAGTAAGTGGAATTTTACACAGCTATTAAAAGTGATTTGGTAGAGGGGTGTCTGGGTGGCTCAGTTGGTTAAGTATCTGACTCTTGATCTTGGCTTAGGTCTCGATCTCAGGGTTATGAGTTCAAGCCCATGTTGGGGTCCATGTTGGGTGTGGAGCCTACTTAATAAAAACAAAATGATGTGATAGAAGTACTTATATCAGTTGATACATTCATAGTACATAGTAGAAAAAGTAGTTGACCAAACTGTATGTATAGTGGGGTTCCATTTTTAAAACATGTAGGTGGGAGGGCAGCTGTTCTCGCTTTGTCTATTTGGTCTTTCTCCGGTTGCTAGTGTCAACATCCTGTCCTCTACTGGATAGGGAAACTAGGGTCTACATTTGGTTATGATTACTTCTGGAGGCAGCAATACAGAGGGCATGCACCCATATTCCTGATCCACATTGGCCTGCTGGTGGTGGTATCTGTGAATACTATGGTCTTTACGCAGATTATGCCTTGGTTTTCTGGGACAGCATTCATTGTTGTTCCAGATCCTTGCATAGAGGATTGGTAGATGATGGTTGTCTCTCTGGAGACCTGATCCTCACTGCACACGTGTTGTCCCTTGTCCTTGGTGTGTGCACTGTGTACTTCATGCGCAGATGAAGAAATTTAAGGTTGGTTGAATCAAGTGATTCAAGATGACAGGGTTCGCATGTAATCCTAGATCTTCCCAAATCCAGGAGTCATATTCACAATCTAGAATTCACCTCAGCCACTCTGCCACATTGACCCACTGAATATACCTACACAAGAGTTCTCCATTCTGTTCTCTTCTTCCATTGCCGCTGCTTCAGTTGGCATTCTTCTCCTTTTCACAGACTGGGAGAAAATGTTAAAATAATTTTTCTGGCTCTGGTCTCCACTACTTTTTAAAAAGATTTTATTTATTTATTTATTTATTTATTTATTTATTTATTTATTTATTTGAGGGGGGGGGGAGAATCAGAGAACACACAGAGGCAGAGGGACAAGCAGACTCCCCACTGAGCAGGGACCCTGGGATCATGACCTGAACTGAAGGCAGATGCTTAACTGACTGAGCCACCTAAGTGCCCTGGTCTCCACTACTGCTAACTGATTTTTCAATGGCACTGTCAGTGGAATATTCCTGAAACATTGCTATGCTAACATCTCTATCCTGTTTAGTAAATGGCTGCCCCTTTTTCCTCTTCCTTTTAAATTCCTAACTTGTGCCAGAGGCTCTGCTAGGTGCTTAACCTATGAAAATTAAGAGAAACAAGGACATGAGTTAACTTCAGTGGTGAATTGATGGGCAATGATGGCTTCCCTTTACCCATGCCCCTTTACAACAGGACTTTAAAGTTCCACGTGTGGGGGAGGAAACTAATTTCCCTTCAGGATCCTTGGCTGAGACCCCCTGTAGTAAAAGATAAAGAAGATAGAAACAGAAGTTGAATAACATACCTCCTGTATCACTCAGTGGGAGAGACCCAGGAAAACTGAGCAACTCTCTGAAATGACCTGAGCCACTGCCTTAAATACATCTCCAGCTAAAGACACAAGAAGGATCCAGAGTGGGGAGAGCCAGTTGGGGGAGGTTATCAGGACAAGTATGGTAAACAAGGGTAAGATTTTTATGCAGATTTAACCTGGGGGGCTTCTCCATTGATAAGAGCGTCTTGAGATTAGAATCATCCTTCTCTTCCTGGTACAGAAAAGGGAGACACCCTTAGAAACGGAGGTTTCCCTTGTAAATGTCTCTTATGGAAGGGTAACTTCTATTAGGCTTTCAGAGCTTTTCCTGTGTCTACTGTTTCTTAAAAATAACCAGCTCAAGATAATCCTTAGGCTAAAGAGGCTTACTTTGGAGTGGCAAATTCTGTTTCCCTTCACACCCATCAAAAGGTAATCCTCCCTACCCCTTAAAGGTGGGGTGGATTTGTGGCTTATTTTGACCAATAGAATGTGACAGACTTAGCGCTCTATCAGTTACAAGCCTAGGTCTCAAGTGTCCTTGAGTGCTTCCACTCTTTCTTTTGGAATCCAGCTCTTGTCACGTGAACAAGCCCGGGCCAGCCTCCTAGGAGATGAGAGACCACTCATCTTTTGGGGCAGAGCCGAGTCAGCCCAATTGGCCTAATTGAAGCACCAGAGACCAGAGAGCTAGCATAGATCAGCAAAACTGCTTGCATGACCCACATCTGGCCACAGATGCGTGAGGGAGCCTAGCCAAGGTCAGAAGAAACATCCAGCTAAGCCAGTCTGCAGAACTGAATTAAATAGCTGGTTGTCATTTTCAGCCACGGTGTTTTTCCTAACTTCCCATTGTCTACAAAACAAAGACAAAACTCCTTACCATGAAATACGAAATCTTCCACATTTCTGCCGTGATCTAGATTTACAGCCTCAATTCAAGTCCCCCTTCCCTGCTATCACCAACACTTTAAGCCAGTGTCCCTGCAGTATGGTCCAGGGACTAGTCTAGATCTACTGAATCAAAAATGTTGGACAACAAATTAAGATTCTAAAATTTCTTGGGCTGTATCCCACTCCTACTGAAACAGAATCTTTAGACGTGGGACCTAAGCATCTTAGTCTCATTTAACTCCAGATTCTGATGGGGCAGGTTTTTGTACTCCAGTTCAAGAATCAATGTCCTGATCTGTCATGCTCTCTTAGCCAAGTGCACTGCATTCTCCTAGGTCTTTGATCATGCTGCCATACCCTTGGAATGTCCCTTCCATGCTTCCCTACCTGGTGAATTCATTGCCGAAGTCTGATCTTGGGTGTTTTCCTCTGTAGCTTCCCTTGACACCCTCAAACTATATTGAATTAATTCTTCATCTGTGCCCTCGTGGTTCTCTATGTGCACATGAGAGTATAGCAGTCATCACATTTTTAAAACTTGTTTACACATCTGGTTTCCCTTCATTACTGCCATTCTTACAGGCAGAAACCTTGATCTTACTTTTTTTTTTTTTTAATACCCCAGAGCCTTCTTAGCTCCTGGTAGGTATTCAATAAATATTTGTAAAATTGAATTAAATTGACATTATTCCTAAGAGCCTTCTTTAAATTGTAGTTCAGTGTTTTACTTGAAAAGTTATAAATTTCCAAAATATAAGTGTGAATTATTTTTGGATTAGCTGCTATTTTAAAGAACCATGCTTTAGCCAGTTCTTCCCCTCTCTGTAATATAGGTGATTGAGTCAAGAATGAGGTATTTTCATAGTATTGAAAAGGCTTTCTAGCTCTGTTTCTTTATACCTTAGCTCAGTCACCTGAGATTTCCATTGCATTATTGATATGTTTTAACTTCAGAACCGTGTTTTCCCCTTAATTCGAAATTTTTTAGAAAATGATTAAAAACAAGTTTATACTTTATGCTATCTTCAAGTTGCTACTATGTTAAACCCCAAATAGAGCCCATTTTTAAGAGTTGAAATGTTATTACATTTTAATTATATGGTCTATGTATAATTACTATAAACCAAATTTATCACTTTCAACTTAACAAGGAATTTATTTCCAAAGCGTCAAATGATATACAATTGAGCCAAATCCTTGTGGAATGTTTGCTGCAGCACTATTTCACCATTCCATCAGATTACACATCACTGAGAATTTAATTAATTTATGTAGCAGTGTAAGTCTGTATCCAAATAATTTATACTGTGTCTATTATGTTGGTCTATTTTTTGTATTAATGAAATGGTTTACTTCAAAAGAGATCAAATGAAAATACTAAGGAGTGGGGGAGGGAAGATGCATATTCCTTGTGTTGGATAGCTTATTGAAGCAGATATTCTTGAGTTTCGTGTGGCTTACACTAGACCTGTGAACATAGTTTGTAGGCTGCACCACAAATGTCAGTTTATTAGCATCAGGAGACCTGCTTACTTTTAAACTTTGCTACCAGCCACAGAAGATGAAGAGTAGAAGAGATGGGGATGTTATACATTCCGTCCTGTAATTTTGAGGAAGATCAATATATTCATCTCGACTTGGGCTTTTTTGGGAAACAACCATCGATTTTCCACATAGAGGGAAGTGCCTAGAACCTAGAAATAATCACCTTAAATGTTTCTATTAGAGCTTAACTACCAACCTTGAAATATGTTCATATAAGAGTCCTAATTGGTTTATTAGCAGCAGAAATATCCATATCACTACTTAATCCATATGATCTCTATACAGTAACCAAGGCCAAGGCCAGATTTCTCCTGGAAGGAATCTGTTTGGTGAGCTTGAGAGAAGATTCTGCTGCCTCAGTTATTTTTCTGGCTACAAGTAATTTAATCATTGTATGCCTACGGCTTGTTCATGTAATGTCTGCTTGAGCACTCAAATTCCAAGACAACTTTTCTTAGCAGTGTCAAGAAATGCTTACTGAACATCTGTTCATGCATGGCATTGGCATCATGGTGGGAAGCTCCTGAGTTGCTTACATTGAAGAAATCTTTGCAACTTATAATTTTGTGAGGAGACTCATTAAATAGGTCAAATATTTGCCAGTAAGAAGAAAATTCCTTGCAAAATCTAAATTGGCTGTGATCTCAGTCTATGAGGCTTAGGGTTCTGTGAGTCAAACATGACGATGTCGTAAAATACATAACCAGGTCCTTGCTCTCCAGGGCTGTAGAAACTAGGAGCTCTTGTATTCCTTGAGTGTACGGTTTCTACTACTTTAGGCCATTTGTTAACTTGCTCTTCCATTTTGGCTTGTTCTTCATTTGGGAACAAAATGAAGGTGCAAACTCAGATTTTTCTGTGTCTGTATTACCTCTTTGTTACTGCCTCTCTCGTGGTAATATCTTTTTAAAATAACATTTTAGCAAACATCTGCTTTGTGGCCCACAATGTGCCACATGTGAGAGTTACTAAAACCAGGCATCTGCCCTTGTGTGGTGTACAAGTTGGTGCATGATTAAAATTAGAAATATGAGTAAGGTGGCATGGTAGGGGAAAATGTAGTTGATCAGAATGGGAGCACATATATTCAACTCTCAGGTCAACTACTAATGTACTGTGTGTTCTTGCGTAAGAAACTTCTCTGGGCTTGATTTTTCACTATTAAGTGAGTGGGTTGGACTAGAATGATCTGAATGGTTTTCAAACTCTGGCTATTAACGAGCCCACCTGTTGATCCTAGAGCAAGCATCAAATGGGCCAGGGTTAATTAATTTCATTGTGCATAAAGTTCCACTTACCACATTGGCAGCAAAATAATAAATCCTTTGTCTAGGTCAAGGACTTCTGTAGAGCCTAGAACCAGGCAGTAGCTTATAATGTATGATGTTTTGTCTCTTCTCCAGTAAGTCCTACTTATTTTTCCTAGGGTGCAGTGAAAGGGAACTAATTACTAAAGAAGTTTTAGGATTAATCCCCTCAGTGGGGAAATAAAAACCTGCTCTGAAATAGAGATTATTTCCCAGCTTAATTGACATGTAACATCGTGTACGTTTAAGGTGAACAGTGTGATGATTCGATATAGATAACATGTTGCAAGATGATTATCATATTTGTTACCTGATATAGTTACCTTTCTGTTCTGATTGTTGTGGGTGAGAATTTTTAATAGATTCTTAGGAATTTTCAAGTATACAGTATAGAATTCTTAACTACAGTCAGCATGCTGGTATATTAGAGTCCCAGAACTTACTCATCTTTTAACTGGAAGTTTATACCTTTTGACCACCTTTGCCCATTTTCCCCATAGTCCCACAGCTGGAAACTACTAACTTACTGTTTTTTATTAGCTTGTCTTTCTTTAGATCCCACATAAAACTGTCATATAGTATTTGTCAATATTTTACTTAGCATTAATGCCCTCAAGTTTCCTCCATGTTGTTACAAATGGAAGGATTTCTTTTTTTTTTTAAGATTTTATTTATTCATGAGAGACACACAGGAGAGAGAGAGAGAGAGAGAGAGGCAGAGAGACAGGCAGAGGGAGAAGCAGGCTCCGTGCAGGGAGCCCAATGTGGGACTCGATTCCGGGTCTCCAGGATCACACCCTGGGCCAAAGGTGGCACTAAACCACTGAGCCACTGGGGCTGCCCAGATTTCCTTTTTTATAGCTGAATAATTCCATTTTCGTATCACAATTTCTTTTTCTGTTTATCAAGGGACTAGTGCTTAGGTAGTTTTCCTGTCTTGGCTACTGTAAACAATGCTGCAGTGAATATGGGGGTACAGATATCTTTTAGAGATCATGATTTTTCTTTCAGATGTATACCCAGAAGCGGAATGCTGGATTAAAGAGTAATTCTATTTTTAATTTTTGAGGGAACTTCCATGTGATTTTCCATTCATGCCTGTCCCAAATCATATTGCCACCAAAGTGCACAGGGGTTTCCTTTTCTCTACATCCTGCCAGGACTTCTTTTTACGGGCACTGGGTGTTATTCTGTATGTTAGTAAATTGAACACCAATAAAAAATAAATAAAAAAAAAATGAAATAAAATATTTTTCATTTTTTTTAAAAGTTTTTATTTTTAAATCCATTTAGTTAACATACAGTGTTACGTTAGGTGCCAAGACTTCTTATCTCTTGGCTCTTTGATAATAGCCCTTTGAACAGGTGTGAGGTATCTCATTGTGGTTCGATTTGCATTTCCCTGATGATTAGTGATGTTAAGCACCATTCATGGACCTGTTGTCCATTTGTCTGTCACGTTTGGAAGAAGATCTGTGCGCGTAAGTTGCCTATTTTCTTAAGCCAATTGCGTTTGTTTTTCGTTTGGTTTTTTTGCTGTTGAGTTGTAGGAGTTCTGTATAAATTAATCCTTTATCAGATATGATTTGTAAATGTTTTCTGCTCTTCTGTAGGTTGCCTTTTTGTTATTTTTTTATTTTACTTTATTCTGTTGTGCTGAAGACTTTTAGTTTGGTGTAGTCTCAGTTATTTTTACTTTTCTTGCCTGTGCTTTTGATATGGCGTCTGAAAAATCATTGCTGAGATAATGTCAAGGAATTTCCCCCCCCCCCTATGTTTTCTTCTAGGAGTTTTACAGTTTCAGTTCTTACATTTAATTCTTTAACTCATTTAAGTCAATTTTAGTGAGTAATATAAAATAGGGGTGCGGTTTTATTCTGCATATAGATATCATCCAAATTTCCATACACTGTTATCGAAGAAATTGTCTTTTCCTCAACTGACTATTCTTGGTTCTCTTTGCAAATATTAGGTGACTAAATAAAACCATGTGTGGTTATATTTCTGGGATTTCCATTCTGTTCTATTCGTCTGTATCTAAGGTTATGCCGCTACCATATTTTTTGGATTACTGTAACTTTGTGTTTTTTGATAATTCAATCCATTTACATTTAAGTAATATTTATAGGTAAGGATGTACAATTACTTATTACTTTGTAATTATCTCGTATAGATCTTCTGTTCCTTCTTATTTTGCTGTCTTCTCTTGTGATTTGATGACTTTTGTGGTGGTATTCATTTATCCCTTTGCCATAATCTTCTGTGTTAAAATTCTTCATATTTTTAAGAGATTTTATTAGAGAGCATGCATGCATGTGCATGAGCAGGGGAGGAGCCCAGGGAGATGGAGAGAATCTCAGGCAGACTGCCCACTGAGTGCAGAGCCTGACTCAGAACTCAATCTCATGACCTGAGCTGAAACCAAGAGTCAGATGCTTAACCAACTGAGCCACCCAGGTACCCCTTAAAATTCTTTAGATATAATACTGGAAGCTGAGTTTCAGGGTCAGAGTGTATGCAAATTCTAAATATTTTGAATCAAAACTTTTGCTCCAAAAAGTTTGAACCATTGTAACCCGCTACCAACATACTTTCTTGTGTTTGTGTGTTTCTTTAATTTTGCCATATTTTTTGTATGGCAGCCTAGATAATCCTTTTCCAAACCTCTTCCTGCTCTTCAATAGACCTAGCTCTGTTCTGAGGTGTGGGAACAATGTTTCACTATTCAAGACTTTTTTTGTGTATTCACTGTGAACAGTTTAGACACCTGATTCTAAGGACAGTATCTTATTGTACTTATTTATTCCTTATCTTGAACCTGAAATGAATATGATTTGCTTTAAAGGCAGAAATTGTCTGGATAAAAGATTTCAAGAAAATTCTATATTGTCATTATACGTGTTTTCAGAGGTTTAAATAATTATGTATATGTGATACTTCAATAAATGTAAGACATACCTGAAATCTGATCTTCACTAAAACTTTTATTACTTCTTGGCATTTCCTGTCGACTATATGATAGTTTTTAACATCCAACTATCTATATGACCTAATACTATAAATGCATAGTAATAAATACTATTAAGCACATGTCATGATGATTTTAAATTGAAATTTTACAAACAAAATGCTAATCTAAAGGCAAGATTTCTTATATTGCATATAAGCCAGGATTAAAAAGTAGAAAAAAATTCATGGCAAAGAGAATGCATTTATCAATATAATTCTGTGTCCGTGGGTGTGTTTCTTTGTTTGTTTTGTTCTTGTTTTTGCTTTAGCTTTCTAGTGATGACCTGTCGATCATTTTTCTTTTGGGGTGCTAGTATATTCTCTGGGTGACATTGCTCATTGTGAAAATCTGGATTGAACTTCAGCCCAGAGTCTAAAAGACAAGCTGAGGAAACATCTGTCCAAGTTGGAATTCTCAAGAATGAAGCATGCCAAAGCTGTTTGGCTAAAAGTCATGCTTGTACCGCTACTGGTGAGGGAGGAAAAGAACCAGATAGTTCTTGGAATAAAATCAAGACACGAACTGGCAGAGCGCAGGAGCCAGATGAGGAAACACAATTTTAAATCCATCCAACAGTTCTATAACTTAAGAATTGGAAGAAATGCCTTGCATTTAAGACATTATTTTCTTGTTAATGATTGTCCCAAACTTATTTCAGGGGAATTCCATCCCCAGTGGAGAGAAAGAATGATTGACATAATCATATGACCTGGGAATGTTTGTTTTATAACAAGAGATAGAAGTCATTTCAAACTAAAGAGATCTAAACTCTGATCAATACAGCCTCAAAGTTTTGGACTGTATCCGTTTCTTCTTTCTATCCTCAGCAGTTAGAAAAGTATCTGGTAACCTAGTGGGTATTTAGGAATTATTTGGATGAAGGGCAACCTTGTTTATTCCAATTAATAACTCAAGGTTATAGAATGGAAATGGCAGATATATGCTATGGCAGCCTCTAAAAATGCCCTCTATTTCTGACACACCACTTCTGTATTCCACCTTTCAAGAAATTATGTTGGCAATTAGAAATTCCTGAGACTATGTACTCCTATGAAATATTCATGAATGTCTTCAGTATCTTAAGCAGAACAGTCACGACAAGGACTTTCACGCGGCTTGTACTTGCTCGAGCATATATTTGGTTGAGTAGAATGGCACTCAAATATTGATACTCATTAAATAAGCATTTTTATCCAATATCTGAAGTTACATGTTTTGAGCAAGCTCTCATAGCACTGATCATTGAGGTAATGCCAGTTTGAGGGAACTGATCATTAAAGGGTATAACAATAGTTAAACTTGGGAATAAAAGTATAGGAAAGAAATACTCCTACATGAATCCTAAAACATATAAAGACACTTATGAATGCTCATGTATGTAAGAATCCAAGCCATTGAAGGCTAATTATTGGTTTTAAATGTGTTGGTTAGTTAAATTTCCATATGGGGAATTTAACCTTGCACCGGGTGAAACTCCAGTCTGGAGCCAGGGACAGAACCTCTAATCTGAGCCTGGTGTTTTTGCAAAAATATTTTTATAAAAGGTTTTATGCCATAACCCTTGGATTTGTTTGTGCAGACTCATCCCCAATGTTGAAAAAACAACTCTGAGCTCATCTATAATGAAGAATGGATTATCAGTGAGAGTTCCCTAGGCCAAGTTGATAATTACTAATATGGTTATAATAATATAATTTTTCTTTCTCAGTGTTCAAGGTTAAATTGTCTTTTATATACTATATGGATTTGGACATACATTCATATATGACCCTGCATAGGCACACTCTTGGGAGCAGTGTACAATTCCAATGCCCTCCAATACATGGTCTCATTCTAATGTCACTCTTGAAATATTCCTCTGAATAAGATTTTTAATGTTTACAATGACATGTATGATATTCAAATAATGAGGGACCACAGCTGCGTAAGAACAATTAAAATCCCCAATGGCAAATTTAAAATGAATAACATTAGAGGTCACTGCTAAGTAATGAGGGCTTGTTAATGATCTCATTCATTGACCTTGGGTTGTAGTCAATTTTAAAAAAATGCACATTTCAAAAATTTATAATTTCTAGTTAAGTTCTCATTATCACACTGGTGTTGCTAAAATATTTAGAGGATAGAAAGTTGGTTGCAAGTAGATTATTCTGATAGCCAATGTTATAAAAGGATTAGTAGTTTTCAGAAGAACACACTTTTTGGTTTGTACTTCTAAAATGATTCTTACATTATGTATCAACTGTACCAAAAAGAGAAGAAATCACTGCAAATATAAGGCTGAACATTTAGTTATTTTGAGTAATACATTCTGAATACTATGTTTTTGTCCAGTTTTTTAGAACTGGCAAACGAGGAGTTGTATCTATGAAAATGCAGCAGCGCAAATATGTATGCAGAAGCCACCAGTCTGTTAGATTTTGAATGTTTATCAACATTCTAAGCTTTGTGTCCTTTATAATTCTCTTTTATTTTAAAACCAATCAAGTAAGTATTGATGATATGTAGTAAATATATTAACAGTAATGGAATCTTTTTTTTTTTAATTTTTTGAAGAGAGAACATATAAGGGTTGGGGAGGGGCAGAGGGAGAGAGAATCTTAAACTAGCTTCACACCCAGTATGGAGCCTACTGCAGGGCTCAATCTCATGACCCCGAGATCATGACCTGAGCCAAAATCAGGAGTTGGACACTTAACCAACTGCATGGGATCTGATATTTACTGTGTGCCTACTATCCAAGATTCTGTGGAAATTACTTGTACTGATGATTTTTAAACATGACATGACTTTAAGACTGTTAGTAGAATTACTACTGTTTTATAGTTGAAAAAACTGACGTTGTAGACTTGTGAAGTAACTCGACTAGGGACATACAGGTAATGGTTAAGTCAGTATTCAAACTTGGATTGGCCTGATTTGAAACCACGGAGAGAATATGAATAGCGACCTCTGTTCTAAAGTATCTGATGTTCTAATTAGTCTTCCTACATATATCTCTTGTTTAAAAAATGTTTTAAAATCTCAACGTGGCAAGTTCTATTAATAGCAATAATGGTGAAGAATCCCTAAGTGCTTACCATGTGCTGCCTATTCTTCTCATCACTTTATCATTTTTATTTGTTATTTTAAGTGACTCTACGCCCAACGTGAGGCTTGAACTCACCACCCTGAGACCAGGAGTGCTCTACTAACTGAGCAAGCCCAGGTGCCTCTCTTCTGATCACTTTGATTGCATTAATTTACTTAACCCTCTCAATAATTTGGTTTTCTTTTTTTTTTTTTTAAATTTTTTATTTATTTATGATAGTCACAGAGAGAGAGAGAGAGAGAGGCAGAGACACAGGCAGAGGGAGAAGCAGGCTCCATGCACCGGGAGCCCGACGTGGGATTCGATCCCGGGTCTCCAGGATCGCGCCCTGGGCCAAAGGCAGGCGCCAAACCGCTGCGCCACCCAGGGATCCCAATAATTTGGTTTTCAATGGGGAAACTGAGTCACACATAAAGTAAGGTTTCTCAAAGTCACTTTTCTACTATCTGGTATAGCTGTGATCCATACTCAGGTGTGTAAGATTCCATAGCCTGATCTCTTAAAACCTATCTTCTACCAAAAAGCCCCAATATGACATGGGAAGGTAAAGGTCACATCTCTCCTCTCTTAGAATAGGAGAAATAAATACATTTCCACTAAATTCAAATATTCAGGAGATGCCAGTGGGGGAACTTAAAAATGGTTGTGCATGAGAATACTGAATCTAAAAGAAGGAAAATATTTGAGGGTAGGTTACCCTATATGTGAGTATAGAACTATGAAACATTGAGGATTAGGTAAGGTGGTGCTAGGTCTGGGTTTGCCCACAGCAGTTCCAGGTTACATCTGTCATCCCATTGTAATTATTAATAGTGCATCTTTCCTATTCTCAAAATTAAACCAAGTTGGACAGTGAAGTGCGTAGTCAACCTCAGATGATGCGGAGACTTACTTTCCAGCAGTGGATGCACCCAGAGGACAGGTGACTTTGGACAAACCAGATCTCAAGATCCTCATGTGTAAAACGAAGTTTTATGAGACACCAGAAGGTTACCAAGTTATCCTTCAGTCATAAGGGCTAGTGCTTGATACAGTGCTTGATATATTATGAATTTGATGCTTTGCCCTGCATCAGAATCAGTTGAGAGCTCTTATCAGCATGTAGATATGTAGATTCTTGGAGCCCATCCCTAGAGCTTCTGATACTGTTGGTCTGGATGAGGTCTAGAATCATACATTTGAACAAGTGCTTGAATAACTATGATGTTAGCACTCCTTAAATCATATATACTGCCCTACACTATAAGCTCGGTGAGATCAGGGACTAGATCTTATTCAACATTGCAAATACAAAGTAGGTGCTTCATTATTTGTTGAGTGAATAATAAATGAGCGTTACTATGTAGTAACAACCAAAACAACACTGAGTTAAAGTAGATTTTGAAATATAAATATCATAAGCTATATGCCCTTGCACAGAATTATAAGTATTGATAAAACCAAGAAAATAAATATCTGTAAAACTTAATTTATCTCTCGATGAGGCATTCAATAACCAGGATTGGTGGGATCTATGGCATGATTCTAGAAACAACTAAATAGACTTGTAAGCTCTTAAAGCACTAAATACAGGATTATAAAGAAATAAAGGGAAGTACTACCAGTTCCCATCACTCTAGTGCCTGGGCTTTCCCAGGTTTGGAGGCAAGAAAATCTATACCGTGTTGATGACCAAGGGCTACCTTTACACAACAACTGTGGAAATGTTGGGCTTAGGAATTTTGGCCATAAATAATGTTTGTGTAGGATGACCCTACCTGTGTGGTAGTTGGAGGAATTATAAATCCTTATGCTTCAAGTAAAAGTATTGAACAATAGGACATCAATATATATATATATTGATAATATGCCATGGAGACTAGCAAGAGGTGTGTACTCAGATGGATCTATATTCAAATTGCAGTTTTGCCAAATGTGAGCTGTGTAACTAAGTATTTCATTTCACTGCATTAATTTGAACTTATGTCATCTGTCAAGTGAGTGTACAAATTGCTCTCTTACAGAAATATTAGGGTAATTTGAGATTAAATGAGATAATATGTGCCAATATCTACTATGTAATAATAGTAAGAATATATCCAGCATTTACTATATCTTAGATATTTTTCTAAGTGTTTCATACATGCTATCTAAATTAAAATTCTAGAGACGCACGGGTGGCTTAGCGATTGAGTGTCTGCCTTTGACTCAGGGCGTGATCCCGGGGTCCTGGGATCGAGTCCCACATTGGGCTCCTGCATGGAGCCTGCTTCTCCCTCTGCCTGTGTCTTTGCCCCCACCCCGTCTCTCTGTCTCTCATGAATAAATAAATAAAATCTTTATAAATAAATAAATGAATAAAAAATAAATGATAATTCAAAATGATCCTACATGGTAGGTATTATTTTTTAATCTCCACTATGCAAAATTAAGGATTGGATGTATAGAAAGGGTAAAATCAAATGCCTTACCTGTTAAATAACTGAGATATAATTAAATACTGAGATCTGATTAATAATTTATAATATATACTTTGAATTTTACATTTGCATCCATGAAATCCTCACCACAGTGAAGATAACGAGTATTTTCAGTCTCCTAAGTGTTTTCAAGTCGGTTTGTATTCCAACCTGCCTCCATTCTCATCCCTAGGCAATCACTGATCTGCTTGCTGTCACTACAGATTACATTTTCTAAGGATCTATACCAATTGAATCATACATTTTTGTCTTGTATTTTAGTTGTTTAAGGTGAGAGTTCAGCTGGTCCCTGTTACTACTCCATTATGGCTCAAGCAGAAGTTCCTATTTCTTAAATTTTATTTTTGTTCCGGTCTAACATTTTTTATTTAATCAAAATAACCTAGTAAATCAAATACCGCAACAATCTTTTGACCTAAAACATAGAAAACTCTTCATGATCCTTCAGTTATATTCCTAAAAATGACATTTTACCTCTTAACATGTAGTTTGAAATGATTGAAGAGATAAAAAAAGTAATGTTGTAAACCTGACCAATTCCCTTATTTGCCTTCTCTTTCTGATTTCTCATACTCCTGTGATGTATCTACGTGATCCAGGCTTGTATCGTATTATGTATTTATTGACTATTCAAGTATTATATTACTTATATGTTTATACATAAGTGTCCTATTAGTTTTGCTAAGACACTAATTATTACAACTAGGAAGAGATGATCATGTGATGTGATGGAGGTGCTAATTATTGCTATGATGGCAATCATTACAGTATACAAATGTATCAGACTAGCATGTACACTTTAGATTTGCACAATTTTGTCAAATATATGTCAACAAAAAATTAACACACCTATATAAATATTAAATATTTATATATATTTACATATAAGAGAAAGTGAGACTGATTAGATTTTAATTGTGTAATATATAACTTGAAGTGTACACCACAGTTCATCCAATATCTTACTGAAAGCCATTTATATTGTTGTAAGTCTTCTTTTTTAAAGTATAAAACTTACCAGCATTTCTTTTGGTTTTGTCATTTCTCTGCATTTTTAAAAACATGCCTTATGACCCAATTTGTTAAAGATCCATCATTTGAAACAAAATGAAGTATGTCTGAAATAGTATATTACTGTTGTTTAATTGTCACTTTTACGTCTAAGTTGTATGAATTGCATGGCCATATCCTTCACTCATCATTTACCTATTGGGTTGATTGTCTTTTTCTCTGTTTTGTAGAAAAATTCATAACCTTTCCTTATGTTTCCTAGGTTATATCAATGTCCTCTTGAAGGCTGTTCTTTAAACTTTATTTTGTTGCTGATTTTCATACAGAAATACAGTTATGTTGGACTGAAATTTTATCAATATTTTCTTTATGCTTTTTACATTTTATTGAAGAACTCCAGTCCCATCCAAAAGTTCTATATTCTGATTTAAAGCTTTGTTTTTAATGTTTACATTTCTAATCCATCTAATATGGGCAAAAGTAATTTTTGCTCCAGCATAATATAAGAAATTGATAACTAAGCTCTTAATATGCATTAGGCATGGTATTAAATGTTTGATATAGGTATTATCAATAATCCATGAGATACATATTACTATTATCTCCATTATGTAGTTGAGTAAACTAAGGCACAGGAGATCAAACCAAGTAGCACAAAATGACACAGTTTGTAAATGGCAGAGCTGAGATAGAAAACAAAGGGGTTTTCCACATCATCTCAAGAATATATCTCATCTCTTTTCTGTTTTGGGAAATAGAATATTACCATTTTTATATTTTTGTATGTTTTTATTTAAATTCCAGTTAGTTAGCATACAGTGTAATATTAGTTTCAGGTGTAGAGTAGTGATTCAACACTTCCATACATCACCCTCTGCTTATCAGAATAAGTGCCCTCCTTCATCCCCATTACCTATTTAACCCAACCTCCCAACCACCTCCCCTCAGGTAACCATCAGTTCTCTAGAATTAAGGGTCTGTTCCTTCCGTTGCCTCTGTTTTTGCCTTTTCTCATTTGTTTTGTTTCTTCCACATGTGAGTGAAATCCTATGGTATATCTTTCTCTGACTTAGTTAGCATCATACTCTCTAGTTCCATCCATGTCATTGCAAATGGCAAGATTTCATTCTTTTGATGGCTGAGTAATATTCTGTGTGTGTGTGTGTGTGTGTGTGTGTGTGCATGTGTATATCACCCCTTCTTTATCCATTCATCAGTTGATGGACATTTGGGGTGTTTCCATAATTTGGCTATTGTAGATAATGCTGCTATAAACATTGGGGTGCATGTATCCCTTTGAATTATTCTTTTTGTATTCTTTGGGTAAATACCTAGTAATGCAATTGTTGGATTATAGGCTAGTTCTATTTATTACTTCTTGAGGAACCTCCATACCATTTTCTAGAGTGGCTATACCAGTTTGCATTCCCACCAACAGTGCCGGAGGGTTCCTCTTTCTTCACATCTTTACCAACAGCTGTTGTTTTTTTGTGTTGTTGGTTTTGGCCATCAACAGGTATGAGGGAGTATAATATTGTGGTTTTGATTTTGAGCATCTTTTCATGTGTCTGTTGGCTATCTGGATGTCATCTTTGAAAAAATGTCTGTTGAGGTCCTCTGTCCATTTTTTAATAAGTTTCTTTTTGTTTTGGTGTTGTAAGAGTTCTTTATGTTTTGGATATTAACTCCTTTTCAGATGTATACTTTGCAAATATTTTCTTCCATTCTCTTGGTTTCTCTTTCGTTTTGTTGATTCTTTTCCTTTCCTTTTTTTCTTTTTTTTACATGTAGGACTTGAACTCACAAACCCGAGATCAAGACCTGAACCGAGATCAAGAGTTGGATGCTTAACCAATTGAGCCACCTAGGTACCCTGAAGTTTTTTAATATGATGTGGTCCCACTTGCATATTTTTGCTTTTGTTGCTTGCACTTGGAGTATCCTGTCTAAAAAGTCATTAGGAAGATCAATGTCAAGGAGCTTTTTCTCTTTATTCTTCTATGAGTTTTATGGTTTCAGGTTTTTCAGTTATGTTTTTAGTTCATTTTGAGTTAATTTTTATAAGTGGTATAATATAGGGATCCAGTTTCATTCTTTCACGTGTGGATATCCAATTGTGCAATTCCATTTTTTTATTGAAGTAAAATTGACATGTGATATTAGTTTCAGGTATATAACATAGTGATTTGCCATTTATATATGTAAGGAAATGATTACCATAAGTCTAGTTATCATCTATCAGCATATCCAAGTTTTTACAATATGATTTACTGTATTCCTTATGCAATGCATTATATCCCTGTGTCTTACTTATTTTATAACTGCAAAATTGCACCTCTTAATCCTCATCACCTATTTCATCCCCCCAAACTAGTAACCGTTAGTTTGTTCTCTTATATATTTTCTTATATTTGTTCCAAATATAAGTGAAGTCAAACAGTATTTGTCTTTCTCTAACTCATTTCACTTCGCATAATACCCTCTGGGTTTATATATGTAGTTATAAATGGCAAAATCTTATTCTTTTTTATGGCTGATAGTCCATCATAAAGAATAAGATTTTGCCATTTATATACATATATATATATATATGTATATATATATATCCTATCTTCTTTTTTAAAAAGATTTTATTTATTTATTCATGAGAGACACAGAGGAAAGGCAGAGACATAGGCAGAGGGAGAAGCAGGCTCCCTGCAGGGATCCTGATGTGGGACACGATCCCAGAACTCTGGAATCATACCCTGAGCTGAAGGCAGACACTTAACCACTGAGCCACCTGGGTGTCCCTACATCTTCTTTATCCAGTCATCCATCAGTGGAGATTTAGGTTGTTTCTATATCTTCACTTTTGTAAATAACGCTGCAGTGTTGTTCTTGTGACAGTGTTATATGCTAGTTCTATCTCAGTAGGCTGGACAAAAAAATCTTAAAGAACATCAGTTTCATTGTGGTGTACTTTCGTTTGGCCTCTGTACCATGATTTTCTATCAAGATCCCATATATAGTTAGGTGTATTTCTAGATTGTCTTTTCCATTCCTATAGGCATTTTCCTTTTTCTGTATGCTAGTACTGTTGTGTCTTGATACTATAAGATATGTATTATATAGCCCAGCACCTGATAGGAATAGTCTCTGTAGTTTGTTCTTTTTATAGTTGTCTCAGCTATTCTTGGAACATTTTTCTTCCATATGAACTTTGGAATCAGTTTGCAGTACCGGAGATTAGCTTTTGAATTGCTAATTGGAATCGTATTGAATTTATTGATTTATTTAGAGAGAATAGATATTTTTATGATTCTCATGCTCTTCTATCCTGTTCTTGTATATTTTATGTATTTAGTTACATTGTTAAAACAACTTGCATTAACCTTAAATATAATCTGCATATAGATAGGTACAAAGAATATACATCCAAATTAATATTTAATTATAAGGTGAAAATCTCTAATCCCTACTCTGGTCAAGAAAATGGAACATCATACTAGGGTATTAGAATACTCTATTTCCCTCTCTAATCATAATCCTTAGCTTTAGAAATAAAGCTGTGATCCTAAGTTTTGTGATAATCTTCTCTCTGCTTTGTCTTGACACTTTTACTGTTTTTTTTTTTTTTTCGTACATCCCTAAAATATAATTTAGTTTTGGCTGGTTTTACTTTTATATAAATCATAATTTTAAGTAAGTCTCTTATGAAATGTTTTCTGAGGGATTAAAACAAGTTGATACTTATAGCTGTGTTTCACTCATTTTTGTATCTATATAATTGCAGTAAAAATACATCCGTTCATTTTTTCATGTTATAATTATTTGAATTGTTTCCATATTGGGGCTAATACAATGTGCTATAATGGTAATTGTATATTCTAGTGCACATGTGCATGGGTTTCTTGAGAGTTTTTTACTTAGACGCCTCACATTCTTTCTTAAGCACCTAGAATTAGATTTTCAAGTTGCAAACAATGAAATCCACTGCAATCTTAATAGGGATTGCATCAAATCTTTAGATTACTTGGGAGATCCTTTTTATAAAATCGAGTCTTTTAACCTAGGAATATAGTGTAACTCTTATTTAGTTCATCTTTAATATCTCTCAATAAAATTTATAATTTTCTCTAGACTTTTACACTTATTTTAATAATTTATCCCTTGTACTTCATATTTTTGATGCCTTTTAAAGATTATCTTTTAAAAAACATTTTTTTCTGGTGTGTCTGGGTAGCTCAGTTTGTTGAGCATTGGACTCTTGATTTCAGATCATGTCATGATCTGAGGGTTGTGAGATCAGGGCCCTTGTTGGGCTCCTCGCGCAGTGATGTGTCTGCTTGTGATTCTTTGCCTTTGCCTCTGCCCCTCTCCCAGCTTGTGCTCGCTCTCTCTCTCAAAATAAAAATTTTTAAAGATTTTATTTATTTATTTATGAGAGAGAGAGAGAGAGAGAGAGAGGCAGAGACACAGGCAGAGGGAGAAGAAGGCTCCATGCAGGGAGCCCGACGTGGGACTTGATCCCAGGACTCCAGGATCATGTCCAGGGCTGAAGGCAGATGCTAAACTGCTGAGCCACCCAGGGATCCCCTTAAAATAAATTAAAAAAAATTGTGTTTTCTAATTGTTTGTAGCTCGTATGCAAAGCTAAATTGATTTCCTTAATTGATTTATCATCCAGTAAACTTGCTTTGTTTACTTGTTAAATGTGGTAATGTAGATACTTTTGAGTTTCCTATGTACACAGTAATACCATTTATAAATAATTTAAAAGACTCTAATTCTTTTTTTTTCTGCTTTTCACTGTACTGGCTAAGAAATCTAAGGCAGTGGTGAATAGAAATAATTGTGGTGTGCATGCTTGCCTTGTTTCTGATCTCAAAGGGAAAACTTTCAACATTTTACCATTGAATATGATCTTCGCTTTAAGGTTTTTTTTAAAGATTTATTTATTTGAAAGCATGAGAGAGAGAGCGTGTGAGAGAAAGCACAATCAGAGGTAGGGGCACAGGGAGAGGGAGAATCTCAAACAGACTCTACACTGAGCAGGGAGCCTGACCTGGGGCTAGATCTCACAACCCTGAGATCATGAGATCATGACCTGAGCCAAAATCATGAGTCAGATGCTTAACTCACTGAGCCACCCAGGTACCCTGCTTCAAGGTTTTTATAGATACACTTTGTTATATTAAGGCAGACCGCTTTTATTCCTCAGTTAAAAGTTTTGTTTTAATTATAAATGAGCTAAAATTTAATTTTTCTGTATTTGAGGTAACTATTATTTTTCAATTTAATCCATTAATATGATGAACAAAATTAATTACATAATGTTAAAACAATCTTGTATTCCATTCATGGTATTACGCCAACTTGGTCATGACATATTTTATATATTGCTGAAATTGCTTTGCTGGTTTTTAAAAATAATTTCTAGACTGACGTTCATGTGTGTGATTGGCCCGTACTTTTTCTTTTTAAAAAATGTCATTCATAGATTTTGGTTTCTAGATTTTCTTAGGCATGTAAGATGAGTTAAGGAAAGTAGGTATCATTTTGTGTTTCTCATTTGTCCTACCTGGTATTTTTTTTTCTCTCATTACTGGAACTGATGCATGGAAATAGGTAAAAACTTCACTCTAACATCTGGTCCAGCAGCATAACTGCATAATTCTATTTAATATGTGAAAGAAATAATACCATTTTTACACACATCTTTTCATAAAATAGAGAACGCTTTCTAAGTTACTGTAATGAGTGAGTATAGTCATAATACCAAAACTTGAAAAGGATAAGTAGAGAAAATTGGACTCTTCATCCTTCAGTAATAGATACAAAACTTTTCATTAAATACTAGTAAGTCTAGCAGTAAAAACAATGTATGAAACTCAATTTATTACATTAACAAGATAAACCCAAGAAATATGGTCCTGTCAATAGAGATTTTGAAAATGACACCCAAAACCCTTTCATGAAAAACCATTCAACACGATCTGAATAGAAGGACATTTTCTCAACTCGATAAAGTACATTCATAAAAATCCAACAGCAAACCGTACTTGAGGAACAAACACTCTTTCCATTTCTATTCGACTTTGTATTGGAGGTCTTAGCCTAAGCAATAAGGAAATAAAATAAAAGGCAGACGTATTGGGCAAGAGAAAGTAAACTTCTGTTCAGACTTAATTTGCCAATACCAAAGTGACCAATAGCTTAACTGCAATTATAATTCAAACCCTAACACTTAACCTTGGTAGAAATGGTCAAGCTTGTAATGATTTTTATGTGTGAATATAGAAAATACAGGAGAAAACAATCTTGGAAAATTACAAGTTTGGAGGATTTATACTCATTAAGACATACTTAAAATGTAGAACTGTTACAATATAAGTAAGTGGTAGTGATGGTGGTGGTGGTATTTTAGTGATAGTAGTAGTTACGTATTTACATAAGGGACAGACACATAGATTGGTGAAACAGAAAGAGTCTATGAATAGACCCTCACATGTATGGTCAAATATTTTTTTTGATAAAGGCTCCAATGTAGTTCAATAGAGATAGGACAGTATTTTTAAGGAATGGTTGTGGGCACAACTAGATACTGATAAGGAAAAAAACACCAATCCTAGATCGCATCGTACACAAACGTTAACTTGAAATGAATTGCAAACATAATAAAAATGAGAGTTACACATAAAGGGCCTAAAACAGAACTTTAGGAGGGGATATCTTTGTCACTTTGGACAGGAAAATATTTCTTGGAATACAGAAAGCAGTGATCATAAAAGAGTAATGGATGAAGAGCCGGACCTAATAAAATTTGTATTAATGAAAGGCATCATGAAGACACTGAAAAGGCAAGTCAAAGACCAGAGCAAAACTAATCTCAGAATGTATCTTGCAAAAAATAGCAAGAAGATATTTAAAAAACTACAAATACATTTCGAGAATATATAAATAGCAAATAATAAAGATAAGGGATGGGGGGAGAAGATCAAAGTCAGAGTAGATTAGAATCACAGTAAGAGATGTGAAGACGTGCGTCAAGGAAGGGCCCATGAACCAGAGTGCAGGTGGTCTTTAGGAGGTTGGGAAAAAGCAAGGACAGGGACTCTGTCCTCCTGGAATATCCGCAGAGATTTCATCCCTGCAGCCACCATGATTTTATTTTACCCTTCTTAAGACTCATTTCAAACTTACCCCCAAAACTGTAAGATAGTAATTCTTTGTTTAAGACACTGTAGTAGGTTTTGCCAGGATCTGATTTATCAAAACTAGTGTTTCTTTTCAGAGATTTCATAAAAATAATCTTGTTTCAGTGTTCAATTCTCTGAACATGAGTGAGGTTGATCATGGTTTTACATGTTCATAAGTGCTGAAGCTTCCTGGGATTGTCTCCTTTTTGGAATATGAATGTAACTAAACTGCTAATAAGTCTTGTGAGAACGATTTCTTTTTTTTTTTTTTTTTTTGTGAGAACGATTTCTATGCAAAGAACTTAATGTGTTTTTTGGAAATATTGATTAATCGAGTCGAAATTTTTTGCTAATTGTCTAATCCTGGTCACTTGTATAAGCTATCAGCGCAGTAGAAATTTAGTATGTCATTTTATGTGGTCGGTTTCATTTTCAGGACACTTAGTAATACAATCGATGTTACTTTACTATTGCTGCTGTAACAAGTTACTACAAATTTAGTGGTTTAAAACAAAACAAATCTATTTTATAGCTTTAGAGGTTAGAAATCCAAAGTGGATCTGAGTGGGCTAAAATGAAGGTGTCACCCGGGAAGCTTTCTTTCTGGAGTTACCATTGGAGTATCTTGACTCTTTCTTTGCCTTTTCTAGCTTCTAGAAACTGCCTTCATTCCTTGGCTTGTAGCTCCCTTCCATCTTCAAAACTAGCAAAGACCAGTTGATGCTTCATCACTGGCATTTGTCTGGTTGTACCCCCCCTTTTTTTTTGTCTTCCTGCTTTTTTTTAAAATAATAAATTTATTTTTTATTGGTGTTCAATTTGCCAACATACAGAATAACACCCAGTGCTCATCCCGTCAAGTGCCCCCTCAGTGCCTGTCACCCATTCACCCCCACCCCCCACCCTCCTCCCCTTCCACCACCCCTAGTTCGTTTCCCAGAGTTAGGAGTCTTTATGTTCTGTCTCCCTTTCTGATATTTCCCATACATTTCTTCTCCCTTCCCTTCTATTCCCTTTCACTATTATTTATATTCCCCAAATGAGTCTTCCTGCTTTTGATTACATTAGGACATCCCACTTAATCCAAGGTAATCTCCCCATCTCAAAGTCATTTGATTATTAGTAACCTTAATTCCTTTCTGCCCATATAAACAAATATACCCACAGATTCCGGGAGTTAATTAGGATGTGGACATCTTTTGGCGGGATGGGGGGGAGGATTATTTTGCCTACCACAGAGCCATTATTTTACCTTTCTTATGTTTTTCTTTGGATAAAGTGAGCCTTATTTGAGACTGTTGGAGAATTGGCACCAGATACCCCTGGAGTTTGCAATTTACTAGCTGCAATACTTGGTTACGTCATGTCACCTGAACCTCTACAGTTGACTTAAAAATAAGTCTGATAATTATACCTATATCTTTCCAATGTGATTGTAAGGACTGAATGAGATTGTAAAAATAATAGTGAAATGGTAATAACCATTCATTGAACCCTTGCTATCTGAGATGGAGTAGGCCCTAAACGAATGTTTGTTCTTTCCTTCTTTATGACTAGGGACATTATTAAAAGCCCTTACAAGAAGTGCCATGGTGGCTTCTGGCCACTCAGGGAATTAAGTTTCATTATTTTGTGGCTCTTTTAGAACTGTAGTTTATTTCTGTGTTCATTTGTAAGCTGTATTTCCAAAATGTTTATTGCCATTAAAGCACGTATATACGCTTTGCCTATATCCTGTTTTACCCCATCTTATTTTAGAAGTTAAGTTGCAATGGGATCCTGTTCTAAGCTTCCTGAGAAGTACCTTGTTCTTCATAGCTCCTACTACAGCATATTTAGTTTCCATACTGTTTAAGGTATCAGCCATGCTGACATGCTGAGTGGGCCTGAATTTATATTGTATGTTACTGACCGGAGATCTAAAGCACAGAACCCAAGATACAAATAACTTGGTCCAGTCAGAGATCGTACATCTCCTAAATAATTGACAGACTGCCTTGTGCTCTTTGGAAAGGTCCTGCTAGGCAAATTAGGCTATCTGAAGTAGAACACTTACTTTCCTGTAACTTCCAATAGCACTTGATTATGTAATTCAGCGTGTCTTGCCATCAGATGTGTGACTTCATTTGGAGTTGGAGTGGAAAAGGTGTTGCTGGCCACATTGCTGCTAAACTGGTGAATACCCCTGATATTTCTCTACACTGTCAGGCGTGCAAGTGGCAGAAAAGCAGCAGTGGACCACATGTGGCTTCTCCCTCCCTCATGTCCCCCCTCGTATCTTGACTAGCATAATTAGATGATGCTTTCACTCTTACTGATCACCCTTACATTTGCCTTTAGTATTGTTTACTCTCCTTTTCCTTTGAACAAAATAATGAATTCCATTTCCTTTTGGTCCTATTCTGTTTGATCCGTTTAGCCCTTTGAAAACTGTCCGTGGAGCTATGTAGAAAAGTGGTCTGTGGGGATAAGTTTAGGTTTTTTGACATTAATCTCTTAGGCATATTCATCTTTAACAAATCCGACTTTCTAAAAAATATTTCTCACCTCTTCATGTATCTATTTAACACTGATCGGTCTTGAGTCCTTTGCTTTGTTTCTGTTGTATATGTTGACACATCTGTTAATGTTGCATTTTTAAGAGTTTTATTAATGTGTGTGTGTGTGTGTGTGTGTGTGTGTGTGCAAGCTGTAGGCGAATTTTTTTTAAAGATTTTATTTATTTATTCATGAGAGAGAGAGAGAGAGAGAGAGAGGAGAGAGGCCGAGACACAGGCAGAGGGAGAAGCAGGCCTATGCAGGGAGCCCGATGTGGGACTCGATCCCGGGACTCCAGGATCATGCCCTGGGCCGAAGGCAGGCGCTCAACCACTGAGCCATCCCGGGGTCCCTGTAGGTGAAGTTTTTTATGCTGATGTCTTAAGTATAAGATTAAATAAAAACATTCTAGATAAATAAATTGAAAACTTGGCCAACAATACCAAGATTTTTCTGTAGTAAAATAATTACTATATAAGATTAAAGGGATATTCACGGTAACTTGTATAGAAGCTTATACTGGTGAACATTTTACAGTTGATAAATGTTGTCTGTTGACAAGCGGGGTTCTAATTCTCTTTGGTTAGATATATGCCCATGTGCACCTGGAGGAAAACATTGGTCTGTACTTTTCTGGCTAATTATAACATCTTAATTAATCTTGATTAACTAGATTGAGTTTTCTTTAAAGTATCTAAAAATAAAACGAATCAATAACTCTGTTCATCCTTTGCTGCTCAGCCTTCCCGGCACGCAGCCCAGGCTCACGCTGGCCTCCTGCCCCACTGAGGCCAGCCTTTCTGCCAGCCCGCTTGTCCCCAGCTAATTGGCCAGAAGTCTGTATGGTGGCACATCCAGTGATTTCAGTGTCCTCTGGAGCACTGGGTTGACAATAGAGTAAGTCTGAGAGAGGTCTATAATTGGCTAACTTATGCTGCTGTAAGACTCTATTCAAATGGAACAAATTTGAACTGTTCAACCCTCCTTGGCATCCAGCCAGTTTCTGCATGGTGTAAAACAGGCACTTATTTAAGACAGTGGTGTTAGTTGTAGTGGCAGCAGCAATGCTGAAGCCGGTGGTGTTGACGCTCTGCCACTTTGCAGTTTGAAGACAGGTATGCTAACCCCTGTTTCTTTTTCAAATGTCTTCTCTGTAAAAGTCACCAGTATACACGGAAGGCCATTTGAGATCTGTTTCTCAAAGCCTTTTGTATCAGAGCTTCCTGAAATACCTGAAGTCCTATGACCTTTTGCTTATCATCTTGGCCAACTATCTGTCAACTGTTGCCATGCAGGTTGATGTCACGCAACAGTAGATTAATAGCAGAATGAATCTTCCATAATGAGGCTTGAGAGCATTTATGGGGTCCAACATGGCTGGGAAATACATATTTGTGCGTAACTGAATTTTGCACATAACTAAAACTTTGCCCTATTAAGTAAGTGTCAATTTATTTTAAATATTTTCTTGTGTATATGCTGATGAAAAGTCATGTAAAAAGGAATATAATTCCTTCTTCCTGTGGGTCATAGTCTACGTAGTAATAAGTTGCAGTCCAAGAGGGTATTAAGTTGGGAGTAAAGGGAAACCATGTATATGTGAAGAAGAGGAAAAGGCTAGAAATCATGAGCCTTGGGCTTATTATCATTTGTACCATGAATCTTCAGAGTCACATGGCAAAAGTCCTTTACTCTGTGTAAGTTTGGCCATCTCAGTAGTGAGGGGGTGATCGATCCTAATCTATTCCATAGGATATATACAAACCCTTTTGAAAATATGAATTTTGTACAATAGAACCTAGTATTTTTGAAGTACTTAGGATATGGAGATAACTTTTTTTTTTGTAGATAACTTTTAATGTAAGTTACATTACAGTCCTAGGAGGTGTAGGTACTGTTATTGTCTCTAGTTTACAGATGGAGACATTGAGGCAGAGAGAGGTTAAGAGGTTTGCTCCTTTGGGCAAGCTAGTAATATTTAAAGCCAGAATTTGAACCAGACATTCTAGTGCTAGAAGATTGCTTGTAAACACAATGCAGTCCTATTTGAACACAGAAAGGATGATTTCTTGCCTTTTCCATGAAGACCTTTCCCCAGTCTCTTCCCATAGTCAAAATGTGTATGACATTTCAGACTTAATCTTTGAGTGGTCTTGTCAGTAGCAAGGACAGTTGGCATCCACCATGTAGGGTTCCTATAGCCAACCAACAAACATTTAAGGATCCGTTTAATGAAAACTAGGAATTAGTCTGAATATAGGGGCACTGACTAGTGGAGTGCTTTGTAATTATACAGATTCCTAGGCCCTTCCACCAGACCTAAATTTACTAGGCCAAGGGCAGGATATGGGAATGTGTTTCTTAAAAGCTCCCCAAGTGACTTGGTGAGATATTTGTATTGATAGTGAAGCTAAGTGAGCTTTAGAAGGTCTGTACCCAGTATGCAGGCCTCACTTGTACCTTAATCTAGCTGCTGCTGAGCTAAGTGCCTTGGATGAAATTACTGTTCAATACAAGTTCAGCAAAAAATCTTCTGCTTCTCTAAAACTAGAAAGGGTTCTAACTCTGCCTATTGAGTGATTGCTGGGAAAATTCAGTCCATGCCCTTGGCATGGTCACAATATTTTCATATAGATTAGGAAATGTCATGCTACCAAATGTTGATCAATACATTTTGGGGAAAAATGTGAGCTCTGATGCTCTAAATGGAGACGTCAGTATCTGGAAAAAAAAATGTTTTTCTATGTAATTGTTTCAGTATCTTGAAATAAGCAGTGTTTCTTCTCCAGCAACTTGGTAATGATTAAAGATCAGAAATGCATCTTTGGAGACTGAGCTTAGGTCAAAGTGTCAAAACTGTGGCTGTCACTGACATGCAGAATGGCCTTGGGCAAGGAGCTAAGCCTATTTCTTTCTGTTTCTTCATTTGTTTTCTGAAACCACAGCATTTACCTTATTTCAAGGGAAAGTGCCATTAATTAATGTATGTGATATATCAAGTCTCCTTTTAAATAAAAATCTAGCTCTTATTATTATCTGCTGAAATGAGGAAATAATGTGACCTTATTATTACTTCAATGTCTCTTGGTGACTGAGGCAGTAGGAAAGAGACATTAACTCCAACATAACCTCTACTACAGGTCGGTTCTAGCAACATTACTGTAGAGTCCAGAAGCGTGAGCTAAGGGCTGATGAGGGGCTCTCAACAAGTCTCTACACCAAGCACTGATTGACACTTACTGAATATCAGGGAGATATGTTACATTCCCTGATGAAAGATGAAATTCTGAAAGGACCTTGGCTTACTTGGATATTGTTCTCTCTGGTCCTTAGCGTCTGCCCTCACTCTTCAGACAGGTCTCCTCCCAAGTTCAGTCATTAATACTTAACATGATTTGAGTGTGCTTTTGAACGTGGGCCATCGTGAAGATGACAAAGAACTTATAATGTGAAGGAGTGCAGCCCCAGTGTAGACTAGAATGAGAATTCCATTCAATTTAAAGTATATAGTTACATGTCACAAACTCTACACAAGGTAGATAAGTTCTCTTTATCATCTATAATTCCTTTTCTTGAAGAGATTGCCGATAACCCTTAGGAAGTGTGGCCCTGGAAAGAGTTGTGTTAGTCTGTTCCTTATTTGCGTGTCCTTGTACACTGCACTTATTTCCCTTGGTTTGGTCTTGCTCTTGTGCCTTTAAGGTAGAAAAGCTCATAGTGTTTGCATAGATATTTTAAATACAGCCTTTACATTCTAAGTCCTTAGTGATGCTTAAATTCTATAAACAGCATTACTTCCTTCAAATAGCCTGTTCATAGGGCTGGAAGTAGCTGTGTATTACTGCAGATTTGTTTCTTTAATCTCAACACTGTGATCTTCTGTCAAGATCCGTATCTGGTTTGTGCTGTGGCAACAGGTGGGTGTTCTATTTTTATTATATTTAAAGGTTTTATTTATTTTTATTAGAATGAGAGGGTACATGAGCAGGGGGAGGGACAGAGAGAGAGAGAGAGAGAGAGGAGAGAGAGAGAATCTCAAGCAGACTCCCTGCTGAGTGTGGAGCCCAAACTGTGGGCTTCATCTCATGACCCCGAGATTGTAACCTGAGCTGAAACCCGAGTCTGATGCTTAACCGAGTCAACCAGGCATTCCAATAAATAGGTACATTATACCATCGTTTTGACATAGTCCCTTTTTGCATTGAGTCCAAACAGATGTTAGGTTTTCAGTATGTAAGGGGATCCTTGACATTAGAATGTAGTTACTCCAATCTCAAAACTGCATGTCATAGTAGCACTGCGCTATGCACTGTGGGAAGTATAAAAATGAAAGGTGAGACCTCAAAGAGGTTTGAGTACAGTTGAAAAAATTCTGGGAGGCAAGTGTCTCCCATCAGGGAGAAAAAAAAAGCTAGCACAGAAGGAAAAGTAACAAGAGGTGAACCCAGTTAAGGGACAGAATGACATATTTTAAATTCTGTTTCTCCCATTTATTAATAGTGGCCTTGGGCCCTCCACTTCATCTTTCCATGCCTCAATATTTTTATCTGCAAAATTGGAATACAGTTAATACCTTCCCACATGGTCTTTGTAAAAGCTGAATGAGTTACTCTAGCTAAAGCATTTGTAACAGCACCTACTAGAAGTGCTTTATGAGCGTTACTTATTTCCATTAATTATTAGGAGTTTGAAGAAGAGAAAAGCCTGATGTTCCTCCTTTGGGCATAACTGTAGGACTCAACAGATGGGATATTTCCAAAGATTTCTCCTCAAATTGAGATTTAGCTTCCTTGGATATGAGGGGGTAATGTTCTCACATAGTTTTTCTTTTTAAAAAATGGTTTAAATAAAAATTGTATATTTAAGGTTTACAATATGATGATTTGATATACACATACATAGTGAATATGGTGAACACAGCAAGAAAAAAAACCTGTATGATCTCACTTATATATGGAGTTGAAAACAGCCAAATACATAGAAGCAGACAGTAGAGTGGTAGTTACTGGGAGGTGGAGGGGTGGGGGAAGTGGGGAGATGTTGGCCCTATGTAATCCCTTTGATTTTTTTTTAACCTTTCTTCTGCCTTATTGTGTTCAGTCCACTTGCTCTGAGAAGACTGAGAAAAGTAAAATTCGAGTTCTTTCTTTCCATTTCCAGTTGGAAACTTTTCTTCCTTAAACCTAGATCAAGTTCCCTTGGCCTATCTCCTGATACACTAAATAAGGAGATAAAGGAATGTCAAATATCTCCCTCTCTCAAGACAAAGCCTGACTTTCTAGCCTATTGCCTTGCTTAGGACTGTCAAAGTCTGTTTTACCCTTCCTTTCCTTTTGTAACCAGTCTATAAACAATAAAATAAAATAAATAAATAAAATAAAATAAAATAAAATAAAATAAAATAAAATAAAAATCTTGGTATTGCACCCACATCTGTTTCAAAGCACACGGATGCCTTCAGTTGAACCCATCAGAGGCCCCAGTCTTACACAGTTGGATAACTATTCTTTCAGTTATTTAGGAATAGATGCCACAGACACCGGAAGCCCTTAGATTTATCTCAAAGTTCCTTCTAGGAGAATATAATTCACTGTTCTTTCAAATTGTTCCTTCTATGAATTATTGTTATGACGTTAATATGCTTAATCAACCCAAGACATCCATGTGTTCTGGAGCAGATGTGGGTACAGTGGAACAAGATTGATTTTATCTATGTGGAATATGAATATGTTTATATAGGTGGGGAGTAACTGTAAAGAGACACGTTTACTTATGTGGCTAGTGAAATGTGTCCCCTTGTTTTATGGTGATGAGTATGATGGAGAAATGGTTCAGAGTTCAATATTGCCTCCATTTATCGAGCACCGACTGTATGCCTGGCGAGGTGCTAAAGGTTTTGCATATTTCATACCCAAGGTGCCCCCAGTGTGATTAGAAACAGAAACACACGTGATTAAAGAATAAGCATCTTCTAGTTACCAAAAGTAGGGTAATTAGCAAATGCGGTGATCTCCCTTACCTAATTCGAAGTGTTTTAAATGTCTTAGCCAGACACGTTACTGTTTATTCTTAGTTGTGCTTGGTTACTTAGTGTGCACCAGAAGACTAGGATATCTCAAAAATCCTTTGGTAAATGGTAATGCTGTTTCTTGTGTTAATGGTTATGGATGGGGGTCGATGAGGTGAAAAGCTGCCCAATGGATAAAGAATGCTCTTTGTTCCTGGGCAAGGTATACCTTGCCTCATCTTCCTCCATTCTTCTCGCACTGTAGTCTGGTTGCCATTCATTGTCCTTACCCCACTTACCTTTGGAGTCCCGAGAGCAGAGACTGCGTCTGCATCCCCAGCATGTAGGATAGGATCTGAAGCCAACGTTGGGCAATGGTTGCCCAAAGCCTGTTCATGACCATCAGTTAACAGTGGGGTGCAGAGCAGGGTCTAGAATTGATATATTAGGTAGCCTTATGTTAAAAACAGCTTTTGGAATGTCTGTGGCACTTTTTTACTTGCAATTTTCTCCCCCCCCAATATTATGCTTTGTTTTAAATTCTGTGACATGCAGCACCTCAACTGCTCCTTATCTTATCATGTTCTTCAACTTTCTTAGAGGTATGCTTTTTTTTTTTTTTTTTTTGTTACGGGAGAATGAACCAGACAAAACCACAGAAATGTCACTTACGTGAAATGCAAATGACAAGAAACACCACAAAAGAAGCCGTGCATGCTCCTCATGCTTCAACTATGTGGGTAGTAGGTGGTGTGGAAGTTGGTTTCAGGGGGATATGTTGCACCAAAGCTGATAGTCCTGACAGGATAGCACTTAGACAGTAATGTGAAGGAAATGGGATGTAAAAAAAAAAGAAAAAGAATCTCCCTGGGAACCACGTAAGAGGTTTGTCAGGATGCTCTACAGCTGTGCATTTGCATCATTTTCAGCTTCCACGTTCAGCCATGTCATTGGGAATTGAATCAGGAAGCGGTCCAACAGGGGATGTGCCTTGCAGTCACAGATTTTTCCCACCCTCTGAAAACAGGTATTCTTAAGAGTAGAAAATAAATGGAAGCTTTTGATCTTCCATAGAGAGCACACTTGAACTCTGCTATTTAACTGAGGAGGATTCCCTACAAAGTATATTTCAATATCCTATTCACGAAAGATGTAAAATCATTGCCCACAATATTGTGAATTGTTAAACATCAGTTCTTCTTAATCTTTTAATAAAGCAGCTCTGAGTAGGGTTGGGATATATGTTCTGGAGTTAAATAAAATGAAATTTACCTTCCAGAAATATTTTTCAATGTGTGCTAATTTTAACTCATTTAGGCTTATTTTTTTTTAAGTCAATGACAAAATAAGGAGCACTATGGAATTCTGAAATTTCTTAATTTTTTTTTTCCTGGAGCCAGTAAAACTGGCAGGCTTGTTTGTTTGTTTGGAGACTGTACTGAGGCATCTGTTCTCCTTTAGCTGTGGGACAAATGGTACACCAACTTACTCTCTCCTGTTGTCAATAATTAATGGTGAGTCTTAAGTAGATTCCCCCACTCTTGCTAAGAGATGTTATTTTGTATTTTAATACTCTTAACCCTGTGCTTTTGTACTCCCATCTGGTGATTTAGTGCCTCATTCCGGTGGTTTTGTATTCACAGGGCTTAGGTTTTTCAAACTCTAATATATGTGGGGGACCCGATCGTGGCTCAGTTTTAGACATTTTGGGATGTTGGCACAGCCTGTTATCAAAATCAAGTATTATAGTAGACATTTAACTAAGTGGGGATTGAATTCAGAAAAGAGGATTTACTGCCAGCAGGAGGTACCTGGAGGTCAACAGAGAAGGGGCACAGTTCTGGGGTGCCTGGATGGCTCGGTCAGTTAAGCATCTGCCTTTGGCTCAGGTCATGATCCCAGGGTCCTGGAATCAAGCCTCGCATCAGGCTCCCTGCTCAGTGGGGAGCCTGCTTCTCCCTCTCCCTCTGCTGCTCCCCCTGATTTTGCTCTTACCCCCCCCTCTGTCAAATAAATAAATAAAATCTTTAAAAAAATAAATAGAAACAGAAGGACACAGTTCAAGATAGAAAGTACTGCCAAAGATTGCAAAGGTACCTGTCACCCAAGACACCTGAATACCTTTTGCCAGATACAGAAATGCCTCCAGGAGATTCTGCGAGGATCTTAGTGTTTTTATCCACAAAACCATTCGGGTTGATTTCTCACTCTAACTCGATACAGCAGGATGAGTGATTTTCAGAGTCACGTTGGCGTTGAGCTCAACCTTTTGAGCATTAGGTGAATTAATCTCATCTAAATAGTCTTCCTGTCCTGAGTGTAGATCTACCTCCTTTTTCATTGAATTCCTTCTACAAGACTGTTTTTGAAAGTTTTTTTTTTTTTTTTTTTTTTTTTGGCTTTGTCACCTTCCTGCATAGAAGTCTTGAATGGCTTGCTATTTGGAGAACATTCAGAAGCCTATCAAGCCACACATGGCCCTTTATGATCTGGGGCTGCCAGCTTCCTCAGCTTTCCCTCTTGTTACTTGGTCCCCTTTTCTCTCTGCTTTAGTCAGAGGGGAGGGCCAGGTGTATCATGCACCATTAGCCCCATGCTAGCCCTTACCCCTAGGCCTGTGGGCAGCTCCATGCTCAGGAGGAAGCTTTCTTACCCTCCTTGCCTGCATAATTCCAGTTCAGCCTCCCAGTCTAGCTCTCCTCTGAGAAGCTTTCCATGACTTGGCCAGTGTGGATCAGATACTCCTTTTTTGGTTGCACTCCACAATACCCTGTATACTTCTCTTGTATTACCACTCTTCACATCTGATTTTCATTATTTACTTTTAAAATTGCTTATTAACTTGATAGTTCGCTCAGGAAATTCTGTATCTGCTCTATCTCTTTCTCTCCATCATGTAGCCCTGGAATTGGTACATAACAAGAAGCTTACATAATCACTGAATACGTGGATGACAAAATGAACAGATGAGAAAAATGACGAACCCTCCAGGAGTTTTTGATCCTTTGTTGAAGTGATATGTCAGATTAGCTAGACTGATCAGGATTCCACTAAATTGTACAGAATTTTCATTGCACTATTGCCTCTCAGGATTTTGTCTTCTAGGGCAGAAGTGAGAGGATCTCGATTCCTGTTGTCTCTGTACTCGTGGCCAGTCCTAGAACAGGACTCGATAATAAGACCATATGGGTTAAACCTAGCCTTTGTAATCTTCTGGGAGTTTTATAGTTCTGCCTTTTACATTTAGGTGTATGATCCATTTTGAATTGATTTTTGTGAAAGATGTTAAGGTCTGCATCCAGATTCATTATTTGCATGTGCATGTCCATTGTACCAGCACCGTTTGCTGAAAATACTGTCATTTCTCCATTAAGTTGCCTTTTCTCCTTTGTCAAAGACCATTTGACTGTATTAGACCCACTTTTGTATAATTAGGAAATTCATTACATAACACAAAACTGAAAACTTGGAATAAATTCCCAGTACCACAGAGGCAGTCTTGTATACTGGTACTTGGCCATAATCTCAATGTTCCTTTTTGTATGTCAACTTAAAAAATCCCTGTTTACCCTCAGTTTCAAAGTCCTGCAATATGATCCTCAGTTCTAGCTTCCAGCTTTATCCTGTACTGTTCCGCTGCTTATCCTTGTGCTCTCACCAAATGGGCTACTCCCTCTACTTCAAACACACCTTCTACTTCCCTGCATACATGACATAGCATACACCATTCTGTTTGGTAGAGTTTTGTTCATCCCACATTCTGCTGAAGCATTCTATCCTTTCTTGAATCCCAATTCTTCTATGGAATTCTTCTAGGAAACCTTTACTGATTACATGGTATGTTTGCTTCTACCTTTGAACCCTTTGAAAGTGATATTTTTACCTTCTCTAACATACATTCAAGGCAAACATATATAATTACAAAGAGACCACTTCATCATCTGCATTTAATATTTCTCATATATTCTTTTACTGTCAAGTATAAAGTCCCTGAGTCGCTTATTCATAGCCAGAGATCTCCAAACCTACTGTTTCTGTAGCTTCTCCTGAGCTAATTATAGAAGTTGCCATACTCATTTTTATTTATCCTGTCATGTGCTCCCATTTAATTACAACTCAGGCTTATCACTCTCACTTTTTTTGTGACAGTGTACATACCACTAAATTAGGGGAAAATGTGACCATTTTCATAACCAGCCACTTAAGAGCCAGGGTACTGGGAGGCAAATAGGTTAAAGTAGCAATCCTAGTAGAGGTACCATCTATTTTTTTTATTGGAGTTCAATTTGCCAACATATAGCAGAACACTCAGTGCTCATCCCGTCAACTGCCCCCCTCAGTTCCCATCACCCAGTCACCCCAACCCCCCGCCCACCTCCCTTTCCACCACCCCTTGTTTGTTTCCCAGAGTTAGGAGTCTCTCATGTTCTGTCTCCGAGAGGCACCATCTAAAACATTATATAGTAAAATGAATAAACTTTCCTTTTCCTAAAGGTCCCAGGTGGGTTTATTTTTGTATTCTCTAATTTTAAAATATATGCTATATCTTCTGTACCATCTGGTCAACCCCAAGCTTCTTTTAGGTACTCAGAACATAATAAATGATACTACTTAAAATATTTGATTTTTATAGTAAAACAATGTTTCAGAATCCTGACTTTTTTAGTTCAATGATTTACCATCTGTAATATTGCCTTCATTAACAAAATAATCTTTGTCTATTCTGTTCACCGTTTGGATTTGAAAATATGCCTGCCACTTTAGTAGACATTAGATAAAAATTTATTGAATGAATGAATGACTTGACCTGAATGTATTTTTTTTTGAATGTTAGTAAAGATTTAAAAACTAAATTTTTGGGGACGCCTGGGTGGCTCAGCAGTTGGGTGCCTGCCTTTGGTTCAGGTCTGATCCCAGGTTGCGGGATCGAGTCCCACATCAGACTCCCTGCGAGGAGCCTGCTTATCCCTCTGCCTATGTTTCTGCCTCTCTCTCTCAGTCTGTGTCTACATGAATAAATAAATAAATCTTTTTTTAAAAAAATAAAAACTAAATTTCCAAAAGGAGTTAGACATTTGAAATTGTTGTTTTCTTGGCATCTGATATTTTTGATCATGCTCTTTCATTCTTCAGAAATGAAAAGGTGATATGACCCATAGAGAAGAAAAGTCCAGAAAGAATATTTCACTCCCTGACCACAAAGATAGATCAAATTTACATTCATTCAAAGAGGTGTTTTGTCAAATAAACACACAGAATAATTTTTTTATTTAGAATTCAGGTGATGTAGTGAGTTGGAACAGCCACATTGGTCTTAAGTGCAGGTCTGATGAGAGTGCCTCATCAAGATCAGAATTTGATGTCTGAGTCACAATAAGGGGAAAGAGCTAGGTACTGGGAACTTTGGCATATATGTATTTGGATTGAGTATGCAGTTCGCTGAATTGTCATCCCTTCAAAGGATACTGGTACTGTACCTTTCAGTGATTGAATGGTTCTTGGCAGATTGGGACCAGAGTGCCTGTCAACACCTTGGTGTCTTTAAAGGAATATTTCCTACACTGCAGGTAGGAATTGGTTTCAAAATGATGCTGGTGACCCCTCCAAAACCAACCTAAGCCCCTTGGGACAGGAGTGCTTCTATTAGAGGAACTACACAGAAGTACAGACAGGGAGAGAGCACGAGAGGAGTTTACCAGATTTGTATAGTAAGGCTTTCATTCTGGAGAATGACTTGTGATGAAGCTTATTTTGGCCCTGCTAACTATGATGGATGAAAATGATGCAATCTAGATTCCCAACTAATAATAGAAATATGAATATCAATTATTGTTCAATATGTTCCATGTTACTGCAAATACAAAATAAGGCAACTGAGATTAATAGTGCATGTTACTATAATTTTGGCATTCTTTGTTGTCGCGTCTTTGGAACAGTAATAGTCTATACGTTATTTTAGCTAATCTATATTTATCTAATGCCAAAATAGGGAAGTATAATTTAAGCTATCAAGATAAATGATAATCAATATAAATATATTTTCCTGTGTAAGTAGGGCTTGATCAATTCAAGATGTTACTACCAGGTGGCCTGGAAGCTGACTAAAAACGATTTCAACAGACTTCTTTCATAGGCCTTTTCTTTTTCTATTTCTCTCTAGCTATTGTCTACACGACCTTCTCTATTTTTTTTTTCTGTATGTAAAGCTTACACAGGCTGTGACCAGAGACAAAGCCATCTTATTTTATGATCCCCAAACCGCAGTCGCTTAGAGACCCAGAATAGAAAGTAATTTCTAGTGAGCTCATCCAAGCTTTAGCCTACGCAGTTCCTTTTTTGCACAAAATGACTTGGCTAACATTCCAACCAAGGACCATAAACCAGCAGTGTGCATAGACACTGAGAATAAAGATATATTTAGATAGATTGCATGGATTAAAGAGGCCTAAACCATCTGTCTTTAACACAGGCGAATGTCATTTTCTTTAGTCAAGGGCCTGGGTTTTCCAGCAATATCCCAGCATTTTAAAGACTCAGAGAGGTGCTTTAACAATTAGATGTGGAGATCATTCACAGAAAAGTCGAGTACATCTGTTTCCCTCATTATTACAGACTTTTATAAACTCAGAGAATCTTAGTTATGGTTTCAGAAATAATTTGTTATGTAGTTCTTTTTTTTTTTTTTTTCTTCATGGCTCCTCAGAATCTGTTAATGTTGCTATTCCAAGCACACTATTTTGTATTTGTTTACATGTCTACCTCTTCCTCTGGAGGGTGCACTTCTCCAGGATGGCGAGAGGGCTTTATTTAATCCTGTGTCCCCAGTGCCCAGCACTTAGTAAGTGATCTACAAGTTTCTGTAAGTGTGTGTTGAGTGGATTGCATATTTATAGAACCCCTGGTGATTGGGGATTATGTCCCTCATGGGAGTGATGTAAGGAATTATCGAAGTGGTTTGGCGGACTCTAGTGAGCTGAAATGGGATTCTTTAATAGATGTCTCATCCTCTAGTAATAAGGTTGCTAAGATAAAATACAGGATACTTAGTTAAATCTGAATTTCAGGTAAACAAATATTTTTTCAGTAAAAGTATAGTAAGTACTGCATCCAGTATTTGCTGTTCATTTGAAAATACAACTTACTGGACATCGTGTGTTTTTCTTTTCTTTTTTTTTTTAAAGATTTAATTTATTTATTCATGATAGACATAGAGAGAGAGAGAGGCAGAGACACAGGCAGAGGGAGAAGCAGGCTCCATGCAGGGAGCCCGACGTGGGACTCGATCCCGGGTCTCCAGGATCGCGCCCTGGGCCAAAGGCAGGCACCAAACCTATGCGCCACCCAGGGATCCCTGTTTTTATTTTCTAAGTCTGACAACTCTTTTAATACAGATGGGTTGCCCAGTGGAACATGGAAACAGAGAGTGCCCTCACTCAAAGGAGCTGATGTATTTTATTATGTAATTAGAGCATAAGTGATTGATTGATTGATTGATTGATTTTAGAGCATAAGTGATTTAAAGACCTGATACCTATGTTCTTTGCTACCTTGAGTGTGGTTGAACTTTCCCTAATGTTGTAAGAAGAAAGTAAGAAAAATTTGGAAATACCCTGACCTCATCTAGCTCCTCTCTAAATAGAGCCACACCCTCTGCTGAGAGGAGCAGTTGTTGACTAGTACCAGGGAGTCTGAAGATCTCTGAACTTGTCAGAAAGAAGTGGTATTTAAAGTCACGTGGTGGGGATCCCTGGGTGGTGCAGCGGTTTGGCGCCTGCCTTTGGCCCAGGGCGCGATCCTGGAGACCCGGGATCGATTCCCATATCGGGCTCCCGGTGCATGGAGCCTGCTTCTCCCTCTGCCTGAGTCTCTGCCTCTCTCTCTCTCTCTCTCTCTCTGTGACTATCATAAATAAATAAAAATTAAAAAAAAGATGTTGTTTTCTTTAAAAAAAATAAAAAATAAATAAAAAATAAAAAATAAAGTCATGTGATGTGTGGGTGACATCAAACAAAATAGACTACCTCATGTAATGCCTAATTAGTTAATGATTTTGCCACAACAGCCCTTCAAAACATATAAAAACAAATTATCAGTGAATTGGGGGGGGGTGTTGAATTGGGGCCATAAAATCTTTTCACCAAAAACATTAAATACATTACAAGAAATGACATTTTGCCATTAGATTTTCAGGGAGACATACTTATTTACTCAAGCAGCAGTTTCCAGTCAGAGTATATGCAATGCATTTGAGTCATGTACCATACTTGGTTAAACCCTAAAACTTTTACTTGGTGTAGGCACAGCATGTGAATGGGGCAAAGAAATAGCATCTTTTATGGCTTTTTAGTCTGCTGCGCACATTCACTTTTTCTGTGGAATTAAAAATGCTCTCATATTCAGCCTTTATTTTGCCCTAAGGTATTTTTCTATGCTACAATGTTATTTTTTAAATGTAATTTTAGTGCAAGAGTACTATGAACTCCCAAATGGTTGAAACTTTGTGAAGAAAATAGTACAAAAATTAGAAGAATGAGAACAGCTTTAGGCATTAAGCAAAATATGTGACAGATATGACAAAGGCAGTGGGAAAGCTGGAGAAAGCAAAAGATACTGACCTCTCTAGCATGAGCTCATTCTGCTGGGTATGATACTGAACAACTGCCTAGAAGTCAGTCACCTGCCTTTTCACCACTTTGCAAAGGATCACAGTCTGTCTCTTTTTCTCCACCAACCACCATCCACTACTAAGTTTTTAACAAGTATGGCAAGTATAACAAACTTTCACTGTGTTACACTTAGTGTAAACTGATTAATTGCATTTTGTGTGTTGCTTATATAAATTGGATTTTTTAAAAATATTTTTTACTTATTTAAGAGAGCGAGGGAGAGCATGGGCATGAGCTCGTGAGAGTGGGGGGAGGACCAAAGGGAGAGCGACAAGCAGATTCCACCCTGAGTGTAGAGCCTGATGCGGGGCTTGATCCCAGGACCCTGTGATGATGAACTGAGTCGAAACCGAGTCAGGTGCTTAACTGACTGAGCCACCTAGGCACCCCTATAAACTTGATTTGTATTTAGTTTATTTTTTCTGTGACAAATGTTTGGATATGGTTGGCTGGTGTGGAATTCATAATTATTTGGTATTGATGTTCCTCAAAAATTTAATGGCTTCTCCTATAGAGGCAATATTTCCAGTAATATATTAGTATCATTAGATATATTCACACAAGACCCATTAGAATAGGGAGGTAGCAGCAGAGATGATAAAAAGCGACTGGGTTATAGATGTATTTTGAATGTAGAGATTATGATTGTGCTTCTCCATTTGACTTACTTTACTCAGCATAATACCTTCCAGTTCCATCCATGTCGAAGCAAATGGTGGGTATCCGTCGTTTCTAATGGCTGAGGAATATTCCATTGTATATCATTATATGGTTTTACTCATACGGGGAATATAAAAAATAGTGAAAGGGATTATAGGGGAAAGGAGAGAAAATGAGTGGGAAAAATCAGAGAGGATGATAAAACATGAGACTCCTAACTCTGGGAAGCGAACAAGGAACAGTAGAAGTGGAAGTGGGTGGGGGGATGGGGTGACAGGCACTGAAGGGGGCAATTTACGGGATGAGCACTGGGTGTTATACTATATGTTGGCAAATCAAACTCCAATAAAATATTTTAAAATGTAGAGATTAATAGTTTTATTAATTTCTTGGACTGCTGTAACAGAGTATTACAAACTGGGAGGCTTAAAATGACAGAATTTATGATTTTATGGTTCTGGAGGCTAGAAGTTCAAAAGCAAGGTGCCAGTAAGACCATGTCGCTTCTGAAACCTACAGGGGATTAATCCTTCCTTGCCTAGTCCTAGCTTTTGGTGGTTTGCTGGTTTGTTGGCAATCTTTCATTTTCCTTGGCTTGTGGTTCCATAACTCCAGTTTTCTGCCTTTGTCATCACATGATGTTACCCTTGTGTATCTCTGTGTCTTTACATGGCCATCTTTTTTTTTTTTTTTTTTTTTTTTTTTTTTTACATGGCCATCTTTTTATAAGGACTTCAGTCATATTGGATTGGAGCCCAACCCTCCTCCAACATGGCCTCATCTTAAATACCTCTGCACTGGCCTATTTCCAAAAAAAGTCACACTCCAGTACCAGGTGGGTATAGGGACTCCAACATATCTTTTGAAGTGGACACAATTCAACCTGTAACATCAAGATTTCCTGACATACTGACATGGAATGGGAGAAAAGTAGGCAAGTCAAAGATGACTAAGCTTTTCAGTACAGTAATGAAAAAGGAAAATGCCATCATAAAGTAAAGTGACAAAGACTATGGCTGGAACAGGTTTCAGGGGATCAGTGGTTCAGTTTTATATATATTATGACATGTTGATGAGACTATATTGGTTTAGAGTTATGAACACTATTCTGGGAGTGTGTGTATATATACATTGTGTGTGTGTGTGTGTGTGTGTGTGTGTGTGTGTGTGTGTGTGTGTTGGAGAAAGTCAGGGATGGGCACAGTACTGGAGAAAAAGTTGAAAAGGATGTGTTCTTTAATGATAGAGGATGTATGCAGGCGGGTGGGTAGATTTGGTGGCTGGGGGTCTGGAATTTCTCTTGCAGGCAGAACATTTTGTTTGAAGTGGTTTTCTGGAATGTGTCCTGTGATTACTTTAGTGTTGTTAGTGAAATAGGAAGCAAAGTCATCAGCTGATTGTAAAGGATGAGAAGGTAGTTATTGGGAGTTTTGAGGTGAGAAGGAAAAGTTGTGAAACCATTTACTCAGAGTTGGGAGAGGATGGAGTAGAAAGTGTATTAGAATTATGTGGCAGCTGGGACGCCTGGATGGCTCAGTGGTTGAGTGTCTGCCCTTGGCTCAGGGCATGATCCCGGGGGCGTGATCAAGTCCCACGTTAGGCTCCTTGCTGGGAGCCTGCTTCTCCCTCTGTCTGTGCCTCTACCTCTTTCCGGTATCTATCATGAGTAAATAAATAAAATATTTAAAAAAAAGAATTATGTCGTAGCATTAAAGACTTACTTGAGGTTGTTCTTACTTAAAATTCATGCTCGTTAATCAGCATAGCTATCTCTCTGGCCATATTCTTCAGCATTAGATTGAACTAATTTTGTAGTTTTAGTCTAAGAAGACTATGAGTAAAGAGAAAGAAGAGGGGAGAGGAGGGAGCTAGGGAGCATGTGATGGAGTTCTTTTTATGATTTACCATAAATTTGAATGAACTAATAAGTTGGGTAAGGAGAGGAGAGATGACATCAAAAGAGTCATGAAAAAGGGGAGATTAGAATTTGTTGGAATCTAGGTACTAGAGAAAATAACCTGGAAGATAGGACATGGTAGACAGTGAAACGGAGATTATACAGAGATTGCAATTGTTTTGTTTTAACAAAATCTTCAGTCCCCAGGAGTAAGTGATTTAGGTTATGTGGAAAACTAGATCATTGGATGAGAAGAGATCAAGGAACTGAGAAATTTCAGGATATTAGAGGAATCATCTGATCATAGATGACAGTTGCCAAGATTTATGATAGAAGTGGCATAGGAGGAACTTGAAGCCTAATTATTTCTGCCAGAGGCACTGTGATACAGAAATCTCTAATAGAAGCATATATTAATCATATAAAGGCGGAAACTTCCTCTGCAATGCAGAGCCTATAGGACTCTTCGCTTGTACCGTTAGTGAAGAGCTTTGTTACTGTGCGTATGGGGTGGGGTCTTGCTTGTGTTCTCAACAGGAACAATCCATGGGAGTGCTCTTCTTTATATTAATGCAGTATCATGGGCAGTGTTGATTGGTTGGATTTGTGACATCATCAGTAGAATTGTCACTCACAACAAAAGAGACTCAGAAAAAGCATATCATCTCTTTGAAGAGTCAATATTCCAGGATAATCCCATCTGCTGTTGTCAGGAGTCCCTCTCACCCCTCTGGGTATGTTACAAAAATTAGAAAGGAAAAAAAAAAAAGAGGAATGTACTGATCTTGGGACCTGCTTTGAATCTTAAGCTGAACGTGAAGTTATGCACGTATAAGTTCTACCCGCCAGTACAATGTTTCTTAAAGTATGAATGAATAAATAAAAAGACAAGATTTTTTTAAAAAAAAAGATCATTACAGTGAGTGGCAAAAATTGGACTATTAGTGTTTGTCATTATTTTTTTTTTAAAGATTTTAGATTTTTTTGAATTTTTATTTATTTATGATAGTCACAGAGAGAGAGAGAGAGAGAGAGGCAAAGACAGGCAGAGGGAGAAGCAGTCTCCATGCACCTGGAGCCCGACGTGGGATTCGATCCCAGGTCTCCAGGATCGCGCCCTGGGCCAAAGGCAGGCGCTAAACCGCTGTGCCACCCAGGGATCCCAAGTGTTTGTCATTAATGTACAAATAGTTGTATGAATTTTCAATAAAATATAAACTTGCGAGATTGACAGGAGGTACATCAACATGATAACAGTGGTACATCTTGGATGGCAGGATCACAGGTGGTTCTTAAAATGAAAGGTTGTGATTTAAGTGCCAGGGAATCTATTGGGGGTATCCTAGACCCTTTCATATTGATATTCGTGTGCAAAAGTGCAAATATTCTTGCTCTTGTGGATTTAAAACTAACAAATACATCTAACAAAGGGAAACTTTTATTTTTTTTTTAAGGGAAACTTTTATTTTTATTTTTATTTTTTTAAGGGAAACTTTTAGAAGGAAACAACCCCTCAGGGGCTGGCCTCCCTTCCCTCATCTCATTGAGACATATGAGTTGGCATAAATGCCAATCACTGATTTTTTTTTTCCTGGAGCCTGAGGCAAATCTCACACAGGCATTTACAAATCCATTATTTGAATAATTAAATGTTAATTAAAATTGTTTATTCAACATAACATGAGATAATTGGAGTTATTTTCCTTAACTGACCTCATAATTTTGATGCATGTCCTTCAACCAAAATTCACTGCCAGATAAATATTTAGTAGGTATCCCATTCGGAGATACTGATGCTTACAAAAATTGCAGCCATTCATATCTGGAAAAGAAATGCAGTCTATCCATTCTGGGTGTGACAATGATAAGTAAAACACCAGCTCTTTATCAAGGCATCTCCAAGTGCTCCTATTCTTGGGCTGAGTAGAGGACGCCATTACAGATTCATTAGAAAATAATGAATATTTTCTAACAAATTTCAATTTATTGAGAACCCATCCACAAATATTTCTTGAGCACCTACTGTGTCTCAGGTAATGTTCTTGGTCTGCAGATGTATCAATGAAGAAAATAAAATTATCTTGCCTTGTGGAATGAATATTCAGGGGGAGGATGGAAAAGAAATATGTAATTACATATAATCTATCTGGAGGGGATAAGGGCTAAGCAAATAAATGAGGAGAGGGCTTATGAAGTTGAAATTTTGAGTATGTTGTTCAAGGAAAAAAGCAACAGCTTAACTTACTGAAGTTTAACTTACAAGTGTTAAAATGTATACTTAATTTTTTTTTACAATTAAGAAGTTTGACAGTTGCATATGCTCATGCTACAAGTACCTGAAGCAAGTTCTAGAATATTTCCATGTCCTCATTAAGTTTCTTTTTTCTAGCGCCAATAAATCCTTCTCCCTATTCCCGTAAGCAGGCGCTGTTCTGATTTCTATCACTCTAGCTTAGTTTTGCCTGTTCTTTGACTTTATAGTAAAACTGTACAGTGTTTGTGTGGTGTGTATGAGTGGGTGTGGATGTGTGCTTGCCTTGCTACTTTTGCTCAATATAATGTTGGTAAGATTCTCCAAGTTGTCTAAGTAGCAATAGTTGGTTATTTCACATGGCTGCATAGCATCCAACATGTTTTTCATAATTTTTTTTTGTTTGCTATCCTGTTGATGGACATTTGCATTCTTTCTGTTTTAGGCTTATATATATATAGGACTGCCTTTATCATGGTAAATAAAGTTTTGTGGGTTTTTTTGTAGACTCATGTTTTCAGTTTTCTTGGGTAAATACAACTGGAATTACTTTATCATGGGGTATATGTGTATTTAACTTTACAAGTAACTACCGAATAGTTTTCTAAAAACATCGTTTTAATGCTCTCATTAGCAATACATGAGAATTCCACTTGTTCCACATACATCCTTACAAATATTTGATATTATGTAAAATTTTTATGACAGCTGTAATAAAGCGTAGTGACATTTTGTGGTTTTAATTACGTTTCTCTTATATATAACTAATGAAGTTGAGTATCTTTCCATGTGTTTATTGACCATTTGTTTAAAAAAGGGGATCTGTTTGTTTGTCTAATTTTTATTGTTTTACAATACATTTTATTGTATTTGGCTTTTTTAATTTTTATTTATTTATTTGGGGGAGTAGTGGGAAGGGGCAGGGACAGAGGGAGAGAAAGAATCTCAAGGGCATGGAGCCTGACCTGGTGCTCTATCTCACAACCCTGAGATCATGACCTGATCTGAAACCAAGAGTCAAACGCTTAACAGACTGAGCTACCCTGGCACCCCTAGTTTGGGTTTTACTTTTGAGTTTTGGAAGGTTTTTTTATATATTTTGAATAGGGAGTCTTTGTCAGATATATGCATTATTTTTCTCAGTATGGGGTTTGCCTATTTTAGTGTGTTTTTTTTTTGTTGAATAGAAAATTTAAATTTGATGAAGCCCATTTTTATCTAAACATTTTCTTAAGACTAGTGCTTTTTTAACTTGTCAAGAAATATTATGTATGTGAAGGTCAAGAAAGTGTTCCATGTTTTCTTCTAGAAGTTTTATGATTGTCAGATTTATGTTTGGGATGTGATTTATGGTGTAAGGCCAAGGCCCCTTTTTCCCATATAGAGAACCATGTGTTCTAGTATGATTTGCTGAAAAGATTTTCCTCTCCCTTTAAAATTACTTAGTGTATTGACGGAACATACATTGGTCTCTTTCTGTTAACTTCTATTCTGTTCCGTTGGCCTTTATTTCTATCCTTATACTAGTATTGCAAGGTCTTGATTACTGTAGCTTTATGGTAAGTCTTTAAGTCAGATAATTGTTTAAGTTTTGTTCTTTTTCAAAATTATTTCAGCTATTCTAGGTCCTTTGCTTTTGAAAATAAATTTTGAGTCACCACGTCAATTTCTTCAAAAATTTCTGATGGAATTTTTATTGGATTGTGTTTGAATCTATGGATAAATATCTCAATGTTGAATTTTTCTGTCCATGAATATGGCTTACCTCTCTTTGTGTTTTCAGGGCTGTGGGAGATCTTTTTCTGCTCTCCAGCATGGCTGCCAGTTTTTAGGGTAACTGCAGAATTCTCTTTGTTCTCCATTCCTGCTCCAGGCTTTCTGTATCTTAGGATCTTTCTCTACCCTGCTGCTCAACCAGCATTGTTCAGAAAACAATTGCCTTATAAAATTTACTAAGAACTAGAGTGGGCTAGAAAGGATTTCTCTCAACTTTCCTGCCATTACCCTAGCTTTTGTGAAAGCACCTCTGTGTACTCCACAGAGACTCTTGGGAAAGATTTGGCAGACAGATGCAATCTCATTCTGTTTTGAGGGCTCTTTGAAATTCTAGTTTATAACCCCAGCCAATGTGTAGGCATTACAACTTACTAAACTTTTGACTAGTTTCTTTTTATCCCATTCTGTGGAAAAATAGTTTCCCCACAACTCTACCATGGACAAAAACAATCATGGACTTCTTTTCCTCCATGAAGGGCTTTTCCTTTTCTGGAATTTACTTCATTTAGATTTCTTGGATCTCAGCTTTCTGACGTTTTATTTGCTTGCTTTTGTTTCTTCTTTTTAACATTGATTTTGTAGCCTACCTGGCTCTTTTTCATTGTTGGGGTGAAAACTATGTTCTTTTTACAGATTTCTACATCCTGACTGTAAACAGATGACCTTGAGCAGGTGTCCGTTGAGTACAGAACTGAATGAAATGAGGGAGATTGGCATGCAGATCTCTGGGGAAGAAAAGTGGAAGGGAATAGGAAGTACAAAGACACTTAGGTGTGGGCTTGCTCACTGTGGTGAAAGCATAGTAGGAAAGCCAGTGTGGATGGAGAGTATCGAGGGATGGCAGGAGTTGTTGGAGATGAAGTTGTAAAAGTACATAGAGGTTAATAGGCTCTTCTTGGATTTAGTAAGTACTCCACCTTTTACTTTATGGGAAATTGGTTACTTTTGCAGGTTTTGAACTGAGAAATAACATATTCTGTTGTACATTTAATGTGATTACTCTAGCTGTGTTATTGAGTATAGAAAGAAAAGGCTTCCAAGAACAGAGGCCAGGAAATCAATTTGAAGGCTATTGTAATAATCCAAGTAAGAAATGATTGTTGGCTTGAGCTAGTGTGATACCATTACAGATGGTGATAAATGATTGGATCCTAAATGCATTTTGAAGTTACAGTCAACAAAATTTCCTACCATATTAGATGTGAGATGTTAGAGTGAGTGAAGTCAGGGGTGACTGAACAATTTTTTGGCATAAACAACTTGATGATTTGCCATGATCTGAAATGAGAAACACTGCAGAAGGACTTCATTTGAAGGGAACATCAGGGCCTTTGTTTTGGTTATATTAAGTTTAAATCCTCTATTAGACATTCAAGTACTGATGTTAAGGAGGCTGATTGATATATGAGTCTAGAGATCAGGAAAGTATTCTAGAAGTATATATTGGAAGTCAGCATTTGGATGGTAAAGACAGGACATTGGATGAGACCATCTAGAGAGTGAATGGATGAAAAATGCATGATATGAGTAGATTCTGGAAAGGATGGGAGGGAAGAGATTGGGCTCATGCTTTCAAATAGTTCTGCTGTACATAAGAAGGACTAGAGCTGTAAATAAAAGAAAAATAGGCTTACAAAGGGTGTATTTTAATTTGGAGAAATTATCAGTGTTTATTTTTATTTTTTTAATTTTTATCAGTGTTTTTTTAAAAACTGATTATAACTATCTATTAGAGAGAAAATTGTTTCTGTAGAAGAAATAGGGAACAATTGCTGTAGAGATGTCTCTAATTTGGCACAGACTACATAGGCACAGATGTAGGTAGGTGGGTATATGTGGATGGTGGGAGCATTTGGAAATTCTTTTCTAATTCTTCAACATCCCTGTTGAAATAGGAAGAATTATCAGCTGAGAGTGAGAATTGGAGAGGAGGTGTGGGAAGTTTGAAGAAATGGGAAAAAGTTTGGAATACCAGTCTACAAAGGTGGGAGAAAGAACTGACCAAACAAAGAGTATTAGGATTACTTGAAAGCATTAAGGACCAATCTAAAATTAAAGATTTATTTATTTACTTGAGGGGGCTCAGAGGGAGAGGGAGAGAATCTCAAGCAGACTCCCCACTGAGCATGGAGCCTGAGGACATGGGGCTCGATCTCATGACCTGAGCCAAAATCAAGAGTGGAACACTTAACCGACTGAGCTTCCCAGGTACCCTCCAATCTAAAATTATTGATCATAATTTTATTAAGATTTATTTATTTAGAGAACATGAGTGGTATGGAGGGGCATAGAGAGTGGATGGAGAGAAGGGAGCGAGGGAGAGAGAAGCAGACTCCCCACTGAACCCAACAGGGATCTGGATCTCATTACCCCAAGATCATGACCTGATGCTCAAGAGTCCGATGCTTACGTGAAGTGGTTAGTGATCCTCCATGTTCATTTTGGGCATGGAGTATGCAGATAGTTGAGTTTAAGCCATCATGATAAAAAAAAAAAAGCCATCATGATGATGAAGATAAGGGGCAAAAGAGTGGTGTGTATACTGGAATGATTATGATGATTGGTCAATATGTGGTTATAGTAGTAGTATATCAGCATTTTTAGAGGCACTCAACAACCTGATTATTCAAATAGCGTACAGTCATTAACATGGTGCTGATCACTTAAGAGACTTTCTGAATTTGGTTTTTCACCATCGGAGTGAAATTCAAAGGCCTTAAAATGGATCGACTCTTTCTTTTAAAGATTGATTGACTGATTTATGATAGACAGAGAGAGAGGCAGAGACACAGGAGGAGGGAGAAGCAGGCTCCATGCCGGGTGCCTGACACGAGACTCGATCTCGGGACTCCAGGGTCGCGCCCAGGGCCAAAGGCAGGCGCTAAACCACTGAGCCACCCAGGGATCCCCTGGATTGACTCTTTCTGATGCCATCCCTGCCTTGAATCAAATGCCTTCCCTTTCACACTAAATTTTACCTATGATGCCTTTCTTAGTATGTTCAGGCTACTATAACAAATATATCATAGACTAGGGGGCTTACTAGCAACAGAAACTTACCTCTCACAGTTCTGGAGGCTGGAAGTCTAAGATCATGGTTGGGTTCTGGTGAGGGCCCTTAAGCTGTGGGCTGCTGACTTGTATCCTTACATGGTGGAGAGCAGAGCAAAGGAAGCAAGACCTCACCTACTGTGTGAAGCTTTCCCTGATCACGTCTTCCTGGGGTTCTCCTCCATTCCATTCACTCTTAGAGCAAAGGGAGAGTGTGCATTATAGTGGAAAGAATAAGGTCTCTGAGGCCAGAGAGATGCCTGCAAGGTCTGCAATTTTTGTATCCACACTGCAGCTACAAGACCTTGAGCAAGTCACTTAAGCTTTCTCTCAATTTTCATATTCACACACTTGTGAGAGTAAACCTACTCCTCAGAGTTTGTTGTGGGAGTCAGAGTTGTGGGAGTTAGATAAGACTAACATGCATGAAGATGCTAGCACATAATAAGCACTGAACAGATATTGTGCAAAAGAATGGATCCATTTCTATTAATTTATTTTATAATTGCTTGTCAAATATAAATATTCAAAGCAATAAGCAAATCCTAATTTTATGTGCTATTCGGACTTAGAGAAGGATACAAAATATATATATTTCATGTATGTTGTTTCTGTCTCTTGGCTATTGTGAGTAATGCTGCAGTGAACATGGGTGTGCAGATATCTGAGATCCTGATTGCATTTCCTTTGGATATATACCCAGAAGTGGAATTGCTGGAGCATATGGTAGTTCTATTTTTAATTTTCTGAGGAATTTCCATACTGTTTCCTGTAATGGCTGTACCATCCTTCATCTTTTTTTTTTAAATTAAAAGTATGCAATTCAAAAAATTATATTTTAATTTAAAAGGTATCATTTATATATAACTTACGTATGCCATAACATAGTCAAATGGTACCATTTATAATAATGAGATGCAGAGGGAAAGTGGAGGTATTGTGATTCCCAGTGTTAGAAAAATTTTAATTGTGTTTAGTCTTCCATGGGGAACAATCTCAATAATGCCATTTATCAGAGAAATGTTTGAAATATGAGAATGTATTCTAGAGTTCTCTAGAGACAGACATATGAAAAAAGGAAAAACAAAATCATCCAACTAGTAGAAATTCTCCCAATGGATCTCATGAATTCTTCCACAGATGAGCTCTCATGTAAGAATGCATGAGGCCATTGTAAGAATCAACACTTGTAATATCACTGTCCAAGTTCACCTCTACATTCCCCTGCATAACTGAGATTAAGAAATAGAGTATCAACAGAATGCCGTAAGATACCTTCCTACCCTTCTTAGTAAATATTTGTCTCTCTTCCCCATAAATAGCCATTATCTTGGTAGTTAATACCATTAACTAGTTTTGTCTGTTTTTGACATTATGCTTGTGTGTGTGTGTGTGTGTGGTGTCAGAATGACATTATTACATGTTCATACAGTGTTTACTACTTTGCACTTATCTTTTTTTGCTCATTCTTGTATTCCAATTTTCATCTATTTATTACATATACCATGGATTCATCTATTTTCGGCTGATGTATAGTATTCCATCAATTACTATATCAAGATTTTTCCCCTTTTGGGTTGTATCCAGTTCGGGGCCATTACAATTATGCTTCTGTTCATCTGCTGTCATGTCTTCTATATGGTAAACTGCAATGGTGTTTCAACGAATGATTTCAGATGCTAAAAAAAGTGTTTTTATGTAATCCTTTGTACATGTCTTGGTACATATGTACACCCATTTCTCTTAGCTCTACATTTAGGACTAAAATTGCCAGATCCTGGAATACCTTCAGTAGATACTAACTAGAGGTTTTCCAAAGTTCGTGTGCCATTGAACCTGTTATAGCAGTGCGTGAGAATTCTAGTTGCTCTATGTTGTTGCTAACAGTTGATATTGACTATCTTTTTTAATTGCAGCTATTCTGATGACTGTATAGTGGTATCCTGTTGTAGTTTGAATCTCAGTTTTCATGACAAAAGATATTGAACAGCTTTCCATATGTTTATTGTCAATCTAAATATTTTTCGAAATGCCTGTTCAATTCTTTTGCTCATTTCCCTTTTGAGTTTGATTTTTAATGTTGATTTGTAAGAGCATTTGTGTATCTTGTAAACGAATCTTGTCAGATGTGTTAGAAATGTTGTTTTCATTACTGTAGAGTGCCTTTTCATATCCCCGTTAATAAATTTTGATGAAAGTTCAATTTGTGAATATCTTTCTACTAGTGTTTTATAATCTTCATAAATCTTTGAATACCTCGAGTTCACAAAGATGATTTCCCATATATGTATATATTTTCGTGTGTGTGAAGACTTGTTTTACTTTTCATGCTGTAAAACATATGGAATTGATGATCATGTGTAGTTTTAGGTAAAGATAAAGATTTCTTTTTTCTAAGTATATATCAAATTGTCCCAGAAATATTCATTGAAAAAACAATGACTTTTAGACTGCCTTGCATTGATCTCTGTGTCCTAAATAACTACAATGTATGTGTGTGTTTTGGTTTCTCCTTTTTAGCCAATGTGTCCTTAGGCCAAATACACACTTCTCATTATTCTAGCTTTAAAATATCTTTATAGACAATAGTGTACCTCATCCAGTAGTCGTCTTCTTTTAAGGTTGCTTTGCCTATGCTTGTCTCTTTGCATTTCCATATAAATTGTAGAATCAACTTGTCAATTTTGTAAATATTTTCAAGGGGATTTTGATTCAAGTTGCATTGAATCTATAAATCAATTTGTGGATAAATGGTATTGTCATAACCTATAAACATATTTGTATATATTTTTTGATATTTAGTCCTTTTAAAATATTTCCTTAGTAATATTTCACTTTTCTGTATAAAGGTCAGTCATATACTTTGTTAAATTTATTCCTAGATACTTGATGTTTAATGCCTTTAATGGTATTTAAAAATTCTAACTGTTGGTCTTAGTATGGAAATAAAAATGATTTTTATGATTTTCTATCCAGCCACTTAGCAAAATTTACTTATTACTACTAAGTATTTAAATATTTTTTTCATGTTGCACTGTCCAGAGTTTGTGTTGATAAACAGAAGTGGCAATTGCAGTTGTCCTTTTCCCATTTGTGATCTTAGGAGGGAACACTTTCGACATTTGACTATAATATACTCTGTTTGCTGGAAGACTTGGTAGATATTTTACCATTTTAAAGATAGTTTCTTTTTTTAAGATTTTATTTATTTATTCATGAGAGACACCGAGAGAGAGAGAGAGAGACAGAGAGACAGAGACAGAGACGCAGAAACACAGGCAGAGGGAGAAGCAGGCTCCATGCAGGGAGCCTGACGTGGGACTTGATCCCGGGTCTCCAGCATCACGCCCTGGGCTGAAGGTGGCGCCAAACCACTGAGCCACCCAGGGAGCCCGAAGATATTTTCTTTTATTCTTAGTCTGTTAAGAGTTTTTTTTCCATGAATGAGTGGTGAATTCTAGCATGTTTGTTCCTGAATATATTGATATGATCATATTATTTTCCCTTTCTATGTTAATGGAATAATTTATGTTGATATTACAACTTTAAATCAACTCACCTTCTTAGGATAACTCAACTTCAGTTTGCTTGTATTTTATACCTTTTATATAATACTGCATTTTTTTGTATTCAGGATTTTTGCATTTTTGATTGAGAGACTGCCCTATAATTTTGTTGTTGTTGTTGTTGTTGTAAAATGTTCTATCAGAGTAATGCTGACTTCGTTAAATGAATCGAAAAATATTTCTTTTCTAATCTCTGAAAAAATGTGTGTAATTCCATGCTGTTATTTCCATAAAAGTTTAGAAAATTAACTAGTGGGCGCCTGGGTGGCTCAGTGGTTGAGCATCTGCCTTTGGCTCAGGTCATGATCCCGGGGTCCTGGGATCAAGTCCCACATCGGGCTCCCCGTTGGGGAGCCTGCTTCTCCCTCTCCCTGTGTCTCTCATGAATAAGTAAATAAATAAATCTTAAAAAAAAAAGAAAATTAACTGTTAAAGTCATCCTAGTGTGACATTTTCTCTCTTCTTTTTAAAAATTTTTAAAAATATTTTATTTATTTATTCATGAGAGAGAGAGAGAGAGAGAGAGGCAGAGACACAGGCCGAGGGAGAAGCAGGCTCCATGCAGAAGCCTGATGTGGGACTTGATCCTGGGTCTCCAGGATCACACCCTGGGCTGAAAGCAGGCGCTAAACCGCTGAGCCACCCAGGGATCCCTTTTCTCTCTTCTTTTGTTAGTTTTGGTTTATTAAGATTTTCTAGGATTGTATTCTTTTTTCTTTAAGATTTTTAAAATTTATTTGAGAGACAGTGTGAAGAAGCAGGGGGAGGGGCAGAGGGAGAAGGAGAGAAATCCTCAAGCGACTCCCCACTGAGCACAGAGCCCAATGCAGGGCTCAATCCCAGGACCTTGAGATCGCAACCTGAGCTGAAATCAAGAGTCAGATGCTTAACTGACTGAGACACCTCAGTGCCCTGGAATGTATTATTTTAATATAAATTTTTATATTTTCATAAAGTGTATACTAATATATTTTAACTTTTATTGTCTATAGAACCCGGGATGATCTTCCCTCTTTTCATTAACAACATTGCTCATTCTTGCCTACTCCATTTTTCTTTTTTTTTTTTTTTTTTAATTTTTTTTTTCTTTATTTATTTATGATAGTCACAGAGAGAGAGAGAGAGAGAGAGAGAGGCAGAGACACAGGCAGAGGGAGAAGCAGGCTCCATGCACCGGGAGCCCGACGTGGGATTCGATCCCGGGTCTCCAGGATCGCGCCCTGGGCCAAAGGCAGGCGCCAAACCCCTGCGCCACCCAGGGATCCCTCCATTTTTCTTAAGCAATCTTATTTTGGATTTTTCACTTGTGTTACTCTTTTCCAAGTATCAACTTTTGGTTTTGCTAATTCTCTTTTTTTGTACATTGTTTTCTATGCCATTGATTTTTCTTTCATCTTTCTTTCTTTATCTGGTTTTGTTTTCTTTATCTTGAGACTGATCCTTATTTAGTTTAAGCCTTTCTTTTCTGGTACATGTATTTATGAGTTGAGAGGTGAACTACTACAGTAAACACACATTATCAATTGTCACTTGAGTTTAAACATAGTGTGACAGCCAACCTTCATTGGATTAATGGTACTGGCTGTTTAGTAATATAATACATAATTGCTGTTGGAAAAATGTCAGTGATTCCATGAGAAATGAGGAGCCATAAGGTTTTGAGAGGTAAGAAATATGATAAGAGTCATAGTTTGGGAATATTAATCTAGCCCTTTTGGGAAAGGTGAATCAGCAAAGAGAGAAACAAGAGATACAAATAATTTAAGAAGTTACTCAATTATTTAAGGAGAGAGATGAGTTAGTGTGGCAGCACTCAGGACAGATAGGTGGGGAAAATTACAGGAAACATCTTGGATGCAGGGCAGGGAGTATGTGAATTGTTTGTTTTTTATGTTGTTGGTTTAGTCTAGCTACATCCTTTTTCAAAATTTTAGAAAAAGTGACTAAGAAAAGGGGAATCTTTAGTGAACAGAGAATGCAGTATGCAACGTAGCACAGGAAAAACGTAATCCAGTGTGATGACATTATCTGTTAATTAGAAAGTAAAGAATGTGACTTCTCCAAAATATTCATGTTGATTGTGTCTATGAAAAGTTTAAAATAACTTATTGATGGGACTGATTTTGTCACACAATGAATCACTTAGTGGAATAATAATCATCAAATAAATTAGGTAACTCAACTAGCACAGTCTGCATGCATCCTGTTTGTAATTTTTCAGGAAAACTTTACCCGCACATCTAAAAATGTGAACGATCATACATTAGAATCAATCACGAAAAGAGCATCTGAATTCTCTGTAGTCCATCCATCCTTCTCTCTGCCTGTATTATCTTGACTTACTTGCTTTATAGCATTTATTGCAAAATGACATAATCCTCACTCATTTTCTGTTTGTTTCTCTAGAATATTTATCTCTGAGGGAAAGGTATTTTTTTGTATCGTTTTTCTCATATCCCACCACATTTAGTGATGTGCAGTGCTTTCAAAATAAATACCTACTGAATGAATGATTAAATGATAGGGTGGATTTGTAAACTGTGTCTACCACATTATCATCAAAACTTCCAGAAGGTGAAATGAATGGTTTAGACTCCTAGAGGGCGAGGATGTGTTTTATGGACAGTTATGCTACCCTAAATTTTATATTGTTCTTCCAATCTGAAGAGAACAAAAGAATGCTACCCATGATGTATTGTTTCAGATATCTCAGGAGCAGATTCCAAAATTTATTTTGACCTGGTTAAAATACACCAAGAAAGGTAAAATTTCTCAGATGCGGTGTTCCAGGTGCAGAGGAGACAACTGCCCAGGACAGATGAGGTACCTGCTTTTGGTACCTTTGTTGTCTCTAATCTTTATTGTCTTTCCAGCCCTCATTAACTGACAATATATCTCTGTCCCTCACTTCTCTGTGTCTAGCACATAGTAGGCACTTGGTAAATATGGCCTAACTGAATCCCATTAAAACTAGTCTCCACATACAGTCATGGTCATAGCTCAGATATTTTGCTATTTACCATCTGACCTTTGCATTTCCTACAGTCAGCCTGTTTACCTCCCTTTTAACACACTTTAATCAAAGTGACTTACATTCTGATCCATGTACATTTTTGTGCAATTCTACAATCCTTTTATATCCAAACAGTGCCCAGCATCAGAGCCTACATAAGTGCTGTTTTTTGTTGTTGTTGTTTTGTATTGGGGTTTTTTGGGGGGGCCTTTCCCTAGCTAAGTAGTGCTTCTGCCCAGATCTGAACTCCACAGTATTTGTGCCTCCTCGGTGCCCTGTATAGAGGTATTTGTGTACAAATTTGGTTCACATATTAGATTATAATAAGCCCCCAGAGGGCAGGGCCCACATTCAACACCGGTTTATATTCCCTAAAGTGCCTATAAGTGAACTTTGAAGAATTGTTGGCTAATTGGGTAAATGGCCTGTTCAGATAGGAGGCACGAATCTTCTCATAAGCTTATTTCTCATACATTCTTCTGACTGGTTGTGTCCAATTCAGAGCTAAGTAGGCGAACTTATTAAATTGTAATCACTTGGTTGAACAAAAGCTGACTTCATAAATCATACTTTAATAGCCTGTCTACAATTTCTTTAGGGTTTTGCAGCTGTGCGGTAATGCTTGTTTAGCCAGTAAGTTCAATTATTTGAAATTATACAGCCTTTACTACTAAAAGGTGGTAAACAGCCTTTTTGCTGTGGGTCACAAAGTCTCATTTCAGGGACTTCTGTGTGGAAGTTTCTGGGATGCCACTGGATTTAATGCCGTTCTCCATACACACTGATACTGGAGAAATCATTTGGGAATTTCCTACTCTTTAATCTTATACCCAGCCTGATGTTTTGTTGTCCATGTAAAAGAAAGTGGGTGTGGGCATGTTTTTTTTTTTTTTTTCCCAATATAGGCCTCCGTATTTTAGGCGTGCAATCATATTTCAGATCTTTCTAATCTGTTTTATCATGGATTCACTCCTTGGCAGATTTCTAACTCCCCTAAATACTATGTATCTATTTCTTTATCAGATTTGAGATTTTAAGGAATGCTTTTTTATAAAGTGAATGAGAGCATATAGGGGAAATAAAACCATAGGATTTAAAAATAACCATAGAATTTATCTTATAAGCCCAAATTCTATTTGATAACTTTGAACAAGGGCATATGTCTTTACCTCTCCTCCTCTTCTGCTGGGCTTATTTGTTGTAAACTCTTAGAAAGGAATGTCTTAAGAAAAATCCCCGTCCTTAGGTCAAGGCAATTCTAGGTCAAACACTCAAGCAAACAAACAGAAAATGAAGTCAGAATTTTAGCTCTTTGGTCATTAGGTCACTAGAATGTTTTCTGGAGTAATTAAATCATCTACTTAAAAGAAAATTGGTGAATGCAATTTATTCTAATCAAGGAGTTTGAGTCCAGGGGATACCACTATGTCTAAAATGTAAATATGTGGATAGAAACTAGCTTTGAGTTTTTAGAAAATTGTTGAATTAATTTTCCCTATGAGGTTCCAGTCCCTAGATATCTGGCCATGGGGCTTTGCTTGGAAAGTAGATCTGCGACCATGAGGTCATAATTCGCCTGTTCTTGCCCCTTCATCCTTTCTATTCCCAGCAAGTGGGCTGAAGTCAGCTGACTTTTGTATGCAGGTCAGACCTCAGTGGCTGGGATGCTCTAGTTTACTCTTAAACATTAAGATAAGGACATAGTTATGCTGCTGTTGATGTAAATGACAGTACCTGATACCAGAAGTGCACACTGGCTCTCCTGGTAAAAAGAAGAAAACACTAAATTCTTGGTAATACCTCCCACTTTTTTTTTTTAAGATTTTATTTATTTATTCCTGAGAGATACACAGAGAGAGAAGCAGAGACATAGGCGGAGAGAGAAACAGGCTCCACACAGGGAGCCAGATGCGGGACTCCATCCCAGGACCCCAGGAGCATGCCCTGAGCCGAAGGCAGACACCTAACCACTGAGCCACCCAGGTGTCCCTATATCCTACTTTTCTTTACCATCAACATAAACCATGTGTTATGTAGAGAGGTAGCAAATTATATCCATTTTAGTAGATGTGAAGTGGTATCTCACTGAAGTTCTGATTTGTTTCTTTAATGGCTAAAGATCTAGAGCATCTTTTCATGTGTTTATTGGCCATTTCTTGGGATAAATGTATTCAAAAATTTTCTTATTGTCTAATAGCTTATTTTTATTTTCAATGTTTAGCTAAGAGTTCTTTACGTCATGGGTACTATATACACTTATCAGTTGTATTTTTTCAAATATTTTCTCTCATTCTGTTGTCTTTTTCACTTTCTTAATTGTATCCTTTGAAGCAAATATTTTTAACTTTCAGATGTCTACTTTGTTTTTTGTTGGCTGTGATTTTGTAATCATATAAGTCATTTATACCTGTATTTACTTCTAAAAGTTTTATAGATTCAGCTATATGTTACTTATATTAGGTCTTTGATCCATTCTGATATAATTTTTAAAAAAGATTTATTTATTCATGAGAGACACAGAGAGAGAAGAGGCAGAGACATAGGCAGAGGAAGAAACAGACTCCCCAGAGGGAGCCTGATGCGGGACTTGATCCTAGATCCCAGGTTCATACCCTGAGCCGGAGGCAGACCCTCAACCGTTGAGCCACCCAGGCATCCCACGATCTAATTTTTGTATATAGTGTGAGGTAAGGGTCCAACCTTCATTTTTCATATTGATATGCAGTTGTCAATCGGAGGAGGACAAACATTATATGGTCTCATTCATTTGGGGAATATAAAAAATAGTGAGAGGGAATAAAGGGGAAAGGAGAAAAAATGAGTGGGAAATATCAGAAAGGGAGACAGAATATGAGAGACTCCTAACTCTGGGAAATGAACAAGGGTTGGTGGAAGAGGAGGCGGGTGGGAGGATGGGGTGACTGGGTGATGGGCACTGAGGGGGGCACTTGATGGGATGAGCACTGGGTGTTATTCTATATGCTGGCAAATTGAACACCAATAAAAAAAAGATATGCAGTTGTCATAGCACTCCTTGTTGAAGCAATTATTCTCTCCCCATTGAATTATCTTGGAATTGTTGAAAATCAATTTAACATAAATGTGACAGTTTGTTTCTGGATTGTAAATTTTATTACATTGACCTATGTATTTATGTATATCAAGATACCCAGATATAGATATATACCTCCTTTCACAAATACCACGATATCTTGATTATCCATCTTTGTAGTAAGTCTTGAAATTAGGAAGTATGAGGCCTCTAAATTGGTTCTTTTTTTATTCAATCATATTTTGGCTATTTTGAGTTCCTTTGAGTTTCCGAATGAATTTTATGATCCACTTGTCACTTTCTATAAAGTATCTCACTTAGATTTTGATAAGGATTTTGTTAAAATTGAAGATCAATTCAAGAAGTATTGCTATCTTAAGTCTTCTGACCCATGATAAGTCTTACACTTTATTAAACTTGTTTTTAGGTATTCTTTTTTTATGCTGTTGTAAATGAAATTTTCTTAATTTTTCCATTTTTTTACTAGTTCATAGAAATACAATTGATTTTCTTGCATTGATCTTGTTTCTTGCAGTCTTGCTGAGTTTATTAGCTTCAACTTTGATTTCTAAGAATGTTCTATATACAACTATGTACTATTTGTAAACAAAGATAAGCTTAATTACTTCTTTCAAATATGGATGCTTTGTTTCTTTTTCCTTTCTTCATTTCACTGGCTGTAATCTCCAGTATGATGTTGACTAGAGATGGTGGCCGCAAACATCTTGTTCAAAAATTTAGGGAGACATTTTTCACAATTAAGTGTCATGTTAGGGACACCTGGGTGGTTCAGTAGTTGAGCGTCTGCCTTTGGCTCAGGTTGTGACCCTGGAGTCCTGGATCGAGTCCCGCATTTCCCTCTGCCTATGTCTCTAGCTCTCTCTCTGTGTCTTTCATGAATACCTACATAATTTTTTTTTTTAAAAGCACCATGTTATATTTGAATTTTTCACAGATGACCTTTATTAGATCGAGGAAGTTCTTATTGTATTTCTACTTTATTTATGTTTATTATGAGAAAGTTGGGTTGTGTCAAATATTTTTGAGTATTTACTGAGATGGTATGGGTTTTGTTCTTTATTCTTTCAGTATTCTGTATTACACTGCTTGATTTGGGGGTATTAAACAACTTGGATTCCTGAGTTAAATCTCACTTGGTCATTATTGGTCATTAACCCCCCCTTTTTTTTTATTACTGCTGAATTTGGTTTTTTATTTTTTTAAACATTTATTCAAAAGGGATATTTTTCTGTACTTGTGATGTGTTTGTCTGAATTTTGTAAAAGGGCGTTATGGACTAAATGCTACCCCCAAAACTCCCCGTTTTGTGATGGTACTTGGAGGGTGAAGCCTTTGGGAGATAATTAGGATTAGATGAAGTTATGAAGGCGGAGCCCTCATGAAGAGTATTAGTCCCCTTGTAAGAATCACTAGAGAGCTTGCTTCCTCTCTCTGCTCTGCCGTGTGAGGGTACAGTGAGAAGTTGCTGGTCTGTAAGTCTGAAGAGGGATCTCACCAGAACCCACGTGGGCTGGCATCTTGATCTTGGACTTCAAGCCTCCAGAATTTAAGAAATTTTTGTTGTTTATAATCCACCTAGCCTATGGTATTTTTGCTCATAGCAGCTAGAGTGGACAGAGTAAAGAAGGATTCCATACTCCTCTAGTTTTATATTTTTTTAAGATTTTATTTATTTATTCATGAGAGACACAGAGAGGCAGAGACACAGGCAGAGGGAGAAGCAGGCTCCACGCAGGGAGCGCGACGGGGGACTCGATCCCGGGTCTCCAGGATCACACCCTGGGCCGAAGGTGGCGCTAAACCGCTGAGCCACCCATGCTGCCCTAGTTTTATATTTTTTTAATATTTTATTTATTTCTTCATGAGAGACACAGAGGGAAACAGAGACACAGGCAGAGGGAGAGGCAGGCTTCCTGGGGGAGCTTAATGTAGGACTTAATCCCAGGACCCGAGGATCACAGCGTGAGCCCAAGGCAGACTCTCAACCACTGAGCCACGCAGGTGCCCCACTCCTCTAGTTTTTGAAAGATTGGTATTATTATTTTAATGTTTGGTAGAATTTACCAGTGATACATCCTGGGTCTGGGTTTTTCTGTGTTGTAATTTAGCTGATTTTAATTTGCATATCACTTTTGGCCATCTGAATACAATGTTCCTCCTGGTATCTACTGTTGTCACCCTTACTGACATGACATTTGTATGGACAAAGATTCTTGTCTTAATTTTCTGTTGTTTCAGATGGGGTCAGATTATAATATTTAATAAGATTTACTCCAGACTTAGACATAACATATCTGAATTATTATCTGTAAAACTGTCTTAAAACTGTAAATTAGATAAATTCATCTATTACTGTATGATCCAAACACTAGCTTTTTCTTGTTCGAAGCTTTCCATTTTAGAATGGATCTAGTTTTACTTCTGCAAAACGAAAAGGGTTGTCAGTTGTTTCCCTCAACCCCAGAACAAAGGAGCTCTCTCAAAGGGGAAATTCATGTCTGTTTCTAGAGAAAGAATAAAAAAAACAAACACACTTTTATGTCTTATTGTTTTCGATCCCCTTTAAAAAAATTTAAATTGAAATATAGCAGACATATGTTCTCTTTCAGCTGTATAACATAGTGGTTGGACAATTCTGTACATTATGCAGTGCTTACCACTATAAGTATAGTTACCATGTGTCATTATACAAAATTACTGAAATATTATGATAGTATTTCCTATGCCGTACTTTTCATCTCTGTGATTTACTTTATAACTGGAAGTTTGTACCTCTGAATCCCCTTCACCTATTTTGTGTATATCCCCCACATTTCCTCTCCCCTCTGGCAACCACCAGTTTTCTATATTCAAGAGTCTGTTTGTCTTTTTTGTTTTTGTTTTTAGATTCCATGTATAAGTGAAATCATATGGTATTTGATTTTCTCTGGCTTATTTCACATAGCATAATACCCTGTAGGTTCATTCATGTTGTCACATATGGCAGGATCTTTTTTATGGCTGCACAATATTAAATTGTATATATATATAACACATCTTCTTTATCCATTCATCTATCAATGGACACTTAGATTGCTTCCATAATGTGGCTATTGTAAATAATGCTGCAATAAAATAGTTCTGTACAATTAAAATAGTAATTTCAATCATCTAGATAAAGAATAAGAGTTCTATCATTCCAGGGTAGTACTTTGTATAATATCAATTTAAATCTTACCACCGTTAAGTGTGTAGAAAAAGAAGGAATCTTAAAAACATTTAGAAAACCAATAATTAGATCAACTGCTGCTTTTGTTAACTAAAATCTTGTGATTTATATCAGGGACTTACTAGAAGTCACTATATACATTTGCATATACTCACACAGACACACGCAGACTCTTAATCTAGCATATTAGAGATGTTCTTCATGCTTGTGTTTCAAAGAGTATTTGATGGTGAAAGAAAGAGTGCAAATAATGGAACCCGACTCTTGTTCCCTAAAGTTAGCTAACCTTCCTATAATCAGATAGTTAATAATGGATTGGAATCCAGGTCACTCTGATCCCAAAGTATATACTGCTTCCTGTTGTTGGCCATGCTGAAAATGAGTTTGGAGATCTATACTTCGGTTCTTGATAGATGTAGTCTTTAATTAGAATGTTATGTAAGCATCTAGAAGACTTACTAATTTTTGTCTTGGCCTATCTTTATCATGGTATCTTATCCAGCATTAGCTCTTGATTTTACAAAATGTTATGGTGATTAATTTTGCTTGTTTCCAACTTAAAGGTTTCCTAATGTATTAGTTTGCCATAGTTACCATAACAGAGTACCTCAGACTGGATGGCCTAAACAATAGAAATTTAGTTTTTTACAGTCTGGAAGGCTGGAAGTCCAAAATCAGGGTGGTGGCAAGGAATGGTTTTGAGGGCTTTGAAGGAAAGATCTGTTCCAGGCCCTTTCCTTGGCTTTTAGTTGACAGTCTTGATTACATGGATAAAGACCCTGTCTCCTGAATCTGAAACTAATGATGTATCATATGTTGGCTAATTGAATTTAAATTTTGAAAAAAAAGTTACATTCTGAGGCATTGGGGTATAGGACTTCAACATAATAATTGGTGGAGGGGCGGTTCAGAGTTCCATCTGTAACACTTGACTTTGAAAACATAAGCCACATTTTGATGTTACCTATATTGCTTGCTTTTGGATCTCAGGTTGCCTGACCTAAGAAAAGAATAAATGGAATACAATTATTTGAAATTGGAAATTATGTAAAATTATCATAGTCCTGGGGATATGACAACTTGTGAATATATCTGTGTAACAGGATCACAGGTATCCTCAAACTGAAATTCAGACTACAGAGAGAAATGTGTTTTTCTATTTTATCTGTGACTGGGAAGGAATATATTTATCTAGTATAATTATATATGCAATTGTTTTAGGTAGTGCATTTCCCATTTAGATAAAACTGTTCTTTCAGATAACCAGTCTCTTTCTTTGCTCCTAAGAAGAATCGATGCTTAAACTCCAGTGCTTTCAAGCCCCTCCTAGGCTGTGATGTAGTCTTCATCCAGTTTCTTTATCTAGGTGTCCCTGGCCTTTGTTGCAGGGTCTCCTTGCCCATATCCTGTTCAGCCCCACATAAGGATTGCTGGTTTTCACTTCTGCCTCTGTGACAGACAAGGAGAAACTGAAGTGAACTCTTGGGTACCATCCAGAACCCCTCTCAGCCTAACCATACCACTCTGCACTCTTAACTAGTAGCAAAAGGACAACAATGGGGGCACCTCGGTGGCTCAGTTGGTTAAACATCTGCCCTCGGCTCAGGTCATGATTTCAGGGTCCTGGGATGGAGCCCCCAACATCCGGCTCCCTGCTCAGCAGGGAGTCTGCTCCTCCTCCTCTTTCTGCCCCTCACCCCCTGCTCATGCTTGCTTGCTTCCGCTCTCTCCAGTAGATACATAAAATCCTTGAAAACAAAAAACAGGACAAATATGTAGCACATCTGTCTCCATTCATTATCCCAAATGGGTTGGAAGAATCTGCCTTCAGTGTTTACCTCAGCTTATTTACATTTCCTAGGACTAGAGAGTGGAGTCTGTGACACACATGTCTCATTATGTCTCTTTTCTTCACACTCTTGGACTAGAAAGAATGGGCTTGCTTTTACCTCATCTTCCTAGGTTGTAAAATTTTTACTATAGGTCAGTACAGGCCATTAACAAACATGGTAGGTAGGAAGCTTATCTTCTGCACTTTATGGAGTGGTCTCTAGTTCTAAGCCCTCATACGTCAATTCTTAAATTGTTCTTGAAATGTCAATTAGAAATTCAAGGATTTTGGACAATTATTTTTCTCTCAATAACATATGGATCTTGAACTTTTCTCATGCTGCACATCCTCACTACTGTGGCTTACCACCTGCAACGGATGCCTTTGAAAGAGGGTAGACATGCTAAGGAAGAGAAGAGAGCAAAGTACCTTCATGTGTTTTGTTTTGTGTATTAAATCAAAATTTTGCCTCATTTAAGCTGTTTTAGGACTGGCGCATAATAATTTAAATGATGTGTTACAGTGCATCAAAAGTATCCTTCAAGGTCAAAACCACACCTAAGCGAGTCTAATTCAGTCTCTTACATGCTATTATTTTTATAGCTTCACTGCTCATACCGTCATTTACAACATTTCTACTGTGAGCCCTTGGTCCTCTCTTTTAACTCTCTTATCGTTTGATATATTGGCAAAGACAATCTCTTTTGGGCTTGGTTATTGTCTCAACCTTTTATCCAATCCTTTTATTTGGTTTATTATACCCAGATGCATATCATCTGACTGGCTTCTGCTGCAGACCAGTCAACACTCATGACTTACTGCAAAAACTAGGGCATATACTCCTAAATATTTGCTATTTCATTCACTCTCGAACACACTCACCTGTTCAGGAGCATTCCTTTTCATTCTACATACATTTTGTGATTGTCTGCCTATATACGGTAAGGATAATAACTAGAGCATCCAAATATGATCTTGATTCAAACCCCAGAAATTTTGTCTAAACTTGCTCCTCCCTCAGAGTTGCCCATCCTTCTAATACTATGGGCAAAAAACCTGGGTGTTTTCCATATTTAAGTCTCCCCTCACTTTCCCACAACAAATCCACCCTTATCTCTCTCAAAGTCTATTATCCGAACTGCAGCCAGGGTGATCCTTTAAAAATATACAGAGGGTCCTGTCATTCCTCTGCTTAAAATTATCTAGTTCCCTGTCTTGATCAAAGTGATAACCCAAGTCTATACCAGCTTTTAAAGCCCTTGGGGTCTTGTCACAGTTTTTACTCTGTCCACACCTCGTAATGCTTGCCCACCCCCAACACACAGTTCATCTTTTGTCTCAGGGATTTTGTACCTGTATTGTTAAAAGCACTGTTTAAAACATTCTGTTCAAGACAGATACTATCCACATTGTTAAAGCCCTCATGTCCTTTAAGTCATTACTCTGATATTTTTTACTCAAGAAGACATTGCCTGATCAATTTTGAAAAATATACTCACAGACACACAGACACACACACACACACACACACACACACACACACAGACACACACCCTGACATTTCTTCCCCATTTTCCTCATTTATTTTTCTCCTTAAAATTTATCATTGTCCACAAACTGCATATTTTAATCTATTCATTATGTTCATTTCTCTGAGGACGCTTGCTAGAATATAAGCTCCATGAAGGGAAGTTTTATTTTTTTTCCTTCATTTTACTTTCTGCCACATCTATACCACCAAGAATATTATCTGGCACAAAATGGTGGTCACTGAATATTTTAATTGAATGAAGGTATAGTTATTATGAGTACAATTACTTTTCAAAAAGCAATTGTGTTCGGAGAGCCCAACATGAAGAAAAAATAAATGAAGTCCGTAGGAACACCTAGAAATAAGTTTGTTGTTCCGGATCTATATGAATAGACTAGAAATACTTCTTGAGAATAAGAAGGTGACTTGATTAAAGGAATATAAAATCACGATCCCATGTAGGAAGTCTAAATAATGAAAATACAATAAAATTTCTCAAATTTACGTATTCACAATAATGAAATGATGTTCCCTGATACAACCCCACCACTTAGAACAATCGTTTCAAACAATAGATGCTTAATAAATGTTTGTCAATAAATGACTTCTGCCCTCTAAGAGCTTACATTCTACTGGGGTGGATAAAAGTGAACAGGACAAGATATTTAACAGCAACCAAAAAAAAGGGCACTCAAATATGTGATGGTGGGTCTCCTTTTGTGTCTCCATAAGGACGCATACCTTTGTTGTCATATGTGGTAAGATACATGCATGTATGTCTCCTTAGTTTTAAATGTCTTGAGATGGGAAACAATGCCTTAATTTTCGATATAGCTTTTCCCATCATGGAGCTTTAAACACAATAGAAATTCAGTAAATGGATATTGCTTCATCCACTGTGCCTTCCCAGCATACCTTCTGTCATGGCTGTGTACTGACGTATCTGTGATTATAATTATCTCCCTTTGTGTTTCCTTCCTGATCAAATTCTACTTAAGAGATGCAATCTAAAGAAACTTTGTGAAATACCCTCCAACTTCTCAGGAAGACTTAACTACCTCTCTTCTTTGTTTTCATAACATTTTGCACATAATGCTATTGATCATGAAGACGAGGGCGGCAACCTAAGAATGTGAGAACCACAGGAGCCACAAACAGAAAGAATGTGGATCCTGGGTACTAAGGAGGACCCTACCTTCACACCAGCCCTGCCTGATAGTTCCATGGAACAGAGCTTGCATACTGGCCTACACTCTTATTTGAGGAAGAAAAAAGCTGTATTATTTAGGATCTTTAGTGCTCTCATCCAATCATGTAACTTGAGAATTTAAATTATTTATTTATTTATTTATTTTTTTAATTTATTTATGATAGTCGCAGATTGAGAGAGAGAGAGGCAGAGACACAGGCAGGGGGAGAAGCAGGCTCCATGCCGGGAGCCCAACGTGGGACTTGATCCCAGGTCTCCAAGATCGGGCCCTGGGCCAAAGGCAGGCGCTAAACCACTGAGCCACCCAGGGATCCCAATAAAGACTATTCTTATTTTTTTCTTTATGTACTCTGAATATGGGCATAATTTTATACAATCTAACACTTAACACTCACATTAATCTTGTCCACAGAGGTTGTCTGTGGACAAGGGTAGGTCTATGTGTATGTACCCATGAGACCGAGCACATTTCTCGATATATTGTAGGTGCCTTGAAGATTCTTTGTTTAATGTTGAGGACATCTGGGAATATAGGCTTGCCTTTGCTTGCAGCTGTATCCTCGTATACCCAGTGCTGAATACAGTGCTTGGCAAAATAGTAAGCAGTCACTAAATGTTCGGGCAATGAGCAAATGAACAGCATTGTTGAAACCTTAATGAGTCTGCTACTGAGAACTCATCGACACGCCCAACCAGTCGTTCACTGAGCATTTACTGCATGCCTACATGCCAGGTACTATTCTTGGTATTGGGGTACAGTGGCAAATAAGGGTGCTAAGTTACCTCCCTCAGAGGACTTCCATCATAATGGAGAGAGGCAAAACTGAACCGGCACTCATAGGAAATGTTTTCACACACAGGCATGTGCCCATGAAGGAAATAGAGTAAGGTGATTATCTTGATGTGACAGAAATGGACATGAGGTCTACCCACCAACCAGTTTGCATATTTCTTTTTTTGCAAAACAAGGATGTGGGTGAAATGACACAAAGGGTTCTAGAGTCCACTCCTTGGCCTTGCAAAAAAACAAATGCTATACAAATCTTTAAAATGAGACTCTTCTCTCTCTTCATCTGAATTAATTCCTTGTAGTGGGTTCAATAGCTTCCTTCAAAAATTCCTTCACCCAGAACCTCAGCATGTGAGGTTGTAAATCATTAATACTTTGCAGAAGTAATTAGATAAGATATGGTAAGAAAGAATAATAATAAATTAAGGTGAGGTCATAGTGGATTACGATGGACTCAGATCCAATGACTGGTGTCCTTAAAAGAACAGGGAAATTTGGACACAGACATACATCGAAGAGCTCTTCAAATGAAGACGCAGAGACATGCAGGAGGAAGGCTATACAAGTAAGGCAGAGTTTGGAGTGACAGTAGTTGTGCAAGCCAAGGACCATGGGGATTGGTGGCCATCGATAGAACCAGGATGAAGCCAGAGTAATTCTCTTCTAGAGCCTTCAGAGGAAGCTTGACTCTACCTACACTTTGATATCTGGCTTCTGGTCTTCAAAACTATGAGAGAATGATTTTCTCTTGTTTTAAACCACCTGTTTTGTGGTACTTTGTCAGGGCGGCCCTATGGAAGATACTATAGTGCCCCAGTTTAGGTAGTGTCTTCCTCTGAAGGATCTACTTCAGCTGTCATGCTCATTACGAGGCGGATCTTTGGCTTAGAAAATGAGGGAGATTGGCTGTCATTAGCATGTTCAAGTGTTGTATGTCAGGCCTTTGACCAATTTAATTGAAGGACCTCCCATGGCTAAAAGTTGGGGAGTTCTGATAAATCTCGGTCACATCTTGTAGCCTAAAGCATTAAAGGACATAAGAACATTATTTTGCCACTCATCGTTTACACCTTCAGAGTCAAGAAGGGCTAGGAATCTTAGTATGCACGTAAGGCAATTACATAAAGCCTACTTGAAAATCCTCTTAAATGCGCAGAAATAAGGAGGAAGCAATATGATAATCATGGCTTTGGAGGTAAGAAATGTGGCTTGAATTTTGAATATCAGTTCCTCTATCTCGTCACTGTAAGATCAAGGTGAAGGTACTTATGGGCTCTGAGCCTCAATTTACTCAGGCAAAGAATAGGAAAAATCACAATTGTTCTTCAGGGATTTTGTGAAGAGTGGAGATAGTGTAACAAAGGACCTAGTAAAGTGTCTGGCTAATATCCTACCTTCGGTAAACAAGAGCTGTTATTAAACTAGGTTAAACAAAAATTTAGAAGTGTAGGAATATCAGTTTCAGAAAGATAAAGCCAATTTGGAAAATTATTTGGGCTATAAAGGGCCAAGGCAAAACTAATTATGATCAGCCTTCACTTAATTCCATCCGTGAAAGTGAGACTTTGGAGAGTATTTTCCTCTGGTCTTTAAATTTCTTATAACATTAATTGTTTCAATTTCTCCCAGTAGCTCTGTTGAATGTTTAATATACAAAGTCTTATGTTCACCTCTTCTGGTCTTGTTTTAACTCTAGTGTACTCAGGAGGCTACGTACAGTATTACGTACAGGAATTTTGAGCTTCCTGGCACTGGTATCAGCCAAAGTTGAAGCTTAGCACTGAGCATTTATTGCCCAGTTTGAAATTGAATCCACCACTAAGCCCAAAGTGGGTGTATTAGGAGAGATAGGCACATTGATTTTGAATGTCAGAGCTTTCCTTTTATAATTTTGCCCCATGGCAGTAGCAATTTAAGCAAAGGGTAGTATGAGAGATCTCAGAAGGGTTAAGTAGTTGCTTCTGACATCACGGCTAACTGTAGTGCTCCAGTGTTCTTTTCTGCTTTCCAATGACACTGTGTCCCTGTACATAAGTATCTTGGCATTTTACAAAAACATTTCAAGTTGATGGTTCTTTAGTTGCCACGTTTGCCTTGCTATCTTCTCCCCACAGATGCTCCTCTCACACAGTGTTCCCTTTGAAGTAAGGCAGCCAGAAATCTTCAGCAGAGAGGGAGCAGGCAAATTGCAGCAGTTCGAACAGTTTGTTTTGCTTACTGTGTGCTCATTTGGGAGCATTTAGATCTCCTAGGCTGCAAGAGAAGTTGTGCATTCAAACACTTTGCCACCGACTTGGGGGGCAAGCTTGTACTAACTGCCTTGGAGCTGAAACTCAGCTATTAACACAATTAATATTATGCTAGCATCAGACATTTGTTTCAAGAGGCAGGATTATATTATAGGGCATTGATTTTCAGTTTGTGGTCCAGAGACCATTGGGGTCCCTGAGATATTTTTGGGGTGCCCATGAAAACTTTTTCGTAGCACTAAAATCATTTTTTCCCTTTTGCAATCTCTTTCACAAGCATAAAGCAGAGTATTCCAAAGGCTACATGAGGTGTGATATTGCAATAGGGTGATGCAGAAGCAGATATGAAAGTCTAACCTGCTTTTAAAGCGTTGAAAAGATTTATAATAGTGTAACGCAATGCTGTCCTCCTCACGAGTTTATTTTTTGAAATGTGATTCTTTCATTTAAGAAATGCTATTTATGTTTGCATGTAATGGTTTCATTGCCTTTTTAATTAAGCTTTTTACTTTTAAATAATTCAAGGATTCACATTCAATTGTAAGAAATAATAAAGAGAGCGGCGCCTGGGTGGCTCGGTCAAGTTACGCATCAACTCTTGGTATTTAGCTCAGGTCATGACGAGGCCATGAGCTCAGGGTTGTGAGATGGAGTCCTTTGTTGGGCTCTGCCCTTGGTGGGGAGTCTGCTTGAGATTCTCTCTCTCTCCCTCTCCCCATTCTCCTGCTTGTTCTCTCTCTCTCTCTCTCTCTCTCTCAAATAAATATTTCTTAAAAAAGAAATAATAGAGATCATGTATATTGTGGACCCAGTTTATTGCAATAGCGACATCTTGCAGACTACCACAGCCAGGATAGTGACATCTCTCTCAAATATTTTTTTTAAAAAAGAAATAATAGAGATCATGTATATTGTGGGCCCAGTTTATTGCAATAGTGACATCTTGCAAAACTACCACAGCCAGGATAGTGACATCGATTCTGTCAAGATATGGAATATAGAGAACAGGTTCATCACCACATGGATATTGCCCTTTATTCCCACCAACTACTTCCCTCTCAGCAAGAGAGCTCCTGGCAACCACCGATGCGTTCTCAATGTCTATAATTTTGTTGTTTACGTGAACTAATACATAAGCACTTAATGTTTATCAGTTTTGATTACTTCTATAGCAATTTTTAAAGATTTTATTTATGTCTTAGAACGTGAGAGCCTAAGAAGGGGGAGTGGAAGAAGCAAGCTTCCCACTGAGCAGGGAGCCCGATGTGGGGCTTGATCCCAGGACCCCAGGATCATGACTTGAGCCGAAGGCAGTCAGTTAACTGAGCCACCCAGGCACCCCTCCTATGGAAAATTTTGATAGGTATACTCAACGACACGCCTTTGGGACATTTCAGTAAGCTTTAAGAGTGTGAAGAGATCCTAAGACCATAATGTTTGAGAAATACTAAGGTAGTGGTTGGGAGCACAGACCGTAAAGCCAGACTGCATGCGCTTGAGTCCTGGCTCCAGCATATTCTAGTTGTGAGTTGGGCAAGCACTAAGCCTCTGAGCCTGTCAATTTCTTCATTTGTAAAATGGGGAAATCCTCATTAGAACGTGAGGATTCAATGAGTTCATATAAGAGTAAGACAGCTAGAATAATGCTTGGCACATAGCAATTACTATTTAAGTTAGGAGTTATTTTTGCTGGATGTCCAAGCTTTAGTCTTGGTTGCGGGTAGGAGGGCCAACCAAGGACACAGACGTAGTTCTAGCCCTTGACCCCACACTTGCAAAATTTTCCTCTCTGCATGTCCAAATCCCACCTGTCCGAAATGACAGGTCAAAGTCTACCTCTTTGATCTTGGTATTTATTGAACACCTTCTCACTCTCTGAAAACACACAAGGAATGGTGAGGATATGTCTTTTGAGTGAAAGAACACTGCCAGACTACGAGGTGGTTTAGGTTGCTCCTAAACCTAAACTTTGTATTTGATAAAGTGTTTCCAGATTGAGGAACCTACTAAACTTTCTGTGCCTTTTAAGAGAAACTTTGAAAATATTTTCCAAGTGGGGCCTTAGGATGACCTATTGATGTAATAGTTATAGATTCATACTGATGCCAACTCATTTGTGATATCAAATGGAGATAAGGATATGCTCTGTATGGGTATATATTTGTATGTATTACGTGTGTGTGTGTGTGTGTGTGTGTGTGTGTGTGTGTCATTGTAAAGGCACAGTTCGGGGCAGCCTGGGTGGCTCAGTGGTTTAGCACCACCATCAGTCCAGAGCCTGATCCTGGAGACCCGGGATCGAGTCCCACGTCGGGCTCCCTGCATGGAGCCTGCTTCTCCCTCTGCCTGTGTCTCTGCCTCTCTGTCTCTCTCTCTCTCTCTCTCTCTGTGTCTCTCTTTCTGTCTCTCATGAATAAATAAATAAAATCTTAAAACAAAGAAGAGGAACATAGCATTTTAAAAAAAGTAAAGACACAGTTCAAGAAAATGTGGGCTCATTCTTTCATAGATAACTGTAACCATATAAGCTTACAGATTCATATACAACAAAGGCTAAACTTAAGTCTAAACCATACCTTGATTCTTGGGTACACATTACAATGAAGTGACAACCAGTACCCTAACCCTAACGCTCTAATACTAATCCTATCTCATACCCCAAACTGTACCCTAAAACTAATCCCTAACCCACTGCCTAACCCTATCTCTTACCCTTTTCCAAAACCATACCCTGACCCTGACCTGACCCTAACCCTAACCCCTAACCCTAACTGCAAACCTAGCCCAACCCTAACTCAAACCATAACCCAAACCCCAACTCCTAACCTCCTGCCCTAATCCCTAAAGTCTAAACCCTAACCCTAACTCTAACTCCTGTCCCTAACCCAAACCCCCATCCTAACTCCTAACCACTGACCCTTACCCTTATCATGTTAAGTGAAGTAAGTCAGTCGGGAAAGAGAATGACCGTGTGGTGTCATTCATAGGTGGAATTAAAGAAGCAAAGCAGATGAACATCTGTGAAGGGAAGGAAAAACAAATAAGATGAAAACAGATGCAGGAAATACAGACTCTTAATTATAGGAAACAAACTGAGTGTCGCTGCAGGGGAGGGGATGGGGGAGGGGATAACAGGGGACCGGCATGAAGGAGGGCACGTGATGTCACGAGCACTGCGGTTATCTCCAACTGGTGAATCCCTGAATTGTTCCTCTGAAAGTATAATACACTATACATTAATTAATTGGGTTTAAATTAAATTAAGTTAAAATCAGTTGTATCAGAGCACGTTTCCTTCTGGACTCTCTGTTCTGCTCCTTCAGCTTATGCTGGGACCACCCCTCGTGGGTCTGGTTTGTTTAAATAGGCGCCAGGCCTCGTCCATGGCCCAGCCCAGGGCTAGAACTCACGACCCCGAGATCAGGACCGGAGGTGAGGTCAGGAGTCGGATGCTTAACCGACGGAGCCAGGCAGGGTCCCGAGGACAGCACTGCTTTATCCTGTGTCTCTGTGACATCGTTTGAAATAGGAAAGTACTGCGTCCCGCTCTGTACTGATTAGGGTGTGAGTTAGGGTTAGGGGTTAGGGTTAAAGTTAGGGCTAGGTTTAGGATAAGGGTTAGGGCTAGGGTTAGGGTATCTCTATATTTAGGAATTCTTTACACATGAAATATGGAAATTTGAAGCAATTATGTAGACTATAACAACAACATAAATATATAATAACCAAAAATGTCTGATACAGCAACAATCCTGAATAGTAAGGGCCTGATATGTGCTGAAACACTGGGTTATGAGAGGCTTCTGGGCCTCCTGCCAAGGTTAAACCTGATAGCAAGGGTGATTGTATGGTCTGGTAGCCCTGTTCAGTCACAGACCTCATGACTCCAATGCCTCCAGAGTTAAAGTACACTTACATCACAGTAGCCTATGAATATCAATAATGTTTGGAAAATCAGAATAAAATGACATGGCTGTGTTTGTGTTGCCCTGCTGTCTAAATCACGAGAACCAAATAGTTGGAAACTTGCTAAGATGGCATACTTCTGCTCCATGTTTTTTAGAATCCTCTCTTCTACTTTCTCCTTTTTCTACTCATTCGGTGATACTTGGTATTTTTTCCCCTGGTGCTCTCTCACATAGCACCTGCCATAAATCTTGATTATAGCACATGTCACTTTGCTGTACTTACTAGTTTCTCTGTTTTCTTCCCCAAGACTGAGTTCATAACAATATTTTGTGTCACATAAACCTTTAAAAATCTGGTTGAAGTTCTGGATTCAAGCCACAGGAAGTCTAGAGCGTACACCAATAGTTTACGCATATAGACTCTGAAGACCCACTGCCCAAGTTTAAATCACAGCTCTGCCACCGAGTGACTGTGTGACCCTGGGAATGTTGCTTAATGTCTCTGTGCCTCAGTTTCCTCATCTGCAGTATGTGCATGATAATAACAGTATATGCCCAACAATGTTTTGGTCAATATGAAATGAGTTTAACTTAGAACAGGGCCTAGCCTATAATAAAAATGAATGAATACATGTGAACCTAGACTTGCCTGCGATTTCAGAGCATTGGTAGATCTCAGAGTATGTTCATCTATCATCCCTGTTAAATTTCTCTCTGTTTTTGGTTGAGTGCCTTCAGGAAAGGAAATTCGACTTAACCATATTTGTCCCTTGTACCTAGCACAGAGCCTGGGAGACAGGAGGGGTGTATGCAGTGTATTTTCTCCCTTCCCTGTAAATCTCAGTTCAGGGGCCCTGTTCATGGAATTAGCTATCAAAGGAAAAGGGTATGCTGAATATTGAAGCTTAATAGCACTTTTCAATCCAGGAAGGTAAGTCTATAGAAATAGAATGTTCTAGGGAAAGCTAAGCCCCTATCTAGTATTTATTAATTAATAGTGGTTGTAGTATAACCGTTGGTAGTAATTGGGTTGATAACAACAATAACTGAATAGTAAATGCTTCCCTCGTGTCATTTATCTACTGGGTTTGTATAGACATGGATTTTAATCTTATATGATGAGTGACATTTTGGAGCACTTCCATTAATGCCTGGATTATGTCACTTAATCCACAAAAGGCAGGTGTCCCTGGTATTCCATTTTGAGTGTTTCCAACATTTTATTGCTATTGTAACATTGTTCACAATTTACAGGTGGGAAACTGAATTACTTGACTGATGTCCTGTCCTGGCTTGGAGCCAAAACTAGGTCTCACCAACTAGAGAGATTCTTTTTTTTTTTTTTAAGATTTTATTTATTTATTCATGAGAGACAGAAAGAGAGAGAGAGGCAGAGACATAGGCAGAGGGAGAAGCAGGCTCCATGCAGGGATCCCGATGTGGGACTCGATCCTGGAACTCCAGGATCACACCCTGAGCCAAAGACAGATGCTCAACTCCTGAGCCCCCCAGGCGTCCCAACTAGAGGGATTCTTAACTATAGTATTCAGGCTGATAAATAGGATCTCCCAGAGATCCCATTTGCTGGAGTGTTCAAAACTACAAGTGTCACTTTCCCTAGTTCTGGAGCTTCCTGTGGGGTTCTCTTGGCCCCCTTTACTAGGAGCCGTTGGTTTAGTTATTTAAAAAAAAAAACAAAACATTTATGAAACTTAGCATCTCTAACTTCAAAAGTATAGGAATCATAGATCCCTATGAGGGATCTACAATTACTAGCCCTATTTTGAAGAACGTTAAGTAATAGAAAGTAGTGAAACCAGGATGCAAAGCTGGTCATTTGAGCACCCTGCTTGTAATCACTTAATGAGTCCACTTTACCTATACGAGAAAATTCATGGTTTGAAAATGACCCCAAACCTACTTTTCCAACTTTATCTTTCTTCCTTCTTCCCCACATGCTCTGTTCTGCTATATCAAACTAACAACTATTCCTGGAATACATTGTACTTTTAAATCCCACTAGAGCGTTATTATACATTATATATAACACATTATACAGAAGCCTACACGATGCATTTGTGTGAATAGGAAAAATGCACGCTCTCTGGTCTGACAAGCTAGGAGAAAGATATAGTGTGCTGGGCTGATACAGCCCCCAAGGAGAGTCCACGGTGAGCAGAGCAAAGGCTCGATTTCGACTTTCCTTCCTTCCCTCTCAGCTGTGGTGTGGCTCAGTGCCACTGTCATTGTATGTGCTGATTCTAGGGGCTGCAATGCCTGTCTGCTCCATGTGCTGAACCACCCTTTAACACTTGATACAGATCTATGTTCCTTCCTTCTTTTCTTATTTTATTTCAATGAAGTATTTATTGATGGCTACTATATGAGGGGGTACTGTGGTGAGCATGATAAACAGAATCTCATTTTTAAATTTTTAATTTTTTTTAAGATTTTATTTATGAGAGAGACAGTGAGAGAGCAGCAGCAGAGGAAGGGAGAGAGAGAGAGAGGGTGAAGCAGATGCCCTCCCCCTGCCCTGAGCCAGGAACCTGACACAGGGCTCAATCCCAGGACCCTGGGATCATGACCTGAGCTGAAGGCAGACACTTAATGGACTGAGCCACCCAGGTGTCCTACAGGGTCCCATATTTTATGGGGTCAGAAGAGTAGTAGAGAGGTATCTTTATGCTTCTGGAAGCTTTCCATAGATCCTCCAGGTCATCTCACCATTCCTGATTTCATTACGTTATGTACTTTTGACCAGTCTGATCTCCATGACTCCATTTACTCAACTGGGAAGTAATGCTAACAAAAAGCCATCATTATGCTGGTTTTCAAAATCATCCAAAGTAACAGTCAGTATAGAGAGTCTATGATAATACTTAGTAGACTACCAAGGCATGAGGTCCATCTGTTAATCTTCTAGAGAGAGTGCTCCTTAGAATTACCTTGCTGTCTGGTGAGGTTCTAATTGTGGGGGTAGGGACAGGGAGGATGGGCAAGAGATAGAAAGGTGGAGAAAGTTTTCTAAGATCCTGTATGGATAGGTGTTCTGTGGTCTTGCTATTTTTTTCCTTGCAGGTGTTTTATGCATTTATTGGAAAATAAACTCAAAAATAAATAAGTAAGTAAATAAATAAATAAATAAATAATAAAGGAAAATAAACTCAACTAACTTTGGAGAGTTTAAATACAAGTAACAGTAGTCACTGCAGATTTAATCAGGAAATAATGCACTGTGTCTTTACATATATTTTAAGTAAATGTGGTTTAATAGTGCAGATTGGTAATTTGATCAACGATTTTCAATAGAATATGCAGGGAAAAGGCTAAATATTATCAGAGCAACCTGCTAAAATATGGCCCATCAGTATTTTAATATTCAATGAAGCTAAAGCACGGTATGCTTTAAATACTTATATAGAACATAACTCTGAAGAAAATAATCTAGGGAGAAGTAAAATGTAATCATAAAAGATATTCTCAAACTTGAATTATTACTGTGGTTGCCTTGTTGGCTATTCCTGCTCTCTTTTGTTCCTATGTTCTTTTTTATGCATTATATTTACAATTATAGTTTTGTCCTTCTCCTAAAGAGTAAGTGAAGTGAAAGTCAGTGCCTTGTCTAAGTACTCATAGCTCTCCCGCAAGTTCCGGTGATATTTGAGTAACCACCTGAAGAATAGCATACTAGCATCTGAATGTGATGTAAGTCATTGCCCCCTTGCAAGATAAGCCATTATAACTCTTAGGGGCACAGAGGAGCACAGTACTGTTTGTTTTGCTATACACCTGTAGCCTTCTGCTAATTACCCCTTTCACCCCCTAATATTTTCTCTCCCCTTCTTTTTATGTATATTGTGTCCCATTTAGTAGTAGCATTTCCCAACCTCCCTTGAAGCTAGGTGTAGATTTGCCTGTGTCCCCTTTCTTTCCCTTTCCCCTGGGCCAGAACACAGAAGGTGACTACCTACTTTTACCCTAGCAGACAAAGACATTATTCTAGGGTGGTATTTCTGAGTTAGGCAATTTGCCTTCCACAGGATGTTTGGTAACATCTGGACAAATTTTTGATTGCCAAAACTGAGGCGTGGCATACTAAACATCCTGCAATGCTGAGAACAACTTCCCTCCCCCCATGACAGAGATGAATCGAACAGAACAGAAAGATTTCAGGGTCTTTAACAAGTCCCTAGAGAGCTTTCACAGTTAAAGTAGGTGTCTGGTACTCTTGGTTGCCTGGGAATTCACTAGTTTCCTTGATCCAAAGTCTATGCCAATACTGGTACTGATCTCTAACACAGAAAGATGACACATATTTAAAACTCTTGAGGACTGTGATCATAGGCTCATATCTTCCATCTGGTTCCCAGATGGGATATTTTGGAACCTTGGTCAATTTGGCAGGTTTTGAGGTTCTTCCTCATTAGAGCAAGCGCAGGGGTTCTGGCACCAGAAACTTTGATAATTGTTCTTTCCATTGAGACTCGATGTAAGAGAGGTCTTCCTGAAGAGATCTGTTATGGGATGTAGTCTTTGAAAACGTTTATAGCATCAATCTTCACATAATGCTATCTCTACTAAAATGCATATCAATGTTGCAGATGTTTGAGTCAAAGGAAAATCAGTTGCAAACTGGATTCAACTTTCAGAGCTTAGGGGTGTCATTTTAAGCATATAGGTCTAGGGATAATGCATTCAGAAATCAGGTGGACACATAAGAGGACAGAATAAAGTGAGAAGTCAAACATTTAGGCAAGCGTGAATGTTAGCATCCACAGGAGCTGAAGAAGCAGAGAGCTGTGGGGATTTAACTATCCAGTCAAATATTCAGGAATGAGGAGGAAACAACCTGCAGACTAACTTAGGCAATAAATAACCAAGTGCTCAGATAAAGATCATTGATATGGTTTTAATTTTGGAAGAAATCCACTCCCCTGTAGATTACCCAGACCCTGCAGAGAGAATGTAGGTAATTGAGAGTATTTGATTGATGTTAAAAGTTACGCTATTAGATGGAAGAAATGGGTTTGTACAGATAGGGAAATTGCAATTTGTTTATACATCTAAATTGGCATTTATTGAGCCCTTCTTCTGGGTAGGTCTCATTCTAGTTGATGGGGAAAGATATGAATAAACCATGGACCTTCTTCAGTTATCCACTGACTTTTAGCGAGACATAAAAGTCTGTCATCAACAGATGGACTACAACACAGTGTGAGAAATGACATGATAATACATATGTACAGGTGGTTGTGGGAAACCAGAGAAGGGTGGAAAATCAGAGACGACTTCCTGAAAGAGATGGGACCAGGGCTGATGACTGAAGAGAAAGCAAGAATTTGGTTAAGAAATGGATGGAGTCAAAGCACGATGTATAGGCTGAAGGAGAAGTACAGAGTCATGGAAACAGGAGAAATCTTGGTGTTTGGGGATTCATTTGGTGAATATTTGTGGAGCTTAGAAATTGTATCGGTAATGGATCTAGGTACCGGTTATGGTTGAGACAGGCAAGATCTTTAACCTCATGCATCTTGCAGTCTTTTGAAAATGACAAACACCAAATGGAAGTTTAATAGAGTGTGATAAGCACTCTGAAAGGGGCGATAACAGAACACCAATGGGGGAGCACAGAAGGAAGGAGGATGTTTATCCCAGCATGGGGGAAGAGATGGGAGAGGGCAGGATGACTGAGGAAACATCCTAGGAGACAATTGAGTCGTGAAGAATGAGTATGAATTAATCAGGCAAAGAATTTGGGAACATATCAACTGTGAAAATAACAAACACACAGGCAGTGAGGCAAAGGAAAACCTGGCGTCTTTGGGAAACTGAGTATTTCACAGTTGAAAGATAGTGCTTAGGCGTTTTTTATGTGATTGATTGTGGATCCTAAGTTGGATGGAGAAAGGAATACATTTAGGCATTATCTGAGAGAAAAAGGGAATAAAAGATGACAGGAAGCTTCTCTAAAATCAAAGAGCACAGATAGAGATAATTAGGGAGTGAAAGAGCTGGAAGGAAGGGTGGTTGGAATTAGCATGTGGAAAACATATTTTCGATATAAAAGGTGTAGGAGCTTGGTTGATGACAAAGTCCTAATGGTAACTGGAGGCAGAGAAGGAGGTATAAGTCACTGGATATGAAATAAGTGAGGAATTTTGAGGCCCAAGTATTAGATAAGGTCATAGACATAGATGTGGAGTTGCCTGAGGTACTAACAGGGTTAGTGGTAGAGAGGAAGCCAGGTACCCAAGTCTTCTTTTTTGTTTTTTTAAGAATTTATTTATTTATTTATTTATTTGTTTGTTTGTTTATTTATTTGTTTATTTATTTATTTGTGAGAGAGAGAGAACATGAGCAGTGGGAAGGGCAGAGGCAGAGACAGAGGGAGAAGCAGACTCCCTGCTGAGCAGGGAGCCCAACCCGGGCCTCCACCCCAGGGCCCAGAGATCATGAACCGGGCCAAAGGGAGGTACTTAAACCAACTCAGCCACCCAGGTGCCCTGCCAGATAGCCAAGTCTTAAGTCAATATTCAGGACTGGCCATGGAAACCATAGATGAGAGCGACACGGAAGAATAGAAAGTGGTGTGTGTCGCTGACATGGGATTGTTATAGGGGTTGAAATGACGTTGGAAATTGAGGTAGATGCACATCTCTCCTGTTGTCCTAGTGGCACTCGTTGCTGCAGCACGTGAAGGTGGCCTCCGCGTAGAGCTGAGTTTTGGTTTTGGTGGAAGATGAAGGAAATACACAATTCAGAGGTTAAACCTGTAGAGCATTCTAAATGGGAGCACAAAAGCAGTGTGAGAGGAAGAAGCCCAGGCCAGTCAGAAGGGGACAGGAGGGCATAGCAGGAGTGGGAGAAGGGGATAGGATAGGTTGGGATAAGGGGGAAGGGACTTGCCTTCTGAACACGTTGTGGCTGACAAAGGTGAGGGGCCTGGTGGGCTTGGTTAGCTTTAAGGGTCCCAAGGGGAGACTGCATGTGGTGGATCAGAACTTGTGTGGACATTGGGGGTCCTTGCCCCCACAATGTTAGGGATCTATTGACATTGGTTAACTGCCCCCCCCCCCTCCAGCCCATCCTGTGCCATCTTTGTTTCCTCTCCTGTTAGTTGCCCCTTTCTGCTTGAAAAGGTCAGGCTGGGGATCCCTGGGTGGCTCAGTGGTTCAGCACCTACCTTCAGCCTGGGGTGTGATCCTGGAGACCCTGGATCGAGTCCCACATTGGGCTCCCTGCATGGAGCCTGCTTCTCCCTCTGCCTGAGTCTCTGCCTGTTTCTCTCTCTCTCTGTATCTCTCATGAATAAATAAATAAAAATCTTTTTTAAAAAGTTCAGGCCATGTTAACATGGTACCATCTTTTTCTCAACCTCCTTGCTTCTGGAACCTAACTTTGACAGTCATTAGGCAGCTTCTAAGAGCACCTGCTGTGAATCCTTTAAAGGGTAGATTCTAAGCAAAATCCAGAGCTCCAACTGTTTCACAACTGCTTGGTCCTTATCTAGTAGCTGAGGCCAGAGTGACCTGACACACTTCTATACCTTTCCCACATTTCTGTGTCTCTGTGGAAGCTCAGCTCTGTCTCGAGGGGGGCATACAACTGTCTCGCAGGGACGTCCACAAGAATCACCAGTCCAAGACTATGAGTACATCCTGCATTTCCAGATTGCTGCTTCCCCCTATTTAACTGTCCCATCATGTTTCTCAGGTTCTTTGTCTTTCATCATGACCCTTATACTTTAATATAATATACAATTGATTTCTCATTTTCAGCCCGGACTTACTGAACAGTGGCCAGGATAGTTGTTTATATGCATTTATTTCTCATGTTTCACTTTGTAGTGATCCTAATAACACTTTATACATTTATAGAGCATTTTTACCCCTAAAAGCTGAAAGCACTTAACAGGAAACAATTTAACAACCCCCACAACATTCTTGGAAGACAGGCATGTGATACATAACTGCTGCAACCTCAAAAAAAATGCATTTTCACTTAGAACAACTTTTATTGAAAACAATATCTGAGGCGCTATCGGCTGAACTTTCTGGATTTATTTCCAGCAATTTAGCTCCTATCTTTACATCATCAGCATACCTTCCATGTCCACAATTGAAGTTATTTATGAGTCTGGAGCTTGGTTTGGACCATCTTTTTAAATTAAAGTAGCTTATCCTTTGTGTATCCGCTTGTGATAAGAGAACCAGAGAATGCATTCAAAACTGAGAGGTGACATAGCATAGGGAGTTCAGTTTTTGTGATTGTAGGAGATAGGGTAGGAAAAGAATAATGGATGTGGTATGGTAGGAAGAACATGGTCTCATACGTCACCAAATTGGCCAGTTTAATGTATTCAAGATGTATTTGGTATCTGCATTGATAAGGATTAGTTTGATTCTAAGTAATAGGAAAACCCAGAGGACCAGTGGGGTAAAAGCACTTAATTCCTTTCCACCCCAGATACCATCAGAGGCGGATCCTGGCTTGATCTAGCATTCTGCCCCCGAGGTCCTCAAGAACTTAGTTTTCTTCCAGCTGAATGCTCTGCCTTCCTGGGTCTCTGTACGGTAAAATGGTAGCATTAACATTTCAGGCAACAGGGTAGATGAAGAGTGTTGAACAAAGACGAAGTAAGTTTTCCAGCTCTTTCTTACAGAAAGTTCTTAGAAGCAATCACAAGGTATACTATCTGCACACACTTGATTTTGCCAGAACTTCATCTCATGGTCCCGTCTAACTTTAAGGGCAGGTAGAAAATTTCGTCTCTATCCGCGTGACCATGTACTCAGATAAAACGTCTAATTCCTATCAAAATAGAAGGGAGAGCAGGAGTTTGCAGCCGAGATTATCTGCAAGTCACTGCTGGCTTTTTCCACAGTCACCATTTGACCTTGGGCTATGTTATTTCTGGACCTTAATTTTCCTGTCTGCAACATGAAGGAATTGTACTAGTAGATGTTCAAGAGCCCTCCCAGTTCTAATAGTCTGAGAAGAAATGAATGAAGGGCCACATGAATCAATAAATGAGAGGAAAGTGGCTTAGGGATCTTCATAATCCAATAGGCTCAACAAGGTCGTTAGATCCATGCTGTGGGACTCTGAGTCAATTACAGTGAAAATGAGCAGATTATACGGCTATGGGTATAGCTTTTTCTGAGTAAATATTTATTATTCAAATCTTTAATTATACAATATCCATCATTCGAAACATGCATAAACATAAATGTGTGCTTTAATAAATAGCTGTTAAATACTCCTGTAGTCTTAATTGAAGACAAAAAAAGAAATGACATTAAGAGCAGCTCAGAAGTCTCTCGTGTTTCTCTATCAGATCACAAACTTCTGGTAACCCTTCAAGTTCTAAATCATACAGACGATTTTATCATGACTTTTGTGATATTATTTCCTTTACTTTTTTTGCTACCCATGCATGTATCCTCAAATACTTATAATTTAGTGTTTCCTGCTTTTGGACTTCAAGAATTAAATCATTGTTACACTAAGAAGCTAGCCACCGAAGGCAACATATCGTGCTTCTATCTATTTGAAATGTCCAGAACTGACAAATCTATGAGACAGGAAGTAGATTACTGGTTGCCAAGGGCCAGGAACATTGGTGGAAATGACGAATAGCTGCTAATGGGTACAGTAATTTTTGGAGGAGGTGAAGAAAATGTTCTAGAATTGATTGTGGGGATGATTGCACAGGTCTGCGAATATACTAAAAAAAACACTGTTTTGTTTAAATAGACAAATTGTGTGCTAGGTGAATTGTATCCCAGAGCCATACAAAAAAAAAAAGTCATTCTATATGTAGTATCTTGTGATATAGATCTGAGTTTGAAATTGTGAGATTCATTATATACCTTTACTTTGTTCATTTTGATTGCATGACATCCTATTATACAGTGTATCCTACAATTTAACCTTTCAACTGTTGATGACATTTGAATTCTTTCAAAGTTTTGATTCATGAGCAATGCTGTTTTTCATATCCTTGCGTGCATCTTGTGGTATGGGTATGTACATGTTTTTCTAGAGTAGAAGTTCTTAACCTGGAGTCATTGGACATCCATGGGAGTTGCTTGGTCATAGGATCATAGAACTGTCATACAGTTTTGAAAGTAGTGGTACCAATTTACACTCCAGTAAGCAATATATGAGAGCTTTTTTTTTTTTTTTTTTTTTTTTTGCTCTCCACTGTCTTCAACATTCGATATTGACAGATTCCTTAATATAGATTTTGCTTTTGTAGATGTTAGATTTAAGGACTAGAACAGGCCTGAAATCAAACAGGCCTGTTACTAGTGTAATCAGTCTTAAAGAATATGGGAGCAAAAGAGAAGACTGGCATTTGACAATAGGGATTCTCAAACTTTGCGTGCATCAAATGATGTCATCAATCTATTTGTTCGTTTGTGCAATCAACAAATATTTATTGGGCACCTGTTTTGTGGATACCATGCCAGGTACCATGCCAGGCAGGTACCATGCCAGCTTTCCTGGAGCTAAGAACCTTGATAGGGAGAGAGACAGTGAAGTAAATAAATTGATGAGAAGTGCTGGAAGGAATGTGCTTCTACAAGAGCATGCAAGAGAGGGACCAACTTACACTGGGAAGTGTGAGGGAAGCTACTCAGCTGAGAACTGAAGGATAACGCAGAGTTAACGGCAAGGATTGGAGACTTCTAGATCTGGGTAAGAGAGAGGACAAAGAACTTTGTCAGGGGCTCATTGTGCATTAAGGGAGCTTAAATAAAGCCAGTTTGCCTAACTGCAGAATGAAGGTGAAGGATGGAGGTTAGAAATAAGGCAGGGTGTGGGGGTGTCAGGTCATACGGATAACTGAAGGCCATGTTCAGGAGTTCAGTCTAAATTTTAACTTCAAAAAAAATAAAATAAATTTTAACTTCGTTTTTATATCCCTGCAGTGTTTCAAGTGGAGGGTGGGGGTGGGGTGTCACAGATCAGATTTTCATTTCGAAAAGTCCAATCTTCTGTAGTGGAGAGAAAAGAGGCAATGGTAGTTTGGTCTAAAATTGTGGTGTGGTAGAAGGTGGAAAAATAGATGGATAATAGATGGGAAGTTAGATCACCTGATAGAGTCTGTAGCTATTTAATAGGTAGATATACTGAGAATGAAAACATCAAATTGACAGGTACATTTCTGGTTTTTGGAACTGGATAAATGGAGGTGACCTTCACAAAGATAACACAAAGGAAAAGGAAGGGGGGGGAGGCCATGTTTCATTTTTGACAAGTTGAGTTTAAAGTACCTCTTGAGGTACTTGAGAAGGGCTATGCTGCTGACTGCCTGAATTTGAATCCTGGAGCCTCTGTTTGGGGGACCTGAGAAAATTATGTAGTATTATTGTGTCATCAGTTCCTCATCTGTAAAACAGGAATAATAGTAACCACTTTGTACAGTTCTGGTGAGGAATAAATAGAAAATGCTTAGAAGAGAGATGGCAAGAACTTGGTAAGAACTTACTAAATTTAATTTCAACTTCTGTGTGCTGTTTACTACTAAGGAGATGTGAAGCAAACAGTTGGATATAGGGCTGTTGAGCTGAGAAAAGCATCCTAAGCTAGAGATACATTTTTTCTTATGAAAAATTCCCAAAATCCAAAAAATCAGTTGAATGATGGGGGAAGAAACCAGATTGTAGTGATTTGAAGTCTCAAAAAGAGAGATAATGGGTTTATTCTGATAATTATCTCAAGGGAGGAATCTTAATCGTATTAAGTCCTCGTGAAAACAAATCTAGTTGAGAGGAACAAATTTATATGATTCCAGAGAGCTTGGGGGGGTAGTTGACAGTGGCCATTTCCTGAGAAGAGGGGAGAGGTTCGGAGCACAGGTGGAGGGATTAGCCTTGGAAAGGTCAAAAGACCCCTTATTGAACATTTAGTGGAAACCCAGATTCCTGAGCTTCCCATCTAGAGGTTCTGATTCAGTAGTTCTTGGCTATAGCCCAGGAATCTGCAACTCAGAAAGTATACAAAGTATTTCAGATACCAGTGTTCAAGGAGGATCTTTGAGAAACATTGACCTGCAAGTTTAAACCAAAATGCTTGCAATATGGGCACGGCTTTAGCATTTTTAGGTAATTGTAGCAATTCTTTGAGAGCATTTTGACTTGTTTCCTTGAAATACGTGCCGTCATTTTCTTTCCATTCTACAAGTCAAAAGGCCCAGTGTAGAAAAATGTTAGGAAAAAATACCTCTCGTTCTGTCCCTCACAATGGTCACTGATTATATCTGAGCATATTTCCCTGAAAACATATTTTTCTGTTTTCTCCCCACACTTAAGTTCGTGTGGCTTGTGTGAGTTGGGTGTCCTTCCTCATTTCACCTTTAGATTGGTAACATTTGCTGTGTTACTGTGAACGGTTTATAAACATTTTATTGGATTCCCATTTCCACAGTCTGTTTTCCCAATGATCTTCCTTCATCCCTGTATAAGAAATACTGTTGTCCTGCACAGGTTATATTACTGTTCTGGCTAATTAGCTCTGAACTCCCACCTGTCTCAGTCAAGAAAGCCATCACACTGTAAGTCCCTAGGCAACTCACTTTCCCTTTTTTTCTATCTTGCTTTTTCTAGCTACTCCTAGCTCTCAAACTTCCTCCGCCTTTGCTGTCATGCTCAGCTGATGACTTCACTTCATACCTCAGAGAGAAAACGAACGCAGTCAGAAGAGCATTTCTGTAGACACGCTCGACCCTATCTCCCCATCTGCAATCAAATACTCTGGCTTCTGGCCTTTTGACTATGAGGAAATTTCTATGGTCTTATCTGTCCTGCCACTTGGGTGCCAGATGCCAAATATTTCATTGCGGCACTCCATTGATATTTCTCTATCTACAGATTGATTTGCAGCACTGGAACATGGTTTTTTTTTTTTTATTCTTCAAATTTTCTTCCATTATAATTCACAAATACGATACTTTGTGGATCCCCTTGCAGTTACCGCCTTATTTCTTTTTTATCCTTTGTAGCAAAGCTTCTTGTGTAAGAGCATCTATAGTCACTGTCTCCAAGTCTTCAGCCCCCTGCAGTCAGGCCCTTGCCCTCGTGACTCCACCAGAACAACTCTTACAAAATTTATCAATCACATCAGCGTTTGTAAAATCATTAATAAGTTCTCAATTGCACCTCAGTCAGCCCAGCAGCAGTATTTGTTTCAGTAGATCACTCTCTCCTTTTTTTTTTTCTACTCTAGATTCATGTGGGTTCCAGGATGCAATGTTTATCTTACATCCACGTACGCTCTTTCTCAGTCCACTATGTTGGGACTCACACTAATCTTCAGCATCCCCCTGCCCAGTTTTACTGATAAGTGATTGACCTCGATTACTGTCGAAGTTTAAGGCATATGGCATAATGGGTTTTTCTAAGCTTTTATTTATTTATTCGTGAGAGACACACAGAGAGAGGGAGAGACACAGACAGAGGGTGAAGCAGGCTCCATGCAGGAAGACTGATGTAGGACTTGATCCTGGGACTCCAGGATCACGCCCTGGGCCAAAGGCAGATGCTAAACGGCTGAGCCACCCAGGTATCCCCATAATGGTTTGACTTACATTAATTGTGAAATGATTACTACAGTAGCTTCAGCTGGCATCCATCTTCTCAGAGAGATGCATATAAAAAGGAAAAAAAAACATTTTTTCCTTTGTGATGAGAACTATTAGGGTATACTGTCAACAACCTTCCTATGTATCATACAGCACTGATAACTATAGTCATCATGCTGTAGAGTAAATCCCTAATACTTATTTATCTTAGAGTTTATTTTTTTAAATATTTATTTATTTTTGAGAGCGACACACACACAGGAAGAGGCAGAGACACAGGCAGAGAGAGAAGCAGGCTTCCTGCAAGGAGCCCGATGTGAGAGATGTGAGACTCGATCCCGGATTCCAGGATCACGCCCTGGGCCTGGGCCGAAGGCAGACACTCAACCGCTGAGCCACCCAGGTGTCCCTTATAGTTTGTTTATAACATTTGCATACCTCCCTCCCCCTCCCCCTTACCACCTCCCCTACCAACAGCCTCAGCCCCCCTTGTAACCACAAGTCTGATCTCTTTTTTCACATGCTAGGAATGTCTTACAGAATTTGTCTTTCTTTAACTTATTTCAGTTAGTATAATGCCTTAGAGGTCATCCATTTTGTCACAAGTGGTAATTTCCTCATTTTTTATGGACAAATAATTACAGTGTGTATATGCATCACATTTTCTTTATCTGTTCATCCATCTATGGGCACTCAGGTTGTTTTCATGTCTTGGCTCCTGCAAATAACGTGTCTGCAGGTTTTAAATGTAATAGTTCTTGGTCTCCTTCCTTAACCTTTGATTCTTATTCATCTGCTTGGTGATGATCTCATTCCAGTCTTATGGGTAAATCAGATATCTCATAGGCAGCTTGAACTTAACACCTTTCAGGAGCAAAATCTTGTTTTCTACCAAATGAATTGCTACTCCTGTTATCTTCTATATTTCAACAAATCGCAAGTCCCTTCTTCCACACACATAAGCGATCATTCTTGACTCCTCTCTTTATTTAATGACCCACATCCAATCCATTAGTATATCTTACTGGCTCTACCTTCACATATATCCAAAATCCTACCACCTCCCACTTCTCACCATCTCCACTGTTACTGCCCTGATCAAAGCAACCATTACCTCTCAGCGTGATCATGGGCTTATCTTCTACGTGCTTGCAGAAGTATTATTTAGAGTTGACAAGGGGAGCACCTCTTCTGGTCTCAAGCTCAGGCTGTAGGTTAGAGTGAATCATGATGTCTTGGAATGTGGGGTTGCATTTGAGTAAAAATCATATTTAGAGAACACTGTGTTGGAGGTTTCAATGGTTCAGTCAGGGTATGGATTGCTACTGTAAGTGCTGCTGCTTGAACATACTGATAAGTTTGTTGCACACATGTAGCCCCTGATTGATTCAGGCAGGGAATTCCATGATTGCCTACAGGTAGGGAGAATGAGTTAGAGCCTATGATAAGTGACAAGAATACAGTTTGAGAGAGAAGTGCCCTATTTGGTGGTGGGGAGCAGATGTGCTTGAGGGAGAGGTACCACCTCCCAAACCCAGGAATTCCTGTGCGGAAAGGACGAGTATGAGTTGGCTTTGATGGTGACTTAGGAAGCTGGCGAGGCAGGAAAGAATCTGACATGCATGATTCAGAGAGTGATAGGAATGAGGTGATGAGAAAAGTGGGTCTTTTAGAACCATCTCTGGAGGTTTCCCTTTAAGATTGCATCCATCTTTGCAGCTGGTCACCAGTGATCACACTGTCAGCATGTAAACATATCCTAAGAGGACACCAAGACTATGGGAAGGGGGTTCAGTGAATTTGAGAGTAGTTTCTTTCCCTTAGACTACTATCTCCTACCAGAATTACTAATGCAACACTTTTGATGGTCACATGTGAGAATGTGAGAATGCGGAGACCAAATGTGGCCCTGTAGATCTTAATGAGTCCCATAGAGCAAAGACAATGGATCTGGCTTCCAAGACATGTTTTCACAGGAGTTAGAAACCACCTTTGGATGCTGCATTGATGTTTTTTCCCAAGTAGGGTCTATCTTGACGGCTTTCTCCATTAAATTATGGCTGGAGGCACAGAACAATGCCTGCTGTGCTGGAACGTTCCAAGAGAGCCCACTGAGAACACTAATAATGAACAAGCAATGGTATTTGGGCCAATTCTGTTGTATCTGTAGACAGTCACAGGGATATAGTTGTCTTGTTGGCATTTTGAATGAGTTTAGGGAGTAATTCAAAGTATTTTCTTATAATTAATATTCATAAAACTGGTTATCAATTTAAATATCTTCTCTAATAGGCAAAGTAGTACAAAGTGGGTCTTTTCTTTTATATTATGAATTAGTCATCCAAAGTAAGATAATGAGGCTTTCAGTGACATTTATAGATAATTCTATCAGCAACGAGAAGAAAAAGAAAAGGAAAATGTTCTCAAATTATTATAGAAGTAAACAAATTTGAGTCACAAATGTTAGAGTGCTCATGTTTTTTCATATTTCTAAAAATATTTTGTTTCACTGTCCAACAAGCATATTCCATTTGTAAGTTGAACATCACCTTCTTTCTGTTCAGTTTTGTACTAAAATATGGTTGTTGCTATACTAGTTTTATAAAATCAATAAATTGCAAGAAAGTAATAATGAAAAAAATCACACACTGGTTAATGAAGCCATACAAGCAATGTGGTCCTTCTTGTGAATTATCTTTGTAATGTTTTCTCATAGTTAGAGGATTAGATTCATAATACCCTTTTGGGATTAGTCATCAGTAAACCCATTTTATACCTAGAAGAATTGAGGGATAAAGAAACTGATCTTTCTCAATATCACAACAAATTTAAAGTCGTGACTTCAAGAATTGAGCCCCAAGGTATTGGTGTCTTCTTCCAAAATGTAATATACTATAGTATATGATTGTTTGAATGAGGGGTGTGTGTGTGTGTGTGTGTGTGTGTAAGTTATTTCCTCCTATTATGTAACCCTTGTAACTAAAGCTAACCTCCAGGGAAGGGAATGATAATATCCCACCTCATTTTAAATTCCAGGTCCCAGCATGTGGCAACAGGTAATGTAATAGGTAGTCCCATGAGCATTTGGCCAAAGACCCTGGGAAATAGTTGTTCCAAGAATTTTCTTAAGGAGACAGAGTTCAGCATTTCCTCAACAGAACAGTATGTCCAGATAAATCTCATCGGATGGATTATCTATAAGTCTTAGTCCCAGGGCTCATACCCCAGCTGTGTTAATAACTTGCCAGGTGACTTTGAGTAACTCACTGAATCTCTAGGGTTGCTTTTAGTGCTAAAATTAGAGAATGCTCAGATTCTATGCAGTCCAAAGTGACACAATGCTGCCTTGAAGGTGGACTAATAGTCAATCTGGATAATTAGTTTTATTCTAATTGCAGTGGGAATTTAAGCCAACACACTTTCCCCCTCTGCCTTGCTGCTTCCTTCCACTTACAACTTTATTTAGAGAATCGCGGGGTTCTTGACCTTAACTTTCCTGATTGGTCTACACATATTTAGTCATATTTCTTTAGTGGTGGTATTTAACTTTTTAAGCACCTTGCAATTAGTATCACTTTCTCCTGTGGTTGATCATGTTGCCAGAGACAGTAGCATTGACAGAGAACTGGAAGAGAGCCCAGTGTTGTAGTCCACTTGAATCCATTATCCAGGGTTTTCAGGGGTTATATAACCCAGCTCCTCCTTGCTAGAGTCCCCTGTTAAAAATTAACCATCTGGCTTGGTAGAAGCTGTCTTCTAACTGTTTTTCATAACAGTGGTCCTTGTGCCAAATGTTGGTTCCCATGGAAATGATTTAAAACATGCATTAAAATCTGGGAATGGCTGTGTTTCCTCCGTCTAATTTCTTCCATTGTCTTCCGTAACACCAAAGTTTCCATTTTATTGAGAGTTACATAATTGTCACCTGTTGGAGACGCTGTCAGAATAGGGGCTGGGATTTGGGGGCATGAATCCACCTATCCTCCAGTGTTATAATGTTATACAATTATGGAGAAAACACATAGAACCGAATAGCTTAAATCTGTTAAGTAAATAAGAGCTCTATAAACTGTTAATAAGACACCATATTTTACTAAATGCTTTAGGGTAAGTTCTAAAGGTTTAAAAATCCTTCTACTCTTGGAGAAAAAAATATTTGACTAGATCTATCAAGGTTAAGACTTTTTATTGACCAAAACATAATTACCAAACTGTTGTGTGTGTGTGTGTGTTTTTGTTTTTGTTTTTTTTTTTTGTTTTGTTTTGTTTTGTTTTTGTTTTTGTTTTTGAATATCAGAGTAACAACATTCGCGTTTTGTTCTCTTACTCTACTGGAGATACTGTGGTGAAAACCTTGCATACATTGACTTATTTACTCCTTGTGACAGACCTATGGCATAGGTGATAATCACTCACTCCAAATTACAGCTAGGGAACTTGAGGCACAGAGCACATTCCTATCCTTTCTTGTCCAGCTACCGGGTGGCTGAGATGAATCTGGAGTCCAGGTTTGTTCCCGTGCCCCACTGCCTCCCATTTAGGTAATATCTCTGTGTACCCATTTTGGACAGACCCAGAACATGTTTCTTAACAGCATCCAGCAGATACAATTTAACTTTCCTGTGATGGCTGGGAAATGACTTCCTGTAAGAGGCTATCTGGACTAATCTCAACTTTTTCCAAATCCCTGTTTACTTCACTCAGCAGCCCATGCCTCAATTGCCCAGACGCTATCTGCACTTAGCTTTCGGCACATAATGTAATCTGACTCAATTGCACATCCTTCACTGACCTTCCACAATGTTCTGTGGTGCCCTCTGGAACTCATGGTCCTCCGCAAAACACGCAGTATCATTAACTTCTCTCAATATTCCCTTCATCTTTGGGGTCTGACTGCTTGCCGTCTGCTGATACAGACTCCCCTACAGCCTGCTCAAAGGAGTAGCTGATTTTTGTTTTCTCCCTGTCACTTGTTCTCCTACTGTAGAATTTCACACCCCAGTTTTTTGGTTTTTTTTTTTTTTTGGGGGGGAGAGTTGTTGTCTACCACTTGTCCCACATGTCCTGTCAGCATCCTTAGTTATAGACAGTATGTTTCTCCTATAAGTGGTATATTCAGTGGTGTTTTCTTTCACTCCCCACATAGACAGACTCCAGACCCTGTCCTTAGCAGCATCAGCCTCACAGTCCAAATCCCTCAGGCACCACTTTCTGAACACTGCTACCTACCTGCCTGGTTCACTTGTAGTCCCTTCAGCACCAATTCTTTTATGCCATCATGAGCTCAAATCCACAGCTTTATTGCTTAATTCTCAACCTTATGCCATTAGTTTCCTCCCTCCTCGTTTTATATCCCATGCTCCATCATGAAAATTGCTTCCTTGTACCTCTCTCCTCTCTCGTACTTGCCAGTCTCCTCCATACTATGAACTTGCCCTCAGAGTTCAGTGGCACTAAAGGAGAAGACATGACCGGACGCTCAGCAATATCTGGCAGGGTTGCTGCATGTTCCAATATACTTATTCCCATGCTCTTCCAGAAGACTGCTTCACTTTCATTTAGTTAGTAAGTTCGACCCCCCCAACTGAACTCGTGACCCCGAGATCAAGAGTAGCACGCTTCCCTGGCTAAGGCAGGCCGATGCCCCTAAGAAGACTCTTTCCAACTTTGCCTGGCTTATGAAACCTTCTATATCGTTTCCCACCTATAATTTTGAACTGAAGTCCTCACCTTTTACTTCACTGAGAAACTAGAAGCACTCTAAGAGGAAATAGCTCGCATTTTCCTTTACCAATGATGGTGACCTAACATTTGTATTCATATATGCTGCCTTACAAATGGTTACGCTGGATGAATTGCCCCTATAGAAATGTCTCTTCTTGGACTCTGGATCCCCATCTCCTCTTGCTTACTCAAGAGGAATATGCATTTCTCCCAAATTTCTCTTCATGTTGAACTTCTACCTATTTACTAGATCATCTCCATCAACAATAAAACCTGCTGGGGCACCTGGGTGGGTCAGTGGTTGAGCATCTGCCTTTGACTCAGTTCGTGATCTCCTTGGCGGGAGCCTGCTTCTCCCTCTGCCTGTGTCTCTGCCTTTCTCTCTGGGTCTCTCATGAATAAATAAATAAAATCTTTAAAATAAGACCTGCTATAGCATTTCCCATCTTAATAAAAAAGACAGTCCTGTCTTGAAATCCACCTCCTCTTTCTTACCAGATGCAGTGTACTCCTCTTCCCTGTTTCTCTGTGTTCCTTCCTCATCACTTCATTCTCTCTGGCTGTCTTTCCTTCACCAATCTCTAAATACTGGAACATGTTTAACAAGCTATCCTCTTTTCTTTGTAGATACTCTTTTTTTTTGGTAATCTCACCCTATACCATGATTTTTCATATACAATTTGTATTGACATCTGAGATCCAGACTCATACATCTAACTGCACACACAATTATCTCCATTTGGAAATCAAAGAGATACTTTGATTTTAACATGCCCAAAAGAGAACCACATCTACTCTATGGCCCTTTTCTTCTCCAATCTTTTCCATCTTTGTCATTTTATCATTATATATGGACTTGAGATGCCAATCTGTCTCTATCACTTTATACCCTGGAAATCCTGCTGGTTCTGCCTTCAATATACTGTGCTGAGAAACCCCATGGCAGTGAACACCACTGTCAAAAAGATCTTGCTGTAAGTTAAGGTATATATGAGTAAAAATGACAAACTACAAATAAGGTCCTATGATTCTTTACATATTTTGGCTTCCTGCTGCCTCTCTGAGCTGTACTACTACTCTTCCCTTAGTGTCACATTGGGCACCTTGCTATTTCTCAAACCTCAGAGCCTGGCACTTACTCTTTCCTCTGCTGGGGATGCTCTTCATGGTCTTTGTTCAGGTATCTTTACAGCTCCCTTATCTCCTTCAAGTCTCTGGACACCCCGGAGAGTACTCCTCCCAAGCAAAGAGCACTGCTTGCTCCTTCTAGTAACAGTTTCCTTACTTAGCTTCTTTTTAATTCCTAATACTTAATTTTCATATGAAATTGTATTTTTAAAAATTTCTCTTCATTTTTTTTCTCCCACTAAAGAGTAAGCCCGAAGAGGACAGATAACCTGTTTTGCTTTTTCCTGTATGTCCAAACACGAAAACCGTACTCGACACATACAAGTTCAATAATCACTTGTTGCATGAAATACCCTCTAGTTCCTGTGTTTTGCCCAGACCCTCCCTGCCTGACAGGAATTGAATAGTAATTTGCAAATATAATTCTTGTCTTAAAGGTTTATTACACAGTTTTTAGTTGACCAGCCTCACATAAGTTACTAAAGTCCCCTTTATAATTATGGACTGGTCTTATGAGAAAGAAAATATCCCAGCTACCTATTATGCCCCCTATCTCTTCATTGCTTAATGGCTTTAATAATGAAAAAAAAGAGCTTTCCATTCAAATTTAACGAACTCACTGTAAATGTTAGGCAGTTTAAAGTACTTAAGTTAATCTGAAATGCAAAGTAATGTTAGGAGTAAGGTAGTATTTCTGTTTTACAGATGAGAAACTAGAACTCCATATGCTAAGCGATGCACACAGGACTTAAATCCATGTCTTGCATACTGTCTACTAGGTCAGAATGTCATTGTTTATATGTTTTGTTAGTTTTTTTTTTTATGTATTGGGAATAAGCTTAACAAAGCCAAAGCTGGAAGAGTTAACACATTGGTGTGAATGAGTTTCAAAACCTGTGACTCCAGAAGTGATTAATGTTAGGGTGAGAAGGGATGGAATACCAGGACACATGGGTATTAGATACAACTCATGGAAGAGGGGAAAAATGGCCTTTCCACTGATAGTAAAATGGGTGTGTGTGTTTGCTGTAGACTAGCATAATTGTAAATCGGTGCAAAGATAAAGGTGAGCATAAAATTAATTTTTAAACCCTAATCATTCTGAATATCAATAAAAAACAACAATCCAATATCTTCAGACTGACTTTTGCTGGGCCATTTGTTCATTTGTTAAATAATCTCAGACCGCTTGCCCTACCCCACATGTTCTAATATTTTCATTAAGGAAGCCTTTTGTGAAAACCTCTACCTCTATTCTCCCTATCTTGACTATTAAATAAATTGTTCTAGAGACTCTGATGTTTATGAAAGAAAGATAAATATGTATGCATATTTATACATATGCACATGAGAACGGTCTATGCTATATATACTAATTTGTAGATTTTTTTCTTTAATATATCATAGTTCTAATCCTAAGTACACGTAAATCGAACTTATATATTTTATTTTATTTTATTTTTATTTTATTTTTATTTTATTTTTTTCAAACTTATATGTTTTAAAACACTTCCGCAGGGTATTCAGTCTGCCTTTGGCTCAGGTCATTATCCGGAGATCCTGGGATGGAGCCCCTCATTGGGCTCCCTGCTCAGTAGGGAGCCTGCTTCTCTCTCTCTCTCTCTCTCTGCCAGCTGCTCCTCCTGATTGTACTCATACTGTCCTCTCTCTCTCAATAAATAAATAAATAAACAAACAAACAAATAAATAAATAAAATCTTTAAAAAGAATCTTCCATAGTATTTGTATGTTTATCAATATTTTTTTTCTTTTCTTTTTTTTGTTTATCAATATTTTATCTAATTTTCTTTTGATGAACATTCATATCTCTTTCCTCTGTATTTTTACTTCCTTTTTTGCTATTGCAAACACTGCTGTAGTTAGTATCCTTGTAATGATATTTTTATTCCTCACAATTTTATTTCTGAAGGATAAATTCCTAGAATTTGAAATGTTAGGTCATAAAGCATTCATGGCTCTTTTTTTTTTGGGGGGGGGGGGGTTACTTATTTTACAATGCTTGTGTGCGAGTTGGGGGAGGGGGCAAGGGGAGAAAAAATCTTGACTCCCGGCTGAAGGTGGAGCTCTACACAGAGCCCATCCCACAACTCATGAGATCGGGACCTGAGCAGAAACCAAGAGTTGGTTGTTCAAGCGACTGAACCACCCAGGCGCCCCAACAGTTCTACTTTTAAGAGCTACCCGATAGGCACCTGGGTGGCTCAGTTGGTTAAGCATTTGACTCTTGATTTCGGCTCAGACTGTGATCTTGGGGTCCTGGGATCAAGCCCCATGTTGGGCTCCATGCTCAGTGGGGAATCTGCTTGGGGTTGTCTTTCTCTTCCTCTCCCTCTGCTCCTCCCCTCTCAAATAAGTAAATCTTTTTTAAAAAGAGCTGAAAAATTGCTTTCCACAAATTTGTACCAATTTACACCCCCCTGAGGAATGAAAATGCTTGCTTCCTTATACGCTGACAATATTAGATATTTTTAATCTTTCAGGAAAAGTTTGTGGAGTGTAAAATGATTTCTTTTCCTTGTATTAATGTTTAAAAATTAACGATTAGTAAAGTTTACTGGCAATTTATATCTCTTTTATGAATTTCCCGTGTATCACTCAGTGTCCTGGCTAGTAACGTGACATATTCAACTGAGCCAAAGTTAGGAGGCTTAAATAAAAGGATCTACTTATGAAGATGAGTACAGTGTTTTCGGTAGTGGTTATTAAACATTTTGGACCCCAGATCACTTTATACCCTAGAAAATTTTAAGGACCTCAATGAGCTTTTATTTGTATTCATTATCTATCTGTATTTAACATATTAGACTTTAACATGAAGTATTTTCATGGTGTCGGTTTCATTTAAGAAGCATCAATAAACCCATCATATGTTAATATGGAAACAGAATTTATGAAAAATATTCTCTAAAACATAATTACTGAGAAGAGTTGCATTGTTTTACAGTTTTACAAATCCCTTTAATGTGTGGTTTAAGAGACTATAGCTGTATTTTATTTACTTGTGCATTCAATCTGTTGTGGGAAAGGCAAAAAACATCTTAACATCATCTTGAATATAATAAATTTGGCCTCATGTCATCTCTGAAAATGTTGTAGGGTCCCAGGGGTTCTTTGAACTATATGTTGACTACATCTGGTTTGAAAAAGGGGGTGGGATATTACAGAACCCCAGAGGTAGTAACAACAGAGAACGCTTCACCACAAGTAAGACTTAAGGTGTGAGGGTGGCCTCTGGCTATCAGGAGGAGTGTCTGACAGGAGCTGTGTTCTTTGGTTGAGGGGTGTAGCCAACCCACAGCACCCAGGCAAGACCCTACCCTGCATCGCTTACAGTGCCTCCATAAACAAAACCCCACCAGAAGCTAAGGGGCATTGGAGACAATTGATGTTAATCCATAGGGATCAGCATCCCTGGAGAAGAGTGGGGAGTGGATAAGGGAGGAGAAACAGCAGCTACATAGCACGTCCATTCCATTTTCCTTGCCATTTGTATTGAATTTTCATTGGATTCTCTACATTAACTTGTATTTGAACTTTGTTACAATGCCTTTATAATAACGACTTGTTTATATATATATATATTTTAAGATTTTATTTATTTATTCATGAGAGACAGAGACCAGAGCGGGGAGGGCAGAGACACAGGCAGGGGGAAAAGCAGGCTCCATGCAGGGAACCTGACGTGGGACTCGATCCCGTGTCTCCAGGATCACGCCCTGGGCCGAAGGCGGCGCTAAATCGCTGAGCCACCCGGGCTGCCCTGTTTTTATATTTTATGTGCTCAAAAACTTCATCTTTTTCCTTTTGGTTCGTGCCCTCCATTCCAAGTTTATATATGTGGAATTTTGGAAAAATTCTTCTAATACAATAATTTATCTTAAGTTCCTGAATACATCTATTCGTGTATGAGTAAGCGTTGGTGTTACATTTTCTTTCAAAAATATTTCAAGGTAATTTAATTAAAATTCCAGTCTCCACTGCAGTTATAGCTTTATATATGTTATGTATTATATATTAATATGTATCAATATAATAAAATAGGTACTATTGATACATAAACATTATTTTGTGCATATATACATGCATTTCTCAGCTTGTCAACTGTTTTTTAAATGGCAAAATACAGCCTCTACAGAAGAACGGGATAGGGGACAGGAGGATGGGGAGGTGGAAATTATGGCCTTTAATGTATGAACTTTGTGAGCTGCAGATGCAAGGCCTTGTTTTGCTGCCCTCTCTGTCATCAGTTGGATTTTAGAAGTTCAAGGAGGAAACTTTGTGCTTCTGTATTACCTGTTGTGCTGAGCACAACTTTTTTTTTTTTTGAGATACAAAACTGAAATATCTTAGAGAAGGACATGAGAAAAATGCTCAGAAGAAAACGTACATAGAGACACAGTTTGAGAAAGATAAAAGGTCCAGGAAGCAAGATGATGCAGTGAGAAACGCTGAATGGAAAAAAATGAATCCAGGAAAGCCAATTAAACAGAATTTTGAGGGCCGAGACAGAGAAGGGATCAGAGTAGCCTTGACTGAGTATGGAATTTAAAATAAAGAGAAGAGTGAAATAAAAATTAGGAAATTTGGCTGTGTGATCATGCTAATTATTTTCACTGTCCTGATAAAAGCATCTAAAAAGTTGTATATATCTCTCAAGGAAGTTTTGGAGTCCAATTTGAGTTCCATTTCCCTGTGTCACCATGCTGAAACAGGCTTTAAAATGGGGAAGTGAATGTCCAGCTTTATCTGGATTATGCCCATGGCCCTTTGCTGATTTCACTGATTTCCCTAACTTCCTGCCAAAAGCCATTTTACCCTTAGATAAGGAAGTAAAGGAGGAAAATATTTGATAAGCGATATGAATCTATTAGATAGGTTCCTTGTTTACTGTTGCAGGAAAATCAACAGGGTGTAAATGTATCAAAATTATTGTGTTTTTAATGGATTCCCATATTGGACTCTATCTCTCATCATTCAATGTAGTCATGAGTTACAGTTTAGAAAGCACTTGTATACACGCTTCTTTCACAATATTTCTGTAAAGTAACAGAGAAACTTTGTGTCTGTGTGTTTAATCATCTTTTTACCGATGAAGAAAGTGAAGGTAAGAAGTTTAGTGGCTTGACTCAGTATATTTAGAATCACCTGTTTGTGTGTGCGTGTGGCTGATACTTCTTATAAAAACTTCATGTTTTTCTCTACCGACTGAAATGACTACTAGACTATCACATGTAAATTTTCTGGTCTAGGTTTCATCCTCATAAAATTATACAATCATAAAATGTTTTTTTTTTGTGCACTGATGTGGCCAATGATTATATTAGATCTTTCCCCGACTAATTCTATTTTAATTCTGACACCTGTGTTTTACAAAGCTCCAAGCAATATTCTTTCTCTTTCCTATTGGTTGCCACAGCAATAATAATTTTTAGAATTCAATTTTCTTGGGAAGATTAGTTTATTAATTTTATATGGTGGATGGCTGTGATAATAAAAATGAATCTGTAAATTGCTTTTTGAGTCTAACTTATCAAATGATATGCTGTGGCACCATTTCAAGTGCAAAATTTTGAATTAAATAAAAATAAAGATTGTACAAAGGTTGGTTAGTGTTGGACCAGTGTCATTACACACACACACACACACACACACACACACACACCATCAGACATGTACATTCATTTTATTTATTCTCATTGCTATATGGTTTCAAGTTTATATGTGTGTGAGGCTTTGCCTAATGGGACATAATAGTGACTAATAGTTGCAAGAGGAGAAGAATTTGCTTTCTGAGATCTATATAAAATCATACAGTTAGAGCTTGTTAGAATCTTTTGAATTTACATAGAACATTTGAACCTTCAAGTGAGAACATGATTATGAAACTTACTGCAAGCATGCTAGATGCAACTAATGTATAATGGATGTCAGGTGGTAGGTTGCTCTAAGAAAAAAAGGTGACTTCACAGTTGCTTATTTCTTTTCTATTTCTCTGTTGTCCTTCTCTCTGGAAAGTGCTTTTCACATATTTTCATGCTCAGATATTTACCTCTATTAACCATTTTTTTTCTGGAAAACCTTATCTAATTCCCCTGGCTGGAAGGAGATCTTCCCTCTCCACCCCAGAACCATTCTCTCTCTACCTCTCTTTTGGCATTTGTCATTGTGATGTCTATCATAGATTAAGAATACTAGACTAGGAATTCCTGGAGGATAGAATCTGCATTCAACTTACCTTTCCACCCCCCAACCCCATAGCTGCACAAATAACATATTAGTTTTCTACGGCTTTCATAACAAATTAGTACAAACTTGGTAGCTTAAAGTAACAGAAATATATTATCTGACAATTATAGAGATCAGAAGTCCAAAATCAAGGTGTAGACAGTACCATACACCCTCTGGAGCCTTTGAGGGAGAATCTTTCCTTGCATCTTCCAGCTTGTGGTGGCTCCAGCTGTTCATTGTCTTGTGAGTGTATCACTTCAATCCTGCCTCCATCTTCACACAGCCTTCACCTTGTGTCAATTTGGGTCTCAAATTGCCCTCTCCTGCCTCCTATAAAAATACCACTCATTGCTGCTATAAACATCAATGAGTGGTCTCATTCATTTGAGGAATATAAAAAATAGTGAAAGGGAATAAAGGGGAAAGGAGAAAAAATAAGTGGGAAATATCAGAAAGGGAGACAGAACATGAGAGACTCCTAACTCTGGGAAACGAACTGGGTGGTGGAAGGGGAGGTGGGCGGGGGGTGGGGGTGACTGGGTGGCGGGCACTGAGGGGGGCACTTGATGGGATGAGCACTGGGTGTTATTCTGTATGTTGACACATTGGACACCAATAAAAATAAATTTATTAAAAAATAGTGAAAGGGAATAAAGGGGAATGGAGAAAAATGAGTGGGAAATATCAGAAAAGGAGACAGAACATGAGACTCCTAACTCTAGGGAAACAAACTAGGGGTGGTGAAAGGGGAGGTAGGCGGGGGGTGTGGGTGACTGGGTGACGGGCACTGAGGGGGGCACTTGATGGGATGAGCACTGGGTGTTATTCTGTATGTTGACAAATTGAACACCAATAAAAAAAAATACCACTCATTGGATTTAGAGTTGATCTTAAACCTAGGATGATGTTATTTCAGGATCCTTAATTATATCTATAAATACCGCTTTCCAAATAAGGTCAAACTGTACTTTCTAGGGATTAGGATATGAATTTATTTGGGGGCCCACTGTTCGACTCACTAGACAGAGTAAGCACTGCATATGTATTTTAAACATACAGATATAATTTTGGGAAAAGAACACTGCACTTTTTAGGTATATTATGCTCAGCTTTTGAATTACAGCACATGTTATGCTTATTGCAGTACTCATTTATTATTTCAAAGTTGTTGTGGATCAGGAGTCTAGGCACAATTTAGCTAGGACCTCTGCTCAAGATTTGAAGTGAAGGCCTTGGCTAGGGCTGGGGTCTCAAATGAGATTGTGGGTTCTTTTCCATGCTCATGTGGTTGTGGGCACAGTGCACTTCCTTGCTACTATAGAACTCATTAAGGGGTGGTGCTATAGGGGCAGCAAGAGGGCTTCTATGACATCAAAGGAAAGACAAGGCCCTTTTTAAAGGGGTTCCAACTGTTAATTCAGGCCCATTTAGGATCATGTCTTCTTATTTTTCTTTTACTTCCACTTTTTAAAAAAATTTTACTCAGCTATTAGAAATGACAAATACCCACCATTTGCTTCAACGTGGATGGAACTGGAGGGTATTATGCTGAGTGAAGTAAGCCAGTCGGAGAAGGACAAACATTATATGTTCTCATTCATTTGGGGAATATAAATAATAGTGAAAGGGAATATAAGGGAAGGGAGAAGAAATGTGTGGGAAATATCAGAAAGGGAGACAGAACGTAAAGACTGCTAACTCTGGGAAACGAACTAGGGGTGGTAGAAGGGGAGGAGGGCGGGAGGTGGGGAGTGAATGGGTGACGGGCACTGGGGGTTATTCTGTATGTTAGTAAATTGAACACCAATAAAAAATAAATTAAAAAAAATAAAAATAAAAAAATTTTACTTCCAGTATGGTTAAGATACAGTGTTACATTAGTTTCAGGTGTGCAATATAGTGACTCAGTGACATTACTCAGTGCTCATCATAAGCGTACTCTTAAATCCTCTTCACGTATTTCACCCCTCACCAACCCACCCACAAACAAATTGGTAACCATCAGTTTGTTCTCTATAGTTGATTTTGTTGTCTCTTTTTTCTGTTTTGTTTCCTTTTTCAGGGCTGTTTCTTAAATTCCACATATGAGTAAGATCATATGGTATTTGTCTTTTCTGATTGCTTTCACTTAGCATTATACTCTCTAGATCAATCCATGGTGTTGCAAATGGCAAGATTTTATTCTTTTTATGGCAGAGTAATATTCCATTATGTGTGTCTGTGTGTATATATAATATACATTTATATATATGTACACACACAATATCTTCTTTATACACTCATCCATTAGTGGATATTAACTTGGGCTATTTCTATAATTTGGCTGTTATAAATAATGCTGCAATAAACAACAAGGAGCATATCTCTCTTTGAATAAATGTTTTTATATTCTTGGGGTAAATACCCAATTGTAGAATTACTGCATCAAATGGTTGTTCTATTTATAATTTTTTGAGGAACCTCCACGCTGATTCCACAGTGGCTGCACCAGTTTGCATTCCCACCGACAGTGCAAAAGGGTTCCTTTTTCTCCACATCCTTGCCAACATCTGTTATTTACGGAGTTGTTAATTTAGCCATTCTGACAGGTGTGAGGTGACATCTTGTTGTGGTTTTGATTTGTATTTCCCTGATGATGAATGATGAGCAACTTCTCATGTGTCTGTTGGCCATCTGGATGTCATCTTTGGAAAAATGTCTGTTCAGATTCTCTGTTCATTTTTTTTATTATTATTTGTGTTTTTATGGTGTTGAGCTGTTCTTTATATATTTTGGATACTAGTCCTCTATCAGCTATCTGTCTTTGAAGTATCTTCTCCCATTCAGTAGGTTGCATTTCAGTTTTGTTGATCATTACCTTTGCTATGCAGAAGCTTTTTATTTTGATGTAGTCCCAACAGTTTAGTTTTGCTTTTATTTCCCTTGCCTCAGGAGATATATCTAGAAAAATTTAGCTATGGCTGATGTCAAATTATGGCCTGTGATCTCTTCTAGGATTTTTATGGTTTCAGGTCTTACCTTTAGATTTTCAATCCATTTTGAGTTTATTTTTATGTATGGTATAAGGAAGTGGTTCAGTTTCATTCTTTTTCATATAGCTCTCCAGTTTTCCCAGCACCCTTTGTTGAAGAGACTTTTTTCCGTTGCATGTTCTTGCCTCCTTTGTCAAAGATTAATTGACCATATAATCATGGGTTTATTTATGGACTCTATTTTATCCCATTATTCTATGTGTCTATTTTTGTGCCAGTACCATTCTGTTTTGATTACTACAACTTTGTGGTAAAACTTGAAATCTGGAACTTGTGATACCTCCAGCTTTTTTTTTTCGTTTTCTTTTCTTTTCTTTTTTTTTTTTTTAGATTTTATTTATTTATTTAATTATTTATTTAGTTTTCAGAGTACAAGTCTTTTTCTTGGTTAAGTTCATTCCTGGATATTTTATTATTTTTGCTGCAATTATAAACAATATTGTTTTTTAAGATGATTTTTTTAAGATTTTATTTATTTATTCATGATAGACATAGAGAGAGAGAGAGGCAGAGAGACAGGCAGAGGGAGAAGCAGGCTCCACGCCGGGAGCCCAACACAGGACTTGATTCCGGGACTCCAGGATCACGCCCTGGGTCAAAGGCAGGCACTAAACCGCTGAGCCACCCAGGGATCCCACAAGGTTGTTTTCTTAATTTCTCTTTCAGCTACTTCATTATTAGTGTATAGAAATGCAATGGATTTGTGTATCCTGTGACATTACTGAATTCATTTATCAGTTCTAATAGTTTTTGATGGAATCTTGGCAGTTTTCTATATATAATATCATGACATCTACACATAGTGACAGTTTTGCTTCTTCCTTACCAATCTGAATGCCTTTTATTTCTTTGTTTTTCTGATTGCTGTGGCTAGGACTTCTAGTACTATATTGAATAAAAGCGGTAAGAGTGGGCATCCTTGTCTTATTACTGATCTTTGGGGCAAAGTTCTCAATTTTTCACCATTGGGTATGAAGTTAGCTGTGCGTTCTTCATAGAAGACCTTTATTATATTGAGGTATGTTCCTTTTAAACTTACTTTGCTGAGGGTTTTAATTATGAATGGATCTTGTACTTTGTCAAATGCTTTTTCTTCATCTACTGAAATGATTATATGATTTTTATCTTTTCTGTTATTGATATGAAGTGTCATGTTGATTGATTTGCAAATATTAAGCCACTCTTACATCACAGGGGTAAATACTACTTGATTGTCATGAATGATTTTTTTAATGTGTTGTTGGATTTGGTTTGCCAGTATTGTATTGACTACTTTGCATCTCTGCTTATCAGAGATAGTGACCTGTATCTCTCTCTCTCTCTCTCTCTCTCTCTCTCTCTCTCTCTCATAGTGTTGTTATCTGGTTTCAGTATCAGGGTTATGCTGGCCTCATAGTATGAATTTGAAATATTTCCTTTCTCTTCTATTTTTTGGGGATAGTTTGAGAATAGTTAGTAAGTCTTTAAATGTTTGGTAGAATTTATCTGTGAAGCTGTGTGGTCCTAGATTTTTGTTTGTTGGGAATTTTTTGATTCTGATTCAGTCATTAGTAATCAGTTCAAATTTTCTATTTCTTCTTCAGTTTTGCTGGTTATATGTTTCTAGGAATTTATCCATTTCATGTAGGCTGTCCAATTTATTGGCATATAATTTTTCCTAATATTCCCTTGTAATCTTTTGTATTTCTGTGTTATAAGTTATTTCTCCTCTTTCACTTCTAATTTTGTATATTTTAGTCATTTCTCTTTTTTTAATGAGTCCGGCTAAAGGTTTATCAATTTTCACAGAACCAACTCCTAGTTTCATTAACCTGTCCTGTTGTTTTTTAAGGTTCTATTTTTTTGCTGTAATATTTATTATTTCATTCCTTCCCTCATTTTGGATTTTGTTTTTTCTTTTTTTTTTTTTTTAATTTTTTTTTTTATTTATTTATGATAGTCACAGAGAGAGAGAGAGAGGCAGAGACACAGGCAGAGGGAGAAGCAGGCTCCATGCACCGGGAGCCCGACGTGGGATTCGATCCCGGGTCTCCAGGATCGCGCCCTGGGCCAAAGGCAGGCGCCAAACTGCTGCGCCACCCAGGGATCCCGGATTTTGTTTTTTCTTTTTCTAGTTTTAGGTGTAAGTCAGGTTGTTTATTTGAGATTTTTCTTGCTTCTTGAGTTGGACCTTTTTTTCTATAAACTTTCCTCTTAAAATATCTTTTGCTGCATCCCAAAGATTTTGGAGTATTGTGTTTTCATTTTCATTTGTCTCTATGTATTTTTTATTTCCTCTTTGATTTCTTGGTTGACCTACTCATTTTTCAATAACATATTATTTAACCTATGTATATGTGTTCTTTCAAAATTTTTTTCTTGTGGTTGATTTCTGATTTCTTAGTGTTGTGGTTAGAAAGGATGCATGGTATGACTTCAATCTTCTTATTTGTTGACACTTTTTATGGTCAAATATTTGGTCTCTTCTGAACAGTATTGCGTATGCAATACTTTGAGAGGAATGTGTACTTTGTTGTTTTTTGCTGGAATGTTCTGAACATATGTTAGATTCATTTGTTCCAATGTGTCATTCAAAGCCAGTTTCCTTGTGGATTTTCTATTTGGATGATCTAGTCATTGATGCAAGTGAGATTTTAAAGTCCCCTGCTATTATTGTATTTCTATATATTACTTCCTTTATTTTTGTTATTAGCTGCTTTATGTGTTTGGGTGCTCCCATGTTGGGTACATAAATATTTACCATTGTTATATCCTCTTGTAGGAGTGTCTACTTTATGATTTTCAAAGTATCCTTCTTGTCTGCTGTTACAATCTTTGTTTTAAGGTCTATTTGTGTCATATAGGTATTGCTACTCCAGCTTTCCTTTCACTCCTATTCTCATAGTAAATGCTTTTCCATCCCTTCACTTTCAATCCACGGGTGTATTTATGTATTTATGTCTCTTATAGGCAGCATGTAGATGGGTCTTGCTTTTTTTTTTTATCCCTTCTGTCACTCTCTCTTTTGTTTGGAGCATTTAGTCCATTTACATTGCAAGTAATTACTTGTAGGTATTGTACTTATTCCCATTTTGTTACTTATTTTATGTTTGTTTTTGTAGTTCTTTGTTCCTTTCCTCTGTTGCTCTGTTCTCTCACAGTTTGTTGGCTTTCTTTAGTGATATATTTGGATTCCTTTCACTTTACTTTTTCCATATCTGTAACTGGTTTTTGATATATGGTTACCATCCAGTTTGTATATACCATCTTTTGCATATAGCAGTCTATATTAAGTTCACAGTCGCTTATGTTTGAACACATTTTTACTCCTCTTCCTTCCATGGTGTAGGTATATGATATCTTGGTTTTACACCCTTTTATTTTGGGAATCCCTTGACTGATTTTTATAGATATATTTAATTTTATTCTTTTTGTGTTTTGTACTTTTCTTACTCCTACTTGTGATCTTTTATTTTCACTCAAAGAGTCCCCTTTAACATTTCTTATAAGGCTGGTTTTAGTGGTCATGAACTCCTTTAACTTTTGTTTGTCTGAAAAACTATTTCCCTTTATGTTCTGAATAATAGCTTCCTGTGTTGAGTATTCTTGGCTGCAGGTTTTTTCCTTTTAGCACTTTGAATATATCCTGTCACTTCCTTCTGACCTGTGAAGTTTCTGCTGAATAAATCAGCTTATGGCCTTAGGGATTTCCCTTGTAGATAACTGTTTTTATTTTCTGTTGGTGCTTTTAAAGTTCTTTTATGACTACTTTTTGCCATTTTAATTACTGTGTGTATTTTTTTCTCTGTGTCTCTTTGATCTGGATGCCTGTTGCCTTCTTGCCTTCTCCAGATTTGCAAAGGTATCTATTTGCAAATAGATTCTGCTATTTTTTTCAGATATATTTTATGCCCCCTTATCTGTCTTCTCCTTCAGAGATCTCTATAATGCAAATGTTCTTATGCTTGATGGTGTTGCTAAGTTCTTATGTCTGTTTTCAGTTTTTGCTATTATTTTTCTCTCTTCTGTTAAGCTTGATTGCTTTCCGTTACTCTGTTCCTCCAATTTGCTGTTCATTTCTTCTGCTTCTTTTAGTCTACTCTTTATTCTATCTAGTGCATTTTTAATTTCAGTCATTGAGTTCTTCATCTCTGATTGGTTCTTTTTAATGCTTTCTGTCTTTCTCAAGTGTCTCACTGAGCTCCTCCACTCTTAAAACCAGTGAGCATCTTTGTGACCATTACCTTAAATTCTCTATGAGGCATATTTTTTATCTCCATTCTATTTAGTTTTCTTGCTGTGATTTTGTCCCGTTCTTTCATTTGGGACATATTCCTCTGTCTCTTCATTTTGTCTAAGTCCCTGTGTCTGTTTCTGTATGTTAAGAAAGTCACCTATGTCTCCTGCTCTTAAAAGTAGTGTCCTTATGAAGAGATCCTATGGGCCCTGCAGTGAAATGTCTCCTGTTCACCAGTTGCTTCTCAGGGGTATCTTCTTCTTCTTTTTTTTTTTCCATGTTGGTAATATTTATTTATTTATTTATTTATTTATTTATTTATAATTTTTAATTTTTTAAATTAAAGTTCAATTTGTCAACATATCGCTTAACACCCAGTGCTCATGCTGCCAAGTGCCCCCCTCAGTGCCCATCACCCAGTCACCCCAACCCCCCACCCACCTTCCCTTCCACTACCCCTTGTTCATTTCCCAGAGTTAGTGGTCTCTCATGTTTTGTCACCCTCACTGATATTTTCACTCATTTTCTCTCATTTCTCAGGGGTATCTTCTATATGCATTGCATGTCCTGTGTTGTTGTTGCTGAGCTGCTTTTCCCTGTAACCCACTCTTCTCCAATAACTGTCTTTGCCTTTTGGTGGGTGTGGTTTGGTCCCTTTGTTATTTGTGAGCCAGTCTGGGGCCACTCTGGGCTTGAGTAAGATCAAGCATTTGCCATAGATGTAGTAACACCAAACTGCATGGTGCTTTCCCTGTGTTGTCTCATGGAAAGCTTTTGTTGGTGGGTAGGATTTGCATTCAGACCAGATGTCTGACCTGTAGCCCTTTACTAGGGCTTCACTTGGACTTCTGTGTGTGGTTACCTTTCCCCTGAGGCAGGAGTCACTTTGTAGTAATGCCGGCCCCTATGAAGGTTGTTTGCACAGTGCCAGACTTGTGGCACCACTTTGGATGGGATTTAAGGGCTTATATTAGGGGTCAGGTCCACAGTAAAATGTGGGGATAGGGTATATGTTGCCAGCAAAGTCCACGTTGGGACTTGCAGCCCTCTTGGATGACGCAAGCCTGGTTGGAGGGGCCTGGCCCACAGAAGTGTGCCCAGGCAGGGAGCATGGTGTTAGCATGATTTGTGCAGGTCTTTTGTGGGAGTGGGCCTGGAGCTGAGGCCTGCTTGGAAGTGGCATATCTGTAGGAAAATGCAGGTAGGGCACGATATTAGCCAGCTAGGTGGAGAGTATTGTTTTGAGCTGGCACCTGTAAGTGTTCAGTGTGTCTCCACTGGGGGGCAGGGATGGAAAATGGTGTTGGTCAGCTATTTTGTTCCTAGAAGTCTCCCAATGATTCCTGTCCCTGTAGTATGTGCTCTGAAATTAATAAACAAATCTCTTTCCAGTATATCCCAGATGTTTTTGAAACTGGTACTTCTATGCTGTAACTCCATGGGGCTATTTGTTGTACTGCCTCTTTAAAGATGGGGACTCAGTTTCCTCTTGCCTTCCTGGCTCTCCGAGAGCCAGCCCAGCTGATTTTTTCAGTTCCAGGTGTTAAAGCTCCACTGATTGCAAAAATTTCAAAATTTGGTTCTCTGGCTTTCAGTGCCAAATGTTATGGGAATTTGTCTCTGCCCTTCCTTACCCTCTTCGTTCTGTCCTCTTCTCTACATTTAGGTGTAGAGAATCTGTCCTGCTAGTCTTTAGGTTATTTTCTGGGCTATTTACACTGCTGTGGGTGTTATATAGTTGTGTCCGTAGGACAGTGTGTGCTTAGGGTCCTCCTACCTTGCCATTTTCCCAGGGAGTCCTAGGATTATCTTCCTTTGATTAACTCAAAGTCAAGTGATTTGGGCCTTTAATTATATCTGAAAATCTCTTTACCATTGCTGCATAATGTAATGTAATCACGGGGATAAAACCAGAGGTGGAAATCCTGGGACCTATCATAGAATATTGCATATCACAGGTGTATATACTTTTTTAATTTTACCAAGATATCCTGATTTTATGTGAAATTATTTTAAATTCCATCTACTAGCTATTTATAGAGGTTTTTAGATGTATTTGACTGTTCTTTTATTCTAGGTAAAGCATCAAACCCCAATACACTATGCTGGTGTCAAAACACTGACTTTTTAAGGACTCTGTAGTTTAAAGTGAAAAATATATTTTATGAAAATATTATGTTCAAATTAGACATCAGTTAGGCATATAGATAAACATGGCCATTGCCTGGATTATAGGATAGAATTGCAGCCTGGCCCTGATAATACAGTCTCTGTGAAAGAAACTACAAGTGGATCTGTCAATATAGAAAGAAGAATTTATATATGTCACAATTAGAAAGGATGGTGAGGCATTAAAGTCAATAGCATTAGGGCAAAGAGGAAATGGAAAGAAATTATGGGTCCTTGCCTCTTTCCTGGCCTGCGAAATTAAGTGGTCTTTTTTGAAACTTGGTTATTTGATCCATGCCAGTTGATTCAGTTCCAATATTTGTAAACAGGATGTCAGTAGGTTTAATATTGAATATAATGATGATCAATCTAGAATATGATCATCTCTGGTAGTTTGTGAAGAACTCGAGACCATGGCTGAGCTCCTCTCGCACAATATCCATCGGTAACAGCTTTTCTGGGCACTGGAAGGAGGCGTAGAAGCAGTCTTTATATCACATATTTACCATCTCATGCAGATAGCTTGTTGTTACCTTGACTGCCATTTCAGAACAGTGTCCAGTTTGGAACATTTCTCACCTGTCTCTGAGAGCCTCAATTCCTGCATGGATAACCTGCCAAAGCCGGTGGTACATCTAGACTCTTTTTTCTTATCAATGCCTCCTATATGCTTCCTACCCGCTCCACTCAAGCCCTCTCCCTCTATTTTAGTGCAGGGGTCAGAGTTGGGGTTTGATTGCAGAAGATGTTCATTAAATATAATTTCATTAAATTTCAGCTAGTGGACTCTATTGTGAGGGATTTCCATGTCACTTTTGATTAAGTGCTTCCATGCAACAAGAAAAATAAATGGCTCAAATAAGTCCAATGTTGATATAACAGTTCTAAAGATATTAGATACTCAATCTCCTTCAATTTTGTCCCCCCGCCCTTTTTTGTAGGCCTCATATATATTAAATCCTTGAGGTGGTTAGAATTTACTGATTATGAGGAATGGAAAGATGGCTAATGTGGCTGAAATACACAGTGAGGAGAGAGTTAAAAGATTTGACATTATCAGAGGTTTTCAATAGGGAGTAACATGATCATATCTGGATTTTCAAATATTGCTCTGGTTACCGCCGTCTAAGGATAAAATAGGGAACAGAGATACCTTTTGAAAAGATATTGCCACAATACTGGCAAGAGACACATGTTCCATCTTGATAAGGTGCTGTAAGAACTCCTGCAACAAAGCACTATGAAAAGTTAGAGGCAGACACTTAACAAATGGTTTTGAGGATCTGTGATAGGAGGAAGGGAATGCTTTCCATAAGAGCCTACTTTACTGCCATTTTGGCAGACTTAAGCATAGGCAGCCTTGTTCAAGTAGAGGAAATGGCATGGATTTTGATACAAAATCAGAAAGTACATGTTCTATTGTGGAACCGTGGTCTTCGAAAATAGTAAGCCATCTTAGAGTCTGTGTGCAGGTAATTTAATAAGTATTTTATTTCAAATTTCCCATTTACTTATGCTGGCAGTGACAAGGTAGCAACAATATGTAAAAAAAAAAAGTCTTGTATACTATTGATATTTAAGTGTATGATATAATTGTTTTTATCACTTATTATTAGTAGTAATAATCAACCACAATAAGCTTTTCATGACTGTGACTCTTTTTAAGAACAGATAAAACATTTAATTACCAATCAGTCCTTAATAAAGTATATCTCAGAATTCTCTTTCACATATCATTGTGTTTTCATTATTGTCTATTACAGTTTGAAGTACATTTTGGTTGGGAAAAATAAGATTAGTAACATTTTAGTTTGAATGTGTTTAATTTGAAAGCGTACAAAAATTATGCATAAAAGTGATTTTCTCAAAAGGAAAAAGACAAAGTCATTGTGTGGTCTCAAAGCAATTCTAATCACTAGAATACAGATTATTTCTTATTAGCTTATTAGGCCAAAAATCTGTGTCTGTGATAACTGTATTCATTGTGGAAATTAGGCAATAAGATTTTCTTCACATTGCAAACATGAATAAATGATTAATGATTGTACTATATTTTCACTTTTAAATCAAATTCACATTTGAGGAAGTGTCCTCTCAAGATAGATGTATTGGGATGTATTTGAGATCTTCAAAAAGTTTTCTGTGTTCTTTTTTACATTCGAATTACATGCCACACTGGGGAAGGAATGGTTAGCTTGGAAAGCATGGCTGCAATAACGCCCCCAGGAGAATATTAAGATTGCATATATAAAGATGTAATATCTTTTTTTTTATAAAAAAGCAAGAATCATGATAGACCATGAAAATACATAAAGACAAAGTCTATTATGTTTTCCAGGAAGGCTGTGCATTTTGAAGGACAAGTTTATTGATGTAATTTATTATTTTATTTACATTATTGAAGAATAATTGACCTAAAATGCTGTTTGTTTTAGGTGTACAACATATTGTTTCAAAATTCTGTGCATTAATCAGTGCTTATCACAATAAATGTAGTCACCATCTGTCACAATGCAATGTTTTTTTTTTTGTTTTGTTTGTTTTTTTTTACAATGCAATGTTATTACAGTATTATTGACTGTATTCTTTTTCATCTCCACGACTTACTTATTTTATAACTGGAAGTTTGTACCTCTTAATCCCCTTCATCTATTTTACCCCCTACTCCCCACCCACCTCCCTTCTGGCAACAATTAGTTCTATACATTTAAGAGTCTGTTTGTGTTGGTGTACCTGGGTAGCTCAGTCTGTTGAGCCCCCTACTCTTGGTTTCAGCTCAGGTCATGATCTTGCAGTGGTGGGATTGAAACCTGCACCAGGTTCCATACTCAGCATGGAGTCTGGTTCAGATTCTCTCTTCCTCTGCCCTTCTCCTACTTGTGTTCTCTCTCACACACACACAGAAATAAAGAAAAATTCTTTTAAAAAACCTGTTTTATTTTTGCTTCTTAGTTTTTACAGATTTACTACATAAGTGAAATCACATGGTATTTGTGTTTATTTCACTTAGTTTTTTTTTGTATTTTAATGCTTTATTAATTTATTTGTTTGTTTGTTTGTTTGTTTAATGATGAATTTATTTTTTATTGGTGTTCAACTTGCCAACATACAGAATAACACCCAGTGCTCATCCCGTCAAGTGCCCCCCTCAGTGCCCACCACCCAGTCACCCCCACCCCCCGCCCTCCTCCCCTTCCACCACCCCTAGTTCGTTTCCCAGAGTTAGGAGTCTTCCATGTTCTGTCTCCCTTTCTGATATTTCCCACTTATTTTTTCTCCTTTCCCCTTTATTCGCTTTCACTATTATTTTAATACCCTCTAGGTCCATTCATGTTCCTCCAAATGGCAAGATCTCATTCTTTTTTGTGGCCAAGCAATATTCCATTGTGTATGTGTGTGTGTGTGTGTGTGTGTGTACGTGCATATGCTGCTGCCTCTTTATCCATTCATCTGTTGATGGATACTTAGTTGCTCCTATTTTTTGGCTATTATAAATAATGCTGCAATAAACATTGTAGTTCATATATCTTTTATAATTTTTTTTTTGTGTGTGGACACTCAGTAGTGGAATTACTAGATCATATTGTATTTCTATTTTTAATATGTTTGGGAAACTTTTGTGCTGTTTTTCATAGGGGTTGCACCAATTTACATTCTCATAGCAGTGTAGGAGGGTTCCCTTTTCTCCACATTCTCACCAGTACTTGTCATTTCTTATCTTTTTGATAGTAGCCAGTCTGACAGGTGTAAGATGATACCTCATTATGATTTTGATTTGTATTTTCCTGATGATTCATGATGTTGAGTACCTTTTCCGTGTCTTTTGGCCATCTGTATGCTTCTTTGGAAAAATATCTATTTAGGTCCCCTGCTCATTTATATATATATATATTTTTTATATATTTTATATGCATACATTTTTCAAACAAAAGGTCTCACATATTTATTACTGAACCAGCGTACTTGTGCAGAAGCATAGTAACAAAGAAAAATCATTTCCCTGATAAAACATGTCTGTTGTTCAGGTAATAGTGATTTTTACAGAGTGTTATGTTATAAGCAAGTGACCTTCATGCAGCATAAGTATGTGTGCCATCTCATGTGATTCCTGATAATCCAATTTGGTTCTTGTCCAATGTTTCCTCTTGGAGTTGTACCTGATTTTTTTTTTTTTTTACCAATTTTCATCCAATCCACCAGAATGGGACAATTTTGTTTTTTTTTTCTTGGCCAGGAATAGCTTGATTGTGAAAGTTTTGTGAGATGACATGAGAGGGACAGTCAGCTGCACACACTACGATGGCAGAGAAAAGGAAAAGGAGCTCTGCCCTTTTTTAAAGGTCAGATTGTTTGTTTTTGGTGTTGAGTTGTATGAGTTCTTCATATGTTTTGCATATTAACCTCTTACCAGATGTTATTTGCAAATATCATCCTCTATTCATTAGATTGCTTTTTTGTTTTATTGATGGTTTTCTTTGCTGTGCAGAAGCTTTTCATTGTGGTGAAGTTCAAATAGTTTTTTTTTCCCCTTTGCCCATGGAGACTTATGCATAAATATGTTGCTAAGACCAATGCCCAGCAGATTACTTCCTATGTCTTCTGTTAGGAGCTTTATGGTTTTAGATCTCACATTTAGGTCTTTAATCCATTGTCACTTTATTTTTGTATATGATATAAGAAAGTGGAATAGTTTCATTCTTATGAATGTAGCTGTCTAGTTTTCCTAACAACATTTATTGAAAAGACCCATCTTCTCCCCATTGAATATATTCTTACTTACTTTGTTGTATATTAAACCATGTAAGTGTGGGCTTGTTTCTGGAGCCTCTGTTCGATTGACCTATGTGTCTATTTTTGTGCTAGTACCAGAGTGCTGTGATTACTACTGCTTTCTAATGTAGTTTGAAATTTGGAATTGTGTTACCCCCAGTTTTGTTCTGTTTCAAGACTGACTTGGTTATTTGGGATCTTTTGTGGCCCCATACAAATTTTAGGATTGTTTCTTCTACTTCTGTGGAAAATGCTATTGGTACTTTAATAGGGCTTGCTTTGAAGCTGTAGATTGCTTTGAGTAGTATGGATATTTAATGATATTAATTCTTGCAGTCCCTGAGCAAGGTATATCTTCCAATTTCTCATGTCATCTTCAGTTTCTTTCATCAGTGTCTTACAGTTTTCAGAGTACAAATCTTTCACCTTCTTGGTTAAGTTTACTTCTAGGTATTCTTTTTGGTGCAGTTGTAAGTGAGACTGTTTTCTTAATTTCTCTTATGCTGCTTCATTATTAGTGTATAAGGAATGCAACAGATTGCTGTATATTAATTTTGTATACTACAACTTTACTGAATTCCTTTATCAGTTCTAATAATTTTTGGGTGGAATCTTTAGTCTTTTCTATGTGCAGTATCATGTTATCTGCGAATAGTGTTAGTTTTTATTCCTCCATAGAAATTTGGGAGGTCTTTTACTTCTTTGTCTTGTCTGATGGATACAGCTAGGACTTCCAGTACTATGTTGAATAGAAGTCTTTAGAGTAGACATCTTTGTCCTTTTTCCTGATTGGAGAGGAAAATCTTTCAGTTTTTCATCATTCATTGTTAGGTTAGTTGTGGGTTTTTCATATATGGCCTTTATTATGTTGAGGTATGTTCCCTTGGAACCTACTTTCTTGAGAGCTTTCATCATGAACATACATTTTGTTGAATGCTTTTTCTGTATCTATTGAGATGATCATATGGTTTTAATCTTTCCTCTTGTTAATATATCACATGGTTCTGCAAATACTGAACCACCATGCATCTTTAAGAGCATATTTAAATTCTTGCAGGATTTAAGACATCTTCTCAAGATCTATTGCATAAACCTTTGAGCACTTGACCACGCATATAACAAGGGAAAAGGGATAAAGGAAATAACCATATGCTATATTCCAACTATGTATTAAATACTATGCTAGGTTATTCTCATGCCTTATCTTCTATAATCTTCATATTAATAAGATATCCTCATTTTATAGATGTATGGCATAAAGTTCAGTGATGTTAAGATGTCTGATGTTTTACATTTAGTAAGTTGCCTATAGATAGAACTTACATATACATTTGGCACTTGTATGATATGGGTTTGAACTGCCTGGGTCCACTTATTCATGAGTTTTTTTTTTTTTATAAAAACAAAACAGTATTGCAAGTGTCTTTTCCCCTATGACTTTCTTTTATTTTTAAGGATTTATTTATTTATTTATTTGAGAGATAGAGAAAGTGGGGGCAGAGGCAGAGAGAGTATCCTGAAGCAGTCTCCCAGCTGAATGCAGGGCCTGATGTGGGGGTCAATCCCATGACCCTGAAACCATGACCTAAGCAGAAATCAAGAGTTGGCTGCTTAACTGACTGAGCCACCTAGGTGCCCCTTTCTTACGATTTTCTTAATATTTTTTCTAACTTACTTTATTCTAAGAATACAATATATAATACATATACAAAATGTATGTTAATCTACTGTTCATGCTATTGGTAAGGCTTCTGGCAAGAGTAGGCAGTTGGTGGTTAAGTTTGGAAACCAAAGGTTATACACATATTTTATTTTATTTTATTTTATTTTATTTTATTTTATTTTATTTTATACACATATTTTAGATTGTGTGTGGGGTAGGTACCCCTAATCTCCCCATTGTTCAGGGGTCAACTGTATTTGATTTCAAATTTTAGGTACTTGTTATTATGCCAGACCCTTTCTAGGATTAATGGGTTATACTTCCCCATGACATAGAATAATAAAATACATGGCTTGAGTACCCCAAGGAGCTTTTTAAAATGTAACTCAGTTTTATATAATTTTCAAAGGCAATAGGCATTCAAGGTAGAGACTACCTCAGTCTCAATTCAGGGAACAGTTATCTTGTACCTATAACTGTAATACCCCATGTTAGGGACTAAGGGCTTTAAGACATGAGTTTGACACATTTTTTGCTCTCCTTTACATTTAATTGGGATTTAGGGAATTTTTAGAATCAGGAAAGTAACTATTCTTCATATTACTCTTGCAAACCTCTAAAAAGTCATAATAATCATGGAAAAAACAATTCAAACTATGTTTTTATTTTTTTATTTTTTTAAATTTATTTTGTATTGGTGTTCAATTTGCCAACATATAGAATAACACCCAGTGCTCATCCCGTCAAGTGCCCACCTCAGTGCCCGTCACCCAGTCACCCCCACCCCCCGCCCACCTCCCTTTCCACCACCCCTAGTTCGTTTCCCAGAGTTAGGAGTCCTTCATGTTCTGTCTCCCTTTCTGTTATTTCCCACTTATTTTTCTCCTTTCCCCTTTATTCCCTTTCACTATTTTTTATATTCCCCAAATGAATGAGACCATATAATCAAACAATGTTTTTAATACATATGTGCAAACTTAAAAAAATCATGGATTTTTTAGAATAAATTTTAGGATAAATGTTCACAAACAGATTATTATCTTTTATTATTTTTTAAGGGTATCACTCTTCCCATGTCATTTCTAGTGACTAGAAATCAATACTGCAGTAATGATTCTAGTTTTCACATTAATATAATATGTAAGTATAAGTCAGAGTTATACAGGAGAAGTAATTCATAAAATTCTACTTCAGGTCATTGTTTCACTGTCCCCCTCCTGACTTCATTCAAGATTTATGTAGGCATACTGTTTCTCATGCTGTCTGGCTCTGTATCCTTTATTAAAATTTAGTAGGGTTTTCAAAGGTTGTCACATGAAATTCATAGTGTGATACATGAAGGACATTTCAGATCATGAGTGTGGTTGGGGAAAGAGTATGAAATTGTTCAAAGTAATGAGCTGACAAATTTAGATTTCTGTGATACATCCTAATCAAAAGAGCTAAACAATTTTAGCTTAATCCTCATAAGTTATAATGTTGAATGTGGCAATGGAGAATATGTAAGTTCTCTATCTAGAAACTACTTTGTAACTCATGCACCATAAGAAAGATATTAGAGGGGTGCCTAAGTGGCTCAGTTGGTTAAGCGTCTGATTCTTGATTTTCACTCAAGTCAAGATCCCCAGGTCCTGGGATGGAGCCCCACGTTGGGCTCTGTGCTCAGTGGGCAATCTGCTTCTCTCCTTCTCCCTCTCTCTGCCCCACCCCCTACTCACCCACACACACACATGCACACTCTTTCTCTAAAATAAATACATAAATCTTTTTAAAAAGGTATTAGAGTTACAAGAAAACTTATACTGAAAATTTCAGATATTTCTCTCATTTCCATGAAAACATTCTCAAAAAAAAAACAGGTGGGGCACTTGGGTGGCTCAGTCAGTTAAGTATCTGACTCTTGAATTTGGCTCAGGTCATGATCTCAGAGTCCTGGGACAGAGCCATGCGTGGGACTCCATGCTCAGCATACAGTCTGCTTGCAGTTCTCTCTCCTTGTCTATCTCTGTCCTACCCATGGACATTTTTTTCTCTCAGTAAATAAAATCTTAAAAAAGGAAGTATGTCTTTTTAAAAACTCAGCCATCTAAAAGAATGAAATGTTGTTTGCAACGGTGTGGATGGAACTAGAGGGTATTATGCTAAGTGAAATAAATCAGTGGAAGACAGATACCATATGATTTCACTCATATGTGGAATTTAAGAAACAAAACAGAGGGCCATAGAGGAAGGGAAGGATAAATAAAATAAGATGAAAATTGAGAAGGGAAGTAAACCATAAGAGATGCTGAATTCTAAGAAACAAACTGAGGGTTACCAAAGGCGAGGGTGGTGAGGAGATGGAGTAATTGGGTGATGGGCATTAAGAAGGGCACATGATAGACTGAGCACTGGTGTTATATGCAAACAAAGAATCATTAAATTCTACCCCTGAAACTAATAATGCAGCATATGTTAACTAAATTGAATTTAAATTAAAAAAATAAAGTAGATTTTAAAACTAAAAAACAAATCGTAAAGTCTAAATTTCCTGTTTATTTCAGGAACCAGAGGCTAAGGTCACAGTCCAAAGTATTTGGATTTATAAATCAATATTAAACTAGATAGGAGAACTGATGTTTTCTATAAACATATAAGGCTGTAGCTACCAAATAATAATAATCCATCCAACCTACTTTTGTAAGCACATGTCATGGTAATATTAATTTTCCATTAGTAGTTCTTTTTTTAATTTTTACCGATGTTACAACTTGATTTTTGTGCATATTGAATGTTGTGAGCCATACATAGATGTGTTCACTTCTTATTTATATTTTTATCTGATGCTTTCTGGATTAATTTGGAGTATGAACTAAGCTTAAATATCAAACTTATTTTAAATATGTCCATGGCCAGAGACATGGCCAAATTCAAAACTTATCTTGGTCTACCTGTGAATGCAATTTAAGTTGATCAATTGATTAATTATTGATAATTTCTGTATTTTAAGAAAAGCTATATCGAGAATCAGGAATTTTATTAAAATATCTTTTCAAGTTTTGTGAACAATACTGGGAGGAGAACAGTAGGACCAGAATTGGGTTTTTGCCCCCTTCTCCAACATCCTGGGGTCCTGATAACTAGCTGGGGTCCTGCCTGTTGCCTCCCCTCATCAATCTCTATAGTCATACCTTTTTTGTATGAGCATAAAAAGAAACACTTCCCTGGATCTTTCCTTCCCCTCTGTTGTGAAGGAGGATATGCTTGCTGGGGCAGATAGATAAACATCTGAGCTGGCTAGCTCCTTGGAGTGCCTGACGACTCTGAGAACCCCTCTCCAAAAGGCCAGCACCTGCCGTGGGGTATCTGGGTACATGAAATCTGGGCTGTATGTAGCCTGGGAATGTTGGAGAGGCAGATGGCAGGGCCTCCCCATGCTGCTTCTGTCCTAGTGGGCCAGGCTTAACCTGTGTGGTGATGGGTAAGCTGAATATCAAGTATGCAATATTTATTTTGTATCAAAAATAAGTGATCTGGGCAGCCCAGGTGGCTCAGCGGTTTAGTGCCGCCTTTCAGCCCAGGGCGTGATCCTGGGGTCCTGAGATCGAGTCCCACATCAGGCTCCTTGCATGGAGCCTGCTTCTCCCTCTGCCTGTGTCTCTGCCTCTCTCTCTGTCTCTGTCTCTCTCTCTCTGTCTTCCATGAATAAATAAATAAAATCTTTTAAAAAATTGATCATGTGCAAAAGAAACAGGAATTTTAACGTTAAATTTAATTTCCATATCTAGAAAAACGTTAGATTTTGTATTTTTATAGGTTGTAGTTCAAGAACCATGTTCAAAGTTATTTGGCTCTGTTATTAATATTAATGCTGCTACCATTACTGCTAATAATGGTAGCATTTATTGAACACTACTCTTTGTCAGGCACTGTCCTAGACATATTGATACATTTTAGAATACATTTAGAGATCTAAGAGATAGATGATATTATTCTCATTTTTCAGATGAGGCTATTGGGATTCAATAAATTGCCCAAAATCATATAGCAATAAAATGATAGAACCAGTATTTAAACTTTAATCTCTATATGTGCATCTGCTCTAGAGGGAATTTTCACAAATCTTTGAAGCAATGCTTATTGTTCTGAGAACAAATATTGAGGAATATTTTACAGTAATTTTCAGAGTACTGGAAAAGTGGTAATTGTATATATAGAAGATGGCCCTCAGAAGTTTGTGAGATTCGCTGAGGAGGGCACTTGATGGGATGAGTACTGGGTGCTATACTATATGTTGGCAAATTGAATTTAAATTTAAAAAATGTAAAAAAAAAAAGAAGTTTGTGAGATTATTCATGGTATGTTTTTGGCCAAGGACTAGGATACATGCATGCAAGGCAAGGACACGCAGACTTTAAAAAATTGCCAAATGTGTAAAGACTCCACCCCCAAAATTGCTAGAACTCATACAGGAATTCTGCAATGTGGCAGGATATAAAATCAATGTGCAGAAATCAGTGGCATTTCTATACACTAACAATGAGACTGAAAAAAGAGAAATTAAGGAATCAATCCCATTTATAGTTGTACCCAAAACCCTAAGATACATAGGAATAAACCTAACCAAAGAGGTAAAGGATCTGTACTCTAAAAACTACAAAATGCTTATGAAAGAAATTGAGGAAGACACAAAGAAATGGAAAAACATTCCATGCTCATGGATTGGAAGAATAAATATTGTTAAAATGTCTATGCTACCCAGTGCAATTTACACATTCAGTGAAATCCCTATTAAAATACCATCGGCATTTTTCACAGAGCTGGAACAGTCCTAAAATTTGTATGGAACTAGAAAAGACCCTGAATAGCCAGATGAATGTTGAAAAAGAAAACCAAAGCTGGTGGCATCACAATGCTAGACTTCAAAGCTATATTTCCAAGCTGTAATCAAGACAGTGTGGTACTGGCACAAAAACACATAGATCAGTGGAACAGAATAGAAGACCCAGAAGTGGTCCCTCAACTCTGGTCAACTAAATTTTGACAAAGCAGGAAATAACATGCAATGGAAAAAGGACAGTTTCTTCAACAAATGGTGTTGGGAAAATCAGCTACATGTAGAAGAATGAAACTGGACCACTTTCTCTCACCATACACAAAGATAAACCCAAAATGGATTTAAAAAAAAAAAGACTCAATGTGAGACAGGAATCCATCAATATCCCAGAGGGCAACTCAGGCAGTAACAACCTCTTAGACCTCAGCCACAACTTCTTGCTAGACATGTCTCCAAAGGCGAGGGAAACAAAAGCAAAACTGAACTATTGGGAAATCATCAAGATAAAAAGTTTCTGCACAGCACAGGAAACAGCCAACAAAACTAAAAGGCAACTAACGGAATGGAAGAAGATATTCTCAAGTGACAGATAAAGGATTAGTATCCAAAATTTCTAAAGAACTTATCAAATTAACACCCCAAAAAAACAAAAAATCCAGTCAAGAATGAACGGAAGACATGAACGGACATTTCTCCAAAGAAGCCATACAAATGGCCAATAGACACATGAGAAAATGCTCCACATCATTGGCATCAGGGAAATCCAAATCAAAACCACAATGAGATACCGCCTCACACCAGTCAGAATGGCTAACATTAACAAGTGAGGAAATGACAGGTTGGTGAGGATGCAGAGAAAGGGGAACCCTCAAACTGTTATTGGGAATGCAAGCTGGTGCAGCCATTCTGGAAAACAGCATGGAGGTTCCTCAAGAAGTTACAGATAGAGCCACCCAATGACCCAGCAATTGTACTACTAGGTATTTACCCCAAAGATACAAATGTAATGATCCAAAGGTGCACCTGCACCCCAATGTTTGTAGCAGCAATGTCCACAATAGCCAAACTATAGCAAGAGCTGTAATATCATTGTATCATTCAACAAATGAATGGATAAAGAAGAGGTGGTGTATATATATAATGGAATATTACTCAGCCATCGGAAAGGATGAATGCCATTTACATCGATGTGGATGGAACTGAAGGATGTTATGCTGAGTGTGATGAGTCAATCAGAGAAATACATTATCCTATGGTTTCACTCATGTGGAATATAAGAAACAGTGCAGAGGATCATAGGGGAAGGGAGAGAAAGCAGAATGGAAAGAAATCAGAGAAGGAGACAAACCATGAGAGACTCTGAATTCTAGGAAACAAATAGCGTTGCTGGAGGGGAGGTGGGGGGGATGGACAATTGGATGATGGGCATTAAGTAGGGCACGGGATGTGATGAGTTGGGTTTTATAAGCAACTGATAAATTTAGTGAACTCTACTTCTGATACTAATGATATATGGATGTTGGCTAATTGAATTTAAATAAAATTATATTAAAATTGCCAAATATGTAGATTGGCATAGAACGGGGACCCTAGTCTTCATACCTGGCTGAGAACTACTGGAGTTAACTGTCTGCCAGTCACACCCACTGTTCTTTAAAGGAAGACATTGAGTTGAGACTCTACAATGATCAGTCACAGGGTCCTACTAGAACTGAGCAGTCCTAATAAGAACTGAGACACATGATGAAGGAAAATTTTACACTGATTTAAAAAACATAGTTAAAAGAAAGAGACCTAGAGTGGCCCAGATATCGGAATAATCAGGTAAGGATGTTAAAGAAAAAGAAGATTGTAATATATGACTAGGTAGAGAATCTTAGCAGTGAAAAGAAATATACTAAAGAACCAAATGGAAAGTAAGGACTTGGAAATGACAGTATAGAAAATTCTAAATCACTGTGGAGAGGTTTAACAACTGATTGTACAGAAAAAAAAGTGAACTTGAACATTTATAAGTAGAAATTTTCCAATTTTAAAAAGTAAGATTTGGAAGAAATGGTTAGAAATTGTGATTTGGGGGACAATATATAGTGGCCTAATTATATGTAATTTGGGTGGGAGGAATATTTGAATAAATGCTGGCCAGACGTTTCCAAAATAAGATCGGTCTATGATCAAGAAAACAGATTTTACACACTGGAATAATAATACGAGTGATGGCTAAATTCTCACCAGAAAGATTGCAGGTCAGAAGACAGTGAAATCTTTCTTTTTTTTTTTTTTTTTTAGATTTTATTTATTTAAGAGAGTGCATGCAAGCAAGCAGGAGCATGAATTGGGGGGCAGAGCAGACAGAGAAGAAGAAACAGGTTCCTTGCTGAGCAGGGATCCCCCAGAGGGGCTGATCCTAGGACCCTGAGATCATGACTTGAGGTGAAAGCAAGTGCCCTGACGGTAAAATCTTTTAGTACTGAGGGCAGAAGTCAAGAAATCCCCATTAAGCTAGAATTCAATGTCCATTGGAAATGCCCTTCAAAAATGAAAGAATTTGGGAACACTGTTGGATAAGTAAAATTTTAGAGAATGTGAAAGGAAATGGCACCAAATGGTAACTAAGTTTTACGGCAAGGAATGCCGATCACCAGCAAAGATAGATATGTAAGAATATAGAAAAAAAATCACTAAAACTTTATTTTATTGGAGTTCAATTTGCCAACATATAGCATAACACCCAGTGCTCATTCCATCAAGTTTAAAAAGTACTTGCTCAGACTATGTCTTCAAAGCAAGAATAATAACCTTATATCTTTGCATTTATTGCATATGCAATGTCCATATGAGAACAATAGCACCAAAAATGTGGCAAATGAAGTTTTCCTGTTATAACATTCTAACATTTATGTGAATTTGAACAACATGAGCCCTAAGTAGACTATGATACATTAAGTATGCTTATTGTAATACTTAAAGAAAATGCTTGAAAACAGGGTATAGTTTAAAATGCAGTAGTGGAAAATAAAATACTAAAAATTATTTGGCTAACCAAATATATGGCAGAAAAGGAAGAGTAGGGAAAAAAAGACTGCTGGAAAACAAATAGCAAGTTGGTATACTTAAACCCATGTAGATAATTGCATCAACTATAAAACATCCAAGGAAACCAATTAAAGGCAAAGTTTATAATAAAAGAACTATCTGTTGTCTCAATGAGCTAAATGTAATTTGTATTTTGGCCCATAGATTGTTTATTTCTTCATAGCAGGCCGAGACTTGTGAGCTTGAAAGAATACTGGCTCCAAACTCAAATTTTCACACATTGAATTATTTTTAAAATAGCCCAAATAAGCAATTTTTAAAATAAATTTAGTTTTTATTGGTGTTCAATTTGCCAACATATAGAATAACACCCAGTGCTCATCCCATCAAGTGCCCCCCTCAGTGCCCACTACCCAGTCACCCCCACCCCCCGCCCACCTCCCCTTCCACCACTCCTAGTTCGTTTCCCAGAGTTAGGAGTCTCTCATGTTCTGTCTCCCTCTCTGATATTTCCCACTCATTTTTTCTCCCTTCCCCTTTATTCCCTTTCACTATTTTTTATATTCCCCAAATGAATGAGACCATATAATGTTTGTCCTTCTTCAATTGACCAAATAAGCAATTTTTTAAATAATGGAGGGCCTTCCTTATTTGCATACCCTATAAAACCTCATCTGATAGGTTTTACTCATTAAGATACAACCTTGTAATTAGAAGACCTCCAAGGTGCTATGACCTTTGAAAACTGTCAGACCCAGAGACTCCTTGTTCTGCTGAGCAACATCATTTAGACATGCAGGTCTTTTTCTGACCCCCTTTTCCCCTGCTAGTTCCCGTACCTTCCTTCCCTTTTCAATGGTTGCCCACTTGCCATAGCCTCTGGGCCATCTTCTCCTGTGAGGAATTTCCTTCTCATGTAGCCTTATCCAAGTGCCAACCAATAAAGCTTGTTGTGTTACTGCCTCTGCTGGTCATCTTTTTCCTTGATCAGTTGCCAGATCCCTTAAACCCCTTATAACACCCACCACCATATTCTCTACAATAGATGAATTTTTATTTCTTTGTGTTTTAATTTTGAAATAATTTTAATAACGTTGCAAAACCAGTATAAAATACCCACATAGAGCCTTCCATAAAAGTCTTCCAAGTCTGCCAGTTTTCAACATTTTACTATTTTGTTCTATCTCCAGCTGTTTGTCGTGCTATGTTTATTGTATTTGAATACACACATGCAACTTGTCTCTGAATCATCATAACCACTAAAAATTTCAGTGTGCACTTCCCCAGAACAAGGGTATCATCTAACATACCCCATTAGTTATTAAAATTGAGACGGTAAAATTGATATCATATTTTCAAAATATATGAAGATCTCGTTTAGATTTTGCCATCTGCCTTGAAAAAAAAATATATATATATATTTTTTACCTTTTGATCCTGAGTATATTCCAACATCCTAAAAACAGTTAGTTGTCACATGCTTTTAGAATTTTTCAATCTGGAACAGTTCATGTGTCTTGGACAGCTTTCCAATATTTTACATATTTTAGGAGATCAGGTCTTATAGTTCTATAGGATATCTTTTGACCTGGGTCTATCCAGTGTTTGTTTTTTAAGATTTTATTTATTTATTCATGAGACACACACACACACACACACACAGAGAGAGAGAGAGAGAGAGAGAGAGAGAGAGGCGCAGAGACACAGGCAGAGGGAGAAGCAGGTTCCATACAGGGATCCTGATGTGGGACTCGATCCCCGGACTCCAAGATCATGCCTTGGGCGAAAGGCAGGCACTAAACTGCTGAGCCACTCAGGGATCCCCTATCCAGTGTTTAATAATGAAATGATAATGGGATCCCTGGGTGGCGCAGGGGTTTGGCGCCTGCCTTTGGCCCAGGGCGCGATCCTGGAGACCTGGGATCGAATCCCACATCGGGCTCCCGGTGCATGGAGCCTGCTTCTCCCTCTGCCTGTGTCTCTGCGCCTCTCTCTCTCTGTGACTATCATAAATAAATAAAAATTAAAAAAAAATAATGAAATGATAGTGAACTTTTTTCTGAGTGAATTACATAATTAAAAGTTTTTCATGCATTTATTAATGTAAGTATAGAAACCTAGATTAGTAACTTGCTCCATGAGCCATGTCTACTGGTATCATTATTTTATTTTATGTTTAAATTACTTCTGGTCTGTCTAGTGGGAGTCGTTTTAGGCTAAATTGTATGTCCTTTAGAGCCCTTCCATTATTTTGGGGAACCACTAGATAGTTCAAGTTCACCTTGCAGGTTCTTTGCCTCACGTCTGGAATCAGCTATTTTTCCAAGAATGCCTGGTTCCTCTTGGTAGAGAATATAACAAAAACATCAAGAACTAGACATATGTGACTTGTTATGAAACTATGGTTAAAAAGCACGACAGGAACTCAAGGGCTCCTAGCTGGGTGGGTTAGTCAGTTAAACTTCCAACTTTTGATTTCAACTCAGGTCGTGATCTCAGGGTTGTGAAATCAACTCTTGCATTGTACTCTGACTCCTTGCTGGACATGGAACCTGCTTAAGATTCTCTCTCAGCACCTTCACCACCCCAAATAAATAAAAATTAAAAATGTGAAAATATTTTATTTATTTATTCATGAGAGACACACAGAGAGTGGCAGAGACACAGGCAGAGGGAGAAGCAGACTCCCACTGGGGATCCCAATGTGGGACTCAATCCCAGGACCCCAGGACCATGACCCAAGTCAAAGGCAGACACTCAACCACTGAGCCACCCAGGCGTCCCACTAAAACTACATTTTAAAAAAAAGCATGACAGAATTCAGAGTTGGATGCACGTTAAGGTGAAAAAGTTGCCTGGAACATACAGTATTATTGGTAGTTGCCTTGCAATGTAAATGTTTTGTGCCAGACACAGGAAACTGTGATCTGGTAACTATCCAGCTTTATAACCAGATATTCCCATTTCCTGAGAATTACTCTATTTTTATTTAAAAATTGTAATATAGTTCTCCATTTGGTTCTGAAATAATGGTATTCTCAACAATAGTAATAACTAACAATTGTAGATCAATTTACAATGTTTTTCACATACATTTTAATTGCTTCTCCTAGGAACATAGTTTATTTTCAAGTAGATCTCATTATTATCATTTCCCCCCAAGGAAACCAGAATAATAGATGCATGAGTTACACAAGGTTACAAGGATAATCATAGAACTGTGTCTTGATATTTGACTCTTACATTATATGATTTTTTAATCAGAACACAACCATTTTTAACTGGAGAAGTGCTTTTTTTTTGTTTTTGTTTTTGTTTTCCTGAGGCTTTGCTTTCCTATCATTCATCCCTAGTGATATCAATCAGGGTCCAGCATGCTAGAGAATAGTATTGAAAAGGAATTTCATTCCACTTGTGGACCCATCTCCTAGGGGAGAGCCATATGGAAATGTGACTTGGCTGTCTTATTTTTTCACCTGATTGAAATTTAGGAGATTTTGAAAAAACAAACAAACAAAAAAACCCCAAAACACTATCTACTAGAATGGAAAATGGTACAAAATCTCTTCAGGATCAAGTGAATGACCCAAGAGAAAGGTGAATGGTACATTTGAGGAAGCAGAGTAGTGCCAGTGTAACTGGAATTCAGAGTGATAGAGAGAGATGTGTAGGATTATGCTAAGATATAGGTGAGTTTCAGGCCATAATCAATATTGTAAATCTTATTGTAATTTTATGCCTTATAAGAACACCTGGGAAGTTATTGAGGTATTTTAAACAAGGGAATACTGTTTGGTATGTGTATAACAGATGGGGCAGTGTGAAGTATGAGTCATGTGGAAGCACAATTAATAAATGTGTTAGAAGGCTGATACAGTTTTCTAAGCAAGACATGACTCTAGTTTGGACTAAGTAGCAGCGGACCTGGAAAGATTTGAATTGATTTGAGATATATTTTAGAGATAAAATCACAATAACCTGGCGTTTGATTGTAGAGAGGTGTCAAAGATGGTTCCTAGATTTCAGGTTTGCAAAACTGGATGGCTGATGGTTTCTTTTATCTAAGATAGTGAACAGTGAGGAAATGATGAATGAAATGAACCTATTTATGATAAAACTCTTGGCAATCAAGGGATTGAGACAGGAATATTTATTTTTTTAAAGATCGTATTTGAGAGAGAGCGCGCGCACATGAGCAGTAGGAGGGGTGGAGGGAGAGGGAGAAGCAGACTCCCCAGTTGGGCAGGGACCCCAATGTGAGGCTCAATCCCAGGACTCTAGAATCAGACTTGAACCAAAGGCAGATGCTTAATAGGCTGAGCCACCCAGGCACCCCTGAGACAGGAATGTTTAAATACAATGGATAATATCTATAAGAATGTATAGGAGGTATAATTCTTGATAGTTGAATATTGAAATGTTTCCTCTGAATGCAAGGAGACAAGGATGCCTATATTACCAACACATATATTCAGCATTGTACTAGTGTAAGAAGGCATAGAATGAAAAAAACGAGAAATTGGAAATAAGGAATTAAACTATTATTACTTGTAAAACAATATGATTGTGTTCCTAGAAAATTCAAAAGCATTCTCTAGCAAACTATAGTAATTTGTTTTATATATCTTCCATTTATATTTTACATATTATATGTTCATAAACTATATACTATGATTTATATAATAAATATAGTAATATAGTAGATTTAGCAAGGTTATTGAGTACATGGTTCAAAATAAAAGCAAATATATGTCTCATATAAGTAACAAATTTAAAATAGAATAAGAGGCACCTGACTGGCTCAGTCAGAAGAGCTTGTGACTCTTGATCTCAAGGTCATGAGTTTGAGCCCCATGTTGGGTGTAGAGATTCCTTAAATAAAGCAAATAGAATAGAATAAAAAATTAAGTAGAATTTTTTTTAAGTAGAATTTATACAGCATCAACAAACATCAAATATCTAGGAATAAATATAACAGATTTGTGATACCTTCGACTTAAAAAATAAACTATCTAGTAATAAAAGAAGACAAATGTAAATAGAAGAATATACTGTTTTTATATTTAAAAAACATTTTGGGAAAAAAATCAATACTCTGAAAATTAAAAGTATCCTACAGTTCCAATAAAAATTTCAATTAGTGCTTAGGTTCTGTCAGTAATTGATGTAACAATAGTGCTAGACTATGTGGTGGGTGCACTTTTATGTTTATTATATATTAATTTATTGTGGTTAATAAGGAAATGAATTATACAAAGTGAAGTTTAAGAAAATATTAATAAAACTGATAAATCTCTAGCCAGACTTATCAAAAAGAAAAGAGAAAAAAGAATTGATTCAAATAAATAAAATCACAAATGAAGATAATATAACAATCAATACCACAGAAATATACACAATTATAAAAAATATTATGAAAAACTCTGCTGACAAACTGTACAAGCTGGAAAAAAATGGATAAACTCCTAGAAACATATAAACCACCAAAACTGAAACAGGAAGAAATAGAAAACTGAATAACCAGACCAATAACCAGCAAAGAAATTGAATCACTTATCAAAAAACTCTCAATAAACAGAAGTCTGGGGCCACACGGCTTCCCAGGTGAATTCTACCAAACATTTAAAGAAGAGTTAAAACCTATTATTCTCAAACTATTCCAAAAAATTAGAAAAGGATGGAGAATTTCCAAGCTCATTCTATGGAGCCAGCATTACCCTGACCCCAAAACCAGACAAAGGTCCCCCCTAAAGAAGAGAACTATAGGCCAATATCCCTGATGAATATGGATGCAAAAATTCTCAATAAAATACTAGCAAACTGAATTCTGCATTTAAAAATCATTCACCAAAAAAAAAAAAAATAAAAATAAAAATCATTCACCATGATTGAGTGGGATTTGTTCCTGTGTCCAAAGGGTGGTTCAGTATTCACAAATCAGTCAATGTGATATACCACATTAATAAAGGGTAAGAACAAAAAAAAATAAATAAATAAAGGGTAAGAACCATATGGTCATTTTAGTAGATGCAGAAAAAGTATTTGTCAAAGTACAATATCCATTGATGGTAAAGACCCTCAACGAAGTAGGGTTAGAGGGACAATACCTCAGCATAATAAAGATCAATCTATGAAAAACCCACAGCTGATATCATCCTCAATGGGGAACAATAAAGAACATTTCCTCTATTGTCAGGAATAAGACAAGGATATCCACTCTCATCACTGTTACTTAACATAGTACTGGAAGTCTTAGCCTCAGCAATCTAACAACAAAAAGAAGTAGAAGACCACTAGATCAGCAAGGAAGAAGTCAAACTGTGTCACTATTTGCAGGCGACATGATACTCTATATAGAAAACCTGAAGGAGTTCACCAAACAATTGCTAGAACTGATACAGGAATTCAGTAAATTGCAAGGTACAAAATCAATGTACAGAAATCTGTTGCATTTCTATACAAAATAATGAGGCAGCAGAAACAAAGTAAGGAATCAGCCCCATTTACAGTTGCACCAAAAACGATAAGATACCTAGGAATAAATCTAGCCAAAGAGGTGAAAAGAAAGACCTGTGTATGAAACACTGATGGGAGAATGACAGAAAGAAATGGAAAGACATTCGATACTCATGCATCAGAGCAAATGTTGCAATGTCTATACTATCCAAAGCAATCTACACACTTAATACAATCTCTACCAAAATACCAATAGCATTTTTCACAGAGCTATAATAAACAATCCTAAAACTCATATGGAACCACAAAAGACCCTGAAGAGCCAAAGCAACCTATATAAAGAAAAGCAAAACTGAAGGCATCACAATTCTGAACTTCAGGTTATATTACAAGGCTTTAGTGATCAAAACAGTATGGTACTGGCACAAAAATAGAAACTCAAATCAATGGAACAGAAAAGAAAAGCCACAAACCCATGACTATATTGTCAATTCATCTTTGACAAAGCAGGAAAAGAATATCCAAGAGGAAAAAGTCTTTTCAAGAAATGGTGTTGGGAAAACTGGTCAGCTTCATGCAAAAGAATGAAAATGGACCACTTTCTTTTACCATCCACAAAAATAAATTCAAAATGGATTAAAGACCTAAATGTGACACCTGAAATTATAAAAATCCTAGAGGAGAACACAGGCAGTAGCCTCTTTGACATCTACCATAGCATTTTCTTTCTAGATACGTCTTCTGAAGCGAGGGAAGCAAAAGCAAAAATAAACTATTGGGACTCCATAAAAATAAAAAGCCTTTGCACAGTGAAGGAAACAACAGAACTAAAAGTCAACCTGTGGAATGGGAGAAGATATTTGCAAATGACATATCTGATAAAGTGTAGTATCCAAAATGTATACAGAACTTATAAAACTCAACCCCCCCAAAATGAATAATCCAATTAAAAGTGGCCAGAAGATGTGAATAGACATTTTTCCAAAGAAGACATGCAGATGGCCAACAGACACATGAAAATACGATCAATATCACAGATCATCAGGGAAATGCAAATCAAAACCACAATAACCTATTACCTCACATCTGTCAGAATGGCTAAAATCAACAATAAAATAACAGACGTTTGCAAGGATGAAGATGAAGGGGAAGCGTGTTGCACTGCTGGTGGGAATGCAAACTGCTGCAGGCACTTTGGAAAACAGTTTGGAGATTCCTCAAAAAGTTAAAAATAGAACTACCATGAACCAGCAATTGCACTATTAGGTACTTACCCAAAGAATACAGTAATACTAATACGAAGGGATATGTGCATCCTGATGTTTATAGCAGCATTATCTGCAATATCCCATGTGTCCATTGACTTGATGAATGGATAGAGAAGAGTGTGTGTGTGTGTGTGTGTGTGTAAATATATATAAAATGGACTATTACTCGGCCATAAAAATAATGAAATCTTGCCATTTGCAATAACATAGATGGAGTTAGAGAGTATCATCCTATGTGAAATAAGTCCGAGAAAGACAAATACCATATGATTTCACTCACATGGAATTTAAGAAACAAAACAAATGAACAAACAAAGAGAAAAAAAAGAGAGCAGCAAACCAAGAAATAGACTGAATTATGGAGAACAATCTGATGGCAACCGAGGGGAAGAGAGTGGGGAATGGGTGAAATAGGTGATGGGGATTAAAGAGAGTACTTGTGATGAGAACTGCCTTGTATGGAAGTGTTGATTCACTATATTGTACCCTGAAACTAAGATTATACTGTGTGTTAACTAACTGGAACTTAAGTAAAAACTTAAAAAGAAGGTAAACCTATGAAAAAGTCCTTGATTTTATTAAACATCAAGGACATAAAAATTAAATCTACAACATGATACCATAAATATAAGAATGGACAAAATTAAAAATACTAAAAAATAAAGAAAACATAGAAAGACTAAATTTCCAAAGAACCTGAAGGATGCTAAACAACTAGAATGATCCTACATTTCTTATGTATTAGTATGAACTTTTTGAAAAGCTAACATTGCCTACCAATTTTTTTAAGATTTTGTTTATTCATGAGAGGCAGAGGGAGAGAGAGAGAGAGAGAGAGAGAGAGAGGCAGAGATACAGGCAGAGGGAGAAGCAGGTTCCATGAAGGGAGCCTGATGTGGGATTCGATCCTGGGTCTTCAGGATCACGCCCTGGGCTGAAGGCGGCGCTAAACTGCTGAGCCACCCGGGCTGCCTGCCTACAGAATTTTATAATACCCTATGATCTACTAATTTTGCTCACAGAAGGAAGTCACATATTAGCTCTGAACTGGAAAAAAACAAATGTCCAATTGTATAATGGATAAATATTTTATGGTATATCACATATTGGTATACTGTACCAAAATTGGCAATGACTAACAACTATGCTTAATGTGGGTAGTGTTTTTCACATATGGTGTTAAATGAATAAATCCATATACCAAGGAGTACATATAAAATGGCATTTATATGAAGTGCAAAATTTGTCAAAATGTAACTATGCAGTTAGAAAATATGATTGTGATTTTCCTTAAGTAGTTTTTCGAAGGGAGCATGTAAAGTTTTCTTTGGTTTCTACTTTTTTTTCATTCCTTTCTATTATTTCCACTATACAGGTGTATTCAGTTTATGAAAATACTGATCTATCCATGTGATATAGATCTCTTTATGCTCAGTACATTTTCGTAACATTGAAAAGTAAGAGGGTTAATAAAGTCAAAATATCAAATTGTGCATCTACTACATAAATCTAATAATATTTATAAGAGAAACATAAAACATATTCAGAAAGTAAATTTGAAGGTTAGATAAACATATACAAAGCAGGAGAAAGTGAATAACAGGCCTTAGCAAATGTAGAATTTGAAATCACACTATCTATATCTATATTTCTATCTATCTATCTATCTATCTATCTATCTATCTATCTATCTATCTATCTATTCCAAACATAAGATAAGAAACTGGAAATTCACATGGAAGGAAAGCTGGAAAATTCACAAATGTATGGTGTATGGAGATTAAACAGTACACTCCTGAACAACTAATATGTCAAAGTAGAAGTGTAAAGTAAATTAAATAGTATCTTGAAACAAAAAGAAATGGAAACACAATATACCAAAACATAATGGATGTACCCAGGGTAGTTTGAGTGGGAAGTTTATAGCAATAAACACCTACAACAAGTAATAGTAAAAATCACAATTAACCTAATTTTACAGTCAAGTAGCTAGAAAAAGAACAAATGAATCCCAACATCAGAAGCAGGGAGATCAGTACACAAAGAAAGACTAAAAAGACTAGAAAAGCTCAGTAAAACCAAGAGTTGGCTTTTTGAAAGTGCAAAAAAAGTGGACAAGGCTTTTAGGTAGATTAAGTTAGTATAAAAAGAAGACCAAAAAAAAAAAAAAAACTCATAAAGAGGAAACATTACAACTCACCAGTTCAGAAATGCAGAAGATAGATCATAGGAGACTACTCTGAACAAATTCTTTGGAAACAAATTGGATAACCTGGAAAAATGGATAAATGCCTAGAAACATAAAACCTACTGAGTCCAAATCAGAAGGAAATAGGAAATTTGAACTGACCACTAACATGCAAGGAGATTTTAGTAATGAAATCTCCCAACAAATGCCCATAACCATATGGTTTCTGTGGTGAGTGCTACCACACATTTAAAGAAGGAATTTATACCAAGCCTTAAACTATTCTAAAAAATTGAAGAGGAAGGAACCTCCAAATCACATTTTATGAGATTAAATTTACTCTGATACCATAGCCAGGATAAGGACATCATTTTTCTTTTATGTGTACATGATTGAAAACAGATCAACAAACTGCATTAGGTGAAAGTGATAAATAGATAAATCCACCATTATAGTTGGAGATCTCAACACCTTGCTCTTAGGAATGAGCAGTTTCAGCAGGCGGAAGTTCAGAAAGGGCAGTCTTAACATTTACAATGATGTGGATGGAACTGGAGGGTACTATGCTGAGCAAAGTAAGTCAATCAGAGAAAGACATTATCATGCAGTTTCACTCATGTGGAATATGAGAAATAGCTCTGAGGATTATAGAGGAAAGGAGGGAAAGCTGAAAGGGAAGAAATAAAAGAGGGAGACATCAAACCATGAGAGACTCTCAACTCTGGGAAAGAAACTAAGGGTTGCTGGAGGGGAGGGCAGCTGGGGAGAAGTAACTGGGTGATGGGCATGAAGGAGGGTATGTGAATGTAATGAGCACTGGGTGTGACATGCAACTGATGAATAACTGAACTCTACATGTGATACTAATGATGTAGTATATGTTGACTAATTGGATTTAAACTAAAAAAAAATAATGAAAATCAGAAAGGACAGAGTTGACTTTGGCAACACCAACAACGAACTGGATATAGTTCACACATATTGAATTCTTCATCCAGTAAAAACAGAAGACACATTTTTCTCAAATTTAATTGAACATTCAATGAGATATGCCACACTTGGGGACATAAAATTTAATGTAACAAATTTGAAAGAATAGAAATCCTACAGTGTCTGCTCTCAGACACAATAGTGTTAAACCAGAAATCAGTAACAAAAAGGTAACTGGAAAGTCCCAAAATACATGGAGATGAAACTACACCCATCTAAATGACATATGGATCAAAGAAAAAAATCTCAAGAAATTAAAATATATTTTCACCTAAATACAAATGAAAAGACAAGTTAACAAAAGTTTTGAGATGCGGAGGAAGCGGTGCACAGAAATTTATAGCACTGAAAGCATATATTATAAAAGAAGATCTGCAACCAGTAATCAGAATTCTCACCTTAAGAAAAAAGAATATCAAGAGCAAATTAAATCCAAGGTAAGCAGAAGAAAATAAGATTTAGAGCATAAATCAATGAAATTGAAGACAGGAAATAGTAAATCAAGAAAACTCAAGGCATGTTGTTCAAAGAGATCATTGAAAGCCAAACTCAGAAAAAAAAAAATGGCACCAAATTAGTAATATTGCAACTGAAAAGTGGTCACCACTGAGGATCCCATGAAAAATCAAAGCTTGGGATCCCTGGGTGGCGCAGCGGTTTGGCGCCTGCATTTGGCCCAGGGCGCGATCCTGGAGACCCGGGATCGAATCCCACATCGGGCTCCCAGTGCATGGAGCCTGCTTCTCCCTCTGCCTGTGTCTCTGCCTCTCTCTCTCTCTCTCTGTGACTATCATAAATAAATAAAAATTTAAAAAAAAAAAATCAAAGCTTGTTAAAGAAATATTTAATAACTTTATGCTCACAGATTTGCCTAATCTGATGACATGGACCAATTCCTTGAAAGAGATTATTTGCAAAAACTCATACAAGATCTACATTATGTGCGTAGGCCATGTCTATTTAAAAATTTGAGTGAATCACTAATAAACTTCCAAATTAGAAAGCACCAGTTATACTATATGTTGGCAAATCGAACTCTAATAAAAAAATATACAAAAAATAGAAAGCACCAGGACAAATATGTTTACTGGTGAATTCTGTCAAATATTTAAGAAGAAATTGTGCCAATACAGTGTCTTTCAGAGAATAGAAGCAGAAGCATACTTCCTAATTTGCTGTATAAGGCCAGCATTATCACAATACCAGAAACATGCAAAGATATTACAATAAAATATAACTACAAATATATCTCATGAATCTAGATGCAAAAATTCTCAACAAAATATTAGCAAATAGAATCCAAAGAAAACATTTATAAACCTTGACCAAGTGGGATTTATCCCTACTGTAGAAGGATGCCTCAATTTTATGAAATCAATCTACATTAACAAGCTAAAAATTAAGATCACATGGTCATAGTAATAGATAAAGAAAAAGCATTTCTGAAAACCCAACACTCATTCATGCTAAAATTTCAGTAAACTTGGAATAAAGGCAACATTTATCAACTTGAGAAAAAATTCAGAAACATCTATGAGTTATATCACATTTAATGGTGAGAAACTTGAAGCTTTCCCAGTAAGATGATGTGGGAGGCAAGGATTTCCCCTCTCACCACTCCTTTTTACTTGTATCAGAATTCTTTGCTAATGCAGTAATGCAAGAAAAGCATATATATACTATAAAGTATATAGAGATTCAGAATGAAGACCTAAAATTTTTTGTTCAATGGATAGTCTTTCCTCCTTTATCGAATATTAGTTGACCATAAAGTTGAGGGTCCACTTCTGGGTTCTCTATTCTGTTCCATTGATCTATGTGTCTGTTTTTGTGCCAGTACCACACTGTCTTGACCACAGCTTTGTAGTACAACCTGAAATCTGGCATTGTGATGCCCCCAGATATGGTTTTCTTTTTTAAAATTCCCCTGGCTATTCGGGGTCTTTTCTGATTCCACACTCTGGAAAACTGTGTGGAGATTCCTCAAAGAGTTAAAAATAGACCTGCCCTACGACCCAGCAATTGCACTGTTGGGGATTTACCCCAAAGATACAGATGCAGTGAAACGCCGGGACACCTGCACCCCAATGTTTCTAGCAGCAATGTCCACAATAGCCACACTGTGGAAGGAGCCTCGGTGTCCATCGAAAGATGAATGGATAAAGAAGCTGTGGTCTATGTATACAATGGAATATTCCTCAGCCATTAGAAACGACAAATACCCACCATTGGCTTCAACGTGGATGGAACTGGAGGGTATTATGCTGAGTGAAGTAAGTCAATCGGAGAAGGACAAACATTGTATGTTCTCATTCATTTGGGGAATATAAATAATAGTGAAAGGGAATATAAGGGAAGGGAGAAGAAATGTGTGGGAAATATCAGAAAGGGAGACAGAACATAAAGACTCCTAACTCTGGGAAACGAACTAGGGGTGGTGGAAGGGGAGGAGGGCGGGGGGTGGGGGTGAATGGGTGATGGGTACTGAGGGGGGGCACTTGACGGGATGAGCACTGGGTGTTATTCTGTATGTTGGTAAATTGAACACCAATAAAAAATAAATGTATTAAAAAATAAAATAAATAAAAAATAAAAATTTTTGTTGAGTTCATTTTGTTCAAAATGCAGAACAATCAGCAAAATTCTTTTTTTAAAATTTTTTTATTGGAGTTCAATTTGCCAACATATAGCATAACACCCAGTGCTCATCCCGCCAAAATTCTTGAAACTAGTAAGTGATTATAGGAAGGTTAGAGGAAACAAGGTTAATATACTTTCCTAGGTGAATTAATTTCCTGGATACCAACAATCAACAAGTAGAACCTGGAACTAAAAACACAATCTCATTTACATGAGCACCCCCCAAAAATAAAACAGGTATTAACCTAACAGTATATACAAGATTTATATGAGAAAAATTGCAAAACTGAGTAACAACACTGAGAACTAATTGGAAAGATAGTCCATGTTATTAGATGGGAAGAGTCACTACCTACCGTCAAGATGTTACTTTCTCCCAAAATTATACTCCTTGGTATAGGCCTTTGGATAATTTTAATAAATATATACATCATGATGCATCTGCAAGAATGTTCATATTGGTAGTATATTTATACTTAAGTTGTAAAATGGAAAACAACCAAAATGACCGCAAACAGCAGAATGGGCTGGGCATATTTATACAACGGAATACTATACAGCAATGAAAATAAATGGCCTGTACCTATATTGAATAGCACGAGGAATTTTGCATCCATGATCTTAAGCATTATGTTGAATGAAAAAAAATAAGGTACTTGATACTTATTGTACATTTTTAATAATTCCATTCATATAGCTAAGAAATTAACTAATATAAGCCACATATATGTATATATTTAAATTTATTTCAGGGCTATATATATATGTATATATATAAATACATATATTTTATTTATATATTTATATTTATTTATTTATATTTTTATTTAGTTTTTATTCAATTTATTTAATAAATTAAATTAATTTAATTTTAATTAATTAATATATTTATATATTTTATGGTATGTGTATATATTTATATATATAAATATTTATTTATTTATTTATTTATTTATTTATTTATTTATTTATTTGTTTTGATTGGGTCCTGTCAGTATTTTATTTTCTGACTCAGGTGGTACTAATATGTGTATCCTCTTAATTGTTTTATATATATGTATGTACTTTTTGTAGTCATGTTCTATGCTAAGAAGATTAATGTTATGTATTTATCAATTAGTCTTCTTTAAAACCAGAAAAATGCTTTGAAATAGAAATCTCTCATCTTTTATTCTAATTGATCATTCATAATCATTTGCTCACAGAAATGTAGATCAAATGTTAAGGTCAATTACAAGGTTAACATTTTTGAAAAACAAGTACAGTTTTGTGCTTCTCAGCTGTGACTATTACAATAATCAAGCCTACAAATTGCGTCCTGCAGTTAAATCAGTGCAATTTTTTGAAATCCAAAGTAACCAAAAATAAGAGCAATAGCTGAAATGAACAATACCGCAATGGATACAGGTAATACGAATTTTCATTAGACTCCATTTTTATGATAGTTATATGCATTTATCTCCAGAAACCCTGCTTTTAAGCTATTTGCTTTTGGGGAAAAAAATCTCAGGAAATAAATCTAGGCTCTTGAATATGATTTGAATATTTCACATTCAAAAAAGGAAAAATAAGTGTGTATATACATACATACTCATACCCTCATATCTACCTGAAGATACCATCACATATTTTTGGCCTGTGGAAAAGAAATCTTAATGCTTTTATTGGCACATTACCAGGGATTTAAGCCATCTTACTATTGCAAGACTTATGCAGCTGTGGTGATAACAGTGACAATAGAACATAAATTGTATTTTGCTGAAAAAAGTTTTTCGGTTGAAAGATTTTACACAGAAGTTTTTTTTTTTTTAATTAGAATGAATGTATCGTCCAGTCTACAGTCTTACAAATCAGCTATTTAGCAACGAGCTGGTCTTAGCATCTGCCAGACCTCCTTAGGTTCAGAGTGAAGTAAAGGTAAATGCAAATGAAAGCACATCGAATCTGTTGCCAGACATTGTCTCCCTAGTTTACAAATGCAACATTTCACTCAGAAAAAAAAAAAAAAAAAACCCTTTGAGAATGACATTGCATTGGCAAACTATACCATCTTGGAAAATAAACAAATTTTCTTTTGGAAATTCTCTCATGACCATGGGAAGACCAGAGAGAGAGAGTGACAGCAGCCTACAGCTATAAGATAGCAAAAAGCAGAATTAGGCATTGCTACCTTAGCCTTTTGAATGAGCAGCACCAGTAAAAACAAGTTTCAGTTCTTAATGTTTGTGATCTTGCATCATGTTCCCTCAAATGAAAGTTGACCTTTCATAATTCCCCTTTGTAGGAAGAAACCCTCTGGGGTTCCACACTTTGCAAAGATTGACGATGTTTTAAAGGAGCTGAACATCTTAAAGTAGGAACATTTTATGTATTAGAAGTAATCCTTAATTTCAAAACCATCACCTGCTTGCTAAAAATAGGGACTCCTAGCAAGAGAGCATCTCATTGAATATAATTTCTATCGGTGTATTTTTAGTACACGGTATGATAAGTTGACTAATGGGGAACTTTAAATGTGTATTTTGATGGGAAAATTTCAAGAGTCTTAATTTGGATAAGAATTCTCAAGCATTATGCTGTGAGGTGGGCAAAGCGGAAGTATAACTCTCACCCCCAAAAGATATTTTTGAGTGATTTCACTCAACATCTTTTGTTGAACCCAGTGTTATTGATTTCATTATTTCTATTTCTGGAATTTGGGGTACACATTTAAGAAATGGCAGGGAAGAAAGTTAAGCTGTCAATTTTCTATTTTTACCTCTAGTTACATAGTACACTTTCAATAACATCTTTAAAAAGATATTTTAGGGGCATTTGTGAAATTGCTTAAGGTAATTAATTCAAGTTCAAATTAGAAAATGAACTCATCAGGGACATTTCTCAGGAAAGAATTCCTTCAGAGTACAGCATGTCTGAGAGGAGATATTTTGGGATTGCAGTTGATTGGATACTCTTAGAAACATAAAGTAATGTTTATGCATATATTTATATAAAACTATCCCTTTCTCATTTGCCAAAGAAGTTTCTTCTTTCCTTCTACCTCCTTCCCACTTTTTTTTTCCTGTGTAGTGTCTATACTGCTGTTGAGCTCAGCAAACTTCCTCATCAGACTTGCTCTCCTCCTCTGCAGAGCACTGACTGGTTAGTGCCTAAGGCATGCTGGCACCGCCCAGCGCATCCTCATCCCTCTGTGTTCTGGACCCTTCGCTCTTCCACGCAGCAGCTGAGTTGGGTGCTTTCTTACAGGTAGCGGTATGTGTTTGTGAACCTAGCGATGCCACTTCTGCTTAGTACCACAGTTATCTAATTGAATTCAACATTATGTTATGTTGAGGAAATATGAATTTGAAAAGTCTCTATGGAAAATCAGGGTGACTTTCTTAAAAAGAGTATAAAAATGAGTCATCAAAACACAAGTTGTCAAATTACATGTGGGAGGAGAAAAGTATAAAATATTGGGAGAAATTACAGAACCCCCTAAGTATCATATCCAGCTTTCTACACAAGTTTCTGGGTTCCCTTTGAAGAAGCAGAAACTGAAAATGATAGTATTAGTGTTTCAGTTTGGGTTTATGCACTAAAGGCCTGACCCTTGACAACATATCCAAAAGAAGCCCTTAGCCTTCATCAGACATTTGGAAAATCAGTATTAATTTTCATGTTTTCTTTGTTAGATGTTTAACATGTGTTTATGTAAATATTTTTTCAAGATGCATTTGTTTTGTAAACAGTGCTGCTTCAATAAACTTTCAAGTAACCAAGCAGTTAGTATTCACAATTGGAAGAAAGAACATGTAATATGGTACATAACGCTTTGCATCCCCACCTAGGTATTCTCAATTTGTATGATGAAATTTAGTTTGTTGGGATATAATTTTAGCAGGAGAATGAGTTCAAAAAGACGACGCGACAGAGGAGATGTAGAGTGACACCAGTTTAGAAAAGGGATAAATTATAGAAGATGACAAAAGTAGTTTACTCATTATTGTTTGCTAATCAAACAGCCCTCTTTTTAAAAAGATTTTATTTATTTAATTGAGAGAGAGAAAGAGAGAGAGAGAGAGAGAGAGAGAGAGAGAGAGAGAGAGAGAGAGAAAGCAGGAGCAGGGGCAGCAGCAGAGGAAGAGGGAGAAGCAGACTCCCAGCTGAGCAGGGAGCCCAACTTGGGGCTTGATCCCAGGATGGATGGTGGGATTGTGACCTGGGCCGAAGGCAGACGCTCAACTGACTGAGCCACCCAGGTGCCCCCAAACAGCACTCTTGTAAGGTGCCAATGTGCATAAGAAATTATGCTAAGAAATTTGTTGTGCTAAGAAATATATTGAAATTTCCTCAAGGACTAGAACAGAAAAGCTAATAGAGATTTCTTTGGCATGATTACATGTCAAATGTAATTAAGAGATAAAGAAATAATTAAATTAATATTTTATTAATATAATAAATAAATAATAATAATTAATGTCATTACAGGACATTCATCACATCTGTGTTTTCCTAGACTTGATTTTTGAAACCTTTTCTAATCAATAGATGTAGAAATAGCACACATGAATATAATATCACACATAAATACTGAATTGTACATGAATGGGCAAAGTAAGATTTTGTCAGGAGCATGCAGTTTGGGGAGATTAGACTCAAGAGAAGAATATAATTGGTGGGAAGTCTGTGAGAGAGCAAAGAGCAAATATATGTTTCTTGAGCAATCCAGAAAGACTCTGGGTAAGACAAGAGAGGCACAACATACTTTTTTCTATTCAGTTAGTAATCAGCTTTGTTCAGTTCTAAATGAAGACAACAAAGCATTGCACTTGGTCCCTCTCAACAAAGATAGGCAAAATGCATAAAGATTCATGGAAAATTTAGACCATTAAGCAAGCAAGGAATATGTTTTCCTGAGATGTTCTTTTGAATACTTCTTTTCCTTCAGTAGAAATTTAGTTATAAAGGAAAACCGGTATGTTCTAATAGACTTCTAACAAAGAGAGGGAAAGAAATATCTACTTGTAATTCCAGACACTTATAAAATTTGACCAATTACCAATCATGAAACAGAATGTAAAATAGTCATTTTAGGTGGAGCCTTTTCTTAGAAATTAAAGATTAAGGGAGTTTAATGAGTATCCAGTGTAGATATTCCATGAATTACAGGATTTGGATTCTTCAACAGCTTTAATCTTTTTGACTTTTTTAATGTCATGGTACCTTGGAAGTCGGCTCATTCCAAGATAAAAATAATTATATTCCTAATCTTGAAGTTTAACATTGAATTCTTATTTCCCAACCAATTAATCTATATGGTTATGTTTAGCTGAAACATATTGCTATGACCACGACGGTATACTTACATAAATTATTTAAATCCTTTTAATTATATAACTCCACAAGGACAGCATGGATTCCTTTTAGAACAAGAAAGCAGGAAACAGACTTCAGCACCCCCCCACCATCAGATGGAGTCCTACCTGTACATTTAATCCTTGAATCCTAATGTCCGTGGTGTGAAAATAAACACACACAAAAAGTGATCACCAAGAGACAGCTTGGTTGCTGATAAATTTTAAACATTTTTTTATGAAAAATGTATAATGGAGCTTGGAATATCTCTTTAAATCTATTATAATTGGATTTGGTTGACTGTTGACATCAACTAATTTCAAAATACTGGTATAATTTTTATCCCTGTCATGTATTATCTAATATCTACTCATACATATGTAAAAACAGCTAATTTATTTATATCCTACCTCATCATTTCACTCCATTATCTAATTTTGTTTAAGTGGCAAAATTGTGTCAAGTCTGTGAGTGTCTGTTGGCTTAGAGAAAGGATGGGAGGCAACATGGTATTGTGGAAAGATCTCCAGGATTATAGCTAATAAAATTGAGCCTGAATGTCAAAGCTGTATTTACATGATGTGGCAAATCACATCTCTTTTCTGACAATCAGTTTCCTCTATAAAAATATGTGTGTGGTTGAAATGTATTGTCAAATGAGAAATGGCATTGCTAAGTATTGTGGCAGGATAATTTACTGAGATATTTATTTTTATTCTGCTACTGTGGATGATGGAGGAAAGAATGAGAGTTGCTGCTTGCCCCTAAAACTTTGTATTAAGAATCTAGACTTCTGATGCTTGTGGAGGACCTTAATTTTCTTTTCATTTCTTGGGCCAAAACCAAATTGCACTAAATACAATGTTGCTTCCTGGATTGGGTCCTGGAACAGAAAAATGACATTAGTAGAAAAATTGGTGAAATCTGAATAACATCTGGAGCCTGTTGAAACAAATGTTGGTTTCTTAATTATGACAAATATACTAAGGTAATATATTAATATTAGAGGAAATTAGATTAGAGAAATGTATTTTCAAAGATGTGCAGTAAATCCATAGTTGTTGCAAAAATATAAAATTATTTTAAAACATAAAAATACATAAATTACTTGAAGCAAAAGCCCTGACAAGGCTTTTGTTAGGGGAGATAAGGGATATATGGAGATGTGCAGGAATGCAGGACAGAACCACTTCTGCCTTTGAGTAGAAAGAGATCCACTTGGATCGTGAAAGGCGTTGGTTCCAGGGGCGCCTGCGTGGCTCAGTCAGTTAAGCATCTCTCTTCAGCTCAGGTCATGATCCCAGGGTCCTGGGATCGAGCCCTGCATTGGGTTCCCTTCTCAGTGGAGACCCAGCTTCTCCTTCTCCCTCTGCTCTCCCCTTACTTTTACTCACATCCTCTCTCTCTCTCTCTCTCTCTCTTTCTCTCTCTCTCTCTCTCTCTCTCTCTCTCTCTCTCTCTCTCTCGTGAATGAATAAAATCTTGTAAAAAAAAAATGAAAGAGGTTGGTTCCAGTGCTAGAGATATCCATTCCACTACCATGAAGCATCTTAACAATTAACAGCAACTCTGATTTACAGATAAGTTGAAAGAATTGAATACTAATTAATAAGGATAATTCCAATAGCCCTGAATTTGGGGTAAAAGAACCCTTTACCCACTCTTGGAACCAAGGGATTGGAGTTCCCAACAGAATTTGAGAGTAATGCACCTCAGCAATTTATGTGATGTGTTAAAGATTAGAGACCCTTCCCTGAGGCTTTGTTCAGCAAGTACTTTTTAGTATTCTCAGAAACTGTGGAGAAGTGGAGCTCCCCAAAAAGAAGATTGAATTTACACCATCGTGGTAAAGATTTTTTTTAATATTTTTTATTTGTTTATTTATGATAGAGAGAGAGAGAGAGGCAGAGACACAGGCAGAGGGAGAAGCAGGCTCCATGCACTGGGAGCCTGACGTGGGATTCGATCCCGGGTCTCCAGGATTGCACCCTGGGCCAAAGGCAGGCGCCAAACCGCTGAGCCACCCAGGGATCCCAGATTTTTTTTTTTATATTCTCAGGTTGGCCGAGGATGTAAGCATACATATTATATTACAGGTCAGTAATTAAGTATAGGAATCATTATTTCAGTAGGTGGAGAATTTCTGCTTTGGAGAGCCCTCCATTTAGCATGCAGCCACCCAAAGGATGAAGAACACTTGGCCGAAATCCAAAACACAGGCCTGTTACACAAAAAATACTGGCAGTTGTGGACTGGACAATGAAAGTCATACAATACAAGATATGTAGTAAGACACGTCATAAAATCTAGTGAGATTAGAGTTCTTTTATTGCATACATTATTTTCCAATATAATTTGGAATGCAGAAATATAATGAGTCTTGGGTGACATGATTCTTTTGTCAGTTGGTAAAATTTAAGTTTTATATGCTACAGCAACAAAAACCCATGCAAAAGTCTTCAACCTGATTATGTAACAGTCATTTAAAAGAAGAAAATCATCAACTTGCTTTGATGTTCTTAATGCATGTAAATCAATATCTAAACGCTTAACATATTCCAAAATATACGTAGCATACAACAGCTGGATGTTAAATGAATCTTTCTAAATAAAATAATAAATTGGCTGCCACCAGGAACATAAACTTTTATTGGATGAAACGTTTTTATTTCATAGTGTAAAATTGGCATCTTTCGTGATTCATTGTTCTTGGAACAGCTTGAGATCAGCGCTAAAATGTCGATTATTTTGTTTTAATAGTCTAAGCTTTCTAAACTACTACAGATGTTTTAAGTATAATGGGAGGTCGAAAAAGAATCTAAATGAATTTTTGAAAGAACTGAAGCTTCATTTGCATCATCATACAGTAACTGAGAATAATTCGTGAAAAAGGAATTCATCTTGGTTGCATATATTGGATTAATTTAAATATTTTGTATCTCATCAGTTTCACAGAGCTGTTATGCTTGGAGAGATCTTAAGAGAAGTGGACTGTTATTAAGTGGGTATTGGATGAAGAAAAATATATTTGAATCAGTTTCTGAGGATATTATATATGTTAGACTAATGGAGAATGAATTATAGTCCAACTCTGTAGAGGTAGTCACAATGGTTCTGATGTGAAAGAGGTAAGGAGTGTAATTATAAGTCTAGAGTCTAACATTTGGAAATAAAGGTTGAGTTTTGAGGAAATTTTCCCAGTGTTGCTCCCTACTTTATATGAGTTTGCAGATGTAGACACTCTTCATTTTGAGTTTCTTGAATGATTCACAGATCTGCATTTTTCATTAACAGGCACTTATGCAGATTTAAATATTACACTCATTTAGTCTTTATAACCGTGCTATGACATAGGTAATTTTCTATTGCAGTGTAACAAATTACCATAAATTTATTGGCTGAAAATAACTCAAATTTAGTATCAAACAGTTTCTGGAGGTCAGGAGTCCAGACACAGCTTAGCGGTGTTTTTTATTTTAAGAGTTTGTTTATTTGTACACCCTAAGAGAGAACACAAGCAGGGGGAACGGCAGTCAGGGAGAGGGAGAAGCAGAATCCCCGGTGAGCAGAGAGCCCACTATGGGGCTATATATATCCCAGGACCCCAGGATCATGACCTGAGCCAAAGGCAGCCAGTTGTTTAACCAACCCACTGAGCCACCCAAGCACCCCTTAGCAGTGTTCTCTATTCAAGGCCTCTAGACTAGCTGCATTTTCACCTGGAGGCTTGATTGGGAAAGACCCTTCTAGTTGTTGGTAGAATTTATTTGCTTGAGTCTGGGATTGCAGTCGCTGTTTTCTTGTAACTATGGACCAGGAATGGCTGTGGGATCCTATAGACCATTCTCAGGTTCTTACCACATGGCCTCCTCTATGGGCAGTTTACATCATGGTTGTTTGCTTCTTCAAGTTCAGCAGGTGAATATCTCAATTTAAATCTCCCTCTTCAGTCTGCTAAGATATTCTTATATATCATAATTACTAGAGTGACTATCCCATCATATTTATAGACCCTACTCAATGAGGCTTGAAAGGATTTGTTAAAACACTCAGTCCTATTGCTAGTAAGTAGCAGGATCATAATTTGAACCCAGGAGGTCTCTCGACGTCTAGGTGGTAAAGTGTAAACAATCCTATTTGTTTTCCTACTCTCCTACTAGAAAGCTTTTGTAAGCACTTTACCAGGGCACTAGTTCTTTTTTTTTTTAATGATAGTCACACAGAGAGAGAGAGAGAGAGGCAGAGACACAGGCAGAGGGAGAAGCAGGCTCCATGCACCGGGAGCCCGATGTGGGATTCGACCCCGGGTCTCCAGGATCACGCCCTGGGCCAAAGGCAGGCGCTAAACCGCTGTGCCACCCAGGGATCCCACTAGTTCTAATTAGACATCAAAATAATGAGACAAGGCCATGTCTAATTTCTGGATATGACCCAAATCTTGGACTGGTTCATAAAGATGCAGTTCTTCAAATCAAATTTAGCCTCAAAACCTTGTAGAAAGTGTTACTCTGATGATGTGGTCATTATATTTAAAAAGGAGAAATAACCAACCTCTAGGAATAACTATATCTACCTTTCGACATGCAGGGTGTTGGATATTATACTGTCTGCCACCTTCCTTAGGCAATTAGAGAAAACATAATGTTCATTAATTCCATCCTTGTGTTATGGAAAGTAAAACAATACATATTCTAAGGCAGCTTGACTATGTGGCCAAAATTCGTTTGAGTATAGTGAAACTATGCCAGAGACTACTATACAAGGGTCTCCATTCTGCTAGGGTGGACAAGTACCCACTTTTGATGTATGAGGAAATACTTTATAAGGTCTAAAGCACTATATTTTTGAAAAGTGAAACAATATATGCTTTTTTCAAATTAATAAACAATTGCTCAACATTTATTATAACCCATTCTCATATTCACTGTATATTTATAAATTAATAACCATATCCTAGCCTTAAGGAATAAGGCTGTCTAGGTGAAAATACTGAGAATAGAATCAATGATTACCATGTACTCTGCCATTTATTTTTATTTTATTTTATTTTATTTTATTAATTTTTTAAAGATTTTATTCATTTATTCATGAGAGACAGAGAGAGAGAGAGAGACTGAGAGAGGCAGAGACACAGGCAGAAAGAGAAACAAGGCTCCATGCAGGGAGCCTGACATGGGACTCGATCCTGAGTCTCCAGGATCACACCCTGGGCTGAAGATGGCACTAAACCGCTGAGCCATCTGGGCTGCCCTATTTTTTTTTTAATTTAAATTCAACTTGCCAACATATAGTATAACACCCAATGCTCACCCCATCAAGAGCCCTCCTCAGTGCCCATCACCCAGCTACCCCATTCCCCCACCCACCCACCTCCCCTTCTGCACCCCTTTGTTTGTTTCCCAGGATTAGGCATCTCTCATGGTTTGTTTCCCTCTCTAATTTTTCCCACTCAGTTCCCTTCTTTTCCTTTATAATCCTTTTCACTATTTCTTATCTTCCACGTGTGAGTGAAACCATATGATGATTGTCCTTCTCTGATTGACTTATTTCTCTCAGCATAATACCCTCCAGTTCCATCCATGTAGAAGCAAATGGTGGGTATTCGTCTGGCATTTGTTTTAGTAAAGGTATATATAATGGCAACACCACATAAGAACTATGAATTTTTCACCTGTAGCTTAATGAGAGGGAAGACTTCAGAGATGGAACTTGCAGGGGAATATCAAAATGTGAAGAAGAGTTCTATGGGTGGGCAATACAGGATGAGAGCGAAAGGGTATTTCAGCAGGAAAAAAAAAAAAACATGTTTAATGTGACAAAACCATGTAAGAGAACAGAGTGTTAGATAATTTTCAAAGAATTTGGATTTGTGAAAGTAGCATAGGGGATATGTTGGGAATGGCAATTTAGACTAAAATAGTAAGAATGAACCAGAGTATTAATGGCCCTGTAGACCATACTCATGTATTAGTGCTTGAAGATGATTTTCATTTCTCAGAAACAGATGGTTTAGTGATGTGTAGGCTTTTTCATTTGAATTAGCACATATGTTAAATTTTGCTGCTTCTGGATGTGTATTTGGCCAAAGTATTTTAAATTTTATTTTTTAACTGAATAAGAATATAACTGCTACTTCACAATCCACATAATTATCATCATAGACATCATGATAGCCAAGATCTTTCTATTTCTTATTTCCTGATGTATCCCAAGTTCACAAAACAATGACAGACACATGGTAATGTCTCAGTAATTACTTTTTGAATGGATGTGAGTATTCTCAAAAATGTAAAAATAGTCAGATAAACCTGGGTGATTGATTATCTTCTTCATTTGTTAGTCTTTTCTAAATGTTGAAAATAAACATATATGTTTTTGTGAGAAAAAGATGTTAAGACAATATAAGCATTTTGATGCTGTAATATCATATTCAACTTTTTTTGTATTTCTCCAATTTTTCATAGTGAAGATATATTACTTTTATGGTGAAAAATATTCAAATTTCATTATTGTAATTTCCCTACAAAGACTATAAATGGCACTTACAGAATACTGGCTTTTTTGTTATGATTGAAATATAAAGTTTTCATTGAGCAACATTGCATAGAGTAGAATAGAGTGCTCTTGGAGACTCAGACGAATTAGTTGCTTGACATTACCCATCATGGAACTTTGGACAAGTCCCTTTCCCTTTGAGTCTTCATATGTAAAAATAAATAGGAATAATTTAGAATGGAACAATGTTGATTGCATATTGGGATCCACAAAGGAGTTTTTAAAAATACTAATACTGAAGCCCTGGTTCCAAAGATTCTGATTTAAGTGGATCTGAATTGGGCTTGGGCATTAGTGGGAGGATGGAAGGATGGAAGGAAGAATAGATAAACTTTCTAGATAATTCTACGTATAGGCAGGCTTCGGAAGCTTGGGGCTAGAATTTCAGTGTTCTTTAAGGTCCAATGTGCTACAATCTATTTGACTACCCCCAATTAAACCCCCCAAAAGCACATAACGTTTGGTTCATTTTCTATATCTTTGTCTTACAATTGTCTACATCATGCAGAATTTTATTAAATAGCCCCTAAATCAATCATGCTACGTACCTTAGTATGTCATATTGTTGTCTGTTCCTAGCTGGTTATTAAAGGAGCAGAATTTGATTATTCAAATTCCCAAGGTTCTCTTCAGTTGCTCAGAGGCACCTGAAGTTTTCTGGCTCTCTAACAAGCATATTTTCTAGTGGCTTAAAATGTTTTCTGCTATAGCACGGGGTTCCCATATATCTCGACTATGTAGACTAATCATAGGATTCACTGAGTTATTGAGTTGGAGGTTATGTTTTCTAATTGAGGCAACTTGAATAATTGAGTGGATTACTGGGGAGTGCTGGAGTAGGCAGTTCTAGAAGAAAATAAAACAAATTTATTTATTAGGAAGACTTGGTCCCTGGGACTGTTCTCCCACTGCTATTTTCTTAATTTCCTCCAAATGGAGCCCTCTGAAAGCTTTAAGGTGGTAATTCCTCATGAGTTTTAAAATACACAGTCAATGATTGTCTAACTAGAGAGGCAGAGTCAGCTTAGAGAAGGACTTTAAGCAGGAGTGAATTATGAGCGTCATGCCTATTTAAGCATCCTCCTTGCATTTTTTATGGGGAGGTAAGCTGGGAGGGAAGCAGGTGGTAGGTATAGAATTCAGCTATTAAGGTACAGAGGTAAAGTCAAATCGGAAACTATTAACTGCTCATTTTTCATAAATTGGCTGCATATGTGTCTATCAAAATCCTATGACTACATTTTCAGTACATTGGAAAGCACTTAGTGGCCATGTAGCATGATGAGTACTGGAGGGGTTGAGGGGGGTTGGGGGGATGAGGAAATTTTAAAAAAACAGCTGTGATTCATGCTTTCTCGGGGCTTACAGTCTAAGGAAGAAGAAATGTACACATGCATTGTGATAACGACAAGTATCTGCTAAATGTTACTGTCAAATGGACAGGAGGGGACAGTTCAGGACAGCCTGGGGTTAGTCTGCAGAAGGAGCTGCTAATATGGGGTAAACCAGCCATCGTGTAGCCCTGGCCAGAGAAAAAGCCCAAAGTCAAAGCTGAGTCTTGGCAAAGGAAAGGTCTAGCAGGCAGCCCACTCACTCCAGTGGGCACTGCAAGCAGAGCCTCTGATCTGGGGGCGGGATTGTTTATAGATGTTCTTAGGTGACAGGTACACTGAGCCACCTAGCAACTCCTCAAGCCAATCTTTTGTTTGCTCTAACCCTGTATTTTCAGCCATCATCCCAGGGACGCAGCTTTGCTCTGTAGTCAACAGTGTGGTTCCTAAAATCTGTATTACAAAGGGCCAGCAGAATAGTAGCGAAATGGAATTACGGATATTCCCTTTCTTCTTTTCTTTTAAAAAGATTTTATTTATTTATTCATGAGAGATACAGAGAGAGAGGCAGAGACCGGGCAGAGGGAGAAGCAGGCTCCTCGCAGGGTGCATGATGCGGGACTCGATCCCAGGACCCTGGGATCATGCCCTGAACCAAAGGCAGATGCTCAACCACTGAGCCACCCAGGGGTCCCCGGATATTGCCTTTCTTCTTGGCTAGACTCTTACCACTGTGTAGACTACCACCAGTAAAGAATAGGTGCTCAGTAAATGTTTTTTTTTTTTTAATCAGTAAATGGTTGTTTAAAGAAGTGAATGAGTTGCCTTAGATTGCTTTCATGAGTTTTAATGACCGATCTCCTCTATGAACAAACAGTAGAAGAATCCATTTTTATCTATCATTGTTCTTATTTTTGTAACATTTGCCTACAATAAAATCTACTAATTTTACCCATGCTCTTTTTTTTTTTTTTTTTTTTTTACCCATGCTCTTTAATGACTTTTGACAAAGGTATACATTTGTGTAGCCACCACCACAGTCATAATGATATAAAACATTTCCATTGACCCAGCAAAGAGCTCCTTTTCACCTTGCAGTTAATCACACCTGTGCACCTCAGCCCTTGGGATCTACTGTCCTGATTTCTGTGCTCTGTTTTGCCTTTCTCCTATTTCACATAAGTAGAGTAATGCATTAAGCAATATTTTGTTGGCATCCGTTCACTTGGCAGAAAACTGTAGAGATGCATCCATGTTGTCGGTTTATCAGAAGTCCACCCTGTGGATGAACCACACTTTATCTCCTCACTAGTTGATAGGCATCGTATTGCTTTCAGTTGGTTTAAACGATGAATCAAGGTATTGCAAATCATTTATCTTAAGTAAATAGCTAAGATAGAGATTGCTAGACCAGGTAATAATATCTCTTTAACACTTGAAGAGGAACACAAACAGCTTTCCAAATTGGCTCTACCATTTTGTGTTTCCACCAGCAATGCATGAGGGTTTCTTGTGTTTTGTAGCATCACCAATACTGAAGTTTATCAGTCTTTATTTATTTTTTAAATTTTAAGTTCTAATTGTTTTTTTTTTAACTTTTATTTATTTATGATAGTCACAGAGAGAGAGAGAGGCGCAGAGACACAGGCAGAGGGAGAAGCAGGCTCCATGCACCGGGAGCCCGATGTGGGATTCGATCCCGGGTCTCCAGGATCGCGCCCTGGGCCAAAGGCAGGCGCCAAACCGCTGCGCCACCCAGGGATCCCAGTTCTAATTTGTTATACAGTGGTACAAGATGATGCTTTTTTATTTATTTATTTATTTATTTATTTATTTATTTATTTATTTATTTATTTATTTATTTATTTATTTATTATTGGTGTTCAATTTGCCAACATATAGAATAACACCCAGCGCTCATCCCATCAAGTACCCCCCTCAGTGCTTTACCTGATGGCTAATGATGTTATCCTATAACATGGGTCTTGATCTTCTGATTTTTTTTTTTTTTTGGTGAAATTTCTGTTGAAATATGTTACCCTTTATTTATTTAAATGTTGCTTCTTGCTATTCAGTTGTAAGTGTCTTGTGTTATTACGGATACGAATTTCATTATGCAGTCTTTTATTTAGGTAAAGTTCACATGAGAAAATTCACTGTTTCAACTATTTTAGAGACTACAGTTTCAGTGGCTTCTCATCTATTCATAGTATTGTGCAACTATCACAGCTATCTAAATCCAGAACATTCTGACTACCCCAAGGTAGCCCTGTACATATTAAGTAGTCACTTCTCATTCTTTCTCGCCCTAGACCCTATACCACCAATCTGCTTTATTATTTCTGTGGATTGTCCTATTCTGCAAATTTCATTTAAACAGAATCATACATAGATTTTTGAGTCAATTCTTTCACGTAGTATAATGTCTCTAAAGTTCATTCATGTTGTAGTATGTGTCAGTACTTCATTCCTTTTTATGTCTAAATATTCTATCATGTGTAGATTGCATTTTATTTGTCCATCAATTCGTGGACATTTTGGTTATTTCTACTTTTTGGATATTTTAAGTAATGATGCTGTGAATATCAGTGTACCTTTGAAACCTGTTTTAAGTTGTCATAGTTAATTTTATCCATCAACTTTACTAGGACATGGTAACCAGGTATATGGTCAAATGTCTAGATGTTGCTGTGGGGGTACTTTTTTAGTTGACGCTAATGATTTTGGGGGAAGCTTTTTAAATATATTTTTATTTTTTAATATTTCTATTGTGTAGTTAACATACAATATTATATTAGTTTCGGGTGTACAACATAGTGAGTCAACATTTATATACATCATGAGGTGATCACCATGATAAATCTAGTTATCGTCTATCACATATTTGTTACATATTGTTAAATATTTTCCCTATGCTGTACATCGTATCTCCCTGTTTCATTTATTTTATATGTGGACATTTGTACCTTTTAATATACTTGCACTATTTTGTCCAATCCCCCCACTCCCCTGCCCTTTGGCAACCACCAGATATTTCTCTGTATCTATGAGACTGTTTCTGTCTTGTTTTGACTTTTTTTTTTTAGATTCCACATACAAGTGAAATCATATGGTATTTGTCTTTTCTCTGTCTTTTTCACTTAGCATAATACCCTCTAGGTCCATCTATGCTGTTGCAAATGGCAAGATTTCATTCTTTTTTAATGCTGAGTGACATTCCATTGTGTAAGTACTTATACATGTACATATATATACATACATACACACCACATCCTCTTTATCCATTCATCTATTGATGGACACTTAGGTTGCTTCCATATCTTAACTGTTGTAAATAATGCTGCCATGAAAATAGGGGTGCATTTTTTTTATGAACTAGTGTTTTTGTTTTTGTTTTTGTTTTTTCATATAAATACCTGGAAGTGGAATTGCTAGATCATATGGTAGTTGTGTTTTTTAGTTTTTTGAGCAACCTTTACATTGTTTTCCATAGTGGCCACACCGTTTCACATCCCTATCAGCAGTGCATCAGGGTTCCCTTTTCTCCACTTGGCCATACTTCTTACCTTTTGTCTTTTTGGTAATATATATTCTGACTGCTATGAGGTGAGGACATACTGTGGTTTTGATTTGCATTTTCCCTGATGATTAGTGATGTTGAGAATCTTTTCATGTGTCTGTTGGCCACCTGGATGTTGTCCTTGGATAAATGTCTGTTCATGTCCTCTGCCCATCTTCAAATTGAATTGTTTCATTTTTTTTTTTTTTTGGATATTGAGTTGTGGGAGTTCTCTATATATTTTGGATATATCATAGTTATATGATTTGCAAATACCTTCTGATGAGATTAATTTGTTTTAATCCTAGTTGGTTAACATATAGTGTAATACTGGTTTCAGGAATATAATTTAGTGACTCATCACTTACATATAACACCCAGTGCTCATCACAAGTGCCCTCTTTAATACCCTTCACCCGTTTAGCCCCTGAGATTAACATTAAATCACCCCATAGCCCTGTCAAGTTGACAGATAAGAGTAACCATCACAAATATGTTAAAGGTTGGGACACCTGTGTGGCTCAGCGATGGAATGCCTACCTTTGGCTCAGGGCGTGATCCTGGATCTGGGTATCAAGTCCTGCATCGGGATCCCTGCGAGGAACCTACTTCTCCCTCTGCCTGTGTCTCTGCCTCTGTCTGTCTCTCATGAATAAATAAATAAAAACTTTAAAAAAAAACAAATATGTTAAAGGCAATTCTGGTGAGATGTCAGAAAGGAAAGAGGAGCACTGTAGAGAAAATGTGTATGTTCTTAGAGAATACATATATATTTTTATGGACAAAATGTTAGTAGAAATATGAACATTAACAGTGCTTATGTTGAAGTCTTGAATGGAAATGAGGAACATGCTACTGGAAACTGGAAAACAACTGATGCATTTTATAAAGTAACAGAATGTGGCTAATTATTTTATTGTTTACTGGAAAGTAGAAAGTTCATCACTCGTAGGGGATCAACTTGGATATTTAGCTGAGTAGATTTCCATGCAGAGTATGAAAGGAGTGGCTAACAACAAATTCCTTTTTGTATTGCCGTACATATCTCTATCTTAAAAGGAACTGATGTCTGCAATTCTTGAGTGTTTCTTGGTTGCTGCATCACAAAATGGTTTACTTGTTGGCTTTTTTTTTTTTCTGTAGAAACTTAAATTCTCTGGACTGCTAAGTCAATTTCCAATTGTCCGTTTGCTTTTCCATTTTCCAAAATTGTTTTGCATGTCTTGTGATCTTTTGTTTCTTCTCTTGTTTCTGACTTTGCAAATTTATGACTTTAAATATTTTACTGTCATTTTAGTGGGGTTAGGTTGAGAGCAGAGGTTAATGTGTGGATTAAATTTACCATGTTGAGTGAAATAAATGCCTATAAATGACTGTCAGGGACCTTGGAAGCTCCTCATTCTGACGTGATAAAGGTTCCACCCTTTCGGAATTAGCCTTCATGTTGAACATTTGACTTATACCTTTAAAGTGAATTAACCATTAATTTGGCTATTACAATATTCCAATACATGAATGAACTCAGTCATTTGTATGCTTTCAAATTAAATGAGTCTGTTCTACTCTGCCATGCATAGGCTTCTCATCCTTACAATAACCATATGAATTAAGAATTATTTTCCCTTTTTGAGGAAATTGTGATTGAGTGAATATAGGTACGTTGTGTAAGAGCACATATCTAGTAAATGCAGAGCTGGAGCACAAACACAACTTTTTTTTTTTCTAAAGCATGCTTGTAGCAACATTCCTCATTCTTACTACAGTGCCGGCTCCTGCAAATTTTGTAAGTTTATTATAACTTCTAAAAAATCAGGTGTTTTTCATAGATTTCGTCTTTGCTACTGTGAATAGCTTCAATGGGTAATGGTGAATGCTACAATGTGTTTGCTTTTTTATGTCTCTTTGACCTTTAGGATTGAAAACTGAACTTCATGGTCTAAGAAAGATTCCTGAATGATTTCTTTCCGCTAAATCCTATAGTACTTCACTACCTGGAAGGTCTGCAAAGAACCTATGTGCGTGAATGAAGTAGGAGGTGAGTGAGATTATATAACTTGGTTCATAGATGATATAATTTCTCATTATTCTCACTGTTTGAGAGAAGAAGGAACAAAGGAGAAGACATGTGGGAGTGTAGAAAATGCAAAGTGGAGATATTAATGCTGCAGTATAATCTTCTGTGGGTGTTTAGCCTGGGGACTAAAAGACTAAGGGGAGACATTCTAGTTGTCTTGAAATATTTGAAGAGCTGTCATGTGGAAGAGGGAGTAGATTTTTTTCCTGTAGGCCCAGAGGGCATAACTAGCATTAAGAGGTGAAAGTTACAGGAAAGAAAATTTTCACTCAGTATAAGGAAGAACTTTCTACTAATGCACAGCATTGGAACTGTCTGCTGAATGAAGTCACAGGAAATGTTCATGCCTATTCTGAGTACCTGTGAATTAAGGGTCGTGTTGAGAAGCATCTGCAGGGATGGAAGGATGAAGCAGAATTTAATCTAACCTCTTCTTAATAGTATATCTGTCTCTTTCCTCTCTGTTCTGTCCATCTAATCTAATCTATAACTTTCAAAGAGACAAGATTAGGAGAAAGGAATGTTAAATGAGAAAAGGAATAAATTTGTGTGGATGTGTCTTGAGTGTGTTTTAGGGTATTGGGTGTAGATCTATATCTATGTATCTATATATCTATATATATCTATATCTGTATATATATTTCCCCCCTTTTTGTTTACCAACAAAATAATGACAAGGATAATTCTGTGATAATATACCAGGCTTCAGAAGCACATTTTATAGGATAAATAACTTACGGATCCCAAAAATCTGGGTTCAAATTCAGAATTTCTCAATTTTAGCTTTGTGGTCATGATAAAACCACTGTATCTTCATAAGTCTCTATTTCCTTACTATGAAATTTGAATTACATGTCATAATTATACGGTTATTGTGAAATTAAATAGAACGAGGCACACAAAGCACAGTGCAAACTGTCTAGTATAGAGCCAGTAATAGCAAATACTTTTTCATACATTACCTTACCTTGGTTTTTATTGTTTGTATAAATCTATTACATTAAGCTGATAGAATTTTAATGTAATAATTTAAATTTCCCAGTATCTGATGTCAATAGAATGTAACTGCTTTTCTGATTTGAGAGAGTTTAACCAATGTGAATTGTTTTCATAAAGACAATTTTGTATAACTCATCCCTGTTTCCATGAGAGTGTGTCACTTTCACTTGGCAAAATTTAACAGAAGGCCAGCCTATGGAAATATTTCCCTAAAAAATAACACATCATTTATTTATTTTAAAATTTTGACTTGTAAAATAGTTGCATTACATTTTTACTTATTTACTATTGCTTTGAAGTTATTTTTATGAAGGATAAACCATTTTGATGCTATAATTCCCAGAGACTATTTTAATTCTTAATTATCTGTAAAAAAAATATCTATAGTTTTCTTTCTCACAGCCCTGCTTATTTGTAGATATTATTTTTAACATCTGTGTAGGGAAGTTTGGGGATGCCTGGGTGGCTCAGTGGTTGAGTTTCTGTCTTCACTGGCCTGAGTGGCTCAGGGCATGATCCCAGGATCTGGGATCGAGTCCCATATCGGGCTCCCTACATGGAGCCTGCTTCTCCCTCTGCCTATGTCTTTGCCTCTCTCTCTGTGTTTCTCATGAATAAATAAATAAATATATTTTTTAAAAAGAACTGTGTGAGAAAGTTTGTAGACACATACTTAAATTCAGAATTAGAAATGGAACTAGATAGGACAATGAAATTTTATACCTCTGATTGTGCTATAATGATATGCTTAAGAAGTTCCTTTAGTGCAGGCAATGACAACTATATATTCAAATGTACTAGAGAAACTTCATGTGTGTGTTGATTTCTGTATAGTTTCAGAGTTCATCATGGCAAATATATAAGGTATGCACATATTACACCATTCATGCCTGATTATTTGATAAAAGACATGTGTGTGAGTGTACTGGTGTAGGAGTATGTGCTTATCCTCAACTTTGTGTGCTTGTCTAAATGATAAAGATTTTGGGTGTATGTTTACTTTCAGAACCTAAATCTTGTTAACCAATGAGGAATGTTTGTTTCAGTTTTGCTGCTACATTAATTATTTCTGATTGAATTACATACTTGATCATATGAATCATGAATTAGAGTCTCAGATTAATATGATGAAAAGTATCAACTAGCACGTTTTCAATTTAGTTATTTTCTTCATAGTTCCCATCAATATTTCTTTGTTCTTACTAATTTTTGAAATTCTTTTGATTAAAATATAAAACTACTGAAAAAAATAATGAGGAAAACAAAAATAATTCAATATATTAAAAATCAAACTAATCAAGAGATACATTTTAATAAGATTTCTTCCTTGTGTGTGTGTGTGTGTGTGTGTGCAGGAGATGGAAAAAAATAGCCATGGCAAGTGACATGCATATGAAATTGAGATGTCATTGGGCAAAAACATTAGAATCATAAATATCAGAAAAACACTAGTCTCTAGTAATTTTCTATAATCTTTAGCGATCTTTTCATTTCTACAGAACATGTGAAAGGAGTTGATAATGAATTTCTCTTTCACCAAAATGACAGTCATCCAGCTGATATATGGTTGTAGATAAAAATGTGGAGTTATATAGTTTGTAGCCTGAAGCTTCACATAATATGTTAACGCAAGCTTTCTGTGTCCTTCAATAATCATTGAAAATGTGACTTTTTTATGACCACAAAATAATAAATTACAAGAATAGAAAGGAATGTTTTTGTTGATTCACTTATTGAACATTTAAATTACTTTCCATTTTTTGCTTAAATTAACAGTGGTACAGTGAAGATATACATACTCAAAAGTTTTCATGTGTCTTCTAACTTCTGTTCACTATATTTACATATTTAGATTAAGGCATATTAAAATTTTAAATTTCTTTGATTCTTATCACCACACCACATTCCAGAACATCTGTGCCAATTTATAATTCTACAACTAAATTAATATGAAAAAAATTAGATGTTGCTGAACCCAATAAGAGGAATAATATAAAGATCAGAAAAAGACCTGTTATATTCAGGCAGTGACATTACCTTACAGAGCTTGAAATGGAAATGGTTTTGTTTTCAAGAAAATAGCAAAAATAGTGGAAATTATAGAGAAATTTAAGAAATAATTAGAATTTATGAAAAGGAGCCAAATTTAGGGGCACCTGGGTGGCTCAATGGTTGAGCATCTGCCTTTGGCCCAAGCCATGATCTCGGGGTCCTGGATTGAATCCCACATCAGGCTCCCTGCTGGGAACCTGACTCTCCCTCTGCCTATGTCTCTGCCTCTCTCTCTGTGCCTCTCATGAATAAATAAATAATTTTTTTAAAGAAGGAACCATATTCATGTTTTAGAAATAAATACAGTATCTCAAACTAAAGCCATATTGATATGTTTAACAGAAGATGGGACATTGCAGGAGACAAATGAGTGAAAAGGAGAAGTTGTGAACTAAAAATATTTGGTATGAAGCACAGGGCCAAAAGAATTTTAAAAGATGGACATAGTATAAGAAAAATGTTACAGTAAAAAAAAATAACATATGTAATTTGAGTTACAGAAAGAAATGAGAGAAAACAGAGCAGATGCAATATTTGAAGATGTGATATCTAAAATTGATAGAAGGCCTCAACTCACAAATTTAAGATTCCTAGTGAATCCCAAGCAGAATAAATGCAAATAAAGCAACACATATGCATTTCTTAGTCAAAGTTCTCAAAGAAAAAAAAAAGATATACAACTTTTTTTCCTCTGTTTTTAAAAATAAGGTTATTTTCAAGTAAGCATCAGTAACATTAAAAGATGGATTTTCTTCAAAGGTAAAAAGAAAGCAGAATACAATTGAATGGCATTGTTAAAACGCAGAAATAAAACCAAATTGGAAAATCTTACCATCCTGTCACACTAGCCCTTAGACTATTTGGGTGCTATAATAAAATACCATGAACAGGTAGCTTACACACAACAGAAATTTATTTCTCACAGTTCTGGGGGTTGGGAAATCCAACATCAAGATGCCAGCAGATTCACTGTCTGATAAAAACCCATTTCCTGTTTCATAGATGCTGTGTCTTCACATGTTAAAAGGGGAAAGCAAATCCCTTTGTGGCCTTTTTTGTAAGGGCACTAATACCGTTCATGAGGGCTCTACTACCATAATTATTTCATCTTCTCCCAAAGGCCCCAGTTCCTAACACATCACCTTGGAGGTTAGGATTCCAACATTTTATATTTTCAGAGGATAAGCAATCAGGCCATAGCAATCTACAGGGAAAATATTCTTCAAAACAGAAAGTTAAGTAATATTCAAAAGATGCTGAAAGAATTTATCAGTCAAGCAGACAAAGCAGGAGAGATTATCCAATGGGAAAAAGTCAGTCTCTTCAACAAATGGTGTTGGAAAACTTGGACAATAGCATGCAGAATAATGAAATTGGACCACTTTCTTACATCACCCACAAAAATGAGTTCCAAATGGATGAAAGGCCTAAATATGAGGCAGGAAACCATCAAAAATCCTAGAGAAGAACACAGGTAGCAACCGTTTTCACCATGACTGTAGCAACTTCTTACTAGACACATCTCTAGAGGCAAGGGAAATAAAAGCAAAAATGAACAATTGGGAGTTCATCAAGATAAAAAGCTTCTGCACAGCAAAAGAAACAACACCACTAAAAGACAACCTACAGAATGGGAGAAGATATTTGCAAATGACATATCTGATAAAGGGTTAGTATCTAAAATCTATAAAGAACTTAACAAATCAACACCTAAAAAACCCCAAATAATCCAGTTAAGAAATGGGCAGAAGACATGAATAGATATTTTTCCAAAGACGATATACAGATGGCCAAAAAACACATGAAAAGATGCCAAGGTCACTCACCATCAGGGAAATTCAAATCAAACCATGATGAGATACCACCTGAAACCAGTCCGAAGGGCTAAAATTAACAACTCAGGAAACAACAGATGTTGGCGAGGATGTGGAGAAAGGGAAACTCTCTTGCACTATTGGTAGGAATTTAAGCTGGTGCATCTATGGTGGAAAACTGTATGTCAGTGCTTCGAAAAATATAAACATAGCACTGCCCTGTTACCCAACAATTGCACTACTAGGTATTTAGCCAAAGGATACAAAAATACTGATTCACAGAGGCATATGAACCCTGATGTTTATGGCAGCATTATTAACAATAGCCAAATTATGGAAGGAGCCCAAATGTCCATTGACTGATGAATGGATAAAGAAGATGTGGTGTACACACACCGACACACACACACACACACACACACTAGAATATTGCTCATCCATCAAAAAGAATGAAATCTTGCCATTTGCAATGATGTGGTTGGAGCTAGAGAGTATTATACTAAGTGAAATAAGTCAGAGAAAGTCAGAGAAGACCATCTGATTTCACTCACATGTGGAAGTTAAGAAACAAAACAGATAAACATAGGGGAAAGGAAAAACCATTAAGCAAATCTTAAGAGACTTTTAACTATAGAGAACAAACTGAGGGTTGCTGGAGGAGAGGTGGCCATGGGATGGGCTAAATGGATGATGGAGGTTAAGGAGGGCACTTGTGTTAAGCACTGGGGGTATCACATGTAAGTGATGAATCACTAAATTCTCCTGAAACCAATATTAAAGTATATGTTAAGTAACTAGAATTTAAAGAAAAAATTGATATATATATATATATATATATATATTTATACTGGAAAAAATATATAAGTGAATTCTTCAAATTGAAATTAATGACACTACATGAAAGCAAAATCACAAGAAAAAATGAAGGACATCAATCTGTTAATATGTAATTATAAAAGAATATTATAACAATGTAGTGAGGTTTATAATAAATGTATAGATGTATATATAAGGTAAAGATCACACAAGACATGGAAAGAGTAACTACAGGTGTATTTATACTTCTGTGAGAATCTTGCATTCTATAGAAATAGTAAAAATACTAAAGAAAAGAATAGATTATAGTAGTCTAAAAATGTATACTTTAATTTCGTGATACCAATAAAAGAATAATAGAACAAATAATGAAAATCTAATCTAAGAAAAAATTGTATTTGAACACATGACTAATTGAAAGGAAATGTATTTACCAAAATGAGATGTAGATGAGATATAATAAAATAAATAGAAAATGGTTGACTTGAGCTTTCCTTTATTAGTCACTGTTTTAAATGTAATTGTACTAAACTTTCTGTTGAAAGGTAAAGATTGTCAGAGTGATTTAAATACAATTATAGGCCCTTTAAAGAAGAGATACATTGAGGGCACCTGGGTGGCTCAGTCAGTTAATCATCTGACTCTTGGTTTTGGCTCAGGTCATGATATCAGGGTGGTGAGATCCAGCCCTGCATTGGGATCGACACTCAGCATAGCAGAGTCTGCTCCAGATTCTCTCTCACTTCTTCCCTCCCCCTCCCCCTTGCCCCTTTCTTCTCTCCCTGTTCATATGCTCTCTCCTTCTCTCATAAATGAATAAAATCTAAAAAAAAACATAATAAAAGTGAGATACATTATAATACAAAATTTAAGAAAAAAGATGGAAAGAATATACCATGCAAACTATAATCCTTTTTAAAGTTTTTTTTAAAGATTTTATTTATTTATTCATGAGAGACACAGAGAGAGAGGAGAGAGGCTGAGACACAGGCAGAGGGAGAAGCAGGCTCCATGCAAGGAGCCTGAAATAGGACTTGATCTTTGAACTCCAGGATCACGGCCTGGGCCAAAGGGAGGTGCTCAACTGCTGAGCCACCCAGGCATCCCTGCAAACTATAATCTAATGAAAGTATAGTTTAATAGTTTTTAAAAATCATTATATCAGACCTTGTTAAAATTAAGAACTTTTATTTTTTGAAAAGGAAACCTATACATACAAAGCAAGAAGATAATTAAAATAAGTATCTAACAAATGGCTCTATTCAGAATATGTAAAGAAACCCTGGAAGTGAATAAGACAAGACAGGCAATGTAACTTAAAATTAGATGGTGAAAGGGCATGAGCACGACTTTCAGAAAACAGCATATCTTTATGACCTATAATCACATAGAATGATGTTCAAAGTCATCAGTCTTAATTAAATGCAAGCGAAAGCCACAAAGATACACCAGCACATGTCCGGATGACTAAAATTGAAGAGACAATGATACCAAGTGTTGACAAGGATGTGAAAGAACTGGAACTCTCATACTTTGCTGGTGGAAGTGTAAATTGCCGTCAGCTTTTTACAAATCCAATTGGCACTGTATTGACCCAGCAGTTTCACTCCTTGATGTATAAGAGAAATGAGTTATGTTCATTATGATATAGTTAAGAATGTCTGTAGCAGTTTTATTTATTGTAGCCATGAACTAGAATCAGCCCAAATGTCTGTCAGTTAGAGGATGAAGAAATAAATTGTGGTAGACTTACATAATGGAATATTACATGGCAACAAAAATATAAATCATTGCTCCACGCGACAATGCAAAAGAAGAAAGAAAGAAGCTTACTACAAAATAATGCCTACTATAGCTTTCCATTCCTATGAGGAAGGCAAAACACATGTAGGGCAATAGCAGACAGAATGGTGATTACTTTAGGTATGTGGTTTGAATGGGAGGTGTAAGAGAGGGATTTTTTAAAATATTTTATTTATTTATTCATGAGAGAGAGAGAGAGGCAGAGACACAGGCAGAGGGAGAAGCAGGTTCTATTCAGGGAGCCCCATGTGGGACTTGATCCTGGGATTCGAGGATCACGCCCTGGGCTGAAGGTGGAACTAAACCTCTGAGCCACCCCGGCTTCCCAAGAGAGGGAATATGTGGGGGTGCTTGAATTCTGTTTCAGTATCAATGGTAGTGATTACAAAATTATATTAATCACATTGTCCCTTAAGATTTTCTTTATTCATTATGCCTCTATATGATCAAATGAAACAGGTTTCATAGGTTATGGAAAATAGGACAGGAGGCAAAATATATATATATATATATAAGATTATATATATATATAAGATTTTATTATATATTATATATAATTTTATTATATAATTTATATATATATATATGATTTTATTTACTTGAGAGAGAACCTGAGTGGGGGGGGAGGAGAGCAGACTCCCCACTGAGCAGGAAGCCTGACACAAGGCTTGATCCTAGGACGCTGTAATCATGACCTGAACTGAAAGTAGACACTTAACCAACTGAGCTACCCATGTGCCCCAAATTATAATGACGTTTAAAAGATGAGTATTGTAAGCACTGAAAAGAGATGAAAGATGAAAAGCTTCCAAATTTTAAAAGAAATAGTAGAAAATAAAAAATAAATCTAGATTATTATGAAAGACTAAAGTAAAACAAAAAAGAGGAATCTACAAGAAAATAGCATCATGGGAATAAGATGCCCTTTAGGAACAAATTTATATCATCAATACATGCAAATGAGGTAAGTATCAGTTATTATAGGAAAATGCAAAGGCTGATTAAAACCATAACGATTGGCGCATAACCTAGGTGGCTCAGTCATTTAAGTGTCTGACTTTGGCTCAGATGATGTTTCCAGGGTCCTGGGATTGAGCCCTGTGTCAGGTTCCTGCTCCGTGGAGTGTCTGCCTCTCTCTCTCTCTCTGCCCCCCCCCATGTTTCCTCTCTCTCTCTCTCTCTCTCTAGTAAATAAATAAAATCTTTAAAAATAAATAGGGGTGCCTTGCTGGCTTAGTTGGTTAAGCATCTGCCTTTGGCTCAGGTTGTGATGCCAGGGTCCTGGGATGGAGCCCTGCATTGGGGTCTCTGCTTACTGACTCTCTCTTTCTCTGGCAAATAAAAAAATAAAAAAAATCATAATGAAACTATATTTTCAAATATAGCTTATACAGTTTTTTAAAAAGATTTTATTCATTTGCCCTTGAGAGACACAGAGAGAGAGAGAGGCAGAAAAATAGGCAGAGGGAGAAGCAGGCACCTTGTGAGGAGCCCAATGTGGGACTCGACCCCAGGACTTCAGGACCCCAGGACCCCAGGATCATGACCTGAGCCAAAGGCAGATGCTCAGCCCCTGAGCCACCCAAGTGCACCACTTGTACAGTTTTTAAATATGGAAAGATAGCAAAGTAAACTGATATGATAGAACACGAAAAGAAAATCTTTATATATTATCAGACCTGGATGAATTCAAGTCAAAACAATAATTAGTATATAGAAATTATGATAAACAGCATATCAGAAGTTATGCGATCTTGAGTAGGCTAGAGAGATATAGGAGAAAAGGTATTGAAAGCATAGGATGGATCTCTGTGAGCTGATGATGAGATGAGTCCCTGCACTAATCTGTGGTCTAGAAAGAGCTCTTTAAATTCCTTTCACTAGCTCAGGAATTAAAAAGGAAGCTTGTATCTGCCTGTGACTCAAGGAAGGGAAAGCAGCTACGTGAAATTAAAGAACTAGACTTACAGCATATGCAGCGAAATATGAACTAACAGCTCCTTCCTGGTATGTAACTTTTATAACAAGAGAATTAGCCTTAAGTTGGGAAAATTACATAAAGCGAATGAGAAACAATCCATAGCAACAGTTTGACAGAATGGACAACACATGAATCTCATGTATCAACCAATTCCTACTGATTACAAGTTCATAATTGAAAAACAAATTTCAAAGAGAATGAATCTAGTAGACCGTATGTAATATGATTTGTATATATTTATATAATGAGGATGGATTACATATCTATGTCAATATATGCTTTTTGTGCATTTGTTATACCTAGAAGGAATCAGAAGTTCATAAAATGCTTTTTTTAAAAAAGATTTTTTTTAATTTATTTATTCATGAGAGACAGAGAGAGAGAGAGGCACAGACACAGGCAGGGGGAGAAGCAGACTCCGTGGAGGGAGCCTGACGCAAGACTTGAACCCTGGTCTCCAGGATCACACCCCAGGCTGAAGGCAGCGCTAAACCGCTGAGCCACCAGGGCTGCCCCAAAATGCTGTCTTACTGGAGAAGGACAGAGGAATGGGAAAAGGAAAGGAAAGTAGAACTACATTTGCAAATTTGTACTTGAATTTTTATTTTATAATAGGCTCATTTACTACATTCTAAATATTTAAAAATAGACATACAAACCTAAGAACATTTAAAACCTACACACTAGAGTGGTTGACTTTGTAAAATTTTTAATGTAAAATAATCACTTTGTTTTTTAAAAACTGATCTAGAAACAGATAAAAGAATAAGAAAAATAGAGGTCAGAACACGTCCAAACTCATTCTATGAAACTAGAATCACCTCGATATGAAAACCAGACAAAAATGTCATAAGAAAACTACAAATCAAATTGCCTTATGAATATATACCAAACGTTTCTTAATAAAATACTTAGAAACCAAATCCAGCAGTATATGAAAAGCATATACCATGACCAGCAGAATTTATCCCAGGAATGTAAGATTGGTTTAACACCTAAAAACCATATAATGTTCTATACAAATAGAAAAAAGGACAAAAACAACAGTATTAATATCTCAGTAGATGCAGAAAAAGCATTTGACAAATTTAACATTTTTTTCATGAAAACACTCAACAATCTAATCAACCTGACAAATGATTTCTTTTTATTTTATTTTATTTATTTATTCATGAAAGACAGAGAGAGAGAGAGAGAGAGGCAGAGACACAGGCAGAGGGAGAAGCAGGCTCCATGCAGGGAGCCTGATGTGGGACTTGATCCCGGGACTCCAGGATCATGCCCTGGGCCGAAGGCAGGCGCTAAACCGCTGAGCCACCCAGGGATCCCTGACAAATGACTTCTATGAAGTATGCCTAATATCTTAATTGCGAAACCCTGAATCTTCTCTGCCTAAGATTAGAAACAAGAAAAGGAGATCGCCAATTCTGTTTGACATTATACTGGATATTCTAACCAGAGTAATCAGACGATAAAAGGAAGTGAAAGTCATGCACACTGGAAATAAATAGTAAAACCATCTTTCTTGTTGATATGTTCTTGTGTATAAAAATCCTGGAGAAAAAAAAATCCTGGAGAATACATATACAGCTATAAGATACAGTACAGAGAATGAATTCCCATGTAATGGATTTTAGTTAATAATATATTGAAAATAGTTTATTAAATGTGTGGTTCCAGGAACATTCTACAGTAATACAGGATTGTTAATAGTAGGAGAAAACACTGTGTGCAGGAGAGAGGGGATATGTGAGAATTTTCATAAAAATTCTCTCTATCCTTAAAACGGCTCTAAAAATATGGTCAGTTAACAAAATAGAGCTAATAAATGATTTCAGCAAGGTTGCAAGATCCATATATAAAAATCAGCTGTATTTCAGTACATACACTTCAAATGAACAATCTGAAAATGAAATTCAAAAGCAATTTTATTTATATGATCAAAAAATAAATTTAACAAAAGAAGTGAAAATTTGATGTTCTTAAAAATACAAAACATTTTCGAGGGCACCTAGGTGGTTCAGTCAGTTAAGCCTCCTATTCTTGATTTTGTTTCAGTTCATGATCTCAAGGTCGTGAGTCCGCATTGGGCTCTGCACTCCTCAGGGAGTCTGCTCAAGATTCTCTCTCTCCCCCTTCCCCATGCATGCTCACTCTCTCAATTAATGAATCCTAAAAGAATACAAAACACTGTTGAAATAAACTGTAGAAGACCCAAATATATGGGATATCCTTTCATGTTCATGGACTGGAAGACATGTTGGTTGACATTACGCTCTAAGAAGATCTACAGATTCAGTGCAAGTCCTGTCAAAATTCTAGAAGAGTTTTTTCTTTGTAGAAATTTAAAAGTTGATGCTAAAATTCATATGGAAATGCAATAGAAGATATCTAAAACAGTCTTAAAAGAGCAAATTTGGGGACTCATAATTGCTAATTAGAAAATTACAGCAGACAAAGCTACAGTAATCAAGACAGTAAGGTATTAGATGCGGATAGACATGTAGATCAATGGAATATAACTGAAAGTCTAGAAGCCTCATATTTATGGTGAACTGATTTTCAACAAGGGTACCTGTAGAATTTAGTGAAGAAAGAAAAAAATTAAATATGCTGGCATAACTGGATATCCCCTGTGAGTGAATTATTTCAGAAATCTGTCTCACACCATATGTAAAAATCAAGTCAAAATGGAACAAGAATATATTTTTTGATTTATTAAAATTTTTAATGTACAGATAATCACTTTGTCATTAAACAGTGATTTAGAAACACAGATTAAAGGATAAGTAAAATAGGACAGAAGAGCTAAAAAATCAAGAGCTAAAATTATAGAAGTCTTTTTTTCCTTTTTTTAAAGATTTTATTTATTTATTTGTAGAGAGAGAGAGAGGCAGAGACACAGGCAGACGGAGAGGCAGGCTCCACGCAGGGAGCCTGACGTGGGACTCGATCCCAGGTCTCCAGGATCATGCCCCAGGCCGAAGGCAGGCGCTAAACCGCTGAGCCACCCGGGCTGCCCTAAAATTATAGAAGTCTTAGAGGAAAATAAAGGTTTAAATGTTGTAACCTGGATTACATAGTAGTTTATTAGTTAGAACATCAAAAGTAATAATTGATAAAGGAAAAATGGATAAGCTGACATAAAAAATTAAAAATTTTGTTTTTTAAAGGACACCATCAAGACAATGAATCCCTAAGCCAGGAACAGGAGAAGATATTTCCAATTTATTTATCTTATATGCAGTTTATATGTAAAACATATATGTATTTTTTTTTGAGAGAGAGAGAGAGTGCGCACCCCCACAAGTGAGCATGGCAGGAGAGGGGCCAGAGGAGAGGGAGCGAGAGAATATTAGGCAGGCTCCATACTCAGCATGGAGCCCAACACAGGGCTCAATCTCACAACTCTGAGATCATGATCTGAGCCAAAATCAAGTCAGAGGATTAACTGACTGAGCCACCCAGGCTCCCCTAGAATATATTATTTGATTAGGTTAATATATAGAAGAATATATATATTATATATATAATATATATATTAATATATATTAATATATATTTTGATTAGGTTGTCTAATATATATATATATATATTTAAAAACTTATTGAACTCCATAGTGAGAAGACAACCTAATCAAAATATAGGCAAAGGATCTGAGTATACAATATACTAAAGAAGAATATATACACATGGCCAATAAGCAAATGAAAAAAAAAATGCTCTGGGGCACCCGGGTGGCTCAGAGGTTGATCATCTGCCTTTGGCTCAGGTTGTAATCCTGGGGTCTGGGATCAAGTCCCACATTAGGCTCCCAACAGAATGCCTGCATCTCCCCCTGCCTGTGTCTCTGTCTCTCTGTGTGTCTCTCATGAATAAATAAATCTTAAAGAAAAAGAAAAAAATGCTCATAATAGTTAGCCATTAGGGAAATGCAGATCAAATCCATAATGGGATACCTGTTTGAACCCAACTAGGTTTGCTGTAATCAAAAGGAGAAATCATGACAAGTGTTGGTTACAATGTAGAGAAATTAGAAACTATATTAAATATAAAACATATGTCCATACAAACACATGTACATAAGTGTTCACAGTAGCATTGTTTATAATAAGCAATGAAAACACTACTGATATCCATCAAGTCATGCATAAAGAAATGTGGTATATCCATACAAAGGAATATTTTCAGTGATACAAGAAGAATGAAGTACTGATACCTGCTCTAGGATGGATGCGTCTTGAAAACCTTATGCTAAGTAAAGGAAGCCAAAAATGAAAGACCACACATTGTATGATTCCACTCATGTGAAATGTCCAGATATCCAGAATGGTCGATTTCATAGATAACAAAAAGTAGATTGCTTGCTGCCAGAGCCTGAAGGAAGCAAGGTGGGATTGGAGGAATTAGGAGTGTGTGTTAATGGGTACTGAATTTCTCTTTGGAGTAATGAAAATGCTCTAAAATTATTTGTGATCATGGGCACACAATTCTTACACTTCTTTGAATATAATAAAATAGACATTGAGTTGAATTGCTACGTGAATTCTATAATTATATGTCAAGAAAGCTAAGTAATCGTTCTGAGTTCACCATAATTGTAGAGAGACTTGGATATCACCATACAGAGGATAGCATAGAAGACAGGAAACTCTAAGCCTACCTTACTGAATTGTATGTACTAATCATTAAAAATGTATTTGCAAACAGAAACAATATGTTTAAAAAAGTGTTAAATTGAGATCAAACAGGACTTGTACCAGTAGTTCAAAGATGTCTCAACATTAGGAAATTTTTAGATGTAAAATACTACATTAGCATATAAAAAGAGAAAACCCATAGAATTCTCTCTTGTATTCTCAAAAGGCTTTTGTTACTATTCAGTCTAGGACTTCCAGTCCCAATATCATGGTGAATTAAATCAAAATGCTTGGAGACCCTTTTATTTAAAAAGCATGCTGGATAAAATGTGAGAAAAATTTTCAGAGCTTAGCTTGCAGAGAAAAAAAAAAATCTGAAAACACCAGGTGCTATAAATAAAGAGGGAACAAAAGCCAGAGAGAGAAGTGTACAAGCTGACACTGCAGATGCTCCCCAAAATGAGTGGGGAGATCTAACTGAAATACAAGTCATATGGATTATGGACATTTAGTTTAACATCCATGAAGCAAAAATTTACAAGGCCTTGCCCTCTGAAACATAGGCTATTAGAAGTTAAATCCCACAATATAGCCAAAACTCTTAAGTATCTTTGCCTCAGGTGAAATGATAATACTAGAGAAGAAGTCATTTTTGAGAAATGTAAACTCCAAGTGTATGTCACACACAGCAACTGAATAGGCTTATTGAAATGTAAGTTACTGAATCCTTAAAAAAATATTTTCTACAATGAAATTTCAGGCCCAGATATTTTCATTGCTAAATTCTGTCAAAAGCTTCAGAAATAAATAATACCGATGTTATAATATTTTGGAAACATGGAAGAGGGAACAGTTCTCAACTCCCAGTAGGAAGCCAGCACTGTTCTAGTACCAAAAGATGACCTAGAAATTGCAAGAGAAAACTACAGACAAATATCTATCCTAAATATAGATGCAAAAACCCTACAAAACATTAACAAATAGAATCCATCAGTATATAAAAAGTACATCAAGAGAAAGTGGATTTTTTTAACTTGGAATATAAAATGGGTTTAACACATTTGAAAATTAATGTTATCCGATACATTGACTCAGAAGTGAAGAAAATCATAGTGTTATGTTCACTTCAGAAAACTAGAAGAAGAAAAAAAACTAGAAGAGAAAGGTTTTTCTTCTACCTACAAAGAGACATCTTAGGAGTCTTCACTTTACATGCTACCTAGTGGTGAGGAACAGCCCTAAAATCAGGAACAAGGATTTACATCTGCATTCACCATTTATAGTCAAAATTGTCCTCCAGACCCTAGGCAATGAAACAGGCTAAGAAAAAAATCTAAAAGGTAGATAGCCTGAGAAGGAACTCTGTTTTTTTGAATATTAGATGATCACGGATGTAAAAATCCTGAGGGATGCACACAATGCTAATGCGAGCAAGTGCATTGTGCACACTAGCAACAATGAATTGGACATTTAATTACCATTCATTAAAGTGTAATAATATATAGTTTAGTCAAGGATAAATTTAACAAAACGTATGTAAGACATATACTCAACTGTCCACATTGCTGAGAAAAACCTAAGAAGTCACGGATCCATGCTAAGATACGGCAGTCAGGAATTTGAAGACTTGACATTTAATGCACAGCATTCCTCCCCTCAATTCAAATTGTCCCAGAACTTGTGAATATGTCCTTATTTGGAAACAGGGTCTTTGCAGATGTAATCAGGTTCAGTTCACGTCATACTGGATGAGGGTGAGCCCCAATCCAATGACTGGGTGGCTGAGCGGTTGAGCATCTGCCTTCAGCTCAGGGCTTGATCCCAGGGGCCCAGGATCGAGTCCCGCTTTGGGTTCCCTGATGAGGAGCCTGTGTCTTCCTCTCCCTATGTCTCTGCCTCTCTCTTTATGTCTCTTATGCATAAATAAAATCTTAAAAAAAAATAAGCCACCCAGTGTGTGGCAATTAGTTACAGCAGACTTAGGAAGGAAATCTACAATGGGATATTTCATAGGAAAAAAAAAAAAGATGAATGAGCAACTGATACACAAAACATGGATGCACCATAAAAACATAGTGAAAACAAGTAGGAATACAAAAATACGTTCTGTATGATTTTCTTTATGTGAAATGTTAGATGAAAATATAGGGAGGTAAAGCCTATCAGCATTCTCCTGGATCCAGGTGTGTGAAGAATTTACTCCAAATGAACATGAGTTAACTTTATAGGGTAAAGAAAATATCCTTTCTTGTTGTATAGTTAGTTGTGTGTAACACTTGTCAGTACTCATCACACTCCTCACCAACGGGATCCATTTTATGCTATTCAAAGCATCTATCAAGAAAGATAATTTAAAAGTAATGTGCCCTCACTATAGCAAATTGGAAAATAAAATAAAATAAAAATAAAGGTCTCATAATTTAATTGGTTAGAGGTCAATCACTATTCAATTTTGAGAGCTGAGATCATATTTTACAAAATTCGATTTTATCCTTATCTTATTCCCAAATTGATCAAAGATTTTCAAGGAAATATTGTTTTGTAATTTTTATGATAGTACCATGAGATAATACCATTTCTTTAAACTTTCCATTTTAAGAAAGATGTTTATAGTTGTTTGCTTTTAATTGTTTAATTCATCTGGGGTTTATCTTATATGTGGTTATCAAAATACAAATCATTAGCAATAGTGTTTTATAGCCAGTGGATTTTTTATTCCCTAGTTATTTGAATCAAACATTTTATCAGATAATACATTCATGAATATTTTCAGCTTGTGCAAGATTTTTTTTTGTCTTGGTTTTGATAACTTCTAAACGTTAATTTTAGGTGAAATTCAGAATAATTTGTGACGTTTTAGAAATAAGGCATATTGATTACTTTTGGACAAAATGGTATCTACATGGGTTCAAGTGATTCCATCCTAAAAGCTGGAACCCTGAAGGTTCTTTTAAGTCTCTCAATAATGTTTTAGACTTGTGAAGATATTAAACACATTATTTATGTTAATTTTATCATTACTGTATAATTTTTTAAAAGATTTTTTATTTATTCATTCACGAGAGACACAGAGAGAGAGAGAGAGAGAGAGAGAGAGGCAGAGACACAGGCAGAGGGAGAAGCAGGCTCTATGCAGGGAGCCCAACATGGGACTCGATCCCGGGTCCCCAGGATCACACCCTGGGCCAAAGGCAGCACTAAACTGCTGAGCCACCCGGGCTGCCCCATTACTGTTATAATTTTATTGTAATTTTGCATTAGATGTATTTCTATTTTCTCATTTATAAGGAAGCTATCGATTTTGTGCATTGACTTTATAATCCATCTTCTGTTGCTAATATTTGTAGTATTTTGTTGTTGCCTTGTGTATTTTCTAGTTAGATAATATGATCACCATTAAAAAATATTATTTTATCACCAATATTTCAAGAGTTAAATCAGTTACTCTTCTCATAGCTTGGGTACGTCACTCAGACTAATATTAAATAACAATTATAATAGTGGATATCATTTCTTTTGTTTCAATGGATGTAACTTGGCTTTTGAATTAAGATAAGTGTCCTTAATCATTGAAAGACAGACAGCATTGCACCGTGGCTGAGAGTATGGCCTTTGGAGTAATTTTGCATTTACTAGTTGTCTGACTTCCGTAGGTTACTCAGCCTCTGAATCTGTCTTCATTTGTAACAGAGGTGAGGTGTTGCTAGTGCCTATCTTACAGAGTGATTGTGAGGATTAAATTATATAATGAATAAAAGGTTTTTTTTCTACTGTGACTGACATACAGCAAGGGCTCAGGAGTAGGAGAAGCAGCAAGTGCAGATGCTAAATAAAACGTGTTTAAGGATTCTCCTGAGGAGCTTGAACCATTTTTCTCATTCTCCCTATTTATATTAGAGATAATAAGATATAACTTATTATATTAATATAAAATATTAATGGACCTCATGACATTAAGTCATGTACTGATAGAATAAAAATACATTCACTTTTATCGTATGCAATACATTTTTAAAAATTAGCATCTTTTTTATTAAGATTTTATTTATTTATTTGAGAGAGAGAGAGAGTACAAGCAGTGGGGATGGTAAAAGGAGAAGAAGGAGCAGACTCCTTGTGGAGCAGGGAGCCCAGTGTGGGACTCGATCCCAGGACCCTGGGATCATGACCTGAGCCAAAGTCAAATGCTTAACCTACTGAGCCACTCAGCCGCCCCAGGAATAGCATCTTTTAATACAAAAATGGATCTGATATGCTGAGATTGTATTAAAAATGTTTTTTAATCTGTACATGTATGATTAGTCTTTACATCTCTTTATGCAAGGTCATAGTATTAACTTAAAGTACGTTTGTAAAATATGAAATTTTGTTGTTTCTGTAGGTGATGGAACTGTTTATATAGCGTAATAATTATCAGTGTTTTGAATTTTGAAAGACAGTTTCTGTAAAACAATATGAGCATAGTGCTATATTTGAGGTAATACTTTTTTTCCATATTCTCCATTATCACTGTCTTACTCAAGTTTTCTTCCTTTAGATAATCTGTATCTTACATAGAAAATCATCCTTTTGATGGAAAATTAATAATTAATAGCATATAATTGTTGGTAGTATTTTCTTATAATTTATATATTGTTCTTATATATATATTTATATATTTTTCTTATAATTTACAAATATCTATCTTCTTTATTGTGGTTTTAGTTCCTTTCTAATTAAAATTGGGTTTGTGTTTACCTTCTACAGTTGATTACAATTGCAAGAAGTTTTTTAAATTTTGTTGTGATTTTTTCCTCTGTATTTTACAAACAGGAGGAAATTATATTGTTCATATTATTTTGTAAGCTGCTTTTTCCCCCACTTAATTTCTTCATATGTCACTAACTTTTATATTCTGATTTTTTTCCCGTAAGTAGTTTTGTGGATTTTCATGGTAACAGATTTATTGGGATACCTACCATGCAATTGACTTATTTAGAGTACAATTAAATAAGTTTAGTATATTCACAGAATCATGTAACCATTAATATAATCAATTTTAGAACATTTTCATCACATCCTAATAAAATCCTGCACCCATTATTTGTAATACTCTCTTGGCATTCATTGTGAGGACAGACTGTGGTTCTTTGAGTATCCTTAATTATTGGACAGCTAGATTGTTTATACTTTATGATATTATAAACAATATTCTGATGGACTTCTTTGTAGCCAAAGTTTATGTTAGAAATCCCTGAGTTGAATGCAAAAACTACCACATATATATATACTAAAAGCTTAAAACCTGTACAACTTTTAAAAAGGATTTTATTTATTTATTTGGGAGAGAGCACACAAGCAGAGCGGAGGGGCAGAGGGAGAAGGAGAAGCAGGGAGCCTGAAGTGGGTCTCAATCCCAGGACCCCAGGGTCATGACCTGAGCCGAAGGCAGACACTTAATTGATTGAGCCACTCAGTTGCCCCAAAACTACAACTTTTAATGAGAAAATAGGTTTCTTCCAAATTGTCCAATGTCAGGTACTGCCATTAAGAAAGCAATTCCAATTCAATGCTTGACAAATAATAGTATATTTTTGTATTATTTTATCTTCCTTCAGATGTTACTAGGTGGAATATATTTTCATGTTTATTAACTGTTTTGGTTTATTTTCTGCTTTAGAAGTATGCTAAAACAATTTTTCTTTTTTTTTCTCCTTTTCACTTTTTTTTAAAGATTTTATTTATTCATGAGAGACACACACACAGAGAGAAAGAGAGAGAAAGAGAGAGAGAGAGGCAGAGACATGGGCAGAGGGAGAAGCAGGCTCCATGCAGAGAGTCCAATGTGGGACTAGATCCTAGGACTCTAGGATCACACCCAGGCTGCAGGCATCGCTAAATCTTTACACCACCGGGGCTGCCCTCCTTTTCACTTTTTGATAGTAACTGTTTCTTTTTCAGTTTCTATATATTTTGCTTAAATTGCTTGTCTGTCTTATTTTTGCAATTAAGGCGATACTAGGCTTCCCTTTCTCAAATGTTATTTAATGACAATGCAGTTGCATTTTAACTTGTTTAAGAATGATCATATTCTTGAGTTATAAAGAACTTACTTTTCATCAAAAGTGGTAATTGAATTTTATTTTTTATTTTTTTATTTTGTATTTTTTTGGTAATTGAATTTTATAGCTTCATTGAAAAGTTAAGAAAACAGCATCCTTAGTTTTTTGTTTTTTTGTTTTTTGGGTTTTTTTTATGCTTAGTAATGTGTCTAATTTCGTATGATGACGACAATATCAAATTGAGCTCTAAATTTTACACTTAAAGGACTGACAAAACTGAACAATGAATGTAGAAAACAATATTATTTCACAGCTTCATATTTGCCTGACTTATAAAAGCTCAAAAGCAATATATGGATTCCTCAGAAAGTTAAACAAGGAATTGCCATATGACTCTACAATTTCACTTCTAGATCTATACTCAAATGTAGTGAAAGCAGGTATTCAAACAAATATCTGTTCATGAGTGTTCATGGCAGCACCATTAATAGTAGCCAAAAGGTGAAAACAACCTAAATATCCATCAGCTGATAAAGGGATTTTTTAAAAAGTATGTATGTGCCTGCACACACACACACACACACACACACACACACACATACATACACACACGGGGGGTGCGCGAATATGATACTGATACATGGTGCAGACCAGATGAATCTTGAAAAAAATAGTGAGAAAGAAACTAGACAGAAGGGATCACATATTGTATGATTTTATTTATATGAAATGGCCAGAGCAGCAAATCCATAGATACTGAAAGTAGATTGATTGTTGTCAGGGGCTGGGGTCATGACAGCTCACTGGGTATCATTTCTTTGGGATGATGAAGAATTTTTAGATCTAGAGTAAATGGCGCAGAATTGCATACCTTGAAATGACTGATTTTATGTTATGCGAATTGTACCTTAATTAGAAACAAGAACTATAAAAAAAAAAAAGAAACAAGAACTATGATTGTAGAGAGAGCATCAATGTATTTAAAGATATAGTGAGAATGAACTCTTGTGAGGTTAACAGATGTCATTTCTCTTTGTCTTCTAAATTCACGATGTGGCTTATTCTCATAAGAATCTTAAGAATTAATTTAAGAACTCATTGAATATAAAATCGTTTCAGGAGGAACAAAGGCACATAGGTTTTTGTTTCAGGAGCCACTCCCACGTCGAAAATAAATGTCGATTTCTGGCTTCAGTGTCAGGGTATTGATTTAAATTACAAAAAAAAAGACCTTGCTGTCTCTCAGAATCACTTGGAGTTTTTTAACTGACAGACACCACTGTCACAAGAAGTGATATAACCTATTGACCCGGGAATTTGAATTGTTGGATCTATTTTATAAATAAATATAATATTATTGCCTAAAACTGTGAAAAGTGTGAAAAGGTCACTAAGTATCTTAAAGAAAATGCCCATTAAGTGGTGTCTATCTGCAGGACAGAAACTGATAGATGGGATTATGAAAGAGTATTTTTAATGGTAGTCTTTGGTGTCCCTGACCTCATGTTGCAGTAGTTGCAAGCTTGTTTTATGAAGGACTTGGTAGATACTTCTGCTGAAGTAGAAGGGTCTGGGGTCTGTGTTTTCATCTGGAATTCATTCATCCTTTTCCATTAAAAAAAGAGCCCAATTTCTGTTCTTCTCTTTCTGGAGCCCATTCTTAAAAGAGAGCCCAGAGTGACTTTAAAAAACGTATATTGCATCATATCACCATCACTACCCTCAGAACCCTCCAGATTTTCTTTTCATAGAGATGGAGGTCTAAGCTCACAGTGACTTATAAGAACTTTCCTCCTTTTTGCTCATTCTATTCCAGGTATGTTGGCCTCTGTGCTCTAACTTTTTAATATTTGGCACTTGGTCACCTCAGGGGCTTACCATTTGCTGATCCTACTACTGCCTGGAATGTTGTTGTAAAGATGTCTATATACTTAGTCCCTTAATTTCTTCAAATCTCTGTTTAAATATGACCTTTAGTATTAGAAAGACTTATCCTAAGTATCCTACTTAAAACACCAACTTCCCTAGCACTGCCTATCCTTTATTGACACCCTATGTATTTCACTCATTTCTTTATTTATCACCTGACTCCCTCATCTAGAATGTAGGCTCTGTGAGAACAGAGTGATTTTTGTCTGTTTTGTCTGTTTTATCTGTCGTTCACTGCTGTATTCCCAGCAACCATAAAAGGGCTGCCCCTAGTACACTCTGCTTAAGTACTGGTTGAGTTAACAAACACATGCTCTTTGGTACGTGGTGAGTGTGTTCACTTTAGAGACTTAATATCATTATTTATGAGTAATATTTTCCCCATTTGGTAACTTCCTCTCTCTTCTTTCTGGAATTTCTATTAATCAGATTCCTCCCATGTGTTCTGTTTTTGCCATTTTACTTTATTTTTAAGAGGTATTCTTAGCTATACATTATATCCTTTTTAAGGGCTTCCCCTTTTAAGATTTGGTGATGCTTAATTTCTATAAAATCTTATTTGTTCTTATAGTTGCCTTTACAAAACATTCTGTCCTTATTGATGTAGTTGGTATCATTTCAGATCTGTCTGAGGAGGCTAATTAGATTCTTTTGTTCCTTTTCTCTTCCTTGAATTGCACGCATTTTCTCCAGTGTAAAATACTTGGCTTGATCTTTATATTTTTTACACTGGTTTCTTCAAATATATGCTGATCCTTGATGATGAATGATTTTTTTTAAACAAATGAAGGCCTTGGTTACTTATTTGTAGTGTGGATTGTTTTTCCCGATAGGTTGCTTCTTTCTTTGAAAGAGTTCTGTGTAATTGAATAAGTGTCATAGCCTACTAGATTTTGCTTTATTGTACATTGGAGAATTGGTTAAGTATGAGCCCATGTTCTGTTCCACACCATGTCACAAAGTAGTTGGTGTGCAAAACCCTTCTGAGAAGCCCATCTCTTTCAGGCCAAGTGTGCAATTTCTTTAGAGAACGGTCTTTTGGTGGTAATCACGGGGCTGATTCTGCATTAATAGGAATGCAAGGTGGTCAGTGTCATCACATGCAGCCATTCCTTTCATATCCCCTTTACGTGCTCACCCTCTTTTCTGTGTTGATCCCACATGCATATGTTCCAATCAGGAGTGGGTGGTTTTCCAATCCTATGTTCAAAAGATTGGCTCCCACCTCAATTGTGAGCTATTCTTGTGTTTATTCTGGGCGGTGGCTGCTGCTTCTTTGTTCTTTGCATTGGTGTGCTGACATCTACTTTTTATCTTATAGAATTTTCTGAGTAAATATTACCTTCTAAGAATTATCTCTTGTTGCCCTTCATTTTCCTTCATGTTCTATGCTTATTTCCTTGCATACATACTTTTAGTGGGCTTTTGGGAGGTAGACCAGTACATACATATGCTCAGTTTCCCATCTTGACCCAAAGACAGTAAGTATTACTTTTGGGTTATATGTTAATCATTTTTAAATAAAGGAAAAATATTACTCTTACTTCTTTGTCACACCACTTCTATGGACTGAATTGTGTCCCCTCAAAATTCATATTTTGAAGCCCTAATCCCCAGTGTGATTATATTTGGAGGTAGAAGTTTTAGAACTTATTAAATAAGGCCATCAGCGTGAAAACCCGATAGTATCAGTGACCTTAAGCATAAATACACCAAAGAAAGGTCATGTAAGCATATCCCAAGAACGTAGCCATCTTCAAGCCGGGAACAAAGCTATCACTGGAAACTGACCATGTTGTCACACAGACCCTGGATTTTCAGTCTCCAGAACTGTGAGAAATTTCTGTTACTTAAGCCACTGAGTTTATAGTATTTTGTTATGGCAGCCTGAACTAATTCAACCCCTAATCAGGTATTGACAATTATCTGCTCCCTCCTTTGGTACCTTTGAGATTCTTCATGTCTAGCAGACACTCTGACAAAGACAAGGAACTATATCAAAGTAATATAAGGACGTACACTTCTATTTTGCTTGCTACCTTCCAGCACTTTTCCTTTTTACTGACTCTCTGGCCTTTGTTACCACTCCTGTGAAATTGTTTTTATTCATCTAAGGCCAAGCTCTTAAAACTATTTTTTTAAATGATGGCTTAAGTAATATCAGAAAGTGCTTTTATTTTAGAATACACTGCAATTCCATAGTTAAGCTTTTAACGTCTTACTTATCAAATCATACTTTTTCCTTACAAATATTACACATTCTCCTACTAGCCTAACATTCCGCCCCAAGTTTAGCTTCTGAAACTGTCAATAAAAGTGTCAGTAATTGATTTTCTTTGCTTAAGGAGTTTTAATGCACTCAGAAAACTAAAATGTACTCTGTTAGTAGGTGGGGGTTGATATATAATTTTCCTTTTTAACCAAAATGACTACCAATATTTAGGGATAATTAAATAACACTCTCTTAAGGTAAAAAAAAATAACAGAATCATAAAATTTGGAGGGACAGGACTTTGGAGATTATGGAGATTGTTGATCTGAAGACTGAAACTTAAACTGTTACATAGATTTTGAGGAATGTAATTAAGACTAGATTCCATAATGGTTATTTTTTTTAATTTAAGTACAATTTGCCAACATAGTATAACATCCAGTGCTCATCACATCACCTGCGCTCCTTAATGTCCATCATCCAAATACCCCATTCCCCCACTCCCTCCCCTTCTGCAACCCTTTGTTTGCTTTCCAGAGTAAGGAGCCTCTCATGGTTTGTCTTCCTCTCTAATTTTATGTTTTGAGATTCCTTTGTTATTATTCTGTTTTACTTCGAGGTTTTAATATTTTGATTATTTTTTAAAGTGTTATTTATTTTAGAGAGTGTGTGGTTTTGTGTGTGTGTGTGTGTGTGTGTGAGAGAGAGAGAGAGAGAGAGAGAGAGAGAGAGAGAATGGGAAGAGAGACAGAGAGAGAGAATCTTCAAGCAGACTCCCTACCGAGTGGCAAGCCTCGGGCTTGATCTTATGACCTGTGAGATCACCACCTGAGCCAAAACCAAGAGTCAGATGCTCAGCCAACAGAGCCACCAGGGGGCCCCTATTTTGATTATTAATAGACTATTTTGGGGGCACCTGGATGGCTCTATCAGCTAAATACCTGGCTCTTGATTTCAGCTCAGGTCCTGATCTCAGGGTCACGAGATTGAGCCCCGTGTGGGCCTCTGCACTATATGTGAAGCCTGCTTGGAATTCTCTTCCTCTCTCTCTACCAATCTCCCCTGTGCTTGCTTTTGCACATCCTCTCTCTCTTTCTCTCAAATAAATAAATATTTTTTAAAAATACACTTTATTTTTGAGCAGTTTTAGGCTTACAGAAAATCTAAGTAGGAAGTGCAGAGTTCCCATTTACCCTGTCATCAACACTCATTATCCCCCATTATTAACATCTTGCATTGGTGTGATACATTTGTTATAGCTGGTGAGCCAATATTGATATGTTATTAACTACAGTCCATAATTAGGGTTCACTTCTGTTGTTGCACAATATATGGATTTTGACAAATATGTTGTGACAAATATCCACCACTATGATATAATACAAAATAATTTCACTGCCCTAAAAATCCTCTATGGTCTACATATTCAAACTTCCATTCCCCTGCTAAACCCTTAATAATAACTGATGTCTTTACTGTGTCCACAGTTTTGCCTTTTCTGGAATGCCAAATAGTTGGAATCCTGCAGTATGAAGCCCTTTTGGACTGAGACTGGTTTCTTTTACTTAGCAATATGCTTTTAAGGTTGCTCCATTTCTTTTCATGGCTTGATAGCTCATTTCTTTTTATCACTGAGTAATATTCCATTGTGTGAATGGACCACAGATTTTTTTTTATCCATTTATTTATTGGAGGATATCCAGGTTACTTCCAAGGTTTTGCAATTATGAACAAAGCAGCTATAAACAATTGTTCACAAGTTTTTTTTTTTTTTTTTTGTGGAAGAATGTTTTCAGTTCTTTTGTATAAATGCCAACGAAGGTGATTGCTGAATCTTATGGTAAAGGTGTGTTTAGTTTTGTGAGAGACTGTGAAACCATCTTCCAAATTGGTGTAACATTTTGCATTTTAGTCATTAATGAATGGGATATTTTTATTGTTTACATCCTATCTTTTAAATGCATTTTTATTAAAGTATCATAGTAGAAGAATATAAAGTTTTCCCAATAGAGAAAATCAAAACGTAGCTTTGATCCTATTGACAAAACTATTTTCTTCTAGTATCTTGTATATATTTTCATTTATACAATAATACATTTTCATTTTTCTTTCTGTTTTTAATTTACAGATAATTTTTTATGTTCTATAAACCCTTTATTTTAACTTTAAACTTATAAATGTACATGAAATGGTCTTCCTCTTGTTCTTCTGGCTTAAACCAGCCCAGAAGGCATCTACTACAATTTCCAGTTTGGGTTTCTTTCTTTCTTTCTTTCTTTCTTTCTTTCTTTCTTTCTTTCTTTCTTTCTTTCTTTCTTTCTTTCTTTCTTTCTTTCTTTTTTCTTTCTTTCTTTCTTTTTTCTTTCTTTCTTTCTTTTCTTTTCTTTCTTTCTTTCTTTCTTTCTTTCTTTCTTTCTTTCTTTCTTTCTTTCTTTTCTTTCCTTCTTTCCTTCTTTCTTTTTCTTTCTTTTTTGAGGATTTTATTTATTTTTTAACTCTGGGAAACGAACAAGGGGTGGTGGAAAGGGAGGTGGGTGGGGGGTGGGGGTGACTGGGTGACGGGCACTGAGGGTGGCACTTGAGGAGATGAGCACTGGGTGTTATGCTATATGTTGGCAAATTGAACTCCAATTAAAAAATGTAAAAAAAATTACAGATAAATTATAAAGATGTCGTATTATATACTATTCAGAGCAAAACTTCAGTGATTAATTAATACTACATTGTATGAGTTTGCTGTAATGTGACCATTTTCCTATTGTTTGGAATTAAAATGGTTTCTAGTTATCTCTTATTATAAATAACACTGAAATAAATCTATCTTTTTTTAAGATTTTATTTATTTATTCATGAGAGACACAGAGAGTGAGGCAGAGACATAGGCAGAGGGAGAAGCAGGCTCCATGCAGGGAGCCCGATGTGGGACTCGATCCCTGGACTCCAGGATCATGTCCTGGGCCAAAGGCAGATGCTAAACTGCTGAGCCACCCAGGGATCCCCTGAAATCAATATATCTGTATGTGTTAGCAATATTCTGTCTTAAAAGCCTGTACATTTTGTATATGGTTAAGTACTTAGCACTTTTTGGGTTTTGGAAGCAGAAGATAAATTTTATATTTAATATTTAGGAAGTAAGAAAAGAACAAAAATGCTAATGACAGGACACCCCTGTATTAGCCAAGCACTATGCTGAGCATTTTATTGATATTAACTCAGTCCATGCTCACAACAATCCGAAGAGGTTTGGTTATTAGCCCCATTGTGTAGGTAAGGGAATCCAGCATAAGTAACTTGCTCGAGGCCTCATACTTAGCAAGCTGTGGGATTGAGTATTCAAACTCATTCATCTTGGCTCTAAACAATGCTCTTAACAGCTTACCTTCACTAATTGAAAGAAAATTTGGCTTGCATAATTTAAGATGGGATACAATCTTTTGAGAGTCGTGTAGATCCCACTTTGGCCTCTAGCCTTGGATATGTCCTGTCATCTCTTTAGATAGTCTGTCCTTCCTAGGTTGACATTTGAGTTTGCAGCTCTCGGCAAAGCAGTGAAGTACTTGCTGGGTGATGAGGTGACTGCTCGGTATGAGAGAGACATGCCCCGAGTGCATATGTCGCTAGGATTTCGAGAATTTACCAATTCTCTAATGCATCTTTGCTGCAACTGTATTTTGGTGGATGAGTGATGCTAGACAAATACCAGACAACTGTGTAGACCTGTGATACTGATCTGATCTTTTTATTTTCTTGCCTTTCATTAATGATTCCAAACCCTCAAGTATTGTACTGACTGTTGGCAGATATCTATACCATCTACTTCTCCATAAAAACTCAGAACCCTACTCAAATTGTGGGGAACATACTACTAGCTCCTTTGGTTTTTTATTCCCTAACATCCTTGTTGGAAGAACCTAGGCTTCTAGTCCTGGCAACAGTCAGTAGGTTTGGAAAGGACAAAGGGAATGATCCATGAACTAAACAAATTAGGAATCCAATTTGAGGCCAAAAGAGAAGAATTAATAGCTTGAGAGATATTAAGTCTTTGCTTTTGGGGCTTGAGTACCCAATGAAAATGTGAATGAGAAGAAGTATTTGTCTAGTAGTAAAGATTTAGATGAAAATATTTAACTAGAGGAAAATCAATTCCATTGTAAAGTCCATTAACTTTGTAGAGGTCTTTACTCTTGTACAAAATTTCCTGTCCTGTGCTATTCATTCTGTCCCCTCCCATCTCCCATAGAGATCATTCTTTTTTCCCTTTCTTATTTTCTTACTCCTTTTTCCCTTCAGTTTATACGTATATATACACATAGCCCATTTTAATACATAGTACGTAATCATAACCTCTCCTCTTAACTTCTTTTGTCCAGCTCTTGCTTTATTTTTTCAGTTTTAAACCAAATATTTTCATCATCAGTCAATATATTCCTTCCCCGATTTCTTACTATTTTTTGCCCTTGTCAACCACTATAGTATTACTCTCATCCTTACAAATGGCAGGAAGAAATTTCACGAAAGTAGCCATGGTCCATTCAATTGCAAAATCTAATTGATATCTCTCATTACTTTCTTACTTTTCGGAGGTACATGACAATATGATGATTTATACACATATAAAATCAGGATTGAGATTGTTTCTATCTCCCTTACTAGATTATAAAAATGTGAGAGCGAGGGACATAATGGGTTACTCACTCTTGAAGCTGTAGTGCTTAGATCAGCGACAGCATCTAGTAGATACTGAAAGGTTTGACAAACTCAAACTAAAGTTTTACCAGTACTTATTCAGATATCCTGTGTAGTTTTGTAGTTGGTGCGCAGATGCATTTAGGCCAAATCTGTGCAATTATCTTCATGTCCTATAGTAATTGTGAACACAGAGTTAAAAAATTACTATATATATTTTTTTGCTATCTCTGATATAGCCTCACTAATGAGCTGGTATAAACATTTGAACCAGTTCATCATTCACAAGGAATTTTGCCATCTGCTGGATGGAGATGTTATGAGAAGGGAATTCAAGACCCCACTGTTGTGGAAACTTAGCCCTTCAAATTAATGGATTTGTGGGAATTATGGGAGGGGTTTGAAACTTTCAATAGTCCTAAAAGTTTGATTTGAGGCAGATTCTGATTCTATTTGATTGATCTTTCTATATTAATTTTTCTTTCTTACCTTCTCTTGTATTCATCATCCTCTGTCTCTCCTTTTGTCAGTCTCTAACTTACACACACACACACACACACACACACACACACACAACATTTTCCTCTAAAACACATCATTCATTCTTTACTCTTCTTTTAGTGGAAACTCTAGATACTACAACATGCTTCTTGACTTATTACAATCTAATAAATGTTACTTCTATCAGCTCCCTCACAATTTTACGATCTCAAATGATTTTACCTCTGTTACCCTCCACTCCTCCTACAGCGAGACTTTTGCATTCTTGTCTTCATGCAGTTTTATTCCAGGTATATTTCAAATCACAAGAGGCTTTGCAAGTTTCATTTAGAACGATGAATATCAATTTGTTTATTTTTGCCATTGCTTCATTCCTTCCTGAATTGTAATCTTTTCATCTTAGACCCTTTTCTCTCTACCCCAAGAACATTTTGGGCATTTCCTAGTGGCATATGTCCTAGTTATTATCTGGAACTATATTGATTTTTAGTTCATCTGGAAAGATAATCTGACTGAATAGAGAATTCTAGGTTGAGAGTATACTTTTTGTACTGGAAGAAACACATTCCAGGGAGTGACATTAGCAAGATATAAGAATAAGAGGTTTCCCAGGTGCCCACCGACTGCAGTTCTAACTATAGGCCAAGAAACAGACACATCTTCCTAGAGAACTCAGCTTCAGCACAGTTTCACTTTGGTCCTGCCACTGACACAATCTGCCAAAGTACCTGGGAGGAGTCGTGCATACCCATGCCTGGGGTGATAGGCCCACAGACCTGACTCCTGGCTTTGGATTCAGAAGTGGCCCATGACTCAGTTATAGCAACTCTTGGCCAGTCTGGGAGCCTTTGGAGGCAAACTTGTTGAACTCAGTCCAACTATACTTTCTGAAATTTCTCTGTAACTGGGCTCCCCCCACTCCTAGCCACAGTGGCAAGCAGCCCTGCTAGCCCAGGGACCCAGTGGGAAACACTCACATATACATCCCTGGAGGTCTTTTTTTTAAGATTTTATTTATTTATTCATGAGAGACACAGAGAAAGGCAGAGACACAGGCAGAGGGAGAAGCAGGCTCCACGCAGGGAGACCCATGTGGGACTCGATCCTGGGACTCCAGGATCAGGCCCTGGGCTGAAGGCAGGCACTAAACCGCTGAGTCACCTGGGCTGCCCCATCCCTAGAGGTCTTGAAATGACCCTCTACCAGCCTCCAGGCCCTCCCAGCCGTAGTCAAGGAGTGGCCCTTCCTACTGTGGACCTGACGAGACATGCCCATTTGTCTCTCCAGAGCCTGGTTGACAGACTTTCATCCCAGCTATTGACACTGAACCCTGGGACTGGATCGTAGCCCCTCAGAGACCCAGCCAGTGTCCTGACAACAGATCTCTCAGGGACCTGTTTGGTGCCATACCTATCAACACCCCTGGTAATAGGCACACTGCCTTTAGATCCGACTGCAGACCAGAAAACGATTGTCATCCCAACTGAACTGTACAGAGCAATGTCCAGAAACAGTCTTGTCCCCCCAAATCAGACAATATGCACACCTGTCCACACCCCTGCTAATAGGCCTGCCGACTGCAAATGCTATGATGGACTCAGCAGCAGCCTTGTGACCTGGCTTCAATCAGAAAACTCTTCTGCTTAAATGACCCATATTTTTTTATTTTTCCATCTTTGTCTTCCATCTGCAGTATTTGAAAGCCTCTGGTGTGTCTATATGTCTGATGGTTTCTGTCTTGCGTTTAGTCATAATAGCCCCGTCTCTTGGTAGGACTGACATATATATATAAATTTGTTCTTAACTGAAGACAAGTTATTGGTTACATGTTTGAAGCCCCAGGTGAGGTTATTATCTTGGATACGGCATTTCCAATTTCCTCTGCCAAGCAGATGGAATGGGGTTCTTTCACTTAAATGTGAGTATGGACTGATCGGAAGAGGGGTTTCATTCCACTTTGGGGAATGTTTGGTAGATCTGTGAGCCGACGCTGATGCCAGAGCATAGCCATCTAGACTTTTCCACTGAGACCTCGTATGGTAACTAGGATCTTTTTCCCTAGCTGGTTCTGAGCTTTCACTTTCATCTCTCAGCAAAAGTAAACTGTGGAAAACTTGGCAGAGCTTTGCAGAAGACTTGGGCTTAGCTTTCAGTATCCTGCCACTGGTGGCTTCAGGGTTTGGCAAATTTCTTGAAGATAAAGCCATATGTATACAAGGACCAGTTTTCTCCTTTGCCCTTCTTACTGGGATTTCATGCCAGAGAAGCTTTGAATTTTCTCTCTACTGGGTGATGCCGACAGACACTTGACTTGTATCTTTGTTCCTCAGCAACAGTCTCCACTGGTCAAAGATGGCATTTTCTTGCCCTGAGCCCTTTAATGCAGGGCCTTCTGGGGGTAAAAGCATCTACTGCTTGTCAGCTGGCCTCTCAGTGTGTTTTTCCACTCTTCAGAATCTTGACCCCTCTGGTCCCTGTTTCTTCAGTAGCTCCCTGATGTTTTTAAGTAGACATTATTTGTATTTTATATAGCTTTTGTATTTTCTTCGTGTAGGCGTTAGTTGGCTTCAAGACACTATTCTTTTGTCTTGATTACTTGTTACACATTGAAGCACTGAAACAGGGGCACGATCCATTTTGTTTACGGTTGCATCTTGCGCGAGGCTACTAATATTACATAATGAATTTTGGAGATAAACATAATGAATTTTAGAAGATTAATTAGCCACATTTTTCAATTCTAAGTCACAGCAGGCTCCTTCTATGGAATCAAAAAATATGGAAATTTTTGTCTTTAGATATGTATAATCATAGTCATTTCTGTTTTTTTTAAATCTAAATTTATATATTCCAAGTGGAATTGAATGGACAAGAGGAAAATTATTTGATTGCAAATCATTGAAGTCATTAGCAAAGTTTCTGATTAAATTATGCGAGCTACTCTATACACTGGAATATTTAATGATAACTTTCCAACTATTAAATTGCTGTATTATAACATTTTGCATATTATGACACAAGTTAATATGTCTAACTTCCTAACCTATTTGTATATTAAATATAAACTTTTAAAAAACTTATTTCTGAAGTAATCGCTGGATAGATTTTTAAAAGACACATTCAGTAAACGAATTAAAAATTAAGCCTTAGAAAAGGAGTTGGCAGCAATTTATATTCCATACAATAAATAGGTTGGGCCCTTTTTATTGTTATGGTTCTGTTTACAGAAGTGAGAATAGGAGAAAATTCCCTGAATAATTCTGACTTAATGGCTACATTTTCTTTAGTACTAATGGTTTCTGTTGGGTATGCATAGCTTTCAAATTAGATTTATTTATGAAAAGTAGATGAAAAATAAAAGTTGTTAACAATACACATTTTTAATATATGCCAAGCAACTTGTTTACCTTTTTTCTTTTTATTATTTGGTTATTTATTTATGTATTATTTATTTTTTATGTTTTTTATTTTTTCTTTTCTTTTTTCTTTTCTTTTCTTTTTTTTATTGGAGTTCAATTTGCCAACATATGGCATAACACCCAGTGCTCATCCTGTTATTTAATAAATTAGTTACAGCAACCATTTGTTGTAGTGTCCTTGTTATCTGTCATTAACTTGTCATATTATTATCATTTTGATGGATGAATTGTATATTCATTTTTATTTTATTTTTTTATTATTTGAGTATACTTGACACACAATGTTACATTAGTTTCAGGTATACATCAGTGATTCCACAAGTTTATGAATAAAGCTATGCTCACCACAAGTGTAGCTACCATTTGTCTCATTACATTGCTATTGCAATATTATTGACTATATTCCTTATTCTGTGCCTTTTATTTCTATGACTTTCTCATTCTGTAACTGGAAGTTCATATCTCCCACTCCCCTTCACCCATTTTGCCTTTTCCCCCAACCCTTGCCTCCTTCCCTTTGGCAGCCATGTTTGTTCTCTGTATGTATAGGTCTGATTCTGCTTTTTGTTCATTTTTAAATGCAACAGGTAGTGTAAGTGGTTGGCAGTGGAAGCTCAGTTACTGTAAAAAATTATGTCAGTTAGTGATAACAAGCTGCATGGAACCTGAACCAGTCGACAGACTAGATATACAAAGGGGACAGAGGTGAAGTTTATTTTCAGAGGTACTTAAATAAAATAAATGCATCAGTAATTCATAATCTAGATAATATCTCAGAAACACATATGATGTTTATATGCTCTGTTTTCACTTCTTTTGTACAGTCCTATTTAGATATGTAGTGAGTTAATCCATTTATATAGTTGTAAATGAGAGAGAAATTTAAAACTAAATCATGAATCATGATTGATTTAACCTCTAAATATACTGGGACACAGAATATGACATTTTGTACTATAAAACTCCTAGTGTAACCTAAAGTAGATAGACATTAACTTGAAGCAGATCAAGCCAGGGCTCTGAAAGAATTTTCAAAAGGATATGTCTAGCTAGTTCAGCTCAAGTACAGAACTAAATACCACATGGGCCACCAATAATTATAGACCTGTCTTGCAATGGCCATGTAAGCTGATCTCTTCCCTCATGTGATATGCATACCTCTTTATAGTTCAACATGATATAATCAAGACATATTTTTTTTTACTCAAGTTGATATCTACTCAGGCTGAGATAATCAATATTCTACTTGGCGTATTTTGAGGAATACACAATAGGAATCAATGTATACATTTTTTATGAGCTCTTTTACTTGTATGAAGGTATTACCAATGCAAATGAAAGTTAATTAGATTTTCTTCCAATTTGCAATGAGGGGTCACCATCCCTGAAATATAAGAAACATATGAAAGTCAAATAAAAAGGAGTTTGACACTCATATAAATTTAAAAACCACTTACGTTGAATTCTCATGAAATTATAATAACAGAAGCAAGCATCGCCTTACAGTTCACACCCAAAACAACTATGCACCAACTTAAAATCCTATTTTTGTATAAATATGGTTGGGACATTTATATTTCAAAACCAAAGAATGATGTGTTTTAAATGAATAATTTTTCTTTATTGTAATTCATAACTTTGAAATCTTTTGAGCCTTTTGTCACATATCCTACTGAAAATAATGAGATAAACAGATGATACAAAGCATGGAAATGTGGAAAAATCAAGTTATTCAATGCTTAGATGTTATGTTAATTTTACCAAATGAATATACTAATTTCTTTTAGCTTTAGAGGCTCTTATATTGACTTCATATAAAGACTCGATGATTCACTTTTCAAGGGGTGAAGCAGTAATTTGCAAAGTGTTATCAAAGAAATGACTCATCAAATTCAGTGGCTTCAGTCTGCATTGGCCAAATCCTTTGCTTACTTTGGGGATCAGAAACAAAATTTTATATAACTAAAAGATTTTTATGGTTACAAAAAATGAATTGTTTTAGTTGGTTAAAAAAACTCCTAAATAGAGGAGTACTATTCATATAGAGAGAGCAATATTATATATATACTTTACTTTATTATGTGATATCTATATGTCTATCGAGAAATTTCTCTTTTTTAAGATTTTTATTTATTTATTCATGAGAGACAGAGAGAGAGAGAGAGAGAGAGAGGCAGAGGGAGAAGCAGGCTCCATGCAGGAAGCCCGACACGGGACTCGATCCTGGGACTCCAGGATCACACCCTGGGACAAAGGCAGGCACTCAACCACTGAGCCACCCAGGGATCCCCTATCAAGAGATTTCTTTTACATTTTTTACCCTAAATTCAAATGGAAGGCTTTGGGTTGGATATGTGGAGATGCCCAATAATGGTCAAACAAACGTAAGCCAGGATTTTAAAGAACACTCCTGATTTCTAGTAGTCTGTCTATTATCATTAAAATATATTATGATTTCCATATTTTATAACCTTAGCTATATATCTAAGTCCCATGTTTTCTTGATGCCCCAAAGGAGATTTGACCAGCATTGAGGCAGGATACGGGTTAGAGGAATATGTTCTAAAGATTATTTTCAGGCTGTTTCTGACATTCAGTCTGTGTGTTCTGTGACTTGAAAAATAGTATCAACAGATTGTTTGACTATAACACTAGGGATAATATCCTCTCTCTCTCAAGTCACCAGTTATTACTTTGAAAGATTAGCTAACCACTAGAAAGAAGCATCTAAAAATAATGCTCTTTGGTTGCCATTTTTTATAAATCTATGTTTTGGTGGGGACTTTTAAATAACAATTCATATAATTACAGTTACTTTACAGATCATCTGTATTATGCCATACAATATCTTAGACAGATGGCTGTTCACAAATTCAGCCTCTGCTTAAACATGTCAACTTAAAGGGTGCTAATTCCTAAGGCAGCATGTTTTACTGTTGGACAGATCTACTTGGGAGAACCTAAAAGGGACTGAGAAGTGTGGAATAAGGCATGTTTTTTTTTTTTTTTTTTTATCTGAGCTAAACATAAAACCTGACTTCTTATAACTCCCAATATGAGATGGGATGTGTGATGATAACAAAAGAACTAGTAGGGAAACTGTAAGAAGTCCTCCCTGGTCTGGAACCTCTGTTTGCTGAAATGCTGTTTTCTCAAGTCAGAAGAATCCAAACAGGCTGAGAACATGCAGTCAAGGCAGTGACAATACTATCATAACACTCAACCACTAACAGACTTTCAAAAAGCCACAAATTATTAGTTTATTTCTTTTTGTCCTATTAACCTACATATTAATCTATTAGGAAAATGAAATAATGATGAATACTATCTTTCTTTAAGAACTAAAAAAGAAAAGCAATCTGATGTTTTCCCTTTTTTCCTAAGTTGTCTTATGGCTTAAATGTAAGGATATAGTTTCGTGCTGAGATATTTCAGACTGACCCCAAAGTGACAGATTGTCCTTTAATTATAATAATGTTCACCAGTGTGCGTATGAGACCGACTTACTACAACAGCTATATATTTTAATTGCATGAACTTCTACTTGTTTAGAATGAACCTTATGACTCATTCTCATTATAAAAATTTAATAGACATCTAATTAAATACATTATTTAATGAGATTAATTGTGTGAATTAATTTGTGGAAAAGTGAAAATCCAAGGGTAAAGCATTACATTGCTAATGGCAAAAAAAAAGAGAGAACTGAATTCATAGGCAATTATGATACCATCAAAAGAGACCTTGACCTGTAAATTTAGTCACAAGCATTTATTTTTTGTGACTGAAACCTCAGGCTATATCAATAAGTCGTGGAAAACAAATTTTATCAATTTAATCAGACATGCTAACTGGTTGAATAAACCCATCACATAATTTCTTTTGGAACCCCAGAGATGAAACACAGTATCAGTTGAAAAGCAAATAATTCAGTAAGCTCAGTAAATTAGAGTCTTGGCTGTGCCTGGTGGAAAGATTTATCATTAATGCATGGATCACCTTTGTGGTGTGTGTGTGGTTGGCAGTGCTGTGGGCATGACCTTCTTACCGTAATGGTCTTCTTCTTTATATTCATTAAATCATTTAAGGTAGTAAAATAAAAATATCTAATTAGCAGTTAATTAATAATTAATAATAATTCATTCAAGACAGTAAAATGAGAATAAAACCTTCCCTGCTTCATAGGGTTGAGACCAAGATTAAATGAGTTGATACCCGTAAAGTACTTGAGAGAGATTTTAGCACACAAGAAAAATCCATTTTGGTTACCTTTTCTCATTTAGTTTATAAATAGTAAATGCTTATTATATGCCAGATGTTGTGCTAAGCATGAGGATAAAACGTTGAAAATCAGTTGCGGTTTTTCCTCTTGGAGTTTACACTTTTGTGGAGGAGGATTCAGACATTGATCACATATTGGGTGGCTCACATAATTATAAAATTGTAACTGTTAAGTGCCAGGAAGGACAGTTACATGGTGCTGTAGAGCATCCAGCAGGGAAACCTGGTGAAATCACTACTCTTCTGTACCAGTTGTTGAAGTTTGTGAAATTGGTGATGCTGACAATGCCCAGTTTCCTTGAGTTCACATCATTTTCTGCAGTGACCATCTTTTTTGGCATGCCGAGTGTAGGGGATTTCTTTCATCAATCTTTATGAACAAACACAGCAAATACTTATTGAGGAAATACAATTCAGGACAGTATTCTACATACTGTAGGCGATGCGAGAATGAATAAGACATGGTTCTTATCTTTGCGGAGCTCATAATCTTATGGGAGAGAGACAGTCTTATACACAGTCTGAACACATGTATGATGTGAAAAATGTTATATCTCTTCACTCCTCTTCAACTATCCCCTGACTGCTTAGAATAGAGTGTGGAGGGGCGCCTGGGTGGCACAGTCCATTGGGCATCTGTCTTGGGCTTGGGTCATGGCCTCAGAGTCTTGGGATCAGGCCCCAAGTCAGGCTCCCTGATCAGCGGTGAGTCTACTTCTCCCTCTCCTTCCCCCCTCCCCGCTGCTTGCATGCTCTGTCGCTCTCTCAAATAAAATCTTAAAAAAAAAAAAAAGAAAAGAAAAATGTATGGAACATAATACACACTCAACTAATATTTTTTATTATTATTGATGCTATTTGTTGTCATTGGGCAAGACAATAGGAATTGATATTGGAAAAAATACATCAGGTGCCCATTACAGAACGATCTGTACCACTTCTCACCACAGCCAACTCTTCGACCCTGATCTCTCTGCTCTTATTCATCCACAGTCTCTTACCTGGACTGATACGATAGTTTCCATGCTATTCCCTCTGCCTCTTCTTTTGCCTTCCTCCATTTTCAAAATGCATAATTATCTTTAAAATGTAAGATAAGTCATTTGATGCCTCCGCTAAAAATCTTCAGTGGCTTTCAATTTCAAGCCAAGTAAAAGCCAGAAAAGCCTTACCTTGGCATAAAATTTCCTGCAAATCAGCATCTCTGCTATTTCTTTGACTTCATCTTTTACCACTCTCCTCTTCACTCTTTTTTCTCCAGTTGCAAAGATCCCACTCCTGGTCTTTAAGCTCAGCACACATGTTCTTGTCTCAAGACTTTGGCCCTTGCTATTCCACACTTTCTGGAACATTCTTGTCCTAAGTACCAGCGTAGCCAACTCCCTTATTTTTCTTACATCTCTGTGCAAATCTCCTTACAGAGAGCCTTTCAGTGATCATCCTATCTAAAATAGCATCCTAGTTTACCTGTCTTAGATTTTCAGCATGGCACTTCTCACCACCTAAAATAATGTAACTCAGTGCATTTTATTTTTATTTCTTATTTAAATTCAATTAGCCAACATGTAATACATCATTAACTCAATGCATTTTTTATAAGTAATATTCTTTTCTTAAGGTTTTTTTAAAGATTTTTTTATTTATTCATTCATGATAGACATTATATATATATATATATATATATAGAGAGAGAGAGAGAGAGAGACAGAGAGAGAGAGAGAGAGAGACAGAGAGACAGAGAGACAGAGGCAGAGACACAGGCAGAGGGAGAAGCAGGCTCCATGCAGGGAGCCCGGCGCGGGACTCGATCCCGGGACTCCAGGATCGCGCCCTGGGCCAAAGGCGCCAAACCGCTGAGCCACCCAGGGATCCCCAACCCCAATGCATTTTAAAAACTTTTCCTGCTCTAGGCCATAAACTCTATGACAGAAACCATAACTATCCTGTTCACTGCTATATTCTCAACTGTACAACAGTGTCTTGTTATCAAGTGTTCAATAAATATTGGTTTAATTATATTTTAATGAATTGTCCCAATTGCACAAACTCAAGTTTAAGGAATATTACAATTCTAGTCTAATCCCAAAGCAAATTGATGTGTTGGTCCTTATTTAACCCCTCCAAAATTGGGCAATAATTGTTTCATCAGACAGTCTATTTTAATTAGTATAATTTTGACTAGATTGATACTCTTTCATAATTACTTGGTTGTTTCACGTGTATACATTATGTTACACCAGAAATACTAGATTATACATACCCGTAAGGAAAGCCATTGTGTCTTGTATTCTATATAATCTCCAGCCATCTTTTGTGTACACAAAACAAATTCATAAATGTAAGTTTTCCAATATCCACTTAAAGGAGGGCAATATGCTTTATTCTTTAGATTTGTAGTTCTCAAATTATCTGTACTGTTGGAACAGTTTTTCTCCCTAATCTAATATGGATTGACACTTCTGTAAAATCCAATCGAGTACATTAATATGAAAATGATATGGAAAAACCAAGCAATGATCCAAGCCTAATTTTTAAATTATTATTAGATTTAGGAGACATAACCTTCATTGCAAATGTTTTTGAACACTTCCTCTCAATTTCTGTACTCCTCACAGACCAGAATCAAAGAGTTGCTGTATTGGCATTTGTATCCAGATGTCAATTTGAGTTGAACTGTTTTAGATATTAACCTTTATCACAGATCTATGTGTAAGTATTTATATTCCAGCTTTTTAAAAAATACAAATCAACTATCAGGGGTAAAGTCATTTAGTGAAGACCATTCAGATAGTAAGGAAATGGCCTCTGATTTTTAAATCTGGCTGGGCTATTTGCAATGCATGAATATTTTCTTTCTTCTCTCCTATTATATAATGCTGTTTAAAATTTGCTTAATGCTTAACAACTGCAGGGCACTACGTTAAGCACTATGTGTGCCTAGGTGTGTTCACACAGGTATTATAAAATTCTCACTCAGTACTAACAACAACCTTGTGTGGTCAGCTTTATAATTATTCCCCCCCTTTCACCAGGGAGGACACTGTAGCCCAGAGAGATTAATCAACTTGCCCAAAGTTAAATAGAAAGGATTAAGAGTTTTAAAAAGAAGGATACCTGGGTGGCTCAGCAGTTGAGCATCTGCCTTCTGCTCAGGGCGTGATGGGGTCCTGGGATCGAGTCCCGCATCAGGCTCCCTGCAAGGAGCCTGCTTCTCCCTCTGCCTGTGTTTCTCCCCCTCTCTCTGTGTCTCTCATGAATAAATAACATCTTTTAAAAAAGAATTTTAAAAAGAGCAGCCTACCTTTAGAGCCTAGACTCTAGTCTCAACTATAATGATGTGCCATCTCCAATCAAAGGAACTACCCCACTTCCTGTCCTAGTTTCTGGATGGGTGTTCTTGTTTTGACCCCTACCACTCTCTGACTATTTTATCCCTTTCCTCTTACCTGTTCAAACTCCCTCTGTACACAGAATCCTTCCCATCAGCATTTCAATACGCAGAGGTGTTTTACAAGTTTAAAAAGTTAGTGTTTGACCAATCATCGCTACCTACCAGCCTTTCTATTTACTGCCCATCCCTAAATTACTGACAGTTGCTTACATTTTTTATTATCACACCTCCCATTTTCTCTTCATGCACTCACATCTGGCTGCTTTGTCACCACTCTACCAAACTTAAGTCATCAAGGTCACCAATGAACTCCACAATTCAAAATTGAATATATTCTTTTATGTATTTATCTTATTTCATCTCTCAGCGGTGTTTGATGATGTTAAGCATTCCCCTCTTTTTAAAGCAGTCTGTTATTTTGGATTTCAGGAAACCATGCTCTTCTGAGTTTCTTCTTACCTCTCAGATTTTTTTTTCTCTTCTCTGTGTCCCTTCAGTCCCCCTGACTCATCCTTAGAAGTCAGTATTCCTATGAGATATGTCCTGCGCTCTCACCTTTTCTCTATCTAAATATTCTTCCGAGATCATTTCAAATTCTTCCATGGCTTCAATGGCAAACAAAAAGCCATTCGCTCAAAATTTATATCCGAATCTCTGATCTCTTCTCAGGTCTTCACACTTGAATATCTTTACTGATCAATTTTAAGAAATTTCCTGCATATTATGATCATTTGACATCTTAAAAATCTTGTTGGCTGCACAGACTGCCCCTCCTGACATAGCCAGTTCTTAGAGCTAGCAAAGATGAGGTACAAAACCAACCAATCCTAAGGTGGTAGCCCCATCCACCTCCTTGTCTAACTCTCACACACCAAGCTAATATTTCCCTTGCTCTAATTTCTCTCAGAGCCAGGTATCAGGCACCTAGAGACCACCACTTTGGGATATAGCTTGAAGTGCCCTGGAATTATTCAAATTAACCAAATCTATGCTGTTTATTAGGCCCTGCCTTGCCTTTTCCATGAGAATCCCAATAAAAGCTCTGACCCATACTTTCCCCTGTTTCCTGTCTCCTGCCACCTGATCAAAACCTGATGCTCCCTCTATGGCCCTAGTGGCATGCCGTGACCCCTTCTCTAGGGTGATATGGAAATGGAAGCATGTTATTCCATTATGCATAATTGAGAAACTTTCATCTTTGCTTGGCTTCTTTTCTCCATCCATCATTCACCATTCAGTTCAACTGTAACAAGTCAATCTCTAAACCATCTTTAATACATCCATTTCTCTACCATTTCTACAAGTATCAGCATAGTGCAGGCCACACTCATCTGTGCAGTGGTCACCTAACTGGTTGTCCTATTTCCACACCTGATCCTATCATTCCAATCTATTTTCTACCAAAAAGCCACATAATCTATTTTTTCAAATAAGGTTAATATTTTAACTGGGTTTGCCAGGGACAGATACAATTTTCATCTATTATTTCAGATAATGATGAATCGTACTCTTTCCTTTTATTAAGTGAGACAGTATATTTATCTTCAGCCTACCTAATATTCATTAAAATAATGTGTTGAGCCATGACAGTTATTGGTTCCAGAATTGTTTCCTTATGTTAAAAAAAAAAAAACAGAAAATATATTAAACAGGCTTTCAGACATTGGAAAGCAAGCAGTTAAGGCGAGTAATGACTGAGAAAAGGGAAACTAATGAGGTATATCCTATGATCACCCAGGGTTTCTCCCTGGAGGCAATTTCAGGACTATGGGTGTCATGTCACAGAAGTCCTATTGAGTTTATGATACAGAGTTTAGAAAGACTCAACAACTGAAATTTGTTTACAAGAGTCATAGATGAAGGCTACATACCAAAAGGGCTCCAGAAACATTTATGGACATTTCTTTGGCTCTTCAACTGAATATTTAAAGCCAAACATTTATAGGGTTAATTCCCCTGAGGCCAAACAGCGGAGAACTGCCATGAAGCTGTATGCTGAACAATTCCCAGAACTCAACCAGGTCTAAGATTTATAGTAGCTAGGGTGAAAAGAACTCTTTCAGCATCCAGGACATTCAGTAAAGACAGCAGAATGGTCAGGCCTCTGGGGTAGACCTAAAATAGCCTCACAGTAAAAGATGATTTTGACCCGCTATAATAACACTTAAAAATAAGCTTCAAAAATATTAGGCTGATGGAGAAATATTTTTTTAAATCAACTCTTTCTGAAGGAATAAAGCAAAATCCAGACAGCCAAAAATATAACATTACAGTGTGCAGCAATGTCCAGTCAAAATATAGTGAATATGCAATGAGGCAGGAAAATGTAACATATAACCAAGAGAAAAATCATGCAAAAGAAACAGACACAGAAATAACAGAAATTATGGATTAAGTAGACAAAGACTTTAACGAACTATTATAAATATGACCAAGAATTTTGAGGAAATATAAACATGGTAAGGAAAACCTTACAAATATAAAAGAAGAATCAAATGAAGTGTGAGAAATGGAAAATAAAATTAATGAAAAAAAAAAAGAAGGCTGTTTAGGTTTCCCAAGCAGATTCAAAACTTCTGAATAAAAGATCAGAAAACTTGAACATAGAGCAAAGGAACTATCCTAACTAAAATAAAGAGGGAAAAAAAAAACAGCCCCCCCCCAAAAAAAACAAACCAGAATTGTCTTAGAAACTATTGTTTCTGAGGAGCCTCAGGAAACATGATGACTAAATGTAATATCTTGACTAGATGGGATCCTGGAACAGGAAAAGGACACCTGGTGTAAAAACTAAGGAAATGTGGATAATGTATGTACTTTAGTAAAATATATATCTTTATGGTTGCCTTGTGACAAATCTATTCTAAGATGTTGACAGGACAAGTGAATCATATCAGCAAGGTGCTGGTATAGGAATTTCTATCACCTGTCCCTCCCAGAAAACTCAATTTGAACTATCTGTGCATAAAAATACTGTTACAAACATGAAGGGTTTCATGTGAAGGGATTATAGCATCTGGGCGAAGCACAGAAAAAAGAAAAGACACGTTGAAGAAGGTAAGAAAAATATATTCACATTACCGCTGTCACCTCTCCCCCAAGCCTGGGCAACCCAGCATGGAGAGAGATACCTTCCCCTTGTGAGAAGGCAAATGAAATGAGTGCAGGAATCCAGTGCAGTCCCTTCCCAGAACCAGGCCATTCCTGTATCCCCAGGTAGTGCCCACAAGCTCTTGACCTACTCTGGCACCAGCAGACTCCTTCGACCCCATAAACTCCCCTGGTACTGGGAACCCAGGTCTCAGCTACAAGAAGGCTCACCAGCTTCCAAGAACCCAGGCCATAGGTGGGCTTCTGTGAACTCTGTGAGCCCAAGATCCCAGGGCTGCCCCAGTACCAGGCCAGATGCTGTGGCCTTAGGCTCCCTGCCTGACCCAGAGCCAGACCAACTCTGCAGCTCCAAACTCTAGGTGGGGTCCCCTGAACCCAGGCACCAGGCTCACCCCAGCATCAGCTGTCCCTCAAGGCCTCAGGATTCATATTGGCTTCTGAATTTTTAGGATTCAGGTAAGCTCCCACAGACCCAGGCTCCAGGACCTATACTTCTTGATTTCAAACTTTATTACACAGATACAGTAATTGAAACAGTGTGATACTGGAATAAAAACAGGCATACAGGCTAATGGAACAGTTGAGAGCACAGAAATAAACCCAAAGCATATATGGTCACCTAGTATTTCACAAGGAAACCAAGAATATTCAATGGGTAAAGAATACTCTCTTCAATAAATGATGTTGGGAAAATTGGATATTCACATGCGAAAGAATGGAATTAGTCCCCAATCTTGTACCGCTCACCAAAATCAACTCAAAGTGGATTTAAAAACTTAAATGTAAGACCAGAATTTATAAATCTCCTGAACAAAATAGGGAAAAAGCTTCCTAGCCATTGGTATTGGCAACAACTGTCTGGGTATGACACCAAAAGTGAGAGCAACAAAAGCATAATTTTTTTAAAAAATGGATGACATCAAACTAAAAAACTCTGCACAGCAAAAGAAGCAACAAAAAGAAAAGACAACCTATGGAATGGTAGAAGATATTTGCAACCCATCTATCTGATAAGAGTTTAATGCTCCAAATATATGAGGAAGTCCTAGAACTCAGTAGAAAATAGAACCCCAAATAGTCCATTTAAAAAATGGGCAGGGGGCATTTTTCCAAGGAAGACATGTAAATCGCCATCAGGTACATGAAAAGAAGCTCAACATCACTAATCGTTGGAAAATGCAAATCAAAACCACAGCGAGTTAGCATCTTAAACCTGTTGGAGTGGCTACTATCAAAAAGATGAGGGCAGCCCGGGGGCTCAGTGGTTTAGCGACACCTTCAGCCCAGGGTGTTATCCTGGAGACCCAGGATCGAGTCCCATGTCAGGCTCCCTGCCTGGAGCCTGCTTCTCCCTCTGCCTGTGTCTCTGCCTCTCTCTCTCTCTCTCTCTCCCATGAATAAATAAATAAAAATCTTAAAAAAAAAAGATGAGATAATGAATGCCGGTGAGGATGTGGAGAAAAGGGAACCTTTGTACATTGTTAGTGGGAATATAAATTGGTGCAGCCACTATGCAGCCACAGTATGTAGGTTCCTCAAAGTATCAAGCAATCTCACTACTGGGAGCTGAAGGAGATAATTTCATCACTACCTTGAAGAGATACCTGCATCCTCATGTTCTTAGCAGCATTATTCACAGTAGCCAAGACATGTAAACAATTCATGTGTCCATTAGATGAATGGATAAAGAAAATGTGAGGCACGTGTGCACCCACCCACCCCCCACACACATATATGTATATAATGTAATTATATAGGTTTGATGGAATACAATTCAACCATAAAAAAGAAGGAAATCCTGCCATTTGCTACAACATGGAAAGACCTTGAGGATATTATGCTAAATAAATAAAAATAATTCAGACAAAGACAAATACTGTATGTTCTCACTTTTATGTAGAATCTAAAATAAATGAAACTCTTAATAACAGAGTAAAATAGGTTGACATGGGCTGAACAGTGGGGGAAATGGGGAGATGTTGGTTAAACAGTGTGAACTTGGAATTGTAAGGTAAGAATTTCTTGGGATCTGTTGTCCATCATGGTGATTGTAGGTAACAGTACTGTTAATTGAAAGTTGCTATGAGATTAGACCTTAAGTGTTATCACCACACACACAAAAAAATGGTAATTATGTGAAATGATGAAGGTGTTAACTAATCTTATTGTGGTAATTAATTTGCAACATATAAGTGAATCAAATCATCACATTGTACACCTTAAACTTATATAGGTAATATTTCAAATATTTCTAAATAAAGCTAGAAAAAATGTATAAGAACAGTAGGAGAAATTTGTTGTAGGGTATTTCAGAACTTTCTGTATTCACAAGTTTTTTTGTAAATATAGGAGTGTTCTAAAATTTAAAAGTTTGTTAAAGTGCCAAAGTAATTTGCCATATAGGTTAAAGGAAAAGTCATGTAATAATCTCAACATGTCAGAAAAATCATTCATCAAAATTGAACATGCATTCATGACAAAAATTCCAAGCAAAGAAGATATATAAAAGGACCCCTTTGTCTAGATTAGGGATATGAACAATAAAACCTACAGATGACAATATTTAATGCTGAAAATTTAACAGTCTTACTCATTAGAGCAATAAAAAAGAAAAAACTACTTCACTTTATTGTGCATTCTAGTGAAGATTCTAGCAATTTCGACATGCAAATCAAAGAAATAAAAAGCATGCATAATGAAATAAAAAACAGAACTGTCTTGGGGCACCTGGGTGGTTCAGTGGTTGAATATCTGTGTTCGGCTCAGGTCATGATCCTGGGGTCCTGGGATCAAATCTCACATTGGGCTCCCCCGAGGGAGCCTGCTTCTCCCTCTGCCTATGTCTCTGCTTCTCTCTGTTTCTCTCATAAATAAATAAGTAAAATCTTTAAAAAAACAGGACTTTCTTTATCTACATAAGACATGAATGATTTTGTAGAAAATTCTAATGTATCTTTTAAAAGCCTATAGGAACCAATAATTTCCTTTAGCATGCATTTGCTAGAAAATCTATGTGTGAAGTTTACAGTATCTTTATGCAGTATTAGAACAAACTATTAGGTAGTGGGAGAAAAGTCTATTGATAATAGTATCAAAAATATAAAATGATTTGGAACAAATTTAACCGACCATGTGTAAGATCTATACTCTGAAAAGTAAAAGGTAATACTGATAGAAATTTTTTAAGATATAGAAATAAAAATGTCTACCATGTTCATGGATTAGAAGACTCAATATTTATAATTTAACTCAATATTTCTTCCCCAATTTTTCTGTATATTTAGTGAAATCTCTGTCATAATTCAATTAGGTTTCCTGGGAGAAATAGTCAAACTGTTTCCAAAAGTAAGATGGAAAGATGATGTAGGGTATAGAAAGCAATTTGGAAAACAACAGATTTGGAAGAGTAACACTACCTGTACTCACTGTAAAGCTATAGTAATTAGGGTAGAATGATACTGACATAAGGGTTCAACAAATAGATAAATGGAGCAGTAATATAAACCTATACTTAACCAGTCACTTAATTCTGGCAAATATTCTAAAACTCTTCCATGAAAAAAGAAAATTATTTTTTAAGATTTTTATGTATTTATTTGACAGAGAGAGAGAGAGAGAGAGAGCACAAGCAGGGGGAGCAGCAGAGGGGAAAAGATAAGCAGGCTCCCTGCTGTGCAAGGAGCCCAATGCGGGGCTCAATCCCAGGACCCTGGAATCATGACCTGAGCTGAAGACAGACACTTAACTGACTGATCCACCCACGTGCCCCAGAAAATTATTTTTTAACAAATGATTCTGTAACAACTCAATAGCCATTTGCCAAAATATGGGCCTTGACTCCAGTTACAATATATAAGAACGAATTTGAGATGGATTCTAAACCTAAATATAGAACCTTACCCTGTAAAGCTCCTAGAAGAAAACTTTAGAGAATATGCTTGGAACTTAATTTCAGGCAGAGTTTGCTTATTCAAGACACAATAAAGTAATATAAATCAGGTTTCATTAAAATTAAAATATTCAGCTCTCAAAAGACAAACATGCATAGGCAGTGTACAGCCATGGTGATTATATATGGCAGCATTTATTATTTCACGTAGGCTAAAACACAACTCATAACAAAAATGACAAGCCAGTTAAAATGGACAAAATATTTAAACAGAATTGTCACCAAAAGATAAATGACCAATGAGCACATGAAAATATGCCCAATATCGTTAGTTATCAAGCAAATGAAAATTAAAACCATAATGAAATAACGCTACACACCAACAAGAATGGTAAAGATAAAAAATTTATAACTGTCCAAGTACTACAAGGATGGAAAGCAACTGGAAAAAAGGAAAAAAAAAAAAAAAAAAAGGAAAAAAAAAGGGAGGGAAAAAAAGAAGGAAAAAAAAGAAAAAAGCAACTGGAACTCCAGTATCTTGCTGCCAGTGGTGTAACATGAATACGACCACTTTGGAAAGCAGTTTGGCTATTTCTTACGGAGTTAAAGATGCATTTACCTTACAATCTAGATCTAGCCATCCTCCTCCTAAATAGGATGAAAAATACATATCCACTCAAAGACCTGTAGGTTGACGATTATGGCAGTTTTATTCCTGTTGGCCTCCAGGTGGAAACAATGCAAGTGCAGGATAACTGCGAGACAATCATCTAATGGGATATGTTCAGTAATAAAAAACTTGTTGACACACAGTAACATGGATAAATCTCAAAAAATACTTTGAGTGAAAGAGGACAGACCCAGAAGAGCGCCTACTAGGTCCCTTTAAGTAAAGTCTAGAAATTGCGAAACTAAGCTAAGGTGACAGCATCATAAGGGTTGCCTGGATTGAGGTTTGGAGTGTTGCTAGAGCATGCCAATAGGTTTCTGCTTCAGATCTTACCCTAAAGCATTTACTTCGGCCTAGCATGCTCCTGGTCCTTAACTTTCCCCAGCTAACTACTATTCATTCTTCCCTTAAAAAACTGTATTTCATTTAAATCTTTTCTGGGAAGTTCTGATAAGTCCTTCCCCCTTGCCCGGTGTAAATCAGGTCTTCTTGTTTTCCTTTCTCTAAACCTATAACATTTTAGTTATGCGCTTTTCAACATTTGACTATGAATTTATTGCATTTATTTTGTCTCTAATGCATAGTTCAGTGTCTGGCAACTCTTTTGTTCTGCCTTTATATTATGAATGAATTAATGAGTAAATAAAATCCTCAGGGCAGCCTGGGTGGCTCAGCAGTTTAGCACCTGCCTTCAGCCCAGGGCCTGAACCTGGAGACCTGGGATCGAGTCCCGAGTCCCCGCATCGGGCTCCCTGCGTGGAGTCTGCTTCTCCCTCTGCCTGTGTCTCTGCCTGTGTCTCTGCCTCTCTCTCTCTCTTTCTGTGTCTCTCATGAATAAATAAATAAAATCTTTAAAAAAAATCCTCAGTACTGAACAACTCAAGTGAAAATGCATGCAAAAAATTTTTTTGCATATGTCCATTTTTATGGTAAAAAGATTCATAGCTTTTGTCCCATTTTGAGCAGAGTGCAAGACCCAGAAATGATAACAGATAACAATGGCTTTGGTGGTTATCTGGCTTCCCTTCCTCTTTGGTGGTTGTTATTTTGTAATACACTATGTGGTATAATAAATATATTTGGTCTTTGTCCTGCTTCGTGGAATGAAGCTCCTCCAACCTTTGGGATTTCCCCGATGATTGTTGCGTCTTTTTTTCATTCATAGGATCCCTTTTTAAGTTTATGCTAATTACGTGATTTAGGATGGTGTCCTTAAACAGCCTCAAGATGGGTCTGGTTACCAGGAGAATCAATTGATTAGAAAAGTGGAACTTTCAGCCTCACTCCTAAGAGCCTCTGGGAAAGGGAGGTGATAGGCTACAGATGAAGCTCTTTAAAAACTCTTTAAACAATTTTCAAGGAGCTTTTATGTTGGTGAATGCATCCACGTGTTCCCAGTTCCGTGGGGACAAAAGCTCCTGGGCTCCGGACACTTCTGGATCTTGCCCTATGTACCTTTTCATCTAGCTGTTCATGTGTATCCTTTATAATAAATTGGCAAACCTTAGTAAGTGTTCCTCTGAATTTTGAGAGCCACTCTAACAAATTAATCAAACCTGAGGAGGTAACAATCTGAATTTGAGATTGGTTTCTGAAAGGAGGGTAGAGTATAATTTAGTGAGACTGAGACCTCTGTGATATGACATTATCATGAGGTAATACTGTCAGAATTGAGTTAAGCTCTAACATAAATTGCTTGGTGGTGTTGGAAAGAAAAACACATTGGACCCTCCGACAAATAATAGGGATCTGTTGCGGTATGCTGGGCCTTAAGATAAACTAATGAGTGTGAAACAACCCCTACCCTCACAGAGCTCATGTTTAGCATTTATGATATGAGAAATAAAGCAAAAGAAAAATTAAGTTTCCTTACTGCCTACAGCCCACTGTCAAGTCCTTGAGGCAGGCACAGTGACATTCCTCTGGGACCTCAGCTGCCTTGATATTGATACTTGGCTAAGGGCAACAGGCAATCTTAGCCTGACCCCCAGGATCCTGTAAATCTACTTTAACATATAAAAATTCCTTGAGAAACTTCCTTTATCTCTAAACCCCCCAAGATACGTGTTGGTGATCATCCCCCAAGCATATGGCCCACTATATACATCTGATGGGTCTCATGACTCAGGGTGTATTAGATGGTAATAAATGACCTTTTCCCAACAAGAGCTAGGCCCCCTCAAGGTCCTGGAAACCTTGCTTCCAAAATTCCTCAGAGACTTATGCTATCCCTCACCCCCTTCCAACTCGAAAGTATATAATGGGCCATTCCTCATGACTCCAGTGCTGCTCTTTCTGCCCACAGGTCTTGCCCCCATGCTTTAACAAAACCACCTTTTTGCACCAAAGACATCTCAAAAATGCTTGGCTGTCCACTTTGAACCCTAACATCTTTACTACATCAGTATAGACTTCACATCCACTGCCAAAAAAAAAAAGTCATTATAATATATTTGGAAAACAAAGGGAGGTAGCTTTGTTCATCTCCATCATTTACTTCCACACATACAAACTATATTTTTTTCTTTTAAATCCTATTGGAATCCTTTTTCTTTCATTGTTTCTGTTTTTTTTTGTTTGGTTCTTTCGGGAGGCTGTATGGCGGTTGGGCGTTTGGTTGGGCTTTATTTTTGAGGAGGACTGCAGTCAGCGGCTTCTTTCTTTTTCTTTCTTCTTTCTTTGTCTGTGTTTTCTTTCTTTCTTCTTTTTCTTTCTCTCTCCTCCTCCTCCTCCTTCTCCTCCTCCTCCTTCTCCTCCTCCATCTTCTTCTTCTTCAGCATTAGAAAAATAGAAATTTACCAGTTGATGATTTTGGGGAGAATTTCTTTAAGTTGAGGATACAAAATGTATGGAGCACGTTGAAGAAAAGAAAGCAACTCTGAATCCTGTCCTGATGGTTGGATATGAAATACTACTGGGAATATTATTCTGAGATATGATCAAAATGTATTTAACACTGTGTACTTTACATTAAGATGGTACAGATGACTTGGAGGCATTATACAAGGGAAAATAATTATTAGGGAAATGACATTTGGCTTTAGAGAAATATTAAATGAAACTGAAATTCATTCCTGCACCAACAACATTGTTTTATTTGCAGGCAATTACACGATTTGAAATGTCACTATTAGACAAATACGAATTTCCTTTCAAGTACTACAACACCAAGGAAACCAAGTAGTTGCTCATCATGTTTTTCAAAAACCTAATAGTAATTCATGAGAGAAAATTAATAACATGAAAATAAAATTTGGGCCACCAATTTTTAAGAGATTATAAATCCTTAGTTTTACTATATTTATTATTTATCCTGTGTATTTTAATGTACTTAATGTAATGATGTGTTATTAATAATAAAATGTCCTTTTATCATGATCTTTATGTGCCAAGAATATTTTGTAGAGAATTAACGCAACTCTAGATATATCCATCAGTTGAAGAAACAAAAGCTTTTATTCATATTTCTTTTTACATTTTTAAATTATTTAAAAAGTTTTTGAGTATAGTTGACACACATTGTTACATTAGTTTCAAGAGTACAACATAGTGATTTGGCAAGTCTGTACCTCTCTTCACCACAAGTGTAGCTACATTGCTTTTAACAGTATCATTGACTATATATAGTCCCTAGGCTGTGCCTTTTATTCCTGTGATTTATTCATTTCATAATTGGAAACCTAACCCCAACTCCCCTTCACCCATTTTGCCAAGCCCCCCACCCCTCTCCCCTCTGGCAACCATCAGTTTTTTTCTCTATATTTTTAGGTCTGATTCTGCTTTATGTTTGTTTATTCATTTGTTTTTGTTGTGTTTTTTTTTTTAAGATTTTACTTGTAAGTGTAATCCTATGGTATTTGTCTTTCTCACTTTGACTTATTTGACTTACTGTAATACCCTCTAGGTCCATCCATATTGTCTCAAATAGAAGGACCCTATCTTCTTATGGCTGTGTAATATTCCATTGTATATATATCCCATATCTTCCTTATCCATTCATCTATTTTTTTAATAATAAATTTATGTTTTATTGGTGTTCAGTTTGCCAACATACAGAATAACACCCAGTGCTCATCCCGTGAAGTGCCCCCCTCAGTGCCCATCACCCATTCACCCCCACCCCCACCCTCCTCCCCTTCCACCACCATCCATTCATCTATTGATGGGCACTTGGATTGCTTCCATATCTTCGCTGTTGTAAATAATGCTGCAATAAGCATAGTGGTGCAAATATTTTTTTTCAAATTAGTGTTTTTGTTTCCTTTGGATAAATACCCAATAGTGGAATTATTGGATCATATGGTATTTATATTTTCATTTTTTGAGGAAATTCCATACTGTTGTACACAGTAGCTGTACCAGTGGCCCCAAATTTTTTGATAATGCTTAAGCAATAGAATTGTATACATCCATCTGCATTTACCCACCACTTCTCTCCCTCCTTTCCAAGGAACCATCATCTCAGACCTAGATCATTGCAATAAACCTGCTAAATGCTGTCCCTGCTTCTTCCTCTTCTACCCTTCACAGATTATTTTCAAACTGTCGCTCAAATAATCTTTTAAAAATGTATGATGTCAGAAAATGTATTTTCTCTGTTGAAAATGTTCTTTTTTTAAGATTTTATTTATTTATTCATGAGTGACAGAGAGAGAGAGGGATAGACAAAGGCAGAGGGAGAAGCAGACTCCGTGCAGGGAGCCCGATGTGGGACTCGATCCCAGGACTCCAGGATCATGCCCTGGGCCAAAGGCCCAGTTATCCCTGTTGAAATTTTCAATGTCTTCTCACTTAAAAAAGAAAACAATCAGGGGATCCCTGGGTGGCTCAGCGGTTAAGCGCCTGCCTTCAGCCAGGTCGAGCCCCACATCAGGCTCTTTGTATGGAGCCTGCTTCTCCCGCCTGTCTCTCATGAATAAATAAATAAAATCTTAAAAATATTTTTTTTAAATAATAAAAAAACAAAACAATCAAAATGGAAAAAAAAAGAACATTGTTACAACTAAAGAATTCACAGTCTTTACCTCTCTGAATTCATTTCCTACTACTTTCCTCCTGATTTGACCACACTAGTCTTTTTGTTTTTGTTTTTCTAGGCATATGTCCACCTCAGGACCTTTGCACTTGCTGTTCATTCTACCTGGAATACTCTTCTTCCAGATATCCACAAGATTTGCTTGCATCTTTATTCAAATGCCACCTTTTCATCGAGGCCTTCCTTGCTGGCCACTCTCCTAAAAAAACCCTCCACACCCCCCACCATCTTCTTCATGTACTTTATCATCTGCTGGATAATTTATCTTATCTAAAACACTATATATTGTATTTGTTTTCTTTCTGCCCTAATAGAGTGTAACCCCAATGAGTATACAAGCTCCTTATGTTTCACACCTAGATAAGTGACTGATGCTTAGTAGACACATTTCTGTTGAGTGAATAAATCTAATACTCTCCAGTTATAGTACTCTGAGAGCTCATAATATCATACATGACTGTCTTGTTGATGGAACCACTGCATTCTGCATGACTTTAAGTGTATTAATCAGCAGTGTGCTAGTAAATGCTTTCAACACCTAGTTTTCTGAGGAGGAAACAGCCTGATTGTAGCATGTGCTGAATTCTGTGATGAAAATACTTCCACCAGGAACATGTGGTTGTGATGAAATGCACACAGGTGCCTCTCCTGCGGTGCTATGATTCATCAATAGCACATATTGGATTAACACATTTAAGTGCCAAATTACCAGAGGAGACGGGCATTATTATTTTAGCTAATTTTCACATGAGGAAACTCCTATCCAGAGAGGTTAAGCATGCCCCCAAGGTCACATAGCAGAAGTGATTTTAATTAGATATGTCTGAAGATGGACTCTAGAGCCTATGACCAGAGAAATTCAGCTGTACTGCAGGCTTTAGACAAATTACCTGAATACAAATAAGATATTAAAATAAGGAAAAGTATAATCAGCTGTAGTATATATATTCTTTAAGTGTCAGCCAAGAAGCTACATGTGTTTAAGAATTTTTGAATCTTTAAAAAGTATGTCAATTTTCCAAGGGGAGGGCCAAGTTTGTGTGCTTTGGTTAGGCTTCTCTTCAGACCACTGAAAATCACTATTCAGTTGAGAACAACCACAATTGGTTGGCAAGATACAGTCTGTATCCTTAGTACCAATTTGAATTGGGTCGATAGGAACTGCAGGAAGAAAACATCTTTGGGTTTTTTTAAGTTTTCTTATCTCTTTTTAGTGGGATTCCTTGAGGAAATCAGAGCCTTACTGAAATGGAAATGGAAAAATCTAGACCCTCTCCTTATTTTCATAAAGATAAGATACCTTAGTGGGGTGCATTTCTTTTTTCAATGGTTCAATAATCCTGACTTAAAATGCAATAATTCTGTTAGTTCTTACATGGTTTTTACATTGTGTAGTCATTACAATCAGCCACAAAATCAGTAAGTCTCATTAGAAAACAGTCTTTCTTTTATTATCATTAATTTAACCTGATTGGAAGTCCTTATTAAGAATTCATCCAGTAAAACTACGACAGTTATATGGATTAGATAAACTTGCTCTACTGCCTTTGAGAGCTGAAAATAGATTTTGTTTATCATATAAGATTAATTAAAAGAAAAATTTAATGCAGTATGACCTTTATTCTTGCATCATGAAACACTGAATAACAATGTCTATTTACTATGCATGTTATGCATACAAAGAATGTATTTATAATAGCTGTGCACCAAATTGGTTAAATCTAAACAAATCAAACAGCATTGAACAATTTAGCAAATGTCTATTACATTATTTTAGATACTGATGATTGGAGATTAAAAGCAAGTATTTTGGGGAAGAATCAGAGTCACCAAATTGTATTTTTGGAGGAGTAAGTACTTCTGGACACCATCTGGGCAACCCATGGCATTTAAAATGAAACAGCATTTGAAATATTGAAATCAATGATTGAAATGGAACAGGAGAATATGGAATTTTAACCAGTATAACTTTTAGACATGGTATAATTTTGACTATAGTCTATTTCTGATACAAAAATTCACGAATTGTAAGTTTTCTTACAGAGATTTGGTCTAGAGAACCAGCTGCAAGAGAAACTCTCCAATGAACTTCTAAAAATAGATTTCCAGCTCCACCTCAGATCTACTGAATCAATAGACATAGGCAAGATCCTCCAAACTTGAGTTTCAAGGATTTGATGATGCTACTATTAAAAACAATGGAGTAAGCCATGAGTAAGTTAATTTTATTAGGTTTCAAATAGGGTGTGTGTGTAATTTCTTTCTTGGAATATAAATGAAATTAGGGCAGTATTTTAGCAGTGAAGGAGTTAAGGAAGGAGAAATACTGCATAAAAAAACATTAAGTTACCAATATCAGACATGATAGGTCAATGTTAAAAGAAACAAGAAATCAATTGGAGCATGGAAAAGTCACTCTTGCTTATAAAGTATTTTAAAAAGCATAAGCTGGGGTTGTCATTACAAATTAATTCAAGTCTATACAAACGTAGAGGCCTAAACTGTAATCCAAATTCTCAGTAACTCTAATGCCTTTGATGCATATTCTAGTGAACTTTGACCAATAACAGATCCATGTTGGTGGAAAAAAAATGTTCAGACAGAACACTAGAGATCATGTCTCTTGGCAAATTTTGTTCATTTATGCTTAGCTTATATTCTACAACCAGAAAAAAAATATTGATCTGCTTTCTCAGCCAAAGTCACTTAGGGGACACACCAATCTAGAAAATTAATAATATAAAAAGCAACAAAGACCTATTGGTGGCATAGTATGTAAAAATTTTGATAGAACTTGTCAAGATAGTAAACAAAAGGCTTATGGGGAACTTTAGAGAGAAAACCAAGTGTTAGACACAGTAGGAATCTGAACGTTGGTGTCACCTGACATCCTGGGAACAATCTGTAATGTGTTATGAAGCCCTGATTTGACTTTTAACGCAAATAAGAGAGAAAAATGAAGGATCTTTCATGGAGGTCATTAAAACAAACTTCACCCATGCATTTTTCAGCCAGAATTCATTGTAAAATTTTCATTATGGGACAAAAACCTGACATATAAGAATGATGACTCTGTCATAAATTGGCACATTTCCCAGGCTACGCAAGAGAGAACCTATCTACCAAAAACTGTGTCCTTCTACCCCCATCAAACAGTGAACTAATCTTAATCCTTCATAATAAGAGTCAGGATGATTTGAAGTTGAATCACAGCCCTGTTTTGAGATAATTTTATAAAAAGGCTGGAACAAGATGTTTTGATTTTCTGTGCCTCAGTTTCTCTAACTACAAAAGAGAATGAAATTCTGTATTATCCAACATCCTTACATAGGAGCTGTGGGGGTGAGCAAAGAATGAATTGATATGCCCTTGAAATATGGGATGTTTGATAGCAATACTTGATAAAGTGAAAGCGATATTTTATGAATAGTGGGCAAAGTCTTTTTTTTTTTTTTTTTTTTTTTTTTTTACCTTTCTGGTACAGCATGCATAAGTTGAAAATAAAATCAGGGAGAAAAATAGTATTTGGATGGAAAATGTTAAAAATTCAAATGATTTTATATCTATATAAATTTAACTAGAATGTATATGCATTGAATTGCTTTAAATGGAAATTCTTTTAGGTCAAAGGGGAATCATTTTTGTGACTGTGTGAAAAGTACCTTCTAAACACTGAACATCATCACTTGAAAAATAGTCTATTGCCCTTTCACCTTTTGCTCACTAAATTATGTATGTATTCTTGGCGTTCAAAGACTCCACACAGTGTTATCACCCTGTTCTACATATACTTTTAGCACAGTATATTTGAAGACCTTTCGACTGTGATTCCTCAAGACATTTCAGGAAGAATTATGAAAGGTGGTCTATCTGCTTGCTGGATATTTATATTTGCTGACAATAAAAATTGGTCTACTTCAATTTTTAAGGAGCTAGAAAATCTCAGACGAAATGTAAAATCAATAGCTTGTGCATTTTTTATTGAACATACTAGCTAAGCCAAGTATTAGAGCTGAAAAATTGGAGATCAAAATAGACCCAGAATATGGTGATTTCTCACTTGGTGTCAGATATCCTTTCCTAAGTGGAAGTGACGTGTTCCAGCCAAGTTTTCTGTCAAATGAACTTACATTAAGTGGATCTACCTTTCCAGTGGACTTCCAATGGGGAATTAAAATTTTATTCTGCTGGGGATAAAACAAACTCTTAGATATATTAAAATCGTCCTAAGGAATGCAGATGTTTGAAAGTTGCATTTGGATGCAAATCTACTACTTTTTGGTAATTAGCGGCTGGTTGATACATACATAGTATATGCATTTCTAAGCATTAAAGAGAGGTAATCTGAATTTTAATATCTTCCTGTGTAACAATATTTACCCTCAAATTGAGTTTATAATTATACATACTGTGCAGGACAATAATAATGCTCGAAATTCAGAATAAATCAGGAGAAGAAAAAAATAGTAAGATGAAAAAGAAAATATAATAAGGTGCTAGTGTTTCTGGTAATGTGGGAATCTATCTCATTGACTGCTTCATTCCCTAAATGATGGCTTGTTAACTGACTTCCAGTGTGCATGTTGTTAGGTTATTGCAGTGAATAGGGGCTCCACATCTTGCACAAATAACAGTCTCAACAGTAACGGTTGTTGGAAGCTCTTTCTCGGCCCTGTATCACCTTAACCACGTTAATATTACAGCCCTGACAGTTCTTTCGGCATTCTTCATATCACTTGAACCTATTGACCTATTTTAAGGTATCTCCTAAGATCATACATGAATTTTACTTGAGTTGGAAGGGAGACAAAGTATTAAAGTGAAATACTAAAACACTCCCTCCTTGCCGAGCAAGGAATGTAAGAAAATATGTGCTGGGGATAGTAGTTGCCTGACAAGTGTCTGCTAACCATTAGCATATTAGGGTGCCTGTGTTGGCTGCTCTTCTCCCAAAGACTTGTTAAATGACTTTGCCGTGGTATCATCGTTAGGACATATTGGCAAAATGATGTTTTTTGAGCTTGACGGAAGATTATCATGATGCCAGAGTTAGCACAGTGTTGAGTATTTGCCAACTTCTATAGGTTTGGTGTGGAATCATGTATGCATTTATTAGTTAATGCTGCTTTCAGGGAAATGAGTAAAGTCATCTGTTAGGCAGTTGGTAATGCCGTATCTTAAGCATTGCAAATGATGTTGCAGTCTTCAGCGAGACATATGCCTCTGAGTCATTTACTAACATTTAGTAGTGACACTTTCAAAGGTAGAACCAGAGCCTCTAAAAAAAAAAAAAAGTAAAAAAAAAAAAAAAAAAAAAAAAACAGAGCCTCTGTAATGTCCCGAAGTTTGGAATATAATTTCTTGACTCCTCAATGACAAAAGTATGTATGTATAAATATGCATTTGCAGTTACTTTAATATTTCTCAGTGTAAATCTTGGGCCTACTATAAAGTGTCAAAAAGCAGCAATGTGTCTATAATGGAAAAGAGAAGTCCCATGAACCCCACCTTCAAAGCAACCACTTTCTCTTCTTTTGTCTCTTGATTCTTACATTTCTTCCACATTTCTGAATAACATTTTTGATTGCTGTTTGTATTTTCCATTTGTATATATTCTCTATTGACTGTTTTATGGTAGATGTAGCTTCATCTTTCTTCCAATTTTATCAATATAATTCAGTTTCAGTCTTGATTAACATGCAGCAGTTACGCTTGTTAGAACTTTGCAAATATTCTCCACAGTTGAGCCATATGAGGTGCTGTAATTGCACCTTTTTCTACAGCTTTTTATGTACCAGCATTGAATTCCCATGGTTTTTCGAACCAGGGTTTCCATGTTTTTTTCCATTTCCATTATTTTTTGGCTCGAATCAATTTAATTTTAATATAATTGAGTATGCCAGAACTGTAAAAGGCCTTTTCATACTGTGTTTTGAAGCTTCAAACATATGATCTAACTTATCAGTTGTATTTTTTTTTTTCTCACAAGGCCTCTTTCCACAATCTCTTATAGTTCTGATGGAAGCTGGACCTGTATCTCCCTGAGATGGCATCACAGCTTTCATCATGACTTTCCTCCCTTCTCTTTTTCTCCTGCCCTTAGTTTTTGATTGCCTACTCTTCTCTTTCTTAGATTATACCTTCATTTGTAGAGCTTATCTGTGGTTGGCATTATTCTGCAACGACCTCCAAGATTCCTAGTCCTCATCTTCCATCTTGTTCCAGTTATTCGATCAAATATTAATCTAAATACTGCTATGAAGGGATTTTTTTCAGATCTGATTAAGGGTTCACATCAGTTGACCTTAAGATGGGGTGTTGTGGAAGCAGCCATCACCCACCCTGCTGCTTCTTTTCGGAATTGCATAGTCAGTGCCCTGGGACTGGAGCATTCCTCTATAGGAAGCTAGGTGGCAAAGCTATCACTGGCCCCAGATTCTTATTATTAAGTAAAACTTTTTCCCCTGTTGTGGGTATGTAGTGAACTTCCTTGAACTACTTACTAATATACTTCATAGGGAGAATGCTTGGGTGGCTCAGTCCATTAAGTGGCCAGCTCCTGATTTCAGCTTGGGTCATGATCTCAGCATCATGAGATTGAGCCCCGCATTGGGCTTTACAGCCAGTGGGGAGTCTGCTTGGGATTCTCCCTCCCTCTTCCATTGCTCCCTCCCCAAACTTGAGTTCTCTCTCTCTCTCTCTCTCTCTCTCTCTCAAATAAATAAATCTTTAAGAAAAAAAAATGTGCTTCATAGGACACCTGGCCAGGCCCACCAGTATATATAGCCCTGTAGGAAGGGAATAGAGTGTTCCCCTACAGTGTGGGAGTAGTGTTTTGTCCATCAGGAGGGACCCGCTCCGCTGGTCATAAGAGGCCAGTGCACACTCCAACACTGCCCTTGCCATGTGTCTTCTGTGTGTGAGGAAAGCCTCATTCCAAATAGCACCTTGTATATTGAGTCCTCATTGGTGACTGGGAATCTACAGAAAATGCAGTGGGCCAAGGTCTATGGGCTCCAACTTTGGTGGTAGCCATTGATGATCTTTGTTGTTTTCCATGGTGGAAATCCTTGTTTGGGATTGGTGTCGAGGTCTTCCTGTTCGACAGGAGATTATCTGAGTGGGTCAAACCTAATCATAAGAGCTCTTTAAAATCATAAATTTTTTTGAGCTGATTGTCAAAGAGTAAGTGAAAGATAAGAAGTATAAGAAGGACTCAAGTCACTGTTGCTTGAAAATGGGGAGGATCACATACTCAGGAATGTGGATAACCTGTAAGACCAGCCCCTGGCTGACAATGAACAAGAAAAAAGGGGCAGGCATCAGATCCCCAGCCACAAGGAACAGATTTTTGCCAATAACCTTAAAGAGTTTGAAACGATTTCTGCCCCAGAGCTTTTAGATGAAAGGCCAGTCTGCCTCTGATTTCAGCCTTGTGAGACTCCAATCAGAGAACCCAGCAAACCCCAGCCTACCCCAGCTCAGATGTCTCCCCTACAGTAATTTGAAATAATAAACAAAAATTGTTTTGAAGTTTCTAAGTTTGTGGTAGCTTATTATGTAACAATATGAAACTAATACATCCTTCATCAGTTCCTAAGAAAATCTACTTTCTTAAATGCCAAGAAATAAATTTGATATTATGTTTAATATTTTAATTTTTGTCAACATATTTTCATTATTTGACTCACAATACACTCAATATTTCCATTTTTTTCTTTTTTAAAGATTTGATTTATTCATAAGAGAGAGAGAGAGGCAGAGACACAGGAGTTGGGGGAAGCAGGCTCCATGCAGGGAGCCCAACATGGGACTTGACCCCGGGTCTCCAGGATCAGACCTCGGGCTGAAGGTAGCACTAAACCGCAGAACCACCTGGGCTGCCCCCAATATTTACATTTTAAAATGGATTTCTCAGGTGCATGTGACGTGAATATTTTTTTAATCATCTAGGAGAGTGTGATGATGTTTTCATAGTGCTGATTCAACTCAAGATCAGATTCTATCATATGTACTAAAAATTACATCTGGAAAAATTCTAGCAGCAGCATATAGACACAGTGTTATAATTTTGGCATAAGTGAGTGCAATCAACAGTTATATGTGCCTATTACATTCTAGACAACATCTATGTGCTATGGGGACCTGTAGAAGAACAAAAATGAGTGCTGACTCTAGTCACCAAAATCGGGTGTGGGTTTTTTTGTTTGTTTGGTTTTGGGGATTTTTTTGAGTGGTTTTTTTTTGGTGTTTGGATATTTACTTTTTAAAAAGATTTTATTTATTTATTTCAGATAGAGAGAGAGTACACGCACACAGAAGTAGGCAGAGCAGCAGGCAAAGGGAGAGGGGGAAGCAGGCTCCCCGATGAGCTGCGAGCCCTATGCAGGGCTGATCCCAGGACTCCAGGATCATGACCTGAGTTGAGGGCAGACGCTTAACTGGCTGAGCCACCCAGGAGCCCCAGTGTTTGAATATTTAAACAACGTGTATTCAGGAGTAAGGAATGTGTGGTGCACATGGACTCTTTTTCACAAGTAGTTGAACAGGGAAACAATTCATCAGCTAACTTACTGCTTTGACCCTGTGGTGTTTGAAGAATCCATTCATTGTATTTTCCTGTACTGAATGACTTGGCAAAACACCAGGGTTTTTTTTTTGTGTGTGTGTTTGCTTGTTTGTTTTTATTATTTTTATTTATTTATTTTTATTTTTTTATTGGTGTTCAATTTGCCAACATATAGCATAACACCCAGTGCTCATCCCATCAAGTGCCCCCCTCAGTGACTGTCACCCAGCAGTTGTCATGTTTTAGCATCTATTTTTTTATAAATTAATGAAAAACACATTATTCCCCAAATACGTCAATCTCAGATAAATCTATTGAAGATAAACACCTTTGTGTATGTTGCAGTCGGAGATGATATTTGATAAATAAATGTGTGAACCTACTCAGCCTCCCATTACTTTATTTTTAAAAAAGATTTTATTTAGTTATTCATGAGAGACAGAGAGAGAGAGAGAAAGAGGCAGAGACACAGGCAGAGGGAGAAGCAGGCTCCATGCAGGAGCCCGACATGGGACTCGATCCCGGGACCCCAGGATCACACCCTGGGCTGAAGGCAGGCTCTAAACCGCTGAGCCACCCAGGGATCCCCTCCCATTACTTTAAATAGAAAAGTTGTAGAACCGCTTCTTTAAATTCTGCACAATTGCAGATCCACTCCAGGAATGGTAATGCATGTTTTTAAATAAAAGCGCACTTGATTATGTAGCCCCAGATATGTAACGGAACAGAAGGCTAATGCTTAGGCTGATTCTGCCCTAAGTAAAATCCATCTGTTTACTACCGAGGCAGCCTGCAATTCAGTTTTGTTTGAGTAGAACAAGATCTATACTTGAGGCTATTTTCTATGCAGTAATAGAACAGCATAGGGAAATATTTAGTAAGACTCTTCATTTTGTAAAGATGGGATTCCCCGCAGACGCAAGTCCCTCGAATTTGGTCGACCCAGAAGGGCCACACGATTGGACGTTTGCAGATCGTCCCATGCAGCACTAGTGTACAATCCGGTGTATAGAGATCCTGCAGGTGCTCACAGAGAGGCAGCTGATTCGGAATTTCATGTCAAAGGATTGAGATTAACAAAGGGAAACTTCTAGTAGATGTTTCATGGTCTGTTTGGAGACTATCTTTTTGGACCACTATGAAAGTGTAAAACAGCTTTGAAAAATGCCACTTTGGGGAATATGTTTCTGACATAGACATAACTGTTGCATTCGTATTATAGTTGATGTTTTCAGAAGAGTATTTTGATCAGCCAGGATCGCCTCTTCTGGATCCCCCAAACACTCTGCACCAAAAGGCATATTTCTTCTGCCTATTTGTACTTCCATATAAAGTCTAGTAAGTTTTGAGACCGAGACCAAACAAATGGCTCATTTGTGAAAACTTCTAGAACTCCTGTTCTTTCCTCTGTACCGTGACAGTACCTTGCTTAAAACTTCTAATAGAGCAATTATTTCTTTCTATCTTGGTTTGTATTTAATGGTGTACATTTTCTTTAACTCTGCAGGATTTCAGACTCTTTGATAGCAGAGGTTATGCATTAGCCATATTCAGAAGCCTCTTAGAAGATTCACATAGTGGAGATTCATAAATGTCCTGTTAAATTGACTCTTAAAAAGTAATTCATCCATCAGCAAGGAACTAACAATTAGTATGTCTTGATTGAGGATCACTTGCTTCCCTAAAATGACCCACAGTGGAAAAATGGAGGAGACCAAGAGTGTTCCTCACAGTGTGCTAAATATAGCCAAGGAAGGAACTCATGGGGATAACAAGAAAAGCTCTTGGACACTTCAGGCAGACAAACAGAAGAGATGGGAAGGCTTCAAATACTTATATTTCGTATCTTTTTGAATTACTGTCTTAATTTGGTATTTTGTATATTACCAGATGTTATTCATAGTCAAGGGTATTATATGTAAAAACACTTTGCAAAATGCTATGGTTCCATACAGATGAAACCTATCATAATTATATTACCTAATCAAAAACTACCTTTGCAAGTGCCCCTCTCTCTAACATCTCAACTATTAATCCCAAGAGAGATTTACTTTGGAGTATTCTGCTCATTTTTAAAGATTATTTATTTATTTATTCATGAGAGATACAGAAAGAGAGGCAGAGACCCAGGCAGAGGGAGAAGCAGGCTCCATGCAGGGAGCCTGACGTGGGACTCGATCCCAGGGCTCTAGGATCACACCCTGGGCTGAAGGCAGACACCAAACCGCTGAGCCACCCGGGTGTCCCGTATTCTGCTCATTGAAGTCTGTCTTGTTTCATTGATATAGGGTCCTAAAGAGGTAATCAACAGTCCTCTGGGAGGAAAGACTGCAGAAATACCTCTTTGGAGTGATGGCAAACCTAACAACTGGCTTGGTAATTCAGGATTTTATGTTCATGTAAGAAGAGTTTTCAGTAAAGTTATTAGCATTTTTCAGTACTTAAAGAGAGGTACCTCCAGTTTCATGAAAACATCATCAGAGCTGTGGGATGGAATTGTTCCTGATACATAATTTGCACCATAACATAAAACAAATTTTTGGAAACAACAACAACAACAAAACAATTTACAGCTTTTCAGAAAATATTGCAGTTGAAATAAAATAGGAGCTGAAAGCCACTTAAGGATTTATGAAAGGTCTATTCACAAACAAAAATCACACTGATGCACTATTACTTGTACATATTTATGAAGTACAACATATGATTTTAGTCCTCTGAACAAAAATTTATTTAAAGTAACTTATCATTAGAAATGTGTTTCAGAAAACACACACACACACACACACACACAAAGAAATGTGTTTCAGGACACTTCCTTACAATTTAGAAAACTGGGTCATTTGTGAACTAAGCTAAAATACATAGATCAATAATTGGTTGTGGGGATCCTGGGTGGCTCAGCGGTTTAGCGCCTGCCTTCTGCCCAGAGCGTGATCCCAGAGTCCCGGGATCGAGTCCCACGTCGGGCTCCTCAAGGGGAGCCTGCTTCTCCCCCTGCCTGTGTCTCTGCCCCTCTCTCTTTGTGTGTCTCTCATGAATAAATAAAATCTTTAAAAATAATAATAATAATTGGTTGTGGGGGCGGGGGAGTAGCCCACGTGTGAAGGGAAGAGACTTGGAGAATCTCTTCCTGCATTGCTAACCCAAAGCTTGTTAAAAGAAATGGAGTTCCGAACAGCCATTGGCAATACTGAACAAGAGTACAGAGGATCGAACAATCATTTTTTCAATCAGTTATATTTCTTGCATGCCAAACTTTATATCAAATTATAAAGTCCAGGCAGCCCGGGCGGCTCAGGGGTTTAGCCCCACCTTCAGCCCAGGGAGTGATCCTGGAGACCCGGGATCGAGTCCCACGTCGGGCTCCCTGCATGGAGCCTGCTTCTCCCTCTGCCTGTGTCTCTGCCTCTCTCTCTGTCTCTGTGTCTCTCATGAATAAATAAAATCTTTAAAAAATTATAGAGTCCATTAATACCTTCTTGAATTTAATACAAGCAAACATATCTCTAAAAAATATGCATGTTGTCTTTTGTCAAGCAATGAGAATGATTCAGCAAAGTAAACCTTAGATTCTAGATATTCCAGGAAAGTCTCAACTTCACCCCATTGTTAGATAAGAAGTCCCAGTTTTGATTCAGCATATGTAAGTGATACAACTTAATGTTTCTTCTTTATCATCTTTTAAGTGATAAGAAGTACAGAGTGCGCAAATTCATTGCTCCCATTTAATTGATTTTGTTCTACCTTTGTTTTAGATCCTCCTGTTTTGTATTATGTACATCTTTAAAAGCCACAAATCATTTTTGAAAGAGAGTAGGGCATTGTCATAAATTAATAATTTTCAAAATTCTTTGGAAATTCTTCTGTACTCTCTTATTCTTGTCTTAGCCTGTTTAATGGGGGCAGTGTACTTTGATGAAATTTATGTTTTGTATTTTAATTTTTGTTCTAGAATTTGCTTTCTCAGCCTTCAATTCATGATTCCTGGATCTTTCCCGTAGGAAAGAGAGGATCCTAAGTTCACAATGCTATTGTTCTTCTATTTGATCATTTGTTATAATCAAAGAAGAATTTTCAAAAAGTTACTCATGCCACTGAGTTGGGGTAAACTTTTAAAATTGTTTATTTAAATTCAATTTGCCAACAGATAGCATAACACCCCATGCTCATCTCATCAATGTGCCCTCCTTAATGCCCTTCACCCAGTTACCCTAACTCCCTACCCACCTCCTCTTTTCTGCAACCCTTTGTTTGCTTCCCAGAGTTAGGAAGGAGTCTCTTATGGTTTGTCTTCCTCTTTAATCTTTCCCCACTCAGTTTTCCGCTTCCCTGATGGTCCCTTTCTCTATTTCTTATATTCTACATATGAGTGAAACCATATGGTAACTGCCTTTCTCTGAATGACGTATTTCACTCAGTATAATACCTTCCAGTTCCATCCACGTCAATGTTAATGGTAGGTATTCATCCTTTCTGATGGCTGAGTAATATTCCATTGTGTGTGTATAAATAAATAAATAATATATATATTTATATTTATATATTACATCTTCTTTATGAGTTGGGGTAAACTTATAGGTAGATAGACAGTGGTAGGATTTAAAGGTCACTGTCAGCCACCAGAAAGGATGAATACCTACCATTTACATTGACATGGATGGAACTGGAGGGTATTAAGCTGAGTGAAATAAATCAGTTGGAGAAAGACAATTATCCTACAGTTTCAGTCAAAGGTGGAATATAAGAAACAGCACAGAGGATCGTAGGCGAAGGGAGGGAAAAAATAAATGGGAAGAAATCAGAGAGGGAAACAAACCATGAGAGGCTCTTAATTCTGGGAAACAAACTAAGAGTTGCTGGAAGGGAGGTTGGGGGGTAGGGTAAATGGGTGATGGGCATTAAGGAGGGCACATGATGTTATGAGCACTGGATATTATACACAACTGATAAATTACTGTACACTACATGTAAAACTAATGATGTACTATATGTTGGCTAATTGAATTTAAATTTAAAAAATAATAATTTAATCAAGAAAAGGTCACTGAGTAGGAAACTTTGGTACAAATATATTTCTTTGATTGCCAGTTTAAATGAATAAACATCCTGTTTTAAAATGTGACTGCCCCAATGAGATGGATCACAACTCTAGCCCAGATGTCTCTTCTGAACACCGAGGCCATGCTTTAATGGCCTATTTAAAATCTCCACGTGGATGCTTATTCTAGTTCATGCCATCATCATCATTTTTCACATGTAGTACTGCATCAGCCTCCTAACTACTCTACCCTCTAATTTCTTTCCATACAGCAGTAGGACTGATCTTTTCAAATTGCAAATCTAATCATATCCCATCATCATCTGCAACCTTCTACAATTAAATAACTTCACATCATTGGGGGGAAAAAAACTTTATTATGACCTACAAATACCTAATTCTTATGACTTCCACTTACCTCTCTAGCTTCATTTCCAACTATGTTCCCCCATGATTTGTCCTCTACCCATGCTTTTGAACCCTTTGGTCTGGAATACTCTTCCCTTCCCTCTTCATATTCTTTCTTTAGATATCAGCTCAATCATCCCATTCTCAGAAGTTCCCCTTCCCTGAGTTCAAGGCTAGGTTAAGCCTATTCATGAGATCAGGCCCATCTCTTTGCAATTAGTTCATTAAAATCTATGTCTCCCTACTAAATTTTAAGCCATAATATTGGGAATTGTGTCTATTTTTGCTTTCTGTTGTATCTCCATTGCCAAACTCAATGCCTGGTACATAATAGGCATTCAGTGTAATATTCATTGAAGGAATGAATGAGGGTTAATAGGAAGATGTCAACCATTCATTTTGTAAAGAGGTTTTATGCAATATTACTGCATTCTTTCCAAAGCCTAACTCCAAAATTTGGACACTGAGATGAAAGGGAAAAACACACTTTAGAACAATGGGCATAATCAGGAGATTTGGGGGAAACATTGAGGTTGGCAAGAAGGGGTTTTGGAGAATTCCAGGACAATCTGATAGGTGCTAGGTAGTTTAGGGGCAGAGATATCCAAAAGCATCTTTCAGCTTTTTACTCCACCATAGAAATTCAGTTGCTCTATTGAGGCTTGCAGCCTAACTGTGCCCTTTAATAGCCATAGGGAATGTTTAAACCACTGAGTAATTTGCTTTTTATACAAGTTATTGGTCCCAGACATCAGTGAGAAAGGAACATACTATTTGCTTCTGTCTTAAAATGTAATTTTAGAAATGAAAATTCTAGAAACTGAAAGTGTTTTATGAATGCAAATAGAACCTGGCCGAAGCTCTAAGACTCTGTAAGTCTAATACTCTTTGAAGAGGAGCTGCTGTTTTCTACAGAGAATTTAAATGCATGGGGATTAAAATATGCTGTGTCATTGGTGGTTAATCTCCTCAGAAAGTCATCAAGGGAATTAAAAGTTAAAGATGAAACAGACAGAAGCTAGACCCCTGATTCACTGGGTGCTCCTCTTAAGGATAGTCAAGGTAAAAATGAACTGTGATGGTCAAAACAAGAGGCTGTATTAAGAGAATGTAAGAGAGCCCTTTTGAATAATTGAATCTTTTCAAAAATCATTTTTCTAGTGGCAGTTTTATTTTTTTACAGTATGCTGCTTTAATCTATAATTATTCCTCAGGTGGCTGTCATTATTAACTAAGAGAAATGGCACCATAGTGTCGCTAAGTAGGAATTGTGAAGATATGGCGATCTCAGAATTGAAAGGAAATATGCACATTTATATTAACTGAATTTTTAAAAAAGATTTTACTTATTTATTCATGAGAGACACAGAGAGGGGCAGAGGTACAGACAGAGGGAGACGCAGGCTCCTCGCAGGGAGCCTGCTGCAGGACTCCATCCCCTGATTCAAGATCACACCCTGAGCTTAAGGCAGACGCTCAACCACTGAGCCACCCAGGCATCCCTATTAACTGAATTATATTATGGTTCTCCTCAAAGTACTAGCATTTATTCTCTCAAGTAGGAGAAAAATTGACTTAAAGCATTCAAGTACTCTGGGAGTTCTTGAAGACTGAGTTGTTCTGAAGTTTGGTTATATTGATAAAAACGTTGGTAACACATTTGCAACTGACTTTGTAGAAATCTTATGGAAGAGCAGAAGATTCTAATTAAAATGGGGATATGAAGTTGAGGTGTAATTATGAAAATTACTCTTATTAAAACATTATACTTAATGCAGCACCTTTGTAAAACATGGTTTTAAATGTTGAAGAGGAAATAATTGCTTTTTATCATTTGAAATATTTTTATTTTTCATTTATACCTTTACACTGAAATAAATACAGCAATTAGATGACACTCGAAGCTATAACATGATAAAAATATTTCCTGTCTTTAATTTGATACTGAAGCTTAGATCGTTTTCAGCCTTTTAAGTAGTAGTTTCCCATCTAACCCTTATTTGTACAAATATCTAGGTAGAGAATAGTAGACGAAGATGTCTGTGAGAATTATTATCTAGTATGTATGAGCTGTGAGACATGACTAGTAGTAGAATAAGCATTTAACCATTAGAAACGACAAATACCCACCATTTGCTTCAACGTGGATGGACCTGGAGGGTATTACGCTGAGTGAAATAAGTCAATCAGAGAAGGACAAACATTATATGGTCTCATTCATTTGGGGAATATAAAAAATAGTGAAAGGGAATAAAGGGGAAAGGAGAAAAAATGAGTGGGAAATATCAGAAAGGGAGACAGAACATGAAGACTCCTAACTCTGGGAAACGAACAAGGGGTGGTAGAAAGGGAGGTGGGCGGGGGGTGGGGGTGACTGAGTGACGGGCACTGAGGGGGGCACTTGATGGGATGAGCACTGGGTGTTATTCTATATGTTGGCAAATTGAACACCAATAAAAAATAAATTTATAAAAAAAGAATAAGCATTTAATTATAGGACCATCTGTTGATGGTAAGACAGGCAAATGATAAAATTAATAAAATTATTCCCAAAATACATAGAAATCAACTAAAGTTTAGAATCTATTACAGAGTGATTGCATTCAAAAATCGAATCTTATGTTCAGAAATTTCACCTTTGTTCTAACTAGAATGGTGCAAGCCAGCAGATTGTTTCTAAGTATCACATATGGCATAAATGAAGTGCTAACGTGGCATGCTTTGGATAGCCAGGGTTAAGCCAAAGGCTCTGAACACCTCAGGCCAGGGTACTAGACCCAGGCTACATTTACCTGAGTGGAGTTGAAAACGGGCATGATCATAATAATTTTCTTTTAAAAGTCACTTCATGGGCAGCCCTGGTGGCTCAGTGGTTTAGCGCCGCCTTCAGCCCAGGGTGTGATCCTGGAGACCCAGGATCGAGTCCCATGTCAGGCTCCCTGCATGGGGCCTGCTTCTCCCTTTGCCTGTGTCTCTGTGTGTGTGTGTGTGTGTGTGTCTGTCTGTCATGAATAAATAAATAAAATCTTTAAAAAAATCTATCCCCTTTAAAAAAATTTAAAAATAAATAAAAAATAAAAGTCTCTTCATAAGGACAATGGTTTTCACTAAGAGTGGCTTCGTACCATACACTGCAAACACATCGCAGGCCCATTGCAAAGATCTGTGTTTAAATGCCTTCTCACAATCATTACTCCTCTCCACAACCACACTTCCTTGTATATATAATATCTCACCTCCTCAACAGTTTATTTTTGCAGCCTTGGAATCATATGCCAAGATTAACAAATACAAAGTCTGTTGTGATTTTCACCCCGAAACACATGGCATTGATAATTAAGTAGCGCATTCCCTCCCACTGACACTAGCCATTGTGCTACAATCTCTTTATGTAGCAGCTACTACCACTAGATAGGACTTTTTCATGAGATGGAAACCCCTTTGCGACTATGGATCTGCATCACTGTTTCTAAACCTCTTTCACTCCATAGCACACGTAGCTAATGAAATGTGCATAACAGCATTCTATTAACACATAAGGCTGCTCATGACTAGAGATAATGGGTCCACAGGCTGAAGGCTACCTGGAATGCCCATGGGATAAAATAACTCAGGACCCACTTGAGGAACTCTGGTCAAGTTATTATGTACACAGTCTGTCAAAAGGTAGGGGCCACAGTGGCAGGGTCTGGATCTGACAACAGGTCACCCTTATTCTGTACCTGCCGTGAGTTTTACTAGCTGTCACACTGTCTTGAATAGTTAAAGTTTATAGCATCACCAAGAAAGTTTTTTTTCCCAAGCCACAGATTAGATAAAGAGATCGTTGCAGCCAACTAATCTGATATGATCATGGCAGAGCAGTCTTTTTTTAAACAATGGGTTTGTCTTTGAGACACCTGCAGATTGTCCATTAGCATATATTCTTGTCTCCTCTAGTGCTAATGATCCCATTATTTGGATGTTTTTACTGTAAATTGAAATTAACTGCTTAGACTCATAATCTAATAAACCTATGTCATCTACAGCAGTATCTACCTTAGCATTGGATAAATATCCCTTTCAGTTGTTATCTTCAGGTGATATGCATACTATGTGGTTTATGAACTCTAATGTGTTGATGCTATGCTGTATTAAACCATGTTTTCCGCTGAAATTCAGGATTTGAATCTGGTACCCAAGTTGATTCACACCTCGAAGTCATTCGCATTCCAATTTATGTCATTTATGGCTTTATTATTAAACAATAATAATCTCATGTAACACAGGATAGTGTTTCTCAAATGCGTTGATGTGCTTTTTAAAAATTCTTCCTTGTGTTTAGCCTGAGCCTTCTCTAGAGTCACACATTGCCTGAAAGAGGTGGAAGTGATTGTGGTGGATTAAGATTATTATAGAGAGGGATCCCTGGGTGGCGCAGCGGTTTAGCGCCTGCCTTTGGCCCAGGGCGCGATCCTGGAGACCCGGGATCGAATCCCACGTCGGGCTCCCGGTGCATGGAGCCTGCTTCTCCCTCTGCCTGTGTCTCTGCCTCTCTCTCTCTCTCTCTGTGACTATCATAAATAAATAAAAATTATTAAAAAAAAGATTATTATAGAGAGAAATCAAAGAGAGTTGGTTGTCAGATATTGGTTCCCAAAATAGGGCACAGTGATCACATGTGAGTATTTTCACTTCCTCTGTTTGGACACAGTGCAGAGGAGAGAGAATGTGGCCTAATTCCCAGTATGGGGCAGGTCCCAGAATAGCCTGGGGAAATTGAAAGTATCATGAAGATGTCCTTAAATCAGCATGACATTTGAGCAATAAGGTACCCCATAGGTGTAAAGGTTAGAAATGCCTGAGGAAGAAGTCCTGAAACTGGATTTAAGGGCCAATGCCAACAGCCAACAACCTCACATATTCCAGAGTGATACGGAGAAGGTAGCTAAGATTTCTCAGGCCCTAAATGGTTGAGTGAACTGGTGAACCAAAATTAGTCTGGAATTGATGAAGCCATCAAATGCAGAGATCTCGTGGTCATAGGCTTTGGCAGCGACATAGACTTCAGCCCCAAGTGCCTGTGTGAAGGACAAAAATATTGCAGAGATGTCCACCAAATCACAGGATAGGACCTAGATGCCACACTGAACTGGAGACCAGGGAAGCTCAGAGGACAGCCTGCATTTCATGGGAGCCTTTCCCTAATGCCACCCTAGGCTCTATGTACCCTAGATACAAACTTTGAAATAAAGAGAATATGGCAGGCCCACTGAGAGCAGTGAACAAGCATCCTGATAGGGAATTTGAATGTTGGATTAAGTCCAGCGGATGGGGTCTACTGGAACAAACTACCAGACAAAAACCAAAACAAAACAAAATAAAAACGATTTCAACTTGAATAAAACAGGTACTAAGTGAAATCAGAAGACAGACGAACACGGTATGATTCCACTTGTGTAGAATATATGTGGAATCTGAAAAACAAAACAAAAAAAACAAAATGGAAAGAGATTCATAGATACAGGAAACGAGCTATTGGTTATCAGAGAGGGGAGGGGTTGGGGGCACTGAAATAAGTGAAGGGGATGAAGAGGTACAAACTTCCAGTTATAAAATAAGTAAATCAAAATAAATAAATAAATTAATTAATTAATAACAATAAAATAAGTAAATCACGGAGATGAAGAGTAGAGCATAGAGAATATAGCCAGTAATATTAAAATAACTTTGCATGGTGATTATCTTATCCTAGTGACTACTTCATAACGTATATAAATCTCGAACCACGATGTTGTATGCCTGAAGCTAACATAATGTTGTATGTAAACTTCAATTTAAAGAAAGAAAGAAAAGGTTGATTGAAGTATAATCTACCTACCATCAAACGTATCCATTTTTAGGTATACACTTCAACTATTTTTTAGTAAAATTGAGCGCTGTGCAACCATCACCAACTCCGCCTGTGATGAACGAGGGGATGGGGGGAGAAGTTGATAATTAAAAAGTAATGGAAGTTCTTTAAAAGTGACTCAGAAAAAAAAATAAAATAAAAAACAAAAATAAAAGTTAGTTTTGGGACATTTCAATCACTTCATTAAATATATATGTGTGTGTATATAAATATATATAATTGTGTGGTTAATGTAGTTCTATATGCACATAGCTCTGCGTGTGTAGTCCTATATGCTGTATAGTTAGACATAAGAATGTACATTAACTCTACGTACAGGTAGTGATGCTCTTCTGGAAAAACAGTGGTCAGTCAGTCACTATTTTATGAGTTAAATTATATCATTCATTTCCTTAATATTTTTACATTGCACGATACTGAGAACACAAAATAGAATAAAATTGCCTTTTCCTTTAAGGATTTCAGGGCCTCGTGTGGGAGGAATTCACAAAACAAGGACAGTACACTATCATAAGTGCTACAATAGATGATGTATGCCCTAGAATATTTTTTTCTCTTTCCCTATACGATGAGCCAGGTATTATTAATATCCTCCTCATTCTATAGTTGAAGACTCTGTAGACCACAGCAGTTAGCAAACACGGTGGGAGGAAAACCAGAAATTAGATAATTTTAGAATCTTTTTTAATTAAAATATTTTTTTAAAATACCTATTATTTGGTCTTAAGGACAGTAGATCGTCTCCGCTAAAATGTAAGCTGGTGGATGGAACTGGAGGGTATTATGCTGAGTGAAATAAGTCAATCGGGGAAGGACAAACATTATATGGTCTCATTCATTGGGAGAATATAAAAATTAGTGAAAGGGGATAAAGGGCAAAGGTGAAAAAATGAGTGGGAAATATCAGAAAGGGAGACAGAACATGAGAGACTCCTAACTCTGGGAAACAAACTAGGGGTGGTGGAACGGGAGGTGGGCGGGGGGTGGGGGTGACTGGGTGACGGGCACTGAGGGGGACACTTGATGAGATGAGCACTGGGTGTTATTCTATATGTAGGCAAATTGAACACCAATAAAAAATAAATTTATAAAAAAATAAATAAACTTAAGAAGAGATGTAAAAAAATGAATGAATGAATGAATAAATAAATAAATAATAAATAGATAGATAGATAGATAGATAGATAGATAAATAAATAAAGTAAACCGGTACTTTACAAATGATATGAAAGCATACTTTTTTTTTCTTTTTGTAGAATTTTTGATTATTGTTCAACTTACAAGAGTTTATTGACTGCCCATTCCGTCCCAAATGCTGTGCGGCGGGTTGTGGGGCCTTTGCCATTATCATTCCTCACTGAGTGGTGTTGCAAAGCTAGCATAGGAGAATTTGGCCTCCTTCCTGATTAGAAAGGTTGTTAGGAACTTTTCCAACCTGTTGTAAGCAAATGTGGGTGAATGTAAAAAATTGACTTAGAATAAGATAAGGCTGTGTGCAAATTCCAGCTTGGCCACATTCTAGTTTTGTGAAATTCAGCAGTCTGCTTTTTCTGTTTTCTTACCTTTACAGTGGGAATGATAATACCTGTCTAATGGTGTTGAAAATTAAATGTGTGATTAAATGAAAGTGCCCTTTACAGTAACTGCTTATAGAAAGATTCTTTTATTTTATTTTTTAAAAGATTTTATTTATTTATTCATGAGAGACACAGAGAGAGAGAGAGAGAGGCAGAGACACAGGCAGAGGGAGAAGCAGGCCCCATGCAGGGAGCTCGACATGGGACCCGATCCCGGGTCTCCAGGATCACACCCTGGGCTGAAGGCAGGTGCTAAACCGCTGAGCCACCCAGGGATCCCCCACCATCTCTCTAATTTTATCACTTGACGAATGTGATATAAAAGGAATAATTTAGTATGTGACTTTTAAATATTAGCTTTCTTGTTTCATTCAGCATCATGTCCTTGAGGTCTATCCAGGTCGCACTATTTTGCATGTATCAATATTTCATTCCAAATAGCAAAAATATTGGAAACGACCCAAACACGTCTCCATGGGTGAATAGCTGGGTAAATTGTGGTACATCCACATAATGGTATAGTACTCGACAATGAAAAGGAATGAAAGATTGATACCCTGCTACACGTTCATCACCTGCATATATTACCGAGCCCTCTCAGCCCTACACGTGGCCTTGACACAAAAATAATTTTGCCTTCTTGTAACTTATATTTAATAGGATAGACTGTGACGGGCACTGGGGGTTATTCTGTATGTTAGTAAATTGAACACCAATAAAAAATAAAAAAAAATAGGATAGACTGAAGAAATGAATACATATGGGGTAAGAAACAAGTGGGCAAGTTACATCAATGGCTTACATGTCTACTTATTCTTTTTTTAATTTTATTTATTTATTCATGAGAGACAGAGAGAGAGGCAGAGACACAGGCAGGGGGAGAAGCAGGCTCCATGCAGGGAGCCCGATGTGGGACTCGATCCGGGGTCTCCAGGATCACACCCTGGGCCAAAGGCAGATGCTCAACCGCTGACCCACCCAGGTGCCCTGATGTCAACTTCTTCTTGTAACATGGATTAAAAGTACTTGTTGCCAGGATAAGGGGAATAGTTTACCATACTATTTTCTTTCCCATGGTCTGGACTGAGAAATCCACACTGAGGTCAGGCAATCAAAATATCCATGCTAATTATTGTAATAGTTGGCCTGAGGTGAATCAGGCTTACTGCTCCTTCCTGGCAAGTCTGGATCTTGGCCCCTACATGTGGGACTGCTCGGCGGGAACCAACTAGCCCAGTGGTGTGGTGAGAGCTGCAGGCAGAGCAGACGCTGAGCGTCCACATTTCATTCATTCTCTGCTTGTACAGTGGGTGTCAGAGTCTGATTCTTGCCATCTAAGCAATCGGATGAGTCACCCTGCTGCCATGGGGGAAGCTTGTGAGAGGTGGAGAATGAGCAGTGATTTACAAAAGGTCATTTTGCAGCTGGCTGGTAGATGTGCAAGGAGAGAGGACAGTTCACCCTACCAGGGTTGGTAGGAGTCTGATGAGAATCCACTGAGGATTATAAACCACTGGTCACACTACTGCCACATGGTTCCTCTTCTCTCTAGTGAGGGGGGGACTGTAGTACCCGCAAAGGCTTCAGAGAGGTGGTAGTATGAATCAATGAGCCGAATAATGACAAAAGAGAAGACTTAACCTATCTCTGACTCTGTGTTAATCAAGGGGTCAGTTTCCAGCTCTAAAAGCCAGAGGCAGCATTGTGTTGGCTCACCTGGCCATGACTGGACTAGCTTTCCTCTTGCACTGGCAGGTGGCTGGGCCTCCCTAAGCACCCCATGGCTCCCCCCTCCACAGCCTGGAATTTGAGTAGGATTTATTCCGTGATTAAGCAGTTGGATCTGCGTTTGGTCCTCTGAGCTAAACTGCTGAGTGCTGATTTCATTCTCATTTCTTCCTGCCTCCTCTGAATCCCTTGATTCTTAACTAGAATTGCACAGGGCTAGAGGGGAGCACTTCCCTGCCTGTCATTGCCCGTTTTTAAATGTTTCAAGTTCCCAAGGGGGCTGTCTGAAACAGGGCGACCTCCGTGTTGTTTGTGACTGACAGGTAGAGATCAGAACTGTCTCGAACATGAAATGGTCCTCAGTCTCTGGCTTGCTCAGCCCTTCAGAGGTCTTACTCATGTCATGCCTCCCCCAGGCGGCTAATGGAGGGGGGGCATGACATGAGTTGCCGAGGTTGTTGGTTGCATTTGTTTGTTTTGTTTTGTTTTGTTTTGTTTTGTTTTTCCAGTGGGGTTTAGAAAAATCAAAAGAGTGAGCCAAGCCTAATGATGCTGCTGGCTGCACAACAAACATTTGCACCCAAAGCGTTGTACCCACGATCTGAACAGTCAGGAATGGGGATCAGATCAGATCTTGTCCCCTGAGGAGTGTTGCTCATGTGCTCTGGGTGTCAGGGTCCTGCTTGCAGACTGGAGCATGTCCACATCAGAGGGTCGGCTACCCTGAGCAGAGGCGATGTTGGCCTTGCAAAGGGTTTTCTTTTTTTTTTTTTTTTTTTGCAAAGGGTTTTCAGTTTCTGTGCCGGCAATGCTGTCAACCTAGCCTTTAAGGTACAGATATCACCAGTGCCCTGGCTGTTTCTGCTCTTAATTGCTAATTATGCAATCTGTGTAAATGCTAGACATGTGACTCTAACAATTCTGCAAATGTCTTTGCAGCTGCCTATACATTCAAATTAAGGCCCAGGGCAGCTGTCACGGAGGCAGTTTTATGTGATTCCCTGGAAGGACAGCCTGATTGCTCCCTGGAAGTCTCGGCCTCCACTACTCAAAAGTCCGTTACTTTGTGGTTGCTTGCTTCCTGTACAGCATGCCTCCTCATTCTGGATGAAGAGAAAAATTGCCATTTTGCTGTTCCTTGCTCACTTAAATGTGAGTTACACAAGCCTTTTTTTATTTCATCTCTTCTCAGGAAATGTTTTAAAATATCTAACTCCTTTCCCTTGGCATCCATCCATGAGAGTATATTTAGTTCTTTGTAATTCATTGCCCATGCAGACTGGGAGATATTTTGTTCTTGCAGCATCTCATTTCACCGAGGGCCAACCTGCCCTCAGCTCTCTGATATATCAATGTGGTAAAAATTAGGCCTGTCTGATACCTCAGATAACCCAGATGTCAGTGGGAGTGACCATGACATGGGTACATGGTAAATCGACTTGAACCCCTATGGCACGTCGAACCTCTTTTCCCAGGTTTCTTCCAGTTCGCGGAGAACTTGGGTTCTCACAGTTGCCTTTGACACTGGAGTCCTGCTTCTAGAAGTCCGGTCTCTGTTCCCTCACAGGATCAACCCTGATGTGCAATACACTTCCTTCCTGAGTTCCATCAAACATGACACAAAGCCTTGGAAAATGTAGTAGACTTTATTCAAAATTTGGGAATCATAGAGATATGGAGGAGGGATTTGCATTGTTAAAGTGCCAACAATCTCAAGTTCAACATTAGCTATCCCTGTTCTAAAAATGTGCACCAGCCACCCCTCTCTGGAGTATTCCCACAGACGCTTTCATCCCATGTAGTCTCTACCGTCACACCGCCATGCCATACTGGCTGCTTTCTGTCTTCCTCCTCCCACTTCTCTTCACACCCTCAATCCAGAACTGTACTGAGAACTCCAAATTCCTCACCTTCTGTTATGCAGATTTACTTGGCCCGCTCTTTAGCTTGGATTCTCAGGCGTGCATATCCAAAACCTATAAAAATACTCAGAAGCATAAGATGTATTTCTATTAGACGGGCACCGTCTTCCTGGGAGGGAATTTGTAGTGATGAAGGATTGTTTTGCGCTTGCCTCAGCCCTTTGTTGTGACCTCTTGTATTCATTCAGCACATATTTATTTAATGCCTCCTGTGTAGCTAGTTTCAAGTAAGCACTTGTTTCTGGGATGAATGTGCAGCTGTAACACGAGGCAGTGTAATATAGTGAAGGGAAGACTTGGAACAGATGAACTTGATTCTGGTTCTGATTCATTCATACCTCCACTTGTTCATTCCCAAAATGTTTGTTGCAGCTAACTCGGGATCAGCAGTGCATTAAGTACAGGAAATACTGCAATTACTTGGACTCTAGCTCTCTAACATAGTGGAGGGACTGGCCACGTGTACAATGATTTATAGCATAGTCCTGCAAGTGTAAAAGTTGGTCTACTACTTAGTACCCGTGTGACTCTGGGCAAGTCTCTAGGCCTCCATTTCTCCATCTTAAACTGAGGATACTGATAGTATCCGTTTCCAGTTTCTTTGTTGTAAAGAGTAAATGAGATGAAGCCCAGGCAGCGCTTAGCACAGGCCTTGACGCGTCCTAAGTGCTAACCAAACATTATCCTAAATGGGAACCCAAAGAGGGAGAGTGACTTATTCAAGTTGCTTGCTTACTAGGCATTCGACATGAACAAAATGGGATGAGAGCAGAGGGAAGGCTGTGGAATCAAAGACAGCATTACCAAAAAAAAAAAAAAAAAAAAGAGCATTGCCCTAGAGAAAGCATTTAAAAAGGGAGGTGGGCGGGGGCTGAGGGTGACTGGGTGATGGGCACTGAGGGGGCACTTGATGGGATGAGCACTGGGTGTTATGCTATATGTTGGCAAATTGAACTCCGATTAAAAAATATGTAAAAAAAATAAAAAATTTAAAAAAATAAAAATAAAAATGAGATGTGGATGATACAGTTTGGTGGCAGATGAACCAGAGAATGATGTCCCAGTAGGTTTTTCTCCTAAGAATGCAAAGTGCATGGCAGTGAATGGAGGTAGATAAGGTGGGAAAGGATGAGAGCGCCAGCTCCACTCTGTTAGCAAGGGTAGTCTACCTCCTTTAACAAAAAAGCCCCCAACTTCCAATGGCTTTTTTTAAAAGAATTATTTTGTTTTGTTTTGTTTTGTTTTGTTTTGATTTGGTTTGGTTTGTTTTGTTTTAAAGAGAGACAGCGAGTGGGGAGGGAGAGGCAGGGGTAGAGGGAGATAGAGAATCGCAAGTAGACTCCACACTTAGCATCGAGCCCGATGCAGGGCTCAATCCCACAACCCCGAGACCATAATCTGAGCCAAAATCAGGCTGGACACCTAACTGACTGAGCCACCCAGGTGCCCCGCCAGTGGTATTTTATTTTATTTTATTTTATTTTATTTTATTTTATTTTATTTTATTTATTTTATTTTATTTTATTTTATTTTATTTTATTTTATTTTATTTATTTTATTTTATTTTATTGGTGTTCAATTTGCCAACATATAGCATAACACCCAGTGCTCATCCCATCAAGTGCCCCCCTCAGTGCCCATCACCCAGTCACCCCCACCCCCCGCCCACCTCCCTTTCCACCACCCCTTTTTTGTGGCTTTTTAAGTAAAACTTTCTATTTCATTTTCAAGTCCAGGTATGTTAGTGAAGGCCAGGTGAAAGCTTCGAGGACTATGTGGGGAACTTTAAAGGCCCCAGGAAGTGGCACACATGACTTCTAACCGCATTTTACTAACCAGAACTCCCTCACGTGGCACGGTCTAACTCTAGGAAAGGTCAAGAAGTGTACTTAGCCTCCCAAAAGGAAACATCTAGAGGTTTGATAAGCACCTAATATTGTCTTTGCCACGCTTACTCTTTTCTGTGATCTTCTCTGTGTTAACCTTTCCATGCCCCGATTTCATCATGTCTAGAATGAGGACAAGCCTAGACGTGTCCCAGTGGTGTTGTGAGGATTAAAACACTGTCCATGAAAGTCCTTTTAGAATGCCTGATGTGTTAGGTGGTGATTGTTATATAAGGGAAGCTGGACAATGGAATGGATGAATGATGTTTCCAACAGTATTTCTGGAGAAATTCAAAGTTGTGCTTTTTATGACTTGGCTCATTGAACAGTGGACAGCGGATGAAAGAGTAATGTTAAAATTCTGTCAAAACCTAAGCCACTGAAGCCCAAGTAGATCTCGGATGGTAGGGAGAAATAATAGCATTTGCAGACAGTCCTTCTTATTCATGACCACTTTCTGCCAGCTTTTAGCAGGAGTGGGCTTCCTGGGGAAAACCAAAAGACAGTGTCAGTGCCAAGGGGTGACATGGGAGGCGTATCTGTGGCTCCCACCCCAACAGATGGACAACTGAGCAAAAAAAGCCAGTGAAACTTCGAGAGGTCTGCACGTTATCCCGCCTGACTTGCAATCAGATTTTGAGACTTGAGCATTCCCTTTATAGAAATCCTGGAGCCACCACTGTGAGGAGCACTGATTGAAAGGAGACGCATGTGATCCAACTCCAAAGTGAGGAGTCTGACCTGTAGATAAAGTGAGGTCAAATGTGTATTTGTTTTCTTGCTTATCAGAGCCGAAGTTTAGTTTTGACTAGTGAGAAATCCTGGTAAAATTAGTTTTCTCAAACCAAATCCATTGACAGAGATCAAAGCAATAGAGGGAATCCGTTCAATGGGGGATTCACTGAAACTGTGGTGAATATTTACTTTCCGGGGTGAAAATGAATGAATCGGTTGCATTTCTGTTAGCACACAACATATCCTGGTATTAGTAAGAAACTCTTGCAACCTCAAATAAATTAAAAAAAAAAAGATTGAATGCAGTTTCTTTGCATACAATGAAATTGTTATTTTAGAAGTTACTAAACTTTTGAAGTCAATACACTTTTGTCAGGATTATTTACCATTGATTAGGAAATAACCTAATGAATCATTCTGAAGAACACTCTATTTTTAGCTCTAAGAGTGCTTGACAGCAGCAAGTTGAATTAGTGTTATTGAACTGCCACAGTTTTGCGGATTTATGTTAAATGTTTTATTTCACTGTTTTAACGTTTGCTGTTAATAAAGAAAATTATGAATCTGAACACATTCTGGTTGGGCTCGGAACATTCTGACTTCCTGAGTTTGAAAACAGCTTCAGGTTAAAAATGTGCTGGGATTTCATCAGTGCCCCTTGGGATATTAAAAATTCATCTGAGAGAGCATAATGTAGTTAGCCCAAGTTTACAAAGACACACAAAGTTGCATCATATGGGCCAGAAGTACCTAGTTCTCAGGTAAAATCCCAGTCTAGGCCGTCCCCCTTTTCCTTGTACACATGTCCAAAATCAGTTCCTTATGCGTCTTGAAGAAATTGGGTTGCTTTTTTTTTTTTCATTTAAAGCTCTGAATTGTTTCCACTAGTGTACTTTCTAAGAATTTTCAGGTTGTGTTTTTCCCATTTACTATAAAATGTAGCACTTCCTAACCTGTAGATATCATTCTGTCTCCAATACCACCAGTACTACTCCCTGTATGAGCAGCTATTTTTTCCATAATTCTATCTTATTCACTTTGGATACCTAAGTGCCTTTGCACATTTTCAACTCTCAAGAAATGGCTTTTGAATAGGATTCCCATAGCTGATTAAATGCATCATCTTTTATAATCTCTACTTTCTGAAGTGAATGATGCAAATCGGGGGAGTGAGTAGGTTTTTTCTTCTTCTCGTTGGAGGAAACCAATATCTCTTAAGGGTCTGCCAAGTTTCAGGGTATAGGGAAGCAATGCATTGCAGTGCTGCAACTGTCGAGTCTTTCAGAGGTAGAGGGAGGCTAAAAGAGTCAAGATACGTTGTTTGTGAATGGGCCTTCCGCATCCATGGCACCCTACCTTACTATCACATGGGATTGGTATTAGCAGAAGTGGATGTACTGTGATGCTGTTCCAGAGCCATTTAGTGTCACAGATCAAGGCCAAAGCCCTACTTTTGTAGGGCTACAACATACTTTTGTATTCTTTTTCTTAAAGAAGTCCTCTCCTGATACGTAAGTTTTGAGTCCCACAAGATCCAAACCCATTCCTGGTGATTAGCCCCATTTTATAGAGAAGAAATAACAGAATTATGACAAATTCAGAATTCCAGGACAATATAATATGCTGAGAAAAAAAAAAAGAAACAGAACAGTGATCCAAGCCCTTTTGGTTTCCAGGACAGAGAGTGACTCTACATCAAATTATTGGACCCAGAGTAAAATTAAATCTGAAACCATATCATGTTCCAGCTATTTACCATTGGGACAATGTAATCTGTTTATTTGGAAAATTAATTGGAAACATCAGTAGTTTACTTAGCTGTCAAAATTATTTAAATAGCATGGTATGTGCAGGGGCACCTGGGTGATTCAGTTGGCTTAGCGTCCCACTCTTAGTTTCAGCTCAGGTCCTGATCTTGTGGGTGGTGGGATGGAGCCCTGCTCAGGCTGGGTGATCAGTGGGGAGTCTGCTTAAAGATTCTCTCCCTCAGGGATCCCTGGGTGGCTCAGCGGTTTAGCACCTGCATTTGGCCTAGGGCGTGATCCTGGGGTCCTGGGATCAAGTCCCACGTCAGGCTCCCTGCATGGAGCCTGCTTCTCCCTCTGCCTGTGTCTCTGCCCCTCTCTGTCTCTCTCTATCATGAATAAATAAATAAAATCTTTAAAAAAAGAGATTCTCTCCCTCTGCCTTCTCCGAACTCATGCACCTGTGCATGCCCTTTTCCTCAAATAAATAAATAAATCTTAAAAAAATAACATTGTGTGTGCAGAAGAATTATAAAATTCTTAAAATGTCCTGTGGCTTTTTGGGAAATGTGTTTTATTCTTTTACTATGTTTAGGAAATACAGACATGAAATTTCCCTAGGTGCGTTGGGAATTTCATTCTTATGTTTATATATGAATATTTTTTAAAGATTTTATTTGTTTATTTATTTGAGAGAAAGAGTGCAGGAGCAGAAGGAAGGGGCAGAGGGAGAAGGAAAAGCACACTCCAGGCTGAGCTGGGAGCCCCACATGGGTCTGGATCCCAGGACCCTGAGATCATGACCTGAACCAAAGGCAGGCACTTAACCGACTGAGCCATCCAGGTGCCCTGAATATTTTTTTTTTTTAAAGAGAATAGGGTCAATTTCAATTTCAGCAACCCACTGAGCCCAAAAATCTGTGAGAATTTTGATGAATTCTCTCTATAGTTTTTAGTTCACTTTTGATTTTCTAGCTTAGACTTTTGAAGACATTTCAGATAGTATTTTTTTGAAAAAGCAAAATTTATCATCTCTATATTAATAGATGCAGTGCAGGGACGCCTGGGTGGCTCAGTGGTTAAGCATCTGCCTTTGGCTCAGGGCGTGATCTCAGAGTTCCGGGGTCGAGTCCCACATCGGGCTCCCTGTATGGAGCCTGCTTCTCCCTCTGCCTGTGTCTCTGCCTCTGTGTGTGTGTCTCTCTCATGAATAAATAAATAAAATCTTAAAAAAAAAATAAAAGATACAGTGGAGGGTAGAGGTGTGGTTGAAAATTACAAATGAGAGAGTTTGGAATTAATTACTAGATGCCACTCCATGTAAGTGATTCATTGTGCTTATGGCCACTAGCTTGCTATGTGATTTAACAGAATTTACTTCCTTCATTATTTTCTCCCATAATATTGCTTAAAGAGGAAAGCTAGTGGTTTTACTAATGAAAAAGCAAAATATAGATGGTTTATTGTCACAAAATTTCTAAAATGTGGTGTCGCTAAGTGTGCCTTATACAAGGGGACAGAAAATCTGTAGTTGAGGGAGATTTGGGACCCTCAATATCCTTGGACAGGTTATGTTGCCTTTAACTTTTTATTTCCTCAACTATGAGTGTTGGTGGATATAATTCCTATCCTGCTTAGCTCCAAAGCTTTTGCTAATAGCAAATGAGTAATGGAAATGAACAACACACACAAATGTGAATTAATAATAAGGTGGCTCAAGATGATTCAAGAATATTTTCCCAGTTTTCCTGAGAAACAGTTGCCATACATCACTGTATAAATTTCAGCCATACAGCATGATGGTTGATTTACATATATGATGAAATAATTACAGTAGGTTAAGCTAGCATCTATCTTCTCGTGCAGACAAACTGTAAAAGAAAAGGAAGAAACCTTTCTCTGTGTGATGAGAATTCCTAGGATTTACTCTTTTAACAATTTCATATAGCAGTGTTAGCTATAGTCATCATGTCGTACATCACATTTTTAGTACTTATTTGTTAACTGGAGGTTTGTATCTTTTGACCACCTTCCTCTAATTCCTCTGCCAGTGTTAGCTGCGAGTCTGATTTCTTTTTCTATGTTTTTTTAAGATTCCATTTATAAGTAAGATAATATGGTTTATTTGTCTTTGTCTGACTTATTTTAATTAACAAAATGTCTTCAAGTTCTATTATGTTGTCACAAATGGTAGGATTTCCTCATTTTTATGGCTGAATAATATTTCCTTTTGTATATATATGTATATATATTTCTTTATCCATTTATCCATCGATGGACACTTAGGTAGTTTCTATTCAAGAATATTTTTAACTCTGTATTTATGCACATTGGTACATTTTAACCAATTGTTTTCTTTTTTAAGAATTTATTTATTTATTTATGAGAGAGAGAGAGAGAGAGAAGCAGAGGGAGAAGCAGGCTCCATGCAGAGAGCCCGATGTGGGACTCGACCCCGAGGAGTCCAGGATCACGCCCTGAGCCAAAGGCAGGTGCTAAACCACTGAGTCACCCAGGGATCCCAATTGTTTTATAAGCCATGCATATGCTATAGTTCAAATATTAATCATATGCCCATTCATTCAGTTAACTTTTATTTAGCACCTGCAGTGGGTCACTGTACAAAGCAGTAGGGATTCTATAACCCACCTATATCACAGATTATTTTTCAGTGGAAGGATAACTAGGAAAGAAAATGAATGCATTGAATAATATTTATTTTATGAGTAAAAACTGAGCATATGCCCATAATTTTATATTTTGTAGTAATGCTCTCTAACTGAAAACATCCAATAATTTCATTATATTTCCCTATTATGTATAAAGACATTTGGTCCCACTGAAGTGGGTCATGGTCAGGGGAGTTTTATAACCACTGAATTTGAGTATATTAATTTGAAAAGAATTAATCTTATTAAAAATGCCTTGAAACTGGATTTTCAACTCCTTGGGAGCAATAATCTATAGATATATATTAACTACTAAATACTTAGAGGAATCCTAGTGAAAATAGTGGCTTAGGAAATTTCCAACTTTCATTTTAAACAGAAAATTTGTTCATATAATGTGATACTTACACTCTGTTAGTTTTGCCAAAGTGGCGGCGTAGGCCCTGATATATTTTATCCAAAGGAGCTTTTCTAACATTTTTTACACGTCTCCCATTTCAGCCATATCCAACCATCTACAGTCTCTCTAAATGTCGACATTTGTTCTGTGAAGATCCCCACTGTTTGCTGGTTACAGGGATGTGCATAACTGTTTTATTATGGAAGTGAATATAGGCCACAGAAGTCCAAGATACTCCTGTTTAGTAAAATCATAGAAAGAAGCCTTTTTTAGGTGTTATTTGTCACTAATACAATGCCTATAAATAACATGAGGAAGACTGCAAGGAGGGGAGGGATGGTGAGAGAGAGGGAGGAAGGAAAGGAGGGAAGAAGGGAGGAAGGGAGGAGGAGACGGAAGGGAAGAAGGAGGGCAAAACTACAGAGAAGTCCATGAAGTGATAGAAATTTAAGCAGTGCTCCCTCTTTCAACCTTCTATGCTAGTCCAAAGAGATATTACTGCGGATTGAGAGAACTTCATACCTGAAAGTTTCAGTTGATTGCTAAACCCTGCCAAGAAGAGAGTGGGTTAATAATTTATAATCCATCAAGACAAGCCTTTACTGTTTATAAATTATTTAAAACTATTGACTTGTTTGCCTGTTTATTTAATCAATTTAATTTTTATAAAGTTCTGCTTAAAACTTACTCAGCCAATTGATACTTGATCATCAGCTATCTTTAGTTTGAGTTTAAGGAGATTTTTAGTGAGACGCTTTCATTCATTCGACAAATATTTTTGATCATGTATACTTATGGTTGGTAAGCATGCAGGAGAGGAACAAAACGGAAAAAAATATCCCTGTCCTAATGGAGGTTATTTACTAGTAGGGGAGGCAGACCAAATGGGAAAAGACGATATTTAAAATATCCTGTGAAGATAAATGTTACAGGCACAAATAAAGCAAAGTAAAGGACATAGGGAATCTGTGGCATGGAGGTGATCCTAGTCCAAGTAGGATGGGCAGAGAAGGCTTCTCTGGTATGATATTTGAGCAGACATTTGAGGGAAGTGAGGTATTGACATATGCAAATATCTGAGGTTAGTATGTTCCAGGTGGAGGGAACAGCAAGAGCTAAGGCCTCAAGGTGAGGGTGCTTGGAATGTTGAAGGTAAGAAAGGAGGCCAGGTTGGCTGGCACTCAGTGAGCAAAGGGGAGAAGATAGGATATAAAGATGGGGAGGTAGCAAGAAACCAGTCAGGCCATAAGAAGGACTTCATCTCCTACTGAATAATATGGGAAACTATCAGCGGGTTTGGAGGAAAGGAGTGAGAAGATCCTACTTTTTCAATGTAGGCACTGTGGGCACTTCATTCAAGAGAGACTAAAGGGAGGCAAGGTTTGATGGACAGAGACAAGCGAAGAGGCTCTAGGAAGAAATCACAGTGACTTGGCTATCATGGCTGCAGAGGTAATGAAAAAGTGTATCAAATCACTTGGAGGTCTTTGCCCCAGGGAAATGGAAAATGTACTTGCACTTACTGAGTTATGTAAGATTGCAAGAGGAGGGTAAGGATGGAAACTAGAAACTGGTAGCAGTCATGTTAAGTTTCAGATGTCTCAAATTGTATGTGTAGTCTCTATTAACCTTACCATAAAGCCTGTGATACTGAACATTAACTTTCTATTAACCTTATGAAGCCTCAAAACATTAATTCTTCATAATGATAAGAAGCGTTTACTCCAAAGCATTTTGGAGCCAAATTTATTACTGTTTTTATTTTGCTGCTTTGCACATAGAACTTCCAAAAATATACTTCTTTTAACCTTGGTGGTAATCATAGGGACTCTATTTTGAAATGGTATAAAACACTCAGACGTCACTAGTGTTTGTGATATTCTTTTTTGATACTATATTTACCTTTGCAGTTTTAATTTCATAAGTTATCTTGGGATAAATTATATTGTAATATAAATATGTATATTTATATCTATGTATAAATATGTATACACCCAAATATTATGTGTATGTACATAATTATGTATAAAGAATAATGATAATCTGAAGGAATCCCACTATCCAGAGATAACCATCATTTTCTTTTGTATGCTTTTCGATCACTGCGTAACTCATTGGCAACACATATTCTAATATATTGTGCAGTTATTATATATCAGGGACTATCTTAAATGCTTTATATAGATGGACTCATTTAAGTCACATTAACAGCTCTTTATCAGTCAGGGCTTTTACTTGCAAAAAACAAAAGCTAGTTCAAGCAATTTAGATAATAAATGCATTAAAGTATATCAGTATAAATTTATTAAAGTATATTAGTATATTAGTGTAAACAATAAATCTATTAAAGTATATTATATATGAAGTTTCCAAAAAATTCAGACTAAAGCTGTGGTGCTGTACAAACAAGACAAAACTAGAAATTACAGCACATATTTGGTCTGGTGGAAATATCATTATTGCCCCCTGATAGTCACAGGCGTTGCACATTGTACCCCAGTTCTCCTAGCACTGGACACCAGATGTAACCTCTGAAACTTTGGATCTGCTTTCCGAAGAGACCCATTCATGGTGCTTTTTTCCTCAATACAGGAAGTATATCAAAAGTTCTGAACAACCAAAAATATTCTAATAAAATTATAGAACAGTCTACCTCTTTGGCTGAAATTGAAGATCAAGGAATAAAAGTACCTTGTCCCCAAATATACAATTGTAAATGGGCATGTAACTTATATATTTTTGTGCTAATTTAGGCACTTACTGAACAGACATGTAATCTCTACTTTTGCCACAATGCATCCCTGTGAACTACAAAGCAAAGCAAATCATTGTAAAGTGAATTATATTTTCCCAAAGGAACAATGCCATTATTGGAGGTTGTACTCTTAACCAATAATTTGACATTGACTACATCATATATATGATCTACAATATCTCAGAAGAGCAAAGATACCATGACCATAAAATGTGCTAAGTCTTATAGATATTAATTATATATGTGTTGAGAAATAATGTTGCTTCTTTTTTTGAACTTAGAAAGGGCTTTGGAGAATATTTTGGACGGCTTTTTCTCATAAAGGAACTCTTGCGGGGAGAAACTACTTTAAAACCTGTTTTCTCTTACGGTAAATGTCTCTTTGTCTGCAGAGTCATTTGAAATTATCCCATTTACATATTCTCTTTTTAAATAATTGCTCTTATAGCATTAAGTATTGAAGGGAAAAATGAAAGAAAAAAACTTTGATTCTGAAGACCTACATTCTGGCCTCATCTCTTAGCCATTACCTATATGACCTTAGGAGCAATGCTTCTTCCCTATATTTCAGTTTCCCTTTCTCTTTGAGCACACTGGATTAGGTGACTTTGTAAGTCCCTGCAGGCCTATACCTCTCTAGAATCTGATATAGGGTACTAAATCTTTGGATTCTATTTTAAGCTGTTGGAGGGCAGAAGTTTTCTGAATCTGGTTTGTTGACTATTGACTGCTCTTGCCCCAGAACCAAGTTACAAAGTGAATTCCTCACAGGTTGTATCCTTTTCTTTGGTGATAACAGTAGTCATTACAGACACATAATACAGTATGCTACTGTGAAATCACAAGGAATCTGGAAGATATGAATTCAAATCCTATTTCTCCATTTCCTGAGTGACATTCAACATAGTCATTTAATCTCTCTGAACCTAAATTATTTTCATTAGTATAACAGAAGAAACAGTTCTTTTATTGTAGGGTCATATTAAAGATTAAGTGAATTAAGTGAAAAGTCATATATATAAGCTATATTCTTATTATAGGCATGGGTGAGTGTAAGGATTTCAAACTCAGGGCATTTTGACAACTTGTTGGTGAGCCATTGCCTAATGGGGCAGCACGCCTAGACAAAAGAGTTTAGAAATGAGGTGTAGATGCTAATAGCTGTCAGCTGGATTTTTTAAAAAGATTTTTTGAACAAATAATTTCAATTGCTTAACTGAAAATTGTAACAACATATACAAACAGGACAACTACAGTTGTTCATTCAATCTTTTGAATAGTTTTCTTTAAAAAAAATAATGGACAAATGCTATAATGTTAGGAAAATTAAGTGTGTTGCATCCAAGGATATGATCATGATTTTTTGAAATAGAAAATGTATATATTTAAGGCTTACCACATGATGATTTGACATACATATACATAGTAAATTAACATACCAATTAACATATCTTCTTACATAGTTACCATCTTTGTGAGGGTGAAAATACTTGAAGTGTACTCTCTTAGCAAATTTCTAGTATTTGATACGGTATTATCAATGCTGCACATTAGGCCTCTAGGCTTATTCATCCTACTGAACTGCAACTTTGTACCCTTTAACCAACATCTCCCCTGTTTCCTCACCTCCCTGTCCCTAATAACTAATGTTCTATTCTCTGCTTAAATGACAAACAAAAACACGGGGATCCCTGGGTGGCTCAGCAGTTTAGTGCCTGCCTTCGGCCTCGGGCATGATTCTGGAGTCCCGGATGGAGTCCTGCATCGGGCTCCCTGCATAGAGCTCGCTTCTCCCTCTGCCTGTGTCTCTCCCTCTCTCTCTGTGTCTCTCATGAGTAGATAGATAAAATCTTTTTAAAAAATGACAAAAACACAACTTACCAAGGAATATGGGATAGAGTAAAAGCAGTACTAGGAGGGAAGTTTATAGCCATACATGCTTACATTAAAAAGAAGAAAGATCTTAAATAAACAAGCTAACTTCCCACCTCAAGGAAATAGAAAAGAACAAGCTATACCAAAAGTTACAAGAGTGAAGTAAATTATCAAGATCAGAGTAGAAATTAATGAATTGAGAATAAAGAACAATAATAGAAAAATCAACAAAACTAAGAGCTGTTTAAAAAAAAAACAAAAATAAAAACAAAATCAACAAACCCTTAACAAAACTAAGAAAATAAGAGAAGCATCAAGTAAATAGAATTAGAAATGAAAGGAGACATTACAATGGGTACCCTAGAAATAAAAAAGGAACATACAAGACTATTATGAACAACTCAATGCAAACAATTTGGGTAACCAGGAGAAATGGATAAATTCCTAGAAGCATACAATTTATCAATAGTGAATAAAAAAGAGACAGAAAGCCTAAATATCCTAGTAATGAATTTAGGACTGAATAACTTCACAGCTGAATTCTACCAAAAAGTTAAAGAATAGTTAATACCAACCCTACTCAAACTTTCCCAAAATATGAAAATAGAGGGAATACTCTCAAATTCATTTAATGAAGCCAGCATTATCCTGATACTAATGGCAGAAAAGACATCACAAGAAAAGAAAACTACAGGCCAATGTTCCTGATGAATATAGATGCAAAAATCTTCAAATAAACTCTAGTAAACTAAATTCAAGAACACGTCCAAAAAGATTATACACCATGACCAACTGGGATTGATCTCTGGGAAACAAAGTTGGTTTAACCTATGTAATCAATGTGATATACTACACTCACAAAATAAAAAATATATATATATCATCTCAATAGATGGAGAAATGCATTTCACAAAGTTCAACATCCATTCATGATATAAACTCAACAAATTAGATATAGACGGAAATGCCCTCAATACATACAACAAAGACCATTTGTAAAAGCTCACAGCTAACATCACAATCAATGAGGAAAATCAACTGCTTTTCCTCTAAGATCCAGTGCAGAGTCAGAATATTCAAGCTTATCATTTCTATTTAACATAGTACTAGAATTACTAGCAAGAGCAATCAGACAAGAAAAATAAGTAAAAGGCTTCTAAATCAGAAATTAAGATATAAAATTGTCTCTGTTTGCAGATAACATGATCCTTTAGGTAGAAAACCCTGAAGAGTCCATTTAAAAGACATTTAGAACTCATAAATTTAGTAAAGTTGCAGGGTACAAAATAAACATAGAAAAATTAGTTGAATTTCTTTACACCAGCAGCAATCTATATGAAAAGGAAATTAAGAGGATCCCTTTTATGATGGTATCTATAATAGTAAAATACTTGGGAACAAATTTAACTGAAAAGGTAAAGGATCTGTACACTGAACACAGGAAAATATTGATGAAAAAAATTGAAGAAGACACAAATAAATGGAAAGATATCTTGTGTTCATAAATTGGAATACTTAATATTGTTAAAATGTTCATATTATGCAAAGTGATCTACAGATTTGATGCAATTTCTATCAAAATTTCAATGGCATTTTTAACAGAGATAGAAAAACAGTTATAAAATTCTAATGGAATCACAAAAGACTCCAAATAGACAAATCTTGAGAAAGAGGAACAGAGTTGGAGGCATCACACTTCCTGATTTCAAATGACGTGTTGTAACCCCACAGTCAACTAATTTTGACAAAGATGCCAAGAATATATAATGAGGAAATGATAATCTCTTCAAATAAATGATGTTGGCAAAACTGGATATTCACATAAAAAATAATTAAACTGGACCCCTATCTTATACACCACTCACACAAAAAAAATTAAAATGGATTAAAGACTTAAGTGGAAGACCTGACACTGTGCAACTTCTAGAAGAAAAAAAATAGGGAATACCTTTTTGACATTGGTCTTAGCATTGATTATTTTGGATGACACCAAAACCAAAACTAAACAAATGAGGCTGCATCAAACTAACAAGCTTCTGTACAACAGTCATCAAAATGAAAGAGCAACCTACAGAGTGGGAGAAAATATTTGCAAACCATATATCTGGAAAAGGACTAATATCCAAATATTTTAGGAACTCAACTCAATAGTTATATAAATATGTGCTTGTGTATACATGCATATATACACATATATGTACATATTTTTACATGGTTTATATAAGGAGCAAAGGACTGTAATAGACACTTTTTCAAAGAAGTCATACAAATGGCCAATAGGCATGTCATCAGTAAAATGCAAAACAACAATGAGATATCCTCTCACATCTGTTAGGATTAATATTATCAAAATAATAAAGGTAACAAGGGTTGATGAGGATGTGGAGGAAAAGCAACCCTTGTATACCATTAGGAGGAATGTAAATTGGTACAGCCTTTATATAAAATAGTATGGATATTCATAAAAACACTAAATACAGAACTACTATATCATCCAGAAATCCCTCTTCTATAGTACTTCAAAGAGATATCTGCAATCCCATGTTTGTTGTAAAATTATTCACAATAGCCAAGATAGAGAAAGAACCTAAGTATCTGTCAACAAATCTGTCAACAAATGATTGGATAAGGAAAGTGTGAGACACACACACACACACACTGGAATATTATTCAGCTTAAAAATAAAGGAGATTCTTCTATTGCAGGAATATGGATGAACCTGGAGGATAGTATGCTTCTTGATATAAGCCAGATGCAGAAAGAAAAAGGCTGAATTATCTCACTTTATTGTGGAAACTTAAAAAGCCATTAGCTGATTTTGAAGTGATCAACATAATAAAACTTGATTAGCCTTTATTACTATCGTCAGTGTCTGTTAATTCACCCAAAATATGTGAGAAAACTATAAATCTGGAAAGGCCCATAGAGGATGCCTAATGCAATGAAGCCTATACTGAATGATCATTCAGGCCCCTAAGGGAGCTTTAAAAATGACAGCTATCTGGGCCTAGAACTTGAATATTATGATTAACTAAAAGTATGGCTTTTAGGAGTCTGTATGTTTAAAAATATCCCTGGAATATTAAAAAACTGCTAGTATTGAGAACTCTTGAACCAGTCAAATCCCACATTTAAGTGGTGAGGAACATGTAGTGGAAAGAGGAAGATTGAGCTCACAAAGCAGAAACTTGATTCTCCTGATATTTTATACTTTCCTCCTCTGGCAGTACCATATGGCAAAAGATGGTCCTAGAGTTGGTGGTACTTTCTGAAACCCATGGCCATTTTGGGTGATACCCTGGCTATTTGTACTGAATCCAGTGTTATGTTCTCATGCCCATGAGGTGGCCTGTTTACCAGAGACAATTTTCTACAGTGTCACACTAACAGGCTGTTAATAGCATAAACACCATACCTAGGCTACCATATCAAGTGGAGCAAAAGGACAAGGAGAACCCAGTTGTAAACTCAAGAGAGTCAGGAACTGCTAGGAAGTCAGTGCTAGAGACAAGAGGGGTTGGCATGAAGGCATTTTCAGATATTCTCTTGGGACTTCTATTGCAATCCTGTTTTACCAGTCATAGCAAAATGAGGCAGGAACCACCTGATGGTCAAGGCACAGATCAGCTTCTGCCCCAGTTCCTTTACAACCAAGGAAATCGTAGGTTTATATGTATAGTTACTAATAAGGTTCATTAGCAAAAAGTTGCTCTCCTGACTAAACATATCTACCTGATAAGTGTAATATCAATATTAAGAGAACATATTTGAATAAGATCATACTCAAATTCATCATTTGGGACAAACTTTACAAGTGTTTATAGGCAAAAATATCATGCATGGAGAAATCGTTCCCATTCTTAGTTCTGTTGTAAAATCCATCTGTGGTAGTTGCTTCTTGTTTGTAACTTTACCAAAGCTTTCATATATAATTGTTGTGCTGTTTTATTAATTTTTGAAGTGTTTGAAAGTTTAGGGATTGGGAATTGGAAGACCTAGATTGTAATCCTGACTTTGCCATGAACCAACTCTGTAAACTTCGAAAAGTCCCCTTTCTCTAGACTGATCCCAGGAAGAGATGATCACAAAAGGAAGACTCTGAGTGTCAGTGATGGCCAGAGGTGCGGGAAGAAATAAAATTAATATAGCAGGGTGCATCTTTGAGGGGTAGTTTCAAATAGGGACTGAGCCTGATGCCTCTTGGGAATCAAGAATGAGAATGGAATGAACAGATAATGTGTGCCTTTGTTTCTCTTTCTCTTGCCTCACTCCACACTCCATACCAGATACCTTTCCCTCTCTATTCCTGTCCTTTGAATGTTAGGTCTCTTAATTCAAGCTTTATCTCATGAATTATAATAAGATTTCACTAAAGTTCATAGATTTCAAACTAACAGTGTAGGAAGTTGTTAAGGCTTAAAATAAATTTCAGCAACAGATGATCACAAGTCCTCTACTGTATACTGGTAGAGAAGAAAACCTTCTTAAACTCTAAAACAATCTGGGGTTGCACTCACTGAAATGGTGTGTAATCACAGTTGAATATGACAACCTATTTTGTTTCCTTCTCACAAGATTTAGTTACAGTTTTACTCTTCAGAATCTTACTGTTAATTTCTTTGTCCAAAAGTTTAAGGATATTATTCATGGATGGCTGCTGGTGGGGGTGGGAGTGAGAGGAATGAGAAACATTGTGTTTCTTAAAGTTAACATTTCTATGAAAATTTGAGCATTCATGGGGAAACAAAAACAAAATCAGGAACCCTGATAATCCTTCTAGAGCAATGCTTTCTCTTTCGTGAGAGACATTGTAAGACTTCATGCACAGCAGCATTTCCAGCACAATTGAATGCATGTGTACATTTTGAACCCTTCATTTAAAAGCCATGAAATCCAGAGCACAGAAATCTAAAGGAAGTGCTTGTTCAAAAACTTCTATCATGTTTTATGCTATAATAGTTGTGTATCTTGAAACATGGTGTTTTAATGCAGTATTCTCAAGCCATTGTCCAGGGAACAAATGTTCTCTGTATGATACATTTGAAAAAAGAAATTTTGGGGTGTTAGGAGGGAAGATGGAGTTTTATGAAGAGATTGCCTTCATTCTCTCTGGTTTCCAAGTCCAAATAGCACACAAAGGGCTCATCTTGGGTCAATTACCCATCCTGGATTAATCATTTATGGGCATTGAGGGTGTGATTTTGTTTTTGTAAAACAATTGCTCCTTCAGTTTCCATGTTTATAGGTAGAAAGTTTCTAGGAAGTCTGGGTATAGTTTAGAATGTGTGCATATGTGTATCTATATATACACATTATGTACTTGCATATATATAATTCATGTAACTTATTTAAATTCTATAAAATAAGCATATATATTATATAGCCCACATAAATATTACCAGCAATAAGGGACTTGCTACTTTGTAAAGTATCTAAGTCCCTGAAGAACATAGTCAGATTTTTTTGGTTTGAAAGACCATAAAAATAAAGATTGGAAGATGGCAGCAGAGTAAGAGAGCCCTAGGCTCACCTTGTCCCATGAGTACAACTAGATAACTATCGAATCATCCTTACTACCCCAGAAATCCACCTGAAGATTGATAGAATCAACTCCATAACTAAAGGGAGGGAAGAGGCCACATTGATGAAGCTGGGAAGTTTGGAGACATTGTTTAGGAGAGAAATGGACCATGGCCACTGTGGTGAGGAGGGAGCCACAGTTGCAGAGAAGGGTGAGAGACAGACTAGCACACAGGAGCACATGGGGAAAATAAACCCCCATAGCAATTGGCTTAGAAAGCGAGAGGGCCTGGATTTTGTGAATTCTTGCCACCAGTGGGGCTTAAAGCCTGGAGTTCTAAAGGCCAGTGGGTTTCGCTCAGGAATAGCCCAGAGGACATTAAAAGCATCACACAAAAGAAGTCAGTTATGTTCAAAGGAAATCCCGTAAGGCTATCAGTGGATCTTTCAGCAGAAACTTTCCAAGCCAGAAAAGAGTGGCATGGTATACTCAAAGTGCTGAATGGGAAAAATGCACAGCCAAGAATACTCTATCCAGCAAGGCTATCATTAAGGATAGAAGGAGAGATTGTTTCCCAAACAAAAATTAAAGGAGTTCATGACCATTAAAATAGTCCTGCAATAAATCTTAAAGGGGACTTTTTGAGTGGAAAGGAAAGACCAAAAGTGACAATATGAAGGTAGGAAATACCAAAGCAGTAAAAATGAATATTCCCATAAAACATCAGTCAAGGAACTCACAAAATAAAATGATATAAAATATAAAAAAAATGATATAAAATATGACACCATATACCTAAAGTGCGGGAGAAGAGGAGTAAAGAACAGGTTCAAACTTAAATGACCATCAACTTAATACAGACTTCCATGTGCAGGAGTTGTTATGTACAAACCTAATGGTAACCACGAATGAAAAAAGAATAAATATGCAAACAATAAAGAAAAAGAAATCCAAATATATCACTAAAGAAAACTAGCAAACCGTGAAAGAGAAAAACAAGAAAGTATCATAGAAAATCTTCAGAAACAACAAAAATATGAGTAATAAAATGGCAAGAGATGCATATCTATCAATAATTACTTTGAATGTAAATGGACTGAATGCTCTAATCAAATGACATAAGGTGACAGAGTGGATAAAAAAACAAGACCCATGTCTTCCTATAGGAGGCTCATTTTAGGCCCTAAACTTGCAGATTGCAAGTGTGGAAAAACATTTGTCATGCAAATAGATATCAAAGGAAAGCCAGAGTAGCAATCTTGTATTGGACAAAATAGATTTTTAAACAAAGACTGTAACAGGAGACACAGGACACTATATATAATAATAAAGGGGACCACTGAACAAGAAAATCTAGCAATAGTAAATGTGTATGCACCCAATATGGGAACACCCAAATATATAAAGTAGTTAATAACAAACATAGAAGAACTAATCAATAATAATACAATAATAGTAGGGGACTTTAGAACTACACTCACATCAATGGACAGATCATCTAAACAGAAAATCAAGGGAACAATGGCTTTGAATGACATGCTGGAGCAAATGGATGTAACACATATATTCAGAACATTTCATCTAAAAACATCATAACACACATTCTTTTCAAGTGTACATGGAATATTCTCAGAACAAATCACATATTAGGCCAGAAAACAAGCAAATTTTGAATGACCCAAGTCATACCAGCTATCTTTTCTCGCCACAATACTGTGAAACTAGAAGTCAACCACAAGAAAAAATCTGGAAAGGCCACAAATCTATGGAGGTTAAATAACATACTACTAAACAATGAGTGAGACAACTAGGAAATAAAAGAAGAAATACGAAAGTACATGGGAACAAATGAAAATGAAAACACAACCGTCTAAGACCTTTGGGATACAGCAAAAGTGATTCTAAGAAGGAAGTTTATAACACTTACCTCAAGAAGCAAGAAAAAAAAATCTCAAACAACCTAACCTTATTCCTAAAGGAGCTAGAAAAAGAACAACAAACAAAACTTAAAACCAGCAGAAGGAAGAAAAGAATAAAGATTAGGGCAGAAACAAAAACAAAAGAAACAAAAAACTCCAGTAGAATAGATCAATGAAACCATATATGGAATATTCCTCAGCCATTAGAAACGACGAATACCCACCATTTGCTTCCATGTGGATGGAACTGGAGGGTATTATGCTGAGTGAAGTAAGTCAGTCAGAGAAGGACAATTATTATATGGTCTCACTCATATGGGGGATATAAGAAATAGTGAAAGGGATCATAGGGGAAAGGAGAGAAAATGAGTGGGAAAAATCAGAGAGGGAGACAAACCATGAGAGACTCCTAACCGTGGGAAACAAACAAGGGGTAGTGGAAGGGGAGGAGGGCGGGGTGACGGGGTGACTGGGTGACAGGCACTGAGGGGGGCACTTGACGAGAAGAGCACTGGATGTTATACTGTATGTTGGCAAATCGAACTCCAATTTTTTAAAAAAATACATAAAAAAAGAAACAAGCAGCTGGTTTGTTGAAAAAAATCTATAAAATTGATAATCTTCTAGCCAAACTTATCAAGAAAAAAGGAGAAAGGACTCAAATACCTAAAATCACATATTAGATGGGGAGAAATAACAAGCAACACTACAGAAATATAGGCAATTATATGAGAATATTATGAAAAAATAAGCGCCAACAAATTGGACAATCTAGACAAAATGGATAAATTTTTATAAACATATGAACCACCAAAACTGAAAAAGGAAGAAATAGAACATTTGAACAGACCCATGACCAGTAAAGAAATTGAATTATTAATCAAAAAACTCCCAACAAACAAAAGTTCAGGACCAGATGGTTTCACCAGTGAGTTCTGCCAAACATTTAAAGAGTTAATGCCTCGTCTTAACTATTCTAAAAAATAGAAAAGGGAGGAAAACTTCTAAATTTATTCTGTGAGGCTAGCATTATCCTGATACCAAAACCAGATCAATACACCACTAAAAAACAGAACTACAAGCCAATATCCCTGATGAACACAGGTACAAAAATCGTCAACAAAATATTAGCAAACTGAATCCCACAATATTTTTTAAAAAGTCATTCACCATAATCTAGTGAGATTTATTCCTGGGTTGCAAGGGTGGTTTCAGTATTCACACACCAATACACATGATACATCACATCAATAAGAGAAAGAATAGGAACTATATGATCATTTCAATAGATGCAGAAAAAGTGTTTGACAAGGTACAACATCCGTTCATTATAAGAACCCTCAAAAAAAAAAAAAAAGAACCCTCAACAAAGTAGGTTTACAGGGAACATACCTCAACATAATAAAGGCCCACCTATGAAAATCCCATAGTTAACATCATCCTTAATGGGGCAAAACTGATATCTTTTCCCTGAAAGTCAGGAACAAGACAAGGATGTCCACTCTCACCAGTTTTATTCAACATAGTACTGGAAGTGCCAGCCACGGCAGTCAGACAAGAAGAAACAAATTGATAAGAAAGAAGTCAAGTTTTCACTATTTGTGGGTGGCATGATAACATATAGAAATCCCTAAAGATTCCACCAAAACTGCTACAGCTGATAAGCAAATTCAGTAAAGTCACAGGATACAAAATCAATATACAGAAATCGAAAGGGAATAAAGGGGAAAGGAAAGAAAATGAGTGGGAAATATCAGAAAGGGAAACAGAACATGAGAGACTCCTAACTCTGGGAAACGAACAAGGAGTAATGGAAGGGGAGGTAGGCAGGGGGTTGGGGTGACTGGGTGACGGGCACTGCGGGGGGCACTTGACGGGATGAGCACTGGGTATTATGCTATATGTTGGCAAATTGAACTCCAATAAAAAATAATTTAAAAAAAGAAATAGTTTTCATTTCTATACACCAATAACGAAGCAGCAGAAAGAGAAATTAAGAAAATAATCTAATTCATAATTGCACCAGAAATAATAAGACACTTGAGAATAAACCTAAACAAAGAGGTGAAAGATCTGTACTCTGAAAACTATAAAACACCAATGAAAGAAATCAGAGCTGACACAAAGAAATGGAAAGACACTCCATACTCATGGAGTGGAAAAATAAATATCGTTTAAATGTCTATACTACCCAAAGCAATCTACACATTTAATACAATCCCTCTGACACCAACAGCATTTGGCGCTGAACTAGAAAAAACAATCCTGAAATTTGTATGGAACTGCAAAAGACCCCCCCCCCCCAAAAGCCAAATCAACCTTGAAAAAGAAAAGCAAAATGGAAGGCATCAAAATTCCAGGCTTCGAGTTATATTAGAAAGCTGTAGTGATCAAAACAGTATGGTGCTGGCGCTAAAATAGATGCATAGGCCAATGCAAGAGAATAGAATACCCAGAAATAAAGCCACAATTATATGGTCGGTTCATCTTCAACAAAGCAGGAAAGAATATCCAATGGGAAAGACAATCTCTTCAACAAATGGTGCTGGGAAAACTGGACAGCAACATACAAAAGAAAGAAACTGGACCACTTTCTTATACCACACACAAAAATAAATTCAAAAGATATTAAAGAACTGGATGTGAAACCTGAAACCATAAAAACCTGAAAAAAAAAAAAAAACCTGGAAGAGAATACAGGCAGTAATTTCTCTGACACCAGCCAGAGCAACTTTTTTCTATATGGGTCTCTGAGTCAAGGGAAATAAAAGCAAAAATAAACTATTGGGACTACCTCAAAATAAAAAAAAAAAACTTTTGCATGGCAAAGCAAAGAGTCAACAAAACTAAAAGACCACGTACAGCATGGAAGAAAATATTTGTAAATGACATATCTGATAGAGGGTCAATATCCAAAATGTATAAAAAGACCTTATAATACTCAACACCTTCCCCAAAAACAATTCAACTAGAAAATGTGCAGAAAGCATGAACGAACATTTCTCCAAAGAAGACGTACAAATGGCAACAGACACATGAAAAGATGTTCATCATCCGTTACCATCTGGGAACCTGAAATCAAAACTACAATGAGGTATCATGACCCATGTCAGAATGACTAAAATCAACAACACAAGAAACGACTGGTGTTGGTGAGGATGTTGGAGAAAAAGGAAGCCTCATGCAGTGTTGGTGGGAATGCAAACCACGGTAGCCACTCTGGAAAACAGTATGGAGGTTGCTCAGAAAACTAAAAATAGAACTACCGTATGTTTCAGCAATTGCACTACTGGGTATTTACCAAAAGAATACAAAAACACTAATTCAAAGGGATGCATGTTAAAGCAGCCTTATTTACAATAGGCAACTTAGGGAAGCAGCCCAAGTGTCCATCGGTTGATGACTGGATAGAGCAGATGTGGTGTGTGATGTGTGTATATACACAGTGGAATATTATTCTGTCAAAAAAAAATGAAATCTTGCCAGGATTGAGTGAGTACAGTGCTAAACAAAATAAATCAGTTAGAGAAGGACAAATACTGTATGATTTCACTCATATGTGGAATTTAAGAAACAAAACAAATGAGCAAAGGAAAATAATAGAGGGAGACCTACCAAGAAGCATAGTGTTAGCTACAGAGAACAAACTGCTGGCTACGAGAGGGGAGGTGGGTGGGGGAATGGAGGAACTAGGTGATGGGGATTAAGGGGTGCACCTGTCGTGATGGGCACCGGGTGAAGAGCACCGTGATAAGCACATGGAATTGTCTCACTATATTGTACACCTGAAGTTAACATAACTCTGTAGGTCAACTAACTGGAATTAAAATAAAGGCTTAAAAAAAAAAAAAAAAAGAAACACAGATTTGGGATTCAGAACACCCTGGGTTAGAATTCCTTTGCTACCTGGTAGCTTGTTGATTTGAGGGATCCACTAAACCCCATTTTCCTTCTTGCTTCTTGTTGAAGGCAAAGTGAAATATATGTGACAACACGTTCTGAAGAGTGTGGTTCACAAGGTAGCTGATCGGTTCATTGAGGGGCTGGCCAGCTCCTCAAACTTGCCTTAATGAGGCAACATCTCAAAAAATAATAATAATAATAATAAATAAATAAATAAATAAAAAAATAAAAATGAGGCAACATCTCTAATGTGATACTTGATACTCTCTCTAGAAGAGTGTTACGATTATGACGGAGATACATGGTTCTTCCAGAACATCCACCATGCAGAGGGCTGCCCAGATTACTCAATGCACTGTATTGTCCTAGACACTTCTTGGCTTACGAAAATTTAGCAATCGATGTTTGGAACAGAAGACTGAATACTCTTATTTAGGCTTTTGTTGTTATATCTACATTGCTGTTCATAATTACTTTGTCCTCAGCAGCCAATCAGGACTTTTATAGGCAAGACGGATAGCTCAGTAGTGAATGACAGCAACTGACCTAACTTCTTAAGCACAGGGTTTCTAATAATTCCAACTGGATCTTGTGATGTATTTCTATTCATATGCCCTGCGAAGTTTCTCTTTTCTTTCTCTTCTTTAAGTGCTAGTGATTTGACCTTGCATCATTTTCGTAAAATATAATTCAGCACCATTAAATTCTTCACGCGAGCTCTGATGTGGAAAAAGTCAAGAAGGATCTTCTCTAAAGTCACTTCTAGGCAGTACCTTAAAATGGGCATTTAGAAGTAGGATCAGATGGGTTTTTCTTTGCACAAATGTTCTTAGTTGGAGCTTTTAGGGCCTCCTTCATCTCCTGGGATGGTTCCTCTTGCCTGTGTTGCACAGTACGGTACACGTACTGAGGAATCTCAGCTTTTCCTTTTGTCAGCCCTGGAGAGTTGGCTGCTGCAGCTGGCTACCCAGAAATGATTTTCATATATCCTTTAACATTTGTTTCTTATGAGAAAATTTCTTTTGACATCCATTTTTAAGTTAGCTGTGGTTTTTCAAGAACACATCCCTCACAAAAAGCTACTATATGCCAGTAGTAAATGTCTTTGTAGCTAAGAAGCCCAATCTTGCAACTAAGCACGATGTCTGCCTTAAGTCACCGTGTAATGCTTTCAAGAATTTACCTGTTCTTGAAGAGTCACCTGATAATATACTTAGATTTAAACAGACAGATTTGGCCTACCAGCTTGTGCCTTTCATCAAAATGACTATCGTAAATAAGAAAGGAACTGCAGGAGTGTTATTTATTGGTAGCACCTTGTATGGATTAGGGACTGTGTTCATTATTGTGTTTATTTCATTTGATCTTTAAAATATCCTTTAAAGTTCAACATTAACATTCTAGTTTGTTGAAGGAGGCAATGGGAGCAGGGAGTTTCCATAACCTTTGCAAGGCCATAGAGAAAGGAATCATACTTAAGTCAGACTCCAACACCCATGAATTGGCCACTACACTGAGCTCCTCAACGACTCGTCCTGTTCATGCCCTCCCTTTCCTGTTCCTGCATTTTGATCACTATGTTCAGAGTCAAAATATAATCTCGTGCTTGTTTCATCCAGCCATAATTTTTTCAAGTTAATGCCAGGCATTGAGAAATTCATGTTCCTTATAGCCTTTCGAAAAAGATACAATTCAAATTTCCCAATGCACAAACGAAATTCTTTTTTAAAAACATCTTACCCGTGTCTCCATAGTGAGCAAGAGCCGTAATTAAAAGAGTGGTTAGCAATTCCCGATCCAACAGTCTAACGAATAGATATCTCATAACTTTGGTGCTTCATTTCGTTTTTCATTGTGTTTAAATAATTTTTATTGACACTCACGAATTTAAAATGAGGGCAATTTAAAAATATAATTAGCTCAAAGCAGAATTCCACAAAATTAGCCCTTCATGCATGAGCTCAATGACCTGTTCACATACAGAGAAATATGGCAGTGCCTAGTCTCAGAAGGACAAAATTTTAAGGCTTGAAGATCCTCACATTGCACGTATTGAGGAACACAACTCTTATATGATTTTCTTTAAACTAAAGGGGAAAGGAGAAAAAGTGAGTGGGAAATATCAGAAAGGGAGACAGAACATGAGAAACTCCTAACTCTGGGGAACGAACTAGGGGTGGTGGAAAGGGAGGTGGGCGGGGGGTTGGGGGTGACTGGGTGATGGGCACTGAGGGGGGCACTTGACGGGATGAGCACTGGGTGTTAAGCTATATGTTGACAAATTGAACTCCAATTAAAAAAAAAGAGAAAAAAAATCCTGAAGCCTTGTATTTTGAACAAGGAAACAACAACAACAACAAAAATAAATAAAATAAAATAAATAAAATAAAATAATAAAATAAAGTAAAGTAAAATAAAATAAAGTAAAAAGCTGAACCCCAGCAAAAGGGTTAAAATGATAAGAAATTTATAATTCATCCTCAGGGCAGGAAAGTACAGTTCTTACCCCCCACCACTCTACTATTATTGATTATCATTATTATTGTAGTTATTTTTATTGAAGCTATGCTATGTGCAAGGCCTTATGCTACGTGTTTTGTTTGCATTCTCCAAGTACTCTTGTGAGGAGATATTATTATCGTATTTTTTTGATTCAGGAATTCTAAATGCCGAATCTTATAGCATTTGTCACACAAAAGGAATCAGCCAACTAGTAAATGACAGAACTGGTATTCGAAAAACATTCTCTTGACTCTGAAAGTCCATGTGTTTGTCTCCAGGTTGTAGCTGCTCCACTGAAGTGAAGGGGAAGAAGAGCTAGGAGGAGTACCTGCTATAACCAGCTTCTTCGATTAATGGAAAAGAAGCACAGAATAGTTTAGAAGCGTGCTTGCTTTTCTATATGCAAACCCTTGCAGTGTTAGTTTGAAAACATCTGAAGATCTTTGCTTATGTGTACTGCTTGGAGTATCTGGAGGTAGAGTTGAAAGTACCTTGAGGTTTTTTGTTTTTTTGTTTTTCTTTCAAGACTGTGTTTAAATTCAAGTAGGTTAACATAAAATGTAGTATTGGTCTCAGAAATAGAATTCAGTGATTCATCACTTACAATACCCAGTGCATATCCCAAAAAGTGCCTCCTTAATGCCCATCACCCATCTAGCCCATCCCCTTCCCACCGCCCCTCCAACAACCCTGTTTGTTCTCTATAGTTAAGCGTCTCTTTTTTTTCCTACATTTTTTATTGGAGTTCGATTTGCCAACATATAGAATAACACCCAGTGCTCATCCCATCAAGTGCCCCCCTCAGTGCCCATCACCCAGTCACCCCATCCCCCCCGCCCACCTCCCCTTCCACTACCCCTTGTTCATTTCCCAGAGTCAGGAGTCTCTCATGTTCTGTCTCCCTTTCTGATATTTCCCACTCATTTTTTCTCCTTTGCCCTTTATTCCCTTTCACTATTTTTTATATTCCCCGAATGAATGAGACCATATAATGTTTGTCCTTCCCCGATTGACTCTTCACTCAGCATAATACCCTCCAGTTCCATCCATGTCGAAGCAAATGGTGGGTATTTGTCATTTCTAATAGCTGAGTAATATTCCATTGTATACATAGACCACAGCTTCTTTATCCATTCATCTTTTGATGGACACCGAGGTTCCTTCCACAGTTTGGCTATTGTGGACATTGCTGCTAGAAACATCAGGGTGCAGGTGTCTCGGCGTTTCATTGCATCTGTATCTTTGGGGTAAATCCCCAACAGTGCAATTGCTGGGTCATAGGGCAGGTCTATTTTTAACTCTTTGAGGAACCTCCGCACAGTTTTCCAGAGTGGCTGCACCAGTTCACATTCCCACCAACAGTGCAGGAGGGTTCCCCTTTCTCCACATCTTCTCCAACATTTATGGTTTCCTGCCTTGTTAATTTTCCCCATTCTCACTGGTGTGAGGTGGTATCTCATTGTGGTTTTGATTTGTATTTCCCTGATGGCCAGTGATGTGGAGCATTTTCTCATGTGCTTGTTGGCCATGTCTATGTCTTCCTCTGTGAAATTTCTGTTCATGTCTTTTGCCCATTTCATGATTGGATTGTTTGTTTCTTTGCTGTTGAGTTTAATACGTTTTTTATAGATCTTGGATACTAGCCCTTTATCTGATATGTCATTTGCAAAAATGTGTCTCTTATGGTTTGCCTCTCTGTTTTAATATTATTTTATTTTTCCTTCCTTTCCCATATGTTCATCTGTGTTCTTTCTTAAATTCCACACGTGAGTGAAATCATATCATTTGTCTTTCTCTGGCTAACTTATTGCTTAGCATAGTACCCTCTAGTTCCATGCATAGTGTTGCAAATGGCAAGATTTCATTCTTTTTGATGGCCGAGTAATATTACAGTGTGTGTGTGTGTTTGTGTGTGTGTGTGTGTACTACATCTTTTTTATACATTCATCCATCAATGGATATCCAGACTTTCTCCATAATTTGGCTGTTGTTGAGATTTCTGCTGTATGTTTATAGCAGCAGTATCATGGGTTTGTTTTTTTTTTTAAGAAAAAACAGTTCTGTCTCTGGAAAGAAAATGGATGTATATAGTTGTATATAGTTCATAAGAGTCATTCCTATAGATACACAGAGACACATATAGCTTGTTTATCCCAATGAATTATATAAGCAAAAGTCATATTCTGAATTCTGCTAGCTATAGATAAGTGATTATTAGGTTCATGTTATGTTAAATTATTAAATAAGTGAGAAAAGTCACTAAATGTGAACTAGTTGAATTGTATATACTTATTTATTTGTAAGTTCTTATATTTTAGGAATATTCACCCACTGTCTTTGAAACGTCATGAATACTTCCTTCAATTCCCATGTAGCTGTAGTTTTGCTTATGGTTCTTAGTGTTTGTTCGTTTGTTTTTTTATTTGCCTGAAATTCTTGTTATATAGTCAAAACTCTGTATCACTTTCTGTATTAAATTTTACTTAAGTATTAGGCTTCAGAAGGCCTTTAACATCCATTCAAACATTACTAAACCATTTGCTAATATGTTTTTGTGCATTAGTGGTTTAACATTTAAATTAAAATTTAATAGCTTTTCATCAAACTATAGAAATTCATACGTGATCATCTTGAAAAATTCAAGCAATACAGAAAAATACGAAGAAGAAAATAAAAAGAGCCCAAAACAATAGAATTAAAAACTTAAAATATGTTGAAAATATTTTTAAGTTGTATTAGTCATGTGTACATTATGTCTGAGAGAGAGTTGTATGTATATTGTTCTATACACTCTTACATATTCTGCTGTTCTCACTTCTCAATGACAATATGCTATTGTGCTTTTCTTGTGTCAATTAATATAAATATTCCCCATTATTGTCAGTGTCTTCACAGTGCACTATTTAATGGATTTATTATAATAGTTTATTAACCATCTGTTTCCAATTTCTCATTATTTAAACAAGTGTTCAACTAATTATTTGTGAATGTGTGTGTACCTTTACCAAATTGTCATATCATTTCATTATGATGCATTTCTAGACTTTGAATTGTCGAACCAAAGAATATTGCAATTTAAAATCTTGATATATATTTCTAAAAGAGTCACTATAAATATTAAGCCATTTTCAACTTTTAACATCTGCTTAATCGTTACAAACCTGATACTCAGAAGCTCATATCTCATTAAAAGTATATTTAAATGCCAGAGAAGTTAGCACACACATCCCAAGTGTAAGATTAGATAAAGTTCTCAATTTAATTTGCCAAGAATACAAGTTTATATTTTAAGGAAAATGGCCACACAAGGTAGGAACAGATGTAGCACATTTTGATGTAGTTTTTCTTGGCTCCATGCAGTTGCCAATTATACTTTCTAGACAAATTTGCATCTTGCCTGATTCATGAAACTCTAGACTTCCTTTCCCACTGCCCTTTTATACCCAGAGTTTGTAATCCTATTGCAGAAGGACTGACAAAAACAGTCTACTGTGTATTATTTCAGGGTTGTGTGCACAGTTTTTTTTAACCAAAATTAACACAGAAAAGCCATATTCTTACTCGGGTGGTGGTGAGGGTGGTGTTAGGCTTGGAGAAATAAGAGTAGGGCCTAGATATCCCTCTTCTCTCTTCCTGATATCCCTAGATAGACAGAGACAAAGGGAGTATTTCATGCAGAGAAAAAAAAAACATGAACAAAATCATGAAATAGTAGAAAGTGTGTTGGAATTTCACAACGTTGTCAGTCCATCAAGTATGCTTGTATACAACCATATGCTGTGGCTCCAAGCACTTCAGAGTTGCAGCAGTATAAAGTGTTAAGTTAAAAGTTGTAAGAAATGAGAATTGGAAAAAATATAGTCTATTTTAAAAAGTTTGGATTTTCTTCAACAGGCAATCGGAAACTATTAAATAGTCTTAAGTAATGCAGTGATATGGGTAGATTTGAACTGCGGGTACCTCTGGTATTTTCATGGAGACTGAATTAGAGGAGGGTGCACATGAAGAAAGCAAAATGAGAAGGCTGTTGAAGTCATACTGGCAAGAATTGATGGTGAACCGCAGGAACTAGTATGAATAGGAAGAGAAAATAATCTTTGAGAAGATAAATTTGACAGGACTTTGTGAAAGATTTTATGAATGAAAGAGGAAGAAGTGTCAAGGATTACTGATTTATAGTTGAATCAGGAGAGTTAGATTTAATATAAGTTTTAATTTCACCAAGAACAAATGAAGTGATAGGTGGCAGGGGTATTGAGTATTTGTGCAAAAAATGATTATTATAATTTAACATTAAGTTTATATGGATAAGGAGGGAAGAAAATATATCAAAGAGATGAGGGATGTGAAAAGACAGTAGGGTCTGTGGTCCTGGAAGGATGTCGGAATCGTATTTTTAGAGCAAATGGGCTAGAAAGCTAGGATGAGTTGATCAGAGAGTGCACTGTTTGAAATTGAGATTAGGGAGGGGTTACAGTTATCCGTAGTTGCCAGGTACCAGTATGACCATCTGAAATGAGAGGGAGAATGCGTGAAAATATCAATGAGGGTGACAAAACATGAGAGACACCTAACTCTGGGAAATGAATAAGGGGTAGTGGAAGGGGAGGTGGGCGGGGGGGGGGTTGGGGTGATGGGCAATGAGGGGGGCACTTGGCAGGATGAGCACCGGATGTTATGCTATATGTTGACAAATTGGACTCCAATAAAAAAAATTTAAAAATGAATGAATGTCGGAGAAGGACAAACATTATATGTTCTCATTCATGTGGGGAATATAAATAATAGTGAAAGGGAATATAAGGGAAAGGAGAAGAAATGGGTAGGAAATATCAGAAAGGGAGACATAACGTAAAGACTGCTAACTCTGGGAAACGAACTAGAGGTGGTAGAAGGAGAGGAGGGCGGGGGGTGGGAGTGATTGGGTGACAGGCACTGGGGGTTATTCTGTATGTTGGTAAATTGAACACCAATAAAAAAAATGAATGAATGAATGAATGAATGAATGAATGAATAAATAAATAAATAAATAAATAAATAAATAATAAAGTAGAAAAAATGAAATGGGAGGGAGGACAGTAAAAGAAAGGAGGTTAAAGATACTGAGAGTTCAAAGTGTTGTGAGAATTTTCTATGGGAATATTAAAATCACCAAGGATCATGAAAGGAATAGGGAATACAGAGCTCAGAACTACATGGGATAGAGTTCTAAAGGTCTGAAAACTCTTATGGTTTTAAAAGCTTAAGAAGAGGGCAGCCCCGGTGGCTCAGCAGTTTAGCGCCGCCTTCAATCCAGGGCTTGATCCTGGAGACCCGGAATCGAGTCCCACATCGGGCTCCCTGCATGGAGCCTGCTTCTCCCTCTGCCTGTGTCTCTGTCTCTCTCTCTCTCTCTCTCTCTCTCTCTCTCTCTCTCCTCTCTGTGTACTCTCATGAATAAAAAATAAAATCTTTTTAAAAAATAAAATAAATAAAAGCTTAAGAAGAAATCATGGCACTGTTTATTTTAGAGATGACCATTGTGACTATCCAGCCCACAACAGAACCTTAAAAATATTGCCAGTCTACAGCCTAGAAGGGCAGGTTTACACATGTACTACATGATGATATCAACCCTGGGCCACAGATTAGTAGAATAGGGATGGACATCTGATCCTCAGGTTTTCATCAGACAACTCACATTCTCTTTTTTGGAAGCTGTAATTGGGACCCAGTGACTGAATCAGTCATTACTTGGGAATCAAGTTTAAGAGTCATGTAGATTCATGGGTTAAGGCTTCAATTCGGGGTATCTTTCCTGATCGACCATATGTGTTTGCTGAGAATTAAGAAGAGAAGGCATGATCTACAGAGAAGCCAGAGAATGAAGCAACGTCCACCCACCCACACAACTCACATAGAAAAAAGACATTTGAATTCCAAATTCCCATGAGTCCTCATTTTTCCTATTATTATACTCTCTGAAATTTTCATGTGTCCTTACAATGCATCTTATATTTGGTTGAGCTATTTTGATTGGATTCCTCCTCCATGCAACCACATTTGCTCTAATAGAGCAGCTGTGAATTACTCATTCATTCTACAAGCATTTAATGAACATTTACTAAGGGCCTGGACTATTGGAAAATACAAAGATGGGCAAAATGTGATTCCCACCAGTAGGAAAATTGATAGTGGAGAAAAAATATATACTTAAAATACAGTTTTACTTAATGAGTGCTAAACAAGAGGTGTGTGCTAAGTATTATGATGACAGATGACAAGGACTAAATATGTTATTTGAATCTGAACACTGGTAGAGTCATGTCAAACAAAACTTGAAAGGTGAGTTTCTTTTGAAGGATGATTCATTTGGGGAATATAAAAAATAGTGAAAGGGAATAAAGGGGAAAGGAGAAGAAATGAGTGGGAAATATCAGAAACATGAAAGACTCCTAACTCTGGGAAACGAACTAGAGGTGGTGGAAGGGGAGGTGTGCAGGGGGTGGGGGTGACTGGGTGACGGGCACTGAGGTGGGCACTTGACGGGACGAGCACTGGGTGTTATTCTATATGTTGTCAAATTGAACACCAATAAAAAATAAATTTATAAAAAATAAAGCACAAAAAAATGAAGGATGAGTAGATACATGCAAAATGAAATAGAATAACTAGACTGAAAGAGAAGGAGAGATGGTAGCTTAGGACTACATCCTTGAATAATTCCAACATTTAAGGGTGAGTTAGATTGGATAAATTGACAAAGGAAATAAAAAAAGGGCAAAGGGAGAGTGGTGATGCAGGCCGAAGGAAAAGAGAGCTCAAGGGAGTAGATATCAGTTAGATGGACCATCACTGAGATGTTGAGAAATACAATTTCAGAAAGTTTACATTATTGACACAGTAGGTTCATAACTCTGGTTGGACAGGTTTTGGTGTAGTGGTAAGAGCAGCATCAGATTGGAAGGCCAGTGTGGGAGAGAGTCAACAAAATTTTAAGAATTGGCTTTGAAGGCCAATAGAGCAAACGCTGATGTGAGAAGTGGAACTACAGGATAATTGTTGAAGATGCTAATGCTTGAGTACATGAGAACGAGACTAAATATGGTATACGTCAGTGTCTACAAGAGAGATTATTATTAAATGATGTGATAATTCAAGATTTTTTTGAAAAGGTTTAGATTATGCATAGAGATGTTAAACTTGACTTTATTTGGACTAGCCCAAAAGAAAGAACTCTAAATGTCCCAAAATCAATAATGACAAGCTTGAATAGTATCTCCTTAGGATTTGGGTAGGTGATTATGAAGCATTTTAAAGTAATGTTTAGTAGTAATGATAAAAATAAAACTGCTTAAAAATTGGTCTTAAGTCAAAAACATAAAGTGCACTGCAGTATAGACTCCATGTGATTTCTGTTTTGTTATTCAATTACACAGAATGGAAAGAAATAACAGAAACTGTTGCACAGTCATCTTCAACAGTGAGATTACTGGTGATTTTAATATTTTTTCCTTTTTAAATATAAAACTCACCATTTTTAGCTTGTAATAATAAGCATTTGTTCATCTTATAACAAGGAAGAAACAAATAGTTTTATGTACTAGATGAGTTAAACATGCTGTAAATTTTTCTAGAAGACAGAAATCATGTGCTTATAACTGTTATACATTCTCCCATTTATATATCATCATCATCATCATCATCATCATCATCAATCTCTCTTTCTAAAATGTATCTCCAACCCTACCCAAAGTGCATGTTTCAGGTCTCTCAGCTCTAATATTGCACAAGAACAATGAAGCTGTATAGGTATGTATGTGTTTAGATGATGATGGAAACATATTTCAGGTTCTTTCTTAACTGAAACAATTTTACATCTAGCTTAGTTTTTCAATTCTGTATTGAGACCAATCTATTTAGAATCATTTCCAGTGAAGCCATGGAAACTAATGTGATATCAATTAATGGTGAGTGTGTGGGCAAAAGGGAGCCTGTGTGACTGATTGGGACTTCTTCTTCCTTTATGTAAAAAAAAAAATGAAACCTTGAGGGATCCAATTTACTGCTATTAATGATGCAAGTGAGCTTAATTTATAACTCCACTAAGAGCAAAGAAGTTTTTTTTTTTTCATTGTGGATTGCAACAGCTGTGAAAATCATGACACCAAGATATTACTTTCCCATTGTATTCTCAAAGTTTTTCGGCTTCTTTTTAGAAATAATTTGAGATGAAAATCCCCAGTATTAACATTTAAAGTAGTGAGCTGCTCTGAAATGTCTTATTGTCTACAAGCCTTTAATTTAACTTAACACCTCAGTGGGAATACTATCAGGGTCACATGTTGTCTCTAGCACCACCTGGATATACATAGAAATCCTTTGCGACTACTGTAGACTTGGAGTTCAAAGTAAATGCCATGCTCTACCTGAAACTGTTAGCTTGCATTGTGAGTTACCCACACATTTCTCTGAAATACAAGATGGCCATCTATAGTGAATGACCCTGAAATCGACCCGATCAGTTGACAGCCTGTCTCTCAATGGGAATGAAAACAGCCTAGGATTGTCTGGCTTTCTCTGATGCAGAAAAGAGAAAGAAAGAAATAGCTTAGGATGAACTTTCACCAAATGGATTAAGGATAAGCTATTTGCTTGATTGTACTATTGGATTCAGTTATGTAATAGAGAGCTCAGAAATTTTAAATTTTAAATTTAAATATCAGCAAGTCCATAAAAGAGAAACCAAATGAGTTAGAGATATTGAAAAGTTCACCTACTGATTTCCACATATTCTTTAAAATCATGGCCACTTTTCTATTAAAAAAAATCACAAATATGCAAAAGTCCATATGAAAGGTACTATCTGAAACCATTACAGAGGCATACCAGATCTCATCAAAATGGTGCAACAAGTGCATACTTTAACCCACCTTCTACACCCGAAGTGTATGGAAGTGACAGATAAAATATAAGAGAAGAAAACCAAATCAGACAAATGAAAAGGCAATTTGAAAACAATATCAGAAAGGGAGACAGAACGTAAAGAGTGCTAACTCTGGGAAACGAACTAGGGGTGGTAGAAGGGGAGGATGGCGGAGGGTGGGAGTGATTGGGTGATGGGCACTGGGGGTTATTCTGTATGTTGGTAGATTGAACACCAATAAAAATAAATAAATAAATAAACAAATAAATAAATAAATAAATAAAAATTAAAAAATAAAGAAAACAATATAATTTCTGTATGAATCAAAAGAACAACAGAGGGATACCTGGGTGGCTCAATGGTTGAGTCTCTGCCTTTGGCTCAGGGTGTGATCCCGGGGTCTGGAATCGAGTCCCACATCGGGCTCTCTGCATGGAGCCTGCTTCTCCCTCTGCCTATGTCTCTGCCTCTCTGTGTCTCTCATGAATAAATAAATACAATCTTTAAAAAAACAACAGAAAATGAGGATACTAAGATTGACTGAAGCTTCAGCTCTTCTAGACCTTGTTTGTAAGCAGGCAAATGTAGCCAGGAGTTGTGCTCCTGTGTGTATCACTTAAAAGGCTTTCTTTACGGATTTTGCACCAGAGAAAAGTTCATTGATGGAAATCAGAACCCAAGTTGGCACTCCTCATCTTTAATTGGGAAACTGTGATTATGAAATTTAGAGGAAGGTCAGTTTCTATGGAGTCAAAAATATAAAGATAAATTAGCAGAAAGTGACATTATCCATTCGGTGGTGTGACTCCGAAGTATGGTAAATGGTTAGCATCATAAGTAAAACTAGAGTCTGAGTGATACCTGGTGAGTTTGGTGGATGCAACTATATAAACATGAGACAAAGAAAGATTATCAGAAATAAACTGTGGTGTAGGGTGGCGAGAGAAGAGGAAGAGAATAAGAAAGGAAAACCCTCCTATTAAAAATAAGCCTGCACACCAAAATTCTAAAATACAGTAAGAAACATGCTAAGAAAGGCAGACAACAAAATCATATTAAAAACATGTGTTTATTATAAATGAAATCAATTTTATGAATCAATATAAAAGACTGTAAAATGAGTATGTTTAAAGAAAGGAAAATTACAGTCAATATCCACAATGTCGGGCAGCCCGGTGAAATGGGGAAACCCCGGTGGCCCAGCGGTTTAGCACCTGCCTTTCAGCCCGAGTGTGATCCTGGAGACCTAGGATTGAGTCCCACGTCGGGCTCCTTGCAGAGAGCCTGCCTGTGTCTCTGCCTCTCTCTCTCTCTCTCTCTCTGTCTTTCATGAATAAATAAATACAATCTTTATTTTTTTTTTAATACAATCTTTAAAAATATATCCACAATGTCATTTATTTGCCACTAATACACAAAAGTCATTAAGACAATTTGGAAGAATAGTAAAGTATGGGAATTTGCCCTATCACATATTAACATTATTTTTTAAAAATATGGTAATTAAGACAGACTCATATTGGTGGAAAGATGGAAAATAGACAAGAGGAACAGAAGATAGAATCTAGAAACAGATCCACTTACATATGGAAACATAATATATGAAGGAGATGGCAATTCAAAGCTGTGGAAGATAGTAGAGATTATGCTGGAAAATTGGTCATCCATATGGAAAAAATAAAATTAGATTGTGTATAACACCAGGCCCAAAAATAAATTCAGGTGGATTTAAGAACTGAATGTGAAAATCAAAACTTCAACCCTTGTATAATATAATAAAGAAGACTGGCTCCATGATTATAGGATAAAAAAGTATATATTTAAAAACAGAGAACAAAAGAAAAAATGAAGAAAACAATTCTAAATCTGGCTTACATGATAATAAAGAGCTTTGGTTAAGATCCATAAAGAGTGTAAAGGTAAGTGACAGGTTGAGAAATTTTATTTGTGACATGTATTGCTGAAGAAGGATTAGTATATGGAATTTATAAAGATCTACCAATAAAAAAGGAAAAATGATGTTTAGATGATATAGACGCAAAATGGAAAACTGTAGCTATTAAATAATAAAGCAGTTCTATACTTTCTGATAAGGAAATATATCTTAAAAACGTTCGTGGAAATAAGTAAGTGTCAGAACAATGTTATATATATTTATTTATATATATGTATGTATTTGAATATCTGTACATATTGAATATATTTGAATGTATACCTAGCATCTTGATTAGACTATCTTGTATATTCATAGGTTACTCTTAATAAAGAAGCGACAGAAAAGAAAGAAAATGATTGCCTTAGGAGGGAATTATGCAAAAGTTTGAAAAATTAGACAACACCAAGAAATAGAAGTGGGAAATTTAATATACTGCCAGTGGGAACATGAATTGGCATAACTCAGTTTGGGGCATTTCACAGTTTGTGATGAAGTTGAATATGTGCATACTTTGATCCTGAAATTTTACTCTAAGACATACCTAGAATGCTGGCTCTCCAAGTGTGACCCTGAGGACACCATGGGGGATGGTCTCTGAGATTCTTTTAGAGGGCCAGCAAAGACAAAGTTATTTTGGTAATATTAATAAGACATTACTTTCCCTTTTTACTCTATTGGCTTTTGAACTGATAGAGTAAAATCATAGCTGGTGCATGAGTGTGAATCAAGAGAGTGGTACCAAAACATTTTTTTAATTTATTTTTTATTGGTGTTCAATTTACTAACATACAGAATAACCCCCAGTGCCCGTCACCCATTCACCCCCACCCCCCGCCCTCCTCCCCTTCTACCACCCCTAGTTCGTTTCCCAGAGTTAGCAGTCTTTACGTTCTGTCTCCCTTTCTGATATTTCCTACACATTTCTTCCCCCTTCCCTTATATTCCCTTTCACTATTATTTATATTCCCCAAATGAATGAGAACATATAATGTTTGTCCTTCTCCGACTGACTTACTTCACTCAGCATAATACCCTCCAGTTCCATCCACGTCGAAGCAAATGGTGGGTATTTGTCATTTCTAATAGCTGAGTAATATTCCATTGTATACATAAACCACATCTTCTTTATCCATTCATCTTTCGATGGACACCGAGGCTCCTTCCACAGTTTGGCTATCGTGGCCATTGCTGCTATAAACATCGGGGTGCAGGTGTCCCGGCGTTTCATTGCATTTGTATCTTTGGGGTAAATCCCCAACAGTGCAATTGCTGGGTCGTAGGGCAGGTCTATTTGTAACTCTTTGAGGAACCTCCACACAGTTTTCCAGAGTGGCTGCACCAGTTCACATTCCCACCAACAGTGTATGAGGGTTCCCCTTTCTCCACATCCTCTCCAACATTTGTTGTTTCCTGCCTTGTTAATTTTCCCCATTCTCACTGGTGTGAGGTGGTATCTCATTGTGGTTTTGATTTGTATTTCCCTGATGGCAAGTGATGCAGAGCATTTTCTCATGTGCATGTTGGCCATGTCTATGTCTTCCTCTGTGAGATTTCTGTTCATGTCTTTTGCCCATTTCATGATTGCATTGTTTGTTTCTTTGGTGGTGAGTTTAATAAGTTCTTTATAGATCTTGGAAACTAGCCCTTTATCTGATATGTCATTTGCAAATATCTTCTCCCATTCTGTAGGTTGTCTTTGAGTTTTGTTGACTGTATCCTTTGCTGTGCAAAAGCTTCTTATCTTGATGAAGTCCCAAAAGTTCATTTTTGCTTTTGTTTCTTTTGCCTTCGTGGATGTATCTTGCAAGAAGTTACTATGGCCGAGTTCAAAAAGGGTGTTGCCTGTGTTCTCCTCTAGGATTTTGATGGAATCTTGTCTCACATTTAGATCTTTCATCCATTTTGAGTTTATCTTTGTGTATGGTGAAAGAGAGTGGTCTAGTTTCATTCTTCTGCATGTGGATGTCCAATTTTCCCAGCACCATTTATTGAAGAGACTGTCTTTCTTCCAATGGATAGTCTTTCCTCCTTTATCGAATATTAGTTGCCCATAAAGTTCAGGGTCCACTTCTGGATTCTCTATTCTGTTCCACTGATCTATGTGTCTGTTTTTGTGCCAGTACCACACTGTCTTGGTGACCACAGCTTTGTAGTACAACCTGAAATCTGGCATTGTGATGCCCCCACATATGGTTTTCTTTTTTAAAATTCCCCTGGCTATTCGGGGTCTTTTCTGATTCCACACAAATCTTAAAATAATTTGTTCTAACTCTCTGAAGAAAGTCCATGGTATTTTGATAGGGATTGCATTAAACGTGTATATTACCCTGGGTAACATTGACATTTTCACAATATTAATTCTGCCAATCCATGAGCATGGAATATTTTTCCATCTCTTTGTGTCTTCCTCAATTTCTTTCAGAAGTGTTCTATAGTTTTCAGGGTATAGATCCTTTACATCTTTGGTGAGGTTTATTCCTAGGTATCTTATGCTTTTGGGTGCAATTGTAAATGGGATTGACTCCTTAATTTCTCTTTCTTCAGTCTCATTGTTAGTGTATAGAAATGCCACTGACTTCTGGGCATTGATTTTGTATCCTGCCACGCTACCGAATTGCTGTATGAGTTCTAGCAATCTTGGGGTGGAGACTTTTGGGTTTTCTAAACTCAAGTGAAAATTGGAATTTTGGCAAATTTATATTGACCTCCTGAGGCTGACAACTTCTCAGTACTTGAAGACTTTCTTTTTTTTTTTCTTTTTTTTTTTTAAATTTTTATTTATTTATGATAGTCACAGAGAGAGAGAGAGAGAGAGGCAGAGACACAGGCAGAGGGAGAAGCAGGCTCCATGCACCGGGAGCCCGACGTGGGATTCGATCCCGGGTCTCCAGGATCGCGCCCTGGGCCAAAGGCAGGCGCCAAACCGCTGCGCCACCCAGGGATCCCACTTGAAGACTTTCTGATGAGATTCGTGGTGGTAGCAACAAGTATGCCTTTTTAAAAAGATTTTATTTATTTATTCATGACAGACAGAGAGAGAGAGGCAGAGACACAGGCAGAGGGAGAAGTAGGCTCCACGCAGGGAACCAGACGTGGGACTCGATCCCGGGACTCCAGGATCACACCCTGGGCTGAGGGCGGCGCTAAAAACCGCTGAGCTACCCGGGCTGCCCCAAACATACCTTTTTATAGTGCATAAATGAGAAGTGTCAGCATTTGGAAGATGTGTATAACTCAGTGAACTGCTATTTTCCAAATGACCAATGCATGATGATATCACAGATTAGGCATTGGTAAAGGATTCACAGTGTAAGATAAACCAATGGAATTTAGTGCAAATGAATATTTAAAAATCCATTGATTTGGTTTCACATTTCATATTCCAAGCAACCTTTAAGAAACCATCATCTGTTGAGTTTTGGTATAGTATCAGAGAGAAATATCCATGGTTATCCAAAAAGGCTTTTGAAATCCCTGTCTCTTTTCTGATTTCATTTCTGTGTGTGGCTGGATTTCATTGATATACTTCAATCAAAACATTTTGTTCCAGATTGAATGATGAAGTGGAAATGAAAGCCCAGATGTCTTCTTTTAAAGAACACATTAAAAAAAAACACATTAAAGATACTTTGAGAAATATAAAACAATGTCACCCTTCTCACTACATATTTTATGTTTCAAAAATGTAGTTATCTCATAAAAGTGTCATTTAGGCCAATGTGTAATGGTTTATTTAAATTAGCAAAAACAAACATGTTAACATTTTTTTCAGTTTTAATTTCTAAACCCTAAATGTTAGCAGAGGTAACCCATATCAACAAAAGCTAGCTGAATAGGGTGATAGTTGTGAGAATGATGAACAGGAGTTGGAGAACATTTTCTAATGGGATGATATTTGCATAGTAATATGAAGATCACAGCAAATGAACCATGGATTCCTAGCAGGAAAAAAGAAAGAGTAAGTACAAAGGCCCTGAGTGGAGCATTCTTGCTGCATTTGAGGAACAGTAAGAAGGTCAGTGTGACTGTCACAGAGTGAGCAAGACAGAGTATTTGGAGCTGAGACTGGTACGACAGTCAATAGCCAGATCATGGAGGGCACTGTCCCAAAGGAGAATGTCTCTGTAAATGTCTGTGACATGATTTTATGCTACTAGTATTGCATTGAACTTTCTCCCTTTGGCCACTCAAGGCCTCTACACCTTACTCTTTGGTCAGATTGAGTACTTAGTAGGGCTCTAATCCCAGCAACCGAAAGACATGGGGAGCAATGTCTCTGGTTGGTTGGGCTTTTACATTCAGACACTGTGACAGGAAATGGAGAGTCATGCTCAGCTTACGTAGGCCAAGTCACAACAGAACTTGACAAGGAGGCAATCCTTTATGTTTGATGCCAGATTCAACCAGTTTTTTCTACATATCTATGGTAAGCAGTTGCTTGGCAATTCATTGAGGAAGATAAAATGTATAAATGTCCAAGTCTTTAGTAAGTTTTGCACCAAGGCAACATCCAGGCTTTCCTTAAGTTTTGCACCAAGGCAATATCCAGGCTTTTCTTGAGTTTGTGAGCATATAGCAAAGGAAATGTGTGATCAGATATGTCTTATTTATATTCATTTAATTAGCAATTATCATGACTTCCAAAGTGTATCATAATCTAGTTCTGGTTTTCTAGATTCTTCTCTCATCACTACTTGCCTTGGATGTGCCAACCCTTCTTAACTATGTGCAATATTTCAAGTGTACCATGGCCATCTCTCTTGGCCTAGAGCAGTGGTTCTTAAAGTACAGTCCCTGGACATGCAGCATGAGTATCAGTACCACCTGGAAACTTGTTGGAAATGTAAATTACCAGATTCAACCTTCAACCTGCTGAATCAGAAACTATGGGTGTGGCCCCAGCATCTGTGCTCAAGAAGCTCAGCAAGTGATTCTGATGCACGATCAAGTTTGAGAACTGCTGGTCTCGGAATCTCTCTTCTTTCCAGCTTTTCATCTTTTTGTCTGGCTAATTTCTAAGAAACTTTCAGTACTCAAATTAGATCTTACCTCTTCCTCTCCAAGAAAGCTCTCTGCATTTATTTTCTGATGCATGTGTACATCTGTCCCTTTAAACTGTGATATTTTTGAGCAGCACAGATAGTATCTTCATTGGTTTTATATTCCTAGCGTAGTGCTTTAACATATCATAGGTGGGTCAGTAAAGAATGGACAGATGAATGGATGGATGGATGGATGGATGGATGGATGGATGGATGAACGAATGAATGGGCAGGTAATATTTGTGAGAAAATACTCTATTTTTATTTTTTTAATATTTATTTATTCATGAGAGACACAGAGAGAGAAGCACAGACACAGGCAGAGGGAGAAGCAGGCTCCATGCACCGGGAGCCCGACGTGGGACTCGATCCCTGGTCTCCAGGATCAGGCCCTGGGCCGAAGGCAGCGCTAAACCACTGAGCCACCCAGGCTGCCCGATACTCTCTTTTTAAAAATATTTTATTTAAATTCAATTTGCCAGCATATAGCATAACACCCAGTGGAGAAAATACTATCTTAATCGCAGGTACTGTTAAGGAGACAACTGTGTTTAGGACAGTGTCTCCCATGTCACTTGAGGGTGAAAAGTGACATCTTGAGGGTATGAGAAGGATGCTGGGGGACAACAGAGAGTTAAATTGCTCTGTATAAGGTATGAACAAGAGTATTTAAAGTCAGAGAAAACAAAGAATAATAGAGGTTAGCCAACATGATAGAAAGATGGGGTGACTGAGAAAAGTCCATTGAGAGTTTTAATGACAGATATGTCTAGTATTTGATTCTGGGTCTGTGAGAGTCTGTCTCTCCAACTACCATTACAATATAATGCAGCTAAATAGACTGTGTGGCTGTGTTATGGGGATCACTAAGACAAGCCAGTAGAGTTGTGCACTGCCCTACAGTCACCTCTCTACGATGTCTCAAGAGATCACAGAGTTGTCAGGGAGAAGACAGATGTCCAGAGGTCCCAGATAGTGGACTCAGGGGAGATGCAAAGAAGCAGCTGCCACATAAGAATAATTCAGTTATAGATACATTTTTGTTGTTGCTGTGGCTGCTGCTGTTTCCCTGAAATATACTAGATGGTGGTCACTTTGGAAGGTGGAGGAGAGTTAATACCAGTGCTATATATTTGATGGTTTTAAGTTATATTTACAAATTCTTTGGCATTCTTCTTTTCAAGAGGTGAAGCTGAATTCACTTTGAGTGTGAGCTGAACTTAATAGCTTGCCTCCAGTGAAGAAAATATGGCCAAAGTAATAGGATGTCACTTCCACAAAAGGACTGTAGGGTTTTTTCTTGGTTCTGTCTGCCTGTCACTCCTCCTCTCACCTTCTCCTCTGGCTAGTGTCCAGGAAGGAATTGAGGAATTGAGGCCAAATCAGTAGGCTTGGGAATGGATCCTTTAGTCCTATAAAGCCTGCTGATGACTGCAGCCCCAGTTTACACCTTTACTTGTAAGCTCAAGAGAGATCCTGGGCCAGAACCACCCAGCTAAGCCATTCCAGGATTCCTGACCCACAGAGACTGTAAAATGGCAATTTATTTTGGTTTTAAGCTTCTAAGATACAGATTATTTGTTACACATCAATCAATAACTAATACACATGGTTACTCTTTCTGATAGAGAACAAACTAAAATCCCAACAGGTCAATGGACTTATCCCATGAACACAAAGCTATAAATTGTCAGAGCTGAAATTGAAACCCTAGTTATATTAGACTGCCACCAGTCATATGTAAGTAAAATATTTCTTATATTTCCAGACCCGGAATATATAATTCTGAAAGCACTGTTGAATCTTAATTAAAAAAATTAAAGATCAATTATTTAATTATTTTTACAGATCTGAAGCAAAGTAATATCAACTCTAAAACTCAAAAAAACAATTCTTAGAACCAGAAAGCAGCAAAGAACTTTATTGGTCCTAGAGTTTCAATATATAGATGGAGAAAATTGAGTCTTGTGAAGGAAAAGTGCTGATAGGGGCCACCACATGAGTTAAAGGGGAAGCAAGGACTCAAACCTAGCTGTAGGAAGAAAGCATTTTTGAAATTTGGTATTAATGTAGTCGGTTCCCTGAGAACAGAGCCTTAACAAGTTCACACATGTGAACTTGGCACAAGGACACAAACTTAGCTATATGAAGAAAACATTTTTGAAATTCAATATCAATGTAGTTTGTTCCCTGAGAACAGGGCCTTAACAAGTTCACACACATGAACTTGGCATAGTGGCTGGCACAGAGAGTCGAAACTTACCTGACTTCTTACTAGATTAAGAATGTTTTTTATTCCTTCTGTAAAAATGCTGATTAATACACTAAGGCACACTGAAAACTCATAGCTAATAGCCTACCCACTTGTACACATCTGGTTCTACCTATTGAGTTTCGTGCTTACTGGGAACCATTATGTTTGATTCCAAACCTCTTTATGCCAAGTACAATTATTATTATAGTAATTTTATCTAATTCAATATCATATAATTAATATGGATTTTAAAAGAATGTTATTTCTATGAAATATAAATTAGGGAAGACTTGATATATGCAGATTGTTAAGGAAAAAATTCTTCTACGATTGGGTGTGGGGAAAGATTGGAAAAAAATAAAATGAAAATCTAGAAGCATTCTCTCCCTTAATTCCTTCATAAGTGTCCTAAAATTTCTGCTGCATTTCAAAGAATGTGAAACTTGATATCTGAGGTGATCCCATATCATGTGATTGATGTAATAATGACCATGAGAAATTTAAATCAGAGGATCCCCACTCAATGAAAAGGCCTTGACCTTACATCAAGAAAGAGAAGAAACAAGGTGTATCCATATGATTTAATATTATATAAATTGTCTAATGTATATATGTGTGTGTGTGTGTCATTTAAAAATGATTTCCAGTTTCAACCAATACTTTCTTTTTTTTAAGATTTTATTTATTTATTCATGAGAGACACACAGAGAGAGAGGCAGAGACACAGGCAGAGGGAGAAGCAGACTCCATGCAAGGAGCCCGCCATGGGACTTGATCCCGGGACTCCAGGATCACGCCCTGGGCCGAAGGCAGATGCTTAACTGCTGAGCCACCCAGGGATCCCTCAACCAATATTTTCAATTAGTCAACCAAGTATTCATCACAAGTACATCAGATAATAAAGTTTCTGATATAGTATATTCTTAGTTTTGAATGAATGAATGGGAAGTTAGGTGAGGTAGATAAAACAAGATACCCTGCAAACTCAAGGCATTTTTCAGGTTTTTTGAAAAAATTTTGAATACGCACCTAATGTATACCTAAATGTCAACTCTGTTTTCCATCATTATGTAGTTAGAGCATGTTTGAGTTAAAATAAAGAACTTTTAAATTTCTCCTTATTTCCTTTTTTAAGATTTACTTATTTATTTAAGAGAGAGAGAGAGAGAAAAAGCATGAGGGGGGATAGGCAGAGGGAGAGAGTCCCAAGCAGACTCTTCCCCAAGTGTGGAGCCCCACATGGGACTCCATCTCATGACCCTGAGACCACGACCCAAGCCAAAATCAAGAATCTGTCGGACGCTCAACCGACTGAACCCTCCGGGCACCACTAAATCTCTCCTTATTTTGTTTAGCACTTATCTCCCTTCTTGACAGAGCAGATTTCTTTTTTGGGTGTCTTGTGAAAGTTCTTTGGCAGCTCTAGCTGACTGTCTTCCATGCTGGGTGAGAGTTTGCAGGCAGCATATTTTTCCAATGCCATCCACAATGTGAGAGTGGTTTCTGACAAAGGAGTTTCCAGAGCTGCTAAGCAACCATTGCTGATGGCTAAAAATAAGGAACAACCATCATACTATGTGACTGTGGAAGCTTAAGGAGCTTTTAAAGCCAATAACTCTGGTTGATAATTACTATTGGATTGTGCTTTGGAAATGGATTAAAAATATGTTGTGTGTGAATCTACAGTCGTTTGCACAGCAAAAGCTGTTCCTCAAATTAAAGCTTTGTTTGCATTGATTTATTTTCATGTGAGTTCTGTTTAAAAATATTAATTATTTTCATCTGAGTAGACACTGTCTTCATATGTACTTATTTCCATGGGTTAAAGACCTTTAATAACATATAAAAGAGTACAAATATAGAGCATGGGCTTAAAACTAAAGTTCCGATTGAACTTTAACATCCATCAATTTCTCCAAAGTTTTAGATTTATGTATCATCACTGTAGCATGTATCTATTGACCTCTGCATATCTTCATTTTCCATTCATTCGTTTAACATCAATTGCCTATCTTTACTACCATTTTTTTTAATCTCACCAGCAACTATTTTTCTTTGGTTCTTAGCATTCATCTACTTGGCTCTACTGCTCAGCATATGCCTATCTCTATCTGCCTATCTCTATCGGCTTTGGACCTCTGTAGTTGTCCATATAGTATCATATCACTCATCTATCTCTTTATTTTGGTGTTTTACTGGCCACCCTTCCTAAACTTGCATCTCCATCCTTTTCTGACCTTTTGATTTTTAAAAAATTTCGTTCTAGCACCTAATGCCCTCATAATTATATGTCCAGCTCTGAGCTCAGATATCTTGATATCTAAGGTGATCCCATATCATGGGATTGATGTAATAATGACCATGAGGTCTTTGAAGACAAAGACCATAAGCCTTTCTGTTCCTTACTGTGTCTCCAATGTGTAATATACTGACTCACACTTAATAATCATCCAGTGAATATTTGTTGAATGAATGCATAAATGCCTGCACGTATTTGTAGCCCCATTCACTTCTATCTCCTTTTCACCATCACTTCATCATCAGGTTCTCTCTTACCATTATCTTTCCATTGTCTGTTATTATTCCAACAGGCTGTCAAATTCTCCACTCATAATCACAACTATACAACTATCCATCTTTATCTCTAAACCTCTACATCTACATCTAAGCAGCTATCTAACATTTTATTAATATATTACAAGATTTTTTCATCTATTCATCTTTGTATCAATGCTTCCTTCATCTCTTATGTCTACTCATCAATCCATCATTCTCTATAATGCTTTCCTACCTAAATTATATTATGCATCATTTTAATGTCAAATGATAGGTGTGTACAATTTTCAGGGAAAGGCTCAACCAAAGGATTATGGAGAATTTACATCTTTCTTCTCTTTATTTTATATGAATTCAATTATATGAACTCAGCAGATGAAGATGAAAGAGGAGAAAAATGACAACTAGTGCCTGTCACCCGGTATAATCACTGTAGTCCAGAAATGGAACATGAGCTATCTGCTATTCCCAAAGTCATTTTAAATGAGATTACAAAGTTTAAAAACAGGTATTACTCATACTACATGGCCTAAAAACACAAGCCAACTACTTTTTTGTACAGCTCACCAAAAGAAACAGCAATCTGTTCCAAATTTAGAGGAAAATTGACTATGTTAGGTCTACTGAGACACAATGTAGTGGTTTCTGTTATAGCATTTTCCTATTGGAATGTCAAGTTGAATTTTGACTATTGATAATTTTAGCCTCAGTGGCTGCCTTTTGGAGCCTATCCCCTATGTAGCAGATGACTTGATCATGGTCATTAGTCACAGGGCAGGATAACATTGAGGGGAATAGTGATGCCTGAGCTTAGTCTTGAAGGGTGATTTGGAATGTTTCAGGCACAAAAGAAAGGCAAGAATAGTCAAGGGTGAGAGACAGCAAATGCTCACCAAGCTTATCCAATTGAATTTCCCAAAGATGTATGCATCTCTCCATCAACTCCAGATCTCTGTGGTTATCCATCTACTAGAGTATTGCTATCTGTCTTCCTTGTTCCTTTTGCTTCTGCACCTGTTTTTTATCAGATCTGGTGATACTTCTTTGTATTTGATAATGAGGCCTTAAAAGGCTACTAGGAAGTTTTGTGTACATGGACAAAGATTTCAACTGATGGGTTTCAATTTACTGCAAAAGGAGTGGAAGCTTGGATATATGTTGGGGAACCACTAAACCATAGAAAGCCCACTATTTTACTATGAGATGCAGATATTCAAATGATGACCTCCATCCTCTCCAATTAATTCGATATCCCTAGTGGAGAACATAATTTTTTTGAACAGTTAAATATCTTCCGGATGGGTGAATTCCCCTTCAGGCCTGATATATAAATTTAAGTCTCTGGAAATAATCCCAAGGACATACAGAAAATGAAGACACATTTATTCAAGAAAAATCTAAAATTCTGGAAGAACAGTGAGAGTCTGTGGTTTTTAAACTAAGAGCCATTTCCTCCCTTTTCCCTTAAAGCTGAGACAGAAACTCAATGCCAAACTGATGCAGGCAGGAACACAGGGCCCTCTCTGCCTCCAGCTCCCAGTCAGAGAGCTATCTTCCTGGGAGGGGCAGGATATAAGTATTTCCCACCTTGCCTCCAGCCACCTGTTGCTAAGTGAAATTGTGGGTGATTTCAACTGAGAGACAGAGGAACCCTTCTGCAGAGCCTATCGCTTGTGGTACTAAGATTTTACTTTGGGTAAAATACTGTTAAGAATATTGGGCCATGGGGAAGCAAGAGGGCAGAAGAGTAGGGGACCTTGCTTCATCTGGTCTCTTGAGTGTAGCTTGATAGCTATCAAATCATTCTGAACACCCATGAATTCAACCTTATATATAAGAATAGAACTGCTGGAACTCTACAAGTAGAAAAGTGACCGCTTTTTGAAGGTAGGAGGTGCAGAGAAGTGAATCTGAGGGAATATATTAGAAGATAAATGGCAGGGGAGAGAACCTCCATAAGCCAGCTACCAGGAAGTGATAGAGCCAGAGTTCAAAGTCAGAACATATAGAAATCTGCTCCAGTGAGAGACATCCCTGCCTGAAAGATGTTCAGGTGGTGAAGTGGGGCAGAGTTCTAGGTGGGACAGTGTGGTCTCAAGAGCCCTGGAGTCACAGAAAGAATGGGGGTACCTGGGCTGGCCAATGCTTGGATTGGCAAACTGGTTATGGTTGGGGAGCTGGGCTGGGGACTATCAGCTACATTCACCATAAACTGAGAACCATGGCCCAATCAGGTGACCACTCTCCATGGGGTAGGGCCTACAAAGGACAAGAATGAAACAAACCTCCACCTCCTCCCCCCACCCAAGGGCAGAGCAGGTGCTTGCAGTACCAGGCGACAACTCTCAGTGCAGAGACCCTATAAAGGACAGAAACAGATGACCCTCTGCTTCCCCTGGGAGGGGCAGAGCCGGTGCACACATGATCAAGTGACCGCTCTCCCTGCTGGGGCATTGTAAAGTGTAGAAATGCAGTGACCTTCCTCCTTCCCTCAGGAAGGATTGGTGTGGGCGCCCACCGCAGGAGTCTGCAGAATTTGGCACACACAGAAGTGAAGACTGCTTATCCCTAAAAGTTTGCAGACGACAGGAGGTCTCGAACTTTCAGCTCCAGGGCTGGAGATTGGGGCATGGCCATTTTAAAATTTTCATCCTCTAAAGGGGCCCAAAAATCTTTCAGGAACAAAAGCCACACCAAGCAAACAGAAACAGTTTACACTGAGCCCGGCCCCCTGGCAAGGGGTGGTGCAACTCTGCCCAGGCAAAGACACCTGAGAATCAGCACAGCACGCCCCTCCCTTGGGAGACCAGCTGCAAGAACAGGTGAATAGCAAGTTTATGGACCAAATAGGACTGTGAAACTCCAGCACTAGGGGAAAACAGTATACAGAATTCAAGGATTTTTTTTTCTCGTGATTCATTTATCTTTCAGTTTAAAATTTTCCATTTCTTTTTTTTTCCTTTTTCCCTTTTCAACTAGTTTCTTATTTTATCAGCTCTTTGTTTTTAAGTCTTTTTTTAACTTCCATTTTTTACATTTACATTTTATAGATATAATCTTCATTTTTGGCTTCCTTTCACTGTATTCAATTTTATTTTTGTATATATATAACTTTTGCCTTCTTTACAATTTTGGGACTTAGTGTCTTCTATCACACAGACCAAAATACACACAGGACAAAGTGGATCACCCTGTTTTGTCCACCCTGTGAGATTATATATATATATATATATATATATATATATATATATATATTCTCTCTCCTCCTTTTTTTCCTTTCCTTTTCTTTTTCTTTTCTTTTCTTTTTTTGGTTTCTTACCTCTTCAGATTTGTCACTCATACTTTCTTCTCTGGGCAAAATGGCTAGAATTCATCAGAAAAGAAAGAACAAGAGGTAATGCTCTCTGCCACAGATCTTTCTTTTTCTTTTTAAAGATTCTATCCATTTATTCATGAGAGACACAAAGAGAGAGAGAGACAGAGGTAGAGACACAAGCAGAGGGAGAAGCAGGCTCCATGCAGGGAGCCCGACTCGGGACTCAATCCCGGGTCTCCAGGGTCAGGCCCTGGGCTGAAGGTAGGGCTAAACCACTGAGCCACCTGGGCTGCCCCACAGATCTAATCAATATGTATATAAGTAAACTATCAGAGATGGAATTCAGGCTAACACTTATAAAGTTACTAGCTGGGCTTGGGAAAAAATATAAAAAACACTAGAGAATCTCTTAGTACAGAAATGAAATCTAATCAGGCTGAAATTAGAAATGCTTTAACTGAGACACAGTCTAAATTGGATGCTCTAACAAGTAGGGTAAATGAGGGAGAAGAAAGAGTAAGTGACATAGAAGAAAAGTTGATGCAAAGGAAGGAAGCTAGGGAAAAGATAAAAACAACTAATGGACCATGAAGGGAGGCTTCAAGAAATCACTGATGCCATAAAACAAAAAAATATTAGAATTATTAGGGTCCCTGAGAGAGAAGAGAGAGGGCCAGAAGGTATATTTGAGCAAATCATAGCTGAGAACTTCCCTAATCTGGGGAAAGAAATAGACATTCAAGTCCAAGAGGTAGAGAATACCGTCCCAAAAATCAATAAAAATAGATCAACACCCCGACGTAAAATAGTGAAGCTGGCAAATTTCAGAGATAAAAAGAAAATCCTGAAAGCCGCTCAAGACAAGAGGTTCTTAACCTACAATGGTAGAAATGTTAGAATGGCAACAGACCTATCCACAGAAACCTGACAGGCCAGATAGAGCTGGCATGATATATTCAAGGAGCTAAATGAAAAAAACATGCAGCCTAGAATGTTTTATCCACCAAGGTCGTCATCTAGAATGGAAGGAGAGATAAAGAGCTCCCAGGACAGACAGAAACTAAAAGAATATGTGACCACTAAACCAGCCCTGCAAGAAATATTAAGGGGGAATTCTGTAAGTGAAGAGAAAGCCCAAAATTAACATAGATCATAAAGAAACAGACACAATCTACAGAAACAGACTTTACAGACTTTACTATAAGACTTACTTATATCTTTCAATAGTTACTCTGAACATAAATGGCTAAATGCTCCAATCAAGAAACACAGGGTATCAGATTGGATAAAAAAGCAAGACCCATCCATATGCTGTCTACAAGAGACTCATTTTAGACCCAAAGACACCTCCAGATTGAAAGTGAGGGAGTGGAGGACCATTTATCATACTAATGGACCTCAAAAGAAAGCGGGGGTAGCAATCCTCGTATCAGACAAATTAGGTTTTAAACCAAAGACTGTGATAAGGGATGAAGAGGGACACTAGATTATGCTTACAGGGTCTTTCCAACAAAAAAAAATCTGACAGTTATATTTATGCTCCTAACTTGGGAGCAGCCAATTATATAAACCAATTAATAACAAAATTAAAGAAACATTGATAACACTATAATAATAGTAAGAGACTTTAACACCCCACTCAAAGCAATGGACGGAAGTAGAAGATCAACAAGGAAATAAGGGCCTTGAATGACACACTGGAACAGATGGACTTCACAGATATATACAGAACATTCCATCCTAAAACAATAGAATGCACATTCTTCTAAAGTGCACATGGAACATTACCCAGAATGGATCACATACTGGGTCATAAATCAGATCTCAAATGATACCAAAAGATTGGAATTATTCCCTGTATATTTTCAGACCACAACACTTTGAAACTTGAACTCAATCACAAGAGGAAATTTAGAAGGAACTCAAACATTTGGAGGTTAAAGAGCAACTGAATAAAGAATGAATTGGTTAACCAGGAAATTAAAGAAGAATTTTAAAAATTCATGGAAATAAATGAAAATGAAAACACAACTGTCCAAGACCTTTGGGATACAGCAAAGGCAGTCTTAAGAGGAAAGTACATTGCAAAGCAAGCCCTTCTCAAAAAATTAGAAAAATCTCTAATACACAAGCTAACCTTACACCTAAAGGAGCTGGAGAAAGAACAACATATAAAGCCTAAAGCAAGCAAGAGAAGAGAAATAATAAATATTACAGCAGAAATCAATGAAATAGAAACCAGAAGAACAGTAAAACAGATCAACAAAACTAGAAGCTGGTTCTTTGAAAGAGTTAATAAGATCAATAAACTCCTAACCAGACTTATCAAAAAGAAAAGAGAAAGGACCCAAATTAATAAAATTATGAATGAAAGGGGAGAGATCACAACCAACACCAAGGAAATACAAACAATTTTAAGAACATATTTTGAGCAACTATATGCCAATGAATTAGGCAATCTGGAAGAAATGGATGCATTTCTGGAAACTTCTAAACTAACAAAACTGAAACAGGAAAAAATAGAGAATCTGAACAGACCCATAATCAGCAAGGAAATTGAAGCAGTAATCAAAAACCTCCCAAAAATGAAAGTCCAGGGCCAGATGGATTCCCAGGGGAATTCTATCAAACATTAAAGAAGAAATAATACCTATTCTTCTGAAGCTGTTTCAAAAAATAGAAATGGAAGGAAAACTTCCAAACTCATTCTATGAGGCCAGCATTACCTTGATTCCCAAACCAGACAAAGACCACACTAAAATGAATTACGGACCAATATCCCTGATGAACATGGATGCCAAAATGCTCATCAAGATTCTAGCTGATAGGATACAACAGTACATTAAGAGGATTATTCACCAGGACCAAGTGGGATTTATTCCTGGGGTGTAAGGGTGGGTTCAACATTTGCAAATCAACCAACGTGATACATCATATTAATAAAAGAAAGGACAAGAACCATAGGATCCTCTTGATGCAGAAAAAGGATTTGACAAAATACAGCATCCCTTCTTGATTAAAACTCTCCACAGTGTGAAGATAGAGGGAACATACCTCAATATCCTAAAAGCCATCTACAAAAAGCCCACAGTGAATACCATTCTCAATGGGGAAACACTGGGAGCCTTTCCCCTAAGATCAGGAACACGACGGGGATGTCTACTCTCACCACTGCTATTCAGCATAGTACTAGAAGTCCTAGCCTCAGCAATCAGACAACAAAAAGAAATAAAAGGCATTCAAATTGGCAAAGAAGAAGTCAAACTCTCCTTCTCCACAGATGACATGATACCGTTCGTAGAAAACCCAAAAGACTCCACCCCAAAATTGCTAGAACTCATACAGCAATTCAGCAGTGTGGCAGGATACAAAATCAATGCCTAGAAATCAGTGGCATTTCTATACACTAACAATGAGACAGAAGAAAGAGAAATTAAGTGATCGATCCCATTTACAATTGCACCAAAAATCATAGGATACCTAGGAATAAACTTAACTGAAGAGGTAAAAGATCTGTACTCGAAAAACTACAAAAGAAATTGAGGAAGACACAAAGAGATGGAAAATAAATATTGCCAGTTTACCTGCTCTGCACATGCCTCAGTCCCTGCCACTCAAAGTCTCCTGGCAGGCCTTTGGTGCTTTGAGAGGCAAAATACCCTCTAATGTACTCCAGGAAGGGGAGCAATCTCTCCCAGTACAACCCAGGATCCCCTTATGGGGGCTTATTGTGCAAGCCCTATGTGCTATTCTCTCTTCCACTCTCTCCTCTCCCTGACTTTGCTTAGTGAAGAGAGTTTACTCCCCTTCTGGGCACCTTGGCTTTTCTTTCCCCCCATTCATGGCTCTGAACCTGAATCTGCCAGTTCTCTTCCACCAGTTGTACAGATTTTTTTGTAAACCTCAGACTGATTTCCTAGTTATTCAAAATAATTTGATATTGATCTAGCTGTGTTCCACGGAGGAGACAAGCTCAGGATCCCCCCTACTATTCCTCTACCTTAACTCCTACTTACGAACCATACTTTTAAAGGAGACTGCATTTGACTGAGTTAATCTTTGGAGTGATTATGCCCAAGGACATTTTTTTAAAACGGTAGAGCAATCAGCCAGTAATTAGTAAAGAATAACTGCTGGAGGTGATTAAGGACCAAAACAGTCAAAGAGAGCTGTGCAAAAACCACTATCATCCCAGGGAAAACTTGGGCACAACTAAGGTTTTGCACCATGAAGTGCAAAATAAGAGACTTCACATTTCGGGGGAAATATACTTTATTAAATTAACTCTGCCAGTCACTAAACAAAAAAAAAAAGGAAATAACAAGCCCAGTAGAGGATCCATAGTTGTTACAGTCTATTATCTAGAATATCCATGTTCCAAAAAATTACCAGACTTGAAAAGAAATGGAAAAGTATGGGCCATACACTGGAAAGAAAAAAATCGGGTAGAAACTGCAGACCAAAGCAATCTGATGTCAGATTTAACAGAAAAAGACTTCAAAGTAGCCATTATAAGTATATTCAAAAAAATGAAGGAAATGATGATCAAGGAAATAATGGAAAGTATGACAACAAAGTCATGTCAAACCAAGAACATTAATAAACTTAAATCAGAGAAAAGGAACCAAATAGAGATTCTCTATTTGAAAACTAGAATAACTGAAAAAACAACAACAAAATCCTAGAAGGGCTCATCAGTGGGCTTAATGATCAGAAGAATTAGAGATTTTGAAGATAGACCAATAGAGATTATGCAGTTTGAACAACAAAGAGAGGAAAGATTGAAGAAAAATGTGGAATGCCTGGGGGAAATTCTGGGACCATTTAGCACACCAATATAGATTTTATTGGTTTGTTTTATGACTCAACTTGGCCAGACTTTAGTGCCAAGTTATTAATTCAAACATTAATCTAGATGTTGCTGTGAAGGTGTTTTATAAATGTGGTTAACATCTATAATCAGTTGCCCTTAAGTAAAATACCATCAATAATGTGATAGGCATAGTCCAATCAGTTGATAAGAACAAAAACTGGTTTCTTTAGAAGAAGAAATTATCCTTCAAAACTGCAAAGACAGCTCCTGTTTGAGAGTTTCCAGGAGGCAGTAGAACCACCAGCTGTATTGGACTAAGGAAATGACTCCACATAATTAACTTTCATTAATTTAAAACCATAAGAACAAATGAAGAAATTAAGAAATGAATTTATTTTTAGAAGTCACAGAACAAAAGCTATAATTATTTACTTTTTTGCATTGTTGTCTCTGAGCTTCTTTAAAACACACAATTATGTAAAGCAATAATTTTAACAATTGTAGTGTTATACAACGGTTGCAACATTAATGGGTGTAATACATATAACAATAATATCACCAAAAACAGAGAAAGGGAATAGAGATATATAGGAGTATTGTTTCTGGATCTCACTGGTATTAAGGAAGTCATTATAAATCTTAAGCTTATTCTGATAATTTAAGATTGGCATGTAAACTCTATACCAACCAATAAGGAAATCACTAAAAATATTAGTGGAAAAAAATTGAATAAATTAAAATGTTGCATTAGGCCCCTCTCGCCACTCCTTTTCAACATTGTACTAGAAGTTCTAGAAAACTCAATTAGATAAGAAAAGGAAATAAAAGACATACAGATTGGGAGGGAAGAAATAAAACTGTTTATAGATGAAGTGATCGTCTATATAGAAAATATGAAAGAATTAGCCAAACAAAAAAACAAAAAACAAAAAAACAAAAAGCCTCCTACACATGAAGAGATAAGCACTGGGTGTTATACTATGTGTTGGCAAATTTAATTTAAATTTTAAAAAACCCTCCTAGAACTAATAAATGATTATAGCAAACCTACAGGTACGAGGTTAGTATAACAAGTCAATAATTTTATGTATCAACAATGGAACAAGTGGAATATGAAATTAAAAACACAATACCATTTACATTGGTACCCCCCAAAATGAAATACTTGAATTTGAAATTAAAAACAATACCATTTACATTGGTACCCCCCAAAATGGAATACTTAGGTATAAGTCTAACAAAATACATGCAAGGTCCTGATGAAAGAAAAGTACAAAACAGCTACAAAACTCTAATGAACAAAATGAAAAAAACTGAATTAAATGAATGGAGAGATATTCCAAATTCACATATAGGAGACTCACCCTTGTTAGGATTTCAGTTTTTCCCAATTTGTCTATAGATTCAATGCAATCCCAATCAAAATCCCAGCAAGCTATTTTGTGGATATTGACAAACTGATTCTAAAGTTTATACAGAGAGACAGAATATTGCAAGAGAACAAAGTTGGAGGACAGGTATTACCTGACTTCAGGTCTTACTAATAAAACTATCCAGGCAATTTAGTGTTGACAAAAGAATAGAAACTAGATCAGTGGAACAAAATAGAGAGTCCAGAAATAGATCAGTATAAATATAGTCAACAGATATTTGACAGAGGAGTAAAGGCAATACAATGGAGCAAAGATAGTTTTCAACAAATGGTGCTGGAACAACTGGACATCCACATGCAAAAAAAAAATCTAGACACAGACCTTACGTACCTCACACCAATGTACTCAAAATGGGTCACAGACCTAAATATAAAATGCAAAACCATGAAACTAGAATACAAAGTAGGAGAAAACCTGAAACTACAAAAAAGCTGGAATGGCTATACTAAGATCAGAAGCAAAAGACTCTAAAGCAAAGAAATATTATTAGAGATAAATAGGGGTATTTTATGGGGCTCCTAGGTAGCTCAGTTGGCTAAACATCCAACTCCTGGTTTTGTCTCTGATGATGATCTTGAGTTGATGAAATGGAGCTCCATGTCCCACCCTGTGCTCAGCAGGGAGTCTGCTTGAGATTCTCTCCTCCCTTTGCCCCTCCCTGCTCAGGCTTTCTTGCTTTCTCTCTCTGTCTCTCCTCTCTCTCTGTCTGTCTGTCTCTCTCTCTCTCAAAAAAAAAAAAAAAACAGAGGGTTACTTTATGAGAAAAGATTCAATCCATCTGAAAGATATGACAATTGTAATCATAAACCCACCTAAGAATAAAGCACCAAAATGCATGAATCAAAACTTACAGAAATGAAGGGGGAATGTAGAGGATTCAGCAATAATTAGAGACTTTAATATTCATTTTCCTTAATGGAAAGAATACCTAGGAAGAATATCAACAAGGAAACAGAAGATGTTAAAAATGCTCTAAACCAACTAGACCTAGAAGATACCTATAGAATACTCCACTAAATAACAGAAAGTACATTATTTTCAAGTGTACCTGGAACATTTTACAGGCTAGATCTCCTGCTATGCCATAAAATGAACTTTAATAAATTTAAATGGGATAGAAATAATACAGTGTTGTTCTCTGACTAATTTATTGAAATTAGAAGTCAATAACAAGAAATTTGGGACACTCATAAATATGTGGAAATAACACAACATACTCCTACATAACCAGTAAGTCAAATAAGAAATCACAAAGAAATGAGGAGTTCTTTCAGATGAATGAAAATGATGACACAACCTACTAAAATTTTGGGATTGCTAGGAGGAAAACATTTCACTGGAAATGCCTATGTTAAAAAAATTAAGGTCTCAAATTAGTATCCTAGTATCAAAATTTACTCATTTAAAGGGGCTGAGGTGTGCCTAGGTGGCTCGGTTGATAGTGTCTGCCTTCGGCTTAGGTGTTGATCCCAGAGTCCTGGGATCAAGCCCCACATTGAGCTCCCTGCTCAGTTGGGAACCTGCTTCTCCCTCTCCTTCTGCTGCTACCCATGCACTCTCTCACTCTCTCTGTCAAATAAATAAAATCTTTTTAAAAAGAGTCTGAAAATATAATTTCTGCTATTCTAAAAAGTACATCCAATCATACATCTTCTATGCTTTAAATGGTGACACCAAACAGCTCACATCTGCCATATGATCAAAATACACTTGCTATGTATCCACATTATCATCAAAATAATAATATCAAAGAATAAACACACCAATCAATGCTGGCTCCTTAGTCAATTTTTTAATTTTTTTTCTTAGTCAATTTTAAAATACACAGTTTGCAATTTGGATGAATAATGACCCATGAGTATAAATCAGTATTGCCCTATTGATACAAATTATATAATCAAAGTCTCTTAACTTTGATTATCCATTTGTCATATGTTATAAGGCCAGTCATAGACCGTGATACTAAATTTTAGAAATATTTAACTAATTTCTGGTGTGTTGTAACTTAAATTGTCTTTAATCATCATAAAAATTGATGTCAACCTCTCCCTCATTGCGTCTTAAGGAAACTTAAGATGACGAGCCAAAACACTGACCCCTCAACCCCACTTCTGAAACTATCAGATAGGAGTTTTATTTGGCTTGTTTTTTGCTTCATTTACTTAACCTTACCTGTGTGATCTTTAGTTTTCATATATATTAAATGAAAATGTAACAGCTGGACTCCACAGCTCAGAAAGATATTGGATGATGACATGAGATGCCTTCCAGGAAAAGGCTTTGAAAATTATTTCCAATCTGGGGAAATTTTACGGAATAGAGATTTCCACATTGTAAATAAGCAGGGAGAGACTGACTTTCTTATAGGAAGGGATGTCCTTCCAGTGTCATATATCTTCAATGAAGTTTAAGAAAATAAAATCTAATTACTTATATTTATATGAATGCTTCATTATATAACTTTAAGATCAAAGCCATTAATCTTGTCTTATTTCAAGACAATATGCAATCATGGATGTAATTTCACAGCTTCAGTACCACCCTTGACATTAAATATATCATCTCCAGGCAGGGAAAGTGAGGGTGTGGTGTTTTGAATTAAAAAAAAAAAAAGTAAGTCCTTGGTTTTTTGTTTTGTTTTGTTTTCTGTGTGCTCGAGAGTGGAATGCATTTGAGTTATCTCTAGAGGATAAGCTCTAGAGCCAGGCAATTCTGGGCCTCAGTTTTGGCTCTACAGCTTAGCACTTACACCTGACCAGTTTCCTCATCTGCTAAATGGGGATAATAACTACTTACCACATAAATCTGTTGTGGGGATTATATGAGTTATTGCATAGGAAAAAGCACTTAGCACAAAGATTCAGGACCTAGTGACTGATCAGCGAACGGGACTCATTTGTGTACTAGTGGCCAAAGCCAAAAATGAAAAAGTATACTAAGCCATATCCCCAGGACCATTATTGCTCACTTCTGTTGAACAGCTGTGTACCATTTCCTGATTTTTAGGTTGTCAATAATTATACCTAAAACAGTTTTTTTAATATTTATTTTTTTTATTTTTATTTATTTATGATAGTCACAGAGAGAGAAAGAGAGAGAGGCAGAGACATAGGCAGAGGGAGAAGCAGCCTCCATGCACCGGGAGCCCGATGTGGGATTCAATCCCGGGTCTCCAGGATCGCGCCCTGGGCCAAAGGCAGGCGCCAAACCGCTGCGCCACCCAGGGATCCCTAAAACAGTTTTATAATACATAAAATATGTTATGGTAGCAAGAAAGGTATCTGGCTTTTTATCTGACCACACAGAGATTTGTACTTTTACTGAACTTTGAGACAAGATAGAGAGTTAACCAGGCAGAACATTACCAGTTACACAAAATTGGAAATTTCTTCCATTCTCCTGCCATCTTGCCTATTCCTGTCTTTGGCCTCTTTTATCTTCTCTGTCTCTCATATCTTGACTTTTGGCTTTTCATAGTTGTCTCAGATTCTTTTAGCTTCGTAAAAAATATAATTTTCGTATGTTGCTTGTATTTCCTGATTTTTATCTGCTCAATGTGACTTTCAAACCCTCTTACACCATGATTTCATGAAGCCTCCTTTGCCAGTTCAGATATACTCTAGTCACCTATTCCCCTGCCCCCTTCCCTGACACCACCCCACCCATGGAGCTCACAGGAACTGTGCTGACCCTCAGGTTCTCTGATGGAGCAGAATTAATACATGGTTTGTTGTTTTCTTCTTAAAAAAATCAGTTAATTATACACTAGACTAGTTCCCAAGCCTGGATATGTACCAGAAAGCATATTTGGCAAGGTTTTTGTTTGTTTTTAACTGTAAATCACCAGACTCCATACCAAGTCTACTGAAATGGAATCTCTATGGGTAGGATCCAGGGATCCTTATTTTTAAGTCTGTCCCCTAGTGTTTCTCATGCCACCAGCCTAGCATCGGGCCACAAAATTGTGTTTGTGGAAACCACTGTAGTTGACATTTATTATGCTATTCTAACCCAAAATGAAAGGCATGAATGTGAGTTTCATTGTGTTTGTCATTGAATATCCTCTAAAAAGCATAGTGACTGGCTTGTCTTAGTCCTTCAATAAATAGTAGAGTGAGGAATGATTGTGTTAACGAATTTAGTACCAAGATCACTATAAAGCAAGTGGAAGGGATAGAGAACCAGAGAAGAACTTATCCTGGACGGAAGGAAGACAACTGAGTGACAACTACCCTGTTGTCAAGCAGAAGAATAACTTCATAAGGAACTGGTAGGACCACTTGACCCAAAGTGGTTGGAAATCTGATCTTAGGAAAGTTTAAATATAGCCTGTTTCCTAGAACTTTTGATATCATTGTTTCATTCAAGAGAAGACCTCCGAAATCCACTGTGGCATCAGTAGCCCAGCAAAGAGGATTATGGATGTACTGTCTATACTGTGAAATTAAGGCAGATCATTAAGAATGAATCGTTTCTTTACATGTGCATATCAGCTCCATTATATTTAGGATGTCGATACTTAAAAAGGTTTCTATTATGACCACTTCAGACCTTTTTCTTCTTCAGTTTTGTGCTTGCTTTTTTGTGCTGACCATATTTCTAGAAGAGTCTCAGGCAAGTCACTTATATCCACATATCATGTAAGATGTCTAATTCAACCTCTAAACAGACTGCATTTCTCATGTCACATGGAGACTACTACCTTATTTTTTGATGACTTCTGTGATTGCTGTACAAAAGTATTTTTAAACCTACAAATGCCCTCCAAACCAGATTAAGCAGGGTTGATTGATTATATACCCTTCAAAATCATCTCTTTTACTTGCCATATTCAGAAATGGCAGCATAGGCTTGAAAAGCTTATTAATATCATTATGGTTGGCTGCAAACACACACTGGTGATCAATGTCAACATTTTTCTTTTTTAAAAAATTCAGTAGCTTAAGCTTTTAAAAGATTCATGTTTTATATTTTATTCTTTCCTTTTTTGGTGCATAAGAAAACAAAACCTTCCTTCATAAACATTTTGAAGCTATTCGTGTTTATTTCTCTATGACATTTTAAAAAATCTGTATTCTAAATACCCATAAGAATCATTTTCTTCAAAATCAGGAGGATGGAGTTGGGGTTAGGGACAGGCTTATATAGGTATTAAGTGCCTTTCTTTTTTTAAGATTTTATTTATTTATTTATTCATGAGAGACACACAGCAAGGGGGGGGGGCAGAGACACAGGCAGAGGGAGAAGCAGGCTCCATGCAGGGAGCCCAATGTAGGACTCGATCCTGGGACTCCGGGATCACGTCCTGGGCCGAAGGCAGGCACTCAACCACTGAGCCACCCAGGCGTCCCTTTAAGTGTCTTTCAAAGAAAATCCACAATTGAGAAAAGTGAGTGCCAGGGAGATGTGTTGATTTGGGTTTTGACTATAATCGTATAAGCTTGCAAAAGCTTTTGCCTATTAACTGGTATGAATTATTACATATTTATTTTCTAGCTTCACTTCTCTAGTATGTTATACTGTGTGTGTCACCTTGTTTTGGACTTGTGAGCTAGTAATTAAATTAGATAAGAGCAACTTAGTCTAAAACAGTCATGCAGAAATTAAATTGTATTCTAGAACCATAAGTTCTTCTACTTTGTCTCAAGCTTCAAAAGGTTGCATGTGCTCAAGTCCAGTGGCACTGACCCCATGTTTGGAAATCTTTATCTGGTTCTTCAAACTCAATGTACTAAAAATAGAATTTAACATACTACCATGTTCCCATCCCCAGATAACCTATCTCTTCCTGTACCTGCCTAGAGCTATGTATATTATCCTTAAGAAGCAAAAGTGAGGATAGATCAAAGACATTGTCCCCATTGAACTATGTGGGTACTATAAGGTAGAGCCTCCTTAACCAAAGACAGCCCGGAGTGGACTCCAGGGCTACCAGACTCAACTAAAATATTATTGAACTTATTTTACAGTGTGCTAGGCTTGCACTATTATTTTCCTAAACTCCGTTAATACCATCTCCATCCAGAAGGAGACATTGCAAATATTCTGAAGAGAACTACCTTCCTGAAATAGGTACACACAGCCATTACTGAGCCCCATACCCATGACAAACAATGTTAATGAAAAAATTGGAGATGACACCATATTTTCCCTCAAGGAACCTAAAGTCTCCTAGAAAAGTTAGTTACATACATAGATAAATACAATGTAATGTAGTAACAGCTCTATTTAAGAAACAATGAACATGGAACAAGCCATGAAAGTCTGAGACGATCTCTTGCAGATAAAATTATTCTGGGAGGAAAAGACCTCATTAGACACATAAGAAAGGAAAAGTTATTTCAGAGATAGTGCACCTGATTTTTAAAGAAAACGAATCATGAAAGAACACAGACAATTTGGTAGAGAATAAAGTTCTGTGCAGTTAAAATGCAAGATATGTGTGTTGGTGGTCCGAAGGGCCTTATGGAGGTTACCAGAAAGGCTAATGGAGAGCAGTCAGACCTAATATGTAAGGGACTTTGCACATAACACTACCACACTTGAACTTTATTCTGAGGGCAATGATGAGCCATTGGAGACTTTTTTTTAAGCTATTGGAGACTTGTTTATTTATTCTTAAATATTTTATTTATTTATTCATGAGAGACACACAGAGAGAGGCAGAGACATAGGCAGAGGGAGAAGCAGGCTCCCTGAGAGGACCCCGATGCTGGACTCGATTGCAGGACCCTGGGATCATGTCCTGAGCCAAAGGCAGCAGCTCAACCAGTGAGCCACCCAGGCGTCCCAGCTATTGGAGATTTTTAATCAAGATCGTATTTATGATCAGGAAAGAATCTTTGGCTAGTGTGTGGCAGATAGTGCAAAAGTAGTACAGTGAAGCTGGAGGCAAGGAAAAATAAGAAACTCAAAGTGTTCTATTATGTTTCAGATAGATAGTGAGAATAGAGAAAACAAGATGAATTGTGAGACATTTCCATTTATAACCCTTTCCTGTCCTCTCCTTGCATCTCTTCCCTCCACAGTATCTTCTGTCCAAGTGTCTTCCTCACCTTTGGTTTTCACATACACATTCACATCTGCTTTCTGGAATGAGAATCAGGCAAATCTATCGATGTCAATGGATGGTTGCCATGCCCACATCTGACCATAGGAACTCACTTCTATTTGGAACAAGAGCCCAGAGTTGGCTACTCACACTAATAATTTAGATACAGCTAAATGACTCTCACCTCTTTGCAGGTGGAAAGATGAAGAAATTTCTCCTGAATGCCAAACGGTGAGGCTGTGCCAGGTTTCTGATGAAATTCCCTGTACATGAAAGTGAGCAGATGAGCCTCACACATTCCTCCTCTGGGATACCTGGAAACCCTTGGTGAAATTTCCCCTTAATGCACTGAGGTTCATTCTGCAGTATGATAAGCCCTTTTTCCCTTTATAAAAAGGACTTTGCTGGGCTTTGTCTGCTCAAAATGGCATTTAACTGTTCATAGAATGAAACAAACATCATCCAAGTTTAATACTTTCTGCCTATATTGATCGCTTGATTTAACAACACAAGATTTTGACAGTGTTATGGACTTTTCTGTGTCTGCTGTGAGTTAGTCCCCAACAAAGGTATTAGTATTCATATTGCATCCTTGGAGATTTTGCTCCTACCCCCTTCCTGTTCTTCACATATCAGTATGATTAACTTTTTCAATTACAGCTCTGTGTATGAATAAGAAGGGGCATAGTCCTTTAATACACGACCAGACATGGATTGGGTCCTTTGAAAATCAGCAGTTGTTAAATCCAAATGCTAACATATTTCAAGAAAGAAAGTGGTGCTTAAAATCAATGCTGGTGAGAGTAATGAAGAGTGGTTTTGGGGATTTGTTCAGGGGACTGAGAAAGGGTGGTATCATTACTGAATATCTTTATTCCTTTCCATCTGCCAAAATATGTCAAGGGACTAATTTTTTCCTTGCTTGATATTTTGGTCTATGTGCTATGTCCCATCAGACATTTCTAGTAGATATTTAAATGGATAGAGTATCGTTGCTCGTAATGTCTGATTTGCACACAGCCACTTATTTGCCATTATCAATTTAAACAAAGCCTATTGCTCTCTGACTTGGTTTGCTTACCTTTTGAGGTGGCACTAGAGAATAGAGATTTCTCTGATATTGTGACACTATGTTTGTTGTTACTGTTACTTTCACAGCACATTTAAAAGATCCCTAAGGATAAGAATTATTAGAGTCTCAGAAAGACTAAGGACATGATAGCACAAAAGCTCATTAATTTAACAAATGTTTGTTGAGTCCATATTATTGTATTTTCAATGCACTGACAAAATATCACACGTAAGGAAGAAATGTTCAGGGTCTCTTTTTCTAAAGGTCTAAGACCGAATCCAACTGTCAAATACATTACTTTTAAAAAGCATATTATTTAGGGGTACATGCGTGGCTCAGTCATTGAGGAATCAGACTTCAGCTCAGGTCATAATCTCAGGGTCCTGGGATCAAGCCCTGCATTGGGCTCCCTGCTCAGCAGGAGTCTGCTGCTCCTTCTCCCTCTGCCTGTCCCCTCACTCATACTCTCTGTCTTTCAAATAAATAAAACTTTTTTTAAAAAAAATGCATATTACTTAAATAACATTAACCAAATTTTGAACAACTAGGTTTCAGATCAGTTACAAAAAAGGATCCGAATAGCAGAAAAAAGGACCTGTCCCCTGAAATAAACCCATTGGACTTCCTAATAAAGTGTGTCTGTTATTAGTTGACATGCTAATATAGAAACCATCTTTTAAGAATCCAGCGGAGTTCGTTCCATATTAGGTGGGACGTTGGATTACAGGGTGACTCCCAATTGTCAGATTCTTTGATTCTATTTATGTCTGTGACTGATTCATGTAGGCAGCCCTGTTGTCTTCTCACATGTATCTTGGAGCAAGCCATGCATAGATACTAAAAAGAAATACACAATTTGTAGAACATTCAGTTCAGTAAACAGAGAATGATTTATATAAAATGATCAGAAAACTTCCCTTTCAAATCCCCATCATATATCTTACTGCTACCCCAAAATCCTTCACTTGACTCCAACCAGTGGGTTTTCTTTTTCCAAAACTTTCAAGTGCCCCTAAATCTCAGTCTTGCCTCTTTTCTCCCAAAATCCAATAGTAGATCCTTGATCTTCCAAGATCTGTATTTATGTTTCTCTGTTATAGGCAAAACTATTTAGAACCTTAAAGCTCTTTCAATTCTCAACTTCCACAACTATCAAATATTACTTCCTTCAAGAAAATAAAGATCTCTCAGTCAATAGGATACATTCTTGGAGACATTTATGAACAATAAAACACATATTTCTCCTGTCATAAAACATTTTGACAGCGCATATCACATAGTAGCCACTCAACAAAGAGTAGCTGCTATTATCCTACTATTTTATTCATCTGTTCATTCAAAATACTTATTGTGTGATTGCCATGTACTTGGCTCTCTATTAGACTCTTAGACCATGCCTATGAGCAAGATAAACAAAACCCTTGTCCTTCTTGATATTGCATTCTAATGGAAGGAAACACTTTGCAAGAAGGATGCATGCTATGATATCAAGTAAAGAGATCACAAGTACTGAGAAACACAATAAAGCAGGATAAGGGGATAGATAGCGATATAGTTGGTTATTTAAAGTGGGGCACTCAGGAAAAATCTCAAGAGTTCTGTGGACCGTGTAGAGTACCTGCAAAAGGAATATCCAGAAAATTATCTGAATCTAAACAACTTAGAATATCAACCATTAAACTAATTCATTTTGTCCAAAATAAATTTTCTTTAAAATAGCCTTTTGGTCTTGAACATCTGTGCATACACACATATGCATGCATCTAGACATGCATTTTTAAAAAGATAATTACGTGGCCAGCCTCCACACTGCAGACATTTATTAAATAGCACTTCATAACATAGTATGAAAAAGATCTATTATGTAAAATTTCTGAGTGTCAGAAATAAGTATGAGGTTGGGGATAGAGACTGCTCAGTAGAGTTAATACTGCTTTCTTGAGCCCAGCCTAAGACAAGTCTCACCAAGGGAATACTAAAACTCTGTCACAACAAGAACCAGTAAGTGAAAAAAAGAACATCATATGTGTGCCAGTTGTTGGAAATGTAACTAAAAACCCTTTCCTTGGACAATGCTTTGAACTGGTTTTGGCTATTTTTTTTTATTGTTTGGTGTGCTGATGCAGTGTTATTTTCTTAGAGAAAGCTAGAGAATGTACAGACACTGAATTCTAGGCCACCCCTCTATAGCCACCTGAAAATATTGTAAGGGTAGAAAAATAGCAGAATTGGAGATTTAGCACTTGACACGGAACTGGTTCTTATCAAATATGCCACATCTTCCCAAAGTGAAAAACTCAGTCACATTAAAGTTGGAATAAAGCTTTTCCTTACTAGCCTGGGTCCCTGTGCTGGATTTTTGATTAATCACTAACGCGTTAAATGGACTGAATGGAGAAGCAATTAAAATGCATACTCAAGGGATCCCTGGGTGGCGCAGCGGTTTAGCGCCTGCCTTTGGCCCAGGACGTGATCCTGGAGACCTGGGATCGAATCCCACATCGGGCTCCCGGTGCATGGAGCCTGCTTCTCCCTCTGCCTATGTCTCTGCCTCTCTCTCTCTCTCTGTGACTATCATAAATAAATTAAAAAAAATAAAAAAATAATAAAATGCATAAAATAAATAAATAAATAAATAAATAAATAAATAAATAAATAAATAAATAAATTGCAAACTCTGAAAACCCATGTTTACCTGTGAGGGCTTGAGGCAAAGGATTGCAGTTGATGGGTACTTTCTGAATGATCATGGCCAGATTTAAGCAAAGAAAAATACAGGGTGTCCTGTTGAATTTGAATCTCAGATAAACAATGAATGACTTATCCCAATGTATATCCCCAATATTATATAGGGCATACTTCTGACAACAAAATATTTTTTATCTGAAATTCAAATTTAACTGGCATCTGTATTTTATTTGGAAACCCTACTCACAACCACTGGCATATGATATGCAAGGCTGAGCAAAAGTGGACAACAGAGTGAAGTTCTGGAGATGAGAGTCAAAAAAGCTGGGTGGCACCCGGATGGCTCAGTTGGTTAAGTGGCTGCCTTTGACTCAGGTCATTATCTCAGGGTCCTGGGACCAAGCCCAGAATCAGGCTCCCTGCTCATTGAGGAGTTTGCTAAATAAATAAATCTTTTTTTAAAAAAGCTGAGGTCTGGAGATCCAGAGTCTCTACAAAGCAGGCCAGGGATGGTGGGAGTGGTATGTTCACTATGTTGCAAGTACTCTGCTTATTCCTCATAAGCATGGTCTCACTTAGTCCTCACAAAAATTATTCTGCCAACATAATGTTCTGAAGAAAGAGATTTAGTCAGTAAAGGTTCCTGAACTAATGAATGATGGAGCAGGTTCTGAACCCAGGTAGTCTCTCTCCCGAGTCCTTGCCCCTCATTCTGAGACAGCATCTTTCACTTGGGCTCAAGGTTATTACCAGGCTGGTGTCACAGAGTCACTTCATGGTTGGTTTCAAGCTCTAGTTCTTCTGGTCTGTTAAAGAAATGATATGGGAGATGCTTAGGGGTCTCTACTATTTATAACTCCTGAATCAATCCCTGGACTTGGGTCCTGTAAAAGTAAATGAAAAGAGTTGATGCCTTCCACCAAGAGATTTCTACTATGTTCTGAGGCAAAATGCCATATGGATAAATTATTGATGTCATTTCATGCTCTTGATTTTTTTTTTTAAAGTAGAATGATCGTCACTCATTTATCAGACATCTTCTTAGCACCTGTTTCGTGTAAATCACTGTGCTAAGGGCTGTGGGAGGGGAGGAAGACAAAAAAAGTCATAGCCTTTCCCCTGAAGGAATTCACAATTTAACTGGAAAGGCAGACAAGTAAACAGCTAACTTCCAATACCAGGCGATGTGGGGTAAGACCTTTACCATAAGTGCAAGCAGTGTGCGCTGTGCAGTGGGAACACAGACAACAGTAGATTCTCTTTGAGTGAGAAATAAAGGACAGAGGGCAGGGACATGGGGCAGATAGAATGAGAGACATCGTTTTGGTTATTTTGGGCATCTTTATGATTATTTTGCTCTGGAGGAATTAGTAATTTAGACAAACAGGAATTTGATAATCATACAGTAATATTGGCTTAGAACTAATATATAGAGCTGCTGTCATATTTTGAGTCTATATTATTTTTTTCTGATGTCACCTCATAGGACTTTATATGAAAAGTTTTATTCAAATCTTGTGTTCTCAAACTAGTGTATTGGATTTTATTAATCATTTTAAAGTCATGTAGTCACAGTGTACAGACAGGTATTAAGTCCCAGAGATCTGACTAAATAATGCATGCTATGAAAACAATTGAGAAATACATTATGTGGATGCTTGGAATTGCATATTGGAAAAAAAAAAGGTGAGATTCTATTTAGGTTGGCCTAAAAGAAAATTATGCTATATTTGAAACATGGTGTACGTTAATAAAAGAAATGAGTGGGTCTGGTATGTTTTCTCTATCATAGTATAGTTTGTGTTACTTATTTATAACATTGTATTTGACTAATTGTAATAGTTTTCTTTTGGGGAAGATAGGTATATTTATTTTTTCAGAGATCCCTCCTTTCCATTGTGGGAATTGTTTTTTTTTTTTTTTTTTTAAGATTTTAGTTATTTATCCGTGAGAGATACAGAGAGAGACACAGAGACACAGGCAGAGGGAGAAGCAGGCTCCATGCAGGGAGCCCGATGTGGGACTCGATCCCAGGACCCCCGGGATCACACCCTGAGCCAAAGGCAGATGCTCAACCGCTGAGGCAGCCAGGCATCCCGCATTGTGGGAATCTTTACTTACTATGCATTATAAGAATATATTAACCTATCATCCTCAGTTCAGAGAACTCTTTTTTTTTAATTCAAATATAATTAACACATCAGTGTTACATTAGTTTCTCATGTACAGTATAATAATTCAACAATTCTAGGCATTTCTCAGTGCTCATCAAGCTAAATGTATTCTTAATTTCCCTTATTTTGCCCATTCTCCCCACCTTCCCTCTGACAACCACCAGTTTGTTCCTTGTATTGAAGTGTCTGTTTTTTTGTCTTTTTTGTTTTGTCTCTTAAATTCTGCACAGGAGTGAAATTATATAGTATTTGTCTTTCTCTGACTGACTTATTTCACTCAGCATTATACTCTCTAGATCCATCCATGTCATTGCATATGGCAAGATTTCATTCTTTTTTATAGCTAAGTAGTGTTCCAATGTATGTCTGTGTATGTACATGTACACATACACACATACGGACACACACACCACATCTTCTTTCTCCATTCATCTATGGGTGGACACTTGGGCTGCTTCCATATCTTGGCTATTGTAAATAATGCTGCAGCAAACATAGGGGTGCATGTATCCCTTTGAATCGATGTTCTTGTATTCTTTGAGTAATAATAGTGGAATTACTAGAGCATAGGGTGATCCTATTTTTAAGTTTTTGAGGAACCTCCATAATGTTTTCCACAATGGCTGCAGCATTTTGCATTCCCAACAATAGTACAAGAGGATTCCTTTCTCTCCACACCCTCACCAACACTTGTTGTTTCTTGTGTTTTTGATTTTAGCCATTCGAACAGGTGTGAGGTGTATCTCATTGTGATTTCGATTTGCAGTTTCCCTGACGATGAGTGATGTTGAGCATCTTTTCATGGGCCTATGTCTTCTTGGGAAAATGCTCATGTCTTCTTTCTATTTCTAAAATTGGGGCAGCCCAGGTGGCTCAGTGGTTTAGCGCTGCCTTCAGCCCAGGGCGTGATCCTGGAGACCCAGGATCGAGTCCCAAGTCGGGCTCCCTGCGTGGAGCCTGCTTCTCCCTCTGCCTGTGTCTCTGTCTCTCTGTGTGTGTGTGTGTGTGTGTGTCTCATAAATAAATAAAATCTTTAAAAAAATAAAAATAAATAAAATTGGATTATTTGTGAGGTTTTTTGGTGTTGAGTTGTATATGTTCCTTATATATCTTGAATACTAACCCCTTATAGGATATGTCATTTGCAAATATCTTCTCCCATTCCATAGGTTGTCTTTTAGTTTTGTTTATTGTTTCCTTTGCTATGCACAAGCTTTTTATTTTGGGGTAGCTTCTTTTGTTTTTTTTTTATTTTTATTTATTTTTATTTTTTTGCTTTTGTTTCCCTTGCCAAGGAGACATATCTAGAAGTGTTTCTGTGGCTGATGTCCAAGAAATTAGTGCCTGTGTTTTCTTCTAAGAATTTTATAGTCTCAGGTCTCACATTTAGGTCCTTAATTCATTTTGAGTTTATTCTTTATGTATGGTGTAAGACAGTGGTCCAGTTTCATTCTTTTGTGTATAGCTGTCCAGGTTTCCCAATACCATTTGTTGAAGAAACCATCTTTCTCCCATTGTATATCATTCCCTCCTTTGTGATAGATTGACTACACAATAATGAGTTTATTTCTGGGCTGTTTATTCTGTTCCTTTGATCTTGTGTCTATTTTTGTCCATTCCCGTACTGTTTCATTACTATAGCTTTGTAATATATCTTAAAATCTAGGATTGTGGTACTCTACCTTTGTTCTTTTTTTTTTAATCAAGATTTATTTGGCTACTCAGGATCTTTTGTGGTTCTATACAAACTATCAGATTATTTGTTGGAAATCTGTGAAAATATTAATATTTTATAAGGATTGCATGAAATCTGTAGATTGCTTTAGATAGTATGGACATTGTAACAATATTGATTCTGCTGATCCATGAAATATCTTTCCATTTGTTTGCGTCGTCTTTAGTTTCTTTCTTCAATGTTTTATAGTTTTGAGAGTAAGATCTTTCACTTCCTTTGTTAAGTTTATTCCTACATAGTTTCTTCCTTTTCGGACAATTGTGCATGGGATTGTTTTCTTAATTTCTCTTTATGCTTTTTCATTATTAGTGTATAGATAGGCAATAGATTTCTGTATTAACTTTGTATTCTGGAACTTTACTGAATTCATTTATTAGTTCTAGTAGTTTTTTGGTGGAGTCTTTAGAGTTTTCTGAATATAGTATCATGTTATCTGCAAATAGTGCCAGTTTTATTTCTTCCTTACCAATTTGGACAATACTAGCCACAGCTAATATTGTCCAAAAGAGTGGACATCCTTGTCTTGTTCCTGATCTTAGAGGAAAATGCTCAGAGATCCCTTCTTGCTGTAAGTGCTAGGAACTTTGCAATCACAGCATAGCCAGAATTCTAGCAATTGTAATGTTTCGAAAACTCTGAAACTTAAGCCATGAAGAGAAGTTTGAAACTTTTTGGAAGATTGTATATACTTCTCTGTGCCTTAATGTCCCCAGTGTAGAAATGAGAATAAGTTTAGCTACTTAGTAGGGTGGTATTGAAAATTAAGTGAGATAATACACATCAGGTACTTCCTACAGTGCTTAATGTCAAAAGACCACAAATGAATTGCCATCTGCTGTATTATAAACTGCATCTTTTTAAAGCCTTTGTCTTACTTTTTCACTGCTGTACTGCAAAATAAAACAGTTTTTGCCATGTCACAGGTGGTCAATAGTTTTGAAAAAAATAGTTTTAGAATGCATGGAATTAAGTTGTGGTGGAAGAAATACCCTCTGTTGTTTACCTTCATGGATAAGCGGTTGTGAAAGATGATTATCTCTCAAAATTGTGGCCTTTCCACAAATCTGTCTGTTCATATTTTATAGCCCAATCACTACACATGTGTCTATACAGAATAGTTGGTCTATTCCAATAGAAAATGTGGCTTGGATAAGACTAAGTCTCCAGAATTAAAGACTTGGAGTCATTCACTAATTTATATATGAGTTCATTCGACTGATCACATATTAAGTGTCAGGCACTAAAAGATGTTAGAAAGAAAGATAAATAAGGCACTGGTTCTACTCTAGAAGAGCTGTTTGCTTGCACACTGAGCCAGAGGTATCAACACAATTGCAACATGTGCTGTAAGTGCTACTTTAAAAGTAGAGATGGTGGTGGTACAAGGGAGAGAGGAACCAGGATTGCTTGGAACCAGTGAGCTGTGTGCTAAGGGATGAGCAAGACTTAAACAAGTGATTAAAGACAAGCCATTCCAGGCATGTTCACCATGGTTAATTGAAGGGACAATGTTAGGAATATCACATTTGAAAAGGTGAATTATGGTTTCTTCAACAGAGTCTTTAGTTGGTGAAATATGGCCTATCACCTGTCCTCTGCAGTTTATGATTTCACCCCATCCCTGTTGCCACACTCTAATGAAGAGCACCGAATAAGGCATCCATGGAGGTATGTCAGATAAACTCATAAGGCTTTTGAGGTTACTTATTTCAGTTTCATTAGTGCTTTAAGGGAGATGAAGATGACGCAGATGAAATGGAGGAAGTATTTGTGGGGCAGAGGCTGGTAGAAAGGTTTTATTTGAAGCCTGAATCTCTAACTTCATGGTTTGTTTTCCTGTCTCATCAGATCTTGCCACTGAGCCCAATTTTTGTTAGGTCCACATTTGCCCTCCACAAATAGAGGTGGAGATAAATCAAGCGTTTGGGTCTGAAATGTATGTTTCATTTGCAAATAGCGTTTTGTAAACAAAACTCCCCTTTTACCCTTCAGGTGATAGTTTCTGCTCTCTAAATGCTTAGAAATCCTTATCTAACACTCTTGAAGTCTGGTGCCCCAGCTTCAAAGCTGCCAAACAATGGCAAGGATAATTCTATAATGTGTCCATCAACTCAAGTGTAATATATGTGTCACTTTCAGCCAGACACTGACATAATTTCCCTATATGCTACTTGAGAAAATAATAGTGTTGCTACTGTTCTGAGTGCAAAATGATATTGGAATAATTTACATACATCACAGGTCCGGACTATGTCTGAAACCATAATGTTGATTTCATCAGGACAAATAGAATCACACAGCTGTAGAGATGGCTGTGAAAACAGAAGGGGACTTCCACGTGATGAACATTTTGCCTATGGCAGAATGAAAGGAAGCACATTTTTTCAACAAAGATATGTAAAACATGAAATCTAATTTTAAAAGCATGATAATAATTCCAACTTAATTCTTTATTTTATTTTATTTTTTTATTGGACTTCAATTTGCCAACATATAGCATACCACCCAGTGCTCATCCCATCAAGTGCCCCCCTTCAGTGCCCAACTTAATTCTTTAGATAGGCTTTGGACTCTGCACTTTTTCACTCTCCCAATATATCTTGGTAGCATATAGTAGCAAATGTCATTATGCATGTGCTTTTTGACTGGTAGAAATTTCAACATGTGAAGTTGGAGGTTTAGTGAATAAAAGTTCCATCTTGCCTCTTGGAATTTGGTCCATATTTGGAGATCGCTCAGGTCATGGTATTGGAACCCAGGATATGAAGAAGAGGCTAAAAACATTGTTTTAGTTGAACTCTCGCAAAGAACTTCCTAAATGCCTTGTGCTTAGAGTGTATGCTAATGAATTAGCATGGACTGATATCTAAGGGAAGGGTTGATTATAGCACCTTGGCTTCCTCCCTGTTTTGTAAAATAAAAACAAATATGGTAGCGCTAGAACTAATGTTTCAATGGCAAATCTATCCCAAGGGATAGGAAGTGATGATATGTTAAAAAGCAGCCTAAGATCCCCACGAACTTTGGTTGGTTACAAGTTCAGTCATTGTTTTATGATCACAGGTGCTATCCTTGGCCCCTGCTTCCAACATAATGAACCTCCACAGAATTCAAATGAGAACTGCCAACCTCGTTAAAGAACATTTGACATAATTTATATATCTTTTTATCTCTAAATCCCTGCTCCTGGAATAGAAACTTCATTTTTCTCATCTATCCTGTTAAAGTGATAAAGATTTATACTTTCTTCTTCTAGGCGGGACTTCAGACATATCAAATTAATTTTCTCTGCCATAACTAAGTTTTACCTTACAAGATTGTGCCCTTTGACATACTGAAGAAATGGCACCACCAAAATCTTGCTTGGCTTGCCAAAGGTCACATTGAAAATTAGTTGCTAAGTCAGCACTGGGACACAGGTTATCGAAATCCTACTCAACAGCATTCCACACACATCTTTACATGACATAATTTTGTTATGGATTTGTACAGAACAAGACAAGGGAGCTGATATCAAGACTGGAGATCAAAAGGAAAAGGAAAAATAGGATGCGGCAAATATTTACCTTATTAATGGGCCCTTGATCTTACAGAACATGATTTCTCAATAGGGACTATCACTCCCAAGGGGACAAAATTGTTTCTGTGAAGAAGGAGAATAATCTTACTATTTTATGTATAAAGCACAGATATACAGCATATAATCAGATATTCAGTGTATCTGGATTTTAACATTTATCGGGCAGGGTGTTAGAGAAGAGAAAACCAGTCCAAAAGGGCTCCTTAGGGGAGTAATAATAAAGCAAATGCCATTAGAAATGACAAATACCCACCATTTGCTTCGACGTGGATGGAACTGGAGGGTATTATGCTGAGTCAATTAGAGAAGTCAATAGTCAATCAGAGAAGGACAAACATTATATGGTCTCATTCATTTGGGGAATATAAATAATAGTGAAAGGGAATAAAGGGGAAAGGAGAAAAAAATAAGTGGGAAATATCAGAAAGGGAGACAGAACATGGAAGACTCCTAACTCTGGGAAATGAACTAGGGGTGGTGGAAGGGGAGGGGCCGGGGGGTGGGGGTGACTGGGTGGCGGGCACTGAGGAGGGCACTTGACAGGATGAGCACTGGGTGTTATTCTGTATGTTGGCAAATTGAACACCAATAAAAAATAAATTTATTATTAAAAAAACAAAAACAAATAAAGATTTATCCAGACACACATACAAAAAAAATAAAGCAAATGGTTTCTCAATGTGTTCTATAACACAGTTATAGAACATTCTCCGGGTCTGGGCCAGAAAAAAAAATGTAGCATAGAAATGAAAGAACGTGTAGCCAAAGGAGATGAAGTTAAGAGGAAGATTTTTTTCATCTCCTTTTAAGTGAGTAGTTATTTATAGATAACTCTGTCAGAATCTTGGATAATCTGGAATTTTGTTGTTTAGGTACTGAGATAGGCAAAATTCTAGGATGGCTTCCAAGATACTCACTTGTTCTTATATAATCCCCTCCCCCAGAGTGTGAACTGAATCCATCAATATGATGGAATATCACTCCCATGAATATGTTATGCTACATGGCAAAGGAGAAATATTTTTGCAAATGTAATTCAGGTCCCTAATCAGTTGATTTTGAGTTAATCAAAAGGGAAGGTTGTCCTGGGTAGGCCTGACCTCATCACATGAGTCCTTTCAAAGAAAGCTTAGGCTTTCCCTGAGCTCAGAGTCTGGAAGCAGCAGAGAAGCTGGCCCTGAGGAAGCAAGCTGCCATGAGTTCTACAGTTGCAAGGAAACAAATTTTTCCTACAACCTGAATGATTTTGGAAATGAACTGGAAGCTTCAGATAGGAAAGCAGCCCTTACTGAAACCTTGCTTTCAGCCTGTGAAATGTTGAACAGAGGAACCAATTAAATCCTGCCTAGACCCTCGACCCATGGAAATTTTGAGATAATAGATGTTTATTGTTTTAAGCCACTAAATTAGAGGTAATTTGTTACAAATCAGTAGAAAACTAATACAGGTGTTTTAAAGCGATGAAGGAGGAGGAGTTTCTTGGTGTTGCTGATCTCTCCACAACTGTCTCAGACATCTGACATTATTAATATCAAGTAGTTTTATCTCACCAGGAATGATTATGCTGTTTCCTTTCATCTTCCTTCTACATTTAACATTTTGGTTTCCAAATCAGGGAAAATACATTTTACACCAAAAGTCTTCTGGGATTCTCTATGTGTGTTCAAAACTAGTAATACTGTTCTTAGAGAAACCCGAGTAATAAGGTTGCTTTTTAAAGGGCTTCTTGGTTTTCTTAACCTACACTCTCAGGGTACATCACCTATTTCCAACATATAATGAGGATCCTGGAAGCTTGTTAATCTCACTACCTTCCTAGAACTGCCTACATTGGTCTAGAAATCTCTCAGAATCATCCTCAATTCACATTACTCCTGCCTCTTGAGAGATGAGTCTTACCATCCTCCTGAACCCTTTGGGAACAATCAAATTAGAACACTTGCAGTTCACTGCTTTGTAATGCCTCATATCCTTGTCATCCATAGTTATCTCTAAAAATATAAGCCGTGTTCCTCAGTTTATCTTGCTCAAATAGCTCTATGCTTCCTCCTGTTTCACCACTTCCTATTTTTTTTTTGTACTTTGAAGACTTGTTATAATGTTCTCTTTGACTTTCCTGTTTTACCAAAACCTGGCTGTAGTCCATGAGCGGTGCCTTCCCAGCAGCTTTGTCAAGTAGAGTCTATTTATTTTCCCATTTCTCAGTTACCTCAGCGTAAGGGGTAGAGTTGCTATCTAACTTGTTTTGTGTCCCAGTACTCCTTGCTGTGGACTACATGTTTGTGTCCTCCAAAATTCCTATGGTGAAGCCTAATTCCCAATGTGACAGAGGTGGAGCCTTTGGGAGGTAAATAGGTCATGAGAGTGGAGCCTGCATGATTGAGATTAGTGCCCTTCTAAAAGAGACCCCAGGGAGTTCTCTTGCCCCTTCTGCCAGGTGAGAACACAGTGAGAAGATGGCCATCTATGAACTAGGAAGTGGGTGGTCACCAGACATCTGCCAGCAGCTTAGACTTTTCAGCTTTCAGAATTGTGAGAAATAACTTGTTGTTTAAGTCACCAAGTCTATGGTAATTTTGTTAGAAAACCCCAACTAAGATACCCTAAGTTGGCAAAGCCTCCTACTCTTATAAAGTTCAATAGTTGTATAGCCCCCTAATTCTCTTCATGCTGACACCTCTAAGCATTCTGCACTTGTCCCATATTCATTGCAGAATTTTGGCCTTGTTCATAATTTCAGATTTGCACCAAGTTCTATTAACACATAGATGGGCCATTCAACTCTTCGGTCTCAAAATCTTTAGACCTTCTCATTTCTCGATATTCATTTCCACCCTACATAAGCCAGCCATCCCATAGCCACTTTCTCTTCCTGGCAATAACCTGGTACTTCTCTTCTCCTAATATATTAAATTGAAGAATTTCAATCTTTGACTGGAACCACGTCACTTCCATCTACTCACATGACATCTCATCATTTGCTCTCCACAATGACCACTGGCATCCATCAATCTACGTTCTCACTTTGTTCACTCCCTTTCTAAATCCCATGAGGTATCACTTTATTCTCCAAACAATAATGTCAACTCTTTCACTATTCTGTAAACTTCTTGTGCTTATCTGTATTTTAAGTAATTTGTATGATTGACTGTTGTATTCATTTATTGTTACATCAAACATTTTAAGCCCATGAGTTGTGCCTCTTCACAGTGAAGATCTTGGCAATTTTCCATGTTGTCACATTGAACAGAAGGCATGCAAATGGGCCCCACTATGCTAGTAAGGCCGAAAGCAGCAATGAGAATGATTACACATTTCCTGCCTTCCTATTAGCTTTAAGTGAATCTTTTCCACAGTTGGCTATACTTGAGCACTCTTACTCAACCCTAGAAGATCTCCAGGAGGTGTCATTTATCTTAATTTCTACTGATAATAGACACAGATGTTTAGAGTAAACAGAATGAATTGTGAATACAGAGTAGCTCTCCAAAATCACCTATATATTTCTATCCGGGGAACCTCTTGCGGAATGGAGAGGACATTGGAAATTAAGTCATAAATGGCTTCTTCACTTGTCAAATTTAGGACTTTTTTTTTCATATTCAATACTTTACTTTGAAAACCTCACACAGTTTCTCAAATATTGCTAGAATATTTCTTTTTTATGAAGTTTTTAATTTTAGTTTCAGTACAGTTGATGGAGTGTGATATTAGTTTCAGGTGTACAATATAGTGATTCAACAGTTCTATACATAAGTGCTCATCATAATAAGTGACCTCTTTAATCCCCATCACCTATTTTTCTCATCCCCCCACACCTCCCCTCTGGTAACCATCAGTTTGTTCTCTATAGTTAAGAGTCTGTTTCTTGGTTTGCCTCTCTCTGTTTTTCCCCTTTGCTCATGTGTTTTGTTTCTTAAATTCCACGTATGATTGAAATCATATGGTGTTTGTCTTTCTCTGATTAACTTGGTTTGCTTAGCTTTATACTCTCTAGCTCTATCCATGTCGTTGCAAATGGCAAGATTTCATTCTTTTTTATGGCCGAGTAATATTCCATTGTATATATAATATGTGTGTGTGTGTGTGTGTGTATACACACACACAACTAGCATAGAGTATACACACACACACACACCCCTCCCTCACCTTCTTTATCCATTCATCTATCAGTAGGCACTTGGCTACTTCCGTATCTGGTTATCGTAAATATTGCTGCAATAAACATAGGGATGCATGAATCCCTTTGAATTAGTGTTTTGGTATTTTTGGGGTAAATACCCATCAGTGTAATTACTGGATTGTAGATTAGTTCTGTTTTTAACTTTTTGAGGAACCTCCATACCATTTTCCATACAGGCTATATGAGTTTGCATTCCCACTGACAGCTGACAGTGTAGAAGGGTTCCTTTTTCTCCACATCCTCACCAACGCTGTTTGTTTCTTGTGTTTTTTATTTCAGCCATTCTGACAGGTGTGAGGTGATATCTCATTGTGGTTTTGATTTGCAGGTCCCTGATGATAAGTGATGTTGAACATTTTTTCATGTGCCTGTTGGCCATCTGGATGTCTTCTTTAGAGAAATGTCTGTTCAAGTCCTCTACCCATTTTTAAATTAGATTATTTGTTTTTTGGGCTCTTGAAGTGTATCAGTTCTTTATATATTTTGGATGCTAACCCTTTATCAGAAATGTCATTTGCAAATATCTTCTCCCATTCCATAGGTTGTCTTTTAGTTTTGTTGATTGTTTACTGTGCAGAAGTTTTTTTCATTTTGATGTAGTCCCAATGGTTTATTTTTGCTTTTATTTCCCTTGCCTCAGAAGATGTATCTAGAAAGATGTTTTTATGGACAGTGTTAGAGAAATTCTTGCCTGTGCTCTCTTCTATGATTTTTTATGGCTTCAGGTCTCACATTTAGGTCTTTAATCCATCTTGAATTCATTTGTGTGTGTGGTGTAAGAAAGTGGTCCAGTTTCTTTCTTCTGCAGGTAGCTGTCCAGATTTCCCAACACCATTTGTTGTAGATACTGTCTTTTTCCCACTGGATATTCTCTCCTAATTTGTTGAAGATTAATTGACCTAATAATTGTGCATTTATTTCTGGGTTTTCTATCCTGTTTCATTGATCTATGTGTCTGTTTTTCTGCCAGTACCATACTGTTTCATTACTACAGCTTTGTAGTATAATTTGAAGTCTAGAATTGTGATGCCTCCAGTTTTGATCCAGTTTTTGTCCCTGGTTCCATCACTGAATACAAGATCTGGGCAGTGGATTCCACTAGCATCCCACTGATGGTGCAGGGGAATGGCAGCCAGCAGTTTCACAGCCCAGGTACCACACCCTCTGCAACGTGGCAGGGTGCTCTTCATTGGGCCAATGAAAGTATCTCACTGAAGCTCACTGTGCCTGATGACCTGCTGATGTTCTGTGACTGCTACCTGCTATAGAGGCCACAGCCCTCCTGGCTCTCTTCTGATAGTCACCCTAAATCCTAGCTAGCCTCTCTTCCTCAGGCCTAGTCCAAAGCCCTTCCTTGCTCTGAACTCTTTGGGTATGCCCTGGAAGAACTGGGGTAGAGTAGTGAACTTGAAGGCAGTGACTCCTGAGTAAGCCTAGGACAAATCACCTTCCTCCTGGGAGAAGGGGCTCAGGGGAGGACTAGGAGCTGACAGTCCCCTTATATTCTCACCATACCTGAGTCAGGCTCTCCTCAATGCAGGAGGAAGCAGCTCTGTTCCAATCTACAGCATTAGTCAGGCTGGTGAAATCTGGGATTAGCTCAGCATCAATCACAACAAAAGGGTAGATAATTTACTTCTAAGAATAGGGTTCTGACCCTGGGACTTCCTCTTTCCTCAGCAGCAAAGGAGGGGAAAGGGTAGGCTTATGGACTAATGTCACTCATAGTCACCCTCTGGCTCTGTCAAAGCACTTTAAAGATCACTTGTGTTGAGGCTGTGAGGTAAAACAGTCAGCCTTTTTAGCATTTCAGTCCCTGAAGTGGGCTGATAGAGCCCTTCAAATAAAAAAAAAAAAAAGATCAGCAGTTATTCAGGGCATTTTACCTGCATGGTGAAAGAGCAGAAAAAAGTCACTTACCAGATTGAGTCTCTCCTGCCAAGGAACACATGCCTAAGCTGCAGTGGGTTGTAATTCCCCCTACCAAGCATGATTAGAATGGGAGCTTTCTATGTCAATAGTAGCTCAAATTAAGCATTATCAGGTAGAAATATGCAATAGATGACTTCCATACCTATAAGGGAAAATTTATCACCATCCTCCACTGGTTTGAAATTTTGATTATTTTAATTTACCTATACTAAGTTTTCCATTTTCAGGATCTAATGAGAAATTCATTTGGAATTTCTAATTCAGGGAGTAAATTGGGTGACGCACTGCAGTGGCACCTTTTTAAACCTCCTAAGAACGTTAAATCTGCTAGTTTTAGCACATTGGATGAAAGGAAGCCCAGAAGGAAAATTTTGAATATTTGTCCAGTTAATATTGATAAAGCCCAAATCTATAAATGTTTTTAAGATATCTACTCTATCAGATACTATGAGTGGTGCTGAGAATGAATGAGATGTGTGGAATAGCGCCTGCCTGGGAATACTTCCTAGTTTGGTAGGGAAAACAGATGTGTATGGTCTGAAATGCACTGTAATAAAAATATGAGAAAAGTTATGTGAGATCTCAGCGAAGGAAGTGTCTACATATGTCAAGAAAAGTGAAAAAAGGCTTCATAGGGTGCTGATACTCCATTATTTCATCCTGTCAACAAATAATTAATTTGTGCCCACTAAGCACTAGGTAGGAGCTCTAAGCGATGGCATGTCCTTATTTACCCTGAGACAGCAACACTTGCCTGAAGCCTCAAGGCCTTCTATTCTGTGACTGACATCAATCCAAGAAACAAAAGAAATCTATGAAATCATCTCTTCTCACTCAGTTGTCATGATTTTTTAATTAAATTAAGCATAAATGACAATGGAACTATCTGTCAAGCGTACTGGGTACTTTATATAAAATGTGTGATTTAATCTTAAAGACAAATCATAGTTCAAAAATGATTCAGTTTTGTAAAAATTTCTTATTTAGCACATCCCCCAAACCAGGAACTGTACTGGATGCTAGAGTTTCAGGAGTAAGGAGGCATGACTTCTGTCTTCGTGGAGCCCCTGGTTCAGTGAGAGATAGACACATGAATCAAATTTTGATAGGGTGTGTTATGAGGCTAAAATGCAAATCCCACTCATGGTGTTGAGGGAACACAAAAGCAGCACTCACACACTAATGTGTGGGCTCCTGGAAGACTTCTTGTGGTAGATTTGAAGGGTGGGGAAGTCGGAGTTACTTGAAGTGCAGATTTGGAGAAAGGGCCTTTTAGGAACTAGGGGTGGTGGAATGGGAGGAGGGCGGGGGGTGGGGGTGACTGGTTGGCGGGTACTGAGGGGGGCACTTGACGGGATGAGCACTGGGTGTTATTCTGTGTGTTGGCAAATTGAACACCAATAAAAAATAAATTTATTATTTAAAAAAAAAAAAAGGAAGAGAGGTCAGCCTGAGCATATGCCTGGGGTTGTGATGAGAACCAAGGCGAGTGTTACTAGCTCCAATTCAAGGTAAAGAAACTGAGCCTCAGTGAATTTAAAGAACACCCCCTGACCTTCCCGCTGGGATCTCCCCATCGGTAAGCTGTGGGCCAGTAGTCAACCCCTGTCTGCTGTGTCTGCAAAGTCCATGTTCTTTCCACCACCTTAAGCTGCTTCTTCACCAAAATTTAGCAATTAATCCTAAAGAAGTAGGAGTCTAAGCATTCTAAGAGCAGGAATTAAATTGACTGTAAATGCCAAGAAGATAGGCGTCAGACAGTGAAATGAGATTTAATGAAAGGAAAAAACAAAAGAGAAAGGGCAGGTGACAGAAGGTAAAGAAAGAAGGAACAGCAGCAAGAATCAAAATTATACTGTGAATGGTTTATATTAAAACCTCTTGGATGCTGCCATTGTGAGGGCTTATGTGTGTTCAAATTCAGCCTTCTCAAACTCACACTCTCTTTGGTGACACACTATTTACCCCAATCATTGCCAAGCTTGTGTTCTCATAATGTGAAGTCTCATGGAAGCCTTGACCTTTTCATCTAATTATTCTTTCCATACCAGTATGAGCCATACATGGAAAAGCTCCATAGTCATTTTCCTCTGACTTGTTCACTGAGACAAACTTCTTTCATGGAGGAATCACTGCATTGACCACCTTGAAAGGCGGAAGAAGTTCCCCCTGAGTATTAATGGAACCAATCATTATTAATATTGGCCCTTTCCTTCTCTTCTTTTGTACCTTGTGTCAGGGTAAAAAGACAGGCAATACAAAGCCAAACCAGACCACACAACATCATCTTTCCACCAAGCGGATGACCTTACATTTAGAAATGAGTCCATTTTGGGGTGGTAGCCAGTCGCTTTTTTACATACCTACATGTCTGATGGCTCAGGAATAGAACCAGTGTGCTGTCTAACCCATTGCTACCATTGCTGCCAGTCGGTTGTTAGGATTTGGCATTGTTTTGCTGCATCCTTTCACAAGAATATGACACAAGGTCTTACATTCAAGTAAAAAAGGAATAAAAGTTAATGAACTGTTCAGCTTGGTATTGGAGAAATTCATTTATAAGCTGCTCTACTGAAAATGCTGCATCCAAAGTAAGGAACAGCCTGGTATCAATTAAATAGACCACAGTAGGAACACATCCCGACCAGTTTTCCACGTCTCAATTTCTTTTCTTTGTCACAAAAATGTGTTAATTTCTGTTAATCACCTGGCTTCATTGCTGTTGTAATTTAACTTTTCTCTGCTCCAGTTCAGGAAGCAACTTTCTGTCTCTTTATTTTCTCCCTTAATGAAGGGCTGATCGTGTACATTCTCCATTAGAAGTCTGACAAGGAGAATGCAATTCAGCCTTTTCTCTTACAGTCAGTAAAAACAAAGAGACAAGGGCAGATGCTGAGGGAAATTTGTAAATATAAAAACCCCAAAGATTACTGTCTGCTTCCTTCACCTGTTCTTCCACCCTAGCTCCTTCCCTGCCTCATGTTCAGGAACAGTTGGCGTCCGCTATGCACAGGATCTCCACAAGGAGGCCACGTTTAACTTTTGTTTGCACTGAAATAGCTTGAGCAGCATTTTGGTGTCATATGATACTGCCAACCAATGTATACTGCATGACTGCTCCAATTCTCCCGCGGCCACACGTACACACTCACACACATTTCCAGAAACAGCTTACGCTCTGTGTACAAAACACCAAAAGGACTTTATAAAAATGTTTTCCAGTTAACCAAGATGAGAAAACACCACTTGCTTGACTCAACAGTAGAGGGCTGACCCCTCAGATACAATGGATCTAAAAGTATCTGTGACAGATGTGGGTGCTAAATGGAAATCAAGGCTAGGCCCAAGACTACAATTAGAGTTGAGTTTTCAGCACAGTCATAACTCTTTCATCACATAACTTTTTTTCATTAAAGGGCTCTACTGTGTTACAGGGGTTTTCTGGAGATTGAAAGGCTGACCATGAACTGAACGTTATGTGACTGTGTAATCCAGTCTACCCTCTACAAACTATGTATACTCCAAACTCCTAGTGATAAAACCAGGCCCAGCAATAAACAATCCACAATCAGGTGGAAGTGTGATTTATAGAACCAGTCTTGAGCAGATCCAGGAGGCAAAAGTAATTTGTAGGAACAAGTAAGTTATATTCCCAGGGTGACTACTGCTGCCATATGGCTAAAACTCCCTCAGTACACATCTATGACCTCCTAGGTAGTTTCTGATGGCCAGCTGACTATGGAGGAAATATTGCGGATGTTACAGATGGAACCACATTAATTCCTGGCACTAGCAAAGAGTAGACTAGTGGTGTTATAACCACACTGAGAAGAGGCCCTGATAGACTTAGATCAAAGATATCCTCCCAATGGGCAGAATCTCAAGTAGTGCATCCAATTGTCCAGTTTCTTTAGGAGAGAAAGCTGAGAATATGGATTCGTGGGCATTGCTGGATGCTCAGGAACTCAGAAAGGATAGGATTAGATGATTAATGACAAGAATTTCTTCAGAAGAGGTATGTGAATAAACCTCTCAGTATGGGCACAGGGGTTGAAGATGAAATCTCTGTCCTGTGCAAAGATTCACCAAAGGTTATTCAGTGCAGAAGAGCTCCAATAATCAGAGGGACAAAATGGCCCCGTCTGCAGATATTGAGAACATTCCTAACACAAGGGGATCGATCGTAAGCAAGAGAACATAATGGCTAAACTGAAGGTAGTTCATGGACTTCTCCCAACCAACATGATCTGGTTACTACAATCCTGAGGGCATAAACTTCCAATCACAGAGTCCGATATTATGCCTCTTTCCTCGTATTACAAATCAGCCAGCTACATGGAGCAGGATTCATATGTGTAGATTCTTTCCATCATTGTGGGGCTATGTTACCTACATTGGAATAAACTTTATTCAGGATTTGCATGTGGTAACCCTGCCTTTCTGTCAATTTATAGATTATTTTAATGTCCAATGTTGCTCTCCAAAATAATGGCCAAGTCTCTTCCTGAAAAAGTGAAACATGGACTTTTGCCTATCAAATTTACTGGCGTGTAACACAGAAGCAGCTGCTCTTATAAAATGATGAACTGGGCAATTGAAGACCCAATTAAGTAAACATCAGGGAGATGACTGTTGGAGTTTGGAATACTGTCCTACAGAATATTGTATAAGCTACAAGTCCAAAACACATTTATAGTGTTGTTTCTCCCATACCAGAATACATGGGTCCTGGAATCCTAGGGTAGAAAGGAAACATGGTTTATTGTATTAATCGACACTAAATCACAGACCATGGCTATTGTCTTCTCTGGTCAAATGATTGGGGAATTGGGATGAACAAGAGTTGAAGATGTCTGACAAAGAGATTTGGGGAAGAGATGTTGATAAGACTATCTGAGAAGATGCCCAGAGTGTGAGAATATTTACTGCCCATGTAAATCTCACCCAAAAGGCCCCAGTTGTTGGGGAGGCTCTCTTATAAAGGATTTCAAATGTTAAAAGGGTATTCATAAAAATATAATGGAAACCTGAATATCCACTACCTAGACTAAGAAATTAAACTTTACCAGTACTATTTAAGGTCCCTGATAACCTCATCATCCTTACTCTGTATACCATGCTCCCAGATTTAACCACTGCCCTGAATTTATTTTTATTACCTACCCATTCCTGCTTTCATAAGTTTAATACACATGTATATATCAATAAAAATATATACCACTGATTTTTATATTTTATATAAATGGGATCACACTATCTGCATCTTTCTGCAACTTGCTTTATTTTTTACTTAAGATCAGGAAAATAATCTGTATTTAATTTTCACTTATGGATAATAATCCAACATGTGAATTTATTTTGATGACAGTTATTCATTTCCTTTTGAGTATTATATAAGTTGTTTCTCAATTTCTTATTAGTATTATAAATAAATCTGTAATTTTTGTACCCTTTTTCTTATTCATTTATTTTATCTTGGATATTCTGTGTAAGTAACCATAGTGTTTGAATAAAAACATTTATGAAAACTGATTTCTACTTTATAAAGTATGTTATATAATGTGTTAGAAATGCATCTACATATGTACATATATATAATTATGTATATATGTGAATATGTGTGTATAGTGTGCGTTTGTGTGTGTGTGTGTGTGTGTGTGTGTGTGTGTGATAACAGGTTTATTCGGTTAAACAGTCCATGATGGCTGTTTGTTTCTTCTGAGTTTAATTCTGGAGTTTGAAGTCAGTGGACTGGCAGGCAGGAAGAACATATGGGAAGCAAAGAGAGGGGAGAGCAAGAAAAACTAGAACCTTCAAGGATGAGCAAGAACTCATAAAGATGGACTGGAACCCATGTTGGCTGCTCACTGCCTCCAAGCTTGCAATTTGCATGATGGGAGTGTCCTACAGGAGAAGCTGGTGCCCTGAATCATGGAGTTGTTTCATATATGTGGACCAGAAGTTGGAGAAGCTGAGCGAGTTAATCTAGCACGTGCTGGAGGACCTGTAGACCCAGTTGCTATTGCATATAAACAAAGAAACCAGTAGACAAGCTTCATGTATAAGCAGCAGCAGTGCTTTTGTTCAACCTTCTGAGCATACAAGCAATATGGTTTATATTGCATTTCTGCTTACAAATCACTTGTAAGATATCTCTGATAGCTCATAATAACTGGGACTGATGTAGAGAGGGAGACCATGGGAAACATATTTTCATATTTTAACAAAATCCAAGTCTACCACATTAGCCATATTCTATATTCCCTTCTCTTTTTGTCTCCAGTTCTCTTTCATCTCTATTGCTCCAACTATTGAGATGGGTTTACTGTTGGTGATTATCTTTAAAAATTAGTCCATACGTTGAAGAACATCTTGGGGAGCTCACAAGAGTACCAGGGTTGGAAGGAAGAACCTCCCAGAAATCCTGACTTGAAAATGAGATAAATAAGTCAGGAGAATTTGAGTCTTCTCTTAGAGAATGGAGTTTGCTTTTGGTTGTATGATGAAGAGTTGTGTCATGTTGGAAAGGATACTACTTGGTGGAGATTGACAGAAGGAGCAATGAAAGGGGTAGACTGTGTTGGGCATTATCTTCTGGTGATAGTACAATATAAGAGAAAATATTCCTTTTGGGAGATTTTCTCACTGTGAATAGATTCAGTGGGAGGAAATTTCCTCATGCCTGACTTCTTATTGTATAGAACAAAGAGGAAAGACCCTATGCCTACTTATAAATCATTCCTGGGACTTTGAAACTTTATTGAATATCATAAAGATGAAATAAACAATCAGAAGTCAAATTCATCATAATAAAATGAAGGTCACACACTAAATACAAAGAACAATGGAATTTTTTAATACTTAAAGTGAATAATGAGAGTTCTATTATTAATATCCATTCGCCATCCATTGTTAGTAACAAACTTTTCAGGAATTTTTGTTCTTTCTAAAAAAACCAACTGATCCTCCATTCAAATATTCAGCTTATTGGGGGCACTTGAGTGGCTCAGCCAATTGAAAATCCAACTCTTGATTTTGGCTCAAGTCAGGATCTTAGGTCATGAGGTTGAGCCCCATGTCAGTCTCTACACTCAGCGTGGAGTCTGCTCAATGAGTGGGAAAAATCAGAGAGGGTGACAAAACATTAGAGACTCCTAACTCTGGGAAATGAACAAGGGGTAGTGGAAGGGGAGGTGGGCAGGGGATGGGGTAACTGGGTGATGGGCACTGAGGGGAGCACTGAACAGGATGAGCACTGGGTATTATATGTTGGCAAATCGAACTCCAATAAAAAAATATACAAAAAAAAAAAGAGATTCTTTCTCCATCTCCCTCTGCCCCTCCCCCTGCTCTCTCTCTCTTTCTGAAAATAAATAAAATCTGTTTAAAAACTCCAAATAAAAAAAATAAAAATAATTTAAAAATAATAAATAATAAAAACTCCAAATACTCAGTTTAATTTTATTTACTTAAGTTTAAGTAATGTTAATATCAAAATATTATATATACTAAAATGAAGGGACTGAAGAATTATATGGTGATACTTAATTTATCTAATGGTCTGAACCCTGACAATTGCTAGAGTTAAGAGCATCATTTACTTCTTGGTAGGCTGCTTGATGATCAACACTAGCGGTCCTCTGGCTAATTAGAATATGAGAGGGCTCTGGTAGCCATTCAAGTGTAATGGCATCAAATCTGACACTGCAGTGGGCAAGGCATCTGGACTATCCAACCTCTTAATGACTAGCCCCAAAATATCAGAGACAGCAAGTGTTTCTAGATGTTCCTACAAAAAAAGACAAAAATTGAATTAATTTCAGGTAGAAGTATCTTGCTTTCATTTAGCCTCTAAAAAGAGTGAAACAGAAAACTATATGGTAATGAATTTAAAGTACCAGGAGAGTCAACATCAAATTGCTTTCTGAATACTGATTTCTACTATTTGTAAAACGTCTTGTAATGAAAAGCTCTAAATTTCCACCTTCTGCCTCCAAAAGCCAATTATGGACAGTAAATAACCTGTATAACACTGAGTAAATATTGCCAGAATATATTACATAAATTGCTGTCAACAATGGCAGCTTAATAAAAGGCATATTATATGTAGAAGAAAACATCATTTTTCCTCCTTAGAAATGGTAGGTGAGCTATGGTTGTCAATATATAAATAAATGTAGTGTTGGTATGAAAACAATCATATTCCCAATCGCTACTGCATATCAAGCACCTGTTTTGTGTTAGCCAGGGTGTCAGGTCTATTATATATACTATCATTAATCCTTACAACCTCTGTGTGGGAGATAATTGTTTTTTCTACTCACAAATAAGTACATTAAGCCTCAGAGAGGTCAATTTTCTTGCCAAAGGTCACAGAGATAATTACTGGTAGATCTAGTATTTAAATACTCTCATTCTGACTCTAAAAACCTTACTCTTCACCATTACACCATCCTGCTGCTTCCATTTAAAATACTCTGTTCCATTACAACCGTCTTCAAACGGAGCAACTGAACTAAAGTAAAACAAGTCTCTTTGCTGAATGAATGGGACCGTTTTTTATGAATGGCTTAGAATTAGGAAATTCCATGGTTTACAAGTATCTCAAGATAAGCTCTCCGGAAAATGGCTTTCATTCAGCCAATTGTCCCATGAATACTTCAAGAATTTGGAGTCATCATTTAAGTTCCCCCATCTTGTAAGAAGCAGAAATGAAAAAAAAAAAAGCAGAAATGAAATCAAATCTGTACATCTAGATTTTTAAGATCAAGAAAAACTAAATGTGTGAAATCAGAAAATACTAGCTGTTGCAATTTAAGAATAGTATTAGGATGAACACAGGGACACTTGGCTATGGGAAGTTTACAGTAGATAATGTGTCTCTCAGGTCATCGTCACTTTTAATATTAGCAGGAGAATGTGTTATAACCATGGCATCAACCAGAGCCCCGGATGCCAAGTTTCTACATTATGGTATCAGATTCAGGCAGCCTCAACATACAGATTTGTCAGCTGTCTTCACCATCAAAAACTGGGATGAGACTACAGAGTTGAATGAATATACATTGTGCCTTTTAGCCTGTCAGCAGAACGATGACATGGTGTTTCAGTGACTTAGAGTACCAAGGACTGCGGGCCATCCTGTAATATACATGCCAGTGATTGTGAGGTGATTGAGATTGTGTGTGCGTTTTACAGTTTTCAGCAACTTCCTTTGGCCACACTCCCACACTGAACTGTCAGAGTGTTGATCAGCTCCTTATCTTAAAAGCATAGTTCTCTCTCCCTCTCTACTCACCCCCTCTCCCCTCCTCCTTCCATTTCTCTTCTTCTCCTTTTTTCCCTTCCTCCTTCCCTCTCTCCCTCTCCCTAGGCCTCCGGACTACATTTAGATTTTCTCAGTTTAAACCATTTACAAATATAGGACAAAGAGAGACTTTGGAAACTCATATGACTTACAAACAGCATTCACTTAAGGGACAGAAGATTTAATGAAATTCATGTCAAAATGTTTCTCTTTTCTCCCCAAATGTATTCTCCATTTGCTCAATGCCCAAGTATTAAATTTGATTGTCATTTTTCACATATTTCTCTGAGCATAGAATTTGTAATCTGGTAATCTCAAGGAAATAATCATTTTCCAGGAAAAAAAAAAAGAGAGAAAGGCTATGGAGTAGAAATAAAATATTCATTTTTCCTGTTCCTGAAATTTAAAAGATCATGATATCGTGATATCTATAATGGGTATGTAAAGGTTTTGTAATTAAAGTGGCTTCATTGCTGAGATAGTACTAATGGAAAAAGAAATTGGGCTGACTCCCGTAAAACTGATGGTTTCCTAAACCCAGAAATTATATCTATTTAGTATACTCCTCACCCTAGAGAAGTTATAGATGAGACGCTGTGTTCATTGATTATGTTTGAGTAGATAACGAATAGGAGTATGTGAAAATCTGACCTTTTTTATAAATTTATTTTTTATTGGTGTTCAATTTGCCAACATATAGCATAACATCCAGTGCTCATCCCATCAAGTGCCCCCCTCAGTGCCCGTCACCCAGTCACCCCCACCCCCTGCCCACCTTCCCTTCCACCACCCCTAGTTCGTTTCCAAGAGTTAGGGGTCTCTCATGTTCTGTCTCCCTTTCTGATATTTCCCACTCATTTTTTCTCCTTCCCCCTTTATTCCCTTTCACTATTTTTTATATTCCCCAAATGAATGAGACCATATAATGTTTGTCCTTCTCCGATTGACTTATTTGACCTTAAAATAGTCATGAATGAGAAAAAATGTGATTAACATTCAATGTTATGAGGAGACCCAATTTCAAAATAAGAAGCTAAATGAAGTTCTGTAACACCTCTAAGCAACCATATTTCCGTAGCTCTCACAAGCACATCTAATATATATATAATATATATATTTATATATTTTTAATATATATTAAATTGATGTTTATATATATGTGTATATATATATATATATCCTTTGCTGTAATATGAATTTATAACAAAAGCTACATGAAGTCTATGAAGTCTAAGCTCTTTAATAACTTAAGGGGTGTTAAGATCAAATAAATAGGTCTTTACTAAATAAACATGCTATTACTTGTCTTAATTTCCTATTGCTTCCTTTCTCCACGATGTTGATTACCCTATTTGCATATTCAGCGAATACACTGGCATTTTCTTTATGGTTTGTCAATTTTACAGTAGGGGTAATCCAATTAAATTTCACTATCAGCAGCCAAATTTTGTAGGAGGGTACAACATTGTAGAACCGTCATTACTCCTTTCTCATCCCCCACCCTTGCCTTATATTGCCAGGGTGATTAAAATAACATGAAAGTCTATACCACGTGGCTCCCCTGGTGAAATCTTTACTTATTTCTTAATCAGCATTTGCTATACTTCTACTAGATGCTGGACACTCTGAGGCGCTAGGGCTTGGAGATGCTCACAGCCTAGTCGAGGAGACAAACTAGGAAACAGTTGATTACAATGTACTCTGAATAAACGCTGCACTAAATTAGTGCTCTAAATAAGGCAGTAAAGGAGACTATGTGAACATTTGGAGGGGGCTCCTCATTTCCTGTAGAATGAAGTCAAATTCCTTGCTGTGACTAGAAAAGCCGTCCTGGTCTGGCCCCTTGTCGCATCTGCTTAGAATATTTTACCCCATCCTATCTGCCTGGTAAACACCTACAGTAACTTAAGTGTCAAGACTTAGTGCTTTCTTCCTCCATCCTGCCTTCCTGAGTTTCCTTACCCCCTGCCACTTTGTTCCCCCTGCTGAGCCAACTCCTATGTTGGCACCTTCACCGCTCTTTATCACCCGTAGTGATGCGACTCACTGCCTCATGAGACTGAGATTAGAAAGGGGGAGTACTCATGTTTGCTGGCTCGGGTCTAACGTACCATCAGGTGAGTTAATATTAGTTCATAATTTTCCTGTTACTCCAGCCGTATCACACCCATTATCTCAGCAACAACTCTCTTAGGCCGGTGGATCTGGAAGCCTCCCTTTCATTTTACAGATAAGAGACTAATGTTTGAGGCAGTTTAAGTGACTTGCTTAAGGTTGCACAGCCAGTAAGTGGACAAGTCAGCTCTAGAACCCATTTCTTTCTGGTTTGTATTTCAGTCATACAGATGTCTATCACGTAAATGAATACATTTCCTCCACGCCACCACTTCTCTCGTCACAGTGGACCGTGCAGTCCTGTGCCAAAAAGATAGGATGAAGAAGTGAAGCAGCTAATCAGTCCAAATGCATTCCTCCATGACAGAGAACTATTTCCTAGGAAACCAAACCTGGGCAATTTTTTCAAAAATCAAAAAGAACAAATAGATGGCATGTTTAGTTAGCAGAAGCTATTCAGTAAGGAAACTGAAATTATTCATTAAGGTATTTTTTTAAAACCTTCCATTTAACTACCACACACACACACACACACACACACACAAAGCTTGAATATTTTACAATAACAAAATGGGTATATTCAGGGGTGAGGTGCTGACATTAAAAGAAAAATGGTTTCAAGTAGAAAAGAATAAAATGGTGTGTTTTAATCATGCTCTGATGTCTCTAAATCAAAAGTATGGCTTTCTACGTAAATGATCGATTTAACCATTAACTAGAAATAAAGTTTGTTCTTTGATTTTCCTTTTTAAAAATCCCATGATATATTATTATTTTTTCCCATCATATATTAATTGAACTCAGCCCGTATCAGCATAACTCCTCGGTGGAAGAAGAGAGAAAGAAAATGCGATCATCTGCCACAAACAATATCTAAGTGAGTTCTGTTTCTCCCGAAGACCCCTCCCCCCCCCCCTGCAATGCACACACTGCAAGCACAGCACACACACACACTCACACCTCTGCTTTGGATGCATGGAATATTAAAGAGTAGTTGCCCCTGACATATTCTCTTAAGCCGTGTCTAATGCAAGACACACCTTAAAAAGAATCCGTGTGTTCTTGTGTGACTTGTAGAGAATCAAATCCCTTTTTATAGGTGCAGCTTGTGGAAGAAGACTTTTCATGAACGTGCAGGCTTTAGGGCTTGTACCTTAGCCCAGGTTTTCTGGCTTGTAGTCAATTTGCTCTTTGAGTCACTTTGTTCTTATTACACCTCTGGTATTTTATGGTTTATTGACATTCCCGTGGATGATTTTGGGAAATATCAGAAAGGGAGACAGAACATGAGAGACTCCTAACTCTGGGAAACGAACTAGGGGTGGTGGAAGGGGAGGTGGGCGGGGGGGTGGGGGTGACTGGGTGACGGGCACTGAGGGGGGCACTTGACGGGATGAGCACTGGGTGTTATGCTATATGTTGGCAAATTGAACACCAATAAAAATAAATTTATAAAAATTAAAAACAAATTTTTTTGAATCGTTATAGACAAAAATTCCAAGCTGAGACCTCTTTATATTTATATTCTATTGAGTTATGCCACAGAACTATGAAATCTTAAGCTCTTTTCTGTTGGACATAGGAGGAAATTGCCCTTCTGGTTCTTGTGATCTCGGGCATCATCTGCTCTTCTGAAGACCACTCCAGCTTCTTGCCCACAAACCCTGTACGTGCTTGTAGCCCCACTAGTGATGACCTATCATGCACTGGCTCCTTCCTCTGTTCTTTTTTTTTTTTTTTAATTTTTTTTCCTTCCTCTGTTCTGCTACACAGGGCTTTTGTAGAACTTATAGATGCTGACTCAGATGCGTGTTTGAACACTTCCTTACTGAAGGGTCAGGTAAACATCCCAGAGCACGCCCAAATACTGGGACCAGAAGTGGGGACTTGATTTAACTCCTTTCCCTGTATCCTCCCTTGCCTCCTGTTCAAGGGTGGTGGGGAACAAGAAGAGGTAGATGGTTCATCCTGCCACACAGGGAAACAAGGGCCCTAGAACCTACTGTTACTCTATCTACAGATCAGCAGTAAGAAAGTAGCAGCTGAAGTGTTAATTCCAAGAGTGAGCTCCCTCTGGGCCAATGGCCGGATGTTTCAATATAAAAAATTACATAAAAGGAGGTATAGAGGATATAATGATAGAATCCAGTGTTATTCATCTTGCAAAATTACAAGAACTCCTTATATTAATCGGAGCCTCTGACGCCTAAGTGCAGCCACTTCTTTCATTTTGCAGCATGCAGAAATATGGCCAACAAGCTGATACTCTCTTTCCTTTATAGCCTTCTGCTTTCTTAGTTGTGAATTAAGCTGATTTACCATTTAATGTCTGCCAGAAGCCAACCATTTGTCTTGATCTGCTGCCTAAAAGTGTATCGCTGCCTTGCTTTCGGCCCGCCCCAAAGGTCCCCTCCACTGTACAAAGTTATGAAGGGGAACAGTCCTGACTGGTTCTCCTTCACAAATGAACCATCCTCAGAATAATGTTTGCAAGTGCCCATTGGATCAAGGTTCGGCCAAGCAGTTCTAATCTAAACTTAATTTTCTGGAGTTTGTAGGAAGAAAATGAGATACTAAAGCTTGGACTTAGAAGAGAACAGGTTAGACAACGAATCCAATTCATGCAGTCAGTGTTTCCCCACCGACCCCATAATAGAGCTCATGATTCTACACGTGGCTTTCAAGTCCCTCTGATCATATCTCTTTTTTTTATAATGCTTTTTTAAAAGATTTTATTTATTTATTCATGAGAGATACAAAGAGAGAGAGAGAGATGCAGAGATACAGGCAGAGGGAGAAGCAGGCTCCACGCAGGGAGCCCGAGGTGGGACTCGATCCCGGTCTCCAGGATCATGCCCTGGGCCTGTAGGCGCTAAACCACTGAGCCACCCGGGCTGCCCCCTCTGATCTGATCTCAACCATCTTTTCCTCTTTTTAGCCCCACAGCGCCTGGAGCATTGTAGATCACATTCTCCCCATGACTGTCATGGTGATTTTCTTACAAAAATTTATTAACTTATATCATTTCCTCACTCAGAACCCTTCTGTGATTTTCCACTGACCTCAGGATAAAGTAACAACTGCAAAACCTGGCTTAGAAGATTATGCATGATTGGACATCAGCCAGATATCTAATATCTATCAATTTCTTGTACATGCCACACTCTTCCCATATTCTTATAGGTCATGTGGGACACCCTTCACTAATTTACAAACTTTTTAAAAGATTTTATTTATTTATTCATGAAAGACACAGAGGGAGAAAGAGGCAGAGACACAGGCAGGGGGAAAAGTAGGCTCCCTGCAGGGAGCCCAATGTGGGACTCGATCCCAGATCCCTGGGCCACACCTGATCTGAAGGCAGACACTCAATCCCTGAGCCATCCAGGCGAACCTATTTACACAAGCTTACTCATGCTTACAGTCTCCCATCAAATATGGCTTCATCAGCAAGACCTTTTCTAAATTCATTTCCCAATATTCTGTATAATAACACCCAACATAATAATTGTGATAATTTTCCAGCATGAATATCTGATGAATGTGTTTTCTGTACTGTATCATAACAGCCCTGTGGGCAGAGACTCCATCAATATCCCCATGGCTGGGACACCTGGGTGGCTCAGTGGTTGAGCATATGCCTTCAGCTCAGGGCATGATCCCAGGGCCCCGGGATCAAGTCCCAGATGGGGTTTCCCACAGGGAGCCTGCTTCTCCTCTGCCTACATCTCTGCCTCTCTCTGTGTTTCTCAAAAATAAATAAATAAAATCTTTAAAAAAACATATATCCCCATGGCTAATGAGAACAGGATAGCATGTAGTAGTGGTCAATAATATTTGATGCATCCATGAATAAATAAGAATTCAGCACAAAGAGATATTCTGAAAGAATGAATGGAACCTACTCTTGCCAAATTAAATCGCCCCTGTATTTTTCTACCAAAGCAACTTTTCTCTTGCTACATTTTCTCCTTGAAATCCCCTCATTCCAAATCTCCACTTGTGGATAATTAGTTTTTATTTTCTCAGCACCTACTCAAATGCAATTGTACAAAGTCTACCCAGTTTCCCCAACCAGTATTGATGTCCACTTCATATGATCCCTGTGCTTCTAGTAATATCTTTTTGTTTCTTCCTAAGAGAAATGATTTGCCCCATTCTACCACAGAGCATGCTCAAAAGTCTGCATGTTTTCCCCTTCTAGACTTTATGCTCCTGGGAAACATGAATGAGCGTTGTTAATGCTTATGTCATACTACATGGAGTAAATGCAGAAAAGGAGACTATGGAAGTTAATGACAACTGTCTCCTCAATATCCATTCCCTCCTTTCCTAAATGTAATGACATTTATGGTTGGGGCCATTGGCCACCAAGAAAAGACTACATTTTCCAGCCTCCTTTGTACCAGCATTCAATCCCACTACCGAGTTCTGACCAATGGGGTAGAAGTTGAAGTTGCAACTTCTGTTGTGTCACTGAAGGAACAAGTGTAACTTTGCCTCATTTTCCTTTTGGTGAGACCAGAATGCAAATGAAGAGTCATTTTAGAGCTCAGCCAGGCAGAGAAGGACAGCACCCCGGAGTAAACAGAACAAGATGAAAGGAGTTAAGGGCCTGGTACTATGGAACATCAGGCACGCATAACAACTCAGCATTTCATGGAGCAGACACATGCTTCCAGTTCAGACTTGGACATATAGGGAAAAGAAACTTCGATCTAGTTACAGGCACTGTTGTTATCTGTCTCGATTACATGCAGCTGACTAGATAGCTTCACTAATACGATGTTATTGCTAACTTTCTGGTTTACCTACATTTCAAAGGAAAAGCAACTTACAATGAGTTACTTGAACATTTTCATTGGGTGTTACGATAAGCAGAATTGCTCCCATTTTGCATGCCCTTAAATCCTTTGACTTTCTTTCGGTCAGACATCTGATATATGTTGTTTTGTGCTCAGAACTAGTCATAATTTTATACATAGGTGTCTTGCATCAGGCCACTCTGCCACTTTTTCAAATGGACAAGATCATTCAGCATTTGTGGATGACCTCTGCCGTGCTATGTTTTCACAGTGAATTGTTTGACGACCTAGTGCTTCTGAACCTAGTTTGCGAAAAACCAAAATGAGTTAGGTGTTATCTATGAGATAGAATCATGAGAAATATCCAGGAAGCCCTCTTCACAGTTTCTAGCTTAGAATTTATGTTAATAGGGATGGAATACTGCCCACAAATTCATAAGGGAAATGTGTTTTAACCAAACATGGGTGTGCATGGCAAACTAAAAATATCAACATAATTCATTTTTAGCAACAAGTGATCAAGGATCTAGGCAGGCATGGTATAAACAATAACATTGCCTGTCATCCCAGTGTAGTTATAAATAATAACCCTTTTCCCCCTCACAACTGTCCCTGTTTGAATAATAAATATTATGTTCATTTTAGCACCTTCCGAGGCTCATAGCTGTAACTCAGGGATGTCAAGTTGGAATGAAATGAAGTTCATTTAGTAGTATAGGCTAAAGAGACTGTGAGAGCAAAAACAGAGGACAGCAACCAGGGGCCGGCAATGAGGCTTTCAGACCAGGGTAAAAAGTATGAGGCTGGGAGTAGAAACAAATACTTCCCCATCCAGTGAGGTGCCTGTTGAAACCAAGGTCAAAGAATGGGTGGTGAGGTTTCCCGTTGCCAGAACATATCATGAGATGATAGGAATATGACTTATCTTGGCGCCTCTTAGGTTATAGAGCTTTTTTCTCAAGTTGAAGGATGGAAACCACGATTATTTCATTACCTCCTTAATTTAATTTTCAAAGAATTATATCAATCTATCACCAAATACTGCTTACTGGTGTAAATCTTACCCAGGTTCCTCTAGTAAATTTAAACTAACTCTACTACTATCACTATTACTTAGTAAAGCATGCAGGTAGTTAAAAACAAATAGTATATAATAGCCCTAAACGAGAAGTAAGGATCCTTCTTTAAATTTTTTTTTAATTTATTTTGAGAGAGAGAGTGGGGAGAGGGGCAAAGGGAGAGGGAGAGAGAGTTTTAAGCAGACTCCATGCTCAGCGTGGAGCTGGATGCAGGGCTCTATCTCACAACCCTGAGATCAGGGCCTTGAGATCAAGATCGAAGCCTAGATGTCGCTTAGCTGTCGTGCCAGCCAGGCACCCCAGTGAAGAACTCTTCTACCTTGACCTTTCCTTTGTGGTAAACAGTTAAAACGTACATAAACACACACACACACACACACACACACACACACACACACATGCACTTTTGGTGGTTACAACTGACATTTTGAACAATAGGATTAGAAATCTGTTAAACTTTAGACAGTTATCTTGCTTCAAAGATGAGACACTTAGCTTAATTGTATTAACTTCTTTTTTTAAGATTTTATTTATTTATTCACGAGAGACACAGAGAGAGAGGCAGAGACACAGGCAGAGGGAGAAGCAGGCTCCATGCAGGGAGCCCGATACTGGACTCGATCCTGGATCACACCCTGAGCCCAAGGCGGATGCTCAACCACTGAGCCACCCAGGTGTCCCAATTGTGCTAACTTCTGACTTGTCTTCCTTCTTCCTGAATGTTCATGATTCCATTAGTTCATTCTTCTGTAGGTACCTTTATATATTTAGATGATATACTTAAACATCTATCCCATGTTCCATCAAATTTAATTTTTAAAGCATTTTTATCACAAAATAAAAACCCCCAATTGAAGACTACATGGAAGAAAAATGCAGAGCTTAATGCAGGTGATTATCTGTGTGCCTACCACAAAGAATACATAGTAGAAAATGCTAACAGCCTGGAAACCCCTCCATACTTCGTCTCCCTCACAATCCTTCTATCGCTTCTCTAAAGATTACCATACCCCTAACATATAGGTAGATAATCTCTTGCTTTTCTTAATACTTCTACCACTTGCAATCTTAAAGACTATAGTTTTGTTTCACTAATTTTGTATTTTATACAAATGTGATCATACCTTATGGTTTCTTTTGTGCTCGGCTTCTTTGACTAACGTAATGTTTACATCAACTGCTGTTATATGTATTCATTCATTTCCATCACTGTATAATATTTTATTGTAAAATATACAAACACACACAATTCATCCACTCTGATGTTGATAGGTATTTAGGTTATTTATAGATTTGGTACATTTCATATTTATTGGCCATTTATTATATCCCCTTTTGTGATGTGCCTTTTCTTGCACATTTTAGATCTCTATGGGCACTCATTTTCATGTTGATTTTGAGGAGTTTCTATTCTGCAAAAAAAGCCTTTTGTTAATCATATGTGTTCAAAATATCTTCAACTCTGTGGCTTAACTTTTCAACTTTCTCAGTATTTATCGCTACCTTATCTCTATATATACCTTTTGCATTTAGGTTTATAGTCTACCTGGGTTTTCTTTTGTGTATGCATATGGAGTGAGGTAGAAGTCAAATTTCATTTTTTCCATATGGTTTTTCTCAGTTAAAATATAGTCCTTTTCTCCCTACTTTGAAGTGGCATCCTTACCATAAACTAAACATTCAAAAGTATACGGGCCTTTTTCTGGACTTTTTTTTTTCATTGTAGAAATCCATTTCTCTATCTTTATTCTCATTGCCTATTACTATCATTTTATAAATAAGTTTTGATATCTAGTAAAACAAGTGTACCCACCTTGTTCATTAATGTCATCTTAGTTATTATGCCTGTACTTTTGTGTTTCCATATACATTTTAGAGTCAGCTTGTCAGGTTCAAAATTAAAATTGTATTGGAGTTATGTTAAATCTATAGAGTAAATTGTAGAAAACTGATACGCTCACATAACTGATTGTTTTGATCCATAAATATAGTATGCCCCTCTATGATGGTTAATTTTATATGTCAAATTGGCTGGATTAAGGGATGCTGAGATAGTAAAACATTATTTCTAGGTGTGTCTGCAAGGTTGTTTCAAGAAGAGATTAGCATCTGAGTCAATAGACTGAGAAAGAGATCGACCCTCACCAATGAGGGCAGGCAGTTTCCAATCCATTGAGGCTACAGAGAACAGAAAGGCAGAGAAAAGACAATTCGATAGAAATCCCTATTTCTTCTTGAGCTGGGATTTTCATCTTCCTCTGCCCTTGGTCTTTAGAGCTAATGGTTCTCTGACCTTCAGTCTGTGCCCCCCTTCCCCACTGCCTGTCTTGCTGTTAGCCCTTCAGATTTGTACTAAATTATTCCATGGACTTTCCTGGTTCTCCAGCTTGTAAATAGCCTGTATTGGGACTTCCAGCTTCTAAAACCATATGAGCCAATTTCTGATAAATCACCTTTTATACCTACCAATCTATCTATATATCCTATTGGTTTTGTTTCTCTGGAGGACACGACTAGTATAACCTTCATAAATTTAAATCTTTTGATTGCTCAGATTAATAGTTTAGTCTTTTCCATATAGAAGTCTTCAACATTCTTAGTTACATTTATACTTAGGTATACGGTATATTTAATATAATTTTTTTAATTTATTTTTTATTGGTGTTCAATTTACTAACATACAGAATAACCCCCAGTGCCCATCACCCATTCACTCCCAGCCCCCGCCCTCCTCCCCTTCTACCACCCCTAGTTCGTTTCCCAGAGTTAGCAGTCTTTACGTTCTGTCTCCCTTTCTGATATTTCCCACACATTTCTTCTCCCTTCCCTTATATTCCCTTTCACTATTATTTATATTCCCCAAACGAAAGAGAACATATAATGTTTGTCCTCTGATTGACTTACTTCACTCAGCATAATACCCTCCAGTTCCATCCACCTTGAAGCAAATGGTGGGTATTTGTCATTTCTAATAGCTGAGTAATATTCCATTGTATACATAGACCACATCTTCTTTATCCATTCATCTTTCGTTGGACACCGAGGCTCCTTCCACAGTTTGGCTATCGTGGCCATTGCTGCTATAAACATCGGGGTGCAGGTGTCCCGGCGTTTCATTGCATTTGTATCTTTGGGGTAAATCCCCAACAGTGCAATTGCTGGGTCGTAGGGCAAGTATATTTTTAACTCTTTGAGGAACCTCCACACAGTTTTCCAGAGTGGCTGCACCAGTTGACTTTTAAAAAATCCATTTTCCTGGTGTTTTTGCTGTTATGTAGACATTACATCCATTGTGTTAGCTAAAATAATATTTCCATTTTTACTCTTTTTTTTGCACTTTTTCCTAATACTGAAAATCTGTGTTTTTTATTGTAGCATCTCAAGCATATATTTTTAGTGCAATTACTGATATATTTGGGCATATATCTACCATCTTGTTCTATGATTTGTATTCATCCTGTCTGCTCTAATTTTCTTTTCCACTGGTCTTGCTATTTCTTTTAGATAGATCAAATATTTAAAAAAATATTATTTCCTTTTTCCTCTTCTCTTTCAGTTTGGGAGTTATGTATATTTATAAAACAAGTTTATAAAAAAAAATAAAATAAAACAAGTTTATTACCATACAGTTTACAACTACATCTTTGTTGTTTTATCTTTTATCAGTGTTTTATCTTTTATCAGTGTTTAATGTTCAGTGATACCTTATCTACTTCCAGGACACTGGAAGAATATGAGGGTGTTAGAAACATTAGAACATTTAAAAGTCTTGTACCCACTCAGTTTATTTGTTACTCAATATGACATAAAGAATTATTAAGTTATTAATTATTATTAAGTTTAAAAACTTAGCACCCATTGACATATACTCATATATTTTAAATGTTCATTACTCTTATCTATTCCCACCTTAATCTCCAATTATGTATCTGGAATCATTTCCCTTGCACCTGAAGAATGACCTTTCTATATGAATGTGTGTTTATATATATTACATTAGTATATACACATATAATAATTTTGCGTGTGTACCTATGTGCATATATTATATATGATGTGTCTATTGTTAAATTCTGTCAGTTTTTGTACAAAAGTTTTTTCATTTCATCTTTATTCTTTGTGTTTTTTTTGAGATTTAATTAAGACACATGAATCCTTTTTTATAACTTTATTTTTTATTGATGTTTAATTTGCCAACATATAGCATAACACCCAGTGCTCATCCCGTCAAGTGTCCCCCTCAGTGCCTGTCACACAGTCACCCCCACCCCCTGCCCACCTCCCCTTCCACCACCCTTAGTTCGTTTCCCAGAGTTAGGAGTCTCTCATGTTCTGTCTCCCTCCCTGATAATTCTTTGAAGCATATCTTTGTTGAGTAAACTATTACAGATTGGCTGGTTTCCATTTTTCCATCAAAAGGTCAGACCTAGTCTAATTTTTGCTTCTTTGAAGGTTTCTCTCTTTTTATACTTGGTTATGTTAAAGTGTTCTGTTTGTCTTTCTTTTTTTCAGTTTTTGGTTTTCTAAGATGTATTTAAATGTATTCTTAGTTAAATTATCCTGCTTTGGGCTCCTTGGGTTACCTGCATATGAAGATTAATGTCTTTCATGACTTGGAAAAACAACAGACTTGATCTCTTTCAAGTAGTTCAAATAATACTTATATATTATTCTCTTCACCTTCTCCTTTTGGGATTCTAATTAAACATACATTAACATATTTTAATATTTAAAATTCCTCTAGCACACAAAAATGTTTATTTTAGAAATTAATACAAAATACATAAGAAAGTATTGAAGATTACTTCTAATTTCATATGACCTTTAGAAGATTCTGTTAAGAACCAAATACATTTTATTGGAATTTTTTTTTATTTTATTGGTATTTTGATTGGGTTTTAATAACTGGCTCATGGTTTTGGAAATAATTTGAATCTTAGCAAAGTTAAGATTTCCTCTCCTGGAGCCATATTCCAATTTCGGAATCTTATACCATTTTATTTACCTATATATTTATTTTGAGTGGTAATAGATAGTTTAAGGAAAATTATTTAATTTTTGTATAATTATAGTTTTACTCCACAGAATTATTCATTTGATTCATGTGTCTTCTTTTCCAGAACCACAATGCTTATTCCAAGCATTGGCTAAAACTCACTGTATAGTATTGGATAGTAGCACCAAGAGTTGGCTTCTTTTTCCTTTTTTAGATGGCTTGATGAAGATGTAATTCATATACCATTAAGTTCACTCATTGAAAAGGTGAATTCAATGATATTTAATATGTTCACAGAGTTGTGCAACCATGATTGCAATCAATTTTAGAAGATTTTATTACTGTCCCAGCCCAAAATAAAACTATGCTCATTAGCAGTCACCACCATTAATATTTTATCTTCTCCCCACATCCTGGGAACCCCTGATCTACCTTCTGTTTATCTAATTGGGACTTCTCATATAAACGAGGTAATACAAAATACTTTTTTATTACCGACTTGTTTCACTCACGTTAATGTTTCTCAAGGTCTATCAGTTCCGGAGAATGCATCAGTACTTCATTTCTTACTTTTATTGCCAAATATCTCACCATATGGCTATAACATTTTATGTATTCTTTACCAGCTGACTGACATTTCGTCAGCTGTTTCCTTTTTTGGCTATTATGAAGAATGCTGCTAAGAATATTTGTAGACACATTTTTGCATGGACATATATTTTAATTTCTTTTGGGTATTTATCTAGGAATGAAATTGCTTGGTTGTATATTAGCTCTGTTTAACATTCTAAGGAGGGATACCTGGGTGGTACAGCCGTTTAGCACCTGCCTTTGGCCCAGAGCGCCATCCTGGAGACCCGGGATCGAATCCCACGTCGGGCTCCTGGTGTATGGAGCCTGCTTCTCCATCTGCCTATGTCTCTGCCTCTCTCTCTCTCTCTCTCTCTGTGACTATCATAAATAAATAAAAATTTTTAAAAAAGAAAAAAATAACATTCTAAGGAACTGCCAAACTTTTCCAAAGAAGGTATACCTTTTTACGTATCTGCCAGAAATGTGTGAGGATTCCAATTTCACCACCAGCCAACACCAGTTATTATCTCCTTTATTATAACCACTCTGCTTGGTTTGAAGTGGTATCTCATTGGGGTACTGATTTTTATTTCTATTAATGGCTAAGGATTTTGAGCCTCTTTTCATGGGTGTATTAGCCATTAGTATATCTTCTTTGAAGTAAGTTTTGTGCAGATACGTTGCCCATTCAAAAATTATATTGTTTTTTGTCGTTGAATTATAAGACTTCTTTCTATTTTCTGATTATGAATATCTTATCAAAGAACATGACTTGAAGACATTTTATCCCACTCTGAGTTGCCTACTTATTGCCTTTATGTTTCACTTTGAAGCCCAAAGGAGTTTTTTTTTAGTATTTAAAAAATTTTAATGAAGTCAAGTTTATTTAGTTTTTCTCTTGTTGCTTGTACTTTTGTTGTTATACGTAAGAAACCAGCGCCTAACCTAAGGATACCAAGATTTACTCCTATGTTTTATTATAAGGACTTAATAGTTTCATCCTACTTCTTTAGAAAATTCAAGCCATATCTGTGCTGGATATCTGTTCTCCATTCCTAATATATTTCATCTTTACCTCAATTCTCAGATAGAAGCTAATTTAGGAGGAGCCCCTCTTGCCAGCTGGAGTTCTATTTGGAGTGATGTGTACTGCTACTTCCACATTCTGATGATCCAAAGCAGCAGTGGAATCTCAAAGGAAGTTGCCCATCTTCTGTCTCATGGCCAACCCTACTCCATCCTTTAACTCTCTAAATTAGCTGGTAGTAGTAGATTTGGCCAGTATCTTCTCTACCTACTTCCTGTGACGCAGACCACCTTTTGAGGTAGAAAGTTGATTTTTTTTTTCTTATTCAATCAAGAGATATCTACAAGTCCCTTAGCAGAAATCACTTGTAAAAGGTGCATTCACAGTCTTAAGCTCTGTATTTTCCCTCTTTTAATACTTTTGCCCAACACAGTGCTAACCTACGGTGGGAGCTCAGGAAATATTTAAGTGAATCAATTTAGTTGAATTATTTGAGGTATACACAGAAAATGGAGGGGGTGAAAAGTGGACAGAAGAGGGGAGTGAAACACTGTTCAGGCTACCATCTTTATTTGGAAATATTTCCCATCAAGCAAAATTTTGTGCTTTACATATTTATTTATGCTCCAGCCTCAGTTAGAACCACTATTTTCCAACTTATTCATCTTCTCACTTGTAGACTCATATGAATTGTTAGTATCATGGTATCTTTTTAACTGGTCCTTTGTCTCCAGTTTCGCAGCAACTCCATCTATGCACAATTATCAGATCACTTTTCCTAAAGAAATTTGTTATAAAGTTACTTATGTGTTCAAAATATTGTGACTGGCTTTCTTGTCTATAAAATAAATCACATTCTTTAGCTTCGTGGGCATTTTAAAAATAAATTAAAATTAGATCTTTTCTTCCTTTATTTTCTTTTTTGTTTTTATTCCAACAGATATCAAATTCTGCTTCCTTGCCTCAGGGGAGGAATGTGGTTGAGCATAAAATAGATGTTACTGTCAAGAAAATTTCCTCTTTGGCTTCTGTTTCCCTAAAGATTAAACCTATTGAGGAGAATCTGCCATGAGTCTAATAGGGAGAGTAGAGAAAATGAACGCATCTGGGTGAGCTGTTTCCCTCTGACTGAAGAGAAATTTCCCTGAAATGAAAAGGAAAAAGGTCTTTGGGTCCCGTGAGTAACAGGCTTGAGACCCTGTTTCCTGGCTGTGCCTTGGGGAAAAGGCAAGATTTGAAAAAAAAAATGACTGTGGGCTCTGATGTGAGTTGTTGATGCCTTTGCCCCAATCATGCATTGAAGGCAACAGTCAGTGGACTTGAAATGAACATACGCACTGGAACAATTTGCTTCCTGATCAATGACTGACGATCAGAGGAGCCTGCTCAGTGTTGCATTGCTGCATAATTCCCTGTATCGTTTGGTACTGCCCTGGGAAAGGATCTTCAAAAATGACTTCAGTTGAAATCCCCACCTGTATGACAAGCCTTTAAATAAAGGCTTGAAGTCAAAATGAACTCCAAAAAAATAATAAGGAAATACTGAAACTCTGGTAGACCAGGGTTTATGGACTTTTAAGTTTTGTTCATTACACTTGACTTTTAGCTCTAGCTATTTCAGCACAGTTTATGATAAACTTACTAGCTATCTAAGAAATCTTCTCTTTGTATTTCAAGACCCAGCTCACATGGATAACACCTTTAAATCCCCAAGCAGAATTCATCACAGCTGTGTCTTTTTTCTCATACTGAGTCAAATGTATATATGCCTTCATAACAGCTTGGCACTTAGCAAATTTATTGAAGTTAAGCATTGTTCATTTTTATAGAGGAGCATTGAGTGGTGTCTATGTCATGTTAAGTCCTGAGTCCCCGTGACCTACCACAGTAACTAGGGTACACTTTGTGCTCAGTAAACATTTTTAAAATTATATTATATTCATTATTCTTTTATTTTGCATTTTTAAAAATTTAGTTTCACAAATACATGCCAAAGCTATGAATTGCAAGCTTCCTGACATAATAGAAATGTTTTCACATAAAACCTTCTTATTTTTAGACTATGCAAAGCTATCAACTGAAATATAAATGATTACCTGCACAGAATGCCAATGGCTTCAGATAAAAAAAAATTCAGTGACATAATTTCCAGGCGATAATATTTGCCTTGTGTTAAGAAACCTACTGAGGTCTTGGCAGTGTTGAAAATTGGACCCAAAGCTCTCCATCCAGATGAAGAAATAATAGCAAGGAAAAATTTGAGCATGATTTGAGTAATGTATGAGATGTAATTTCCATTAGTGCATATAAGCAGTGGAACTAGACAGTGGGAAGAGAAAATAAATGTATACCTGGGGCTAGAAAAGGATTTGGGGCAGCAGATTCTAAGTCAATTGCTAGAAGAAAGGCCAAGGTAAAGCAGCAGATCCAGAGACAATGTTTTTGGCAAAATTTTAGCATTCCTGTAGGCCAAGTAAAATTGTCAATATTTTAAGAAGTATAGTTTTGCAGAAAGGGCTAGTGGTTAGTAGCAATTAAAGTCTGGAAGCAGGACTCTAGATAGGACTTTGGTTCCTTGGGAAGCATCTGTCCAGAGCTTCTTGTCTTTCCTTAACATTCAATCTATTCTCTATCCAAAAGCCAAAGTGATTATTGTTCAAATGTAACCTCAGTCCTGTTACCCCTGACTCCCAGCCTAACACCCTTAAATGGCTCCCTGTTGCACAAAAGATAAAGCCAAAGCTTCTTAATATGGCATACAGGACTCCTCATGATTTGGGCATTGGCTACCTTTCCAGTGTCATTGTCATTTCCTGCCTCATATTTTATATTCCACCTACATAGACCTACAATAAGGTCTTTGATGCCAACATGCTTTGGATTCAGGTGATTAAAATTCAACTCAAACTGGCTGCAGTAAAAGGAAAAATTTGTTGACTGGAAAATTTATGAGGGATTGAGACATCCAACCCTTTGAGAGGGCAGAGAGTCTCCCAGGCCTAAGCAACACTTGGTACTAAAGATAGTCACATCACCAAAGCGCTCTCTCTCTCTCTCTCCTGATAGATGATAGATAGATAGATAGATACTTCTTTTTAACTTTGCTTTTGTCTGTTTATTAGATCCATTCTCTATTAACACACAAAACAATTTGTATTAGGTTAAATGGTGCCCCCCTCCAAATTCATGTCCACCCTGAAATTCAGAATGTGCCCTTAGTTGGAAGGAAATAGTGTCTTTGCTGAGTATAATTAGCTAAGATGAAGCCATACTGGATGAAGGCATGCCCTACCTCCAGTGACTGGTGTCCTTGTAGGAGGAGGGGAGGACATGCAGACGCACACAGAGAGGAAGGTCATGTGAAGATGGAAGCAGAGATTCGAATGATGATGCCACAAGTCAAAGAATACCCAGGATTGCTGAGAGCCACCAGAAGCTACAAAGAGGCAAGGAAATATTCTTTCCTAGAGCTTTCAGAAGAAGGATAGCTCTGCTGACACCTTAAGTTTGGACTTCTGGTCTCCAGAACAATGAGAAAATAAATGTCTATCCTTTTAAGCCACAAGTTTGTGACAGTTGCCCTAGGAAACTTCTACACTGACCAGCCTATCTAATACTGCAACATGACCACATCCCCCAGACTCCGCTTTCCCCAACTTACTCTTAATTCTCCTATTACTTGTGACCTACTAATTTTCAACTACAGTCCATCAGTCCCAAGATGCAGTGCTTTTTGTCATATTTTACTATCTCTGAAATAGTAATACATCTTGCAACTAATGGCCTGTCATATTTACTTACCACTCATTTTTTTGTTTCTTACTGGTGTCTAAAATACTAGTGGGCTTTATAATCAGTGGCATCTTAGATGATATGAGATATGGTTTTTATTATACATTGTTTATTGTCTTGTTTCCTTTATCCCACCCACCCAGATACCACATAAGAGCAAGGATTTGCTTACTTGCTTTGTCCCCTTCTCTGTCCTCAGCATCTAATCTGGTGTCTGGAATAGATTAGGTATTGAATATATGAAAGGATAGTGTCTTCTCAGCAAACTGAACTGAAGTTGTTTTCCTAGATATTGAGAAATAGCTACTGACTCTCTCACTTTTGAAAGAACCTCTGGAAGAAGATTTAACTTCTTTCTTTCCAATTATTCTCAGTTTGCTGTTAGTCATTTATATTGACATCTATGCATGTTAATAACAATGTGAGTTTGCAAATATTTAGCACTTTGAGAGTTTAAACCTTTTTCATCTTTGTCACCTTTGATAAAATTTGCCTAATTCACAAGGCTGTGAGGTTATTTTCATTTTAAAGATGAGAAAACAGATTTAGAAGGGCTCAGGCATTTGTCTAAAGTCAACTAAATAATAATCCATAGGTCATCAAAGATTTCCTAGTGCTCCTAGGCCAGTGTTCTGTTTTGGGTCATCCTCCTATAAATGCTATAATTTACCACATAGAGGACTTTAGAAATCCATGCAGATTCTCATGATTTGCTGGGAATTTTTAGAATATAAAAGAGAAATCAGAGGAACAGATGGCAATGAATTATATATAGCAACACATTTTTAAATGGCATAAGTAATCTACACTTCAAATATGTATTTGTGGAGACAGATATGTTAATGAGATATGGATACATTTATATACATATGTAATATGTATAATTGTATTATAAATATATCAGAGATAAAGACACCTTGGTAAGGGCATCCCTGTTTCCCTCCTTGGGGCTCATTCATTCACAAAAATTGAGATTAATATTGAGGTGTAGGTTTTTACCCTTGATATAAAAAGACATGCTGTTGTTGAGAGTAGTTCTAATTATTTTCAAATGTAGTATATACTGTGTAGCAAAATATGACATGCTTTCTTGCAATGTATTTTAACAAAAAATTGAGTAGATGTGAAGAAAGCTGGCATGTAAAGCCAAAACACACAATGATTATCATGTAAATCAAAATTGCTCTTGACTTTGGAGCATAAATTTGAGCTATGTTGCATTCTGGGAGTCTAGTTTGAAAGACACAATGAGAGATGCCTGAAACTATTTTGGGTTTGTTCCCTGCCTGTGCACAGCTTTTTGACACTCCTGCATTTTTCAGTTTTATGTCATTTCTAGCACAATAGGTAAGACAGGTGAGTTCCATTGTTGGACTGGGCCACAGTTTTGTTCATTTTGATATGCTAAGCATCAAGAACAATGAGGTTTTTGTTGATGCTTCTCTTTAAAAAAGGATGAAGAGAGGCAAAACCAAAATTGATTAATACTATCTATAACATGGTTTTTTTTTAATTTTTTTTATTTATTTATGATAGTTACAGAGAGAGAGAGGCAGAGACACAGGCAGAGGGAGAAGCAGGCTCCATGCACCGGGAGCCCGACTTGGGATTCGATCCCGGGTCTCCAGGATCGCGCCCTGGGCCAAAGGCAGGCGCCAAACCGCTGCGCCACCCAGGGATCCCTATAGCATGGTTTTTAAGGAGTCTTCAGCCTTGCATTGAAGGATTTCCACACTATAGGCCCAGTCCACCCTTCCATTCCCATCACATATTACCCCTGCTCTGATCATATGCTCTAGTCAAACTATACTAAATGGGGATCCTTCAAATTTTTCTTATGGGGGGATCCCTGGGTGGCTCAGTGGTTTAGCGCCCGCCTTCCGCCCAGCACGTGATCCTGGAGCCCCGGGATCGAGTCCTGCATCGGGCTCCCTGAATGGAGCCTGCTTTTCCCTCTGCCTGTGTCTCTGCCTCTCTCTCTCTTTCTCTGTGTCTCGCATGAATAAATAAAAATCTTTAAAAAATATTTTCTTATGTGCAAGACTTTCATTACATCCTAAAGTCACATTGCATATGTACAAACCTAAATGGCTTTCTTCTTCCCCTTCCCTTTCAAGTTAATATTAGCTAAGTGACTGGGGACCAGATAATGGAGTCAGACTAAACAGAGTTAAAATCATAGCTCTCTCACCTGTTTTCTGTGTAATCTTGGACACATTACTAAACTTTTCTGGCCATCGATTCCTTCATGTACAAAATACAATAATGTTATATGTGCCTCAATAGTACAAGAAATAATGCACATACAGCCTATGGCATTAGGTTCTTAAGAAATAAATATACATATATAAATTAGTATATATACATATACATATATAAATTTAGATATATGTATATATCCCAAAAGAATCAAGTGGCATGAAAGCATATCCAAGCTAATTCAGAGTTCATTAAAAGTACTTTGGTTAAAAAAAAATAAAAATAAAAGTACTTTGGTTATAGAACACCTATGGATCCACTCATCATATGTTTGTTTGTTTGTTTTTTTTTGAAGGAGAATGATGGTCAGAAATTATAGTAGCTTCCTGGAGCTGCCATAAGAAAGTACCACCAACTGGGTGACTTAAACCACAGAAATCTATTATTTCATGGCTCTGGAATCTAGAAGTCCAAACTTTGAGGTGGGAGCTCTCCTTCTGAGAGCCATAAAGGAGAGATCCATTTCAGGCCTCCCCCTTTGGCTTCTGGATGGCAGTCTTCTCCCTGTGTCTTCACATCATCTCTCTATATATGTCTGTCTCTGTCCAGAAGTTTCCCTTTTTATAAGGACACTGTTATATTGGATTAGGACCTATGCTAATGACTTCATTTTAAGTTGATTATATCTGCAAAGACCCTATTTTATTTCCAAACAAGGTCACATTCACAGGTACTGGGGATTAGGAATTAAAATTTGGAGGGACAATTCAACCCATTATAAGAATTAAGATGGTGAAAAATAGGGCCAAAGGCCAAAGAGGGACGGTGGAGTCAATGCAGTAGCTCTGAGGCCTAAACTCAGAAAGTAGTGGTGCCAGGCTGAGTGTTCCCTTCTCACTTTGAATAGAGGGGACTGGCTGACTGTAATTTGTGAAATTGTCTTCATATTTCCCAAATCAGTTCTTACATTTGAAGGAGTTTGGTCTTTTCTGAAAGCATGTCTGTGATAAATTAAAAGCATTTCCACACAATTATATAAAATCTGCCTAATATGCTAACCCTAAATTAGAAATTTCTCTAGGAAATACAAGGCCCTACTCTGGGGCTTAAATTATGATTTGGTACAATTCAAATTAAGTGTTATTACTTTCATAGAAATAATAATAATAATGCACATAGAGAAATCACTTTTAATAGATTTTCCAATTGACCTGAATAAAAAGATAGCAGCTATGCATTTGCACTAGGAAAGAAGCTCATCAGGACGCTACTTGTGAGGCTTCTATACCAATGTATTTGGTGAGAAACTCAGAACGTTATTTTAAATAAATTACACCGTTAATATTTCCTCTTATTGCTAGATCTGATCTACTAGTCTATAATTCTAATATGGCTTCAGTAAATATGCCTACTGTATACAGAATGTGTCTAAGGCGATATGTTATAGCCCCAGATGTGCTCACATGGAGACATACTTCAGTAGGCTTAACATTAATTACCATTGGTTGAAATTTAGTTGCTGACTCCATTTACATCCTAGGGGATGCTTCCTTTTAGTTAGGTAAGAGCAGTCAGCTTTCTGGCTTTGAAATACAAGATATTTGGCTTTTTATCTTTCTTTCTCTGCCATATTGCTCTGTTCCACCTTACCATCTGCTACCCCACACTCCACCCTCAAAAACTGTACCTCCATAAGTTCAGAAAAAAGAGAAAAGAATTAAGTAAAAAATGGCCTGTTTTTCTCTTGCAAGGTCATGTGTTTAAATGTAACATCTTGGCTGCTAAAAAGAAAAATAATACCTTTTATGTAATTAAAGCGGGCACAATCCTCTGCTCTGGTTCCATTTATTTCCTCTTTAACAAATGTCAGCATCTTGGCTGAATATCTGAGTACCTGAGTCATAATTTCCAATGTTTTATTGCTGTGTTATCTATAGTCTCTCCCATCTTCAGATTAGATACATGATAGGTAAGTTTCATGTTATCTTTCTCTTGTAGCAGGGGCCCAGAATTTCCAGGACTAAGACTTTGCTTTCTGACTAATGTTCTGTAGGGATATATACCTTTGGCATGCCACTCTCACCTATTCCCTAGCCTAAGTCCTTTCTTTTGTACTCAAACCTCAAAATAATATTATCTGACCACTTTGCCAGGTAAACTTTGGCCTGATCCATCTTTCCTTTCATTAAGGAATGAGCTAACAGTAGATATAGGTGAGAATGAAAAGCAATGTTCCATAAAATATAAAAATGACTGAGAGCATCTAGAGAATATAGGAACAATTCTTTATTCTTAGGTCAGCATATATTTTACTGAGCATCTACTATTTACAAAACACTATCTGGGATATAAGGAGGCATAAGGAATCACCCTTTCCCTCAAGACATTGATCACTAGTAGAGTCCATGGGACATAATATAACAAAGCAGAATGCAATAACTGCTATAATTAACATCCAAACAATGTTCTGTAGAAGGAGTGAAGGAAAAATAATGTGTTGTGGTTACATGGATATCTCCAAAGGTACATGATATTTAACCTGAGTTTAGAAAGATGGGTAGCATTTCAATAAATGATAAAGAGCCCACTAGGCTGAATGGTGTTATCCTAAGAATGGAGATGTGGAAGTGTTTAAAACATGTAAGAAAAGGCAGATGATTTGATGGGGACCTAAATATGCTTTTCAATACTTCAAAATATTTTCTTTCTTTCTGAAAACTTCCCTAATTCTCTTGGGCCAGTTAAAAGTCATTCATATGGTACTATTTCTGGATTCTAAAATTGACCCAAGCTATATAGAGAGACAGTGCTTCTTCACTCATAAACATAAATGATAATTCATAACTAACAAGGGTTTGAGGAAGATCAAATGAGAAAATATGTGGAAGGGTTTGGCATCAAATCAAAAACTTAGCAAATTATGTTCAGTGATACTGCATCTTTCACTTTTTGAGTTTGTAATTATATATTTTGTTTTATTTTTGTCTCTCCAATCGATTGTAAATTCAATGAGAAGCTATGTTTGTCTTGTTCATCATCTGATTACAGTGTACAGTACAATATCTAAAGAAATGTATGTGCTTAAAATAAGTATTTTTTGAATGAATAACAAATAAAAGAATGTATGGACTTTAAATTCCTATAGAGATGTCATATGGCTAATATTAATGTGTTATATCCTTGACCCTTTTCCTATCTGTGACTATAAAAACAATTATAAAGGCTTAAGCCTATTTGTGAATCAATTCCATGGCCTTGGCTCGATTAGTGCTACTCCCCCATATATCAAACATTCCTTATGAAAAGTGAAATATGCAGCCACAACTTAGTGTTGACCAGAATTTAGAGAAATGAATATTAGAGTTAGCAACAGCCTCTGGGTCTTCTAGTACAATCCTAACCTTTTACAGTTAAGGAAAATGAAGATCAAAGAAGGAAAGGGACTTGACCAATTCTGACAACTTACTAGGAAAGCCAGGGCTAAAACCCTAGTCCAGTCCTCATTCCAGAATATAATGTTGAATTTTCAACTTCCATCAAACTAACCAGAAAGTTTAATGTGCTGTGACTGGTTTTCTTCAGAGGCTATAGTTTAAAGGATAAAGGTTAGCAAATCATGTTCAGTGTGTATCTAAACCATGATCTTCAGGGATTTCCCTTTGTTTCAAAACTGTTTCACCATTTTATTGATTCAACTGATTTGATGATTCAATCAATGTCATCATTATTAGGGGTATTCCATAGGCAGTAAATAGCTTTTTTATAAACTGCTATGTTACGGAATTCTGTCAAAATTGGCCTAATATAACAATTTCATTAAACAGAAATGTTAGAATAACAAACTCTAGAGCAACAGACAGCCTAAAACTACCCTCTAGGAATGCCAAAGGCATCGGAGTCGGCTAAGGATATTGCTGAGATTAGGCAATTTTCTTTTCCTTGAAAACTAACACCAAGAGGATAGAGAGTTTAAAAAGCAAAAATAAAACAACAAGCCAACAAACAAGTAATGAATATAAAAGCAGAGCCTATTTGAAAAAGAATGATCTGGATTGTAGTATCATCATCATCATCATCATCATCATCATCATCTACTGAGAATTTATCATACACTATAAATGTTCTGATTCCATTTTGATATCTTCTAATTTATTCCTCTCAGTAGTCCTGTGATAAAAGTATTTTTATCCTGATTTTTTTTTGTGATAGAAGTATTTTTATCCTGATTTTTCAAAGGAAGAAACCAAACTATTCACAGGTTGAGTGAGCTAACAAATTTCCCATGTTTTCTTGTACAGGGTAGTGGATGCATATATGGAGAGATTATAATTAATGAGACAATGCAAGGTAGAATGAGCAGAGCCATGGGGCAGGAAGAACCAATGTGAAGAAGGATGAAGGTAGACAAATAGCAGTAGCATCAGACAGGATGCTTCATGTTCCAAGACACAGACTGGAAAGAACTGACAGGACCAGGTGATTAATGGAGTGTGGGAAGGAGGAAGTTGAGAAAAAAGCCAAAGATGACTCACAAGGTTCAATACTCAGAAGTAAGAATGGCAAACTTGAGAAAGGAGCATCTTTGATAGAGAGTGAAAATGAGGGATGGATATTTTATTTTAATTTTCAATTGATTGAAAACCAGGATTCATGTAATAAGCCATTTGTGTTACCATCATTTTGACCTGTTAAGGCCAGATGCCGTGTTTTGGAGCCTAATGGTTTTCAGGTGAATATAATAAAAGTAGGCCTTTTTCTAAGGAAGCAAAAATTATGTTCATACACTATACTAGGGGATATTTCCTCTTGGCCAGCTGGCTGGGATGTGTGTTAAACACACAAGCAGATGCCGCCTACAGGTTGAGTCAAGAAGGTTGTTGCCAAATTGACTTTTACTCCCAGACTTCTCCTTCAGCAGTGTGATAGGCTTTCTAATATCTAAGTGCCTTCCAGTATTCAATAAACTTTTAACTCCGTCTGGTTTATACTCATATGGCTGACACAGACCCAAACACACAAAGATGAAACACACAAGATCAAACACACATACAGAGGCTTGTAGACAGGACAGAGGAGATCAGGCTTAATGTTCCCCAGAGAAACCAAGGTTGCAGAAGCAATGGCAGGTTATGTCCAGAAAAATAGTGATGAATACACCTAATAGAAGGTCACAAAAGGAGGCAAAATGAATTTGTACATAAAAAAAATGGTTCAGAAGAAAATAGAATCAAGAGTAAGTCACAAGTAGTTCAGGGTTAAAGCTGTGTTAAAAATGCAAATGCTCTGGGCATTCACTTTTATATAGTGATGCCTACATAGTGAAGTGGCTTGGATTGAATGACCTAGAAAACATACAGAACTGCATAGAATGAGACATTTTCTCCAAATGGCCTAAGACATTTTCTCCAAATGGCCTAAGTTACCCATGAGAATACTTATGTCCTCAGATACTAGATAGCTTATATGTAATTTTAATATTTTTTTAGGTGGGATAGACTCAGATTTCTTTAGGGTCTCATGTTTTAAACACTTGCATCTAAGCAATTGTGCTTAGATGGAAAAAAAATAAACAAATGGAGATGTATTCATTTGTAACTATAAAGAGTTTAATGCACCCATGGGAAAAAACACTAACCAAGATGTTCAGATAGAGTAGGTGTCAATTAGGCTCAAACAGCTAATGGATAGCTTACAGTAAAGTACAATACATGAGTTGCAAGGCAGGAGACAGCATATGGTGCATTACCAGCACCAAGCATAGTACTTGATATATAGTAAGACCTCATTAAATATTTGATGACTGAACGAGAAATAAAACATTATTCCAATGAGATGTAGTATTCAGTGTAGCCAAAGAAAAGTCTAGTAGAATGCATATTCTCTTCAAATGTATATGGAACATTCTCCAGAAGGGATAACATATTAGGCCATAAAACAAATCTCAAGAAATGCAAAATGATTGAAGTCATACCATGCATCTTTTCTGACCACAATACTGTAAAACTAAAATCAACCACAAGAAAAAATCTGGAAAGAACAGAAATACATGGAGGTTAGACAACCTGCTGCTAAACAATGAATGGGTCAATAAAGATATAAAAGAGTAAATAAAAAAATACATGGAGACATATGAAAATGATAACACTCTAAAATGGGATGCAGCTAAAGTAGTTCTAGGAGGGAAGTTTATACAGTTCTACCTCAAGAAGCAAGAAAAATCTCAAATAAACAACCTGACCTTACACCTAAAGGAACTACAAAGAAAGGACAAACAAAACCCAAAAGCAGTAAAAGGAAGGAAATAATAAAGATTATAGCAGAAATAAACAAAACAGAAACTAAACAACAACAACAAACAATAGAACAGATCAATGAAATCAGGAGCTGGTTTATTGAAAAGATCAACAACATTGATAAACTCAGACTCATCAAAAAAAAGGGGGAGGAGTCAAGAAAATCAGAAATGAAAGAGGAGAAATAACACCAGAGAAATACAAAGGATTATAAAAGAATATTATGAAAATTATATGCCAACAAATTGGATAACCTAGAAGAAATGGATAAACTCCTAGAAACGTAACCTCTCAAAATTGAATCAGGTATCAAAAAATTCCCAACAAACAAAAGTCTAGGACTAGATGGCTTCACAGGTGAGTTCTATCAAACATTTAAAGAGTTAATGACTATTCTTTTCGAACTATTAAAAAAAAACAGAAGAGGAAGGAAAGTTTCCAAATGCATTCTATGAGGCCAACATTACCCTGATACCAAAACCAGACATACACTACAAAAAAGAGAACTATAGGCCAATATCTTTGATGAACGTATAGACACCAAAATCCTCAAATAATATTAGCAAACTGAATCCAACAATACATTAAAAAAATCATTCACCATGATCAAGTGGGATTTATTCCTTGGATGCAAGGGTGGTTCAATATTTGCAAATCAATCAACCTGCTACATCACACCAAGAGAAAGGATAAAAACCATATAATCATTTCAATAGATGCAGAAAAATAATTTGACAAAGTACAACATTCATGATAAAAACCCTCAAAGTAGATGTAGAGGGAATATACCTTTTCATAATAAAGGCCATATATGAAAAATCCATAGCTAGCATCATGCTCAATGGTGAAAAACTGAGAGCTTCCCCCTAAGACCAGGAACAAAACAAGGATTTCAACTCTCGCCACTTTTATTCAACATAGTACTGGAAGTCCTAGCCAAAGCAATCCCCCCCCCCCAAAAAAAAAGAAATTAAAAGGCATTCACATTGATAAGTCAAACTTTCACTATTTGCAGATGACTATGATACTATATATAGAAAACCCTCAAGACTCCCCCAATAAACTACTAGAACTAATAAATGAGCTCAGTAAGGTCACAGTATACAAAATCTATACATAGAAACCCATTGCATTTCCATACACTAATAATGAGGTAGCAGAAATAGAAATTAAGAAAACAGTTCCACTTACAATTGAACCAAAAAGAAGAAAATATCTCAGAATAACCTTAACTAAAGAGATGAAAGACCTGTACTCTGAAAACCATAAAAATTGTTCTCATTCATTTGGGGAATATAAATAATAGTGAAAGGGGATAGAAGGGAAGGGAGAAGAAATGGGTAGGAAATATCAGAAAGGGAGACAGAACATAAAGACTCCTAACTCTGGGAAACGAACTAGGGGTGGTGGAAGGGGAGGAGGACGGGGGGGGGGGGTGAATGGGTGACGGGCACTGAGGGGGGCACTTGATGGGATGAGCACTGGGTGTTATTCTGTATGTTGGCAAATTGAACACCAATAAAAAATAAATTAATTATTAAAAAATACAACCATAAAAATTAATGAAAAAAATTGGAAAGATATTCCATGCTCATGGATTGGGAGAACAAATACTGTTAAAATGGCCATAGTGCCCAAAACAATATACAGATTTAATGCAGTCCTTATCAAAATACCAATGGTATTTATCACAGATCTAGAGCAAATAATCCTAAAATTTGTATGGAATCACAAAGGACTCCAGATGGCCCAAAATAAAAAAATCTTCAAAAAGAACAAAACTGGAAGTATCATGATCCCAGATTTTAGAATACATTACAAAGCTGTAGTAATTAAAACAATATGGTACTGACAGAAAAATAGACACGCAGATCAATAGAACAAAATAGAGTGCCCTGAAATACACCCATGATAATATGGTCAATTAATCCTCAACGAAGTGTGCAAGAATATGCAATAGGAAAAAGTCTGTTCAAAAAATGGTGTTGAAAAAACTGGACAGCTACATGCAAAAACATGAAGCTGGACCACTTTCTCACATCATACACAAAAAATAAATTCAAAATGGATTAAAGACCTAAGTGTGAGACCTGAAACCATAAAATTATAGAAGAGAGCAGTAATTTCTCAGGCATTGTCCACAGCCACATTTTTCTAGATGTCTCCTAAGGCAGGGGAAACAAAAGCAAAAATAAACTATTGTGGGTGCATCCAAATAAAAAAGCTTCTACACAGCAAAGAAACAATCAACAAAACTAAAAGACAACCCACCAAACAGTGAAAGATATTTGCAAATGATATATCTGATAAAGGGTTAGCATCCAAAATATATAAGGAAATGATACAACTCAAAGGCCAAAAAACAAATAATCCAATTAAAAAATGGGCAGAAGACATGAATAGGCATTTCTGCAAAGAAGATATCCAGATGGTCAACAGACACATGAAAAGATGTTCAACGTCATTCATCATCAGGGAAATACAAATCAAAACCACAATGAGATACCACCTCACACCCCTCAGAATGGCTAAAATCAGAAACACAAAAAAACAAGTGCTGGCAAGGATGTGGAGAAAAAGGAAGCCTCGTGCACTTTTGGTCGGAATGCAAACTGGTGCAGATACTGTAGAAAACAGTATGGGGGGTACTCAAAAAATTAAAAATAGGGCAGCCCGGGTGGCTCAGCGGTTTAGCGCCGCCTTCAGCCCAGGGTGTGATCCTGGAGTCCCAGGATCGAGTCCCGCATCGGGTTCCCTGCATGGAGCCAGCTTCTCCCTCTCTCTCTCTCTCTCTCTTTCTTCTCTCTGTGTATTCTCATGAATAAATAAAGTCTTTTAAAAAATTAAAAATAGAATTACTGTGTGATCCAGCAATTTTGCTACTGGGTATTTTTCCAAAGAATATCAAAACACTACTTTGAAAAAAATGCATGTACCCCCATATTTCTTGCAGCGTTATTTACAATAGCCAATTTGTGGAAGCAGCCCAAGTGTCCATCTATAGATGAATAGATAAAGAGGTGGTATAGATTCATAATGAGATATTACTCAGTCACGAAAAAGAGTGAAATCTTGCCACTTGCAACAACATGGCTGGGCATAGAGGGTATAATACTACAGTCAGAGAAAGACAAATGCCATATGATTTTACTCCTGTGTGGTATCTAGGAAACAAAACAAAGAAAAAATGAGACAAACAAAATAAGATTCTTAAATATAAGAACAAACTGGTGGTTACCATAGGGGAAGTTGGTGGGAGGGATGAATGAAATTGGTGAAATGGGTGAAATAGGTGGACTCTTAGGTACACTTACGGTAGTGAGCACTGAGTAATGTGTAGAATTGTTGACTCACTATAGTGTACTCCTGCAGTTATATAACACTGTGTGCTAATTATACTGGAATTAAAAAAAAAAGAATTAGCATATCAGATAAACTTTACAGTAAAAATAAAATAAATTAAAAATAATAAATAAAAATTAAAACACCTTCTCTGTGCCAGAACCCACAGTAGGTACGTGATCATTACACAATTTCTTTATGAAGTATATATGACAGTGCAAGATACAAAAACAAATAAGCAAAATAAAATAATCACAATATTTATAAGTATTAGAAGAAAATAAATGGGATGCCAATAACAGAGAATAGCAGGCTGCCTACTTAAGTAGCGGGGTCACAAAAGATCCACTCTTAGAAAGTAGCATTTACTTTGAAAGCTGAAATATGAGAATGAACTAGTAATATAGAGAAATAAAGTTAGATAATTCGAAGCAGATGAAATAGCAAGTATAAAAACCTAAGAAACTGGAAATAGCTTGATATGATAAAGGGACCGACAGAAATCCTTTTGTAGGTAACTTTTTTTCTATCTCTTCAACCTTTTCTCTTGGGGCCCTAAAACTTTACTCAAAGTTCTTAGTTGAGTAAATAGATATTCTTTTCAAATGTTTATTCAGTGTTTTGAGTTTGAAGACACTTAGTCCCCAATGGTCTTTTCAATCCAATTACTTTTTATGATTTGCATCATTTCCTCCCTCCCATAATCTCGATTCTTTATTTTGAATATCCTACTCTTAAAATATTTTATAAAAAGGAAAATCACTTTTATTCTTACCATTCAGAGGTGACCATTGTTAACATGTTATTATTTATCCCTGTAGTTGCTTAGAAATATATTATGAATATTTCAAGTATTTATCTCTCAAGTATCTTAGAATCTCTGCATCTGTTTTCTGTGCCCCCTTATTGTATCACTTTTTTTTTGCTCTGACTTCAGAAATGATGTTAACCTGGAGAGCTTAATCATAAATTACGTCTTCAGTGGTGGTCACCTATTATTTATCTCATTTATAGACTCATTTTTAACTTTTGACAATGGCATTTTTAACTTTTAATGAACTATTGCTTCTTTATTATAGTAAAAAACATTCAACGTGAGATCTATCACCTTAACAAATTTTAAGTGTACAATGCAGCACTGTTGTCTGTAGTCACAGTGTCATACTGCAGAACTCTGAAATTTATTCACCTTATATAACTGAAACTTTATACTCCTTGAATAGCAACTCCCCATTTCCCCCTTCCTCTGGCCCCTGGAATTACCATTCTATTATTTGCTTCAATGAATTTGATTATTTGAGATCTCTCATGCAAGTGGAATCATGATGTATTTTTCCTTCTTTGAATTATTTCACTTAGCATAATGTACTCGAGTTGATTCATGTGGTCACATATGACAAGATCTCCTTCTTTTTAAAGGCTGAATAATATTCCGTTGTATGTACATACCACTTCTTCATTGTCCCTTAGTCTGTCAGTGGACATTTGGGTTGCATCCCTGTCTTGGCTATCACAAACAAAGCTGCAGTAAATGTGGAAGTTGCAGATATCTCTTCAATATACTGATTTCAGGCCTTTTAAGATAACAACCCAGAAGTGGAATTACTCGATCATATGATAGATCGACTTTTAATTTTTTTTGAAGAACCTCCATACTGTTTTCCATAGCAATGGTACCATTTTGCATTCCCGCTAACATTGTGCAAGAGTTTCGGTTTCTTCACATTCTCACCAATATTTGTTGTTGTTTTGAAAATAGCCATCTTGACAGGTGTGAGATGATATCTCATTGCGGCTTTGATCTGCATTTCCTTGATGTTTAGTGGTGTTGATCATCTTTTCATGTGTCTGTTGGCCTTCTGTAGGTCTCTGACAAAATGTCTGTTCAAGCCCTTTGCCCATTTTTAAATTGAAATATGTGCTTTTTTGCTATTGAGTTGTAGGAATTCCTTATATGTTTTGGCTGTGAATCCCTTAAGAGTTCCACGATTTACAAGTATCTTCTCCCATTCTGCAGGTCACCTTTTCCTCTCTGTAGTTGCTTTCTCTGCTGTGCCAGAATCATTTGAAATTGATGTAGCCTCACTTGTCTGTTTTGCAATTGTTGCCTGTGCTTTTGGTGTCAAATGGTCGGACTCTTCTCCTTCCCAGTGAGAAGCTAGGATCTGAATTTTTTATCTGGTTACTCTGCACTGAGCCAGGGGAATGATTCCGGTGACTGCTTGTGTATTAGTTCAAATTGCCATCCTCTCACAGGAGTTTAGAGAATGTCAGTGCTCTGAGACAGGCGAGACAGAAACCAGTCCTTTGGACATCTCCTGGGAAAGCTGGAATGTTTGATGTGCCGTTCAGCATTTTTCTTCCCCAAGGAGAAGCTAGGGGATAAGGGGTTTCCTTATGATCATATAGGATTATCTTGGGAATAGGGATTATGGCAAGGGGATGTCCCAAATTGTCATACTGGTTTTCATATGACTAGTTTTGATGTTACTGTGGGTGCAAAAGACTCAATTATCTTCTAGATCTCTCACCAAATGAATCCATCCATGTATTGTTGAATTATTAGAGGAAGGAGCATCCAAAGCTTCCAGTTCTGTCATCTTGTTGACATCACATTGGTAATTATTTTTTTTCACAACTTTTCTGCATGTGTTCATCCTTTGAATCTCTCCAACAATCTTAATTTTACATATTTTAACAGGTTTTCTGATACCTCTTTCCAAAATCGTAATAATAGCAAACATTTTTGAATGATAACTGTGCCAGGATCTATTCTAAACACTCAGTATGTGTTAACTGATTTAATCTCTTCACAATGATTTCTTCATGGGTTAGTTCTTTTTGTTGAAATTGCTTTCACTGATGGCAATGATTTTCACCAAATGTTTTGGTGATTCATCGTTGCATCCATATTTATAGTTGAGGGACTAAACTAAATAGAATTCAAAAGCCAAATCCTAGTTAAATCCCACATTTAACCGTAAGTGAGGAGCTTAATAGGGTTGGAAAACCACAAAATACCACACTGTTTGTTCTCACATTAAATGTGTGGTACTGACCTCAGGTGGGCCTTCAGTAGCGTCATGTTGCTAGTTAATTTATTCTTCAGTCTCTGAGGCAACTTTTATACTTTCTCCATGTTCTTCAAACTTCCTTCACACCTTTTCCTGTTATCAGTCTTAGTTGATGGCCATGCTTTCTATTTCACTGAGCCAATGGAAACAGAAGGGAGAATGCACATGTTCCTTAGCTATAAGCACCTATGTCCACAGTCTCACCAGTCAATATGGGTGAACTGTCTCCTTTCTAAGGCTGACTTTTACACTGAATATCAACCCTCTTGCCTATGTAAGGACTTCACTACTACAATAATATTCTTTCTTTAGTGCATCATCAATTACCCCCCCCCACTAAATCGTTCTAAAGAACATATCAACATTCTCTAAAATGTCACCCTTAAAAAGGGCTACTTTTTAACCCTCTTTTCCTCTGCCTCACTTTTCAGTACAGTTCTTTGAACTGTTTAAACCCTTGCCTCTGCTTACTGTATATCTCTATTCTCTCGTAAACTCACCCCTATCAAGATTTCATCTTAAAAACTCCGGTGAAACAATTTTTTGGCAAAGTCACCAATGCTGTTCATGTTGACAAAGCCAATGGTTGATCATTGGTTCTCATTACATTTTATCTCTCAGCAGCATTTGGCACAGTTGAGCATTCTCTTTCTTTGAACACTTTTCTTCACATTGCTTCTGGGACACCACACTTCTCTGTTTTCCCTCCTATTTCACTGTTTCTTCTTGGTGCTCTTTGCTGCCTCCCTCTTTGTTTGAACTCAGAATGTTGCAGAGGTCAGCATCTTTCCTCTGGATAAACTCTCTCCTTAGGTAATCTCACTTATCCCTATGGCTTTTAATATTATCTATATGCTCATGAGAATCACATGTCTAGTTCTGAATTGCTACAATTGGCCTTCCTTTCAACTATGTGATAAGAGAATCAAATTAACATGGCCCAACTCAAGTTTTGCTTCCTGTCCTTTTTCCTATTTCAAGTCTCAGTCATCTTTCATGTCTCTTTTCCTCATATGATCAATCAGTTTGTCCTCTTGACTAGGTTTTAAAAACACATTCTAAAGTGCTTTTAGTGCCCCCATCCCATCATTGCAGTCAGTATAATGGGTTATATATAATAATAATAATAATAATAATAATAATAATAATAATATTCTACATCTAATATAATATATTAATTTCTGTATAATCTCACTCTAGTTTAGATACACAGGCCTCTTTGCTGTTTCTCAAGCACAACAGGCATATTCCTACTCCAAGACTACATTTCTCTTTCCTTTGCCTAGAATGTTGTTCTTATAGATATCCTCAAGGGTGTGTGTATTTTCCTTCAGTTACTTACTTAAGTAAAAGTCAGCTTAACAGTGGAATCTCCCTTGCCACTATCTAAAATTCCAATCCCAAGGCCTCCTGGCAGCACCTTTCCTTCTTCCTCCCTTTATGTTTCTCTTTAGCACATACTTTCATCTACCTACTATTGATTTTATTTATTTATCCACTATCGTATGTTTTATCTCACTCTAACACAAGCTTCTTGACAGCATGAAATTCATTCCCTCTCCCTCACCCTTCTTCTCCATCTACAAGAGCTCCTGATCTATAGTGCTTGAAAGAATGCCCAGCACATAATAGGTACCCAGTAAATATCTGGCAACTCAGTTAAATGATTTGGCAGTAAAATGAGTGGTTTAAACCTATAAGTCTACCCAAATGAACCACGGTTATATAGGATGCTAACATTTAGAGAAATTGAATGGTGTATGAGAACTTTCTGTACTCTGCAACTTTTCTGTGAATCTAAGATTTTTAAGTTCCTTTTTAAAAATTAAACAAACCTATAAGTCTTACTTTACTAACACTATAACCTAACCCGCTGAGTTAACAAAACGCTAAACATTACAATCTGAGGATAGTAAAGTGTCATTGCTAGAAAGACCCTTAAGGACCCAACGGAGTAATCCTTTTATATTATAGATGAAAAGTAATCCTTTTATATTACAGATGAGCCAAGGCTAGATTCCAGATCTCCTGATTTCTAATCAAGTGTTTTGCCTGCCTTTGCACATTGCTATTCTTTTTATAGTCAAATAAAGCCAGTTACAGTGTGAGGGAATTTTCTTATCCTTGAACTTTTGCAGCCTTTCAAACCATTCTTGACAGTCATTTATGAATGAGATCAAATATGAAAAAGTAATGTTCTCTTTGGCAATTAAGGGGCATACTCAGAATGACCAGAATCATAAAGACAAGAAATCACAAGTTTTAGCAAGAAGGTGGAGAAAAAGGAACCCTTGTACACTGTTGGTAGGAATTTACATTGGTGTAGCCACTGCAGAAAACAGTATGGAGATTTCTCCAAAATATTACACGTAGAAATACCATATGATACCATAATCACACTACTGGGTATTTACTAAAAAAAATAAAAATAAAAACACTAATTATAAAATATATATGCACCCCTGTATTTATTACAGTATTATTTACAATAGCCAAAATAAGGAAGCAACAAAACTGTCCATCAATAGATGAATACATAAAGAGGATGTGGTATATATATTTATAAAGTAAAATGAGATCTTGCCATTGTCAACAACATTCATGGACCTAGAGGGTATTAAGCTAATTGAAGTAAGTCAAAGAAGGACAAATATTACGTGGTTTCACTTATATCTCAAATCTAAAAAACAAAACAAATGAATAAACAAACAAACAAAAAACAGAAACAAACCCATTAATGCAGAGAATAGACTCACTGCTGCCAGAGGGGAGGGAATGGAGGGATGAGCAAAATGCATAAAGGGAAGTGGGAGATGCCAGCTTCCAGTTGTGGAATGAATAAGTCACTTGGATGTACAGCATAGGAAATATAGTCAATGATATGGCAATAGTGTTATATGGAGATACTTGTGGGGAGACAGCATACACTTGTGGGGAGACAGCACAATGGATAGACTTGTTGAATCACCGTGTTGTGCACCTGAAACTAGTGTAGTGTTGTGTGTCAACTGTGCTTTAATTAAAAACAATTAAGGGACATAATTATTTATTGAGTTCTGTCATAAACATTATAGATGCAACACCATTATTTGAATAGTGAAGAATAAAATCTACCAGTTTACAAACAATAGAGTTGACATAATATGTTTAATGTCAACAGAAGACCTATTATTATTTCACTTAATTCATGCTGCCTAGTATTAAATGGTATTTGTAGTCTACATTTTTCTCACAACATAATGTTAAATGACAAAAATAATCTCTTTCAAACAGGATTTGTGAGAAATCTCTTGTGTGTTCTCTTTATAACATCAAAAAAATCAGACTATGTGTTAATAGTTACATTAGTAACTTGGTAAGTGTTGATTAAAAAACAAAATGCAAGATGTAAAAGCTATTCCTACACCAGTAATAGTTTATATTAGTATATATTCCTTTATCACTAAAATGTCTACAATTACTTGAAAGAGTAGTACAAATCTGTGAGAATTTTATTCAATTCACAAATAAGTGTTAATGATTTTAGAAACATCTATGTGTTTAAAATAACTTCACACTCTCCAGAGGTTTTTTTGGTCCATGAGTTTAGGAAATCTGGTATGTGTGTGGAAGCTAACCATGTAAAATTTTGGCATAACAATGAATGGCTGGCATAGAGTATATGGATGATTTGATTCACTTCTTCACACTTGCTTGTATCCTGTAATTTTTATTAAAAAAATCATGTCTTCCGTTTATTGTTTTCAAAAATGAACAAATAGGGATCCCTGGGTGGCGCAGCGGTTTGGCGCCTGCCTTTGGCCCAGGGCGCGATCCTGGAGACCCGGGATCAAATCCCACATCGGGCTCCCGGTGCTTGGAGCCTGCTTCTCCCTCTGCCTATGTCTCTGCCTATGTCTCTGCCTCTCTCTCTCTCTCTCTCTGTGACTATCATAAAAAATAAAAAAAAAATTAAAAAAAGATTTTATAAAAAAAAATAAATAAAAGAACAAAACAAAAATGAACAAATACTCTTTTAAAATATTGCATTTTTTCTTGTCATCTCAGTTGCTCCTCAGAAATACCAAAAGATAAATAAATAAAATCTTTTTTAAAAATCCATTTCTTTCTTTAAAAAAAAGAAATACAAAAAAAAAAAAAAAAGAAATACCAAAAACCTTAAAATCTAGATGCCTGCTTAAAAATTACTGGAAAATACATTTGGCACTTTGCCAAATCTCTTTCTTTATTCCATATTCCTTTTTTGTTTCCCCTTTTCCCATTTCAATAAAACCTCTGAAATAAATACTTCATCAAAAATTGAGTTCTAATAATGGATACAAACCAATGGCTGACTTGACTTCTTAATATACCTCTTTGATTCTGAAATGCCTTGTTCATTTAATAACACCTTCTATAACATGTTCTAATAGGAGTTGAGTCGTGTCTGCCACAAAAAGATATGTTGAAGTCTTTACCCCCAGAACCTCAGAATGTGACCTTATTTAGCATAGGGTTATTACAGATGTAATTAGTTAATATGAGGTCATATTGGAGCAGGGTAAGCCCCTAATCCATTATGAATGGTTTCCTTATAAGAAGACGGTCATGAAGAGGACATCAGTAAGATGTCAGAATAGTTCTCCACATATATTCTCCAAGAGAAATGATAATTTGATAGTCATCGACAGACAAAAGTCCCTTTGTGGGAGTCCCGGGATGCAGGTAGGAAGTTGCAGACCCTTGATGGAGCCCAAGTTTGAGAAAGGTTATTTTGAGAAGGCACACCCATGCCCAAGTGGTAGGCTCACTGACCATAGTTCTGCCTACAAACCCAGAAACAGCCTTGTCCCCTGATGGACTCAGCTACAGCCCCTTGGCCTTGGACCTTCCACCAGCAACATTTGCCAAGGGATCTCAGAGAAGCCAGGTCCACTTGTGCTATATAGATTACCAGCCTACCAAAGTTGGTCCTAGTTGTGGACCTAAAGTGGCCCTGTTATGCTGTTCCATCTCCTCAGCCATGTTCTGGAGTGGTCTTGCCCACCCAGGAACTTGTAGATAGACACACACATCCTTGTCCCCAAAGTTAGGCCTGCCAACTTCAGTTCAACTATAGATCCTGAAAAGGCTCTGTATCTTGGCTCCAGCCCTTCTCAACCATGGCCTAAGATCAGTCTTTCCCAACATCAGAACTGATGGGTGATATGAGGGATGTATGATAGAATAAACAACCCTAAACATGTACAGAACTAAAAAAGATTCTAAATAGCCAAAGCAATCTTAAGAAAGAACAAAGCTGTAGGCATTACACTTCCTGATTTCAAATGATATTAGAAAGCTATGGTAATCAAAACAGTATGACATTGCCATAAAAATAGATACATAGGCCAATGGAACAGAACAGAGACCCTAGAAATAAACTGGTGCATATATGATCAACCCCTTTGACAAAGGTACCAAGAATCCACAATGGTCTCTTCAATATTTGATGCTGGGAAAACTGATATCCACATGTATAATAATAAAACTGGACCCTTATCAGACACCATATACAAAATACATTTCAAATGAAATAAAGACTTAAATGTTAAGACCTAAAAACTGAAAATCTTAGAGCAAAATATAGGGGAAAACACTTAACTTTGTTTTGGGCAACAGTTTTTTGGATTTTACACCAAAAGCAAAGACAACAAAAGCAAAAAATATACAACTGGGACTACATCTAACTAAAGAGCCTCTGCACAGCAAAGGGAACCATCAACAAAATTAAAAGGCAGCCTAGAATGGGAAAAACAACTTTATTTTTTTAGTAATCTCTGCACCCAATGTGGGACTCAAACTCACAACCCCAAGATCAAGAGTTGCATGTCCTTCTGACTGAGCCAGCCAGGTGCCCCAGAAAACCATACTTTGCAAAGGGAGTAATATCTAACATATATAAGGAACACATACAACCCAATAGCAAAAAATCAGATAATTTGATTTAAAAATGGGCCAAGGACCTGAATAAATATTTCTCCAAAGAAAACATCCATGTGGCTGACAATAATATAAAAATGTGCTCAACATCAGTAATCAACAAGGAAATGCAAATCAGAACCCCAGTGAGATATTATTTCACACTTATTAGGATTGGTATTCTTAAAAAGACAAGAGATAACAAGTGTTGGCCGGGTATGGAGAAAAGGGGACCCTGTATGCTGTACAATGTATATTCAAAAACTATACACAGATACATGGTGTTTGTCAATGTATACCCAAAGCTGAAATACAAGATGCAGGAAGTAGTTTTTGAATGGTTGCATGTTCATGGGATCAGAAAACCAGCAATTTAGTCTAGAAACAAAATTCTAGACAATAGTGGGCCTTTGGATTAGAAGGGATTGGATTATAACATGGTGAACCCTTTGGTGGGAGGATGGGTGAAAGAGATAGGTGATTGGGACTGAAGAGTTATCATGATGAGCACTGAGTAATACACGTAATTATGGAATCACTATATTTTACCCCTGAAACTAATATAACACTATATGTTAACTACACTGGAATTACCATTAAAAACTTTAAAAATAAAATAGAACAAAAAGGTGGGCCTATACGCAGAAACCATTCATACAGGTGATGAATAACAGGCCACAGGCTAAATAGGTAGAACAATTAGTTTCATGGGCTTAAAGAACTAGAATATGAAAAAAAAAAGAATTAGAATCTGTAGGAGTCATTGAAATCATGCCGGTATCTAGTGCAAGAGTATCTTCTACAATTGCTCTGCAAGTGATCAACCAGCCATTTGTTGAATCCCTCTAGTGACAATGGGCTCCCTGCTTCCTAAAGCAGACTATACCATTTTTGAACAATGCCATTGCTCTGAACTGAACTTCGCTTCCCTGTAACTTCTACCTATTGGCATATTGGTGGAGAATTGGGAGAATAAATATTGACTAAACTGAATAGAAACTGGTCCTGAGCCAGCCTTCTGAGGCCGCACCAGTTGACATTACCCAGATCTAGGACATTAGTCATAATGAATGCTATATTGAAATATGTATTTGTTAATGTCTCAAGTGTCGTAGAATGAGTTCACCAAAGTTCCTAAATGGAACTTATCCATTTATCTAGGAGATTAAATAAAATATGGATATGAGATATCTTTGTAATAGTGAAGTGCTACACAAATTTAATGGGTATTGTCACAGCAATGACACCGTCTGTCCTTGGTATGAAAATTCCGACCATAAACAAGCAGTAAAGAAGGATTGATGCTGCTGTATGAGTGAAAAGAGAATGTCCCTAGGACCACTTTTTTTGGTAGATACTCATGTTTCATTTCTGTTTTGTTTCTATCTCTATTCAGCTATGTCACAAAAAGAAGGAATCAGGCGATTATGTAGATACTGGAACAAATAGGAGTTGGATCCATGTGCTGGAAATTCAAGATAGGCAGTTGACTTGGGTTAGGTTTAGAGTATTAGATGAGTGAAGCCACTGCTACATCTGGTATCTGGTATTACAACACTTGTCGTCAAGAGAATTTGAGGAAAGAGAATTGGATGTTAGGAAGTGATATTGCTGATGAATTGGGCCACATTATGATTTGAATATTTATCCCTAAAGAACCAAAAGGTAGATACCTGACCATCCAGGAGGCCCTCTCATCCAGACTATTTCTCCCACAAAGGTTAACACATAAATTGGCACATGCACTTGAATTAGTCTGTTAATGTTCCCCACTAGCTGGGGAAATAGAAACAAGCACACTAGCTATTCAAGACAGTCACAAGATGGAGCCTGCTTCTCCCTCTGCCTATGTCTCTGCCTCTCTCTCTCTCTCTCTCTCTCTCTGTGTGACTATCATAAATAAATAAAGAAAAAAATATTTAAAAAAAGACAGTCACAAGGATAATCTTTTTAATGCCGATGTCCTACTTACATTTACATGTTTGCATGTAATGCAACTTCAGGTCTTGACAGCCTCTGAAGATCTTCTCTTATTGACATTGAAAATGTTTTCATATAAAATATGGTAGGAAGGGAAGGAGAAATACCAGTTGGGACCAAACCTTAAAGACCTAGCAAGTGTGCCCAATAGTAAAAACTGTCATAATAGAGGCATCAGACTGACCAATAAAATCATATTATTTCCCATGGGAGAAGTTGTTAAAGGGGTGGGGGGAAAGGAAAAGGTGACCAGTACAAGTGTTGTAGTTCTCTCCCCAAGGGAGTTTGCTTGGTTGGGAAAAGGAGTTAAAAATATTTCCCCTAAATATGTCTTTCCAAGTATTAAGAAGTCAATAATTTGGGGTAGCCCCGGTGGCGCAGCGGTTTAGCGCCGCCTGCAGCCCAGGGCATGATCCTGGAGACCCTGGATCAAGTCCCATGTCAGGCTCTGTGCATGGAGCCTGCTTCTCCCTCTGCCTGTGTCTCTGCCTCCCTCTCTCTCTGTCTCTATGAATAAATAAATAAAATATTAAAAAAAAGAAGTCAATAATTTCCATGACATGTATAAGCTATTAGATTTTATTTCATCTCACATAATTAAATAAACGAAGAGCCTGGGTGGCTCAGTGGTTGAGCATCTGCCTTTGGCTCAGGGTGTGATCCTGGAGTCCTGAGATCAAGTCCCACATCAGGCTCCCTGCATGGAGCCTGCTTCTTCCTCTGCCTCTCTCTCTCTCTCTCTCTCTCTCTCTCTTTCTCTCTTTCTGTGTGTGTCTCTCATGAATAAATAAATAAAAAATTTTTAGAAAGGGGTCTACTCTCTTGTCATAATGAATAAATCTTTTCTTTCCCACTGTTATTCATAAGTAAAATAGGTAGAATCTAAAATATGAACAATTTAGAAAGATTGTATGTTCCTATGACATTAATACTTAGTCGTATAACTTAAAAAGGATGTACTTACGGCAAAAGAGTAGCAAGTCACCATGGCACAGATTTGCATCCTCCTCTTATTTTACAAAGAGAAAATTGAGTTCCTTTGTGTCCCCCACATAACCCAGGGGACTGGGCAGGCACAGTTCAAGCTAGCCTTTTGGCCTTTAAGGTTTCACTTGGTCAGGAGATTCCCCCCAAGGTTGTCTATTTCAAAAATAAACAGTAAGGATAGTCTGAGAAGGGTCCTTGAGGGAAAGGTCAAAATACACAAAGTGACCCAGTTACAAGCAGCAAGTTTAGAGGTGCAGTATCAGTATTATTAAAGATAAATCATGCCTAGTTTCTAGACCTAAGTGGGTCAAGGTTAGAATGGGAACATGTTGGGAACAGGTGGGAGCAGGGAGGGGCTGTTTTTTCATACATCATGGATACTCGAAGTGAGCTGGGTTAGAAGAACAATCTAGGAAGAAATAGATGGGCATGTGGCTTTTCAAAATTAGGGGAGACTAGAACCCAGACTTGATTCCTAGTCCAAATCACTCTCCTCTAAGCCATTCCTAAACACATTTATGGAAATACTCAATGTAGATTAGATGACAGCAATAGATTCCAGAAGTTTTCTATGATCTGTTTGATTTCTTTCTTTCTTTTTCTTTCTTTCTTTCTTCCTTCCTTCCTTTCTTTCTTTCTTTCTTTCTTTCTTTCTTTCTTTCTTTCTTTCTTTCTTTCTCTTTCTTTCTCTTGTCATTTACAGCTCAGGATAAGAAAATTGCAGCTGCCTTGACTCACTGATGTAGCTGATAACTTTAGCACCTGCCACATTTTGCAAGTACAGGACTGGACTTTTCATTATGTGCAGGCCTTCAGTCTCATTCTGCAGAGTGGTCACACTTTTCATAAGAATGTTTCAGAGACTCACTTGGAAATCTGATTCATCCCTATATTAGCTACACTCAGAAATGAAATTCTTTTGGGGTCTTCTTGGTGTTTATGAGAGGCATCGAATATTGCACATTTGAAAACATATTTGAAGTTTTGCTGAGAGGCAGGAGATGAATTCACACCAGGAAAAGTGGCTTTTTGGTAGAAAAAGCTCTATGTTGATGATAGGCGTCAATGACAATTTGTAGTTTGACATAAAATTTAAACTGACTGAATGTTCAGAGATAAGAATTCAATCAACAGTCCCTCTCTTTCTTGAGGTGAAATGCTTTTTAGTATACAGCTTACTTTTGTTTTCTATTGAACTTAAGAAATAGAAATGTGTCTGATTGGTCTCTCCTTCCACATTTAAGTGCTAAGAACGTGCCAGCCAAGCCTTAATTTTAGGATACGCCATTAAAACTGTAAATGCGATGAACATAAGACTCCAGTATTTTGGTATTTTCTTTAGCTATGCCTTTGTTGGAGTATTGAGAGCAGCACTGAGCCATTACTAACTGTTGCTTTCCTTTCATGGATCTGATTGCTGTTATAATTAGAAAAAAAATTCTATGTTAGGTAGAAAAGAGTTGTCTATTTAACTGCTGACCCTAGTATTACAAAGTGCTAGAAAGAGCTTATTGGTTTTCAGCACTTATTGGTAATAAAAATAAAAGCGAAAGGTAAATAATGGGAGGGTGATAAGTAATTTTAGGAATCTGCCTTCTTACTTGTTGGAGACAAGGACCATGGTGTTTTCATCAGCTGCTAGCTTAGTAGTTGGCATATATAGTGATTACCAAACACATGCCCATCAGAAGCATGAGAGAATGAACAGAATTTCGTGTATGTCTCTCCCTCTGCATCTTGTGTTTTGTTTGTTTGGGGTCTTGGGATTTTGTGGGTTTTTTTTTTTTTAGCAAATATCATTGCATTCTGAGTTCTAAGACATCCTCCCTATCACTTGCTTCAAAGAGAGATCAATAGGCATTTGAGGAATCCGTTGAAGATTTAAAAAAATACCCACCAAGGCTCAATCCAGTGCATTATTAGCATTCAGCAGAAGCGATACAGTGGTTTCACCATTACTTAGGCAACAGTGTCTACAATATGCTTTAAAAAGTTCAGTTGACCCCATCAGACTATAGGCTTATTTACAAGTTATAGGGGTAAGATGTAAGCTTTAGCATGCCAGCTCGCTGGACTACTTCATATAGTACCCACTTCTCAAAATCTTTTTATAGATCTGGGTACATTTACCCCAGAAACTCATAAACTGGAAGACATCGCTCAACCTATACAGCTATATATGTCCTCGGATTCCTGAGAAGTTACATTCTTCCAGATAGTCTGATTATCTGATTCTGAGTTCACAGAAACTCTGAGCAGTTTTTTGATTTTTCAGACAAGCTGTTCTGTTCAGCAAGATAGCATGTCTTCTGCAGTAGCAACGTGTTTTATAGATGGATTTGAAATCTTTAGGTATCATCAGGATCCATATCAATTCTACGGTCCTTAACTGTTCCCAAATTGCTCAATTTTCATACAATTTACTCAAAGCCAAGGAACAGACTCCTTAGAGCAAATCTAGCTGTTCCCATTGCTTTGAGACTGGGCATTTCAGCACTGTTCATTCTAGTGTATGACAGCTCTGATCCTTACTACCCAAAGGCCTTTACTTTTTATCTTCACTTTCTCCCTTAATTCAGGGTCTGTACATTGTTGTCTTGAAACGCAGCTTGTTTTAATAACAATTTGCTGAAAGCTACATAATTGTCATCCACATGCAGATACCACCTTAGGAGGGAGCTTTCTTCTACAAGGCAATGGCCATCCCCCTGGAAGTTGCATATGTCCCTGATTTCCTCAATGTGTTTTGCTCCAATTGCCTGTGGCTATGGCTCAGGTAAGGGTCAGACTTTTTTTTTAATATTTAGTTTATTTGAGAGAGAGAGTGAGCAAAAGAAGGGGGAGGGTCAGAGGCACAGCAGACTCCCCACTGAGTGGGGAGCCTGATACAGTGATACAGGGACTCAGTCCCCGTACTCCGGGATCACAGGCTGACCTGAAGGCAGATGCTCAACTGACTGAGCCACCCAGGTACCCCAAGAGTCAGTCTTTTTGTTGCTGGAATCAGATCTGGAATGAATTCTAAAGTGAGATCTGCAGGGGCTGTTACCTACTACTGCCCCAATGCTTCCAGTTTGACACTGGTCAGTACACAGAGAAGGGAAGAGTTTGCAGACCACACCTGGAAAGATACCCAGAACATCTGTGAATTCTAGTTTTGGGCCTTTCAACTTGACAGTGTCTGGCTGCTAAAAGCTGAGCTACATCTTCCCTGATACTTCATATAGCACAGCTCCCATACCCTGAAAATGGCATCAACATTGAAAGTTACAGAATTTCAAGATCAACAATCATTAGGGCAAAAGTCAGAATTATGGATGAAGCTCTTTACAGAGCTCCCTCCATTCATCCCCAGCAGTGAGGAAGCCTGGTTTCTGAATGGTTATTGGACTATTCTTTCCAGACTATTTCTGACTTGTTAACTCTGGGTCAGGTCATTAAGGTTATTTTTCTTTTTAAAATAATCCCTCCAGTAGTTTTTCAAATATCTCTTCTAGCGTCAACAGAATCCCAAGAGTTTTTCATTACTTATAATTGACAAAATCTTGCCTGCTGATAGTAGTAAGAATTCATTCCAGAACTTGTTTTCACTCCTGGTAATCATCACTAAGTTCGTTTTCCCACCTTCCCACAAGCAGCTAAATGTAACTGAAGAAAAAAACACAACTACACAGATCGGTCTTACAGCCAGAACCCCCAAGTGGGCCTTCCCTCTGTCCAAAAATCCTACTGCATTTTTGCTGGTCCTTTTATGCTTATACTTCCCTTCCTCATTTATTATTTTGCACCCTCTCCATTCTTTTTTTTTTCCTCATCCATTTATTTAACAGATATTTATTGAGCACCTATTATCTTGCTAAGGCTGTTGACACTGTTTTCCCCCATGTAACAGTGTGTAGGTTGAAGGTATATAATGTTTTGATTTAAAACACTTACATAATGCAGAAAATGATTAGTACTGTAGTATTAGCATCTCCATCATGTCACATAATTAGCATTTCTTTTTAAAATTTGCTTGAATATGGTTGATGCGAAGGTTATATTAGTTTCAGGGGTAAACATAGTGATTGAACGATTTTATACATCATGCCATGCTCACCACAAGTGTAGCTGCCATCTGTCACCATACAACATTATTATGATATCATTGACTATATTCCTTATGCTGTCCCTTTTATTCCCATGACTTATTCATTTCATAACTGGAAGCTCTATCTCCTTCTCCCCTTCACCCATTTTGCCCATCCCTCCCTCCTCTCCGCTCTGGCAACCATCAGTTTGTTCTCTGTATTTATAGGTCTTATTCTGCTTTTTGTTTATTCATTTGTTTTTTTTAGATTCCATATATGAATGAAATCATGATACTTGTCTTTCTCGGTCTGATTTCTTTCACTTAGCATAATATACTCTAGGTCCATTCATGTTGTTGCAAATGGCACAATCTCATCCTTTTGATGATTGAGTAATATTCCATTGTACATATATACCACATCTTCTTTATCCATTCTTCTATTGATGGACACTTGGGCTGCTCCCATCTTGGCTGTTGTGAGTAATGCTACAATAAGCATAGGAGAGCATATATCTTTTCAAATTAGTGTTTTCATTTTCTTTGGGTAAATACCCAGTAGTGGAATTATTGAACCATACAATATTTGTGTTTTTCATTTTTCGAGGAACCCCTCCATACTGTTTTCCACAGTGGCTATACCAATTCACTATTTTTTTTTTTTGTGGTGAGAAAATTTAAGATCTTACACCATTCACAAAAATTAACTTGAAATGGATTAAAGACTTAAACATAAGACCTGCTACCAACAAACTTTTAGAAGAAAACATAAGGGAAGTAGCTCCTTGACATTGGTCTTGGCAATGATTTTTTTGGATATGACATCAAAAGCAGGAGCAGCAAAAGTAAAAATTAATAAGTGGGACTACATGAAAGTGGGACTACATCTTTTGCACAGCAAAAGAAACAGTGAACAAAATGAAAAGGCAACTTATGGAATGGGAGAAAATATTTCCATCTGCTCCATTTTCTTTAAAGAGAGAGATAGAGAGCATGCGCATCAGAAGAGAAGCAGGGAGGACCTGAGCCAAAATCAAGAGCCAGATGCTTAGCTACTGAGCCACCCAGGGGCCCCATACCTTATCCATTCTTAATTCATAACATTCTCACCTGATAAGAAGGGTCCCTGGTTTACTAAGAAAATAGGAGCAATCAAAAGTGAAATCAGGGGTGCCTTGATGGCTCAGTTGGTTAAGTGCCCAACTCTTGATTTTGGCTCAGGTCATAATTTCAGAGTCATGGGATGGAGCCCTGTGTCTGGCTCTTTGCTCAGCATGGAGTCTGCTTGTCTCTCTCCCTCTGCTCCTCCCCCTGCTCATGTTCTCTCTATCTAAAATAAATAAGTAAAATCTTTAAAAAAGAGAAATCCTACATTCTTACCATCAAACCTGTCAAACTACCTACATCCATATCCACACAGTCTGCCCTCCCTTTTGACATGATTAATTAACTTTATGTGCTGAGATCTAAAGCCAAACCCATCTAGTGGTGCAATAGAGTCCAACTCTCCTTGCTTGCAGAAGGACTTCACTGCGCAAATCTTTCTCCTGCATTATCAATTATTCACCTATTTCACAATTCCTATTATGCAGACATGTTGGAATGGATCTCCTCTTCAAACAAAAATTAAACAAAAAACTCCCTTAATGTCACATGCTTTTCAAGCTATTACCTACTTCTCTATCCCTTTTAACAGCCAAACGCACTGTTCAATTTTCAGTCCCTTTCTCATTCACCCCCTCAGTAGCATTTGATACAATTGATTACCCATCTTTCGAAATACTTTATACCACCGTTTTCCAGGACACCTCCCTGGCTACTGCTTTTCAGATTCTTGATTTTATTTATTGTCTTCACTTCTGACCGTAAGAGTGTCCTTGACCTCTGAACACCCCTTTTCTACCAATAGTAACTCCCCAGATGGTTACATTTATTCTACCAATTTCTCAGATAAAAAGAAACATTACATTATCTTTGATCCATCTCATTCTCTCACCCTCATATCCAATCCATCAGTAAATCCTATTAGTACTTTCTTTAAAATATATTCAGAACCTATTTCTGACCTTCTTCACTATCCCATAGCCCAAGCCACCATCACCTGAATTAATGCACTAGCTCTCTGGTTTCCCTCATTCCATTCTTCCCCAATTCCAGCTGTTCACACAGCATCCAGAGTGAGCATTTTAAAATATGTATTAAATCATATCCTTTAAACGAAACTATCCAGTGACTTCCCATCTTGTTCAGCTAGAGCTAGTAATTGTACAATATTCTACAAGGCCCTGCATGAGGTGGCTGCCTGCCTTCTTACCTCCTTTGTTCTCTTCCTCTACTGTGGTCCAAGCATTAGGCCCCCTTGCTGTTCCTTGAATGTGCCAATCACATGCCTTCCTCTGGGTCTTTGCACTCTTCATTCTGTGTATCTAGAAAGTTCTTACCTCAGATAAATATGATTTGCTTTCTCACTTTATTCATGTCTATGCTTAATTGTCACTGTAGATGAGAGTATTTCAGCATCTACCAACTGATCACCCTCTACTTCGCCCATTTAAAAAATTATTTTATGCAACATCTCTAGATGTGTTCGTTTTCTGGCTGTTGCCCTCCCCATACATTAGAATAAAAGTAAGATTTTTTCCATTCAAGGTTTTTTAAATTTAGATTCAATTAGCCAACATATAGTACACCATTGGTTTCAGGTGTAGTGTTCAATAATTTATCATTTGCATATAACAGTGCTCATCACATAATGTACCCTCCTTAATGCCCATCACCCAGTTACCCCATCCCCCCACCAACCTCCCCTCCAGCAACCCTCAGTTTGTTTCCTAGAGTTAAGAGTCTTTCATGGTTTATCTCCCTCTCTGATGACTTCCCATTCAGTTTTCCCTCCCTTTCCCTATGACCCGCTTCACTGTTTCTTATATTCCACCTATGAGTGAAACCATATGATAATTAATTGTCTTTATATGATTGAAAAAGTAAGATTTAGATTTAGGTTTTCTTTAGTGCTATACTTATGTAGGATACTGTTTGCAATAGAGTAAGTGCTCAATAATAAATATTTATTGAACAAATGAATTAATTCCCACTTTTCATTCATATATCTTCTCTAACTGCCCTCTCACTATATCTCTGAGCCTCAGAGCACTTATCCTTTGTGTTTATTCCCTGTGTTCATGCTTTTTGCATGTATGGCTCATTCTCAGATCTGAGCTGAAATCTTTTCTCATCAGAGAGACTTTCCTTGATCACCTAATATAAATTATGCCTCATCCAGGTGTCCCTCCATTCCACCATCCAGCTTTATCTTGTCCATAACACTTTTCGCTATCTACATTCATTTTGTATATTCCTTTACATGCTTATCGTCTCTCAGCATATCACCAGCAGGTAGGGCAGTACCTTCACCTAACTGATACTCAATAGTTGTTGAATTTAATGTGTTCCAGAAGAATTGACAGTTCTCCAAAGTCAACTCCAGCTCTGCTTCTCTCAGGCAGTTTATTCCTTTGAACCATTATTACTACTTCTTGAGCTTTTTGGTAAAAGGGGGAGCAATGCATTGTACTACCAGGATATATGGGAAACAGATAAGAACTTTATTTTGTTTGCTACCTGACCTTTAAATTTTCTTTGTTGGGCTGGTTATTCCATGCTCCTGACTGAATACCTGCTCTTCCCACAGATTTATGGCTATTTTCAATATTACATGGGTCTCCAGTCTCATGCTTCCAGGTGATTTCAAAGTAGAATTTCTCTCCCCTGTTCTAGCTCAGGCCTCCAGTCAGAAAATAGGATGTGGCTGGGGTTTTTGTCTGTTTGTTTGTTTGCCTGCTTTGCATTTCTACATTATCTTTCTCTGCTTGGTCAGTAAGGCTTTGAAGAGAAATGAAGCAATTGAAAATGGGGTATAGTCATATTCTTACTTGGCTGGTACCACAATGGACAACTACTGATGTATTTTCTGGGACTGGAAAGTATTTAAAGTTAATACTTTCTCTCTCACCCCGGGCCAAACATATACAATAGAAAAATCAAGGCCAAGGATTGACTAATTCAACTGGTAAAGATGCAGTGATATTATTTTACATTCACAGAGTTTATTATCTTACTAAAGAAAGTTATTACTTATTTATTACATAACTAAAGACAAGACAAATGCTCAAAGGTGCAGGGTCTCCTTGGTCCCTGTCCCACATACTAAAAATGGTATCATTGAAACCAAGGGGCTAGGTGACTACAGTGTGTGTGGGATGTCTCACCATGGAGGAGCCAACAGTACTGTTTACTAACAGGTTATATTCTACAGCTGTGTTCTAAGGGGGGTGCAGGGCATAAAGAGCCTACCTCATCAAGATGTGGGAGGTGATGAGAAACTGTCACATGACAGTCTCCCATGGAAGAGAAGGAGGCATATGGGAAATGATCTTGGTGTAGCATTTCACAGATTTCTCCATCGTCTTGTGTTCCAGGAGTGTCATGAGGCATTCTGTCAAGACCCAGATAGGCTAGAGTTCAACCATTTGCTTGTGTGACCTATGCAGATACACGCAAGGTCACTGAGGTGCCCTGGTGGAAACTTTCCCTGTGCTTAGTGGTTCTTCTTGGGTTCCTCAGCACCACCCGACCCTCATACTGGAGATCTCTATTTACAGTTTTCTTGATGCTGTTGAGACACTTTGCTCTAGTCTATCTTTCACTGCTCTTTCTAAGCCCAGTGAATTACCATCCCAGGGTCGGAAACCTGTCTTAAGCTCTCAGCTGTGCCTTCGAATTTCTTCCCCATAAGCTTTATTTTTTATCTAAAGATTTTATTTCTTTATTCATGAGACACACAGAGAGAGAGGCAGAGAGAGAAGCAGGCTCCTCGCAGGGAGCCTGATGCGGGACTCAATCCACAGACCGGGATCACACCCAGAACAGAAGGCAGACGCCCAACCACTGAGCCACCCAGGTGTCCCTCTTCCCCATAGGCTTTAGGTGAGGGCCTAGCACCTCATTCCCACCCCACAATAAATGGTACTCATTGCATACTCCTTCCTGTCTTTCTCCAACAATCCTTTTCTCAAAACCTCTCAATCTGACTCATGATCCCTTTGTATCTAGGTATGGGATATAGGTTTGATTTTAGTATTTATCAGCCTTACTTCTTTGCTTAAAGATCTATTTTAATACCATGTTATACATAGTTATATCATTCTAAATAAATCATAACAGTTTCCAGTATGATTGTAATTTATTAAAGTCCTATAAGTCTCCTTGGCATGTACTTTTCAAAATATTAGACTGTTGAAGGACAGATGGCAACTCTTTATCCTTTCATCTTACATATTTATCTGTAAGGATTTGGTAGTACACACTCATTAAATTCAGCAGAGAAAACCAAGATTCCCTGTTAGGTCAACTGGAGCAATTGAAATGGGAAGATGAGGGCAGGAGGTCCTATTAGAATTAACTATAAGTGAGCTATATCAAACTGTGGTGCCTTCCACAGAATTTGGTACTTCATCCCATTTGGGGCACACATCGTCCTCTCCTTCCTGGTCAAGGATCACGACATTGTGAGTCATTATAGCAGATGTGATTTTAACTTCCCTCAGACTGGTTGAGTTGACCAAAGCAGGATTTTTTTTTTTTTTTTAGTTTATTCCTCATTTAACTTTTATTTATTTATTTATTTATTTATTTATTTATTTATTTATTTATAATAAATTTATTTTTTATTGGTGTTCAATTTGACAACATGCAGAATAACACCCAGTGCTCATCCTGTCAAGTGCCCCCCTCAGTGCCCGCCACCCAGTCACCCCCACCCCTCGCCCTCCTCCCCTTCCACCACCCCTAGTTTGTTTCCCAGAGTTAGGAGTCTCTTGAGGGAGGTTTTAACATGGGGTCCAGTTTATTGGTAATACGATGTATCTATTCAGAATACAATAATTATTCCTCCATTCATTCACTGAGCACATGTGTGTTGAATGCTTTAATATTTTTTTGGCACAAGTTTGAATTTGATTTGATAATTTCCACTAGACAAGCATTTGGAATATGGAATTCTGAAGATTAAGGTGATACCACTAAATACCAGCTCTTTACGTACTGTGCAAATTTCAGTAGGGCCATGTTTGTGGACTATTATGTAGCAGATGGAGAATATTGTAGCTCTGTTTTACGTAATCCACCCTTAATTCTATGCACATATATCTCAGGCATGGAAGCAGAAAACTCCTAGCTTCTACCTTTCTCCATATTTTTTCCTTCTGCACTTTAGCTATTAGGAAAATTTCCAAATAAATACTTTTTAGAACTAATTTACAGGACCCGGTTGAAATCTTACAAACTTATCATGTTGCAGACCTCAAATGGCTGAAATCTTTGGCTTATTTGCCATTTTCTGACCTTCATCAGTAACCTTCGGAATGTTAAGTTTGGGGTGTTTTGTTGGCTAATCTTTGTATAATACTCAGGTTCTTCCTCCTCAGGATTAGTGTGGTAAGCAAGTTCTGTTTGTAATTTTTAGCACATCACCCTTGGATCAGCAGCATGAACTTTGGTGGGGCATTTGATGGGATGAACACTGCGTGTTATGCTATATGTTGGCAAATTGAACTCCAATAAAAAAATAAAAATAAATTTAAAAATCAAATTTTAAAAGTTAGTGTCAAAGGTAAGTGGATTAAAAAGTCGTTTCCTAAACACTCCTTTTCTGGTTGCCCCCTGGTCAGCAGAATAACTAATCCCCTCAACAGTTTCCAGTATGATTGTAGTGACTTCATTCCTGAAGATACTCAAGTATGCAACCTGCTCAGAGGTTTTAAATTAGTCTTTAGTGTCTTGTAAATTTTAGCATCAATCTGTTCACAGGTACTTCTCAGACCTGCAGTGAGCCAAGTGTGCTTTTCTGTATATAGCAGTCTTCTCATACCTTTCTTACTATTGTTCCAAACATCAAAATGACTCTACTTTGAAAAAAATGACTCTACTTTGTATGTGAACATTACTCAGATCATAATCCCAAATAAGTCAAGTATCACCAATCTATAAGCCATGGGTTAGCAAGTTATAGCCCATGGACCAAATTCAGCCAGCTGCTTGTTTTCATATGTGAAGTTTTATTGGAAAACAGCCATGCTTACTCTTTTTTTATATTGTCTGTAGTTGGTTTCCCATAACAATGGAAGAGGACGGTAGTTTCGAGAAAGACCTATGGTCCAGAAAGTCTAAAATATTTACTATCTAGATCTTTATAAAAAAGTTTGTCAAATTCTGCTCTAAAAACAGAATTGATGTCACTAAATCAAATATTCAAATTTCCATTTCCCATGCCTTCATGACCGACTTGAAATTTATCCTTCAGAATAATTCAAAGTATCCACAGGCAGTTCAACTATCTGTGCTGGTTACTTGTTGTGATTGCATCCCTGTTGGAAGTCTGATGTCCCAAAGGGTTGCAGCAGTTACAGATATGCATCACCGATTCAAAGCTCCAGATATGCTAATATTGACTTTCCAGTACAGACATAGATAATTTTACACATGTGATTTTCTGATTGAGAGGAACTGGTGGGCAGAAACTTCCAGGCTTGTTATAGCGGTGATAGAGTCCATCATGCCCAATGGAGTAATGATAGTCACTGGCAGGGTGGTGAGAGAGGTAAAACTATTATGCCTAGATGAGATACAGTTGCAAAATGTTCACACTCAGAGGACAGAGAGGTTTTACGTCATATCTCCCAAACCTTAGAGATAGGTGTCTAGGTAAACTATAGCACTCGTTCTTACTCTGGCTGTACGTTTGAATCTCCTGCAGAGCTTCTAAAAAATACTAATAACCAGGCTTTGCCCCATACAAATTAAATCAGCATCTCTTAGGATGGGCCTGGCTAAGGCTATTTTAAAACACCAATTCTGAATTTGTTTTTAGAGAGTAGTTGGAATGGAGTCCAATCCCCCAGATGTCATTTCCCATTTGTTACAGTGGTATCGTTCCTGACAAACACTAATGACAGCTTCAGTTTTCAGAAGAAAAAAAAAAAACTACTTGTAAAATGCCAAAATTCCACCTTATATATTTCTCTTTTTTTTCCCCTTTTGGCTATTTCAGCATCTTGGCTGGTTTTCTCTCTTTCTCAATCCATCAGAAGAGCAGCAAGGAACATTTTGTAAAGTTTCCATTTAGATTAAATTAACCCTGATAGATACATTCAAATACTTTGCAAATTATTATGGAAATCCCCATATCTGAAACTTTAAAGCCTAACATTAGCTGAGCACCACTTAGGCATTCACTGTGGCACTAGATCCTTTCCATACACAATCTCATTTAATCATCATAACATCTCAAGTCTTATTTGTCCATTTTACAATGAGAAATGTAAAGCAAACTATAAGTGACTGACCCAAGTCCATCCAACTAAATAATGACAATATCAGGATATGAACTCATAAATATCTGGCTCCAAAGCACATGTTTTTGCCACTACACCCACTATACTGCTTCAGACCTTTGCAGTTTGCTTTACTGGCCCCTTTACGAGAAATGACTTAACTTGAGCCTTCACTCCCAAGTTCAGCCTTTCTTTTCTGAAAAGAAGATCTCTTTAAAAAGATAAGTATCACACTCTAGAGTTACTAAGTTTCATAGTCCTTGAACATCTTCTTTCTTCTTGGCATTATCGCCCTTCTCTACCACCCTATGGTATATACTCAGATAAATCTGAAAGGAGGGAAGAAAGGAAGGGAGAGAGGAATCTCAGAGTGAGCCACAGCTATAATGGATGAATTATTTCATCAAGGTGTTTCTGCACATTGGGGAAATGGAGTCGGAGGAAATGTTTATTAATTATAACAGCTAACATTTAGAAGGTGCTTACTAGGTGTGAGATGATTTGCATAGTTTTCATTTAACCCTCTCAACCACTCTACAGGGAAAGTATTCTCTAAAGGTCCTTGTTTTGCATTGCAGACCCTGAGGCAGCTGTGTTACAGCAACACAGCTTAAAGTCACCGGGGTAGTAAGAGGCAGATATAGGGATCACACTTCGGTTCTGCATTATTCCGGAACCCATGCTCTCAACCACTCCTATATAATATATCTGTCAGAGTATAAAAAGAATTTCTATATTATGAAAATGATACTCTTGAGCTCTAATACCTCATTCCCTCAATAAGTGTGAAAAAAGTTTCAGTGATAGGAGATTGTTCAACTAAATCACCATTTCTCAAAATATTCTGCAGAGCACTACTTATAGGAGCTGCTCTGTGAGAAATAGGTTTCCTCAGTCAATTACGTTTGTGACACACTGCATACTAAATCTTCTTCATGGAGATTCACCAGGTAAATGTACATATCCCAGATTCTGAAAAAAAAAAATCTTCAGGAAACACACACACACACACACACACACACACACAACACACTGTGCAAAATTACTTTAACTTAGTATTTCCAAAAGTAATTTGACAATGGAAGATCCATCCCCTAGCTATATTATAATCCTAGTGAATTGCTGTTCAGTGAATTAACATTGAGAAATGCTGACTTAAATCATTTGACCATTTAAATGATTCTGTTGTAAACTGGACAACTCACAAAGGTTACACTGACAGTACCTAGAATGTTTGAAAGTATTACATTTAATAAATTCTTCCAGAGGGAAATCTGTTTTACTTACCTCCCATCCTCACCACGTATGCATGTGCAAACACACAAACACACACACACACCACTCCATTACCACCACTACCATATCATATTTCTTCTTGGAACTCCTGTTTTGGCTGACTGAAATAGAAATCTGTCATAACCTCGGTCTCTCACTTCTTCCTGTGAATCCCCCAGATAAAGAAGGTGTCTGTGGTAGATATGAAAATGTGCCAATCATGTCCCCTGCTCCAAGATGTACAATTGACAGATGGTCTCAGCAGCTGCCCTGTAAATCCAACACTACACTTGCATTGAGGTCACATTTCCCATGGTCTTCTCTCAGTTAATGAGAATTGAACAAACACTATGTCCGGCTTATTCCTATAAGTTGTACAACTTCTCAGTGGCCTCACCAAAACATACCTAGAATTGCCCTATGTTCTGAGAAATCTGTCTATCCAACCTTCATTCCTTTCCTCTCTCCTTCAGAGGGGTTAGATCTGTGTCACAGTCTTATGGTTCCCTCCATTACCCCTACTGTTCCCTTACTTTTCCCTAATAGGCATTTCCACAACAAATCCCTCAATATCTAATCTCATCCTAGCATCTGCTTTTCAGAAGGTTTGAACCAACAGAGTGTTCTTCTTCCATCCAATAGTCAAGTATATTTTCCATACATCTATATTTTTTCTATTTATAAATCCATGACTTCAACTGAAAAGTATAAATTATATCTTGATTGTAATCAAGTCCAATACAATCTACCCAGAGAAACACTGGTCAAAACCAGTTATATATCATTTGGTTTCTAGCCATGTGTCTCATCTTCTTAGAGAGGAGATTAGAATTCACGTACCCTCTACCAACCCTGAGTCCATTATTCCCTGTCCATCCTACTTGCTGATGGCTCATTTTATAGATCATTCTTTCCTCTGGCCCTAAGCTTAGATGTGATTCACTCCCTATCCAGGGCGAGTAGAAAGCCTACAAATAGTTGTGCACCAATCAAACCCTCATCTAGTTCGCTCTATGTACCAGGTATTGTATTCAGATCCAGAAATACCATGAGAAACTCCCCAGGATGTGATGAATGCTATACTACAGATATAACCAAGGTCTTAAATGACTACAGTAGAAGTAACTTTCTTTGCCTAGACCAGTCAGAAATGCAAATCAAAACCACAGTGAGAAAACCTCACACTTATTAGAATGGTTATTATCAACAACAAAGATAATGAGTGTTGGTGAAGATGTGGAGAAAACGGAACCTTCATACACTGTTAAAATATAAATTGATGCAGCCATTGTGAAAAGGCTCCTAAAATAATTAAATAGAACTACTATATGATTCAGAAATCCCACGTCTGGTTATGAAAAAGAAAGTGGAACACACACACACACACACACACACAATGGGAAGGAAAAAAGGGAGGAAGGAAATAACAGAAAGTGGGCTCTTTCCACTTACCAAATGAATTACATTGGCAAATTAATTTTATTGCTTAGAATATATTTACCTTGCTATAAAATTATATCAATAATACCTGTCCCATTTACCCTACATCGGTATTGTGAATATAAATAAAACAATTTGATCTAACTTTTCCATTTATCTTTTCCATTTACATGGTGCTTTCTATAGCTACTCCCCATTCCTTTATTTAGCAGATATTTTCTGAGCTCCTCCTTTGCATCATACTTTGCTTGGGGTGCTGGGAACACATAACTCTCAAGGAGCTCATAATCAAGTGTAGGATACCAATACAGATAGGGAAGTGTTTAATGTGGGATGTTGATTGGGTGATGTTCAACATGCTCTAGGTACACCTGACCCAACTTGTGAGAGGGTGGGGAAAAATTGGCTTTATGTAAGATGTGGTGCCTTAGCTAATTTTGCAGAATCAATCAATAAAAGCCAGGAGGATAAAATATGCAGTAAGATGAAATGTGTGATATGAGTATTTCAGCAGAGGGAAAAACAGAAGCAAAGCAGCAGGGAAGATAGAGAAAACATAGCATATGCAGTAGTTTCAAGTAGTTGTGTCAGGCTAGGACATAGGAAACAAGGAGGGAAGGTGGTAGCAAGAGCAGTATCTCCATATCCCAAATTTCTGCCTAGATATAAACAGAAAATGTTTAACAATAACTAGGTGGTCAGGTGATATTTAGATGAAGTTCAGCTTCGTATGTCAAAACAGCTTGATAACTCTTGAATAGTAGATATGTTATCTGTTTCTAATATTACTTTTTTCTTGTAAGTACCTTTTGATTTCATGCTAGAGATGAAAAAGTATTGAATTCAAATGTGAATGGTAGGTGATAAGAATTCTGGGGAATAGACAATATCTGGTAAGTGACAAGATAGCTTTGAGAAATAGAAGGATAATTGTTCTTTTGTTGTTGGCTTATACCTTTTTCCAAACCAAAGTTGTTTTTTTTTTAAGATTTTATTTATTCATGAAACAGAGACACAGAGAGAGAGAGAGAGAGAGAGGCAGAGACACAGGCAAAGGGAGAAGCAGGCTCCATGCAGGGAGCCTGACATGGGACTTGATCCTGGGACTCTAGGATCAGGCCCGGGGCCGAAGGTGGCGCTAAACCACTGAGCCACCTGAGCTGCTCCATAAGTTGTTTCCAAGTAACACTACACTTTGTTGAGGGTTGTAGGATAGTAGATAGGGGAGGTGAACAGGTGATCTAGAGAAATGACTGGGCAGTGATAAACAGAATTAATCAAGAAATTAGATTTAAGATAGTATAAATGATGACTATTCTTATTTGATTTTTCTAATTCTTAAAAATATGCATGATTTATTTTCACTATCAGATTAAGAAAAGTTTATATAGGATAATTGGGATCAGTCTGAGGTCCTACCTCATGATGAAATAGCAAAATGTCAAAGTGCCTGTTTTCAAAGTTCAGAAGTGGCAACGTTACAGAACTCAGAATGGCTAGAAGTGAATAGCTTGTGTACAACTAGCAAAGGAAGCTCAGTCTGACAAGAATGTCAAGTTCCCAATGTGCAATAAACATAACAATAGTTTCCCATTTAAGAAGGCAATTTTTGCATTTCATGTTCGTGTCTTCTAAATTTTTCTTTTAAAATTCTACTCAAAACCTAGATCTTTTAAGTTTATCTCTTATTGAAAGGATAAAAGGAAGCATATCCTAACAAAATGTAGATCTATATTATTTGACACTTAAACCAAATGTGGATTTATGGATAATAAATAACTGAAGTGACAGTGCTAGATTTAACAAACTTAAAGTCTTTCTTTTTTTTCTTTTTTTATAATAAATTTATTTTTTATTGGTGTTCAATTTACCAACATACAGAATAACACCCAGAGTCTTTCTTATCTTTGAAAGCACCTCAAAACAAGGAAAAATCTTCATTTTTGGTAAAATAAGGGGACAGCTGTATAGGCATAGCTCTATACTTCAAAATATATGAAGAGGAATTGCCAAGCACAGTAAAATTTATACTAAGATGAAGGAAGATGCCAGGAAAGAACATATTCTTGCTGCTGCTCTTATTGGGCAAAGCCAGCTGACCATTATCTTTTCGAAAGTAGGTAGCTCACCTCAAAGGTCAAAAGTTCCCAAGGACACGTTTCCAATGGTAAAGGTATACAACGCTGATATCCATCTAATAGTAGATATGGAAAGTAAACAAAGGTGACCTAATATGCTTATAATTAGTATCTTTGAGAAAGAAAACAGAAGGTGAAAATAATTTCAAAGACATAACTCAGGAAAACTTTTGTAACTAATCGAAGATTCAACTCTATAGATCAAATGAGCTCACCATATTTCAGGAATATTGCTACTTAACAACCACAGTCATCATATCAGCAAATAATAAAAAAATAATAGCATCAAGTGTTTGTTAAATAATAATAAATAATAATAAAAATAATAAATAATAATAAGTGTTTGTTAAAAAAATAATAGCATCAAGTGTGAGGAAAGCATATTGTCATTCTCTACTTACGGGAATATAAATTTATGGTGAGTCTGAAAGGCTATTAGAAATTACATATCAGGGGCACCTGGGTGGCTCAGTGGTTGAGTGTCTGCCTTAGGCTCCGGTCGTGGTCCTGGGGTCCTAGGATTGAGCCCCATATCAGGCTCCCCACAGGGAGGCCTGCTTCTCCTTCTGCCTATGTCTCTGTCTTTCTCTCTGTGTCTCTCATGAATAAATAAATTATTAAAAAAATAAATTACATACCAAAAGTATTTTAAAATTAGTTTTTGACTATTAAATTCCTTGAAATTTAAACTGATTACTTAATAGAATATTCATAAGGCATGGTTACAATGTATTATCCTTAATAATAAGTTGAAAATGAGAATCTCTAAAGTCCCAAGATATGAGAAGATTCCCTAATGTATATATGAATATATATGGAATATATTTATATGAAAAACATGTGAAAGATCAAGATATTTACATATCATCTTAATAAGTGGTTATCTTTCAGTGAAGGACTTCGGTGATATTAATGTTTTAGTTTTCTTTCTTTTTGATTATTTCTATTTCCTTTTCCTGTAATGTGTATGTATTGGAAAAGGTAGGGACTTTCAGAGTAGGGGAATATAGTCTGCTAGTACTCAAGCTAGTCCCTAAGCATGACCAGTTCAAGTCCCAAATGTACAAGCTGAAAAGGACTTTAGGGGAATGGTAAGCAAGTTACTTAGCTAAGGAAGGGAATGTAGAGTTAGAGGAAGAGATAGATCTATACCCCGATACTCAAATTCCTTCTGTAAGTCTTACTCTGTTTAGTGTAACTCCAGTGTTCAGCATTGTGTCCCTCAGTACTGAACTGCTGGAATCATGTCAATTTTAAGGCAATTATGTATTACATATATTTTTTTATCAACATCAATCTATCTATAGCTCTGTGAGCTAAAAAAAACCATATTATTGGACGTGTCAAGGTTGATTACAGCCTTGTATACATACATATATACACATATGAAATTAAATTATTTTCTAGACACAAGTTGGTAACAACTAGAAGGCTTTTAGGTTCAGCATGGAGTTCTAGCAAGCTTATCTAAACCTACAAGTTGCTGTATATTTTAATCCTGGTAGCGTTTGATTCCTAAAGTATAACTTGATTAATATATGACTTCTAAGAATGAAGATGAAAAAGTAGTGTCACACAAGTAAATCAGTGCTGTTATAAGTTTAAAAATAATTATCTCAATCAATCCAGAAGATTCAGATCATGCATAAACTTGCCTGTGCATTATTTTTATTATTCTAGAATTTTATGGAGTGTAAGCTCATTTATTTCATTTTTATGCTTAAACACAGTGGCAATGGATAATTTTTGTTGGGTGAGTAAATTAATGAATTTTTGTTACGCTTTGGGATTTAACAGAGCAAGAGCTTTGAAAAACAATAGAGCTTTTTGAATCCAGGCTCTCTTGCTTGAGAAGTCAGTTAACTTCTCTGAGGCGCTGATGCATCATTTCTAGAAGAGAGGTTCTAGTTTCCTCATAAGATCAGTTTGAGGATTAAATATCATGAATGTCAGAACTATATGAATGGTGATAACAGTATTCCTTGATTGGCTGCATTGCACCTTCCTTGGTCAACCAATAAGACTTTTTGGAGCTCTCTGTGCTGCTCGTACATTTGAATGGTACATACCAGGTCTCATGGGGCCTAATGACTGGATGTAAACTGACTAACAAGGGGCACCGTGGTGGCTCAGTCAGTTAAGCATCTGCCTTCAGCTCAGGTCATGATCCGAGGGTCCTGGAATCAAGTCTGACATCACTCCCCGCTCAGTGGAGAGTCTGCTTCTCTCTCTCCTCCTCCCCCTGCTCATGCTTACTCTCTCTCCCTCTCTCTCAAATAAATAAATACAATATTTTAAAAATAAATAAGTAAATAAACTGACTAACAAGCCTCTGGGTGGGGGGAAATCTGTGAATATTGCAGGCTCAGCCTCAATAGGTCTAACTATCCTGTTAACATCTTTCTGTGGTGATTTAACCTACTCCACATGAGACTGTCTCAGTTATTCCTGCTGATTTCTAGAGATGGAAAAAAATCTCTACTTAGTTATATCTTGTAATATCTGAGAGGAAATGTAGAGAAAAGTAAATATATTGTCCATCTGTAAAAAAGAAGATAGACACATAGTGTTTCTTAAGTGTATTTCCCGTAACCTCAGGGTTTGGCTGAGCCCTTCCAGGTCTCCTGGGGATAAGGCAAAAGAAGATTATGTTTGAATAAAGGATTCTACTGCTAGAATAAACTCAAAAGCTAAATATATGATGGTAAAAACAGTGTGTTCAGTGTCAGGAAATGGTGATGATGATGATAAGTAATATCTTTATGGCACATTGTAGTTTACTAGAAATACTCACACAGAGTACTTCATATGATGCTTACAAAAGATATTATGAAGTAGGTACCTTATTATCTTCATTTTGCAAATGATAAAAACAGAGAGTTTAAATGACTTGCTTAAGCCATACAGCTAGTTAGTGGTAGAAATGTGGTGAAAACCTACATGTTATAATAGAACGAGCTGGTTTTATGATTTGGCTTTGCCAACTATTGGCTGTGTGGAATTAGATAAATCTTATCCTCTCTTTAGTACTTAGTTTCCTCATCTGTAAAGTAAAAGATTCCATCCAGGAGGCCTTTACTTTAACCCCGTTGATATATTGGAGTTCCAAATGTATTCTGGTTGAAGAAAAATATTGAATGGTTTAAAAGAATAAATAAAAATAAATATTGAATGGTTTAAAAGAATAAAAACTGTTTCTAAAAACTGTTAAATAGCATTAAATATCTTCTACTTATTTGATTGTGTTTGATTGTACCATAAGTGTCCATACTGTAGGCAATTCTAAGACACTTTATTCATCATATACTGCTATTTCGCAGATCGAAGACTTTCTGTAACATTCATTGCAAAATAAAATATCTCCCCCAAGCACACATGCATATATGCACAAACTTACGGGCACGTGCATCCCAGATGAAAATACCAGTTGTGTGGCTGTTTTAGTCAGCTTGGGCTGCCATAACTAATTACCATAGAGTATCTTAAACAACAGGAATTTATTTCTCAGAATTCTGGAGGCTGTGAATTGAAGGGCCTTTTCCTGGTTTGCAGACTGCTACCTTCTCATTGCATCCTCACAGGGCTGGGAGAGGGGGAAAGTGAGCTCTGATCTCTTTCTATTACTGTAATCCCATCATGAGGGCCTGGCCCTCAAGACCTCATCCAAAGCTATTACTTCCCAAAGGCCCCACCTCTAAATATCTTCAGGTTGGGGTCAGAACTTTATTTATTTATTTATTTATTTATTTATTATTCATTCATTCATTCATTCATTCATGAGAGACACAGAAAGAGAGGCAGAGACACAGGCAGAGGGAGAACCAGGCACCATGCAAGGAGCCCAAGGCAGGACTGGATCCCGGGAATCCGGGATCAGGCCCTGAGCCAAAGGCAGATGCTCAACCACTGAGCCACCCAGGGATCCCAGGGGTCAGAACTTTAACATACAAATTTGGGGAGGACACAAACACTCAATTCATAACAGTATGAAGTTAGTGGGTAGATAATGTGAGACAGGGCCAAGATGTCTTCTAGTTGACATAGAGCTGCTGAGACTGTACTTGTTAAACTTGATAAAATAGCAAAATCATAGTCAAAAAACAAAAGCACGAGTTTAGTGGTGAGATGCCTCAGCTATGAAGAAGTACAGATTAGACTCTTTGACATTAGAAATAATGGATTTGAAAGAGCCATTGTGACCACTCATGTTGATGATAATGGAAGCCTTGTTGACGTCTACTGAGATCGTAATAGCGTATCGGACTACGTTATAATGAATGTATTGAAACGGTAGATCTTTAATGTCCTTATGCTTTTGATCTTACTTTCTCTCTTTGTCTCTACACTATACCATTTACAATTTTGAGTGAGCTAAACAACTAGCCAGCAACATAAAATGTTAACACCATGAAATGCATACTTAAAATATAAGAGGTGTGTTAATAGAAATTTTCCCTCACTTCTCTTCCTTAAAGCATCTGTATTCGTTCTTCAAAGCTTTTAAGCCTTTTTTTAATGCATCTTTTGCCATATTCAACCAGAATGATAAATTACATCTTAACATGAGCTCCCTTTCAGTGTATTCTTAAAATTTCTCCAGCAGCTTTCTTTTCTTTTGGAGAATTAGCTCTAACTAAATATTTGTTGACAAAAAAGAGATGATTTGGAACTTATAGTTGTATTAGTTAGGATGCAATAAGTAAAGGAGAATGTGTTGATGCATTTGACAATTTCTCTTTTTTTTCTCGTATATTTACCTGTGCAAAAGCCTCACACTGCAATTCATCATTTCAAAAAACATGTATCGCTATGTGTAAGATACTGTGCGAGGAGCTGGAAAGAAAGAAAAAGAAATAAGCACTTAACTATAAGATACTTGAAAGCTCTGGGCAAGCACTTGATTATAAACTGCCTGAAAGCTCTGTGTCTAACGCAGCATTGTATATATATATATATATATATATATATATATATATATATATGATGTTTTCAAAGTATCTGTTGAAATGTATTTAGTTGATATAATTACTGTAGGAAGATCATTAGCTCGTAGGTAAAATAGGAAACATGGACCTCAGTTTCTCCATGTATGAAATGATGAAGTACAAATAGATTATCCTTCATCTTTATCTCCAAGGGAAGTAAAGTCAGGAAGGAGGTAAAGTTTTTGCATTTTTGTTAATTATAAAACAAAACCAAATCACCTTTTTCCTCCAACAGCATTCAAGGACAAAAGGAGTAAGGTGGGCATAATGTCCTATCCCCTATGATCTTGCTTCTGATTCTTTGCCCACTTCTAAGAATGTGGCCATGATCATTTGCTCAACAGTTGTCCTGTGAGTTAAGAATAAAGACTACTTAAAAATTTAAAAAAAATTATAAAATCAATATGTCCTGTCATAGAATCATTTGAATACACTGAAATCCATATTCTTGCTTGATTCCAAATTAATCATACCCCAGCACAGTAATCACAGGTTAAAGAAAACTCTGTAGTCATGAGCTCAAATCTAATTCAAAATCTTTAAAAGCAAGGCATATTTATTAAGAATTATGAGAGGAACACTCTGGAATAATAAAATATAAATAACTGATAGAGCTTTGTATTTTTTAATTAAAAATACACAAGTAAATAACTTGTAGAATTTCACATAGTTCAGTTAAAAGAAGAAAAATTTGAAAGTGCCTGGGTGGCTCAGTTGGTTAAACATCTGACTCTTGGTTTTGGCTCAGGTCATGATCTTGCAGTTGTGGGATCAAGCCCTGCATCAAGCTCTGCACTCAGTGTGAAGTCTGTTTCAGATTCTCTCCCCCTCTCCCTCCCACTCACTCTCTCTCTTTTTTCCTCTCTCTCTCCCTCTCTCATAAATAGATAGATGACAGATAGATGATAGAGAGATGATAGATGATAGATAGATAGATAATAGATAGATAATAGATAATACATTATTTTTTTAAAAAAGAAGGAATTCTAATTTGTTCAAAAATCTTTCTGGTGGATTTGGTGACACAAGTGTAGTTTATCATAGGATCATGTTCCTTTAATTATTGGCCCACTCAAAACTTCTGAACCCAAAGACTGAACTCAAAACCTGCCTCCTCTTAGGGAACTTTTCTGACTGGTCTAGGCAAAGAAAGTTACTTCTACTGTAGTCATTTAAGACCTTGGTTATATCTGTAGTATAGCATTCATCACATCCTGGGGAGTTTCTCATGGTATTTCTGGATCTGAATACAATACCTGGTACATAGAGCGAACTAGATGAGGGTTTGATTGGTGCACAACTATTTGTAGGCTTTCTACTCGCCCTGGATAGGGAGTGAATCACATCTAAGCTTAGGGCCAGAGGAAAGAATGATCTATAAAATGAGCCATCAGCAAGTAGGATGGACAGGGAATAATGGACTCAGGGTTGGTAGAGGGTACGTGAATTCTAATCTCCTCTCTAAGAAGATGAGACACATGGCTAGAAACCAAATGATATATAACTGGTTTTGACCAGTGTTTCTCTGGGTAGATTGTATTGGACAAACAACCTTGAGTTTTCTAGGGCTAGAGTTGTGCAAAGTAATCAGCCTTGCTATTAGAACTCATTGAGCAGTTAACTTACTCTATGACTAATTTTGATTTGCTTATTCAAATATAAGTTGGACAAATGTAATACTAAATGGATGCAATAAGATTTGGCAAACCTGTAACACAAAAGCTACCAACTACCTATCTTACTAAGAATATTCATAAGTGTAAAAGTTTACCTTTGTTTACCCCGAGCCCAAGAGTCGTATATGTTCTACTGACTAAGCCAACCAGGTGCCCCATACCTTATTAAAAATTTAGATTAAACAAGCCTAAATTTGATGGAAATATCAATGACAATTTTTTTTAATTGGTGGAAATACTTCTACTTCCTCGCTACTTTGGTCCTAGAATTGTATAATCTGACCCTTGTAAATACTCCTTGAATTGAGATTGTCCCATAGTGCTTATGAAATACATATTTGCAGTTAAAACCTCAACCTCCATTCTCCATTTGTTCTATAGAAGCTCACTTCAGTAGGGGCCACTGGGTTGAGCATCTGATGTGTGGATGTGAGGCCTAGATCTGCTGGAGCTGTTTTGCTACCATGAAGGAAGCCAGTCTGGCGAAGAATCTAGCGTAGGTAGGAGAGCAGAGCTGTGCTAATCATAGAGAAATAGAGCCACTGATGGCATCATGAATCTGTGATTGAAACTCTGAGTGAGGCATATCCAACCTTTGGACCTTTCAGTTAATGAGCCCGTTTTCTTTATTCTTTAAATATGTTTGATTTTCAGTTTTGCAACACTTTCTCCTAAAGGGCCTCTTATTCACATAGTTCTCTCTGTTCCAGGCCTTACACTAAGCTTTTTATATAGGCTATCTCATTTAATCCTCACCAAAAATCCTACAAAGGGGGTGTGGCAGACCTTTGGTCAATCATTTCTCTGAGCCCACATATACTAGCAGAATCTTCATCCATGCAGAGCTCCAGGTAGCCGTTACCAATCAACTAGAGGGGACTTGGACAATGAAAGTAATCACTTTCTCTGCCGTAAACTACTGCCAGGAAGCTGTGGGTCTAATGCAGCACTCTACACAGAGAGTGCTTAATGAATACCTTTTGGAGGGTATTGAGTTGGGATAATTAATGTAGAAAGATCACCACAGTAGTACTTTCAATGGCTTACTCTTTCCAGTACCTGAGGACCCAGGAGCCCATTGAAAAATAATTGTAATATCCTCTCACAGGGCATAAGGATTTCTCCTTGCCCTACCTCCAATCATCTCCAAGCTTTTGCTCTCTTGAGTACTCCCGTGTATCATTTTTTTTCCTCCACTACTCTTCCTTTCTGTCTGGCTCCTTTCAGTTGATTATTCAGTCAGCCTGTCTATCTACAATCTGATACAGCTTCCATTTGCTCATATTTTCCATCCTTGGACTAAACCATCCTTAACTCTATATTAATGAACATCTTAGTCAATTCCTTATTCAGCCCTATTGTCAGCTTTACATCAGGAGAAGTGCCCTGTACTAGTGGGAAATGAGGTAGTCGACTGCCCCAGGAAGACATTTTACAACATGTTAAATACAGGATTTGACAGACTGCTTTATTACCATAAAGATAAAAATTATGCTTTATGCTTCAGTGTTACTTTTTTTTTTTTTCCCATCACTAAACCCAGCTGAGTATTCAATGACATAATCTGATCAGTGAAGTTCACATTGCACCTTTCTGGAAGAAAAAGAAATGCACATTCAAGTTTCCTGGGACTTACATTAAGGTTTGAAATAGTCACAGTTGATATAGTAGCAATTGTTTCTTGTCACTAGCTGGAATGAGAATAGCATCCTATATGGTAAAAGATATTACAGTTTTCATTGTTGTTATCTACGACAATATATTAGCATCCACTTGGGTGTTTCTTGTTACAGCCAATTTATTGACAATGAGTTTGTGACAGGAAAAAAAGACATCAAAGAGAATATAGAAAAGACTTAACCGTAATTTCAAATTAAATAATGAGATTATTCTTATTCTGCTGTGGGATATGAAACCTCACGCCAATGCTTTTGCATTTCTGATTGTCATTTAGTGTGGAGTAGAATCTGGCAGAGGCAGTTGCCAATTGCTTGTTGAAATGAAATGGTACATTATTGTGGAAGAAAGCTACCACCTGTGCCTCCTTCCAGTAGGTGTAATTATCTCTAAATGATCCATGGCAAGATTAAGCAATATTTGTATTTTATATAAACCAAATAGTGCTTGCCTGTTATACAAATTTGGACAAATAATAAAAAGGAAATACAATATATTCTTTCTCAACATAACGTTAAGAAACTTTGAATTTGATTTCATTTCCTGGACATGTCTCTGTGACAGTGTCTATATGCTATGTAAGAGACTACATGTAGAATCTTTATGCCAATATTAATATCTGGGAAAACCAATGAATATGATGCATGCAACACCATTACTGGTGATACTATTACTACTAACTGCGCCTGTCATACTCCCAAGCTCCCTGAATCTGAACATCCTTTCTGTGTTTGGGAAAATCCCATATCATCAGCAGATCTCACTTCTTATTCATTATTTTAAGCTTCACAAAAATTTAAGAACATCTGGTCTAGGATGAATCCTTGGATTTGGGATAGTAAAACAAATTAGAAAATAGAACTTCCCAGCTGGGTGGCGAACCTCTAGGCTAGCTCAAGGGTACTCTGCAAACGACTTTATACCCAACATCCTCATTATATTGTCTGTCTGTGATAGTTCTTTAAGTAGTTTCACTTCTTGAAGAATTCAATCGCCTAAGCCCTCCAGAAAATTTAGTATTATTGCTTTAATTCCCCCCTAGTGATATTATCAAATGTAATTTTTAACCTATTGTAGACTATCTTCTAGAGTTTACTTGATCCTTGGTGATGCTTTGTTTTCTTAGGAGTCCATAATTGTTATCTTTCTGTGTACTATTACTTTTTAATAAGAAACAATATCCACCAGTACAAGAGAAGCTAGAGGACTCCCTCATTGACTCCAAAGCGAATCACCTAACACCACAAAACTTCCCTCTTCAGAAACCAACCTATGTCCCTAGGATTCATGGGTCTACCTTTGGGTTAAGAGTCATAATGCAAAGCTAAATCATAGAGAAAAAGATGAGTTTTAGGTGGTTATCTTAGTTAGGCCTGAAGTATGTGCCAGGCAGATTTCAAGAAGATTCTTTGAATTTTTGTGCCAAATATATACACAACAATGGACTTGTAGTGATTATTATTGCCCTCCCTGTACATTATCCTTATCCTCTCTTTTGATAAGAGTTATAGTTGAGGCACTTATATTTGAGGCATTCGTCCTCTACTACTTGAGGTCCTAGTAGAATTGTCAATTATATTGATCCATTCACATCCCACAAACCCCCCGTCCCTACCTAGGCTGAGCAGATCATTATATTCCATTCCTGGGTCCAATTTTGGTCTAACAGCAGGTACTGGGCTCGTGGATTACTCATCAGTATTTTCCCCAAAGTGCAGACATTGGAAGAAAGAAATTTTCCACTAGATTAACTAAGGAGAGTATGAGACTAGAGATAACTATAGCCATCTTACCCATCACATTTGGGGCACATCTACGTAGAAGACAGCCAAGCAAGACAAAGAGATGGTGAGACAGAAAGATTTGAACCTCTAGACTCAGCATCTCAGTTTGTGTACTTCTCAGTCTATGAGCCAATAAATCTCCACTTTTAGTTAAGTTAGTTCATTTTGACTTGGGGTTCTTTTTTAAAAAATTCTTTATTTAAATTCAATTTAGTTAACATATAGTGTATTATTAATTTTAGAGGTAGAAATTAATAATTTATCAGTTGCAGATAATACCCAGTGCTCATTCCATCATGTGCCCTCCTTAATGCCCGTCACCCAGTTACCCCGTCCCCCCACCCACCTCCCCTCCAGCAACCTTCAGTTTGTTCCCTATAGTTAAGAGTCTTTTATGGTTTGTGTCTATCACTTCTACCAGAAAGAGCCTTATGGATTCAGCCACTTTGTGAGAAAGTTGTGGTAATGGTGGATTTTATTCTGTGTTTTGAGTAAAATTAACATGCTGTCTGGATATATCTGATTGACTGGAGCAGTGCACAAGTTAAAGGCAACCAGAGTTGAAAATAACCAAGCCTGAGCATGAGATAGGACAATTTCTTCCAAGGTGGCTGGTAGTCTTTCCAATAAGACTCTATTTGGAAAGGTTGCAAAATAATGGAGTCAAGTTATTTGGGAAGTCTGTTTGAAACATGAAATCTCCATTTTTTTTATTAAAAATTGTCAAATATTCTCAATTTAATTTGATTCAACCTAATAAAATTTTTAGATAAGCAGAAGATGTTTCACTTGGGATAAGCTGACAAGTCATCATCCTGTGCATACTAGGCCACAATTTTTGTTCTTTATGAGGCCTCCGTTGAAGTCTTAGAAGCACTGAAACCCAAGGTTAACCATATAGCTGGAAAATTTGCTTTATTTTTATGTTCATATCCACCCTATCTTTGAACTAAATCTGTACATTCTTGTGAACCTAATGATTCTGACAAACACAAGAAATTTTTAAAGTTTTGACCAGTGTTCTCATCCTAGGTCTTAGTATTTAACCTCTACTACTACTAGACTCTTGGCTGGTAGTATTCTCATTTTAATTATTAATTCTCAAATATTTATTAACAACATTAGATGTACTAGGCTATGTGAAGTTGTGGTAGATTTATATTAATCAACCAACAAAATCTGTGCCTTCCTGAAGTTTACATTCTGGTGGGGAAAAAGAGACAGAAACAAAAATGAAATTATATATTAGAAGTTCACAAGTACTATAGGAAATAATAATGCAAAAAAATTGGTAGGGAATGTGGAACAGTTTAGAATTCTATTTTGGATGTTTGGTGGGATGGTTGGGAAACATTTCATTGAGAATATGGCATTTAGGTAAAGAATTGATGGGACTAAAAGGACAAGCCATGTAGACATCTGAGGGGAGAGTGTTCTTACAGGAGAAACAACAAGTTTAAAGTCTCTTTGAGGTACCTGTATAATGAATATTTTTAAAGAACAGGGAAGAGTCCAGCTTGGCTGGAACAGAGTGAGAGAAAATTAGTGAGGAAGAACAGAGGTCGGAGAGGACAGAGGAGGCCATTTCTGTGGCTTATAGCCATAATAAGGTTTCAATGTTCAGTGAGATGGAAGCCCTTAGGGCATCTTTAGCAGCAGAGGAGTGGCATGATCTGACCACTATTTTGACAGAATCACTTTGGCTAATGTGTTGGGAACAGACTGAAAGGGAATAAGGTCGAAAGCAATTATGTGACTATGCAGTAGTCCAGGTTAGAGATGATGGTGACCTGGACTAGGGTCATAACAGTGGAGGTGGTGAGAAATGATAGGGTTCTGGCTGTAATCTGAATATGGAGCATATACCAATGGTCCCCATTAGTCTATATCTGACCAGTTCTTCCATCATACTCAGTTGGGAAAATGGTTCCACCTGTGAAATCTGCCCAAATGACAACAAAAACTTAATAATCTTGCCCTTTCAAATTTTCTTCCAATTTTCTTCTCAGTTAAGGGCATTGCCTTTCTGACTCTCCTCATTCAATATCAATTCCTGAGGCCTATGTTTTATCAGCAGAATAAAGAGACTAGAAAACCATTTACTACAGACTGGCCAAATATACTTGATCCTTTATGATACAATATTTTCCTGGCCTTATCCTATGAGTTCTCACTAAATGTTAGTTAAAGGCAAATGAAGGCATTTGACATTTTTCCAATAGCTTTTTTGAATTTCTCAGGTGTGGGGACAAGAGGTCAGAATGATAGGTAATGAGTGAGGGGTTGAAGGGGGGGTATGCGAGGAAATGTTCTTCCGAACTAGGCATGTTGACTTGGTTCTAGTTGAACTATTTTATGTGCTAATATATTTACAGAATCTTTTTTTTTTTTATTTCCAGAATCTTATAGTCTACTTAAAACCATGTGTTTTCAAAAGCATTTTGTCTGCACAATGCAACCTCCAGGGTGTGTGTTTGCCTGCTAATAAACTCACACCCAAGGCGTGTATGTATTGGCAGACAAGCCCATACCCTGGGGTGCGTTATTGCTTGCATAATTAGCCATCAATTATCACCAGTTACATTTGCACCTGTTCCATTTGCAGATCTTTGGAATTTCAAGCTTGCTCAATTAGCATGTTCTGAACTTTCTCCCCCTTGTGAGAAAGTGGGATAATACTCCCTTCTTTGAGGAACCTCTCCTTAAGCAGGATCTCTACAACAGCCATCTGAAAAGGCAGTATTTCAGTCAACCACTTTAGAGACATTGTGAAAATATTAGTATGTCAAAAACAACAAAGTTATTTATTTGCAGTCATAGTTTTTTGGAGTTTGAAAGGCCTCTTGAAATCGTTTCATTTTACTGAGGAATAAAATAAGCTCTGAAAAGTGAAAGTGACTCTTCCAATGTCACACACCATATTAGTGGCAGAGCTAGTGCCAGAGTCCAATTATTCCTACCTGAAGTCTGTTTCTGCTCTGGTGTGTGGTTAAAATTCACCTTTTACTGTCTGACTATATTCGAGACTGGACTTGTTGGGGATATGCAGAGGTATGGTATTAAATGGTACATTTGAAAGTATCCCTTTACTTTTCTTTTTCTTTTTTTTGTTTCACACATTTTATTTATTTATTTATGTATTTATGTATTTATTTATTTATTTATTTTTAATACTAAATTTATTTTTTATTGGTATTCAATTTGCCAACATATAGAATAACACCCAGTGCTCATCCCATCAAGTGCCCCCCTCAGTGCCCGTCACCCATTCACTCCCACCCCCCGCCCTCCTCCCCTTCCACCACCCCTAGTTCATTTCCCAGAGTTAGGACTCTTCATGTTCTGTCTCCCTTTCTGATATTACTTACCCATTTCTTCTCCTTTCCCTTCTATTCCCTTTTACTATTATTTATATTCCCCAAATGAATGAGAACATTGTCTTTCTTTGATTGACTTATTTCACTCAGCATAATATCCCTTTTCCTTTTCAGTTGTACCAATTGCTGATTATAGTAAGCTTAGAATGAATATATTCTCATATGAGTGCTTTTGTGCTGTCTGTAGTTATTTTGAAAGCTTTGGGAGGCATACGTCTATGGCAGTATTGGGTCTTTAACTCAAGGTGGACTTCCATGTCTTTCACTTTTGCCTGTGGTTGGACGCAATTTAAAGTCCGGCTGTATGTGTGGCTTCTACGTCTAGTTTGCCAAAATCAGTTTTCCAAGTTGCATTGGTAGCTAAGGTGACCTTGATTGCCCAAAAGCCACAAGTGTTAACATAATTCTATTGTAAATTATACTAGAAGAAAAAGTTAAGGATAAATTATGGTTCTGACCTTTGTATTTTACTGCTTATAAAAATGAGGCTTCTGGATCTTTAAATTATAGACTTTGGTCCCCATTCAATTGTATGTGTCCTTGATAGCTACCTATTTTGGCTTTTTCATAGGCATAATTTGAAATAGTCCACCCTCCAAAGGGTAAATCTGTATGCAACATGCTTGAAAAGAAACTATGATTAGTGGCACAGTTGACAATTTAACAGACGTCCTTCCACATAACTTTTCCTGTATGAACTTGTTATAGTTATTATATTTGGTTCCAGTGGTTACATTACCTAGGATTTTTTTTTCATTTACAAAACTTATTTCTCACAGCACTGTATGCACAAGGATTCATTAACTAAAGCTTAATTTGATAGTTAAAATCTTCATAACTGGATGGTTGTATGCTATAGTGACTAGAAAATTATACTAAAAAGTCAAGAAACTATCTTTCTGTCCAAATCCACCAATTCTGAGCTGGTCTCTTGGATCAAAGAGGAGTAGGACTGAGAGTATGACTTTTGGAATGAAACTAACCCATCACTTACTCAGACCTTGTACCAGCTGATTCTATTTATTTATTTATTTATTTATTTATTTATTTATTTATTTATTTATCATAGACACACACAGAGAGAGAGAGAGAGGCAGAGACACAGGCAGAGGAAGAAGCAGGCTCCATGCTGGGAGCCCGATGTGGGACTTCATCCCGAACTCCAGGATCGAGCCCTGGGCCAAAGGCAGGCACCAAACCACTGAGCCACCCAGGGATCACCCACTGAGCCACCCAGGGATCCCTGTACCAGCTGATTCTTTTATGCTTTAGTGTACTCATCTGTAAAATGGAAAATTATGACTGTTTCACAGACTTTATTATAAGGATTATATGGCATATAAATATCTCAGCACTTAGGAATTATGCTTATTACAATTAGGAACTGAAGAGGAGACACAGGACTAGATTCTGAGTGTGCTGGATGAAAGAAGTGGAACCTACAGTCAGGTAAGAGAGTTTGTCAATTTGAGGATACTCTTCCATGTTATAAGATTTAACATCCATGTAAGAATTTCAGGGGAGTGTGAGGAAGCATTGTTGGGAAGGCTCCCTGAAAACAACAACAAACATTTCTCTGTAAGAAGTGAGGTTGAAATTCCAGAATTGCCATAGTAGACATAAAGGGAGGGGTTAAAAACCTTCAAAGAAGTAGACATTATAGATATACTACCTCACCTTTCTTGTGCAAGGCAAGAAAACAGATCTAATGATTATTTCCCACTGGGCATCTGAGGGTAGATCACTTACCAAAGCAATAAGGAAGACATCAGTGAAAGGGGTACCAGCATCACTGTGGAGTTCAGTGGGGATGATATCTATAGGCCAAATGACAGGAGCTGCTGTTACAAAAATGGGCTCATCGATGGCAATGGGATGATAGGATCCAGAAAAAAAAATAAAGGTTGCACGATGGTGCTGAACATCAGAAGCAAGGTGGACGCAGTGCTCATAATAAGTGAGCATGTTGCAGTGGCAGCCACAAGATCCTGCTCTGTCGAAAGTTACAGAAATGGCTAATTGAGTGCAACATCTTTAGAGGCAGACTTGAGGGCAGCCAAAATAGGTGTCAATTCTCAATCAAGAACAAAAATGGAAAACTAATCAAGGATGGATATTTGTGAATCTAAGGGCTTTCTTCCCTTTCAAACTCATTATCTCTCACCCAGTTTCCTGAGTGAGCCTATTCTCAGATCTCTAGAAGCCAAGGACTGCAGAAGCCAGATCCCCATAGTGAGGTCTCTGCAGTGCCAGGGCAAAGTATACACGGAAACAATTAATCCACTACTTCTGCAAAGGGAAAATAACTCACCTGTGGATAAAATATTTAAGCTTAAAAAGGAGGGTGCAGAAATGTTATTAGGAAATATGGAGACTATATGTTTCTTTCTCTCTTTTTTGAGCAACAAAATGTGTATATGTTAATGAAGTCAAAGCATCACATGAAATTAAAACCAATATAATTATTTACCTGTCAAATAACAGCACATGCTTCCTTTCATCTATATCTCTCACCCTTGCTCTCATGCACTGCCTCTCTCCCTCTCCCTGTTAGTTGACAACAGGATTATATAGGTTTTTTCCTTTTATATTCATTTGGTGGTAACAAAAGTTGAAAACTTCAGTACAACCTAAAATAAATTGATTACTGTGCACTCACAAATACATGCACATGTACTCAAAACACACATAGCCACATTATTTATACAGAGTTACTCAAACATTGTTGAATTGTTGTGAGAAACATTTAGGACAAATTTTAAAATATCAGTTAACACACATCTCACGGAACAAAAAGTATAATTGATCAATACAAAGGATGGCATGTTTATTAAACACTTTCTATGAATGACCAAGTTTATGAGAATATGTTTCCAATGTTGGATGCTGAAACTTTCATAAGCATGACTCAGAAGGCAAACCTGCAATGATCAATGTTGTTAAATTTGATATGTGAAGACTAAATATGATCTACTCCGTATATAACAAGAATACCAGAAAGCAAAATAAAGAAATTGAAAAAATATTTCTAACACATGTAAAAGGTAACAATTAACATTAATAATGTACAAATTTTACCTAAAAATCAATACGAAAAATATAAATATTAAATAGAAAAAATGGCAAGGGATTGGAGCAGAGAATTTGCCAAAGGAAAAATTAAAAAGGTGATCAATTTTACTGGTAATTCAAGAAGTGAAAACTGAAAAACAAAAATAGTCTAGTGTCATTTTTCTTTTTAAAACATTTTTTTTAATTTCAATTAGCCAACATATAGTAGGACACCCAGTGCTTACCACATCACGTGCCCTCCTTAAGTGCCATTTTTCACCTAATAGATTGACAATTATTTAAAATTCAGCAATGTTAAGTCTTGACCAAAGTGAGGAGAATGGGCTTCTCTTTTTAAATTAAGGCATAAATTATTATTGACACTTTGGGGGAGAATTAAAATATAAATGTTGTATCCTACTACTTTCTACTACTGTCCTTTCTACTTCGCACATCCTAGCCTGGAAATATACTGGGTGCTGGCATGTGTGTATTATACATTAGATACAGATCTAGCTGTAGATATAAATATAGATAGCAGTTTATTATTACATTGAGATAGTGAAATATTAGAAATAATACAAATACCCATTAGCATGGAACAAATAACCTCTAGTGCAGCTGCACTATGAAATATGCTGCAGTAGTTAAAATATAAATTAAAATAAAACAAGGTATATAGGTGATGAAATGGAAAGTTTTTGACTTTATCTTTGTGTCTGGTGCAAGAGAGTGGTCTAGTTCCATTCTTCTGCATGTGGATGTCCAATTTTTCCAGCACCATATATTGAAGAGATTGTCTTTCTTCCAGTGAATGGTCTTTCCTGCTTTGTCGAATGTTAGTTGACCATAAAGTTGAAGTTCCACTTCTGGATTCTCTATTCTGTTCCATTGATCTATGTATCTGTTTTTGAGGGTGGGGGTGACTGGTGATGGGCACTGAGGGGGGCACTTGATGGGATGAGCACTGGGTGTTATTCTATATGTTGGCAAATTGAACACCAATAAAAAATAAATTTATAAAAAAAGAAAGTTTTTGACATTATCATTGACTATAGTAAGTTGCATAATGATCCATGGAGTACAATGTAAACAAATATATACATGAAAAAACACATATTTCTACCAGTTTATGCATTTAAACACACAGTACAATCATTAGCAAGTTCATATATCCAACAAAATGAGCAGATTCCAATAAGAAGTTTACTTAGTGTAATAGGGTATGTTTGGCAAAGGTGTTTAGAATAATATGATGATAAAGAAGGATGTTTCTCTGTGAAATTTGAGAATTCTACAATATTTTACAATTTACTTCTATAAATAAGAATTCATCTAAATTTAAGGAACAAAGCAATTCAGGTACTTTCTTCGCTTCAGTGTTTTTAGGCAGGTATAAGGTATGAAAATGATTCCATATCTGATGCTTGAAAGAATGCACCTCTTAAGCCACATACTCAGAGGTACTTGGGGAATGTTTCTTTGTTGTTGCTTTTTCTTTCAGTTTTCACCACGGCTATTAATTCTTTCAGCTTTTGAATTTAAGAGAAATTGGTAATTTTCTCAGAAAATAGTATTTTATTGAGGTTTTTAAATTTTTTTTTAATTTATTTTTTATTGGTGTTCAATTTACTAACATACAGAATAACCCCCAGTGCCCGTCACCCATTCACTCCCACCCCCCGCCCTCCTCCCCTTCTACCACCCCTAGTTCGTTTCCCAGAGTTAGCAGTCTTTACGTTCTGTCTCCCTTTCTGATATTTCCCACACATTTCTTCCCCCTTCCCTTATATTCCCTTTCACTATTATTTATATTCCCCAAATGAATGAGAACATATAATGTTTGTCCTTCTCCGACTGGCTTACTTCACTCAGCATAATACCCTCCAGTTCCATCCATGTTGAAGCAAATGGTGGGTATTTGTCATTTCTAATAGCTGAGTAATATTCCATTGTATACATAAACCACATCTTCTTTATCCATTCATCTTTCGTTGGACACCGAGGCTCCTTCCACAGTTTGGCTATCGTGGCCATTGCTGCTATAAACATCGGGTGCAGGTGTCCCGGCGTTTCATTGCATTTGTATCTTTGGGGTAAATCCCCAACAGTGCAATTTACAATTGCACCCAAAAGCATAAGATACCTAGGAATAAACCTAACCAAAGATGTAAAGGATCTATACCCTAAAAACTATAGAACACTTCTGAAAGAAATTGAGGAAGACACAAAGAGTTGGAAAAATATTCCATGCTCATGGATTGGAAGAATTAATATTGTGAAAATGTCAATGTTACCCAGGGCAATATACACGTTTAATGCAATCCCTATCAAAATACCATGGACTTTCTTCAGAGAGTTAGAACAAATTATTTTAAGATTTGTGTGGAATCAGAAAAGACCCCGAATAGCCAGGGGAATTTTAAAAAAGAAAACCATATCTGGGGGCATCACAATGCCAGATTTCAGGTTGTACTACAAAGCTGTGGTCATCAAGACAGTGTGGTACTGGCACAAAAACAGACACATAGATCAGTGGAACAGAATAGAGAATCCAGAAGTGGACCCTGAACTTTATGGGCAACTAATATTCGATAAAGGAGGAAAGACTATCCATTGGAAGAAAGACAGTCTCTTCAATAAATGGTGCTGGGAAAATTGGACATCCACATGCAGAAGAATGAAACTAGACCACTCTCTTTCACCACACACAAAGATAAACTCAAAATGGATGAAAGATCTAAATGTGAGACAAGATTCCATCAAAATCCTAGAGAAGAACACAGGCAACACCCTTTTTGAACTCGGCCATAGTAACTTCTTGCAAGATACATCCACGAAGGCAAAAGAAACAAAAGCAAAAATGAACTATTGGGACTTCATCAAGATAAGAAGCTTTTGCACAGCAAAGGATATAGTCAACAAAACTCAAAGACAACCTACAGAATAGGAGAAGATATTTGCAAATGACGTATCAGATAAAGGGCTAGTTTCCAAGATCTATAAAGAACTTATTAAACTCAACACCAAAGAAACAAACAATCCAATCATGAAATGGGCAAAAGACATGAACAGAAATCTCACAGAGGAAGACATAGACATGGCCAACATGCACATGAGGAAATGCTCTGCATCACTTGCCATCAGGGAAATACAAATCAAAACCACAATGAGATACCACCTCACACCAGTGAGAATGGGGAAAATTAACAAGGCAGGAAACAACAAATGTTGGAGAGGATGCGGAGAAAAGGGAACCCTCATACACTGTTGGTGGGAATGTGAACTGGTGCAGCCACTCTGGAAAACTGTGTGGAGGTTCCTCAAACAGTTAAAAATAGACCTGCCCTACGACCCAGCAATTGCACTGTTGGGGATTTACCCCAAAGATACAAATGCAATGAAACGCCGGGACACCTGCACCCCGATGTTTATTGAGGTTTTTAAATGCATTATCATAAAACTTGTCACTACATCTGAAGATGTTTATGATAATACAGTTAAGAGCATGGGCTTGGGGTGCCTGGGTGGCTGGGTCGGTTAAGTGCCTCCCTCCAGCTCAGGTCATGATCCCAGGGTTCTGGGATTGAGCCCAGATCAGGCTCCCTGCTCAGCAGGAGCCTGCTTGTCCCTCTCCCAGTCCCACTCCCCAGCTCATGCACTCCCGTGTTCTTTCTCTCAAATAAATAAATAAAAATATTTTTAAAAAAGAGTAAGGGCTTTATAGCTAGATGGATTTGAATCACTGGCTCTCTTACCGGCTGTGTGATCTTTGTAAAATCTTATGAGCTTTCTGGTCTGTATTCATTTCCTCTATAACATGAGCATAATATAACCGACTTTAGAATTAGGATGTGAGCACAGAATGAGAGTGTTTATAAAGTGGTTAGCACACTACTTTCTTCTGCTCCTGCTGCTTCTTTTATATGTTCACTCTTTTTTCTTGATTTTGTCAGATGTCTATATATTAATGCTTTCAACAAATTATATTCAAGATGTGTTGATCAACTTATTGTCTAAGTTCCTTTCATCAACATTCTTAATTGAATATTGAGCTAATTTAACTTCATTATTTCTTATTTACTAGTGCAAACATTTATAGCTGTGAATCTTCCTCTGTCATGTTGGCCATATTCATTGAGCTTTGATGTATAGGATTTTATTATTTTATAAATATATTAAATATCTTTCAACTTCCCCTTGACTCATTTGGAGTGTAAGGGTGTTTTTCTTTTTGATTTCGTAAGCAATTTTGTTTAAATATGATTTAACATTGATTTCTAACTTATAATTTGATCGGAAAACGTACATGAACTGCTTATTTTGTGATTTTAAAATATATTGAGGTTGGGTTTTTTTCTTCGCAATTTTTATTTAAATTCTAGTTAGCATACAGTGTAATGTTGATTTCATGAGTCAAATTTAGTGATTCATCACTTACATATAACACCCAGTGCTTATCATAACGTGCCCTCAGTACTCATCACCCATGTAGACCATCTCCTGCCCACCTCCCTCCATCAACCCTCAGTTTGTTCTCTATAATTAAGACTCTCTTATGGTTTGCTTCCCTCTTTTTTTCCCTCCCCACATGTTCATCTGTTTTGTTTCTTAAATTCCACTTATGGGTCAAATTATACAGTATTTGTCTTTCTTTGACTTATTTCATTTAGCATAATACACTCTAGCTCCATCTGTGTCTCTGCAAATGGCAAGATTTTTCTTTTTGATGGCTGAGTAATGTTCCATTGTTTATATATACCACATCTTCTTCATCTGTTCATTGGTCAATAGACACTTGGGCTCTTTCCATAGCTTGGCCATTGTTTATAATACTGCTATAAACATTAGGGTACATGTATCCCTCTGAATCTCTTTTTGCATCCTTTCAAACTGGTGCAACAACTCTGGAAAGTAGTATGGAAGTTTCTCAAAAAGTTAAAAATAGAACTACCCTATGATTCAGAAATTGTACTGCTAGGTATTTACCCAAAGGATACAAAATACAGAGGCTATGTTTTGATCTTGGATATGAATCCATTTTATTCACACAGACTTTGTTTTTAGAGCAGTTTAATGTTCACAGCAAAATAGAGCTGAAATTAAGGAGATTTCACTTTTTCTTTTTTCAATATTTTATTTAAATTCCAGTTAGTTGACATATAGTAATATTAGCTTCAACTGTAGACTTTATCTACTCATCACTTACACATAACACTCAGTGCTCATCTCAACAAGTACTCTCCTTTTTTGAAAAAATATTTTATGTATTTATGTACTTATTTATTTAGAGCAAAGGGAAAGGGAGAGAGAGAGAATCTTCAGCAGACTCCCTGCTGAGCATGGAGCCCAAGGCAGGGCTTGATCTCACAGTCCTAAGATCATGACCCGAGCTGAAATCAAGAGTCAGACACCCAAATGACTGAGCCACCCAGATGCCCCAAGTGCCCTCGTTAATACCCATCACCAATGTAACCCATCCCACTGCCTACCTCCCCTCCAGTAGCCTTCGGTTTGTTCTCTATAGTTGAGAACTGGTTTGCCTCTCTTTTTTCACCCATGTCCATCTGTTTTGTATCTTAAATTCCACATATGAGTGAAATCATATGGTAATTGTCTTTCTGATTTATTTCACTTAGCATAATACTCTGTAGCTCCATCCACGTGATTGCAAATGGCAAGATTTCATTCTTTTTGATCACTAAGTAGTATTTCATTGTGTACGTATACCACATCTTCTTTATTCATACATCAGTTGATGGGCATTTGGGTTCTTTCCATAAAAAAAATAGATTTCATATATAACCCCTGCCACCATATACTCACAGTCTTCCCCACTACCAACATCATGTACCATGATGGTACATTTGTCATAATCAAAAATCTATACTGACACATCATCATTACCCAAAGTTGATATTCATATTAGAATTCACTATTGTTGATGTACATTCTATGGTTTTGGTAAATGTATAATGACATAAATACATCATTATAGTTTCATACAGAATAGTTTTACTGCTCTGAAAATTATATGTGCTCCTCCAAATCATACCTCCTTGCCCCAATACCCCAGGCAATGACAGATCCTTTTATTGTCTACAAAGTTTTGTCTTGTCCAGAATCTCATAGTTAGGATCATACAGTATGTAGTCTTTGCAGATTGGCTTCTTTCACTTACTAATATATCTTTAGTTTTCCTCCCTATTTTCTCAATGCTTGGTAGCCCATTTCCTTTAGCACTGAATGATGTTCCCTTGTCTGGATGTACCACAGTTTATTTATCCATTTACCTACTGAAGGATATCTTGGTTGCTTCCAAGTTTTGACAGTTATGAGTAAAGCTGCTGTAAGCATTCATGTGCAGGTTTTTGTGTGGACAGAAGTTTTCAACTCCTTTGAGTAAATACTGAGGAGTGTAATTGCTGGAACATATGGTAAGAATATGTTTAGTTTTGCAAGAAGGCGCCAAACACTCTTCCAAAGTGGCTATACCATTTTGCATTTCCACCAGCAATGATGAGAATTTCTGTTGTTCCACATTCTCACCAACACTCGGTGTCAGTATTTTGGATTTTGGCCATTTTAGTAGGTGTAGAATGAAATCTTATTGTTGTTTTAATTTGCATTCCCTGATGGTATATGATGTGGAGCATCTTTTCATATGCTTATTTGCCATCTGTATGTCTTTTTTGATGAAGTGCCTTTTAAGATCTTTGACTCATTTTTTAAATTGGGTTTTTAATTTTCTTATTGTTGAAGTTTAAGAGTTCTTTGTATATTTTGGATAACAGTCCTTTATCAGATGTGTCTTAAGCAAATATGTTCTCTTAGTTTGTGACTTGTCTTCTCATTCTCTTGATGTTGCACTTTGCAGAGCAGGAATATTTAATTTTGATGAGTCTAGCTTGTCAATTATTTATTTTATAGATATTCTTTTGGTGTTGTATTTAGGAAGCCATCATCATATCCAGATTATCCTAGGTTTCCTCCTATGTTATCTTCCAAGAGTTTTGTATTTTTGTATTTCACATTTAGATCTATGATTCATTATGAGTTAATTTTTGTGAAGAATGTAAGATCTGTCTAGATTCTTTCTTTTTTTTTGCATGTTGATGTCCAGTTGTTCCAGCACCATTTGTTGAAAAGACTGTCTTTGCTTCATTGCATTGCCTTTGTTCCTTTGACAAAGGTTAATTGACTTTATTTATATGGGTCTATTTCTGAACTCTCTGTTCTGTTCCATTGATGTATTTGTCTATTTCACCAATTCCACACTGTATTATTGTAGCTTTACAGTAAGTCTTGAAGTTGGGTAGTGTCAGTCCTCTTTTTCAATATTGTTAGAACATTCTACTTCTTTTTCTTTTCCATATATATTTTAATTTATTTTGTCAATATCCAGAAAATAAGTTGCTGGGAGTTTGATTAGGATTGCACTGAATCTATAGATCAAGCTGTTAAGAACTGACATTTTGATGGTATTGTCTCTAATAAATTTTTGAAGTATTTTACTTCTTATCATGTATTAAATGATTTTCAGAAGCATAATGGATCATTAAGATGAAATTCCATTTCTTTTTTTGTTTTTTTTTAAGATTTTATTTTTTTATCAGAGGCACAGAGAGAGAGAGGCAGAGACATAGGCAGAGGGAGAAGTGGGATCCCGGACTCAATCCCAGGACCCCGGGATCACGACCTGGGCCTATGGTAGACGCTCAACCACTGAGATACCCAGGTGCTCACATTTCTTTGTTTCTATATTGTTTTATCAGAAATCCAAAGTAGATTTCTTTCTGCTTATTCAATGTGAAACAAGAACATAACGATGCAGATCCCATGCTTATCAACAAACAGAATCTGCAATGTATTCTCTTTCATGGCCCCACTCTCTTTCCATATGAATAGTGTTGCCATATAATCTCAAGGTTATATTAAACTATAAAGTCTATGGTCTCATGTGAAAGCAGCAAATCAGCAGAATAATGAATCTCAAAACACCAGAGTAAGAACATTTGCATGAAAGTCACGATAGAGCATGTCTTTACTTGATAAAATACTTAGCTACGATAATCAGACCTAAAATTTACACCTGGAAAACCCTACACTTGGATGTTGGTAGAATGCCTTTGGCATATTTATGGCTAGATGACAGATGGATGTGCATAAGAGCCCAATTTTCAGTGAATGTTCTTCTAGTATGTCTCATTGGAATTGAGTTGAAACATGTACTGATTTCCACCATTTCTCTTTATCTTACTGAACCAAAGAAGCACGTGCAACCCAAAGGCCCCCATCATGTGAAGAAACTAGGATTCTTCCTCTTTCTATCCCATTCATTAGAAATTTACAGGTGATTATTCTCCCCTTCCAGAAGCAACAATTAGTTATCACTCCCCTCAATCTCCTGCTGTATCTTAAGTATGAGTGATTGTATCTCACTCTGTGGGGAATAACCAGAGATCTGAGAGGAAGAGTCCATAGTACTTTGGACCACCTTCCAAAACCATATCCATGAATATTGCCTTTCGATCATAACAGAGTGTCTGAAATCTGACTTGCATTGAACTGGAAACAAGTGGAAAAATGGACAAAATATATGAAACATTTGTTTTCAGATATTGAAAAAGATGCACATCATGACAGTGATACCTGAGGGAAGGAAAACAAAGGAGGTGAAACTTTTGATCACCCAGGCTTCCTGCCCGGGAACACCTGCACTATTGTGCAGCAATGGGAGATCAATGCATAACATAGAGGTTGTGTTGAATTGAGGCAGATATTAGAGTTAAAAGAGGCCAATGCAGCTAAAATATGAGGGTAGAATCTTGGAAAGAGGGGTCTATATAGACTAAGAGCTCCAGAAGTCTGCACTAGATCTCCATGAGTATATTGCTGAATATGGAATTTCACATACATGTGGCAAAACTTCCCAAGTTTAGGCAAATTAATACTGGGATGCTGAAGGTGAACAATTATAAAAGTTCACACGGGACTGGAATCCATTCGAGTTTTGACCAGCCAGGGTGGAGAGACTTTCCTGGACACCTGCCACTTTTTAGTAGAAATCTCAGAAGAATTACTCTTCAATAGCAGGGATATGGTAGGCTTAGGGTAAAGGCAACTATAGAAGTTGTTCTAAAAGGCATAAAAACAATCCTCAAAGGGACCTCGCCCAGATTTTTACCCAAGGGAAATGAAAACGTGTTTATACAAAGACGTGCACAGATTTTATAGCAGTTTTTTGAAAATTCCTATATTTTGAAAACTACTGATTTCCACAGCACATAAATGTTTTAATATGTTGATACAATTAATACCACTATGCAAAGGAAATGAACTACTGATGCACACACACATAAGCATAGATGGATCTCAGAAACATTATGGTGAGCTTAAGAAGCCAGATACAAAGAGCACTTACTGCATAATATCATTTATATGGAGTTTAAATAGAGGAAAATTCAATTTGGTTGATAAATATTAAATCAATAATTGCCTATGGGAGGGATCGATACTGACTAAGGCAAAGCATCTTTCTTCCAGGCTTTCAGATTTCCTTTATATGGGGATGTATGCTATATTAGTTGAATGAGTCTTAACTCAGTGCTGTGGGTCTTGAAGTAAATAGAAAATTTTCTGGAGTGATAGAAATGTTAGATATCTTGATTGTGGGGCTGATGATGGAAGTGTATGCACCTGTCAAAGCTGAGTTAACAGCATAGTTAAAATAGGTTCATTTTATTATGTGTAAATATATTATGCCCAATAAAATTGCTGTAAAATGTAAAAAATATATATAGAGAGATGGCTGTTCAGGTTTCTGATTGTTACAAACCCTGGATACCTCAGTCACAGCACAGGCAGGGGGAGAAGGGCAAAGCATCTTCCTTGCAGGCTTTCAGATCTCCTTTATACAGGGATGTTTAAGTTATATTAGTTGAGTGAGTCTTAACTCAGTGCTGTGGGTCTTGAAGTAAACAGAAAATTCTCTTAAATTAGGACAATAGACAATAGACTCTTTTTTAATGGGGTTTTTAAAAAGTTATCATGTGTATTTTAAGAAAAGGTGTAGTGGTGCACTATTAGGTAAATGCCATCTTAGTCCAAAGTGTGAGGTGCAAGGATATTCATCTCCATTGCCTTTCTACTAGGAAGAGTTTCTCTCAGTTCTTATGTTTTCCTCTCATATTGACTCCTATATATTTATCCATTTCTTTTTTATTTTTTGCAATCAGCATGTATTACCCTACATAATTTCTCCTCTACTCATCATCCTCTCTCTACTCGCTATCCCCTCTACCACCTAATAAATCCTATACTAAAGAGTGCCCCCAAGTAAAAAATCTACTTTGGCTGATAAGGTCCATCAAATCAACTACAGATTTTCTACAATGAAAACAAACCTATGAGGGGTCCATTAGTTGGATGATAAAATTAGAAATAACTGATAGTTTGCTGATGGATAATGCAGTGGAAAAATCCTGGGCTTTAGAGTCTTGGCTTTCCTATTGGTAAAAAGAGAATTATCTCCATGGTCTCATATAATTTTATGAGAGTTATATGAGCCTAAATGTGTGATATGCCCATAAATATGTGGTATACCTTCAAATAATCAAATATTCTGTGCCTTGCAAATTATGTATGTAGTATATATGTATATATGTACAGAATATATATTCATATATATTTGTGTGTGAATATTTAAAATGTTTTATATGTGATGAATCCACACATATATAGGTATTGTAAATACGCATACAGTAGCATTAGAAAATAAACAAAATAATGGCTTTATCATATATCTCATTAAACTTCAAGGTTATACATAGAAAATTCCCATAGAGCTATAATTTTTTTGTTCTACTGAAATGTTTGTAATTTGTCATTTTATTTCATAGGCGTGTGCATATCAAGATCACAGAATTTGCAATACATTAATGAAGGTGTTAGGTTACCCTGTACAAGCCTCTTGACATCTTAGCACATAATCGATATTGATGCAACCTTGCTAAGAAGTATAACCTAACAAGGAACATTGGATTCTTGTACCATTTCCAATTTGGATAAGACACGAATATTTGACAGTAATTTTTATAATCAGCTGCAAGACTTTTGTTCCGGTTTAGTTAAGCTGAATATCTGGCCTAATCAGTGGATATTCTAGTTAAAAACATCAGTATTACATAGACATTTGCTGCCATATCAGCTTAAGAGTCTTGTTTTTTTTGATATCACAGTATGCATGTTGATGATATGTGTAGATTCTATAACCCCAAAAAATAGAAGCCTCATATAAATAAAGCACAAAAAAGAGGCAGCGAATATTTCTTTTTAAAATTATAACTAAACAACAGTTATTGCTTTTGTTAGCTCTGACACAACTTATTCATTAGAGAGCAACAAGTGTGCACATCTGTATATTTGCATACTAAAAATAGTTGTTCAAGAAACAAAAGGTTGCTTAGAATACATAACCTCTTACTCGTTTAAATTATATGTTTCCGAGTGTAGTATTATGATCTTGTTTTCAGCTACATGTATGTGACTACCTAATTACAAAGCAGACATTTTAAACATAGTGTTTATTTCAAAGCATTGTATCTCAGAATAAAAATGCATTAGAAGCAGTGATCAGGAAGGAGAGGCTGACATGTTCAGAGTATTAGACACAGACATCAAGATCTTCACCCTCCATTCTCAAGAAGTTTCATTGTGACCAGGCACCATGCAGGATGGATTAAATGCAGTTGTTTAGCTATGAAAATACTGACCGCATGATCAATCCATGAAGAATCATGTCAAGTATTTTTATTTTACCTGAGATTCATTATCACTGAAAATGTTGAGGGTGGGCAGAGAATGGGACCAGGGGAAAGCTGTTGCATTGTTAAAATCTGTATTTATTATCTTTTGGTTAGCTTTGTCAAGTAGGGGATAAGGTTTAGTGGTGGTGCTTGCTGCTGGGGAGAAGGAAAGGTAACTAGGGGGGAGGGATTTTAGTGGGGCTGAGCCTCGGGATAGGACTAGACACTGAGAATCATGGCCAAACTATCCAGTGTATAAAGTCCAAAGGGATGAGATCATTTTGAGCTGGTTTTTAGCAAATGTGGTTTCAGTCCTTTCCCAGCAATATCCCAGCGAGTGTTTGAGGAATGGAGAAGAGGATGGGGAACATGGGAGGGGCATGCAAAATCCAGCCCTCAAGGAAGAGGATAACAGGAACTAAGTTAAATATCAGGCACCAGGGTTTAGAGGTGTCCAGTGGTAAGTGTAGGACTTGGCAAATAAACTGGAGGAAAACCCTAACCATCACAGAAAGTGCACTGATAGGGTGGTTCATACAGGTATACAAGCACCTATTAAGTTGAGAGCAAACATGTAGCTCTAGGCCCCACTCCGTGGTTTGTGGTGGCTCTCTTTTTAGTCCTTCCCTCAGCAAGATTGGCTCAGGGATTGTGCCGGTGGAGAGATCAGTGCCTCCAACTGTAAGGGGTTGGAGGAGACAGGTCAAGACAAAAGAGAACATGTCTCATAATATATGTCTGTGCAAACAGTGGCACATCTACTCTGAGAATAGATAATGACATCTCTCAGTTCTTGTCATCTTGCATTTAGCTCCAAAGGATGTGGAAGGAAGAATTCAAATGGAGCGTTACGTGGTATTTTGGGTTAGCTAATAAACACAACAAATGTGACCTAAGGATAATTTTTAATGTAGAAACAGGTATCAGCATTTAGTTGACATTTAAGTACCAATGGCACTTAATCTGTGCAATGTTTGAGATGTCCTCGCATTTAAGATAAGTACTTTCGAATAAAGATGATGGGAGCAATTCCACACACATATTAATATAAGCCATGACAAATCCACATGTAAAGACAGCTTTACATGCCACAGCAAATAATCTCTGGCATAATCAATTAGATGGTGTTTAGTTACCTGTAATTTTATTTATTTTTAAGAGTTGAATATATTGCTATAATTCTTCTGAGGCCACGGTATGAACACATTGGATTCCTAATTAGTCATCACATTGGTTAGTGAAATTTGACAGAACAAAACCTGGAATCTGAATCCCTTTTTAAACAGTTTATGCAAATTTACTCTTTATTCTCAAGCTATTTGCAATCACAATTGAATTTTTAAGTGGAGTAATAATTTTATTTAATAAAGTACGCATGCTTCTAGCATCTATCCCTGCTCTTTCACTTATTTATTCTATAACAAAATGATAGTGTCATCACAGCATACATTTTTAGTTCTTCTTAAACCCCTATTGCTAGAAAACATGTTGGTCCCCAAGGTTCAGCTTTGGTGCTGCAGACAGAACTTTTTCCCTTATAGATGACATTTGACAACAGTTGGCTGAAACCTTCTCTCCATGCCACAGTTACAGAAGCTAAATGGGCCTTCTGCCTCTTTTTCCAGTTGAATTTAAAGGAAAAGCAAAAGGTATTTTCCCACACACACTGTCAGGCCTGTGATTCTAGTCTACTCTGGCCTATTCTAGTCCTATTCTCTAATCCCCCTCTTTCTTTCTAGATCACATCATTTGATTTCAGTCAAATACAGTGAAATCAATGCAATCTCTAGCCATAACTTTAAGTGAAAAGTATTGCCTTCGCATGTTTGCAAATTGTGAGCAACAGAGAAATAACTGAAGAAGTAGCTTTGCTTTAGAACAGTGTCTTTGTTTTAAACAATGTTGGTTTTCTTTTTCTATAAGTAAGGATGCTAAAAGATGGTGACAGAGATGAGAAGTGGAAAGTCACAGGCAGGAAAATGTTACAGTCCAAGGGAAACTTAATCTGAATTATTAGGAAGGAAGAGTTAGCATTTGCTGGAGAAGATGAGTAATGTAGCTCTTGGTGAGATGGATGGATATGCAAAAAGAAGGTAGGGCCAAGTGCTCAGAATGAGTGATATTTTGCACTGGGTAGAGATCCAGGTCAGAATTTACTAAGTGATATTGGTTAAGAGTATGAGGACACAAAAACAAATTACAGACTAAAGCCATAGGGAAAGCAAACCTTTGAGGTCCCTGAGTAAGTGGACAGTGTCTCCTCTTCAGTAAGTTTCCAACAGTCTTGACTTGTAGTCTGGGAGAACTAGGATGAATTAGCATTGACTGATTCTTTAAAACTGCTTTGAGGGACCCCTGGGTGGCGCAGCGGTTTGGCGCCTGCCTTTGGCCCAGGGCGCGATCCTGGAGACCCAGGATCGAATCCCACATCGGGGTCCCGGTGCATGGAGCCTGCTTCTCCCTCTGCCTGTGTCTCTGCCTCTCTCTCTCTCTCTCTCTGTGACTATCATAAATAAATAAAAAAAAAATTAAAAAAAAAAACTGAAAAAAAAAATAAATAAAAAAAAATAAAAAAAAAAAATAAAAAATAAAAAAAAAACTGCTTTGAAAAAAATAAAATAAATAAAATAAAACTGCTTTGAATGAAGAATCTAAATAGGTTGTGATGGTGGAGGCTCATCTGACTCAAGGGTGAAAGTGGTTTTGCCTAGTAAAAGCTGCATCTACCCTGAAGTTGAATGCCACGATCCTTAAGAACCACTCAACTGTAGCAGTCACCATCAGTATAGAAAATCAAAGGGTTCTGTTGTCCAGAGGTTTAATTTGATAAAAACAATTTATAGAGGTGAAATAAGCCACTGGACAGAGCTCATTTTCTATTCTGGTTGCATTAAAATATATTGAATGTTCTCCTATAATGAATTAATAAAAGAATACAAATAAGGGCTACAGAATCAAATAAAGTGTATCTGCTTCCCACATCTACATTCAGGCCAAAAATCAATCAACAAAATGAGCAAAAAGAATACATCTCCGAGGGAGTGGACACCTCTTAAGCGATTTCTGTAATGTTAGAATACTTTGATTCATGTTCAGATAGCAATTCAGGTTATAATTTTAATTCCTATCGTGGTTATGGGCGTCCCAAATTCCCCATCAACTTCAATTTTGCAGAGGGAGTAAATCAGTATGCATGACGTTTCTCTCATTTGCCTGGAATTACAGATGATGACTCCAACACCAGTGTTCTGGGCTTTATCTTGCAAATGGGACATTGACTAGAATATGAAGACCATTGTGGCCCTTGCACTCATACAATTTGCATTCTGGACACAATAAGTTCTGCTTATATAAGGATGGCCTGATCAGTTCTCAGATGCAGCATTTTTGAAAATAACCACATCAGTGCACATTTTGGAAGAGAAGTAAACAGTGTCCCAGAAGAAAGAACATAGAGATAACAAGGGTTCTAAACCAGCCTCTAACACTATCTTGCAATATGCGCTTTGGCTAAATCACTTCCTGTCTGTTGGCATAGTGTTGCAACTCTTTCATTTTTATTTTGTTTTGTTTTGGGGTTTTTAATTTCTTTTATTTATTTGAGATAGAGAGAGTGAGAGTGAGAGCATGAGCCAGGGGGCGAAGGGAGAGGGAGAAGCAGGCTCCCCACACTGGGCAGAGAGCCCCACATCGGGCTCCATCCCAGGACTCCAGGATCATGACCTGAGCCAAAGGCAGATGCTTAACTGACTGGGCCACCAGGTGCCCCACAACTGTTTCATTTGTAATGAAAGAATATTCAACTACTTCTAGATTCTCACATGGGGGTGGCAGGTAGAGCGTTGGAGAGGTAAGGAATATGCCTCCAAAAGAGTGTATCAAAAAATCCTGGATGATTTTTTTTTCTTTTTCAAACCACATGCTCCCACCCCCAATTCTACTCTCTTCAGATCTTTTGGTTATTAACAAGACCTAATATTAGTGATAATATGTTACCTATATTGCCAGTACTGAGGCCAAACTGCTTTAGAACCTCTGGACTAGATGATCTCTAAAATTTCTTCCAAGACTAGTATTTTATGGTTCTATGAAGACAATGATTGCTTACTTGTACTACTAAACATGTATATCCAAGTGTTCTCTTGCTTCATAATACTGTACTAGGAGAATTAAATAGTATTGACGATGTATGAAACAGCAAGGTGTTATACCTGGTACATAGTTCTGCCCTCCAAGAGCGGAACTTGCCTTCCTTCTATCCACAGCAATAGATAAAATTTTACTTATACATAATGTGTTCTGTGATGGGAGATATAAAAACAGGAAGAAGATGAACAATAGCTTCTCACGAGGGACCTAATAAGTTGGAAATTACTCTGTCTGGACACTGAGTTAGCTCTAAGCCCCCTTGATTCATGCCAAAATTTAATGGTTTTCACTGTACCACTGTTATTTAGGGAGGAGATATGACTATTTCACATACTGTGATATGCAGGCAAATAGCCATATTTTTGCATGTAAGCTTATACTCATTTTTGTTTAACATATATCCTTCCCCAAAATGAGTCCTACCTCGTTCATTATGCAGGAAATACCCCCCCACCATTGTTTAGGGAGTAGTTATGTATGTTTTTCACATATTAGAAGGACAAGTGATCAGATACAATTCTTTTATATTGGGTAGCTTTATTCACATGCCTTAAGCATATAGTCTACACACATTTGTTACATAGAAGCATATATGTTTGGCATACGTGAACATTGAGTTTTATAAATAGATACGTATCTGCATTGGGAGAACTTTTAAAATGCCACATATACATTTATTATACAATAGTATCTATCTAAATATAATAAATGCATGTTTATTTAGACTCAATTTATTTAGGTGCAAATCTAAAAGGACGGGACCAAGACCTAGAGAAAGAAAGGAATTAAGACTATAGAAGGAGAGCACTTGATGTACTGAGCATTGGGTATTGTATGAAATTGACGAATCACTGAATTCTATCTCTGAAAATAATAATACACTCTATGTTTACTAATTATTTTTAAATTAAAAAAAATTAAAAGAGTATATGGGAGAGCAAGAGAATGAAAGTGAAAAATACGAGGGCCCCCAAATATACCTGAAACAATTATGTATGTTTCCAAAGTTAAACTTAAATTAGGTATAATGAGAAATTATCATTGCCTTAATATAAAAAAAAATGAGCACTTCTTTAATGAAATTCAATAATAACTAGCTGTGCTTGTTTTGGTGAGCACTGTACTATGTGCTTTACTGTTCAGTCCTTATATAGTATGTATTCTGATTATTATTGTTGCATAACAAATGACCCCAAATTTAGAGTAAAACAAAAATGTTTACTATGCTCATGATTTAACTAGTCAGGAAATCAAGAAGGGCTTCACTGTCTAGTTCTTCAGGTTTCTTATGCCACTGCAGCCAGATGTCAGTGTGGACTTCAGTCATTTGAAGGTTCAACTAGATTGAACATTCAAAATGGTTTGCTCATGTGGCTGGCAATAGATGCTGGCTACTGTGTCTAGTAGATGTAGGCTGAAATCCCAGCTAGCTACCAGTTCACCACAGAAGTCACAGAGAAGTTGGACTTCTTACATGGCAGCAACCTTCCTTCAAGCAAGTGTCTCAACAGAAGTTGGTAGAAAGTTCTGTTTCAGCATCAGAAATCATATAACATGACTCAGTTGTCCTCTACTGCTCAAAACAGTCATATATCCAATCTGATTAGAGAGGACAGGTACAAAGATCTACCTACCGAGAGTAGGAATCTTCAAGTCACATTATAGAAGAGCATGAAGAATGAGAGATGTTATTGTGGCCATATTTGAAAAACATAATCTTCCACAATTGATATTGCCATGTTTTTCATGTGGGGAAAATAAGGCTCAAGATGTTTAAGAAACTAGAAAAAGATCTAACTGGAACTTGAACCCAGATCTATCTTCCTCTAAAACCTATATTCTTTCTACTGTGCTGCACTGCCTCATTGGGAATATTATTCTTAGATGATTATATATTTTTTAAAATGTGAATAAAGTAAAATTAAGCATCAAAGACAGATAATGTAATTAAGAGTTATAGCCCTGATTTCCATTCTTGTTTGTACTACTTTAATGATTTGGGTTAGTTGTTTCCTTTCCCTGGGCTTCTTTTCCACATCTGACGAGCAGAAAACTTGTGCCATGTTGTCTCCAAACTCCCTGACACTTCTTGAATCCTATGTTTCATGATGTGAAAACATTACAAAAGTGTGTGTGTGTGTGTGCGTGATAGAACAGTATTAAAAGCCTTAATAATTTTTAATAGCAAGATTACAATACCTATTTATCTCACTTCTAAAATGTCTAATTTTGGTTTTGTGATCCCTGCTTGGGATGCTCATTAACCTCTGAGGCAAGAGGCAAATGATTTAATTAGTTGTACAATTGTGTCTTTCCTCTCTGAATATTTCCTTTCATATTCAATCACATTTCCTGAAGCAAGAGGTTCCCTCAGCAAGAGAAAGGCTATGGATTTTATGGGTTTATTTGGGTTACCAACTAAAATGGAATGAAACTATCATGGGTTTGAAGAACAGTTTAAGGAATATAGTATTCTAATTCTGCAGGCATGACATAGTAATTTGTTTCTAGGCAGCAGGATATGCACTCTTGGAAAAAAATGTGTCCTCTTAGAAATAGCTTACTGAATGATTGTCTCATACAGTAATGTAAATGGTCTGGTGAATTGTCTGAAAATGTTCTAAGTCTGGCACAAACCTCTTTGAAGACCCTCTGTATGTAGACTAGAGTCTAATTCCTTCATCTAACATTATTCTAATCATTAAATTCATTGCAATTTCACAAAATCACAGAATTCAGAGTTTTCAGGGATCTTTAATATCATGGACCTCAGTTGTTTCTCAAACTTTTTTTTCTCACCAAAACCTTTATTCAAACAAAAATCAGAAGCAAAAATGTAGCTTCTGTATCTGAAGTGGGGTTGAAGCTCCAGAAGCCCTCCTTCTGTTACCTCTTCCTCTCCTTTATACTCTTTCTTCAAGTTATCTGTAAGGAGCTTTTAGAACTTTGAAGAATCTTGCCTGAAAATCACTTATCCGGTTCATTATCTGATTCATAAAAGATTTGGTAAGATTTCCCTGTGCAATTATATTGTACTAGTGTTGTGTGGTGAGAGATGTTAGCTACACTTGTCATGAGCAGAGCAAAATGTATAGAGTTGTCAAATCACTGTGTTGTAGACCTGAAACTAATGTAACATTGTGTGTCAACTCTACTCAAAAAAAAAAATTAAGTACATATCTATGTTAGACAGAGGTAAATAAAATGGACAGAATTGCTAGTCTTGAAGACCATAGTTCTTAGACTATAGGGGACCTAAACCTGTAAACAAACCATTTTAGCCCTATTGTTGATGTGCTAATTATAGTTTATCGTAGGGATACCTAATGTGATCTGGGGGCTAGTGGTCAGAAATGGCTTCCTAACATAAAAGAAAATATTGACCCCTGAAATAAAAGTAAGAGCAAGCCATAAAAAAATGGAAGTAGGAGAGGGAAATGCTTCAGTAACAAATAAAAGCATGTATAAAGCCCATGTGAGGAGGGGCATGGCATATTAGAGATTTTCTTGAGTATAAAATGTGAAAAGATCCAAAGGTAAGGGATAACCCTGTAGATATAATCAGAAGCCACATCATGATGACCCTTGTAAGTTGTTTTATAAAATCTGAAGTGTAACCAAAGGGTAATTGGGAAGGGCCACTGTAGGAGGTTAAAGGAGAATGATATAATATGAAATGTATTTCCAAAAGAGCACTCTAGCTGATGTTTAGAGACGGGATTGGAGAAGGCCAAGATAGAAAAAAGAGGGATCTGTTTTGGAGATGGATTTGGCATAATTGCTGATGGATTGGATGTCATCCAGGAAGAAAAGAGAGAAGTTAAGAAAGATCCTTAGGTTTTGGTCTGAGAAATAGGTGGATATTGATGTTATTTACTTATACATGGAAAACTGGCAGATGAGCAGTTTGGGGAGAAAACCAAGCACTTTTTATAAGTGTAAGATATATATTCAAGATCACAGTCAAAAGGAACTAAAACACAAGGTAGGCAGTTAGATATGAGAGCGAGAGCGAGAGCGAGAGGGCGAGAGAGAGAGAGAGAGATGAGAAGCAATACATATTTCTCCAGATCTTGATCATGGAAAATGGCATTTTTCTGAGAATATTTGAACAAATGCTGAAGGACTCAGCCAATTAAACTTTACCTGGATCAGTGAGAATTAGAATTGTAATCAGGTCACACAATAGAGTGGCAAAGGATATGGGACATAAGGAGCAATATTAGAAGGAGAAAGGTCTTCCTAGATAGGAGAGGAACCATAAAGGAAAACACTGATAAAATGGATGGCTCAAAAATTGTAAACTTTTATATAACAAGAAATAGTACAGACATTTCAAAAGACTATGTCTTGGAAAGTTGTAACTCTTTAATAGATGGATGACTGTTATGGTTAATATACAAATAGCTCTTACAAATATATGACGGAAACACACAGATAAACTGGGGGGAGGGTCAATAATGGGAATAAGAAATGCACAGAAGGAAAATAGTGAACATATGAAGTGATGTTTAACCTATAAAAATCCATGAAATACACTGTATTTTGCCTATCACATATGAAAAAAAAGAACAAGGTAAAAAGATGGTAAACTACGTTATTGGCAAGGATATGAGGAAATTGTGTCATTGTTGGTTGACTGTAAAATGCCATATCTTTTCAGAAGGCAACACAGCAATTACTCTGAACATTAAAAGCATACCCTAAACTCAGAAATTCTATTTTTAAGAAACCTATCACATAGAAATGCATGCACGAATATTTACAGATGCGTTTACAGGAGTTAAAATAGCTGAGTAGTGGGGAGCCCTGAGCTTACCTAGTCCCTTGAACACAGCTAGATCAACATCAAATCATTTTGAACAACTAGGAAATCAATCTGAGGATTAAGAAAATAATCTGCACAGTTGGACGGAGAGAACATGGCAGAGGCGAGGTCCAAAGCTGTGAATTGGGGGAGATAAAAGCCTAGGTGCTGTGAATGGGAGGGAACTCTTCACAGAGTGAAGTCAGGGAGAGAGGGAGATAATGGGAGAGGTAATAGCATGTAGGGTTCATACAACACGCCCTAGTGAAGGGCTCCCCTGAGTTGCACTGGGAGAGATCACTCTCCCTCCTGGAGTACATAAGAGGGAATTTTGCCTCTCCAAAGACAAAAGGCCCATTGGGAGCCATTGAGTGGCCGTTCAATAGGAGGGGAAAGAGGTGCACATAACCAAGTCGCAGCTTTTCCCTGTGCACCACAATAGACCCCAGCCACCATGTACAAGTGGTGACTGCTTTTCTGAGACAGAATGATGCCAGGAGAGCTGAAAGGCTCTCCTCTGGGGGAGGGGAGTGCCTTGCTGGGCCCTTTAAGATTTAGAATCTTGAATCCTAGCCACCAGCCAGAGATAACACACAGGAGAAATATGGCACTGAGCAGCCATCAGCCAAGCACAGAGAGGTTAAAGGCAAGGATCAAACAAAGGCCTGGGACATAGGAGATATTGCTCACTTTTTTTGGGAGGGCCCCCTGAACAGCAACAGCTGCCCTGGGATGGGACAAGAGGGTGAGGTGATGCCATCTTCCACCCTCCAGCATAGCCAGACTTCAGAGAGATACACAGTACTTCCAGTGGAGGCTGGAGTCTCTTACACCAAGCCCTACCCCCTGTACCCCAGCAGAGGCATCTTTACTAGGGCAGGTGTAACTTTTACCAGCACAACTGGCCTCTCCCTCAGAAGACCAACACAGGTCCTCTGCATGTACCAAGTCTACTAATCACAGAAGGCTCCAAAGCATCAGCTTCAGTTCTGGTGGGAATAGGACTAGGTTTTCTTTCTTTTTTTCTGTTTTCTTTTTTCCTTTTTTATATTTCTTTTCTTTTTTTCTTTCTCTTTGTTATCAGACTTATAATTTTTGTTCATTTGTTTGTTTCCTTGTCTCTTTATTGGATAAGCATTCTTTTTTTCCACTTTTTTCCTTCCTTCTTTCTTACTCTTTGGAATCAGGCTTATGGATTTTTCTTTGTAGTTTGTATGGTTTTTTTGTTTCTTTTCCTTTTCTCTTTCCTGGATCAGACTTTTTTCTTTTCCTTTCCTTTTTTTCTTCTAGGTTTATCTTAACAAACAAATCAAATACATCTAGTTAAAGGCCTAAATGTTCCCCACTGTAAGCAAGGAGGAACTCTATAGAGCACTGATCTGTGGGAAAGAGCAGCCAAAACACAACAGCAGAGAGCACAGAGATTTGCTCAAAACAGATATAAGCAATATATCTGAACAAGATTTTAGAATAACAGTCATAAGAATACTACCTGGGCTTGAAAGAAGTATAGAAGACACCAAACAAACCCTGACTACAGAAATAAAAGTCTTAAAAACTAGTCAGACTGAAATAAAAAATGCTATAACTGAGATGCAAAACTGACTGGAAATAGTCACAATGAGGATAGAAGAAGTAGGGGTCAAATAGGTGATACAGAAGGTAAAATTATGGAAAATAATGAAGCTGAAAAGAAAAGAGAAAGGAAACTATTATATCATGAATATAGACTTAGGGAACTCAGGGATTCCACAAAGCACAATAATATCCATATCATAGGAGTACCAGAAGAAGAAGAGCAAGAAAAGGAGGCAGAAGGTCTAGTCCAACAAATTATAGCTGAGAACTTCCCTAATCTGAGGGAGGAAATAGGCATTCAAGTCCAAAAGGCACAGAGAACTCTCCTCAAAGATCAACAAAAACAGGTCAACACCAAGACATAGTCTAGTGAAACTTGCAAAACACAAAGGTAAAGAGAGAAATCTGGAAGCAACTAAGGACAAAAGATTCTTATCCTACAAGGTAGACACATAAGGTCAGCAGCAGACCTGTTCACAGAAACTTGGTGGCCAGAAAAGCAATGACATGATATATTAAACATGCCAAATGACAAAAATATGCAGCCAAAAACACTTTATCCAGGAAGGCTGTCATTCAGGATAAGAGAGATAAAGAGTCACCAAGACAAACAAAAACTTAAAGTCTTTATGAACACAAAACCAGCTATACAAGAAATAATAAAAAGGACACTTTGATTGAGAAAAAGAGACCCAAACCAACAAAGACCAGAAAGGAACAGAGGTAATCTACAGAAACAATGACTTTACAGGTAATACAATGGAACTAAATCCATGCCTATCAATAATCACTCTGAATGTGCATGAACTCAGTGCTCCAATCAAAAGACACAGGGTGCCAAAATGGATAGAAAAAAACAAGACATTGACATGCAGCTTACAAAAGACTCATTTTAGATCCAAAGACATCTCCAGACTGAACGTGAGGGGTTAGAGAACCATCTTTCATGCTAATGGCCATGAAAAGAAAGCTGGAGTTGCCATATTTATATCGGCAAACTAGATTTTACACTAAGACTAATTAGAGATGAAGAAGGGCACTATATAATAATAAGGGGGTCTAGCCAACAAGAAGATCTATTAATTATAAATCTTTATTCCCTCAACTTCAGAGCAGCCAAATATATAAATCAATCAATGACAAACTTAAAGAGGGGCAGCTGGGTGGCTCAGTCATTTGGACATCTGACTCTTGATTTTGGCTCAGGTCATGCTCCTCAAGGTCACAGGCTTAGGCCCGGTGTCAGATTCTGTACTCAGCAGGTAGTCTGCTGGAGATTCTCTTGCTCTCTCTCTCTCTCTTTCTCTCTCTGCCCCTCTGCTTTCTCTCTCCATCTCTCTTTTTCTCTCTCAAATAGACAAATAAGTCTTTGAAAACCAAAAACCAACAAAAATAACAAGCTTAAAGAAACTCATTCATAATAATACATTAATAGTAGAGGACATTAGCACCCCACTCCCAGCAATGGACACATCATCTAAGCAGATCATCAGGGAAACGACAGCTTTGAATGACATGCTGGACCAGATGGACTTAACAGATATTTTCAGAACATTTCATCCTAAAGTAGCAGAAAACACATTCTTTTCAAGGGCACATGTAACATTCTCCAGAATAGAGTACATGCTGGGTCATGAATCAGGACATAACCAGTACAAAAAGACTGAGATCTTACAATACATATTTTCAAATTACAACTCAATGAAACTTGAAGTCAATGATAAGAAGAAATTTGGAAGGACCACAAATATGTGGAAGTTAAAGAACATCCCACTGAAGAATGAATGGGTCAACCAGGAAATTAAAGCAGAAATAACAAAAATACATGGAAGCCAATGAAAACGAAAACACAACAGTCCAAAGCCTTCAAGACACAGCAAAGGTGGTCAAAAGAGGGAAGTATAATAGCAATACAAACCTTCCTTAAGAAGCAAGAAAAGTCTCAAATACTCAGCCTAACCTTATACCTAAAGGAGCTGGAGAAAGAACAGCAAATAAAGCCTAAAACCAGGAGAACAAGGGAAATAATTAAGATTAGAGCAGAAATTAATGATGTAGAAATTAAAAAATAAAAACAGTAGAACAGATCAATGAAACTAGGAGCTGGTTCTTTGAAAGAATTAACAAAACTGATAACTCCCTAGCCAGACTTATCAAAAAGAAAAGAAAAAGGACTGAAATAAAATTCTGAGTGAAAGAAGAGAAACCACAACCAACACTCTAGAAATAAAAACAATCAAAAGAACATATTATGAACAACTTTGTGTCAACAACTGGGCACAGTTTGGAAGGAATGGATACATATCCTAGAAACATATAAAGTACCAAAACTGAAACAGAAAGAAATAAAAGCTATTAGAAATGACAAATACCCACCATTTGCTTCAACGTGGATGGAACTGGAGGGTATTATGCTGAGTGAAGTAAGTCAGTCAGAGAAGGACAAACATTATATGTTCTCATTCATTTGGGGAATATAAATAATAGTGAAAGGGAAAATAAGGGAAGGGAGAAGAAATGTGTGGGAAATATCAGAAAGGGAGACAGAACATAAAGACTGCTAACTCTGGGAAACGAACTAGGGGTGGTAGAAGGGGAGGAGGGCGGGGGGTGGGAGTGAATGGGTGACGGGCACTGGGTGTTATTCTGTATGTTAGTAAATTGAACACCAATAAAAAATAAATTAAAAAAAAAAGAAAGAAAGAAAAGATTTGGACAGACCCATAACCAGTAAAGAAACAGAATCAGTAATCAAAAAATCTCCCAACAAACAAGAGTCCAGGGCCAGATGCCCTCCTAGGGGAATTTTACTAAATATTTAAAGAAGAATTAATACCTATTCTTCTGACACTGTTCCACAAAAATAGAAATGAAGGGAAAACTTCCAAACTTATTCTATGAGGCCAGCATTACCTTGATTCCAAAATGAGACAAAGACCCTACTAAAAAGGATAATTACAGGCCAATATCCCTGATGAACATGGTTACAAAAATTCCCAACAGGATACTAGCTAATCGAATACAACAGTACATGAAAAGGATTATTCACCTTGATCAAGTGGGATTTATTCTTGGGCCGCAGGGATGGTTCAGTATTCACAAATCAATGTGATACACCATGTTAATAAAAGAAAGGATAAGAATCATATGATACTCTTAATAGAAGCAGGAAAAGCATTTGACAAGCTACAGCATCCTTTCTTGATAAAAACCCTTAAGAAAGTAGGGCTAGAAGGAACATGCCTCAACATGATAAAGGCCATATATGAAAGACCCAGAGCTAATATCATCCTCAATGGGGAAAACTGAGAGCTTTCCCCCTAAGGTCAGGAGCATGACAGGGATGTCCACTCTCACCACTGTTGTTCTACATAGTACTGGAAGCCCCAACCTCAGCAATCAGACAACAAAAAGAAATAAAAGGAATCTAAATCAGCAAGGAAGAAGTCAAACTTTCACTCTGCATAGACAGACAACATGATACTCTTTGTAGAAACCCCAAAAGACTCCACCAAAAAATTGCTAGAACTTATACATGAATTCAGCAAAGTCATAGGACATAAAATCAATGTACAGAAATCTGTTGCATTTCTATAGCACCAATAATGAAGCAGCAGAAAGAGAAATCAAGGAATCCGTCCCATTTACAATTGCACCAAAGACCATAAGATACCTAGGAATAAACCTAACCAAAGAGGTGAAAGACGTGTATTCTGAAAACCATAGAACACTTCAGAGAGAAATTGAAGAAGACATAAAGAAATGGAAAAGGCATTCCATGCTCATGGATTGGAAGAACAAATACTGTTGAAAGGGCTGTACTATCCAAAGCAATCTGCACATTCAATGCCATCCCCATCAAAATACCATTAGCATTTTTCACAGAGCTAGAACAAACCATTCTAAAATTTGTATGGAACCAGAAAAGACACCAAATAGCGAAAATAATGTTAAAAAAGGAAAACCAAAGTAGGATGCATCACAATTCCAAACTCCAAGCTATATTACAAAGCTGTGATCATCAAGACAGTATAGTACTGGCACAGAAGCAGACACATAGATCAATGGAACAGAGTAGAAAGCCCAGAAATAGACCCACAACTGTATGGCCAACGAATCATCAACAAAGCAGGAAAGAACATCCAATGGAATATAGATAGTCTCTTCAACAAATGGAGCTGGGAACATTGGACAGCCACATGCAGAAAAATGAAACTGTACCACTTTCTCTCACCATACACAAAAATAAATTCAAAATGGATGAAAGGCTTAAATGTAAGACATGAAACCATCACAATCCTGGATGAGAAGGCAGGCAGCAGCCTCTTTTACCTTGGCTGCAGCAACTTCTCACCAGACAGGTCTCCAGAAGCAAGGAAAACTAAAGCAAAGCTGACCTACTGGATCTTCATCAAGATAAAAAGCTTCCACAGAGCAAAGGAGCAATCAACAAAACTAAAAGGCAACCAATGGAATTGGAAGAAGCTATTTGCAAATGACATATAGGATAAAGGGCTAGTATCCAAAATCTATAATTTATCAAACTCAACAAATAATCAGTTCAACCAAATAACCAACCAAATAACAAATAATCAACCAAAAACAAATAATCTAGTTAAGAAATGGGTTAGAAGAGATGAAAAGACACTTTCCCAAAGAAGACATCCAGACGGCCAACAGACACATGAAAAGAGGCTCAATATCACTCAACATGAGAGAAATACAAATCAAAACCACCACGAGACACCTGTCAGAATGGGTAAAAATAACAATGCAAGAAAAACATGTGTTGGTGAGGATGCGGAGAAAGCAGGACCCTCTTGCACTGTCAGTGGGAATACAAACTGGTGCAGCCACTCTGGAGAACAATTTGGAGGTTCCTCAAGTAATTAAAAATAGAACTGTCCTATTATCTAGCAATGAACTACTAGGTATTTATCCAAAGCATACAAATGCTGATTCAAGGGGACACACTCACCCCAGTGTTTATAGTAGCACTACCAACCAGAGCCAAATTATGGAAAGAGCCTGAATGTCCATTGATGGATGAATGGATAAAGAAGTGGCATATGTACAAAATGGGATACTACTTGGTGATCAAAAAGAATGAAATCCTGCCATTTGCAATGACATGAATGGAACCAGAGGGCATTATGCTAAGGGAAAGGAGTCAGTCAGAGAAAGGTAAATGCCATATAATTTCACTCATATGTGGAATTTAAGAAACAAAATAGATGCACATGGGGAAGGAAAAAAAATAAAATAAGATAAAAACAGAGAGGGAGGCAAACCATAAGAGACTCTTAACTATAGAGAACAAACTGAGGGTTGCTGGAGGGGAGATGATTGGGAGAGGGGGTAAATGAGTGATGGGCATTAATTAGGGCACCTTCTGGGATGAGCACTGGGTGTTGTATGTAAGTAATGAATCACTAAATTCTACTCCTGAAACCAACAGTCCTCTATAAGTTAACCAACTTGAATATAAATCTTAAAAAATAAAAATAAAATGTATTTTAGAGGATATCCAATGCTATATTATGAAACCTTTAAAAAGTAGAGAACATTCTAGTCTCAGTCAATGAGGTATTCAATAAGTAAATTAGGAAATGCTAATACACTGGTGCAATGGAATATTATGCACCAATTGAAAGGAATGATGAGAGATATACAGGAATGACACATGTGTACAATGCATATTAAGTAAAAACAAAAAATCAAGAAGCAATGTGTATCATATGACCCCATATTTGTAGAAAAGGAAAAATTTCACAGTAAATGTTACATGTCTTCAGTAACATTTGAAATGACACAATGTGAATAATAAATTGCATTACACATGTTACATGTCATCTGACCCGCCTGTTTTGTGTCAGTCTCAGCCTATCCATGGTGATGCTATTGGCTAGGAATGCCTGGGACAGTCACCTGGGCTGTGCTTCTTGTGGTGACTTCTATAGACATTTCCCCAACAGGACCCAATGTTGTGGCTGGATTGACCCTTGTAGTTTGTATTATGATTGTAAGACATACCTCAGCAACAACCATCAGGGGGTTTTGAAAATACAAGGTTTATTACTCACAAGTCCTGTACATGACATGCCCGAGGCCACACATTGTGGTCATGGGAAGAGAGAAAGAGAAAGATCATGCTGGAATGTTCTTCCTTTATTAAGGTTGAGGGTGGAGGCCTAGGGTTTTGCAGGTTCACTCTACTGGTGAATTTTATTTTATTTTATTTTTATTTATAAATTTATTTTTTATTGGTGTTCAATTTGCCAACATATAGAATAACACCCAGTGCTCATCCCATCAAGTGCCCCCCTCAGTGCCCGTCACCCAGTCACCCCCACCCCCCACCCACCTCCCCTTCCACCACCCCTAGTTCGTTTCCCAGAGTTAGGAGTCTCTCATGGTCTGTCTCCCTTTCTGATATTCCCCACTCATTTTCTCTCCTTTCCCCTTTATTCCCTTTCACTATTTTTTATATTCCCCAAATGAATGAGAACATATAATGTTTGTCCTTCTCCGATCGACTTACTTCACTCAGCATAACACCCTCCAGTTCCATCCACGTTGAAGCAAATGGTGGGTATTTGTCGTTTTACTGGTGAATTTTAAACATGAAAGCAGGAATTGAAGTGTGGGAAGGGAAAAGCAAGGCCGTTGAACAGGTGAGTTATCTAGGCCACTCAGAGTTTTCTAAAAATGGAACTTCATGGATGGGGTGGACTGGCTCTTTATCTAGTTGTGTAGCTGGCAATGTGTTTCTTCCAGATAGATATCATTAAAATGAAGGCCTCGGCAGTCAGAAGCTTATTGTCAAGCACTTACATTACAATCAAAAACTCTAATTGTTAGCTACTTACAATACATTGTCATATGGCATAATATAGATGACTTTTTTTTAAAGATTTTATTTATTTATTCATGAGAGACACAGAGCTAGAGAGAGGCAGAGACACAGGCAGAGGGAGAAGCAGGCTCCATGCAGGGAGCCCGACGTGGGACTCGATCCCGGGTCTCCAGGATCAAGCTCCAGGCCGAAGGCAGGCTAAACCGCTGAGCCACCCAGGGATCCCCAATATAGATGACTTTTTAAGAATATAAATTTTTAGTAGTACTTATCCTTGAGGACTACAATTAGGGGGCACATTGGGGTTACTTCCTTTTATCTCTAATTTCAAATACTTATGTATTTTTTGAGAGTTTATACTCATTGTAATTTTGTCTTTTTTAAGTTTTTATTTTAATTCCAGTTAGTTAACATGCAATGTTATATTACTTTTAGGTATACAATATAGTGATTCAAAACTTCCACACTTTACACCCTGTGTTCATCAAGACAGCTACCCTCCTTAATCCCCATCACCTATTTCACCCGTTCCCCAACCCCCACTTATGTATATATTTTAAAATATTTTTAGGAGGGCAGGGGGTGGGAGTGAATGGGTGACGGGCACTGGGGGTTATTCTGTATGTTAGTAAATTGAACACCAATAAAAAATAAATTAAAAAAATATTTTTATAGACAGTATAATTCTGAAAACATAATTTTTAAAAAATCAGTTACAAATACTACAGAGGGAACAGGACAAGGGCTAACAACTGGCCTTTTTGCTTTAGCAGCATTGGTCTTCTTCATGGCACTTTCAGTTTTAAGTTAATATATTCTTAAAAACCCAAAATAATAAAAGTATAATCTGTAGTCATATAAATCACTCTCAAGAACACCTTCAGGATTTTGAAGTCAATGTAGTACCTGTATCTCTTGCAGCTGTCCATTTTGAACACCCTCTATTTAATTGGTTTTAATACCTCTCCTGTCACTTTCTTCAAAAAATTATCATTCGTGGATCCTACTACCTTCAACTTTCTTTCAGTTGAGGTATAATTAAGATAGTATCTATGGGGGCATGGGGTGACTGGGTGACGGGCACTGAGGGGGGCACTTGACGGGATGAGCACTGCGTGTTATGCTATATGTTGGCAAATCGAACTCCAATAAAAAAATATACAAAAAAAGATAGTTTGTACTGAAGAGGGAACAGGAATTATGTTTTCTGAATCCTTGCACACCTGAGAAGAGAGCTTCCCAACTCGTGTGCCACAGCATAAGGTTGCACCAAAAGCAGGTGACGTGTGCTGAGGAATTCACCCCCTTAAAGTATGAGGCGGCTGATCATAGCTTGGGGCAGACAGAGCCTCAGGTCAATAGTTTCTCGTTATGAGCAGCCATATCTACTTACCTTATTATGCCATAAAAACATCTTTTTCCATATGTGTTATGAGGTGGGAAAAGGGCAGGATAGTGGTATCACTACTTTAGAACATCATTGTGTTCTTTCCACCTGCATCACGGGTCAGTTGGGTACAAGCTTTAGGTTACATTTTTTTATTCCCCAAAATATGGTAGGAATTTCTTCATTTTCTTCTTGTATTTAGTTTTTTACTGAATAAAAAACTGTTCAGGTTGAGTTTTCTGCATTTGCCAGTAAACATTTTTCCTGCTTTGATGATTGGAAACTTTATAAATATGATATTAAAATTTACAGGTTTTGCAAAGGTATCCCAAGGTCTGAGTTTCTTTTTCATTAATTTTGCCTGAATATTTATGAGTACTTTCAATCTGCACATCTGTTTATCAGCAAGGGACTATTTTCTTTTATTTTGTTTTTCTTTACTGTTTGGGTTCCTATTGTTCTAGTCTCTTCTGAACACCTACACTTCTCTGGTCCTCCAAATTCCATTGATTTTGTGTTATTAACATTTCTTACATTTTCTTCTACTTTACTGATTGAATTTTCTTTCAGATTTTATCATTTATTACCTCCTATGCAAAGTTTTCTTTATTGAATTATTTTTACGTGTCATCATTGGCTTATTTTAGTCATGCATTCGTAAATTTTCCTTTTTCTCAGCTTGATCTCTCTGTTTTTGTCCTTATTCATGTTTCATAGATGTTCTCTTTTGCTCTTGCAAACAATCATGAAGTTTTCACCATTTGTCTGAAAAATACAATATTTTGCAGGCATTAAAATTATTTCCTGTGGTGATGCCTCCTCTGCCTTTTTTCCCTGCCATATTGTTTTAGATGTGTTTCAATATTTGAGAAAGTGCTAGTAGAATGGAAACAAACCTTGGCTAGTTCAGAATTGACAGAGCATCATCCAAAATGTATATGCTTTTCAGGTGAGCCAAAAAATTCTCATGTTATTAGAGGGGGCAATTGTGTGGCTTTAAGATAAACTTATTAAAAGATATACAAATATATGTTAAGAGGCCATTGATAAATTTTGTATGTTTTATTGAGGCACTCAGCAGTCCTAGAGAAACTATATGTCGTCCAAACTGGGACTGTTTTGACAGTGAAAGGGGCACTATATTAATACTTAGACCAGAAAAAATGGGTACCAACTGAGACAGTTGTAAGCAAAGTGAGATAAGTAGACACTCTGTGTAGTTATGCAGCAATTGGTTGCATCTTCAATATCTGTGTGAACCCAGCATGTGGGAAAAAGTAATTCTTCCCTTCTTCCAACCATCCTTTAATCACTTCCCACAAAAGATACATTTAGTGGCTCTTCCATCAAGATGGAACGTTCAGCATTTGGACTGCTCTTCTCTGTAGTCTAGCTTCTGTTTCTGTGTGCTTTTCTGATATTTTAATAGGATGTTGGAAAGGAGGTACAACAGGGATAACTTGCTTTCTGCCTTGCTCACTGACGAGCCTTAAAGGTTATATTTAGTGAATTGCACCAGTGACGTGTTTTATTTGGCTCAGAAAGCACAAAAGGTCTTCTATCCCCGTAAGGAAGTATGCCAGTTTCTCACCTAGGCATAATTTGAGGAACATACTCCGTGAAAGGGGTCAATGTTTTGTCAGGTTGAGCACCATGATTACCAGTGCCACAGCTGTTATCACTTAGGTAGGCTTTGATGAGAAACATAGGCTCTCATGCTGGGGAAAGGTAGGATAAAATGTGTAGAACAGGTGTTGGGAAAGAGACAAATCCTGGATCAGTTGGACCCCTCTGTCAAAAAGTCAAATAAAGCATATGCGAATTTGCTCTAAGTAGAGAACATATAATCTAGAGGGTGTAAAGAGCTCGTGATAGCCAGAAATTTTAGGGCCTACGTAATCCCCCAATTTAAATGTGGAAATATCATGGTTCTGTGTAGTCAGTGAATTTTAGTAGTTCGTATTAATGAGCACTTGCTGAATGCCATGTACTGTTATAGATGCATTATCTTCATTAACTCATTCATTCTTCACAATAACCCTATGAGAACAGATAGTATTATCTCACTTTACTTGTGAGGAAATCAGGGCTCCAAGAGAATACTTGTGGCAAGCGAGGCAGCTGAGATTTATACAAAGGTCCATGGTGCAGTAGCCCAAGTCCTTAACCCCTCTATGTGATATGCTGCATTTGTAGTACTAACTCACACAGATAATGATGATCCAGTCCCTTGAGATAAGTGTCTTACAAGACCTAATAGGATGCCAGGTTTTCAGTCAATCTGATGGAGTTTTACGGGTTTTTTGTTTCAAGTTTCTATTTAAATTCTAGTTAGTTAACATATAGTGTAATATTGATTTCAGGAGTAGAATTTAGTGACTCATCACTTACATATCATACCCAGTGCTCATCCCAACAAGTGCCCTCCTTAATGCCCATCACCCATCCAACCCATCCCTCCATCATCCTTCAGTTTGTTCTCTATAATTAAGAATCTCTTATGATTTCCTTCCCTCTCTTTTTTCCCTCTTCCTCTATGTTTATCTTTTTTGTTCCTTAAATTCCACACATGAGTACAATCACATGGTATTTATCTTTCTATGACTGACTTGTTTTGCTTAGCATAAAACACTCTAGCTCCATCCACATCATTACAAATAGCAAAATTTCCTTCTTTTTGATGGCCAAGTAATATTCCACTGTATATAGGTATATATGTGTGTACATATGTATATATAAATTTATATATATGTATATAAAATATATAAATATATATTATATATTGTTATATATATTTATATGTACATACGAATTTCCTTCTTTTGATAGCTGAGTAATATTCCACTGTATGTATGTGTGTATATGTATACACACGTATGTATATATACACACGCCACATATATATACATGTATGATATATATACACACATATATATACATCTTCTTTTTTTAAGATTTTATTTATTTATTCATGAGAGACATGGAGAGAGAGGCAGAGACATAGGCAGAGGGAGGAGCAGGCTCCATGCAGGGAGCCCAATGCAAGACTCGATCCTGGCACTCCAGGGTCAGCAGAAGGCAGATGCTCAACCTCTGAGCCATCCAGGTGTCCCAACCACATCTTGTTTATCCATTCAATCAGATGGAGTTTCATCACAGGATAGTGTTAATATCTGATAAGAGGGAGGGTTAGCAAAACAGCAAAAATCTGAAGGCCAGTTGTATGGATGAACGAATAAAACAGTGAAGGGAGCACTAGGGAAAACTTGTACTCAAAGGCCACACAGATCTAGCTATAGGGCTTACCAAAACATGCCATGCCTTGGATAACATGACAGATCCCAGATCCTGGATGAGTTGGGTCATGCTCATACATCTAATGTCAGTCTGGTCAAAATTAACTCAGGATCAGGCAGGATGGGTAAAGAGGTGCCCCTGATCTTGAAATTAGAAGTAATAGACTGACTCAGGGTGCCTGGGTGGCTCAGTTGGTTGAGTATCTGCCTTCAGCTCAGGTCATGATCTCGGGGTCTTCGATCAAGCCCCGAGCTGGGTTCCCTGCTCAGCAGGGAGTCTGCTTCTCCCTGTGCCCCTCACTCTGCTCATGTTTGCTCTCTCTCGCTCTCAAATAAATAAAATTTTTAAAAAAGAAGTGATAGTACTGATTCTAGCTTGCAGGAGCTGAGAAATCAACAATTTTAATATCTTCAGAGAACTTCCCTTGTTAAAGACTTCTCTAAAGTTTGAAATTGAAGACAAAAGAGAAGTCATTCATGAGTAAGAGACACACTGGGGCAATGAAAGTCTTATATTGAAACATTGTTTCAAATGTTTTGGAAGGAAAACATTAGATTTAAAATTCAGTTACATCATGTAATTATATTTAATATTGTCTATGAATAGAGATCTATTTAATGATTCCAAGTTGAGAAAATAATTTTTGACATCTGTTTCAATATTTTGGCTGTATTCCTGACAAGTAGAATTTCAAAGATAGTTCAGTGGAGGCTCACTCATCATGAGAAAGAAAGAAGCTAGAAAAGACAATGAATTGAGGTATTGAAGCATCCTTTGGGACATATGGCAAATGACTTTTTCTAAAGAAAGAAAGAAATTGAACCATTATACAAAAGAAAGGTGTATTTGAGGATCAAAATTCAAAGCGAGCATCTTCCCTGTTCTTCACATTCGGGTGAAGCCCAGGAAAGCAGGAATTCATGGATAGAGATGGGATTTCATGGTGACAAAAATGTTCAACTATGGCTAGTCATGTAGGGGAAGGCAAGCAGTAGAGTCAGCGAGGTATGTGTGCAACGAAGTAAAAGTTGGGTCAGTCATGTTTTACAGATCCATCCTAGGAAGTGCCCAGGGCCATCAAAGCCAGATTGACATTATTGCAGACATTTTCAGGTTTGTTTGTAGAAACAGTGAAGAGGAAGACATTACTCAGTGTCAAAAAAATATAGATTAGTATTTTCAAAATGACTCAGTGGGGTGGGCTGTTGTAGGGGTGGTGAAAACTTTATTTTCTGAAGTATAAGCCACAATATACAACCCCATTAAGGTATTCTCACATTTTATCCTCACAACCCTTTGTGGTAGGATACTGCCATTATCTGCATTTTAGAGATGAAGAACCTGAGGCTCAGAGAGGTAAAGTAACTTGCTTAAGCACACATACATGGTAATTTGGAATTTGGTTCTACTACAAAGGTCAGTGATAAAGATTAAATTAACATATCTAAAATGTTCAGAATGGTGCATATTACCTAAGTGTGCAAAGAATGTCTTTACTGTTGCTGTTGTTTGTTGTTATGGTTATTTTTGTTGTGAACATAAAGAGCTTAAGAGACCAAAAAAAAAAAAAAGAAAAAAAGAAAGAAATTTGGTTCTATATGATGAAAGCCTATAGTCAAAGTCTGTTGTTATGAAAAGTTACATTGACTCCTAAAGAATTCCTCATCTTTATGGGGTTCTCTGTTTAGGATGTTTTCTCTTGGCCCTGTCTTTGGGAGCAAATCCCTAGTTCTAAGGAAACTTAGTGATTAGATCAGCATTAATTTTGTAGAACAAGTAGATATGTGTAGTTAGTTAATCTGGGGTCCTTCTGGATAAGATTCTGAGGGTCAAACCAAACCCCATGGACAGGTGTACGAAGTTTATGCAATGCCTCACGTGGATTCCAGGGGTTCAGATACTAAGATGTGCAGTGTACAGCCTTCTATCTTAAGGGAAGTTCAACCCTCAAGGCAAGGCAAAGAGATCCAGGTACAGGTTATCTCAATACTTTAAAATCCACCCTCTAATAAATCCACTCTTTGCCTTTCCTATCCTCCACTCTACTGCAATGAATACCTCACCATTTGTTTTCAACCCTCCCCATCTTTATTTTTTTCCTCTCCATCTTTAAACAACGTAGCTCTCTGCAAGAAATATCCATAATTTATTAACCTCTCAGTTAATTTCTATTTATCCTTCAAGAACGAGCTCGAATGACGTATCATGAGTGGAGAACTTCTTAATTCCCAAGGCAAATGCAATGACTTTGTCTTCTGAAGACCTCCAATAGTTTGTCCAGACTTCTGCTATAATATTTTCTAGGTAGCATAGCATAGGTCACAAACCTGTAAGCCATTCCAGGTCATCATCCATTTATCCTCTTCCTAAATCAACATCTACATCATAGTAAGTATCAAATAATATTTGATGAATAAAATTTATAACACACAAGCACTTAAAATGATGTGTTATTAACCAGAAATTTTACTTATAAATAAGGCTTACTTGTGGCAAATTTGGTGATAGTATAGTCATTTAAGTTTCTAAAATGCACTCACTTTGGGGGTATGTGGGTGGCATAGTCAGTTAAAAGATGACTCGGGCAGCCCGGGTGGCTCAGTGGTTTAGCGCCACCTTCGGCCCAGGGTGTGACCTGAAGACCCGGGATCGAGTCCCACGACGGGCTCCCTGCCTGGAGCCTGCTTCTCCCTCTGCCTGTGTCTCTGCCTCTCTCTCTCTCTCTCTCTCTCTCTCTCTCATGAATAAATAAATAAATAAAATCTTTTAAAAAAAAGATGACTCTTGGTTTCAGCTCAGGTCGTGATCTCAGGGTTGTAAGACTGAGCTTCCCATCAGGCTCTGTGCTCAGCATGGAGTCTATTTAAGACTCTCTCCTTCTCCCTCTGTCTCCCCTCCTCCGTCTCTCTCTCTCTCTCTCTCTCTCTCTCTCTCAAATAAATAAATAAAATCTTTAAAGTGCACTCACTTTTGAGTAACTGTAGTGAGAGGGCAGGAATATAAATTTAGGACTGAAATGGAGATGATCGTAAGATCTTACAAAGGAGACATGGTTACATGGCACATAGAAATGTGGATTCTGGGGTGAAAGAAACCCAAGTTTAAAACCCTGCTAATAGAGCAAAGTGACAGAATCGGAAGCTGCAAGGCTTCTTTCTTCCACCAGAGATACCAAGTTAAGAACAATATACAGACTAGAATACCTTTCTGAGAACTCTAGACAACAGTTGAGAAACTACAACATCCAAGGCCACTATAAAATCAAGAAGGGATTCCAGTGAAGGAGCAGTAGGAAAAGTCATAGCACTTGGGGCATCTGCTTATACCCCTTCCTCTGTGCAGCATAGCAAAGAGCAACCAAGTAGGAAGACCCCCCATACCAGGGCTCCTCTCACAGGACAGAAACAAACAAACAAATGGATCATGTGTCCAATGCTTTGTCTTGTCTGGGGGTTTCTCAAGGGACTGATTTGTGTTTCACTTAACTTGAAGTACTGATGGGACTGGCACCAGGGTTTGGAAGCCACTGAAAACAGAGGTGAGCATCAGTTCTTCGGGCAGATGCTAGAGGATACAGGAGATAAGAAAAGGTTCAGGAAGTTCCTAAAAACTTCCAGCCAGACAGATTGGTGGTCTTTCCTTGCAGGAAGTCAGCAGGCAAAGACTGAGAGAGATGGTTGTTTTATCAACTGCCAAATTCCCAGCAAAAAATTACAAGGCGTACAACTTTAAATAGGAAAATATGGCCCAACTAAGAGACCAAAATAAAACTCCAGAAACTGACTCTAAAGAAATGCAGATCTATGAGCTGCCTGACAAAAAATTTAATGTAACTGCCATAAAGATGCTCAGTGAGGTAAAAGAGAACACAGATATACAACAAAACAAATTCAGAAAAACGATGCATAAACAAAATGAGAATATCAACCAAGAGGTAAAAACTAAAAAAAAAAAAATAATAACCACATAGAAATTCTGAAGTTGAAAAATTCAATAACTGAACTGAAAAAATCATTAGTAGGATTCAACATCAGAATTCATCAGGCAAAAGGAAGAATCACCAAACTGGAACATAGATTATTTGAAATCATCATGTCAAAGAAGCAAAGAGAAAATAGAATGAAGAAAAGTGAGGAGAGGCTAAAATAACTTATGGGATACAATCAAGTTATCAATATCTGCATTATGAAAATCTCGGAAAGAAAAGAGGAAGACAAAAAAAGGAGGATCCCTGGGTGACTCAGCGGTTAAGCATCTGCCTTCAGCCCAAAGCGTGATCCTGGAGTCCTGCGATGGAGTCCCACATTGGGCTCCCTGCACAGAGCCTGCTTCTGTCTCTGCCTGTGTCTCTGCCTCTCTCTCTGTGTCTCTCATGAATAAATAAATAAAATCTTTTAAAAACAGAGGAAAAGAAACCAGAGAGCTTATTTCAAGAAATGATGACTGAAAATTTCCCAAATATGAGGAAAAGAATTGACATACAGATTCAAGAAGTAGAAAGAACTCCAACTAGAATAAATTAAAAGACATTTGGGCTTTCCATAATTTGGCTCTTGTTGACAATGCTGCTATGAACATCAGGGTGCACGTATCCCTTTGATTTAGTATTCTTGTATTCTTTGAGTAAATATCTAGTAGTGCAATTGCTGGATCATAGGGTAGTTCTATTTTTAACTTTTTGAAGAAACTCCATACTGTTTTCCACAGTGGCTACACCAGTTTGCCCTGCCACCAACACTGCACAAGGGTTCCTCTTTCCCTGCATCCTCTCCAACACCTGTCATTTCCTGTGTTGTTAATTTTAGCCCTTCTGACAGGTGTGAGGTGATATCTCATTGTAGTTTTGATTTGTATTTCCCTGATGGTAGGTTATGTTGAACATCTTTTCATGGCTCTATTGGCCATCTGGCTGTCTTCTTTGGAAAAATGTCTATTCATGTCTTCTGCCCATTTCTTAACTGGATTATTTGTTTTTTGGGCATTGAGTTTTGTAAGTTCTTTATATATTTTGGATACTAACCCTTTATCAGATATGTCATTTGCAAATATCTTTTCCCATTTTATGGATGACCATTTATTTGTTACTGTTTCTTTTGCTGTTTATTTTATTTTGATGAATGAAGAAGATGTGATACACACACACACACACACACAGTGGAATATTACTCAACCATAAAAAGAATGAAATCTTGCCATTTGCAACATGGATGGAGCTAGAGTATTATGCTAAACAAAATAAATCAGTCAGAGAAAGACAAATACCATGTGATTTGACTCATATGTGAATTTAAGAAACAAAACAAGTGAACATGGGGGGGTGGTGGAGAAAGGAAAACCAAGAAACAGACTTAATTATACAGAAAAAATTGATGATTGCCAGAGGGGAGGTGGATAGGGAGATGGGTTAAATAGATGATGGATATTAAAGAGGGCACTTGTGATGAGCACCAGTTGTGGTATGTAAGTGTTAAATCATCAAATTCTACACCTGAAACTAATAATACACTGTATGTTAACTAACAGGAATCTATTTTAGAGAGGGAGGGGACAGAGAGAGAAAACCTTAGGCAGACTCTGCACTGAGCATGAAGTCCAACACAGAGATCAATCTCATAACCGTGAGATCATGACCTAAGCCAAAATCAAGAGTCAGTCACCCAACCGACTAAGCCATCCAGGCACCCCAAGTAACTGGAATTTAAATAAAAACTTAAGTTACAAAAAAGAATAGATTAAAAGAAAACGATACTAGGCCCATTATAATCAAGTTGTCTAAATAAAGTCAAACAAAAAGAGAAATTTGAAAGCAGCAAGAGAAATTGATTTGTCACATATGAGGAAACTTACATAAGATTTTCAGTAGAAACTTTGCACTCCAGAAAGGACATATTTAAAATCTGAAAGAAAAAAACTAACAACCAAGAATACTATATCTGGCAAAAAAAAAAAAATCTTTCAAAAATGAAGAAGATTTCCCAGATAAAAACTGAGGAAGTCCATTACCATTAGACCTACTCTGCAAGAAATGGTAAGGAGAATCCTCTATGTTGAAATGAATAGACATAGCCTAAAACCATAGAAAAACTGAAAGTTCTTCCATAAAAGTAAATTCATGAACAAATACAGTAACCTATAATATTATAGTTTTGGTGCATAGAATTTATTTTTTTAAGATTTTATTTATTCATTCATGGCAGAGAGAGAGAGAGAGAGCGAGGCAGAGGGAGAAGCAGGCTCCATGCAGGGAACCCGACGTGGGACTTGATCCCGGGTTTCCAGGATCACACCCCAGGCTGAAGGTGGCGCTAAACCGCTGACCACCGTGGCTGCCCGGTGCATAGAATTTAAATGGAAAAATTTAAAAATCATAAATCTGTGTTAAAGGGTATACAATATGTAGATGTAGTTTTTGACATTCATAACAAAGTGTTGGGAAGGTCTTCAAAAGCACTGGAGGTTTTGTACGTGATTGAAGTTAAGGTATTATTAGTTTATAAAGATTTATAAAGACTATGTTTCATTTCAGTAATTGATACAACAACCAGACAGAAAATCAACAAGGCAATGGAGGACTTGGACAGAAATATACAAACCATTCCAACCAACAACAGCAAAATATACAATCTTCTCAAGTGTACATGGAACATTCTTTAGTATAGACATATTTTAGGCCACGAAAAAAATCTTAAAAAATTCATGAATACTAAAATCATACCCTTTTTTTAAAATCATACCCTTTTTGATCACAATGGAATGAAACTAGAAATCAGTAGCACAAGGAAAAGTGAAAAATCCACAAATATGTGAATATTAAGCAATACACTCATAAACAACCAATGGGTCAAAGAAAAAATCACAAGAGACATTGGAAAATACCTTAAGACAAATGAAAATGGAAATACGACATACAAAAATTATGGGATACATCAAAAGCATCGCTACAAGGGAGGTTTAGAGCTGTAAATGCATACTTTAAAAATATCTTGGGTAAGTCGTGGGAATAAAAGGCAGAACTTAAGGACTATAATCAATGATATTGTAATAGGGCTGTATAGGGACAGGGGTAGCTACACTTGCAGTGAACACAGCATAATGTATAAACTTGTCAAATCACTACATTGTACACCTAAAACTAATGTATCATCGTGTGTCAACTATACTCAATAATAATAATAATAATAAAAAATAAATCAACATAACAAAGAAGAACAGGATGAACCCAAAACTAACTGAAGAAAAGAAATAATAAAGATTAGAGCCAAGATAAGTGAAGTAGGAAATAGACAAGCAATAGAAAAAAAAAATCAATGAAACTAAGAGCATTTTTTAAAGATAAAATTGGCAAACTCTTAGCTAGAAGAATAAGAAAAAATAAGACTCACATAACTAAAACCGGGAATGAAAGAGGGACATTGCAACTGATGCAACAATAATAAAAGAGGATTATAAAAGAACACTGTGGATAGTTGTATGCCAACAAATTGGATAACCCAGAAGAAATGTATAAATTCCAATAGCCACACAACCTAGCAAGACTGAATCATAAAGAAATAGAAAATCTGAACAGAGCAATAGGTAGAAAGGCATTTGCTAGCTGAGACTCTGCTATTGTAACCAAGAATGCTTAGAAAATCAACTGCTCCCACTTCAGAACTTTCCCAAATGTACAAAACTGATCAAAGTGGCAAGAGACCAACCAATTGTAAATTGTTTACTATGTTCAATTCGTTTCATAATAACATCCTACATTTAGAACATGTTCTGAAGAGTAGGGGACTTCTGGCTTTTAAATACATTTTATCATTCTTTCTTGAAACGTACTGGGATTTTCACATCCTGTCTGTCCCAAACATGCATTCACTGGTTAAAGACCATCCAAACCCAGTATTAATCTGGGCCATTCTTGGTGCAGACAGTAGGTAGGGGCACTAGTGAGAGTTTGACTGATTCATAAAGAAATTAGGAGAAAAAAGGTAACTCTCAGTCTTAGGTGGTGAATTTAAAAGTGCCTGAGCCCTGTCAGTGGCCACAAATCAAAAGGGCAGTGATTGATTTAGGATACTTAGAAAGTGTATATGAATTCATCATTTGGTTAGGAGTACAATCATAACTTACAGGAGTTTCTTTGGAAATGCACTTACCATTCAATTCCTAGTACTACTGATCAATTCTAAGTTTAGCTGCTCAGAATATTTCTTGTTAGGAAAGTCTTTTACCTTTTTCTCATATTCCTCAATGTAACTTTATGAGCTTAAACCTGACTCCATGGAGTTAGGTTCATTCCCCCGCCTATGACATTCTGTGCGCTATCTCCTCTCTTGTGCATGCAGCAGGTAACTCTGCTGACAACTAAATTCAACCTGTTGCCTCTGTTCAACAGTGGACAGTAAACATTTGTTGTATCTGCAGTTTATTTTCTTATCATATAGGTTACAAATTCTCAATATGATTAACCTCACTACAAGCCTAGAGATTAAACTAAAAGAAGATAGAAAATGGAGACTGTAAATAGGAAAAAATGCAAAATACAAAAAATACAAAAAAAGAAAATGCAAAAAAAGAAAATACAAAAAAAAAAGAATTCTTAAAACTAAGTACTCATGAGAAGCTGAAAGAAAACATAATGTAAAAAAAGAAAAAAAGAAAAAAAAAGAAAACATAATGTAATGATGAATGGACCTTTTTCCATGAAAAAGTTCAGGAACTTCAAGGAGAGCAATGTTATATGGAACACAGTGCTAGTCTTTACTCAGTGCTGGAACTTTCCCTGACCTCCTGGGTAGATTTAATTGTTCCTTCTTTAATACCACAACATTGCTTTGATCCCATCCTCATCCTGGGGGAACCTATGATTTTCAGTTTGGTTGCCTTTCCTACTAAATATTGAGATCCCTGATACTCTCCTGGAGCCCCAGGGCTGGGCACAGAACCTGGTATATGTTAGGTACACCATAAATATTCCATGAGAGAATGAATGAATGGCAAGAAAAAGCAACATAAGAGCTTTTTGAAATATGAGGTCATAATCCACTAAGAATTTCAGAGATAGTAGTTCATGGCCCAAAGACATAAATCAGCCATACCTTACTACTAATTCATTCTGCTTCTTTCCCTCATGTTTTTAAGTACCAATGCAGACACTGTTGCTGTCTTCTTGGAGCTTGGGTAATAATAGTAATTATAATATTATTAAGTAATACTATTAAAGTGATAATAATAATGATAGATGCTAATTGTCCAGTGCCTACTGTATGCTGAGCACCGTCCTAGAAACTTCAAATACACAAAGTGTAACCCAGACACAGCATCAACCCTCATGAAGTTTATATCACAGTTTGGAAGCCAGGCACACTGCGGATGTCCAATATAGAACTCATATTCTCCACTCTTACTCCAAGCCTGCTCCATGTATGTATAAACCATTTACTCAGAAGTCCTGGTACTCAGAACAAAATTTAAAACAAAAAAATGAAAGAAGAAAGAAAGAAAGAAAGAAAGAAAGAAAGAAAGAAAGAAAGAAAGAAAGAAAAGAAAGAAAGCAAGCAAACAGCCCCCTCCCATTATTTCAGAGTCTCCTGGATCAATTTGTTTAGTCAGAGAACAACACTGAGATAGAAGACTAGTGGGTCTGACATGTAGTTCAGCTTCCGCCTCTGGTTAGCTGTGTAATGTTAACTAAATTGATCTACCGTCTTTGTAGTTTCCTCAACTGGATAATGTGGGGATTAGTGTAGACAATATCTATAAAGGCTCAAACAGCTTAAACATCCCATAGTTCTATGAAGTGGCAGATGACAATGACCTTTGAAAGTGAGAAGATGGGGCATCTGGGTGGCTTAGTGGCTGAGCATCTGTCTTCAGCTCAGGTCATGATCCCAGGATTCTGGGATTGAGTCTCACATCAGGCTCCCCGCAGGGAGCCTGCTTCTCCCTTTGCCCATGTCTCTGCCTCTCTCTCTGTGTCTCTCATGAATTAATAAATAAAAATCTTTAAACAAAATGTTTAAAAAGTGGAGAAGACCCAGTTACTACACTCTCATTTTTTTGTGGATACAGAATTGTTCTGAAATGGCAAGAAATAGGCTGAAATTAGTACATATGGTTAGATTATAATAATGTAAATATATTCCATGAGATATATACAATTACTAACACTACAGCAGAACCTCATCTAGATTTCAGATTTTACAAAAGAGTGCCTTGGGTATGTCAGTTTCTTGATTCACAACCTCGCCTACACGGTCAAATACATGTACTAGTTTTCTTTACTGGTTGACGGGCACTGAGAGGGGGCACTTGACAGGATGACGGGTGTTCATGCTGTATGTTGTCAAATCGAACTCCAATAAAAACATACAAAAAAAAAAGTCATCTGTGATCCTGTTGTAAGTTCCCCTATAACATTCTTACTCTATCACATTGCTAATACCCTTTGCTTCACCCAAATTAATGTAGTCCTTGTTCTTGGAAGAAATCAGTGTAACACTTCTAAGCTGCTATTTATGCCATTCCCCTTGCTTATTTAGTGGGATGTTAAATGGGACTTTAAATATATCTTGTAATTTCCAAAACAGGAGAGAGTGGATGTCAAGTGCCCAAATATTGCAATAAAAGTGGATGGACATGCCCTTATAGAACATTTGAAAGCTGGATAAAACTGCTCCTGAAATTTTATACCATCACCCACTTCCATAGAATATAAGAGAAGTCAAGAGATTCAAAATATTCATATAATTAAACAATTATTTCTTTGAAGATGGTCATATGTGTAGTAGGGAGTACTATAACATTTCAGTACCCTTTACCATAACCCATCCGCAGCCATATGAAAAGGCCCAGCAGGCTCCGAATGATGCCATATGGCCAAAGTGGTATTAAGATTTGTGTGGTAACTTAGCTCACGTTCCCTAGAATTTGAGGGAACACGGAGACTGGTGCCTGATTCTTACCTGGCAAAATCTAAAAGGCTACTTCTGAGGCCTTTAGCAGAAAGAGCTCCCCTGAAAACCATTTGCACTTTCACCAAATTAAGAAAATGTTTCTGTGTCCAATGGGCCAAGTAGACACTGTGAGTAGTAGAGAGGCTAAAATAACCTTGGCAGGAGAGGCTAGAATAATCTTGATAGAAAAAGAAAAATAATCTTGATAGGAGGGCTGTTTTCATCAGCACAAATTGGGGTTGGGGGGTAGGAAGTAATAATTGCAATGGAATGAGTGATAATGGATACAATTAATTTTGATTGTACTGGACATTTAAACACTATCAAATGACATTATTCTAAATAAACAAACATGGCTGGAAAAAATATGGACTCCTCCGTGATATTAAGAGGGCAATGAAAGAAGATCTTAGGAGTTTATATGAAAAAAAAATGCAGTGATAAGCTTTGTTGTTTATATCCCCACCATGTTCAGCCCATAACATAAATGGGTTACATTTGGAAGATCCTCCTGACCCCTTTTCTATTCTGAGCTTTTCTTTCTTTTAAGAAGCTTCTCCTGACCTCAGTCTTTGGACATTTCCTCTGAACTCTTACTGTGTCCACTATGTATGCCATTCACATGACTCTGTCTATGTTTTATTATTCCTATGTTTTATTATTTACATGCTAGCATCTATACTCTGTTTCCTCAACTGAGTGGTAAGGCCAAATGAAGGGAAAGGAAACTACCATTTCTTAAGCACCTACTCTGGTGCCAGGAACTTTATCTACTTTACTTTATCTACTTTGCTCAGTAACTCCTAGCAATGGGCATTATCTCCACTTGTTACGGATAAATACATAGAAGTTCAGTGAATTCATATAGTTTGGTCATTGAATCATTTTGTACTTTTAAGTAAACCTCGTCATTTTTTCTGAATTTTCCAGGTTGACAATTTGAGTAGATTATCTTTATCCTTTTCAAGATGTATACTTTTTTTTTCTTGTAATGGCTCTAACTTCCAAAACAGTTAAGTTTTAGAGATGATGGTAATCAATCTTGCATTGCTCCAGTTTTTTTTTTAATTGAAGCATAGTTGACACAATTAGTTTCAGGTGCACAACGTAGTGATTCAACAAGTCTGTACATCATGCTACGCTCTTCACAAATTTAACTTCCATCTGTCACCATACAACACTATTACATACCTTTGGGTATTGCTCCAGTTTTTAATAAGAATGTTTTTATTTTATTTTATTTTATTTTATTTTATTTTATTTTATTTTATTTTATTTATTTATTTATTTTATTTTATTTTATTTTATTTATTTTATTTTATTTTATTTATTCAGACACACACACACACACACACAGAGAAAGAGAGAGGCAGAGACACAGGCAGAGGGAGAAGCAGGCTCCATGCAGGGAGCCCGATGTAGGACTCAATCCTGGGTCCCCAGGATCACACCCTGGGCCGAAGGCGGCGCTAAACCACTGAGCCACCAGGGCTGCCCAATAAGAGTGTTTTTATATTACAGCATTTGAGTTATAACATTTAATCCACATGTAAGTTTTAGATATATGTATTTTATCATTTTAATCTAAGAATATTTTTAGTTACCTATGATATTAGAGGGGGATAGATACTAAATTCTAAATTCCTTTTACTTATGCCTTATGGGAATCTATCAAGATGATCATATGGTTTTGGTCCTTGTCAGCTTGATGTGATGAACAGAAGTTTCATGAATAAAAAACACATACTTCTCTGAAATAAATTCTACTGGCTCTTTAACTATAGCTGTGTTTGAATTGGTAGTATTTTATTCAATACATGTATTCTGGGGTGCATAGATAGGATTAAAGCAAAAAATATACTTTTGTATTTTGTGTCAAGAACATATTATTTTTCTAAAATAAATGGAAAAGTAGCTTTTTTATGCGTTGTATAATAGCATACATTGGCGATAATTGGCTATTCGATAATTTAGAAGAAATCACCTCCTATAAAATTTCTAGAGTGGGTACCATTTTTTAATGCAGTCCTTTTCTTCTTAATTCAGTTGGTACACCTAAGTTTTCTACTTCTGAATGCATTTGTACAACTGACTTTTTTCTAAAATCATTTCAAGATTTTCACTTTTTTAGCGTAAAATTGTACATAACTACTTATAATTGTACAACTTCTATTATTTGTGGTTATGTTTCTTTTTATATCTACACATATTTTATGTACCCATTTTCTCTCCTTTTTCCCTTGGTCAGGCTTGCCAGAAGTTGCTCTCTTTATTGATATCTTCACCTATCCTATGCTTTTATGTTTTCAAATTCATTAACTTTCTATTTTACCTTTCTTAATTCATTCTTCCTGCAACGTTTGATACTTGTTTTTATTACTGCTTTTAATGCTTAGACCATGTAGCTCATTTTAAACATTTTCTGTAATAATGAAATCAATTGACACTAATTATGTTTTACTGAACACTGTGAGTATTTATGGTTTGGCCAGGAATGTTTCAGTGAATACCACTTTAGGCACTTCTTAAAGGTTTGACGTGTCCTTTTCTCCTTGTATTTACTTTTAGAATCCTCTATAACTGAAATTATGATTTCTTCTTTGACCAAAGAAATAGTTTTGTAAAGATGTTTATATCTAAATGCTTAAGGTCCAAATTTTTGGCCTTTCCTATTTCTGAATTTTAGAATTAATGAAGTTTCTATACAGCATAATAAATAACAGTTCATTAAACTGATATTTGTAGACCAAAAAATAATTTTACAGTTTGATGGCCAAATGGATAGATATATACATAAAACTTCCCATTAACTGAGTTATTTACACTCAATTCATCTATGTCATTTGTATTCATCAGTTTGACTTATCAAAGACAAAGCAAGTTGCGTAACACACTCCAAGTATGGTGGTATTTTATCAGTTTTTACTATCAATAAAAACTATTGTTTTATATTTTGAAATAATACTATTCACTACATAAATGCTTAGCATTGGCAGGTCTTCATTATTCTGTGTGACTTTTGAATATGAAATAAACATCTTATACCCATCGAATGCTTTAAGGTTTGCATTCACCTTTATCTCTAAGTAATATTAAAGTATCTGTTTTCATTATATTGTGATTTCATTATATCTTTGCCTAGATACTCGTTTGTATCCTCTCTAGGAAATCTGTGTTTTATGTGCTTCTCCTTGTATTAGTCTATATAGGCTTTTTTTTTTTTTTTAACAAACTCAAACATCTGTTTGTTAACAACAATACCTCATTTCTAACACATTCCCTTGACCAGTACTACTATTCACAAGGTCTCATTTAGATGCAAGGGAAGAGGCTGAGAAATGTCATTTTCCTATGTTGCCAGGCAGATAGCATTGCTTCTGTCATAGTCTGTCCTTCTGGCTGCCAAATATCCATTTTGCTCTCCTCCCCATAAAATTAAAAATGTTCCTCTAACTCCCTAATGAAGACAAACCAAAGACCCATCTGTGTAATGAATCCAGCTTAAATTTCAGAATCTCCAGGCTATGCCCAGTACTCTCCCTTAGGATGAGATGTGACTGTTTTCAATTTGGTGACCTATGAACTATCTGGCCACCACCACCACACATATCGAAAATACAATAGTGGAGCAAGTAAAAGGATATTGGAGGGAAAAAGGAAAGAAGGAAGGAAGTGAGCAAGCAGAGGAAGAAAGGACTTTCCATTCACAAAAAGGAATAAAGGAATACATACCCATTAGTCACTAGTACAATGTAAGGATGAAATCCTGAAAATCAGGCATTATGAAAGCCCCCTAGCCTGTGGGTGCGAGAACTCTCTTGATTAAGGCCCAGTTCTACTCCCTGAGAGGGAATCCTTGTTGATTATCACTGAGCGCTCTATCAGTTCTTCTACCCTCTATCAGTTCTTCTTTTACGTTATCTTCCTTGGTCACATCTGAAATACATGGGAATGTGTTTGGTGGCTTCACAGCTGTCTTAACTTACTACAGCTACTGAAAGACGAGACTGAAATTTCTTTCTATATTTCCAGTTATCAGAGACTTTGAGGGATTTTGATCTATTCGCTTCAAGTCAGTTCCATGTACCAGTAACCATACAAACGAGCATTGCCTACATACAATTCTCAAGTCTGATTTATTTTGCTTCCTTACTCAAAAAACATACACACACTGTCTCTCATTAATAGTAGGTATCTTAAGGCTATCTGTAAAAATAGGTGGGGAACCATCTCGTTAATTCCATCATTGTCCTGAATCACTTTATTCATCACTTTATTCATTTAATCACTTTATTCATCACTTTATTTTACTGAAATCTTATCCCCTCAACATTTTTTTTTCATTCCCAATTCCCTCCCTAGTCAGGTTGCAAGGTAACTGTATTCTGAGTTCATCTCTTTGGTATATTATCTTGCCAAATATTTGCAGGCAATACCCAGCAGCACACACTACAAAGTTTTCCAACCTTTTTCTCTAGGATTGCTGGCTACGTATGCATCTGATTATGGTTCCAAATTACGGAAGGTAGTGACTTATTAAAAGATTTACACTGCATACCATACATTGTCATCTCTCTAGCTTCTTTTATCTGTTACCTTGCTTCCTGGCACCCAAACATGTGTTTTAGGATTTTGTTACAGCCGCACTCCAAGATATCAATTTATGTGTTAGTAGCTCAGGGTCTTACAATAACAAGTGTCACATACTTCTTGCTCCTGCAAAATCCAATGCAAATGATTCTGAGTGGTTATCCTCTGGGTACTGATTCAAGAATCTAGGCTCCTTGAATTGTTTTGCACTCCAAAATGAAACTTTTTTCATATCTTTTTCTTAGAAATAATACATCTATTTTGATGCTTCCTTTGTCATCCGGTTTGATGCTTTATGTTTTTAAAAAGATTTGTATATTTATTTGAGAGAGATTCAGAGAAAGTGCACACAAGTGGGAGGGATAGAGGAAGAGAGAATCTGAAGGAGACTCTGTGTTGAGTGTGGAGCCAGTCACTGGGCTCGATCTCATGATCCTGAGATCAGGATCTGAGCTGAAACCAAGAGTTAGATGCTGAGCCGACTGCACCACCCAGGCACCCTTTGATGCTTTATATATTTTTATGGCTTGTTTGTCATTGATGTGCTTTTCTGCTTTATTAAATAAAATACCTTTCTCAGTTTATTTGGAAGGTATACATACACCCTGTTTTTATTCAAGAGGTTACCATTAATATTGAAATATATATATTTAATTATAATTATTTTAACAATGAAACCATGTCTCTCATATCTTATCTGATGAGAGATTTATTCCTTGGCAATTTCTATTTATTCCCTATGAAATTTTATATTCAGGTTATTACTTATTGTCACAGAAGTATCTTATAAAATCTATCATCTTTTAAGAGGTATTTTTAGCATAGCTTTTACATTTTATTACCAAACTTAAATTATTTAGACTTAAGTCTATATGTTTTAACAGCTTTAGTGCTCACAGCAACTCTTTTCGTATAAACAACTCATCTTGAGTTCTTTGCTTTGGTTATTTCCAGAGGAAACTAGAGCAAATCTTCAAGTTCTAGCAATTTGAGAGGAGGAGTACACTTCTGGGAATCATGTAGGTGGCATTCTTTCTGCACCCTTGGATATCTGAGAAAGTGTTGTGGCTAAGTTCCCATAAGCGCCACCTTGACTATGTATATAATTTCTCATTCACAAAATCTTTTCTCTTAGCCTTCAATAGAACTAGTTCCTCTAGTGTTTAAAAAATAAAGAAAAGAAAAAGAAAAAGCAACTGAATTTGATCATTTACCATCAACTTGTTTTTTTCTACTAAACTGATTATAAGGACAAAGAAAATCTTAGAAGTTCAAGGATTTTTCCAATACAAATAAAAATTGTGGTTACTTTTCACTATTTGCCATTTCATGGTACACAGTTTTATTAATCTTAATTGGATCTTTTTCACCTCAAGATTTTCTTCCATACTTTTTTGATCCTTAATTTCATTAACAATTTTAATATTTGCTCTTCCTTCTGGGAATCAGATTATGTATAATTCAGATTTCAACAATCTGTTCTCTGTGTCTCTTAGAGGTTATTTTATTATTTTAATGTCTTCTTTTGTTCAGGGTTCTGGTGAAATATAACAAATTTGTGTTCTACTTCAGTGATTTGATTATGCATCAATCTCGTTTACGCTTCCCTTGTGGTATATTTTTATTTGACAATTGTGAATTTTCATTTCTGGAAAATTGTTCCTAATTTCACATTTTCCCTTATGGTTGGTTATTCTTAGTTCATAAATGCCATGTACTCTAAAATCTTATTAAGAACACAAAACCTATTTTTACTTTGAATTTTTATTACTTCAAATATTCTATTTTATAAGAATTATAAAACATTACAGGAAAAGTCCTTAGACACGTTCCTATCACTATCACAGATTCTGTGTGTATTTTACCAGTCATAATTTTTACTACATACAGAGCTGTATAGCTTATAAAAGTTACATGAATGCTTTAATTTTATATTGTTGTACTTGATTTTCTCCATAGTCTGTTTATGAAATCTGTGTTGTTATATATTTTTCATCCATATTTAATTCTGTATAGTCTCCCATTGCAAGAATGTACCATAACATATTTGTCCTTTTGCTTGTTGTTGGACATTATGCCACTTGATGCTATTATAATTATTCAGTGAGCATTCTTTTATTCTTAATTTTTTCCCTTTAACCAACATCTATTAAGTACTAATATGGCCAACATCCTCCGCTACTCTATTTATGCAGGCATATCTCATCTTTTAAAAGTTTTTAATCACCCAGTGCTCATCACAAGTGCACTCCTTAATCTCCATCACCTAGTCAACCCATTACTCCACCTGCCTCCCCTCTGGTAACCATCAGTTTGTTTTCTAGAGTTCAGAGTCTGTTTTTTGGTTTCTCTCTCTCTCTCTCTCTTTTTTCCCCTTTGCTCCTTTGTTTTATTTCTTAAATTCCACATATGAGTGAAATCATATGGCATTTGTTTTTCTCTGACTGACTTGTTTCACTTGGCCTAATAGTCTCTAGTTCCACCCATGTCACTGCAAATGGCAGGATTTCATTTTTTTTATGGCTGAGTACTATTCCATTATATATATTTCCCACATCTTCTTTATCCATCAATCAGTGGGTACTTAGCTGTTTCCATAATTTGGCTATTGTAGATAATGCTACTACTATAAACATAAGGATGCATGTATCCCTTTGAATTAGTATTTTTGTATTCTTTGGGTAAACACCCAGCAGAGTGATTGTTGGATTATAGCATAGTTCTACTGGTAACTTTTTGAGAAAACTCCATACTATTATCCACAGTGGCTGCACTAGTATGCACTCCTACCAATTGGGCAAGAGGGTTCCTTTATCTCTATATCCTTGCCAAAACCTGTTGTTGCTTGTACTGCTGATTTTAGACATTCTGACTCATGCAAGGTGAAAACATTGTAGTTTTCAATGGCAATTCCCTGGTAAGTGATGATGAGCATCTTTTCATGTGGCCATTGGCCATCTGCCTTCTTAGGAAAAATGTGTATTCATGTCTTCTACACATTCCTTGAACTAGATTATTTGGGTTTGTTTGTTTTTCTTTTTTGAGTATTGAGTTTGGTAAGTTCTTTATAGATTTTGAATACTAACCCTTTATCAAATATGTCATTTGTAAATATCTCCTCCCATCCATGCATTGTCTCTTAGTTCTGTCAATTGTTTCCTTTGCTATGCAGAAGCTTTTTATTTTGATATAGTTCCAATAGTTTAGTTTTCCTGTTGTTTACCTTGCCTCAAGGGACTAGATAGAAAAAAGTTGTCGCCAGTATCAAAGAGGTTACTATCTGTGTTCTCCCCTAGGATTTTAATGGGTTTCTGTCTCACACTTGGGTCTTTCATCATTGTGAGTGTGTTATTTGTGTCTGGTGTAAGAAAGTGGTCCAGTCTCTTTCTTTTGCATGTTGCTGTCCGGTTTTCCTACCACCAGTTGTTGTAGAGACCATCTTTTCCCCATTAGATATTCTTTCCTCCCTTGTCAAAGATTGACTAAAAAATAAGATTGACTATATAACTGCAGGTTCATTTCTGTCCTTTTTATCTACATGTCTACTTTTGTGCCCATACCACACTGTTTTGATTACTATAGCTTTGTAATATAACCTGAAGTCCAGAATTGTGATACCTCCAGCTTTGCTTTTCTTTTTCAAGATTTATTTGGCTATTCAGGGTCCTTTGTGCTTCCATAAACATTTTAGAATTATTTGTTCTAGTTCTGTGACAAATGCTGTTGGTATTTTGATAGGAATGGCATTAAATGTGTAGATTGTCTTGGGTGTTACAGACGTATTAGCAATATTTGTTCTTACAATCCATAAGCATGGAAGATCTTTTCATTTCTTTGTGTCATCTTCAATTTCATCAGTGTTTTATAGTTTTCAGAGTACAGGTCTTTTACCTCTTTTATTAGGTTTATTTCTAGCTATATTATTGTTTTGGGTACAATTGTAAATGGGATTATTTTCTTATTGTTGCTTTCTGCTGCTTCATTATTGTTATCTAGAGTATGTAGAACAACAATAACATTATTGTTAGGTAGAAATGCAGCCAATTTCTGTACACTGATTTTTGTATCCTACAACATTACTGAAGTCATTTATTAGTTCTATCCATTTTTTGATGGAGTCTTTTGGGCTTTCTATATATAGAGTATCATGTCATCTGTAAATAGTGAAAGTTTTACCTCTTCCTTACCAATTTGGATGCCTTTTATTTACTTTTCTTGTCTTATATTGCTGTTGCTAGGAATTCCAGTACTATGTTAAATACAAGTGGTGAGAGTGGACATGCTTGTCTTGTTCCTGACCTTAGGAAAAAGGCTCTCGGTTTTTCTACATTAAAGATAATATTAGCTGTGGGTTTTTCATATATTGCCTCTATTATGTTGAGGTATGTTCCCTCTAAACCTACTTCACTGAAGGTTTTAATCATGAATGGAAGTTTTACTTTGCCAAATGCTTTTCCTGCATCTTTTGAAATGATCATATGGTTCTTATCCTTTCTCTTATTGATGTGATAAATCATGGTGATTGATTTGTAAATATTGAACCACCCTTTCAATTCAGGAATAAACCCTTCTTAATCCTGGTGAATGATTTTTTTAAAGATTTTATTTATTTATTCATGATAAACAGAGGGCGGGGGGACAGAGGGAGAATCAGGCTCCACACCGGGAGCCAGACGTGGGACTCGATCCCGGGACTCCAGGATCGCGCCCTGGACCAAAGGCAGGCACCAAACTGCTGAGCCACCCAGGGATCCCCGGTGAATGATTTTTTAAATGTATTGTTGGATCTGGTTTGCTAGTATTTTCTTGAGGATTTTTGTATCTATTCATCAGATATATTGGCCTGTGGTTCTCTTTTTTAGTAGAGTCTTTATCTGGTTCTAATATGAGGGTAATGCTGGCCTCACAGACTGAATTTGGCAGCTTGCCTTCCTTTTCTATTTTTTTTAATAGTTTATGAAGAATAGGTATTAACTCTTTAAATGTTTGGTAGAATTTGCCTGTGAAGTCATCTGATCTTGGACTTTCATTTCTTGGGAGGATTTTTTTTTTTCCCCACACAATACTAATCTTATTAGAAATACTCTTGATTGGACAGACTGGTGGCTCGGTGGTTTAGTGACGCCTTCAGCCCAGGGCGTGATCCTATAGACCGGGGATCGAATCCCACCTCAGGCTCCCTGCATGGAGCCTGCTTCTCCCTCTGCCTGTGTCTCTGCATCTCTCTCTGTGTGTCTCTCATGAATAAATAAATAAAATATTAAAAAAATAAAAGAAATACTCTTAATTGCAGCATTCACTTCTACAGCATGGATTTTATTCTATACTTTATTTGAAACAACATTAGTCCCAACCCTAAGAATTATTACATGCTGGGAAATCAGACAGAACAATAAAATACAGTAGTTTGTTTCTTACTTTATATGCTAGAAGGATCACTTCCACTTCTCACTGCACTAATTTTTATCCAAAATCTTATAGGTTCATTACACTTTCTAATAATTCAATACTGAACTCAAAAATGTTCAGTTCTTTATCTAATATTCCCCTCTGACTGGCATGCATAAAAGCATTTAAGATAAAAATACCCCTTTATGGCTACACCTTTGATCACCAAAAGCACATGTAGAAGCCCCCAGCATGCTACTGAAACTAGGCAGCTATGTCTTAACACAAATTAAGACACTAAATCCGTTGACATATTATATGGTATATCATTTCCTTATACTCTCTTTATGAAGAAGAATCATAGCAAGCTCCATCTGTCTATATAAAACAAATTAAAAATCACTCTTCGCATATTCATCCATGAGCCACATAGCACTATTCATTGTAACAATTCTTATTGTAATACCATGAGGTTATATAGAAGCTTCAGCTCCTGGGAGTTTTTTAATTACCAATTCAATTTCTTTGCTGGTAATCTGTCTATTCCAATTTTCTATTTCTTCCTGTTTCACTTTTGGTAGGTTATATGTTTCTAGGAATTTATCCATTTGTTTTAAGTTGTCCAGTTTGTTTTTATACAGTTTTTCATGATAACCTCTTATAATTGTTCATATTTCTGTTGTGTTGGTTGTTATTTCTCCTCTCCCATTTGTGATTTTATTATTGAATCCTTTTTCTTTTAGTCTTGATGTGTCTGGCTTGAGGTTTACCAATTTTACTGATTTTTTTCTCAAAGAATTAGTGCCTGGTTTCATTGATCTGTTATGTTGTTGTTTTTGTTGTTTTAATTTCTATATCACTTATTTTTGCTCTAATATTTACTATTTCTTTCTTTCTGCTGGCTTCTGGTTTTATTTGTTGTTCTTTTTCTAGCTCCGTTAGGTGAAAGGTTAGATTGTTTAAGATCTTTCTTGCTTCTTGAGGTAAGTGTGTATTGCTTACAAGTTCCTTCTTAGAAACACTTTTGCTGTATCTCAAAGGTTTTGGACCATTGTGTTTTCATTTCTTTTTGTTTCCATGTACTTTTTTATTTCCTGTTTTATGGTCTGGTTGAGTCATTCATTCTTTAGCAGAATGTTATTTAACTTCCATGGATTTGTGGTCTTTCCCAATTTTTTCTTGTGGTTGACTTCTAGTTTCATAGCATTTTGGTCAAAAATGATGCATGGCATGATATTTTTAAATTTGATGAGGTTTGTTTTGTGGCCTAATCTGTGATCTGTTCTGGAGAATGTTCCATGTGCACTTGAAAAGAATGTGTATTCTGCTGTTTTAGGATAGAAAATTCTGAATATATGTGTTAAATCCATTTGCTCCAGCACATCATTCAAAGCTATTGTTTCCTTCTTGATTTTCTGTTTAGATGATCTCCCCATTGATAGGAATGCAGTGTTAAAGCCCCCTACTATTATTTTATTATTTTGATTAGTTCCTTTATGTTTCTTATCAACTGTTTTATGTATTTGGGTGTTCCCATGTTGAGTGCATAAATATTTATATGTGTTATATATAAATAAATATATATATAAACATATATATATTGTTTGATTGTCCTCTTTATTATTATATCATCTTTCTGTGTCTCTTGTTACAGTCTTTCTTTTAGTCTATTTTGTCCAATATAAGTATTGCTACTCTGGCTTTCTTTTGACATCCATTTGCGTGACAGATATTTCTCTGTCCCCTCACTTTCAATCTGCAGGTGTCTTTAGGTCTAAAATGACTCGCTTGTAGTCATTAATTTTGTTTTTTATCCATTATAGGCATGGGTTTTGTTTTTTTTTATCCATTCTATCACCCTAAGTATTATTTATGATTGGAGTGTTTAGTTCATTTATATTCAAAGCAATTATTGATAAATATGTAGCTACTGCCACTTTATTATTTGTTTCGTGGTTGTTTCTGAAAATTTTCTCTGATCCTTTCTCATTTGTCTTTCATGGTTTGCTAGTATTCTTTAGTGATTTGTTTGCATTTCTCTTTATTGTTTGCATATTTATTATTGTTTTTTTTTATTTGTGGTTACTGTTAGGTTTGTACGTACCGTCTTCTGCACATGGAAGTCTATGTTAAGTTGATGGTCATTTGAGTTTGAACCTATTCTTTACTCCTCTCCTCACATTTTAGGTATATGGTGTTATATTTTACATCCTTTTATTTTGTGAGTTCCTTGACTGATTTTTTAATGGAAGTATTCATTTTTACTGCTTGGTGTTTCCTACCTTCATATTGTCAATTTTGGTCTTTCCTTTCCACTCAAAAAGTCCCCTTTAAGATTTATTGCAGGGTTGTTTTAGAGGTCATGAACTCTTTTAGTTTTTGTTCATCTGGGAAACTCTGTCTCTCCTATCCTGAATGATAGGCTTCCTGGATAAAGTATTCATGGCTGCACATTTTTCTCATTCAACACTTTGAATATATCATGCTACGCCTTTGTGGCTTGGAAAGTTTCTGCTGAAAGGTCCACTGATAGTGTTATGGGGTTTCCTTTGTATGCACCTGACTTCTTTTGTCTTGCTCCTATTAATTTTTTTCTTTATCACCATATTTTGCCATTTTAATTACTTGGCATGGATCTGCTTTTGTTGATGTTGTTGGGGTTCTCTATGCCTCCTGGGTCTGGATATCTGTTTCCTTCTGTAGATTAGGGAAGTTTTCACAAGACAGGGATGTCCACTCTCACGTTTTCAGCTATTATTTCTTTAATTAAATTATCTGCCCCCTTCCCTCTCTCTTCTTCTTCTGGGACTCCTATAATACAAATGTTACTATGTTTGATGAAGTCACTGAGTTCCCTAAGTCTAATCTCATTTTGCATAATTCTTTTTTCTCTCTTTTGCTCAGCTTGATTACTTTGCATTACTCTGTCTTCTAGGTCATTAATTCATTCCTTTGCTTCTTCTAGCCTGCTGTTTATTCCATCAAGTGTATTTCTTATTTATTGGAGCCTTTATCTGTGCTATTTTTTATCTCTATGTTAATGATCTTATTTATGTCCTCCACTCTTTTCTCAACTCCACTGAGTATCTTTATGATCATTGCTTTAAATTCTCCATCAAGCATGTTACACATGTCTGTTTTGCTAGATCTTTGGCCGTGACCTTGTCCTGCGCTTTCATTTGGGACAAATTCCTCTGTTTTCTCCTCTTATCTAAATTTCTGTGCCTGTTTCTCTGTGTTAGGGAAGTTCAGCTACATCTCCTGTTCCTGCAAGTAATATCTTTATTGAAGAAGAGGTTCTGTGGTGCCCTGCTGTATAGTGTTCCCTGTTCCCCAGGGCCAGGCACTTCAGTGTGTGTTGCTTGTGTTCTGGTCTTGTATCCTGGCCACTTTGTCCATCAGGCCAGTCATCCACAGACTCTCTCTTTACCTACTTTGGTCAGGGTTTGTTCCCTGGCCTGAATGTGGCAAGTTTTAACTAGGTGTGCTCTGGTCTGTTTGTGAAATGAAAGCTGTTGCTGCCACCACCAGAATCAAGGCCTCACAAAACTCAAGCATCAGGAGACACGATGCTAGCAGGGGTTTGTGCCAGTCTTCTGGGGAAGCGCAGATCTGGAACTGAGGCAAGTGTGACTGGGAAGGGAAGTTTCACAAGAGCACAGGGAGTGGGACTTGGCATAAGCAGGTTAGGTAGGGAGTATAGGCATTGTGCTGGTTCCCACAGGTGGCACTTTGTTCATGCTAAAGAGCAGGGGAGGGAAATGGCTCCTGCCAGTTCCTTTGTTCCCAAAGGGGTCTCTTATGAATGCTGCCTCCCTGAGGCATGCTCTGAGATGAACAACTAACCTCCCCATTTTGTGCTCCAGGTACTCTTCAGATCACTTTTTCCCTTGCTGTTTATCTGTGGGCTGTTTGCCTGCTTTCTCTCCAAAAGTAGCGCACTGCTTTCCCAGGCTCTATCCCAGCCAAACTCATTGACCTTTAAAACTCAAGGCTTTAAGCCCTGCTGATTGCCAAAACTCATGAAATTCGACCCTTCTCTGTCCAAGCCAGTTGCTATGGGGATTTATTTTCCCTGTGCACTCTGCTGTGTGCTGGGCTTTCTCTGGCTCTTCTCTGAGACTGTGGCTCCCTCCCCACTGCAGGGACCATAATCCGTTTCTCTCCCAAATCTCATCTCCTCACTTCCTACCTTCTTCAATGTGGCCTCTTCTCTACCTTTAGTTGTGGAGTTTGTTCTTCGGTCTTCAGATTGATTTCGAGGGTATTTAGGATGATTTAATAGATGAGGCAAGCCTAGAATCTGCCACCATCTTCCTCTCTGACCTCTGTAACCTGCTTTTAAGTTTCACTGATTTCTGCCCTAATTTTTATCATTTATTTTATTCTGCCTGCTTTAGGCTTTAATGACTTTTCTTTCTTTCGTTTCCTAAGGTAGAAATTTAGATTATTGATTTCAGATCTTTTGTCTTTAATACATTCATTTAATGCTGTAAGTTTCCCTCTATTCATATATCCTATAAATTTTGATAAGATGCCCTTTACTTAGATTGAAGTATTCTTAAATTTCTCTTGAAAATGCTATTTTGACCCATGTGTTATTTCCATCTCCAACTATTTTGTAATTTTTCAGCTCTAGTTCAATTGTTGATTTCTAGTTTAATTCTATGGTGGTCTGAGAGCTGGTTTTGTATCATTTTATTTTTTTTAAATTTATTAAGATGTCTTTTATGGCCCAGAATATAGTCTTAGTGAGTGTTTATGTGAGCTTGAGAAGAATGTGCATGCTGCTATTGTTGCATGAAGTTCTTTGTAAATGTCAATTAGACACTGTTGATTGATAGTGATGTTCAGGTAAATTGCATCCTTACTGATTTTCTGCCTGTCTGATCTATCAATTATCTATCAGTTTTTGCCTCACATTTTTTATTGTTTTTTTGTTACATGTATACACACCAAGGATTGTTACATTTTCTTGGAGAATGGACCCCTTTATCATTATGCAGTGCTTCTCATTATCCCTGATAATTTTCCTTGCTCTGAAATCTGCTTTACTGAAATTAATATAGTGATTCCAGCTTTCTTTTGATTAGTGAAAGCATGGTATATCATTATTCACCCCTTTACTTCATTTTATTTTATTTTATTTTATTTATTCATGATAGTCACAGAGAGAGAGAGAGGCAGAGACACAGGCAGAGGGAGAAGCAGGCTCCATGCAGGGAGCCCGACGTGAGATTTGATCCCAGGATCGCGCCCTGGGCCAAAGGCAGGCACCAAACCGCTGCGCCACCCAGGGATCCACGCCCCTTTACTTTTAATCTATATTTGTTGTTATACTTAAACTGTGTTTCTGTGGATAACATAAGTAAGGTAATGTTTTTTTTCAATCCACTATAATAATCACTGCTTTTTAATGTCTGTATTTACACCATTTCACATTAAAAGTGATTATTGATATACTTGGCATAATATTTTCTGTGTGTGTAGTTCTTTTCTACTTCTTGCCTTTTTAATATGTGCATTTAGACCAATCACATTACCAATTCACATTAATGGTGACTTTATATGTACAATATCACTTATACTTCTTTTTTAAAATTTCAAAGTTTTTTCTTTGCCTTTGGTTTCCTGCGGGTGTAGATTATTTGATATTTATTCTACTTGGTATTCCCTGAGCTTCCTGAATCTTTGGTTTGGTGTATCATTAATTTTTGAAAAAATTTGTCAAAATTTTGACCATTATTACTTAATTTTTCTGCCCTCTTATCCCTTGAGTTCTTGACCATTATTACTTAAAATAATTTTTCTGCTCTTTTCTCCCTTCCTTCTCCCTCGGGTATTTCGATTATGCATATGTTACACATTTAGAAATTATCACTACAGATCTTGGATATTTTGCTATTTTCATTGGTTTTTTTTCACTCTGTATTTCAGTTTTGAAACTTTCAACTGACAGACATTCAAGCTCATTTATTGTTTTCTTGTCCATGTCCATGGCCATTAAAAGCATTCTTTAATTTTGCTTACTTTTATAGTTTCTATCTCTCTGCTTAAATTGCCCATCTGTTCTTGTACATTAACTCTTTTTTTTGTTAGAGCCATTTCTTAACATATTAATCATATTTATTTTAAAGTTCCTGTCTGAAATTCCAACATGTGTGCCTTATCTAAGTCTGATTTTGATGCTGGCTATGTCTCCTTAAACTGTAGTTTTTTTTTCTTGGCTGTTAGCATGCCTTATAAGTTTTTTGTTGAAATCCAGACATGATGTATCAAGTAATAGGAACTGAGGTAAATATGCCTTTACTATACCTTGGCAGGGATTTGGGCTATGTTTAATGTTTGCCATAGCCACAGGTACCAGAACTTTTAGTTACCTCTAATGACCTTGTTTGACCCTCTGTTGTCTTTCAGTTTCCCCTAAGAACTCCTTCAAAAATAAAAGTCTAAGCCTTCCAGTTCTTTCAGCAATAATCCACTGTTATTATACTGCAACCCTGTTGATGTAGTGGTAAGATGTGGGAGGGGACAAGCGGCCTCTACTGTTTGATTAAATTTCAGTCTTTTTAGTAGAACTGAAAACCTGGGCCGTAGCCTTCAGAAATGTTTCTTAGCCTTTTATTTTTCTCTAGAAAGCTTAGAGGAGCCTGAAATTGGTGAATTGCCCTGACCCTAAGTTGGATAAGGCTCTAGTAAAGTCTTTTCTCCTAAAGAGTAGGTCTTTGTTAGGGAGGACACTCTGGGTACATTTCAAAGTGTTCACTTTTTTCCCTCAAACTGCCAGAAACTTGAAGGAATTTTTTTTTTTTCATCTTCATCGTGAGAACATGGCATGGGGATTCTAGCAGTGAAAGCCCATGAAAATGTCAATAATACTGGACTCCGGGAGTTTATTTCCCTCACACTAGTCCACATAAATCCTCCAGCAATTCATTAATATTACTATTTAATAGTTCCTATCACTCTGCAGCTACAGTGTCTTCTGATCCAGATGAACTCATCTCAGCAATAGCCTCTGTATTTCCCTGTCTCTCCAGATCTCAGAGTGGTTTGTCCTATGACTTCAGTTCTCTGATGAGTCAAATAATGTCATTTATCTTTGTTGTGCTCCACTTTTTCCCTATTCTAAAAATTGGATTGACAATGTCTAAGCTCTTGAAATGTCAGAGCTGAAACCAGAAGTCCTAATAGTCTTAGTATTAGTTTATATAATCCAAGTCTATGTTACCAGGTAAATAGTAGTTTATGGTTGCCATATTTTTGGCAGTGTCCATGTATATCCCTAGCAATGTCTTGGAATTAAAATGTGTTCTCTTTTAAATTAATAATGCTGCACTACCTTTCACTGGTTATGCATTGCTTAGAATGTATTTTCCTCTATCTTGTTTTAACGTTTATGTATGATTTTGATTTTAGTGTATCTCTTTTAAGAAGAATATAAATGCATTTTCCCCTCATCTGTCACATAATAGATGAACTGAAACTTTTACATTTAATGTGATCACTGATAGAACTCATTTCTGCTTTTTTGGTGGTTTATCTAGTTGTTATTTTCTTTTTCCTTTTTCTTCCTGCTTTACAGCTTTCTACTGAGTTTATCAGACTTTCTTTACTTTTGTGTTTTCTTTAGCACTGCCTTTGAATTAGCCATCCTATTTTTAAATCTGTAGTAATTACACTTAGCTTTTCTGATGTAGTTGTGGTGGTGGTTTGTTTTTGGTTTGTTTTACTATTAACTTTTAGTATGTATATTTATATTAAGAAAGTCTAAAGCTAATATATTTCTCTTCCTCCTCAAAAAACAAAGACCATAGAAATATTTAAATACAATCACTCATCTTGGTCTCATCCCACCCACACCTTTCATGATACTTTGTCTAATATTTTTTATCCCTTTAGTTCCAGCTTTTGAAGACATGCATTTTCAAAGCCCTTCATGTTTTGTGAGCTAATAGTTTGGTAGTGAATCACTATTCATGGAACTCTGATAAGGTATATAAAATCTCATAGTGGTTTGTGGGAATTTGCTATATGTCTAAGATCCCCAATACAGAGCCTTGACCTAAAGAGGACGATGGCATTAATAAGTTGATGGCTAAGCACTTTATTTCACCAATGCACAGTATAATAGGTTTTCCTGCATTCCCAGAGATTCTCTGCTGACAGGAATTTGGAATGTCTCAGGGCTTTCTGAATGTGTAATAGAGAATTCACTTGATCCTGCTTCAATTAAAGACTTCTTTGAGATCCAAGGCAAAATGCATTTAACTGGGGGTGAAAGTAAGAAAGAACACACTGCTCAAAATAAAAAAAAATAATTCAGTTTGGGGAGATTTTGATGTTCCTCTGACCTGGAAATGGAATAATATTTATTGGTCCTATTGACTAAAATTGTACTCTTGATGTGTTTTACGTACTGGGATATGCTAGCAGTTTGAACTTTCATACAAGACTTGCTTCTACTCTGAGCTCTACTGTGTATTAGCATTTTGACTTCAAGCACAATATTTAACCTTGCTTAAGCTTAGGTTCTTTTATATGCCAAAAGGTGACAATACTTGCCCTTGGAGCATTATATAATTGCTGTAGGACATAAAAAGAATGGTAAAGGATAGTATTTTCTGGATTGTAAAACATTATACAAATATAAATAATTATTAAGAAAAGGGAAACTACTGGAAAACCACATACAACTTATGTCATGGTTCTGGTGAGTCATCTTGTCAGGAGAAACAAGAGTTATTATAAAATCAGGGGATTCTGAAGATGTTCAATGTCTTCTAAACATAACCTATTCAAAGCAGAATAGTGATAAAAACCGAAAAATATTAAGGCACCAAGGATACTAGGTCATTTTTGACTGCTTTTAATTTATGTCTGACATAAAATGCTGGGGATGAAACTTGCCTCATATAGACTGCAAATCTAGACAGATGTAGTAAGATCTTAGGGAAATCTAAATTTAGAATAATTCTATTTAACATTGAAAGTGTAAGGAAGGTCTTCCCTGTAATATGGTGCCACTTAAGAAGCGAGATACAAAGAAAACTGGGTCAAAGAAAGTGATCAAACAATGTATGTGCATACAACATGCTGAACAGGACCCTGACCACTCCAATCAAAGTCACTGATTAGTTCCTTGCAGCTCTGGCACTCTGATTCAGAGATTAAATGAATTATAAGGTTTTTCACCTAACATGCATTTCTTAGACCATTTTTTCACTTTTCATAATAGGGTTAAATGCACCAAAGTTTATTATTTTTGAGGAGGGTTTAGGAATAGAAGGCACATAAATTTAGTACTGGCTATGGCCAGACAGTGAGAAAGATTATTACCGACAGTATCTCATTTAAACTTCTGGACAGTCCTATCAGATAGTCATTCTTATTCTCATTTTACACATAAGGAAGCTGAGAGTCAGCAGAGTTCAGTAACTTTACAAGGGTCATGCATTAAATTACAGAGCTGAAATTTAAACCCACGTGTGTCTGATGCAAACATTTCTTCATTGTGCAATTGAGAGACCTTGGTAGAATGAAGAAGAATTCTTCTAGGAAATTTATGTATTGTAAAAATGGAATATGAACAATCATCTATGTGGTATGAGTTCAGAGAGAATGAGTGTGATTCCAAACACCTTTATCAGCTGGACTTTCTAAGCCGAAAAAACATTCCATTAAGACCACAGGTGGCAAATAAGTTTCATTTTAAGCACCAATTCTGAGGAGTTAACAGTCACTGCCTGAATCACTGTGTTGAGAAAGATTCTGAGGAGGGTGCTTCCTGCCTCAGCAGGAGAGAGTCTTATGATCAATCAGTGATGACTGCTATGGATGTGGGAGGCAAGAGTGGTGGCATAAGTGCCAAGTTTCGCCCATTATGGAACTAGACATATGTTACCTTGATTTAAGTGAAGTTAGCTTCAGCTGTGAATAGTCCAGCTCCTTGGGAGGAGGCCTACATTCAGCCTCATCAGTTCTTGCACCTCATTCTGTGAGGAAGTTAATGCGATTATTATCCTAAGAGAAGTATTTGTTTGTCAGAAGGGAAAGGAGATTGTAGGAGTGCTGTATTCATGGGGAAGGAGAGAAGCAGTGTGGAGAACAGTGGGAAAGACCGGGCATGTAATCAAACTGTTCATTTCATGAATGTGTCCAGGGAGGCATTGTTTAAAATCACCAAAGGTTAATCACAAAGCTTTATTGAATGGCTTCGTTGTTGGTTCAGTGGTGGTATTTAGTGTTAGATAGGTACCTACAGTCTTATAAAAATAAAAATTGGAATGAATTAGAATTCATTTCCATTTGAGCAATAAAATTGCTCTGTAGTCTTTGCTAGAATCAGCAGGAATTAATCTGAATTGTGGTAGCTTGCTAGAGGAGAATTATAAAATCATGTTTACATTTTTATGAGATAAGGGAGAGATCTAAGAAATCTATTCTAGGTGGAAAGGGCAAAAAGTGAGTTCAAGCCACATTAGTTAGCCTCCATCAGTGAGCACCTTGCGGTGACAGACCAGGAGAAAAAAGGTAAGGCGATTTAGAGGGAAAGATAAGGATAGTGACTGGGGATCAGTATGAAAGCAAATATCTAAGAGCCAAACAAGGACGAGGAATTAAACTGTATCCTATTAACTGTTTTATTTACTCAAAGGCCTGACAAACCAGATACTACCGGTTTAGCCAACTTCGTCCACATGTTGCGTTAGTCAAAAAGTTGATTGGACTGGTATTTTGCTTGAGCTGATGGATATTTGGCTGAATGCTACATTTGCCTGAATTTCATACTAGCACAGTTTAGTTCACATTGTAAATCTTAATTTGTCGCCTGTCTTGATTTTCTACCACTAATAGGATCTACACATCTGAAAATTATGTTTTCAATATCATCATTCAAATAATTCATGTAAGCAAAATTAAACTTGATATGATTTCCCATGGGAAATAAGAATATGAAATGAGCTCCCTTATACTAATCTCATTTTGCCCTTAGCCACCACACAATTGAACAAGAAACATCTCTAATATCTTCACAGAATTTAATTGGCCCCAATAATAGCAACTTCATAATATTTGTAGGATGCCCCTTCAGGGTGGTAAGTCTCCTTAGAGAGGTCAATAAGTGAAGTGTGGAAGAGGGAGTAAATACATTCTCATAGATCAGTAATCAAGTCAGATATCCAAGTCAAGTAAACCTGATGCTTATTACAAGGTTTGAGGAATCAAAGAATTCTGAAATGTGCCTCATGGTATATAGCAGGGTTATAGTTTAACTCCACACAAGTCTCAGGGCAGGGGCAGGCACCTTTGAGCCCAGAGGTGACTGCAGAGTAGCGTTAACAAATGGCTTCATGAAAGAATAATGTTTATGTGACATTTTGCTATTCAAAAAAAAAACCATTTTACTATTCTGGAGACCTTTTCAAAATGTTTCATTTATGAATAATCAAAGATTTGCAAAATAATCAAAGATATGCAAAATAAAATAATTTTAATAAAAATTTTAAGGGCAAAATTTCAGCAAAGTTGCTGTAAGACACTTTCATAATGACCTAGTGGATGGATCAAGTGGTTTAAACTTTCTGTGGACAATTTGGCAGCGTACATGATCGTTTAAAAAATGTTCATAGTCTTTGACCCAATAATTCCACTTCTGGGAATTGGTCTAGAGAAAGAAACTAAAATTCAATAAAAGATTTACATATAAAGATTTTCACTGAATCATTGTATAGAAAAACAAAAATATATAGAGAAAGGACCAGATGACCAAATATCATTTAAAGAAAAAATTAACAGCATAAATATGTAGCACTTAAAATTATGTTTAAAAATATTTCTAGGGCTCCTGGGCGGCTCAGTCGGTTAAGCATCTGCCTTCAGTTCAGGTCATGATCCCAGGGTCCTGGGATCGAGTCCCACATCAGGCTCCTTGCTCAGCTTTTGCTTCTCCCTCTCCTTCTGCCTGCTGCTCCCCCTGCTTGTGCTCTCGCTCCCTCTCTGTCAAGTAAGCAATTAACAACTTAAAAAATATGTATTTCTAAAGTCCTAAGAAAATCATTATCATAGCACATTAGATCAAAATAAAGAACAGACAATTTCATATTTAGGGTGATCTCAATTGTATTAAAAAATACATCAAAAGAGACAAATGCATTAACATCAATAGCAATTATCTCAACATGGTATGCATATAGAAGACTTTCTGTTTTGTCAGAATAGTGTTCCGTATTTATGGATATCATGTAATAAGTGTGTAATATTTCAAACTAGTAATAAAAATAATCAGCAATTTGATATGTGTTATTACATTTGACTAAAAACCAGGTTTAAGGAGTATTAACATTATTCCCACTGACAGATGAGAACAGAGATGCAGAGCAATTAAATGGGTCACAGTGTCTGCAATTTGTAGAGCTAGAATTACAGTCCACTTCTGATTCCTCATCTCAGATTCCTCCTTCTATGACATTATCTTTCAGAAAGATATTGTAAGAGAGGCAGGTGCCATAACAATAGCTTATGTCTGCTAATGACCAGAGGAGTAGTTTAATAAGATGCTTGACACAGAACTGTATATGAGCTTTGCTTAGTTAAAACTTTGGTTTTCAAGTTGACTCCATATCTGATCTTCTACTATTTAAGCTGCCCCTAGTTTCTTTTTTTTTAAGATTTTATTTATTTATTCATGAGAATACACAGAGAGGAGAGAGAGAGAGAGAGAGAGGCAGAGACACAGGCACAGGGAGAAGCAGGCTCCACGCAGGGAGCCCGAGCCCGACGTGGGACTCGATCCGGGGTCTCCAGGATCACTCCCTGGGCTGTAGGCGGCGCTAAACCGCTGAGCCACCGGAGCTGCCCTGTCCCTAGTTTCTAAGTTAAAGCAAACAATCTCTCATGTCATGCCTTTCTTCTTTTTCAAATATCATAATTATCCTTGGTCACTTTCCCATATTTGGGGAAGTTTTTTTTTTTCCAAACTAAATATATCAAAATATAAAGTGAAATATTTTTCTGATTGTATTCTTTCTTTTTACCTGGGTTATGTGATTTCACTTTCGTTCCCTAAAAGTAAAAGTTTTTTGGCACATTAAATGCTTTGAAGTGCGTTTTATTTTATTTTATTTTATTTTTGAAGTGCGTTTTAAGCCATTCCTTATGATATACATTTGTTGAAAGTACTTTAAGAAAACAACCTGTGAATTATTTTGGTCCCCTGAGGAAATGGTGCCAGTGACTAAATTTGCAAGATATTAGATGTCTTTTGGTTTAGAAACTTCTGGATGCATGGTGGGGGTTATAAAGCATAAACCTTAGAACTCATTCAGTTCTAATCTTGGTCTTATTTTCCTGAAATTTATCACCTCTGAGTTAATTTTAAGGTCTGAGGTAAGCCACATCAAAAGTCCTGCCATTCACATAGATTAGACAACTGTAAGCTGTCTGCCTACCTCTAAACCAATCATTGTGACCAGAGCTAATTGTGCACTGAGCTTATTGGCCTAAGCCATCTAACTCAGCTAAGCTTCCTTCCCCTCACCAGCCCCTGTGTGCTAGTTTTCCCCCATTAAGCATGCACAAATGAAAAGGATAATCTGAACCAAGCATCTCTCTAAATTATGACCTTGGGCAGATAGATGAAGTTGCTCATGACTTGAATGAGTTAATATTCTTTTTGATGTGGAAACAAACCTAAGTCAGATTCGTCCTTCAGGTTCTGCATCAAACTGATCCAAGTTTTAGTGAATTCAATCTGGACATAAACCAAAGCAGTGACGTAGCAGACCTCATCCTTATTTTCGTGAACAAATACCTGCGCAGTATGTGAACACAATTGGTCTATACTTCAGGCTTCATGGAGAGGTTAACTGGGAAGTGCCGGAGAGGGGTGTGAGCTGGGCATGAATGTGCAGGTGTGGTTTCAAGACAGCTACTATCTGTAGACTTTAAAATTCATTCTCTCAATGCTCTCTAGTCCTTTTTCTCCATTTCAGTGTATGCACTTACCTGTCACAAAGCCTACTATTATATGTCTGCCTCTGAATTATAACATCAGGCAATTAAGATTCACAAAGTGCTGAGAGATTTATAAACAAAAGGAAAGAAAATGTGTTCTATTGAAAAGCCAGGAAGTAAGCATCTCCTCAATGAATTATCTAAAGCCTATATTCTTCTTTTATTGAGGTTAAAGTTTCCTTTATTTGTATGGGAGAAATTTATTCCTATGAATTGATATTTCAGATACTCCTGAAGACTAGTTAAAAAGGTCTGCCTATTGGAATTTCTGTATGGCCAAATGGTAGAAATGATGAAAAGAGTTTTCAGTTTGAAATAACAATGGATTTGACTCACCTGTTAAAACATTTCTATAATCAATAAAAGGAAAGCTCAAAGAATAAATTTTTAAAACTCAGTTATTTTTGACCAATGTACTTTGAGTTATGTCTTATTACATAAGGCATGGGAATTTTTATGCACAATGTCTACTGTATCCAGTGGGAATTGAGTGCATTAATTTTTCATTTCTGAAAGCCTGAGGGAGGATCTTACTGGAGGAAGGCACTAACTGCTTTATAGACGAAACCATCTACTTTCCACTTGCCCTGCACATTTGCTTTTAATGTTAAGGGAGCACCTCTCTATATCTTTCTTGTGCTCATTCCTTTTGAAAGGGTATTAGAAGAGAATGTACATTACCGTGTGTCTTGTAGACCTCTCCATTCAGCATAAGGTCAATCCCTTAGTGTATATTGACTGTGCTCTCAGGGACTGCACTTCACTGAAGTGCCCAATACTACCATTTCAACAGACATTTATTTAGTGTCATATTCTGAACCAAACTCAGTTTGCAATGAGCATTTAATACACATTGGGCCTATGGACACAAAAGGGAATCGGGAAACTCAATTTGACAGGAGAGACCGCCTTCTTAAACTCAAAATAGTATATTCTCACATAACACATAACACTACAGGTAGGTACATTTGAATGTAAAAGCTCTTAGGAAGTCTTTTCTGGAAAAGTCAGGGAAATGTTATAGGAGAGGCTGCATTTGAGCTATGGCTGTATCTTAAAAGATAGGTATGACTTTGCCAGACTGAGGAAAGTTAGGAAGGGAGAGGAAAGATGTTAAATCAGAAGATGATGTTGTACAAGGTGACCTACACAAAAAAACCTACGAGCCCTAGGTATTCTCTAGAGAGTCCTGATATCCATGTATTGCAGATGCAGTGTGTGCAGACTGGAAGGGAGATGTGACCTGCCCGGTCTTACAAAGTGGAACCAGCGGCTCTCAATTAAGTGTTCTCAGTCCACACTGCCTCTGTGCAAATAGAAAATGTCATGACATTTAGAATTTCTAGAATGCTCCATTCCCACCCTCATCACTTTTTGCTTGTCTAGATCCTTACATTTTTAATCCAGACTGGATGAACAGCCCCACACTCTGATGCATATTTAGTATTATAGAGTGGTGGGGAAAGACACAGATATGCATAGCAGGAGGTTTCTTCCCAGCCATTTCTTCAAGTGTGCACCCTTTCTTCTCAGATCCCTGCAGAGAACTAACTCCTTACAGTTACCTTGATTTAAATATCTATTCATTTAGTACATGTAGATACCTTTTAAAATTTGCAGTGTTGAGAACATAGCAGAGAAGATAGCAGACCAAACCATGGTAGCAGGAATATACCCAGATATGTATAAGTATTGTCATTTATTTTGCCATTTTAATGAAACACATTAAATCAATGATAATAAAAAATTGGGTAAGTGAAAGAAAATCTCTACTTAAAATATGTAAAATCTGGAATAGAATATGCCCCAATACATATATCTTTAATAAGTTAATCATGATGCTTAGTCCAATGATTTGGGGAGGAAGAAAGCTGGCTTTTAGTTCAATTCTGCCATTTACCAGCAGTGATAGCCTTGATAACCTCTCAAAATCTCCAATTTCTTACTACTAAACTAAAATAAATAACTGCTGGGGGCGAGTGTGAAAATCAAAGAGTAATGCAAGTGAAAATATTTTTTCAATTATGAAATGTTATCCTAATATAAGGTATTAATGTCATTAAGATTCATTTTTTAAAATGGTGTACTTAGAATTTTAAGTTCCAATTGCCTTATTGTGATCTGTATTTATTTTATTTCCACGTCTTAAATGTTGGTCTATTAAATGCTAGCATGCTTTTCAAGGTGCTCTGGCTAATATCAACAGATATATTTTAAAATATAAATATGCAAAATAGAAGGTTGCAGAAATTCATGGGCAAGCAAATAAATGCAATGTTATACAGTCCTCTTAAAAACACATTTTTGTAAACAAATGGGTAACCAAACAAAAAGCAGAATCAAACCTATAAATACAGAGAACAAAATAATGGTTGCCAGAGGGGCAGGGATGGAGTGTTGGGCAAAATGCATGAAGGGGAGTGGGACATACAGGCTTCCAGTTATGGAATGAGTAAGTCATGCGAACGAAAGGCACAACATAAGGAATACAGTCAATGATACTGTAATAGTGTTGTGTGGTGACAGAAGGTAGCTACACTCATGGTGGGCACAGCATAAGGTTGAACCGCTATGTTGTACACCTAAAACTAACATAACATTGGGTTGAGTATACTCACATAAAAAAAATATGTTTTTATGGGCTTAACTGAGCACACAATGCAACATACTTCACTTGCATTTGTTTCCTCTTGTATTCTTCCAAAAAATATATTCAGTTGTTAGAGCAAAACTACTTCTTCATAAAATAAAACGATAATAGTCCACATATGTAACTTCACAAAATGCAAAGCACTTTCACATCCACTGATCTCCAAAATAACCTTGCAGGTTGGAAAGAACCATTCAACACAAAATATCTTGGTACCGTTATGTCTCTTTTACAGATAAGACAATGATGCTCAGGAAGGTGAAGTGACTGGGTCTAGGCCCCAGGCCTCTGCTTTCCTTGTTCAGTACTCTTTGTCCAGTGCCATAAGAGTACAGCTTGACTTAATATCCAGTGTCATATCGCAATAAGGACTATGTTCCCTCCCAAATGTCTCAGCTGCCCTACTTTTCAGAATTTCGGGATTCAGCAATCCTTTATGAAGAAAGCTGACCACCAAGGACAGATAGATTCATTTGTAGGGCTATATGTAGGGCAATTTCAAATATAAGAACACATTTAGTTAAGATTTTTTTCTATTAGTTCAAACAAACATCTAAAGTAATTTTCAACAAGTGACGCTTTTCATGCAGCTTATAGTGTTTTTATTCTGTTCAGCATTATAAATATGATATCAAATGCATGTTCTTAGCAGGTATTAAAGGATTCTTGTAATGAGTCACACAAAGCTGATTAACCATCTCCTGGTGATTCATTTGTTTATGCAACTTCTTTCCTCCTTAAATCAAGTCAGTTTTTTTTTTTTTAACAACAGTCTCCTTGAGCATGCTTTTTGCTTTTAATTAAAAATAATAAGTCTTAATGGATTCTTCCCCACTCCAGAACACCACAGATTCTCATATTATAAGTATGTGAAACCTGTAATTCCCTCCCAAAAGCCTGCTACTTGTATTCAATATTTTAAGCCTTAACAGTAGACTGTTTTAAAGAGGTTCTATTCTATAAGGAGCTCCTGACTTTAGCATAATACCCTGTGAAGGCTTACTGTAATTGATACAAAAGTTTACATACAGAAAAAGAAGTGAGCAAGGTATAATCTGTAAGAGAGTGGCTTTAATGGTTTTTGTTAAATTATTATTAATTCTCTAAGTTTCAAAAGCAAATACTTCTCTCTTATTGGCCTAATACAGTTCAGCTCTCAGTTCTCCATAAATCCCTAATAGAAAGCAAAAGATCCAGTGTGAAGTGAAAAGTGATGTCTAGATTTATTACCTCCTCAAACTGTTGCCATTAAATGACTTTAAAGACAATATTCCTAAATATATATTTTTAGTTGTCAGGTGTTTGTATCAGTTTTTTAGGCTATAGCAGCAAATTACCACAAACTGGGTGACTTAAAACAGAAGAAATTATTATTAAATTATTGTCTCACAGGTCGGAGTTCTGGAGTCTAGAGGTCCAAAATCAAAATGTTGTTAGGGTCATGCTCCCTTTGAAATTTCTATGGGAAGATGCTTCTTTGCATCTTTCAACTTCTGATAGCCTCAAGTGTTCCTTGGCTTCCGGCAGCATCAGTCTAGTCTCTACTCTAGTAGAGTCACACTAGAGTCTCATTCTAGTCAAGGGCGTCTCATGGCCTTCTCCCTGTGTGTCTCAGAGTCTGTATCTCTTCTCTTCTTACAAGAACACCAGTCATATTGGATTGCATATTAGGCCTACCCTCCTCCAGTATGACTGCATTCTAACGTAAATAGTTACGTCCACAATGACCTTAGTTCCAAATAAGGTCACATTTTGAGGTACGTGGGGTTAGGACATTAACATATCTCTTTGAGAGGACACAATTCAACCCCTTAATATGGTTCAAAACTATATATACACTATATAAACTGTCTGGTGGAAGTACCTCTTTCACTCCTGTACCTTATTTTCCCAATCTCTATCCTACCTCCAAATGTAATTACTGTTTCTTATGTAGAAATAAGTAATTCATTCTAATTTCTTACAAATTGTATTATAGATAGGTAGGTAGGTATAGTACTTATGAATGGAAAAGATAGACATATTGACTCATAATACAAGAAATGCAAGTTAAAACTAATCAAGTTCCAATTTTTCAATTGTCACATTGGCTAAAATCAAAAGGCTTGATAATACACTCATTCCCAAAGATTTATGTAAACAGGCATTTTAATTTATTGCTGGGAGTACTATACATATTCAAGGGAAATAAGCAATATCTATCAAAATTTCAAATGCATATATCCTTTGACCCAACAATTCCATTTTGGGAGTTAAGCCCATAGATGTCTGTGTGTGTGTGTGTAAAATGTTATATACATGTGAATCATTTGTAAAAGCAAATATTGCTAAGAATTTAAATGAGAATCGATAGGAAAATGAATAAGTAAATTTTGCTACATCCATACAGTGGAATATGATCTTGCCTTAAAAAGAATGGGAACCAAAAGCAACACAGACTAGAAAGGAACAGGCCAATCTACAAGACCAGCAATTTTACAGGTAATAAAACTGCACTAAATGCATATCTATCAATAATTACTCTAAATGAAAATGGACTCAATGCTCTAATCAAAAGATCTATGGTATCAAAAAGGATAAAAGACAAGACCCATTGACATGCAGCTTACGAGAGACTCATTTTAGATCTGAAGATACCTCCAAATTGAAAGAGAAGGGATGGAGAACCACTTATCATGCTAATTGTCCATGAGAAGAAAGTTGGAGCAGCCATATTCAGAAATACTAGATTTTAAATTAAAGACCGTAATAAGAGAGGAAGAAGGACACTATATCATAATAAAGGGCTCTATCCAACAAGAAGAACTAACAGTTTTAAATATTTATGCCCCCAACTTGGAGGCAGCCAGATATATGAATCAATTGATAACAAGCATAAAGAAACTGATAATAATACAATAATATAGGGGACTTGTACACCCCACTCCCAGCTGGACAGATCATCTAAAGCAGAAGATCACCAGGGAAACAATGGCTTTGAATGACATGCCAGACCAGATGAACTTAACAGACATTTTCAGAACTTTTCATCCTAAAGCAGCAGAATACACATTCTTTTCAAATGCACGTGGAACATTATCCAGGATAGATTATATACTGGGTCACACATCAGTGACCTCAACAAAAAAGACTGAGAGCACACCACGCATATTTTCACACCACAATGCTATGAAACTTGAAGTCAACCACAAGAAAAAATTTAGGAAGATCACAAATGCATGGAGGTTAAAGAACATCCTACTAAAGAATGAATGGGTTAACCAAGAAATTAAAGAAGAAATAAAAAATACATGGAGGCAAATGAAAATGAAAACATGATAGTCCAAAATGTTTGGGATGCAGCAAAGGCCATCATAAAAGGGAAGTAGATAGCAATACAGGCCTTTCTCAAGAAACAAGAAAGGTCTCAAATATGCAACCTAACCTTCTAACCTAAAGGAGCTGGAGAAAAAACAGAAAATACAGCCTAAAACCAGCAGAACAAGGGAAAGAATTAAAATTAGAGCAGAAATAAATGATGTAGAAATAAAAAAAAATGGTAGAACAGATCAACAAAACTAGGAGCTGGTACTTTGAGAGAATCAATGAAATTGATAACCCGCTAACCAGACTTATCAAAAAGAAAAAGGACCGAAATAAAATTCTGAGTGAAAGAAGAGAAATAACAACCAACACTGTAGAAAAAAAAACAATTTATAAGAACATATTATGGGCAATTATATGCCAACAAACTGGGCAATTTGGAAGGAATAGATACATATTCTAGAAACATATAAAGTACCAAAACTGAAACAGAAAGAAATAGAAGATTTGGACAGACCCATAACCAGTAAAGAAATGGAATCAGTAATCAAAAAATCTCCCAACAAACAAGAGTCCAGGGCCAGATGGCCTCTTTGGGGAATACTCCAAATATTTAAAGAAGAATTAATACCTATTCTTCTGACGCTGTTCCACAAAAATAGAAATGAAGGGAAATCTTCCAAACTTATTCTATGAGGCCAGCATTACCTTGATTCCAAAATGAGACAAAGACTCCACTAAGAAAGATAGTTACAGGCCAATATCCCTGATGAACATGGTTACAAAAAATCCCAACAGGATACTAGCTAATTGAATCCAACAGTACATGAAAAGGATTATTCACCTTGATCAAGTGGGATTTATTCTTGGGCCGCAGGGATGGTTCAGTATTCACAAATCAATGTGATACACCATGTTAATAAAAGAAAGGATAAGAATCATATGATACCCTTAATAGAAGCAGGAAAAGCATTTGACAAGCTACAGCATCCTTTCTTGATAAAAACCCTTAAGAAAGTAGGGCTAGAAGGAACATACCTCAACATGATAAAGGCCATATATGAAAGACCCACAGCTAATATCATCCTCAGTGGGGAACACTGAGAGCTTTCCCCCTAAGGTCAGGAGCATGACAGGGATGTCCACTCTCACCACTGTTATTCTACATAGTACTGGAAGCCCCAACCTCAGCAATCAGACAACAAAAAGTAATAAAATGAATCTAAATCAGCAAGGAAAAAGTCAAACTTTCACTCTGTGTAAACGACATAATACTCTGTAGAAACCCCAAAAGACGCCACCAAAAAAATTGCTAGAACTGATATATGAATTCAGCAAAGTCATAGGACATAAAAATCAATGTACAGAAATCTGTTGCATTTCTATAGCACCAATAATGAAGCAGCAGAAAGAGAAATCAAGGAATCCGTCCCATTTACAATTGCACCAAAGACCATAAGATACCTAGGAATAAACCTAGCCAAAGAGGTGAAAGATGTGTATTCTGAAAACTATAGAACGCTTCAGAGAGAAATTGAGAAGACATAAAGAAATGGAAAAGACATTCCACGCTCATGGATTGGAAGAACAAATATTGCTGGAATGGCTATACCACCTGGGTGCCTGGGTGGCCCAGTTAGTTAAGCATCTGCCTTCGGCTCAGGTCATTATCCAGGGTCCTGGAATCTAGCCCTGTGTTAGGCTCCCTGCCCTGCAGGGAGTCTCTTCTCCCTCTCCCTCGGCCCTTGCCCTGGTCGTGCTCTCTTGTGTGCACTCTCTTTCTCACAAATAAATTTTTAAAAATACTTAAAATGGCTGTACTACACAATGCAATCTGCACATCAATACCATCCCTATCAAAATACCAACAGCATTTTTCACAGAGCTAGAACAAACCATTCTAACATTTGTATGGAACCAGAAAAGTCCCCAAATGGCCAAAGTAATGTTGAAAAAGAAAACCAAAGCAGGAGGCATCACAATTCCAGACTTCAAGTTGTACCACAAAGCTGTGATCATCAAGACAGTGTGGTACTGGCACAAAAGCAGACACATGGATCAATGGAACAGAATAGAGAACCCAGAAATGGACCCACAACTCTATGGCCAACGAATCGTCAACAAAGCAGGAAAGAACATCCAATAGAATACAGATAGTCTCTTCAACAAATGGAGCTGGGAACATTGGACAGCCACATGCTGAAGAATGAAACTGGACCACTTTCTCTCACCATACACAAAAATAAATTCAAAATGGATGAAAGATTCAAATGTAAGACATAAAACCATCACAATCCTAGATGAGAAGGCAGGCAGCAGCCTCTTTTACCTTGGCTGCAGCGACTTCTTACTAGACAAGTCTCCAGAAGCAAGACAAAAAAAAAAGCAAAAATGAACTATTGGGTCTTCATCAAGATAAAAAGCTTCTGCGCAGCAAAGCAAACAGTCAACAAAACTAAAAGACAACCAAAAAAAAAAAAAAAACTAAAAGACAACCAATGCTATTGGGAGAAGCTATTTGCAAATGACATATTGGATAAAGGGCTAGTATCAAGAATCTATAAAGAACTCATCAAAATCAACACCCAAAAAATAATAATCCCATTAAGACATGGGCAGACATTTCTCCAAAGAAGACAACCAAAAAAAAAAAAAAAAAAAAAAACCTAAAAGACAACCAATGCTATTGGGAGAAGCTATTTGCAAATGACACATTGGATAAAGGGCTAGTATCAAGAATCTATAAAGAACTCATCAAAATCAACACCCAAAAAATAATAATCCCATTAAGACATGGGCAGACATTTCTCCAAAGAAGACAACCAAAAAAAAAAAAAAAAAAAAAAAAAAACTAAAAGACAACCAATGCTATTGGGAGAAGCTATTTGCAAATGACATATTGGATAAAGGGCTAGTATCAAGAATCTATAAAGAACTCATCAAAATCAACACCCAAAAAAATAAATAATCCCATTAAGACATGAACAGACATTTCTCCAAAGAAGACATACACATGGCTAACAGACACACATGGAAAAATGTTCAACATCACTCATTATCAAGGAGATACAAATCAAAACCACAATGAGATACCACCTCACACTTCTCAGAATAGCTAAAATTAAAACTCAGGAAACAACAGATGTTGAAAGGGAACCCTCTTACACTGTTGGTGGGAATGCAAACAGGTACACCCACTGTGGAAAACAGTATGGAGATTCTTCAAAAAGTTAAAAATAGATCTACCCTGTGACCCAGCAATTGCACTACTAGGTATTTAGCCAAATGATACAAAGTACTGGTTCAACAGAGCACATGCACCCCAATGTTTATAATAGCACTATTAACAATAGCCAAATTATGAAAGGAGCCCAAATGTCCATCAACCGATGAATGGATAAAGAAGATGTGAGATATAGATAGATAGAGAGATGATAGATAGATAGATAGATGATAGATAGATAGATAGATAGATGATAGATTTGTGTATATAGAAATAAATATAGATTATATAACATATAGAGATTATATACACACACACAAAATGGAATATTAATCAACCATCAAAATGGAATATTAATTAGCCATCAAAATGAATGACACTTGTCATTTGCAACAATGCAGATGGAACTAGACTGTATTTTGCTAAGCAAAATAAGTCAGTTAGAGAAAGGAAAATGATTTCATTCATATGTGGAATTTAAGAAACAAAACAGTGAACATAGGGGAAAGGAAAGAAAAATAAGGTAAAAACAGAGAAGGAGGCAAACTATAAGAGACTCTTAGGTATAGAGAACAAACTGAGGATTGCTGGAAGGGAGGTGGGTGGGGGAATGGGCTAAATGGGTGATGGGTATTAAAGAGGGCACTTGTGATGAGCACTGGGTGTTATATGTAAGTGATGAGTCACTAAATTCTTTTTTTTTAATTTTTATTTATTTATGATAGTCACACACACAGAGAGAGAGAGAGAGGCAGAGACACAGGCAGAGGAAGAAGCAGGCTCCATGCACCGGGAGCCCGACGTGGGATTCGATCCCGGGTCTCCAGGATCGTGCCCTGGGCCAAAGGCAGGCGCTAAACCTGCTGCACCACCCAGGGATCCCCGAGTCACTAAATTCTACTCCTGAAACCAATACTATACTATATGTTAACTGTATTTAAAATAAATTTTTTAAAAAGAATGAGGATGCTCTCTAGACAGTTTAGTGCAGTATGTTAGGACACTAAGATTAAAACAGCTCTTCTGGGAAAAAACAAAAAAAACAAAAAAACAAAAAAACAGCTCTTCTGAGTTCCTCCCAAAGCTCTGCCATGTATTAACTGTGTAGGCTTATGTGTTTTGAGGAGCTTGTATTAAATTTATAGGTTTATTTAGGGAGAATTAATAACATGCTTTTTTTGGACGATTCCTATTCAGGACAGGGGTTATTGTCTACCCTCTTTTGCGTCCTTCAAGAGTGATTTTAAAGTGTTTTCTTTATATAAAACTTGCCCATTACTTTCCTTTTTTTTCTAAAAATAAATTTATTTTTTTATTCGTGTTCAACTTGCCAACATACAGAATAACACCCAGTGCTCATCCCGTTGCCCATTACTTTTAATACTTATCCTAAATGTCTTATCTTTTTTTGTTACTATTGTAAATGTGTGGCTTCTTTCATTATGTCATTCATTGCATTAAAACAATAATATTGGGATGCCTGAAAGGCTCGGTGGTTGAGCGCCTGCCTTCGGCCCAGGTCCTGATCCTGGAGACCCGGGATCAAGTCCCACATGGAGCCTGCTTCTGCCTCTGCCTGGGTCTCTGCCTCTCTGTGTGTCTCTCATGAATAAATAAATAAGATCTTTAAAAAATAAGACAACAATCTTGCTGGTCGTTGTGTATATATATGAAAGTTACTGATGTCTGTATATTGTACTTCACTAATTTACTGATTTATATATTTTGTTTTTGAATTGTTTCTGTCGGATTTTCTATTAATACAATCATATCATTTCCAAATAGGGATAGTTTTACCTTATCCCTTTTCATTTATAACTAATTTCTTTTACTTGTCTATTGTTTTAGTCAGTATTTCCAAAATAACATTAAATAATAATAGTAATAGTAATAGTAGATATTTGTATCGAGTTCCTTACTTTAGTGAGAATTTATCTAGTATCTCCCCATTAAACATGATGCTGCCAGGGATCCCTGGGTGGCTTAGCAGTTTGGCACCTGCCTTTGGCCCGGGGCGCGATCCTGGAGTCCCGGGATTGAGTTCCGCGTCGGGCTCCCGGCATGGAGCCTGCTTCTCCCTCTGCCTGTGTCTCTGCCTCTCTCTCTCTCTCTCTCTCTCTCTCTGTCTATCATGAATAAATAAAAAAAAAATAAAAAAAAAACCATGATGCTGCCTTTGGGGTGAGATAGATATATTCTATTATGTTAAGAACATGGTCACACACTCATATTTTATTAACTGTTTTTTTTAAAATTAAGAGCTTGTTGAAGTTTGCCATGTGTCTTCCAGCATTTTTAGAGTTAATACAAATTTTTTTCTTAGATCTATTATGATGATGAAGTATATTAGATTTCCTATTAGTACATCATCTTTGCATTCCTCAAACTACTCCCTATGTATCTGTTCTTTTAATGTCCTTTTGGATTGTTAATATTGTATTTTGATTTTTTGCATCAACTTTCCAAAATTATCTTGGTCTATTAGTTCTATTTTTTCTGTGCCAATTTTTGAAATTTTGGTATTAGTTTAAAATAATTTCATGGAAAATAAGTATCTTTTGGCTCTGTTCATTTTATATGTTGTGATCTAAAATAGTTGTTCTTTAAAAGCTACATAGAATTTGACACTGAATCTGAACTGGATATATTTTTGTGTTTTTGTTTTTGTCTAGTGGCATAATCTGATAATTTTCTCATATTTTATGGAAATTAGTCTGTTGTGATTTTGTAACAATTTTGTGGTCAGTTTTGGTAAAGTATGTTTTTCTAGAAAATTAGCCGTTCCATCCAGGTTTTCACATTTATTAGGATAAAGTTGAAAAAATAGTTTATTATAGTTTTAGTTTTATCTGTTCATATGATTATTTCCCAATTATTATTTTTATTTCATTAAAATGCATGCTTTCTCTCTTTCTCTTCTCATTAAGTTAGCTAAATATTTGCCTATTATTTTTAAATCAACTAATCATAATTCAGAATTATTATAATTTACATTTTATTTATAATCATTAGTCCTGTTATTTTTCTAATTCATTTTTGCTTTTATCTCTATTAATACTTTCTACTTTTTGCTTATTGTTCTTTTTTGTATATTTTATTGGTCATTGTTCTTTATCTAATTCAGTCAGATGCTTATTTCAATTATCTTTTATTCTTGCTTTTTTACCAACATATACATTTAATGTTATGAATTTTCCTCTGATCACTACTTGAGCTGTATCCTACAGGTTCTGATATTGTTTTCATTATAATTTATTCTATGAATTCTCAAATGTCAGTGAATATTACCTCTTACCCTAGAGTTTCTTAAAAATTATTATTGTTTTATTAAAATTTGAGATATAAGTTACCTTGTATTTTCTGTAATTAGAGAATACCATCTATCTCTAGTTTTATTTTTTGGAATTAAAGAGACTCAATTTGCAGCATTATATACTCTTAATTTTGTAAAGGATATATAATTAGGTAACTAATAATCATGTAGAGTACCTCTGTTTGCAATTTTGCCTTGGGTCTGAAATATTTAAAGAGGGGGACGGTCTGCTTCTACTCTTGCTAACATTTATCCCTATTTTGTAGTATCTTTTTTTAACATTATCATTAGATAGATACCTCCAATATAATGTAAGCTTCATGAGGGCAGAGATCATATTTGTTTTACCGAAAACTGTATTCTTAACTATTAGAAGAATTCTGGGCATAGAGTGGGAGTTTGATCAACATTTGTTAAATGAATGCATATTCCTAGAAGTAGAAGTTCTGAGTCATAGGCAGTTGGTTCTGGAGGCTAGGAATGCCTTAAAGACCAGGAAAAAGAAACCTCATTAGGTATTTCTGATATAAATCTAAGACTGTGAAATTGGCTTTTGGACATACAGTGGCAGTTATTGCTATTTGCCAGTAAAAATCTTCTCTTTCTTAAAGTCAGTGAATTTACCTGACCATATAGACATGCAGCTAAAGATTAAATTTCCCACTCTCACTCTGAATTAAGTGTGGCTATGTCATTAAGTTATCACCAAAGAAAGAGGAGTGGAAACAATTAGTGTAAGCTCTGTCTCACCTAAAAGGAAATTGCTTGCCCTGAGCTTATTCTTTTTGCTTTCCACATGAACTGAATTAGAGAGATGATTACAAGCCAGTCTTGACCTTGCAGGATAAGGTCTTCTTTTTTGTTCATATACCCTCTAAAGGTGTTTGCACATTTTTACACTGCCATCTGATTTATTTTCAAATTTGAAGTAAAAACTTTAAGTAAGAGTTTGATTTCTGGTATGTTTTAAATATTGATTTTTAAAATAGTCACATCAACTTGTAAATTTGTTCAGTGGAATCTAAATATCCAAAGCCATCCATTGTGTACTGACCCTGAAAAATACAGAGAATTTGGGGACACCTATGTTGCTGCTCCTGTTAGATCCAGTGCCCACGATCACTCTACGACCAAGACTACTAGAGCATAAGCTGACATATGACCCCTGGAATTGCATTGTCAAGCAGAACCCAGAAGCCTAGGTCATCTGGTTTGCTTAAAACTTTCTCAGAAGCACTGTAAGAAACCTAAGAAAGAAAAGAAAACATGCATTCTCTCTTTCTCTTGCCATCCAGTCTCCCATGTGGAAGCTAACTGGCAAGAAAATCGTGAGAATTAGTTTTTAAGTGTCCAACATTGTGTGATACATGGAAATCCATGGGAAATGAAGCTGAAAGCAAATAAAACTGTCTGGCACAGTCTACCCATTCATTTGCTTAGCATCCATTCTCATCTTTATTCGCATATTTGAGTTTACATTTAATGAAACTAACAAGAATGTCATGCTTCTTTCTAGTAATTTCCTCACGGAGACAAAGATGCTCTCTCATACACTCTCCCTCCCCTTAAAACAAGGACACAGGACCCCCATATCAATTACAGGAGATGCTAATTCTTCTTCTAGCTCGGTAATAATCCCACCTACATAATCAAAAACTTGAATTTTAAGATTAACCACTACCAGTATGTCTGAAATAAAATAATAAGGAAATGGATTTAAAAATATATATATATATAATTATATATCATATAACAAATAAGGAAACTCATATTTCCAGCTACTACATCTCTTGTTTCTGTAAGAGTCCTGAGGCCATAATTGATATTTAAAACTCCATTTGTCCCCTGCCTATTCTGTGTTCCCTTCACTTTTAAACCACTCCTCTGCTAGCTGGAGTTTTTAATGGGTCATTATTGCCTTTTACTAATATTTACTAGTAGATATGGAAGTACTAAGATACATTGATACTCTGAATCAGTCACTCCAGCAAGGAAGTTAACCCCTCCTATAGCTGTCAATTCAATGTCATTAGGAACCAAAAATAGGTGGTAGTCTCATCTTCCGAATCAGTGAAATCCTTGTGTCTACTACTAGAAGCATTAATTCCTTAGGGATTAAGACCTCTAAATTAACAGAACTTAGAGTTGCCAGAATAGGAAGTAAAAATTCTGTTCTTGTGTTATTAGCTGTATTAGTGAGAGGGGTCACTCCTACTTGTAACCCTCATTCATAGGTCCTTATTAACAAAATGGTTTCACTGCTCTTTCAAAAATATCCAATAAATTCTGGACACCATGTTGATTTGAAGCAAGCCATCTATTTAAACATATGTGAACAGTTATTTTTTATAAGCAAGATATATGTATCTTTACTTTTTCTCCTGAATATGATGTTATCATTCCATTTCTGTCATGAGATTTTATCCTGATCAAATATATTTTATGTTTGAAAGTCATACTCCTTTGATTTTTTTAATACCCTATGACTAAACCCAAGTTTTAAAAATCGCATGTGGCATAAGTTGTCATTACAATTCTTAGTGTACAGTTGATCAAAATAACAAAATTATAGTACAAATTTGATAAATTACAATTAAACATGAAAAGGGTATTTTAATTGGAGATACATCTCTTAATGAGATGTATCGAACATTGTTTCAAGTAATTCTTTTATCTGTAAAAGGAAAGAATCACATCAAATGAATGTCATTTTTTGAGCCCTCAATGAAATAGGGCTCAGCATCTATTTTTTTGTGCTATTGTTTGTTTGTTTGGATATGTGTTCTGAGAAAACTTGCACACCCAATTTTTTAAAGTTCTGAGTAATATGCAAATAATTTGTCAGCTGAACACTCCAACTGGTCTCTTTCAATTTTGTTTTAAGTAAAGAAGTGAAAACCATCTAATTTACAAAAGAACTAGCTATTCGGTCTCCTCATTCATTCAATTTCTCAATACTAACACCAGTATTTCAAGTTGTCTCTCTATTTAGTGCCATTTACTATGGGCCAATGAACCATAGTAAAGTAGAGATGGGAAAGAGGTATGCCTTTCTTTTGTAAAGTAGGATAGGGAATCCTGAAAGGAAAGCTGTAGGGAAAAGTGCTATGTAGGAAATTAAATTGATGCAAAGGTGATTTTCAAGTTTACCACCAAGTGAGTCATGGAAGTCAGAAGTCATGGAACACTGGGGTGCATGGATGGCACAGTCGGTCAAGCATTGGACTCTTGGTTTCGGCTGGGTCACGGTCTCAGGGTTGTGGGATTGGGCTCCACATTGGACTCTGTGCTCAGAGGAGACTCTGCTTCGGATTCTCTTACTCTCCTTTTCCCTCTGTCCCTTCCTCACTCTCTCTCTCTCTCAAATGAACAAATACATCTTTATTAAAAAAGAAGTAATGGGACATAAAGTCTCACAGAACAAATGATGTAGCTCAAATCACATGGATCATTACATTTATTTACAACGAACAGTAAGAAATAGGGACAAAGGATGGAAAGTTATCATACGTAGGAGACAATGCAAGTGGGATGGAATAATCACACTATCATAAACCAGGGACCATATAAGACCTCTCCTCCAACACATATCAGCTACTCCTGCTGATAGTATGAATAAGAAATATCAGAGATTTGGGAGGTGCCTGGCGGGCTCAGTCAGAAGAGCTTATTATGCTTGATCTCAAGGTCATGAGTTCAAGCCCCGTGTTGGGTGTGGTAATTACTTAAACAAATAAGTTTTAAAAGAAAAAAAATTAAAGAATATCAGCGATTTGATATGATTGAGGAAGAACAACTGGCAAAAGTTCCCAGGAACCATCACATGCTCTATCTGGGAGACACAATGGTGTGGGAGTGAATATGCCTGGCCACAGCTGTAGCCTGCCAATTAACTTGCTGAGCACCTGTGAATTTTGTATACATTTCTTTAGTAGAACACATATAGGGCCATGATGGAATCAAACTAAGTGTCACCAATGGGTGGCCAATTTACAGGTGGCATAGCTGTTGCCTTAGGAGTGGCATGATTATAAATTATGACTTGGTCTTTCTATTCCTTTCTATGTATAACTAGCTTTCTTTGTTCCATCGTGAAGATCTTATTTGTATCATATTTTTCACGTGTATTATATGTAACTAACTTACATGTTATTTCTATTTAACAAATATTACACATTCTATGTCTCATAAGTTAATTGCTTACCCAGTATGAGTATCTAACATGTATATAGTTTGTGCCTATGTACTATAAGCTACTATTTTACTTTCTATCCTTAATACTCCTTATGAGTTTTATTCATTATTTTGTTTGCTTCTTATTTATCCCATTAATGAAGGAGAGATTCCCACCCTAGTTATTGAGATGGCTGAACACAAGACATTTGACACTGGATAATAGCAGGTTATTAGTCACATATATTCACAGCCCAAGAAGGGAGGACACTGCGTGAACACATGGGGGTTGCATTCAGGAACAGATTAAACAAGCAGGGACTGTGGGGGTGGGCAGGCTTTGTAGTATCAAGAGGGTGAGATGCTCCATCAGAAGGATGTGATTGGCTTGTTTGGATAATTCCATGAACTGTGAGGAAACAGAAATGTGCACCTTGAAGGGTAAGCAGGTGCTATACCTGTTCCCCTCAAAGGAGTTTTGTTTGGTTAGGGAACCTTATCCACAGGAGTAGAGGGTAGTTTCAGTGGGAAATTTATTAAATCCATTCAGTAATTCAAACGTTGTCTTCAGTATTCAAAGCATTTTGGCTACTAATGTTAAACAGTTTTCCATGTATCACAGCAATAACTATGGATACACATTTTTAGGTCATCATTTCTCTAGATGTTGATTGCATTTATCTAATGTTATTTAGGAAGTTGTGACCTTGTAAAATAGAGGTTCTTTAAAAAGAAACGCATTTCTAGCTCTACTTCTAAGATATTGCTGTTTTGTTCAAAAAGTGATGAACAATGGGTTGATAAGAAAGGAAAAAATTTCTATATGTGTGTATGAAAATGTCATTATGCAAATCTAATTGCAGTTAATTTCTGAATGGCTAACTTTCTGCTACTGTGATCTTACATTTTTTAGTTGCTAACATTTTCTTTCCTTCAGGAGTTAAAAGGCTATGAAAATATATCCTTCTGAGGAGGATACAGAGTGATTAGTTTCTGTTAAGGAAGGAATGAAATATGAAAACCCCAAGTCTATCAAAAAGTTAACATATTGATAACGATTAAATTCACCTGAACAGTGTCAAGATGCACTAGTTATTTTGCCCACTTAATTCTTTCAGTGTTTGCTTAATTGCATTTTTGAAAAGAAATGGAATACAAAATGATTACTGACATGACTGTGGTCTTGATTTTATTAAAATCGTAAGTTTAAACACTTACGACCAAATAAGACCAAAGAGGGGAAAAGTCCCAAGGTGGAAAACCAAATTCTTTTTTTCACTGATATTCCTTGCATCATCAGCAAAAAGAAAGTGATGCCCACAAGTTGGCATCTTTCTTCCCTTGAAATTTAACAGTTCTCAAGTCCTTCATTCAGTCATCTGTTGATGATGACCAAATGCGAAGGAACATACTAGGAGGTGGTCCTGCCAAAGGGTCTGCCATATTTAAGACTTTGAATATATACTAACACATCTCCCTACAACTGTGGTGTATAAACAGCCTGGTTGCTCTAGTCTTCACCAACATTCAGTCTTTAAAACTGTTTTTGGCTATTTCCCCAGTATAAAAGTACAGTTTATACTGTTTCAATTTGGACTTCTATTATTAGTATGGCATATTTCACATATATTCTTTCTGACTTCTTCTATTACTTAAATACAACTGTATTCTATTTTTTTAAATTTTTATTTATTTATGATAGAGAGAGAGAGAGAGAGAGAGGCAGAGACACAGGCAGAGGGAGAAGCAGGCTCCATGCACCGGGAGCCCGACGTGGGATTCGATCCTGGGTCTCCAGGATTGTGCCCTGGGCCAAAGGCAGGCGCCAAACCGCTGCGCCACCCAGGGATCCCACAACTGTATTCTAAATTACAGCAACATTTTTATTTTAATATCCTGTAGGCCAAGTCCCATCTGATTAAGTTTTGATTGATTCTTGGCTGTGGTGAAATTTTTTTCCAGATAAACTTTAGAACCTTTTTTGTTAATTCTCAGTGGCTTTGGGGACTTTTATTGGCATTTTTATTTTTTTAAATTTTTTAAAAAGATTTATTTATTTATTTATTTATTTATTTATTTATTTATTTATTTATGATAGACATAGAGAGAGAGAGAGGCAGAGACACAAGAGGAGGGAGGGACAGGCTCCATGCCGGGAGTCCAAAGTGGGACTCCATCTCGGGACTCCAGGATCCCGCCCTGGGCCAAAGGCAGGCGCTAAACCACTGAGCCACCCAGGGATCCCCTTATTGGCATTTTTAAACATACACATTAATTAGAGAAGAATTAAGACTTTTTAAAATAGTCAGTCTTCTCATATCAAAAGCATACCTTGACTTTACATTCAAATTATCCAAATAGAGATAGTAAGTAGGCTTCACACCCAATGTGGGCCTTGAACTCACAACCCTGAGACCAAGAGTTATGTGCTCTACTGACCCAAGCAGCCAGGAGCCTTATAATTAGTATTCCTAATTACATAATTTTGGTTAATTACATTTGTTTTTAATTCTTTCTCTCATTATTTGATTTCAATTGGCTTATTTCTTTTGTTTTCTATAACTTCCCCTGAGCAGTGATGTCATGGAAATGGTGGAGTAGGGAGTAGATAATTACTCAAAGTCGTACAAAAAAAAAAAAAAAAACTCTGGTAAAAATAACTATATAGGTAAATATAAAAGCCAATATTATTGTGGTTTTGGTTTGTTTTCTTTTTTTCCCCTATTTGATCTAAAAGACAAACCATAAAAGATTAATTATGATTTTATGTTAATAGGCACACAATTTTAAAGATATATTTTGTAACGATAGCAACATAAGGAGAGGTGGAGGTATATAGGGGCAGGGGCTTTCTATACTATTGAAGCTAACTTGGTATCACTCCAGAACTGATTGTTATTAATTTACGATGTTAATTGCAATCTTCATGGTTAACACTAAGAAAATAACTGAAATTATATACAGAATAGAAAATGAAGAGAGAATGAAAATAGTAGGCTAAAAAAATATCAAATGAAAAAGAAGACAGTATTAGAAGAAATAAGAAACAAAAATATATGACGTAAGGAAACAAATAGCAAAGATGGAAAAATGGTGGGAGTATGTCCTTCTTTATCCGTAATCACTTAAATATAAAGCATGTAAGAAACAGAGACTGGTAGAAAAAATAAAAACATTGATCCTAATACAGTCTGTCTAAACAGACTCACTTTGCATCCAAAGTACAAATAATTTGAACTTGCACGGATGGAAAAACATATTCCATGCAAATAATAACCAAAGAGCGTGGGTGGCTATGCTAATAACAGATAAAATAGACTTTAAATCAAATTGTTACAAGAGACAAACAAGGTCATTATATATGTATAAAAGGATCCAGTCATCAAGAAGATATAACAGCTGTAAACATATACACACCATACAGCAAAACCCCAAAATATATTAAGCAGACATTGACAGAATTGGAAGCAGAAATAGACAGTTTTACAATAATATAGAGACTTAAATACCCCCATTTTCATTAGTAGATAGAACATCTAAACAGAATATCACTAAAGAAGTAGAGGACTTGAACAACATATAAACTTACTAGACCTTACAAAAATATATATAGAACACCCTACCCAACAACAGTAGAATACACATTCTTCTCAAGTGCACATGGAACATTCTGCATGATGGACGATATGTTAGGCCCCAAAACAAGCTTCAATGAATTTTTAAAAGATTCAAATCATATAAAGTATCTTCTGTGAGTACAATGAAATGAAACTAGAAAATAATAACAGAGGAAAACTGAAAAAAAGTAAGTTTTAAACAAGCAATGGGTCAAAGGATAAATCACAATGAAATTATAAAATACTTAGAGACAAGTGAAAACAAAACCACAACTTACTAAAAGCTACATGATGCACTGCAGGAGATGTTGAGAGGGAAATTTATACATTAAAAATTCCTAATTTGGGGTGCCTGAGTGACTCAAACCATTAAGCGTCCATCTCTTGATTGCGGTTCAGGTCATGATCTCAGGGTCATGAGATGGAGCCCTGCATTGGGCTCCCAGCTCAGCACTGAATATGCTTTTCCATCTCCCTCCCACCCACCACCCTTCCCCCACTTGCTCTCTCTCTCTCTCTCTCTCTCTCAAATAAATGTTTTAAAATAATGCCTACATTAAAAAATGAAAGATATTTCAAATTAATAACCAAATCTTACACTTTGTGTAACTAGAAAAAGAGTAAATTAAACCCAAAGCTAATAAAAAGAAGCACATAATAAAGTTTAGAGTGGAGAGAAATGAAAAAGAGAATAGAAAAACAAAAGAGAGTCTAGGACACCAAAGTTGCTTCTTTGAAAACATCAACAATTTTGACAAATCTTTAGCTAGACTGATAAGGAAAAGAGAGAGAGAGAAGAGTCAAATTAATAAAATCCAGAATGAAAGTGAAACATTACTATTAACTTCAGGGAAATAAAAAGATTATACTTTTACATAAATGGAGAATACTAATAATAATTGTACAACAAAAATTCAGATAACATAGATGAAATGGACTAATTCCTAGAAACACATAAATTACTGGTATTGACTCAAAGAGAAATAAAAAATCTAAATAGATCCATAGGTTTATAGTTTAGTTTAGTAAAGAAAATGACTTAGTAATCAAAATTCCTCAACAAAATAAGTCCAGAACTGTATTTCTTCACTGGTGAATCCTACCAAACATTTAAAGAATTATCACCCGTATTTCTCAAACTCTCCCAGATAATGGAAGAGAAGACACTTCCTGACTCCTTCTATGAGGTCAGCATTACCCGATAACAAAATACGATAAAAACTCCACGAGAAACCAAAACTGCAGACCAGTATTCCCTATGAATATAAATGCAAAAATCCTCAACATCATTATCGTCTGATAATGTTGGTTAGTGAAGATAAGGACTACACTTATTGTGTGAGCACTGAGAAATGTACAGAATTGTCGAATCATTGTATTGTACACCTGGAATTAATATAACACAATATGTTCATTACACTTCAATTTTAAAAAAAGAATAAATTAGAGATTAGCAACACAAGCATATTACCCAGTTATATGACAAAACAGATCAAGAGAAATAGCAAAAGGATTTAACATGGGTCTGGGACTGAGGGCTTGGAAAGGTAATGCAGAAGCCTGACTTTTTTATTGTTATTGTTGTTATAAGCCTTTCTAATTTAAAAAAATCAAGAAAAATTGATCAAAGATTAAAAATCTTTTAATACTTATTTTGAGAAAATACATTTTGAATATAAATAAAATTCTTGAAAAAAATCCTCAACAAAATACTAGCACACTGAATCCAACAGCATATTTAAAGGGTTATATATGCAACGAACAAGGAAAATCTACCTCAGGATTGCAAAGGTGGTTCAACACAGGAAAATTAGAATATGCAATATATCACATTAATAGAACCAAGGAAAAACTCCACATGATAAGCTCAATTGGTGCTGGGAAAGCATTTGATAAAATCCAAAATCCTGTCATGATTTAAAAAAACTCTCATAAAACTAGGAATAGAAGAGAACTTCTTCAACATGATAAAGGCCATTTATGAAAAGCCCATAGTCAGTATCTTATGCAACGGTGAAACATCGAAAGCCTGCTTTACCCGTGCTGTTCAACTTGGTGTTGGAAGTTCTAGACAGAGCAATTAGGTAATGAAAAGAAATAAAAGACATTCAAAAGGGAAAGGAAGAGGTAAAACTACCTCTATTTGCGGATAGCACGATCCTATATATGCAAAATACAAAGAATTCCTAAAAAACAAAACACATGGAGCTAATAAGTCATTTCAGCAAAGTTGCAGGATACAAGATGAACACACAAAAAAAATCACTTGTCTTCCTACACATTAGCAATGAACAACCAAAAGGGAAATTGAAAAAAAATGTACCCATTTAAAATAGCATCAAAAAGAGGGGCACTTGGGTGGCACAGTCAGTTAGGCATCCAACTCTTGGCTTCAGCTTAGGTTGTGATCTCAGAGTTGTCAGATTGAGTCCCACATGAGGCTCCGCACTAGGTGTGTAGTCTGTTTGAGATTCTCTCTCCCTCTCCCTCCGCCCCTCCTGCTGGTGCTCTCTCTCTTTTGCTCTGAAATAATCTTTATAAAGAACAATACTAATAAATAGCATCCAAAATAATAAAATACCTAGAAAAAATTAATCAAGGAGCTGAAAGATTTGTGCACTGAAAACAATACATTCCTTAAAGAAGTTAAGGAAAACCTAAATAAATGGAAAAACATTCTATGTTTATGGATTAGAAAACTTAATATTGAGGTCACAGTACTATCTGAAGCAGAGTCAATGCCATCCTTAAAAAAATTGGCTTTCATTTGTATTTCGTTGATGTTTCTGAACTTCTATTCATAAGATATATGGATCTATAATACTCTTTTTTGTGATTTTTCCTCTGAACTTAAAATCAGGGCAATACCAGTCTCAGAATGGATTGGGAATTATTCTCTTGTACTTTTTGAAAGTTTGTGAGGAACTGTTATTAATTCATATTTAAATATTTGGTAATTCACTAGTGAAACCATTTTTTCCAGCTATTTTCTTTGTATGAAGTTTTATTATTATTATTATTATTATTATTATTATTATTTCAGTCTCATGCTTGTTATAGTTTTATTCACATCTGATGGCTCTTCCTAAGTCAGTTTGGTAGTGTGTCTTTCTCAAATCTGTACATTCAATACAGGTTAACAAATATTTTACACATAGTAGTCCATAATATTCTCTTACACTCCTTTGCATTTTTGTAAAATCAGGAGCGTTGACTCTACTATGTTTCCAAGTCTAGTAATTTGATTTATCTTTCTATTTTTCATAGCCAGTGTATCTGAAAGTTCATCAGTTTTATTAATCTTTCCAAATAACAAACATTTAGTTTTGTTGATGTCCTCTACTTTCTATTTAATCTCTATTATATATATTTTTAAAGATTTTATTTATTTATTCATGAGAGACACAGAAAGAGAGAGAAAGAGGCAGAGACACAGGCAGAGGGAAAAGGAGGATCCATGCAGGGAGCCCGATGTGGGACTCGATCCTGGGACTCAGGGATCATGCCCTGGGCTGAAGGCAGACGGTTAACCACTGAACCGCCCAGGCATCCCTAATCTCTATTCTATTAATTTCCATTCTAATCTAGATTATCTTTTTTCTTCTGCTTGCTTTAGTTTTTTTTTTAATTTTTATTTAAATTCCAGCCAGTTAACATACAGTGGAACATTAGTTTCAGATGTACAATATAGTGATTCAACACATCCACACATCACCGCTGCTCATCACGACACATACACTCCTTATTCCCCATCACCTATTTCACCCATCCTCCCACCCACCTCCCCTCTGGTAGCCATCAGTTTGTTCTCTAGAGGTAAGAGTCTGTTTCTTGGTTTGCCTTTTTTCCCCTCTTTCCTCTTTTGTTTCATTTCTTAAATTCTACATATGAGTTAAATCATATGGTATTTGTCTTTCTTTGACTTCACTTGGCCTAATGCTTTGCAGCTCCATCCATGTCTTTGCAAGTGGCAAAATTTCATTCTTTTTTATGAATTAAAAATATTCCATTGTGTATATATATACATATACACACACACACATACACAAATATATATATATATATATACCATATCTTCCTTATCCATTGATCTGTTGATGGACATTTGGGCTGTTTCCATAATTTGGCTAGTGTAGATAATGCTGCAATAAACACAGGGGTGCATGTATCCCTTTGAAGTAATGTCTTTGTACTCTTTGAGTAAATACCTAGTAGTGCAATTGATGGATGTCGGGGTGGTTCTATTTATATCTTCTTGAGGACCCTCCATACTGTTTTCCAGAGTGGCTGCATCAGTTTGCATTCTCCCAACAGTGCAAGAAGGTTCCCTTTTCTCCATGTCCTCGCCAACATCTGTTGTTTCCTGAGTTGTTATTTTTGGCCATTCTGATAGGTGTGAGGTGGTATCTCATTGTAGGTTTGATTTGCATTTCCCTGATGATGAGTGATGAGCATCTTTTCATGTGTCTGTTAGCCATCTGGATGTCTTCTTTGGAAAAATGTCTATTCATTCTTCTGACCATTTTTTAATTGGATTATTCATTTTTCGGGTGTTGAGCTTTATAAGTTCTTTAGAGATTTTGGATACTAACCCTTTATCAGCTATGCCATTTGCAAATACCTTCCCCCATTCTGTAGGTTGTCTTTTAGTTTCGTTGACTGTTTCCTTCACTGTGCAGAAGCCTTTTATTTTGATGAAGTCCCAATAGGGTTTGTTTGTTTTTTTCTTTTGTTTCTCTTGCCTCCAGCAACATTTCTAGAAAGAAGTCACCGTGGCTGATGTCAAAGAAGTTACTGCCTGTGTTCTCCTCAAGAATTTTGATTATTTCCAGAAAGGGAGACAGAACATGAGAGACTCATAACTCTGGGAAACGAACTAGGTGGGGTGGAAGGGGAGGAGGGCAGGGGGTGGGGGTAACTGGGTGATGGGCACTGAGGAGGGCGCTTGATGGGATGAGCACTGGGTGTTATTCTATATGTTGGCAAATTTAACACCAATAAAAAATAAATTTATAAAGAAAAAAAGAGAAAAAAATATACTGAAATTAAAATAAAAGTAAATAAATAAATAAAAAGAATTTTGATGATTTCCTGTCTCACATTTAGGTCTTTCATCCATTTTAAATTATTTTTGTGTATGGTATACGAAAATGGTCCAGTTTCATTCTTCTGCATGTTGCTGTCCAGTTTTCCCACCACCATTTGTTGAAGAGATTTTTCCCCATTGGATATTATTTCCTGCTTTCTCAAAGATTGACTATATTGTTGTGGGTTCATTTCTGGATTTTCTACCCTATTCTGTTGATCTATTTGTCCATTTTTCTGCCAGTACCATATTTTCATTACTACAGGTTTGTAATATAACCTAAAGTCCAGAACTGTGATACCTCCAGCCTTGCTTTTCTTTTTCAACTTTGGCTATTTGAAGTCTTTTGTGGTTCCACACAAATTTTAGGTTGTTTGTTCTAGTTCGGTGAAAAATGCTACTGATGTTTTGATGGGGATTGCATTAGATGTGTAGATTGCTTAGGTAATACAGACATTTTAACAGTATTTGTTCTTCTAATTCATGGGCATGGAATGTCTTCCCATTTGGGTCATCTTCAATTTCTTTCATCAGTGTGTTATAGTCTTCAGAGTACAAGTGTTTCCCCTCTTTGGTTAGGTTTAGTCCCAGGTATCTTATTATTTCTGGTGCAATTGTAAATGCGATTGAGTCCTTAACTTCTCTTTGTGCTACATCATTAATTGATGTATAGAAATGAAACAGATTTCTATATATTGATTTTGTATTCTGTGACTTTACTGAATTCATGTATCAGTTCTAGCAATTTTTTTCAGATTCTTTCAGGTTTTCTATATATAGTATCATGTCATCTGCAAATAGTGAAAGTCTTACTTCTTTCTTGCTGATTTGGATGACTTTTATTTCTTTTTGTTGTCTTATTGCTGTGGCTAGGACTTCCAGTACTCTGTTAAATAGTAATGGTGAGAGTGGTCATCCCTGTATTGTTACTGACCATAGAGGAAAAGCTCTGTTTTTCCCCATTGAGGATGATATTACCTGTGAGGTTTTCATACATGGCCTTTATCATGTTGAAGTATGTTCTCTCTAAACCCACTTTGTTGAGTTCTTTATCTTGAATGAATGTTGTACTTTGTCAAATGCTTTTCCTGCATCTATTGAAATGATATGGCTCCTATTCTTTCTTTTATTCATGTGGTATATCACATTGACTGTGAATATTGAACACGCCTTGCAATCCAGGAATAAATCCCATTCAATCATGGTGAATGATTTTTTTAATGTATTGTTGGATTTGATTTGCTAGTATTTTATTGAAAATTTTTGCACCTTTTTTTCATCAGGGATGTTGGCCTGTAGTTCTCCTTTCTAGTGGAGTCTCTATCTGGTTTTGGTATTAGGGTAATGCTGGCCTCATAGAATGAATTTGGAAATTTTCCTTCCTTCTGTTTTTTTTTTTTTTTTTTTTAGAATGGCTTGAGAAGAAAAAAAAAGAATAGCTTGAGGAGAACCATATTAACGCTTCCTTAAATGTTTAGTAGAATTTGCCTGTGAAACCATTGGGCCCTGACTTTTGTTTGTTGGGAGATTTTTGATTACCAATTCAATTTTTTTGCTGGCTATCAGTCTGTTCACGTTTTGACAGTTTATATGTTTCTAGGAATTTATCCATTTCTTCCAGGTTGCCCAATTTGTTGGCATATAGCTTTTCATAATATTCTCTTATAATTGTATTTCTGTGATGTTGGCTCTGATTTCTCTGTTATTTTATTTATTTGGGTCCTTTCTCTTTACTTTTTGATAAGTCTAGCTAGAGGTTTACCAATTCTATTAATTTTTTTTCAAAGAGCCAGCTCCTGGTTTCCTTGATCTATTGTTGTTTAAGTTTCTATATCATTTATTTCTGCTCTAATCTTTATTATTTCCTTCCTTCTGCTGGCTTTATAGATCATTTATTTATGCTCTAATATTTATTATTTTCCTCCTTCCGCTGGATTAGGCTTCTGTTTTTCTTTTCTAGCTCCTTTAGGTGTAAGGTTAGGTTGTTTAAGATTTTTCTTGCTTCTTGAGGTAGGCCTGTATTGTTATATATTTTCCTCTTAGGACTGCTTTTGCTGCATCCCAAAGGTGTTGTACTACTGTGTTTTCATTTATATTTCTTTAAATGTATTTTTTTCTGTGCAAAGGTCATCTTTTCAGCCATTTTAAAATAAGGCTGTATTTAATTAAGAAAAGTCTAAGTAGATCATGACATGCATTCCAGGTTATTTTTTCTCAATAGGTTCCTATCTGCTTAAAGTAACTGGAAACTCCTCTCACATTTGTCAAATGGTTTTCTAAAAGGATTGTTTTTCAATGAAACTGTCAGTTTTTAAATGTTTTATCTTTTGTTGTTCTACATTGTGTCAGGAGCTGTTAATACAATGCTATTTTTAAATGTGTCAATCACACAGTTAAATACACTGGAAACACATAAACTGAGTAAAAAGCAACATGAAACTAGTAAGTGAAATCCCTATACATGTTTACAGTGTCATCAAGAATGATGCTTATGCATTTAGCCAATAATATTTATGAGAAAAGTCTCAACATTTCATTGAGCTGTGTTTTGGAATGTGAGAGAAAAATAACTGAAGGCCAACAACCATTATATCAGGAGTCTTACCAAAAGACCTTATCAATGGCTTCTATGTCTCCATAATATTTTTTATTCGACAATATTTTTCATCTTCCTTCACTGTTTCATGTTCACTGATTATTCTTTCATCATGATTGCTTGGTCTAGCTGTATAGATTCCATGTTTTCTTGATTTTCTTTTGTTTCTTAGAGTAAATCTCTTTTAGATTAAAATATTGGTTTTAATTTTTGAGAGAAACTTTTGTGTTTTTTTTAAGATTTTATTTATTTATTCATGAGAGACACGGAGAGAGAGGCAGAGACATGGGCAGAGGGAGAAGCAGGCTCCATCCAGGACTCTGGGATCACAACGTGAGCCAAAAGCAGACACACAACCGCTGAGCCACCCAGCATCCTTGAGAGGAGCTTTTGAATTTCAATACATTTCCCTGGATCTATCAATTTTCCTCCAATTATGTATACTTACAAAGAAGTATCTAGGCATGCAAAGTATTCTTTTATTCTCAATAAAGTTCTTTTAGATGGATCTTTTGGAAAACAGACTGGGTCTCTGCCAAATTCTAAAGCAAGGGGAAATGGGGGAAATCTATTCACTAAATATTTCTCCTTCTGACTCCTAGATCTAGTTCATTGACAGAAGCATGGAGAGAGTCAAAAACAAGAATATGCCCAGCAGGGAGTTTCATGTCTATGCAGAAAAACCTCCTCTCTGTTTTTTGCCAAGGATTTTCATGTCAGGAAGCAATGTTCAACTCTCAGCCCAGCCCTACTGTTACTTTCACAGAGATTGCTGCTTAGCACAGGAGCTTTTGCCAGGAATAATTGTAGGTACAACAGGTGACACTATTGGACTTCAGATTGTGTTGTTTTGGCCTCATTGTCAAGGGGAAGTCTAGGTAGTATGTTCTGACTGCCCCACAGCATGGCTTTCATCTACAGATGTGAGGTACCTAAAGTAAGTGGTATCTGGTTTCTTTCTAGACATACCGCTCTTCTATTAGAAGTGCTTCAAGAGTCAGCCCTATGTCTTTCTTTAGATTACATTTGTACTATATGGAGTAGAAATTGACATTTACCCTTCCCTCGTCTCTACCATTCATATAATTTTTCTCCATTCATATATACCTTTAGTCATTGTGTTAGTTTTCTATAACAAATTGTTGCTATAACAAATTACCAAAAACTGGGTGGCTTATTCAACACAACTTGATTCTCCTACAATTCTGAGGGCCAGAAATTTGACATGGGTTTCATGAGACCAAAATCAAGGTGTCAGCTAGGCTCTGTTCACATTGAAGTCTCTGTGGATGAATCCAATCCTTGTCTTTTCTAGCTACTAGAGGCTGTCCTTCCTGGGCTCATACCTTCATATTATATTGCATTTCCTGCCCCCTGCTTCCATCATCACATAGCTTCCTTCCTCTTCTATCTTAAAATCTCTTTCTGCCTCATTCTTCTAGGACACTTGTGGTTTCATTTAGGGCTCACTCAGATAATTCAGAGAATCTTCTATCTCAAAATCCTTAATTCAACCACATGTGCAAAGTCCTTTTTGCCATATACAGTAACATTTATGGGTTCCAGGAATGAGTATTGGATATATTTGGGGGACTTTATTCACTTTATTCATATTGCAGTCATTTGGATGGAAATTCAGAAAATGAAGTATTAGATTTTAGTGCTAAATTTACATTCTTACTTAGAAGTCTCTCATGCAAAGAAACAATTATTCTTTTAAATTATTTTGTATTTAGTATATATTTATTTAGGTTTACTATGCATCAGATACCATTTTGATCTCTTCACAAATATCAATTTATTTTTATCTCATAACAGCTCCATTTTGCACATGTGGAAAACAAGGCAAGGAAAGGGTAAGTAATTTGGTGAAAGTTATACAATTTTTTTAAGTTATACCATTTATAATTAGAGGAAATGGAATTTGAAGCCAGGCATTCTGGCTCTAGATACTGAGTTCTTAATAAACACATTCTTGATGATGATATTGCTCATTTTAATGAGGTGAAGGTGGTTTCCTTATTTAATCCAAGTTTAAAAAAATTAAAAGGTCCCTAATCAAGTAGAACCATGAACACCAACATACTTCCTTCATAAATTAGATTTCCTCATATTTTTACGCTTCTTTGGTCATTTCAGTGGGAATCTAGATGCAAGGTGACAAATACATATGTTCACATTGTGATCTTGGCTGTAAGTCTATTTAAATCTTGTTTTTGCCTCCCTTTGGCCTTGAACTACCAAAGCAACATTTTGTAGCAGAATGAAAAATAATGGAATTAGAGATATTTGATTATAAATACCGCCTCAAAGAATTTAATGAAGTATGGAGCCTTGAGTACGATGTTTCTTTTCCCTCAGCTTTAATTTCTTTATGCGTATAAAAAAGGATGACTGAATCTAACCTCTCAGGTTTGTTGAGAAATTGAAACAAAATACTATCCATCACTTACCAAGCATAGTGCTTCATAAATAGAAGGTGTTACTTAATATTACTTCTCATTCCTAGATCAGTTTTCTTTATATACACATACATGGATGTGTATGAAATTTGTCTTCCATCTTTTTATTAATATTTTAACATGGTACAATATTTCATGCCTTTTTTCTATCTCACTTCTCTTTATCTTCTCAATCTATGGCTGTCTGCCAAGCCAAGAGTCCATGCTTAGAAACCCCATAGGAGGTGTTCCTGCTGTTCTCTGAACGTAAGTCCCAAGCCCTCTTCTTACTTATGATGCTGCCAGTTAGCTGGTGAGCAGCTGATTTTACATCTGCATCTGCTGAGAGACTGCATGATAGGCAATGTCGAGGATGGATAGGAGGATTAGACAAAAACTCATAGGGAGACACCAAACTGCATGGACTCTTAATACAAAATTCCCAATGTTATGTATAATGCATTTTTCTACAATTCTTTGATGTTGTAAATGGAGAGGAGGACTCCTGCCTTTCCAGGTAAATAGATACAAAATTATTTTTTATTTCCCCTCCATACAGCTGAGTAATGCTTTTGAGGGGACATGTGTCATCAATGTGGGCTACTAACATCTTTCTTAGAAAGCTCAAATAAATTACAACTCTTATTTCAGAGTAGACATTCGGTGAGAATGGTCTATTTCCCGTCCAATGTGTTATCTGATCTACCTGCCCATAATAACAAAAGGTTTTTTAAAAAGTCATTTTTTTATGATTTTAGACATTGAGAAGAAATCATCTTTTCTTTCTTTCTTTCTTTCTTTTTGTTGTTGTTTTTAGTGTTGTCTCCAAATTTTCCAGTCTTCAAGATTTATACTTTATTACCTAAGGAAAGTATAAGCTCCATTTTGCTTGAGTTTAGCAAGTCCAATATATTTTATTTTATTTTTTAAGGTTGTATTTACTCATGAGAGACACACACAGAGAGAGAGGCAGAGACACAGGCAGAGGGAGAAACAGGCTCCATGCAGGGAGCCCAATGCGGGACTCAATCCCAGGACTCCAGGATCATGCCCTGAGCCGAAGGCAGATGCTTAACAGCTGAGCCACCCAGGGATCCCAGTCCAATATATTTTAAAGCTTCTCTTCACCCAATATTTTTGGGCCTGACAGAGTGTGAATGACTCATCTTTCCTGCACATCAGATCAGTCAGCTGCCTTGCTATGAACTTTTGCTCCATACTCTGCATTTCACCTCCTATCCCTTCTTAACTGGCTTTCCCAAAGTCTTTCTCATTGGCATGATCATGTGCCTTTTCCTGCATTTCTCTAAAGCCCAACTCTTATCATGGTGTCAAAATTGGCAATCTTCACTGAGTTGAAGTCCAAAGCAGAGAAATACTTAAAACCAGCTATTAAATATCACTGCATCTATAGTCAATGGCTCATGGTCCTCCACAAGGGATCCCTCACAGGTCTCCAGTCTGCCATTATGAAATGAATCAACTCACCTCCCACCAATGAACGGAAATATTTTTGATATCTTCACTGTCTGATCCAAGGCCCCTTCAACTCCACTAAAATGCCCATGATAAGTAGCTCTTTCTCTACTATCAGCCCTACTCTACTGTAATTTTCTTCTGAAATGTAATTTCATCTAGTGATGGCAGATTGCTATACATACTATATGTGTAAAAAATCATAATAACAATCATTTCATACTCTACTGCTATTTTCTTAACAACCTATCATGGGAATTTTTCCATGTCAAGGTTTTTAATGACTACCCCATTTCCCACTGTATTGATGTTAATAATTTATCTAATAAATATCTGTTGATAGACATTTAGATGATTTCAAACGCTTTGTTAATACAAAAGTCCTGGTGTACATATATCTTTGTTCCTTTTTTTCATTTATTTCCTTAGGATGAGATCCTGAAGTTATCTTATTATTTCTGAAAGATATACATATATTAAACTTTAATAGGTATTACTGAATTGCCCTCCATAAATGTCATAAAAATGCACGTTTACTCATACCTTCATAAAATTAAGTAGTTTGATCAACATAAAATTTTTTTGCAACCTTTAAATTACCTATGCTGATGAACCATCAGGAAGTATTTGCTATTGGGGATGATTTGAGGTCTAGCTCTTGTGCCCATTTTTATTTGTGAGAGCATGGCTCATGTTTTGATCTCTGGCCATTGATAAGATTGGAGGCAACAGAACATGCTTGCTAATAAGGATGTTGATGAAGGGGGAGCTGTCAAGGCAATTGTAGGTTTCAGGATTTTGCAACGGTGATAAGGATAGGAAGGATGGTATTTTAAAAAGAGTTATTCTGGAGGCAGAAATGCTAGATAATGAAGGGTTTTATAGGCAAAGGTAACAAATTAGAGTAGAATGCAAAATGGAATGAGCAAGCACTTATATCAGTTAGCTATTGCTAAAAAATAAACTGCTCTAAAACTTAATGTCTTAAAACTGTAATAATGTATTATTCCTCACGATTCTGTAGGTTAACTGGTCAGGTCCTTTGCTGGTTTTTTCCATAATTAATTCATGTAGAAGCATTGGGCTGTTTGATCTGATGGGCTACAAGTTCCAAGATGGTTTCACTTTACACACCTTGAAGCTTCTGAGGGCTTTTGGCTATGAAGGCTCTGTTACACAGCATGATTTGTTATCATTCAATAAGCTAGACCAGCTTCTTTACATGACACACTCAGCAGCATTCCAAGAGTTTGAAAATAGTAGCTGTAAGGGTCTCCTGAGCTGGCGAATTGAGTGCTGCTCTTCCGCCCTGGAGCTGCTGCACCGCTGCCGGGATCATGGTGTTCTACTTCACCAGCAGCAGCGTTAACTCATCAGCTTACACTATTTACATGGGAAAGGATAAATATGAAAATGAAGATCTAATAAAGCGTGGCTGGCCTGAAGATATTTGGTTTCATGTGGACAAACTCTCTTTGGCTCATGTATACCTTCGATTACATAAGAGGGAGAAGATAGAAGACATTCCAAAGGAAGTCCTGATGGACTGTGCCCACCTTGTGAAGGCGAATAGCATTCAAGGCTGCAAGATGAACAATGTTAATGTGGTATATACACCGTGGGCTAACCTGAAGAAAACAGCTGACATGGATGTGGGACAGATAGGCTTTCACAGGCAGAAGGATGTGAAAATTGTGACTGTGGAGAAGAAAGTGAATGAGATCCTGAACCGGTTGGAAAAGACCAAAATGGAGAGGTTCCCTGACCTAGCAGCAGAGAAGGAATGCAGGGACTGGGAAGAGAGGAATGAGAAAAAAGCCCAAATTCAGGAAATTAAAAGGAAAGAAAAGGAAGAGATGAAGAAGAAGCGGGAAATGGACGAATTAAGGAGCTATTCATCATTGATGAAAGTTGAGAACATGTCTTCAAATCAGGACAGCAATGACTCTGATGAATTCATGTGAATGGAGGAAAAGACCTTTGAAAGATGTGAATTGCAGGACAGTTTCGGATGGTCTGATTTCACCTGTATTCAGAGTTACAAAAAAACAACTAAAATTCTACCTTCATTCTGCACAAATACTACCAACGTTGGAGTTAAAAAAAAAAAGTGTTCCCTTTTTTGCTGACAGAAAATGATCAGATATTTATAATATATTTGGACTTGAAAACAGCATATAACTTTAGGAAAGTGAAAATATTTTTGCTGAAACATGTCTTGGTACCTCATGAAAGTTGGCTGCCCCTGTTCCTGGGATAGACTTTAGAACGAACCAGCTCTGCAAAGTATTTGTTACTGTGATCTGTCCCTGAAAACAGAGGTCTTGAAAAACTTTTCATATTTCTTAAAATAGCTTCACTTCTGTTAAGAAGAATGTATCAGTGTGTATCAGTGAGCAATATATGCGAATGTTGCCCTCAACCCTGATTTCCTGACTAGAACAAAAATGCTTATGGGTTAAAAAAAAAAAAAAAAAGAAAGAAAATAGTAGCTGTAAGTCATGGCTCCTGAACTTGTGTTACATCATTCTTACCACATTCTTGGGCACAAAGCAAGGCAGAAAGCTATTCCAGATTCAAGAGTGTAGGTAAATACATTTTACCTCTTAATAAAAGGAGTAACAAAGCCATTGAATAGGGATATACATACCAGGATGTGAAATTCGTAGCCCTTAATCTACACATACCAAATCATCTTAAGAAGGAGAATCATGGGTTTTGAATTTTTAAAAGTTTATTCTGGCTATTGTGAGGTGAATGGATTTTACTGGGACATAACATCAGGGAGAAAGATTAGTTCCAAAAGAAAGACCAATTTCTTAGAGATTTTTAATAAATAGCACTAGATATTTCTGAGTGAACACTATCAGGGACATTGTTACAAAAATAGACAAGGTGCTGTAATATAATCTGGACTGGTTATCTTTCTGGACTCAATCCATCCTAGCTAAAGAAAAATGAACAATGATAAATCTCTATTGGAAAAGGGCTTCAGAAGAAAATGTTCAGAATCATAACCTCAAAAATATAATCAATGAGTTCACACAATTTATATCTACAGTGGAGAAAGTCAAATGTGTATAGTCACTATTAAGAAAGTATTCTAATAAAAGCAAATTGTTTAAAATGCAATTTATTGTCCATTGGTTTCTCCTTAAATTTTATAAAAGTTGGATTACTACTTTGCAAAGGAACTCTGAGTTTGTACTCCTTGAAAGTCAAAAAAGATATTCCTGTGACCTAATTAAAATGTAAAACTTAAGAATTGGATGAATCAATTTACAGTCATGAAGAACTGATAATGAGAATGCTGTTTCTAAAAATGGCTCCATTAGAAAGATAAAGGGGGTTGATGTTGTATGTGATGACGTGAAATGATATGCTGTTCTACCACAAAGAAAAGGTAACAAATGAAGCAGCCAGGGAAAAGAGAAAGAATCCATTAATTCTAAATAAAGAATTACAGAGAATTGAGCTCAATAAAGATATTTGGAAAAGCAACTCAAAAAATGCTGAATCTTTTCAATTATCTAGTGCATATATTTTTAATATTAATTCCCAAAATGGATGAGGGTATAGAATGACAAACACTCTCCTACAGTGCTGGGGAAGGCATAAATTGTTATGGTCTTGAAAGATTTTGGCAAGATGTATTTCTAACCTTTAAAAGCTTATATTTTTGACTCAATAACTCCAATTATAGAAATGTCTTAAGGAAAGAGAGATTCACATGCAAAAATATTCATGGCATTTCAAAGGCAAAAAAAAATGGAACCTAAATTGCCAACAGTGGATAGTTAAATAAATAATGATGCCGTAACACAAAGAACTACCATACAGTTATTAATTATGTAAGAAACATAATCATATGGGAGAGGGTGCTTTTTACTATGGAGCAGTGAACAAGTTGAAAAATCCTATCCCCAAAACAACTAAAAGTTTGGACAAATGACTGATAACAACCTTTTAAGGGTTATGGAAATTGACCTAATGCAAACAACATATTGAGAAGAGTTTATTCACAAAAAATTCACTGCAATTCAATTAAGAACTGTAGGAGTCTATGGTGTTCTGGCCCGAGGCTGTCCCCATCCCCCATGAGCTCAGTCAGAACAGTAGTGATACCAGTATGGGGCTGGCTGTGAAACTGCAATAGCAACTTTATTGGTACTGAGGGCCTACTTGATTTATAGCACAGGATGGAAAACACATACTCAGGGACAAATAGGGAAGATCTGTAGCTTTGCTAACCAGAGGCTGTAGTCCCTGTTGGGGTGGGTATCAGATTGGAAGGCAGGCTAGAAAATTAACAGAGAAATCCTGGAAACAAGCAAATCATGGAAAAGCTCAATAAGCAGTCCACACATACTTGGTTGACTCATCCAAATACACAGGAGAGACTGAAAAAAAAAACAGGTTATTTAAATAACTCAGGCCAGCTGAGAAACTGTATGCTTGTATAAGGAAGACTTGAGGACACAAAGTCTCTACATATTCCTAGTTGACTGAGAGACTATGCAAATGTACACAAGAAAACTAAGAGAGCCCTGAGGAAAATAAAAGCTAGAAACTTGAAAACTTCCTGAACTTTAAAATAAATCTCTCAAGCCACACACAAATCTACTGGCAAAGGATGGAGGACTTACTGACTCAAGGTGTTTGATAAAAACTCTGATCAAGCGTTGCCAAACAACTAAGCCGTGTACAAATAAGAGTTACCTACAGGAAGTCGGGAAGATAAAATTCAAATTAAACAAGATGAAATGAAATCATTTTTCAAGGGATGCCTGGGTGGCTCAGTGGTTGAGGACCTGCATTCGGCCCAGGGCATGATCCTGGAGTCCTGGGATCGAGTCCCACATAGAGCTCCCTGCATGGAGCCTGCTTCTCTCTCTGCCTATGTCTCTTCCTCTCTTTGTGTGTCTCTCATGAACAAATAAATAAAGTCTCAAAAAAAGAAAGAATTTTTCAATGAAGTAAAATAAAAACAGAGTATAAATACCAGTGACCACAGAGTGCAAGGGAAAGAGATACCACAGATTAAGTCCAGGAAAGCCACTTAAATAGGAAAATGAATAAAACATCAACAACTGTTAGAAGAATAAAAACAAAAACAAAATCCAGACTTGCTAAATATATAAAATATCCACTATTTAAAGAAAAATTGTGAAACAATATGGAAATGTGAGTCATATTCAGGGGGGAAAAGGCAAACAGAAGGAGCTACCTCTCATTGGACACAGATTTTGAACTAAGCAGATAATTATTTCAAAGCATCTATTATAAGTATGTCTTTTAAAAAAATAAAGAAAACCATATCTAAAGAATGAAATAAAGGTGTGATGATAATGTCTCATCAAATAGAGAATACCAATAAAGAGACACAAAACAGGCAAAGAACCAAATAGAAATTCAAGCGTTGAAAACCACAGTAACCAAAATGAAAATTGTACTATAGTAGCTGGTATGAAAAAGAATCAGTGAACTCAAAGATCTGTTAACAGAGACGCGGTCTAAAAAATGAAAGGGAAAGGGATGGATGAAAATGAACAGTACATCAGAGAAACGTGGGACAGCATAGGTACTCCAATGTACATGTAATGGAGGAGAATAAAGAAGGAATAACACCTGAAAATATCCCCAGATTTGAAGAAAAACAAACCTAAAAAGCTTAACACACTATAAGTAGGATAAAAGGAGAAATCTATATCCTAATACAGCATTGTCAAAATGTTAAAATCGAGACAAAGAGAAAATCTTGAAAGGGTGAAGAAAAACGTGACTCATTATGTGCAAGGGAACCCCAATAAGAATCATATTTGACTTCTCACAAGAAGTTATGGAGAACAGGAAGCAGAGGAGTGTCATTCTCAAAGTGCTGGAAAAAAAAACAACAACCAAGAATCTTATAGCCAGAAAAACTACATATGAAAGCAGAGAGAGAGAGAGAGAGAGAGAGAGAGAGAATATTCCCAGATAAACAAAACCTATAAGAGTTTTGGCTAGCAGACCCTGCTTATAAAACATAAGTTCTTTAGGCTGAAAGCAAATGAACCCAGATGAAAATTTAAATTCACACACAAGAAAGAATATACTAAAAGTAATTATGTAGGGAATCATACAATTGAATAAAAATATTACAAATTTAATGATACTAATGGGTCTACAGCATATAAAAATGTACTGTATTTGACAATAATGATATGCAGGCAGTTGGTGGGAATAAATGTTCAGTAGTGTAAGGAAATGACAAGAGATGATAATGAATCCACAGGTAGAAATTAAGAGAATCAGAAATGTAAATAAGAAGAGAACCAATGTAAATAAATGCTAGATCTTTTTTCTTCTCTTGGTCCCTTTAAGACACAAAATTATATAACATTATAATTACAAAAATGTATTGTTGAGATTTAGCATATACAGATGTAATGTGTATATAGATAACAGCACCGAGTAGGGGCAGAAGGGAACAGAGCTATTTAGGAGTAATAACTTTTCTATATCACCCTGGAATTTAGTTATTGTAAGTCTGAAGTTGATTCTGATCAGATAAGTAAGCTCTAAAGAAACTTGTTGGAAAAAATACCTATCATGTAAATACCATTAATAAATAAAGATGTCCTAGAAAATATTCACATAATGCATAAAAAACAATAAATGAGGAAAAGAGAAACAAAAAGACATGAAGCATATAGAAAATAAAAAGCAAAATGACAGATATAAATGCAAAGTTACCAATAAAAATATTAAATGTGAATGGATGGATCCTTCAAATTAAAATTCAGAGATTATCAAAATGGATAAAAGTGATGCAACCATATTCTGTATATAGGAGATGCACCTAAGATTCAAAGATATAATTTTTATTAAGATTTATTTATTTGACTCTGGGAAACGAACTAGGGGTGGTGGAAGGGGAGGTGGGCGGGGGGTGAGGGTGACTGAGTGATGGGCACTGAGGGGGGCACTTGATGGGATGAGCACTGGGTGTTATTCTATATGTTGGCAAATTGAACACCAATAAAAAATAAATTTATATATAAAAAGATGTATTTATTTGAGAGAGAGAGTGCATACACAAGTGGGGAGAGGGACAGAGAGAGAATCTCAAGCAGAGTCCCCACTGAGCAGGGAGCCACACGCAGGGCCCAATCTCATGAGCCTGAGATCATGACCTGAGCCAAAATCAAGAGTCGGACACCTAACTAACTGAGCCACCCAGGTGCGACAAGATATAAGTTTTTAAAAGAAAAATTTGGGAATATATACCACACAATCTTAAGAGAGCAGGACTATCTACCAATTACTGACAAAACAAATTTCTTTAAAGTTACTAGAGGTAAAGTGGATATTTTTTTTATTTATTTTTTTATTGGTGTTCAATTTGCCAACATATAGAATAACACCCAGTGCTCATCCCATCAAGTGCCCCCCTCAGTGCCCATCACCCAGTCACCCCCACCCCCCGCCCACCTCCCCTTCCATCACCCCTAGTTCATTTCCCAGAGTTAGGTAAAGTGGGTATTTTATAATCATGAAAGGGTCAACTATTTAGAAATATGTAACGATTCATAAACAGATGCCCAAAATTTAAAAAGTAAAAACTTACAAAATTGAGGGGAGAGGTGGACAATTCAACAATAATAAAAAATGTCTTTTTTTTAAGATTTTATTTATTCATTCATGAGACACAGAGAGAGAGAGAGAGAGAGAGAGGCAGACACACAGGCAAAGGGAGAAGCAGGCTCCAAGCAGGGAGCCCGACGTGGGACTCGATCCCGGGTCTCCAGGATCACACCCTGGGCTGAAGGTGGTGCTAAACCTCTGAGCCACCCAGGGATTCCCAAAATTTCAATTCCCCACTGTCAACAACGGATGAAACAACTAAGCAGAAGATGAATAAGTAGATAAGAAACTTGAATAATGTTACAACCAACTAGACATCTATAGAAAGCTCTACCAATACATTTAAAAAGCTTGAAATTGTGCATAGTATGTTCTCTGATCACCATGGAGTAAAATTAAAAATTAAAAAGGAATTTGGGTGATTATTATATATGAAAGTTAAATAGTATACTGCTAAATTATCAATGATCGAAAAAGATATCACAAGGGAAATTAAATTAGTAAATACTTAAGAGATGAAAGTAAATGAAGATACAACATAATAAGACTTATTTGATATAGGGGCACCTGGGTGGCTCAGTCAGTTAAGCGTCTGCCTTTGGTTCGGGTCATGATCCCGGGGTCCTGGGATGGAACCCCACATCATCTCCCTGCTCAGCGAGGAGTCTGCTTCTCCCTCTCCCTCTGCCACTACCTCTTCTTGTGCTCTCTCGCTCTCTCTCTCTCTGTGTCAAACAAATAAATAAAATCTTTTTTAAAAAACTTATTGTATATAGCTAAAACAGTGCTTAGAGGGAAAGGTATAGGCATAAACACTTACATTTTAAAAAGAAATATTTAAAAAAATAACCTAACAGGTATACCTTGAAGAGTCCTGTAAAGAAGATTAAATAGAGAATAAAAGAGTAGAGAAAATCAACAAAAGCACAAGTTACTACTTAGAGAAGTTAAACAAAATTGATCAACTTTTAGCTAGACCGACCAAGCATAACGAAGAAAAAATACTCAAATATGAACTATTTTTTTTATCTCTGGGAGGTGCTATTTTATGATTTTTGTTTTTATATTTTTCTGTATTTTCTGACTTCTTATACTGATTATATATTACAACTATTATAAAAAATATCAGTGGAGGAGTTAGCCATAAATAATAAGGACAGTAGTTGTCACGGTGAATATCTGTTATTCCCTCATTGAGCAAATATGTATGAAACAGCTACTCTGGCGGAAGCCCTATGGTAGTGAGGGGAGAAAGAGAATGGAAATGTGAACAGGAATTTGACCCCTGCCCTTGAACAAACATTGTGGCCAACCCTGCACTGGGAATGTGAGAGCATCATGGGAACCCATAACTCCCAGCTCCCGTGATATCGTTCTTCCTTCCAACTACCCACCTGACTTGAAGTTCATAACGCTAAAACAAAAGGACGGGGGATAGGCAAGAGTTTTGAATGCACTCATAGAGAAGCTGGTATTTTGGATAGGTCTTCATCAAGAATAGTTCAATCCAAAAAAAAAAAAAAGAATAGTTCAATCCTGGCAGGGGAAATGGTATACAGAAGGCATGCCAGAAGCACGAGAGAACACTGAGGACTGTCCCCTTGAGTGATAGGAAGTTGACGTGCACAAGTAAATGGGGGGTGCAAGGGAAGAAGCTGAAGGGTAGGCTTGGGTCAGAGTAAGGAGGACCGTGTTGCCCCTGCTATGAATTGCAGGCTTTGTTCTGAAAGATATTAACAGACATTTGTTTGGAAAAAGGGACGTAACACAGTCTGACTTGAGCCTTAGAGATTTTCAGGGCTACCTACTACTGGAGAGAATCAGCATTATTATTCTTTTTTCCTGCTTACTTAGGAGTTTTTGTCTTAAGCCGGTAAAAACAAAACTGTGATAATAAACTCCATGTGTTGTATTTCTCTAAGAGACTTCTTGTAAATTAATACGTTAAATCCCCAAGAATGGGACTAAAGTGACATTACAAATTAGGATTACCATGTGCTACAAAGGAAGGAAATAACTTACAAATTGTTTAAGAGGCTCTAGAGAGAGAGGAAGTTGTTTAAGACAGCACAGAGTCTTGAGAAAATTATGCTATGGCCCTATTCTGTTTTTTTGGTTCTGTTGTTTAAATTTTAACCATTACTGTGTTGTCTCCTTGTATAGCTACACGGAATAAAAAAGCTAAATGGTTAATGTAAGCACTGGAGATAATACGCCTTGTAGTGTTGATTTAAAAGTGATAATAGCTCAAAGTTGTTCAAAGCTAACAATCAGAGAATGAGGTATCCCTTGGAATAGGAATAATATTAATAATAATATATGTGCTGCCAAAGCGAGCACAGTAATATTAATAATAATATTAACAGCTCTCACTTATGTGTTATCATATATCAGGCATGGTTCTTAGTTAAGGTGACCACATAAATTCTCATCTAAACAAGGATACTTTCGAGAGTGAAAGGGCGGCACTAATAACATTTACACACGTGCAGTAGGTGATATTTAAATGTCACATAGAGAAATCAAAGACAGGTCCCTGCTGTCTAGAGGCTCATAAGCCCAGTGATGTTTTTTGCTATGATCTTGAGGTTCAGTTGCTTATTGGTGCCAAAATGCCTGTGCTTTCCAAAAGACAGGTGGAACTTTTTTTTCATGGCTACTGCCCTGTGTTCTGGGCCCTTCTCCCCAGTCCCTGACATGTGGCTTTGAAGCCATTGACTTATACTAAGACACTACTGTAAACCGTCAGGGTTTAACATCAGGACTGGGCCTTCCCATAGCCAAGCAAAGCCTGTGGTTGAGCTTCTCTCTTTTGAAAGGCCTTCACCTTAAAAACGTTTCAGCAATCAGCCTGAATGGCAGTGAGAAAAATAGATTAGGCAAAAGGAAAAGTCACAGTAGTAAATCCTCTTGAGGACGGGGATTGTCTCCTTGGGTTGGAGGAGAGGTAGCCAGTGAACTGACACTTGAATCCTTTGGGATATCCTTTGCTTCATGTGTCCTCTATATCATGGGAGCTTAAAAATGGTCACCTTAATATTCTGAGCAGTATCACGCAGCTGCAGAGATTTGGCAAGGCCTACGCTGGGTGATGCAAACCTTAGAGCTATGGCGTCATACCACTTGTAGCAAATTCCCTTGCTTTCAGGAACATTGACTTCATTTTAATTTTTAGTGTAAATATTGAAAACCTGTAACTGTCTTCTAGGGGACTATGGAATTGCAAAGTCAGACCACGCCCACATCACGGAAGTGGGTGGATGTTCACCATGGTCAGGCTCCTTCAGTGGATTTAAAAAATAAAAAAATTCATTGTGATATAGTTCACTTACCAGATTCACAACTTGAAAGTGCACACCCTAGTGGTTTTAAGTATATTCACAAAGTTGTACATGACCACGAAAGTATAGCTTAATACTATCTCATTTTAGGACATCTTCTCATTTAGGACATCTTTAGGACATGATTATATATTTCCTTGATAAATAGCTTCAAGGGTCTCATGTGTGTAAAACATGTTGCTGAACATGGTTAAGAAATGTGCTATACTTGTGATTTGCTTAACTTTTTCAGAGAAACCCTCCTGACCTCTTAAGTCTGGATACCCCCAAAAGAAATCCCATTCCTCCACGAATGGTTGTTAAATACAACAGGTTCTCTTAGGTAGTGAGGACTTGAAGTTCCAGAAATTTGCCTCAAATCACTCTCTTATTTGTTCATGAAATCAGTGGTTCCAGTAATAGGCTCATGAATTTATTCATTCATGGAAAATTTATTGAGTGCCTACTATTTACCAGGCACTGTGCTAGGTGTTGAGAATATAACAGTAAACCAGACAGCCATAATTTCTACACTACTGGACCTTACAATCTCGTGAAAGAAAAAGACATTAACTCTACTAGTAAAGAATAGAATTAAAATGTCTTTCCTTTAGGAAAAGGAAATGCATAGCAAGCATCAGGGAGTTTAGAGCTGGGAGTCAGGTGAAGTTTTTAAAAAAATATCCATGTTTTTTAGAAATAATTTGGGCAGCCCGGATGGCTTAGTGGTTTAGCGCTGCCTTCAACCCAGGGTGTGGTCCTGGAGACCCAGGATCACGTCCCACGTCAGGCTCCCTGCATGGAGCCTGCTTCTCCCTCTGCCTGTGTCTCTGCCTCTCTCTCTCTCTCTCTCTCTCTCTATATATATATATATATATATATATATATATGTGTGTGTGTGTGTGTGTGTGTGTGTATCTCTCATGAATAAATAAATTAAATCTTTTTAAAAAAGAAATATTTTTAAGAGATGAGGTTTTTTAACCCCCGTGTATTTGAGGTTAAGGCTTTTTTAGAGTATTAGGCACCTATCTAGTTCTTTTTTTAAGGTTGTATTTATTTATTTTAGAGAGGGAGCATGGTGGGGGGCAGAGGAAGACAGAGAGAGAGAACCTCAAGCAGACTCCGCATTCAGTGTAGAGCCTGACTCAGAGCTCGATCTCACAATCCTGAGATCATGATAGGAGCCAAAATCAATAGTCAGATGCTTAACCGACTGAGCCACCCAGGGGCCCCAAATTTATCTGGTTCTTAAATGTGCCACATGGCTCAATTTATTTATTCCTATTCCTTAACGGGAGCTTCTGTGCTTGTTCATCCACTTAGATAACGTGTTCTGGTTCACTGGCTTCAGTTCTCTATCAGATAAGGTGCCTTTGGACAATATTTGTAAGCCTCTTTTAGCTCCAAAAGAACAGCGCTCCAAAATAAAGACCCCTCCTGAAGTGCTGCCTAAGGTGTGGTGATAGATTTAAATGAAATTCTGGGGTTTTTTTCTGCCTCAAGAACAATTTCAAAAATCATCTTCAGTGAATTTCCTAAGCAATTCAGAAGTATCCGTTTTCTTTTCTATACCCCAGGATGTCAGTTTTGCATCGAAATGAACTGAAATGCGATGCTGCAAGCATACGCCATTTGAAACCTATTCCCAGAAGGATGGTTGTGAAAAACATGCATTCGTGCACTTAGTGAAAATGGGCACAAATGACAGACATGCACACTTGTGTACATACCTGCACACATGTACCCAGACATGCAAAAAATCCCTTTCTGGGAAGGGGAACAGCTAACTTAAAATCAAAAGTTGAGGACCAACAACAAAGCTATTTGCAGAAGCAGTTTCAGGTAGCTAGAGATGCCAGAGATAAATAGGCGTATATAATTAGTGAATTCTCTATGTGTCTATGTGTGCATGGGTGGGGATATTTGTTCAGATTTATAACTTTTTAAATAGTATCCAATGCTTAGGCCAACAATTATACTGCCATGATTATATACTTTCCTTGATAAATATCTTCAAGGGTCTCATGTGTGTAAAACATGTTGCTGAACATGGTTAAGAAACGCGTTATACTTGTGATTTGCTTAACTTTTTCAGAGAAACCCCCCTGACCTCTTAAGTCTGGATAAAATCCCCCTGCTCTGTACTTTTACACTGGTCAGTGACTCCAAATTCTCCTGTCATTACATTCATCGGGCTATATTGCAATTACTTCTTCAACGTCTGTCTTTCCTGCCAGGGTGTGAGTTACCTGAAGAAATGAATGAATAAGTGCCAAGAAAATTTAAAAACTGAAACCCTAATTCTGAGGGGCTTGGCTTCTTGAAGTGGTTTATAAGATCTCCTCCTTGGAGGGCACCTGAGCGGCTCAGTCAGTGAAGCATCTGCCTTTGGCTCAGGTCATGATCTCAGGGTCCTGGGATCGAGCCCCACATCGAAATCCCTGCTCAGCAGGAAGTCTGCTTGTCCCTCTCCCTCCCTTTGCTCATGCTCTCTCTCTCAAATAAATAAATATAATCTTTAAAAAAGCTCCCCATTGTTGTAATGACACCTCTTTATTTATTCAATTTCAAAAGCCTCCATCCTACTTGCTAATTTGTTTTTGAAAAACTTCATGACACACTGTGGCATGAGTGGAGACCTGTTCGTTTTGGTGTCAATTCATTGGATGTCTCCCTTGTGCCAGCCATGCCGGGAGCACAGCACTGAGCAAGATCATGGAGTAGTATGTACTATGTAGCTGGCCAAGCTTTCTAAGAGGGAAGTACAAGGTGCCGTGGGGGCTCATAGCAGGGGCACCCAAGTGAGACTCTAATGTGTGCTCAACTAACTGAAGGTAGTTCATTATGCTTACATATACCTGTGGGCAATAATAGGAAACCAGAAATTAAAATCATTAGCCTAGCATGCTTACTAGTTAACAAATTTCTCATCTTGCCTTGCTAGCCCTCAGAAGGTCCAATGAATTAATAGAAAATTCTCCTGGCAAATTTTTAGAAATAAAAAATAATCCATGCATCTGTATCTTTGATTCTATTCCTAGAGGTAGTTTAGTGCTCTTGTGTCTTGATACTTTCAGGATAATATGAGAATAGTATCTAAAACCAAAGTCTCGCCTTTCAAATTTTTTTAATGTTCTTTCAATAGATATCTTTCCAATAAGCAATCTGTGTCTATTTCAGGAATCATGGCAAACAGCATTGGCTTAGTATTAAACTGGCTGGGGGGGGGGGGCGGGAAACAGCCATGGAAGAGCCTGGGCTCATTTTAAATATTGTCTTTTATAGAGAGCACTGTGTGTGCTTCCACACTTTCTCGCTTTCTGAACATACTGGCTGCTGGTTGAGGCAGGAAGAAGGGATAGTTTTCAAGAGATCATTAAATCGTGGTAAACATTCACAGATTTCTCCCACTCCTCTCCATTCATCTGCATCATGGTGTGCCGAAAGCTGTTTTTCATGCTTCTGGGAAGCAAGCATCATGTCTTTGGTTAATAGTTCGTGTCATCACCACCCAGGAATGAAACTTTTCAAATCAAAGAAAATTTTAAATGATGCAACGGAAATCAAGAAAAATCTAGGACTGATTTGGGGTGGAAAATCATTCATATAAATTTATAGTCTTGAAAGAAATTGCAGGGTAATTTTTTCCAATGTTAAAATTTTAAAAACTGTAATTTGGAACAAATTAAATTTTAAAGACATTAAAAACTCCTACAAATGGAAATTCGCAAACTGGAACGGTATAGAAAACTCAACTCAATGTCAAAAATATTTCTTAACATCCAGCAAATCTGTACTTTCTAAATATCTCGATTGAAATAATGAATAAATATTGGAATTCCATCTTTGAATGTCATATGCTTGATCTTCAGGTTTTCAAATATAAACTGTTTATGAAGACAGAGGAAAGTATATGCATATATTTATCCATACATATAAATATATATGTACATATGTATGTATATGTACACAAACCACAAAGTACATGTGTGCACATATGTGTATATGAAAAGAACTTGTAAATTGTAATTGCAGTGAGAATTTAGTGATGATTGGATAGGATACACTTAACGCCAGTTATATATCCTTAAGGATAGATTTCTGCATGTGATTTTGCATTTCATTGGTTGCAATCATAAATCGTAAGCATTGCAGATGCTTTGAGTTTTTATAGGGCAGGAGCTCCCAATTACCATTTCAGCATTGTGTCAGGTAATACTGCCAAAGACACAAAATCTGAGACTCTTAGGGATGTCGGCATCCTCCTATATAATATAGGATAACATCATTTTAATGGTGTAATTGAATAAAATGACATTCAACTTCAGAGCGTGAGGCAGGTAGCGCCAAGTTGCAAGGACAGGCCTAACTGTATGAAGCCAACCCAGCCACGTAAGCCACTGTACATTAATGGCAGTTCTGTTACAGAATGAGGACAGATTGCCCTTTATATCTTTTCAAATTATTTATATGTATCCGTGGCATACATGCAGTCTGGCAGCTTCTTCACCAATGTGTGTGTACATGATATGCCTTAAGTGTTTTGTATTATACGTGCTTGGCAGAGGAAAAGTATCATAATGTCTCAAAGACAACTGGGCAGGCACCGTTGCCTATCTCATAAATTTTCCTGTTACTTGGTGGTATAAAATGTGTCATTTTGTATGTCAAACTTATTCTTCCTCTTATCAAGTCAGAATACTATTGTGATGGGGAAAAAGTCACAGGCTTTTATAGTAGAAAAGGCCTGCATTCCAGTCGCTGCTTTGCCAGGACCAGCTGGGCTCAATTTCACCAACTCTGAAATAGGGACAATATTAACAGCAGAAAAAACTTGTGTCAGAAAAACATGACTCTGAAACTCACTTAATCATAAGGAAATGCATTATTTCTCATCACAAGAAGTCGTGGAGTAGGGCAGCCTCCAGGCAAGGTGTGTCAGGGTTTGGCTCCACTTCTTTGCATCCTCTCCATCCTCTTTCCTCTATTGCCTTTACTTCCCCCAGGGTCAGAGCAGTGTGTCTGCAGCATATCGAGGCATCACATGCAGACCAGTCAGTATCAGATAAAGAAATGTGTGGGAAATATCAGAAAGGGAGACAGAACATGAAGACTCCTAACTCTGGGAAACGAACTAGGGGTGGTGGAAGGGGAGTAGGGTGGGGGGTGGGGGTGACTGTGTGACGGGCACTGAGGGGGGCACTTGACGGGATGAGCACTGGGTGTTATTCTGTACGTTGGCAAATTGAACACCAATAAAAAATAAATTTATTATAAAAAAAGAAGAAGAAGAGAGACCATTTCTCCTAGTATCCCCTTTTCACGAGAGAAACTCTCACAAAAGAAGTCCCTCAGGTTTCATTGGCCAGAATTAGATCATATGTCCACTTCTGATGCCTATTGACATGGGAACCGGGACTTCCCTGGGAGCTAAGCAGACCATGGGGTTGGTTGTCTCCTACCACGTTACATGGGGGGTTGGGGGCTAGGTGTCGGAACAAACTATGAGTACTTTTTGGAAAGAAAGAAAAAGAAGAAAGAAAGAAAGAAAGAAAGAAAGAAAGAACGAAAGAGAAAGAAGAAAGAAAGAAAGAAAAAGAAAGAAAGAAAACGAAAGAAAGAAGAAGAAAGAAATAAAAAATAGAAAACGACACCTCCCCCCTCCCTCCCGGAGAAGGACGCCCTGCCCTCCTCCTGCCGCTACCTCAGGCCTCGTACTGCCTTCCCTCCCATTCCTTACCGGCCTTCTTATTCCGGACTTCCTTCTTCAGTTCAGGAAATGGAGGCTGAGTGGGTCAATGACTGGAAAGCACCTTCATAGGGTGCTCTGAGTAGTAAATGAAACCGTGTATTATGGGAAGACTATCCTTATGTGTCTGACACAAAGGAAACACTGAAAGCTACTGATATCACTGTTGTTGCTGCTGTTGTTGTTGTTGTTGCTATTATTATTAAGCTCTAGGTGAAACAATCTAATAGGAACCATGCTTGGATGGCTGGAATTCATAACTTCATTACTTACTATCTCCATGACTTGGACTCTATACGAAGGATTGGAAGACTTTTTCTCCAAAGAAAAGCAAATATTTTAAGCTCTGTGGGGAACATAGTTTTTGTTTGTTGTTGTTGTTGTTGTTGTTGTTGTTGTTTTGTCACATACTTTGCTTTACTTTATCCAACCCTTTAAACATGTCGAAACCATTCTTTGCTCTCACATGGTACTAAAAAAAAAAAAAAAAAAAAAAAAAGACCAGTAGTGGGTTTTCCAGCCCCTAACTTAAAGCAGCTACTCTCAGGGCACCTGAGTGGCTTGGTCAGTTGAGCTGATTTCAGCTCAGGTCTTGATCTCAGGGTCCTGGGATCGAGCCCCACATCGGGCTCCCTGCTCATCGGGGAGTCTCTCTATCACTTGAGGATTCTCTCTATTTCTCTCCCCTCCATCCCTTCCCCTACTTGTGTGTCTGCAAGCTCATGGGTGCACTCTCTCTCTCAAATAAATAAATCTTTAAAAAAAATAAAGCAACTATTCTTTAGCTTCTCTGTGCCCCAGTTATTCCATCTGTACCATGGGCTTACTTGTAGTGCTTCCTTTGGAGGGTTGTGCGGTGGTGAGGATTAAATAATTTATGTATACAAGTTAGAACCAGGACTGACAGATGGCACTCAATAAATATTAGTGATCGGGGTGACGGTGGTGCTCGTAGTTTTAATGCACCACGTGTGCTCATCAACCGACAAACAAATTCAGAGGTAAAGCACACCAACAACCTACAAGTGACTACATGATAAGCTAGTAACAGACTCTGTGGAGTTAAGGTATGTAACAAGTGACACAGAACTGGCTTCCAGGGAGAGGAAGCTTGGCACACGTATGCGTCAGGCAGACCTGGGTTTCAATCTACTTCTACTTCTTTGCAGTTGTGGTGACCTCGGGGAAATCATTGCCCCTCTCTGTACCTCACGTTCCTCATCTATCAAAATTAGATACAAATAAGGCCTGCCTCGGGATTGATCTGAGCACTAAATAGGATGCACATCAAGAACCTGGCACATGGCAAGCGCTCAGAAAATGGCAGTAACTATCATTTTCCACTCTCTTTTCATTTATATTAAATGCCTCTGAGGCTTTGTCTTCAAAATAGCCAGTCCACTGCACAGTGGAAAATAGCAATTTCTGGATTGTGATTTGACTATTGGTTTTGACTGCCATAGCCAATCCAGTAACTGAGAACAACCACTGTATGTAGAAAAACAAGAACTGACTGGTTAATTAAGCCTTAAATGATGATCCAATAGCCTTGCGTATATACACAGCTTGATTATGATTTCTTTCAGTTATGTACTGCCTTCCTTAATATAACTGACAGGAAAATGATTGAATTTTAATTATTCAATTTTAAACTTTATGCCCAGAGGCTACTAAGCTTCAGTTTAACTTTGAACTGAGCTGATTGGGCATTCCCACCCCAACTAGGCTAATACTCCATTTCACCTGCTTGTCTTACATGCCTGCTAATACAGATACTAATTTAGGTAAATCTTGGAGCTCCTGACAAAAGCCATCCAGATCTGGGACAAGAAGTCCCACCATAGGGACGCCGGGGTGGCTCAGCAGTTGAGCCTCTGCCAAAGCTCAGGGCGTGACCCCAGAATCCTGGGATCGAGTCCCACATTGGGCTCCCCGCAAGGAGCCTGCTTCTCCCTCTGCCTATGTCTCTGCCTCTCTCTCTGGGTCTCTCATGAATAAATAAATAAAATCTTTTTTAAAAAGTCACACCATAATGTGGGTATTATATATATATTGAAGACACGGGGGGCAAGGTAGCAGAGGGATGCTGTTTGCAAAGAAATTGAAAGGAGAAATGTATAGTTCTGAATTTCCTTCAAGTATCAAATTTGACTTTTAACGTAATATGGACTAACATTGCAAAGCTACCTACTTGTGCCGCACACAGTTGAGGGAGCTGAATCATGTAGAGGCCAAGTAACTTATCCAAACTCATGTAACTAATCATGTATCAAGGAACAAGTCAGCTGGCCCTCCCTACCAATTATCCATTCAGTTTTTGTGCTGAATCAATGACATATTAAACTGTAGTCTCTCAAATCCTCCCAAAATACTTAAGCAGTGTCCCATTTATAACTCTCTTGTTTCAGCCTGTTTAGCCCTCAAGGATAAGAATAACTAATATTTACCAAATTACTGGGATTAGCTATTTAATAAGAAAATTTGATCCCTCTATGCTCTGTAGGTTCCTAGAAGGTGAGAACCATGTCTGCCTTGTTTACTTCTATAATCCCCAGTGTCTAGAGAAATGCTTGGAACATTTTAGATATTTAATATGTATTTCTTAGATGAATGCAAATTCGAAATCCTAGAAAAAGGAACATGAGATTTAAACTTCTGACCTTGACTCCTTCACAATGAAGCATCAGATACCTGAGAGCATTGAAAGCAATTCAAGGTCTACCTCACTTAACCTTTAGGGAGTAGATTGCTGCAAATCCCAGCTGAGGAATGCTCCAGCATAGGGAGAATTGTCCTACAACGAATGGTTCACTCAGTGAACCCATGGTTCACAAATGCTCCACTCAGATCTCCCTCTTTCAGAACTGAAAGACCTATTCCTCCAACTGCTGGGAGTACTGGCTGTAGCATCACCCTCAATTGTTAGCTCTCAATGGAAATTGCCTCCGCTGAAGAGATCCACCTTGGCCAAAGTCACACCCTCTCCCTGAAGTAGCCAATACCCAGTGAATACTCACTGAAGGGGTATAAAAACCTAGTCCCCTTGCCCAAGCTCAGACAACTCTAAAGGGCCTTCCTAGCTTCAAAACACCTTATATTTCATTTACTCCTCACAATAGCCCAGAGAGGTAGTGATCACTGAGGATACCAGAATTGGCATAAAACAGGCAAATGACAATCCTGGGATGGATATGCAAGTCTTCTGATTCTGATTTTTTCCCTACAATACTGTCCTACCTAGTTTTTAGTGTCTAACGGCTATATGTCAATAAAGACCTCCCTATGTTGTTTATACCATCTGTCTTCTAAACATGTCTGAAATGCCTTACCTCCTATGATTAGGTCTTCAGCCTTCTGTTAGAAGAAATTATTCTCTATTAAAGCGCAAATATAGAGAACTATACTTTTTTTTTTCAAATCCTTGACCCAGTAATTCAATTCTTGAGAATGATTTAACTGAAGCAAACTACTAAATACGTGAGCCACGTGGTGCAGAATGTTCTGTGATAACAAAAAGAAAAAGAAAGAGAAAACAAATTCTGGAAATAATCCAAATGCCCAGCAAGAGGGGAGTAAACTTCAGTATATCAAAGTCTAGAACAGTGGTTTTCAGACCATAGATTGCAATCCACAGGGAGTGGTAAAAATATTGTAGTTGATCAAAACCAGCATTTTTTTTTAATGGAAAAGGTAAAAAAGAAAACAGAATGAAATGGAATAAAAGGAATGAAAAATATCAGAGTGCATCACCTCTTGTGAAGGTCACATGTAACCTTATTTCTATGTAAATATGTATGTGTGTATGTGCACCTATGTATGTTTACCAAGTACAATGTAGAATTTATTTCTTAGTGTGGAACATACAAAATTTTTAAGTGTACTGGCCTAGGTTATTATCCATTAATTGAAATTTATTGCAAGAAAAAAAGCACCTTATAGTATTGCTTGAGGCCTTTAAAACTCTATCACCCACCAACTTCTTCCTCTATCCAATCCTGCTTCTTGCTCTACCTTCCCTTCTACCAGTGTTGATCCCAGAGACACTTTTTTTTATTTTTTTATTTTTTTATGATAATCACACAGAGAGAGAGAGGCAGAGACACAGACAGAGGGAGAAGCAGGCTCCATGCACCGGGAGCCCGACATGGGACTCGATCCTGGGGCCTCCAGGATCGCTCCCTGGGCCAAAGGCAGGCGCTAAACCGCTGTGCCACCCAGGGATCCCGAGACACTTCTTAATAAACATTCTACATGTGCATCTCTCTATGTGCCAGCCAACTGGAGAATCCAACCTACAACAGATCCCACCATATTCTCCTTTTTCATTACATACTTTCCAGGCAGGCACTTTTCCCTGGCATTCCAAGTCCTCCCCTTCCCAGGATTTATGTAAATGTTCTAATCAAGTATGGGACACAGCACACAGTATGGGATACAGGCACAAATGGGAAGAAGAAGCTTCTACTCTTTCTTGTTAGATCCAAGCACTGTGGGGTTAATAAATTCCTTCTCCAGACACCTAAGAAATATTTTTCAAACTCCCTTTAAGTTAGGAAGAGTGAACACATTCTCCAGGAGAACTAAAGATATAGCCTTCAGTGGCCAGGAACCTCACTATCCTTTTGAAGTCTCAAGTTTTATTCCTAGAGATATTTGTGAATTTGTCATTCAGATCAATAATATGCCATGTTTTTCTTTAAAAGTAATGTCCCCACCAACTTTCTTAAATGAGTAAAATTACCTCTCCAGGAAGGTGAGCATTATTCGCCCCGTGGCTTTTCAAGCAAGAATATATCTTGAGTTAAAATGTGGCCTGTGATCAAAATTCCTGGTCAACTGGTAGAGATATACTGGGGAAATACAGCATACTCATTCTGACTAGTCAGTTTCTACACCTTCCTGCTTATTAAGTATTTTGAATATCATCCCCACCTAAAATATGTGGCTTTTAGGGCAAATGGGTTAGATCACATTTTGTCATACCAATTATTTTTCATTTTCTTCCTTTTAGAGTTTTTTTTCTCTTTCTTCTTTTGCATTTCTTCTACCCCTCCTTCTGTCTCACCTCATTCCTCCATCTCCTCACCTCTGGCCTTCCTTTCTATCTTCATTCGCCACCTGCTTTTTATTTTTTGCTCTCCGTCTACACATCTTTATGACTCTTTTAGGTTAAGTTTGAAGCAGACAGTTTAGTCATGCTGATGCAGGGCTCACATTTTGCATCTTGATTAATATTCAAACTTGGAATTAGGGATCCCTGGGTGGTGCAGTGGTTTGGCGCCTGCCTTTGGCCCAGGGCGCAATCCTGGAGACCCGGGATCGAGTCCCATGTCGGGCTCCCGGTGCATGGAGCCTGCTTCTCCCTCTGCCTGTGTCTCTGCCTCTCTCTCTCTCTGTGTGTGTGACTATCATAAATAAATAAAAATTAAAAAAAAAACTTGGAATTATGCTAAATCCTTCAAACACTGGTTTCAGGTAATCCTGCTTTATGGAATCTAAAAGGCTTGATCAATTAATCTACACAGTACTGTTTAATTCTGGTACTATGATACTTTGGTCAGATTCCTGTCCAATGGCCTAAAGCCCATCGAGCCTAGAACACTTCCCATATCCTGGTTGAGCTCAGAAAGGAGTCTAGGTGAAACATAGTCCAAATTTTGAAGAGTATCATATAAAAATCTAAGTAGCTGTTATATCCATAATAGCTATAGCAACATTATCAACAGAAACAACAATAATAATAGCTAAGGTTTTTTGAGTACCACCATAAACCTGGCAATGTGCTATGAGGTCTTCATATATTAAACCACTTAACTTTCACAACACCTCAATGAGACAGGAACTGTCATTTTCCTGTTATTCACAAATGTTGACAATGAAGCTTGGTGAGGTTATGGTTTTTTGCTGAATATCATACATCTATTAAGAGATAAAACCAAGATGTGAACCCATGTAGTCAATCAATAGATGCACCTTTTCTAGAATCTTCCAAGTTTCCCTCAGCAACATCATAGGGAACCCAATGACTATGCTGTGTGCCAGTTTCAGTACAGTGTTGATAGATTGTAGTGTTCTGTATTCTTGCACATACTCACATATACACACATGTAAACATCTATACTGCAATGTAATGCACGCAATCACAGAGACCCCCACCCCAGAGAAGTTTTCATAGTCTTGCCAGGTTGACTTGTTTGTCCTCGATACTACCAGAGTCTACACATTCCTTTAGTAAGGATTTATTCCATTATATTCAGTCATAGTTAACACCATCTATTTTCCTAACTACATGATGAATTCTTTCCAAAATGTCTACTCAGTTCACCTTGGGATCAACAGCTCTTAGCATCATGGCTGTTCCATAGGAAGAACTATAGAAATGAAGAAATAGCATAAGGGCAAAAAGAGGGGAGCTACTGACTCTTACTAGAGATGTCATGGAAAGATTTGCAGATGAGGTGGCATTCTGGTTAGGAATGCCCTGAGTATATAAGAGCAGAAAACACATTACAGGCAAAGGGAATAGACTCTTTCTAGCACCAAAGAAAATGTTGAAAACTCTGAGGGATGGAGTACAAGGTGCATGGAAGAGGATGCTGTGTGACATGGATAACAATCTAAAGAAACCTACAGTATAAATAAACAAATAATAAATAAATATATATATACTTTATATATATTTTTTACTTTAACAATACTATATATATATAATAGATTGCACCCACTTTTTTTTTACCACAGTTGAGACATGTAGCTTAAATTTTCCATAGAATAAAAGCAATATGACATATGACCACCAAGTTCTTCAAACCCCTCTTTTTACTATCAGTTCCTCTTAACAGAAATGAAATTCTTCAGATTGAGGTAATATTTTAAATCCTATTTCCTGAACAGAATTATCTGCCACATTCTGAATAGATCATTTTACTCCCTCAAAAAAGGTCTCTTATTATTTTCTTGCATTTTATCAGGGAGGCTTTTCTTCTATTACAGATTCTTACAATTCATGTGCATGGTTTGCTAATTCATGTAATGTTGAACATGTTCTTGCCAGCATGTTTCATTACATGAAGCCAATTTGCAATCATGGATACTTGAAAAATTTATGAATGCTAAAGTTTGATTCTCTTTCCTTTGCAATTGCTTGTTTTTCAAATGCTTATTTTAGGCTTTTACTCTTCCTCAAATTTACTTTAGCTATGTTTTGTCAGAAGCCTAAATGCATTCAGGGTCTAAACAAGTATGCTAAATGAGCGAAGCAGGCCAGTTATAAGACAATATAGAGAGGTGACGCCTATAGTGAAAGGAGCGATAAGCCTTATTGAATGACATTCAAAAAAGGAAGAGAAAACAAGAAAATTAAAACCCTGTTCAAGCAGAATCAAAATATATTTGCTGGCAAATTCCTAATTTTTCACAATGCTTTAATGATTATATGGAATAGAGATTTCCATAGCATGGATAGTGTCTCCGCTACAACCAGAGACTATTCTATGTTGACAAGAAGATTAAGTATAAAAAATCATGGGTATGAAACATAGGGCCAGAACAGAGCTAACAGCATGCATCTGGCTCCAGAGCTGGCTATGTATATGGTTATAGCATCCAAACCACAATATTCAGGGGGACATGATTAACTCAGTTGGGAGTGATCAGTGTTGATAGTCAATAGAGCCTAATACGATGGGTAGGACATGGCAGTAGGCATTCTGAGGTGTAATGATGCTGAATCACACCAGCATGCGTTCTAGGGGTGGGAGGGCCCATCTGGTTGAGAATTTAGGCATAAAGGAAACTAGATCCAACTCTTCAGGGAAGTTGGCTTACATGAAATTAGTAGAACATCAGGGTTTTAGGGGAGTATATTAGGGTTCTGCACAGGTTTCTGTGGATTCAGTGTACAAATTAATAAAAAAAATAAGGAACACTGTGATATGGGCTGAGCATAAAGGAAGAATGGGAGAATGGCTGTGAAGAAGTGAGTACTTACGTACCCAAGACACATCCAGGCACGTGAGGTACAAGATGACAGCACTCAGTCTACCAATTTGTAAAGCTTGACACCAGGCTGGTTCTACTACAGACTCATATAGTAGGTGGGGCTAAACTTATGGGTCAGAAGTATTAGGGAAGCAACTAAATGGGGCTGGGGCTGAAGCTGGGAAAGTTAGAGGATGACTTTGAATTTGTCCTTGCTGGTTACCGAGATAAAAACTCTATCTTTGTCCTGTTGGTGCCCACAGGATTCTATAATTCCATTTTCTTCTCTGAAATCCTTGAGCTTTTCCTATGAAAGTCTGATACAATCCCCAATACACCTTCCAACTGCTGACATGCTAGCTTGAAAGGAGAAGAAGCTGTTACAGATGATCTGTGCTAGGGTTAAGGGGGTTAATCCAACTTTAACACTGGGCTCTGAGGAATGCAGTATTCAGTGAATATGGTAAACTCAGGGGTAGTGTGAGCCAATTATGATATTGACAGTGCTTATGACATAGTGGGTGGAGCACAAGAACATGATCCCCCAGTAGATAGTCTGTATTCAAATAGAAGGGAATTCTTAGGGCTGAGTAGTGTGTCTTGTTTGCCATAGGATCCAAACTAGAACCTGGGAAGAGAAGACAGGGCCCCATTACTGGATGAGGGGTTGGCAAGGACTAAGTAGAGAACTAGGGCTGCATCCAAGTGGAGAAGGGGCTGGGGGCATGGCTCCAAAGAGGGACTAAACTAGCTATAAAGGAATGGAGCTAGATGCCCAGTGTTTATGGTGAGGTAGATATTTAGGTGCCCAGAATAGCAAGACCAGTACCAGACTCCACTCACTGATGTGACTAGGTGTGCCAGTCTGGCCTCATATTGCAATATTGGCCCATGACCTAGTGGCACAAAGCCTGTAGCTTGATGAAATGGTACCTGTAGCTGGGTAGGGCCTGGAAAGTCAAGGCTTGACACTGGTTTTGCAAAAGCAAAAGAATATTTAGCATAATTATGAAAATTGATCTGCTGCCAAATCAGCATATACCTAGATCTTACTATATTGAGAATTAGAGACGATGGCATAGACTATTGCACTTTACTATTAACCTGCACTCCCCAAAGAAAATAATCATAAATTGTAGAAGAAACAATAAAGGAACTGCGTATCACACTGTAAATTGAATGAACCTTGGCTCACTGTTATTAGGAATGATTTAATGAAAGCTGCTCTCCAGAAATGGAGCTTTGTAATCAACCGAGAGCAGAGATAGAAAAGAAATACTTTCAAATCGGTCACTTGACAGTAAGGAGGTAATGAATGAGATCACAGAGGCTGACTCAGAGAAAGCAGTAAACTGAGCCAAAGTCTCTGACTTACAAGGAACGGGGAGACATGGAAAGGGTCCCATTGCTCCCACTTCCTCCCAAGCATCAGTTTTCCCATCTGCTTAATGACAATGGTAATAGCTCAGGTCTGTGTTTCTTGAACATTTTGATTATAAAATAAATGAAGCTCAGTAGCTTTCCTACTCTCTGTGGTCAACATTTTGAGCAATCGAGCGGGGTTCTGTAAGTAGGGATGCAAGCTCCTAACAAGGCACTTTGACAATTGCCTCTGAATCTAGTCTTTCTTCGCATTGCATGGCAAAAGGTGGGTGATCCCGGTCTGTCCCAGTTGTCTCCTTTAAATGATTCAAACATGACTTTTACAATGGCACAAAGAGCCATCATGGATGCCTGTGTTCCACCTGGGTCACATCCCAGATCTATCTGCATCTGTACCACTTTCTCAGGGCTTTTCTTATTCTTCTCTCTGCCCTGTTTAGGGTCTAGGCTTCAATTTGCTGTCAATGCAGGACCCTCATATTGGAGACAGTTCAGGCCTGTTTACCTTGTCTTTGACACTGTTGAGTACACAACCCCTGGCACGTATTACTTTGGGTGCACATACCACTAATTGCTCACCACCATCCGACCTCAAACTTGCACAAGGACACCGAGCCCATCTCTAAGGACTCTGCTCAGGTTGGCCTTCCCTTAGGTTCAGCTGGAAAGGAATAAGACCACCATATTCCTCTTCAGCACTAGCAGGCTATATTCTATTTCAGGGGCTCAACGTGGTAAAAGTTGGTCTATTTTCACCTTTGGGCGAGCTTATTTTGCCTCAGATGGAAAGCTTAACAGAAAACACCACATGAGCATTTGACTCTGTTTTGAATATTAATGGTGCTATACGAAAAAAAAAAGAGAGAGAGAGAAAGAGAGATTCCATTCCTTCCACAGTGGCTGAGAAGCAATGCCATGCAGTGTTTACTAGCCAGCTGTTAGCATGCACGGGTGCAGACTGACAGCAGAATCAGCAAACAATTGGCTCAATCTTTGAAACATGTTTTTGTGCCAAGCACATGAAGTTTTAATTATAAGCACTTTGAAATATTCATGGTTATTGAATTTCCTTATTCCCATGCAGAAACAAGATAAAAAGTTCTTTTGAAATCTGATGACAGAAAACACTTGATGCTGACAACACACAGTTGTGTAATGCCTAATTAATCACTCATAGGAAATAAGCATTTTGCCCTGAGATGGTTATTATGCTCAATGCCAAAGTATAACAAACCAAAATGTGGCCTCTATCATACTTCCACATCTTTGTAAAGGATCTTATCGACATACGCAAAGGTGACTTTCGTTGACATGACATGTGTCAGCATGCTTGGTCATGAAATCTTCGGTTACCCAGCTTTGCCAACGTCCTCTTATTTCATCATTCCTATGTCCACTGAAACTTATACACTGTTCCCTGAAACTCAATGTTCAGTATTCCACTTCCCCTTGAATTCTGGCCTCAGTGAAATTCAGACATCTGTTCATTAAAGAAAAACCATACCAGGTACGTAGACTACTGAGAAAAACATGACATAGCCTCTGCCATGAAGAATTTCGCGGTTCAGAGGCCACATTAGCCATGTAAACAAACAAGAGTAACACGAAGTTAAAAATGAGAAGTGCAAAAAATGTAAAAAAAAACAAAAGGTTTAAACAGAATTGAAGTAGTATTAAAGCATGCTTCGAGAACTCAGCGATTCAGTGGCATCAGCCAGACCTTCCCCCGTCACACCTGTTCCAATCTAGTCGACTCGTCTTTTCTAACTAACCACCTCCTATAGCCCATACTTTTGTGTGGTGGCCCCAGATACTCACGCTTGCCCTTCTGCCGATGTTCACTACAGCCTCCCTGTCTCTCCACTACCAGTGTTGATCTCAAGGTTCATGCTATAGGTCGCTACTGGAGGTCTGTAGAGAAAGGAGTGGCCAACCCTATTACAAAGATTGGCCTTCCTTTTTGGGATGCAAGGATTCCTCTATGATTCCTTTTGATTCTTTCCACAATATAAACACTTGGGAAAAAATAATTCTCAATGTGTGAACCAGGGAATATCTACATTAGAGTTATTTGGGACACTTGTTAAAACCTCAGATTCTTAGGCCCCACTCTCAGAAGAATTCATCAAAAGTTCTTGGGAAGTCCAGTCACCTCCAAGAATTCTGCTATACTCTGTAGTTTACATGTTTCGAGACTACGTACCCTAGCAAACCCTCTCAGCATCACATCCTGGGCTTCCTCTCCCTTGATCCAGCCTTCAAATTCTCTTTACATTCATTCATTCATTTTGTTGATAAGACTGGCAAGATCCCTAGGTTCGTGGATCTTACCTTCTAGTGGAATTCCAGGGACACATAGGGACAAGGTCTTGAGAGTTCTCTTAACATTTTTATACAAATATAAAATACAAACAGTAAAGTGCGTAAATCTTAATGCGTAGCTTGATGAATATGTTGAACATATTTTCATATACTTACCATCTGGATATTCTTTTTTGTGAAGTTCCTATTCAGGTAGTCTGTTCATTTTTCATTGAGTTGCCTTATTAACATGGAAGTATTCTTCTGTGATTCCTGAAACTTTCAATACCACAAACCTATCCCATATACTTCGTAGTGGTTGGATTCACCTTCTACAAACCTGCCCACTTTTTTCTTCATTCCTTCCAGCTGGAATTGAGGTGTGCTTCACCTCATCTAAACTATATCACTCACACTGTGCTTGGGATTCACACTCTCCCACCTTTTCATTGTTCATGTATCTCAACCTTTCCTTCTCTACTGAACTGTTCCCATCAACAATTACATATTTTTTAGAGATTTATTTACTTGTTTGAGAGAGAGAGAAAGAAAGAGAGAGCAGAGGGAGAGGAGAGAAAGAATCCTCAAGCGGACTCCCTGCTAAGTGCAGAGCCCAACGTGGGGCTCAAACCCAGGACCCCGAGATCATGACCTGAGCCAAGATCAAGAGTTGGATGCTTAACCTACTGAGCCACCAGGTGCCCCACCAATTACATACTCTTATTTTTCACCTGTCTTTATTTTTTAAAATTTATCCCCTTGACTTCACTGCCCGAGTCATCCTTACGTACAAACTTCTCTAAAGAGTCGTCTGTACTCACTGTTTCAATACACCTTTATTTTTTTTTTAAATTTTTATTTATTTATGATAGTCACACAGAGAGAGAGAGAGGCAGAGACACAGGCAGAGGGAGAAGCAGGCTCCATGCACCGGGAGCCCGATGTGGGATTCGATCCCGGGCCTCCAGGATCGCGCCCCGGGCCAAAGGCAGGCGCTAAACCGCTGCACCACCCAGGGATCCCTCAATACACCTTTAAAGAGTGTTTCATTCACTCTTCAACCAAAATCCAGTCTGAATTCCACTCCGATCACTACAACGATTCTGCTCAAAATGAGGTTGCTAAATGAACTCTATTTCAAGAAATGCAATAGATACGTTTAGTCCTCATGCCACTGCATTTCTCAGTCACACTTTTATGATTTGATTCCCCACCCTTCCATCTTGAAAGATTCTCTCCCTTTGACTTCTCTGACATACTCTCCTGATATCCTTCCTCTGTCTTCCCCTGGAACGTATAGTTCCTCATAGATCTGCCCTATACATTCTTCACTCACATGCTTCCTGGATGATGTCATCAAATTTATGGCTTTAATTACCATAGGTATTCTGATGACTTCAAAATGTTAATGTCCAATCAAAATCTCTCTTCTGTATACCAGATTCATATAAATGACTTCCTATTTGACATCTTCCTATTGAGTTTTCACAGTCCTTAGACTCAACATGATAAAAGAGAATGTTCTTTCTGTCACCTAAAACTTGTTCTTTTTTCCTGTGCTCTTACTCACAATAAAAGATAAAATGTTCTACAGAAGCCAAAAATATGGGCCTTTTTTTGATTCCTCTCCTCACTTTATCTTTATCATGTCCCATAGATTTAGCACCTACCCTTGTATCCATGCATTAAACTAAATCTCCACTGCAACTTTCTTACCCACACAATTGTCATGTTTCTCGTGAACTACTGAAAAATCTCCAACCTTGTCTCTATTCAAGCATTCTTGCCTCCCTTGTGTCCCTTTTATGCCCGTCATGCATAATGACATTTAAATTAATTCTGACCATATATATTCCTATTTTATAAAATAACACTATTTTAGTCTATAGTCTACAAATGTGACTTTTTCACCAGAAATCTACATCTATCTGACTTATACATTGACTGAGCCAGATGGTCAGTTTCTTTTCTTACTCTTTATTTATTTAAAATTATAAAATCTTAACTCACAGTTTTAGGATATTGGAGACTGCAGCAAGTATTTCATGGCCTTTTCAGATTAATTGGGATATTAAGACAAAATGAGGAGCCCGAAATTAGGGAGACATGTCTCAATAAAAACTATTATCAGTGCGCCATCAGATTCAAAGTTGACAAGCACATTGCACTCAATAGCTGGAACATTGGATATTTCAACTTGTCAGAGAATAGGTTCCAATTCTAGTCTCCAGTTTCATTTGGCTCTCAAAAATATTCTACATGTTCTAGTAAAGCATTTAAGTATGAGTTTTAACTATGCCTAATGATATGTCATTAGTTTCTTTCTCCAATGCGTTTAGGAAGATCTTTAGATTTGGGGGAACAGTCAAATTCTTGCCAATCCTTTTGGAAACCATTTGCACTTAAGATATTTTCATAGGTTCTCCACGGTATTATACATAATGATGCTTTGTCCATGAAATCATAGGCTTAGGCTGTTCAAAATACTGTGTCTGCTGTGAAGACAAGATTTTATTTCATCTTTCCCTTAAAAAATTCATATGTGCTTATTTTTCCTCAAGGCTAATCATTCTTAACTGAATGTTCTTTTTCTTTTGCCATTTCTATACACAGCATGCAGAAAACATGTTTTCAATATCCATAGTTTCATCACTTTCACAACTTTCACTAACTTCACTTCAGGAGGTATAACTATTTTTTCTGTGATTACAGCAATTTGTAGAATGACATTCAGGTGCCAGGTCTTTATTTTCGAAATAAACTGCGACTTTCTTCACACAGAGCTGGTCCTCCTTCAGGTGGGCTCCTAATGCAGCTTCTCTAGTCTTTTTTTTTTTTAATGTTTATTTATTTATGATAGTCACAGAGAGAGAGAGAGAGAGAGGCAGAGACATAGGCAGAGGGAGAAGCAGGCTCCATGCACCGGGAGCCCGACGTGGGATTCGATCCCGGGTCTCCAGGATCGCGCCCTGGGCCAAAGGCAGGCGCCAAACCGCTGCGCCACCCAGGGATCCAGCTTCTCTAGTCTTAATCACGAGTTACAAAATAACCACGAGTTACAAAATTTTCCTTCTTCCATTGTATGTGGGCTTTGAGCAATAAACAAAACAAAATGTGATCTAGCATTTCTTCCAGAGGTACACGTGACACATATACAGGGGACTGGTTCATACCTTACACATCAGTAAAGCAAATTTTAAAGAAAAATATCTTCATGTTTGATAGATATTTACTCTTCCATTTTGGGTGTCACTGATATCATGTGATCTCCTATGTTCTCTGTCATATTTTGCCCAACCAGCCTTCTGCTTTTTCACTAGATATAACTCTTATTATTAACTTTGCAGGGTTTTTTAGCTTATAAGCTGTACCTTCTTGATTTACTTTTTAAAGTTGGTTCCTAAAGATTTGATTTTTAAAAATGATTTTATTTATTTACTTGAGACAGAGGGCATGAGAGAGCACGAGTGGAGTCGGAGGTGGTAAGGGACAGAGGGACAGGGCGAAGCAGACTCCTCACGGAGCAGGGAGCCTAATGTGGGGCTCGATCCCAGGACCCCAGGATCCTGACTTGACCAAAGGCAGATGCTTAGCCCACTGAGCCACCCAGGCGGCCCAAGGTTTGTTTTTCTGTAAATTATCACGTTCTCCCTTCAAATAACCTTACACAGTTTCCCAAAGAATGTAAGAACTTAAAGTAATATTTTTCTATTTCCCCACTTCATTCTTTGTGCTGTTGCTCTCATACCTTCTACTTATGCATGTTAAAAATCCAAGAATACAATAGCATTTTTTGTTTTAAAGTCAGCTATAAAATAAAAATTTAAAAATAGGAAAACAAAAAAATAAAATAAAATAAAATAAAATAAAATAAAATAAAAAATAAATAAAAATAGGAAAACATTTTATTTTACCCACATATTAACTATTACTAGTACTATTCAGCTCTTTAGAAAGAGATCAAATTTTCCATCTGGTGTTGTTTTCCTTCTGTCCGAAGAAAGTCTTTTTATCAATCCCTGTACTGCAAGTCTGCTGGAGATAAGTTCTCTCACCTACTGGTTGTCTGAAAAATCTATATTCTGCATTCATTTGGAAGACATTTTTGCTGGATATAAGTATTGGTTGCTAGATATTTTTTTTCTTTTAGTACTTTAAAAATGCCACTCCAATATCTGTGGCTTGCATAGATTCTGAGGAGTCCACTATACCCATTCTCATGCTCTTTAAGTGATATCTTTCTTCCCTCTGAGTTCTTTTAATATTTTTTCATGCGATCCCTCCTTTAATTAGGATGTACATTGGTATGGTTTTCTTTATTTCGTTTGGCTTTTGTTGCATTTCTTGCATCTTTAGATTATCATTAAATCTTGACAATTTTAGCCAACATATATTCAAACATTTTTTCCCTTTGGGAAACTGCAGTTACACATGTTAGATTGTGGGACGCTTTTCTACAAGTCAGTGAGGGCAGTGTTCATTTTTTGTGTTCAGTGTTTTTATTTATCTGTACTTTATTTTGGCTGATTTTTATTACTGTAACTTCTATTTCACTAAAATTTTCTTCTGAAGTACCCAATCTGCTCTTAAACATTTTCAGATATTACGGTTTCCAGCTACAGAAGTACTACTTGGAGTTTTAAAAATAGCTTTTTAATCCTTTCTTAGTTTTGTTCATGCTTTCCTTTAAGTCTTTGAGCAAATTTAAATAAGCTCTCTTATACTTCGTGTCAGTTAATTTCATCTTCTTTGCCAATTTTGGGCCAGCTACTATTGCCTCTATTTTTTCTCTAAGTTATGATTCACATTTTTTTGTTTTGTCCCATATCTAATAATTTGTCATTGATTGCTAGCCATTGTAATATTTCATTTTTAGTTATTTGGGGGTTTTCTTTCTTCTTTTAAGCATTGTTGAATTCTGTTTTGGAAAGCAGTTAACCTGCTTGTAGATAAGCATGATCCCTTTGAGTCTTATACTTAAGAATTGCTGGAATAGCTCTAGAAGGGACTTTTTTCTAGGCCTAGGTTATCCCTGCTACTAAGGTTGACCATTCTTGGTTCTCTACTACATAGTCTAGTTTTGCAAGGAAGTCTCTTCACTATAGGTGGTAGGAATTAAAATGTCTTGGGGAGTTTTGTAAGCTCTGAAATTTGTTCAGTTTGTCATCTCCCTGAAAATTGGATTTTGCTTGGCTCCTCAAAGAGTTTCACTCTAAACATGCTAAGATTAATATTCATTCAAATACCTTTCTAGCCATCTTTCTTGCATAGCTCTTTGTTCTCTGGTATCTCCCAGAGTTCTAGCCCCCTCAGTTTCCTTGAGCAATTATATCTGTCTCCTCAACTGAGCAAGGCTTCTAAGTATTTCTTGGGTTTCCCATTCCTGTGTAGTAGACTAGAAATTGCATCCAGATAGAAACTCATGGAAAAAGTAGGATTCAATTTGTCTGTTTCCTTTCTCTCTGGGCTCAAACTCCTGTGCTGGCTCTTACCTACTGTTTGCAAACAGTTATTTCATATATACTATTTATTCCCACTTCTCTAGTAAGTTATAGCAGGAACACAATTCCCATACCAGTTATGCTTTCATGAGAAATACCTGTAACTGATTTTAACAACTTTCTTCAGAGTGTTACTTACATCTCATTGCACCTCTTTTGCCATAATGAGTATGATATTGAAAGATACCCATGTATTCTTTGTGTTTCCTCTGGTTTAAGTAGCACATTTATCCATACCCTTCTGGATACATATATGTCAGATTTGGTTGGGAAAAGATTGGTTTACCAGTGACATCATTATGTCTTGTTGAAAAACAATATAAAATTGTTGATGGATTTAGGCTGTCACTTAGCAAAATTTGTAACACTGAATATAACTAGGGGAAATTTTACCACTGGTTCAATAAAATCTAATCTTTCAAATATTCCTTTTCATTATTCTTGGTTTCAATTTTCCTTTCTGCATGCTTTAGTGAAACCAGCACTTTCACAGATTTCTTTTTTTCCTACTTAAACTCACAGATACATGTTCCCTGTTCTCACTGGAGTCCTATTTTCTAGGTATGTTTATGATGCTATTCTGGATCGTACTATTTATATTACCATTTCTTTCATTGCTACATTTACACTTTAGTACACTGTTTGCAGCCACTGATCCATTTTTTTGTGAATTGGGGATATATCTTAATGGATTAATTACAATGAAAAACGCATATACTGCAGACATTAAAAATACTATTAAAGTGACGTGACAGTGTATTTCTACTTACATAAAGGCTAAAAAAAAATCTATGCTGACACATATGAGAAAACAATTACCTTTTTAGGGATGATGAGCTGGAAGGGGCACTCATGAGGTTTAAGGGATGCTGGTGGTAATGTATATCTATATATGGGTGCTAGTTATGTGGGTGTGTTTACTTAGTAAAATTTCACTGAATTGTTCAAGTATGTTTAATGTTTGTTCTTTTTATTGTGTGCATGTTACAGATTGCAAAAATGTTTTCTTAATGACATTCAAGTATGTTAACTGAGATGAACTGTGACTATTAAAGGAAGGGCCGTTAATATTAAATGATCAATGCAGTCTTATACATGTGAAATCTTTAAAAATATAATAATGAAATTTGAAAGAAAATTTCTGTGAAATTCATCTTACTTTAAAATTTTTACTTCATTTATTATTCTTTTAAAACTGCTAAACCAGGGGTGCCTGAGTGGCTCAGCTAGTTAAGCATCTGCCTTCAGCTCATGTGATGATCCAAGGGTCCTGGGATAAAGCCCCATGTCAGGCTCCCTGCTCAGTGGAGAGTCTGCTTCTCCTCCTCCCTTTTCTCCTTCCCCTGCTTGTGCTCTCTCTGTCTCTCACCCTGCTCTGTCTCTCTCTCTTTCTCTCTCTCAAATAAATAAAATCTTTTTTAAAAAAACCACTAAACCACTTATGGAATAGTTAATACATACAAGGCAACCAATGTTCCATGGACCGTACATTGAAGAATTCTGATTTAGAGAATGGGTTTCAGGTACTTTGCTTTCTGCTAATTTTGCCTAATGCAGCAATAGAATGTGGATAATCTAAAGTAATCAACCATGTTGTTTAATGAATAGGAAGAATGCTTATTTCTGAAGAGCAAATTCTGAAGAGCAAAGTATTATATTCATATTAAATTTTCTGGCAGATATGAGTTATGTGGATATAGTTTGTTTATAGTTAAACTGGGAGTTAAACAATTTAACTTTTTCTATATAACGTTTAAAATAAATATATGAATATGGTCACATTTTAAAAGGCAAATAATAAAGAAGACTTTGTGAAGAAAAGCATCCACTTTAACTGACCCTTCACACCTCCAATCCTATTTTCATCTATTAAAGTATTAAATGTATTAACCACCTAATATGTGTCAGATACTTTTCTAGGAGCAGGAGAAGCAGATATATTGTATCATTATTTCATGATTTATCATCTTTAGTATTATCTATTGACAGCCAGAGATTGAAAAAAAAATAATGATAGAGCTCACTTACCCTACCCTGGCTTCATGAAAAGAGCTTCTGGGAGTTTCAGAGTCGAAGGGGAATTTGGAGTTTGCACAATGCTGACAGGGACTTCAGTGGAAACACTGAAAAATAAAAAATTAATGAACTAGATAAGTGGCAATAGAAAATTTTCAAAACAAAATAGATAGGGAAAAGGAAATGGAAAAAACCTCCACATTGTAAGAGATCTATGACAACAAAAAGTAACCTAGCATATATGAATTTAAAGTTCTAGAATAAAATAATAACAGGGTTTGAAAAATTAAGCCCAAAATATTCCCAGATTTGATGAAAATTATAATCCCTGAGATCCAAGAAGCTCAAAGCCCAAGCAAGATCATGAAGAAAACGGACAGACATCATAATCAAACAGCTGAGAATCAGAGATCAGGGTAAAATCTTTTAAAATAAATAAGAAAAAATGTATTAGGTATAACAAAATAAAAGTCAGAAATGGTAGCAGACCTCTTGGAATCAGTCCAAAACAGAAACATTGGAGTGAGATCTTTAGAGTATTAAAAGCACAAAATCCTCTCAACCTAGAATTCTATACCCAGTACAAAATATTTTTTTCAAAACTGAAAACAAAATAAAGACTATTTCAGGGGGAAAAAAAACACTGAAACAATTCATCACCATCCGACTGTCACTACCAAACAATATGGAAGGTATTCTGTAAACGGGAGGAAAATCCTACCAGATGAAAATATGGATCCATACAACCCAATTCAAAGCACTGAAAACACTAACTTTGGGGGTAAACAACTCTTTTCCCCCTATTTTTAAGTCTCTTTAAAACATATTTGAAAGCAGGATGGCAAAATAGGAGGTCCCCCATCTAAATCCTCCCACAGCAACAATAGTTTGACAGCCATCCACAGACAAAAACATTTACCTTTGTAAGACTGTTGGGATTCAAGTAGGAGCTTGTGAAACCCTGGTGGAGCAAAAACCAAAGCAAGGCCATTTTTTTAAGATTTTATTTATTTGAGAGAGAGAGAGAGAGAGAGAGAGCACAAGCAGGGGGAGGGGCAGAGGGAGAAGCAGGCTCCTCTCTGATTAGGGAGCCCAAACTGAGGCTGGGTCCCAGGACCCTGGGATCATGAACTGAGCCCAAGGCAGATGCCTAACCGACTGAGCCACCCAGGAGCCCCTAAAGCAAGGCCATTTTGACAAGGCTGGTCCATGCTCTGGTGGCATACCAACTGTGGTCCAGCTAACAGACTCAGACACAGCTCCATTCATCCCCTTGTGAATTCAGCTACAACCCCTTTTGGTTTTGGTCCTGCCACCAGCACCACCTGTGTGGGGACCACCATGATACTGAGATTTACCTCTAGGAGTTAGACCAGGTCCCCACAATAAATATCAGAAAAAAATCCCCTTGTGCTTCTGGCAGGAGGAAGGGAAAAAAATCATTTTGAAGTATACTAGAGCATTATGTTATTTGTGTAAAGTTTTGCCCTCAGAGAAAATTAGTTAACCAAAGCCTGACCTTCTGGGGTATTATCAGAACGGTATCACCTAGGGGAAGGGAAATAACAAACTCCAATTCATTCTAATCAACCTGCCCCACCTAAGGGGGGAGGAAATTCAAATTCATGGGAAGTTCATAATCCAGAGCATTGGCTCACTAAAAGATTGAGAATTAATCATAGAAACATAGAACCCTTCCCTCCCCTACACCTCACCACCACATAACTATTGGGGAAAAATAGTAGATACACAAAGATGAGGAGGACTGAGAATTGTCCAAAATTAATTAAAGACACCAAACCACAGATCCAGGACTCTTAGAGAACAATAAGCAGAATAAATTTGTTAAGAATCTCACCTAGGTATTCATATTCAAATTATAAAAAAAAAACAAAGACAAAATCTTTAAAGAAGCCATGGAAGGGGAGCAAAACAATTTACCTATAGCAAAACAAAGATAAGAATTATATCCAACTTCTCTTCATAGACTATGCAAGCAACAAGAGAGTGAAGTACAGTATTTAAAGTGTTGGGGGTGGGGCACTTGGGTGGCTCAGTGGGTTAAGCCTTTGCCTTTAGCTCAGGTCATGATCTCAGGGTCCTGGGATCAAGCCCCACATCAAGCCCTATATCAAGCTCTGCACAGCCACCCTTGCTCAGCAGGAAGCCTGCTTTTCCCTCTCCCTCTGCCTCTGCCTGCCACTCCCCTGCTTGTGCTCGTGCTCTCTCTGTCAAATAAATAAACAAAATCTTTAAAAATAATAAAATGAAAAATAAAGTGTTGGGGGGGGAACATAACCTAGAAATCTGTACTCAAGCAAAATTATCCTTCATAATTGAAGGAAAAATAAAATGGTCAATTAATTCATCAAGAGTACAGAGTTTCCAAATACATGGAGCAAAACTTGATAGAACTGAAAGGAATAACAAACAAATCCACAATTAGAATTGGAGATTTTAAGAACCCTCTTTCAATTGATACAATGAGTAAACAGAAAATTATGAAAGAAACAGAATACTTGAACAATTCTCAATTGACCTGACCTAATTAACAATTTAGAATATCTATTCAACAATAGAAAAATATACATTCTTTTAAAAAATAATGAAACATTTATCAAGGCAGACCATGCTTGGGGCTATAAAACAAATACCAATACATTTAAGAGCATTCAAACCATGAAAAGTATGTATTCTGGCTATAATTGAATTCTGAATCAATAACAGAAAAATATCTGGAAAATCCACAATATTTGAAAAATAACATGCTTCTAAATAAGCCATGGGTCAAAGAGATCAAAAAAATCAGAAAACATTTTAAATTGAATGAAAACACAATATATGTGGGATGCTGCTAAGCATTACATACGGTGAAATTTAGAACTCTAAACATCTATATTAGGAAAGGTTTCAATTCAATGATATCAACTGTCATGTTAAGGAAGATCAAAATAAGCCCAAAATTAGCAGAACAGAAGAAATATAAGAGAAACAGTTGGTCAGTCTGAAGATAGTATATAAAATTTCAGTATTTATGCCACTTTTTCTGTAAGTTTGAAGATACATAAAAATTTTTAAAAATGGGGCACCTGGGTGGCTCAGTCAGTTAGGCCTCCAACTCTTGGTTTCTGCTCAAGTCATGATCTCAGGGTTGTGAGATTGAGCCCCGTTTCAGGCTCCATGCTCAGCAGGGAGTCTACTTGAGATCCTCTCTCTTTCTCCCTCTCCCCCTGTCCCTACTCCCACTCACACTCATACACACACACTCTTTCTCTCCCTCTAAAGAAATTGATAAAATCTTTATAAATAAATAAATAAATCCAAATAAATAAATAAATAAACAAATAAAATATAAAGACAAGGTTTTCCCATGTAAGTCAAATGGATTCCCCTTTTTTACACTGTACTTGAAACATTTCTCCATTTTCATTTGCTTTACATTTGTGAGTATGACTTTCTTGTACAGGATTTTGTTTCCTGTTGTTTCCCAGGGCCTTTAAGTATCCTTTTGTTTTTGTTATCAAAAGAATAAAGTTCTTCCATTATTCTATAATACTTTCTGTTTTTTCATTCTTACAGTTTGTTTCACATCGTTGTCTTTTTTTTTTTCCTGAAAATATCTCTTTTGTTTGTTGTTTCAAGTTTTTATTTAAACTCTATTTGGAAAAATAAAAATTAAAAATTAAAAAAAAAACTCTATTTGGTTAACATATAGTATAATATTGGTCTCAGGTATGGAATTTAGTGATTCATCATTCACATATAACACCCTGCGCTCATTCCAACATGTGCCCTCCTTAATACCCATCACCCATCTAGCCCACCGCCCCCCCCCCACCTCCCTCTATCAACCCTCAGTTTGTTCTCTATCATTAAGAGTCTCTTATGGTTTGTTTCCCTCTCTTTTTCCCCCTTCCCCTATGTTCCTCTGTTTTGTTTCTTAAATTCCACAAATGAGTGAAATCATATGGTATTTGTCCTTTGTCTGACTGATTTGTTTGGAGACATCTCTTTTAAAGCCCTCTGCAGTCTCCTTTTGCTTCAAACTGTACCAATTTTTCTTTAACCCTACTACTGCTTCTATCACTACTACTATTATACACAATGACCCATCTGCACATGTGCACACAGATACACACACACGCGTGTGTGTGCGTATACACATGCACACACAGGTTTTTCTTGTTTGCTCTTGATTTAACAGTCATAATTGCATTATGGTCTGAAAACAAGGCCTATAAAATTTAGACTTTTTGGAATCTATTAAAATGTTCTCTTAGTTCAACAACATGATTCATTTTTTAAAAAGTCCTATAAGTGTGTTAACTACATACTTCAATTCTTTAAAAAGTTTTAATTTAAAAAATAGAAGTCCCCTAGGAATGTGGGGAAAATATACATTCTTTGTTGTTAGAAAAACTGCTCTCTTCTTATTAAATCAACCTCATTTACACCTATCTGATTCTTTTATGTCATTATTGATTTTGTCCTACTTATCCTGTGTTAATGTCTTTCAATGCGATTGTGTTTTTCATCAAATTCTTGATTCTTAAAGCATTTACCTTATAGATTTTGCTGATATATTGTTCTGAGCACAATACTATTGGCTTAAAATTTTATTGCTTCTGATATTAATATTGCTTGTCCTACTTTCTGATTTGTATTTTCCTAATATGTGTTTAATTATGTCTTTATTTTTAATCTTTCTATATAATTTAATTTCGGTATTTTCTTTGTGAGCAGTACATTTAATCACAACTTTTATTTTAAGCAGGTAAATTCCACTCATTCACATTTATTATAATTACCAATATGTCTGGTCTTATTTCTAAAACTTTATTGTTTAATTTTCTATTTAATTAGTATACTTTTTTATCTTTTTCTAAATGCTTCATTTTTTCCTTTTGCATTCTTTTCCCTTTGCTACTAATTTCAAAGAGGCGCTGCATAATTCCTCTATACCCTAAATGTTGTAAAACACCTACTTGAAGAGAATATTGATGTATTAATGTACAAAAACTGAAGATGACTACATATCCACAATGCACTGAGTTGAGAACCTTTGAATATTTTTATTCTTTCCCCACTTCTTATCTTTGGTGTCATTTATTTGAAATGTGGGTTCTAAGTTACTATGTTATACAGAGCTAATTTATTTTCTCTGTCCAGAAACTGCTCTTAACATTTTCATGATAATTCACATGTACATTAGCAACAATTACTCAATTTTATCTATGTTTTATTGTCACTATTGCTCCTTGTATATTTAATCTTCTCCCAACTTTAGTTTTTTTCTGATTCATCTTTCAGTAAGCTGGAGTGGTTCCTTAAAGTTGTGTTTTGTTTTCCAAGCCCTCATATATCAAAAATGCCCTTTTTCCTTTCTCACATACGAAAAATATATGTGAGGATCAAATTGTAAAATCAAAGTCCTTTATTCTTATGAATATGTAAATAAAATTCTTCTCACATAGCCTCCACTGTTGCAGATTGGATTATCTTATAATGATCTGAGTCACTTCCTTCTTTAAGTTACCTATTATTTTTCTGTAGAAGCTTATAAGATTTTGTTTTTATCCATGAAATTTATAAGTGTCACCAGGAGCCCCCAGGGTTACTGTCGTTAATTCTGTCTAGAGGTCAAATGCATGCCCTTCCCTCTAAGGAATGCAGGTGCACCAAGATGGTCTAGCCATCAACTATAAGCAGGGATCTAGTGAAGACAAATCATCAGTATTAGGGAGGTCTAGCACTAGGCAACCAGTCTGAACCATGGGCCTAAGTTGCAGCAACTGAACTCCTGGAGGGATTGAGTGGGGACAAAGCAGAACCCTAATTCCTAACCCTAAGCCCTCTGAGACTAGTGGGAAAGGAAACAAATTGGAAATACATAAGCAGGGATATAAATAATGGATCCAGTCACTGAAACTGGTGTATAAAATAACAGTGTGACCAGGGTGAGTAGGCACTGTCACAGAGTTTCAGCATTAGAAAACAAGAAAAAGTGCCCTTTCAAGAATGTAGGTGTACCAAAAGGGTCCAGTCATCAACAGACATTAATCTTGAAGGATCAGCCTCAGAAATCAGGGTAATAGGATTCCATTCCTGCTATTCTTGAAGTTCAGACCTAATTACTAGGTTTAATTTAGAAGGTATTTTCTATGTTTTTCTTCCTTTCTCCAGAATATATGTGACTACAATTCATGTTAAGCTCTCCACACATACCTCAGTCTAAGCCTCCTCATCTCTCCATTAATAGTAGCTGAAAAAGTGATCTTTTTTTTTTAACTTATCTATTCATGAGAGACACACACAGAGAAAGAGGCAGAGATGTAGCCGGAGGGAGAAGCAGGCTCCCTGAGGGGAGCCTGATGTGGGACTTGATCTCAGAACCCTGAGATCATGCCCTGAGCTGAAGGCAGGTGCTCAACCGCTGAGCCATCCAGGTGTCCCTGAAAAAGTGATTTTCACACAACTTATCAGAGAGAAATTTAGCCTCCACCCCACAGTGTGAGTGAACAAAATAGGACTGTTCTCAGAGTGTGTGTCTATGAGACAATAAAATTAGTCCATAGAGTTAAACGAAGTCATCTTCAAGTGGCTCTACCTCCCAGGCCCTTAGGCTGCAGACTGGATATCTTCACTGCCTTGGAGGGGAAGTGACATAATCACTTCCACTTATATTTCATTAGCTAGACTTACTCACATGATCCCACCTAGCCTCAAGGGAAAGTGGGAATGCAGTTGCTCCTATGAGAGGCAACAGTAACGCATATACCAAGGCAATTGTCGCCCCCCGCCCCATGCCAATGTAAAGAAGAATCTCTGACACTAAGGCTGAAGGTCAGACATGGGACTGGTAGTGAATTCACTGAAGTTTTATGCTTCTCCAGCAAGATTTCTCTTGGCAACACCAAAATATCAGGTTGCGCTTCCATTAACACACACACACACACACACACACACACACACACACCTGCCTGACACCCCTGACATAAGAGCAGTACACTTTATCAACAATGATCATGAACATTAGTTTCTAGACTAGCACATTGGATTGTCATTTTCCAAGGCTGACATTTACAACTCTCTTAACTTAGTGATGTTAGATACTCAGAATAATGGTACTGGGGCCTTGGAAATAATCGAAATGAGTTAAGTGCAGATATTGTTAAGCACCCTTTAGAATCATTGTCTGAAGTTTGTAGCTCATAGTTTTCCTTTAATTAAACTGCCTGCTCTATTCGGGTGTTTAAATTACACTGAATATGATGTACTGTCAGATGCTCTTAAGGTTAATGTAGAATTTCCCTCACTAATTTCCGTCTTTCATTCAACGTTTCTGTTCTGCTAACACAATGAGATGCAGTAAAATGAGGTTCCTTTCTTGTTGCTTTCTTAGCAATGTGAAGAGCACAGTGCATGCAATGCATGAACAGAAAATGAATTGTAAGAAAAGTTGCTGTGAAGACATCCAGAGCCCTCATTTGTTGTAACCCTTCATGTTTTGGAAATTGAAAGAGTTTTCTTGAAAAGGTTCAAGTGCTTCTACAAACCCGAAACCTCTCATCCAAAGCTAGCTCTCATCTCTGAGTTAGCCCCTAAACGCATCAGACGAGGAGATTCACTACAGCTTTGGCCTGAGATAAACAGCAGGCACACAGCCTGCCTTTGAGGGTCCTTGGTATGCTTCAAGGCCTCAAAAACAGTGACCTAGGCAACTGGCTCAGTGGGAAAGGGTGAAATCCAGACCATACAAAATGAGGAATTAAGGGAGGAAAAAGAAGATCTTAAACCAACAAGCACTGAAGAAGCTACAGCCTTCGTGCTGAAGTGAGATACTTTGTGTTAAATTTGAGGACCCAAATGACTGAACTTGAACTTCACAGGAATAGGCATGAGAATTTTTGCTAAGCCCCTCTCTACTAATCAGTGTAACAAATATTTTATCGTTTTATCTCTTTTCCATTTCCTATTTCTTATCCTCTCTTCCTCTTCTGTGGCATTTTCCTTTCTGTGACTTTCTGGATTTGCTGCTTTGTGAGTTGGCCTCACTGGTGACCAGAGGCACCAGACATGATTTAGCCTACTTGGGAGTAATCAAACTAAAGCTGTCACTGAAATTCTTGTCTTCCTTATAATTCTGCATTACCCTTGGCACACCTAATTTGTCTGACTAAATGCTTTATGAGAAAACATTGAAGAAGTGTTCACTGAGTCTTCTAGAAGTATTCAAGTACTACACGCCCTGAAACTGGGCCCTCTTGTGGGTCCATTGTCAAATGAGAATGGAGTGTCCAAGGGAGACAGAACATGAGAGACTCCTAACTCTGGAAAATGAACAAGGGGTGGTAGAAAGGGAGGTGGGCAGGGGGTGGGGGTGACTGGGTGACAGACACTGAGGGGGGCACTTGATGGGATGAGCACTGGGTATTATGCTATATTGAACTCCAGTAAATAAATAAATAAATAAATAAATAAATAAATAAATAAATAAAATAAAAAGTAAAAAAAAAGAGAGAGAATGGAGTGTCCCCGATTTCTGAGCTGCCACCCTTGCTGGAGCAGAGACATCAGTAGACATCCCCATGTACGAGCCTGGGATTCCAAGTCTGGATTGCAGAGTTCTCCTACTCCTAGTTCTGACACTATCTCCCCGAGGGTAGCCTTGGACAGGCTCTTCCTTCTGGACCTCGGTTTTCTCGTGTGATTTAAGACAGTTGAAAATAAATTTTGGTCACTGTCAATACCTTCCAATCAGCACTGATTGGAAGTGTTTGCTTGGGTCACGGTGTTCAGAAAGATTCTAAGTGTCCAGGTTCAATATTGTCACTGCACTCTGTTGTCACTGCATTATTTCTTTTTTTATTAAGATTTTATTTATTTATGCATGAGAGACATAGAGAGAGAGGCAGAGACACAGGCAGAGGGAGAAGCAGGCTCCACGCAGGGAGCCCGACACGGGACTCAATCCCGGGTTTCCAGGATCCTATCCTGGGCCGAAAGTGGTGCTAAACCACTGAGCCACTGGGGCTGCCCTTTTTTTTTTTTTTTTTTTTGACTGCATTATTTCATAATGGCTAAGAGCAGTAGTTAAGAGTATTGGATTTGGAATCAAAATTTCCTGGACCCCCTTACTAGGTGTGTAGCCATTAGCATGATACTTAACTTCCCTAAGGTTGTGTTCCCTCACCTGTAAAATGAGAATAATATTACATGCCTTAATATCGTAAGGAATGCATTAGACAAATCATATAAAGTTGATAGCACAAAACCTTACTGTGTGAGCCCATGGTCTGTATAGAAAACTATCTGCATGGCCCTCAACTCACAAGCCCAAATAAATATATAGCAAAATATCTGCCACAGGCAGAGGACTGAGGAGTAGTGCTCTACTAGTTAACATCCCAAGACCAAATACTTTCTAAGATGTTTTCTAGCTTTCAGGTTATGTTTCTGTGGATACCAGAACAGCACAGATTGAGGTTAACCACCTTAGCGGCATGTGCAGTGGAATTTATAGTAGGCATATGTGGGATGTTGACAGCTTTCCTTGATTGGCTACTTCAATTCAGTTCAGCCAGCTTTTAGAATTCTTTTAACTAGGCATGTCTCCCTACTTAAGAAACAGTTAAACAAAGAGGAAAAAAAAAACAAAACAGGTGATCATGTTGAACTTGTGGATTAACTTTACACCAAACTGATGTATATCAGTTGACTTATTATCAACTGGTTATATCTTTTTTATCTAATAAATTTAGTATTTTTGCAGTTTGGGTGCAGATATCACTTCCAATTCCAACAACTCAAACTCTCACTCTTCTATGGATTCCGGGAAAATCGTCATTCAAACAAAAATTTTTTGAATGCCTATGTGTCAGGCCTTGTCATATCCACTAAAGATATGAAATCATATAAGCCATGGCTCTTGGAGCTAAAGCACGTAGAATCTAAAAAACAAATTCTAATGGCATGCCTGGATTTGTCCTGCTCTGATTTTATATATTTAACAATTAGCCCTTTATTCTTTATGGTCAGTATTCCAGCATTCACAAACATCCAGTTCCCCTCTCCTTTCTGAACGCAGACAACTGCATTCCCACTCTCCCTCGCTACGTGGGAGCATGTGCTTAAAGCTAACCAATGAAATATGAGTGGAAATGATTCTATCACTTCCTTCCAAAACAGAACATGAGAGACTCCTAACTCTGGGAAACGAACAAAGGGTGGTAGAAAGGGAGGTGGGCGGGGGGTGGGGGTGACTGGGTGACGGGCACTGAGAGGGGCACTTGATGGGATGAGCATTGGGTGTTATTCTATATGTTGGCAAGTTGAACACCAATAAAAAAATTTTTTTAAATAAAAAAGATTAGGAGAAAGTCTTCATGCTTTCTCTTTCCTTGACGTTGGTGCTCCAGAAGTCCCCAGTTGAAATAGCCGCATCACAAGGTAGACCATCCATTGATCTGTGAACCTACCATACCCAATCTCACTGCCTGTTTGTATGGGATATGTAGAATGAGCAAATATGAGGCCTTCTTGTGTTAAATCACTGAGATTTTTAACATTCTTACTATAGCATAATGCAGATTACACTTTTTTTAAAGAGTTTATTTTTTAAGGAACTTCTACACCCAACATCAGCTCGAACTCACAACCCTGAAGTCAAGAGTCGCATGCTGTACCGATTGAGTCAGCAAAGTGGCTCACTTTTTTATTTTAAATAAAGGCTTCCAACCACAGACAGAGCATACATTCACCCATGCATATTAACTACCTTATCTTCTTTTAACCAAATGTTTGAGGTTGAAGAATATTTAAAACATTGCTTGTGCAATATGGGGCACAGGCTAAAACATCAAGAACATTTCAGTCCTATCACATAGAACTAGGCATGTCTCCCTACTTAAGAAACAGTTAAACAAAATATGTCTCCATTCTCTATTTTTCACGCAGCAGTGCTTTTATATACTTGCTTAGCTTATTTGTTAATGCTAGTAAATTGGGTGAATTATTTTTAGTATATTTAACACTGAAGTGGGCACATATTATGTTGTGATGAATAAATCCAATACTTCAAATCCTTTCTAAAGAAAACGCTGTTTTACTGAATTTTAGAGTCGAGAAATAACCTGTGTTGATAATATAGGGCTTCGTTATCGGAAGCTGATTTGAGAATAGAACACAATGTCACAAATCCCAGAGCACAGTCAAATCAAAGGTCATTTTCTCTGTAGCATACACGTGTTATTATAAACCACCGCAATTGATTTCCAAGTATTATTAAAACAACACAACTACTCTTTCATAATTAGAAATTTTCTGAGTGCAGATGGTGCCCAACTCACAATGGTTCAACTTTGACTAGCAACATGCAGTCTGATCCCGTCTTGTGAAGCTGAGCAGTGGCAGCAAGCTGCAACTTTCAATCAGCCATGCGATCACAAGGGTCAACAACAGAGACACTTAAAACCTTCTGAACCCACACAACCCTTCTGTTTTTCATTTTCAGCACCGTATTCAATCAATTACATGAGACAGTCAACACTTTGTTACCAAATAGGCTTTGTGTTAGATAATTTTGCCCAACCATAGATAGGATCATGTAAGTGTTCTGCGCACATTTAAGGTAGGCGAGTCTAAGCTATGATGTTCAGGAGGTTAGGTGTATTAAATCCATTATTGACTTAATATTTTTGACTTACAATAGATTTATTGAGACATCGTAAGTCGAGAGAGATCTGTATTCAAAATCTTTGCTCTTTTGCCAAGAAAGAGACATTAATGTATAAATAACTGGTAAATGTTAGATGAAATTAGAGATATCCAACATTTCTGTATACTAATAAGTGATGTAATAAGTTTGATAATACATTTACATGTTCATGTTGATTTTGCATGTATTTATAATTGAAAAATGACTAAACAAAGGAAGTGCTTTTCCTTTTATTATTATTTGTTTTAAGTATCATATGGGGGTATAGCTACATAAAATCAAACTCCAGGTGGAAATGGAATCATTCAATAAAATACAGGCATATTTTTCTTCTCCCTACCACCACATGACTGTTCAGAGACAGCTGTGTAATTGGAAACATTCTAAACTTCCATATTCTACTCATGAAACTTACAAACTAGTTGTATATACCTGACAGGAAACTAGAAACCAATCCACAAACAAGCTCATAACTTTATTAAAGCCTTACAGCCTGTATCAAAGTAAATCCTATGCTTACAGGAATGTATAAGCTCCTTGAGTTTTGCCCAATATCTGTCTCTACCCCCAGCCTATCCCCATCTCATCTAAAAGCATTCTTTGCCCTGGATCCAATAATTTCCAACCCTTTGAGGTCCTTCATTAACAATGGGGGTAATGTATAAGCTCCTAACCATGCTATTCAAGTTCCTCTAGAACGTGGTCCCTGATTGCCTCTCTAAACTCAGCTATTCTTCTGCCCCCAGCAAAATACCCCATGTGAGGTTTATCAAAGTGTGACCCATAGATTTGCCCTAGGAGATTCAGCTTAGATACCACCACCTCAGGGAAGCCTTCTCTGAATCCCCATATAGGATTGCATGACCCGCTTTGGTGCTCATTCTCTTTAAAGTACTTAGGACAGAACAACTGTCTTTCTCCTTATCCATTTTCTCCATAAAGGCTGAGAGCTCTTTGAGAGCAGGAATCTTTTCCTCTTCTCTTTTTTTCCCCCACTTCCTAGCAGTGATCCTGGCTGTCATAGAATGAGGAGGTAAGATGGAACTGTGCCCTGCTTACCAGTTGGTAGCTATAACCATAAAACACACAGCCAGTGGTGTGCTGGAACCAGATCATGCCAGCTTGTGAGAGGCAACTATGTACAACGCTTCTCAACTCTTCAGATAGTGACATCAGTTTGGTGGTTTGAAATTAGCTATGGTAGTTGAAAATGCCACAAAACATGGCTAAATGATACAAATCATATTTCTTTTCCCCTAGAGATGTGGTTATTTCCATTTACCATCACAGTGCTGCAAACAATTTATGTCTACTTTGGTAAAGTGGCAAATGGTGCAAATATACCACCTGATTACTTGATAATACTTTCTCCCCATCACATCTTCATGACTGGCTTGAAGATCTGTAGTTTTCTTCTGTAATAATTGCCTAAAAATCTGGGTAACTGATGATTCTATGTGTAGTAACTACATTGATTTTGTTAACTTTGTCATCTTAAGAACTGCATCAGATGAGTTGTGCATAAATTCCATAAATATTAGCGTGTTTTTTGGTGAGTGGTAGTGTTTATGACAAATGGGACAATACATTTATTTAGTTCCAACAAAAAGCAGTGAGTCTGTACCCAATCAGCTATTTCTGAAACATCCTCCAAATAAAAGTTTCAGGTCAATAGGCCTTCTACCAGATAGAAAGGGTTTTTTCCCCCAAGTTTTTTATTTAAATTCCAGCTAGTTAACATGTAGTGCAATATTAGTTTCAGGTATAGAACCAGGTAAAAGTTTGCACAGATCTTAAAGTACCCACTTCTCTTGTTGTGCTGCTATGAAAATACCAGATGGGGACTGCTCTAATCAGGAATTTTAATGGGAATGGTTCTCTCCCTACTACTTTCCATGGCTTATAAATAGACTCAGAAAAGAATTCGGGTTTTAAAAAGCATGATTTCAGACTATGAAAAATATTAGAGAAGTCCTAGAGAACCTTAGCAGCTAAATGTTTGCTATTGCACAGTTTAGTGGTTCCCCAAAATCACTGGGACTGGCCAGCCTAGATGCATCAGAATCACTTGGGAAGCCAGTTACAAATACATATCCCTGTACTCCATAACAGAAGGGTCTATGGTGAGCCCAGGGAATCTATTTTTTTTTAAAGATCCCCAGATAATTCCAGTCTATTGATTGTAGTTTTTAACCCTCAGTCCCCTCTTGGAAACATTTTGTTTTAGTTTACAAGTTTGTCTTCCTTTGACTTTAAAATATATGCTCTCAGATTTGAATAAAGACCATGAAGAGAAGTCAGAATTCATCAGTAACATCAACAAATGGCCAAAAAGGGTTTTTAATATAGAACGCAAGGTATTGAGCTTACACATGAAAAATGAGTAGGGAAATGGAAGAAATTATCTCAGTAATTTAGCTTCTCTTCCCCTTGGAGTATTTTCTGTGATGACCCACCCACATAATTGAAAGACAGGTGCTCTAATCATTGATTTTTCTGATAATTTTTCCAATTCTTTTTGAATGTGTACAACTGTTCTTAAATTGAAATAACAAAAATCAGAGGTATGGGCTTCCTGTGACTCTTCTTCTGGGAAAATCTTTGCTTATTGCCACATGATAGAACCACTCCTTAATGATTTTAAAGCCAGTTGCAAATTTGGAATTATTAGCAGAATCACAACCTAGTGTGTCACAAAATATATTATTGCTTTTTTTTCTTTTTTTCTTTTTTCTTAGAGATGTAGGGAGATGGATGTGGGCAGAAGGATGGAGGAGCAAAGGGAGAGAGAGAGTATCTTAAGCACGCTTCACATCCAGTGCAGAGCTCAACATAGGGCTCCATCTCACAACCCTGAGAACATGACCAAAATCAAGAGTCAGACACATACCTGACTGGGCCACTCAGGTGCCCCTACCATTGCTTTTCTGAACAGAATTTTTACTTATCTCAGTTGACTTTGCCTTTGCATCCACCTCTCAAGTATTACATGTAGATTTAAAAAGAATTAGATACATGAAGACTCCTGACTCTGGGAAACGAACTAGGGGTGGTGGAAGGGGAGGAGGGAGGGGGGTGGGGGTGAATGGGTGACGGGCACTGAGGGGGGCACTTGACGGGGTGAGCACTGGGTGTTATTCTGTATGTTGGCAAATTGAACACCAATAAAAAATAAATTTATTATTAAAAAAATTAAAAGAATTAGACTACACAGGAGCTATGAGTTAATACTTTGCTTTACTTTAGACTGTATCATTCTCTTAGGACATAAACACTTGTAACAGAAACAGAGGGTGTTTTCTTTAACACCCCTCAAGTACATAACCATTATCACTTTTGTATTTGGTTACACATTTTCTTTGACAATGAGGTTTCTCTGGTCTATAGCCATAGATTTATTATGCTATTGTGTTGTTGAATGCCTCCAAATGTCATTATAACAACATGTAATCTTTGTCCTAATTCATAAAACATTTAAAAAATTCATGCCAACATTTGGAGTCCCTAGGAGTACCCTATTTCTAAAAATAATGATATTAAGACTTAAAATCATGGGCAACAATATTTAAATATAGGAAGTATTTTGACTGTGGGTTGTGTTTTTCAGGTTTTGTTTTTTGTTTTAGTGGGTTTGTTATGTTGTGTTTTGTTTTTTCGGATCTGCATCATTGACTTTATCACCTTGGTTCTATGGTTCTAATGTCTTGTCCAGAGCCACTCATTTAATTACTTTTTCAAAACATTCATAACACAACATGGCTATAACTATATAGCTGCTGGCCTTTACTGGAATTATAATGAAGATCAATTATAGTATTTGATCTGGCCTTCCTTTCTAAATGCTACCATTAATTCAAATTAAAATGCTATGTCAATGTGCTTCCTACCATACAAGGAAATGAAGACATCTTTTATGACAATAGAGATAATTTGGGATGATCAGGATAAGAATAGATACTGTTATCTTTATTTTCACAAAAACTTAAGTCAAAGGTTAAAATAACCAGAATATTACAAATATTTTGGAACTTAAAATAAGTTAAGTTGACTCTAGTGAACTAGAATTAGACACTAGTCATATAAATAAGTATACTATGATAGAGTGGAAAAGGCCTTGTGGCAAAAGTAAAGAGTCTTGAGTTCTAATTTAGGCTAGGCTACTATCAAGCTATATGGCTTTGGAAAAAATTTTTAATTTTGGGGGGCATCAGTTTTGTTGGTCATGATATAAGGATATTGAATTGGATGATCCTTTCAATCTTATGAAACACTAGTGATTTGGATGGTGGAAAGTAAAATCACTTAAAATTGGTAAACTCTAATGGTTGGGAGTCATTTCAGCATGATAGTTTGAGGCCACAGAGGGCTGGAAACATGAGAGCAAGTGTTTTCAAAGATTTTATTCAAGAACAAGCTGGAAATAGTTGTTGATCATGACACCGTACAGTTATCTATATCCCAGAATTACAGCTAGCAAGGTCCTCAGAATAAGAGCAAACATATCTAGAAAGAAACCCATAAAGCAGAAATAGTGGGGAAAAAATACTTTTAAGTTGATTAGAGACAAAAATAGCACTGCGACCCAATTTGGATTCAGTTTACAAAAATAATTGTAATGCGGTTCAATCTAAAGTGGTTGTTCCTCCCGGGCAAAGGCAAAAGTTGAAAAAAAATTGACAAAATTTAAAAATAGGTCAAGAACTACCAAATGTATGGTTCCCATCCCAGACTGTGAAAGTGTGAAAAATGAATCGGAATACAGATACAGAAAATGCATATATAATTTGAAGAAGAGACTCAGCTGAGAAACATGAGGTGCAGATTTAGAATCTAGCTCATCTTTGAGATTTAAATACTTATGATGGATTTCCACTAGCTGGAAATAATAGGATGGAGAAGTATTTAATAAAAAGAGCTCTTTTGGAAAAAAAAAAGTACTTAAGCAATGCTACAGAATGACTTCAGCTCAGCACAAACACATGTAAATTTCTTAATTTTGCTTCCCTTCCTAGATGGATCATCTTTTTGTTGGGTGGGAGGGGCCAAGGAGGGAGTAACATAATTCAGTCAAAAGGTAACTGGCCACATTTAAGACCTACATAGATCCTTTCAATTACAAAATATACTCTTATTTCAGGAAATGTTAAATTGTGAATGTCAGAAATACAGTGATTGGTCCACTTTTCCTCTCTCCCTCTTCCCCAGCTCATTTATTCTATTCAATACCTTCATCCTTCTGTAATTGTTTTTGGTGAGATAGGGGTCACCATTGGCCCCTTGAGTATGATCAATCCCCAATCAATCTTAGTCATAATAACATTTATCTTTGAACCACATCCTTAAACCTTTAAATTATTTTCTTTTTTTTTTAATTTTTATTTATTTATGATAGTCACAGAGAGAGAGAGAGAGAGAGAGAGAGAGAGAGGCAGAGACACAGGCAGAGGGAGAAGCAGGCTCCATGCACCGGGAGCCCGACGTGGGATTCGATCCCGGGTCTCCAGGATCGCGCCCTGGGCCAAAGGCAGGCGCCAAACCGCTGCGCCACCCAGGGATCCCTCTTAGCTTCTCTCTTTCATACTGTATAGTAGATTGGATTGAAAACCTAGCTCTGGCACTAAATAGTTTGATGACCCTGGGAAATCATTTTCATACGTTCCTCAATTCCCTCATCTATAAAATGAACATCCATAAGGTCCCATTTCAGTCCACAGTTTGCTGGATTATATTCATGTCTTCTCATGTGGATATCACTTGCATGCTTTGATCACCATCTTTATACTTCTGCAGTCCTTTTTGGGATTCAGTATGCATTTATTCATGGGCAACATCCCAAGAGAAGCATAATATTCCAAATAAGAAAAATTAGCACAATCCAGGTATTTAAATCACACATTATTTAACCATTTGCTCATTGAATAAATATTACTTAGGAGAACAAAGATTCTACTAAGGGCCGTTAGGATAGAGAGCTCCAAGTACAATGAAGGAACAGACAAGAAAACATAAAATTATAGTATGACGAGTGCTGTGATAAGGACACAGGGCCTAAAGAACAGAAAAGGAGCAAAAGTTGAAGGTTTTCTGATTACATAAAATTCAGGAGAGTTTTTTGAAATATACCACTAGCTTATAAATTTGTTTTGAAAATTTATAGCCAAAATGGTGAAGAGATGGCTTTTATTTTATAGACATTTAAATGGAAATACATATAAAGTAAGGCTAATGTGAATATTCAGCAGGCTCACTGGAGTCAATAAATCATGTTTCTTTGAAAGTATCAACCATAAACAAACTAGAACAGACTAACCAGAAGCTATGACAAGAAGACAGAAAAGAGGATATGGCTGCACTATCACAGAACCACACTGAATATGCACTTTGAAAGGTACACTAAGGATGTATTTATTAAGGCCACAAAGAGAACCATACATTATGTTTGCTGGATTTGAGTACCTTGCCTCTTTGTGTGATTAATTATTCCTGTCAACTTCAAATCTGAAAATGTGGAAGGAAAATATAGGGTGCCTCAAGAGAAGGACTATGGAGAATTCCTACAGATCATCCCCTCACCTCATTTTTAATAACTAATAAACACATTTCTCTGTTAAGTCTGTCAGCTAAAGAAAGAAAGGAATGAGAACTGAACACTTCAATAATGTCTACAGAAGTAGAGCACTGAGATCATTATCTAATAGGATCTGGGGATGAAGACTTCTAGAAAAGCAGAAGGAACTTGGGCTGGGTCATCTGGATACGTGGTCTACAGTGATTACATTGCTTAAGCAAATGTTCACCTCCCCCCTTTTACTTTCCAGTTGATTCTGTAGTCCAAAAATACAACCCCTATTTGCTTCTCATAGGAAAGTCATATGCAGCATTAAAACAATTATCCAGGTGATTCCAGACCGTAGCTCCTAACTAGGACATCTTTGAAGAAAAGGTGCTCATTTCCTTAATTTTTGTAAGTTTGTGATGCCTCTGATTCTTCATGTCACATGTTCAGAACACATCTGATTTCACCTGAAGGAGCAGTGGACACTCTCGTGTGAACTCAGAGTCATCTCATGGGGGCAGCATCCTACCTCAAGAGCTTGCCATGTTGTCTTTCTGCTTTCTTTCAAGGGCCTTCCCCAGTGGTAAGAGGATAAGAATGTTCTTTCCACATAGAGAAATATGAGATTGTTATCTCCAAGAATAGTTCTTAACCAACAGAACACAAAAACCAATGGATATGTTATCCTGCCTCTGTCATGTAGACAGTTCTAACAGGAATTCTGTACACTTTTCAGGAGATCCCAACACAATTGAACCCCTATTGCCCACAACGGTGGTCCCAATCTATATATTGGTTTTTCCTCCTACCGTGACTTCCTCTCTCTGGTCCCTTATTCCTGCTCCTGGAATTAACTCCCAAATAAACTACCTGTACTTGGATCTCCGTCTTCAGCTCTACATTCAGGAGAACCTAAAATAAGATCGTGTGATAGAGAAATTGTTCTGTGTTCATCATAGTTAACCCTTCCTGAGTGCAAATGAAAAAAGCACTCACTAGCTTCCTTGAAGTAATGCTAGGGTGCCTATGACACAATTCTGAACTGTGCAATGTCAACAGAAGTGACTGAACCTGTTAAAAACTTCCTGCACAGTATTTCAACCCACTTTTCCTCTGTCTTGGAAACCTTGGGTATTACATGTTCCAAATGGCATAGTCATAAGATGGAGGACAGCCATCTGACCTGTATAGGCCTTTGCTTGAATAAGAAATTTTTATTATCATAAATTGCTGATATTCCATGTTTGTTACTCAAAATAGTATTTCTTATCCTAACATACTTGGTTAATTGTAGCATATCCTATACCATATCCTAGATGGCAAAAAATGATCTGCATATTTAAACTTTAGAACCGGGCACAGCAAGTGTTCAAACCATGTTTGTTTAGTTGAAAGTACGAATAAATGAATGAACCCTACCCTGTATCTATCTGAATACATATATATACACAGTTTCGTTTTATATACATATATTTATATTAATTTGTATATATATTATAGTATATATGTATTTTTATATATTATCTATGTAAGTATACATATAGTATTACATTATGTGTGTGTATATATATATATATGTATATATAATATTATCATTTTGTTGCTAGCAACCTGCAAGCAGAGGTAAAGTCTCAAAAATTTTATCCTTAACATGGAATGATCTCAATAGTTTCTTGAGGAGTGATGAATAATCTCAGCACCCAAAACACCTCTCTAAAGAGAACCACATTATTCGTTTAAAAAAATACTGTTGGTTCAAATAAATATATATTTTAAAAAAACAAATGAATTTGGGGTATTTTGAGGGTATGGGATCAGCTGGTTTGAAAAAATATAAAAGACTAGTCAGTTCTATTAAACAAACTGAGCAGTTTCTGTTTGTTTTATTTTGTTTCAACAAAATATCTTAGTTTGATCTAACCGACCCGTTATTTTGGTACTGTCTGGAGAGAGTAAAATAGAATTTTGCTAGATTTCTAGTTCTTTTTAATTTTTTTCCAATACTTCTGAAATTTTGTCTCGCATACAATCAATTCACTATGAAGATTTTTTTCTCTTTTTTAAGATTGACTTATTTATTTGAGAGAGAGTGAATGACAGCATGAGCAGGGGCAGGGGCACAAGGAGGGAGAAAGGGGAAGCGGACTTCTTGCTGAGCAGGGAGCCCACACAGGGCTCAATATCATGACCTCGAGATCACGACCTGAGCTGAAACCAAGAGTCAGACACTTAAGCAACTCAGCCACCCAGGAGCCCCTGAAGAATTTTTCAAAAAGTCACTCAAATTTTAATTATCGAATCTTAAGATGACTTAAAGAATTATGGACATTCCTATTCTGTGCTATCTATGCAGAAAAGGTTTGGCACACCTATTCAAAATGTCAATAAAAAATGTTGAAGGATAGTAAACTGCTTAGAGAAACAAATGCTTCCAAGGACATGAGCAAAATCTACCTGAATACAAACAAGGAGTCGGTTACAAATTATCCTTATCTATTAATTAAAATAAAGCTCATTAAACGTTCTATTAGATTATGCTTTACTGATATTATTGAAATTAGTTTAGAGCAATAAAATTTATATAGATTAAAGTGAATTCTAAATACTGAAGGCATTTCACCAGTTCAGACTGGCCCTCTCTCTAATGAGTCTACTTACCAGTGCTTTACAATGTCTGAAGAAAGGTAATTTTGAGGAAATAATGTGTTCTTTATTGATTTTGTGCAGTGCAAGTTTTTATCTTCAGAATACTTAGGCCTTATCTCTATAGATATGTGCATACATTTACTTTTATTGAAATACTCAGAAATTTCTACTTAACGAATTTCCAATGTAGTCTACATGTCTTTACCAAAAGGACAAATCTTTGACTATTTGGCCTTTCGTCCATGGGACCATTTTTATTAGTAAGTAGTGATTGATTTGAATGAAAGTTTCCATTTTCTTTAGATCACTTGCAAAGCGCTCTCTCTCTCTCTCTCTCTCTCTCTCTCTCTCTCTTTCTCTCATAGTTAGACACAAGAGAGAAGGAAAGTGTCCTGGAGAGTTAGAGTATTTGGTTACCCCAAAGTAAGGCAGATGCTGTGCTGTTGCACTTTAGAGGACTCCTTCTCTATCATTGGCCTTCCATTCTAGTAGGTTCCATCCTGGCCGTATTTGCACAGGGATTCACATGAAAAGCATTATCGGAGACCAACAACATGGACTTGTTTTGAATGTTGCCTGCAAGTCACATCAGTATAATGTGGATGTGGATCATCCACAGTGTGGATGGAAGACTTGCTGCCAACATCTGCCATCCAATTTGATCTTGGGAGTTTTCTGGCACATTGAACATGACATTTATTTAAGTGTTAGACATCTATTATTCTTTTCTGACCAAAAGCTCAAAGAACCAAGTACAGTGGCATGATTTGACCCTAGACATCTGGTCTATAAGTATAAGCATGATGACACGTTCCACGAAGCTATCAAATTGGAATTCCTGACTGTGTGGCTAAGGGTGCCACCACTGAAAAGTCTAAGGATTTTGAAGGAGTCCAGCTTCACAAATTAATCAATGTAATACAACTTGACAAAAGATAAACATTAAAAGGCTAGAACTCTGTGTTTTGTTACCGCTTGGCTTAGCTTCTTTGTTGTTAGGCATTTTGCTCAGGTAAGCATATCTAGGAAGGCCTTACTCTCCAAAGAAAAGCAATCTTGTGTGGACTCTGGCAAAAACAAGCCACAAGTAAAGCAAATTACATGCTAGGGCATATAAATTTACAGTAAGTCATGTAAATTAGAAGGTGATACACCTGCAAGGCAATGAGGAAGCTATAATAAAATCTTCTCAGGGACAGCAAGACTGTGAAGATTAGGAAGGGGATGGATAACATAATGAATATTGATTGCACATGAATAAATGTGCTGCAGAATTTTCAGCTACCATATGCAGTTATGAAGTCATAGACTGCGTACCATGTGGTCTCAATTGTCATAATTTTGGTCCAGAAAGTGCTCTACGAAATAATCAGCTAAAATCTATCAATGTAACTGTAGTTTAAAATCCAGTTTTGCGAGAGATGCTTTAAAAAGTTAGCAAAAATTCTTGATGCTTTATGAAGGACAACGTTATAGAGTGAAATTCAGTAATGAATGTGCATTTGTGGACAGATTCTAGAACATCAAGTCATTCAGGAATCTGTATCTCTTAAAACCCCAAACCTCAAAAATGCAAGAATAATAATGCATTCAACAGGACCATTCTGAAATGATAAGAAGGAAAGGAAGTGGTACAACCAACACTGGACTTCACTTGCCTTCTCCTGTTCTCCAGGGTTCATCTCTGTTTGCTGAAAAACTGATATGTTACACATTTGGAGGATCCTGTTGCTGTAGTTCTCTTACTCAAATATCATAATGTCTATGATGATATAGTTGCCATCACCAACACTGTCATTTTTAATTAACCTCCTTAAAAATGTCTGTGTTACAAGTCACAAGAAACTAGTATGAAGTCATACCAGGGTGTATTTGAGTCTTCACATTTGACATGGGCCAAGTTACTTAACCTTCCCACAAGTGGTTTGTTCATCAGTAGCTTGGTGGTGATAGCACCTACATCAATGGGTTAGTATGAGAATTATGTGAGATGATCCACACAAAGGGTGAAGCTGTTTCTGGCACTCTCCACCTTGTTTGTTGTTTTTTTTTAAGATTTTATTTATTTAACTGAGAGAGAGAGAGAGAGACCACAAGCAAGGGGGAGGGACAGAGAGAGAGAGGGAGAAGCAGGCTCCCCACTGAGCAGGGAGCCCAACTCAGGACTTATTCCCAGGATTCCGGGATCATGACCTGAGCCCAAAGCAGATGCTCAACCCACTGAGTCACCCAGGTGCCCCTCCACCCTGTTTTTTATACCATTTCATTTTAATAGATGTCCCTGAGAGGAACGAAGTCTCTGCTTCCATGTATCTCCAGCTACGTAACTGCACGTTTCATTCGGACAGCAAGTGCCTTCAACAACAGTTTGCCAATTTTATTTAAAGTGCAGACCCTGGAGTCAGGATGCTGGGGATTCAAGCTGTGACTTACTAGCTGCGTGGCTTATATAAGGTGGTCGGTCTTGCTTAGCCTCGGTATCTTCATTTGTAATGAGGGATGACACTGGCCCCTCCATCACTGAATTCTCATGAGGAGTAACTTCAGTTCTGTAGTTATATAAAGCACTTACCACTTTCTGCCACATGGTTAGCCCTCAGTCCATGGCAGGCATGTTGTGATTACTATTATCATGAGTTTTATTATTACTGGATACTTATTATGTGCAGTACTGTAATAGGTGGGTAAATAAAAGGAGTGAGAGCCCTAGCGGTCGAAGCACTTAGAAATTTCTTTCAATGTTTTTTTTTGGTTTGGGGGTTTTGTTTTGTTTTTGTTTTTGTTTTTGTTTCTGGTCAAGTACTTCTGTACTGGGTACTGCCGTAGGCACAGGGGATTTGGCGGAAAGCAAAAAAGACAAAATTCCTACCTTAAAAAAACTTGTATTGGCCAATTGAGGACTATCTTCATGATGCATCACTTCAGTAGGGGAGCCCTAAAAACAATTTACATTTAAAGTGCAGTGCACTTGATGGGATGAGCACTGGGTGTTATGCTATATGTTGCAAATTGAACTCCAATAAAAAAAATGCTCAAAAATAAATAAATAAATAAATAAATAAATAAATAAATAAATAAATAAAGTGAGTGTGATGACAAGCCAGGGCCCAGGGAGGAGGTAAACAAAGAGAAGGGGCACTTAACCCAGTTTTGTGGAAGGAAAACTGAGGAAAGTATCCTGGTGGTAGTAATGTCTATGCAGAGCCTTGTAGCACTCATTTATTGACTTAACAAGTTCTTACATAATGCCTGCTATGTGCCAGGGGAATGGTTCTAAGCACTTTACAAATGAGCTATTACTCTTTTAATTTAATTCATTTACTTCTTCTAATAACTCCATGAAGTGGGGAAAATGAACCACACATGGGTTAAGTAACTTGCCCAAAGTCAGGAAACTAGAAAGTGGTTCCATAGTTTGTGCTCTTAACTGCAGTGTGCTATGCTGTTTCTCCCTCTGGCTATGTTTGTATAAGGTGTGCGTTGGGGTGAGCTGGGGTGCAAATCAAGCATAGTAGGAGCAGTCAGTAGTCCACGAAAGGCTTGGAGACTTTTGACTTTAACGGAGCAATGTTATGAAATCAGAAGAAGATCAAGAAAGAAAAGGGAGAGCGATTCGGAAGATTCTAGAAAGCCAGGAATTTCGGGTAATCTGTTCCCAGTTGGCACTCCAGTCAGTGTTATGTGACTCCACATTACAATACACTGATGTGATGGAAGTATATTTTATAGGTTCTAATATAGATCAAGGGACATGATTATTTTATTAAGGATACGCATTGCATGTGAGGTCCTAGAATTGAAATACTTAATGTCCTCTCCTGGATCTTACAGTTAATTTTTTTACAGATTCAATCGTGGTTATTTGTACTTAAGGTATCTTTTTTGTAAGTAGCCACGAATTATGTTCTTGTTAGGAACGCCTAGCACGCTCAGATAAAGTGTTGTCAAAAGTTTATAAATAACAGAAGTAAAATGAATGAATCGCTGAAGTAGGACTTAGTAAAAATTTATTGTGCACACACCAAAAAGACAGTTTGCCAACCAAGAACACTCAAACCAAAACATGGAAAAAGGCTGAAGTGTGTGTTGTTATAAAGCAGCTTATATAGTAAGAAGGCAGTGGCTGTTTCTTCTTCACAGTGATTGGTCATAATATTTGAATTTTCTTAAATGATAGGGAATTGGTCAGTGGTTATCTCACAATCGACCTTGAGAAACATTTTAAGTTTTGCTTATGACTTCCAGAGGCATAAGCAAGAAATGACCCGGGTCAACTCAGTCGTACAAAAATAAGCTAAATTAAGCTTTGTGTGTATGAGCAAACTGGTTTTCTCTGCTCAGGGAATTTTCAAGGTTAGACACTGTTTGTTTTTGTGTTTATTTTAACAATGGGATTGCCAAAGGGTAACCCAAATGATCGACATAGAGCTACATGTTCAGGAAAAAGCCTAATTCTAGTTTTCTTTTTTCCCATGAGAAATTTTATATTTCCTCAGTAGATGCCAGTAGCCTAGAGTAGGTTCTCCCTAACTATTCTTTGAACGACTGGAATTTCTACTTCACGAAGGCTCTGGCTAGAACAGTCAATGTCTACAAATAAGACTTGTAACTAATGTACCTTCAATAGATACTCATAAAATACAAGCTACTTTTGTCTAAAAAGAAAGAAATGGTCATGGAAAAATAATCAAATTGCCTTATGATGTATAAAATATAAAAAGTCACTTCCTTCCCCTCACCAGAAACGCTAATCCTAGTGTCAGAAAAAATGGCTAAAGTTTTTAGTGTAATTTGCCCAGAAATAATGTATACAGATAGAAAGCTAAACTTATATATAAAATGGTATCATACCACACATACTCTTCTGCAACTTTTCTTTTGCACTTCACAGTGTATGTTAGGCATCTTTCTTATACATTTCCCTGAATATTATAAATAGTATTATCTTGCAGATGTGCCATGATGTACATAACCAATAAGACATTGAAAATGCTGTCGTTTTCCCCTCTAACATGGATGTTGCAACAGACACAGTTCTATACATGTAGTTGATCACAGGTGCAAATTTATCTGTATAGTAAATGCTTAAAGAACAAATCAAAATGTGAGACAAGATTCCATCAAAGTCCTAGAGGAGAACACAGGCAACACCCTTTTTGAACTTGGCCACAGCAACTTCTGGCAAGATACATCCATGAAGGCAAGAGAAACAAAAGCAAAAATGAACTATTGGGACTTCATCAAGATAAGAAGCTTTTGCACAGCAAAGGATACAGTCAATGAAACTAAAAGACAACCTACAGAATGGGAGAAGATATTTGCAAATGACGTATCAGATAAAGGGCTAGTTTCCAAGATCTATAAAGAACTTATTAAACTCAACACCAAAGAAACAAAGAATCCAATCATGAAATGGGCAAAAGACATGAAGAGAAATCTCACAGATGAAGACAGAGACATGGCCAACAAGCACATGAGAACATGCTCCGCATCACTTGCCATCAGGGAAATACAAATCAAAACCACAAGGAGATACCACCTCACACCAGTGAGAATGGGGAAAATTAACAAGGCAGGAAACTACAGATGTTGGAGACGATGTGGAGAAAGGGGAACCCTCTTGCCCTGTTGGTGGAATGTGAACTGGAAGACCCACTCTGGAAAACTGTGTGCAGGTTCCTCAAAGAGTTAAAAATAGACCTGCCCTACGACCCAGCAATTGCACTGCTGGGGATTTACCCCAAAGATTCAGATGCAATGAAACCCCGGGACACCTGCACCCCGATGTTTATAGCAGCAATGTCCACAATAGCCACACTGTGGAAGGAGCCTCGGTGTCCATCAAAAGATGAATGGATAAAGAAGATGTGGTCTGTGTATACAATGGAATATTCCTCAGCCATTAGAAATGACAAATACCCACCATTTGCTTCAACATGGATGGAACTGGAGGATATTATGCTGAGTGAAATAAGTTAATCGGAGGACAAACAGTGTATGTTCTCATTCATTTGGGGAATATAAATAATAGTGAAAGGGAATATAAGGGAAGGGAGAAGAAATGTGTGGGAAATATCAGAAAGGGAGACAGAACATAAAGACTCCTAACTCTGGGAAACTAATTAGGGGTGGTGGAAGGGGAGGAGGGTGGGGGGTGGGGGTGAATGGGTGACGGGCACTGAGCGGGGGCACTTGACAGGATGAGCACTGGGTATGTTGGCAAATTGAACACCAATAAAAAATAAATTATTATTAAAAAAAAAGAAAGAGAAAGAAGAAAAAAGAAAGAAAGTAAGAAAGAAAGAAAGAAAGAAAGAAAGAAAGAAAGAAAGAAAGAAAGAAGAAAGAAAGAAAGAAAGAAAGAAAGAAAGAAAGAAAGAAAGAAGAAAGAGAGAGAGAAAGAGAGAAAGAGAGAAAGAGAGAAAGAGAGAAAGAAAGAAAGAGTGGCACCTGGGTGGCTCAGTCAGTTAAGTGTTTGGCGCAGGTGGTGATCTCCGGGTCCTGGGATCGAACTCTGTGTTTAGAAGTGAGTCCACTTGTCCCTCTCCCTCTGCCCCTCCCCTCATTGTGTCCAGCTCACTCTCTCTCTCTCTTTCTCTCTCTTTTAAATAAATAAATAAATAAATAAATAAATAAATAAATAAATAAATAAAATCTCTCTCAAATAAATAAATAAAATAAAAAGTAATCTCTCTTTTCGAATATGTCATCTTTCTTTAGACTGTTGTAATATCTTTGTCACGCAGAAATTTTTAAGATTTATTATAATCAAATTACCATCCTTTTCTTTTGTCACTTAACGGATTTTTTTTCATATTGGATAGGTCTTCTCTCCAAGTGTACACATAGATTTTCACATGTTTCCATCTGGTCTATTTCTGCTTTTTCCCATTTAAATATTTGATCTATCTGCTATACACCTCAGAGTAAAGAGGGAAGTAGGAAATAAGATTTACAACTACGTACAAACACAGCTAGCCGGTTGCCCCAATATCATTTATTTTTTCCAGATACTGAAATATAATTGACATTTAACACTACGTGAGTGTAAGGTGCACAATGTGATGATTCGACGCACATATATATTGTGATATGATCGCCACAATACGGTTAGCTAACCCAGCCTTCATCTCATATATACTCATATAATTTACATCTCATATAACATTTTGTTGTGGCGGTGGTGAGAATATTTAAGATTTACTCTTAGCCACTTTCAAGTATACAATATAGTATTGTTAACTATAGTCACCATGCTGTACATTACATCCTCTTATAACTGAAAGTTTGTACCCTTTGACCAACATCCCATTTCCCTCACTGCCTAGCACCCGATGACTACCAATCTCCTCTCTGTTTCTATGAATTCAGCTTTTTTTTTCTTTTTAGATTCCACATATAAGTGAAATCATACAATATTTGTCTCTCTCTGTCTAGCTCATTTCACTTTAGCATAATGTCCTCTAGGTTCATTCACATTGTCACCGATGGCAAGGTTTCTTTCTTTTTTTCTGGTGAAATAATATTTCATTGTATACACATTGAGTAATCTATTTTCCCCATTGTTAAAGATATTACTTTACCACATACTAAATTCCAGAAGTGTTTGGATCTATCAGTCAGTTCAGCCCCATAATCAGTTATGATTATTGTTGTTTTATACAACGTTGTCGTATATATAGTAATCCTAGTTCCCTTTCTTTGCTCTTCTTTTTCAGAGGATTCCTTGCTGTTCTCATATTTTCTTATCCAGATGAACTTTAGAATAGTTTTGTTAAGTTGTATTTAAAATAATACTAGTTTTGATTAGACTTACCTATAACAAATTGATTAGATTTAAACAGAATCAATAATTTTGAATATTGAAGCTCACTGCCCAACAATTTGATGTATGTTTCCACTTGTTTAAAGCTAATTTTTTTTAATAATAAATTTATTTTTTATTGGTGTTCAATTTGCCAACATACAGAATAACACCCAGTGCTCATCCCGTCAAGTGTCCAGAGCCTCGGTAAATTTTTATAGCTTCAAGTTGATATGAATGCTGTGCATTTCTTATATTTATGCTAGATTTTTTAAAATTTTCTTTTTTTAAAAAAAGATTTTACTTACTTACTTATTAATTAATTAATTAATTTATTTATTTATTTATTTACTTACTTACTTACTTATTTGACAGAGAGAGAGCACAAGCAGGGGGAGCAGCAAGCAGAGGGAGAGGGAGAAGAAGCAGGCTTTCCACTGAGCATGGGGTCATGACCTGAGCCAAAGGTAGACCACGGTTAACCAACTGAGCTACCCAGGCTCCCCTAAATTTTATTTTCAATAAAAATATATATATTTAAGTTGTACAACACTGATGACTTGATACATACATACATACATATATATACACACACACAGTGAAATGATTACTCCAGCCAAGCTAATTAACACATCCTCTCCACATGTAGTTACCATGTTTTGTGTATGAGAGCTCTGAAATCTACTCTTTGAGCAAATTTCCAGTATTTAATACAGTATTATTAACTATAGTCACCATACTGCACATCAGATCTCTAGACTGATTCATCCTACACAACTACAACTTTGTACCCTTTGATCGATAGCTCCCCAATTTCCCCCCAGGTCTCCATCCCTGGTAACCACTATTCTACTCTCTGCCTCTGTGTACCTGACTTTTTGAGATTCCACGTATAAGTGAGATCATACAGTTTTTTCCTTTTTCTGTGTAGCTTATTTCACTTAGCACTATATCCTGCAGGTTCATCTATGCTGCTGCAAATGTTAGGATCACTTTCTTAAAAAAAAAAAAGATTTTATTTATTTATTCATGAGAGACACAGAGAGAGAGAGAGAGAGGCAGAGACATAGGCAGAGGGAGAAACAGGCTCCATGCTGGAAGCCAGATATGAGACTCGATCCCGGGACTCTGGGATCACGACCTGAGCCAAAGGCAGACGCTCAATCACTAAGCCACCCAGGTGTCCCAGGATCTTTCTTTCTTAAGGCTGAATAATATGCCTAGATGTTTTAGATCATATAGCTACAGATGATTGGGAGTTTTCCTCCATTTTATTTTGTACCTGATTAGCTTTTATATACAGAAAAACCATGAGTTAATTTTATTGATTTTGTAATCAGAACCTCACTAAATTCTCTTATTGTTTCTTTTTTTAATTTTTATTTATTTATGATAGTCACACACACACACAGAGAGAGAGAGAGAGAGAGAGAGAGAGAGAGGGAGGCAGAGACACAGGCAGAGGGAGAAGCAGGCTCCATGCACCGGGAGCCCGACGTGGGATTCAATCCCGGGTCTCCAGGATCGTGCCCTGGGCCAAAGGCAGGCGCTAAACTGCTGCGCTACCCAGGGATCCCTCTCTTATTGTTTCTAATAGGGTTTCAGTTTATCTTCTTGGATTTCCCAGATGAATAACCATATTATTAGCAAATGTGGGTAATTTTGTCACTGCTTTTCATTTCTTTCATTTGACGAGTTGTGTTGGCTAGTACATCTAGAAATGTATGTTACCGTGATAGTCTTAGCTTTGCCTTGTTCATCATCAGGCTATTTTTCTTTCCATTTTATTTACTTTATTACTGTTTTGGTATGCTGGAGGGATTGCTTATACCATTTATAAGGTTATAAAATTCTAGATTTAATTCAGTTTGTGTTTTTTCTCCTTTTGGTAATATTGAAGGTTTATAGTCTTTGTTTTCATACTTCTCTTTAACTTTCTAAATTTAAATAATATGATTAAACACCTACTCATTGACGTATCAAGTTAAATGATATCTCTTGGTGTCTCTCCAAGGATAAGGAAGATATTCTTAAATATCTTCCCATTCTCCTCCTACCTTACACCTCCACATTTTTGTCAGCTCTATTATAATTTTTACATTGTCAGTGTTCATAACATTTGCCTTCTGTTCTATAATTCCTACCATTTTTCATTTTAAATTCCAAATATTAATGGACTCAATACTTGATGATGTCTCTTTCATACCATGGCTTCTCCTTTTTTTTTTTTTTTTTTTTCGGTCCTTAATTTTGCTTTGCTGTCTGGGTTGACTGGATTTTTGCCTTCAGTACATTTTTGCAAAAGGGATTTATGAGCACTACTGTTCTGGCAGAAATTCTACATATGTTTGAGGATCACTTCTTAGTTTCATTAAAGATGGAGGGTCTCTTCTCTTAATCTTTTTACTATTTTGTGGAGGATTTTATTGAAGGAAATAGAGTGGAAATGTTATTAATCTGTCATCTTGTAGCAAAAGTCTCCTGAATTACTGCTTCTTAATTAACTGCTTACTCCATGAAATGGTAAGTTCAAAAATGTTGGACTCCTAGATCTGCCGTCTTCTAGCCATGGAGATTGGGAATGTTACTTAATCCCTCTGAACCTCAGTTTCCTTATTTTAACATAGGGGTTATAAAAGAGTGACCATATTTACAGTTTTCCTAGAAAGGCTCCAGGTTATACCTGTTGTCTGAGCTTAATTGTTAATATCTGTCATTTTATTCTCCAAAGTGTTCCAATACGGAAAATAAATTGAATGGGCATTCTAATTATCATGGTGCCTACCTCATAGTGGTGCTGTGATAATTAAATGAAACACCATTTAGTGATTAACATAGTGCCTGGCACATCACTTATTCAATACGTGTTAGTTTTTCTATTTTATCAGGATGCTTTCTCCATTCAGACTCTCTATTTGAAAATAAATGTACCGTATCCCTTGAGGAGGAGCACTCTTCAGTCTGGCTGCCAAGCAGTAGAAATTCATAACTCTTGTCAGTTTGGAAAGTCCCCATCATGGTGTGCTCTGAGCCCTACCTCTCTGGCTGATTCAGGTTCCTAGGACCAGGCCAGCTGCAGTACCTATGCAGAAGGAATCCACAGAAATCCTCTCTAATTACCATCCTGGGCTGTTTATATACATTTCCACAGGGTAGAGAGAACATGGATTATGCAAATTCTGCTTTTGTACAGAAATGAAAAATAGATTTCAGTTTCAAAATCTGAGTACACAAGAAGAGTTCAGGAAAGTTCAATGAGGGCATGAAGTAGAAATGTATGGACATTTACCTTTCCCTAGATAAACAGTGAAATGTAAGTCATCCAAATAATAAGAAACTATTTGAAACTATTTATCACTCCAATTTGTGAATATGGGACTGAGAAGGCATTAGAAGTGGCAGGAGTTGGTCAAGCATCAAGGACCTTACTTCTATTTATTATGCTCATTTATCTATGTAAACCTCCTGGTGGAAATGGAAATTATTTTCCTGAGAACTGTGATGACTCTACTATTGTTACATAATTTGCATATCCTTTTGAATATGTTAGCATAAGGGAAGGATTGAGTTATATGGTACATTTGCCTCTGGGTGGAATATTGCTCATTAGCTAGTAGATATAAAGAAAACCGGATGGGCAAATCTAGAAATAGACAAAAGACTTCTCTGTCCTTTCTTGCTTCTAGATTTTCAAAATGTATATACTCTAATGTATTTTAAAGATACCCAAATAATATCATTAAAACTAAATGTAGGTGTATATACTTATGCATATGTAATGAAAATGAACATAAACAATTTGCATACTAGTGCATACTACATAACTGCTTCCTGGCTTGCTCATACTTACCACTTCTGCATATGTTTATCTCTGCTTCACTTATTTCATGAATACTCAAATAGAGTTAAGATGCTTACCAGTGGACAAAATATTGAAAGAACTTTTGCTCGCCACTATCTCTTCTTCCTCAATTATGTAGACTGTCTCCAGAGAGCTCATGTGTGATTCCATTTAATAAAACGCCAGTATGGTTCCTAAAAATTAAATTGTTCTAAATATACTTTGAGATGATAACTAAAAAGAACGTACATAGAATCATTTTAGTGGGTCTTCTTGGATTATTTCAGATAGATCTATGTATTAAGATCAATATGATAAGACATTCCATGGATAAATTAATTGTGGAAAGCAAAATATATAACTATATCACCCATCCCTTAAGTTAGAGGCTAATTTTATTACTATTTTTTATTTTTTATAAATTTATTTTTTATTGGTGTTCAATTTGCCAACATATAGTATAACACCCAGTGCTCATCCCATCAAGTGCCCCCCTCAGTGCCCACCACCCAGTCACCCCCACCCCCTGCCCACCTCCCCTTCCACCACCCCTAGTTCATTTCCCAGAGTTAGGGGTCTCTCATGTTCTGTCTCCCTTTCTGATATTTCCCACTCATTTTCTCTCCTTTCCCCTCTATTCCCTTTCACTATTTTTTATATTCCCCAAATGAATGAGACCATATAATGTTTGTCCTTCTCCGATTGACTTATTTCACTCAGCATAATACCCTCCAGTTCCATCCACATCGAAGCAAATGGTGGGTATTTGTCGTTTCTAATAGCTGAGGAATATTCCATTGTATACACAAACCATATCTTCTTTATCCATTCATCTTTCGATGGACACCGAGGCTCCTTCCACAGTTTGCCTATTGTGGACATTGCTGCTATAAACATCGGGTGCAGGTGTCCCGGCGTTTCATTGCATCTGAATCTTTGGGGTAAATCCCCAGCAGTGCAATTGCTGGGTCGTAGGGCAGGTCTATTTTTAACTCTTTGAGGAACCTCCACACAGTTTTCCAGAGTGGCTGCACCAGTTCACATTCCCACCAACAGTGCAGGAGGGTTCCCCTTTCTCCGCATCCTCTCCAACATTTGTGGTTTCCTGTCTTGTTAATTGTCTCCATTCTCACTGGTGTGAGGTGGTATCTCATTGTGGTTTTGATTTGTATTTCCCTGATGGCAAGTGATGCAGAGCATTTTCTCATGTGCTTGTTGGCCATGTCTATGTCTTAGAGGCTAATTTTAGTATATTTTAAAGCATATTCTAAAAGTAGGGTAATTAAAAACAGTGGCATTGGCATGAGAATCAACAATGGAATAATAGAAAAATAAGCATTCTTGGAATAAGTCAGTGTATATATAAGAATTTAGCATTTAATGAAAGAAGCCAATTTGGACATGAAAGGACATTTATTACACCATGATGAGTTAAATTATTGTCTATTTCTATAAAGTATTGTTCAAATATTTAAAATTCTGTTTTTGAAGAACATTTAGTAACATAAGAAGTTCTGTCTGTGATGGACAAGCTCTAAGGTAGCCCCCCCCTTGACTCCTTTCCTCTGGTTTCAACACCTTTGTATAATCCCCTCCCCTTGAGTATGGGGAGAACCTATGACTTTCATCTCTCTAATAAAACAGTGTAGGTGATGGGATATCACTTCTTTGATAATGTTAGTTTGTAGCACCAGTCTTGCTTGGAGACACCTTCTCCTTTCTGGTTTTGAAGAAGAAAGCTGGCATGTTTTGAAATTTCCCTATGGAGAGAGCCACATGGCAAGGAAATGAAAGGGGTTTGTTTCCAGCAAATAGCCAGTGAGAAATCTTGACCCTCAGTCTAGCAGCCTGCAAGAAAGCAAATGCTACCAACAGCTACTTGAGCTGGAAGACACATTCTTCCCCAGTTGAGGCCCAGATGAACCCACACACCGGCCAACATCTTGACTGCAACTTTCTGAGACTGTGAAACAGAGGCTCCAGTTAAGCTATGACCAAATTCCTGATTCACAGAAAGTGTGTGCTAACTATGTGCTGTTTTAAGTTAACCATGAAGGTTGTGGTGATGCCATCATTTGGCAGTAGATAACTAATACACTATCAAAATACTAAATTAAAAAAGCAAGACAAAAAACTCTATATATTGTGCATGTCACTCAGCTTTGCTGCATAACAGCCCCCCAACCTCAGTAGCTTACGAAAAAAAGCACTATTTTTAAGTTGTGCTACGTGTTGGTGGTTGTAGGGCAGCTATGGCTGCTGTGACTCTGCTTCATTTTCCTTACTCCTGCTCGACTCAGTTCCATGTACTGATTCTGGGATCCTGACTAAATGAGCAGCCCCTATGTCAGGCATTCCCATTTTTGTGCCAAAGATAAAGAGCATGAACCTTGAGCTGTATCTGAACCATACAATTGCATTGAAAGCTTCTGCTCAGATGTGGTTTATATTACATCAGTTTGTTACAGTTGTTGGACCCAAAGCCCCATTTCCTGGTTGTTAGCTGGGGGGTCGTTCTAATCTCTTAGAGGCTTCTTGCAGTTCCTGTCTTCAGGCCTTCCCACAGGCCCTCTCACAGCACCACTGTGAGCAGTAGGATTCCTTGCGTTGAATCTCCTTCAGGCTTCAAATCTCTCTGCACTTCTGCTACCAGCCAGAGAAACTCGCTGCTTTTAAGGGGCTCACCTGATTGGGCCAGGCTCACCCAGATAATCTTCATATTCTTTAAGGTCATTTTCTTTAGGATTTTCATTAGATGTGCAAAATCCTTTCACAGCGGTATCTAGATTAGTGCCTTGAAATCAGATCAAGCCGTTTTCAAGTCATGGTTCATTCACTTACCTATGTGTACTTTGAATAACTTAACATGTGAGTAGAATAGTCACTAACTCATTTGGTGGTTTTGAAGACTTAAGTGGGATAAAGTCTGTAATGCCCTTAGCAAAGCTTCTGATATATGGCTCTCCAGAATTGGAAGATTTTATATTGATTTTATAGTAAATTTTGCATCAGATAAAGTCCTGATATCGATCATGTGAGTAAAGGAAGTCAATAGGCTATGTCTCTCTCTTCTTCTCCTCCTCCACGCTCCCTTCCTTCCTCTCTCCAGCCCTCTCCCCTCCCACCCTACCCCCCACCTGGGTCTGGAAATATATACTTTGTATGTTTTTGGTATCCAGATTGTCACCTGTTTGCCAAGACTTCACAATTTTAAATTATTATAAAAAGTCCAAGGACGCCTGGGTGGCTCAGTGGTTGAGCGTCTGCCTTTGGCTCAGAGTGTGGTCCCGGAGTCCCGGGATCGAGTCCCACATCGGGCTCCCTGCATGGAGCCTGCTTCTCCCTCTGCCTGTGTTTCTGCCTCTCTTTCTAGCTGTGTCTCTCATGAATAAATAAATAAAATCTTTTTAAAAAGAAATTTTAAAAAGTGCAGGACTGCATCTGTATCACATCGGTGTATTTCTTACTGTTGGCAAGGTGGTCGGATGCAAAGATAGGAGGTGTTTCCTTACCCAGGCTATGAGGTTTTCTTCACAGCGCCTTGCAGCCTGTGCCAAAACAGGCACGAGACACCAGGTCTGAAAATCAACTCCATCTTTTTCATAAAGGATTACAAATCACTGTCATTTCATTTCCAAGACTACTGCTTCAAGTTTTTAAAATAAATTTTGCTTGGAATATGATCAACAATCAATGAAGGAAAGACACCGAAACGCCGCATCAATGCCTCTGATACATGGTTTTCTAACTAACACAAAGCCCAGAAAACAGCCTAAAATATGTTTCATCTTATTTATTCAGAATAACGACTTTTACATCACCGAAAAGAAATATTATCGCCACAGGTTAAAAACGTGAAAATACATATGGAAGGGTCCTTAGAGATACTCAAATCCATTGCTATCACTTCTTAGATGGAAAAATTGTGAAGCGGCAAGCAGATGGGATCTATATGATCCGTGTCCCACATCCATTTCTTTCCTTGAGTTATTTTTAGAGTTGTGGGGTAAATAAGAACTTTCTGACCCTTAAAAAGGTAATATACTGGATCATTATTTCCCTTGTGAACAAGATATTTGTCTACTTAGAACATTTCTTCCTCAGAGTAACTTGCTGCCAGCTAGGTTGGGCCTATGATCAACCTCAAGAAGTCCATCTTCAATGACATTATCTTCTACTTTCTGTTCTCCTTTCCTTATTCTGGGCCCATAATACCTGCCCATTCCCCAGGTCACTAGAATACCAATAAGCACACGTTCTCTTCTGTACCCCTCTTATCTCATCTGAATTTCAGGAAGGGTCAAAATATACTCATCCACAGTGAGATATTATCATTTGAAGATCTTTATTTATTTGAGAGAGAGAGAGAGAGATCATGAGCAGAGGGAGAAACATACTCCCTGCTAAGCAGGGAGCCCGATGCGGGGCTCCATCCCAGGACTCTGGGATCATGACCTGACCTGAAAGCAGACACTTAACTGACTGAACCACACAGGTGCCCTGAGAGATTATCACTTGATGATAAGGCTTTAGAGTCAGTTCTTATGGACATGTCTATGTATTAAGAGAAGACAATGGAATGGACTTTATGAGTATAGAATCATCAGTCATCAATTAGGTCAATTGGGAGGAGAAGGAATTATTTAAAGTGGAAAAGGGTCTTTTTTTTAATTTTTTATTTATTTATTGATAGTCACACAGAGAGAGAGAGAGGCAGAGACATAGGCAGAGGGAGAAGCAGGCTCCATGCACCGGGAGCCCGATGTGGGATTCGATCCCGGGTCTCCAGGATCGCGCCCTGGGCCAAAGGCAGGCGCTAAACCACTGTGCCACCCAGGGATCCCGGAAAAGGGTCTTATACAAGTAGAAATCACGGACTGGAAATTGTAGGGAAACACCATCTTCTCAAGCTCATTGCTAAAGCAGGCTAACATTTGGCAGGTTACAAATCTATGATTTATATAAGCTGAGGCTTTGCCAAAGGGCAGTTCTCTGGCAACATTTACTTTTGGACACACGCACGTTACCTCATGGGAATTCTTGCACAGCCAATTCTCCTGGATGAAGGCCAAGCCATGGAATGAGGAAGGATCATGATCTTTTGGAGAGAAAAGTAGCTCAATCAGAAAGAAGTGCCCTAAAGAAGCTGTCATATGGTTGGATCAATGTTAACTGACTCACCTCAGACATAAAGAGGGAAGGAAGCTAAAAAGAAAGCACATATTTTCCCTCACATAGCACTCTTTGGACCGCATCTCCTCCAGGTAAGCCTCTCCTTTTCTCAAGGTACAGATTAAGCCCTACCTCTTCCAGGTTTCTCACCTCCTTCCCAGAGTTGGCTTGTTGGGTTACGGGAGGGAGCTGGAAGTATTTCAAGGGCTTAACCTTGGTATAAAGTGCCTCCTGTCCAGCATTACAGTTGCCATAGCAGTGACTTACAAGGTGGTGTGGTCTGTTCCAAGGTAAATAGCGTAGACTGAGTGACCAAATCAAAAAAAAAAAAAAAAAAAGTATGAGTTGAAAAAATTCTGCTTCTACTTAGGACACAGAAAGCTATATGGGAATGTTGTTTCCATCCAAGAAATAAGAAAAAGGCAGAAAATCTACAAACCTGTAGCTATTCCTGAATCACTCGGATTGCTGAGGTCACAAAGCAACGTGCTGAACCAAATTTCAGAGTGACAAGCCCCTTTGAAAAGAGAGACGACTTGCAAACGTTTTTATCTTTAGGAGAGCATGACAGGAAGAAGTAGCCAATAAAAAGCAGGTAAGAAGACAATAACTGAAATTTTAATGAATTCTTAAAGGTCTACTTTGGGCTAGTGATTAATTTATAATGCTTGAAAGACCCAGACAAACGAGGAGGCTGAGTGCACTTACTTGCAAGCTCTTTTCCCAGGGCTCCCCCCACCCCAGGCTGTGCACTAGAGAGAGCTCCCTCTGTTGGACTGCAGGCAGGTAGGTGGTGATGGGCTGCTACTGTGGGACAGGCAAGAAATTCTGCCTACTTCCCTAGACTCTTCTCTCATTCCAAATGCAAGCCATCTGCCCCAGGGAAGGAAAGGAAACCCTCCTGTTCTCAGGGCCCAAGCGAAGTCACACAGCCTCTGGAGGAATGGGAGACTCAAATCCCATCTGCCTTTGGAGGAAAACTAGGAAACTCTTGGACCCAGAAGACCAGCTACCACTAGAGGAGTGGCCAAAAGCTCTCTTCCATCCAATCCACCAAGCAGATACATGACAGACCTTGACTGTCAGCAGGAGGAGGAACGTGGTGAAATCCCTACCTCTGAGGCTCAGGTGCACAGTGTCTGCCCGAGACTGAGGCTGGAATTGGAGAATTGAGAGCCCCCAGTCCCCAGCACTGGCTCTCACTGACTAACAAGGAGACTCCTCTGTTATATAGGTACATCAGTCCTGCCAACAGCTGAAGGTGGGGCAGGAACACTGAGAAAAGACTTCCAGTCCTCTGTCCTCACAAGGAAGCAACCCATCACTGAAGAAATGTGTCAGTTCCTCTGGGCAGATGTATTGCAACAGCAAAACCTAAACTGAGCTCACCTCCTGCCTAGATTGGCTCACCCGCACACTAACAGCCCGACAGAAGCAGCATGCACATTTCTGGGCATAAATACTATTGTCTCATTAAGGAAATGCAAGTTCAAACCACAATTAGGTATCACTACATACCTACCAGAAGGGCTATAAATAAAAGGCCTGACATGCCAAATGCTGCTGTAGATGCAAAGTGAACAGATCTCTCATAGATTGCCGGTGGGAATGCAAAACCATACAGCTACTTTGGAGAACAGCTAGGCATTTTTCGGATAAAGTGACATATATTATTATCATATGACCCAGCAATCCCACTCCCAGGTAAAAGAAGTGAACAACATTGACAGGAAAACTTCTGTATGACTGGTTATGGAAGCTTTACTCATAATCACAAAAAACTGGAAGCAATCAAGATGTCCATCAACTGGGGAAAAGCTTAACAAAATACGGCATATTCAAACAATGAGAAAATGCTCAACTTTACAATAATATACTATAGATGAGAACATGAAGGCATCTAGAAAGCATTATGCTAGGTGAGAGAAGCCAAACACAAAAGACTATATCATGTACTATTGCATGTATATGAAAATCTAGGAAAGACAAAACAACGGTTGATAGAAAGTAGATCGGTGCTTGCCTGGGCCCAGCAGGCCAAAGGATGGAAATTGACTTCAAAGAGACATGAGGGAATTTGGGAAGGCTAGTGGTGGATAGAATTTCTGTCATAATTGTGGTGATTACATGACATTTGTCAAGATCCATCTAACTATAAACACTAACATGAGCTGAATTTTACTGTAGGTTAACTATACCTCAATAAACCGAAGGATTTTTTTTTAAGGAAATAAGAAGGGAGTCAGAATGGAAAATTAAAGAGTTGTAAAGGTATAAAGTTTTATGTGATTTAGAGCAGACAGAAAGGAGTCTGAAAGACTATCCTGTACTGTGGTTCAGAGATTCACAGCAGCTTTGCAAGTAGTGCCATTGACTCCTGTAGAACCATTCTAGAAGCCTTTAGCAGAGAAGACAGAATGGTCAGTTAGAGCCACAATAACAGTGAAGTACAGGACAAATGTTTCTGATCTCATTCATCCCTGAATCCCTGTCGTGTACATACATTGAGTTTACATGGATGACCACCAGAAATTTCCCAGGACTCCTCAATGTCATGTCATTCGACTTCTAATTATTTTAATTAAGAGAATTCCTTAAATGCACAATAGAATTTAATTTTAATGCAGTCATATGAATTTTCCCATAAATAAACTCACAAATCTGAAGAAAAGTCTTTTCTCATATACTATCTCCTGATTTGTGGTTTGAAAAAAGATAATCACAAGTTCCCATGCTCTAGTAATTCCCTGATGAGATCTTTCTTAATCTCCTCAAATGAAATGGTAAGTTACTTGAATTTCAGTAGAACTGCCATATGATCTAGTAGGAAATTGACATGAATCATCTTATAATAATGCTTTGAAGTATATCTTACCTTTAAAATGAGGAAATTGAGGTTTTTCAATCTTAAATGACTTTTCAATTTTCATATAAGGAGTAAGTGGTAAAGTCACACTAGGCTTCCATTTTTATTTGTTGCCTCAGCCTGTGCTCTGCTTTGCCATTGAGCTCTCCCATGAGGCAAGGACAGGGCCAGCCACTTGAAAAAATTGCTGTGATTCCCTCAGTAATGCTATGATATTTCAGGAGAGAAAAAGACTTTTTCCATCAACTGACCCAACATCTTTTTTTGACAGATGAGATACTTAAGCGGGGGTTGGCAACTTGACCAAAGTCATGGGTCACATATTGAAACAGTTCAATTAGAACCCAGATTTTATAACTCCCAATCTATTACTCTTTCCAATTTCTGTCATCAGAAACCAATGACAGCTTAACAAGGTGCTGATTGGAACAAGAGGAAAAGCTTGATTCCAGTGTAGCCATTGAGCAGTTTCCCTGGCAACAACAACAACAAACAAAAACAAAACAAAAAAGACTGCTTCTGGTCATGAGGGGTCTAGGTAAGAAAATACAATAAGACAAATACATGGTGTAAAAAGAAGCTCTGTCAGGAACCTGGGTGGCTCAGTCGGTTAAGCTTTTGGCTCTTGATTTCAGCTCAGGTTTTGATCTCAGGACCATGAGTTCAGGCCCCATGTTGGACTTCATGCCTAGCATGGAGCCTACTTAAAAAAATTAAAAATAAAAAGAAGCTCCGTATCATAGAAATAAGCATAGGTTACGTGAAGCTATCCTCACCATGAAACCATATTTACCTACCTAACAATTACAGTAAAAGAGACCATTTAGCAATAAGAAACCTAAAAGGTCAAAGAAGGGATATAAGTAGATGCTCATAAGGGTTACCTTCCTTCTAGTATGTTAAATAAAAAGAAATTGAGGAAGACACAAAGAGATGGAAAAATATTCCATGCTCATGGATCAGAAGAATTAATATTGTGAAAATGTCAACGTTACCCAGGGCAATTTACACGTTCAATGCAATCCCTATCAAAATACCATGGACTTTCTTCAGAGAGTTAGAACAAATTATTTTAAGATTTGTATGGAATCAGAAAAGACCCCGAATAGCCAGGGGAATTTTAAAAAAGAAAACCATATCTGGGGGCATCACAATGCCAGATTTCAGGTTGTACTACAAAGCTGTGGTCATCAAGACAGTGTGGTACTGGCACAAAAAAAGACACATAGATCAATGGAACAGAATAGAGAACCCAGAAGTGGACCCTCCACTTACGGCCAACTAATATTCGACAAAGCAGGAAAGACTATCCACTGGAAAAAGGACAGTCTCTTCAATAAATGGTGCTGGGAAAATTGGACAGCCACGTGCAGAAGAATGAAACTAGACCACTCTCTTGCCTCATACATAAAGATAAACTCAAAATGGATGAAAGATCTAAATGTGAGACAAGATTCCATCAAAATCCTAGAGGAGAACACAGGCAACACCCTTTTTGAACTTGGCCACAGTAACTTCTTGCAAGATACATCCATGAAGGCAAGAGAAACAAAAGCAAAAATGAACTATTGGGACTTCAAGATAAGAAGCTTTTGCACAGCAAAGGATACAGTCAACAAAACTCAAAGACAACCTACAGAATGGGAGAAGACATTTGCAAATGACGTATCCGATAAAGGGCTAGTTTCCAAGATCTATAAAGAACTTAGTAAACTCAACACCAAAGAAACAAACAATCCAATCATGAACTGGGCAAAAGACATGAACAGAAATCTCACAGAGGAAGACATAGACATGGCCAACACGCACATGAGGAAATGCTCCGCATCACTGGCCATCAGGGAAATACAAATCAAAACCGCAATGAGATACCGCCTCACCCCAGTGAGAATGAGGAAAATTAACAAGGCAGGAAACAACAAATGTTGGAGAGGATGCGGAGAAAAGGGAACCCTCTTACACTGCTGGTGGGAATGTGAACTGGTGCAGCCACTCTGGAAAACTGTGTGGAGGTTCCTCAAAGAGTTAAAAATAGAGCTACCCTACGACCCAGCAATTGCACTGTTGGGGATTTACCCCAAAGATACAGATGCAGTGAAACGGTGGGACACCTGCACCCCAATGTCTATAGCTCCAATGTCCACAATAGCCAAATGGTGGAAGGAGCCTCAGTGTCCATCGAAAGATGAATGGATAAAGAAGCTGTGGTCTATGTATACAATGGAATATTCCTCAACCATTAGAAACGACAAATACCCACCATTTGCTTCGACGTGGATGGAACTGGAGGGTATTGTGCTGAGTGAAATAAATCAATCGGAGAAGGACAAACATTATATGGTCTCATTCATTTGGGGAATATAAAAACAGTGAAAGGGAATAAAGGGGAAAGGAGAAAAAATGAGTAGGAAATATCAGAAAGGGAGACAGAACATGGAAGACTCCTAGCTCTGGGAAATGAACGAAGGGTGGTGGAAGGGGAGGTGGGCGGGGGGTGGGGTGACTGGGTGACGGGCACTGAGGGGGGCACTTGATGTGATGAGCACTGGTTGTTATGCTATATGTTGGCAAATTGAACACCAATAAAAAATAAGTTTATATACTAAAAAATAAATAAATAAATAAATTTGTAAAGTTCAAAAAAAAAAGAAATACACAGGAGAAGCTGCTCATTTTGTTTCTGATCTCTAGAAAGTAGAGGGATTCTCTTTGTGAGAATCAGCTCTATAAGTTTTGAAGCAACAGAAGTGGCTACATTCAAGTCAATAATAACAATAAGTACATTTATTGACCCCTTACCATGGGTCATGCACTGTTCTAAGAACTTTACATATATTAGCTCATTTCATCCTTTCCATGATTCTATGAAGTTGGCACCATTACTAATCTAATTTTATTATTGAGGAAATTGAGGCAAAAAGAATCCAAGTAACTTACCCAAAGTCACACAGTGATAACAGATGGAGAGTCAGGCAGCGACTTCAGATTTCACATTCTTCACCATCACACCCCACCTGAAACCCTTTACTGTAGCTATAGAACATTTGAAGGGAGATTTGATTGAATTTCAAAATGAGTCATGCTCGTTTAAATCCATTCTGAAATACATCCCCTCTTCAGTCAGATTTCTAGTTTTCCTGTGGATATAGCTAACAGGCTGTAGCTTATGTAACCAGCTCCGAGTAAAAGAAAGAGCCAATGCTTGAAAGTTTTTAAGAAAATAATGTAGTTCGATTTCTGCCTCTGTCACTTTCTGATTGGAATCCTGGTCAAGATTCAGTTCTTCAACAACAAAACCAACATAATTTTATTGACCTTACAGAATTGCTGTGTATCATTCAGAGTCCTGCTATGATTCACCCTCAAAAAGAGTGATCGGAGAGATTCAATAAACAGACTATTTACAAGCTGTGGGCAGAGTTAAGGGGAACCAGCAGGGGTTTCAAGCAATAGTGGGTAGCCATTATCACTCTGGGGCCTGAAGGATCAAAGGGAAGGAGGAGTTATAGAACCAAAGGAAATATCTGTCACTGCAGGTAAGATAAGGCTCCCTGAGAGGAGCTGGAAGCTTTAGTTGGTGGACACCACCAGTTCTTGATGACCATATGGGGGAAAGCCAGGGAATAAATCACCTGCCCTTTCACTCCTCCCTTGTTCTATTCTTTTATTCACTGAACCTAACAGAAGACAGAGGCCCAGGGACTCAAGTTGTTGTAGCCCATACAGGGCGGATGCCTAGAGTACCAGGTAGATACGAGTGAAGAATGGATTTGTAGGGCACACTGATACCATAACAGGATGGATGATATGTGTGAAAATGCCTGGCATGTAGCATGGGCTTAATAATTGATAATTTATTTTTTTCCTCGTATGGAGGTCTTATGTTGTTTTTGCCAGCTCAGTGTTGCTTCTCTCTTCTGTTAACATTCTTCCTTTGGTAAACACACTAACCCCAGAATAAGAGATGGAATGTGAAAAAATACAAGTGTCTGAAAAATCCATTTTTAGAGAGAGATTCTGTAGCATAGTGATTAAAAGTATGGACTTTAGAACAAGATTGCCAGAGTCTGAATCACAGTTCTTCCATTTACTAGCTGTGACCTTGGGCAATTTCCTTAACCTTGATGATCCTCTGTTCCCATTTCTATATAATGGATGTATAATGCTAATAGTCATGTAATAGGGTGATTTTAAAGATTAAATAACTCAGTAAATGTAAAGCACTTAGCATAGTGACTGGTACAGACTAAATGAGCCTGTGTGCTAGGCCTCACTATTATTATTATTACAGGCAGGCTGGTTAGTACTGACAACCAGGGCACTCACTCACCCACTGAATCCACTCCCACTGGATGGGCATGGCAGTTCATGCTAGACCAATCTGACTTTTTCTCCTAAAAAGTTGAATTCTGTATTGAATGATACAAAAAAAAAAAACTGTTAATGCTATAAAACTGTTGACTCTGAAAGCCAGATTCTTAAGAAATTGCCCCATTACTTCTTGCTACCTCATCCCTGGAACTGCCTTGGTTCTATACTTCCAGATTGATTAAGTCTTCCTTTGATTTTTTTTTATAAATTTATTTTTTATTGGTGTTCAATTTGCCAACATACAGAATGAGCACACCCAGTGCTCATCCCGTCAAGTGCCCCCCTCAGTGCCCGTCACCCAGTCACCCTCACCCCCCGCCCACCTCCCCTTCCACCACCCTTCGTTCATTTCCCAGAGCTAGGAGTCTTCCATGTTCTGTCTCCCTTTCTGATATTTCCTACTCATTTTTTCTCCTTTCCCCTTTATTCCCTTTCACTGTTTTTATATTCCCCAAATGAATGAGACCATATAATGTTTGTCCTTCTCTGATTGACTTATTTCCCTCAGCATAATACCCTCCAGGTCCATCCACCTCGAAGCAAATGGTGGGTATTTGTCGTTTCTAATGGCTGAGGAATATTCCATTGGATACATAGACCACAGCTTCTTTATCCATTCATCCTTTGATGGACACCGAGGCTCCTTCCACAGTTTGGCTATTGTGGACATTGCTGCTAGAAACATCGGGTGCAGGTGTCCCGGCGTTTCATTGCATCTGTATCTTTGGGGTAAATCCCCAGCAGTGCAATTGCTGGGTCCTTTGATTTTTTTTAATTTAAATTCAAGTTAGTTAACATATAGCATAGTATTGGTTTCAGGAATAGAATTTAGTGATTCATCACTTACATATAATACCCAGTGCTCATCCCAACAAATGCCCTCCTTAATGCCCATCACCCACTTAGCTCATTCCCCCACCAAACTCCCCTCCTTCTTTTGATTTTTTAACAGATTGTTATTTTGTAAAATCCTTAATAGCTTTATTGAGATAATTATTATAGTGTACAATTCACCTACTAAAGACATACTATTCAATGCTTTTTAATATATTCACAGAACTGTGAAGCCATCACCACTAATTTTAGAACACTTTTGCTATTCCCCCAGAGACACCCTACCCTTTTGCAGTCACTCCCCATTCCTCCAAACTCCCTCTCCCCAGCATCTGACAACCACTAATCTCCCTCCTGTCTCTAAAGATTTTTGACAAGGGTGCCAAGATAATTCATTGGGGAAAGAGTAATCTTTTCAACATATGGTGGTGAGACCACTGTATGTCCATATGCAGAAGAATGAAGCTGGACCCCTACCTCACACCCTATACAAAAATTAATTCAAAATGGATCAAAGACCTAAGTAAAGGAAGTAAAACTATAAAACTCTTAGAAGAAAGTATAGGTGTAAATTGTTTTCCTTTGATATTTGGAGTCACCTACCATCAACAATTTCCTTATGGAGCTTAGATTTGTCTGAAGTTTTGTTTTGTTTTGTCGTTGGTTTGCTTGCTTGCAAACACAGAACTCTCCTCTTCTTCCCTGACCCTCTTGCAGTTAGAATATAATATTCCTGATAAAAGTAATGGATTGTTTTCTTCCTTAGTGCCTTCCTCCACACTCCCACACTCCCACTCCCATAAACAAGAATTAATGGCGTGCATTAATTAGAATGTGTTCTAGAATGCAGTTGATCAGATTTGAGAAGGCCATTATTGGTATCTTCACCTAAGTGGTAACTGACTAGGTTCTCTTTTTTAAGATTTGATTTATTTATTCATGAGAGACACACACAGAGAGAGACAGAGACACAGGCAGAGGGAGAAGCAGGCTCCATGCAGGGAGCCTGACGTGGGACTCGATTCCAGGTCTCCAAGATCACCCCTGGGCTGAAGGCGGCGCTAAACCGCTGAGCCACCCGGGCTGCCCCCTGACTAGGTTCTTGTGTAAAAGACCATATTGCCAAGAATATTCATCAAAGTTTTTATTTTTATTTTACAACTTGACTGTCATGCTCTTGCCTAATACTCTGAACGGGAACATTTTTTGCCCTCTGGAGGAGCAGATCAATCTTTCAGAGTTGTTGGCTTTAGGTTATCACCCTTATTGACATGCTAAATTTAGGCTTAAACTAAAGGACAATTTTGCTCTTTGCTCTGGGTTTGACTGCTTCTACAAAGCTAACCTCCATGGTACTTAGCTAGCCAATCTCTGGCAGTGTTTCAGCATGTGTTTTTGTAGGGCTAAATTAAGTTGCAGTGAACTTAAAATAAAAAAGAAATAAAAGTTAACGAGTTGTTCAATTGGCTCTGTGGCCATCAAACTCCATGTATGGAACCAGACAAGACTGCTATGAATTATAAAATATTACTGAAGAATAGAATTAAAAGAATTCATCACAAACAATACTAGTGACTTGCAATTTAGTGATAATCTATTATCATTAGGCATTCTAGTTTTACCTTTCTGTGAATTTTAATTTTCCAAACAAACCAAATAAGTATATGAAAACACTTTTTTTCAAAAAGTAAAACCGTGCGTGTGTGTGTGTGTGTGTGCATGTGCGCGCACACATGTGAACATATCTCTGTGTGGTGTGGGGAGGAGGAAGGCTTGGAGGAAGAAATCTGTTATTTGCAGCAATAATATGACATTTTTACTTCAAGAGGATCAAGGGAGAATACACACACACACACAGCCAAACAGATCTACACCAAACTGGACAAATGACGATAGTCCTTGCTACTTTCCCCCTTTAATCATAAATGCTAACATTCTTTTACTTTACACACTGCCACAGTTCATTAAATTAAAGAAAATGCAAATTGCCATCCCTATAAAGTGAATGCAAGAGTGTGCTCAAGGTTAGACCATCTTGAATATTAAAATTAGTGAAAGGGAATAAAGGGAAAGGAGAGAAAATGAGTGAAAATATCAGTGAGGGTGACAAAACATGAGACACCTAACTCTGGGAAATGAACAAGGGGTAATGGAAGGGGAAGTGGGCGGGGGGTTGGGGTGACTGGATGATGGGCACTGAGGGGGGCACTTGGCGGGATGAGCCCTGGGTGTTATGTTATATGTTGGCAAATTGAACTCCAATAAATTTTTTCAATTAAAAAAAAAAAGGTTAGACCATCTTCCTGAGAAAGTATCCAACACTGACGAATTTAAGTAATAAGAAAATAACAGTAACAATGCCTTCTGTTGTATAGGGTAGAAGGTGCAGTTTCAACCATTTGCTGGGATCCTTTTTTTTTCCTCTCACCAAGCCAGTTGTACCACATGCTTCAGAAAGTGTCTTTCTGACATTCCAGAGGAATGAATACAGAGTTTTCAAGTAAGAAAAATGCAGATGAAAGGGACAGCAATGAGTGCACCGATATCCACCTGAAACAGAGGCCAAGCTTGCTGATTGGTATTAAGTCTAGGCAATAAGAAAGATAAGGATGTCAGGTAATGCGTCAACACACGTGGTAAAAGAAAAAGATGTAAAAATAAGAAGCGAACTAACCTTCCTCATCTCCTGGAGCTTCCTCATATCCCTTGCTGCTTCTGCACTGATTCATTTTCTTCTACCTAAACACTAAATGCTGCAATTCCTCATTCCCAGTCCTAGATCCTCCTATCTTTGACTCTACATTCTTCTTAGATCATTCATTCCACTCCTATGGCTTCAATTATGATCCATACACAGCTAATGTCCACGGGTGTAACTCTGGTTCAGATATTTCTTCTGAACTCCAGGAAGTCTCCATCTGTTTCCTGAATATCTCTACACGGGACTCTCAAAGTTATTTTTTTTATAAATTTATTTTTTATTGGTGTTCAATTTGCCAACATATAGAATAACACCCAGTGCTCATCCCGTCAAGTGCCCACCTCAGTGCCCGTCAGCCAGTCACCCCCACCCCCCGCCCACCTCCCCTTCCACCACCCCTAGTTCGTTTCCCAGAGTTAGGAGTCTCTCATGTTCTGTCTCCCTTTCTGATATTTCCCACTCAATTCGGCATGCCCCAAACTAAACTCATGATCTTCTTCCTCTAACCCGCCCCTCTGGCATCCCCATCTCAGTAAATGACACCACACCCATACATTTGTAGAGTCAAAAACTTAAGGTTCATCCTTGATACTTCCATCTCATTCAGGCTTTTAGTGGCAGAAGCACAATTTAAACCGATATATTGACTTCAAGTCTGGTACCACCTCACTATTCCACAGAGTAACAAAGACCCCCAGAGTCTAATAAGCAAACATTTCATGATTTTGAACTTATCAGACCTATTTTCTCTATATTTAGTCACCAGTATTTGTTCATAATGCATTCCCAGGGGGAGGGGGAGGGAAGGAAATACATACTAAAGTAGAATTGTGAAAACTGGGCACTATTCCCAGGGAGCTAATTAAAAAATGTTAAAAGTTCCTAATTACCTCTCACACTGAAACTAGATTTTTCAGTATGATGTTATAGGATGCTGAATGAGACTTTTCTTATTACCCCAGAAAGACAACCTGGAACTTAGAGCTGAGAACAGAGAGGCATTAACTACCCTGTCTTCTTAAGATACATGCCAACAATCATGGCCAGACACCTCTGCAAGGACTCACTAAATTTGTCAAGTGGTAGTGTGTCTTGTCCTGGTACCTCCAACCATCATCTCAAAATGCTTCCTTTCCATAGCTTCCCAAAATGTTTACAAAGGCTGGTAAAGGGAGAGAGAACAAAGGAATCAGAGTCAAGAATACTTGTTGCAAGGATGATTGGGCTTATGTGCAGGCATCATGCAACCAGAATGGACTCTGGCCTTGGTGGGGATCATGTTGTGCCAAACATGATCTCTATATTCACTAGATCATGGAGGATACGGGGCTAGGGGCTGAGCTGGCTACTGCAGAGGACCACTGGTGGGGCAGGGGGTGAGGCAAGGGAGATGTCAGGTTAGTGGTTACTTGCTAGTGAATAAAAAGTATTTTAGTATTTCAACAGTGTTTCTTAAAGAGGGAAGGATATTGGCATTGAGGTACCACTATTCTCCAAGGACTGTTTGTTCATTGCATGCATTGTTCTTGACCCCAATCTCCTTGTGTATTACATCTAATATCACTGGTCCCTGGACACTAAATGTTGTCTCAGTTACCTTGACAACCAATAATGCCTTCACACATTTTTAAGGATTTCTTGGGTGGTAGGAAAGCACTGTACCACACAAGTTGAGAACCACCTCCTCATCTTCCACACTAGGGAACTATGTAAATAAACAAATTCAGGGGCACCTGGCTGACTCAGCTGGAAGAGCATGCAACTTTTGATCTTGGGGTCATGAGTTGGAGTCCCATGTTAGGTGTAAAGATTATTAAAAATCAATCATCAATCAATCAATCACAAATCCACTGAGCTCTTGCAAAACTTAAACAGGCCCACAAGGGAGCCAGCAATTCAATGTCTTTCTTGCAGAGAACCTTGATGGCCAGGAGATTACAGAGAAGCAACAATAACAAAAAAAAAAAAAAAAAAGGGAATATAATCACAGCCGGAAAGTAAAGAGAGATTTGTTCATGTGTCCATTTCCCCCCAATTCCTGTTCACTTCAACATACTGTTAGACTTGGAAGAAGGAGGAGAGAAGAAGTATCTTCTTCAGACTCTGTCTTGCCACCCCTAAATTATCAGGGTCCCAGTTTAAATCTATTCAAAAGGGAAGGGAAGAGAACTGCAAGTTAGAGATTGAGATTGAAACTGTAAACTGTGCTGAGTTTTAATAACCAAAAGTGACCAGATACTTATGGAATCTGTCCAAGACTTTATTAAAGGACAGGAAGGAGAGATTCAATAGAGTGTGATTGAAGGCAGTGACTAGAGAAAAAAAATAAATCCATTTCATGTTTATATCCCACTAAGTCCAGACTCCACAAAAAAACATGATTGCGATGCATCTTTATCATTTCATGTATTCTAATTTGGTTCTTTTTCTTCATATTTGGATACACAGTTATTGGGTTGAAGTTTGATTGAGGTTAAAGATTTATAGCTTTGAGAGGCTACCATGATTTCTTTTCTCTCACTTACATTAAGTTTATGAGAGCTATGCATTAGCATATTTTACTTTCTCTTTTCCTCTCATTGTATTAGCTAATAAGGACAAAATAAAATAAATGTAAAACATTCAAATAATGGTACAATAAGCCCTGATGTTCACTAAGAACTGCTCAAATTGAACTGATGTCTGGCTGGAAGTGCTGCTATATGATAGCTCAAAATATATGGTACAATACTCTTCTCTTGGCTGTTTTATAACAACTCAGAATTTGATATATGATAGACAGTTTAGGGAAGTAAGAGTAGAATGTGCTAAAGTGTGAATTAGATAAAAGTTGAGCCATGAAGTATGAATGCCATATACGGTTATTAATGCATCTATTTGGTGCTATGAGTGGAGAGAACAAGGGCCCCACCTGTTCTGCTTTATCAGCTATATTTGCACAATTAGTTGAGTCCTAAAAATCCACCTGAAGGCCTTTATTCTTATAAATTAATATTTGAAGCCCCTTATTATAGAATTCCCACCCTTCCAAGAGATGACATAGAATTATCAGTCACTTAAAGTTTAAAGCTTTTAAATTTTACGTTTTTTGACTTTTCACCAAATAAACACCATTATGTATCTGATTAAAACTATAGACCCTCTCCTCAAAAAAATGAACATATGTTCAATTTTGATTACAATTGCAATTCATGAATCAGCTCTCAGATTGTTCAGTGACCCCAATTAGGACATGTTGTATTCCACAAAGATGGCAGCGTTGAATATTTATCACGTCCTGCATACTCTTCTTCCAATGTGAAGTTGATGCTCTGCCATTGAAAGACTGGGGCTGTGTTCCCTCCCTTTAAATATGGGCAGACCTTCATAATGGCTTTAATGGAGCAAAAGATGAATTTGGACCCCTACCTCTCTCCATACAAAGTTAACATAAAATGAATCAAAAATCTAAAAATAATAGCCAAAGCTATAAAACTGTTAGAAGAAAATGTAGTTGTAAATATATGTGACCTTGAGTTAGGTAGGAGTTTCTTGACAACTAAAGCACAAGTAAACTAGAACAAATACTTAAATGGGACTTCATCAAAATTAAAAGATTTTGTGTTTTAAAGGACACCATAAGAAAGCAAAAAGACAACCCAAAGAACGAGAGAGAAATTTGGCAAATCACATGTCTTCTTAGGGACTAGTATCTAAAATAATTAGAAAATTCTTATAACTCAATAATAAAAAGCCAAATAGCCCAATTTTAAAAACTGGCCAAAGTATTTGAATAGATATTTCTCCAAAGATGATATATAAATGACCAATAAGAACATGAAAAATGTTCAATGAAAAAAAAATGTTCAATGTAAATTGTCATCAGGAAAATGCAAATCACACATGATGAAATGAGCACTGGGTGTTATACTATATATTGGCAAGTTGAATTTAAATAAAATTTTAAGAATAAAATTTTGTGCAAACCAAAACCACAGTATCATACCCACTAGCATAGCTGTGGGAAAAAATACAGGGGTGCCTGGGTGGCTCAGTCAATTAAGCGTCTAACTCTTGATTTTGGCTCAGGTCATGATATCAGAGTTGTGGGATTGAGCTCCAAGTTGGGCTCCATGTTCAGCAGGGAATCTACTTCTCTCACTCTGCTCCTGCCCACTCTCAAGCATGCTCTCTCTCTAAAATAAATAAGTCTTTTAAAAAATACAGATAAGAATAAGAATTGGTGAGAATGTGGAGAAATTGGAACCCTTGTGCATTGCTGGTGGGAATGGAACATTGTACAGCTACTTTGGAAACCAGTTTGTAAGAAAAAGAACAGTAAAGCAAGCTCAAAGTAAAATAAAAAAGAAGAAGAGGAAGAAGAAGAAGAAGAAGAAGAAGAAGAAGAAGAAGAAGAAGAAGAAGAAGAAGAAGAGGAAGAAGAAAATTAAGAGCCAAAATAAGTGAAATTAAAAAATTATTATGGAGAGGATCAACACAATAAAGTTTGTTTTTAGAAAACAAACAATAAAATTGACAAATCTTTGGTGGGATTCATAAAAAAAGAAGAAGAAGAAGAAGAAGAAGAAGAAGAAGAAGAAGAAGAAGCAGCAGCAGCCCGTAATAACGTTAGGAATGAGAAGGGGACAAATTCTATAGATAAAGCAATATTTTGATTAATTTTATGCCAATGTCTTTTTGAAAAGTAGATAAAAGGAAAAAAAACTCGAAAACAATAAATATAATATGGGCTCAGAAAAGAATATTTCTTAAATAATTAAAAATACTGAATTTGCCATCTACCAAATAGTAAAGGAAGAAAGAATTCCAATCTTCCACAAACTCTTCTAGAAAATAGAAACATAGTGAGAGGAGCACATCCCAACTCTTTTTGTATGTGACTAGCATATAATAGATACCAAATCCTAATAAGGAGAAAGAAAGAAAAAATCTTGTCCGTTTCACTCATTAACATAATGTAAAAAATCATAAGCAAAACATTAACAAAGGGAATAAAGCAATATCTCCGAAGGATAATACATCACATCTAAGTTGCATTTATTGCAGAAATGCATGGTTATTCTATCATTAGAAATTCACATAAGTAGAGCAGCACATGAGCAGATGAAAAATGAATTTATAATCCTCTCAATAGATGAAGAAATAACATTTGATAAAATTTAGAAGCCATTCATGATTTCAAAAAGAATAATAAACTTCTCAGCAAATTACAAATATAAGAAAATCTCCCTTAGTTTGACAAAGAGATTTCAAACAACCAAAGTAAACATATACTTGTTAGAAAAGTTGAACTGTTTCCTCTCTGAGACGAGGATTAAGACAAGGATGTACGCACAGTATTATCACCTATAGTCAACACCGTGTTGGGTGTTCTAGCCAGTGGAGAAAGCGATCAAAAAGAAGGATTTGATGAGGAGTGTAGAAAAAGGAACAAGCTTGTTACATTTTTGTGTTTAGAGAATCCTAATGAATCTACAGATAAATTATCAGAACTAATGTGAGTGTTGCAAGATTGTTGGGAGAAAATAAATATTCAAAAATTGATTGTATCCCTGCCCCTTCCCCCTGCCTTTCCCGTCTCTTCTCCCCCCTCCTTGTCCCTATGTGCACAGAACGCTACACAAACTGCTGCCACACATCAGAGTTAATGAATCATCTCACAAACCAAATGGAGGGTGAAAAAAGTAAGTCACGTTATACACTACTCCATTTAAATAAAGTGCAAAACCCAGCAAAACTAAATTATATATTTAAGAGTGCAAACATAGGAAATTAGACCATAAAGAAAAGCAAAAGATCACATCTATATAATATTTATGCATTTTTCTAAGTGCACTATATATTACAATAAAAGAACAAAGTGTCTCAAAACAATTTATGCATGGGACAGGGGTGGCAATGATAAAGAGGCTCTTTCGCATTTGGCTCCATGTTGTTTAAATCTATTACAAAGAGAATACACTTCTCACGTGTCATACATGTAATTTATTTTTATTTTTAAATTTATTTTCCTGTAATTTATTTTTAAATATCAATACAGATTTTTAAAACCTCCAAAAATCTCAAAAATTACGTAGATTCTAAGCGGATGGGAGGGTTTCTGAATGAGAGAAGCTATACAATGGATGGAGGCCAAAGAGTTGAGAGATTGGAGGGCCTTCAGGTAGTTGGTGTAGCAAGGGCAACAGGTACATGTGTGGGAACGAATCTGAGCTCTAGAATCTGATCTCTGAAGAGCTAGCTAGGGCTGTAACCATTTAAATGTGGTGTGAGGTCACACATCGTATCACATGACAGTATTCTTTTTACTTTGACCCTGGTGCACAGACTATGACCCAAACCCCATCAGAGCTGGTAATAAATTCCACAATTATTAGCAATTCTAACTACTGAGAGCCAAAGAATTGATGAGGCCAGGAGGAAAGGTCTGCCCTTTAACCAGAAGCTATACATTCAAGTCACCTTCAAGGCAATTTTCTGGGGCAAACTACTGCCCATGCATTTATATGTGGTTAATGAGTAGTGAAAAGCCCTTTTGAATGTTCAGAGACCCTTTTCATTTGCACACAATTAGGATAAAAATGAAATGTGCAGATTAACATTGAATGACATTCTTCTGTTATCTTTTTTCTATCACATCATGCGTGAAAACCAAAGGTCTCTTTGTCATAATAGGGTCTAATTTGCTTAATACCCAAATTTATAAACTTGAATGTTTTTTCCCCCTCCGAGAATTTGCCATGGTTTCTGAGCTCTTGAATATCTCAGAGATTGTGAATGCAATGAATCGCACATATAAACTCAGAATTCAGAGCAGAAGACTGGTAAGGAAATCTCTGTTCAGAGGAGGAAGTATGAAAGGTAAATGGTAAATGTTTAATGTGGCAATTGAACTTTAAAAGATATTTGTTTCCCGAGGGTAAAGGCAGTGGACAAACTTTCTCAGCACATCTTAGCTTTAAGTCGACTTGCAAATTACTGTGGATATGAAAATGGTATCTCAAGACATCTTGCCGAGGAAAGATACGGAAGCACACAAGTGGTGAGCTTGTCTGTAAAAGGCGATTTAGGGCCACTGTGATATCACATCTTCTGTTCCTTCCCTCTGTGAGCAGTCTGTGTGGTGCTTACGAGGAAAAACGGTGCAGAAGTGTCTGGATTCAAAATCCCAGGGGCATCACCTAGAACAAATTAGTCCATGCCTTTCTGCTTCAGTGTCTTCATCTGGAAAATGGGGATGAAAGTAAGAATGTTGGGATCCCCAGGTGGCTCAGCGGTTGAGTGCCTGCCTTTGGCCCAGGGCCTGATCCTGGGGGCCTGGGATCGAGTCCCACTCTGGGCTCCTGCATAGGGCCTGCTTCTTCCTCTGCCTGTGTCTCTACCTCTCTCTCTGTGTGTCTCTAGTGAATAAATAAATAAAATCTTAAAAAAAAAAAAAAAAGAAATGGCTCAGTGGTTTGGCACCTGCCTTCAGCCCGGGGTGTGATCCTGGAGGCCCAGGATCCAGTCCCACATCGGACTCCCTGCATGGAGCCTGCTTCTCCCTCTGCCTCTGTGTGTGTGTGTGTGTGTGTGTGTGTGTGTGTGTGTGTGTGTGTCTCATGAATGAATAAATGAAACCTTAAAAAAATAAAATAAAAATAAAATAATCTAAAAAAAGAAAGTAAGTAAGTAAGAATGTCTGCTTCCGAGGGCCATGAGGAGGTTTCGGGAAAACATGTCATGCCCTTCAAATGGTGCCCAGCACATTGTAGACATTCACCCGATCGAAGTTATCATTGGTGTTCCAATAGCTCTCATGGCATATAGAATGAAAAAAGTTTTAAGTCATAAGGAGATAGAGTTCTTTTAAAAAAAAAACTAACCGGGGAGGAGGGCGGGGGGTGGGAGTGAATGGGTGACGGGCACTGGGTGTTATTCTGTATGTTAGTAAATTGAACACCAATAAAAAAAAAAAAAAACTGGAAAAAAAAAAAAAAACTAACCTGTTTTATGGTTTCAAGCATGGTTTCATATGTGTTTCTAGAGAATGGGGCCTTAAATGGTCTGCTTCTCCAACTGTCTGCCCTGCATCTGTCCTTGTAACTGCTTCCAGCTCACCCACACCGAGGCCATGGGTTTCCTATAAAAAGCTTGCTGAACACCTCACGGAAGTCCTGCGAGCCCCTCAGCCTCATCTGGCCAGCTGCACTCGTGGAACCACTCCCGTGCCACCTCAGCCTGTCTACATCCTTGATGGTGGAGCTGGCCCCCAAACCCCAAGCATGCTGCCTCTGCTCCAGATGTCCTCTCAGCAGCCCATGCCTCAAAACAAGGCTTCAGTGCCCTAACCCACAACCCTGCCAGTCAGGACCAAGGCCTCATGGGTCTCCACCTCGCCACTCCCACCCCCAACACTCTAAGGAGACAAAAACTGGACAGTGTCTACGATGACTTCACACTTCCAAACCACTGTCTTCTAAATCTTTTTTTTTAAGATTTTATTTTTTGAGACAGACAGAGGGCCAGCGGGCAAGGGGAGGGGCAGAGGGAGAAGCAGGCTCCCCACTGAGCAGGGAGCCCAATATGGGGCTTGATCCCAGGACCTCAGGACCATGACCTGAGCTGAAGGCAGATGTTTAACTGACTGAGCCACCCAGGTGCCCCTTGCCCACATAGAAAACTCTTCATGAAGGTTCAGCTAAGTTATCACCTTCTCCCTGAAGCTTTCCCTGCCTCCCCAGAGCAGAATTTAAGGCATCCCCCTCTTCTGTACACCCGCCAGCACTCAGTTACGCTCTCTACTACTGCACTTAATATACTGCTGTCTGAGCCACCACTCTCAGCTGGGCACTGACATGTTTTTCATTTCCTTCTGGCTGTTTATATCATGTGGACAGCCTAAAAACAGTCCTGTGTTTGAATTTACTTCTGCTCCTGTTTACTGTTTACTTAATTCAGGAAAACAGAAAGGGTAGACCAATAGTCCCCCAATAGAAACACTGTCAAGAATATAGTCCAGGTCCAGAAAATGATTTGAGAAATCATCGAAACATTACACGCATTCCTAAGACATCTTAAAGATATTCTTGGGAGAAAATGAGCCTTCATTTTATAGATATATGAGGCACTCGACTCCAAGAAAATTGATGCTATTTTAGGAAGTCTCTTACCTGGAGTTCCTATATGATTTAAGGGATAAAAGGGGAAATGGACAAAGATAAAACAAGTGGCCAGGGAATGGGAGGGAAATGAAAAAATCCACATGAATGACTACGGTGCTCTAAATGACATGATCATTCACTCTTAAAGACCAATTAATTAAACAGATTACAGTACATGAATACTATTGAATTCCATGGATAATTAAATGAGATATTAATATGGAGAAAGGTTCATGGTGGAAAATATGCTGAAAATCAATATATCCTATGACTTTTTATGTCATTTACTCATAATAAAAGACAACAGACCTTCTGTGTGTGTATTTGTACCTGTAAATGTCCTTAAAAATGTACAGGGTATGCCTGGCTAGTTAAAAAGTTTCCTCTGTGAGGAAGGGAGGGGAATGGGGAGGATGTTCGGGGTGCTAGGAATCCAGGACAGTTAAAGGGCACTTTAACTGCTACTCTACTTGAATTGCTTGAATTTTTTAATGAGCGCATATTTTTCCTTTTGTCAATTTAAATTAAAACTAATAGAATATCCATTCAAATCACATCCAGATCCTGCAATATATTACATCTCAATAGGGCCTAGAAATACAGGTGAGGGGCAGCCCCGGTGGCTCAGCGGTTTAGCACCACCTTCAGTCCAGGGCTTGATCCTGGAGACCCGGGATCGAGTCCCACGTCGGGCTCCCTGCACGGAGCCTGCTTCTCCCTCTGCCTTTGTCTTTGCCCCTCTCTCTCTCTCTCTCTCTCTCTCTCTCTCTCTCTCTCTGTGTGTGTGTGTCTCATGACTAAATAAATAAAATCTTTTTAAAAAAAAAAAGAAATACAGATGATATATTCTAAGTCAGTTAACTTAAAAGGTATCTTTCTTGGAATATATATATATGTAATGAAAGAAAATCATAGGTGCTGAATTGGGAAGTCTGGGTCTCAAAGACAAGTTGGGAAAATCAGAATTAAACTGGACAGACTGAAGCGCTTTCTATGAAAGTTGCATGAGAAAGGCAGGAAATAAAGGTCAAGTGTCCGTGGAAGCAATAGAGATGAACATGTGGCCAAAAAGTGGGGGTGGATGGGTTATGATTGGCCACCACTAGAGATACCAAGTTAGATCGAATCTGCAGAACTATCATATTTTTTATCTTTGAAAATTAATAAGGTTGTATGGTTAACTTCAGTCTAAATGGAGATATAAAGTGATTTTCTCCTGTGTGATTCATTAATCCATTTATTTATCCATTCATCAAAAATTTACTGAATGTCTCTGATATGCCAGGCCCTGTACTCAGTATGGAGGATGACAGGGGAAAAGTGGCTCATGCTCTTTCTTGCAGTTACAAAGTTCAGGGTCTAGCAATGGACTTACGTTGAGCCAGTGACCTCTAAGGGACTTGTGGCTATCTGGGGCAACCTTGGTCTTGTTAATTCCTCAAAGGGTTGGCAGAGATCCCCCTAAATATACCAAGATTCAATTCCTTTTATGTATCAAAGACAGGCAATGTGGAATGAAGCTGTTCACTCACTGTCTACTGGCTCAGCTCTCTAAGTTCCAGGACAGGGAGCAAACTTTTTCTGTAAAGGGCCAGATACGAGGTATGTTAGGTTTTCCAAGCTAAGAGGTAAAACATGGGTTTTACCATTTTAAAATGTCAAAACCAGGGGCACCTGGGTTGCTCAGTCGGTCAGGTGTCTGCCTTCAGCTCAGGTTATGATCTCAGGGTCCCGGGATTGAGCCCCACATCAGGTTCCCAGCTCAGAGGGGAGTCAGCTTCTCCCTCTCTCTCTGCCCCTGCTCATGTGCTCTCTCTCTCTCTTGCTCACACTCTCTCTTCCTCTCAAATATATAAAATCTTTTTAAAAAATAGATAAGTAAAATAAAATGGCAAAACCATTCTGAGCTTGTGAGCCATACAAAAACATGGCAGGATTTGGTCCATCATTTTACGACCCCTGTTCTAGATGAAGCAGCAGGATGGGGGAGGGGGACAACAAAGTCGCCCTTGCTCTCACTTAAAGCCGGGGAGTTGACTCAAGTTCTGGTTATACAGTGGAGGGTAAAAGAGTCATGGCCCTTGCCTTTACAGAGTTTGCAGATGGGGCACAAGCCTGGACATAAAGGAGATCCTTGTACCTCGTAGCAACTCCAGGACATTGAGGGTATATGTTTATCCCACCTTCCCTCCGTGTCACAAATACAGCAGCTCTTGGAAAGCATCTCTTATACTAACCCATTATACTAAAATGAACCGTTTTCATGCCTGCATACCCAATAGGGGAAAACCTGTGATGAGCCAAGAAGCATGCTTTGCTTAACTTTTGTTTAATGATTTCATAGAGAGAGAGCGAGAAAAAGGGAGAGAACATGAGCAGGGGGAGGGGCAGAAGGAGAGGGAGAGAGAGAATCTCAAGCAGACTCTGCGCTGAGTGCAGAGCCCGACAGGGAGATTGGCCCCACAACCCTGAGACTATTTCCTGAGCTTAAACCAAGAATCAGTCACTTGCCCAACTGAGCCACCCAGGCGTACCTGTTCATCTTTATATTCTTAGCGCCTAGCCCTCCCTGCCCCTAGTACGCGTCATGCACTCAATAAATTCTTGTCAGGATGAATGGAATTTAACTGCTTTTTATCAAGTTATTTGGGTGCCTTTTTAGGTGACCATCCTTCCTTTGCTACATTTAACTGTGTTGTAAGAAAGGCTTTGAATTCAAAGCCTTCATGTTTGAGAATGGAAGGGGGTGTATTTTCACTGCAGTTGACATCATCATAAGGTCTAAAAAAATCCTCGTGACATCCTATATTTTCAGCTGGAGTTTGCGGCAAACTATTGTATTCTTCTTCTCCAAGGAATACTCTATTTAACCACAATTTTCTTGTTGGTTTCACCAGGAGGCTGTTTGTTTGCACACCCCTCTTGTGAGATCAATCATGTCTTACATCTTTTTTTATTCTTTATTATTTCATAAAGAAAAAGGACAGCTTTTTCTGGTGTTGGCTGTTCTGTCTTTGTGCCCTGTGGGCAAAACTGCATACACAGATAGTGACTACTCAAATGTCCATCTGGATGGCTGAAGCTGACACTTGTCTTCTATACGAGCAGGTGTGAAGCTAAACGTGTGTCCCAGTCAGCACGAAAGATGCAAAAGCTTTTAAAAGCATACTCTATTTTTACCAGTGTAAAAGGAATGCATGTTTATAAGAGAAAATTTGAAAATATAGAAAAAATGGAAAATAGGGGTCTCCGCTATCCAAATACATCTCTTATAACCTTTTATGTCTCTGTTTCTTCACCTATAAAATAGAGTTATAAGAGTACTTACTGAGGGGTAGCAGAATACGCCACCCCCAAATATGCCATTTTGACATACTGATTATTTTGGGCTACAGGCACTCGAGGACAGCAAATGCAGGGAGATGCTTTCTCTGACCTTCCCTTACATGCCTGAGGACAGGATCCTCCAGAAGGAACTCAACTGTCCTAGAACCTCTCCCTGGGAGTTTCATCCACCAGGGAGGATTGGCTGTTATTATGGGAGAGGAGACTAGAAGTCAACACTATACTCAGTTAAACTCTGTCACCAACCATCATACCTTCCATCTGTTCTCAGGGCCTAGTCAATGTTCCTAAAAAGTATTTACCCTCCCCTGAGAGGCCTATATTCCCTCTTCCCTATTAAGATGATATTAATTAATTAATTAAGCCATCTCTCTGAGCTACTTAGTTGTCCTGGGCACCTGCTCTGTATACCTGAGGTGCACATGCTAATAAACTTCTGTTTGTTCTTCCCTGTTGATCTGTCTTTTATTATAGGGAATCTCAGCCAATAACTCAGAAGGGTACAGGAAAATTATTTGCCCTCCCTTATACTACTTTGTAGTGTCATGATGAGCATTAAAAGAATTAATACATGAGCAATGTCTAGAAGAGCACAAATATGGCTCATCACACTGAATATTATATTGAAGCACCTTGTTTATTATTAAAACACACATTTTCTATATAATTCTGTTTTTTTAGCTAACATGATCATGACCCAAGGCCTCCAACATATTATTACTATTAGTAGTAGCAGTACATGATATGCTGTGTAAAAGAAACCCAATTCTTGCACATTTTGTAAAATAACCTGAAGTCAGTCTACAAAACCTAGGAATATTAACATCTTTTGAAATCTTAACTGATCCCATCCAACCACAATTGCCAAAATAGCCTAGAAAAGTCCGTTCATGAAATATTTACAGCCAAAACCCATGCTTTCAATTGTACCTACATGACTCTAAAACCACTTCCAGAGAACATGCTTTGAAATTGTCCAAAGAAATCTTCATTTGAGCTAAGCTTCAAATAGGTAATTGAATATTTGAATATTTATGGAAATGGAATCTGAATATTCAACTCTACAGTAGCCCATCACAGTTGCATAGTAATGTCATAATTATTTAAACTGTTGTCATAATATTCTTTTGTTTTCTTGAATCATAAAAGGTCGACGATTCTTGTTCATCACTTATTAACTTCCTTAATGATGGCATTTCTAAAAAGTCTACATGCTGCTTGTCCCCACCCTTCTACATACTTTTCAATTTCAAGAATGACTTCCTTAATGGGAAAAGTAGCCAGTGGAGAATAGATATGCATTAAAACTGCATCTGTGAATGCAAAGTGTAATGGATAATTGTGGTAGCTACCCAGATGAGAGCCGTATGAATGAAGAAAGGTAGGCAATGACACCAAAATCCCAGGCAATAAATTATCAACTGACCTGAAGCGTTCTCGCAAGAAATACAAATAGTAAATATACATGAAATATAAGTCCAACTTGGTTAAGGACTTAAAGAAATGCAAAATCTAACAAAATGAGACCCCAATTTTTATATAATAAAGAAATGAAAATAATTGTAATAATAAATCCCAGTGCTGGCCAGGCTGTGAGAAGTCTGCTCATTTATGGCTAGCACCATGCGAATGCAGCCCTTTCAGTGGAGAATGTGTGACACCTATCAAGAGACATAAAATACTTATATACACTTTTGCCCAACAATTCCACACCTGGAAATTTATTCTAAGTGACTAATCAAAAAAAAAAAAAACAAAGTTATGTAAGTTTATTAAAATGTCTATGGTCACCTTATTTATTCCTGAAAAAAAAAACTAAACAACTTAAATGCTCAGCCAAAGATTTTAGTATTAAGAATTTGGGTGTAAGAATTAAATTAATGATTAAAAAAAATTAAATTAATATAACATAATATTAAGCAGTTACCATAAAGGATACATCTGAGGATGATGTAAACCCTTGGAAAACAACTCGAAGTTAATATTTTGTGAGACACAGTGGGACACAAAATTGGATTATAACAGACCCTTTACATTTTTGAGAAATCAAGCCTGAGACTTACAGTATTCCAACTTTGCAAGCTATTATTGTAAATAATTTCCCTCTTAACATGCAGTAAAGAGTAACTAAAACATCTAACTGTAAGTTAAATACCACTTTTTCAAATTTCACTGAATTGTTACTGGAGTGCATGATGAGTGGTTCTTTGAATCACTTTTTTTTGTTCCCATATTGAGCATTTAGTGGACCTATTTATGTCACAAGTTCAAATAGCTACTAAATCCACATACCATTAACTATTTTGCTCACAATTTCTATTTTTGGACTAAGGAACATGACTTTACTAGATTCTACAGTTCCGTCACCAGCTCTAGCATTTGGCTCTTTTATAGCCTTTTTCTTCCATAGAGAAACCTTATTTTTACCACTCTTTGAGCGCTACTATATAAGTAACGATGAGTAGGGAACCACAGGGGTTGGGGTGGAGAGGCTGGGCAGCCAGCTAGGCTCATTCACTGGCTAAATGATTTGCTTTGGTTCATCAGTCTCAGGGTGTACATATGTCAAGTGCATCGCTCTTCAAAAACATCCGCTTTGCTATACGTGATGAACCCAATATTTGCCATTCCTAAAATAAGCCACAGGCTCTTGTTCTAGGAACATTCCTTTATATATACCACTCGCTCTGGTGAGCTATTCTCATCTCCACCCATTACATCAAATTGCAACTCACCTTTTTAAGTCAAAGTTCAAGTATGACTTTATTTATGAGGCCTTCTCTGACATCTCCAGGAATGGCTAATCCTAGTATTATCCCTATGATATTGAGCGTGAAGTGAGTACACAGTCAAGTCCTAAACTAATGCTTGCTTGGGGAGATTTTACTGGTGTTGACTATGAAATGTCATGACAGCAAAAGCAGGGATCTATTTTCAGTTTCAGTTGAAATTAAAGGAGGCCCTTCATGTAAGAGACCCACACATAGTGTGGGATGAGTATTAAAATAATTTATACATGTATAATGCCTAGAAGACATTCTTACACGTAGTTCATACTCGACAAATGTTAAACAACTCTTTCTACTACTGCAGTTTCAGAGAAAAGGGCCGCCAATCCTGAGGTACTCGGGTTAGAGACATGGCATTATGTAGCCGTCCCTGGTGTTGGTAAGCAAAGATTTTTTTTTTATGTTTTTTAAAGATTTATTTATTTATTTATGATAGACATAGAGAGAGAGAGAGGTGCAGAGACACAGGAGGAGGGAGAAGCAGGCTCCATGCCGGGAGCCCGACGTGGGACTCGATCCTGGGACTCCAAGATCACGCCCTGGGCCAAAGGCAGGCGCCAACCCGCTGAGCCACCCAGGGATCCCGATAAGCAAAGATTAAGAACCTTCCAAGACTAGTAACTAGGTAGCCCAAATAAGATATGGGTATTCCAACACAAACCAGGATTCATGGGACCGAAGAATCGATTGAGAAAGGACAAGAATTCCTCTCTTCACCATACTGGAAACCAAGATCAGAGCCCCCTCTAGTCCCTGCAGAGTTTATTATAAATAATTAGGTTGACATGAGATTTCTAATTCCAGAGTGTGGGTACGTCTCCACAAGCATTCTTGTCATTCTCATGAAGCCTCAAGTTCGATAACCCCTTGAATATTGTTATAGTTATACATCTAGATTGAAGGGACCCTACTGGTTACGTCCAGGAGCACAAAACTACATAAATTACCCCACATACACCCAAACACACGCACTCCCAAGTACTGACAGCTACAGACAATCGAAGCATATGTGGGTGAGACTCACTTCTCTCGGGGGGTGTTACATAGCTCTCCTTATTTCTTCCCAAGCTTTGGCAATATCTTGTTGCTAATCTCTACCTGGGCATTTGTCAGACTCAATTATAATAAGTTCCGTACATGTTGATTGGCACAACTGTTTCCCCTTGTAGAAAATAGTTCAGGCCATGGAAAAGGACCATTTGTCCTCAGCACCGAGGACCCTTTCTGCTGTCTCCCTGCTACTCTGAGGCCGACAAATCTCTGTGAGGCTGTCTCTAAGGCACCGTGTGTCTAAACACACCACACAACCATTCATTCTCTTGAGTTTGGAACCTCCCCAGGGCTCCACCTGGGAAGTGGAAGTGGAGCATTGACACTCTTTGCTGGGAGCTGCAAATGCCTCAGTCCTCTCTACCCATGAAGATCTATTTTAGCCCCTTAGAAAAACCTGTTTCCTCAGCTCCCTTGCTCCTACAATGCTATTTTTCCCTCATGTATCTTTTTTTTTTTCCCTATGTCAGTAGTCATATGCATTCCCTAGGAGTATAAGTTTTTGGAAAGCAAAACTAAGAAAACCATTTCCTCTGCTTTGTGCCTTGTCAGACGGCTCTCCTGAATGGTGAATACAGAAAGGGTTAGCTACTTTGGGATCGGAGGTAGAAAGAAAAGTAAACTAGTGAGAGGGGAAAAAATGGTTGATTTTTATCTTGCCACATTCCCAAAGACTCCTCCAGCCCCAAAGGGCTGGTACAACTTCATAAGCACCTGGTTGGCCTCTTTCCCTTTTTCAGGATGCCAGATGAAAAGCTAAAATCAAAAATTCGCTCTGGAAAGCAATGTTGCTGTGAATCCTTTTGTAGAGTGACTTTTTAAAATAAAATGAATTGCCTCCTGTTTTTTCTTAATGTTTGGCGGTTTTCTTAATGTGAAGCATACCTTTACTTTTATTGGGTCTGATACTTAGATACTAGTGTGTGGTTTCACCACAGATAAGCAGGGTTGCAAATTATAATAGAATTGAGAAAAAAGATTTGTTTTACCTCCATCTTACAAGACCAGGTCACTAATGAAATTAATTCCTTGAGAAAGGACAATTTTAAACAATTATGCTCAACTGTTTTAAATCAGCTATAAATTTTATTTGTGAGCTCTTTGCTAGGATAAATGTCTACCCTAAAGCTCCTAAGGTCTTTATGTGAGGTACACATAACCGTCAAATCTATTAGCACGTAGGTTACTGTTGATTGAATTCATGATAAAATCCACTATCATTATTTTTTTTGTTAGATATGTAAGACTTGATATAATTTCTCTCTTCAGGATACATTTTTATTGTGTATTTCAGCAGCAAAGCACATGCCACCTGGTGGCTGAAAGAAATATATAACATAATAGATTTTGAAAACACTTTGTGGAAAGCTCAAGGTTCCAAAATTATCACTTTGAATGTGTTTCTAAATCAGTAGCAAATATGTATTTTGGGGCAAGGCACACCACAGTAGGAAATCCTACGGGTTCAAAACTACACATTCAGTGGAGGCTATATCAAGAGACATTTAATGATGACGCTCCGTTTTAGATATTTTTTTTTTACCTCTTTCCAGAATTGTTTTGTATTTTGAAATATTTTAGTGCCATTTTGTCATGTGCATTTTATTAGGCAGTGGTCACATTATTTACATGCAGAATTGCTTGGTCTGGTACCTATCTAGAAGCCTGAGGAAAATATTTACTTTTCTTGCAACTAACAGAGGAGGGAAGTGATTAGGTAATGGAGGAGCCATTCATTTATTCCAGAATTTTTACTAGAGTAGTAGTCTCTGTGCCAGGTGCCAGGCAAGCAGAGGGTGAGTTGAAGGAGAGAAAACTCTGGAGGAAAGCGCTTTGGAAAGACAAGCAGGTCTGGCCTCCAGCTCACAGCCAAAGATTGTGTGACCGTTTAAGTGTTAAGCCACCTGGTTCACATAAGTCACATATGCAAGCCCTTCTTTTTAAGGTTTTAGGATCGATTTTGTTGGCTATGGTCATTATTGCTTGGAAAAAATGAACCTGACAAATGACAATCCCTCATTTTTTCTTTCCCCAACCCCTAACAACCAACCATTCTACTTTGTTTCCATGGCTTTGAATTCTCTGGATACCTCATATAAATGGAATTATACAGTATGTGAGTTTTGGCAACTGGTTTATTTCACTCATCAAAATGTCCTCGAGGTTCATCCATGTTGTAGCATATGACAGGATCTTCTTCCTTTTTAAAGGACGAATAATATTCCATTGTTTGTTTATATCCCATTTTCTTGATCCATTCACCAGAAAATGGACATTTAGAGGGCTTCTACCTCTTGGATATTGTGAATAATGCTGCAGTGAAATGGTTGTATTTGAGATCTTGATTTCAACTCTGTGTATATATGTATCCAGATGTGGGATTGCTGAACCACATGGTAATTCTATTTTCAATTTTTTAAGGAGCCCTCATAATATTTCCCATTGTGGCTGCACCATTTCCCATTCCCACCAGCAATGCACAAGTTTCCATTTTCTCCACATCCTTGCCAACACTTGTTAGTCTCTGTTTCTTCCATGGTGGCCATCCTAATGGGTGTGAGGCAAACATCGCACTGTAGTTTTGATTTGCATTTCTCTAGTGATTATGATGTTTATGATGTTGGCCACATTTTCATACGCTTGTTCATCATTTGTATGTTATCTTTAGAGAAATGTCTATTTGGGTCCTTTGCCCATTTTTAAAACCAGGTTACTTGGTTTTTGTTGTTGAATTGTGGCAGTTCTTGATATATTCTGGATATTAACCACTTATCAGAAACATTATTTTCTCTCATTCCATACATTACCTTTTCACTCTGTTATTTCCTTTAATGTGCAGAGGTTTTTAAGCCTGATGAAGTCCTATTTATCTTTTTTTTAAAAAGATTCATTTGTTTAAGAGGGAGAGGAGGGTCAGAGGAAGAGGGTGAGAGAGAATCTCAAGCAGACTCCCTGCTGAGCACAAAGCCCAATGTGGAGCTTGATCCCAGGACCCTGAAATCATGACCTGAGCCAAAGTCAAGGGTTGGCCACTTAACTGACTGAGCCACACAGGGGTCCCCACCCCCATCTATCTCTTTTTGCTTTTGTTGCTTATGCTCTTGGTATCATATCCAAGAAACTATTACCAACACCAATGTCATGAAGATTTCCCCCTCTGGTGTCTCCTAGGAATGCTACTGTTTTAGGTCTTACGTTTAGCTCTCTAATTCATTTTAAGTTAATTTTTGTATATGGTATAAGGTAAGGATCCAACCTCAATCTTTGGTATGTGGATATCCAGTGTTCCCCACACCATTTGTTGAAGAGACTGTTCTTTTCCCATTTGTGTGGCCTTAGTACTCTTGTTGAAGATAATTTCTTTATACACATTAGTTTATTTTTAGGTTTCTTATTCTGTTCCATTGATATGCTTGTGTGTGTTTATGTTAGTACCACTCCACTTCACTTATTGTAGCTTTGTAATACGTTTTAAAATCAGGAAGTGTGAGACCTCCAACTTTGCTCTTCCCTTTCAAGATTGTTTGACAATTCAAGGTCCCTTGAGATGACATACGAATGTTTGGATTTGTTTTTTTCTATTCCTGCAAAGGACCCAGAACAATATGACATAAAAATTTAGGCTGTGATGTGTAGCAGTGTTTTCTTAACCTCCTGGTTCATCCTGTCAAAGGATGCGGGTTATGCCATGATTAAACTTCTTTACTCACATTTCTCACTTCCACTCCTATCTGATCAAAGCAGATTCACCTCTCATTTTGAAAAGATCTCCAGCACTGATCATCCATACCGGCAACTTAATCATCCCATTTGTAGCCGTGGGATTTCCCTATCATGGCTTACACCCTAGAAGCACTGTCTCATTTTACTTTCTATCTGTGCCTTTTATTCTGGTTAGCTAGCCATTTCTTTCTCCTTGGGCTGGCCTTGTGTGTTATCCTCTATGTCCCTGGGCAATCCCTAATCTTTCACTAACTAACCAATAACTAATCTGCTGAAGCTTCCTTCATGAGGATTATGCTTCATCACCCTGGCTTTGGCCCTAAGGCACTGGACACTCTCCCTCCCTGAAAGTGTCACAGAATAGGCCTCTACTAAATATAGTATCTGAGAGAATCACTGTACCATACAATGCAATCTTTAAATGTATGGTCTTCCTGAGTAACCCTTGGACCCTTTCTCAGACTGTGTCAAGTCTGCTACATCTGCCTACAGCAGGATCCAAAGGCTGACTAAGTCTTATTCTTCTATTGTGTTCATTGATGAATGACCCGAGGTCACCTGAGAGGACACATCTACCCAATGCAGCAATGTAATGACTTCCAAATGTAATCAAGAGAGTTTGGAAGTTCCATTTGTTGTGGCTCATGAGACCAACCCATGAATAGTGGAAATGACATCTTATCCCTATTATCTGATAACTTACCTTAGTTGAGTGTCCCTTGGTTCTTCTGTTAGGTTTGAGCAGCATAGTAAAATACACATCACAAAGTAACTGTGATGATGTGTTTACAAAAGTAAATAAATTGTCAGGTAATGCTTACTGTCAGGTGATAAGATCACGAGCTGGCAAATAGCATATTGATCAACAATAAGATATTCTCTATTTTTAAAAAGTCAAATACTTAGAAGCAGAGAGTAGTATGGTGGTTACCAAGGGTGGAGAGGAGGGGGAAAATAGGGAGATGCTGACCAAAGGGTACAAAGTTGCAGTTATGTGGGATGAATAAGTCTGGAGATCTTATGTGCACCATGGTGACTATAGGAGCAACCCTGTGTTGGATACTGGAAATTTACAAAGAAAGTAGATTTCAGATGCTCTCATCACAAAAAAAATAATGGTGTGAGGAGATGATATGTTAATTAGCTTGGCTGTAGTAATCCTTTCACTGGGTACATGGATATCAATTCATGATGTTGTATACTTTAAATATACACAATTTTTACTTTTTAACAAATTTTTAATTTTTAAAAAACAGTAGAGATTCCAAACAACAGAATTGCATCAGGTTTTTAAGCATATAGATTTTAAGATGATTTTGGAAAATTAAAAAAAAAATGCTCCTGAGATCAAGATTTATGGGCTTGAAAAAGAGACTCTCACAGCTCCATGTGTAAACATTTTGTGGTGAACAGATACGAGGAGACAAGCATGCCCTGGAAAACGATAATATGGTAGGTGATTTACATATATGACTTCACTTAATCATCACCATAAGCCTGTGGTATGGATGGTGTTATTGTCCTACGTCATATGTAAAGCTATTGAACCCCAAAGAGGCTATGTGTAGTTATGTGTCCAAGGCCACACAGCAAATAAAAGGAAGGGCCAAAATTAAAACCCAGATCTGTATGCACTATACCAAGAGTTACATTATAGCTTTTAGGGAAAAGGACACTGTGATATCCACGTAGCTGCAAGATGATGGAGAAATTCAGTATATAGCTGATGGCGAATGTTATCAGAACTTGTTTCTTGAAGCTATATGCTGAAGATTTCCAACATGAATATTTTTATTATAAGTATATGCATACATAAAACTTAGAGCATGAATATACATGTATGAGTCTGTCATTCAAGGGACTCTACATTTTTAGACATGTGATATATTTTTTGTCACTCTTGAGAAATATACCTTTTTAAGGGCTCAGTCCATGCTTGTTACACAGCTGACTTGATCTCTGGCTTATGTAGAAATGTATGCAAAGTTCATGTTCCCCAGGGGGATACAGAAAAAGGTGAGTAAACACTTAGCATCTATGTACCGTACCCCTGCTCTGGACAGATCTTGGACTCCTAGAGACCCATTCACTCCTTCAGCAAACCTTATTTGACTACTTGGTAGTAGGTGCAATAAGAGGTATACAAAGATAAAAAAAAATTAAATAAAATGAAATAAAAGTAAAATAAAACACATGGCCTTTTTAATTTATGCTATATGACATACTGATCTCACTTGAGAATTTCCTAGCTGTCTTAGGTTCATCAAATTCATCCCAGATAATTTGTAAAGGTGGCTAAATATTGCAGTCATTCATTTTTCTCAAGAAGGTTGTGAGGGCAATGAGATACCACCTCACACCAGTGAGGATGGTGCAAATTAACAAGGCAGAAAACAACAAACGTTGGAGAGGATGTAGAGAAAGGGGAACCCTCTTGCACTGTTGGTGGGAATGTGATCTGGTGCAGCCACTCTGGAAAACTGTGTGGAGGTTCCTCAAAGAGTTAAAAATAGACCTTCCCTACGACCCAGCAATTGCACTGTTGGGGATTTACCCCAAAGATTCAGATGCAGTAAAACGCCAGGACACCTGCACCCCGATGTTTCTAGCAGCAATGTCCACAATAGCCCAACTGTGGAAGGAGCCTCGGTGTCCATCGAAAGATGAATGGATAAAGAAGATGTGGTCTGTGTATACAATGGAATATTCCTCAGCCATTAGAAACGACAAATACCCACCATTTGCTTCAAGGTGGATGGAACTGGAGGGTATTATGCTGAGTGAAGTAAGTCAATCGGAGAAGGACAAACATTATATGGTCTCATTCATTTGGGGAATATAAATAATAGTGAAAGGGACTATAAGGGAAGGGAGAAGAAATATGTGGGAAATATCAGAAAGGGAGACAGAACGTAAAGACTGCTAACTCAGGGTAACGAACAAGGGGTGGTAGAAAGAGAGGTGGGCGGAGGGTTGGGGTGACTGGGTGACAGGCACTAAGGGGGCACTTGGAAGGATGAGCGCTGGGTGTTATGCTATATGTTGGCAAATTGAACTCCAATAAAAAAAATATACAAAAAAAGAACAAAAAAAAAAAGAGAAAGGTTGTGAGGGCCATACCACCGCCACCATACTATAAAAGTATAGAAATCTAACTTCAACTCATTTATAATTATTATTACTACGACAAGAACATTTAAAACTCTCCCAGTGAATTACCAGTGGTAGCAGTTCTACTCTTTAACACTAAGCAGCAGTTAGGAAATCATATTAGGTGCTCTGGCAATCTGTTTTAATACTAATTAGCTAATAAAGTAATTACCAAAGTAAGAACTATATTACTACCATGCTGTATTATGATTTAGCTGAAATTGCATATGCAGATGCATAATGTGGAATTTCTAAAAATTCCATTTAGAAAATTTAGCAGTGTATTTAAATATTTCTCATTCACAGGCAACCAGCTGTGATAGAGGAAGCTGTATTTAAATAGTTAGTCAAAATTGAAGGTGCCAGCAGATTTCAAACAGAACACGTGAAAAGGAACTTTTTATAAACTTTGTTTACCTTCTTGGCGTGGATTATGACAACACACCAAAATTGAGGCACTGGGCTGATTTTAACCATCTAACTATGTCTAAGAGTTACGTGGTGTGCACTCTTCTCCAAGTGCACAACTGTCTGATAACATTCACTGAATGTACCTGTGCACCTATACCAGACACTATGAGCATGAGTGGTCATGACATTAGTGTACATAGTGGAATACACCTTGAGCATAGCTCTAGCTAACATCTGAGCATAGTTACTCAAAGATAACATGCTTTTCAACCCGACTATCTTTGGTCCAGAATCTGGTTATATGACTAAAGGGCAAGCTTCCTAATGTTAAGTCAGCCATAGAACAAACAAAGCAAGAAATCTGTGAAGACATTTTCCTTCTCTTTTCTTTTCTGAAAACACCCAGTAACAAGTCGTAAAAGGACAAATACTAATTCAGTCAAATCCCTTACAGCACAAGGAAGCAAACCTCTTCTATCCTCCAATAGATATTAAATTGAAAGAAGCATTGTTCTTGTTTGCCTTTTTAACGTAATATTCATCATTAAAAATTATTGGGAGCCAGGGCACCTGGGTGGCTCAGTTGCTTAAGTGTCCAACTCTTGGTTTCAGCTCAGGTCATGATTTCAGGGTTGTGAGTTTTAGCCCCTCGTTGAGCTCTGCACTCAATGTGGAGTCTGCTTGTCCCTCTCCCTCTGCTTCTCCCCGTCTCGAATAAAAAAAATGAAATTTAAAAAAAATTATTGGGAGCCTAATTTTGTATGGTCTTGTACAAAGTGAATGACGTGGATGGTTTCTTGGAACCTAGCAACTTTCATCAGACAATAAAAAAAAGAACTAAAATCAGAAAAATGGAATCAAACCACCAAACCAAGATGTACAGAGTGAAATGATCACAAAACATCATCCAATAGCATTTTAGGAAACTGCATTGGGGCTGGAAGAGTAAAGGTTGGCTCTCTTGATTCCTAATTCTGGGAAACAAACAAGGGATAGTGGAAGGGGAGGTGGGCAAGGGGATGGGGTGATTGGGTGATGGGCACTGAGAGGGGGCACTTGATGGGATGAGCACTAGGTGTTATAGTATAACAAATACAAATCGAACTCCAATACAAAATATATCTAAAAAAAGGTTAGCCCTCTTTAAGCTATCTTGGTAAACTCTGCAGAAATTGTGGAACTTTAGGGTTATTTAATGGGCTAGGGTAGCCAAAAACATTTAATGTTAAAAAAGCGTAGATTGGGCAGCCCAGGTGGCTCAGCGGTTTAGCGCCGCCTTCAGCCCAGGGCCTGATCCTGGAGACCTGGGATCGAGTCCCTCATCAGGCTCCCTGCATGTTGCCTGCTTCTCCCTCTGCCTGTGTTTCTGACTCTCTCTCTCTCTCTGTCTGTCTCTCATAAATAAATAAATAAATAAATAAATAAATAAATAAATAAATAAATAAATAAAATCTTTTTAAAAAGCGTAGATAAGGGAAAATAGAAACAGAGAGTAAAGAATGAAATAAGATCTGTTGCAAAGATGAAAAAATAATATTTTGTGCTTCGTGATAGAATTGATTATTGCAAAATAAAAAGAACCTTTGCTAAATTAGGTTGTAATTTTATATGCCTAAATGAAAGTAAATACAAATGAATATACAGTAATAAGTCATGGCCTTAACTCTATTACCTATAACACTTGCTAATCTTCCCAACTGATCTTGCCTGATTCCTATCATAAGCTTGAAATAGATGAAGCAACAAAAGCACTGGGATTTAACAGAAAACTCTAAGCCAAAAATAGATTTTTAAAATGCTGAAACATAAAGATTCCTCAACCACTATCTATGACATTTTTAATTGCATGCAAGATTGTATAATGTTGGCTGATTAAAAATTATTTAAAGAAAAGATGATTCAAGTACTTTGAATTTACCACCAGAAACCTTCTACAATAATTTGCATGGAATTACAATGGCATTTATTTTGAGGGGCAACATAAATCATTTAAAATTCTGATGCTGGGCAGCCCAGGTGGCTCAGCGGTTTAGCGCCACCTTCCGGCCAGGGTGTGATCCTGGAGACCCGGAATCGAGTCCCACATCGGGCTCCCTGCATGGAGCCTGCTTCTCCCTCTGCCTGTGTCTCTGCCTCTCTCTCTCTCTCTCTGTCTCTCATGAATAAATAAATAAAATCATAAATAAATAAATAAATAAATAAATAAATAAATAAATAAATAAATAAAACTCTGATGCTGTCATCACCATAATTCGCTGTTAAGTATTAGAAGTTATCTAGGAAACAGTGGTTTAGCTTTCTTTGTGAGATACCTTAATTTAGTATGGGGCATGGAACCTGTAATTATTCACCAAGTGGCAAAGGGAATAAGAGAAAAATACTCCCTGCAGGTCATTGGCCACTGGCAAGAAAAATCCAAGTGAAGAGAAATAAGCCCTTGCTTATTATGTGTGAACAGTTCAGGTGTGGAAACCTAAACTGCCTCTGACTTGTTTTTCTTTATTTTCCAGTTCTTTTACTGGACCTTTCTGGATGTATCTAGAGACGGGTGTTCTAGAGAAAAGTACCCACATATCTATTAGCTACTCACTCCAACTGACGCTTACAGTCTTAGGACTTCTGACCAGTTACCACTGAGTCAGGTCCACGTATTGTCTTAGTCAACATTTTAACCCAACGACCTATAATTCTATTCCATTCCATTCAACCGACATATATCCAGCAAGCAGATTGTGCCCGGTACTGGGATATATAACCTACATGCTGCTGAATGGGGATAAGAGGAGGCAAATACCAAAATGGATTAAGACAACAGTCCCACGAGAAGTCTACAATTTGATGGAGAAGGATTTAGGTACGACCGACTCTAAAAGGTAGTGAAGTACTTACACTGTTTTTGAGGAAGCATGATGGGTTGGAAAGCTCAATTAAAGGCTTTGTTGAGAGGATGACATTTAGGATCCAGCTTGAAGTATTTTCTCAGGACTCCCAAAGGCATGAATGGGACTAGGTAAGGCTTCTAGGCAAAGGGAGCAACAGAGGCAAATACCTAAAGATGCAGGGGGAAAAAAAGAGATAATAGGAAGTGGTCAGGTTTAGCGAAAGAGTAAAGAAAGGTTCAGGCAGTGAGTGATTAAAGATGAGAACTGCGAAGGGATGGAATCTGCCTCTTGGAAAGAGTGGGCATAAACAGGGACATTTGTTGCATGCCTATGTGCTAGGTATTTATCATGTATCAATGCATTTCATTGGATGTGACTAATCAATAGGGCTCTCTTCTCCAACATTCCCCAAAAGCGATTTCCCAGCTGATTGAATCCTGCAAGAAACAGGCAGCTAACAATCTTCTGCAGTAGCCCATTCATTCCACTTGTGGACAATTCTGACTCTACCTGACTGTGAGTTCAAATACATTCTTCTCACATGCATTTACTGTGCATAGTTCTCCCCTCTGGAAATGTACAGAAACGTTAATCCCTTTTCTCTAAGAATGCTCTCCAAATGACTCAAAACACCTAAGCTTCCAGTTTTACAGGTAGGACACCATCCCTCAGTCCTTTCAGTGGCTTCTCAGCTGACGTGCTTTCCAAACCTAAAGGTTTCCTCCTGGACACTTTCTAGTTTGAATATTCCTCATGAAAGATGGAATTCAGAATGGAATACGTGGCTCCACATATGGCAAGTCCAACAGAGAACAGGACAAAATGATCACCTTCTTTATTACAAGCACTGCATTTTAATAAATGAAGCCTATTTGCATTTCCGGTAACCACATATACTATTGACTCACATTGCTCTTGAACCCAGTCAAATCTTGCAAAGAACTGATATAGTGCAGCTGGGAGTTATATCTTACAAGACTGAAGAGAGGGACGCCTGGTGGCTGAGTCAGTTAAGCATCTGACTTGATTTCGGCTCAGGTCATGATCTCGGGATTGTGAGATCGAGCCCCACATCAGGCTCTGCCCTAGAAGTGGAGCCTGCCTCATATTCTCTCTCTCCTTCTTCCTCTCGCCTTTCTCTCTCTCTCTCTCTTCCCCTTCCTCCTTCCCTCCCTCTCTTGAAAAAACAAAAAAGATGGTAGGAGAAAGATCTTGAGAAAAAAAATACACCAGCCACTAGAATCACACAGGCTCGCCTCCATATGGCCTGGAGCAACTGATCTTACTCTCTCTGGACCTCAGTTCCTTCTTCTATAAAAGAGAGATAATAAAATCACCTTCATAGGGCTCTTAGAAGGATAGGGTCAAATTACACATAAAACCCACCTGAAAAAAAAACCCACCTGAAGCAGAGCCTAACACAAAGTAAGTTCCATGAAAATGAATGAGAGGCAGAGAGAAATCAGGCTCATGGAAGAAGGTCCATTAACCTAGAACAATAAGGGGGGGGGGATCACAGTTTGCTTGAATACAGAACTAGTCTTGAAATATGGTTACTTAATGTTTTTTAGGAAAATTATTCATTCAGTGTAGAGGTCAGAAACAGGGAAGAGAGTAAGACTTCTTGGATTTGGAGACTTCCCAGAGAGATGAAAGAAATGAAGTCAGGCAGGAAGCCACTTGCCTTAGGCAAGGAGATCATAAAAGTAAACTTCAGGTGGCAGAGAGGGACATACTCAGAGATTATGAAAATGATCCTGGAAGCGAGAGAAATCTCCACAGACTCAAAATCATAATCAAATTCCCCAAGTAGAACGATGGTGCAAGCCTGAAACCACTGCTTTGGGCTGGAGCCTAAGCAGTTAAGCCTAACTTCCAATGACCATAGGTTGCGGGTTTTCTGAAACCACTCTTATTTCAAATGATCTTTTCATTTCAAACTAGGTGGCAGTGATTTTTTTTTTCTTTTTCTTTTTTTTTTTTTTTTTAGAAAACACAGATAGTATCCTAATCTAGCAGAACAGTAAGAAATTACAGAGCAGAGACAATCACTCTAGTAACTGAAAGAAATCTGAGATCTATATAACCATCATCACATGATTTCCTAAAGCTGTAATCTCCATGAGGGCAGGGCCCGTCCAGTTCCACTGCTAAAACCCTGGCACAAAGTAAGTGTTCAAAAATGATTTGCTAAATGAATTGAAGCAGTGACGCTTCTCATTTTGTTTTATTTTATTTTTTTAAATAAATTTATTTTTTATTGGTGTTCAATTTACCAACATACAGAATAACACCCAGTGCTCATCCCGTCAAGTGCCCCCCCTCAGTGCCCGTTTGTTTGTTTTAAATATTTATTTGAAAGGGGAGGGATGGGGCGGTGATGGGGGAGCGAAAGAGAGAATCTCCAGCAGACTCCTCGCTGAGCAGGAAGCCCAACAGGGTTGGGGGGGGGAGTGGGGGCTCCTTTTCATGACCCTGAGATCCTGACCTGAGCTGAAATCAAGAGTCAGACGCACAACCGACTGAGCCACCCATGCGCCCCCCTACAATGGTACTTCCGTTTGCCTCAGTCTTTTTTCTCATAGTAATTAACAGAAGAACATTTTAATTAAGAAGAATATTCAAGGAGACAGAAAATAGAGGAACTGCTAAATCCTATTCTGCAGCTAGTCTTACAGAGAAGAGGACGCTCATGGACTACAGTGTATGGCAGAAATGAAAAGGATGAGAGAAACACAAAGTAAGGTGTGAAGCCTCCATAAAGGAAAGAAGAGGAACATTCGGAGAGCCCGCCTGGGCCAAAGATATTTGACTTGTGGAAAGCCTGTGTGGTTTCCCTAAACTGATCCATTATTTAACTGTCAAATCTCCCTGCTGTCCTGTAATCAACTAGTCTTAGTTTCTGACTGTCACAAATGAAAGGTGAATGCAGTCTTGGAAATCAGTACAGTCACATCACATCTTTATCAAAAAAGTCTAACCAAAATCAATCTGCTGAATTATCCCCATTTTTCACTAGGGTGCCCTGACAGTGTGTGCTACTGATCCTTCCAGTGCGCCATTCTGCAGGATACAGCCCATGTTGTTGCCTCCTGTGGCCATAATGGGCCAAGAGATCTGGAAGATTGACATCAGAAACAGTTGTAGTTTAATTAACTGATATTATTGAACAATATGCCAGTGAAAGTCACCTGACACCTGTACCTTTTCCCTTGCAGAGAATAAAACCTGATTACCAAGGATAAGTTTGATTGCCGCTATACAACAGAAGTAGAAGGCTTTGTGTTTGGAACCGCCTTCTTTGTACGCCCATGCTGCCTCTTGAGATTTTTATGACCAATACAAGAGGTTAATGGAAAGCAGATACTTTAAATAAGAGTTGAAGGACAAGACTAAGAATTCAGAGCTTTCAAGAGTGAAGGTTTGGGACACCGCATCAGGGAAAGGACAATAACTAGTCGAGTCCTGACTTAGGGCAAAGGAACCCTGGAAGGGGTGGTATAGAAAGTACCTACGTGATGGAACTGGAGGGTATTATGCTGAGTGAAGTAAGTCAATCGGAGAAGGACAAACATTATATGGTCTCATTCATTTGGGGAATATAAAAAATAGTGAAAGGGAATAAAGGGGAAAGGAGAAAAAATGAGTGGGAAATACCAGAAAGGGAGACAGAACATGAAGACTCCTAACTCTGGGAAACGAACTAGGGGTGGTGGAAGGGGAGGGGGACGGGAAGTGGGGGTGACTGGGTGATGGGCACTGAGGGGGGCACTTGACGGGATGAGCACTGGGTGTTATTCTGTAGGTTGGCAAGTTGAACACCAATAAAAAATAAATTTATTATTAAAAAAAAGAAAGTACCTATGTTACTTACAGCCTCATGAAAGAAAAAAAGTACTGTAGCAGCTATGCAGAACAACCTGGCTTGCTGTGTGTGTGTGTGTGTGTGTGTGTGTACACACACACATATATTGCATAGTAATAATTTTATATATATTCACACACACAATTTGTTTTTCCTCCATCCTCTTTTCCCCCTTCTGATTTTATATAAGGATGGTTGTCGGCAGTTAACTACAGGTTAGTCTTTAGATTGCATCATGCTTAGGCGGAATTAGAAGAGTATTTAATAGCAGCTAGAGATGGACAACATGACTTTTGGAACCTCACACTGGAGGAAAGGACGAAGGATCTTCATTGGAGGAAGGACAAAAAGCATAGAGTGTTGTATGGAAGGTAAATATGTGTACAAGGGTGGATATGGAATACTGAGTACCAACGAGTGGGGCAGGGGGGGTTCAAATACACACTTCTATACACTGCTCTGTGATCCTGGCCCTGGGACTCCACACATTTCCTTTCTCCTTTGCTAGCTGGTGCATTCTTCAGTTTTGCCAGTGGGGTAAATTCTGTTAGAGAGAGACTGCAAGTCCGGAGGAGCGACAAGGGATGTAGGTCCTGATGGCTTGCCGCTCCTGCCAGCAGCGCCCAACAACTGCTCTTTCCCCAGGCAGCAGCAGCTGGTTCCAGTTCCAGTTTCTATCAGCATCCAAGAACCTTCTTCTGTTCACCCATGATGACAATATTACAGTTATCTGTCTTATAAAGTCACAGAAGAACATCATAGCACGTCTGAGAACCAGCAGACCCAGGATTTTTTTTTTTAATTTTTGTTCTTTCCTAGCTCCTAACTTATCAACTAATGCCGCCTTAATCAGATTTGCTTTATTCAGTTTCTTATATTATAAATCATGTTACTGTAGTGTCTTTTGTTATAATATATAAGAATATTGTGAGCATGAATAAGAAAATATCTGTGGGGCACCTGTGTGGCTCAGTCGCTTAAGCGTTTGCCTTGGACTCAGGTCATGATCCCGGGGTCCTGGGATGGAGCCTACTTCTCCCTCTCCCTCTGCCTGCCACTCCCCCTGCTTGTGCTTGCTCTCTCTCTCTCTCTTTCTCTCTCTCTCTGTCAAATAAATAAATAAAACCTTTTTTTAAAAAAGAAAAAATATCTGTGAGGCTTCTTAGATATGAAAAAGATACAATTTTGAGCTAAGATTCAATATGGCCAAAGAAATAATTTTCCATATTAAACCTTTGGGAAAATATACAGGCACCAATCCAGATGAATGACTAATAAACTGAAAATCAGTCAAATAATAATATAGCAGGGCAACAGCAGGGAAAATTTTTTTTTCTCCCCAAATAATTTCGTAAAGAAAGAAATTAAACCTCAAGTAGATTGAATAGCAAAACAGGATTTCAGTGTAAGATGCCAATGGCTGCTTTTCTGGCAATCCTTCTACCTTTCTTCCTTTTTGGAAGAGGGAGAAAGTAGAGGTGGGGCGAGGGGTTATTTATTCAGTAAAGCATCAGAAATAAGAATAGTGGCAACTCCTGACTAGGAAAGTTCTGATGGAATCTCCTCGAATTCAAATGCAACATTCCCTCAAGGATTGTTTATTGGTGGTGGACTGAGAAAAAAACACAAATTAAATACCACATTGAAAAAGAGAATCAGAGCAAACCAAAGACAAAAAAAAAAAAGGTGTAAAATCTCTTGATATCCATAAACAACAATTAGAAGGCATCACTGTCAGACTGCAGTAGGAGTCCCAAGGCTAACCGGCTCTAAGAAGTAAATTTACAGTCTGTCTTGACCTACTAAAACAGTAAAAAAAAAAAATACAAAGGAACCCACTTTTCAGTCTTGGGAAAACAGTTTCAGTAAGATTCTTCTCTTTCTTGAAATATTTTTCAAATGATCCGTTTAAATATAGTGGCAATTTGTATATATCAGTAAAAAGAAAAGTAATAATGTAAAACCAGACATGCTTATATTTAGGATATTAGTGCCAGAAGCCATTATTTCCTGAGAATAGGTTGGTTTTTTTTATTGTTGTTTCATTATATATTATATTATATTATATTATATTATATTATATTATTATGTTATATTATATATAGTATATATAATGTCTATAAAGAAAAAATTAAATGTATAAATTTTATATATATATAAAATTGTATATATATACACACCACACACACACACACACACACACACACACACACACTAAGTAGAGGAGATAGTTATTATATTTTGCTCTCAGTTCCACTTGAAAAGTAAAACAACATGAGCTTCTCTTCCTTTGTATGTCACCCTTCTTGCAGCTTTCACGGTTTGGACATCAAATATGAAAAGATTTTTAACTGTTTTGGTGCCTCCTTTCATTTTGTTCCCTTGGTTATCTTGGTCGTTTCAATTCCTGGCCCTCCTAAATGATTTAATTTCTTACTTTATAGAACATTTCCTGTTAATGTCCTCTCCAAATATGTCTGGCACACCGTAAATTTTGAGTCTGTATTCTGGAGGAATATCAAAGTTTTGGACTATGTCATCTCCAGAAGGACATACAAGTTGTTGACCTTGCCATTTGATGGAAGGCAATGTTCTGATTTTCTTAATTTCCTTGAATATGTGCCATGGAAGCCTATCACTACTGCATTCAACTCTAGGACTTTACAGTGTTAATGAAAGTGAGAAATTTGGTAAAGTTTAAAAACGAGCATTTGGTGGTTCAAGGGCATCTCCATCCAATACGTTATAGAATATTATTTATTACAACATGGTCTCATCTGCTTTACCACTAAACTAAGAGATCTTGGAGGACAGAGGCAGTGCCTTTCACCTTGGGATTCAGGGCCTTGGTGTGTAATAGGTATTTAATAAAGATTTGAAATGAGCTGAATGTTATGGTTGAGCAGATTATTTGCAGTCAGGCTATCTTAACTCAACTTCATATGTTCTTGAATTCATAGAGTTCTTGGAATCTGAAAGGAAAGGCAGTTTTCTATTCCTAGAACAGATAGAGTGAAATATGTTAATTTATTTTCCGTATACATTTTGACTCTTTCGATGTGCAGCTACCAAATCAACAATTGGGGTGGGGATGGGAAGAGAGAGTGGTATTGGTTTCTTTTAATTTTGGAGAATTTATGTCCATGAGACATAAGATGCAATGTGGCTCTCTAGGAACTCTGAGGAGTAAGCTTGCCTTTTTCCAGAAAAGCTCTGAGTGCAATTGTTTTACAATCAGTGGGAAAGAAGGGAAAATGCGTGGTTAAGAAGAAAATAATTACTTGAAGTGGGTAATGATTTGAATTATGTGTAATTTATAGATCATATGCATGGATATGCTAGTTTCTCCTTCATCCATTCTTCCCCTCTAGGCCAATCTGTTCTTGCCACTAGTCTTAATAAACGATAAAAGCAGAATTTCTAATGAATTGGAGATATCTTACATAATAATATTTAGTAATGATCCAGAAAAGAGAGCCAAAAATATTTACCTTTTGGGCTAAAGTCCACTTAATCACCAGTTCTTACTAGTCCTTCCTTACTATGGAATTAATATATGAAATTATTTCCTTATAGTTCCCAGTATGTTTACCAAATTCAACTTCTTTTATTGCAAGACATACCCCCCCTTTAGAAATTTCTCTTCTATAACATCTTACAACTTTTTACAAACACTTATTGACAAAATAGAAGCTTCTTTTGTCAATATATTTAATTTCAAGTTGAAGTGTTAGTGCTTAGAGACATTCAACCTATGTCACAGGTCTTTGGTTTTGCACAACATGACTGATCAACTGACCAGCACAAGACTGACCATTCACCAAATTTTAAACTGAAGAATGGCATTTCCTACACTTTTGACCAGAAACTCTCTTTAAGTGTACATGGAGGGGTAAAATGGAAGATCAGGCTCCCAAGACCACCGCCCCAACACAGGCATTCCCTGCCACTTGTCACGTAGGACAGATTCTCAAGGAGAAGTAAGAGTGGCTATCAATGAGATTCTTCTCCCTTCAAGGTTCAGGAAACTCATATCTCTTGAAACACAGGCAGAGAAATGAGAGGAGTCATCATTATATGGTCCATTTATAATTTTTTTTCTCATTGCCCTGAGTACTTGGATCCTATAGTTTTGGTTTTGGTTTTCTGGATATTCTTTCATCCATAAAGATAATAAAAATGAAATTTTATTGAATAGCTTCAGCTATAAGAAGTAAAATGCCCAACAACTTTTACTCTGTGAAAAATACTTTGGTTAGAGGTCATACCTTGAACAATTTTTTTAGCTTAGAATATTTTTGCTAAAAAAAAAATTTAAAAAAAAGAATTTTTTTGCTACGGGAAATGACAAACAGAATCCAGATAATATAAGTTAGAGTCCAACATTTCCAACAATGAGTATTCTAAGAAGAGTCAATTAACAGTAGCTCAGACTCATGCCTGTAGTCATCATATCTGTCTGAATAGTTATCAGATGATTGAGATTGAATTAATTCATACATAATTTATCCTTCAGTGGTGATCTTAGATTAATTGTATCACATCTTGTCAAATCTGACTTTCTTTTCTCTAAAAACAACACATGTCACTCTCATGACAAAGTAATCTTATGGACAGAAGAATGCTAGTTCTTTAGGTCATTATGTTTCTAAAAATACATGTTTTCTATAGAGAAAATGATAAAATCAGTGCCCCTAAGTGACTTGAACTTTTTTTTTTTTTGCACATATGGTACAAACAATGCTACAAATAACAGCTATATATACTGTGGTTCCTTTCCCCTTCTTTTCTGTCTCCCTCTCTGTTTTCCCCAAAACATATTCAGTAACAGGCTTCCGGAAAACTTATTTTTAATATTCTCTCCAGGGCCATTGTGAGGAACTTCATTGAAATAATAGTATTTCCCATTTCTTGTGGCTCTGGAGCACAGTAGATGAGATTCTGGACTGTAAGCTAGACTGGAACAAAACTCAAAAAAAATAATGATGGTGTTGGTGATGCTCGGCTCTACAGAGGTTGTTGATGGAATTAATGGTTAAAAAAAAAACCTAATTGATGAAAATAGAAAAGTAACTAAAACATACGAGGAAGTGTAAACACTCATGTATTTATTTTGACATAATGGTTTCTATCTTTTGAAATAATTAAAAATAATCAAAACAAGCAAATAATCCCATCATCCTCTTCTACTCATCATCCTTATAGAGACTCAAGCAGAAAATGCACTAGTCTTAACAAGTGATACAATTACCATTCTTTGTTTTTGTGTGTGTATCTAGGAGTTTCTTCTACTTATGAATACAAGGAAATAATAATTCTCTGTGCCAGAAAGGCACCATTCTAGGAATTTTCTAAACATTATCTTAGCTAATCCTCATAAAACTCAGGGAGATTGAGTTTGTCACACCCATTTTACAGAGGAGGCAATGAATGCTGAGAACAGTTAACCGCCCTATATCATAGAACTACTAACCCCAAATCCATCTGGTTCCAAAATTGGGGTATTCTTTAAAATCCTCATACAACTAATTTTATGTTTGTTTCACATTTATAAATCAGTAGAGATTGCAAAAACTCCATAATTAATTTTCTAGGTGACTCACTGGAACTTCTACCAGTAGGCTCCCCATCACTGAGTGTATTCAAACACTGAGTGTTCATCTGATGAAGATTTCAGCTTTGGGAATGGTTAACCAGGCCATAAGAATTTTAAGGTCCTTTTCAACCCTGAAATTCTATGATTAACAACAATGCTATGCGCATACAACCGATACAGCGGGAATTCTCCGTGATGACCCTTTTTCCTATACTGTGATCCCTGGACACAAGACTAGGGACAGTTTTCTCATGAAGACCTTATATGGGTACACATTACTCAATTTGAGTCAGATCAGAGAAATAGAAGCTCTGATTTTGAGCTGAAAAAGAAGGTAGTCAATCACAGATACATGACACTGGCTTACACAGATAGATGTTCTGCTTTCCTCTGACTCACCCTTTGAGCTTCAGAAAGAGATAAATTTTATTTTTGATATAGTAATTGGGATACAGTCACACCATAGCTCCTATCTTCATATTATGCCTTTTCTGCCTTGTTTTATGCCCCTGATTTTGACCTACGTTTTGAACTGTCCAAAGGGAATCTCTAAAGCAAAAGAGAAGGGGCTGGAAACATGATCAATTTTGAAGGAAAGTTTCCAGTTTAAATTTCTAAGGCAAAATAATATTCTTATAAAAGCACTGGACAAAGAGACCCTCAATATTTTTGCAAAATTAAAAAAAAATGTTTTGCTGGCTGGGGATAGTACTCTGGTTCCCTAGATAGAATTGGGCATGGTAAAAAAAGGAAGGATTCTCATCAACTTTCTGTCTTCCTGACAAAGCTTTGGTTGGTGTTTTGGAACTTGTACAGCCCATGGGAGTAATTCTCACAGTAGATTGTTTGGCTATTAACTTCTTATTTTTTTTATTTCACGATCTTTATTATCTTTGAGTTGTCTGAGAGCAGTGGAGCTTGTTTCCGGACTCTAATCTTTGACAGTGAGTGAGAAAGATGATATTTTTTCAAGTTAAAGAAAACTCAGTAAGAAAGTGGGTAAACAGAACACACGCTATTATATCAGCATCTGTGGCTTAGGAAAAAAAATGTTATTCTAGAGAATATAGGCGATATGAGTGAGCTATACGAACGAGTACTCATTAGGAGCCAAAATCACAAAGATCCTTTGAAACGAGATACTCTTTATTAATCCTTCAGAAGTAATTTGTGAAAAATCAGTCAATGCCTGGAGTACTCAGATTTCAATACATTAATAGCTCACACCGTAGATTCTGGGGGCGGGGGGAACAGGTTACCAGCTATAATATGAAGAAGTACCCCAGGAAAATGGAAGGTCACATTGGTTGGTATAATCTAATCAATTAACCGACTAATCTCACCTTTCCCATTTACTCAGTGCTCTACTGGATAGCAGAGTAAGTTTAGAGATGAACACTACTGCTTTACATGGCTCCATTTAGCCAGTAGCAAAGGCAACTGTCTCTTAACAGTTGAGACATCACAGGTTTCAGAATCAACTCAGGTATGAAAGTTGAAAGAGCAAGATGAATGGAACAAGTCCACTATTGGCAGAGGGGGAAATCAGCTGATTTAAGAAACCCAGTCACACGTAATCGATCGAACCCGATTTCCATGTCCTCTATTGGTTGAATCTAGTGTTGAGTCTTAATACTTCATTACTTGCAAACAAACATCTGTGTCCCAAATGTCTATCTCTGAGGGAAATATCTATGATGCTTTCCAAATTAAAAGTGCCTTGGTTCCTCTGTGGACAAGGAAGTGTGGAGTGTTGAGAAGGCCTCAGATGAATGGGGTCCAATCTTGACCGTCCCTTACTGCCATGTGACCTTGAGCAAAAACACTTGACTTAACTTAACACTTAACTTCCCTGAACCCTGGTTTTTAAAGAAGAAGAATCTCTCCCTTGCAGTATTGCTCAGAGAACTAAAGGAAATACTGTTTGGAGGCAATATGGCACTCAATAGATAGTAGCTTCTACGGTATGGATTAGATTGTGATCTGAAAGCTATCCTTCAGCTCCCGGTTTCCACCAAATGGGCAAAACTGAGCAAGTACTACATGGTTTCTCTAAGTGTATGTGATGAAAACAAACAAAAAGGGCTCCCACAGTCAAATAAGTTTGGGAGATGTCGCATGCTGTACCACTTGACCCTTGTAAGTCAGAATTCATTTTTAATAGAATTGAATTTGCTGAGAAATCCCAAAGTTGACGAAACTGCTTAGCTTTATGGACGCAAGGGTCTTCTAAACTACTTTGATCTTAAAAATGTGTCTTCCCAGAAGATACGTTAACATCCCCCGAACTTTCTTGTATTCCACTTCGAGAGATGCCAAATTTGTAACTTCTTGAAATGCCAGGGTATAAATACATTTTCGAAATTAGGATCCACTGAAAGATCTGGATGTGATACCTGGATACCAGAATGAAGGCCAATTTGATTTAAAACAGCAGCAAAACAGGGTGTGCCTGGCTCGCTCGGTTGACAGAGCATGTGACTCCTGATCTGGGTCTCAGGTTCCTGAGTTTGAGCCCCACGTGAGGCGCGGAGATTACTTAAGGAAATAATAAAATATAAAAACCAGCAGCAAGACAAGGTAGGGTAAGTGGGGAATATGGGTGCGAGACCATTGACAAGGGACAAGTTTACTGTTTATTTGCCCTGAAAGAGGGAGACACAGCAAATCGGCATATAGTCCCATTGTAGTCCCAGTTGTACTCCTGGCAAAGCCACGATTAAGTATGATGGGACATTTGTAGAAAGACAATGAGGCTATTGCAAATCTGTCTCACAATATTTGCATCCATATATTTCAGGAAGAACACCAACTTTGTGTTTCCCCCATTGCCATAAATAGTGCTGGCGTTTTCTTAACACTTTTATTAATTTATATATTTACCTCCCTTTTTTTAAGCTAGCAATTTAGTTTACTATTGTTCTCTATGGATATCACGTGTCATTCTAGGAGCTAGAGAAGACACTGCAGGACTAAAGGATTGGGTTTTTAAATTTGAAAGCAAAAGAAGCAGAAGGCACGGAAGCTGTTACTTTATGCTATTTTCAGGAGTTGCCACTTTATCATTTTTAAGCAGCAAAATATTTTATTTGAAAGCATTAATTTTAATGACTTGGATATTAATCACCGGTACGTTTTCAGCACTATTATTAATTGTAGCTTATTGATGTCCTCGCTGTACTTGTTTTCAGACTTCTGTGTCTATACCCATATGAAAAAGAACATTTCACAGTTATTACAGTCAAATATAGTCAACTCTCAGAACAGTTTCTAGAGTTGAATAAAGGCAGGCATTTAAATCATCTGATATTTACTGTCCAAATCTGGCCTTTTCAGCTATCACAGTGCTTGGAATGTGCATTATATTTTCAGGTAAAAAAATTTTTGTTCATTCTATTGAATCTTGTTAACATTTATAGTAAAGGACAAACAATTCCTCTATCCTGATAAAATATATTGTAGCTTCCTGAATCCTTTGCATTTAGAATAAATGCCAACTTGTTTTGGTATCCATTACCACTTTCAAATTGCATTATACAATATAATGCAAATGTGAGTTCTTAATTAGCAGGATCTGTTTTGTTCAAATGTACAACAGTAGAGGGATTTTTCAACATACTGCAGCTGTTACCTATGGAGGAAACAAATTTCACCTTACTAAGAGGAGCTGCACAAGTTGCCTATGTTGTTATGGACGGATCCTTTAGTGTTTCCTTAAGTGACGCTATTTCGTAACGGATTTCACATGGAATAGAGCAAAATTTACCATTGCTGCCCACTCAATTTCTTCCTCTAGGTTTTTAAAAAAGAGGAGGACGTAATTTCTAAGGGCAGTGGGGAGTGGGGGGAGAGAAAGGATTCTTTATGAAAGATGCAATATTTACCAAGGTCATAAGAAAACATGCCTCTACACACATATCTATTTAAATATTCATTTACATATTGTACATGCATCTCTATATACATGCTGTGCCCAGCAAACATTTGCATGAATATAACCTGAAGGCAGCCCCATGCAATGACAAAAATGAAAAAAATCGAACTTATATATGAATAGATATCACAGATAACATAGAGGACAGGACAGCATCCACAAATAATGTGATAAATCCTTTGCTCATCAGATTTTTTTTTGCCTAGATTTGAGGCCTTTAAACATCAACCAATTATGGTAAATGTTTAACTGTAGGAGTTCAGGCAGCCAGCCAAATTCTGGTTTCAAAGCTATCGCTAGTTTTAGTTTAAAGAGTTTTTCATTTTTAAGTAAAAGCATTTCTGGGTACTGGCTATACCCCAGTGTGGCTAGAGCGACTGGAATTTGAGTAAGTGGATTAGGCGAGAACATAGGTCCTGAAGAAACGGGCCCTGCAGTATCACCTGAAATGTGGCAAAGAATGGGCTCGGAAAAGACTTGCCATTTATAACTTAGCTCTATTTACCTAAAGCCAGTTTATCCCCACAGACACAAAGTAAAGAGAGTTGTTTTTCTTAGCCAAGCACCTACAAAAACAGTAAGGTGGGGTGGGGGGGGCAGGGAGTAAACGACCGCTTTAGCCTTTCCTCCTTAGGAAAGCCAGATATTTGCAACACGTACAGGATAGCCCAAGTCCCCCAACCCCACAGGTACATCCGCTTTCGTGCCAAGCTTGTTAACTAAATTCCCAGTCTGCAGGAGACTGCTTGGAACATTAGCCTCTCCCCCGGGATATTCCTAGTCGCTCGTGGAAGCCCTAGCGAATGGGTAGAAGAAAGGGGCCTAGACAATCCACACGCTGGATTTGCAGCCTCTGGATATTTGAGATTCAATTGCTAAAGCCTCTTCGGTATAGACACGACAGGGCGGGGGGGGGGGGGGCTACTGAAGTGACTTTTCGTAGTCCCCTCTGTTGCCTCCTTCCCTGCCTCCCCAAGGGATCCCAAGGGTCTCCTCCCGCACAACCCCAGAGCTCCAAACCTCGTCCCCCTTCCCTAAAGCCTCTCATTCACCACCACCCTCCCCAACCAAAGTCCCCTCCCGGTCACCACCAAAGCCCGGAGAAGTGGAACGCACACAATGCCTCCCTTATAGGGCTCGAGCTGGGAACTGGGCATGCTCAGTAGCCAAAGCTGATTTTTTTTTTTTCTTCTTTCGGTCGCAAGTGCGGCATCCCTCCGGGTCCCACACCTCTCTTTCCTCTATCCCTATCCCCTCTCCCCACCCCCAGCTCCCTAAGCGTCCTGCTCCCGCTTAACCCGTTCTACGCCGGAGGCACGCGGAGTTCCGAGGCGCGGAGAATTAACCCGTCTCCCCCTAAACCCACTAAATAAGTCTCACTCTGGGCTAAAGCTCCACACTTTTGCCTTAAAGCCCCCGGCCCCTTGCGCGCAGACAGGTAGGGGGAGCGAGGACGCTGCTGGATCCCGGGAAACCGGTCCCAAGAAGCCTCCATCCAGGATCGCCCGCCGCCTGCCGAAGAAGTGTCCCCGGAGCCCTCTGATCTGCGGGGTGACAACTAGCCCAAGGTACCGTGCCCGAGCTACAAAGCCCAAGTGCGAGTGTAGCCTTTGGATGTCATTGTTGTTGACTCACCCCCCTGGATCCTGGAATTATTCAATCCCGCGTAGACTCGACGACCCCATCTACCTCCCTCGGCCCCCCACCCCCGCCTCCGACGTTCCTTTGGCTTCGCCGGGGTTCTTGGTTGCTCCTCAAAGGAACGCCCCGGGCGTGTGTGTGTGTGTGTGTGTGTGTGTGTGTGTGCGCCTCCGTTCCTGGGGACTGAGGGAGGAGAAAGGACTCGAGTGTGCGTGGATGCGGTGGGAGGATGGAGGTTGGCGCGCTCGCGCGTGGGGACTGGGGTCTCTGCGCTGGAGGAAAGGGGTCGCTCCTCCCCGGGGGGGGCTTTGAGGCATAAAGAGGGGGCGGATGCCGGGAGGAAAGTGCGCTTTCTCGGCGCGTGGGTAGAAGAGGGATCCAGTGGAGGCGTGTGGACGGGGGACGGGGGCCCCCCGGCATGTGCGGGGGTCGGGGGTTCTGAGTTTCGGGAGGGAGGCTGCGTGTGTGCGGGGCGGGGGGCGGGGGCGGGGACTCGGCGCGTGTATGTAAAGGTGCAGCCCGTGTGCGAGGGGCTGGGTGCGCGCGCGGTGTCTGGCCGGGTGCGCGCGCGCCGCTGCCCGCCGCTCGCCTGCGAGGGCTGCTCGGCGGGTTTGACGGGCGAGCCGGCGCGGAGCAGCGCGGTCGCGGATCGCGGGGACACGAGCGCGGAAACCGCAGAGCGGATCGCGGCGCGGCGGGCCCTGCGACAGCTGCTGGGCTCCGGAGGTGGGTGAATTTCCAGCGGGGCCGCGCGGGCCGCGCTGACACTCGCTGCCTCTTCCCCGATCGGCTCGGCAGCGCGAGCGTGTGTGTGTGTGTGTGTGTGCGTGTGTGCGCGCGCGCGTGCGCGCGGAGGGGGGCAGGTAGCTTATTATTTTTAGTTTGGGTCGTGTTGGTTTGGGGCCGGCGGAGTGGCCAGAGCGACCATAGTGGCTACCCCACCAGCAGCCGCTTGCCGACCCGGCGCGCTCGCAAGTCCCCGAGGACCCAAAGATCCGGTGTCCTTAATCCCGTGCCTCCCCCGGCGGCGGCCGGGGCGCCGGGGCAAGTGTCCGGGTCTAGGGCGGCTCGGGCTGTCGGGGCCGCTGCGCTGGCTTTGTCTTCTGCGCCCCCCTCGCAAGCACCCCGGGCGGACGTGGATCCGTGGCTCAGGGCAGTGGCCCCCGAGCTGGTCGGAGACCCCAGGCAGCCGGCGACGCGGGATCGGGAGAAGCCGGTGGCTAACTCCAAAAGCCCTGCGAAGCCGGGCAAGTGCTGGCAGCGCGACTTTGCAAGATGCCCCAATGTTGAGCGGATTCCGGGCTTGGTGAGAGCAGCCCTCCTGTGGCTGGCGGTGGGGGGGGGGGGTCGGCAGGGTGGGGGGCAGGGGGCGCCGGGACCGCCGCTCTCGGCCACGGAGCCCCCGGCTCACTCCGCCAGTGACAGGCGGGCCAGTGACGCCCCGGGGACCCCGGCCGCGTGGCCCGAGCCGGCCGTCCCTCACCCCTCCAGCACCGCACGCCCGGGTCTGGGGAGGCCGCTGGAAACTCCAGTAGCTGCCCCGGGTGGGACGGGAGCGCGCGGAGAAATGCGTGCGCAGCGCGGCTGAAGGCCCCCGCGACATCCCGAGCGGTCCCCGCCTCCGCTGCGCGCCCCACGAGGCCGCCGCTGGGGCCCGGGACCCGGGAGGGGGCCGCGCGCCGGCCCCGGGCACCGGGATGCGGCAAAACGTTGCGGTACGCGCCACCGCCGGCAGCCCCTCCAGCCGCGGCGCCGCCGGCCCGAGGGAGCGCACCGGGGGCGACGAGGCCCGCGGCTCCCGGCCGAGCCCCCGCCCCCGCCCCCGCCCGGCGGCGTCGGTCCCCGCAGGCCCGCTCCTTCCGCACGGGCGCGGGCGCTCGGGGCGGCCGGGGGACCGGGCCCCTGCAGGGCGCAGGCACCGAGACGCGGAGACGGGCCGCTCTCGCCGCGGGGTACCCAACTCCTACTTTGCCGGGGTTGGTTGGGTTTTTTTGGGTTTTTTTTTTTTTTTTTTTTGCTTATTGACCTTTTTCCAATCCCCCCCCCCTCCCGATTTGAAAATGTGCCTGCTTTAGCGGCAGCCTGTGAATGGGAGGTTTCTTTCGCTTCCATTCCGCGCCCCCTTCCCCTCTTTCGAGCTCCCTCCTGGCTCCCTTCCCTGGGCTCGGCACCCTCCGCGGTCGCCTGCCCTTTCGGTCCCCCGTCCTCGGCGATCCGCCCGCCCTGTCCCCTGCCCCACACTCCGGCTGCCTGCGGCTTTCTCCGTTGCACGGGAGATGCATTTGGGAACTTCCTAGCTCGTCCTTGTGGCTTTTTTCCCCCCGTGCTATTTAAAGTAGAAATTCCGAGGAGGAGGGCAGCTCCTTATGCAATTTCAGATCTGCTGATGCTCCTCGTTCTTGTTTTTGTACGGAATTCGGGTTCTTTGGGTTTTTTTTTTTTTTTTTTTTTTTTTTTGGCTTGTTTGGTTTCTAGTTCGGTTGATTTTTGGTTGGGGGGTCGTACCACGAAATGACTCAACTGAACCAGAATAGCTGCTGAAAACCACATCTATAGGAAGGCAAAACGATCATGTGAAATCTTGATTTTACAATGAAAGTTGGCTTGGATGATGTCATACTTGAGAATTTATGACTTCTTTTTTGCACTGCCAATCAAACTATCACGGTGAATAGGGGAAATGCGTGTCTGCATGGCAGGCAAGGAGCATCTCGGCAGTGCCAGGCTGTATTCTGAACCAAACTACTTAAAATGCAAATCTTTCTGGGTCGTGGCAAATGGATTGTCTACCTTGAGACATGTTTGCTTTTACCACTAGCTGATTCCTCGTGGGCAAAATAAACAAAGGAGTTTCTGTGCGACACTTCTTTGTATCATTCCCTCATCGTGTGTTCCTGGGTAATTTATTTATTTCATTAATATTTGGTGGTAACCATATTGAAATTGCAGCCAGCTTCCCATTCAAGATGGAAAAAAGGCTCACATGCCTAAAATTGCATCAGTAAAACGCACAGTGCTTGTGTTTCCTTTTAGGCTTTTCCGTGAAACACTGCATATGTTTGTATGTGCATGCGGTATTTAAGGAAGTGGCTACAACGGGTTAATTTGCAAAGCATTAAACTCCACTAAGTGATTCGTGATTTGTTTAGAGACCGAGACTTGGGGTGGTGATATTGGGAGGGGACGTTGGGGAAGTGATGATTTTAGGACAGACGTTTGCTGCACTAAATGCATCTGGTGCTGCAGCTAAAGCCCCTCCAGGACCGTAGCGTGTGAACTCCTGTTCCTCAGCAGTGCTAGTCTGTGGTCCGAGTGAAGGAGAGGAGCATCCGAGCCAAGTGTCTGTCGGACCTGGGTTCAAAATGGCATGGAAAGGAATACAAATGGGCCAGGAAGGCAGGGGAGCCAGTTCTTGGGTGGGGGGGGGGGGTTGTCAGGAAAGCCGTCTGGACGTCAGCTAGGCAATGCAGGAGCAAGCAGGTTTCTCTCCTGCTTTCAGGGACCCAAAGGCTCCCCCACCCCCATTTGGGAGATGACTGTCAGGAAACTAGATACCGTTTATTTACTTGAAATTAAAATGTGGCCATTTCCTATTCAGTCGTTTTTCTAGAACCTCACTGGGTCATCTGTGTTTGTGCAAGGCAGCCATGTACAGGAGTGAACTGAGTCACGGCAGCGTGCTTACCTACAGGCTGAAGCTCGGGCACATCTCTTCCCAGGGCGCCCTCCACCTTGATCTTTGGACTGTCCCTTCTAGAGCAACCAAATCCTCCCATCGCCATCCTCCTTTGAACCCAGGGCTCTAATATCTCCTTGGTTCGGCCTCTTGTCAAGCTGAGGCCCAGAGAGTAGACTTCTACAGACTGGAGCGCCTTGGGTGGTGCAAACTACAGAGACAGAGTTGATGGCCTGGGTCAGTCGTTAGAGTCGCAGGAGGTCTGTGTGCAAGGGTGGAGTCTGATGGTCCGTGTAGAGAAGGTATTTTCAGATTGTTGAGGTTTAAGCACAGTCAAGCCTTTTTCTCCGGTCATTTGTTGTGTGTTCTTGCCCAGGGAAAATGTGCATAGACTCCAGGTACGGAAATAAAACTTAGGGCATATCTGGTGATTGCTTTTCAACTGAGTGAGAATACTTGCAGCATAATACAAAGCTAATCATTACAGCCACGTGTTCACTGTGGTAGGATGTAAACGCACATCATCTTGCAAGTAATGACCATTGAAAAAATGTTTTCTTTTTATTTTGTAGATTATTTCTCTTTATTCAGAAGCATAAAGTTGTTTGCTGATTGCAAGAAGATGTTTCTTTGGCTCTTTCTGATTTTGTCAGCCCTGATTTCTTCGACAAACGCAGATTCTGACGTATCGGTGGAAATTTGCAATGTGTGCTCCTGCGTGTCAGTCGAGAATGTGCTCTATGTCAACTGTGAGAAGGTTTCAGTCTACAGGCCAAATCAGCTGAAACCACCTTGGTCTAATTTTTACCACCTCAATTTCCAAAACAATTTTTTAAATATCCTCTATCCGAATACATTCTTGAATTTTTCACACGCAGTATCCCTGCAGCTGGGAAATAATAAACTGCAGAACATTGAGGGAGGAGCCTTTCTTGGGCTCAGTGCATTAAAGCAGTTGCACTTGAACAACAATGAATTAAAGATTCTCCGAGCTGACACTTTCCTTGGCATAGAGAACTTGGAGTATCTCCAGGCTGACTACAATTTAATCAAGTATATTGAACGAGGAGCCTTCAATAAGCTCCACAAACTGAAAGTTCTCATTCTTAACGACAATCTGATTTCATTCCTTCCTGATAATATTTTCCGATTCGCATCTTTGACCCATCTGGATATACGAGGGAACAGAATCCAGAAGCTCCCCTATATCGGAGTTCTGGAACACATAGGCCGTGTAGTTGAATTGCAACTGGAAGATAACCCTTGGAACTGTAGCTGTGATTTGTTGCCTTTGAAAGCTTGGCTGGAGAATATGCCATATAACATTTACATAGGGGAGGCTATCTGTGAAACTCCCAGCGACTTATACGGGAGGCTTCTGAAAGAAACCAACAAGCAAGAATTATGCCCCATGGGTACGGGCAGTGACTTCGATGTTCGAGTCCTGCCTCCGTCTCAGCTGGAGAACGGCTACACCACTCCCAATGGTCACACCACCCAAACATCCTTACACAGATTAGTGACCAAACCACCGAAAACAACCAATCCTTCCAAGATCTCTGGAATCGTGGCAGGCAAGTCCCTTTCCAACCGCAACCTCAGTCAGATTGTCTCTTACCAGACAAGGGTGCCACCTCTGACACCTTGCCCGGCACCTTGCTTTTGCAAAACACATCCTTCGGATTTGGGACTGAGCGTCAACTGCCAAGAGAAAAATATACAGTCCATGTCTGAACTGGTCCCGAAACCTCTAAATGCCAAGAAGTTGCACGTCAATGGCAATAGCATCAAAGACGTGGACGTCTCAGACTTCGCTGAGTTTGAGGGACTGGATTTGCTCCATTTAGGCAGCAATCAGATTACAGCGATCAAGGGAGATGTATTCCACAATCTCACTAATTTACGCAGGCTGTATCTCAATGGCAATCAGATCGAAAGACTCTATCCTGAAATCTTCTCAGGCCTTCATAACCTGCAGTATCTGTATTTGGAATACAATTTGATTAAGGAGATCTTAGCCGGCACCTTCGACTCGATGCCGAATTTGCAGCTACTGTATTTAAACAACAATCTCCTAAAAAGCCTGCCCGTGTACATTTTTGCGGGAGCCCCCCTTGCTAGGCTGAACCTGAGAAACAACAAGTTCATGTACTTACCCGTCAGCGGGGTCCTCGATCAGCTGCAGTCGCTTACACAGATTGACTTGGAGGGCAACCCGTGGGACTGCACCTGTGACTTGGTGGCGTTAAAGCTGTGGCTGGAGAAGTTGAATGACGGGATTGTCGTGAAAGAACTGAGATGTGAGACACCTGTTCAGTTTGCCAACATCGAACTGAAGTCCCTCAAAAATGAGATCTTATGTCCCAAACTCTTGAACAAGCCATCTGCGCCATTCACGAGCCCTGCACCTGCCATCACATTCACCACCCCGCTGGGTCCCATTCGAAGTCCTCCCGGTGGCCCGGTGCCTCTGTCTATTTTAATCCTAAGTATCCTAGTGGTCCTCATTTTGACTGTGTTCGTTGCTTTTTGTCTTCTTGTTTTTGTGCTGCGGCGGAACAAGAAGCCCACGGTGAAGCACGAGGGCCTGGGGAATCCCGAGTGTGGCTCCATGCAGCTGCAGCTGAGGAAGCATGACCACAAGACCAATAAAAAAGACGGACTGAGCACGGAAGCCTTCATCCCCCAAACCATAGAACAGATGACCAAGAGCCACACCTGTGGCCTGAAAGAGTCAGAGACCGGGTTCATGTTTTCAGATCCTCCGGGACAGAAAGTCATTATGAGAAACGTTGCCGACAAGGAGAAAGATTTATTGCACGTGGATAGTAGGAAGAGACTGAGCACAATTGATGAGCTGGATGAGTTATTCCCGAGCAGGGATTCCAATGTGTTCATTCAGAATTTTCTGGAAAACAAAAAGGAGTACAACAGCATCGGCGTCAGTGGCTTTGAGATCCGCTACCCAGAGAAACAACAAGACAAAAAAACCAAGAAGTCCCTGATAGGTGGCAACCACAGTAAAATCGTCGTGGAGCAGAGGAAGAGCAGCGAGTATTTTGAACTGAAGGCGAAACTCCAGAGTTCCCCTGACTACCTACAGGTCCTTGAGGAGCAGACAGCTTTGAACAAGATCTAGGTCATGCAATCTCGCTTCATACAGAGGACATTTATTTAATGATGAAAGTGCCTTTTGTTGACTTCTAACTTCCAAATACTATATTATCAATAGGCATAGAGGCAGGTGTTTCCGAGGCTGTCTCATTAACTGTAGCTGCAGAGATGTGTCCAGTAGAAGAGAATTTCCTTAATAGATTTTACTACAGAAAACCTATACTGTGGAGTCCTGTGGGGATACTGCAAACTCTATTGCCAAAGGGATGCTTTATATAACAGAATACACTGAATTTAACCTCAAGAGGCAAATCTGTTTTGTACCCCAATGCAAAACCTTCGTCTCTTTGTGCTTTGTAAAGCAAACTCAAGAAAAACTGGTACCGATGTTTGTACCTCAGCTGGGTCCTTCATCTTGCACGTAGATTAAGCTGGTGGAACTGGAATAAATCCTTTTGATTTGTGGCATTGTAACAACTCTGTGTAAAGATTATCTGAAAAGTCTAAAAAAAAAAAAAAGCATGCAAAGAGAGAACATTCGATAGTATTTGTAAATCGGTAAACTTTATGGCCTGCATCTTGAAACCGCTGGATTTATAATGTTAAATTGTGCAAATATTTGTTTAAAATATACCATGCATTACATAACTATAAAATAAATTTGAACACTTTAAGCATTACCTGTCTATACATAAAACCTAAAAGAAAAAAGTCAACGTGAGTTACATAGCGTTTGTGGTGATCTGAAGAAATACATGATGTTTATCAGAATTAAACAAGGCTCAAACTAAACATTAGAGTTTGTTCTCAGTTACGTGAAATACCCACAATCCTTAAAGGTTGTCCAAAATTAGCAAAGTGCTTACCGTGTGAGCGCACCCAAAGCTATTTTTGTAACATAATTCATATTTATGAAGTACTTTGTATACTAAATAGGAAAATATGTACTCCTTAAGATGTATTTAATATGCCTGACTTGTTTTCCTGATCACAGGGAATTTATCAATGAGTATAAATCTAGGCAGAAAAAAAATATACCAAACCGAAACTGAAGCTTCTGTGTACAGAAATATTCTGGACATTGTGATCAGGTATGATTCAAAAACAAAACAAAACAAAAAAACCACAAAAACACAAAAATACAAAAAAAAAAAAAAACAACAGTTCTGTGCTATTCTTGAGAAGTTAGCATATTATCTTCAGATTTGTTACCAACTGTGCATTTTAAAATAGGTTCCTTAGTTTTAAAGTATCGTGTCTGGGGCAGTTGTTATTTGCCATCAGTTGTCTTGCTTTTCAGGATTCTATGAGCTTAATTCCAATAGTTTTCACTACAAATATTTAAAAAAGAAATTAATGGGTAAGGTTAATAGTTATATCTCGTACGCATCAGTATCCTGTTCTGTCGTCATTCCAGCTACTATCAGATAATCCAGTAGAGCAGTGAACATCATGGTAATCTCTCGGCTCTCAAAGCCACACTGTAAAATGCTTTCATTGGTCTCAGATGAGTTCACAGTCTGCAACTACAAATGATATGCCACTGTGTTTGCTTGTGCTGTTAACTTCTAAGTCAAAATTGGTCAGAGGAAGGACTTGATAATGGGAGACATTCGAAGATTTGTAGGAGCTCCCAATTAGCAAAGTGACATCCTGAAACACATTACCTTCTTGGCCTGCCTGCATATGTATATTTCTTTGTGCTCCATCTCTTATAATTACTGTATTAATCAGATGACCAAGAAGGTAAACATAGACATTCTTCATGAACTTCAAGTGGCAGATGTTTTGGCGCAGCTTCCAAAATGACATTATGGTTGACGTTGTAACAGTAGTCCCTTTATTACGTACTAATTTCAGGGCTTTATATGTTTGTTCCAGGATTAAAAAAAAAAAAAAAAAACTTGGCATTCTTAGAGGGTGTGTGTGTGTATGTGTGTGTGTGCCCGTGTGTGTGTATTTGAGTATATATGCATACATATAGATAATTTGGAGATTTTTTTTTTAAATAGCGGAAAAAAAATTGTCTCCATATGTATGTGCTGGTGCTCTTAAAACTTTAATGTGTAATTTTAATTTTCATGACAATGTCTGTGAAAACTTTATATGAATATTAAAAAAAAATACAAACAAATACTTGCTTTCTGATCTTGAAAGAAAAGACATGAAGATGTGTGCCCAACAGCGTGTTTTCATCTACAATTTCATAAGGACTTTTAATATGCCATTACCATGCTTGCATGCATCCATGGATTAAAGGGCTCCTAATGCATACTGACAGGATAAAGACGCAAAGGCTTCAAAGAGAGTGTTTTAGTTTATCCTGTCAATAAAGTATGGATTGAGGAATCTTAAGTAGAAGCTTATGGGAGGAACCGGAAAGCTCTATCCATGATCTGGGGATAATAGGTCATTGGGATGACGCCTTTTATTCAGTGTGGTGATGCTTTGAAGATGTTTCATGGTTTCTGCAGTTGTCAATGGCAAGAGTACCTGCCATCATCTCAAAGCTTGCTGTAGCATATTGGCTATCTCATAACTCTTCTGCCGAAAGGTATAAAATGTTCAACTTTTTTAAAAAAGTAATTTAAATGTGTGTGGTTATTTGGAGGTTTTAATTGTAAGTGAATGACAGTAACAAATCCTTGGTTAAGGCTGATCTATTTTCCTTAACCGAAGTCATTGTGCCTACATTATACAGTGTATACTGTTTTGCACCTGTCTCTCATTAGTTCTACTTGTACATTTTATGATAATGTAGTTAGGCATAAGTTTTGAGTTGAGTACAAGAGCAGTTAAGACACTGTATCTACATTTTGTTGGCTTCAACTATAACCTTGATGTTAGTTTAACCCCTTGAGGGATGATCTATAGGTCAGTACAGCGTCTTTAGTAGAATTTGATTCAAATCTAGAAAAGCCAAGAAGTGCTCACTTCTAATGTGGTCTGACACATCATGGGCTTCTTGGCATTGTATCATGTGCTTGGACTCTGTTAGAAGGGTTGGAAAGAAGATTAGATCATATGAAATTAGTAGAGGGGTTGAGATAATATATTATGTCCGTGTACTATAAATCAAGTTTTAAATTATTTTTTTATGAAATCAATAAAGATGATTCAATTCTTTAAAAGTAAATCTTTGTGTAATTTTATGAGAAAGCAGCTATTAAAATACAGTGATTCAAGTCTGTAAGGCAATTTATATTCTATATTTAGTTTTCCATTCTGAAAAATAAACTGAATAAATATATTAATTAGAAAATCATTTAAGACCAGCTTTCTTTTGTTGCTTTTTTTAAAGCATTTTGTTTCTTTAAGCCATAAGGATGCATATACACAGGGCATGGCCTCATGAGTAACGTCAGCAGGTATTGCAGAAATAACAGAACACATCTAGAAATGTATGGCAGTAATATTAATCTATAATATCGTTTGCATGATTTGTACATTGACATTGTATGAAATGAGCACAGTGAGTTTTGGTTTTTGTTTTTTTGTTTTGTTTTGTTTTGTTTTTTTGTTTTTTTGTTATTGTCGCATCCAAAGAGCTGGGGAGAAAATATATTAAGAATGTATTTATAATCACTATTTTGAAATAAAGTAAAGAAAAATCATTGTATTGTTTTTACCCTGATTTGATTATTAGTATTTTAGGTTAGTTTATAAGATAAAAATCAAGTAATGCTATAAAAGCTAATGTAAATCACAGAAAGAAACTGTTTTAATGACTTTTGTTTGCTTTTAATAACATCAAGGTATTAGAGAGAATTTATTAAATGCCATTTTTATGAAAGTATTAATAAAATTGTTTGCTACAATGGTATTTCTGAAGCCACAGTTTGTTAAATATATTTATCTTTCCATTATCTTTCAGAAGAAATAAAGCAGTAACCAAATTGATCTTTTCACCTAGATTTGAGGGTAAGATTCAGAGCTTTAGAATACTATTTGTATTAAACTTAATTGCTAAATCTATATTACGAGATGCTTTTTTTTTTTTTCAGACATCTTTGCAATCTGTGTCCCTTTCCACTGGCAGCCCAGTCCCACTAATCAGTTGGAATCTGACATAACTGCATATAAGCTTATATTAATATTCAATCTTACCTATCTATTTAAAAACTTTTGCACATTTCCTTATGGGAAGAGATGTAAAGAGAGAGGAAAACAGAGGAGATAAATGAAGAGTGTTGTGGTCTTCAGGCTATACCTAGCTATGCTGAAGAAGTGACCAGTATAGATCGCACATACAAGTGCTTTTGGACTAAGTGTTTTACGTAACACAGGATACACATCCCGTGATTGTATGACTTGTTTTAGTTCTTTGTGAGTCCTGAGCATAGGACTTTGGGTCCCAGCCACTCAGTTATGTAGACAAGTGGTATCAAATGAAAGTTTGGCTTCATTTCCAGTGCTCATTCAATTAGTCACTATGGTCAGATGGGCTGAACTAAAATATCCTGTTTGTGGCTTCACTCACCGGGAATAACTGGCAACAGATACTAAGTTCACCTGATAATTGTTAACCCTCAATTTCAGATTTGCTGGTTATCTGTCCTTTGTTAAATTAAAAGCAAACAGGAGGCTAAATGAATTTGAATAACTTATTTTGGACAAAATTGCCCTTAATCCAATTTCGATTGTTGTTTTGTCTCAGTTTCCACTGGTTGATAAGATTGCACTTTAGAAGGGGAAATCCGGGAAGGCAAACTGTGTTGTCTATCTTATATGATAGACTAGGACTTCTTACATTTTTTAAAGGTTTTGTTTAGCCTGTTGTTCCTATGTCTACAGAGGGAAAATGAAGTGGGGCTGTGAGACAACTGCTTAAATACTTCGAGCCAAATAATTGCTATTGAGAAGAAAAAGATTCAGATTTTTCATTAAATCCTAATAATTACCAGACTCATTGACTATAGTACCCAGAACCAGGAAAGGATCACTCAGCCCACCACCTTAATTTGCTTTTGTAGACACTGGCTAAACAGAAATCCTAGTGATGCCGTTAATACATCAGAAATGAGAAGTGACTTGTGTAACTTACAAAGCTCATGAATAAGGTCTTCAGAGAAATTATATGAGTATGTAATGAAAAAATACAAAATATCACTTTCAAATTAGCTATGGGAAGAAAATAGTCTTCTAAAGTTTCTGAACAACACATTTGTCTTAGTTGACGCCTCACAAATACTAGATCATGTCCTGTGTTGCTGGTAAACAACCTGAGGAAGCCATGTTGTGCAATGGATACTGCTCATGGAAGCCTTTGAAAATCATAATGAGCTCATTTCTCCTGACTACGAATTACAATGTATATTTTCATTATTGTTTCATGTAAACTGAACCATTGTGGTAAAACTCTGGAGTTGATATTCAGTAATTTTAATGCTGTTTTCACTAATAAAAGTCTTTTCTTATAGGTCATATTTGTAGCCATCTAGTGTGTTTTTTAGTGTGAAATCAGTAAAGCTCAACATCAAGAAGAAATGCAAATAATTTGTTTCTTGGCCAATGCGATTATTTTGTTAGCTTATACAATAGGGCAGGTCTAAAAGAAAAACCAAACCCAACAACAACAAAAAAATAGGCTAGGTCTACCTACCTGCCTCCCCTCCCCCCGCCACGCCACACACATACACATGCACACGCATACACATACACAGGAGTATATACAAATTATGAATTATGCACAAAGGGAATTACTTAGGTGATATAAACACATAAAATGTCTCTGCCTTGACTACCTACCTAGATTTTCCAAATCAAAGTGGATATTGGGGCCCAAATGATCAATGTTCACTTTTTTGTTCATTTTGAATGGAAACCTGACCACTGTATTCATAAAAACTGGAAATTTGGCCAAGTTTCCTCCCGGGACTTCCTTGGATTTCAGTAATGTCCACTGTCTTGATTTTTGGTTTTGATTTTCCTTGTTAACTTTATCATCGTTATCATCCTTCCATCTGTAAGCATATTTAAGATACAGTGCGGTATGGAACCTCCCAGGCAGCCAACCAAGGTACAAATCAATGCTGCTGCTGCCTTTCACAAATATCATTCAGAGAACCATGTAGAGACATCTAGATCCAAACTAAAGAACCCCAGGGTAAGGATTTGATTAGAAGGTATTAGAACATGGAGGTTAAAAGGAAGAAGAACAAGTAGGTTGCAAATTACCGACCAAAGAGCTCTGTACCTAAGTCAAGAGTTTTTCAGAGAAAAAACAAAAAAAGTTTATCAGATAGAATCTGATTACTGAACAAGAGTCGTGGCAACATATGTCAAATCACAGACTTCTTTCTCCTTATTCTCTCTCTCTGCTTTATTTCTTGCAAATATATATGAAATCCAGGATGTACCAACACAACACACGTAACACACATGTTTTCAAGGAACTCACAGGTCAATTAAAACAACTGGTTACCTTTTCAGCTTCCATGGAGTTGTTTCCCAGGATGACTGACATCTCGAACTGCCTGTCAGGGCCTCCTGGTAGAGCTCTGCTGTAAAAAACAATAAGCAGTATTTGTGCTTCATAAGAATAGCCAGTGAAACATGTGTAGTACATATAATGAATTTTGATAAGGAGAAACAGAAATCGATACAAACGTTTGGGTTCCTAATCCCATGGTGAAAAGCTGCTGAGCCTTTTGGTTTGTTTTCAGCAATTGTATTTCAATACAAATTACCAAGTGCATATTTCAAAAGCCATTTCCTGCGAGAACCCCCGGGAAGCCATGTCTCTGCCATGGGTCTCCTTGTTCCATAGCAGGATGTGTCACATTTGCCAAGTCCTCCCTGCTGGAAATTCTTCTCTTCTGCTGCTATAAACAGCCAACATCATCTATGGCACAGGCTAGCTCAGGGAAATATATATATATATTTTAACTGCTGTTTGGTCATTAGTGGCAATACACATAAAATAATCTAGGATTCTATGTCCAAGCATATATTTTCCATTGTAGTATTACCATGTCTAGAGGGCATTTCTTTTCTTTTTTAAGATTTTATTTATTCATGAGAGACACACACAGAGAGAGAGGCAGAGACACAGGCAGAGGGAGAAGCAGGCTCCCTGCGGGGAGCCGGACGCGGGACTCGATCCCAGGACCCCGGGATCATGACCCAAGCCAAGGGCAGATGCTCAACCACTGAGCCACCCACGCGTCCCCTGAGGGATTTCAATTGAATATATTTTCCACATTGCTGTCTTTGTTTTTACTTACCAGTTAACTTGCAGGCCACGACAGCTTCTAGTTGTCTTATGCCTAGCTCTCCTTCAAAGGGGAAAGTAATTCCATCCTAGAAACTCACAGTTTATTTATAGAAAGAATCATCACACTTCTATCTGCTCATTTCCTTCTATAACTTCCAGAAATATAGAAAATTTAGTACAGTAAGTGATTGATTTAAAAGGAAGTCCTGCTGACACAAAAATAATTATAGGAAGATAGAGTGAGTTATGGGGGGCGGAGGGAGCCAACTTTAGGAAGATATTTCTTGTGTTTCAGATCTCCTTGCAGTGGAATTGGAGTGCAGTGCTTTACCTCCTGAGCTGGACTCCGAGAAATCAGCTTGTCCTCTGGAGTCCCTGCAATAACTAAAGAAGTTTATTATTGCTGACATGTGGGCAGGTTTGCCATGTGTTGCCATAAACATGGCTGTTATTTTCTCCTTGCACTATTTCAGAAAATAGTCATTTGCTCAGATTTGGCACAGCTGCTGAAATGCTGCTGTATCAATTCTCACCGTGAAAATTCACAAAGCATTTTGTGTCTACATGTAAGAAATGCGCATTGGAAACTGGATAAAACCATCAGGCTTAAGAAGGGAACCAGCCTGCCCTTAGGAAAAGAGGGCTTTTAAGAGAACCAAAATGCAGACTTTTTTTTTTTTTTTTAATTACATCAAGGTGGAGATCGCCTTCCTTTGAACGTGTTGGCTTTTTGTAGGCTTCTATATGTGCGTTATGAGGGAAGTAGGACTCAGTTCCGGAACAGCATTTCCATTCTCTGCATAGTCATCTTGGTTGCTTAGATGCGACTGCAGTGTAGAATGTGTGAGCGCTCACTTGGTTATTTAATCTCAAATGTGTATCTGATTTCAGCTGCTCATTTGACTATAAACATATTGAAGAAGGCCAGTTTTGCTGACCTATCATAGTGTCCTCATGATAGAACTAAATGGTCTTTATTCCATCTTAAAGGTTATCGGAACAGGGTTAGGCCAAGAGCCTGTTGGTAAATACCTCCAACATTTAAGAACCATCACAGGAAGGCGAGAGTATACATGCTCCTTGAATTTGCAAATCAGATCATTTCATCCCAATTCCTTTTCTTTTGGAAGAGCAACGAGGGCTAGAGAGGGAAGGTGACTTGCCCAAAGCCAAGCAACATATTAAGACCAATCTGGTCTACAACCTGTTTCTCCTGACTCACAGGATAATGCTATTTCCATTACACTGTTCTATTTGGAAGTTCCAAGGAGGAGAATGAGGATCTGTGGGTGAGGCTTCAGGGAGACGTTCCAATGTAGCATAAGGACATTTTCCATAAGGTTTTATAGCAGCCCATAACTGGAGGAATGAGCTAGATTTCAAAATACGGAGTTCTTTATCCGTACAAGTATCCAAAGTGAGAATGGTTTTGACAAGGAGGATGGATGTTATTCAAGAAAATGTATTTGAATGCAAGCTTAGCCTAGCTGATCTTGGAGGACACTTCTAGCTCTAAGATCCTAGGATTCCCTGGTTTATACACCAAAGTCATTTTTCAAGCAAGCCAAGACTATCAAATGTGTATTTTGTCCCAAACATTCAAATCCTCAATCTATAGTAGCTCAATCGCTAATAGGTGATACCTACTGGATATTAGAATAACGAATCAATAACCCCAAGTACCAATTAGATATGAAGCATCATTTTGGAAGAGACACAAGTTTCCTTCTAATTTTTAGTGTTTTCATTTTGTGTCAGCATTCCAAAGAGAATACTCTCTGATGTTTAATTTTTTCTCACAAAGGAAAAAACAACCTCCTTTGTACATTGCACTGAAGATGGCACTCTAGTAACAACCTCACACTAGCAGTGATAAGATGTGCTTATATTTATTATTTCAGTCCTACATTTCAATTTTGAGGTTATTTCTTGAGCTTGGCAAATGGGACACAAAGGTTAGTGTATTGTTATATCGTCTTCCCTAATTAGAGTTGGGTCTATTTTTTTTATTATTTACCCTCAATTAGATAGAATTGAAAATTATTCCAAATAATTTTAACTCAGGTTATAGCTCAACAGACTATATTAAGAATAGCAACCACAAATTATCCGAATTACCAAAAAAAAAAAAAAAAAACTCTCAGAAATACTTACTTGAATTTCATTCCATAGAGTCAAAGTTTTCTTAAAAACAAGAACTTGGAAAGGAAAGACACCCTTGAAACCTCAAGGGTTTTTGGTTGTTTATTGGGTGCCGTTAGTTTTTAAAGATTCTGAATACATCCGAGATCACTCTGCAATGCAATTCTGAGTTTGTCTTCATTAAGTGTTATTAACCAGGGGCTCCTTCAAAGTGGCCACTGTGCATTCGCTGACCCCTTTAATCACAAAGAGTATTCCTTCAGGTACTAGTTAGCAATTCATTCAAAATTAGCAGTTTTACACATCCGGATCCTACTTCACTTCTAAATAGTCACCGTGTTAAATGTATAAATAACCTCTGCCTCATTAATGTTTAAGTAGAAAAGAATAGAAGGGAATAAAAAATACTTAGTTTGATTGGTTGCTGGCACATCATGATGTCTATTAGAGCACAGCACACTGACCCTCAGGCCTCCCCTCTTTCTTCATGTACGTGCCCACCCATGCCCGTGCAGCCCCCTAGCTCCTTGTTCAAAGTCCTCTTCTGTGACAGTGGCCGAGTGCTCCAAGTAAGTAACCTCCCCACTCCCATTAAAACTCTAATTCTGTTTGATGTTTTTCTTTCCACCTGATTCCCATTTAAATACCAAATTCACACTGCAGCTAATTCACACATACATTAGTATGTTAATACTCTCAGGGGTATTTTAAGAGGCTATTGAGGAGGAGAAGAGGAGACCATGTTCCTAGAACAAAGGCTGGCATTTCGGCCCGTGACAGTGGACTGAGGCCTCTCTTTGTACCCTTCCGGAATATCACATGTGAAGCTGTTGTAGCTCAGGTCGATTGGAACTGGCAGACTGACTTAAACCGACTCTCCTCAAGACCCACGTGTGTCCCCTAAGTGGCTTTCATTCATGCGACCTTGTTCATATTGGAGTGGGGGAAAGGGGGGGTGGCATCGGTTAATTAAGGCTGTCCTGTGGAAAAGACATTTGAATGAAAGACCTAAAGGGTGAGGTCAAGTTAGTTGTCAAAGAGTGGGGTTGGGCCAGGGCATGTGAAACTGAGGGGGCAACATGGCTAAGACCCCAGTGTGGGAATTAGCTCATCACGTGGTGCTGGTGGGGTAGGCAGAGACTAGACCAGGGGTTGCCACACCTATTTTGCACAGGGCCAGAGAGCAGATAACTTGAAGCTTTGCGGGCCACACAGTCTTCGCTGTAACTAGTCAGCTCGGCTGCTGTAGCATGGAAGTAGCTGTAGACAATGAGTTCAACAAACAGGTGTGGCTGTGTTTCAACGAAATTTCATTAATGAAACAGGTGGTGGGTCGGTTGGCCCACAAGCCCTGGGTGCCGTCGCTGAAGCTAAATTGTGAAAGGCCTGGTAGGATTCAGACTGCCGGATGCTTTGGGAGAAGTCAACGGAGGTTGAGAAAGCATTGAGGTGACATGGTTACGTTTCCTTAGGACAGACTACTGGCTGCTTTATTGAGGCCGAACGAGGGCGAGTGAGGACCAGAGTATATGTGGGGAACCCAGTCAGGAAGATCCTTCAGTAATACCGAAAAAAGACAAAGGTGAGCTAAGCTGTTAAAGATGAAGGAAGTACATGGTTGTGGCCTGTATTGCGAATGAAGACCCTGTGGGCCTTGCCCATACACTGGATATGTGAGTCAAGGGTGATGGGGCGGGGTGCAAGGAGGATTCTCAGAGTCCTCTGCGTGGGGCAGCTCGGTTGATGAGAATACCATTCACTGAGATGAGGAACTCTAGAAGAGTTGGAAGTGGCTCAAATTGTTGGGTGGGCGAGTGTCTTTGTCCAACAGGAGCTCCGAGGAGCATCTTGGGCCAGAGACAGAATTGACACTGAAGGTCCCAGAAGGAGGTCCCAGAAGGAAAATACAAAGGCCTAGCAAGGATTGCAGCTGTTTCAAGCTTTGGTTTTCAGTGTCCAGGGATCCCTGGGTGGTGCAGCGGTTTGGCGCCTGCCTTTGGCCCAGGGCGCGATCCTGGAGACCCGGGATCGAATCCCACGTCAGGCTCCCGGTGCATGGAGCCTGCTTCTCCCTCTGCCTGTGTCTCTGCTTCTCTCTCTCTCTCTCTGTGAGACTATCATAAATAAATAAAAATTAAAAAAAAAAAAAAAAAAAAAAAAAAACAGTGTCCCCCGTGCATCAATGGTATCAAAAGCACCTGAGGCGCTTGTTAAACCTCAGCCTCTCAGACCCCTTCTGAACCAGAATATCTGTGGGCAGGGCCCAAGAATGTGCATTTTAAGCTTTCCAGGCTATTATTCTTTCCATTAAATTGGGGAAATCTCTGCTGTTGAAGTAACTTGGAAGAGGTAGCCCCTGCAAAAAAAAGAGAAATTGGGACCAGACAGCCAGAGGGAAATCCAGGAAGCTCTTGAGAGGGCCTGGGAGCAAAAGAAGAGCGTTTCGAGAGAGGGGGTGACCAACGGTGTTCAGTGTTGCCAAGAGACCTCAGTACTATCTCACCAGGGTTGTCTGGTACCAGTTCCACTTGGATTGCATCCAAGACAGATGTCAGAACAGCTGTGGGACTCCATGCCCTAACAGAACACAGAAACCACAGATGGAGATGGTCTGAGAAATGAGACGAGAATCGGGATCAGAAGACTAGGCTAACAAAAGATCAGTGCACGGGGAGACAGCAGGATTCCGGGGGGGAGGTGTATGCAAACAGAGCAAGGCCAGCAGCCAGATCCCATCCAGGGCAGGAGGTCAGAGTGGGCACCTCGAGTTAGCACCAGAGGGCATCAGGGCTGGGCTGTCATGGAAGGTCACCAAACCCCAACATTTCTGAGAGGCTCTCTCTGGGCTGAGGGCTGGAGCGTGCAAAATAGTGGGACCGTGTCCCAGTCCCCATAGAGACCACAGCCTAGGAAAGGAGGCAGACGTGAGAGTGACCAATGAGAAACCCCCATCCTCGCTGCTGTAATATAAAGATGATGCAAAAAATAAATAAATAAAATTAAAAAATTAAAAAAAAAAGATGATGCGCTGCATGAACAGGTGTTCAGCCATAGGGAGAAGAGAAGGCCTCGTTTGACCTTACCTTTGGACGATGGATGAGATTTTGATAGGTGGAGAGGGAAGTCCCAGCTGAGCGCACAGTTTGGGTGAAGGCAGAAAGGGACAGGAGAGCCTGGTGTTCTCCAGGTCGTGGACGGGTCAGTGTGGCTGGAGCAAGTGCCTCCTGAGGGATATCTCTAACTGCTTAGGGGTCACCCTTGCTCGTACCACCTCCCCATTACCTCATCCTTTCGAGCATCCTTTACCTTTGGCCTTCTCTCTCTTGCAAGGGCTCCCCTGTCTTTATTGCAGTTCTTCCTTCCCCCCACCCCGCCCTACATGCCATAAGTATTTCCAACAAATCCTCCAATAAATGAACACAAGAAGGAGCAAATACCATAGTCCAGGTGCTGAGGTATGTGCTTGGAAAAATAAGGGAGAACAAGTCCTGTTCCTTCCTTCAAAGAGCTTGCAGCTCGGGTCACTCCAGCAACGTTTCCCTTAACACAGAAGTTTGGCCCTGTTCGGGCAAAAATCTCACTTTGCAGGGATACCACCGACTTGGACTCCTCCATTCTGCACTGGCCTGTATTTCTGGCTGTTTATCTCCAATCTGAATGAGAAAGGACTGAAGTCAAGGTGTTTTTGTTTTTTTTTTTAATCAAGTGCAAGAGTTTGTGCTTCCTCCTAGCTCAGCAAAGCCCTTGAGGGAGTTTGGGGTTATTGTTTTGGAAACCTTGAGAGCTGGGCAGGCAGTTGCATTAGTCCTACTTCTATTGGTGGGTGCACGCCGCTGAGCTCAAATGAAGCTTTTGTTGCTGGGATTTGTGTTGTTCTACTTCTTTTCAGGCATCTCGGGGATGAAAGAATGGACTATCACAGATTTGTAAAAACAGCTCTCAACTATTCCATCCCAGGCAAAGTCTCTGCACCCTCCTAGCAATTTCCACATGAGGTCTTTATGTTTTCCAGGGCGCCCTCGCCGCTGCTTTCAGGAGATAGGGAGGGTGTCGTTTCATTTCTTTTTTTTCTTTTTTTTTTTTTGCCTCCCTTTCCTGTTTTTCCTCTTTCTCTATAATAAGAGTCAGTTTTCATTTTCTTTTGTGCGTACGTCTGTTCTGTGTTTGAGGAAGGAGGGTCTTGGTGAGCTGTCACCTTTCTGTGAACAGAGCTCATACTCCGTTGTTCATCTCAGAAATAAAGCAACAGGCTGGGTGGTCTGCTCAGTTGCACTTGGGTCTCAATAATTAGAACCCCCTGGATGAAATAGTAACAGGGTTAAGAGAAGGAGCCTCCTCTTTCTAACTTGAAACCGAGTTTCCATTTCGGCCTCCAGGGTACCAACATAAAACTGGCAAAAAACAAGCCCCCCCCCCCAACAAAAAACCCCAAACCACTCTTATTAAGGAAAACTCCTATCTTCCCCACCCTTCTTCCCAAGGTGCTTCTGTTCAGGGAGGTGGAGTTGATTGTGTCCCATGGGACGTGGATTTGGGGAAGAGGAGTCTCTACAGATGATTCCTTGCTCCATGAGGATGCAGCAAAGAAAGGCAGGAACCCCAGTCTTGAATGCAAAGTGGTAAGGAGGTAGCCTAGTTTAGGATCTCAGACTATAGTGACAAATGGGGGAGGAGGCCCTGGATACATTTGTTGAAGCTCCATGGTTTCACTCTTCTGAAGTTCTAGGGTTTCCTTTTCTTTCCTTTCCTTTCCCCTTTCCTTTCCCCTTTCCTTTCCCCTTTCCTTTCCCCTTTCCTTTCCCCTTTCCTTTCCCCTTTCCTTTCCCCTTTCCTTTCCCCTTTCCTTTTCCCTTTCCCTTTCCCTTTCCCTTTCCCTTTCTTTTTCTGTTTTGGGATGGAGGTTGGAGAAATCATTGCTACACTCTTTATCATATGACTTTGGAAAGGGTTGCTTCAATATGAAAAGCATCTGTCATGTTATGGTCAGCCACTACTACCGTCCCTTCTTGCTTCCTTATAGATGGACATTTCCTTGCTCCTAGTGGCAACACTCAAAATTATTTTTATACTCATGATGATCTCCTATGTAGTAGCCCAGGATAGGGCTGCAAACTTTTCAGGGCAAGTGGAAAGATGAGACCTAATAGCATTTTCTAGCCTTAAACATCATTACACACTTACACAGCAAAAATTGAGACATTTTACAGGGCACTGAATTTAGTTTTTCCTCACAGGGGAAAGGTCAGAGAAGAGGAGCAAAATTAATTTGGAAAGACACTGACTATAAATGAATTGAATTAAACAGAGTCAAAGGACTCCTCATCCTATAAAAGTTGAAAAACATTTTTAAAAGAGGACCTTTCCTGTGTTATGTTTTCATCTAAAAAAAAAAAAAAAGGAACTGAATTTTTTTCTCCTCTCACCTTCCCGCTTCTACCTTCAACTTCCATATAAATACACTAAAAAAAACCCCACTTCAGGCTTTTCTTTGTAACCTAATATGTTCAGACACCATTGCTTGCTTGTTTCAGTTTTCTTTTAGGTTTCACTATTGAACACATAATGTCTGTCTCCACCTGGAGCTGCCCACCAGAGATCTCCCCTAATGTGGGCCTAGAAGACAAGGATAGAACATTCGAAAGGTCAAGTGTGGCTAATGCTTCTCTCGATCTGGTGGTGTATCTGGTTTGTTTCTTTATTCTTGCTGTCTCTCCATAGGGGTGCTGCTTAAAAACAAGAGTGATTAAGTACACTAAACTGTTCCACCTCTAGGGAATCCCAGCATATCAAAGAGGCTAATAACTTCTTGGCAAGTTTCCATGCCTGAGCAAAATAAACAGTTTTATCAGCACTGGTAGTTCAAGGTGAGAAAAAATAGATCGGCAACTTTAGAAAAGTCTAGTCTAGTGGGATATTCTAGAAAGCCTATATAGCTCTGGCACCAAGGATCCTAAAAACTCAGGGACACTGCTCTGTCAGACTCTATGTCTGTCTTTATGCCAACGCCATACTGTTTTAATTGCTGTAGCTTTAGGATATATTTTGAAATAAGGAAGTGTGATGCTTCCAGCTTTGTTCTCCTTTCTCAAGATTATTTTGGCATTTGGGGTCCTTTGTAGTGCTAGATGAATTTTTTTTAAGTTTCTTTTACTATATGTAATATAATTTCTTATCAGCAGAAATTGAGGAGGCCGTAAGAGCAGACCACCTGGGACAATAAAGGGTTTTTTTTTTTTTAATTTTTTATTGGAGTTCAATTTGCCGACACATAGATGAATTTTAGAATTGTTTTTTCTATTTCTCTTAAAAATGCCATTGGGATTTTGATAGGGATTGCATTAAATTCATAGATTGTTTTGGGTAGTCTGGACAATTTAAAAATATTCTTCCAATCCACGAACATAAGATATCTTCCCATTTCTCTGTGTCTCCTTATTTCTCTTTCATCAGTGTTTTGTCACTTTCGGGGTACAAGTCTTTTTATCTCCTCGGCTAAGTTTACTCCCAAGTAATTTATTCTTTTTGATGGTATTGTAGATGAGATTGTTAGTATATTAAAATGCAGATTTTTGTATGTTGATTTCCTATCCTACAACTTTACTGAATTCGTTGATTAGTTCTAACAGGTTTTTTTTGGTGGAGTTTTCTTTTTTTTAAGATTTTATCTATTTATTCACAAGAGACACAGAGAAAGAGAGAGAGGCAGAGATACAGGCAGAGGGAGAAGCAGGCTCCACACAGGGAGCCCAATGTGGGACTTGATCCTGGGACTCTAAGATCAGGGCCTGGGCCAAAGGTGGCACTGAACCACTGAGCCACCCGGGCTGCCCTGGAGTTTTCTATATGTAAGATCATATCATCTGCAAACAGAGACACTTTTCCTTCTTCCTTCCCTACTTGGATGCCTTTTATTTCTTTTTAATTGTTCTGGCTGGGACTTCAGTACTATGTTGGATGGAAGTGGCCACAGTATGGGTGGGCTTACTTCCCTTGTTCTTGAGCTTAGTGGAAACACTTTCAGCTTTTCACTATTGAATATGATATTAGCTGTGGACCTGTCATATATGCTTTTATTATGTTGAAGTAGTTTCCTTCTATTCCTACATTATTTAGAGTTTTTATCATGGAAGTTTATTTAACTTAATCAAGCGCTTTCTCTATATCTATTGAGATGATTGATTATGTGATTTTTGTCCTTTATTCTGTTAGTGTAGTTTATCACATTAATTGATTTTCATATGTTGAACCATCTTTGCATCCCTGGAATAGATCCCACATGGTCATGGTGCATATGATCCTTTTAATGTGCTGTTAAATTCAGTTTGCTAGTATTACAAAGGAATTTTTTTAAGATAGAAAGATAGATAGATAGATAGATAGATAGATTTATTTATTTATTTATTTATTTATTTATTTATTTATGAGAGAGGCAGAGACACAGGCAGAGGGAGAAGCAGGCTCCATGCAGGGAGCCCGATGCGGGACTGGATCCCGGGACTCCAGGATTGTGCCCTGGGCCAAAGGCAGGCGCCAAACCACTGAGCCACCCAGGGATCCTCATTACAAAGGAATTTTAAACAAAGAATTTAGTTTTAAAAATACACAATATTTTTTAAAAAATTAAACAGATTAACATGAAGGGTGCCTGGGTGGCTCCGTTAGCTAAGCATCCAACTCTTGGTTTTGGCTCCGGTAATGATCTCAGGGTCCTGAGATGGAGCCCTGTATGGGGCTTCATGTTCAGTGAGGAGTCTGCTGTAGATTCTCTCTACCTCTCCATCTGCTCCTCCCTGCAACTTAAGTGTGCTCACGAGTTCTCTATCTCAAATAAATAAATCTTAAAAAAAAAAGATTAACAATGAAACTGAAGTCTCTCTTATCTCTGACCCAGAGTCTCTGAGGGTCAGGGATTAGAGAACTAAGAAAGCTGAAAAAAAAAAAACAGATGAGGTTTGTGGTTCTTACTCATCCATAAATTGCCTCCTTGAACTCAGTGGGTCCTGTCCCCCTTCTCATCCTCAGCCTCCCAATCTATCGAATGAAGGTATTAGTTTCTTTTATTTTTACCCTAAAAAGATAGTTGCTCTTATAGTTACCAATCAATGAAAAGTAATTTAGGCAACAGATAAAGACAAACAAAACCAAAGAGATGAATGTGACCCAGAGCAACTCTTCCACCACCCCCCACCACCCCCACACACATACACATAGTCAACTACTGCTAACAGTTTCTTACATATCTTTCCCGGACTTGTTTTAGTCATATCTAGGCATACGTACATATTTTCTTTTATGTTTTCTTCCAATAGAAGAATATAGAGGCTTCTCTATAGGAAGAGGCAGAAAGGGGGATCCCTGGGTGGCTCAGCGGTTTGGCACCTGCCTTTGGCCCAGGGCGCGATCCTGGGGTCCCGGAATGGAGTCCCACGTCGGGCTCCCAGCATGGAGCCTGCTTCTCCCTCCTCCTGTCTCTCTCTCTCTCTCTCTCTCTGTCTATCATAAATAAATAAATAAATCTTAAAAAAAAAAGAAGAGGCAGAAAAACATAGCACTTGATATAGTGCAGTCTTGAGAAGCCAGACTACCTGGGTTTACAGCAGGCGTCTGTCACATATCCAGCTGTTTGAACATGGCCATGCCACTTAACCTTCTGTGTATCTATCTCCAGTTCCATATCTATAATACTGGGATCATGAGAGAGCCTACCTCATAGGGTTTGATGTAAAAGACTAAGTGAGGGGCAGCCCCGGTGGCGCCGCCTGCAGCCCAGGGCATGATCCTGGAGACCCTGGATCGAGTCCCATGTCAGGCTCTCTGCATGGAGCCTGCTTCTGTCTGTGCCTCTCTGTCTCTCTCTGTGTCTCTATGAATAAATAAATAAAATATTTTTAAAAAATGAAAAAAAAAAGACTAAGTGAATTAATAAATAAAGGGCCAGTTCCAGTCACTCAGTAATTATCAGATGTGAGTTAGCCCACCCCTCCTTTATCTCTTCACATCTAGTGTATATAGAGCATCTTGTGCCATGAACAGCTTCCCTACCTATCACCATCCTTTTTAATGCCCTTATAGTATTTGAACCAAAATTTATATAACCGGTCGTCTACTGATGAACATTGAGGTAGTTTCCAGGTTTTTACTGTTCAAAACATTACTGCAGGGAGATTCCTTACACATACCACATTTGCACACACATGCGAATGCGTTGTTAGGATAATTTTTGAGAAGTGGCGTTGCTAAGTTTAAGTGGATATGTACTTGAAATGTTGATCTGCAACGCCTAATTGACTTCCAATAAGCTATACCAATTTATTCTCCCATCAACATCGTATGAGAGTGTTAGTTTTTACACACCCACAAAAACTTCATGAACTATTAATTTTGTCTTATTTACTTACTGTTCCAATATGTGAAAAATAGTATCATTACTGTTTTAATTTGCATATCTTTAATTATGATTAAAGTTAAACATATTTTCCTATGTTTATAAGCTATTTATACTTCCTTTTATATTAACTGCCTGTTTATGCTCTTGACAATTGAGTGGTTTTTAAAGCTGATTATCATTTTAAAAGTTATCTTAAATCAATCCTATTATATGGAAGTTTCTAGAATTCGGATGCCAAATTAAATTAAAAAAAAAAACACCCTCCCGCATTACCCATTTTATAGAGGAGGAAACGAAGTCTCAAATAATTTAATATTAGAGTTAGGTAATGACAGGGCTGGAATTTTAACACCTCCTTGTTTTTCTTTCTTTTTTTTTTCCTGATGGGAGCAGCTGCACTGCTTTTTAAACAACACCACTTTTCATCTTTGCTAACACATAGGTACAGCCATAATTGTCTCCCTATTACACTCTTTGCTTCATTGTAAGGAAGCCATATGCTTCAGTATGTGGAACGTCCTATCGACTTAACTTCCCTATAAACGTGTAGTGTCAATGAGTAATTAATCCCACTGCAGTCACCACTAAATATTTCCAAGAAAAATCTTTTCACAGAACACACTGGTTCTTATAATAGCATCTCCTGCACCTCCCCACTTGTCCCACAAAGTTTGTTTCAGTGTTTCTTCATTTATCATGTCTTCTTAGAAGATTAATATGCTTACATTGTATTTCATTCCTTGGTGTTCTGAAAATAACATATTAGAGAATAATCGAGTCAATGGAATTGTTTTTATTAAAATGAAATTTGTTGGGATGTTACTATCAGACTGATATGAATCTGTACAGGTCAGGAAAATTGGGAGGGAAAGCACTGAGGAAAGGAGATTTGTATATGGGGCAGGATGTAGGGGCAAGAACAAGACAGAATTTCCTTCCCTCAGTATTGAAACTAAACACTTTGCATTCTCATCTGTAAATAAAATGAATACTGCTATTATTGGAGTGCTCACTGTGTTCCAGGCACCATGCTAGGCTTTTCATGGGCATTATCTCACTTAATTCTCACAACACTATGTGAGATGAATATTATTTTGTATATGAGAAAAATTATGAAAAAAAAATTATGTTCAGGAAGCCTAAATAGTTCCCAAGGTCAAATAATTAGTAGTTGGTAGAGCCAAGATTGAAGCCCAGGACTTCTGACAGTAAACTTCACATGCGTTCCACTGTCTTATGTTGTCTCCAAATATAAAACATATGGCCTGAAGTTAGGTTGTGAGAGAGATAGAAGACAAGATGCTGATCCATGTGTGAACCATTAGAGATGTTAGAAATGGAATTATTAGTCTCCAATTTTATTGGGTTCCTGCTAGAGCATTGGATAGGACATTGAGGCATCAGATAAACAATGCCATAGATCACTATTTGTCAAGATCATTCCATAGAACACTTATTCTTCAGGCTAAGGGTGATTTTTTAAAAATAGGTTCTATGCTTAAATAATTTTGGAAAATGTTGATTTTATTAAAGTCAAACAGTTTTATTTGCTGCAGTACTTCTCAGGGTGTTTAATTGTACTAATGTGCATTTTAACACTCCAAGACACATGATGGAGTGTTCTGTATTTCTCAGTCCAACTTCATTTGCAATTCCCTTTTTAAAGGTCTTATGTGCCATGGAACACATTTTGGGAAATCTTGACTAATCAGAATCTCAAGTCCCCTCTTACCTCCAAATATATATATGATTTCATGATTCTGGTAGTGGCCATGAAGACCAAAGCGAAGGCTGCTATGTACACGCATTCTTATCCTATGTTCTTGGCAATTAATCTGTAAGTGTTATACTGTGTAAGCTCTTCACTGAGCCCAAGGTGAACTTTTTGGCAGGATTATGGGTAGTTCAAACATTAGCTAGAAGGTTTAACTGGATCACAGGTTCCCGAATCTAACTGCACATCAGACTCAACTGAAATATTTGTTATAAATGTAAATTTCTGGACCCAATTCTCAGAAATTCTGATTCTATATTTTGTGGGAAGGCTCTAGAAACCATTTTAAACAAGTGCTCCAACTATTCTGAATTATATGTTTGGTCCATGGTGAACATTTGGAAATAACCTAAGATACAGAGTGAGAAACGGCTGTGGGGATGCTACAGAGAAGTCACCAAATTTGTCCCGGTACCAATTTCAAGAAATCAAAGGAGTCGGGCTCCTGAATGTCTCCTTATGAAACACTCTACAAACAAACCTAATGTTGCTGGTTCCTTAGGAACCACTGGTTTAAGTGGTCCAATGATAGCCTTTGATTTTATGAGTGTGACATGTCCCTAATTGCATGAAGAGAAACATGGTGTCCAGGATGAGGCCTGTTCTCATCTCATCAACATAGCACCAAGTTGAGATTATAACTTAGGACACTGTGCTCAGATATGACCATCACTCTAAGAGGAAGCAGAGACAAACTGGAACAAGGTTGGGGGGGGACTGCTAATACGGATTGGCTAGATATCATAAGAAATAAACATTTCTCACTGGCCATGAAGGCCCAAGAGAGGGCTGCTATCTACCTACCTACCTACCTACCTACCTACCTACCTACCTATCTCCTTAGTCTATGTTTTTGGTCTAAGCTGTAGATGTTCTGTTGTATAAAGTCTTTTTCATCACTGGGACTTTGGAGTTATTTATTACTGTAACATAGCCCATCCTGGCTGATTCAGCTATAAACAGAAGAGTCAGAGGTAGAACCTAGTCTATTCTACTCCTAAAATCTGTGTTATTTTTTGTAATACAAGGCCTCCCAGATGGCCAGTATAAGTTCTATAACAATGAAAAAGAGTATCTCATTAGTTAACTCACGCAAATATTTGATAATCACTCGGGAGAACTATCATAGATGGGATCGATAAGCCAGATAACTGAATTGGTCTCTTCCAACTCTGGTATTCCATGATTGCCTGATTCTGTGACAGGTTATAAGAACCCAAGTGCAAAACTAGTGCATGTGTCTGTATTTTCCCTTTTCTTCCTTTCTAGGCCTAAGACATATGTACTTTATACGGACTTTACTCAACCCCATCTCAATTGGTCTTTTTAAGAAAACCAAGGTTCTGCTCCTTTTCCAAACAGCTATGAAATTTGGCAATATGTCACAATGACCTGACTATTGGCTTTTATTCCTAATGACTTCCCTGAGGGGGAAAAAACAAAAGAGCATTTGCATTTTAGCCTTTTCTTTTCTAGCACATAAAATATTTTTACATTTATTTATATTTTGGGGGGTTGCACCTTCCTGTAGATTCTCTAAGGTTAGTGCTATCTCAAAATACCCCTTCTCCATTTGATGTCATAATAGGGATGTGGAATAATTTCTGGCTTGAGACTTCCTCATCACTATCATCACTTCTGTGTCATCACTGAAAAAGAAATCATTTTAGGTGTCACCTCATTGGAGCTAAAATATGATGAAAATCAATAAATATATTTATCAGATTCTTATCCTCCCATGTTTTAAATATTCTCATTTCTTATCTTGGTTACTACTCATGTAACTCATTCAACCGCAGGGACACTCATGAAAGAAGTGAATGGACTACACTCACTTAGCTTTACATAAACAAAAACCACAAAATTACATCACAAGTGCTTGTCAGCACCCTTGAAGATGATTGTCAGTATGTTAGGGCATGGAATGCCTGCAAACAAAGACTTCCCCCTAACTTTGAGACCAAATCTGAAAACATCACTCTCTAAAACAACAAATATCGATTAGACATGATTGGACATCTTCAAAATAACTTACCATAATGAACGGCATGTAAATTTGGGATTGTTGAGAAAAGGCTACATCCTGCATCTCAGCCATGAAGATCAGTGTCTCCTAATTGAATACAGAAACCAGAAACCAGATTGCCTTTCAATCTAATTAAGGTCATCAGAGTATATGTGCTCAGGAATGTAGTTATGTAGTTAGACTAAGTATGTCCTATGCACTTGCTAGTAAGATGCTCTGAGAAAAAAAAAAAATTACATGGTTAAGTTGCTAAATACCCACCCTGCAAAGCTTCAAAAGGTACATTACCATATCAAAGGCATTGAAAAGACCTGTAGAGAAAAATACCTCTTAGTTTTGCTTAACCCAGCATTCTCCAAAGTATTTGCTAATGGAACACCCCACCCTTTAAAAAAAAAAACAAAAAACAAAAAAACATGCCTGTTGAAACAGACCATGGAACTCATTTTGGCAATTACTGAGTTAAGGAAAAAAAAAGCTCTAAATATATCAAGTGTTTTGTGAGTGTGGAAAGAGTAACAGGCTTTCCATGGAAATTATTTCTGTTTTCTATTTGTGTTACCTTGAAACCTTACTGATTCTTTGCTCTGAGCCTCGATTTTCCCTTCTATAAAATGGAGATTAAAATGTTGAGTGAAATAAGGTATGCTAGCCCCAGGATGGCATTAGAGCTTGGTGTTTAAGGGCCTAGATGCTGGAACCACACCACCTGGGTTCGATTCATGGCTCCATGGCTACCTATTTATGTGATGTTGGGCAAGTTATTTCAACATACTTTCCCTCTGTTTTCTCATTAGTAAATGAAAGGATAATAGTACCTACCAAAGAGATTTGTTGTGAGCATTGAATGGCCTTCAAGTACTTCCAGTGAGCATTCCACTAAACATAAGCTATTATTTTAGCTTAACCAATACTTGAGTCAGAGTAATTGCTCAATAAATGGTAGTTAAATTTTAATCAGAAGTAAACATGCTAACAGGAAGGCTAGAGTCGGTATGAAATTCAGTGGGGCGGGGTGGGGGCAAGTAGGGGGAGAATGAAAGCAGTAATGTTCTATATGTATCCAGTAACCTTGTAGATGGTTGCTTTGACCAGTGTCCACAAAGATTCTCTCCTCAACAGGTCAGCCCCTACCACATTAGTCTGTCAAAGTTGAAGTATACTGTTAGAATTCTCCAGCACTAATTTACCCTCTGGCCAGCTCCACATTTACCAAATACTTCTCTGTAAGACTTTCCGAGCAACATTCTTACGTAGGAGAGACACAGGTTAGAATTACTTCCTTTTCAAAATTTCTAACTCAGCACTAGTTCTTAAAGTATGTATTGGGTGTAGTTGCATATTTCCAAAAGAGATTTACTATGAAAAAACTCATAGTAAAAGTACATTCACAAAGGGTGACTTAAATATCAGGAAGAGTTCAAAACCAAAGAAAGATGGGGGAGATAATTGTACCAGGAAAAAGGGAAGATGTAATTATTGTAATTATGCACTAATTTTAGCTTTGAAGTCATTAAAATTTGAATTCCACTTACTTTTCAAATTCAGTCACTTCATTCCTGGTTTTGTTTATTATTATTATTATTATTATTATTATTATTATTATTCCTGGTTTTAATCACCAACCTCACACCTTTATAAGAGTTAGAATTATACTGGTCATTCATTCAAATCTTCTTTAATGGTTAGCAATCTTTAGTTCCCTAAAGCTCAGTGGTTAAGTCTTTAAAGATTTATTTTTTTAATAATAAATTTATTTTTATTGGTGTTCAATTTGCCAACACATGCAATAATACCCAGTGCTCATCCCGTCAAGTGCCCCCCTTCAGTGCCCGTCACCCAGTCACCCCCACCCCCCGCCCTCCTCCCCTTCCACCACCCCTAGTTCGTTTCCCAGAGTTAGGAGTCTTCATGTTCTGTCTCCCTTTCTGATATTTCCTACCCATTTCTTCTCCCTTCCCTTCTATTCCCTTTCACTATTATTTATATTCCCCAAATGAATTATTTGAGAGAAAACGAGAGAGGAGGGGCAGAGGCAGAGGCAGAGGGAAAGAGAGAGAGAATCCCAAGCCGACTCCCAGACTGAGTGCAGAGCCCATGGAGGCAGAGCTTGATCTCAAGACCTTGCGATCATGACCTGAGCCCAAAGCGAGAGTCCGATGCTTCACTGACTCAGCCATCCAGGCGCCCTCCTGTGTTAACTCTTTAAATCCTTAATCCCTGGTGGTAATTTTTTAAAGGAACTATTATGGATTTTATGGTGCACGCACATGCACACACACACGTTTTCCCCTTCTGTATATGTCATTGGAGAGGATCTCCTCTTTCCTAGATCAATGTGCCTAATTACACCCTTATTCTTGGATCTTCTCAGCTTTCCCAACTTTCCTCAACACAATATAAAATCATATTATCTTCTCCTATTCCACTGAAACAATGGAAACACCTCTATTGCAAGGAAAACAAGTTTCCATCTTTCCAAGCCCAATGGACTGACTTCATCCTACTTGCCTGCAAAGCAGCATTTGACATAGTTGACCACTGTGTCCTCTCCTGTCTTGGCTTCTGCATAAATACTTTCCTGGTTTTCCTTTCTACTTCATCAGTCCATCAGTCTCCTATGCTGTTTCCTTCTTCTCTCCTAGACCTCTAAATATTTGGATTCTTCAGAATTCTGGTTCTAGGATGATGGTTCCCCAGCTTGGAGTAAAACCCAAAGTGACTCATTCTGGCCTATGAAACCCTACCTGATTTGCACCCCACTCGCTTTCTGACCAAGTGGCCCATTTCTGTCTTCCCCCTTACATCAATACTCTTTGGAATATTAATTACCACATATTGTCTCCACTTTTTCTCTTCCCATTTTCTCTTGAACTCACTATAATCATGTTTACATCCAAACCACACTACTCCGCTGAACAGCTCTTGTCAAAGTCACAAGTGACTTCCTAGTAGCCAAATATAAAGATCAATGTTCAGCCCTCCCCTTACCTGACCTGTCCGCACCACTTGGCAAGTTGATTGTCCTCTCCTGTGCAAAATACTAATTCATTTGATTCGAGGACACCACTATTTCTCATTTTTTTCTCCTACCTTAACCGATCTCTTTTGCTCTTTGCCTAGCTCTTTCCCATCCTGCTGCAAACTAAACATTGGAATGTCCCAAGGATTAGTCTTGGATCTATGTTTTTCTCTATTTATACTCATTTCCTGGGTGATCCAATCCAATTCTGTCCCGTGGATATAAATACCATGTATATACTGATGACTCCCAGGTTTTTATCTCCTGCCCAGAATTCTTACCTGAACTACAGATTTGTAAGCATAACTGCCAACTATACATCTACACTAACAGGCATTTCAAACTTAACACACGCAATACCAAACTACTGATACTCCAGCCTAAAACTTGCTCCACCTGTCATCTTTACCATTTCAGTAGATGGCAATGTTGTTGTTGTTCAACTGTGTGAACCAAATGCTCTGGAATCCGCTTTGCCTCCTTTTTTTTCTCTAGTAAATCCTGCCAGTTTTACTTTAAGAAAATAGACAAAAATCAAATAAAAAATCAACAAGATCAGAACCAAGCCCCTTCTTATCATGCCATCTCCACTGCTTTCACTTTTGTGCAAACCATTATGGTCTCTTGCTTAGATGGCTTCCAGAGTCTCCTAGCCTGTCTACTGGCGTCTACTCTTGCCTCTCTACAGACTATTCTCTATGCAGCAGAGTGATCCTGTTAAAACGAGTCAGACCATGTCACTTCTCTGCTAAAAATCATCCACTGAAGCTCTTTTCTTTGTACCATTCAAAGAAAAAGCCAAAGTCCTTACAGTAGCTTTTAAAGCTCTCCATAATCCAGTCTTTAGTTTTTCTGACCTCATCTTCTACCCCTCTCCCTCTTGCTCACTTTCTGCAAGTCATACTTGCTTTCTTGCTATTCTTTGAATGTGAACATTGTTAGTCATGTTCCTGCCTTAGGATTTTTTCACTGGGTATTCCCTCTGCCTGGAATACATTTTTTCCCAGACAGCCACATTGCCTATTCCATTTTGTTCCATTCTCTGTTCAGATATCACCTTCTAAGAAAGACTACCCCAAACCATTTTATTGTAAAAGCATGTGGCCACTCTCTAATCCCATTACGCTGATTCATTTTTCTCCATGGTGCCCATCACTGACTGAAAAAAATATATATTTATTTGTTAGTTATATCTAAACTAAAATATAAGTTTATGAATATAGGCCCACCACTGTTTTGCTCACCAGTATATCCCCAGTACCTAAAATTCTACCTGGCATATAGTAGGTGCTCAATAACTATTACATCAAAGAATGAAATGAGCTTTCTTTTTACTCAACAGATTCAAATACCTTCAGTGGCATTTCAAATGCAATAATTCATTTCATTCATTCATTCCAGTATTTGTTGAGCTAGGCACTGTGGCTACAATGATGAAAAGTAAAGTGATTCATGCTTTCATGGAGTTTGATCAGTTTCCGACTTTCTTTTTCCCCATTTTTTACCCCTGCCACTACTCCCATTGAAATGTGTTCCCTCTGTGTTTTGTATCTTGATAAAATGTTATTATTCACTATAATCAGCCAAGGTAAAAACTGAGGGGTAGTTTTGACTTCTTTTTTCCTATGCCCCCAAACCCAATCATTTACCATGTCTACTCAACTCTGCCTAAGTATCTCTAAGATTAATCATTTCTGTTCCATTTCCACAGTTAAATAAATTTCACTTTCCCCAGCCTCCCCACCACTACCTTCTTAGGTCCTCATCATCTTTAGCTTAAAAACTAATTCAATGAATTTACCTCCCTTCTCACCTGCTCCCTTCCCCTCAAATCTATTTTCTACATTGTAGCCAGAGTGATCTTTCTGAAGTGCGAATATGACATCATTCCTCTGCTGAAAATCCTTTGACTGGCTCTCCATTGACCACAGGACAAAATTTGAATACCTTAATATGGTCTTTAAGACCTTAAATAATTAAGTCTCCACTGACCTCTCCATCTTTATTTTTTGTTGTTCTTTTTTTTTTCTGGGGGGGGGGGTGGTGCAGAGGAAAAGATTGAGAGAATCTTAAGCAGGCTCCATGCCCAGCACCAGCACAGAGCTCATAGGGTTCAACACCGGGCTTAAGGCAGGGCTCAATTCCACAACCCTGCGATCATGACCTGAGCCAAAATCAAGAGTCAGACACATAACCGACTGAGCCACCCAGGCACCTCTATTCTGTTGTTCTTTAAGCCCAGCTCACATGGACTTACTTCGAGATTTTTCCCAGACCTCCTCAGGCTCCTGTAAATACTCCATTTAGACCACCAGCATAACATGATCGTACCAGCATGAGAGAGAATCACTAGGTGATTTCAAATATCTTCCCTGCTGAAATTGCTCTCGTCCCTCCCTAAACTACCATTATGTTTCATCTATCTCTTGCTTTAAGCGCCTTTTATTACAGTTACTTCTGCACTGCTGCCACCACTATTAGGTGATAGCTCCTGGATGGTGGACTCTTGCTTTAGTCAACTCTGCAACCTAGGTGCCATTGGACCTAGACCTGTTAGCTTGCATTCAATTGCAAGGCATTCAATCAATGCTTGTCAAATGACTAAATGTTATGTACGGACATTTTTACTTATATTGCATTTCTATCACACCCTTTCCCTTTGATGATATGGTTTCATCATTTAAAAGATGCTATTAGGGGATCCCTGGGTGGCGCAGCAGTTTGGCGCCTGCCTTTGGCCCAGGGCGCGATCCTGGAGACCCGGGATCGAATCCCATGTCGGGCTCCTGGTGCATGGAGCCTGCTTCTCCCTCTGTCTATGTCTCTGCCTCTCTCTCTCTCTCTGTGACTATCATAAATAAATAAAAAAATTTAAAAAATAAAAGATGCTATTATAATATTTAACCCTATTAGCTTTTCTGCTAAAGAACTGCTTAGTGCTCCCTACTTTTCGAAATTTGGTAACAAAATTATCAAAAAAGCATTGAGTAAATTTCTCACAGAAAGCTGGATTCTTTTATTATGTGAGGGACTTGATTTGTTGTGTTTAAACTAAAGCAATATATGTTTGATCCCTAATTCACAGTTTTTTTTTTCTGTTTCTCTTTATCAAAAATCATCTTTTATGACTGATTTCACTATTGGTTGAACTAGCTTAGCGGTTGACCTTGGTCCGTTAGGGGAGCCCAAAATGGTACTATTATCAAGCATTTAGGTAAAAAATAAATGAAAAAATAAGCTAATACTTTGAATTGGTATTTTGAGATTTGAAGGTTTATATTTATTTGCTTTTCAATGGCATTGTTTTTGGTAAAATCAGTACCAAACTAATTTGATTTTTTTAAATATAGTCTAATATGAAGAGATATATTGAAGTCGCATAGAAACAATTAAATGCAGTTTCTCCTGGTGAAACCTCTAGTTCAATGTAATGCATCAATTCTGAATATCTGTCCAACAATTCTTAGGCACAAATTATGATTCTATTTTGCTCCTCATATTTGGCTCTGTTTGTAACTCAACAAGTGTCTTAGGTATGTCCCATGAGTCATAGAAGCTGAGTGAGTTGAATCAGAAATACTGGATATGGATGATCATTATAAAATGTACACTTTGACCTCTTAAATTATGCCAAGTGACAAGGCTCTTTTTGACACATTGAAATGATCTGGTCTTTTCAATATTTAATTTATTACTAATGAGGGACTGCAATTACTATGAATTAAGTAGACTGCATTTATCAGAAGATCTGGCACATTTCTGCTTCCATTTTAAAAAGAATATCTGAAAGAAAAAATGGAGAAAATTAGATGCGTGAAAATGCATTGTCTAATCAAGAACCATGATCATTACCAGCTGTCAAAGGATATCTTAAAATATTTAATGAGCTAAATTAAGCTACAAAGACATGCCAAATCTTTTTATAGGAATTTACCTGGATTTGACCCTTTGATCTCACTCCAGCACAGCATGAACCAAGGAAACAAGGGAGGAACCGAACATAATAGAAGAAAGAGCATCAATTCAGCAGGCAAGACACTCAGCTCAACCACTTATTTGCTGCCTGACTTTGGGCAAGTCACTCTCTTACTCTAAATTTCCATTTTCCCACCTGTAAAATGAGATGGTTGGACTAGATTGAGAGTTTCTGATAGCCTCCTAGTCCGTCCCTGTTTCGTGGCCGTAAGATTTATTTCGGTTCAAGGCAGTTCCATTCAACAACCTTGAGAGACAGCTACAGCAGCATATTACAATACTGTGAAGTATAATATAATATAAACATAGTACAAGGCCTTAGAATCAGATGGACAAGAATTTGACTCGGGACTCTCAACTTACTATTGATATGACCTTCAATAAACCTATTTATCTTTCTGAGCTTTAGTTTTCTATCTGTAAAATGGGGACGATGATACTACATGTTTCATGATTGCTGTAAAAACAAAATGGCATAATGGGTATTTTGAATTATGCTATTTGTTGTCTTAGTGCTTAAGAATATGAAGATGAATCTTACTCTGATTACCCTTAAAAGTGATTATAAGTTGGGAAAAACAGCAAGTACACAATCACCTTAGACGCAATGCAGTCTGTGAAGATTGCCCAAGTGCTTTGGGAAACGCAAAGACCAAGAGAGCAATTTCACCTCGGAGAACCCGAGAAAGACACATATACCCCTTCCATGATCATTTACTGAGCACCACTTTGTGCTCTGCATGAGGGTAAAGAGATGGATAAGAACAAATGCCTGCATTTCAAGTGTTCACAAAACCAGTGAAGTGATTCTTAAACAGTTTTTGCTTCATAGACTCCCTTTAAGAAGCTTATCAAAGTAAGGATTCTGTTCCCCAAAATACAAGCACATAATTTTGCATTCAATTCAGAGGATTCAAGAACCCTTAGGAAGTTCATTCTTATACTCCTTGGGTCTATGGACTCCAGATATAAAGCCTTCAACTAAATCAGAAGTTTTAAAAAAGAGGTGGCAAATACATATATTAAAATATATATTAATATATATATATAACTGGTGGTGCAGAAGAATAGTCTTGGTCTTTGAACCTGTCCTCTCCAATCCCATAGCTTATATTAACCACTTGCTTCTACATATTATTTGGCTCAGGACAAAGCGCCTACTTTCTGCTTTGCTGCCTTTCTTGACACTCATTACCTGTGTCCTCTCTGACACCTGGATATTTGCCTGACTCCTGAGTCCAGGATGCTCTTCTGTGCTAGCCTAGCCTGCCACCCTCCATCGAGGCACCTGTGCCCCCATACCTGGCCCATCACTTTTACAGCTGCCAATGTCTTTGTTCTCCCATCCTGCTTCCCATTCTCTCTCTCTGATCCACTGTCAGCAAAAGGCCCAATGGAATGGATAAACATGTAGTGAAGAGGCCATCTGTGGGCAGAAGGTCTCCCTCAGATCCAATGCCTACTCTAAAAAAGCCAGCCTGGTCTATCAGTTCTCCTTTTTCACTGCCCCAGTTCTTATCCTTTGACTTAATGTCTTACATCTATATATGACTGTGTTTCACAGAGTAGACTAACCGCAGTAGCAAATGACTCAAAAATGTCCAGTGGGTTAGCCCAATAAAGTTTGTTTCTTGTGCACCTTTCAGTCCAACACAGGTATATAGAGAGGAGGCTCAGCTCCAAGCAGTCTTTCAAGTCAAAGGCTGCCCATGTTCCACACATGGCTCTCAAGATTGCTCTGAGAATTGACATCTAGATGGTGAAAGGAAAAAGACGGTAGTGGTGAGGAATCTGGAGCAAAGCAACATATATCACCTGCTGGCCAGAACACAGCTACGGGGCCCCCCTAAGAGCAGCCGGGGGGCTAGGAAAAGCAGTTCAGCTGGGTGCTCACAAGGGAAGGGAAAAGAATTTTGTGAACACATGATATCTCTGCCATACATGGCCGTTGTCTAATTTGATCCTCCCAAGAACTCTGGGAGGTAGGTACATGATGAGGATTAATATTCTGTGTTTATAGATGAGAGAACAGGATCTGAGAGATGAAGTGATTTGCCCCAGCACCCAAACTCTTTCCTTTATACATGAATATATAATCCCTGAGTGTCGGGGGAAGAATCCTTAGGGCAAATTATACGAAGTGAAATCCGGGGACAATGTACATCAGAAACATTTGAGGGAGCTCATTAAAATGCAGATTCCTTGGTCCCAACCCGCACCTACTCCCTGATTTAGCACCTGGAGGTTGAGTCAAAGGATTTGCAGATAATTCTATGCAGGATATAGTTTGAGAACTCTCTGCCTTAGGACTTCGCTTGATTTTCACCTATATGCTTAAAGGAAAACAAAGGTCCTTATAGAAAGCTGCTTTCTCATGTGTTCATAATCTGGTCTCTGTTGGAAGACCTCCAAACCTGGCCTTGGTGATGAAAGAGTCAGTTGTATTTTAATTTTTAAAGACACGTGGATTTCTTTCTAAAAATAGGCACGTGGGGGTAGGGACAGGAAAGGGCCTATAGCAACATTATCATTCAGATGGAGAAGTGCTTAATAAAACTCTGGCTATCTCTATTGGCAAAGTGACTAAAGACCTGAAGCAAATTCTATGGTAATTCAAGTAAAAATAATCTGACTTTCTCTTGAATTTAGAGCTTTATGTGCAATTCTGAGATAATGCCTTAAATTGAAGATAATTTTAGAATCCATTTAGGGGATAGGTTCTTTCCCCTGTCAAGTTGCCCAAATATTGAATATAGATTTCATTGCACATCTGGCATAAATACTGCATGGTCTATGACATCAGGGGTATAAATATTTCATAATTAAGAAACAGATATAGCAATCAGTCATCCAGTTTAATAAGCTTCTGAATTCATACCTTTGCATTCCACCCCAAAAATGTGAGAATGCCGATAAGCCTCTTAATTATATTTTATAATATTTCATTTTAATGTAAAAATTATACATATTTCACTTTCATGTAGACATCACTATTAATTTAAGGAATGTTAAGTAAGCTACCTAAAAGCCTGATAAAGTGTTATTTAGATAGTCAAAATGTTTGCTTTTCTCCCTTCAAGGTGGTTTTAGACACTAATTGTATAAATTTCAACTTTAGGCTTAAAATATCCTTCTAGTAGCTATAATTTAGTGTGAATTATTTATACTCTTTAGAAGAACCATGCAGAGAGAAATGCTGAATCATAAAATGGTAGATCTTACTTATGGCAGTGGCAATCATTGCCAAATTCCCTTCAGTGGTCCTACCTTCTGCCTTAGTAGATATAGGGGGGTTGTGGGTACAGTTATGGCCACACCAGAGGTAAGGAGGGCCCATTCCTCATCCCTTCTGAGGGAAGTAGATGATTGGGTATCCTGATGTTCAGAGAACTGAGGCCACAGTTTATTTTACTTGCAGCATGAATGCTAAAACCCTTGTTTTCTACCTCTGAGATACGAAGCCTCGGTGTTTCCACCTGGGCTTAGAGGCTCATGGTCATGAAGGATGCTGGGGGGATGGCCTTCATTATTTTGGAGCCAGCATGTGAGGCTAGCGGTTCTGCACATCCAGCTCCACTCTTGCAAAGTTACACCTGAATATCTTGCTACTTTTTTTTTAATACCCTGCTACTTGAATAAACTTTGTATCTGAGTTCCATTCAGGTCTAGTTCATTTTAGTCTTACATGAAGTTGGAAGGGGCACTATTTGGGAACTCTACTACAATATAATGCAATGGCCAAGAGGGATTGTCTTAGAATTAGATAGGCATGGGTTCAAATCACGACTCTGTCAGTCACTTACTAGCAGGGTGACCTTGTAACTAATCCCTCTGAGCCCCAATTTCCCCATGTAAATGTAGATAATGATAGAATCCTAATATCTATCTCATAAGGCTATTGCTGAGATTTTTTTTTAAATCTATATCCATCCATCCATCCATCAATCCATCCATCCATCCATTATACACATATATGTTTAACAGTACTTGGCACTCGGCACATCATAGACACTTAAAAATGGCCTTTGAAGTCAGGAAAATGGATAAGGTTACACAGGTCAAGTGTGTAAAGTGAGATGAGAAGAGGGTCTAGGACAGTAACTTGAGGAACACGGAGTGTGAATCTGAATCTCGGGGCCATCACTCACTGGCTCTGTGACCTCTGGCAAGAGGCCCTGTTGGATGTGAACTGCAAGGTATTTATTAGCTTTAGCATAAGGGATGATGTTGATGACCTGGGTGGGAACTTTTTCAGTGGAAGGGCAGGTATAGAACAGAAAATAGTGAATGGACGGTGAGGAAGTACAAACAAGTATAACAACAACTACCACCACCACCACCACGAATGTGCCGTTTCCTTGAGCCAGGCTCACTTAAGCACTCCTCAGGGATGATCTCATTTACACGATATCTCCATCTTACAGATGAAGAAAGGTGAGGCCCAAGAGGCTTATGGAACACGGGCAGGGTTACAGTCAGTAGGAGGCATAACTAGGATACAAACTGCAATTTCTTCTCATACCCCCCATGCTAGCATAATGAAATGCTAGAAAGCTCTAAGGCATTTATTTAACAGCTCCTGCAGATTGAGGAGATACTGTGTACTTAGTTTTCTTAGCACTAGGGCTCTGAGGATAAAACAGATAATAAAGCAACCTTCTGACTCAAAGAGCTGTATCTCAAGTCTGGGGCTTTGAACCCAGGGCACTCCACATTTGCTGGGGTGACTAAGACTTTTTAGGTTTCCACCGATGACGCAACTATAATGCAGGGCTGCTTTAGCTGTGTGCCCCAAACTGACATTCTTGGAGCAATGCCAGACATTTAGCTGGAATCACAGAGAACACCTAGCAAAAGAAAACTCACAGTGAAGATTTTGCAAATGTGGCATAGGTCAGGGCTATGCTTTTCCTGTGTATTTTGGCATGCTCTCTTACATCTTCAATATGGATGGATATTTCAATTTGAACTTCCTCGATGCAGTTCCTATTGGGTTGGCCTCACAGTCACCTTCTCTGTTGGGTACCCAGTCACAGCCCAGCTGGTCACAGAGGCCAGTGAGGCTGCAATTACAATGACCAGCAGAAGGTCCTTGGGATGCTGCAGTCCTGTATACATAGCAGAAGGAGAGGGCAGAGAGGATGTTGGGGTTTAGGTCCAACATCTGTTCTAGTTCAGTAGCACATCACTAGGCCATGCCGCAGACCATATCCTAGACCTCATCATTACCCAAAAGGTGAGTTAAAATCACAAATCCAAACTCTCCTCTCTGGTGGGAAGCAGAGAAAAGCACTGACCAAAACCAAAAACCAGACTGACCATAGCTGTGCCATTTTTGAGTTATGTGACCTTGCACACATGATTTAACCACTTCCTACCTCAGTTTCCTCTTACATAAAACATGGAAAGTAACAGAATATCCCTCTTGGGGTTATTTTTGAATTAATTGCTTAGAAAGATGACCGGCCTATAGTAAGTGCTAGCTCATGCTACAGTTTTTTTTTCTCTCTTTCTCCTTTAACACTTGCTTTTTAAATTTTTTTTTATTTTTTTTAAGTTTTTATTTTTATTTCTGATAGTCACAGAGAGAGAGAGAGAGAGAGAGAGAGAGAGAGAGAGAGAAGCAGGCTCCATGCACCGGGAGCCCGATGTGGGATTCGATCCCGGGTCTCCAGGATCGTGCCCTGGGCCAAAGGCAGGCGCCAAACCGCTGCGCCACCCAGGGATCCCAACACTTGCTTTTTAAAACCTACTTGATATCTCCCAATTTCAGGCCCTTCCATTTTTTTCCCTAGTTTTCTTCGGTTTTCACCCTCTCTTCTATTTTAATCTAGATGCTAGACCTATCTCCTCAACTCGTCACTGGCCAAATCCTTCAATTCCTTTCTTTTCTGTCCTGTGTATCTGGAAAAACCATAACCCTGAGTCAGTCCAACTGTCTAACTCGCTGGCCTCCTGCTCTAACCTCTCCCTTCCCCAGTCACAGCTGAACAGGTACTTTTCCTTTAGTATGAGGCAAATCCCATCTCTCCCCACCTCTCCTCAGGTAAATGATCCTATCTCCTCTATCTTCAATGTAGTCTAGTGGCTTCTTCCTTCCTTCTCATCAGCATTAAACATGCTCAGTTTCTCCCACTATAGGACAAAATGCAAAACAAGAGAACAAAACACATGTTCCCACCACCCTGTATCTCCACTGAGCTACCAACGTAGAACAGCAATGCTTCTAGATTCCAGATTTGCAGAATTTATTTTTTTTATTTTTTTAATTTTTTTTGATTTGCAGAATTTAGAAAGAGCGGTTTGCACAAAGTACTTTTCATTAGCATTAGCTCCTCAGTTAACTGTGGACTGTATTTCGCCTCTCCCTTACCACTGACATTGCCCTAGCAAAGTCATCTGTGCCTTATGTGGCAGTAATCAAGGGTAGAAAGATACAGGAAAAAAAAAATTTTGTCTCCTCCACAGAGTATAGAATCATCCCTGACACAGAAGAGAACTCAGTAAGTGCTTCTTGGAAGAAGGAAAAAAGATGTACAAAGAATTAGGCTCGCGATGACAAAAGAGTTACAATATTTCTGTCCCGAGCTCAAGTTGGTACAAATTCATACTCAATTCAGGAAGAAAAACCTCTCTTTGGAAAGAATGGAGAAACCTGGGCTGACATTGATTAAGTAGGAACAAATGGTGTCCGTTGACTTTTCAATTTTATTTTCATTAAATATCCATGAGTATATTGCTAATTCATTTCAGAAACAAAACCACAGACTGGCTTATCAAGTGTTAAAAAGAGCAAAAGGCCCAAAATGGAGCCAGTTTTGCTAAGCCCCACCAAGACTTAATACCTAACCTAATTGCAATATTAGCCTCTCCCAAGAGTGGAATTTCAAACCAATCAGTCTGGAATTTCCTGATCAGCACTAGTGAGGTACTCAGCAAGGTAAGACACCACCCCCCCCATGCCCTTCCCTGTGACGGAAGGTGATTTTGCCTGAAACAGTTCTTTCTTTCCTTTGCCTAATAATCTCTCCTTGTCTCACCCTGTATCTGTTTATAAAATCCTTCCATTTTGTACAGCTCCTTGGAACTCCTTTCTGCTTGCTAGATGGGATGGTGCCCGATTCATGAGTCGTGGAGTAAAGCCAATTAGATCTTCAAATTTACTCAGTTGAGTTTTGTTTTTTAACACAAGTTTAATGCATTAAGGTACTAGCAGCCCAGGAAAATCTGTGAACCACAGCTTGAGAAACACTCCTCCAGAGTTCTCAAACGTATGTAGAGGGCATGCCCATCCGTTTTCCCCAGTTGTTCCTTGCTCTCCCTTGTATCTTAGCTTATCCCTTGTTCCTTGCTTATCCCTTGTATCCATCCCGGATTTGTTTGCATCTTTTTCATTCACTGATATTCATGGCGGATTTTGATTTTTAAGGTGAGGAGGGAGGCAATCTCCTTGAGGTCTGGAACAGGAGTACAGAGACGGGGAGGATCAGTGGCTAGTTTCCCATCGACGCAGTGGATGATTCGGCTCAGACCCGCTGCGCAGGCACCATCTTCAGCTACTTGGAGTCAGGCTGCTGGAAGCTCCCAGTTGCTTCTTCTCATTGGGAGTTACCCTGGGTTACACCCACCTCTGGGGGCTGAACAACTGGCTAACTCAGGGACACAGCCTTGGGCAGCCTTGCCTGAATTCCAGGGAACTCTGAAGGGCCACCCCAGCTCTGGAGCTCTCATGGAATCACCCGAGGCCCCATTTGCGACCCCACTGCAGGCCGGCATCTTCCACTGCTCAGCTCTACCTCCCACACCTCCTCGCAGGCCTATCACCCAGCAAAGACAGAAAGTAGGGCTCCTTCTACACAGGCATGTTGGCTCAGGGGAAGGTGGGAGCCGAGCAGCAGGGCAGTACGCAGGCGCAGTGGGGCGAGCGGACCAGCTTCGGCTGCCTGAGAGACCTCAAAACCGCCCAGGCGGAGCCTCTCCCTGTCTCAACATGGGTAACAGGAAGCGTTTGGCCTCCACCCATCTACATCCGGGTACTGCACCACCAGCTCTGGCACCTGGGGGGCCCCCACCCGATGCCCAGGAGAGTTTGGAAGGTGCAATCCAGTGACTGGAGACTCCTGGGCTGACGGTGTGGGGTAGGGGTGTTGCACTCCCTCAGATGCTTCCAGAAACACCTGAGGCAGCCGCCACAGGCAAGGAGATGCCGCAGGACGCCAAGAGCCCCGGAGCCAACCCTGCTTTCAGAGGAGCACTGGGCTGAGACACGGTGCCCCCCACCCGGAGGAAGCCTAGAAATCGTTGAGGCCGTGAGCCCTTGAGCGGAACCTGGCCGTCGGGCACCGCCTACCTCTGCAACAGATGCGGCCTCCAGCAAACTCAGGAGCTCCTCGGGGACAGGGCAGGCCTTGACTGGGCCTACTGCATAGACGCGGCCTGCAGCAAAGCCCGAGGTGGGGTGGGCCTAGCCCTCTCCAGTTCAAAGGAGCACAGCCCAACCGTGGCCTAGACCAGAGACTCCGGAGCTGGATCCTCACAATGGGACCTACAAGTTGAAACTTCAAGATGACGAGCGGAAGCTTGGAGAGAGCGTGTCCCATGGGAGGTGTCGGAGGCTGACCAACCCCAGCTTCAGGAGCGTGGCGCCAAACCTGAGGAGCTCCCAAGTTCAACAGCTGTAAGTGACAACCATCCCCCCCCCCCCCCGTCTTCTTGTGGTTAAATATCTGTTTTTTTTAAGTTTTATCGTGGCAAAATGCGCGTTACATAAAATTTTACCATTTTAACATAAAAATTTACGACTCGGTCAGTGGCATGAGGTACAGTGGTTGTGCAACCCTCGCCGCCTTCTAATTCCAGAACATTCCATCACACCAAAAACAAGCCCTGGCCCCATTATGGTCACTTTCCAGCCCCCTTCCCAGACCCTGGCAACCACTAACCCCTCTTTCTGTCTCTGTGGATTTGTTGTTGTGGACATTTCACATAAATGCAATCACACTTAAAAAAAAAAAAAAGAAAAGAAAAGGATGTGCATGTCATGCAAGGCGATGTTTTTATTCCGGCTTTTGCAATAGGTACAATATTCATTGATGAGAAACAAAAAAAGAGGGCTGGAGTTTTATAAAGGGAGGCAATGAGTCACTTGCTTTATAAAGGAGTAGTATAGACGCTGGGTGGAAGTGTACAGATGGTTTTATCTGGGTGATGCAAATAGGCCAGGCTGAGGTGGTCTTTGGTGGTCAGCCATTTACAGAGCAAAAAAGGGTGGTGGTGGTGATGGCCAGGTTCCTAACTGCCCTTGCCTTCTGGAAACCCTGGGCTCAGGTAAAGTTCAGCACTGTCACTTTTTTTTTTTTTAAATTTATGATAGTCACACAGAGAGAGAGAGAGGGAGGCAGAGACACAGGCAGAGGGAGAAGCAGGCTCCATGCACCGGGAGCCCGATGTGGGACTCGATCCCGGGTCTCCAGGATCACACCCCAGGCCAAAGACAGGCGCCAAACTGCTGCGCCACCCAGGGATCCCAGCACTGTCACTTTAAGAACTTTCCTCAGTCAGCCTCCAGGAACTCTCCATCTCAGATCTGCTTCCAGAGAGCCACTCAAAAGACAGTCTGCCATCTGGCCCTTTGGATGGGTTTGAGCTCCTCTGGTTAAAAGAGTTTGGGCACCAGGAATCTATAGAATTGTATTTTCATGAGATAATCGATGACATTCTGGGCAAGCAAGGGCTGAGATTCCAGCCAAAGTCTTCAGAACTCTGTGTGCGTTGAGACTAACTGCAAGATGAGCTGCTTCAGGGCTGTGCTGAAACCCTGAACTGAGGGCAGCCCGGGTGGTTCAGCGGTTTAGCGCCAACTTCAGCCCAGGGCATGATCCTGGAGACCCGGGATCGAGTCCCACATCAGGCTCCCTGCATGGAGCCTGCTTCTCCCTCTGCCTGTGTCTCTGCCTCTCTCTCTCTTTGTGTCTCTCATGAATAAATAAATAAAATCTTTATATATATAAAAAAGAAACCCTGAACTGAAGCCCTTGGAGGCTTTTGTTACAGCAATGCCCTAATGGGAACTTGGGAAAGCATCTACGCATAGCAGCCTTGGTGGGGACCTTGGGCCTTGCAAGATGGGCAGCGATAATGGTGAAGCCTTTTCCCACTAGCTTGGAGGGCAGCCACCTGGGAGAGATCAAGCAGAGAAGTACAGAGCAGACCTTATGTGATGCCTGCAACTCAGAGTCTTGTGAGCGGCCCTGGAAAGCCCCAAGATACACAGAGGGAACATTTTTGAAATAGAGGTTGGATTTCTAGCAAGCAGGTTGGTGGAGGCGTAAGCTCCATGCTTTGGTCATGAAAAATAAAAGTAACCTCTCAGGCTGGCGAGGTCTGGGATATCTGTGTTACATTAAAGTATCTTTAAGGTCGTCTCATTTTTTTGTTTATTTATTTACTTTTAAAGATTTTATTTATTTATTCATGAGAAAGAGAAGCAGAGACACAGGCAGAGGGAGAAGCAGGCTCCTCGCAGGGAGCCTGATGTGGGACTCGATCCTGGGACCCTGGGGTCACGACCTGAGCCAAGGCGGCGCTAAACTGCTGAGCCACCCGGGCTGCTCTGCATTATATGCTGCTCAACATTATATGGTGTCATTCATTTGGGGAATATAAAAAATACTGAAAGGCAATAAAGGGGAATACAGGTTGTCTCATTTAAACAGGAGTGTTGTTTCCTGGCAAGTTGGATCACATTTAAATAATATCACAGAGAAGAAATTTCCTTATAAACTACATGATACTTAAGGAATGTAAGATTTAAAAACGGATATTATTGTCCCTGTAAAGTCTACGGAAGGTACCTTTGTGGTTAAGTCTTCTGGTTTTAGGTTCCGGCAGATTGTGTGATTCTGGACTACATTTTAATCAGTGGGGGAGCCAGAGAGAAGAGAGCGATTTGTAAAGACTTTAGCTTTCCAGGTGTGATGGGTCCGTAGCTCTGTACGTCACACAACCTGCCCCCAAAGGACACACCTAAGCATTAATAAAGACAGGTGGCATGGGATATAAGATAGAAATGAAACTTCAAGACCAGTACTCTGATCTTGAGTAACTTCTACAAACAATGCAAAAAAAAAATATATTAAAAAGCCAAAACCAACCAAACAAACAAACAAACAAAAAAACACTGGGTAAGAACAGTAGTCTAGGCAAATTTATTTATTTATTTATTTATTTATTTATTTATTTATTTATGATTTATTATTTATTATTTTTTTATTGGAGTTCGATTTGCCAACATATAGCATAACACCCAGTGCTCATCCCATCAAGTGCCCCCCTCAGTCCCCGTCACCCAGTCACCCCATCCCCCCGCCCACCTCCCTTTCCACGGCCCCTTATTCGTTTCCCAGAGTTAGGAGTCTCTCATGTTCAGTCATCCTCACTGATATTTTCATCATTTTCTCTCCTTTCTAGGCAAATTTGACTTCAAAACCAGTCAGTCCTTTGGCCAACTTCCACTCTCAGCTTGTTCACTTTTGTGTTCTCTCTCTCACACACACATACACACACACTTATATGCTCATGCAGGAGATTGCAGTCCTAAATAAAACCTTCTGTATTTTCTCAACTAACAATATATAACTTTTAACTTTTCCAAGCCTCAATTTCCTCATCTTTAAGATGGAAGAAATAAGTATTCGAGATCTTGCACATACGGTGCTTAACAGTGGGTAACCCCTCGTCGGCATGCATATCTACGTAAGAAATACTATCTGAAAGAAAACCTTATAGGCGTTATATCTGCTAATTTTTGTTGCCTATAATTAAACATTTATTGTATTTTTCCATCTGCTTACAGGGAGAGTACAGAGAAGGCAATGTTTCTCTGTCTTTATCTCTCCCATTCTTCCCTATCTGAATTTGGGATCACTTGATCACAAGGAATAAGAAACAGAAACCTTTCAAAAGAACTGAAGTGTAAAGGGGATTTATTAACAAGGCAAATTTCTTTTCTGAAAAATAATAAATTAATTTTTTATTGGTGTTCAATTTGCCAACATACAGAATAACACCCAGTGCTCATCCCGTCAAGTGAACAAGGCAAATTTCATGGAACCTAATTTACCTATATTAATTAAATTAATCACCTAAAACAAGTAAATATCATTTCCAATTTATAGATAAGGAAACTGAGAGCTGGGGAGGTAACATAACTTATCCTTTAAAACTTTCCCTATTGGACATTTGAATTGTTCCCCTATGTTTGCTATTATGTTTATATCTATATATATAAACTTCGGTAAATATTTCTGTGCATATCTGCCTTTTTTTTGTTTTGATATGATTTTGTGGGACTCAATTCTGAGAATTCATATTACTTAGGGAAAGAGTACGTGCTTTCAGTGACTCATGTGCTGCTCTGGTTTTTATTTTATGAGATGTTTACAGTAACCAAGAAATATACAATTATTTTGCAAAAGTAAAGATGCCTTTGGCTGCTAATTATTTGACATGTGTGTTGGATGATGAACATCAGATTTGCAGCTATGGGCTCTTGTGTATTCATTTACTCATTGTCCTAATACTGAGCTTTTACAGAGTGTGGGCCTCGTCCTTGAATGTCCCTCGTCGTCACCCCTCAGTCAGGCAGCTCTGATCTCTAGAGTCAGGGATCTGCATCTTCAGAATGATAGATCCTCCTCTGAAGTCATTGCACAGACAATTTTAGGAAAGGAATTTGACTGAAAAAAATTGGAATTTTCCACTTGCTTTCCCAGCTGGTTTTGATTAATTGTAAGCTGGACCGATTGTAAGGGTACTTGGGTGCTTCCACACCTTGGGAATCAAGGTCGCATAGGAAGGACCGTGCAGTGAGAAGAAGACGCCGGCGGTGAGGACAGTGATCACGCGGGTGAGCGCGGGCGTGGCAGTGAGAGCTGATCACATTTCTGTCATTGCTGCACCTTTGCTTCATCCTGCGATCAGGGCACAGATGTTTAATGGAATTCATCGGTGCAGGTGAGAAGCCTTCTTCACACTAATACACTAACTGTGCGTCCTCGGCAGGCGCAGCCGGCGGCGTGTCGCGCGCGTGTGGCGGGGGCGGGCAGGCAGGCAGGCCGGCGGCCGAGGCGGGGGCGCGAGGGACGCCCCGGCAGCGTCTGCGCGTGGCCCCGGCCCCTCGTGGGGCGTCCACGGCGTGGCGGGCTCGCGCGACGGCCCGACTGGGGCTCCCGGGCAGCAGCGCCCCCGCCCCGAGGCCCGGCGGCCTGGCCCCGTGTGCGCCTCCAGCGCGGCAGCCGCGATGTCGGGGGAGCGGGGGGGGGAGCCCCAGGGCGCCCCGGGGTGCGGAGCGCGGGCTGCGGGGTCGGGCCGGGTCGCCGGCGGGGGGGCGGGGCGGCTGTGGTCCGCGGGGTGAGCGGGTGCGCCAGGGGCAGGGGCTGTCGGGGCGGGGGCGACGGGGGCGGGCGCCCCTGTGCCGGGAGCCCAGGCCGGGGGGCGGGGGGGGCTGCCGAGGACCGGGGGGCGCCCGGGGTCCACACGAGCCCCCCGGGAGGCGGCGGCGTGGCGGGATGGGCGCCTGATGGGGCCGCGGGGCCCGGGGCTTGGGGGGCGGCCCCTGGGCTGGGAGCGGGCGCCCCGCAGGCGGGTGGGCTTTGGGGGCTTCCAACCTTATTGTAAGATTTTACGTTTTCATGAGAGACAGAGAGAGGCCGAGATACGGGCAGGGGGAGGGGCGGGCCCCACGGAGGAAGCCGGATGCGGGCCTCGATCCCGGGTCCCCAGGGTCACGCCCGGGCCAACGAAGGCAGGCGCCCATCGGCTGCGCCCCCCGGGCGTCCCCGTAGCCCGTGTCCGTCGTCTGTGCCGGGTTCGGGGTCTGTCCCCGTAGGGAGAGGGAGAGGGAGAGGAGCGGGAGCGGGAGCGGGAGCGAGGCTCCCCCGCACACCCCACCTGAGTGCGGAGCCCGACGCGGGGCGCGACCTGCCGGCCCTGGGATCACGCGCTAAGCCCAACCCGGCCCGGTGCAACCGGCTGAGCCTCCCGGGGGCCTCGCGGGTGCCTCCCATCCAGCCCTCGGAGGCCCGACGCCCGTGCGGAGGCTGGAGGAAGACCAGCGCCGGCTCGCGGGGACACGGACGCCCGCGGAGGGACACGGTCGCCCACGGAGGGACTCGGACGCCCGCAGGCCCTCATTAGTGAAAACCCCGTTCTCGTCCGTCGTCGTCGGTGCACGCGTGTCACTCGGCCCAGAGCGAGGCTTAGCCAGGCGAGAGCCCCGCCGGTTCGGAGCCCGTGTCGGGATTCTGGAACTCTCTCGGCCCGGCCTGGCCTCCTCGGCCCGGATGCCCGGCGGAGCATGCGGGCCCCACGGTCCGCCCCAGGCCCCCCGGCCGCCGTCGCGCACGGCGCCTCTTGCTTCTGAGCGGACTGGAAGGGCTTCGGGGGAGTGTGTGCGGCCCACGTGAAGGAGGATCGTGCCCCCGGGCAGGGGCGAAGCGGCTGCGTGGGCCCCGCAGGTCTGTCCGTGCGTCCAGCTGCGCGCTGCGGCCCGTGCACGGTCCTGCTGAATGTCCGCGTGAAAGGCGCCCCCCCCCCACCCCCCGGGCTTCGGGTGCGGGTGCGGGTGCGGGAAACGTGCGCTTCCCCTCGTGCAAGCGGCCTCCGGGCACAGAGCGCTGCACCACAGAAAACACTGCATTCCCGCGTCGGCAAAGAGCAGGAAACGTTGCGTATCGCGTGACCACCGGAAAGGCGGTGCTAAAGCAGCATTTTCTTTTTTTTTTTTTTCTAATTTATTTATGATAGTCACAGAGAGAGAGAGAGAGAGGCAGAGACATAGGCAGAGGGAGAAGCAGGCTCCATGCACTGGGAGCCCGACGTGGGATTCGATCCCGGGTCTCCAGGATCGCGCCCTGGGCCAAAGGCAGGCGCCAAACCGCTGCGCCACCCAGGGATCCCCTAAAGCAGCATTTTCGACGCCTCTTGAAATGCGAACGTGGCCGAGGTCGAGAACTGCACAGTCTTCGGCCGAAGCGCGCCTGGCGCGGGGCTGATGCCTGCCCGGGGCACACGCCCGCCAAGGCCGTGAGCGGGAACGAGGGAAGCAGGCCCCGGCCGCCCCCCGTGAGGAGCTCTTCCCCACGCTGGAGGGGGACAGTGCACGAGTGGCGGCGCGTGTGCGTGGGGCGAGGGGAAGCCGCCTCCGTGCCGGCCTGGCCGTTGTTGGCTTTATGGCATTTTTGCTTCGTATTATAATTCCCTGAAACTTACAAGTTGATTAAGGCTATAGAAATTGATTAAATGACTTTTTAAAGGTCAATCTTTATTGCTGCTAAAAAAAGGAGAAAAAGCTATCTGGTTGGATACACGTCAGTTCAAGGGACAGAGCACCGCAGCAGCTCCCTGGATACAAAGTACGGACAACGTGTCTCAGTTTCTCTGTTTGAACTGACCTTCAGACAGTGCTTTTCCACGGAGAATTCAGAAGACCTGGGAAGAATATTTGAATCTACAACGTGGATAAAAATAAAATAAAATAAAATAAAACGTGGATAAAACAGGGAACTCTTCCCATCGGGATAGGTGTGGGGGCAGAGAAAAATGTATAAAAAATCAAAAAATAATAAAAAGGAAAAATGTAGAGGCAAAATTACAATTCTAATTATTTATAATTGTGCTATGTGAGGTTCTACGTTGTCGCTGGTAACATGACAAGATTAAAATAGACATAAAACATGCTAACTATATATAGGCAAAAAAACTTTTGTGCTTGGAGTGATCTTTATTGGAATATAATTGACATACAACAAACCTTTATTAGCGCACTTTTCTTTTCTCACTCAAAATACCTCAACACCTAGCATTGTTTCCCGGAAGAGGCCCCCCAAATAGCCTTTGTAGAAGAAAAGGATATTCTTTCAACTTGTCGGGCCGTGGGGTAAAAAAAAATAAATAAATAAAAATGCTTTTTTTCTCTTTCCTTGATATGTACAATTGAAGGTATTTCTTATTGCAAACTAATATTTCCACTGATCATGTGGCATTAAAGCATTTTTCACATTTGGCAGAGTAATAAAGGATCACACTCCTTAGCCTGGGGCATCTAAGAGGAAAAAAACCTTTAAACTGTTGAGCCTTGTAGAAAATGTCTGAAAGTTCAGAATGCTTTGATTTTAAGGGTTGAGGTTTACTTTCTAATAGGATGGAAATTACTTTTCACTGTGCCAGATATGGAAGTCTCCATTGGGAAGGCATGGGGCAGAGAGATTTTTAAAAAGTGCATGACAAGGACCATGTCTTAGCAGTCTATATGACCCTGTACTTAGTGCAGCCCTCAACATAGAACATGTGCTTCTTCAAGGGTAATCGAGTGAGTTAATGCTCTTTGTTTTATGGTTTCCTTCTGTCTAGACCACCTTGTTGTTGAACTAATCCTCCAGATTGAACCATGGGCTTTGTTCTCAGGTGCCAGCTAGGTCTGGTGCCCTCCCAGTGATGCCTGCCTCAGAAAGAGCAGGAGGGTAGTTCAAGCCAGGGTAGCCCCACACAGAGTTTTAGACGTGGGGGTCGTAAGCTGGTCGGCTGGAATCATAATGGGATTAAAAGCTTAAAGGAATTATAATATCATTAAAAGTGAGAATTATGGAATGATAGCATATTTTTAAGAATTAGTATCAGTTATTCCAACTTCCTCATTTTATTGATGGGGAATTGGAATTGAGAGAGGATATACAATTTACTGAGTGTCCCGGGAAGAATGTGTGATTTGGGGACTGAAGAACGGGAGTTAGAAATCCTGATTCGCAAGGTCGTACAAATTATTCTCAGGATCTCAATTCCCTAACCTGCCTTCTGAACGATAATTGGTACCCACCTCCTGGCGTTGCTGTGCATCGTGCATCTCTGCTGGACGTGTTCCCTTTGCTCTTCCAGATCCACTCTCCACTCTTCCTGACCCCCGCCCTCTGTCCAGAGAAGCTGTTTCCTATGGATTATAACATTCCTGGACCCTCAGGAGTCCACTGGGTCTGATTACTGGGGAGCCCCAAGGAGAACTGAAGTAGGGAGGACAGTCGGCAGGGTGCTTAATCTCCTGTCTTTCTTCTGGTCACCTTGGGCTGGCTGGGTTTCTTGATAGACGTCACTGCTCTTTTCAAGATGGCTTTTTCCTCATGATTATTGATATTTCCATGTTGCAGGAAACACTCCCTCTTCTTATCTCTTTAGGTCTCAGGTAATAGCAGTGCAGCTATTAACACTGTGATTGCAGTCTCCCTGTACCCTCCTCTTTGTCAGATTATTCCACTTTGTGTGCACTGTTTCCTGTTTGGGCTCTGACTGGTAGTATATGCGGAGAACAGAGCTTGGCATGTAGTAGGTTCTTGGTGCATGGACTCTGTTGCCGTTAGCAGCAGTAGTGTTATAGGTGATACGAGTGGTTGTAGTGCAGGTGATGGTGTCGGTATTTTCCAAAGCAACTCACGTGCAAAGTTTTTAGGAAGTACCCCCCCTTCCATGGCCCTCAACTCTTCCCAGTCTATTGCTCTTTAACTGAGAGGAACACGGATGGTTGACTTTTGACACCTTGGCCTTTGTGGTCAAAATGAAGCAAACTCTTAAGCAGATCCCATCCCGTGTCTGGTGGTCTGTGTAGTTTTTAAACTTGCCTTCTAAAGTTAAAACCTACAACAGTGTAAACAAAGTCATTGCAAATGTACTTGAGGGTTATTATTATTATTATTATTATTATTATTATTATAGTGAAATACCACTTGTACAAAAGCCAAGAAAACAAGAGGCAAAAAGAGAAATAGGAGTCCCTGGTTTGGGGCCTGGGGATCTGTCTCCGCCTTGCAGTGTGACACGGGAGAGTCACTTTGAAAGTGTTCCTCAACCCAGTATGATGAAGAATAGTCTTGAAAAGTGAACACATCAGAAATGGGAAGTTTCAATAAAAATGACCTCAGTGTACACTGGTAGCCTTTAATTTTTTTCTCATTCATTTAGGTAGAAAATTTAAAAGAGAACAACCAAGGAGACCAACAGGGATTATTTTATAAAGTCAATTGCAATATTTCAGTACAACGTATGAACTGAATATGTTCCCAATACTTTGAGTTTTCATTGGGTAACAGTACACCCTTCAAGCTATTTTTGGTAAGCAAACTTAGAAAACAGTTACTTCAGAAAATGGAAGAATGTCATTTTCAACAATTTTAATCATTTTGACCTCTATTTGATATAGTCTTAAATAATTACATGACAGGGTGGTATTCTCACTATGAAATGCAGACAACAGTTGAAGAAAAACCTTAAAAACTGTCCTGTGTGCGTTTAATACATGGAAGCGGTAATCACTAGACCTCATCTGGAGTTCCGTATGAAAAAGATATACCAAAAAAAAAAAAAAAAAGAAAAAGATATACCTTAGTAACAGCATTCTCTTTGTTTAGTAGTGTTTAGTCTGTGGTCATGGGAATGCTATAAACTTGTTGTGTCTGGAAGTCAGCAGGGCATATTACTAGGTCTTTCTTGATGTTCTGGTGTATGAGATGAAGATGTATGCGCTGGATGGAAACTGGATCAAGAATCAAGGCTCTGGTCCAATTATTTTCTCATTATGAAGTTGCGTGAATTCCTGTTAGAGGACTCCAGGGGTATAATGTTTCTACCCTCGGCGCTCTCTTGCTCTCTCTTTTAATTTTTTGATTTTTAATTTTGAAATAATTTTAGATTCAAAAGAAGTTTCAAAGTTACATACAAGACAATCCTGTGTGTAACCTAGCCTCTTTCAGTGATAAAACCTTACATAATCACAGTACATTTAAATTAGGACATTGACATTGACTCAATCCACAGAATTTAAGCAGAATCCATATTTTCAAAGTTATTTTGGCTCTTCTAGGTCTTTTGAATTTTTATATAAATGTTGGAATAATTGTCAATTTCTGTTAAAAAGAAACTTTTCTTTTCCGGGGCAGGGGGTGCTGTGGTGGTACAGTGGGTCATGCATGCGACTCTTGGTTTAGGCTCGGGTCATCATCTCAGGGTTGTAGGATTGAGCCATGCCATCAAGCTCTGTACTCAGTGCTGAGTCTGCTTGGGACTCTCTCCTCTCTCCTCTCTCTCTGTTCCCCGCTACTTCTCTTTCTCTCTCAAGTAAATAAATAAATATTTAGACAAAGAAACCTTTCTGGGATTTTGATGGGTGTAGGGTTGATGAATTGGGGAAGAATTGACATCTTATAATATTGTGTTTTCCTACCCACAAACAAAGTATATATCTCCATCTATTTCATTGTGTCATTCATTTATCTCCACAGTGTTTTCTACCTTTTAGTGTGTAGGTCTTTTATACCTTTTGTCAAATTTATCCCTGAGTATTTCATATTTCCTAGAGAAATTTAAATTACAGTTTTAAATTTTAATTATTAATAAACTATTCTGATTGCTTTTTATAAACAATTCTAATTTATTATTAATATATAAATATACAATCGATATCAACATATTGATCCTGTATCCTACAACCTCAATAAATTCATTTATTACTCATAGAAGATTTTTTTCACACTGATAAAATTTAATACATAAAGTGTCATAATCTGGGATGCCTGAGTGGCTCAGTGGTTGAGTGTCTGCTTTGGCTCTGGGCATAATCCTGGGGTCCTGAGATCGAGTCCTGCATCAGGCTCCCTGCAGGGAGCCTGCATCTCCCTCTGCCTATGTCTTTGCCTCTTTCTCTGTGTCTCTCATGAATAAATAAAATCTTTAAAAAAATTGTCATAATATTTGAAGGACATTTTTACTTCTCCTTTGCCAATCTGAGTATCTTTTTCCCTTATTGCAATGCACAGAACCTCCAGTAAAAAGTTGAGTAACCCCAACTTTGGGTGCACAAGTCAGGTTTAGCTTATAGTGTTTGTCATTTAAATACTCAGAACAACTTTTGTCCTACATATACCTGCCACTTTCCCTCTACACTGGTAAAACCGCATCAGGATACTATATCTACTAACATGAACATGCATTCCAGATTGAAATAAGATGAAGATACCAGTAGAGAAAGTTAGTCACTGAAGTGTTGACAGCTTGAAGGTAGTGATTTCAGACTAGAAACCAAAAAACTGAAGAAATCTACATGGGCACTGGGGAAAAGGAGGTAGATGGAAAAGTTGCCTGGACTGGGGCACCTGGGTGGCTCAGTTGGTTAAGTGTCCAGCTCTTGATTTTGGTTTGTCATGATCTCAGGGTTGTGAAATTGAGCCCTGCTTTGGGCTCTGTGCCTAGCACAGTCTGCTTGAGATTCTTTCCTCTCCCTTTCTCCCCCTCTCTGTTCTTCCTCCTGCTTGTGTGTTTTCTCCCCGCCCCACCAAAATAAATAAATAAATAAATAAATAAATAAATAGATAGATAGATAGATAGATAGATAGATAGATAGATACAATCTTTTTTATTAAAAAAAAGGGAAAATTGCCTGGCAGTAGCCAAGAAGTAACTAGTCTTCAGAGTACACAGGAGGGATTTTTAGTGGGAACGTAGGATGATCCAGATCTCATTATAGACTGCAAAAGAAGAAGAGACAGATAGATGGAAAAACCAAGAAACAGAAGAATACGGTTAAGAAACTCTAGAGAACAAACTGATGGTTACCAGAGGGGAGGTGGATGGGGAGATGGATGAAACAGGTGATGGGGATTTATGAGGGCAGTTGTTGTGATGAGCAATGGGCAATTAAAATAAAAAACAAGAAACAAATCTCTTCATAGACTTAAATATGGCCCCACTAGTTTGGACAAATTTTAGGTAAGAAACTTGAAATGCTGAATAATGGTGAAGAATGAGAAAGAACAGAATGAACCATGGTATAGGAGTATCCATGGAGCATGGATGGGGGAAACTCCTTCTGTTTGCCATCAGAATTGTACATGGGAGATAAAGAATCATGATAGGTCATTTTGGGACCTACCTTTAGGGATGTTAAAGAAACAACCATAACATCAAACCTATATCCCCTCACCCACAGAGATGTCAGAAATAGTGCTTTGTGATGTTGATGCCATTGGCTGGAACAGTGCCTTGATGACCAAAGCCAAAGGGTGGGGCTCCTCATTGCCTGAGGGAGGGTGTGTATATGTATACACAGAGAGGTCAGGTTCCCTGGGGTAGATCACTGGGAAGCTTAAATATGGTGAGAAGATCTGCACACCAGAACAGCCTGCCATAAATATAGAACAACCAAGTATAAGGAAAAAACGTCCAACTCCATGCACCAAAGGAAGGAAGAAGCAGAACAATTCTTGTAACTCGAATAACAAGAAAAACGACAAGGTAAGATGTCTCTATTCATGTTTCTCTTCTTCTTTAGATTCCCATCCCATAACCCCTCCACTGCCCTTATCTAGCAAAAACCCCTTCCCTAATTCACGCCAGCTCTTTTCATAAAGCCTCCCTGCCATCTACCCTCCACCCTCTTCCCCCAAACTAATGTCCTTATGGCTTCATCCTCTTTTTCTACCACGTGCAAAAGGGGATCATAAGGGCAACATTAGGCCGTCAACAGAATTTGAAAAAAAGCCAACAATGATAGTCTGTTACTACAGGATGAACAAGAAAATACATCAGGATCAGTTGGAGGATAAACAAGAGACCCCGGAGAGCTCCGACGATGACCTGTGAGTGGCAGGGGCCAGAGATCTGAACTTCTCTCCTGTGTCTCATGAGGATGCAATGGAGAAACAGCCGACTGCAGAGAGACCACCCCTGAAAAATAGCGGTTGTGATGACAATAAAATCAAGTTATCAACAAGAGATGTGTGTTTCTGTGAGTTTTGTGATGGTGGGGAGGGAAGGAAGGGAAGAGGCAGGTGTTGGAGAAGGGAGGAGGTGAGACAGGCCCCGGAGGGTTGGGAGACAGGCCAGAATGTCAGTTAGCCAGCCATCAGGACTAAAGACTGAGTCAGGACTGAGAACTGAAGACCGATTGACTTCTTAACATTTTTTTCTCACAGGTTAGGAGGAAAAGGACTTGGTATTTCTTCAAGTGTTTGTGTGTATGTGGGGGGGGGGGCAATAGATGAGGAGAGCTGTAATGGGTGTGGAGTGATGGGCGCTCTCACCAAAAGGCAGGCAACAAAATTGCCTTCAAGCCACCTACCTTGTAGTGGTGTATATTGTACTTCACCCTAGGCTATAAGGAACTGAAGCCCTCGGGTCCCAAAACTTATCCTCCAGAAAGTCACTGGCAGCACCCACACACACTAAAACAGTGATACTTGGATGCCACAATAACAACACTAATTAGTGCACTTTCTTGTTAAGAAGCTTGGGTTGGAACAGTGGCCTAACAAGGGTGGGACCATGAGAGTGGTTATCCCCCTTCCCACAGGGAATCAAGGGGAGCTTTGCCTACAGAGAACTTTAATAGAATAGAGTAAGAATAAAATTGAGTAAAAGCTGATCTTTATGTTATCAGCATACTTCAGTCTGTGTAATGTCAGTGATTAAGTATTCTTCCCCTGAAAAAAAAATCTGTGTGTGTGTGTGTGTGTGTGTGTGTGTGAGAGAGAGAGAGAGAGAGAGAGAGAGAGAGAGATGGATAATGGAGTGGTTTTGATATCACATCTAGAGGGTTGAAGTAATTACGTTCCCTGAGCAACTTGCTCAAGACCCTCCCCTGTTTGTTTGCTCATTCATTCCTCTTATTTCTACCCTGCAGCCCTATTTCCTTTTTCATAGGCAATTGTTCTAATGCGTTTCATGTGTGTACTTTTCTCTCTTTTTTTAAGATTTATTTATTTGAGAAAGAGGGAGAGAGCACGTTGGGGAGGGGGGCAGAGGAAGAGGGAGGGAGAGTCTCAAGCAGACTCCCTGCTGAGTGTAGAGCCCAACACAGGGCTTGATCTCACAACACTGGGATCATGACCTGAGCCAAAACCAAGAGTCGGTCACCCAACCAGCTGCACCATACATGCCCTCTTGATGTGTATACTTTTCTTAAGTGTTAATGAAATGTGTATTATTGTTTCCTGGGCATTTGCTTTTAATTTACATATCTGTTGCTAATATGATCTATCATTGTTTCTTGATGTTTCACTGAGCCCTGTTTTTAAGATCATCCATGTTCTACAAATACATCTTGTCTGTTGTTCCCTTGTAAATGCATATGTTGGACGAATTCTTTATTTTATAAATTTTAGATATTTGGATCTTTAATATTTGCACCTATCCCTTGGTACATGTTTTGTTTGATTTATACCACAATGTTTCATTTTCTTTGGAGCGACTTGTAAATAATGTCGTGAGTTTAATTTTGGTTTCCACATATTCTTTGTTAGTGTATAGAATTGTGATTGATTTTTTATTTTTTTTAATTTATTTTTTATTTATTTTTTTATTTTTTTTATTGGTGTTCAATTTACTAACATACAGAATAATACCCAGTGCCCGTCACCCATTCACTCCCACCCCCCGCCCTCCTCCCCTTCTACCACCCCTAGTTCGTTTCCCAGAGTTAGCAGTCTTTACGTTCTGTCTCCGTTTCTGATATTTCCCACACATTTCTTCTCCCTTCCCTTATTTTCCCTTTCACTATTATTTATATTCCCCAAATGAATGAGAACATATAATGTTTGTCCTTCTCCGACTGACTTACTTCACTCAGCATAATACCCTCCAGTTCCATCCACGTTGAAGCAAATGGTGGGTATTTGTCATTTCTAATAGCTGAGTAATATTCCATTGTATACATAAACCACATCTTCTTTATCCATTCATCTTTCGTTGGACACCGAGGCTCCTTCCACAGTTTGGCTATAGTGGCCATCGCTGCTAGAAACATCGGGGTGCAGGTGTCCCGGCGTTTCATTGCATTTGTATCTTTGGGGTAAATCCCCAACAGTGCAATTGCTGGGTCGTAGGGCAGGTATATTTTTAACTGTTTGAGGAACCTCCACACAGTTTTCCAGAGTGGCTGCACCAGTTCACATTCCCACCAACAGTGTAAGAGGGTTCCCTTTTCTCCGCATCCTCTCCAACATTTATTGTTTCCTGCCTTGTTAATTTTCCCCATTCTCACTGGTGTGAGGTGGTATCTCATTGTAGTTTTGATTTGTATTTCCCTGATGGCAAGTGATGCAGAGCATTTTCTCATATGCATGTTGGCCATGTCTATGTCTTCCTCTGTGAGATTTCTGTTCATGTCTTTTGCCCATTTCATGATTGGATTGTTTGTTTCTTTGGTGTTGAGTTTAATAAGTTCTTTATAGATCTTGGAAACTAGCCCTTTATCTGATATGTCATTTGCAAATATCTTCTCCCATTCTGTAGGCTGTCTTTGAGTTTTGTTGACTGTATCCTTTGCTGTGCAAAAGCTTCTTATCTTGATGAAGTCCCAATAGTTCATTTTTGCTTTTGTTTCTTTTGCCTTCGTGGATGTATCTTGCAAGAAGTTACTATGGCCGAGTTCAAAAAGGGTGTTGCCTGTGTTCTTCTCTAGGATTTTGATGGAATCTTGTCTCACATTTAGATCTTTCATCCATTTTGAGTTTATCTTTGTGTATGGTGAAAGAGAGTGGTCTAGTTTCATTCTTCTGCATGTGGATGTCCAATTTTCCCAGCACCATTTATTGAAGAGACTGTCTTTCTTCCAATGGATAGTCTTTCCTCCTTTATCGAATATTAGTTGCCCATAAAGTTCAGGGTCCACTTCTGGATTCTCTATTCTGTTCCACTGATCTATGTGTCTGTTTTTGTGCCAGTACCACACTGTCTTGATGACCACAGCTTTGTAGTACAACCTGAAATCTGGCATTGTGATGCCCCCAGATATGGTTTTCTTTTTTAAAATTCCCCTGGCTATTCGGGGTCTTTTCTGATTCCACACAAATCTTAAAATAATTTGTTCTAACTCTCTGAAGAAAGTCCATGGTATTTTGATAGGGATTGCATTAAACGTGTATATTGCCCTGGGTAACATTGACATTTTCACAATATTAATTCTGCCAATCCATGAGCATGGAATATTTTTCCATCTCTTTGTGTCTTCCTCAATTTCTTTCAGAAGTGTTCTATAGTTTTGAGGGTATAGATCCTTTACATCTTTGGTGAGGTTTATTCCTAGGTATCTTATGCTTTTGGGTGCAATTGTAAATGGGATTGACTCCTTAATTTCTCTTTCTTCAGTCTCATTGTTAGTGTATAGAAATGCCACTGACTTCTGGGCATTGATTTTGTATCCTGCCACGCTACCGAATTGCTGTATGAGTTCTAGCAATCTTGGGGTGGAGACTTTTGGGTTTTCTATGTAGAGTATCATGTCATCGGCGAAGAGAGAGAGTTTGACTTCTTCTTTGCCAATTTGAATGCCTTTAATGTCTTTTTGTTGTCTGATTGCTGAGGCTAGGACTTCCAGTACTATGTTGAATAGCAGTGGTGAGAGTGGACATCCCTGTCTTGTTCCTGATCTTAGGGGAAAGGCTCCCAGTGCTTCCCCATTGAGAATGATATTTGCTGTGGGCTTTTCATAGATGGCTTTTAAGATGTCGAGGAATGTTCCCTCTATCCCTACACTCTGAAGAGTTTTAATCAGGAATGGATGCTGTATTTTGTCAAATGCTTTCTCTGCATCCAATGAGAGGATCATATGGTTCTTGGTTTTTCTCTTGCTGATATGATGAATCACATTGATTGTTTTACGGGTGTTGAACCAGCCTTGTGTCCCAGGGATAAATCCTACTTGGTCATGGTGAATAATTTTCTTAATGTACTGTTGGATCCTATTGGCCAGTATCTTGTTGAGAATTTTTGCATCCATGTTCATCAGGCATATTGGTCTGTAATTCTCCTTTTTGGCGGGGTCTTTGTCTGGCTTTGGAATTAAGGTGATGCTGGCTTCATAGAACGAATTTGGAAGTACTCCATCTCTTTCTATCTTTCCAAACAGCTTTAGGAGAATAGGTATGATTTCTTCTTTAAACGTTTGATAAAATTCTCCTGGGAAGCCATCTGGCCCTGGACTCTTGTGTCTTGGGAGGTTTTTGATGACTGCTTCAATTTCCTCCCTGGTTATTGGCCTGTTCAGGTTTTCTATTTCTTCCTGTTCCAGTTTTGGTAGTTTGTGGCTTTCCAGGAATGCGTCCATTTCTTCTAGATTGCCTAATTTATTGGCGTATAGCTGTTCATAATATGTTTTTAAAATCGTTTGTATTTCCTTGGTGTTGGTAGTGATCTCTCCTTTCTCATTCATGATTTTATTAATTTGAGTCTTCTCTCTCTTCTTTTTAATAAGGCTGGCTAATGGTTTATCTATCTTATTAATTCTTTCAAAGAACCAACTCCTGGTTCTGTTGATCTGTTCCACAGTTCTTCTGGTCTCGATTTCGTTGAGTTCTGCTCGAATCTTTATTAACTCCCTTCTTCTCTTGGGTGTAGGATCTATTTGCTGTTTTTTCTCTAGCTCCTTTATGTGTAAGGTTAGCTTTTGTATTTGAGTTCTTTCCAGTTTTTGAATGGATGCTTGTATTGCGATGTATTTCCCCCTTAGGACTGCTTTTGCTGCATCCCAAAGATTTTGAACGGTTGTATCTTCATTCTCATTAGTTTCCATGAATCTTTTTAATTCTTCCTTAATTTCCTGGTTGACCCTTTTATCTTTTAGCAGGATGGTCCTTAACCTCCATGTGTTTGAGGTCCTTCCAAACTTCTTGTTGTGATTTAGTTCTAATTTCAAGGCATTATGGTCCGAGAATATGCAGGGGACAATCCCAATCTTTTGGTATCGGTTCAGACCCGATTTGTGATCCAATATGTGGTCTATTCTGGAGAAAGTTCCATGTGCGCTTGAGAAGAATGTGTATTCAGTTGAGTTTGGATGTAAAGTTCTGTAGATATCTGTGAAATCCATCTGGTCCAGTGTATCATTTAAAGCTCTCGTTTCTTTGGAGATGTTTTGCTTAGAAGACCTATCGAGTATAGAAAGAGCTAGATTGAAGTCACCAAGTATAAGTGTATTATTATCTAAGTATTTCTTCACTTTGGTTAATAATTGATTTATATATTTGGCAGCTCCCACATTCGGAGCATATATATTGAGGATTGTTAAGTCCTCTTGTTGAATAGATCCTTTAAGTATGATATAGTGTCCCTCTTCATCTCTCACTACAGTCTTTGGGGTAAATTTTAGTTTATCTGATATAAGGATGGCTACCCCTGCTTTCTTTTGAGGACCATTCGAATGGTAAATGGTTCTCCAACCTTTTATTTTCAGGCTGTAGGTGTCCTTCTGTCTAAAATGAGTCTCTTGTAGACAGCAAATAGATGGGTCCTGCTTTTTTATCCAGTCTGAAACCCTGTGCCTTTTGATGGGGTCATTAAGCCCGTTCACATTCAGAGTTACTATTGAGAGATATGAGTTTAGTGTCATCATGATATCTATTCAGTCTTTGTTTTTGTGGACTGTTCCACTGAACTTCTTCTTAAAGGGGAATTTTAAGAGGCCCCCTTAAAATTTCTTGCAGAGCTGGTTTGGAGGTCACATATTCTTTCAGTTGCTGCCTGTCTTGGAAGCTCTTTATCTCTCCTTCCATTTTGAATGAGAGCCTTGCCGGATAAAGTATTCTTGGTTGCATGTTCTTCTCATTTAGGACCCTGAATATATCCTGCCAGCCCTTTCTGGCCTGCCAGGTCTCTGTGGAGAGGTCTGCTGTTACCCTAATACTCCTCCCCATAAAAGTCAGGGATTTCTTGTCTCTTGCTGCTTTAAGGATCTTCTCTTTATCTTTGGAATTTGCAAGCTTCACTATTAAATGTCGAGGTGTTGAACGGTTTTTATTGATTTTAGGGGGGGATCTCTCTATTTCCTGGATCTGAATGCCTGTTTCCCTTCCCAGATTAGGAAAGTTTTCAGCTAGAATTTGTTCAAATACATATTCTGGCCCTCTGTCCCTTTCGGCGCCCTCGGGAACCCCAATTAAACGTAGGTTTTTCTTCCTCAGGCTGTCGTTTATTTCCCTTAATCTATCTTCATGGTCTTTTAATTGTTTGTCTCTTTTTTCCTCAGTTTCCCTCTTTGCTATCAACTTGTCTTCTAGGTCACTCACTCGTTCTTCCACCTCGTTAACCCTCGTCGTTAGGACTTCTAGTTTGGATTGCATCTCATTCAATTGATTTTTAATTTCTGCCTGATTAGCTCTAAATTCTGCAGTCATGAAGTCTCTTGAGTCCTTTATACTTTTTTCTAGAGCCACCAGTAGCTGTATAATAGTGCTTCTGAATTGGCTTTCTGACATTGAATTGTAATCCAGATTTTGTAACTCTGTGGGAGAGAGGACTGTTTCTGATTCTTTCTTTTGAGGTGAGGTTTTCCTTCTAGTCATTTTGCTCAGTGCAGAGTGGCCAAAAGCAAGTTGTATTGGGAAAAAGAGAAAAAGAGAGGAGAGAAAGAAGGAAAGAAAAGAGAAAGAGAAAAAAAAGGGAAGAAAAAGAAAAAAAAAAACAAAAAAAAAAGGGAAGAAAAAGAGAAAGAAAAAGAAAGGAGAAAAAACGGGGTGGGGGAAGGAAACAAATCAAAAAGCAAAACAAAACAAAACAAAACAAAACAAAAAAAAAAGAACCACCGGGGAGTATCTTCTGATTCTGTGTTCTTTAAGTCCCTTGGCTTCTCCTGGAAGTTGTCCGTCCAGCTGGTGTTCTGGGGGAGGGGCCTGTTGTGCTGGTTTTCAGGTGTTAGCACTTGGGGGAGCTGCTGTGCCCCTGCCTGGTGCAGGGCTCAGGGGGGGTTGTTTACCCCGTGAGGCCGCAGGAGGAACAGCCCCAGTGGCGGGGCAGCTCTGGAAACCTGGATTCAGCTCCGGCAGGAACTCCGTCTGCAGGGCCTGGAGGCTCCGGGGCGGGGCCGCTGCTCTGCTCAGCTGGGGCAGGAGCGTCCTCGCTGTCCTGGGCCCTCCCGGCCTCTGCCTGTCCCGGGGGAGGCGGGATCCTGGGCTGTGTCCCGGCGCCCTGTGCTCCGGAGCCTGCGCTGGTGGATTCGCGCTCCCGGGCCGCGCAGCCCCCTCCGCGGAGCCGCCGCCTGAGCCCCTCCGAGCTGCTCCTGGAACCGCGCAGGCCCCTCCGCACGGAGCCTCTTCCTCTGCCCGAGCCCCCCGAGCTGCTCCCGCCCCGCAGCCCCCTCCGCGGAGCCGCCCCCGAGCCCCCCGAGCTGCTCCGGGTCCCGCCGTGCGCGCTGCAGCCCTTAGGGAGCTCGGCGCACTCTCCTGGGCGCGCAGGTGCCTGTTACTGTCCCCGGGAGCCCGAGGGCATCCCCGCCCTCCTGGGTCCTGCTCCACCTCCCTGCGAGCCCCTTTCCGCCCGGGAAGGTCGGTGCAGCTCCTGCTCCCCCGGGACGGGGCTCTCCTGTCCTGGGGACACTCGCCCCGGCCTCAGCCCGGCTCCTCGCGGGGCCCCTCCCCCTTGGAGGCCTTTGTTCCTTTATTTCTTTTTCCCCGTCTTCCTACCTTGATAGATGCGCGAACTCTTCTCACTGTTGCATTCCAGCTGGTCTCTCTTTAAATCTCAGGCCGAATTCATAGATTTTCAGGATAATTTGAAGGTTTTCTAGGTAGTTTGGTGGAGACAGGTGATTTGGGGACCCTACTCTTCCGCCATCTTGCTCCTCCCCCCCGATTGATTTTTTAAATTAAACTTTTCATTTTGATATAATTGTACAATATCACAACCAGGAAATTGACATCGATGCAATCCATCTACCTTATTCAGATTTCAACAGTTTTATACCTGCTCATCTGCATGTATATGTGTGCGTATTTATGCAATCTTATCGCCTGTGGAGATTACTGTAAGAATCACCACAGTAAAGATACAGAAGAGTTTCATCAACACAGCAGCCCCTCCTGTTGCCCTTTAATCCCTCCCCCCCCAACCCTTGAGTTCATAACTCCTAGCAGCCACTATTCTCTACCTCTATAATTTTGTCATTTCAAGAGCTTTTTTTTAATATTTTATTTATTTGTGATAGACATAGAGAGAGAGAGAGAGGCAAAGACACGGGCAGAGGGAGAGACAGGTTCCATGCCAGGAGCCCGATGTGGGACTCGATCCTGGGGCCCCAGGATCACGCCCTGGGCCAAAGACAGGCACTAAACCACTGAGCCACCCAGGGATCCCTCAAGAGCTTTATATAAATAGAATCATTTCCTATGTAATCTCTCATGATTAGCTTCTTTTCACTCAGCATAAGTCTCTAGGGATTCACTTAGGTTGCTGCATGTATCAATAATTCATTCCTTTTTATCCGTAGCATAGTATTCCATGGCATAGATAAGATATAACATGGTTTGTTTCATCATTCTACCCGTCAAAGGACATCTGGGCTGTATCCAGTGCTTAGCTATTAAGAAGCTGCTATAACCATTCACATACAGGATTTTGTGTGTGAACATAAGGTTTAATTTCTCTGGAATAAATACCCAGGAGTGTAATTGCTGAGTACTGTGGTAGTTCCATGTTTAGTTTTTCTTTTTTTAAGAGATTTTATTTATTTGTTTATTTGAGACAGAGACTGAGAAGGAGAGGCAGAGACATAGGCAGAGGAAGAAGCAGGCTCCATGCAGGAAGCCCGATGTGGGACTCGATCCTGGCACTCTGGGATCACTCCCTGAGCCAAAGGCAGATGCTCAACCACTGAGCCACCCAGGCATCCCTCCATGTTTAGTTTTATATAAGAAAATGCCAAACAGTTTTCTAGCATGACTGTATTATTTCACATTCCAACTAGCAATGTATCAAAAATCCAGTTTTTCCACATCCTCACTAGCATTTGGTTTCATCAGTATTTTCTGTTTTAGCCTTTCGGATAGATGTATAGTGATATCTTATTGTGGTCTTAATTTACTTGTCCCTGACAGCTGATGATGTTAGCGATCTTTTCATGTGCTTAATTGGCATCCATATATTCTCACGCCTCTTTTTTTTGACAGGTGCATGATAATGGCTTAGAGCAAGGATATAGTCAGTATATTGAACAAGTCTAAAAATAACACAAGGATTGGAAGATTGTTTCATAACAGAATCTAAATCCAGTAAGGGTTTCAGTAGGCTAGACTCCAGACCACTAGAATGATGGCTTTAATCAAACAAGGAAAAGTTTACTAGGGGAACAAATGGCATGTTCATATCTTGGTGTCCCAAACATAGTATCTTGTGACTAGGATAGGAAAGATTTGATTTAACAGTGGTATTAAAAAGTCAGCCTAGAGATTTCAAATGACAGTAAGCATAATCTGAGCTAAGGGTGCGAAAAGGCCGCCAAAACACAACTTGTAACTTTGACTAAGTTCCATGGAAGTGGAGTACCTAAAGCAAGAGGTGACATTCCCCTGTGTTGACAAGATCACACTCTGAGAACTATTTCCAGTTCCAGTGGGCCTTATACTTTTAAGAAGAATAGAGGCAAATTAAATAGTAACTAGAGGAAAGCAAGGCAGATGCTGTTGGGATTTGAAGTTGTTTGAAGGACAAATAATGAAAGGAACTGTAGCTGGCAGGGTCCTTGTGGGAGACAGATTATGCTCAAATTCAAATAGGATAATGAGAGAAGAGTTTAATGAATCATTGATTATGCAGGAAAGGAAGAGTATAGGGAAACTACAAGAAGTAGTGACATAACCTGGAGCTGGAAACTGAGTGACTGCTACCAACCCTAGGTCAGGTAGGGAGAAGGAGGAGATAATTACTGGAACCTGCAGAATGAGAGAGTTCTGTGGAAAGAACTGTCAAAAAAACAAAAAAACAAAAACAAGATGGTCTAGGTAAAAGTATGAAACAAGACCAGGAAAACCTTGCACAAAAGGAGCCAGGGCAATAAGTACTCTGACTTCATTCTTCTCCTTCCCCTCCGGTCATCTTCAAGGGTTTCCCATTGATCAAAAACAAGTGGAAGTCAGGAGATAAGAGAGTTCATTAATATAGTCCGTGGTTCACACAGGACAGAGCACTGGGCAGGATAGAGAAGAGTAGAAAATGCATCTGGCGATGTAAATGGAGGATATTCTAAGAACACTGAACTCAAGCCAACAGTATCTTTCTTCAGTTCTCTGACATGGGGTCATGATTGGACTTGGACTTGTTGAGTGTCATCACTCTGATGAGTAGTACCACAGTAAGGAACTTAGGGGGAAGTCACATAAACTCCCTCAGGCAGTTGATCTGGATGAGTTGGCCCTGGGAAGCTATTTACAAAATGTTCAATTGTAATTTAGGGACATTTTGCTCTTTCCTGTGGGCTAGAATGTCTACCACACCAACCATTCGTTACACCAAAATGTCCAACAACTGCAATTGTATTTCCCCTGGCAGAAATCATAAAGTTGTGTTTTTAAACTTGGTATCGCTTGAAAAAGAAGAGTTACTAAATGTAGAAAGCCGGACAGTAGCAAAGATGTGAGGTGGCTTGAGCACCAATATCCTCAATCTTGTTTGCTATGCCATCGTTGGGACTTAGCATGGAGCCTGACACAGTAGACAACCAGTAAATATTTGCTTGAATGATGGTACAGGCTTGGGGAGTGAGAATAGCAGAGTAGTGGAAAGAATTATGATAGTGACTCATGTTATATGTCATTCTAGTCCCAGCTCTAGCTATAACTCAATATATAATCTTGGGCTAGTCATACAAATTCCCTTGAAGGTCATTTCCAGATATCTAATTCTTTGACTGTAGATTTAGTCAGTAAAAGTTGGGGTCTTTAGCTCCTACTCCGTGGCATATTAATCTGAGTTCAGAAATATCCAAGGTAATAGATTGAATCTCTAGCTTAGGTTTCATTAGAACATACACAGAGGGATGCCTGGGTGGCTCAGCGGTTGAGCCTCTGTCTGCCTTTGGCTCAGGGCATGATCCCGGAGTCCTGGGATCGAGTCCCAAGTCGGGCTCCCTGCTTGGAGCCTGCTTCTCCCTCTGCCTATGTCTCTGCCTCTCTCTCTGTGTCTCTCATGAATGGATGAATAAAAAGTCTCTAAAAACATTAAAAAAAAAAATAGAACATACACAAAGGCTGATCTGTACCCAAAGAAGAGGTAGAGACAGTAGATATACTAATTTTAATTTAGATTATTTTTATATAAAGCCAGGTTGATATTAAAAAGACCCCAAATAATTAATTCATTTTAGCAAACCAATGGAAATTTAAACTAAAAATAATTCCTTGGATTGAAATGTTTCACTAACAGTGAAGAACACTTATACTAATAACAACTAACATTTTCAAATAATTATATCTGAATGTCTAGTATTGCTTAGCACTTATTAAATATCAAGCACTTCATATGCATAATGTAATTTAACCCTTACAACCAACTTACGAGCCTACTACTATTGCTGACACCATCCTTGGGAAATGAGGAACAGTGGCTACGTGATAAGTGAGTGAAATGGGGATTCAAACCCAGGCAGTCTTAAGAGTTTGAACTCTTTATCTACTCATTATAAATATTATCATCACTTGACTTTTCATCAGATACATAAGGGCAAAATATGCATATTTTCTGTAATGCAAATTCAAAGATATTATGATTACATACTTAGTTTTAGAGATTGCATTATGGAATTTTCCCTTTTATGGTACTGACATGTAAACATACTTGAGTTCATGCATTTCAGATATCACTTAGAGAAAACATATAGGGGGTGCCTGGGTGGCTCAATTAGTTGAGCTCAGGTCATAATCTCAGGATCCTGGGATTAAGCCCCAGGGAGTCATCTCTCTTCCCCTCTCCATGCTCATGCTCTCTCACTCTCTCAAATAAATAAATAAAATCTTAAAAAAAAAGAAAAGAAAAAATCCTACATTTGGAAAATTCTTTTGCAGAGCACAGCAGCTGGGTTAAATTAGAACAATTACCATGAACCAGTGGAGATAACTTTCAACTAGTTTAGCACCAGCTCTGTCAACTAACAGTGTGCACCTGGGTGAGCATGTGGCATGCTCTGTAATTTATGACATCCTACAAAGTGCTTATTTCATCACAGGGCCTGTCTTCCAGCCTCTGTGCCTTCACATGTGGGACTCCTCTCTTCCTGATTGTTGCTCTAATAAAAGAGATTCTTCCTTTAAGGAATCCCATACTTGCCCTATGCACTTTGAAACTGTGGAGTTTTGTAGGGCCCATTTTCAGTTAGGCCTTTGCTCTATATCATACTATTTTTTTCTTTTGCTTTCCACAATCCTAATAACCAGCTAGCAGAAGGAAAGCAAAATAGTGAATTCAGTAAGCATTCTTAACATTTAAAGGACTAGTATTAAATCAGATTTTTAAAAAATAATTATTTATTTGAGAGAGAGAAAGAGTGAGAAAGAGAGAGAGCACAGGTGGGGGGGTGGGGGGCGAGAGAGGAAGAAACAGGCTCCCTACTGAGCAGGGAGCCCAATGCAGGGCTCTATCCCAGGACCCTGGGATCATGACCTGAGCAGAAGGCAGATGCTTAACCGATTGAGCTATCCAGGTGCCCCTAAATTAGATATTTCTTAATTTATAATAATAATCAGAAAATTTTCATTGTTTATTTTTAATAACCTGTGATAACATTTTAGGGCCCAAATGTATTACCTCTATACAAAGTTAATAGAAAAAAACAAGGTAGACCAAATTAGACATAGAGGAGGCTATGTAGCCTTTGGATTTCAGGCACATACAGAGGAAAAGATGCGGAAAAATCATAGAGAGTTTCCTTCTTTAAATTTCTTTTTTTCCCACAATGTTCTCTTTAGTTAAGTAAAAAAAATTGCATTGCATATTACATATAGTGTATGATTTGCCAGCTAAAGTTTTGGAGTCTGGCATAGCTGGAGTCATGACTTTGGGCAAATAATTTCACCTCTCTGAGACTTGATGTTCTTATCTGTAAAGTGAGAATACTACTTATTGTCTCCACTCCCCTGAAGATTAAGTGAGAATATGACAATCTTCTAGATTAATGTATGACAGTTAGTATTCCAGAAATGGCTAGGAGGTTCTTTATTTTCTTAGTTTACCTTATTTTTTTTAGTAAACTGTGCCCAACATGTGGCTCAAACCCACAACTCTCAGATCAAGAGTCCCACACTCCACTGACTAGCCAGCCAGATTCCTCTAGGAGGTTCTTTATTGCATGTGAGTTTTGCAGAGAAGAATGGAAGTTGTCCAGCGTCCTATTAACAATTATTGTGGGAAGAGGACACTTCAGGAAATTACAACTGGGGGAATCAGGGGCACTTGCTACAGATTTAAAGACCTCCCACAAAGGCACTTGTGGCTAGAGAGGGGAGCCACCTCTCCCTATTTAACTTTCTTGACAATAAAGAATTTTATACCAGCCAGAGTTACCCACCCACAAAACCAAAGGGCGAGAATAAATGACCATAAAAATATGCATCCCTTCCCCCAGGGTAGGAAAGCCTAAACTGTAGTTAAGTTGTTGCTGGAGGCTCTATGTGGACAAGTATGAGAGTAAAAGAGACTCCAGCCATGCAAAGTCTTGAAAGGGGCTTTTTTGTGTGAGCTTTACCTCCAGGAGCCCTAGGAGGTTCTCACAGTGAAAATTGGAGAAAAATCTCCAGCTTTGAGCTGTGAGGTTGGGAGGGGAGGGGTAGTAGCCATCTCAAAATATGCCCCAGCACTCTGTTCTTGTTAACAAGACGTGCTCTCAAAAGGTTGTTTTACCTGCATCTAAGATACTGGAGTTTTATGAAAGTGTAACTGGCCTGGGGGGGTGGTGGTGGTGGTGGGAAATATCCATCTCCATTCTTCAGTCTTTTTTAGCCCTCCTAAAGGGTGTGAGACTAAGAAGCACTTGTAAAGGTCACAGCCTAAGGACACAGGCTTATTCAAAGACTGAGACCTAATCATAGAAGTATGGAATGCTTACCTTCCCTCACTTTACCGCGCCAGTAAAGGCCTATTTGCCACAGTTCCTTTTATTCCCATACATTATGTCCAGCTTTTAACAAAAAATTACAAGGCATACTAAAGGGAAATTTAAAAACACAATTTGAAGAGGCAGAGCAAACATCAGAACCAGATGCATCTACGGCAGCAGTGCTGCAATTATCAGACTAGGAATTTAAAATCACTAAATATGCTAAGAGCTTTAGTGGAAAAATAGACAGCATGCAAGAACAGATGGGTAATGTAATCAGGGAGATAGAAATTCTAAGAAAGAATAAAGAAGAAATGCTAGAAATCAAAAACACTAACAAATTGAAGGATGCCTTTGATGGGCTGATCAGTAGACTGGACATAGCTGGGGAAAGAATCAGTGAGTTGAAGATATGTCAACAGAAAGTTCCATAAGTGAAAAACAAAGAAAAAAATTGCAAAAAACAATGAACAGAATTTTTGAGAACTGTGGGGCAACTACAAACGGTGTACCAGATGGATAATGGGAATACCAGAAGTTGAAGAGAGAAAGGAGCAGAAGAAATATTTAAAGCAGTAATGACTGAGAATTTACTTGAATTTGTGTTAGACACACCAAACCACAGATCCAGGGAGCTCAGAGAACACCAAAGAAGGTAAAAGCTTAAAAAAAACACACAAACAAACCAAAGCAAAGCAAACCAACCAAACAAACAAAAACCTACAACTAGGCATATCATAATTAAAGCTGCAGTAAATCAAGATAAAAAACCTTGAAGGAAACCAAAGAGGAAAAAAAACAGCTTACCTATAGAAGAGCAAAGATAAGAATTACATTTGAGTTCTCCTGAGAAACCATGCAAACAAGAAGAGAGAAAAGTGGAATATTTAGTGTTCCCAGAAAAAAACCCCCACCAGCTTAGACTTCTGTGCCCAGTGAAATTATCCTTCAAAAGTGAAGAACTTTCTTAAACAAAAATTGAATGAATTTGCTGCTAATAGACCTACCTTGTGAGAAATGTTGAAAGGAGTACTTCAAAGAGAAGGAAAATTACATGGGTCAGAAACTCAGACCTACATAAAACAAAGGAGTATAAAAAAAAAGAGAAAATGAAGGCAAAAGAGATTTTACTTGTGTTTTCAATTGTTTTAATAAATAGTTTGTTTAAAATAATTGTAGAAACAATGAATTTGATGATTACAGCTTACAGATAAGTGAAATGAATGACAGTAGTAGTACAAGAGGTAGGAAGGATGAATTAGGAGTACTTTAAAGTAATTGCTCTACTCATGAAGCAAGCAGTATGCAGTTATTTGAAAATTTGCTTGGATTAGCTATGAATGTATATTGCAAAACTTAAGACAACTGCTAAAAAAAAAGTTTTTGTTTATTTATTTGGGAGAGAGAGTCTGTGTGTGTGAGAGAGAGAGCAGGGAGGGCGGGAGAGAGAGTCTCTAGCAGACTCCCCACTGAATGAGGAGCCTGATGCGGACTCAATCCCAGGACTCCAAGATCATGACTTGAGCTAAAATCAAGAGTCAGATACTTAACCAGCTAAGCACCCAGGCACCCCTAAAAGAAGTTTTTTAAAAACTGTAATTGACAAGCTAACCACAAAATGCTCAGTTACACAAAAGTCATAAATATGGTAAAAGACGAAAAATAGAAACAAAAAGTGCAATGAATAGAAAACAGGAACAAATATGATAGATGTTAATCCAACTTGGTCGATAACCATTTAAATCATAATTGTCTAAATAGGGACGCCTGGGTGGCTCAGTGGTTGTTGAGTGTCTGCCTTTGGCTCTGAGCGTGATCCCGGGGTCCGGGATCGAGTCCCACGTCAGGCTCCCTGCGAGGAGCCTGCTTCTCCCTCTGCCTATGTCTCTGCCTCTCTCCGTGTGTGTCTTTCATGAATAAATAAATAAAATCTTTTAAAAAATAATTGTCTAAATATACCAAGAGATAGAGGCTGCCAGAGTGGGTCAAAAATAAGACCCAATTATATGTTGTTGACCAGGAACCCACTTTAAATATAGAAACATATAGATTAAAACTGAAGGCTGAAGAAACATATACCATGCTAATACTAGTTAAAAGAAAGCTGGGAGTAGCTCTGTTAATTTCAGACAGAGCAGACTTTAGAACAAAAGTAATTATCAGTGATAAAAAGGGTATTACATAATGATAACACGGTCAATTATCCAAGAAGACGTAGCAAATCCATAGAAACAGAAAGCAGATTAGTGGTTGCCAGGAGCTGGCAGGGGAAGGGATGGGAGGTGACTGTTTGATGCCTTTGAGGTTTCCTTTTGGGGTGGTGAAACATCTTAGATCTAGATAGAAGTTATAGTTGAACATTCTAGATGTACTTCATTTTACCAAATTGTATACTTTTAAAAGGTTAGTAATTCATTGTATGTTAGGTGAATTTTACCCTAAGAATTAAAAAAAAGAGATGCAAATTATGTATTTTCAGAATGTTGTTTATTGAATAATTACCTCTAAATTGGCAACTGCCTGGCATGTGTGATGTCTCACCCTATCTCTTGTCCAAGATACACAATAATTGGCTGATCATAGGCTATGTCCTTCCCTAACCACTGACTTTGCCTCAAATCCTTCTCGCAGTATAGTACTCCAGAAAGTCACTAGAAAAAAAAAAAAAAAAGGAAAAAACCTCATTCTCTCATTCTGCTACAACAGCCTTTTCCAATATTCACCCTCAATCCTACTTTACCTGCTGGCTAATACCTGACACCCCAAGATTAAGGCTTTACTCTTTTTGCTTTGGTCTTTGACCTTTGTTAAATGGTCCACTGGGGGATGTGTTGCAGGGTGGGTTTCCAGAAAACAGACTAAGACATATTTATACAGGAGGTCTCATGGGGAGTGTTCTCAGGAACAACACCTATAAGGGAGGGAGGGAAGCAGGATTGGACAGAGGGAGAAGTTGAGCTGTGACATGATTGCCACAGAGGTTGCAGCCCACAGAGAGTTCTGGAGCTGAGCTATCTTGGAGGAACCCTGAAATGAGGCAAAGGCTTTGTATCCTAACCTGAAGCAGTCTCTGTATTTGAGCTGCCCGCAGGCCAGAATTGTGACCTTGGACCTGGAAAAGTAATTTTCATGGGTGGACTCAGTTCTGAACTATCAGCAGCCAGCACTGTGGCAATGGGGGAAATAAGTGTATGGGTTCTTATAGGAGGATCCGGGTGACAAGCCACAGCAGAGAAGCACCCATTTTAGTGATCAGCCAAATTTATACATCAGTATGAATGAATTTAACCTCATTATGGAGGCAGAGAAATTAAGCAAGCAATCAAGGGCCCCGAAGTGGGATAGAGGGTTATGAAGAGACATTAAGTATGTTGAGGAGAAGATGAATATTGCTATATAACATGAGGTAGTGATGCTCTTCAAAACTGTTTTCAACTACTTTGTCCCCAATAAAAATATCTGTAAAGAATTGCTTTGGGAATGATCATGGTAGTGGACTTTGAGATTGTTGTTTGTAGAGCTAGAACTTATTTTTGTATTTGTTGTGCTTCCCTTGCCCATCAGTTTCAAGTGTGCCTTTCTGGAAAACTCTTCCTGAGTCAAGGCCACTTGCTGGTTTTCTCAGCCAATCTTCACCCGCTTATATGCTGTTAAAAAGAGCACCTTTGGGCAGCCCGGGTGGCTCAGCAGGTTTGGCGCCACCTCCAGCCCAGGGAGTGATCCCGGAGACCCAGGATCGAGTCACACATCAGGCTCCCTGCATGGAGACTGCTTCTCCCTCTGCCTGTGTCTCTGCCTCTGTGTGTGTGTGTGTGTGTCTCTCTATGAATAAATGAATAAAATGTTTTAAAAAAAAGAGCACCTTTCAATCATCTAGCTCATGTGCTATTAAAAAGAGCACCTTTCATCTCTGGTCAGCTAGTCTTCAACAAAGGAGGCAAGAATATCCAATGCAAAAAGGACAACGTATTGAACAAATGCTCTTGGGAAAATTGGACAGCCGCATGCAGAAAGATGACACTGGACCATTTCCTCACACCATACACAAAGATAGACTCAAAATGGATGAAAGATCTAAATGTGAGACAGGAATCCATCAAAATCCCAGAGGAGAACACAGGCAGCAACCTTTTTGACCTCGGCCACAGCAACTTCTTGCTAGACATGTCTCCAAAGGCGAGGGAATCAAAGGCAAACATGAACTATTGGTAGTTCATCAAGATAAAAAGCTTTTGTACGATGAAGGAAACAGTCGACAAAACCAAAAGACAGTCTACCGAGTGAGAGAAGATATTTGCAAATGACATATCAGATAAAGGGCTAGTATCCAAGATCTATAAAGAAAGAACAAATAATACAATCAAGAAATGGGCAGAAGACATGAACGGACATTTCTCCGAAGAAGACATACAAGTGGCCAACAGACACATGAAAAAATGCTCCACATCCCGGGCATCAGGGAAATACAAATCAAAACCACAATGAGATACTGCCTCACACCAGCCAGAATGGCTATAATTAAGCCAGGAAACGATACGTGTTGGCAAGGCTGCAGAGAAAGGGGAGCTCTCTTACCCTGTTGTTGGGAGTGCAAGCTGGGGCAGCCACTCTGGAAAACAGTATGGAGGTGCCAAAAAGTTGAAAATAGAGCTACTCTATGACCCAGCAATTGCACTACTTGGGATTTACCCCAAAGGTACAAACATAGTGCTCTGAAAGGGCACCTGCATCTCAATGCTTAGAGAAGCAATATCCACAATAACCAAACTATGGAAAGAGTCCAGGTGTCCACTGACAGATGAATGGATAAAGAAGATGTGGTAAATATATATACTACCCAGCCATCAAAAAAAAAAAGAAAGAAAGAAAGAAAAAGAAATCTTGTCGTTTGCAATGATGTGGATAGAACTAGAGGATGTTATGCAAAGTGAAATAAGTCAATCAGAGACAGCCAATTATATGATCTCACTCGTATGTGGAATTTAATAAACAAAACAGAGGATCATAGGGGAAGAGAGGAAAAAAATAAAACAAGATGAAATCAGAGAAGGAGATGAACCATAAGAGACTCTGAATCATAGGAAACAAACTGAGGGTCGCTGGAGGGGAGGGGAGGGGAGGGGAGGGGAGGGGAGGAGAGGGTAACTGGGTGATGGACATTAAAGATGGCATATGATGTCATGAGCACTAGGTGTTATTTAAGACTGACGAATCATTGACCGCTGTCTCTGAAACCAATAATACATCATATGCTAATTAACTGAATTTAAAAAAGGTAAAATCTCAAAAAAATCTCAAAAAAAAGAAGGTAAAATCTTATTTTAAAAAAAGAACACTTTTTTTTTTAATTTAAGCATACCTCATTTAAGAGAGCACCTTTCAATAGGAGGATAATCAAAGAATTGGTGAATTTTTCATTACAACCTACTTTATCTTCCTGTTGCAGTTACCATGGCTGTATAATGAACTATCCCAAAACTCAGTGGTGAAAAACAACCATTTGTTATATTCACAGTATCTGCAGTTCAGGTATTCAGACAGGGCACAGTGGGTATAGCTTGTCTCTGCTGCCTGCCTGGAGCCTCACTCAGCTGGAAGGCTCAAACGGATAGAGACTGGAATCATCTGAAAGCTCGCTCACACGTGTGCCTGGCAATGATGCTGCATGTAGGCTTAGACCTTTGCAGGAATCGTTGCCAGAACACTTACATGTGGTTTCTTCATGTAGCCCAGGATTACTCATGACACTGTGGCTGTGGTCCAAGGGTGCATGTCCCCAGAGAGAGCCAAGTAGAAGCTTCATGCATATTAAATCTAGTGTCAGGAGTTGTGGCATCTCTTCTGACATACTGTTGTTTGGGCAGTCACAGGCTTCCACTCAGATACAATGGGAGGGGAGTATAGACCCTGCCTCAGTGGGAGGGATGTCATTCACATTGAAATAGGGCATGTGAGATGAAGTAGATATATTGGTTTGGCCATCTTTGAAAAATACAGTCTGCCATGCTTCCTTTCCCCTATAAACTCATTCTTTCAGCTTGCAGAGGAATATATTTGGCCAAATATTCACTTCCAGAAAAATGTAATTGATATTGGAACTCCTGGGATAGGGGAAGAACGTGCTTAATCTTTCTAGAGTCTTGTCCCATTCCATTGACAAAAAAAAAATCTTTCTAGAGTCTTGTATTGGTGACTGTCCTATATCCTTTCATTTTTTTTATAACTGCCCTGGAAATGAAAATCCTACATTCTGAGAAAAATTATTTCCCCTTTATATTTATTATGTGTTTCTAAATTGCTGATATTAATTGTAACTATGCAGAAAGTTGGGATATTCTCCTTAATGCTTTCTTGAAAATAAGATTACCAGGAAGAAGAGTGCCTAAAATGTCTTTACTGCACTATTGATTCTGAACTCCAGATGGCCTGACCACAACACTTGTCTACTCAGATAACGTATACATGTCAGTTGCAAGTGCCATGTTGAAAATATTCTATAAGTATTAATAATGTACATTCTTCATTGAGGTTCCGTAAGATTTAGCTTTTTTTAAAAAAAAGATTTTATTATTTATTTATTTGAGAAAGAGAGTACACTTGGACATGCATGAACAGGGAGGGGCAGCGGGAGAATCTCCAGCAGACCCCCCCATTGAGCACAGAGCCCAACATGGGGCTCAGTCCCAGGATCCTGAGATCATGACCTGAGCTGAAACTAAGAGTTGGACACATAACTGACTGAGCCACCCAGGCACCCCTGTAAAATTTAGCTACTAAAAGTAAGAGCATATGTGCTGTTTAATCAGACAACATAGACTATGAAAACCAAGGTGATATATATATATATATATATATTTCTCTTGGCAAAAAACAAAACAAAACAAAACAAAACAAAAACCCTAGAACTAACACTATTTACTTGTAATTATCTTATTTCAGGTATGTTATATCATCAATTCTTTATTCTCATAAGATTGTATTCTCCTCTTTAAAATTTTTTGAATATTTAATTGTCCTATTTTCTGTATGCTGAATCTTGGAAGCCACATTCTATCCATTTACAACCATTACAACAAGTAGTGGCATTAGTCATGATGATTGCATAATTTGATGATGTATTTCAGCAAAGATGTGAACTAATATTAACAATACCAGCTTGATTGGACATCCACTACAGTCTAGGCATCATGCTTAGCACGGCACATTATCTCATTTAATCTTCACAACAACCCTGAGTTCTGCACTATTACTCTTCCAATTTTATAGATGAGAAAGTTGAAGTTGACAAAAGGCAAGTAACTTGTCTCGGTGAAGCTATTTCGACCTGGTTTGAATCCAGAGCTTTCACCTTTACCACTATACTATAGAAGGAATAAGAAAATAAATTGTTTTTGAACTTACGTAATGGCCAAAGACTTTGTTATATGAGGTGCTATTGCGGGGTGTAGGGGGGGTGGATAACATTGCCACGTCATCTTGATACGTATCTTAATTGTATGAGATGTGACTGCTGTTGCTTTTCTCTTGTTTGGGAACCTTTGTTACTTTTCTGAAGTAGTTTCAAGGAAATTGCATTAATTGGAAAACATCTAAGAGCATTGATGCAAAGTGCATTTTTTAAAGATTTTATTTATTTGAAAGAGAGAGAGAGAGAGAGAGAGAGAATGAGCAGGGGGAGGAGCAGAGGGAGAGAGACAAGCAGACTCTGCACTGAGCACAGAGCCCCATGCAGGGCTCGATGCATGACCCTGAGATCATGACCTGAGCTGAAATCAAGAATTGGATGCTTAACTGACTGAGCCAACCAGTCGCCTCTTCTTCTTCTTCCTCTTTCCTCTTTCCTCCTCCTCCTCCTCCTCCTCCTCCTCCTCCTCCTCCTCCTCCTCCTCCTCCTCCTTCTTCAATAGAACTTTATTGAATACACCACAAGCGAGCAGTGGGCAGGACAGCAGAGGAGAGGCTGTCTGCCTCTTTTTTTTCTGTAGCAAGGAAAGCAATAGCATTGCCCTTCTTAGAATAGTAATTATGTAAAAACTTAAAATTCGTGCATCTTATCAAATTTCTGGAGCACCTGACATAGGGGCTGGCAGTGCCTCAAGCTTTTCAGGACAACCAAAGCACATAACCTGGTTGGCACTGCTGAAGTGATGGGATGGCTTTGCGAGTTGTATCACATCACTGAGAAACACTTCTCTTAGAGTTCATTCCAGAGGTGTGGTGGCTTACAAGGCTATATAGAGGGAATCATAAGAAAGTAATCTGGGAATGTGGAAGAACAAAGGAAGTGTGAATGGAAGGCAGAGCAAAGCAAAGGCTTTTGAAAAACAGCCTTGGGATAAAAAAGCTGAGAGAAATGGATGCCCTAGCATGCTTGAATGCATTTCTGCATCTGTCACAAGGTGACAGTAAAGTTGAGATGTGTGTAAAGAAGCTGATAGACCAGAAGAGAATGTTCTAGGATGTTCTGGCATTCTTTAATATGGATGAAGTCCTCCTATGCTAGGTTAGGGAAGCTATGTAGTCATAACCCAGTGGGCCTGAGAGAGGAATTGAAGCTTTACATCAGTATACAGACTTATCATGGGGAGACTCTGCTAGTAGAGGGACAAAGGAGCCAGGTCTTTGTAGCTCACAGTTTTAATTTTACTCAGTGTCTCTGAAACCCCATGTTGGCATTATAGATTAGAAGGAGGAGACAATGAGGGGGGCACTTGACGGGATGAACACTGGGTGTTACATTATATGTTGGCAAATTGAACTCCAATAAAAAAAAATATACCAAAAAAAAAAAAAAGAAGTAGGAGATACAAATATGATTAGGAGCAAAAGCTGACAAGTAGGAATCCCTTGTGTGATATGCCTGTATGACATATATGTGCTTGCATGATGTATCCTGCTTCTGTGTCATAGCAATAATTAATGAGAATCAATGTGAATAAATATATCTACATTCCCATCACCTAGATCAGTTGTTTCCCTCTTCTCTGCCCACCACCAGTAGTTGAAAATATGTGTGCCTTTTTACCCAGTTAAAACATTGCTTTGGTAGTTTGCATAGTACTTTTGCCACCTACCGTTATGCCGCAATCATTTTTCCATGCTGCTAAAGTCTCCATAAATATCATTTTCATTGTTTTATACCGGTGCCGAAGTAGATAAACTATTTAACTTTTTTTCTATTGGTGAGCAAAGATGATCATTTCCTATTTTATATAAGGCAATCATAGATCATGGATTCATAAACATTGGGTTGGATTCTTTTGGATTCAGAGGATATGTGTGCCCAGTATAAGGTAAGATGAAAAGGGAGTGGTCCAAAAAACCTCATTTAATAAAGCCTTTTGTGTCTTGGGAGGTTTTTGATGACTGCTTCAATTTCCTCCCTGGTTATCGGCCTGTTCAGGTTTTCTACTTCTTCCAGTTCCAGTTTTGGTAGTTTGTGTTTCTCCAGGAATGTGTCCATTTCTTCTAGATTGCCTAATTTATTGGCGTATAGCTGCTCATGATATGTTTTAAAATCGTTTGTATTTCCTTGGTGTTGGTGGTGATCTCTCCTTTCTCATTCATGATTTTATTAATTTGAGTCTTTTCTCTCTTCTTTTTAATAAGACTGGCTAATGGTTTATCTATCTTATTAATTCTTTCAAAGAACTAACTCCTGGTTTTGTTAATCTGTTCCACTGTTCTTCTGGTCTCTATTTCATTGAGTTCTTCTCAAATCTTTATTAACTCTCTTCTTCTGTTGGGTGTAGGATCTATTTGCTGTTTTTTTTTTTCCCAGCTCCTTTAGGTGCAAGGTTAACTTTTGTATTTGGGTTCTTTCCAGTTTTTGGATGGATGCTTGTATTGCGATGTATTTCCCCCTCAGGACTGCTTTTGCTGCATCCCAAAGATTTTGAACGGTTGTATCTTCATTCTCATTAGTTTCCATGAATCTTTTTTAATTCTTCTCTAATTTCCTGGTTGACCCTTTCATCTTTTAGCAGGATGGTCCTTAACCTCCATGTGTTTGAAATCCTTCCAAACTTTTTCTTGTGATTTAGTTCTAATTTCAAAGCATTATGGTCTGAGAATACACAGGGGACGATCCCAATCTTTTGGTTATCGGTTAAGACCCGATTTGTGACCCAGTATGTGGTCTATTCTGGAGAAAGTTCCATGTGCACTTGAGAGGAATGTGTATTCAGTTGTGTTTGGATGCAAAGTTCTGTAAATATCTGTGAAATCCTTTGATGATGCTCACAAAAACTGCAGATCGTTTTCTTAAAGATTATGCCACAACTTTACATTTTATTTTTTTGATGTTTGTTTATTTAAGTGATCTCTACACCCAACGTGGTGCTCAAACTCCCAACCCCAGTATCAGGAGTCACATGCTCTTCAGCCAGGCTCCCCGTGATCATTATATTTTAAATATAGATGGTGGTGTATTGCTTTCACAATAAGACACTGCAAGGAGCAAGTCTGAGGCTTTGTTGTGGATATTTTCAGAGAAGTCTGGGACTTTACCATTATTTTGTGAAACTAGATGAAAATTCTCCATCTTTCTCCAGGCAGGTTGCTTGGGGCTGATGGAGAGACCTACGACTGAGGTTCTCTGCTTCCACAAGCTTATCCATGAAGTAAATTCATATAAGGGCCTTCAAGCATTAGGCCCCTAAGAATGGTTAGGAGACTTAGGAAAAGCGTCAGACTGGATGATTGTCTGAAGTGTTTTCCATTTTGAAGCAGATGTCTTATATTCACTAGAGTAATTTAGGACATTTAAAGTATTTACAGAGCTGACAAAATGAGAGCATGACTGACTTATATGAAAACATCCAGTCAGTTCAGTCAGAAATCATGTTTCTTTCAGTATTGACTCAACTGACTTGATATTCCAATATCAAGTGGTCAGACACAGCTATACTTTTATGGATCTAAACAATAATTTTTAATATTCAGTACAAGCATGAGTCTAAGCACTTTGCATCGCTTAGCTTATTCAGTTCTCACTGATATAGTAGAAAGTGAGCCATCAATATACTACAATATTCATTTTGAAGTGAGTAGATTATAAAGATGTTTTTCGGCTTTATACTTTTTTACTTTAGGAATCTTTTAAGTGAACATGTATTAATTTTGTCATCATAAAAAGTTAAAGAAACGGCAATGTATATACTCTTAATTCTTAAACCCATCATTTAAGGAAAGCTGGAGTTAGGGGAGTGCAAGGAAGAAAAGGGATTTAAAACACACTTTTTATTAAGGAAAATGACAAACTTAGAATGGTATAATGAACTTCCACTTACCCATTGTCCAGTTTCAATATTCATCATCTCATGAACAATATCATTTTACCTATACCCCACCTACTTAGGAAGGATTAGTAAAAGTTGCTGCTGTGGGCCAGGTGAAAAGAGCATGGACTCTGAAGACATCTGTATTTTAATTTTAACTCTGGGAGTCCAGACCCTTGGGTTTGAGTCCTAGTTCCCTTGACTGAGCAGCAGCAGCCTTGAGCTGGCTGCATAATCTCGGTTTCCTCCTCTGTCAAATATGATAAGCAAGTGTTCCTGAGCCATAAATGAAATGACATGGTAAAAAGAAACCTAAATGTATATGACATGGGTTATTGAATTAATTGTCTCGGCTATGTACTTTTTTTTACAACTGAATATAAGTCATGCAACCATAAATCTGGATTTTTAAAGGAAATTTATCTACAGAAGAGCTTATCCACATACATTTGGACAGAGAGACCCCATGTTGCAGGTGGCCTGAGGTAGTCTCATTTGGACCCTATAATAAATGAAAATTGTTATTGCACCCTGTCACTCTCAAAGCGTTCCGGTTTGAATAACACATTTTATAGTCACTGTTATATGGAGGAAATGTTGAGGTTTAAGAAAATGATATTCAAGGAGCTAAAAAAAAATTGCAACAAACAGATCTAATAAATGAGTATTATGTACTCTTTAAAAGCACAGACTTTCCAGTGTTGATGAATATTTTTAAAAATAAGCATTTTTGTATGTTAACTGAATTTCCTTGATATTCAGACATAATTTCACTTTTTTTTTTTGAATAGGATTCATGATTCTGGGTCATTCCCAGATGATTCTAGTTTGGTGTAAATATAAAGCTTTATAGGACTTAAGTCTTAAGCAGTGCCGTGATTTCATCTGTAATGCCCCTATCTTCCTATTCTGCAAAGGCAAAGAGGTTAATTCCCTCATAAGAGAAGGGCTGTTAGAGCCACATGAAGGAGCTCTTGTGGACAAATCAGATCACTGAATTAACCACAGTGCTAATGGCTTCCCCATTCAAATAAAATTCCAACTGCTACCATGCATGCTCCCGGTGCCTGACAATTGTAAAAAGTATTTTACAATCATCTTTAACAAGCCTGTCTCATATCAACCTAGGGGGCACAAGCTGAAATAGCTAGGTGTTCTTTCTAATGGTAAAATATGTTCATTCATTCAGCTTTTATTGAATACCTTACATGTCCCATGGTCTATTTTAGGCAGTAGAAATACAAAGTTGTGGAAGACAGAGTCGGTGGTCTAGCTGACACAAAGTTAGATGAGGAATGTAATTCAAACTCACAGATTCTGGGGATTTGAAATTGGTTTCACCAGCTACAGTATAATTACAATTTGTTTTTTTGCTTTTTATTTTTATTTATTTTTATTTTTTATTTATTTATTTATTTTTGTTTTTTGCTTTTTAGAATCTGTCCTTTTTTTCATCCTTTTTTTTTTTTTCAAGAAAAATTTATTGGGTTCCCACTCTGTTCCAGGTGCTATTGTACGTACTGGAAATACAAATAATCCCTGCTGTCATGGTGCTTGCAGCCTAGAGGCAGGGAAGTAAGAAAAAGCACACACATATACACATGCTAGATAGTGATAAGTACTATGAAAATAAAATAATTTAGAGTAAACAGGGATAGAACTTGATGGGCTACATTATAGGGTGGTCAGGGAAAGCTTCCTTCAAAAGAAGCCTTTAAGAAGAGACCTGAAGGAATGTGGGATGAAGTAAGAGCATTCCAAGCAACAAAAATGTGGTTGGTATATTCTCCCCTGACAGCAGAGGGGCCAGTGTGGGTGCCAACAGAAAGCAAGGGGCAGAGTGACTGTTTTTTTTTTAATTTTTTTATTTTTATTTATTTATGATAGTCACACACACACACAGAGAGAGAGAGAGAGAGAGGCAGTGACATAGGCAGAGGGAGAAGCAGGCTCCATGCACCAGGAGCCCGAAGTGGGATTCGATCCCAGGTCTCCAGGATTGCGCCCTGGGCCAAAGGCAGGCGCCAAACTGCTGCGCCACCCAGGGATCCCCAGAGTGACTAGTTTTTGGAGAGGAACTCAGAAGGGTGGAAGCAGCCAGGCTATGAAGAGCCCATAAGGGATTATAGAGAAATTGGATTTTTTTCTGAAAGTATGCTTGGAAACCACTGGATGATTTTGAGCAGAGAAGTGATATGATCTGCTTTAGGTTTTGAAGAGATTACCCTGGACACTCTGTTGAGAATAGTTGTAACGGGGCAAAGGTTGAAATCGGGAGACCATTTGGGAGGATTTTGCAATAATTGAGGCAAGAGATTGATGATGGCTTGTTTCAGATTTGGACCCAATTTCAACTTGTAGAGTGGAGATTTACTCCCCTGCCAAAGACCAATGCTCCAGACACTACCTGGGTGTCCTAAAATTCAACTCGATTCTGACACTACCTGGAGACTGCATCATATTCCACAGATTAAGTGACAAGTCCCACAAGACTGCTCCCCAACCACTTCAGATACCAATAGCAAGCCCAGGTTGTTAACTGTGTTTCTGAATGAGTGGCTATACATTACAGTTCCCACAACCCCTTCCTTGGAATCAATTAATTTTTTTAGAATGTCTCACATAATTTAGGAAACCCATTTACTTATTAGATTACCAGTTCATTACAAATGATATTAGAGGATATGAACCAAACAGCTAGATGAAGACACATAGGGTAAGGTCTTGAGCAAAGGAGCTTCTGTCCTCATGGAGTTTGGAGCATGGCACTACAGCACATGGAAGTATTCTGGTTCCCTAACCAGGAAGCTCTCAAATTTCCCTCCTTTTGGGTTTTTATAGAGGCTTCATTACATAGGTTGATAGATATTTAACCAATCATAGATTGATTAAATCATTGGCCGTTGGTGATTGATTCAACCCCTAGCCCTGCCCCCCTCCCCAGAAATTGGGAGGTGGAACTGAAAATTCCAACCCTCTGATTATGGTTGGTGTCCCTGGCAACCAGCCTCCATCTTTATGTGCTTTCCAAAAGTCACCTCATTAACATAAACCCAGTTGGGTTACACGCATTTCAACTTTATGACTCTGAAGCATTTTTTTTTGGAGGGGGGGATGGGGACAAGAGAACAAATATAACAAAAGATGCTCTCATTGCTCTTATTTCTCAGGAAATTCCATAGATTTGGAGAGCTGTGAGCCAGGAACCATGGAAAAAGACCAAATATAAATGAAAGATACACTTTGGTCATCTGAATGACCAAATATATTTCTTATAAATCAATATTGCCGGCTTGAACTAGGATGGTTGTGATGGAGCTGGTGAAAAATGGTTGAATTAGGGGTAGAGTATGAAAGGAGAGACAATAGGACTTGCTTGACAGATTGGACATTGTTAAAAAAAAAAAAACAACTCTAATTTCTGGCCCTGAGCTATTAGAAAAGTGGTGTTGCCACTTACTAAGATGGGGAAGACTATAAGAGTAGAAGGTTGAGAAATAGAAGTCAAGGGTTAGACATTGGATATATTAGGTTTGTGTTTAGACACCTCAGTGGCATTTTGGAGTAGGCAGTTGGCTACCTGAATTTAGAGTTTAGGTGAATTATCTGGGTAAAGATAAAGGTTTTTGAATCATCAGCTTACTGATGGCATTTCAACTCATAAGACAGGAAAATCAACAAAGGAGTGAGTGTAGAACTTACGAAGACTAAAAGGGAATAGCCGGTAAGTGTAGCACAGGAGCCAGAAGAGAGTAGCATCCAGATACCAGGTTAGAAAGGTATTTAAGAAGGAAAGAGTGATCAGCTATGTGAAATGTCACTTCATTTTTTTTTTAAATGTCACTTCATTTATCCAATAATCATTTACTTGGGGCTCACTCTTTTCTAAGCATTGTGCTGGATGCTTGGGATCCAAAGCTGAACAAAATATGATTTTTGCCCTGGAGAAACTTCTAGTCCACTGAGGGAGATGGCCAAGTAAGCAGACCATGGTGATATAGAGTCGCATGCACAGGTATGATACCATGGGAATATGTACTTACTCCATGTGGCTTTCCTCTCAAACCCATGGAGACAAGTGATAGATATGAATAGATCTATTAGCATAGTGCGTTGACTGATTGCTGCCAGAGATGTACTGAATGACATTCCAGGTTTTATTTTCTAAGAGGTGAGTTAAGTATAAGCCAGGTCTCTTGAGAGATATTTTTCAGAATAGGCAAGGTATTGTTACAGTCATGAAAGAGCTTGGTATTCCTACTTCTACTTCTTATTCAAACTAGAATTATACATTGAGAAAAAGTGTAAAAATATATACTGGTCTAAATATATGGAAGCATCAGACAAGTGTTCTTTATCTAAAGCAATTGGGGTTCCTTAAGGACACTTTCACAAGGATATAGTAAACTGCTTAGCAATATACACAACTTCCACGGGAAGCTGGCTGTTTGTGTAAGCAGCCTATTTTGATGGAGTTCACTCACATTATCAGTTCAGTTAAAAAAGAAATCATTTGCTTGACTTTGTTTGTTTACCTGTCCGTAGACAAATAGGCCACACGATTGACTTAGTGGATTTGACAGTTTTTTGAAAAGATTCAGTTATTTATCAGAGAGACACAAAGTGTGCAGGTGAGCTGGGGGAGGGGCAGAAGGAGAGGGAGAGAGAATCTCAAGCAGACTCCCGGCTGAGTGTGGAGCCCAATGCAGGGCTCAGTCTCATGACCCTGAAATCATGCCCTGAGCTGAAATCAAAAGTCGGACGCTTAACTGACTGTACCTCCCAGGGGCCCTGCATTTGCCAATTTTAATATTCCTTCTGGCCTTCAGGTCACAACACATACACCTCAGTGTGACACACAAAACCTTTCATAGAGAAAATAGAGGAATTCAGATCACTTTAGAGTCAGTCTTCCCTGATTTGAATCCTGGTTCCATTGTTCACTAGCTGGGTGACCTTGGGCAAGTTACTTGGCTTCTCTGTTAGTGTCCTCATCTGTAAAGTGGGGATAATAATCGACTGTGATTCATGAGGCTATTGTGAGTATTAAATATGTTATTCTGCAGGGTACTTCAGAAGTTACTAGAACATAGTGAGTGCAGTATATGTGTCTGCTATTATCTGGCTCAACTTTACCAGTCTGTCCTCACCAGCTGCCACATGCAAACATGCCACCTCCCTCCAGACAACCAGAGGTGCTCAACAGAGAAGAGCAGAGAGACAGAACAGAGCCAGGGGGCTGTTGCAGTGATCCAAGCCAGAGCTGATAGGACCAAAGGAGGGAGAGAGAAGTAGACTAACTCAGATTTTCATTTGAAAGTTGAGCTGACAGTATTTCCTAATGGATTACATGTGTATGTAGCGTGAGACAAAGAGAAGTTAAAAAAAAAAGACCCTTCACTTTTAGTTTTAGCAACTGGATAGAAGCAGCTTGGGAGAGGAGCAAGTAGAGAAATCAGGTAAGCAGTTGGGTAACACCCTTGGAGTTCAGGGGACAAGTCGGAGCTGCAGATATAAATTTGAGAATCATCAGTATATAGATAAAATATCAAGTGCAGGGACACCTGGGTGGCTCAGTGGTTGAGTGTCTGCCTTTGGCCCAGGGTGTGATCCCGGGATCCAGGATCGAGTCCCACGTCGGGCTCCCTGCATGGAGCCTGCTTCTCCCTCTGCCTGTGTCTCTGTGTCTCTCATGAATAAATAAATGCAATCTTTGAAAAAAAAAACAATGCCTTTAAAAATAATATTTCAAGTGCAAAGCCATGGGAATAGTTGAAATCACCTAGGGGCTAATAACAGCATGTATCTTTTAGGATTGTTATAAGAATTATATGAGTAAGCCATGTAGAGTAAGTACTTGGCACAGTTCCTGGCACGTAGTAAAGGTGCAATAAATGACAGTTATTATTACTGTTATGATTACTCTTAAGAACAATTCATTGCTGATGGGAATTATGGTAAACCTCCATTATTACTTAGAGATGTGCCTCCAAACCTTTCCTCTATCATGGTACACAGAGAAAATGCTGATGTTTGTACAACACCCTGGAAAAACTTCACAGCCCAAGGCTCTGGTTCAGATTCTGCTCAGTGGCCCCAAGGGATATGGATATCAGTTGTCAGTGTAATACTGCATCACACTGGTTGGGAAGTTCTGGCCTAGAGCCTTGCTACTTAAAGTACAGTGTGTGGCCCAGAAGCATAGGCATCAACTGGGAGCTTGTTTTCTTTTTTTCTTTCTTTCTTTTTTTTTTTTTTTTTTTGCACTACAAAAAATGTTAAAGAATGTTTATTTTTTTTTATTGGTGTTCAATTTGCCAACATATAGCATAACACCCAGTGCTCATCCCATCAAGTGCCCCCCTCAGTGCCCATCACCCAGTCACCCCCACCCCCGCCCACCTCCCTTTCCACCACCCCTAGTTCGTTTCCCAGAGTTAGGAGTCTCTCATGTTCTGTCTCCCTTTCTGATATTTCCCACTCATTTTTTCTCCTTTCCCCTTTATTCCCTTTCACTATTTTTTATATTCCCCAAATGAATGAGACCATATAATGTGTGTCCTTCTCCGATTGACTTACTTCACTCAGCATAATACCCTCCAGTTCCATCCACGTTGAAGCAAATGGTGGGTATTTGTCGTTTCTAATGGCTGAGGAATATTCCATTGTATACATAGACCACGTCTTCTTTATCCATTCATCTTTCAATGGACACCGAGACTCCTTCCACAGTTTGGCTATTGTGGACATTGTGCTAGAAACATCGGGGTGCAGGTGTCCTGGCGTTTCATTGCATCTGTATCTTTGGGGTAAATCCCCAGCAGTGCAATTGCTGGGTCGTAGGGTAGGTCTATTTTTAACTCTTTGAGGAACCTCCACAGAGTTTTCCAGAGTGGCTGCACCAGTTCACATTCCCACCAACAGTGCAGGAGGATTCCCCTTTCTCCGCATCCTCTCCAACATTTGTGGTTTCCTGCCTTGTTAATTGTCCCCATCCTCACCGGTGTGAGGTGGGATCTCATTGTGGTTTTGATCTGTATTTCCCTGATGGCCAGTGATGCGGAGCATTTTTCTCATGTGCGTGTTGGCCATGTCTATGTCTTCCTCTGTGAGATTTCTCTTCATGTCTTTTGCCCATTCCATGATGGGATTGTTTGTTTCTTTGCTGTGGAGTTTAATAAGTTCTTTATTGATCTTGAATACTAGCCCTTTATCTGATACGTCATTTGCAAATATCTTCTCCCATTCTGAAGGTTGCCTTTTAGTTTTCTTGACTGTATCCTTTGCTGTGCAAAAGCTTCTTATCTTGATGAAGTCCCAATAATTCATTTTTGCTTTTGTTTCTCTTGCCTTCATGGATGTATCTTGCAAGCTTGTTTTCTAATGCAGAATCTGTGGCCCACTGAATCTGAATCTGCATTTTTATAAGCTTCCCCACTGATTCTTGTGTACCGTAAAGTTTGAGAACACTGATCTATAAAATTGTAAATATACATTGTAAATACAATTGTACAATTGTAAATCCTAAATATACATTAAAACGGATATATATTATTTACCAAATTTGAGAAGATTATTTCTTCTTTTCTTGCTTTCAACACAATGTCTATGTACTGTGTCTATTATGTGAGGGCACATGGAGAAACTTAGAATAGGGTTGTTTTTATACTGGGAGACTTCTCTATAATGTGGAAAAAGCTCTGGGGTTCATTGTTTGCTTAATTAAGTGCTTTTCCTTTTACAAGGCACTTCATACCCACTTTGTGGCCATGTCTACAGTGATGACTGGCCTGGGACCATCACTTGCCTTTGCAGCTGTGACAGTTTATCTCAGTGTTAGAGTTCATGGTGGGAAACTTGACACCTCACTTGAAGCCACATTAATGCTGTTGCTGAATGGAGCAAACTCCATTTGGCCTGGAATAATGACCCTGAAGCACACTGAAGAAATGAGGCACTATTTACTAAATTTGGTTTAGACGGAGGGGAAATGTGGCTAATACAGGCCTCCACAAAAATTTGTTTCTTCCCAGATCAAAGATGTGTTTCCTAGTTAATTTTAGATGTGTTACCTAGTTAATTGTATTTTTCAAGATTCATCTGTCCCACATAGATCATACTAAAGACAAGGCTGACTTGTATGAAAATGACTCATATTTCTAATGTTAAAATATTTTTTTAAATTGAGCTAATAGCTTCAATTAAAACACTATTCTTTTTTCCTTCTGTTTAGATGTCCAAACATCCTTCCCTAGCAAGTAGGACTCTGGTACTCTCACTCATTCCAGAGTGGGTCTGGTTAGACTCACAACAATTTCATAAGGAAATTCTCCCATTTAGACATTCTAGAAACATAAGAGGCCAGTCAGGATCCAAAGAGAAAGATCAAAGGAAATGTTAGCCCAGGAGGGGGAAAACAGACATTTCCTTCTTGATCTTCAACTGAGAACAGCCTGAGGAGCAAATAGGAAAGGAATCTAGTTGAACGTGTGGCTATCTGGGGTGGGGCAGAGTCTGGGGACATTCTTATGCATTTAACCTTAGAAAAAAAATAGTTTATTATAGTACTCACAGCTTTGTCACAATGAGGTCAAGGAGTTTTCAGAGGGTGAGTGGGTGTTGGCATAAGGAAGAACTGGCACATCTCTGAGCTCAATCACCCAGGAATTCCATCTCTAAATTCTACAGTATCTTATGGCTGTCCGCCCCATAGTGCTTGTTGCAATGTGGCTAGTGAAGGGTTTGAAGGACCGTGGGCTGCATGGGAAAGAAACAGGAATCATATATTTATTTGGTCCTTGTCATGTTGATATATGACACAGTCAGGTGAGACAGCCAACACGAAACTTCTCCAGTGACAAAAGTTGACAAAGGGGGCTCACTGAGCAAAGGACATTCAGCAGAATAGGGCTCTGAGTATAGGAGAAGGCAGCCACCAGTTTACTATATGACTGTGGACAAGGCCCTTCCTGTCTTAGATCCTCAGTTGGTCTATTTGTCAACGAGTTTGGAGCAAATAAACTCATGGGGCTCCATTGGCTCTGATATTCTATAATCCTAGGCAACCTGGTGATGTTGATCTGAATTTCAGGAAGTGACATGTCAAAGGTTTTTTAAATTGCCATAAAATGAAAATCTCAACAGATATTATCCTCAAAAACATTTCTTTTTTCAACAATCGCTGAAGGAAAGAAACCCAGGATACTCGAGTAATAGAATTCTGAACTGAGGATCTTTTAGGAGGAGAAATCAAATGAAGTCCTTGGTTCCATGCTCCATTCACCTTGAAACACTCCAGGCTGGAGCCACAGAAAATGCCTGTGGCATGGGGTAATGTATGGAAGGGAGATGATTCTTGATGCTCACTTCACAGTGCTCTCTAGATACCTTCTGTCACCATGACCAATCAGAAACAAATAGTAGTCAGAATTATCAGGGGGAAAGAGAAGCATTTGTATGTTGAAAATATACATGATGAAAAAAAAAAGCATGACATTTTTAATTACCTGTAGGAATTTCAAGAGAGCACTTATCATGCTTTTTAATTGGCTATCTTTGTTCACTGTGCATTTTCAGAGAACATAATGACATGGCAGTAATTTTCACTGTTGTAGAAAGATTATTTTTTCAGTACATATTGCCCTAATTAGATTTTTTTCCCCAAATACTTTAAAAAACATGGGTTTAAATCACTGAGTACATTTCCCATTCCGATTAATATTCATGCAAGTGAGAAATCATAAAACTACAATGTGAAATTGAATAACAATAAAATGACTAAGATCAACTAAAATGAAATGTAAATATTGAACATGCTTCAGTTTTTCTTTTCAAGTAGTTAAAAACAACACTAACTCATAATTATGGTACAAACTATGGAAATCCATCAGCCAACCTCTTGGCAAAATTTGAAGTAAATCACACTTGCCTATACAATCTCTCTTTATGAAGGGTTTCGTGAACCCAAGAAAAAGCTGCATCATCATCAGTTTTTATATCATTCTTCTCTCTAAGTCCTTTACTCTTATGGGACTTAAGAGATATGGGATGGGCGATATGGATAGACCAACTTTTTAGCTTGAAACTGGAGGATCTGTGTTTGCATATTTGCTCTGCCAGTGCTCCCGGCTGTGTGACCTCTGGAAGATCACTTAACTTCTCAGATCTTCCATTTCCTTAGCCATAAAAGAAATGATAATGTCTATTTTCACGAGACCAGTTGTGTCAAATAAGATACAACCAGATATAAAAAAAAAGGTCTTCCCATGTTATAAACCACAGTAAAACCATGGCATAGTGAATCTGGTATCTGAAACTGCGTAACAAACCACCCTAAAACTTAGTGGCTTAAAATAACCATTTTACTATTTCTCACTGTTTCTGAACTTCCAGAATTTGGGAAGGGCTTAACTGGGCCATTCTGGCTTAGGTTATCCTGTAGTCTTAGGACCTCTCCATATGTTTGTTCTCTCCACATAGGCTAGTTTGGGTTACCTCACAGCATGGCAGCCTCAGGGCAGTTCCAGGGTTGCATGGTGTCTGGCCTCCCCAAGACAGAGTGTCCCCCACAAATTAGGCAGAACTGCAAGGCATTTTCAGGACTTAGCTTTGGAAGTCCTATAGCTTGTCTAGTGGTAAAGGCAGTCACCAAGGCCCAAGTTCAAGGGGAGGGGACATATATCCTACCTCTACATTCTAGACATGTCAAAGTTCCATAGGAAGAAGGACATTTGACATTGGAGATATTACTGTGATAATCCTTGGAAAATACAATCTGCCACATGTGGTATTAAATCAAAATTTTTGGGACACTTGGGTGGCTCAGTGGTTGAACACCTGCCTTCAGCTCAGGGCATGATCCCGGAGTCCCGGGATCGAGTCCCACGTCAGGCTCCCTGCATGGAGCCTGCTTCTCCCTCTGCCTATGTCTCTTCCTCCCTCTCTCTCTCTCTCTCTCTCTCTCTCTCTCGCATGAATAAATAAAATATTTATAAATAAATAAATAAACAAATAAATAAATAAATAAATCCAATATTTTCTATCATTAATGCTGATCTGATTTAAAAGATACCTTAAATTCTTCAGTGAAACCACTCCCTTGAAGCCACTATCCCATTGATTAGTTTAGAATAATCCATAATGGTTAATGAAGGAGAATTTAGGGCTTCTTACATCCCACAATCTGTTTTTAAGTTGCAAAGAATAATTTTAATACAATGCCAGGCATCTTCTCTGCATCCGATAATATTCTAGATACTCTTATGTAGGATGTTGGTAATCCTTCATCTAACTTTGTAAAATAGAGAATATTCCCATTTTACCAAGGAGTCTGAGATTCAGAGAAATTAGGTAACTTGCTCAGGTCACAGAAAAAAAATCAGATCAAATCAATTCAACCAAATTGGTCAGATCCAAATTTGGATCTGGCACTTCCTTTACTATATTGTATGACCACTCTCTTTAAGCCAATACTTAAATAACACTAAATTCTAGGCACTTTGCTACACACACACACACACACACACACACACACACACACACAATTTTCACTCAACCTTGTGAAGTAAGTACTGATATCATCTCTATTCTATAAATGAGAAAAATGAAGCAAAGAAAAATTACATGACTTGTCTGTCCAAAGCCAGATAGTAAGTGGTGAAGCCTGATTTCTCACTAAGATCTGAATCCAAAATTATTACGGATTTTTTTGAGATTTTTATTTATTTGAGAGAGAGAGAGAGAGTGCACGTGAGCATGCATGGGGTGGGGAGGGACAGAGGGTGAGGGACAAGCAGACTCCCCACTGAGCATGGAGCCCCACAAGGGCTGTATCCTAGGACTCCAAGATCATAAGCTGAGCCAAGGTCAGACACTTAAATGACTGAGCCACCCAGGCACCCCTATTCTGGAATTATTAAGAGCTTAAGAATTTAGCATAAATTAGCTTTTCAGTTTCTTCTTCTTCTTCTTCTTCTTCTTCTTCTTCTTCTTCTTCTTCTTCTTTTTGAGTGGAAGGATGGGTCTACCTGGACATTTGTCAGAGGAAGAGATCATGAAGAGATGAAAAGGACTATTTTAAGATGCTCGTTGTTGCCTGGGAGTGATCACAGTGATGGTGGTGGCATGGAAGGACAGACAACACACAAAAGCCAAGGCTTGCCTACTCCCCAGTTTTTCTAGTGTGGGGCTCAGTAAGACCCTGATGGCCATAAATCATCACAAAGTATTGTATTAGCAAAGCACATTTTTTGTGGTGAAGGGGAAAATACAGATCTCTATCAAACATAGTACGCTGCTGTTACTATCAGAAGGAAGTCAGGCCGTTTTTGTTGATCATGCATTGTTATTATGCAGGTATTTATAAATCTGCTTCAAGTCTTTGCTTTATCTGTACAAAAGCAATATCACACAGCAGGTGTTCATTCTTTGCCCTTAACCTTTGTAATTCAGGGTGAGGAAAAAGTCACTATTTGCATACTTTCATTAATACAAGAAACTTGAAATTCAACTAGAAAGTAAGCAACTCATTAAATGACAGATACAAACTGAACACTGTTATTTTGCATATTCCAGGTGACTTCTGCATTTGTGACACTGCAACTGTAGTTGCTTTTTCTAGAACTGGGCTTCAGCGTTGGAATCATGCATTAGCAATGTTGTGCCAGGCAGCAAAGTAGAGTTAAAGCCTTCTCTACACTGGGTGTTATTCTATAGGTTGGCAAATCGAACACCAATAAAAAATAAATTTATAAAAAAAAAAGCCTTCTCTAACTTCCTTATAGGAAATGTGAGCTGAGAAAAAAAGGTCAAACTGTAAAATACACGTAGATTGCATAAAAGCTTCGTTATTATAGTATTTCATATTTGTAGAAGTATCTTTATTTTATAAGCATGCAAATATTATTCATTTTAAAAACACTTATTTATTGGAGCCCACTATGTACCAGGTGTAGTTCTAGGTGCCAAAGATAAGTCAGTGAACAAAGCACAACGAACCAGGCCTACTGTCCTTCAACTTGCATTCTAGTGGAGAAAGATAGAACATAAACAAATCAACAAGCGCAGATCCTCCTTGCCTTATGATGGGGTTATGTTCCAATAAACCCATTGTAAGTTGAGACTGTTGTAAATCGGAAATGCACTCAATACCCCTAACCTCCCTTAAAGGTGCTCGGAACACTTACATGAGCCTACTGTTGGGCAAAATCAGCTAACACAAAGCCTGCTCTATAATAAGGTGTTGGCCATCTCGTGTATTTGACTGAATACTAAACTGACAGTGAAAAGCAGAACGCCTGGATGGGGACAGAATGATTGCATAGCTGCCTGGGAGCTGCGGCTCGCTGCTGCCCAGCATCACAAGACAGGATCCGACCACATCGCTAGCCCAGGAAAGGATCAAAATCCAAAATTCCAAGTACACTTTCTCCTGAATGCATATTGCTTCTGCACCATTGTAAAGTCAAAAAAAAATCCTAAGCCAAACCGTTGTTAAGTTGGGGACTGTGATTACCCAGTATGTCATATGTTGGTGATAGGTGCTGTGAAGAGCAGTAAAGGATAAGAGGGGGGTGAGGAGAACCACAGGAGTGGGATTGTCTGTGGGTTGGGTGGAGGAAAGGGTGCTAACTTATGTAGGACGACCTGAGAAGATCTTTCTGGTAAGGTAAATTTGAGAATTTTATGTCATGGCATTAAGGTAGTCTGGAGTAATTTTTTTTTTTCAAATGACTGCATTACAAATTAAAATGTGTTTTAAAAATAAGTTATTTTTATTTTATTTTTTTAAAGATTTTATTTATCTATGCATGAGAGACAGAGAGAGAGAGGCAGAGACACAGGCAGAGGGAGAAGCAGGCTCCACGCAAGGAGCCCGACATGAGACTCGATCCCAAGTCCCCAGGATCACACCCTGGGCCGAAGGCAGGTGCTAAACCACTGAGCCACCCGGGCTGCCCCAAAATAAGTTGTTTTTAAAACTACACACAGTATTAGTTTGAAAAGAAGTAGAATTTCATCAAAGGGGCTATAAGTCATTTCATATCGGCTTTATTTAAATAATTAGCTATAATAATGAGGTGAATAATTTTTCTCAATGATTTTTTTCCAGTTTTGTTGTAGAGAACAGGCCCAGGGTTTCCCTTCCTCCCAACAGCTCTCACGTGTTGGGTGTCTTCTGTGTGCCATACGTTTTACATCTGTTACTACGTCTTTCACCCCAGCAATGATCCTAAAAGGTAGATACTGTTGTACTCCCTGTGGGTGTTTGAGAAAGCTATGTTTAGTTATCCAATTCATCCTTAGATCAGTCCTGATGAGTCAAAGATTTCTTTTAAAAAAAAATTTATTTTTAAAAAAAATAATTTCTAAATGAATTTTATTGTTTTTTTTCTAAATGAATTTTAAACAAAAGAAAACACTTGCAGAAATACCGTGCTTCAAGGTCACACACCCACTAGATGGCAGGACCAAGATTTTAACTTAGCTTTGTCCGACACCAAAGTTGCTGTTCCTCTACACCATGCTGCCTTCCCCATGCCTAGATAACTAAAATGAAATACTTCTGTCTTGGAGGATGTTGCATGGGTTCCAGTATCCTGCGTTTCTCATTCCCTGCTTTGTGGTTTCTGAAATAGGTTTAATAGGAATTGAGATTTAGCCATGGATAATTAATCCATAATGGTTAATGAAGGAGAACTTAGGGCTTCTTACATTTTAATTAGAATCTTTGAACATGACATCTAGAAAGTACTATGCCTTCTACAATATTGTATTTGTTATTCCTCTAGGTCGGCACAGAATGTCCTTTCTGGTCCTTGCAAAATGAAGAGGCCTTTCTTAAAGCTGAATGGTGTGTGAAGTGATGTGAACACATATATATCACTGGTCTGCAGGATGTAGGGAAAACTGATATTGGGCTGCTCTGTTGGTCTGATACAGGCACCCCTACAGAGGGAGTGAATTTGCTGTTAGGTCAAGTTCTAGATTACTCCATGCATGCTATCCTTACCACCTTATTTTCCCCCACCAATGCCTGTGATGTTTGATTAATCAGGAAATCCTGAAAAGTTCCGTCTCTAAAATCTTATTGCAGTTTTTCCACAATCACCACCTTTTTTTTTTAAACTGTCACCCTATCTTCCTGGGACTACTGCAGTGACCTCCTTTCTAGCTGATCCTCCTGTGTCCCCACTTATCCCCTCCAGTTACCCTGAACACAGCAGCCAGAGTGATCTTTGGTGTCATCACAACTCTTTCCATTCCAGATCTTCCAAAGGCTTTCTACTGCTCTTAGAATAAAGGCCAAACTCTTTAATGTAACCCATGAAGCTCTAGATGCTCTGGCCCCTGCTAACCTGTCACCACCACCTCCAGACACTTATCACTATGTCTATTTTTACTTACCATTGCATTCCCACTGCCTAGCGTGAGGCTTAGCATGTAGTAGAAACTCTAAAAAATTCTTGAATGAATGAAAACACTTTTTAAAAATAATTTATGCATTTACCATGTTTGTCAACCTAGTGGTCATGCTGGTATGAAAGGTGGGCCCCGCCATCCTGATAGCTGAGAACAATGTAGAAAAAAAGCAAATTCAACTATTTATACAAAGATATTATGCAGGTGAAAATATCTGAATCAAGACTGCTTTAGAATCCCGATTTTTAAATATTTCTTCAATATTTCTAGGAAGCACTCTACAATTAGAAAGAACTGCTTAGATCAGGCTGGAACTGGAGGGCTATTTTTATATGGATCAAATTAGATTTGTGAGCATGCTACTGGAAACTAGTCAGTATATTTCCCCACCCTGGATACTTCAGCCGGTTTACTCAATCTATTGCCAGCAATCTTATCTCTAGGATTTGTCCAGGGCATCTTCCTTTGCCAGTCATGACTCATGGTCTCTTGCTTTAATCTTCCTGGGTTATCTAAAACCTTTGGCTCCATACTGTGGTTCTGACTTTGGCATTCAGCCTTGCTAGTTCTCATGAACCATTAGAGACATATTCCTCTGGGGGTAATCTGGGAAGGCTCTCCCAGAGGCTGTCACTGCCCTCTGGCTCCATGCATGACACCTGTAGGCAACACTCTGCCCTGCTCATGGCAGCCTGGCCCTGTTGACCAGCACTAGTCGGTCCAAGAGTTCTACCCTGGGAAGGGGAATGGAGAGATAGCTCTAGTAACCTTACAGCTTTCATAATTCTGTGTAATTTAATTCATGATTATCAGGATAAAGATGGTCTTGATTGAACAGTATATTTGATGATATAATCACCAAATCAGAATAACTAGCCCAGTTAATGTAATCTAATTTAATGAAATATTTCACATCTACTCTTAAGTTTATTTGGAAATTAACTTAAATTAGAGATAAGAACTGTCACTGGATTCCTTCCAATTTGACTTACAAAAATAGCTAAGAATCCTGAGAATGTGGCTTCAAGAGTATATCTGACTTTAAGGGTCCTAAAATTTATCATTTCTCCCGTGTGCCTGGAATCCATGTGTACCAAGAGTTGGAGCTCCTTTTTCACCAACTCCTAGATTGTTCTCCAAGGAACTTTTATGGTCCCAAATAAAGTTGCGTGCATTATTTTTTTGAAGTTTATTTTTTATTTAAGTAATCTCTATACCCAATGTGGGATTCAAACTCACGACCCTGAGATCACAAGTCTCATGCTCTCCTGACTGAGCAGCTAGGTACCCCATTTGTGTGCATTCTTGAAATGGGTCACTTTCACCCTTTGCATTTGTGATCTTTGGGGAGAGATTCCTCAGATTAGAAACATACTATGGAATCTACGGAAGGTGGATCATATCTAGGACCTTTACTCCTTGCTGCTATTACAAACCATAAGATGATTTTCTCAGCAATCTAAGAGATAATTCTGACAGCAAACCTATGGCATGACATTTTATTGTAATGGCTTGTTATCCATCCCTAGACTTTTGGGAACACAAATTGGAACTTCCTTTGGGACATTAGACTCACCTTACAGTCCATATGTGCACATGCCAGTATAGACATGTCCAATCAGAATGTTGTAGTGTCTCGGCAAATAGTTTTTGGCTTAGGGATGGGCACGTAATTCAGACAGAGCAAATGAAATGCACTCTTTAGACTTTTGGTTCTACTGTTAAGAGACATGCTCTCATTTTTTTCTGAGTTTGGGCCTATGAGGCTATCAACAGGGAATATGCAGATTTTGCTACTAGGAAGGGAAAGCCTGAATGACTGTGGGGCCATGCAAAAGGAAGCAGAGCCAGGAGATGGAGGGCCAAGCCAGGTTTACCCTTAGACTTTTCATTTAGGGAAACCAGTATGGTCCCTTTATTTGCTAAGCCAGTCTGAGGTGATTTTCTTTCACCTGAAATTGCAAGAGTCCTGACTAAATCAAAACTATTTTAACTCTTTGAATCCCTCTACTGCATCTTAAAGAAGTGTATTCTCTAAGAGTCTACATTAGGTTATCTACCATGACTGTGGATACCAGCATTCACCCATGCATACATCAAACCTGTAATGAAGCATCTATCCCCAAACTTGGTGACATACTAGCTGCGTAAGGCTTTTGCGATGCTCAAATGCCCCATACTTTAGTATGAAAGTTTTCAAGCATACCTGAAAGAGTTCAAAGTATTTACAGCAAACAATCATGAACCTTCCACCTAGGTCCTATCATTAATTATGTTACTGCACTTGACTTATCATACCTATCCCTCTATCTGTTTTTCAATCCATCTTATTTTGGGGTGCATTTCCTACTAAGTTACAGATATCATTACCCCTTCTGAAACATGGTTCACATACAGCTCTGTTCTTAACTCAATGAAATCTATGGCAACTCACCCTCCCTGCACCTTGGTTTCCTCATATGAAAAAATGAAGGGGTTGTTTTAGATGATTGCCAAGTGCCCTTTCCAGCTTTGACATCCCGTAGTTCTCTGATATTTGCCTTTTTAATTGATTGACATGCTTCTGCAGAATGCTCTCTTGTTGGATTCAAAAAGGATTAAGATGGAAAATACATTTTGTTTATCTATGGGATATTCACCTAACCAAAGCCTGTTTGGCTTAGAATATCCTACTAACCAGTCTATTGTGATATCGAGCCAAAGAAGATGTCATCAGGATTCTAGGGAAAGAGAAGATAAAGTGCCAAGTGAACATTTAAAAAACTATGGAAAGAGTAATGTCTTATGCAGGAAAAGAGAAAAGGGAAAGAACATACAAGAGAAAATGAATTCTAATGAAAATTAAACTCTCCCAGTTCTGGGGAGGAGGGAGAACAAAGGTATGATGGCCAAACAGTCGAACAGCAGAAGTCAGAGGTCTGAGGCTACTGAACCTGACAGCATTATCCCTTGTATAGTTAATGTTGGGGCATCTCTGTCACATAGTCTTTTACACTGATGGTCTTTAGGGACTAAGAAAATGGCTTTTTAAAAAAGATTTTATTTATATATTCATGAGTGACACAGAGAGAGAGAATGAGAATCAGAGACACAGGCAGTGAGAGAAGCAGGCTCCATGCAGGGAGGCCGACATGGGACTCAATCCTGGGTCTCCAGGATCACACCGTGGGCTGAAGGCAGAGCTAAACCACTGAGCCTTAGCCCCATACTTTAGTATGAAAGTCCAGAAATGGACTTTCCCAGGGATCCCAGAAAATGGCTTTAAACAAACCAAAAAAAAAAAAAAAAAAGAGAAGAAGAAGAAGAAGAAGAAGAAGAACAAGAACAAGAACAAGAACAAGAACAAGAACAAGAAAGAGAGAAAGAAAGAGAAAGAAAGAAAAAGAAAGAGAAAGAAAGAAAGAAAGAAAGAAAGAAAGAAAGAAAGAAAAGAAAAAAGAAAAGAAAAGAAAAGAAAGAAAAGAAAAGAAAAGAAAAGAAAAGAAAAGAAAAGAAAAGAAAAGAAAAGAAAAGAAAAGAAAAAAAAGAAACCATGAAATCCAGTCTGACAGAGAAGTGGCTCTTTCTAGGAACAAGGAGCAAAAGGGTGGAAGCCAAGACCTTTCTACCAGGCCAGGCTGTATTGATACAGTCTCAACGTCTGATTTCCTTGGGGGCCTCTGAAGTGGCTCCTCCCGCAGAGATGCAAGTCCGTCATCATGGCTCTGGGTTGGGGCCCTTGGCATCTGACGCAAGTTCTAATTCCAACAGCAGCAGCCTTGCCCAGACTGAGCCCCCTCCCCAGATCCTGCTCTTGACTGCAAAGACTCTTCTAGATTGCATTGAATAATTCAGGTCAGAACAAAAGTATCAGTGAAATTCATCATAACTGCCATGAGCTTCCATGAAAAGACCTCTTTCATATGACTTTCAGCATTTACCTACATGTGCAAAATAAGAGGGCCACAGGGCTTCTTGGGACGGCCTTTATGCATGCCAGATGATTAGACCCACTAAATATAGACAAGTATTAAAATTCTTATGTGTATTTGGGATCAAGGAATTTGGGTAAAAAGTGATGTCTGGTTATTTGGTCACAGTGCATCAGTTTTAGATCTAAATTAGGAAGAAGTAGTCATTCCCATGCCATTTGCATTAGGGAAATAATACTGTGGAAAATCTAAAAATAATCAGGAAAACTGCATCTCAAACAGTATTTTCCTCTTTCCATTTTAACACTCTATTGCTTATGATGATGGCTCATTAGGCACTGTCAAACACTTCAAATTCTAATTCTCAAGTTTATTTGAAAATGGCTACATTAATTTGGCATTCAAGTACCCAGTTACTGTAGGCATGCCTAAATTTGTTAACCTTGTATAGACTTTGATTAGATTGTCATTCTTTTTATATGATCCATATTGGTCCAAGGCTATGTCTGTGTGTATATTCTATTTTTGCCTTAACAATATTTTGGGAACGTGGTGACCAAAATGGAAGATTGTGTGAAGGCACTGTGATACAGGATTTTGTATGAAGGCGCTGTGATACAGGATTTCGGAATAGAGTTGTGGTCTAGGATTTGAGCAGGAATATGCAGTATAGATTATGGAAATTAGCAGCTGTGTGGTCTCTTCATCTGATTGTTTCTTATTAGCAACATGCTTGATTAGCTCTCTACCCTTTTAAATGGAATTACAAAATAATTATGTGTTCTGCCTCCAAAGCCCTTTATTGAGGATAACAATGAACTGTCCAATGTTCAAATCAATGTATGATACATTTATATGATTATTAAATGCTTGTAAATTGCCAGTTAACACTGCATGTGTTTACTACCTAGTAAAACAAGTGTTGAACCATCTATTTAAACAACTGGGGAGCATTCATCTTAGCTTAAGTCATTGTTTCTTCTTGGGAAAACTCTGCTAGCATACCAGTCATCTAGCCAGCCAGCCAGCATATCATCTTTCGTCTGCATTTATTAACGGTTTAGAATGTCCATCTGTTGTCCTTAGTAAATGGAACGCCAAGAAAAAAAAGCATTCATCGAGTCTATCTATATATAACTGTTCTCTTTATGGAGAAAAGCTCCTTGGAATGTTCTTCATAAATTAGAAACAAGGGACAAGTGTTGGTCAGAGAAATAATCCAAGTCGCTGAACTTTTAAATGACATCCAGCAGATTCCTCTCATCCTGGGAGAAGATAAGTATGTTTGTTTCAGATAACATGAGCACCATCAATAGAGTAATTTCCCCAAATGTCTCAAATCCCCATTATTTAGACTTTGGTGATGGTTTGATCGGTGGTATAGAATACAACAAGAGAAAAAAAACTAACAAAATTTTCATGTGTATTTGTGTTCACATAATCTCATGCACTGATTCTATCTTGTTTGTGGTTGGGGTTGGATCTGAAATTCAGGAAAACTAGAGGGCATCAGTGTCCTACAGTTATGATTCCAAGAATGTTAGCATGTTTGTTTGTGGCGCTATCAAGGTGAAATGGCAGTTAAAGTGGGACCATTGGATAACAGTCTAGTTAAGAGGACTGAGGGGTAGTGTGAGGGCTCTAAGCACATACAAGTCGATCAGTCAGTTACCTTTGGAAAATACCGCAATCAGTCATGACGCATTCACAGAGAATCTTTAACTCATGAGAGTTAAATAACCCTCTGTGAAATTAGGGTTAGTAATGAGGTCTAATTTTACTTGAGCATATTGTTTTGAAATACAGTGTATAGGAAGAAGGAAACTATAAAAGTCATTGCTTGGAAGCCATAATTACATCACCTCGGTCTGATGCCATGGAGTCTAACAGCAATATAATTAGTATAATCATGTTGATCATGGTGGTGATATTAAGGGCTAGATTTCTGGGAATGTAAGCTGTCGACATGCAACACAATATATAAATGGAAGAACAGCATCTAGACATAGATAATATGGGAAAAAAAGAGCTATTAGATAAAAATACATCATTTCTAGTAGAAAAGAAGCAAATTTGATTTGGAGACATGAGTTGCAAATTTACCATAATAAGACTCTCAGTTCATGCTACATACCATAATTCAGTCTGAAGTATCCTTGACAAATTAGCAATGCCTCTTTCTGGTTGCTTATTTGACTTGGAAAGAGAATTTGATAAGTGTTAGTTTTTAATATAAATGATCAAGAGTTGATGTCTTCACCTTACCTACAAGTTGTCATCTTCTGTTTAATTTCTTTCAAGTCTAACTCCATTCATCCCCTCCTCTGAGAGGTGAATAAAAGGGAAAAATAGGTCATGATAAAGAGGGTATTTTATTTTACTTTAAGTCAGCTTTGCAAAATCTCCCAGTTTTAGATAGACGCTTTCCCCCCTGATGGTAGCTTTACAATCGATAGTAAATAATGATGGAAATGCACATCAGGATTCATCTTCTTTTGATAGAGAATTGAAGGCTTTTTATTTACATCTAATTTGAGAACATTTAAATTGCTATATTGGTAAATATTTACACTTCTGTAATCGATGTGAATGCTCATCTTCAGTGAACTATATATTATTGTGTGTGTGAAAAGAAATGGCTTAATGGTAATTTCATTTGCCTTAATCTCTCCTCTTCCCCTCAGGACAGCATTTATTATCACTGGCAGATTTAGCTAATATAGAAAAAAATGGAATTAAGTTTATGTGTCAAGTCTTTGTAATAATCTTTTAATAAACATCCTCAGGCGTCATATAGATAGTATAGAGCTACTTCTTTAGTGAAATATGAATAATGGGAGTGATGGGATGGATTTGTGTTTCACTTTATGCTTCCTCATCTTGTTCTCCTTCACTTTGCTTCTGAAGTCCTTATGTTCATCTTGGCCATAGTAGGGCAGATTTTATGGCCATATAAGGAGAAGGGATTGATTATGCATCCGGTTGTACCTGACATCAGTTTTCGTCTTTTGACACTTATTTTCTGGGGTGGCGAGTAGCATCTTGGGTTAGTTTTCCATATAGTCCATGACTCATTGAGAAGCTCTTCATTTCCTCTCAGAAAATAACAAATGTATTGAAATTTAAGATAAGAATTTGTATTTTTCAACCAGCTTTTTCTTCTGTAATTTTAACCTAAACCCAGATACTCATAGCCAGAAACCCTGAGAGTCAGTCATCCTTGACTCTACACCATCCTCTTCATGCTACTCCCACTCACAGTCAATCACTAAGCCCTGCTGGTTCAGCTCCTTGAATAGCTCTGGAAGCTGCCCTCTCCATTTCATTGGGACTACCCAATGGTAGTCTTAGCTCAGGCCTCCTCCTTGCTCATAGTCTCTGAACTGGTCCTCCTGTTGTTGGGGAGCAAGAATCCATGCCCTCTCAAAGGTCCTTCTAGCTGGACTAAAAAATTGACATGAGACAGATAAACAGGAGAAAATCAAATTTAATAGGGCATATGTATGGGGGATCCACATAGATGTGGAAATTACAAAGATAGGCAAAATGAGGTATATAGTCATTCTAAACTAAAGAGAAGGGGATATAGGGGCTGGGATTTCAGAGAAAAGGAATGCACTTCAAAGGGCAAGAAGAAGAGTAGATGTTTGGTAATTAGATGTTTGCCCTGCCATACAGAGGGGTCACTCAGATAATCCTTATTCTGGGAAAGGCTCCTAATTTATATTATTCTTTGTGGTTAAGGGAGGGACAAAAGTTTCTCTTGAGCTCCCAGAGTCTCAAGTGTCCTCAGCTCAGAATGATCCAAATGTCAAAGTGGCACATTCAGTGGTGTGTGTGTGTGTGGGGGGGTCACTGTCCTGAACCCCTTCACTGTCTTTGATCTTGTCTCTTTCCAATTCATACTTAATGATGTCCCTGTTATACTCTACCTTAAAAATACTCATGAAGCTTCCCAGTTTAAACATTTCGAGGAACTTTTTTAAAAATTTTATTTATTTGACATAGAGACAGAGAGAGAGAGAGCACAGCAGAGGGAGCAGCAGGCAGAGAGAGAGGGAGAAGCAGGCTCCCCACTGAGCAGGGAGCCCGTGGGATCAAGACCTGAGCCAAAGGCAGACGCTTAACCGACTGAGCCACCCAGGTGCCCCTCAGGGAACTTTTCATTACGTATAGCAAAAGGAACAATATCAGTTGTCTAGAGGAGTTAGGCAATAGAAATGAGTGAAGCTGGCCCAAGGAGCTGCCTGAAGCCTATTAGCCAATTAGCTCCCGCCTGGTGTTATCATGCAGAATTGTGGGCCCCTTTTGCCTGCACTCCTTTGTTTTTCTCAAGAGAAATCCAGATTTTTAAGTTAAATCTCTTGATCTTTAAATGTTGGCAACTAATTCATTTTCTTAATCCTTTGAGGGTGGGGAAAACAAAATAGGTCTGCAGGCTAGTGGGATTGTGGATCACCATTTTGCAACTTCTATCCTCTAGGATCATATCTGAGTCCCTTAATGTGGTGTCCAGAGTCCTTTATGAGCTCTTTCAGGCCTGCATCTTGAGCTTCATTTCTCACAGCTCCTGTCAGTTCTACCTTTGAAAATAGCTCTCAGAATCCCCCTATTTCTCTCTGTCCCTGGTGCCACTCCCCTATTTCAGGCCTTCATAATCTCTTCCCTGGATTACTACAATAGCCTCTTAACTGGTCTCTGTGCTTCAAATCTCGTCTTGTTCCAAACTATTTTTCAAACTTGGTCTTTATAAACGTAACGGCCTGATTTATTGAGAATTTCATGTAGCAGAGTGACCTATTGAGAAATTACCTAGTGCTTTGTTTTTCTCTTCTGCAACTCATCAGGAGGAGATGAAAGGCATTTTTCTATTTCCCAGGTGAAGAAGCAGCTAGGGCTGTGTATTCCAAAGAGAGATTCAGTAGAGTGGCTCTCAGCAAAATGTCTCTGCTGACCTGTCTAGGGAGTTGGGCTAGGGGACTCCACATGACTTCAGGAAACTCTTAGCTCATGGAGTTCAACACCTGATGCCTAGCGGGGCATTAGATTCTGGATTGCAGAGAGTTGGACATCTGCAAACTCCATCAGGCTGGCAGTTGTTTTATAGTCATCTTTGTACCTAGATTCTCTTATGGTGCCTATTATCTACTCTGCGATATTGTTGGGCTCCTTGTGGGATTAAACCAGAAACCTTACATGGCTCTTTGTGAAGCTTTGGGTCCTCTCCTTAGAAATTTTAACATAATTTTGGAACATTTATGGACTACACATCTTATATCATCCGTAGAACTGTTCTGGGCTTAGCTTTCACCCAGAAAGTACCTCTTAAACCTCCCAAATCTCTGTACAGAACTAGAGATATGTACTTACTGATGACAAGCAGTTTTTCAATGTCCAAAAGGGACAAAATCTAGAGAGAGACCAAACCGACCAAGCAAATGTTTCCTATGCTTTGTGCAAGAGAACAAGAACTTGACAAGTATTATTTAAAAGAAAGGACCAAGTTCACCTTCTCCTTTAAAAGATGTTTCAGTTCTATCTCCATAAATTAAAAATAAGTTTCCTTAAAACTCTGGAATAAAACATTGTAACTTAGAAACGGGTACCCTGCTTATGGCAACTTTCATTTTTTTGGTAAGGGATGAGCAAATAGTTTCATCTCACATGCTAACTCTGAGACGAGAGCTCTATGCTTGGTAGTCCTATGTGTAATGTATAAGTAAATGAAGAGAATCTCTGACTTGGGGTACTATGTTTAGGAAGATATTGAGGTTAAGTCCAGATTCAGTGGGAAAAAAATTCATGTTCACAGTAGAATGTTAGCCATGGACATGGGATTGGATTGGCTCTTGGCACTTGGGCCATATATTCTCCTTGGCCACATATCCCCTACAGGCCACATACTCTCTTTTGGGCCACGTATTGCCATGGACCCCATATCTCCCTTAGCTGCATCTCTCCCATGGCTTACATATACCCCGTATGCTGTCTTGATTAAGGACTCATGCCTCTTCAGTTTATTTCCTCCACAAATATCTGGAAAGAAGTTATTTTATTTGATCTTCAGTAAACCTCTCTACTTCAATTTATAGACAAAAATAAAGACCTGCCTGAGAGGTGAGGGACTTGATACTTAAGGGCTATAAATTATGGGTGAGCCTGTTTATCAATTCTAAGTCAGCCTAAAATAGTGTAGTCTAAATTGGCAGGTTCTGGAATCTTATAGAAAAGGATTTAGGCCTGTTTGCTACTTATTGGTGGAGTGACTTTTGGCTAAAGTACCTTATTCTAAATCTCCTTCTTTTCATCTGGGAATGAGGATAGCAAGTTGTTTTGAGGATTAAGTGAAATAATAAATACAAAGTTCTTAGAATAGTACCTGGAACATAGTAGGTACTCTATTAATGTAAATAATCATAATAACTATTATCCTACAAGATGTAGGGACAACAGAGGATAATTTATACTGTAACTTTTCTCTGATAAGATTATCAAATTTATTAAACAAATCAGAGATCATTAGATTTAATATGACTCAATACTATATTACTTTCCAAAATGAATGTTGGGGTACCTGGGTGGTTCAGTCAGTTAAGTGTCTGACACTTGATCTCAGCTCAGGTCTTGATCTCAGGGTCATGAGCTTAAGCCCCACATAAGGCTCCATGCTGGGCATGGAGCCTACTTTAAGAATGAATAAAACTAAATACATAAATACATAAATAATAGAAATAATGTTGAAAACAATTTTATAACAATATAAAAATATTGTACCTTAATTTTTCATGTAACTGCATAACTGAATAAAATCTGTTTTTGCTTCATTATGAAGATATTTTCAACATTTATCATTAGAAGTCAGCCAGATCTTAGATTTGTTTAAAAAACATAGAGGCATTAAAAAGAAAAAAAAGAGGTGTCAAATTGAGGCCTTTGGATGGGTCATTTTGAATAAACAGCTGCCTGGTTGAAATGAGTGATTTTCCTTTCTTGTTTTTTTCGACACTTATAAGCCTAATGAATTTCAGATATGTTTTCTAATTTGGATATTACAACTATTCTGTGAAGTGGGCATCAGTAGCTTCATTTACAGATGAGGAAAGGAGGTCTGTCCCTGCTCTTCACATTCTCTCCTTTGTGTCCCCAGAGTCCTTCCATAGACAACAAGCTCAGCAAATACTTAGTGCTGAGTGAGGGAGTGAGCAAGCCAGAGCTCAAGAATGCAGGTGGCTCAGTGGTCTGGAGAAGGGGACTGTAAGTCTGCCAAGGATGATATTTTATCCATTCTCTGGTCTTTGGTTGGGCCATACTTAAATCTGCACTAAATGAGGAGCCTGTATGCTGATTTGGGAGACTGCAAGAGAAGATATTTTTTCAAAGTTTCTTTTAATAATGCCTCCAAAAATATAATGGCTTTTAAGGATAAGAACATCATCTGGTGTAAGAAAAGAGGAAAAGAGTCATTTTTCCATAAAAGCAAAAATAAAAAAAAAGAATTACTATTAGTAATAGAGAATGTCTAATCACCTGTTTTGTCACCCAAGTCTCTTACAGTTTGTCACCTGTAAATTGAAAGTACTGATTGTCTTTACTTCACATGCTCCTGGATGGATTTACATAAAAGGCATTTAGAGTAGAATTACTTACACCATGGTAAATATTCAATATGTTAATACACTTTTTTTGAGTATAGGTGACACTCAGTGTTACATTAGCTTCAAGTATACAACGTAGTGATTTGACAACTCTATACATCATGCTGTGCTCACTACAAGTGTAGCCACCATCTGTCACCATGTGACACTATTAAAATACCATTGACTATACTCCCTGTGTTATACTTTCCATCCCTGTGATTTAGTCATCCCATAACTGGAAGCCTTTGTGTACCTTTCTTGATATCTCATTTGGCAAAATCAAGATGGCATGTACATCTGTAGGGAGAAAAAAAAATCAAAGAAAAATTACATTCAGTGAGGGGGGACATTTAAAGCCATGAATGTTTTCGAAGTAGTTTAACCTGAAAACCTAAAGACACAAGAGAACAGAAAATGAACAGCCAAATGATGTGTATTTGAAATAAAACAGTATCCTTAAAAAACAGTATACGCTATTTTCAGACAGCAAGGCCTTCAAAGGTTTTAGTCATCCCAAGTCTCTCATGGACTTGATCAGTATAAATTGTACAACTGCTGCATTTCAGTTGGTTTTGGAATCTACACAGCATCGAAATGAGCATGCGCATGCACACATGCACACACACATCCAGCTGTTGAGAGCTACTCAGTTAACTCAGACTGTAAATATTTTATTGACAAATTCAGGTCTTTCCCGTGGACCCTCTCCACAGTCATACTGTACAGTACAAGGGCTTTCATGATACTCAGTCATTTTTGGCAGCAGCTACTCCCAGTCTTTAGAGGATGCTGGATCCCTGGCATTATAAGAAGAGTTCTGGCCTCATATACAAGAAATACAAGGTCTTCATTATACCAGAGTTTAATACTCACAGCCAGAAGGCTTTATATACAATGTACACACAGAATCTCTGTCTTGCCTTCAGACTGAACAACTGTTTTTTTTCTGTGGTGTGTTGCAAAACTGCCATAATTACATGGACAGCTACGGAGACTCACACTCAAAATCAAAACAGACAAACCAATTAAATACATTTCACAAACAACTTTCAAAATGAGTCTAATCTACCCAAGTGCCCTAGTAATTGACTTAGATACCCACATAGTAACAATGACATTTTTTCTGATGAACGAGCCTGCCTTTTTTAGTTACTATCGTTGAAAACAGAGAGATCTTGCTTCAAAGAAACCTGGCGTAAAAATTCAGATTTATAGCTCAGCAAAATGGGGTGTTAGTGTTTTGAATATTTTTCATTACAAAAGGACCCTTTGCACTAATCACCCAGGAAGTCTGTTGATAAGAATCCAGAGGGTGGTTACCAACTATCTTTAGGCACTTTGGAGTTTCCCAAACACTTTCTCCAACCTGATCTCCTTTGTCCTTATAAGAGTTGTGTGAGGAAGTAGGGTGAGATTTATTCTCTTTTTTTCTATGCATGAAGCTCAGGGAGGACCCTCGGTCACTGGTTTCATAAATGACTAAGCCAAGACAAGGGGGGCCTCATCACTTTACTCTTAGTTTAAGGGTCCTGGTGCCTTGGCCTGTCCACTTGGCAAGGATTCAGTTGAAAAACTGTATAAAGCCTACTGTCTTTTCCAGGAGCACTTACAGGCATAAAATCAAGTATTTCTGAATTGCCTGTGCCCTAGCCACCCCTTGTAGATGGAGAGATATGAGGAAGACCCAATTTTACCCATTTGGTACACAGTATATGGGACCTAGGACTTAGGTGTTTTGCACATGACTATGAAAATGGTTGAGACTTGGAAAAAGTACTGGTTCCAAATCAGGAAAAAAATGTTTAAATGGAAATGAATAAATGCTTAATTAAATGACTACTTAACATGAGCTAGTCACCTGCAAATGAACTCAACTTCCCATACATAGAGACAAAGATATTAACGCAGATACATTTAAATATGTTTTGTATGCTATGAGATGCAACCTTAAAAAGTAAGCACGCCTAAGGCATACCAGGTCTTAAAGTGGTCTGGTTGAAAGGGATAGGAGTAAAGTCAATGGCACGTGAAAGAGTATCCTGGGAAAATGTTAATTTTTTTCTGCCTGAGGGATGCCAGTGGCTAGCTTTTATGTGTGTCTCAGTAGCTCCATACACAGTAGGTCAGGTTACTCAATGGGCAAAGATGAGAATGGGAGCAATATAGAGTTATATAATTATTAACCCATTTTCCCTGGAATCTAGGGTTGTCAGATTTAGCTACTTAAAAGTACAGGATGCCCAGTTAAATTTAAATTTCAGATAAATGGATAATTTTTTAGCATACCTACTAAATATAAGTAAGTATATTCAACATTAAGTATATCTCATGCAACATTTGAGATATATCATATTCGTGCTAAAATACTCACTGTTAAATATCAGTGAGGGTGACAAAACATGAGAGACACTTAACTCTGGGAAATGATCAAGGGGTAGTGGAAGGGGAGGTGGGCGGGGGGTTGGGGTGACTGGATAATGGGCACTGAGGGGAGCACTTGGCGGGATGAGCACTGGGTGTTATGCTATATGTTGGCACATTGAACTCCAATAAAAAAAATATAAATAAATAAATAAATAAATAAATAAATAAATAAATAATGCTCACTGTTTATTGTAGTTTCAGGTATTACTGGGTGTGCTGGATTTAATGTGAGAACCCTACTTGAGGCATTTCAGTCTGATTCACTTATGCTTCTAGACCTTTAGGTTGAGAGTCCCGGCGTCATGGCCAGTATGGATTCTTCACTTAATTTCTCACCAATTTGCAGAAAGTACATATTCGAGTGGCTCCATTTATGAGGACTAGTCCCCACAGTGGTCAGCTGATTTCCTAACCACCCTTCTCTTGCCCCCAGGTACTGTCTCACCTGAGCCTAAGAAGCTCTAACCTTTCAAATCTGTGAGGAAAGCAGATGCACAGATCATGTGCAGGAGGGGCTGCTGTGGTGTGGTGATTCAGGCCATTTTTCCAGACTGTGGTTTGGCTGACATATGCCTGGTTGTCCTGGGCATCTAAGAGGTGTTTATAAAGATCTGTTGGTTCAGGTTGTACTACAAAGCTGTGGTCATCAAGACAGTGTGGTACTGGCACAAAAACAGACACATAGATCAGTGGAACAGAATAGAGAATCCAGAAGTGGACCCTGAACTTTATGGGCAACTAATATTCGATAAAGGAGGAAAGACTATCCATTGGAAGAAAGACAGTCTCTTCAATAAATGGTGCTGGGAAAATTGGACATCCACATGCAGAAGAATGAAACTAGACCACTCTCTTTCACCATACACAAAGATAAACTCAAAATGGATGAAAGATCTAAATGTGAGACAAGATTCCATCAAAATCCTAGAGAAGAACACAGGCAACACCCTTTTTGAACTCGGCCATAGTAACTTCTTGCAAGATACATCCACGAAGGCAAAAGAAACAAAAGCAAAAATGAACTATTGGGACTTCATCAAGATAAGAAGCTTTTGCACAGCAAAGGATACAGTCAACAAAACTCAAAGACAACCTACAGAATGGGAGAAGATATTTGCAAATGACGTATCAGATAAAGGGCTAGTTTCCAAGATCTATAAAGAACTTCTTAAACTCAACACCAAAGAAACAAACAATCCAATCATGAAATGGGCAAAAGACATGAACAGAAATCTCACAGAGGAAGACATAGACATGGCCAACATGCATATGAGAAAATGCTCTGCATCACTTGCCATCAGGGAAATACGAATCAAAACCACAATGAGATACCACCTCACACCAGTGAGAATGGGGAAAATTAACAAGGCAGGAAACAACAAATGTTGGAGAGGATGCGGAGAAAAGGGAACCCTCATACACTGTTGGTGGGAATGTGAACTGGTGCAGCCACTCTGGAAAACTGTGTGGAGGTTCCTCAAACAGTTAAAAATATACCTGCCCTACGACCCAGCAATTGCACTGTTGGGGATTTACCCCAAAGATACAAATGCAATGAAACGCCGGGACACCTGCACCCCGATGTTTATTGCAGCAATGGCCACCGATAGCCAAACTGTGGAAGGAGTCGGTGTCCAATGAAAGATGAATGGATAAAGAAGATGTGGTCTATGTATACAATGGAATATTACTCACCTATTAGAAATGACAAATACCCACCATTTGCTTCAACGTGGATGGACCTGGAGGGTATTATGCTGAGTGAAGTAAGCCAGTCGGAGAAGGACAAACATTATATGTTCTCATTCATTTGGGGAATATAAATAATAGTGAAAGGGAAAATAAGGGAAGGGAGAAGAAATGGGTGGGAAATATCAGAAAGGGAGACAGAACGTAAAGACTGCTAACTCTGGGAAACGAACTAGGGGTGGTAGAAGGGGAGGAGGACGGGGGGTGGGAGTGAATGGGTGACGGGCACTGGGTGTTATTCTGTATGTTAGTAAATTGAACACCAATAAAAAATAAAAAAAAAAAGATCTGTTGGACTGTTAAGATGTTTAAAGCCAGGCATCATTTCTTTTTTCATCTTTATATACTCAAAGCTTTGCAAAGTGCCCAGACCTCTGAGAACATGGACTAGGTTTGCACCCTGATTTCTATTTCCAAGTGGCAAGGCCTCCATGTGTAGTTTTGTTTCTCTGCATCTCTATTCCCTTATGTAAAATGGTGATATGAATTCCTATAAAGCATGCACAGCTGTATCAGGGTTAAATGAAAAGAATATATATATTTATCAGCACCTGATAAATAGTAGTCACTATATGGTTTTGACTAAATGGTAGCTTTCATTAGGTGCATAATGGACTGTTCTACCTTTAACTATTTATTGGCAAAAGCCAGCAACATGATGGTAAATGTAACAAACAGTCATCAAATTAATTTCCCATGTGTTTATGCTTCAGTTACGGAGGATTGTTTAGTCATATTGTAAGAAATTTGATTTCGGGTCCCCTTTGTACTTTATTTTTTTTATTTTTTATTTTTTAATTTATTTTTTATTGGTGTTCAATTTACTAACATACAGAATAACCCCCAGTGCCGTCCTTTGTACTTTAGAGGCAACATTAGAAATTCAAAGGCTGTACGTGCCTGCCTCTGAAAATGTAGCTACCCCCACCTCCACCACCCCCACCCCGCCCCCAGGCTTTAAGTGCAAGGACCATCCAGACTTGAGCTTGCTTCTGAAATGGAGAGATTAAGGGAATCTGTAAAATAAGACGGTGCCATCCCTGTTCTTTTTTTACTGATGGTGGGTTAGTAAGAACAAGGATCATTTTCACTACACAAACAAGCTAGATATGGAGGAGGTAAAAACTATTCCAAGTGAAGGGTTCAGGATCCGTTATTCAAAATACAATCAGCTGAGAAAATTGCATAGTGTTAGTATCAGTATTAAAATACAAGGGACAGAGGCCCTTCTATCAGCAAGTCCTATAATAAGTTGATTCAGAATCTTCATTTAAAAATTAAGAATAAAAAAATAAAAAATAAATAAAAATTAAGAATAGGGGAGCCTGGCTGGCTTAGTCGGTAGAGTGTGTGACTCTTGACCCTGGGGTTGTGAGTTTGAGCCTCGCATTGGGCATAGAAATTACTTAAAAATAAACTCTGTAACAAAAATTAAAAATAAATCCAAGAAAAGCTCTCAGGCTTATGTTTCGTAAGTCATCAGTGCCTTAAACGAGTCAATTGGTATCCATAGCTTTCTGTCAGTGGTGTGCTTGGAACTTGCTCAAAGTAGAGCAGGAGAACTGATTATTGAATCTTTAAAAATTTTGCAAACTGGTTATTAAGCCTCGGGTAGCTTGGAATCCGCTATGGTGGTAGTATTTACATCCAGCAAAGAAATCCACAAAGGCTACAAAATAGCACCAACCGCCTGCCTTCCGCCTATTTACTCATATGCTGCTCCTTTCTCCATACCCAATTGTGAAGAAAATTGTCCTGGGAGTCTTCCTCATTACAGGATCTTCTACAAGCTTATCAGAAAAAAACAATCTCATCTCATTCTCCCAACTGCCAGGAGAAGAGGAAATGAGATAAAAGTAATTCCTCTGCACAGGAAGCCTCACAGTACACAGTTTATTTGCGTATTCCAACATTTCTATTAGTACTAATAGTAATCCATGGCACTGTTTGAGTTCTTGCCACATGCCGTATCTTGTCCTATACGATATGCAGTATATCATGTTATCCTCACAATAATCACTGGAGTGAATTACTATTATTGACTCCAGCTTACCGATAAAAGTAAATGAAGCTCAGAAAAGTTGGGCATTTGCAAATGTTCACATAGCCAGGAAGAAGTAGATTTGATTGCTGATCTCTCTGACTCAACCAGGGCTGTGTTTTTCTGGCTTGCCAGGCATTGGCAGGCATGTCAGTGCCCAATTCAATGCTTGCGTATTGTACGATTTCAACATTTATTTGTAAAATTGAATCCTAATCTGTACTGCCTACACTGTTTAACTTCACACCTAATTTGGACACTGTGAGCTCCTAGTAACAGTGTTTTGTCTTATTTTCATAGCCTCGGCACTTGGCAGACTCCTGGGCACATAGATGGTGCTCAATAAGGATTTGTTGGATGGGAATGAACTTGTCAATTTTCATAGCAAGTAGGTTGACTCAGAAAAAGAATAGGAGCTGGTCTCAGGACTGAGGTTACACAGAGTTTAAGCTTTCATGGGATTTCTGAAGCTTTGTCCCTCTAAATCTGGTTTAAAATAGCAGTAACTGGAAAGGGGCATGATGTTGAGTGCAGTTCCTTTGGTGCTGGTAGACTGTTCTATTTCAAATCTTCTATAAAAGAAGCAAAGGAGAAAGGAAACATATTTTTTGATGAACAGTCATTTTTAAGGAGATTTCATATGTATACATTCATGTAAAGCAAACTTATGAGGTTGGGACCATATTTGTATTTTACAGATAAGGAAACTGAGAGTCAGAAAGGCTCCGCGGGTGTTATTAAATACAACAGATTGGGAATCAAACTCAGGACTCTTCAACTCAGACAGTGGCAGTTGACAATACCAGCTTTCTTTATTATTTGCCGATTTTTTTCCTAACACATTTTAAAAATTAACCAAGAATTTAGTTCTATTTAATCCGTATATTATTTGATAACTGCCATCTTCTGTAGATCGAAGGAGGGGGGTCTGTGTTACCTAATGAAAAGGTCTCCATCTAGTGGTTGCAAATCAAACTGCGTTCATATACCCCAAAGGTATTCTGGAGTCCAGACAGCCTGAGGTTAGGGATTCAAATTTACGTTGACTGAAAACAAAAACACAAACACAATCACAAAACAAAACAAATTTATATTGACTGGTGTAGGGCCAGGAGTAGGGCCAGATGAATGAGACAACTGCTTCTGGTACAAAATTTAAGGGAGTGCCCAAAACTTCAGTAAGATAATTTTTTAACGTAGTGTTTTTAAAAATCAGAATTAATGCAAAAAAAAAAAAAATCCACTATGAACAGACATCAACATTTTAAAGACAGGATCAATATTACTGATTTTTCTTGTTTCCTCAAGCTTCAATATGGCACTACATGGCACTGGACTGGTGTGAACAATATGAAATGTTCATGGGAACCATTCTGAAGCAAGATCCTAATGTCTTGACTTAACCACAGTATCAGACTACAGCAATCGCATACCCAGGGGAAAATCCCATTTTCTAAGGATTTCAAACATTATTGAAAATCTGGATGGTGGTGACTAAGAGGTACCAAGCTCAGTGACTTAACTGGTCATAGTCCAAATGTCTAAACTGCTTGCTTGTAAGGACACAACTTTAAAATTGCCCATTTGATCTGTTTTGCTCTTTGCGAAAACACAAACAAAATGTCTTTTCCATTATGTTTAATTCAACCAACTGTTTTAGTTTACCAATTGTTATAAAATTGGAAGCGTTTGAGTACAAACATGTCAATAGTGAATATCTCGAAAAGAGGTATTTGATTAGCATTTGAAAATTGAAATGACATTTGATCTAGCAGCGTCTTAGTGGACTCTAGTTAATTGATTATTAGGATGGCAAAGTCAGTAATTTTAAAAGGAGAAATAGAAGATACTCTTGCTGGAACTTGATTGGTTGAGTTCCAGAATTGGTGAGCATCTATTAAAATGATCAGTTTACACACTGCCACGTATCAGGAAGAGGAGTAGGAAAATTCAGTCATCTAAATGTTTGTTTTTCTCATCTTTCAGCTATCCTATTTGGAAAGAGCCAGTGTGTCTAGGCTCTAAGTATTTCCTGACAGTTTCAGAATACTACTAAATGTAACTGTCTACTCACCAAGCAGCACAGTTTTAAACCAGTTTATAAATAATGCATACTCACAACTTTTTGCTTTGCAATTTCCAAAAGTTAAATGAACTTTGTCAACATTGGCATCTATTTACTCAGTCTGAACAATGAGTGATGTGATTTATTTTAGGGAAATAATTAAGCAGTTGATCGTTCAACGCTAATGGTTTACTATTAATGAGCTTGTCTAATTGTGGATTCCACAGAGCTAACTGACCCAGGTAACACCATCATAGACTTAACTGAAATCTGGGATATTCTCACAGATGAACGGAAGGGGGGTGTTGCCATGGTAACAGCAACAGGCAGGCCCAGGCATCTTTCTGTAGACTTTAAAGAAGAGATGAGGGAGTAAGGAGAAACTGTATCAGCTTGGCAAAGGTTGGGCTTCCAGTCAGATTGAATTTGAAGGAAGAAAGAGTAAAGGAGAATTCTGTTGCTACTTGACTCTAGGCAGAAGGTCTTTATACTGAGCATCTCTGACAGCCAATAGTAGGAGTGATTTTCCTCAAAAACCAAAGATAAATTAATTCTTTGGGATGAATAGTGTACCTGAGACCATTTTACACTTAACGGCATAAAATTAAGACTACAAGAGAATATTCTTCTCTGTAACAGATTTGGGAGAGACATTTTAGTATACAAGCATTTAACTTCAATTCCTTTGATAGGTTTCATCATATCCCCTTAGTTTTAGTAATACAAATAAAATGATGTGCAGCAAATATATATACCACATGCACACACACACACACACACCATGGGGATTAGGGGCACCCACACCCATGCAGTAAAAAATCTGTGTATAACTTTTGACTCCACACAAATTTAACAACTCTAGCCTACTGTTGACCAGAAGCCTTCCTGATAACATAAATAGTTAACACATATTTTGATGTTGTATGTATTATATACTACGTTCTTACAACAAAGTGAGCTAGAGGAAAAAAAAATGTTATTAAGGAAGTCATAAGGGGGTGCCTGGGTGGCTCAGCCAGTTAGGTGTCTGACTCTTGATCTCAGCTCAGGTCTTGTTCTCGGGGTTGGGAGTTGACACTCAGTGTGGAGCCTATTTAATAACAAAAAAAAAAGTCATAAGAGAAAATACATCACAATACTGTGCTGCATTTATTGGAAAAACTCCATGTATAAGTGGACCTGCACAGTTCAAACCCATGTTACTCAAAGGTCAATTGTACAGACAGTATATACACGTATGCATGCCACATGTATGTGTATGTATGTGTACATATGTGCATACCGTGTGTGTGTGTAGTATGCACGTGTTACCCACAGCTACACAATATTTCCATAGAAGTAGGTCATACACAGGAGATGCTCCCACCTTACCGAGTTGTGAGTCATTCAGAGGCAAGGATCATGTCTTCTTTGACTTACTTCTCCCAAGTCCCTGCACAGTGAGAGCTCAATAAATTTTCCAAGCACGTACTCTATATCAGGTATAGGTACTGAGGGTACAGTAGTGAACAAAACCAAATCTCTAGCCTCATGAAGTTTACGTTTTAGTGGGAAAGTAACATGAAACAGACAAGTCAAATATGTAGTGGGTCAAAGGATGATGCATTCTGTTAGACCAATAAATCAAGGAGGAAGCATGAATCAAAAGTACAGGGTCTGAGGAGATGGGTCCTATTTCGTATGGAGATCAATTCAGAGTGCTTAAAGGAATGAAGGGACAAGCCATGTGCACTGGGTAGAGCATACTAGGCAGAGAAAAGAGCAAGTGTAAAGGCCCTGAAGCAAGATCATGTTCAAAAGCTTCAGGAAGTTCAAGGATGCCAGTGGCTATAGCTAACGCCAACTGACATTGGTGGAGGGAGGAAGATAGGAGGTGAGGCCAGAGAGGCTAATAATGGAATCTGATCATAAAGGGCTTGCAGTTCCCTATAAAAAACATTGGCTTTAACTCTGAGATTGGAAGTCACTGAGGGGTTTCGGAGGAGAAGGATGACACATTCTGACATATTTTAAACCAACACGGAATTGCACTTGGGATACTTAGAATAGACTGTTATGTGGCCAAGGTAGAAGCAGGGAGTCCAGTTAGAAGGCAATTTCAGTAGTCTAGCTGAGAAGCTGCTCCATAAATGGTAGGTGATGATGATGGTTATCACAGTAATGATAGATGGTTAAAATATATTGACTATAGTTCATTATCTTTTATAAGGAAAAAAAGACAATTTAAAAACGGTATACAAAAGATTAAGAATTCATTTTTGTTAGAATGAAGACTATATGATAGTATAAAGTGACCCCCTCATCTTTGGGTACATTATAGCTATCTCTGCATGGTACCAAAATAGCTGGTGGAAAAGTTTAAATTTTAGTCATCAGATAAAAAAATAACAGAATACATTTGTTCAGCCATTTGAATACATTGATTCAACCATTTGTGGCTTTTAATTGAAGTCAAAATGAATTTAATGTCAAACCAAAAGACAGAAGAAAAGACGGGAAGGTGGAGGAAGAGGAAAAGGAAGAAGAGGAGGAAGTTCTTTCATCTGTTTGGTTTGTAGAAGACAAAGGAGGCAGTTTTCCAAAGGCTTATTGAAAAGTTGTTTTTTACATTTTTTAAAGTATGCTGCATGCCCAGCACAGAGCCCAACTTGGGGTTTGAACCCACAACCCCTGAGTTCAAGACCTGAGCTGAGATCAAGAGTTGGACACTCAACCAACTGAGTCACCCAGGTGCCCTGAAAAGTTTTTCTTTTTAATAAAATTGTTTTTTCCTATCCTATAAGAATATATGCTCATTACGAAAAAACCTAGGGAAATGGAAAATTAAGATATTGAGAGGCAAGAAATATTTCCCATCGTCTACCTCCCAAAGTCAACCTTGGCTTACATGGTATATTTCTTACTCTATTATTATTATTTTTTTAAGCATTTTAATTGTAATTCTCATAGAGCATATAGATTTATATTTAATTTTTCACTTAATACAAAATAAAATGTATTTTCCTTATGTTCTCAAATTCTTATAAATCATTTTAATTTCCAAACAATATATTCAATATATGTGTCATGATTTGCTTTCCTAATTTTCTATGCATAGACCATTTTAAAGGTTATTTTTATATTTCTAGATAGTGTCAGAGTGGCTATCTTTGTGGATAAAACTTGTATTCTGTATTTAAGAGTATTTTCTTAGGGTAGGTACTCAATATTGGAGTTGTTGAAACATTTTAAGACTTTCAAGTGGAATTGTTAAGTATAAGAATTAAAAAATCTATGAATAAAGGAATGAAAATGACAGAACTGCTAAGCAATAACTATGGTAAGAAACATGAAACTAGTCAAGATAGGTCTGTGTAAACCCTAAATTAAAGACTTTCCAGAGAAAGAATTTAGAGATTAATTAAGCTAAATGTCAAGAAAGGAAATAATGTATGAACCCCAAAGTGATTAAAAAGTTGTCCTGCAGAGTTCCGAATCAGAATATCATAGATCATGTAATGTCAAAACAGAGTTGGTCTTTTGTATTTTTATTCTTTTTAGCAGATTTATTTATTTATTCATGAGAGACACACAGAGAGAGAGAGGGGCAGAGACACAGACAGAGGGAGAGGTAGGCTCTTCGCAGGAGCCCGATGTGGGACTTGATCCCGGATTCCGGAATCATTACCTGAGCCGAAGGCAGCCACCCAACCACTGAGCCACCCAGGTGCCCTGATCTTTTTTATTTTTAAGTGGGCTCCATACCCAGCGCAGAGCCCAACACAGAGCTTGAACCTATGACCCTGAGATCAAGACCTGAGCCGATATCAAGAGTTGGACACTTAACTGACTGATCCACCCAGGAAACCCAGAGTTGATCATTTTTTTTTTGAGTTGATCATTTTTAAATGATTGTTTCACTGAGATCAAATGATGACAGTCTAGGTTTATCTTGAATATAGTTTTAAAATTGTCAATAAATGCCACGTATGATGCTTATTAATGAAATTGAAAATGCTGGCATTTAGTAATTAAAGTAGTCAATGTGAATTAAATAGTGTATCTGGATGTTAGATTATTTCTATTGTTTCAGATTTTGGCTGAAGCTCCAAAGCTGAGAACAGTGCAATGTACAGTACTGTGCGTACATTCTAAAGAAAGATGCTAGACGCATCCATGTAGGATTTGCTAAAAGAAAGAATAAGTCCAACCATCACCATCCGCCTCTAGCTTGTTTCAGAGAAGACAAGAAACTTTAAAAGGAATCATTTGAAGCACAGTTGTTAATATTGATGAGGCTTTGATTTTTTTTTCCTTCCTCTCCCCACACCAGGTAAAATGGTTCCTGAGATTAGAGATGCCTATAAGAAAGTCAGCTCACTGTCCCCCTCATCTGAAGGCTGGTGGGATAGCAAAAACTCTGTAGGCTCCTCATGGTGCGCTACCCAAGTGTCAGATGGTGGAAAAAAAAAAATTATTGAAACAGCATAACTAGTCTTCCCTGGATTTTGAAGTGAGGTAATAGTTTTGACATGGAGCATCCCATGGTAGCAGTGAGGACAGCTAACTCATCCAACACCTTGGCATGGCACTCATGCGTGAGTTTTAGTTTGGTCGGGTGATGTTTTAGAGGTAGTTAGATACATATAAGCCATCTTAAATAGAACCCAATATCTGAAAATTAGATAGTTCTTATAAGTGACTAGAGAGCTATGTGGTCTGCAAGAGATGTTATCAAGCGATGGAGAAAGAAGCAGCTTGATCAGAATTGGCATGGGACTATTCCAGGCCATTTAATAAGCTGGCTATTACCCTAATTTAACTTTAAAAAATGAAGGTAAATTTGTTGACAACTACTACCTATGGGGACATTTTTGAAAGCGCTCTAGCTCTTTCATGAATAATTTCATCTTTCATCTAGCTCAATAAGGCAACCTAGTTACAGTTGCCAGATAAAATACAGGATGACCAATATGTTGTTTACGTGAAATTCAATTTATCTGGGCGTCATGTACTTTTTACCCGTAAAATCAAGGATTTACTAAATTCTGGTCAAACACCATGTGTGCACTAACAAGCACACATGTTACATATGTGTCTCCTATGTACAGTAGACATTTGCTGTTTGTATAGACACAAGCATCAGATTTTAGTTAATTCCACATATCGTTTTTATATTTGTAAATAATGTATCATATATTATAGTAACATAATATGAGTTTTTATAGCCGCCCATGAGATAGATGCTGTTATTATCCTTATTTTACAGAGGAGGAAACCATGGTTTAGAGAGGTAAAAGAACTTGACCATGGTCACACAGCCAAGAAAAGGGCAAAAAAGGATTTCTACATAGGCTCGTCAGACTGCAGAGGCTGTGCTCTAACCACTTGTCCTCTGCCTGCCCCTTTATGCAACGTAAGCCAGAAGAGGAAGTAAATTGCTTCATTAAAACGTTCTGTGCATAGGGGTGTTTTAAATAAGAAGGGAAGGGAAAGTACTCCAAATGTTGAACAATAGGATCACAAGTATGATTTTAATTTGGGACAGACATTTCATCTTTCTCATACTGGTATAAAAATAAAGGTATGGCTCCAAGTATCTAATTTGTGAAAACATCAATTGTATAGACACATTTAAACCTCTTTTCTAAACAAGATTTCAAAAATAATGCCCCAGGTGAAATCTTCCTTTGGTAATGGAGTGTTAGCTTCCCATGTCCAACAGAAAAGAGTTTGCGTTTTGTATCTTAACCTTCATTGTTTATGTCTTTTTAAAAATTAATTCATGAATTTGCTGTTTCTTCCACACACAGATGCACTTGATTGTACTTGAATAAAAGGGGCCACACGTAAGAGCTGTAATTTTTCTGAAAGCATCCTCATTCTTTTCTTTTTCTGCTAAATAGGGTGGTATAATTTGTCCTTAATGGATATGAAATGAATATGGATTGTGAACAGGCAATTGAAATTGCCTTTATAATCATCAAATTATTCAGTCCCCAAAGATGTTATTTTTGTTACCCTCAAATAATTGAATGAAGTGAATGAAAACTCCCCTTCTCTTGCATTGCTAATTCACCAATCAAAGAATACATTAATCTCCATCTTGTAGTGGAAATGGAAGGAATTCTTTCAAGAGATGTTGACATAAGTATATACCATTGGGGATTCTTTTCTCCTTATTCTTTTGATATTTCTATTCATTCAGAATAATTTTAGTCCTATAGTGGTATTTTTTTCATAGTGGTATTTTTAAAGTTCAGATAATGACATGAATGTTGTTGTGTTCTTTCTGGCTCCATGTGCCATTTTTTTAAATTTTGCAATTCTGCTATTGTACGTTATTAAATATATGTCAAATTAAAAAACCCATTATTAACCAAATGATTTCTAGAATTACCTCCATCGTTCTGCTCTTCTTGCTCTTTAAGCCAGACTCCATCCAAAAAGTTGTTTCAAATGGAATATTGCTCAGCCATTAGAAATGACAGATACCCACCATTTGCTTCGACGGGGATGGAACTGGAAGGTATTATGCTGAGTGAAATAAGTCAATCGGAAAAGGATAAACATTATATGGTCTCATTCATTTGGGGAATATAAAATTAGTGGAAGGGAATAAAGGGGAAAGGAGAGAAAACGAGTGGGAAATATCAGTGAGGGTGATAAAACATGAGAGACTCCTAACTCTGGGAAACGAGCAAGGGGTAGTGGAAGGGGAGGTGGGCAGGCGGTTGGGGTGACTGGGTGACGGGCACTGAAGGGGGCACTTGGCGGGATGAGCACTGGGTGTTATGCTATATGTTAGCAAATTGAACTCCAATTTTTTTAAAAAGTTGTTTCAGTTGAGTTTCTGAAATACTAATTAACATACAGTTTTATTAGTTTTAGGTAATTAATATCGTGATTCAACAATTCTGTACATTTCTAAGTGCTTATCAAGATAAGTGTACTCTTAATCCCCATTATTTCACCCATCCCCCCACCCACCTTCCCTCTGGCAACCACCAGTTTGTTCTCTGTATTTAAGAGTATATTTTTGTCTTGTTTTTTTCTTTGTTTTATTTATTTTTGATTTTTTGTTCATTTGTGTTTTGTTTTTCAAATTCCACAATATGAGTGAAATTGTCCGGTGTTTGTCTTTTTCTGACTGACTTATTTCACTTAGCATTATACCCTCTAGGTCCATCCATGTTATGGCTGAGTAATATTCCATTGTGTGTGTGTGTGTGTGTGTGTGTGTGTGCGCGCGCATGCACGTAACCACCTCTTCTTTATCCATTTGTCTAGCGATGGACACTTGGGCTTCTCCCTTATTTTGGCGACTGTAAATAATTCTGCAGTAAACATAGGGTACATATATACTTTGGAATTAGTACTTTTATTTTCTTTGGGTAAATACCTGGTAATGGTATTACTGGATTATAGGGTAATTCTATTTTTAATTTTTTGAGGAATCTCCATACTGTTTTCCACAGGAGCTGTACCAATTTGCATTCCCATTAATGATGCATGAGGGTTCCTTTTTCTCTGTATCCTCTCCTGCACTTGTAATTTCTTGAGCTTTAGATTTCAGCCATGCTGACAGGTATAAAGTAATATCTCATTGCGGTTTTGATTTGCATTTCCCTCAAGTTAAGTGATGTTAAGCATCTTTTCATGTGTCTTTTGGCCATTGTATGTCTTCTTTGGGAGAATGTTGGCCTTCTGCCCATTTTTTATTAGATTATTTACTTGGTGTTGAGTTATATAAGTTCTTTATATATTTTGGATATTAACTCCTTATGAGATATATCACTAGCAAAAATCTACTCCCATTCAGTAGGTTGCCCTTTTGTTTTGTTGATGGCTTCCTTCACTGTTCAAAACCTTTTTATATTGGTGTAATCCCAATTGCTTAATTATACTTTTTTTTTCCTTTGCCTCAGGAGACATATCTAGAAGAATGTTTCTATAGTCTTTTCTATGGTCAAGAAATTATTGCCTATGTTTTCTTCTAGGAATTTTATGGTTTCAGGTCTCACATTTAGGTCTTTAATCCATTTTGATTTTATTCTTGTATATGATTTCATTCTTTTGTATGGAGCTGTTCAGTTTTCCCAATACCATTTGTGGAAGAGACTTCCCATTTCATGTTCTTGCCTCCTTTGTCATAGATTGATTAATCATAAAAGCACAAGCTTATTTCTGGACTCTCCGTTCTGTTTCATTGGTCTATGTGTCTGTTTTTGTGCCAGTATCAAACTGTTTAGATTCCTACAAACTTTGAATTATATCTTGAAATCTGGGATTGTGGTACCTCCAGCTTTTGCAAGATGGTAGTTTCAATGACATGTATGGACATATAGCCTATTTCAAGCAAAAAAAAAATGAACGTGATAGAACAAACTATCATGTATCATTGATAAAGCAAGCAATTGGTACTGTGAAAATTCTATTTGAACATCCCTTTCCAGTAGCAATATTTGTCCCCTGCCCTCTGTTCCCTGGATGGACATAGGTTTATTTCAGGTTGACTCCACCAATCTTGTCTATCTTTCTGAGTCATCAAAATTGTTAAAATGCATTAAGTTTCAATAGTTCTTTTTCTTAACCTACTAATGCAGTTTTTGTTTTTTTATCGAAGTATAGTTGATACACAATGTTACATTAGTTTAAGGTGTACAACATGGTGATTTGACACTAATGTAATTTTCGAAATTTTTTAATTGCTGTGTAATTTTTTATGTATCTGAATAATGATTGAAAAAAAATAAACATTATTTGTAAAGGAAAGAATGTTATGTTTTAATGATTGTTGGCTAGATGCCAGGTGTTGTAGAATGTATTATGCATGTGGTGTCTCCTCTAATGCTTATATCAACCTTCTGAAATACATATCCGCAGATGAAGAAAAAAACAGGCTTAAAGACAACAAACCACTTGCTCAAGGTTACACAACTGCTAAGAAGTATAATCAGGAGTTGAGGTTTGGTCTCTCTGAGTAAATCTCTGTGTTTTACCTCCTACATAAAGCTGACTCTGAGTCATTCAAACTATGAAGCTTGAATCGACTGCCTACTGACCTTTTGTTCAAGGACACATTGTAGTGTCAAAACATGCCAAACTGTTCAATAAGTGCAATAAAAATTAGGTTCACCTAGTTTACATGAAAAATAACCAGTCGACTGATTTTTTTCCTTAGAATATATTTATAGATTGTACAGATGAAGCCCTTGTATGTATAGATCCAGAGAACATTATGCAAAATGACAAAAGTGATTCATGAATTCTCCTAAGTCTATATATCTGAAAGAGACACAAAAGATGCGCCATTGATTCTGTGTGTGTTGTCTCTCACTGCTGTGCCTGCAAATCTTTAGTAAGTGTTGGGGATTATGATAACTGTAATCCATTGCCAGAGAGATTACTTGCTTAATGTCTTCATTTTGCTTGCATGTGTATATTTTTGATACCAGGTAAAGTTTTTTAGTAAGTGGTATCTAAGTTTGACCCTTTAAGCAAGGGGTTTGCTGAGTTTTATTTTTTTATTTATTTATTTATTTATTTATTTATTTATTTATTTATTTATCAGAGAGAGAGAGAATGTACAAGCAGGGAGAGTGACAGGCAGAGGGAGAGGAAGAAACAGACTCCCTGCTGAGCAGGGAGCCACTGGTGCAACACCGGGCTCGGTCAAAGGACTCCAGGGTCATGACCTGAGCTGGAGGCAGATACTTAACCGACTTAGTCACCCAGGTGCCCTGGGGTTTGCAGAATTCTTTTGTAAAAGGCCAAATAGTAAATATTTTAGGGTTTGGGGTCAATACCGTATCTGTCGCAACTACTCAACTTTGCTTTTGAATTGCAAAAGCAGTCATGGACAGTACATAAATGAATGGGCATGGTTGTGTTCCAATAAATACAGGTGGTGATCTGGATGTGGCCAAAGAACCATAGCTTGTCAACTTTTGCTTTATACCATGATCTGATATGGTGTACATTCACATACCCCACATATGTGCACATTCATACATAAACACACACCACACTTTTTACTGGAAATGAACTGTTACTGTGATGCCTTCTTGTAATAGCTATTATAACCTGAATCTTACATGAGATTGCTCATAACGTGCAGTTACAGATTGTTTAATTCTTTCCTAAAGTTAGCGCCATTCTTCTGAATAAACTCCTGGATAATTAAAATGAAAGTTGGTTTCATTGTATTTGAGAAAGGGATTGTAGGCAATAGGTTACAGTTCTCTTCAGTTTTAATTGAAAACCAAGTTAAATTAGCTCTACACTGGCATGGTTCTATAAAGGAGTTCATTATAAGCATTTGTAAAAGTAATGCATGGTCTAAGGGTTCTTTTCTATTTATACTATTGCCATAATTAAGAGTCTGTCCATATTTTAAAAGGCTAGTTTAAAGCTTTTCCAATTTAGCCTTATATATTCTCTTCAGTTTAAAACGTGGTAAATAAAAATGACCCTGGGTTGGGGTGGGGATGGAGAGTGGGGACTTGAGAACATTTGTTTTCTAAACTAATTAGTCTCCTGGGCTATTAGATATGGGTGCTTATGTTGTTTTATGTTTTATGGTTAAGAATTCTAAACATTAAGACCTGATTTTTAAGTTTAGCAAAAGTCCACATATTAAGTGACTTACTTAAACGTGAGCATTTCCGGCTTTTGTTCTAAATATGCGACTTTAGATTTTCAAAATGTTTCCAAGGGAATTCTAAGGAATACTCTGACAATGCACTTGGCTTTGAAATAATAGCTTGAAAACAATGCCCCAAAACAGATCTAGAGTGTAGAACTCTAAAAGGCAGAATTAGCATCATGCCTAAGGGAAGATGTAAGAAGCTTTTGGGTAAAATGGGCACATCAGTGAGGAATGTACATATGTGGCACTTTTCTCCGATCAAATATCTGCCAGTTTTAAGATATAAAGCGTAATGGAATGTTTGAGTTACTGGAAAAAAAATAGAGCATTAGAGTACTTTATAATGACAATCAACCTACACAATAAAGTTGGACAATGTCGTATATCTCCATTTCTTTTTCTTCAGACATATTTACAAGGTTATATAACTCAAAACATAATCAAACATACACGTAACATAAGCTTTGCTTAACATGCCAGCTCAAAATATTTGAAAACCCACTTCCATAGCATGGTGTTCAAGGCCCTCACAATCTAACTCCAGCCTTCCTTTCCTGCCTTATTTTTTGTTCAGGGCTACCCTGTACTGTTTACTCCAGCCAAGTAGGATTGATTTCCTTTTTATGAATATGCCCTGTTCTTGGCCCTTTCTTCTTCTTCCACATGGAAGCGAAATTTTAGAAAAAAAAAATGGATGAAGCTACTCTTAAAAGTGAGTGGAACTGATTAATTTTACCTCTAGGATCAAATGTCAATAAGACACATTTTACAGATACAGCTTCAGAATCAATCTTTGCTTGCTTGCCAGACATCAAAAGCATGAAATGTTTCAGTCACCACTACATAGTTGTTTTTTTTTTTTATCCACTAGTGTATAAGACATTTTCTCCTTTATTCAGTGCTGTCAACTCTGCTATCTTGGCATGTAAATGCTTTTCAGACTTAAGGGGTTTATTTGTTAAAACTTGGGAAAGTCTCAATTGCGAGACTCTTGAATGGAAGCTTTTGAGGATATGGATGCATACTTGCATTAGGAACAAGTGTGATCTCTTATTTATGGCCTTCCTGGCTTGTTCCCTATTTTGTTCTCCGTCTATATGATGAAGACCATTTCTTGTGATGGCAATTGAGAAATGGGATATGAGAGCTGAAGAGAACATGTTCGTCAGAGTTGGCCAGCACCCTAGCTCCCAAGGAAACCTCAAGATTTTCTCGGCCTCAAGCTCTACCAGTAGTGGGCCAGTGATGGGAAGAGGAATCCTAAATGAGGTTTGGGAAGAGCAGAAAGTGTGCATGGCAGTAGGACATTTAGTGGGAGAAGGAAAGGGATTATAAAAAACAATCTCAACAGTAGATATTTACTGAATGTTTTACTATTTGCCAGGCAGAGTGCTCAGTGCTTTACCCAATTATCCCAATTAAAACTCGACAACAGCCCTAAGAGCTGGCTGCTTTTCGTTCATACTACTTTAGACCTAGGGAAATGGAGGCCTAGAGAGAATATACTCACTGAGTTCTTGCTACGTGCAAACACTGTTCTAAGTGATTTATGTCTATTATTTAATCTTCATAACAGCTCTGAGGTAGATGCTATTATCTCTGTTTTACAGATGAAAAAATTATGGAAATCTACACCTACTGATTCATGAGCTTGTACTCTTAATCCCTGTACTATCTGGTAGCTTAGCTTCAAGTTGTTTTTTTTTTTCTTTTATTGGAATCTTGTATTTTGTCTGTATTGCTTAGCACTATCTGATTATCTGTTCATGTCTGTATGTACATCTTTGGGCCCTCCTGAAACGAACATCTTACTACATCCTAGTAGTAAGCTTCCTCCTGGGGCACCCTAGTAGGACCAGGGTGGGGGACCCAGAGCAAGGAGGCCTTGACTGGTGGCATGTAGGCCTTTGAGAAAAGGATTCTTGCTTTCCCAGGCTGCCTCCCTCAGTCTGGTGGTAAGATTCAGAAGGATGATTAGGAGACATATTTCCCTATTTGGGATGGGTGAAGCTTAAACTTTTTCTGATTTTGCTTGATATGTTTTTTTTTTATTTAAATTCAATTTGCTAACATATAACACCCAGTACTCATCACATCACGTTTGTCTTAATCTTAGACGCTGCCTGCCATGTACCTGTTTTCTGTTCATTTGATAAATGTTAATCTTTGAATTGAGTGATCTTTCCTAAACAAAAAAGAATCAGGAAAATTATGAATTAATTTCTTTTTTAAAAAACAAAGATCATGGAACACAATCCAGAGTTAGACCAATTAGTATATGTGCCTTCTGCTATTAAGAAGCTGATTTCTCAGGCAGAGTTGTTTTCAAATAATGTAGTTGGGGACATTTTCATCAGTTTCACTCTGACAGACCATCTGTTGGCTGTCAGCCACGGGTTTTTGCCTCCAGTAAGTACTGTCATTTTATAAATTATGCACTATTTTTACTTGTAGTTATATGAATGACATTGAACACTTGAATGGAACTTCCTTGTTATTGTACTAAGATTCAAAGTTTCCTGATTATGAAGTTAGATAATGTAGTGGCTCAAATATAGAATGTGTTCAGAGTACTTTATTTTCCTTAAGTGTGTTTCCCTCTCTCTTCTTCCTCCCTCCCTCCCTCACTTCCTTCTTTCTCTCTTCCTTCCTTCCTTCCTTCCTTCCTTCCTTCCTTCCTTCCTTCCTTCCTTCCTTCCTTCCTTTCTTTCCCCCTACTGGGTGATAGATTTTTCTTTAAAAAAAATTTATTTTAACAACAAATTTTAAAGCATACAATCCCCAAATAACCTGAGTTACTTTACTATTGTTAATCACAAATTATATATTTTTTTTAAATTCTGTGACTTTTTGGGGCCCCAGGGTGGCTTAGTCAGTTAAGCATCCGACTCTTGATCTCAGCTCAGGTCTTGATCTCAGGTTTGTGAGTTCAAGCTTTGCATTGGGCTCCACACTGGGCATGGAGCCTACTTTAAAAAAAAAAAAAAAAACTTCTATGACTTTTTAAAACTATTGAGGAATAATTGACAAATATAATTGTATATATTTAAAGTGTACAATGTGATGATTTGTTATACATTGTGTTTGTTACCAAGATCAAGATAATTAACAGATCCATCATTTCATATAGTTATTTTTTGTGTGTAGTGAGAAAGTTCTAGACCTACTCTCAGCAAGTATTTTAAGTATTTAATACTGTATTATTAACTGTAGTCACTATTTTGTGCATTAGATCCTCAGAACATATTCTTATAGTTGAAAGTTTGTACTCTTTGACCTGTATCACCCCATTTTCCCCTCCTTCCAGCCCCTGGCAACCACTATTCTATTCTCTATTTTTATGAAATATGCTTTGTTTTTAGATTCCATATATAAGTCATACTATATAATATTTGTCTCTATGTCTTATTTTGCTTAGCATAATGCCCTCAGGTTTCATCCATGTTGTCACAAATGGCAGGATTTCCTTCTTTCTATGGCTGAATAATACACGATCAGATAGACAGAAATCTCGCATTACTTTATCCACTCATCTGTCAAGGACCCTTTGGTTGCTCTTGTATCTTAGCTATTGTGAATAAAGCTTCAATGGACATGGGCATGCAAATAGCTCTTTAAGATACTGATTTCAGTTCCTTTGGATGTATACCTTAGGAGTAGGACTGTTGGATTATATGGTAGACTGAGTATCAAACTATCCCCTCCACAAAGGTTTCTGTTTTTCAAGTCACATAGCATTAATTTGTAGGTTTTGTCAGGACTGATAGCGTTTGGGCTACAATCTCTAAAAAAGAGTCATTTATGCTTTGCAAACTTGGGAGTGTCATTTATGGACAATCTTTATTTTTTTTAAAGATCTATTTATTTGTTTTAGGGAGAGAGAGAGAGAGAGCAGTGGGGAGGGGCAGAGGGAGAGGGAGAGAGAGAATCCTTAGCGGAGCCCAATGGAGGGGTGGATCTCAGGACTCCAAGATCATGACCTGAGCTGAAATCAAGAGTCAGCTGCCTAACTGACTGAGCCACCTAGGTGTCCCTGGACTATCTTTTAAATTATGCTAGTCACATACTGTTTATGTGTAAACAGAGATTAGAAACCAGGCGAAATAGTTGACTTTTTTGGTGAATATCATAATCATCTAAGACCTGCTTTTCTACTTCAAGGAATAGTGTATCGGGCAGGTTTTTTGATAGCAAGCAGCAGAAGCTGGCTCTTGCAAAAACAAACAAAAAACAGAGAAAGTCATTGGGAGGATCTCAGGGGCTCATAGAATTAATGAAACAGTGTAGGAGGATCAAACTTGGGAAATGGTGGGCAGGTAGGCATTTGTGGAAGAGCCAGTGAGAGGACAGCACATCTACTGTCTCCCCCTCATGTTATGTAAGACTCTCCTACTCTTGATCATTATTGCTACTCCTGATGGAACACCACAACATTCATTAGGAAATGATCTGAACTGAACTTTCATCTTTATGCCACTTATTCCAGATTCAAATTTTAGCTGGAAATGTCCTTTTAGCCCTCCCTTACTGTGTACCCAAAGCCACTGCCAGAGAATTAAAAGAGCAACACTGCCCCACTTGGTTCCTAATTAGGAGGGCAGGAAAAACAAAGAATTACATAAGGATTACATCTATTGGGGGGATTTACCCCTAAAAGGAAGATGCTAGGGGCTCTGGGGTGGCTTAGTTGTTTAAGTGTCTGATTCTTGATCTTAGCTTCAGGTCTTGATCTCAGGGTCATGGGTTCAAACCACACCTACTTAGAAAAAAAAAGGAAAGAAGCTAGATAGATAAAAAGAGATCTAATATTCACTACACACCAGTTGATAGTAATAATCAATCCCATTGAGTCTTATATAAAACTGACTCTATTCTTACAGAAACAAGTCATATTTAGATTTTTACTATGCAGGTTTTTTTCAGCTTGAAAAAGAGCAGTCTTAATTTGTGATTTTTTTCTGTTTATATGAATGCCTTAACAAACAGTGGGATACATTTAAAAGGGCTCAGTAGTTGGTAAACTTGAAAAAGCCATAATTAACAGTCAGACAAAACTAAGCTCTTTTATCTTTGCCAGCTGTGTGATCTTGAATAAGTTCCTTAATGTCTCTGGGCCTCAATTTCCCTATTTGTAAAATGCAAATAATGCTCCCTGTTCTATATTTATTATGAGGATCACATGATATAATGAACGTGTGCTAAGTACACTGTATTTGGCATACAACTTAATAAATGATAGTACTGTCCCCGTACAGTAAATATAAGTCACTCACTTCATATACACAAGTTCACAAATTAATGTCATTCAGTTTTTTTAGCTCAGTTTTTAAATGTATTTTATTCCATCTGACCATGTAATTGATAGGATTTTTCTACTTTCTCTAACTTTTAATATAATGTTTTATTGCCTTTAGTGACTTTTCTATGGGCTTAAGTAAAGTTGAGGAATAGTATCATCATGTTGAATTACTGCCGATTTACCTCCCTAACAGTCTGTTTTAACAAACTCCCAAAATACAGATGCAAGTAGTATTTTTTTGTTTTGGTTTTCTGGGAGAAAATGACTTCAGTGCAATTGTTATTATTCACAGGACTTAAGAACTCTTGTACTCTGTGCAGACTTTCTTTATTGTTTTTTCTTCTTTCCTATGTTTTTAGCCTCACATTTGATCAACCTTTTAATCTCTGCCTTGTTGAAAATCACTTCATGGGCCTTAATCATCTATGCTGAATAATAATTGCCTAGGAATTTTAGAAATTATTCCACGTTGAAACCATTTAAATCATCACTGTCTTCTTTGGTAAATTCCTTTAATATTTCTATTTTCCCCCTTTAATATTTCAATGATTCAAGAGTTCAGATTTTTCTAAAGGCTAAAGTGTTCTTGTTTGATATATTCTCCATCCCCTGCTTAAGTTCCTAACCTGCATCCCTATCTTAGACAACTAATTAGCAGTTTAGGAAATATTGTCTGATGCCGAACAAGTCTTCTGTGTTCTTTTTGTACCTTTCCCCCTGCTCAGGGACTCCTGTTCTTCCTTAATCTTTCTCTGAATTGTTACTGATACTTGGGAAGCTTGTTTGATGTGGCTTTGCTATACACAGTTGTGGAATTTGGGCATCAATAATGTGGTAACATGCATATTACTTATTATTGTGATATGCTTTGCTCTGGTCAATACCAAATAAAGAATATTACTGCTCAGATCACATTTACATCAGTCAAATATTTTCACAATACTGATAACAGAGTGTATTATGTTGAAGACAAAAATAGCAGTCTGAGGGCTTCAGAAGGCTGGAGATTAACTTCCTTCTCTACACAGCCACCTACCTCTTAGATCCCGGCATTAGAGATCCCTAGGAGATATGTTGCGAGGCTCAATCTAAATTGGTAAATAAAAATAAATAAATAAATAAATAAATAAATTGGTAAATAATCAATGTCTAGTGGATTTCAGTATGCCATTTTATCACAAATTTGCAAAGGAAATGATGGATGCTGTGCTGGGAAATGTGTAGCAACTGGCTTGGGGGTTGAGTGGGTAAAGTCCTGATTTGTAGCATTTGCTGATTTTCATGGTATAAATATTTCCAACATAACCAATTTCAAGCTACCAATACGACATTGAACGTAGATTTGGAAAAATAATAACAGCCAAGACTCATGAAACAGTAAGAGCTGGCTTCAGCACGCCACTGCATATATATTTAAACCCCTCCATTTTTCAGGAAACAAAAACATCATACCATATATGATCAGCAAAGATAATAACCTCCACAGTCAATATCAAGTATTACAATTTAACTATTGCTCTTATGTTTAAAATCAAAAGCCACATATTATATTGCTCAATTCATGGTTCAAAATCTTTCAAAGGAGTGAAACAAAAAGGAGTACTTCTTTTTGAAGTGCAATCTACGGAAAAGCTACTTCACAGACTAAGTAGCAGAATGTTGTTATGATCATAAGCCAGATGTTGCTTTTTCGAAATGGGAAAAGGTCAGTGGGAAAATGAAGCCACTTTGATTGGGTTTTTCTTCACTTGAGATAATACAAAACTAGAGTATGTTAAGTGACTTTACATGTCATATAAAACAAAAACCCTTGCCTTGGACTTTTCAATCTGCTTAACACATTTTGTTAGTGAAGATACTACACAGTTTGAAGCTTACATGTATCCTTTTCATATTTGGTGTGCTAAGAATCTCCGGGCTACCAAGGGAAAACGTACCATGCAGACAGACAATAGTTTGAGCTTGTAGGAGAACAGGCTTTCCCTGATCTTACATGTTTTACACTCACTTGCATGGTAGGTGCTGTGGCGCTGACCAGTTGCATTGAGAGAGCCAACAATGTTTTGCAAGAGCTGTCCTCTCTGTAAGCCCCATCTCACCAATTTCTTTAAAGCTTCATTGCCAGAAACTTATAACACAGCAGGAATAGAAGGATTCTTGGAGCTTATGATTGTGTGGGGAATCTAATGGGAGGCATGATTGCTGAAATCACAAGTGACGTGATATGGACAGGCACTGAAAAAAAAAAGTTTCTCTTAAAGTCTAGTATTCCTTCCACCTTATTCAGTATTCCCTTTGTCCGGACCCTTGCCAACATAGTGGGGTAATGTGCAGTTTTGAATATCTCCCTACTACTCGTTCCATGTCAAAACTCCTCCTCAGTCTTTAGGTTGCTTAATTTGTAGCTGACTCTCACCAGTTAGCTGATTCCGAGTTTGGAATCCTCGTAGTGCATTGTCACAAATCCAGCATGCCCTCAATTCTGATTCCTGAAATGTGCTCAAAGCAAGTGCTCGTTTGCTTCAGGCTCACTTGCTTCATATAAATAATAACACCACCACCACAGTAATAGTATTCTCATTTGAGTGCTTGCTGGTATTATTTATTTTTAAAGTGCCCTCTAGTGTTATACGGTTCCTTTAAGTCCTCACCACAGCACTGCACACAGGTGTTATTATCTTGATTTTACACACAGAAAACTGAGACTTACTGGGGTTCAGCAGACAAATGAAGGAGCCCAAACCTGAATTCAGTTTTATCTGGCTCCAAAGCATGTCATCGTCAACTCCTTAAGTCACTAAACCCTTAGTGACCTGGGGGTCACAGCTTATAGCAATGGCATAGCTTCAGAAAGGAAAAATGGTGGCAGGAGACAATTTGTTTCCCACAATTCTCTTGGATAATGTCTAATTTTTTAAAAGTACGAGTAATACCAAGTTTTTGGGGGGCAAACAGCAGTTAACAAGATAGCTCCAAATGAGTTTGTGAAGAGAAAACTGAACTCTTTTAACGAACACAAGAGTGAGAGGTCAAGATGAATGTCTTCTCTGTTTTTTGGGGCATATTTGCTACTGTGACTTGTTTATTTTGAGCTGTCCTAGAATACCACAGAACATAGCTACAGAGTTCATTTTAATTTCTTGAGACCTCTCACTGGGGAAATCTCTGATGCATTCGAGGACTGTAGCACTACAAAGGTTCTTAGTTGATTTTGTCATTTGATATAAATGTAATGATGGTAAATACATTGATGTAATAGCATCCACCATCTCTCTGGCTCTTCACCTTGGGCAAGATGCACGTCTTTGTGACTGTTCATTGCACGCTTGTTTCAGAAAATAATAGAGAAAAGAGACGAACAGGAGGAGTAAAGATCAACTTTTCAAAGTTCCCTCCAAGACTACGTAGGACAATGTCATGTTGTTTGCTAGGGGGCAGTGGGCTGAGAGGGAGAATTTTTACAGTATGTCTTTTTCTACCCATTGAATTTGTAATCATTTAATGGATGTCCTATTCATACTCCAGCATTTCATAACATAAAATTAAACTTTATGAAATATAAATCTTCCTGGCTGAAAGATAGGACTATTGGAACTGGAGACCTTAAAACCATGCTGGGCACTGTTCTGTCTTCTGGTTTGTGACCAAATTCTTTTGTGTATCAAATAAAGAGGTACCTGGGGCTAAGGATATAATTGGCAGAAACATGATCTGCACACATTCTTAAAACCCACCATAAGTTGAAAACAATTTTTGAGTTAAACATTGCAGCTCGAAAACATGGAAAGGGCTTTGCACGTGGTAGATGTCATCAGATGTTTTGGGTCATTGGAGTAAATAAATAATCCCCTAAATCTGTGTTTTTCTATCCTCATTCTATCACTCCATATGTCTTCATTTTCATAAAACAACGGAAAACAAGACTTCATGAATGTTCACCGCAAGACATAAAATGATAATAAGGCCTTGGTTAGTTTTAGTCTTACTTCCCCCTTCATCTGATCTTTAAAAGAGAGTAGGAAAGAAACTAATTCTTTGAGATAGCTGAACCAGAGCCAGGCACCATAAGGGGCGCTTTACATAAATTACCTCATTTAATCTTCATAATACACTAAGAAGTAAATATAATCTTTTTACAGGTGATAAAACTTAGGCTCATAAATGTTCAGTTTAACATGACCCAGATCACACAGCTATTACATAGAACAGCTGAGGTTTGAGTTGAGTTTTAGCTGGTTTTCCAGTCAGTTACAATGATGACAAGGACCATAATAATTACTATTTATTTAGTGCTTTCTGTGACATGTCAGTTCTAATCTTCTCCCAAATCCTTGAAGTTATGTATTATTATCCACATTTCACAGATGACCCAAAAGTGAAGCTTAGATCATGTAAGCTGTCCAAGTTCACAGCTAATATGTTGATAGTGGATATATGAATCTAGATTTGTGTGTCTACAAAGCCTACGCTTTTCCACATAGTACTCTACCTCTAAATACAGGTATAAAGTAATTGGTAATAGCAAGAATCGTATCCAGACTCTAACCTCATACATATCTCCCACCCAACACACACATACTCACATACACAGATGGATGGAGGAAGAGTGGCCATTTAAAAAAAAAGGGGGGGTGAGTTTATAATCTAATATCATGAAATAAAAACCAATATCATTATTCTAATTGGGCAATTAAATATAGAAAAATCCATTACATCTTCATTTTAGTATCTTCCCATTTGAAGGTTATTTTTATGTCCCTAAGAAAGAAAAAACATGTTATGAAATGTTAATTCTGTTTTGCATCATTTAGGTTTACAGAGTCTTGTGGTTTGAGAAAAATCATGTAACATATTGATATAGCAAGGTCTATAAGATAATATTATGGATAAAAACAGGAAATTAAAATGCTAGGTTTGTACAATATTTTTCAATGAGAATAAAGTGAATGAAGGAAATATATATATTTATTTTTATATATTTTTATTTTATTTTTATTATTATATTATTAAATATATATATTTATATTTATATATTTAAATATATATTTCCTTCATTCACATATATATCCTTCATTCACACATATATATATATATTTAAACTAGTTCAAAAATAGCAAAAGCCATTGTCAACGAAATACAGTTTCTTTTCTTTAAATTTTTTTTTTAGTATAGTTGACACACAATGTTAGTTTCAGGTGTATAACAGTGATGCAACATCTCTATACGTTATGCTATGCTTACCACAAGCATAGCTACCATCTGTCACCATACATAGCTATTACAGTACCACTGACTCCATTTCCTTATGCTGTGCTTTTTATACCCCTGACATTCATTCTATAACTGGAAGCCTAGACATCCCACTTTCCTTTACCTATTTTACCCATCCCCCTACCATGTTTCCCTCTGGCAACCATCAGTTTGTTTCCTGTATTTATGTCTGAGTCTACTTTTTGTTTGTGTATTCGTTTGTTTTTAGATTCCACATATGAGTAAAATCATATGGTATTTTTCTTTCTTAGTCTAACTTATTTCACTTAGCATGAAATGTACTTTCTTAATTCAGATCAATGACTCTTGATTACATCAAGTGTAATGGAAGGGAAAAAGGCCTTTGCATAAGTCATTTTCTAAACATTACTATCTCATAAGAATTATTTTGTTTTAAAATATAAGCAATTATTCCAGTATTGACAAAAATCCAATTTCTTGGTATATTTTCATTAATAGATCAGAGGAGTTACCCGGAATGACAAAAGCAAAAACAATAAAAAACTAATATTTGAAATATATCAAGATAAATGAAAATATAGTAACACTTCACCAAACTAGAAATCTCACTTAATGGATAATACAGTCAGGAACCCATCATTAAATCAAAAGGATTTGAAAGTGGCCAAAGAGAGGTTGTGATGTCCAATAAAGTTAATGAGTCTCAGTAATAGTATAGTTTCTCTTGTTTGTATTCAGTACCTCTTTATCTTATTTCAAGTACAATAATAATAAATGTGGGTTATCTCATTTCTGAATCCACCCTACCTTACAGGCACCAAATTAGAAGTGGGAAAAGTTTCTAAAGGTTGGGATGTTGACTGAAGTAAGTAGTAATAATTGTTAGTAAATAGAATCTAGGAAAACTATTAAAACATACCTCTAAGCTACCTAGGGCAAAAAACTCTCCCTCTCTCTCTCTCTATATATATATATATAGAGAGAGAGAGAGAAAGATTATATATATATATATATATATATATATATATATATATATATATATATCAAAAGCCTACAGGAGCCCAAAATTATGTTCTATTGAAGAATAATAAGTGGTATTCATGGTACCCTAAGGCAGTGGGAAATGGTTAACTTCCATTCAGTTTTCTTATTTTACAAAGGCCCTAAGAGTACACTGTTTCAGAATATTTATATAGTAAATGATTAAAACCAAGTATTTGAGCTTAAAGTAATAAGCCTTCAACTATCTAGAAAACCACATGGTTTAGAACAACTGAGGCTGAAATATTGGCACTCACCGATGAACCCATACTTATGTCAAAGAAGTTTCTTTTAATATCGGAAGTGTTGGGATCCCTGGGTGGCGCAGCGGTTTAGCGCCTGCCTTTGGCCCAGGGCGCGATCCTGGAGACCCAGGATCGAATCCCACGTCGGGCTCCCGGTGCATGGAGCCTGCTTCTCCCTCTGCCTGTGTCTCTGCCTCTCTCTCTCACTGTGTGCCTATCATAAATAAATAATAAAAAAAAAAATTTAAAAAAAATAAAAAAATAAAAAATAAAAAAAAATAATATCGGAAGTGTTTTCTGTAATCACTAAAGAATTAGTGAACCACAAAGAAGTTGGATTAAGTGGTATGTGTGAAATTGTACTTGTTAGCAAAAGATGACACTTTGCAGTAGTCGCTGTGCATCTATGGCACTGCCTTGAATCCAAAGAAGTGGCTTGGCAGAGAGTGGAAGGGGGTTTGCATTTGGAAAAACAAATGGGAGACAATTGAAGAACACGTTCTTTCAGGTCCTAAGATTGCCACCCTGACTGTTCTGCATTAATCAGGAGTTAAGCTCTCTCTGCCTTTCAAGCTTCCTGGAGAGACAACAACTCTTCTTACAGGTGCTCTTGAACTCATTTTCCTGCTTTAGGGATAAATCCACCTAGCACTGCTGGCCATTGGACTTCACTGGCTGGCTCTGGGCTGGTCCAGTGCCCCTGTTGTTTTCCTGTGCAAACGTTATACCCTCCTAGTCTGCCCTCCATTGATTTGGGAGTTGTCATGATTTGAGAACTTGAGAAACCACTGTCCTTTTTATCTGTTTCAAAAGGGATATGTTTTGTTCTGTATAGTCAAATTATGCTTTGAAAGTTCAGAAGAGGATAAAGGGCAAAGTCCCCGAGAGGAGCAATGTGTCTGTGACTGCGAATCAAGTTATAAATTGCTAGTGAACTTTAACAGAAGCAGACAGATTGGTTTAAATAAAAGCAACAATAAAAATGCACATGTTTTTAAAAATGCACATGTTGCTGTGGGGGAGCTATGGGTGACCATGAATCAAGTGGTCTTTTCTGAGGAAAGAATATCAGGAAATGGTAGTGTTGGGAAGGACAAAGTGAGAAACAGAAAAGGTAAAAAAAAAATTGTGGCCATCGTAACACTGGGCCTCAGCTTGTATTATGCCATGGGGAGTACTGACATGACATTTTCTCAGTTTTGAATCAGAGAGGATGATATATTCCATTGTGTTGGCAGTTCAGTATGGATCAGCAGTAGTTACTATTTTTAACAGATATATGTGTGTGTGTGTGTGTGTGTGTGTGTATGTATATATATAATTGCTGTACGAAGAACAGAACATCTTTAACACATACAATTTGATAAGTTTGGACATATGCAAATATCGCTGATACCATCACCATAATCAAGGTGAGAGACATATGCAACACTTCCTAAAATTTCCTTATGTCTCCTTGTTTTTGTTTTTGCTTTGTTGTAATAATAATACTTAAATACAATTTGAACAACAGCATATTTGAACAACACTACAGACCAAATGGACCACACAGGCATCTACAGAGTTTCCATCTAGGAACAGCAGAATGCACATTCTTCTCAAGGGCACATGCAGCATTCTTTATGACAAATTGTTTGTTAGGCCACAAAACAAGTCTTAACAAACTAAAAAAGGTTGGAATGACATTCCCAACCACAACGGTGTGTAGCAGGAAATCAGTAACAGGAGCAAAACGGGAAAATTCACATGCATGTAGAGTTAAGCAACACATTCCTGAAAAACCAGTGGGTCAAAGAAGAAATAAAGGAGAAATTAAAATATATATATATATATATATATATATATATATATATATATCTTGAGACAAATGAAAATGGAAATACAACATACCAAAGCTTATGGGATGCAGCAAGAGCAGTTAGTTATAAGAGGAAAGTGTAAAGCTGTCAACACCTACATGAAGAAAAAAATAAAAATGTCAAATCAACAATCCAAATTTACATGTGAAGGAATTAGGACAGGAGAGGAGAACAAACTAAATGTGAGGTTAGCAGAAGAAAAGAAACGAAGATTCAGCAGGAAGAAATTAAATAGAGAATAGAAAAAAAATAGAAAAGATCGGTAAGATGAATAGTTGGCTTTTTGTTTAGAAGATAAAAATGACAAACTGTAGATTGACCAAATAAAAAAGCAAGAACTCAAAGGAAATTATGAATGAAAAAGAGACATTATAACTGATACCACAGAAATACAAAGGATCATAAGACACTACTGTGAATGACTAGATGCCAACAAATTAGATAACCCAGAAGAAAGGGATACATTGCTAGAAACATACCACTTACCAAGACTGAATCATGAGAAATAGAAAATGTGAACGGACTAATAATGAGTAATGAGGTAGAATCAGGAATTAAAAACCTCCTCGCAAAGAAACACCTAGGACCAGACGGTTTCACTGGTGAATGTTACCAAACAACTAAAGAAGAATGAACACCAATCTTTCTCAGACTCTTCCAAAAAATTGAGGAGTAGGAAACACTCTCAAAATACATTAGGAACTCATGCAACTCAGTTGCAAAAAAAACCCCACATCACAATCTGATTAAAAAATGGGCAAAGGACCTAGACATTTTTTGAGAGAAGACCTACAGATGGCCAATAGGTATATGTAAAGGTGTTCAACATCATTAATCATCAGGAAAATGCAAACCAAAACCACACTGAGATATCACCTCACATGTGTTAGAATTGTTGTTGAAAAGGCAAGAGAAAAAAAAAAAAGTCAAGAGATAACAAATGTCGGCAAGGATGTGAAGAAAGGAGAACCCTTGTATGCCGCTGGTGGGAATGTAAATTGGTACAGCCAGTATGGGAAACAGTATGGAAGTTTCTTATTACATCAAAAATAGAACTACTATATGATTTTGCAATTCCACTTCTGGGTATTTATCTAAAGGAAATTAAATCACTATCTCGAAGAGGTATCTGCCCCCTACCCTGTTCATTGTAGGATTATTCAGAATAGCTAAGACACAGAAACAATCTGTCAGTTGACAGATGAATGGATAAAGATAAGTGGGTGTATGCCAATGGATGGCCACAATGGATATATCCAAGCATATATGCAATGGATTATTATTCAGCCTTAAAAAAGAAGGAAATCCTGCCATTTGTGACAACATGGATACAACTCGAGGGTATGGGGCTAAGTGAAATAAGTCATACAGAGAAAGGCAAATACTATGTGATGACACCTGTGAAATTAAAAAAAAAAAAGTACTCATAAAGACAAAGAGTAAATTGGTGGTTGGTTGCCAGGAGCTGCAGGGTGAGGGAAATGGGGCAATGTCGGTCAAAGAATACAAACTTCCATTTATAAGGTGAATAAGTTCTGGGTGACTATAGGTAACAATACTATATTGTCTACTTGAAAGTGTTAAGTGGCTCAGTGGTTGGGTGTCTGCCTTCAGCTCAGGGTGTGACCCCGGGGATCGAGTCCCACATCGGGCTTCCTTCATGAAGCCTACTTCTCCCTCTGCCTGTGCCTCTGTGTGTGTATGTGTGTGTCTCACATGAATAAATAAATAAAAATCTTTTAAAAAATGTTGTTACAACAGATCTTAAATGTTCTCATGCCGCACACACACACACACACACACTCACACAGAAAGAAAAAGAAAATGGTAAGTATGTGAGGTATTGGATGTGTTAACTTACCTAGTGTGATAATCATTTCACAATGTTTATCAAATCATGTTGTACATCTTAACCCACACAGTATTATGTGTCAGTTATATCTCAATAAATCTGGAAAAAAATAAATTGCCGGCAAAAAAATTAAAAAAAAATCCATGAGGTCTATCCCTTTAAATTTGAAGTGCATAATCCCATACTGCTCCCTATAGGCACTGTGTTGTACAGCAGATCTCTAGAATTTTCTTCAGCATAACTGAGTCTCCGTATGTATTGAACAGCAACATCCTTCTTCTCCCAACCCCTCCGCCCGGCCACTGATACCCACTAGTTAACTGGGATTTTTCGTCAAGTAATTCTAGTTGACTGTACCTGGGCTACTTCCTCATTAGAGTGGCTGGCCTCTAGGGAAATTTCTGTCACCCTTCTGCCTAAAGGAGAACCTGCAGGTACTTTGGTCAATGAGCCAACCATATAGTAAACTGTGAACCAGTCATATTTTTGTTTTTGTTGTTTTTACCCATGGAAAAAATGAGTTCTAAATAGAATCTAGTCGTTGGACTATAAGTATACTAACCTTAGAGTTACTTCTTAATTGAAAGCACTTGAAAGAGTGACAATTTAAGCTGAATTAAGTACAGTTAATAATGCAGCCTAGTTCTAAATACAAGTCCTTCTCTAGACACAAAAGCAGAAAACTGCCTCTTCCATAGCAATCCTTTTGGAAAATGTTTGGATTGAGTTTAAGAAGAAAAGATTAACTTAAAGATTAGGGAAGAGGGGTAGTGTTTAAACTGTTGAAATGACTAGACTGTTTCCAGTATCTTTGGCCACTCTCAAAGTAGCTCTTTACATAAAGTCATCTGCCTAAAGAAGATATTACGTAAAACTTTACATATTCACCAAGGGACCTGTACAGAGCAACATTTTGTTTTCCTAATTTGAGTTATGGTATGCCTCTGAAAATTACGTTCTCTTTTTTAAAAGTGCAATTTAGAGCACTATTTTTTTTAAGATGTGTTCTGTACAGCCCCAGGGGTTCCACTGAGCCCTATTAAGGCAGCAGACAGGGAAGGTGACTTATGGAACGGATGACTACAAGGAATAGAATTTAATTATTTGCATCTGACCCAGGTTTATGTTAACTATCATTTAAATGTGATATTTACTGCAGAATAATTTGTTAGTCACAAACCATCCTCTGGCATGTAATAAAAAACAATGCATGTAATGCATATTACTGGGAAAGCAGAAAGACTGGGAGTAAAGGATTTTGGAGTCAGAAGCATCTTATCCTCTAGAAGTCTAAGCTTCTGTTACACAGATTTGCAGAACAGATTTTAAAACTTGAGTTAGCAATTCTATGGTTGACTCAAACTACTTTATAGTTAACTATAAGCATTTGTTGTTCTTTACAACCACCAGACTGCCACATTATTTACAAATGGCAAAGTCATTAATTCAAGTTAAAAAGGGACATGAAATATGATGGAGACTGGCCTTCTTTCCATCTTCTTTTTAAAATGTACAGCTTAAAAAATACACTTACCTAAAGTCATTCTCAAAATCTGCCATCAGAGAAGACTTAGAAACTCTTGGGCACCATGCTCATGGGCTTGTTTTGATTTAAGAATTTAAAAAAGATTTTCCTCATTTGGTTTTAACAAGTGATAGTCTCAATTCCACAAAATAAGGTGAGCTCTCTAATTTTCTTTAACACTATTGTGAGCCCCTAGTCTGCAAAGTCAGAAAAATGTACTTAAATTGGGGTTTCCCCCATTTCCTTCATCTTAAGTTTTGGAGAGTTTATGTTGTGCCAAGAGATCGAGGGTGAGATGTGCATTTGCTCCTCATTGTTGGACTCTAAACACTGCCATGTACTGACACATCCTCAATCCTGCCTCTATCCTTCTCTATTTCGATTTCATGACCACTTGAGTCTTGCTACCTCTCTAGGCCTTGAGACTTTCCTATCCCCTCCTGGTTTCTAGTCTAGGCTTTCTCTGAATTTTACCATGGGACTCACTCCCTAGGTGGGCAGGTGGATGGACATGCCAAAGCATGTCTTCCCAAATCTTGGTTAGGTCATTGTCTTGCTTTCAAAGCTCAGAAACTAAGAACTGACTTCTCTGTTTCTTGTGTCCTGAAGTCATGGGGGTGGGGGAGATGCATCAGAGGGCCACAGGAAGTACAGGATTTGAAAAACAGTTAACACTTCAAAATCATTTTTCTGTTTCATTTATTTTTTTATTTTTATTTTTATTTTTATTTTTATTTTTTTATTTTTTTATTGGAGTTCAATTTGCCAGCATATAGCAGAACACCCAATGCTCATCCCACCAAGACCACATCTTCTTTATCCATTCATCTTTCGATGGACACTGAGGCTCCTTCCACAGTTTGGCTATTGTGGCCATTGCTGCTAGAAACATCGGGGTGCAGGTGTTCCAGCATTTCACTGCATCTGTATCTTTGGGGTAAATCCCCAGCAGTGCAATTGCTGGGTCGTAGGGCAGGTCTATTGTCTTTGAGGAACCTCCACACAGTTTTCCAGAGTGGCTGCACCAGTTCACATTCCCACCAACAGTGCAAGAGGGTTTCCCTTTCTCCACATCCTCTCCAACATATGTGGCTTTCTGTCGTGTTAATTTTCATGTTTCATTTGTTTTTGAGAGGGTACATTGCAAAAAGGGAAGTTGGTCTAAACGAGAAGTCTTTGGGGGTAACGAAGGTAGCTAAACAGAGGCACTGAGATACATTTTGTAGGGATAGACAATATCCACCAATGAGACCATTTTGTGAAATGGTGAGTTTCTTACTATTTTATGACTCAGCTGACAATTGAGTTCAGCTCTCTTGTACTTCTGAGGGCTTCAAGGCACATTTCCCATCACGATTTGAGCAGAAGAAGCAAGAATGCATTTTTCATGTGAGTATAGAAATAAGGAAACCTGACATCTATTCTCCAAGTTCAGGAATTTATGCCAAAATTCATTAACATTCAAATTATGAATTGACTGTCATAGAAGAGCACCTCAGCAAACAAAACAAGGGCCATACGGAGTATTCAACGTCTGGATAGCCCATTTTTGTTTTTAGAGTCTCTGGTAACACATTCAGCAGAGAGTAGTATGGCAATGTTTTCAAACATTTTCTAGGTCATTTGCAATCCTTGGAATCAGCTCATGCAATAATAGTAATATCCTGGACAAACAGCATGGGAAACACAACTTTCCTGCAGAAACAAAATAGAAAAAAGGAATTTGGGATCCCTGGGTGGCGCAGCGGTTTGGCGCCTGCCTTTGGCCCAGGGCGCGATCCTGGAGACCCGGGATCGAATCCCACGTCGGGCTCCCGGTGCATGGAGCCTGCTTCTCCCTCTGCCTGTGTCTCTGCCTCTCTCTCTCTCTCACTGTGTGCCTATCATAAATTAAAAAAATAAAAAAAAAAAAAAGAAAAAAGGAATTTGAGTAAACGGAGGGGAAAGTATTTTAAGTTCAGACTCAATCAACTAAATATTGCTTTTTCCAATATTCTTTGGAATTTTAAAGCATTGTTTCTCAAACTGTTTCAGACTTTGTATACTTTAGTGAAGTCTTCAGATCATTCCTGTGTATGTTTAACTTTGAGAACCATCGACCTCGAGAAATGTATGCATATATTCGTTTATTTACCTCTATGTAGAATTCTTTGTGTATAGATATACAGGTGTGAATACTCACATATTATTCTTAGAATTTTTAGTATTATCAATATATTAGTATCATTGAATATATTGGTATTACTGAGGAAAGACCAGACCAAATATAGCTACTAATAGGTTTCTGAACAGCTTTTTAAACTATCTTTATGATAATGTCATTGGAAAGGTTGGGTTTTATAGTAGTAATAGTATATAATATTTAGCGAACACTTACGTCTCTGAACTGTGCTGGGCTTTACAAATATTGTCTTACTAGGGCAGCCTGGGTGGCTCAGTGGTTTAGCGCCTGCCTTCAGCCCAGGGCGTGATCCTGGAGACCCGGGATCGAGTCCCGCATCGGGCTCCCTGCATGGAGCCTGCTTCTCCCTCTACCTGTGTCTCTGCCTCTCCCTCCCTGTGTGTCTCTCATGAATAAATAAATGAAATATTTTTAAAAAACCAAAAAACAAATATTGTCTTACTCCATTCTCACCACATTCCTTTGAGTTAATTGGGGCTCTTATTATCCTTTTGTTGCAGAAGGGAAGGAAGTCACTTTTATGGGGCTGGTTGTTCACATTTATTTATCCAACTCGTATTTGTTCAAAGGTAGCTGAGGATCTAGGCTAATAATTACTGGGACTAGAACAAGAACAGCATGAATAATTATTATAAGAGTAGCAAATACTTATGGAGTGATTACTATGTGCTGGGTACTGGACTAAGCATTTTATATTAAAAGCCTTATTTCATTCTCAAATCAACATTATGTGAAATATACTGCCTCAATTCCTCTTTTCTAGGTGCTGAAATTGAGTTTCGGAGATTAATTTGTTAAAAGTCATATAGCTTAAAAAAAAAGTCATATAGCTCATGCTAATGGGTGATAGAGTGCATTTCAAAATTTCAAAACCTTTTTCTTCCGTCGTTCCTGCCTGCCTCCCTGCCTGCTTGCCTGCCTTTCTTTTCCTTCCTTATTCCAACAAATATATTTGAGTTTGGTTGCCATCATTCTAAAAACGCAACACCCTCAGCCCTGAAACATTTCTGAGCTTACTTCTTTGTTTTCTGTCTTTCTTAGAGGTTTATTTTCACTGTTCCTATTTCCTCCCTTCACGTTAAATCCCTTATCCTCTGCAATTGGAAGTCAACCCTCATCAATTTCTAAAGCTGCTTCCTTCAAGGTCGCAAAAGGCTTCTTAATTATATATCTAACAAAGGTTTCTCAGTTCTCATCATCCTAGACTTCTTTGCTCAGGATGCTCAACAAAGACCACTGAGCAGAGAAGAATGGGCTAGTAACTTGGTTGTTTAAATGCATTACTAACCTGCTTTTTTGATTTGTTTGCTTTCTTTTGTCTTTTCAGTTTTTTCTTTTTCTTCCCCTCGGAGGCCAAGGCTTTTCAGTATCAAGCAGTGTTGCTTAACCAGGGGTGCACGTAAGCAGTAGCTCCAGGGATTTTGATTCAGGGGTTCTGGGGTGAAACTAGGCACATGTATTTTCAACATGTTCTTCACATAATTCTGCTTTGTACCAAAATTTGGGACTTACTGCTGGATAATTAGAGCTGTTTGTGTTTCCTTCTAAGATGTACTATAAAAAAATAATGATTTGCATTCTTTTATTTGAAGAATATGCTTTCTTACCTGCATATTTTCATATTTTTAGTTTTTAAAGTCGACTGATTCACAATTTAATTTTACCCTTGAGAGAAAATGAGTGAAAATATCAGTGAGGGTGACAAAACATGAGAGACACCTAACTCTGGGAAATGAACAAAGGGTAGGGGTTGGGGTGACTGGGTGATGGGCACTGAGGGGGATACTTGGCGGGATGAGCACTGGGTGTTATACTGTATGTTGGGAAAAAAATAAATAAGTAAATAAATAAATAAATAATAAAGTTGAGACACTCAACCAAAAAAAAAAAAAAGAAAAGAAAAGAAAAGAAAAAAACAAAATCCTCTCAAAAATCAGCAATTAAAATTATTTGTCATCTTACGTTTGCCAAAGGGCGAACATTACTTTGCTGTTATCTTTTAAAAATAAAGTCGTTAAAAGCAAAAAAAAAAAAAAAAAAAAACTTACCCTTGCAGCTTTAAATCTGTTGGCGTTATGGTTCAGAAAAAGACAACTAAAAAATTACAGATATTAACTCATGAAGTTTGGAGTTCTAAGTAGTAAATAAGGAGAGTATAAATATAACTCTTAGAAGTTTATTAGATCATATTGCACTTGACTTTTTTCAATTATAAATGATGATTTTTTTTAAGAATTATTATGTAAAAGAAGCATATTATAATTTATCCTTGATGGCTAAGCTCATGGCTAAGAATGAGGTCTTTCGTGTCTTTTTACTCTATAAATGTACCTCTTGCTTCTCTAGATGACAAATTTTTTAAATGTTCCAGAATTACTTTACCCTACTTTAAGTAATATAGGTAATTCTTCAACCTAAACCAAACTGGCTATTGAAACCTATCATACATGATTTACTGGAGGAAATTTAAATTCTATACAAGAGCACCAAATAATAATTTTCCTACTAAAGTAAGGGTGTTATTTTTAAAAATTTTTTAAGAAAAATTTTTAATTTGTTTTATTCATTTGAGAGAGAGAAAGTGAGCAAGAGCATGAATGGTGGGGAGAGGGAGAGGGAGAAGGAAAAGAAGAGGGAGAAGCAGGCTCTCCACTGAGCAGGGAGCCCTATGCATGCCTCCATCCCAGGGCCCTGGGATTATGACCTGAGCCAGAGGCACACACTTAACCGACTGAGCCACACAGGCACCCCTAAAATAAGAGTGTTTTGAAATGAATTAATGCAGGGCGCCTGGGTGGCTCAGTGGTTGGGTGTCTGGCTTTGGCTCAGGTTGAAATTCTGGGGCCCTGGGATTAAATCCTGCATCAGGCTCCCCGCAGGGAGCCTGCATCTCCTTCTGCTTATGTCTCTGACTCTATCTCATGAATAAGTAAATAAAATCCTTAAAAATAATAAAAAATAAAATGAATTAATGCTGTTGGTCAAGAATATTTTAGCTAATTTCAGAAAATATACCTTAGGGTAAATAGTGCTGTTCTCTGAGAACTCGTAGAGTTAGCAATAGTCCTTGAAATAAAAATTACCATTTATTTGCCTTCTTTTTGCAAAGAAGATGGTCTAAAGAAGTGATTTTTGTATTATCAATGCATATAGCTTATTTTTTTCTAGGATCAAAAAGCCTAGTCACTTTTTAACCCATTTGATAGAAGGTGGCTTTTGTGATTTCCAATATTGTAGAAGTGAGGTCAGTGTGGAGACAAAATAAGAATGGGTCTCCAACCCCAGATTTCCATAGAATCAGAGCATAAAGATGAATGAAAGATGAAATAGATAGTCAGAAATCTTTATTGTTATCCAAGCGAGATTAAGACTGAATGATTGCTTAATTTGTAATTACTTGGAAAACTAAGGCCTCAAAATATCTGCTGTTAAGGAAAAAAAAACAGATTTTTTTTTGGTTGTCTGGTTTGCTCACTTAGTTTTTATGTGGACAAGCAATCAGGAACAGGGGCACCTGGTTGAGCACCTGTCTTTGGTTCAGGTTGTGATCCTGGAGTCCTGGGATCAAGTCCCACATCAGCCTCTCTGTGGGGAGCCTGCTTCCCCCTCTGCCTATGTCTCTGCCTCTTTCTGTGTCTCTCATGAATAAATAAAATAAAACCTTTAAAAAAAAAACCAAACAATGTATATGCAAAAATCTGAGTGTCTGTTCAACATTTCTACCCTCACAAATCAAGGGTCATATCTAGGATAACCAACTCATCCTAGACTACCTGGAATCATTCCAGTTTTCAAACTGAAAGATCCATGTTCTATGATCCCTCTAAATTTCAGGCAAACCAGGATGGTTTGTCACCCTACTTTCTTGATTGCTCTTAAAGTAGAACTCAGTTTTACTCACTTCCTCATGGATTTGTCCATTTGTGATTTCAGTAAGTATTTACCAAGGGGCTAGTATGTGCCAGTCTCTGTACTAGCTGCTAAAGAGACCGTGGTAATTAAGGTATCATTTCTGTCCTTAAGGAAGTTACAGTCTAGTGGAGGAGGCAGACATTAAACAAACGTGGTAACATCACCAAAGGGGAAGATTAAAATCATATAGGTGAGCTCAATTATGAGTCAGGATTCTGGGGACTCTAAGAAGGGCCTCTCTATGGTTGTAAGTGGATGGAGGGACAGGGGAATGACAGAAAATAAAGCTGAAGAGTAGTCAGAGGCTGGACAATATAGAGCATGATAAAGAGTTTGGATTTTATGGGGCACCTGGCTGACTGAATTGGAAGAACACTGACTATTGATCTTGGGGTCATGAGTTTGAGCCCCACATTGGGTGTGGAAATTAATAAACTTAAAAAAAAAGAGTTTGGATTTTATCATAAGAGCAGTGGAGAGTCAGATATTTGTTTTGAGAATAGTTAACCAATTATATATTTGGTGTCATTCATTCTACTCTTAAGAAGAAAGTCACCTGAATGGTTCAAGTAGACATTTCCAGGTTCCTGACTACACCTGACTAAAGTGGAACTAGCTCTTCTTTTGTCAGATCTTCTCAGTCAGCTGAGATCCATTTGGAATCAGTGAAGCTATTCCTAAGTGTGTCAGATGACTTACCAAAATAATAATAATAATAATAATAATAATAATAATAATAATAATAAAACCCACACAAACCCAGAGGAATGGGCTGCCTTGCTACCTTCTATTTCTGACAGCATCTTCAGATTCTGTTGTCCTAGTCAATTTATTTCAACTGGCATCTAAGAGTGGAAAGTCTGTGGTAAAGGTGAGGAATTCAGAAGTAAGGCTACTGACTAAAACAATCTTATATTTACTAGCAAGTAGACTTTCTTTCCATTTGCGAGAAATATGGACTGTTCTGCTCATTTGTCACACATTGGCCTCAACGTAAATATAAACATTTGCCTTTCCCTCCTGGGTCTCTAACTGCTAATTCTCCCAGAGGAACCCTATGTGTATCAACGGTAGGGTAGTGTGTTTCAGTGGCTCCGGTCAACCAAATTGGGACACTGAGTTTCCATCGTATTAATCTGGATCACTGAACTACGTTGATTGATAAAATAAGCAATTTAAAAGTTTTCTGAATTTTGAAATGCTTATGCTGTATAGACAAAGCATCTGAATACTTTTCAAAGTTTTCAACTTTTATCTAGAATTTGGTATCACAGACATAGCCTACATGTAACCACCCCGGCAGATCTATGAGGCCTTTGCAGCCATTCTCATAATTGGTGTCAATATCCATTGTCACATTAGCCCCACAGTGATGCCCACTGATCCCTCAGATGGGAGGAGTCTTTAGCTTGCCTTCATTATATTCTTCTGGTTGTTTTGAACACATAGATCTAGCCTAAGGAACAATTGGTGGTATTAATGCCATGCTTATTGAATCATCAGTCAACCTCTTAATGAAACATGATGACAGAAGAACAAAATAAACTGCTTTTAAGGAGAGCTCCAAGAAATATATAACTGCTTTTGCATTTTTGGTGAATATGCTAAAAATTTTAGCCATCAAGGCTATCAATCTTTCATAATTCCCAGATGCTTTCTTCAAAAAGAAAAAGACATTATAATTTTCCACAAAAAACCTGTTCTGCAGGCAGCTATCAATGTCAATCAAATTTTTCTTCTGCTTCAGTGGTTTCCTAATGGTGAAAAAATGGAACAGGGGGTATATGCATTTTAGATATATAAATAATTGCGTGAGAGTTATAGATTTCTCTAGAGGAAAGATTTTCTGTATTATTTGCTAAGCATGTATTGTTTTCTAGGCTGAAAATTACTATTATATGTATATTTTTTTTTCATTAGGATCCCACAAATGTTGCTAAATGGGAAAAAAAAAGGCTGGAAGAAATCAGGCTACATTCTGGGATCTATAAGTGTTCTGTTAAGCTAGAGGACACCTGACTCTTTGAACTCTGGTTCTCTTACCTGTAGCACAACACACTGCCATGAAATTGAATATGAAAGTAAAGACATTTTGTACAATTCCTGACACATAATAGGTTCTCAAAAATGTTACTTAACTCAGAATACGTTTGAAAATTACTCTAGCTGGTTCTTGACATCTCTGATTGATTCTCCCATTTATCTTCATCATCTAGGAGCCCTTGCTACCTAGTATTTGAGCTTCTGTGGCACATGGGAAGCCATTTTGAAGTGTGTTGGAGGGAGCATTTCCTTCATCCATGAATCTAGTAAAGTAGTATTTGATTATCCTAAGTTCCTTTAATGTCAGATGAACTTATCTGGTACTACCAATGATAAACAATATCTAATATCGCTAATCTAAGTCATAATATCATTATATATTTTATTGGAATGAATTGCTTATAGTGACTACTCAATTGTCACTCAGTTAATGTAAGTTTTTACAAATGAATGATTAGGTGATAATAAACAATTTAAACTTAAATAGTGTATTCAATGCCAAGATCTTGCCTCTGTTGGACTATTCATTTCACATGTCTCCATCAGAGTAGCCAACAATTTGTTGGATGTATATAAAAAAGTATTTTGTTTGAACCATTTTTACTGTTTTAAAAACCATTTCTTATTTTGGGCCACCTGGGTGGCTCAGTCTGTTAAGCTTCCAAATCTTGATTTCAGCTCAGGTCATGATCTCAGGGTCATGAGATGGAGTCCCACACTGGGTTTCATGTTGAATGTGGAGCCTGCTCAATATTCTCTCTCTTCCTCTCCCTATGCCCTTGCTCCCCACACTCTCTCTCTCTCTCTAAAAAAAAAAAAAAGAAATTTCTTATTTTAATGTGATTATAGATTTACATACAGTTGTAAGAAATAATGCAGAGAGATACTTTGTACCTTTACCCAGTGGTAATCTTGCAAAATTATACATCACAATTTAGGATTTTGACATTGATACAGTCAAGACATGGAACATTTTTATCATCACAAGGACTACTTATGTTGCCATTTCATGTCTACACCAAATCCCCCCCATCCTCAGTCCTCACCTCTTCCTTAAGCTCTGATAACTCTAATATGTGTTTTATAATTTAGTTATTTTAAGAATGTTATATAAATGGAATGATATGATGTCTAACCTTTTGGGATTGGCTTTTTTCACTCATTATAATTCTCTAGAGATTCATCAAAGTTGCTGCATGTATCAATAGTTAATTCCATTATATTGATGGGAAGTATTCTATGATATGGATGTGCCAGTTTGTTTAACTAGTCACTCATGGAAGTATAACTGGGTTGTTTCCAGTTTTGGACTATTATGAATAGCTGCCAAAAATACTCGGGTTTTTGTGTGCCCATACCTCTGTGATAAATGCCCAGGAATATAATTGCTGTGTTATATGAAAGTTGCATGTTTAGTTTTTTAAGAATCTGAGAAATGTTTTCGAGAGTACCATAGTGGCAGTACCACTTTTCATTCCTACCAGCAAGGTATGAGTGATCCAGTTTCTCTGCATCCTTACCAGCATTTTGGTTTTGTCATTATTTTTTATCATTTCTAATAGGTGTGAAGTGATACTCATTGTGGTTTTAATTTGCATTTCACTAATAGCTAATGATGTCGAACATCGTTTCATGTGCTCACTTGCCATCTGTATATCGTCTTTGGTGAATGAATCAATTCCCCAAAAAACACATCCTACCACAACTCACCCAATATGAAATACATAATTGGCATATCTTTATAAATATAAAAGAAATTGAATTTTTAATTTAAAAAAGCAAAATCTCCAGACCCAGATGGTTTCCCTGGAGAATACTACCGGACATTTGAAGAACTAACACTGATTCTGTACAGTCTCTTCTAGAAAAGAGAAAACATTTCCCAATTCATTTTATGAGTCTTCCATTAGAAGGATGCCAAAAACAAAGACAGTACCAAAACAAGCAAACTAACTATGGTGAAGATCTCTCATGAATTAGATGTAAACATTCTTAACAAAATATTAGCAAATAGTTTTGTGTGATACATTGAAACAATTATACACTATGACCCAACTGAAGTTTCCTCTGGAGATGGGGGGCTGGTTCGACATTTGAAAGTCATTCAGTATAATCCACCATATTAGCGAGGTAAGGGGGAAAAAAGCATATGATCATATCAACTGATTCAGAAGCATTTAACAAAATTCAATACTCATTCATCAAAAAAGCTCTCATAAAAATAGGAATAGAGGGAACTTTCTGAGCTTGGTAAAAATCATCTACAAAAACCACACTTGCGACCATTATACTTAATGGTGACTTTTCCTCTAAGATTGGGGGCAAGGCAAAAATGTCCACTTTGATTATGTTGAACCAGGTTTTTTTTTTTTAGTGCCAATATCTTTGAACATTTCTAGTATATGAGAAAGAAAGTATCCTTGTAATTTTCAAAGAAAGTGTTCACTCCAAAGATCGCTATCTTAAAGATGAAAAACATATCAATAGAAATTAAAGTTGCATACCAGATAATTGTTTTCCTCCTTTGGAACAAAGGTCCACCAAACTGAATTTCCAAAACTGGCTTGCCAACACAATTTAAAATCTTTCTAAGAATTTTTGTAAATTAGGTATGCTCAGGAATAAAAAGCAAAAGTATACTTTTACCCATTTTTTAATATATACTTTACAGAGCAGAAATGAATATTTTTAAGCATTTACTATTGGAAAACTTTATGGAAACATATGCTTTGTTTGATTATAGAGTTCATTTTCATTTATTCATTCTTTTAATAAATTCCATATGATCATACATACCTTTGAGCAGAGTGGTTCTCTCATCTAGTTGTCAACTCTTAGAAGTGGAAAGAGGACACAGAAAATTAGGAGAGCTACTTTCTAAGAGACACCCTTGGCTACCATATTTTATTCGATCTTTAGTGTTTTATAATCATTCATATTTTATAGCAAAATGGTCAAGAGAAATAAATAATGGCAAATACTCTAGTTATCTATGTGTTCTAGCTGAGAAATGGACTTCTGGTCTAAGCGTATATATCACTATTCAATGTGCTATCAGTTCAAACTACTTACATATATATTTTTTAGATTATCCCCATAATCACAGAGTATAAGAAACCAATCCTCATTGTTATGGAGTAATATTCAATAATAGTATGGGTCTATTGATGTGTAACAAGCCACACCAAAATTTAATGGCTTAAGACAACAAGTATTTATTTGGAATAGTTTTCTGTGGGTTCATTGTATTTAGGGATCATCTCAGCTCACTGGTTCTTCTGTTCTTATCTGAGCTCCCTCATAAATCTGCAGTCAGCTATAAATCAGCTGGCTGTCTGCTCCGAAAACTGGTGTGACCTCTTGGCTGGGGCAGTGGGAGTCAGCTGTCTTTCTTCCTATAGGAAGTTTCCCCAGGGTTATTCACAGGGCAGTGGGGTAGGGATCCAAAAAAACTGAGCAGTAATAGGCAACAATACTTCTTTAGGCTTAGGGTCAGAGTGGAACCCTATCATCTCTACCATGTTCTATTTGCACAGGCATACTGGAGCCAATTTATGCCAACTCTTGAGAGTGGGTATGTAATCCACTATATTAACAAGCTAAAGAAAAAAAAATCATATGGTCATATCAGTTGATGCAGATAAGGATATGTGGATACCTTGAAATAGATCAAAGGGAATATTTTTAGACTTCAGAAATCAGCATATGCTATAATTAAGACTGCTTTTCCCTAGGAGAATGGATTATTGAACATTTATAAGCACACCACTATCTATTAGCCAAAGCAAGTAAGACCAGCCTAGATTTAAGAAATGGAGAAATAGATGGAATAGACCTCATCCCTTGAATAGAAGGTCTGGAAAGTTACATTGAAGAGACATGGTTATATGCAAGTAGTAATAGTGGCCATTTTTTTTCCCTAAATGCATGGCATTCGAGAGTTTTGTTTTTGTTTTTGTTTTTAGAGAGAGTGAAAGAGAGTGGTAAGTGGCAGAAGGAGAGAGGGAGAGAGAGAGAATCTTTTTTTTATGTCATTATTTTTACTTCTTTTAAAAATTTTTTATTCAATTTGCCAACATATAGCATAACACCCAGTGCTCATCCCATCAAGTGCCCCCCTCAGTGCTTGTCACCTAGTCACCCCCACCCCGCGCCCACCTCCCTTTCCACCACCCCTAGTTTGTTTCCCAGAGTTAGGAGTATCTCATGTTCTGTCTCCCTCTCTGATATTTCCCACTCATTTTTTCTCCTTTCCCCTTTATTCCCTTTCACTATTTTTTATATTCCCCAAATGAATGAGTCCATATAATGTTTGTCCTTCTCCGATTGACTTATTTCACTCAGCATAATACCCTCCAGTTCCATCCACGTCGAAGCAAATGGTGGGTATTCGTCGTTTCTAATGGCTGAGGAATATTCCATTGTATACATAGACCACAGTTTCTTTATCCATTCATCTTTCGATGGACACGGAGGCTCCTTCCACAGTTTGCTATTGTGGACATTGCTGCTAGAAACATTGGGGTGCAGGTGTCCCAGCGTTTCATTGCATCTGTATCTTTGGGGTAAATCCCCAGCAGTGCAATTGCTGGGTCATAGGGCAGATCTATTTGTAACTCTTTCAGGAACGTCCACAGTCTTCCAGAGTGGCTGCACCAGTTCACATTCCCACCAACAATGCAGGAGGGTTCCCCTTTCTCCACATCCGAGAGAGAGAATCTTAAGCAGGCACTACACCCAGCATGGAGCCCAATGTGGGGCTCAGTCTAACAACTGTGAGATAATGACCTGAGCCAAAATCAAGAGTTGGACACCTAACAGACTGAGCCACACAGGTGTCCCAGCATTTGAGATTTTTCATGTTTTTTCCAAATCCCATAAATACTTCCCTCCAAAGTAGAGTAGGACAATAACATACTGCAACTGATAATTATGATACCCTATATTTGAATAGAATTTTTCTTTTATCAACGTATTTTCAACATTCATGACTTTATATGTAAACTTTGGTGACTAAAAAGGTGGGTATTACTCCAATTTTACTGATGGGGAAATTGAGATACAGATTGTATATGACTTTTGCAAGCCATGAAGAGCAAGTAAGAAACACATCCAGAACCTGAATATAGGCCCTCTAACTTGCTATTCCCATGTCTCTACTTTATCCACCTTTATTAAATCAAATGTAAAGTGCATAGATATACTGGCCAAGAAATGTTAGTGGTAATGTCTACTGTCTGTGATATTATGTAATAAAGTTGTTCAATCAACTGACTATAGATGCCATAATGCCATATTAACACCTCTAAAAACTCATTCTAAAAATCTAACACTAAATAAAAAATAAATAAATAAATAAATAAATAAATAAATAAATAAATAAATAAATTACAAATCCAACACAACACCTTAAAAAAGGCATGACTCAAAAAAAAATCAGTTTAATATATTATATATTGAACAACAACTATGTAACTCCATGGAATACAATATTAAATAATGGGTAAATATTTTGCTTTTTATTTAGCAATTTCTATAAGGTAAAACTGTTTATGAGGCAACACCGTTTCTGGATTAATGTCTCAGGGTCATCCTTTAATCTATAAAACTCTATTTTGGCTTGTTTTTAAAGCCTGAGACTAGAACACAACTGCCTAAAAGACTAAACTTTTTTCTAACTCGATCAAATAATTATCCCTTACATAAGTTTGAAATTTTTCAGTCTCAATATGAATTTAGTTGTGATTTTAATCTTTTGAAAATTTAAGCATATTAGGCTATTTAAAAAAGATGCAATCTCCTATTTCAGTGTGTGTGTGTGTGTGTGTGTGTGTGTGTGTGTGTGTGTTGCATGGAACCATTCGGCCTGTTGAGTACCTCAGTGTTCATGATATTTTCTCTTATAAGATAAAGTACAAGGGATAATTAATAATGTCAAATTTACTTATCTGTGTCTATGCTCACCCATTAGTTTTAAGTAAAATATGGACTTCTTGAACAAATGGCTATCAACTGATTTATGCAGTTCAATGAATTGTTTTAGAATTATAATTTGAGTTGCTTTATTTTTAAACTCAGACTTTTTTGTGTTGATAGATATAACCACAGCTTCTTTTGAAACCAGGATTTTGGAGGAGAATTAAGAATTTTCACAAATGTAAGAAGGACAAAGCTTCTCGAAATGCCTTTGCTTTTTATCAGGTGGGGGAGTAGGAGTGTTGTTTTCAAAGCTAATTAAAATGAAAAATCACTACTAAACACCACCTCTAGTAAAACAACAAAAAAATATTGCTTCTTAGTAGAGAAGCACAAAGAAAGTTACTTAAGTAGGAGCCAGGCTGCCAAGATTCCACAATGTTACCTTGAATCTAACTCTGTCATTCACTAGACTTGTGATTACAAATGGAAGGAAGATGTATAGGTAAACACTTCAGGGAATTAAGAATGAAAAAAATGCATAAAAATGGATATTAAGTTCTTTGTAAATTGAATTCTTTTGCTTTGTTGTTTATAACAATGATTCTACATTTTTTCTTCAGATTTTCCAATGGTACATTTATTAGATTATAATTGATTCTCCACAACCCATTAATTCTTAGTCAAAGTAGAATAATGTTCAAAGCAGAGATATAGTTGATACAATTATGGCTGTGTCAGCACATTTAACATAATTTACTTTAATAGGGTTTTCTACTTGGCTGTAATAGAGCTTCTGGATGGAGAATTTGAGTGCCAGGTTTTAGCCAGAATGACTGTTTTTCCTTTTAGTCGGTTTTATAAACATATGTTTATTGGCGATTTGAATATGGATATAGATGGCAAACAATTACCTCTGACATGATATGTCTCTGGGAGGCAATGCAGTTTAATTGAAAAAACGCTGTACAAGAAGTCTGAATACTTGGTTCTAGATTCACTCCCCAATTTACCTGATATATGACATTGGAGAAGTCAATGTGTCTCAGTTTCCCTACTGTAAAGTGGGGAAAACTTGCCTCAGAGGGGTATTATAAACAAATGAAATGATGTGTGGGAAAGAGTTTAAAATGATTTTTACTATGTACTTTTTGATAGTACAGAGAATACTGATAATATGTAAAAATTATGAAGCATGGCCAAGAAATCACTGTCCAAATCATAACTGGATCATTAGCAATATTGTTGCAACTACCCATGTGCTCCTTCCATGTTCAGTCCCATGGCCTCCCTCTTTTTACTTTCAGCTGCTTTTAAAGCCCTCAGCTTGCCTTTTAGTTTTTGAAATTTTTCAGTGTTTCAGAGTCGGTGTATTTCTTTGTATGTGTCTTCATTTGCATCCATTGTTTTCCCAGTATATATAGACATAGTTAGCCTTTGTAATTGCTTTATCTATTTACCTCTTCTTCATTGTTTATTCATCTACCTCTCTTTCTATGGTTTATTCTCCATAATTTCTTCAGCTCTATTTCGAGATCAGTAATTCAGTTGTGGGCTGTGTCTCATCTACTATTTAACCAGTCTCCTTATATTTTGAATTTGACAATTATACACAGTCTAATTAAACTTTAAAAAAATTTTAAGTAGGCTCCATACCCAGCATGGAGCTCAACACAGGGCCCAAACTCATGACCCCGAGGTCAAGACCTGAGCTGAAAAGAAACAAACAATCCAACCATGAAATGGGCAAAAGACATGAACAGAAATCTCACAGAGGAAGACATAGACATGGCCAACATGCACATGAGAAAATGCTCTGCATCACTTGCCATCAGGGAAATACATTGAATTACCTTTGTCAAGATCTGTGGACTACATTTGTATGGTCTATTTTGGGGCTCTCCTTCTTGTTCCATTTATCTATGTGTATATTTTTTGCTAATACTATATTGCCTTAATTTCTAGGCTTTGTAGCAAGTCTTGAAGTTGGATAGTGTTAGTATATTGACATTGTTCTTCCTCAGTATTGAATTGTCTGTTCTGAGTCTTTTGCCTTTGATATAAACTTTAGAATTAGTTTGTTAATATCTGCAAAATTACTTGCTGAGATTTTGAGTGAGATTGTATTGAATCTATAGATCAGGTTGGGAAAAGCTGACATCTTTACAATATTGTCTTCCTATCCATTAACATGGACTATGTCTCTATTTAGATCTTTGATTTTTTTATAATTTGCAGATTTCATCATATAGAACTTATACCTATTTTATCTAAGTATTTTATTTTTGATGCTGATATAAATGATGTTGAGTTTGTAATTTAAATTCCATGTTTTCACCTCTGATATATAAGAAAAGAATTGGTTTTTATCTATTAACTTTGTATCCTACAGCCTTGCTGTAATTGTTAATTTGTTCCAGGAGGTTTTTTATTTTCTGACTATTTGAGATTTTCTTGTATAAACAACCATGTCATCTGCAAACAAAGACAGTTTTATTGCTTCCTTCCCAGTCTGTATACATTTAACTTCCTTTTCTTGTCTTATTCATTAACTAAGACTTACAGTACAATATTGAATAGGAACCATGAGGGGTGAAATATTTGCCTTGCATCTGATCTTCAGGAGAAAGTGCATTGTTTCTCACCATGAAGTATGCTGTTAGCTGTAGGATTTTTGTAGTTGTTCTTTCCTCAAGTTGAGGATGTTCTCCTCATTCCTGGTTTACTCAGAGATTTTAGTCAAGAATGGATGTTGAATTTCATCAAGTTCTTTTTTTGAAACTATTGATATGATCATGAGAATTTTCTTCTTTAGCCTGTTAGTGTGATGAATTTTATTAATTGATTTTTGAATGTTAACCTATGGTTGTATACCTGGGGGGAAAAAACCCAATTGGTCATATTGAATAATTCTTATACATTGTTGAATTTGATTTGCAAATATTTTTTGAGGGTTTTTGCTTTTGTGTTCTTGAAAGATATTGGCTGTATTGAAAGATACAGTTCTTTTTCTTATAATGTTTTTTTAGAGATTTATTTACTTTAGAGAGAGAGAGAGTACATCTGGGAGAAAGGGGCAGAGAGAGAGGGAAAATGAAGATCTCAAGCAGACTCCCCGCTGAATGCAGAGCTTGACTCAGAGCTTGATCTCAAGACCCTGAGATTATGATCTAAGCCAAAATCCAGAATCAGGCACTTAACCGACTGAGCCACCCAAGGTGCCCCTCTTTCTTAGAATGTTTTTATCTCCCTCTAGTATAACTGTAATGCTGGCTTTGTGAAATGAGTTCAAACAGATTCCTTCTGCTTCTATTTTCTGGAAGAGATTGTATAGAATTGGCATCATTTCGTGCTTAAATGTTTGGTAGAATTAACCAGTGAAACCAGCTAGACTTGGTACTTTTGGGAAGATGATTAGTTATTAATTCAGTTTATTTAATAGATATAGGCTTATTCAGATTATTTCTCCTTTTGTGAGTTTTGTTAGATTATGTCTTTCAAGGAATTAGTCTATTTTTTCACCTAAGTTATCAAATATTGGGCATAGAGTTATTTATAATATTTTTTCATTATTCTTTTTAATGTCCATGGAATCAGTGGTGATGATGCTTATTTCAATTCTGATTTAGGAGCTTATGTCTTCTCTCTTTTTTCCTTGGTAACCCTGGCTGGAGATTTATCAATGTCATTATCTTTTCAAAGTATCATCTTTTGTTTTGGTTTGTTTTCTCTACTATTTTCTTGTTCTCAATTTCATTGATTTTTTGCTCTGATGGTTATTTCTTTTATTTGCAGTTGGTTTGCATTGCTCTTATTTCTCTAGTTGACTATGGTGGAAGTTTAGGTTAATGATTTTAGATATTTCTTGTTTTCTAGTATATTAATTCAATGCTATACATTGCCCTCTAAATTTTCCTCTAAGCACTGCTTTGCTGCATCCCACAACTTTAGTTTTTTCATTTAGTTTTATATATATATATATATATATATATATATATATATATATATATGTATATATATATTCTAAAGATTGTATTTATTTGAGAGAACAAGAGAGAGAGCACAAGCAGGGGTAGAGACAGAGGGAGAAGGAGACTCAGACTCCCTCCTGAGTAGGTTGCCCAATGCAGGGCTCAATCCCAGGACCCCGGGATTATGATCTGAGCCAAAGCAGACCCTCAACCACTGAGCCACCCAGGTGCCCCTAGTTTGGTGTATTTTCAAATTTTAAATTTCTCCTGAGACTTTTTTTGACCCATGTATCACTTAGAAGTGGATTGTCCAACCTCTAAATATCTTTTATTTTCTGTCTTTCTACTGATTTCTTTCTAGTTTAATTAAATTGTGATCCGAGAATATATTCTTATATGATTTCTATTCTTTTACATTTGTCAAGATGTGTCTTATGGCCTAGAATATGGTATATCTGGGTGCATGTCCCATGTGAGTTTGAGAAAGATGTGTGTTCTGCTGTTGTTGAATGAAGTAGTCTATAAATGTCAATTAGACACTGTTGATTGATAGTACTGTTCTGTTCCACTGTCTCCATACTGCTTGCTGGGCCTGTGACTTGCTTATAGAGGGGCGCTGAAGTCTCCAATTAAAAAACTGGGTTTGTCTCTTTCTCCTTGCACTGCTGTTAGGTTTTACGCTACATATTTTAATGCTTTGTTGTTAAACACATACACGTTAAAGATTGTCCTGTCTTTTTGGAAAATTGATAATATTATCATTATGTAATAATCCTCTTTATCCCTGATAATACTCCTTATACTGAAATATGCTTTGTCTGGAGTGAATAGAGGTACTCCAGCTTTCTTTTCATTTCGTATTAGCATAGTATATCTTTCTCCATTCCTTTATTTCTAATTAATTCGTGTCATTAAATTAATATAGGTTGCTTGTAGACAGCATGTAGTTCTTATTTATAGGTCTTTTTAATCTTCACTGTTAGTCTCTCTTTTTCAAAACCGTATATTTAGATTATTTATGTTGAAAGTGGTTATTGATAATATTATATTATTACCTACTGTATTTATAACTGCTTTCTGCTTGTTGTACTTGTTCTTTTTTTAAAGATTTTATTTATTTATTCATGAGAGACACAAAGAGAGAGAGAGGCAGAGACACAGGCAGAGGGAGAAGCAGGCTCCATGCAGGGAGCCCGATGTGGGACTTGATCCTGGGACTCCAGGATCACGCCCTGGGCTAAAGGCAGACGCTCAACCACTGAGCCAGCCAGGCATCCCGAGATTCTCCAGTTTAAATATTATATGCTTAAGGTTCATTTGTTTGGTATTTAGCCTACTTGGTATTACTAGATGTGAGTTTCCTGGATTTGTGCTATTGTCTCTGTCATTAACTTTTTAAAAAAATTCAGCCATTATCACTTCAAATATTTATTTTGCTCCTATCTCTCCTCCTTTGGTATTCTAATTATACACATGTTTCATCTTTTAAAATTGCCTCACAGTTCTTGGATATTCTGTTCTTTTTTTTTTTCATTTGTTTTCTCTTTGCTTTTCAGTTTGTGAAGTTTCTATTCACGTATCTTTAATCTCACTGTGCTTTTTTCAGCTGAGTCTGTTCTACTGATGAGTGTACCAAAGGCATTCCTTGTTTCTACTACAGTACTTTTCATTTCTACATTTCTTTTAGAGTCTTTTGTACAGTTTCTCTCTACTTATATTACTTATCTTTTCTTGCATGTTGTCTACTTTTTCCACTAAGGTCTTTAGCATATTAAATGTTTTTTAAAGTTCCTAGTCTAACCACTAAAAATCTCAGCTATATCTACCTCTGTTTCTGATCCTTACTTTATTTCATCAGATTGTAGTTTTTCTTGCATCTTAACATGTCTTATAATTTTCTTGTTGAAACCCCATCATGATGTGTGGAGTAATAGGAGCTGGAGTAATAAGTCTTTAGTGTGAGGTTTCATATTTATTTAGCTAAAGTTAGGCTGCGCTTAATGTTTGCTGTAGCTTTGGTGTTACTGTCTTTAGTTTGCTCTAGTATCTTTTTTGTCTGTCTTATTTTCTTTGGGTTTCCCTGGAAATTACTTCTTAAGGTTTGTATCTTGTACCTCTCTTGGTTTTAATCAACTGTTATTATATTGGAGTTCTGCTGATATGGTGGTGACTTACAGAAGGGGATTTCTCAATAAATCATAAGATTAAATCTTGGAGTTTTCTTAGTAGGACTGAGTTTCTTGACTGTGACCCTGAGAAGAGTTTCTTAGCTTTTTTTCTCCCCTTATGGAATGTAGGAAAGCTAGAGGCAGCTCTATTTATCTAATTGACCCTATCCTACCTCAGATAAATCTCTGGTAAAGTAGCTTCAATTGAGAGTAAGCCTTTGTGACTGGGCACAGAATGCCTTGGTCAGATTTCAAGACAGTTACTTTTTCCTTTTCCTGCTGGAATCATGAGGGACTTTTGCTCCAATCTTCACCATGAGAATGTGGTGGAGTTCCTAGAGGTAAAACTTATGAAAATGTGGGTCACTTGTAAGACTGGGTCCCCAGGAGTTTTTAACTCTCAAGATAGGCACCATTCAACCTCCAACAATTTTCAAATTACTGTTCAGGTAATTTCTGCCCTGTTACTGCCTACAGAAGCTTCTGTTCTCTGGTAAGCTGTAATTGTTTGTATTCACCTATCTCTCCTGATTTGGGGGTAACAATTTACTCTGTAACCTCAATTGGATCTAAGAAGAGTTGTTGATTTTCAGTTTGTTCATCATTTTTCCTGTGATTGATGAGTTCCAAGGTCTTTACATGTCCAAATTGAAATTGAAAGTCCCTAACTTGTCTGTGTAATCTCTTAACATGTTCTTTTGTAGAGCAAAGTTGGTTTTTTTTTTAATATTGAGGAAGTTTAATTTATTTGCCCTTTCTTTTATGAATTGTGCTTTTGGTTTCCAATTAAGAATGTTTTGTCAAGGGACACCTGAATGGTCATTGGTTGAGCATCTGCCTTTGGCTCAGGGCCTGATCCTGGAGTCCCGGGATCTAGTCCCACATCAGGCTCCCCGCATGGAGCCTGCCTCTCCCTCTGCCTATGTCTTTGCCTCTCTCTCTGTATCTCTCATGAATAAATAAAATAAAATATTTTTTTAAAAAAGAATGTTTTGTCGAGTCATAGGTCTTGAAGTTTTTCTTATTTTTTTTCCTAAAATATTTTACTTTAAACATTTTATTATGGATTAATATTTGAATAAGTGTGATGCATAAGCCATGATGGGTTTTGTTTTGTTGTTTTTTCATTTTGTTTTGTTTTTGCTTATTATGTCTATTTGCTTCAGCACCATTTGTTAAATAAAAGTTCATCTATTGAATTACATTGTCAAAGTTCAGGCAGGCATATTTGTATGGGTGTATTTCTGATTTCTCAAATATGTTCATGGTTCTGTGTACCTAATCCTCTACCAATACTACCCGCTCTTGATGATTGTAGTAGCTATGTATTATCTTGAATAGACTCGTCCTATACACTTCACATTTTATTCTTCTTTTTCAAAAATTATTTGCACTATTCTAGTTCCTTTAATTTTTCCATATAAATTATAAAATAAACTTGTCTAAATCCAGAAATATTGCTAGGATATTGAAAGGAATATAATTAAACCTGTGTATCCATTTTGGAAGAATCACCGTCTTCACAATTTTGAGTCTTCAATACTGAGTATTACTATAAATACTATGAGTACTTTACAATGAATGTGGTATGACTTTCCATTTATTTAGATCTTTGTTTTCTTTCATCATTGTCGAGGAAGCTTTCCTCCAGTCACGATTTGCATTGTTTCTGCCATCACTAAGGGCAACTAAAAAACTGGCACCACTCTAGGCTCCTACTAAGTTCCCCAATTTAATCAAGGAACCTGGGGTTCATTTATCCTTCCCCACTTCCCTTATTAATCACTCAAGATCCTTTGTGTTTGCTCTTTGCTCTCTGATTAGATTTCAGCTCACATTTTGTTGTTTTCGTTGTTTACTTTTCCTGGCTATTTAGGTATTTTCCTTACTTCCCATAAGCCTAGCAAACCACTAAAAACTACATTTTTAGTTGATATGCACCTAATCCATGACCCTGTCTTTAATATTACCTGTAGGATTTCTTTATTTTTTTAATTTAAATTCAATTAGCCAACATAGAATACATCATTAGTTTCAGATGTAGATTTAGTGATCATCAGTTGCATAAAACACTCAGTGCTCATCACATCATGTGCTCTCCTTAATGCTTATCACCCAGTTACCCCATCCTTCCACCCACCTCCCCTCCAGCAACCCTCAGTTCATTTCCTAGAGTTAAGAGTCTCTTTAAATTGGTACTTTATGGTAACTATGAAGGAGTTCATAGAGGATGATTTTGGAAGGAGAATTATATATAGTGTATAGAGTAGACTTATGTTTGTGTTGTCTGCTGATGCTATTCTGGGTTGCATGCTCTTCCATGCCCCTTGCTGGTTGGCATTTTTATGGACATCCATGTATCTGAGCTCATTCTGCAGAAGATTCTTCATCTCTTTATTCAGTTGTTCAGCTATATTTCTATAGCTTTAGCTACTACTTCTAATGTATATAAAATACTATGACACAAGGGTGTGTACTCTTTAGCAATGCAGTTTCTATGAAACATCCTACGGGACTTCTTTCTCTATTCTTGTTTGTGTTTTCTCTCTACTTCTCTCAGCTCAGTAATATAATATACTGAGTAATATAATGGGAGTGGTGGTGGCAGAAGGTGTTACTACTTTTGGTGACATTTTGTTAGAATGAAAACAATTGCCCACTTAGAAAACTACCTGAAGGGGCATCTGGGTGGCTCAGTGGTTGAGTATCTTCCTTTGGCTCTGGTTGTTGTCCCGGGGTACTGGGATTGAGTCTGACATCAGGCTCCCCAAGGGAAGTCTGCTTCTCCCTCTGACTCTCTCTGTGTCTTGCATGAATAAATAAATAAAATCTTTAAAAAAACGACTTGAAAAAAATTTCCTTCATTTTTTTTATCAGTCATAAGTAGTTATTTCTGATGTCACACCATTAGTCATTCCCTCCAATTACCAATTCTCCAACAACTTTGGCTTTCTATTATTACACACAAGCTTTGCATCAATAATACCAAATAAATTTATTAAAAGAAAAAATAAACATTGTTAAGTCTCCTGTTTCACACTACTATTTATTTTTTTTCACACTACTATTTAGATGCCTCCCTTCAGAGTTCACTATTCAAAAAAATAATATTATGTTAACTAAATACTTTGGTGCTTTATAAAATAAACTTAGTTTTTATTAAGAAGTTGCCCATATAGTTAAAACATTTTCCTACAAAGAAATTGACATTGTTATGGACACTTCCACATATTCAATAGGAAACGGTAAAATGGGATGCCTGAGTGGCTCAGTGGTTGAGCTTCTGCCTTCAGCTCAAGACATGATCCCAAAGTTCTGGGATCGAGTCCCACTTTAGGCTCTTTGCATGGAGCCTGCTTCTCCTCTGTCTGCCTATGTCTCTGCCTCTCTCTGTCTCTCATGAATAAATAAATAAAATATTTTTTAAAAAAAGGAAGGGCAAAATAATAAAGCTCTACTAAAACTATTTCAGGAGGTAAATCCTCTGCCTGTATATTTGTAATTCCAATCGATTAACAAAACTTTAAGGGATTTCTTTTCAGCTGCTTAGTATAATAGGAAATAAGAGACACCTTTTTCCCTCAAAAAACTCTCTCCTTTGGTTTCTGGTTTAGATACAAAGTAACCAAGTAACCAAACCTCAGTAAAGTAAGCAATAGGAGGATGAGACTGACCTAGAACAGGGATTCACTCACTTTCATGAGCCTCTCTAGCCATCTCATGCCTTTGCTAGTCTTTTGTAATAGCTTTGTTCATTTAGCCTGTCCATCATTTTATGTTTGAAACCTTGTCCATATTAGCTTCTGGGTTTACAGTCTTACATACTTATGTCAGAGGTGAAAGTGGGCCTCTTTCTCTAATCTTCAATTTGAAAATTCTCAGTGACTAAGCATCAAGCTTCTGTCCCTCCTTTGGACTAATCACTGGATTAGGGGTGTGGTAAGATTCCCATTTATTAGCCCAATCATTGGAGTTCTGGAGAAAGGGTCAGGTAATTCCCATTTGGGTGACTGTAAGTTGGGGCAAAGGGGAGAAATGGTTCCTCCAGAGAAGAGTAATGGGTACAGCAATGGCATAGGCCCTGGGGAAAATTCTGTCACCTGGGAAGTCATTCAAATTTGTGTCTACTCTAGGCCTATGATTCAGAGAGTAATAATATTCATGAATTATTGTATGTCAAAAAATAATAATATATAATACATTCAACATACTTGCTATTTAGGACTTTATATATGAAGTCTAAAATGACAATAACTCTTTGTCTAATTTTTGAGGGTCATATATGATGATGAATATGAAGGAGGTACACAAATTGTAAACCATGGTCGATATGACCATGATCATTTATACTGGAGGGAGAAAGGGCAAGTAGGGGGTCTCTTTATGTTCCTTAGGAACATTCTTGATTTCTCTTTTCATACATTCTGGAAGGAGCAGAAGAAAAACAAGGATTCTGATAGAAGAAAAAGTGTCCATAGTTTTAAAGGTTTGGGAATGACTAAGAGAGATTATCTGGCTATTAGGCAACTTGCACAGGGCATTAGATGCATTCAAAACATATCCTACTGGGCTGCTAAATTTCAGTGAGCCCTGGGCAAGGAGAGGAAATGGAAGAGGAGGAGGTTCAGAAAGGGAAAATTTCTAGGTATTCATGTGGGGGCAGGGGAAGTGGAGAGGGTTTCTTCTATTCTTTGTCCTGCTCCAACCCACAGAGGTCCCATCTCACGTCTCTCCCTCTCCCTTACCTGGGTGAGACTCCTTATCTCAGCCCAGGTGAAGATTCAGAATTTGTAGGCTCATTTCACAAAACATTTTTTAAGGTTAAAAAAGTAAAAGTGGTATCTAGAAGAAGAGGTCCTATAAAAATGAGGTTGTTAAGATTTACTTTTTGGTATTACCCAGTGTGATAGTTAATTTTATGTGTCAACTTGGCTAGGCCACATTACCCACATATTCGGTCAAATGCCAGTCTACGTATTGTTGTGAAGGCATTTTTGGGGATGAGCTTAACATTTAAATCATTTAAGCAAATTACCCCCTATAATGTTGGGTGAGCCTCATCCAATCAGTTGAAGGCCTTAAGAGAAAAAGACCGAGGTCCCCCTGTCTGCAGACTCCCTTTGTACTTGAGTTGCAACATCAACTCTTAACTGGTTCTCTAGCTTGCTAGTCTGCCCTGCGCGTTTCAGGCTTGCCAGCCTCTACAACTGTGTGGGCCAGTACATTACAATCTCTCTCTGTTTCTCTCTTGGTGCATCTAACAAGGAGATAATAAGATAAATTTTGCATTTTTTGTTATTTTGGTTGTTGTGTGTGTTTGTGTGTGTTGCAGTAATGTGTAAAAGTAGTAATACCTGGCTCGTGTTAGATGATCTTGAAACATTAGTTTTATTCAACACCTTACAATCCTCTTCTCCCCTCACCACCACCATAAAAACTTTCACAGGGGGATGAAAAAATTTTATCTTCCTTTTTAGGCATCAGAATCATCCTCTTAACATAGGCAAAAGGATCCTTAGTGCGTTTTCAAAGCTGAAAACAAATGAATTCTGTTGCCATACAAAGCCAACGTAATGGAAGATTACAAAGCTGATAGCAGCATCTGTGACAGGTGCTGTGGTAGAGACTGGAGAGCAAATTAAAATAACACCTATCCTCAAGGAGATCCATATAGAGTGGGGGAGACAGAGTTATCCAGCCAGGCAAGTATCTGACACTGTGATAGGTACGAAGATGGAGGTGCCTATAGAGTGTCATGAGAAAGCACACAGGGGCCCCATTCACGAGTTTAGAGTCAGGGGAGGCTTCTCAACCAAGGCGATAGTTGAGGATGAGGGGGGATTTCGAAGGTAGAAAATGTTAAGGCAAGGATATTGCAGAGAGTAGTACAACATAACATTTGCCTGGTCAACATCAAAAGCCAGACATGTGACACCAGAGGGAAACTAAAACATGCTATTGTGCTACTTGGTGACAATTGAGAGGCAGCCCTGCCCTCAAGTGGCTGGCAGTTTCAGAGAAGGTAGGACATTTGCTTGCAAAGAAAAACACCATACAATGGTACAGATGAGGTACCAAACCAGTGGCTAAAAAGAAAAAAAAAAGAGTTTAGGGATGATGGGAGTGATGATGGGTCACTGTGAACCGCTTCTGGGAGTTTAATGAGGACACTAAGACCTAGACTACAAGACAGATGGGAAAAGCATTCATGATGAGAGAAATGGCACAATCGGGGAACTACTCGGGAAGGAGACTGTACCACATGGCCCAGTGTTTCCCAAATTGAGGCTGTACTGCCCGCCTAGTGGGTATTTAGAAATGTGTGGTGATACAGAGTTGCCAAAGCGCTTGCATCCAGTGGCTGGCATTTGGTCTTTTTAGAGCAGTGATGTGAGACTTCTTTCAGTAACGGAGTTGATATTGCTCAGGTGAATCTAATAATTATTGGTAGCTTCACAAGCTTCAGGTTTGGCACACCTGTTTGCCTTTGTTATTTCAAATGCAGATTTATTTGGGGGAAATTCCCAACCCCCAACCTCCATCCCCCTTTCTTTCGGCAAAGGGTTTGGAAGTAGATCCTTTCTTTATGTGACTGGATGGTATCTGCTAGACTTTTGATAAAGGATGGCTGCCTCATTATGAAGAGGTCTAGAATAAATGCAGGAGAGTTGGTTCATTATCATACCATGCAATTTTTTTAAATATATTTATTTATTTGCTTATTTACTTATTTATTTAGAGACACACAGAGAGAGAGGCAGAGACATAGGCAGAGGGAGAAGCAGGATCCATGTAGGGAGCCTGATGCGGGACTTGATCCCGGGACCCGGGTTCAGGATCTGAGCCAAAGGCATCTGCTCAACCACTGAGCCACTCAGGCGTTCATCATGTGATTTTTTTTTTTTATCCATCAGGTTTCTCTCTCTGATACTCCTTCTGTCCACCCCCCTCTGCACAAAAGCAAACCCTGGTCCTCTTTATTAAGATATGTTTAGGACATTGGATTATAGACCCTACAACTTGATAGATGAGTTCAAGAAGCTGGATTGCTTCAGCAAATCTAATTGAAAAGAAAACTGGATGTTGAGGCCTCACCCATGATGAATGCCTCTTACTAAATTGTAATTCAGAAACTTGATGTTCCCCCTTCTCTCCACCTAGAACCTTAAGCAAACTTTTTTCTCTCTCTTTCCAAAGTTCAGCCTGGCCAGTAAGCCTTTTTTATGAGAGGACTGGCTATTTCCCAGTTATTACAGAAATTAACAAAAAGGCAATTAGTAGGAGTAAATTTGGAACTGACCCACAATAGAAAACAACAGAGAGCCTCCCAAATTATCACTAAACAATGAGATGACTATAATTGCTTACAAGTGGTAAATACCTACGTCAAGTCAAAGTGCTCTCAAAAACATATCAAGCTTCCTTCTTGTTGTAAGAGATAAAGAATTATGTGCTTTCCTGGTATAGAAAATAATCTATATTATTATGGAGTCCTCTCTGTGTAACTAGAATTAAATTATTTCTTCTGTGTGAAATGGATTTCTACCTACATTCCCCTCAAATTCAGTTACAAAAGGTTTAACCATGGCTCTATGCCAAGTTGTGTTTTGTTTTGTTTGGTGTTTTTATAAGCTTAAACCAGCAGCTGTGCATGTTTGTGCAATTCCAAAGTCAGGATTTATATATGTAATTTTTCAACTGAGGGAAAAAAGTTAAAAATATCTTTAATGAATCACATGGAAAGTCACTGAAAGAAACAACACCAAGAAGATGCTCTCTTTTTTCCTTTGTTAGTCTGTGTGTTTATAATATTTATAATGGAATTGATATAGACCTCTCTTGGAATAAGGTTTACATTCCTACAAACTGGTTAATTTTCAGTGGAGTAATTCAGGAAAGCAAATAGATTTTTGAAGTCTTATGTGGTGTCAAGATACAGATTATTTTACAAAAAAAATCTTTTGATCGTCCTCCTGGGACACATGCACGCCTATGTTACTCAGATTCCTCCAAGTCCGAAGCAGGACCCAGGCTACAGCTGACCTTTTTAAGAATGAAGGATATTAGAAAAGTAGAATAGCTAGGCCCACCAGAACCCCTTCAGCAGCACCCCTGTTTGCCTATTCAATATCATCCTTCCCCCACTTCCTCAATTTGCCTCTTATTTGTAGTGGATAAACTCACAGATTTTATAAAATGTTGTATTGTTATAGGAAGTGCTATTAAGTGACATTTCCCCAAGTATGGAATTGTGATTTAATGATCGTAGGCTTTTCCACAAAGGACAAAAATAGGACATAAAATAGACTAGAATCAAAGAATAATAAAATAGACAAGAACTAAAAGCATTAGCATTCATAATACTAGTAATACTGTAGTTTTTCTTGAACTTTAATTTCCAGTAATGTTTTTTTTTTAAGATTTTATTTATTTGAGAGAGAGAGAGAGTGAGCAAGAGAGTGAGAACACAAGCTGGGGGGGGTGCAGAGAGAGGGGGAGAAACAGACTCCCCACTGAGCAGAGAGCCTGATGCAGGGCTCAATCCTGGGACTCCAGGATCATGATCTGAGCCGTAGGCGGATGCTTAACCACCTAACTGACCGAGCCACCCAGGAGCCCCGGTTCCAATGTTTTTAATGTAATTTTTATTAATTTTCTTTCTCCATTATAATTACTCTCAAAGATAAAGGAGTGGAAATCTCTAGACACATCTAGAACTAAGAATAGGCTCACAGGATGCTAATCTTTTCTAGTTTTTGATAATCAGTGCTGGTGTAGCCTTTAAGTATTGAGATGCTGACATTGAGAAAGAAGGCACAACTTTTTTTTCCCTTCTTCTAAGATTCATGCAGTTATTCTGAAGACTCTGTTGATCTACAAAATATCTATTTTTTAAGGAATTTGATGCAGAAATTCTAATACAAAGCTAATATTGCATTTTATTCCTAAAAGACTTAAGTTATTACAAGATTTTTTGCCTTTGAAAAGAACTCACAACTTAAAACCCATTTACTCCATGAAACTCTACTTCTAAACGAACTAGGGGTGGTGGAAGGGGAGGAGGGCAGGGGGTAGGGGTGACTGGGTGGCGGACACTGAGGGGGACACTTGACGGGATGAGCACTGGGTGTTGTTCTGTATGTTGGCAGATTTAACACCAATAAAAAATAAATTTATTATTAAAAAAAAAGAAACTCTACTTCTAACCAATGCTCATATTTCTTACCATCAGGCTAATCCTTAGCTTTCCCTCAATCTGGAATTATCGTATTACATATGTATGCAAAAGCTCAACTTCCACAGCAGGGCTAATCAATGATCACATCCATGAATTCTGTTTCGGTTTCAGCATCTATTCCAAAATATGTTGGTTCAAATAAATGTGTCTCCTTAATAATGGTTTTTAATGAGCATTATGAAAGGGAAACTTACTTTGCATTTACCCAGGGATGGTGATGAAAAATTTTCTGAAACTGGACTAGGACTTAAGAGTTCTGGGTTCCAATTCCATTATTATTATTTTAGACAGGCCACTTTACCTCTTTAGGAGTTAATACTCTCTTTCCTGCAAAGCGAAGGTATTGGGCTGGATGAGCTTAAGTGTTCCATCCAGATCTAAGATTCTAGGATTTTATTTATTTATTTGTTTGCTTGTGTGATTGTTTGGAGTGTGAGGTGGGCCTGAGGGAGAAGGAGAGAATCTTAAGTAGGCTCCATGCCCAGTGGGGAGCCCAACATGGGGCTCGATCTAATGACCCTAAAACCATGATCTGAGCCAAAATCAAGAATCGGAGCCACGCAGGTGCCCCTAGGATTTTAGATATTAGATTTTCAAGACATTTGAACATGGTATGTCTTGCCATTCAAATAAGGGGTGAAAAGGATCAATACTCTAAGGTACTTGGGGCAGCTGAGTGGCTCAGTGATTGAGCATCTGCCTTTGGCTCAGGGTGTGATCCTGGGGTCCTGGAATCGAGTCCCACCTCGGGCTCTCTGCCGGGAGCCTGCTTCTCCCTCAGCCTATGTCTCTGCCTTTCTCTCTGTGTCTCATATGAATAAAATGGATAAACTCTTTTAAAGAGTACTCATATAAAGATGACATATGATTTCACTGTAAAAGAGAAAACAGACATAGTTCATGCTTGTATTTTCATTATGTTATATCATGGACACTAACTGGCATTTAGACTTTATATGTAATTTTTGCTGGTTGCCTGTTGATTAGATTTCCCCTCAATTTATTGGACCCGTGGAACCAGCAAATTCCACAGCTAATCGTGGCTATAAACTGTATCTTGTGGCCATCTATGCATGTACTCATTCAGGAAATGTCTGTTGAGTGCTTTCATCAAGGCATGAGGACACAGGCTGAACACAAGGCTGACTTCTTATCATGGAGCTTACAGTTCAGTGGCAGAGACAGAAAATGAGTGAACAATAAATCTTTACTATCGTGATGAGTGCCAGGGAGAAACAGGTTGCTGTGATATAGAGTAGCAGTCAAAGGTGAGGTGGGGATGAGAAAAAGTCTTATTTACAAATCATGGTCTGTGAAAGCTTCCCTAAGGACTGACATGTAAGCCTCACTCCCACGCAGAAAAAGCCACCTATGTGTAGAGCAGGGGGAAAGATATTACAGTCAGGGAGGAAAGCATGGGAAGAGTTTCTGAGACAGGAAAGAACTTGAAATGCTTAAGTGAGGTTGGAGACTAGCAAGTAAAGGGGAGAGTGGCATAAGATGAGGTTGGAGAAATAGGCAGCAGTTAACATTGTCTAAGAGCATACTTGGGCCAGGAACTCTTCTAAGAACTTTATATGGATTATCCCCATCAATATTCATAGCAAGCCTATGAATTTGGTATTATTATAATCAGCCCCATGTTACCAATGAGGAAAAGAATACATGAAGAGTTTCAGTAACTCGCAAAAGGTTACACAGCTGGTGAAGAGCAGCCCTGGGACTCGAATCTATGTAGTTGACATTGGAGCACATGCTCTAAACCAGAACACTGTATGGCTTCATAGGCAATAGACAGATTATACAGGGTTTTGTGGGCTACTAAAAAGGGTTTGAACTGGATTGCAAATGTAATGGGTACCCATTACACAGTTCTCAGAATTACAATCTAAGCTATGTCTTAAGGATGCATTTCCAGTTGCTATGTCTCCACATAGCAGAGGGGTGGGAATGGAGACTAAGGAGTGGACATGGAGAGGATGGTTACTGGGGGCTTCTGGAAAGGCCTTGGAGATGCACACTATTGCTTGCTTATTCAACAGTCATTCTTCCCCTTCTTTCTAGAAAATAGGGCTCCAGTTTTGATTTATTTTTGTCAAGTGCTTCTGTGTTTATTAGTCTAAATCAGTAGTGCTCAGGGATCCCTGGGTAGCTCAGTGGTTTAATGCCTGCCTTTGGCCCAGGGCGTGGTCCTGGAGTCCTGGGATCGAGTCCCACATCGGACTCCCTGTATGGGGCCTGCTTCTCCCTCTGCCTGTGTCTCTGCCTCTCTCTCTCTCTCTCTCTCTCTCTCTCTCTGTGTCTCATGAATAAATAAATAAAATCTTTTAAAAAAATCAGTAGTTCTCAAACTCCTTTGTCTCCAGACTGCTTTACACTCTTAAAAATTATCAAAGACCCCAATAATCTTATTTTTGTCCAGCATTAAAGGTATAATTGAGAATAAATTTATATAGTTATAGTATATGTGATGTTTTGCTACACCTAAATATTATAAAATGATTATTGCAATCAAGCCAATTAACATATTCATCACCTTGAATAGTTATTTTTGTGGTCATAGCAAGATCATTTAAGATCTACAAAGCAAATTTTATTATGTGTTATTAACTACAGTTACCATGCTGTACTTCAGGTCTCCAGGACTTATTCATCTTGCATAACAGAAACTTAGTACTCTTTGGCCAACATCTCTCCACTTCCCTCACCCTCCCTTTCTTCTTGGAAATCACCATTTTACTCTCGTTTCTATATATTAAACTATTTAGATTCCACATATAAGTGAGATCATGCATTATTTGTCTTTCTGTGCCTGGCTTATTACACTTAGCATAATGCCCTTCGGGTTTATCCAAGTTGTCCAAAATGGCAGGTTTTCTCTTTTTTAAAAATATTTTATTTGTTCATGAGAGACACACAGAGAGAGGCAGAAACATAGGCAGAGGAAGAAGCAGGCTCCCCGGGGAGGGGAGGAGCCTGATGTGGGACTTGATCCCAGGACCCCAGGATCATGCCCTGAGCCGAAGGCAGACACTCAACCCCTGAGCCACCCAGGCATCCCTCTTTTTTTTAAGGCTGAATTCTATTCCATTGTATGAGTATTCCATATATTCCAAAATATTATATGTTCCACTGTGTATATATGTGTAGTATTTTGGAATATATGGAATAGAAAATATAGTATTTTATTTATTTATTTACCTGTCAGTGGACACTTTGGTTAATTCCATGTCTTGGCTATTATGAATAATGTTGCAATGAACATGGGAGTGTAGATATCTCTTGGAGATACTGATTTTGTTTCCTTTGTATACTCAGAAGTGGAGTTACTGGATCATATAGTGGTTCTATTTTAAATTTTTTGAAGCACTTCCACACTATTTTTCATAATAGGTTCGCCAATTTACATTTCCACCAACAGTTTATAAAGATTCCCTTCCTAACAGTTACCTTTGTCTTTTTAACAATACCATCCTAACAGGCGTGAGGTGATATCTCATTGTGGCTTTCATTTACATTTCCCCAGTGATTAGTGATGTTGAGCACTTTTCATGTACTTGTTAGCCATTTCTATGTCACTTTTGGCTTTATCCATTAATGGGGTATGAGCAAAAGTGTGCGGAGGTCAATAATGTGGAGACTTTGTTGACAAATTGAACACCAATACAAAATAAATTTATTAAAAAATAACAATAATGTGGATACTTCAGTGAGTTAAAAGTGTTGTCAGATTGGGCTACTAGAATGGGTGTGCTGGAAGGATAGGAGGTTAGAGAGGGGAATAGTAGAGACTGCAGTTTCAGAAACGGTACAGTTACCAAAGATAACAAGACCCAGAATGTGATCATTGGAGTCGGTGTCTGTGGCAGGTTGGAAGTATGGGTAGTCGGAACTAAGGAGGTGAAAAGACCGGAGTCGTAGCTCTTGCACAGAGCTACAGTACATCTTGATATTGCATTGAATGCCATTGAAATGCTAACAAGTGTTGGAATGAGGAGAAAGACAGTGATCCAGGAGCTACAGAGTTTCCACAAACAAGTAGGAGTTGGTGGGTAACAGCGATGAGGAGAAGCTGTTTAACTGAATGACATGAGTCTCTGTATTCAACAAGTGTGCTGAAATTACATTTTGTCAAGCTACGATGCCTTGTTTTTTAGGGTTTTCTTTTTATGACTGTAAAAGCAATAAACTCACATTATAGAAAATTTGGAAAATACAAATATACATAAGAAGTAAAATAAAACTACCTATAATCCCATTGCTGTTGGCATTTTTGTCTTTATTTCCATGTATATACATATAAAACGTTAGGATGAAGCAGGACTTACATATTTACATACTCATTGTTTTCTTAGCATTATATCCTCAGCATTTCCCCATAATTTTATATCTTTGTGAACATCATCTTAAATGTTAATGTATTGCCATATGATATACTGTAATTTATCTTGCTATTGGTGTATATTTTATGCTTTGCACATAATATTGAAATAAAGGTACTTCTACATCAATTTTTGTCCATATCTCTAAAATTTCCTTAGACTAGATGCCTAGAATTTAAATTTCTGGGTCAAAAATATGATCGATTTTAAATCTCTTGATACATATGTAGAGGGCGCCTCAATTTTAGCATCTCTGGCCAAACATATTATTTAAGGTTAAGGTGATATTTCTTCTTGCTTTATGGACCATTAAAAGATTAGATTCCAAAAAAAAAATAGATTAGATTCCTTTGCCTTCTGGAGATATTGATATGTGTTCTTGGACTTTTCTACTGAGGATGTAATTGAAAATTTTAGGTAATGAGAAAGCTAACTGATCAGCATTTAAGTGAGTTTAAGTTAGCATGACACCTACTCTTTATACTGTTAGCAGCAAGTGAATTTTCTTTCATTGTTAAAGAAGAAAAGCTACGGAGGCAACTGTGACAATTTCAGAAATCAGAACGGAGAGCTGTCTAAGATATAGGCCCAGGAGGATCCTTAAAAGCTGAGTTACTCAACCTTTCTTTTATTATTGGCCCTCTAAGGAATAAAAATAAATTAAATTTAAATGCAATATAAATCAATCAATTTAATTCATTAATTAATCCAATGAATGAATTAATTTTAATTTAATTTTTCCCTAATGAGAGAAATTAAATACTAACGAATAAAATTTTGTCAGGTAGAGCTTTAGAGGTCCCCAAACCATTGTAATATCTAAGATTTCTCCCCTGTATCCAAATCAATTTTCACCCCTTTGGGGATGAAATTGCTTCTATTGAGAATGCATAGTTCAAATGAGGAGTGCCCAGCCACTAATGAAAGAAGAGGTGCCTTTCCTATATACAGTGTGATCCCATCTTTATTACGTACATGTAGATTACAGATTAGAATGCAATATTACAAAATATTAAAAATGATTAATTTTAAGTAGTGGGATTATAGGTTATTTTTATCTTTTTTATTCTAAAACTTCTCCATTGAATATACATTACCTTTTTTAAGGAATCTGTATTTAAAACTTTTCTTTAGTGTTGTTGGATTATATTTAAAGAAGCAAAAAGAAAAAGGGAGGGGTGCCTTAGTCGAAGCCACTCTTCTTATCAGCATGGTTTTCACTTCAGTGTGGCCAGAAGAATTCTGAGGTGGCCTCCAAGAGTCTCACGCCTCTTATGAACACACCTTCTCCTACTTATTTAATCAGACAAGTGCTGCTGTAAGGGGATTTGCAGATGTAATTTAAGTCCTAAATCATGACTTAGAATAAGATTGCCCAGGTGAACATAATCTAATCACAAGACTCCTGAGAATGTTCTGGGCTCTTCGTGGTGAGAGAGATGTGAAGTATGAGAGGGCTTGTGGAGAGGGCCACCTGAGAAGGACCTGAGAGCGTCCTGGGAGCTGCAGGTACTTCCCAACTTATAGGCAGCCAAAAAATGACCTCTGTCTTATAGTCACGCTGGAAGTGAATTTTGCCAACAACTTGAGGGAGTTTAGAAGCAGATCAGTCAAGCCTCCAGAGGAGGACACGCCTGGCTAACACTCGATTTCACACTTATGAAACCCTGTGCAGAGAATCCAGCTAACGAATTCTGGACTCATGACCCATGGAAACTGTGAGTTGATAAATCCATGTTCTTTTACACCTCTAAGTTTGTAGTAATTTGTTCCACAGAAATTTAAAACTAATATATTCCACAATCCTGACTCCTCATTACACCGCACATTCTTCTCTACCCTTCTGTGGGAACTAAAATGAGATATTGGAGTGGGAAAGAGCGGTGATGACAGAGTCTCCTTTCTGTTTAATTCGCTTTCAGCTTTTTTCACTCCTTTTTTTATCCTTGCAACATTGTCCTATTTGTAAGCCAACCATGACAGTGTCTCCGGCTTTAGTCACAGCACCCTCACACAGGTTCCAAGATGTGAATGAGCTGTGTGGCTTGCTTCTCCCAACACCAGTCCATACACACATTCTGAGCGGCCTGTAGGTTTAAAATTTTTCCTGCAACAGCTGTCCCTCATCTTATGTTTGGCTCCAGTATTTGCCAATCGGAATTTGGAGGTATTGGTGGGCCTTTGCTAAAATTTTCTTCCACTTATTCCCTGGCAGATGTTCACTTTGGATGTAGCCCTTCCTTCTACCTGGTTGCACCCGGGCAAAATTTTGCAGCGATGATGTATATTCCTCTTAGTTAGGTATTGCTTTGCTCATTGCAGTGGGAGGGAGTCAGTTTAAATTTGTTGATAGCAGATGTTCTATTAACCTGGATGACTTCTGATTTGAGTTGAAGGAGATGGCCTTCTTCATCATTGCATATTATGTGGGTAGATTATATGACATTAATTCTGGGGGAGCCAATTCTTGTTTCTCAAGAGACTCAAAGAAATCAGATCAATAAAATGAAGGTGCTTTAGTAATGGTAATCTACTGAAGACCGATTTTTATCTTAAACATTTGGAGGGATGATCTTGATCCTCTACTCTGGCTTTAGGAGCAAATATCTGACTTGGAAGGATTGAAAACAGGCTCTATAGATGCCTTGCGACGGTGGGGGGAAAGTGACATTTTGGCCTGCAGGGAAAACAAATCTTTACATTGACAGGAAAAACAAATGTGTGGATGTTTGTCAATCAACACAAGGTTAGTCTGGATACACGTATTTATGTGGCTTTATTTTGGACCTTATAGTCATCTTTTGTGAAAAATGAACTCTTTGGCAGTTCATTAAACACAGGGATTCTGGGAGGACAAATAGCTTTTTAGTTAGGGTTCATTGCCTGAGCATACAGGGGTAGTTTGAACACCTCCTCCTTTCAAGAAAAGCCTTACCAGTTAATATTTTTCTGTGTGTTCAGAGGCAGTTTAAGAATGAGCAAACCTGAATCGGGGCTTTGCAGACCCAACACTCATTGACAAGCTAGGAACCAATAACTCCTAGCCTTGCCTTGTATTTGCAGGCAAATTTGGAAAACAAAATATTTCTTATACATGGTTCCCTGGCCATTTTCTTAAATGGTGAAGTTTTGAGGACAAATATTTATTTATTTATTTATTTATTTATTTATTTATTTATTTATTTATTTATAATTATTTTTTATTCATTCTCTGTGTAGGTGGATACTGATTGTGAACAGAGAAACCCTTGTTTGGAATTAATTGGGTGAGGGTTTACTGATATAGAATACATATATCCTTAGAGTGTTTTTCCATGTGAATAAGGTTGTGTGGGGGGGTGGGGGGGGTGGGGAATGTGGCCTTACTTGGTGGTATTTGTGGCAGACTACAGCCATGTGATTGAGACACACAGTTCTAGATTTCAAGTGGTTTTCCAATGATTGAGCTAACACGAGGGCAATCTGGGGTTTATTTGTGGTTCTTTTACCAAGTTACACAAAGAGTCTGAGGGCATGTAAGTCCCCATTTAGAATTTCAAGTCCTAGCATATGTATAGGTAGAATTTAGGGACAAATTGCACCCCCTTTCTTGCTTGTAATTCTGCATAGTGACACTGTGGGGAGACAAACACCCCTTGAAATGGGCTTATTTATCCAAGTAAGTCACTGAAGACTTTGGGTACCAAATGCCTTTTTTAAAAAAAAAGGTTTATTCACCTATTTTAGAGCGAGAGAGCAAGTGTAAGGTGGGGGAGGGGCAGAGAGAGAGAGAGAGAGAATCCCCAGCAGACTCCCTGCTGAGCAGGGAGCCTGATGCAGGGCTCCATTTTACAACTCTGAGATGATGACTTGAGCTGAAATCGAGAGTCGGATGCTTAACCACCTAAGCCACCCAGGTGCCACAATAATACCTTATTATTGAATGTTTTGTCCAAGAACATAGGAATAGTTAGTATAGAAGCAACTTTTATAAAGTCCTACATGCACAGATAGGTGAGGGTGTATAGGATGATTAAATGGACTATCATTTTAATTAAGGTTTTTTGTCCTAATAGGGAGGGGTACTTCAGGACTATGAAGAATGTACCTCTTTGTGTAGGTCTCTAAGATTATAACAGCATAGGGGGAAACACTATATTTGGGGAGATCTTTGTTCATGTGTTAAGGGAATTTTGGAGAATAGCAAATGACTCCTTGCTTGATGTTTTTGCCTTTGGGTGAAACAGCATCACTTGAACAAAAAATTATCTATTTGAAATCGTTTCAGTGTGTAATGGTGGTATGTGGCCAATACCTTATTAGTTTGTCTTTTTCCATGTGTTCAGGAATAATTGAGGGAAGAAGAATTTTTGATTAGTGGATCTTTGCCTTCTTATATGAGAGTACTTTGGATATAAAAAATTTCTTCCAGGGGCATCTTCATAAATGTTTATAGCTACAGTTTATTAGTATATTCTTATCTTGCATTATTTGTCTCAGCAAGTAGAGGCACCTTTGAAAAAACAATTCTGGATGTGAAATTTATGTTCCAGGCATGTGGCAACACAGAGTCTAAAAAATACTTCCTTCTTTGGTATGTGTTGGTGATTAACAGCTAAGACAATCCTGGGGTCAAGTCTCCCTTCTGCCAAGTAATGGTTGGGTGCCATTGGCCAAAATTCCTCAGTGTTTCCGGACCTCAGTTTCTCCTCCATTCCCCAGTTAAATGGGGAAACTAATAGTCCCAAGCCTAGAGTCCTTGAGAGGATTGAATAGTACGTGCTTATAGATCACTTAAAACAGTGCCTGGCATATACTAAGTATTCAGTTAGGATTGGCAGCCTCAAAGCAATGATAAACCCTTCTTCGTGTGCAGTTCGTCTTCATTGTCTTCTTTTCCACTCAGATATCGTATGATTTTTACACAGAAGACTGCTTTTAAGTCCTATCTCATTATTGAAGGCTTTTTATTTATTTGTTTGTTTATTTATTTATTCATGAGAGACACAAAGAGAGAGAGAGAGAGAGAGAGAGAGAGAGAGAGGCAGAGACACAGGCAGAGGGAGAAGCAGGCCCCCCATAGGGAATCCAATGTGGGACCCGATCCTGGATCCTGGGATCATGACCTGAGCCAAAGGCAGGCGCCCAACCACTGAGCCACCCAGGTGTCCCTATTGAAGGCCTTTGAAATGACTTTTGGCAAGACTCTAAGCATCTCTTCCTTTCCTGTTCTTCATCCGTCAAGCTGATGTGGTGATTATAAGCAGCCTATTTTATAGTTTTGTGAGGATCAGATTAAATTCTGGGTGTCCTTTGAAGGTTTAATACAATAACATTAGGGTAGGTGTTCTACCTTCATTAGCTCACTTAATCCACTCAACAGTCCAGCCTGTAAAATATTAGTACTTTAATTTCATTAATGGTGAATATGTGTTTCAGAAGGCTTTCCCAACATTATGTACCTAGTAAAGTAACTAGTAAGTAACTTTCCCAAGATTATGTACCTAGTAAATGACTGTGCCAAGACTTTGACTCCAGATTTTGACTCCAGAACCATACCATTAACTACCATAATAAACTGTTTATCTTTTGGAAACATAAAACTAGCATTGAGTTATAGGATTCTATTATTATCATCATTATTATTTAATGTAACACAGCAGCAATTAGAGGATTTAACTGTATAGGGAGGCTCTCCTTCCAACCATCTATATAATAGCTGAAGAAAAGGTAGATGAAGTAAAAAAGAACTAGGAACCAGTAGAATCTTCCCATCACACATTTGTGAGACCCTGGGCAAAGCAAAGGGAAAATAGGGATCCCTGGGTGGCTCAGCGGTTTAGCGCCTGCCTTCGGCCCAGGGCGTGATCCTGGAGACCTGGGATCGAGTCCCTCATTGGGCTCCCTGCATGGAGCCTGCTTCTCCCTCTGCCTGTGTTTCTGCCCCCCCCTCTCTCATGAATAAATAAATAAAATCTTAAAAAAAGGAATATAAGAGTGACTCTGGGTATCTGAATGACCAATAAGACAGTGATATTTTGGGTTCGGTTGGATTGAAATAAATAGAGTACCATTTTAGAGAAAAGATAACAAGTTTAATTCCCAAAAAGTATAGTTTACAATAATCTGACTCCCAAAAGTTAAGTCAGTTAAGAAAGTTGGCTAATGCTTAAATATTTTCAGGTAAGGAGATGAGGCACAGTTACTATCAGCAAGGATCTTCATTTTCCTACCTGATATATTTGTGACGAGACCTCTATATTTGTAGGATCAAATTCCTTTCCCTAGCTTTCAAAGCTTCCATAATAAGGGCATATCCTATTAGAGAAGAATGAGTTTCAGTCTTAGTTCCACCACTTCTAACCATGAGGCCTTAGCCAAACAGTTTATCTTCTCTGAAATGTCTTTTCTTCATCTACCAAGTGGGCATAATAAATCTAGGAGTAAGATAACCGATCCATATATGTGATCTCACTTTTCCATACATGATAAAGATCCTTAGTAATTAGGGGGTGTTATTACAAACCTCATCTTTTCCATCACACCCCAGGAAACATCCCCATTAAGACTGGCATCAATCCCACATCTCTAACGTTTTCTCTTAGTTATGTTCCCTCTTCCTGGACTGTTCATTTTCTTCCTCTTCACGAGTATAAATTCTACTCATTCTGCATGCCCAGCCAACTGTTATCTTTTTCTGACAACTCCTTAGTAAATACACACACACACACACACACACACACACACACCTTCTATTGTTAGTTAACTGTGTTAACTGTGTCAATGGTGTTTCGTTTCCTTCCACACTTAAACTACAAAGTACCTTGATAATAGGGTGATCTCTCTCCTACATAGGCCTTACCAAATATCAATGGAATTGAATCACGTCTTAACCTAAATTTCTTATCTTTCAAAACATTGCATTTTGTTTCATGTGCAATGAAATGAGAATGTGATTCTACAACCGGAATCCTTTCCTCTACCTGAGAGGTGATATTTAATACCTGCTGCCTTCTCACAGAGCTGTTTGCTTAGGCTAAATAAGTCCCCCTTTGCTTTTTCTCATCAACTTTATTTACATAGTGGGTGATTAATGAAGCTATAATAATCTTTAGCAAGAAATTTTCTACATACCATATATGTTGATGCATTGCTACCTTGAGTGGCTATTGGAAGTGTTTTGGCTATTAACATTAAGGATAATTGCTGTCTCACTAGGTATCACTTAGTAGACCCCCAAAGAGAATATGAATGGAATATATCTGATAAAATTAGATTTTCTTTCAATAATGGAAATAAATCTGTAGTCTTTCCATAGCGTCTAATTAATTAAATGTAAGAGTGTGATGAATTGATTCACTTTACTGGTAATTGCTACACATTTATGAGAAATAAGATGACTAAAAACAATATCCTCTTCCTGTAGGTATACCAATATGTTAAGAATTTAAAACCATCACCCAGAGCCAGAAAATATCACAATGAGATACAAATCAAAGCAATTAAGGTTGCTTGCAGCGAAGGTTAATGTGGGCAATTTTTAGGCTCCCTCCCCATTTGTTAGATAAGAATAGAATGCATATAGCACACTCAAGATGTTCTTAAAATTACTCCTTGAGATGTTCATATTTCAGCTCTTTCCCTGTACTTTCCAAGTGCTTCAGTATCACTCTTACTATTCTTAGAATTTAACTATATTCACCTGAACTATGACATTTTCAAAGATCCATCTTCTATCCTCCACTAAACACTTTAAAGTAGAAGTCATATTTTGGTAATTTTGGATGATTTATGGGATTTGATGTCTTGCTTCCTTTTTAATATGCACATTATTAAAGCATCATTCTCCAGATAATTGGCTTTTAGGCCAGGAACTAAACCTATACAAGGTATTATAATCATCACTCAAGGTAAAGGTGGTATATATGGCATCATAAAAGCACACATGGGCATTTCTCTGAATTCAACTAGGATTTTTTTAAAAAAATCACCTGTCATTTGAAGGAATTCTTTATTTCAAGTGTGGAAGAATGGGCTAGTTTTACTCCTTTGTCTTACTGAAGTCCAGAAAACACAGAAAACAAATTACCTGTTCCCTCCTTCACCAAATATATGGTAGTTACATTTTAAAAATTCCTTTTTTTCTATTTGACATTTCAGTTCAGAGGGTTAACCTTACCAATTAATGTGTCTAGAGAAGCAGCTTTAATAGCTATACACTGAGGTTTCCAGATTGATTTATTCCTCAATGAAGTTGAGAGTTAATGAGGTAAATGTTAGGGAAAATGCCTCTGTCAATTTTATTGTTTGGTCTGATTTTTAGCTTGTGCCGCTGTTTTTGGAGATTTTATGTAGGCTGCTATGTAGAGAATTTGTTGTGTACTCTCAGGAAGCTATTTCAAAAGATTGATGTAAGAATGAAATATTTAAATTAGAGGATATAAAACATAAAAAATACATTGTATGATACAAATTATCTATTAATGTTTATTATCATCTAATAAAAGCTTCAGATGACTATTTTTTCTTTAATAAAATATGCTTATCCCTCAAATATGTTTTCTCCTATTTGATATATATATATATATACACATATACATATAGATTATATAACTGGATATGAGAGTGTATATTTATATATATATTATATATTATATATATTTTTTATATATATATAAATTAAGAAAACTTAAAAGCTGAAATCTGTGATTTCTGATTTGAGATGGAAGACTTTTACCCCCCTCTCTCCCTCCATTAAACCTATTGAAATGACATTTTAAAAGCAAAAGAATGGAAAAAGAAAGTAAGAAATGGAAATATGGTGGATATTTGGACAGCTGTGAGGAATTAGTGGACAAAGATTGTCTTGAATTTTGGGAGGATTGAAAGGACGGGGGATCATATTAACTAATGATCCTGAGCACTCACAAAAGAAGGTTCTAGTAGAGGAGATGACTCTCCTTCCCAGTATAATTCTCAATAATCAGCAGTTATAGGGAGTATAAATGAGAAAAGGAATATAAATCAAGGATTTTGATTAAAAACTCTTCCTAGAAAGACTTGTAATTTGGTCTACTCATTCACAATAGGGACTATTATTCATAATGGTGGAGGGAATTATCAACTATATAATTTAGCCAGGTAATATTTTAAAGAATTATAAACAGAAAACCAAGAATCACCCCAAATTTTAGGAAAACTAACAGAAGAGAGGGACCAAGGTAAGCAAACAACCTGTGATTCCAGAAGAAGCATGTATTTTCTAGGGAAGAGAACTTAAAAAAATAAGAGCTAATCTATTATTTCAGAGGGATAAGATGTGCATTTGTAAAATAAGAACAGACTTCTAGATCAAAAGGACAAGCAGAGACAAGAGTTTGGGAAAATTAAAAGTAAAATTGTCAAAATGAGAAATTCATAATAAAGGTTGGGAAAAAAGGCTTGACAAATGCTTTTAGAACACAGAGAAAAAAAAGATGAAGTAAAATGTATGATAGGAAAGTTAGAAGACCTTAAGGACCAATCTACAAAACAACCAACCATCTACTTAGGAGTTCCAGAAAGAAAAAAAGAAGGTCGAAGAAAAAGCAGGGAGTAGCAAGGAAATAAAAGGAAATTTCTTAGTGTTGAAGAAAGATGAAGCTCTGCAGATAGAAAGGGCCTTTGGAGTGCTGAGCATGATGGATGAAATTAAATAAATACCTACACAAATTCTCCCAAGATGTTGTTATACCAAGGATTAAGAGAAGCTCTAAAGTTATCTTGAAAAGAGACAATATCCACACAGCAGAGTATATATAAAGGAATGATAAAAAGATTGGCATGAGACTTCTAGGTAGTGACATAAGATTCTAGAAGACAATGGATAATACCTTAAAGTTCTGAGGGGTGATAATTTTGGGTTTGGAAATCAGTACACAGCCATATTAACAAGAGTGAGAGCAAAGTTTTTTTAAAAAAACCTGCAAAGTCTTAGTCATGAATTATTTTCCTTAGAAAAGATTAAAAAGTTCTTGTGGTTATGTACCAATAAAATGAAAAGAGGATAAATAGGGTCTAAGATATGTGAAACTAAGGTATATAATAGAAATAATTCCCAGGATGATAACCACTTAGTAACCCTAGTATAATGGTTGGAAATTGTGTTTGGCTGTTGGTGATAGTCCTGACTGTAATGATTAAAACAGAAATACGGAGCGCCCATGTGATGTGGCTCAGTTGGGTAAGCATCCTACTCTTGATTTCAGCTCAGGTCATGATCTCAGGGTTGTGGGATCAAGCCCTGTGTTAGGCTCCACACTTGAGTCTGCTTAAGATTTTCTACCCCTCCCCGCCTCTTCCTGCCTGTACTGTCTAAATAAGCAAATAAATAAAATCTTAAAACACACAAATACTTCTTTTTCTTATATTATGAATAATGCTGAGGTAGTTGGTTGCTGGCATTTTATCAACAGTGCACTTCACAGTTTCCAAATGGCTGCTGCATTTCTAGCCATCACATTGGCATTCTGGGCTGAAACAGGGAAGTAGGGGAAAGGGTAAAAAACAACTTTTTCTTAAATATCATTGGACAAACCTAGTTGCAAGGGAGATTGTTTTCAGTTAGGACCAGGGGAAGGATGGATTTTGGGGTGTGCAGCTGGCAATCTCTGACGTGACTTGAAAGCATTTTATTACACTCAACAAGTAGTATGACTATGATATCCAGTGATACTTCATGATGAAGAAGGCATATATTCATTATATGAATAAGGTATACAAAGACCTCTAGCAATTTCAGGAAGAATAAAATTATATACAAGAGAGTCATGGCCAAGAAACAAAACAAAATGAAAAAACTTGAAAATGTGCTATAATTTTAGGCATTTTAGTGAATCCTATCTATCTTTCTATGGATCTGAACCTGATTTTATAGCTAATAATATTTACATGACCTTACTTATTTTATATTGACTTTCAAGTTTTTTTAGGACTTAATTTCTTTATTATTATTTTTTGTATATTTTTTATTGGAGTTCGATTTGCCAACATATAGTATAACACCCAGTGCTCATCCCGTCAAGTGGTCCCCTCAGTGCCCATCACCCAGGCACCCCATCCCCCCGCCCACCTCCCCTTTCACTACCCCTTGTTTGTTTCCCAGAGTTAGGAGTCTCTCACGTGTTGTCACCCTCTCTGGTTTTTCCCACTCATTTTCTCTCCTTTCCCCTATGATCCCTTTCACTATTTTTTTATATTCCCCCATATATGAAACCATATGATTGTCCTTCTCCGATTGGCTTACTTCACTCAGCATAATACCCTCCAGTCCCATCCACGTCGAAGCAAATGGTGGGTATTTGTCATTTCTAATGGCTGAGGAATATTCCACTGTATACATAGACCACAGCTTCTTTATCCATTCATCTTTCCATGGACACCGAGGCTCCTTCCACAGTTTGGCTCTTGTGGACATTGCTGCTAGAAACATCGGGGTGCAGGTGTCCTGGCATTTCACTGCATCTGTATCTTTGGGGTAAATCTCCAGCAGTGCAATTGCTGGGTCGTAGGGCAGGTCTATTTTTAACTCTTTGAGGAACCTCCACACAGTTTTCCAGAGTGGCTGCACCAGTGCACATTCCCACCAACAGTGCAAGAGGGTTCCCCTTTCTCCGCATCCTCTCCAACATTTGTGTTTTCCTGCCTTGTTAATTTTCCCCATTCTCACTGGTGTGAGGTGGTATCTCCTTGTGGTTTTGATTTGTATTTCCCTGATGGCCAGTGATGCGGAGCATTTCCTCATGTGCATGTTGGCCATGTCTATGTCTTCCTCTGTGAAATTTCTCTTCATGTCTCTTGCCCATTTCATGATTGGATTGTTTGTTTCTTTGGTGTTGAGTTTAAGAAGTTCTTTATAGATCTTGGAAACTAGCCCTTTATCTGATACGTCATTTGCAAATATCTTCTCCCATTCTGTAGGTTGTCCTTTAGTTTTGTTGACTGTTTCTTTTACTGTGCAGAAGCTTTTTATCTTGATGAAGTCCCAATAATTCATTTTTTTTGCTTTTGTTTCCCTTGCCTACATAGATGTATCTTGCCAGAAGTTGCTGTGGCCAAGTTCAAAAAGGGTGTTGCCTGTGTTCTCCTTTAGGATTTGGATGGATTCTTGTCTCACATTTAGATCTTTCATCCATTTTGAGTTTCTCTTCGTGTATGGTATAAGAGAATGGTCTAGTTTCATTCTTCTGCACGTGGCTGTCCAATTTTCTCAGTACCATTTTTTGAAGAGATTGTAGGACTTAATTTCTTAGAGCAGTGTTAGTTCACAGCAAAACTGAGGGAAAGGTACATATTTTTCCCATATACCCTGCCCCTACACATGAGTAGCCTCAGTATCAGTATCTTCTACCAAAGTGATAATGTTTATTTCCACTGATAAACCCTACATTGACACATGATAATCACCTAAATCCCATTATTTACAGTTAATTCTTAGTGTTTCATGTTCTATGGTCTTGAACAAATGTATAATCACAGGTATCTACCATTATAGTATCACACAGAGTAGTTGCACTGCCCTAAAAATTACAGTTTCATTGTTCATATTCTGCCTTTTAAAATTTTTTTAAGATTTTATATATTCATTTTAGAGAGTGTGCATCCATGCACAGGGAGGGGTGGGGGAGAGGGAGAAAGAATCTGAAGCAGACTCCACGCTGAGTGCCAAGCGCCATATGGGGCTTAATCCCACAACCATAGAAGCATGCTGTGAGCTGAAACTGAGTCATACTTTTAACCAACTGAACCATCCAGGTGCCCTTGTGTTTTACCTTTTAATCCCTTATGCCTCCCTTTCTGCATACCCCAGACTCCTGGCAAAAAAATAAAATAAAAAATCAATCAGTCAATCTTTTGTCACCATACTTGTGTCTTTTCCAAAATGTCACATAGCTGGAATCATGCAGTATGGAGCCTTTTTCAGATTGGTCTCTTTGACAGTGTAATATGCACTTAACCTAACTCCGTGACTTTTCATGGCTTGTAGCTAATTTCTTCTTGGCACTAAATAATATTCCATTGTCTGGATGTATCACAGTTTGTTTACCCATTCATCTACTAAAGGATGTCTGGGTTGTTTGAGTTCTGGCAATAATGTATAAAGTTGCTGTAAACATCTGTGTACAGATTTACATTCGAACATAAATTTTCCACTCATATGGGTAAAAACCAAGGAGCATGATTGCTGGATTATATGATTGAGAGTATATTTAGTTTTATAAGAAATGGCCAAAATATGTTTTAAAGTGGCTGTGCCATTTTGCATTCCCATCATCAATGAATAAATGTTGCTACACATTCTTGCCAGCATGTTTCAGATTTTGGGCTTTCTAATAGATATGAGGCCATATCTCATTTTATTTTATTTATTTTTATTTTTTATTTAAGATTTTATTCATTCGAGAGAGAGAGAGAGAGAGAGAGAGAGAGAGGCAGAGACACACCAGAGGGAGAAGCAGAGACACAGGCAGAGGGAGAAGCAGGCTCCATGCAGGGAGCCTGATGTGGGACTCAATCCTAGATCTCCAGGATCACGCCCAGGCTGAAGGTGGCGCTAAACCTCTAAGCCTGTGTTCTTCTCTAGGATTTTGATGGAATCTTGTCTCACATTTAGATCTTTCATCCATTTTGAGTTTATCTTTGTGTATGGTGAAAGAGAGTGGTCTAGTTTCATTCTTCTGCATGTGGATGTCCAATTTTCCCAGCACCATTTATTGAAGAGACTGTCTTTCTTCCAATGGATAGTCTTTCCTCCTTTATCGAATATTAGTTGCCCATAAAGTTCAGGGTCCACTTCTGGATTCTCTATTCTGTTCCACTGATCTATGTGTCTGTTTTTGTGCCAGTACCACACTGTCTTGATGACCACAGCTTTGTAGTACACCCTTTTTGAACTCGGCCATAGTAACTTCTTGCAAGATACATCCACGAAGGCAAAAGAAACAAAAGCAAAAATGAACTATTGGGACTTCATCAAGATAAGAAGCTTTTGCACAGCAAAGGATACAGTCAACAAAACTCAAAGACAACCTACAGAATGGGAGAAGATATTTGCAAATGACATATCAGATAAAGGGCTAGTTTCCAAGATCTATAAAGAACTCCTTAAACTCAACACCAAAGAAACAAACAATCCAATCATGAAATGGGCAAAAGACATGAACAGAAATCTCACAGAGGAAGACATAGACATGGCCAACATGCATATGAGAAAATGCTCTGCATCACTTGCCATCAGGGAAATACAAATCAAAACCACAATGAGATACCACCTCACACCAGTGAGAATGGGGCATATTAACAAGGCAGGAAAACACAAATGTTGGAGAGGATGCGGAGAAAAGGGAACCCTCATACACTGTTGGTGGGAATGTGCACTGGTGCAGCCACTCTGGAAAACTGTGTGGAGGTTCCTCAAACAGTTAAAAATATACCTGCCCTACGACCCAGCAATTGCACTGTTGGGGATTTACCCCAAAGATACAAATGCAATGAAACGCCGGGACACCTGCACCCCGATGTTTATAGCAGCAATGGCCACGATAGCCAAACTGTGGAAGGAGCCTCGGTGTCCAACAAAAGATGAATGGATAAAGAAGATGTGGTTTATGTATACAATGGAATATTACTCAGCTATTAGAAATGACAAATACCCACCATTTGCTTCAACGTGGATGGAACTGGAGGGTATTATGCTGAGTGAAGTAAGCCAGTCGGAGAAGGACAAACATTATATGTTCTCATTCATTTGGGGAATATAAATAATAGTGAAAGGGAATATAAGGGAAGGGAGAAGAAATGTGTGGGAAATATCAGAAAGGGAGACAGAACATAAAGACTCCTAACTCTGGGAAACGAACTAGGGGTGGTAGAAGGGGAGGAGGGCGGGGGGTGGGAGTGAATGGGTGACGGGCACTGGGGGTTATTCTGTATGTTAGTAAATTGAACACCAATAAAAAATAAATTAAAAAAAAATAAATAAAATAAATAAAAAAAAAATTAAAATTAAAAAAAAACTTTAAAAAAAATAAAATAAAATAAACCTCTAAGCCACTGGGGCTGCCCATATCTCATTTTAATTTGCATTTTTCTGATGACGTAAGACATGGAGCATCTTTTCATATGCCTGTTAGCCATCTGTATAATTCTTTAGTGAGGTGTCAGGATCCTTGGCCCATTGTTTAATTGGGTTTTTTTTGTTTCCTTATTGAGTTTTAGAAGTTGTTTGTGTATTTTGAATAAAGTCATTTATTAGACACGTCTTTTGCTAGCCTTCTCATCCACTTGACTTTCAAAAGCATAAGCTTTTCATTTTAATGAAGTCCAGGTTTATCAATTATTTCTTTCATGGATTGTGCCATTGGTGTTGTATCTGAAAAGTCATCACCATACCTAAGCCCATGTAGGTTTTTCTCCTTTGTTCTCTTTCAGGAGTTTTGTAGTTTTTCATTTTTCATTTAGATCTGTGATCCATTTTGAGTTAATTTTCATGAAGGATGTAAGGTCTGTATAGATTGTTTATTTGAACGTGGATGTTAACTTTTCCAGCACCGTTTGTTGCAAAGACCATATTGCATTGTATTGCCCTTGACCCTTTGTCAAAAATAGTTAAGTATATTTATGTGGGCCTATTTCTGGGTTCTTTCTTCTGTTACATTTATCTATTTATCCTTTTGCTAATACCACACTATCTTGAGTATTGTACTTTATAGTAAGTATTAAAGTCAGATAGTGTCAGTCTTCCAACTTTGTTCTTCTTCAATATTTCATTGGCTATTCTGAATCTTTTGCATTTCCACATAAATATAAGAATCAGTTTGTTAAATAACTTCTTGGGATTTTTGGATGGGATTGTATTGAACCTATAGATCAACTTGGGAAGAACTGACATCTTGACAATATTGAGTCTTCCTGTCCATGAACATGGACACTCTCTCCATTTACTTAGTTCTTTAATTTTATTCATCAATTTTATAGTTTCCCTCATATAGATCTTGTAGATAATGTTGGATTTATACCCACATATTTCATTTTGGATGGTGTTAATGTAAATTGTGTTTTTAATTTCAAATTCTACTTGTTCATTGCTGGAATATATGGAAAGTGACTGACCTTTGTATGTTAACCTTGTATCATCCAACTTTGCTGTAATTGCTTCTTAGTTCCAGGAATATTTTCATTGTTTCTTGAGAATTTTCTGCATTAGACAATCATGTTATCTGTGAACAAAGATAGCGTTATTTCTTCTTATCCAATCTGAGTATCTTTTATTTCCTTTTGTACTAGCTAGGACTCATGTTACGATGTTGAAAAAGAGTGTTAGAGGAAACATTCTTGCCTATTCTTGATCTTAGTGGGAGAGCTGTGATCTTCTCATCATTAAGTATGATGTTAGCTGTAGGTTCTTCATACATCTCCTTTATCAAGTTGAGGAAGTTCCCCTGTATTCCTAGTTAGTGAGAGGTTTTTTCTTTTGTTTTGTTTTGTTTTGTTTTGTTTTTTAATTATGAATGGGTGTTGGAACTTGTCAAATGCTTTGTCATCATTTGTTGATATAATCATGTGAGTTTTTTTCTTTTTCTTTTTTACCTGTTGATGTGATATATTATTTAGTCTTTTTACATTATTTGATTTTTTTTTAATGTTGAACCAGCCTTGCATGTTTTGGATAAATCCCAGCTATATAATCTTGTTTATATACTGTTGGATTCAATCTATTAATATCATTTTGAGAATATTTTCATCTGTGTTCATGAGAGTGATTGGTCTGTAGTTTTCTTGGTTTTCAGGTTTTGGAATCCATCTATAAACAAAGCACAGAAGACTTAATTGAAAAAGACTATAAATATAATGTGACAACAGTAGGAGTAGTATAAAGGTGTTAACATATCTTATGCAGTGGGGAGTTAAGAGATACCATCTAGAGATGAAGGCTGCAGAAACATTTATTAAATATATTATTATGTCAGGAGAGAGAATAGCTCTAATTTACAAAAATTAGAAGAAGGAGTGTCAGGTAGTAGGAGTGAGTTAAATCTCTTACCTATCATAGCAGATACAGAATAGGTACTTTTTAAGATTTATGTATTTATTTGAGAGAGTGAAAGCAAAAGCAAGAGCATGTATGGGGGGAGGGGCAGAGGCAGAGGGAGAGAATCTCAAGCAGACTCCTTGCTGAGTGGGAGCCTGATGTGTGGGGCTCGATCTTACAACCCTGAGATCACGACCTGAGCCAAAATGAAGAGTTGGACACTTAACCGACTGAGCCATCCAGGTGCCCCAAAATAGGTACTTTTTTATTCCAAATATAAACTATACTGTTGGAGGAAAGAAATAAGAACATAATGTTTTCTTTTCTCTCATGTAATAGTTTTGTCCTGGCTGGTATGTTGGTTTGATAGGATCTGGGATCTAGATTCTTATTTTGGTATGCTATGCTAAACACATGGCTTTAACTTGCTGTGCAAGTGAGTACTGTAGCTCAACCTTCATAACTTCGTTCCAGATCTTAAATTAAGGAAAACCAGAGGGGGGAGACTGACTTCTTCACTTTAAGGGCATGTCATGGAAATATTTACATCTTTTCTCCTCACATCCTGAGAGGTGACAGAGCTAGTCACATGACCATACCTATCTCTAAGAAAAACTGAAACATATAGTCTTCAGTGGGACAGATATGCACCCAGCTAAATAATGCTTTTACTGTAGAAGAGGAGAATGAATATGGGGGATAGTGGCCATTGCTATTCTGTTTAATTTTTATAAATTAATATAAGCAAATTATTTGGAGTTATGGAGTCAACCAAAGACAATCTAAAACTATAAATGGTACAAATTGTGTTTGCCTCTGAGGAAAGGGATGAGTCAGAAGAACCATGCCTTTAATTTTGTACCTTTCTGTATTTGTTGGATTATCTCCATGTGTTTCTATTAACATAATAATAACTATGTAAATATAGTCTATATGGCTAAGATCTATCTGTGTTTTAGATGGCATGGGAAAAAAATGACCTCAAAGCAGAGTAGATATCAGTCAGATTTAGGGAAAATAAAAAGCTTTCAGTTAAATTACCTTTTGATTTCTACGGCTTCTTTATTACGCTGTTTTATTACTCTGTTTTCCATGGTTTATTCACAGAAGGGCATTAGCCCTTGCCAGATTGAGAAATGAAAGCCGAGATAAAAAGATAGCCATCATTCTGGGCAAATGAAATTACTCAAGAAAGAATTCGAGAAAAGGGGGAGCAAACATGTTTCAGGCCATTTTGTCCACTCTTGGAACTGGGCAGTGTTTCCGTACTTCCTTTTTCAGGCTTTGACCTGTATGATGCCACCATGTGCTGAGGATTGAAAGATTTTGCTGCCTCCCTTAGAGTACTTCCTATTCTAATAGATTTCACTCATTGGAAATTGGGGGCTTTTTCATTCCAGGCTACATTTTCCTTTTCTCAATTTAATCCCATTATTTTTAATTATACCCTTCAAGTCCTCTCTATAATTTACATTTTTATTAGAATTTTTAAACACCTGTAGACAGCAACTCCTTAGTCATTATTTAGTCAAATGTACCTATTATCTTTCGTTTGATCTTTTGTCTTAAGTAAATTCCTACAACCACTCAATGTCCATGGTGTTAAGGATTCTTTTTTTTCCCCTGTATTTTCCTCAAATGGACTTGTTTATTTCTTCCTGAGAGCAGCATATCAAGTTTCTCTTTAGTTATGGGGTCGGAATTATTTTTTTCTATAGAGCATGTATGTCTCAGAGCTTATGTGCACTGTATCATTAAGGTATTAAAGCTGATAGACAATGACTTGAGGTAGATAAGGGGATATTTGACTAGTTGACCTTGAAGGTTCCTTTAAAACCTGTGATCTTTCAATTTTATGCAAAAATTACAAATTGTTTTTTCACTTATAAATTGTGCAGTTAAGCAGTGACCTATAAAAAGAATTACGAAAGTCAAATGCAGAACTTTCCCCATATCCTCTTTCAGTCTTCAGTAATATGAATATATTTTGGACCATGTATGTAGTACTTGTATATTATGTTATATTTGGCTTCTGTAACTGGATACTATTTCATATAGAAGTATCCATGCAGTCTACTTCCCACCTCCATGTCCTTTAAAATAGACAGTCATCCATTGTATTATATCATGGCTTGTCTAAGCATTCAAATAAACAAATCTTAAAAACCATTATCCCTGAGTTATAAAATGACATCAATATATAAACAGGTGCCTTACTCATTAAACAGAGAAATAAACTTGATTTTAGTACTGAGCTTACCACTAATAATTCAGAGGATGCCCATAGAATACAAAAATGGTATTTTGTAGTCTTAAATCCTTGTTCTTAATTTTGAAAAACCCATCAGAATTGCATGGTTGGCTGTCTTGCAATGATATGCTTCAGTATTATCCATTGTTGCTTTCTCTTTCTTAATTTAACATTTGACTTTTCTGCAAGGTACATCCAGTGTCTTTGGTTATATGTCCCTTTGTATAAAAATGAAATCCAGGAGGAGTCTTTCTCTCTCAAACCTCAAGAGAGCATTTAAAACACATGGAAATTCTCCTCTTGGACCCCCTGCAGTTTCCAATGGCTAATATTTTTGAAGGTATAAAAAGTGCTTCTAGTTCTTGGAGTGACAGTTCCTAAATAAAAGTGTTACTAACTGGTCTCATGAGATAATAATTACAAAGTTAGTGGGCAAATATAGGTCCTTTTTCAATATTGAAGTTGCCTTTGGCATATGTCATTTTGAAAAACATGCCCTTTCCATGATGGGCACCAACACATTGCTGAGAGTACAGAGAAGAGAAATAATTTTCACTGAAAGCAAGCTATTTGGAAAAGTTACACATTAAAGAGCAAAAGGTTTAGATTCCATTACCCAAGAGTTGTGCCACACTTCTAACAAGATGGGGACACATGCTTTGGGGTTAGGCATGAGTGAAGTATGTGTATATCTGTGTATAAAGTCTAGTGTATAATGACAGGGACTGAGCTTGGGAGGAATTGCTAAATTGTAAGAATAAAGGATAAGATAATGTGGTAGATATAAAAATGAAATTACATTTGTGTGGAGTTTGTTGTTTTTCAGATTGTATTTATTTAGAGAGAGAGAATGTGCATGAGCAGGGGAGGGCAGAGGGAGAAGTGGGCTCCCCACTGAGCGAGGATCCTGATGCAGACTCAATCCCAGGACCCTGGGATCATGACCTTAGCTGAGGGAAGATGCTGAACTGACTGAGCCACCCAGCCGCCCCTGAAATTACATTTTGTATTTTGTTTGAGCAGATAACAAGAGAGGAGGGTAATCGAATATATTTTTATTTTTTTTAAGATTTTTAATTTATTTATTCATGAGAAACACGGAGAAGGAGAAAGAGAGAGAGAGAGAGAGGCAGAAACACAGGCAGAGGGAGAAGCAGGCTCCATGCAGGGAGCCCGACTAAATATATTTTTAAATGATAATCATTGATATTACAAAATATACAATGTCTGTATTGGACAGAAATTGTGCTATATGCTTGATACAGAATCTTTCCAATATTCCTAGAAAGCCAGTGATATGTAGGTATTGTCACCATGCTCATGGTACAAATGAGGAAGCCAGCTACCTTTGTATTTGAGAAGATCACTAATTTGTAGATTGAGAGCAAAGAAAATACCCTTTCTAAGTTTCCAAGGAATCCAGGACTAGTTTGTGGATACCTAGCAGTTCCTGGCTATGGAGGAGCAAGCCAGTACTTACAACACTGATTTTTTGTTTTTAAATACAGACATTGGAACAAATTTGGTAAGGTGGGAGTGAACCCAGGAATCAAGATTTGCCGGATCATGTACTAGGTACAGGGTGAACTTTCTAAAGTCCTTCCCATTGCAAAATTGTGGCTCCAGAGAGTACCAAACTGATACCAGTCAACATAAGTAGAGAATGATGGTGATAATAATGCTGTTTGTAAAACACTCTCTCATATATGATTTCATTTGATCTTCTCCACAACCCTTGGAAGTAGGTTCTAGCATCAAACCCCAATCTCCATTTTATAGATGAGATCATTGGAGTTCCTAGATTGTCAAATACAAATTTAGATTTGATATTTTAAAAAGCAGTAGCAACAACAACAACCTAATTTAAGAGAAGAGTGGGTGTGACTCAGGTCCTAAGTGGTGAAGAGGATTACCAAGATTAAAAAAAAAAAAAAATCAAATTAGCAGCTTTGAGAGTTCCAGCAAGGCCTAGATAATTATAACCTTTTCAAAGAAGACCAAAGCTAACAGTTTTGCTTAATTTTTTCCCCCTAGGCTTAGGCTGAGGAGATGGAATATGCATTAAGTTGATAAGCCAGAGAAGAATCCCTTTCAAGGGGAACTGACTAGGGGGAAACTGAATGGCACACAGCGAAGACCACCAGAGTGAAATAAGAATGGCAAAGAAAAGAGTAGTACAGTGGGGAAAACTGCGGATGGCCTGGGCCTCTACTTATTCTAGGCCTAAGAAAGGCACGGGGCAAGGCATGCTGACATCCAAAGCACAAAAGCTAGGGGTGCCTGGGTGGCTCAGTGGTTGAGCATCTGCCTTTGGCTCAGGGCGTGATCCCGGGGACCTGGGATTGAGCCCCACATTGGGCTCCCCTCAGGGGCCTGCTTCTCCCTCTGCCTACGCAAGAATCCCTCAGCTTCTTTGACTCCCTGGCTCTCTTCCTTTGTCCCTATTTCTTCACCTCTTTTGTGATTTCTCTTTTTACTCACCCACTCCCTCAGTGGTGCTGCCTCTCAGAGTTCTGACCATGCCTCCCTTGTCTCTAACCCTCTATCTGATTACCCTTGAAAATCAAATTTAAAACCAGGGCTTATGTTATATTTTCCAAATCTCTAGTCTCAATATCCAAGCCTATATTTTTCACTGCCTGCATATTTTTGATCTCAAAATGTTGAAAACAGAGTTCATCTTCCCAGGCTAAAAGTGTCAGAGTCATCTTTTATTCATCCCCCTACCTTGCCACCCACCCTGTTCAATTCTGTTGCTTCTACCTCTGAAGTATCTTTTCTATCCATCTTCTCTCCATTTCCACCAAAAATTCTGTATCTTATACTATTGCTATTATTATTTTATGACTATTACAATAATCTTGCTGGCCTCTCTGAATCCAAACTTCACGCTGTCTGAGAATCCCGTCCACTGGCATTTACTGCATCAGCTGAAAGCTGAGTTTCTCAAAGTGTTTCAAATAATGATAATTTTGAGGACTGTTAATAGGGAATATGTTGTTTCTGGAAAGGGAGTTGTCAAATGTTATTAGGAAATGCTGGATTGAAGTAAAGTGTTTATGACCTCACTTTTCAGAGCTTTTAGCATATAAATTTACATAAAAAATCCTCAATATAACACGTAGTCCCATGGGGGCAAGGTTTGTTTGCCATTTTCTTTTTTCTTTTTATTTTTTTTTATTTTTTTATATTATTTATTTATTTTTTCCATTTTCTTTTTTTTATAAAAAATTTATTTTTTATTGGTGTTCAATTTTCCAACATACAGAGTGACACCCAGTGCTCATCCCGTCAAGTGCCCCCCTCAGTGCCCGTCACCCATTCACCCGCACCCCCCGCCCTCCTCCCCTTCCACCACCCCTAGTTCGTTTCCCAGAGTTAGGAGTCTTCATGTTCTGTCTCCCTTTCTGATATTTCCCACACATTTCTTCTCCCTTCCCTTATATTCCCTTTCACTATTATTTATATTCCCCAAATGAATGAGAACATATAATGTTTGTCCTTCTCCGACTGACTTACTTCACTCAGCGTAATACCCTCCAGTTCCATCCACCTTGAAGCAAATGGTGGGTATTTGTCGTTTCTAATGGCTGAGGAATATTCCATTGTATACATAAACCACATCTTCTTTATCCATTCATCCCATTTTCATTGGTATATTCCCAGAGCAGTTGCATGACGCCCATCCAATAGCAAATAATTAGTATGTCTAAACTTAAATAAAAGGTATATTATAAACGGCATTTCCCATTTTTATATATAGAAAATATTTTATCAAGTTACATCTCAGGGAAGCAATGTTTATGAAATATTTTCTGTGAAACATTGCTCTAAAGTAGGCTTTCTCAACCATGGCGTTAAAGACATTTTGGGCCAGATAACTGTTTATCTGGCAGGGGCCTATCCTCATTGTAGGAGGTTTAACAGCCTGTTGGCCTCTACCTACTAGATCCCAGTGGCACCAACACTCCCATTTGTGACAACAGAAATGTCTCCAGATACAGCCAAATATCCCTGGAGTGAGGGTGGCAAAAATCACACCTGGTTAAGAAACACTGGTCTAAAGTACAGTCTGGGTTTATTATTCTCCAGCTCAAAAATTTTCACAACCTGTTAATGGCCTATGAAATTAAATCTAAATTCCTTACACTTGATAGCTAAGTTCTTTGTCCTCAATCTTACAAGCACTTAACACACAAAATCTGCAGGAACCAAGTAATCAGAGAGGTAGCATACGGTGGGAAAGGGGGTACCTCACTTAATGTAATTCTGGTATGATCTCAGTTTGTCACAGACATCCTTCCTCTCTCTTTCCCAGACCTCCAGCTGGCCAAATGTTTATTTTAAATACTTCTAAAAAAAAAATAATGTACTGCCCAAGTTGCCTTCTGGTTTCACCTGAGTACAAACATTTTGAAGAACACTACATGATGTATCTGGGGTCCGATATCCCATTAGAGGACCCCTCCAACTTTTAAATGTGACCCAGACATATAATTCCTTAATCAGTATGCAAAAATGTGTCTACCATATGCAGAGCACTGGGCACTCTGCTGGGATTATAACAATTACTGAAACATATCCCCTACCTTCAAGGAATTTATTTATTTTTTTAAGATTTTATTTATTTATTCATGAGAGACACAGAGACTGAGAGAGAGAGAGGGGCAGAGACACAGGCAGAGGAAGAAGCAGGCTCCATGCAGGGAGCCCAATGTGGGACTTGATCCTGGGTTGCCAGGATCACACCCTGGGCTGAAGGCGGCACTAAACCGCTGAGCCACCCGGGCTGCCCCCTTCAAGGAATTTAAATACTAGTGATTAATGAATTAAGAAAGTGTTGTACTGGAGGCAAACATCAAGACGTAGAGATCTTAAAAGGGGAGAAAAATTAACTGTGTCTTAGCAGGTAGTATAGAGGATATAGCAAGTAGGCTGAGTCACAAAAGATAAGGTAAGGTGTTGATCCAACACTTAGAGTGGCCAGTCAGCTCAGGCCTTCTGAGGAGCATATCTACAGGTATGAAGGCAGGATAATGTTTTGAAGAGTTGCTGTATGTCCACAACAGCCAAACTGTGGAAGGAGCCTCGGTGTCCATCGAAAGATGAATGGATAAAGAAGCTGTGGTCTATGTATACAATGGAATATTCCTCAGCCATTAGAAACGACAAATACCCACCATTTGCTTTGACATGGATGGAACTGGAGGGTATTATGCTGAGTGAAGTAAGTCAATCGGAGAAGGACAAACAGTATATGTTCTCATTCATTTGGGGAATATAAAAAATAGTGAAAGGGAATAAAGGGGAAAGGAGAAAAAATGAGTGGGAAATATCAGAAAGGGAGACAGACCATGAGAGACTCCTAACTCTGGGAAACGAAGAAGGGGTGGTGGAAAGGGAGGAGGGCAGGGGGTGGGGGTGACTGGGTGACGGGCACTGAGGGGGGCACTTGATGGGATGAGCACTGGGTGTTATTCTATAGGTTGGCAAATTGAACACCAATAAAAAAATAAATTAAAAAGAATAAAAAATAAAGAGTTGCTGTCGTTTGGTCCTGGCTGTATTTGGTTTTTGCTCTATTATTTTTCCCTAAGGTAAAAAAAAAAAAGAGACTCAAGTTAGCCAAGGATTATTGTGCAGGCTTGTCATCTTCTCACTTACCTGTATGTTGACCTTGCCTTTATGCTTGCTATTGTTGGATAGAACCTCTAGATATATTGCTAGAACATGGACACAGAGAGGACACTATCTGAGCAGTGGGGTGGAAGTGGGAGTAGAGGTGACAATAATCAGAGCAGAATCGAGGGGTTTTTCTCAAAGATGTGTCCTGGCCATGACGCAGACTTCACCCTCTTGTCAATCCTAGATGAGGTTTTCAGTCCAAAGAGAGCAGACCAACTCCAAAGACTGAAAGTGGAGGGTATTATGCTGAGTGAAAATAAGTCAGTCGGAGAAGGACAATCATCATATGATTTCACTCATATGGGAACATAAGAAATAGTGAAAGGGATTGTAAGGCAAAGGAGAAGGGACTGAATGGGAAAAATTAGAAAGGGAGACAGTCATGGAGACTCCTAACTGTGGGAAACAAACAAAGGGTTGCAGAAGGGGAGGTGGGGGGGATGAGGTAGCTGAGTGATGGGCACTGAGGGGGGCACTTGATGGCATGAGCACATACTATATGTTGGCAAATTGAATTTAAAAAAAAAAAAGACTTAAAGAAAATGTTCAGTGTACCACGGTAGTAATTAAGGTTAAAAACAACAACAAAAGCGAAGTTTTCTCTAGCCCAACGTTGAGGGAAAGTCCGCTAGCAGCTGTTTCCACACTGGAAGCAATTTTTACACAGTCCTTAAATATCTTGCCAACGGTAACTGCAAATGCATATTTTATCTGAGTGAATCGTTGACTGAAGTAGTGGAAGCTATATAGACAAAGCAAATAAAATCTAGAATTTATCAAGTCCTTACTGTGTTTTTCATATTTTCTTTAATTTTTCTCCAGACAACTTAAAATGAAAATAGACTTGTGCTTACCAAACTCTTGCTCAGCTTAATTATGCCCAGATAAGAATCTGATGAATCTGTTTGGATGCATCTCGGACAAAGGATATGAAGCTGTGGATCCAGAGGAAAGTGGAATTTTGTTATCTGTTGGTTTTGGGCTTTTTTTCTTTTTTCTTTTTTTTTTGTTGTTTTTTTTGTTTTTTGTTTTTTTGTTTTTTGTTTTTTGTTTTTTTCATGGAAGATTTTCTCCATTGAGATTGGCTGCAGAGAGCTGTTTATTGCCTGTAGGTAGCACAGAGGTTTCATCTTGTGAGAAGATTCTGAGTTCTTGATAATGGTTTCTGGGTCTTCTGTGTAGATAAGGAAAGAAGGCCAAGTCTGATTAGCGATGTCTGTCATGGGCCCAGGCTGAGTGGTGGTGGTATGCAGGCTAGGTAAGTGCCATGTCAACTGTTTTGGTAATCCAGTGCCTAGACGCTAAGCCAGTCTAGGTCCTTTGTCCATTTTCTAACATGATGGTTGAAATTACCAATGTATCTTGATTTACCACTTGAAATTACAGAATTATAAGTAATAACCAATACTTTTAAACAGTGATCTTTCATAATCCTATAACCCTACCTTCTACATGTGCACATTTCCTGCTAGCACTTGCCCATAGGTCCATATTTAACACAGGTGTATATGTATCATTTTCTTTTTTTTTCTTTTTTTTTGCATCATTTTCTATACTGTATTTTCATGTAAATTAATATCCCAAATACTTCCATTTTGCCAGTTTCCCAAGCTGTTGTTTGTTTGTTTATTTATTTAAGACTTATTTCTTAGAAGGCAGTAGGGAGGGGCAGAGGGAGAGGGAATCTCAAGCAGACCCCATGCTGCATGGAGCATGACCTGAGGCTCGATCACATCACCCCAAGATCACGACCCAAGCTGAAACCAGGAGTCAGATGCTCAACAGACTGTGCCACCCTGGCACCCCTATTTATTTATTTTTAAATTATTTATTTATTCATTTATTAGAGCACATGAGCATGGGGGGAGGGGGAAAGAAAGGGAGAGAGGGAATCCCAAGCAGACCTTTGCTGAGTGTGGAGCCTGTCACAGGACTTGATTTCACAACCCCGAGATCATGACCCCAGCCATAACTTAAGAGCTGATGCCCCACCGACTGACCCAGGTGCCCCTGACCAGGTTGTTATCTAAATGACTGACTTTACACTTTCTGGTTGTTTTGTTACTAAGTAGGCCCCCCTAAAGAAATTTTAGGGTGGTTTCACTTAGCATCCTAACCAAAGCATATGAACTTTCCCTTCAGTGTTTGTTTCAGTTGGTTTTTGAAATTTCGTGATGTTTCATTAAAGTATTTGAAGGAAAAAAAAAATTAACACATTAATTTTCAAGCATACATATTTTATATTTATGTCTTACATGTTTATATTTTATATTTATATATATTTATGCTTATTTATATAAATATATATCTAATAAATCAGAGCCCTATCTAATATGACAAGTACACATATATTTATTATAAAGATAGATAAACACACATATGTTTAGAATTCTAAGTATCATGATCATTTAGGCAAATGACATTTTCAAAGCTATTAAGAACCTCTCTGTACAAAACAAATCCAACACCCGCACTTATGGGTATTCTATTTTGTCTTCAACTCTAACCCATTTTTCAAGCCAGACTGACCTAAATACACCCTACGCATATGGAATTCCTAGACTTAAAATACATATTTGGAGGGGTGCCTGGCTGGCTCAGTAGGTAGAGCATGCAACTCTTGATCTCGGGGTTGTAAATTAGAGCCCCACCATTGGTATACAGATTACTTAAACTCTTTTTTTAAAAAAATACATATTTGAGGGACGCCTGGGTGGCAGCGGTTACGCATCTACGTTTGGCTCAGGGTGTGATCCCAGGATCCGGGATCGAGTCCCATATTGGGCTCCTTGCATGGAGACTGCTTCTCCCTCTACCTGAGTCTCTCCCCCCCCCCCAAATAAATAAACAAACAAACAAACAAACAAATAAATAAATAAATAAATAAATAAATAAATAATCCTTTTAAAAAAATACATACTTGAACAATTTCTTATTCTAGATGAAACCTGCCAGGCCCAGCCTTCCATAATCCATCTTGAAGCTCCTGCTCCCACTTGATTTTCCACGACTTCCCTCCATGATTTATCCACTCCTGATAAACAGGCCTATTTACTGTACTGCAAACACTCCATGTCTGTTCATCTTTACTGCCTCCGCTTACGTTACTTTTCCTGCTTTGAAATCTTCCCTGTTTCTGCTAGGCCTGTGGAAATCCTACTTGTGCTTGAAGTAGCAGATCCTTGAGGAGATTTTTTCCTGACTAACCTCACCTTTAGAAACTGTTCTCTTGTTTGCCTCACTAGAAATTTAACTTCTGTTACTTTTCAGTATTTGTTATTCCTTTACAAGATCACAGTCTCCTCAAGGGTAAAATAAAAACCAACCAACCAAACAGAAAAACTACAGTACCTTGCATTGATCCATGCTAAGTTAGTTTCTTGCTATTTGTGGACTCGTCTCCCAAGTAAAATCAACAATTATACTCCCTGACACAAAATGGCAATACATTTTCTTCAACGATTATGAGTGTGTCTCAGGCGTGGTGGACCATCATTCTCCTCCTTCAGGTGGATTGTAATATTTCTGTGCAGAGGTACTACGGTTGCCTCTGTATTGGCTGTTCTGTTCTTGGCACTCTGGGGAATGATTGTCTTTCACTACCAGAAGCTGAATAGACCAAATCTATGTTTTCTTCCTTGCTTTGTAATGAAAGATCTGTTGTCCATAAAATGACAGCACATTCAGGCAGCTTAACAGCTGTTATGGTGGCAATGGGCTAATGTCACTCACAGCAACTCTAATCATCAACAGGGTAGCAGCAGTGATTATGCCAAATGCAGATAAAATTTACTGAAATTAACAGAACTTAAGAATGCTGCCAACAGTTTAGGGCTAAACCATTAGTTTGAGACCTGATATTTCCTCGGTGGAATTTCCCCTAACTTCTCAATTTCTGATCTATAAAATCTTCTATGTTGATTTATCCTTTGTTGACGTTTACTGCCACACAGTCAGCCACAGCTTTTCCCTCGCTATGGAACTGGTGATTTTAGACACTTGTGTGGAGTTCATATGACTGGAGCCGAGGCTGGCTGACTTGGGACAGAAAGCTGGAGGGGAATGCTCGCCTACTCCCTTCAGAACAGCATGGATTTGCCTTCTGCAGATCACATCAATGAAATCTTTCACAGTGTAGACCTCTCTCTCACTATTTCATGAGTGTCACTGAAGAACTAATTTGTTCCCAGCTCTTTCTGTTTGCTTCTCTGAACCAGCATTCTTGGTGGAACATGGTGGGGCATGAGAAGGAGGGCCTCAAACAGTGACTTGTAAAAATGGAGAGAATTTCTTGGTTTAGTGACTGTTCCTTTTTTCTTGTATTTGAAAGTTCAATGTTTCATTGAGAAACTTATTGGGACATCTGTGTAGCTCAGTGGTTGAACATCTGTCTTCAGCTCAGGGCTTGATCCTGGAATCCCGGGATTGAGTCCCACATCAGGTTCCCTGCATGGAGCCTGCTTCTCCCTCTGCCTCTCTCTCTCTCTCTGTCTCTCATGAATGAATGGATAAAATCTTAAAAAAAAAAGAGAGAGAGAGAAACTGATTATGCCAATTCTTTGTGGAATATTTTTCTCTATAAACCATTGTGGTAAAGAGCAGTGGACAGTGCATTGAAAAATAGAAGACCAATTGTAGGTCCAGGCCATAGTTTATCTTATTTTATTTCTGTTTCAGGCCATACTTTATGGACTTGTAAAATGAAGGGGTTAAAGTAGATCTCCCAGGGTCTCTCCTTCTCTACTATCATTGTAATGGAATATTTAAATACGGACAAGCTTTCATTGTGAATTAAAATAGAATCGTCACCAAAAGAAGGAATCGGTATGTTCTGTACACTATTCCTTGGTGTATATAAAAATATTACATTAGCATTTTTACTTGATAACCTTGCCATAGTAGTATCTTGTGTAAGTTAGCAAAGCTAGGAGTACCAGTCTCTGTAGGTTAATATATAATAAGAATGGTTTTAGTTATATGAATTGCATTCTGGGGGAAGAAGTGGAGAAAAAGATGATTTCCTTAGAGAGCCAGATGGCCAAGAGACTTAGAGCATCTGGTGTCCTTGTTAGAAACCAGAGGCCTTAAATTAGATACATCCCCATAGAAGGTCCACAACTTAGATGCTACCTAATTACATAATTATTGTATCGTTTCATATTATGGTGTCTGATTAATTGGAATGTGAATAGAAAAATCATAGAAACTAACAACATTAAAGGCATTTTACATAGTGTCACCAAATGTTTAAACTGAACAAGGGAAACGAATATATAAGAAATCTAATTTTTATACAGTTCCTGTGGCTGATTTATACTTATTTCCAACTGTAGGATATAAGGAACTGGGTTGTTTTTTTAAAAAAAAAATTAATTGGGTAAACAAAACAAAATGTGAAAAGGAGATGAACAAGGCAGAGTGTAGAAAACTATGTGCTATAAATTATATTTATAAATAAACATTTCAGCAGTTTCTTTAGTGTTTATTTTAGCCATATGTGGCAAGTAGTATAAACTTTGGCTAATTTCTGTCTTTCATTAGATGTTAGTGGGATCAATTTACTGCTTCTGTATGGTAGAGGAAAAAATTAATAGAGATTTTTAAAAAAATATTCACACAAAATATTTGACACATATTTAAGGCTCATTTTCTATAGTAATCCACTAACCCCTTTATCAAATATTTGCATGTTGTACATACTCTTTGCAATATAGACTCATCATGCCTTGAATTGGGCATACAAAACCCAGTTTCTGAAAGGTTCCAAATTCATTACTCCTTACTGTTTTCTTCACATTGTCAAATGGTAAAACAGAGCATGATAGAATCATGTTAATAACCCCTGGGATGTATTTGTGAAACAGTCCCAGTTTTTTCTGATGAGATAAATGAGGTACAAAGGGTTAAGCTGCTCACCTGAGGTCAAGCAGCCAGTAGGTAGTGGAGCCAGGATCTCCTATTTGACTTCAATCACAGTGCTTTTTTTTTTTCTACTATATGTGGCCTGTGTCACCATAGAACTCATATTTTGACATATGTTAGTATTTCAACAAAACATCCCATTTGCTTGATTTATTATTTAGTGAATTGATCTCTTTGGAGTTTGTATTGACCTAGCCTGGTTTCATAAATTCAGAGCAAAAGCCACAGTTAGCTCTAGACTTATCCAAATTGGTTGGCTGTTCTAGTCAAATTCATAAACTACCATTTCAATCTTCTGCAAAATGTTGACTCTGTGACCTGATCTAAGTGATTTGCTGTTCTTTATCAGTTTGGAATGATTTAATGATAGATAACTCCAAAGTGATGACTCGGTAAAATGTGTTGCAGCTTCATTGATTTAGTTCATGTCAGTTCCTAATAGACTGTTGGACTTCATAAACTGCTTGGAAACATTTTTAATTCTCAAAATATAAACTGAAGATAAGATGCTCTTACAATGGGAAATTTCCAGATGTTTCTTGAAGCTATTGCAGAGTTCATGTTCATGTTAGTTCTTGAGTCTCATTTCTGAATTAAGGCCTCTAAATATTTTATGTATGTATCTAAAATCATAGACAATATTTCCTTCAAGATTCTGTATGCGTGATGTGTAAGATGCATTGGCTCATTTAGTAGTCAAGCAGTAAAAAATATACTCAGGATCTACTACGTATGGTCAAGAAACTCCATCTTTCTGACCTAATATCTGCATTAAAGAATGTTGTGGACCCGGAAATTGACCAGTCCATGCTGTATAATTCATCTGTAAGCAATGGCTTTATTGCTCTAACACCTCAAGGAACATGTCCTTATAATTCATGAAGGAATCTCTAAGGTGAGCTAATTGAGGCACAATTTCTCCTATGCAAACTCAGCAAGCAATTATTTTGTTATACCCAACAACATAGCCATTGCTTGAGTTTTAACAAGTGTGTGTGTGTGTGTGTGTGTGTCTAGCCAAAAATAAATAAAAATAAAAATGCTTTTGCTTTTGACTGTATGGTCTTCTGTTCTTGACAAAGTAAAGAAAGAAATGCATATTTTACATATTTTTGAACTCTCTAGTTCAGCCAGCTGTGCTTTTCGGAAAGTTCTCTGGGCTAGAAATGAACGTTGTTTCCCTCCCACTCCTTTTTCTCTTGTCTGTTTTAAGCAGACTGCCAGTCTCATGCATTTCACAGTGTTCAATATTGACCCCCTTTCCAAACTTTTATTTTGGGGGAGTCAGTAGTAACCAAAAATGTTTTTTTCAGGTGGAAGAAGTGGCAGGTGTTTGGAATTAGAAGTTAAACTAACTTCTGGTTTACTAACTCAACTAACACACACTAGCTGTTTTTAATTTCCCTGGCTCTCATCTTCCTCAACTGTAAAATGAGGAGTCTTAATGATAAACTAGATAAAATTGGGCACATTATTTAACTTGTTTTTGCATCTGCGTCTTCATCTATAAAATAAAACTAATCAACACCGAGAGTTGTTGGAGGAGTGAGTAGCATACACTTCCCCTGATTGTGGAAAGTCCAAAATACCCCCCTATTTCTACAAACTCATGGGACCTTTCCTGGTCAACTGTAACTTTGATATCTTCTTGTTTCTATTGAATATAAGCCAGGGATTGCTTCATTGTCTTATGTGCGTTGTCCCCATTCTATGACAAATCATTCTAGATGTGGGATTCAGCCTTTTCCAGGATTTCTTCAAAATGAAACACATGCACGCACACAACTATTGAGTGTGCAAGATACCACCTCACACCAGTGAGAACAGTGAAAATTAACAAGACAGGAAACCACAAATGTTGGAGAGGACGTGGAGAAAGGGGAACCCTCCTGCACTGTTGGTGGGAATATGAACTGGTGCAGCCACTCTGGAAAACTGTGTGGAGGTTCCTCAAAGAGTTAAAAATAGACCTGCCCTACGACCCAGCAATTGCACTGTTGGGGATTTACCCCAAAGATACAGATGCAATGAAACGCCGGGACACCTGCACCCCGATGTTTCTAGCAGCAATGTCCACAATAGCCACACTGTGGAAGGAGCCTCGGTGTCCATCGAAAGACGAATGGATCAAGAAGCTGTGGTCTATTTATACAATGGAATATTCCTCAACCATTAGAAACGACAAATATCCACCATTTGCTTGATGGGACTGGAGGGTATTATGCTGAGTGAAATAAGTCAGTCGGAGAAGGACAATCATTATATGGTTTCACTCATACAGGGAATATAAAAAATAGTGAAAGAGATCATAGGGGAAAGGAGAGAACATGAGTGGGAAATATCAGTGAGGGTGACAGAGCATGAGAGACTCCTAACTCTAGGAAACGAACTAGGGGCGGTGGAAAGGGAGGTGGGTGGGGGGTTGGGGTGATGGGCACTGAGGGGGGCACTTGATGGGATGAGCACTGGGTGTTATGCTATATGTTGGCAAATCGAACTCCAATAAAAATATATACAAAAAAAACAACAACCATTGAGTGTGCATGTTAGACTTCAGGTTAGACTGAAAGTTACAGTTATTATGTGCCAGGCAATGATCTAAGTATTCCACATGAATTCATGCATTTAACCTTCATGACAACCCAATGAACTAGGTGCTGTTTTCAGCCTGATTTTACAGACAAGGCAACTGAGACACAGACAAGTAACTCGTGTGAGATCACACAGTCAGTATGTACAATTGGATTTGAACACAGGCTATTGAATTCTGGGGTTCATGCTCTTAAGTACTACCTTGTATTTCTTCTCTATGCCATGGTCATAAAAATTCTCACCGATCAACAAAAATGAAATATCTAGAATTTTATAAGCTCGATGAACCCAGGATCTGTCATTCTAATTAAGAAGGACCTTAAATGTTTTTCATCCAAGTATAAATGTTTGGGTTCATGACGGTGTATGGGATTGTTTTGCAACTAAAGAATTTTTTGGGTAGAAGAGACCATGAAAACCACGTATTGCCATCCCTTTCAATTTAGCTAATGTAAACTAATTGCCTTCTTCATGGCGAGAACTTCCACTTGTGTTCTCTCATTGAATCTGTGCAACTCCGTCCTTAGCTATTATTGTCCATTTGGGGCTGATGTTATCCTAGAGTGTGTTAACAGTACTGTCACATGCAGGCAAGACCGTTTCATCTCTCTCCTATGGGGCATGATATTATCACTAAGCAGAAAGGTCAGTGGTCATGAATTAGGACAGGAGGAAAAAAGTAGGAAACAGGAGATTGTAGTCCCATTTGGAATTGGATGTTTCTTTTTTCAGATGTGAGAATATATCTGGTCTTAAAATCATCATTTGTACAGAGAAATAGCATAGTGTGGAGGTTAAAGGCATGGCCCCCAGACACAGACTGCTTGGGTGTGAAGCCCACCTCTACTTGCCACTGAGGCTGAGTGACCATAGAGAACTTACGAAATCTTGCTGTGCCTCAGTTTCCTCAACTGCAAAATGAGAATACTAGGGCCCACCTCATGGGCTACTTTGGTGATTCAGGAGCTTAATATATGCAGAATGCTTAGAACAGGGCCTAAGATTGTTTTTTAAATGAAGAAAATATCATGCCTGCTCTCTAGAATCTCCCTAGATAGTTCTAAATCTTCAGTGTTTCTAGAATGCACTTATAATGCATTATTTATTAATACATTAATGATGTCATGGGCTCCTATTGTTTTTCTTTAATAAAAAAACAAACTGATTTGATGAACAGATTCACAGATTAATACATGGAGGCCTTGTTTTACCTCCAAAAGAAAAGCAGATATTTTATGATTAACAGTTAAGAACAACTGGAACAAATGTAGAATTTTTAAAATATCAGTACGAATGTATTTTTAAAATACTAATTCAACAAAATTATCTTTTTTTTTTTATGAAGGGGGGATGGTGGAGGGGCTAATTTAAGTAAACATTCAAAAGGGGGAAAATTCGGGGTGGGGGGAGGGGAGTCTATTTCCCCAGCTGGGAAATGTCTGCAGATAGAGTGAATACGTAGTCAGCAGATCTCTATTTTTATTCAAGCAGCTTGCTCAGAAATACAGTGGCTGCAGTTTTCTCTCCTCTCTCGTGTGAGCTGCAGCTCAGCCAGGAATACTGGCAGTGGATGCCCATCCTTTAATGTGCCTGAGTGGGCGACGGGTAGCACACAGGTCAGCAGATTCTCATCCCGCTCTCCACTGTGGGAATTGGCCCAGTTAACAAAGGCAAACTGGGTTAGGTCTGGGTTGACGACACTCTGCTACTATTTGAGCATGCTTCAGGACAACAAGCCTAAGCGCTCTTGCAAAAATCAGTGTGCAGTACCCTGGTTTCCTATTTGTCTTAGAAAGCAATCGTGTTTATGAATGTTTTTCTGTGAGAGCCAGGAGGGTCAAGACTTAAAATGCAGCAACGAGCACTTTGGCAGTTTATGATCGTTTCATGGACATGGTTAGTTTTCACCACCTTCATCCCTTTCTCATACTGCCTGACCGCCAGGAATGACTCTGTTCTTCCCTCCCAATTTTTCATCTCCCAATCCTTTAGGCCCTGCCCTGAAATGAATGTTAGCACATTTATCAAGCCCCTATTGATAGCTCCGGTAGCAAGCGGTCATTTCTTTCCCAGAACTCTTGAAGTTGTGTCATCTGTACCTGTTTTAGCACATGGTCGCTTTCTAGCATGCGTGGTAACCAGTTTAAATTAAGTACTTATTTGATCTCCCATACCAGGTTATAAACTTCTTGAGGGTGATTTTGTATCATCTTGATATAGAAATGCTGTGGTCTTCAATGATGCCCACCACATAGCATGTGCATAATCGATGTTGAGAAATGAATGTATAAATAGCATTTAATACTAAAAGCCTAGGAATAGGGAAGACCTTACTTTACCTATAAATTTTAAAAATATCAGTATGAATGTATTTTTAAAATACTAATTATAATAACTATAACTAACTCTGATCAGAATGCACTAAATGTTCATTTATGTGTTTTATGCATGTCATCTCAGGAAAACCTTATAATGGTACCTATTTTATACAGTTGTTATCATCAAACCTATTTTCCAGATGGGGGAGTTGAAGAGCACAGTAGTTTTGCAGATTGTTAAAGTAGTAATTTGTAGAGCCAGGATTTGGATTTTTTTTTTGAGTTCGCATTTCATTACTTTATTTAAATTAATTTGCCAACATGTAGTGTAACACCCAGTGCTCATGACATCAAGTGCCCTCCTTAGTGCCCATCTCTCCACCCCCCTCTCCTTCCGCAACCCTTTGTTTCCCAGAGTTAGGAGTCTCCCATGGTTTGTCTTCCTCTCTAATTTTTCCCCAATTTCCCCTCTTTCTGTTACAGTCCCTTTCACTATCTTATGTTCCACATATGAGTGAAACCATATGATGATTGTCTTTCTCCGACTGACCTATTTCACTCAGCATAATGCCCATAATCCATGTCGAAGCAAATTGTAGGTATTCATCCTTTCTGATGGCTGAGTAATATTCTAATATATATATGAATCACAATACTGTACACCTGAAACTAATACAACACTGTATGTTAACTAATTGGAATTTAAATAACTTGGAGAAGAAAAAAATTTATATTCTAATATATATGTGTGTCCCCCCCACATCTTCTTTATCTATTCATCTATTGAAGGACATCTCAGCTCCTTCCACAGTTTGGCTGTGGACATTGTGGACATTGCTGCTATAAACATTGGGGTGCAGGTGTCCCGTTGTTTCATTACATCTGCATCTTTGGGGTAAATCCCCAGCAGTGCAGTTGCTGGGTCGTAGGGCAGGTCTATTTTTAACTTCTTGAGGAACCTCCACACGGTTTTCCAGAGTGGCTGTACCAGTTCACATTCCCACCAATAGTGCAAGAGGGTTCCCCTTTCTCCACATCCTCGCCAACATTTGTTGATTCTATAGAGCCAGCATTTGAACTTTAAGAAGTCTGATCCCCCTCCTTCTGTTTAAATGTTTTTCTTCTCCAAGTTATTTAAATTCCAATTAGTTAACATACAGTGTTGTATTAGTTTCAGGTGTAAAATATAGTGATTCAGCACTTTTATACATCACCCAGTGCTCATCACAAGTGCGCTCCTTAATCCCCATCACCTATTTAACCCATGTCCCTACCCCTCTCCCCTCTGGTAACCATCAGTTTGTTCCCTAGAGTTAGGAGTCTGTTTCTTGGTTTGCCTCCTTTCTCATTTTTCCCTTTGTTTTGTTTCTTAAATTCTACACATGAGTGAAATCAGAAGGTCTTTCTCTGACTTATTTTGCTTAGCACAGCCCTCTCTAGCTCCATCCACGTCATTGTATCCTTCTCTTTCAATCATCACACTTTCATACACCCTTTGTTTCATAGCAAGTCAGTATAGGTAATTAGATTTGAACACAGGACTTCTAACTCCATGTCCAGTGCATTTCCTGTAAGTACCTAGTACCTTGTACGTAGTAGATATTTAAGTGTTTGACTCTACCAAACTCTCCCACTCATTCCTAGCACCTTAGAGCTAGATCTCCTGGTTTTATTTTTTTAAAGATTCTATTTATTTATTTATGAGGGACACAGAGAGAGAGGCAGAGACCCAGGCAGAAGGAGACACAGGCTCCCTGCAAGGAGCTGGATATGGGACTAATCCCAGATCCTGGATCATGCCCTGAGCCGAAGGCAGACACTCAACCACTGAGCCACCCAGGTGTCCCTCTCTTGGTTTTATAGGGCCAGCCCTTGTAGTCTTCCCTGACCCACTGTTAACCACTCTGCCATGTCATGAGCTAGAGAATAGAAGTATAGAATATCTCTAAAATATAATGTTTGGGGACCGAAATAAAATGTCTGTTGTGTGTGCCACTGAAACTGAGAGCTTCATAGACTACCTCATATCCTGATTTGTCATTTGAAAAGTTCCAAAGATCCAGAACAGATAGGGCAGTTTAACATCACCAACCTGGTTGAGTGGTACTTAACTATGGCTACATATAAGAATGGCCTGCAAAGTTTGTAAAAATACAAATTCCTAGGCTTCACTCATAATTAATCAGAATTTGACTTATATTACAATTCATATCAGCCAATTGTTTACTGTACCAGATAATAGTGCTGTGTCCCCAATTTAAATAAAGTACCTACATTATGCCACGAATTACTATTTAATAACATGCATTTAATAAATAACATAATAAATAACAGTTAATAAACTATACCACACAGACATAAACTAGAGATTCTTTTTAATAATCCAGTAACTGTATTATGGACATTTTATTTGTTGAAATTACGTAAGTTAAGGAATTTTTAAAAGTATATATTAGGATCAGAGAGCAGAAATCAAAAAGGACTTGAGAAAGATATAAAAGAAAATTACTTGAAGCAATGAATGAAATGTTGGGGAAAATAGGAAATTAATTCAAAACTACAACTTGCTTAAAACCACCTTCTTACACCAAAAAAAAAAAAAACAAAAAACAAAAAAACAAAAAACAAAACAAAAAACTACAACTTGCGGTAGAATATAGAATAGATAAGTCCCTGATGGAGTAGTGTCTTAAGATACCATCTACATACACATAGAGCATACCTGTTGGATTTTAAAAGAAAAAAATACGGACGAGATCAACCCCAGTAATTCATTTAAAAAAAATGAAGTTTCTGCCAATTCAGGAATCTGGCCATGTAATTTGGTTATTAAATGATGGGACACTCTTGTGGAAAATTATCCACCTCAGATAGAAAATTTTTAACTTTGAGAAGGTAGGAAGTTTCCAGAAACATATTTACATGAATTCTTCCAAATGATGCAGGGCAAGACATCAATAGATCCTGGTTAATTTATTCTACTTTGAAGGATTTAATATTTTTTTCTCTATTTCACACTCTGTGGATTGAAAAAAAATCAATTGAAGATAATTGGGTGCATATTTTTAGAAAATGTGAACAAAATAAACTGCACATCAATAGTGGGCTTCAGTATTCAGAATTGAAGTTGGCTGTAGAACAGAGACAACTTGTGAGGAAAAAGCATAATTTAAGAATATAATATTCATGATTTAACCTTTTTTTACTGACAGCTTTATTGAAATAATTCACAATACCACAGCCTCACCCATTTAAAGTATGTGTTTTTTTGGTAAATTAATAATGTGCCACCATTGCACAACCCATTTTAGAAGCTTATCACCCCCCAAAAGAAATCCATACTATTTCCCACAATATCTATGCACCTGACATAAGCAACTGTATTAGTTGGGGATGCCGTAACAAAATGCTGTAAACAAGGCGACTGAAATGATAGAAACTTACTTTCTCACAGTTCTGGAGGCTAGAGGTCAAGGCTCTGGTTGATTTAGTTTCTGGTGAGCATTCTCTTCCTGTCTTGCAGACGTCTTCCTCCTCGCTGTGTTTCCACAAGGCTTCTACTTGATATGCGAGCATATCAAGAGCCAGAGACAGAAAAGCACTCTGGTATCACTACTTCTAAGGATACCAATTCTCACAGACAAAGGCCCACCCTTATGACCTCATTTAACCCTAATTACCTCTTTAGAGGCCTCATCTCCAACTACCGCCATGCTAGTGGTGAGGTATTTGTGTTACCACCAAATATTTGTCATTCGGTCCATGACATTGTGCCCTGGCCCCTCAGAGTATATGCCTTTATTAATCAATTAGCTAATTAATTAACATGTAGCTAACCTACAATGTTACATTAGTTTTAGGTGTAAAGGATTTACACCTAAATTTAGCTTAGGGATGATGATGATGATGATGATGATGATGGTTATGATGATATGATGATGATGATGATGATGATTATTTAGCTTAGGAATTTGACAAGTTTTACATTATGTTATGTTAATAGGTATAGCTACCATCTGTTCCATTACATCGCTATTACAATATCACTCTCTCCTTTGTGCTCTGTTTTTTTTTATTCCAATGATTTACTCATTCTGTAACTGGAGGCCTGTTTCTCCCTCTCCCCTTCACCCATTTTGCCCAATCCCATACCCCCGTCCCCTCTGGCAACCATCAGTTTGTTCTCTGTATTCACAGTTCTGATTCTGCTTTTCATTTGTTTTTTCATTATCTTTAGTTTCCATTTATGAGTGAAATATAGTAGTTGTCTTTCTCAATCTGATTTATTACACTTAGCGTAATACCCTCTAGGCCCATCCCTATTGATGCTCATAAATGAGATCATCTCATCCTGTTGATGGCTACGTGATATTCCATTGAATATATACCTACAACATTTTCCTTATCCATTCTTCTGTTGATGGACACTTGCTTTTATGTCTTGGCTATTGTAAAAAAAAATGCTGCAATAAACATAGGGGGTGCATGTATCTTTTTGAGTTAGAGTTTTTGTTTTCCCTGGGTGAGTACCGAGTAGTGGAATCATTGGATCATACGGTATTTCTATCTTTAATGTTTTTGAGGAACTGCCATACTGTTTTCCACAGTGGCTGTACCAATTTACACTCCCAACGATAGTATACAAAGGTTCTTTTTCTCTCCACATCCTCATCAACACTTGTTTCTTGTGGTTTTGATTTTAGCCATTCTGACAAGTATGAGGTAATATTTCACTGTGGTTTTGATTTGCATTTCCCTAGAGATTAGTGATGTTGAGCATCTTTTCATGTGTCTGTTGGCCATTTGGATGTCTTCAGGGAAAAAAAGTCAATTCAGGTCCTCTGCCCATTTTTTAATTGGATTGGTGTTCAGTTTTTGTGTTTTTGGGTGTTCAGTTGTATAAGTTCTATATATATTGTGGATATTAACCCATTATTGGATAAAGCATTTGTAAGTATCTTCTCCCACTCAGTAGGTTATATTTTGTTTTCTTGATGGTTTCTTTCGCTGTGTAGAAGCTTTTTATTTTGATATAGTCCTAAAAACTTACTTTTCCTTTTGTTTCCCTTGCCTCAGGAGATATAACTAGAAAATGTTGCTATGGCTGATATCACAGAAATTACTATGTTGTCTTATAGGATTTTTTATAGTTTCAGGGCTTTAATGTTTAGGGCTTTAATCCATTTTATTTTCGTATATGGTATCAGGAAGTAGTCCAGGTTCATTCTTTTACATGTACCTGCCCAGTTTTCCCAGCACCATTTGTTGACAAGATTGTCTCTTATTCCATTGTATATTCTTGCCTCCTTTGCCATACGTTAATGGATCATATAATTGTGGGTGTATTTGAGGAGTCTCTATGCTGTTCTATTGACTTATGTGTCTATTTTTGTGCCAGTACCATACTGTTTTGATTACTACAGCTTTGTAGTATAGCTTTAAATCTGGAATTGGAATACCTCCAACTTTGTTCTTCTTTCTCAGGATTGCTTTGACTACTCAGGATCTTCTGTAGTTCCATACAAATTTTAGTATTCTTTGTTCTCATTCTGTGAAAAATGCTATTGGTATTTTGATAGGCATCACCTTGAATCTTTAGATTGATTTGGGTAATGTGGACATTTGACAATACTAATTCTTCCAATCCATGAACATGGAATGTATTTCCATTTGTAGTCAATTTCTTTCTTTTGTTGTTTTATAGTTTTCAGAGTACAGGTTGTTCACCTCTTCGGTTAAGTTTATTCCTAGGTATTTTATTCTTTTTGGTGCAATTGTAAACAGTGTTTTTTTTTTAAATTTTTTTTTCTGCTACTTTGGTATTAGTATATAGAAACAGTACTGATTTCTGGATGTTAATCCAATTAATACAATTAATTGTATTAAAATACAATATTAATTTTGTATCTGGCCACTTTACTGAATTTGTTTATTCTAGTAATTTTTTGGTAGAGTTTTTAGGATTTTCTATATATAGTATCATGTCATCTGCAAATAGTGACAGTTTAACTTTCTTTTTACCCATAGGGATGCCTCTTATTTCTTTTTCTTATCTGATTGCTGTGGCTAGGACTTCCAGTATTATGTTGAATAAAAGTGGTGTGAGTGAACATCCTTGTCTTATTCCTGACCTTAGAGGGAAAGCTCTGTTTTTCATCGTTAGGGATAATATTAGCTGTGGATTTTCATATATGGCCTTTTATTACAGTGAGGTATGTTCCCTCTAACCCCATTTTGCTGAGGGTTTTTATCATGAATGGATGTTGAATCTTGTTAAATGCTTTTTCTGCATCTATTGAGTTAATCATATGATTTTTAACCTTTGTTTTATTGATGCAGTGTATGATGTTGATTGATTTCGGAATATTAAACCATTCTTGCATCCCAGGAATAAATTCCACCTGACTGTGGTAAATAATCTTTTTAATGTATTGTATGGAGTTTGCTAATATTTTGTTGAGGATTTTTTTATCTATGTTCCTCAGCATATTGGCCGGCAGTTTTATGTGTGTGTGTGTATGTGTGTGTTTGTGTGTGTGTGGTATGTTTGTCTGGTTTTGGTATTCGTATAATACTGACCTCATAGAATGTATTTGGAATCTTTCCTCCTTCTATTTTTTGGAATAGTTTGAGGAGAATAGATCCTAACTTTTCTTTAAGTGTCTGGTAGGATTTACTTGTGACGCCATCTGGTTATGGACTTTTATTTTTTGGTAGTTTTTTGATTACCAATTCAAATTTTGTTACTTTAATCAGTCTGTTCAGATTTTCTATTTCTTCACAGTTCAACTTTGGAAGATTATATGTTTCTAGAAATTTATACATTTCTCCTAGATTGTCCAGTTTTATTGGCATATAATTTTTCATAGTATTCTCTCATAATGCTTTGTATTTCTGTGGTGTTAGTTGTTACTTCTCCTCTCTCATTTCTGATTTTATGTATTTAAATCCTTTCTCTCTCTCTTTTTTTTAAGATTTTATTTTTTATTCATGAGAGATACGGAGAGAGAGACAGAGACACAGGCAGAGAGAGAAGCAGGCTCCATGCAGGGAACCTGACATGGGACTAGATCCCAGGTCTCCAAGATCACACCCTGGGCCAAAGGCAGACACCAAACCACTGAGCCACCCAGGTATCCCCTTTCTCTTTTTGTCTGATGAGTCTGGCTCAGGTTTGTCAGTTTTATCTTTTCAAAGAACCAGTTCTTGGTTTCATTGATTTTTTTTTTCTTTCTGATATTTATTATTTCCTTTTTTCTACTCACCTTGGGTTTTGTTCTTTTGCTAGTTCCTTTAGGCATAAGGTTAAATTGTTTGAGTTTTTTCTTGTTTCTTGAGGTAGGCCTGTATTGCTAATATATTTCTGTCTTAAAACTGCTTTTATTATGTCCCAGAGATTTTGGACCATTGTATTTTCATTTGTATTTTTTTTTCTTCTTTGATTGCTTCAGTGACTCATTGGTTGTGTAGTATCATGTTGTATAGTCTCCATGTGTTTTGGGGTTTTTTTTTCCCAGTTTTTCTCTTACTTATTTCTAGTTTCATACCATTGTGGTAGGAAAAGTTGCATGGTATGATTTCAATCTTCTTAAATTTATTGAGCCTTTGGGCACGTGGGTGAATCAGTCAGTTGAGTAGCTGACTCTTGGCTTCACCTCAGGGCATGATCTCAGAGTCACGGAATCAAGCCCTGCATTGGGCTCCGCAGTCAACAGAGTCTGCTTGTCCCTTTCCCTCCCCCTCTGCACTGTATGCTTGCTTTCTCTACAATAAATGAATAAAATCTTAAAAAAATAAATTAAAAACTTATCTAGACTTGTTTTATGGCCTGAGATGTTATCTATTCTAGAGAATGTTCCATGTGTACTTGAAACGAAGGATGTGTGTTGTTTTAGGATGGAATGTTCTGTTATGTCCATCTGGTCCAGTATGTCATCCAAAGGCATTGTTGCCTTGTGATTTTTGTCTGGATTATAAATCTGTTGATGTAAGTGAAGTGTTAAAATCTCCTACTATTATTCTATTGCCATCAATTTCTTTCTGTATCAGTTAATATTTACGTATTTAGGTGTTCCAGTGTTACGTGCATATATATTTATAATTTTATATCTTGTTGGATGGCTCCCTCTATCACTATGTAATGCCCTTCTTTGTCTCTTGTTATAGTCTTTGCTTTAAAGTCCATTTTGTCTGATGTAAGTATTGCTACCCTGGATTTTTTTTCACTTCCATTTGCATGGTGAATGTTTTTCCATCCCTTAACTTTCAGTCTGTCTGTGTCTTTAGGTCTGAGCTGAGTCCCTTGTAGGAAGCAAAAAACAAAGGATATTGGCTGGCAGGTGTGTGTGTGTGTGTGTGTGTGTGTGTGTGTGTATGTTATGTTTGTCTGGTTTGGTATTTGTGTAATACTGACCTCATAGAATGTATTTGGAGTCTTTCCTCCTTCTATTTTTTGTTTTTGTTTTTGTTTTATCCATTTGGCCATTCTGTCTTTTAATTGGAGTATTTAGGCCATTTACATTTAAAGTAATTATTGATAGGTATGTATTTATTGCCATTTTAAAATTTTGTTTTCAGGGCTCCCTGGGTGGCTCAGCAGTTTGGTGCCTGCCTTCGGCCAAGGGCGTGATCCTGGAGTCCCAGGATTGAGTCCCGCATCAGGCTCCCTGCATGGAGCCTGCTTCTCCCTCTCTCTGTGTCTCTCATGAATAAATAAATAAAATCTTTATTTAAAAAATTTTTTTTAATTTGTTTTCTAGCTATTTTTGTTCCTTCTCTTGCTCTTTCTTTGTGATCAGTGAGTATCTATAGTGTTTTGTTTGGCTTTCTTTCTCTTTATTTTTGTGTGTGTATCAGATTTTGGGTTTGTGGTTACCATGAATTTGATCTATAATCTCCTTAGTAAATAGCAGTATATAATACTCTGATGGTCATTTAAGTTCAAACACGTTCTTAAAACAAATACAGAAAAAAAAAACTTGATTCTTTTCACCTTCTCTTCCCTTTTTGCTTCCCTTTTCCACATTTTATGTATATGTTGTCATATTTTACATCTTTTTATTCATATTTTTCTTAGGTCTAATTATGGCCATTTTTTTTCCACTTGAAGTAGTCTCCTTAACATTTATTGTAGAGCTGGTTTAGTGGTGATAAACTCCTTTTATTTGTTTGGCAAAATCTTTCTCTCTCCTTGGAGTCTAAATGATAATCTTGCTGGGTATTCTGGTTGTAGGTATCTTTCCATTCAGCACTTTGTTTGTATCTTGCCACTCTCTTCTGACTAGCAAACTTTCTGATAAAAATTCAGCTGATAGCCTTATAGGTTTTCCCTTGGGGGTAATTTTTTGTTTCTCTCTTGCTGCTTTTAAGATTCTCTATCTTTAACCTTTGACATTTAATTATCCTGTGCTATGTGTGGACCTCCCTGGGTTCATCTTATTTGGAACTCTGCTACATGGACTTGGTTATCTATTTCCCTCCTTAGATTAGGGACATTTTCAGTTATTATTTCTTAAGTTTTCTATACCTGTCTCTCTTCCTCTGGGACCCCCTATAATGCAAATTTTTATTCTCTTGATATTATCCAAGAGATCTCTTACTCTATCGTCATCTTTAAAAATTATTTTCCGTCCTTGCTGTTCAGTTTGTGTGCTTTTCATTACCCTCTCTTCCAGATAACTGATACGTTGTTTGGCATCTGATCCCTCTGGTGTTTTTATTTCAGTTATTGTATTCTTCAACTCCGATTGTTTTTAATATATTCTGTCTCTTTATTGAAGGTCTCACTGAGTTCTTCCATTCTTTTCTCTAGCCCTTTGAGTTTATGATCATTATTTATTTATCAGACATATTGCTTATCTCTGTTTAATTTAGTTCTTTTTCTGAAGGTTTTTGGTGTTCTTTCTTTTGGAACTGTGGAGGCCGAGAAAAATTAAGGCCATTCCACCTCAAGTTTAGCATTAGCACAAGTACAGCCATCTTAGGCCCCTGTGAATAAGAGCTGAACTTTACAGGAAAGACTGCAGAATGTCCTTGGCAGGGAATCCCATATCAGAAAGACAACAGAGCCCATGCCTGTGGCAGAAAGTCCCATATTAGAATGAGAACAGAGCTCAATGCCCTTGAAAGCCCCATATCAGAATGTAAACAGAACTTGAGAAATTCCTCCACCCCTTCTGAAAATCCCCTAGACCAGCCCATAAAAAACCCAGCTGAACCCACTTTGGGGTCCAAGTCCCTGCTCCGCTGTGTCGGGTATACTTGGACCCAAGCTCGAGCTTGCAAATAAACCCTCGTGTGCTTGCATTGGTGTCGGCTCCTTGGTGGTTTCTCGAATTCGCAATCTTGGGCACAACAGAACATGTTCCTCCATCTCTCCCTTTTGCTTGTTTTTCTGTGTTTGTTTCCATGGATTAGTCAAAACAACTACTTCTCCCAAAGTAGAAGGAGTGGTCTTGTGTATTATGTCCCCTATGCAGACTGTGTGTTCTTGGTTACTTTTGCTGACTGGCTGGAACTGTGGCTGTTTATGCTAGCCATGCTTTTAAACTGTGGCATGTCTCTGTCTTGCTGTTCTATCTTCAGTTTTTCAGTAGCTGTTTTGTCAGCCCTCAGTTCTTTTTTTCAGGGAAAATTGTTCTATTAATAAGTATAATTTGGTGTGCTCTATGGAGGAGGTCAGTTCAGAGTCTATGTTGCCATCTTGAACCAGAACTCATGCATGTCTTTCCTGCATGTAAAATACATTCCTTCCATCCCAATAGCTTTTCAAATTTTAACTCATTCCAGCACCAATTCTAAAGTCCAAATCAGATATGTGAAGACTCAACACATACATGTTGAGTTGTATAACTCATACTAAGACAGAATTTCTCTCCGGTGGTGAACCTGCGAAGCCAGACAAGTTGTATAATTCTGAGTTAGGGACAAACAGGGCTAGGCAGGGCTATGAAGGGGGCCATGGAAGCAGGATCACAAAAATCCCAAAAGTGCTGAAGTGTAAGGAAACCAAAAATAAAGGAACAAGCCAGACCACCATGACCTAAGGGTTGGGTCTTGTTATAACAGCTACTTGTGATCAACAAATAACGACACCCCCAAAAAGAAGTAAGCGGTTAAAGATGTTATTAATGGTCCTTACTCAATGGTGATAACAATAGATAATGTTAAAAGGATTTAGGTTCCCTGATGAAGTTCTCAATAAAAGACCAACTCTACAGGTCCTCAGTAGCAACCTCTCAACCCCTCTCAATCCTGAGAGCTTTCTCTGTATCTTTGCTTAATAAACTTCTCTCTCTTTACTCTCCTGTGTCCGCAAATTCATTCTTTGACTCCGTGAGACAAGAGCCAAGCTCTCCCGTTGTCCATTCCAAAATAAAATGGTAGGATAGGCGTATGTTAGATATTCCCATTTTAAAAGGGAGAAATCAGGGGCATCTTGGTGGCTCAGGGGTAGAGGGGTTGAGGCATTTGGCTCAGGTCGTCCTGGGATCGGGTCCCACATCCTGGGATCAAGTCCCGCATCCAGCTCCCCGCAGGGAGCCTGCTCCTCCCTCTGCCTATGTCTCTGCCCCTCTCTCTCTCTGCATCTCTCATGAGTAAATAAATAAAATCTAAAAAAATAAAAAATAAAAAGAAATCAGAAGGAAGAATGGGGTGACAGGTCACAAGCAAGTAAAAATTTAGCAAGGACTATTCCATTAGGTTTTCAGGCTATAGAATAATTCTCTTTGGTTCCATTTTCTGCCCTCCAAACCCACTGGGGTGGCCCAGTTGCCCGCAAGGCCCTGTAGTATAGCTATTCCCCTTCAGCTCTGTGGGTTGGCCCCACAAGCCAATGGGCGGGGATTGCCTTGCCCTTTGAAACTGAAAAGGTCACACCCTCTAGAACATCTGAACCTGAGGAAACAGGTTTGCCTCCCGAGCCTGTGGTAGGAGGCACAGCCCTGATGATTTCTGGATCACCTTCATAGTCATTCTCCCTTCTTCCCTATTTAAGAATAAAGTATGTTCTTAACTGAGTAATTATCCTGTCTTCACCTTGGTCCAAACAAGCAGTGTATTTCCTGGTATAATCTCATTTCCATCCCTGACTTCTGCTAAGATGATGAATTAAATGTATGTTTCACACCCCTATTAATCTCCTTATCAAGTGGTGGTTCATCCACACTTTTAGTGTTCCTTTGAAACCTACTTCTTTGTTTTTCTTTGCAATATGGACAGATGCAAATTTTCCAAATCTTTAAGTTCTGGTTTGTTTTTGCTTAACAATTTCTCAATTTATCTCTCTTCTGGTGTTTTACTGTAAATGAAAGGAAAAACCAAGCTGTACCTTTAACATTTTGATTAGAAATCTCCTCAGTTAAATACTCAGTTTCTAAACCACATCTTCTTGATCCATTCATCTTTCGATGGACACCAAGGCTCCTTCCACAGTGTGGCTATTGTGGACATTGCTGCTAGAAACATCGGGGTGCACGTGTCCCAGCGTTTCACTGCATCTGTATCTTTGGGGTAAATCCCCAGCAGTGCAATTGCTGGGTCGTAGGGCAGATCTATTTGTAACTCTTTGAGGAACCTCCACACAGTTTTCCAGAGTGGCTGCACCAGTTCACATTCCCACCAACAGTGTAAGAGGGTTCCCCCTTCTCCACATCCTCTCCAACATTTGTGGTTTCCTGCCTTGTTAGTTTTCCCCATTCTCACTGGTGTGAGGTGGTATCTCATTGTGGTTTTGATTTGTGTTTCCCTGATGGCAAGTGATGCGGAGCATTTTCTCATGTGCATGTTGGCCATGTCTATGTCCTCCTCTGAGATTTCTGTTCCTATCTTTTGCCCATTTCATGATTGGATTGTTTGTTTCTTTGCTGTTGAGTTTAATAAGTTCTTTATAGATCTTGGATACTAGCCCTTTATCTGATATGTCATTTGCAAATATCCTCTCCCATTCCGTGGATTTTCTTTGAGTTTTGTTGACTGTATCCTTTGCTGTGCAAAAGCTTCTTATCTTGATGGAGTCCCAATAGTTCATTTTTGCATTTCCTTTGATGTGGATGGAACTGGAGGGTATTATGCTGAGTGAAATAAGTCAGTCGGAGAAGGACATTATATGGTCTCATTCATTTGGGGAATATAAAAAATAGTGAAAGGGAATAAAGGGGAAAGGAGAAAAAAATGAGTGGGAAATATCAGAGAGGGAGACAGAACATGAGAGACTCCTAACTCTGGGAAACGAACAAGGGGTGGTGGAAAGGGAGGTGGGCGGGACGTCGGGGTGACTGGGTGACGGGCACTGAGGGGGGCACTTGACGGGATGAGCATTGGGTGTTATTCTATATGTTGGCAAATTGAACACCAATAAAAAATAAATTTATTTAAAAAATTAAAAATAAATAAATAAATACCCAGTTTCATGTCTTACAAGTTATACCTTCCACCAAACCCTAGAACACAATTCAGCTAAGTTCTTTGCCACTTTGTAATAAGGATCATCTTTCATCTAGTTTCTAGTAAGCTGTTTCCTCATTTCTGAGACCTCACAAGAATGGTCTTTTGCATCCATATTTCTTTTTTTTTTAATAATACATTTATTTTTTATTGGTGTTCAATTTGCCAACATACAGAATAACACCCAGTGCTCATCCCATCAAGTGCCCCCCTCAGTGCCCGTCCCCCATTCACCCCCACCCCCCGGCCTCCTCCCCTTCCACCACCCCTAGTGCATCCATATTTCTACCAATATGATGTTATGAAGATACATGTATTCTCTACGAAGATAGATCCTTTCTTTCCACATTGTTTCTTTCTGAACTTTCACCATAATTGGTATAACATCTGTATTTCTACCAACAGGCCCTTCATGGCTATCTTGGCTTTTTCTAGCATGTGCTTCAAAATTCCTACAGCCTCCATGTGTTACCCAGTTCTAAAGCCACTTTCACATTTTTAAGTACTTGTTACAGCAGCATCCCACTCTCAGTACCAAAATCTGGATCAATCTATTTGAGCTGCCATAACTAAATACCATAGACTGAGTGGCTGAAACAGTAGGAATTTACTTTCTCACGGTTCTGCAGATGAGAAGTCCAATGTTCCAGACAATTTGGTTTCTGATGAGGACTCTCTTCCTGTCTTTCAGATGTCACCTTTTCACTGTGTCCTGCCTTGTCCTTTCCTTGATGTGAGAGTGCAGAGAAAGAGGGTGAGTGCTCTGGTGTTCCTTACTAAGATACATATACCTATGTTTTCTTTTATGAATTTTATAATAAACTTCTGACATTTAAATGTAGGTATTTGACCTCCTTGGAGTTAATTTTTGCATATAGAATGAGGAGTCCATGGGCAGCCCCAGTGGTGCAATGGTTTAGCGCCGCCTGCAGCCCAGGGCGTGATCCTGGAGACCCTGGATCGAGTCCCACATCGGGCTCCCTGCATGGAGCCTGCTTCTCCCTCTGCCTGTGTCTCTGCCTCTCTCTCTCTCTCTCTCTCTCTCTCTCTCTCTGCATCTCTATGAATAAATAAATAAAATCTTAAAAAATTTTTAAAAAAAGAATGAGGAGTCCAAATTCATTCTTTTGAATGTGGATATCCAGTTGTCACAACACCATTTATTGAAGAAACCATTTCCCCATTTGATGGTCTCAGCACCTTTACAGAAAATCAACTTACTGGAAACATATAGGTTTATTTCTGACACTCAGTTCTATTCCATTAATCTATATGTCTGTCCTTAGGCCAGTACCACAGTTTTGATTGGTATAAGTTTTAAAATAAGGAAATATCATCCCTCAAACTTTGTTCATTTTTTTTCAATATTATTTTGGCTACTTTTGTTCATTTTTTATCTATATAAATTTAGGTATCAGCTTGTCAATTTCTGCCATAAAGGCAACTGGGATTTTGCTATGGATTGCACTAAAATTGTAGATCAATTTAAGGAGTAGTGCCATCTTAATATTAAATCTTCCAATTTATGAACAGGGGATGTTTTTCCATTTACTTAGAACTTCTTCAGTTTTCTTCAGTGATATTTTGGAGTATTCAGTGTCCAAGTCTTGATATTCTTAAATTTTTTTCCTAAATATTCTGTTCTTTATGACTCGTTAGACAGTCTTTTTTCATCTTTTTGAGTGTTCATTGCTAGTATAAAAACATACAATTGATTTTTACATGTTGATCATGTATCTTGTGGCCTTGCTAAATCATTTATTACCAGTAATTATTTGTTTGTATATGTTTGCATATCTTAGGATTTTCTGTATACAGTACTATGTCATTTGCAAACAGAGATAATTTTATTTTTTTTCTTTCAAATCTGGGTGCTCTTTTTTTTCTTGACTAATTTGCTTTGTGTAGAACCTCCAGTAGAATATTGAATAGAAATGGCAAAAGTGGGGCAGCCCCGGTGGCCCAGTGGTTTAGCACTGCCTTCAGCTCAGGGTGTGATCCTGGAGATCAGGGATCTAGTCCTGTGTCAGGCTCCCTGCATGGAGCCTGCTTCTCCCTCTGCCTGTGTTTCTACCTCTCTCTCTCTCTCTCTCTCTCTCTCTCTCTCTGTCTCTCATGAATAAATAAAAAGAAATGGCAAAAGTGGGCATCTTATCATCTTCCTAAACTGAGAGGGAAAGGTCTGATTTTTGCTATGGCTTTTTTGTATATCCTTTTTTTTTTTAAATCAGGTTGAGGAAAATTACTTCTATTTTCTTCCTAGCTTTGTGAATTGTGTCAAGTGGTTTTTCTGTGTCCACTGAAATGATCAATTATTTTTTTGTTCTTCTGTTAAACTGTTGCATTACATTAATTTCTTTTTCTTTTTTTTTCCATCTGAATAGGATGATTTTAGTATGGGAACACTTGACAATGGAGGATAGACAGTATATTTTGCCGCCTACAAAATTTAAAGATAAACAACTGAAAGTGTAACAATAATAGGATAAAAGAAACGTCATTTTAACTATGTTGTTTTCTTAAGATGAGAAAGATTTTTTCATTTGATTATAGCTCCCTTAAGGTCAGGAGCTCTATTTATTCCTTAATATTTTTTGAGCTGTGATTGACCTAAAACATTTTATTAGTTTCAAGTGTACAACATAATGATTTGACATATGTGCATATTATGATCACCACAGAAAGTCTAATTAACATCCATCACACAATTTACAAAATGTTTTTTTCCTTGTGATAAGAACTTTTAAGATGTACTGTCTTAACAACTTTTGAATATATAATACGGTATTATTAACTATAGTCACTGTGTACATTACATACCCAGGATTCCTTTGTTTTATAATTGGAAGTTTGTACCTTTTGACCACCATTGTGGTTGAGGAATATACTTTGTACAGTTTGAATTCTTTTAAATTTATTAAGGGTGGTTTTATGGGCTAGCATATAGTCTATCCTGGAGGATGATACACATACCCTGGAAAAGTGTGTATTCTGCTGTTGTTTGGGTGGAGTTCCCTAATATGTGTTAGGTTGAGTTGCTTTATGGTGTTGTTTGAGACTTCTGTTTCCTGGTTGATTTGCTGCCTGGTTCTATTCATTATTGAATTTCAGTTAAAGTCTTCAACTGTTATTGGTAAAATGTCTATTTCTTCTTTAATTCTGTCAGTTTTTGTTCGATAGATGTGGGGCTCTGTTGTCAGGTGCATATATGTTTGAAATTGTTATATCTCAAAATCTATCTCTGGTAGATTTTTTTATCATTATAAAATGTTCCTCTGATCTCTAGTAAAATAATGTTTCTCTAATCTAATATTAATATAGTCATTTCAGCTTTCTGAAGATTGCTTTTTGCATGGTACATATTTTTATATCCTTTTGACTTCAACATATTTGTATCTTTGAAACTAAAATACATTCCCTGTGGATAGCACGTACTTGCATCTATTTGGTTTGGTTTGGTTTGGTCCTGCCTGACAATCTCTCCCTTTTGATTGGGTTGTTTAATATATTCACATTAATATTATTATTGATATGCTTGGCTATAAGTCTACCATTCTACCTTTGTGTTTTATATAAGTCTCAAACATTTCCCCCTGTATTCCTCTTTCCTACTTTTTTTGGACTAAGTAAATATTTTCTAGTGTAATATTTTAATTATTTTAATAATTTTTATTTATTATTTTATTAATAATTTATTTTAGTCATTTTCTAAATGGCCACTAACTCTAGTGACATATATAAACATTCCCTTATAGCTCTCTTTACTCTTTGTCATTTTTGTGCTATTGTTACAAATATTGCATTCATGTATGTTATAACCCAATAAGTTGTGTAATTATTATACAATTATTTATATAATTTTTTACCTAGTAAAAAACTGAAAAACAGAAAGGAGAAAAGGAGAAAAAGTATATATTTATAAAATTTGTTACAATAAATGTATTTACCGTTGTTGATTCTCTTCACTTATTTTTGTGAATTCAAGTTGCTATATGGTGTAGCTTCCTTACTGTAATACAATTTTGCTCCCAAAACCCTCTTTCATGGGACACCTGGGCTCAGTCAGTTAAATGTCTGACTCTTGATTTCAACTCAGGTGATGGTCTCAAGGTTGTGAGATCAAGCCCTACGTTGGGCTCTATGCTCAGTGCAGAGTCTGCTGGAGATTCTCTCTCTCCTTCCTTTTAATATCAACTTTGAAGTTTATAATATAATAGAGTATTATTTGAAGTTTATAATAGAGTATTATTGTCTAAAATCACTATGCTGTGCATTACAGCTCCAGTTACCAGTTTATCTACTAGTTGCAGGTGTGTACCCTTAAATAGTATATCCCCAAATACCTCAACCCCCAGTCTCTGGTAACCACAATTCTACTCTCTGTTTTTATGAGTTCAGCCTTTTTAGATTCTACATATAAGTATTTGTCTTTCTCTGTGTGACTTATCTTACTTAACATAATGTTCTCAAGATTCATCCATAGTCTTGCAAAAGTCAGGATTTCCTTCTTTCTTGTGGCTAAATAATATTCCATTGCATATAGACACCATATTTTTTATCCATTCATTTGTTGACAACACGTAAGTTGTTTCCATATCCTGGATATTATGAATAATGCTGCATAGTGGAGGGAGATGTAGGTTTAGCACTGAAGGTATTAGGCTTTCGCATAGAATTGGTAGGGAGAATTTATGATGAGGCATTCCCAGAGACTCATGGATGGACTTTCTGCTCAAATCCTGAGTACAATAAGCTGGAACTATATTCTTTTAATACCTTTGCTATTCTTATCCACCTCTTTCCTGATCTTTTCCATCCTTCCAGTTATGGAGGTTTCTCCTTAGTACTCTGGGTGTTGCTGAAGATAAATAGCTTTTCCTGGTCTTGTCCTGCAGAGCTGGGGTAGCCCTGGCACACACTCACTGCTTTCGTTTTCCCCAGTGGGGTAGGTCTCCACTGCTAGATAGTTCATACATGTGCTATGTTGAGTTGGTGGAGGGGTGGTGTTGACAAAGTTCCTCTTACCATCTCTATTGCACCCAAACTCCAATTTTTTTGCTCTAGTAGCATGCTGGAATTTTCCCCTGGAAAGACTCAAAGGCAGGAAGGCTTCTGCAAATTTTCTCTCATTTGTGAGTATCTTCCTAAGTCTGTGTACTCCAGTTTTTTTTCCCAGCTGAAGCGAGACAAGTTTGGGCAGGTTTGCTGGCTTTGCTGGTTGTTCAGCCCATATTGAGGTCTATCTGCCTATCTATATGTGGATGCATGAGTTGGTAAGACTCCACCTGGATCCCTTGGCATATGTTGCTGAATCCTACAATTCCCGCAAAGGCACTTATGTTCATGGATAAATGTCTCATTCATTGTTTAAGAGGGACAGACAAAAAGGAGGAACATAGAACACCACCATGATGCTGATGTTACCCTTCATCCTCCTTCCTTGATTTTTTTAAAAAATAAATTATTTTATAGCATATGCCTGAAAGCATGGAGAAGGGCAGAAGGAGATGGAGAAAATCTCAAGCAGACTCCCCTCTGAGTGAGGAGCTGGATGCAAAGCTTGATCTCACGACCCTGAAATCATGACCTGAGCAGAAATCAAGAGTCAGATGATTAACCAACTGAGACATCCAGGTGCCCCATTCATTCCTTGACTTCTTTAAGCATGTTTCCCTTTAGTTTTGCTTTTTTTAAATATTTTTTTTTAACTTTGGAATTTAGTACTTTCTAACATACTGACCAAAATACACTCAGAACCAAGTGGATGACAGTTTTGGTCCATTTTGTGAGATTATATCTCCCCCCCTCCATTTCTCCCCCTGCCCTTTTTGTTGTTTCTCTCTTTTTTTCTTTATTTTTTTTTCTTTTTCTTTGTCTTTTTTCTTTTATTTTCTGGTTGCTGACCTCTTCAGAATTCTCTAGTGTTTATTTTGCTTGGGTCATGATTGATACTTTTGACTCTGCACACTTTTTTTTATTGGAGTTCAATTTGCCAACATCTAGCATAACACCCAGTGCTCATCCCATCAAGTGCCCCCCCTCAGTTGACTCTGCACACTTGTACAGCCATCCTGTGCTAGACAAAATGACTAGGAGAAAGAATCTACCACAAATGAATCAGAGGTAATATTCTCTGCCACAGATCTAATGGATATGGATTTAAGTAAAATGTCAGAGATAGAATTCGGGATTACAATCATAAGGTTACTAGTTGGACTTTAAAAAAGAAAAAAAAAGACTCTAGAGAATCTCTTATTGTAGAAATGAGATCTAATCAGCCCAAAATTAAAAATACTCTAACTGAGATACAGTCTAAACTGGATGCTCTAACAGTTAGGGTAAATGAGGTAGAAGAGAGAATAAGTGACATAGAATACAAGTTGATGGAAAGGAAAGAAGCTGAGTAAAAAAGGAAAAACAACTAAGAGACCATGAGGAGAGAATCTGAGAAATAAGTGATAGTTTGAAAAGAAAAAAATAACGTCCATATTATTGGGATTCCAGAGGCTGTGGAGAGAGGACCAGAAGGTATGTTTATGCAAATCATAGCTGAGAACTTCCCTAATCTGAGGAAGGAAACAGGCATTCATATCCAGGAGATAGGGAGGACCCCTCCCCAAATCAACAAAAACCAATCAATACCCCCGACATATAATAATGAAGTTTGCAAATTTCAGAGATAGAAAAAAATCCTGAAAGCAGCTTGAAACAAGAGGTTCCTAACATATAGGAGGAGAAATATCAGATTAACAGCAGATCTATCCACAGAGGCCTGGCAGGCCATAAAGGGCAGACATGATATATTCAAGGTACTAAATGAGAAGAACATGCAGCCAAGAATACTTTATCCAGTAAGGCTGTCATTCAGAATGGAAGGAGAGATAAAGAGCTTCCAGGACAGACAGAAACTGAAAGAATATGTGACCACCAAGCCAGCCATACAAAAAATATTAAAGGGGATCCTGTAAGCAAAGAGGGAGCCCAAAGAAAGAGACAATCTGCAGAAACAGGGACTGTACAGATAATACAATGGCACTAAATTCACATCTTTCAATTGTTACTCTGAATGTAAATGGGCTAAATGCTCTAGTCAAAAGACACAGGGTATCAGACTGGACAAAAAAGCATAGACCCATCCATATGCTGTCTACAAGAAACTCATTTTAACACTAAAGACACCTTCAGACTGAAAATGAGGGGGTGGAGAACCATTTACCATGCAAACGGACCTCAAAAGAAATCTGGGCTACCAATCCTCATATCAGTACATTAGATTAAGAGATGAAGAGAGACACAATATCATACTTAAAGAGTCTAACCAACAAGAACATCTAACAATTTAAATATTTATGTCCCTAATGTGGAAGCAGCCAATTATAGCAACCAATTAATAACCAAAGTAAAGAAACACATAGATAGTAATACATTAATAGTAGGAGACTTCAACACTCTATGCTCAGCAAAGGACAGATCTTCTAAGCAGAAGATCAACAAAGAAACAGGGGCTTTGAATGACAGCAAATGTTGGCGAGGATGTGGAGAAAGGTGAACCCTCTTGCACTGTTGGTGGGAATGCAAACTGGTGCAGCCACTCTAGAAAAGAGTGTGGAGGTTCCTCAAGAAGTTAAAAATAGAGCTGCCCTATGACCCAGCAATTATACCACTGGGTATCTACCCCAAAGATACCGATGTAGTGAAACAACAGGACACCTGCACCCCAATGTTTATAGCAGCAATGTCCACAATAGCCAAACTGTGGAAGGAGCTGAGGTGTCCATCGAAAGATGAATGGATAAAGAAGATGTGGTCTATGTATACAATGGAATATTCCTCAGCCATCAGGACGAATACCCACCATTTACATTGATTTGGATGGAACTAGAGGGTTATTATGCTGAGTGAAATAAGTCAGTTGGAGAAAGACAATTATCACATGGTTTCATTCATATGTGGAAGGTAAGAAATAGTGAAAGGAACCGTAAGGGAAAGAGGGGAAACTGAGTGGGGAAAAATTACAGAGGAAGACAAACCATGAGAGACTACTGACTCTGGGAAACAAAGGATTGTGGAAGCGGAGGTAGGGGAGGGGAATGGAGGTAACTGGGTGATGGACATTAAGGAGAGCAGGAGATGTGATGAGCACTGGGTGTTATATGTTGTAAATTGAATTTAAATAAAATAAAAAAATTAAAAATGTAATTGTAATGAGTTCTTTTAATTCTTTGTTCAATTTGACATCTAGGCCCTATGAAATACATTTTCTGTTGCCTGCTCTAATTTCTCTGTGTATGAATCACACCCACTTCTTTGCATGTCTTTTAATTTGTTTTCAAAAACTGGATGTTTACGTAATATATTGTAGCAATTCTAGATATGATTAGATACTGTTTCTTCTCGTACTCAGAGGCTTCTTTTTGTTGTTGGTTGTTGGTTCAACTATTTTTTTTTGTTGTTGGTTCAACTATTAAACCAAAGTCTAACATTCACTCATATAGTGCATTTTCTTCATTTAGAGGAAACTACAGTGACATTTTATAATATTATGGCAAAATATTTAAACAAAGCACAAACATCAATACCTTATAGTATTATATATTACTTGGTAGTGTAGATACAAAATGAAATAGTAAAAAAGTAATAGATGAGATAAATGACATAATTTTGAATAATGTAATGTTAGGTATCCAATTATTTTGTGTATAATACATTATTGTAATCTCTATTGAGCAGATAATATTTTTTGTTAAATTTGTGGATTTTCCAACAGCAAGTATTTTCATGTGTATAATTTTGACTTTTTTTTTTTTTTGGTCCAGGGGATGACATAACTGGAGAAAGATAATATACATGTTTTAGGACGACCTACAAAGACTACATCTAGGCAAACACTATTTGAGAGGCTAGGAATACATTAACTTCTCAATTATGATAGAAAACAATGGGTTGCAACAGATTATGTTTGGAAAAAAAATCTAAATTATAAAGTATTCTATATTCCCTGTTATGCAGTTTTTACTTGGAGTGAATAATGCATCAAATTCCTTTTGACATCATCAATTTTTAAAATATCCAAAAACTTAGAGGCACCTGGGTGGCTCAGCAGTTGAGCATCTGCCTTTGGCTCAGGTCATGATCCTGCAGTCCTGGGATCGAGTCCCACATCAGGCTCCCTGTGGGGAGTCTGCTTCTCCCTCTGCCTATGTTTCTGCCTGTGTATGTGTGTGTGTGCCTCTCATGAATAAGTAAATAAAATCTTTAAATAGTAAAATAAAATAAAATAAAATAAAACATCCAAAAACTAAATAATCCTTCTTGTTATCAATGAAATGTGGGGTCATACTGGAAAACTTCTATCCCACATAAATTTGAAGCCTTTGCCAAATACTCAATGAGAGAATAAAGGTGATGCCATCATGCAACTAAAACTTCAATTAGAAGCTCTATGCAGTGTTTTAAACACTTTTTAAAAAAGATTTATCAACTTTTGTTTAGAGTGAGAGAGAGCACGGGGAGGGGCAGAAGGAGAGGGAGAGAGAAACCCCAGTAAACTCCTCACTGAGTTTGGAGCCAACACAGGGCTCAATCTCAAGTCCCCAAGATCACAATCTGAGCTGAAACCAAGAGTTGGATGCTTAGTTGACTGTACCACCCTGGAACCCCTACTTTTTTAGAAACTTTTGATTCTATTAATAGTAATACACTATTAATAGATACACATTTGGGGATCCCAGGGTGGCTCAGCAGTTTAGCCCACCTTCAGCCCAGGGCCTGATCCTGGAGACCCAAGTTCGAGTCCCACATCGGGCTCCCTGCGTGGAGCCTGCTTCTCCCTCTGCCTGTGTCTCTGCCTCTCTCTCTCTCTCTGTGTGTCTCTCATGAATAAATAAATAAAATCTTTAAAATAAAAAAAAATAGATACACATTTCAGATCACAAGCCAAAGCATACTTTTGAAAATATATAGTTTTAAATTTATTGATTCAGTACTAATTTGTTATTTAGTTTAGTTAATAGTTAAATAACTATTTGTTATTTAGTTGTTATTTGTGTTTTCAAAAGTTAATCTTATAAGGACAACTATACAGGAACGAAAAATATACATGCATAATTTTCATGAATGCATCACAGGGGTTTTTTTTTTCATCACAGGGTTTTTTTTTTAATTTTTATTTATTTATGATAGTCACATAGAGAGAGAGAGAGAGGGGCAGAGACACAGGCAGAGGGAGAAGCAGGCTCCATGCACCGGGAGCCCGACGTGGGATTCGATCCCAGGTCTCCAGGATCGCGCCCTGGGCCAAAGGCAGGCGCCAAACCGCTGTGTCACCCAGGGATGCCTCATCACAGGGTTTTGAAAGTTACTTGAAGGAAACATGTTGATAGAAATATATTACTGATGCTAAGAATTTATAGAATCTTTTGATATCAATACCTACTGCTCCATTGTAGAAAATGAAAGAATAAAGTTAATTTGATTCTAAATTTCACAATTGGCCCATCTGTATTCTAAATTAAATATCAAAATCAATTTATTTTTTCCGTATTAGATACAACAATCTTTAAAAGAGGTTTATGATAACAAGAGAAAGCCTTTTCAGTTTTGTAGCTGATGCATATAATTTGAAGAATTAAGATGGCAACTTCTGCAACTGTGTAAAAATTTAAAATTGACTGCTGTACATAATAAGAATGGAACATTGGTTCAACATTGATATAAGAGTAATTGAAAACTTTGTTTTCCGACAAATACCCACCATTTGCTTCGACGTGGATGGAACTGGAGGGTATTATGCTGAGTGAAATAAGTCAATTGGAGAAGGACAAATATTATATGGTCTCATTCATTCGGGGAATATAAAAATTAGTGAAAGGGAATAAAGGGGAAAGGAGAGAAAATGAGTGGGAAATATCAGAAAGGGAGACAGACCGTGAGAAACTCCTAACTCTGGGAAACAAAGTAGGGGGGGTGGAGGGGGAGGTGGGCGGGGGGTGGGGGTGACTGGGTGACGGGCACTGAGGGGGACACTTGACAGGATGAGCACTGGGTGTTATGCTATATGTTGGCAAATTGAACTCCAATAAAAAATAAATTAAAAAAAAACTTTGTTTTCTAAAATCCAATGTTGCTCCTACTAACATATCACAACGTTTTTGCAGCACTAATTTACCAGGTGCATTTCTAAACACTTAAACCCCTCTGGATATATTTAACTTTGCCAGTATTAGTAGACAGAAGAGAAGGTAGTCTCTCAAAATTTAAATTTATTAAAAATGACTTAAGGTCTATGAGATCAGAAGAAACATATCACTACTGACCGTTTCGATTAAAAATGAGATTTACAAAATTACTACAAGCAAGAAATAGCAGGGGGGTTTGCTTTATTTAAATTCAACTTAGCACATAGTACACCATTAATTTCACATGTAGAGTTCAATAATTCATCAGTTACATATAACACCCAGTGTTCATCACATCACGTGCCCTCCTTAATGCCTATCACCTAGTTACCCCGTTCCCCCACCCACTTCCCCTCCAGCATCCCTCAATTTGTTCTCTATAGTTAAGAGTCTGTTTTATGTTTTGTCTCCCTCTGTTTTTATCCTATTTTATTTTTCCTTCCCCTCCCCTATGTTCATCAGTGTTTCTTAAATTCCACATATGAGTGAAATCACATGGTATTTATATTTCTCTGACTGCCTTATTTCACTTAGCATAATACCTTCCAGTTCCATCCATTTCCTTGCAAATGGCAAGATTTCATTCTTTTTGATGGCTGAGTAATATTCCTCTGTGTCTGTACACACACATACACACACACCACATCTTTTTGATCCATACGCCTGTCGATAGACATCTGGGCTCTTTTCATATTTTGGCTATTATGGACATGGCTGCTATAAACATTGGGGTGCATGTGCAAGAAATAGTTTATATTATCATTATTTAACATGAATATTTTGTTTGAGGAAGGAGTAACTTTTTCTAATAGACTACTGACATCTCTCCTTTTTTCCCACAGTGACTTTGCAGACTTGAAAGGATGGTTTGTTAGGGGCTTTCAGCAGATAGGAAAATGGAATTCCCATTTAGAGATAGTGTGGCCCAGGAGGAAGAGCCTAGGCTCTGGGTTAATACAGAGCAAAGTTTTAAGCCCAATGCATTAGCTAAATGTTGGCCCCTAGGCAAGTCATTTCCCCTCCCTGAATCTTATTCTTCTTTCTTGTAAATGGTGGAAAATAAAACTGTTTATCTCCTAGAGTGATAGGTACTGGAACATTAAATAGGAAATTGTGTGTAACATATTTACCACTGGTGCAAAGGAGGTGCTAAATAAAAGTAACTTTTTTTTAAAGCAGCCATTTATGAGACACTAAAAGGTGGCTATTAGGCATCATGCAAGCTCTACTCAGAGGGCAACTTGTTGAGAAATGAACACCTTATAAAACGTGATCTGCCTGGGAAATTTGAAGACCTAGGTGGAGTTCAGGCATAGCAGGGTTAAAATAGAAGATATTGGGGAGGGGTGAGATCTTTGCAACCCTAAATGTGGTCCATGGATCAATAGCACCAGCATCACCTGGGAGCTTGTTAAGGATGCATACTGTTAGGTCCCACCCCAGACTTAGTGAGTCAGAATCTGTAATTTAACCAGATCCTGAGGATATGTAAATGCACATTAAAGTTTGAGAGGCACTGGGATAAAGAAGCTGAACTGTATTCTGACACTGAATAGGCACCAAAGTTGGAGAAAGTCTCTATGGTGCCATGTTCAGGGCTTAACTCTGTCTTCAGCTGCTGTCAAAGTGCAGCAGTACTGCCATTAGTTACTCTGTGCTGCTTCTGAGGGTAAAGGAGCCATTGGAAAAGCATACTACAGAGTCAACAATTCTGCTTAATGCCATGGGCAGTCTCAACTCAGATCACAAAGCCAAATAACAGCCTAGATGGATAGGCATTTGCTGGTAGTCACAGTTAAACAGGCTCATAAGCTAAATAGCCCAAAATATACAAATAAATAATCCTAGGAACTTCAATACTACAGGTCACCACAGCCATGTCTGTTCCATCCTGAGAAACCAACACTCCATTGCAACAGCTCGATATCAGCCCTGTTATACTTTAGAACAGTTAGTCTGGTACCTCAACACTATAAAAAAACATTTTTTGAGAGTATAGAAATGGGATTTGAAAAAAAGAAAGACAGAACAACCCAAATTGGGCAACAAATCAAACCAATGATCTAATACTGGAGAATCCGGTGCCACAAATACAGATAATGAGCTACCTGTTTATAATGAGGATAAATTGTCTCAAACCAGAGACAGCCCTAGAACTTTAGAATTATATGTTGTGGAATGCTAGTAGATCTACTGTTTCATACTGTACAGAAGATTCGAAAGAAGAAGAGTAATGACCCGGACCAGAAATCATATTTTCAAGTTAATACCTTTACCTGGCCAACCATCAGTGAAATGCAACCACTGACATACTTTTACTTCAGGGTCTCTGAATTGCTCTGATCCTTGGATGAGATGATAGGAGGGAATAAGAATATTTTACAGGGTAAGGTTGTCATTAGTACTGTTTACCAATTTTCTGTCTTTAGTGTACATGGTAGGATTGCACTTCCTGCCCTCATGTGGTTGGATGGAAATGTGCTTCTTGCTGAGGAATTTAACTTCTGGGACCACACTCTCTGGTCTCTTTTTCCTCTGGCAAGGTATTTGGTAACTTGTGAGGTGCTGGGTGCTCATCAGACTGGCTCCATGAATGGGTACAATGAAGAGAACCCTCTGTGAACATGTAATGGTCAGAGAGCAAGGGCAAGATATACATATATTTTTAAATTTTATATTAAGCCAAGATTTTGAATTGTTTGTTCCTGCATCATAACCTAGCCTTTGATGATTGAGGAATCAAGGAAAATACTCTTTATAATAACAGCTCAAAAATGGGAGAGAAGATGTGGCATACACACACACACACACACACACACACACACACATATATATTTCATACAATGAAATATTCAGGCATAAAAAAATCTTGCCATTTGCAACAACATGGATAGAGCTAGAGTATAATGCTAAGTGAAATAAGTCAGAGAAAGACAAATACAGTATGATTTCACTCATGTGAATTTAAGAAACAAAACAACAACAACAAAAAAAACAGACTGAACTATGAGAACAAACTAATGGTTACCAGAGGGCAGGTGGGTAGGGGGATGGGTGAAACAGATGAAGGGGATTAAGATTACACTTACTGTGATGAGCACTGAGTAATATATGGGATTGTTGAATCGCTATATTGTGTCCCTGAAACTATAATAACACTGTTAATTATGCCGGAATTTAAATTTAAAATATTTAAAAAACAAAAAAATAATGGGGGAGGGATAGATGATTTTCCTCCTAGAAAATGGTCCATGGGACCAGTCCTATTAATTAGCAAAGAAGGTTTCCTACCAAGCTCTAAGTAACATCTCTGAATCTGAAAGGCCATGACTTTTCTTGCCCTTCTACAGATGGAGAGCAATCCCAATTCTAATAGAATAAGAGAAAAAGGGGTTGAGTGTTAAAAGGTCAATTTTGCTTTTGATTGTACTATACTTAAAGTGATTAGAGAAGAAGTTACACCGAACTTGTATAATGAGAAGACCAATCTTAGCTAACCAGAGCATGTCAGTGTTATGAAAGGTGGTCAAGAAGACATGACCTTCACTTGACCTGTGAGATGGACCCAAGGGATCAGAGGCTTTTCATCCTGATCCCTGTCCTTGGAATGTAGGTTTTTGCTTGCCTTTCTAGCTCCCAGAGACTACTTTAAGGACACAGCCTTGAGAGAGTGATACGGTGTTGAGGACACCTACACAGTGTACTTGACTGAATCCAGTTAAGGCCTTTCTCTATATAAACTTCTAAGACTTGGCGGGCAGGTGTGGGGTCTATTCCTCTTGCTGCCACCCAAGACAAGCCTCATGTGTAAGTTCCCTTTGCTTATTAAACCTGCCACCTACCACCCTGGAGTGGCCAGCCTCTTTCTTCTGCTTCTCTGTGCCCTCTTGATATAGGGCGAATTTCAGATGACACCTAGGAAGCTCCTGAGGAGGTTATGAACCAACAGTCGTGTGTGTGTGTGTGCGCGCGTGCGCGCGTATACACCCTTATTTTAAGGATTTGGTTCATGTGATGGTGTGAACTGGCAATTTTAAAATCCATAACAGCAGGCAGTGGGCTGGAAACTCAGATAGGAGTTGACGCTGCCATCTTAAGGCAGGATTTCTTCTCTGGGAGCCTCAGTATTTGCTCTTAATACTATCACTTCAACTGCTTAAATGAGATATATCCACATTATTGAGGACAATCTCCTTATTTGGAATAATTAGGGGGAAAAATTCAACTTTAGGAAAAGTCACGATGAGGGTGACTTTTTTATTCTTTAGTAAATTGATTAAAACAAGACTTCTGATGGTGTCCTTTCTAAAATACAAATCCCATCCTATTATTCTCCTGTTTATAATCCCTCAATGAGCTGCCATTGAAATATTTTAGCCTCAGATGTAATTTCATCTAAGACCTGGCTCCAATTTTTATTTGAACCATTTTTTTCTGCCCCTCTTACCCCCATTACTCTACTCTAGTTATACCAAACTTCTTGCTATTTCCTTATTATAGCATGTTTTGGGGGTTCCATAGTTTAAGTTTGCTTCTCTGTCTTTCCCCTGTACCCTCTTTTCCCCAGAGCAAGGTCCTTCAAGGTGCATCTCCTCAGTGCAGCATTTCCCATGCCTACAGACAGCCGATCAGTCTTATATCTATTTCCCCAAAATATATTATAGCCAGTTCTGTTAGAATATAATCAATTTACAGTTGTCTTTTTTCTTTATTTCTTTTTGACAAAAAGGTGAAAATTTTGAGGTAAAGGTCTATGATACTCCTAGCCTTTAACAAATGGCTGCTACACAGCTGTTGCTCTAGAAACATTTGTAGGAAAAAACATCTGCTCCCCTCCCCAAAAGACTCTGATAAATATAGCATCCTGTAATATGTTCTTTTCTATTAAGACCTTTAAGTTCCCTTCCAAAACTGTTATTCTGTGATTATTAGGCTATTTCCTTAAATTTATCCATAATATTTAATGGTGTTCCCAGTCCTTATTTTATCATTCTAGTAGCTCTTTGCATTTGGGTTCTTGATGATTTAAGATACAGTAGGTCACCACTAAATATCACATAACCATAGCATCTAAGTAGAAATTGCTGCTTTTCATCCTGTGACACTTTCCCTTTTCCATGGTTTAGGATTCAAGAGCAGTTGTTTACACAAACACAAAAACACCAAAGAACAAGATCAAAAATGGGGAGTCCAAATATTTTCTTTGATCTTCCATGGCATTATATTCATTCACTTTTCCATTCCAAGGGTCTGTATCAATTATCTACTAGGAAAATATATACAAATAAATATATACATACATACATAAAATTATGCTGATAAGTTTAAAAAGGTAGAGCTTGACATACACTTACAATGGAATCCTTTTTTTTTTTTTCCTAAGTAGTAATTTTTTGACTCGGAGTCTGAATCACATTCAAAGCCTCAATTTGTAAATTAGAGGGAAACATTATCTTAAATTTTGCAAATATTTTATGAATATATTGTTATATAATGTCATGTAGGACTTAATATTAAAGAATGTGTCAGTCACAAATGTCAGTCATAATTTTATCTCCAGGATAAATTCTGGCACATAGTAAGAATGTAGTATCTGAAGATTTTAATTAGATATAGTTTTCTATATCTACAAGAAAATAGGAGATCCAAAATTCATCGGTGGTTCAGTTACATTTATATCTTTCACTGCATGGCCCACCTGATCTGAAAGTATTGGCATCGCAGGTATGAAGCCTGTTTCAAATCAAAGGGGGAAAATGTTGAGTGCTCGCTTAACTATTGAGGGACAAGATCTCCAAAGTCATGGCAGTATATATGCCAGGTCTTAAAAAAAAAAAAATCAGGCCAGTTGGAAACTAATATACACATTAGTCATGCAGAATAAAATTCCTCTCTGTAATAGTCATTAATGCTCTTTATAAAGATTTCATTTCTCTTCCTTCTAGGCTCTTGGTCCGTTTGTACTCTCCATCCCTTTTGAAGATAGGCACAGCTAAGTGACCTGCTTTAGTCAGTGAAATATGAGCTTCCATGCAGCATCCTTATGAGCTATTACATTTTCACTACATTTCCTTTTCACATTGTAGAAGGAAGGCGATGGAGCCTTCTTCAGCCTGTGTTGCTATGTGAGAATAATGTAGAACAGATTCCCCCCTACATTCCACCCCTGGCCAATTTAAGATGGACAAGGAGTGTGAGCCGGAAATAGGCCTCTGTTCTTTTAGCTGTCTGAGGTTTCTAAGGCTCCTTTTTTTTTTTTCCTACTGCTGCATAACCTAGCCCATTCTGACTGATATATGATCCAGTAATATAGTAGGGGATTCCCTGATTGTGTTGCCAGCTTCTTTAGACAATAGCACAGAAAAAAATACAAAGTCATTATCAAGTGATAAGGAGCATGGGTGAAATCCATTGATGCTTGCCATAAAAAATCTGTTTTATACAGGTTTGAAATGAGCTTTCAATAGATGTGCCTCCAAAAGAGAAGCTTACATAAGTCTTAAGGCCTCTCCAGGCAAGTTAAAGATGATTAAATGTTATTGGGAATTAGATTCCTCAGTTGTGATTACAAATGTTTCCAGAGACCAACCCTGAGCAAATTGTAGATCAACCATGAACCTCTATTTACAGTCAAATCGAGTAACTTCTGCTGTGTTTGTCCCTCAGTGCTTTGACATGGCCTTCCAAGAGCTGTAAAAAACAAACTCAGAGGAAAGCAGCTATGGAAGAAAACCAAGCCTTTAAGAAATGAAGGAAAGGGCCTTCCATTTATTGGTCAGCTACTATGTATGAAGCATGATTTTTTTACATCCATTTTCTCATATCAGTACCACAATAACTGTGAGGTGACTATTGTTACCTGCACTTATGAGGAGCTAGATAGAGACCTTTTCCAATAAAAGTCAGTATGGCAAGTGACGCTGATCTAACCTCTACATAATGAACGAAAAGCTTTGTGTTTATCAAGCACCTACCCTACCAGGGCACTGTCGGAAGCACACTACTTGTCCCTAAGAAGGTCACCAAATAGTCGGTATAATGAGCCCTGGATATAAATAAAGATGTAATAGTATGTAATAGTGTGAACTAAGGTTTCTACAACCTTAGCCTACAATACAAAATTTCTACTATTTTGTAGATAATGAAGACCACATATATCCCTTGGCAGAAGTCATTGAGAACTGGGGTGGTTTTATTATTTTTATTTATTTTATTTTATTTTATTTTATTTTATTTATTTTATTTTATTTTTTTATATTTATTTATTTATTTATTATTTATTATTTATTTATTTATTTATTTATTTATTTATTTATTTATTTATTTATTTTTAACTGGGGTGGTTTTAGAAGACAAGGGGGAAGTTGCTGTTAGCCTTGATAGAGGGTAAAAGGAAAAGGGATGGGAGTGGGAATTTAAAGGTGGGAATGACCGATAAAAAACACGGAGGGTAGAAAGGCACATAACACATCTGGGAAATAGCACCAATCTGCCTGAAGCATATGTTTTCTTTCCACTAATTGATAGTGGATTAGTGAAATCAGTGAATATTCCATTTGGAAGAGATTGTGAAGCCCTTCTCTATTCCAACTAACTACCAAGTAAGAACCATTCTACCGAGCGCCAGAGAAGTGGTGCTTCACAGTCTGCACGAATACCTACAACAGTGATTTCGAACACTGCTGTCCATCGTAAACCTTGGTGACTTTGTTAAAATCGTAAGTTCCTATCAAATATTGCAGACCCACTGAAGCAGTCTTTTAAGGTGGAGCCTGGGTAAAGGCAAAGAGAGATAAGTGAGACCCTTTGTAAGTCAATATATTTTTACCCCTTACTACTGATATTTTAGGGCAGCTGGGTGGTTCAGTGGTTAAGGGTCGTGATCCCATGACTTCCAGATCGAGTCCCACATCAGGCTCTTTGCAGGGAGCCTGCTTCTCCCTCTGCCTCTGCCTCTGCCTCTTGCTCTGTGTCTCTCATGAATAAATAAATAAAATCTTTTTAAAAAACTGGTATTTTATGTCTTCGGCATTTAGTGAAGCATGGGTAAAGGTAAAGAATGTCTGATGGCTATGACCCACCCACCTACGACAAGAAGCATACCAAAATATTTTTTTCAACCATACAAAGTCGTCTGTCTCAGAGTTTTGGTAAACAAACTCTATCTCCTTACATTCTCTGTGATGTTCTAGTACCTAAGTGTATCCCTTACAAAGAGATGTTTTAGGCAGCTGCTTGGTGGGCCTGCCCATTTTTATCTGGTCCTGGACTGATAATGTGTTTTCTTTTAAATAAATTCTCTATGGAATTCCTTATGCAAAGCCAGGGCTAAGAACATGGGGTAGAGTGCCTGCTGCTCCCACCAGTAACCCATTGTTGATGGGCTTTAATTTGAAGAATGTTCTTTTCTTGTGTTAGCGCAAGATGCACTTCACCATAACTTCAGGTCGTTGCCATATAAAATAATGCTAGTTTAATCCTAAAAATAGCTGAAGTTCAATCTAATATACTTCCTCTCCTACCAACCCCGCCACCATCACCACGGTCTAGCAAGTTCTTGTCTTTAAGGTAAATGGCTTCTTCCTCCTACAGCGATGGCTGACTTCGTAGGCATGTAGCTTGAGCCAGTCCCATAGGGATCCACACTCAGAAAGACCTCGTGCTTGATTTAATGTTCTGCTGCGAGCACCTTGGAGTTCTTCATTTTTGCTCTTTTATTTCACACCTGCCCCATAAATTATGTAGGAAGTCCTGCACGCAACAGGATTTTAAATGCGCCCCATAGGCTGGATATTCTGTTTTCGGTAAAGCCAGTTTGTCTTTGTTCTTTTCAGTCCATACACCTACAATTGTGCATGATACACACAAAGTAACTTAGCTTGGCACAATCAGGTGTGACTGCTGTGTTCCCTGTTCTGGAGAATAAGTTCCCATCAGTCTTGCGGCAGCAAGACCACACTGTTGAGTTAGATTGAGTTTGCAGGGGCACCTGGGGGGCTCAGTCGGTTAAGCATCTGCCTTCGGCTCAGGTCACGCTCTTGGGGTCCTGGGGTAGAGCCCCACATTGGGCTCCCTGCTCAGCAGAGAGTCTGCTTCTCCCTCTCCCTCTGCTTCACCCCTTTGCCTGGCTCGTGCTCGCTGTCTCTCTCTCTAAAATAAATAAAATCTTTAAAAAAAAAATTGAGTTTGCAGATACAATGACATCCTCGTTCCATACCTAATTCCTTCTACACCCCAAAGCTGAAGGTATTTGGTCCCCTTTTCAGACGTATTCTTACCCCAGCCTCTGTTGGTATTCAGTGAAAATTCAGAGTCCCAGATCAGTGTCTTTTTCCATTGTCACTGTAACTTTTTTTTAATGTTTATATGTATTTATTGTTATTTTTTATTTTATTTTTTAAGTCTTTATTTTTTTATTGGAGTTCAGTTTGCCAACATATAGCATAACACCCAGTGCTCATCCCATCAAGTGCCCCCCTCAATGCCCGTCAACTGTAACTTTTTTCAAATTGACTGAAGCCTGTTTGTTCATGTACAACCCTTGGGTGTTCTGGTAGATAACAATAGATAGCAATATTTAGAAGTAAGTGAACGTTACCTACCATCTCAAAGCCTTATTCCTAGATGATAATGGAAGCTTATCTTGGGCCAACTTCTGCCAATATATCAATATTTGTTAAACATCTGTTAACAGGCACAAATCAGTTCATACGATCTGTTTTGTGAGCTTAGTGAAGTCCCACTTACCTGGTCACATCTTGCCTGAAAAGTTCACTGGAGGCAACTTTATTCTAGAGGAATGATCTAATTAAGGCCCATTGTAATTATCTCAAACTGAGGCATTTTATTTTTATTTTTTTTAAATAATAAATTTATTTTTATTGGTGTTCAATTTGCCAACATACAGAATAACACCCAGTGCTCATCCCGTCAGGTGCCCACCTCAAACTGAGGCATTTTAATGCAGGCATTTAGTTACATAGCTGATAGAAGAGCTGAGATGCCAAATAGGATGGTGTGACAATCCAGGGATTAATAAAAGGAAAATATCTTTAACTTCCTGGGCTGGATGGGTAAAGGAGATGATGTTCCTGGTAGCACCTGGAGTCGGAACCAGAGAGAATCACTGCTGCAGAAGGTATAGGCCCCATTCAATCCTTAAACCCTTCTCACGTATAGGTGCACATTGTCTGTAAAATAGCATATCCAATCCACAAATCCCGAACACAGCTAATTTCGGCAGTGAGAGCCCCTTTCTAATCTCTTTTATGCTAATTAGCCAAGCCTCTGGTACTACACCTAGATAAAGATACCTGAAATGCTTTAGTAGTCACCTGTGGAGCATGGGCTTTCTGATTAGAATATCAGCTGGCAAATATCTGGGGCGTGAGTTTTTAATTAGGATTACTAACTGTACCCAAAGCATAACTTAAAAAATGTGTGTGTCACTATTTATGTTAAAGTATTTTAAAGTAAATTAAAAGACATGACAGACAGTACCTCTTCTCCTGAGCTGTCTCCTCTCTCATAGCACCCCTTAATTCTTTTCTTTTTTTTTTTAAGATTTTATTTATTTATTCATGACAGAAAGAGAGAGAGAGAGAGGCAGAGACACAAGCAGAGGGAGAAGCAGGCTCCATGCTGGGAGCCCGATGTGGGACTCGATCCTGGGTCTCCAGGATCACGCCCCCCAGCCTAAGGCGGTGCCAAACCGCTGGGCCACCGGGGCTGCCCCCTTAATTCTTTTCAACAATCCTTCCTACCCCCTCCTACTACCTGCAGCCACAACTCACTGAAGTCTACCCTTTGCAGACATACAGCTTCTCCACACAGTGGTGGTTGGCAGATGCCTTAAAGAAATTTTTCTGGACAGCTGCACACACTGGTGCTCCTTCTTTCCAGATCTTTTTTTTTTTTTTTCTTCTTTCCAGATCTTCCTGGTGCTCCCTGCCTGCATGATTCATGGCCCAACTCCCCCCTCAGTACTTTTCCAGACCTCATGCTCTTTGTGCCTGAATGCTTAATCATGGAGAAATAACATCTAAGAATTCATATTCATGAAAAACAAACCCCACCACAGTCAGAAATCAAAAAAAAAAAAAAAAAAAAAGAAGAAGAAGAAGAAGAAGAGACTCTTAGAAACAAAAGGAAAATCTGGGGTGCCTGGGTGAAGTGTCCGAATCTTGATTTCAGCGCGGGTCGTGGTCCTCAGGGTCGTGAGATCGAGCCCCACATCAGGCTCAGCAGGGAGTCTGCTTGATTCTCTCTCTTCCTCTGCCCCCAACCCAGTCTCTCTTTCTGTCTCTCAAAATAATGAATAAATCTTAAAAAAAAAAAAAAAAAAAGAAAGAAAAAAGAAATGGAAAATCTGACAGGAAGTTTTGGGAGGCTTTAATATGCCTTTCCCAGTTTTTGAAAGATCAAATAGTCAAAGGCAGAAAATCTGAATTATGTAGCTAATAGGATTGAGGAAATGGAGATATACCAAACTGTCTACTCTACAGATAACACAAGTAACCTTACGTAGTAAACAGCTGTTACAATAGCTATGTAAGGTAACTTGTATTAATCTGTTTGTAAGGTATTTGGTACCTTCAAAAACACAGAACACGGGGGCACCTGGATGGCTCAGTTGGTTGTGTCCAACTCTTAGTTTTGGCTCAATTGGTGATCTCATGGGTTTGGGATCAGTCCCGTGTCGGACTCCACACTCGGCTCAGAGTCTACTGGGATTCTCTCTCTCTCTCCCTCTGTCCCTCCCCTGCTCAAATAAATAAATAAATAAATAAATAAATAAATATTTTTTTTTAAAAGTGCATCATGTGGACAAAGACATTTTCTAGCTGCAGGAACAATGAAATGAAAATTGATTAAAAAATTTAAACAGTATCAGAAACACTTGAAAATGTACAAGGACATGCACCTAAATAATTCTTGTGTCAACAGACAATCTTATGTTCAGCCTTTATATCAAGGCCTATGGGATGCATGAAAGCTATATTTAAAGGCAAATTCCTCTCTCTTATTGGTAAGAATAACCCCGTTAATGCCCAGTTCTCTTTTGACTTGAAATTTACTTAGTTTTCAATTAACATTGTCATCCTTGCTCTTATTATCTTTGTGTTTGCTGCTAACTTTTATTTGAAAAATTTCTTCTTAAAAAAAAAGAAAGAAAAATTTCTTCTTTTAAAATGAGTGAAAATATCAGTGAGGGTGACAAAACATGAGAGACACCTAACTCTGGGAAACGAACAAGGGGTAGTGGAAGGGGAAGTGGGAGGGGGTTGGGGTGACTGGATGATGGGCAAAGAGGAGGGCACTTGGCGGGATGAGCACTGGGTGTTATGCTATATGTTGGCAAATTGAACTCCAACAAAAAAATTGAAAAAATTTCTTCTTTTATATTAGGTTCTTTAGTGATATAGTGTTAAATTCTCTATTTTACCTAAATATGAGGGCTTTTGAATTTTAATATAACTGAATGATGATTTCATTGTTCCGGAATTTCAGTATAGGTAGGTTCGAAGCTCCAAAGGCTTCCAGTTGTAAGAAAGGTTAGGACACTTATCCTGAAGTTGTGTCTACATAGTAAGACATGATTTTTAATTGTTTACCAATAAATAAAAGTCAAAGCTTTTTAAAGATATTTATTGACACTTTATGTGAAATGAGATCGAATCAAGTCAATAATTGTTTTTAATACTGTAGTTATGAATCTAGGTTGGCTTTGGAGAATAGATGAAGGGAGAAACGCTCAAGCTACCCACCACAAGCTATCCATTGGTTCATCATCGATTACTGCCACTTGAACTGTATGATTTTAGACATTATGTTTGTGTATTTCTCTTCATTTGCCTTCTCTAGCTTTTCTTGTATGGACCATGTTTCTTTGGAGTTTTTGGCTTTAGAGATTTGGAAAATACTTATTTTTCTTTATACTACTGCTCTTCAAAAACACATGTCATAAGTATATTCCCTAAGGCCCATATTGCAAAACAATACACGGACTTTTACTTCACATATGTGATCATAAGAATAGCTAACATTTTTAAGCACTTATCTGAACCACACATTGTTTAACTCCCATATTTCTCACTTATATTTGTCCAATTTTATTTGTTTACATCGTACTGCTGCTGTATAAAAATCATTGTAATGACAACCATCCAAGAGAAGGGAGCTAACAGTATGATCTCTATAATGTTTTGAGTGAGCTTTGGACAACTATTAGACTTTTATTATCTGACTCAGCTTGCACCTGGATCCAGCCAAGAGCAATGCTGATAAATAGTGAGCACACGTAGACACACTGCTCCGTCAGTCACTTCTCTTTGATACTGTCTCCCAGATGTACCTATTTCCTTCCTATTCAGAGCTCTTGGCACTCCTGCTGCTCCATTTTACTACTGTATTTAGTCTCTCTCTAGGAGAACTCGTATTGTGCCAATCAACCTTTACCAGCACTGGTTGAGTTTTATATTTACTCACAGGACATTGTTTCAGTTATCCTTTTTAACCTTGACATTTGTCTGATCATATCAAATGACTACATTCTTTCTTTGTTAGTACGTCTGTTAAATTAGTTCATTCAGGACCACTATAGCCTGAAAGGGGTTTCTTTCTTCATAAACAGTATTATATCATTATATCCTTCCCATTAGCAAGGCAATTCACATCTTCTGGTGTCACTGAAATCTGGCTACAGCAGCATGGAGACGTCTTCAACTCTTTCTCTGTGCTTTTTTTTTTTTTTTTTTTTTTGCATTGTCCCACTATCCCAAGGAAGCTTCTAGCATCTTTGTCTCTTTTCTCTGTGGCAATATGATTAAAAAAAAAAAAGTAAAAAAAAAAAAACTTCTGTTTTTTAAACTGATATTACTATTGCTACTACAGTAATTATAATATCTGTAAGTTCATTCAACCCCTGTGCCAGACACAACTTCTAAGCACTTCATGTGCAGTTGAGGTTCTTTAGTTTGTGGCAGAAAACTAAACTTAATTAGAATAAGTTAAAAGAATTTACTGGCTCATGGAGTTGAGAAGCCCACAAGTTGATCTTTCTGTAGTCATGGCTTTTATCTACATGCTCAAATGAAAGAGATAGATCTGTGCCGCCCTTCACTTCACAGGTAAGTTTTCTTTTCTTTTCCTTTTCTTTTCTTTTCTTTTTTCTTTTCTTTTCTTTTCTTTTCTTTTCTTTTCTTTCTTTTCTTTCCTTTTCTTTCTTTTCTTTTCTTTTTTCTTTTCTTTTCTTTCTTTTTTTTCTTTTCTTTTCTTTCCTTTTTTCTTTTCTTTTCTTCTTTTCTTTTCTTCTTTTCTTTTCTTTTCTTTTTTTTCTTTTTTCCACAGGTAAGTTTTCTACTCTCTTTCTTTCAGTATCAGGGAAGTTAGACCCTTTTACTGGGAAATATGGAGGCAAAGATAGCCACTAGAAACATTACACATATATCTCTATATAGTGCCGTATAAATGGGAATCTCAAACAAAGCAAGACAAACAAAAACAAAAGCCAGTTGGTTCTGTTTGCATTATCCATAAACATAGACATAGATCTCTCAACTGACCACTGTGATCAGGGAGGTCAATATTCTTATTGGCCAGGCCTGGATCACATGTCTGTAGGTAGGCAGGTTAAGTCCATCTCAAATTTTATGAAATGTACTCCCAACAGGAAAGAAGGGTTCTTTTTATTATAAGAAGGAAAAAAAAAAGGGGGATGTTGGGAGGGTACAAGCACAGATATACATTACATCATTTATTAATCTAATTTAGTACTTCTGGCAGCCCTGTGAAATGTATATTATTGTTAGTTTTACAGACAAAAAAAAAAGATTCATTCAAGTGAGCTAGCATGGTAGCAGTCACAAAAAAAAAAGATTCATTCAAGTGAGCTAGCATGGTAGCAGATAATAAGAGGAAGCACTGAGATTTGGCTTTTGGACTCGGCCTTGAACATTGCCCGTCAGTCCTTTTGTTTTCCTGGTTATCCCTTTAGACAAATTCTAAAGTGTGGCTAACTCAAACTACTCTCCTCAATAGATTCAGTGGCTTGCTACTTCTCAATAAAAGCAGAAGCTATTAGTAGTGATTTCTCCAATATTCTGTAACCTCACCAAGAGACATCTACAATTGCATGCATCCTTTCTTAAAGCTCTTATCCAGTGTGAGGCCAATCATGCATCAGTATTCTAGATTCTACTCCCTCCTCACTTCTTGGTATATTTATTCAGTCATCCCCTCTCTCTTCTCTGTCTTCAACCTCACTACTGGCTGCCACTCATTAGCATTTAGACTCCCATCTGCAAAAATCTCCCTTCACTCCACAACCCCCTCCAGCTAGAGGCCTGTTTATAGGATTCTTCTTAGCTAGAATTCTTCAGTTTTCTACACTCACCGACTCTATTCCCTCCCGTCCTCTGTGTTCCTCAGCCTGCTGCAGTCTTCTTCTATTTCCATAACTTTGCCAAGAAGAGTCAGTATTAGGATAATCAATGACATGCACATTGATGAATCCAGTGGGTTTCTTTTAGACCTTATTATACTTGATGTCTCTATAGCTTTAAACTCAGTTTATCATATCATATTCTTTTTGAAATCCCTAAATTTGAAGTTTCTCAGACATCTGTACTGAGCTATCATTTTATTCTCACTTTTCACATCCTCTCTAGGCTATCTCATATATGCAGTGCATTTCATTTACCATCTAAGCATTGATGACTCCTGAATTTAGATGCCCACCCTCTTTCATGACTGTCTTAGAATTCTAGACCTCTATCTCCAACTGCTGGTTCGCTATTTCCAATTGGATGCTTCAAAAGCACTTCTGCTTTATCATGTTCCATACTCAAGTCTGGTTTTCTCCCCCTAAACTGAGTACTTCCTTAAACTTTCCCCTTTCGTGCTTCTATATGGTTCCTAAAGCCAGAAAGTGGTGTTCTGCTAAACTCCTTTATCTCTTTCCCCAACTACATTTAACCTATCAGCGAATCTTATCAATTCTAAAGGAAAACTGTATCTTGAAATTATCTTCTTTTCTCATCTTTATTTCTATGTCTGTAGTCCAAGTCACTATGTTCTCTTACCTGATCTGCCACGATACTTTCTTAACTGGCTCCCTGCTTATGTTGTTAGATCATACAGACCGTTCTCCATGCGGCGGCAGCAGCAGCAGCATGATTTTTCTCAGATCTGATTGTGTCATTCCTCTGCTTAAATTCCTTTGGTCTCACTTGCCCTACTGCCATCCAGTGGTCTGTAGTCTTACAAGTCCCTCTGCAATCTCATCACTGTCTATCTACCCCCCACCCTTCTCTAACCTTATCTTTTACCACTCTTCTCCTTTGTCTCTGAATTCAGCCAGACTCAAATACTTAATGTTCCTTTTATAAACTGTATTTTGCTTCCAAAGAAACTTCCCTGTTCCAAGATTCTATTAGGTGTCTCCATTATGTGTATCCAGATCACCTTGTGCTTATGGTAGGCTATTGCAATGGCTTGTTATATCAGTCAGAGCTGGATAGGAAAACAGACACCATTCCAAACATTTCAAGAAGGAGATTCAACACTGGAAATTAAGTGCTTTATGAATCAATTGGAAGAGCTGGACAAAAGAAGGTCAAGGAGGCCACTATTAGATTTGGGGTTCAACTCTAGCTTTCAGGAATTCAGAAATTGCTGCTTGCTTCCCCTTCTCTCAGGTCAGGAAACAATAGCGAGGAACTGGTGAATATGGCCACAACTGCCGTACAGCATTGAGGTAGGTTACTCCTGTGGAAATGCCTCTAGGGATCCCTGGGTGGCGCAGCGGTTTGGCGCCTGCCTTTGGCCCAGGGCGCGATCCTGGAGACCCGGGATCGAATCCCACGTCAGGCTCCCGGTGCATAGAGCCTGCTTCTCCCTCTGCCTGTGTCTCTGCCTCTCTCTCTCTCTCCGTGTGACTATCATGAATAAATAAATTAAAAAAAAAAGAAATGCCTCTAGGCTGCTACAAAATCTTGAGTCTGTTAAGGCCCAGTGTTGGCCTATTGATCCAGAGAAGGGGTGGTGTGGCTTCCACTTCTCATTTGCTTTGCAAATGTCAAATTATGGTTCATATTGGCAGAACCTAAACTGTACCTTGAACTGTACCTTCCCTTCTGGCAAGGGAATTTGGCAAATGTAGTTTCTGGTCTTCTAGTCCGTACTAGGGAACAGTAGAGAAGTGGGTGAAAATGGTGCCAGGTTCTAATATTCACCACAACCATTCTTTCATCAGGCACCCTATCAAAACTGTGAGCTCTGTGAGAGTGAGGACTCCGGTTCCCTATTATTTCACCTCAGGACCCATCTGAATGCCTGGCCCAATGAGTATTGATGTAATGGAAGAATAATGAGGTCTTTACATCTCACAGATATATTAGGGACATTAGTGTTGATAAAATGAAAGTTAATTACAGTCCAAATTCTGTCACAAGAATATAAAGCTTTCTAGGACTTACTGTTATATTGATATTTTTATGCACTGTTATGTTCAGACACTGTGCTAAATCTCTTTACCTGAATGAGTTCATTTAATCCTTAAAATAGCTCTTGAAGTAGATTCTGTGATTCTCACAATTTTATAGATGGGGAAATTAAGGCTCAGAGATTAAGTCAATTATCCAAGGTCACAAAATTTCTAGGAGGATAAACTGTGTTTGAAACCCAAGGATGTCTCATTTCAAAGCCTATGATCCATTCTCCACTGTACCATCTCCAGCTGAGAGAAGTGGCATTTCATGGGGCGATGGGATGCATCCATGACCTTTAGACTCTAAAGCCAGTGCTCCTTCTGAGTTCTCCCCCTGCATCAATTTAAACAACTTCTCTTATATAACAAAGAGGCTTTCTTAGGTTTTTTTTTTCAAAAAGAACAAAGCATAACTGGCAGGTACCCTCTTAGTAGCACAAAGCGTTTACAAGGGGTAACTGGGTGGCTCAGTCAGTTAAGCATCCGACTCTTGGTTTCAGCTCAGGTTATAATCTCAGGGTTGTGAGATCCAGCCCTACATGGGGGCTCTGTGCTCAGTGGGGAGTCTGCTTGAGATTCTTTCCCCCTCCCTCTCCTTCCTCCTTTGCTCCTCCCCTGACTTACGTGTGCTCTCTCTCTCTCCCTCTAAAATAAATAAAAATTAAAAAAAAAAAAACATTTCAAGCATTGCCAGATAAAATATGGGATGCCTAGTTAAATTTGAATTTCAGATAAAAAAGGAATTATCTTTAATTATCTTAGTGTAATATGTCCCAAATATTGCATGGAACATACTTATACCAAAAAAAAAAAATTCATTGCTTATTTAAAATTCAAATTTTACTGATTGCCTTATATTTTTATTTGCAATATCTAGAAACCTTAACCTCATTAGAAGCCACATTAATGAACGTAACCCATTTCATTCCCTAGACATTACAGCTTGCATAGCACTTTTGCCACCTTTAACTTATTGAACATATACAACAAACTTATGAGAAGTAAATTGTTTACTCTGTAAATACAACCAAGGACACTGGGCTAAGAATAGTTGAGAAATTTGCCCCTGATCATATAGCTCATGAGAGGTGGAGCTAGAGTTTAAATCTAGTATGTCTCACTCCATGTTATGTTCTCTCTCCTTAATGCCCTTCACAATCCAGCTCAAGCCTCACCTTCTATGGGAAACCTGCCCAAACTATTCCCTATCCAAAGGCAAATTTATTACTCATTATTTTATGCTGCCATGGATATTTGCACGTTATTATTATGGGATGCAGCACATTGCTGTGTAATTATCTTTTTCTCTCTGCCAGAACTGAACTTCTTTGAATAGTATGGTAGGCAGAACAATGACCCTCACAAAGATGCTCATATCCTAATCCCCAGAAACTGTGAATATGTTACCTTATATGGCAAAAGGGATGTTGCAGATATGATTAAGGCTAAAGATCGTAAAATAGAGGGATTATCTTGGATTGTCCAGATGAGCCCAATCTACTCACTTGAGTCCTTACAATTGGAGAATCCTTCCTGGCTGTGATCAGAGAGAGATGAGATGATGATGGTGGAGGGTCAGAAAGCTGCAACTTTGTTGGCCTTCAAGATGGATAAGATGGACCATGAGCCAGGAAATCATAAATGCACACTGCCTCCAAAAGCTAGAAAAGGCAAGAACACAGATTTTCCCCTAAAGCCCCCAGAAAGGAACACAGCCCAATTACACCTCGATTTTAGCTCAGTGAGACCCACTTTGGACTTCTCAGTTCCATAAGGTAATACATTTGTGTTTTAATGACCGAATCTGTGGTCATTGAAGTAATAAGGAACCACCTCTTAGTCACTGCTATATTTCTAATGAGCAAAGTACCAAGTAAGCACATAATAAGTACTGAAGTTGTTTGCATGGATAAATGGAAGTTATAGCACACTGCTTCAGGACCAGAGCATTATGAAACAAGAGCACCCAACTAGAGTGTGAGGAAGAAAAATGATCTCTACTTATCTTCCCTGAGCTAATGAGAGTAAATGATCTTCTGTATTACTTGGCCCAATGATCATAAATCTAGAAAAGGAACAGTGATAAGTGAGGACTCCAAGACCAGCCTTTGTGAGTTCCTAGTTGTGGCTATGGTACTGAGGGGAAATCTCACCCATAGTTGCTACAATGATAAAAACAGCTACAATCTCTTGAATTACTATTTTAATAGTTGTCAACTTGTTGTGAACCTGAATGCCCTGCGACACGTGTTCACAGTTGCATGTTCCCAGGTCTAATCTCTAGAGATTCTGAGTCAGAGATGGATCCCAGGTGATTCTGTGGACCATACTGCATAGGAGATATATAATACAATAATAACATATATACGTCAGGATGACCAATGCTCTCTTCTTAATCTTGCCTCCTTGTTCCCACAAGTTGCTCCAGGGAGTACTTCTTTGGTCCTAAAGGCACCCCTGACACCAGATCTCATTCCTAAGTAAGTGAGAGAGCAAAGGTGAAGGGGATCATTTCCATTATTTTTTAATGCACTTCTCATCATAAAAGTATCCAGAGGTCAAGGTAATTAAGAGAAAATACATAAACACATTTCAGGAATTCTCTATTAAGTAGGCTGGCAGCAGAATCATCAAATGCAAGAACTTCTCAGGGGAGTTCATTGTGGCATCTTCAAATCAGGAAAGTTTAAAGAAGGAAATTTCTCTTTTTTTAGTTAGACCAAAGAAATGAGAATTTCATTCTATAACCAACCATTGAAAATAAAAGGTAACAGTTATGGAGAAATGCTTCCCATTGGTCGTTTTTATTTTTAAAAATAAATTTATTTTTATTGGTGTTCAATTTGCCAACATATAGAATAACACCCAGTGCTCATCCCATCCAGTGTCCCCCTCAGTGCCCATCACCCAGTCACCCCACCCCCCGCCCACCTCCCCTTCCCCCACCCCTAGTTCATTTCCCAGAGTTAGGAGTCTCTCATGTTCTGTCTCCCTTTCTGATATTTCCCACTCATTTTTTCTCCTTTCCCCTTTATTCCCTTTCACTGTTTTTTATATTCCAATTGGTCATTTTTAAATGGTGACCCCCGCCTTCTCTTTGCTTAAAAAAGGTAACACATTCTAAAACTAAAAAGAGATTTGAAAACCCAGAAAGATGCACAGAACAAAATGACCATTTCCCATAATTTCACTGCCTAAAGATAAGCTATGGCCAGCATTCGGATTACCCTCAATGCTTTGGGTTATACATGTGTACCTTAGATATTTGAGATCATTTTGTCTATGCAATTTAATATCATGCTTTCTCCTTCCAGTTAACATTCTATCTGCCCCCCACCATGACCAACTTACTGTAATGAGATTGGTTTTGTTAAATTATTTTCTTTATTTTTTTAAAAATTTTATTTATTCATGAGAGACAGAGAGAGAGAGGCAGAGACACAGGCAGAGGGCAGAAGCAGGGTCCATGCAGGGAGCCCAATGCGGGACTCGATCCGGGAACCCCAAGATCACGACCTGAGCCAGAGGCAGATGCTCAACCGCTGAGCCACCCAGGCATCCCAAAATTATTTTCTTTAAAAGAATGGAGAGATTCAGAAATCTTAAGAGTCCAAAAACTGACTTCATGCTCAAAGCCTCTGCATATTATTCTTAAAGAGAAGCAATTAGGTCTTCCTGGAGTGTCAGAGGCACCGGGGCACCTGCAGCTGCCGACTGCTAATCATATTAGACAGAAGTTAATTTTGAGGTAACTTGCCCTCTGGCACCCCGCATGTCAGGCAGTGCAGTGGCTCCTTTATTTACAGTGGGCAATGCCATGTTTAGAGAATAATGTGCATTCCAGGCCTGCCATTCTCAACTGATTGCAAAGCTTTGTTGGAAAAGACGGAATTCTAGAATGTTATGAGCATAAATCACATTGTTGGAAATTGTCTTTCTCTAAAAGTTTATGGTTCTGGTGCAGCCCCATTTTTCTTCTGGACCTGAATTTGACTGAATTCCACTTGTCATCACTAAGAAATATTTTATTTTCATTTTCAATTCAGTCATAAATTGCTGAAAATATCCTCTCCGGAGGTAAATTAGGGTGTAGTAATAGCACAACTGAGTCTTAGCAGTGAAAAATATTCACTATATATTAAATATACATGGGTATACTTTGAACAAATATAATTGCATTAAAAAGTTGTCGACATTGTGCCCATCTTAAGGCCAAATTGAAGTTTTATCTGATTTGCCTTGTCTTCTGGATCTATTGCTGAAGGCAAATACCTTTCATTAGCTTCTTACACTAATGAAACAAGTTACCAGATTGGAGATAAGAGGCCAAGTCAAGAAGGCCGAGTTGTCCATCCTCTGAGCATCTTTTTATCTAAACATGCTGGAAATTGTTAATTTAACACAGACCAAGCTTTGGTCCACTTTGGTGGACACTTAAAGAAACCTTAGTGCTGGTCATTCCTTGTCACTTTTCTAAACCAATGACTTGTTCTAAGTTGCACAAAGGCTATAATTTTGGTCAATAGACTGAGAAAACTATGTTGTGTATATAAGATCTCAATCCAAGGCAAGTGATGTTAGTAATCTTAAATATATTTGAGGTTTTGTGTTAATTTTTTAATATGGTGGCATTAAAATACAGAGGACATTGAGATTTTTCAAAGTGTTGATATGAGAGAGATACTTACATTAAGATATTTGTAAATTAGAGCAGGAGACAGAACATGAGAGACTCCTAACTCTGGGAAACAAACTAGGGGTGGTGGAAAGGGAGGTGGGTGGGGGGGTGGGGGTGACTGGGTGACAGGCACTGAGGGGGGCACTTGATGGGGATGAGCACTGGGTGTTATGCTATATGTTGGCAAATTGAACTCCAATAAAAAAAAAATTTTTAAACCCTCAAAAAAGATATTTGTAAATTGTTAATAACAGTAAGGATTAATTGTATTTTACACTAAAAATATGGTATAACATAGTGCAAAGAGCACTGAAAAGATGAGGAATGGTTTCTAGTTTCCATTCTGCCACTAATAAACTGTATGAACTTGACCGAACCCCTGCACTTGCCTGTGTTGGAGAGAAAAATGATAATAGAATATATCATCGTGTACAAGGTTAAATAGTGCATTGGAAATAATTAACAATCTGAGAAAATACAGGCTTGCACCAAGAAATGAGAACCAAAAATACAATGGGTATGAAAAAATAAGTCAATTTAACCCCAACTGGTATTTCTAAGATATAAGGAGAAACAAGCATCTGGTCATTTGCATAGTTTTGCTCACACAAACAAAGTAGGGTTTTCAGCACTCCCTTGGAAGAAAACCAACTAGCACAAGGGTTCTCACTCAGGAAGGACCGCAGCAGACTTCTGAACAAGGTGGCTCTAGGATGTCCATAGTGTTAGACCCAATGGCAAAAGGGGGAACCTGTACAGGCCTAATTTGTCAAGGAAGCAGCACGGTGGTACTGTCCTGAGAGTGGAACTAATTGCCCTGGGAACATGGGTGGAATCAGAAAGGACAAAAAGGTATTGAATAACTATGGGTGGGGCCTTCAGGGATACCTTAGACCTATTTCCTCTCCCACTAACTCTGGTCATGTCCACGTGGTTGATCAGTCATGTGCTCATGTGGCCACTTAGCCTTACCTGTTCAGCTGGTCAGCTTTGCTTTGCAAAGGTTACAGTGAACAGGGAATAGGGAGCGTTATGCCTTCTGGGTGCCCTTCCTTTGTGATTTGATCTGGGATTGGTGCAACATAGGCAGCACTTTCATAAATCTTTTTTTTTATATTTTATTTACTTATTCATGAGAGACACACAGAGAGAGAGAGAGAGAGAGAGAGAGAGGCAGAGACACAGGCAGAGGGAGAAGCAGGCCCAATGCAGGGAGCCCGACGTGGGACTCGATCCCAGGTCTCTAGGATCACACCCTGGGCTGAAGGCGACGCTAAACCGCTGAGCCACCCGGGCTGCCCTAGGCAGCACTTTCAACCAAAGGCTTTGCAGTAACTCAGACCTTGGTTTGAGTCCTGGTTCCACTATTGACGAACTGGGTGATCCTGAACAAGTTTCCTGCTTCCTCTGAGCCTCAGTTTTGTCATCTGTAAAATAAGGATAATGATGGGTTCTCTATCCTGTAATTATCATACATGAAAAGATTAGCAAAAATGTGTCTAGGTTCACAGAACTAGGCATGGTTGAGCCACAGCTGGCTGACCTGTGATCATAAATGCCTGTGATCGTAGAAGTGACCTAACCTGTTAAGATTGCAGAGCTATTTGGCAGTGAGATTGGGTATGGGAGACACTGCTACTTGCCTCCTCAAAAGACATTCTCCTTCGCTTCCTTACCGAAGAGTCATTTTCCCCAAGAGTAGAATTGTGGCCAGCTAAAAATTCAACTTTCTGGGGTACCTTGGAGCTTTGGTTACTGTATACATGACACAGTTCTGTCCAATAATCAGAAATATACCAAGTAGGCTTTCCAATGAAGCTGGTTGTCTTAATAAAAAGGGGCAGACTCAGCTTACGTGTGTCCTTCTTCAGGCTTAGTCATGAAAATAATACTCTAGAGGTGGAACAGCCACTTTTGAAACCATCTTGATATCAGAAAGGAAAAAGCCACAAGCTAAAGACGACAGAAGGTAGAGATGAGAGCTGAAAGGAGCTTTTGTAGAAAAGCTCTATCAGCCTGGACTGTGAATTTCCCGACTTAGTTGCATTTAAAAAAAAAAAATCACTGTTTGCTTAAGTTACTATAGTCTGGTTTCTGTTACACACAGCTAAACCCAATTCCAACTGATATATTAGGATTCAACCCTACAGAAATTTATTCAGCACATATTTTCTGGTGAGGTCCCTAGAGACAAAGCTCTGCTCATACTGTTTTTCATCTTGTTTATTTGTAATAGTTCCCATCCTGTCCTTGGTCTTAACCATCAGCTCCTCAGGGACAAAGTGCTTGGAACCCAGGATAATGTGCAGTCAATACCTATGATTTAAGGATTGGGAAATTGGGGCCTAGAGAGAGGTTATTTAGTGGAGGAACAGAGGCTAGTGCTGAGGATTTTTGATGTTCAGTCTTATGCTCTTAGCATTAGGGCTATCCAGGGCAGACCAAGATGGGGTTTTCCACCTGGCTAGTACTACTCATAAAGTACTGGGCAGCAGGGGCAGGTATCAATGTTTGGGCAACAAAAGACACATTTTCTGGGGCGCTTGGATGGCGAGGTCATGATCCTGGGGTCCTGGGATGGAACCCCACATCGGGCTCCCTGCTCAGTGGGGAGTCTGCTTCACCCTTTCCCTTTGCCCTTCCACTCCATGTATTCTTTCTCTCAAATAAATAAATAAAATCTTTAGGGAAATGTTTCTTTCTTTTTTTTTTAATCTTATAATTTTGCCCCGAATATTCTACATAGGCAAGGAGTAAGCCTGTTTCCTTATCTGCAAAATGGGCATAACAGCACATCTGTCGTAAGGTTATCGCTTAGGATCTAAGGAATCGATATATGTAAAGCTCTTAGAACAGCTCCTGGAATATAGGGGGAGTTTGAAGTAATAGCCCTTAGAGCTGAATTTATTGTCTTTAATGCTGAAGTGTGAATCTTTTCAATTTCTTGCTCTCAGAATCTTTGTGATGACTAAAATAAAAGTTCCGTGGTCAGGCAAAAGTGAGCTCTAGACTGAGATTTGTCACCTATGAATTGAGGGACATTGGGAAAAGCACTCACTGCTCCAAATCTTGATTTCCTCTTCTGTAAACGGGGATTTTTTTTTTTTTTTTTTTACCTATCTCACTAAGTTGTGAGGATTAACTGAGGTATTTTATGTAAGCACACAACTTCGTGTGAGCACTAACTAAGACAAGCTATTGTGATCTTGAGGCGAATTGTTATTTAGAACCTATCTTCTAATATACCTTAAGGGGTTTTTTCCTTTTTTTTTTTTTCCCCCACTAATCTCTGAGCCTGGACTGCGTGTGCATCACCTTCATTACCTTGGGTAGCCTGTCCTTCTGTTAGCTGCTTTTTAAAATTTCTTGCTAACTTTTCCTTTGTGTGATGGTTGAATTTTATGTGTCAACTTGGCTAGGTTATGGTGCCCAGTTGGTTGGTCAAATAGTGGTCTGGATATTACTGTGAGGATAGTTTGAAGGCCTAAGTTTACAATCAGTTAACTTTAAGTAAAGGAGATTGTCATCAATGATACTAGGTGGACCTCATCTACTCAGTTGAAGGCCATAAGAGCACAAACTGAGGCTTCCTGGAATTTTGCTTTAAGAGTATAGTGGAATTCCTATCTCAGGGGTGGCAGGGGGAGAAATTCTGCCTCAGTTTCCATCCTGCTGACCTACCCTGTAGAATGCAGATTCAAGACTGGGACATCAAGTCTTTTTTTTTATATGTAAATTTATTTTTTATTGGTGTTCAATTTGCCAACATATAGAATAACACCCAGAGCTCATCCCATCAAGCGCCCCCTTCAGTGCCTGTCACCCAGTCACACCCACCCCCCGCCCACCTCTCCTTCCACTACCCCTAGTTCGTTTCCCAGAGTTAGGAGTCTCTCATGTTCTGTCTCCCTCTCTGATATTTCCCACTCATTTCCTCTCCTTTCCCCTTTATTCCCTTTCACTATCTTTTTATATTCCCCAAATGAATGAGACCATATAATGTTTGTCCTTCTCTGATCGACTTACTTCACTCAGCATAATACCCTCCAGTTCCATCCACGTTGAAGCAAATGGTGGGTATTCATCATTTCTAATGGCTGAGGAATATTCCATTGTATACACAGACCACATCTTCTTTATCCATTCATCTGTCGATGGACACCGAGGCTCCTTCCACAGTTGGGCTATTGTGGACATTGCTGCTAGAAACATCGGGGTGCAGGTGTGGGACATCAAGTCTTACGTGAGTTTCTAGCCCTACCCTACCGATTCTGGACTTGCCAGGACCCACAAATGCACGAGCCAATTCCTGAATGCAAATCTTACAATACATGTAGTGTAAAATCTAGAATAAAATCCTACTGGTTATTGGTTGCAGTTCTCTGGAAAACCCTGATACACCTTGCCCCCTTGTACAAAATGGGGTTTCAGGAGCAAATGGATCTTCTTCATTTATTTTAGAAATTCCATGGAGAGCCTCATCTTGACTTCTGACATTTCTTCTGACTAATGGGAGAGGAGCAGCTGATGTGTTTGTGTTTCTGTTTTCAAAACTAGCCCTTCATTCTCCTTTCACAGTCAATTTACTATTCCCTACAGCCTTTCACTTTAAATTTACCACTTCTCTCCACACACCTCTTGGGAGTTTCCACTCCAGTAGCTCTCTCTTTTCTTCCCCACTTCTCCTTGTGGCTGTCTTGTCATAACTACTCATTAATCATGAAAATCATTTTACAAATCAGGCTGGGATGAACCTTGTGGCCGCTGGATATAACACAGTGAGAGCCCAACGTAGGATCTTTACACCAAGCTCTTCACACCCCGTGTTATTGCACCACAGATCTTTTATCCTCTGGATGATTTTGAGGAAACCAGAGATTTGATAACAATCTGCAGGCATGTGGGGAGGTTCAAAGGATGACATGAAGTGCTCCCAGAAATCTCTAGGACCTGACTAAATCATGCCTGTCCTCTCATGACAGCCGAAGCTGCTATATGCCCTATGCAGACAAAGTGCTTGATTGCTTACCCATGGATATTGGTGTCCTAAGAAATTTTCATATCTGTTCCAGAAGGTACAGCTCAGGGAAGCCAATTAATTAAACTAGTTTTCCAGCTGATAGATTGATGCAATACCACTGTTTCAGTAAAGCACAAATTAGAAGCATATTGTGTCTGATGGCGTGGTCATCTCTCACTGTTGAGTATAATTTGCTAGAAAAGAAGAAACAAAACAAGAACCAAACCTGGGAAGAGTTGTGGCAAGGGACTCTGAATGCTGAAGCAGCCTTTATTGAACACAGACTATATGCCAAATTAAGTGTGTCACTCATGTTACCTCTTTTAAGACCCAGAAATCCTTTGAGATAGATTTTAGTATTTTCCTAATTTTATGAAGAAGGAAATAGACTCAGGGGGTTGAATTACTTTCCCAAGGACATATGGCTAGTTAGTGGCAGAGCTGGCAGGAAAAACTAAGCAATAGTAATAGTCATGTTCTGACCCTCCACACACTTAGCAGGTTGAATTCCTGCTGGCCTGGTGACTTTTCCTGTGTCCTCTTATCACCGATGGCCTTCTTTTTGTTATATAATTTAATTTTTTAAAATATTTTATTTATTGATCAAGAGAGGGAGTGAGAGCGTGAGCAGTGGGAGGGACAGAGAGAGAAGGAGAGACAGTCCCATGCAGACTGTGCTGAATGTAGAGCCCGACATGGGGCTCGATCTCACAACTGTGAGATCATGACCTGAGCCAAAATCAAGAGTTGGACACTCAACTGACCGAGCCACCCGGAAGCCCCTCACCCCTGGCCTTCTACTTTTCTAGTCCACCACACATCAGGAAACCTTTCTCTATTTTCATGATGATGTATTATACTTTGTTGATCTCTCATTCTTTAGGGACCATTCCAACTGCTAAAGGATGCCATCAGGTCACGATGATAACAAGATGTGTGTATTTGTAACCTACCTGTGGTGGGTACAGCAGAATCCATCATAATGAAGGCATGAGAAAGGTTTCTGTTTTGTTCCTTGGTTGCCATTGCAGCTGATGAAGTATAAGACCTTTGAAGTACAACTGCTTTGATCCCAGCTGCTCTGTAGCTGATCCTGCCAGGCTGCTTTGAAGTGAAGCAATCTACAGTTCCCTGTTGGTAGGATATGGGGAGTGCTAGAAGGAGTAGGGAGTTCATGGGACCAGTTAAGTGGCTGTTGCTAGGATCCAGGTGTGACATTTGATGAGAGCTTGAACTAGGGCAAAGGAAATGGACATGAAAACAAGGGGGCAGATAAGATAGATTCTAAATGGTTAAAATCCACAGGATATGGAGACCTTTTGAAAGTGGGGGAACTTTAAGATGAGTCATTAACTTCTGGTTTTCGAGATGAGTTGATAGTGGTGTCATTCACAGATGGAAGACGCAGTTACAGGAGCAGAGACTTCGGTTTTGTCTTGCAGAGTTCTCTTGGCAACCCATGGTAGGCAGGGAAACCAGGCAGAGGAAACCAAAAAAGGTGCAGAGTTAAAAATCAACAAGGCCTGTCTATAAAACAGCAAGTGGATTGGTTTAATTGAAGTACAGAATGTATGTTGAGGGAGAAGTAGGAGTTGAGGTTGGGGAGGGAGGGAGGCACTAGATCAAAAAGGGCTTTTGAAGCCATGTCAAAGAGTTTTGCTTTCATGCTTAGGGGAAATGGAAGATTCTGAATAGGTTTTAAGCAGGAAAGTGACTTGATAGTAAAGATTTTCATTTTGGAAAATCTCTCCAGTGCAGAGGATATGGCCTGGGAATGGGTTAGTGACAAAACAGGAGGAGCTGTTGAAGGAGCTCAACTGGGAGATGATGGTGATTGGGACTAGAATAGTGGTGATGGAGGCTGAGAAAAGTGTATGGAAGGAAAAAGATTTTAAAGATAGAATGGGTGGGGCCCCTGAGTGGCTGAGTCCGTTAAATGTTGATTTCGTCTCAGTTCATGATCTCAGGGTCGTGAGATTGAGCCCCGCATCGGGCTTTGTGCTGGGCTTGGAGCCTACTCAAGATTCTCTCTCCCTCTGCCCCTCACCCCCTGCATGTGTGCTCTCTCTCTCTCTCTCTCAAAAAAAAAAATAAATATAGAATGGGCAACACTTGCTGATGACTTAGATGTGGAGGAGAGGAAAAGTGGGAAATCAAGGCTAACCACTAAGTTGATGTTGGTTTAAGTGAAATTTCACTTTTACCCTTATCACCCTGGAAAACTTATTTTATTTCTTCTAATTAATGCACTATTTCCTCAGAAAATTGTGAATCCGTTAATTTTTTTTTCTTTTGGAGGCTTTGTGTTATTTAAACCCATCAGTATTTATTGTATCTGTAATATACAAGAATCAGATGGTAGTACTTGGAATCAAGTCAACATGTGGCTCTGATGGTGTAAAGGCAGCAAAAGGAAAGGGCACTTGACAAGGAATAAAAATATATGCGCTCTTCATCTAACATACGTAATCCCTCTGAGCCCCTATTTTTTCAATCCTCAATAATAACCAAACAACACAGAGAAGTGTGCGTGTGTATGCCCACGTATGTGTTGGCACAAGGCTAAGACTAGAACTCTAAATCCCTCCTTGCCATAAACATGCTGTCTTTTTTTTGTTTGTTTGTTTTTGTTTTTTTTTGTTTTTTTTTAATAAACATGCTGTCTTAATCATATTCATGGAAAATAGGGCTTTGCGCCTGATATTAACAATTCCAACAATATTGGCTCTCTGAAGGCAAAGTTATTTATTTAACATTTTCTAATCATCTCCTGCAGTTTGTCTCTTCAATTCTTATCCATTCACTTTCTGAATTTTCAATTAATACTAAACACCAAGAAGTAAGGACATGGTGCTCTTGTCATAGTCTGTTTGGGTTGTAAATGGCACAAACAGTGATGTCAGCTTGACCTAATGCATCAGCTATGAATGCCCCTCATTTTGTCACCAGATTCAAGAATTTGTTTTTCCTTCTCCTTTTTGGTAGTACCTCATATCAAAAGATTTTGAAACATCTAAGAGTGCTGGATAGGAGGATTGGATTACTTTGAAATACCTATCCAAATAGTGAACCACTTTTCTTGCCCATCACCCCTGAGCTGGTAAATACAGGTAATTCACTCTTGTGCAGAAGGAAATGGTTATGTGAACCTTATTTCACATGGCTTCCCAGCACCATGTGGGAAATAATTTAGTACCTCTGCAGTAGGCAAACAAAGACAGCCTATTCAGCTGTTACAAATTGATCATCCAAAAGATTTTGATAAATCACCACCACCTATGTGTCATGGAAATACTAAATACTGAATATGTTTAAGCTATTAAATAATTCACTGAAATATATCTTGTATGCTAACGCTAATATGAATTTTGAACTAGCCCCTGACCAAAGAACGAGTATTTTTCTCTTTCATCTCTTACAACTTGTCTCCATGTGATGTTTTATTGTCAGAGTGAACCATGTAAGTTTAAAAAGTATAGAACTATCTAGTTTTCTTTTTAAGAAACTGAAAGTGATTTAGAATATAATTTTAATCCCATAGCTCTCGGATAATGAAATTTATGTCAAGCAATTAAATACGATTTAGAATTGAAGCCACTAGCAATATCCCAATAGTGATGCTCATACCCTACGCTGTAAGACAGTGGTGACAGTTTAGGAAAGATAGTGCTTATAGGAGACTTGCATTGTCAATTTTTGAGTGGATTAATTTAATGGGAAAAATTAATGTAACCCGAAAGTGCTGCATAAGAAGGTAGGTCAGTATTTCACTGGAAAACATTAAGGTAGTTGTGATTGGGATCTTTTTTTTTTTCCAAGATTTTATTTATTTATGCATGAGAGACATATATAGAGAGAGGCAGAGACACAGGCAGAGGAAGAAGCAGGCTCCACGCAGAGAGCCCCACACGGACTCGATCCCAGGTCCCCAGTATCACACCCAGGGCTGCAGGCGGCGCCAAACCGCTGTGCCACCGGGGCTGCCCATGATTGGGATCTTTAACTAAAATCCTAAAATAAATAATAAGTGAATGAATGAATGAAAAAATGAATAAACAATCTCAGGCGTTTGAATGTTATGAAAGTGCCCTAATAGAAAACTGATAGGGAAACTGGTGGGAAATACAGATGTATGGTTAGTCTTGATTGTTCAAAATAGTTGTAAAATAGGTTCAGTGTGATGAGGGGAAACACATACTCTCATTTCTAGTCCAGTGAAGTCGCAGGCTTGGATTTGAACTTATAGATAAGAACAGTTTGGAAACCCCTGACTTAATTTGTACTCTCTTCATCCAATACTAATAATTTTCAAGGTAAATACCTGGGATATTGTCTACCCAATGTAAGCTCTGTAAGTGGAGTACTAAGACTAATCTTCCTGAAAGCACTTTGGGTATATTCCTATCTGTGATATACAACTTGGAATATAGGATGGAAATAAATGGATGATGGGATAGATAGATAGATAGATAGATAGATAGATAGATAGATAGATAATAGATGCATACATACGTACGTACATACGCAGTCATCCCAAGGATTAGTTGGCTCCCCCTGTTCCTTACCATCATCTCAGAACAAGCTTGAACCACAGTCTATACCCAGCGAAAAGACCCATGGTTTCCTCAAGCTTTACGTAGCTCCTTTACCTGATTCCCTCAGACTTTGTATCCTTTCTTGTTGAGTTGGCTCTCCTTCAAGATCATCTCCCCATGCTCCTTGTGCTGTGATGTACACTGGAACGTGCCAGATGTGGAATTTAGCTCTGTAATTTCCATATAAAGCTTTTATGTGTTTAGCAGGTTTTCCAGGATGTCTGGGGACGTATATTGTAACAAAGCAAACCTAAAATTGGTATATTTAAACATCCCTGATTTTAAACCTCCTTTGGCCATTTGATTTTGGGTTATAATGTACATGGTTTTTCATTAACTTTTTTTCAAGTAGGTATAAGGTGACAAGCAGGGGCATTTGTCTTCTCCACCAGATAAATAACAGTTACACCCTTTCACCAGTGAGACTGAGCAGGACAGGCCTTAGCAGCTCCCTATGTGAACATAAGAGTAAGAAATTCATAATAGCCTACAGCACCAAGTTTTCTGGAAAGGATGTGATGGCACCCTTTACAGTTATTTCATAAGGGAAATTTGCTTTGACGCACATTTTTAGTTTACGTGTGTTTTTTCAAGAATGCAACCTTTTTTATAAGACAGCATATGTAAGTGTGTTTATGTGTATTTAGAAAACACATCTCATTAAAACTGAAGCAAAGCAACAGAAATGACTCACGAAGGTAAGATTTAAGAGCAGCTATGTGTGCTTTTTCCCCTTTTATGTTTAGACTAGCGAGAAACTATTCTGTTCTACTGTTGCGGTTTCCAATAAATAGCTTTTGCATTATTTATTCATCAATTTTCTATTTTAATATCCACTAATTTTGGCTTTTTATCTTACTACTTACTCATTCTTGTCTTAGATATAGACTCTTTTTTTTTCTAACTTCGGTTAAATGCTTGTTTTCATTTAGTTTCTCTTAGCTAATAAGAAAAACAGTAAATCCCATCAATTTTAATATAGAATGTTTTACATATTACTTTTTAACATCATATAATTATGGCTTTCATTAACTCTTTGGCATAATGTATTTTCAAACTAGTATTTTTAAAATCCAAGCAGTTTTATTTTGTTGTTTATTGGTGAATCTATTAATTTGTATTTCTATTATACTGTGGTCAAATAATATGACTTATATAATTTCTGAATTTAGTTATTTATTGAAGTGAGGCATTTTCCTAGCTCAGTATTGATCTATTTCTGTAAATGATCCATGAGGACTTGGGTATGAGGCTATATTTTCTATTTATTTGCCATAGAGTATGCTATGCAGCTATTAAATTGACCTTATTAATGTTATTACTTGTATTTTTCACAATTTTAATTTTTTGCCTAATTGGTCTGAAATACCTGAGATATATGTGTTAAAATCTTGCACAAGTTAGGTTTTTGTCAATTTCTTCTTATATATTTTTTAAAGATTTTATTTATTTATTCATGAGAGACACAGAGAGAGAGAGAGAGAGAGAGGGGCACAGAGACACAGGCAGAGGGAGAAGCAGGCTCCATGCAGGGAGCCCGATGTGGGACTCCATCCGGGGTCTCCAGGATCACACCCTGGGCTGAAGGCAGCTGAGCACCTGGACTGACCTCTTATATTTTTGACATAATTTAACCTTATGTGTCTTGGTACAATCATATCCAATTACCTATTTGTGACTTACCTCTTCATGAATATCTTTGTTCATTTGCTGCTTTGACATTAAATTCTAATTTTTCTTGTAATACTATGATTCCCACTGTTTCAGGTCCTGTGCAGAAAAAGATGGTGACAAAGAAACTGAGAAACCTTAGTTTTATTGCAATAAGTAAGGGCATGGAGGATTTATTTACATCAAAATGCTACTATTTATACTCAAACAATCTACATCAGATTCCTGGTACTGAAGGCCTACAGGGATGGGGAAAAGTAGAGATCTTCATAATCTGAGGGTACCAGAGGGAAGGGCTAGGGTATCTGTAGGCCAGCACACCTACACTTACGTCAAAGTATAGAGAAGACAGGCGCGTTAGAGTTTTCCAGAGAAACAGAACCAAGAGGAGAACGAGAGATTTATCATGGCTCACATGAATTGTGGAGGCTAACAAATTCTGAGATCTGCAGAGTGGGTCAGCAAACTGGAGACCCAAGAGAGCCAATAATGTAGATCCAGTCCAAGTCCAAATACCTGAGAACCAGGAGAACCAATAGCGTAGTACCAGTCAGAAGGCTGACAGACTTGAGAACTAGAAGGAGCCAATGTTTCAGTTCTAGGCTAAAAGCAAGAAAAAGTAGATGTCCCAGTTCAGAGGGACAGGAATTCTCCTACTCAGTGGAGTGTCAGCCTTTTTGTTCTATTCAGGCCTTCAACTGACTGGATGAGGTCCACCCACATTAGGGCAATCTACTTTACTTAGTCTACCCATTTAAATGTTAATCTCATCCAATAAAACACCCTTATAGACAAACCCAGAAATAATGTTAAATCACTTGGGTATCTTGTGGCCCACCTTGAGTTGACACATAAAAATCACCACAACAGGTATAAGCAGGATAGTAGCAACTTTTTTTTTAACCCATGGATCTATAGTGATTTATTCATGAAGATTTAGAATAATGGGGAAGAAAGCGGTACTTAAGGTTTAAAAAAAAAAACATTTTACAGTTAAAAATGTTTATTTTTTTAATTGAGGTATAGTTGAGATGCCTGGGTGGCTCAGTGGTTGAGTGCCTCCCTCCGGCCCAGGGCATGATCCTGGAATCCTGGGATTGAGTCCCACATCAGGCTCCCTGCATGGAGCCTGCTTCTCCCTCTGTTTGATGTCTCTGCCTCTGTGTGTGTGTGTGTGTGTGTCTCTCATGAATAAATAAATAAAATATTTAAAAAAATAATCGAGGTATAGTTGACATACAATGTTATATTAGTTAACATATGGTATATTAATTTTAGGTGTACACATGATTGGACAAGTCTGTATGTTATGCTATGCTCACAAGCATAGCTGCCATCTGTCACCAAACAAGGCCATTACAATACCATTGACTGTATACCCTTAGTGTACTTTCCATCTCTGTGACTTATTTATTTTATAAGTTGGAAGTTTGTGCCTTTTAATCCCCACCACTCATTTTGCTCATTCCCATCCTCTTGGGCAACCATCAGGTTGTTCTTGGTATGTATGGGTCTGTTTCAGGATAGCAGTAACTTCTAAGGGAATCCCTTCTGGTTTCTGGGGAATGGCAGTACATGTGGGGTGAAACATGAAAAGGAAACAGAAATGTAGCTGTCACTCTAACCAAGAATTCAGCAGTTTAAGCAGAATCCAAATAATTAAGCCACAAAGATTGAGTTGTATAGAAGATACTAGTCACAGCTCTTTATCACTTCTCTTTATCACAGCCTTTATCACTTTAGTATTGCTCTTTACCACAGCTTAGGGACTCAGAGTATGCTCTGTGGTTCACTATTTTGAGATTGTTGTAAGAATAGTCATTTCCTAGCTGAATGAAAGAGAAACTCCCCTTGGTTTTCCAGAGATGGCTAGGGTGGGGAAATGCCATAAAAAGGATACTAGTCATTTTTCTAGGGGGAAGTGATGAAAAAGTCACATGTCATCAAACAACAGGAGATGAGCTGAGAAACAGATCAGGTTTGTTAAAGCAAGGGCCTTCTCACCCTGCTACCTGAGTGGGTGTTGGTGAACAATGCCATGGTTCAAGTGCTGGGTCCTACAGAAAGTAGGACCTGGAACAGAATAAGGAGATATTTCCAAAGCAAGCAGTTTCTACCCTTTCATGAATATTGAAGAGTTGGCTAGAAAATTGTGAGTAAGGGAATCAAAAGATTTTATTGGTAAGGGATGGAGTATAGAGGGTTGTTAGTTGAGGCAAAAAGGGATTGAGAGGTTATAGTATACAAGGTTAATATACAAAAGTCAGTCACATTCCTATATGCCAGCAGTGAGCAAGTAGAATTTTTAAAAAAATATTTATTTATTCATGAGAGACACAGAGAGAGAGAGGCGGAGAAGCAGGTTCCCCAATGGGGAGCCTGATGTGGGACTCGACCCCAGGACCCCAGGATCATGACCTGAGCCAAAGGCAGAGGCTCAAACACTGAGCCACCCAGGTACCCTAAGCAAGTAGAATTTGAAATTGAAAACATAATACCACTTATATTAGTACACATACAAAAAAAAATAAAATACATAGGTATAAATCTAACGATATATACATAAGGCCTATAAAAGAGAAACTACGATATTTTGACAAAAGAAAATGAAGAACTAAATAAATGGAAAGAGAATCTATGTCCGTGGATAGGAAGACTCAACATTTCAAGATGTCAGTTCTTTCCAATTTGATCTGTGGATTTACTGTAATCTCAATTAAAATCCCAGCAAGTTATTTTGCAGATATTGGCAAACTTACTATAAAGTTTATATGGAAAGGCAAAAACCCAGAATAGCCAACAAACTATTGAAGAAGAAAAACAAGACAAATACTACCCAACTTCAAGACGTTTTTTTTTTACATATTTTTCAATCTAAATTCAGTTTGCCAACATATAGTGTAACACCCAGTGCTCATCCCATCAAGTGCTCCCCTCAGTGCCCATCACCCAGTCACCCCCACCCTCCTGCCTACTTTCTCTTCTGCAACCCTTTGCTTCCCAGAGTTAGGAGTCTCTCATTGTCACCCTCTCTAATTTTTCACACTCAGTTTCCCCCTCCTTTCCCTTATAATCCTTTTCACTATTTCTTATATTTCACGTAGGAGTGAAACTGTATGATGATTGTCCTTCTTCAATTAAATTATTTCACTCAGCATGATATCCTCCAGTTCCATCCATGTCGAAGCAAATGGTGGGTATAGCTTTATAGTAAGACAGTATGGTGTTGGCAAAAGAATAGACAAATAGATCAGTGGAACAGAATAGAGAGCTCAGAAATAGACCAACTTAAATAGCTAACACAGAGCAAAACACATACAACGGAGCAAAGATAGTGCTTTCAACAAATGTTGCTGGACCAACTGGACATCAACATGCAGAAAGAAAAAAAAACTACACACAGACTTCATACCTTTCATAAAAATGAACCCAAAATGGATCACAGACCTAAGCGTAAAACTCAAAAACTACAAAACTCCTCATAAATCATATAAGAGAAAATGAGGGTGACTTGAGGTTTGGCAATGACTATTTAGACCCAATGGCAAAGCCTCAATCTGTGGAAGGGAGAACTGATAAACTGGACTTTACTAAAATTAAAAGCTTCTTCTCTGTGAGAGGTACGATCAAGAAAATGAAAATGAAAAGACAAACCACAGACTGGGGAAAAAAAAATACTTGCATAGCCGATAAAGGACTATTATCAAAGTAGACAAAATACTCTTCAAACTCAACAATGAGGAAATAACCATTCCATTAAAAATGAGCGAAAGACCCTAACAGACACCTCACCAAAGAAAATATATAGATGGCAAATAAACATATGAAAAGATGTTCCACATCCCACATCATCAAGGAAATACAAGTTAAAACAATAAGATACCAGTGCACACCTATTAGAATGGCCAAAATCCAGAACACTGACAACACTAACCACTGGTGAGGATGAGGAGCACTGTGAACTCTCATTCACTGCTGGTGGAAATGCAAAATGGTACAGCTAATATAAAAGACGTTTAAGTGGTTTGGTAATAAAACATTCCCTTGCCATAGAATCCGGCAATCATGCTCCTCGGTATCTACAGCAAAGGAGTTGAGAGCTTACAACCACAGAAAATCCTGCACAGGGATGTTTATAGCAGTTTTATTCATAATTGCCCAACCTTGGAGGCAACCAAGGTGTTCCTCAGTAGGTGAATGGATAAAAAAAAAAAAACTGTGGTACATTCAGACAATGGAATATTATTCAGTGCTAAAGAAAGAAACAAGCTGTCAAGCCACAAAAAGACATGGAAAAACTTTAAGTGCATGTTACTAAGTGAAAGAAGCCAATCTGAAAAGGGCCCATATGGTATGATTCCAACGATATGATTTTCTGGAAAAGACAAAAAAACTAGGTAGACAGTGAAATGTTTAGTGGTTTCCTAGGGGAAGGGGGAGGGAGAGATGAATAAGTGGAGCACAGAGGATGTTTAGGGCAGTGAGACTACTCCATATGACACTATAATGGTGGATACATGGCCTTATAAATACATCCAAACCCATAGAATGTGCAACGCCAAGAGTGAACCCTAATGTACACTATGGGCTTTAGGTGATGATGATGTGTCAGTGTAGGTTGGTCAGTTGTGACAAATGCACTACTCTGGTGTGAGATGTTGATAGTGGGGGAGGCTATGATGTATGGGGCTGGAGAGACTGTGGGGAATTTCTGTACCTTATCGGTATTGCTGCGAGCCTAAAACTGCTCTAAAACGTAAGCCTATGAGAAATCTTTTAAAATGATTCAGACAGACCTGTGACTGTCGGAATGGTGGGGGTGGTAGACTTAAAGGTAAATATTTGCTTCCGTTTCCTGGAACAGGGACTTTCACTTTGGGGCTGTAGGAATTGTAGGGGGCATCAAGCACTATGCCATGGCAGAAAATGGGAAGGGAGGACCACAGAGCTTCTGTTGCTCATTTGAGCCACCTTCACCATTCCATCCTGGTTCTGGTGCAGAGAGGAATAAAGGGTATATGCAGTGTAGTGCCATTTTGGGATTTCCAGGTTTCCTCCCTCCCTCCCTCTCCTTTCTTCCTTGTGACAGCTTGAGGAAGGGGAATTGTTGAGAGAGTCCTTAAGATGGCCACAGTGTAGTGCCTCTTGCACAGGAGGACCTCAAAATTGTGAGCTTGCTTTCTCTCACTCCTCTACCTCAATTCACTTCCCACCTCGAAGAGCTTCCTCTTGTCTGCTTCTTCATTCTCAGGCTGATGTGGAGAGAGATTGCAACAAGGTATGATGTATCTGAACTGAAACACAATTTCCCTTGGTGAGCTGTTCGGGTGTCTAAATTTTTCTCTACCTATCTTCCTGCATCTGTGTGTTTTAAAGATTATTTTCTTGAGGGATTTCACAAATTCCCCCTCTTTTCCAGTAATCGACACTGTTTATTCAACGCGCATTCATTAAGTAACTACTCTGTGCCATATAGCATTCTAGATGCGGAGAATACACAGATGAATAAATTGGATCCTTGCCAACGGGGAGCTGGGTCCTAGGAAAGATTCAATAAATTCCTTTCCAATATTGCTTTTGGAAGCCAGAATTTATTTTTCATAATTGGCATCACCGAAATCTTAGTTTTCCAGTTTCCTTTATAATTTCTTACCCCCACCCCCAAATCATATATAACCGCAGGAATTCTGAAAACGTACTTGAAGGTCTCAGAACATTTTTCTTTCCAAAACAAGACCATGGGCATTTCTTCAACTAGAGAGGAATTCAAAATCCAAGTTTTAGAGGCCCAGAATTGTAATTATTACAAACGAAAATGTCTTTCTCGCCCAGTATTGTCCTTATAAAACCTTTTGGTACTTTTGCTTCCAAAATGTTGGCGGTTTAATTATGAACTCAACTGAACTATTAGAGACATAGCCTTTCATGCGTTAGAGATTCACTTTGGAATCGTGAATTTAAAGAAACATGGTTATATAAATCTAAGGAGAAGTCATGAATTACTGTTAATTTAATTTGCAACACATGTGTGATATAACAATACCCTTAATAATAATAGCTCCCATCCTTGTACTGTATACCAGATACCATCCTGGGTGTGTGTTATCCCATTTAATTATCACGGCAAGCCTGCAAGACATCCCAGTTTTACAAATTGAAAAGCCGTGAAGGAAATTTGTTCAAGCAGTGTCATTTTTTTTGCTGGAAAAGTCATTTTAGTCTGCGCCGTCCCTTTTATAATGATGACCATATTATTGATACTAATCTACTATATTCAGGGCAGTGGGAAATTTCATGAGGTAGATGGAAAAAATGCTATTTGCATACAAACAGATTTTTTTGTTTTTGTTTTTGTTTTTGTTTTTCATTCTCATGATGAGTGAAATAGCTACTGAGGAATTTATGGGGTCGCCAGCCATGAAATACCTAAGTAGAGAAGACAAATGTTTGATAGAATATTCTATAGGGTTTTTTTTTTTTCCATTGGTTACGTAACAAGATGTAGCAGTTGGTCTAAATCTAAACATTTAAAACCATCTTTAACAACTGTAATGTGATCTTAAATATTTATTGCTGTTGGTGACAAATATTAGCCACTCCTAGTATTGCTGGCCTCCATTCATAATGGAAGGAAAGGCAGATTTTCAGTTAAAGTTTAGTGAAAACAAACATGGAAATGGTCCTATGTAAGTTTGTAGACACGTGCTATTAGAACACCGGCTCTAACGGAAGTCATTGTATTGAGGTAATATGAAGGAGGAACTGGGACAAGAAGGCAACGTTGGAGCTTGCTGGGTGGTCTGGAGGCCTAGGTGAGCATCCTCAGAGGAAGACAGGCTCATGGCATCTTAATGACATTGAGCTCATCCATTTACAAATATAAGTTTTTCCACCTGGGAATAAAATCTTTGAGATAGATAGACAGACAGACATGTGTATATTGGGGGGGGGGGGTAGGTACTATTCCTGAGATATTTGTAGAATTCTTGCCTTTCTCCTTCTGATTTCCAGGAATGCACTTCAAAAACTTGTGTGGAGAGGCCTGGGTGGCTCAGTGGTTGAGCATCTACCTTCAGCTCAGGGTGAGATCCCGGGGTCCTGGGATTGAGTCCAGCATCAGGCTCCCCAGAGGGAGCCCGCTTCTCCCTCTGCCTGTGTCTCTGCCTCTCTCTGGGTGTCTCATGAATAAATAAAATCTTAAAAAAAACTTATGTATCTACTGATTCGTACTATCAATATAAATAAAAAGATGACACTGAACCATATAAAGGCATTTACATAAAGTTTGAAATTAGAGAATTTTTAAAAATTGAACCTCATCTCCACACCTAAATCTGGAAATAGAAGACATAACAAATAATTTCCCATTTCCCATACCTTTCCTATAAGTTCTCAGTCATGTATTTAACGTGATGAGCGGCAGTGTTACTGGTGAAACTGAAATTTGCAACAGCTTATTTTTCGTTCAAGACATATAATTTCCGCTATGCTCGACAGGCACTCTTTGTAAACTTGCCATTTGTACATTTTGATGCCTGTGATTTAATGTTTCTCACTTAACATTTCACAGTGGCATTGTTTATTTTCATTGTAATAAGAAAGTTTAGGGGCACCTGGCTGGCTCAGTTGGTGGAGTGTGTGACACTCAACCTTGGGGTTGTGGGTTCAAGCCCCCTGTTGGGGGTAGAGATTACTTTTTAAAAAATCTTCCAAAAAGAAGTTTAACTTGCAGTCCCTTTTTCCAGTTCATCAACTTTTCCAACATGCATCTTTCCTGTATGCCAGACATATTTCTTATAGTGGTTTGTTGCTGATGATGTCTTAAGCCGTCTTCTTTCAGCACTGATAGGCTTTATTTGCATAGTAAACACTTATGCGCAGGCCTCTTATAGTTTATTATTTTGTCATTCTCATCGTGAGGCTTATATCCTCTGGTCTGTGATGGCTGCTGCTCCAGGTCGACATTCATCTCCTAGGGATATCATAATAACCACGAACTAGGTGGCTTCAACAACAAAAACTTACCTTCTCACAGTCCCAGAGCCTAGAAGTTTGAAACCAAGGTGTCTGTACTGCCATGTTCCCTCCCTCTGAAGACTCTAGGGAAGAATCCTTCTTTCCTCTTTCTAGATTCCTTGTCCTTCCTTGGCTTGCAGTTGCATCCACCCCAATCTCTGCCTCAGTTGTAACATGGCCTTCTTCTTGTGTGTGCATCTAAATTTCTCTCGTTACAAGGATACTAGTCATTAGATTAGGGCTCACCCAACCCAATCTTACAAGGATACTAGTCATTAGATTAGGGCTCACCCAACCCAATCTTACAAGGATACTAGTCATTAGATTAGGGATCACCCAACCCAATCTGACCTCATTTTTACTTTATGGCATCTGTAAAGGCCCTGTTTCTAAATAAAGTCACATTCATAGGGGTTCGAACTTAAATAGCTCTTTTGTTCAATTAAAAAAAAAAATATTTTGGGCAGCCCGGGTGGCTCAGTGGTTAGCGCCGCCTTCGGCCTAGGGTGTGATCCTGGAGACTTGGGATTGAGTCCCACGTCGGGCTCCCTCATGGAGCCTCTCTCTCTCTCTCTCTCTCTCTTTCTCTCTCTCTCATGAATAAATAAAATCTTTAAAAAAATATATTTTACTGAGGCAAATTTCACATAACATAAAATTAACCATTTTAACGTGTATAATTTAGCAACATTTAGTACATTCGTGATGTGCAGCCACCACCTCTATCTAGTTCAAAAACATTTCCATTGCTCCAAAGCAAACCCCCTTACCTATTAAGCAGTTTCCCCCCAACCCCCCCTTACCCAACCCCTGGCAACCATCAATCTGCTTTCTGTGTCTATGGATATATCTATTCTGGATATTTCACGTAAGTGGAATCACATAGCATGTGATCTTTTGCATTTTGGCTTCTTTCACTTAGGATGGTGTTTTTAAAGTTCATCCACATTACAGCATGTATCTCTCTATCCGTGTTTCTGGCTGAATAATATCCATTGTACAGTATACTACTTTTTGTTTATCCGTTCATCTGTCGATGGGCCTTTAAGCTGTTTGCACGTCTTAGCCAGTATGGATAGTGCTGCTATGAGTGTGTTTGCATACACTTGTTTGAGTTCCTGTTTTCAATTCATTTGAGTGGGTTTCGGGGTTATATGGCATATTCTATGTTTAACTTTTTGAGAAAGTGTCAAACTGCTTTCCACAGCTGCCAAACCATTTTACAATCAACTAGGGTTCCAATTTTTGCACACCCTTCTCAACGCTTGTTAGGTTTTGTTTTCGTTTGTTTTGTTTTTAAATTATAGCCATCCTAGTGGATATGGAGTGGTACCTCGTTGCTGTTGTTGGTTTTGTTTTGTTTCGTTTAAGATTTTATTTATTCATGAGAGCTACAGAGAGAGAGAGGCAAAGACATAGGCAGAGGGAGAAGCAGGCTCCCCATGGGGAGCCCGATGCGGGACTTAATCCCAGGACCCTGGGATCACAATCTGAGCCAAAGGCAGAGGCTCAACCACTGAGCCACCCAGGCACCTCTCTGACTGTTGTTTTGATTTCTGTTTCCCTGATGATTAATGATGCTAAGCATCTTTTCACACATCTCTTGGCAATGTGTATATCTTCTAGGGAGAAATGTCTGTTTAGATCCTTCACCCATTTTAAAAATTTGGTGGTTTGGGCAGCCTGGGTGGCTCAGTGGTTTAGCGCCACCTTCAGCCCAGGGTGTGATCCTGGAGACCCAGGATCAAGTCCCACGTTGGGCTCCCTGCATGGAGCCTGCTTCTCCCTCTGCCTGTGTCTCTGCCTCTCTCTCTCTCTCTCATGAATAAATAAACAAAATCTTTAAAAAAAATTGGTGTTTTTTTTTGTCTTTCTGTTGTTGTGCTGTAAGTTCTTTGTATATTATGGATACTAGAAGCTTTATCATATCTATGATTTGCAAATATTTTCTCATTCCATAGGCTATATTTTCACTTTTTTGATAATGTACTTTGATGCACAAGTTTTTCATACGGCATCCAATTTATCTGGTTTTTTTTCTTATATTGCTCATGATTTTTGTGTCATTTCTTAAACTCAATTGCCAAATACAAAATCATGAAGATTGGGACCCCTGAATAGCTCAGTCTCTGCCTCTCTCTCTGTGTCTCTCTCATGAATAAATAAATAAAATAATTAAAACAAAAGCAAAATCATGAAGATTTACCCCTAGGTTTTCTTCTAAGAATATATCTTTTTTTGCGGGGAGGGAGGATTTAGAGCAGAGGGAGAGAATCTTTTTTTTAAGATTTATTGATTGATTTTAGACAGGAGGGACAGAGGGAGAATCTTTTTTTTTTAGATTTATTTATTTAAGGGGGGAGGGGCAGAGGGAGAGGGAGAGAGAGAATCTCAAGCAGACTCCCTCCTCAGTGCAGAGCCTGATGCAGGCTCAGTCTCATGACCCTGAGATCATGGCATGAGCCGAAACCAAGAGTCAGACACTTAACTGACTGAGCCACCTAGGCGCCCCAAGAATATATCTTTTAAGAGATGTATAGTTCAACTCATGGTGAATCCCAATGTCATGGGCACATTTGAGTCAATAAGAAGAGGAAAAAATATAAAGAGAGGGTATGTTCCATGCTTTGAAGCACATAATGCAGAATGAAACATAAGACTTTTGTTCACATCCCCTTGGCCAGTGTTTAATCTTAGTTTAGAGCTGCACGTTCTAAGAGGGAAGATCAGTAAGGTGCATTTTAGCTTTATGCGTATATGCACAACTAAAACGTTCTCTTACTATGTAAGAAGGGGAGGATAGTACATATGAAAAACTAGCAATCTTTTCCCCTGTTAAATACTTCAAAGTTATACTTTCTTGATCTGACATTTTGTAGACTTTGCTCTCCTATCAGTTGAATATCGCTGTGCGTAACTTTGAGGTCATTCTGATTCCCCACTCCCTTACTTTTTCTGCCTAGATGACTAAACAATTTTAGTCCTTGGCATTAAATAACATAGCCAGAATAACTAAATGTTGAGCCTTTTGAATCCATTTTTTTAAGTGTGGTATGATATTTTGATCTACGAATTCTGATTTTTATTTTTTTTAAAGATTCATTTACTTATTTTGAGAGAGAGAGTGAGCAGGAGGAGGGGCAAAGGGAGAGGGACAAGCAGACTCTGCCCTGAGCATGGCCCAAGAGGGGGCTCAGTTTCAGGACCCATGAGAGCACAATCAGAGCTGAAACCAAGACTTGGAAGCTCAACCACCCTGGCGCCCCTACAAATTTTGATTTTTAAGTCATGGTTTTTATTACATTTCCATCTCCATTTCTTGGAAATTCTGCTTCAAGGATAACAGCTATGTTTGGTTTTCCTCTGTGACTTCTTAGCTACTAGTTATTTCTACACTGTATATTAGTTCAATAATGATGTTTTAGTCCCTAATTGTTTCCCTGGCTTTGTACCATTCCTTTCCATTTTAAGTTTCATTGTACTGTTTTATAATCTCATTCGGCGCCCTCAATTTATTATGTAGCATCCTTTTTAGTCAATGTAGTGGTAAATATTTTCTGAATAGATTATTTCCTTTTGGGCGGGCCTGGTAGCTCAGCAGTTTAGGGCTGCCTTCAGCCCAGGGCGTGGTCCTGGAGACCCAGGATGGAGTCCCATGTCAGGCTCCCTGCATGGAGTCTGCTTCTTCCTCTGCCTGTGTCTCTGCCTTTCTCTGTGTGTGTCTCTCATGAATAAATAAATAAAATCTTAAAAAAAAAAAAGATTATTTCCTTTTGAGCAGAACCTTTATCTGTTTTGCTTGCTATTTTTTCTTCCTTCCATAGAATCTTTACATAGATGCCTTAACACTTTATTTTAATCTTAATTATACTAGAAATGAACAGGGTTTTTTTGTTTTTGTTTTTGTTTATTTTTTAATGAACAGTTTTAACTATCCCATTTATTTCTGTTGATATATTTTGGATGAATTTTTCTTAACTCCCATTCCATTTTTTTGTGGCGGGGGGGGGGCGGGGATTGTCTGAGAGCTGAGTTTCCTCTAGATTATGGGAGTGAGTGCAATGAAATGAAGGTATTAGCTGGGGCCATAAGTAGAAATGGTTGCCATACTTGGGCTATGTTTCATCCTCTAAGCTCTTGTTAAATGTCCTGTAACTTTTCCTGCACCTTTCCAGTGAGAAAAGAACTTACCACGTCTGGTGGCTTACTCTGTTCATTGCAGAGTATTAGGCCTTTACCTTGTGTCAAAGAGACACCCAGCCAGGTTTATCTTCCTCCTTTCCCATTTTCTTCCAAGGAATATTCCCACCACCTCAAGCAGAAGAGTAAAAGGCCAAGTGGGACGTGGTCTTGGATTAAGGACTTATTGCATTGGGAGGAGATATTAAGTGTTTTCAGAAGTCATTTTCCCCATCTCCCACTCCCTGCTCACTCTCCCTGTTCTCCCACTGTCCCTCCTCTGGTCTTCTGTTTGAGCAAATTTCTGTTTATTGCTGGTGATAATTAGTTCTGAGTTTTTATAGTCCTTCCGCTTTTCCTCTTCAACTCTCCTCTCAGCAGGGAATTGAGAATCATAGCAAATTTTAGCAGTTTTTCTGGACTATAGTTAGAGGACGATGGTTTCACAGGTAGGCTTTTCATATAATCCAACTCTCTGCATCTTTGTCCACATTGGCTTATGAACTTTCTCTGAATTGAGGTATGTTGTGAAATTTCTCAGGGTTGTGTTTACTCACCTCTCTGGAATATTTCTGTGGAGGGTGAAATTGAGCATGTGTAGACCTTAATTAAACTGAGTGGAACAGATAATTTAAAAACCATTTGTGGGAGCACCTGGGTGGCTGAGTTGGTTAAGCCTCTGCTTTGGCTCAGGTCATGATCCCAGGGTCCTGGGACTGAGCCCTGTATCAGGCTCTGTGCTCAGCAGGGAGTTGGCTTCTCCCTCTCCGTTGGCCCCTCCCCTCCATGCATACTCTCTGTCTCTCTGCCTCCCTCTCTCCCTCAAACAAATAAAATCTTTAAAAAAAAATGGGTTCTTTTACTTGCCCTCATCCCCTCTCTTTGTTTGATTACTCCTTAGTCATATGGCCACATTGTGGAAGGGGCTGACTGAATCAAAATAAGTTTCCACCAGTAAGGAAGAAAAGATGATGAACAGATTGGGTAGATACCTGCCCATGCCTACCATGGCCTAAAGCTAACAGGCTCCTACCCTTTTATTAAGTGATCTTCATGGCTTCACAGTAGCATCTGCATTTTCCTAATCATATCTTCAGCCTTCTCTTAAAAGTTGAAAGGACTTTGTGAAAGATTTTTTTAAAAGATACATTCTTTTTTCACCTATCAGATAAGAAAGATTAAAGTAAAGAAGAAAAGGAATACTGAGTACCAGCTAGGATATGGAAAGGGGAAAAAAAGGGGCAATATACTCATGCAGAGCTGCTGGGAATACAAAGCAACACAAAACTTTTCAGAAGTAAATTTGGCAACACGTATCAAAAAAGTTTTAAAATGTCCATACTCTATGAAGTAGACATTTCATTTGCAGAGATTTATCTTAACTGAGCATGTATGCAAAAAATAATGTGCAAGGATGGATCATTGTAGTATTTTATTTAGTACTAATGAATTCAAAACTAATAATCAGGGTGGGTTAAAGACACATCTACAAGGTGATTTTATACAACATTAAACAAGATGACACAGACACCAAAGTTATTTGCCACTTACTGAGCATTATGTAATTTATATATTTTAATTAATAATTTCATGAGCTTTGTGAGTAGGCAATGTTATCACCCTATTTTAGAAATGAAGATACAGAGAATTAGAGATATTCACTTGCCCAGAGTCATGAAGATAGTTAAGTGACAAAAAAAAAAGATTTGAGTAAAGATTTAAATATTATGGTCTTGGGGTACCTCAGTGGGTTAAGCAGCTGGCTCTAGATTTCAGCTCAGGTCATGATCTTGAGGTCCTGGGATAGAGCCCCACCCCCGGTCCTGGCCTTCCCCTCTCAGTGGGGAGTCTGCTGGAGGATTCTTTCTCTCTCTCTCTCCCTCTGCCCCTTCCCCCATTCACATGTCTACACTCTCTCTCTCTCTCTCAAAGAAATCTTTGCAAAAAAAGTAAAAAAATAAATCTGATGGTCTTTCATTGAGATATAATTGACATACAATAAACCACATGTATTATAATCGTATAATTTTATAAGCTATGACATAGACATAAACCTATAAAATGATCACCATTATCAAAAGAGTGAACACAGTTCCCACCTACAAAAATTTCCTTTTGTCCTTTCGTAATTCTTCTTTCCTGCCCCCTCCTGTCCCTTATATCTCTCTGCTGAATTTCTTTTGCCCATTTGTCAGAAAACATCAGGCTTTATATGTATGGGTCTGTTTCTGGAATCCATCTTCTGTTTTTCTATATTTACACCAGTACTATGCTGTCTTGAAGCATGTACCTTTATACTGGTTGAAACCAGGTAAGGGCAGTCTTTCCACTTTATTCCTCTTTTTCAAAGTTGTTTGGTCTGTTCCGGGTCCTTAACATTTCCATATAATTTATAGAATCAGCTTGTTAATTTCTATGCTAAACCCTGCTGGAATTATAGACATTGGGTCTATAATTAATTTGGGAAGAATTGACATGTTAACAATATTCAGTCATCCCATCCATGCATTTCTTTAGGTCTTTCTCCATTTGTTTAGCTCTTCTTTAATAAATCCCAACAATGTAGCTTGGTGTGCAGGATTTCACATCTTTGACAAAATTTATCATTAGGCATTTTCATAATTTTGATGCTATGGTAAATAGTTTTGTATTTTTAAATTCAGTTTCCAATTATTCCTCATTGACATATAGAACTATAACTGGGACGCCTGAGTGGCTCAGTGGTTGAGCATCTACCTGAAACCTCAGGATTTTTAAAGAAGGCAAACAAGTTCAAAGTTCATTAAAAACAAACAAAACACATGTTTGTATTTAAACACATTTGTCTAGGGGACGCCTGAGTGGCTCAGCAGTTGAGTGTCTGCCTTCAGCTCAGGGCGTGATCCTGGAGTTCCCGGATGGAGTCCCACATGGGGCTCCCTGCATGGAGCCTGCTTCTCCCTCTGCCTGTGTCTCTGCCTCTCTCTCTCTGTCTCTCTTGAATAAATAAAAATTTAAAAAAAGAACTATAACTGATTTTTGTGAATTCACATTTTATTCTGCAACTTTGCTAAACTCACCTATTCTGGTAGCTTTTTGGCAATTTCATTGGATTTTCTATATAGATAATCATATCACCTGTGAATAAAGATAGTTTTATTTCTTCTCTGCCAAAATAAATGTCACTTTTTTTCTTTTTCTTGTCTTTTTGCACTAGCTAGACTTGCCAGTACAATGTTGAATAGAAGTTGGGAGAGTGGAAATCCTTGTTCTGTTATACTAATATTCGAAAGAATTCAGTCTTTCACTTTTCACTATAATTTTACCTACAGGTTTTTCATAGATACCCTTTATTAAGTTGAAAAAGTTACTTTCTATTCTTTATTTGCAAGTGTTTTTATCATGAAAGGGTGTTGGATTTAGTCAAATGCATCTTCTGCATTTACTGATTATATGATTGAACATTCAATTATGCTCTTTAAAGATTTGTTAATGTGATATATTACATTGATAGTATTTGAATGTTTAACCAAACCTGTATTCCTTGAGGAAACTAATCAGTCGTGGTATATTATCCATTGTTTATATTAATTCACTCTGTTTTATCCTGGATGACTTCACTTGTTATGTCTTCAAACACACAAGCTTTTGTAGCTGTCATGTCTAATTGAACATTAATCCCATCCAGTGACTTTGTCACCTCAAAGACTGTAGTTTTCTTCTCTTAAAAGTTCTGTGTGACCCTTTGTGTCTTTTATGTTTGTACTTAACATTTTAAACATGCAAAATATAGTTATAGTAACTTTAAATGTCTGGCTATTAACTCAAATGTGATAGTTCTGAGTCAGTCTCCATATATCATGGTTGTTTGAATTTGAATTTCTCTTTAGTTAGGCTAAACATTTTAGATCCTTAAGGGTCAGTCTGTATCTTGTAAATTTTCATTCCATATCTTTTCCCCACTTTTCTATCAGATTTGGAGTCCTTTGTCCCATTATTTTTAAAGTCCTCACATATTATTTATTTATACTCTTTTACAGAGAGACAGTGAGCACAAGTGGGGAGGGGCAGAGGGAGACGGATAGAGAGAATCTAAGTGGAGCCTGATGCAGGGCTTGATGTCACAACCCCGAGACCATTACCTGAGCTAATCAAGAGCCAGATCCTTAACCAACTGAGCCACCCAAGTGCCTCAAAGTCTTCATATATTAATGATATTAGCCCTTTATCTGTGATATGTGTTGCAAATATTTTTCCAATTTTGTCAATTTTTTCTGAGTGTGAGCTTGTGGTATATTTTTTTAAAAGATATTTTATTTATTTATTCATGAGAGACACAGAGAGAGAGAGGCAGAGACACAGGCAGAGGGAGAAGCAGGCTCCATGCAGGGAGCCTGACGTGGGACTCGATCCTGGGTCTCCAGGATCATGCCCTGGACTGAAGGTGGCGTTAAACCACTGAGCCACCCGGGCTGCCCAAGCTTGTGGTATATTTATTTGTGTCTTTAAAAAATATTTTAAATATAACATATCAATGCATCTTCAGTGAGTGAGCAACCAGTAACTTCCATAAAGTGATCCTTAGAAAACCCAGAAAAGATCCACTAACAGAAAAGGACATGTGCCCAGATGAAGACCACAAGCTGGCTGGAACTCCTATTAGAATTAAGAACATATGGTCCATGGCTCATCCCACCACCCATGATTCTTTACATAATGAGCTAAGTGTACAGGACAGGACTCATTCACAAAGTGTCTCTTCTACGAAGCTAGAAGCTTGTTAAATAGCCATTCATAAATATTAATTCTCCTGGTGTCCCTCCTCAAAGGAGTGAGGTAAGCTCCATTTCTCCAGGAGGCCACAGGAGCAGAAAGGGAGGTAGGCTATCAAGAGATCCAGCAGTAAAATAAGTTGAGAAAGTCTCTGGTGGCTGAGGAGTCATATTGAGAAGTGCTTTTTCACATAAGGCACACATGCTTCTGCCTAAAACAAGCCCCTCCCTGAGTGTACTCTTAAGTCTTAAATTATAGTTTTCTGCAAGAAAACACCCAGCCCGACTTCCAGGACGTGCGCATTTGCCCCTTCTTGCCTATAGTGGTAAAATCTGAGTGTGAGTATTACATCTATTGAGATAAACTCAATCCCTTTTTGAAGCAAGATGAAGATACCCAGAGGAGCAATTTATTCCCTGAAACCTTGGCAACCTGAAGACAGTGATAGCAGTCTGGAAATAGAAAACTGAGGAGAGGAGCGCCTGGGTGACTCAGTCGGTTAAGCATCTGACTCTTGGTTTCAGCTCAGGTCATAATCTCAGGTGGTGAGATCTTGAGCCCTGTGTTGGACTCCATGCTCAGTGCAGAGAATACTTGAGATTCTCTCTCCCTCTCCTTCTGCCCCTCCTGCTCCTGCTCTTTTCCAAAATAAGTAAATAAGTCTTTAAAAAAAAAAAATAGAAAAGTGAGGAGAGCTATGTGGAGAGTAGGAAAAAGAGATAGCATGGAAAAATGCCCTGCTGGTAGCTAATAAGTGAAAGGTCTTCAAGGTGCATAAGAGGACTTTGTAGAAGGGAAGTGGGGTGACTAACATGTCCACAGAGACTTAAATATGGCCATGTTGCGTTGAAGGAACTTAGGTAAGACCTCCAAAATACTAGGTAACGGTGAAGGGTGAGAGACAACAGAATGAACCACTGAATGGGGGTGGTCATGGGGAAAGGCATGGAGGAAATATCCTCTCCCTGCCACGTGTGCCACCAGAACTGAACTAGAGGTAATAAGAAGAGGTAGCAAGTCACTTTGGCATGCATCTTTAAGGGGTGCTAAAGAAATACCTCCATCCAACTGGAACATCTTGGCCTCTCCCAGGCCTCAGATTCTTTTACCATGGAGTCACTAGCCAAAAGAGTTAAGCCAAAGGAGTGACTTAATGACAAAAGGTCATCATGTGGTTTCTGATTGACACGGAAGGGTAGGAGCCCTGGAGTAGACCATTGTTAGGCTTAAGCGTGGATGAGAACCTAGCACAGATATTGAACAGCCAAACACAAGCAGGAAATGGCTAACCACAAGCATAGAACAACTGATCAGAATGGGGGAACAAGCAACCAAGAAGAAAGGCAGAAGAGGATGACCCTCTCTCAAAGCAAGTGCAGGGATAATGCCAAGGTCAGATAACCCAACCCGCACTCCTCCTCTTCTTCCTCATCAACCGCCCCACTCAAGACCTCTACCCTGCCCTTGCCTCACACAAACCCCTCCTCACCCTGCGCCTCTCCTTGGGAAGCCCCCTTTCCACCCACTATCCAACCTCTTCCCCCAAACCAGTGCCCTCTATACCTGCCATGTTGCCCTTCCAAGTGCACAAGACAGCCAAGAGGGTAGAGATGCCCCTGTTAGCAGCTGTGCCAAAAGATCCTCTGAAGCCTCTATCACCTGTTTAATAAAGCACACGAGAGAAACAAAACCAACATTTGCCTATTAGCAGCAGCTGATGAAGAGAGTGAATCAAAATAAGAGACCACAGCTTCAGCTGAAGCAGAACCAAGAGACCCAGGGGAATTCTGCTGAGCCAAGTAACGCACTGTGTATAGAGAGGCCTGGAGACCTGTAACCGTCTGTAAAGTCTCCAGAGGAGCCTGTGGGGACATGGCCAACCGCATAGAGACCAAATGTCACACCAACGGGGTACACAGATTGCAATGATTAAAATAAAATCAACAAGATATGAAAAGATATGTCTCTGTGAGTTGTCTGGTGGTAAGGACAGAGAAGGGTGGAAGCAAGTATTTCAGAAAGGAGGGACATGGAGTCCTGCAAGGTCAGGGGCCAGACCTGCAGGTCCACAGTCAGGCAGATACCAGGGCATAAGGATGAAGTGAGGACTGAGCACTGAAGACCACTTTCTTCCTTAACACTTTATTTGCCTGGCAGGAAGAAAATTATTTAGAGTATGTGTGTGTGTATGTATGAGATATGGGGGGAGCTGTTGGTCCAGATCAGCTGAGATGTGATGGGGGGTGGCAGTGGCACATCTCCCAGTAAAGGCAGACAAATCACCTCCAGGCCACATAGCTCATGGTGGTGTTTGTTGTGTGACATCCTATGGTGTGAGAAACTAAAAGCCCTTAGATCAAAAACTCACCCTACAGAAGAAAATCACCAACAGCATCCCTGTGATATGGTTTGGAGTGTTAGGGTTTGGAGCTGATGGCCAAGAAAGAATTAATTCATGGTGCCAAAAGGTGGTTTTATTAAACCCCAGGACAGGACCCGTGGGCAGAAAGAGCTGTACTGGGGTTGTGAGGAGTGACTGATTATAGATTTTCTACCCTGTGGAGGGGAGGGTAACGTTAGGGCTCCAGGAAATTGAGTCCATAGGTTTCTGGAGGTTGCTTTTTTTCTCGTAAATCATTAAGGGAGTTGCAAACTGATGGAGACTCCTGTCCTGCATGACCGTGATCTGTCAGTTAACCATTTACAGCCCTTTGACAAGTCCTTGAAACAGGCAGCGTGACATTCCTCTAGGAACTCAGCTGGTTCCATGTTAATACTTTGCTAAAGGCAACAGGCAATCTTGGCCCAACACCCAGGATCATATAAAAATTACTTTAGAAATTTTCTTTATCTCTAAACCCCCCAAGATATGTGTTGGTAATCGTCCCCCAAGCATATGGCCCACTGATACACATCTGAAGGGTCTCATGACTAAGGTTTTATTAGATGATAATAAATGACCTCATCCCAATAGCTGGCCCCCTCAAGGTCCTGGAAACCTGCTTCCAAAATTCCTTAGAGACTTAGGCTCTCCCTAACCCCTTCCCAACTTAAAAGTATATAATGGGCCAATCCTCATGACCCTAGTGTAGCTTTCTGCCCTTGGGTCCTGGCCCTGGGCTTTAACAAAAATCACCTTTTTGCACCAAAGACATCTCAAGAATTCTTTCTTGACCGTTGGCTTCGAACCCTGTCTCTTCCTACATTAATAATTACCAATATTAATAAGGGTACTTTCTTAGTAAGAAACTTGGGGTAGAGCCGTGGCCTCCTAAGGGTGGGGCAGTGGGAGGGTGTCCGCAATAATGAGGAGCACTGTCTACTGAGAATTCTAATACAAGAGTAAAACCAAGTATGAGCCAGTCCAGGTTTTTTTTTTTTTTAAGATTTTTTAAAGATTTTTTTAAAATTTATTCATTCATGAAAGACAGAGAAAGAGAGAGAGAGAGAGAGACAGGCAGAGGGAGAAGCAGGCTCCATGCAAGGAGCCCGACATGGGACTCAATACCGGGTCTCCAGGATCACGCCCTGGGCCAAAGGCAGGCGCTAAACTGCTGAGCCACCCCGGGATCCCCTTTTCTAAAGATTTTATTTATTTATTCGTGAGAGACACAGAAACAGAGGCAGAGACATAGGCAGAGGGAGGAGAAGTGGGCTCCATGCAGGGAGCTGGATGCAGGACTCGATCCCAGGACCCCAGGATCACGACCCGAGCCAAAGGCAGAAGCCCAACCACTGAGCCACACAGGCGTCCCCAGTCCTGTTTTTATTATCATTTCCATACACCAGCATTTTTTTTCCAGAGTAACTGGTTCTTTATTTCAAAAAGACACTTGTCAATTTTCAGTATCAAAACAGTCTGCACTATTGGTTTCTTTCTCCCAATCGGCCCCCAAAGAGAGGCCACCAAAGGAAGAGTGCATTTTAAGCCAATAAACTGCAGGATGCACACCTAACACACCTCACGGAAACCTCACCTAAAAGGGGAGTTGGGCAGGGAAAGAAACTTTTAAAAGATCAGCACACTGTCAGCCCATAGACTGTAGAGAGTTCTCAGCCAGATGGGGTGGTCAATGTGCCCCAACCCTAAAGAAGCAAAGTTTCAAAATAATATAAAATTAAAAAAAAAAGTTTTGTACATAAGCTATTCAAGATTTCTCCAGCACTAACTGATACAAAGCACAATGAGATGGCACGTTTAGAGGCAGCAGCTTTGGACCTAGAAAAGGGTGATGAGATGAGTTTGTTTCATGTGGCTAAATCGGTGGCAAACATAATTTTCTTTTTTCTTTCAAGGAGGCAGGAGAGCAAATAAGTGGTCACCTCGACATAAGGGGAACACGGTCCATTCTGTAAGCAGTTAGGGCAAAGATAGGACAAGGATTTGGTCTCAGATCGAGGTCTCACCATCTTAATTTTTGTCTGGTCACATCTGATGGAAAAAAAAAATTATGTTGCCTTCAAAGATACCTTAAAGCTGAAACCCTGAGCCACACTTTTTTGGCCAACTTCTGGAATCACCTTTCTAATTTAGCTGGTATTTTGGACAGAGCAACGAGGATCCCAGAGCGGGTCTCTTTCTGGGCCCTGGGCCTTGTCCACTCCCCCCTCCTTGGAGAGGGCAGTATTCATTAGGCTGAAAAGTTAATTCCAAATGGGAGGAAGGGGTTAGACTGCTGCTTCAGAACTGTGGAATTATTTGGAATGTTTTACACATGTCGCTACATCAACTACAACAAAAAAGGTAATTACAAGATGTGTCCGTCACAACATGCTTTTAAAGACACTTTGCATTGTGCTCACATTCCCTTAAACATTGTTCCCAAAAGTGCTCAGCCTCAAGCCCAACTGGAATCTCTAACACCAGCATGTCTAATATTAAATGCTACCTCCCCAAATCTATCTTTCTTGAGGTGGTAGCGGAGGGGTTTTGACATCAAGAGGGTTGAGTTTATCACATTCCTTGGGTTGATTGTTCAGGTCTCTGTGCCATGTATTTACTCCTCGCTTCTTTATTTGCACTTCCCAGCTCCCCCCTCCTCTTTTCCTCAGTCCTTCTAAGGAGTTTTATGCATATCCTCTCCCAGAAAGGATTTCTGGTGGTTCTTTTAGATTTTATTTTTTATTTTTTATTTTATTTTTTTTATGGAGTAACAGCTAAATGATTAATTTCTTTCCAGATCTCTGGGACATCAGGAGAATTTTAGTCCTTAGATGAAGGACAAGGCTAACACATTTGTTTTTCTGGATTTGAAATAGAAAAACAGTGGCTTGCCCTGACTGACCCTAGTTCTCTGCTGTGTATTTACTCTTCTCTCTCTCTCTCTCTCTCTTTTTTTTTTTTTGAACTCCTCTATTTCCACTCCCTGGCCCCATTCCCCTTTTCCTCATTCTCATGAATTTTATGCATATCCTTTCCCTTGCCTGAGAGTTAATAAAATGCACATCGTGGTTTACCAGCATGCATCTTAAATTTATGTATCTGTTATGTATCATTGTTTTTTACTATTTCACTCAGCGTATGTCCCTTCTGTTATTTCTTTCCCTTGTAATTGAATATTTCAGAAAACTTTTTTTTTTACTATGTAAACTTTGGAGAGATATTGGAATTTTTAATATTACACAAAATATTTTTACTAGGTTAATTAAATATATTTTAATTGCTGACCAAATGATATTTTAGTTTAATTGAAATTCGACTGAATGTCTTGATAATACCAATGAAATAATTAAACATTTCTTAAAATGATAATGGATTAAAGTAGTATAATCATATGACTTTTTTATATTTGACTTAATTAGATTGGAATGAGATTTATCTGTTGAATAATTATTATGTTTCAACTAACCCTTTCAGAAAAAAAAATACAATTGAGCTTGAGGCAGTTATTGGGTTTGATTAGTCAGAAAGGATATCTGGGGATCCTTTTAGATTTTGTGGTAGGGTAATAGCTAATTGATTAATTTCTCTCCAAATCTCAGAGACATCAGGAGAATTTTAGTCCCTAGGTGAAGGACAAAGCTAATACATTCACTTTTCTGGATTTGTGATAGAAGAATTGTGGTTTTCCCTGACTGATCCTAGTTCCATTTGTAAATGGATTGAATAAAGAACCTGCCTTAGGGCTCAGTGATTTACACTGGTGAGAAGTCAGCTCTCCAGGTGAGGAAGACTAATGAAGTGCAGCTCAGTTCCATGATGGTAGTCCTGTTGCTTCTCTGTTTCAGGGGAACACCGCCAATAGTGTCAACTAGGCGTTGTAAGTGAGTTAGAGAATTAGAAGGTTGAGCTTTGTCCTGCCAAGAGGGTGCTGGTTGGGGTCTGTTTTTTGTTTTGTTTTGTTTGAACATTAATTGTAACTAATTAATAGGTGATAAGGGGCTTTAAGTTTTCTTCTGGTTTCTGGGCAGGCAAAATCACCTCAAAATCAATAACAAACAACAACAAAGACACCCATCCCCCACATCTCACATGCACACAAGCTTCCCTAACTATGTGGCCGAAAGGAAGGTATGTACCAGATGTGTGAGAGCAAGTCCTCATCTCTGACATTCTGTAGTATTGTAAGAATGGAGTAAACTTGATACGACCAGGCAGCTTGATTATATGTTTGCAGAAGTCAGAAATAGGGCAGCCCGGGTGGCTCAGCGGTTTAGCACCTCCTTCAGCCCAGGGTATGATCCTAGAGACCCGGGATTGAGTCCCACGTCGGGCTCCCTGCATGGAGCCTGCTTCTCCCTCTGCCTCTCTCTCTCTCTGTCTCTCTCATTAATAAGTAAATAAAATCTTAAAAAAAAAAGTTAGAAATAAATCTACCATGGTATAATCACTTCTAGTTTGCATGCTCTGTATGTCTGGATTTTCATATCATAGGTTTTTTTTAAAGCGAAGCACTTTTTACACTCCATCAAAAAGAAAAAAACCCATACAAACAGGCATATTACTGAGCCAAGCCTGTTTGCATCTGAATCCCCAAGCACTTGCTTTAGGTAGCATATACTTCATCTCCATCACATACATGTGCACACACACACAAACACACGTGCATGCACACAGGTGGATTTAACCATTGAGGGCTAGTGCAAATATTGAAATACCTATATCCAAAAAGTTTAATGTTTAACCTTCAATAAACAACTAATTAGCATTAATTTTGAAAAGGAGACAATGCAAGTCAAGTAGATAAATCATAACAAAGCCCTTGCCACACCAGAGACCGTAGATATTTGTAAAATGAAAAGAGGTTCCTGGCAAAAAAATAATAAAAAAATTAAAAATTAAAAATTAAAAAATTAAAAAAAAAAAAAGAGATCCCTGGCTTCTCCAAACCATTCACTCAGGATCACTGGAAATTGTAGCTGCTTTGCAAATTCTTGTTACCCCAAGTTTGACATGGGAGACTATTAATGCATCTGTATCCCGGTGCAAATTAGTTTATGAAAAGAGTTGAGTGTATCAGGGTTGTAAGAAACCTCTGAGATCATCTGACTCACCACTTTCATTTAACACATAAGGAACCTAAAACCCCAGAAAGGGTGGAACTTTGGGTCACAGCAAACTGGAATCAAGTCTCCAGAGTAAACACGTGTCTATAGAAAAGGTCTCTACAAAGAACTGGCCCAGTTCTGCCCAAACTGACTCAAGATGTTCTTAAGCTGTTCCTGCTCACTTGTGGAAAACTGAAGATCAACTTCGTGGTTAAAGGCAAATAAAGAAGTCCATTGATTGCATATAGCCCTTTGAAAACAATTTTAGTCAACTCCAGGGTGGTAGGTGGGGGCAGGTAGACTTCAAGCAGAGGAGAGGCATTTTAGGAAGAGAAACATTATAAAAACCCAGAAGTAGCTTAAGCACCATTCTTCAGAGTCAGTTATTTATACATAAAGGCATCCCCAAACCTCTGCTGTAGAATGTGTATTATTTCATAGAGATTCAGGGGTGCCTTTAGTGTGTGTGTGTGTGTGTGTGTGTGTAAAGAGTATTATAAAACTAGCTTCATTTGGTATTAAAATCTATGCTAGGTGTTATACTATATGTTGGCAGATTAAATAAAAAACAAATGTAAATAAATGAATAAATTTTTAAAAAGGTATTAAAATTTAGACACAGTTAAATTCAAAACTTATGTGTTCCTGGCATTTTAAACTGTTCCAATCAATTGAGTCCATAGAACAAAAAGCGACACATTACCTCCACTGAAAACAAATTCATACAGATGTGTTAATAGTCTCTCATGTCAAACTTGGAGTAACAAGAATTTTCAAAGCAGCTACAATTTCCAGTGATCCTGAGTGAAGGGTTTGGAAAAGCCAGGGACCTCTTTCAATTTAACGTGGGCATTAAGGAGGGCAAGTGATGTGATGAGCACTGGGTGTCATACGCAGCTGATAAATTGTTGGACACTACCTCTGAGACTAATGATGTACTGTATATTGGCTAATTGAATTTAAATTAAAAAAACAAAAACAACCCAAAGTGAATCCATTTTTTTGGTCCTTGTCTAGATGAAATAACCAGATAAGAATTACTTCACTTTTAGAAATATCTTATTTTGCAATTACAAAATTAATATAGTCTCAGTGAAGATTCAGAAAAGTCATAAAAACAAATGTATTAAAGAATATATGTGAGCCCATCACCGAGAGCCATCTTCTATTAATGTTTTGGTCTTTGCAGATTTTTTTTTTTTTACAAAATTTATGAATACACTCTCAAGTGTACTTTTGATTCTAGACAAAATTGTCTTGTGGTATATACATACATTTTAGTAACCTGCTTTTTTTTTTTTACATTTCAGTGTATCATAAACATATTTCCACATAGTGATGATGCATTCATCATCCCTTATGATGGCTCTACAGTATCCTACAGAAGGGATATACTGTGGTTTATTTAAGCAATCCTCTATTAAAGCATATTACGTTGATTGTATTTTTTTCCTCTGTTGTAGACATTATGACAAGAGGTATTTTTCATACATATGTGTGTAATTATCTCGTTAGGAGATGACTTTTTCCTTAGGATAAATTCCTGGAAATGGAATTTGTGGGTTAAAGGGCCTCAGTTAATGGCTTTGGAATCACATTAGTTTTCCCAGCAGATATTTTATATCAGTTCAGATATGTGATACCAGTTTTTCCTCCAAGGAAAAGCAAATGTATGATCATATTGATCTCCCCACACCCTTGCCAACTCTAAGCATTGGTTTTTGAGACTCTCTCAATCTCATAGGAAAAAATTCTCATACATATCCTCATAAGCATTTCTTTGAAACAAAGTTTCCTGACTGCATTGGCCATTGCAGCTTCTCTTTTGGCCTTTACCCATTGTTCTATATGACACTTATCTTTTTTTCTTGTCTGCCACTTACAGCATGCTTACCATGTACCAGACACTGTGCAAAATCGTTTATTATCGAATCTAAAACATACCAAATACCAGGTGTAAGTAGGCACTAGTATTACACGCAATTTCATAGATGACAAGCAAGGTTATGCAGTTTGTTCAAACTCAGGTAGTTGGTAAGTGACAGACAGATGGTGCTAAACCAGGTCTGTCTGCCTTTGAGGCTCTGCTCTTACCTGCTGCACCAACGTCCTCTACACAAACATTTGGAATTATTTGGTAGCCAGATCTTTTCCTCTCTGGTTTTGGTCAGGTTTTATGCTTGGAAATGCATGGGTTTTTTTTGTGTTTGTGTGTGTGTGTGTGTGTGTGTGTGTGTGTGTGTGTTGTTTTTTTTTTTTTTTTTCTGTGAAGCAGAAAAGAACACCATCTGTTGGGAATGAGAGGGAAGGTGATGAAGAAAGAGCTTGGAGTCCAGTGGAGGATGTTTGAAATGGCTGTGGCAGATGACCTTGGGGTTAGGCTGCACCTCACAGCTGCCAGGTGAATGCCCCAGCTCCACTGAATCTCTCTTGGCTTCTTTTATTAGCATTTGGACATACTCAGGTATCTCTCATCTTAAAAAAAAAAAAAAGAAAAAAGGAAAAAAAAACTTTTCAATGTCAGGTGTCTTCCAACCTGAGCACTGTCTTCCTCCTCACCTTTAGAGTGAAACCTCTTAAAGTTTGAGCATCTCTTTTTGAACTTCTTCTCTTCCTATTCATATCTCATCCCACTCCTTTCTGGGTCATTATTTGTCTGAAAATATTCTTGATAGTTTCTTTAGTGACCACCAAATTCAAAGCCCATTCACCAGCCCTTAGCTTCCACAGTTAACTTTCTTATTTCTAAAAATCAGGGCATCTAGGCAGAACAGTCAGTTGATTGTTCAACTCTTGATTTCGGCTTTGGTCATAATCCTGGAGTCGTGAGATTGAGCCCTATGTCAGGCTCTACATTCAGAGCACAGTCTGCTTAAGATTCTCTCTCCCTCTTCCTCTGCCCCTCCCCCATTTGTAGGCTCTCTAAATAGATAGATAGATAGATAGATAGATAGATAGATAGATAGATAGAACAAAAGAAGAAAGAAGAAAGAGAAAGAAAGAAAGAAAAGAAAGAAAGAAAGAAAGAAAAAGAAAGAAAGAATCTTTAAAAAAAATCTCTTTCCTTGGATTCCATGAATCCATCTCCTTGTACATAGCAGACTCTTCCAAACTCTTCTTTGGTGGTCTCTCCCTTCGTGTTAATACTTACATATCCCTTGTATGCTCTCTTCCTTGTTGCTATTGCCTGGGTGCTTTTAGACACTGGTAATGCTCAAATTAGCAATGTTCTCTCTGATTACAAGGCTACATTTCCAGGCCAGAGCAGCCTCTGAACTTCAGAGTAACATATGCCATAGGACACCAGCTATCTCTACTTAAATGTTTTCCATATACCCTAATCTCAGCATATTTAAATCATATTCACCTTCAAATCTGTTCCTCTTCCATTTTCTCTCCTGTCACATCCACCTAATTTGCCAGGGCAGAAATCTAGGATTATTTTTGACTTCTTCTTTTACCTACTCCTAGCCCTTTTAAAAAGATCTAAAATTATATTCACTTCTTTCCAACACCACTGCCGCTGGTTTTGTCTCAGCCTTCACAATCTCCTGTTGCATTAAGGCAATCTGTTAACTGTTCTCTGTGCATTCAATCTTTCCTCCTTTAAACCATTTTAACGTGACAGCAAGAGTTAATGTTTTAAAATGAAAGTCTGGACATGTCACTGCCCATTCTTTCCATGAAAAAGTGCAAGGCCGTTCAAAAAACAGCAGTGGCACCTCCAGAAATTCTGCACAGATAAGAAATGGTTTTGCAGCTGTTGGTGGGGGGGGTGGTGGTTACAGTGATAATGTGCTCAGAATCAGGGGTTAGGGAACTCATCTTAAAATTACTTTTGCATAGCACTTTGCAACACTTTGAAAAAATGTCAATTTTCCATATCAAAGCCTGGGAAGATGGCTAATAATATATTGAGGAAAAGGCTCTCCCTCTTCTAAACCCCTCTTTGTATCTGTGCCCTGAGTTATGGACCTTACGTGATCTGGCACCTCCTTATAATTTGTTTAAGTTTTGCCCACCCCTGTCCCTGGTCAATTATTTATCTCCCTTTAAGCCAATCAATGAATGCCTACTATGTGCTAAAAAGTAAAAAGTATGCTAGACATTGAGTACCTAGCAATGAACAGAACATAGTCTTGGTGGGGGCATCACAATGAGTGACTTCAAGCTGTATTACAAAGCTGTAATCATCAAGTGTGGCACTGGCACAAAAACAGACACATAGATCAGTGGAACAGAATAGAGAACCCAGAAATGAATGCTCAACTCTATGATCAACTCATCTTAAAGCAAGAAAGAATATCCAATGGAAGAAAGACAGTCTCTTCAATAAATGGTGTTGGGAAAATTGGACTGCCACAGACATAAAAATGAAACTGGACTATTCTCTTACACCATACACAAAGAAAAATGCAAAAATGGTTGGAAGATCTAAGTGTGAGACAAGAATCCATCAAAATCCTCAGGAACACAGGCAACAATTTTTTTTGAACTTGGCCACAGCAACTTTTTACAAGATGCATCTATGAAGCCAAGGGAAACAAAAGCAAACATGAACTATTGGGACTTCCTCAAGATAAAAAGCTTCTGCACAGCGAAGGAAACAGTCAACAAAACTAAAAGACACCCTACAGAACGGGAGAAGATACCTGCAAATGACCTCTCAGATAAAGGGTTAGTATCCAAGATCTATAAAGAACATATTAAACTCAACACCCAAGAAACAAACAATCCAGTCAAGAAATGGGCTGAAGACATGAACAGAAATCTCACAGAGGAAGACTTACACATGGCCAACAAGGACATGAGAAAATGCCCCGCATCCCTTGCCATCAGGGAAATACAAATCAAAACCACAATGAGAAACCACCTCACACCAGTGAGGATGGTGAAAATTAACAAGACAGGAAACCACAAATGTTGGAGAGGATGCGGAGCAAGGGGAACCTTCTTGCACTGTTGGTGGGAATGTGAACTGGTGCAGCCACTCTGGAAAACTGTATGGAGGTTCCTCAAAGAGTTAAAAATAGATCTGCCCTACAATCCAGCAATTGCCCTGCTGGGGATTTACCCCAAAGATACAGATGCAATGAAACGCCGGGACACCTGCACCCCGATGTTTCTAGCAACAATGTCCACAATAGCCAAACTGTGGAAGGAGCCTTGGTATCCATCGAAAGATGAATAGATAAAGAAGATATTACTCAGCCATCAGAAAGGATTAATACCTACCATTTACATTGATTTGGATGGAACTGGAGGGTATTATGCTGAGTGAAATAAGTCAGAGAAAGACAATTATCATATAGTTTCACTCGTATGTAGAATATAAGAAATAATGAAAGGGACCATAAGGGAAATGGGGGAAACTGAGTGGCAAAAAATTAGAGAGGAAGATAAACCATGAGAGACTCCTGACTCTGGGAAACAAATAAAGCATTGTAGAAGGGGAAGTGGGTAGGGGATAGGGTAACTAGATGATGGGCATTAAAGAGGCCACATGATGAGATGAGCACTGGGTGTTACAGTATATAAGGCAAATTTAATTGAAAAGATTTAAAAATATACAAAAAAAAAAACAAAAAAAAGAAAAAAAGAAAAAAGAAACATAGCATAATCTTGGTCCTCATGGAGCTTCAGTGTAGCAAAGGAGATTGGCATTATATGAATTATTTTACTATTAATAGGTAATTAATTGTAACAAGTGACTTTTGGAGCATGGTGAGATCTAGTCCAGGGTTTCTCAGCCTTGGCACTATTTTGGGTCAAATAATTCTTTGTTGTGAGGGGGAAGTCCTGTGCCTTGCAGAATGTTTAACAGCAGGATGCCTGGGTGGCTCAGTGGCTGAGCATTTGCCTTTGGCTCAGGTTGTAATCCTAGGGTCCTGGGATCGGGTCCTGCATCAGGCTCCTCGCTGGGAGCCTGCTTCTCCCTCTGCTTCTCTCTCTGTGTCTCTCATGAGTGAATGAATGAATGAATGAATGAATGAATGAATTCTTTTAAAAAGAATGTTATTGGTGTTCAATTTACTAACATACAGAATAACACCCAGTGCCCGTCACCCATTCACTCCCACCCCCCGCCCTCCTCCCCTTCCACCACCCCTAGTTCGTTTCCCAGAGTTAGCAGTCTTTACGTTCTGTCTCCCTTTCTGATATTTCCCACACATTTCTTCTCCCTTCCCTTATTTTCCCTTTCACTATTATTTATATTCCCCAAATGAATGAGAACATATAATGTTTGTCCTTCTCCGACTGACTTACTTCACTCAGCATAATACCCTCCAGTTCCATCCACGTTGAAGCAAATGGTGGGTATTTGTCATTTCTAATAGCTGAGTAATATTCCATTGTATACATAAACCACATCTTCTTTATCCATTCATCTTTCGTTGGACACCGAGGCTCCTTCCACAGTTTGGCTATCGTGGCCATTGCTGCTATAAACATCGGGGTGCAGGTGTCCCGGCGTTTCATTGCATTTGTATCTTTGGGGTAAATCCCCAACAGTGCAATTGCTGGGTCGTAGGGCAGGTATATTTTTAACTGTTTGAGGAACCTCCACACAGTTTTCCAGAGTGGCTGCACCAGTTCACATTCCCACCAACAGTGTATGAGGGTTCCCTTTTCTCTGCATCCTCTCCAACATTTGTTGTTTCCTGCCTTCTTAATTTTCCCCATTCTCACTGGTGTGAGGTGGTATCTCATTGTAGTTTTCATTTGTATTTCCCTGATGGCAAGTGATGCAGAGCATTTTCTCATATGCATGTTGGCCATGTCTATGTCTTCCTCTGTGAGATTTCTGTTCATGTCTTTTGCCCATTTCATGATTGGATTGTTTGTTTCTTTGGTGTTGAGTTTAATAAGTTCTTTATAGATCTTGGAAACTAGCCCTTTATCTGATATGTCATTTGCAAATATCTTCTCCCATTCTGTAGGTTGTCTTTGAGTTTTGTTGACTGTATCCTTTGCTGTGCAAAAGCTTCTTATCTTGATGAAGTCCCAATAGTTCATTTTTGCTTTTGTTTCTTTTGCCTTCGTGGATGTATCTTGCAAGAAGTTACTATGGCCGAGTTCAAAAAGGGTGTTGCCTGTGTTCTTCTCTAGGATTTTGATGGAATCTTGTCTCACATTTAGATCTTTCATCCATTTTGAGTTTATCTTTGTGTATGGTGAAAGAGAGTGGTCTAGTTTCATTCTTCTGCATGTGGATGTCCAATTTTCCCAGCACCATTTATTGAAGAGACTGTCTTTCTTCCAATGGATAGTCTTTCCTCCTTTATCGAATATTAGTTGCCCATAAAGTTCAGGGTCCACTTCTGGATTCTCTATTCTGTTCCACTGATCTATGTGTCTGTTTTTGTGCCAGTACCACACTGTCTTGATGACCACAGCTTTGTAGTACAACCTGAAATCTGGCATTGTGATGCCCCCAGATATGGTTTTCTTTTTTAAAATTCCCCTGGCTATTCGGGGTCTTTTCTGATTCCACACAAATCTTAAAATAATTTGTTCTAACTCTCTGAAGAAAGTCCATGGTATTTTGATAGGGATTGCATTAAACGTGTATATTGCCCTGGGTAACATTGACATTTTCACAATATTAATTCTGCCAATCCATGAGCATGGAATATTTTTCCATCTCTTTGTGTCTTCCTCAATTTCTTTCAGAAGTGTTCTATAGTTTTGAGGGTATAGATCCTTTACATCTTTGGTTAGGTTTATTCCTAGGTATCTTATGCTTTTGGGTGCAATTGTAAATGGGATTGACTCCTTAATTTCTCTTTCTTCAGTCTCATTGTTAGTGTATAGAAATGCCACTGACTTCTGGGCATTGATTTTGTATCCTGCCACGCTACCGAATTGCTGTATGAGTTCTAGCAATCTTGGGGTGGAGACTTTTGGGTTTTCTATGTAGAGTATCATGTCATCGGTGAAGAGGGAGAGTTTGACTTCTTCTTTGCCCATTTGAATGCCTTTAATGTCTTTTTGTTGTCTGATTGCTGAGGCTAGGACTTCCAGTACTATGTTGAACAGCAGTGGTGAGAGTGGACATCCCTGTCTTGTTCCTGATCTTAGGGGAAAGCCTCCCAGTGCTTCCCCATTGAGAATGATATTTGCTGTGGGCTTTTCGTAGATGGCTTTTAAGATGTCGAGGAATGTTCCCTCTATCCCTACACTCTGAAGAGTTTTGATCAGGAATGGATGCTGTATTTTGTCAAATGCTTTCTCTGCATCCAATGAGAGGATCATATGGTTCTTGGTTTTTCTCTTGCTGATATGATGAATCACATTGATTGTTTTACGGGTGTTGAACCAGCCTTGTGTCCCAGGGATAAATCCTACTTGGTCATGGTGAATAATTTTCTTAATGTACTGTTGGATCCTATTGGCCAGTATCTTGTTGAGAATTTTTGCATCCATGTTCATCAGGGATATTGGTCTGTAATTCTCCTTTTTGGCGGGGTCTTTGTCTGGCTTTGGAATTAAGGTGATGCTGGCTTCATAGAACGAATTTGGAAGTACTCCATCTCTTTCTATCCTTCCAAACAGCTTTAGGAGAATAGGTATGATTTCTTCTTTAAACGTTTGATAAAATTCTCCTGGGAAGCCATCTGGCCCTGGACTCTTGTGTCTTGGGAGGTTTTTGATGACTGCTTCAATTTCCTCCCTGGTTATTGGCCTGTTCAGGTTTTCTATTTCTTCCTGTTCCAGTTTTGGTAGTTTGTGGCTTTCCAGGAATGCGTCCATTTCTTCTAGATTGCCTAATTTATTGGCGTATAGCTGTTCATAATATGTTTTTAAAATCGTTTGTATTTCCTTGGTGTTGGTAGTGATCTCTCCTTTCTCATTCATGATTTTATTAATTTGAGTCTTCTCTCTCTTCTTTTTAATAAGGCTGGCTAATGGTTTATCTATCTTATTAATTCTTTCAAAGAACCAACTCCTGGTTCTGTTGATCTGTTCCACAGTTCTTCTGGTCTCGATTTCGTTGAGTTCTGCTCGAATCTTTATTAACTCCCTTCTTCTCTTGGGTGTAGGATCTATTTGCTGTTTTTTCTCTAGCTCCTTTATGTGTAAGGTTAGCTTTTGTATTTGAGTTCTTTCCAGTTTTTGAATGGATGCTTGTATTGCGATGTATTTCCCCCTTAGGACTGCTTTTGCTGCATCCCAAAGATTTTGAACGGTTGTATCTTCATTCTCATTAGTTTCCATGAATCTTTTTAATTCTTCCTTAATTTCCTGGTTGACCCTTTTATCTTTTAGCAGGATGGTCCTTAACCTCCATGTGTTTGAGGTCCTTCCAAACTTCTTGTTGTGATTTAGTTCTAATTTCAAGGCATTATGGTCCGAGAATATGCAGGGGACAATCCCAATCTTTTGGTATCGGTTCAGACCCGATTTGTGACCCAATATGTGGTCTATTCTGGAGAAAGTTCCATGTGCGCTTGAGAAGAATGTGTATTCGGTTGAGTTTGGATGTAAAGTTCTGTAGATATCTGTGAAATCCATCTGGTCCAGTGTATCATTTAAAGCTCTCGTTTCTTTGGAGATGTTTTGCTTAGAAGACCTATCGAGTATAGAAAGAGCTAGATTGAAGTCACCAAGTATAAGTGTATTATTATCTAAGTATTTCTTCACTTTGGTTAATAATTGATTTATATATTTGGCAGCTCCCACATTCGGAGCATATATATTGAGGATTGTTAAGTCCTCTTGTTGAATAGATCCTTTAAGTATGATATAGTGTCCCTCTTCATCTCTCACTACAGTCTTTGGGGTAAATTTTAGTTTATCTGATATAAGGATGGCTACCCCTGCTTTCTTTTGAGGACCATTCGAATGGTAAATGGTTCTCCACCCTTTTATTTTCAGGCTGTAGGTGTCCTTCTGTCTAAAATGAGTCTCTTGTAGACAGCAAATAGATGGGTCCTGCTTTTTTATCCAGTCTGAAACCCTGCGCCTTTTGATGGGGTCATTAAGCCCGTTCACATTCAGAGTTACTATTGAGAGATATGAGTTTAGTGTCATCATGATATCTATTCAGTCTTTGTTTTTGTGGACTGTTCCACTGAACTTCTTCTTAAAGGGGAATTTTAAGAGTCCCCCTTAAAATTTCTTGCAGAGCTGGTTTGGAGGTCACATATTCTTTTAGTTGCTGCCTGTCTTGGAAGCTCTTTATCTCTCCTTCCATTTTGAATGAGAGCCTTGCTGGATAAAGTATTCTTGGTTGCATGTTCTTCTCCTTTAGGACCCTGAATATATCCTGCCAGCCCTTTCTGGCCTGCCAGGTCTCTGTGGAGAGGTCTGCTGTTACCCTAATACTCCTCCCCATAAAAGTCAGGGATTTCTTGTCTCTTGCTGCTTTAAGGATCTTCTCCTTATCTTTGGAATTTGCAAGCTTCACAATTAAATGTCGAGGTGTTGAACGGTTTTTATTGATTTTAGGGGGGGATCTCTCTATTTCCTGGATCTGAATGCCTGTTTCCCTTCCCAGATTAGGAAAGTTTTCAGCTAGAATTTGTTCAAATACATATTCTGGCCCTCTGTCCCTTTCGGCGCCCTCGGGAACCCCAATTAAACGTAGGTTTTTCTTCCTCAGGCTGTCGTTTATTTCCCTTAATCTATCTTCATGGTCTTTTAATTGTTTGTCTCTTTTTTCCTCAGTTTCCCTCTTTGCTATCAACTTGTCTTCTATGTCACTCACTCGTTCTTCCACCTCGTTAACCCTCGTCGTTAGGACTTCCAGTTTGGATTGCATCTCATTCAATTGATTTTTAATTTCTGCCTGATTAGCTCTAAATTCTGCAGTCATGAAGTCTCTTGAGTCCTTTATACTTTTTTCTAGAGCCACCAGTAGCTGTATAATAGTGCTTCTGAATTGGCTTTCTGACATTGAATTGTAATCCAGATTTTGTAACTCTGTGGGAGAGAGGACTGTTTCTGATTCTTTCTTTTGAGGTGAGGTTTTCCTTCTAGTCATTTTGCTCAGTGCAGAGTGGCCAAAAGCAAATTGTATTGGGAAAAAGAGAAAAAGAGAGGAGAGAAAGAAGGAAAGAAAAGAGAAAGAGAAAAAAAAGGGAAGAAAAGAAAAAAAAACGAGAAAAAAAAAAAAAGAAGAAAAAGAGAAAGAAAAAGAAAGGAGAAAAAAAAGGGGGTGGGGGAAGGAAACAAATCAAAAAGCAAAACAAAACAAAAACAAAAACAAAAACAAAACAAAACAAAACAAAAAAAAAAAAAAAAAAGAACCAAAGGGGAGTATCTTCTGATTCTGTGTTCTTTAAGTCCCTTGGCTTCTCCTGGAAGTTGTCCGTCTAGCTGATCTTCTGGGGGAGGGGCCTGTTGTGCTGGTTTTCAGGTGTTAGCAGTTGGGGGAGCTGCTGTGCCCCTGCCTGGTGCAGGGCTCGGTGGGGGTTGTTTACCCCGTGAGGCCGCAGGAGGAACAGCCCCAGTGGCGGGGCAGCTCTGGAAACCTGGATTCAGCTCCGGCAGGAACTCCGTCTGCAGGGCCTGGAGGCTCCGGGGCGGGGCCGCTGCTCTGCTCAGCTGGGGCAGGAGCGTCCTCGCTGTCCTGGGCCCTCCCGGCCTCTGCCTGTCCCGGGGGAGGCCGGATCCTGGGCTGTGTCCCGGCGCCCTGTGCTCCGGGGCCTGCGCTGGTGGATTCGCGCTCCCGGGCCGCGCAGCCCCCTCCGCGGAGCCGCCGCCCGAGCCCCTCCGAGCTGCTCCTGGAACCGCGCAGCCCCCTCCGCACGGAGCCTCTTCCTCTGCCCGAGCCCCTCCGAGCTGCTCCCGGGGCCGCGCAGCCCCCTCCGCGGAGCCGCCGCCCGAGCCCCTTCAGCTGCTCCGGGTCCCGCCGGGTCCCGCCGTGCGCGCTGCAGCCCTTAGGGAGCTCGGCGCACTCTCCTGGGCGCGCAGTTGCTCTGTTAGTGTCCCCGGGAGCCCGAGGGCATCCCCGCCCTCCTGGGTCCTGCTCCACCTCCCCGCGAGCCCCTTTCCCCCGGGAAGGTCGGTGCAGCTCCTGCTCCTCCGGGACGGGGCTCTCCTGTCCTGGGGACACTCGCCCCGGCCTCAGCCCGGCTCCTCGCGGGCCCCTCCCCCTTGGAGGCCTTTGTTCCTTTACTTCTTTTTCCCCGTCTTCCTGCCTTGATAGAAGCGCGAACTCTTCTCACTGTAGCATTCCAGCTGGTCTCGCTTTAAATCTCAGGCCGAATTCATAGATTTTCAGGATGATTGGAAGGTTTTCTAGGTAGTTTGGTGGAGACAGGTGATTTGGGGACCCTACTCTTCCGCCATCTTGCTCCTCCCCCCCGTAAAAAGAATGTTTAACAGCATTCCTACCCACTACTCACTACATGCCTGTAGCACCTCCCATTCTGTTATGATGACCCAAAACGTCTCCAGTTGTGGGGGTAGGGAGGGTAAAAATCATTCCCAGTTGACAATCCCTGTTTCAGACCAAGGATACCATTAATTGATTGATCTAGGAGTCCTATGTCTTTAATTTCCTCAAGCATGCTGTGTTCTTTCTGTGAGCTCAAAACCTCACACACACACACGCACGCACGCACACACACTGTGCTTTCTGCCTAGAACACTTTACTCCTTCCTTGATTGAACCACCCTAATATCTCCCATTCCATTCCGACGTTTTCATTCTGGGGTAGATGCCCCTCTGTTATCTCATGGCACCCAAACCATTTCCCATTGATACAAATCACACTGTATGGTAATTTCCTGTTTACTTATCTGTAAACCCCACTAGTGTGTAAGCTCTGTAAGGATAGCACCTGTCCTGCTCCTTATTGTATTAAAAAAGTTCAGACATTTAGGGATGCCTCGGTGGCTCAGTTGGTTAAGTGTCTGCTTTTGGCTTAGGTTATGATTTTGAGGTCCTGGGATCGAGCCCCACATGGAGTTCTGCACTCAGCGAGGAGTCTGCTGATCCCCTCCCCGTGCTCCTGTATGCGCATGTGCTCACATTCTCTCTCTCTCTCTCTCTCTCTCTCATAAATTAATAAAATCTTTAATTATAAACATTAAATTAATAATGAAATTTTTCATTAATAAAATCGTTTTTTATTTGGCACCAAAAAAACTGATCAAAATATACTTGTTGAGTTGGTGAATGAATGAGAGAAATTTTTAGCTAGGCCAAGAGGGAAATGGTCAGCCAGGATTGAATGACAATTAGACTGATTCGTTATGATTTTGATAAGATACCAAATGTCAACATATAGAAATCACCTCTCAAGTACTAGGAAAAGTGCTCAACAGACATCCCTGACTCTTCCTTGTACATAGCTAACTATTGCTCCATCTATTTCCTTTTCTCAATTTCTGCCTTCCATGTATCCTTATTTCTCATTGGTGTGAAGAGAGGAAATGGTATGCAAATTGGAAATTGGCTGATATTGTCTTGTTTACAGACTATTTGGTAATTAAGAAAGCTTTTTCCCCCCCTTTGGTGGACGTCCCCAAATACTTTGACATAAAAGAACTGAGATGAGCTTGGTGGCGCTATAGGAGCTGGACCTTCCAACAGTACCCCAGCCCAGCAGAGCTGTGGAGACAAAACTCCCCACATAGAATCATGGGGGTAATGGTGCTATCCCAGGAGATCTAGAAGGCAAGACACCAAGCCATAAAGTATTATTCTCAAGACTTAAGATATAATGGAAGTTGATTTGACAGTTTTTGGACTTGTTTGGGACCTGTCACTCTCTTCTTCCTTCTGAATACTCGCTTTTGTAATGGGAATGTCTATCCAATACCTGTCTTACCACTGTGTTTTTGAAGCACAAAACTTATCTGGTTTCACAGGTTCACAGCTGGAGAGGAATTTTTCTCAGGATGAACTGTATCTCGAATCTCGCTCATATCTTATTTAGATGATATTTAGATGAGACTTTGGACTTTAGACTTTATACTTGATGCTTGAACAAGTTAAGAGTCTTGGGGTTATTGGGATGGATTGAGTGTATTTTGTATGTGGGAAGGATATGAATTTGGGGGGGAACGGCCAGGAACAGAATGCTATGGAGTGGATTGTGTGCCCCCAAATTCATATGTTGAAGCCCTAGCCCCCAATGTGATGGTATTTAGAGATGGGACCTCTGGGAAGTAATTAGGTTTAGATGAGATCATGAGGGTGGGACCCTAATACGATAGCACTGCTGGCTCTGTAAGGAAAGAATGCTTCTCTCTTTCTGCCTCCCTGTCTTCTCCCTTTCTCCCTGTCTGTGCACCAAGGCCTTCCATGTGAGCACACAGTTAGAAGGCAGCCATCTGCAAGTCAGGAAGACATCTCTCACCTGAACCAAACCACGCTGGCACTTGATCTTGGACTTCCAGCCTCAAGAACTATGAGAAAAATAAATGTCTGTTTTTTAAGTCTATGATATTCTGTTATGGCAGCCTAAGCTGACTAAGACAAGTCCACACGAAGGACACTGGCTTCTTCTCAAAAGTTTATTATGATCCCCAGTGATGCTTTCTAATCTAAACCTTAATGCTTTTACCTCCAAGTACCCATTGGACTTAAAAAAATTCAGTATTGTCTTCTATGCAAACCAGCTTCCCTGCTCATGGCTGTAATTCCCTTGGTGACACTACTATTCTCTCAGGTATCTGAGCTCAAATATGTGGTTATGTTTGTCTTCTCTCTCAGAAGCCCCCACAATGAATTTCCCCCCATCAAATATTCTTTATTCCATCCTTTTGTAGTGATAGGCATAGAGGTCCAAGATATGTTATTATATTTCATCAATTCTAAGAGACACCGCCGTTTCATGTACCACTAAGGAGGTGAAAACCCTGAGAATTAAGCTGTAATGCAGTATTAATTGTAAAATGCATCCCAATTACAAAGATGTTGAAATATGAAAAATTGGCTTCACAGAATTAGTAAAATGATGCACGGTGGAAAAATGAAGGACACTGCACTATACAGAGCATGATACCTATGTCAGTCAGGTCCCAGCAGGAAATTGATGATCCACCAAATTAGGATAATGTGAAGAGGGTTTTTTATGAAGCAGTTAATTACCAAGATGCGAGTGGGTCATAGCATTACCAACAAGGAATAGTGTAGGAACCTGCATCTAAGCAACAGCACCGTTGCTTCCACTCCTAGGGCCACATGGATGAGAAAAGGGAAAAGTGAGAAGGATTGGGAAGGAGACAAATCCTGTGGAGTGGGTTGAACTGAGAGAAGTTTCTTCTATGGAGGGATGCGGCACAGGTGAAGTGTCCTTGCAAGGAGGGAGCCCGGAGATAACGGTTCCTATGTAACTCACTTCTCTAATCTGCCAAAACCTCCCATTGGCTGAACCCTCTTGAAAGCCAGAGGAGGGGGCAAGAGAACTTGGGTGATGTCATCCGTACGTTTCAGTCTGCCTAAGAAAAGAGCAGGGTGGAGGAGGATGAAAAACAGGTATGTAGATGCAAAAGAAGATACCTTATAAAATCTCATGTGTACAGTGAAAAGAAAACATACATATTTAAATACAAACATACTTACATTTTCACCCTGGAGGAAAACAAAACTGTTAACAATGAACTGTATGGCCACATGAGATTCAGGGGACTTGGATTGGGGACTTTTATTCTTCATATAGACTCTTCTGGGCTATGTGAAGTTTTTATGATAAATACTTATTATGAAGATTTTATTTATTTGAGGGAGAGCAAGAGAGAGAGCATGAGTGGGAGTTGGGGCATAGGGAGGAGCAGACTCCCCACTGAGCAAGGAGTTGGACATAGAGCTCGATCCCAGGACCCTGGGATCATGACCTGAACCCAAGGCAGACAGACACCCAACAGACTGAGCCACCCAGGTGACCCTTTTTGTTTTATAGTGTAAAGAAAAAAAAAGTCAGCTAATGAAAAATAGTCCCATTTTTATAACTTTTTATACCTATACTTATACCTTTCTCTCCATTTCCATTGCTGTAATCCTAGTCTAGAAGATAATATCCTTACACCAGTTTTAAGTACTGTCTCTCATTTGAACACCTCTGTTTTAGTTTTCTTTTTCTTTTTTTGAGTATGATTGGCACCCAATATTCCATTAGTTTCGGGCGTACAACATAGTGATTCAACAACTCTACCCATTTTGCTATGCTCACCACACAGTGGTGTATTATGATACCATTGACTATAGTCCCTACGTTGTGCCTTTCATTCCTGTGGCTTATTCATTCCATAGCTGGAAGCTTCTATCTCCCCTTTGCCTGCACCCATTTTGCCCATCCCCTCACCACCCCTCCCCTCTGACAACTGTCAGTTGTCTGTATTTATAGGTCTGATTCTGCTTTTTCTTTTTTTTAAGATTTTATTTATTCATGAGAGACACACAGAGAGAGAGAGAGGCAGAGACACAGGCAGAGGGAGAAGCAGGCTCCATGCAGGGAGCCCGATGTGGGACTCGATCCTGGGACTCCAGGATCACGACCTGGGCCAAAGGCAGGTGCTAAACCACTGAGCCACCCAGGGATCCCTGTTTGTTTTTTCATTTTGTTTTTTAGCTTCCACATGTAAGTGAAATCATATGATATTTGCCTTTCTCTGTTTGACTTAACTCACTTAGCATAATAATACCATCTAGGTCCACCCTTCTTGTTGCAAATGGCAAAATCTTACCCCTTTTTTGGCTGAGTAATATTCTTCTGTGTGTGTGTGTGTGTGTGTGTGTGTGTGTGTGTACAAATCTTTACCCATTCATCTATCGATGGACATTGGGTCGCTCCCATATCTCGGCTATTGTAAATAATGCTTCAGTAAACACAGGAGTGCATACATCTTCTCGAATTTGTGTTTTCATTTTCTTTGCATAAATACATACAGTTTGCTTACTCTAATTAATCTTGAGTATGTTGAGTAGGACTGCCAGAATTGTGTTTACTCATTCATTCATTAATTAGAATGTTATTATTGATCAACTAGTATATGCTGGGTATTATTCCAGAAGCACAGGCTCCTCTGGTGAAGTAAAGGAGATACATTCTCCACCTCATACAGGCGAATTGGAAAGATGGATGCTAATTTTTTTTTTCAAATCACATCAACAAAGGTGCAATTTTAACCTAGACATGGGAAATTTTAGCCACGACAAGGGAAGCATTCTACAGGGAGTGATAATTAAGCTAAAATCTGGAGGATGAGTGGGGTTTACTCAGGAAATTTGGGGAAGGAATATTTTTTCAAGCAGGAGGAATAGCATACATAATGTTCTGTGGTGTGAGCACAGTTGGCATATTAAAAAAAAAAAGGCAAGCAAGCTGTGTGGCTTAAGCATTGACTTGACAAGGAGCTTGCTGAGCATTTTGTGGATGATGTCGTGAGGGGTCAGTCCATGTAAGCTTTTATAGTCAATTCCAAGGATGTTTCTATTTATCTCAATATCAATGGAAATCCTTTGAAATATTTTTCTTAAACCCAGCTTTCATTATATTTGTGGTTTAGCATAGGCTCCCTAAATCTTTCTAGATAACATCTATACTTATACCTTCCAATTATCTATAATCTGGCTTTACTGACATATGGAAATAGATGGCTCACTGGTTTCCCATAAGCCTTTATTTTCATTCAATATCTACTGAGAACTACTGTTGTGGAAGGCACTGTCCTAGGCATATAAGATAAATCAGTGAGCAAAATAAAGATCTCCGCCCTCATGAGACTTGCATTGTAACCACACTTGAGTCAGTTTGACGTGCATACTGTTCAATACAAATGCCACAATTACCTGTGCAATTTGAGGATGTGAAAGCCCAAAAAATTACTAAAGGATTCTAGTTATGTTAGATGGGTATTTTGTTGCAGATAACTAAGGTCTGCTGTAGCTGGCTTAGGAAAAGGGAGAAGGATTTATTATAAGAACAGTGGGGCATCTTCTAGAACCAGGAATGGTCTTTCTCTTCCTCTTGTCTTTGCTACATTGCACATCTGCTTGATTCCTTGATCTTGATACAGACCAGCTCTTTTGTGCACAGCTCTTAGGGTTTACAGCTCTTTTATCAAAATCATGGGGGAAGGGGTGGTTCTCATTTTCGGGTCAGGCACTCAAACCTGGGACCAAAAATTGTGGTAAAAGAAAATGGGGTGATATTGTGGAAGCATGGCTGCTCTCTCTGTAACCTTGTATACTGAAGAGGGGAGTGAGGCACAAGAATAAAGGAAAATTTTTGGAAAACAAGAGATTTGGGGAATGGTTCAGCAGGTGCATTTGTGTCTCCTGTACTAATATAACCACTTCTTTAGATGTGAGGAAACAGATCTAGAGAGGGACAGGAATTCACTAAGATGATAGAGTGGAGCCGAGTGCTCTCTTTTCAGGCTTCCTCACTTTGTTCCCCTCTCCTGAAATTCCTTTATAGTCTTCAATGTGACTTTAAAGGTCTGTCCCTTCAACATTATAGGATCTTCTTTCCCCTTTTTCAAGTTTTGCAAGCCTTACATTTTATACATTTATAGCATCATGTTACAGAGATTTATCTTCTACATATTTTTGTTGACCATTCTCTTTGGTTACACTCACTAACATGACCTGAACCTTCTCCCTTTCTGTATAATCTTGTAACATGCTACAATCTGCAAGAGTAAGACTGACTTTTACAGTATTCGTTGGTTGCATTGTAGGTTGACTAATTCCGAATGATACCTACTGATGTGCCTTAATCTTACCAGTAATGTGTGCATAATATTACAAAACACATAGTTTCAGTGAATTTGTGTGGAAAGCACAACCATTTTTGGGGTCAGATACTTTTGGTTTCAGCCTATATTGCCTATGTGATCTGTGCCTATGTGATCTTGTGCAGGTTACTTAGCTCTCTGTCATCACCTATTTCAAAGGTTTACTGCAGAGACTGAGAAAATACCTTCATGTATTCCTTCCTTCAACAAATGTGTAAGTGCCAACCATGCACCGAGTATTTGGTGGGATCCCAAGGATGAGGCAATAAACAGAAACAGGCAAATGTTCCTGACTAAATGTTCTTTACATGCAACTTGGTCCGTAATACAATCTCAACAAGCCAAACTTTCTTATTCCCCTCTAGAAAAGTTGTCTGTAGCTACATCATATTATTCCTTTTTTTTTTTTAAAGAATAGAGCCTTTGCAAACCTGAGAGTCTTGTCTTTTACTGATCTTGATCACCTTTTCTTTGCATTTCATGTATATAGACTGAATTTACATTCATAGGCTGTCATCTAGGTGTCCTACATCTTCCCATGCAGATGGGAAGAAATGTATTTCTGCATTTATTTTCTTAAAATTAAATTTGATTTCATAAATGATATGTCTTTGTTGAAGGAATTTTAAAGTGCAAAGGAAATCAAAGAAGAAATTATAAATGTATCTATCGTTTCACTATGAAGGCCTACTACTCTATTGAGGAGATACTACTGGTATTTGGTGTCTTTTTTCATCATCTTTTGAACTGCATTCATATTGAGGTCTGTATTAGCCCTACTTTGTCTCTGCTATGCCTGTATTTTCAAACAATATTAACATTTCTTACATATTTAGGTTTTGGTAATGCAAGCCATGATTGACTCTATGTCTGCACAAACACATTCTCAGTGCATTGACCTGTCTCTGACTTCTGGATAATCAACAGCTCTTTGTATTTATATTATATTTAGTATTTGAGATTTGAACAGATATTGATAATTTGATTAACATGAATGTCCACACAGAGAATGAAACACAGATCTCTTTCTTTATAATGGGAAAGCGGGAAATGACTTTATGAAATATAAGTCTAGCTTATTGACTATTCAGTAATTAATGGCTGGTAAATTGAGCCAAAATACTGGGTAATTTCAAATAAGAAATAGCATACTTGATTGTATGTGAGTATAGCATATAAGCTTATCCAATTTAAAACAAGTCTCATTTTGTTAACTTTCTATACTGAGTGTAATTTACTCAGTTTTGTCCCTCTGGTACCAGCATCTTTTAACTCTTTATCTCCCAAATCATCAAACCTACATAAAAGTCGAGTAAATAATATTACTATAATAAACTCCCATGTATCCATTAACCAGTTTCAACAATTACCAGCATTTTACCTTGTATCACCTAGTCTTCCCACTTTTTTGGGGAGAATATTTTAGATTAAATTCCAGACATCACATCATTTAACTTGTAAATACTTCTGTATGAGTTGCTAACTTCTAAGGACTTTTGGCATGCCCGTTATGTCATTATCACATCTAACAAAATAATACTTAAAATCATGTAATGTTCAGTTCATGTTTAATAACCATAATTGTCTCAAAAATGTCTCTTTACAGTTGATTTGCATTAGATTTATCTTGTCTCATTTATTCTGAAATTGTCCCCCGATACCTCTTTATCATATAATTAATTTATCAGAGAAAAACATGTCCTTTGTCCTGTAGAATGGCTCACATTCTGGTTTTGACTGTTATCTTGTGGTTTGCTTATCTTGTATTTTCTGCAAACTATGAGTTAGATCTGGAGGCATGATTAGATTCAGGTTAAATTCTTTTTATATGAGTACTTCATATGTGGTTTTGTGTACTTTCTCTTGCAAGAAATCATGAGACAATTAATATCTGGATATCCCATTTTTAGTGATGTCAAGATTCATCAATGCCTTCAGGTATATCGGTCTGATCTCTCCAACATAAAGTTCCCATGAATATTTCATCTGATGGTCTTAACAACAATGATGATGATGGCTTTGCTCCATTATGTTATTCAGGGTTGCAAAAGTGTTTTTCCTAATACCATCCTTCATTCTTCCTTTATTACCTAGAATCCTGTTGTAAAAGATAAATGTGTTTTTTCAACTATTTGGATACCCTGAGGTTGCATGCGAAAGGTAAGGTAAATGTTTACTTCTCTCCCTCTATTGATCTGTATAGTAATGAGTTGTCTACAATCTCCAAAGGTGTCCAATGAGTTATTATTTAGTACTATGAACTCAAAGATGTTTATGTATCTGATATTTATCAATATAATGCACTTATCTTTCTTGATAATCAAGTCCCATCGTGGATCAGTAGAAACCCATTAGAGTTGGCTTCTGTGGGCAACAGAGCCTTAACTCTAGTAATCAGGGTCTGAAAAATTTTGGTATCAATATTTAATTGCACACATGGAGGAATTGTACTCACGGAGGCCTTTTGACTCAGGAGTTCTGTGAAGATTACAAAAGTATCAGTTGAGAATGGCTAATGCCCTGTTCTGGAATGAGAAACAGGATGTAGAGGGAGTTCTAATTCTCATTCCCTGGTTCTTCCTTAGTAAGGAATTGCTGATAACCCTAATCAGTATGACTAAGGGAAGGGTTATAGTTTCATATGGGCCCTACCTGGTCTGTGTGTCCTATTGTCGCTGTCCTACTCATACTTAGTAATGTGGGTTTCCGGGGATATTATTGCTAAGTTTTATGTTTTTGCTTATGTACTGGCTAAGAATGAAACTCTTATCATTTGAATTTTTATCAATTGTATAAAAGGCTTGGTTCTATCTCTGGAGATATGCTGCTGCAGCTCTGTATTTCAAATCAGCATACTAAGTAACCATATTTGCACTTTTTTGGTGGCTCCACTGCTTTCTATGTGACCAGAGTTTTTTGAATTTTGGCAATTGAAGGCTCTTTTTTTTCTTTTTGGTAAGAAAAATGTCCTCTATTATGAGCTTGATGTAAAGACGAGTTTTCTATGGGTTTGCTGGCAGCACGATTCAACAGCTTTCTGCCATCAATTATCTGTCACTAATTTAATCCATTTACATTTCATAAATGCACAGATTGCAAGGTCATACAGTCTTGTACCTTAACTTATTTAGGCTATATATGATTTCACTGTAAAATTAACTTCATCTGAAAATCCATTTCTTTTTTATTTTATTTATTCATGAGAGACACAGAAACAGAGGCAGAGACATAGGCAGAGAGAGAAGCAGGCTCCATGTAGGGAGCATGATGTGGGACTCGATCCCAGGACTCCAGGATCATGCCCTGGGCTGAAGGCAGGCACCAAACTGCTGAGCTACTCAGGCATCCCCTGAAAATTCATTTCTAAAAAGTTTTTTTCTTTTATCCTGGAAATGGTCATGACCAGGAGTCAAAACACTAGAGCCCATGGGCCAAATCCGGCTACTATCTGATTTTGTTAAAAAAAAAAAAAAGTTATATTGGATGGAATACAGTCATATTCATCCATTTACACATTATCTATGGCTGCTTTGATGCTGTAAGGGCAAAGTCAAGTATTTGTGATAGAGAATATATGGCCTGCAGTGCTGAGAATATTTACTATCTCAACATTTGTAGAGAAAGTCTTCTAACCTGCTTACATCTAATGAAATTTGCTCTGTGTGTATTCATAACAATATTTTTCTCAGGAAGCTGCTATGGAATTATCACTAAATAAGGAAAAGGGAAATTATTTTGCTCAGATATAATCCTTGCAGTGTTAGAAAGAAAAGAGACTTTTTTGTCTGTTTTGTTTATTGTTCTATATCCATTTCATAGTAGATCAGTAATCATTGGTTGAGGGGGTAAATACATGGATGGATTATAGTTTAATGTCTTTGGTAATTAACCAAACACAAGAAACCTACATTAGATTCCTATTTCTATAACTGTAGTGATTGTATGACTACCATTGAAGACTATAAAATTGATCAAAAACTAAGCAGCCTAGCACATATTAACAGTATTTTGTACATAACTCTTTCAGATAACACTTATTAAATACTAACTTGCTTATATTGAAGAACAGTTGAGATTAGATATCCATTTTCCTTGTTTCTGTTTCTGGTGAAAAGTTACCTTCCTGAAACATTACTTGGTTGAGCGTTTGCCTTTGGCTCCGGGCATGATCCCAGGGTCTTGGGATGGAGTCCCGCATCGGGTTCCCACAGGGAGCCTGCTTCTGTCTCTGCCTATGGCTCTGCCTCTCTTGTGAATAAATAAACAAAATCTAAAAAAAAAAAAAAAAAAAAAAAAAAAACTCTTTTCAGCTCCTATTAATTTACAACCAGGTTATGTTAGAGACCTCAGTATTTATCCTGTGTAAAGCTCACAATTCAAATGCATATAATATAGAATGTGGAGACTAAAAGTACACAGGTTTTGAAGATTTGTGACATTAGACTAGGCATTTGACCTTTTTAGTCTCAGTTGCCTCACCTGTAAAGTAGGGTGTAACAACAGTAACAAACTCACTGAGAGTATAAAAATAAGTTTAAAAAATAAATAAAAATAAGTTAATACAAGTAGAAAAAGTCACTTGGCACATAGAAATCACTTGATGAGTGTTGGTTATTATTATTACCAAGCTACTCAAATATTTATTGCATAAATAAACTATATACAAACATTAAACTATATACAAACAATGATCTTGTTCCTCTCATCCAAACCTACCTCAGTTATTTCTGCAAGTTCTCAAATAAGGATTTTTCACAAGGAGGGCAGCCCCAGTAGTGCAGCGGTTTAGTGCCGCCTGCAACCCGGGGTGTGATCCTGGAGACCTAGGATCGAGTCCCACGTCTGGCTCCCTGCATGGAGCCTGCTTCTCCCTCTGGCTGTGTCTCTGCCTCTCTTCTCTCTCTCTTTCTGTGTGTGTGTCTCTATGAATAAATAAATAAAATCTTTTAAAAAAATAAGGATTTCTCACAAGGAATCAATCACAAGTCTGACTGTCAGCTGTATTCACACATAGTATCCACCTTGATCTTGCTTTCTTGTTCTATTTCCAATTTTTTTTTAATCCACTGCTACAAAAGCCTCCTAGAGAAATTCACTGTCACTACCTTCCATGGGCATGTCTATGCCTATGTCTCTGTCAAGCATTGTCATCTCAGGAGACTCCCAGAGAATTAAATCAACAAGGTGCCCATGTATTGTTTGGTTCTATGCTGGGCACTCCATGGAGGGAGATCAACTCCGAGATACATTTTTAAATTTTAATTCCAGGATAGTTCACATACAGTGTTATATTAGTTTCAGGTGTACGATATAGTGATTGGACACTTCTATACATTACTCAGCATTCGTTATGATAAGTGTACTCTTTAATCCCCACCCTTTCTTTCACCCATTCCCCCACCCACCTCCCCTCTGGTAACCATCAGTTTGTCACCTCTTAACTATATTAAGAGTCTGTTTCTTGGTTTATCTCTTTCTCTTTTTTCCCTTTGCTCATTTTTTTAATTTCTTTTTTTAAGTTTTTATTTAAATTCCAGTTAGTTAACACAGTGTAATATTAGTTCCAGGTATACAATATAGTGATTGAACACTTTCATCAGACACCTGGTGCTCATCACAAGTGCAGTCCTTAATCACCATGACCTATTAACCTCCCCACCCACCTGTCTTCTGGTAACCATCAGTTCTCTATAGTTTAGTCTTTTTCTTGGTTTGCCTCTCTCTCCCCTTGCCCCTGGCTTTTGCTCGTTTGTTTGGTTTCTTAAATTTCGCATATGAATGAAATCATATAGTATTTATCTTTCTCTGCCTTCTTTTTTTTAAGATTTTATTTATTTATTAGAGAGAGAGAGAGACTGCTCATAAACGAGGGTGTGAAGCAGGGTAGGGGCAGAGTGAGAGCAAGAAACAAACTCCCTGCTGAGCAGGGAGCCCCATGTGGGGCTCAATCCCAGGACCATGGGACCATGACCTGAGCCAAAGGCAGATGTTTAGCCGACTGAGCCACCCAGGTGCCCCTCTGACTGACTTATTTCACTTAGCATTATACTTTCTAGCTCCAGCCATGTCATTGCAAATGGCAAGATTTCATTTTTGATGGTTGAGTCATATTCCATTGTATATATACACCACCTCTTCTTTATCCATTCATCAGTTGATGGATATTTGGGCTGTTTCCATAATTTAGCTATTGTAGATATTGGTACATTAAATATTAGGGTGCATGTATCCCTTTGAATCCGTATTTTTATATCCTATGGATAAGTACCTAGTAGTGCAATTGCTGGATTGTAGGGTATTTCTATTTTTAACTTTTTGAGGAAACTTTGTACTGGTTTCCAGAGTAGCTGCACAAATCTGCATTCCTACCAACATTGCAAAAGGCTTCCTTTTTCTCTACATCCTCACCAACAGCTCTTCTTCTTTGTTGATTTTAGCTATTCTGACAGGTGTGAGGTGTTACCTCATTGTAGTTTTGATTTGCATTTTCCTGATGATCAGTGATGTTGAGCATCTTTTCATAGGTCTATTGGCCATATGGATATCTTCTTTGGAGAAATGTCTGTCCATGTCTTCTGCCCAATTTTTAATTGGATTGTTTGGTTTTTTGGGTGTTGCATTGCATCAGTTCTTTATCTATTTTGAATAGTAACCCTTTATCCTATATGTCATTTGTAGATATCTTCTCCCATTATGAGGGTTGCCTTTTAGTTTTGTTGATTGCTTCCTTTACTGTGCAGAAGCTTTTTACTTTGATGTAAGCCCAATAGTTTATTTTTGCTTTTGTTTTCCTTGCTTCGGGAGACATATCTAGAAAAATGTTGCTATGGCTGATGTCAGAGAAATTACTGCCTGTCTTCTAGGATTTTTATTGTTTCAGGTTTCATGTTTAGGTCTTTAATCCACTTTGAGTTTATTTTTGTGTATGGTATAAGAAAGTGGTCCAGCTTTACTCTTTTGCATGTAGCTGTCCAGTTTTCCCAACACCATCTGTTGAAGGGACAGAGATACGGTTTTGACCTGGACCCTGGAATGACTCTACTTGTCCCAGATTCTCACAAAATACCTCTTGAATTATTACTTTATAGCAATAATTTATAGTGGCCTAAGTGTCTAGATGTTAAATATTGTCTTTTTAAATATGCTAAAGCAGATCAACAAAGTTTGATCTACCTGCCCAGGTTCTTGTTCCTATTTTATACATATGATCCATTGGAAGGTAGGTTTTAGGGGTACCTGGGTGGCTCAGTGATTGAGCATCTGCCTTTGGCTCAGGGCATGATCCCTGGGTCCTGGGATCGAGTCCCACATCGGGCTCCCCGCGGGGAGCCCACTTCTCCCTCTGCCTATGTCTCTCTGTGTCTCTCATGAATAAATAAATAAAATCTTAAAAAAATAAAATAAAAGGAAAGCAGTTTCTATTTCACTATTGTAGTGGCGGGATGGAACAAGAATGAGGAATATGTTGGTTGAGAGGACACCTACCTCTCTGGGAGGATCTGGAGGAAGTCTTTTAGCTTAAATTTGCTAATTGTAGATCTGTGTATGGCCAAAGTGTATCTCTTCAGCACACATAGATGGTGGCTAAGAATTAACCTTGACCACTGTAGGCTCCAGCCCTACAAGAAGTTATGTTGGCATGAACTGGTCTTGAGAAGGCCTTCCAGCTGAGTTGAACTAATTTGCTATATTATAACTGAGAAATATCTTCCCTTCCCACTCACTGTGCCTCAGTAGCTAGTGGCCCAGCATTGCCTATGAGACTGTGGCAGATGGACATGTAGAAATGGTGAAGGAACTCATTATAGTTGACTAACAAGTAGAAGGAACTTTCTATGCCCATAAATGAGCAGGTGGTGTAATTATTTCACCTTTAAGGGGAAATTAGCAGCTTGGAGTAGGGAGGAAGGGAAATTAACGATTTGGAATAGCAGCTTAGTAGAGAAGAGATGGAACACACTAAAGCAAATTCTAGATTAGAATCCAAAAGATACCACGAAAGTATAAATAAAAATTTCTTGGATAAATGCTTGCTGAAATACAAAATACAGTTAGATTCAGGTTAAAAGAATGGATATAGTTAATCTAGAAGACCAACTGGAAGAGGTATTTTACAATAGAGAGCAAAAGTATAAAAATGTTAAAATGAGAATAAGGAGTAAAAACAAGATAACATAAATAGAAGACAGAGCCAGAGAGTCTAACATATAATAATAGAAGCGAGGGAGAGAAGGAAGAACTGATGGAGGAGGAAACATAGAAGCAAAGTATCCCCATGCTGAATTTCAAAAATAAATACACTTAAACAGTAATGATTAAATTATGAGGTATTTAAAACTTACAGAAAATTGTGGAAATTAATGTAATCTGTGTGCCCATCATCTATAGTGAACAGATGTTACTGCTTTGGTATACACTTCAAATATTTTTAAACCAATGTATAAATTTCATATAGTTAAAATTCCTCTCACCATCTTACTCCTCTCTCCTTCTGTAGAGGTGAGCTCTTATCTGAGTTGATATGCATCTTTTTTTTAAAATATTTTATTTATTTATCAGAAAGAGAATGCAAGAGAGAGCATGGGTAGGGGGGCAGAGGGAAAAGGATAAGCAGACTCTCTGCTGAGCAGGGTGCCCCACATGGGGCTCAATCTCACGACCCCAGGATCATATCACTAGAACATACTAAGAGTACAGAGATGTATATAAGTATCTATGAGATTTTAGTATATGACAGTTGTAAGTAGTTCAGTTCTGTCAGAAAAGAATTGTTTTATAGTCCTGGCACAGTTTGCAGTCCATCTGGAAGATAGAGGTAGTAGGTTTTCATCATATAACCCCAAATAATTCCAGTTACATATGTAATTAATCCATAAAATCTTGTAAGAAAATAAAGGAAATTAAGTGTATAGTTTGAGATTCAAGATTTAAATTTCTTAACTAAGACTGGAAATCCAAAGGCTATGAGACAAAGATAAACATACTTGACAATACAATTAGAAAGTTGTGTTGTAGAAATGCCACAAGCAAAAATCATGGACAAGTGATAGAAATGGAAACAATTAAAACATTAAAATAGAGGTGTCTAGGTGGCTCAGTTGGTTAAGCGTCCCACTCTTAATTTTGGCTTGGGTCATGATCTCAGGGTCGTGGGATTGAGCCCCATGTCAGTTTCCACACTGAGCAGGGAGTTTACTTGAGGATTCTCTCTCCCACTCCCTTTGCCTCTCCCTCAACTCTGTCTCACTCAAATAAATAAATCTTTAGAAAAATAAATAAAACACTGCAATATGCAGAGAACTCTTACAAAGTGATATGGAAAAGATAGTACAAAAGGAAAATGGGTAAAAAAAATGATTAATAGACACTTCACAAAACAGCAAATCAATGACCAAACATACATGAAGAGATGATCAAATTTTACTTGTAGTTAAGAAATCTAAATTAAAGTAACTATTAAATACCATTTTGTACCCAATAAGTGGATAATATTAGAAAGATTACCCATTGATAGTAGAGATGTGAAACATTACAAATACTTTAGAAAGCAATTGGGTGATTTATATTTATACTTGCATTAATATTTGCTTTAATATATATATATTTACATTTATATTATTTATATGTCTCCTTTTACTCAATCCCACTAGTGTATAAGGGCATAAGTAATAGGGTATTCAGTATTGTTCACAAAAAATTTTGAAAACAAACTAAATGCCTGTTATTGGAAGAGGGATCAAATAAATTATAACACATCAATAAGATGGGATCGTTCACAGATACTAAAAACATTGAAATAAAGCTATTCTGGATATAACTCCTCACATAAATCTCTCATCAGACTTTCTCCCTCTTCTACCATTTACAAAGCAAAAGCATATAAATGGAAATAAACTGATGTGTGTGTGTGTGTGTGTGTGTGTGTGTGTGTGTGTGTTGGGAGGCAAGCAGAGATGTTCTATAATAGCATCAACTAAACCCCAAATGTGGACTGAGGCTATGAAATCTCACCTGCTGGAGCCAAAAGGGATATTGTCTGTTCAACTGTGGTCCCTTGAAGGTGGTTGTATCTGAAGAGCTTCAAATTATTAGGCATAACTGTGGGAATCCCATCAGATATCGTTAGCAGCTATCACATGGGAATCAAGAATCTGGTCCTTGAGGAAAAGGTATTCAGGGTTTCCATAACCCATGGGGAATTGAACTGTCAGAAAATAAGGTAGGAATAGAGACCAGATTAGCTACGTAAGGATAAGTGCAAGTTACCTCTATGTGTATCCAGAATTGTTGAAGTGCCCTTTGGGCATATTAGATGATGCCATATAATGGTGAAAAGATTTCAAATTATGCCTGTTACTCGGGTATAGGTCTCTGATGTTTCCCATATGGACGGATTGATTTCAGGAGAGCCACAATTGAGGATGTCTAGGGAAGGCACCTAAAACAATCAGATTAAAATAATATGAGGGTAGGTTGAGGTTGAGCAAGGCAGAGGAGAAAATTAACTAGATACAAAGAAGCAGAATGAATTGATGACCTACTTCAGTACCAGTGAATAGCTTCCAACAGTAAGCCTTGACTCTGCATTTAGAGCATATTTGTATTTGGGGGTTTTTAATTTTTTGGGGAACATTGTATGCATTTTCACTTTAGCATGTTTGTCTTTGACTTCCTTTACAGTATACGCTTAAGAAGGCTTCTGGACTAGTCTGTATCACCATACGATTTTTTAGGCCGAAAGTCCTTAGAGCAGATTAATTTCAAAATTCACCTGCATAGCTCAGTATCTGCCTTCAGCTCAGGGCATGATCCCAGGGTCCTGGGATCGAGTCCCACATCGAATGAGTCCCTCCCCTGCCGGGAGCCTGCTTCTCCCTCTGCCTATGTCTCTGCCTCTCTCATGAATAAATAAATAAATAAAATCTTAAAAAAAAAAAAAAAAGAAAGAAAACTAATACAATTTTATAAATCAATAACCAAGCAATCCACAAGGTTATTATGGTTTCCTCATTGCCCTAAGGAACCTAAGTATATTGTATGTGTAAATTATATACTTCAAATCTTGGACAGGCTGTCATATAATAAGTATTTAAGATAATTAGCTTATGTGAAAATATTCAACTTTGACAGCAATCAAATAACAAAGCACAAAAATCAAAATAATAATTGCATTACAGTTTTCATCTCTAATGCTTTTTCTGCCTACTTCTGTTACACCAACTGTGTCTGCTTTTGTCTGGCTGCTAACAATAGTGGGCACTTTTAACATACAAAATACCAGGTTCTAGGGATATAATGTTGCTCAAGGGAACTTAGGTGCTGCTGGCTTATATTCCTGATCCTAAATTTTCTTTTTTTTTTAAGATTTTATTTATTTATTCATGAGAGACACACAGAGAGAGGGAGGCAGAGACACAGGCAGAGGGAGAAGCGGGTTCCCTGTGGGGAGCCTGATGCGGGACTCTATCCCAGGACCCTGGGATCATGACGTGAGCTGAAGGCAGACCCTCAACCACTGAGCCACCCAGGTGTCCTCCTGATTCCTAAATTTATTTGATGCTGTCCGGGCACTGAAATGCTTTGCAAAAGGGAAACAAGTGACAGATAGGAAGTTGGATTATTTCAACTTTTGAGTTAGTACTAAAGCACTTAACACATTTCTAGAGGAGATTAGTTACGAACGCTGAAGAAACAAATGCATCTCTACACATGCCCTTGCACTGGAGCCCCCAGACTGAGATCTACAGGAATAAGAAATTTGGAAGTGCAAACATTTCTAACTTTAATTTCTTTGAACTTTTAATTCGAGGAGATTTCATTTTTGTTCTTTAATTTCTCTCTGGGAAAGAAATAATTGAGGGGGCTTTCGGAGTATTCAAATGTGGGGCATCCTTCATGTTGTAATTATTTGGGCTAATTGCATAATCTCTGGTGAGTTGTATTAAACAATGCAGATAGGCATAATTTGAAATGGAAAATAGAATAAAGATAAAATATTCCACCTAGGGTACAATGTAGCCTTGAAATTAATTTTATTAATGTCTTATTCTGACCCACTTTATAGTCTTCTGAGGACAAAAATTTGAACTGTCTTCATAGCTGGTCCCAGGAAGGTATGTAAAATAGAAGTAGTTGATACTAGAGATGCAGGAGTAGGCTATCTCTTTGGGGTTGGAGCAGTATGCCCTGATATAGTACTAGTTTACTTTCCCAAGGGGAATGGCCACACCATATGCTTCATTACTAAGCTCAATGGGTTAAGACAGTGGTTTTCATCCCTAGCTGCACATTAGAATTATCTGGGGAGTGTTTAAAATGCTTCAACTTTATCCTAGAGCAATTAAATAGGAATCTCCAAGGTTGGGGGTCTAGTGTTACTAAAAACCCCCTGGGTATTTCCAGTACGCATTTGTCTGGGGTTGAGTTACTCAGGAAACAGACTCTGTGACAGAGAACTGCATATTAGGAAGTTTATGGGTAAGTACTCTCAGCCACTACTTGTAAGACAGTAAAGAAGAATCAGGCTGATGCAGTTGAACTTTAGCTGCTATCGTGAAGGTCTCTACCATAGTCAAAGCCACGGGGAGGTCTGGATCCAGGATGGCTCTCCATTTTTGTCACATTGAGGCACAGTGGCTGAGCACATTTATACCCTTATATCTACCCAATTTTGGATTTGGGTTGCCCTCGGGGAATGAGTGTGACCTTGGGAATGAAAGCTCCCTCCACCTGAAAGGAATTACCAAGAGAGACTCAGCTCTAAGCTCTCAGCAGCCAACAGTATACATGTAGTCAGATTCCGGAGCACCTAGCACTTCCCAGGGTGATGAAGTAGTGGAGTTAACCTTTCTGGCCCCATTCGAAAACCCATAGCCCAGACCTCCCTAGCAGAGCAAAGGCATGTGTCTGATTGGTGAAGACAGGGAGGTCTGGTCCCAATACCCAGTGGGACTATGTTAATCAGTAATGGAGTCACAGGGGGAACGTCAAGCATCGTGGGCATGTCTGTCCCTCCTTCTCTCTTACCTTAAATACAGATGCCCTTAAAGAGTATCTACTTTGCTTCCTATCTACCACGTGGCAATGCAAGCCTGCTGTAGGGATGGTCCACACCTGGCAGCCACTATCTAGCTTTTGTGCATGCATATGAATGGCTATGTAAGTTCATATCAGGGGAGGATAGGAGACTCATACATTCTGCAATACATCTTTAACTGCATTTGAGTTGCTATATTGTGACTCCACCTATATTATTATTTTTAAAAAATATTTTATTTATTCATGAGAGACACAGAGAGAGAGGCAGAGACACAGGCAGAGGGAGAAGCAGGCTCCATGCAGGGAGCCCGATGTGGGACTCGATCCTGGGACTCCGGGATCACACCCTGAGCCAGAGGTAGATGTTCAACCACTGAACCATCCAGGTGTCCCAACCGTCTATATTATTCTTGTAATGTTTTCCAATTGTTTAAAAACTAAAGAGGTAGAGAAAAGAAACTAGTCTTCCCCAAATTGTTTCCTCAAAAATCTTAAATAAATTAAACATAAAGGAACAGAATTAAAATTTTAGTGGGTGAATAATCAGGACAATTTGAGGTAGAGTAAATATAACGTAAGAAAAATTGCTGCCAGGTATAATGATGAAGAAAGAAGACAAAATGTGTAGAAATTAGTTTTTATGACATAACCACAGAAATGAAGATAGGGGGAACAGAACGCTGTGTTCATTTATATGCTTACAAATTATAAAATCTAACTGAAGTGGATAATTTTGCCAGAATATATAAGTGACTAAAAATTCTCAAAATGTAGAAAATACTAATACATCAATAACTATGGAAGAAAGTTTAAAGACATAAAAAAAAACAAAACCCTGAAACCAAAAAGCTCTGGGATAGACAGTTTTATGGGTGATTATTCGTGTTATGCTCTCTAAAATATTTGAAATTGTAGAAAAGTACATAAAATTTCTCAATTTGTTTTCAAATTATAATACAAGCTTGAGAGTAGATAATTTTAAAATAAGCACAAAAGCCTAAAGGCCACTTTTAAAGATTTTATTTATTCATCAGAGAGAGAGAGAGCAAGCACGCATGTGCAGAGGGAGGAGCCGAGGGAGAGGTGTAAGCAGACTCTACCATGCGCACAAAGCCCAGCATGGGGCTCGATCTCAGGACCCTGAGATCATGACCTGAGCCGAAACCAAGAGTCCGCTCCACTGAACCACCCAGGCACGCCTACTAGAGACCACGTTTAAAGTAAAATCCTGGGATCCCTGGGTAGCTCAGTGGTTTAGCGCCTGCCTTCAGCCCAGGGTGTGATCCTAGAGATCCCGGGATCAAGTCCCACGTGGGGCTCCCTGCTTCTCCCTCTGCCTGTGTCTCTGTCTCTCTCTCTCTGTCTCTCTCACATGAATGAATAAATAAAATATTTAAAAAATAAATAAATAAAAAATAATGTAGAATCCTAAATAGAAACCTAGAAAATACGAATTTATTACTAATAAGGCTGAAAATATGTGAGTCTTACAAAGCCAGCATCATACCGAAACCATAAAGGTGGTTACAATAACATCAGGATCATTACAACAGTATCTTCTATCAGTTCTAATATTCACTGCTATTCCACAGATTTTAGTCATTGCAGAGAGATGGAACATGGAAGAATAGAAAAAGAAGAGATGGATTATGAGAGCTCATATAACTAGGGAAGCTGAGATAACCGATTAAAATTACAATACTATAAAAATTAATAGATATGATAAAAGCTCAGTAAAGTGGTTGTGTCACACACCCAAACACACACAGATATATCAAGTGAATATATCTACATATCTATATCTGTTTTGGATATATGTATATGTTAGAGATAATACAGAGACATGGATTATATATCTATAAATATAAGCACGCACGTAAACACATATACATACATACACCTATTCCTTTGTGGGGCTTTGGGGGGGTTTTTGTTGTTTTTTTTTTTAAGATTTTATTTAATTATTCATGAGAGACAGAGAGAGAGAGAGAGAGAGGCAGAGACACAAGCAGAGGGAGAAGAAGGCTCCATGCAGGGAGCCCAACGCGGGACTCGATCCCGGGACCCCAGGATCACACCCTGGGCCCAAGGCGACACTAAACTGCTGAGCCGCCCTGGCGTCCCCCATCTATTCTTTTGGATGCAGTTTCGTTCTATGGTCATGCTTAACTGGGGAAACATAATCTAATTGTGGGCTTAAAAAGGGGGAAGTTGGATTTTAATGGACAGCTAGCAGCTTCAACACATGTGATTATATAATGTTATAATATGAGAGATTGTTAATTCTATGTGACTAATAATCTTTTAGAACACATAGTATAAGAAAATCTTTTTTTAAGATTTTTTAAACCTATTTATTCATGAGAGAGAGAGAGAGAGAGAGAGAGAGAGAGAGGCAGAGACACAGGCAGAGGGAGAAGCAGGCTCCATGCAGGGAGCCGGATGTGGGACTTGATCCCGGGTCTCCAGGATCACACCCTGGGCCGAAGGCAAGCACTAAACCGCTGAGCCACCCAGGCGTCCCTAGTATAAGAAAATCTTAATCAGAGTTATTACAAAAATATTATAAATGAACTTAATAAAAGTACACATTTATTTCTCTAAAAGAAGATTATAAGTGGATATGAACAGCTTATTATGCTGGGAAAATGAATAAAGTGGATGTATTAATTATCCTGCATTTACTTCATTGGTAAATAACAATCCAGTTGAAAATCTCTTGCATTTTTTTTTTTAGTTTGACAAAATGATTCTAAAATCTATTGGAAAAAAACCTCAAGATATTTATAGAAAAGAAAAATAATAAGGTGGTACTTAGTTTACGAGATATTAAGGAACCCAGTATAGTTTACAGTATTCAAACTGTTGTAAAAAAAAAAAATGTTGTGACATTGGTATAAGAATTGGCAGGGTCATTGGGGTACCTGGGTGGCTCAGTGGTTGAGCATCTGCCTTTGGCTCAGGTTGTGATCCCAGGGTCCCGGGATCGCGTCCCACATAGGGCTCCCTGCAGGGAGCCTGCTTCTCCCTCTGCCTATGTCTCTGCCTCTCTTTCTGTGTCTCTCATGAATAAATAAAATCTTTTTTAAAAAAAATTGACAGCACCATCAAACAGAACATACAAGCAACTAATATTTGATATCTCAAATTTATCTGCATTTGTCTATTCCTTATCTGGGTATATATCTATACCGGTTAGGCTCTTATGATGTGCTAATTAGTTACTCTATTCATCAATTTATCTGTGATATACAGTTGGTTAGGGTGTAGTAGCAAATGGACCCAAGCTTATAATAGCTCAAAGAATCATTTGTATCTTGTTTATATAATCATCTTAAGTAGAGATTCCAGTTTACTGGTTCCTCTAGTCTATATAAGTCATCTAGTGGCCCAGGCTGACAGAGGTTCTGCGTTTTTCAAAATATGATGTAAGCGGCTTCTAAGGTTCCCTGATTACCACCAACACACATTAGCCAGAGGCAGGAAGAGCATGGAGGAGGTTTGGTGGGCCACATGTGGAAATTTCTTGTATCACATCCACACCTGTTACTCTGGAGACGACTTAGACTCATGGCCATGCCTACCTGGCCGAGCAGCAAGGGAAAAGTAACTTAACTGTGGGCTTAAGGACGGGGAGAGTGGGTTTTGTTGGAAAGATAGTAGCTTCTGCTACACACGTTATCTCCCTTTTAAATCCACATATAACATTACAATCCAGGACTATTATTCCCATTTTATATGCTGGGAACTGACGCACAAAAAATATAGGGATCGTGTCCACAGTTGCATGACTGTTAAATGGTTGGCCTAGTAATCCAATCCAGTTTACCAACTTCAGAGTTTATGCACATTGCTATTACCACTACTACAACTGCTACTATAACCACCACCACCACCTCACTACTGCTACACACACACTCACACACACACGTACACATGTGTGCATATATTAAGTTTATGAGAAATGTATTAAAAATCATACAGAATTAAGGCCTATTCAATAACTAAATGAACTATTTGAAAACAAAAATATAGATAATCCATGTACTTTATAACAAAATCAGGTAGATCAAATAATTTAATGTAGATCAAACCATGGGACCCTTGAGTAGCTCAGTGCTTAAGCGTCTGTCTGCCTTTGGCTCAGATCATGATCCCAGGGTCCTGGGATTGAGTCCTGCATCAGGCACCCCCAGGGAGCCTGCTTCTCCCTCTGCCTATATGTCTCTGCCTCTCTCTGTGTGTCTCTCATGAATAAATAAATAAAATCTAAAAAAAAAAAAGGAAAATCAAATCATTTACAACTAAATAACGGGGGTGCCTGACTGGCTTGGTCAATGGAACATGTGTCTCTTGATCTCAGGGTTGTAAGTTCAAGCCCCATATTGGGTGTAGAAATTACTTAAAATCTTTAAAAATAAAATAAAAAATAAAAGGCATATTAGTGACAATTGATCAGCTCTCTAGAATTTTATTTTTATTTTTTAAAGTTTTTATTTAAATTCCGGGTAGTTCCCATACAGTGTGATATTAGTTTCAGGTGTACAATTTAGTGGTTCAACACTTCCATATAATGCTTGCTGCTCCTCACAGGTGCACTCCTTAATCCCCATCACCTATTTAACCCATGTCCCCCCTCCCTTCTGGTAACCATCAGGTTGTTCTCTATAATTAGAAGTCTGTTTCTTGCTTTGACTCTCTTTCATCTTTTGCCTTTGCTTCTTTTGTTTCTTAAATTCCACATGTGAATAAAATCATATGGTATTTGTCTTTCACTTAACATAACACTCTATATTTCCATCCATGTCATTGCAATTGGCAAGATCTCATTCTTTTTTTTTATGGCTGAATAATATTCCTGGGCGTGTGTGTGTGTGCGTGTGTGTGTGTGTGTGTGTGTGTACACCATATCTTCTTTATCCATTCGTTGATCAATGGACACTTGGGCTGTTTCCATGCCTTGGTTATTGTTATAAATAATGCTGCGGTAAACATAGGGGTGCATGTATCTTTTCAATTTAGTGCTTTCAAATTCTTTGGGTAAATACCCACTAATGCAATTGCTGGATGGCAAGGTAGTTCTTTTTCTAACTTTTTGAGAAACTTCCATATTGTCTTCCAAAGTGGCTACATCAGTTTGCATTCCCACTAAGAGTACACAATTGTTCCTTAAAAAAAAAATTAAATAGGCTCCACACCCAATGTGGGGCTTGAACTCACAACCCCGAGATCAAAAGTTGTATGCTCTACCCAAGCTCTTTCTCCACATCCTTGCCAACACCTGTTGTTTCTTGTGTTGTTGGTTTTAGCTCCTCTGGCAGGTGTGAGATGAAACCCCATTGTAGGTTTGATTTGCACTTCCCTAATAAGTAATGATGAGCATCTTTTAAAGTGGCTTATTGGCCGTTGGGCTATCTTCTTTGAAGAAACGTCTGTTCATGTCTTCTGCCCAATTTTTAATTGGGTTATTTGGTTTTGGGGGCTTGAATTTTGTAAGTTTCTACATATTTTGGATAGTAACCCTTTATCAGATATGTCATTTGGAGATATCTTCTCCCATTTTGAAGGTTGCCTTTTAGTTTTGTTGATTGTTTCCTTCACTGTGCAGAAGCTTTTTATCTTGATGTAGTTCCAATAGTTTATTTTTGCTTTTGTTTCCCTTGCCTCAGGAGACATATCTAGAAAAAAGTTGCTACCGCTAATGTCAAAGAAGTTACTACCTGTCTTCTCTTCTAGTATTTTTATGGTTTCAAATCTCACTTTTTAAAAAAAAGATTTTATTTATTTATAATAAACAGAGAACAAGCAGGGAGAGTGGCAGAAGCATACTCCCCACTCAACATGGAGCCTGACTCAGGGCTCAACCCCAGGACCTTGAGATTATGACCTGAGCTGAAGGCAGACACCCAACCAAGTGAGCCACCCAGGTACCCCCAGATCTCACATTTAGATCTTTAATCCATTTTAAATTTATTTTTGTGAAAGGTGTAAGAAAGTGGTCCAGTGTCATTCTTCCGCATGTTGCTGTCTGGTTTTCCGAATCCGTTTCTTGAAGAGACTTTTTCCCATTGGGAATTCTTTTTTGCTTTGTTGATTAATTGATCGTATAATTGTGGGTTTAGGGCAGCCCGGGTGGCTCAGCGGTTTAGCGCCACCTTCAGCCCAGGGCGGGATCCTGGAGACCCCGGATCGAGTCCCACGTCGGGCTCCCTTCATGGAGTCTGCTTCCCCCTCTGCCTTGTGTGTCTGCCTCTCTTTCTCTGTGTCTGTCATGAAAAATAAATAAAATCTTTAAAAATAATAATAATAATAATAATTGTGGGTTTATTTCTGGCTTTTCTATTTTGTTCCATTGATCTATGAGTCTGTTTTTGTGCCAGTACCATGCTGTTTTGATTACTACAGCTTTGTAATATAACTTAAAGTCCAGAATTGTGATGTGTCTAGCCTCACTTTTCTTTTTCAAGATTTTCTTTGGCTATTTGAGGTCTTTTGTGATTCCATACAAATTTTAGGATTGTTTGTTTTAGTTCTGTGACAAATGATGGTGGTATTCTGATAGAGATTACATTAAATGTGTAGATTGCTTTGGGTAGTATAGATGTGTTAACAATATTATTCTTCTAATCCATGAGCATGAAATGTCTTTCTATTTCTTTGTGTGATCTTTACTTTCTTTCATCAGCATTTTATAGTTTTCAGAGTATAGGTCTCACACCACTTCGGTTAGGTTTATTCCTAGGTATCTTATCATATAGCTCTCTAGAATTGTAACATGCAGTATAAATTTAAATATAATATGTAATCAGTTGCAAACAAAATTTTGTTCTTTTTGACTTTTAATTAAATTTCAGTTATTTTTGATGAATTCTGTGAAGATGTCAAATAGGCAGTTGAATATATGAGTCAGGAGTTTCTATAGGAAACATAGGGCCTGCCAGAAATACATTTTTATGAGTAAACTTATAAATTTAAATTCATGAGTTATATATGTATATATAACATATACCTTTGTAAACAAACTATATTTAGATGTATGGCATTACATAATTTTACCAAGGATAAATGTGTCAATAGAGAAGAAAAGAGGATTTGTGAATATCATTGACCTAATAACGGCTGATGAGAGTTCCAAATTTATAGATTTTCTTTAGAGCTCTTTGACAATCTGAATCAAAAGGTCTTATAGCCCGTATTTATTGATGCATTAAACCAAATTCTATAAATATTCCCAAAAGAAATATATGCTGAAGCAGTCAAATATTTATATGTAAAGATGTGTTTTGTGGCATTATGTATAAAAGAGAAAATAGGGATAATCCTAAAATTCCAGAAACTGGAGAATAGTCATAAAATATGAAATATTATGCAGCAGTGAAATTCTTTTTAATTCAAATTTAAGTTAGTTAACATACAGTGCAATATTGGCTTCTGGAGCAGAATTTAGTGATTCATCACTTAAATACAAAAAAATGGAATGCTTCATGAATTTGTGTGTCATCCTTGTACAGGGGCCAATGTAATCTCTATATCACTCCAATTTTAGTATATGTGCCGCTGAAGAGAGCACTGGCAGCAATGAAATTTTAATTAAGGTTTCAAAATATTTATGGATATGGAAAAATAAAGCAGAAAAAAAAAGCATAGCTTCAGGGAACTGATCATGTAATAGAGATACAGGTACATAAACAAATAATTAATGATTAAGGTCAGAGTAGAAATGTCTAGAAAATATAGAAGAAACTAAGGAGTAAATGTTTAAGTATGTCTAGTGTTAGGGTGTTTGGAGGCAGTTTCTCAGAGGAGATGGCCTCTGAATTGAAAATGTGAAGGATGAATAGGAATGGTTTGAGCAAAAGAAACAACAACATGTGTCAAGGCAGAGAGTATAGAACAATGTGGTATATTGATGAAACTTTAAGAAGCTAAAAATTGGGCAGCCCGGGTGGCTCAGCAGTTTGGCGCCACCTTCAGCCCAGGGCCTGATCCTGGAGATCCAGGATCGAGTCCCACGTTGGGCTCCCTGCATGGAACCTGCTTCTCCCTCTGCCTACGTCTCTGCCTCTCTTTCTCTGTATGTCTCTCATGAATAAACAAATAAAATCTTTAAAAAAAAAAAGAAGCTAAAAATTATTGAAGCAAAAAGCATAGAAACAGTTGAAGGAAGTGGGGCAGTCAGGGGCAAATCATACAGTGCTTAAAGTATCATACAAAGATCTAGAATTTATAACCAAGTCAGTGGGGTGTGGGGTTAGTGTAACATTTTCAACAGGGCCATAACAAGTCCGATTTAAATATAACTCTAACATCTCCACACATTGCAAGGGAATAAATATTTCCTGAGAAAATCAGACATAAAATCGAATATCCAATTTGACATATTCTTGCTTTACTCCTGCCTCTTCTCCCACAACACACTATGTTTTGCCCCAGCTATCTCATCACACCTGCTTCCTCTTCCCTCTAGAATCTCTGCAATAATGTCTGTTGTCAGGAGCAGAACTATGTTGCACATTGTCTTCCAAGCAGGGCTGTTGTGAGGCCCATCTGTGGATGGATGCTGGTGATATAATGTGTCAGTGCCTTCCAGATGCAAGACTGTAACTAACTACCGCTATGGCCCAAGTTCATAATACCCAGAACTAAGGCAGTAGCAGTAGGACCTGGAAGAAGGAAATGGATTTAAGAAATACATATATATAGAAGGCGGGATGGATTGGATGGCTCGTAGACTGAGAATCAAGGAGGGCAGTGGTAAATTCAGTTCTGGACCTATTCTACTGAACAGCATTTAGAGCAGTGGTTTCCAAACTTGACAGCACATTGGAATCAGTGGAGGAGCTTTGCAACAATACATATTCTAGAACATCACTCCTGACTTTTCTGATTCAGTACTCCTGAGGTGTGAAACAGGTATCAGCATTTTAAGTAAGCTCCAGTGGTAATCAGAATGCACAACCGAATTGGAACTTTTTCTGTAGAATACTGCTCAACTCAGAGTTAGTGAAGTATTAACTAGCACAGAAATGGATACGGAAAAAATGTCTTGGTTATGGTCCCATGGCTCCTGTTGTTGCAAGTGTATTTAGTTGAGATCTGAATATTCCCTTCCATTACTATTCTGAACAGATGTTCATTCCTCATTCATGAGAAATTAGGGTTTGAATATCCTGCACCTGTTGCCAGATCTTACCAATGGCAGATTCTCAACTTCTTTCTCTATACATCTATTAATCCAGTTCATAATGATTTCTTTTATGTTTAGCATGTGCTTTTTCTGGCACAAAAAGAGGTCCTCTATATAAGCCCAACTTCCCACATACACAAATGATTCTATTAGATACTCAGCAGATGTCCAAGACAATGGTTTTCCACAGGAGAACTATATCTTGGAGATTAAACCATTTTGCCTTAAAAAGTGGCCAAAATTTCATTCTAAGTTACTAAAAACCCTGTGAAGAAGCTGTATGTATAATGCACACAGTGTGACTCAGATCACTGGCCATGGGGAATATAGTGTAAAAAAAACAAACATACATTGATCTGGTCATATTGTTCCCAAAAGTGGCGCTTCACCATATGAAAGATATTATCACGTAGGTAAGTTGAACTGTTAGATTTGCTCTTCCCAGCCTTTCTAGTAGATCTCTACTTATTTTTGTCAACTGCTCACTGGTTTGGTCACTAGATGTCTTCTTACATGGTACCAACTCTGCGGATTAAGTAACCTCTCTTTAGACACTAATTAATGGTGGACACAGAGATAATTACCGCACACATATTTTTTTAAAAAAATAAACTCAATATTAAAACATCTTACCAACAATCTTAAACTATATTGGATGATGATCAAAACCTCACATGTTACAATAGCACTGCCAACACAAAACAGACTCCACTGGAGTGCTATCTATTGTATCTCTTGGTAAGGTGCCTTGCAACTACACCCAGGAAGCCTGTGCTTTACTGCCTTCCTTCATAGTCAGAAATCAGGGGGAGTAAGCTCATCTGGGCTTCTAGATTTCTAACAGGTTTGTTGACAAATGCATTCACAACTGGATTTGAAGGGCATTATTCTCAAAAGAAAAGTTTAAAGATCTCCTTGTCAGAAACCACACAGATGGCATACATCCTAGTGGCTGCCAGAAGTTAGAGATGGTGGGCAGGGGCAGGGATGGCATTGTGGCTTTAAAGGGGTAGCACGGGGTGGTGGAAAGGGAGGTGGGAGGGAGGTGGGGGTGACTGGGTGACGGGCACTGAGGGGGGCACTTGACGGGATGAGCACTGGGTGTTATGCTATATGTTGGCAAATTGAACTCCAATAAAAAAATAAATAAATAAAAATAAAAAATAAAAACCTGAAGCTAAAAAAAAATTTTTAAAAAATTTTAAAAAAGGGGTAGCACGAAGGAGATCTTTGTCATGTTGTCATGGTGAAACACTTCTGTATCTCAACTACGGTGGTGGTTTTACCAACCTTACGTATGTGATCAAATGACATAGAGCTATACTCACACATCATATCAGTATCAGTTCCCTGGTTTTGATGCTATTTTACGTATAAGATGTAGCTATTGGGGGAGACTGGGTGAAAGATACAGAGGACCTGTATATACTATCTTTGTACCTTCCTCTGAATTTATAATTATTTCAAAATAAGAAATTGAAAAGAGGGATGCCTGGGTAGCTCAGTGGTTGAGCGTCTGCCTTAGGCTCAGGGTGTGATCCCGGTTTGAGGGATTGAGTCCCACATGAGGCTCCCTGTGAGGAGCCTGCTTCTCCCTCATTCTATGTCTCTGCCTCTTTCTGTGTATCTCTCATGAATGAATGAATGATGAATAAACAAATATTTTTAAAAATTTTTTAAAAAGTTGAAAAGGAAGCTCCTTGTCAGAGTCATTGTCCGTTAGAGAGTAGCAGCCCCAAGCAGTGTGGGAGCCTGCTTCTTCTAGAACTGACGTCATCTGCTTTGCCTGCATTTGGGCTACCACGTACTAGTTAAGTCTATCATTTCACTCAGTTCTTTGCCTGGTAGTTTGTCAATGCATAGCCTCCGCAACTCAGGCCCAATTTCTACCTTTAATATTTTTTCTTGTTCAATCCATAATGCCTAAGAGTATCTGGCAATGTGGCAGGAATTTTGGCTGAATGAATAAAGGAAGGAAAGATGGTCTCCTCTGTCCTCCTAGAACTCGGAGTTCCTTGAGGGCTAGAACAACAAATTCATCTCTATCGGCAAAATATCTAGCACAGTCAGCTTTCAGTGAATGTTTTAGGAAGTAATAAATGGAATGTTATTAAATCAGGGAGGATTATTGTTATTAACATTTTAAAGGCTCTGTCCTCTGCCAAAAGGAACTTTTCATAATTTTCATCCATTCACCTCTCTTTTTTAAGACCTTTTTAATTTTTTCAACATAACGGAGGGCGACCTATTTTTAGCGAGGTAGCATACTTCTGCATGCAAGCCTATAAAATGGTAGTTTTCTAAGATAGAGAATTATATTCAAAGCTGTTCTTGCAAATCACATCCTGCAGAGATTCTAGATGGTTGTGGCACCAGCTCTGCTACTTTTCAAAATAAATTAGTGAGGCCCTTGGGATCCAGGGGAAGAATGCTTGTTAACTGGTTGCTGCAAAGATGGGAAAAATAAGGAGCCCCACTGGAAGACCAATGAGCTGCTGAGGCCTCGGCCCCAATACCTTTCATACCTTCATTACTAGCCCATTGGTAGTGTTTGACTATTCAAGAGAATAGCCTGTGTGCTTTGGTGGGGAGCAGCAGGTAAAAAGAGGCAGACGTGGCAATTATCTGATGCAAGTTACACCCCAATTTTCTGCACATTTCTCATGTATTCTCTTATTCTGTGAATATTACACAAGACCCCTTGGGTGCAAATGACAGAAAACCTAACACAAACAGGCTCTAAAAATGGAGAATTTGTTAGCTTATAAAAAAAAAAAAATCCTGTGTGAGACTTGAACTAGGAGCCAAAACAAGGTTATCTGGGTTTAATTTATCTCCGCTCTTGGCTCTTGCGGTCACCTGTGTTGCCTTCATTATCAGGCTTTGTCCAGTGACCTGCTTATTCTCCCCAAATTCAAATATAGTAGTAAAGAGAATATATCTTTTCCCGGTAAATTCAGTACCAATCCAAGGATTCACTCTAATTGGACTAGCTGAGGTCACATGTTCACTCACCAACTCATCACTGTGGCTAAGGGTGTTCTGTGAGTCAATTGGCCGGGCCTGGATCTTGCACTCCACACTATTGGAGTCAGTTCAGTTCCAACCCAATGAAAGGAAATGCCAACTCCAGAAGATATTGTGGGTACCAGTCCTAGAAGAAAGAGGTACAAGATGCTGGCAAGCCAAAACAATAAACATCAAGTATATCCAGTACCACTTGAGTCGACTGCTTACAGTTTTCTAATGTGCTTCTTCTTCCACTTTTGAGCCATTGTTTCTACCATCCCTCCTCATGTCTTCTTTTTTTTTTTTTTTAAGATTTTATTTATTTATTCATGAGAGACACACAGAGAGAGAGGCAGGGATACAGGCAGAGGGAGAAGCAGGCTCCATGCAGGGAACCCAACATGGGACTCGAACCTTGGTCTCCAAGACCACACCCTGGGCTGAAGGTGGCGCTAAACCGCTGAGCCACCCGGGCTGCCCCCTCCTCATGTCTTCTTGTCAAAATACTCTCCTTCCTTCAAGGGAATGTCCAATTTAAATGTTACTTTCTTAGTCCGCCCTTTCCTCAGTCCTTGGTCAAATGAATTTCTCTTATCATCTATGTTTCTGTAGTACTCTGGACCTCTGCTCTGGTGTCCATTACAGTCTGTTTGGTATTGTAATGACCTGAATTTGTATCTTTATTTCCCTAGGTGACCAGCTTCTTGAGGTCAGGTATTGAATCTATTATAGCTTTGCATTGCCCACAGAGTGCCAGTGACTTTGCCGTACCCACGATATATTCTTGCTAGATTATTGACTTGAAATTCATTTGAATAATTGATCTTTTTTTCCCCCCATTTCAACATGGTCTATCAGTGGTCTGTTTTTCACTTCTGCAAAACTGCTCTGGGGCATGTATTTATTTTTGAAGCTTTCCCACTTTTTCTTCAACTTCAATAAGGAAATAAATTTATTTTTATTCAATATCATTCTTCCATTGCTAGTTTGTCTATGCTAAACTTGGGTTCAAGTGAATGTCTGATTGTCTTGAGACTGGAAGGCCTTGACCCTCCCTTCTAATCTCTTATATCTTTTATAGATTTTATATCAGAAACCAAATCCATTATGCATGGAATGGCTTTAAGCTATATAATCAGCCAGAATTAATAACAATTATAATAGAGTCTTTCTATTGCAAATTAAATTCAGCATTTTATAATTCACCAACAAAATCTGATTGACAAGAGAACTTCTGCCCTTTTAGAGGAGTTGATGTTTAAAGTGGATAAATAATGGGTGCCTAGGTGGCTCAGTTAGTTAAGTCTCCTACTCTTGGTTTCGGCTCCGGTTGTAATCTTCAGGTTGTGAGATTGAGCCCCACTTCGGGCTCTGCACCCAGCATGGAATTTGCTTGAGATTCTCTCTCTGCCTCTACCCCTTCCTTGCTTGTGCTTGCTCTTTCTCTAAAATAAATAAATCTTTAAAACAAAAAAATATAATAATTAAAAAATAAAATGGACATATAATGATACATCTTCTCTGCTCGTGAAGCTGCAAAGACCAGTGTTTAATCCTATACAAATAAGATCAATAGGATAAAAATGGGGAAATATTCAGGGTAATATAGTGCTTTACTGAGCACTATGGCTCTGTGCCCTTGGCTTTGTGTGGATGATAAGCAGATGAATACGACATAAAATCCTCATGGTGCAGGCCTGTGCACAAAACCTTTAAAAATAATATAGTAAGACCAGTAATCAAGTTCTCAGACTACTCTTGAAGGATGGAGAAAGAGAACTTAATTCAGAGCAGGGACATAAGGTAAGAATTTTGAATTCAGTTAGTTATCTAGTGTTTCCAAAGAGCTCAACATTAGCGTTGTGTAGAGAGATAGTCTGTGGCTTAGAGAGATTCAATAACTTTTTTAGGGTCATGTATGGAGACTGTTTGGCATCTATGGACCTGCAGTTCCAGTCCGTCTCAATCTGTCCTATTACATATTACTGTCCTTCTTACACCATACATGTTATTGCATAGAGTTAATGAATCACAACCACAGCAGAATCTTTCTAGAACACAATACATATAAGAAAAAAATATCTTCAGAGTAAAATAACTGAGAAACTTAAACAAAATATTTTATTCATAAGCGGAAATGAGTTCCACACCTCCCATATCACTCAGGAAATGAGTATGTGTTACACTGTGTCTGTGCCGGATGTCAAAATTTGGTGGGCGGGGGGTGGGGGTGACTGGGTGGCGGGCACTTGACAGGATGAGCACTGGGTGTTATTCTGTATGTTGACAAATTGAACACCAATAAAAAATAAATTTATTTAAAAAAAAATTTGGCAGAGTGCATGCAAACAATAAAGTTTCTCAGTCAGGGTCCCTTGATTTTGGAGATGGCAGTTAGGAATAAAATATGTATACAGACTTATATGTCCCTCTAACTCAGGAAACAAATGTGATACAATAATTTTCCTAAAATTTCACTTAAAGTGTTAACAAATTCACTATTCCAAATAAAATGAACTGCAGTTGATTTGAAGGGCTTGCACATTGCAGTGCTCCATAAAGTCAGCCAACCTCAACCCATCAAGATAAACATAGGGTAGTGCATATTTAAGATGAATTTTATGTCTTAGAGGGTAATTTTAAAGCATATATGAGAGAGATGATATTAATAATAAACCAAGCCAAAGAATTGTTTATTTTTCAGGGAAAACAAAAATATATCATTTAGAGTTGTCAGTCTAAATGTGTTAGTTTCTTTGGTAGTTATTTCTCCCTGAAATATCCTCTGGGATTTTTATCGAATTACACAACTCTTGTGTAACTCTTGATACACAGTTTCCTAGAGATGGAAAACCCTTTTAACTAATGAAACTGTATATTTTACGATAACATATATTCAATCTAGGAAAATGAAAACATAAATATAGCTTCAAACAAAAGAAACATTTCTGGATTTTGAAATTAAAGAGTTTACACCAGGCTTCTATGCAATGAAACACCTTAAGTAAGTTATTCTTTTACCTAATCATCTCTTTCCATCTTCCATCTCCTATACATCTAGTACACATTTCCACTTGGGCATTTCACAAGTACAGTGTATTCAAATCCAACCATTCCCTTACCTATATACTCGTCCCTCCTGTGTTTCCAGTTCTATATGTGACACCACCATTGACCTATTCACTCAGGAGTAATATTTATGGGTCAAGCTTAGTATTCTCATTAGTTTTGGCTCCATATCCTGTTAATTACATCTCATCAACATCCCTAAAAACACTACAAGTGCCTTATTTTATTTTTTTAAGATATATTTGAGAGGGATCCCTGGGTGACGCAGCGGTTTGGTGCCTGCCTTTGGCCCAGGGCATGATCCTGGAGACCCGGGATCGAATCTCATGTTGGGCTCCCGGTGCATGGAGCCTGCTTCTCCCTCTGTGTCTCTGCCTCTCTCTTTCTCTCTCTCTGTGTGACTATCATAAATAAATTTAAAAAATTAAAAAAAAAGATATATTTGAGAGAGTGTGTGCATGAGTGGAGGGAGGGGCAGAGGGATAAAATCTCAAGCAGACTCCATGCTGAGTGTGGAGCCTGATGTGGGGCTGGATCTCAGGACCCATGAGATCATGGCCTGAGCCAAAACCAAGAGTTGGACGCTTAACTGACTGAGCCACACAGGCATCCCCACTCCTGCCTTATTTTAGACATTTATTATCCCTCAGCTGACTTGTTCTAATAGTCACCTACTTTGTCTCTTTTTTGTTAATCTTATCCTTAAAAACTCTCTTACTCTCATTAAAACCTAGATCTGGGGATCCCTGGGTGGCGCAGAGGTTTGGCTCCTGCCTTTGGCCCAGGGCGCGATCCTGGAGACCCGGGATCAAATCCCACGTCGGGCTCCTGGTGCATGGAGCCTGCTTCTCCCTCTGCCTGTGTCTCTGCCTCTCTTTCTCTCTCTCTGTGTGACTATCATAAATAATAAATAAAAGAAAAAAATTATTTAAAAAAAGAAATCTTAAAAAAAAGAAAATAAATAAAATCTAGATCTGAAAAAAATAAAATGAAATAAATAAAATAAAATAAAATAAAATAAAATAAAATAAAATCTAGATCTGTTTCTGTCGTTCCCAATGGTCCCATTCTGTCTACAGGAAAAACGTCCAAACTCCTTATGGTGGAATTTAAGACTCTTCATCATCTGACCTTACACCAGTATGAAAGAGAAGATATATTAAAAAATAAATAGATACTTTCACAATAGCACTAAAAGTTTCTTCCTGCAGCTAGTTCTTTATTTCTCCTTCCTCTTAGAGGAGACTTTGTAAGAGTTGCCTATATTTGCTATCTTCATAATCTTATGATCTGTTTACTTTTTAAACCACTTCAGTCTTTTCCTATTTCTCCACCATCAGTGTTTCCACAAAAATGTCTTACTCCATAGTTACCAATGACCTCCATATTCATCCAAGTAATAGTTTCAGTCTTCTTTTCACCAGACAGTTCTATTATGACAGAACTGACTACCCATGAGGGCTCCTTTGGATCCTAAGAAACCACCTATTTCTGGTCCTCCTCCTACCTCTCTAGTTGCTCTTTCAAAATTCTCCTCTGAGGACTCATTATCATTTATCTGGCCCTTAAATGTTGGAGTTCCTCAGGGATCTCTTTGACCCCCTTCACAGCTCACTTTTGCCATAGGCAAAATCATAGGCTTCTTGAGATCAAATATAAGCAGGTGACTCATAATATTATATCTCTAGCACAAACTTTTGAGCTCCAAAACCGTATTTTCAAATCTCCACTTGACATATTACTTGAATATAGAATAGGCACTTTAAAAATCAACGTATCCAGGGGGACCTGGGTGGCACAATCGGTTAAGCATCTGACTTCTCATTGTTCCTACCAAACAGAGCTCCTCAGCCTATATTTCTTGGCTCAGCGAATGGCGCTAATTATATACCCAGTAGTCCTAGCCAGCAAACTGGATAATATCCATGACTTCCTCCTTCTGGCCTTTTTAAAAACACATTTTGTTTACTTATTTATTTATGGAGAGCATGTGCTTGCATGAGCAAGGGGAGGGGCAAGGGGGAGGGAGAGAGAGAGAATCTCAGACTGTGCTGGGCTCAGAGCCTAACGTGAGGCTAGATCTCATGACCCTGAGATCATGACCTCAGCTGAAACCAAGAGTCAGGTTTGTTTGTTTGTTTGTTTGTTTAAGATTTTTATTTATTTGACAGATTGAGAGAGTAGAAGCAGAGGGAGTGGTAGGCAGAGGGAGAAGGAGAAGCAGGCTCCCCACTGAGCAGAGAGCCCAACACAGGGCTTGATCCCAGAACCCTGGGATCATGACCTGAGCTGAAGGCAGACACTTAACCGACTGAGTCACCCAGGTACCCCCTTTCTGACCATTTACATCCAAATAATTACTAAGTCTTGAGCACATAAACACCTAAATGTTACCTAATATCTCCTGTCTACTGTGTACATAGTATCATCCTTATTTTCTCTTGCCTAGACCAGGACAATAGTCCTGTAACATCTTCTTGCCCCCATCATTTATTTCTTATGTTAATTCTCTATCCTGTAGCATATTCCGTGCTTTTTTTTTTTTTTTTTTTTTTTTCTGTCCCATGACTTCTGAAGTAATAGTCTCTTTTGGCTCTCCTCCCATTTTTGATTTTTTCTTCTTAGCTCCTATGCCAGCTCCCTTCCATCTCCTCATCTATTAAATGCGGTGCTCCTCAGTGTTCTGTCTGAAGCTTCTTTTTCATGTATCATTCACTCCTGGGGTGATATCTTTTCTCTCATGGCTTCAAATAACAACTAGATGTTTTAACTATTAGAGTCATATCTTTAGGCCAATTTTCTCCCCTGAGATGTACTTGAATTTTATTCTGGATTTCTCTGACTATATGTCCACAAAGCTTAGCAAATCTGGTCCATCTCCCATCTGTCTTGCCTATTGATGTCATTCTGACTACAGTATTATTTTTCCTTATTCTCTGATGGGTGATGGTGTACTTATCTTCAAAATCCAGGTAACATATTATTTTTTTCTGAAGCCTTCTTTACATAATGCTTTCCATGCTGTCTATCCAGTTTGGCTATGGTTAAATTTCTTTCTATATTAGTCAGGGCTTTTTTGGTCACTACTGACAGAAACTTAATTCTAACCAGCTAAAGCAAGCAGGAGGATTTATCCTAAGGCACATGTAACCATGGAAATGGCAGTGGTTCAAATGGCCTCCAGGACAACGGGAGCAATGAACTCCAATGTCATCTAGATTCTCTGTCCATCTCTCATCTCTACTTCTGTTTCTATGTTGGTTTTATTCACTCAACCTGATTCTCTCCACACTAGGAAACACATCCACTAGCAGTTCTCATGCTTCATATTTCTGCATCATACTCAGAAGGAAACTATCTCTTTTCCTCTGTTGCATTTTGGGAAAAAAAATCAGTTTAGGGTTCTGTTTGGCTAGGCTTCAGTCATGTTCTTAACTCTGGACTAATGACATGTAGTTGTGAGGTATTAATATTTGCCCAACTTTGATCAGCTGCACAAAACCAATTAACCATCACTGAATGAAAAGGATATGAAAACACAGACCCACTAGAACCTCCTGGTTGAAATGGAGGTGCATGGGATTACAGGAAGAATTTTCTATATGAAGGGTAAGGGTCCTGGCATACAAAATAACTTTCCACTAATCTTCATATCTAGTTCTAGTTCTGAAGCTTAGTTAAGTGTGTGTGTGTGCGTGCACACGTGTGTGTCAGAGAAAGAGAAATGAGGCCATTGAGGGTGCATTAATTTAATGAAGTGGATATAGGTGCTATTTCTTCATTTTTTTTCTTTTCCTTAGTTTTTTTTAGCGGGTATCTGTTTCTAAAAGTTTCTAGTAGTTTTATTAGAGTTTTTTATTTGAATTAATACTGGGGCAAACTCCCCAGAATTCTGGAAAACTTGAAACACCATGCCTTTAATTATGTACCTTTCACTGTTCTCTGAGGAAGTATAAAAGATCAATTAAACCAAACAGGTTATTGAGTTTTGTGTGCTGGTGAAGTCCTATAATCCCCCTCTTTACCTATATGCTTAAAAACTGCTAGGATAGAATCTTTAAAAATAAAAGGGGGGGACGCCTGGGTGGCTTAGTCATTGAGCATCTGCCTTCAACTCAGGGCATGATCCCAGTGTCCTGGGATTGAGTCCCACGTTGGGCTCCCTTCATGGAGCCTGCTTCTCCCTCTGCCTGTGTCTCTGCCTCTCTCTCTGTCTCTTATGAATAAATAAAATCTTAAAAAAAAAAAACTGCTAGGATAGGATTAGGTAAATTTGTATGGAATGGAGATTCAACAACAATAACAAAAAAATTGCAGTTGCAGCAAGCTGGGCTAACCTAAGACTACCTTACTGCTTTCATTTTGGGGGTAGTAACTTGGATTCCCTGGTGATTCCTGTGGCAAATGGAACTCTAAAAGAACCTGAGTCCAGTTTAAGGGCACTTAGAGCTCCTTTGATATTCGTCCTGGTGTAAATAAAGAGGTTTATTTACATTCTTGTTCTCTATTGACCCATCCAGGTGACTGAGAAGAACTACATCCAATAGCAATAGAAGCCACCTTTGGTGACTTTAAAAGTGAAATTTCATATGTTAGAATATGACCGATACACACAGATCTCAGTCTTATTCCTCGTCTCAATATGTTTCATTGAGGGCATATCTGCTATACTGATTTCCTATCTTTCCCTTAACTTCACAGTTTGGTTTTCTTGTTATTTTATTTTATTTTATTTTATTTTATTTTATTTTATTTTATTTATTTTATTTTATTTTATTATTTTATTTTGTTAATTTTATTATTTATTCATGAGAGACACACACACACACACACAGAGACAGAGAGAGACAAAGATACAGGCAGAGGGAGAAGCAGGCTCCACATAGAGAGCCCAATGCGGGACTCAATCCTGGGACTCCAGGATCACACCCTGGGCCGAAGGCAGGCACCAAACCACTAAGCCACCCAGGGATCCCCCCACAGTTTGGTTTTCTGATAATCCAAGCAGATGAAGTAGAAAGATACTGATCAAATGAAGTTTAATTAAATAATCGATCTCTTATTTTTTCAAGGTTTCTACATGTAGGCTTAGGCATGCCTTCAAACTCTTAGGCAAGCAGTTGACAGTTCTGTCTTAGGGTTCTACACAAGTAGGAAGGGAAAGCTAGGATCAGTCTGAGGTGAAAGTTTTGAGTGTTTTCAGATATACTCTGGCCACCTCATATAACCCTACACATGTGCACTGACTTGTAGATCCTCAAAAAAATGTGTAGTTTTCCAAAGTTCTCTATGGATATCTCATTTTCCAAGTATTTCTTTTAACTTTTGCCCAGTCTCTTGTTTGTCCCAAATGATATCATTACTTCATACAGCAACAATATTAAACAATTGCTGCTGATTGTTTTTGACAAACACTCTGGGGATAGGACTTTTTCACATGATGGAACTGAATCACATCAAATAAAGACAAGTATGGCAAATGGGGCTATTTCAGGGAACTGCCAAACAGGTCAAATAGTAACAGTTATTTGGAGATTGGGTGATGTGGGGAGTTCCAAACACATTCTGCGCCCTAAGTGACTGATTTTTTTTTAATTTATTTTTTATTGGTGTTCAATTTACTAACATACAGAATAACACCCAGTGCCCGTCACCCATTCACTCCCACCCCCCGCCCTCCTCCCCTTCTACCACCCCTAGTTCGTTTCCCAGAGTTAGCAGTCTTTACGTTCTGTCTCCCTTTCTGATATTTCCCACACATTTCTTCTCCCTTCCCTTATATTCCCTTTCACTATTATTTATATTCCCCAAATGAATGAGAACATATAATGTTTGCCTAAGTGACTGATTTTAAGAACTGTTGTGGTTGTGAGGCTATTAGTGTTCAAATCTACTGTGGAGCTTGGGAGAGAGGAATGGGAATAGGACAACTAAAGTCCCATAAAGCTCACACTTTGTGCTGAGATTCAACCATCTTCCTTCAATAAACACTCCTTGGATTGTTGTAAGCCTTTAGTCAATTTCTGTAATTCTGAAAGTTGATTTTGCAATTTTTACTAGTATTTCCCTTGCTTTCCTGGAAGAATAAATATTTGGAATTCCTTACTCTGCCAATTCCAGAAATGATTGTATTTTAGATGCCATTTCAAATCAGAAGTTCTCCTGATATTTGCGTGTGTCACTTCCTTCATAAAGGAGGCTTATTCTTTGGTGGCACTCAGTTGAAATCTGTTACACCTTCATTTTATATTTATTGTCTACGTGCAATTACTTCAGATTAGCCTGGACATGTGGTGGCATGTTGGGGAAAATGCATTGCCATTCCAGACTCTCATTCCTTTTTATCTGCAGAATGTGGGACGGGGAATAGGTGATCTTGAAGCTGTCTTTTAACTAGATGTTAAAGATTTTGCTTTGGGGGATCCCTGGGTGGCTCAGCGGTTTGGAGCCTGGCTTCGGCCCAGGGCGTGGTCCTGGAGTCCCGGGATCGAGTCCCACATCAGGCTCCCTGCGTGGAGCCTGCTTCTCCCTCTACCTGTGTCTCTGCCTCTCTCTCTCTCTCTCTCTCTCTCTCTCTCTCTCTCTGCATCTCTCATGAATAAATAAAGAAAATTAAAAAAAAAAAGATTTTGCTTTGATTGACTTTTTTGCTTCTGAGGCTTAATCTACCCTGCAGAAAGCTTACGTTTGCCAAAGTCAGACCTATAGGCCTGATTATGACAAATAGCAAAAAGCTTTTGAAAAGAAAAGTGAGAGAGCATTGAGTGGATGGCCAAATGAAGTTCTATATTTATAAGTAGGACACTTTATTCTCCCTATACAGGCATGACTTTTGGTAATGTCACTGATGACATATCCACCCCATCCATTAAGAGTAGAACAACTTCAGACACTCACTTTTTGCCTTTAAAATCAGTGACACAGTTCTTATGGCTGACAGCCTCACAGGGACAGGCAATTAAGTCCTCTGATGAGTGGCTCCAATGGATTTCAACGAAGCACATACATTCCCAGGAGGAGATTTACTAACCCAGCAAATTTGGCTCTGAGAAAGTGGGTTAGATTCTGTGAGGTGAGAAAATAGTACTTGAGTACGCTGTAGGGTACTGGGTTGAGGATGGACTGGGGAATATATGAATTTTTCTCACCCTCAAGCATTCTAGGGAAATGGTATCACACTTGCCAAAATCAGCTAATTTCCCCCCAAAGAAAGGTTCATAGGGAAGGGGGCAGCTGCTATGTTTAGATCTGCTGGAGCTGGCACCAAGAAGAAAGTTTCTCTACCAGTTGGCTTATGGAATTCCAGCTCATTTGAAGCCAACAATTTTATAAGCTTAAGAACTAACTCCATCCCATACCCAGGGAAAATATCCTCTAGGAACAAAGTTGCAGCATGAAACAAGATAAAGTCCTTGGCTTATGGATCTTGCATTGCTACAAGTAAGTCAGACAGTGAATACATTAAGATACAGATCAGTGCTAGGTACTGAGGAAACAATGATTGACCCTATTTCATACATTAATCACTTTTATCCTATCCCATGTATTATATGCACATATATAATGCTGGAACTTGGAGAAGAGATTTAGGCTTCTTAAATTAATTTTAAGTTATTAGAAACCATTGGGTTCAAGAATGTGTGGGAGGAAATCAAGGTAATAACTATAGGCAATTTTGTTGAGAAGTTTATGAGGAGGCAGAGAATAATAAAGGGGCAGAAACTGGAGAGACACAGCTAGAGAATTATGAAGAAGATTAAGGAGTGTCTCGGTGTGCATCTTGTAAATTTTTAGTAATTAATAGAGCTTTGTAATAGTGCAGGAAGTAACCACAGAATGGAAGATCAAGAAATAGACCCAAATCTCTATAGGGCATATCATAAACTTAGCATTTCAAATCTATGGAGAAAGATGGATTTTGTTTTTCATAAATGGATATCATTGGGACATTTGGCTAACTAGGAAAACATTGCCCAAAATATTCAAAAAGGAGAAGAAAAAAATATAAAATTATGAGTTCTAAAAATAATTCTTGGTGCCCCTCTCTGGCTCAGTCAGTGGAACATGTGACTCTTGATCTCAGGGTCATGAGTTTGAGCCCCACATTGGGTTTGGAGATTACTTAAAAACATTTTTTTTAAATGATAATTTTTATGTTGATATCATCTCAAAATGATAAAAAAAAATTATAAGGCATTGAAAATCAATTATGTTAGGGGTGCCTGGGTGGCTCAGTTGGTTAAGCATCTGTCTCTTGGTTTTGGCTCAGGTCATGATCTCAGGGTCATGAGATTAAGCCACATGTCAGGCTCTACACTCAATATAGAGTCTGCTTGAGATTCCTTCCCTCTCCCTCTACCCTTCTCCTCCCTGCAATAAATAAATAAATAAATAAATAAAATCTTTAAAAAAAACAGAAAAGGTTTTATTTTTTTAAATTTTTTTATAAATTTATTTTTTATTGGTGTTCAATTTGCCAACATATAGAATAACACCCAGTGCTCATCCTATCAAGTGCCCCCCTCAGTGCCCATTACAGTCACCCCAACCCCTGCCCACCTCCCCTTCCACTACCCCTTGTTCATTTCCCAGAGTTAAGTGTCTCTCATGTTCTGTCTCCCTCTCTGATATTTCCCACTCATTTTTTCTCCTTTTCCCTTTATTCCCTTTCACTATTTTTTATATTCCCCAAATGAATGAGACCACATAATGTTTGTCCTTCTCCAATTGATTTATTTCACTGAGCATAATACCCTCCAGGTCCATCCATGTCAAAGCAAATGGTGGGTATTTGTCGTTTCTGATGGCTGAGGAATATTCCATTGTATACACAGACCACAGCTTCTCTATCCATTCATCTTTTGATAGACACCGAGGCTCCTTCCACAGCAGAAAAGGTTTTAAAGAACTCAATTATGTTATAAACTTTTCAAACTTAGATTCAACAAAAAAGTCAAAAGGAAAATGGCAAACTGGAAAAAATTGACACACATATGACAAAGTATTGTATTTTTTGATGTATAAAGCAACTTAATATATTAATAATAATAAAATAACAAAATATGAAAGTAGGCAATGATTTTGAAAAAAACAGCACAGTAAAAAGGCATAGAAATGAATAAACATGAAAATATAATTAATCTCAATCATGAATAAGCTGCTATGAATTAAAATAACTGAAATAACATTTGTCACCATAAAATTGGAAAAGTATTTAAAAATAGGTAAGACAGAATTGAGTACTCTTTTCTAAAAAGATTTTCATTTATTTATTCATGAAAGACACAGAGAGGCAGAGACATATGCAGAAAGAGAAACAGGCTCCCTGTGGGGAGCCCAATGTGGGACTCAATCCCAGAACTGCAGGATCATACCCTGAGCCAAAGGCAGATGTTCAACCGCTGAGCAACCCAGACGTCCCAGAACTGGGGACTCTTGAGTACTTTCTGTGGGATGATAAATCAGTCCAGCACTATTAATATGTTCAATTCACATACTGTTTGACCCAGAAATTCTACTTCTAGGGATTTATCCTAAATATAAATATATAATAATATATTGATATATAATAATAAAATATCCATGATATATAATACAATATATAATGTATAAACATTTTTATATATACTGACACATGTATAGACATATATATATATATTCACTCACACACACACATATTTTCACAAATTCACAGAGGTATTTGAAGGTATTTGGAATATATTCAAACAAACAAAAAAAAACCCAAATGACTTAAATATCTATTAGTAAGAGGGTAATTAAGTAGGTTATATTTAAGCCAAACGATAAAATAGTATATATACTTTGAAAAGAAGATAGTAATTCTGTGTACATTCATATGGAATGATGCCTAGCCCTAGAGCAGTATGTATGGATTGTGTGTGTGTGTGTGTGTGTACACATGTGCATTCAAGTATATATATACCCTTACAACTGGATAAAAGTTACTATTGCTCAAGTATTCTCAGCATTTGTTCTTTCTGTTGAATTTAGAAAATTTGGACTCAACCCCTAGACTGGATCTATGAAAAAAATCTACCTGGCAAAGGGATGTTTCTGGCTTTTGTGATAGAAATTTAAGAATGTGAAGAAAGAAATTTAGTTGGAGAAGCTTGAGGAGGAGGGAGGGGGTTTAAGTGCAGTTGATTCAGCTAGCACTAAAGTATTGAGGTGCAGTGGTGGTAAGGAGGGAAAATTTAAGGACTTATAAGCTTTGTTCATGTGTCAGGGTTTTCTTTTTTAATTTAATTAATTTATTTAAAGATTTTATTTATTCATGAGAGACACAGAGAGAGAGGCAGAGACACAGGCAGAGGGAGAAGCAGGTTGCTTGAGGGGACCCTGATGTGGGACTCGATCCCAGGACCCCAGGATCATGCCCTGAGCTAAAGGCAGACGCTCAACCACTGAGCCACCCAGGTGCCCCAAGATTAATTTGTTTTGGAAAAAGAGTGCCTGAGCACATGAACAGGAGGAGGGACAGGGGTAGGAGGAGAAGGAGAGAATCTCAAGCAGGCTCCACACTGAACATGGAGCCCAATGTAGGGCTGGATCTTGTGACTCTGACATCATGACCCTGAGATCATGATCTGAGCTGAAATCAAGAGTTGGATACTGGGGCGCCTGGGTGGCTCAGTGGTTGAGTGTCTGCCTTTGGCTCAGGGTGTGAGCCTGGAGTCCCAGAATCAAGTTCCCCATTGGGCTCTCTGCATGGAGCCTACTTCTCCCTCTGTCTAGGTCTCTGCCTGTATCTCTGTGTCTCTCATGAATAAATAAATAAAATCTTAAAAAAAAAGTTGGAAATTTAACCTGAGCCACCCAAGTGCCCCTCACATCTCAGGATTTTCTGAGGACATAGTCATGGAAATAGCTTTAAAATGTGAGGGAAGGGCAGCCCGGGTGGCTCAGCGGTTTAGCGCCGCCTTCAGCCCAGGGAGTGATCCTGGAGACCCAGGATTGAGTCCCACATCTGGCTCCCTGCATGGAGCCTGCTTCTCCCTCTGCCTGTGTCTCTGCCTCCCTCTGTGTGTCTCTCATAAATAAATAAATAAAATATTTTTAAAAAATTCCTATGAGATTGTTTAATTTCCCCATTGTTTAAGTGAGGAAACAGATATGAAGTGATTGATACTACTTTCTTATTATACTGTAAGAAGATCTATCCAATACTTTATTTAAGCTTTTGGCATCAGTAATACACCATAAGATCACCCTCTTGTTTTCATTCTGTTATGTTTGTCAAATTTTGCTGCCTGTATAATGCTGACTTTATTAAAAACTGGAAGCTTGAATTTGTTTTCTATATTCTGTACCTGATTAAATAGCTTTGAAATTATGTGTCTTCTCTGTTTTACAAAACCCCTCTGTGACTGAAAAAAAAAAAAAAAAAAACCTCATCTGTGAAATTATATGGGTGGGAAATGATGGAGAAGGTTTGCTCTTTATAAAATATTTTCAGTTTCTTCCATGGATATCGGTTAGTAGATTGCTTAAGTATTATTATCATGAATCAATTTGGGTAATTGTTCTATAAAGTCACTTAGCCCAAATTTTTGTTTATTTGCATATGAATTTTTTTGCAAATTATTCTGTTATACTTAAAACAGTATTCGTATGTAAAATTACTTTCTCCATGTAATTTATAATTTTCTATATTTGTGATTTCCCAGTTTTTTACTGATTATAATAGCTAGTGCTTTCTATATCTTCTTGATTTTTTCATACAACAAACTCTTGGAAGTATTTAATTGCTTAACCATTTTTTCAATGTTCAAAATCATTACTATCTGGGGTGCGTGGGTGGCTCAGTTGGTCAAGCATCTGACTTTTGATTTCGACTCAGGTCATGATCTCAGGATCGTGTGATCAAGCCCCGTGTCAGGCCCTGCACTGGATGTGGAGCCTGCTTAAGATTTTCTCTCTCCCTCTCCCTACCTCCTGCTTGTTTGCTCTCTCTAAGAGAAAATGAAAAAAAAAACAACAACATTGATATCATATTTCCCATTATTAATCATTTACTTCTGCTCTGGTTTACCTTTGTATATTTTTATGTATTGATCCTATTTTATTTATTTTCATTCTTCCATACTTTATATAACTTTATGTAACTTTATATGATGATGTACCTTTCTCTGACATAGTTTAATAATTTTTTTTTAATTTTTATTTATTTATGATAGTCACAGAGAGAGAGAGAGAGAGGCAGAGAGAGAAGCAGGCTCCATGCACCGGGAGCCCGATGTGGGATTCGATCCCGGGTCTCCAGGATCACGCCCTGGGTCAAAGGCAGGCGCCAAACCGCTGCACCACCCACGAATCCCTCTCTGACATAGTTTAGGTCAAATCCTGTAATGCATGTTCTTTTCATTGTCACCATTTTCCAAATGTTCTGCAGTTTTAATTTTAGTTTCCTATAGGGCACGAGAGCTACATAAACAAAGAATCTGTGTGCTTGTTGCTTGTAATTTCCCTATCAGTATTTTTTGTCTGTTTCTTTTCATTTTTATTATAACCTTCTAATTTTATAGCTCTGTGCTTGGATAATCTGACCTATACATTTTCTACTTTGGGGACTTGGTCAAAGTTTTATTTATACATTAATATGGTGAATGTGGGTGCTTGATAGAGGGTTTATTCTCTAATTACACAGTACAATGTTGCCTGTATCTATAAATTTAGCCTCATTAACTATTTAAAATAACTCTTCATTCTTATTTGTTTTTTTTTTTCTTATTTGGTTTTGACCTAGTCAATTTGTCATGAACACATGAGTAAAAGTCTCTATCTATAACAATTTTATGTCCATTTCTCCACATATTATTCATGACAGTTCGGTCATCAATTTTGATGCTAGGTTACATGGGCACGATGTTGCAGGACAAGTAAGCTCTTCATTGTGGAGTATATCCATTTTCAATATAAAATATCTCTTTTTGAAATCTATTCAATACTTTCTCTTACATTTCACTGATATTAATGACACTGTTTTGTTTGCTTTTTCTTTTGTGGGTACTTGTTTGATACACAGACATATACAGCCTCCCTTATTTTTAAATTATCTGAATTCAATTGGCTTTCCTTGGATTTAGCAAAGAGTAGAATTTTGTTTTTTGATCCAGTTGGATAACCTTTTACTTATAATTCGCAGAACAAATAATTTTTTGTTTTTGTCTATTTTATGTTGTATTTTGCTTTTATTTTTCCCCCTATTACCATATCCATTTATTCATTTAGCCTTGTGCTTGGGCTTTTTTTGAAGTTTTCCAAACTACTAGGCAAAATCAGTTCTAAATAGTTATGTAGTAAATACTAATAGCTACATAATTTTACCTTTTTTAAGAGTTTTTAATTTAAATTCCAATTAGTTAACATACACTGTGATATTAGTTTCAGGTGTACAATATAGTTATTCAACAATTCTATTAATAGTGATCATCACACTGGGTATTATGGTATATGTTGGCAAATTGAACTCCAATAAAAAATTTTTTTAAATAAATAAATAGTGCTCATCATAATAAGTATACTCTTTAGTCTCCATCACCTATTTCACCCATCGCCCCCACCCACCTCCCCTCTAGTAACCATCAGTTTGTTCTCTCTAAGAGTCTATCTTTTGGTTTGTGTCTCCTTTCTTTTTTTTTTCTCTCTCTTTCCTTTTTTTTTTTTTTTTTAACTCTTTTATCTCTGTGGTAAGGGTCTCACTGAGGTCTTTTATTCTTTCCAGTGAGTGTCCTTATGACTGTTGCTTTAAATTCTCCATCAGGTATGTTCCTTATATTTGTTTTGATTAGATCTCTGACCATGGCCTTGTTTTGTTCTTTCATTTGGGATAAATTCCTCTGTCTTGGCATTTTAAGTCCCTGCCTTCTTCTCGGTGTTAGAAAAGCCAGTTATGTCTCCTGTTCCTGACAAAAATGGCCTTATAAAGAAGAGGTCATATACTGTCCTGGGCCTGGTGCTTCAGAGAGTATCTTTGGTATGAACTGTGTGTGCTCTGGTGTTGTGTTTTGGCTATTGTATCCTTCAGGGCAGTCATCTGCAGAGGCTCTCCTTGACTTCTGTGAGCAGTGTTTTGGTCCCTGGCCTGAAAGTGGTGAGTTTTAGCTAGAGGTGCTCTGGGCTGCTTATGCAATGAGACCTTATACCACCTCCACTAGAACTGAGGCCCTGCGTATCTCTTGGGTCAAGAGACATGGTGTGGGTAGAGTTTTGTGCTGGTCTTCCCGGGAGGAGGCCTGCCTTGCTGGGACTAGATCAAACTTGATTGAGAAGGGCAGTCCTGCTAGAGTACAGGAGGGTGGGGCTTGGTGTAATCAAGTTAGGTAGCCATTGTAGGCCCTGTACTGCTTCCTGTAGATGGCTTTATGTTTATGGTAAGGGACAGGGGAGGGAAATGCCTCCAGCCATTCCCTTCTTTCCTAGAGAGGCTTCTCTAAGGGAGGTATTCCAAAAAGAGCAAATATTCTCCCCTCTGTGTGCCCCAGGCATTCTTCAGATCACATTTTCCATTCCTTCTGCCACACTTCCTCTCCACCCTGGCCTACTGGATTGTTTGCCCTCTCTACAGGAGCAGCACAATGCCCTGTAGGCACTTTCCCAGGTAAACTTGCTGACCTTTAAAACTCCAGGCTTTAATCCCTGCTGGTTGCCTCTTTGACCTTAGCTGTAGCAACTTCTTGCTAGACACATCTCCAAAGGCAAGAAAAACAAAAGCAAAAATGAACTATTGGGACATTATCAAGAGAAAAAAGCTTTTGCACAGCAAAAAGAAGTGAACAAAACTAAAATCTATGAATGGGAGAAGACATTTGCAAATGTCTTATCAGATAAAGGCTTGTATCCAAAATCCATAAAAAAAACTTATCAAACTCAACACCCAAAAGGCAAACAATCCAGTCAAGAAATGGACAGAAGACATGAACAGACATTTCTCCAAAGAAGACATACAAATGGCTAATAGACACATGAAAAAAATGCTCCACACCACTCAGCATCAAGGAAATACAAATCAAGACCACAATGAGATACCACCTCACACCAGTCAGAATGGCTAAAACTAACAAGTCAAGAAACAACAGATGTTGGTGTGGATGTGGAGAAAGGGGAACCCTCTTACACTGTTGGTGAGAATGCAAACTGGTGTAACTACTCTGGAAAACAGTATGGAGGTGCCTTAAAAAGTTAAAAATAGAACTACCCTACTATCTAACAATTTCACTACTAGGTATTTATCCAAACAATACAAACAGTGATTCAAATGGATACATGCACCCCAATATTTATAGCAGCATTATCTACAGTAGCCAGATTACAGAAACGGCCCAAGTGTCCATCAATTGATGAATGAGTAAAGAGGTGGTATGTGTATATACAATTATATATATATATAATACAACATGGTATATATACAATGGAATATTAGCCATCAAAAAGAATGAAATCTTGCCATTTGCAATGACATGGATGGAACTAGAGGATATTATGCTAAATAAATAAATCAGTCAGAGAAAGACAAATACCATATGATTTCACTTATGTGGAGTTTAAGAAACAAAACAGATGAACATAGGGGAAGGGAAGGAAAAATAAAATAATATAAAAACTGAGAGGGAGGCAAACCATAAGAGATGCTGAACTCTAGGAAAGAAACTGAAGTTTGCTGGAGGTGGGATGGGGGAAGGGATAATTGGGTGATGGGCATTAAGGAGGGCACTTGATATAATGAGCACTGGGTGTTATATGCAGTTGATGAATCACTAAATTCTACCTCTAAAACTAATATAAGGGACGCCTGGGTGGTTCAGTGGTTGAGCATCTGCCTTTGGGTCAGGTTGTGATCTTGAGGTCCTGGGATGGAGTACCGCACTGGGCTCCCTGCAGGGAGCCTGCTTCTCCCTCTGCCTATGTCTCCGCCTCTTTCTCTGTGTCTCTCATGAATAAATAAATAAAATCTAAAAATAAATAAATGAATAAAACTAATTTTTAAAAATACCTGCTTGTTTCAAGAACTCATGAAATTCAGCCTTTGTCATTTTCCAAGTCAGTGGCTTTGGGGAAACATTCCCCTGTGTGTTCCTCAGTCTCTATCTCTCTCCCCCTTCTCCTCCTCTGCCTATCTTCCTCTCCCTCTCTCCTCCCCCCTGCCCCCTCCCTTTTTTTCTCTCCCATCTCCACAACCACTGCTCTCTTTCCTCCTCAACATATCCAATCTGTTTCTCCCCTAAACCACATCTCCATACTTCTACCTTCTTCAATGCAGCCTTTCTCCCTTTAGTTGTGGAGTGAGTTTGTTCTTTCAGTGTTCAGGTATACTTCTGAGGTATTTAGAATAATTTGATAGTTACCTAGTTGTGTTCATGTGATGAGACAACCTAGCGTCCTCCTACTCTGCTGCCATCTTCCCTCCTCACATCTGTATTTTGCTTTTAAATACTTGTTTTGCCTGTGATCTTTGTTTATTTGATAATTTGTATACTTTAGATAATTAATGTTTATTTTTATTTACTATAGTATTACTTTTTGACTTTTAATAATATGCTTATTTTTGTATGTATTGAGTTGATAGCTTTGTACAGCCAACTGACTCAAAAGTTTAAGAAGTGGGGATCCCTGGGTGGCTCAGCGGTTTGGCGCCTGCCTTTGGCCCAGGGTGAGATCCCGGAGCCCCGGGATCGGGTCCGCTTCCGGCTCCCGGCATGGAGCCTGCTTCTCCCTCCCTCTGCCTCTCTCTCTCTCTATGTCTATCATAAATAAATAAATCTTTAAAAAATATATTAAAAAAAAAGTTTAAGAAGTTGGCACATTTCCAATTTTCCTCTTCCTCCACTAGTATTCTAGTTTTTGCTATTTTAAGATTATTTTGTAAATTAGCAATATTTTTAAGACTTGCCATTATATTACATTTTGTTAGTATATCTTTAATCATTGTTTGTCCCTTATTAAATGTTTAAATGGATTAAATTCTCAATGTCTGTCATAACTAACTTTTAAAAAGTGATTTCTTTCGTTTTAATTAATTTCTAAATTGGCTTGATTTTTTAAAAAGATTTATTTATTTATTTTGGAGAGAAAGGATGAGCAGGTGGAGGGGCAAAAGGAGAGGGAGAGAATCCTCAAACAGATTCCCCTCTGAGCATGGAGCCCAATGCAGGGCTCAACACCCAGGACCCTGAGATCATGACCTGAATTGGCTTGGTTATTTTCAAGGTACTAAGCCTTGAGTTCCATTTCCATTTAAGAGTATTTTTCAAACACTTTTTTTTACTTTGAGAGTTTTCAAGTTATAAAATTATAGAGTTATGGGATGCCTGGGTGGCTCAGCGGTTAAGCGCCTGCCTTCAGTCCAAGGCGTGATCCTGGAGTCCCAGGGTCAAGTCCCACATTGGGCTTCCTGAATGGAGCCTACTTCTCCCTCTGCCTGTGTCTCTGCTTTTCTCTCTCTCTGTGTCTCTCGTGAATAAATAAAATCTTTTTAAAAAATAAAAATAAAATCATAGAGTTATACTTCTTTGTACAAGGAATTTTGTTTCCTTTGTTCCACTGGCTTCTTGTATTAAATGATCCTGTGGAGGGGATCCGTGGGTGGCTCAGCGGTTTAGCGCCTGCCTTTGGCCCAGGGCGCGATCCTGGAGACCCGGGATCAAGTCCCACATCGGGCTCCCGGTGCATGGAGCCTGCTTCTCCCTCTGCCTGTGTCTCTGCTTCTTTCTCTCTCTCTCTCTCTGTGACTATCATAAAAAAAAAAAAAATTATTAAAAATAAATAAATAAATAAATGATCCTGTGGAAAGCTCTAATACTAGACTTATTTTCCCCCTTATACAGCTGATTTGCTTTTTCTTTTTTTCTGCCTAAATACCTATGGGATTCTTTATAATTAGCACTTAGTGGCTTCCCCAAGATATGTTGTAGGGTTGATTATTTCATATTTTATCCCTGGAACACTGTATGTTATTTTGACATTTAGGTTTATGTCTTCTTTTATTTCAGGAGATTTCTCTAGTATTAGAAGTTCGAATGTTGTTTTTTGTTCCCTATGTTCTTTTCAATCCCTCAAGGAATGCAAATTCTGTGAATGCTGACTTTTCTTTGTCATCCATATCTATCACATACTCACTTCTCACTTCTGTCCCTTTCTTCTGTATGTTTTTGTGCTTGTTTTTGTGGTTGTGAAGTAATTTCTCAAGCCTGGCCTCAATAGCTTTTCTAATGTGTTTTATACCCCTTGTAGTTTCTATTGCATTTTTTAATCCTGTGATAATTTTACTATGCTATTTGATGTATCTTTTCAGCTCTTTTAGGTCAGGTCACTCTTTATAAGTTATCTTTTTCTTTAATGAAAAGTGTTGATATTTTAATTTTTTTAATTTCTCTGCATAGTCATTTACTTAATATTTGCTGAGTGCTTATGATGTGCCAGGTACTATCTTAAATGTTGGGATCTTGCAATAGTAGTATATCAATGTAAATAATGACCTGCCTTCATACAGCTTCTGTGCCAATGGGAAGAGTCAGACAATAAACAGGATACCTAAGTAAGACACATAGTATAAAAAAGTGAGATATAAAAATACAACAGGTGGCATGTAATATAAAATATTGTGGGGAACAGTTGAAGTTTTAGATTAGTGGTTAGGGAATAAGTTGCCGAAGTGTTGATACTTAAATGAAGACGTGGGATCGTGAGGGAGTATGGAATGCTGCCAGTGGCAGGACTCTAAGTTTGCTTGGTAGGTTTGTAAAACAGAGCTACTATAACTGGAATGGAGCACATATGTGCGAGGGTGGTAGCAGATGTCAGAAAGGGCAGGGAGCAGGTTATGTTGGTTATGTTGGGTGCGTAGAGCCCCATCCCGGCTCCTCGCGGGGCCCCTCCCCCTTGGATTGTTCTGGTTGCTGTGTGGCAAACTAACTAAAGGGAGGCCAGGGTAAAGGCAGGATGACTAGTAAGGAGTCTTTTGCAGTAATCCAAGTAACAGAATATAATGGTAAAGACCAGGGTGGTTGTGATAGAGATGGTGAGGAGTGGTCCATATCTGGTTATATTTTGAAAGCAGAGCTAGCAGGATTTATAAATAGCTAAGATTTAGAATGAGAAAAAAAAGAGAGGAATCAAGGTGGGATACCCAAGTATTTGATCGGCGTAACCGAAAGGAGTTCTCATCAGCTGAGGTGGAGAATATTAAGGAGGCGCAAATTTGAAATGAAAGTTTAATAGCTCAGTTGTGGACTTGCTAAGTTTAGTATTTCCATCAATCATGTGGATGAAGATGGTAAGTAAAAAATGTGGCATGAGAAGCTAGATTTCCAAAACAAAGGTTTGGACTAGAGATACACATTATGAGTCATCTGTGTATACAGATCATCTTAAGGATGAGATAACCAAAGTAGTGAATATAGATATAAAAGAGAATAGGAAAAAAAAATAAAATAAAAGAGAATAGGTAAAAGTTTGAGACCTAGGATATTGCAACCTTTCGAAGTCCAGGAAATAAGGAAAGAGCAGAGAGACTGCAATGTTGCAGCTAGGTAAATATAGTGTGCTGAAAACCAAGTGAAAAATGAATTTCAATGAGGAAGGAGTAGTCAACTGTGTCAAATGTTTCTGATAGATCAAATAATATGAGAAATGATCACTATATTTAGCAACATAAACTTCCTTGGAGACCTTGATAAGTGTAGTTTCTGAGGCATGGTAGGGGCAAGCCTGACTGGTTCAGGTTCAAGTGAGAATAGGAACAGGGATTTGGTGATAGTGAATCTAGACAATTTTTCTAGGAGTTTGCAGTAAAGAAAAGGCAAGATATGTACAACAGATCAAATGGTATGTGTAGTCAAGAGAAGCTTTTTAAGAGGGGACTATTTTAACCCTCTATTATTTATTCTTTATCGTCTTTGATCAGAATTTGTTCCTTTTAGAGGATGCATCTATTCAGAGGTGCAAAGATCCTGTTTGTTATTCCTGTTATATTGGTGTCAGTTCTCCTTGAACTTCTATCTACTTAAGCCCTGGGGGGAGAGCTAAGGAGAATGACTTGGGTAGCAGGTATCTTTCTTTGGTCATGTATTCTTGGAGAATCTTGTCTATAAATGTTTCTTATCTCTGAAGGGTATATTTCTACTTTTTGTTTGTTGGTTTTTGTTATTTGTCTCTTTGAAATAAGCAAATCAAGCAGGGTAATTATCATTGTGGCTGTCCCTGTATCTCATTGGTATTTTTTGGTTTTGGGTTTTTTTCAAGATTTTATTTACTTGAGAGAGAGAGAGAGAGCACAGAAGCAGGAGTAGAGGCAGAAGGAGAGGGAGAAATAGACCCTCCACTGAGTGTGGAACCCAATGTGGGACTCAATCCCAGGACCCCAAGATCATGACCTGGGCCGAAGACAGCCACTTAACCAACTAAGCCACTCAGGTGCCTCTATCTCATTGTTTTTTTTATCTGAAGATTTAACGTTCATTTTTTTTTCTGCTTGGTTAACCTTGGCCAACAGTTACAAATCTGATTTCATCTTCTACTATGTCCTCCATCCTGTATTATCTCTAGAACTTTTCTACAGATTTGAGAACAGAATGCCAAAAAATAAAGCAGGAATCACAGGATAGTTTCTCATTTCACTTTATCTCCCCTTCCACTCTGTGATTTACAAAGAAGACTAACTGGAGGGGATCCCTGGGTGGCTCAGCGGTTTACCGCCTGCCTTTGGCCCAGTGCACGATCCTGGAGACCCGGGATCGAGTCCCACATCGGGCTCCCTGCATGGATGGAGCCTGCCTCTCCCTCTGCCTGTGTCTCTGCCTCTCTGTCTCTCTGTCTCTCTGTGTGTGTCTCTCATGAATAAATAAATAAAATATTTTTGAAAGAAAGAAGGAAAGAAAGAAGAAAGAAAGAAAGAAAGAAAGAAAGAAAGAAAGAAAGAAAGAAAGAAGAAAGAAAGAAAGAAAGAAAGAAAGAAAGAAAGAAAGAAAGAAAGAAAGAAAGAAAGAAAGAAAGAAGACTAACTGGAGATACTCAGTTTTTGAGAGAGTCTCTATATCTCTGGGCCTAATTCTAAATGACAGATTGTTGATTAGAATTTTCTGGAAGTTGGGATGCCTGGATGGCTCAGTCAGTTGAGCATATGACTCTTAATTTTGGTTCACATCATGATCTTGGGGTCATGGGATTGAGCCCCATGTCGGGCTCTATGCGCAGTTGGGAGTCTGCTTAAGGATCCTTTTTCTCCCTCTCCTGTCCTCCCCAAACCTGTACATGTGCATGCTCTCTTTCTTTCTCCCTCTCTCTCTCAAATAAATAGATCTCTTTTTTTAAAAAAGGAATTTTCAGGAAGTTATCTTATTCTTAGAGAATTCCTTATCCAGCTAGAGATTGTAATAATATTCATTATTGTTTTCTTCTTTGAGTTGGTTTAATTCCACTAAAAATACTTTTGGGGGGCGCCTGGGTGGCTCAGTCAGAGTCTGCCTTCAGCTCAGGTCATGATCCCTGGGTTATAGGTTTGAGCCCCATGTTGGGATCTCTGCCCAGTGGGGAGTCTGCTTCTCCCTCTCCCTCTGCCCCTCCCCTGCTTGTTCTCTCTCTCCCTCTCTCTTTCTGTCAAATATATAAATAAAATCTTTAAAAATATATTTTTAATTAGAGTAAAAGAATCAAAATTTCCATTTTAACAATTTTTAGGTATACAGTTTAGTGGCATTGAGCAAATTCACTCTGCTGTACAACCATTACTACCATCCAACTTCAGATCTTTATCATATTTTCAAACTGAAACTCTGTACCTATTAAATAATATCTTTTTTATTTCTCTCCCTCCCTAGACTCTGACAACTACCATTCTATTTTCTGTCTCTAAATTTGACTACTTCATTCATATAAGTGAAATCATACCTTACTTGTCCTTTTGCGTCTGGCTTATTTCCCTTAGCATAATGTCTTCAAGTTTCTTTTTTTTCTTTTTTTTTCTTCTTTTTTTTTTGTCTTCAAGTTTCAATCACAATGTAGCAGATACCAAAATTTTATTCTTTTTAAGGCTGAATAGTATTTCATTATATCTATATACCATATTGCATTTATTCATTCATCCATCTATGGACACTTGGGTTTCTTCTGCCTTTTGCCTATTGTGAATAATGCTGTTATGAACATGGATGTACATATATCTGTTCAAGTACCTGCTTTCAATTCTTTGGGGTATATACTCAGAGGTAGAATTGCTAAATCATATGGTAATTCTATCTTTAATGTTTTTGAAGTACTGCCAGACTGTTTTCTCCAGTCTCACTTCTTGCTGTGCATCAGAATCCCCTCTTGAGCTTTAAAAAATACACATGCTCAATCTCCACCCCTGGAGACTCTGATTGAGTGAATCTGAATATGTATCTGACTCGTGTTTCTTTTTAGGATTCACATTTCATTTTATTTATTTGTTTTTAAAGATTTTATTTATTTATTTGACAGAGAGAGAACACAAGCAGGGAGTAGCGGCAGGCAGAGGGAGAGGGAGAAGTAGGCTCCCATTGAGCAAGGAGCCAGATGTGGGGCTCAATCCCAGGGCCCTGGGATCATGACCTGAGCTGAAGGCAGACTCTGACTGAGCCACCCAAGCACCCCTGGGATTCATATTTAAAAAAATGCTGGTGATAAGTTATTAAGAGGAAGTTTTTAAAGAGTGAAAGTAAAAGAATATTGAGCAAAAAGTTTGTCTCCTCTTAACATTTGAACTATATTCTTACATATATATGTGTATACATTCACACACACTTTTTGTATTTTTTTAAATATTTTTTTCTTTATTTATTTATGATAGTCACACACACAGAGAGAGAGAGGCAGAGACACAGGCAGAGGGAGAAGCAGGCTCCATGCACCGGGAGCCCAACGTGGGATTTGATCCCGGGTCTCCAGGATCGCGCCCTGGGCCAAAGGCGGGCGCCAAACCACTGCGCCACCCAGGGATCCCCCACTTTTTGTATTTTTAAAAAACATAAATGTGATCACACCATACACAGTTTCTACAATGTACTTTACTATCTTTATTTTGAAGGTCTTTTAATTTCCATCCACATAGATCTAAGTCAGGCTTTTTCAGCACATGCAAAATCTTCCATGGTATAAATGCATTTTGCCTCTTTAGGTATTCATGTCCTAGTAAACATTTAGGCTTTGCCATTTTTTTTCTATTATAAACAATTTGGCATTTAACACACCTAAATGCATAATTTTGCATTTGAGAGATACAAGATTTGCTAAAATTGGAATAGCTTGGTTAAAGAGTATATGCATTTTCTATGTTCATGGATATTTCCTGACTGTCCTTCAAAAAAGCAGTATCAATTTAAGCTCCTGTCATTAGTGCAGGAGAAGGAGTTTCCCCTACTGGATATCCACCTCTGGACTATGAACTTTTCAAGTGTTTCTTAGAGTTTTTTTTTTTTTTTTCTCCCTCTTAAAGTGCTAAAGGACGGGTGGAGTGGGCTTGAGTTAGATACTCCCCTTCCTGTAGTTAAGCCAGATTCTCATAATACCCCGGCAGGTTAGGCTCTGCTTAACTAGTTCTCCCCGAGGGCTGGCCTTGGAAGGCATATTTCAAAATAGTTCCATTTCTCTGTCCCTCCTGGAAGCAGGAGATCATTTTTCCCCTGATATTTACTGTGGAAATCTGGTCAAGTCCCTGGAGGTGAATCCCATAGAATTGTGGTGATCCCCTTATAACTGGATCCCCCTGGTGTCTTTTTATTTTAAGATTCATTTATTTATGAGAGATAGAGAGTGGGGTGGGGGTGGTGAAGAGGGAGAGAACCTTAAGCAGACTTCCTGCTGAGCATGAAGCCTGATGCGGGGGCTCAATCCCAAGACCCATGAGATCATGACCTGAGCTGAAACCAAGAGCAGGATGCTTAACCAACTGAGCCACCCAGCAGCTTCCCCCGCTGAGAGTCTTTAACTATCAAATTTTTCATACTGAGCCTCCAATACTTGGACAGTTACCATTCAGGTTTTTCTGCCCAGGTACTTGTTCCCTGTGGAGGTTTCTACTCCTGTGTCTATGTTCTGTTAATACTCTCTGTATTAACCTGTCTCACTCTCCAGTCTCAGGAGCAAGGTTTGCCCTGTGTCCTCTTCCCTCTTATGGATCTTAGAAGAGCTATTGATAGGGTGCCTGAATGGCTCAGTTGCCTAAGCATTTGACTTGGTCTAGGTCATGATCTTGGGGTCCTGGGATTGAGCCCCACACTGAGCCCTCGCAGCAGCCCCCGCTCCCCTGACCTCCTCTCCCCTTCCTGCTGGGCTCTGCACTTGGGGAGGAATCTGCTTGTCCCTTTCCCCGTCTTCCTCTGCTCCTCCCCCGGCTTGTGCTCATTCTCTCTGTCTCAAGTAAATAAATAAAAATATTTAATTTTTTTTTTAAAAAAGGGGATCCCTGGGTGGCTCAGCGGTTTAGCGCCTGCCTTTGGCCCAGGGCGCGATCCTGGGGTCCCAGGATCGAGTCCCGCCTCGGGCTCCCTGCATGGAGCCTGCTTCTCCCTCTGCCTGTGTCTCTGCCTCTCCCTCTCTCTCTCTCTCTCTCTCTCTGTCTATCATAAACAAATAAATAAATACATCTTTTAAAAAATTTTTAAAAAAAGAGTTATTGACTTTTCAGTCTGTTTAACTTTTCACTTGTTAGGATAGAATGATAATTTCCAGGCTTCTTACATGTGGAACTAGAAACTGGAACTCTTTCTGATAACATTTTATTTGGCAGATGTTCTTCATATTTTATGTTTGAAGGAGCAGCTAATTCCTAGTTGCATTGCCGTTTTACTTTTTTTCTTTTTCAGCTTTACTCTTTTTCCTCCGTCAGTCTGTTGCAAATAGGGGATGATATAAATACACTTTCACTCTGCATTGTTTTAGAAGCCTCACAAAGTGTCTTTGAAAAATTGGAAAGTACAGGGTAGAGCTATCTTTTCAATGAAAATACCTTTATGATTTTCATAGTCATCCTTTTATATGCTATTCTATCAGTGAACATTTACTGAACAGCTATTCTAGTGCCAAACCCTGCCTTAAATATTGAGTAGTTAGAGCAATAAGAGTTTGTCCCTGCCCTTGAGTAATTATTGTTAAATTAGGGTTAGAAAGGTCTGCCTGAAAATCTTACATAAATTAGGTGTGTTATATGAAGAAAGTCGATTCATATGGACACAAAAAGGAAAGAGGATCTTCATCACATAGGAAGGCACCAGGCAATTATTTTAAAATGTTGAATTAAATATAAACCACAGTTGGAATCACATTTGATACAAGATGTGAAGACAGATTGTATTATTTACTATTACAAATGGGGGTAGGTAGAGGGCAACCCTGGTGGCTCAGCGGTTAGGCGCCTGCCTTCAGCCCAGGGTGTGATCCTGGAGACCCTGGATCGAGTCCCATGTTGGACTCCATGCAGGGAGCCTGCTTCTCCCTCTGCCTGTGTCTCTGCCTCTCTCTCTCTCTCTCTCTCTCTCTCTCTCTATCTCTCTGTCTCTCATGAATAAATAAATAAAATCTAAAAAAAAAACAAAACAAATGGTAGAGGATGATCATGAGTTCTAGATGGATTCATCATGAGCAAAGATGTCATTTTAGGTTTCATGGGGGCATATTCAGAAAAAAAGCCAGATTCATTTGAACCTAAGATATTTGTAGAGGAAGAATGAGAGATAAGACTGGGGAAATTACTAATAACCAACAGTATTGCTCTGATCCTATCTTGCTAAAAAATCCACTAACCTCTCTGAAATGTTAAGGTTCTCCCATGAAGGAAATAGGACACCTACACTGATATGATATGTAATCATCCACTACTGCTGACACCAATTACTGAAAGGCTGTAATGATGTATCTTTAAATTAAATTCATCCTAACAACCTCAAATCTGGACTTTCTCCTCTCTCTAAGCTAGGCAAATTCTATGACATCACCGTTGCTCCTTACATGCCTGCTGTAAGGGTAGATACCCAGAACTCAAGTCTTTTAGGTAGCCCAACACTGAGTACATTGCCTTTTATACACCTTTTAGGAATATGTCTCTAATGAACCTTCGTGCCAGTTAATGGGATCTGTTTGAGAACATTAACCTGCTTCTCATACACCACCTGCTGAGGATAAGTCCAGGAAGAAATTGTCATCCCTGCATGAACAGTGCTAGACCTTCACCCTTTGCCTAATAGGTACGCTTCGAGCATAGCAAGAGGTCTGCATCCCTGCCCCCTTTCTACGTTTCAGGTGCCACTCAGAACACACAACAAAGGATAAATCAGGAAAACTAAATATTTTATATATGCCACAATGAATCAGGTGATTTTTATGGACAGCAAGAAATTGGCACTAGATGCCATGGGGAGAAGATTTTAATACTTCATGCACTCCTGTTTTAATCAAATTGAAATTGTAATTTATGTTTAGGAACTATAAATATAACATTCTAGTTGATGTTGATTTGTATTTGGTTTCTGAGCAAATGCAGCAGAATTATAGGAAACTCAAAAAAAAAAAAAGCCCCCCCCAAATCTTTGTATTTTACATGATAAGAAGGCATTTTAATTGACTTCATGCTAAGATTAGTGGTTGCCTATTACTGTAATAGGGTAAAATTTAAAGCCCTGAAATTTCAGAAGAGGTAGAGTATTTGTATTTGAGGTGTTTTCAGTTGTTAAAAGTCCAGTCTAGTATGTAATTTTTTCCACACCAAAGAAATATTGAGAGGCCAGTTGATGATAACAATATATAAGAGATTCTTTGAGCTTAGGCATCAGAGTAAAAATTATCCATCAAGCTAAATAAAAACATCTCGACTTAACACAAATTTCTCTGAGTATTTTGGGGACTGTATGAGAATTTTGGGTAGTTCCATTCCCATCTCCTAACTTGTGAACTTGTATGATTGAATTTACCACATTAACCTATTACTTGACTTTGTTCATTAACCATTATACCTTGAAGTCACCGATTCACAGTCTAGGCAATGCATAATTAAGCCAGCAAGTGGTAAAGAATGTTGAACATACGTATTATGAATGAAAGGTTCAGATTTTTATGTGTGTGCACAAAACTTTCAGATTCTGTATTTTTACTCCGACATGTTATTCTCAGTTTATGAGGTCGAATCATTTGGGAAACTTGCTGGAATATGTATGGCTCTGGAGAGTATGTAAAATAATGCAACAGATTTATAATTTTACTAGTTGCTCTTTTACTCTTTCATATTTATTATTTTTGCAAATTACCATAGTGATATGTATCATTGTGAGAAAATCCAAAAGGGTATACTGGGAAATGAGAACACCTCCCCCATTCCATCTCATCTCATTCCAGTGAAACTTCAAATTTGGAAGTTCCTATTGTTAATGACAAGGTCTGATTATCCTTCTGCAAGGTTTTCTATGCATTCTTTTTTCTACTTTCTCCTCCTCCTCCTCCTCCTCCTCCTCCTCCTCCTCCTCCTCCTCCTCCTCCTCCTCCTCCTCTTCTTCTTCTTCTTCTTCTTCTTCTTCTTCTTCTTCTTCTTCTTCTTCTTCTTCTTCTTTCTTTTACTTTTCAAAGATCTTAATACATTATGGGACCTTTCTACATTGGTATAGATAGAATGACCAAATTCTTATTCATATTCCTTATTATGTGGATTAATACTTTACTTGTTTTCCTTTAGATCAAAGTTGGACTGTGTTTAAATTTTATTAAAATCAATGATCTATGTAAGTATAATCTTGCATAATTTTGTGAGTATTTTTAAAGTGTAGTTATTTAAGAGTAAAATTGCTATGCACAGTGAAAATATTTATGAATACTGCCAAATTATCCTTTAAAAGCTATGCTGATCTACATTAGTATCAAAAATATATGTGGGTTCATTTTCCCTGCACTCTTACCACCCACTGAAAATTATAAATTTATATTTTTTGGCAAATCTGAAGGTTAACAAATTATATCTGTAACCTTTAATTTTAACAGTATTTAGCTAAGCATATTTATATATTCTTCAATTTTTGTTCATACTGTGTGATTTCTTTTATTTTATAGATGATCTTTATATATTGTAGTTTTCAATCCTTTGTTACATGTTTCAAACAGATTCTTTTAATTGTTATTTCATCATAGTTTACAGTTTTTTTTCAAACCAAGATTTGTAGTCTATCTTGTCAAATCTATCAGTTTCTTTATTATTTCTGAAGTTGTCATGTCTTGCTTGGGAAATCCTTTCTCACAGCATAATTAAAATAAACCTGTATATTCTTCTATTACATTTATATTTTTAGATATTGTATTTTAATCTATCTGGAATCTTTTATGTGAATCTTTTATGTGAATAGTTGTGTAGATATAGTTGATTTAAAATAATATTCTTATAAAATTCTATAACATTTACCAGTCCATTTCTATCTTCACTGATCTATTCCAGTGATTTCATTTATTTATTCACTCATCCCAAAGTATTTATTGAATATCTAACACTGTTCTAGGAACAGGGGATATGTTGGTGACAAAACAACACATGTAACATGTATGTTTTTAAAAATATTGTTCTGATCACAATATGGTGAAGATATTATGGGAAGAAAGACTTGTTAGGAAGCCATTGCCAGTTACTAGGCTAGATATGATACTGATTTGAAGTAGGATGTTGCATGTTAAGTCAAAGAGAAGTATATTAATTGAAGTGAAACTTAGTAGGTAAAATAAATGTGATATGAGATGGGTTACAGTGGGGCTAGAAGATGAAGATGATTTCTAGGTTTCTGGCTTGGTGATCAGTGATATGAAGTAAGTGGAAGTGGACCAAGATTGGAAGGGAAAATTATGAGTTATGTTTGATATGTGTTGACCTTGTGGTACTTACATGTGTTGACTTTTTGATGCCTATTAGACATCTAGGTATCATATAGGAAATTGAAATTTCAAGTTTGGAGTTCAGAGGAGAAGCTAGATGGATAATATAGATTTGTAAGTAGCCTGCAAACAGGCAGCAATTGAGATCATGTTATGTATGAACTTTCCTAGGGAAAGTAATTAGATAAATAAAAAGAAAGGGCCTTGGTCTCAGACTTGAAATCTTCAATAATTAATGATCAGATGGAGAAGGATGAAACTTTGGATAAAACATTGGAGTGTTTAAAGGGATAGGAATAAAATTAAGAATGTTGGTGCTGTGAAAGTCAAGAAAAAAATAATAGTTTAAAAACTGAGTATCAGATGCTACTGAAATATCAACCAAATGGATGAAAAATGTCCATTGGTTTTAATGGCAAAAATGTCATTGATGACCTTGGTGAGAGCATTTTTGGTGGATTATTTGTGACAGAGTCCCTATGAAGTAACTAGAGGAATGAGTTAAAGATGAGGAATTGGAAAGTTTTTTTGAATTTTTGAGAAGTTTCACTATGAAGGAGAGGAAAATGGTGGTAGTAGGAAATGTGAAATGATTATTTTACTTTCTTTCCCCCCAAAATGGAAAGACTGTCAACTTGTCTCAGTAGTGATATAAAAAAAAGTACAGCTTTTTTAGATATTGGGGATAACAAGAAAAATAGAGCATTATTTTATTATATTTTATGGCATTAAGGGAAGAAGGGCAACCAGCTATAACTGGATAGACTCATACATTCTAGAAATTTTCATTGAGAAATTACTCTATGATAGGCAATGTCCTAGGTTCTGGACTGTATTAGTGAATAAAACAAAGAATTCCTACCCTCTTGGCATTTATGTTGTAGTTAGAAGACAATAAAAGTCACCATTAATTAAATTATTTAGCTGGTATAAAATGGTGGCAAGTGCCATGAGGAAAAATAAGATTGTAGAAGAGGGATAGGGGATGCCAGATTGGAGACTACAGTTATTAAAATGATAATCAAAGGCTGCCTGGGTGGCACAGTTGGTTGAGTGTCCAACCCTTAGTTTCAGCTCAGGTTATGATCTCAAGGTTATGAGATCAGGCTCTGTGCTCAGCAGAGAGTCTGCTTAAGACTCTCTCTTCCCCCACATCGGGCTCCTGATGAGGAGCCTGCTTCTCCCTCTGTATGTGTCTCATGAATAAATGAATAAAATCTTTAAAAAAAAGACTCTCTCTTCCTCTTTCTCTGCCCCTCCTCCCTGCTCTGTCTCTCTCTAAAATAAATAAGCAATCTTTAAAAAATAAAATGGTAATCAAGAAAGGCCTCATAGACAGGTAACATTTGGACAAAGACCTAACAGAGCAGGTAAAGGAGAATATATTGGGAATATCTGGGAGAGGACCATTCCAGGAGGAGGCAAGAATATGTTCAAAGGCCTTGTGGTAGAAGTACGCCTAGTATATTTGAGAAACAGTAAGCAAGTAAGCAGTGCAATGGACAGGGACAAAACTAGTAGATGGAGTCATCGTGTTCCATCTTGAGGCCATTTTACAAAGTTGGCTTTTATTCTACAGGAGATGAGGAGTTATCAAAGAGAGCAGAGGTGTGACGTGATCTGATTTATATTTTTAACAAGATTTTTTAAAAAATTGTATGTATGTATGTATGTATTTATTTATTTATTTATTTATTTATTGGGGAGGGAGGGAGCAGGGAGCCCACTGCTTTCCCAGGACTCTAAAATCATGACTGAGCTGAAGGCAGATGCCTAACTGACTGAGACACCCAGGTGCCCCTATTTTTAAAAAGATTATGATAACCAGTAATGCTGAGAATATATTGTATGGGGGCAAGGATGGAGTGAACCCCATTTAGGCAGCTACTGTAAAATTCAAAAGAGATCGTAGTGGTATGGAACAGGATGAGAGTGCTGAAAGTATCAAAAACTGGTTCAATTCTGAATATATTTTAAAGTAAAACCAACAGATTTGCCTTATAGAATCAATAAAGGGTGTGAGAGAGATGAATCCAAGGATTTGGCCTGTTCAAATGTAAAGATGAAATTGCCATCAACTAAGATGGAAGGAATTGCAGGAGCAGGTTTGAGGTGAATACCAGGAACTTTCTTTAAGTATGCTAAGTTTAGGGGATCCCTGGGTGGCTTGACGGTTTAGCACCTGCCTTTGGCCCAGGGTGTGATCCTGGAGTCCTGGGATTGAGTCCCACATCCGGCTCCCTGCATGGAGCCTGCTTCTCCTTCTGCCTGTGGCTCTGCCCCTCTCCCCTCTCTGTCTTTTATGAATAAATAAATAAATAAAATCTTTAAAAAAGAAAAAAAGAGTGCTAAGTTTAGGGACACCTGGGTGGCTCAGTGACTGAGTGTCTGCCTTTGGCTCAGGGAGTGATCCCAGAGTTCCAGATTGAGTCCAAGATCAAGTCCTGGATTGCGTCCTACATCAGTCTTCTTGCAGGCAGCCTCCTCTCTCTGCTTATGTCTCTGCCTCTCTTTCTGTGTCTCTCATGAATAAACAAATAGATAAATATCTAAAAGAAAAAAATAGTGCTAAGTTTATGGTGACAGTACAAATGACAAGTATGTAGTTGGATATGAGTGTAGACTTCACTAGAGGCTGGATTGTCAATATACATTTGGATTTTTCCAGTGTACAAAAATTTAATTACAATCATTAAATTTCATGAAATCATTAAGGAAGTTGAGTACTTAAAAGTGTATTAATACTTGAACACTGGTACACTCCAACATTAAGAGAACAAGAACATGAGGATGAAAGAAGATAGAGATTAGGAAGGAGTGCTTAGAGATGTATAAAGAAAACCAAGAGAGCAGCCCTGGTGGCGCCGCGGTTTGGCGCCACCTGCAGCCTGGGGTGTGATCCTGGAGACCCGGGATCGAGTTCCACGTTGGGCTCCCTGCATGGAGCCTGCTTCTCCCTCTGCCTGTGTCTCTGCCTCTCTCTCTCTCTCTGTGTCTATGAATAAATAAATAAAATCTTAAAAAAAAAAAAGAAAGAAAGAAAACCAAGAGTACGAGCTTCAAAAACCCAGTAAGAAAGTGTTTTTGAGGAGCACCTGGGTGGCACAGTCAGTTGAATGTCTGACTCTTGGTTTTGGCTCAGATCCTAGTCTCAGTCGTTGTGGGATCAAGCCCCATGTTGGGCCACACTCAGCAGGGATCTGCCTGAGATTCTCTCTCTCCATCTCCCTTTGCCCCTCCGCCTTCAAATCAATCAATCAATCAATCAATCAATCATTTTTCTTATAAAAAAAAAGGAAGTGTTTTTAGGAGGGGAAAGTTATCAGCTTTTACAAATGTTGCTGATGGGTCATACATGTTGATAACTGAGAACTGACCACTGAGTTTAGCAACATGAACATCATTAGTGATTTTGGCACGAGTTTTTCCAGTGAGTTGGTGAAGGTGCAAACCTGACTGGAACGAGTTCAAAAGAGAATGAGGTAAGAGGAATTACAGATAGTGATAGGGCCAGAAAAATATGGAGATATCTGGAAGGAGGAGAGTCAAGAAAAAATATTTTTCTAAGGTGTGAAAAATGACAGCTTTTTTGTGTTCTAATGGGGAAATCTGATAAATTAGGAAAATTGATAATTCAGGAAAAAGGGAGGGATTTACTGGAAATGCAGGAAAAAGGGATTTACTGGAACAGTCACCTTCCTTAGGTGAGAGATAATAAGATCTAGAGCAGAAATGGAAGGATTGGCTTAAAAATAAGCACAAATATTTTATTCATATTAATAGGAGGGAAAGCAAAATATATGTGCTCAGAAGCAGCTTCATAGTGAGATATGATTCAGGATTGTGGAAGTCCTCTTCTAACTAGTTCCATTTCCTCAGGGAAGAAGTAAGCAAGGTCATTGATATGAGGTTAGAAGAGTAGGTATTAGAATTTTAAAGAGGGATACAAGAATGTATAAAGGGATCATTTAGGGGAGTGGAGAAATGAGTGGAGTAGAAAATGTGATATAATTATGTCAGTGTTAAGGACTCCTTTGAGGTAAGTAGTGACAGATTTAAAGTGACAAATCAGCACACTTATGTTTTTCCACAGCCACATTCTGTAAATGTTTAGATAGAGAGTAAGCGGTGATTTGGCTTACCAGGCTTGTGAATTTGCCATGAGAATACAATGAAGCAAGAAAAGGCTAAAAAAAGTTGCAGGGCTGTGTAAAAAAGTGATTGTAGTGATGGGCTGTGGAATTTAAAGGTACATAAGGAAGGAAGTGAAGATATCAAAGGGATGAAGGTAGTGAAAAGGTGTTAGTATCAATGAATTGAAGATACTAACGAGTCAAAGGATCACTGAAGTCAGCTGAAATAAGGAGAGCACTTTTTTTTTAAGATTTCATTTATTTATTTATGAGAGACACAGAGAGAAGCAGAAACATAGGGAGAGGGAGAAGCAGGCTCCCCCCCCAGGGAGCCTGATGCAGGACTCGATCCCAGAACTCTAGGATCATGCCCTGAGCCGAAGGCAGATGCAGAACCCCTGAGCCATCCAGGTGTCCTGGAAGACTAGTCTTGACAGTTGGAAGATCATAGTCAGAAAGCAGGATGCTTGAAACTGGTGTTTTGGAAGAGTTGTATTGATTGATAATGACAGTGTATAGAGTGCAACCATGGAGATAAATGGCTAATACAGGGTTGAGTAGATGGGGAGGAAGATAAAAAATGGTATACAGTTTATTAGGATCATCATCTATGTGGATACTGAAATCACCAGTGATTATGACAGAAGTGGTGTTGGAGAAAACAACCAAGAGCCAAGAACAAAACTCTTCTAAGAATAGAAAAGGAGAATCCTTAGTGGCACAGTTAGTTAAGTGACTGACTCTTGGGTTTTTTTTTTTTTTTATATTTTATTTACTTATTCAGGAGAGACACAGAAAGAGGCAGAGACACAGGCAGAGGGAGAAGCAGGCTCCATCCAGGAAGCCTGATGTGGGACTCGATCCCTGGACTCCAGGATCACACCCTGGGCCAAAGGCAGGTGCTAAACCACTGAGCCACCCGGGCTGCCCTGACTCTTGGTTTTAGCTCAGGTCGTGATCTCAGAGTCATGAGATCAAGCCCCTCATCAGGCTCTGCATTCAACAGGGAGTCTGCTTGAGATTCTTTCTCCCTCTCCCTCTGTCCTTCCTGCTCGTGCACTCTCTCTCTCTCTCTCTCTCTCTCTCTCTCTCATAAATAAATAAATAAATAAATAAATAAATAAATAAATAAATATTAAAAAAAAAAAAAAAGAATAGGAGCAGCCCCTGTGGCACAGCAGTTTGGCGCTGCCTGCAGACTGGGATGTGATCCTGGAGACCCGGGATCGAGTCCCACATCGGGCTCCCTGCATGGAGCCTGCTTCTCCCTCTGCCTGTGTCTCTGCCTCTCTCTCTGTGTCTATGAATAAATAAATAAAATCTTTAAAAAAAAAAAGAATAGAGGAAAATGATCTAGGAGAACAGCAGGTGTCTGTTATAAGGAAGGGCAGAGGTGATATAGTCTGATGCATTGAGATTAAAATTTCAAGGGCTTTGGGTGAGTGAAAGGAATAATGATCTGAAAATCTCAAGGAGTAACTTGCTTTTCAACTTAAAGGTATGAGAAGTATGAGGGAGAGGGCCCCTGGGTGGCTCAATCAGTTGGATATCCAATTCTTGATCTCAGCTCAGGTCTTGATCTCAAGATCATGAGTTCAAGCCCCATGTTGGGTTCCACACCCCATGTGGAGCCTACTTAAAAATAAATGAATAAATGAATGAATGAATGAATGAATGAATGAATGAATAAATAAATAATGAAAAAAAAAAGGGTTTCTGGGTGGCTCAGTTGTTTAAGCGGCTGTCTTCGGCTCCAGTCATGATTCTAGGATCAAGCCCTGAATTGGGCTCTGTGCTCAGCAGGGAACCTGCTTCTCCCTCTGCCCCTCACCGTGCTCATGCTCTCTTGCTCTCTTTCTCTCTCATATGCTCTCGCTCTCTCTCAAATAAATAAAATCTTTTATAAAAAATGAAAAAAATGTGAGAGAATGTACAATCACCAGAAAGAAGGCAATAAGGACCATAGTGTCATTAGGGGAGAGCTAGTTGTTTGTTTGCTTCTTTGTTTGTTTGTTTGTTTTCCAGGTTTTCTTTAGAGCAAGAAGCTTAAGGAAACTTACACAGAAGAAGTTAAAGACATGGGAGATTTTTGAAGACAATATACATTGAGATCTAGGAGGCAAAGTTGTATGTCTCCAGGAGTTCAAAGGGGGAGGTACTGGGGGTCAGAATTAGGGATTTACTGAGAAATATAAGGATTAGAATCCAGAGAATGAAGGATGTCCTAGGAGATCTGGCTGCTTATTGGAACTGACATAAATAAATGAAGATTATAGTAAGATTAGTCCTGGTTGTCTAAAGGCAGAATGATGGGAGTAATGAAGAGATGAGTGTCTTACTAGGAATATACAGGAGGAATTTACTTTTTTATATAACACCTTTCAATAGAAATGTGGAGGCTAGTGGAGGGGCAGTCTTCTCTGAAACGCATATGGATTCAGGGCTTCCTCTTATATAAACGATAGGAGGAAACCAAGGACAAAATGGTTTACTCCTGAGATTAGTAGCTCTGGGGGTCCCTCTTGTTCCCTAAAGATGTATGTAGGTGGTGTGCAGACAGGGTGGAGGTAGTATTTGCCCTTGACTTTCAGATCAGAAAGGTCGTAAAAAAGGTAGTTATATAAAAACAAAAAGATAGTTATAATTCAGTGACCTGAAACTAAAAAGGGAATAAATAAAGCTATAGTAAGGGAAGGAGGCTGGAAAAATGAAATTTTGGCTATCCGAATATAACCATTATAAAATTAAAAGGACAGGCATTAAACAAAACAAATGAAGCTTCATGGGAAGATCTCTAATTGAAAAGGAATTTTTGTAAAAAAAAAAAAAAAATACAAAGAGAAGCACACAACCAGTGACAAACACAGGAAAACTCCAAAAAGGCTAACTTCAAGAATTTCTGAATCCATGGAAGTGCTACATAGGAATAGAAAGGTCTTTGTAGAGAAAGATGAGGATGGAGAGGAGGTGTAGTGATGGCGCAGAGTGTGAGACAATACACGCATGGCTTGGGGAAGATTGTATTTATTTTCGTTTTATTTTATCAAATGCTAAGTTAATTGTGGTGGTGGTATACAGATAAACAAAACCCAGAATCTATTTTCAACATTTGTTCATACAACTATCTCCCATGTCCCTAATGTGAGACAGTGTCTTTCGACCTGAAGATAAATTGATGAACAAAACCATGCGTAAGCACTGTCGTCATAAAGCTTACAGCATAGCCCAAGAAACGTATTTCTCAAGCGTAGAAGTAAATGTTAGCTTACAAAGAGCACATGATGACACAGGCTGTGAAACAGATAACCATTAGTGCTTTTTAAACTTTCTACCTGCCTCCATCACAAAACCCCTTCGGGACCCACCTGACTCACTTGAGTAGTACTTCACTGTACAATTAATTGGCAACTAGAGGGCATATCTGAATCTCCAGAGCAGGCAGTAGTTAGAAACAGTTCTTTCCTCTGGTCATTATGTACTGCTCCATTCGATGTGTGCCTGCACCTACAATCTCCAAAGGACAGAATGGAAGGAAGGGGCTAAGGCTCAGGAAAGATGCACTTAAAAAAAAAAAAAAAAAAAAAAAAAAAAAGACGCACTTAACAGTCATTGTAAAGCAGAGACAGGGGCTTAGGTTTTCAGAGAATTATATTCAAATTTGGTCAAAAGTAATGGGTCTAAATTAAAATGAAATCTATTGGTTCAAGTAACTGAAACGTCCAGGAATTTTTTAAAAGTAGTAAAAATAAATGGAAAAATATCAACTGGACCTACAGCTGGATGTTCAGATCACGTCTTCAGGGGTCTCTCTGTTTCTATCATTTGACTCTGTTTTCCTAATTGTTGCCTTTATTCACTGTCGGCTCTACCAATGTTGTGAGACACATGATCACTAGAAGCTTTGGGGTTATATCCTAACTGTTTGGAAATTCCTGTGAAATGTATTAGCCTCTTTCCTGTTATTTCAGCCTAAATCTCAGTATTATCTTTGGCTCAGACCAGTTTGGTATTTTTTGTTTTATTGTTTTAAGAGATTTTATATATTTATTTGAGAAAGGGAGAATGAGCTGGGGGAGAGGCAGATGGAGAGGAAGAAGCAGACTCCATGCAGATTAGAGAGCTAGATCCGGGACTTAATCCCAGGACCCTGAGATCGTGACCTGAGCCGAAGGCAGACACTTCACCAACTGAGCCACCCAGGCACCCCAGCTCAGACCAGTTTGAGAGACTTGTCTACATCTGAAGCAATCATCACTACCACTAGGGTATAGGACATGCCAATAGGCCAGATCATACACCCACTCCTTGAGTCAAATAATGGGTTTTATCTCATGAAAAACCACCCAAAACTTATGTGAAATATCAGTTCTTCAGAGTGAAACTGAAGTTCTATTATTAGAACAATGAGGAATGGCTGATAAATAGGCAAAAAAAAAAAAATGATGTCACTTATAGAAGGCTTCGACAAAGTAATGACATAGGGGCACCTGGGTGGCTCAGTGGTTGAACATCTGCCTTGGGCTCAGGTCGTGATACCATGGTCCTGGGATCTAGTTCTGCATTGGGCTCCCCGTGGGGAGCCTGCCTCTGCCTCTCTCTTTGTGTCTCTCACGAATAAATAAATAAAATCTTAAAAAAAAATAATGGCATTAGATCAGGGCTTTGAAAGATGGCTAGGAGCTGGAGAGGGATGAAAGGGTCATTCTAGATCCAGGAAACAGCATGGTTAATGACGTGAACTGAAAAAGCACAGAAGCTTCTAGTTCAGTTGGTGTACTAAGCACTCACATCTACCTTCCTTCCCTCCAGAGACAGTGGGAACATGAGTGAGAGAACGCAATAAAGAAAATGAGGTAGGTTGATTTCACTAATGGCCTTGATTCTTCCTCTCTTTGCAGTCCTTGTTACGCCATTCAGTAGTGTCCTCTCGCTCAGACTCTGGGAATGGAATGGCCAGAGTGTGTGATTTCTTTTCACAAATGGAGTGTTCCTACCTGCGACACAGAGGCTGTAAAAGTGCTTGCAAGTTTGAGTTGGCTTGCTCTCGTCCCTCTGCCTTTGTCCTGACGATGTGCCTGGGCTGGCCTGTTGGAGAGATGTGAGAGATTCATAAAGCGGAGCAGAATTGCCCCAACTGACAAGCAGTGTAAGGGAGCCTAGCCACAATCGGCACGCAGAGCCCCCCAGGCTGACTCCACATGCATGAGGGGAGCCCAGCTAAGATCAGCTGAACAGCGGAGAAAAATCAGCTAAATAAATGTGCATAGCTGTATGCCACTGAGGTTTTGGGTTTTGTTGTTACTTCAGTGTAACCGAGTTGAGAGATAGCTGAAACAGGAGTACGTTGGGAAGAGGGAAGAGAATGGGAAGGAGACCTCTAGTGATTAAGGTATTTCGACAAACTTCTAGAAGATTAAAAATAGAAACATATTGACAAATGAAATTGAGTATAAGAAGAAACAGCCCAGGGGAAGACGGCGGTGACCGCCAATTGATTTTCTAGGGTCTGGTCTTGGGAGTTGGCAGGTACAGAAACAGGGTTATTTGTGGTGCTGAAAAACAGGGGGATTCTTTGAACATGTCCAGAATAACTTGGAGAGTTGCTGTTAGGGTCAACTCCCCTACCCATGCAGAGTGATGAGAGGCAGAGTAATAAGAAATCCCAAATGTATTTTTTTTAAGATTTTATTTATTTACTTGACGCACAGAGAGAGGGAGAGAGAGAGCATAAGCAGGAGTGTCAGGCAGAGGGAGAGGGAGAAGCAGACTCCCCACTGAGCAGGGAGCCCAATGCGGGGCTCCATCCCAGGACCCCGGGATCATGACCTGAGCCGGAGGTAGACCCTTAACCGACTGAGCCACCCAGGCGCTCCCCAAATGTATTTGTAAATACATGATAGGAATGTTCTTCTCTAGAGAGATTGCATGTTGATTGTACAGCATGAGGATGCTAGCTGATAGAAAGGAGGAATGGGAGGGGGAAGAGTAGAGGACAGTCAAATCAGTTTTACATAATGAGTTTTTACACCAAGAGCTGCTGTTAGGGACGCCTGGGTGGCTCAGTCGGTTGAGAGTCCGCTTTCGGCTCAGGGCGTGATCCCGGGATCCAGCAATCGAGTCCCATGTCAGGCTCCCCACAGGGAGCCTCCTTCACCCTCAGCCTATGTCTCTGCCTCTCCCTGTATGTCTCTTATGAATAAATAAATAAAATCTTTTTTAAAAAAAAGAGCTACTATTACAGATGATAGAACAAAAACCAGAGGCTTATGCAGGTGGTGTGGGTTAGAAAAGATGACTAGCACACCAGAACCATCCACAATTTGGAGGAGGATGGGATGAAAAGGTTCAGTGGTGTAAGTGAATATGGTCCTCACTTCTTCAAGTTGCTAAGTCAAGAAATAGTGATCTAGAGGTATTATTTAGTACACTGGAGGCAAGCATGAGAACTAAACACAGATTGCTTCTGGAGGGGATCGAAGAATGGAGAGGTTGGGTGTGGGAGACTTTAGTTTCCACTGTGAGTTCTTTGATCTTAGTTAATCATTTCTGTGTGTGTGTGTGTGTGTGTGTGTGTGTGTGTGTGTGTAGAACAGAAACCATTCTAGGAGGCAGCCCAGGTGGCTCAGTGGTTTGGCACCGCCTTCAGCCCAGAGCCTGACCCTGCAGTCCCCAGGATCGAGTCCCACGTCGGGCTCCCTGCATGGAGCCTGTTTCTCCCTCTGCCTGTGTCTCTGCCTCTCTCTCTCTGTCTCTCATGAATAAATAAAATATTTAAAGAAAAAAAAAACATTCTGGATATTGAAAGCTGGAATACATTTAATACAGGAAACTATATGCTTACACATTCGCATTTGGAACCTCAAGAGCAGAAGTTGAGGGTCTGCCACGGGGCTATTGATTTCTTTTTTTTTTTTTTAATTTTTATTTATTTATGATAGTCACACAACAGAGAGAGAGAGAGAGAGGCAGAGACACAGGCAGAGGGAGAAGCAGGCTCCATGCACCGAGAGCCCGACGTGGGATTCGATCCCGGGTCTCCAGGATCGCGCCCTGGGCCAAAGGCACGGGGCTATTGATTTCAAGGTAACGCCATCATAACTACGATCCAGAAGTCAAGGAGCTGTTGCTATTGCTCCTGTCACCACCGCTGCTGCAACTATGCTCTCTCATATCCATAACATAAAACTATTGAGTAGATAGAGTGCCCTGGAAGTTTCTAGTGAAGAGGAGTTATAAAGTGTGATGTGCTCCTGGTATTTGCATGGCGAATGGAACTCCTAGTCGTGGAGACCACTGAGGAAATGGTTCCACTGGCTCATGCAGGCAGTCCTCCTATGCGGGCCAAACTTTTTGTACCACTCACCACAACTGTACTCTCGTTTCCTTCCTTATGTACGAGTACAGTCATTATGTAGGAAACCTCTTTATGATATGCTAAATCAACGTTATTTCTGCCTCTCGTCTTCTGTGGCAGTCAGAAAGAGATAAAAGCACAGATTTGGATTTTGACCTTAGAGGCGCTAGATAGATGTTTCGGCAAGGCTGTCTACTCTTGTAAAACTTTGCTAAGCTCATTGCATGGTGACAGATGGTAGCTGCACTTGTGGTGAGCACAGCGTAACATATGGAGACGTTGAACCTCGAAGTTGTACACCTGAAACTAACGTTACATTGTGTGTCAACTATACTCAAACATTTAAAAAAAAAAAAAGATATTACTGAGGGTAAGTGTACTATACATAGGCCTTAGATAAGTGTAGTCTACATTTCTTTAAAAATTTTACTAAGAAAAAAAAATTTTACTAAGGAGGAGCGGGGGGATGGGGTAACTGGGTGGCGGGCACTGAGGGGGGCACTTGACGGGATGAGCACTGGGTGTTATTCTGTATGTTGACAAATTGAACACCAATAAAAAATACATTATTTTAAAAAATTTTTTACTAAGGAGGAGCACCTGCATGGCTCGGTAGGTTGAGCATCCAACTTGATTTCAGTTCAGGTCATGAGATTGAGCCCCATGGGCTCTGCACTCAGCTGGGAGTCTGCTTAAAGAGCTTGTTGCTCTGTCCCTCCTCCCACTTGTGTGCATGCTCTGTCTCTCTCTCTCTCAAATAAATCTTTTTAAAAAATTTGCTACGTTGTCTTGTACGGTAGAGACAGATATTTACAAGATTGATGATAAGGCAGTGTGTTGTTCATTCACGATCATTCTGTGTGTGTGTGTGTGTGTGTGTGTGTGTGTGTGTGTGTTTCCCCATAGGGAGGGATGTAGTTGGCAGAGCAAGATTCAGACATTCCTGGATCCCTGACCATAATAATACCCAAATCCCATAAAATCCATGCTTTTATTTCTCATAACTACAAAATCCTAATCTAACTTTGCAATACACAGACAGCAACGGAGGGATTCCCTATAAGTGACAAAGGCGTATGGAGATGGAAAAAAATGACAGAACTGCCCAACTCCTTAATTGCTTTATACATTAAAGAGAATAATCTTAAAACTGGATAGAGTGAAACAACATGGGTAAAAGAGGATGGAAGGAGGGGCACCTGGCTGACTGAGTTGGAAGAGCATGCGTCTCTTGATTCTCTTGATCTTGGAGTTGTGAGTTTGAGCCCCATGTTGGATGTAGAGATTACTTTAAAAAATAAACAAGTAGAGGGCAGCCCAGGTGGCCCAGTGGTTTAGCGCTGCCTTCAGCCCAGGGTGTGATCCTGGAGACCAGGGATTGAGTCCCATGTTGGGCTCCCTGCAGGGAGCCTGCTTCTCCCTCTGCCTGTGTCTCTGCCTCTCTCTCTCTCTCTCTCTCTCTCTCTGTGTGTGTGTATCTCTCATGAATGAATAAATAAAATCTTTTAAAAAAATAAAATAAACAAATAGAAATTTTAAAAAGTTAAAAAAAAAGTGTGGGGGCACCTGCATGGCTCAGTTGGTTAAGCAGCTGCTTTCAGCTCAGGTCATGATCCTAGGGTCCTGGGGTCAAACCACAAGCCAGGCTCCCTGTTCAGCCAGGAGCCTGTTTCTCCCTTTCCTTCTGCCTCTTCCCTGCTTGTGCTCTCTTTGTCTCTCTCAAATAAAAAAAAAATACTGTGGGGGTGATGGAAGTACAAGTAAGGAATTTCTTTTTAAAAAAAAATTCATTCATTTATTTAGAGAAAGGGAGTGCATGAGTGCTAGCAGGGGGAGGGGGAGAGGGAGAGGGATAGAGAGAGTTCCAAGCAGACTCCTTGCTGAGCCAGGAGCTCAAGGCTCATGACCCTGAGATCATGACTTGAGCTGGAATCAAGAGTCAGATACCCAACCAACGGAGCCATCCAAGTGCCCATGTAAATGAGGAATTTCTAAATGAGTGTCCAAACTCTAAAGGAGTTAAGGGCTCAAGTCAATCGGAGAAGGACAAACATTATATGGTCTCATTCATTTGGGGAATATAAAAATAGTGAAAAGGAATAAAGGGGAAAGGAGAAAAAATGAGTGGGAAATATCAGAGAAGGAGACAGAACATGAGAGACTCCTAACTCTGGGAAATGAACTAGGGGTGGTGGAAGGGGAGGTGGGCAGGGGGTGGGGGTGACTGGGTGACGGGCACTGAGGGGGCACTTGATGGGATGAGCACTGGGTGTTATTCTATATGTTGGCAAATTGAACACCAATAAAAAATAAATTTATAAAAAAAAGGAGTTAAGGGCTCTGCAGTCAGACAAATTATAGAGGTCAAAGTAAATAACCAATTTTACCCTTGAGAAGCTATAGATATTAAAGAATAACCAGGAGACTGGGAATAAATAAACATCGCTTCCTTTATTAAAAAGAGAAAAATGATAGAGTCTGGAAAACAAAGATCAATAAGTGTGAGAGCAATCTGTGGCAAGATTTCAGAATGAATTATTCAACATATGGTTAAATGTAACACTCTAACATAGCAGTTAAGAGCATGGATTCTGATGACAATCTGAGTTCTCATCCCTGCTCTGCTATATTCTGGTTGTACAATCCTGAGCATGTGGCATATCCTCTCAGTGCCTCAGTTTCCTCATCTCCAAAATGATGATAATAATACCTATCTCAGGGATGCCTTGGGTGGCTCAGCAGTTTAGCACCTGCCTTCAACCCAGGGCATGATCCTGGAGTCCCAGGACTGACTCCCACGTCGGGCTCCCTGCATGGAGCCTGCTTCTCTCTCTGCCTCTCTCTCTCTCTCTCTGTGTGTGTCTCTCTCATGAATAAATAAATAAAATCTTAAAAAATAAAATAAATAATACCTATCTCATAGGGTTGTTGTGAAGAATCAGTAAATTCATAAAAAGTGCTCAAAACAGTGCTATATACTTTTATATAATAATAATAATTACGTGCTATTATATTTAGAAAGCACTTAGAGAACTGATCACTAAAAATCACTTTGAGCTAAGAACAATGCATCTAAGCTAGTGGTACTTCCTTTTTGATAACATGAGTTTTTAAAATAGGGAAATGCTATTTCAGTAGGACATTTGGGGGCACCTGGGTGGCTCAGTTGCTTAGTCCTCCAACTGTTGGTTTCAGCTCAGGTTGTGATCTTGGGGTCCTGGGATCAAGTCCCGCATCTTGCTCCATGCTCAGTGTGGAGTCTAATTGAGAATCTCTTTCTCTCTCTCCCTCTCCCTCTACCCCTCCCCTCCCCACTAAGATGAAAAAAATAAGTCTTTTAAAAAAAATAGGGCATTTGACCTGATGCCTCATTTCATCCTGAGGCCTGGACCAATGGTAGAGGAAGTGGATGTGGAGCTGGCCAGCAGTCAGATGTCATGGAAAGATCACAGGTATATGGATTCGATGTGAAGCCTGAATCTGCAACTTCTCAGTAAAAATTATAAAGAAAAAATTAAAGATTGATTTATTTAAGAGAGAATGTGTGTACACGACCAGGGTGAGGGGCAGAGGGAGAAGGAGAGAAGAAGTAGACTCCTGGCTGAGCACAAAGGCCTATGTGGGCTTGATCTCATGACTCTGAGATCATGACCTGAGCTCAAATCAAAGTCAGTTGCTTAACCTACTGGGCTACCCACGTGCCCCCCAATTTTAAGATTAATTTATTTTAGGGAGAAAGTGTGCATGCACAAGCAGTGGGAGTGGGAGGGGCAGAGGGAGAGAAGCAGACTCCCTGTTGAGCATGGAGCCCTATCCCAGGACCCTAAGATCATGACCTGAGCCAAAACCAAGAGTCAAATGCTTAACATACGGAGCTACCCGGGTGCCCCTCAGTAAAATTTCAAATAAATGATTTAAACTGTTTGACATTCAGCTCTATCATGTATAAAAATAGGGATAATCATATCTACCTTGTAAAGATATTGTAGGGATTTTTTTTGTTCATGGGTGGTGCATCAAGTGGGAACTTGGTTGGGGTAATTGCAATAGGTCCTTTTATCCCTACATTTCTTTGATTGTGGGCTCTTTGTTACCATCATCTGTAATGAATGAATTGACTTTGCAGGGTATATCTCATTATAGATAATAATTTCTATGAATAAGTTATTTAACAACATATGTGAGCCTATTATCTACATCACCCTCCGTCTCCTCCTCACCCAGAAATCTCTCTGCCGAAGTGAATATTAAAAAGTCATGGACCCTTCAACTGGTCACAATTCCCTGACTCTGTGAGACTATTGCACTTCCTCTTTCTGGTGATAAGAAAAAGAGCATTATACACAGAAGAAATTACCCCAAGCAAATAATGTACAATAGTTGGATAATTATAGCGAGAAGCAAATTGAAAAGTCAATTTCCATAATTAGTCCCTGATAGGTTGTGGCTCAAAGATTTTCATGCAATGGAGAACTTTGTATGTGGCAAGACTTACTAAATTGATATCCCTCTTCACCAACATCATACATCAGACACTTTCAGATTAACACAAGTTGAGGGACGCCTGGGTGGCTCAGCGGTTGGGCGTCTGCCTTTGGCTCAGGGCGTGATCCCAGGATCCGGGACCGAGTCCCACGTCGGGCTCCCTGCATGGAGCCCGCTTCTCCCTCTGCTTATGTCTCTGCCTCTCTCTCCCTGTGTCTCTCATGAATAAGTAAATAAATCTTTCAAAAAAAAAAAAACTATTAATACAAGTTAAAAGAGTTCCAAGAAGCATTTCCACTTCATATTGTTAATCTAAGTGATGAATTTTTAAGTACTGATCACTAGGCCATCGATTGGACTATTTGTATTTGGAATATGTGAGAGACAAGGGACTTTGAGTTGATGTTTTTAAGTGTCATGACCTGTGATACATGTCAGCTGTTGCTCATCACCTATGAGCCACATCAGGCCTGTGGTAGGGAGGAGGCCTTCTCGTAGATTCCAGATAGGCATTTTTCACTTTGTGTGCAATGTAACTTTGGTCAGTCAGAGTCACAGAACGCTAAAATAACTGGTACAGAAGTTCAGATCTTTCCAGATAAAACCGATCCTGCTGCTGAAAAGGAAAGGGTCAATAATATTTTTGCCCCCTTTTTCGGCCTGGGATAGCCAGATGAGCTGTCCTCATTGTTTCTGCCTTCACTGTGCCCAAATAGCTACCTTTATGGAGCAAAGGGAGAGTTGGGCTCTGATTTCTTGGTGCACATGAAATTCATACCTTGTCGGTTTTTTCTTTCCCTTACTTCTTCAATCAATACCACTTCTATCCAGTTATTATTCGTGTCTGCTACATGTCACTCTCTTGTCCTTCACACCTTCTACCTCTGTCATACCAAATTAGCAGCTCTTTAAATAACTCATGCTCTTTCATTGCCCTGTCTGCTCCCTTGCTCATGCTGTCCACTCCATCTGAAAGTCCTTCCCCTCTGGGGACATTTCTCTACACCACCTTGTCCAGCCTGAGTTTGAAATGAGAAATAGAAATGAGGGCATCCGTTTATGTTAACAGTGATCATATGGCACAGGATATCTTTTCATTCACAAGCAGAGCATCCTAGGATTTTCACCAATTTCTCTCTCTCTTTCTTTCTTTCTTTCTTTCTTTCTTTCTTTCTTTCTTTCTTTCTTTCTTTCTTTCATTTTATTTATTTATCATGAGAGACACAGAGAGAGAGGCAGAGACACAGGCAGAGGGAGAAGCAGGCTCCATGCAGGGAGCCCGACGCAGAACTTGATCCCAGGACCCCGGGATCATGCCCTGAGCCAAAGGCAGACGCTCAACCACTGAGCCACCCAGGTGCCCCGGATTTTCACCAATTCTTAAATACCGTATCAGTTCCACCACAAAACATGCACACCCCGATATGTAGACAACAGCTGAGTCAAGGAAGGTATACTACACTTGATCTTAGCCAAGAGGCCGAGAAGCGATGAGTCAAGGAAGGTATACTGGGCAGATGGCTATACCCACTTGCTAGCTAAGCAATATGTCCTTTACATAAGCCTTACAACACAGTAAGTCAAATCCTGGCCTCAGCAAAATTATCCACATGATAGATAGAAGGAAGGATAGTCATAAAGCTTCTTGAGTGATAAACTACATAATTTTGAGCTTCATCATTGAAGTAATCTCCCAGCTTGGAACAGGGCAAAAGGGGTAGAAAGAGTAACAAAAGGTTTGGAGAGAAAAATAAGTGAAAGAAAGTAAGAAAGAGCGACCTTGGCAGGGTGGGATGAATTGACAGCCAGATGTTGAAACAAATAACACACAGCTGCACATCTATTTGAAAATGATTATGCAAATAAAATGAGGAAAACTACTCTTGATACACCATGAAGTGGTACCTCATTGTGCTCAGTGCACTCCTACAGACACGCCACGCTTGTCAGCTACTAGAGTCCTCTCCAGAAAGAGTATTGACTCTCTCATTTCCACAGGCTCAGATGCACTGGGGGACCACAGATCATCTCTGTTCTGGCCACAGCACTCTGGCTTTGTTCAGAATTACAAGGAGGGTAGGGGAAATGGTGGTTTCCGAATTGCCCCAGCTGCCTTTCCTGTCATGACCACATATGGTCTCCCTTGCAGCTGCGGGGAACTCAGCCTTCTGGAAACTTCCTCTAGTGAGACAGGTAAGCTGATAAGGTGATATTATATATATATTAACAATATATAATATATATCAGCTTTAAAATCACACTATTTTTCCTTTTCTCCATTATAGAATTAAAGAACAAATGGAGGAAAATGCAGCATGATGGGTGACAGAGTATAGAATGAACAATGAAATGGAGCAGGCCTTCACAGCAAAACTGACAGGACAGTCTGAGCGAAGTCCTGAAGGATAAGTAGGACCTTCCTGAGTACAGAGTAGGGTAGGGTGGCCTCCCAAGTAGCTTGACTTTTTTTGTATTGAGTTCTCTTGGGAATTGATCGAAGTTGCCAGAGAGTTACTATTCTTTCCACTCCATCTTATGTTGTATGTGAAGTAAGTATTTAAAACATCCTTGGGTGCCTAGGTGGCTTAGTGGTTGAGCATCTGCCTTTGGCTCAGGTCATGATCCTGGAGTCCTGGGATCGAGTCCCTCATTGGGCTCCCTGCAGGAAGCCTGCCTCTCCCTCTGCCTATGTCTCTGCCTCTCTCTCTGTGTCTCTCATGAATAAATAAAATCTTTAAAAATCAATCAATCATCCTTGATTGACTTGAAGAAAGGAAGAAAGTCAAGGGAACTGAAGAAGCCACCATTTAAAGTGTAGCAATTGTGTTCTTGCATGTTGAAAACAGGGTCTCAATGCAAAGCTCTTCTGGCACAAAGCACCTTACTTCCAGCTCCTTGGGGGAGGAAATTCTTTCTCTTTGGATGAAGATGTGCTGCCAATTACACGTGGGGCTATGGCAACACTAAACAGCCAAAGTTGATTCTAGATGGTTGAAATTAATAATGTAGAGTCAAATCCAATAATATGGAGTAAAATCCATGATTCTGCAATGTGTGTGAAAGGCATGTCTTAAAGGCTACTCTGTAAAATCTTAAAAGCAGTGTGGATTTTTATAGTTCTTAAGAATTCCAGGACTGGTAACCTCAAAACTTCCCCCAGCAGCCACCCATCAATCCAATTGGACAAGTTTTCCCCAGTCTTCCTGCTTCTTACAGACAAGAGATGGCTATCAGTTTATTTTGCTTGGGTGTCCTGAATACTTAGAACAAAAGTAAGATCTAACAGTCTCACAATCCTATAAAAATACAGGGGTAGATACTGCATGGAAATTCCTAATAAATGAGCTTCATGCAAAAACCCCATTTACTAGCTACGTCTGATCCAAACTCCAAAGGTAATTTGGGATCACAGCAGTTATTTTTCTTCCATTAGTAACATATTAGGGATACAAACACCCTCAGTCTCTCCTGTAGTTACCTCAAGATGTGAATTTCACCAACAAATAATTAAAATATAGTAAACTAAAAATAAATAAATAAATAAATAAATAAATAAATAAATAAATAAATAAAATAAAATATAATAAACTAGATAAAGCAACCATGATAAAAGGAAGTCAATAATATGCTAATTTAAAAAGACTTTTTGCTATGCCTTGAGGGGTACCAGAAATTAGATTTTCGCTTCATAGGAGAAGAGAAAAATGATCAACAGCTAGCCCCTCTGCCTCTTCCTTCCAACTTCTCATTCTAGAAAATGAGTTCTTGTTGGAGAGGGAGGTTTATTTCAGTGGGTGTTCTCTGAGCATTGACTCAGTGCTGGGCTTGTCCTCAGTACAGACTCAGATGACTGTCAGGCTTCCTTCCTTTAGGAACTCCCAGTCTATTGACGTAAGTAGACACATAAACAGGCCATTACAATATTGTGGTAAAAAAAAAAAAAAAAGTCACAAAAAAAAAAGTGACCAAAGTAGGGCTCCTGGGTGGCTCAGATGGTTAAGTGTCTGCCTTCGGCTCAGATCATGATCTCCAGGTCCTGGGATTGAGCCCATGTCAGGCTCCCAATTCAAGGGGAGTCTGCTTCTCCCTCTCCCTCTCCCTCTCCCTCTGCCTCTCCCCCCACTTGTGCTGTCTCTCTCTCAAATGAATAAATAAAAAATATTTTTTTAAAAAAGTGACCAAAGTATGTATGGAAGTGATAGGCAAAGTACATTTCATCACATATGTAGAAAATCAGAGATGTCTAGAAAAAATTAAGACTCTGAATCTGTTGTGGTGAGGAACCCATTTGCTTTGTCCTTAACAATTGGTTTGGGCCACTAAAAATAGTGGTCAGCCCCTGGCAGAGAGTAAAGAGATCGAAGGGGCGCCTGGGTGGCTCAGATGATTAAGCATCTGCCTTTGGCTCAGGTCATGATCTCTGGGTCCTGAGATTGAGCCCCATGTTGGGCTCCCTGCTGAACAGGGAGCCTGCTTCCCCCTCTCCCTCTGCCCCACCACCCCACTCATGCTCTCTCTTTCTCTCTCTCAAATGAATAAATAAAATCTTTAAAAAGAAGGAGAGAGATTAGATGTAGTTTTCTTTTTTCTTAACCCTTTTTTTTTTTTTTTTTAGTAATCTCTACACCCAACACAGGGCTCAAACTCACAACCCCAAGATCAGGAATTGCATGCTCCACCGACTGAGTCATCCAGACACCCTTCTTTTTCCTTTTTTCCTCTATTATTATACACTATGGTATAGGACAGAAGGACAGTCAGGATGTTGGACACTGCATAGGAGACATGGTATAAATAAAGCACAGCGGAAGGACCTAGCATGCCATGTTCAGGAAATGAAAATGGGTTGGTTATTGCTGGGCCATGACATGAAAAGATAGGCAGTGGCTAGGTTTTGTAAGCCCTTCGATGCTATCTGTGTAGGCCAGGCCAAAGCCTAAGACTTTATCCTATAACTCAAGGATCACCAAACTTTTTTTCTTCTTTTATTGTGCAAAAAGCCAGATAGTAAATACAGCATTGCTGACCATACCCTCTGTCTTGCAGTTAACTCATTTCTGCCTCACTTCTGCCCTGGGAGTCAAAAGCAGTAACGAATAATAAGTAAATGAATGGCCGTGGCTGTATTCCAATAGAATCTTACTGGCAAAAAAAAAAGGCAATAGGCTAGATTTGACCCAGGACTCATAATTTGCCCTCCCTTAATCTAAGTGATAATCTAAGTGTCAGGTGTTAAGCAGTGGCATGCCCTTTACATATGAGGTAGAAGTTTCTATTTTTAACAAGCTTTTCCAGTGAATCTGACATGTATCTATGTTTAATAAACAAGATTCTGTAGTTTGGGCTCTGTATCAAAACTGCTCCATAGAATGTTCTGCAATAATCGAAATGTTCTATATCTGCATTATCCAAGAGAAAAGCCTCTCACCACACGTGGCTATTGAGACAGAGTTAGTGTGACTGAAGAACTGACTTCTAAATGTAATCAAGTTAGGGACACCTGAGTGGCTCAGCGGTTGAGCGTCTGCCTTTGGCTCAGGGCATAATCCCGGAGTACTGGGATCGAGTCCCACATCGGGCTTCCTGCATGGAGCCTGCTTCTCCCTCTGCCTGTGTCTCTGTGTCTCTCATGAATAAATAAATAAAATCTTAAAATAAATAAATTAATTAATTAATTAATCAAGTTAGATTTAAATAGTTATATATGGTTAGTGGTTGCCCTGTTGGACAGCACAATTCTAGGCATTGGCCAACATTTGGATTTAGACCCAATTTTATGTAGAAGTGCAAAGCAAAGAACTATGCTTTACTATCCAACTGATATTGGGCATCAGCAGTAAATCTGGAAGAGAGTACAAAGCAAGCTCTGAGGCCACCTTAGAATTGTTCATTTCCGTTCCTTTACTCATTCTGTTCCCATCTTATCTCTTGGAATCCTTTGCTGGATTTTTTACTGAGTTTGTAAGCTTTCCTTTACTTATTAACACAAGCCATTTATAATGCAAAATGGCCATTTATAATCTGAGTTACAAATATATTCAAATATTGTTTCTTAATATTTTTTGAATTTCTTTAGACTTTGCTTATCACGTTCTTTACCATGGACTGTATTTTAATGTGGCATTTTAGTGATCTTTTCTTTGGTGACCTCTAGGTCCTTTGTTACTCTTACAAGCCTTCTCTACATGTTCCATAATTTCTTTTGCTATATTTATGACTTGAGTATCTACTTTTATATTTTTTATAAAGATTTATTTATTTATTTGTTTGTTTGTTTGTTTATTTATGATAGACACAGAGAGAGAGAGAGAGGCAGAGACACAGGCAGAGGGAGAAGCAGGCTCCAAGCCGGGAGCCCAATGGGGGACTCGATCCCAGGACTCCAGGATCGCGCCCTGGGCCAAAGGCAGGTGCCAAACCGCTGAGCCACCCAGGGATCCCCTTGAGTATCTACTTTTAAATGTTTGCTCCATGTGGAATTAATTTATTTTGGTTTAAAGTGTGAGGTAGAGATCCAACCTAATTTTTTTTCCAGATGCTTACCCAGAGGACACCAAATCATTTATTGAATAATTGATTTTTACCCACAAGTATGAGAATGTATCATAAAAAAGTCTCCTACAGAACATGGAAGACTCCTAACTCTGGGAGGCGAACTAGGGGTGGTGGAAGGGGAGGAGGGCAGGGGGTGGGGGTGAATGGGTGACGGGCACTGAGGGGGGCACTTGACGGGATGAGCACTGGGTGTTATTCTGTATGTTGGCAAATTAAACACCAATAAAAAATAAATTTATTTAAAAAATAAATAAATAAAAATTAAAAAGTCTCCTATGTGCATTTGCATATGTAGCTTAATTGTGTACTCTATGCTATCTATTCATGAGCCAGAGAACTATACTCTTTAAATTATTAAAAGTTTAGAAGGTGTTTGGATATTTGTTAAGATTGATTTTCCTCTTCCTCCTCTTTTTTGTTTACTTTTTAATATGGATTATAGAATCTAGTTTTCTAGGTACCTCTTACTTTGAGAAAAGCAATGTGTTTATGCAGTGTGTTTTCCTAGTCAAAAACATGGTCTGCCTTATGAATCATTCAAACATTATTCTATATCCCTTAATAGTATTTTTCAAGATTTATGTCATTCTTTTTTCCTAGCGAATTGTTATGAAAAATTTCAAACACACCTAAACTCCCAGAGATAAGTCATACATCCTACCATTTACATTTTACTATATTTGCTCTATCAAATATCTATCCAAACATCTCTCTAAAAATTTTTTTAATGCATTTCAGAGTAAGCTGTAGACATTACTAAACTTCACCCTAAAAAAATTAAGTATGAAAAAAAATAAAAATATATAAAAAGTTAAGTATGCGTAGCATTAACTAGACTTCAGTATTTGTTTATGGGGTTTTTAAAAATGTGAGACAAAACTTATATAAAAGGAAATCTAGCCATCTTAACTGTTTGACAAATACAACATCTGTGTAAACAAAACTTCGATCAAGATACAGAATAATCACTGTTAAACTGTGAATGAATTAGATTGATCTTCAAAAGTTATACATACCTTGATTTTATGAGCTAATCCTACATGGCCGTTAGGTATTAAACTTTTTACATATTACCAGATTTGTTTTGCTAATATTTTTTTGAGAATTTTTGAGGTTATGTTCATGAAGAATATTACTTGATATTTTCTTTTGTTGTAATAGCTTTGCCTGGTTTTGGTATTAGTGTTATTCTGGACTCATGTCAAGGAGTAACGTTTTCTCCTCATTTTTTAGGAGTTTGAGAAAGTTTCATTTCATTTCTTAATGAAATGTTTGATAGGTTTTGAAATCATTTGGGTCTCAGATTTTTGTGTGTGAAAATATTCTAATAAGGAATTTGTTTACTTCATAATTGGAAGGCTATTCAGATTTTCTGTTCCATCAAGTGGCAGTTTTGCTAAGTTGGATTTCATAATGAACTTGTCTATTTCATCTGTTTGTCAAATGCATTGGCATTATTTTATGTCTATAATATCTGTTTATAATCCCTCTCATTGCTGATGGTAGTGATGTTTCTTTCCTTTCTTTAAGCAATCTGTGAGTTTATTTTACTTTTGATCTTTTCAAATGACCATGACCATTTTTTAAGTTTATTTATTTATGAAGATTTTATTTATTTATTCATGAGAGACACACAGAGAGAGAGGCAGAGACCCAGGCAGAGGGAGAAGCAGGCTCCATGCAGGGAACCCGATGCAGGACTTGATCCCAGGACCCCGGGATCACGCCCTTAGCCAAAGGCAGATGCTTGAGACACCTGGGTGGCTCAGCAGTTGAGCATCTGCCTTTGGCTCAGGGCATGATCCTGGGGTCCCGGGATCAAGTCCTACATCAGGCACCTTGTGGGAACAAGGGAAAAGAAACAAACCCCAAAAATCAAAGGCAGATGCTCAATCACTGAGCCACCAGGCACCCCAATTATCTGTTTTCAATATAATTTATATCTGCTGTTATCTTTATTTCCTCTCATCTATTCACTTTGGCTTTACATTGCTCTTTTTTTAGCTTTTTTTTTTTTTAAGATTTTATATATTTATTCATGAGAGACATACAGAGAAAGAGGCAGAGACGCAGGCAGAGGGAAAAGCAGGCTCCACGCTGGGAGCCCATCATGGGACTTGATCCTGGGTCTCCAAGATCACACCCCTGGCTGCAGGCGGCGCTAAACCGCTGCGCCACCGGGGCTGCCCTTTTTCTAGCTTTTTAAGAAGGAATTTGGCATCATTGAATTTAGGCCATTTTTTTTCTAATATAAGTATCAGAATTACATATTTTCTTCTAAAGCTGCATTATGTGCATCCTACGTATTTTGATATATTGGATTTTATTGTGCAGTTCAAAATATTTTCTAACTTTTTAATGATTTTTTTCTATGATCTGTGGATTATTTGGAAGTGTGCTTTTATTAATTTTTTAAGATTTTATTTATTTATATGACAGAGAGAGAAAAAGAGAGAGAACACAAGCGGAAGGGGAGCGGCAGAGGCAGCAGGAGAAGCAGACTCCCCTCTGGGCCGGAAGCCCTATGCAGGACTTGATCCCAAGACCCTGGGAACATGAACTGAGCCAAAGGCAGATGCTTCACTGACTGAGCTACCCATGCACCCCATAGAAGTGTACTTTTGGATTTCTTGCTTTTATTTCTAATTCAATTAGGCCATAGTCAGAGAACTTACTCTAGATGATATTGGTCCTTTTAAATGCATTGAGACTTTTTTTATATATAAATTTATTTTTTATTGGTGTTCAATTTGCCAACATATAGCATAACACCCAGTGCTCATCCCATCAAGTGCCGCCCTCAGTGCCCGTCACCCAGTCACCCCCCACCCCCCGCCCACCTCCCCTTCCACCACCCCTAGCTCGTTTCCCAGAGTTAGGAGTCTTCATGTTCTGTCTCCCTTTCTGATATTTCCCACTCAATTTTTTCTTGCATTGAGACTCTTAATAGCCAAACGCTTTTAGGGACTGTACCATGTGTACTTGAAAACAGGATATATTCTGCAATGTTGGCTGTCCTCTTGTACAAATGTCACCTAAGTCATAAAAGTTGATAATATTGTTCAGCTCTTTTATGAGTTCTGGGGGCCAGTGGAGCTTATGCTTGTGGTTATATTTGCAAGCTACTGCCTGAGGGTCTGGCTTCCAATCAGCCTGAACCTATGTAGTGACTGAAATCCTCTCTTTGGGGACAATTATTGATCTTGACACACCCCCAATACTGGCAGCTATTAAAAATACCATAAGCTGGGGGCAGCTGGATGGCTCAGCCGGCTGAGCCTCTGCCTTCACCTCAGGTCTTGATCTCAGGGTCCTGGGATTGAGCCCCACGTTAGGCTCCCTGCACAGCGAGGAATCTGCTTCTCCTTCTCTCCCTGCTACTCCCCCTGCTTGTGCACTCTGTCTTTTTCTCTCTCTGTCATATAAATAAATAAAATATTTTAAAAATAAACAAAATAGGCTGCTTGAACAATCATCAAGGCTTGAGATACAACCAAGAACTAGGGTAGGGTTGAACTATAAAGTTCATCTCTTATACAAGGCCAACCCTTCAAGACAGAGAGGTGGCTGTTTGATCTAATGCACAGAAACCAATACAGAGAATCAAGCAAAATGAAGAAATAGAAGAATATAGTCCAAACAGAAGAACAAGACCTCATTGGGGAAAAAAAAAAAACACAATGAAATGAAAATAAGAAATTAACCTAATAAAAAAAAAAAAAACTTAAAAAAAAAAAAAGAAATTAACCTAATAGAGAGTGCAAAGTAAAAGTCATAAAGATGCTTACCAAGTGTGGGAGAAGAATGGGTGAACACAGTGAGAACTCGAACAGAGAGAAAATACACCATTCCAAACAGAAGTCACAGAACAAAGAATACAATAATTGAACTGAAAAATAGGCTAGAGGGATTTTCCAGCAGACTAGAGGAAGCCCAAGAAGGGATCAGCGAACTCAAAGAGAAGGCTGAGGAATTCTCTCAAACAGAGCAACAAAAAGAAACAATAATTTAATAAAGTGAAAATAGCTTAAGAGTCTTATGGGACAACATCAAGCAAAGTAACATTCCCATTATAGGAGTTCCAGAAGGAGCGGACAGAAAGGGGCAGAACTTAATTTGAACAAATGATGGCTAAAAGACATGTATTTGCATGGGATTTTCTTTTTTTCTTTTTGTTAAAGATCTTATTTATTTATTCATGATAGACAGAGAAAGAGAGAGAGAGAGAGAGAGGCAGAGGGAGAAGCAGGCTCCATGCTGGGAGCCCGATGTGGGACTTGATCCTGGAACTCCAGGATCACACCCTGGGCCAAAGACAGGCACTAAACCGCTGAGCCACCCAGGGATCCCTGCATGGGATTTTCAAAAGTGGTCACTTATGTTTCTTTATTTTGTAATTATTTATTTATTTTTAAAGATTTTACTTATTTATTTTGGAGAGAGCGAGTGCACACACACAAGCAGGGGAGAGGAGCAGAGGGAGAGGGAAAAGGAAGGAATCTCAAGCAGAATGCATGCTGAGCAGGAGCCCAAGGTGGCTTGATCTTACGGCCCTGAGATCATGACTTGAGCCAATACCAGGAGTCCGACACTTAACTGACTGAGCTACCCAGGCGCCCCTTCTGTTTCTTTTAGTTGATTTCATATGATGGTTGTTTTCTAATAATTAACTTCCATTTTGTATGTTTGCTTTTTCTTTATCAGAAGCCAATTAGGAATGCCTGGGCGGCTCAGGTGGTTAAGCATCTGCCTACAGCTCAAGTCATGGTCCCAGGGTCCTGGGATCGAGCCACACATGGGGCTCTCTGCTCAGCAGGGAGTCTGCTTCTCCCTCTCACTCTGCACTCCCCCCTGCTTGTGCTCTCTCTCTCTCTCAAATAAATAAAATCTTTAAAAAGTCAGTTCATGATTTATTGTTTTGCTGACTTTTTTCTAGAATAGCAACTTTTAGGGGCATCTGGGTGGCTCAGTGGTTGAGCATCTATCTGCCTTTGGCTCAGGTCGTGATCCCAGGGTCCTGGGATCCAGTCCCACATCGGGCTTCCCCGCAGGGAGCCTGCTTCTCCCTCAGCCTATGTCATGCTTCTTCCTCTGTGTCTCATGAATGAGTAAATAAAATCTTAAAAAAAAAAAAAAAAAGAATAGCAAGTCTTACATTTAATTATTGCTTCAATTATCTTTCAATTTTCTGTTAATTTATATAGCCCATTATATTTCTTATATTATCCCTTCTCTCTTGAACTTTTACATCTTTTGTAACTGCTCCATAGTTCATGAATATTCAGTTTTTGACTTTGTTTTCTCTGTGCATTTGAGTTTTGGAAGCTTCTAATGACATTTCTTTGAGCTCACTAATTCTTTTCTTGGCCGTGTCATCTTTTAATGAGCCCATCAAAGGCATTCTTTCTTCTCCTATAGTGTTTTTTTTTTTACTTTCTAGCATTTCCTTTAGATGGTTTCTGAGAATTTTCATCTCTCAGCTTACATTACCCATCTATTCTTTTTTTTTTTAATTTTATTTATTTATTTATTTATTTGAGAGAGCACACGTGCATGAGCATGAGTGCCGGGAATGGGTAGAGGAGAAGGGAAAGGGACAAGCAGACTTGCATTGTGCATGGAGCCCCACACGGGGGCTTGATCTCACCCATCTCAGCAAAGGCTCACTCTCATGACCCTGAGATCATGATCTGAGCTGAAATCAAGGGCCAGCTGCTTAACCTATTGAGCCACTCAGGCAGCCCCCTATCTGTTCTTGCATGTTGTCTACTTTGTCCTTTAGAACCCGTAGCATATGAATCATAGTTTTTAAAATCCCTGGTCTGAGGGCACCTGGGTAGCTCAGTTGGTTAAGCCTCCGACTCTTTTTTTTTTTTATTTTTTTTTTAATTTTTATTTATTTATGATAGTCACAGAGAGAGAGAGAGAGGCAGAGACACAGGCAGAGGGAGAAGCAGGCTCCATGCACCGGGAGCCCGACGTGGGATTCGATCCCGGGTCTCCAGGATCCCGCCCTGGGCCAAAGGCAGGCGCTAAACCACTGCGCCACCCAGGGATCCCAAGCCTCCGACTCTTGACTTTGACTCAGGTCATGATCTTGAGATCATGAGATTGAGCCCTGCACTGGAGCCCCCTTCTCAGTGGGGAGTCTGCTTGTCTCCTTCTCCCTCTGCCCCTCCCCTTGTTTGAGTGCTCTCTCTCTCTCTCTCTCTGAAATAAATTAAAAAAAAAAAATTCCTGCTCTGATAATTCCAACATCTCTGCCATATCTGCATCTGGTTCTCATGCTTGCTGTGTCTCATCAAACTATGTCTTTTGTGTTTTAATATGCCTTGTATTTCTTTTTTTTTGAAAGGCACACATCAGCCTGAGTAAAAGGAACTGAGGTAAAAAAAAGATTTAGAATGAGGATTTATGTTTATCTAACTAGGAGTTTGGCTGTGTTTCCCATTTGCTGTAGCTGCAGTTGTCAGAGGCTAAAATTTCCTCTGGGGGATCCCTGAGTGGCTTAGCGGTTTAGTGCCTGCCTTTGGCCCAGGGTGTGATCCTGGGGTCCTGGGATCGAGTCCCACTTCGGGCTCCTGCATGGAGCCTGCTTCTCCCTCTGCCTGTGTCTCTGCCTCTCTCTCTCTCTCTCTCTTTCATGAATAAATAAATAAAATCTTAAAAAAATTAAATATAAAATAAAATAATAAAATAAAATAAAATAAAATAAAATAAAATAAAATAAAATAAAATAAAATTTCCTCTGCTGCTCTGCTGTTCTCCTTTGTGTCTCCCCTGTTGTCTTTGAGTTTCCCCAGAGACTTCTGAAATAAAATCTGAGACATGCAATTCCTTCAGTTGTAATCGTTTGGGATCAGAATTCTGTGATGGAGTGTCAGTCCTTTAATAAGCCTATGCCCCTGGGCTATGGTCTCCACTAGTCCTTCTTAGTCTGCCACCCCCTGTCCCCAAGACAGAAAGACTACTTGGGGCTAGAGACAGGCATTACCCTTTCCCCACATGAAGGCTAGACATGCTGCTGGAGTTGGGTATTTCCCTTGCCCCAGATCAGTTAGGCTCTGGTAAAATCCCAATAGGTCAGGCTCTGATAAAATTGTTTTTCTTCAGGGGAGGCCTTGTTAAGAACAGAATGCTCTGGGCATCTTTCAAAATGGCTACTTTTCTCCTCCTCCTTCGCAAAGCACAAGGGATTTTTCTCCCATCCTCACTGCGAGCACCCGATAGGGTTCCTGGAGGTAAAAGTCACAGAAGTGTAGCCTTCCCCCATCAGACTTTTGCACACTGAGCCTCCGGCAATTCATCAATTATAGTTTCAGTTTTCCTGGACTGGCTCCAGCAGGCTTCTCCTCCTGACCTTATAGTCTGGTAACCTGTGATTCTCTGCAGCTGCCTGCCTGTCTTTCTCATTTGGGGCCTGTGGTTTGCCCCGTGACATTATATCTATGATGGATCTAAGGAGAGTTGTTGGTTTTCTGTTTGTTCAGCTTTATTCTCCTTTCCTGTGAGGATAGGAGAGAGGATTTCCAAGCTCTATACATGCCAGACCAGAAGCTGGAAGACCACCTCATTCTTTCTTTTTATTAATATTTAAGTCCATAAACTGGAGGGTATTATGCTGAGTGAAATAAGTCAATCGGAGAAGGACAAACATTATGTGGTCTCATTCATTTGGGGAATATAAATAATAGTGAAAGGGAATAAATGGGAAAGGAGAAAAAAATGAGTGGGAAATACCAGAGAGGGAGACAGAACATGAAGACTCCTAACTCTGGGAAACGAACTAGGGGTGGTGGAAGGGGAGGAGGGCTGGGGTTGGGGGTGAATGGGTGACGGGCTCTGAGGGGGGCACTTGATGGGATGAGCACTGGGTGTTATTCTATATGTTGGCAAATTGAACACCAATAAAAAATAAATTTATATAAAAAATATTTAAGTCCATGCATTTTCCTCTGGCACTTCTTCAGCTCTATCTCCATATGTTCTTTTGTGTAACATTTTTATTATAACTGTACTCTAAATATGTAAGGCCAGTGTTGTTTACTAATTTGACGCAATGCTTAAATGAAGAAAAAAAATACCCACTAACTGGGAGATGATCACTACACCATTTTTTCCAGCTTTATTGAGAATATAATTGTCATGTAACATTATAGATTTAAGGTATTCTGTGTGATGATTTGGTATACATCTTTATTATGAAATGTTTACCACAATAAGATTAGTTAACCCAATCTTTACCTCATCATGTTGTTTTCGGTAAGAACACTTAAGGCCCACTCTCATCGCAACTTTTAAGCACACAATACAATATTACTAACTATAGTCACCAGAGGATCCTAGAACTTACTCCTCTTATCACTGAAAGTTTGTATTCTTTGGGATGCCTGGGTGGCTCAGTGGTTGAGCATCTGCCTTTGGCTCAGGACGTGATCCAGGGTCCTAGGATCGAGTCCCACATCAGGCTCCCTGCTTCTCCCTCTGCTGTGTGTCTGCTTCTCTGTGCATCTCTCATTAATAAATAGATAAAATCTTAAAAAAAAAAAAAAGTTTCTATCCGTTGACCAACATCTCCTCACTTCTCCCACCTCTAAACCCTGACAACCAGCATTCTTTTCTCTATGAGTACGATGGTTTTAGATCCCACACATAATTGAGATCATACGCTATAGCATATCATAGTAATCAAAACAATGATACTCCCATAAAAACAGACACAGGGGCCCCTGGGTGACTCAGTTGGTTGAGTGTCTGCCTTCTGCTCAGGTCATGATCTCAAAGTCCTTGGACCAAGCTCCCTGCTCAGTGGGGAGTCTGCTTCTCCCTCTCTCTCTGCCCCTCCCCCCACCTGTGTGCTCTATTTCTCTCTCTCTCAAATAAATAAATAAAATATTTAAAATAAATAAGTAAATAAATACAGAGACATAGACTAATGAAACAGAATTGATAGCCCAGAAATAAACCTACACTTATATGATCCACTAATATTTGACAAGAGAGACAAGAATTCTCAAAGGGGAAAGGATAGTCTCTTCATTAAATGGTGCTGGGAAAACTGGATATTCACAAACAGAAGAGTGAAATCAGAGCCCTGTCTTATGCTACTCACAAAATTTAACTCAAAATAGATGAAGGACTTAAACATAAGTCCTTAAGCTATAAAACTAGAAGAAAACATAGGGAAAAAGCTACTTGACCTCAGTGTTGGCAATGATTTTTTTTTGGATATGACACCAAAAGCACAAGTAACAAAAGCAAAAATCAGCAAGTGGAATGACATCAAACCAAAGGCTTTTGAAGAGCAAAAGAAACAATCAACAAAATGAAAAGACAGGGGATGCCTGGTTGGCTCAGTGGTTTAGCGCCTGCCTTTGGCCCAGGGAGTGACCCTGGAGTCCTGGGATCAAGTCCCGCATCATGCTCCCTGCATGGAGCCTACTTCTCCCTCTGCCTGCATCTCTGTCTCTGTCTCTGTCTCTGTCTCTGTCTCTCTCTCTCTCTCTTTCTCGAATAAATAAATAAATAAAATCTTAAGCAAAAATGAAAAGACAAACTATGGAATGAAAGAAAATATTTGCAAACCATATATCTATAAAGGGTTAAGGTCCCAAACATATGAGGAACTCATACAACTGCCTTCCTCTAATTCCCCCACCTGTCTCCACTCCCCACCCTCACCTTTGGTAACCACAAATGTGATCTTTTTTTTCTATAAGTTTTTATTTTGTTTATTCATTCATAAGACATAGAAAGAAAGACAGAGACACAGGCAGAGGGAGAAGCAGGCTCCATGCAGGGAGCCCAATGCAGGACTTGATTCCGGGACCCTGGGATCACAATCTGAGCTGAAGCTCAACCACTGACCCACCCAGGTGCCCCTTTAAATTTTTTTTTTTTTTAGATTGCACATATAAGTGAGATCATGCAGTATTTGTCTTTCTCTGACTTATTTCACTTAGCATAATGCCATAAAAATCCATCCATGTTGTTGCAAATATCAATTTTTTTAATGACTGAATATTATTCCATTGTGTGTGTATATATATATATATACATACATTTCACATTTTATTTATCCATTCATCTGTCAGTGGACACAATGGTCATTTTCATGGCTTGGCTATTGTAAATAATGCTGTAATAAACATAGGAGCACAGATATTTCTTTGAGATAGTGCTTTCATTTCCTTTGGACGTATACTCAAAAGTGCGGTTTCTGAGCCATATGGTAGTTTTATTTTTAATTTTTTTTTGAGGAATCTCTATACTGTTTTCCACAGTGGCGAGACCGATTTATGTTCCTACCAATAGTGCATAGGAGTCTCTTTTCTTCATATCCTCACCAGCAATTCTTATTACCTCCTTTTTTTTTTTTTTGGATGACAGACATTCTAATAGGTATGAGTTAATATCTCATTGCAGTTTTGATTTGCATTTTCCTGATGATTCGTGGTAATCAACACCTTTTCATGTATCTTTTGGTCATCTGAATATCTTCTTTGAAAAATTGCCTATTTAGGTCCTTTGTCCATTTTTAAATTGCATTATTATTCTTTCTTTCTTTCTTTTCTGTTTTTTTGTTTTGTTTTTGTTTTTGTTTTGTTTTGTTTTTTGCTATTAAGTTGTATGAGTTCTTTATATTTTGGATATTAACCCCTGATGAGATACATAATCCATAAATGTTTTCTCCCATTTTATAGGTTGCCTTTTCATTTTTGTTTCTTTTGCCATACAGAAGCTTCATAGTTTGATGTGGTTCCACTTGTATATTTTTATTTTGTTGCTTGTGAATTAGGTGTCATATTATAATGATCTTTTTTGTGCCTTTTAATGTACTTGAATCTCTGTTACTTTATTTTTTCTTAAGTGGGTTCCAGGTCAAGGGCACCTGGGTGGCTTAGTTAAGCATCTGACTCTCAGTTTCAGGTCAGGTCATGATTTCAGGATCATGGGATGGGGATCGGGCCCTGCATCAGGCTCCATGCTAAGTGCAGAATCTGCTTGTCCCCCTGCCCCTCCCCACCTCGTTCTCTCTCTGTCTGTCTCTCTGTCTCTCTCACTCTCTCAATAAATAGTCTTAAAAAGAAAAGAGTAGGTTCCAGGCCCAACATGAGGCTTGAACTCACAACCCTGAGATCAAGAGTCGCATGCTCTACCAACTGAACCAGCCAGGCACCACTCTGCTACTCTGTTAATAAGAAATAAGTAATTTCTTTGATTTTGACCATAGAAAGTATGTAAATTGGATTGCATCTAGGACCTCCAATCTTTTTCTACTTTTTTCCTTAAGTTCTATAATTATATGTTTTTGATATTTTCAAGGATTTATGAAATAGACACTTTTCTAACCATTGCCACTTGTCATCTGCAGTCAGTGATCACTGCTCCTCCTACTGTCATAGTTTGTAGTATATTCATTACTTGTTTTCTTCTGGGGTTACCTTAAAGTAGTTTCTTCAAGGAGAATTCATGGGATTTATATTCTCTGGGTTATTTTGTGTTCACAGGTATAGTTCCTGTTGCTCTAATCTTGAAATAGCAATTATCTATTTAAAAAACACTTGTACCTGGTTTTCTTTCTGCAGGATTGTTCTATATCTGATAAGTTTGACTATCTTTGTGAAAAAAATAAAAATAAAAGCCTGGGGGGAGTGCGATTTATTTTCCCTTTATAAGTTCAATTTTTTATCTCTTGCCCAAAGAATGATTAGAATCCATTAAATTATTAAGGATACTGTAAGATGTTAAGTGTTCTGTTTCATTTTTTTAGAGACATAGTATGCCCCTTTAGTTTAGAAATTCTTTTAAAAAAAAAAAGATTTTATTTGTTTATTCATGAGAAATACAGAGAGAGAGAGAGGCAGACATAGGCAGAGGGAGAAGTAGGCTCCCCACAAGGAGCCCGATGTGGGACTCAATCCTGGGCCCCGGGATCACACCCTGAGCCAAAGGCAGATGCTCAACTGCTAAGCCACCCAGACATCCCTAGTTTAGAGATTCAAGTCTTGTTTTATTTCTGGAAAGTTATCTTGATAATTTTTTGACTTTATTTTTACAGTTCTATTTTAAAATAATACAAATTTTGCATATCACAATGGTTTTAATGTATGTGCTTGATTCTTTGACACTCCTCCCTTCAAAAGGTAAGGCTTTACCTCATTCTAGTTTCCTTGACTTTGGGCTCGACTTAGTCCCTTCACTTTTAGTGAACAGAATGTGGCAGAAGGAATAGTCTTTGACCTCTAAGACTAGGGTCATAAAAGGAATTGTTCCTTCTGACTTGATTTTTTTAAAGATTTTTTATTTAGGGGATCCCTGGGTGGCATAGCGGTTTAGCGCCTGCCTTTGGCCGGGGGCGCGATCCTGGAGACCCGGGATCGAATCCCACGTCGGGCTCCTGGTGCATGGAGCCTGCTTCTCCCTCTGCCTGTGTCTCTGCCTCTCTCTCTCTCTCTCTCTCTCTGTGTGTGTGTGACTATCATAAATAAATAAAAAAAAAACCTTAAAAAATGATTTTTTATTTATTTATGCATGAGAGACATAGAAAGAGAGAGAGAGGCAGAGACACAGGCAGAGGGAGAAGCAGGCTCCACGCAGGGAGCCTGACATGGGACTTGATCCAGGGTCTCCAGGATCCCACCCTGGGCTGAAGGCGGTGCTAAACCACTGAGCTACCAGGGCTGCCCCCCTCCTGACTTGATTTTTAGGGTCACTCACTCTGGGGAACTTGATCAACATGTGAGGGTGAAAACCTCCCAAAAACTAGCATTAATTTTCCAACCATGCAAATGAGTTCCTTGGGCAGTACGTAGTCTATGGCCATTTCAAGCCTTTATTTTTTTTTTTTTTTTTTTTTTTTTCTTTTTTTTTTTTTTTTTTTAATTTATTTTTTTTTTATTGGTGTTCAATTTACTAACATACAGAATAACACCCAGTGCCCGTCACCCATTCACTCCCACCCCCCGCCCTCCTCCCCTTCTACCACCCCTAGTTCGTTTCCCAGAGTTAGCAGTCTTTACGTTCTGTCTCCCTTTCTGATATTTCCCACACATTTCTTCTCCCTTCCCTTGTTTTCCCTTTCACTATTATTTATATTCCCCAAATGAATGAGAACATATAATGTTTGTCCTTCTCCGACTGACTTACTTCACTCAGCATAATACCCTCCAGTTCCATCCACGTTGAAGCAAATGGTGGGTATTTGTCATTTCTAATAGCTGAGTAATATTCCATTGTATACATAAACCACATCTTCTTTATCCATTCATCTTTCGTTGGACACCGAGGCTCCTTCCACAGTTTGGCTATCGTGGCCATTGCTGCTAGAAACATCGGGGTGCAGGTGTCCCGGCGTTTCATTGCATTTGTATCTTTGGGGTAAATCCCCAACAGTGCAATTGCTGGGTCGTAGGGCAGGTATATTTTTAACTGTTTGAGGAACCTCCACACAGTTTTCCAGAGTGGCTGCACCAATTCACATTCCCACCAACAGTGTAGGAGGGTTCCCTTTTCTCCGCATCCTCTCCAACATTTGTTGTTTCCTGCCTTGTTAATTTTCCCCATTCTCACTGGTGTGAGGTGGTATCTCATTGTAGTTTTGATTTGTATTTCCCTGATGGCAAGTGATGCAGAGCATTTTCTCATATGCATGTTGGCCATGTCTATGTCTTCCTCTGTGAGATTTCTGTTCATGTCTTTTGCCCATTTCATGATTGGATTGTTTGTTTCTTTGGTGTTGAGTTTAATAAGTTCTTTATAGATCTTGGAAACTAGCCCTTTATCTGATATGTCATTTGCAAATATCTTCTCCCATTCTGTAGGCTGTCTTTGAGTTTTGTTGACTGTATCCTTTGCTGTGCAAAAGCTTCTTATCTTGATGAAGTCCCAATAGTTCATTTTTGCTTTTGTTTCTTTTGCCTTTGTGGATGTATCTTGCAAGAAGTTACTATGGCCGAGTTCAAAAAGGGTGTTGCCTGTGTTCTTCTCTAGGATTTTGATGGAATCTTGTCTCACATTTAGATCTTTCATCCATTTTGAGTTTATCTTTGTGTATGGTGCAAGAGAGTGGTCTAGTTTCATTCTTCTGCATGTGGATGTCCAATTTTCCCAGCACCATTTATTGAAGAGACTGTCTTTCTTCCAATGGATAGTCTTTCCTCCTTTATCGAATATTAGTTGCCCATAAAGTTCAGGGTCCACTTCTGGATTCTCTATTCTGTTCCACTGATCTATGTGTCTGTTTTTGTGCCAGTACCACACTGTCTTGATGACCACAGCTTTGTAGTACAACCTGAAATCTGGCATTGTGATGCCCCCAAGAAATCCCTGACTTTTATGGGGAGGAGTATTAGGGTAACAGCAGACCTCTCCACAGAGACCTGGCAGGCCAGAAAGGGCTGGCAGGATATATTCAGGGTCCTAAAGGAGAAGAACATGCAACCAAGAATACTTTATCCAGCAAGGCTCTCATTCAAAATGGAAGGAGAGATAAAGAGCTTCCAAGACAGGCAGCAACTAAAAGAATATGTGACCTCCAAACCAGCTCTGCAAGAAATTTTAAGGGGGCCTCTTAAAATTCCCCTTTAAGAAGAAGTTCAGTGGAACAGTCCACAAAAACAAAGACTGAATAGATATCATTTCAAGCCTTTAGATGGCTGGAGTGTCCTAACTGAATTTCTTAGAATTTGGATGCCCCTAAACTCAGCATATAGAAACTAAGGAAAAGAAGTGTTCATTGTTGTTATAGCTACTGTGATTTGAGAAAATTTGTTACACAGCAAGAGTAAACTAAAACATACATGTTAGATCTCTTCAGTCATATATATATATGTATTTCTCTGCCAGAAGTTCTTTTATTTCCATTCCAGCTTACAAGCTTTTCTTAACTTTGTTCTATACATCTCTTGCCATATTTTCAGTAATGTCCATTTTATCCTTTGTGCCACTTCTAACTTCACATTTTACGTTTTCTGAGATAGAATTGACATATAACATTGTAAGAGTTGCATGTGTACAACATAATGATTTAATATATATTGCAAAATGATTACCACAATAAGTTTAGCTAACATGCATCTTGACATGTAGTTACAATTTTTTCTCTTGTGATAAGAACTTTGAAGATCTGCTCTCTTAGGAACTTTCAAATATACAATGTAGTATTTTTTTATGTTTTTTAAAAACATTTTATTTATTAGAGAGAGAGACAGAACATGAGCGGGGGGAGGGACAGAGGAAGAGGGAGAAGCAGACTTCTCACTGAGCAGAGAGCCTGACATGGGGCTCAATCCTAGGACCCCAAGATCATGACCCAAGCTGAAGGCAGATGCTTAACCGACTGAGCCATCCAGAGGCCCCTTTTTCTATGTTTTTATTTATTTAAGTAATCTCTATAAATCAACATGGGGCTCAGACTCATGACTCCAAGATCAAGAGTTGCATGCTCTTATACCTGAGCCAGCCAGGTGCCCCATAAAATACAGTATTGTCACCTATAGTCACATTACATTCCCAGGACTTACTTGTTAATATTTACTATTTTTCTTTAATTTATCTCCTGAATTCTTCATTTCATTTTTTATTTTGTTTGTTATAGTTGCTGGTGGTATTGTTGCCTCACCGTGTTTCTTTGAGTTATTCTATTTCTTCTTTAAGTTTTTTTTAATAAAGATCATTGCACTAGTATTTCCTTTCTTATTATTTTCTAAAGGTTTATTTATTTATTTTAGAGAGAGAGTATGAGTGAGGGGGAGGGGCAGAGGGAGAGGGCAAATCCCAAGCAGACTCCCCACTGAGTGCAGAGCCTGACACAGAGCTTGATCCCACTACCCCGGGATCATGACCTGAGCCAAAAGCAAGAGTCAGATGCTTAACTGACTGAGCCACCCAGGCGCCCTTGCACTAGTATTTTTTTTTAAATTGTTGTGGTGGGGGGCAGCCGGGTGGCTCAGCAGTTGAGCATCTGCCTTTGGCTCAGGGCATGATACCAGAGACCCAGGATTGAGCCTCACATCGGGCTCCCTGAGTGGAGCCTGCTTCTCCCTCTGCCTGTGTCTCTGCCTCTCTCTCTCTCTCTCTCTTTGTGTCTCTTGTGGATAAATAAATAAAAAATCTTTAAAAAAATAAATAAATTCTTGTGGGGGCACCTGGCTGACTCAAAAGGTAGAGCGTGTGACTCTTGATCTCAGTGTCAAGAGTTCAAGCCCACTCTGGACAGGGAGCCTCCTTTAAAAAAAAAAAAAAAGAAATTCTTGGGAGTATGCTTGTTCACAATTTTTATCAGCTTCATGGCAACATTTTGTTGTTGTTGAGTGTTCTTTGCCTAATATTTGCTTTTTAAAAATCATTGGTTCCTCCTTTTACATCGTTTCTTTGTCCAGGTATGATTTGGACACATTATATACAGGAAACTTGTATAGAAGAAGGGGTAGGGTTCTTTTCAGTGAGGTTTCTCCTCCTCACAGTTTGTGAGCTCCTTAAGTTTCTATTTCTCTAAACAATTTGCAACAAAGGGCAGCTGGCAAGGCAGTCTCCCCTTGGTCCATTATTTTACTGGCTCACAGCTTTTTGTTAATATGACCACCTGTTTCATTTCTCATTTACCCCCATTTCTACTTCCCTGAGCCACATACAGTCTAGAGAAATTATCCTCTGCCAGCTTTTGATTCCATTTTAGTTTTGCAAACACGAGTGTGGGTGGATTTTATACCTCCGGGTATACCACATTCAAAGGAGAAGTGTGCTCTGCATATTTTTCATTTGGGATCTGCATTCATGGGCTTACTCTATCTGCATCTTCCTGCAGTGTTTGACCTTCGCTACTTTTTGGCAGTTATTCCTTGTGTTTTGTATTTTGAGGTTTCAAAGATGTCTTCATTATTTGTTTTTTCCTGAACATGTGCTTTGTATTGCTATTTCTCTTCTATATCTTGGCTTTTTGGTGATTTTTGAAATAAGGAACACTCAAATTTTATCTGCAGTGTTAAATCTGGAAGTCTCTCAATTGGGGTTATATTGCAGCCTGTCATAGACAGTTATTATTCTTTTGTTGACTAGAATTTTGATGTTCTAAGAATTCCTATAAAACATAATTAAATAAACAAGTTGCTACGTTGACACTAGCTAGGCTACATATTTTGTTGGGCCTAATGTAAAAAAATCATGTAGGCCCTGTTACTCTAACAGTGAGAAAAAGCTTTTCTTTTGTTGTGTCTTTCAACCTGTTGTGGTGCTTCTTACTGGCATTCACTAATGTGCTCCCTTGGGCGTTATGATTCTGAGGAGGCAGGACAGACTCTCATAGGTGCTTCGTGACTTGATGCACAGGGTGTTACTGAAAAACCCAAGCTTGGCTGCTCATCACTAGAAAAGCCAATACTCAAGAGACTCAAGTGAGAAGTATTTTTGGTTTTGTTTTTTGTTTAATTTATTTGGTTTTTAGAGAGAGAGCACACACGGGAGCAAGGGGACGGGGCAGTGACGTGGAATGGGCAGGCAGGGAGGTAGGGAAGGGCAGAGGCAGAGGGAGAGAGAGAGAGAATCTTAAGCAGGTTCCACACCCAGCATGGAGCTGAATGTGGGGCTTGATCTCATGACCCTGAGATCATTACCTGAGCCGAAATCAAGAGTCAGATGTATAATGGACTGAGCCACCCAAGTGCCCCATTAAGAGATGAGTTTTGATTGGAAAGGAATATGAGCTTTATTTAGGAGGCTGGCCACCTGGGGAGGAGGCAGACATTTTTTTTTAAAGATTTTATTTATTGGGCAGCCCCAGTGGTGCAGCGGTTTGGTGCCGCCTGCAGCCCAGGGCGTGATCCTGGAGACCCTGGATCGAGTCCCACGTCAGGCTCTCTGTATGATGCCTGCTTCTCCCTCTGCCTGTGTCTCTGCCTCGCTCTCTATCTCTCTGTGTCTCTCATGAATGAATAAATAAAATCTTAAAAAAAATTATTTATTTATTTATTTATTTATTTATTTATTCATTCATTCATTCATTCAGTCAGTCATTCATTCATTTATTCAGACACACACAGAAAGAGAGGCAGAGACACAGGCAGAGGGAGAAGCAGGCCCCATGCAGGAAGCCTGATGCAGGACTTGATCCCGGGTCTCCAGGGTCACACCCTGGGCCAAAGGCAGCGCTAAACCGCTGAACCACCCGGGCATCCTGAGAGGGCAGACTCTTGTCCAAAAACCAACTCTAAGGTTTCTGCCTGGCCCAAAGATTTTTATTTTATTATTTTTTCAAAGATTTATTTATGTAGCAGAGAAAGAGAGAGCTAGCACACATGAGCAGGGCAGCAGGAGAGGGAGAAGCAGGGTCCCCACTGAGCAGGGAGCCTGACGTGGGGCTTGATTCCAGGACCCTGGGACTAGACCTGAGCCAAAGGCAGACGCTTAACCAACTGAGCCATCCAGGTGCACCAAGATTTTTAAAGGAACTTAGAGCATTGGGGTGCCAGGACTTTTGGTTTTGGCCCAGGTCATGATCTCATGGGGTATGGGACCAGGGCCCCGCTTGGGGCTCCATGTTCAGTTCAGAGTCTGCTTGAAATTCTCTCTCTCCTTCTGCTGCCCCTCCTGCCCCCACTTGTGCATGTGCTTACTTCCTCTCTCTGTGTCAAATAAATAAATAAATAAATAAATAAATAGGAACTTTAGGGCTATTAATCAGTAAAAGGGGAGCACAGTGGTCCATTACACTTCTGATTGTGCGCAGACTCCATGGTGCCAGCTACAGACATTATCAAGGTGCTCAGAGGTTGTGTATTGGTGCAGGGTAGGGGATGGTTGTGTAGAAGGGTTTGGTTCACAGTGTTCCTAGGAAACAATGCATGATCTATAGATAAAGAATAAAAGGTGTAGTTAATTAGTCACAGGAGTTAAAGGTGCTTGCTAAAACTTAGAAGACTACAGAGTTGCTCTGAGGGGCAGAGGCAGAGGCTTCAAGGGCATATGCGCCCAAATCTGTCTCATGCCTGCGCTCTTGCCAAGGGCAAAGGGTGGCCATAGTTGCCGTGTGTTGGGGGAGCCAATAGTTGAGAACCTATCCTGTGTAGGTGGGGTGATGAAGCCAGACATGAGCTGAGACTTCAACCTGAGGAAGATCCTCCACTGGCCCATCGGACTATATTTACAAAATACAAAATCAAAGATAAAATTAAGAGGTGACGCCTTGGTGGCTCAGCAGTTTAGCACCTGCCTTTGGCCCAGGGCGTGATCCTGGAGACCCGGGATTGAGTCCCGTGTCGGGCTCCCTGCATGGAGCCTGCTTCTCCCTCTGCTTGTGTCTCTGCCTCTCTCTCTCATGAATAAATAAATTAGATCTTTACTAAAAAAATACATAAATAAATAAATAAATAAAAAACAAAAAACAAAGATGAAATTAAGAGTTTCAGACTGTTGACTGCAGAGCATTAAACCCCATATGTGAGGTGCTTTCTGAGCATGGGGCCATGTGTTCACAAAAGAAAGTTCTGGTATGGGTACAATAAGCAATTTGTGAGATCTCATGGACATTAACTACAAATCATTAGCTATTGCTAACACACGGAAACTCCTCTAGATAAATACATTTTTTATTTTTTATTTTTATTTTTTAAATTTTTTTAAAATACATTTTTTAAAAAGGATTTTAGGTATTCATTTGACAGAGAGAGCAAGAGCACAAGCAAGGGGAGTGGTAGGCAAGTGGGAGGGAGAGGGAGAAGCAAGCTCCTGGATGTGGGGCTTGATCCCAGGACCCTGGGATCATGATCTGAGCAGAAGGTAGCTGCTTAACCCACTGAGCCATCCAGGTGTCCCGATAAATACTTTTAAAGAACCTTTTCTTTTTGTTTCTGCTTACCCAGCTCATTCTCCTACAGCTTTTTTTTCCTGTCATCTTTGCTTTTTTTCAAAACCCATACATGTATTAATCATATTCAAGCCCCAGATTGAGAAAATTCACAGGCACTAAATTAACTTCTTCCTAAGCCCCAAACTTATAAAAAAGTTAACTCAAAATGGAGTATAGATTCAAATGTGAAACATAAATCTACAAAAATTTGGAAGACCGCATAGAAGAAAATCTTCCTTCCTATGGTAGGAGAATGGTTCATAGATACGACAAAGGCACAGTCCATCAAAGAAAAAAATGATATAGTAGTTCTTAAAAAAAAAACTTTTACCTGATGAAAGACTCTATTAAAGGATAAAATGATAAGGTACAAACTGGGAGAAAATATTTGCAAACTGCATATCTGACAAAGTACTTAATCTACAATATATGTTTTAAAAACCTCTAAACAAAATAAATAAATAAATAAATAAATAAATAAATAAATAAATAAATAAGTAAATAAAAATTAAAATAAAAAAATAAAAATAAAAATAAAAACCTCTAAACAGGGTAGCCCCGGTGGCCCAGTGGTTTAGCGCCGCCTGCAGCCCAGGGCGTGATCCTGGAGACCCTGGATCGAGTCCCACATCAGGCTCTCTGTATGATGCCTGCTTCTCCCCCTGCCTGTGTCTCTGCATCTCTCTCTCTCTCTCTGTCTCTATAAATAAATAATTTTATTTATTTATTTATTTATTTATTTATTTATTTATTTATTTATTTATTTAAGGTTTTATTCTTAAAAAAATAAAAAATAAAAATAAAAACCTCTAAACAAAAAGAAAACGATTAGAATATGAGCAAGCCATGAAGAGACATTTCACTGAAGGGAATATATAGATGAAAAATAGGCACATTGAAAGATGGTCAATATTATTAGCTATTAGGGAAATGCAATGCAATTAAAACTACAATGTGGTATCACTACACATCGATTAAAACAGCTAAAATAAAAAATAGTGACAAATGAAATGTTGGCAAAGATGCAGAGAAAATGGATCTCTCAGACGTTGTTGGTGGGAATATAAAATGGCACAGCCACTCCAAAAAGAAAAAAGTTTCGGGGTACCTGGGTGACTCAGTGGTTGAGCCACCCAGGTACCAGTGGCTCAACCACTGGTAATCCTAAAGCCCGAGTCCCACGTTGGGCTCCCTGCATGGAGCCTGCTTCTCCCTCTGCCTATGTGTCTGCCTCTCTCTGTGTGTCTCTCATGAATAAATAAATAAAAATCTAAAAAAAAAATTAAAGTAAAATAAAAATAAAAAGTTTCTTTGGGGAAAAAAAAAAACAAAGCACAAAAACAAATACGAAACTAAGCCTGCAACTAAAATATGATCCAGTAATTATACATCTGGGCATTTATCATAGAGAGATGAAAACCTACCTCTACACAAAATCCTGTTGACTATTGTTCATAGCATCCCTGATTGTTATAGCCGGAAATTGGAAACAACCAGATGTCCTTCAAGTGGTGAATAAACAAATGGCACATCTATATAATAAAATTCTACTCGGTGGTGAAGAAGAACAAGTTACTGGTGTAGGCAGCCTCTCAGAAGGTTCTCGAGGGCTTTATGCTGAGTGGAAGAAGCCAGTCTCGAAGGTTACAATGCTGTGTGACCTAATTTACATAGCATCTCAAAAATGACAAAGTTGGGCAGCCGGGTGGCCCAGCGGTTTAGCGCTGCCTTCAGCCCAGGGCCTGATCCTGGGGACCCAGGATCGAGTCCCACGTCAGGCTCCTTGCATGGAGCCTGCTTCTCCCTCTGCCTGTGTCTCTGCCTCTCTCTCTCTCTCTCTGTCTCTCATGAATAAATAAATAAATAAAATAAAATAAAATAAAATAAAATAAAATAAAATAAAAACATAAAAGTTAAAAAAAATGACAAAGTTATAGAGATGGAGAAGAAACTAATAATGGTAGCCAGGTGTTTGGGCTGGAGGAAGAGTAGAACCATTAGAGGAGGTATCAGTCAGGGGTCTCCAGAGAAACAGAACTGGAAGGATACGTGCACATGGGTGCGTCTGTATGTATACATCTGTATGTACGTGTATACGTGTATATACGCAGAACTAATGTAAAGTTTGTTAGGAGGAAATGACTTGTGATCATGGAGGCTGAGAAGTTTCATCTGCAAACTGGTGACCCAGGAAAGCTGATGGTTTAATTCCAATCTGAGTCTGCAGGCCTGAGAACCGAGTGAGCTGATTGTGCAAATCCCAGGCCAAGGGTGGGAGACTCACGTCCCAGTTGAAGCCTGCAGACAGGAAGGAAAGGAATCCTACTGCTGTAGTTTTGGAATACAGGTGAGGTTTGGTGGGGTGAAGTCCGGAGCCTATGACCAAGAAAGAATTTTTGAGATGTCTCTGGTGCAAAATGGTAGGTTTTTTTTTTTTTTTTTTAAGATTTTATTTATTTAAAAAAAAAATCTCTCTCTCTCTCTTTTTTTTTTTTTTTTTTTAATTCATGAAAGACACAGAGAGGCAGAGACACAGGCAGGGGGAGAAGCAGGCTCCTTGAGATAGATGAGCCCGATGCAGGACTCGATCCCAAGACCCTAGGATCACGACCTGAGCCGAAGGCGGATGCCCAACCACTGAGCCACCCGGGTGGCCCAAAATGGTAGTTTTATTAGAGCACGGGGACAAGACCCAAGGACAGAAAGAGCTGCGGCCCTGGGGTTGTGAGGGGTGTCGGGTTATATACTTGGGAGTTGGGGGAGGTAAGGAAAAGGGAGATTTTCAAAAGAACTTTCATATGCTAAAGAGGACCTACAAGATACTGGATGCCTTGCCATTGTTAAGTTAAGGTGGTTTTTTCAAATCTCAAGCAAGGCATTAGCGTTAAGACAGCTGGAGAGTCCTAGAGTCCATTCAGGCCTATCCCAGGGGGCGTGGGGGGCTGTTGTGGGGTGTCAGTTTGTGCTTGGTCCTCCTCAGCTAGCCTTCTGCTCCCTCAACTTTTCGTTGTATTCAGACTCTCAATGGATTGATTAGTGCCCAACCGCAGTGGGGAGGGCAGTGCTCCTGATGAAGTTTTAGAATATAGGTGAGGTTTGGTGGGGTGAGGTTCTGGAGCCAACGACCAAGAAAGAATTCTTGAGACATCTTTGGTGCAAAATGGTGGTTTTGTTAAAGCAGGGGGGCAGGACCCGTGGGCAGGAAGAGCTGCTGCCCTGGGCCTGTGGGGGGTGGCTGATGATATAGCTGGGAGTTGGGAGGGGTTGAGGATAGTGTACTCTCTAAGGAATTTTGGAAGCAAGGTTTCCAGGACCTTGAGGGGGCTAGGGATTGTTGGGAAAAGGTCACTTATTACCATCTAATAAAACCTGAGTCCTGAGACCCTTCAGATGTATATTGGAGGGCCAGGTACCTAGGGGATGTAAGGATAAAGGACATTTCTGAAGGAATTTTTTTATGTTAAAGTAGATTTACAGGTTCAGGGGGTGGGGGGGTGTGTGGGAGGAGGGGATCCGGCTAAAATTGCCTTTTGCCCTTAGCAAAGTATTAAGGTTGAGGCAGTTGAGTCCATAGAGGAATGTCACTGTGCCTACTTCAAGGGCTTGTAGGTTGCTGCCCCAAGCTCGTGCCTTGTCCTCAGCTAGCCCCGTGTTCCCCCTTCACTCTCATTCTATGGATTCAGATGTTAGTATCTTCTGGAAATATCCTCACAGACCCAGAAACAATGCCTAACCAGCCATCTGATCTACGCATCCCACGATCCAGTCAAGTTGACATATAAAATTAACCATCACTAAGGCATAACATGAAGAAGCATCTTTGTGGTGATGGGGTGATTCTAGATCTTGATTTTGATGATGATTACTTGAATCTATATATGTGACAATAATATTTCACCAAACGACACACGCATACACACACAAAGTGCAGGTGAACACTGGTGGAATCTGAATAAAGTAAGTACCTGAATTAATAGTATTGTGCCACTGGGTGTTATTCTATGTGTTGGCAAATTGAAGACCAATAAAAAATAAATTTATAAAAAAAAAAAAGAAAAAAGAAAAAAGAAAAAAAATAGTATTGTGCTAACATCAGTTTCCTGGTTTCGACAATGCATTAAGTTTATGTAAGATATTATCTATGGGGGAAATTGGGTAAAGGGCACATCTGTACCATTTTCAAAACTTCCTCTTTTATTTTTATTTTTTATTTTTTTATTTTAGTTTATTTTTTATTTTTTTACCTTTTTTTTTACCTTTTTTTAAGATTTTTATTTTTTTATTCATGAGAGACAGAGAGAGAGAGAGAGAAGCAGAGACACAGCAGAGAGAGAGGAGCAGGCTCCTTGAGGGGAGCCCGAGGTGGGACTCGATCCCAGGACTCAGGGATCACGCCCTGGGCTGAAGGCAGGTGCTCAACCATTGAGCCACCCAGGCGTCCCATTTTCAAAACTTCTTGAGAGTCTTAAACTATTTGAAAATTAAAGGTTACAATAAAAATAAAAGAGGAAAAAAAAAAAAAGAAAAAGAAAGCCCTCCCAGGCCCACCCAAAGGCAGCTATTGAATCCACTATGACGCGGTTAAGACACACGTCTTACCAAAGCCCACATTTTTCTTGAGGTGAATTCAGTAATCAGATCAAACTTGGACGATATGCACTCTGAGCTTTGGGAAGTCCAATCCTGTTTCCACAATTTACAAAAAATATATTTGTATTCAAGTTTGTTTGCCCTCCACTCAAGTCATTTCTCTAATTTTCTGGACTCTCACCAAGGTAAAGATCATGCCGTGTGTTTTCCATTCACATGTTTGTGATAAAACATAGCAATCTGTACCTGTGATCACAGTTTAGCAAGACCTATTAAATGTTATTGTAAAAAAAAAAAAATGTTATTGTAGGCGGCAGTATTTAGGAGGAAGTTATCACAAACGTAAGCAATGGCTGTATATAGTCCTCTCCCTTCTCCTTCCACAAAGAAAATAGCTTTCCATTTACTTTCTAGAATAGCGGTGGATAGGGGATAGATAATAAATTCCTTTAAACAAAGATTAGCAAGGGATTTCACACCAAACTCTTCTTCGGCACGTTTAGCTTATATTCATATTCTAGGGGTTAGCACTATAGTGAATAGTAACAGGGATTATCATTTATTGCTTGCTTATTTTGTGCTAAGCCCAGGGCTCAGCGCTGCAGATACTAAAAAGAATAAGGAATGTTTCTTTAAAAAAAAAAAAAAAAAAAAAAAAAAGTAATGGTTTTTACCCAATAAGGAATGTTTAAAAAAAAAAAAAAAGGAATGGTTTTTACACAAGCAGGGTAAAATTCTAATTCTAATGCAGGACACAGAAAGACCAAATAGTTAATCACAGACAATGTGAAATTATTTCCTTCTTAGAACTTGCTGAGCAGGTCTTTGTCTCTTTGTCCTCATCTGTAAAATGGGGGCACAAATAATACCTATTTCACAGGTTTGTTATGGGGATTTTTTTAAAAAAAATTTTTATTGGAGTTCAATTTGCCAACATATAGCATAACCCCCAGTGCTCATCCCGCCAAGTGCTCCCCTCAGTGCCCATCACCCAGTCACCCCAACCCCTCACCCACCTCCCCTTCCACTACCCTTGTTCATTTCCCAGAGTTAGGTGTCTCTCATGTTTTGTCACCCTGTTATGAGGATTTAAAAAAAAAAAAAAATAGGTTCTGGAACATGTAAGCGTTCAATCGATGATAATGGTTATTATTACTCTTATGTCAAGAAGGCTCAGTCATCCCTCAAAGCTTCACCTCTGGACTTGTGTTCCAACCAACCTTCTTAGGCCCTCTCTTTGCTGTGAAGAACTCGTTTTATCATTGGTCAAATCTAGAAAACAAATCCCTGATCGCAATTTCCTGATTCTAAGCACAACTTCTCTAAATGCTCAGAGGCAGAGACCTTCGAGAAGGACAAGAGATGAGAGGAGCCCTGAAGGAGACAGCAGAGCAGAGTGATTGAAAGCACGAGCTTACATGCTCTGTGATCCTGGACAAGTGGCAGTTTTTCCGAACCTGTTTTCTCATCTGTAAAATGAAGACTTAGATATTGTGAATTATGAGAATTCTATATTTGGTCATTCGAATGGCCAAATATCGAATTCTCATATGTATATGGTCTTCATTCACGGTTTCTGGCTCACAGCTCCCTAAAACCCTTGGAATTTCCTAGGTGGTGAGTATCATAAAGGTGTCTTGTTATGTTAATGAGGTCACTTTTGGACAGCCCAGGGGTAACCTAAAGACGGGGCCTGGTTGCCAGGGGAACCAACCGAGATTAGAGGGGAGGAACTTTCTGCCCACCCCCTGACCTCAGGGGAGGGGAGAGGAGCTGGAGGTTGAATGAGCCAGTGGCCAATGGTCCAATCAATCAGGCCTGTTTGGAAGCCTCCCTAGAAACCCCCAAGGAGGGGTTTGGGAGAGCTTCCGGGTTGGTGAGCACGTGGAGACTTGGGGAGAGCGGTGGCCTGCAGAGGGCAGGGAGGCTGGGGGCCCCGGCTCCAGGCCTGCCCTACCTAACTCTGCCGAGCCGTTCGTGGGTCACGTCCTTGATCAACCACCGACCTGGTAAGGGGGATGTTGCTCTAAGTGCTGTGACTGCCCCAGAGAAGTCATTGAACCTGAGGAGGGGCTTGTGGGAACCTCTGATTCATGGCCTCTTAGGCCCCAGCACCTGGGCTTGCGGATGGCGCCTGAAGTGGGGGTGGGGGTGGGGGGTGGGGGTGGGGGTGGGGGTGGGGCGGTCTTGGAGGCCTGAGCCTGTGAGGGTCCGACTCTCTCTCTCTCTCTCCTTTCCTCCCTCCCCCTCTCTCCTTCCCTCTCTCTTTCCCTGTCTCTCCCTCCCTCCTTCTCTCTCTCTCCCTTCCTCCCTCTCTCTCTCTCTCCCTCCTTCTCTCTCTCTCCCCCCCTCCCTCCCCCCTCTCCTTCCCTCTCTCTTTCCCTCTCTCCTTCCTTCTCTCCCTCCCTCCCTCCCTCTCTCTCTCCTTCCCTCTCTCTTTCCCTCTCTCTCCCTCCCTCCTCTCTCTCCCTTCCTCCCTCTCTCTCCCTCCCTCCCTCCTTCTCTCTCTCTCTCCCCCCCCCTCTCCCACCCTTCCTCCCTCTCTCTCTCCCCTCCTTTCCTCCCTCTCTCTCAGTGGGTAGTGTCTGAGAATCGCTTGGTGTTGTGTGTTTGGGGAACTTCCCCCATCGCGTGGAATTGGGTCCTGGCACCCCACAAGAGTTGGTGTCAGTAGAGAGACCATAATGGCCTCAACCTCGCAAGGCTGTTGTGGAGCTCACGTGACACTGTCCTGGAGGAAGACTTTCATCTGCCCTTCAAGGTCCTCCCAGCTGGACTTAGAATCAGATTGACATGAGTCAGGTTAACAGGAGAAAATCAAATTTAATAGGCGTGCGTACAGGGAATCCACGGAGATGCCGAACACAGGCCACACGAAGCTTCTATGAACTAAGGAGAGGGGTAGAGGCCCAAGGACACAAAGGGGAGAAAGTTCTTTAGCAAGAAGGTGAGGGACGTTTGGGAAAACAAGGTTGCCCTATTAGGCAGATGAGTGCCTTAGGTTAGGGGGAGCCTCTCTTAATAGCTCTCTCTTAATAGAGGGGGCCAGCTATTATTGGGATGAGGTCATGTGACTGGTTCTCTTTTCTGTCATCAATTTAGGCAGCTGTGGGGGAGGCTGAGAGCTTTACCTGCATCTGCGGGGTTTTAATTCCTTTTCACTGGAAACCATCTTTGTGCCCAAAAAACGCATCTTGGGGCAACCTGCCTTGGGTCCCTACGGCACTATGTTCCTAAAGTGCTTGTTCATTTATGACAGAGAGTAGCTCTCAATTCCATCTTCCTTACTAGCCCTCAAATGAGAGGAATTTAGAATTGGTCCCAGTTCAGTTTCTCTCTAGCCAGAAGGACTCTCCTTTTTTTTTTTTTTTTAATTTTTTTATTTATTTATTTATGATAGTCACAGAGAGAGAGAGAGAGGCAGAGACACAGGCAGAGGGAGAAGCAGGCTCCATGCACCCGGAGCCTGATGTGGGATTCGAACCCGGGTCTCCAGGATCGCGCCCTGGGCCAAAGGCAGGCGCCAAACCGCTGTGCCACCCAGGGATCCCCAGAAGGACTCTCCTGAATCAAAGGTAGAACAAAATTAATCCTAGGCTGGTTTTATTTTTTTATTTTATTTTTTATTTTACCTCCACTGTACTAAACTCCCATTCATTGGTCGGATTTATGAAATGCCACAGCACCTAACAGAGTACCTGTTGCTTAGTAGGCTTGGTTTGTAAGTCTCTAGCTGCTAATGAACTACCCAGGATGAGGACGTTTGTAACATAAACTGAAGGTTAATGTAGTGTGGTAGAACTGAGAAATTTAAAAAAAATTTTTTTTGTTGGAGTTCAATTTGCCAACATACAGCATAACCCCCAGTGCTCATCCCGCCAAGTGCTCCCCTCAGTGCCCGTCACCCAGTCACCCCCACCCTCCACCCACTTCCCCTTCCACTACCCCTTAGAACTGACAAATTTGTAAACGAATCTTGCTTAAACGCTAGGTCACCAGTAAACTAAGGTCAGTCTCTCTTTTTTTTTTTTTTTTTTAAATTTTATTTATTCATAAGGGGGGGGGGTGGGCAGAGACACAGGCAGAGGGAGAACCAGGCTCCATGCAGGGAACCCGACGTGGGACTTGATCCCGGGTCTCCAGGATCACACCCTGGGCAGAAGGTGGCGCTAAACCGCTGAGCCACCTGCCCTCCCCCCCCTCCCCACCTGCCGGGCTGCCCAACACGTTGCCTTTATGGAGATTTAGCAACCGAACCCAATGGGATTCTGTCCTCAAGGATCTTTTCCATTGCATTTATATCGGTTATGTGCAGTTGCCTTAGACACAGGTAAGCCAGGGCTCTGGATCTGCTGTGTCACCTCCCCACTCTGCATCTTGACTGTCTCATTTTACAGTTTCTGAGAAACTTTGGGTAAAACACTTTATTTTTCTAAAGATTTTATTTATCCATTCATGAGACACAGAGAGAGGGAGGCAGAGGGAGAAGCAGGCTCCTCATGAAGCAGGGAGCCCAATGTGGGACTCGATCCCAGAACTCTGGGACCATGACCTGAGCCAAAGGCAGACGCTCAACCAACTGAGCCACCCAGACACCCGGGGTTAAGCAACTTAGACCTTAACTTGGAGAACACATAATTTCGAAGTGCAGTCTAGCTCTTCACATAGCTCACTAAGCTTTGGAAAAGGTGATGTAGGAAAGATGTTAGGGTTCAAAGCTGACGGCCTCTATTTTTTATTTTTATTTTTTTATAAATTTATTTTTTATTGGTGTTCAATTTGCCAACATATAGAATAACACCCAGTGCTCATCCCATCAAGAGCCCCCCTCAGTGCCTGACGGCCTTTAACAAAGAATTTAACAAAGAATTCTTGAGCCGACCATGGAGCACAAAGGTGGTTTTGATAAAGCCCAGGGCCAGGCCCTGGGGCAGAAAGAGCTGCACAGGGGTCCTGAGAAGTGGCCCATTATTAGATTTTCAAGTTGGGAGGGGGTTAGGGAGAGTGTAAGTCTCTAAGGAATTTGGAAGCCAGGTTTCCAGGATCCTGAGGGGGCCATTTATTGTTGGGATGAGGTCATGTAACACCATCTAATAAAACCTGAGTCATGAGACCCTTCAGATGTATATGGGTGGCCCTTATACTTGGGGGATGATCGCCAACATGTATCTTGGGGGGTTTAGAGATCAAAGAAATTTCTAAAGGAATTTTTATATGTTCAGGTAGACTTCTAGGATCCTGGGGGTTGGGCCAAGATTGCCTGTTGCCCTTAGCAAAGTATTAACGTGGAAGCAGTTGTGTCCCTAGAGGAATGTCACGCTGCCTGTTTCAAGGATGTGTCAATGGGCTGTAGGGAGTAAGGAAATTTAATAATTTTTCTTCTGCCTCTGTTTCCTACATCAGAAGGGTGGGGTGGACTCACGTGAGAGGTGAGTTGAATCTGACATTTCCTTGTGAACAAGCACCATCTATTCATGACTAGCTTTGAAGCTACTCCCTCCCCTCACAGGGATGACAGGCCTGGGAGGGGACAGTGCTTCCTGTACAGATTTTCTACTAAGAGGAGAATCTACCATATACAAATCATACTTGTGTTGTAGAGACACGCAACAGTGCAGGTCTTGACCCCTATCCCCAATCAGATCCCACAGAACTCCCAAGTCCTGAAAGAGAATCTTCTAGAGTTGAATGTGCCAAAGGACAGGATCTGGCCCAATTTCATTATCTTCTTTGCTGAAAGAGAATCTTCTAGAGTTGAATGTGCCAAAGGACAGGATCTGGCCCAATTTAATTATCTTCTTTGCTGGGGCGCCTGGGCGGCTCAGTGGTTGAGCGTCTCCTCTGGCTCAGGTCGTGATCCCGGGGTCCTGGGATCGAGCCCCACATCGGGCTCCCTGCATGGAACCTGCTTCTCCCTCTGCCTGTGTGTCTCTCATGACTAAGTAAACAAATAAATCATTTTAAAAGAATAAAAAAAGTATCTACTTTGCCTAGCATTTGGTATTGTGTACACAGTTGGAAACAGAAGAGATGGTGTAAAACGGAGTATCTGTTAAAGGACAGTCCTGCTCATTAAGGCAAAATCTAAGAAATAACTGAGCATCCTGACCTGAGAGGCTACAAACACAATGGTGTTTATACCGTCCTGCCATCTGAACTGCCCAGTCCAGCTGTCTCCAAAATGTGTTGTTTCCAAGGCAGTGTTGTATCAAGGCGTTTGGAACGTGACAAAATTCAAGGGAGTTTTATCCACAGAAATTGTTTTTTTTTTTTTTTTTCTTTTTTCTGAGGGTTGAAAGTAAAAGCAAGGAGCTTGAGAATATCCTTCACAAATACCACTGTGTTGATGGGGTTTTAGAAAAGTCTTGAAGTTGTCTTTGTCGGGTGAGGGAGGGTGGGTTGAGGGAGGCCTAGGGGGCAACTCATGATTATGATAATTCCTAAAACTGCTCTCCAGAAAGGTAGCTAGTAGAAACATAGAGCTATTCAAATAAAATAAAAATTTTCCTACCTCTTACCAGCTCCATTTCCAGTTCTCAGTAGCTACATCAGGATAGTGACTACCATCTTGGCCACAACAGATACAGAACTTTTCCATCGGCCCCAAAAGTTAGATTGGACAAATCTCAACCACCGTGGCAGTCTACACTTAGGCTCACAATTTAGAGGGTCCTAAATTACATTTTCTTTTGTGTATTTTTTTTTACTGTCAAATTTATAACTAGCTTTCAGGACTTCGCTCTACTGCTGCCTCCTTTTGGGAACATTCCCTGACCTTCCTGGTCAGAATTGAGAATATGCGTACGATGATATTTTAGAATTTGTTCAATTCTGCTCTGTACTGTAATTGGTTATGCAGAGAGTGTCACCCCTGCTATGTATAGAGAGCTCCTTTTTTTTTTTTTTTAAAGATTTTATTTATTTATTCATGAGAGACACAGAGAGAGAGAGAGAGAGGCAGAGACACAGGCAGAGGGAGAAGCAGGCTCCATGCAGGGAGCCCGACATGGGACTCTATCCCGGGTCTCCAGAATCATGCCCCGGGCCAAAGGCAGGCGCTAAACCACTGAGCCACCCAGGGATCCCCTAGAGAGCTCCTTGAGCAAGATCCTGATACTTTTCAGCTTTATTGAGCTATAATTGACAAATAAGTATTGTAGATATTTAAGGGGCACAAAGTGATGATTTAATATACCCATACGTTGTACAACGCTTTTCACAATCGAGCTCGTACGTCCATCACTTCACATACATTTTTTTTTTCATTTTTTTTTTAACCCTGTGGTGAGAATACTTAATATTTACTATTTTAGGGGGAGTCCAAGATAGCAGCATAGGAACATCCTGAACTCCCCTCCTCCTATGGACATACCAAATCTACAGCTATATGTGGAATCTTGCTTAAATGCTAGGTCACCAGTAAACTAAGGTCAGTTTCTTTCTTTCTTTTTTAAGATTTGATTTATTTATTCATGAGAGACAGAGATAGAGAGAGAGAGAGAGAGAGAGAGAGAGGCAGAGACACAGGCAGAGGGAGAAGCAGGCTCCATGCAGGGGAGTGGCTCTGGATTTGTGTGATGCCTCCTGATTGTGGGTCACCATGCTGGGGGCGGGGGGTGGGGGATGGGGTTCTTGGAGAGACTCTCTCTGCCTCTCCTCCCTGTCTCGATGTGGCCCTTTTATTATTTGTTGTGAAGCTGTTCAGCTAGTTCTCAGGTCTTTTTCAGAGGGAACCGTTTGTGCAGCAGTTCGAGAAGTGCCAGAACTGCATGTTAAGGTGGATTGTTTGCTAATCTTCGTGTTTACCAGAGGGGCAGGGACCTGTTGGGACTCTGTCCAAGGACACAGGCACTCTCCTTCCATCTTGCTAGATTTGCTAGTGCTAGTGAGTGGGTGTGCAGTCCCTGCACTCTCCTGCTGCTTTACTACAGCTCCCCAGTACTTCTAGGAAGGAGCTTATGTACTCTTGTCCATCATTGAACGAATGGGTAAAGATGTGGGGTGTGTGTGTGTGTGTGTGTGTGTGTGTACACATGCACACAATGTAATACTAGTCAGCCATAAAAAAAAAAAAATAAGATCTTGCCATATGGGACCACATGGATGGACCTTGAGGGCATATGCTAAGTGATGTTAAGTTAGAGAAAGGCAGACACTGTATGATCTCACTTACACGTGGAATCTGAAGAAAAAAAAAAACAAATGTATAAACAAAACTCATAGATACAGAGAACAGAATGGTAGATATCAGAGGGGAGGGGGATTGAGGGTGGCTGAAATACATGAAGGAAGTCAGGAGGTACAGACTTCAAGTTACAAAATAAGTTATGAGGATGTCATGTGCAGCATGTCGCTATAGTCAATAATGTTGTAGTGCGTATTTGAAAGTTGCCAAGAGAGTAAATCTAAAAAGTTCTTATCGTACAAAAAATTTTCATTTGGGGGGCACCTGGGTGGCTCAGTGGTTGAGTGTCTGCCTTTGGCTCAGGTCGTGGTTCCAGCCAGGGTCCCGGGGTCCTGGAATGGTTCCTGCATCAGGGTCCCCACAGGGAGCCTGGTTCTCCCTCTGCCTATGTCTTTGCCTCTCTCTCTGGGTCTCTCATAAATAAGTAAAATATTAAATTTTTTTTTTTCATTTTGAGACTTTCTGTGGTGATGGATGATAGTGAGACTTATTGTGGTCATTTTGCAGCATATACAAATCTTAAATCATGCTGTACACCTAAAACTAATATAATGTTATATGTGCATTAGACCTCCATGAAAAAAGCAGTACTAAGGACAATGAAAGATCTATTTTGGCAAATATCAGTTGTATAATATAATATTAACTTTAGTCACCATGCTGTACATTAGATCCCCAGAACCTATTAATGTTATAACTGAAAATTTGTGTTCTTTGACCAACATGTCCACATGTGCCCCACCACCTAGCTCCTGACGATCACCGTTCTGCTTCTGTGTTTGACTATTGTAGATTCCACAAATAAGTGACATCATGTGATACTTGTTTTCCTGTGTCTGCTTATTTTACCTAGCATAATAATTCTCCTTGTTCATCTACGTTATCGTAGATGGCAGGATTTCCTTCTTGTCTATGGCCAAATAACATGTGTTCTCTTGAATCTCATTGAGCTTCTTTGAGATAATTAATTTTTTTAAAGATTTTATTTATTTATTCATGAGAGACACAGAGAGAGAGAGAGGCAGAGACCCAGGCAGAGGGAGAAGCAGGCTCCTTGCAGGGAGCCCGACGTGGGACTCGATCCCAGGACTCCAGGATCACACGCTGAGCCAAAGGCGGTGCTAAACTGCTGAGCCACCCTGGCATCCTGAGATAATTTGAATTATTCGTCAGGCAATTCATAGATCTCCACTTTTTTGCGGTTGGTTGCTGAGAATCTGTTAGTTTTCTTTGGTGGTGTCACGTTTGCCTGCTTCTGTGTAGTCTTCGTAGCCTTGCATTGGGATCTGAGCATTTGATGAGTAAACACCTCTTCCAGTCTTTACAGACTGGTTTCAGCAGGTAGAGACTTTCTCAGGTCAGGTTCCTGGACTGAAGGGATGGTCTCCAGCACCATGGTTGAGCAGAGTTAGGTTGGGTAATGTGGTTGCTGCTGGGTCTGCACTGGGGTCCGTGTCTGACAGGCCTGTTACCAGGGGCTTGGGTGGGCACGGATTCTGTGTGGTTGTTGAGGGAATAGGGCTGCCTCCAGGACCTTCGTCAGTAGGGCCAGCAATAGGACAGAGGTCCACATCCAGGTCTGAGGATGGCAGGCCTCTCACCAGGTGTGTGGACGTGGATGTGTGTGACTCCTGCCAGGTCTCTGGGAGGGCTGCTTCTGGGTCACTGGACAGGTCCTGGGTGGATAGGACTGCTTCTAGACTGTACCTGAGAGGGACCGGAGCTTAGTTATGGGGACATTTCAACTGGTTACAGTTGGACCAGTATAGCAGATCTGCTTCTGGGGCACAGATGGGGGTTTCTCTTGATGAGGTTCTGGGCTGATAAGACTACTCCCAAACTATGGCTGAACTGAAATGCTGGGCTGCTTCAGTGTCCACAGTAAAATGAAGCTGGCAAGCCTCTTACCCTCCTCCCAGGTTCCCTAGTGGGTGGTACTAATAGCAGGACCAAGGTCAAATGTAGCTGTAGCCAAATCCAAAGGCAGATGGGTCTGCAGCTTGGGACCACAGTTGGTGAACCTGCTACCTGGGTGTGGATCTGCCTTTTCAAAATGGCCCTGCTCAGTCTTGGGCTCCACTGGTGTTTTGTGACCTACCTGGTTCCCGAAGCTCCCACAAAGACACTGAATGCCTGCCAAATTATTGTAGCTGTGGCAGGGGATATGGCTGGGGGATCTCCTATTCAACCATCTTGCTGATAGCCCTCCAAGAACCTTCTTTAAGAGCAGTTTTTTTTTGCGCGTGTGCGCACACACGCAGAGGTTATAATATTTAAATCAAGGGTTCTCTAATTTTAGCATGAATTAGAATCAGAAGTCCTGATAAAACAGATTTTTTTAACGATTTTATTTATTTATTTACTCATTCATTCATTCATGAGAGTCACAGAGAGAGAGAGAGAGAGAGAGGCAGATACCCAGGCCGAGGAGGAAGCAGGCTCCATGCGAGGAGCTCGATGTGGGACTCGATCCCAGATTCTGGGATCATGCCCTGAGCCAAAGGCAGACGCTCAACCTCTGAGCCACCCAGGTGTCCCTAAAACAGATTTCTTTCTTTCTTTTTTTCCTTTTTTTTTTTTTTTTTAAGATTTCTTTCGTTTTTTCTTTTTTTTAAAGATTTTATTTATCCATTCATGAGAGACACACACAGAGAGAGAGGTAGAGACACAGGCAGAGGGAGAAGCAGGCCCCATGCAGGGAGCCCCATGCAGGATTCGATCCCAGATCTCCGGGATCAGGCCCTAGACTGAAGGTGGCGCTAAACCGCTGGGCCACTCGGGCTGCCCCCTAAAACAGATTTCTGCTTCTCATCCTCAACTCCAGATTTTCTTTTTTTTAAAAGATGTATTTATTTATTTTAGAGAGTGCATGTGTGTGCATGAGTGGAGGGAGGAGGGAATCCTGAAGCAGACTCCCCACTGAGTGCAGAGCCTAAAGTGAGGCTCAATCCCAGGATCCACGAGATCATGAACTGAGCTGAAACCAAGGGTCAGGCCTTCAACCAACTGAGCCAGCCACCCAGGCACCTCCGCCAACTCAAGATTTTCTGATGTAGGTGAGCAAGTCCCATGAATGTGCATTTCTACCAAGTTCGGGGGTGCTGCTGGTGCTGCTGATCCAGGGGCCACACTTTGAGAACCATCAGCTTAGCTCACTGTCCTGATCCCCAGGCATTGCAACCCAGAAGTGTTCTCTAAGTAGAATTAGTTAGCCCTGAGCTGTAGCTTTAAAATTGCCAGCTCTTTCACTTAATCCAGGATGGAGGAACAAAAGACTTCAAGTGGGTTTTGTTTTTGTTTTTGTTTTTTACTAATTGATGAAAAAAAGCACTGCTGAGTCTTGGGGACCGAAAAGCTGGCTAGAGGAAATGACTTCTTATAAATCTAAACCTAGTCCAAATTGGAGAGTCGTACGCGGATTGGATAGGATTTCTTTGCTTCCAACATTGAACCTAAACCACTTACTTAATGCAAATCCTAAATTGGTCAAGCTCTGAGTTGCTTTGAAGTAACCCTTTCTTACAAACAGTAAATTGTTGGTGTCTGGCTCCAGGATATAACACAGAAGATCAAAACTTCTGCATAAATCAGAGGAGGCGCTTACCAATATACCCGCGAGAATTAGCAGAGTCAAAATAAAAGCCAAGTGCTTCATTGAGTTACATGCCACTTTTTTGAGTTTCAACTTTCTTTTTTTAAGATTATTTATTTATTTATTTATTTATTTATTTATTTATTTATTCACGAGAGACAGAGAGAGAGGCAGAGACACAGGCAGAGGGAGAAGCAGGCTCCATGCAGGGAGCCCGATGTGGGACTCGATCCTGGGTCTGCAGGATCACACCCTGGGCTGAAGGCGGCGCTAAACCACTGAGCCACCCAGGGATCCCCCGGAGTTTCAACTTTTGAAAGCGCTCCTAAGTCCTAATAACCGAGAAAGCGTTGCATGCAATACCACAGCATTATACACAACTGATTATTCTATCATCCAAAGAGTTAGCTCTCTCCATTATCTTGTTATAGATTTGACTGATTATTCTTACTTAATTGGCTAAATTCATCAATGGCCTGGTATTTACACACAATTGGTAAAGCAAGTGCACGCGAAAATAATGGAGAGAGGGGACGTGCTCCTTGCTGAGCACCTTCTATTTAATCAAGCACAGTCCTCTAGACAATTCATATCTATCAACTCAGGACCCTCATGAATTTGCATGGTTGGGATTATCATCCTTTCATCACACGAGAAAACAGAAGCTCTGATGGATTACATAATTAAATCATGTTTACGCAGCTAGTAAGGGCTATAGCATTAAGTGAAATGAGGTTTCTTCAATGCCAAGTCCCTTGATCTTTCCCCTGTGTTGACATCCCTACAATGTATTCCGTAGTATGGGTGTTCGGATAGGGAAAAGGTTTGTTGGCCAAACACATTTTCAAAGTGTTGCATATTGTGACCCCCTCCCTTTTTTTTAGATTCCTCACGCTCCTCGTGTATTTTAAGTGTCCTGGATAGGACTTTCAGTAAAGAAATCGCATAGCCAGGAGTTTCCCAAACTTAATTGATAATGGGATCCTTGATTCCACAGAAAACATTTTAAGAAAGGCTGTTTTGTGCTAGCCTACATGCCTAGGTATAGAGCAAATATTTATTTTTAACTCTAGTTTCCCAAATGAGAGTTTGCAGTAGGTTAATGGAGAAGGTTCCCTACTTCTCATTCCCAAATCCCTTCTGCAGTGGATATGGATCTTCACTTAGATTCAGGGGCAGAGAACTGGACTCTACCGGTTGGCAGGATTACTGGGGTAAAAGTTGATGGATATGTTTCACCTCTTCTGCCCTAAAGGTACCTTCCTTATGTCTGAAGTTGTAGAATGGACTAGAGCCTTCTCTGCTACTAGACCGTTCTGGCCGTCTCGTTCTTTCTTCTTCCTTTGCTGTGCATTTGGTAAGACCACAGAATTTGAGTGTGGACTTGAACCACGTCCTTATACCCCCTGCATCGGATTTGGATAAAAGCCAGCCTCATATTACACTGGTAGCTTACTTTCCTTTGCCACTGAATCTGATACAGATACGTGTGTTTTTGTTGGAGTCTATGTGACAGGGGTGGGGTATGGTCGGATGGTCGGGTATTTTATTTTATTTTTTAAAGTTGTCATTTTTTTTTTTTTTTTTAGATTTTATTTATTTATTCATGAGAGACACAGAGAGAAAGGGGCAGAGACACAGGCAGAGGGAGAAACAGGCTCCATGCAGGGAGCTCGACGTGGGACTCGATCCGGGATCTCCAGGATCAGGCCCTTGGGCTAAAGCCGGCACTAAACTGCTGAGCCACCCGGGCTGCCCTGGTCGGGTATTTTAATACTCCTAGGTCCTTAGTCTAATATTGTCAAAAGCTGTTATCTTTTTTTTTTTTTTTTTTTAAGATTTTATTTATTTGAGAGAGAGCGAGCAGGAGCAGGGGGGAGGGACAGAAGGAGAGGGAGAGGGAGAAGACTCCCTGCTGAGCACAGAGCTCCATCCCAGGAACCCAAAGGTCATGAGCTGAGCCAAAATGAGACACTTAACTGACTGGGCCACCCAGGCACCCCAAAAGCTGTTATCTTTTTTACATGGCTGTATTTTGCATTATAACCAATGTCTTTGGGAGCATAAAAAGTCCTTCCAGATATTTCCATAATTTGCATTGTATAGGGGAATAAAAAGAAAAAAAAATTCAACTTCTTAAATTGTTAATACACTTTTGCTCACTCATTTTATTAGATATTTGTGTAAAGAGAGAGCACATGTGCATTGTATGAAGTACTATATTGGGTATAGAATGTAAAATAGTACCCTTGTCCTCTAAGAGTTTATGTCCTATAAAATGTCAGATAAAATGTCAGATAATTATCTGCCCTAGTACAGACAGCAAACCTTTAGTCATGCAGGCCTGATCCTGGTGTTTCTCCACTCTATGACCTTTGAACACCACCTAACCGTTCAGAGCCTTGCTGTCCTCTTCAGCAATGGTAAACATTTAACACTTCACAGGATCATTCTGAGAAATAAATGAGGTAGTGTCTCCTGTGCTTTGCAGACAGAAATATATGGACCCCTATGGGCGCGACCAAAAAGCCAAAGGATAACACCCTGGGTGCAGATGTTTTCTTGTGGAGTCAAGTTTACTTGAAAATTGGAGGAAATGACTTTTGGAATAAAACAAACATGACTATGTTAAGAAGTAGGAGGAAAAGTCCACATGAATTTGTTGGGTCCGTTGTGAAGTTTCAATCACATTCTGTTCTTGTGGGGCTGATTCAGGAGACCCTTCCAGGAGCTCTGGAGGGATGTGCTTTCACTCACCTCTGCTTTATGGCTATTTCAGTGGGGAAAAATTCTAAACTGCAGTATAGTCAATGAAAATTTTCCTGATCTGTAAGCACTTTGCAATGTTATTAATACTCACATTCAGGGAGTATGGGAAAGTGAGGGAGATAAGTGCAAAGGAAGACTTGAGTAGCATATAAGAGAGGATGGAGTAAAGCAGCACTGTGCCCCCAGTGCAAGCAGGACGCCCCACAGCAGAGTTCACAGGAGGTGGCTCCTGGGATAATGGTAGGGGACAGGTGTATTCATGTCATTTCCATACAGCAGTGATTCTCAAACTTGAGTGTGCATCAGAATCATCTGGAAGGCTTGTTTACATAAATTTGGGGGTCCCACCCCCAGAGACTGATTTAGTAGGTGTGGGGTGGGGTCGGAGTATTTATAGCTCTTACAAAGATCCAGGTGATGCTTCTATTGTTGGTTCAGAGAGAACCACTGCTTTCAGGCGATGTTTCCTAACCGCATCAACCTTAAAAAAAAGTATATTGATGTTTGAGTCCCACTTCCATATTCATTTGATCAGATTATGAATATTCTAAGAAGTTTCTATTCTTCAGGTGGAGTCCTGGTGACCAACCCTTCCAGTTTGCCCAGGACTGAGGTGGTTTCCTGAGGTGGAGGATTTTCAGTGCTAAAATGTGACAGACCCACTCAACCTGGGAGTGTTAGTTGGTCGCCCTAGCTAGGGACTCAAGGTCACCTAGATAAATGACTTGCTTTATCTTGTGGAGGTTAGTGACAAACCATTTATCTTGCCATTATCTTGTCATTGCTTAGCGCAAGGAATGGAAACTCAAGAACTAGTTGTTTGAATCCACTTAATATTACAGAGGGGGAGAAAAGAGACTTAAAAAAAAAACTAAAAACAAAAAAAACAAAAAAAACTAAAGTGTAGTTGACTATAATGTTTTATTAGTTTCAGCCTTACGACAAGTGACTTGACAGCTGTCAACCTTATGCAGTGCTCACCACGAGAAGTGTAGTTTCTCATAGTAGGACTATGGTGCTTTAGAGACAATCTTGTGAAAAATGGAAAGAACATAAGCTTTGGAGTTAGACAGAATGGGGCATGGCAGCTGCTAATTCCCACATGGATTAGCTGTACAACTTTGGGCAAGGTATTAGAAATATTTGAGACTTTCTTTCTTTCTTTCTTTCTTTCTTTCTTTCTTTCTTTCTTTCTTTCTTTCTTTCTTTCTTTCTTGTCTTTCTGTCTTTCTTTCTTTCTGTCTTTCTTTCTTTCTTCTTTTTTAAGATTGTATTTATTCATTCATGAGAGACAGAGAGAGAGAGAGAGGCAGAGACACAGGCAGAGGGAGAAGCAGGCTCCATGAGGGGAGCCCAATGTGGGACTCAATCCCAGGTCTCCAGGATTAGGCCCTGAGCCAAAGGCAGAGGCTCAACTGCTGAGCCTGAGCCACCCAGGCATCCCATGACTCTGTATCTTTTTATGTAAAGCGTGGAAATAATCGCTCACAGAGTTTTTGTGAGAGTGCATGAAATTATTTATCGGAACCATGTCTAGTGTAATGATGAGATCCCAGGTAATATCGGTATGCGTGTGTTTCTTATTTATTGAAGGTGGCAATACAAATAGGCAGAAACCTTTAGGGAGGGGGCAGCAGTGGTAGTTCTCTAGTTGGGAAGAACTATTCTAAGACTCAACATGAGTCAGACCAGCAGCTCTAAAATGGCGTGGTCTTTGGGGTTAAATAGAGTGCCGTGGCCCTAATATTTGTGGCCACTCCAAATTCTTATGTTGAAATCCTAACCCCCAAAGATGGTGGTATGCAGAGGTGAGGCCGTAGGGAGGTGCTAAGGTCATGAATGGGATTAGTGTTCTCATAAAAGAGGCTCCAGAGAGCTCCTTAGCCCTTTCTGCTATATGAGGATACATGATCTTGGGGTTCTAGCCTCTAGAACTGTGAACGACAAGTTTGTTGTTTATAAGCCATCCAGTTTATGGTACTGTGTTATAGCAGCCTGGACAAAAACACGATTCTTTTTCTTTTTAAAAAACATTTATTTATTTATTTATTTATGTATTTATTTATTTATTTCAAAAACACAATTCTATATAATCAAAGGTAACATGTAATTTTTTTTTTTTTTAATGTGCAGTCCCTCGCAGTTCCACACTGCCTGTGGAGTTAGTTTCTTTCTTTCTTTTTTTTTTTTTTTTATAAATTTATTTTTTTTTTGGTGTTCAATTTGCCAACATATAGAATAACACCCAGTGCTCATCCCATCAAGTGCCCCCCTCAGTGCCCGTCACCCAGTCACCTCCCCCGCCCACCTCCCAGATAACATGTAATTAATTAATTAATTAATTAATTTATGATAACATGTAATTTAAATGCAACTCAGGGAAATGTGTTAATCTGTTCTGAATTCTTGACTTCATTTTATTTTATTTTTTTTAAGATTTTATTTATTTATTCATGATAGAGAGAGAGAGAGAGAGGGAGAGAGGCAGAGACACAGGCAGAGGGAGAAGCAGGCTCCATGCCAGGAGCCTGATGTGGGACTCGATCCTGGGACTCCAGGATCACATCTTGGGTCAAAGGCAGGTGCTGAACCGCTGAGCCACCCAGGGATTCCCCCCTTCCACTTTAAAAATAACTTAAATTACAGGATCATTTTGCCTATTGAGGGGCAGCATTTATTTAATTATTTACTTTTAAAAAATAGTTATTTTAAAAATTACCTCAAATTAAGGGAAACTACTAATAGACTGTGCAAAATACAGCAGTGCCTACCAAGTGGAATTTTGTTAACATAAATCCAACATTTTTTTTTTTTAAGATTTTATTTATTTATTCATGAGAGGCACAGAGAGAGAGAGAGGCAGAGACACAGGCAGAGGGAGAAGCAGGCTCCATGCAGGGAGCCCAGTGTGGGACTTGATCCCGGATCTCCAGGATCACACCCTGGGCTGATGCTCTACTGCTGAACCATCCAGGCACCCCAAATCCAACATTTCTTTCTGATTTACACAAAAACTACCAAGTATATAATCTCATGTCAGATTCTCTAATTTCCTTTTATTAATAATTTTTAAAATTTCTAATAGTGACATATTTCACATGAAAAATGTTGGTGTCTCAAAAGAAGGATTAGGACCAAGTGTAGTCAAGCTATGACATGTAAGTAAATGGAACAACTATACGGTCATCATTATTTTAAGAATATCAGAATAGCCGGGCAGCCCGGGTGGCTCAGTGGTTTAGCGCCGCCTTCAGCCCAGGGTGTGATCTGGAGACCTGGGATGGAGTCCCACGTCGGGCTCCCTGCATGGAGCCTGCTTCTCCCTCTGCCTGTGTCTCTGCCTCTCTCTCTCTCTCTCTCTCTGGTCTCTCATATATAAATAAATAAAATCTTAAAAAAAAAGGAATATCAGAATAGCCTGATTACTGTGCAGTCCTATATAACTAGTGGTTAGTAGTGTGCATGTGTAATTTTCTCTGTTTCATAAAATTTCCTGGATCTTATTTAGAAATTACTGTGGGTATTATCAATTCTCTCCCCGAAGAAGAACAACAACACAATAGAACTGATTAGTGTGGTGAAGGCAGACGCACCTGTAGGGTAGAGGAGGTGGAGGGGGTCACCGTCAGAGGTTGAGTCATTTGGTGTGTTCTCTGTCTTGACGTGCGGAAGGAAAGATACAAAAATAACTTAGGAACATAGGCCTGCACAGAAAGGGAGTAAAAAGAAAGAAATGAGGTCAAGGAAAGTTTGGGTTCTGGCCAAGAAAAAGAAGAAAAGATAGCAAATTGAGCAGTGGGACTCCACCTTGAAGCAATTGTGCAGAAAGGTGAATAGTGCAGTTGGAAACTATAGTCCTTAAAACCTCACAACAGTTCTAATTAACTCCAGGAAACAAACAAAAAGATAACTGTATTCCAGATGTCTTATGAGGAAGTAAAGTAACCCTCTTTGAATCCTATTTACTTTTGGCCACCATGTTATAGATGAGATTATAATCAGTGGGATGGAAAATGTAATTAGAAGTTACAGACTATGCAAGGTGTAGAGCCATCCTAGTCCCTGATGCCCTCATTAGACAATAAATCGGTTAGAAAGAGCCCAGCTAAGACTTACTAATGTTCCTGGCAGAGTGAAGTCCCAGGAAACCCCACTACATGGCTTGTTCACTCTTTGTTTTGTTTGTTTTTAAATAGGCTCCATGTCCAGCAAGGAGCCCAGTGCAGGACTTGAATTCAGGACCCTAAGATCAAGACCTGAGCTGAGATCTAGAGCTGTTTGCTTGACCCACTGAGCCACCCAGGTGCCCCCTTATTCCGTCTTTGAATATTAGGGTGTCTGTCTCTTTCAGATTCCTAATCCTGTAGTCACTGTCCTTGTTCCCACTGGCCAGTAACTTTGTATAAGATCAGGAAGGAATCTTTTCTTTCTTTCTTTTCTTTTTTTTTTAAATTTATTCAGAGGCAGAGACACAGGCAGAGGGAGAAGCAGGCTCCATGCAGGGAGCCCGATGTGGGACTCGATCCCAGGTCTTCAGGATCACACCCCAGGCTGCAGGCGGTGCTAAACCGCTGCACCACCAGGGCTGCCCCTAGGGAGGAATCTTGATACCCCACTGGCTGCCCTAAGGAAGCAGAGCCTCAATAGAAGCAGTTTTGTGCATGGTAGGAGAGAGTCACTTAATTCAGTAACCAAAGTTCTAAAATTGAAGTCAGTTGAGGTATAAATAGACTTAGCTCTATGTATTAGTTTCTTCAGATTGCTGTAACAAAGCACTGCACATTTAATGGGTTAAAACAAGAACACATTTATTCCATCACACATCTTGAGGCTACCTACTCCAAAAATCCAGGTGATTTTAGGGTCCTGCCTTCAAAGCCTCTGTGGGAAGATCCCTCCTTCCTTCTTGCACTTTCTGGCAGCCTCAGATGTTCCTTGGCTTGTGGCAGCATCATCCAGCCTCTGCCTCCGTCAGCACATGGCCTTCTCTGAGTGTCTCAGTGTCTGTGTCTCTTTTCCTCATAAAAACACCAGTTGTATTGGATCAGGGGCCTAGCCTAGTGACCTCTTCTTAACTTGATTATGTCTGCAAAGAGTGTTTCCAGACAAGGCCACACTCACAGGAACCAGGGTTAGGACTTCAACGTATCTTTTTTTGGGAACATGCATCAAGCCACAATGATCCTTCCTTTATTTAATTTAATTTTATAAAATATTTTATTTGTTTATTCATGAGAGACACAGAGAGAGAGAGGCAGAGACACAGGCAGAGGGAGAAGCAGGCTCCATGCAGGGAGCCTGACGCGGGACTTGATCCCGAGTCTCCAGGATCAGGCCCTGGGCTGAAGGTGGTGCTAAACCTCTGAGCCACCCGGGCTACCCTACCAGCATTCTTAATAAAATAATTCTATATGAAATACCCCATATCAAACAATATAAAGAAATAGTCATCATTGCTGAGTAGAACAATTACTAAAAATTATAAAGTCTAATAATTCTATAAATACTGAATTACTTTCAATAATTCTAGAAGCTGCTTCTTGACTCAAGTATCTACTTTTTCTTGTTTATTATTATTATTATTATTTATTTATTCATGAGAGACACGCACAGAGAGAGGCAGAGACGCAAGCAGAGGGAGAAAGCAGGCTCCATGCAATGAGCCTGATGTGGGACTGGATCCCAGGACCCCAGGATCATGCCCTGGGCCAAAGGCAGGGCTCAACCCCTGAGCCACCCGGGCATCCCTAAGTACTTTTTCTTATCAGAGTGGTTCCCCAATCATTTTTTTTGAAATATGCAAAAGCATTTGCTTTGTATTTACACAAATTCTGACTCCTAAGAATTTTCTCTTTATTTTATTTTTTCTTTATTTTATTATTTTATTATTTATTTATTTATTATTTATTTATTTATTTATTGTATTTTTAAATGATTCAACCTTTGATGTTTCAGAAGAAACAGTGTTTTTTTTTTTTTTTTTTTTAAGATTATATTTATTTATTTTAGAGAGAGGGAGAGAGAGAACCTGCCTGTGTAGGGGAGAGGGGCAGGGAGAGAGAAGCAGAAGCAGACTCCCGTCCGAGCAGGGAGCCCAACGTGGGGCTTGATCCTAGGACCCTGTGATCATACCTGAGCTGCAGGAAGATGCTTAACAGACTGAGCCACCTAGGCACCCCAAGAAACTGTTGATTTTTGACAGGCATTCTCCATCGTGAATGTCTACATCATCTGAATTAACTGAATTGAGACTGTTCAAGAATTCTGGAAGTTACTGCATCTCTGGGAAGTCCTAAAGCACTGACTGAAGACTAGAATGAGACCTTATTTGTCAGGAAATGAGGGCCTCTTGTTTTAAGTACTGAGATTACTGGTCCTTCGAAGAAGGTCTGTTTGAAGTGACCCCAACCAGGAAGATACTTAAAATGTGCTCTGTGTGTCTTGGAGCTTTGTTGTTAGGTGAATACTGCAAGATAGTTGTCTTCTTGATGAATTGACGCTTGCATTTTGTGGAATGCTGTTCTTTGTCATTGGTGATCCTCTTCATCTTGAGGTGCTGTGTCTGTCATTAATATACCCATACCCGCTTTCTTACGTGTAGTCTTTCCATGATAACAACTCCTTTCATCCTTTTATTTTCCACCTGTATGTTTCTTCACATTTAGTGTATGTGTTTTGTAATCAGCGCATACATGCATTTTATTTTATTTTTTTAATTTATTTTTTATTGGTGTTCAATTTACCAACATACAGAATAACCCCCAGTGCCCGTCACCCATTCACTCCCACCCCCCGCCCTCCTCCCCTTCCACCACCCCTAGTTCGTTTCCCAGAGTTAGCAGTCTTTATTTTATTTTATTTTATTTTATTTTATTTTTTATTTTTTATTTATTTTTTGTTTTTTTTAATTATTTTTTATTTTTTATTTTTTTTTGAGTTAGCAGTCTTTACGTTCTGTCTCCCCCTCTGATATTTCCCACACATTTCTTCTCCCTTCCCTTATATTCCCTTTCACTATTATTCATATTACCCAAATGAATGAGAACATACAATGTTTGTCCTTCTCCGACTGACTTACTTCACTCAGCACATACATGCACTTTAGAAACACCATTCCTGGGTGCCCGGGGGGCTCAGTCGGTAAGCCTCTGCCTCCAGCTCAGGTCATGATTGAGTTCTGCGTCAGGCTCCCTGCTCAGCGGAAAGTCTGCTTCTCCCTCTCCCTCTCCCCCTCCTCCCTGCTCATGCTCTGTCTCTTGCTCTGTCAAACACATAAATCTCTTAAAAAAAAGAAAGAGAAACACCATTCCTCTTTTAATTAATTAATTATTTTTATTTATTTATTCATGAGAGACAGAGACAGAGAGAGAGAGAGAGAGAGAGAGGCAGAGACACAGGCAGAGGGAGAAGCAGGCTCCATGCCAGGAACCTGATGTGGGACTTGATCCTGGGACTCCAGGATCATGCCCTGGGCTGAAGGCAGGTGCTAAACTGCTGAGCCACCCAGGCTGCCCAACACCATTCCTTCTGATAGGTGGATGATGACCTACAATTAAGATGTAGAGGGAAGAAGGTAACATTGGAGACGAGAGTAAGTTACGAGGATGGAAATAGAGGAGGGGGTGGTGGGAAGGATGAGAATGAATGGGGTCCAGAAATAAAAAGTAATGAAGGGAAAGAGGAATGTTTGGGCAAAAGGCATAGAAAATATCACTTTTAGGGGTAAGAGGAAGGTAACGCCATGATTGCATTATAATGACGGGAGGGAGACGTCAACAAGTTTCACAAGATTTACCAAAGCTTGAGGACAAAGCAACCGTTGTCAAATAAAAATAAAAACCACATTTTAAAGATAGGTACGTTCATTTTTGCGGCATTTGCAAAGGGAAGGCCACCAGCTAATCCTGCCAGCGATCACCTGCCAACCCTATTCCTTAAAAAAGGCTTAGAATTCATGTTCAGGTTGAAGAAGCCAGGGATTCACGTGTATCTGAAGAGAGTTGTGGATGTGCTTTGAGTGAGCAGAGGAGCAAGCTTCTATGTACCTCAAATCAAGTGAGGGGTGTTCAAGACCGTGACATGTGTTCCTGGAGTTTTAAGGGATGTGGGGATTGCTCTGTGACTCATATCTGAAAAGTTGGAAGTAAAAACAACCAAAAACAAAACAAAAAAAAAAACACTGCAGCTTAAACTCTCTGCATTTCTGCAGATTATAGACACAGGGCTGCACAGTGGGTGGCCTGTACTTCCAGAGTTTGTTTTTGAAAAAGATGGCCTTTAATCTCCTGTGGGCCAGATGCAGAGCCCACGGGAAGGGAGACAGACTAAGTCCTCTTCGGTAGGGACTCGGCCTGAATAGGCTATTGGAGAACCAGGTGATCCCAGAAGAAGAGGGGACCGCCACATAGCAAAGAGTTGAGATAAAACACATGCGAAATAGCGGTGAGCAAATAAACAAAATGACAAAAGACTCCCATCTTCACTGGAATCTGAAAGTGGCTGCAAAACCAGTCGGAGCTGCCCAACTATGTTAGCTGTAGGTATTAAAACAAGCTGTAAGAGTGAGTTTGAAGCAGAGAGTGGAAAGAAAGAATGAAATCATGGTCTGCTTGCATCCTGAATACACCTGCAGGTGTCTGACTTGGATACAGGTGAGGCGTTGAGAAGAACTGCGGAAGGGCTGCCGTTGACAAGACTGACGCTAGAGTGTAAAAGGACGTGAAGTTGAGTGTGTGTGTGTGTGTTTAGCTGCTAAGTTCAGTTTTCTCTGTCTTGAGTTTGAGAAGGCTGTGGACCATCCAGGTGAAGATTCCCAGTACACAGATGTAGACACAGATGTGGAGCTCAGGAGAGAGACTTGGCTCCGTAACTTAGAGTTTGTCATTACCGTATCGGCGGTCACTGAAACTTTTGGAGCAGATGAATTTACCCATGTCAAGGACCAAACATGATATGAATAAAAAAAACTAGACAAAAACTCTTACAAGTGGCAAAATTTGCTTTCTTCTTACAAGTGGCACTATTTATTTAGCATGACAGCGGAATAAGAATTCCAGAAGATGAGTAAGGAAGAATGGCCAGAGAAGCAGAAGACAAGAGTTGATTTTTCAGTAGTTGGAAGAAAAAGTAAATTCTAGAAGAAGAAAATGAAAAACATTATCAACTACCCCAGAAGAGTCTATTGAGTTGCGGCCTCATAAGCTGTTAAACTGGGATGTTAGGAGATTGGCATCGCGTGTCTCTATCACAGTGTGTGGAGTGGAGGCAGGCAGGATGGGTAATGGCATATGACACAATTGTGATTCTCAGTCTAATATATGGACCATTTAAAAAATATTATTTGAGGGCAGCCCCGGTGGCTCTGCGGTTTAGCGCCGCCTACGGCCGGGGGCGTGATCCTGGAAACCCGGGATCGAGTCCCACGTCAGGCTCCCTGCATGGAGCCTGCTTCTCCCTCTGCCTGTGTCTCTGCACCTCTCTCTCTCTCTCCTCTTTTTGTATTCTCATGAATAAATAAATAAAATATTTAAAAAAATATTTAAAAAAATATAATATTTGAGAGCGAGAAAGAGTGAGCGAGAGAGAGAGAGAGAGAGTGCATGAGTGGAGCGAAGGGTAGAGGGAGAAGCAGGCTCCCCGTTGAGCGGGGAACCCAACCGCAGCACCCCAGGATCATGACCTGAGCCGAAGGCAGATGCTTAACTGACTGAGCCACCCAGACACCCCTGGACCATTTTTTTTTTTTAAAGATCTATTTATTTACTTGAGAGAGAGAGCCTGGGGGGGAGGGGCAGAGGGAGAGGGAGTGAGAATCTTAGGCAGACTCCGAGCTGAGTGTGGAGCCCAACACGTGACTCTGTCAAGACGCTGAGACCTCCGCCTGAGCTGAAAACCTAGAGTTGGATGCTAAACCAACTGTGCCACCCAGGTGAGGCACCCCTAGGCCTTTCTGTTTTTTGTTTTTGGCCCCTGGAGCATTTTTAAAGGGATAATTATCGTGTAATTTAAATTATTTTTCAGTTTTAATGTTACTTAAGTATTTCCAAACCTAAGATCATGCATGTGCTATTGCCAAAACAATCTATTTAAACACGTAAATACACAATTAATGTAATGATGTTGTTTTCCTGAAATGAAAGTCTACCTCGGAGCTAAAATATAGTTAATACGAAGCACCTTGTCAAAATTTTTGAGCTTCGTAATGCTTCAGTTCTTCCGTGACTTTTCTGTTTTCACACTTCTGTTTGCGAGGCACACCATGCTATGGTTTGTTCTCTGCGGAGCCAGAACTCATTATCTGCATCATAAAGCTGTTCCTTTCATTTGTTCTGGACAACAAAAGGGGGTGGGGGGTACTCATTGGCATGAACCTGATTCAAAAACCACACAAACCTGGCACTGAGCTCCTTTAAAACGAAAACGTCAGTTTGGGTCTTGAAAGATCATTTGTTATAAGGAGGTAGACCTCCGAAATGATCCAAAATCGACTTGTATTACTTAGAAAGTTTCAAGAGTCCCACAAAGGCATGCTCATAATCTGATCCATTAACCTCTGAATCCCGAGGATATGTTCCCAGGGCCTAGTTTGAGAAGCAAGGCATTAGACGATTAAACTAATTATTATTAACTGTAATTTATGATAAACGTAGACTTTATGTTGTTAATCTTTAATCTTTCTATCCAGCTCTTAGTGATTACCACTTTTTTTTTTTTTTTTGAAGATTTTTATTTACTCATGAGAGAGACAGAGGCAGAGACACAGGCAGAGGGAGAAGCAGGCCCCATGCAGGGAGCCCTGACGTGGGACTCGATCCCAGGTCTCCAGGATCAGGCCCTGGGCTGAAGGCGACACTAAACTGCTGAGCCACCCGGGCTGCCCGCCCCCCCCTTTTTGATAGAGATTTTTTGGTAAATAAATGGGTGAATAAATAAATATCTTTTTCTCTGTTTCCTAATATGAAGCATAGAGATGAAAGCAAACGTGTTGGCGGGAGCCACTTACTTTTAGCAACATTTTTTTCCCAATCGTTTTGGTCCTGAATCAACTCATTAAGGCTTGTGCAATAAGAGGGCAATAGGGATGTGAAATGACAGTCGTAGACTGCAGACAGATCCCCACGAATCGGAGGCCCAGGGCTCTGCTGCTTCCAGTGGGCACTCGTGATGCAGGTAGCATCCCGGTGTGAGATGCCACGGTTGTTTGCTTCAGAACCTGGACTGCACTCTTCTTGCAACAGCCTGAAAACTAGTTGCCCGGTGGGTAAGCTTTTCCCAGCTGGAAGTCGCTTGCTCGTATATCAAGCCGCAACCTGTTTCCGCTTTCACAGATTCCTAGGAGTATGTAGCTAATTTAAAAACTTAGGCACAGGAGTGCTTGGGTGGCTGAGTTCAGCTTGCAACTCTTGATTTCAGCTAAGGTTTGGATCTCGGGATCATGAGTTCAATCCCCACATTGGGCTCCACGGTAGGCATAGAGCCTACTTAGAAAAAAAAAAAAAAGAGTAAATATAATAATAAAAATACTTGGGCAGGGATGGAAGTGGAAGAAATAAATAACCATCTGATGATGGCCCATCCTTGCTAAGGCTCTTAGAGGTTCACCGAAGTAGGGTCACCCTTCTGGAAATTAGAAGCCCTTTGTGTGTTTCAATATGGCGGCGGGTTCCAGATGGCCAGTTCTCTTTGGCGCGCTTCCCTGTGTGCTTGGTCCTCATTCAGGGCTTTTGCTGATACCTCCTGCCTTCGCTTTCCCTTTTTACCCCCCTGCCTTGGCTTCATATGTCAAGCAAGAAAGCAAGAAATCTTCATATTTCCAGGTTTCTTGCTTGCTTCTACACTCAGGGTTCATGTCTTCACAGAGCTTTTCTCAGACTGTCTTTGCCTCCCCAACTTTCCTTCCTCGGTTTCAGGTAGAAGTTTCCTGAGTGGTAAGCTGGAGTCAGAGCAGAAAATGGGCTTTGAAATGAAAGAGAGACAGGTTCGATTTCTAGCTGCAGTGATTACATTTTGTGACACTGAGGAAATGTCTTAGATTCACGTTTTATCTCCTCTAAAATTTTAGGGCAACAGTGTCGACATCATATGATTGTTGTGAGGATTAAATGACGTGATAGATGGGAACTCCCCAGCTCCATGTGTGGCACACAATAGATGTTCAAGTATGGCTATCTGTAGTTTTTCTTAGTTTTTTGTGTGTCCATTCAGCCCTTCAGAAACAGGTAGTACAGTTAATTGCTAAACTTATCGCACCTCGAAGCTTCTAGATTAACATCTCTTTAACCAGGGAGCCACCTGCCTGAGAGGAAGAAACTGTCTGATGTTTGCGTCCTTAGTACCTCCCCATAATATCTGAGGATATACGGGCACATAGTAAATATTTACTGCATTGAGTGGATGCAGGCATGCGTGAGCTGTGGAAAGTGATTCTGTGATTTAGATCTGTGTCTAACCAACCACCTAGGGGCATCTGGGTGGCTCAGTTGGTGGGACTCTTGACTTCGGCTCAGGTCATGATCTCAGGGTTGTGAGATTGAGCCCCACGTGGGGCTCTGTCCTGGGTGTGGGGCCTGCTTAAATTCTCTCTTTACCTCTCCCTCTGCCCCTCCGCCCTTCTCTAAACAAATAACCCACCAGCCAGCACTGTATGTTGGCTAGAATGTTCCTCAGCATCTGTTTCCTATGTGCATCCACAGCATTCTAGAGAAAGGCAGGCTCACTCTAGTATGCTGCTAGCTTGGGCTTCTTTCTCAGGGTAGGGGGGTAGCAGCTGAGCTTGATGAGCGGGGATATTTGCATGGTGGGTGGGTGGGTGGGGGGCACCATCTTGTCCATCTGTTAATTTTTCTTAGTTTCGTAGATTACCACCTTCTTGGAAAATCTCCCCATTCCCAGCTCCGCATACTACTGGGGAAACAGAAGACACGTCCTCTTGCTGGAGAGTGGTATTGCTACATTTAATTAGCATAAAGCAATCTTAGCTCAGTGATCAGTAAAGCTGCCAACACCGACCTTGCCACCATGCTGTCACTGTTGCAACTTTAGGAGTATTGAACGTGATTCCGCCTGGCTGAGTACCCGGGGAGTCGTTCCATTTGGGCTGCCTCCGGGTCTCTGTAAGCCCTTCTGACATTTGACCCACCATTCCTCTAGGGTTATTCTACACTCCACCTACCTGGGTCTCAAAGACCCCACAGAAACCCGCCACCATCCCAGCTATGAGTCCGGCTCATCTGGCCAGAAACCAAGAGTCATGTGCTAGAAGCTGAACACTTCCTTATTTCTCCTGTTGACTATTATCCTTGCATTAGAAGTCACCATCTTTTACTTAAACGTGATTTTCAGATGTGTTTTCCTTTGTTTCTTTTCTAAGAGGGAGAATCACAGCCTCCAGCCTTTTTTCTTTCCGTCTGTAAGTAGATTCTTGGGTAGGTGAGTATCTCTGATAACACCCATTACTGTAACTTGATTGTTCAGTGCCCTGGTCACCACTAGCACATCCCAGCCTCTAGTTACTGATGGTGGAACTTCAGATTTATTCTAGATTATTTCATATCCTTACTCCCTCACCCATCCAATTAGCTAAATCCTGTTGATCCTGTCTTTGAAATATCTTTCATGTCGGACTCCATTATCCCCTTCCTTTCTATTCAAATTGCCACTACCTTCCTTCAGCCAGGTTTTCCTTTTGGACTAACTAGCATCCCTTTCTTCAATCTTCTCTCTCTCTCTCTTTTTTTTAAAGATTTTATTTATTTATTCATGAGAGACACAGAGAGAGAGGCAGAGACACAGGCAGAGGAAGAAGCAGGCTCCCTGCGGGAAGCCTGACGTGGGAGTCGATCCCAGGTCCTTGGGATCATGACCTGAGCCAAAGGCAGAAGCTCAACCACTGAGCCACCCAGGTATCCCCAGTCTTTTATCTCTTTAGACCAATCGTCATGCTGTTTGTTTTTTGTTGTTGTTGTCTTTATTTTTTAAAGTTTTTAATTGATTAATTTATTTGAGGGAGCATGAGAGACAGAGAGAGATCACAAGCAGAGTGGAGGGATAGATGGAGAAGCCGACTCCCCGTGGAGCAGGGAGCACCATGTGGGACTTGATCCCAGGACCCTGGGATCCTGACCCGAGCTGAAGGCAGACTCCAAGGATGCCCAACCGACTGAGCCACCCAGGTGCCCTGGTTGTTTTTTTTTTTTTTTTAATATTTTATTTATTTATTCATGAGACACAGAGAGAGAGAGAGGCAGAGACACAGGCAGAGGGAGAAGCAGGCTCCATGCAGGGAGCCCGACGTGGGACTCGATCCCGGGTCTCCAGGATCAGGCCCTGGGCTGAAGGAGGCGCTAAACCCCTGAGCCACCCGGGCTGCCCTGGTTGTTTTTTTTTTTTTTTTTTTAAGATTTTTTTTAATTTATAGTGAGGGCAGGGAGAGGCAAAGGGAGAGGGTGAGAGATTCTCAAGCAGACTCCATGGTGAGTGCAGAGTCCAGGGTGGGGTTCGATTTCAAGACCCTGAGATCATGACCTGAGCTGAAACTACAAGTCGGATGCTTAACCGACTGTGCCACCCAAGTAGCCCTCCTCATGCTGTTTTTAGAATTGTCTTCATAAAGCCAAAGGTTTATAAAGCAGGCATCTCAAATTCTGTTTGTCAAAATTTGTCAGTGACTCCCAATTTCCTTCAAAATAAACCCCAAACTTCATAGCACGAGACTACCAATTGGATTCCAAACCGCTGTTTCGGTTTCAAATTCAAATTCACCCTTTGAATATTGAATTCAAGCCTCACAACATATTTAGTCTCTGTGGACCTTAAACACTTTTCTGCCTCAGCATTTCTGTTTAGACTGTTTCTGCCTGGATGGCTACATGCCCCATTTGGTTTCTGCCTACTAGAATCTTCTTGCAGGCTCAGATTTAGTGCTCTGGTCTCTATTCAGAAAGAATCATTTCCCTTTTTGTATCCAGAGTGCAATCCTTATACCTGGGTTTAACGTTTACTTCGTTATGTCTCATGTAACATTTATTTCATTATGTCTCATTTATCTACATGTCTTCTGGACGCATACGCCCTTAGAGGGCAAAGACCATCTCTGTACGCTCACAGCGCAGAGAACCACGACTGGTACATTAAATGAACACAAGACGTTTATTACATTTAATCAGATAACATGCAACATTTTCAACTCTATTTGAAAACGGAAAGGTTTCTTTTTTACATGCCTTGGTGCCAAAATCTGTTCAATTGTGTGAATTGCTAGTCCGTCTAGTATGAGAAGAGAGCTTCTGGCAAAATTGTTCTGCAAGATCAAATTTTCTTCTCGGTATCAAAAAACTCTCTCTTGCTCTCACTGGATTCGAAGCACTTGGGGTCATATATAAGAATCTGTGTATTTTTTTACATTAATAATATCCTGACACCCTATGGCAGTGCTAGAGTGGGATCTCTTTTAGACTGATGGACTGTGAATGATTCAGTTAAGCTACTCCTGTGCCAGAAAATAACGAAAAGCAAATCCATTACCGAGCAGCATGCCCTGATTTCAGAAGTTTAAGAAATTGAAACAAAAAGGAATCTGGAGCAAGCAAACTGAACCGTAATGAAAGAAAACGCACCATCTCGGGCATCTCACCATATGATTGAGAGAGAGAATATATTTAACATCACATTCTTGAAGACACTGAAATAGATTTTTAAATTAAGTCAGGCATTTTAACCACAGGTGGGGATGTGCACTAATTCCTGTAGAGTAAGACTAAACAAAACCCAAAGCATAGATAAAGTGTTAAGCGTTTCCTCCTTATATATTTATGCAGATATAAATGGATCATATCAGAATTGCTGTGTTTTAGTTCTTCCAAGTGCACACCTGACTTTTGCCTTTAATAGATATACACAGTTGTTAACTGATACATTTAAAGAAACTTGACTCATATTTTTAGAAAAAAAAAATAGCAGAGTCTCTAAAGCATCTGAATAGATTAACTCGGTGCGTATTTATGGAGCTTTGTTTTAACAACACCTCACATTTCTATAGATTTCCAGTTGCCAGAGCTCTTGCATTTATCATTCCATTCGAACCTCAAAATAACCCCACGAGGAAGTATTATTATCCCCAGTTTCCAATGAGCTCATTGAAAATTAAAGAATCAAAATGATTCTTCTAAGCTATTAAATGGGAATGGAAGCGAGGTGTTGTAACTCATAGTCCCCTATATATTTTTTTTCTTTTTTAAAGATTTATTTATTTATTCATGAGAGACACAGAGAGAGAGGCAGAGACACAGGCGGAGGGAGAAGCAGGCTCCACGCAGGGAGCCCGATGTGGGACTCGATCCTGGGACCCCGGGATCACAACCTGAGCCAAAGGCAGATGGTCAACCGCTGAGCCATCCAGGCGTCCCCATAGTCCCCTGTGTTGTTTGTAGTTTGATCTATTCTCCTTAGCTTCATACAATGTATCTGGTTCTATGTTAAGCACTGAGAAGGGTATTGAGTTTGAGAACAGGGACACTTTCCTTCAAGTAGCTTATATTTCACTTGATCAAATATATTCAATTGATTAGTACTTGTGACTGTATAAAATGAGTAATTGTAGGTAGAAAGGAGTGCATTGGTAGGGATCTGGAGTCCCTATCCAGCTAATTTTAATTGACTTGTCTTAAATTTTCATGGCCTGCATGCATACAACCTGGATAATAATTTGGTTATTCAAAAAATAAGGCAAGGTAAATCAACATGGGCCTGGCCAAGAAGAAGGGTTATTTGAAAGTTATTAAAGGGTGAGTAGGCTTCTTACCCTCACCCTATTTCTTACTCATCTCTGATGTGCCCCCAATCCCTGGTCCATAGCCAAGCCTCACACCTCTCAACTGAGTCCTGAGCTTCCCTCTGGCTCTAGGCAGCAGCCCATCCCTTACCTCTTCTCCATGTCTAAGCATTTGGGTAAGTTGGAGCCGGCAATAGAGTTTGAATCTGTGTAATCAACATATTAGGTTCCTTTTCTTTCTTTTTTTTTTTTTAAGATTTTATTTATTTATTCATGAAAGAGAGAGAGAGAGAGAGAGAGAGAGAGGCAGAGACACTGGCAGAGGGAGAAGCAGGCTCCATGCACCAGGAGCCCGACGTGGGATTCGATCCCGGGTCTCCAGGATCGCACCCTGGGCCAAAGGCAGGCGCTAAACCGCTGCGCCACCCAGGGTTCCCCCCCTTTTATATTTTATAATAACAATTATAAGTAAAAAACTTAGCAACTTAGTCCCATGGATGTTTATTGCCTCACCGTTTCTGTGGGTGAAGAACTTGGGCATCTCTTAGCTGAGTGGTCCTGGCGCAGGGACCTCACGGGGGTGCAGTTAAGCTCTCCTGGGATGCAGTCATCTACAGGCTTGACTGAAGCTGGTAGATTCACTCCTACAGTGGCTCTCTCACACCGTGTTGGCGGGAGGTCTGTAGTTCCTTACCACCTGCACCACTTGCGGATCTTCACAGTAGGACACTTGCCTTCCGCAGAGCAAGTGATCTAAGAAGGAGAGTGAAAGCAAGGCCGGCAGCACAATGTCTTTTCTCATCTAGGCCCAGACAGCACAACCTTCTGCCACGTTCTATTGATCCCTCCTAACAATGCTGGTGCAGTGTGGGAGGGGACAACACCCAGCTGTGAATACCAGGAGGGGGGATCCTTGGTGCATCTTGGAAGCTGGCTATCACAAGGGACCGTGTACTCTCAAAAGCATAGAACAATGGGTCTGACCCTAGAGACCCTAACACTTGGAGATCAGAAAAGCATGGGCGAGGAGGCGTAGGAAGCCTTTTTGAGAACATCTAAACCTTGCCCTTCAGTTTGATGCTGAGTCCTGCAATGAACTTTGAAGCTTTGCCATAGACCAAGGGTCAGCAAACTAGAGCCTGTGGATCAGATTTGCTCTGCAGCTTGTTTTTGTGTGGTCACTGAGCTAAGAGGTGTGTGTGTGTGTGTGTGTGTTTACAGTTGGAAAGGGCTAGAAAATAAGTGTGTACATAGATGATCAGTAGATGCATGTGACAGAGACCATATGTAGCCTGCAGTTTTTTTTATAAATTTACTTTTTATTGGTGTTCAATTTGCCAACATATAGCATAACACCCAGTGCTCATCCCGTCAAGTGCCCCCCTCAGGGCCCGCCACCCAGTCACCCCCACCCCCCGCCCACCTCCCCTTCCACCACCCCTAGTTCATTTCCCAGAGTTAGGAGTCTCTCATGTTCTGTCTCCCTTTCTGATATTTCCCACTCATTTTTTCTCCTTTCCTCTTTATTCCCTTTCACTAATTTTTATATTCCCCGAATGAATGAGACCGTATAATGTTTGTCCTTCTCCGATTGACTTACTTCACTCAGCATAACACCCTCCAGTTCCATCCACGTCAAAGCAAATGGTGGGTATTTGGTGTTTCTAATTAGCCCGCAGTTTAAAATATTTACTAAGTGGCCCTTCCAAAAAAAAAAAAAAAAATGCCAATTCTGTCTCCGATCATCAAAATGCATATAAAACATCTAATAAAAAGTAGAAATGTAAATTTGGTTACATTGTGCAGAGGGGTAGGGGACATGTACAGGGACCAAGACGTTGTCTTTCTCCACAGCTGGAAGGTTAGATCATCACGGGATCCTAGACCCTTCATTTTTTCCACTTCAAGTTAATTATAACTAAAGGGAAGCATTTTTGCTCTCCTAATTCCAGCAAAGATCTCCAAGCACCGAACGTGAATCTCTGATGTGCAAAAGAAAGATTCCAGGGTGAGACAGGTTTCAGAAGCACTATCTGTTGTATCCTGGTTTTGGAGATTCAGAACTTGTTTGAATCATGCTCGGAGAATCCCTTCAGTCATTCATTTATGGCTACTTAATCCAGCATCTGCAAATCCAAGTTTTTGTGGACCACGTTGCTGTACACGTTAGCATCTACCGAGGCCGTGTGTGTACCTAGTGGCTACTTGCTCCACTTCCTCACTGCTGGGTACTCTGAAGAGGCTCAGTTTGAACCTTGCTTGTGCTGGCGTAGGCGTGGGAGTCCCTTCCCATCATCGTTCCAGATGTCCAGAAGTCCCCTTTGGGCTTGCAAGGATCCTGGAGGCATTGTCTTGAGATATCTTCACAGGGAAGGTGGATATCTGGGCTGAGCCAGGGCTCCTGGAACAGGCTCTGGAACAGGCTCTTCCTCCTTCTCCCTTGTAGGTGACGGGCTGCTGAGGACGCAGAGTTATGTTCCCCATTCGTGGAACTAACCGATAGTTGACTGGCGTAGCTCTTAAAAAAAAATGGGACAATGGGTTGACCAGACCTCTCATTCACCTGGCCTCCTGGACACTTGTAACGCTGCTTTGTTGCAATCCCATGTTCCCATTTTTAGGCCATTGGCCTTTTCTGTGAATAGGAAAAGGGATCTATGTTTCTTTTTCTTTTTTTAAAAGATTTTATTTATTCATGACAGACTTAGAGAGAGAGAGAGAGAGAGAGAGAGAGAGAGAGAGAGAGAGAGAGGCAGAGACCCAAACAGAGGGAGAAGCAGGCCCATGCAGGGAGCCCGATGTGGGACTCGATCCCGGGTCTCCAGGATCACACCCTAGGCCAAAGGCAGACGCTAAACTGCTGAGCCTCCCAGGGATCCCCAAGGGATCTATGTTTTAATAACATCTGATTCAGATGGGGGGTAGATTACTGACCGGCATATGAAAACACATAGTTTTCAACAAACTCCTTCATGAACAATGCCAATATTTGCTGATTTACAGCATTCAACTCAGTTTTGGGGCCTTTTTTTTTTTTTTTCCCCATTCTAATACACATAATAATGCCATTCACATGTATGGCACATTCTCCCAATAAAGGAAGTATATTTGACTGCAAGTGCATAAGTGTGCTTATATTTTAGGAATAACCGGAATCTACCGTAATTCGTGTAAAATTGGAAACCATTCCCCAAACTTGACCGCTATAGTGCTCCATCCAGTAGCATGTGGGACGTGGCCTGTGTAACCCAGGAAAGCCAGGTGTGAGCATCTCTTATCTCTTCCCAATTGCAAATTCCCTGATTTCACATGGGTAGCCCAAAATGGACCTTGGGAGGGGGGTATCTAGTACCCCCGAAGTAAGCAAATGCTATATGTCGGGAAATTTAAGAACGATGATCCGCGCCCCACTGTTTGAGATGCATATTAAAACGAATTGTGACTCGGTGGTATGTTAGGGCACGAGGCTGAGAACGTACTCTTCGCTCTGTTTTGTCTTTGTTGTTGTTATTGCAGTCAAGTACTAAGCCGATCAAGAACACACCAACGTCGGTGCACGTTCTGCTGTTTGTCTTCGCTTTGTGATGCTTTGGAATTTATTCTGAGATTCAGATTGATAATATAAAATGTGCATCCGAACATGAAATCCCGGGCTACACATATGCGTACCATGGATCACTTACCAAAATGATATTCCGCAATATGTGACACATGGTGGGCGCTTAACCACACCGTAGTTATTGTTGGTCTTCTCTCTACCAAGGGAACACTGTTGTCACCTGGAGCCTAAGCTGGGCTTCAGTATCTAGGTGTCTGCTGAAATGTCCCCACCGTTTCCTTCACTGTCCTGCATCCACCCTCACAGTCCACTCTAGGGCCTCCTCATTCAGACTCTAGGGCCTCTCTACATGATTTGATGCAACAAACATTCCTTTTTTTTTTTTTTTTCTTAAGATTTATTTAATCATGAAAGATACACAGAGAGAGGCAGAGGGAGAAGCAGGCTCCTAGCAAGGAGCCCAACGTGGGACTCGATCCCAGGACCCCGGGATCACGATCCCAGCCGAAGGCAGATGCTCAACCACTGAGCCACTCTACAAGTGCTGACTGCCAGGCACCATGTGCACATGTTCTGGGATCATCTGCAAGACATTCTGCTCCTTTGCAGTCTGGAATGAGGAGTGAAGTTCGGAATGAAAGTAATTTCAGGGGGAGCCCTGGGTGGCTCAGCGGTTTAGCGTGGCCTTCAGCCCAGGGTGTGATCCTGGAGACCCGGGATCGAGTCCCACGTTGGCTCCCTGCATGGAGCCTGCTTCTCCCTCTGCCTATGTCTCTGCCTCTCTCTCTCTCTGTGTCTCTTATGAATAAATAAATAAAATCTTTAAAAAAAAAAAAAAGGAAGAAAGTAATTTCAGGGTAATAAGCTCCGTTGGCTTGGTCCCGCCTTCAGAATGCCATCCCGTTCCTGCCACACGCTGGTTGTCACAATAGCAAAGAACATTGGAGAACCGTAACAGGCAAGGCACTTTAAATATGCTGAAGAGGCATTTTTCAAACATCTCGAAGGCTCTCTTGGGAGGGTTTCAGACTACATATTTACAGATCCTCAGGTCAGGAGCTGACCTTGGACACCTTGACAATCCACGACAGAATTTCCTGTTGTTGTTTTTTCTTTTCTTTTCTCTCTTCTTAACTCCAAGCTGCATCCTTGACCCACCTCTCCTAGCTGACCCACAGGCATTTGTTGTTGACTGTAACAAGAATTAATTCTGTTCCATTCAGTAGGCATTTGCTAAGCGCCTGTGTGCATTTTTAACTTCAATTTCCTTTTTGGAAAATGCAAATAAATTATTTTAGGCTTCAGGGGGATTATTTGAGATGTAATTGTTATTTTCCAGCCTAGCTGTGCTGCTATTTATTTTTATGTAACTGTGCAAACACAGGTGTGTATTTGCTGATATTTTGCTTATTTGGATGAGAAAACCGGAACCATTTCCAAAATAGAGTTTTACAAGCTCTTGGGACCAGGAACTGGGTCGTAGTCACCTTTCTAGTTCCTCATAATGGAGTAGAGTGCCTTGTACAAGAAGGTGCTCAGGAAATGTTTGTTGAGGGGCTCCTGGGCCGCTCAGTGGTTGAGCATCTGCCTTCGGCTGGGATCGTGATCCCGGGGTCCTGGGCTCGAGTCCCACATTGGGCTCCCCGCAGGGAGCCTGCTTCTCCCTCTGCCTACATCTCTGCCTCTCTCTGTGTATCTTTCATGAATAAATAAATCTTAAGAAAAAAAAAAAAAAGGAATGTTTGTTGCATCAAATCATTCTCTATCCCGCCGTGTCTTCGGTGAAGATGATGTCTTTGCATTGGAACCCATCATCCAATGTCCTAAATGTGTTGTCGTCATTTGAGACATGGTGAGGCTGCGTGTTGAGGTTCTTGAGTATTTATATCCCAGTGTTGTTAGTTGGGAAAGTATACATTGTTTGATGTTTTCACTGCTTGCCTGGATTCTCACTTCTCTACACCACTATTCTAGGCCGAGGGGCTCTCTCCTTCCTTACCTGATTCCGGCCCTGAACGTGAAGCAGATTAGGAACATCTGCTTTAGTAAAAATTGGCTCAGTATCGGGGTGTGGGCATTATTGTCAATGCCTTCACTTTTCTGCCCATACTCCCTCCCTGGTTTATGATTTTAACTACTTTTTCTCTATGGATTCCTGTTAATCAGTTCCTCTGGGCATGGGCCCCGCTCTCCCTCTTTTCATTTCTCCCTCTCTCCCTTCCTTCCTCCCTTCCTTCCACAGACTATTCTGGGACACCCGTATGTGTCTAGGACTTGTGTGAAACCCTGGGAATTCGCTGACAAATAACACAGTATTGATGTCTTTGAGGAACAACCAGCCTAAACGAGAAAAACCTAACAAGTAACTGTGGTATAACATTTACAACTCACTGAAGTGATTTTGCAGGAAGGAAAATATGTCGGGAAAGTACTGGTGTTATGATGCTTTGGCACCTGTGTTAGTATCAGTTTTCTAGGGCCATCATGGCAAAGTACCACAACCTGGGTGCTTTAGACGGTAGAGAAATGCATTTCCTCATAGTTCTGGAAGCTAGAAGTCTAAGATCAAGGTGTTGGCAGGGTTGGCTTCTTCTAAGGCCTCTCTCCTTGGCTCGTAGGTTGCTTTCTTCTTCCACTATCTTTGGATGTTCATATCCAACTGTCTTTCTATGTCTTAAATCTGTGTTTTTTTTTTTTTTTTTAAGATTTTATTTATTTATTCCTGAGAGACACAGAGAAAGAGGCAGAGACACAGGCAGAGGGAGAAGCAGGCTGTGCAGGGAGCCCGATCCAGGACCCCAGGATCATGACCTGAGCCAAAGGCAGATGCTCAACCACTGAGCCACCCAGGTGCCCCTGTCCTAATGTGTTTTTATAAAGAACCCAGTCCTATTGGATGAGGGCCCCTCTAGTGAGGTCATTTTCACTAATTACCTCTTGAGAGGCCCTGTCTCCAGGTGCAGTCACATTCTGAGATACTGGAACTCAGGACTTCAACGTAGGAATTTTGGAAAACCCAGTTCAGCCCATAACAGCACACAGAAAATTCAGCATCTGCTAAGTTACGTAACCCGCCAGGGTATCCTGCTAATAAGTAAGGTGTAGAAGTAGGATAGCCTGTGATTCTAGAATGCAGAGTCTTTCAACACCGCTGTGCTACCTTGCCAGCTTCCTGTTCCAAAACTACTGAGACTGGATCTTGCTCCTCATACTCTCACTTTCTTTGTGATAGAGTAGTTAAAACTGCCCTAGTGTTTTCTAGGGCTTGATTTTCTGAACCCATCAGAATCTGACTTCGCTCCTCTGCTCATAGCTTAAATGTTTACCAACTTTGCTTTTCTTGTAATGATCATCCTCTGCTGCAGATCAGACTCTGGGTCGGAGATACTTACTGCTTTCAAGTATCCAGATACTTCACCTACTTCCGGCTTCATTGCAGTTAGGCAGGGCCACATGGTTGGCTCTAGGCTGTGGTCTGCCAGTGGAAATGTGTGCTCGTTCTGTGCCTGTTGTGAACCTACATTGCAGGCTCCCACTCTGCTTTCTCTTGCTCTAGAGACCTGTAAGCTGTGTATTGAAACGATAACCTTATGAGACCAGACCTGCCCGGATTGCTGAGTACCAGCATTGAGATTTGAGGAAGGAGAAAGCACACCTCCATCGTGTTAAAAGCCAGTGAGATTTTTCTGGATGAATTGGTTACCACAGTATGGACTCATCATCTATCCTGACTAACGTAGGCCAGTCGGATGGGAATTGTGCTGTCTTCCTCTACTCCCTTTGAATCACTGACCCACAGAGTCTCCGAGGTTACTCTTCTTACCTCGAGAGAGAGCACTTATGTGCTTTCCCTGAAGGACTTGACCTTCTGAGCATTCATTTTTGTGCCACAGTACCCCATCAGATCACCCCGATTTCGTAGGGCTGCCACTGCCAGCCTTGCCTTGGTTGGCTGCCACCCAAGGTCCAGTTCCGAGAGCAGGACACCCCCTACTACCTGGATGCTCTGTCTCCCGAATCCTGCACCTTGATGGAGTTCTGTTTGCTTTTTAAAATCAGGCAAAAACCTGCCTGGAAAAAGCTTCAGAAAGAATATTCCCAGTTGTTAATTTAGTGAGAGTGAAGTTATGTTAGCTCATTGAAATTTAATTGCTAATGGGTTATAAGATCTTAGGAACTACAGGCCCAGCATCTGTCTCTTTTTAGTGTCTCAATTATCACCACAATAATTTAATGGCATCCTGTTGAAGAAGCATCGTTGACATGCTAATGAATGGCACCCTGCTCATTTCCATGAACTTCACATTCCCTAGGTGATCATTTAAGCCAGGCATTTTAGATTCCCATCATTACTTGGCCACACAAACTGGCTTCAAGGTTGACCAATATAGGTATATATAGAACGTACACACTTAACGGTAAATTGTAAATATCTTAAACTGTATGACTTAACCTTTTGTAAATATGCTCAAAACTGGGACAAGCCATGAGAATCTAACTACTTTATTACCTAATTTAATCCTGACCTATTGTACTTAAGTTCATCTACTTGGCGTGTTTTTCATCAGTGTTTAATGACTGGCCCCATCTGTATTATTTTGCTTTTCTGAATAATTATTTTCTCTTTTCTTTTCTTTTTTTGAATCATTATTTTCTTTGTGTTTCATTTTCAATTTTTCAGGAATGTACTAATTTTTTAAAAAAATTTTTATTCATTTTGCTTAATTTATTCCACACGCCGACTTTGTATTGAGCACTGAGTAGTAACAGTCAAAATTTCTAGCCACCTTACAGCCTTTTTAGGAGGGAAGATATAAATAAATAAATACCTAAATACATTTAATTTTCACTTCACTAATTCCAATAACACAGAAGCTGTTGCAATTTAAATTGAGATTTGTAACTGGCTTCACAATGCACAAAAGTAATCTTTTTGAGGTTTTTACTTGACATATTTAATGAACATAAAAAACGGAGATGATTTGCTTAGAAAGCGCTAAGCATTTTCTTCTTCTTCTTTTTTTTTTTTTTTAGCACAATTGTACATCTAAGTTGCCATTGGGATTAATTTAGCATGGATTTTGAAAGTCTTTGCAAGATAGAGATTTTGTGTGGTCAGAAGAGAACAAAAAAGAACAAGCCACAAACTGAGGGAGTTACTTAGGTTGGAAATAAAGAAGCATTTCTTGATAGTGAAGTTCACTTTGCTAAAGGTTTGGGAATTTCCTGCCCAGCAGACCTTGAAAAAAAAAAAGATAAATAGTAATTTGTCTGGAAATATTTCCATGACATCCTGTCTGAATTTGGTCAATTAGCTGATTAGATGTCTCCCCGTGATTGGGTGCACTTGCTGAAATGGTAAACAAGAGAACTGCATTCGCTGGGGATGTTTTCACCTTAATCAGCGAGCCTCATGTGAACTATGTGTGGAGCATGTTTTACCTTCACCCAGTGGCCTGAAGCCTGTGTAGCCTGGCAACTCAGGCTCATGATGGGAAGAACGTGAACCTTATTATGTGGAGTGCATCCAATCTGAGGAAAAGCCATTTCTTCGGACTCTCTGAGGCAATGTAAAGTAAGAACCAGGCAATTATCTAGAGAGTTTTGGAGAGTTCATGAAGAACCCCAAGCTGCTTCTCCTCCATGGGTGACAGAAATTAAAAGTAGAGGAGAAGGGGAGGAGTTCCTGTGTTCACAGCTCTCCTGGAACCCACAGATCACTGGTGTCAAAGTTGAATGTATCATAGCGCCACCCAAGTACCCGTTCCTGAGAGGCAGACCCAAGGGCAGGGGCTGCTCACACCCCAGGTAGCAGGCTACTCAGGTTATACTGCAGGCTTTCCCCATCTAGCTACCCCATCTTCCCTCTTTCTGGGGAGAACCAAAATTGAATTCCTTCTTCCTAGGCCTGGTGAAGAGAAGACGATGAGTCCCTCAGTTTCAATTGAGGAATTGAATGGAGAAAATGATATATGCAAAAGCATTTGTTATTCTTTTTATTTTTTTAAAATTATTTATTCATGAGAGACACAGAGAGAGAGACAGAGACATACGCAGAGGGAGAAGCAGGCTTCTTGCAGGGAGCCTGACGTGGGACTTGATCCCAGGACCCCCGGGATCACGACTTGAGCCAAAGACAGATGCTCAACCGCTGAGCCACCCAGGTGCCCCTGCAAAAGCACTTATACTGGCAATTCAAAATAAAAATCATAGACCATGAAAGTAGTTGTCAGTAAAACAGACTTTACCAAAAAAGTACCAGTTGGCTACAGAGGAATGATACAAATGTTAAGTACAAAGAGTTGTGTACGTAACTGAGCTTGCCTGACGTGCATAGGATTTGAGATCGCCGGTCACAGCAGTTAAGAACAAGTGCTTATGAAGTACTTAGTTGTATTTGAATAAATAAATACTATCCACCCTACTATTTATAAGGTGATGTGCGGTAAGGTGTCAGGGCTATGGAGATAATATTGTGAAGGGATTTATAATTTGGTGGGAGGAAGAAAGGAACTAACATGTATTGAAATTTAACTGTGTGCCACATATTGTGCTAGGCACCTTTCATCCATTATTTCATTTAATCCTTGTTGGTTTAAAAAAAAAAAATCCTTGTTGGTAAAGAATGTGGTCTTCATTTCCATAGCTCATGGTGGAGGGTACTGAGGCTCGGAGAGAGTAAACGATTTGCCCAACGTCATACTTCTAGTACGTGTTGCAGTCAAACTAGCATGCAGATTGCAGATAACTGTGTAAGGAATAATGTGGCTGATATATTGGGAAAATAAATAAAACAGATTATGATGCATTCCATCTCCTTTAACATAGCTGTTTATTTAGCTAATTGATGCAGCCCTTTGCCCATTGAGGCATGGGATTCTCCTGGCCTTTGTGTCCGGGACTTGAGCTGGTCCTAATTTTCATCTCAAAGTCTTCTTCCAGTTTTCCTAATCTTGTTCAATGACGACTCCATTATTCCACACTGATCAATCGAAGATGCTTAGTTAATCCTGACTCTTCTGTTTCTTTGGCACCACATACTGAGTCAATTAACCACTCATATCAGTTGTATCCTCAAAATAAAATATATTTAAAATGTGAGGCCTCTTACCTACTGGCAGCAATGTTCTAAGCCACTGTCCTCTCATGTGTCTTTTCTCTATGATCACAATGGTCTCTTTTCAACACAGCTGCCCGAGTAACCCTAACACATGTCGTGTGCGCCATGTGTATTCTCTGCTTGAAACATTCCATTGGTGCTTCATCTTATCAGACTCAGATGCAAAGTTCTTATGTTGTCCTTCCAGGCCACCCCGCCATCTGGCCTTGCACCCTCTATGACTTAATTTCTTACCACTTCCCTTTCACTCAGTCAGTTCAAACCTCGCCGCCTGCCATATTGTTCCTCTTCTACACCAAACATGCACTTACCGCCTGGCTGCAGGTTCTGTTTCCCAGGAACACTCTTTCGTCATGTATTTTCCTGGTTTCATTGTTCCTATCTGCATAAAATACAAATTGACAATCTATTTGGAGGGAAGGATGTATGAGATGCCTTAAAATATTCATATTATCTGAACCATCAAGTTTTCTTCTAAGAATTCCCCCAAGGGAGGAGCACATTATAAATGTAAAGATTTATAGGCAGAGATACATAAGTAGTACAATGCATTTATGGATACTATCGAGATAGAGGAAATACAAGTGCCAAAATAAGGAGATTCTTTAAGTAAATTATGACACCTTGATACCAGCATGCATTGAAAACTATGTTGTAGGACAGTATTTGTTGAAAACACTCCAGTGGATTACCATTTTGTAAAATAGCAAAAATCTGAGGCAAATGAAGGGGCAGACCAGCCACGTTGCTCCTTAGGTGTCAATATATACAGGATACTAAGCGTCACTGGAAATATAATGAAACTGAGAAAAGCATGTTTATCAGGGCACCTTTCAGGATGAGGACTATTTTGAGAGGGTCGATACTTCAGTGTGGCAATTAGGGTGGGCCCGAGTGGTGAGATCCCCAAGGTCATGCTCCAGTACTGAAACATGGCCAAGCAATTCCCTTTTAGGTCGAACGGGCCCAATTAACTAGGCCTTTTGTGTAGGTCTGTGAGGTTTATAAGTTTAGGGCCCGAGTAGCGCAAAGAGTTGATGAAGCCTGATCTATGACACTGAGATCTCCTTGTCTGATCTTCTCTCACCTGATCCTTAGACCCTTCCATCTAAAGAAATCCTGACGTGAAGGGGTGGCCAAATGATTAGCTTGCCTGTGATGCCCAGGAGTCTTAGCCGTCTTCATAACAAAAAACGAACACATGAATTTCTACGCAATACTGAAGGCAAAATTGCCTTTTCTGAAACAGTAATGGATGGGTATTTTAGATCCAGGAAGCCGTAAGCAATAACTGACAGTTTATCCAACAAACATTGATTATACTTGCTGTGTGCCCGCATTGTATAAAGCCGTTTACAAATAATAATTAACTTAATCCGCATATCTCATAACAGCAACCATATGAGGTTAGGCATTATTATCCACATTTTACATGTGACAGGCCGAGACGGAGAGGCAGTAACATGCCTAAGCTAACACAGTTAGTAAATGGCAAGGAGAAGATTTGACCGTAGGTACTTTAAACAGTGGAACTAGGGCCCTAACCACTACCCAGAATTGCTTCTCCAATATGGTCAAAATGAACAAGGATAATAGAGAAGAGAGTCTGGCTTTGGGAATTCTGTACACAGAGAAAACAGGATTGTCAGTAAAAGATCAAAAGATTGCAGATCCTGTGGGGATGAGACTGTAAAACAGGGTACAAAGGTCTTAATGCCCGAGCGACTTGTGAGAAAGGCATATTTTCAGAATGGGGTGTGCACTGGGCTGGGGCCACATCTAGGGAAGAGCAATAGAGTGGAGATTTCTAAGAAAAAAACACAAGGCAAATCCATAGGGTAATGGCTTTGCTGGCCAGGCAAGACAGAAGCAAAAGGTCATCTTGTGCAGAGATTGAGGGATGGAATTTTGTCAGACCGGGAACGTTCATTGAAAATGGGTGGAAAAGTATTTATTGATGGGCTTTTTACAAACTAGAAGGGAGAAGTAAAATAGATTTCCATTGTCATATGTTTTTTATATACCCTCAAAAATGAGATCTTGTATCTAAGGTTTTTTTTTTTTTTTTTTTTTTAAGATTTTATTTATCTATTTGACAGAGCCAGTGAGAGCGAGAGAGAGAGCGAGCCAGAGAGAGAGAGAGAGAGAGAGAGCATGAACAGGGAGGGGTAAGGGCAGAGGGAGAAGCAGACTCTCCGCTGAGCAGGAAGCCCGATGTGGGACTCAATTCCTGGACCCCAGGATCATGACCTGAGCCGAAGGCAGACGCTTAACCTATTGAGCCACCCAGGCATCCCCATTTTTCTTAAGTTCTTTGCGTACCCACACAGAGATTGAAGACCATGCCTAGTTCTAGGGGTCCTTGTCTTCCATGCACAGCTCTGGATATACAGTATCAGGATCACTCAGAAACTTGTTAGAAATGCAAATTATTAGTCCTCACTGTCCCGCAAGACCTATGGAATCAGAACCTCTTGGAGTGGGACCCAAGAATCTCTGTTAGCAAGCCCTCCAGGTCATTCTTTTTTTTTTTTATAATAAATTTATTTTTTATTGGTGTTCAATTTGCCAACATACAGAATAACACCCAGTGCCCCCCTCAGTGCCCGTCACCCACTCACCCCCACCCCCCGCCCTCCTCCCCTTCCACCACCCCTAGTTCGTTTCCCAGAGTTAGGAGTCTTCATGTTCTGTCTCCTTTTCTGATATTTCCCACCCTCCAGGTCATTCTGATGAAAATTATGTTTGATACCCAAATCTTGCTTGATCCCAGTGATCTGGAAAAGCCATGAATCCATTAGCATGTAGGAAATCCTGGAGGAGAATAAGTCACCCATCCCCTCAAACCCTCGCAAAGCCTTCACGCAATCTAGACCTAGAAGGGAGACCTGCTGGGAGACCAGTGCCTGGCCTGGCCAGATCCCAATTCTGGAAAAGGACAGTGAAGAGATTTAAATGGATATAGGTGATGAGAGATGGGGAAAATTTCAGTGCAGCTGTGTTGAAAGAGCCACATCAAAACATGTCCTTTTTCCCCCTTTTCCACGCAAGTAATGTGCACTCCTTGTTTTCATCTTACTTCATTGACGATCCTCATAAAATGTCACAAATCTCTAGTACATAGGTAAAATAGGGAAAATTCAGGGATGAGAGGAGGGCTGAGGATGTACCTTGTTCGATGTTACTTGGGAAGAAAAAAGTTTTCACAACTTGGGTTGTTTTGACTCAGCTGCATCAAAATCCTCATGCCTCGGGATCCCTGGGTGGCTCAGCAGTTTAGCACCTGCCTTTGGCCCAGGGCGTGATCCTGGAGACCCGGGATCGAGTCCCACGTCGGGCTCCCTGCATGGAGCCTGCTTCTCCCTCTGCCTGTGTCTCTGCCTCTCTCTCTCTTTCTCTGTGTGACTATCATAAATAAATAAATAAATCTTTAAAAAAAATCCTCATGCCTCATTGGCCATTTCAAATCTCCATGGTTTGGAAGCAGGCTCTTCAAATCCAACTAATAAAAAAATACTCACTTCAGAAAGGTGATGTTGGCTCATCGCAAGAATTAAAGTAAAAGCGTTTTCAACATAGTTAAGCCCCAACCCCTTTTGGCAACCCGACCCAATTTGTGTTTTCTGGCGCTAGATTTAAAATAAAAGAATATCCTTCATTAACTGTTATCACAATTCTGAACATGCCAGAAGATATTCTAATAGACCCATCCAGACGTTTGAGATGAGAGTCTTCTCTCAGGGTCAGGGGTATAAATCTGGTGCAGGTTGATTGGAGAGGAGTGAAAATAATCACTAGTGGAGGCTCTCCCTCTGATGGATTGATTAGCTGTGAGTGAAGCAGCGGCTCGCAGTAAACTGTGTTTTATAAGCAGTTTCTGTTAGATGGCTGAGCAGTTGCATACAAAAATCACTTCTTCAGGTAGGAGCAATGCCCCCCCTCTATAGCAAGGTCAGGGGATCAAGTGGCGGAGTTTCTTAGGCTTTTCCCTTGCAGCTTCCTAAAGGCCTAGGGAAGTCCATGGGTCCCATTAGCTGGGGGTGCCTTGGAGGTTTTCTACATCAGTCTGCCATGAACAAAAAGCTTCTGTCCATCTTTTTGATTTCACAAATTTCAGGAGAGATTACCTTTCACTTGAAAATACATCCATGTTGGGCAGCCCGGGTGGCCCAGCTGTTGAGCATCTGCCTTCAGCCCAGGGCGTGATCCTGGAGACCCGGGATCGAGTCCCACGTTGGCTCCCTGCATGGAGTCTGCTTCTCCCTCTGCCTGTGTGTCTGCCTCCCTCTCTCTCTCTGTCTCTGTGTCTCTCATGAATAAATAAATAAAATCTTTAAAATATATAGATATATATCCATGTTTATTTTGATCTGAAAATAATGGTTTAACTCCGTACCATGGAGAAAAATGGATACTTCAGAAAGATCAATCACTTTTGTCCTAATGGCTCAGGATATGTTGCTATATTTCCTCGTAGACCCAGGGTCGAATAGTAGGAAGAAAAGTGAGTCTGAGCTTTAGTATTTGCTAATGATCTGGTGCAATTTTCCTGATCTGTCTCGATGTCTGTGAATAAGGAGATGCTAATAATTCCTTTGCCATCATCATAGTTACTATGAAATTTTAAAATAATATGCATAGGATCCCTGGGTGGCTCAGGGGTTTAGCAACTGCCTTCAGCCCAAGGCGTGATCCTGGAGACCGGGGATCGAGTCCTGAATCAGGCTCCCTGCATGGAGCCTGCTTCTCCCTCTGCCTGTGTCTCTGCCTTTCTCTCTCTCTCTGTGTCTCTCATGAATAAATAAATAAAATCTTAAAAATAAAATAATATTCATAAAACCTATTTTGTAAATTATGAGGTCCTGCAAAAATATCCAGAGCACTATAAGTCTGATCATTTATATCCAGGTACTGATCAACTTGCCCAGCTCTATTTTATATATGATGCACTATCAACTGTTGGGTTGTATAAGGAAACATACGGAACAGCAAGATGCATGTGGATAATTGCACATTACTGGTTATTTACCAAGATCTAAACTAAAGCAGGAGTGTAATTTAGCCTAACTTTTCTCCCAGTTAAAAGAATTTTCTGGGCAGCCCCGGTGGCGCAGCGGTTTAGTGCCGCCTGCAGCCCAGGGTGTGATCCTGGAGACCCGGGATCGAGTCCCACGTCAGGCTCAAAGAATTTTCTTCTTTAAAGAGATTTTATTTATTTTGGAGAGAGGGAGAGAGGACGTGAGCCTGAGTAGGGGGAGGGGTAGAGGGAGAGGGAGAAGGAGAAGCAGACTCCCCGCGGAGCAGGGACCCTGACGTGGAGCTTGATGTGGGGGCTCCATCCCAGGACCCTGGGATCATGACTTGAGCCGAAGGCAGACCCTTAACGGACTGAGCCACCCAGGAGCCCAGGAATTCCCTTTTCAACATCAGTTCCAGCTCTTGCTTGATCATTTCTAATTTCTAGTTAACAGGAAGCCCACCGCACCTCAGGACAGCCCATGCCAGCTTTGCTCATCTGCAGTTGCTAGAAAGTTCTTCATTTGTTGATTTGAGGCCACTCACTGTTAGGGCATGGATGGTGTCCTGCTCAAAATTCATATACTGAAGTCCTAATCCCCAGCATCTCAGGCTGTGGCTGTATTCCAATATAAGTAATTAAGTAAAAACAAGTTCATTGGATTTTGATTGGACAACAAGCAGCTACCGCCACACACGTGATGTCCGTTAATCCGCACGTGACCTTTTGATTGAGTACTAATATGATTTTTCCCATTCTCTACAAAGAGCTGATGTGTAAAGAAATTAAGGAACAAGTCCAAAGTCGTATGGATATATGAAGTGTTTGACCTAGCAATTCAGCCTCGTTCACAGAGTCCGGATGCCTCACTATTCCCACACTACCATCCCTGCCATTGCTACAGCTACTGCTACTACTACACACGTGAAAGTAAGCTCCTTGAAATCAAAGATTATGTTTTATTCACCCTTGAATGTCAGTGCTTGGTATAATACTAGGCCCTAAATTATGTCATTGAATGAATGAATGAATGAATGAGCAAATGATTGTTCATTAGCTCATTCAAGCAGTTAAAAATGCACTTTACTGTCATTTAGTTTTTCTATTTTGTTTAAATATATATGAAGAGGGCAGCCCGGGTGGCTCAGCGGTTTGGCGCCGCCTTCAGCCCAGGGCGTGATCCTGGAGACCCAGGATCGAGTCCACATCAGGCTCCCTGTGTGGAGCCTGCTTGTCCCTCTGCCTGTGTCTCTGTCTCTGTCTCTCTCTCTCTCTGGGTCTCTCATGAATAAATAAATAAAATATTAATAAATAAATAAATAAATAAATATGAAGAGAGAAGTCTCAAATCACTTGTTCACACTAAGGGAAGACTACATGCACACTTAGACTTTCAACTATATTAAGTAACCTAGCAATGCAGTATTGTTAATTGGACCTGGAATTATTTTATATTCTTAAAGATTTTATTTTTAAGTAGTCTCTACACCCAACATGCAGCTCGAGCTCACAACCCTGAGGTCAAGATTCACAGACTTCAGCAACTGAGCCAGCCAAGCACCCCATCATGGCCTGGTTTTATTATTAACCTATTCTAGCTGCTACTAATCTCTTTTTTAAAAAATAGATTTTATGTATTTATTCATGAGAGACAGAGAGAGAGGCAGAGACACAGGCAGAGGGAGAAGCAAGCTCCACGCAGGGAGCCCGAACCGGGACTCGATCCCGGGACTCTGGGATCACACCCTGAGCCAAAGGCAGATAGATGCTCAACTACTGAGCCACCCAGGCATCCGTACTAATCTTTATTATTATTTTTTAACTAATCTCTAACTTATAAGGGCTACAAAGTCACCTGTTTGGCAGTCTGCCTGAGATTTTTCTTTGCATTGATATTAAGGTCTGGAATTTCTGGATTTTAGCATTTTGGGGGAAGGAGAGATTAAATATTGTCTATCGTTAGTCTTTTGTCAGTGTATGCAGGTTTATTTATTGGGTAGACCAAGGACAGAGGCCACTAGTAAAGCAGAGATAACAAAATTCTTAGGAAAAAAAAATTTTTTTTTTTTAATTTTTTAATTTTTTTTATTTTTTTATTTTTTTTTTTAATTTTTTTTAAAGGAAATACAGCATCATGATGGTTGCCACGAGAAACCTCAGGATTTTGTTTTGTATTTCTGTAGTAATTATTTAGTTGTCCAGTATTCCTTTTATTCTCATTACAGATGGGAGCAGTGGGCATCATAATCTCAGTGGCGCTTACAGCCTCTAAAAGTCGTACTCAGGTATCCTGCTCTTTCTTTTATTCCACACACATCTTTAAGTACTACTGATAAAGATTTGTGTTCACTTGTGAAAGCTCCTCTGAGGAGCTTGATTTAATTTCTCTGAATTAGGATACTTGAATGTATTTCAAGTTTTGACAGAAAGTACTTGCATTCCAAGATAAACTCTTTCTCTCTGGAAGTGTTTTAAATTTGTGTTTTAATGACATGTCCTAATTTTAACTTGTAATACCACGCTGCCTGCTTTGTTGTTTTGATCGTCAATTTATAGCATTTATGCATTTGATCAAACTATGAGATTCAGTCATTAAATGAAGATAATTAACTTTGGACATTTTTTTCAAATCGTAATCCAAAATCCGTGATCGGTTTACTCAGTGTTCTCTCTAAAGTTCCTTCCAGTAAACATACATTTTTCAAACCAAGAATTAGGTTGAATTTGAAGTTCTGAAGATATTAACTAGAAAACAAATATAGGTTTTAAACTTTTTAAGTCTTTTTCTTTTTTTTAAAATCTTTTTCTAATAAAGCCCATCACAAAGTTTACTTCTAACTTTAGTTTTGACATACAAATTATCAATATGAAAGAAAATAAATTGAAAGATGTAATAATAATAATCATGCTTTCTTGATAACACAAAATTAACCTTTGTGTTCCACAAAAACTTGAGCTCTACTTCATTTAAATTAAAAAAAATCTACGTTTCAATCTCATTTTATTGATCTTGAGATGATTGATGCTGCTCTATAAAAATGTAACCTTAACAATACTGATGCAGCGTCAGATTTTAGTTAGAATTTTTCAGAGACACATCTTACTGTTACAACTGACATTCAAAAACGTTATGTGGATATTCAAGATAAGAGTATGCGTAAAAGTGCACTACAATTCAAGTAGCAGCATGTCTCCTGCTGACCTCAATTTACAATATTAAATTGTAAAATCCGCAAATGTTGTACTTATAAAATTCCAAGTGTTTAACATTGTTAAAACAATAGAATGTGGTCAAGCAAGTATTATTGAGAATGGCATCATGGTAGCAGACCTTGGAAAGGTCAGTCATTTAAAGAAATAAGTCATTTAATCAGAGAGGATCAAGAAATATTGTATATTTTTATTTTTATTTCATTTTTTATTTTATTTAATTTTTAATTTTTATTTTATTTTTAAAAAATATTTTATTTATTTATTCATGAGAGACAGAGAGCAAGAGAGAGGCAGAGACACAGGCAGAGGGAGAAGCAGGCTCCTTGCAGGGAGCCTGATGTAGGACTCGATCCCGGGTCTCCAGGATCACGCCCTGGGCCCAATGTGGCTCTAAACCGCTGAGCCACCCGGGCTGCCCAATATTATATATTTTTAAATTACTCATTTACTTTTATAAGGCATCACGAAAGCTGTAACAACATTTGGAAAAGGATGAGATGTCCTAGAGTAAATAACATTTACATGGGACTTTTGACAGTCACATTAAGCTAAGAAATCCATTGTTTTTTTTTTGTTTTGTTTTGTTTTGTTTTTGGAGAAATCCATTGTTGAAAACAATTCTTAAATACCTATTAACAGTGTACACATAAAACACATCTGATAATGTATTCAGTTGCTATAATTCGCTAAATAAAGTAATAATATTTAGAGAAGTTTTAGTTGGCTATAGACATGTGCAAGTAGCTATCCTTGATTGTATGCTGGATCATCTCTGATGTGGCTTAAATGATTTGCAAGGCAGAAAGGGACTCCTATTCCGTCAGCATTCCAGGTAAACCATCCTCATCCTCACCAGACTCTCTCCCTGTTACAGTAATCCAAATTAAGGCGGAAGCCTTGCCTTAAAAAGAAGCAGGATGGGTTCATTTCCTGATTATTCTTTTGTTCTCTTGTCATTAACCATTCGACTTGTATTCTGTCACACACAGTCTTGGCTGGTTTCCTTTCTTAAAAGGCACGGAAATGCTCAGACTTTGCATTTGCGAAAGAGCCTGGAATATTCTATGAAGTCAGTCAGGGCGTTTTGGGATGACTCGACCACATCACCAGTGATTAATGATGAGTTAAAATGTTAAGGCCATTTAGATTAAAATGCAATTAACCTATGGCAGCATTCCCTCTGCTTTTTAGGTGATAGTTTAATTCTTACTCATATTCACAGCTGGAAGGGGGGGGATTCCTGGCCAAATGCAGCCACTATGATGGACTTTTTTTTTTTTTTTTTTCCCTATGATGGACTTTTGATTTCAGTTATGTATTCGATTTTCACAATATATTAGGCAAGACAGAGGTTTTTCCTAAGCTGGCAGCTTCTCTCCCCTCCCCTCCCCTCCGCACCTTACCCCACCCCACCCCACCCCACCCCACCCAAGTTGAGAGTTGCCCAAGGAATATAATGACCATATTTCTTTCCATCAAAATATTACAGATACAATTACTATCCTGTTTAACTTCCCATCCCCATTCTTATTTTCCTTCTCTCCCAATTCCTCCTACAGATAAATGCTAGTATGAACTAGAAAGGCATTCCTCTCCTCCTTAGTTTTTACAGAAACAGCCATAGAAATGATAAAGTACCATCTTTTTCTTTTTAAACATTTCATATAAATGACAAGCTTTATAAGTCCTTCTTCAGCTTACCTGTTCACGCTCAGGTCTGTGCGATTCATCTGCGCGGAGTACATTCTAGTTCTAGTTTCGTAGCTACATAGGGTTCTGTTGTATGAATATACTGCAAGTTGTTGATCTAGTGCCAAGCTGATGGGCATTCAGTCTATTTCCAGTTTTTAACTGTGGTTGAACGACTCTAAAATGAATAGTATTTGGGTTACGTTGCCCTGTGTGGGAGAGATTCTATGACGAGGAATTCCTGGGTTGTATACGTGCGGAGGGGTTCAGCTCTCCAAGGTATTGACTGCTAGCTGGCTCTCTGGAGTGGGTACACCAATGTACGGTTTCATCCACTCTATGTGACAGTCCCATTCCTTCTCACCCTTGCCAAATTGGATGTTATATTTAATTTTCCTTTAGATACTTCTCTATTATTTTAGTTATTATAATAAGCATATAAGGGTTTTGGAATTCACATGTCCGAAATAAAATTTAGGGTAAAAAATGCTCATGGCATTTGGACAGAAATTTTGCATCTGAAATCTGTCTTAAGAGAATATTGTGGGGGCATCTGGGTGGCTCAGTCAGTTAAGGGGCTGCTCTGGCTTCGGGTCATGATCCCAGGGTCCTGGGTCAGAACCCCCCATGGGGCTCCCTGCTTAGCGGGGAGTTGGCTTCTCCCTCTGCCCTTCTGCACCCCCGCCCCTGGCTTGTGCATGCATTTGTGTGCTTTCTCACTGTCAAATAAATAAATAAAATCTTTTAAAATAAATAAAGATTTATTTATTTGAGAGAGAGCAAGTGAGGCGAGTACACATAAAGAGAGGGAGAAGCAGACTCCCCGCTGAGCAGGGAGCCCGACATAGGGGTCAAGCCTGGGACTTTGGGATCATGACCTGATCCGAAGGCAGATGCTTAACTGACTGAGCCCCCGGGTGCCCCCAAATGTCAGACTCTTGGTTTTGGCTCAGATCTTGATCTCATGGGTCAGGTCAGGTGATGATCTCATGGGTCCTGGTATCTAGCCATGCTTTGGGCTTTGCGCTCAGCAGGGAGTCTGCTTTAAGATTCTCTCCCTCTGCCTCTACCCCCACTCACACATGCAAGCATGCTCTCTCAACTAAATAAATATATCTTAAAAAAAAAAAAGATTCCGTCTCCTTCTCTCTATGCCCCCCTCCATTTGCACGTGCATGCGCACACTCTCTTAAAAAAAGGGATGGTGGCAGGTGGCAGCCCGGGTGGCTCAGCAGTTTAGCACCGCTTTCAGCCCCGGGCCTGATCCTGAAGACCCCGGATTGAGTCCCGCGTCGGGCTCCCTGCATGGAGCCTGCTTCTCCCTCTGCCTGTGTCTCTGCCTCTGTCTCTCTCTCTGTGTCTCTCTCATGAATAAATAAATAAAATCTTTAAAAAAAATAAAAAAGGATCGGAAAATTGAGGTTGCAGTGTAGAGTTATGTGGATGGCAGAGGTGACACTAGAGGAAAGAGAAAGGGCACATCAAAGAAGGACAAATTATTAGGAATTGTATATATAATTTTTGAGATATTTTTATATGAGCAACATTTTACCAATACAAATTTAATTTTAGAGAATGATAAGCATTTCTTTAATTTGACAGTATCGAATAGAGACATGAGTCAGTGAGAAATAATACTTGGCTACCTTTTAAAACAGAGCAAGAGATTCACAAAGTAAACGGTAGAATTAAACAGAATTGTAATAATACCTCAACTTTTGAAAATGAGAAGCCTTGGTTCTCTTACATAATCAAGGGCATGACAAAGTCAATACAAAGCACAGGAAATTATTCTGGTAAAACTCAATATCTTTGCTCTCAAAGCAGATTATTCAGAAGGTAAAGAAATACCCTTTATAACCTCTCATTAAGAGTAGACCGTTAATCCACGAAAATGTCATTTCACAAAGAGAAAAAACAAAGTTTGTTTTACATCCGTATATTTGACACTAAAGGTCTTTTTTACATTATAAGATGTTTTATTAACAAAAACCCAAACTTTGAGAAATATGGTACATTATAAAAACTAAGAAACTTAGGAAACACTGCTTGTATGCACCACATAGTGCAGACTTTTCCCAAGTAATGTTCTATATTAATCAGTTTAGAAACATGGGACGTCTGGGTGGCTGAGCGGTCTGCGCCGCCTTCAGCCCAGGGAGTGATCCTGGAGCCCCGGGATCGAGTCCCACGTCGGGCTCCCAGCCTGGAGCCTGCTTCTCCCTCTGCCTGGGTCTCTGCCTCTCTCTCTCTCTCTCTCTCTCTCTCTTTCTCTGTGCCTTTCATGAATAAATAAATAAAATCTTAAAAAAAAAGCACTAAATTCAGAGGGTTCTTATTTTTCACTGCTTGCATTATTCTTTTAAGGAATGTGCACTGAAGCACATTGTAAACCACTAATATTTACAACAGCAAAGATAATAAACTTAAAAAAATTGCATTTTGTCCGTTTTTCAAATAATATTTAACAGTCAACATCATTCTGTGATACTATTGATCTTGTGTCTTGCACATAGTAGATGCCTAACAAACATCTAATAGCCATGAACTTCAAGTGAATTATGTAATCACTTTCTTCAGTTCAAAACATGTGCCAATTTTAGACAGAAACCCTAGATACTGATACAGAAATGACAGCATGATGTGACAGATGATATGATAACCCCTAAAAAAATCCCCAAGACTGGAAGTATTTGTTTTCCAGGTCTTTAAAAAGATCTGATAAATAATTAAATCCTAGCCAATTTTGGCCAAAACAAATGAAATTCCTTTTCTGTGACCTTTTTGAGACTTCTCATAGCCATTTCGTTTTTTTTTCTTTTTTTTTTTTTTTTAAAGATTTTATTTATTTATTCATTAGAGACAGAGAGAGAGAGGCAGAGACACAGGCAGAGGGAGAGGCAGGCTCCACGCAGGGAGTCCGTTGTGGGACTCGATCCTGGGATCCCGGGGTCACCACCTGAGCAGAAGGCAGTTGCTAAACCCCTGAGCCACCCGAGCTGCCCTTTCTTAGGTATTTTTGAAAATATTTGCAGGCAAAACGACTCTCTCTTTGGTAACAAAAGTATATTTGGCATACCTTGCATAAAAATCATTCCCCTTTTCCACTCTTGTTTCTAATAGTCCCATTGATAAATATTAATTTAATTATGATTTTTTTGCCAATTAGTAACTTCTGTTTTACAGAGAAAACTCGGTCATTGTACACTATCCTGCTCCATCATTTTGTAGTGGATATCCAAAGTTTATGGATGAATTACTCCTAGTTTTTAATTTTTTATTTTTTAAAGATTTTGTTTTATGTATTTGTTGTAGAGAGAGCCCGCAAGTGTGTGCACGCCCACATGCGCAAAAGGGGAAGGAGGGGCAAAAGGGGAGGGAGGGGGATAAGCAGATTTTGCTACTGCAAGCTGACAGAGGCTTGATCTCACCATTCTGAGCTCATGACCTGAGCCTATTAAGAATCAGATGCTTAACTAATTGAGCCACCCAGGTGCCCCTTATTCCTAGTTTCTAAAAATATATAGTTCCTTATAGCATAATCTCTCAAAGAATATGTTTATTAACAGATCCAAATATATGTAGCCTTTCTATACAGTATAAAATAAGAAAAAGTCACAAATTTAAACTTATCCTGAGTAGTTAATGTTTCAGTGTGTTTTTTTTTTTTCCAAGATGTTATTTATTTATTCAGGAGAGACATAGGCAGAGGGAGAAGCAGGATCCCCCAGGGAGCCCGAGACCCCAGGATCACAACCTGAGCCAAAGGTGGATGCTCAACCACTGAGCCACCGAGGTATCCTACGTTTCAGTGTTTTATCTTAGAAAAGGTCTAGGTATTTAAGAATACATACCATTTAACATAATTTAGCATGAATCTTAACTTATCAAAAGATAACTCAAACTTTTTTAAGATGACATTTTTATTTTTATTTTATTTTTTTTAGTTTTATTTATTTGAGAGCGTGTGAGTGAGAGAGAGCGAGCTTGAGCAGGAGGGGAGCAGAGGGAGAAGCAGAGTCCCTGCCAGGCAGGGAGCCCTACCTGGGGGTTCGATCCTAGGAGCCCAGGATCATGACCTGAACTGAAGAAAGACACTTAACTTACTGAGCCACCCAGGCCCACCCCCAAGCTGACATTTAGTAAACATAATTACTGTTGAGATAAATTTTGTCAGAAGGATTGGTCAGTTTATTTAAACATAAATTTACATTCTTCATTATCATATTAAATATCTAGTAGATGTAATGCTAATTTATTTGACCAGTAATCCTGAATTAAGTTCAGGAAGACTAAGCTCGAGCCTAAGTATAATAAAAATCTATAAAGTATAATATAATAGTATAGTATTAGTATAATAAAAATCTAACTTAATGTTGCTAACAGAAGACTTAACTGTTTTTATTAAAGTAACAGTATTAAACTAGTCTGATTTGCCAACAATTTACCTAAATTATGTGAACTTGAAATCTTAAAGCATTTGTGTTAATTTTTATAAGAATGCTTTCTTTTAAGTTTTTTTTTTAAAGTTATCTCTATACCCAATGTGGGGCTCAAACCTACAACCCCAAGAACGTGAGTCATAGTCTCTGCCGACTGAGTCAGCCAGACACCCAGAATGCTTGTTTTTAATATGTCGGAAATAATCAGTTTTATCAATTTTTGAGAGTTTGGGTATATATACACACAAACATAAATACACAGACAAATAGTTTATAGCTTTAACTCTGAAACTTCAGTTACGGGTCAGGCATGAACACAGAAATATAAAACTCATTGGTTTATATAAAAATATTGGTTCTCATTTTGGCTCTGCTTTTATAATTTAGTAGGATTGTGTTTCTGGCAGATGGGAGAGGTTGAGGTTACCTGCTCAATATGAAGGGTAAAGCGTTCATAGGCACATTTGTGGAGGACACCAGTATTTTTCCCCCCTGGGGTGTAACCATATGGATTCTGTGGTCTGATTTTGGGATGTCTCCAAGGCACATCTGAGGGGGTGCAATATACAGTCTCTTTCCAGTTAGCTTTAGGTGGTTTTATCCTTTTTTCTTTTTAAGAAGAAAGAGAGAGAGAGAGAGAGGCAGAGACATAGGCAAGGGGGAGAAGCAGGCTCCTTGAGGGGAGCCCGATGTGGGACTCAATCCCAGGACCCCTGGTCACGCCCTGAGCTGAAGGTAGATGCTCAACCACTGAGCCACCCCGGCCTCCCTAGGAGGTTTTATCTTTAGGTGGTCACTTTTAGTGTCTCTAAGAACCTCAAGGCCCGCTGATGGGGGGGCCGAGGGACAAAGTTCTCATGACTTCAGACGTTAAGGGGCTGGAGTAGGAAAGGAAAGCAATGGTCAGAGTGGATATCTAATGAAGATGACCAAAAGGTTTGAGGGGGGTAATAGGAAGATTTGAGGGGGGTAGGGGGTGAATAGAGGGAGGAGGAGGGATGAAGAAAAGGGCTTAAATGAGCCATTTTGAGTAGAGCCCATTTCATAAAGAGGTGACCGAAGTTCCAAACTATGCTCAGTGAAATTTTGCCACTTTTGGTGATGTTGGACCAAATGAGTGTTCTAGTGGAAGAGCATACAGTCAGCAGAGGAGCATTAGGATTAGGTCAACACTCAGATAAACACAAGAGACCTCACAGAACAGCCCTAAAGAGTCTTGCCTAGTGACATACCCAATGGAAGGATCAGGTATTACCTTCTTCTAGGAAGAATCAGGTATTACAGCCCCCCTTACAAAGCTAAAACAAAACAATCAAAAACAACTTCAGTCCAGGAATTAAGCAGCAAAATACCACAAAGAACCCCATTTAATAAAATCCAAATCAAAATAACCCACTACTACACTGACCAACGTGTGGAGCACTGGATGAGGACTTGGAAGTTAACTCATCAACCCTATTTTCCCAACCAGGAAGGACACAAAGTGTCTGAGAACCTGGAGGTGATACCTGAGTGAAGACAACAGCATCCAGTGGGTGGTCAGCCCTCGATTTAAGTCATGGCACCAGAAAACTGTCAAACGAAACAAATCTACACTTAGATACTTAGAGCAGAAAAGACCTTCTTCAAAGGAACTATTGCATTAGGGAGAAGGTTCCAATTACAGAAATATCCAAGTATCTCAAATCAAACATAGGAAGGCTTCTCTTTTACAGAGAGGGGCTAAGCAGTTAGGAAGGAGAAGCTGGGAGGTAGGGAGTGACGACGTTTGAGCGCAAGTGTGTGTCACTGTGTGGCCGCCAAGGCTCACTGAGCTAATAAAGGGGGATGACCTGCATTTTTGGGTTTGTTCAGACTTGGGGGAAAAGCCAAAGTTCAGGGGCTGTGGGGACGAGAGAAGCCTCAGTGGGCCAAGGCAGATCATGGAATAAGAAAGGGGTAATTGTGAACACTTGATCAGTATGAAATTGGTGTTGTTTTAAACAACTGTGCTTGTGGTAATTTGCTAGAACAACAATAGGAAACCAACACATGGATATATTAGGGAGGACAAAGGCTAAAAATTAAAGTATGTAAGTATCCATCTCAAGAAGTTAGGCAAGTGGCTGCAAGTTAAATCTAACGAAAGTAGAAAGTATTAAATACTAAAGGTAGGGGATCCCTGGGTGGCTCAGGGGTTGAGCGCCTGCCTTTGGCCTGGGGCATGATTCTGGAGTCCCGGGATCGAGTCTCACGTCGGGCTCCCTGCATGGAGCCTGCTTCTCCCTCCGCCTGTGTCTCTGCCTCTGTCTCTCTCTCTGTGTCTCTTGAATAAATAAATAAATAAATAAAATCTTTAAATAAATAAGTTAATAAATACTAAAGGTAAAGGAATATACAAGTGGATACAAAGATTATGACTAATATCTAATACTTTTGAACTTGTAGATAAATTGGACAGATTCTTAAACCATGCACACAATTTATTGAACAAGATGTAAGAAGAAATAAGAAATCTGATTTTCTATAGATGCTGGATTTGTTATTAAAACTATTCCCACAAACTAAAGCTCAATCCCATATGGCTTCATTAGTGAATTCTTTCAAATGTTTAGATAAGAAATAAAGAAGCTACTTTACAGAAACATTTCCAGAGGATATAGGCTGAGGGAATATTAACCAACTCTTTTTGTAAGTCTAGAATAACCTTAGTACCAACATTTGACAAGGATATTACTAGGAAAAATTGTGTCATTATATCTTATGAATATAGATTCAAATACCATAAGCAAAAATGTACCAGATTAGTCCTAGTAATAAAGAAGATAATACATAGTGGCCTACAGGTTTTATTCTAGACCTATGAATTGTTTACCTTTGCAAAATCAATCGGTTTAATTCACCATGTTAACGGGAAACAAGAAAAATCTGTGTAGATGCAGGAAAAACATTGATAAAAGTCAAAACCATTACATGTTAATAATTCTTAAAACTCTAGGACTATAAGGGAATTTCCTTAATCTGAAAAGGGTGTCTATAGAAAAATAAAAACCCCCAACAAACATATGCAAAGTCCCCATTGTGATATTAGGTTAAAACAAAAGGCTCTTTTTTTAATAATAAATTTTTTTATTGGTGTTCAGTTTGCCAACATATAGAATAACACCCAGTGCTCATCCCGTCAAGTGCCCCCCTCAGTGCCCGCCACCCAGTCACCCCCTACCCTCCTCCCCTTCCACCACCCCTAGTTCGTTTCCCAGAGTTAGGAGTCTCTCATGTTCTGTCTCCCTCTCTGGTATTTCCCACTCATTTTTTCTTCTTTCCCCTCTATTCCCTTTCACTATTATTTATATTCCCCAAATGAATGAGACCATATAATGTTTGTCCTTCTCCGATTGACATATTTCACTCAGCATAATACCCTCCAGGTCCATCCACGTTGAAGCAAATGGTGGGTATTTGTCGTTTCTAATGGCTGAGGAATATTCCATTGTATACTCAGACCACAGCTTCTTTATCCATTCATCTTTCGATGGACACTGAGGCTCCTTCCACAGTGTGGCTATTCTGGACATTGCTGCTAGAAACTTCGGGGTGCAAGTGTCCCGGCGTTTCATTGCATCTGTATCTTTGGGGTAAATCCCCAGCAGTGCAATTGCTGGGTCATAGGGCAGATCTATTTTTAACTAAAAGGCTCTTAGCACTAGTTCTATTTAACACTTTACTGACGATCTTAGTGCAAAAAGCAAGGAAAATAAATAAACCTCATGAGCTTTGGAAAAAAGAAATAAATACTATTTTTTGCAGGTGATAGGATTATGTATGCAGGAAATCTGCTAAAAAATCCTATCTTCAGACAAATTCTTAGAATTAAGAGAATTTGGAAGTGATCCTAAGTGCAAGGTCTATATTGATAATAAAGCAATGGTATTGTGTGTAGTAATAACAAATGATTAGGAAAAAATGTCATTAAGGAGATTATTTAAGAATATCCAGTAATGAGGGACACCTGGGGGGCTCAGTGGTTGAGTGTCTGCCTTCGGCCCAGGGTGTGATCCCAGGGTCGTGGGATCGAGTCCCTCATTGGGCTGCTGCAGGGAGCCTGCTTCTCCCTCTGCCTGTGTCTCTGCCTCTCTCTCTCTGTGTCTCTAATGAATAAATAAATAAAATCTTAAAAAAAAAACCTATTATATGAAAACTCTATCATCTGAGCAATACTACTCCTGGATAAAAGCCAACCCAAAAGTTGAGACTTTTGTACATGAATAGAATACATATGTATATTGTACCGTAAGGACAAAACAAAATAGCATACAGCAGTGCAAGTGAACCAACTACAAAAACCTGTGACCGCCTGTCGAGCAAAATAATTGAGACACAAAAGAGTATGTAATTTCTATAGTTTATGATTCCATATGGTGTCCACTGGGGACCATTACTGGGTTAAGTTGAGAGCACTGCATCATTGGATGTTGAGTAGCCTCACCAAGATGATATATTCTGATTTATTAGCTCCCTGGCTGTCTGCACTTGAGCTACGTTGCTCTTCCTTCTTTTTCTTAAAGGGGTGAAGGTTTATGTGTCCCAACACCTTCACACATGCTTTTCATTGTACTTGGAACACTTTTTTCCACTCCTCTTTCCTTGCCTGACTTCTGTCCTTTATATCATAGCATAAATAGAATTTCCTTAAGAAAGGCCTCAAGTAAAAAAAAAAAAAAAAGTCCTCAAGAAATCCCAGTCTAAATTAAGTAAGCACTGTTATTGTCTCCTGACACCTTCTAGCATTTCTTTGTAGTATTTATCACTGGTTTTGAGTCTTCATTTTGATAATTATTTGTTCACTTCCATTTTATCCCCTGGACCGTGTTCCATCAGGGCAGGACCACTTACATTCTTACACTGTTCTATCTCAGAGCTTATTTTGGTGGATTCTAAATATATTTGGAAAGTGAATGATCGATTGACGAAACGAATGTAAGAGGGAAGGTCTTAAGTGGATAGTTTCTGGCATCATAGAGACCAAAGTTAATATCTTGCCTCCATCAATTACCAGCTGTCTAACGTTGGGCAAGTCCTTTTAACTCTGATTCTCTATTTCCTTATTTACACGATAGGGGAAGCAGACCTTTTCTCAATAACTTGCCCTATTTTCTATCTTATTTCCGGCTCATGTTCCACAATCCGTGTCTTTTAGTCATCACTGATCTTTGTCTTTTGCAACTACCCGCGACCTTGTTGGTGGTCAAACAATCCAGAACTTAATTTTACATGAACTCTGCAATAGTCTAAAATCGACAAGAGCAAAATGAAAAAATAAAATCAACAAATGTCAGAGCCCCAGCCCTACACTAAGCATCCATTTGATGCTTATAATAAGTACACTGTAGTACTCGTTATTAAAAAGCTGTTTACAGAGACCACAGAATCCCCTAATTTTAGAAAAAGAAAGGTTCTTAAAGATCATCTAGTTCACTTCCTTATCACACACATCAGGCAACTGTGTATTAAAAACAGGGGGGTAGGACTTCTCCTGGGCTTTAGTACTAGTCGTCACACAAATGCTCTGGGTCTGCTTAACATAGTCCTTCAACAGTCCTGGAATAAGCCAGCTTCCCTCAGCAGAGTAATCATTAAGGGATCAGGGGAAGGAAAAAGAGAAATCCAGCATGTAATGTGGATGCCACTTTCAAAGCAAGTAGCTCTGTCCAGTTAGCAACTTAGAGGGACAGTTTTATTTTTTTTTATTTCTTTTTATTGGTGTTCAATTTGCCAACATATAGCATAACACCCAGTGCTCATCCCATCAAATGCTCCCCTCAGTGCCTGTCACCCAGTCACCCCCACCCCCCGTCCTCCTCCCCTTCCACCACCCCTAGTTTCTTTCCCAGAGTTAGGAGTCTCTCATGTTCTGTCTCCCTTTCTGATATTTCCCACACCTTTCTTCTCCCTTCCCTTATATTCCCTTTCACTATTATTTATATTCCCCAAATGAATGAGACCATATAATGTTTGTCCTTCTCCGACTGACTTACTTCACTCAGCATAATACCCTCCAGTTCCATCCACGTTGAAGCCAATGGTGGGTATTTGTCGTTTCTAATGGCTGAGGAATATTCCATCGTATACATAGACCACAGCTTCTTTATCCATTCATCTTTCCATGGACACCGAGGCTCCTTCCACAGTTTGACTATTGTGGCCATTGCTGCTAGAAACATCGGGGTGCAGGTGTCCCGGCATTTCACTGCATTTGTATCTTGGGGGTAAATCCCCAGCAGTGCAATTGCTGGGTCGTAGGGCAGGTCTATTTGTAACTCTTTGAGGAACCTCCACACAGTTTTCCAGAGTGGCCGCACCAGTTCACACTCACACCAACAGTGCAAGAGGGTTCCCCCTTCTCCACATCCTCTCCAATATTTGTGGTTTCCTGCCTTGTTAATTTTCCCCATTCTCACTGGTGTGAGGTGGTATCTCACTGTGGTTTTGATTTGTATTTCCCTGATGGCAAGTGATGCAGAGCATTTTCTCATGTGCATGTTGGCCATGTCTATGTCTTCCTCTGTGAGATTTCTCTTCATGTCTTTTGCCCATTTCATGATTGGATTCTTTGTTTCTTTGGTGTTGAGTTTAATAAGTTCTTTATAGATCTTGGAAACTAGCCCTTTATCTGATACGTCATTTGCAAATATCTTCTCCCATTCTGTAGGGTGTCTTTGAGTTTTGTTGACTGCGTCCTTTGCTGTGCAAAAGCTTCTTATCTTGATGAAGTCCCAATAGTTCATTTTTGCTTTTGTTTCTCTTGCCTTCATGGATGTATCTTGCCAGAAGTTGCTGTGGCCAAGTTCAAAAAGGGTGTTGCCTGTGTTCTCCTCTAGGATTTTGATGGGACAGTTTTCAATTTTGCTCTTATAGACAGACATTCAAGAGGGCCAGATGTAGCTTCCCAACGGACCAAAGGAATGATGATAACTTTACACTTAATTGAGACACTTCATTCAGAACTGCAAAACATTAACCTCATCAGACTCCAAGAAGACAAAAAACGATGAACTTATTAAAAACACCCATTTACACATTTTTGTTATTTATCACTTTTTATTAAGGTGTAACATTAATGCACCATTTTAAAGTTTACACTCCAGGGACATTTAGACCATCCACAAGGTCGTGCAACCACCGACTTTACCTAGTTCTAAAACATGTCATCACTTCAAGAGGAAACCCTGCACCCACTAAGCAGTTACTCCCTACATGTATTTTAACGTAAGAATAAATTTAAATATGTGCTTAGTGCGTATCCTCTGGTGTGCATTTAGGAGGAGACAAAACTAGCTTGAGATCTTTGAAATGGTTGCAACAGAATCCCTTTTACTGTTGCCGTTGCCCATGACCCTTTTATGAACTCTTTTATATGTGTCTTTAGAGTTGGGTTTCCTTTTTTTTGTTTTTGTTTTTTTTAAGATTTTATTTATTTATTCATGAGAGACGCAGAGAGGGAGGCAGAGACACAGGCAGAGGGAGAAGCAGGCTCCATGCAGGGAGCCTAGAGTTGGGTTTCATTTGGACAAGATAACTAATCAAGGAGTGACTAAATGAAAAAGAATAGCGCCTCAAAGCATTGAGTTTCTCACAATGAACACATTTTAGGAAATTCAAATATTTTCAGAGCTCTCTAGTTTGCAGTGCTTTAGAAAACACTCAGTATACAGCTATCCACACAGACACAGGCATACACATCCCTCCAACCCCTACCTAGATGGGCACTTTGATTTCCCTGTGAATGTCCGAGTTTTAGCAGGAGAAAGGAGCCTCTATTAGCTTTAGCTAGTGAAGCATCTCCTTTTGTTAACTGGCAAAGCCTTGGATCTGGAAGCTCAGAAAATCCCACCACAGTGGGGACTAAACAGCTTAGTAATTGGTAATGGCCCTTGGTGTTGTATGTATAGCAAGAGGACGTGTTAGCCATAAGGGACGTTTCCCTTTTGGGAACAAAAGGGTGCAAAGTGAAAAATGCAGTCACGTTTATTTACACTCAGCCCTCTCTACTGATCTCAGCAGTTTGTGGAATAATCACCACATGGCCGGATCCTGCTCTCCTGGTAGAGACTGAAGCAGGCTGTGCAGATCATTCATTCTTAATTCCTCCCTCACTCTTGCGGACGCCCCCTTTCCATTTCCATTCTTCCAGCCAGTCCCCACCTAGACTGCTTCCGTTTCGAAGCAAATGCATATGTATCGTGGGGTGTATTTGGAGCACCAGATCAATGCCTTCTGTTTTCGAGCCTTACAGAAATGTAGCTAATTTTAACATCCTCCCCCTGAGAGTAGGGTACAGGAGTGGAGAACTTGAGAATGTATTTTTATCTTACGTGATTTAGATTTACCTTTACTCTTGGAACTGAGCTATTGGAACATATTACTTATAAAGGGACTCCATTGTACTAGTCATCAGTGGGATTGTACTAGTCATCAGTGGGATTGAATGTATGTCTGAGTTTGTCAAATACGAGGGAGCCATTCCAGAGAAGCCCAGAATCCTAGCACTAGCAGGGATCTCTTCAGTGCTTCAAATCCAACCTTGTCATTTGCTATTTGAGGAAACCAAAATGCCTAGCAAGGGAGGGAGTGGGTCAAGCTCATATAGGAAGTTCAGGGTCAGAGCTGAACAAATAATCTCTTCTTTGGGAAATTAGAATTGGCTAAAGAACCTGAGCGGATTATCTGTGGGGAGCCCAACTGACTAAATGATGGTATAAAATGCTTGCAAAGCACCTATGAGAAGGCAGGCACTCTTTTTTTTTTTTTTTTTTTAAGTGTTTTTGCATAAATGAATGTGATTCCTCTTCACCTCAACCTGGTAAAAGTTAAGTGTCTTTAGGGACGCAGATAGAAGCAACAGATATAGGATTTCAGCCCAGGGATCCTGGCTCCAGAGTCCAGGCTCTTCATTACTGGGAAAAGCCCAGTTAGACTTGGGAGCAGGCATGTGCGAACGGGTACAGCAGTCCACAGAGACCAGAACAAGGCCCACATGGAGAGACAAGAGCAGAGGAGAGACAGTGTGGCCTCAGCAAAAGAAGATGAAAGGGTATATCATTGGGGTGGAGCGAGGGAGAAAAGGATGGTGTGTGGGAAGGAAAGATGGACTCAAGTGGCCTGATCCTTTTCTACTTCCTGTGAAGTCTCGGTTTATTTCCTGTAGTGATTTCTAGGAGATTGTCCTGTATCCTTATAATAAATCTGGTTTTTTCCTGTGATCTTCTTGGATAGACTTCTGTTACTAGCTCTTGGCAACTGAATAATCTTTAAACAGTGTGTCTTTTCACCAGAAGGCTGATTTCCATATGTCTTTGAGGAAGGCTGAAGAGTAAAAGCTGTGTCTCCGCGCCCCCCCCCACCTCGCACTCTTGTGCTTCACTCCAACCACTTTCCCTTTCACTCCCAGCTCCCCACCCCCGCTCTGAGGCCACCCTCCTGTCCACCACAGCTGTCCCCTCCTAGACTTCAACCTGATGCCCTGTGCCACCCCCCTCATCTTCTCCCCTCCATTGGCCCTTACGCTACATCTGTAGTCGTCCCTTCCTTTGCCCACCTCACTGTCGCCAAGTAGTGCAAATGACACTAACAAAGTGGCCACGTAAGGAGAAAAATATTTCCTGTGTCGATACAGCAGTGTCAGTGCCTCTGTATTTTTTGTACAGGGTCTCACGTTAATACCTGTGTATGCGCTCAGCAGTTGAGGATTCGCGCAACACTTTCACATAAGCCCTTGATCAGATTCTCACAGTACATGGATAAGGTAAAGAGGGCTGGTTTTTAAAGTTCCAAAAAAAAATTTTTTTTTGGAATTTTATCCACTTCACTGAAAGCACTTTTGGGGGAAGTGACTATCTTTTACCAATTTCCATAGCTCCCGAAGTGACTGGAGCCTAGTGAGCTTTTCATGTTGTTTAAAAAATGGGAGGTAGGGAAGTAAATGAATGAAGAATGAGTGAACGGATGGCATTATCGAGTGGTTTATTCACATTTCCTGGATGTTGCAAAGCCAAACCAATTGTAGAACCAAAGTGTCTGAGTCCTAGTATAGACTTTTGCCCTATTGTACTGGGCGATCAACACTCAGCATGAATCCTATTTATACAGCTCAAACAAGAAGGAACTTTTAATGCTATCTTAGCTCCATTAATTGGGAAAGACTATCTCCAACTTGATATTTCAAAGGCATTTTTTTCTCAACACTACATATATTTTTAAGGATAATCTGCAGATAGGCATTACAAAGACACAAAAGAGCATAGAGCAGGCATGAATAAAAATAATTGGACATTTTAAAAGCAAACAAACCAGAATTTATACATCTAAATGAGTGCTGTCCTTCTGAGTAGTCCCCCTGGGAAAATACCAACATATTCCAGTGACGGCGCCATTGCTCGAAATGCAGTTGGAACTCTTGTATGGGAAATGACTCTTGAGACTGATGGGAACAACAAACTCAAGGAATTCCATTTTATTTGTTTATATACCCACTTTACATAAAAACGAGTCCCTTTAGACCCATCATCCTACAGAATGCCAGGTAAAATTCTAAGTAGATACATATTAATTTCTCTTAACACATCATGACTTTTCCCTTAATTATAAAATACAGGCTGAAAAATTAATATTTTACATAGGTGGTGCCCATTGTCAGAGGTACTATCATCTAAATTAAAAGTCGGCATTTCAGACACAAGTTAAATATTTTTTATCCTTTTCAACTTATTGTGGTTCCTGTAACCATCTCATCTACGTGACAAGAACACCCAAATGCTAGTTTAGGAACCATGTGCCTTTCCAATGGCTTCCCAGAAATTAACTGTGTCTGCTGTGCTCTTCCAATCTGTTGATAACAGCTGCTTTTAGCTGCTGTGATCTTTAAAATGGGAATAGCTGCAGGAACCATCAAGAATTGTGATCTCCATCATACTTTCTCAAGCGGATTTTAGTCGCATTTGTATTGGAAAGACACCTGGCGCTATGTTCCCTTATATATTTGGTTCCGTATTTTTTTTTTGATCCATTTATTCTAGATTTTTCCTGGCATTTCTATAAGACTTAGAGATTCCTTGGCATTAGGAAGTTCCAACAGTGAAAATCTGCCTGTGAAATATGGTAACAGCGCTGAAGGATGAACACTCAGGCAGCTGTCGAATAGTGGAGAGAAGACATTTAGAACCAGGCAAGTAGTCTGTGAGAACTTGGGCTGATAATTTTCTTTCCTGGAGTCTTCTTCTTAATTTATGGAAGGAGAGGTGTTATATATATTGACCTGGAAGATTTTGTCTGTGAAGATGAGATATCTTTTGCACGATTCCCAGACATATTACGTGGTCCACACGTGGTAGCTGCTACTGTCATCACCATCATCATCATCATCATCATCATCGTCGTCCTCATTATTATTTAAAGGTATTGTGTTGTCCAGGATATACTGAGATAAAGAAAAATAGCCCCCCAAACATCAGTGACTCAAAACATGCATTTCCCACACCACAATCCAATTAGTCACTTGTACTGAGTGACTCAGGGATCTCTGTCACGGCCAAGTTGCCCCACTGCCATCACTGACTGTCCTGTGTCCATATTTGCCCAAAGCTGTGAGACAGGCAGCTTAGAGCAGACACTGCATCACAGTAGAGGTATCAGCATCCCTTCTGCTCCCATTTCCACTAACCAGAACTCCATCATGTGGTCCCCATAGAAACTCTGGAGCCTGGGGAAATGTGCTCTTCCTGCGTGCATAGGAAGAGGCAATGGGGGGGCCGGCTCACAGCATAGTAGTTTCTTTGTCACCCACAGTTTCTTTATATTGATAATAAGTACCTGCTACCATCATAACAACAACCTCACAAGTGTGTTTCCCTGTGTTTGTCCTCTAGACCTTCTGTGGCCTTGCTGTGTAGGGCATCTCTAAGAACACCTTTGCAATCAGGAACCCAGCCCGGATGGCTGAGACTTTGTGAACTGAAAATACTCAGTTTGGTGCTCTAGCTGCCTGAGGTGGACGGAGCACGGAATGTGGGAGTCTGCCCATTGGACAGTCAGACCCCTGCTGTTGGGGCACCTCCAAACATTCCAGCGCAGATGACAGCTTCATCTGGGCCCGTTTGCGCGCCAACTGGGGATCCCTATTCCAGGACAAAGCTCCAAGTGGTATCGTTAGCATTTCTGACTAGAAATAATTAATAACAGGTCAGTTTGTCATAATGAGAAGGAATCCGTGCCACAGCAACAGCTGATACCAGGGAAGAATCATTCACAGAGAAATTCATTAGGAACATTTCCATTCAAAGAAACAATTTATCAAGAACTCCCACCAAAAAGTGAATCCTGCCAAATTAACAATCACTATAAAAAGCACTCTGCTCAAATGGAAGCTGGAGCTCACTTTGAATCTCAATTTATATATAAATTGTCAGGAATGACAGACTGTATCTATTCAAATATAACTGCAACATTAATAGGAATGTCCTAAGCCCTATTCTTTTGTTGCGTGAACCACTGGATTGAAATCGCTCGCTGCTCACCACTGTGTATAAATAAGTATATTAATCATGCAAACCCATAGTTTATGCAGCTCAGCCATTCTCTCGGGTTTACCTTTTTGTTAAATTAGCTAAACAGCAAAATAACTTGCATTTTGGTACGATACTACCCGTGTAGATTGAGGGACGTATAAGAGACGGTGCTGTAAATGTTAAGCTGTGTTAACACTTAGTTTTATTTCCTCTGTATCTCTTAATTCTGCTTGTCGTCCTTTGTCTCTATTGCCACTGACCCAGCTGCTATCATCCTTTACCTGGGCAATAGCAACAACAACAGGTGCACCTGGCTCCCCCTCTATTTTGGCCAGAGCATAAAAGTAATACAGGGTGTGTCACTCTTCTGCTTAAAACCAATAGCTTTTCTTTCATTTAGAATAAATCTAAATTCCCTACCATGACCTCGGGTAGGGATTTGGCTCCTCTGATTTCCCCAACGGGGCCTACTACTTGCACAAATTTGTATCTGTACAAATGTGTGTTCTCCCAGTGTGAGCAGAGGTTCCTTGGGACGCTTTACATTTATACGATCTATACTGCTTTTGCCCAAGCCTTTCTCCACTGTCCCTTTAGAAAGTCCCATCAGAGCTAATTCTTTGGCCATGGAATAAATAGTTTTCATTACTTTATAGTCTTAAATCATTTTCCCTTCTAAAGTATTATTAATTAGCTCAGCTGATTACTGAAAATGCTGACTAATTTGTTGAACATTTGGCTGCGGCAAATAACCTAATTGCAAGTTAAGAATGACCTATGTCGGGATGCCTGGGTGGCTCCGTGGTTGAGCAGCTGCCTTCAGCTCAGGTCGTGAACCCGGGATCCGGGATCAAGTCCCACATCGGGCTCCCTGCGGGGAGCCTGCTTCTCCCTTTGCCTGTGTCTCTGCCTCTCTCTCTCAGTCTGTGTCTCTCATGAATAAATAAATAAATCTTTAAAAAAAAAAAAAAAAAAGAATGACCTATGTCTGGGTAGCCTGGGTGGCTCAGTGGTTTAGCACCGCCTTCAGCCCAGGGCCTGATCCTGGAGACCCGGGATCGAGTCCCATGTCAGGCTCCCTGATGAGGAACCTGCTTCTCCCTCTGCCTATGTCTCTGCCTCTCTCTCTCAAAAAAAAAAAAAAAAAAATGATGGAGAATATTAGTAGAATGTAAATTAATCCCCAAAAGGGATCTCAGACATGACCTGTGCACTTCCAACATTGGTGGAAGAAGTCTACATTTCCAGAGAGGACTGTTTTTTGAAAAGGAGATACCTCTTATGGGCAAATCATTTCTCATCTTTCTGACAAGCACTCTGTTATTACCTTACCACCAGGCCTTCTACTTCCACCTTCAACTTTGGATTTCCTCAGGAGTTTGGGGACAAAAATCATAAAGCCAAGTGGAGGTCACAGTTAGAACTTTTTTTTTTTTTTTTTTTTTAAGATTTTGTTTATTTATTAATGAGAAACAGAAAGAGGCAGAGACATAGGCAGAGACGGAAGCAGGCTCCCTGTGGGGAGCCCGATGTGGGACTCGATCCTAGGACCCCGGGATCACTACCTGAGCCAAAAGCAGACGCTCAACCACTAAGCCACCCAGGCGTCCCACAGTTAGGACTTCTAAATGTCATCCTATCGTCATCCCTCAGCGTTGGCCAGGGCAATGAGTCTCCAGTTCGTACCCCAAAGAGCATAGACAGACATAGGAAATCTGGGTTTCTATTGTCATCAAAACTGGTGCCCATGTCCCATCAGTCTAGTGACGAAATGGTGTGCCAGGAGGACCTTGGAGTGCAATGACTTTCTACCAAGCGCTTTTCAGATCATAGAAAAAAACCACATCTCCTGCTTATTCAGATCTAGCAGAATGTTTCTTTAGTTTTAATGTAGGCAACACTTAGAGGGCCCACACTGCTTATCAAAGACTCCCCAAGAGTATTATTAAATGGATCATTCACAGCAGCTCTAATGTCAAGACAAGCAAGATGCTATGCACACTTACCAATCTGTCTTTGACAGCTCTCAGACAGTCCTCACGGCATCTCTGTGTGACTTCTGGGCTCTTAACAAGCTCTTCTGCTACATTCATCTACTTAGCTTTCAGCTCTGCTAGTTTCTCCGTCGGAGTCAGCAGTCGCACATGTGCCTTGCCTGTTCATTATGTCACCTTCCCCAAAGACTCACATGGGCCTAAAAAAGAAAGACACATTGGACAGGCAGTAGGTTTAAGGGTGACTTCCTTGACTGAGAATCCATCCCACTACGTCAGAATGAGTAATGGTGATCTCTTGAAATAGCATCTGCTGCTTTTTACACACTGGGTTTACAAGCTCCCCTCAAATGCTAGGGCACTAGTAGGAAGTTAGAAACCATTAGGATTAATTGAGTGACTCCGTGAGAAAATAAAAACAGTAGAGCAGCCCGGGTGGCTCAGTGGTTTAGCACCGCCTTCCGCCCAGGGCGTGATCCTGGAGACCCGGGATCGAGTCCCACATCGGGTTCTCTGCATGGCGCCTGCTGTGTCTCTGCCTTTCTCTCTCTCTCTCATAAATAAATAAAATCTTAAAAAAAATGTCTTTAGAAAAAAAACAACAACAAGTGCTGTCTTGTAGGGAATTTGTGATGTCCAGGAAGCAGCTGGGGGAGAAGACTTATGAAAGGCCAAAGATCGACTTTGATAGTACACTATGACCAAATGCCAGCTCAGCTCTCCTCGGAGGAGTGTGTGTCTTAGTCTTCTTGGGTTCCTGTTACAGAATACCATGGATTGGTTGGCTTAAACAACAGATATTTATTTTCTCAGTTCTGGAAGAAGGAGGTCTCAGGTTCAGGTGCCAACGTGGTCAGTTTCCGGGGAGAGCTCTTTCCTGGTTTATAGGTGATGAGCTGTCTTCCTGCTGTGTGCTCACATGGCCTTTTGGGGGTGAAATGTGCAGAAAGAATGAGGTCCTTCCTGTCTCTTCTTCTAAGGACACTAATCCTATTGGATCAGGGCCCCACCCTTAGGACCTTAATTATCTCCTTATAGATCCTCTTCAAAATATAGTCACACTGGGGGTTAGGGGTACAACTCATGAATTTTAGGAGGACACAATTTAAGCCATAGAGATAGACTTAAGAATTTCCTGGGTAAGTTGGGCTAGGTTACTGTTTCTAAACATCAGTAGGTTTGATTATGTCAATGAGACTGACTCATTGGCCTCAACTACTAATGGAAGTAGATGAGAAGGAAGCCAGGTAAGAAAAGGAATGAAGTGGATGATTTTTTTTAAGACCTAATTTATTTATTTATGAGAGACATAGAGAGAGAGAGAGAGGCAGAGACATAGGCAGAGGGAGAAGCAGGCTCCCTGGGGGAGCCCGATCCTAGGAACCTGTGATCGCACCCTGAGCCACACCCTCAGTTGACTGACGCTCAACTGCTGAGCCACCCAGGTGTCCCGAAGTGGATGAATCTTAGCCTGCAGATGGGAGTCCACTCTTATTTCCCTATTCATTTGGAACCAGGGATATAAAGGTCTCTAAACTCCCACCTCAGTTTCAACCAAGGCCATTCTCATTTGTTTCATTAGATATACGCATGACACAAAATTTGTAGGAACAAAGGGTTCTTCTGTTACTTAAAAAGGTAGTTTGAAATCCATGGGTTCAGAACAGGAGTCTGCAAAATGCTGTTTGTGTTGCCACCTGTTTTTTGCAATTATAATTTTATTGGCAAAGAGCCACACCCATTTGTTCCTGCAGTGTGTATGGCTGCTTTCGTTAGGAGGGCAAATGTGAGTAGATGTGACAGGGACCATATGTGACCCATAAGCTTAAAATATGTACTATCTGGCTCTTCAGAGAAAAATTTTGCTGACCTCTAGTTCAGACGATCTGCTTTAGAAATCCACATTATTAGCTCCTTCATTAACTTCAGGTCTCAGATGTATCTCCTGTCCCCACAGGCTAGATCAAATGTTCCTCTAACGTGCCTCCACATTTACTTGTGCCTATTCCTACCTATCCTATTCTCATGTTGCCTGTTCTTGTAAATGTTCATTTACTTGGTTCATTTGTATGCGTAAATATAACTGGCTTGCACGCAGTGATGATGTCAAGTCTTCTCCACCGTGTCCCCAGTACCTAGCATAGTGTCTGGAACATAAAGTGTTTAATAAATGTTGAATAAATGAATGAATGAGAAATGCATTCAGTATCCATTTCGAACAAGTATTTATTAGTATTTATTACATACCAGGCACTTTTGAAGCCCTAAGGATACAGTAGAAACAAAAGAAACAGAAAACATTGCCCTCATGGAGTTCATATGAGAGTGGGTGTTGAGGGGGAAGCAAATCACAAACGAGTTGACAAAGATTTAAAAACTATGTGTTTGTATATGTTAATTACTAAGGACAGAAACAGAAAACCAGGAAGGGCCAGATGAAATGTTGATGTTGGTGGCATCGGAGGAGTTGGATTACAACTTGAGATCAGGTCAGCTGTGAAGAATTCAACCAGAAAGGAAGGTAACCTTTGAATAAAACCTGATGTTAGTGGACAGTACAGTTTATAAGAATGTATTTATTTTTTTTAAGATTTTATTTATTTATTTGACAGAGAGCAAGTGAGCACAAGCAGGGGGCAGGGCAGAAGGAGAGGGAGAAGGAGCTTCTCCGGCTCAGGAGCCTGAAGCAGGGCTCAACCCAGGACTCCGGGATCATGACCTGAGCCAAAGGCTGATGCTTTAGGGACTGACCCACCCAGGTGTCCTGCTAATAAGACTTTAAGTTGGAGCTAACCCTGTGAGTGAGAGAGAATTCCAGAATCACTGAAGTAGTGCTTGGTAAAACTATATTGTGCACACACCCAAAAGACAGTTGGTTTGCTAACCAGGACCACTCCAACCAAAACATGGAGTGATGCTCAGGGATGCATTGTTATAAAGCAGCTGATATAGTGAGAAGGCAGTGATTGTTTCTTATTTACAGTGATTGGTTATATTAGAATTTTCTTTCTTTTTTTTTAAGATTTTATTTATTTAAGAGAGAGCCTGTGTGCGAGTCAGGGGAGGGGCAGAAGGAGAAGCAGACTAGATTAGAACTAGTGATGTCATTAAGACTGTAAGGAGAGAGCAGCCCCGGTGGCTCAGCGGTTTAGCACCACCTTCAGCCCAGGGTGTGATCCTGGAGACCTGGGATCAAGTCCCACATCGGGCTCCCTGCACGGAGCCTGCTTCTCCCTCTCCCTCTGCCTCTGTCTCTGCCTTTCTCTCTCTGTGTCTCTCGTGAATAAATAAATAAAATCTTTAAAAAAGAAAAATAAAAAAAATAAAAAAAAAAAACTGTAAGGAGAACAGTAGCCAAAGATTGAAAAATTTCCCAGAGCAGAGATTCCCAGGAGCCAAGATTTAGCCAATTAAATAACTCAAATGCATTATAATTTTTTAAAAGTTATTTATATGGGTCCCGCATGATGTATTAGCAAACACATGTCCTCATGATTACTTAGGACAAGACGAACATGAGGATGTTTTATTTCAGGACGCAGTGTTGCAGGTGTTTCCACCTAAATTAGGCCTCCATATGATGTGAGGAATCAGGTCATTTAATTAGAGGTATTTCTATAGAAACAAAAGAAAAACAGGTGCCTGGGAGCATCTAACTCTTGCTTTCCCTTAAGGTGGTGATCTTAGGGTCTTGAGATTGAGCCCTCAGGTCCCCAAGCTCAGTGTGGAGTCTGCTTGAGAGTCTGTCTCACTCCCCTCTGCCCCTTCGCCCCTCTAAAATAAAGAAATAACTCTTAAAAAATAAATTAAAAACCCAAGGTTAATAGTTCAAGCAAATTATAGGTGACATTTCTGAGTCTGGAGTGCAGCCAGTTGCAAAAATTTGTAGATGCTGGGTTCAAAGCATCTCAAGATGGAGTCAGGGCACATTTTCCTGCTTTGCAGAGTGAATGTCTCTGGTGACCATTCTAAGTGCCCATGTAGCGGAAGGCATGAAGATTGTCCACACGTGAGCTGCTGTGACTCCTCTGAGGTTTATATCATGTTGTCCAGCTTTAGCATGCCTGGCGTCAGGGAAAGGGCGGTTAGTTTTAGTTTCATAGCGATTACAAGTCAAAATAGTGGGAGAAAATTGGAAATGTTAGTTTGAAGGGTTCTAGCCAACTATTAAAGGAAACTAGAATTCAGGATCCGGTCCAGCCTATAGGTGGAAAACTCAACCTCAAAGACAATAAACAGCACTAGAACCTGATATCCAGAAAGGTGTATTAGTGAAACAACATTTTTCTCTCTGTAATCATCCACATTTGTGGCAACGATAACCACCGTAAAACTAAATTTGTTTTCAAATCCGATCTACTTTCTTTTTTTTTTTTTAAAGATTTTTTATTTATTTATGATAAGTCACACAGAGAGAGAGGCAGAGAGGCAGAGACACAGGCAGAGGGAGAAGCAGGCTCCATGCAGGGAGCCCAACGTGGGACTCGATCCTGGGTCTCCAGGATCACGCCCTGGGCCAAAGGCAGGCACAAAACCACTGCGCCACCCAGGGATCCCCCCCCCCCCCCAATCTACTTTCAATAAACTTGGCCTGTAGCAAGAATAGTGATTGACCATACAGGCTTTTTGAAGTCTTCTTTGCTAGAACTTTGCCTAAGGGAGCTCAGATTGGACTTTGAAAAGCCTCTGTAGGCTAGGAAGCCAGGCAAAGGACTTGTCCTATTGTGTCCTTTACAAGAAAAGATTCTTATTTATGCAAATACATATATTGTCATGAAAAAATAAGAATGTTTATCTATTTATTTATTTAAAATGAGAATGTTTAATATGAGTTTCTGAATTGGGTAGGGATCAGGGAGGAAGACGAAGATGAATGTTTCAACCTTTGTTGCGAAGATATACTTGACCAAATTGCTGTGAGTTATAGGTTGTATAAAAGAGGAGAGAAAGGGCTTTCTGGGCTTGGGCCTAGTTTGTGCTAAATACACCAAGAAGGTCAGAATGGTTTCTAAACATGGGACCCATTATGCCTCCCTCAGGAAAATAAGAAGAAAATTGAAAAAAATATGTATGATTTCTCCTGTGGCAAAGCTGAGATGGAAAAATGGGTGACCTGACACTGTGGTTCCTATAGGAAAAATGGTAGCAGGTGGTGCCTGGAGCTGTAGCACCACTTCTGGTGTCTCTGTCGAGTTGGCCATCAGGCAACTGAAGGAATTGAAAGACCGGTAGATGCTCCACCATTTGAAACATTGCTGGCCTATAATAAATGGGTTGGTGTTATGTAACAAAATTCCTTTGGTTTGTTGTTAAGTTTATTAATGACACGTCCTGATTTACATTGTGTTAATTTTACTTTCTTGCAAAACACTTGGAAATTAAAATCCTTCTAATTTTTATTGGAAAAGAAAAGAAGTAGAAAAAGGGGTCCTTTAAAGCTGTAAGATAAGACATTAAGGAATTAGCAGTGTTTTAAATGAAGCCATAAAAATTATAGTCCTTTTCATTGTTTCATTCCGTCTCATGTGATTAATTCTTGTTTTTCTTGATCTTGGATTAGCAGCTTTATGAATCAACTGATTTTCCATACAAATTTGAGAATTTTTTTTTTTTTCAGTAGCCTCCAACATGTGTCTCGAGCTCACAACCCTGAGATCAAGAGTTGCATGCCGGAGGGGGCACCTGGGTGGCACAGTTGGTTGGGCACCTGATTCAGATTGGCTCAGGTCCTGATCTCAAGGTCCTGAGTTGGAGCCCTGGGTTGAGCTCTGCACTCAGCGGGGAGTCTGCTTGTCCCTCTCCCTTGGTCCCTCCCCTCACTTGTGCTCTCTCACTATCTTTTGATCTCTCTCAAATGGGTGGATAAAATCTTTAATAAAATAAAATAGGGTTCCTGGGTGGCTTCGTCGGTTAAGTGTCTCCTTTAAGCTCAGGTCATGATCCCAGAGTCCTGGGATCAGCCCCCCATTGGGTTCCCTGTTCCATGGGGAATCTGCTTCTAAGCCTCCCCTCTGCTTGTGCTCTCTCTCTCTTAACCTCCCTCTCTCTTTAAAAAAACAAAACAAAACAAAACAAAAAAAAAACAGGGCAGCCTGGGTGGCTCAGCAGTTTAGCACCACCTTCAGTCCAGGGTGTGATCCTGGAGACCCAGGAACGAGTCCCACATCAGGCTCCCTGAATGGAGCCTGCTTCTCCTTCTGCCTGTGTCTCTGCTTCTCTCTCTCTCTCTCTCTCTCTCTCTCTCTCTATGTGTCTCTCATGAATAAATAAATAAAATCTTAAAAAAAAAAGAAAGCTTAAAAAAAAAAACTACAAAAAAACCCAACAAAAACCAAAACCTAAAACTTTTATAAAAAACAAATGGCCATGATCAAAGGTCTGGTACAAGTTGATACACATACAAAAAAATGATGCAGTTGACTTAATCATCCATTTACCCAAAGTGGCAAAAGATTTCAAAGAAAAATAGAAAGTTACATAGTTGTGAAAGAAACAAAAACTGAAAACCCTTAGCTCTTTTAATATTGAAAAGACTCGGGTTGCTTTGCTAAGTAATGAAAGACCTCGTAAGGACAATGTGAAGCACAGGAAATTATTTTCCTAAGACACAGAATCTTTGTTTCCTAGGCAGCTTACATTAAAGGTAAAGAAAAGCCTTTGCTTGCAATTTCTTATTCAGAGCAGACTAAGGGCAGCCCGGGTGGCTCAGTGGTCTAGCGCCGACTTCAGCCCAGGGCCTGATCCTGGAGACCCAGAATCAAGTCCCACATCAGGCTCCCTCTGCCTGTGTCTTGGCCTCTCTCTCTCTGTCTCTCATGAATAAATAAAATCTTAAAAAAAAAAAAAAAAAAAAAAAGAACAGACTAATAGGGGCACCTGGGTGGCTCACTTGGTCAAGTGTCAGACTCTTGATTTCTTCAACTCAGGTCATGAGTTCAGAGTCCTGAGATCAAGCCTTGCTTTGGGGCTCTGCACTGTGGCCTGGAGCCTGCTTGGGATACTCTCTCTCCCTCTGCCTCTACTCCCCTGCCATCTCCCTACTCACCTGCTCTTTCTCCCTAAAAAAAAAAAAAAAAAAAAAAAAAAAACAGGAGCAGACTAAAAAAACATGTGATTTAAACAGAGAGAAAACTATATTCTAATTCTGTACCCATAATAATACTTTTGATATTAAAGCTTTTTTTATTTTTGATATTAAAGCTTTTTTTTATTTTTTAAACTTAAATGCATTCCAATCTTAGCTTAACCACACATAAAATCCCTTTCTCAATATTCCTTTTCAAAAACCTTCTACAACCTTCTATATCCATTTATGTTTTGTCTTTTTTTCCTTTCTCATTCTGGAATAATTTTACTTCAGGGCAAATTACTTTCTTTTTTGCCTTACCAAACTACAAGAACACCAAAAAACCCTTCGTGTCCTTAATACTTTTTCTTACTCAAAAAACAGATTCTATTTTCCAGGTCTTCTTTAGTCATTTTCTTTCACTCTTATTTCTAGTGGTTTCAATTATATGTATTAATTAGAATTTTTAACCCTTAGAATGCTTCATTCCTGGTGAAAGCTAAAGTAAGCAATTGTGGAGTGGTAAAATTATGAATATGTTTCACAATTTATGTAATATATTCTTCATAGCCAAAGTTTCAGAGGTACAAAATGTGTTTATTAATAGACCCACATATCTTCTTCACTCAGCAAAAATTTTAACAGCCAAGTAGATAGATAAACTCGTGTCTACAATTTATTGTTTAACTAATTTGGATATGATATAGGTATTCAGTGAATATCCATATTTAATTTAACTTGGTATAGACATTTATTTACATTTATTTAAATTACTTTTTTTTTTAAATTACTTTTTTTATAAATTTATTTTTATTGGTGTTCAATTTGCCAACATATAGAATAACACCCAGTGCTCATCCCATCAAGTGCCCCCCTCAGTACCCGTCACCCATTCACCCCCACCCCCTGCCCACCTCCCCTTCCATCACCCCTAGTTTATTTCCCAGAGTTAGGAGTCTCTCATGTTCTGTCTCCCTCTCTGATATGTCCCACTCATTTTTTCTCCTTTCCCTTTTATTCCCGTTCACTATTTTTTATATTCCCCAAATGAATGAGACCACATAATGTTTGTCCTTCTCCGATTGACTTACTTCACTCAGCATAATACCCTCCAGTTCCATCCACGTTGAAGCAAATGGTGGGTATTTGTCGTTTCTAATGGCTGAGGAATATTCCATTGTGTACATAGACCACAGCTTCTTATAACAATCATGCTTGGATTAGACATTAAACAGCTAACCGACATCTTAAGTTATTTTTCTTGAAAAATTTTGAAGATGAGAAGGTGGCATAAATTTGTTTGATTAGTAAACCCAGGTAGAAAAAGTCCTATGTCTGGATTACATTTCGCATTGACAACTCTGAATACATGTCTGTTGTTAGTAAACCAACAAACTTAAACTACCTTTACTTATCAAAGATTATGATTATTAGGTGAACTTGAAAAATATTTGGGCTTCTAGATTTCTGAGAGTATACTTGATTAATAGAAATGCTTAATCTTCTTTAACCCAATTAAATAGAGCTCTTTACAATTGACTCTGGCAACACTATCCAGAGGTAGAAAAATGTCACATATCTATAACATACATATGTAGACATACAAAAATATACAGCAGCCACAGAGATCTTAAAGCTTTTCTTTGAAAATTTTGCCATATCTCAGGGGTACAAAACTCAAAAGAACAGTTGGTTCCAAACTGTGTTTCTGACAGATGGACTAAGTGTACCTGTTCAGATGACTAACATTTTTTACCAAATATTTTCTTTTTTCTTTTTATTTGCATGCTCTAAGGATTCTTTTAGAGCTATTTTTGGAGTCAGTTTGTCTTTTAGAAGCTTCTACACATCAAACAGAGGTAGCATTCTATTGTCTCAGAGATGTTTGGAATTCTTTCTTTTAAGGATGTTGCTTAAGTTGGACTTGCCTACGTATAAAGGTTCCCCAAAGTTGCCACTATAATTCCAAAAGTTCACCCATTTTCCAAAAATACAAGGTATCCAGGTCAACAGTCCAAGTGGAGCCCATCTTTGCCTTTAGATTACCCAAGACCTCTTTGTTATGAGGGGCCCTATTTTCCAACAGCTGTTCCAAAACACAAGGAATCACGTTTTCCCCTCTTTGAAAAGAATGGAGTGACTTCGCCATCATGAAGCTTCACCAAGCAAAAGATGCACAATCAAGTCAGCTCAAAATGCAAAGAGAATGGAGTTCAGATCCAAGAGAGACTTAGTCTCAAATTCCAAGGTCAACAAGAAAGCAGTGAGCTCATTGAGCTCTGGGTATCAGCACTTGTTTGTTCGCTGGCTTCAGAGTCATTGAGGATGTTCTTTGGATCCCACTTCTGATACCATGAAATGTAGCAAAAGTTAATAAATAACAGAAGTGAAACCGATGAATCACTGAAGTCGTCATTAGTAAAAGGTTATTGTGCACACATCAAAAAGACAATTTGCAAACCAGGAGAGCTCAAACCAAAATGTGGAATGAGGCTCCAAGGTATATTGGCATGAAGTAACTCATATACTGAGAGGGCAACGACGCTTCGTTTAATATTAGAATTGTCTTCAAATGCTAGAATTGTCTTCAGATGCTAGGGAACTGGTCAGGGTTACTTCACAGCAACCTTGGGCAAGTTTAAGTTCGCTTCTGATTTCCAGAAGCATAAGGAAGAAATGACTCAGGTCAAATTGCTCTGGCAAAAGGAGCTAAATTAAGCTTTGTTTGTATGACTAAATGGGTTTTTATTTCTCTGCCCAGGGAATTTTTAAGGTAGGTCCCCGTTGTTTTTTATTTTAACGTTGCAAAACAACTTCCAGGTGGGAGAGATCTTGGCACATATATGGAATTGAAAGACATCCAGAAAGCCTGCAGTTATATGATGCTATAATTCTTTAAAAGGAAGAGTGATAGAGAAAGGGACTCAAATGTATCTAGTTTTCAGTGCTTTCAACAAAGAAAATGGATTACAGGGTAAATGGTTACAGATAGCAAATGAAACCTGAACTCAAGCATTGCACCTGAGAATCTACTGGGAATCAGTATACATTGAAATGGTGTTCCAAAGACTTTTGTATATTGTTTTCTTTAAGATTTTATGGGTCTGTAGAAAAGGCATGAAGGAAAAGGGCAGAAATCGGTAAACAGTAGTTCCTAATGATGAACTACATTAACACTGCCCCATATGAACTTCCGTAAGATAACTCAACCTTATGGTTTAAGAGCCAAGTCGAGAGCTGTGGGAGCCAGAAAAGGTAGGCATTCATTCTTAAATTCTTATATTTGTATCATTTACGTTGTGAAGAGGGCTGGAGGGGAGAATAGGCCCTCATGAAGTTTCTCCTCTAATATAACGGAGAACATATGTCCATAGATAATGAAAACATAGGCTTTGATTGAAGAGGTGACGTGAAGTTTCTGAAGTTTCTGAAGACCAGCATTCCTGGCTTCAGAACTGGAGGCTGAAACTCTCTATATGAACTTGGTCATTAATATAGCCAGTCTTTGCCTCAGTGTTTTCAAATGTAAAATGGCAAAAATGCTGCTTCCTAAGTTTATGTAGGATCTTAGAAGGGTGTCTGACACGTGGTAAGCACAATAGTAGTGTTGTTTTCTAACTCCTCATTGACAATATTACTACCGCAGTCTTTATTAAATACCCTGATGGAGGGGCACCCGAATGGCTCAGTGGTTGAGAGTCTGCCTTTGGCTCAGGTCGTGATCCCTGGGTTCTGGGATGGAGTCCCTCATGGGGCTCCCTGGAGGGAGCCTGCTTCTCCCTCTCCCTCTGCCTCTCTTTCTGTGTCTCTCATTAATAAATTAATAAACTCTAAAAAAAAATAGTAAAAGCTCAAGATCAATTTATCAGCAGGTTTGTTTTGCCCAAGGTCTCCCTCTTTCTTGGCTTGCAAATTGCCATCTTCTGGTTGCATCCTCAGCTTCTCACTGTATTGGACTAGGGCCCAACCTAACAGCCTCATTTTAACGTAATCACATCCATAAATTCCTTATGTCCAAATTCAGTCATATTCTGAGGTACTGGGGGTTAGGGCTTCAACATACAAGTTCGGGGGGGTTGACCATTTAGCTCATGACAGAGAAGCTTCATTTCTCAATCTTTTTTGGTGCCTTCCATTCATCTTTCAGACATATAAATGCTACAGCGCTCCAGAGTTCCATCCTTAGATAAAGCCTCTTGTCCATCCACCCTTATTCTGTAGGTGACCTCATCCATCTAGTCCAGTTTTATATTTTTTATTTTTTTTAAGATTTTATTTACTTATTCATGAGAGATACAGAGAGAGCGGCAGAGACACAGGCAGAGAGAGAGGCAGAGAGAGAGAAACAGGCTCCATGCAGGGAGCCTGATACGGGACTCGATCCCGGGTCTCCAGGATCACGCCTTGTGCCGAAGGCAGGCGCCAAACTGCTGAGCGACCCAGGCGTCCCTAGTCCAACTTTTTAAAAGGGCAACTATGTCCATATGACAACCCAAATTACATCTGTACCCTGCACCTCTCCCTGGAACTCTAAGTATCTAATTTTCATATCTATCAGGGTAATTAAATTTATTTTTATTTTTTTTATATTTTAATTATTCTTGAGAGACACACAGAGAGAAGCAGAGACACAGGCAGAGGGAGATGCAGGCTCCCTGCAGGGACCCCGTTGCCAGGACTCAATCCCAGGACCCTGGGATCATGACCCTGTGCCAAAGGCAGACGCTCAGTCACTGAACTACCCAGTCGTCCCTATTTTTTTTTTTTAAGATTTATTTATTTATTAGAGAGAGAGAATGCGGGGGAGGAGCAGAAGGAGAGGGAGAGAATGTCAAGCAGACTCCCTGCCAAGCGTGGAGCCAGACACAGGATCCTGAGATCATGAGCCAGGCGCTCAACTGACTGTGCCACCCAGGCAGCCCCGATCTTGGGCTTTTAGCTTTCGGAGGGTGAAAAAAAATCTATACTGTGTCAGCTACCTACTCTGGTGTCTTACACGGCAGCTCAAGCAAACAGACATAATCAGATGTATTTGTTGTCTCAGAGCCAAAGAGAAAGGAGCTATAGAAATTCAGTGATTATCTGGAAAAAGGCGCTACTGATAGGATTGTATAACTCAGACACCGAGAAAAGCGTGTTGCGATATGGCAGTAGGGAAGTTTTATTTTTTTAAATTTTTAAAAAAGATTTTATTTATTTATTCATTCATGAGAGACAGAGAGAGAGAGGCAGAGACACAGGAAGAGGGAGAAGCAGGCTCCATGCAGGGAGCCCAACGTGGGACTCGATCCCGGGTCTCCAGGATCACGCCCTGGGCTGAGGCAGCGCTAGACCACTGAGCCACCCCTGCTGCCCAGTAGGGAAGTTTTAAGGCAGAATTCTGATTGGAATCCTTGAAGGAGAAAAGCAGAGGTGAGGATTTTGTAGCAGCGAGCGTAGAAGTTTTGCTGTGCATGGAGTTGAGGAACGGGGCTGGAACTGGAACTGGCTGTGGCCTCGCGGGAGGGCTTGGCCACCTGTATGCTGCCAGGTACAGTTCCGCGTGTGGAGTAGGTCCCCAGCATGGCTCGTTTCTGGCTGAGCCACCAGCGAGGTTAAGACAGTTACTGAGATAGAGAACCCTGGAATAGGAATGCATCTCGGAGTCAGGTGATCCCAGGTCCTTCCTCCTGTCCTCCAAAAACGCGCCACTAAATGGGGCTCTGCATATGTGTCTTTTAAGTATAAGAGGATAGGAGTCAGGCCAAGGTAGCTTCTTCATGTTTCCGTGACCGAGTGGAGCCTGGACGTACTGCACAAATTGTTACCCAGTGCAGAACTCAACTGTCTGGAGATCAAACACAAATCTGGCAAATGTTAATGCCATAATTTATTCTTCTCGTACAAATGGGTATACCATCAAGTCCTGTGCACAGAAATTTTAAGACTCCCCCCACCATCCTGCAGAAGGGCCAGTACAATAAACTTAAGTCTCTCCTCCTTGTGTGCAAAGTGCTGTTGTCTTTATGAAAAGGAACCCTGGAATGGAGTTAGGTAATAATAAAAAGTATTTACTTTGTTCAGCTTTATTCTGGAGTCACACGATGCACACTGATCCGTGTTTGCGTTCTGCTTCCCTCCCTCTTTGGATAGGGGACCAGTCTCACGTCCCCTGGTATCTACCCAGGCAGGCGCTGTCCAAAAACCTGATTGACAAATGGTGAAGGAAATGGGAGATGTGCATATTATTTTACCTGGTAATTCCACTCACCCACTTATAAAAATATACACCAATAGTGTAATGAAAAATGTATTAGATTTGTATAGACTATATCTATCTAATATCCATTATGTCCAAAAATTTTTGTTAAGTCCTATTTCTTCAATAACAAAGAAATTCTAGGGGCACCTGGGTGGCTCAGTGGTTGAGCATCTGCCTTTGGCTCAGGTGGTGATCCAGGGGTCCTGGGATCGAGTCCCGCATTGTGCTCCGCACAGGGAGCCTGCTTCTCCCTCTGCCTGTGTCTCTGCCTCTCTCTGTGTGTCTCATGAATAAATAAACTCTTAAAAAAAAAAAAAAGAAATGATTAAATAAATTATGGGATAGTATCTATGTATTGAAATGGCATTTTAAGAGATTTATGTATATGAAAATAATCAAATAGACTGCTGTTTTTATTTGCTTAATAATGCACTAATTTATATTTCATTTTACGTTATTTCTTAGGTTTATTTATTTGAGAGAGCGAGCTTGGGTGAACAGAGGGGGAGGGTCAAAGGAGAGGGAGTGGGAGAGGGAAAGAATCTCAAGCAGGCACCCTGCCGAGCTCAGAGCTTGAGATAGAGTCTGAGATAGTGACCTGAGCCGACTCAAGAGTCAGATGCTTTACTGACCCGCTCAGGTGCCTGCCCCATTTCCTTTTATTTTTTGATGAAAGTAAAATTTACATTTGGTGAAATGCAGATCGTAAGGGTATGATTTGATGAGATATGAAAAGCGTATAAACCCAAGCAGTGATCACCTAAATCAAGACCTATCCCTATCACCATAGAAGTTTTCCTCAGGTTCCCTTCCGGTAACTCTTACAGGCAACCACTTCTATAGTTTCCTTCATCATCAGTTTTTTTTTTTTCTTCTGGAACTGCATTTGAATAGAATCATGCAGCATCTGTTTTGTTTTTATTTGCTTCAAACTTCCTTGTACAACTTTTTAAAAAAGGCTTACCCAGTTCCTGGTGTACACACCGGTTTTCAGAGGGAGAGGGAGAAAAGGGGTATTGAAGTGGGGATTCGAGATTCTGTTTTCTTTGTACTTGTATGTAACTGTTTCAGAAGCATTTGATGAAAGAAAAAGTCATTTATTTCTCCATTGAACTGTCTTGTCACTATTGTTCAAAATCAGTTGACCACGTATGTCGCTCTATTTCTGAATTCCCTATTCTGTTTCATTGATCTGTGTGTCTAACTTTATGCTACTGTAGCACCTTCTTGATTACTGTAGCTTTATAATAAGTCTTGAAATGAGAGTAGTTATTCCTCCAAATTTGTTGTTCTTTTCAGAATTGTCCTACCCATATTATTTGGGTTTTCCATATAAGTTTTAGGGTTACTTTATCAATTTCTACACAGCCCACAGTGTTGGAATTGACATCTTAAAGCTGAATGTTGGATCTTGGTGGGCCTTTCCATTTATTTTCATCTACTCCATTTCTTTCAGTAATGCTTTGTAGTTTTCTTTTAGAGATCTTTCACATCGTTTGTTAAATCTTTTTCTAATTATTTTTTTTAATGTTATTGTAGATGGGTTTTCAAATTTTTACTTTACAATTGTTTGGCTCTAGGCTAGAGAAATACAATTGATTGGTTTTTTTTTTTTTTTTTTGTCTTGTTTTGGTATTTGCTTTGCATCCGGTAATCTTGCTAATTTCACTTATTTTTAGTGACCATTTTATATTCAGTAGAATTTTCATTTTTATTTACTTATTTATTTTTTAGATTTTGTTTTATTTATTCACGAGAGATCCGCAGAGAGAGAGAGAGAGGCAGAAACATAGGTAGAGGGAGAAGCAGGCCCCCCGTGGGGAGCCCGATTCGGGACTCCATCCCAGGGCCCCAGGATCACCACCTGAGCCAAAGACAGACGATCAACCACTGGAGCCACCCAGGTGCCCCTCATTAGAATTTTCTTTTTTTTTTAAATTAATTTATTTTTTTATTGGTGTTCAATTTGCCAACATATAGAATAACACCCAGTGCTCATCCCATCAAGTGTCCTCCTCAGTGCCCATCACCCAGTCACCCCCACCCCCGCCCACCTCCCTTTCTACCACCCCTGGTTCATTTCCCAGAGTTAGGAGTCTTTCATGTTCCTTAGAATTTTCTACATAAACAATCATGGCTGTCAATAATGACACTGTGATCACCTTTTTTATTACTTTAATTTCTTTCCTCTTTTTGGCTTTAAAATTATTTTAAGTTTAAGCTCAGTTCATTAACATATATTATTGTTTTCAGAAGTAGTGATCAGTGATTCACCAGCCCCCCCCCTTTTTTTTACTAGTCTTATACGCAGTGCTTCTTAGATGCTATGCCCTCTAAAAAAAATAAATAAATAAAATAACATTTTCAGGGATTAAGGTTACTGTAATTTAAATTTGTATTTATTTATAGTTTTATTCCATTTTGGTCTATTGTGATCAGAAATTGTGCTTTCGTATTTATGCATTTTATACTTTATAGAGGTATAGAGGTTTTCCATGTGCTCTAACAGGTGATCTTAAAAAACAAAGTCTATTCTTGGCCTTTGTTAGTGTTATTTGGTAATGTGTACTAAGATTATTTTATTGTTTTATATCATATATGATCAAGAATAGTGTTTAAGATTTTTTAAACACCACTTTTTAAAAAATTTACATCAATTAAATTTTTTTTAATTAAAAAATTTCGTCAATCTAGATCTTTCTCTTTATTTACCAACTTTGGAGCTCACTGCCATCCCTTTTAAAGTCCTTATTTTCCAGTATTTGAGCTTTTAATTTTTTTTAAAGATTTTATTTATTTATTCATGAGAGACACAGAGGGAGAGAGAGAGGCAGAGGGAGAAGCAGGCTCCATGCAGGGAGCCCGACGTGGGACTTGATCCCAGGTCTCCAGGATCCTGCCCTGGGCTGAAGGCGGTGCTAAACCGCTGAACCACCGGGGCTGCCCTTAATTTTGTTTTTTGCCTTTGAGTCAGGTATAGCACATCTCTGACTTTTTTGTTTGTCTCTTTTCTCCAGTGTGTATATGAGGAGCATGATTTCTGCACACTTCTATCTCTGAATATAATCTTTTTCCCTCAGTAATGGAATACAACTTGTATATTTAATTCATGGATCACAAAGTTTTATCTTGAAACTGTATAGAAATACCCCTAGCTGCTTCTGGTCGTTTAATATTGTTGAGGCAGAGAGTCAGGCTAGCATAATTTAGGTCCAATTGGGGGCAAACTTTTTTTTTTTTTTTTTTTTTTTTACCTCAAGCATTTCAATTTCAACTTCATGTCAAGATTTGTTTAGGTGTAGACCTTCTTACACTGATCTTGCCCGAAACTTGATTAAATATTTTCAATCTCTGTACTCTGCTTTTATTGCTTTTATGTTGCTTAGTTTTGCGACGTCAAGAAGTTTTCTATCTAGCTTGTGTTTATTTCATTTATTGTTTGTTTATTAATTCCCATTTCAACTCATCCTTTTTTATTTTTTTAAAGATTTATTTATTTATTTGAGAGATAGATATGGGGGAAAGGGCAGAAGTAGAAGAGAATCTTTTTTTTTTAATTTAAATTTATTTTTTATTGGTGTTCAATTTGCCAACATATAGAATAACACCCAGTGCTCATCCCGTCAAGTGCCCCCCTCAGTGCCCATCACCCAGTCACCCCCACCCCCTTCCCCACCTCCTCTTCCCCTACCCCTAGTTCGTTTCCCAGAGTTAGGAGTCTCTCATGTTCTGTCTCCCTTTCTGATATTTCCCACTCATTTTTTCTCCTTTCCCCTTTATGCCCTTTCACTATTTTTTATATTCCCCAAATGAATGAGACCGTATAATGATTGTCCTTCTCTGATTGACTTATTTCACTCAGCATAACACCCTCCAGGTCCCTCCACTTCGAAGCAAATGGTGGGTATTTGTTGTTTCTAATGGCTGAGGAATATTCCATTGTATACATAGACCACATCTTCTTTATCCATCATCTGTCGATGGACACCGAGGCTCCTTCCACAGTTTGGCTATTGTGGACATTGTGCTAGAAACATCGGGGTGCAGGTGTCCCGGCGTTTCATTGCATCTGAATCTTTGGGGTAAATCCCCAGCAGTGCAATTGCTGGGTCGTAGGGCAGGTCTATTTTTAACTCTTTGAGGAACCTCCACACAGTTTTCCAGAGTGGCTGCACCAGTTCACATTCCCACCAACAGTGCAAGAGGGTTCCCCTTTCTCCACATTCTCCAACATGTGTTGTTTCCTGCCTTGTTAATTTTCCCCATTCTCACCAGTGTGAGGTGGTATCTCATTGTGGTTTTGATTTGTATTTCCCTGATGGCAAGTGATGCGGAGCATCTTCTCCTGTGCTTGTTGGCCATGTCTATGTGGTAGAAGAGAATCTTAATTGGCCTCCAAGCTGAGCGTTGAGCCCATGCAGGGCTCCATCTCATGACCCTGAGATCATGACCTGAGCCTTAACCAAGGGTCTGACAGCTAACCGACTGCACCCCTCAGGTGCCCTCTTCACCTTATCCTTTAAAAAAATAAATAAAGTCGAGAATCTGTATAATAGATCAATGTCCTCTGGTCTACATGTCTATTATCTACTCTATCATTTTTTGCCTCTGACCTTTTCTTCTGCATTCAGACTTGAGTATCTCAACCCTGTGTTTGACTGCTATATTTACATGATTGATTCATTCTATTCTTTATTGCCTCAAAAAATTTTCCTGTGTGATAAAGTGATTGTGGCCCAACGTGCTGCTTGTACAGACTCCGTGATTCTGACCAAAGGTCAGTCATTGACAGAGGGAAGAAGAGTCTTTTAGTAGTAAGCACATTTAAGCAGACTCCATTTCATGAGGTAAAACTTGAATAGGTTTTATGGTTTTTAAGTATGAGTCCATCTGGCTTATACATGGTGAAAAATCCTATAAGTGTGATCATTCTTTGCCCATTAATCTTACGTTTTAGTGTTGTTTTGACTTTTTAGGAATTTTAAAAAGCCTTTTCATATACATTTGAGTAAGGTGCCTTAAGAGGCAGCCTCAAATCTGCTAGACAAGTTCCCTGTTTTGAATGCAACTTTAATTATTTCTTTGTATATTATTGAAGTATAGTTAACAGACAATGCTATTTTTATATTAGTTTCAAATGCAGAAAATAGTGATTGGATAACACTATAAATTAAGCTACGCTTAGTGCGGTAAGTGCAGTCACCGTTACCATGCCATGCCATTGCAATATTGTTGATTCTTCCCTAAGTTGCACATTTTATATCTGTGACTTATGCATTCTGTAAGTGGTAATTAGCACTTCTTAATCCCCTTCACCTATTTCAGCCATCTCCCCCAACCCCCTCCCTCTGGCAAAGACCAGTTTGTTGTGTGAATTTATGTTGTTTATATTATGTATTATATTGTCTGTTTCCAGTTGTTGGTTTGCAGGTACCATTACAAACCAGAGGTTCTTTCCCTATCTTTGAATCCTCCCTGCATCATCTAATTCCATTTTTTCTTCTTTCTTAAACTTCATCTTTCACTTCCGTGATTTACTAAAATGTGAATTTACTAAAAGCTGTCTAAAATCTCTCCCTCTATAATTTGCACTTTGAAATTTAAATAAAAAATTTCCATCCTTCTTGCTTCAGAATTTTCACAGGCCCATGCAATGATTATTCATTTTTTCTGTTCCCATATTTTAAGTTTCATGAGGATAAGGATGCTGTCTTTTTAACTGAAGAATAATTGACATATAATATTGTGTGAGTCTCAGGTGTACAGCATAGTGATCTGATATTTATATGCATTATGAAATAAATGATTGCAATAAGTCTAGTTACCATTTTGTCACCATACAAAGTTGTTACACGATATTACGGATTATAAGTACTGTGTTTTGTTCACTACTGTATCCCCATCACCCAGCACCATAGTACATAGCAAACATAGAAGAGCAGGTATAAAATTGCCAGCGCTGGGACACCTGGGTGGCTCTGTGCTTGAGTGTCTGCCTTTGGCTCAGAGCATGATCCTGGGTCCAGGGATCGAGTCCCGCATCGGCCTTCCTGTGAGGAGCCTGTTTCTCCCTCTGTCTATGTCTCTGCCTCTCTCTGTGTGTCTCTCATGAATAAATAAATAAAACCTTTAAAAAAAAATTGCCAGCACTATCTTTCCCCGTTGCAGTGGTAAGTGACACTACAGGTATCTAACTATGTCCAATATACATTTGATATATACCAACAGTGAGAAATAAAACACAGGTACAATAAGCTCGTGAAATATATTTATGAAAGAGAAATAATTACAATAGCCATCTAGATAAGTAGTTAATCCCATTATGGCTAATTCTACAGCATGCTATTCTCACTAGTAGATTTTTATCAACACATTTTGTAAAGTGAACTAGAACTAACTTTATAAATAACAGGTTTGTGTCTGGAAAATTTCCTTCCCCAGCATTCCTACATGTTAATTGTACCACCAGTAAAAATAAATAAAACTGATCTAAGTGAGGAACTATTGGTATATACGCCTTTTTGAACTTGGTTCAGAGGAAGATGTTATTTTAACTGATTAGGGAACTAATGAAGCATTCTTCCTGAAAAGCGGTGTTAATTGGTGATAATCCTCAGAAAGCGCTCTAAAATTTAACAGCTTAAAACCCAATTTTACCGTGCATCATCAAGTATTTTTCACAGTCTTATGTGATACCAAAATAAGGATTACAGGGGCAGAAGAACCCAAATTGTTACGGCATGAGTAATAATGGTATAAGAAAATACTTTAATGAGACCTGCTCCCTTGAGAGCAATGACATTCCTCCCACCAGATTTTACACCATTCATTAGAAATGATTGAAATTTAGAGAGGCTATGATTTACTTGATACTCTGTATTAGAACTCTACACGGGACTCAAGATTTCCCATTTCTATTCAGAGTTCTATCATTAAATCACAAAATTACCTAAAAAATGAGAAATAATAGCTAAATTACAACGTAGTGGTTATAATTTTTGCTACTTAGATGAATAAAATAAATGCACTGTAAATATAACTTGTATCTGATTCTTCATAGAACCCCCAGTGGCTATTAATTCGGTAGGATTCATTTTGACCTTTTTTCATCCAGCCTCATAAGTATTTCCTTCTGTTTTTCAGATACCACCATAAATTTCATTCCACCGCTAGTGAAGGACATTATATTGAAAATTGATAGTAGAACTAAGGGTGATACAGTTGTTTTTTTCTTAAGATATAACTGGCAAGGAAGCCCTAGGAATCGATCCATATTATTATATGATTTAAGTACACTTATAGAAGGGTTCTGGAATTGTAAGATTTTATTGAAATGCAAAGAAAATGGGCCATGTTAGATTTTGTTTCAAGTCACACTTTACCATCTAGAATGTGTGGTGTTGGTTAAGTTACTTAATCTGTCTGAGTCTTAGAGTTTTTCATCCATAGCATGTTAATAGCAGTACCTATTTCATAAAATTGTTGTAGAGCATTATATGTTATAATAAAGGAAGAGCACTTAGCACATACCCGGTATGTAGTCCTATATAAGTGGTAGCTAGGGAAGCCTGGGTAGCTCTGTGGTTCAGCGTCTGCCTTTGGCTCAGGTCATGATCCCAGGGTTCCACACTGGGCTTCCCGCAGGGAGCCTGCTTCTCCCTCTGCCTGTCTCTGCCTCTCTCTCTCTGTGTCTCTCATGAATAAATAAATAAAATCTAAAAAAAAAAAAAAAAATAGTGGTAGCTATTATTACATGCAAAAGGAGAATTTTTCCCATTTCTGTCTAAAACTTCCAATAGTATTAAGACCCTGGCTAGTAGGAGGGACAGAGGCACTCAGGCTTCTGTAAAGGTGAGAGTTTTTATGCATTTTCCTAGAATAACTTCAGAATGAACCTACATATTGAATTTTATCTGAATTGCAAAAACAATAGAATCTTTGTTCTATTGTCAAATCCAATGATAGGAATTTAAGTGGTCTTTCACAAAGATGACACTGGAATTGAAGAAGGATGCTCTTGCCACCCCCCAATGCCAAAGCAAAGAATGTGAAGGCCAAGAAAGTGCTACTGAAAGGCATCCAGTCGTACAAAAAAGATCTGCATATCACCTTACATTCCTTTTGTAATTTTTGTAATTTTTTAATTTTTTTTCTTCATTGTCACTTTATATTCCGATGGTCCAAGACACTGCATCTCCAAAGGCAGCCCTAATATCCTTGAAAGCACCCCCAGGAAAAACAAGCTTGTCTACTATACCATCATCAAGTTGCCCCCACTCCTCATTTAGCCATGAAGAAAAGGTAAGACAGCAGCATACTTGTGTTCATTGTGTATATCAAGGCCAACAAGCTCCAGTGCAAAACGACTGTGAAGAAGCTCTATGACGTTGCCATAGCCAAGGTCAACAATCTGGTTAGGCCCGAAGGAGAGAAGAAGATACATGTTTGAGTGGCTCCTGACTATGATGCTTTGGATATTACCAACAAAATTGGGATCATCTAAACTAAGACCAGCTGGCTAAATCTAAATATAAATGTTTTCACCATAAAAATTAAAAATGGGGGGAACCCTGGGTGGCTCAGCAGTTTAGCGCCTGCCTTCAGCCCAGGGCATGATCCTGGAGTCCCGGGATTGAATCCCATGTCAGGCTCCCTGCATGGAGCCTGCTTCTCTCTCTGCCTGTGTCTCTGCGTTTCTCTCTCTCTCTCTCTCTTTCTCTCTCAAATAAATAAATAAAATCTTAAAAAAATAAAATAAAAAACTGATTTGTTGGGACTGGAATAAACTCCATTAATCTCTGAGACCCAATTAAGAGAAATTTTGAATTATGGAAGCCAGAAAACCCTATGTTGTTTATGGAGTACTCTTTCAAATAGCCTTGTGAATTTCCTTTTAAATCTGTAGGACGTTTCCAGAATGTAGATTATATAATTTTGATACTCCAGAATCATTACTTTGACTTATCTCTTTCATGGCAAACTTCAAAGTAGAAAAAACGTACTTCAGTGTTTTTATTGTGACAAGTTTTTGAAGTTCTTAATAATTAGTTTGCAAGTATAACTCAGGACCTCATGGTTCAAAATGAATTTTATTTGGGCAATTCAAAAAAAATCGCCTAGACTCATATACTTTGTTCCACTTCCAGTAGTTACATCTTAATAATCTAAGCTATCAAACTCCCTCATATGGGTCATTGTAATAAGCTCATAACTCACCTTCCTGCTTTGGCCTTATCAACCTATAGTCAAATCTCCATCAAACTGTCAGTGTGATCCTTATTAAATATAAATGGAAACATTTACATTTCATTGAAATATCTTCAGTATCTTTCCATCACACTTAAAATATAAACTCCATAACCCTGACTATGGCCTACAGGCCCTGAGTGATGAAAATCCTAATAACTACAACTTTGTCTCCTTTCACTTGACCTTTTGAATATGCCAAGCTCTTTTCTGGCTTTAGACACTTTCTGGATGTCATTTCTTTTTTTTTTAATTTTTATTTTCATTTTTAAAATTTTGTTTATTTGAGTGAGAGAGAGAGAGAGAGAGAGAGAGAACAAGAAAGAAGGGAGTGGCAGGCAGAGGGAGAGGCAGAAGCAGATTCCCTGCTGAGCAGGGAGCCCAATGCGGGACTCAATCCCAGGACCCCCGGGATCATGACCTGAGCTGAAGGCAGATGCTCAACCACTGAGCCACCCAGGCACACCTGTTGTTTCTTTTTAAGTCAAAAACCATTTTCATTCATTTACGTATGCAACTATATTTATTGAGTGCCTACGTGTGTATTAGGTTTGATGGTAGTTGATTGAGATATGCTGGAACAAAGGCCTGAGAGTAGGAGAATACATGGCATTTTGGGGGAACCATTTGGGGGCCAGTGCAGCTAGAACAGAGTGAGAAAGGAACAGAGTAGTAGGAAATGTAATAAGAGACCTAACTAATGGAGATAGAAAAGTACTAGGCCGTGTAGGACCTCATTAGGTCATTTTAAGAATTTGAGTTTTTTGTGGCACTGGGTGGCTCAGTCTAGTAAGCAGCTGACTCTTGGTTTTGGCTCAGGTCATGATCTCAGGGTTGTGAAATTGAGCCCTGCATTGGGGTCTAGATAGGGTGTGGAATGGTGTGTGGAGCCTACTTATGATTCTCCTTCCTCCTCTCCCCCCACTGCTTGCTCTCCCTAGCTCTCTCTCAAAAAAAAAAAAAATAAATAAAATAAAAGAATTTTGGGTTTCACTCTGAATGAAGAGGAAGCCACTGGAGGATTTGGAGCAGAGAAGTTACATAATACTATGGATTTCATTCAAGTTTTAGTCTGGCTTCTCTGTAGAGAATGGACTACATGGAGGCAAAGTGCAGACAGGGGAACTGGTTACTAGGCTAGCGCAATAATACAGGCAAAATATGATGGTGGTTTTGTCCAATATAAGGACAGTGGAGGTGTAAGAACTAGTCAGCTTGTGGATGTATTTTGAAAGTAAAAGCAATAGAATTTCTTGTAAGATAGGATGTGAGATGTAAGATTTCTTTTCTTTTTTAAGATTTTCTTTATTCGTGAGAGACAGAGAGAGAGGCAGAGACATAGGCAGAGGTAGAAGCAAGCTCCCCATGGGGAGCCTGATGTGGGACTCGATCCCAGGACCCCGGGATCATGACCTGAGCCGAAGGCAGATGCTCAGCTGCTGAGCCACGCAGGTGCCCCGAGATGTAAGATTTCAAACAAGATTCAAGGATGATCCATGCTTTTCGGTCTGAGCAATTTGAAGGATGGCATGCATCATCATTAACTCCCCATGTTAAGACAGTAGTAGGACTGGGTGCTGAATGAGGGAAGATAATGAGATCAGTTTAGGACCTTTTGAGTTTGAGATGTTTGGTATATAGATAGAGCAGAAAAGAAGTCCAAGAATTGTACCTGTGACACTTCACTGTTGCAACCTTAGGAGAAACCTGGAACTAACAGGACAGAAACAGAGGTATGAGTGAGGTGGGAGGAAAACCAAGAAAGTTTTGTGTCTATCCTGAATGAGAATTCCAGAATGGATATCAAAACGCCAGGAAATGAATTTCAGAGTCAAATGATTTTAGAGACAGAGGAGAGAGGAGGAAAAGGTTGATCGGAGTAGGTTTAAGAGTAATTGGAGAAAAAAGAAATTAGAGACTGGCTACAAGCAATCATTTTGCATACTCTTCTATAAGTGGGAACAGAGACCTGAAACAGGGTGGCGAAAAAGGGGGAAAGAGTGAGGCACTAATTCTAATACATGAGAATGAGCACATCTGTGGGCTACTGGGGAAAGAAGGAACCCTTGTTGATGTATGCAAGGAAGGGACAATTGCTGGAACCATGCACTGAGGGATGAGAAGAAATAGAATTACTTCCCATGGGAAAGAACTGGTTTTAAGGCACAGAGAAAATTCATTTGTTAACACAGACTGAAAGAGGGAGTATATGGGTACAGCAGGAGGGAGGAAGATGGAGTTTCTTTTTTTTTTTTTTTTAAGATTTTATTAGATAGAGAATGCACATAAGCAAGCGAGCAAGGGGAAAGGAGAAGGGGGAAGAAGAAAGAATCTGAAGTAGACTCCAATGCTGAGCCCGGAGCTTCACCCAGGGTTTGATCTCTCAACCCTGAGATCATGACCTGAGCCAAAACCAAGAGTCGGACCCTTAACCCGGCAAGCCACCCAGGCACCTCAGGTGGAATGGTTTTGATTGAATGTTCTCTTCTAATTTTGGTTTTCATATTTCTCAGTGAAGTAGAAGCAAAGATATCAGCTAGAGTGAGGAAGAGAGTGAATTTGTTGAAGGTTTGGAGGGATAAAAGAAGATATAAATTATTTAGAAGAATGGGAGAGTGAATGGATGAGGGAAATACAGTATGTTGGCTGGGTAGCATGAAGGGCCTGCTTGAGCCGTGGTTCTCAGTGTGTGGTTCCATGACCAGCAGGGTCAGCTTTACCTGAGAATGTGTTAAAAATGCAAATTCTTGGGCCATCTGCCAGACCTAGCAAATATATAATCCTGGGAGTGGGGCCCAGAAATTTGTGTTTTAATAGCCCGCCAGGAGATTCTATTACCTACTAAAGCTTGAGAACCACTGGATTAGAAGAGTAAGTCCTTAAAGTTAAAATGAGACCAATCCATGTGGTTTGTACATTTTTCTCCAAACATGTTCATCGGCATGGTGTAGGAGAGCACAGGCCAAGAGTTGTTTTAACCAAGGCTAAGGTTTCACCAAGCAACACAGTTAAAATGAAAGAAGTACAAGAGAATTAAGAGTGGACGGAAGAAGACACAATGATGTCTTATCAAATTTAAATTGGAAAAGTAATCAAGGGAAACATCAAAGGCGTGAGGAAGAGTGGAAAAGGAAAAGGATCAGAGAGTTGTAGTGGGGCACTGGAGGGGGACAGCTGGAAAGGTAGGAGGAGGTGGCTGTCAGAGAGGGTAAGGTATTTGAGACTATGGAGTTATTAGTCATTGGGTAGGAATATAATGGGGTTCATAAAACCTAATTGTAACTTTTCTAGTACCTGACATTTAAGCAGTACTTATGATCATTGTAACATTAACAGATATAAAAACATTCATTAATTTACTTCTTTTCATATTAAATGTTGAAAATCCAGTGTGTATTTTATACTTTCAGTACATGTCCATGGGGATGAGCGGCATTTGAAACCGTCGCCGCATGTGGCAAGTGATCATCATATAAGGCACTGTGGGCCACAAGTATGATCGTCAGGGCGAGTACTGCAGTAGGTTGGGGGAGGACACCTTTGAAGAAAAGGAGGTTAAAGCTAGGGTGTTGGAAAAGGAGGTTAAAGCTAGGGTGTTGGAAGAATTGTCTAGCACATATTCAAATTGCCCTAGATTGACGCAGGAGTAGTGCTTACAGAGTGTCAGTGAATCACTGTCTAAGGTGAATAGGTTAGGAGATGGCAGCAACCCTGGAGAGGTTGTGGGCACTGTGACACGATCATGTTAGGTTCAAAGCTGCCTTATGGGAGACTGAGAGAGGGAGAATGATCTGGAAGCAGAGATGTGGAACAAGGAGGACACCTACTGCACTTCCAGGCCCAGTGGTAGGATAGGTTTGGAAGAGGAAACAGCCATCACTCGGAAAGTCTGCAGCAGTGTCCTCAGAGGAAGGAAAAAGAAGAGACCGAGTATACACACACCTAGGACAGTTTGGTACCGATGGGCCCGGGAGGCTCAGCAGATGGGTTTTGGGAAGCGAAACGGGGGTGTTAACAAGACCTCCCCAAAATGTAGGGGATGTACAGAGGCTTCATGGGGATTGGTGTGTGCAAGACTAGGGGAGATGGAAGCCTAGGGTTTCTGACATAAATGAGGGAAGGGACTCCATGAGATTGAGGGGATTCAAGGCAGGTGAGCGTGAGTTCCATGGTATAGGGAAGCAGGAGGATCTGGGGTTACGTCTGGGTCTCGGAAGGTAAGAAAGTTATTTTGTGCAAGGCCCTCCGTGTACCCCTGTCAGGGGATGAAGCAGAGTTATTCCAAGGGTGTATAACACTGTCTTTGAAACCCATTGATGGAATTGAGGCCATCCAGGAAAGTGAGCTGTTAGTTCCATTGTGGGGGCCCCAACCTGAACTTGACCTTTGGTAATGAGGAGGTCCAAGGCCCAGGATAACATAATTTTATTCACAGTAAAGAGAGCTACAGATATAGACGTATCTGGAGCAAATGAGGGAATTAAAGAACTCGAAAAATGGAATGCCCATAAATTGAGTTAGGGATATAGATAAAGAACTAAAATCTGGGTCCCGATATTAAGCAATGGCAACATGTTAATTTAGATTTCTTCTGGAGTTTAATTTTGTTGGCAGCAGAGTTCCAGATTTTATTTATTTTATTTTTTTAATTATTTTTATTATTTTTTTAGAGCTCCAGATTTTAAAGGGTGATACTGGCCTCGTTCATTTGACGTTGTGTATCCGTGTTAATTAGAACGGCAGCTTACCCAAGAATGCTCGAAATCATTATTCAGCGCAAGTGGCGGCTGCTGCTGCATTGTGAAAAGTAGTTTGCAGTTGTTCGAATACCCCAAGGGTTCATTCTAGGTTTTCTTCACATATGGCCTTAATCCATAGCTCTGTTCTGACTTCTGAGGGGATGCAAAACACTGTCATTCTTCCACTGCTCTGTGCTTTGAAGGGATTACTGCTTGGTTGATACGCATGAGGCTTAATGACTACAGGGAGTACCAGTGATAGGAGAACATTCTAAGGGCAAAAATAATGATAGTCCTGGACATTCTCCTGATTTTCTGACCTCTTAATTACCAGTTTGACAGAAAATCGGGCCTATGTCAACTGGAATACAATATCGGAGTACAGTAATTTTATTTAAGGATTAGCTTAGGTCCTCACTAAACTTGAAACATAGATTACTTAGGAGAATTTTTAATTGATTACTGTGGGGTTCTTACACGAAAAAGGTTCATAAATTGATCACACAAAATTTAGGCAGTTCTGGATTTTGAAATTCCCATGAACAAAGTCAGATGACCAAATGCAACGTGGGGGATGCTCTTTGAAACTCCTGGTGGAGTATGTTTCTTTTACTTAAAAAAAAATTATTTAGTTAGTTTTTTAAAAGATTATTTACTTATTTATTCATTCACAAGAGACAGACAGAGAGAGAGAGAAAGAGAGGCAGAGACATAGGCAGAGGGAGAAGCAGGCTCTATGCAGGGAGCCCGATGTGGGACTCAATCCCATGACCCTAGGATCACGCCCTGAGCTAAAGGCGGACACTCAACCCTTGAGCCACCCAGGTGCCCCGACTTAATTTTATTTAAATTCAAATAACATATAGTGTAATGTTAGTTTCAGAGGTAGAGGTCAGTGATTCCTCAGTTACACAGAATACCCAGTGCTCATGACATCCCGTGCCCTCCTTAACGTCCTACACCCAGTTACATCATCCACCCACCCATGAAGCTGTAACTTTTTTTTTTTTTAAGATTTATTTATTTACTTATGATAGAGAGAGAGAAAGGCAGAGACACAGGCAGAAGGAGAAGCAGACCCCATGCAGGGAGTCCGACATGGGTCTCGATCCCAGGACTCCAGGATCAGGCCTCTGGCCAAAGGCGGCGCTAAACCACTGAGCCACCCGGGCTGCCCAGTATTTTGTTTTTAAAAATAATTGAGGGATGCCTGAGTGGCTCAGCGGTTGAGTGTCTGTCTTCAGCCCATGGTGGGATCCCGGGGTCCTGGGATCGAGTCCCACAGTGGGCCCCCTGCATGGATTCTGCTTATCCCTCTGCCTGTGTCTCTGCCTCTCTATGTCTCTCATGAACAAATAAATAAAATCTTTAAAAAAACAAAATAAAATAAAGAACTGAGAAAGCACCCATAATAGGAGAAACATAAGGGTTCCACTTTTCTCATCAGTAAATTTTCATGAGCAAAACAAGCCTTGTGTAATATTTGGGATATATAATATGTTCCAAATATTTTTACGTACTCGTGATTTATATTTTATCTTTTCTTACAGCACCTTTTACCCTACAGAAATTTTTAATTTGTACATAATCAAATCCCTTACAGTGTTTTCATTTTGTGTCCTGCTTAATTAAGATCATCCCTAATTAGTAAACTCCCACACACTGTATTTTAAACGATATTATGAGAATATACTATCTTTTCTTCTAGTATTGTTATGATTTTCTTTTTAGACATTATAGTTCTATAACTCTCTTGGAATTATTTTTTCTGTGTGATGTGACATGAGAGTTTCTTTTCCTTTTTCCCAAATCAGTGATTCTCAACTAGGGCAGATTTGGTTCCCCATGGATATGTGGCAATGTCTGGAGACAGTTCTGGTATAACAGCTGGAAGGGGAAATAATAGTGGCATCTAGTAGGTGGGGGCCAGGAATGTTGTTAAATGCATAGTACAAGGCATAATACAGCCTCACACAGCACAAAACTATTCGGTTCAGTGTGTCGACCATGATGAGGTTGAAAATTCCTTTCCTAAATGAATGTCATTGGAGAAAAAAATACTGGATTTTGGACAAAGCAGCTCAGTCTCTTGCTGAAGTAGCTGACAGACCTTCAGATACACTGACTGGCTAAAACCAGGATTCGGCATTTTGACTTTCATCTCTATGACCTAATATGAATAGCTCATATTTTTGTATTTGGGGAAATACGTATTTTCCTATGAAAAGTTGAAAAACGGTGGACTCCTGTGGATGTGTGTAGGGTGCCAGCTTTCTGCAAGAGTTCAGATGCACCCCTCTGAAACCATGCCGTAAGGCCCCTCTATCCTATCATTGTTGCTGGCTCTATACTATCTTCCCGGTAGCATGTATGATGGGGAAATTGAACAACATATGTTCAAGTTGTTTTTGTTTCTTCTTTTTTTCTTGTTATTCTGAGTCATTTTCCAGTTTCATACTCTATGTCAAAAATCAACTACACTGGAAATCATTTAGACTCCAAAGCCAGGATAAAATAAAAACAATATTCCGGAATGAGGCATTCGTTGACTTTATTGTACAAAGGAGGTGTTATAGACTGTAACCATTTATCTTCTTCTGGGGTGATCTTGTCCTTCATTTTGGACCTGGATCAATGTTGTTTCCTGTTGTTGCTAGTGACCTTTCTTAAGTACACATTCTAGTAAATCTGTAAAACATAACAGGAGTCTCCTGTTAACATATCATTCCCCATGGCTATGACCCATAAGACATTTTAGTTTTTAACAAAGGAAAAACATTAAATGAACTATAAAGTTAGGGTGTTTTATTTATTCTACCAAAACTCAACAGATTAAAAGTTCTGTTATCAGTTTTGGCTATTAGCTATATACATGAGTGACCTTAGAATATTACATTAAAAAAAAAAGAATACTACATAAACTATGGCCTGATATATCTGGGAAAAATACACTGTAGTCATTGTTTCTCAATGTCAAAATGTAGTAGTCTTTCTAAATCTGAACTCTTAAATGATAGAAACAGAATTTGTTACGAGGATTGGTGAAGACCTACTGTCCTTGAAAACTTCACTGAAGCAAATTTGACTAAACTGCATTTCTGAGGTAGTACTGGATACTGTTAATGCCTAAAGCCTGCCGTACCTGTGGACTTCACCGTCACCTTTGTCAAATGCATTGGCAGTGAGGGCTTCCGTGTGGTATTCTTTGGATATGAGGGGAAAATGGGAGGGCAGTTCTGGGACTCTTTAGGCTGCCTGACCAGAACATTCTGTGGTGGGTGGCTAGCTCCCATATAGGTAATAGGTTTCTTCTGTGTATAAACTTGATTTTGCAATATATCCAATACAGTGATGTGCTGATAAATGTTTAATGATACTCTCCAAAGAAACCCCACATCAAACCAAAACCGAAAACCTTGATTTGATTTGCAGCATTTGCTTATTTCCATAGCGTAAATACTATAGACATGGTTGATGTCAAATCACCAAGTTGACTTAACTGAACACAGAGTTGGCAAGAGCTGTACAACAGCTCTCACGAGCTCTTTCACGTTTATTCTAGAATGCTCTTTTTGTCTTCAAAGTATCTGCAGCACTTATCTATGCAAACGTATAGGATAGAGATAGTATTTTGAAGCCTGTTAATGATAGGACCTTTTTGGGATCCCTGGGTGGCGCAGCGGTTTAGCGCCTGCCTTTGGCCCAGGGCGCGATCCTGGAGACCCGTGATCAAATCCCACGTCGGGCTCCCAGTGCATGGGGCCTGCTTCTCCCTCTGCCTCTCTCTCTCTCTCTCTATCATAAATAAATAAATAAAATTAAAAAAAAAAGAATCTTTAAAAAAAAAATGATAGGACCTTTTTCCTTCTCATCCTAAGATGCGCATTTATTCTTAATGCTTTGGGAAGGAGGTTAGAATTGTTGAGAAATAGGAAGCGAAAGAAAATTTTGATATTCAGATTTTAATAAAGCAGGAAGCCTAATAGCTTGGAAACCAGTGTTTGTTAAGAAAGAGAACAATTTTATGAATTCCTTCTTTTCTGTCTTTATCATCAAAGGTCATCAGTCCTGACTAAACTAGATTATAAAGTTTTCTGTGTGTTAGTCAAGGTAGGGCAAAGAGGGACATGACAAGGAAGTGGGAAACGCAAAGCCCGAACCCTTCTAGTCCTGTGGAATTATAGGAGAAACGGAGAGGATAGAATCTGAACAGAGAGTAGTCATCATGGTCTTTCCCCCTCATTCTTTAGGCCACAGGTGAGGATGGAGAGGATGTGATTCAGAAATATCTAGATAATTTCAAAGGAATACTAAAGTCAGAGAAGTTTAGCCCTATGTTCTTCCCTGAAAATCAGTTTTTCTGTAGACTGGCACTGGCCTCATTTAGAGGGAGGTTGCAAGGGAAAAAAAGCTTGTGATGTAATATGGTTAGGAATTGGAGTCCTCCTGATGGAGAAGGCATGTGGAACTGAATTTCCCTGGAGAGTATCAAAGTGATAAGTAAGGATGCTTCCTAGAGAGTGTGCAAGAGAAGGCCCCAAAGGTGGGGGCGAGGTGGCCCAAAGCTGAGTGCTGCAGGGCTGACTGGGCCAGAGTGCCAACCCTAACTCAGGGTCTGAGCCCTCTGTACAAACAGAGATGCGGACCAGTTACGAAAGTAGAAATGGTCACTGAGAACCAAAATACCAGCCAACAGGACGCAGGTTTTGAAATTGGAGGACAGCAAGATACTACCTGTTAAAGGAAGCAAGACTTGTGGTTGGGGGTAAACAGAGAAGTTACAGAACAGTGTAAGGCTTTGCCCATGACAGTGTGAGGCTCACCTGTTTGCATTCCCCAAGTTATGGACGATTTCCTTCCTTTTTTTTGGCTACCCAGGCACTGTAATTGGGTGATTCAATCCATATAAAATTGCCTCTTTGGCAAGATCAGGGAAAGGGACTGGTTACCCTGAATGTCGCGGGCCAAAGGAAACACACAAATATGCTACTTTGCACAGAAAAGGTGATAGATGAAGCTGGCCTAGGGTCATGGATGACAAACCAGAGGCCTACAGAAGCCAGTGCCTTAGGAAATATCAAAAGATGTGTTATCTCTAAAATCTGCTTTGGAGTTAGGGGAATGTTATGTAAGAGGCCTTGTCACAAGTGCTCTAAGGCCACAATCAAAGCCACCATGCTCACACCACCATGCCATTTGCCATAGGAAGGCAGGATTTTGATATAAAACTGCTCTCCCTGAATCAGCCTATCTGGTCCTCTAGTCTCTTGGTCGTTTTCTGTTCTTCCTCTCCCCCATTGTTTTATTCCGCTCTCTCCCCCACCCAGGGGGTCGGTTCCCCTGACCCACAAAGCCCAGTGGGTGGTGACCACTATTTATATATGTGTACATACCACGGCGAGATCTGCTAGCATAAAGGCTCAGTTATCGCAACATTAGACAAAGAGCAAAGGCAGCCCTTGCTGAGAAGGAGTGAGGCACTGCCTAGAGTTTCAAAGCAGCTGAGATCAGAGGGACAGGAGGGGAGGGGCAAAGAAAAGAGAAAGATTGCCAGGCAGAAAGAAATTCTAGGTCTAGTAAGAGAACAAATGCTCAAGAGAAGCCTAGTAGCTAGTACCCAAAGGGGGCAAGCATGACACTGCCCGTCGCCTCCAGTCCCGCACGTTGCCCATGTGTCAGTGTCATGCCAGCTGTTGCTTCTTGGGTTTTAAAACCTTTTCCTTGTCCCTTGCCAGGGGTGCTAAACCAACTGTCCTCATTTACTCTGCCGCCCCCACCCCTTGTTCCAGTCCATCGTTCCCAGTAGCCTCACACTTGGCTCTTGTGTCTGTCCCCAGATGCTCCACTTGCTGCTCCCACTCCAATCCTGACCTCTATTCTAAAGGTTACCTCTTTAACTCCTCATGGTTCTAGATTTGCTTGATAGAACACTGAGAATAAGGTGCTACTTCGAGGCAAATCATCCGCATGGTCATCCGCAGCGTGATGTAATCTAATTTTCCCCTGCAACGCTGAGAGAGTCCAGCGTGCGATAACACACCAACCCAGCATTAGGGAAAGATCAAGAAATACTTGCTGTGTATTAAGAATTAAACAGTGGGCTCGTTCCCGTGCAAAAACCAAGAGAATTCACTTCCACCGAGCTATCAGTTTAATTGCACAAGCACCTGCATTCAGTTCTCTGTAACGATTACAACTGTGGAGGGTGTTACAGAGCATGGGGGTGGCGAATAGAACATATAGATTAACCTTGTTCAGAAAGGTCAGAGAATACTTCCTGAAGAAAGGGATGTTTTGGATGAGTTTGGGTTGTGTTTTTTTTTTTTAGGTTTTATCTATCATCCATCTATCTCTATCTATCTATCTATCTATCTATCTATCTATCTATCTATCTATCATGTCAGCACATGTACAGGTGGGGGGTGTGCGTCAAGGGAGAGGAGAGGTGGAGAGGGAGGAGAGAGAGGGGCAAGCAGACTCCTCTTGCAGAGCACAGAGCCCTCAGGACCTTGAGATCATGACCTGAACCCAAATCAAGAGTCCGAGTCAGACACTTTACTGACCAAGGCACCCAAGTGCCCTTGGGTGAATCTTAAATGAGTGAGTTTTCTCTGCAAGGCTTTTCTACATTCTGTTGTCCTGGGAAATTTTTCCTTCCAGGTCGTTGAGTAGCTGGTCTCTTCCCAGTTTTCATCTTTTAGTTAACATGTTGCATTTCTAGGGGGGCCTATTGCGATTACTTTTCCTAAATTAGGTCCCCCCTAGTGTACTTGCCTTCACAACATTTGCTTGTTTATTTGTTCGCTATTACCTCCCCAACTCTAATGTAGGCTCCATGAGGACACGGATCTAGTTTCTCCTCTTCACCAGTGTTTGTGCCATACCTTAGGCACTTGATAAGTGCTTGCTCTGTAAATGCATAAAGCATCACTGAAACAGGGCGTGCAACGCAGGAGATGGTCATGAGCTTGGCATCTGGGACAGGAAGAGGGCAGAATATAAGGGATGTCCATGTCAGACTAAATAATTTCTCCTGTAGATTATAAAGAATCCCTGAGTGCTTTTAAGCTGCTGATAAAATGAGAATCATACTTAAGGAAGGGCACTTTGTTTTTGTCTTTTTGTTTTGTTTTGTTTTTGGTTTATTTTATTTTATTTATTCATGAGAGACACAGAGAGAGGCAGAGGGAGAAGCAGGCTCCCTGCAGGGAGCCTGATGCAGGACTCGATCCCAGGACCCAGGGATCATGCCCTGAGCCAAAGGCAGGCGCTCAACCACTGAGCCACCCAGGTCCCCAAAGAAAAGGCACTTTTGGCAGCAGGAAGGGGCATATGATAAAGGCTGGGTCTGGAGGAACAAGATGCAGTTTATTTATTTCTCTGGACTAGGCTTTGAATCTCCCTTTGGAAGCTCCTCCAGGGAAATTGGGCAATCAATCCCTCTTTTCCAGTGGCTTCTTAAGCACTCACTGACTTTGTTGTTGACTATATGTATTTCAATTATGACTGAAGCATTATTATTACAGTTTATTAATTTTTTGAAATTTCTCCTAGTTATACATTCAGAAATAAGTGTGTATGTATATATGTGTGTGTGTGTCTATATCATATATAGACACACATATGTAATAAAACATTATCTTCATAAATTTATATATATTTATATAGAGAGAGACACACATATATGAAATAAAACTATCTTCATAAATTTATATATATTTATATAGAGAGACACATATATGTAATGAAACTATCTTCATAAATTTATATATATTTATATATACATATATAGACATACATATGTAGTAAAACATTATCCCCATAAATTATTTTATTTTATTTATTTATTTATTTATTTATTTATTTATTTGTTTGTTTATAATAATCAATTTATTTTTTATTGGTGTTCAATTTGCCAACATTCAGAATAACACCCAGTGCTCATCCTGTCAAGGGCCCACCTCAGTGCCTGCCACACAGTCACCCCCACCCTAAATTTTTTTTTTAAGATTTTATTTATTTATTCATGAGAGACACACAGAGAGAGAGAGAGAGAGAGAGAGAGAGAGAGGCAGAGACACAGGCAGAGGGAGAAGCAGGCTCCATGCAGGGTGCCCGACATGGGACTCGATCCCGGGTCTCCAGGATCAGGCCCTGGGCTGAAGGCGGCGCCAAACCGCTGAGCCACCCGGGCTGCCCTATCCCCATAAATTTAAACTCCTTCATTGGAGGGACAATCATGAAACAGAAAAAAGCATTGGAGATCATCTAGTAAATTGCTCGCCAATAGAAATTTACTATAATCCTCATATATAATTTCAAGTTTTCTAGTAGCTACATTAAATGATACAAATAAACAGGTAAAATTAATTTTAGCAATACATCGAAAACACTGCCATTTCAACCAGTAATCAATACAGAGATGCAATGAGATATTTTATATTCTTGTGTGTGTGTCTTCAAAACCTGGTGCGCGTTTCAGAGTTAAGCCCATACCCATTTGCACCAGCCCCATTTCATGGGCTCAGAAGCCACTTGTGGCTTGGGGTTGCCCTAATGGGCGGTACAGAGAAGGCCAAGCCCTCATTGTGGTGATGGGGAAGTAAAGGACTCAGAGTCGGTAGTGAAAGCCCAAAGACACAGTTTTTTTCTCTGCTAATCCTAGCAGCCAGAAGCGTGAGGACAAAGAACCCACGCTGGGCAGTATGTTTCATATTCATAAGGGCATTTCATCTGGCCTTTGACTTTGGCAGGTTCTGAAATGCCCCTGGAGCTTCCTGGCTGACTTCCTTTGAGGCACTCTTTCCAGTGTGACCCCTGATCTTGGATACTGGCTCTCCATCCTGGACGGCTTGGCTAAAGCAGAGCCATCTGTCTGGCAGGTGGTTACTTCTTTGGGTGGCTGCATATCAGCAAGGAAAAGGCAATTCCTTTGGCACTTACTGTCACTCAGGATTTGTAGAAACTATGATTTGCTGGAAAGAATATGCTCTGGGGGACTGACAGGGCTTTCTGTCTTAGGCTTTGGTTTCACAAACAGGAAGTGTCAATTGCAGACAACTGGGCTACCCATTTCAGAATTTAAAATCATTCTACAGCTTTTAGGCAGGGATGTTTTTGAACACCAGTTCAGCGAGTGCGCATACACGGCCACCCCCGCCGCACACCCACACACCCGCACAGACTTTCTTCTCTTCACAGGCACAGAGCATTTGTTGCAGTGAAGTTATTCTTGCCTTCAAATGACTGGCTGGGGCTCCTTTCTCGCAGTCGCTGCTCAGCCTCTCCTTGGTTTCTATCTGGGTGGGTGAAGGCATTTATGCTTTAAAGCAAAAAAAAAAAAAAAAATCAAGGAATAAGAATAAGATAATATATTTCTACCTAGTTTCCTTACTTGACTATCATGCCATGCATAGATATTGTTGGTACAATTTACTAGGGAAATGCATGAGGCTGGCCTCTAGGATGGGGAGGGGCATCACTGAAAGGATCAGTAGATCGGAGCCACCTGTAACTGGCATTCTCTGTCACTCTGGTTAGGAAACTCTGCTTCAAATATATATTAATATGATGACTGATTGATTGATTTACTGATTCCCTTATCCATTCACTCACTTAGCAAATATTTATTGAATGCTTGTGGTGTGTCAGACACTTTCGTAAGCATGAGGGACACAATATTGAGCAAGGCAGAGAAGGTATCACCTCCCACTGATCTTAAGAGTCTAGCAATGGAGTAGAAAGGTGATTGAAAAAACTAGACACAGTGATTCTAAATATTAGTAAATGGGGATCCCTGGGTGGCTCAGCGGTTTGGTGCCTGCCTTTGGCCCAGGGCCTGATCCTGGAGACCCGGGATCAAGTCCCCCATCGGGCTCCCTGCATAGAGCTTGCTTCTCTCTCTGTCTGTGTCTCTGCCTCTCTCTCTCTCTGTCTGTCATGAATGAATAAATAAAATCTTAAAATAAATAAATAAATAAATAAATAAATAAATAAATAAATAAATACTAGTAAATGCTATGAAGCTTAAAAAAGCTTTGGATAATGGAATAAACAGTGAGTAGAGTTTGGATAGGGACAGCAAACTTTTTTAGAAATGGCGAAGTCCCGAGTAGGAAAATTTGAGCTCATACCTGAAAGATCTGAAGGGGGGTAGTGCTACAAAATCCCACAGGAGAAATGTTACCCGAGAAGGAACAGCAGACAGTAAGGCTCTGAGCCCACCTGAAAAGAGGAACAAAACAAGAATGTACGTTCTTACAACTTCTACTCAACATTGTACTTGTACGAGTGAAGACATTCAGGTAAGACAAAGTAACAAAGTAATAAAAGGCGTCCAGGTAGGAAAGTCTGAACTGTTCCAACCCACAACATTTCTTACTCCAAATATGTGGTCCTCCCCACACCCCCCTCCACCCCGCCAATTCTCCAAATCTCTAGACACCAATGGGAATGTCCTACAATTCAATTCAATTCTGACACTATCTACCCAGAGCTTGCGCAGACCCCACAGTTTAAGGGCTTAGACCCACAAGACTACTCCCACTTTAGACTCCAGTCTCACATCCCCAGTTACTACCTGTGCTTCTGACTGACCACACAAGGGGTTCCCATGACCCCTCCTTGGATTCCCTGATTTACTAGAACAACTCACAGAATTCAGGAAACTCTTTTCCTTGCTATAACTGGTTTATTATGAAAGATACTGCTCAGAAGCAGCCGAGTGGAACAGATACATGGGGCAAGTTATGGGGGAATGGGTGTGGAACATCCAGGCCCTCTCTGAGCATGTCGCCCTCCACATCTTGATGTGCTCACCAACTCAGAAGCTCCTGAACTCCCATCATGTAGGGGTTGTTTGAGGGTTTCATTTCATAGTTAGAATGAAGTCATTGGCCAATGGTGATTGACTACATTTCCAACCCCTCTCCCCTCCGAGATAGGGGGGTGGGGCTGAAATTGCCAACTGTCTAATCATGCCTTGATTTTTATGGCAGCCAGCGCCGGTTCTGAATCTATCTGGGGGCCATAAGCCACCAGTCGTGTAAAAGACATTCTTATCACTCCAGAGATTCCAAAGGTTTTAGGAGCTCTGTGACAGGATGTAGAACAAAGGCCAAATATATTTATTTGTATTACGTCACAGAAAGGGTGAAATAAAACTGTATTTCAGTATGACATGATTTTGCACGTAGAAAATAACTTGGAATCCCCATAAAGCTGTTAGAACTAATGAACAAGTTCAGCAAGGTTGTGGGATACAAATCAGTATACAGAGAGCTGTGGTGTTTCTGTACACTAGCAATGAACAGTCAAAAAAAATTAATACATTAGCTCAATGTACAAAAGTATGAAAAGGAGGAAAATGCTGAGGAATACATTAAAAGAAGTCCAAAACCTCACAGGATATTGTTGAGAGAAATTAATACCAAAATAAATGAAAAGTGACCCCACGTTCGTGGATCGGAATACTCCCCAAAATGATCTCCACATTCAATGCAACCCACTCAGCCCAGCTGCCTTGTTTTGCAGATATGGACAAGCTTGTATGGCGTCCCTCAGGTGATGGTTCTGAGGACTAAAATTTGAAAAACACTACTCTGTAAAAAAGTAACAGGGTGTTTCAGTCCTTATAAGTCAATTTCGGCAAGTGTCAAAGTCTATTGTAAAATCCAATTGTGAGAACCACAGGGGTTTTGTGATTAAGGTGTTAAGGCAATGGCTTTTTCTAGGACTTTCAGTAAATCATCTCTTGTAGTTCTCCATCTGCAATAAGCTCGGCCTTGACCATGCTTGTCAGTTGGTGTATGCCCTTGAGTCCTCCCACATCAAGTAGCATTACATATTAGATGTCCTCCCTTCAGAATTCTCTTTAGAATCTTTGTTGTTCTTGGTCTTTTCTGAAGTTCCTTTCTAATATTCTGTGTTCATACTACAGAAGATACACTGGCTATGGTTTTGTCTAATAAGCAGGTTTTAACATCATTCTTTGTTTCCTTTGGGAACCTGCTGTCTGAATCCATGTGGAACTTACAGGGCATTGGATCATGGGAATCGTCCCCTCCAGCCACAGAGAAGGGCATCACAGAGGTTAGACTGATCATCCTACTGCTATCCCTGGTTATTGTTGAGTAATGAGTGTGCATCACAAATTGGGACAATTAGCATCCATACCAGCATTTTCCTTCCTGAGATAACTGAACTAATGGCCTCTTTCATCTGAGGGCACCAAGCTTTGAAAGTATGAGTCTGAGGTTAGCTGTGGCCTTCTTGACACCTGAGCAGTTTTAGAGGTGAGGAGTACTTGCCCCTCACCTGTCTCTGGAAATGAGTTTTAAGGGGACCGCATAGCTGTCTTAATTTGTGTCCCTTATAGTCTGGTCTAATTCTCATGAACACCAGGGAACCCATGAGGCAAGGTCACTGTCCATTGGTGAGCCAAAATAAAGGCATTTTTATAGGGCTATTTATATGTCCTGAGCTTGTTGTGAGGATCCATAAGAGTTCCTTGTAGACTTGAAGGATCCTATCTATGTTATCTTTGGTTTTACGTATAGGTGTCCCTATAGTCATAATGGAGTTTAGGAGAGAGAAATTATAGGCATTAGAAGATGCCTCAGGGCAAATGACAGTGTTAGACTGGATCCAGAAGAAAGACTAATCTGCCTTTGTTCTGACCACCACCTACCTGCTTTTCAACATTTTCTCCCTACCTTTCTACATTTACACTTTGCCCTGGAAGGCAGCCCTTGATGCTGTATGTCATGGGTTCCCTTTTTTTTTTTTTTAAGATTTTATTTATTTATTCATGAGAGACACACACAGAGAGAGAGGCAGAGACACAGGCAGAGGGAGAAGCAGGCCCCATGCAGGGAGCCCGATGTGGGACTCCATCCTGGGACTCCAGGATCACGCCTTGAGCCGAAGGCAGATGCTCAACCACTGAGCCACGCAGGCATCCCCATGGGTTCCCTTTTGCCCTTGACTTCAGTTGAATGTCCCACTGAGGATCCACCGCAGGAGATATAAAGGAAGAAGATGAGATCAGTTTATTTATTTCCTGGATCCTTTCCTCTGAGGCCCCTCAATCTATCAGATCCCTTTACCAAAGGTCTCTGTTCCTTATGTTGACCCTTCCTGCACAGTACTCTCCTTTTGAGTACCGGTGACCATTCCCCTCCACACCTTGCCAATCTGTTGAGCTCTAGTGATCACTCCCACTGTTACTTTACCCCGGGTTACTTCACTTTCCTTTATGATCTGCCTCTGTTCCACCTACAATTTTGTAAGCCCTTCTTTTTAAAGTAAACCTTCTTCAGATTATCTGGATTTGAGCGTGTCATCTGTATTCTGTGGGACTCTGATGGACACAGTCCTCATAAAGAAAGGTGCAGATAAGGATCTTCAGAAATGTGGCATGCCTGAGGCACTCATGGAATCACACTGCCATAAAGGCAGCCCCTAGTACAGAGAATGGGAGACTGGGATCACCATCACAGGCTTAGTGTTAGTCATGCAGAGAGATTCCGACTCCACTACCTTGCTTCCCTGGCCCTACTCTAATCCCAGTTGGAATATAAACCTTAATTAACAAATTGGGGAAGAGGTATAGAAAGACAAGGTGGGGAAGGAATATACCCCTTTCACTGACTTCAGGGGGAGGACAGGTGTGTTAACGTTATATCAAATTTGGAGTTTTTTTTTTAAAGATTTTATTTATTCATGAGAGACACAGACAGAGAGAGAGGGAAAGAGAGAGAGAGAGGCAGAGACATAGGCAGAGGGAGAAGCAGGCTCCTTGAAGGGAGCCCAATGTGTGACTCGATCCCGGGACTCTGGGACCAAGCTCTGAGCCAAAGGCCAACGCTCAAACACTGAGTCATCTAGGCGTCCCAAATTTGGAGTTTTAATTATTACATGGAGGCCAATGTTTTCATTTTTCTCAGGGGACCTGTTGGACATAATGATTAAAAAAAAAAAAAAAGTCTATGAGGACTGCACCATTTTTTTTTTCTTCCGAGTTAGAAGAAGAAATAACCAAGCTAAATAAATATAAAGGTTCCATGAAAATATAAAAGAATAACAAATGGGCTTTGTGATGAGTTTATGCTCATTTAAGGTGATGGTTACATAAGTTACATAAAGCTGTACCTGCTTGTCAGATGAAAAAAGAGTTTCATATCCTCTTTGGGCAGTAATGCGATGCTTTTCTTTTACCAAGAGTTGACACTGCTGAACCACTTCGATGCTTACTAGACAGAGATGTTTTTGAGATTGCCAAGCAATTATTACTTGTAAACCTGGGCTAATGCATCATGAGGGGCATGAACATGATTTTCTTACCATGATGATTCAGTGCCATTGTCGGAAGTGACTGAGTTACAAAGACCACATGGTAGTTGGCCTCATTCTGTTCCTTGGCCATAAATAGTTAGGTGGGTATATCCCAACCTGTGGGTTCCCCAGGGTTGCAGCCCTGGGGCGTGGGATATGGAACATACCAGAGAAGAGCCAAAGTCAAGATGGAGTACATGATACCTCATGCCGCATTTCAGGGGCAGGGGTAGGGTAAGGATTATGTGAAAGAACAAAATTTGAGATTGGTGACTTGGACAGTTCATCTTAGGCAAGTGTAAAGTGTGAGTCTGGTTAGGTGGTCTAGGAAGCTGTTTTGTGAGTAGGGCAGGAGCACTGCCTTTTACGTGACACGCTTACCTAGAGTGGCAAAAAGAAACACGACTCCTAAAAGGAGCTATTGGTGGATGAACAGCAAGAGATTGCAGATTAATCTATGAGTGACATTTCTTCATCCACCATACGTGGCTTGACGAACTTTGTCTCATTCTATACAATTTAGGATAACCATTGATTTGTTGTTTTATTATTGATGTCTTCTAGCCTGACCTATTCCCCAGAGTCCTTCAGGCAGCTGGCTTCACAGTTTTCCATATGGCAGAGTCTTGGTGAGCTACAGATCTCCTTGGGGACTAAGATTAAGCAGACATTTCATTATATGACAGGTATGCACCCGCTGAGATCCTTGCTTCACGATTATAATTAATATAATTGGTCCGTCAGAGGTTGCTGAAGTGAAGGAAAATGATGCTATGCACATGCGGGGGTGCTTCTTTAAAGGCTTTTTCTCCTTTGACACTTGAACCTACTCGTTGCATGGGTCTTCTCTGGGTTTGAATTCTTCTATTTTCTCTGTGTCCCACGTTCTGGCAACTATTGATTGGCCCTCTGGTTCTGTTGCTGCTGCTCATCCCTAATTGATTTCACATAGAATATGAATTTGAGTTCATTCACTTGTCCATTTTCAAGCGTGGAACGCCTGCCTGTAGATAGCATGACCTTCGGACGAGCAACTCTCAAGGTAATCACTCAGCACACTGGTAATAGGCCAGTCAACCAATACATTCATTCAAACTACTGCATTATTTTGTAAATATTTGCCTCTAATTTTAAAAATTGGCATTATAATTAATAGTACTGATTTACTCATTCCAATGGAATTTATTGTGTTGGTTAATTATTAGCAGCTGTTATATCCAGTGATACACAGGAAAGGGGCACAGCTGACATTTATCTTTATTAAATATCAATTATACACAAACACACACACAAAGTAACACACACATATGTATATATCAATATGTAAGTACACATATATATTTTTCATCAAGTATATTTTAATCAGTTTCATTGAGATATAAATTTCCATAAAATGAATCCATATATTTAAACTTTACAATTTGAGGACTTTGACAAATGTATACAGTCCATTTGGCTGTCATCATACTAAAAATATAGTTCCATTTTCTCCCGAGGTTCCCTCCTCAACTTTCTGCTGTCATCCAACTTTCTAGGCTCTGGTGATCCTAGATTTGCTTTCAGCAACCATAGTTTTGCCTTTTCTTCAATTTCACGTGAATGAAATCATACAGTGGTTAGAGTTTTGTGTTTGGCTTCTTTCACTTATATTCCTTTTGAGCTTCAACCATATGGCTACATACGTCAGTTCCTTTTCATTTCTGAATTGTATTCCATACAGTAGAGTACACAACGTGGTTTACCTATTCATTACTTGGTGAACATTTGAGTTCTTCTCTGTCAGTGGTTTACCTATTCATTTTTTAGGTTTCCTTTCAAAAAGAAATTTTTAATTCGGATAAAGTCATATGTATCATTTAAAAATGTTTCTTACTTTTGTATACCCTTTCTAAGGAGTGTTTTTCCTATACAAAATCACAGAGGTTTTTATCCAATATTTTCCCTAGAAGTTTTGTAGTTCTAGTTCTTCTATTTAGGTCAATAATACATTTCAATTTCATTTTTATATATGGCTTGGGGTAAACATACATTAATATTATATATATGCATATATGTGTATCTATACATATCTATATTCCACTTATCTATACATACATATATTTATAAATATTTGCATACAGATATCCAATTTTCCAGCCACTTTTTTGAAAATAATCCTTTCCCTGTTTATATTTTTAATTTTTTTAAAAAATATTTTATTTATTTATTCCTGAGAGACACACAGAGAGAGGCAGAGATATAGGCAGAGGGAGAAGCAGGCTCCCTGTGGGGAACCTGATGGCAGGATTCAGTCCCAGGACTCTGAGATCACAACCCAAGCGAAAGGTAGACACTCGACCACTGAGCCACCCGGGTGCCCCTCCTTTCCCTGTTTAATTGTCTTAACACCTTTATCAAAAATAAACTGACCATCTATGTGTAGTTCTTTATCTAAAACTTTTCTTCTGCTCCATTGATCTGTACATACATACTTATGCCAACACTATACTATTTGGATTACTGTGTTTTGTTTTTTTTTAAGAGAGGGAGGCGGGGAAGAGTAGAGGGAGAGGGAGAGAGAAAATTTTAATTAGGCTCCAAACCCAGCATGGAGCCTGATGTGGGGCTGGATCTGACGACTCTGGTACAAAATCAAGAGTTGGACGGATGCTTAACTGACTGAGCCACCCAGGCACCCCTGGATTACTGTGGTTTTTAAAGTAGATCATGAAATTGGACAATATGAGTTATTCTTTTTTTTTCTTTTAGTTATTCTATTTTATTCTTTATTTTCCCTATCATTTTGGTTATTCTAGATCTTTTGCATTTCAACAATCATTTTATAATTAGCTTGTCAAATTCTAAAACAAAGCTACCTGGGATTCTGTTTGGTTGTTGGAATCTATTGTTCAATTTGGGGACAAGCTGACATTGGACACAAAATCTGAATGATGCAATGGAAACAGTGAATTCCTGGTTGTTGCAAGGGAATATGAGAAAAGGGAGATTTGGTGATATCCTGAGTTGTATGTGGGGGTAACATCTGGATGATAAGGAATATCCTGCGATAAATAGACTCTGTAAAACCTGAACGTTGATGTAGGCTGGTTTACTTTTGATAGTCTTTTATTCTGAGTTGAATATTCAGTGCTAATAGTAGTTTCCTTCTCTTAGGCATTTGGGAACGGTAAAGCAAGTGAATCTGTTTCATGGTGATGTTACAAATGTGGGTTAGAGTATAAGCCATACTGATAGCCATGTCTACAGGCACATAGTTCTGTGAGCCTCACTTAAATTCTGCTTCTCTTCAAAGGCAAGAAGCCTAACACTATGGTAAGAGCCAAGGGCCTAACATCCCAAGCCTTGGTTCACAATCACTGTGGAATAGATAGTGGCTGAAGGAAAGCATTGGATCTCTTAGTCTGGTGCATTGGCATGGATCATCTGCTACTGTATATTTCCTAGGGTCTGCATCTATTAGAAGGTAAAGTTTTAGACTTTCTTTTTTTTAATATTTTATTTGACAGAGAGAGAAAGAGGAGGTAGAGTGGCAGGCACAGGGAGAGGCAGAAGCAGGGAGCTGTGGGGCTAGAGCCCAGGACCCAAGTTCATGACCTGAGTCGAAGACAGATGCTTAACCAATGAGCTACCTTGGTGCCCCAAGACTGTACTTCCTTAAACAGATATTCACAAAGGGGAAGTGCGTCATGTGTCACTGTAGATCCAAGCTAAAGCTCTGTCCAACTGGAGTATAGAAATGGAAATGAAGGGATACTATATATCTGTTACACACATTCTTCTCAAGTAAAAGAGAGATGAGGTGGATGACCAAGTTCTTGTTGTATCCTGATGAGCCATACTGGAACCAGTCAAGAATTGGGGCTCAAATAAGATTTTTCTCAGGCTGCTTCGGGCTAGATATTAGTGTTCCTAATAGAACTTTGGTTTTATGAAGGACATGGGTTGTGGAATGTAATATAAATTTAAAACAAATGGGCTTCCACCAGCAGATTTGGTATTTCTTAAACTTTTGAGCCCTGTAGACATGTTGCAGAGTGAAGGAGTTTGTGTATATTTCAACAGGCAAAAACTAAATCCCTCCAGGTAGAGCTTCCTGGTTTCGAGTTTGCCTTTGGAGGTTCAGAGCACTGCTTCACAAACAATATAGCCCTGATCAGCACATATAAGCTCGTAGGAACTTATAGGAAGGCACTAGGTTGATTCTATGACTGATTGAATCACATCAGCTTATGCCACAGAAATCTGGCCAATGAGATGATGAGAAAGGCACTAGGTTGATTCTATGACTGATTGAATCACATCAGCTTATGCCACAGAAATTTGGCCAATGAGATGATGACAAACTAGGGGGAAAGTGGAGGTATATTGTTGCTTTTGATTCTCAAAGGCATAGTAGGTCATAGATTCTCACTATAGGGGCATAACTTACTCATATACAAGCATTCAAAAGCTGCTGCTGAAGACCATACTAAGGACAAAACTTCCACCATTACTATGATTCAGAGCCAACAGAAAGTACCAAATTCATTGGCATGATCACATTCAAATTGGAGTTTGATTTCAATCAATCCTACTGGAATATGAGGAGAAATTGCTCCTTGATATAAGCTGGTCATCATTAGGGATAGATAATGATCAGAGGGCCACAGGCTCCACCTCCAGTATGTGATTTGGGCCTACATGGTGGTCTCTGCAGGGCAGCCTGGCACTGAACAGTCATTGAACCTGAACTCTTCTTTCATCATTAGAATTTGTAAGAAACATTTGGAGATACTCCGCAAGCTAATGTGCCAATTCCAGTTTGTTGCCGGCCATTGGAAATCCAAATGGTTACAAGTGGTGCCCTTTTGTGCAATGAATCCATCTTGTTCAAAACTCCAAAGGGCAAAATTAATATTGTTGGGCTGAGGCCATTTTTGAAATAATGTTTCCTCAGCCTCGTGTCTTACTCCATTCCATAACAAAATGCCACAGACTTGATAGCTTTCAAACAACAAATTTATTTTCCACAGCTCCGTAGGCTGGGAAGTTCAAGATCAAGGCACGTGTATGGGAACAATCCAGTGAGGGCTCTCTAGCTCATAGCTGTGCCTTCTTGCTGTGTCCTTCTGTGTAGAAGGCGAATGGGAATCACATTGGGCAGTAGGATTTCAGCATATGAATTTGGGGGGTCATATTCAGACAATAGCACCTCAGTAATCTGTGATATCTTCCAAATATTTGCCTGTGAACTTCAGTCCTCTCAAAATAGCATATGATATAAACAGGTTAGCCTTATTAAAGCACAGTCCATATTTTAATGATTAAATATGGTTTATTTCTAAAAGCTCCCTTAGGCCCAGCACTACTCTGTGGAAAAAAGATTCGAAAATCCTTCTGATAAGAGACCTTAAAAGAAGATAATTTTCCATTCCTTCTTTCCTTCCCCCCTTCCTTTATTTTTTCCTTCCTTCCTTCCTTCCTTCCTTCCTTCCTTCCTTCCTTCCTTCCTTCCTTCCTTCCTTCCTTCCTTCCTTCCTTCCTTCCTTTTGCTCTTTTCTTTTTTCTTTCCTTTTTTCTCTTTTCTTTCTACTTTAACAAAAGTAGCTATTAGAGTATTAAGCATTTACTATACTCTAAGACTTATAATACATTTTTGTCTTTAATGATGACTTTGTAAGAAATATATTATTGTTATTATTTCTATTTTTATAGATGAAAAATGCAGTTTCAAAGAGGCTAAGACACTTGCCCCAGGTCACAGAGCTAATACAGGCGCATTTACAGATCGCACTATACAATGTAACTATTATCCTTTTGGTACCTGATTACTTGGCTCTTGGATACCTACTACCCATAAGGCCTTACACTGAGCAATAGAGGACACAGAGATTTATCAAAAACAGACTCAGTCCTCTAGAGGCTCAGAGCCTGGTGAGTGAGAACGGATGTGGTCAAAAATAACAAAAAAAAAAAAAAAGAATTAAGTTAGAAGTGTCAAGTGAACTATAAGAAGGACGTAACACCATGGGAGGCTAGATATTTTTCATGAAAGGCTTTGTGGGATACAGGGATTTGAACTTAATCTTGAATGAGGTTAAGGGCTTAGATGTGCAGTGGTGGGGGTGTGTAGAAGGCATTCAGAAAAGAAGATAAATAATAGGATTTGATATCTTTTCACTCTAGTGAATAGGGATTCTTGGTTTCTGGTTGAGATGTGCTTCTTTTGCTTCCCCAGATCCAGTCTTAGCCCTTCTCTATTGGCCTGTGCCGCAGAAGTCTGACCTGTGTTGCCAGCATCCCTAGAATCTTGTGAATTCCTGTTGGGTTGGGCCATTGGGCAGCTCTGATAGTAGATCTGAGGAAAAGAGGGGAGTTAACTTACTAATTCCCCTGGGAGTATCTCCTGCCAAAAGGAGTCGCTTTGAATCAGTATATCCAAAACCAAAGGTCACAATGCCTCCCAAAGAAATTAAACAAGATTTTGTGTTCCCCTCTACCTACAAATTCGTAAAGTATCACTTTGAAGTGATTTTAATCATCCCATTTTGAGTGTATCCTCTCTTCTCTGTTACGACCCTATCTAAAAACCTTCCTGCTACTGTTCACCCTTTTTGCCTATAAGAAAGGTTGCATCCTTGCTATTAAGGAAACTGTAGTATTCGATTTCTTTTATTTATTTCTGAGCTTTACTTATTGATTTATTGTCGGTGTTTTTCTACAATGTAGATGCCAGACCAGGGCAGCTGATGCATTGCTGTGACTCTATGGACCATGGGGATACCACGAGCAATGTCTAGCATGAAAAAGTACTGTCAAAAAGTGGTTTCTTCAACATAAACTTGGTGCCATTTTTTTTTTTTTTAAGATTTTATTTATTCATTCATGAGAGACACAGAGAGAGAGGCAGAGGCACAGGCAGAGGGAGGAGAAGCAGGCTCAAGGCAGGGAGCCTGATGCGGGAATCGATCCTGGGGACTCCGGGATCACGCCCTGGTCCAAAGGCAGGCGCTAAACAGCTGAGCCACCCAGGGATCCCAATTGGTGCCATTTCTTAACAACACTGCCAATTTCATGAGTGTCTGTGTATAGTATGGGCATTCTGCATCCCTCTCTATAGATAGGAAATACAGAGGGAGGCTGATTGTATTTTCCTTCTTTTCTCTTGCATTACCCTGGATCCAGAAGATGAGTTTTATGGAGATCCAACATCAGCATATACTTATCTGTTCCTGAATCCCGAGCGAACAGGAGATTGACACTCCCTCCAAGTCCCATTGGGTAGCCATGATGGTTTCTCCTCTCCATGCCACCATATGAAGGCCTAGCAAGGAAGCTGGTAGAATATCAAAACAGAGAGGCTCTGTCCCTGCTTCGTGACCCCTAACGCTTTCCTACAGTGGGGTCACGAAGCAGGGTAGCGGATGTGGCATAAGCTCAATTCCTCAGCTCCTCTCAGTGTCTGTGGGAGCTACATGGTAGCATTCATGGTACCAACTAAAGAGAGAGGAGTATCATCTGGTTTTGGTAAACTCCATCTCTTTGCCAAAATGATCAGCATGAGAAAGCACTCGTCACTCTCCACAGACTCCATGAACCTCATCTCTACTTAGCCATATGCATTTCTCCTGTTCAAATGACTACAGAAAGGAAGCTTTCTGGTTGTACACAGGTGTGTGTGCAGTGAAAGCAGGAGCATATACAGGACTTTACCAGGGCCCTTTTGTTACTAGTTCTGCTGCTGGCTTGGCTCTATCTCCTGCTTCTCTCCCTATTAGCTCATTCTTTGGCTTCTACCTCAACGGCCTTTCACTATGAGCTAATTACCTAGTCCTTCTTTTTATCATTAATGCCCACTCATTATATTCCTCCATTTATAGGAGCCCCAACCCGTGTGAGAAATGTCTCCATTGAAAATCCCTGCTTTGAGAATTGATAAAGCTGCCTTGGATTTGAAGTTTAATAGATCTCTTTTGAGTGAATACATTGCAAGTGGTCTTCAGTCTCTGAACCTTTCCTCAGTTTCCTTATAGCTAAAGTGGGGGTTAATCCCATCTTCCTCAAGAGTTATTACTCTAAATCTGGAAAGAATCACACAAGTGTAAGCCATGACTATTTTTCTACTCTATTACTTGCCCCGTCCATGGTTTTATCACAGTTTTTGGTAATTGGCTTGTTTTTTCTGTCTCTTCCTCTAGAGTCTAATGTCCATGAGGACAGAAACTTTGTTCATTTGAGTTCATGTCTGTCTACCCAGCATCTAACGTGTAATTGTTCCAGATCTGCTGCTCCTTAAATATTTGAATTAAGCTATAATTGCCTGAGACAGCAACTGCATTTTCATACCCAACAGCACAATTCTCTATTTCATAGTTGTAAAACTTGACACCGACCAGTGTTTGAGAAAATATAACCCTTCGTCACCCTCACTCAAGCACCTCCCTTTTCCTTTAGAGACATTTCATAAACATCCTGGTAACTGAGCCTGAGATAGGCAGGAAAATGTGTGAATCTGTGATAAATCTGTGCTTGCAGGAAGATGGTAATAATAGGCTCCATTCCTTTAACTGCCCATCTCCAGTATCAGTGGATAGAAATGCATCAGAGAAGAAATATCTACTCTATTCCTGCTACAACTAAGCTATTATGTTTAGAAAATTCAATCTGGCAGTCCAAACCTGCAGCTGATTTTTGTATGGTGTCCTAAGATATACTTATCTAGAAATTAGCTATTGTACTGCTTCCTGCAGCTTGCCAGGTAAGATCGCAGTAGAGGACAAATGGAGGGCATTGGCACCAGAATTCCTCCATTATGCTGGCTATTAAAACAAATGGGAGACAGAATTTCGGTGCACAATGCTCGCTGAGATGCTTTTTACCAGCAAGGAAATCCCAGATAAAACATGGTGAATGTTCAAACTTGTGAATGCTATGCTGGGCAGAGATCTGTCATAAAAGAAAGACCACAGATGCATTACATTTTGGGCAATGTACTATACTGATTTTTACATATGTCATTTTGTTGTTTCTGTTGTTCATTTCTCTGCCTCCGCATACCACCCCACTTGTCATTTTCCTTAAGGTTAGTTCCTTGGCTGACTTTTGTCAAATGAGTGGCTTGTCGAAGAACAAGTGTCAATGAAGCCCCCATAGTGGGAACCCACGAAGTGTAACACAAAGTAGGCATTTGATAGGCATTTGATAAGGCATTTGTCTTTATTCAGTTGAGGATCAATGATGCACAAGGCTCTTTCTGGGGGAGGGGGAAACTACTTTAGAAACCTGACTTGGTAGCACCCAAAATGGCTGGTCTCCCATGGGTTGACTCACAGACCGTGAGGTCGAAACCAGTATGCCAGTTAGTCCCTTATTACATTTTATGACATTGTCAAAGGGCCAAAGCTCTCTTGTCCCTTAGTTAACACATATTTTAGGTACACCTGTGGGAGAAGTCAAATGAAATTCAGAAGTTCGCATCGTTGGCAAGAAATTAGAAGAAGATGTATAAGGGGATCCCTGGGTGGCTCAGTGGTTTAGCGTCACCTTCGGCCCAGGGCGTGATCCTGGAGTCCTGGGATTGAGTCCCACATTGGGCTCCCTGCATGGAGCCTGCTTCTCCCTCTGCCTGTGTCTCCGCCTCTCTCTCTCTCTCTGTCTTTCATGAGTGAATAAATAAAAATCTCTTAAAAAAAAAAAAAAAAGAAGGGGTATAGCAAAATAGCTACATCAGGTATGAGCTTACCACCGCAGTACAAATGAAGCATCCATGGTAGCCATCTTGGAGCCATCTTGAAGGAGCTCATTCTCCTTCCTGGGCTGTGCTCCAATGGACATAGAGGATTTTTTCTTGATAACTGTATTAATTATCTATCCTTGATTAACCAACCATATAAACTTAGTGCCTTAAAAACAATACACTACTTCACTGTGCCTGTGAGCCAGGAATCTGAGCACAGCTTAACTAGGTCCTCCAATCAGGGTCTCAGGAGGCTGCAAACCATGTGCTGACTGCGCTGGGTTCCTTTCTGGAACGTAGGGTCCTCTTCTAAACTAACGTGGTTGTGGCAAAATCAGTTCTTTGAGGTTGTGGGAGTGAGTTCCCCTTTTCTTCATCGCTGTCAGCAGGGGGACTGTTTCCAGCTCTTCGAAGCCTCCCACAGTTCCTCACCACGTGTCCCTCGCACAGCGTGGCCCTTTGCTTCTTCAAGGCCAGCAGAAGAAACTCTCCTCCAACCTGCTAAGGCAGAGCCTTATGTAAAGTAGCAAATGCAGGAATGACAATCTCATCACTGTTGATTAAGTCAATTAACCAAGTGAAGCACTTGTCTTATCCTGTTCCCAGGCCCTATCCCTACTCAAGGGGAGGGCTTCTACAGCGTGTGTCCACCAGCGGGCTAGAATCTTGGGGACCAGCTCAGTGATCTTCCGCCTACAGCCCTTCTCCCTTCCCTGTGTAGGAGAGCTTAGTGCAGTGGTTCTTTCCTCTGACTGTAGCCTGGACTCCTTTTGAAGATTTTTTTTTTTCCAAGTGCCAAAGCTCAGAGTCGACCTTAGGATTCAGATCCAGTATATTTGAGGCAGAACAGAGGCATTTGTATTTTCCAGCCCCGTAGGTGATTCCGATGACAGGCTGGTGACAAGCCACTTGAGTTTCCTGTTCAAGTTACAAAATCCGATCCACATGTATCTGAGTTGTGATTTTTGACTCCACAATTCACTAGCTGTGTGACCTTGGGGAAAAAAAAAAAATCACTCGATCATCCGAAGCCTTGATTGCCTAATCTGTAAAATGGGAGTGATAAGAAGAGGGCCTTGACCGATAGTTGTCACACAAAGATTTTAATTAAACCTGTGCAGAGCACATACCGCGTATGCTTGGTGCATTGCAGGTGGTCCATTAACACAGTTATTATCATTTGGTTCAGTGGCTGACATACCCGCCTCCTGACCCCGAAAGCTCTCCAGCCTTGTCTTAGTCACCTATTCTGTTTCTTTAGGGAGTCTTTGCAGACTGCTGATCTTTCCTGTCCTGGGTTGTTCTAGAGTTGTGTTAGCTTAATTCACAGTAGGTAATCTTGTATCTGTCCATGTCCTGGACATAGAGGCAGAGAGAGTAGGCGATGGTAGCCCAAGAGCGTGGTAGTCGGGCATGGCTGACAGCCTCTAGCTGTTTTCACCTAGTTGTTCACAACACGTGGGCCTGCCTTTCTATGTTCATCTCCGCCTAGTATAAGGGTATTGAGCATTTGTGTGGACAGTAGAAGAAATTTCCTCTTCACATACTAATTGATTTTTTTTTTCCCTCTCATCGCTGTCTCCAGGTCAGACCAAGAGAAAGCCTGCCCTGACTTATCAACAATATAAAATCTTGCTGTATTGAAATAATCCAAAATGCAGTTGCGCTTAGATCAATATTCCGCTCAGATGTAAGGCAAAAGATTTTCACCCTGTGAAAGTCAATTTTCAAACACTTAACAAAGTATAAATTCCTTTCAAAGGCATTGCCTAACAGTGCTATTCCCTTGTGTGGGGTCTCAATAAATACTTATTGACTGACAGAGTTTTTGACTGTGTGATGGAGCCCATACTAAAAAAAAAAAAAACAAAAAAGAAAAAAAAAAAAAGAAATCTCTCTCAATCCCTATATTCCAGTGTTCTCTTCTGGCTAGAATTTATGTTGGGATCTCTCTACCGATGTTGGAAGTGTGAGACGTTAAGTCAGTATAACAGGAATGGTACCATACTAGACACCAGGGAGCGGAGACCTAGGTTGTAGCATCTCCTAGGTGGCTCAAAATAGGGGATGTTCCTTAACCTCTCAGAACTATTTGTTCTGACAAATAGTTTGTTTTAAGATTTAATTTATTTGAGGGGATCCCTGGGTGGCTGAGCAGTTTAGTGCCTGCCTTTGGCCCAGGGCATGATCAAGTCCCACGTCGGGCTCCCTGCGTGGAGCCTGTGTCTCTGCCTCTCTCTCTCTGTGTCTCTCATGAATAAATAAATAAAATCTTAAAAAATATTAATAATAATCTATTTGAGAGAGAGTAAGAGCCAGAGAGATCATAGACGGAGATGGAGAGGGAGAAACCGACTCACTGCTGAGCAGAGAGCAGGATGTTTGGCTCGATCCCAGCACCCTGGGATCATGAACTGGGGTCAAGGCAGACGCTTAACCAACTGAGACACTCAGGTGCCCCATGTTTTTTGTCGTATAAAACGAGAGAAATGCTTCCTGCCTAACTAGTGCAGAAGAGTAATGGGAAACTTAAATGATAGCAAGTTTGTGTAGTTCTTGGGGAGATTTTTGTTGTGGTGGTTTTTTAAGGTTTTATTTATTTATTTGAGAGAAAGAGAGAATGAGCATAAGCTGCAGGGAGGGACAGAGGGAGAAACAGGCTCCCCAGTGAGCATGGAGCCTGATGCCAATGCTGGGCTCAGATCCCCGGGCCCTGGGATCATGATCTGCAAGGAAGGGAGACACTTAATTGACTGAGCAACCCAGGCCCCCATCCTTTTGGACTGTCAAACACTCTAAGCATCTTCCCCAAGCTGCTTCTGATGGAGATAATTGATTGAAGAGGGCGCAGTAATCTTGCTGATTTTAGGGGAGCTTTCAGTATATGCTATAAATACCCTATGGCTGATTTTTTTTTCTAGCGAGTCAAACTGAGGCTAGAGGGAGTCGAGATCATTTCAAACACGTATCAACCACACATGAGCATATGCTCTTCTTCGACCATGTTTGACTCTAAGATGGTAATTTGCCATCATACACAAAAGGCTGGTTGGGGGTATATTTGGGACCTGTAGAACCCTTGATGGGCCTCTCTTATGTCAGAGAGAACGCTGTACTTCCACAAATACGTCTTTTATTCCTTGGGACCCAGAAAGACAATGCTATCCTGAATGCCCACCTTGTTCTAGGAGGGACCATGTGACTAAACTCCGGCTAATAAAATATGCATGTATACTGCTTCCATTTCTGGCTTCTCAAATCCTCTGTGTCCTCCCCCACGCATTTGCTTTCCACCACCTCTCCTGGTGACTAGAAGTAGAGGATTCTCAATGGGCAGAGCTAGAAGTTACCACATGGAGAAAAGCTGCCCACTTAGGAACACCCTTGGACTTGTCCTACGGGAAAGATAAATATTTGTTCTATTAGAATACTTAGGTTTTTAGATTATTTGTTACGCCAGGTACCATTTATTATTACTCTCGTTAACATAAATCCTCGCGCTTCTGAATCTGTACTACACTTTGGTTGCTGTGTCATTGACAATCCAGACTGATAGAGCGTCAATAATATTTTCCCCACGGTAAACCCCAAGGTCAATTTAGCTTGTGGAAAAATATAGCTCGTGTTATCTATTAATGTGTTCAATCAGGTCACGTCCTCAGAGAGTAGAAAATCACAGAACTGTAGGCATGGACTTTTATTTTATTTTATATTTTTTTTTATTTTTTTGACATGGACTTTTAGAATCATCTAGTCATTTATCTACCTTCAAAACATACCCCCTCCCCAAATTTGGGGCTGCAGCTGCCACTCTAAAGCTCAGGACTTAAAGAGTGGACTAAAAGAATATATTTTTCATGGACTAAAAGAATAAGACTGTGTAAGAGTTTGTATGGGAGAATTTCCATGGAGATACTAAGAGGCATAACCAGTATTTACTTAATTTCCAGAGAGGCCAGTTCTGTCTATTATGTGACCTTGAACAAATCCCTGACATTTTCTGAGTCTCAGTCACTCATTTTAAAAATGCGTGTACTGTTCCATTAACATGTGGTTATGAGAGAGGACTAAGGTATTGTCCATGGGGATAGAAAATTATAGAAGCCTTGTAAATAAATCATACAAATAAATTACATAAATCTTTATAAATGCCACATATTTCCATCATAAACTAATAGTCGTCCTTATAACGTAAATTGGTTTAATCAGATCCGTGGTCAAAAGTAGTTTTAATTCTGTATCTGATGCCCACAACAACCCACGTACTGAATCCACCCCATTTTGTTTATTGCGATTTGCACAAATCAACCGGAAATCAAATATCCAAAGCAAGCAATAAAACTGATCGCAAAACAAATCCACTGTAGCGGATACCGACACCCGGTCTGAATCCAGAATGCTCTGGTTTACTTGCCGTGTCTACTAAGACAAGGGCCTTAACCTCTGTGCTGTGGTTCTGTCATATGCAAAGTGCAGAGAACAGTCGCTGGGAGGATTAAATTTGTTCAAACGTGTCACACGCCTCCAGTATTGTGTGGTGTGCGTTACCTCCACATCCCGGCCCTGCGTGGCATTTGTTGTACTTGGGTAGGGTTTACTCTTCTCCCGTCCGCCTTTCAAATTCCAGACTAGAAATGGCCTTCCATGTGGATATGGGTACAAGACTTGCTTCACCTACCATAGCGTGGGGAGCCCCTCTTTACCTCACCATTTAATTTTCATTGACCTTATGGGAGGAAGCAGAATTGAGTCCAGTCCTTCAAATCATGCCATGGTATTCATTGACCTCTACAGCGTAACCTCATACACGAGATGCCTTCACATGCGTAGGGATTCTGAATGACGGCTGCTGGCCCAGTGAGTGATATTGCAGGTACTGACATTGACCCGAAGCACATATCAAGGCAACACTGCTGTCCCAGTGTTAACACCTGCCATCACCCGCCGAGCATTCGTGTCTGAGTCAAACAGAACATGGGCTACAGCTGCCTTCACACCTGGCACACCCCGAGCTCCCTCCTCTCCGTTTTTAGACCTGCACACTCAGGTGTCTGACCGTCCCTTCACGGAGGCAAAGATGTCATAAATGCCTAGGTGTCACTACATGTTCTCTTTTAAATAGCCCTATAACAATGACCTTCTTCTGTTCTAATAATATGGAAAAAAAAATTGAAGACCGTAGACGTGATTTCTATTCCCAGCAAGAGGAAAGTAACTGGAGAAAAGGGTAGATATTTGAAAATTGTACAATTCGAAAAAAAAACCAAAAACCCCAAAACCAATTTCCAAATAAGAAAGGTCATTTTTATTCTGCATTGAGATGTCTTTCTTAAAATTGGTAAGTGTGGCTGAATAATGTCCCTCCAAGGGTGTGCACAGCCTGACTCCCGGAACCTGTGTTATCCGACCTGGCAAATGGTTCTTGGCAGAAGTGATTAGCTAAGAAGCTCATGATGTGGAGATTTTCCTGGATTATCCAGATGGGCCCGACTGAATCATAATTTTGTCTGTATGCAAGGAACTCTGGAAGGTCAGACTGAGAAGGCGCTGTGATGAGGGAGGCAGAGATTGCAGAGCAATGTAGCCACAAGCCAAGGAACGATGGCAGCTTCCAGAAGCTTCTCCCCTGGAGCTTTCAGAAGGAACCAGGCCTTCCTACACCTTGATTTCAACCTTGTAAATCTTATTTCAGACTTCTGACCTCCAGAACTGTGAGAGAATGAATCACCATTGTTTTAGGCATCTAAATGTGTGGTCATTTGTTGCGAAGGCAACAGGAAACTACTAGAATAGATAACATCTCCATGAAAGGAATACATAATGTAACCATAATGGAAAATACTAAGATGTGTCTCTAAGATAAAATTTGTCTTAATTCTGCATTTCCAAATTTCTACTCCTGTGCCTCCTGTTGTCCCCTTCAGAGCATTCGTGTTGGACTCCAATGGAACGAGTACCACCTCCTCTACACCTTGTACACATCCATCTCCCTCTTCTCTCTTTTTAAAAAGATTTTATTTATTTGTTGGAGAGAAAGTGAGAGAGCACAAGAAGGGGGAGCAGCAAGCAGAGGGAGAGGGAGAAGCAGATTCCCCACTGAGCAGGGAGCCCGACATGGGGCTCGATCCCAGGACCTTGGGACTATGACCTGAGCCGAAAGCAGACGCTTAACCGACCAAGCCACCCAGGTGTCCCCCCTTCCCTTTTAGCTCACATCACACCACCACACTAGATCTTACCAAGGTGAGCAAGACTTTCCACCATTCTAATACCAGTATGGCCACTTTTTCGGTTTCATCTTACTTGAATCCTTAGCAGAATTTTATATAGTTGGTTACTTGGGGACTTCTGCTCTAGACGCTTTCTTTTCTTGGCTTCCAGGTCATTCCATTTTTTCTTTTTTTTTTTTTTTTAATTCTTTCTCACTGTTTCTTTTTGCTAATTCCTTGCTGCTTCCCCTTTATCTCTGACCTGTATTTATTGGCGTTGTCCTGTGCTCAGTCCTTAGACTGCTCTTCTTTTCTGCTCATATGAGTTCCCTAGATGATCTCATTTCATCCTTCGTATTGAAATACATTTTTGTTGTAGACTTTCTCTATTCTATCTCAGGCAGCATATGCCTTGAGCTCCATACTCCCATGGTTCAATTCCCTATTCAATAGGTTCTATTTTACAAAAATGGTAACAAGCAATATTTCCAATCTCCTGTACTCCCGCTGTGTTGGGAGGATGTCTAAGCCACATGAAGAGATCACTTACATTGCTCTAGCCAACAATCACAGGCAAGGTTCCTATTGACAGATATTATAAAATATCAGACATGGAAGTAAGGGAGTGTAGATCATTCCATGCCCCAACTTTTTTTTTTTTTAAACCTGAACTTTTATTTTTTTTTAATTTTTATTTATTTATGATAGTAACACACAGAGAGAGAGAGAGAGAGAGAGAGAGAGAGGCAGAGACATAAGCAGAAGGAGAAGCAGGCTCCATGCACCGGGAGCCCGACGTGGGACTCAATCCCGGGTCCCCAGGATTGCGCCCTGGGCCAAAGGCAGGCACCAAACCGCTGCGCCACCCAGGGATCCCCTCCATGCCCCAACTTTGAGCATTACTCAACCCCAGTCAACACACTGAAATAGAGATGGAACTGTTCCCTCCAGGCCATATCAAATAGCAGAATTTGAGCAAAAGAAATTTTGTTCTAAGACACTATGTGATGGGGCAGTTTGTTGGCTAGAAGTAAATAACTGAAACAAGTAGGTCTTAATCATCACAAAGTTAATTTGTATCAAACTGAATTCCTAGTTTACCTTGCATCCTATACATGTGGCTTTCCATAATCTTTCTCATCTTAGTGGTATCTCGATCCTTTTAGCTGCTCAGGCAAAACCAATCCAGTCACCCTTGATTCTCCTTTTTTTCATATCCCACGCCCAATGTGTAAGCAAATCCTGTTAGCACCACCATGAGGATATATCCAATATTTCAATCTCTTCTCATTACCTCTGGTGATACCAACCAGTCCCAACCACCTTCACCTCTCACATTGTCCCAACTTTGTAACTGCTTTCTCCTTTGTCCCTCCATAAGCTTTTCACAACACAAAACATGGAAAGTTGAGTCTGATCCCGTCATCGCTCTGTGCAGAACTGTTCAATGGTTCAATATTTCACTGACAGTAACCACCAAGGTCCTTCCCATCACAGACAAAAGTCCTGCATGATTTCTAGTCTTGTCTCACTCTCATCTACCTCCCCTACCTCATGTCCCACCATGCTTTCTCTTATTCACACCGCCTCACCACATAGGTCTGGTTGATGTTCTTTGAACATATTAGGAATTCTCTGTCCTCTGGGTTTTTGCATGTGCTCTTTCCTTTACCTGGAAAACTTTTCATTCATTCCCAGTTTCTGCATGCTTATTGTTGTATTAATGGCGATCATATAGAAAATAATCCCAGGGCACCTGGGTGGCCTGGTCCATTTAGCAACCGGCCCTTAATTTCTTCTCTGGTCATTAGGTCAAATCCACATCAGGCTCCCACTCAACAGGGTGTCTGCTTGAGAGTCTCTCCATCTGCCCTTCCTTCCACTTACACCTTTTCTCTCTTTATCTCTCTCTAAAATAAATGTTAAAAAAAAAAAAAAAAAAAGGAAAATCATGTTTGCCCATCCAGCCCTCCATCCTCTTGAGATTCACCTTACTCTGCTTTAATTTTCTCTGGGGGCACTTAAACATGACATATTTTACATGTTCATTTATATTTATATTCACTCCCCCTTTCCTACTAGAAGAGAAGCTGTATACAGAAACAACTTTGTATTACATGCTACTGTATCCCTAGAACCTTAGATAGTGCCTGGCACCCAAGTAGCTACTCAAAAAGTATTTGCTAAACATACAAATTGAGAAACATACTATGTATCTGTGTGTGTGTGTGTGTGTGTGTGTGTGTGTGTGAAACCTGGATGGTTGTATACAATTCATTTTATTTAAATCTGATAATAACACTGTCAAGTAAATGAGGCTGTCGTCATTTTACAGACGTGAGAACTGAAGGAAAAAAATGATCATTGAAAAATGTACTAGAGTGGATGGGGCCATGGAAGAGCATTCTGATGGTGTGCTAGTCCTTGCTCCATCCGTCACCACCTACGTGATGCTTGCCAAGTGCAATTAGCCTTTCAGAATCTGCAATTTCATTAGTTATCTGTCCATAAGAACTTTGCTGTCTACATAGTGTATCTTGAGGAGCAAACTAAATAAATAGATGTTAAAATGTTTTGCCAATTTGAACAATAGTGTACAAATGTGTGTGCCCATTATTCTTAAAACTTAACAAAAATAAATCTTTATACAAATGAACCCTCTCTGCCAATTGTGGACCTTCTCCCTCTGCCTTCTCTTCTTGCTGTCCTCTGGGCCCCTTCTATACAATGGTGCTCACTATCTGTCCCTGCCTACTTGTTTTCTTATCACCCAAGTGCAAATCTTTCCTTGAAGCACAATTTTTAATCGAGTCCTCCCTGACCATCAATTTCCCTGCCCTCTGAATGAATAGTCTGTGCTCTGCAGGATGTGGGTAATTACAATAACACCAGTTGCCAAATATATCTCCCCAGTGCCAGTCACCTATCATCACCTGGTGATTTATATTTTAATTACTTTATCTTAGATTGTCAGCCCAATGGGGAGATATTTTTTCCAACTCCTTTGTCTAGGAATGGTCCTAGGACTTTTGTGTTTTAGTAAAAATTAAATCATAAGAGTCTTCCTGATGGAAAGAGCAGATAAATGAAAGAACTCAATATACTCATCTGAAAAATGGAAACATACATAACCCCTGCCCTGAAAACGTTGTAGGATTTTTGTAAGGTTCAAGAGTGTTAAGGCAACTGGGCAACTGAAATTACTTTGAAAATTTCATAAGCCATATAAATGTAAATGCAAGTAATTGATAATAATAATAATAATAATAATAATAATAGTGAAATACGTGCATAATCATTACACATTGATGTCTAACCAGACAAGCCAAAAAAATTATTTTGTTTCCCTTTTAGGGAAATTTTTCTTTCGATGTGTCCTGAGACATCTATATTCCAGCTGCTAATCTTGATCTGGTGAGTTCTCTGCTAGAAGCCACGGTTTGTTTCGTGATTTTTTTAAAACCGAAATAGCCTGAGGGATATTACAGGGGGTTAATAGATACATTTTCTTTATTTTTGTTGGAGTAAAGAATCTGCTTGATATAAAACTTCAATCACAAAACCTTTGGGCTGGAGTAGCCCTCTAGAGACAATTCAGCCCATTACCCCACTTGGCAGGAGAATTTCAGTTCGGGTTGTGCCTAAAATAAAGAGCAATCAGATGGTTTGGGCCGTTGAAAAAGCATGTCTCACATAATTGTGTGATAAATCAGATTATGTCAATGAGGTGGTAGAGAAGTGTTACCGGAAGTGGTTCACTCACTGCTCAGGCATCATTATGGTTAAGACCATCTTGACTAACTTTGCAATTCTCTCCCACTCTGGTGAGTTATCATTCTCAGAAAGTTCTCTTTTCTTTTCTTTTTTTTTTTTTTTTTTTTTGAGGAAGTTCTCTTTTAGAACTTGGGACTCTGGAATCCAACTCCTGGAGTGGAATCATAGCTATTCTACTTAATAGCTGTGACTTTGAGCGAGTTATTTAACTTCTCTTGTGCTTCATTTTCCCCATCTATAATATGGTGATGTTTTTCCTATTTACATCTTAGGATTGTTGTGAGGATTGAAGCAATTAATACCTTTGAAATGCCTAGCAGATATGCAGTATGTAACCAATAAAGATTTGTTGAAGAAAGGAAATAGTACAGTCTGTGTTGTTTTTGTGGTTTTTGTTAGCTTTTAACAGAAAAAAAGAAGGATATATGCTATCTTATACTTGTTACTGGGTACAAGTGTTTACCCAGGACATATACCTAGAAGTGGAATTTTGTAGGGCTCTCTGGTATGTTTATCTCCTCCTTTTCCAGATAATGCCAACATGTTTCCCAAAGTTGTTGTACCAGTTTAAGCCCCTATAAGTAGTGTATGAGTTTGCTTCGCATCACATCTTGGGAAATTTTAATTTTTTTTTAGATCCAGGAAGGTGCCTTGTAGTTTTTAATTTGTATTTTTTGAGGCTTAATAATGTTGAACATTTTATAAAAATAGTGTTTACTGACGTCTTCTGCAAAATACCCTTTTGTCTTTTATACATTAAATGAATTTATACAGGGAAGAATTTCATTCTGAGTTTGATGATACTTGATATTTAATATTCCTTGAGTTTCAGCAATGGACCATGTATATCATGTTGATACAATAGTGAAACAAACAACAAAAAATAACTTCCTGGGGAGCTTACATTCATGTGGGGGGAAAAGACAGTAAGTAATAATGATTATTAATTAATAATTTTCCCAAAATAAACACATAGCATATTAACACAGTGGGATATTTTACAGCAGTGGGAAAACACTGTATATATTTAATGAAGAAATAAAGTCCAGAGGAGTGTATGCAATTCATTTTATTTAAATGTTAATTTATTAAATATTACATTTATTACTATTAATATGAGTATCATTAAAATATAATAAACATAAAATATATAAATATAAGAATATTAAAATATAAAATAAATATAAAGTGATGTAAAATGCAAAGGTACAAAATATAAATTTATTAATATTGAAGTCTTAAATATATATATATTTTGAAATCTTAAATATATATTTATATTAAAGGCAAAATCAATCAGCATGTATCTTTTTGGGGTAGGTAATACACATGTACTCAGACCTTAAAGTTAGCAAGGGTCTGCTTGACAGAAACTCAGGACAGTGGATCCTTCTGTATTGGAAGGAAGAGGTTGTGGTTGAGAAGGGACACATGAGGTTTTCAAATGTGCTGTGAATACACTATTTCTTAAGTTGATTGTGGGCACGTAAATGCCCATGTATTCAGGTTATTTTAAAACTGTATGCTGTATGTATCTATTATGTCTTTGGTATAATTCATAAAAAATAATAAATATTGAAATTACAGTCAAGAATGGATCTCCCAAATGTGGCAAATATATGACTTGTTTTTAAAAGTGCTGTTGGGCTATTGACTGGATCTCAAAACAAAAATCAATGTGTATCTTTCCCTCATACAGAACACCAAAATAAGTTTCAGATGTTTTAAAATCAAATCATAAGAAAGTTATAACTTTGAAGTTATTACATTTAGACTTTTTATGCTCCCAAGTTCCAAATAGTATAAGAGGGAATCAATAGGTATTGATGGATTTAAGGTCCAGATAGATAGGTTTGCTATTCTAAAAGGTAACATGGTGGATGGACCAGACAGCAGGCTGAACTGTTACCTCATGGGAACAGGAGCTCATGCCTCTTGACGAGGAAATGTCCTCGTACCTAAGGCAGGTCAGCTGCATGGACTCACATCAAGTGTGCCATGTATCTTAAACTTAGAGGCATTTTACTGCGCTGGATCCTTCCTTACCACTCAAAGAGAGGTAACAAATGAGAGCTAGCTATACAGACTAACTACTGAGATTCTCTGTTGACCAGACCAAAAACATCATGAATAGAACCTCTTTCAGGTTGTTTATTTAAAATATTTATCCTTAAGGGATTGTGAGTTTTCATATAACTAGATAGGACAGCCTATCAATTGAAGGCAGCAGAAGGAAATTTAGATAAGTCTGGGTATAACTATCCCAGTTAGAATATTGAACTTGAAGGTGTGTTATCCTCTATATGTAACATTACTGTGAGTTATATACCTTCACTGAGAACGATGCAGAGCTCTTATCCATGGCTCCTTTTAGAGGGGACTATATTACAGATTTATGCCTTCAGATGACTCAGCAGAAGGCAAATCTTTTCCTAGTCCTAACCCAAGAGGCAGTGCCTGAGGTAATGGGAAATGTGCACTTAACGAAAATACAGGTTGATTATAGACAGGACACGTCAGAATGCTCCTAACCTTTAACTCTGTTAAAACCACTTTTCTTTAGTCATTCTTTACATTTTCTAAAAATCTTCTGATTAATCTAGAAATGTTCAAATTCCTTTCAAAGTCAGTATTGGACTTTATTTATCACACGCAATACAAGTTTGAAATGTTCCCTCATGGGCTCATTAAATTCATCTGCAACTGCTTTCCGAATCTTTTTGTTGAAATATGTACAACATTTCAAAGCAAAGTAAAACTAGCAGAAATAGCAAAGTATAGCGTACTAGTGAAGTCCAGTTTTCTATAATAGAGCGAAGGTCAGGAAATTGCGGTTTCCTTCAAGTGAACTTTGTGACTTTATAAATGTGATGACATAATGCAAGACAACCAATCGTTGCAGGAATGTCCAGCAGCAAGGTGTTCCAGGTAGACATTGGGTGGTTTCCTCAGTAGAATTTCTGGAAAGTGGAACTTGAGGAGGTTGCCAATATGGAATGCTGTGTTATTTTGGGCAGTGATCACTTGATATGTTAAGAATATTGGCCAGTTTTAAGGATACAAAAAAATGTTTCAATTCTCGAATTTCATGCAAGATTGTATTCTATGGAATGGAATGAAAAGTAGTATGGATTATGTCATAGGTCAACAAATTTTTCTGTAAAGGTCCTGATAATAAATATATTCAACTGTATACTCCATAATGTAGGTGTCACAACCACTTGACTGTCAGTGTAGCACAAAAGCTGCCATAGAAAATATGTAAATGATGGATATGTCTGTGGTTCAGTAAAACTGTATTTAATAAAACAGGTGGCAGGCCACATTTGGCCCATGTTCCATAATGTGCCAACCCCCAGATTAAACCATAAGAGTAGAATAAATGCAGACTCAGGAAAAGGTGGAATTGAATAAAGATGACGGTCAGCAGTAAAAGTCGTTAATAACCATAGTCAGATCTCATGAGTGGGAAAGAAGCTTTTTTACAAATCTACAGAATTGCCACTCTTCCATGCAGAATTCAAGCACTCCTGTAAGTACAGTGTTTAAAAAGGCATTCGCTCTTATTTATGACGTAAATGAAAAGGAAAATAATATCCTGGGTCAAAGCTTTGGCAGCTATATGACTATGTATTGTCTGTTACTAAGTGTTCATAATAAAAAGCTGCAGAGATTGAGAGGGCACCAGTCAAAACAAAGAACAGAAAAGACTGAGGCTAATTAAATCATAAAGAAAAGTAAAAATTATGCAGAGACTCATTATGTCATGTAAATGTATTCCACTAAAATGTAGAAAAAGAGTTCCAACACATGGATGGCTCATGCTTTATAATAGGCTCTATTTAGAGAGATAAACCATGATCCTTATAATACCCTTTGTTACTTGTGAAAAGATCACATTTCAAAGCACAGAAGGGGACCTCAAAGGGCTGTATTGTTCAGCCTTTTATCTCCAGGCAGGATTAATTAGAGTAATAGCTAGCGCGTACCTAGTGCCTACTGTGTGCCAGACATTTGCCATATATCTCCAAAAGCTCCAATCCTTTGAATCACAATTGTGCTACTTACTACCTTTGCGAGTGTGTCGAATGAAATCTGTCTCTTTGGACGTCTGTTTCTGAAGGGGATCCTCTGGAGTCAGCCAGTCCCCGTGCCATGGAAGTCTGGGTAAAAAAGTCCTCCCTTTTGAAAGGTCTTTTTTTCAGGCACTTGGAAACCGTATTAAGTATCTAAGATTAAAATATAGGGAAATATGTTGAAGCCAGAACAACTGTTGAAATGCTGAACGCATGTGGTCAATGGATAGATGCCTCTCTCGGAATGTCATGTGATCTGGGGCCGGTCTTGGAGACCTGGCTCCTCTTCCTTGCAGTGGCTACCAGAGAGTGTGGGGATAGAGGAAAGAAGATAGATTGTGGCATAACTGGCTATAGAGTGCAGTGGGCATTTTGTTGCTCTTAACCTTTAAAAGCTGTCACTATCTTCTGGGCTTTTAAATGCTCAGGACGTGCTAATTCATGCCTTTAACGTGCTAATTCATGCTAATTCTCTGCTCTTTCAAAATCTCTTCCCTAGCCTCTTGCAGGTTATCACCTTTATTTTGTATTCCCCTCTCCTCTCACCTATAATGAGGCATTGGGCATGTTGTTATTTAGCACTTAAGACATTTGCTTTACTTTATGGTACTACTAGTTTAAGGTCCCCAGCTTTAAGTCTCACAAGGCTGGGATGATGACCTTTCCTTCTTCTGGGTTCCCAGTGTTTAACTCCCTACTTGGCAAAAAGTTGGTATGTGACTGCAGTTTTCATTATGTCCTTCATCTTTTCTTTGCCAGGCACTGAATTAGGTGCTAGGAACACAGTGTGGTGCAACAATAGACCTGTTTCTTGCTGCCATGGATAGCCCTTACATTGCAGTAGGGAGATAGACATCAATTCAGTAATTGGGCCAATGAATTTAAAACTGCAGTGTGATAGTTATATGAGGGGGGGGGAACGTTGAGAATGGAAAGTGATATGTCTGATCTTTAGGAGCTTCTAGTTTAAGGCAAATCAGTAGACAATCACGAGACACTGTGACAAGTGCAGTACTGAGGAAAGCACCAGGTACTGTGGGATCCCAAAGGGAAGGCTGTCAGAAGGGAATGCTTCCACTGACTTTGGAAAATATAAGCAGAAATGAACTTGATGGAGTCGGAGAAAGGAATTTCAGATAGAAGGGAGACCATGGGTGGAAGTGTGGACATTGGATGCGACATGACACACGTGGGGGATAATAGTCATTTCGGAGCTTCCAGTGAATGACCTAAGAGGATGGAGCCCAGAGGAAGATGCTGCCAGGGAGAGAGGCAGAGACCAGATCATGAAGTGTTCCCTCTAGAGTCTCAGGTTTTGCAGAGAAGTGGAGTGGAATATTAAAGGATTTTAAACAAATGAGCCATATGGTCAGCTTTGACTTTTTCAATACATTATGATGGAAGCATTATGAAAGTTGAATGGGAAGTGAGAAATGCTTAAAGGTGAAATATCTATGAACAGGTAATTGCAGCGTCCCAGACAAAAGATGATGAGAGCTGCTCAAGTGGCAGGTGTAGTAGAATATATAGGGAGTCTGGGCAACCATGGACAGAGGCTTAAACTTAAAGGATTTTGTGATTGATTGCTTGGGTGACAGGTGTTGGGGGAGCAGTGCTAGGGAGAAGGAAAACGAGAGGAGAGAGGGTAAGGATAAGTAAAAGAGAGAGAGAGTTCAAGAACAATCGGTTCAAGAAAAAAAAAAAAAGAACAATCAGTTGGATAGTGGCGTCCCTGAGAAGGAACGCTGGATGAGGTTCCAGAAGAGAGAGAACACAGCAGACGTACGTTCAGACATTGGAAAAAGGCCACCTTGATTTATAGCCCAGCTGTGCCAATTATTTTCTGTGTGAACCTGGAGAAGGCATTTCATACTCCTTTGCCTCAGTTTCCTCATTTGTAAAAGAGAGATAAAATAGTGCCTATCTCATAGATTGGCTATTGAGATTGATTAGGTTAATGGATATAAAATTCTCAGAACTTTGGTTCTCAATAAGTACTCCATCACTGTTAACTTATGATTCCTTTAGGAGAAAAAATGCACTTGTTCAGGTTTGAGTATGCTGATGTTTAGATAAGCCTGTGGGAGGTCCAAGTGTTGATGACCACATCTGTGTTTGCTCACCACTACATCCCTCCGTAGCTGGCAACGTGCCTGATTCATAGTAGGCGCTTACTTGAGATACGTAAATTCAGATGAGTAGATACATGGATGAAAGGATAAGGTATAAAAGAGGGAATTAGTTATACATCTGAAACCTATGGAGAAGGTAAAGATGGAGTTAACAGATGTGGTAACGTGGGCCATGGGACAGGCTGAGACTTTTCCTTTCGGATGGAGAGAGCACAAGACAAAGGATGGGACACTAAATCGCTCATTTCAGGCTTCTATAACAAGTTACCATAGACTATGTGACTTATAAACAACAGACCTTTATTTAGCATAGTTCTGGAGGCTGGAAGGCCGAGATCCAGGTCAGACTCTGGTGAGGGTCCTTTTCTGGGTTGCAGACTGCAGACCTCACATTATGGTCACATGTCAGAAAGACAGTGGGAGTTCTCTGGGGCTTTTTTTTTTTTTTTCTTTTTAAATAAGGGCACTAATCCCATTCATAAGGGCTCCACCCTCATGACTTAATCATCCCAAAGGCCCCACCTCCTAATAACATCACATTGTGGGGGATAGGATTTCAATGTAGGAACTCTGGAGCGACACAAACTTTCACTCCATGACACTAAGGGACATTTAAGGGTCAGAGACAGCAAGGGAAAAGGAGAATAGAGAGAGGGTCTCCAAAGATCTGGTGAATGTGTTATTCTGAAGCTACAAGAAAGTTTCTGTGAGAGATTCACAATGCCAAGTGCTGTAACAGCTTTTAGTATGTTAGACTATATATTTTTTTTTAAAGAAATTTATATTTTTGAGAGAGAGCGTGCATGCACGTGTGTGATTGGGGTGAGTGAGGGAGGGGCAGGGATATCCTAAGCAGACTGGGGGAGAGCCCGACTCAAGGTGCCATCCCATGACCCTGAGATCATAACCTCATGTGAAATAGTTGGTCACATAACTAACTGAGCTGCCCAGGCACCCCTAGAGTGTAAATTTTCAAATCCTGCTTTGCCCCCCCCAACCAACAGATTTTATCCCAGCCTGCTCTGTGCTACCTCTATACGTCATTCATAAGCGTACTCCTTCCCTGTTGGTTGCATGTGTGTCCAACTTTCTCCAGTAGATTTTGAGCCACTTGAAGGTAATCCTTCATCTTCTTCATCTGTATGTCCCTTGTATCAAGTGTGATGTTTGGAATATAACGGTGGGCTGCTTGAATGCATCTTAAATGAACTACGTTTATTTTATGTCAAGAGACTAAATTGTCTCAGGGACATGATTTTCTAAGGGAAAAATAAATGGCATTGTTATTCATGCATAACTTAATTCCAACAAAACTAAATGGGTGGAAGGAGTAGTCCAAAACTGAAGGGACGTATGTCATCCACTATATTGACATTTTGTTCTCTCTTGCTCATCCTACTGGGCTTTGGAGGAAGCACTGTCCTGGTGTAGTAAGCTTTGGAAGGATTTGATTTAAAAATCATGGATCTGGTGAAACCTAGCATGTGAATAACTTACTTGAATTTGACAGACACTTCATCAAGGAGCTTTTAATAGGTACACTCGCCAGTGACCTTTCAGACTCGAAGAAGGTAATATTTCTTCCCTTAGTGACAAAATTATACCCCAAGAATAGCTTACTCACTGGTGGTTTCTGTTCAGATTGATATTTTTCATACCCTCTATCAGATTATGATATCCCTATGGTTAGGATCCACATCTTGTTCGTCTTTATATCCCCAGCAGCCAACACAGGAACTGACAGCTTGTAGGTTATTGGTAAATGCTCACTGAATTAATCATTAGCTCTAAATCACTTATTATGTGTGTGAATTCAATTCAAAGGTAAGAAATAGTACAATTTTAAATGTTGGTCCTGGTTTAGAATACCCCCTTCTTAGAGTGTAGAAGAGAACAAAGCCATGGGGTTGTTCACTTCAATTTCATGGAAAGACCAAGAAACTTGTTCACTGTAGTGCTTGTGTGGATGAGCTCATAGCAAGATGAAGGAATGAAAGAATTACTGGTAAACAAAACAAAATAAAACAAACCATGGTTAAAAAAGACATGATGGAGGGGCAGCCCGGGTGGCTCAGTGGTTCAGCGCCACCTTCAATCCAGTGCGTGATCCCCCAGGATCGAGTCCCATGTCAGGCTCCCTGCATGGAGCCTGCTTCTCCCTCTGCCTGTGTCTCTGCCTCTCTCTCTCTCTGTGTCTCTCATGAATAAATAACAAAATCTTAAAAAAAAAAAAAAAAAAACCATGATGGAATATCTATGCACCATTCAGAGGGATTGTTGAGATGACTCAGAAATTTTCAAAAGGAAGCTTATATAATTAGTTGATTTTATTTTTTTAAAAAAATCCCTCAGAATGAATATAGCTAATAATTACCTAAATGAATCCTGCATGAGTTTTACTGATTTTACCTGAATTCATGAAAAAAAAAGTCATGCTAAATAATTGGTGTTTAAATCTCAATTACACAGGTTGAATGAGGGAGGCCAGTAATTCATTTTTAACATTTTACATTTAGTATCAAGAAACATTTTTAATATACAGCTCTATGGATTTTTAAAAAGGCTTATTTATTTATTTGAGAGTAAGGGGTGGGAGAAGGGCAGAGGGAGAGAATTTTTCAAGCAGACTCTCCCTCTGAGCATAAAGCCCAGTGAGGCGCTTCATCTCAGAACCCACGAGACTATGACCTGAGCTGAAACCAAGAGCCAGTTAGCCAATTGAACAACCGACCCAGGCACCCCTACAGTTCTATGGATTTTTTTAAAGATTTTATTTATTTATTCATGAGAGACACACAGAGAGAGGCAGAGGGAGAAGCAGGCTCCCTGTGCGGAGCCCGATGCGGGACTCGATCCCAGGTCCCCGGGATCACGATCTGAGCCGAAGGCAGTTGCTCAACCACTGAGCCACCCAGGTGCCCCTCCAGTTCTGTGGATTTAAACACATATAGATTTGTGCAGCCACCACCATAATCAGGATACAGAACTATTCTCTTACCCCCATAACTCCTTTGTGCTACCTTTGAGATTACATTCTCCTCTCACCCTGGCAACTATTGATCTGTTCTCTATTGCTATAGCTTTATCTATCAAGAAAGCCATATATTGGAATCATACGTGTGCTTTTTTTCTTGAGATTGGCTTTTGTTCAGTCCACGTGATTCCTTTGATATTCATCCAAATTGTTGTCTGTGTTGTATATGTGTGTATTCATAGTTTGTTTTGTTTTTTTTTGGTGCTGTGTAGTATTCCAGTGTAAAGATATATATTGCAATTCATTTATCCATTTACTGCTTGACGGTCATCTGAAGTATTTCCAGTATTCAGAGATTATCAATAGGGCTTCCATAAGTATTTGTTTTTTAGGAATTTATGTTAACAGAAGTTTTTATTTCTTTGGCGTAACTATCTTGCATTGGAATTTCTGGATTATATGATATATGCATGTTCACCTTTAATTCATTTTTAAAAGCTTTTATCTATATATTTTATATTTTTATTTTCATTTTAAGCAGTTTATTTATCTATTTGAGAGAGTGAGCACGAGCAGCGGGAAGAGGTAGAAACAGGCGCCCCGCTAAGCAGGGAGCCTGACACAGGGCTCTATCCCAAGATGCCAGGATCATGACCTGGCCTAAAGGCAGACACTTGACAGACTGAGCCACCCAGGAGCCCCTATCTATCCATTTTAGGGAGAGAGTGAAAGTGAGTGGGGGGGTATAGCAGAGGGAAAGAGACAAGTAGACTCTGTGATGTGCATGGAGCCCAACATTGGCCCAGTCCCACAACCCCGAGATTAGGACTTGAGCTGAAATTCATTGTCAGCTGCCTAACTGACCGAGCCACCCAGGTCCTCCTTATTTTATTTTTTTAAAACTATTTATTTATTTATTTGAGACAGAGTGCTTGGAGCTGGGGGGAGAGGGTCAGATAGAGACGGAGAGAGAATCTCCAGCAGATTCCCCACTGAGTGAAGAGCCTGACATGTGGCTTGATCCCACGAGCCTGAGATCATGACTCCGGCCAGAATCAAGAGTTGGGGGGATCCCTGGGTGGCGCAGCGGTTTAGCGTCTGCCTTTGGCCCAGGGCGCGATCCTGGAGACCCGGGATTGAATCCCACGTCGGGCTCCCCATGCATGGTGCCTGCTTCTCCCTCTGCCTGTGTCTCTGCCTCTCTCTCTCTCTCTCTCTCTCTCTCTGTGTGACTATCATAAAAAAAAAAAAAAAAAGAGTTGGGTGCCCAACCAACTGATCCACCCAGGTCTCCAAATATTCACCTTTATATAAGATGTCACATTGTTTTCTTGAGTGGCTCTACCATTTTGCCTTCCTATGAACAATGAATGGAAGGTCCATTTTCTCCCCACCCTCACCAGCATTTGGTATTGCCATAATTTTTAATTGTAGGTATTCTAATGTGTGTGTAGGACTATCCCATCATGTTTTTGTTTTTTTTTTTTTTTTTTAAGATTTATTTATTTATTTGAGAATGAGAGGGAGAAGGAAAGAATTTCAAGCAGACCCCCAGGTGAACAGGCATCCTGAGGCAGGGCTGGATCTCACAACTATGAGATCATGCCTTGAGCTTAAATCAAGAGTTTGAAGCCCAACCAACTGAGCCATCCTCTCAGTATGCTTTTAATTTACATTTCCCTAATGACTAATGTTGACCATATTTAATTAGCTTATGTGTCAGCCATATTTCCTCTTGGTTGAATTGTCCCTTCACATGTTTTGCTCATTTGTCAATTGGTCTTTTGTTTTCTTGCTGTTGAGTATAGTGAGTTCTTTGTATATTCTGGATACAAGTCCTTTGTCATATATGTGATATATTTTCTGTAAATTGCCATTTCATATCCATATGTCATGAAGATTTTTCTCTTATGTTTTAGAGATTTCTTTTTAAGATTTTATTTATTTATTCATGAGAGACACAGAAAGAGAGAGAGAGAGAGAGAGAGAGAGGCAGGGACACAGGCAGATGGAGAAACAGGCTCCATGCAGGGAGCCTGATGTGGGACTCCATCCCGGGTCCCCGGGATCACACCCTGGGCTGAAGGCGGCACTAAACCCCTGAGCCACCCAGGCTGCTCTGTTTTAGAGATTCTACAGGCCTACATTTTATATTTAAATATATGAGTTAATTTTTTTTTTTAAAGATTTTTTTTTTATTTATTTATGATAGTCAGAGAGAGAGAGAGAGAGGCAGAGACAGAAGCAGGCTCCATGCACCGGGAGCCCGATGTGGGATTCGATCCCGGGTCTCCAGGATCGCGCCCTGGGCCAAAGGCAGGCGCCAAACCGCTGTGCCACCCAGGGATCCCTATGAGTTAATTTTTTAAAAAGATTTATTTATTTATGAGAGACACAGACACAGAAAGAGAGGCAGAGACATAGGCAGAGGGAGAAGCAGGCTCCTCACAGGGAGCCTGATGTGGGACTCGATCCCGGATCCTGGGATCATGTCTTGAGATGAAGTCAGGTGCCCAACCGCTGAGCCACCCAGGCGTCCTGATATATCAGTTAATTTTTATATCAAGTCTAGGGTTCATTCCTTGCATATGGATGTCCAATATTTCCAACCCCATTTTTGAAAAGTATCTTTTCTCCATTGAAATTCTTTTGTATCATTGTACAAAATCATTTGTCATATATATTTTTTAAAGATTTTATTTATTTATTCATGAGCAACACAGAGAGAGGCAGAGACATAGAGGGGGAAGTAGGCTCCCCGTGGGGAGCCCAATGTGGGACTCGATCCCAGGACCCCAGGATCACAACCTGAGCTGAAGGCAGACGCTCAACCGCTGAGCCACCAAGGTGCCCCTCATTTGTCATAGGTTTGTTGGGTTATAGTGTCAAAAAGAAACAAAACTGGACATTATTTAAGTGGTAAGGACAGATTTGAATCAGTAACATACTATTACAGTATGGAACAGATACCAGTGCTTATTTAACTTCCTCTGTGTAGACGTGATGAGGCATTTTAAAGGGAGAATGAGGGAATATGGAGGACGGAAGTGAGGGCTCAGTAGAGTGAAGGAATTGAAACCTGACAACAAGTGTGAAAGGGGTGTTGGTCCCTGTGCAAACCATCTGGGTTTGTTAACTGATGCTTATCAAAGTTCGGCTCCTCCCCTCCTACAGAAGCTGGGAGGCGGGCTGGATCTTTAGTTGTTGCCTGGCACAAATGGTTAAGTTTTGGCTACCCTGAGGTTTCTTGGACAGGCGTTTTAAGGGGGCTAGGATCTTCCTAGGGGTGCGGCCTGGAGCTGTTAGACAGTGTGTTCCTGTTTGTTCAAGTCTTCCAGACCAAGGTTGAGTCCTCATGGAGAAGAGGGCTCAGAGCCTGCCTAGAGTTCAGTTGAAGGAGATGTAAGCGTCGTCAGTAGTGAACACTTCCTTCTGTTCCTTTGATCTTTGTGTCTCTCCCTTCACCAGTATCACATTGTGTCAGTTACTGTGGCCTTCGAGTGAGTCATGAATGGAGTAATATGCATCCTACCATCGTAGTCTTCATTTTAAACATATTTTGTTTCTCCCGCTTACCTTGTCTTCCATCTAATGTTATTGTTAGGAAGTCAACTGAACTGGAGAGGGACAAATTACCAGCAGTTTGAGTAAAACAAAAACCAATTGCTCAATCTCTTTCTCTCAAATAAATAAAATCTTTAAAGAAAAAAAAAAAAAGAAAAGACAGGGGGTAGTACCTGGGTGCTTCCGTCGGTTAAAACGACAACCAAAGCTGCAGTAACAGGCCAATTTTTTATCACTTGCTGTGATAATATAGGCAAGAAGCTACGCCGGAGAAGGCACTGACTTCCCCATGTTTGATTTTCATCCATGGAGTAGCATGGCATGGAGTAGACTGAGGGTTAGACGGAGCAGCACACAGACATGGGGTTCATCTCACTGTAAAGAGATCTTGAGAGAGAATGAATATCAATGAATGATGCATGACAACAGAGATACGATCTTTGAGGAGGCAAGAGGGGCTGGACTCCAGTGCGCCGGTGGTGAGGATGGGCCTTGTCTCAGTAGGAGCACTTGTAACAGACAAGAGGGAAGGCAGATAAAATTGGCCCAGAAAGCACAGAGGTAGCTTGATGGTTGATAAGATCACATCTCTGGGCTTTTATCTTCTTAATAAAATATGAAGCCAAGTCATTAGCTCAGTGAGGTATCATGGGATACTTGGGAGAGCCAATTTCAGAACAGTGGTTTGCAGATTAAGAAAATAAACCCACAGGGGAAATAGATAGAGTAGGATGGCCAGCCAGTGTTGGGTTGGGTGCCCATTTAAATTATATGCGTATGCTGCACAACATGTTCTAGCCAGAAAATGAATGTGGATTCTTTAAAAATGCAAAAGGCTCACACTAAGCACGCTCTTGGAAATTTACTTTTATTTTGTGACTTAATGTATTTTACACATTTCTTTTCGCAGCACATTGCACATGGCTTCACTACATTCCTTTAGTAGCTACATTGTATTTTGAAGAGTGGACATCTTCTAATTTTTTTTAGTCCATGCGAACATTGGAAAATCTAAGGTTGACTTCATAGCCATGTCCTGGAGGCAGGTTAACAGGGAACGATTTGAGAACACAGGCATTTGGGGATGTGGATGATTTGGGAATAACGAAAATGATTCATTTATTCAGTTTTTCAAATATTCTTTGATTTCCTGAAAACTGTTTAATGAGTGTATACAGTGGGCCACTTGACCACGAGTGAGCTCGTGAATGTGACATAGTTGCTGTACGTGAAAAAGAGTCACAAGTATGCGAGACCACATTAAAATACCTCCACACCCCTCCTTTTTTATTTTTTATTTTTACTTTTTATTTATTAATTTTTTTACCCCCTCTTTAAAAAAAAAAATAACCTCTTAAAGAGGATTACAATCTTTCTTCGTGGTCGCTCATTTAGTATTATCTACTTGTGGTGAGGTTTGTTCCCTACTGAATAGACTCTCATAATCTTTTTTTTTTTTTTTTTTCCTCCTTCTTACATGATGTATCTTTTTCATTTAGTTTTTCTTTAAAAGTTCCTGGAACATCTCCAGTGGTGATGAGCAACAAGGCACTTGAGTCAAAGTTCTGAAAGCCCACATCTGTCTCTTTTCACATAGTCCTCCCTTTTTATGCTTAAGTCGGCTGCGGAGCAGCACCTGTGGTGGGAAGAAAATTCTGGACTGCTGGCCTGTTTAGCTTGAGCTTTCCCTTCTTCCTGACAAAGCTCCCCATTGCCCCCCACGAGGAATATGACAGTTCATTCCCTTTATTCAAACACTGTCTCTCTGCCCCTGTCTCTCTGCTCCTCTCTCCTGGTCTCCCCTATCTCTAACAAACATGCCTTCCTCTGAGTGATGGGCAGACTAATAGCTCAACGTTGTTAGCAGCACTGCCCTCCTTACACCAGAAAATTAGAAAGTCAATGTCTAAATATAGAGTTGAAATTAGGAAGTATGCTTTCCAATTCTTGACTGCTCCATCATTGGCTTGCTGTGGGGACCGCAGGGAACTGCTTGACCTCTTGGTTTCCTTTGGTTCAATGAAGGCAATAATTCCTGCCTTGCCTTCCAGATGTAGGTGAGTAATTAATGGTTGTGGAGGCCTTTGGAACTCGAAAAGGAAGCTGCGAAGGCTAATCACTCGCAGTATTCACCTATGTTTTTGGATTAATTGACACAGGAAAACAAGTGGCTGGGTTGTGAAATAGGAAACCATGAAAGTCAATACAAACTCACCTGCCAATTCACAAGAAGTTCCTCAAGGAAGCAGAAAGCTATTTTTTTCCTGCCTTTGCCTCGTCTTCCTCTCCTGAACTTTGGTTTGTGTACTTCCTCCTGGACTTCCTCTCCTAAATTATGGATTAGCAAGATGCACTTGAAAAGCAGCATCACTTTGGAGCTGGAAAGACCCAGTTACATACCTGATTCCACCACTTTCCAGCTGTGAGAACTCGGGCAAGTGACTGGTTACATGTTTCACCTCTCCGTGCCTCAGTTTCCTTCTTTTGTACAAGCGCAATAACCTTTACAACACAGAGCTACCACTGAGGATTGCATGCATGCCTCTCAGCATGCGTGTGTTGATGCTAGGACATCAGTGAGTTTCGAGGATGTTCATTCCCTTTCAGTGTTTCGAAAGGAGGTCGACGGAGAGGTCTTCCAGCAAAGCTGCAGACACTCGAGAGCCAGCTCCCATGGTCAGGAGTTGGGTCAGGCTCGGTACAGGCCTCAATGTTCCACTATGACTTTTAACCACATGGAAAGAAGCATCTCACATCAGACCAAACTCCCTCCTTCTGCAACCACAAACATGATCAGCTATGTGCTAAACAGAGGAAAGCAATGGACATTTTTTAAAATGAAGATGTTCTTTGTTGAGCTCTAGAAACTAAGGCAGTAAATGTGACAATCCCATGAAGGACAGGTATCCGAGTACATGGTTTCTGAGAAGATCCCTTTTTTAGGGAGGAAAAGATGCATGTAAGTGGACAACGTTTCCAACGTGCCAACACCATACATGACGATGTTGCACATTTTAAGGACTTTTTTTTAAAGATTTTATTTATTTATTCATAGAGACACAGAGAGAGAATGAGAGGCAGAGACACAGGCAGAGGGAGAAGCAGGCTCCATGCGGGGAACCCGATGCAGGACTCGATCCTGAGACCCCAGGATCATGCCCTGCGCCGAAGGCTGGCGCTAAACCGCTGAGCCACCCAGGGATCCCCATTTTAAGGACTTTTTAAAGGCTTTTGTATAGGATCCTCAGGGTAACTAATTTTTTCTTCAATGTATAATCTGAATTTTTTGAAAGAAGTGAGTGTTTGACCTGGGCCTCTGAATCCTGCTCTGTTGTCAGATCAGTGCTGCATTTGGGAAAGTCATTTTTTTTGGGGGGGGGGGGGATGGCTTTGATAATGTCACATGTAGCAGAGAAACATTTCATCTTATAATCACATTACATAAGAAGACAAATATATAATATCAGCCCAACAGAGGAAAGGATTCCTTTAGTCATTAGCAAAGGGACTAATAAAATATGGAAACCTCGAGGTATTGCTCATTCCTAACTCTTGTAAATTAAGAATATTTTAGGGGCACCTGGGTGGCTCAGTGTCTACCTTCCCCTCAGGTCATGATCCCAGGGTCTTGAGATCCAGCCCTGCATCTCTGCTCAGCGGGGAGCCTGCTTCTCGTCCTCCCTCTGCCTGCTGCTCCCTCTGCTTGTACCCTCTCTCTGTGTCAGGTAGGTAAATAAAATCTTAAAAAAAAAAAAAACTTTGTATTACAAAACATGCCAAAAATAGTAAAATGCTGAGTCCAATACTAATGCAGATTTTAGTGCTATAGTATAGATATTTATGCATGTGGCAGTTTTCTTCCCTAGAAGTTGGCATCAGAATATTATTTATTTCTCTGTTCCTCCATTACATCTCATGGTACTAAATGTTAGAATGTCTCAAATTCTAGTACAAAAAAAAAATTATGTTTTGAAGACATGTAACAAGAATGATCATTAGAAAAAAAAAAATTTAAGTATCACAGATATAACACTCAATGAGGGACACCTGGGTGGCTCAGTGGTTGATCGTCTGCCTTCAGCTCAGGGTGTGATCCCGAGCCCAAGAATCGAGTCCTGTATCCGGCTCCCTGCATGGAGCCTGCTTCTCTCCCTGCCTATGTCTCTGCCTCTCTCTGTGTGTCTCTCATGAATAAATAAAAAATAAAAATCTTTAAAAAAATTAATAAAACTCAATGATTGTTAAATGTTACTATTTCTTTTTTTTTTTTTTGTAAAATTTAAAAATTTATTTACAAGCGTTCCTGATCATGCAGATAGAGGCTCATGACAGAGAGAAAATGTGCTTGTGAATGATTTTTTTTATTGAAATATAATTGGCATACAATGTTGCATTAGTTTTAGGTGTATAACATAGTGATTTGACAAGTTTACACTATAGTCGTAGCGTAGCTTCCATCCGTCACATACAACACTATTACAAGATGACATTGACTTCATGAGTCCCTTTCTGCCTTTTATTTGTCCATTTGTTTTGTGTTTTAGATTCCATATATAAATGAAATCTTATAGTATTTGTCTTTGTCTAACTTGTTTCAGTCAACATAATATCTTCTGGGTCAACCCCTATTTGTTTTCAACCCCTATTTTTGCAAATGGCAAGATGTCATTCTTTTTTGATGGCTGAGTAATATTACATTGTATGTATATGTACACACACACACACACACACATACACACAGTCATAGTTTAATGATTTTTTAAAAATCAGGGGCACCTGGGTGTCTCAGTTGATTAAGCATTCAACTCTTGATTTTGGCTCAGGTCATGATCTCAGGGTTGTGAGTTCGAGCTCCACGGTGGGCTCTGCATTGGACGTGGAGCCTGTTTAAATTTTTCTCTCCCTCTCTCTCTGTCTTTCCCCACTCCTCTAAAGAATTTAAATGATTTTTTTAAATCAGTTTTTTATCATTTTTACATAGGGATGATTTGTAACTATGGACTTTATGATTTTATATTTTGTTTTATGTGTAAAAATTCGGGAATTTAGTTGTGACTTAGTAATACAATTTTTAATAATTTATTGACTAATTCTTCTATGGATTAGACATTACTACCTGTATCATCATACCATAAATTTGAATATATGCTATGGTTAGTTTCTGAAATAGGACTAGTAAATTGTTTTGCTGTTAAGGGCTTTATATTCATAGAGCAGTTTTAAAGGGTCACAGCAAAATTGAGAGGAAGTTACAGATATTTCTCATATGGCCCCTGTCCTCACCTATGCATAGCTTCTCTCATTATCAACATCCCCCACCAGGCTGGGATATTTGTTACAGTTGATCAACCTGTGTTGACATGTTATCAATGTCTATAGTTTCCATTAGGGTTCAGTCTTGGTGTTGTACACTCAATGGGTTTGGATAAATGTATAATGACACATTTCTATGTTTATAGTATCATATAGAATTTTTTCAGTGCCCCAGATATCTTCTGTGTGTCCTCACCTATTCATCCCTCCCAGCTATTCTTACCCTGCCAACCACCAATCTTTTTATTGTCTTCATAGTTTTGTCTTTTTCCGAATGTCATATGGTTGGAATCTTACAGTATGTAGCCTTTTCACATTGGCTTCTTTCACTTAATAATAATGCATCCAGGGCCCTTCTTTGTCTTTTCATATTTTGAAGGGCCATTTCTTGTTTGGACTGAAATATATTCTATTGTCTGGCGTATCAATGCTTATTTGTTTATTCAGCTACTAACGGACATCTTAGTTGCTTCCCAGTTTGGACTATTATTAATAAAGCAGATATAAACATCCATGTGCAGGTTTTTGTGCGTGGACATTGCTCTCAACTCCTTTGGGCAGCTTCCAGGGAGCATGGTTGCTCAATCATATGTAAGAGTATGTGTACTTTACAGAAACACTAACCTGGCTTCCAAACTAGCTGTACTATTTTGCCTTCCCGTCAGTAATTAATGAGTTTCTGTTGCTCCACATACTTGCCAGTTTGGTGTTACAGTGGCCTGGGTTTTCGCCATTTTGATAGGTATGTAGTTGTGTCACATTGTTGTTTTTAATTTGTATTCCCCTAACGACCTACAATGTGGAGCATCTTTTCATATGTTGATTTGCCATTTTCTATCTGTATATCATCTATTAAGATCTTTGTCCTATTTTTTAAAAAAAGATTTTATTTATTTATTTGAGAGAGGGAGCGAGAGAGAGAGCACAAGAGGGTGGAGGTTCAGAGGGAGAAGCAGACTCCCTGCTGAGCAGGGAGCCTGATGTGGGATTTGATCCTGGGACCCAGATCCTGACCTGAGGAGAAGGCAGTCACTTATCTGACTGAGTCACCCAGGCACCCCCTCTCCCAATTTTTTTTTTTAAGATTTTATTTATTTATTCATTAGAGACACAGAGAGAGAGAGAAAGAAGCAGAGACATAGGCAGAGAGAGAGGCAGGCCCCATGCAGGGAGCCTGATGTGGGACTCGATCCCAGGACTCCAGGACCACACCGTGGGCCAAAGACCAATTTTTTAATCAAGTGGTTTTCCTGTTGAGTTTCTTTGTATATTTTGGATAAAAGCCCTTTATCCGGTGTGTCTTTTGTGTTTTTTGTTGTTGTTTGTTGGTGGAGAGGGGCAGAGAGAAAGAGAATCTTAAGCAGGCTGTTTGCCTGATGCTGGGCTCGATCTCACTACCCTGAAACCGTGACCTGACCCGAAATCAAGATCTGGACATTTAACCAACTGAGCCACCCAGGCACCCTTGGCTGTCTTTTGTAAGACATATTTTCTTCCAGTCTGTAGCTTGTCTCTTAATTCGCCGGGCATTGTTTTTCACAGCAGAAGATTTTAATTTTAATGAAATCCAGCTTATCAATTATTTATCTTATGGATCATATCTTTGGTGTTGTATCTCAAGTCATTGCCATACTCAAGGTCATCTAGGTGTTCTTCTACATTTTGTTCTCGGAGTTTTCTAATTTTGCATTTTAAATTTAGGTCAGTGATCCATGTCGAGTAACTTTGTGTTAAGGTTATAATGTCGGTGTTTAATGTCTGGGTTAAATGAATCTTTGTTCCACCTTCGGCCTTTTGACCATATCTCTGCTGCTGTAGTTTCCATATAGGCCCTATTCCCCATCTACAATTATCATTCTATTTGACTTATTTCCATAACCGATTCCTACCTGCTACTTACCCCTTCACACTCTCCCAAGTGCTAGCTTGACACAGCATTCATGAACAGCTATAATTTATGTCACATCTTTTTATTACTTCATTAGTAGTTACCTGTGATGCTGGAGACATCTTGATAAATAAGATATATTTCCTGTCACCAAAGTGATAAATACACAAATGTACAGTTTCAAATTGTTTATAAGGGCCATTTTATAGAAGTGTACATAATGTATTAGAGCACTGAAGTTGTGCACACAACTTCCTAGGGCAACCATGGGGAAAACAGCAGAGTGGGGGCTATTTCAAGAAAAGGGATCAACATGGGATGCCTGGGTTGCTGAGCATCCACCTGTGGTGATCCTGGGGTCCTGAGAACGAGTCCCTGTAGGCAGCCTGCTTCTCCCTCTGCCTATGTCTCTGCCTCTCTCTGTGTGTCTCTCATGAATAAATAAAATCTTTACAAAGAGAAAAGGGAACAACATATTCAAAGGTATTGGGATACTGTGTAGGTAGGGCTTAGAGATTTGCTGCAAAGATGAGGTTAGAATGTAGGTTGGGAGAGATTTTTAGATTAATACTAATGTTTTTTGATTCTATTTTGCACGAAATAGTTGGAATGATTGTATTGGAGCTGGGGGCAGAGGTGGAAGGATTGTGATGTTTTAGCAGGTAATGGCACAGTTAGATGTGTATTTTAGGAAATCAAATGGATGGATGAATGAATGAATAAATAAACAAGTCTTCCAAAAAACAAAAATTCAAACCCTATGTCCCCACAGAATTTTCTGTAGATTGGGGCAGTGTCTTTGATTATTCTCCAATCTTGTATAATAACCTGTGTATGTGGCCCAAGTCTTTGAATGATGTGGTCATTTTACCCACTGACAGACATCATGGACCTGTGTAAGTTGCATGCATGAGGTTTTAACAAAACTGCCCAGATGCGACTGTTTTGATATAAAGACCTGATATTTCATACAGCAACAAGTCTATTGAAAGCAAACGATGGGAATTTTTAAAAAATTATATTTCAAGGAAAGTGTGAGCATCAGATGGCCTTCACTGTGAAGAGCTACAGAGAGACTCAGTTGGACTCCTAAGAAGAAGATGCAACATATTATTACCAACAGCTCCTCAGGCATAGGCTTAGATGATTGCTGACTGCTGATCCTTTAAAAAAAAATGAGCTGGACTGAATCTGGGAATTGTAGATTAGGCATCTGACTTTGATATCAGTAAGACCAGATAAGGAAAATCTCTAAAGAGCACCTTGTTGAGTGTAAATTTCAGAACCTGCCACTACCTTTTCCACCAGAGTAAATCATGTCTCACACGAAAGCGCTCTTGAAACAAAGAAAAATAAAACTATGGTCCAAAGAAAATCAGTGAGTAAATTTTCTGTAAAACATTACACAACTTTTGAAAATGTATTTCTAAGAGCTTTCAGCGAAATGTGGCAATAATGCTCGTTTCTGCCTTTTGCTTGGTATTCACATGACAAATCACCGGGAGAGGCAAAGTATTGCACTTTTTTTTTTTTTGAAAGAATTAAAATGGAGAACATGATCCAATGTTAGGAATATTCCTCAATCTCTGAAACAATATTGCTTGCAGGATCCCCTGACCCTCAGCTTACAGATAAAGTAATTAAGGGCCAGAGTGGGGAAATGGCTTACGCAGAGTCATATATTGACAGAGACAGTTCTTAATATCATATGCCATTTACTGTATCCTGATCAGTTTCCAGGCACGGTGGTGAGACACTGTAAAGTGTATTATGTCTTTGTTAACTCCATCACATCCAGAGAATGAAGACCGGAAAAAGACTTACCTTGCCCAAGGTAACATAGATATTTAAGATATAGACCTGGGATTCAAGCTTGGTTTTGTCTTATTCCAGGGCCTTTGCTCTTCCCGGTGAGGACATGTGTCTTGCCTAGATCAGACTAGTATTACCGCCTCTGCTGGACTCTTCCCCCATTACCACTAAATGATTTCAGTTCTTGGAATTCTGAGAAACACAGTAAGCAGTGAGATTTGTGCACTTTTCCCCCAAAATGGCATATATAGTATATGAAGGAAGTAACACAGATCGATAGGCTGTGTTGGAAAATTAAAAAAAAAAAAAAATCAACCATTTTCCTTTCTCTGGTCATGAGGTATCTCTACCAAGAATAGTGCTTTTATGTTGTCTTTGCAGATATGGAAAGGAGATGGAGAATGCTTCCCATCACCGTCCTACCCGTATAGGTAGCTAAATGGCCTAACTGGAGGGAAGGTGTAACCAGTTTATTAAATGGGCTCGATGTACTCTTTCTGGCCTCCTTCAACATTATGGACCCATCCCATAGTTTTCCAGGTGTTTTGAGGAATAAGAACACTTGATCTTACATTATACAATCACAAGTAAATGACATACTCGGTAGCCCTGATTCCAGGCCTAATATCTGCATAAATTTGCTTATCCCTCTGCCTATTTTCCCGTCCAATTTTTCTTCCATAGTCTAGCTAGAGTAGTCTTTTAAGGAAAAGGTGCTAATTAGCTGGAGTAAGAGAAAGAATTTGTGCGTATGTGCACACGTTTGTTGGGGTGTGTGGGGGGTCCAGGAGCACGTGGTAAGACAGGAGCTTCAACACACCATCACTGTTAACACCAGATCCCTCGAATGGAACCACTCTGCTAATAAACATGGAAGCCAGAAACCTGCCTCAGAGCTTACCCAATATCCCTTGGTGGCGGCCTCCCTGAGGAAACTCAGTTTATTTAAATAATTTATGCCACTATAGTTACCAGTTACTCACTTCATCTCTTTCCATTTCAGGAGTGGGGTGTCATTCCCCAGTATGCTCGTTGGCTTCATTTTTGGCATGAAAGGTGACAAAGCAAACTAGTTTCACATGTCAGTGGATGTTTAAAATATTTCATTTCAGCAAGAATTTCTTTCCCCTGATCTTAACTTCTCAGATCCTGAGCTTTGTAAAAGCGGACTTTTTGGCTGTGTGCTGAAGGCTCAGTAACTCCCCTGGGCTCTTACACTCATTGATCAGAGTTTGGTAGATCCTGCTATTATAGTAGAATTAATGAATGAATTAAGAGCTGCTCGGAGAAACAGCCACAGATTGTGCACTTAGCGACTGGTGGTATCGTGGGTGTGAACAGGGTTAATTGTAAATCTAGGTGCACCTTTGCCAACTATGGGGATCATTAAATATATCTGGGACTCTTTTCCAAAGACTTGGGGCTTTAAATTCCAATGCCTTCCTCTTTAATATTCACAGCCGCACCAAGGCTTGATGGGTAAGGAAATGCATGTTTGTCCTTTTCCCTGGTAAGAACTGTTTCTACCTTAATCTTTATTTTTCCCCTCTGCGATTCGACATAGACACCATTATGAGTTTAATTGGGGATGCTTATTAATTGGCAACTCTATTTTTGTCATCACTGACTTTAAAACACGTTTTCCTACAAAATGGGTTTGAAGATAAGGTTGCAAAGCCTGCTCTTGTGTCAATTTTCTGTCATTCAATTATGATCTAAAATGTAAAATCGCTTCTCGCTTTTATGTCATTCAAGAGAGCTGAGATCCTTCTTGCTTAGTATTCTGGCCAGGTGATTTCTTTTAGCTGTCATTTTAAAAATGCATGAGGCTAAATTAAAAGTTGCAAAGACTTTGGGGATGATAATTAGGTAATCATCTTCTTGAGATGTGATTAAAACCTTTAACCATAACACATTTTCATCACCACTTTTGCTAGGTGTGTTATGAACAACGTCCCTAATACTATGCTCTGTGATTCGTATGGATCTTTACCACTTAATTGTATGCAAATTATATGTCACCAAGCAATCACGTAGCCAGACAGTATAGATGGCAAAGAAATAATTCCTATTCAGTATCACAGATCACAGTTAAAGATGAGAGACCTTGGGAGACCTGGAATCGCCAAGAAGATTCTGAATCATAAATTTCACTTGCCCACTCAAAAAGTGGTCTTGTTCTCCAACAGTCATCAAGTCTTCTTTTTTTTTTTTTTCAAACAATTAACACCTATTTCGATAGCTTTGCCAGATACATCCATAGTTCGAAATGCTTTAACATCATCAGTTACGTCTTGATTAGGAGGAAAAAAGGAAAAAAACAAACTGATCAACAAGCTAGCTAATTGGCAGTGGGCACTTCTGATAAGCATGAAGTAGCCTCCCTAAGCGTCCATCCCTGGAAGACTAAGAGCCATCGTGCAGTGGAAAGAGCCAGGTTGGGGGACCACAGAGCCCTGCGTTCAGTTCTTTGTTCTTACACGTGCATACACAGATGTGTGATTTTAGGTAGGTTGCCTTGATTCTGAGCTTCCGTTCCTTTTTCTGTAATATGACAATAGCAATTTCTTTGTCCTACGTGTCTTAGGAGAATTGCACTTAGCTTAGGACATGGCACATAAGCCCTAAACGACTGGAACTATTGTCTTTATTATCAATTTAAGCAAACGTTTACTTTTTTCTGAGCATCCTGTTATTCTCCTTTAATATTAAATTCATAACTCCTCCCCACCCTTGCAGGGTAGTTAGGAAGATTAGTCATGCCTTATGAAAATAATCCCCTTTATTCTTGGCACATATTAGGTACTCATTAATGATTGCAACCATGTTATTTTACTGCTAGTATTTTAGTTGAATTTCATTTATTGAAGAAATATTTATTCGCTCTCTGCTCCATGTCATGATTTAGGTGCTGATAATGTGGTGAATGAGCCACACTCGATCCCTGCCTCGAGATTAGAACTGAGTAGGGGGCACAGTGCTGGTGGCTGAGGGGGTGCTGGAGGGTGTGTGCAAAAGAGGAAGAGATCTGAGGTCCCTCTCAGCATTCTCAGGTCATCCTTAGAGTCATCTTTAGTGCTAGAGCTACAGTGAACCGCAGGGGGTCAGGTTTGGGAACCTGGCTCCCCACCCCTCCCCATTCGCAGGCAGCCTAATTTGGGATAATTACCTAAAAAAAAAAAAAAAAATCTACTTTGTTAGACACAGAAACAATAAAATGTCCCTCATGCCTACATTTAGATTCTTCATGAAATTTTCATGTTTACTATATTAAAGAATTACTTATTCTGCCAAAAATAAAAAATTACCTGATGTCTCTGTGCCTCAGTTTATTCATCCGCAAATGGGGCTGAGAAAGTGACTCATATGCTGTTGTGGCAACGCAGTTTAATATACTGAAAACTTTTAGGATTGCACGTGGTACATAGCAAGTATTCAAGAAATGTTCATGGTCATTACAATTAATTTATTTCCTTGGATATACCTTGTCCCCACACGTGGTTCCTTCTTGGAAGGCTCTTTCCTTTCCTTCTTAACTGACCTCTCCATTACCCACACTTTACATCTCAGCTGGACACTGAAGCCCTGGTGGTGGGGGGGTGGGGGGAGTGCCTGACAGGACCTAGCAAGAATGTGCAGAGAGAGACCTGATGGGACTTGACAAAGCATTGAGAGACCCCAACATTTTAGATTTGGGGTCAGGAAGAGAAACCATGTACAGAGCCTGAAATGCAGCCCTGGAAAGGCTGGAGAAAAATCAAAAGACCATGGTATCACGGAGCACACCCGGAAGAGAGCCTTGTAAGGAGGAGTTGTTGTCGCCAGTGTCCACTGCTGCCTAGAGCCAAGTTCTACAAAGTTCCAAATACATCACCCATGGACTCTAGGGACTAAGAAGTCATTCCCGACCTTAACAAGATCAGCTTCTGGGGCCTCTCTTCTGGGTGGTAATGGAAGAGATAGTCTAGTAAATAAAAGAATACTTGAAGGCTGAGGGGATAGAAATAAGCTTATAAAATCATTTTCATTTCTGATATGAGGGAGATTCCATAATTTCATTATTTTTTTAATTTTTTGCTTTTAAGGTAATTGTTGGGAATTGAGAGAGTCGGGCCTCTGCTGGCATGATTCATCATCATTATGCCCTTGAGCATTCCTAGCGATGATCCTGTCCCCTTTCCTGATAATGAAAGAAAGGCAAACACGGGTGAAACCTGTGGGTTGGGCCACCATTTTGCTTTGTTTGTCTTGAAGTGGGGGGAACAGGACTTCAGCCAGCCTTCCCCAGGTCTTATCTCCACACCTCCTGGTTCCTTGGGAGATCTTTAATTTTTCATCTCCTTTACTTAACCCTCGTTCATTGAAGGTAACAAACTCCTGGTGTTTACCATCATTTGACCTTCCCTCTCTAGCTTGTCCTCCTCGCTGGCAAAAAAAGGTTAAAACTTTGTTGGTTTTCTTTTCTGCCTCCTGTCAAATACCAGCACAGTTGGATTTTGTCTGAAGTGGAAGACGTCACTGAGCCACTTTTGGTCTCCAAGAAGTGTTCCACTTTTATTTTCCATAATAGTGCTTCCCCATCCGAGGGGGGAAGGTGACCAGGGAGGCTTATAAGCTCAGCTGATTCCTTAAATCTTCTGTTGCTGTCATTCGCCCACTGGGTTTGAAATTATGTTGAACTTCTTCATTCCTGCTAATGGGGCCTTCCTGTTGATGTTGGGGAAGAGATACTCTGTAATCTGGCTTCATTCCATGACATTATTTTTAAAGCCATAGTCCACACTTACTAGCTTGGTGTAATAGGCAGATGATCACAATAAAATGTAGAGGAGGCTTTCAGGGTCCTGCCAGATGTCCTGTCAAGGGCGGGAATGGTCTTTCCTCCAGCTTCTGTGAGTGCTTACTGCTCCCAGCTGACCCCTTCCTCCAGGGAATGCTTGTCTGCCACGCAGAAGCCCCCCACTCACACTCCCAGGTAACCCCCCGCTAAGGATGGACTCACTGCATACAAGAACCTCACTCCCTTTCCTTAATGTGGGGCTATTGCTCTGATGCTCCCTTTGGGATCATGCTTAATCTACTCTGAATGAGAGACCATATTCTTGTTTAGCAACTTCCTCTGCCCTACCCTACTTCTCTTATCCCCCTCCCTTTTCTGAGACCTCCTTATCAATAATCTCTCATTGATAATCAATAATCTCTCACAAGAATGTCCACAGTAGGGTCTATCTCCAGGGCACCTAACCTCAGCCCGTTGGCTAACATTTAAGGGTCTTAGCAATATGCCATTAACTCTGCTGATTGCATTACGTACGTGATGTCATTTAATCTGCCACACAGTCTCACTGGGCATGTAGTATTATCTCCATTTTACAGGAGAGGAAACAGAGAAGTCTCCCTCCCCAGGTTCATGTCCTTCTCCCCAGGTTGCAGAACTGGAAATTGAGGAATTAACTGTAGCTTTAGGACGGAGGAGAATAATAATGAACAAAAAAACAGTCCCTGCCTTCAAAAGGATGTGTGCCCACAAATAGATCAAGAACCACAGTTTTAGGGAGAGTCTTGATCCCAGTATTAGAAATACTTGTACCATATAGAAGATAAATAGTCTATGAACTTCTTTTTCTTTCTTTCTCTTTCTTTCTTTCTTTCTTTCTTTCTTTCTTTCTTTCTTTCTTTCTTTCTTTCTTTCTTTCTTCTTTTTATGAACTTATTTCTTACTGTTAATTTTGTGTGTCGATTTCTGGGTTCCCTATTCTATTCCATTGATTTCTGAGCGTATCCTTTCACCAGGCCCACCCCGTTTTAATCGCTGTAGCTTTGTAGTAAGTCCTGAACTCTGGGTCTTGTAAGAATTCCAGCTGCGTTCTTTTTTTGAACTCTTTTTGACTTTTCAAATTCCTTTGCCTTTCCGCAGGAATTTCAGAATCACCTTATTGATAAGTATTTTGAAAAGCGCCCTGAGATTTTGATAGGGGCCGCAGGAAATAAATAGCTCTGATTGGGGAGAATTGATGTCTTCTTTGGTTTTTCTTTTGAATCGATACATAGTCGTTTTCAGCATACAGAGCCTGCTCTTTTGTAAGGTGCCAACCTGAGTGGTTTTTCTTTTTTTGTGCTATTGCCATGTTTTTGTTTGTTTTTAATATTGAGTCCCTATTGTTCATTGCTGGTAATAGAAACATGGTTGATTTTTGTACATTGATTTTATATTAAATGCCCTTGAAAAAAGTTACTACTTCTAGAAGCTTTCGGTAGAATCCTTAAGATTATCTATTTATACAAGCATGTCCTCTGCAAAGAGAGACAGTTTTTCTTCCTTTCCATTCTGTATTCCTTTTACCTTTTTTTTTTTTTTTTTTTGACATGGCACTACCTAAGATGTCTAGTAAATTCTTGCATAGAAGCGATGAAAGAGGATATCCTGGTATTGTTCGTAAATTTAGAGAGACATATTCGGTCTTTTGCCATTAACTTATTTGTTTATACTAGGATTTTGTAGATACCCTTTATCAGATTGAAAAAGCTTCCCTCTGCTCCTAGTTTGCTGATTGTCTTTACCTCGATAATCTATTGATATGATCATATGGATTTTCTTGAGTCTATTAATATGACTAATTATATTTGGTGTATTTTCCAATATTGAACCAAACTTATATTCTTGGGATAGATCACACTTGCTCATGATGCATTGTCTTTTCTGTATTGTTGAATTTGATTGTCAATATTTTGTAGATTTTTGTAACTATCATTATAAAGGGTATTGTCCTATGGCCTTTTTTTTTTTTTTTAAATTTTTTTTATTTTTAAGTGATCTCCACACGCAGCATGGGGCTTGGACTCAAAGCCCACTCCACTGACGGAGCCAGCCAGGCACCCCTGTATTATACATTTTCTTTTCTTGAAAGGTCTTTGTCTGGATTTATTAGTGGAATTCTTGCCTCATAGAACAAGTATAAAAGTTCTCCCCCTATTCTGTTTTCTGGAGGAGATTATATAGAATTGGTTTTATGCCTTCCTTAAATGTTTAGTAGAATTTGTCAGAGAAACTATGTGTGCTTGAGATTTCCTCTGTTGGAAGGTTTTAAACTAATAATTTCTAAAATAAATGTAGAAGTATTCAGGTTATCTATCATCCACAGAGTGGAATTTGGTGGCTTATGTCTTTCAAGGAATTGAACTATTTCATATAAGTTGTCAATTTTTTTATTAAAGATTTTATTTATTTATTCATGAATGACACATGGAGAGAGGCAGAGACATAGGCAGAGGGAGAAGCAGGCTCCTTGCAGGGAGCCAGATGTGGGACTCGATCCCGGGACCCCAGGATCACGACCTGAGCTAAAGACAGACACTCAACCACTGAGCCACCCAGGGGTCCCTAAGGTGTCAAATTTATGGGCGTAGAATTGTTCCGAGTATTTTCTTGTTATCCTTTTCGTATCTGTGGTATCTATGGTAATGTTTTCATTTGTGTCTTTTCCTATTGTATTTCATTGTCGATCTGGCTAAAGCCACCACATTTTTATTTTTAAGAACTGGTTATTACTTTTGCTTGCTTTGCTTTTTTTCATATTTTTTTAAAGATTTTTTTTTTTTTATTTATTCATTTGAGAGAGGGAGAGTGTGAACAGGGGCAGAGGGAGAAACAAACTCCCCATTGAGCAGGGAGCTGGACTTGGGGCTTAATCCCAAGACCCAGAGATCACAGCCTGAGCTGAAGGCAGACACTTAATCGACCAAGCAACCCAGGTGCCCCCTGATTTTTTTATATTTTATATTTCAATGTCACTGATACTTACTCCCATCTTCTATTGTTTCCTTCTTTCTATTCTTTTTTTTTTTTTTTAAGTAGGCTCCATGCTGGGTATGGAGCCCAGTGTAGGACTTGAACTCAGGACTCTGAGATCCTAAGACCTGAGCTGTGATTAAGAGTCTGACATTTAACCAACTGAACTACCCAGGCACCCCTCACCCTTCTTTTTACTTCTTAAAGGACAATTTTCCTTCCTCTAATTACCTAAAATAGCTTAGATTCTAAATCTAAATGCCACATTAATATATCAACAAATTGTCATATGTTGTATTTTCAATTTCCTTTAGTTCACGTATTTTAGAATTTCCATTAAGACACCGTCTTTAGGGATCCCTGGGTGGCGCAGCGGTTTGGCGCCTGCCTTTGGCCCAGGGCGCGATCCTGGAGACCCAGGATTGAATCCCACGTCAGGCTCCCGGTGCATGGAGCCTGCTTCTCCCTCTGCCTGTGTCTCTGCCTCTCTCTCTCTCTCTCTCTGTGACTATCATAAATAAATAAAAATTAAAAAAAAAAAAAGACACCGTCTTTAAAGCATATATTATTTGGATGTGTTTTTCAAAAAAATTTCCATGGGTTCCAGGCCCCTAGCCAGTCTCACTTTTTCTTTCTATCCTTCAAAGAGTTCATACATTTGTTTTATAGGTACTACCCAGCATTTTAGTTGTATTTAGCAGTTGAAAGAGGCAAAATTATATCTATTTTATCTTCCAGAGGAAGGAGTGACTTTCACATGCATTTTTAAAATTTAATTTTGACAATTACTTCAAGTCCACAATTCATATGACAATTGTTTAAATGAGAAACTTAATACTCAGAGCATTTCAGTAAGTTAGTTTTACTTGCCGAATCACTAACACTTATATATATGTTTTTGCCAAGACACCTAGCATTCTTGTATTTTATGATGTTAACTTGTACAATATCATTTGTTTTTCCTCCATTTCTTCAGATTCAGACTGTGTCTCAGAGCCATGGTGTCTCTCACACCTGGTTTAGTGGGCCTATGGGTATATTAAGTATTGAGTAAAATAGTTGCTGAAAAATCCCAATGATGCATGCATTCTTATACGTTTGTTGTTACTTTTTTTTTTTTTAATTTCATGAATAATTACATCTGTAACCCTTTGCTTTTGCAGCTTGTACATAGCCTGATTCTAATAGGTGGTTTAGGAGGCTATACCGCGAGGCACCCCTGCAGCCACACAGGGGAAAGAACCACCGATTTCAAAATTGGCTGTCGCTGCAATTCAGAGTCCCTTTGAAATTTTGTATATCTGCAGATCAGGGTTGGCCTGTAATGGCATTTTTGGAAGTAAAGATTTGTGAGCCTCTTCTTGGTTCACAGCAACTCGATTCAGCGTCACCCATCACCTTGAAGTCAGCCCTTTCACAATCACATGCGCTAATAGCATTTTTTTCCTTTCATTGATTTTTCAAACTGAATGCACAGCCTTCCTCTGACTGGCACATGCTTTTGTACCATGCTGCAGTTCATCCTGGCCCCCTCTATTACTCTGTGTGATGCTGCTCAAATCCCTAATTACCCTTCTAGATACTGCTATGGCAGCTAATAAAAGGATTTTGCAGGCTGGGACTGCCATGATTTTTCAGCAGCTACGTACTCTTCGACTGTTGTTGTATTAGTTTCAACGTATGTTCACTGCTCCACCTGTTGTTTCCAGCACCGGCGTGTTTCGGTTTTTCTCCGTTATGCTTTGCAGTGTCTTAGTTGAACTTCTTTCAGAATGAGGATTCAATCAGTAGGACACAGTAACATGCTTTGAGCTCGCAACTTTTTGGGTGTATGCTTATAAGTACATCTCAATTCAGATTGAACGAGCATCCTCTGTTCTCTTAAACTATGGAAAGCAGGTATGTTGATGCTTTGTGAGTCACAAGGAGCAAAGTCTGCAGAATCATACAATTATGTTGACAGTGGTAGAGCAGGATAATATGGGGCTTTGACTTTTTGTGACAGGTGGTCCTGGAGGTGGCCTAACCTTGACATCTTAAATATGCTGCTATCTCATGTGAATGCAACCCCAAATGCACTCCCTCCTGCCCCACTGAGATCTTAACCATAGTTAATAATAAATGTTAATGTAAGAGGCAGTGTATAGAGTGGAAAAAGTGTGTCCTTTGCGGGTAAAACAGACTTGTAGTCGATGCTTGATCCTCTCACTTGTGGCTATGTGATTCAGGTGAGTTACCTAAAATACCTGGGCCTCAGTTTTCTTATCTGTGAAATAAAGATAATAAATACAGATTTTAAAAATAATGTATATACAGTTCCTGGAGATGTTTTTAAAAAAATTTTATTTATTTATTCATGAGAGACAGAGAGAGAGAGAGAGGCAGAGACAGAGTCTGAGGGTGAAGCAGGCCCCAGACAGGAAGCCCGATGTGGGACTTGATCTCGGGTCTCCAGGATCATGCCCTGGACTGAAGGCCGCGCTAAACCGCTGAGCTACCCAGGATGCCCCAGTTCCTGGAGATTTGAGTTTAATGTAGTGTAGACTGATATGCTCAATTACATAAAGTCTTGATTGGTTATAATAACTATATATAAACTTTATTGAACACTTACTCTATGTTAGATACTGTATAAATGCTTTACATGGGTTATTATATTTAATCCTCATACAACCTCTATGATATAAATGCTGTCAGTACTCCACTCCCAGTTAAAGAAAGTCATAGAGTGGGCAGCCCCGGTGGCACAGCGGTTTAGCACAGCCTGCAGCCCAGGGCGTGATCCTGGAGACCCTGGATCGAGTCCCACGTCAGGCTCTCTGCATGGAGCCTGCTCCTCCCTCTGCCTGTGTCTCTGCCTCTCATTCTCTCTCTGTGTTTCTATGAATAAATAAATAAAATCTTAAAAAAAAGAGAAAGTCATAGAGTAACTATGATGTAAGAAGTTATATAGATAGTAAGAGACAGATCCAGGATTTAAGTCCAGGTGCATATAACCTAGCCTGTACGCCCATACTATTCAAGTATATATTGTGCTACCTCTCATCAACCTCGGTACATTGTTATTTGATTGGACTCAGTCACAATGTGCTTAGAACTGTCCTGAAATCAAAGCATGAATAGAATTTAAGCAGTAGTAGGAAGATCATAGCAACAGCTTTACTTACTTGTTATAAAAAATAAAAATAAATATTGAAATATTTAAAAATGAGTATGTAAAGGAATTCTCCTGGTATTCTAAATATTAGTAATATAGTGTTCAGGAGTTTAAATCACTATATTCATTGCACTGGTGCCTATTGTTGTAATAGTAGGAAGTCCTTCTTTAACAGCCTACCAATAGTCTGGCTATGAGAAATTAAAACAGGGGTGTCTGTGTTTGAAAACATGCCCTATTGAACTAAGTACATGTATATTCTCATAAGCTTAAGACTCTTTATATTCACTTTATCTTCTTCAACAAAAGCCCTAGTTATCCTCTGCTTTTGCTTTTCAACATGACAGCTAACTAATCTAACAGATTACTTGCTTTGTGTGGATCGATGGTACTTGCATTCTAATAGATGAGGGCCGTCCTTATGCAAGTATCATTTTACCAATTTCAGTTGCATAGAAAGCTAATGTGGAAAAGATTTTGGGCAGAACCCAAGAATTATGTCCTTTATATTACTGTTGATCTTTTTTTTTTTTAATTATTTTTTTAATAGGTCCTGTTGATAGTTCAGAACCTTTTGGGCAATATTTGAATTTCTAGTTTGAAAATGAACATTCATTTAAGGGCTTTGGCGGGGAGAGGTGAATAATGTGCAAATTACCTGGCCAACAGTCCTTCTCTGCTTTATGTGGACTCTCAGACATAACGTATGACCAGCATAAGTGTAAAGTACTGTATATACTACTAATTTTGGATTATTAGTGGGAATCTGGTAAATGAACAAAAAGAATATGGGTGTTGTACAGACCTTCTTTGGAAATGAAGGTTCAGTTTCCTCTACCTCTATTCTTTATCAAAGTCATTAAAATTCCTCTGAATGGACAGAGACATTCTGCTCTTTTTTTTTTTTTTTTTAAGATTTTATTTATTTTTTTTGAAGGAGACAGAGAGCGAGCTAGAGTGGAGGAGGAGCAGAGGGAAAGGGACAAGCAGACTCCACAATGAATGTGGAGCCTCACGTGGGGCTCAATCCCAAGACCCTGAAGTCATGACTGGAGCTGAAATAAGAGTCAGATGCTTAACCGACTGCACCACCCAGGTGCCCCTTAGACGTTCTACTCTTTAATTTTCTCTTTCCAGCCACTGGTGAAGATCGTAATGAATCTTCAGCTAAAAGGCAGCCGAGAATAAAGAGGGAACATGCAATCTGAATTATTGGTCTTCAGGGGATCCCTGGGTGGTTCAGCGGTTTAGCACTTGCCTTTGGGCCAGGGTGTGCTCCTGGAGTCCTGGGATCGAGTTCTGCTTTGGGCTCCTGGCATGGAGCGTGCTTCTCCCTCTGCCTGTCTCTGCATTCCCCCCTCTCTCTATCATGAATATAGAAATTTAAAAAATCTTAAAAAAATGAATTATTTGTCTTCAGATAATTAAGCATTGACTATGTACTTTTCTCTGATCTTTTAATTACCACTTTTATTTCAGACTTTGTTTCTTATAATTTTTATTTTCTTGAATCATCAAATAATCATCATGGGAGATTTGGTCGGTATCCCCAGTAAGGTCCTATTATATATGATGCCAGTACTAATAAATGTGATACCGGTCTACTTAATCTAGCTTTTTAAATTCCACATTTAAAAAAAACTTAGTATTTTGCGTGTGTGTGGGGTTGTTTTTTTGTTTTGTTTTGTTTTGTTTTGTTTTTTTACCTGTTTTATTTTTTAGGGTATGTCATAAGATGGTATTGATGCTTTTGATCTTTTTGCTGTCTGGGGATGTGGTACAAAGGCAAAGAAGTAAAGTGTGGGGAAAAAAGGCATAAACGTTAGACTCTGAATTTCAAAAAGGGGAAGATTAACTTTCCATCTTTGTAAATAGATCTATAAGTTCACATATGGGGATTCTTACCTTTTACTTTTCAGAGCATCTACTAGATAATTTGCACTCTTAGTTTTCACCCTAGCTTCTGTTCATAAGAATTAAAACACATGGAAGGGGTTTTGGGGTATATATTAAACAGTATATTTTTACTGCAGACAGTGTATTTTGGGTGCTATGGGACTACCATTGAAGTAGACTACAAGTTTTCTGCTTAGAGTAAGCTCAAAAACCAGGAAGGGAGGCAAATTTACACATATAAAGAAACTGAAAAAATATACAAATAAATATACAAAGCCAACCACTATATACATACACTAATGAAAATTTTATGTAATCAATAATAGCCTTCCACTTCAAGTATGGCAGAAAATGTTCTCTGAAGGTTCCTGTCACTGCAAAACAACTAATTTTATATGAAACTGTCTTCAGGAAAAATTGTAGTTCTTAGGTGTGGGAATTCTCTTAGGTCTCTTTCCCATCAACAAATATGAACTGAGCTCAGTACGCACAGTAAGTAAAAGAGGAAAGTTGCCTTGAGTTAATATGCTCATATCAGGGACACCTGGGCACCTCAGTGGTTGAGCATCTGCCTGCAGCTCAGGTCTTGATCCTGGGGTCTTGGGATCAAGTTTGACATTGGGCTCCCTGGAGGGAGCCTGCTTCTCCCACTGCCTATGTCTCTGTGGATCTCTCATGAGTAAATAAATAAAATCTTTTTTTTTTTTTTAAGCGCCCAACACAAAAGAAAACAATAAATGGTGGATGAGTCTAGGAATACTAATACTGCATTTAAATTTCAAGGGAATTATATATTAAAATTATTTGACAAAAAGTATAAAATGCAGAAAATATTTAAGGAAATCAAAAAATGAGAGGCTGTTAAAAATAACCATAAATATTTGAAAAGGAATGCAATTGAAATCCTAGAAGAAAATGTGTAATTGCAGACGTAAAAATAACAAAGAACGACTGACTTGCAGACTAGACACAGAAGAACAGTGAGTTGATTTTTTGGGAAGATTGTTGTGAAGAAATTTTATAGGATGCAGCGCACAGAGACCAATGAAATATGTCAGGTTAAGCAGTATGGAGGATAGAAGATCTGATGTGTAACAAGTAAGAAGTAGGAAAGTGGAGATTCTGGCACATAAATATTATAAATAATGACTTGGTATTTTTCAGAACTGACAAAATACATAAAGCCAAAGACTCTAAGCACAGAAAATTCCCAGTTAAATTATTTAAAGCAATGAACATTGGCAGCTCTTCCTGCCTCTGGGTTCTGTCCCCATGCTTTATTTTGTTTTCAAGATTTTATGAATTTGTTCATGCGACACACAGAGAGAGGCAGAGACATAGGCAGAGGGAGAAGCAGGCTCCATGCACGGAGCCCAACTCGGGATTCAATCCCAGGACTCCAAGATCACATCCTGGGCCGAAGGCAGACGCCCAACCACTGAGCCACCCGGGTGTCCCATTTTATCTGTATCTTAAACACTAAACTAAGGACAGAGTCCCCAGAACGACTTCAAATTTCTTTCCTTCTTTTATTCATTTTCCTCACATTTTAAAGCTATTTCCATGACTATGTCCTCAGAAAATCCTGAGATGTGAGGGGCACCTGGGTGGCTCAGTGGGTTAAGTATCCAACTTTTTTTTTAAAAAGAGTTTCTTTATTCATGAGAGACCCACAAAGAGAGGCAGAGACACAGGCAGAGGGAGAAGCAGGCTCCCCACAGAGAGCCCCATGCGGGACTCAATCCTAGGACCCGGGGGTCTCGCCCTGAGTGGAAGGCAGATGCTCAACCAATGAGCAACCCAGACGCCCCTGTCCCCATGCTTTAATACAAACACCTTTTGGCCCTGGAGGGGAAAAAAAGCAACATACTTGTATTTTTTTAAAGATTTTATTTATTTATTTATTTATTTATTATTTATTTGAGAGAGGCAAAACAAGCGGGGAGCAAAGCGGAGGGAGAGAGAAAAACAGACTCCGTGCTGAATACGAGCCTGAACACAGAGCTTTATCCCTTGACCCTGAGATCATGACCTGAGCCAAAATCAAGAGTTGTCCACTTCACTGGCATCCCACGGTATACATTTAGACACAAGATAGTGAAATGGCTAAACGTAAAAGTCAAATAAAGTTATTTAACAGCAGCCAGGGAGAGGAAAAAGACAGAAAACCTATCAAGAAACCAAATTTGACCGATAGCAGATCTTTTAACAGCAACACTGTATGCCAGAGAACACTGTATTTATATTGTCAAAGTGCTGAGAGACCATAACTATGAATTAGTAGTGCATCCAGTATTGTGTTTAAAAGTACACGAGTTATACAATGTAAGACTTGTGATGACCCTGGTGACAGATAATATTAATCTGTCTGAGAACTGGCTGGTTACTGAAATAAATACTCTAATTTGCCCAGGCCAATGTTCTAGTTAATAGTGGAGCTGGTGTCGAACCCAGATCTGTCTCCACCCCATGCTCTTCTATGCAATGCTATTTCCCATTCTAAAGATGTATAATTTATTTTGTGCTGATTAGAGATTCCCATTCTATTTTTCCCCCAATTCTATCTTTAGGAACATTAGCAATACTGATTATTCATTCTTGTAGTAACTCTTTATGAAGGATTTTTTTTTTTTTTTTTTTTTTTTTTTGGGGGGGCAACGTGCAGGTTATCGCACCAGCTATTCTGGGGGACAGTGAAATGAACAGTTCCACAGTCACTTTAACAAGACTTTAGCAGAATAGAGAAAATAAGATATTTAAATTAATATATTACCTAGAACACAGAAAGAAGTAAAAGATGATTAATTCCATAAAATACAGTTAGATAAGGGGCTATCAGAGATCATAAAAGAGATAAGATACTTCCAGTTGGGAAGGTAGATGGAAAGAGGGTGAGGAATTCCCAAAAAATGAGTTTTAGAATATGGCATTTGAACTGAATGTTGAACAAGGAATAGAATTTAGTTAGGAGCTCCTGGGTAGCTCAATTGCTTAAGCATCTGCCTTTGGCTGCTGTCAGGATCCCAGGGTCCATGGTTGGAGCTGTGCATTGGGCTCCCTGCTGAGCGGTGAGCTTGCTTCTTCCTCTCCTCCTAGCTTGTGTTCTTTGTCGCTATTTCTGTCTCTCTCTCAAATAAATATATAAAATCTTAAATAGAATTTAGTTATGAAGTAATGGGAGAAAAGATCATCCTTAGGATAATTAGTAGAGGCACAGAGAGAAAGCATTATGCCATGTGTTAGACTTTGAATAGTAGATATGGTATGGGAAGGGGAGGCACCAAAGAAGAGTCCAAGAAGGTGGAGGTGGCAGGTGGAGGTACTTGCATAAGAACACACTGTAGGATTTTGAACAGGGGAATGGCATGATCAGTCATAGGGGCAGGGAATATTGGCAAGGTTAATAACTAAAAACATTGCTGAGATATTAAAAGGGAATGAATTAAGTTTTCTGCAATGGCAAAATTAAATAGGTAGGGGTATTGGTCAGGATTCTCCAGAGAAGCAGAGCCAATGGGATAGATAATAGGAGATACACACACACACAACACACACACATGCACACATGTGACCCTTGAACAACATGGATTTTTTTTTCAGTAAATACTACAGTATTGTAAATGCATTTTCTCTTTATGATTTATCTAATAACTTTCTTTTCTCTAATTTTATTGTAAAGATGCAGTATATAATACATATACAAAATATGTGTTAATTGACTTTTCATGTTATCAGTGAGGCTTCCAGTCAACAGCAGGCTCTTAGTAGTTAAGTTTTGAGGAGCCAGAGTTCTATAGGAGATTTTCAAATGTGCAGGAGAGGATAGGTGCCTCTAAATCTAACATTTTTCAAGGTTCAACTATATATGTTTTTACAGAGAGAGAGAGAGAGAGAGAGATTTTTTAGGAATTGGCTCACACAGTTATGGAGGTTGAGAAGTCCTACAGTCTGCAGCATGCAAGCTGGAGAACCAGGAAAGGTGATGGTAAAATCCACTTTCCACCTAAAGGCCTGAGAACAAGGGGGCTACTGGTGTAATTCTTGGAGTCAAAAGGCCCAAAACCCAGGAGCTCTGATTTCTGAAGACATGAAATCATGATAAAATTAAAGGAGCTGCTACTCAGTTATTCTGTTGTAGCTCAAAGGTAAACCTCTGGTCATGAACAGGGTGGCTTAGGTCCTGGCTTAAATATATAAATATAATTAAATAAATATATAACCATATTTCCACATATCATGTACATCTTTGTAGTGGGAGGTAAACTGGCATTTGTGCTCCAGAGAGAACCAAATGGGTTACTCTTCTTGCCCAAGGGATGATGGGATAAGGACTGATGGTGAACATTGAAGGAGATTTGTCTTTCCATGGAGCCTAGAGAATCTTACCATTAGTATTTTCCTGGACTCCTCCATCTTCCATCCACATATAAAAAAGAAATCAAGTGTAAATGGGTCATTTATATTAAGGAAAAGAATTAATTGCTAGAAAATTGCCAGAAAAATAGTGGGGGAAACGGGCGTACTTCTAATCAAAGTGTATCATATAACACAATAGTAATATCACTAAGATAAGTCCATTTCCAAGAGAAAAAGCATCCCTTTCTCTCTTAATCCATTCAGGTTGCTATAACAAAATCACCATAAACTGGGTGTCTTACACAACAGGAATCTATTTCTTGTAGTTCTGGAGGCTGCGATTTCCAAGATGGCACAGTTAGATTTGATGTCTGGTGAGGGTCTGCTTCCTAGGTCATAGTTGGCCATCATTTTCTATGTCTTTGTGTGGTGAAAGGGGCAAGGGAGCTCTCTAAGGTCTCTCTTTTTTTTTTTTTTTTTATAAGGGCTCTAACCCCATTTAACAGTGTCAGAGCCCTTATGACCAACTCCATTCCCAAGGCTTCATCTCCAAATCCCAACACACTTGGAAGTAGGATTCAGCATAGGAATTTGGAGGGGACACACACACTCAGTCGATAGTACTTTCAAATTATCTGTTGAGAAGAATGAATAAACAGTAAAGTCAACCCAATAAGTTTGGAAACTTCAAATACTTTAGTCAGATCCTCCAAATTCGATCTAACAAACTTTTTGACACACAGACATAAACACAAGAGGGAGTTTAAGCAATTATGGGGAGCTGGGGATAACTAAAGGTGGCTTATTTTACAGCTGTCCTTAGATAAACATAAAAGTTATGGGCAACTTGCATGGATCATTTTTTGTTTAATTCTCTTCTATAATCTTTAAATCAACATTTATCTTGAAGACAAGGGAGCGAGATTTACAGCAAGATCGCAGTCTTATAATTGGACTAGCTTTGAATGTAAAGTAACAGTTTTATATTCATACGGTTCAAGTTCCAGTGTGCAGTTTAATAAGACTGTATTTTTTAAGGAAAAAATATCTATGTTGTTTTATTGCCAAAATGAGAAAAATTACAGAAAATGGTTTGTCTTATTTGCTTAGGGGGCTGGGGAAACTATCAAATTCTTTACCTTCTTGTACAGGCAAATATATAATCTATGTCTTTATTTTTAAAAATGCATAAAGATAAATTATCTTCCAGATGTTGGGGTGAATATAATATTTTAATCTTCCTTGAAAGCAACATTAATTTTCCAGGGATATTTTTATGAACCCACCTTATTCATTGGCTTGAATCTCCAATGTTTAATTATTTCTTGCTTTTTCAACCAAGATAATACTTTTAAGCTACTTTTTCTTTGTTTCTAATAACAATGCCATGTGGAGTTCTGAGTACATTTTTTTGTTTTACTGATACCGCTTAGAAGATTGTGAGCATTATTCTTTGGGTAATGCAGAGAACCACTAAAGTGCACTCTTTCAGTTTTCCCCCCAATTTGAGCTCCAAAAGTGAGGAAAGGCAGATCCAATCCTTTTTGAACCTGTACACTGTACATTTCCATAATAGTCAATGTCTATTTACATTGAAAATAACTGAAGACATGATCCCTGGTGCAAGTTTTTTCTCTTCCTTCACCTCAAATGTGCTGAAATTCTCGCTGTCAAATATCTCATTAAGGAGTTAACAGAAAAAAAAATCTGCTTTTAGTTTTGCTGAGAGGTCCTTCTGCCTTTCCTTAGAAGATAAGCTCCTTGATGACAACAGTGGCTTATCTAGTTTTCCTAAGGGACTAGCCTAGGACTGACAGGATTGCAGTAAGAGGTAAAGGTAATCAGAGGTAAAAATTAATTAAATGTATTGTTGCTATTGAGGCTTTTTATTTCCACCTCAAAACATTTAGAGGATTTGAAAAGATCAAATTTCTTTTATCGCATATGTATTCAGATTTAATTCGCTATCTACCTAATTGGGTTAACCAGTTTGTTCAAAAGAACAAACATGTAGTTAATCTAACGTCACTCATGAAAGAGAATATATATACATACATAATAGTGTTAGCTATCACATATCACATCACTCCAAGATAAACCCCCAGTTATTTTTTTTTCAATTTATTATTTTTTTAAAGATTTTATTTATTTCTTTGACAAAGAGCACAAGTAAGCAGTAGGCAGAGTGGCAGGCAGAGAGAGGGAGAGAAACACACTCCCTGCTGAGCAGAGAGCCCAATGCGGGGCTTCATCCCAGGACCCTGGGATCATGACCTGAGCCCAAGACGGATGCTTGACCGACTGAGCAGCCCAGGCACCCCAATAAATCCCCAGTTGTAATTAATAGCCTCAATCCTCTAGAATTTTCTTTTTGTCTCTATTCTTCTGACTTTCATTTATTCCCACTCCCTTCGTTTACCCTCAGTTACCATTTCTCTTTGGTTGACCAAAGCTGTGATGTAGACCTTCCTACATGTGTGTTTGTCTCTGATTTCTAATTGCCTACTAGACATTTCTACCACCAAAATCCTGACAGCTTCCCTGTATCATGTATACGGCTAAATTTTATTCTCTGACCTGTCCTTTTCAGCCCTTTTTTATTTTGTTAGGTTCATTCAGGCCACTATGAGCTTTCCTATCAGATTTTAAAATTAAGAATCATCTTTGATTTCTCTTTCTCTTGATCGCCTTTATTGCAGTCTTCCATCCAAACCCTCCCTTTCTTCCTTCCAAATCTCCATGGTATTAGCCATGCTCTTTGCTTTTCTACTACCAACACCCCAGTGTAGACCCTTCTTACCTTTCTGCCTGGATTATTGGAATTGCTGCCGCCTTCTTCTTCTTTTTCTTTTTGAGAGAGACAGAGCGCATGATTGAGTGGTTGGGGGGAAGGGTGAGCAGAGCGGGGAGAGAGAATCTGAAGCAGGCTCTAAGCCCAGTGCAGAGCCCAGGGTCTTGACTCTGAGATCATAACCTGAGCAGAAATCAAGAGCCCGATTGATACTTATCCCACTGAACCGCGCAGGTGCACCTGGAATTGCACGCCTTAATGGAGTACCTTCCTTGATTTTATTTATTCATGAGAGACACAGAGAGAGAGGCAGAGACCTAGGCAGAAGGAGGAGCAAGCTCCTCATAGGGAGCCTGATACGGGACTCAATCCCAGGATCCTGGGATTATGACCTGAGCCGAAGGCAGACACTCAAACCACTGAGCGACCCAGGTGCCCCGGAATAACTTCCTTTATTTAGCCTCTTCCTCTCTGAACCTGTAGCAGCATTTTAATTGCTGACAGCGTTATTGATCATGCAGTTGCTGCATTAGTCAGGGTTCTCCAGAGAAATGGAGCCAATAGCATATATAGAGAGAGATATTAAATGGGATTTATTATGAGGAATTGGCTCATACTGTTGTGGAGACTGTGTCCTCCCATTTTCTGCCATCTGCAAGCTGGAGGCCTACCAAAGCCTGTGGTGTAGATCCAGTTCAATCCTGAAGGCCTGAGAACCATGAACCGTGTAAGTCCCAGTCCTGAGCCAAGTTGGAAGACCCGAGAACCAGGAGTCCTGATGTCAGAGAGCAGTTCAAGCAGGGAAAACAAATTTGCCCTTTTTCCAACCTTTTGTTCTATTCAGTCCCTCAGTAGATTGCAGGATTCACACCCACACTAATGAGGACCATCTTCTTTACTTTGTCTAATGGGTCAAATGCTAATCTCTTCCCCAAACATCCTTGTAGACACAGTCAGAAAAATGTTTTCCAGGCTATCTGGGCATCCCTTAGCCCCATGTAGTCAACACATGAAATTAATGATCACATTTGCCTTTAGCAGAAGAGGCTGTTCGTATTGAAGATTTTTGTTCCTGAAGACTGAGCACCAAGTGCAGCTCCCTCCACATAATCTTCACCTTATTATCCTTGGCAGAATGGCATTTCTGCATTCTGCTGTCTTATGGCTGTTTATCAATACCATTAACATGTGCTCCTTTGTGTTGTGGTGGATTACAGCCACATTCTCTTTCTGGATGGCATCCTAATTGAGGATAGAAACATTAATATATGAGATGATTAATAGATGAATAATAGATGAATAATTGTAGATGGATTTTTTTCAATGATTAATGGGCCCTGTTTTATTTACCAATAGCTAGGGAAGGTCTGAGTTAATAGATTTTCTTTTCCCAAGATTAAAGGGACTCATAGGATATTAGAGCTACAGGGGTCATTAAAATTTACACATTAAAGATTTTCTCAACATTACAGGGGAGAAAACTGAAGCCCAGAGAGGTTAAGTGACTTATGTGCAAGTTCAGGCAGCAAGTTTAATGCCTCCTCACTTGTACTCCAGTCATTCCAGTTCCCAGTGAATTGCCTTCCAGTAGAGGCCTTACTTCCAGTCGTAGCAATGGTGATACAAAAATCAAGTGCCGTTACTTACTCCTCTAAACATTCATTTTTAATAGTCTTCATTCAGAATATATATTAAGAGGTTTCATATCTGCAGTTGATAATGAATTCAAAATGAATCTGCATTTAGGAGACAGAATTTTGTATACCATGAAGAGAAATATTCTGCTGAATGTTAGATGTTTATTTTTTTATTTTTTTATTATTATTTTTTTTATGTTAAATGTTTAAAGGTAAATAATGACAAACGAAAAGCCCCCATGGTGTTAATTGGCATAGTGTACTTTGGGGGGAGTAATATTTAATACACTGGGGAAAGATATCTTTTCCTGTGATGAGATTCCATGCACTATTATGCAAATTTTTTATAGCATTTCAGGAAAGATACAATTTCATGAACAATACAGTATGTTGTAAAAAAGTAGTAAAAATAAACAAATCTACCTCTAAGCCAAGGACATAAATCATATGAAATATTTATGAATCACATTTTGTAACCTTTAATAATATCAAACCGAATCCAGTGGTTTTAAATTAGATTTCAATCCAGCGCTCTGCTCTTCAAACAATGCTAGATATAGCAAGTCTTCACTATCAAGTGTACTTTTAAATAACTAGGTGTCTCATAAAATGCCTTCTTCACAGAGGAACCTTGTTTCGTGTTGTCTGTCGTAAACAAGATGAACTGCATTGCTATTTTCTTCCTTTTAACAACATCATCAGATTGTTTTGATTTATATCTCTCTCATAAAATATTATTATCAAGCAAAATAAAGCACAAAACCCTTGTTCTTGTTTTACAAGCAAGAGAGAGTCTTGCTTTTAGGCTGTGGTTGGTTAAGCAGTCTGGCTTCTTTTGCCTTCTATTTTTCTTTCTTTTCTTTCTTTTTTTTTTTTTTTTTTCCTTCTGTATATCAGAATATTCTGAAATAGATATTCAGTCTGCCTCTTTTCAGGTGGTCTCTTTCCTTGACATTCTGAAGCAGGCTGTGTTCTGCACACTGCGTTATGGCAAAATTTCCAGAGTCTTCGCCCCAGTGAAGGCACCTTAATAGTCCGACTCTTTCTTTTCAATTAAAATAAAAAAATAAAAATTACAGGGTGACCTTGCAGGACAAAATCATCATGCATATTCTGAGCTATGTTTTGGATTTCAAATCCAAAGATGTTCCTGAAGTCCTTTGTATTTAATTTTATTTAAGTACTTGCAATTTTAGATAGATTGGCAACGAAGACGTGCCAACAAAGGAACAGCTTCTTCCCTTAGTAGTTAGCAGCAAATTATTAGCTTTTAAAGAAAATTGCCTCCTTCACCCTGCTTTAAAATATGCAGTCTTTGTTTATAGCACATTTTGTCTTTAATGCTGTGTGGCACCATATATGTTATTTGTTTGCTTCCCTTCGTATTGATTCCAAAGCACAGCAACCAAGGTAACATTAAAGGGAATGATGCTTACATTAGCGTATTCTCTATTTACTCATAGACCCAAATTACCATTCTATGCCTCAGATAAGCCACATTGGTATTACCAAGTGCGGTTGCTGGCACTATTTTTGCAAAGTAAATATTATGTTTCATGGAAATCACGAAATATAGAGTCAAATATATTTATATCTGCACATAGATAAATAGTCACAGTGGATCATGGCCAGGGAAGAGCAACTGAATAGGGATCCTACCAGATCCTACCCTTTTGCATGATAGGTAGTTGAAGTGACTGAAGTAGCTTAATTTGAAGGACAAGATAACATGATTAGAATCTTTAAAATCTGAAGAGCTTGCATGATTAAGAAAACCCCCAAAGTAAGGCAGCGTTGTGAATTGGAGGGAGTCCAGCTTTGGAGTGTGGCAAACCTTCTTATTCATTGTGAGACTGGGCGGATGCTTAACGTGCCTCTCCGAATCTTTGTTTGTTTTTTTTTTTTTTAAGCTTTTATTTATTTATTTGAGAGAGAGAGAGTGAGGGATAGTAAGTATGAGTCGGGTGAAGGGGCAGAGAGAGAGGGAAAAGCAGACTCCACGCTGAGCAGGACCCCGGGATCATGACCTGAGCTGAAGGCAGATGCTTAACCGACTGAGCCATCCAGGTGCCCTCCCTCTTGGAATCCTGATTCGGTGATAAAATTGATTGTCACTTGACTGTGGTGAAGATTAATGCCGATCACTTGCATAGAGCACCTCAGTGGAGGGCCTTATATTCAGGAGGGAAGTCAACCATATCTGAAAGTCCTTCTTGGGTAAAGGGGGACCCTAGGGGCTGTGCCTGGGCTGAGAGTAGGAACGAGGGCTGGGGCATGTATGGAGCGGGCCTCGACTTCTGAGCATGGAACATAAATCATAAATCATTATGATACCTTTGGTGAAGCCAGGTGGGAGACCTAGGAACTAATTCATATCGTCAAATCAAAAGCAAAGAGCCAAGGAAGCTCCATCAGTAAGTAAAGGTCCTGCAAAGGGGATGGGCAGGATGGATCTCATAGTTGGAGGGTACAAGAAGGCAGAGCCAGGTGACATCTACCTTGGGAGATTAGGGACATGATTATTCTTAGGGATTGAGTGATCACATCCAACCCTCAAAGCCTACTCAAACCTACTTATTATTAGCAGGGTCTTCATCACGTGAAACCCTACTCTGCTGCAACTGATCTTCTCGAACTCTGGGAGAATTATTTGGGTTTGGGTCTGAATTCAATTAACAATGGGCTCACCTTCCCTAAGCTACCTTTTGAAAGTTATACCTAATGATTTTCTTCTGAAGCCTGTGCTCCATTCCGGCTGGTTTCCAAATTCACTTGGCATATTTCTGTCTCTGTGATTTTTTTTTTTTTTTGAATGCCATTTGTTATTTTTACTCTCCATTAAATCCTACCCCAAGCATCAAGAACAAGCTCAAATCCTAGTTTAGATACAGTCCCTTCTGGGCTGTTTGGAAAATTGGCAGTTAAAATTATTTTTACTAATATATAATAAAATATTTTTATTAAAATATTCATATGCTATATTTTGATACATGTAACATGACTTTCTTGAAATACTGTGCGCAATTTCTTATGTTCAGAGACCCAGAATCTATGTATCCCCCCATTCCTCCATGTTTTAGTCGCATAGGATACATTCTCAAGAAATATATATCACGCTGAATTTACTTAAGTTACTTTAAACAGGTTATGTATTCTCTTTTCTAATTTAAAGATCAGAGATAAAAGGCTTAGGACGCCTGGGTGGCTCAGCGATTGAGCATCTGCCTTCAGCCCAGGGCGTGATCCTGGAGTCCCTGGATCGAGTCCCACGTCGGGCTCCCTGTGTGGAGCCTGCTTCTCCCTCTGCCTGTGTCTCTGCTCCCCCTTCTCTGTGTGTGTGTGTGTGTGTGTGTGTGTGTGTGTGTGTGTCTCATGAATAAATAAGTAAAATCTTAAAAAAAAACAAAAAAGGAAAGAAAGAAAAGACTTGGCAAGGTTTAGTGGCATTCGGGGTAAACTTGCCTGTGGGCTGCACACTTGACTGTAGGCATTGCAGAAGCCAAATAGAATCATGTTAGGAGACCAGCTCTTTCTTATGCAGACTTTGACTGCATCCCCAAGTTTTCTGCCCTGTGACTCTTTCTTTCTGTACCTGGGTAGGGCTTTGTGAATATTCGATTATTAAATCGGGAGACACATTCCTGCTAGAAGAAAGAGAAGCTTGCTCTCGGGCCATTTGGTTTATTTAGAGACAGAGCCCTTGCTTTTTTTTTTTTTTTTTTTTTTTTTTTCCCTGCCTGTGTATGTGCTTGGCTACTGTGAATATCATAATTTCAGGAAAAGGTATGAGAATGTTTGAGCGAGTGGCATGTTTCCTATGAATCCCCCAGGCTTTCAACCTTTGATAATGAGCTTCTCTTCTACTGGACGAGATCCTTCTGTATGTGGGTTTCTATGCTTCAGTTCTCTGGTCACCAGACCCCGCCCTCCAGCACTTTCCATATATGATGAATTTGTTAGTGCCCCTTGCCTACTAATGTTTTTAAATGTTCATCACTGTTTTAATGTGGTCATTTTTGGCAAACGAGTTAAGGGTGTTTTTTATTCTTTCAACTTTAACTGTCCACTGATTGACGACACTGACCCCAGACAGTTTTTTTTGAAGCCAGTCTTAAAAACACCGTGCTTGACCTTTGCTCAAAACTTTTCACCCTGTCCTCAGTGCCTTTCCCCAGTTTATTCAAGCAATATTTATTTATTTATTTTAAAGATTTTATTTATTTTTTCATAAGAGATGCACAGAGACAGAGGTAGAGACACAGGCAGAGGGAGAAGCAGGCTCCCCATGGGGAGCCCAATGCGGGACTTGATCCCAGGTCTCCAGGATCACGACCTGAGTCGAAGGCAGACGCCCAGCCACTGAGCTGCCCAGGTGCCCTTAGCAATATTTATTTTTAAAAAATCCATATTCAATCCAATACCTTTCAAAACATTTAATTTAATTGTCCCTGTGGAGACCAAATGTCTCTATTCCTTCAAACCCCACAGGATGTTTTCTCAACCTCTCTTATAGCTTTTATAATCAATGGCTTTATGACTGGAATAATTTCTGTATCTCTGACTTTCCAGTTAGACTCCAAGCTCCAGGACATAGGGTCTATCTGTTTTTAATCTCAATATTCTCAAATGGTGCTTTGCCCATTGGAGGTAATAAATGTTGGTTCAATTGAATTAAATTAGTGTATTCTACTTGTCATTGTTTATTTCATTTATTCATGTCTAATAAGTGATTTAATTTGTTTTATGATTAAAAACACTAATATATTCTTTTCTCAAGAGTTCTTGATTTTCCAAATCTAACATTCTGTGCCTCCTAAACTCATATCTGTTAGGTTACCAAAGTAAAATGAAAACACATAGCAGAAAGGGAAATAAAGGCCATGGCTGGTGTATCATGTCAGCAAAGACATCGGAATCAGAAGGACCAGCACTCTAATCCGGCTCCATCTCTTGCTGTGTGATCTAGGGCCAGTCATGAAACTTATCTTTAGTTTCTTCATCATTAAATTGAGCGTGACAATCTCTCCTTCTTGTGGTTATCAGAATGAGATGATTTTGCTAAATCTAACCTTTCAAGTCCCAGTTGTTGTTCTTCCCATGAAACTTGGCCATGGTAGGTGCTCCTCAGTGGCTCACTAGGTTGAGTGTCTGCCTTTGGCTCCCGTCACGATCCTGGGGTCCCTGGATTGGACCCCGCGTTGGGCTCCGTGTTCGGTGAGAGGGATCTGCCTCTCTCTCTCTCTCTGCCTCCTCTGCCCGGTTCATGCTCTGTCTCTCTTTCAAATAAATAAATAAACAAACAAACAAACAAACAAATAAATAAATAAATAAAATCTTAAAAAAAAGGAAACCTTGGAAATGGTAAATGTCCTTTCTCAGACATGCTCCTGTTCTCCCCACCCCTGGCACAGGGCCTGCCACATAGTAGGTGCTTTCTATATATTTGCACAACAAAGAAATATGGAGGAAAGAAAAAGAGGAGACAGAGAAATAGAAGAAGAACTAGGTTATATAATACCTTTGATCCTGATCTCCAACAATTAGGATGGAAATCCTGCTCTTTGGAAGAAGGAAATTTTCTCCATGACCTAGCAGGGTCTACGTCTGTCCTGATACGCGAGTTTATATTCATCAAACAGTAGGAACTATTTTTGCAATGCACATCAATTGCACGGAAAGTGGAACTAGTTTTCCTTGCCTTTTGTGAGACATAAAGATTCAGACGTGTGTTCCCAGTCTATGAGCTCAACTCACATCTGAGAGATAAAAAAGATTTTAAAAAAAGAAAAAAGCAGTTTTTTCCCCTTCCTTTCCACTTTCTTAACAACAGTAGCTCTAGGGAGAAGAAGCAAGAAAAATGATTAGAATCCCACCTTGTTCTTTATCTCACTGCTGTGCTGTAACCACTTGTCTTACTGGTCTTGAAGCTCCACTGAATCAAGACCAGAATCAGATGAAGGGAATACCAGTTTGGAGCATCTCACTTGGGCGAGTAGTAGACAATGTAGAGCCGCATGCAATCCTTCTGTTTCTGGTGCAGAGGCCTCCAAAGGGACAGGGCTTGAGAATAGAGAAGAAAAACTAGTCTGAGGAACTTAAAGGCATCTTGGAGTCATGCATCGAAAAATAGCTCGGGGAGCCAGACTGATTCTGTTGCTTCGTATCTGAATATCTTTGCAGAGGGTACTTCGAAAACTAAACTCGTCAGTTTCTTCCTCTCATGAAAGTACTCATAATCTTGACTTTTTTAGGGGATTTTTTTTTAATAATACATTTATTTTTTATTGGTCTTCAATTTGCCAACATACAGAATAACACCCAGTGCTCATCCCATCAAGTGCCCCCCTCAGTGCCCGTCATCCATTCACCCCCCCCCCCCCCCCGCGCCCTCCTTCCCTTCCACCACCCCTTGTTCGTTTCCCAGAGTTAGGAGTCTCTCATGGTCTGTCACCCTCTCTGATATTTCCCACTCAGTTCCCCTCCTTTCCCTTATAATCCCTTTCACTATTATTTATATTCCCCAAATGAATGAGACCTTATAATGTGTGTCCTTCTCCGACTGACTTACTTAACTCAGCATAATACCCTCCAGTTCCATCCACGTTGAAGCAAATGGTGGGTATTTGTCGTTTCTAATGACAAATTAGAAATGAGGAATATTTTTTAGGGGAATCTTAACGATGAAGTAATATATGAGAGATTGGTGCATAATTAATGCATATTACTTTACTTTATTTTCCTTTTTTAGTTGGAAAGACCCTTAGGAAAGACACAACTAATGGCCACAACTGGGTCTATAAGCAGGTTTTATTTGCAAGACAGCTGAATACGTAGTGTTTGGTTCTAGAGGAGAAAGGGCTGGAGAAATTCACATAGGGAAGCAGCAGAAATTCTAGGATTTAATTATGCTTCTGGAAGTTCTTTTTTTTTTTTTTTTTGTTTCGTAAAGATTTATTTATTTATTCATGAGAGACACAGAGGGAAAGGCAGAGACATAGGCTGAGGGAGAAGTAGGCTCCTTGCAGGGAGTCTGATATGGGACTCGATCCCGGATCCCAGGATCATGCCCTGAGCCGAAGGCAGATGCTCAACTATTGAGTCACCCAGGCGTCCCCTCTGGAAGTTCTTCTAAACATAAGGAGATTTGAAGTGTGTTAGAAAGAAGCCTCCTGCTCATGTCTTGATAAAATCAGACTTAAAACAAGCTACATTAACTCAGTCATTCAGTAAAATTTGAGGATGTCAAGACCAAGCCTAAATTTAATACTTGGACCAGTCTTTTGTATTTGAACACAAAATACTAAATTATGATCCATTGTCAAGAAGTGGGAAGAAAAGCATGATACTTGCCATGAACTCCTTCCTTTAAGATATGCTTGAGTTGGGCAGCATCCTTTGGAATATGGTATTTCTTCATGCATTTTGTATAGTTAATTGTTAGGGAAATATTGTCAGTCTAAAAACACTGTTATTACTAAAAAATTCAAGCAGTCAACCACTTGGATGGCTAAAACCTGAGTCTTTCACCCATAAGAGCCTGAGCGGACCTAGTGGCAACCTACTGAAAATGCAAGGCTATTATTTACTCCTCAGCTCCCTATCTGAGCCACAAAACCAAAACCAGTTGAAACTTCACAAACACTATCAACACTTTGGGAAAAGGAAACTGGCCATACGTGTGAAGAGGCCCAAGTTTTGGATACCATTTGATTAAATGATTCTATATCTAGGAAGCTATGCTGAAGAAATGATCAGAAACACAAAAATTAACCAAGCCACCAAAATCTTCGCTACAACTTTGTCCCCCAAAGCACATTTGGATTACTTCAATATTTAGCAAAAGAATAAAGAATTTGTGATCTCCATATTATAGTCTTGTACATAGGCATCACAGTGTTATTTCGAACGAATTCTCAATGACCTGGAGAATACTCATTGTATGCTGTGAGGCTAAATACAAGCAAGCTTTGAAATTTTCATGAAACATCAATGTTGTGTGTTTATGGGTGTATGCCTGTATGTGTATACCCCGATGTATACGTTATTTTAAAAACTGAAATAAAGTCTCCAAAATATTACTGTACTAAACTAAATTCTGTTACCAAGAGTATATTTTAAATTTTACAATAAACATTTATTACACTTGTAGTAAGAAAAACACAAAATTGTTTAGAACAGTTCCTATAATGAAGATCGCCTGTTATTTAAAAGTTTATGTGAAGCATAAACTTAAAATAGCTTTTGATGAATAAATATTCATGTAGGTCCCACTGAAATGGAAAATTTCTTTGTTAACCTGTGCCCACATTGAAGTGACTTACCTAATACTTATCTACTACTAATAGGTAAAGAGCTGGAGCACTAGAAGCTGCCTCGTAAATAATCCTTCTCCTTTTGATGAATCCTCCTTGGTCTGATGCAATTCAGTAATTCTTGTCATGTGTCTTACTTGCCAGCTGCTCCTCTCTCTCATGCCACAGAGGTCACTGACATTCATGCTTCTTGTGGTACAGCATGAACAGGAAAGAATATTATAAGTCTGGGTCACAATTTTAGCGCAAACCTCAAATATACACACACTGACAAAATAAGATCTGCACTATATTTTACAAAGCAGTGTTTTCTTATTTTTTTTAAGTTTTTGATTCCATGATAGTTAACATACAGTCTTATATTAGTTTCCGTTGTACCATCACCTATTTAAGCCGTCCCTCCCCTACCTCCCCTCTGGTAACCATCAGTTTGTTGTCTGTAGTTTAGAGTGTGTTTCTTGGTTTGTCTATCATTCACTCGCTCGCTCATTTTTTTTTCCTTTGCTTGTTTTGTTTCTTAAATTCCATATGAGAGAAATCATATGGTATTTGTCTTTCTCTGACTTGTTTCACTCAGCATTATATTCTTTAACTTCATCCATGTTGTTTCAAATGGCAAGATTTCATTCTTTATGGCTAAGTAATATTCCATTCATTCTTTATCCTTTCATCTATGGATGGGCACTTGGGCTACTTCCACAGTTTGGCTGTTGTAAATAATGCTGCTGTAAACATAGGGGTGCATGTATCCCTTTCAATTAATGTTATTTTATTTTTAGCGTAAATAGTGGTATGATTGCTGGATCATAAGGAAGTTCTATTTTTAACCTTTTTGGAGCTCTCTGTACTGTTTTCATGGTGGCTGCACCCATTTGCATTCCCACCAACAGTGCGCAAGGGTTCTTTTTTCTCCACATCCTCGCCTGACACCTCTTTTCTCTGTTGTAAATTTTAGCTATTCTGACGAGGTGAGTGTTTTCTTATTTTATTTATTCATTTGTTGTTGTTGTTATGTTAAACAGGACATCTGAAATCAGTCTTACTCTGACTGATCACTTTATTAAAATAAACATTTTTAACAGGTTTCAAAAGATTGTTTGAGCAGACTTGGAATAAACTGAGAATGAGTTGGGAAACATGCGTTCTATTTGTGGTACGGATTAGCTACATGTTCTTAGACTGTCACTTCTCTTTGAGCAAGTGTCCCAATCTGGAAAGGTACGTATTGGGGACCATGAATACTCTCCTCCTAATCCACATTCCCTTTGGGTATTAAAAAGTATTCGAGGCCCAGAAATCTGAGATCATGGAATCCAATGTTTTCCGTGTCATAAGATTTTCATACATTGAAATTTTCATTGCTCCTAAAAACAGGCTGATTACTATGCTGTTATTCAAGGCTCAAGATGACTTGTGAACAAAGAGTTTGACTCAGTGGCACTTCATCTAGATGACTTATAAGCCTAAAAGAACTTAATTGTAGCAAATTAATCAAGAAGCATATTTATTGTTTATTTATGCCCTTTTGAGACTGAGTTTCTGTAGTGCACTTGAAAGACATGATCATTGCTCACTTGTGAAACTGACATGTTTGTTCTTGGGTAGAAAATGCATTTTGGATGTAGGCCAAGTTTAATTATGCCTCCTAGAAAACACCCCCTTTACCACAAATGACAAATTCTCTCCTAAAACAAATTGCTGTATTCACAAACCTGCTCATTGCAAATTGTTTCAGTATTGCCCCCCAGTCCATCATTTACTTTCAGTTTAAAAAATGAAATATTTTTTAGTCAAGGAGAAAAATACTTAGAAGTGAAGACAAGAAATGTCTCTCTGTGATTAGGCTGGGCTGTCTTCTGGGTATTTCTTATCTAGTTTAGGGCACAACTTTAAAAAGTTTACAAAGCAAAATACTAGTTATTGTGAAATCATAACATTAAAACCAGGGAGAAAAGAAGAACTGGGTTGTGACAATCCCAGGAATCCATAGAGGGCTTCATAATACAGATGGACACAACATATCTTTGAGGAAAAACTGTGACACAGCCACTTCTACAAGGTCATAGAGGTTATTCATCAAAAATTCTACCCTGTATATGGCAAGATTTCATTCTTTTTTGTTGGTAATATTCTATTGTTTATATGTACCACATCATCTTTATCCATTCATCAGTTGATGGACATTTGGGCTGCTTCCATATCTTGGCTATTGTAAATAATGCTGCAATAAATGTAGGGGTGCATAAGTCTTTTTAAATTCATGTTTTCATTTTCTTTGGGTAAATACTCAGTAGTGGAATTAATGGATCATGTGGCAATTCTATTTTTATTTTTTTGAGGATGCTCCATGATTTTTTTCCTTAGTGGCTCTTCCAGCTTGCTTTCCCACCAACAGTGTGTGATGATTCCTTTTTTTCCCACATCCTTGCCAACACTTGTTATTTCTTGTGTTTTTTATTTTAGCCATTCTGACAGGTGTGAGGTGCCATTTGTACCAATATGGATGGATGTGGAGGGTATATTGCTAAATGAAATTAGTCAATTCAAAGAAAGACAAATACCATATGATTTCATTCATATGTGGAATTTTTTTAAAGATTTCATTCGTTTATTCATCAGAGACACACAGAGAGAGGCAGAGACATAGGCAGAGCGAGAAGCAGGCTCCCCGGGGAGAGGCTGATGTGGGACTCAATCCCATGATTCCGAGCTCAATCCCAAGACCTTCTGGGAGCATGACCTGAGCCAAAGACAGACGCTCAGCCACTGAGCCACCCAGGTGCCCCCATATGTGGAATTTAAGAAACAAAGGAACAATGAAAAAAAGAGATAGAAAAAAAAGTCTCTTAACTATGAAGAACAAACTAATGGTTACCAGAGGGGAAGTGGGTGGGTGTATGGGTGAAATAGATTATGGGAAATAGAGACCTTGCGATGAGCACTCAGTAATGTATAGAATTGCTGAATCATGCTGTATGTTAATTATACTTGAATAAAGAATTCTCCGTTGTAAATGAATTCCTGCCTAGATTTAATCCTTGGACTCTGTATATATAGGTATTAAATCATTTTCCACTTTCTAGAATTAAAATTCCTTTTATGTTCATAATTGTATGGAAATATCAATCAAGACTAGCCAACTAATTTCTAAAACCTAACTAAACATAGCTATGATAAATCGATTAGAATACACATTTCTATGATATTTTATATAGAAGGTGAAAATGATGTACTTTATATACTTCCCCCCATTTAATATTCATGTATTCATTCATCCACTCATTTCACCAATATGTATTGAGTACCTACCATGCTAATATCTGAGTGAGTACAACAATGACCCTCACCCCCCCAAAAAAATAAAAACCCCAACAAGCAAACAAGCAATAGCCAATGTGCTGCTCTTGTGCAGGTTTGATCTTAATGTATAGTGTATGTGTCTGTGTTAGTCACTGTATATGTCTATGCCTGTGTCCGTGGTTACACACTTGCATATATATGAAGCAGAGATTTAAGAATTAGCAAAATCCCCCCCCCCCCCCCAAAAAAAAAAAGAATTAGCAAAATCCAGGGGTCATGAGGTCCTAGTTTTTAGTCTTGACACTTCTGGCATGTTGTATTTCCTAAAGAAGCCACCCCCCGCCCCCACCGCCCAATTTCTCTTTTACAGTATGACTTTGACACATTCCAATCAAAGAGGTGGAATCTAGTTTGCTTCCCTTTCAAACTGGGTAGGTGATAGGACTTGCTTGTAATTGCTAGAAATGCAGCAGCATGGAGGCTCTGGGACTTCTAAGGCTAAGTTTGAAAAGGTGAATCACCTGCCTGGTTGTCTTCAGATACTTTCTCTAGGGGAAGCCAACCACAGTATCAGAAATGTGATTTTCCTGAGACCACCATGGGGGGAGGGGGGGCACATGTAGATACTTTGGTCAGAAGTCCCCAGCTGGCATACAGGTTGATAGCTATGATGTAACTGTCATAAAGTTACTGTCTCTGAACTTTATTGTTCTCATTGGTAAAAGGAAAGTATCAATCTCTCCTTCCCATCCAACATAAAATAAGAAGAGATCGTAGAGGGTAATGGCCGTGCAACTGCACAGTGAATCGTATGATGGGACATAATGGTAAAGCATTATCTGTAACTCTGTGTATCTATCTAACTTACAAGTCGGCCTGCTTTTTCCAACACCGAAGATACTCTAACCCTCTGCATTAAATGATGAAGGTCAGATGATTTTAAGGCAGGTGCCCTGTTACCTGAGCTTCAAGCTCAGTCCCAATTGGAGGCTACACTTTGCAGACTTTCCTTCTTCCGAAGAAACATGTTCATTATCTCCCTAGTTCAGGTGCTTCTGGTCTCTGGGAGTCACAGGGACTCAGTCCTGAAATCTCCTTGATTTGAATGCTAATAAAGTACAATTAGAGATGTCATTTTAGCACCTGTTTTCCTCCCTCCCACATTTCTCTTTTCATTGTCTTCAGCAAATTAAATACCGAGTTAGTGTCTCTTCGCCCTTCCCTCACCCAAGCCCTTTCCAGTCCACAGTCAAGTTGCAAACAAGGTCAGAGGGTTGTGCCACCATGTTTAATTCTCAGAGCTAATTGGTGGTTCTATGCAGCCTCTGCTCCACTGCTTCTAAGTTTCAAGCTGCCAGAGTTGCAGCAACTTAATTTGGGTTATTTTCCTGAGCCTTCTTTCCACAGCTAATCTAAGGGACACGTTAGACATGTTTTCAGAAACGATTTTCCAATCTGAATCCCAGGCAGGTTACTAGGTTCTTTGGCCTTAGTTCTTCTAGTTTGCAAATGTCAAAATTGACTTTTCCATTACAAGAAAAAACTGAACACATACTACACCATGTCTGCTAACCCGACCTGCCCTTTCTCATGCCAATAATATGGATATATAGAAATTCACACTATTTTGTGTCTTTTATGTCTCTCTCATAGTCAATGAAGTATTCCTGGTGGTGGCTACGATCTGACCCATTAGTCACACATCTCTGATAAGGAAGCAAATTCTAGGCTATGAGACTGATTTGCATATACCTCGGGTGGGGGGGTGTCAAAGATTGAAAGACAAGTTCCTCATTGAAAAAAACATAATATTGGGATCCCTGGGTGGCGCAGCGGCTTGGCGCCTGCCTTTGGCCCAGGGCGCGATCTTGGAGACCCGGGATCGAATCCCATGTCGGGCTCCCGGTACATGGAGCCTGCTTCTCCCTCTGCCTATGTCTCTGCCCCTCTCTCTCTCTCTGTGTGACTATCATAAATAAAAATAAAAAAAAAAACATAATATTTTGGGTTGTGTGGGTGTTCCAGTTGTTTAGGTGTCAGGCTCTTGATCTTGGCTCAGGTCTTGATCTTGGGGTTGTGAGTTTTGGTCCCATATTGGGCTCCGTGCTGGGCATGGAACTGCATAAAAAAAAAAAAAAAAGAATACATGATGTTTGAAAATCTGGATTTAGGAAAGGAGAACATTGAGGAAATTGGGTGAAATTATTCTCTTTTCTGAAGTTTTATCTATAGCATTTCTTTAAATACTGATCCATAGAGACACATTCAAATGCAACATTAGGTACAAAATATGTCTGCGTTCATAAGGAGATTTAGCATTACATATATTATGCAGAGTAGGTTGTATTTGTATAAATTATAAATATATACAATAATGTTTCAGGACAGAAAGCTAAGGAAGTGGGTATTCTCTTATTATTTGTCTATGAATAACAAATAGGCTAGGATGCTCTTTATGTAAATATTCTTTAAAATCTTGTTATCCCCATTTTAAAAAGACAGAGAAATGGGCTCAGATCACTTAAGTAAATTATTCAATGTCACTCAATTGGTAAAGGGGGGGGCACTTGATTTAAATTATAATTCAACTTTAGGAGCACCTGGCTGGATCAATTGGAAAAGGATGCGGTTCTTGATCTTGGGATTGTAAGTTTGAGCCCCACATTGGGTGCAGAGATTACTTAAAAAATGAAATCCTTAAGGATCGCCTGCATGGCTCAGTCGGCTGAGTGAGTGACTCTTGGTTTCAGCTCAGATCATGATGTCAAGGTGGTGAGATTGAGCCGTGTGTTAGGTTCCATGTACAGCTAGGAGACTGCTTGAGATTTTCTCCCCCTCCATCTGTTCCTCCCTCCACTTGTGCTCTCTCTCTCTCTTTCTCTCTCAAATAAATAAATCTTTAAAACAATATTTTAGGGAAGCCTGGGTGGCTCCACGGTTGAGCGTCTGCCTTCAGCTCAGGGCGTGATCCTGGAGTCCCGGGGTCAAGTCCCACATCAGGCTCCCTGTGGGGAGCCTGCTTCTCCCTCTGCCTGTGTGTCTGCCTCTCTCTCAATCTGTGTCTCTCATGAATAAATAAATAAAGTCTTCATAAAAATAAATTAAAAAATCTTTAAGGGACGCCTGGATGGCTCAGTGGTTGAGTATCCTTCATCACAAACCTGCCTCACTTTCCTGACTTATCATGGCATTTTGTGGAACCTTTCTCATAATGCCTGATCATATCTTGCCTTTATATGTTATTTTTGTCCATGTCTTAGCTTCCCAACCAAACAGCCTGTAATAATAATCATCAGATCTGTTTGTGCATTAAAGCTACATCATACTTTCACATTTTTCTTTTTCTTTCTTTCATTCACTTTCTTTTTTTCTTTTTCCAAGTAGGTTCCAAGCCCAGTGTGGGAGCCCAAGGCAGTGCTTGAACTTACCACCCTGAGATCAAGACCTGAGCTCAGATCAAGTGTCCAATGCTTGGGGTTCCTGGGTGACTCAGTCAGTTAAGCGTCAGCTCCGCTCTGATCTCAGGGTCATAAGATGGAGTCCTGGGTTGGGCTCTCCACTCAGCCTGGAGCTGCCTAGGATTATCCTTCCCTCTCCTACTCACTCCTTTTATCCCTCTCCCTGCTCTTGTGTGATAACACACTCTTTCTCTCTAAATAATTAATGAAAATTTGTTTTTTTGTTTTTGTTGGAGAGGGGTAGAGGAGAAGGAGAAAGAACCCCAAGCAGGCTCCATGCCCTGCACAGAGCCCGATGTGGAGCTCGAGTCCACAACCCCAAGTTCACCACTGGAGTTGAAATCCAGAGTCTGGTGTGCAACCAACCGTGCTACCCAGGCACCTCAGTGTCATTTTAAAACCAAGATTAGGGTAGATTTTAAAAATTCAAATTACCATTGAGTATATTCTTTTCTAGAGAGTTGTAAGTATTCAAAAATCATAACAAAAATTCTCTCTATGGATTATCTATTTGTACCTGTCAGTTGATCTGTCTCTCTTCCAGAATGTCAATCAGAATTGGCCTTCTGGAACTTTACTTTATAATATTAATTTGAAGTTAGCAATTTGAGGGCACCTACAATTTTCACGATAGGCCACGATGGACACTTTTAAATTATGGTTTGTGAACGTGGGCAACCAATCTTAGCATCTGCATCTCTTCTTGGCTTTGCTATTCTCTGCTCCTTTTCTGAACACCTATGCTAGAATTCTCATAAATGAGTTAAAGCGTTATTTCTTTGTGGGGAAAAATGAGTCCAAAAATAAAAGCTAGCTGATGTTTCTCTTGTTTTTCTCTTGATGAAAGGAGTGAAGGAGCCTACAGTGGAGCTTAGGAAAATGACAGTCCTTAGAAAGAAAACAAAAGCAACACACTGTGCCTAAATTAAAGAGGAAGAATGAATTTCATGGTAGCTCACATCTTTGGCATCGACAAGCCAGCCAACCATATGGTCTCTATAGAAATGAGAAAAATATAATTTCCCTATTTAATTTGATGAGAAACACTGCTCATGGAGTGCTAGATAAAACATTATGTGTCTAAAAGAGTTGTTAACTTTTTGAAGATCTATTGCATTGCATTTGATGGGGAAAAACATATATTATAGTGGTATGTGTCAAGCGAGAGCTTCATGAAGGTCTTATGACAGCTATTATTCCTTAAAAGTTGTCAGATACAGTCATTATTATGCCCTGTTTACTTATCATCAAACTACATTTAAGTAGGGTAAAGTGACAAGGTCTGGATTCCATGAAACCTTCATAGTTCAGTGCAGAAAAACTCAGTTTATTTGGACCTTTCAAGGCTTATTCTTTCACTTCCGTGTGAGCTGTTGATCTGAAAGCTTTACTTGCCTCCTCTAAAACTCTGTACATTAGGAGTTAACATTTTTTGTATGCTGTGATCATTTTTCCTTCACATTTTTTGAGATATACAAATGATATCTATTGGACCTCCTTTTTCAACTATGTAAAGGAAACACAACTAATTAAGGCACATTTCTAGCTTAGCTGTCTCTTATTTATTTATTTAAACTCATCAGGGATTTTATTTTAAAGATTTTATTTATTTATTTGAGAGAGAGAGAGACAGAGAGCACAAGCAGGGGGATTGGCAGGCAGAGGGAGAGAGAGAGAGAGAGAGAAGGAGATTCCCCACTGAGCAGGGAGCCCAACATGGGGCTCCATCCCAGGACCCCAGGTCTTGACCTGAGCTGAAAGCAGATGCTTAATAGACTGAGCCACCCAGGCACCCCTCATCAGGAATTATTTTTAAGTGAATTTTCATGAGCATATGTATTGACCTGAGAAATATTTTCAATGAAAGACCTAAGCAAGAATCTTTTTTTTTAAAGTTCTTCATTGTTTAACTTCCCAGCAGTCACTGCTCAGTAACCTACATCTATTTTACAGTTAAGTAATACAAGTGTCCTCCAGACTGTATAACTTTAGGAGAAACTGTTGATTTCTAATTACATATTGAATTTTGCCACCATACAAGTTAGAGAAAATAAGAAGGAATTATGTTTACAGAAGGCTTGTATTGGAAGTGATATTTTTTTGTTTGCTATAGTGAGTTACTTCATTGATTTTATAGCACTGTTTGCTTTATTCCTTACAATATGTATTCTGTGATTTGGTTAAATCTGAATGGTTAACTCAAGAATCTGTAGACCGTCTATTTAAATATCCTGAGTAAGAGGGGAAGGAGACACAATGCTATAGCTTCCTATTCCTAGGGATAGTCTGTGACTGGGAGTGTGTGAGCGCATGTGTGTGCATGTGTGCTCATGACCAGTAAATAAGTCAATTCCTTAGCTCACAGTAGATTTAACATCTACCACCTTTTTATAATTATTCTGTTTTTTGATAAAATGATGACTAAGAGTCTTGGTCCAAAAAGCCTTCACAGTCTGTTTTTCGTCCCAGCTCAGCTATCTCATCTGAGCTCAAGACACGTGGACTGGCCAACACCTAACACAATGCTTGACACATAATAGACACGGACTAAATCTTTTTTTTTATGAATACTTGTCCTTTTCAGGGGCCTTGAATAGCGAAGTTCCTTTGAACATTGACCTTATTCCCTCTTTGATCTCTTATATTCTCATATGCCAGCTGCCAATATACGCTGACAGCCTTTTCAATTTACTTCTCCAGCCTGAAATTCTGTTCCAAATTTCAGATCTGTATTTTCTACTCTATGCATCTGTAAATAGATGCCTCAAGGGCTCTTTCAATTCGATGTACCTTTTAGGGACCTCGTGATCTTCGAGCTCGCTCTTTTGTAGTCCCACTAGAAACTTGTTCTTATTCTTAGTAAATGGCATCACCCTCCGCCTGGCTGCAATGCGAGCATTGCAAACAAGACTCTGACCTCTTGGGAGGTGGTCTGATCCCTAGCTCTGGATATTCACACCTTCTTATTATTCCCTCTTCCTTGAATATGGGCAGGATCTGGGACTTACTTCTAAGTCATACAATGTGACTGAGGTGATGGATGTCACTCCCGTGATAATGTCATGTCATATAAGACTCCATCTTGCTAGCTAACTCACTGTACAAACCCCCCTTCTTGCCTTGATGAAGTACATGCCTGTGTTGGAAAGACCCATGTGGCAAGGAACTGTGGGCGGCCTCTGGGAACATGGTGGGTTCTTGATGCCACAAGATTAAATTAGAGCATAGAGATTATGGGCAACGTGCCTGGAAAGGTGGTTTAGTGCTAGGTTGTGAAAGACACTTTCCTGCCTGAGAAGGATAATTTGCTACCATGACAACAAATTAGTTTATTAGTTCAATAGTTGTCCGATGCCTAATTAAAGTGGAAACACTTTTCTAATCGCTGGAGATATAGTTGAGAACAAAACAAATGAAAATTCCTGGCTTCTCAAGTTTACGTTTTTAGATGTATTGCCTCTGAATGGTTAAAGTAGGGTGGGTGGAGGTCACACTTGGATTTCAGAAGAATAACTTTAAGAGAAAGATTAAAAGAGTAGGGAATGGAGGCAGGGAGAACTGGACTCCAATTCTGGGGAATTGTAAATTAATTAAAAAATAGACAGTACTACATAGGAAGAAGATGGGTATTGCAGCAGGGCTAGAAGTATCGCTGCTCGCCACAGGTGAGCACACCACCAGGCACGTGGCAGGGCATTGAATGATCGTTGACTTGAATCCAGGTCTTGCCATCTTTCCAGCTTTTTCCTACTCTTAGCCACTGGAGCTAAGCTACTTGGATTTGGGTTCATTCATGCATATTCTGTGACTGGTCTTTTCCAACAGATAAAAGTTCGGGCCTTTAATTTGACACCTCCTATTCTGATATAATAGTTTTTATCCAGGGATCCGTTGGCCTTGTGTTGGCATTATTCAAGCAGTCCTCTTCTGCCAGTTGGAAATACAATCTGTTCCTGAGAGTAGCTGCTTGTCTTTGATAAAAGAAATGGCTTTATCTGAATTCTACAGTTTCCCTACTTGACTCTGGGTCTTCATTTCCTGACCCGATCCATATTTGGAAGAGCTCAATAGAATTTTTATCAGGATCATATTTAAGGCAAGGTTACGTTTTCAAAGCAAGTTACATATACTTCAGTGTGCCTTTCAGCATGTATTATGGGAAAAGAATATGCGAGCCTAATTTTAAGGGTAAAGGTATTTTTTCCCATCTTTCTCTTACTTGTATATGTCATTAGTGTCCCAAAATGCAGGTCAGAGGTGGGAAGTAAAAAAGGGGTGAGACAGCATCCTAATGAAGAGCATTAGCATATTTACAAGAAATTAACCCCATGTGAGAACTTCTGTCGACAGACAATATAGCCAGCTTCGTAAACTGCACGCAGCCACATTAAAATTTGGAGCCCACAGTAAAATGTAATTTGGGTTGCTTCATAGCATTAGCATTGACAGGTTCCTTTTTTATGCTGCCTTAATCTAAAGTGGTTTTGTGAATTGAATTTAAATGCTGCTACTAGGCTGATAATACACAATACATTTTAAAACACGAGTTCTCTATTGTCTGTAACATACAAGTTTCACTTGTAAGGGAGATAGAGCATTTCTATTAACGCCAGGCTCATTTCCGGTTCTGAGGGCCAGTAAGCACCACAGATGATAGAATTCAGTTTGTCACAGGAAGGATCAGGCAGGCGACATTCCCTTTTGATTGTTTTGGAAAATGAGTTGGATCCAGCTGAGCTGAATTGTCTGCACTCATTCAAGGCCTCCTTTCCTCTTGTTCTCTTCGATGTGACATAATCACTTAAAACCTATTCCTCTGTATATAGCTGTTGATAGCTTCTTCCTAGATTATGATTCCCTAAACTAGTTTCTTCCATAAATAGCAGGTCCCGTGGTCATATATTATTTTTTTTTAAATATTGATTTTTTTTTTACATTTTGTCATATTTGAAATCATGTTGCACTTATTCCTTCAGAAACAAATATCCTTGCCTTTGTGGGAGTTATGTTTGGAGGACAGAGGGGAACAGTACAAAAACAAAACAAGAAAACAAAACAAAAACCCAAAAAGTGTATATAGCATGTTTGATGGTCAGAGGTCCAAAAGAAGGAATAGGATAACAGTTAAAAGTGGATCTCATGGGCGCTTGGGTGGCTCAGCGGTTGAGCATCTGCATTTGGCTCAGGGTGTATCCTGGGATCCCAGGATCAGGTTCCTCATCAGGCTTCCCGCAGGCAGCCTGCTTCTCCCTCTGCCTATGTCTCTGCCTCTCTCTCTGTGTATCTTTCATGAATAAATAAATAAAATCTTTTAATAAATAAAACAATGTGGGGATCCCTGGGTGGCTCAGCGGTTCGGCACCTGCCTTCGGCCCAGGGCGTGATCCTGGGTCCTGGGATCGAGTCCTGCATCGGGCTCCCTGCATGGAGCCTGCTTCTCCCTCTGCCTGTGTCTCTGCCTCTCTCTCTCTCTCTCTCTCTCTCTCTCTCGTGCGTCTCTCATGAATAAATAAAATCTTAAAAAAAAAAAAAAAAAGTAGTGCACCTGGTTGGTTGGAAGTGTTGAAAGGCAATGAGGTGAGAGCGCCCAGGAATACGCAAGGAGAAAAGTAGTAGCAGCGGTCAGGGAGGTTAAGTGCAGACATAAAACTAAGGAGGAAGCGAGAGATACTGACACATCAAGGTTGGGAAATGTTTGCTTAGTATACGTGCAATTAACTGGGAGCAATTTGTACAGGCAATAGGATTAGCTAATTTGGTCATCATTATTGATCCAAGCAACCTGTTATTAATGTTAGTCCATAGATAGTGCTGAAGGTTTCCAGTTAGTGCTGGTATCATAATTAGAAATATATTGCATGGCATAATTTTCTGTTCGCAGAGCTAAGCTGAGGCTAACACTATATTAGAGGGTGGGCCGAGGAGGAGAACTTCTTTTTTTTAAATTTCCACCAGAAAAAGTGAAAGTCTTTTCGACAAGACATCAAAATGTCTTATTGATCAGTGAAGAAATGAAACAGTCACATGTCTTCAGGTAGATGAAATATATGTTCTGTCTTTAAATTCACTTATTTGAAATGAGTTCGGTTAAGCAGGTGGATATATTTGTAGATAATCAAGCTTCACAAACCTCAGTCTTAGGAAACGAGAGCCACGTTCATCTTCCCCATTACTTCTGGGTCTGGGAATTAATTCTTATGCCAAAACAGATTTGGGCTTATGCTACAGATCCCTCGAGATGTGCCCGAATGCTGTTTACACTTATTTAACTCATTTGTGCTCTAGTTTATATCCTATCTTAGGTGAACTTGTCATCAAACTTCATTCCTTCAGTCACTTTATAAAATAAACTTCTGACTTAAACTTGCCTTTCCTTTGCATTTTGCAATACTGGAGTTGTATCCTACCGTTTGGATTGCCATAACCCCTTAAGAAAAAGGGGAGAACCGTGATGCAAGCTTTCACCATGAGGCATTTACATTCCTGTGCTTAAAAAAACACAGGACAAACAATTACATACGAGTTACTCGTTTTTCAGTGATTTATTAAAGTCTAGGATTAACCATTGGAGCAGAATAGTATCTTGTGGGATGCCTGGGTGGCTCAGCCGTTGAGTGTCTTCCTTTGGCTCAGGTCATGATCATCCTGGGGTCCTAGGATCCAGTTCCACATTGGGCTCCCTATGGGAGCTTCTCCCTCTGCCTATGTCTTGGCCTCTCTATCTCTCATGAATAAATAAATAAATCTTAAAAAAAAAAAAAAAAAAAGAATAGTATCTTGTTATGGTCTATGTTAGGCTGTTGCCTTGTAGGGAGATAACTTGGGTTTGGGAAGTTTGGTTATTCCCTGGCTCTGAGCCACTACTTCCCACTGTAAAAGAAGAGGCTGTACTAGTTCAGTGCTTTCAAAACTTTTCTAGCAGATGCAGAGAAGACACTTGCAGGGCTGCTGCTGGGGTTGAGTAGGGTGACATGATAAGGGGCTGCACAGCTGTTCCAAGCACATCTGTTTTATGTATTGAGATTCCTTGTAAGATTTCATTTGAACGAAGCTTTCCCCTGCGAAAATAATTTGACAGTTGTTGTCTTGGAATGGTGTTCATCAAACTGTTTTTTTGCTTTTATAGACCATAAAAAACTTTTAATATACCTACTCCCTCACAAACTTATAAATTAAAAGCTAGAAATTTTCACTATATGTTTCAATGGTCACAGAGTATACTTCCGAGCATATTACAGAGGCTGAATTTTTAAAATAAAAATATTGCATCATCCTTTTAAAGTTATCCAATAGTATCTATATGTCAAAACAATCGGATACACACCATTATCCATTAAAATGAACATGAACAATATGTACTATAACTGTCAGAAATTTAACATTGTTCTTTTAGTCTTGTAACTCATATAGCCATTTCCACAGTATTTTATACTAGTGTGATACATTTTATGCTTAAGTCTTTTACGGAACAGCAGATCACAATCCTTTGGCATAAAAATGTGCACATACATTATATACATTAAAATGCTCAATTAAACATTTCCTGTAAGTATATATTCATATGGGTCGAAAAAAATCATTCAGGACTGAGTGATCATTACACTTATTTAGTAGTACATGATTGATCAAAATAAAACAGATTGCCCATTTGAATAAAAAAAAACGTACAGCGAGTATTTATTAGAAATGCATTTCTTAAGTGCATTGGATAAGAATAAATTTTTCAGGGCGCCTGGGTGGCTCAGTTGGTTGAGTGTCTGCCTTCACCTTGGGTCATGATCCCAGGGTCCTGAGATTGAGCCCCTTGTCTGGCTCCCTGCTCCAGTGAACCTGTTTCTCCCTCTGCAGCCCCCACCACCTTGCTTGTGCACACTCGCACTCACTCTCTGAAATAAATAAAATCTTTAAAAAAAAGAATTAAATAATATTTTCACTGAGTTTTTATGCCCCTAGATAAATGCGTTGGGAAAGGAGTTTCATTTTGCTTATGTCTCACACTCATTTAAACTCTGACTTATATGTCAAAGGTTTATCAGCTGTTTTAACTGCTTTAGCTCTTCCTTCAGTGGTTGAAAGGAAAGAATTGGAAAGCACAGGAATAGCAAAGAATGTGTCACTGTGTGGTATTTTGATTCACATTCTGGACATTTACAACAGTGTTTCAAACAGTCTGTGGCTGGTACCTTGTAGGTTTTACTCCTCCAAGGAAATACCCCATGCTGTGGGTTTGGTGACAGTTCCCAGAGCCCTGCACTTCTTTTTTAAAGTGGGAGAAGAGGAGGCTTGTGAAAAGCTACTAGAAAGGAGAACCCGCTTGGAACCTACACTTGTGTTGCTTCCAGGCCCATCAAGTTTGCAAAAATGGCATGGAGAAGTAGGGGAACTGAAAATGCATTTTCTTAGAACTAGCCACATCCATGTACTCGTTAAAAAACGTCTGATGGACCTCTACCCACAGATACGCACACTCTAGTTTGAAAACTACTGCACTGGTGGATCTGTTGGGCCCCTTCTCATTTTAGAATTGCATGATTCCTTGTAGGTTATCGTATTATAGATTCTAATCCTAAAATCCTTTTGCAATGGGGTAGCCAAAAGAAAACATACAGATTTTGCAAATACAAAATGCAAATGCAACCTATGCAGCCCCCTTTAATATTTTTCTTTTGTATTTACATCAGATTAAACCTCTGTAAATAATGGTATTCCCCCAAATTGTTCTTCTCATGTGTATCTGATTGAAAACTGAACTTGAAAATTGAGTTTTCCAGTTTACTTGTAAGTAGATCCAGAGCAAATCAGCCCTGTTTCATGCCTCTTGCCTACTGATAAATTGAATTGACTTGAGCAGAAACATATTAAAACGTAACATGAGAAGAATATAGGAAGAGAGGAGAAGTGGCGTGATAATTACCATAGAGACGTTATATCGACCTCACTATTAGTTTCTCATGTCACCAGCAAGACTGAGAAGCAAGCTCATTAGAGTAAATACAAAGACTTATTTTTATGTGTTACAATTATATTGTTCTCGTTTAGAAGAGAAGCATGACACAGCTACATGGATTCTGTGCAGAGTTCTTTAGGTAATTAACTCCAGCAGAGACGCACTATTTTCAGATAACAAGGAACATACAATTTTCACCTGAGGGCTCCAGGTTTCCTCAAATCAAGACCATAGTGATGGGGAGTACTTAAGCCGTGAATGCAGCATGGCACACTTAGCTGTCCTTCTCGAATCTCTTGAGCAGCGTGAAGAGTCTTTCCCTGTCCACGTAAATATATAATAACATGTCCCTGAAATGTAGTGACAGGCTCCCACTGTCAGATTTGGGTGCTTCCTGGCATAATGCGCACAGGCAGAATGACTGCATAATGTTCTTGGGTTCTAGTAAGTGTTCAAGGAAGGTCTGTTGACCACTTACATATATTTAAAGATTTATTCGCTTGAGAGCACGTGGAAGCTCAGAGGGGGCAGGGCAGGGGGAGAGGGAGAACCAGTCCTAAGCAGACTCAGTGCTGATGGCGAGCCCGACCTGGGGCTCTGTCTCAGGACCCTGAGATCACCACCTGAACCGAAACCCAGAGTCTGACGCTTAACCAACTGCACCAACCAGGCACCCCCATTATATGTATTTTTAAAGAAAACTATTAGAAGTGGGTGAGGAGATAGTTGAAATGGGTAAAGGGGATTTAGAGTACACTTAATCTTGATGAGCACTGAGAAATGTGTAGAATTGTTGAATCATTATATTGTACACCTGAAACTAATATAATGACGTATTACTTGAATAGTATAAAACAAACCCTAAAAACAAAAAAGAAAAAAAAAAAAACCCTAGTAGGGCATATAGATATGAGTATCATTCGTAAGAGAGGACACTCGTAAGATTTTTGTAGTGCCTATATTTTTAGGTGCATATCTATGGATGTGCATACATGTATACACATGTATATGACTATATATTTGTGTGTTTACACATGCAAACACACGTGTGTATATGGGGGGAGAGAGAGAAGGAGAATATGAACCTTTTGTAATAGTAATTCTTTTGCTTTTAAATCTCAGAACTGTGAGCAACCCAAGGGTAGGGAACCTCTTTTCTTAACCTTTTTATAGTTAGGTATAATGCTGTGCCCGATTGAGAATAAAACCCAAAAAGTGAATGGTTGGATGAATAAAATATAATAGATAAAATACGTGGCTGTGGAATTACAATGAGAATACGTGTGTGGGTGCAATTCCGAGTTGTAAAGAGCCATGGAAGGGTAGGCTGTGATATTTTGGGGAGCGCGCAGCAGTTCTTGGTTTCCGAGAGAGACACAGGAATACAACTATCCTCAGGAATTACAGTCAAACAAAATAGTGCCTTCGGTGCAAAGTGGTCATAAGTATGGATCCTCAAATTAGAACGGAGTTGGAATCACTTACTAGTTGTGAGACTTTGGTCAAAATACTTCACTTCCACAAACCTCAGTTGCCTCATTTGTGCAAAGGGCACACACAATCAGAGTTCCTAAAGCATTGGGCTGTTGTGGAAAGCGCATGCTATGGTGCACGTACAATATTCCTTACTACAGATTTGTGGCTGTAAAAATTCAGGTCAGTGTCCATTCAACTAATCTTTACTAAACAGATCTTGAAGAAGAAAAAGGATTTTACTGATTGTTCAGGTTGCAGCAATCTGTGGTAATAAAGGTAACATGGGGTTTGTAGTCTGATAAATCTTAATCGATGTCCTAAATCTGCTATTTCAAAGTTATGTGCCTCAGAGGAAGTTGCTTTAGCCATGAGATTCAGATTCCTCTTTGGTAAAAATAAGATAATAACATAATGGCTCATAGTTAGCTGGGATAACGGGCCAGACACTGTTCCAAGAGCCTTAGGTGTATTTGCTTGTTTAATCCTCACAGTGGCCCAACGGAATAACCATGGTATTGTTACCCATCTTGGCTCCTCATTGAAGTGGTAGTGATTACCCTCAGGTCACAATTGAGAGAATAACTTGAGAGTAATTTCAAAAATGGTAATATGTTTTCTACTTCCTGAGGACTTGTACCCTGTGTGAGGGATCAAACAATCCTTGGCACCTATGAAGTGGTAAATAAACATATGATGCGCTGTCAGGAGGATGACTCGTGGAAATCAAGCCTGTTAAATTGACAATGGTGTGGTGAGTATGGCTTGAATACTGTAATAACACTCTGAGAAACCTAATGCTCCAGAGAACGAGGATGATGTATGGCGTGTGGGAGGGTAGACTCGACAGTTGGGCTGTTGATGAATACACAAGCCTCTTGAAAGGGACTGAGTGGTTCCACATGCTGCCTTTTGCAAAAGGATAAATTGAACCATTTGAAATCCTCATAAAGCCTACTGAAAGGTTACCCAAGAAATCTGATTCCTAGAATTTCAAGTCTTAGCCACTTTATCTAAAAAAATAAAAAATAAAAAATAAGAATCCTATTGACTCCAACGATTAGACTCTGAATGACAAAAAAGAAAACTTTCAGCTGCCAATATTTCTTATGTTTGCTGGACTTTTTCTTGTTCGGGGAAAATAAGGAAAGGGATTTACACTTCTCCAAACAAAGTAGCATATGAAGCATCCATACAATATGGTGGAATCTTTTCTTTTTAAGAGATTTTGAAAATGTATTTATTCATGAGAGACACACAGAGAGGCAGAGACACAGGCAGAGGGAGATGCAGGCTCCATGCAGGGAGCCCGACATGGGATTCGATCCCGGGAGTCCAGGATCACACCCTGAGTCAAAGGAAGGCGCTCAACCCCTGAGCCACCCAGGCGTCCCCAGATACAGTGGAATCTTGAACTGACCTTTTTGTTATTTATCTATTTGTTATATCTGTTGCCAAAGCACCAGGGGAAAACAATGTATTTCTCTGGGTTCCAGTTTAAAAAGAGATCTGAAATAAATAAATAAATAAATAAATAAATAAATAAATAAATAAATAAAATTTGTCTGCCTTTTCTTTTTTTTTAAGACTTATTTATTTATTTGAGAGAGAGAGAGGAGAGATAAGGGACAGAGGGAGAGAGAGTCTCAAGCAGACACCGTGCTGAGTGGGGAGCCTGACACGGGGTTTGATCCCAAGACCCCTGACATCACAACCTGAGCTGAAACCAAGAGTCGGATGCTTAGCTTTACTGAGCAACTCAGGCACCCTGGTTTGTTTGCTTTTAATACAGATACGCCTTTTCCATGTAAAGTTCACATAGATTTATGTTAATATATGCTTTATAATTTAATATATATTTTTAATAGTTGTCCGAGTAGTCCAAGCCTAATATTATTGTGGTTGTTGCTGGTGATGCTGTTGCTGCTGTTTTGTTATGTACATTCCCAGATTTTGGAGGAAGAAATTGAGCCTGCAGAGAGATGAACTGACCTAGTTACAGAGATTCATCTATTTAGTGACATGAGACCTATATGCATAGAAAGGTAACAGGAGACAAGTTTCTCTGTTCAGTGTAACTAAACTCAATGACCAAAGTTTATGATGTCAGTAATCCCATATTTGGAATTAGAGGAAACATACATTGATTAGGTTGGTACTGAGAAGCATATTATTGGATTTGTCACGACATGATTTATACAGGAATACTTGGGAATTTGGGGCGCCTGGGTGGCTCAGGGGTTGAGCGTCTGCCTTTGGCTCAGGTTGTGATTCTGTAGTCCTGGGATCGAGTCCCGCATCAGGCTCTCTGTGGGGAGCCTGTATCTCCCTCTGCCTGTGTCTCTGCCTCTTTCTGTGTGTCCCTCATGGATAAATAAATTAAATCTTAAAAAAAATAAGTAGCATCAATAAAACTGGGCCTTTGCATAAAAAACAAGGAAATACTTTGGAGTTTTATAAGCAAATATATATATTTGAGATATATATCTCAATAAAATCAGTACATATGAAAGTGCCACTATTTTTGGACTACAGGAATGGCAACTCTGTATGGTTTAGTCCAACAGAAAGCAATGAAGCATGAGAGAAGGCATTCATTCACTTTATTTAGAAAGTATTTATTGAGTGCCTACCATATGCAAAACGCTCATCTAAGTACTGAGGATTCAGCAGTGAATAAGACGAAGAATCCTCCTGTCCTCTTGAAGCAGAAATTCTAGTGAAGAGAGAAAGAAGTTTAAGGGGTGATGATGGGGAGTCCTGGACAGATCGTATAGAATCTTGTGGTTTTGTGAATTAATCCTGAGGTCAACGAGAAGACATTATAGCAAATTTATCAGAAGAGTTACTGGGTCAGTTGTATATTTTTAAAATATCACCATGGCTAAAGTGTAAGGAAGATGAATGGGTTGGAGGGACCAAGAGTCGAAATAGGAGACAACATAGAAGACTGTTAATCATCAGGTGAAAGGTCATAGTATCCCAGACTAGGGTAGAGTAAGAATGGTGGGAAGTAGACAACTAGATACTGGTTTTTGCGGTAGAATCAACAAGGCTTCAAAGCTGTTAGGATGTGTGGAGGGGAGGTAACGTCCGTTCAAAATCTCCAGTGGCTTCTAGAATTTTGTATTGTGAGCCTAGTGGATGGTGGTATGATTCACTAAGATTAGGAACACATAAGAAAGAATAGGTTTGGGGTATGGCTATGATTCAATGACAGATATTAAGGGTGAGATACCAAGTGAAAGATGCCAGTGGACAATTGCACAAATCAAAAGTCCAACAGTGGGAAGCAGATCTCCCCAGGTGTGGGCGATAAACTGGTGTGTGGTCTGTAAGGAATTCGGAAGCAATAATGAAACAGGCTAAAAGTGATCTGCTTCTTATTATTGTCATGTGCCAGCAATGCTAAGCAATTCCAGACAAAATACTCCTCCTTACTGGAGCTGTCTGTGCCTGTCCCCCTTCCCACTCCTTCCTTGATACACCCCTGCAGTTGGGTATGGATGCCTGCTTTGGAGAGAGAAGGCTGAGCCAGAGATGTTTATTTGGGATTCAGCGGCATGTAGGTGATAATAAAAGCCATAGCAGTAGAAGCAGTAGAAAGGGACACCCGATATTAAGAAGAGCATAAGAAAGAGCCAGAGCTTTGAGAATGATAATAGTTAAGGCATATACTAAGGAAAAAAAAAAAAAAGGCATATACTAAGAGACTGGGGAGGATTTTCTAGAGTGGTGGGAGAAAATGTCAGAAGTGAATGATTTGGGACATCTGAGCAGTTCAGTGGTTGATCGTCTGCATTTGGCTTAGGGCATGATCCCAGAGTCCTGGGATCGAGTCCCACATCGGGCTCCCCGTGGGGAGACTGCTTCTCCCTCTGCCTATATCTCTGCCTCTCTCTGTGTGTCTCTCATGAACAAATAAACTCACTAAAAAAAAAAAAAAAAAAAAAACCAAAGAAGTGAATGATACTACAGAAGCCAAAGGAAGAGAGTGTTTCTATAATTATGAAGTGGTCAAATGTCCACTTTAAGTAAGATGAGAGCTGAGAAGCGTATTATCTTCTGTCTTCAACATTATTTGAGCACGCAGTGCTTGTGTTATGGGCCACAAAAAAGGATGAGATATGGTCCCATCTTTAAGAATTTCACAAGTTAGGGAAATTACACAGAATTTCACAGGCAGCCCGGGTGGCGCAGTGGTTTAGCGCCTGCCTTCAGCCCCGGGGTGTGATCCTGGAGACCAGGGATCGAGTCCCACGTCAGGCTCCCTGCAGGGAGCCTGCTTCTCCCTCTGCCTGTGTCTCTGCTTCTCTCTTTCTCTCTCGCTGTGACTCTCATGAATAAATAAAATATTAAAAAAATACAAAAAAGAATTTCACAGGCTAGTAAGAAAAATAAGTTAGATCGCTCGTTCGTTATAAAACAGTATAACAAATGTTCGGAGAAAGGTATCTCAAAAATAGATGGGGAGAAAAAAAAAGTATTTGGAGGAGAAACTAGATTGGAAAGTGGAGAGAAGAATGGGGCAGGGATTGTGCCAGAGATGGCCTGACAGGAAAAGTTGGCCTTAAGGTGGGGAATGGAGTTCAGCAGATGAAAAGAGAGAGCAAGATGGTCCGTGCCAAGGAACGTGCCAATTCGAGACATGACCGTGTTTGTTGCTTTCAGTAGATGAATGCTCAGTGTTCATGTGAGGAAGGACCCGGAGACTACAGATCTAAGTCCGAATTACCTTGTGAAATATCACTCGCTTTGCGAAGATTTGAACTTTCGTTTAAGTGTGTAAAAGAGGAACCAACATTGTATAACCTGTGTCAGCGCAAGTATTTTATTTACATATACCAGCTTACATCCCACCAGCTTCCTAAAAAGATTTGTTTTGGGGTATCATTATTTCATTTTTAAATGTAATATTGAAATAAAAATATATATCCATATATGCAATGTGATTCCATAAAAGCTCTCTTTCTGAGGCACTTTCAAATTTATCTCACTGCATGAATCCGTTGAATAGTAAAGAAAAAATTAATTAGTCCCTGTCTTCTACATGCTTCTAAGAAGCCAGCCACAAATCTTAAGGCTAAATGGTTGCTGCTGTTTAGGAGTCATTGACCTTGTTCATGAACTATTTTGCTTTTTCAAGGATACTGGCCTCATATGGGTACTGGAGTACTATCAAAGACAATATTTGGTACAAATCCTTACATCCATGTTGTGTTCTTTCCAGAAGATGGAGTATCTCTTCTATCTGAAGTGTCTCCATCCTAAATTACCGCCATTATCTGTTTTCTCTGCCTCTGGATTATTCTATCCTCTGATGGTTCAAAGGAATCTGAGAGATTATGCCCATCTGCTTCAGGAGGATTTTCCCAGGTTATAACTTTTGGATAATTGCTATCAATATGGAAACTGGGTTTTTCAGGCCTCATGCCGATTAGGGCCTCCAAGAAGTTATAGATGAGTTAGGACCTATTCACCCATTACCAACAATAGTCATATTTAAATGACCACACTTCCAAGAGTTAATTTTATCTTATTAACATGAATATCAAAGCACTGTGTCAAGAAAAGACCATTAGGGACCTTTTGATTGTGACTCAGTGTGGTGAGTTAGTCGATCAGCTCTTCCATTCCAATGTTCCTAGGAAATAATCCTGCTTAACAATTAGGACTTTGGGGGCACCTGGGTGCCTCAGTGGTTGAGTGTCTGCCTTTGGCTCAGGTCATAATCCCGGGGTTTGGGGATCAAATCCCGCATCAGGGTCTCCGCAGGGAGCCTCCTTCTCCCTCTGCCTATGTCTCTGCCCCTCTCTGTGTCTCTCATGAATAAATTAAAAAAATAAAATCTTATAAACAACCAAGACTTTGGACAATATCATCGAAAAGGCTTTTCAACATATATATGTTCACATAGTTTTTCTCTCCTTAGGTGGGATGCTTGAGAAATAAATACAGTAAATGTGTAAGGCGTTTTATGTGCATGGTGCTCACTCTCCTATTATTAGCAAAGGAGGTGGAAATCAAAGACTTTCTAGAAATTTACCTCAACCATTCTAAGTTTATTATTATTAAATTCAAGATACTGTACACAATTACACCTGCTTTTCCATCTTCCCTGAATCCACTGCATTTCAGTCTTTACCAAACACATGAAACCGGACAGAAATGCATGTGAAAGCCCCATTCCAAAATGGAATAGTAAATGGATGCGAGTGCTGTGGTCATTTACCTGTAGATGAACCGGCCACAGAGAATCTCAGAGGATGGCAGCATCTTATCAAGCACTTCACAAAGCTGTTGACCTCAAAATGGACTATATGTAGATAAATGAACACCATCCAATAGTGGGAGGCACGTCTCCACGGATCTCCTGCATTTCAGCAAGTCTTTTTTTTTTTTTTATATATATTTTATTTATTCATGAGAGACACAGAGAGAGAGGCAGAGACACAGGGAGAGGGAGAAGCAGGTTCCATGCAGGGAGCCTGATGTGGGACTCAATCCGGGGACTCCAGGATCACGCCCTGTGTTGAAGGCAGGTGCCTAACCGCTGAGCCACCCGGGCTGCCCTCAGCAGTCTTTTGATCAAGTGGCATTGACAGCTTTGTTTCAGACTCTTTTTAAAGGATGTTTGTTTGGTAAGCCACCTTGGAAGGCTGAGAGAGTGTCTCCTTTCAGGGCAGAGAACAAGTATGCTTCCTCACCAGGATAAGGCAAATGTTGAGGGAAATATTGGGCAGATTTGATAGCAATGCTTTTATATGATTGTTCCATATTTCTTTAGATTTATTTTTTTTTTAATTTTTATTTATTCATGAGAGACAGAGGGAAAGAGGTAGAGACACAGGCAGAGGCAGAAGCAGGCTTCCGTGGGGGGTCTGAAGTGGGACTCGATCCCAGGACCCCATCACGACCTGAGCCAAAGGCAGACACTTACCCACTGAGCCACCCACGTGCCCCTATATGATTGCTCCTAATCCCAGAGTTCCTCAATTATGGCCCCGACCTGCTGTTTGTGTACCCCTCCACCTTGCTCACTCTGTATCATTCCCATGTGATTTGGAGCTGGAGGGTAGGGACAAGAGAAAATAACCCATATGAGGCTCATGCTCCCTGCTCTATTTGTAACAACTCCTTCGTTTCTTTGTTTTTCTTTCTTTTTTTTTAAGATTTTATTTATTTATGATAGACATAGAGAGAGAGAGAGGCAGAGCCCGACGTGGGACTCGATCCCGGGACTCCAGGCTTGCTCCCTGGGCCAAAGGCAGGCACTAAACTGCTGAGCCACCCAGGGATCCCCACAAGTCCTTCATTTCTGACCCAGGAATCATGACATCTGCTGGCATGTATGAAATTATAGCTGGCTAACTTTTATCTTGCAAGCATGATAAAATCTTAGACACTTTATAATTCTTGACACCATTATTAAAAAACAACTCAGGAGTATGTTCTCGTGACAGTAGGATACCACAAATTAAGAGTTTGCACAAATCAATAGGCCAGGATGGTGGTGGGTGAAGAGCCAGTCAAAACATTTTCAACATCTTAGATGCCTCTAGGCACAGTGTTATTGGTGTTAGACTTGTAAAACCATGACATCTTACTGAACAATAAAGGTCAGGAAATACACAAATAAATATAAATCCTACCACATTGGATAATATTGCAGAGTGTCATTAGGTGGGAAGCTTTTGGGGGCTTCCGTTTTCTAAAGGAAACAACACGCCTTGATTATAAGCATTGACTTCACTACGTGTGCCTAACGCCGGTTAAATAACTAGCGAAAAGTGGAAATGTCATTAAACAAGTAATCTAATGTCATGTTAATAAAACAGTGAAATGATTGAAAGCAACCTTTGAAAAAGGAAGCAATTTCAGATGAAAATTAATTTGGTGTTCAGGCCAATAAATGTGAAGTCTGTGAGAATTTCTGTAGAATTAATTTTGCTACTGAATAGGCTAAGATTAATTGTGAAAGCTAACAATGACTAGTCTTTACTGGGGGTATGATTACAAATCATGCATTTCTCACTCTTGCTTAAATTCAATATCAGTATAGTTCTTCCATACAACATTGTGGTTATCTTGTAAATTGTAGCATTTCTGGGATTTCTGTTTTCCTGGTGATCATTTAGAAATTTTGGCAGAGGCTGTGTTCTTTGTCCTTCTGTTCCCCAGTAATTGAGTGTGCTCCATAGAGGAGGGGCTCTGCAAAGTGACTAGGATAGGGTGACATGTTTGGAACTGGCACTTCTTCTAGATAAAAGATGATTAAGTTCCGGTTTTCAAAATAACAACAACGGGCAGCCCCGGTGGCGCAGCGGTTTGGTGCCGCCTGTAGCCCGGGGTGTGATCCTGGAGACCCGGGGTCGAGTCCCACGTCAGGCTCCCTGCATGGAGCCTGCTTGTCCCTCTGCCTGTCTCTCTCTCTCTCTCTCTCTCTGTCTCTCATGAATAAATAAAATCTTAAAAAAAAAAAAAAAAAACAACAACAAAATAACAACAACGTATTTCTCAGTAAAGGTGCTTCTGTGATACTGCTTTCAACCACCCCCATGAAAATTCAATAGCTCTTTGTTCAAGTGTAGAACCCTGCTTTAGTTTTATGTTTATGATGCCTTCTCTTGTAGGTAGAGCTCTGCTATTTAAAAAATCAATATTCAGAAAGTTCACAGCCTGATGACTTCAGTAACCTTTTGTTCAACTTTCCCCCCTCTAATTAAATCATTTTCCAAATGATAATTTGCTCCGTACTAATTTTGAAGAAATTTTTTTCTTGTGATCTTATTTTGTGCTGTAAATAGTAAGAAGCCACAACTAGTACACGGAATACACAGCTTACAAAGCAGAACTATTCCACATCAGCATTCTACTGATTTTTATATGTGAATTAATTGAGGATTACTCTTGGCACATTTTTTTTTGCTCTGAGGACTATCACCTCCACATTTCTCCGCATTAGTTGATTGGTTTGATAATAGCCACCACATTATTTGGGAAGAACTTTGGACACACTGACCACAAGGATTAATGGAACCTCTGACAAGAAATGCTGTGTCCACTAGAATGTAAGTTCCAGGGGATCCCTGGGTGGCGCAGCGGTTTGGCGCCTGCCTTTGGCCCAGGGCGCAATCCTGGAGACCCGGGATTGAGTCCCACGTCAGGCTCCCAGTGCATGGAGCCTGCTTCTCCCTCTGCCTATGTCTCTGCCTCTCTCTCTCTCTGTATGACTATCATAAATTAAAAAAAAAAAAAAAAATTAAAAAAAAATTAGAATGTAAGTTCCACAATGGCAAGGACCTTCTCTGGTTGACTTCTCTATCCTCATTGCCTCGAATAGTGAAATTGAGTAGATGTTCAATAATTAATTGCTTAACAATGAAGTAATCTTGTATGAATTTGATATATCTATAAAGAAGGCGGAGTTGGTTTGTGACGCTGGCATTTGTATTTGTCACACTTCATCACATACCCCGTTTTACCATGTGAGTTATATCTTTCCAGATTATTTTATTCATTTACCTGTATATTATCTCTCTCCTTCACTGGATTACAAATTCCATGAGGAAAGGTACCATGTTCTGGGTACTCATTTAGTTACCACACTTAGTGCCAGGCATAAAGTAGATCTGTTGACTGTAATAGTACATTTTATTTTTTATTTTTTGTTTTTTTTTTTGTTTGTTTTTTTACATTTTAATATAAATTTAGTACCTCTGTAATGTGCAAGATAAAAAACAGAGAGATAAGAAAAAATCCAATCTTTGGAATAATTTGACAAATTCTCGAGAAGGGTAGTTGTTTCTGTTCACTACTTGAGGCCAGGTTATGGAACTCACTTTTTTTTTTTTTTTAAGATTTTATTTATTTATTCATGATAGACATAGAGATAGAGAGGTAGAGACACAGGCAGAGGGAGAAGCAGGCTCCATGCAGGGAGCTATTTGAGAGGATTGAGGATTTCTAGATGACGCTGATAATTCTTGGTTTTGGCAAGAGATAATTTAAGGATTTCATGAGTCTTTAAAGCATAGAGATAACTTCATGGCATCGTTATATTTTAACCCTAAGAGACAATTTAAATGAAATGAAGTATAATCTCATCATTATTATTATATCTGTATGGTTTTTTCATTATTAATAGTACTAGTAATAGTTGTAGTAGTAGTAGTAGTAGTAGTAGTAGTAGTAGTAGTGTCTAGAATACGGCAGGCACCAAAAATAATTGCCAAATGAATAATGGCCTGTCGTGTTTAGATTTTCTGCCTCTATTGTTCTGTGACATCTTCAGAACAAATCCAAATTTTCCAGTCCTCTTCAAATTCCTAAGTTAGATATACAGTGATTGGGACACCAGCATAAATTTTGAGAGGAGCCAGGGAGCTAATCTCCAACTCTTTTCTGAGAGATAGATACCAACTGTTTGTTCATAGACTTGACCTCTCCAACAGAATAAAAGCTCACAGGGTGCCTGGGTGGCTCAGGTGGTTAAGCGTCTGCCTTCTGCTCATGTTGTGATCCCAAGGTCCTTGGATAGAGTCCTGCATTGGACTCCCTGCTCCGTGGGGAGTCTGCTTCTCCTGCTGCCTTTGCCTCTCTCTCTCTCTCTCTCTCTCTCTCTCTCTGTCTCTCATAAATAAATTAATAAAATCTTCCAATAAAAAATAATAAAAGCTCACAAACATTTCTATGTGTTCATTATTCAGTTTCCATTTCAATTAAGAAGTGATGTCAGAGAGGTGTCAGGTGTTGACTCCAGGCCAAGGCCTCAAGAGAGAGCAGAAAGTTGGAGCAATGATCACTGTCTAATAAATCAATGATATTAGTTTACATAGGATTGTTCAAGTTATATTGGGCTGTGAAACATGTACCAAGCTTAAAAGACTCTGATAATGAGACACAATGCCAATCTAAGAATTAATAAGTGAAGTATATATTTGGCTCAAGATCTGGGTCCGGTTATCTGCACAGAGGCTTCCCTACTGATACATAAGGAAATAAATTTATCAATATAATCACAATGCAGCATTTGAGAAAAGGAACAATTTATTATAACCCTAATACTTACTTTTTTTCTATCTTCCAGCTAATTACTCACCAGGTCATGTCACCTCCACTTCTGAAATGTATCTTGAATGATTTTTTTCTTTCTTTTTCTATTTCCCTTCCTTAATTCGTCATTTTATTTCCTGAAGGGAAGCTATTCCACTCTAACTGTTTTTTCTCTCTTCAGATCTTTCCTATCTTTGGTCTCATTCTTTTTTTTTTTTTAAAGATTTTATTTATTCATTCATGAGAGACACAGAGATAGAGGGGCAAAGACATAGGCAGAGGGAGAAGCAGGCTCCATGCAGGGAGCCCGACGTGGGACTCCATCCCCGGAGTCCAGGATCATGCCCGGAGTCAGAGGCAGATGCTCAACCACTGAGCCATCCAGGCATCCTTGGTCTCATCCTTTTTAAATCTTTGCTAATCAAGTCTGATAATACTATGCTACACTAGCAGATGATCCTTTTCCTAATATTGTTTGGTCAAGAGTAGCTTGGGATGCCTGGGTGGTTCAGTTGGTTGAGTGTCTGCCTTAGGTTCAGGTCATGATCCTGGAGTCCTGGGAGCTAGTCCTGCATCTGGGTCCCTGCTGAGTGGTTAGTCTGCTTCTCCCTCTTTCTCTGCCCCTCCTCGCTGCTCATGCTTTCTCTCTCACTTGCTCGCATTCTCTCTCAAATAAATAAATGAAAACCTTAAAAAAAAAAAAAAGGAGTAGCCTAATGCCCCCTCACAATGCTTGCATCATTTACATTCCTTTTGCCTCTGGATTCCATGCTGCGAACTGCTGATGGTTTAGTCTACAATTCTCCATGTGTTCGGGATCCTTCCCCAACTTCCACATTGGGAACTGTTGTTGGTGGTTGTAGTTTTATATTAGACTTAGTCCACAGTGCCCATTCTTTGAGCCTGGCTGGCTGTGTCCTGCCCCCAGTCCCTGGTTCATTGGTTACTGCTGTTATCCTCAGTTGCATATCCTCAGTTGCATTTCCTCAGTCACCAGAGTCACCAGTGATTTCTGTTCATGTGCACAGGAGGTAAAGACTGTTGCTAAAAGGAAAACTTGGAAGTCAGAGAGCAGAGATACTTGTTTGGCTCTGAGAAACCCAAAGACCTTGCTTAAGAAATGGGATGCTTTACATCGGAAATGTTGAGCATGCCACCTTCTGGTAACCTGCTTATTTTATGTATAAGAACCATAGTCCAGGGGCAGCCCAGGTGGCTCAGCGATTTAGCGCTGCCTTCAGCCCAGGGCGTGATCCTGGAGACCTGGGATCAAGTCCCACATGGGGCTCCCTGCATGGAGCCTGCTTCTCCCTCTGCTTCTCTCTCTCTCTGTCTCTCATGAATAAATGAATAAAATCTTAAAAATATATATATAAGAACAATTGTCTTGTAAAAAAAAATAAAGAAGAAGAGGAAGAACCATAGTCCTGGAAGTTGCAGATATCTAGCAAGATGACAAAATTTTACTGCAAAGAATCTAGAATTACACTGGTCATTATTGGGAGCATTCCAATTAGACAGGATCACTCATTTAAGAAATTCACTTGAGAGCAAGGGATCCTAAAGTTGAATAAACAGAATGGGATGTCTACTTTAATTGGTATATAGAAGCATACAGAAGGCTTCAAGATTCCAAAATAACTTCATTAAAGGACTTGTTACAAAAAAAAACTAATGAAAAATTAAAGACACAATAGGGACCTAAAACAGAAGACTATGAAGCTGACATGACCCCCCTTCCGCCCCCTTCCTTTTTCACTTCAGTACTCACTTTTCAGTAATTCTCTGAACCGCCTTTCCACTCTGAAGAGACTATTAGACAGTTACTGTATAAAAAACTCACCAAAAAGTCCCTTACTGGCTCACTCAGCAGAACGTATGACTCTTAATCTAGGGGTTGTGAGTTCAAGCCCCACGTTGGGTGTAGAGATTACTCAAGAATAAAATCTTAAAAAATATATAATAAAATAAAGTAAAATAAAACTCCCCAAGGCTGCAGACAAACCCATTCAGGTATACTTCACCCCTTAGTCAATTGCTGAACTAATGTTTATAAATTAAAGAATTTCCTAAGTCAAGGGAGGAACCCCAAAAGGTGTTTTTTTTGTTTTGTTTTGCTTTTTGTTTTTTTTAAGATTTTAGAGTCCAGGATGACTTGGAGAACAAAAGGCATAAGAAATATAGAAAAAAAATAAATTTCCTTTGCAGCCCATTGACAAGTTCTTAAGATTCACAGGGTAACATTCCTCCAGGGACTCAACTGCCTTGGTGTTAATACTTTGCTAGAGGCAAAAAGCAACCTTACCTTTGACCTCAGTCTGACCGCTAGGATCCTGTAAGTCTTCTTTAACATATAAAAATCCCTTTGGGGGCAGCCCCGGTTTGGCGCCACTTGCAGCGTGATCCTGGAGACCTGGGATCGAGTCCCACATCGGGTTCCCTGCGTGGAGTCTGCTTCTCCCTCTGCCTGTGTCTCTGCCTCTCTCTCTGTGTGTGCCTCTCATGAATAAATAAATAAAATCTTAAAAAAAAAAATCCCTTTGGAAACTTCCTTTACCTCTACCCCCATCCAAGAGACATGTTAGCAATCATCCTCCAAATATATGGCCTGATAGGAAAACGTTGAGTTTCAGAGTGAACAGTCAAGAGAGCATTTTTGAGGTGTCTTCAGTGCAAAAAGGAGTTTTTTTTAAAGCCCAGGGACAGGACCTGTGGGCAGAAGGAGCTACCCTGGGGTCATGAGGAGTGGTTATTTATATAACAGTAAATTGGGAGGGGGTCAGGGAGAGCTTAAGTCTCTAAGGAATTTGGAAGCAAGGTTTCCAAGACCTTGAGGGGCTAGCTATTGCTGGGATGAGGTCATTTACTACTGTCTGGTAAAACCTTATTCTTGAGACCGTCAGTGGGCCATGTGCTTGGAAGATGATTGCTAACATATATCTCGGGTGGGAGGGGGGGAAGGAAGTTTCAAAAGAAATGTTTTAAAAATCTATTTATGTATTTATTTATTTATTTAGAGAATGAGAGAAATAGAGAAACTGAGCATGTATGCGAGTGGGGTGGGGGGCAGAGGTAGACAGAGAATCCCAAGCAGACTCCAGGCTGAACATGAATCCCAACTTGGGGCTGGATCCCCCGACCTTGAGATCATGGATTTCACTCAACTGAAATCAAGAGTGGGTTGCTTAACCAACTGAGCCACCCAGGCACCCCTCCAAACGAATTTTTATATATTAAAGGAGACTTATAGGATCCTGTAGGTCTGGCTAATGTTAAGCTAGAGTATTGAACATTGAGGCAGTTGCTTTCCCAGAGGAAGATCACTCTGCCTGTATCAAGGACTTGTCAATGTGATACGGGAGAGCTTGGTTCTTATCTCAAGGGGTCTAAGAAAGAATCTCGCGGATATGGGAGAGTGAATAAAGGGAGAGAAGTTTATTAAGTAAAGAGAAAGAGAAAGCTCTCAGGAGTGAGAGGGTTCCCGACAGAGTTGCCACTGAGGGCTTATAGGGTTGGTCTTTTATTAGAAGCCAACCAGGGATCCTAAATCCTTTCAACATTATTTACTGCTATCACCATTGAGTAAGGACTAGTGATAACATCTTTAAGGCCTTACTTCTTTGGGGTCTGGTTATCCTTTGTTGGTCACAGATGACTGTCATAAAAAGACACTCTCCCAGCCCACAACTAGGGCAGGGCGGTCTGGCTTGTTTTCTTTTTCTTTCTTTCTTGTTTTTTTTCTTTCTTTCTTATCTTTCTTTCTTTCTTTTTTTCTTCCTTCCTTTTTTTTTTAAGATTTTGTTTATTTATTCGTGAGAGACACAGAGAGAGAGAGAGAGAGAGAGAGAGAGGCAGGCAGAGGGAGAAGCAGGCTCCATGCTGGGAGCCTGATGCGGGACTGGATCCTGGGATTCAATCCCCGGACTCCAGGATCAAGCCCTGGGCCAAAGGCAGGAGTAAAATAAACCACTGAGCCACCCAGGGATCCCCATGGCTTGTTTTCTTATCTCAGGTTTCTTACACCTCAGCATTCTTGGGATTTTTGTGAGCCTGCTTCCATGGCCCCCTACCTAGCCCTGCCTAGCTCCATTGCCCAAATGGGCTGTAAATTGTAAGGAAATTTATTTTTTGTGTGTATTTCTTTTACCTTTGTTCTCTACATCAGGGCCCACTGCTATACAACCCCACCCCCCAGGATGATATTCCAGATCCTTCACCAGAAAGGGCTCTCAAAGTAGCAACCGAATTTATTATTATTTTTTTAAACCAAACGTAGGGCTGGAACTCAAGACCCCAAGGTCAAGAGTTGCCTCCTGTACCCACTGAGCCAACCAGGCTTCCCAGCATCTGGACGTTTACAAGCTGAGTCTTCCTGGCCCGTACTGATTGTTTTGTTATTCAAACATTCAAACAAAAGAAAAATGAATCTGATGGCAGTCTTTAAAGCCTGCTTGGAGGCCCTCTTCTTAGGGCATTCCAAATTCAATACAATAAATAAGGTTACCTTGCCTCTTCTAGCAGCTCTCTTTGTAAATAGATTATCTCCTGAGATTAGTGGATTGATAAAAAAAAAAAAAAAAAAAGGCAGAAAATAGAATGGGGAGCCATGGGCCAGAGTGAGCTAGTGACTGGAGCTGAGCATTTTGAAAGGACCCTGGAGCAAAATTGCAAAACAAAAATCCACCAAGCTAATAGCTTTACAGCTACATCAGCTCCAAGGCCAGAGGCCCAAAATAACACCTACGCCTCCTCCATTACGTTCTCCTAGGGGTTCATTATCAAAACCCTGGCCCAGAAATCGATGTCTCAATTGTAATCAACTGGGACACTGGAAAAGAGATCATCCTCAATGTTCTTATGCAAATTCTTCTCGAAGTGACCTCTAGAGGAGCCCCCCCTCTTGGGGCCCCTCCCACGACCTATAGGACTCCAAGGGGTTTTCCAGGAAACTATTTACCAGTAATTCCCTTAAATACTCAAGGGGAAGCTAAAATGAAAATTAATGGGTTTATTCAATCCTGCCAGAGATATTTAGTGTGTCCTGGCTGAAACCTTCACAAGATGTTTGAAATGATTTAATGACTTTATGATAACAAACTTGACTAAGGCGGAAGCTGATATTTCAAGCCGGGTAGAAATTTTTTTCAAGGCTTTCTCCCCTAAACTGAAACAAAACTGCGCAACTCAGAGGAAAAGAAGCAAATTGGAGCAAAGGTAGTTGAAAGGGCGGGTCAGCCTCTTCATTAGGTCTGCAATGGGGAACTGGAAACAACTGTCTTTGTCCTGCAAATGTCCCTAGGGCCAGAGGTGTGGCCCTGGAGGAGTAAAATTCACCTATTTTTTTTTTTTAATTAAGATTCAATATATTAACATATAAAGTATGAGTCTTGGAGGTAGAGGTCAGTGATTCATCAGTCTTATAACACCCAGTCCTCATTACCTCCTGTACCCTCCTTCATGCCCATCACCCAGTTACCCCGGCACCCCCCTCCGCCCCTCCAGCCACCCTCAGGTTGTGTCCTCTGATTAATAAGAGTCTCCTATGGTTTGTCTCCGTTTCTGGTTTTGTCTTGTTTCACCTACCCTTTATTATGCCAATCCCCCAAACCTTTCCCGTGCCTCTTAAGGGGCTTGAAAAGATCTGGACCCAGTTGTCTTTTGCCCATATCTGTGCCTGTGTGCTACAAATGTCCTACCCTCTTCTCTTGAGCCTAATTGGCATTCTTTGAATACAGACTTAGGGGAGAAGTTTCTGGGGGGGGGGTGGGCAGTGAGAGGGAGGTATTTGGAAATTGGGCCTATAATGTCTTCTCCACAAGTATTACTGTAGCCCCCAGCCTCCCGATCCGTGGTTTGGTTGCAGGATTTCTTCTCCTTGAGCGCTGGGGTTCTTGGTGTCGCTGCTTGCAAGAATGAAGAGGTGGCCCAGACAGTGATGGACAGCAAGGCAATGTTTATGGAGCCATAGTACAAAGCTCCCAGAGATAGATGGGACCCAAGAGGGTTGTCCCCCAAATTTCTAAGTCTAGGGGTTTTTATGGGCTGGTTGGCAGGCTGTTTTCATCTGATTAACCCTTCACGTGTCTGTCATCCAATCTGGCTTTTGTCCAGGTGCTCATCTACTTACCTGTTAGGTAGTTTGTTCACTAGGGAAAGAGTGGAGGGCTCCTAAAGGGTGGAGCAAAATCGTTTTCAAGGGTGGTTTCCTCTTGGTGGGGAGGGGCTTGTCCCTATCTGCCTCTCTTCTGACCATCCCTTATGAATTTCAGTTCCCCCTGGGGTTGAAGATCCTCCTCCTGACAAATTACCAAGTCAGGAGTAGCCTGACACTGAGCCACAGTGCCTGTGTCACTTGCCTCACTTTGTCTCCTCCCATAGGCATTTCATCATCTCACATCCTCAGAAGAAGGGAGATGGCAATAAGGTGTTTTGAGAGAGACCACATTCCTGTAACTTTTATTGCAGACTACTGTTAGAGTTGTTTAGTTTATTATTGTTGTTAATCTCTTCTCATGTCTGATTTATAAGCGATCATGACTATATATAGGGAAAAACATAGTATACAGAGGGGTCAGTGTTGTCTGAGGCCTCAGGCATCCACTAGGAAGTCTTGGAAAGTATTTTCCATGGATAGGGGGACAAGTGTTGTAAAAACAAAAGCTGAAAGCTCTCTGCATCTGTGAATATCACACACAGGACCAGTAAGAAAGCCTAAGAACCTCATAGAGGCCACTGAGAGTGGTGCTAATGCCCTTAATTTTTATCACACCTCTCAGGCTAGAGTTTGATGAAGTGGGGGTAATTGTTAAAAAAAAAGAGACCGCAGCCCAAAGTAGAGAAGCATTTGCCCCTGTCAACAGCAGAGACTTGATTACAGTTTCATCCTTACCTGGGAATGGGGCCTTTTACCCTTCGCTCTGAACTTTCCTGATGAGCAGTGTTAAGGGCATCTGTATGAAAACCATCCGTGTGTAGTGAAACGCCGGAACCACCTGCATCCCAGTGTTCATAGCAGCAAATGTCCACAATAGCCAAACTGTGGAAGGAGCCTCGGTGTCCATAGAAAGATGAATGGATAGAGAAGCTGTGGTCTATGTATACAATGGAATATTCCTCAGCCATTAGAAACGACAAATACCCACCATTTGCTTCAACGTGGATGGAACTGGAGGGTATTATGCTGAGTGAAATAAGTCAGTCGGAGAAGGACAATCATTATATGGTTTCATTCATATGGGGAATATAAGAAATAGTGAAAGGGATTATAGGGGAAAGGAGGGGAACTGAATGGGAAAAATTAGAGAGGGAGACAAACCATGAGACACTCTTAACTCTGGAAAACGAACAAAGGTAGTGGAAGGAGAGGTGGGTGGGGTGACTGGGTGACGGGCACTGAGGAGGGCACTTGATGGGATGCGCACTGGGGGTTATACTATATGTTATCAAATTGAACTTCAGTAAAAACAAACAAACAAACAAAAAAGAAAACCATCTGTGCTGTTCTTTCCTCCCTCCAAGGCTTTCCTCCCTCCAAGGACAATGAAAGGATCTTCTGTTTTGCTGATAACTTCTTTGCCCCACCCTCCTGCTCTAACAACCTTTCATTTTGTACAACTCCTCTGGGCCTTTCTCTTGCTAGATGGAATGCTGCTGCTTGATTCATGAATAACTTAATAAAATAATTCAGATATTCAGATTTATGACACTGAATTTTTTTAATACTACACACACACAAATACACAGGTACATGTGGTACAAGTGCGTGCATTAGGTATATATATATTTTTTCTTTTTTTTAACTAAAAAGGGAATTTATCTTCCCTCTCTACTTTTTATTTTATATGTGTCTTTAATAAAAAGCATATAGTTGAAATTTTTTAAAAGATTTTATTTTTAAGTAATCTTTATACCCAACATAAGGCTGGAACTTGATGATAACCTCAAGATCAAGAGTTGCACGCTCTGTTGACCGAGCCAGCCAGGCACCCCATAGTTGAATTTTTAAATGCAACTTGAAAATTTTTGTCTTTTACTCAGGAATGTAATGTTGGGGAACAAGAATTTCTGCCCCCTCAAAGATCCTTCTACCTGGACTAAGAATAAAATTGACATACGACAGATGAGCAGGAGAAAATCAAATTTAATGGCCATATGCTCAGGGAATCCATGTAGACCTGGAAATTCCAAAGACAGTCAGGCAAGAGGAGGTTTATGGTCATTCTGAACTAAGGAGGAAGGTGATAGGGATCTGGGATTTCAGAGGAAAGAAATGCACTTCACAGGGCCGTAAGAGTAGATGTTTGTCCTGCCATACACATGGGTCCCTCAGATAAAATTTATCTCTGCTAATAACCCTTATTCTGGGAAAGACCTCTAATTTCGATCTTTTATGGGGTTAAGGAAGGAACCAAGGTTTCTTGAGCCCCCAGGGTCTCAAATACCTTCAGCTTGTGGAGGCTGAGAAAAATTAAGGCCATCCCACATAAAGTTTAGGGTTAGCACAAGTACAGCCATCTTAGGCCCCTGTGAATAAGAGCTGAACTTTATGGGAAAAATTGCAGAATGTCCTCAATGTCCTCAGCAGGGAATCCCATATCAGAAAGACAGCAGAGCCCATGCCCATGGTAGAAAGCCCCATATCAGAATGAGAACAGAGCTCAATGTCCTTGAAAGCCCCATATCAGAGTGTAAACAGAATTTGAGAAATTCCTCCACCCCTTCTGAAAATCCCCTAGAGCAGCCTATAAAAAACCCAGCTGTAACCCACTTTGGGGTCCAAGTCCCTGCTCCCCCGCTGTGTTGGGTATACTTGGACCCAAGCTCGAGCTTGTAAATAAACCCTCGTGTGCTTGCATTGGTGTTGGCTCCTTGGTGGTTTCTCGGATTCGCAATCTTGGGCACAACAAGCTCAAAATAATCTCCGTGTCAAAGTAGTACATTCTTGGGGGTGGTTGGGGGACCTATTCTGAATCCTTCTGTAGCTTGTTGGCATTTATTTTGATACCTGGCTTACTGGACTCATTTCCATGATCTTAGCTTATGCTTTCTAATTGATTTTTTATTTTTTTTATAGTGTCTTTTTACTTTTTATGTATGGATAAACTTTTTATGTATGGATACTCCTGGGTGGCTCAGTGGTTGAGCATCTGCTTTTGGCTCAGGTTGTGATCTTGGGGTCCTGGGATCGAGTCCCATATCGGGCTCCCCTCGAGGAGCCTGCTTCCCTCTCTCCCTATGACTCTGCCTCTCTCTGTGTCTCTCATGAATAAGTAAATAAAATCTTTAAAATAAATGACAAATTCTCAGTTGAAATATAGTAGGTTCTCATAATGTGTTAAGATGCATACTTGTATCTTTCCCCATAAGTTTCTAAAATTTCTAAAAATTTATTATTATTTTTAAAGTTCCAGTGTAGTTACCATACAGCATAATACTTAACCTTATCAATACTTGTACTTCCTGCCAGCCTTGGCACGCTCTCACCTTTCTCTAAGGCCAGCATCTAACAAAGCTGGCATGCACATGACAGGGGCTCAGTTTTGTTGGAATCCTGTTTAAACAGTAGAAATAATATTTGTGTAATATCTCTGATAGTGTCTGGATAAGTGCTTGGCAAATTAACTCAGTACAGTTTGGAATGAAACAGCATAGTGGAAAGGGAGGATTTGCCAAATACTTATTTGAAATTCTAGTGTCCTTGCATCCCAGTCCAGGGCTTTTGATGACCCTGTCTTCCAAAGACACATCCAATAGAACCTGTGCTCGGTGGCTTTATCCACATGGCACACTTGTCAACATTTAGACCTTACTGAATCGGATAGCAAATAATCAAAGAAGCCAAAAGAGGCAAGTACTTCATAATTACAGACACCAGTGGGTCTAGCTGCCTGGAGGTGGGGGTGGGAGCTTCTAGGGAATTTAACCAATATGCTTTGCTCATATAATGAAATCCAACCGAATAGTCCTTAAAAAATTATTGAAAAGACCGGATTAAATAGTATCAGTGGAGGATATGAAAGCTCCCCATGACAGGATCTCAACTGGAAGCTAAAGGAAATGGGGAAGTGAGCTTACTGAATGCTGAGGCGTCTGGACTGACATCCAATATATTAAGATTCCTCCTCCTTGTCTCTCTCTCTCTTTGTCTCCCCCCCCACCCGCCACCCTAGATTTTCACATCTTCAGTTTTTAATCATCAATGTTTGTGTCATATCCAGGCCACAGAGGAATTAAGATAAATACGTCCTATTCAGCGACACAAAGTCTTTTCTGAGCCCAGAAAGGCTACTTTCCACCCCTCCTCACCTCTGGAATCCTTTGCCCTCTGCACACTCTAAATTCCCCGCTGCCCAGGAACAAGGGGACTGCCAAAGGGAAAGCCCTCTCCCTCGTGACACTGCATACCCCAGATACCGAGGGGACACTCAAGTGCCCTTGCAGTGCCCTTCCCTCCTGTAGGTGCTGGGAGGAGTATGCTCCCCCATTTTCCTAGGGCCTTGGTGCTCCCTTTTATGCCACAGCAGGACACCTACCCCCAGAAGACTTTCTTCTGCTTCTAGAAAAAAAGCACAAGTACTTTCCATTTGTATGGGCAGCTTTATGATGCTGTCCTACTAGGGGAAACCTTTCAGATGCTTTGGGTCACCCTAAAGTCATGTGCTCCCTCTGCCTCTTTTCCTCTCCTTGTTCTATTCATTTCTTTATTTTCTTACCTGCTCCTTCTATCTACCCATCTATCTCCTTTTCCCTTTCCTTTTCATTATTATTATTATTATTATTATTATTATTAGTATTATTAGTTTATTTGACAGAGAGAGAGCACATGAGCAGGGTGGAGAGGCAGAGGGAGAGGGAGAAGCAGGTTCCCCACTGAGCAGGGAGCCTGATGACAAGGGGCTCCATCCCAGGACCCTGAGCTCATGACCTGAGCCAAAGGCAGACTCTTGACTGGTTGACTGACTGACCACCCTGGATGCTCTTTCCTTTCGTTCTCCTTTTCTCTTTCATTCTTCTTTTCTGTCTTTGCTTCAGTCTCTCTTGTTTCATACATTGATTTTCCTCACAGTAATAAATAATAAAATATTACATTTACTGCTCTTCCAGTTGTGTTTGCAATCATGTTCACAAACCTTCTCATAGGCAAATATGTTAATTATCAAAAGAATCCTAGGAATAAAGTGCCATCACCAATCTGAATTTGTGTATGTGAAAAATCAAGCTCAGAAAGGCTAAGTAACTTGTCCAAAGCCCAGACTCAGCATTCAACCCGGGCAGAAACAACTGGAAAGTCCTTGATCGTGTCACTGAGATGTCTACTTGTATCTGAGAACCTCTCTGCTCTGGTATGTTATTTTGTTGTGCAGGCAGTACTTTAAGAACTGACTGGTGGAAAAAAAAAAAAAAAAAGAACCGACTGGTGGTAAGCATTTTTAAGGTCAGCATGTCAACTACATTTTGTGTGTAATGTTTGTAAGGTATTCTACAGATGGCCCCATCTGTAGAATTATTTTACCTGGAACTGTTTGAAAGATAATGAGGAAGCTGATTTCAGCAAATATGTATACGAAAAATATTTTCTTATTAGGTGTCTATCAACTACAACAAATTGTTTGGGACGCCTGGGAGGCTCAGTGGTTGAGCGTCTGCCTTCCGCCCAGGGCGTGATCCTGGGGACCTGGGATCGAGTCCCACGTTGGGCTCCCTGCATGAGGCTTGCTTCTCCCTCTGCCTGTGTCTCTGCCTCTCTTTCTCTGTATGTCTCTCATGAATAAATAAATAAAATCTTTAAAAAAAAACAAAAACAAATTGTTCATGGTGCTACTTATAGTTTGATTAAATTGAAAATTCAGTTTGGGTGTCACAATCATGATGCTACTTAGAAATAGTATTTGAGGAGGAGCCTGGGTGGCTCAATTGGTTAAGTGCCTGACCCTTGGTCATAATCTCAGGGTCGTGAAATTGGGCCCCTTGGCAGGCTCAGCACAGAAAGACCCTCTCTCTCTTTCCTTCTGCCCCCCCACCCCGATAAAAATAAATACATCTTAAAAAATAAACAAGAAATAGTACTTGAGGGTATTCTGCTATGTGTTTCCATGTCATTTGCCATCGAAGGACATCATTTCGCAGAAAATAAAGCCATAAACATACACTGGTCTTTTCAGTCAGATTCGTCTTGCTTCCATGTTGGCACCTCTAGGATGACATAATTTAAGAGAAATTCTCTGCTGGTCGTGTTGCAGGGTTGCAGCGTTCTTGTCTCACGGAGTCAAAGAATGAATCTCAAGAACACGAAAGGGTGAAGTGAAGTGAAAGTTTATTAAGTGAAGGTCAGAGCAGAGAGGAAAGAGAAAAGCTCTCTGGCCTGAGAGGAGTCCCAAGGGGCTTCCACTGAGGGCTTTTAGTGGCAGTCTTTTACTGAGAACTGGCTGGGAAGCTTGTGGCCTTGAGATTCTTGCGTCATCCCTTCTCTCTGGTTCTGCTCCACCTGCCAGGAATAGATCTGGAGCCCCGTCAGGGGACCCAGGGGCCTCCTATCGCTCCCACCTCTCCCTTCACCCTTTCCCTCTTCATGGTGCAGGACCTGTGGGCAGAAAGAGCCATACTGGGATTGTGAAGAGTGAGTGATGGTATATTTTTTAATTAGTGGGGTTGAGGGACAGGGCAGGTCTCCAAGGAATCCAGAAGGAAGTCTTTCAGGACATGGAGGGGCCAGCTGCTGCCAAGATGAGGTGACTTTTCAACATGAAAGTACGAAGGTGGCCACGAGTTGCCTGAGGACGGTCATGCTCTGGGTGTGTTGGGGATCTATCAGTGGGCTGCAAGCTGTAAAGAGATTTTAATTGAAATGACTTTTCTTTTGCCTTTGTTTCCCACATCAGTAGGAGCCATTCTAGAGTTTTCCTTGTCCCTCGTGTATCATATCAAGTCCAATAGCCAATTAATTCCTATCTCTCCAGTTCATCCTCCCTTTTCTATCCTGACTGCTATCACCCTAACCTAGGCCCCATTGCCTCTCTCTGGGACTACCAAAGTGGTTGCCTAACTGGTCTCCTGGTTTCTAGGATTGTGCTACTCCAGTCTGATCTCCACATGCTAACCTAAGACCTTTTGAGAACCAAAGCTGATCCAGTCTGTCTTTTTCTTAGAAGAAATCAAGTTTTCATAACAACTAAAGAAAAAATAAACCCAAGTTCCAGGGCATAGCATACAGCGGCCTTAAAATACGACCCAGACTTTCATCTATTTCATTCCTTCTGCATACCAACTATATGGGATGGCATTCTCAACTTTTCTCCCTGAGAGACTCCTGGAGTTTCAGCATTTTCTTTTTGAAGTATTCCCTGATATCTCCAAGTTGAATTGATCAATCGTTATTATCCCATAACTTATAGTAAGCTATTATCATAACCACTGTACTGAATACAGTTTATTTGGCACCAGTGAGCTTTGCGGGCAAAGCGTATATGCATTATTGGCTTATTAACGTAGAGCCAAGCACAGAATCTTGTGTGTCAGTTAACTATCAGTAATGTTTATTGAAGTTAAAGAAAAAGGCAGTGTAACATGGAATTTAGAATAAAATGTGAGCTGACTCTATTGAAACCAATAAATCCATCCCCAGAAATCACTAAAACTCTCTTCCGTCTTTCATTCCTCTTTTCCTCTTTATCATCCTTGCCACATCCCTGATTTCAGTTCTCGTCATCTCTCACTTGGGTTATTTTTTTTTTCCTCAGTTGGGTTATTAAAATAACCTTGTATCCTCCATCCAGTTTTTCTCCTTCTTCCCCGAAGCATCATCCACGCTGTCAGAGTGATCAAACCAAAACAGTTTGCCCCTGTTAGTCTCCAGCTTTTCACACACCAAGCAGCTCGCCACTAGCCTTTGGATGAAGTTCAAACTTCTTAGCTTGATATAAAAGGCCCTTCAAAACTTGGCTATGGTATATATGTTGTAATCTCCTGTAACTCTTCCAAATATACAGTACTCTTTCATGGCTCTGACTAATATCCCTACGATTCTTTCACTCATCCTTCAAAGTCCAGTATAACTGGACTCCAGTATAATAATACTGTATTTATTTATTTATTATACTGGAGTATAATACCTCCTCTCTCTTAATTTCTTTAACCGCCATTCACTTCGCCCCACTCAAGAAGAATGAATTGTTCCAAAAATAGGTTTTACACACATCTCTTATACCATACCTTGCACCATTGTAGTTGTGTATGCATCTGTCTTTCTCCATAGACTGTAGATGACTGGAATCCAAGGGCTGTGGATTACCCAGTTTTGTCTCGAAATCCAAGTTTGGAGTCTAGATGACAATCAGAGTTTGTTGCATGTCAAATGGGCCCGAATTATTTGACAATATATACTATAAGATGGTAGGTTACAGGTTATATAAATACAGGTTATGTAAATATATATAATTATGGTATATACTATATAGCTATGCCAACTGTATATTGTAAAATGTCTATTAAACTCTTGTGAGCAATCCATTTGGTTGTACAGAGTAAAATCAATGCTGAAATATCTTGAAGTATAGGATATACCTTCCAGGATAGCTCAAATTCATACTCTTTATTAATTTTATGTAAATTGTTTTATCTCTTCTATGCCCCATCCCGTAGACTACGTACCATCTCAGAAATCCAGTAATGTGGTTGTTGCATGACATTGGATGGAGTAAAAGTATCATTTGTAAATGGACATTTTAATCATGAACACATGGCATATCCTGAAATATTTCTGTCCCTTTTATCTTTTTTAAAGATTTTATTTATTTATTTGTTCATAAGAGACACACAGAAAAAGAGAGAGAGAAAGAGAGAGAGAAAGGCAGAGACACAGGCAGAGGGAGAAGCAGGCTCCATGCAGGGAGCCTGACATGGGACTCGATCCCGGGTCTCCAGGATCACACCCTGGGCTGAAGGTGGCACTAAACCACTGAGCCACCCAGGCTTCCCTCTGCCCCTTTCTTTTAAAACTTGTACAAGGTGGTTAATGCTATCAGTGAAATTTTAATCATTGGTTTATTCAACCGATATTTGTCAAGAAATTACTTACGGTAGGTACTCATGTAGGTTTTATGATATAGCATAAATGAAACTACATTAGCCTCTGGAGCATATACTAACAATAAACAAATATTATTCAATAAGATATTATGAAAAATTTTATGAAGGAAAAGTCCAGGGTGTTACGAATATATGTAACACCTCTGAACCTCAATTTTGTCCTTTATAAGTACGCAGAGTACTTTTTAAAGAGTAATAATAATAATACCAATTGCTATTTATAAAAATCCCTCTTATCTCTGTTTACTGTTCACAAATATTTTCACATCATTTATTCTTTCAACAGATATTTATGGAATGTCTCCTCTATATCAGGGACTGTCCTAAGCACAGTGAATATAATGGTAAAGCCTAACTCACTTATTAATTAGTCATACGAATATGATGAGTGCTATGAAGGATATGGTCCCTGCCATCACAGAATATGTAGTGTGTTAAAGGATAATGTTGAGTACAAGGGGCAATCTCAAAATAGCATGATAATTTAGCATTGGAACTTTAATGAGGAGGAATTTAAAAACACTTCCTAATAAGGGTCGGTCTGTCCTTTCATTAATTATGTAGGCACTGTATGATTCTCTGGAAATCCTATATGCTCTAAAATCCCTTTCCCAATTAAAAGCCCCATTTCATCTATTTACAGAACTCAGGTAGCTATCTGATAGAAAGCAGTTTGATCAGATCAATTTAAACTATGGTATAAACAAATCAATTATCAGCCCTTCCAGAGATGATTGTATTTTAAAATGATTAATTTATACTTTCAAATTACTACATCTCTAATGGTGTTCAGTGTGGCTAAGAACATTTTAGGAGTCAGGAGAATCTCTAAGAACCCCCACATTATGTCTAGAAGATAATCACCTTCACCGCCTGCATAGGAGGCCAGGGCTTTAAAAGAAGGAGGGAAATCAATTGAAAAGAAATTCACATTATATATTTATTTTTTAAAGAATATCCCGTTGTACCCTAGGTTCACTCTCGAGCCCATGTCTACCATTAGAGTCGTGCCCGATTAGAATGGAAGACCTTGAAGAACACTGCAACATCCACAAAGAAAAATCCACGTTAAGGCACTTGAAGGTCCACAAAGGAAAATTCAATTTACAATCCCTAGGTGCTATTCAATAGCCTTGGAACAATTTCCAACAACAATGGCTGAGATACTATTGGGTCTTAGAGTAACTCAGCTAACCAAAAAAATTAAGCCAAACACCTGATTCCCCCAGCAGCCTAGATAATTGGGGTTTTATGCTACATTAACAAAAACATTAGACAGTTATTTCCCCCATCTGTTTCCTTGTTCTAAAACCCCCAGCAAAAGTCTTTGTAGTAGCTCTTAAAAATGTTCCTTGAATTTTATTCCATTTCCGTGGTTCTTACCTAAATTGTCTTTGCTGACATTGTTGCCTTAAATGGTGATGTTGCGTCCCACGCATTTTCGTCATTTCATTTGTGTCACATTCCCTTTATTTCTTCAGGTTACAAAGGGAAACTCTCCACACCATATCAGAAATGATCATATCAGATCAGCCTTTAAAATATTGGCATTCTTTAACGTTAAACGTAATTCGTCCATTTTTGACTATTTTTTAGAAATTTTCTACAGTGTGAATAAGTCTTCCATAGCTATTAAAGAATAGTGTTCAATAAATTAACAATTTAAGATGCCTCACATTTTATCAGCAAATCTGGTCAGCTGTGTGTCTGCCAAGGAGTTATGAAATCAGTAGCAACGGCAGCTGCCACAGCAATAGAACTTCATGTTCCTTTTTCCTAGCATAGATTGAAGAGCTGTTTTTACCTTCGGACACAAAAACTGGACAAAGGATTGTAAGAACCGAGTGAGAAATTTCCTTTGATTTTAACACAGACTGAGAATTATTTGTCCTGGGGAAGGAGAATGGTGTTTTTTTTCCATTTGACATCTTTCAGTTCTGTCTTGGCAGGCTTTCTTAATATTTCATCATGATGGCGTAATTGTGGATATTCTCAATGCTAGTACCTAACCATTTTGATAGTTACTTTACAGAGCTTAAAGGTGTTGGATATTTTAGACAGTTCTTAATTATCAATTTGAATATTTGGAAGCCCAACTTATTTTTCCTATGTCAAGGCAAATTATTTTAATAAGGTTTTTTTTAGGTATATAATATATATATATTTTGGATATACAACATATATATATATTTGGATATATTTATATACAAATATAAATATTTATATATATTAAATATATAGAATATATATATAATTTATATATTTTATAATATATTTTATATAATTTATATATATATATATATATATTAACTGGGCGGCTCAGTTGGTTAAATGTTGGCTCAGGTAGTGATCCTGGGGTCCTGGGATCAGGGCCCCTGTGTCGGGCTCCCCACTCAGCACAGGGTCTGCTTCTCCTTCTCCCTCTGCGCCTCCCCACCTTGTGTTCTCTCTTGCTCACCCGGTCTCTCTCTCTCTCAAAAAAAAATGGTAAGTCTTTCAAAATAAGTATTTATGTTATAGTATATATACTCTTTAGCTATTATTAGATGAATGGCCTCAGATGGTTAACATCTAAGAGGAGCTTGTCTGCTTCTCTGTAAAATAGAAATGATAGCTATTTTCTTTCTGAGGGAGTCACTGGGATAATTTAATTAGATCATGGGTATGAAGCACACCCTCTCCTACACAATAGGTGCTCAGCAAATCAGAGCTTTCTGTTTCTGTTGTTCTTTGCTTTCTACTCCACCTCCTCATTGTCCTCTTGACTTTTTCCTTTTTTTTTTTTTTTTTTTTTGAAAATAGGGGGACAGGGATGCCAGAGAAGGGGAAATGGGGGGGAGGGATCATACGATAACCTTTCTAGGGTGGCGGCTTATCAAAACTGTGTCAAATTTGAACACACTAACATGGGAGGAAAGGACATTGCAGATGTAAGGAACATTGTACAAAAATGCCTCGAGTCACGGACTCGAATTGTGCTCTGAAAGTCAGTGTGAATTCCATCTGTAAAACCGTATCATTTCAATGGCAGCAATTCTTCTGTGTTCTTTGGAGGAGAGGTTTGAGAGAATATTTCTGTTGTCCTTTGGCTCTAAGTTGAGCACAACCAGTTACTTAAGTCAAAGAACTCAATTTCACCCGCCATCAATTCACTTTCTGGGAAAGAGAGTCCCCATACCTGCCAGGAGCTGAGGTCAGAGCAAAAGGAATGGTCAAGCAGATTTTGCTCTCCTCTGCTTTTGGGAAACTGTAGACGTTATCAAACGTCAATCACCGATGCCATTTTCTGCCTTCAAACATATTCAAGGGTATAGATTATGTGATGGTATCTCTAAGTATCAGTGCTAAAGTGGAAGTTATCTACATTCCATCCATGTTCTAATCTTGAGAACACTAAAAGGGATTTTATGGTTGATAGAACTATTTCTTTGAAGAATGAAATTCACTTGGCCTTGGGGCCTTGCCAACATCAAAGCCCTTGGTCCAAATGGTTACTTCATTGTGACCAAACTATGATTCATTTGTTTTCACCATCCTTCCTCTTGATTTTCCCCAATTGCTGACATGGTATGTGTGTGTTCCTTCATAAATTCATGAGCTTTCTTTATAATGTATTCTATCAGCAGGCACTAGTTAAACTATTAGCTTCAAAGGTCTACAGAAGTGCATGAAATATAACATAAAATATTTAATAACGGTGATAAACTGCAGTCTTCAGAGTGATTGCAAAATTGAAGGCCATGCATCTCCAAAATAAAAAGAATATTATGACAGTGATACTCAAAATAATGCATGCTATTTTTAAAACAGGTAATGCAAAAAAGGTGCTGAGGTGGCAAAAGTGTCCAATTAATTAGAAGATGAAACAAATGCAGCCAAACACGTGCCTGGGCCACGAGTTTACTTTCTGTCTCCTGGAGTCACACTTCTTTCAGAGGAATAGATTTTCCTCCTCATTTCCCGAACCCCACATCACATTTGCATTTTGATGTTTTCCCAACCTGCATCCAGTCGTTAAAGAAACAGATATTCCAATTATTCTTCATTGAAACTTGTAGTAAATTTCACTTCAGGATCCTTGATGGAGTGAAAATCTTTTTTTTTTTTTTTTCCTTTTTTATTTTTTTTCCTTAAGGAGAGGAAATTGCTGGATTGATAAACTTTGAATCCAGTGTCATTTTCTGGCCCAATAGATAATACTTTGTCTGCTGCTTTCTCCAGGCTTGGTTCCTATTGCTCAAGTGCCTCAACTGGCTTCTTTTTTTTTTTTTTTTTTTTAATTTTTTAAAAAAATTTATTCATGAGAGAGAGAGAGAGAGGCAGAGACAGAGGCAGAGGGAGAAGCAGGCTCCATGCAGGGAGCCTGACATGGGACTCGATCCTGGGTCTCCAGGATCAGGCCCTGAGCCGAAGGCAGGTGCTCAACCACTGAGCCACCCAGGTGTCCCTCAACTGGCTTCTGTAACTCTGGATACAGCTTTGCAGAACTGAGCTGCACTCCACATTAGTAAGTGGGTATTTGAGAATTCTGGTTGTTTCACCATTTTAACACAACCTTTAAGCTATTACCTCTTAGACATTCTAAATCTTTGAATTGACTTTGTGTTTTTGTAGTTATAATGTATTTTAAACATGCAGAAAAGTACAGAGGGTAATATTACACATCCCAATTTTACTGTCACCCAATGTAAAGCTTTTGCAACATTTGAGTCAGAACTTTTTCTAAAACAGTAAAACATTGCAGAAAGCTAAGTGTCATGGTACTACTCAGCGTGACCTTTCTATACGATTGTACCTTTATAAATAGAATAGTTTACTAATAATATTCACATTTACTTTGGGCTTACAAGACGTTAGGCGGTATGCTAAGAGCTTTACATGTATTAATTTAGTTTATGCTCAGGTTCCTCATCTGGGGAAGATGCTATTATACCCATTATACAAATGTGGACTCTAAGGCACAGACAAAAATAAGTAACTTGAACTACATTTCTACAGCAAGTGGCGGAGTTAGCATTTGTAACAGGCTCTAAAGACTAGTTTCCATTTTTTTGTGTTTGTTTTTACTTTTTATTTAAATTTAAATTCTAGTTAGTTAGCATACAGTGTAATATTAGTTTCAGGTATACCATATAGTGATTCAGTGCTTCCATACATCACCCAGCACTCATCTCGACAAGCACAGTCTTTAATCCCCATCACCTATTTCAACCATCTCCCACCCACCTCCTCTGCTAACTAGCAGCGTGGTCTCTATAGTTAGAGTCTATTTATTGGTTTCCCTCGTTTTTCCCCTTTGCTTAATTGTTTTGTTTCTTAAATTCCACATATGAGTGGAATCATATGGTATTTGTCTTTCTGACTTATTTTGCTTAGCAGAATTCTCTTTAGCTCCATCCATGTCATTGCAAATGGTAAGATTTCATTATTTTTAATGGCTGAGTAATATTCCATTGTGTGTGTGCATGCACATATACATGTGTATACATATATACACACGCACACATGCACACACACACACCACCTCTTCTTCAGCCATTCAGCATTGTTGGACATTTGTTTACATAATTTGGCTATTATAGATAACATTGGGGGGGTTCATGTATCACTTTGAATTTGTATTTTTGTATTTTTTTAGTGAATACCTAGTAGTGCAGTTGCGGGATCATAAGGTAGTTCATTCGTAACATTTTGAGGAACCTCCCATGTTGTTTTCCAGAGTGGCTGCACCACTTTGCATTCCTGCCAACAAAGCAAGAGGTTTCCTCTTTCTTCAAATCCTCATCAACACCTGTTATGTCTTCTGTTGTTGGTTTCGAACTAGGGGTGGTGGAAGGGGAGGTGGGCGGGGGGTGACGGCACTGAGGTGGGCACTTGACGGGATGAGCACTGGGTGTTATTCTATATGTTGGCAAATTGAACACCAATAAAAAATAAATTTATAAAAAAAGAGAAATTCTGATAGGTGTGAAGTAATATCTTACTGTAGTTTTGATTTGTATCCCCTGATGATGACGTATGTTGTTGAGCATCTTTTCATGTGTCTGGTGGCCACCTGGATGTCTTCTTTGGAAAATGCAAAGACTAGGTTCTTAAGCAGTATGTATCATTGCTCTCCGAATTAACTTACTCTTCCCTCTATCCATTTACTGATGAATAGATTGTTTCCTTTTTCTCATCATGCAAAATTCTTTGTATATATGGTTATCTGCACATGCAATATATGTTGTATTAATTTGCTAGGGCTGGCAAAACGAAATACAGACCTGCCTCATTTTATTGTGCCTTGCCTTATTGTACTTCATAGATATTGCCTTTTTTACAAATTTAAGGTTTGTGGCAAGTCTATTAGCACGATTTTTCTAACAGCATTTACTCCCTTTGTGTCTCTGTGTCATGTTCTGGTAATTCTGACAGTATTTCAAACTTTTCATTATTATTAATTTGTAATGGTGATCGGGGATTATGACTCACTGAAAGCTCAGATGATAATTAAGATATTTCGCAATAAAGTATTTTTAAATCAAGGTATATTCATTGTTTTTTCAGACATTATACTATTGCACACTCGATTGACTATAGTATAGTGTCAGCATAACTTTACTTTAAAGATTTTATTTATTTAAGAGAGAGATCGAGCACAGAAGCAGAAGGAGTAGAGGGGGAAAAATCCCAAGTAGACTCCGCGCTGAGCTTGGGGCCTGAGGTGGGGCTTGCTCTCACAACTGTGAGATCATGACCTGGGCTGAAACCAAGAGTTGGATGCTTAACCAATTGAGCCACCCAGGCGCCCTGCATCAACATAACTTTTATACATGCTGGGAAATCACAAAATTCATTTGACTTGCATTACTGTGATATTTGCTTTATTCCAGTGGCTTGGATCTGAATCTGCAATATCTCTGAGGTATGCCTGCACCATAGACCGGGGAGTGAAATTGGTGACTCTTAGGGAAAATATTTCTTCAATTTTATTAGGTATTAGCAAATAGCTCTTTAGATTTTTTTTCTACCAATTTATATGCCCACCAGCAGAGTAAGATTTGAGTTCTTTTTGTCCATTTCCTTCCCCAAACTTGGCGTTGTCAAACTCTAACTTTTGCCACACTGATGAGTATGAAATATGTCATTTTATAAATTTTGTAGTCTTACGTATATTAACAAATCTCTGCCTATCTCTTAGTTACTGACCTTTCATGTTTCCTCTCCTATGAATTGCCTGTTCCTGGTCTTTGGCTATGCTTTTACCAGCTCATTTGACTTCTTCTTATTGCTTTGTATTAAATCTTTATATATTATGGGTGTTCATTATTTTCTTTTTTTTTTTTTTTAATTTTATTTATTAATGAGATATGGGACTCGATCCCGGGTCCCTAGGATCAGGTCCTGGGCCGCAAGCGGCGCTAAACCGCTGAGCCACCCGGGCTGCCCTGTTCATTGTTTTCAGTTATGTACATCTTCTCTAATTCAATGCTTAGAATCGAACTTATTTTCTGAGGTTCATAAAATAGAAAATTTCAATTTTGATATCAAATTATTAGTCTTTTATTTTGACTTGTACCTTTTGTATCTTGTTTATAGATCTTTCCCTGCTCAGGTACACAATTAAGATATTCTCCCACAATTTCTCCTACATTTTTTTTTAAAGATTTTAAAAATTTATTCATGAGAGACACAGAGAGAGAGACAGACAGACAGACAGACAGAGAGGCAGAGACAGAGGCAGAGGGAGAAGCAGGCTCCATGCAGGGAGCCCGATGTGGGACTCGATCCCGGGTCTCCAGAATCACACCCTGGGCTGAAGGCGGCGCTAAACTGCTGAGCCACCCAAGGCTGCCCCTCTCCTACATTTGTTAGAATGTTTTTTTTTTTTTTTCTCTTCTTTTCAAGTTAATTAAAATGAAGAGGTTATGGCGTTATTTTCTAAATCTCGTTTTACAGTGATAGCAAATTTTTCCGGCAAAATTTGCTTTATAATCCATCTTGTCACAACTAATTTCCAACGCCACTCCTGCCATATACAAATGCTCATATAAGAGTTAACAACAATTATACATATGTTATTTGTTAGTCATTATATTTACATTGTATCATATGTTCCTGCTAACACTTGCATGAGGAAGGTATTATTTCCACTGTACAAATAAACTGTTGTAAAGAAAGGACAAATATTTTTTCCAATTTCGCAAAACCTGTAAATGGTGGAGCAGGATTTGAACCCAAAAGTAGTAGTGGTAGCAGTAGTATGAATACCACTATTGAATGACACTTATTTTATGTATACATGAAACAGTTTCTTGAATTTATAGTCTTTCCATTAGTTCGTTTGATTATCTATGTGACAAATCATACACTTTAAATGATTTATACTTAAAAAAAAAAAAGGTTTTATTTGTTCAGAAATCTCTACACCCAACATGGGCCTCAAATCTATAGACTGAGCCAGCTGGGTGCCCCTGAGTTTTGCTCTTTAATGTCTTCATATTTCCTAGGGCAAGCTTTCACATTTCATGTACTATCTTCACAATTATGTCACTTATTCTTAATATTTTCGTTGTACGTTAAACTTGGCTTATCAAGTTCCATTGAATCCTGTCTGGAATTTTGTTGCAAGAGCATTACACTCAACAAACTTTTCCAGGGAATTAGCATCAGTAATGAGATATTGAGACTTTTAATTCACAAACATGCCCAAATCCTTATTTTTAAGGTCAATTTTTTAGGGTGCCTTTTTTTCTAAGATTTTATTTATTTATTTTTATTGTAAATATTTATTCATTTATTTTTGAGAGAGAGAGTAGGGGATATGGCAGAGGGAGAGGGAGGAGAAAAGCAGAGAGAAGCAGACTCCCTACTGAGAGCTGAGTCTAACTCAGGGCTCAGTCCCACCACCCTGAGATGGCCAAAACCATGACCTGAGCAGAAACCAAAAGCTGTATGCCCAACTGACTGATCCACCCAGGTGCCCCTCTAAGACTTTATTTTTTAGAGCAGTTTTAGGTCTAGAGCACAACTGAGAGGGAGATAGAGAGATTGCCCATCTACCCCATCCCCACACATGTGTAGCCTCCCCCATTACCAATATCACTTCCCAGAATAGTACATTTGTTTGTTTGTTTCTTTCTTTCTTTTAACCAAGGATCAATCTGCATTGACCTATCAACCACTTAAAATCTATAGTTAACCTTATGATTCACCCTTAGTGGTGTACATTCCATGGGGTTTGGAAGGTCAACTTTTATATCCTTAAAGAATATTGTTCTATTTTCTCCATTAAGGTATTGCGTGTCGTTTTCTGAACTTAATCCTAAGGAAAGTACTTTTTGTTATTGTTGCTATTATGAGTGGAGAATTTTTTAAAATATTTTATTTATTTATTTATTTGAGAAAGAAAGAGAGAGAGCACAAGTAGGGAGGTGGAGCAGTGGGTGAGGGAGAAACAGACTCCCAACTGAGCAGGAAGCCCAATGCAGAGCTCGATCCCAGGACCCTAGGATCACTATCCAAGCTGAAAGCAGATGCTTAACTGACTGAGCCACCCAGGCATTCATGAATGCAGAATTTTTAATGACAATTTCTACTTGGTGATTGAGGTATCTGGAAATACTATTAATTATGGTTATCTTCTTGCATACAACAAACATAACAGATTTGTTATTAATTCTGATAGTTCGTATACATTTGTTCTTTGATTTCCATATATAGATAATCAAGTCATCTATAAATTATTACCATTCTCTTATGTTTTTTTATAAGCATTATATCACATTTCTTTTTCATGTCTTATTTAAGGGACTAAGATGTCTAATACTATAATGAATTGTAGGGATAATAGAAGGCATTCATGACTTGATCCTGACTTGTAATTGGTAGCTTTTAAAATTATAACACTAAGCGTGCATGGGTGGCTCAGTCACTTAAGCATCTGACCCTGGGTTTTGCCTCAGGTTGTCATCTGAGGGTTGTGAGATCGAACTCCTCTTCTAGTTCCACACTCAATACAGAGTCTGCTTGGGATTCTCTCCCTCCCTTGCTCTCTCTCTCTCTCTCTCTCTCTCTGTCCTTTAAATAAATAAATAAACAAATCTAAGAAAAAAAGTTATAACAATAAATATGATGTTTGTTATATGTTTCTGAAAAACATGATTATGAATTAAAGAACCTTTTTTATATTCGTAGTCTCTAATAGCCTTATCATGAATGGGCATTGAATTTTAATTATAGTAATTGATTTTCTAATATGAAACCATTCCCACGATGCTGGTTAAACATTACTTTATTATGATGCATCCTATATTTTATGCATTGATTTCAATTTATCAATATTTTATTGAGGTTTATTACATATATTCTAATTAATGAGATAGGCCTATAATTTTTATTTATTGCACTGGCCCTGTCAAGTGTTATTGTCAAGGTTATTTCAGACTCTTGCAGCTCTGAAAGTGTTTTGTTAGATTAGAATTGTCTATTTCTTGAACATTTGTAAAAACAGAGCTTTAAAACTCCTTGAATCTTGTGCTTATTTTGAAAGGAGATGTGGTACTGGTTGGTGGAATGTTTTTAATTGCAGATTAAGTATATATAATTTGATTTATTCACATTTTCTACTTTTTCTTTGATTATATTTTCTAGAAATGCATGCTTTGTATGTAACTTTTCAAATTCATTGATGCTTTTTACAATATATTCACGATACTTAATATTCTAACATATCTGCATTTGTTTCCATTTATTGGCTAATGTTGATTTTGACTTTTTTTTAGCAATATTTTCTCAGAAGATTTCTTTTTTTTTTTTTTGTATATTTTTTTATTGGAGTTCAATTTGCCAACACATAGCATAACACCCAGTTTTCTTTTAAATGCTACAGGCTTTGAATTTTGTTGGTGCTCTTCATTGTTTATAATCTTATTCTTTAATTCTCCCTATCCATACTTATTCCTTCTTCCCACTTTATTTCTACCTACTCTGTGGTTATTTTTCCAATTTTTTGAGAATAGCACTTTTCTCAGTGGTTTCTTCATTTTTCTTTTTTCCTAAAATAAAAATTCCTACTCAGGGCATTTTACTTCTTTTTTTTAGAGATGTTATTTACTTATTTGACAGAGAGAGAAAGAGCACAAGCAGGGGCGCAGCAGGAATAGGGAGAGGAAGAAACATTAGTGCCCTGCAGAGCAAGGTGCCCAATGCAGAGCTCAATCCCAGGACCCTGGGATCATGACCTGAGCTGGAGGCTCTGAGGCAGCCACTTGACTGGCTGAGCCACCCTGGTGCCTCTAGTTCAGTGCATTTTAATATGTAGTGACATCCTCGTCATTCAGTTCTAAATATTTTAGAATTTCCATTTTCTTTCTGCTTTTTATTATTCACATTCAATATTAACACATAGTGATCAAACAAAAAAAAAGTGTGTTCTATCTCAAGTAATTTCACTGGATATAATTGACCATCCTAGGTAGCCTGGCATGCACCCATGTCCAGATGTGTTTGACAAGTATGCACATCTTTCTCTTGCTCCTTCACTGCTAAATTGCATAACTATTTCCTAATTCATAAAAGTTAATTTTTCTCCTGCTGTTTTATATATTTGCCTTTCTCACAAATTTCTCATAATCTCTGATTCTGCAGTAGGTACAAATCAGAAAACTATCATTGTTTGTATTGCCACGAAAACCCCTGTGAGGTTGTGTGATTATAAATTCTCTTTTCTCTAGGTTGATAAGAAAATAGGTTTCTAGCTTCCTAGAAGGATTGTTAATTATCACTCATTTATTAAATTATTTGAGCAGTAAATTATAACACCCATTTCTCATCTGGGTGGGATGGGGAGGTTATATGACACTTCTCAGAAATGAGAACTAGCTAATTGACTTGAAATGCCAGTTTTTTGTTTTTTTGTTTTTTTTTTTTTTTTATCAGTCGGCTAAGTTGGTTAAAAAAAAAAACAAAACAAAAAACAGTTCAATACCACCACCCATCCACCCCCGCCATGTTGGGTCCAGATTGAAATTTGCAAGCTGCTCATCATGTCACAGGTGGCCATTCAGTGGTACCCAAATAATTGTAATGAGGTAGGAATAAGGGAATGGTCACAAGGACAGTGAGTCAGCCTGACAAGTTCACTGCTATATGCCATTGCTGAATGTAGTGCCTGCCACGCAGCGACTGCTCACTTACTATCTGTTCAATGAATAGATGGACTTCAAAGATTATCAGTACTACCTGTAATTCTATGCAAAGTACTGTATATAGGTGACCTCAGGGATCTTACATTCCAATAGTGGGGATCATCATTTTTTTTTTTAAGATTTTATTTATTCATGAGAGACACAGAGAGACAGAGAGAGAGGCAGAGACATAGGCAGGGGGAGAAGCAGGCTCCATGCAGGGAGCCCGATTTGGGACTCGATCCCGGGACTCCAGGATGACACCCTGGGCAGAAAGCAGGCACTAAACCACTGAGCCACCCAGGCATCCCGTGGGGATCATCATTAAACAAGTAATCACATGTGCTTGTGGAACATGTGATTTTATGTTGTATAAAGGAAAAGCATGAAGCCAACCTGGAGCATGGGTACACTACCAAGCCATCACATACAGACCTTTCCGTCCAATAGTTCTCCATGTGTGTACACTCCCCAGATAGAAAGTGGACTTCTGGGCCACCTTGTACAGAAATGGAGACAGAAAAGCAAAGATCCCCTGACCAAGGTATAACTCACAAGAACCAGTTCTTCTCACAGAGGCACACTGACATATGTGTTGTCACTACAGGGTCAGTTGAGTCTCTGGTCCCATCCCCTAAAGTCTACAGCCTTCCGTGGGTCTACAGGTCACAAGAGTCACTTGAACATCATCACCTTTCCCCTATGCTCTTATGGCTTTATTCTCTGTCCTTATTTGTGGATTTCCCTTTGACACTCGGTTATATATTTAAACTCCATTTTGATTCTATTTTTCCTAAGATCCCAGTAATTTTGGAGGCAGAGGAAAGCATGCCTTCGTAGGCTCAGTCTGCTATATCCATGCATACTCTTTTGTTATGGTTATTAATTCAATCTTTCACACATACATAAAAATTGTTTAATGAGTTCTCTATGCTCAGGAATATATTAAAGGCCATAGGAGGCAAAGGAGATAAAAATAATAAACCTTTGATTTCTATTTGTTTACAATCTAGTTGATAAGATACATAAAGATACAATCTCTTGGGGCACCTGGGTGGCTCAGTCGGTTAAGCGTCTGGCTTCAGCTCAGGTCAGGATCTCAGGGTCCTGGGGTCGAACCCCACATTGGGTTCCCTCCTCTGCAGGGAGTCTGCTTCTCCCTCTCTTTCTGCCCTTAGCCCAGCTTGTGCTCTCTTTCTCTCTCTCTCTCTCGTAAATAAATGTTTTTTTAAAAAAGCATACAGATGCCAAAAACACATTAAGCAATATGTACTGACTGCCTTTGTGAACTGAAGCACTGGATGAAATGCAGAAGGAAACAGTCTATGGAGAAAGTTTGAAAACTACTGGCCAGCCTACCCACAGAGCAGAGCCATATTAAAAAGATATGTGATCCGGATGGTTTTGGAGAACTGTCAATGCTCGCTCAGACATTACCCCATATTGCTAGATCAGCTACACGTTATTATTGATTTCATATGATAGTGTCAAGCTGAACTAACATTACAACATGGGTTTGAATTGAAATTGATGTCCTTGAATAATTCAAGCTGTTATTATTGTAAGTCAGCCGTTTTTTGAAAAGTATAAGCATTTTTAAAATAAACTCTTTTCAAAAATGTATGGGCTTCCTAAAGTTTCAGCATTCCCCCCCCCACCGCCAATTTATAACTTAAAATTCGTATAAATACTCCATTGCATCTTTTTAAAAAGATTTTTATTTATTTACTCATGAGAGACACAGAGAGAAGGCAGAGACATAGGCAGAGGGAGAAGCAGGCTTCTCACAGGGAGTCCGATGTGGGACTCGATCCCAGAACTCTGAGATCACGCCCTGAGCCGAAGGCAGATGCTCGACTGCTGAGCCACCCAGGCGTCCCAATACTGCATTCTATTTATGGTTCGAAACACCAGGATGATAGTGGAGAAATATATTTGTCACCAAAGTTTGGGACCATTATTTAAACGATACCTCCCATTGCCTGACTTTGTCTTAAGATGACCAATTAGGCGATGAAGAGCTTGAACATTTTGTAAACATGTTTATTTAGGAAGTGTACAGGAGGACTGATCAAACTTGCAAGAACCGGAGTGAGAAAATGACTCATTTTGTGAGGAAAAAACATGTTTTCCTCTAGAATTTAAAAATATACTGCAGATATATTGAAAGCAGTTTTAAAGCTCTGACAAGAAAATTCAGAATACCTGCCCTTGGGGAAAAATCACCTATTTTCACTTGAGAAGTCAGACAGCAACCAAGGCACAACCACGATGTCTCTGAGTTAGGCCCTAGGTAGTTTTCTGAACAGATACAAGGTATTTCTCACTACTTTCTAATGTTTGTTTCTCATCCACACTCAACTCCCATCGCCCACCTTGTCCCTAGGTCAGCTGTGCTGCTCCTTCCCAGGATGAGATTTGCAGAAAGCTGGAAGTCAATAGCATGCCACTTGTCGGACTGGCCATTGAACAGTGCATGCGAATTTCTCTATGCTCATTCCGGTGAGCTAGAATGTAGACATACCTGCAACGCAACTTCAACTAAACCAATGAGGGCAGTGCCCAGGGATAATGCTAGAGAAATAAGAAGAAGGTAGTCAAAATCCTTAAGTGACCAAATGGAGCATGCCTATCCCTTCTGGACTGTTTATGAAGAGAGAAGTAAACATTTTTGGTCCTTAACCCACTTAGAAAGTTGGGTCTCTGCTTCATACATCATTGGAAGCCAAAAATATGGCCACACTGTTTTGGACACATGCATTAAATATAAGATCCTTAGAGCAACATCTCAAGAATTTTATTTTATTTTATTTTATTTTATTTTATTTTAATTTTATTTTATTTTATTTATTTTATTATTTTATATTTTATTTTTATATTTTATTTTATTTTATTTTATTTTATTTTAATTCAATTAGCCAACATTATAGTACATCTTTAGTTTCAGATGTAGAGTTCAGTAATTCATCAGTTTCAAGTATTTTAAATGTTTTCATTCATTTCATGTCATTCTTGCTATTCATTAATAAGGATCTCAGTTGAGACAGAATCAGAATTAGCTACATTTTAAAGATGGGGAACTGAGGCAAGAGAGGTAGCATTTTAACCACAGAATTTTGCCCAAAGAATACAAAATTGCAAACCAATTGTATGAATCACAGCTGTGTCTTACATAGAAATTTTATTCTATATCAAAAGTTTTATACATATTTCCTGATTCATCATAAAATTCTGGATTAGTTTACGACAGACACAACCCTGGCCAAGAGGTCATGGGCACTATGACTCTCTAACATTCACCAGATATGTGATTTGTATTTCCCTACACATATGAAATTTACAAATATACCATCTGCAATTGAATCCTTTTCCCATTAAATATTACTGTGATTTCCAATAATAATTCCTCTTATACAGCGAGGCTTAGGTGCCTGAACATTTCCAGTACACAGATTTGAGGTTAAAGACCTTTGGATCATATAGGCAATATTCAACCAAAGGGACTGTGGTCATGGGTGTAATTGTGAAAACCATTGCATTTTTTTTGTTTAAAGATTTTATGTATTTCTTTGAGAGAGTGGGGGCTGGAGCTGGAGGAGGGGCAGAGGGAGAGGGAGAAGCAGACCCCCTGCTGAGCAGAGAACCCAACATGGGGCTCAATCCCAGGACCCCCCATCTGCCCATCTGCTGAAGGCAGATGCTTAAGCAACTGAGCCACCCAGCTGCTCCAACCATTGCATTTTTGTTCAATTAAAATATTATATTATTTAAAGAGAACATAAAACGTATTTATATAACAAAGGAATAATAATAGTACCATCAAATTTCCAGTTATCATCCCTTGCTTCCTAAACACTCAGCTCTGCCTTTTCCTATGAACTTTAAAGAAATGAATTCCATTTGTTTTATCGTATATTTATAAGAAATACAAAGAGGCATTTTATCCTGCTTGCTTTACCACTCAAAGATTTAATGTCTTTCCGATTTTGTAATTTGGAGTTGACTTTTACCTTCTGGGATCATCGTGACTTACAGAGATATAGAGTAAGAACTTGGATGCCTTAGAAAGACACGGACAAAAACGAAAACAAAACAAAAAAAAACTTGAGTGACTTTAAGTGATATGCTATGTTGAGTGATATGCTATGCTATTTATTTATGAAGTTAACTTCATATCTACTCTGAAAGCATTTTATCTTTGTTCTAATCATGATTATATCACGCTAAAGAACATACCAAGAGTCTGTGTCTTACTTCATCTTTTGTGATAGACATGTGAGTGCGATTTTAAGATTCTGGTTTAGTTTTTCTAATTTTTTTTTTTTTTCTCCCAAGTCAGGACTGCAGAATACCAGTCCCTCCTCTGCCATCTTTTCAATTTTTCAAACTTCAATCCCTCTCCTAATACAGATCCTCAATAGAGGGGTTTTGCAATGTGTGCTACTGGATCTTACCATCTTAATGCACAATTAGCTCATATGACTCAAACTGTTTGTGTTCAGGGCTCAGTGTGAATCCAGTGATTAATGACATACATTTCTCATGTAACATAAACTCACTATCAAGCCAAGTCTTTCAGTGCATGCTCAACACTAAAAATAGCATAGTTTCAAATAGCAGTCTCTTTCAACAGACTGAAGGAAAAACTGGCTGTGCTGGGTTAATTAAGAATGATATAAATACATTATGGATCATTTAAAATATTTAAAGGGTGATAGTGACATACTCAATTTAAGCTCTAAACTTAATTTTGGAAAATAATCCTTACATAATGTGAGACTTTGATGTGCTGGAAGAAATTCTTGCATGGCTTACTTTAAAGGTAGATAGAAATAAATTAAAGAAAACCCAGTGTATGAATGGATAAAGAAAATGTGATCTCAGGGTGCCTGGGTGGCTCAGCCAGTTAAGCGTCTGCCTTCGGCTCAGGTCATGAGATTGAGTCCTACATAGAGCTCCCTGCTGAGAAGGGTAATTGGCTTCTCCCTCTCTCTCTGCCCCTGCTCGTTTTGCTCTCTTTCTCACTCACTCTTTCAAATAAGTAAATAAATAACATCTTTAAAAAAATAAAGAAAATGTGGTATATATTATTCAGCCATAAAACAGAAGGAAATCTTGCTATTTGTGCCGATGTGGATAAACCTAAGGCCATTAGGCTAGGTGAAATAATAAGTCAGACAGTAGAAGACAAATACTGTGTCATCTAACTTACATGTGGAATCTAAAGATGCTGACCTTCTAGAAGCAGAGTAAGTAGAGTGGTGGTTGCCAAGGGCTGGGGGAGTAGGGTGGGGGTATGAGATGTGTTGGTCAATGGGCACAAACCTCCAATTATAAGACGAATAATTTCTGAGGATCTAATGTACAGTATGGTGACCATAGTTAACACTACTGTGTTGTATACTTGAAAGTTCCTAAGAGCATAGATCCTAAGTGTTCTCACCATAAAAGAGAAGGTAAATTACATAAGTGATGAACATTAACTAATGTCATTGTGCTGGTCATTTTGCAACATATATGTGTGTATATAAAAACATCACGTTGTACATCTTACACAATGTTATGTGTCAGTCATATCTCAATAATGCTGGAAATAAATAAATGAACATTTCTCCTAGGAGAATCTGTGCAATATAGATGTTAAGAGTATGACCCAGAAAACTAATAGACACTCTTATTTCTATACTATTCTATATCTAAATATATAATGGGATGTCAGCGTATCCTCAGAGGTGCCTGGATAGACTCTATTGTGTTGATCTCTGAGGTGATATATAGAATATGCACAGTGTAATAAATACTTTCCAGGTTCTTAATAGAAAGCTGGAATGCAAAAATTCTGTTGTCCAGATATTATCCAATGGTAGTGGTTTTTGTAAATGTGTAAAGTACCCATAGTTGATTATTAGTAATCAAAACCCTTTAAAAAATCTAATCAATCTGTCAATGTTTTAAAGAGATTTATTAAAGTCTTCTACAGTCTATTAAAGTCTACCTACATAAGATTCTACAGTAATTGTGATCATATGTAGTTGTCCTTGTATTTCTGGTAGTTTTTGCATTAGGGATCTTATGACTGTGTTAGAGTTAAGAACAAAAAATGAAATGAAATCTGAATATGTGCACTTCTTCAGCAGGATTCAGAGAAACAGAAATTAAAACAATGTGACTAATGATAAATATTTTTCAAAGACATACTAACTGGGATCCCTGGGTGGTGCAGCGGTTTGGCGCCTGCCTTTGGCCCAGGGCGCGATCCTGGAGACCCGGGATCGAATCCCACGTCGGGCTCCCGGTGCATGGAGCCTGCTTCTCCCTCTGCCTGTGTCTCTGCCTCTCTCTCTCTCTCTCTCACTATGTGCCTATCATAAAAAAAAAAAATAAAAAAAATAAAAAAAAAAACAAAGACATACTAACTGATGTGGATGGATGGTGAGGAGATAGGGATTTTTATACATTGCTTCCCGAACTATTCATTAATGGCAGTATTGTTGGAAAATACCCAGGAAGTATTTATTAAAATAAATGTTCAGAACATTTGGTCTGATAATCCCACCCTAGGTGATCTAGTGGCAGATACAAAGATTTCAGTGGGTAATCATTTTTTTAAAAGATTTTATTTATTTGAGAGAGAGAGAGCAGCAGCAGAGAGAGGGAAGGGCTGAGTGAGGGAGAGGCAGACGCCCTACTGAACAGAGGGCTGGACGTGGGGCTTGATCCCAGGACCCCTGAGATCATGATCTGAGCCGATGGCAGCCTCTTAACTGACTGAGCCAACCTGGTGCCCCTCCAATGAGTAAAGTATTAATAAAATGTTTATAGCTACATTGTTTGGTAATACGGAAAAACCTCAAAATACCCTGGAGATAGTATTAATGACTAATGATTAATAGTTTAATAAAATATGATACTTCTATAATTTAGGTTACCATGCAGCTACCAGAAAAGAATAAATTTATAAATTCCTATATTAAGTGGAAACAATAAGTTAAGGTTGTATGTATGTATAGTGAGTGTGCTTATGCATTTCTTTACACACATGCATATATATACATACCACTCCCCCGTATATAAATACAAGCACATGCACAGATATTTTGTAGATTTATATAAGAAAAATTAAGTATATGGAAGTTTATGTAACAAATAACAGAGGGGCTACATCAGATGAGTAATATTGAAGTGACAGGAGACTATTGACTGTATTATTTGAATTATTGTGATAACCACATATTTTCATAAATCAATTTATTGAAAGAGTGTTCAATTGAATTCAACTGTGTTCAATTGAATTTGACTTTGAATTGACATAAAATGGAAGTTAATCAAAGTTAATTCTTTAAAAGTGGAAGAGAAATGAAGAAATCGAAAAATAAGTAAATTATAAAAACCGAGCTGTGAAAAATGCTCATTTAGTGGGGCATTTCCTGAGAACTTAAAATCATATATTCCTCTAAACTGTTACTTACAAATTATTTTAAGAAAAAAAAAACACTTTCTGTTTTCAAATTAAATATACTTTTTAAAAGTTTTTATTTATTTATTTATTTATTTATTTATTTATTTATTTATTTATTTATTTTTGAGAGAGAGAGAGCAGGGGGACGGGTAGAAGGAGAGGGAGAAGTGGACTTCCTGCCAGTGGGGGAGCCCGATGGGGGGTTCTATCCCAGGACCCTGGGATCATGACTTGAGCCCAAGGCAGGCGCTTAACCAACTGAGCCACCCAGGCATCCCTCAGATGAAATCTTATGTGGGACCCCAGTATATATAACAAACAATAGCAGTGTTACTCTGGTTGATCCAGATTCTGAGCCACCCTGTTGCCTTACTGTCTCCAGAGGAAACTTGGAACTTGGTCATGTTTGGAGTTTTAATGTAACTACGTCAGTTAGTTTGAAGCCATTCCCTGAATCAAGCCTGTCATCAGAAAAGTTGAACACACGCATTTTGCCTTTCCTGAAACCGCTTTTATTAAACTATGTTGTCGTAACACTGGAGATGGGAATTCAGTGCAGTGGTATGGGATTCGCCATGGCATTTAGGGTATGAATGGATGCCATAAAGGATTGTGTCCCCTGAAACACAGTGACCCTACCGTGTGCATCCAAAGACATTTCCCTCAGACCTCAGTGCCAAGAGAAGTTGTGGTGCCCCTGAACTACTGCTAGATGTTATTTTTTTTTATTATTATTTTTTATGATAGTCACATTGAGAGAGAGAGAGAGAGGCAGAGACATAGGCAGAGGGAGAAGCAGGCTCCATGCACCGGAAACCCGACGTGGGATTCGATCCCAGGTCTCCAGGATTGCACCCTGGGCCAAAGGCAGGAGCTAAACCGCTGCGCCACCCAGGGATCCCCTATTTATTGTGTAAATCAAAATTTTTCCTCTGTACCCTGGGTACTGGGTTGCATAGAGGCAATTTTATAATGTATCCTTAGCAATTGTGTAGAACTTTCTGGTATGCTATTTTATTTTCTTACTGCCAACTATCTCCAAGTATATTTTCCTTGCTATCCTTATTATCCTTATGTCTTGATCTATGTTTCTCAGAATCTTGTAAGTTTAGTCACTTTAATTAGCTGATTCGCATTTTCAAATGGATTAAACTATGCCCCACCACACCGTGGTATAAGAAAACCATACGATAGACAAAAGGGGGCTGGTTCTCTAGAACATTTTCAGGCAATCTGTACACTGGAATCCACTATTTGAGTTTCTCATCCAAGCTGCTCTTGGTAGCAGATATCCTAGAGATAGGCTGGATCAACTGCTTTCACTTCCTCTGCAGGGGTATGCTGTTTTATGGAAGGGGTCCCGTCTGCCTATCGTGTGTGATTTCTCTAGATTGCCAAACCTGAAGGGTCTTGAATATAAGGGACACTAAATAAGAATATGTGTCTTGTGTTTTCACGTTCTTCTTAAAGCGAAAACAAGCTACTTTTCACACATTACAAAATATTATTCTTGTAGATTATTCTCTTTCCGAATTTCTGATGAGTTAGTTAAGTGGCAGATTCGGGGAAAGTTAAGTTTTTTTTTAGGGATATATGCAGTTTTCAACAAATGGGAAAGATTACATTTATTTAGTTTTTTGAGATTTTATTTATTTGAGAGAGAGAGAGAGAGCAAGAGAGAACGGGAGTAGGTGGACAGGGGAGGGTCAGAGGGAGAGGGAGAAGCAAGGTCCCCGCTGAGCACAGATCCCGATGTGGGGTTTGATCCTAGGATCCTGGCATCATGACCTGAGCTGAGGGCAGATGCTTAACCAATAAAGCTACCCAAACACCCCCTTTGTTTATTGTCAAACATCATATATCATGTGACATTATTGTATTTTATTTAATTAATATTATAAATCATGTACAACATACACATGTACATATTGCATGTACACGTATATAAAATAAATCATATACCTAACACGGATACAGTATAAAACATTACATATCATATGATAAATCATTCTTTTTTTTAAATTTTTATTTATTTATGATAGTCACACAGGGAGAGAGAGAGAGAGAGAGAGAGAGGCAGAGACACAGGCAGAGGGAGAAGCAGGCTCCATGCACCAGGAGCCCGACGTGGGATTTGATCCCGGGTCTCCAGGATCATTCCCTGGGCCAAAGGCAGGTGCCAAACCGCTAGGCTTGGCGCCACCCAGGGATCCCTAAATCATTCTTTAATATCAACTGCCATTTTTATTTTTACTGTTTGCTAGATATATTACCTCATTTACTCCTCACAGCAACACTAGGAAGGATATAGTGTGGTACTGTAATGGACTGTGTATCATTTTATTCATTCATCACAATGATCTTTTAAGTTAGGAAGTATTATTATTCCCATTCTTGCAGATGAGCTATCTGAAGTTTAGGAACACTAAGTAACTTTTGCAAAAAGTTCAGATTCTAAGTAGAAGGGTCAGATAATATAAACCATCTGTCTGACCCCAGAGCCTATGTTGTGAACCATCATGTTACTCAGTCCCTTCCAGCTTATAAATGGGACACGGTTCTGAAAACCACACTGGCAGCACAAACAGAAGACGTGGCAAGTTGTACAGTGTAGAGGTAGGTTACGATCAAAGTTAGATCTGGGTTCAAGTTTTGACACTTGATAATAGCACAATCTTGGGCAAAAGACTGTTCAGCATTGGTTTCCTCGCTGTCACACGTGAATAAGGATACCTACTTGAGGGATCCCTGGGTGGCGCAGCGGTTTGGCGCCTGCCTTTGGCCCAGGGCGCGATCCTGGAGACCCGGGATCGAATCCCATGTCGGGCTCCCGGTGCATGGAGCCTGCTTCTCCCTCTGCCTATGTCTCTGCCTCTCTCTCTCTGTGACTATCATAAATAAATAAAAAAAAAGTAAAAAAAAAAAAAAAGGATACCTACTTGATCCAACTATTTGGAATTGTCAATAAGATAAGGCAAATTCTAGCTGGGGCACCTGGCTGGCTCAGTCTGTTAAGTGTCTGCCTTTGGCTCAGGTCATGACCACAGGGTCCTGGAAAAGAGCCCTGCGTCAGGCTCCCTGCTCAGGGTGTGTGTGTGGGGGGGTTCTGTTTCTCCCTCTCCCTCTCCCTCTCCCCCCGACTTGTGCTCTCCTTCTCAAATAAATAAATAAAACCTTAAAAAAAAAAGATAAAGTGGCCTGAATACTAGATGGTTTGATATTCAGTGCACTGAATGGTGGCTGTTGATATTGTTGCGGTTCCCATTATGGATTACAAGGAAAATAAGCACTAATGTGATGATACCCATTCAATATTTTCACCTTTATTTATTCATCTATTTGTCAGATATTTCTCACAGACTTTTAGCCTGTGATAATCAATGGAGTGGTCATGACCAGAGCCCAGAACCAGCAAGTGCCCGTTCCACATGGTCAGCACAGCCCCTCGGTCTCCATAGTGTTTCCATATTCAGCAAACTATGTGTTTGTCTCACCAGCAATTCACTCTGTCTCCGGGTCCCTCATACCTTTTGGGGTGCAAAATGAAGGAGCACACGGGCCCCTCGTTGGGGCACTCACAGTTTAGCTGGGTGGACACACACATGAACAACCTCAGTTGATGGCATGAGAACTGTCTTGTCAGGAACACAATTTAAAAGGGCCACAAAGGGGGATCCCTGGGTGGCTCTGCGGTTTAGCACCTGCCTTCGGCCCGAGGCATGATCCTGGACACCCAGGACTGAGTCCCACGTCAGGCTCCCTGCATGGAGCCTGCTTCTCCCTCTGCCTGTGTCTCTGCCTCTCTCTCTCTGTGTCTCTCATAAATAAATAAAATCTTAAAAAAAAAAAGGGGGGGTGGGGGGAGAGCACAAAGGAGTGATTAACCTGAGGAGAAAGGATAAGAAAGTCTCCAAGAGGAATTGATGTTTGAAAAGGCTTCTGGAAGGGAGAAAAGTGAAGCAAGCCATAAAGTCCTTTAAATGGTTAGCATGGACATCATGGCCTTTACTCACAGGTCATGTCAGACTCCATCTTGTCTGCCTTCAATCTCTCTCCTCTGTCTTCATTTTTCTCCTCCTTCTCGTCTGACCTCCATCAACATGGATTATCTGCTCCCTCGTCATAGAAACTGGGAAGGAGGAATCTAGTTTAAGGAAGCCTGTGCACACCACAGCTGGTGGTTGAGGGAGACGTTCAAACAAGCTATTGAGAGCAGATACTTACGAATCTCGAGATGGGGAGGCCATCTTGCGTTGTCCGGGTGGGCCCAGTCCTTGTAAGAGGGATGCAAGACTGCCAGTCACAGAAAGAGGTGACGGAAGCACAGGTCAGAGGTCAACACCGCTGGAGTTTAGGGCCCAGGAAGCAAAGCATGAGCCAAGGAGTAGGACCAGCTTCAACAAGACAGAGATCTTCCGGAAAGGAAGGCGGCCCCGCTCACATCTTGATTTTTACCCCCAAGGAGGTCTGTGTGGGATTTCTGTCCTGCAGAACATTTGTATTGATTAAATCTCAGAGTTCGTGGTAATTTGGTACCACGGGAATGGGAAAGTAGTACAGGTGATGTTTAGTGATACCTCCCGGCCCACAGACAGCCCTGTGCACCGAATGCCTTCGGCCTTGCTTCTAACCTTTGCATTCTCCTGAGAGGCGGGAAAAGAAAATGTTGGAACAATCGATCGCCACATTTTAGACTATGGAAACACTTTTCCATTGCCCCATAAAAACTGGCCACACAGTCTAATTTCCATAGGGCCAACTTCTCCCAGGCACATGAATGAAGTTCTTGAACCTCCCCTTCTGGAGACAGAGCCCCATGGCAGATAGCACTCCGGCTGGTTCAGGATTCTCTGCAGAGCTGACGAGAAGTTTGAGGTGCTGCCAGACTTTGAGGACTCTGTGGAGCAACACGTCAACAAATTCGATTCAACGTAGGGAAGACAATCCGCATGCCTTAGAGCCGAATGGACACTCTAGATAAACTTATATTCCTCTCTAGAAAGCTTTCACGTTATATATGAAAGTGTTTAGCCTACTAGTAATGCTGCCCGGGCCCCCTATATCTGGTGACCTCCAAAAACAGCCACAGGAGTAAACAAATGTTGCCTCCCAGCTGGTTAGAAATACCCTAGCTGTGTGTGTGTGTGTGTGTTTTTTTTTTTTTTTTCTAGCTGTGTTGTTAAGAAATTCTGAGCTTTAAAACCATCACCCGGAAAATAAAAAAAAATAAAACAAAAATAAAACAAAAAACAAAAAAACAAAAAAAACCCATCACCCGGGATCCCTGGGTGGCTCAGAGGTTTAGCGCCTGCCTCTGGCCCAGGGTGTGAACCTGGAGTCCCAGGATCAGGCTCCTTGCATGGAGCCTGCTTCTCCCTCTGCTTCTCTCTCTCTCTCTCTCTCTCTGTGTCTCTCATGAATAAATAAATAAAATCTTTAAAAAATAAAATAAAATAAAATAAAATAAAATAAAATAAAATAATAAAACCATCACCCAGTAGGTTTTTATGTTAACGTTCTTATGTTTGTCATTCTGTGACTGCTTCGTTAGCAGGTGAAAATACTAAATGATTCCAAGCAAAAGCTCAGAGCTACAGGATTCTGTCCAGTGGCCTGGAAGCAGGGTGAAACATTAAGTCCACACGGAAAAGAGAAGGCACAAATTGGGACCAATATTTTAGTAGACAGTGGTGACAACCCGAGTTATGTCTCTTCACGACCTTCCGATACTGTCCAGATATCTCAACACGACATCTACAACCCTCCTTGATCCACTCACTGATTAGCTGTCAGGCTTCCGAAGTATGAGGACGTCTTTTCCCCTTGGTGTCTTGCCTATATTTGTCTTCCCAAACCCTATTCCTGGAACTGAGTGGCCTGCATCGGTACTGACCTTCTCCCACTCTCTACCCAACTGAACATTTTGGCCTCTTTTTTCCAGTTCCATGTCTGCTTCTTCAATAACTTAGTAGTGTTAAATCAATCCATTTATTCAAACCTAGAATCTGGAATTTTTGATGATACCATTCCCCTTCCTAGCCAGCTCATTTCGACATAGCTAAACCCTTCCCTTCGACCTCTGTGTCGACCACTGTTTTTCCTGGCCCTTAGGCGAGGGCACTGAAGACCTCTAGCCTGTCTCTTGCTTGAAAGTTGATAAATAACATTTATAAAATCACATGATGGCATTAATGGAATTGGGCCGGGCAACCTACGGATCCGAGAAATGTTTATAAGATGGTTTCTAGGAAAATAGTGCTTCTGTTTCCAGATAACCAATTATGTCCGGAGAAATAGGTCTTTTGTTCTTCTCGAACCAATTAGGACACGGTGAACTTTAAAGATAAAAAAGTTTTCATGAATTGGGCAGTGCTTGTGAGAAGATGACAGGATGATGGCCACGAAGCATTATGGAGTGCTAGCCACATGGCGCACACTTTGCTAAGCGTTCTAGATGTCTTATCTCATCTGGTATTGGCAACACCTGCATAAGATAGATGACTGCTGTGATTTCCCCTTGGAGATTCTGTGACTTTTACAAGCCACGTGAATGGGAAGTTCTGTGGCCCCAACGTGAAGTTAGGTATGTCATGTTCTTTTTTTTTTTTTTTTTTTAAAAAAAAAGATTTTATTTATTTATTCATAAGAGACAGAGAGAGAGAGGCAGAGACAGGCTCCATGCAGGGAGCCCGATGCAAGACTCAATCCTGGGACTCCAGGATCACGCCTTGGGTGGAAGGCAGGTGCTCAACCGCTGAGCCACCCGGGCTGCCCAGGTATGTCATGCTCCAGTGCTGTGATAGCTGTGTTCCAGCTATCGGGGCACACCCAACTTACAGAAGGAAGGAGTAGGTGGACTGATGTAAGAACAGATAGATCAAATAATGTGAGCATTGTAGAACGTGGCTGAAAATACAACCCTGTACAGCTTCAGGGGCTCTTAGTAACTGCCTTCCTCTCGGGCGAGGTGCATCAAGCTGAACAAGGTGCATCAAGCCCTGCTTAAAATGTGTCAACCATTACACTGGAAATCACTAGTTTGAAACCTATCATTTCATCTGCTAAAGTAGCTGCCCGCCTGGTTACAATAGAGTAATTTTGTTCACAGTGCGGTGATTGCTTCTAAAGTACTTAAAGCAGGGCTGGCTCAGTGGGAAGAGCTGTGACTCTTGATCTCACGGGCTGTGAGTTCAAGCCCCTTGCTGGAATAAACTTTAAAGTGCTTGAAGCCCGTGTTTTTAACCATGTTTGTATTATATAAAGCATACAGTTTTGGAGTTATTAATGTTTGAGGAAAACTTCAGAACTTTCTGGCTACAGCCAGGAGTGTGCTGCTTAGCTCTTCTGTGACTTTGTTTTCTTGCCTGTTGACTAGTACTTGGGAGTTTGGAGATTTTTAAAATTTCCTTTGGAGTGTTTTGTTGTTTTAGCTAATATATCAGAGTTTTTGGCTCAGTGCCTGGTACATTAAAATTGTTAGCTATTTATATTAATCGTGCTAATTAATAAAAATAGCTTCTTTCATTTGTCTTGTGACTTACAATTTTCAAAATGTTTTTACTGAGATTATCTCAATTGATCATCTAAGAAGCCTGGACATAAAACTTAAAAATAGCAAATTTGATCTTCTAAGACAATTATTAATATGTTCCGGGCTCTGTATTGCTTCTTTCCATTCTTTGTTTAAGATTTATAAAAAATCCAGAATAATTAACAGTAGAGTATTATATTAGTTTTAGGTGTACAACATAGTGATTCAATGATTCTCTAAATTACTCATTGCTCATCTTGATTAAGCATACTTTTAACTCCCTTCCCCTATTCCACCCATCCCCCACCTCCCCTCTGATAACTACCAGTTTGTTCTCTAAGAGTCCGTTTTTTTTTTGTTTATCTCTTTTTTCTTTGTTTTATTTCCCCTTAAATTCCACATATGAGTGAAATCATATGGTATTTGTCTTTTTCTGACTTATTTCACCTAGAATTATACATTCTAGATCCCTCCATTTTGTTGCAAATGGCAAGATTTCATTCTTTTTGATGGCTGAGTACATACACATACACACATACATTACATTGTGTGTGTGTGTGTGTGTGTATATCTCTCACATCTTTGTTATCCATTCATTAGTTGATGGACACTTGGGTTGCTTCCATATCTTGTCTATTGTGAATAGACAATTAACATAGGGGTACATGGAGCTTTTCACATTAAAGTTTTTGTAAAAAAATAAAATAAAATAAAGTTTTTGTAATCTTTTGGTATATACCCAGTAGTGGAATTACTGGATCATATGCTAGTTTTACTTTTATCTTTTGGAGGCGCCTCCATACTGTTTTCCACACCGGCTATTCCAGTTTGCGTTCCCACCAACAGTACGCCAGGGTTGCTTCTTTCCATTCTTAACCACAAATGTGTCAGGATAGGTAGTAGTGTCCAGTGGAAGACAATGAAGTTGCCAAATAACTTGTTCTCAGATCCTCCCTGTTCCCCCACTCCCCTCTGAGTGCAGAGCTTGATACAGGGCTCAATCACAGGACCCTGAGATCATGACCTGAGCTGAAATCAAGTCGGAGGCTCAACCAACTGTGCCACCCAGGTGCCCTGAGCATATAGACTCTAGAGCCAGTGTGCATGGGTCCAAATTCTGGCTCATTCACGTACCAGCTGTGTGAACATAGACCTCAGTTCTTCATCTATATCATGGAACTTGTAACACTACTTGCTTCATAAGGATGTGGTGAGAATTAAACGAGTTAATATATTCAAATCAATTAAAACAGTCCCAGGGACATATTAGTTCAGTTAATATTGGCAATTATTTCCTGATGCAGGTAGTCCTCTCCAAATAATCAAATAATTACAACTCATTGCTCTTTCAGTATACTTTACTCTGTTCTGAGACTGAATGGAAGAAAATAATGTAAAAACCCAAATCCTTAATTATGAGGATTGAACAATGCACTATTTCAGCACTACCATATACTTTTAAGTAACATTTTGGTGAAGAGGTTAAGGTCCCAGTTTTAGGTTGGGGAGAATGAGATACCCACAGATCAAATGCCATTCTGAAAATAGATATTAGAAGATGACTGTCAGTGAGCTAGACCTCAGTCTCAGTACAGGAACACTATTACTAGATAGGTAATTTTGAGAACACATCCATCAACCTCTCCCTATTCCCCCAACATAAATGTAGACTCTTGGTTGTAATAGAGCTTATTTTCTTGACATAGAACTGCTTCTATGAGGTGTTCTGAATATCAGTTAGCTTAGGAAATCATTAAAATAATACCTACCATTTAATAAGCATCTATAGTGTTTCAAGATATGAACTAAGCCCTTTGTTGTTATTATTATTAAGATTTCTTTTTTTATTTTTTTAAAGATTTTATTTATTTAGTCATGAGAGACACACACAGAGAGAGAGAGAGAGAGAGAGGCAGAGACACAGGCAGAGGGAGAAGCAGGCTCCATGCAGGGAGCCCGATGTGGGACTCGATCCCGGGTCTCCAGGATCACGCCCTGGGCTGAAGGCAGCGCTAAACCGCTGAGCCACCCGGGCTGCCCTATTTATTTATTTTAGAGAGAGAGTACATTTGTGAGTGAGGAGGGAGAAAGGCAGAGGGAGAGGGGGAGAGAGAATCTTAAGCAGACTCCGCGCTCAGCATGGAGCCCAAGGCAAGACTTGATCTCACCACCCTGAGATGATGACCTGAGCCAAAACCTAGAGTCAGATGCTTCACTGACTAAGCCACCTGAACTAAGTCCTTTATATACATGAGATGGAAAGATAATATGTGCAGCCAAGTGTAAAAGAGATAGAGCTTTCTTTATCTTTTCGGGATTTAACCTAATTTCTTTTTTGTGGTCCACATTTGCCAGGGTGGCAGACTTTGGGTTACTCATTGTCATGGCAGGATTTCCTCCTGCCCATTTCCGCATCCTTTTGTATACATGACTTGGGGCTTAGAAAGTGTCAAAGTATTAGCTGTGAATGGGGCAGTGAGTAGGAGCGCTGGTACATGTTTCTTGCAGTGCCATCCGTTCACCCAGGTAATCTGATCCTTGCAGGAAACCACAGAGGCAGCCCTCATTTCTCCCCATAGGCCCCTCAAGCAATTCTTGCCACTACTTCTCCACCATATTCATGGATTTGGGAATCCTTCTGTTATTAGTCATTCCATGCTGGGCTTATATAATCACTGCTGGACTGTTTAGGCTTCATCTATTGAGACACAATAGAGACCCATTTCCACTCTGGGATCCTGCCGTCTTCTTGTGTCTCCTACATAGAGATCCTAGTATAGATCCCCCTGATGTCTTAACCCCTCCTTCCTTCATTGATCTTCAAGATGAGACCACAGCTGACATCTTTATTACAGCCTCATGACAAACTCTGAGATACAACCTGGACTGTACTTTTTGTTGTTTTGAGCTGCTACTTTTGGGGGTAGTTTGTTGTGCCACAATAGGTAACAACTACGTTGAAAATAGAATCTATTTGCCTTTCAATATTTCTGTCTTTTCCTAAAGTCCTCTTTCAAAACCAAATCCAGGAATTCTTCCTTTTGGACTATGATTTCTGTTCTATCACATCCTTCTACTGAGGCAAAGTATATCACAATTTTTGAGTTGTGGTGAGGGCAAGAAGCAGGCGGGCTTACACATTATTAGAGACAAATGGTTAGGATTTTATTTTATTTTTTTAAAGATTTTATTTTATTTACTCATGAGAGATACAGAGCGTGCGAGAGAGGCAGAGACACAGGCAGAGGGAGAAGCAGGCTCCATGCAGGGAGCCCGATGCGGGACTCGATCCCGGGTCTCCAGGATCATGCCCTGGGCTGCAGGCGGCGCTAAACTGCTGCACCACCGGGGCTGCCCAAATGGTTAGGATTTTAAAAATACCATTCCTACCTGCCCTACCATTCTAGCAGATAGTTATCATTATGCCCATTTTGTAAGTGAGAAAATTAAAGCTTCAGGGACATTAATTTACAAAAGTTCTCACAATCATGTATCCATCATCAGCCTTCATTTCTCTTCATTACATTTCACTACCACTAGGAAAAAGTTTGGGCCTACATTTGAAAAGAAGAAAAAAAAAAAAATCACCCGTGCTATTTAAATCTGCCATGCAAGTTTTTAGATATGTAGAGTTGTATACCAATCGAGAAAGGTTAATTTAGTGTAATTAAGGTAACAGCATAATAGGGGAGAAGTTGACTCTGGACTCTGCCTTTTTTTTTTTTTTTTTTTTATAAGAGCTAAACCAGAGAGCAGTAATTTCTGCAAATTATGATGAAGTACAATAGGAAAAATTCAGATACTAGACCAACATTTTCACCTTCTTAAGTTGTCATACTTATTCAATTCCTATCTTACATAGTTCTTTGGAAAGACATGATTTAATATTACTTTCACCTGTGAGACCATTCATAACATTTGGTTCTCATCACATTTTTCTTCTCATATATAATGAGTATTCATGATGGCACCTCTCTTCATCGAGCCTACAGAATTGAAATCAAAGCCAAGAAAATATATTCTACTCTCTCCGCATTGATATATTGAATCTATGACCATCTTGGCAATGCAACAAAAATTAGTGTGCTCTGTACATAAATATATATTTCTTCATTCAGTTATTTTGTATTAAATACAGTTAGATTGTTTGTGTTCCTTATCCAGCCCGTCATGTGGAGAATTTATTCAGCTGTAACTTTCTTTACTGCAGCCTGAAGAATCCAGACTGCTCTAGGATATTTAACTATATGGAAACCCTTTCTTTAAATAGAGGGGTAGAAAGGGAAGTGGGTCACAGTTAGATGCTTCAGAGTTTTCAATAAAAGGAGACCTTTGAAGGTCTTAAAAGCATTTATTATGTTCACTTAACAAACATATCACAATTACTTGGTATCTGACACCATTCTAAAAAGGTTGCAAATAGTAATTCATTTAATTTTCACGACAACCCGATAAAGCAGATACTCGTAAAATCTAGAAAACTAAGGCATAAATGATTTAAATAAGTTGCCCAAGGTTAGACAGCTAAAGCAACAGAGCCAGGATTCAAAATTTGGTGTTCTGGTTGGAAGATCCATGTCCTCCACCACTACACTATGCCATAGAGAGAAAATGAATAATTTTTTTAAAAAAATGAATCATTTTAAAGATGTTTGAGAAATCACAAGAATTCCTTCAATAGCATATCAATAACGTTTGATATCCATATATATTATGCATATTCCATGCATAGGTGGCTAATGCAGATGAACCTCCCTGTGAATCATCTCTATTAGGTATGAAAACATAGACATATAATATCTATTTATGAATATAATAGAGGAAAGCATCGCTTTATTATCAGAAGACATTATCTTGAGTCTTGACCGTGACTCATGAAGACTTCAGTTGACTTTTATATCAGCCTTATGTTTATGCTTTGCTCACTGTTGTATTATACTCCACCCCTTGCATGCTATGCTTAGCAAACATTAAGTACTTAATAATTGTTTTTGTTGAATTGAATTGATAATGTGTACTGCTTGATTATTTGGGGATTATCTGTTATGTCATCCTCTTAGTTATGTAATAATGAATTCTCCCCTATATGTAACCAAGAGCTAGATAGTACTTGCTTAGTGTGCATTATCAACAAAGATGTATTATATAGATGGATCAGAAAGAAACAAGTTGTATAGGAAAGTCAAATGTATATCAACTCATAGATTAGATCCTCCATGTCTTATTCTTGGGTTTTGGAATATTAGAGCGGCGGCCTATTCTGTGCTAGAAATGAAGGATTTATTTATTCATGAGAGACACACAGAGAGAGAGGCAGAAACACAGGCAGAGGGAGAAGCAGGTTCCATGCTGGGACCCAACGTGGGACTTGATCCTGGGTCTCCAGGATCACACCCTGGGCTAAAGGCAGGCATCAAACCACTGAGCAATTGCACTGTTGGGGATTTACCCCAAAGATACAGATGTAATGAAACGCCGGGACACCTGCACCCCAACGTTTATAGCAGCAATGTCCACAATAGCCAAACTGTGGAAGGAGCCTCGGTGTCCATCGAAAGATGAATGGATAAAGAAGATGTGGTTTATGTATACAATGGAATATTCCTCAGCCATTAGAAATGACAAGTACCCCCCATTTGCTTCAACGTGGATGGACCTGGAGGGTATTATGCTGAGTGAAGTAAGTCAATCGGAGAAAGACAAACATTATATTTTCTCATTCATTTGGGGAATATAAATAATAGTGAAAGGGAATAGAAGGGAAGGGAGAAGAAATTTGTGGGAAATATCAGAAAGGGAGACAGAACATAAAGACTCCTAACTCTGGGAAACGAACTAGCGGTGGTGGAAGGGGAGGAGGGCGGGAGGTGGAGGTGAATGGTTGACAGGTACTGAGGGAGGCACTTGACGGGATGAGCAATGGGTGTTATTTTGTATGTTGGTAAATTGAACACCAATAAAAAATAAACTTATTAAAAAAAAAGAAATGAAGGATTTTATGACTACCCAGAAAATTGAAATGAAGAAAGCAAAACAACCAAGTCAAATTATTACCTTGACAAGTTTGATGATTGGGCCTATAGTTCCAAAATACTATGCTCTGAAAGAATTCCAGTACTTTCTTCATCAAAGACTCAAAAAGGAGAAGAAAGTTCTTTTTATTGCCCTTTTAAGATGCTGTTTTTCTTTTGCTATCTGACCTTACCTCATTTCCGGATGTTTTTTAATCACAACTATAGGTATTTCTGTTGGCCTCAAGCAGTGTTTTAAAAACATTCATATAGGCAATGGATTCTTCTCTCTGTCCTTCTCCTCTTCTTCCTCGTCCCTCTTCTTCCTTTGAATTGAGTATGGAAAATTACAAAGTTAATAAAGCTAACCTAAGCTAAACTTGCAAACTTGATGCAGAAATGTCTACAAAAAGAAATAGAAATATTTAGAAAATAATTGCCTTTAAATCACGAAAACTGTGTTGGAAGCTTTAGTATGCATGAAGGTTCTTGCTCTCCTGTTCAGGTCAAAATCATTAACTCTCCTACCACTTATTGGGATGCACACTGCCAGTCACTAAAGCTCTTTTTATCTGTAGCCCCACTTTGCTAACCTGGACTGTACTTATTTGCAAAGAAGAAAAAAAAAATCGTATCTTTCAAGTACCTAAAAACTTGATTTTTTTCCCCTCTCCAAATAGTTCCAATGTGGTTTAGAAAACTGGCCTTACTTGCATTTGTTTTCTCTTGATCACTCATTGCAGTATTGGAGAAGATGCCCTCACACTTCTTTTCTTCCTCTTCATTTTAGAATTCTATTTTAAAACCCAAGCTCGTTAAAGCCTCCAAATATATTGTTGTTGGAGATGGTAGTTTCCAAGGTTCTCAATTATTTATTTCTAAATAAATCTCTACAGTATAATAAATACAGCATTTAGAAGAAAATTGAAAAGATTTTCCACATTTCCCAAAAGTTGTGTGACTTTTTATGTTCTCATTTATTATTCACATGAATATTCCTACCATACAGAACAAATTCTCTTTAAAAGGTGAGAGAATTGGGAAAGAATTCTACAAATCACTTAGGTGCAGTTCTTATCACAGTTCATTCATATATGGATTAAATGAGAATATTAGAACAAAGATTGTCTCATTTTCTAGGTCTTTTCTTCCAGTAAATTTAAGCAAACGTGAATTAGATTTCCCTATGGTGAGGCTGCAAACAGAGACATACTTTTCCCTGAGACTTATTCTTTTGTTAAGTAAGTGTTCAAAATGGACCTGGGTTTTTTCTCTTCAACAGACTGTTCATAATAGCTCAATGGAAAGGTTAATGTGATTTATTTTCCCTTGTTTTATCATTGGTGTCACTGCTGCAGACAATGCATTTTCTAGTACAATGGTATGCTTCCACCGTTGGACTGCAGACCCAAATAGCTGATGATATAAAACATTTGTCAGTTTGGCAAGACAGGTTTTGGTTCTTATTGAAAGATGAGGAAATCAATTTAAAATGTTAATTAATAATATTCTTGAAAAGCTTATTGACTAAAATCACCAAAAAATATGAGTGGTCCTACTTTGTTTCTTCATGATCTAGTCAGAGATCCAAAATCTTGAATTATTTTAACAGTGATATGTCAGTGGCCAATGAGCCCAGGAAGAGATACTCAACATCATTAATCATTTAGGAAATGCAAACCCAAGCCTCAAGGAGGGGGTGACATCAGCAAGATGAAAAAATAGAAAGTCTCCAGCTCACGTCTTTTGCACCCAGATGGAGCCACATCCATATATACCCCCGGGTTATAGTCCCACCAGCCATGGACCTGATTGTAAGTTCTGAAGCCACCCTAAAACTTAGCTATGACCCTGCCCTCCTGCTGGTCCAGAAACATTCCTGTCTACACGAGGACCCAGGAGGGAGCCACAGCTGTTCGTGCCCCTGGTAATAAGCAATCAGACCCAATTGCAACTGGGAATCCTGAAGCCTGAAGCTGTCCTGTGACCCAGCTCCAGTCCTGCTGGCCCAGAGACCCAGCGATACCAGTCCATGCCACTGGTAGCAGGTTCGATGAACTCAGTCCCAGCTGACATTGTGGTGGCCCTGAGACTCACCTCCAGCCCCACTCTGCCCTGGTCTGGGGGACTTCCTATCAGCTCATGGAACTGACGGAAGATGTGGGGACTCAAGCCCTAGGTGGCAGGCCTGCTGATCTTATTCCTGTGGACAGACCCTGGAGCTGGCCCATGACCCACCCCCGGCCCCACCCTACCATGGTCCTAGAAGCAGTCCTGTCCCCCCAGGGAGCCCTCTCAGAGACCTAGTAGGAGTCAAACCCATCTGTGTACCTGCTAGCAAGCCCTCTGTCTAGGGGTTAGACTGCAAACCTGGAAATGGCCCCAAGGATGGGCTCGGCTCTGCTCACCAGGGTCCTGGAGCAGTCCCATCCACATAGAGATCTGACAGGAAGCACACATGCCCTCTGCTCCTGCTATCCGTGGACCCGGCTGTGGACCCCACAACAGCCATGGAACTCATCTACAGTTCCATCAGCCTGGGAACCCAGCACTGGTGAAGGTAAGCATGTGGTCAAATTCAGAATACTCTACTGCTGTGATGGTGGCATGTAAATCACCTTTACCTCTAATATAAAGGTTAAAAGGCAAAAGTATTAAAATACCGTAACTATAATAATTTGTTAATGAATGCACTATAAAAATATGTAAATTGTGTCATAGAAATATAAAGGGGGGAGAGAAAATGTATAGACTTTTTAGATGCAACTGAAATTGTTAGCAGCTTAAAATAGACTGTTGTAGGGTATTTTATGTAAGCCTTCAAGGTACATAGATGCTGTTATAAAGAGTCATGCACGTGCAGAAATTTCTATATGTTTTCCTTCCCTTTCTTAATTCCAATGTACCATTTGCTGTCAAAGAACTATTTCATGCTAAGAAGCAAGTCTATATGCCGATGAGAAGGTAACTTTCCCATCTGAAGCTCTGAAAATCATTTCGTTTATATTGGTTTTGATCAAATCAGGAGACAGCAAAAGATGAGAAAATGATTTCAAACAATAATCCTACCCTATTCCTGAGATTGGGATATTTTATGGATGACAGCTAAATTAAATTGGAGTAAGAATTGCTCACAATGATGAATGCCACCGTTCATTCATAGTAACTAGAGAAGGGAAAGAAGTAATTTTTCTTTAGAGGGAAAATCAATAGCTTGAAGGAATGATCAATTACTGAAGACAATTCCTGAGAAAATTTATCAAGAATTTCAGCTTCATTATCCTCTCTGAGCTCATGAGGCCTTTGGTCAGAGTGTGGATGAAAGATCCCTGAGAAACTTCTGTTCCATTCACTACTAAATTTGACCCCAAAGGCAGCTGGGAAGGCATGGCTGTTGGGCTGCAGGTTTGGGTTCTCTTTCCCATGGCTCTTAACAGCAAATACGTGACAAGCCATTCATTCGTTCATTCATTTGTTCGTTATTCACTCATGCATTCATTCCAGAAATGCCTTTTGAACATGTACTATGAGCTAAGCCATAGTGAGAGAAAATGTAATTAGAATAAAAGGATTCAGGTATGTCTGGGTGGCTCGGCGGTTGAGTCCCGGGATCAAGTCCCACATCGGGCTCCCTGCATGGAGCCTGCTTCTCCCTCTGCCTGTGTCTCTGCCTTTCTCTCTGTGTCTCTCATGAATAAATAAATAAAAATATATTTAAAAAACAAAAAGAAATAAAAAGATTCAGAAACCACCAAGAAAGACAACACCTTTCATAATTCAAGCCACTCCCAGTGTCCCCTGGGGATGAGTGACTACTGAGGCCTTTGATTTTTGGCAAGCCTCCTACATATCACCCCACCACTGCTTGCCCAGAACCAGAGGCACTCCTGGTTTTGTGCAAGTTTTCCTCCTCATTTGGCTGCTGTCTTGGCCCTATGCCATCATGCAGAAAGCAAAATCTATAAATATGAACTAGCTCTCACGCAGCTGAGAAAATCTACAAGAAAGACAATGGTACTAATAATGATAAATGTTCTTTACCCTTTGATTGATAAAATAATTTTATTTTAAAAGACCAGCTTTTTTTTTTTTTTTTTTTAAAGCACTGAGGAGATTATGGGTCACAGACTTCAGTTATCCACACAAGGTACACATCTTTCACATTATTAGTGTCTGTTTTTGTGAAAAGATCTCAGTGATACCAAAGGAGTTTCTTATGCAGAAGGTAATCCTAGAATTATTCCACAAAAGAAATATCACAGAGCATGCATTAATAGGCCTTTCCCCCCCTAAATATACATATTTATACCATTACATACGTTTGATGTAATTATTTGGAAAGCCACACTTCACTAATAGTAAGAAAAATAATATAAGATCATAGTATGAAATTTGCCATGGCTTCCAGATACAATCAGAATAAAGTTGTTGGTTTTGGTGTTTTGTTTTTTTTCTTCTAGATTACTGAACACACATTTAAACATAATGTAATGGTCCCAGTTATATACCTCTAAAGAATTAAGCGATAAGAATTAATTGACTCTTATAAGTCAACTTCTGTGTTATTTAAATATGGAATTTATAAACATGTAGTCCAATGTGTAGAAGCTGGAGAGAAAAGTTTTGGCTTCAATTGAAGAAATGTTTAATGTGCAAATATATGATGGTCTGCCTCAGGATAATACTTAATTCATAAGATAATATCAGATGAAATGAAGGCACAGAATATTTGAGAAATTTCATCTTGATTGTGGAAAGAGTGATGCTTCTTTACCTACTAAGAAAGTTCAAGCATCAGCAAATATTTGGATAAAAATATTTGGGGCTCAAGTTACTTTGGAAGAATAGTTTGATTCAAAACTATACAAGTGAAGACAAAAATACCTCTACATAACACCCATACTCCAGGAGTATACTGGTTAATAGTATCCCACAGGGGTATGGGTTGGCAATTCTGAAACTACTGCATGCATGCACCAGAGCTGAAGAAATAAGTAAATATATAGTAGAAAATGAGAACACATTCTCACTGTCAGAAAAAGAAGCTTCTAGGATGCCTGGGTGGCTCAGTGGTTGAGGGTCTGCCTTAGGCTCAGGTCATGATCCCAGGCATCCTGGGATCAAGTCCCACGTCGGGCTCCCTGCATGGAGCCTGCCTCTCCCTCTGCCTGTGTCTCTCATGAATAAATAAATAAAATAAATCTTAAAGAAAAAAAAGAAGCTTCAAACAAGGAAAGAGTGAGTCTTAGAGTGAAACTCATGATGTTGGACTGGAATTAGAGATATCATTAGGAATGCATGTTTTCATTAGCATATACATAGCTAGATGATAGATGTATAGATATAGACATATGGAGAGAAAAGAATTTAGATGCGTATGTAGGCATGGTTACGCATACGTATTTCCAAGTTCTGCTCACCGAGAAGGCCTAGAAGCAGTGATACCCAGTAGCAGTGAGCACACCTTCTACCCAGATATTAGTTTCTAAATATCATTCTCCAGCGGAAGGAACCAGAGTCACTTGGAATAGTGGCCGATTCTAGGACTGGGACAGAGAAAATACAAAATAGTTCTGGAATATTTTGCAGCGCCAAAAATGAAGGAAGTGCTCGAAGAAGGAGGAGGCACATCAAAGGGGCAGGGACAGGGACCTGAAAGAGTTCTCAATGGAGAAAGCGGAAACAATTTAAACAACGAAATAGGTAATTATAGTACTAGATTGATGCCTATAGATAATCAGTAAATGCAGGAGAGCAATAGCTCTTTTTTATTGTTTATTTTTATTTTTATTATTGAAGTATAGTTGACCTACAATGTTATATTAGTTTCAGGTGTACAACATACCTTTTGATTTGACAGTTCTGTACATTACTCAATGCTCCCCACAAGAAACGTAGTTATCCGCTGTCGCTGTACTTCTCATCTCAGTGACCTACTTATTTTATAACTGGAAATGTGCACCTCCTAATCTCCCTCCCCCACTGAATTCTTCAGTAAGAATAGTTCTTTTTTACTGAAGAATTCCATGGGTGCCTGGGTGGCTCAGTGGTTGAGCATCTGCCTTTGGCTCAGGTCGTGATCCTGGGGTCCTGGGATTGAGTCCTGCATCGGGCTCCCTGCAGAAACCCTCCTTCTCCCTCTGCCTGTGTCTCTGCCTCTCTCTGTGCCTCTCATGAATAAATAAATAAAATCTTTTTTTAAAAAAAATAAAAAAAAATCCAATTAATAAATGTGGAAGAAATGAGGATAAGAGAAAATAACCACTAACTAATAATTGTAATGCTAACTAGTAATTGTTGAAAGCAAGATATTCTATAACACAACTGACCAAAATGTTAAGGTCAAAAATGTTAAGATCAAGGAGCACCACCTGGGTGGCTCCGTCAGTTAAGTGTCTGCCTTCAGCTCTGGTGATGATCCCAGGATCCTGGGATCGAGCCCCGTATTGGGCTCCCTGCTCAGTAGGCAGTCTGCCTCTCCCTCTCCCTCTGCCCCTGCTTGTGTGCTCTCTCTCAAGCTCTCTGTCAAATAAAGTCTAAAAAAAAAAAAAAAAAAGTGAAGGTTAAAAGACAAAGAAGGATTTACAAAGTGTTACAGATTGGAGGAGAGCAAGGAGACGTTCCTGCAATGGATCCTGGAACAGAAAAAGGACTTTAGGGGAAAGGTGGGTGAAATTGAAATTAATTCTGTAGGCTAGTTAATAGCAACTCTAATTTCTTGGTTTTGGTAACTGTACTCTGGTTACATAAGTTGTTAACATCAGGGGGAACTGAGTGAAGCCCCATAATATGGGGGAATTTTGGACTATTTTTGCAACTTTTCTATAATTCTAAAATCATTTCAAAATAAAAAGTCCTAAAAGTAAGCATATACAACCACTCCAACATCATCACATCACTTGGAACTTGGTATTTTTCAAGTGAGTATTTGACACAACCCTCTTCATTTAATTATTTATGCTATTTCTTTCCCTTTCTCTTCGATATCACCTGTTTGTGCATCATCATTCACATACATATGAATAGAATCTTTCACTTCTTATACAGCATGCAAGTAAATACAAGAAACAATTGGGGATCCCTGGGTGGCTCAGCGGTTTGGCGCCTGCCTTTGGCCCAGGATGTGATCCTAGAGACCTGGGATCGAGTCCCATGTCAGGCTCCTGACATGGAGCCTGCTTCTCCCTCTGCCTGTGTCTCAGCCTCCCTCTCTCTCTCTGTGTTTTTCATGAATAAATAAATAAAATAAAATCTAAAAAAGAAAGAAACAATTGCTTATCTACAACCAGGGAAAGTGGACCCTTCTATCTACATAGTATATAGTATCTCTGAATTACTTTACTTCTTAGCTTATCAGAGTTATACTTTGGACATGAAGATGGATAGCCTGGGATGTTGTCCAAATGCATCTTTAAAAAGACGAGGTGTTTCATCCCAGTCTATTTTTTAAGTGCAGCAATAGATTTATCTCTTAATTAAGCTCTCTAAAAATCGGCTGCTGCACAGGGCTTCCATTTGGTAATGTGACCATAGAAGGCCATGTAGTTTAAATAAGTAAATTTTATTTAAAATAAATAAATAAATGAATAAATCGTAGAATTTTACAAATAAAAACAATAACGTTTGCATTATATAGTTTAAATAATCATAACACAGGATGAACAAACATATAGTGTGTCAGTTTCTTTGATATGTGATATATGTATTACTTAATTTACTACTAATAATAAAAATTATGAGTTGCTAATCCATATTGTGTGTACTCCATGTGCCAGAGTGCTGAATGCTTTAGAAAAATATAATTAATTTGATCCTCATCACAAATCTGTGCTGGGTAACATTGTCCTTAGAATCACCTGGTGAATTGTTAGTCTCCCAAAGCCAGGCCAGGCCATATAGCAATTTAATTGGAATTTCTAGGTGTGAAGCCCCAAATCAGTTACTTCTGTCAGGCTTTCCCAGGTGGTTGCAATGTACCACTCCGCTTAAGAACTCATGCTCTAGAAACTGATTATTCATAATTTTGCAAGATGCCGTCAAGAAAGAACATGGTTAGGCAAGCTAGGTACATAACATAGAAACTAGAAGTTAACGACACTCCCGCTATTATATGTAAGTTCTAGTTATTAGTAAGATAAAATTTTTTAATCTCAACATTGCAATAAGCAGGCTCTTCTGATGAATAGATTACACATTCTGCGGTAGCGATATTTTTCTATGATCTTTTGTGAATGAAAAATAATTATAACTTAAAAATAATTGAGAAAGAAGAATTACTGAGGATGATAATTATGCAGCTTTTCCCCCCTGGTGTCTTTCATAGCCTGTTTATTCCCCATTTGGCAGTTAGTAAGCAAAATTGCATTATTGTTCTCTTTTACATTTGTTTTCTTTTGAGGAATATATATGAACTATGTTCTCTTTTGCCTAATACGTGGCGTTCTTTTATTACTTTTACGTGTCTATAATATAATCATTAGTTTATATTGTTTTTTAAACATCGATACTCTATTTCTGATCAGTTTAGTGAGACATTGAAATGATTATCTGATTCATTAAAGGAAAAGAGAAAGGACTTTTATCCAAAATTCACTGTATTTAGCCTGGGCATGCACTTGAATTCTGGAAATAAACTCCCTCAAATCTCTGACATATCTAGAGAGAGTAAGCATTCATTCTGCAAATGCCTATGGCAAGTATGTCCTTCATGGTTTTTACTCAGAAAGATATATGTTGATGGAGATAGGAAATGCAAACTCTACTCGTCTTGTTTGGTTGCATAAATTGTCATGATAAGTAAATTTGAAGGAGTTGAAGGGACAACATTCCTGAGCGAGGCTGTGATGCTCTGGACTTGAACAGTGTAACTGTAGGGCCCAAGTGACAAGATAGGATCAAATCTTCCCAGCTCTGCAGGGTACCGAGCATCATCAGGCTTCTTGTGAAGGAACACTGGGATGAAGCATGTCTGGCACCACTGCTGTCTCTAGAAAGACACGGTGATACTGGCAGTAGTGAGTTTCTTTAGGTGAAGGCCTAAAGGGTGGCCACTAGCTAGGAGTCAGGAGAACAGAAGAGGAAGAGAGCTGACGATTAGTTGTGAACATACCCATGATGATTCTTTGTAGCTCGCCAGAAATGATGGGGTGTACTTGGTTTGGGGGATTCCTACATTTGAGTCAGTAGAGGGCTGAGCTGTTATATAAATTGAGCATTAAAATTTAATAAGGAAAGAAAGCCAGTGTGACCTCATTCTAAACTCACAGCCTAGGGAAGCTTAGATATGCAAATCATAGACCTAAAACAAGTCTGATGAATGTACATGGAGATACTGTGTTGATTAAAACCTCCCTCCTCCTAACTTCTGTCCCCTAACTTTGTACCAAATAAAGCAACAGCTGCACAATCCTTGATGGAAGTTTCAGAGGATAAACTCGTTCAAATTTGTTCCTCAAATATTTGTGGGATGGCCATTATTTATAAAGCATCAATCTAGAAAGATGTTACAGAATGGTTACAACATTGTCTATTCTGTAAGAACTCTCCGTGAATAATCCAACAGTGAGATCTCAAGAATGTTCCTTCTGGTTTGACAGAACAATACACTCAATAAACCCCTACGGAGCATTGGGCATTGTGTCTGAGGATGGAAGCTGGTGCCTAGAGATTTAGGACCTGGTGCCCAGAGATTTAGGAGCATGGGAAAACTCAGTCGGCAGTTTGCAATGACCGGACCCCACTTCCACAATGCCAGAGTAATGCACACGCACCCCCTCCCACCACTACTTAAAGACTTCCATCACCCAATGGAGAAAGGCAGGCAAAGGGAGGGAAGTTAACTATTAAGGGCTGTGGACTTAGTAAAAATGATTTACCTAGGAACTAGTGACCTAAATTATATTACTTGAATTTGGCTTAGAAATTACTGAAGCTTCTTTGATTATGCTAGAAAATGATAGATCTGTCCATTCACGCTATGCAGATGTGGCACTTGAGTTGCATTACGGGTACATGTGAGCTACATTTTTGCCTACCCTCGTCTGTGACTGTTCGATTTATTGCGAGTCAGATTACTTCCAAAGCAACCAGTTATTTGATTGAGTTAATCCATTTCTTTTGAACGGATTTGTCTAAACTATTGGGTTATTCAAATGGGATGCATGCAAGTAGAATCCTGCTCAACTGTGAAATTACCCTGAAAATCCAGGCATTAGAATGGGGGTGGGGGAGATGTTGGTCATAGGGTACAGACTTGCATCTAGAAGATGAATAAGTTTTGGAGAGCTAACGAGCAGCGTAGTGATGCTAGTTCACAATACTGCGTTGTATACTTCAAAGTTACCAACAGACTTCATGTTCTTAAATATTCTCACCTGCAAAAAAAAGAAATGATAGTTTTGTGACCTGGTGTTGGCTAACACAACAGGGGTTATCATATTGCAATATAGGAACGTCTCCGATCAACACGTTGCACACTTAAACTTAACCAGAACTATATGTCAGTTATATCTCAAAAAAAGAAAAACAATACAGTCAGGGCCTCTGCAGCTGCTCAGCTGCCTGCAGTAGTGTCCTAACTAGTTTCCCACTTCTCTTTTTGTTTTTTTGTTTTTTTTTGTTTTTTTTTCTAATGTTTTCCACTACTGTTTGCCAGTTTTTTTTTTTTTTTTTAAGATTTTATTTTTTTATTCATAAGAGACACAGGCAGAGGGAGAAGCAGGCTCAATGCAGGGAGCACGACGTGGGACTCGATCCCGGGACTCCAGGATCACGCCCTGGGCTGAAGGCAGGTGCTAAACCACTGGGCCACCCGGGCTGCCCATATTTGCCAGTTTCAAAACCAAACCAAACAAACCTGTGTATGGTATCTACCTGCTTAATCCATAGCCTTCCATCATCTTCTGATCCCAAAGCACTATTTCTACCATAACCCTATCTACTCATAGTAATTATGTGAACAGAGGTATGACCCCTGCCAAAGTCTCCTACCTCATGTTCTAGTCCTCTCTTCGGTGTCCTCTTCCTTATTTCCACTGTGCTGGTTTTATTTAATTTCCTCAACTGGGTACACATTCTTTCCATTTTCAAAGCTTTTTCACAAATTATGCCTTCCAGTGAAAATACTCTGTAAGTGCCCCTCCCTGTCATGTGCCACACTTTGGTCTATTTAATTCATAGCCATCCTTCAGGTCTCAAGTTCCTCACATCACAGGATATAATCTGTTCTCCTGTGTAGACTGCATAGTATTTATCATAGTTCATAATTACACGCTCAAGTGAATCTGTTGGTCAGCAAGTATGTCTATATCTATGTTGCCCACTGGCATATCCTTAATGGTTAGCTGCTTACTCCTAAGATACCCTCAGTAAATATTAGTTGAATGAATGAGTGAATGAATGAATGAACGAGTATGAATAATGGCAGGGAGGGCTTTGCATGGAAAATACACATTGGCATATTAGCAATAATGACAGGCACTGGAGAGAGCTAGGTGGTTTGGTGCATGGCCTTTGGTTCACAACTCAAGTTGACCATGTAATAGATGTGTAACCTTAAGCAAGTTACTTTTTGATTTTTCTGTCTCAATTTCCTCATCCTAACAATAGAGACAAGACTAATTTTCTTATTTATTTATTTATTTATTTATTTATTTATTTATTGGTGTTCAATTTGCCAACATATAGAATAACACCCAGTGCTCAACCCGTCAAGTGCTCCCCTCAGTGCCCTTCACCCAGTCACCCCCACCCCCCACCCACCTCCCTTTCTACTACCCCTTGGTCGTTTCCCAGAGTTAGGAAGACTAATCTTCTACTACATTATGGGGTTATATAGTAGGATTAAATATTGTATATAAAGTGCTTAGCACAAGACTAATTTTCTATGTTATGGAGTTATGTAGTAAGATTGAATATTGTATATAAAGTGCTTAGCTTGCCTAATAAGTGCTCATTAATGAGAATGGCTATTGTCCTTACTTTTGTTTTATTAGGTTTCATTAAGAGCTTGCTTGAGATATAGACATATGTTTCAGCTAGGCTATTTAACTGAGGCCAGCAATTCTAGGGATGAAAACATTCTGCAACAATGCTAACACTCAAATCCCAAGGGGAGGTCTCAACACAGCCCCCACCTAGGGAGGAAGCATCACATAATGGGCTAATGTCCAAATAGAATGCAATTAGTGGAAATGAAATTGGAGGAACAATGATCCTCAGGTTTCTTATATCACCTTTCAGCCAGTGAGATTTTGGAAAAGAAATTCTGGCAATGGAAGACAAGAACCCAATCCCTGGTGATTGGCAAATAGACTCCTACTTACTGTAGAGATGTTAATGCTGTTGAAGAGTGTCACCTTTTCAAGGTCCCTTATGGAAACTTTGTCTTAGTCCTAAAACTCAACAGTTATGCTTTTCTTGGGAACAAATCATGCAAGCAATTTCTTGTTTGCTTTGGCTGCTAGGAAGCTCAGAAGCAAATAGAGGGCTCACAAATAGCAAAGAATGGTATTCAATTAATCAGCCATTGAACATTGAACTTCGAAACCAAACAAGCTACTTCTTTTATTATGTTTGTATGAGTACACATGTATCGCAGATATACATTTTCATTTATTTGTACGATTATTTGATTAATATCAGCCTCCTCTACTAGAGAATCAGTTCTTTGAAGACAGGAAAATTATTTATCTTCTTTAACTCTCTACCCCTTAGTTCCTAGCACAGTTCCTAGGAAATGGTAGATGAGCAAAAATATTTGTCGGGTGAAGAATGCAAGTTCAGAGTAACTTGTGGAATTAGATTGGGTGCTGACCTCAACCGTGGCTTCGTGTCATGTTTTCCTTCTTTAATTTTTCTCACTTTCTTTAAAAAAAAAAATCAGTTTTATTTTCAAAAGTAATACCTGTTCATTGCACAAAATATTATAAAATAGAGAAGAATAAGTGTAAAAATAACTCATAGGGATGCCTGGGTGGCTCAGCGGTTGAACATCTGCCTTCGGCCCAGGGAGTGATCCCAGAGTTCCAGGATTGAGTCCCACATCGGACTTCCTGTGAGCAGCCTGCTTCTCCCTTTGCCTGTGTCTGCCTCTCTCTGTGTGTCTCTCATGGATAAATAAATAAAATCTTTTTAAAAAAGACAAATAATCCCTCTAACTAAAGACAACTTCTAATGAGGGGTGCTATCTTCCAGACCTCTGATTAAATATAAATGATTGTATGTGTGTATGAATTTTTTTATGTCTACAACATGAACTAAACTTATTAATCTGTGTGGTTTAACTTGTTGTTTTATGTGTCCTTTTGAAAAAAACTATAAATCCTTTTTGGAACAAGAATGGCTCTAACTATGTAAACCCTGGGAATTTGGGTAAGCCATTTGGTAAGGGGGTCAGATGCATGATGTAGTAGGTAGGCACTCATCTAGTGGGCCCAGACTCTTTTTGTTCTTCCCACCTAAGCCTTGGGTCAGTCAGTGATCCTGAACTACAATCTAGGGATCAACTAGGCTCAGCCTTTAGGGGCAGCAAGATATAGAAGGGATTCACGCTGTATTTCCTGGGCGAAGTACCATTTCAGGGATGAAGCATTAGGCAACCGATATTAAGAGTACTGGTCACGGGCAGTCTTTCTTCCCTACCTCTCCATCTACCAAATATTGAAATCTTATCATTTTGAAAGTCAGCATAACACTGTGTGGTTTTATTTTTGTGTTTCTGTATACCTTCCTTCTAGGGGAAGCTCTTCCCTCCCCCCCCCGGGGTTTCAGGAATAGGAGCGAGAGAAAAGTGGGGTTGATTAGTTATTTTTCACCTCCATGTGGTACTTATGATTAGACACATGGAAATTGGATGTTTTCCATTTAAAAACTTAACATCAACATTAACACCACCAAAGAGCTGGATTTCCACTTCTTACTAAATGTCATAATATACAGTAAATAAGATTGCTGCAGAAAGTGGGCTTAAAAGTGGTATGGCTATGAATAGCTTAACAGATTCACAGATTGCTCCCCAAACGCAAAGCTTTCTGCAGCGCCTGCTTCTCTAGAATGCCAAGGGACCATTACCAGGGAACTAAATAACTGGAATGTTCTATAGTATTTCAAATCACTTTAATGACCCAAATCTATCTCACCACCACTGCTTTGAATTGATGGCTCAGACATGTTTTAACAGACTTACTTATCTCCTGAATGCAGTGGTGAGTTGGATTCAGCCTTAAGGTAACAGTGCGGTGAAGTCCCCTGGCTACACTGTGACATGGAGCTCTCACTGCAATGTGTGTCTACATGCCAGTCCCTAGCCAGATCCAACCAGAAGGCTTGCCAGGTTTGTTGTGCTGAAACCCAGAAAGCCTAGATTTGTTTCCCTTCCCGTCCAGAAAAATTAAAACGCACATGTGCACACACACAGACACGCGCATACACACAGCTGTGTGCGCACGCACGCACACACGCGTATTGGACTTGTTATCCTGTGCGGTTGCTCTGAGCCAAAGGAATTTTTTCCTTCAGAATGAAAACTTATTAAATCTGTAAGTCAAGTTATTTATAAAGGTTATCTTTTGGAACATATGAATCTCTTAAAAATTAAACTTTTTCATCCCTTCTATGAACATTACAGAGTATATTTAACAGTTAGAAGTGGGCAAACCTTCCAGGTTATTTTCTGAGTAAGGCAGCCCGGATCTGCTGGATGGTGTGCCCTGTAGCTGCACGACAGTGATGAACAGAGAAAAGGACAGAGCTAGGCCTCCAAAGTATAGTAAGGTGGAGAGTGGCTGTGAGGAGTGTGGCTGAAATTAATGCCCCATCAGTAGACTTAGAATTCTAGATTTGAAGTCCAAGAGTTTCTAGGCCAATGATAAGATGTGAAAGGAGGTGTTTCCATGTGGAGCCAGTACGCCTGGTCCAAACTCCTGAGCACGGGAACAAGGTTCTGTGTCACGTGACACCTGTCTACTTCTCCATCATCCCTAACATTTCTTCCCCACCACTGTATGTTCCAAGCATTACCCAAATTTCCTGCTGGGGAGCTGTATGGGTGCAGTTTCTCTCTTCTCAAATATCTTGCACTCCCTCTCTTTATCTAAATAAGCCGAATTTAATCTTCACACTCCGTTACCAGTATCATCTCCTCTAGGAAAGCATCCTTGGCCCCTCTCCCAGCAACCTACTGAATTGCCCTCTCTCTCTAATTCTGGAACAGGCGATTGATACGGGTGCTACTGCCCTCACTTCAGACCGAGAGGGCCTAAATCTTTCTCCACCCCCCAATCCTAGCATAGTAGATATTCGATTACGTGTTTATTTAATTACTGATTAAATGAATATAGTCAAATGGTTAACAGTTTTGTGATTACGGGTGATCAACATATTTGGAGAAAGATCCCCCAGAAACCAACTAGTGCTATCAGGTTTATTAGGTCTATTAGGTCTGCCGTCCAGGGAAAAGAGGTTGACAAGAACCAGTTAGGGCTCCAGCAAAATAGTCCATCCTTCTAAATAGAGCTCTGCTTAGAAGCCTAGCTTTTCAAACTAGTCTAACATACTGAAAGTCACAGAGAAAGCTACAGTTTGGTGAGAAAATGAGTGACCGTGGCATTGACCGAGTCACACTGAACAATTTCAGACACTCCTTGCTGTGGAGTTCAAGCATCCAATGACTCTGAAAAAGGGCAGGGAGGACATTTGCTCACTGGTAGAGCTAAACTTTCAGGCCAGGCTTTGTAACCAAGGAAGAAAAGCAGACAATGGAGGTGAGCGCAGCGCTGAGCAAATCTCAGGGAGAGCCCTGAAGAGAAATTCAGACTAACACGTAGTATCAGCTATGTGAGCTCTACTTTGCTCATCTGAAAAATGGAAATAAAATAGCACTTCACAGCACTGTCGGTCAATACTAAGTAATAGATGTGTAAGTAGTTAGCGTAGTTTCCAGTGCGTAGTAGTCAATAACTGCTATTTTCCTTAATTTCCTTTTCCTCCCTTTATAAAAATCACATCCATATACCTTAAGTACTGGGTTTACTCAGTATTTGACATTTTAAATGTTCAAAACATGGGCTCTTTCATAGTCTCTGGAAGGGAAATGGCATACTTTTTTGAGCATAAAAATTAAGATTTCTCTCAGTGATAGCGACTGTATGAATAAAGGTTGTTTTAGCCTCTTATCATTTCAATACAGTGAAAGCTTAAAGTGAATAATATTTTCAAAGAAAAAATATACTTAGATTTATATTTCCTATGGCCCCTGAGGGAATAACTAGGACTAGTGTGTGGAAGTCACAGAGCAATAGATTTTGAGTTGATATGAGAAAAATCTTTTCTAACAGACAGCAGGCCAATGATGGAATGAGCTATTTTAAGATTTAGCAAGTTCTTAGTCGCTACATGTGCTCGAGAAGCGCCTGTGTGAACACTCCTTGGGGCTGTTGCGGAAGGGTACCTTGCATATTCTCTAAGACGCCTACTTAATCCAACATAATACATATCTCTTAGTATCATTTATTATATATTTGTTCAGGAAACCCTGAGTTTTATTTTTTCCCAAACAGATCTCTCATCCATTAGCCCTTTGAAAGCAACCATTATGTCATATTTATCTTTGCTTGACATTAACAGATGCCCGATAAATGGCTACGAGACGTGTAGACCACCTACACTGTGCATAGCATTATGTTTACTGTCTCAAGAGCATATTTCCTATGTGTTGGGGTAACATAAGCAGATCGAAGATGAGTTGATTCTACCAAACTGCATTATTTCAGCAAAAATTGCTGAAAATGCCTTATGTCCAACAATCTCTAAGTACAAGGACCCAAAGTGCGCTGAGTAATAAGACTTCTAATGGGAGAAACAACCTAAGATGAACTGTTATTTCTCCACTATGCATACGTACAGATGTACGGGTGCTTGTGCATATGTGCACACCCGTGCATGCAGACTAGATATCATCATGGGGCAGACTAGATACATATGTGAGAGACCTCGTATCAGGTAGGAAGAGGACGATAGCCTATTAAGTATATCCTTGCTTTATGATAATAGATTTCTGGTAGTCTGATAGGAAAATGTAAGGCTTCAAAATGCAAAAGGTACTGGGGCCTTTGGCTGGCTCCATTGGTAGAGCATACAATCCTTGATCTCGGGGTTGTGGGTTCAAGTCCTACATTGGGTGTGGAGATTACTTAAAAATAAAGCCTTATGGGATGTCTGGGTGGCTCAGCAGTTTAGCGCCTGCCTTCGGCCCAGGGTGTGATCCCGGACTCCCTGCATGGAGCCTGCTTCTCTCTCTGCCTGTGTCTCTGCCTCTCTCTCTCTCTCTGTCTCTCATGAATGAATAAATAAAATCTTAAAAAAAATAAAAAATACAAATAAAGCCTTTTAAAACAATGCAAAGGGTACCAACCACCCAGGGTCATCTTGTGAGGGCTATTCACTAGAGACATTCTCATCACTTCTTTTCTGGTGTAGTTACTTACAATGCAACACCTATTTTCTTTCCCTCAGTAAGATTTCTGACTATCTGAACCAGGACACCTGTAGAAAGCAATGAATGAAGTTGATTGACACTCACTGTCATTCTTCCAATATCGAGAGAAATAAAAACTAGGTGGAATGAAAATAACTTTATACCTAAAATCTTAGTAGTATAGGCAAACATGCTCACTGTTATTTGCCTGCTGGACTATTTCTGTCCAGTAAGAGAAAAAGGATTATTAGTGAGTCGGAAGAGAGAAGTAAGGTGCCCATCCTTGCTGCTAAGACATAGTCTTTGAAAGTGTTATGCGTCTCTTACAGAAGGATTTCCAGAAGCCTCTCCAAGCATATATTCTTTAAATAATCAAAAGAGTCTGTGGAGACAGTTTCAAACAAAAGGGACACATTCTGAGCATTTTGCTAAGCAAGGACTTGGACTATCTTTGGTGTTTTTTCATTAATTTTTTAATTTAAAAATGGTGAAATAAGCTTTCTTCTATGGAGTCCAAATGAGAACCCAAACCCCCAAAGCTGAGGCGCTTGTTCGGCTTCATCAGCTGCAGAACAGAAGTGAGATTCCTAATATGAATAGAGGCTACGAAACTAATTCACCGTGCAGACCATTGCAAACTGCCTCTGGTGTCAGGGAATAGCCTTTGGTGTCAGGAAATAGCCTTTGAGTTACACATGACTGCGGTGCTTTATTTTTCAATACAATCTAATTTGATATTATAACAGGGCATCCACACATTACCAAAAATTCTCTCAGGGCATGGCTATTCCAAGATTTTTAAGAAATGAACCAGCTGTTAGAAAAGATAGGTGAGGAAAGGAGGAGCAGCTGCCCTTCCGAAGCTGTACATTTCTTTCAGGTAATAGGAGAACAGTGAGATGAAAAGACTGGCCTTTGTGTCTCTTATGTGTCACTCTTTAATTTGTGTAACATAATTTCCTCACAATAACATGAGCCCCCTTCAACTGTATATTCCAGTGTTTTGTCAACTGTATACATCTATAAAATCACACCATTACCAAAGGAGAGACAATTTCCATCACCCCAGAAAGTTCCCTCATGCCCCATTGAATTCAATCTCCCTCATCTCCTGCCCCAGGCAACCGCCAATCTACTTTATCGTACCATAGGTTAGTTTTGTCTCTTCTAGAATTTCACATAAACGCGATTATATAGTATATACTCTTTTGTGTCTGGCTTCTTTCAGCATATTTTTGAGATTTATCAATGTAGCTGCAATACCAGTAGTTCCTTTATCTTTGGTAGCAGTGCTCAACTGTATAGACATACCAAAATTCGTTTATATCTTCATCTGTTAATGGACCTTTGAATTGCTTTCAGTTTTGGTTGTTATTAGCTATGAAGAAGTATTTCCAGGGGCGCCGGACTGGCTCAGTCGTACAGCATGAGACTCTTGATCTTGGGGTTGTGAGTTTGAGCCCCACGTTGGGTGTAGAGATTACTTAAAAATAAAATATTTTTTTAAATAAAATATTTTTTTAAAAAAAAGTATTTTCAAGCCTTTTTTTGGCATACATGTATGTAGATGTATACTATGCTTAATATTGGCTAAGATATGAGGAAACCATCAGGGTATGGTGAATTTATATTGTTATTGCTAATATCAGCACTGTATAATCATTTGGCACCATTAGATATTTAGACTGCTTCCATTTTTTCTTATTCTAAATAAGGTCACAGTGGACAGTTTTCTGTAGAAAGCACTGTCCTCATTTGAGGCTATTATTTTAAGAAAAGTTCCCCAAAGGAGCATTGGATGGGTCAATACATACAAAAATGATAAGGTACTTAATATATATTGCCGAGTTAATTCCTAGGACAGTTGAACCAATTTACATTTGCATTAACAAAATTTTAATATCATTGTAGAAAAAACAAGTTCCATAGAATGCTCTCCAGTGTTTATACTTTTCTGGGTTAAGTCGATGAAAACCTTAATACACTTCCCTAGGAGTAATATATTTACAAGCAAGGCATAGATTAATAACTATATTTAGCGTGTTGCTATAAATTCAGCACTTAGGTTCCTTACATGTTCAGTAGTTTCAGAGGGTACTGATATTGGACTAAGACTACTTTACATATTGTTAATGATGTGGAAATATCGGGGGCTCAATCAATTAAGTGTCTGCCTTCAGTTCAGGTCGTGACCCTCAGGTCGTGGGATCGAGCCTCGCATTGTGCTCCTTGCACCGTGGGGAGCCTGCTTCTCCCTCTCCCTCTGCCTGCTGCTCCCCCTGCTTGTGCTCTCTCTCTCTTTCAGTCAAATAAATAAAATCTTGAAGGAAAAAAAAAAAGAGAAATATCTGAGAGTGATAGCCATGGTTAGGTAATGGGAAATAATGACACTTGGAGAGTGTAAAAGACATTTTATGCAACAGAAAAAAAATTTAATTTAGTTCAATGGCTTTTAAGTATGTCTGATCATAGAGATCACCTGAAGATACTAGCCCAAAGTGTATATTCCCAAACAGCTTCTCTAGAAATTCTGTCTTAGAGGTCTGAGGTGAGCTTTATTTGATGATTATTATATAGAAGTGAGTTTTAGAATCATTGTACGAAATGATAGTAATAAACTTCTTTGACTGTTCAGCATTTCTTTTACATTATTTTCCTTAATCCATACAAAAATTCAATAAAGTAGGCAAACTGGCAATATCTTGTCACAAAGAAAGTAAAGTTCAATTGGCCTAGGTGAGTTATCGAAGATCAAAGTGTTTCAATAGATTTATTGGTTCAATAGATTTAATTGGCTCATCTTTCCCTAAGCTACAGGGGCAGGAAATAATACACAAACTCTAGATATAGCAACACACTCCAGTGAGGACAAAAGAAGCGCCACTACATACCCACTAGAATGTCTTTAAGAGAAGGATAGATGATACCAATTGTTAAAGAGAATCTGGAGAAGCCACAATTCTCATACACAGTTGATCGAGGTATGAATTGATACAAATACTTTGAAAGACAGTGTTTGGCAGTATCTAATAAAGCTGAACACTTGCTTTAAAAAAAAGCTGAGCACTTGTACACACTATAACTCAAAAATTCCATTTCTGGCTACACGTCTAAAATGAAATAAGTGCTGATCATCACTAAAGGCATGTAAAGGAATGTCCGTAGCAGCACCACTTGTCATACCTTTCAAGAAATCAAGACTAGAAAGGATAAATATATTTTGAGATGATCGCACAACGGAATGTTGCCCAGCAAGGAGAGGATACATGACGTAGGATGACCTACCGCACTATGGATGGATCTCACAAGCATGTTGTGCAAGAGTAGCCAGACCCAATAGTACATAATCTTTTCTTCCATTTACCAAAGACATACAAAGCAAACTTAATGCTGTTAGGAATCAAGATATTATTTTGCCTTGAGGAGGGGCAGGAGTGGATAGTGACTGGAAGAGAGCACACAAGGAGTAGCGTAGGTGTGGCCATTTTGTAAAATTTTATCGGTGTGTACCATTGTGATTTTTGTACTTGTTACGCATGCTATAGCTTACTAAAAGGTTGGTTTTTTGTTTTTGTTTTTGTTTTTTTTAAGAATATAGCTTAGCTGGTGTTACTTTGTGGTAGGAGGAGTGCAAAGAATGGACATGGGATGAATGGGGAAAATAAATTTTTTTAAGATTTTATTTATTCGTGAGACACACACACACACACACACACACACACACACATACACACAGAGAGAGGCAGAGACACAGGCAGAGAGAGAAACATGCTCCATGCAGAGAGCCCGACGTGGGACTCGATCCCGGGTCTCCAGGATCACACCCTGGGCCAAAGGCAGTGCTAAACCGCTGAGCCACCCAGGATGCCCAGGAAAATAATTCTTAACTGTACATAAACTTCACATTTCCCCCTGTATTTCCACAGCCTGACAATAGAAAGGTGAGCACAATATTCCTTGAGATCCCACATACTTGCACTACAATTCCTCACTTAAATCCAGTATTCATGTTTCTTTCCATATAGTATTAAATGCGTACTTATCCATACAGCAGCTCTATTGATTTCCAAGCAAACATTTTAAACCTCATTTGCTACTATGCCGATCTTAATTTCTCTTTTCAAGTAGATTTTGGGCTTCATTCATTTTCCAATTTGAGTTGAAATATTTGTTTGATTTTGCAGTGTGAATTGTTCCCCCAATGGGGTACATATCGGTGTTTCATAGAGTGGGCACTTAATGATCCATCCCTCCAAAGGAAAACGGAGATTGATAAATTGTACAGAACAGTGTTTTCATAGAGAAACATTTCAACTTTCATTTTGACCGAGTGAGAGGGAAAAAAAAAAAAAAAACTACAGTTGTTGACCAATCATAGATCTTGTTAGATTTCACGTAATAATAATTTAAATAATAATTTAAAATAAATTAAATAATATTTAATATTTCAAAATAATATTTTGAAAGCACAATTTGGGAAAAACAAATATACTTTTCTACTAAAATATGCTTATTCACCATATTCACTTAGATCAAGAGAGGATATGAGGCAGGAGATTAAATCACCAACCTTCTGGATGGATTCGGGATTCACACTAAAGCACTGCATCATCATTTCATAATCTGTGCAGTTCGATGATATGCGAAATCGTTGTTTCCCTCGTTTTATAGTAAAGAAATTGAAGTAACAGAAGTGGCAATACCGAGGCAATGTGTGTTTGAAACAATATGGACATAATAGCTGTTTGATTTGAAACAAGTCATTGAACTTCCCTGATCTCAGATTCCTCAGAGAAAGTAGAGATAATAATACTTTATAGGGTTGTTGGGAGCATTTAATGAGAAAATTATCCTTAAAGTGCCTTCGTACAGTGCCTGATATATAGCGAAGGGCCCAAAGTAGTGATTCTCTGCCGATCCTTAAATTTAACAGGGGAATAATCGGAATGCTGGGGAAGTTCTAGGCAAAGACAGGAGGCAGTTGAGTGTAAATATTAAATGTTTTGTAGGCAAGGTGCCCACCTGAAATCATGGTTAATCCCAACCTAGAAATTCAATGTCAGACTTACCTACTCTCAGACTCTGCTCTTGCTTTCCTGATAAAAAGTTGGCATGAAAAAAAAAGAAAGAAAAAAAAGTTGGCATGGACATTTTATTGTCTTACAATGACTTATTATTACCAAATATTACTGAATATCAGGGGGATCCCTGGGTGGTTCAGAGGTTTGGCCCCTGTCTTTGGCCCAGGGCGTGATCCTGGAGACCTGGGATCGAGTCCTGCATCGGGCTCCCTGCATGGAGCCTGCTTTTCCCTCTGCCTGCGTCTCTGCCTCTCTCTCTCTCTCTCATGAATGAATAAATAAAATCTTAAAAAAAATATTAGTGAATATCCAGGAAAAACGCGTTACTGCACAAAGACGTAGCAAAAATTAAAATCATTAAGTGCTCAGCTGCTGCACTGTCAGGGAAATAATATAATTTGTGGACTGACCCAAATCATTTCAAAAATAGTTACTAGTATTCTTATTGCACATTTATGTAGGTTATGTTAAGAAACTGCCTGATTTTTTTCGTCAGCAAATTCTTTTTTATTGTTTATAGCACCAGGTCTTTGTATTAATAATATTAAAATGAAAAATTATTAAGTCAAAGATCTTAGAGATTGCAATGTCTGAATAAAATTTACTAAACTGAATATCGATGTGGTAGCCATGTAAACCTTTTGGAAAATTGATTACATTTAATATCTTTGGTTCAGAGTTATCGTACTGATGAATCAACTAGTTTTACCCTTTGTTGCTTCTACTGCTGTTTAAATTAATTCACTTATTCATTATTCATAATGATGCCCCTCACTTATTAACTGGTCTCACTCGACCACATGCTCTGCTACGAACTGAATTCATTAAATTTTTATTTTAATATATTGTAAACCACAAGGAGAAGTTACAATAATTTTACAAAAACTCTTGCTCTACACTGCCAAGATTTACCGATTCTCTATGTTTTCACCCCAGGTGCATGATCATCCCCTCTCCCTCTCCTCTGTGCCTCTGCCACTCACTGTGTCCTTTCCACTCTCAGTGAATCATTTGACACTAAGCTATAGTGTTGTGCTGTTTCGTTGCTGTTTTTTGTTTTTTTTTTTTTTCAGGTCTGCCTGACTTTATTCTTTTTTTTTTTCTCTAATTTAAATTCAGTTTGCCAACATATAGTATAAGATGTAGTGCTCATACATCTCATGCCCTCCTTAATGCCAATCATCCAGTCACCCCATCCCCCGTCCTACCTCCCCTTCTGCAACCCTTTGTTTCCCAGAGTCAAGATTCTCTCATGTGGTTTGTCTATTTCTCAGATTTTTCCCCACTCAGTTTCCTCTCTTTCCCTTATGGTCGCTTTCACTATTTTTTACATTCCCCGTATGAGTGAAACCATATAATGTTTGTCTTTTTCCGACTGACTTATTTCACTCAGCATAATACCCTCCAGGTCCATCCATGTTGGAGCAAATGGTGAGCATTCATCCTTTCTGATGGCTGAGGAATATTCCATCGTATACATAGACCACAGCTTCTTTATCCATTCATCGTCCGATGGACACCGAGGCTCCTTCCACAATCTGGCTATTGTGGACATTGCTGCTGTGACCATTGAGGTGCAGGTGTCCCATCACTTCATTACCACTGTGTCTTTGGGGTAAATACCCTGTAGTGCAATTGCTGGGTCATAGGGTAGCTCTATTTTTAACTTCTTGGGGAACCTCCACACTGTTTTCCAGAGTGGGTGCATCAGCTTGCATTCCCACCAACAGCGTAAGAGGGTTCCCCTTTCTCTGCATCCTCGGCAACATTTGATGTTTCCTGTCTTGTTAATTTTAGCCATTCTCTGAGATGCCTGGGTGGGTCAGCAGTTGAGCATCTGTCTTTGGCTCAGGGCATGATCCCGGGTCCCGGGATCGAGTCCCACATCGGGCTCCCTGTGAGGACCCTGCTTCTCCCTCTGCCTATGTCTCTGCCTCTCTCTCTCTGTCTCTCATGAATAAATAAATAACATCTTAAAAAAAATTTAGCCATTCTCACTGGTGTGAAGTGGTTCTGATTTGCACTGATGACAAGTGATGTGGAACATTTTTTCATGTGCTTGTTGGCCATGTGTAGGTCGGTGGAGAAATGTCTGTTCATATCTTCTGCTCGTTTCTTGACTGGATTGTTTGTTCTCTGGGTGTTGAGTTTGATAAGTTCCTTATAGATCTTGGATACTAGCCCTTTATCTGATATGTCATTTGCAAAAATTTTCTCCCATTCTGTACGTTGCTTTTCAGTTTTACAATTGTAGTTTTTTTATTTGTCTGTCTTTTTTTAAAATTATTTATTTATTTATTTATTCACAACAGACACAGAGAGAGAGAGAGAGGCAGAGACACAGGCAGAGGGAGAAGCAGGCTCCATGCAGGGAGCCCGACGTGGGACTCGATCCCAGATCTCCAGGATCACACCCCGGGCCAAAGGCGGTGCTAAACCACTGGGCCACTGGGGCTGCCCTGTTTGTCTGTCTTTTGTAGATGCTTTTTGTCAATCTGAATTAATTCCCTTCTATTCCTAGTTTGCTGTCAGTTTTAGTCATGAACAGAATTGAATTTAGTCAAATCCTGTTTTTTACATGTATGCAAATGATCAAATGACTTTCTCCTTTATTCTTCTGATACAGTTAATCACATTGGTTGGTTTTTAAATATGAAACCAATTGTGCATTCCTGGAAATGAACTGTACTTGGCCGTAAAATGCTATCAATAGATTTCATGGTTTGATCTTCTTGTGGGTTGTATTTTTTTGGTGGTTTTGGTTTTGGTTTTGTTGTTGTTGTTGTTTAATTTATATTCACATGATGTTGTTTAGTCAGTTCTTTCATGTAATTTATTTTATTTTTTTATTTTTTTGAGTTTTGGTATCAGAGTTATCCTGCCCTTGTAAAATGAGTTGCCAAGTAGTTTCTCTTTATTTTCTGAATGTGTTTGTCTATAATTGGTATTATTTCTCCATTATGTGTTAGAACCCAACAGTGAAACCATGTGGGCCTTTTGTATTCTTTGTGGGAAGGTTTTGAACAAATCACTCTATTTATTTAATAGATGTAGGGGCAGTTAGATTTTTTGTGTCATTTTTAACAATTTTGATAATTTGTGTCTTTCAAGAAATGTTTTCACTTCATCTGAGTTGTTAAAATAATTGGCACAAACTTGTTTATAATATTTCTTTATCATACTTTTGATACATGTAGGATATGTAGTGATATCTCATCATTCACTCTGGATATTAGAAATTTCTGTTTTCTCTCTTTTTTCCCTCAGCCAGTCTGCTAGGGGGCAATCAATTTTATTGATCTTCTCAGGGAAACGAATTTTGACTTTGTTACTTCTTTTTTTCCTTTTTACTTCATTGTACTCTTCCTTCCACTTTGGATTTATGGGATCTACTTTACCTAGATTCATATGATGAAAAGCTACACATTTTTTTTTGTTTCTAATTTAGGCACTCAAATTAATAAATTTCGCTCTAGACATTACTTTAGCTACACACCCATACATTTTAATGCTTTTTTTCTTCTTTTTTTCTGTTAAGCATACTTTGTAATACCTCTTTTGATTTCTTCTTTGAAGAGTTTTGAAGTATATTGTTAATGTGCAGGTATTTGAGGCTTTTCTGGATATTATTATTGATTTTTCACTCTGTTCTTTTGTGGTTAGAGGACATATTCTGTATCATTGGAATTCTTTCAAATAATACAGTCTATCTTGGTGAGTATTCCATGTACACTGGAACTGTGCTCATTCTGCTGTTGTTTGGCAAAGAGTTCTATCGAGGTCAATTTGTCTTAAAGTCTGCTTTGTCTTATATGGATATTATCACTCCAGCTTCGTTGTTCCTATTTTTTGTCTGGTACACCTTTTTTAGTCATTTTCGATTTTATTTTTCCATAGGCTTATTTTTTTTCCACGTTTTTACTTAAATTCCAGTTAGTTAATGGTGTAATATTAGTTCAGGAGTAGAATTTAGTGATTCATCACTTCCATAACAACACCCAGTGCTCATCACAAGTGTCCCCCTTAATCCCCATCACCTATTTAGCCCATCCTCTGCTCACCACCCCTTACAGTAACCATCAGTTTGTTCTCTATAGTTAAGAGAAACTATTTTGTGTTTTTTCTCTCCCCCCCCCTCCATATTCATCTATTTTGCTTCTTAAATTCCACATATAAGTGAAATCTTATGGTAGGTGTCTTTCTCTGGCTTATTTCACTTAGCATATTACTCTGTAGCTCCATCCACAGTATTGCAAATGGCAAGATTCCATTCTTTCTATGAGTAATATTCCATTGTATATATAGATATAGATATAGATATATAGATATATATACCGCATCTTTTTTCATCCATTCATCAGTCAATGGATATTTGGGCTTTTTCCATAATTTGGCTATTATTTATAATCCTGTTATAAACATCAGGTGCATGTATCCCTTGAATCAGTATTTTTATATCCTTTGGGTAAATACCTAGTAGTGCAATTGCTAGATTGTAGGGTAGTTTTATATATATATATATATATATATATATATATATATATATATAATTTTTTTTAAAGATTTTATTTATTTATTCATGAGAGACACAGAGAGAGAGACAGAGACAGAGACACATGCAGGCAGAGAAGTAGGCTCCATGCAGGGACTCCACCCCAGGACTCCAGGATCACATCCTGAGCTGAAGGCAGATGCTTAACCACTGAGCCACTCAGGTGTCCCAAGGTAGTTCTATTTTTTTTAACTTTTTGAGGAACCTCCGTACTATTTTCCACAGTGGCTGCACCAGTTTGCATTCCTGCCAACAGTGTAAGAGGGCTCCCCTCTCTCTGCATCCCCACCAATACCTGTTGTTTCCTGGGTTCTTAATTGTAGCCATCCTGACAGGTATGAAGTAGTATCTCATTGGGTTTTTGGTTTGTATTTCCCTGATTATGAGTGATCTTGAGCATATTTCATGTGTCTTTGTCCATCCGTATATCTTCTTTGGAAAAATGTCTGCTCATGTCTTCTGCCTATTTTTTAACTTGGATTATTAGTTTCATGGGTGTTGAGTTTTATAAGTTGGGAAAACTGGACGGCAACATGCAAAAGAATGAAACTGGACCACTTTCTTACCCTATACACAAAGACAAATTCAAAATGGATGAAAGACCTAAATGTGATACAGGAAACCATTATAATCCTAGAAGAGAACACAGGCAGTAACCTCTTTGACATGAACCGTAGCAACTTCTTACTAGATACGTCTCTTGAGGCAAGGGAAACAAAAGCAAAAATGAACTCTTGGGACTTCATCAAGATAAAAAACTTCTACACAGTGAAGGAAATAATCAGCAAAACCAGAAGGCAATTTAGAGAATGGTAGAAGATATTTGCAAATGACATATTTGAGAAAGGGTTACTGTCCAAAATATATATAGAAATCATTTTAGTTTTAACCTATGGTTTTATATTTAAAGTCTATCACTTAGAAGAAAACATACAGTTGGGTATTATTCTTTTATGTAGTCTGACAACCTGAATTTTAAAGATTTAATTCATTTATTTTAGAAAGAGAGCATGGGGGAGGGCCAGAGGGAGATGGAGAGAGAGAGAATCTCAAGCTGACTCCATGCTGGGCCTGGAGCCTTATGTGGCATTCCATCCCATGACCTGAGCCAAAATCAAGAGTCAGATGCTTAACTGATTGAGCCATCCAGGGGCCTCCTGACAGTCTGAATTTTAATTGGGGTGTTAAGTCCACTTAGACTAAATATATATGGATATGATTAGTCTTTTGTCTACCACTTTGCTGTTTGTTTTCTATGTAACACATATGTTTTTTGTTACTGTCCTGCTTTGTGGGGGGGGCTTAATTAAATATATAAAGTTTTAATGTTTCAGACTTACAAAAATGTTGCAATTATAAAGTTTAACTATGTACACATCATCCCAATTCTCAGATGCTAACATCTTGCAAAACCACAGTACAGTACAGTCATCAAATCAGAAAACGAGCATTGTTGCAAAGCTGTAATAAAATCTACAGAAATGTCTGACTATTATTCAAAGGTCACCAGTTATCCTGCTAGTATCTTTTCTAGTCCAGGATCCAATCCAGGATCAGACATTGCATTTAGTTTTCATGGTTCCTTAGTTTGCTTTATTCTTCAATAGATCCTCAGTCTTTTTGTGTTTAATAACTTTAGCATATTTAAAGACTACCAGCCAGCTATTTTCTGGAAAGCCCTACATTTTGGGTTTCTTCATGATTAAGTTCATCTTACGAATTCTTGGCAGGAGTACCACATAAATGATGTTATATCCTTCTCAGTGCATCATATGAAAAAGCACATGGCATTGATTCATCTCCTTGGTGAGAATGTTAACTTTGGTCATTTGATTAAGGTAGCACCCACTAGGTTTCTCCATCATAAAGTTACTATTTTTAACTTTATGATAGGCCTCTTGAGGCACATGATGTAAGCCTATGTAATTATCCTGTTTTTTTATCATACCTTGTCTACTAATTTTAGCATCCTTTGATGATTCTTACCTGCCTGAAGCAATTAGTACTGTTGCTTGCAAATGATTCCTTTTCTTTTTTTTTTAAAGATTGAGTGACTGATTTTAAAGAGAGAGAGAGAGAGAATGAGAAAGCTAGAGAGGGGAAAGGAAGGAGAGAGAATCTCAAGCAGACCCCAAGCTGACCATAGAGCCTGCCATGAAACTCAGTGTCATGACGCTGAGATCATGACCTGAGCTGAAACCAAACATCAGATGCTTAACCAGCTGCGCCACTCAGGCACCCAGCAAATTGCCATTTTTCTATTTCAATCATTCTTTCTATTTTTATTACTTGGAGGTTATACTGTGAAGAAGAACGTTCCCTTTCCCCCCATTTATTTATTAAATTATTATTCATCACTATAGGAACTTACGGATTTTTTTTTATTTTACGGAGTACAATTTTCTTTTATTGACATAGATGTTATATTAGTTTCAGGTGTATGACGCAGTGACTTGCCGATTCTATATATCATGGATGCAGTGCTCACCATAGCAAGTATAGTTACCATCTGTCACCATACAATGTTATAACAATATTATTGTCTATATTCCTTATTCCATACTTTTTTTCCTATCCTATACTTTTCATTCCTGTGAGCTTTTTTCTTTATTCTTTTCTTTTTCTGTGAAGTTTTTCCCTCTTAGTCTGCTTCTTCCATTTCACCTATCCCCCCCCACCCCCTCTCCTCTAACAATATTGATGGGCCTAGAGGGGATCATGCTAAGTGAAATAAGTCTGAAAGACAAATCCCATATAATGTCACTTACATAAATCTCGAAAAACAAAACAAATTAACAAACATTGTTCTTTACTTTATTGCTTACATTGTTCCAGATTGGACCACTTAGAACCCCTTCAGCTTGATTCTTGTGTCCTTTTCATATGTCCTTATCACTTCGTGTGCACTTCCTTATTATTTGGTACTGCAAGATGTTTCAGGCTCATGTTTTATTTTTCCTGCCCAAGCCCTGGAATCAACCATTTCCCCATGAATCCTTTTTTTTTTTTTTTTGCTAGTCCATGGTAAGTAGAACCCAAGACCTGGTGTTAATTGTGTTCATTGATAGCAGGGTGTCATTTTTAGTAGGCTGTCTCAATAGTCAGAGATATGTATGTATTTATGCATACATCTGCCTATTAATTTCTATATTTCTCTGTATATTCATTAAAAACCATGAGGTCATACTGAAATGACCAACTACTCAAATATCACAGTTCATCTTTTCTTTTCTTTCTTTTCTTTTTTCTTCTTTCGTTTCTTTTTCTTCATTTTCTTTCTTTCTTTCTCTTTTCTTTGAGAAATATTACTCTTCATGCATGATGTTTTTACTTATTTGCTCAGTTCTAGAATACATTTGAAGTAATTTGAAAATTGATAACATCTACTCCTATGAAAAACAAACCTAGGGCTCCTGGCTGGCTCAATCGGTGGAGCCTCTTGATCTTGGAGTTGTTAGTTCAAGTCCCAGATTTGGTGTAGAGACTACCTAAAAGCAAAATCTTCAGGGGGGCCTGGATGGCTCAGTCTGTTCAGCATCTGACTCTTGGTTTCAGTTCAGATCATGTCTTACAGTTGAGATCGAGCACCAGATTGGGCTCTGCGCTCAGTGAGGAGGCGGCTTCAGTTTCTCTCTCTCTCTCTCTCTCTTTCTCTCAAGTTAAAAAAAAAATCTTAAAATAAAATAAAAAAATAAAATCTTTAAAAAGGCCTATTAACTACAGTACAGTGTTTGTGTAAGGCCATTTTTGTCTTTGCTCCTAGAAAAATAGTCATAGCATTCTTTCCCAAAGTTAGGAAGTCCTTCATTGTGGTTGTGAGATTGTCTTATAAGACAGCTATGTTTATTTGATTGTTTGTATTCCAGTTTGGGTCCCAGTCCTCATCTTTGTGGATTTTTAATATTAATGTCATTGTTATTGATTTTAAGAGATATTAACCAAAATCTAATGGTAAGCAGTATATTTAAAAATCATACTTAAGAGAAACTTCACTTCCCATTCTATCTTACCCATTCTAATTATTCCAACATTTTCCATGTTTGACCCACTCTCTTTATATAAATGACCTCATTAGTTTGGGTTTATTCTTCGTGCCTTTCCTTTTGTCAAATGAGTGTGTGTTTGTGAGTGTGTAATTTTCTTTATTCCCTTTCTTACATAAAATATAGCATATTATAGATAATCTGTACTTCATTTTTTAAAATTTTTTTTTTTATTTATTTATGATAGTCACACAGAGAGAGAGAAAGAGGCAGAGACACAGGCAGAGGGAGAAGCAGGCTCCATGCACCGGGAGCCCGATGTGGGATTCGATCCCGGGTCTCCAGGATCGCGCCCTGGGCCAAAGGCAGGCGCCAAACCGCTGCGCCACCCAGGGATCTCTGTACTTCATTTTTATGGATGATATAGTTTCAAAATCACTTATGTCTTTACAGAAGTCATTCTTGTCCTTTTTCTGCAGCTGTATCATATTGAAAAATATGGATTACAATAATTTATCTAATCACTCTTCTCTGTGTGGGAATTCAGGTCACTTTCAATATATTATAATTACAAATAATGCTGACATTTATATCCTTGTGCATATATTTGTTATTCTTGGAGATATATCTTCAGGGTAACTTCCCCAATGTAGAATTGCTATGTCAAATAGAAAGTGTATCTGTACTTTTGTTGGATTTTACCAAATTTTCCTCCCACAGAATTTTATCAGTTCTCATGCTAACTGGCAGTTTTTATAGATCATTTTACTGCAGTGTCACTAACATCATTTGTTGTCATTTTAATAAATTTTTGTCAGTCTGATTGGTGGCAGATTATTTCTTAGCATGGTTTTAATTTGTCCTTCCCCACATGTGAGTGAGAATGGACATCCTCTCACGTGTTTCAGAACCAGTTTTATATCTGCTTTTGCAAATTTTTTTTGTTTGTATCTTTTCTCCATTTTTTTCTGTCAAGATATTAAGGGTAGTTTCCTCTTGATTTTGAGATGTTCACATATATTAGGGATATTGACTCTTTCTATATGACATATGGTGCAAATATTTGTTCCCAGTCTGGCAGTTACTTTCTGAGTTACTTATAGTGAGTGTTTATCTGTTTCCTGAGAAACAGTTTTTTAATATTCACATAGCCAAAGTTATCAATATTTTTTCTTGTTGCTTGGATCTTGAGCCATAGCAACAAGACTTAGATGTATACATAGGATAGACAGAAATTCACCCATGGTTTCTTCCAGTGTTGGTGCCATTCAGCTTTTACATTTAGATACCTAATTTATTTGGAGTGGTGTGTGTGTGTGTGTGTGTGTGTGTGAGGTAGTTATGATTGTATCTTTTCCAAAATCCTCACCATTTTTTTAAAAAGTCCACCTTTGCCCCAGTGTTGAGATGCCACATTAATCACATACTGAATTTCCATATGTAGTAGGATCGGTTTTTGGCATTTCTATTCTCTCACACTCGTCTTTTTATTCATGTGTCATAAAACTCTTTTGTTTTATTTAATGGGACTTTAGAGTATGTTTTAATGTCTGATAGGGCTAGTGCCCCCTTGGAGTTTTGCCTTTTTTGTATTATCCTTGTTCTACTTGCATGATTGTTTTCTATATAGATTTTATTAAATTTGTCTTTCTTATCAACTTCTCAGGCTCCGTTAAAATGTGAATAAATATTCCTATTAGAATCACATTAAATTTATAAGTTAACAGAGATAATGAACATCTTTATGATGTTGATTCTTCCTGTCCAAGAATAGAGCATATTTTTTTAAATATTTTATTTATTTATTCATGAGAGACAGAGAGAGAGAGAGAGAGAGAGAGGCAGAGACGCAGGCAGAGGGAGAAGCAGGCTCCATGCCAGGAGCCCGATGTGGGACTTGATCCCTGGTCTCCAGAATCACGCCCTGGGCTGAAGGCGGCGCTAAACTGCGTAGCCACCCAGGCTGCCCCAAGCATATCTTTCAATGTGTCCAGGTTTACTTATATGTCTTTCAAGTGTTTTAACATTTTCTTCATATAAGTTTTGCACTTCTTATGTACGTTTTATTCCTAAGAAGGTAATCTCTGGTGTAGTTGTAAATGATATTTTCTGTACTGTTATTTCCCCTAACTTGTAATTGTTTTTCTGTATGAAAGCTAACAATTTCTATATATTAATTTTATATCTTGCTATATCGTACTGAATGTTTTTATTGTTTCAATTAGTTTTATCATTGAATCTTTAGAGATTTTTAGATGTGCTATCAGAGCATCTGAAAATTGAGATTGGTTCACTTCTTTACCACTTATTATACCTCAGATTGATTTTTCCTCCCTTGTCGAGTTTCATTGACTAATACCCTCTAGTTCAATGTTAAATAACGACAAAAAATCTGAACAGACAACTTACCAAAAAAACAAATGCAGATAGCAAATAGGCAAATGAAAAGATACTCCACATCACATGTCCTCAGAGACATGCAAGTTAAAACAACAATGGGCCACCACTATACTGGTATTAGAATGGGTGAAATACAAAACACTGACAACACCAAATCCTGAGGAGGATGTGGGGAGCAACAGAATTCTTATTCACTGTTGGTAGGAAAGCAAAAATAGCACAGTCCCATTGGAAGATAGCTTGGAAGTTTCTTACAAAATTAACATACTCTTACCATATGATTCAGCAATCTCATTCCTTGGTATTAACCCAAATGAGTTGAACACTTATACCTACACAAACATCCACACATAATGTTGATAGCAGCTTCACGATTGCCAAAGCAGCCAATGATGGCCAAAACGTGGAAGCAATTAAGGTATCCTTTAATAGGTGAACGGATAAATAAAATGTGGTAAGTCTGTACATTGGAATATTATTCGGTGTTAAATAGAAATGAGTTATCAGGTCATCAAATGACATGGGGGAAACTTAAATGCTTATTACTAAGTAAAAGGTACCAACGTGAAGAGGCTATAGACTAGCACGATTCCATCTGACATTCAGGAAAAGGCGAAAGAGTGGAGACACTAAGATTAGTGATTGCCAGGGGTTTAGGGGAAGAGGGATGAATAGGTGGAGCTCAGGGGATTTTAGGGCAATGGAACTATTTTGTATGCTACAATAATGATGGATCAATGTCATTATGTGGTTGTCTAAATCCAAAGAATATATAACACCAAGAGTGAACCAAAGGCAGAGGGCTGGATGAAGATAAACTCCTGAATGTGTGCCCCGCTCCCCCGCCGTCTATGGGCTAATAGGTGGTCTGATCTTGGGGTCAGATACCCTCCTCTGAAGATCACAACTAGTACGGGGGTCTTCCGATGCTCCTAGAAGGCTGCAAAACCCAATCCTTCTCCTAGTTTCTGGGGCCGGGCCTTGTGTCTGGCCAGTCTGTGACTGCCACTTTGTCAGGGCATAGAAGATTTGTAAATTCATTTTCTACTCTCCATCCTACTTTTGTTTTAGTTATATATCATTAGTCCTTTCTCTTGACGTTTTTCCAGTGTTCACTCTCAGAAAGGACTTATGATGAAAAAATATCCTCATGCTCTTGCATGTGTGAAGCTGTTTTTCTAAAGCCCTGATAATTGAAGGGCAGCTTGAATGAACACAAAATCCTCTATCGCACTTTATTTCACTGTGATTTTTCAAGTTGTTTCTACATTGTTGCCTTGCTTACTATGTTTTTGAGAAGTCTGATACCAGTTTAATTCTTTTGCTCTTATAACTCATTAAAATGTATCCTGCTTAGAAAGACAAATACTGTATGATTTCACTCATATGTGGAATTTAAGAAACAAAACAGATAAATCTATGGGAAGGGGGAAAGAAGAAAGAGGGAAACAAATGGTAAGAGACTCTTAAATACAGAGATGAAACAGGGTTGATGGAGGGCAGTGGGTGGGGGATGGGCTAGATGGGGGATGGGCATTAAAGAGGGCATTTGTGATGAGCACTGGGTGTTGTGTGTAAGGGATAAATCACTAAATTCTACTCTCGAAACCAGTATTACACTAGGTGTTAAATAACTAGAATCTAAATACAAATTTGAAGAAGAAAAAAAGGAAGAAACATAAAACAAAACAAATTAATTTATCTTACTTAGTGTTTCCTTAATTTCTCGAGTCTGTAAGTCGATATTTTTAAAAAGATTTGAGAAATTTCAGCTATTATTTGTTCAATTTTTCTACCTCACTCTCTCCTTTCTTTCTTTCTGGAACTCCAGCTACGTGTGTTTGTGACTTGACATTTTTCCACAAGTCACTGCGGCTCTGTTTATTTCTTTTTAATCACGATTTTTTTCTCTGTCCTGCAAATTGTATAGATTCTATTAATTTCCCTTCAGGTAACTGACTCTCTAATTTCGTGGGCCCAGTGTTCTAGTATGCTCATTCAGTGAATTTCTAATTTTAGATGGCTTTTTTTCAGGTCTCTTTTCTTCCCATTTTTTAAAGTTTTAATTTTGTTATTAATACCTGTTTTCTCTTCACTCATTATGGTAGTATCTTATGCCATATGAAATGCATCTCACTGTGCTAAATGATTAATTCTGCAAGGACTAGTGTGACCCAAGATCCTCTGCCACTTAGGACATATCCATATTGAGTTAATTGAAAGCCCTTGTATCCTAATTATGTCATCTCGAGTATCTTGGTATTGGCGCCTATTAACTTTCTTTTTCTTCACTATTTTCCTATTTCCCGACACAGGAAATAATTTTTAGTTAGAAACTAGGTATTGTTGTTGATACATCGTATACTGTAGAAAATCTTGATTCTGTCCTCTATCTTTGAAGATGACTGATGTCTCTCCTGGGAGATAGTAAAATCCAATTTCTTCCCAGTCTCCCATACAATAGAAAGGATCTGAAACCTCTGATTAGCTCTTTCAGACTTCCAGCTGTTACTTTCTGGTCTCCTTCACTCAAAAGCAGGTCAGGAATTAGGGAGTTTGAGTGAAGCATGTATGTACATTTGGAGGCTCTCTCTCTCTCTCTCTCTCCATTCTGTCCCTCCCTCCCCTAAGATTTCCCTACTCCGTTCAGTGTTACTCTAGCTGCCCCAACCTCCTCTGCTCAAGCTAATATAACCTCAACCTCCTGCTTAACACATGGCCTTCCTATGCAGCATGGATGGAGGATTGCCTTTAGACTGAATACTATACAAATGTGCATCTTACTGCCTTGAGGTCCCTCCATTAAAGGTTGAACTCTTTCCATTTTTCTGTGCTTCTACACACTTTTGTGGGCCTTGTGTGGTAGACAGAACGATCCCCAAAAGGTCCAAATTCTAATCACTGGAACCTGGAATATGGCAAAGGAGAATTAAGGATGCATATGGAATTAAAGTTGTGAATCAGCTGATCCTGAGATGCAGAGATTCTCCTGATTGTCCCAGTGTGACCACAGGGTCCTTGTATAAGTGGAAGAAGAAGGTGGAGGAGACGTAGTTAGAGAGATAGCATTTTTAGAAATACTTGACCAACCATTGCTGGCTTTGAAGACGGTCATGAGTCAGGGAATGCGGGCGCCTTTGGAAGCTGAAAAAGGCGAGGACATATACTCTCCCATAGAACCTCCAGAAAAGAACATTGCCTTCCTGACACCTTGATTTCAGCACAGTGAGATCCGTTTCAGATTTCTGACCTCTAAAAGTGTAAAATAAAAATAGATCCTAGTATTTTAAACAATATCTTACAGTGTTTACAATGATTAATTCTGCAAGGATTGGTGTGATACAAGATCCTCTGCCAGAACTGGAAGTTTGTGGCTTTAAATCTATTATTTCATGTAAGTATTTATAAATTAATCCTTCCTTCCAAAGAATCATGTTTAGTATCATTCAGAATCATATAATTAGTTAATTATTAGCAGAGTTTCTGTTTTCTAATTTTTCTTTTATACCTTAACTTACTCAATTAAGTGAATTTGGTGCCTGTACATTGGTGAGAATTGACCACAGAACTTGCAGACAGAAGTTCCAGTATGTTCTAACACTTAGTTCCCTCTTCTTTACAATGGGAAAATGAATCCTTTCACTTTCTTATTTGTTAGTGAACATGAATGAGATACTGCATGTGAATGTTTTGCAAAGCACTGTGTAAATGTAAGGCATGATTGATGTGGTGAGTTTGTGCCCCATGAGTAAGATGAAGAAGCCATACAAAATGTTGAATGTGGAGAAATACAAAGGGATCGCAGAATTGAATTAATTTTAACAGAAATAAAGACATCTTGGACATTTCACAGTACAAAATATGATTTTTCTCTCTTCAGTCTAAAATCCCAAGCAGTGTAAAATCCAAGCAAAGGCCAAGGATGTCTAACTAGGCAGCAAGGGGTAAAACGTGCCAATCCTAAAATATCAGTGTCTGGGGCAGCCTGGGTGACTCAGTGGTTTAGCGCCTGCCTTAGGCCCAGGGTGCGATCTTGGAGTCCCGGGATCAAGTCCCGTGTCGGGCACCCAGCATGGAGCCTGCTTCTCCCTCTGTCTGTGTCTCTGCCTCTCTCTCTCTCTCTCTCTCTCTCATGAATGAATAAATAAAATCTTAAAAAAAAATCGAGAAAAAATGCTATAATTTCTTTGGAACCATAAAGCTTCATAAATCACACTTCTACAACCCTTTTGTACTACCTTCTTTTCACCTAACTTTTCCTGTAATCTCACCCTATCTTGCTTCGCCTTTTGTTATTCTCGACTTGCATATTCATCGTCAGTATCACTGCCCAACTTTTCTGACTGGATCACTGGAATGCATGTTCCTGATAAGCAAATTACCTTTTCCCTTATACTTTACTGCACTACACTAATATAGATACGTAGACAGATTCAAAAAAAAATTAGAGATGTATGGATATATAGATAGGTTGCTTTTTTAAAGATTTTATTTTTAAGTTAATCTCTCCACCCAGCATGGGGTCCAAACTTACAGCCCCCCCCCCAAAAGTGTACAACTGAGCCAGTCAGGCATCCCTAGATATATTCTATTTATAGATTGAAAATATATTTATATTCTCTATAGAGTTATGTATATTCTAAGTGTATTCTGTACATGTATCCTATATATATTCTATATCTATTCTACAAAGAATGTGTAGAATGCTTCTATCTAGTCATATTTATGCTCATTTATAAAATCTAAATATTCTTTGTGTAAAACATTTTCAGGGAACTTCACTCTTTTTGCTCTACTACCCTTTAGCCTCTGTGATTTAGTTAGGTCAGATATTCTCCAGGACAGCCTTTTTATATTCACTGAAAACTTGACAACTATGTTTATTTTAGAGTTTTACTTACTTTACAACTCTGTCTAGTTCTGTCACTAACAGGCTGGCTAATATCAAACTTGAATGACCCACACCAAAACCTAGTATTTCATTTTCTTTACCTCCTCAACTCCAATGACCCCATTCCGTTCCAGCCATCCACTCCCAAGCTCATAATGTACTTTTGTTGTTGTTGTTGTTACCCATGATATTAGTTTGGATCCTCAAAAAAAGCAGATGCTAATAAGGATTAAATGTGCAAGAGTTTATTAGGAGAAATGCCTGTGTGAATGTAACTAGAGGGGCTGGGGAGGCTGAGAAAGCTGTCAAATTGCTATGCCAGATATGACCTCAACTGGAGGATAGATGGAAAGAAGGTTGGGTGAAGGCGACTTAGACTGCAGTGCGTTCTGTGGAAGGTTTGGCAGAGCCATGGGGTACTCCTTGAACCAAAGTCAGCTAGCACAGGAGCCCCATAATCTTCCCGGAGTGGGTCTGCCTTCATATCTTCCTTAGTATTCAAATACTCGGAGAAGATGATGGAGGTGGGGGGCGGGGTGGTGAGTCTTGGCACCAACACAAGAATAGATCTCGAGTGCAGCAGCTGAGGCCCTTGGTTATTTATGCTCCTTGTAGTAGGAGGTGTGTGAGGTGCATTCTTCTGGCTACCATCATCTACCCCTTAACCCATTCAGCTCTGTGTGTCCACAAGGAGAAGATCCTGCAGAGTTCCTGTGGACATTTCTTTTTGAAGGAGAATTCAGGAGAAGGTAGTTAGTGGGATGGACAATGACCCCAGTCACTGCAGTTGGTCCTGGGACACAACTGCCACTCATCCTCTCCTTCATGCTCTATCCATTCTGAATTCCCCTGGCCTTCGGCTGGTCCTGGTTCTTCTCTGGTGGTGGAACCCAAACCTCAGTGGTATGAGTCCCACTGTCTGAGATTGCTGCTCTTCTTTATTCAGTTACAATGGGGCAATGGAGTACTAGGAGGTACCCACGTGGATCACCTGGGATACACACGTAACTCTTCCCTGTCGTCATTGTGTAAAAGCCTCCCTGCTTCCTCAAGAACACCAGGTTCCATTACCCTTGCCAGGACGGTGACTCATCCTCTCACTTTCTGGTCCCTGGGCACTAGGAGTCCAAAGTGCCATAGAATCAGCTCTGACATGTAATTCATTAGGAACCTTGCTGTGTCCCTTGGAAAAGTGGCCCCACTTTGGGAAACAGGACCTCCAGCCTTGCAGAGCACAGAGTTGAGGGGCCAGTGGGTCATTAAGAGTAAAGGTAATTAGGGCTATTCTTTCTTCCAACCCTAGGTTCCCAAATTCAAGGATCCTTAATATTGGGGGTAGAGCACCATATTGAGGTGTCTGTTTTAACAAATACTCTATACCTTCACAATTTTCCTGTCTATCTTCAGAGTGTTTCTTTTTTTTTTTTAAGATTTTATTATTTATTCATGAAAAAGAGAGAGAGAGAGAGAGAAGCAGAGGGAGAAGCAGGCTCCATGCAGGGAGCCCAACGTGGGACTCGATCCTGGGTCTCCAGGATCACACCCCTGGCTGAAGGCGGCATTAAACCGCTGGGCCACTGGGGCTGCCCCAGAGTGTTTCTTCTTTGCTAATAATTCAGTTGTACCTTTAGAAGGCTGTTCCAGAGTTCTCTGAGACTAACTGTCTCTGCATGGTGTGGTATGTCATATGACTGGTGGACCAGTGGTCATTGGTCTACTCTTTCGTTGGGAGGGATTAGTCTGGTCAGATGCTATGCTGTGTGGGATAGCAGGCCTATAGATCAGGAATTCCATAAGCCCACAGATTGTGGTGCTGGCTGGAGCTCTGCAAGCAGGAAAGGCAAACTCATGCCTTGAATAATTATCTATTCCTGTGGAGGATTAACTACTGGCCCTTCCAGGGTAAGAGAGCCTCAAATAGCCAATGTGGCCACTAGGTGTCTTCAGGGAATACTGCTATACTAGGGGCTCAGTATTGGTCTCTGTTGCTGACAATTTTATTTTATTTTATTTATTTTATTTTATTTTATTTTATTTTATTTTATTTTATTTTATTTTATTTTATTATTATTATTTTGTTGTTGCTGGCAATTTTAATATCGAGAGGCAGCAGTAACAAGATCAGCCTCCTTAAGTTGGAGTCTCTGCCACTGGGCCACACGTAGCTTTCATCTCTGCTACCACAGACACGTTCACGTGCCCATTCTGTCAGTTTTGGAATGCCCAATGATGAAGGCTGACTAAGGGGAACTGGCTGAGTTATTTTGTCAACTTGGTTGTGTAGTGTTTCTTCTAAAGTAAATGCTTTCTGCTGGGTATTGACTTATGACACAAACATGTTCACACTTTGTCCTCTCATGTGCCCAGCCACATGCCTCTACTGCTAAACTCCTTGCCTTGTGTATCTGTCTTTCTTCTTCCAGGTCTCCAAACATTTGGCCAGGCCATTGGTTGCTGCCATGTACCTCAGTCATTACTACGCTCTAGCGGTGGTATTATAAATGGCATGGTAGCTATAATCAGGGTTTACACTTGCTTAATTAAGCCTTTGGTAGTCTATAGTCATTCTCCAGGATCTGTGAAGTTTCTGTAGTGGCCACCTTGGTGAATTCATTGGAGGTATGATATGGACCACTATCTCAGCATCTTTTAGGCCTAAATAATTGCCATAATTTCTACCTCCAATAATATATATATATATATAATTTTTAATTTAATATCTTGTCTGGGGTGGACGGGGAGCATTTTCAGTGATTCCCTACTTGGCCTTCCCCAGTATATTTCTTACTCCAAGCCAAGGACCCAATGTGGGGATTACTTCAAATGTCAATTATATCCATTCTGATTATATACTTTGCATCTGGGTAAATGACTACTGGGCCCGCTGTGAGCCAGACTTTAGGCAGGACTCTATTTATTACTTGATTTTCATGTGGCCTTACCCCACAGGATAGCTGCAATGATTCTTTGGCCTCTGTGTATCAATATCAACGCACATTTTCTGTCTAATAGTTCTTGAAATGTCTGGTTATTCCCATTTTATCAATTACTTGAGTAAATAGCTGTAGGTCTTTTTGGGCAAGGACTGGGGGAATTGTCATGGCATATATTTTCTATGGTGTGCTGAAGTCTCTTCCCCTAGAGATTCAGATTCCTCTTCAGTCAGTGGATTCTAGAACTGAAAATTAGCTCAGGTCTGGGAACTGAAAAAGAGATTGTGACTTTATTTGGGTGACCTCTCTCTGCCTTCTACTTTTCCATTCTTACCTTTTTCTGGTTGTAAATATTAAGCAGCACCCTTGTTGTCTGCCCTTTGTTTTGCCCCCTAGTTACACCCTGCTCTGTTAACAGTCTGTAGCTCGCTGTGGGTCAAACCCTTTCAGTGCTCCTCCAGTCTTATTGGTAATTATGGTAAATGTGGCCTTTCTACTTCTGGTAGTTAAGCACTATCACTTAGCCTCTGTTATATCATGGTTCCATCATCACCATGGCCATTAATGAGTCCAGCTCTGCAAGTGCCTTTCCTAATATTAACCCAACCTTAATGAGGAGAACCACACTGACATTCTTTTTTTTTTTTTTTTTTTTAAGATTTTATTTATTCATGAGAAACACAGAGAGAGAGAGAGAGAGGCAAAACATAGGCAGAGGGAGAAACAGGCTCCATGCAGGGAGCCAGATGTGAGACCTGATCCCAGGACTCCAGGATCGTGCCCTGGGCTGAAGGTAGGTGCTCAACTACTGAGCCACCCAGGCGTCCCCACACTGACGGGGGGGTGATGCTTGTGTCCCTGTCATCAGTACAATCTTGATGACCTTGGTGAATGGTAGATACATTGGCTCCTCTCAGGGAATACAAATCTGTTGTGGAGCTCTGGCTTTAATATATCCATTCCTGGATGTCCACTTCCCTAAGCTTCTTTATTTTCTCTTTTGCTCTTGCAGGGAAATGAATACATGTCTTCTTTGCCATGATTTTTTTTTCAGGGCTTCTAAGAGCCATCCTAACAGCAAGTATGCCCTATTCCATGGAGTCCTTGCTAGGATTAAATCTCATGCCCCAACAAAATTTACAAAGTCAATGAATTCTTGCTTATTCATCCTTACTTCTGAGTCCATCAAGTACCCTCAAAATAGAGTCCATCGAGTATTTCCCCAGTTCCTGTGTTTCTTTAGGTATATAATCTCTTAAATGTCTTATCAGTCCCAGTTTGTCCACAGTCAGATTATACTGGAATTTGGGGCTCCTGGGTGGCTCAGTCAGTTGAGCGTCTGACTTTTGATTTGGGCTTATGTCATGATCTCAGGGTTGTGAGACTGAGCCTCACATTGGGCTACACTCTCAGTGGGGAGTCTTCTTAAATATTCTCTCCATCCCTTTCCCTCTGCTTCTCCCCCCACCCCAACTATCTCTTTCTCTTTCTCAAATAATTAAATAATTCTTTTTTTTAAGATTTTATTTATTTATTCATGAGAGACACACAGAGAGAGGCACAGACATAAGCAGAGGGAGAAGCAGGCTCCCTGTGGGGAGCCTGATGTGGGACTGGATCCCAGGACCCCGGGGTCACGACCTGAGCCGAAGGCAGACACTCAACTGCTGAGCCACCCAGCTGCCCCTAATTAAATAATTCTTAAAAAAAAAAATTATACTGGAATTTGACACTAAGTTATAAGCCTGGTGGCCAGGAGAGTAGATGGGAGAAACTCCAAAGGGGACCAATTGCCTTGGGGGAGAGAAGCTTCTGCAGTCTCTTGAATTACAGAAGTACTAGGCATTATACGGGAAGAGTGGGCCATCTACATAGGCCTAGTACATTTGTGTGTGTGGAGTATGGGAGGGCTGTAGAGTAAGTATGCTCAGGACAGCCATCTAGATGTGTCCTTTCATGTTTTCAGGATACTAGATTTTCCCTATCAGGGTCCTGACCTTCACATAACAGACCTGCTTTGGTGTCTCTGGAGTTCTGCAACTCTCACAATGAGTTGTTCAGCTTGCTGTTTCATTGTGTCTTGGCCTTCTGCTGCAGGTGATGAGGGCCTCTTTTTATCCTACCACTGAGGCCCCCTGGTTCCTGCACTTAGCTATTAACTGCTTGTTAACAGCTCCAAGTCTCTCATTATCTGTATGCAGTATGTCAACACAGCTTAGCATTAACCAGCCAACTCCACCATCTTTGTAGGCACTCTCCTGCTCATATATTCCAAATGCCTGCTTGCTTGCACCTGCTACAGCACCCTCCTTTACTGAGTTATTTTCCAAGGTTACCACAGGCGAAATATTTAACAATTGAACAACTTTTTTGTGACAAGAACTCTTCATGGTACCGAGGAAGGTTGTGTCCTCCTCACCTTTAGTGTGGGGTGAGGTGGGGTAGAGATGGAAGGGTATGTGAACCAGTTAGAAATCCTTATCCTATTCACTCTTGTTTTGGACCATTCTGGGTACCACTTATTTTAGCCTGGGTCCTCTGCTTCTTGGAGAAGACTGAATGTACAAAGATTTTATTAGGGGACTGACTATGAAAGGGAATATGGAGTGAGCTGGGGAAACCGGAAGAGCTATCAAATCTCCTGACAGCCAGGGAAGAAGAGAGAGACAGAAAGTTGGGTGGAAGCAATCTGGACTGTGGTGCACTCTAAAGAACTTTGGGCAAAACCATCAGGACCAACCAAAAGAGATCAACAAAGGCGTCCTTTTTCTCCCAGGAACATGCCCATCTTAGTTTTATTCAGTCATGGGTGGGGAGCAGCATGTGAGAGGTGTGGCCTTGGCACAAACTTTAGGTAGATTTCAGGGCAAAGCAGCAGCTGGGGTCTTTGTTCAATTACATTTCTTATTATAAAAGAAGCCTAAGAAGGACATTTTCATTGTTGCCACACCCAAACATACTCAGTACCCCCAACCTTAAAATCTAAAATGATGAATGATGGTATAATTTGTAGTCCAAGACAGGATGCTTTTGAGAATGAAAGGGGGAGGTCTGTTAGAAATTATACTAGGACTGTCCCAGGCACACTGTATAGTCACAGTATCCTTTGTTTTTAAAATCATTTTCTGTGCATATAGTGTTCTCATTTTCTTATATCTTACCGCTATGATTGTCAAACCTTGCTGATTTCTCCCAATCTATCCAACTCTTTCATGTCTATTTTTTTTTCATGTCCATTTAAAGCTACCAATCAAAATTGTACTTCACGGTCTGTCCAATAAATGATCCCTTTGATTACCACTAAACTCTTTTGTCCTCTTGCCCTTCATCTACAAGCATGCAGAGACATCCTAATTCTGACTCCTTTGAAATGGCTACTGAGCAACGCTGGTCAGAGTCACACTTCAGTGCACATTTGTATCACTACAAATTCATGACCTTCAAAATTATCTCTAACATCAGCATAGCTACTGTTCACCAAGAAAAGCCATTTAGTATGACTCCCCTGTAATTGTTCGATGCTTTCTATAGATATTTTCATGCTGGTAGCCACTAGACTTAATGCTTTTCTTTTCATCCTATAGAAAGTTGCATTTCCTCTGGTGCATTGCTGGCCAGTCCTTGTAGAATTTTATTCCATTACTCATTTCCTATTTTCTATTGTCAACCTCCTCCGTGCTTCCATGCTTCTAAATTTCCCCTTTGTGTATGAACGTGAACATTACTGTGTCTCTTTAACACAAACATTAAGCGAAAATTTCTTTGACTTTGCACCTTTTAACTCCCACAGTTTCATTCTCTTTCTCTTCACAGACATAGTTCTTGCAAGTATCTATGTATACAATTTCCACTCCTTTACCTCCCTTCACATTCAACCCATCTCAATCCAACCCCTTTGCTCCATCATTCCACTGAAATTATTTCACTAAGGTTATTGTGGTAGATTAAATGGTCATAGTTTCTTTTAGCTTCTCCCATCAAGAGGTGACTTTTTCCGATTTCTTTTTTTTTTTTTTTTTTGGAGTCCAATTTGCCATCATATAACATAACACCCACTGCTCATCCCACCAAGTGCCCCCCATCAGTGCCCACCACCCAGTCACCCCAACCCCCTGCCCACCTCCCTTTCCACCACCCCTTGTTCGTTTCCCAGAGTTAGGTGTCTCTCATGTTTTGTCTTTTTCCCCATTTCTGATCAATGCCGGCGATATGATATTTTGACTAATGAAGTGTGGCAGAGGTGACATACTACTTCTGATTTTAGATCTCAAGAGGCCTTGTAGAAACCACGTGGAGAGAACCAAGGCATCCTGGCCAAAGCCTGAAGACCACCAAACCTGTGAGCAAGGCTGTATTATGCAGACCAGCCTCTGTTGGTCTCATAATTGACTGGAGCCAAATAAGTAAACCCAAGCAAGCCCAGCAGAAGAAGCATACATCTGAGCACAGCCCAAATTGGGGCCCCTCAGAACCATGACTTCATAAATGACTGTTACTTTGAGCAATTAGGTTTCAGGGTAATTTTGCTACACGGCAAAATTTAGTTGAAACAAATACCAGTGGTACCACCTGCAAAACATTATGTGTATTATTTAATCTAAATCTTAAAATAGCTCAGAAGTAAGTGCTATTTTCCCTGCTTTTGACAATGAGCTACCAAAGCTCAAAGGAGTAATTTGAATAAGGTACTGCAGCTTCTGTGGGAGAACCAACATCTTTCGTCAAGCATTATATTTGACGAGTCTGAAAATTACAATCATTCATTTTTCTTCAAATTTAACTCTGTTGGCAATCACAGTTGTGAGATGTTAATTCTATGTAATTCTATACTGCTGCTTAATATGTGGATCTTTCAAATAGGTTTTTTTTTTTTTTTTGTCACTTATCAAACCCAGGGGTGAACAAATCTATGCCCATTGAAAATCTAACTTCATTGTCTTAGTAACAGTCTTTGGGCTTCACTTTTTCTTCTAAATATCAATCGTGTTTGAGCGAAATGATTTTGTGATTTGGGGTTTTCTAGAGATGCACAGAATTATTTTTTAAAGATTTTATTTATTTATTCATGTCTCATGTCTGTGTCTGCCTCACAGAGAGAGGCAGAGACACAGGCAGAAGGAGAAGCAGGCTCCATGCAGGAAGCCCAATGCAGGACCTGGTCCCAGGACCCCGGGATCATGCCCTGAGCTGAAGGCAGATGCTCAACCATGGAGCCATCCAGGTGTCCCAAGAGATGCACAAAATTAAATTATATTCTGGTATATACATTTTTTATATCAAATCTATGGTAAATACACTCTGGCTGGAGTATCTAATTGCAAAAATAGTCAAGTTTGTCCATAATACAGATCGAATGTTTAATTTGGGTAGGCAGCTTTGCTTGGTTTTGTTGTTTGTTTTCATTTAGTTTAATAACTATTAGTAAAGATTGCAATACTCATGTAGTCTCTCTAGATTTCACTCTATCGTCTCAACCATTTTTGACATACTTGACTATTCACTTTAATCCAGAATACTGAAGTTTTTGGAATTTATTTGAAGATAAATGATTCCTAATCTAATGAGTGCTCAAGAGTAATGCAATCAATAGATTCAACAATGCCAAGAATACTTAGCAAGAAATGCTGTATTTTCCTTGTTTATTACCATTCAGACTTCAGTCTTGGTCCCCGAAAACAATGTCACTTAGAAAATGGTATAATCAATTATATAAACATAGAAATATAATTATATAAATTATATAATACATCATTTGCCCAGATATCCCTGGGTGTACACTTAAAATGCCCTCTTCTCTATCTTTTTTTTTAAATTTTTAACATTAATTATTCATGAGAGAGAGGCAGAGACACAGGCAGAGGGAGAAGCAGGCTCCTCCATGCAGGGAGCCCGATGTGGGACTCGATCCCGGGACCCCAGGATCACGCCCTGGGCTGAAGGTGGAGCTAAACCGCTGAGCCACCCAGGCTGCCCAAATGCCCTCTCCTCATCTTTCACTTAGCAGAGACCCTCTTAACTTAGAGCCCAGATAGCACCTCTCCTGTGGTACGTAGTCAGCTATGACCACATGTGAGGCACTATTTTAGGTGCCGGAGACAGAAAGGAAAATAAGAAAATTTCACCACATCTTCTTTTTATGAACTTATAGAATATACAGGTGACAAACAAAAAAATATAATACTTTAAGGTAAATGCTACAGAGAAAATAAAATGAGGTGAAAGTCACAGTGAGTACTTCTGTGTGTATGTGCATGTGTGTGCGTGCGTGCGTGTGTGTGGAATTGAAGGAAGGTCATTTAAAAAGTGTGGTTAGGGAATGATTCCTAGAAGAGCTGCCATTTGAACTGAAGCGTGCATGCCAAGAAAAAGCCACTCATCCAGAAAACCTTGCAGTGGACTCATTAAGGCAAAGGAACAGCAATTTGCAAGGCCACAAAGTAAGGATGAGATTGGCTAATTGGAGGAATAGAATGGAGACCAGTGCAGTTGGGGGTAGATGTGTGAGGCAAACAGTGGTAGGATATTTTATTTTATTCTTTTTTAAAGATTTTATTTATTTATTTATTCATGAGAGACAGAGAGAGAAAGTCAGAGACACAGGCAGAAGGAGAAGCAGGCCCCCTGTGGGAAGCCTGATGCGGGACTCGATTCCAGGACCGCGAGATCACAACCTGAGCCAAAGGCAGGCACTCAACCACGGAGATTTTAATAAGAGATCTAGAAAGGAGATTTGGGCTTGTTGAGAGTTTGGATTTTAGTTTATGTGCAAATAAATACCTTTGGAGAATTTAGTGAGGAGAAAGATGTGACTGTATTTACATTGAGAAAATACTATTTGGGGTGCTATGTGGAGAATGGATTGTGGAAACACAAAATGGAAGCACAGGGACCAGTTTAGAGGTTACTTAACAATCAAGTCTTGGGTAGCAATGGAGAGAGTAGTCCACAGATTCGAGGTATTTTGGAGGTACAGAGGATTGGACCAAATGTGACGTTGAGGGAGAGAGAACTCAAGAGTGATTCCCCCTACTGTGATGTCTCCCCATTTATTCAGGTCATCTCTTCAGTCCTTTAGCAAAAAATTTACTTTTCTTCATCTACAATCCTTACACACTTCCTGTCGTATCATTATTTATAAATGTATTTATCTTAGAGCTAGAATTTGATTTTTAAATTTACACGTGTATTACTTTCTACCTCCTTCATTCTTCTTTATTTTGCTTCTGTTATTGTTAACTGGAAATTGTAGTGTGATGTGGAAAGAAGCAGCAAGGGTGAAAGCTCCCGTCTTGTTCTGAAATGAAAGCTAAAATCTGTCACTTTAAGTATGCTTGTTGGAGATTTTTGGTAGATATATTTTATCCATTTGAGGAATATCTAGATTGCTGAGCTTTTATTACAAACATCTGTTTGATTTACAGAATGCCCTTTTCTGCTTTCATTTATATGATCATGTAGTTTTTCTCCTTTAATCTCTTAAAGGTGAATTAGTCGATTTGTTTTATGTTACAGCATCTTTTCATTCCTGAGAAAAACTACTTAGTCATGGCATACATGTTATATACTACTGGATTCAATTTTTAATAAGTTATTTAAGATTTCGCATCTATGCTCATAAGTCTGTAACGTTTCCTTCTGCTACTAACCCTTAGTAGACTTCAAAGCCTTCTAGATTAATAAAATAAGATTTTCGTTCTTATATTTTAATGAAATAAGAATTTTCTTCTTTTAGGTTTAACAGAAACAATTTCAATAAAGATGGATTTTCTGTTCCCTAACTCATATTTTCTAGTTCCTCTTGAGTCATTTTTGATAGTGTATATGTGTTCCATTTCATATTTTCCCCAATTTATTAGTACAGAGCTGTTCATAATATTTTTATTACTTAAAAAACTGTATTATGTTTAATTATGTCTCTTCTCATTCTTAGGATTTTCTCCTGCATACTCTTCAAAAGCAGTTTGTCTGTTTTATTAATTTTCAAAGGACAATTATTTGTGTGTTTAGGCTCTCGCTTATTTGAGATTCATTAATTCCTGCTATTAACTCCCCTCCATTTTTGTGAGTTTCTTCTGTTACTCTTCTAATTTCTAGAATAAAACAACTAACCCATTAATTTTTTATCTTTTTCATTTTATAATGTATGCATTTTTACCTATACTTTTCTCCACTAAGTACTACTTTGGTTGCTTACCAGGAAATTTGATATATCATATTGTCCTTGCCTTTTATTTCTAAGTATTTTATAATTTCCATCATAGTTTCTTATTTGATCCATTTGTGTTTTATTGTTTCCAAAGTATATATTATTTATTATACATAGAAATATTCATTATTGATTTCTTACTTTATTATGCCGTACTCCAGGATTGTGGTCTATATATTTTGGATTCTTTAATATTCATTGAGAATTCCTTTGGGATTATAGACAATAAATTTGTGTTAATATTTCATGGTGCTTGAAAAGAATACATTCTATATAAGTTGTTTACAACAAACTGGATAATTTTTTGGTTTGTTCTCAATATTCCTAGTAATTTTGTATCTTCCTGATTTATCAGTTTCTGAGAGAAGTGAATCAAGACCATACAAGATAACTGTAAATTTTTTCATTTCCAGAGACCCATGGGCAGTCAATCTATGTCTTATTTCTTTGTGAAATAATTTACTTCATGGAAAGAAATTGTATGGGGCTTCATCATTGTGTAAGATATTTCATACGTTCTGTATTATGAGCTAAATTATGTCCCCCCAAAGTATATTTTGAACCTCCAAATCCTAGCATCTCAGAAGGTGAAATCAAACCTACCAACACCTTGATCATGGGCTTCTAGCCTCCAGAACTGTGAGAAAATAAGTTTCTGTAGTCACCCAGTCTGTGGTGTTTTGTTATGACAGTTCTAGCAAACTAATAATACATGCTGGAAGAATGGTCATGCATAGCAAATCCAATTAGAATCTATATTCTTGGCCAAGTCTTGTCCTCTCCACGATGGAAGGGGTACAGTATGATCCACCTAAGACCTATGAATAGGTAGTTCATTAATTCTGAATCACATAAACAAGATTGGTTGCCGTTGCTGGAATATTGGTTAATTAATGGTGGTACTTTGTGTATGCTTAGATGAGGGAAATTTCATGTTCAGGTTACACTTATCCTCTAATCTAACTGGTATTGTGAGATCACAGGAAATTGGATGGGGAAAACATAAATATTCACAAAAATTTTTTGTTATGTCCCAAAGGAGTTCTTCTTTATGTTCCTAGAAGGACAGATGGTCTATTATAAGATTCTACAGAAGTCACAAAGTAGCAGACATTATTCTTATTGGATGACAAGGGACTTGGAAAGAATAAATTTGTTGGATTAAAGACAAGAACGACTGAGATACAGGTATGTAGATGAACATCAGGTAATAGGTCCAGAGCCTCAGAAAATTCTTTTCTAACATGAATGTTCTGCTGGATAGATTGCTCGGATTTCCACCCACTGGGATTTCCATTTTCTATTCTTCAGGGTAATTTCAGAGTGGAACTATAACATCTTGAAGTTCAATTTTGAGTGATGCTGGAATATTGTACAGAAAAGTCTGTGCACCAGGCTCAAATATTTATTTTTAATTCTCAGTGAACTGATTATATAAAATTTCTCATGATACCCCAGGTTCCAGTGAGGGAGAAACATAATTGTACTATAAGTAAAATTAGGAGTGTAAAAAATATAATTATATGAGTTATTTGTGTCTTCAGGGTTTGCCATTTTCACTTGATGACAAAATACTCCTTGGCATGCCCCAGATTATGTTTAGTTAGGGACGCCTAGGTGGCTCAGTAGGCTAAGCATCTGACTTTGGCTCAGGTCATGATCTCAGGATCCTGGGATGGAGCCCTGTATTGGGGTGCCTGCTCAGCAGACAGTCTGCTTCTCCCTCTCCATCTGCCCATTGTGCCCTCCTCATGCTCTCTCAAATAAATAAATGAAACATTAAAAACAAAGATTATGTTTAGTTGTCTCAGCTAATATCTAATTCATGATGAGTACTTGGATGCATGATCACTGCTTCATGATCTTGTTTTCAATATTTACTAGCATCTAATAGCAACTCATCAGTTGTTTTTCCAAAGTTCGTTTTAAAAGATAGTGTGGCTTTGCTCCAAAATTTTAATGGTTTCCAATATAAGTTGTCCTTTTTGAGTTTACCATAGGCTACACAGAGCATGCAAATATACTAGTGACATTTTAAGCATATTTGGATGTGTCATGTTATAATTGCAACTGGAACTAGCTGGAGAGCTTTCTTTTCTCTGGCCCCCATAAAAATCTGGCAGCATAAATATGCACTGTTATCCCCAAAGCATAACGAATCTCATACACTGTTACAGTTTTTTCTTAGGGTCAGAAGATACTTCTCCTTCACCACAAAGGAGATATTCTAACATGCCTTCAGATTAGTGGTTTCCTGGGAATTCTGCTTTATTTTCTTGAGATTTATTTTCTGCAATGTTTGAACATTCTCCTAAGACATCCAAGGAAGCTGCTAGTATCTATTTCCCAGGTTCTCTTAGCAAGATGTTATCAATGTAAGAGACCAAAATGGGTGTCCTGTAAAATTGTGGGGCGGTTAAGTTTCCTTTAAACTAAGCATAACGAGAGAAAATACCATTTGCAGTTCTGATTTGCTCTAGTAGGGAGACCACACCTTGAGCTGTAGCTACAAAACCTCTATTTGATTAACTTTACTGATATCTAATACTATTCTCCAAGACCTTTTGGATTGTTTATTGGCCAAATGAGAGAATTAAATAGTGCTATTATTTGAATCAATAGGCTTAGATCTTTCAAGTCATTCCATGGTGGCAATTTAATCGACAGTTCCCCTAGAGGAATACACTGTTTGATAGGTAGCCCTTATTTGATTCAATAGTCAGGAAGTGAAAATGGAATTATCTCATTTGTTGAAGGTATGTATCTTCAAAAAAAAAAAAAAAAATCAGAAACAAGGAAAAAAAACCAGTATGAGTTTGTTGTTATATGGTCAAGTATGAGCATTTCAGTTGAGAATTCCACTTATCATCTTGACTCCATATGGCCTTGTTTGACTAATAAATTAAAACTGTGTGTAGGTCCTCAGGAGATAGTGTTAGCTTATTGCCCATATATAATCCCCCCAAAGATTTATTCATTATATCTATGATGTAGGACTAATCATATTGTATGAACAAAAAGTAGCTAGCATACTAGAAATCTTGACTTTTATCACTCTGTAAAGAGTGGGAGATATATGCATGAATTTTAAGGACCTAGACATATTAGTAAAAATTTAGATGTTTGCTGGTCAGGGGCATTCAAGTATGTCCTATCTGCTTTGGGCTGAACTGTGTCCCCTACTCTGAATTCATATGTGGAAGCCCTAAACCCTAGGAACTCAGAATATTACTGTGTTTGGAGTTAGGGTCTTAAAAGAAGAGATTAAATTAAAACGAGGCCATTAGGGTAGACAGATGTCCTTATAAGAAGAGAAAGTTTGGATACAGAGTATGTCCACACATAGGAAAGAGTGTCTAAAAACACAACAAAAGGTGACTGTCTATAGGCCAAGGAGAGAGGCCTCAGAAGAAACAGATAAATGAAAACCTCCTGACACTGCTATCTTGTATTTTTAACCTCTAGAACTGCGAGAAAATCAATTTCTATTGTTTATACCATCCACTCTGGTATTTTGTTATGGCATCCCTGGGAAACTAATACACCATCCAAAGTAAGGGACAAATTATTGCACCTTGCACCTTCTACTGACAAAGAAGTATGATGCCTGACAGCTTCTTCGTATTTTCTTAGCAGCATATTTTATACCTAAGAAAACTGCTCCAACCCATATGCCAGGTAACCCTAGAGACAGCTAGCTTTGAGTTGGGCCCAGAGCAGGAAAAGGATGTATATCAGGTCAGGATGTGATACAAATGCAACACCCGTATTGGCATTGTTATTTTGAAGTGTATATATATGTGTGTGTGTGTATTAACTACTCTGTATTTTAACTGTATAATAAAATTATAATACAGACACACACACACAAAAAAAAAAAAACAAATGCAACACCCGCTTGGGATGTATGACCTGGCAGACATATGGCATTGGAGATATTAAAGGTGGCAAAAAGATGCTTTGTGGAGTTTGTTGAAAGAACCAGAGGGAGAATCAGGAAACAGGCCACCAGAGATTCTGACATAAGATCAGAATTTAGTAGCAGGAGTTTCCGTATAACATTGCATACAATCAGAAGACTTACTTTACAGCAAATAAGCAGGAGAGATACTCTCTAAAAGCTGCTGGCCTCTATCAAACATTTATTTATTTTTAAAAATTTTTTTTTCTATCAAACATTTAAAGAAAAGTTAATATCTGTTCTTCTCAAACTATTAAAAAAAAAAACAAAAAGAAAAAAAACCTTCCAATTTCATTCTTTTTTTTTTCCCAATATCATTCTATGAGGCCAACATTACCCTGATACCAAAACCAGATAAAGATACCACAAAAAGAACAATAGGCCAATATCCCTGATGAACATGGATGCAAAAAATCTCAATAATATACTAAACTGAATCCAACAATACATTAAACAAATCATTCACCATGATCAAGTAGGATTTATTCCTGGGTTGCAAGTGTGGTTCAATATTTACAAATCAGTCAATATGATAAACCATATTAATAAAAGAAAAGATAAGAACCATATGAATATTTCAATAGATGCAGAAATTTGACAAAGTATAACATCTATTCATGATAAAAACCTTCACCAAAGTAGGTTTAGAAGAAACACACATCAACATAGTAAAGGCCATAGATGAAGAACCCCCAGCTAATATCCTCAATGGGGAAAAACAGAGCTTTTCCTCTACAGTCAGAAACAAGACAAGGATGTCTATTCTCACCACTTCTATTTAATATAGTACTGGAAGTCCTAGTCAACAGCAATCAGACAACAAAAAGCAATAGAAGGAATTCAAATGGTAAGGAAGAAGTAAAACTTTCACTAGTTGCAAGTGACATGATACTATATATAGAAAACTAGAAAGAGTCCACCAAAAAACTGCTAGAACCAATAAGTAAATTCAGTATAGTCACAGGATACAATATCAATGTACAGAAATCTGTTGCATTTCTATACACCAATAATGAAGTAGTGGAAAGAGAAATCAAGGAATCCATCCCATTTACAATTGCACCAAAACCATAAGATACCTAGGAATAAACCTGACCAATGAGGTGAAAGACCCATACTCTGAAAACTATAAAACACTGATGAAAGAAATGAAGATGACATAAAGAAATGGAAAGATGTTCCATGATTGTGGATCAGAAGAACAAATCTTTTTAAAATGTCTGTACTACCTAAAGGAATCTACACATTTAATGCAAACCTATCAAAATACCAACAGCATTTTTCAAAGAGCTAGAACAAACAATCCTAAAATCTGTATGGAACCACAAAAGACCCTGAATAGCCAAAGCAGTCTTGAAAAAGAAAAGCAAAGCTAGAGGCATCACAATTCCAGACTTCAAGTTACATTACAAAGCTATAGTAATCAAAACAGTATGGTACTCGCACAAAAATAGATGCATAGATCAATGGAACAGAATAGAAAACCAAGAAATAAACTCACAACTATATGGCCAATTAATCTTTGACAAAGGAGGTAAGAAAATAGGGGAAAGACAGTTTCTTCAACAAATGGTGTTGGGAAAACTGGACAGCAACATGCAAAAGAATGAGTGGAACAGGACCACTTTCTTACACCAAACACAAAAATAAACTCAAAATGGACGAAAAACCAAAATGTGACACAGGAAACTGTAAAAATCCTATCTCTAGGATAGGAAGGATCTCTCACAGGAAGTAATCTCTTTGACATTGGCCGTAGCAACTTCCTCCTAGATATATCTCCCAAGGCGAAGGAAACAAAAGCAAAAATAAACTATTCAGACTACATCAAAATAAAAAGCTTTTGTACAGGGAAGGAAACAATCAGAAAAACTAAAAGGCAACCTATAGAAAGGGAGAAGATATTTACAAATGACAAATCTGTTAAAAGGTTAGTATCCAAAATCTATACAGCTTATACAGCTGAACACTCAAAAAGCAAACAATCCAATTAAAAATTGGGCAGAAGATATAGACACTTTTCCAAAGAAGACAGTCAGATGTCCAATAGAAAGATGAAAAGATGCTCAACATCACTCATCATCAGGGAATTGCAAATCAAATCAACAGTGATATATCATCTCACACCTGTCAGAATGGCTAAAATCAACAACAGAAGACACAGCAGGTGTTGACAAGGTTGTGGAGAAAGGGGAATGCTTTTGCACTGTTGGCAGGAAAGCAAACTGGTGCAGACACTGTGGTAAACAGTTTGGAGTTTCCTCAAAAAGTTAAAAATAGAACTAACCAAGATCCAGCACTACTAGGTATTTATCCAAAGAATACAAAAATACTAATTCAAAGGGATACATGCATCCCAATGTGTATAGCAGCATTATCAACAATAGCCAAATTACGGACGTAGCCCAAGTGTCCATCAGTTGATGAATGGATAAAGATGAGATGATGATGATGATGATGTGTGTGTGATGGAATATTACTTAGCCATGAAAAAGAATGAGATCTTGCCATTTGCAATGACATGGACAGAGTTACCGAGTATTATGCTAAGTGAAATATGTCAGTCAGAGAAAGACAGATGCCATATGATTTCACTCATATGTGGAATTTAAGAAATAAAACAAATGAACAATGGGAAAAGAGAGAAAAACAAACCAAGAAACAGACTCTTAACTATAGACTACAAACTGATAGTTACCAGAGGGGAGGTGGGGGTGATGGGTGAAAAAGGTGATGGGGATTAAGGAGTTCACTTGTGAGGAGCACTGGGTTTTGGAAGTTTTGAATCACTATATGGTACACTTGGTACTTATATAACACTGTATGTTAACTAACTGGAATTTAAATAAAATCTTAAAAAATGAATAAAAATAAAACATTGGAAACCTTCTTTATTTTTTATTGTTTTTGTTTTGTTTTGTTTTGTTTTTTACCTCTGAACCTTTTATTGGCCTCCTGCTCCTCAAAGGGTACCCTGTTTTGCTGCCTCAACGCCTCAGAATTTTGGTGTCGTTGGTCTCAGACACCACCTTGCTGTCTACGATCTTGCGGGTGGTGGTCTTCTGGATGGTCTGCAAGGAGTTGCTGCTGTCCAGGGCGTCAGTAAGACTGAAGTCCTCCCCGTCTTCCAACAGGCCATGGTAGGTGGCAATCTCAGCCTCCAGCTTGACCTTGACGTTCAGCAGGACCTCGTACTCCTGGGCCTGGTGCTGCCCCTCTGCCCGGGTCTGGGACAGCTCTGACTCCAGGTGCAGCAGGACCCCGTTGAGCTGCTCCATCTGCATCACGTAGCAGGTCTCGACCTCCCTCAGGCTGTTCTCCAAGCTGGCCTTCAGGTTTCTCATGGAGTCCAGGTTGATCTCCAAGGACTGGGCTGGTCTCAGCTCCGTGAGGGTCATCTCAGCTTCTCCGATCTCAGTGGTCTGTGTGGTGACCATTGTGGTGCTCTCCTCGATCTGCTGAGACCAGTACTTGTCCAGCTCCTCCCGGTTCTTCTGAGCCAGCTCATCATACTGGGCCCGGATATCTGCCATGATCTTGCTGAGGTCCTGAGATTTGGGGGCATCCAACTCCACCGTCAACCCAGAGTTGGCGATTTGGTTTTGTAGACCCTTTACTTCCTCCTCGTGGTTCTTCTTCATGAAGAGCAGCTCCTCCTTGAGAGCCTTGATCTCTGTCTCTAGCTGCAGCCCAGTGACATTGGTGTCGTCAATGACCTTGCAGAGCCCATGGATGTCGCTCTCCACGGACTGGCGCGTGGCCAGCTCCGTCTCATACTTGACTCAGAAATCGTCAGCAGCGAGCCGGGCCTTGTCAATCTGCAGAACGATGCGGGCATTGTCCACAGCACTTGCAAAGATCTGAGCCCTCAGGTCCTTGATGGTCTTGAAGTAATGCCCCCAGTCTCTGACCTGGGGGCCCTTCTTCAGGAGTTCCCGAATTTTCACCTCCAGTCTCTGATTATCAGCCTCCAGGCTCCTCACCCTCTCCAGGTAGGAGGCCAGGTGGTCATTCAGGTCTTACATGGTCTCCTTCTCACCCTGGTGCCCCCTATGCCCGCCAGACCCCCGGCCATCCCCGCTGCCGGGCCCCCTGCGCCTGCATAGACGCTGGCCGCGCTGCTGCTGATGGGCCGGACCCGGTGGCTGGACACCTGCACGGAGCCCAGGGACCGGTAGTTGGAGGAGAAGGTGGAGCGGGCGGTGAAGCTCATGCTGCTCGGAGAGCCAGAGGGCGACTCGGGAGGCCAGAGCTCAGGCTCGGGCCAGGGACCTGGAAACCTTCTTTAAAATACATCTTAAATGCCAATTAGGGATGATACTATTTAAGAATGCGGTGGTATCTTCAGGACACCTTTTATACCTTGAATCAAGGACATTTATATAGTTGTCTGTAGGAAAAATACGTAGGACTGGATACTGTGAAGTTCTTATTATTAATCCAAGTGACTCCACTTGTAAAATACACACATCTGATCCCTACAAATCTGGACTTTGCTGGTTTAAAGGTCTTCGGTTCTAAAGGAGGAATACAAAAAAAAAAAAAATTAAAAAAAAATTAAAAAAAAATAAAGGAGGAATACTTCTGCCAGAGGACACATGAAGAGTAACATTGAGTCATAAGCTGTGACTGCTACCTTGGCACTCCTGTCTCCTTGTGCAAAAGAAACAGCAAACAAGAAGAGGAGTTAAGAACTTGCCATGGATAACTGACCATGATCATCAGAAGGATGTGGGGCTCTTTTACATCATGGGGACAGGGGAATATGTGTGTTTCCAAGTGATCATCCAGGGTCACTCTTGATTACTTGCTTTTCCCGTTGTAATAATAAATTCAGCAATCTAGACCAGAAAATGGAATGGTGACGAAGTGAATTATGGTTTGCATATGTCACCAGGAAAGTCATAAACACCGGCCGAGTTATGATTTTAGAGTGAAAGGAATCTAGAACAAGCGTGGAGGAGGAAATGTGTATCAGCTGTGACCTTGAAACCAATTGGAGCACTGTGAGTGGTTCATCCCACCAACCTTTTCCTATGTTTCCTCCAGGAAGAGAGGTTCACCAGAATCCTGGAGGAACGGCATCTGAAATATATATGAAGTGAATCTAAGCAGCACAAGGGATGGACTATGATGAGCACATAGATGCAATTCCCAGATCCCTCTGAGGGAGGACCTGATGATTTAGCTACTATATCAGCAAACATGCTTTTGTTGTCCATCTCTTCAGAGATTCCTTAGGTTCAGAGATCTGCCTGGCTGAGGAGCATGCCCCTTCACAGGACAGCCCACATTCAATGGCGGATTAATGCAGAAGTATAATGGTACGATCATCTCTTTTTTTTGTAAATTTAAATCAGTTTTATTTCAAAATTTCCAACCTTGATAACTTTTATGGAAAGCATCCAAACACAGGCAGAACTTTGTCAGACAGCATTGCTATGGGTAGCTAACGGGCATTAGAACTTGCACCCTCCTTTGTGACACCCCAGGCTCCCTGGTAAACTCTGCTTCCAAGTACTCCCGTAAACCACACTACAAACTCAGTCTGTGTTCTCCACTGAACAGCTTCAGTTCACGTGAATGGTTCTTTTTTTTTTAATTTTTTAAAATTTATTTATGATAGTCACACACACAGAGAGAGAGGGGCAGAGACATAGGCAGAGGGAGAAGCAGGCTCCATGCACCAGGAGCCGGACGTGGGATTCGATCCCGGGTCTCCAGGATGGCACCCTGGGCCAAAGGCAGGCTCCAATCCACTGCGCCACCCAGGGATCCCAACGTGAATGGTTCTATCATCTTGGCAAAACTAAAGATAATCTGAAGGGCTAGTCTAGCTCTAGAGCTCCTCATGGCCTTGGCTAAGACTGGGCCTGCATCACGGTGTTGATCCTAAAGTCACTCATTAACAAACACCCTGCATATCTATCTCAAAGTCTCCTTCCTGGAGAACACGACCGCTAATACTTGTCTAACCCTAGTGAAAGGAAGCACATTTGGGGAGAGTATTAGGTTTTAGTTGCAAGGGATAAATGACTTCTTTAGGCATGAAAAGCATGCCTGTAAGAACTTCTGAGCATTTGTTGGAGTTATCTCTGTTTTCTGTATCTAACCATGTATCACTGTTGTAATTATTAGTATTTTACTCTTTCCTAATTACTGTGGCAACTTTATCACTTAATTTGCTCCAGCAACAGTTATTATTGAAACTTTCCATTAATCTTTGTGTTTGGTTTATAGCAGTGTGTGTGTGTGTGTGTGTGTGTGTGTGTGTGAAAAAGCGATCAGGTAATAGTCCTGAGTTTTATTACATGCCTTGAGGGAAAATTTTGAGATTTGAGCTTTATCTGATCAGTCAAAAAGAATCATCTTAGACCATCCCATTTAAATTAGTTTCTAGCAGCAGTTACCTGGCCTCCCAGAAGAACTTCACCTTCAGTGGGCTCATTGCCTCAGGATACCTCAAGAAAACTTCTTTAGGTTATTCTATACTCCATGACACAGTCTGCTAGTTTACCATTCTGGAATCTGAATTGGCATCTTACTGGCTTTCGTCTTAGCTCAATAAACTATTACAGATATATTTTCTTGGGTCTTGTTTCTGGAAGTCGTGATATTAAACTATAAAGATTAATCCTAGTTAGAAGAGACTAAAAGTAATTTATTAGAATAAAAGTGTAGTTCAAATATTTGGGAGAAGAGTAGAACAAATTAGCCACAGGAGAAGCAAAAACTATAGCAGCTCTTGAAGATATCAGTAACAGGATATCAGAAACTGTCTTGAAATATTTCCTGAGAATTTCCCCTGGTAGTTCTGAAGTAGGAAATCTAGAATATGACTTAGGAATTCAGGTCTGTTATAGTACATATTTTTAAAGTGTTTCCCACAGTAACTTAGCCCCAACCACCTTCTGCCCCTTTGTGTGTATTCCCAAATTTTAAAAATTTCCAGAGTCCCAAACTAAAAAGCTTCTGCACAGCAAAGGAAACCATCAGCAAAGTGAAAAGGGAACCTACAGAATGGGAGAAAATATTTGCAAATCATATATCTAATACCCAAAATATACAAAGAGTTCATATATCCCAGTAGAATGTAACAAAACAAAAATCCCCACCAACCTGATTAAAAAATGTGTAGAGCATCTGATTAGAAATTTTTCCAAAGAAGGTGCACAAAAGTCCATCAGGTACATGAAAAGGTGCTCAGTATCACTAGTCATCAGGGAAATGCAAAAGAAAACCACAGTGTAATATTCTCATACCTTATAGAGTGGTTATTCTTAAAAAGACAAGAAACAACAAGCGTTGGTGAGGATGTGGAGAAAAGGGAACGCCTGTGCACTGTTGGGGGAATGTAAACTGGTGCAGCCACTATGGAAAACAGTATAGAAGTTCCTAAAAAAAAAAAAAAAAAAAAAAAAACCTGAACATAGAACTACCATGTGATTTAATAATTCTGTTTCTGTTTCTGGATATTTATACAAAGGAAATGAAAACACTAACTAAAAAACATATCTGCACCTCTGTGTTCTTTGCAGCATAATTTGCAATAGCTAATACATGGAAATAACCTAAAGGTCCATTGATGGATGAATAGGTAAAGAAAATGTCCGATATAGATAGACAGATACATATATCTTTCCATAAGAAAGAAGGAAATACTGCCACTTGTGACAACATGGGTAGACTTTGAGGCCATTATGCTAAGTGATATAGGTCAGGCAAAGAAAGACAAATACTATATGATTTCACTTATATGTGGAATCTAAAAGAAGAAGAAGGAAAAGGAAGAGGAGAAGGACGAGAAGAACCTCGTGGATACAGAGTGGTTTGGTGTTTTGCCAGAGGCAGGAGGTCAGAGATGAAGAAAATGGGTAAAGCCAGTCAAAAGGTACCAACTTCCAGTTATAAAATAAATAAGTCCTGTGTAACATACAGCACGGATGCTATAGTTAATCATACTGTATCACATATTTAAAAGTGCTAAGATAGTGAATCTTAAAAGTTGTTACCACAAGAAAAAAAATTGTAATGATGTGTGGTGATGGATGTTAACTAGACTTATTGTGGTGATCGTTTCGTGAGCTTTACATTTAATGAGTCCTCATGTTATATACATGAAACTAATATAATGGTATATGTCAACTATATCTCAATAAAACAAAAAGATTTAAGCAAGGCGAAACAAAGAGAAATCAATAGAGAAAATCAACAAACCAAAAGTGGATCTTTGAAAAGATCAATAAAATCAACAAGTCTCTATCAGGCTAAGAACAAATGAGAGAGTATGCTAACTACTGATACCAGAAATGAAAGAGGGGCTATCAGTACAGATGCTGTGAATTAAAGGATAATAAAGTAATTTTATAAACAATCCTATGCCCACAAATTTGATAACCTATATGAAATGGACAAATACACAGTCAAAAAAAAAAAGAAAGAAATACACAGTCCACCAAAACTCACACAACAATAAATAGATGATCTGAATAGGCCTGTGTCTATTCAAAAAAAATTGAATCAATAACTAATGCTCTTTCCAGACAGAAAGCACCAGGACCTGATAGGTTCACTTGTAAATACTGCTAAACAATTAAGAAATAAGTTATCCCAATTCTCTATAATCCTTTCAGGGGATAAAAGCTGAGAGAATACTTTCTACATCATGTTATGAGGCCAACATTACCTTAATACCAAAAATCAGACAAAGACACAACAAAAACAGAAAAGCATAGACAAATATTTCTCATAGACATACAAAAATCCTCAACAAAGTATTAGCATATTGAACCCAACAATGGATAAATAGCATTATACACTCTAACCAAAGGGGATTTATAGCAGATATTCAAATCTGGTTCAGCATTTGAAAATTAGTTAATCTAATCCATCACATCAACAGGCTTAAAAATAAAATGTATGTGGCTATATCAACAGATGTATAAAAAACCCTTGAAGGGATCCTATGTGGCTCAGTTGGTTAAGCATCTGACTCTTGAGCTCAGCTCAGGTCTTAATCGCAGGGTCGTGAGTTTAAGCCCTGAATTCAGCTCCACATGGAGTCTACTTTAAAAAAACAAACAAACAAACAAACAAACAAAAAAACACTTGGAAAAATCCAGTACTCATTCATGAAAAAACTCTCAGTCAAATAGGAATAGAAGGGAATGCTCTCAACTTGACAAAGAATAGCTACAAAAAAACTACAGCTAATATTACACTTACTGGTGAGAAGCTCATAGCTTTCTCACTAAGATCAGGTAAAAAGCTGAAGAGTCCCTTCTTGCCACTCCTTTTTCAAAATAGTACTGGAAGTTCTAGCTAATGCAACACAGACACAGGCACAAACACAGACACAGATACACAAAGGAAATAAATGATAAGATTGGGAAGGAAGAAATAAAATTGTTTTTCTTTGCAGATGACATGATCATCTATGTAGGAAATCTAAAAGAATCAACCAAAAACTCCTGGAAATAATAAGTGAAATTGCAGGATACAAGGTTAAAACATACAAGTTAATTGCTTTCCTGTAAACCTGCAATGACCAAGAGGAATTTGGAAATGAGTGGGAAAAATTAGAGAGGGTGACAAAACATGAGAGACTCCTAACTCTGGGAAATGAACAAGGGGTAGTGGAAGGGGAGTTGGGCGGGGGGATGGGGTGACTGGGTGATGGGCACTGAGGGCGGCACTTGACGGGATGAGCACTGGGTGTTATACTATATGTTGGCAAATCAAACTCCAATAAAAACATAAATAAATAAATAAATAAATAAATAAATAAATAAATAAATAATAAAATGTGTGTTTCCACACATACTTTGAAAAGTGAAAGAAAAAATGGAATTGAAAACAGTACAATTTACATTTGCACCAAAACAAAATACCTCAGTATAAATTTAACAGAATACGTCCAAGACTTCTATGAGGAAAATTACACAACTCTGATGAAAGGGATCAGCATAAAAACTAAATAAATGGAAAGAAATGCCATGTTTACGGACAGGGAGACCCAACATTGTCATGACGTCAATTCTTCCTAACTAGGTCTATACATTCAAGTGCAGTTAGTGAGCAAAATCCCAGTATGTTATTTTGTATATATCAACAAACTGTAACATTTTTATGAAGAGACAGAAGACCCAACATAGCCAACACGATATTGAAAGAGAATAGCAAATTTGGAGGACTCAATCTACGCAACTTCAAGACTTCAAGACTTAGTAGAATAGGTGATGGGGATTAAAGAGGGCATTTGTTTTGATGAACACCTAGTGTTGTATATAAGTATAGAATCAGTATATTGTACACCGGACTCTAATATTACACTGTATTAAACTAACTGGAATTTAAATATAAACTTGGAAGGAAAAAAAAGAAGTGCATTAAAAAAAGACTTACTCTACAGCTATGGTAATCAAGACAGAGTTGTACTGGTGACAATAGAGTCCAGACATAGACCCTCATAAATCTAATCAACTGATTTTTTTCACAATTTTTCACATTGTGATTTTTCACAATGGAGCAAAGACAACACGATAGAGCAAAGGTAGTCTTATCAACAAACGGTGAGGGGACAACTGGACATCGATACGCAAAAAAATTGAACCTGGGCACATACCTTACACTTCTCACAAAAATTAGCTCAAAATGGATCACACTTCTAAATGGCAAATGCGAAATATATAACTTCTAGAAGATAATATAGGACAAAACCTAGACGACCTTGAGGATGGCAATGACATTTTAGACACAGTATCAAAGATATGACCTAGGAGAGAAATAATTGGAAAGCTGTATTTTATTAAAATTAAAAACTTCATCCTAACTCTGGGAAACGAACTAGGGGTGGTAGAAGGGGAGGTGGGCGGGGCGTGGGGGTGACTGGGTGACGGGCACTGAGGTGGGCACTTGATGGGATGAGCACTGGGTGTTGTTCTGTATGTTGGCAAATTAAACACCAATAAAAAATAAATTTATAAAATAAAAAAATTAAAAACTTCTGCTCTCTCAAAGACTGTGTCAAGAACATGAGAAGACAAGCTACAGACTGGGAAAAATTTGCGAAAGACACATCTGATGAGGGACTATTATCCGAAATATGCAAAGAAATCTTAAAACTGAATAGTAAGAAAATGAACAACCCAATTGAAAAATAAGCAGAAAATTAGAAGACACTTCATCAGAGATATACAGATGGTAAATAAGCATATAAAAAGATGTTCCACATATGTCATCAAAAAAAGTAAATTAAAACAATGAGCTACCACTACACACCTATCGAAATGGCTCAAGTCCAGAGCACTGACGACACCAAGTGCTGGTGAGGATGTGAAGCAAGGGGAGCTTTCTATCATTGCTGGTGGGATGGCAAAATGGGGCAGCCACCTTGGAAGACATTCTGGTGATTTCTGATAAAATTAAGCATACATTTATCATATAATCCAGCAATCATGCTCCCTATTTTTTGCCCAAAGGATTTTAAACCTTATGTCCACACGAAAACCTGCATACAGATGTTTCTAAGAGTTTTATTCTATTTGCCAAAACTTAGAAGCCACGTTTTGTCCTTCAGTAAGTGAATGAATAAAATGTGATACATCCAGAAAATGGAATATTATTCAGTGCTAAAAAGAAATGAGCTATGAAGCCATGAAAAGACATGAAGGAAGCTTAACTGTGTTATTACTAAGTGAAAGAAACTTAAAAAAAAAAAAACTAAAAAAAAAGAAAAAAGAAACTAATTTGAAAAGGCTACGTACTGTATGACTCCAACTATATGACATTCTGGAAAATACAAAACTATGAAGAGAGCAAAAATGATCAATAGCTGCTTGGGATGGGGGAGGATGGATAGAGCACAGAGGATTTTTAACGTAGTGAAAATACTTTTTAGGATACCATAATGATGGATACATGTTATATATTTGTCCAAACCCACAGAATGGACAATATGAAGAGTGAACCCTAATGGAAACTATGGACTGTGGGTGACTGTGGTCTGTCAATGTAGTTCATCGGTTGTAACAAATGTACCACTCTGGTGGGGGATGATGATAATGAGGCTATGCATATGTTGGGGGGGCAGGGGTCATATGGGAAATCTTTGTACTTTCCCCTCAATTTTTAATGAACCAAAAGTTGCTCTAAAAATACAGTTAAAAATAATAAAAAGCACGTGTCCATATATATCAGGCAGTGATTAAATAAGATATGTTATAGACCTGGTATGGAATGTTGAGGACTCCTGAAAAAGAATGTGTCAGGGGTGCCTGCCTGGTTCAGTGAGCAGAGCATGCGACTCTGGATCTCAAATTCGGGCCTGGCACTGGGCATAGAGTTTACTTAGAAAAATATATCAGTGCTAGATATATAGACACATGCAGGAATAACCATGTTATAGTCAAGCCAAAAAAACAAAAAATGAGGGCTAGTTTGTATAGTATCTTCATAAAACACACTAAGCAGATGAAAAGAACATACCTAAGAGTTTATAACATTTGTTACCACAGCCATGCAGGATTAGAATGGTTAGTGATATAATTAACTTTTTTATGCATCACTATATTCTTTATTTTATTTATTTATTTTTAAAGATTTATTTATTCATGAGAGAGGCAGAGACATAGGCAGAGGGAGAAGTAGGCTCCTCTCAGGGAGCCTGATGCAGGACTCAACCCCGGATCCCAGGATCATGCCCTGAGCCAAAGGCAGATGTTCAACCACTGACCCACCCAGGCGTCCCTATTTTATTTTAATAATCACGCAAGACTTGTTTTTCACAGTGAGAATACCTTTGTTTTTATGACTATATTAACAATGCACATAATGAGTAAAGCCAAATATCACCAAAAATACAATTAAGAATGTAAAAGTCATCTGAAATCGTAGCACCCTGAGAAAATAAGCATTAACATTGTGGTAGTGACTAATTTGTAAAGGCACAAACACATGAGCACAATTTTCCCTTAATGGAACAATGTAGGTTTTAAAAAATCTAAATTAGGTGCTTAAAAAAGAGTCTTTTAGTTGGGTGGGTAGTTCTAGATATAGAATCCTATTACAAACCAGAGAAAGAGACAGGAGAGAATTTCATCTTTCAGTTATCAATATTTATAACAGTCCTTTTTTATTTGAGCTATTATTGCATTCCCTCTAGAATCTCCAAAATAATGTCAAATTATAATATTCTCAGCAGGGATTTCTGTCATGTTTTCTATCTTAATGGAACTGAATTTTGCATTTTACATTCTAGGATGACAGGATTTTTGGGGGGTGACTTATCGTTATTCTTTTAATAGGTTTATTTATATTTTATCTAGATATTTTATGAGAATATCTGCTGAATATATCTCATATTTTTGCAAGGATTAGTTATCGATTTAATAAATTATTTTATTTCCTGATTGTATCAGTCGGTGTTCTCTAGAGAAACAGAGCCAATAGGGGCTATGCCTATATACCCATTTATATGCATATATGGGTATATATTGTATATGTGTGTGTATGTAAATATCTATATCTATCCACCTATATATATAGAGAAAGATTTATTATAAGAAATTGGCTCATATAATTATGAAAGCTGAAAAATCCGAAGATCTGCAGTCAGACAACTGGAGACTCAGGAGAGCTGATGGTGTAGTTTCAGTCTGATTCTGAAGGCCAGAGTCCAGGGAGAGCTGATAAATAAGTTGTAGTCTAAAAGCCAGCAGACTGGAGATACAAGAAGGGCTGATGTTTTAGTTTGAGTCTGAAGACTAGGAAAAAAGACCAATGTTCCAGCTCAGGGCAGTCTGGTAGTAGGAGTTTCCCCTTAATTGAGGAAGGGAGAGTCTTTTTATTCTATTCAGGCTTTCAATTGATTGGATGAGGGCCACCCACATTAGGGAGGGCAATCTTTTACTCAGTCCTTTACTGAGTCTTTTTTTTTTTTTATGATTTTATTGATTTATTCATGAGAGAGAGAGAGGCACAGAGACACAGGCAGAGGGAGAAGCAGGCTCCATGCAGGGAACCCGATGTGGGACTTGATCCCGGGTCTCCAGGATCACGCCCTGGGCTGAAGGCAGGTGCTAAGACACCCAGGCGGCCCTACTGAGTCTTTTAATTGAAAGTTAATCTTATGCAAAAACACCCTCACAGATACACCTAAAGTTATTTTTGAACACTTATCTGGGCACCCCATTGCCCTGTCAATTTTACAAAGAAAATTAACCATCACAAATCCATTCCTTGTCAACTCGGCACCCAATCACATCTCTTTAAACCATAGTAACCTGAAAGACACTAAGGAGGTCATGATTTTCTTGTGTACAGCTGAAAATGCACTACACTTTCTCTAGAAGAGGATGTAAAGTCTTTGATGTTTACTCTGCTTGATAGCCCATAACTTATGTACTATGATGTAAAATTAATAATACTTAAATGTAATAATATAAAGTCAGCACATCTACTGTTACATGAAAAGTAACAGGGAAGGAAAGAAAGATTTGACATATAGATAGATATAGATATAGAAACACACACAAACGTTCTTAACAGAATAAGGGGGGGGATATTCATGACAGTTCCAGTCCCCATTTCTGTAAGTGGTAATTTGGTCATAGCTGGTATTTACAACTACCTTCATCCACTACCCATTCCATATTGCCTTTGCCTTCAGCAAACACCTCAGCTGGTTATGGATCTTTGCCTGGTGGGTTGACCCAAATCTTTTTTTTTTTTTTTTTGACCCAAATCTTTATTCCCGAAGGGTCTCTGCCATGAACAGTTTTGTCAGGATTACATGATTGTAGTTATCCATTGACTAATCATGGGGCATGGTAATTCTAAGGGATGCCCTAAAGAACCTCGTGTATTCCAGACATGGTCTTCCTTTCCTCCATTGTGAAGTTGTAGTCCTATTTCCCTTGGGAAACAAGAACAGTCACTCCAGCCAGCACAGGAACTTCCTTCTTTGCCTGTTGACTCAAAGGTACGAGGAGTCCAAAGTTGCCCAGCAGCAATCTTAAGTTCCAAGTCCATGAAATCATTGTTGTGGCTCCTTATGGAAGCATTCCTCCCTTTGGAGCCAAGATCTCTAGGCCAGTAGACCATAAGGTCATGGGAACAGGAAGCAAAAATTTTACTAATGGGTCCTTAAAAATAATAGTGGTACCACTCCCATTTCCACCCCTTATTTTTTTTTTTAATTCTTTAATGAATCCTAACTATGGGAGAAACAGCATCATGTATTGGCTGTTGATTCAGAGTATATGCAGGCTTTTGCAGAACCTTGTCCAGCCATGCACCAGTTAGGTATTGCCACCTAACTAGTATTGTAACTCGGTCTTCAGAAAGCCATTCCATTATTCTACGAAGCCAACTGTTTCAGAATGGTGGGGGACGTGGTATGACCATTGAAGTCCATGAACATGGGCCCATTGCTGCATTTCATTTTCTACTAAGTAAATTCCTTGATCTGAAGTAATGCTGCTTTGAATACCATGACAGTGGATAAAACACTCTATCAGGCCATGTGGTAGTTTTGGCTGAAGCATTGCATACCAAGAAGGCAAATCCACGTGCAGAATTAAGTGTCTCTTTCCAGTGAGAGCGAAATACTGGCTCTTCCATGATGGAAGTGGTTTGATGCAATCAACCTGCTACCAGTAAATGGCTAATCCTCCTGGGGAATGGTGCCGTATCAGGGACTCACTGTTGGTCTCTTGCTGGCAGAATGGGCACTCTGCAGTGGTGAGTGGAAGTCCATGCTGCTGATGTCATGTAAAACCTCCATCCCTGTGAACATAGCCATTTTGTTCATGAGCCCATTGGATGATGATGGAGATGGCTGCAAAGCAGGTCATCCTATTCACTTGATTATTAAAATTCTCCTCTGCTGAGTTCACCCTTTGGTGAGTTTTCTACATAGAACACAAATATCTTCACACACAAGCCCCCCAAACCCTGCCATTCAGAGAGGTCTATCCGTATACTTCCTCAGATTTGCTTGTCACCGATTTTTCAGTCATGTTCATTCCAAGTTCCTGACCATCTAGCCAAATGCTTGGCCACCGATCATGAATCCATATAAAATCATACATCTGGCTGTTTCTCTTTTCAGACAGTTATGCCCACTGAGTGGATTTCCTGTCACCACTTCCTTCAGGGATGTCCCAGAAATGGGCTGTATCTGTCCACTTTCAGGTGTTGCTTACATATCATGCAGAATCATCTAGAAACCAGACTCAAGTCTTCCCTTCTTCGGTCATCTAATTGTAAGAGACTTTTCATGAGGCTATAGGTGTAGGCTAAGAGAGAGAAGGTAGTATAATAAGAGTAGGGACCATGGTTATTTGGGCCACTTTGTGTAACTTACTTGTACCTTCAGGGGTTTCTTGAGCCCAGTCACATATATACTGATTCCATTTGATGATGGAGTGCTACTGTTCATACCTGACTTCATGGCTTAGTGGGTCACTAACAGCAGTTCACGATGGGCAGCTCAGGTTGCATGGTAACTTGGTGACATATTGTTAAACAGTTTCTACTAAGGCCCACAACAGTAGGCCAAGAACTATTTCTCAACAGTGGAGTAGTTTTATACTACTTTCGAGGATGGTAAAGCTTTCCTCGAAATCCCAAGGGCCTGCAGATTTACCTCTAGGGGCCTGCCAAATGCTGCAAACAGCATCCTTATCTTCCACTGTTACTTAAGCACCATTGGATCTGCTGGATCATATAGCCCAAGAGGCAGAGTAACTTGCATAGCAGCCTGGACCTATTGCAGAGCCTTCTTTTGTTCCAGGCCCCATTCAAAACTAGTACCTTTTTGGGTCACTTGGTCAACAGGCTGGATTTACACATCCAAATGAGGAATATGTTGTCTCCAAAATCCACTAGGCATTGTGCCTCTTTTTTTGCTTATGTAGTAAAGGCCAAATGCAACTATTTATTTTTTACTTTAGAAGGAGATATCTCAACATGGACCCCTAGAAATATCACTGAGGCAAAAGACCTCTGAACTTATATTGGATATATTTTCCATTCTCTGACACACAAACATCTTACCAATAAATCAAGAGTAGTTTCTTGTTCACTAGGTCCAATCAGCTTAATGTCATCAATACAACAGACCAGTGTGATATATTGTAGAAGAAAAAGATGATCAAAATTCCTGCAAATTAAATTATAACAAATCTCTGGAGAGTTGATATGTCCCTGAGGCAGGACAGTAAAAGTATATTGTTAGCAAACCGCTTTTGGGGTTCTTATTGACAGGGATGGAGAAAAAGGCATTTGCCAGATCGATAGCTGCATACCAAATACCAGGGGATGTGTTAATTTACTCAAGCAATGAAATCACATCTGGTATAGTGGTTGTAATTGGAGTCAACACCTGGTTAAGCTTGTGATAATCCACTGTCATTCTCTAAGATTCATCTATATTCCACACAGTCCAAATAGGTGAGTTGAGTGGGGTGGTGGTGGGAATCCCAAACCCTGCATCTTTCAAATCCTTTCACTGTGAAGTACAGAAATATCCCTCTGCCTATGTCTCTGCCTCTCTCTCTCTGTATCTCTCATGAATAAAAAAATAAAACCTTTAAAAAATCAGAAGAGATATAAAAATATTAAAGACCGACTTAGGTTTGGGAGTGTTTCTTTAAATAAGACAACACAGAAGCTTTGAAAGGGATGAGAACCATCCCTAAATTTGTACTGTTTCATTAGTCTTGTCTTCTTTAAAAATGAAGATGATTTTTCAGTTAGTATGGATTTAGCTGGATCACATAATAATATGAAAAGTTCTACATCTCATTTACTTCGAGAAATTTTACAAAATCAGTACTGACTTCCTCTTTGAACCAAGACAGTTTTAGTAAATTTTCTTAATTACTAAGCATTTTTTTTCAACTTTATCTTTTGCTTATTTATTTCAAATTTTATTGGGTTATCATCAAAAAATGTGACATGAAAAATATTTTTATTTGTTAATTTAAAAAGATTTTATTTATTTATTCATGAGAGACACAGAGAGAGAGGCAGAGACATAGGCAGAGGGAGAAGCAGGCTCCATGCAGGGAGCCCGATGTGGGACTTGATCCCGGGAGTCCAGGATCACACCCTGAGCTTAACCGCTGAACCACCCAGGCGTCCCTGAAAAAGATTTTTAAATCTTTGTTAAGGTTTCTGTTGTTGTTAAATGATTATTTTTTATAAATATTTATAGACATACACAGATATTTTCTCATATGAAACAACTTATGTGATTATGTATACATTAATATATACACACATCATACATACATGTGCATATATGTAATGTATATTACTGATGTATATTAATCAGCCATGTGATTCTTTATTTTTCATCTGATAGATCTATTTGATTATGAAAGAACCCTATTCAAATGTTAAGTGTAAATTGCACCGTTTTCAAATTCTCCTTGCATTTGTAATGGTTTTTGCTTATTTAACTTTTTTTAAGGTTTATTTATTTATTATTCATTTAAGTAATCTCTATACCCATCATGGGGCTCGAACTCATGACCCCAAGATCAAGAGTCACAAGGCTGTTCACTCTGAGCCAGGCAGGTACCTCATGCTTTATTTTACTTCTATGTGATTTTATACAGACATATTTTGATTATCATGTAAAGTATATATCTTAGTATTGCTTGATGTGACTTACATTTTTGTATTGTAGCTAAACTTAAAATTATACTTTGATAAGATAGTTTTCATATTTGTCTATTATTAATTCTATTCATCCCTTTATTTTTTACATTTTTAAAAAAATATTTTGTTTATTTGACAGAGAGCAAGCACAAGCAGGGGGAGCGAGAGAGGGAAAGGGAGAAGGAGGCTCCGCACCAAGCAGGGAGTCAGATGTGGGGCTCAATCTCAGGACTCTGGGATCATGACTCAAGCCGAAGGCAGATGTTCAACAAACTGAGCCACTCAGGCGCCCCTATCCCTTTATTTTTAACCTCTATGTTTTTGTCTTATTTAATTTAACTTTATTTATTTTTTAAGTAGGCTCCACACCCAGCATGGAACCCAACCTGGGGCTTAACTCACAACCCTGAAATCAAGACCTTAGTTGAGATCACGAGTTGGAGGCTTAACCAACTGAGCCACCCAGGTGCCCATTTTATTTTATTATTAAAGTTTAAAGACATACACAAATGCAAACTTACTGAGTATACTGCAGCTAAATGAGCATTCACAAATTGAACACATCTGTTGAACCAGAACCTGGTTCATCCAATAAATTGTTTAGCATCCCAGATGTCTTCCGCTCATGGAAAACTACCGCTCAGACTTGTAATGCCACAGATTAGTTATGCCTTTTTCACATTAGGTCTACATTTGATCAAAACTGACTATTGTGTATGATGTAGAGTAAGAGTGTGTGTGTGTGTCCTCCGCCCCCACAAGGATATCCAGTATTCCCACTAGTATTTATTTGAAAGATAATCCTTTCTCCATTATACTGCAGTGACACCTTTTTCATAAATTGGTTGATTGTATACATGAGATTTTGTTTCTGTATTCTCCATGCTATTCCATTGGTCTACTCGCCTATCCTCATACCAACTGCACCCTATCTTAATTACTACATTATTATTATAAAAGGACTTGAAACCTGATAGTGTAAGTCCTTCCATTTTTATTTTTATTTTTGTTTTTTTCCCCTCAAGATTATATTAACTATTATTGGATATTTGTACATTCATAGCAATTTTAAAAACCAGCTTGTCAGTTTCCATAAGTTCTTTATCATTTGTATATCTTTTTATATCTTTTCTTATTTACAGTTATCACTAAACCCTTTTAAGTCTCCAGTTAGATGAGTTTTGTTAAGTGTATGCAGGTTACACCACTAAAACAACCCAGTTTTAGAATACGTCCTTCATCCTCAAAAGTTCCCTCCTGCACCTTTGCAATGAATCCCCACCCCTATCCTTGGCTCCTGGCAAGCCACAACTTGCTTTATATCACTATAGTTTTGTTTTTGTTTTTTAACAAAAGAGAAGTTTATTGGGTACGCCGCAAGGGAGTGGCAGGCAGGACAGCAAAGGACAAACTGTCTGCCTATATCACTAGAGTTTTGCATTTTCTAAAAATTCATGTAAATGAGGGTAACAAAGTTTTCCATGGCCCCCCCCCAGCAGAGACCAAGCCTTGTTTGCACCACCCAGGTCACCTGCTTGCTCAGTCCAGGAGCTGCTCCAGTCAAGAAAGATAATCAGATCAAAGTCTAGAGAAAAGGGCAGTAAAGCTATGCATTTAAGAGCCATTTGCCATATATATGTATACATATATATGTATATATAATGATATTTAATTTATAAAAATGACTGGAAAAACGAACACAAGATATAAACCTATGCGACTAACTATACAATGATATAAAGTAGATTAATAACTACAGTAAAAAACAAAAATAAGCCTTTAGATGAAATTTTTAATTTATGATAGCTAATGGGACACTTGAAATTATTTGGCTGAATGGTTTTCGGAGAATTGACAAATAGACCTAGAATACCCATCCATCTGGCTAACTTCATCAAGATTAATTTAAAATATCTCCTTTTTGGGGAGATTTTTCTAATGTACTTCCTTTGTGCATAGGATCACTTCCCGCGTTATACTTCATTACATCTTTTTTTATGTATACAGATATCCTTGTCCTCTTATCTCAGTAGCTTCAGGGCCCAAATCTTTTGATTTAAAGAAAGTACTACTAAAAAATAAAAAATAAACAAAAATAAATAAACAAAAGAAAGTACTGGTTCTCCAACTTAGAGATACATGAAAATCACTAGGGAACTTTCAAAAACTGATGCTTGGACTTTGTCTCAGACTAATAAAGGCAGAATCTCTGTGGGTAGGGCATAGGCATTGCTGTGCTTATTGTTTCTGTTGTTTTGTTTTGTAGCATCTCAGGTCACTGTAATTAATGTTCATTTAGGATTGAGAACCATTGATCTATCCTTTGGTAATTGTTAAAAAAACGAATTTCTGGGGCCCACCACAGACCCACTGAATCAGAAATTCCAGAGTGTTTACCCACTAATCTATGTTCTGACCGGCCCTATTGCTGATACAGGCATATCTCCAAAATGTGGGAACCATTGATCCGGCCAGGGTTACTCAACTTTGACAATAGATTGGAGGCACCTGGATGCTTTTAAAAAGTTCTGATGCCTGAGTACCTCCTCCCTAAAGAGTCCAATTTAGTTGTTCTGGAGTGTGATCTTGACATTGAGATCTTTACAAAAATCTTCCAGATAATTTTAATGTTTAGCCAATATTGAATACTTTACTAGTTCATGAGCCCTGTGAGAACAGAGATCATGACATAACCAGTCTTAGAGCTTCTGAATTTGGCACGGGATTTGACACATTGAATGAGGGGACAGGGGAAGAATAGATCAACCATACTAAAAAGGATCAAGCATTTGGATTTTTCTGAAGGAATGCAAGTCAGCTGCATAGTCTTCAATAGTTATCCAGAGGTTCTGACTTTATTCAGATTAACTGAGATTTCTTCATTTTGCTTTTCAGAAGTAAAAAGTATTGGTTCTAGAAAGACCATGTTTGGATAACACGATTTACTATGCTACTCCTTGTAAATAATCAATTGGAATAGAAAATGTGCTCAAATGCTCAACTATCTTTCAGGTTTAAAAAATATATCAGGCTTATCATAACTGGAAACCATTCAGCACCAAATGGATCTGTCAGGAAAATAAGGACTTTAAAATACATCCGCTCCAGGAAAAGATCAATTGTAATGCTTATTAAAGTAATCAGCTTAGTTATGTATGAAGACAGCCACATTTCCTTTTTGAATTCTGTTTTACAGCAAAATCTCCACATTTCAAATTGTTTTAAACCAAAAGCAAAAACAAATATTTCAAAATAATCTTCAAAAACTCAAAAAAGTATTCAACCAAGTTTAGGAGTTATTGAAGATTTTCTAATTGAAATTTGATTAATGCTGAAACAAGAGGGGAAAAAAAACCTTGTACTATTTTTCTTTTCAATTCGGTAATATAATGTTAAATTATTTTTTAGTCCTTCATTTATCTATTATAATAATTAGTATCAGAAATAGATTAAATTAAAATGTGTTGTTGAAAATATAATTTTCTGAATTATAACATCAAGATATTAGTCATGTTCAAAGAAATACAGTGAGAACAACCAACCAAAATGTTTTCCCATATAGTGTTATTTTAGTTTTATAAAACAAACAATAATCAAAATTTTATCAACAGTGAATCAGCATCCTAATCAAATAGAGTTAATTTTTTTTTTTTAAATTTCATTCACTTTTGAGCTTGACTCTCTATTAACTCCTCAAGGACCTGAACTCCTCTGGTCATTACCATCTTCCCTTCACCGAAGCAGATGATGAATAGATCTTGATCAGAGGAAATGACTACACCTCGCTTCTAAGCATGACGGGCTCAGTAGAAGGAAGCCACAAAGAGACAACAGCTCATATAAGTTGCATAAAATGGCTGATGATTTGATGAATTCTGTGTTACAATTTGAATAAAAAAGATCTAGAACACAACCATCATCAAAATGTTGGAAGTTGAATTGGTCATTTTCCTTACAGTCATATGATGAGAGCTCGATTTAACATTGTCTGCTTCTTATTTCAAGAGAGTTTTAATTTGGTATTAAATTAGTTATCATGCTTGGATGCAAACCTAATAACAGGTAAAACTTGAGGCACAACATATGACCAGTGAGCGTAAATGGAGATAAGCTTGAGTTTTCAGCCAGATCACAGTCTGATGGTCTTGAACACCAGGCTTTTTAGCCTCTCGGTAGCATCTTCCAGAGTAGATAGATGCCCTTGGGTGGACAACACCTTAAATCCTGTGACCTCTTCTCTGGGTTTCTGTCTTCTCTTGAATATTGGCCCTGTAATTTCTCACTGTCCGTTAGTCCCTTAAAGCTAGCGTATAAAAGTGTTGTCCAGACCCTAGTTGTCCCCAGCATTACGGCTGGCCTGAATTACCTGATCTGCTTTTATTAAAAGAAGAAATATAGTTTGTTTTATATTTATTGTATATTTAATTTCTAGAAGTCTATTTCTATGATAAATTTGCTAGATCTCTGTTTATGGTTTCCTATTTCCTGACAGTTTCATACTTACGTGTTATATCTTATAATAATCATAGTTGTTTTATCATATCTGATCATTCCAACATACGGAGATTTTTTTCTTTACTGCATTTCTGTTACCTATGTTTATTCATGTTTCTTCTTGTTCATGGCACCTTACATGTTCTTGACTGTGTAATGCTTATTGGCACTGAAAAAATTGTCAGTATGGAGAATGTTGTAAGCAAAATAATGCTCCATCCACAAAGATGTCCATGTCCTAATCTTTGGAAACTGTGAATATGTTAGGTTACATGGCAATGGGAAATTAAGATTAAAAATGAAATTAAAGTTGCTAATAAGCCGTATTTAGACTAGAGCTAGTATTCTGAATTATTCAGATAGGCCCAGTGTAACCGCAGGGGTCCCTAAAAATGGAAGAGGGAGGCAGGAAAAAATATTGAGAAGAAGTGAGTGTAAGAACGAATGGTCAGGGAAATGCAATATATTTTTTAAAGATTTTATTTATTTATTCATGAGAGACACACACACAGAGGCAGAGACACAGGCAGAGGAAGAAGCAGGCTCCATGCAGGGAGCCCGACATGGGACTCGACCCCGGGGCCCCAGGATCACGCCCTGGGCCGAAGGCAGCGCTAAATCACTGAGTCACCCGGGCTGCCCAAGGAAACACAATTATTGATGGGCTTCAAAGTTGTGTGAACCAAGAAATGTAGGTACCCTCTAGCACCTAGAAAAGGCAAGTCAATGACTTTGGCTTAGGGAGACACAGGGTTGGACTTCTACTAGAGACTCTAATCTATAGATTCTTCTAATCTCATCTAATCTGTACTACTTTAAAATAAATCTGTCTTTTAGGCCACTGAGTTAAAGCAGCAAAAGAAAGGCAATAAAGATCCAGGGTAGAAGTACCTTGTTCCAGGGAAGTTTTTTGTTTTTGTTTTTTTGTTTTTTTGGTTTTTTTTTTATTTTTTTTTTCGTTTTTTTTTTTTTTTTTTTTTTTTTTTTTTTTTTTTTTTTGCATCTGTCAGGTGCCTGGCAGCATACTAGCCCAGGAATACCTTAAGGCAATTTAATACCAGGCAATTCCCTGGATCATCCTAACTAGTTTGCAAATAAATGTGCTGGCCAGCTCTATTCATTAACAAGAACTCTTTTCTACAGTTCCACGTTATGGAAAAGAAGTGAGTATGTTAGAAACCATTGAATCATATACTTTAAATTCATGAATTATATGGTATATGAATTGTATCTTCATGAAGCTAATATATATATATATTTTAAATATTTTTAATATATACTTTTTAATGTGGCTGTAGTTCTTTGAGTTTCTGTTTTTTTTTTAATTAGGTTTATGCTTTCACTCTGATATTGGCATCAAAGTTCCTTATTTTTGCAAAATGTTTCATGGAATGTACATATATAATTTTGTAGGTATTGAAAAAAATTTCAAATGTCAGGGAGATAAAATAATATTTGGGCTTCTGTGTGTGCATGCTTACATGAGTCCGTGTGTGTAATCTTTGACAAAGCTGGTGTCCTTACTTTTGTTTACATGCCATGGTCAGACTCCTGCCCATTTCTTTACTCATGCTCCTTATGTCCTCCCAAATCACAGCAGTACCTTTGTTTGGTTTGGTTGTGTATTTCGTTAGCATTTTTCTTTAGTCCTTAAGGGTTAAAGCAATAAATGCCATATAAACATGTATTAAAACGAAAGGTCTAGCCATTTCTATTCAAAAATCACTAGGATTGTGGTAAAGCACTAGAGAAGATCTTTCCTGGCATAGAAAGGTGATGAATAATAATCGTGCCTGATTTCCATTAAATTCCTGCTGATATCTCTCAGTCAATCATTTCTAAAGGAATGATACTGTGTATAAGTGATTATTTTTATTAGTAGATTTTATTTTTTAGAGCAGTGTTAAGTTTAGAGAAAACTTGAAGGGATAATACAGGGAAGTCCTTTTGCCAGCAGTTTCCCCCATTAACCTCTTCCAGTAGTGCAGTACATTTGTTACATTTGACCATTTTTAACTAAAATCCATAGTTTACATTAGTTTTCACTGTTTGTGTTGTACATTTCCATGAGTTTTGACAATGCATGATATCATACGTCCACCATGATAGGGTCATTGAGAATAATTTCACCACCTTAAAAACGTCCTGTGCTGCAACTAAGCTATCCCTTGCTTCCTCCCCCAGAAATCCTGGCAACCAGTGATTTTTTTTTTTTTTTTTTTTTTACTGTTTCTGTGGTTTTACCTTTTTTCAGAATATCATGGGATTTTAATTCATTTCTGATCTGAGAACATGCTTTGTGTGAATTACATTCTTTTGAATTTGTTAAGGTATTTTTTTATAGTCAAAATTTGGTTTATCATGGTGAATGTTCCATGTGAGCTTAGTTATGTGTATTCTACTATTATTGGATGAAGAGTTCTATAAATGTCAATTAGACCCAGTTCAGTTCAACTATAGCCTTACTGATTTTCTACCTGCTAGATATGTTAATTAATAATACAGTAGTGTTGAAATCTCTGAGTGTGATAGTGGATATATCTATTTGTCCTTGAAGTTCTATTAGATTTTGGTACAAATTTTTTGATTCTCTGTTATGTTAGATGCATACATATTACGGATTTTATGTCAGACTTGTGTCTTCATTATGTTATGTTGTCTTAGAGAATTGACACTTCTATCATTATGTTAATGCCCCTCTTTACTTGTAATACGTTTCCTTGTTATGAAGTCTGACTTGTCTCAAATTAATATAGTTACTTCTGCTTTCTCTTGATTTTGGTATAACTTTCCAAGTCTTTACTTTTAATGTAGCTGTATTTTTATATATAAAGGGGGTTTCTTGTAGACAACATGTAGTTGGGTCTTGGTTTTGATCAACTCTGATGGTCTTTGTCTTTTAATTGGCGTATGTAATCATTTACATTTAACATGATTACTAATATGGTTGGATTGATATCCATCATACTAGTAACTGTTTTGTGTTTGTTGCCATCATTCTTTGTTTCTTTGTTTCTTTTTTTGGTCTTTCCCTATTTTTCTACCTTCTCTGGTTGTTTTTTTTTTAATTTTTATTTATTTATGATAGTCACAGAGAGAGAAAGAGAGAGAGGCAGAGACATAGGCAGAGGGAGAAGCAGGCTCCATGCACCAGGAGCCTGATGTGGGATTTGATCCCGGGTCTCCAGGATCGCGCCCTGGGCCAAAGGCAGGCGCCAAACCGCTGCGCCACCCAGGGATCCCCCCTTCTCTGGTTTTAATTGAGCATTTTATATGATTCCAGTTTTCTTCCTTCTTAGAATGTCAATTTTACTTCTTGTTTTAATTTTTTGATTATTTCCCATAGAGTTTGAAATATACATTTACAACTAGTCTTAGCTCACTTTCAAACAATACTAGCTTGCTACATAGGTAGTACAGGTGTCTTAGAATATTCTAGATTCCTTCCTCTTTTCCTTTGTAACATTGCCATCATTCATTTCACTCATCCATAAGCTATAGTCATTTGGCATATTGTTGTTATTATTTTGAACAAATGTGTAAATGATTTTTAAGAAATCTTGGAAGAATACTAATTGATGTTTAGATAACACAATTACTGTCTTCAATGAAACGCACCAATCAACGTATTCTCTAATAATTGGGCTGTAATTTCACATTCAAAAAGATACTTGTGTTTCACTGCAAACCTGAGTGAATGTTAAAACTAATAAACACATGATCTACTGAGCATTTGCTATGCTCTAGGCACTGTTCCAAGTTTCTTACATGCATTATCACAGTTCCTTCTCACAAAATCTTTGTACTCTTCCCTGTTTTACAGTTGAATAAACTAAAGCACAAAATATTTACATAACTTGCCTAAGGACACAGGACTAATAAATTCCAGTAATTGTGAAAGTAAGATTTGAATTCATGCATTGTGGTTCCCAGAGCATGCATGCATGCATTTATTTATTTATTTATTTATTTAACACTATTCTGTCTCCAAGTATAGGGAAGGAAATATAAAATAATGAAGGAATGGAAACTAAGTATTTATTAAACACAGTGTCCTAGAAATCATTCAATTACTTTATTTAATTAGTAATTACATTATGCATATCATTTAATTTAATTCTCACAATGTCCTATTAGATTCTTTATCACCTTTTATAGATAAGGAAACTATAGTTCAAAAAGATTAAATAATTTGACCAAGGACATGTACCAAAACAATGAGAGGGCCATTATTGTAACTAAGTTCTGTTAGACTCCAAATAATATGCTATACTACACTTATTGAAAAATCATCTCAGATTTCTGTAGTATATTGGAATATACTAGTAGGACACTTGCCAGGTTATTATACACTTGAAAATAGCAGGAGCATGAGAAACATGAAACCCTGAGATAAAAGGTGCCAGGCTCCCTAACTGAAAATCATGGAAAAGCCCTTGGTTACTCTTTAAAAGACCACTGCTGTCATCATCACCACTATCATGATTTTCATGTTCATCATCATTGATTTGGCCAATTAAAAAGAGATTTAAGTTCATTATCCTCTAAAATATAATTTATATGGTGATGGACTAAGTTATGCCATTACAAATAAAATATTTTTCTGAACTCATTTTAGTAAGTACATGTTAAATACTCTGTAGAAGGTTATGATCTTTTCCTCCTCCAAATGCAAATGCTTTTGACACCTTTCTTATTCTGAAGCTTAGTGAGTTTAATTTAATGATAGGCAATTCTGTGGCTTAAGTTGTGAGAGAGATATTTTTAAAGATTTTATTTATTCACTTGAGAGAGTGAGCAAGAGAGAGAGAGAGAGAGTACATGAACAAAGGGCAGAGGGAGAAACAGATTCTCCCACTAAGCAGGGAGCCAACTTGGGGCTCCATTCCAGGCCCCCGGGATCATAACCTGAGCTGAAGATAGATTCTTAACTCACTGAGCCATCCAGGCACCCCTGTTGTGAGATATTGAAATGAAAATAATTCAGGACACTTATTAAAACTTTAAGGAGTCTCAATTTAGAGCAGCTTTTGCAAAATCACCAGTTATAAGTTGTTATTTTCACAGAATCAGTAATGAGTTTTAAGTCAAGCTGAGATAACTCACCAGTTTGTCAGAACCTGGGCTGGGCTATGCACTTTTTAGGGTGAATTGTTGAACATTGGACATCATTTAGAGCCTTCTGCTACTTTTGCCAAAGTAGAGAATAGAAGAATAGAGAAGCCCACATAATTTATGCCTAAGTGTTTTAGTATTTGTCAAAAAAAGAGAGAGAGAGAGAGAGAGAGAGAGAGAGAGAGACATATAGTGTAACATCACTTTTTGTGAATCTTCTTTAAACACCAAAAATCAACATTAAAAAATGTAAAAATAACTCTCATCTTACTAACTATCATGTAGTAATCATAATTACCTCTCCGAATTTTCACAAGGACTTTACGAGATGGCTATTAATTATAATCCCTGTTATGGAGGTAGATGAAGCTCAGAGAGATTATTAAGCCTTATTCAAAGCCATATAGCTCTACTCTAGTAATATGTGAAGCTAGAATTTGATCCTATGTCTCTCTTTTACCAAAGCCTATGCTTTAAATACTGATTTTGCTAGTCACCGTGAGTATATAGTCTTAGTTACTTAAGACCAAGTTCTCCTCTTGAAATAATAATTTTTGGTTCTATCCCATTACTTCTTTATTCAGAAAGATACTTCACAAGAGAATCAAATAAACTGGTAAATAACTGCTGATTGCAAAGTTATTTTTTACATTGTTGTAAAACCTGCCCCCTGTCACTATCCTCTACTGGTTTTCTTGATATGTAATATGAGACCCAAAGAGCCTCTTAAATCACAAAGAACAATGACTCTCAAGATACTAAGACTGGAAGAGGCCTTTTGAGCCACTATATAGCAGATTCTAGTTCCTTTTCCTTCACTGGGACTGTGGTTCTCACAAATTGAATATGGATTTAAGAAAATGATTTAAACTCAAGGGGAAAAAACAACTTCATTTCCACAGATGGTTCCAAAAATGACTGAAAGAAATCCTGAGATGAAATATGTTCATGAAATTTAAGGTTGAGCCTACAGAAAAACCACCATACAGGGATGGTGGAGGGCTAGGAGCCAAAAATTTACTTTATGAATCCACTGCAATGTTTAGTGAAAACTAGGTCAGTCGGACTCTGTGATCTTTGGTAACTCCTATCTCCGCAGACACAGGCATCTTTTTCAATGTTGAACCACAGAGCAGAAATGATTTTCCACAAAATAACATTTTCCTATGATTTATCCTTTTGGTAAAAAATAATAGTGTAAAATGGAGTTTGGGGATTTTAAAAAATAGTTTAGTATATGAAATATTATGGAGTAATATGAAATAATGATAAGTTTTATGTTTAATAGACAGTATAACCAACCTGAGAAAATAAAGGAACCCTCTGATTCACCCCTCCAGATGAAAATACACAGAGTGGAGAGAGGAAAGAACATACCTAAGGCCTTCCTGGTATCAGATATTAGAGTTAGGAGGTTAAGCTGTGTGCTATGCCCTTTAATTCTGTCTTCTGCATACAGAAATAATAATAGTAACACTACATACCTACATAATATATACATACATGTGGAGACACATATACACACACACACCTAAATACATATACACCTCACAAAAGCCCTATAAAGTGAATACTATTCATAACATGTTGGATGGATGAGGAAGTAGGGAGAAGGGATAAATACCTTTTGCAAAGTTACATAGCTAAGAAGTGGTGAAACGGAGTTATGAATTCAGGTAGCCTGTATGTAGAGTCTGTACACATAACTACTTCACTATATTGCCTCCGTAGTCCAATTTGAACCTTAAACGTAACTAAGATTTAATCAAAACTTTCACTGAGGTCTCAATTGTGGGTGAACCTCAGAATATTATTACCTTTATTTTATCACTTAATAAGTAGCAGGTGGAAATATGCCTTGTCACTCAGAAGGCTCTTATATAATACTAACTTCAACTTCAGTTCCCTGTCATGAGAAAATGAAAGCAAGGAATTGTAAAGGACTCACTCAAGATTGTAGGATAAGGAGAAAATAATTCCAATACTGGAACTCAGATGTTCTTACTCAGAATCCTTCTAACCTGTTGACCAGCAGCATGTATTCCCAAAGCACAGAGGTTTGTCTGGCCCAAGGCAGGATCATAGAATTGGAGGGACCTCTAACATGTTCAAAGGCCATGGACCTGTAGATTTTTCAAGAATTCTCTAAGCTCCTGGATATAATATAAACTATTCTCTAAGTAATTGAAAGCTATTTCTTGAGGTAGTCTCTGTTGGAAAAAGCACAGCTTTTGTGAAAGCTGACATGGCCTCTAAGGTCTGACTTTGTCACTCTCACTTATTGTCTAACACATGAATACAAGTCAGAGGACATTATTTATATTAGCCAACAATCAGCCTTATATTTGAAGATTAATGAAACCACAGATCAGGAATCTTGTAGATGCTCCTTTAAATACACATTCTCAAATAAATATTTGTATGTGTAGACATTCTGGAATTTTAGGAAAGTGGATGGAATAAATACGCCAAAATGTATCTGTAGGAATACCAGGTCATTCTGAAATTCATCATCATAATAGATTTTAGATTTATGTAATACAGTATATAGAGGCAAAATTTCCATGTTTATACCATGCTCATGAAATATAGTTTATATCTGTCTTCTATACGCATGGTGTATTCACAAGTGTCAGGCGAAGAGAAGAATAGAGACAGGTACTCCAGGAGACAGGAATTGCACATACATAAGTCTTGCATCAATCTAAGGAGTAAAGATTATCTCTCACTTGACCCTTCCTTCCATGCAACACACTAAACTTTTTATTTATTTTTATTTTATTTATTTATTTATTTTTTAAGATTTTATTTATTTATTCATGAGAGACACATAGAGAGAGAGAGAGAGACACAGGCAGAGGGAGAAGCAGGCTCCATGCAAAGAGCCCTATGTGAGACTCAATCCAGGGACTCCAGGATCACGCCCTGAGCCGAAGGCAGACGCTTTAACAGCTGAGCCACCCAGGTGCTCCACAATTAAACTTTTTAGAAAGGGTTCTGCGAATGCCTAAATTCTAAATAACTCTTCATTCATTGAAAATGAAAAAAAAAAATTTAATCTGTAAACTTCCTCTCCACCCTGTCTCTCTATCATCACTCCCCTAATCTTCCCCAGATCTGCTTGTTGAAGTCTACCCACCCTTCAATAAGAAGATCAAATGGGATTTCTTCAAGGAATTCACTATTAAGCATGACCACCCCCATCATATTTCCACATGAAATTATTCTTGTTTTCTCCCCTGTACTCCTGTATCACCTTTCTCATACCACCATTATAGCATTTATATGTATTTAAATTAAAACACTAGAGAAAAGTTCTCAGTGGAAATCTGTCTTGGTCAATTAGTAATTATTGCTGATCATTTTCAATGAAAGCTGACAAAAAAGGAGGAGGAAGCTGCAGGGCTCCTTGGGGGCAGCAATTCCACCCTCTCCCTCTTTTCTAAGAATGGGCTTTCATTTCCAGGTATCAGCCCTCTTGGGTGGCAGTTGACTTGTTTTTATGACCTTCTGAGGTTAAGGAGCCAACTAGAGTTTTACTCCTAGGACCAGTCTGGTCCATTGATTTGAATTAAAGGGAGAAAGTTGTTTCTAAGAGAGATGATTTGTGCGCCTGCCCTCCACTAACTGCAGTGGCCCCCCAAAAGCTGATTCCTAATTGTTAATATGGAAACCTTTCATTTTCTGAGTTTCAGGTTGAGCAATTGAAATGGAGTCTTTATTCTCAACCAGCCTCCTCCCAAGGGCACAGTGGTAAACCATAGGTTACAGTGTCATTATTTAGGCTGTCTTAATTGCAGCGATTAGAATTAGAAGGCAAGCTTACATTAATTTTAATAAAAAAATGGGTATAGAGTTCAGGGAACAAGGTAAAATACTGCTTTTGATTCACAGTATAAATATGACAATGTTTTGTACACATCACCATTATAATTTGGCAAAATCAAGACTATTTCCAAAGCTTTATTATATTTTGGCGACTAGACCATTTTTTAAAGGCTATAGTTTACTGTTCTCTGTGGTATAAACTAGGTTTGTAACATGTCTACAAAAATTGAAACATACCTATGCTAGTTCATTGGCATTACCAATGTTATTTGAAATTATTAATCAAAAAAAAAAAAGAAATTATTAATCACGTAGCCCAACAGTGGAAGTCTGCCTGTTTCCTAGGTACTTTGAAAATCAGTCAGCAATCAACACCAGTGGTGTTTTTAATTTAATTATAACAGATTACGTAGTTATAATTGATATGCAATAAACTTTACATATATAAGGTGCATATTTGACCATTTTTGACACACACACACACACACATATATATATAAAACACACATGAAATCACTGTAATCAAGAAAATGAACATAACTATCACTGTCAAAAGTTTCCTCATGTCCCTTTGTGAACCCTATCCCCACCTTTCCTGTCCTGTCAATTACTTTACATTTTGGGAATTTTAATTAATTAAGTTTTTAAAGTTTTTTTTTTGTTATTTTTTTATTGAAGTTCGATTTGCCAATATATAGTATAACACCCAGTGCTCATCACATCAAGTGCCCTCCTCAGTGCTCATCACCCCGCCCACCTCCCCTTCCACTACCCTTTGTTTCCCAGAGTTAGGAGTCTCTCGTGTTTTGTCTCCCTCTCTAATTTTTCCCACTCATTTTCTCTCCTTTCCCCTAGAATCCCATTCGCTGTTTCTTATATTCCCCGTATAAATGAAACCATATAATGATTGCCCTTCTCCGATTGACTTACTTCACTCAGCATAATACCCTCCAGTTCCATCCACATCAAAGCAAATGGCGGGTATTCGTCACTTCTAATGGCTGAGGAATATTCCATTGTATACATAGACCACATCTTCTTTATCCATTCATCTTTCCATGGACACCAAGATTCACCAAGGTTATGTATTGGACATTTGGGTTGCCTCCAGTTTAGGTGTAATACAAGCAAAACTCATATAAATATTTTAGTATAAGTTCTCTTGTGTGCATATGAATACATTTCTCTTGGGCACATACCTGGGAGCGGAATGGCTGCATTATATGATAGACATGTGTTTAATTTTTTAAGAAACTTGCAAACTGCTTTCTAAAGTGGTTGCACCACTTCTGATGGGGCTGAAATTAAGATTTGTTTTCATGCGGGATCCCTGGGTGGCGCAGCAGTTTGGCGCCTGCCTTTGGCCCAGGGCGTGATCTGGAGACCCGGGATCGAATCCCACATCAGGCTCCCGGTGCATGGAGCCTGCTTCTCCCTCTGCCTATGTCTCTGCCTCTCTCTCTCTCTCTCTCTCTGTGACTATCATAAATAAATTTAAAAAAATTAAAAAAAAAGGAAGATTTGTTTTCATGCCTCATTAAACACGTGAACTGTGAAATGTGTCGGGTATATATAGGTCATGTGGATTTCAGGCAAGAGGAAGAGACTCTGCCCCATTTTGTAATTGCTCTTGTGGGAAGCATCTATTGGTTGATTCTTTAATCATATGTCCTTTAGTTTGTGTTTTGTTTTTGTGTTTTGAAAGTTTTTATTTCTTCTTCACTTCTTTTTTTTTAAGATTTTATTTATTTATTCATGAGACAGAGAGAGAGAGAGGCAGAGACACAGGCAGAGGGAGAAGCAGGCTCCATGCAGGGAGCCCGACGTGAGACTCGATCCCAGGTCTCCAGAATAAGGCCCTGGGCCAAAGGCAGGTGCTAAACCACTCAGCCACCAGGGCTGCCCCACTTTTTTTTTTTTTTTTAAACAAGTGTTGGTGAGGATGTGGAGAAATTGGAACCCTTCACAATGTAAGTGGGAATGCAAAATGGTAGAGCTACTAGAGACAACAGTATGGGGGTTCCTCAAAGAATTTAAGATGGAACTACTATAAGATCCAACAATCCCATTTCTGGATCTTTATCTGAAAGTATTGAAATCAGGATCTTGAAGAGATATTTGTACTCCTGTGTCCATTATAGCATTATTCACAATAGCAAAGAGGTGGAAACAATCCACATGCCCAGCAGTGAATAAATGGATGAAGAAAATACGGTATATCCATTCAGTGGAATATTATTCAGACATTAAAATAAATTCTGGCATATAGTACAGCATGGATGAAACTTGAGGAAATTATACAAAGTGAAATAATTCACAGACAGACAGTTCCTGCATGATTCCACTTTTATGGGGTATCTAAAGTAATCAAACTCATTGAAGTGGAAAGCAGAATGATGGTTGCCAGGGCTAGAGAGTGGGGATATGGACAGTTAGTATTAAACTGAGTTTCAGTTAAGCAAGATATATAAGCTCTAGAGACCTGCTATACAGCACTGTGTGTATGGGCAGCAGTAATGTATTATACACTTAAAAATTTGTTAAGGGGTTACATCTCATGTTAAATTCTTACAGCAATAAAATAAAATCTAAAAATATAGACCTTTTTTTTTTTAGAGTAGTTTTACTTTCACAACAAAACTGAGCAGAAACCATAAAGTTTTTATATATGCCCTGCCCCACTCCCAACAACCTCCCTATCAGCACCCCCACCACCCTGGTATGTTTGTTAACATTAATGAATCTACATCGATCCATCATTATCACCAAAAATCCATAGTTTACCTTAGAGTTCGTTCTTGGTGCTGTACATTCAATGGGTTTGGACAAAGTTATAAGAGCACATACATATCCACCATCATAGTATCCTACCGAGTAGTTTCACTGACCTAAAATTTCTCTGTGTTCCACCTATTCATCCTTCCCTCTTCCCAACCCTGGGTAATCACTGATCTTTTTACTATCTCCATACTTTTGCCTTCTCTAGAACGTCATATATTTGGAATCATAACAGTATGGAGCCTTTTCAGATTGACTTCTTTCACTTCGTAGAATGCATTTCACTTTCCTTCATGTCTTTTCATGGCTTGATAGCTCACTTCTTTGTGTAGTGCTAATACTCCATCGTTAGCTTGGCTTTTTACTCTCTTAAAAGTGCAATTTAAAAAGTAGAAACTCAGGTAGCTCCGGTAGCTTAGTAGTTTAGCACCGCCTTCAGCCCGGGGTGTGATCCTGGAGACCAAAGATCGAGTCCTATGTCAGGCTCCCTGCACGGAGCCTGCTTCTCTCTCTGTCTGTGTCTCTGCCTCTCTCTCTCTCTCTCTCTCTCTGTGTTTTTCATGAATAAATAAATAAAATCTGCAGGGGGTGGGGGTGAATGGTTGACGGGCACTGAGGGGGGCACTTGACGAGATGAGCACTGGGTGTTATTCTGTATGTTGGCAAATTGAACACCAATAAAAAATAAATTTATTATTAAAAATATATAAATAAATAAAATCTTTAAAAAATAAAAATAAAAAGTAGAAAGTTATAATTTTGATGCAGTATTATTCCCCAGTTTTTCTTTATTTTGTGGACCATCTTTTTAATATTGTTTTTAAGAAATCTTGGCTTAAGTGGCAACTGGGTGGCTCAGTCAGTTGAGCATCTAACTGTTTCAGCACAGGTCATGCATGATCTCAGTCCTGGGGTAGAGCCCAGCATCAGGCTCAGCACTTGGTGGGGAGTCGTTTTGAGGATTCTCTCTTTCCTCCTCCCTCTGCTCCTCCTCCTGCTTGTGTTCTCTCTCTTGCTCTCTCAAATAAATAAATAAATCTTAAAAAAAAAAATCTTGGCTTAAATCAAGGATGCAAAGATTTCTTCTTATATTTTCTTCCAAAATTTTGTAGTTTAAGATTTTACATTTAGGTCTAGTATATGTTTTGAGTTAATATTTGTATATGGTGTGACATTTGAATTGAAGTTCATTATTTTGGCATCTAGAGATCCAATTATTTCTGTAGCACTTCTTGAAAAGACTATTCTTTCACTGTTGAGTTGACTTTGTACCTTTGTTGAAAAGCAGTTGCCCATATTTATGAAAAGCTACTTCTGGATGCAAGGATATTTATTGATTTATTTTCTTTCTTAATGCCAGTATTACAGTGGCATGATACTGTAGGTTTTTTAAAGTGGTTTTTTTTTGTTGTTGTTGTTTATGCAATCTCTACACCCTATGTGGGACTTGAACTCATGACCTCAAGATCGTAAGTCACACACCTTCCTGAGCCAGCCAGGCATCCCTATAGTTTTTAATTAAAGTCTTGAAATTATGTTGTGTTTTTTCTCTGAATCTATTCTTTTTCAAAAAATATGTTTTGGTTATTCTAGATTATTTCAATTGCCATATGAATTTTAGAATTGATTTATTAATTTCTATAAATGTTTGATAGAATTCACCAGTGAAGCCATCTGGTTCTGAAGTTCTCTTTGTAGGGTGTTTTTTTTTTTTTTAATCAATATAGGAATATTCAAGTTATCTATTTCTTCTTAAGTGGGCTTATGTAGTTTGTGTCTTTCAAGGAATTTATTCATTTTCTCTAATTCGTTGAAATTATTAACATAGAGTTATATGTTATGTCCTCTTATTATCCTTTCAACATCTGTAGCATCTGTTCTGATGCCATCTCTCTCCTCAAGTTGGTAATTTGTAATTTGTGTCTTCTCTATTTTTGTTTCCTGATCACTCCAGTTAAATCTTTTTTAAAGTCCAAGCTGATAATTTCTACCTTTTAAGTGATGACATTTGAACTATTTTCCTTTAATATGACTGTAAGTAAGTTCTCATACTCTGTCTTGAGAACTCTGCCTTTAACTCTCCAGATGCTCAGGGTATCTGTCAGTCTTTGTCTGGGTTCCCCTATTTGCACCACAACCTGGAAAATCTCTCAAGACAGTAAGGCAGAGGCTAGGGAATTGGATACCTCATTTGTTACCCATTTCTCAAGGATCACTCTCTTCTACTTCCTGATGCTCAATGCCTTAAAAAACATTGTTTGATATATTTTTCACTTAAAAAAATGTTTTAGGCAGGACAGGAGGGTATATCTAGTGTCTCTTATGGCATTGTGGTTGAAAGAAGGAGTCCCAAATAATTCTAGTTATATTACTTACAGTGTATTCCAAACATTTAGCATACAGAAAGATGTATAAACATGTAAAATCTACCCAGCTTGTGACCCTGAACAAATTACAAATGGATTTCATAAAATGATGATTATCAAAACATATTTTTATCATATGTTTACTTAATGGACTATGGTAAGGGTTAAATGAGAGGTACTACTTCATAATGAAGGCCAAACTGGACATTAGGAGTGAAATGATGGTATATTACAAGCCAGAAAAGTTACTTAATTATATTGCATATGATAGATATCCATGCTTGCACTTACTAGAGAATCTATTTCCTTTTTTATTGATATATAATTGACATATAACATTATATTAGTTTCAGGTATGCAACATAATAGGAGATCTGTTTTCAAATCAGACCCCAAATAGTTGCTTTTCCTGCATAAGGAAGCAGGTTAAATTGTTTCCTAAAATGTCTAGGTTAACTAACTTCACAGAAGCCTTCGCATGGTCAATGGCTTAAGAGCCCTTGCATTAGATCTCTAAGCTTACTTCCAAATTTGGGAATCTTTATTTCTATCTTTTCATTAGAAACATTGTACACCTATGTAAAAGTGGAGGGATATTTCCATAAGATTTTTTTTAGAGAAATAAACATAAAGTCCTGACTTACAGAGATAATAATGGTGACCAATGGCCATCTTAGATTTGAATATATTTTCATTTCTCAGGGTTCCGTATCTAAAATTTATTTTCTCAGTAAAATATGTAAGATGATCATAAATGGCCCAGACTTACATTTCTTACAGCTATTTAAAAATTACTCATCTTTCCAATAGTGACATAATACATATCATTACTCATCAATATGGTTTTAATATCCATGCCAGATGATTTCATAAAATAAAGTGATTATAAAACTAACTGGTCAGGTTAATGAACAAATTACATAATTATTCTATTTATCAATATAATTACCATTATGACTAACATGGTTGAAAACAGCAAACTTATACATCACATTATCAAATTCACTATGCAAAATCAGAAGGGGAATTTACCCTTTAGCCTTTTAAACATGACTCATATCCAGTTCACAAGGCACTGAGATCTGCTGTGGTATCTAGCCTATGTAATAGGAAGCTGAGCAGGGGTCTATATATAATAAAAAGAAGAAGGAAAATGACAGGCATCAAGATGTGTAGCACATATTAAGAGCACTGGACCCATATTTTACATGTTTAAAGAGCTTTTAACACCAACATATTTTTTATCATATTTCTTTATGTTTTAAGAATATCAAGAGGTGGTGTTTTATCTTTAAACATTTACTGTTAACCTTCAATTTCTCTCTATAATAATATTGAGTTGTATAGATATCATTTTGCATTTTTTATGGATTTGTTTTTGTGGAATTCTGGGCATCTGCTGAATAAGCACATTTATATCCTGACATTCTATTAATCTAATATTCCCCCAATTTTATTTGATATTTGATTGCCTTTGGTGGTGTCACACATTGCTGGCATAAATGTTCCTGTGGAATCGTAAACGAACTTTACTAAGACTTTACATTTCCTATACTTTACAACTTGGATGTTTTAGGACTTACAGGAATGGGAATTCTAGTACCATTTTAGTATCAGCTTCTTATAAACAACTTAGGTATATTTTCACCTTTATTTTTGCCATTTAACATATTTTGTGGTCATGTTGGTCCAACTTTCCCAGAAATAAATATAGCTTGAGTTTTGTGTAGTTACTACATAAATTTAAATCTTTCAAATATCCAACCCTTTCATCTGATATTACTTACAACTACTAAGAAAGTTATGAGATTATAAAGATTGTTATTCGTCTAGTCAAAGAAATATCTTTGTTTTTAATGTGAAACAGGAGTCTTCATAAACTAGAAACTTAATATTCTGTAGGTGCCAAGGACAGGCTTCCCCAAAATGTGCCACAATGGCATATTGATTATTTTAAATAAAAATTATTTGAGAGACAGCTTGCACAAGAAGGACACTCAGGGGACACCTGGGTCGCTCAGCGGTTGGGCACCTGCCTTTGGCTCAGGTTGTGATCCCAGGATCCGGGATCGAGTCCTGCATCGGGCTCCCTGCATGGATCCTGCTTCTCTCTCTGCCTGTGTCTCTGCCTCTCTCTCTCTCTCTCTGTCTCTCATGAATAAATAAATAAATAAATCTTTAAAAAAAAAAAAAAAAGAAGGACACTCAGACCCTCCTCTGTCCCCCTAAAAGCAGAAAAAAATCTCCCATGTGAAAGATACCCTCCCTGTACCAGGGGACAAGAACATACTTATCACCAAAGGTGGGAAATTCAGAGCCCAGAAGGCTGTATTAACAACCCTGTTACATTTTACTAATTTACTGTCTCCACTCAAATTCTGTTTAGAATTCCTTACTACTTGAAGCTTCCAAGTTTCCTTTGCCCTGTCAAGTGCTCATAGATCTATTGTCTCTTTGTCCAGAAAATATCAAAACTGCTTGCACTCTGGTCATTTTTTTTAGGTCTCAATTTCATTATTGAGCCTCCATGTGCACATAATAGAACTTTGTTTTTTTTTTCCTTCTGCTAATCTTTTTCATGTAAATTTAATTAGTCTGGCTGGAAGACCTTGAGGATAGAGAAGAATTTCTCCTTCCCTTCAATACACAACAAGCATTTCCATGATTGTTGTTAAGTGTGTATACAATTAATCAATCAGTTCATCATCTTGACTGAATTGGTCAAATTTGGTCATAATCTTGGATCTTTAAAGCTCTAGCTCAAACAAACCTATGTGTCAACCACTGGTTCAGAAGTTTTTGTTTTTGTTTTTTTCATTTTTTTAACATTTTATTTATTTATTCATAGAGACAGAGAGAGACAGAGACAGAGACACAGGCAGAGGGAGAAGCAGGCTCCATGCAGGGAGCCCGATGTGGGACTCGATCCTGGGTCTCCGGGATCACACCCCGGGCTGGAGGCAGTGCTAAACCCACTGAGCCACCAGGGCTGCCCCTAGTTCAGCAGTTTTGAGTGAACATCACTGAACTTCTTTATGTATGTCAGACAAAATATGTGTGGTTATGCTATGATTACAATAGCCACAAAACCTCAAGGGCTTAAAACAATAAAAGGTGTACTCTTGCTTATGCTATATGTGAATCTTCAATTGGCAGGGGACCCAGATCATCATTGTTACTCAAGGACCCACACAGAGCAGCCACCATCTCAACCATCCTTAGTTACTTTACCTCTAGTAATAGTCCTCTGGAGGGTGTGGTTTTGACAATTAAATCCTCCCACTGAGAGTGATCATACATTATTTCTATTTGCAACTCATTGACCTGATCTCATGAGACCCTCTCAACTACAAGTTTAATTTTACCATGTGTCCGGAAGACAGAGACTTGGAAATATTTGTTGAAGAGCATTCATGACTACTTCACATTACATATTTTTCACATTGTATGATTAAAGAATTTTGCTTAATTAAATGTATAAACCTCAATGTAAAAGACAGAAACATGTGGAACTGACTTACATGTCTTATGTTCAAGTTGAATGCCTCATGTTCAAGTTAGATGTTCGAAGTTTAAGGTAAACATTTCCTGATCAAGTTAAACTACCCCAAAAGCCAAAACAAACCAGGCAAAAACAAGGTAGAGCATTTACATAGCATATAAGACAGCAGCCCAAATGTTCTGAGGAACTGACATTCACATTTTCCACCAAGATTATCTTACTTTAAAAAAAAAAACTACAGTTATTCCTAATTGAAAAAGGGTAAAATTAATTTTTATATTGGTTATACGGAGACCTAATTATATGATACTAATTACGTTTTCTCTGAAAATCGTTATTTGCAATGGTTATGTATATAAAATGTTTTTCCTTCATAAAATAAGATGAAATCAGAGAGGGAGACAAGCCATAAGAGACTCTTAACTTTAGGAAACAAACTCAAGGTTGCTGGAGGGGAGGTGGGTAACTGGGTGATGGGCATTAAGAAGGGCATGTGAGGGCAGCCTGGGTGGCTCATCGGTTTATTTATTTATTTTTATTTTTATTTTTTTGTTTTTGGCTCATCGGTTTAGCGTTGCCTTCAGCCCAGGGTGTGGTCCTGGAGACCCGGGATCGAGTCCCATGTCAGGCTCCCTGCATGGAATGGAGCCTGCTTCTCCCTCTGCCTGTGTCTGTGCCTCTCTCTCTCTGTCTCTGTGTCTCTCATGAATAAATAAATAAAATCTTAAAAAAAAAGACTGATGAATCACTAAACTCTAGCTCTAAAACTAATAATACACTAGATGTTGTTTCTTTTTAAATAAAAATTTTAAAAAGAAATGTTTTCCTTTATGTTTATGAAGTTCTTAACTAAAAAACATCAAAACAATTTCATTTCTCTTGCTTTTCAAGCTACAATATTGGAAAATTTCATTCAAAAGGAACTGAAATATGAGAAAATTGCTTTTGGCAAATTCTAGCAGAGCTTAAAAAAAACAAGGCAAATGGGGAAGAAGCAAAAGTTTACCCTTTTAGTCTTAGCCTCTTCACTGAAGAAAAGGAATCCTCTTTTATGCATGATTATGAAACTTTTTTTGTGATTTTTATTCACAGCAAGAAATAATTTTGAATTGCTATTTAAAAAGTGTGTGTGTGACAAAATAAAAGTATCATGAAATAATACTTACCCTTAATTTGAGATGTTTTTCTGAAATTTCCCACTGTATTTTATTACATTATACTAAAAATACATGCTTCTTGTGATCCACTAAATTTATTTCACAGTTAATTGGATGCTACCTAAAGTTTAAAAAGTATTTTAGTGAACTTAAGCAATATAATTGTAAAAGTTCCCTCAACCAAGGAACATGTAAAATATAATATGTGAATATTGAAAATCAAACTCCAATATTAAATTTCTATTAATAATGGATCAGAATGGACAGAGAATAGGTCTGATTTACTACTGTATCTTCCATGTCTAGTACAGAGTCTGGATAGTGTAGAGGCTCACTGTGGAAGGAAGGAAGGAAGGAAGGAAGGAAGGAAGGAAGGAAGGAAGGAAAGAGGGGGATGAATACATTTTTCACCATGAAATCTTAGTATTTGCACACTTTTAGGGTAATAAAAATAAAAATCATTGACAGTGCCTCAAAGAATTAAACCTAGAATTACCATATAATTTCAGAAATTCAATTTCTAGGCATATACCCAAAAGAATTGAAAACAAGGACTCAAATAGATATTTGTACACCCCTGTTCACAGCATTATTCACAATAGCCAAAAGATGAGCCAAAACAACCCAAATATCCATTAGATAGAGGAATGGATAAACACAATGTGGTGTATAAATACAATGGAATCATTCAATCTTAAAAGGGAAGGAAATTTTGATGGATGCTACAACATGGATGAACCCTAAAAACTTGATGCTAAGTGAAAGAAGCCAGACAGAAAAACACAAAGACTACATGACTCCATTTATATGAAGAATCTCAAGTTATCAAATTCTTTCCAACAGAAGGTAAAATAGTGATTATCAGGGGCTGGTGCAGGGGGGCTGTGGGGATTGGAAAGTTACTGCCTAATGGGTACAGAGTTTCAGTTTGAAGTGAAAAAGTTCTGGAGATAGGGATTATGGTGTCAAGATCAGGTGAATATACTTTATGCTACTTAACTGTCAAAACAGTTAAAATGGTAAATTTTAGGTTATGTAATGTTTTACCACAATAAAAATGTATCAGTCATTATTACTGCCTTTAACAACGCTTCATACCTGTCACAGCTCTTTAAAGATTCCAAAATTATTTAGGGGCGCCTGGGTGGCTCAGTGGGTTAAGCGTCTGCCTTCAGCTCAGGTCATGATCCCAGAGTCCTGGGATCGAGCCCTGCATCAGGCTCCCCATTCTCCCTCTCCTTCTGCCTCTCTGCCAGTTTGTGCTCTCTCTCTCTCTCTCATAAATAAATAAAACTGTTAAGAAAATAAATAAATAAGTCTCCAAAATTATTGAGTATATGATCTCCTTTGATAGTCCTGAGAACAACCCTGCAGTACACACAGCGTAGCTGTTATTATTCCATTTTGAAGATGAGAAAAATGGAGCTCAGGGAGTTTAAGTGATTTATCCAAATGATACATAGCTAACAGGTGGAAGAATAGACTCTTTAACTCATCCCAAGTTTTCAGATTGAAGTCTGACATTTTTCTCTGACACTCCATTCAAAAAACTAATGGTTCCATGGGGAATACATTCCCAAGACCCCATGGATGTCTGAATTCAGGGGTAGTACTGAATCCTATATAGACTATGATTTTTCCTATATGTACATACCTATGATAACGTTTATTTTATGAAATTAGGCTGGGCACCTAGTTGGCTCAGTCAGTTGAACATCTGACCTTGGCTCGGGTCTTGATCTCGGGATCCTGGGATCAAGCCCCATGTCAAGTCCCCGCATCCATGGGATCCATGCTCAACCAGGAGTCTGCTTCTCCCTCTCCCTCTCCTTTTGCCCCCTGCTCGCTCATGCTCTCTTTTTCTCTCCCTCAAATGAATAAATAAAAATTTTTTAATAAATTTTTTTATTGGTGTTCAATTTGCCAACATATAGAATAACACCCAGTGCTCATCCCGTCAAGTGCCCCCCTCAGTGCCCGTCACCCATTCACCTCCACCCCCTGCCCACCTCCCCTTCCACCACCCCTAGTTCGTTTCCCAGAGTTAGGAGTCTCTCATGTTCTGTCTCCCTTTCTGATATTTCCCACTCATTTTTTCTCCTTTTCCCCTTTATTCCCTTTCACTATTGAATAAATAAAATCTTGAAAAACATGATAAATTAGGCACAAGAAGAGATTAACAATAATAACTAATATATCCTTTATAATAAAAGCTTTATGAATGTGGTTTCTCTCTCTCAAAATATCTTGGTATACTGTACCCACCCTTCTTCCTATGATAACGTGAGATGATAAAGTGCCCACGTGATGAGATGCAGTGAGGTGAATGACATAGGCGTAGTGACGCAGTGTCAGGCTATGGTCAGCCTTCTGGTGCTGCATCAGAAGAAGGATCATCTGCTTCCCAAGCGCCACTGACCACGGAAACTGAAAGCAAAACCGAGGTGAAGAGAAACTCCTGAAATCCCGAATCTGTAGTATTTCAATCCTTAGATCTAAATTAAACTCTTATCATAATGCATTCAGATAATCTGCCTTTAAAATTGAAGCCCGAGATCCGATAAAAATCTTTGGAAGAGGATAATGAGTCAACCTGTCACAAAACAAAGACCTGGATTAGGTAACACTCAGTCAGACAACTTTCTGACTAATAGATGTATGATTTAACACTCAAGAATAATCCAGTAAATTCCCCCAGATAAACTTATTTTGAAACCTAGCCCGTGTCTTCTTTTATTGCCAATCCTCCCTCTCTCATCTGGACACAGATGCTTATTTTTTGGCCAGTGATATTTGCTTCATGTCATTCGTCTGTTTTCCCTGCAGCGAGGCTGGAAATGAGAGAAACGCAATGCATCCCAACTGCACGTGGGTGTCAGGAAGCTCATTTCTATTTGCAAGTAAAACCCACAGCAAGAAAACAAGAACCGAGAAACAAGACCAGAATATGATCATATTGTCTGCTCTATACATATCCAATGTGTATTAAGTCTCCTTCTCCCTCTCTCTCTCTCCCTCTCTCTCTCTCTCTCTCTCTCTCTCAATACAAGCCTTGCTAGGATATAAAGTCAGCTTTTCCAAACTTGTCGAAATGCAACAAATACATTTGAGAGATCTTTTTGAGTTAATTCTGAAACACATAATTCACTGCTCACCCATCACTTCCCCAGGAACACAGTGCGGTAGTAACATGGGTGATCAGCACGATGGCTGCTGAAAACTGTCAAAATGATCTCCTCTTGCTTTTAGTCCCTGACAGATTTGACAGGTACAATTTCTTGGAGCTTCTTTCATTATTTCAGAACAGAGATGGGCTGGCATGAAATCCCCAACCTGCCTGGCTGCCTGTGGCATGTTCCAAAAATATCTAACCTACCTCTAGGTTCGTAGGGAATTGAAAGGAAGAGTGAAAGTTCCTTTGGACTTCCTCACAGATATCTTCTTCATAGATGTTGCCTTACAAACTACACCCGTCAGCAGGCATGACCCCTTGGTGGGAATCAAGATGGCAGTAAGGCTCTTTCTGGAAGGTTTCTTTCTATGAAACACACCTGTCTATTCTTCTCAGACTGAACTAGAGGAAATAAGAAAGCCATATCTTGCCACTTAACTCGTTATTTTTTTCATTACATAAGACTTCTAAGTAATAAAGCAACAGAGATGACAGGACAGATGTATTTATCCACAAGCCATCCTCTAGTCTGTGATGTGACACCTTCCATCATTTCTCCCAAATTCATCTCCAGTGGCTCCCATGACACACTGTATCTCTACCTGCACTTAATAGCATCTGACGAGTATTATAGTTCTGTCTATGGTTTCATGAAACCTACCAGCATATAAGCTCATTTTTATATTCCTAGAATTTGGCACATGGTATTAAAAAACTGTTGTAAATTGGGTTCGGTAAACTAAAACATAGGGTCCTAATAAATCATCTAAAGATAACTCCACACATTGCTTATCAGTGGCTAACTGCGTAATTCACTTTATATTTTTATTTTCTATCTGTTAGATTTTATTTATTTATTCTTGACAGACACAGAGAGAGGCAGAGACAGGTAGAGGGAGAAGCAGGCTCCCTGGAGGGAGCCTGATACGGGACTCGATCCCGGAACTCTGGGATCACACCCTGAGCCAAAGGCAGACGCTCAACCACTGAGCCATCCAGGCATCCCAAGCTTACATTCACTTTATTTATTTTTTATTTATTTTTTTTACATTCACTTTAAATAAAAGTTGATAAATCTAATATAAATGAAGTTTGATGCATGCTCAGACATCCTTGGTCTTGGAGAAAATATAAGAACTAGTTATTACTAAAAAAATCAATTGTGGTTGCTCTCATTTCTTATGGTTGCTCTTCCCCCAGCTCAAGGCTCTTGATTCACAACTTATCGAAGGTTTCCAATCCGTTACACTTTTCTACTTCCTGAAAAGACCACAGAGTCAAATGAGGAGGAAACAGTAGGTTGACCTAAAAGTTGAGAGGGAGAAAACATGGAAAGTGAGGTGAAAACTTCATGGTTCAGCTCATTCCAGCAGGTGATCGTTAAGATACCTAAGGGCTACACCAGCTCCACATTGACTTTGACCTGAGGCACACGAGTCATATAAAACCTGCCCACTGAGCTAAAAAATATATATAAGAAATAAACCCTTTTATTACAGGAATAAACATCAAGTGTTTCTTTATCATCTTAGAGAGTTTAATTCAGACCGAATCAATACACTTGGACACAAGTATGCCGCACGGAGTAACTAAAATCTGATTCTATTCTTCATTCTTGGGTACAGCCTTATTGGAAATATCTGAGGGGGATACACGATAACATCTAATACTTAGAGGCATCAGAGTGTTAGTTTATCTTTCTTGGTCATCCACCAATCAAGTACAAGTGGAATCTCAGCTTGTCCTTTTAAAAACACCTTTATTTCAATAACCTGATTGTATTTTTTTTCCCATGTCCTTGCCCCTACACACACACACAGCACATCACATCACATCACATCACATCACATCACATCACATCACATCACATCACAGTATATTATTCATTGTTCTCTGAACACATCATAGATGTCTTCAGTTCCTCAACCATGCTAATTCTGTGTCCTCATTGGAGTGTTCTTCCATCTCCCAATTTTTCTGCCTTCTCTTCCTTCAAGATTCATATTACATACTAATTCCTCTATGACCACCTCTCTAAGTACACCAGTGGCTTTGAGTACTCCCCTAATCTGCACCCTCAAAACACTTTTTGTGTTTATCATCTAAATTACAGCATTTGGGCCTTGGATCCTATTTCTGTTTTAGCTACAAATATATATATATATATATATATTCATGTAAGACAGAGAGAGCAGAGACATAGGCAGAGGGAGAAGCAGGCTTCCCATGGGGAGCTCAATGTGGGACTCGATCCCAGGACCCCGGGATCACGCCCAGAGCAAACACTTAACCACTGAGACACCCAGGCACCCCTCTGTTTTAGCTATATTAAAGCTATTTAGCCAACTCCTCTTCAAGTTCCCATAAAGTGGGAACACACTTGATCACTTTTGCATTCCAGTGGCATTCAGCACCCTGTACTACAAAGGCTAGTTGTTTAATACACGTGGTTTGAATAGTATTACATGACTATGGTTTTAATGATACTAAGTTCACATTTCCCAATCTTATCAACTCTGATAAACAGATTCCTTTTAGCCCACCTTTATGTCCTTCCCTGTACTCCGGCTACCCAAGGAGAGCTACTTCAGAAAATGCAGTGATCCTGCTTTGCAGATACTCTCCTTTACTCTCAACACATGTAATTAAACTAAGTCTTCTGTGAATGAAGTACACAATTTCCAAGAGGGGCATCTTCTACCAGAGTTGGGCATCATATTTATACTGTGTCAAATTTAATAAATGGTACTTTTTAAAAAAGATTTTATTTATTATTTGAGAGAGAGAGAGCATGAACAGGAGAGAGGAGCAGAGGGAGAGAGAGAAGCAGACTCCCCGTTAAGCAGGGAGCCTGACATGGGGCTCAATATTAGGGCCCTGAGATCATGTCCAGAGCCAAAGGCAGATGCTTAACCAACTGAGCCACCCAGGTATCCCAATAAATGGTACTTTTATGCAAAGCCTATGTAAGTTTTAGGGTTAAAATGATGTGAAAAAATAAATAAGCATAAAATGCCTAGAAAGGGAAACAAATGGATATTAAAAATGAAGGAAAACATTGCTGCTACAATTTCTAATATTAAGCCAATGGCAGCAGAAACTCAGCAGAAAAGTCTATTCATTATTGAAAATTAAGGGATATCAGTCTTCGATGTAGGTGAGGTATATAATATTGGCATCAGTGACATCAATGGACTCATTCCCTCATGGCTTCTAAGAAAAAAACTTGTAAAAGTCATGGTGACTGAGGTATGAAAATGTTTTGAAAAAGCAAAACACTGAGGATCAATTGATTAGCATTCTCAAGCCAAGGTACTAAATGGCTCTTATTGTCTCCTTATTTCCAAATCATTCGAGAGTCCAAAACAGGTAAGAAAACAAATGTTTAAAATCTCCAACATTTGGGGCACAATGGGGTGGCTCATTCAGTTGAGCAATCGACTCTTGGTTTCAACCCAGTCATGATCTCCTGCGTCGTGGAATCAAGCCCTGTGTCTGGCTCTGTGCTCGGCGGGATGCCTGAGAATTCTCTCTGCCCCTCCCCCGACACACTCTCTCTCTTTCTCTCAAATAAAATAAACAAATCTTAAAAAAAAAACAAAAAACACTCCAACACTTATCAGTAGTGTATGCTAACATATTAAAATAAAAATACTGAACTGGATTGATATTTTGTAAAAATTGATGGTTAATTACTTAAGCTAAATTATCAATACATTTTATATATTCAATTTAATTGTATTGTTATTAAAGCAATGTAGGTGCATAATTTTATTTTTTATTATTTTAAATATTCATTTTATTTTAGAGAGAGAGAATGAAAGAGAGAGAGAGAGAGCACTTGAGTAGGGGGAGGTGCAGAGGGAGAGAGGGAATCCCAAGCCGACTTGGTGTTGAGTGTGGAGCCTGACTTGGGGCTCAATCTCACAACCCCGAGATCATGACCTGAGCCAAAATCAAGTCAGACCCTTAACCTATCGAGCCACCCAGGTGCCCCATAAGTGCATAATTTTAAAGTCAACTGGCCCTTCAAAGTTTATAGCTAGACTGTAGTCCCAGTCCCCAACCATGTTCTTGCCCACCCTTGATTCCCGCTCTCCAAACCGAACTACTTTTACATGTTAACTTTTTTGGTTTCTTCCAGTATTTTCCTTCGTATTTAAAATAATCTCCATATATTTTATTCTTTAGGTTTTTAGAGATATAAATAAATATATTCTCTTGACCCCTACTATACACGAAGAGAATTTATCAATCTTTTATTACTACACTTACCCATTACCCACTCAACATTCTTTTAATCAGCATCATTTGAAAAAAAATATGTAACCATTTTTGGTAAATAAATATTCAGGTTTCAAATTATTACCAATATACAAGTATTTTGTATCTGTGTTACTTGGATTATATTTTCTTTCTTGTATAAGATTTCCTTTTTTTTTTTTTTCTTCAGAGAGTTAATTGTTACTTATATTTTCCTATTTGTTTCTTTGCTTAGTCATCAAAAGAGGTCTCAGGAATGCCCTTATGCTCCTAGGGCAATGCATACCTTTTCTCCATACAAACACAATAGATAATTAAGTTAATTTTTTAAAATCATGGCTCAAGTGGTGTTCTATCCTGTGGCACCAATGGACTGATTTGTCTCTAGAACTGCCACATAGCTGCCATGTTAAGATGTCCCTTTATAATCATCCTAGAAATTTAATTTACCTCTTTCCTTTGCTGAGTCCTATTTCTTCATTTTTATATTTTTCTCTTTTTTAGTTGTTGCCTTCACTTTGTTGTTGTTGTTGTTGTTAGTGATATCTCCTAGTAATTTGTTGAAGAAGAATGAATGCAAATAAACTTTTGAAATGCCTATTGTGTTGCTTTCACACCTAACTGGAAGTTTGAATGCCATGGGATTCTTTTCTTTTTTTCCAAAGATTTTGTTTATTTATTCATGAGAGACACAGAGAAAGAGGCAGAGACATAGGCAGAGAAGCAGGCTCTCCGTGGGAACCTGATATGGCGCTCAATCCCAGGACCCTGGGATCATGACCTGAGCTGAAGGCAGATGCTCAACCACTGAGCCACTCAGGTGTCCCAATACCATGGGATTCTTGGTTGGAAATATATAATTCCATTTACAGAAAAATATATAGGGAATGTAAATTGATGTACAGTGGCAGAAAGCAGATCAGTTGTTGCTCAGGCAGTGGGAGCGAGGATACATAGAGGACCCAGTAAGGGAAAGGAAAGAATTTGGGGAGTGCGATGGCTATGTTCTCTGTCTTGGTGATGATGTGTTGTTCATGGATGTACATATATGTCAAAAATTATGAACTAGTACCCTTGACAGATGTGCAGTTTATTGTATGTCAATCATGCCTCAATAAATCTGTTTCGAAAATGTTATTAGGCAGGGGCACCTGGATGGCTTAGTCCATTAAGCATCTGACTCCTGGTTTCAACTCAAATCATGATCTCATGGATCATGAGATCGAGCCCCTTGTGGGACTATGTGCTGGGTGCAGAGACTGCTTGAAGATTCTCTCCCTCTGCCTCTTCTCCCACTCACGTGCCCTCTCGTCTCTCTCTAAAATAATAAATAAATCTTTTAAAAATATTATTAGGCAGCCTTTCATTAAGATTGTAGAATAGAGTTCCCTGCTCTCAGACCAAGCCTCATGGTAACTCCTCATCATGTCCAAGTCTATCAATTATCAAACTTTTGTTGTAATCACTACAGAGAAACAGAGAAGGAGTAATCAAGTTAGGAACATGGGATGTTACAGATTTAAAAACTCAGTGTTTTTTTTGTATTTTTTTAACTCTTTTGATAGTCATTTATTGTGACTAGATTGGCAGATGGTACTTTTAAACTCTGATGAAGGTATAACTCTTGAGATGGTCAGGTTTTTAGGATGCCTTCAGATTTTTTTTGGTTTGGATCACTTGCTGGAGAGTAGTGCATTTACCCAGAAAGAGATGACAAGAGAAGCAGACTTTGGTGAGAAAATAGTATGTTTGCATATTGTGCTTAAAGGAGAGATTTATGGATTATCCAGTAGGCAATTGGAGTGAAAAAGCGTGACATTTTGCATGAGATTTCTGGGGATTCGTTGTGGGATCTGCCACATTCACACTGTATATCTGTGTATTTATTCAAGCTTTACTAGCAAGTTTTAGTTTCTTTATGTTTAAATCAGGTTAAAAGTAATACTTATCTCACAGGGTTGAAAGTCAGGTTTGAATGAAATAATGGCTATAAATGTGATTTGTAAACTGAATTTCCATGTATGTGGTATACTAGACAGCAGCGACAGCAGCACAGACTAGAAGATGTATCCTATCATGGGCTTTGGAGTAAGAAACTTAGACTTGAATTCTAGCTCAGTTTTGCATCTCAGACAAGTCATTGCTCTCAGGGCAGAGTCTTAATTCCTTACCAGGTCAGGCTCGGCCCTTCGTGGTGTGACCCCAGCCCACCTTTCTAGTCTCACCTGCTCCTACTTACCTCAACACTGCCCAACCTAGGAGTCAGCTTCCCCATGGCCACATGCTCTTCATTCTTATTCCCCTTTCAAGTGTATTCTTTACACACATATCATGTGTTGAGAATTGCCTTTGTTAAGAATTGAGAGTGAGGAACACCCGAGTGGCTCAGTTGGTTGAGCATCCAACTTTTGGTTTCTGCCCAGGTCATGATCTCATGGGTCATGAGATCGAGCCCTGCGTTGGGCTCTGGGCTCAGTGGGGAGTCTGATTGAGATTCTCTGTCCACCCCCGACCCCTGCCCTGCTCTCAAATAAGTAAATAAATCTTAAAGAAAAGCATTGAGAGTGAGTGTAGTCACTGCTACTTTCTGACTATTTTGGTTTTGGCAGGTATTTTAACCCCCTTGAGCCTCAATTTCTTTCACCTATAAAATATGAATAGTTTATATGTAAACTGGGGGAAGAAATAGCATTTGACAACAAAAGTATATTTTTACAATTAGCTTTTGGAAATAGCAGAGCTAAGTCAATCTTGGTTCTAGTTATTGTCCTACTACTTATTAGTTTGGTGACTTTTAGCCAGTTATCCCATATTTCTGAAAGTTTAAATTTCCTCCTCTATAAAACTGAGCTGTCAATGGAGTCTACTTCATTGGGTTGTTGTGAAGAATTAAGTTATGCACGTAAAGTACTTGTCAGTGTTCTTGGCAACTAGTGCATGTTTAATTAATGTTAATAATTATTATAATCATTATTGTGACTATCAGTTAAAAGTCAGAGAAAGAATGGGGTCAGTGAAACTACTTATGTCAAAGGATTGAATAATGACAGCATAAAGGGAAATGTACAAGATCCATTGTTAACGTTGAACCACTGGCAGGTATTCAAGATAGAGGGAACTCCATTTTTAGGGTTAATCAAAACATCTTTGCCCAAAAGAAATAAAATTTAGATCAGAATATTTGCTACTTCATAGATGGATCTGTTTTGGAATAAGGAGTTCATCATGGGAACTAGACCACATGAGATTGTGGGAGGAGTTTGGGAAATAAAGGTTTGGAAAGAGGAGGTGAAGGATCAGATAAAAGTCTGAGGTGAACAGTCAGAGCTTACAGAGGAATCTGGATAGATCCCAGGAAAGGAGCTATGGTGAAGTTTATTAAACATTATTGACGGGCAGCCCGGGTGGCTAAGCGGTTTAGCTCTGCCTTCAGCCCAGGGCCTGATCCTGGAGACCCGGGATCGAGTCCCACGTCGGGCTCCCTGCATCGAGCCTGATTCTCCCTCTCCCTGTGTCTCTGCCTCTCTCTTTCTGTGTGTCTCTCATGAATAAACAAATAAAATATTTTAAAAAAACATTGTTAAAAAAAAACATTGTTGACTCTTGTGTCTACCACCTCTGAACACGTTCAGGGATGCTTTGGTGGTGGACCTGGGTTGCTTCTGGTCAGCAGGACTGGTAATCTGGAGTAGAGTGGGGTGGAGGGAAAGCAAACCAGGAACAGCCGGCACCTCTGTGTCCATCTCTTACTGCACACAAACAAGGATAACCCTCAGAACACAATGGCTAGTGCTTCTTCTGCCTCCCAAATTTGGCTAACTAGAACTCTGAGCCATACTGGGAAGGAGGTCCTGAGAAACAGAGGTCCTGGTGTGACAAAGTTCACCCAGCACAACTTCTAAGTTTACATTTTCATCTGATGTTGTTGTTAGTATATTGGGAATATTATCTGTGATGCTGCTTCTATATACATGGCCTGCCTCAATACAACCATTCACCCATACTAGGGAGCTCTTCCTTAATAAAAAGTATTTTAGGGGTGCCTCCCTGGCGTAGTCAGTAGAGCATGCACCTCTTGATCTTGGGGTTGTAAGTTCGAGGCCCATGTTGGGTGTACAGATTACTTAAAATCTTTTTAAAAAGTGTTTTAAATTGTATTTTTAAATATATGTAATACACATAACGTATATGTATGTGTGTCTACTGTTCTCAATGCAAATACTGATTAACAAATGAGTGATCAACTGTCCTGGGTGTATCAGGAGGTGGGACTTCTGCACTAAATCCACAAACGTTTCAAGCAAACTGGGATGGCTGGTCACTCTATGACAAGACTCAGTCAGAATTTATGCCCAATATCAGCCTCCTTCTATGATTCTCTTTATTTTGTTTTTGTATTATTCCCTACATGGGAACTACTGTAATCTTTCCAAGCTCTGTATGAACAGATACAGTGCCTAGAATCAGGTGAACAGTGGACTTCCATGAACTCCCCCTTAGATTAGGAGCTCCATGAAGTCGGGATCACATCTGATCTGTTCACTGCCACATTCCAAACATTCACATTCAGCACAGTGTTTGACATGTGATATATTGTTGAATGAATTAATTCCATAATCTTATCCTCCATCAAGGCTTCAATGGAAGGAGATAATAATGGACCCCAGTGCCCCCTGCCCTATGAACCTATGAACATACCAATTATATATATATTTGTGTATATATATATATATATATATATATATATATATATATTCATCGAGTCCCTGCCATGGGACTCGATCCCGGGTCTCCAGGATCAAGCTCTGGGCTGAAGGCAGCACTAAACTGCTGAGCCACCCGGGCTGCCCATCAATAATGTTTAATAAACTTCACCATAGGTCCTTATCTTGGGTCTATCCAGATTCCTCTGTAATATATATAAATATATATATTTTTTTCCCTAAATGTTGTTGGACATGTTTTTTGTCTGTATCACAACACCCCAAAATCTATGAGTACATAAATTCTACTTTATTTAGCTTTTTACCCCTAGCTTTTAGGCTCTGATCCTAGTACATAGTAGATGTTCAATACGTATTTATGGAAAGAAGAAAAGTGGAAGTAAAGAGACTTAAATATATATCTATGTGATGCAACTGGTATTGAGTTCACAGAGGTATGCCAAGCTGGGGCTTGTTATATTAAGAAAGATGGTTTGAAGTTTATAAATGGACCTGGAGCATCTGAGAGCTTTTGCATTTTTAGTTGTGTACAAGAAACTGTTTCCAAAGGAATGATGGAATGAGGAACTCAGAAAATCTACTCTTCCATAAAAGCAACAAGAACATGGGCAAAAATGGTCAAAACTAAGTTTTTCAGAACTCTGGAAATTAACCAGTTTTGCAAGAATTCAACTAACTCTTATTCAAGAAAAATGGGTGAATATTTATAAGAACGGAGCTTTATGACAATTTACTTGTGCTCTCTTTGTCCCCCTCTCCTCAGTAACGTGGCAGCCTGGAATTCTGGAACTAGACAGCGGTGATGATTGCACAATCCCAGGTATATCTTAACAAACATTAAGCTATGCACTTCCAATGGGTCAGTGGCATAGTGTGTGATTATCTCCCAAGCTGTTATTTATTTGGGAAAAAAAAAGGAGGCAGACCATCGTTTCACAGAGACCATCACTGTGAAAGGGGAATAGGGAGTAACCATTGTACTAAAGATGTACAAGACTGCTTTGTAGGGGGATGACGATGTTCTGGAGCTAGATAGTGGTGATGGTTTACAACTCTGTGCCTATGCTAACCACCACTGGATTACATGCTTTATTTATTTATAAAGATTTATTTATTTTTATTTTAGAGAGAGAGTGCACGTGAGCAAAGGGGAAGGGCAGAGAGAGAGAGAGAGAGAGAGAGAGAAGCAGACTCCTCACTGAGCTTGGAGCCCTATAAAACATCTAGTGGCTGGATCTTAGGAACCTGAAATCATGACCTGAGCCAAAACCAGAAGTCAGATGCTTAACCGACTGAGCTACCCGAATGCCCCTAGATTGTGCACTTTAAAAGGGTGAATTTAATTTATGTGAATTACATCTCAATAAGGTTTTTATAAAAATAGAGAGAAGCTATTTCCCTATACATACTAAGGAAAACAATGACTATAAAGCGGTATCTTTGAAATGCTACACTGTCTATACAATTTTGGGGAACCTGAGGTGACTTCAACTACTTACAGAGAGGATCCTGATACTATAAGAGCTAAATGAAATAATGTCAATATGACTCTTTTCATAGTAACTGACACTTAGTAGGTACTTAATAATAGGAAAGTTCTATTCTCCTCTGGGCCGTCGAGGCCAGCTCAAATTCATATGATATGGTATGATAATTTGTTAATTTTTATGTCATTTTCCTATCTAGATTCTGTGTTCCTTCATGGTACAGACAACCTGATGCATCATAGAAAGTGGCGAGTGTAAGCATAAATCATGTGCATGCTAGATCCCACTCCCTGGTTTCAAACTCTGACTCCTCCATTCCTAAGCTATGTGACCACCTGCAAATTAGTCTCCATGCCTCATTTTCCTCACCAGTAAATGGAGATAATAATGATCCATAATTCCCAGCGTGGTGGTTAATGTATGAGTTAATCCACATAAAGTTCAGCTGACCTTTAAACAACACGGTTCAAACTGCACGGGTCCACTTGTACATGGATTTTTTTTTCAACAAATATAGTACAAGTACTGCGCTTGCATTTTCTCTTCCTTATGATTTCCTTAATAACATTTTCTTTTCTATAGCTTACTTTATGGCAAAAATATATAATACATATAACATACATATACATACATGCTATAATACATATAACATAACATGTTAGTCGACTATTTACGTTACCTGTAAAGCTACATAGTCTACCAAGCAACAATAGACTATTAGTTATGTTTTGGAGCAGTCAAAAGTTATAATGTGAATTTTCAGGACGCCTGAGTGGCTCAGTCAGTTCAGGTCATGATCTCAGGGCCATGAGATCCCATCCCCTGTCGGGCTCCACGCTCAGCATGGAATCTGCTTGTCTCTCTCCTTCTGTTCTTCCCCTTACTTGCACTCTCTCGCACACTTAAATAAATAAATACATCTTTTTAGAAAAGTTATACATGGCTTTTCAATTGCACAGGGGTCAGTGCCCCTAACCCTTGAATTCTCCAAGAGTCAGCTGTAGTTGGACTGGTGCCAGGCACAAGTACACAGTTGGTACATGTTAGCTCTTATTCCCAATACCTAGCACAGTGTTTGGCACATAGCAGGCGCTCAGTGGAATTTCATGTGAGTAGGATACAGTGCTCATTTGTTGTAGAGGCTCCATGGGAGGAGTTGGATGCATTGTGTAATTTTTGGAAAACCAAATGCTACAAGGCACAGCTATAAACTTGCCTTGACCTAGTTGGTACATGCTAGCAATTGAGTGGGGCTGGGGTAAGGGCTAGGGCAGGGGATGTTATCTGCTTCTATTTCACTTGATCCCTTTTACTCTCTAATGGTCCTGCCTTTGCTGGCAAAAACAGCATCTCCTATCCATAAAGTGGTCTCAGTTCTCACTTCTACTCCTCTGAGTGGTACACCATGTGCATCAATGGTGACACCGAGTTTCTTCTGGTGATAAGTCAAGGATAGGTGTCATTATTGAAGTGTGAGGAGCCTAAGATGAAGCTGACTGATCATTTTCTAGAGTGATTAAGCCCAAACAGAAACAGGTCTTGTTAGGCAGAAAGCTTGTTTGTGCTAAGAGATATGTACATCTGTATTATGTGTCACCTCAAAATGTCATGGTCCATTTCCTTTACTTACAATAGATTGTGAAGGGAACTTGGTAAAGAGTCCTAATGTTTGCTTCCAGAAATTGTGTATGTGAAAGCTGTTCAAATGAGGAAGTTTAAATTCTTTTTTTAGTAAAGGAATCTAGGCCTCGCTTTATACAGAGAATATTCCAAGCCTGGAATTGAGTGCCTTCCAAAAAAATGGCTCTACACCATGTGCATTGACATTGACTCCCTCAGCCACCATAATTTATGGACATCAATTAGATAATGGGCTGCTTTGCCTGTTTTTATGAAAATGCCAATTTGGAACCTTGGCGTTGATGGAAAAAACCTCCTTTGCTGTGCATGGAAGGCAGCCAGGCAAATGGTCTGCATGGAATTCCTTCATCAATCTGGAATGGCAGGCAGTAAACGATTCCCTTTGAAAACTGCAATCACCTACTAGGGGCCTCACCAAGGAGGTATGCAGCTATTTATCCACACCTTTTCAGCCAGGCAGAAAATCCAAGGCTGTATCCTCATGACCAGACATGAGGCTGGGAGGATCAGGATCTCCAGTCAGACCCCAGGGGTTATCCTACATGCTGACCCTTGAATCACCTTCTTCCCCACTAACAGCCAAGACCTGGTTATTATACCAAAGACCTGGTTAGTATACCAAATCCGCCATACCTAGATCCTTCTTTTTTTTTTTTATTTTTATTTATTTATGATAGTCACAGAGAGAGAGAGAGAGAGGCAGAGACACAGGCAGAGGGAGAAGCAGGCTCCATGCACCGGGAGCCCGATGTGGGATTCGATCCGGGGTCTCCAGGATCGCGCCCTGGGCCAAAGGCAGGCGCTAAACCGCTGCGCCACCCAGGGATCCCAGATCCTTCTTCTCTTACAGTATGTTCTGTCTCAGGCAGCTCCTCAATCAGACCCCACCCCCTACCTCCCACCAAAATAATTCTACTGAGATCATCTCTTCAGCTCTCTAGTCTTTCCCAGACACTCGTGGGTCCTAGGAGTGGACACAACTTCGGTTCAGAGTCTCAGCATATGATGCAATAAACTCCTTAGCCTCGCAGACACCTTCTGCCTCTCCCTCAAACACAGTCTTTCCAGCTCTGCTGAATGACTTGCAGTTCATAGGGAGCATCACATTTTCTCGTGAAGCGGCCCCTGTTGGGGATGCTCTCTCTCCCCCTCATCTTGTCTACCTGGAAAACTGTATTCTTCAAGATTTCTCAAAGATCACTTATACTCCCAAACCTTATCTGACTACTCCCATTTATCTTATCCCCACTCCGCAGCGCACATAGGTGCACACACACCTGCACACACAGTGTTTCCTTCCTTCATGCTTCCAAGGGGATTATCAAGCGTAACACACTGTTCTAAATACTTAATATGTATTAACTCACTTGATCCTCATGAACGCCCTATGGAGAAGGTATTAATATCACTCCCGTTTTACAGACGAGGAAACTGAGGCATAGAGAGTTTGATTCACTTGCAAGTCATCACTCACAATTAGCATGTTGTGGAGTCAGGATTAGAACCCCAGCAAAGTAGTCTGTAGACTTAATCACTACACTAAATGGAGGAGCTCTGTCAGATACGTACTCACACTTGGAATATGTGTCCTAGGCTGGTGCAGCTCTGGTGGGAAAACAGGGGTGAGTCTTTCTATTAAGCTAACAAAAGAGAGATAATAAATTGTCCGTAGAGTAGCCTAAGTGACTATCTCACAACAGAATATTCCTTGTGGGTTCCAAGCTGTTAACCAGGTTTGTTCCATCCAGTCATGGTTGCAGCTAACACACTGTGCTTTTGCAGTGACCTGTTCTCAAACAACAAATGTCAACCAGTATAAAATTCACACGAAACAATTCTAATCAGAACCATCGTTTGCTGTGTACATTTTCATAGTGGAGTATGAGAAGGTCAAACTTTATTTAACAACTTGAATTTAGAAGAAAACAAGACCAAACAGAAAAAAAAAAAAAAAAGACCCCCACCCAAGACAGAAAACAAAAAAAAAAAATAGGGTTTCAGTACAAAACAATATAGACATTCTTTTCTTACTGATCAATTATAATCTTATATCACCTATGTGTCAAAGAGGAAAGAATGTCAAAACTCTAACGGCTCTAACCCTTTGGATTCTCTCTGCTGAATACTGTTGGGTAGAAAAAAATAACATTTCAATTGGGTCTTTGGAGACTTTTGGAAAAATATTTTGCTCTTCTTTGCAAAGCCTGGGTGTGGAATACAACTTTCAAGTACCTAATGGGATCTGAGTATGGAGACCTAGAGAACTACTCTAAGAGGGAATAAGAAGGTAAAGATTTTTATTTCATCCTTGTCATGTATTTCCACAATTTCAGGGTATTAGTGTGCATGAGTTAATATAAAATATAATAGACTAGTCATAAAGAAAGAGCTTTAAAATTTTGTCCCTGGTGCCTATGTCAAAGAAATAAAAAAAATTATCTGGAAGTGAATGTATGTATTTCTCCCCTCCCTTCACCCTTTCCTAGCTGAAAATTTCATCCAAAAAGCCTTTAAGCAGGCCACAGGACAGAAGGTGGCAAGTGGGCTAGCAGACTGAGAGGTTCTGGGTATTTGCCACGTTCAAGAGACTTATATAAAAAAGTTAAGATATTAAGCCAATGGGATCCAGATTTTTCACTGAAGGGAGTTAACATTATTATGGACAGGGAGAAAAATTACAATGAAATCCGTAGTATCATATTAGACTGGAATCAGAGGTTTCAAGTTATATTTTACAGTATATAGAAATAACTAGAAATACATATAGCTGTAAGGTTGCATACGTGTGCAATGCATGAGTACATCTAGCACCCAAGATCACTCCAGTGTCATCCAGGGCAAGTTACTTTATCTCTCAGTTTACTCATCATGTAATCAAGATGATAACAATCCTGGGGTGCATGGGTGGCTTAGTCAGATAAGGGTCTGGACTCTTGGTTTCTGCTCAGGTCATGTTATCAGGGTCATGAGATCAGTCCTGTGTGGGTCTCCACACTCAGTGTGGTCTGCTTGGCATTCTCTCCATCTCCCTCCACCCCTCCCCTTGTTCTTGCTCTCAAACAAAACCAAACAAAACAAAACAAAACAAGAAACAAAAGAAAGAAAAAAGATGATAACAATACCTTAGCAAGCTGGTTGCAAAGATCAGAGATGATGACTGTGTAAAGTTTCCAGGCAGAGTTCTCAGATCTTAGAAGACTCTAACCTTGAGTAAACCAGTATATATTTCTTACAAATCCAATATGCCATGGCCTAATATGGCACTGTGATTTGACTTGATAAGGTGGCATCTACTGTAAAATGTGGTGCCTCGGGCAGCACGGGTGGCTCAGAGGTTTAGCGCCACCTTCAGCCCAGGGCCTGATCCTGGAGACCCGGGATGGAGTCCCACGTCGGGCTCCCTGCATGGAGCCTGCTTCTCCCTCTGCCTGTGTCTCTGCCTCTGTGTGTGTGTCTCTCATGAATAAATAAATAAAATCTTTTTTTAAAAAATGTGATGCCTCAAAAAATAAAGGTAGGAGGGTGATCATGACGTCTGTGTCACTTTGAGAGGACTGACAATTAATTTTAAATTACTTTCTGTCAAACCTTCAAGTGTTACAAGAGATTATTTACTTACGCACATATTTTGCAATGCATTAATATTTTAATATTGATGATTTTAAGGTCCAATGCAAGGAATACTCATTTCAACAACTCTACTGTCTTTCACTGTCTAGTTGAGACATGATGAACCAATAAGAAAAGGCTTCCTTCACAACTGAATAAGTTTGGAATCCTGACTTTGCCTAAATTTGAAAAATACATTACTGTACATGTAAATATGTCATTTATTTGCATATTTATTGAATTATTCATCAAAAGACTCCATTAAAAACGTGGATGCCTTGATAGTAAATTTTTATCACCATGGAAAATTTATTCATATGGAAATAGCATCAAGAGAAATTTATTAAAATGAAAATGGCATTTAATACAATGTTGAAACACTTAAAGAGATGAATTTACAAAGGGAACATGTCCCACAAATGGCTTTTCATAAGATTTCTCAAAATCTAAAGATACAAATTTAGAAAATGCCAAGAGTTTTTTTACAGGTACGCAGAATTATTGAGTCTTGTAACTCAGGCCACTGACTTCTCTTTTTCTCTTAGGTAGTAAAGCATTTGGAACTAGCACATCATGGTTTGTATTAAGAATGAGAAGGGTTAAGCTAAAATAAATAGGTGCTAATTTTCCTTTATTTGATGCTTATTTTTCTCTTAATTAGCTTATAAAAATCAGCAGTAAAAGGACATTCAAATACATAGCTATGGCAAATAGTCTTTTTTTGTATCCTACTGATTTCATTTTTCTTGACAAAACAAGGTGTTGGTTTACTTTTGTTTTGTAGGTTTGTTTGTTGTAATTGTGCTGACCATTGTCTTCTTCAAATAGGCTGTGTTATGAAAATTAAAATTGAAGACAGGCAACTGTGGCTTAACATTTGGAGCAAAAAGAATGGTTCCACTGTCAAACATGAAAGTACATTGGGTTTTTAAAATATTTTTTAAAAATGTTTTATTTGTTTATTTCACAGACAGAGAATGAGGACAAGCAGGGGAGTAGGAAAGGGAGAAGCAGGCTCCCCACGAAGCAAGGAGCCAGATGTGGGGCTCTATTCCAGGACCCTGGGATCAAAACCTGAGCCGAAAGCAGACACCCCAAATAAAGCACTTATAAAGACATGTTGGTAGTATGAGCATGGACTTCAAGATAGCTTGGGAGCAGACTCTACTTTTTCTGGAATTTTCATATAAAATTAAGGAAATAAGGCAAGGTAGTAGATTCCTCAATAAATTAAATAAATTCTTAAAAATAGATTTCTTCACATCATATAGTAAAAGTAAGTTTTAGATTAATTACAATTCAATATAAGACACAAAATCATGAAACACATGGGCCTTTTGGATTAAGATTTGTAATATTTCTAGAAATGCAGAGATGGAAAGAATTCTGCAAGCCCAAAAGCTATGGAAACCATTACAAAATAAAAATAAAAAGTAGTTCAACTATGTGCAAAACCTTTTTACTAATCAAAGCACAAACACGTGAAAAAGGCAAATAATAAAGAAAAATTGTGACAAATATGACAAAGGGTTAATAAATTAATTAAATGCTAAATATCTGTTGTAGTAGAGTAAGATACATATATAAGCAATTTCCTTTATCACCAATTTTGCGTGAAAGTAACTGTCACAGAAGGAGAGAAGGGGAAAAAATTAGAAGCCAGAAAGTCTTAGACTCAATAATAGTTATTTTTCTGTAGGGACATTTAAATTAGATATTTTTAGAGCTGTAAGACAGTGTGTAGTTATATATCCTAAACACTACTTGGCAAATCCCATTTTATGATTTCTAGTCTAGCATCACTACCACCACCCTTAGTTCATTCTTCCTACATATTTTTATCACTTCCATCCTTCATGTTTTTTATGGATTAAACAAAAGTGACTGTAAATGACCCTGTTACAAAGGAGATTTTTGTTATATTTTTTTCCTGCTGTATTCCTGGTGCCAGTTTCAGATAACCAGAATGTTAAAACCAATTGCTAATTATGTTTCCTTGTTAATGGTTCCCATTATACACAAATCTTTCCACGAACACCTTGAGCTGTAGGAGAAATGCCTGGATACATGAAACAACTCAATAATGAAAGCACCAACATTACAATAAAAACATTCAAAAAAGATATGAACAGTTAATTTCAATGGTGGGCATAGAAATGTTCAGAGTCAGTAGTAAGCAAAAAAAAATATGGAAATTTAAACAAGATACATTTTGCTTATCAAACTCACATGTATTATTTTTAATGACAATACATAGTACTGATGATGTGTTAATGGAAATGTAAATTGTCAAACCCATTTTCAAAAGGATTTGCTAGAGAAGGAGAAGGAGAAATAAGAGCAAGAGAAAATCATAAGCTTAAGGAAAAATAATGTACAGAAGCAAAGAGTTCTTTCCCCCTAATTTCCCTGTAAGTTACTTTTAAGTACAACTTACTGCAAGTCAGATTTTTTAAGATAGTTTATATTTTTAAGATTTAATTTTTAAGTGATCCCTACAGACCAACATGGGGCTCGAACCCACAACCCCACGATCAAGAGCCACACACTCCAACGACTGAGCCAGCCAGGTACCCCTAAAATGCATTTTATTTTTTAGAGCAGTTTAGGCTCATGGTAAAATTAAAAGGAAGGTATAGAGGCTTCCCATAAGACCCTTTGTCCTCCGACTCATAGCCTCCTCGTCATCAACGCCTACCACCAGAGTGGTAGGTTCATTATAACTGATGAAACTCCATTGACATCATTATCTCCCGAAGTCCATAGACACATATTTTTATCGAAGATATTCACCATAATTATCATGTGAATTTTAAGAATCAAAATATACAAAACCAGCTGATGTCCAATAATATGGTAACAGTTAAATTAACATTGGTCAATATTTTCAATATTTAACATTTGGAGAATTTTCAGCGCATTACCCACAATATAATCTTGGCTAAAATATGACAAAGCACTAACATATAAATTAAGTAAGCACATGAATATTCTAAATGAATATTCTAAATGAATATTTAGAACAAGAAGATAAATCGGGAAAAGTAAAAAGTTTACAAAGATGTTCACTAAGTGTAGAAATATAACATTTAAAAAATTAATTATCTTCCTATAACCCACCTCTCTGATACTCTTCTACATTTCTGGCTGAATATGATTTGATTGCTTCTTCCTATGGCAATGATTTTGTAATATCCTCTTATGTCATCAATATCATAGTCAGATAATTTAGGCTTTCCTCTAACATGGTCAACATTTAAAAAATTTAGCGGTACTTTAAAAAAGTTTTCCCAAGCATCACATCTTGTTTTTTTTTTTTTAATTTTTTTTATTGGAGTTCAATTTGCCAACATATAGCATAACACCCAGTGCTCATCCCGTCAAGTGCCCCCCGCAGTGCCCGTCACCCAGTCACCCCCACTTCCCCTTCCACCTCCCCTAGTTCGTTTCCCAGAGTTAGGAGTCTCTCATGTTCTGTCTCCCTTTCTGATATTTCCCACTTCTTTTTTCTCCTTTCCCCTTTATTCACTCTCACTATTTTTTATATTCCCCAAATGAATGAGACCATATAATGTTTGTCCTTCTCCGACTGACTTACTTCACTCAGCATAATACCCTCCAGTTCCATCCACGTCGAAGCAAATGGTGGGTATTCATCGTTTCTAATGGCTGAGGAATATTCCACTGTATACATAGACCACAGCTTCTTTATCCATTCATCTTTCGATGGACACTGAGGCTCCTTCCACAGTGTGGCTATTGATATCACATCTTGTTATTGGCAGTGCTGTATGTGCCTGATTTGAGACAACTTCTGGCACATTTCCTTCGTATATGTGCTATTACAAACATTTTCACTGTTTGTAGTACAGCCACACGTTCATGCCTTAGAAACACAGAAATTCTCATCAATTCTATTCTACCCAATACCCATTTTGATTTATTGTTTTTATTTTCTTAAGATCTTATTTATTTATTCATGAGAGACACACAGAGAGAGGCAGAGACACAGGCAGAGGGAGAAGCAGGCTCCCCACAGGGATCCCAATGTGGGGCTCAATCCCTGCACCCCGGGATCATGACCTGAGCCAAAGGCAGACACTCAACCACTGAGCCTCCTGGGCACCCCCTGATACCCATTTTTGAAAAGTCATGTCTTCCTAGGGCACCTGGATGCCTCGGTCAGTTGAGTGTCTGCTTTTGGCTCAGGTCATGATCCCAGGGTGCAGGGATAGAGCCCCCATCCTGCTCTGCGGCGAGCCTCCTCTCCCTCTCCCTCTGCCACTGACTCTGCTAGTACTTTCTCCCTCTCTGTGTGTCAAGTAAAGAAATAATATCTTTAAAAAAAAAAAGAGTCATGTCTTCCTACAATGATTATGTTATTTTTCCCGGTTTCTAATATTTTCCATGTTCTACAATTAGTATTTATGTGTTTTATGAAATACAAACTACATGATGAACGTACTAAAGCAAGTTAAAAGGCAGGATATAAAATATCTGTCTTTCCAGAAAAATCGGCTGGCTAAATGACTTCCAGAGTTTCTTCACTCTCTGTAACATTGTGTCCAAGAGGAAGGTTGAAGGTGATGGTCATGCGCAAAGATGTGCCCGTTCTCCTTATTGATCTTAAACACGCTGTTCAGATGTACAAGGGCAAAAGACTGCACTGTGCCATTCTCGTAGTTTGAGAATGTGATGTGTCTAGGTGGTATGTGTGAATGATGACGTGCCACATCTCGGTTGTAATCACAGCTTATTTATAAAAATTAAAGGAACCTTTTCTCCTGGTGCTCTGGGGAGCATTAAGGCGGGCTATTAGAACAGCTAATTATAAATGCGTGTTCATTGCTTCCATTTGTAGGCCATGTCTCCATGAGAATCAGTGCATCATTGGCACTGCAGCTTGCCAGATGCTTGGCTCGGAGGGCAGTACTTTTAAGATCATTGGAAACATCATAATTGAACAGGGATTATTGGTTCCAGCTTCCAAAATTGCTCTCTGCACACAGACATGGTTGCTTGCATCCATATGAAACGTGAATGAAGTGTATGAAATATAACGTAACTGGTCCTCCAGTGTGACCAACCAAGTTCTCAGATAAAGCAACCCTGAACATTTCTGACCTGGCCTTATCATACATTTCTACATCGGCTGACATTCTCTTTGCCTGATTTGGTTTAGAAATTCCCGACGGTATTATCCTTATAGCTGACCTGCTTCTCACTAGTTTTCCTTCTCAAGCTGTTTTGTTATCCTACCCATCGACTCTTTGCTCTTGCATTTCTGTATCTTTATTTTTATCTTAAGATTCACAAATTAGAACAGCTTTACACTTTCAAACAGACCGAGACAGGATCCATCCTCACCGAACTGATATGGAATTTCCTTCTTGTGGAAACATGCTTTACTTTTCTAGACAAAATAATTGATTACATAAATAAACAATTGTCATGTCAAATAAGAAGTCATTGCCATATTTTCAGAGGGTTTTTTTTTGAGAATCTTAGGATTCTAGGACTACTTTAAAAATTGTACTTCTTCAAAAAATTTTTCTAAAAAAGGATGACCACAAGATTTTTCCAGTATTATATAACCAGGTATCTTACTACTGTGTGTGGGTTGTTTGTTGTTGTTCAATTAATATGACTTGAGTGGAAACAGCATATTATGACATGATTTCCAATAGGGCTCTTTAGTGCAATAAGACTTCATAACATGTATGTGATTATCCTAAAATATAAAATATTGAGTTAGAATAATAAAAACAGCTAATGTTGAGGGCTTATTAGGTCCCAAGAAACTATCCTATGCTCTTTATGTGCCTCATTATTATTAATATTACTATTATTAAGAGAGAGAGAGAGAGAGAGCAAGTGAGGGGAGAGCCAGAGGGGGAGAGAGAGAGAGAGAGAGAGAGAATCTTAAGCAGGCTCCAAGCCCAGCTCAGAGCCTGACATGGGGCTCAATCTCATGATCCTGAGATCATGACCTGAGCCAAAATCAAGAGTCAGATGCTTAAATAACTGAGCCACACAGGCGCCCCTCTTTACATACATTATAACTTAGTTGTCACAAACCTACAAGTTATTTACCACCATTTTACAAATAAGGAAACTAAGGCATGCAGTGGTTAAGCAGCTTGCTCAAAGTCACGTAGTTAACAACTAGTAGCACCAGGATTCAAATCCAGTCAGTTGAGCTCCAAAACTTATACTATTAACACTGTGCTATTCTCATTAATATTCATGAAGAGTAATTTTGAAATTGTGCCATGTTAAGAGTTATATCGGAGGAGGGTTATTCCTTAGAAGATTCCAGTGAAAATCCACCCCATTGTGGCAGTTCATTTCTGGCCAATGTTTTTGACTTTCAAAGCACTTCAATTTTTTTCTTTTATTATTATTTTATTTTATTTTATTTTCATCACGATGAGTGTATTCTTTAATCCCCATCACCTATTTAGCACTTCAATTATTAAGGGAGGTAAAAAAAAATCAGAAATAAGGAGCCTACTGGGCTTCATAATTGCTGTAAGCTCCCAAATGTAAGAAATCTGCTTCAAAGTGGTGGTGTTGGTGTTTTATTTCATTTCAACATCATGAAAATTGCCAGATACTGCTGGAACCTAGCCTGCTTTCTTGGCTTAGTTCGTACATGAGAGAATATCATCTAATTCTTTGTCATATGCAAAGCAAAGACCCTCATGGAAAAGTTCTGTTAGTCTCTTTTATGTAAACCCATTTATTTCTGAACCTCCAATTTTGCTTTTGTGGTTTTTGGATGGTTTGATTAAGTAACTATTGATAGATAATGACATTGCTTTTAGAATGTATCAGCAGAATGCTTCAGTTCTGGCCTTCTTCAGGTTTGAACACACTTATTGAAATTAAAGCTATTCATCACATTAATGCTCTACTGTCATTTATGGTTAAGAAATAAAATTCTTTCCATCTTTTTTGGAAAAGGCAACAGGGTAAAATAGACACCAGCACTGAGATAAGACATCAGACAATGTCACTAAAAATGGGTAATCCCTTCGATAGTGAGAATGAAATACAGATTAAAATTTTGCAATAAGTTATGTTGCATTCAACGTTGCTCATTACCGCCCCGAGTGGACAATCTTGTGTAAATACCATTATCATTTTATCCTCATCTTGAGGTTTAAGGCTGAAATAGAAGGAATGTTTCTATACGGAGAGTGTTTATGTTGAGACTTAATGTTCAATGTGATGATATTGGGCTGTGGGACCTTTTGGGAGGTGACTAGGCCATGAGGGTGGAATTCTGGTGAATAGGATTAGTGTCCTTACAAAAGAGACCCGAGAGAGCTCTCTCATTCCTTCTGCCGTATGAAGACATGGCAAAAACAAACAAACAAAAACCAAACAAAGAAAAACACCTGTCCATGAAGCACAAAGCAGGACCTCATCAGATGCAGAATCTGCTGGCACCTTAATCTTGGACTTCTCAGTCTCCTGAACTGTGACAAATCAATTTGTTGTTTATAAGCCACCCAGTCTATGGTGTTTTTGGTACAGCAGCCCAAACCAACTAAGGTAAATGTTAAACTAGAAACTCCTATGAACTCTCTGTCATGGTATCATCTCACGCCCCCCACCACTTTTTCCAATCATAATAGTCTTCTGACAGTTTTGGAACTTGTCAGTCTATCTCTTGACTCAATATGTTTTTACTTGCTGCTCCCCAGGTGTGGAATTCTCTTCCTCCTTCTTTTAACCTAGATTGCTTCTCCTCTTTCTTAAATCTCACTTTGAACATCACCCCTCAGGGAGACCTTCACTGATGGTCCTATTGAAAGTACGTCAGATTTTATTTTATTATCTATCACATAAGACTTTTACTTTTTTTCCTTTAAAGCACTCATCACAAGCTTTATTGTGTCGGCACTACAATTTTTGGCTCTCTTGCTAGAAGGTAAGTTCCCCAAGAAAAGAAGCCTTGGGAATCTGGCCTGCTGCCATATTCCCAGTGCCTGCCATCTGGAACAAACTCGGCAAATATATACATAATAAATAAACACATTTCCAACATCACCCACGGTCTGGAGACAGTTGACACTTTGTCATATTCCTCAGAAAGAATGAATATATGGGGAAAATCCTGAGAAAAGATGTAGATTTTACTGAAGAATTCATAGGAGAGGAGTTCCTGGGTGGCTCAGTCAGTTGAGCGTCCAACTCCTGATTTAGGCTCAGGTCATGATCTCAGGGTCATGAGATCTAGCCAGGTGTCAGGCTCTGTGCTCAGCAAGGAGTCTGCTTGAGGATTCTCTTTCTCCCTCACCTTCTGCCCTTTCCCCACTTTCTCTCTGTGTGTTTGTCTCTCTAAATAGGAATTCATAGGAGATACAAAAGAAGTCTATATTTCCTTCTCTATGGTCTCTTCACTCCTGCTTAGCTGAGTAGCAGCTTTCCTGAGTCCCTCCACCATCTTCCCAAGGATTTGAGCTCTGTGCCCAAATATGTATACAAACAAATAAGCTTTAACTACCCCAAGACCCACTCTCTGAAGGAAATGTAATAACTAGCTATTATTAATCAGGCATGCTCCCAGGGGGCCTGCCAAGGAGTATTCCCTTGGGGAGGTGTTTTGAGAGAGAGAATTTTCCCTACTTCGTTACATCTCTAAATGTTTCTTGGTTCCTTGTTGGTTTTGTTTGTTTATTTTGGATCTGGAAAATGTCAGCCCCATGAGCCAGGGCTGTGGTGAAAGTCAAACTCAGTATGTATGAAAACATACATTTTTTTAAAGATTTGTTGGGAAAATACTATACGTTACACAGTGTGCTAGGTACTGAACATGAAACAGTGGTCCCTGCTCATGAGCAGCTTACAGTGCCCATTGTAGACTGTAGAGCACGGTGACAATTTAACTACTTATATCAAAGAATTGCATGTTTGCACTGTCATAGTGATCATGATTGCTTATGTTATTAGTAATTCTGAATTCTGAAAACAGCACTCAAATAACAAATTCTTAACATGTTTGATGTGGTATTTCATAAAGGTTATGGCTATGGGACATGATGACATTTTTGTTAAATAAAACCAGCCCTCTTTTCCCATAAGTTGGTTTTATTCCAAATCAGAGTGAATATTTTATTTTATTTTATTTTATTTTATTTTATTTTATTTTATTTTTTAAAGATTTTATTTATTTTTTCATAGACACAGAGAGAGAGAGAAGCAGAGACACAGGCAGAGTTAGAAGCAGGTTCCATGCAGGGAGCCCGATGTGGGACTCGATCCCGGGTCTCCAGGATCACACCCCAGGCTGCAGGCGGTGCCAAACCGCTGCGCCACTGGGGCTGCCCCAGAGTGAACATTTTAAAGAGGAAATTGCATGTGTTCTTGTCCAGTTGTTACTCATCCACTGTTACTCAGGAGTCGTTCTTCAAATACCCCAAATATAAGTCAAGCATGACACAACTTAGAAAAGAGGTCAGGTTCACGGTGACCCTTAGCCCAGACACAAGTGTCCTCCCACCAGCTCTTATAGCAGTGCTCCAGCCATATGGCTTCCAATTCCCCAAAGAGCCTTAAAGGAGAACTGTGTTACCTGGTCCTGCTTATCTGAATGAAGCTACAGCCCAACAGGAAACACAGTAGAAACACAGTATGTAATTACATTGCAGTATGATAAAGGCTCTAAGAATGAGCATGAGGACATAGAATGAATAAACCACGGGAATACAAGGTATAATACGGAATTTTCAAAAAGAAGAAGAAAAAAGTATGAGCATGAGGGGCTATTGCACCATAGATAGAGGCCCCCAAGGTGAACTGGGAGCATCAGGGAAGTCCTCTAAACAGAGGTGGTATCTGCTTAATGGCCTAAAGAATGAATAGATGGAAATCAGATGGAAAGGAGGCTGGAAACATGCAAAGAAGGGATTTCCATAAAGACAGAGACATCACCTCACAAAATGGTCCAGAAATAAGAGATCAACTTCATTTGGTTTCATCATGGCTATATAGTGGTAGAAAATTATAAAGGAGGAGAAGTAGTGGAACCAAATGAAGTTGACAGGGGTCTTGGGTACCAAGCATAAGGTGTTGTGGAGCATTTAAGGATTTCTAATAGGTGAGCAATCAATCCAATATAAGTTTTTTACAAAGAATAGTTAGAGAAGAAGACTGGAAGCAGAGAGACCAACAGTTAGGAGAATGCTGTGTAAGTTTATGATCATCTGGAGCAGGCTGGTAGTAGGTTAAAAAAGGAAAAAGCCGAAAGAGGTGTTTACAAAGCACAGGATTGAGGGAGAGAGACATGAATGACTTCTGTAGACAGGGAGGCAAGACCTAGATACCAGCTCCGACCCCACTACTTCCTAGCTATGCAATCTCACCCGCATTACTTAACCTCTTTTTTTTTTTTTAAGATTGATTTATTTATTTATGAGAGAGAGAGAGAGAGAGAGAGAGGCAGAGACACAGGAGGAGGGAGAAGCAGGCTCCATGCCCGGACCCCGACGGGGGACTCGATCCCGGGGCTCCAGGATCGCACCCTGGGCCAAAGGCAGGCACCAAACCGCTGAGCCACCCAGGGATCCCCTACTTAACCTCTTCAACCAAGCTTCCATTGCCCCAGCTGTCCAATGGAAATGGACTACCCAATCCAACTCATAGGGCAGCGCAAAGGCAAAATGTAGATAAAAGCTCCAGTTAGCCAATGTAAGAGATTATTAATGAGCTCTAAGAACCATGGTATTTGTTGAATAGCCACATAATGTCTGATCATCCACCACTGTCACGTCTTATGTCACTTGTTTTCCTTCATTTTGATGGGAGCACTGATACCTCAAAGCTATGTTTGAAAAAGGTAGACATTCATTGAATATTTGGTACTGGATATTAATTTGTTCAGTGGAGATGAGAGCTGAGAGAAAAATAATTGCAAAAAGAATGAAATTTCTAAGTTTTATCCAGTTTCTTCACATCAGGAACAGTACCAGGCTCCATGGTCAACACTAGGGAGGATAGAGAAATGAGCAAGATCTGCTGCCTTCAAGGAGATGGAACTCGACGGAAAGACAATACACAAATACATACCCTCATGACACAAAATAGAAATTAAAAGTACCCAATAAAAGACATAAGCCAAGAATGATTGGAAATCCAAAGGGAATGATATCATGGGAGAGTACAAGACACCGAGGAAAGAAACATCAGAAAGTCTTGGTTTAAAACCCCAGATCTGCCACGTGTTGGCTGTGTGATCTGGGGCAAATTACTTAACTTCTCCAATCTTCAGTTTTCTTGTCAGTTAATTGGGGCTCATGCTAGCATCTGTCCTTCTTAAAATTCTGTGAGAATTAAATTAAATAAGATAATGTGGTAAATTATGGGTGAATAAATTTTTGGTAGGTAGAAACTGAAGTGGTATGAGTCTTCCAGGCAGAAACATTAACACAAAATTAAATTGTGTGTCCTCTGAGACACATCGAGAGGGGATAGTAAAGAATTATAAACCCCTGTGTCATTAAAGAAAATCCTCTAGGTCAAGTGGGGGATGATTGCAAGGGTCCTCCACAATCACTCAAAACTCACAAGCTGTCTTCATTACAAAGCTTTGCCCTGGACCTGCCACCAGTCTGGCTAGCCGAGCTGGGAGTGTCTTTTTTTTTTTTTTTTTTTTAATATCTTAGTTTAGCTTTATTTTTTTTTTTTTGTAATTTTTAAAAATTTTTTATTGGAGTTCAATTTGCCAACATATAGCATAACACCCAGTGCTCATCCCGCCAAGTGCCCCCCTCAGTGCCCATCACCCAGTCACCCTGTCACCTCACCCACCTCCCTTTCCACCACCCCTTGTTCGTTTCCCAGAGTTAGGAGTCTCTCATGTTCTGCCGCCCTTTCTGATATGTCCCACTCATTTTTTCTCCTTTCCCCTGTGTTCCCTTTCACTATTTTTCATATTCGCTGGGAGTGTCTTTGAGATGGTTTTATACAAACGACATCGGGGTAACATAGTGCAGTGCTGAGCACTCAGTGGAGTCTCAAGAAGTGGTTTTCAAAGGAACATAGGATTGCAAAAGCCTAACCCAGGTAATGAATCCTAAGGTGATTGCTTGGGCCAGCATTCCTTCAAGTGTCATGGCAGGTGATTGATTGGCAGTGAGTCCTAAGAAAAAAAAGAAAAAGAACACTGGTGGAACAACATTTCTTTTGTATAGCACAGTACCTGTGTTATTAAAATCAAAATTACTTATTTCCAACTGGCAAAAAGAAAAAAGAAAAAACAAAAAACAAAACAAAGCAAAAAAAAAAAAAAAAAAAAAAAAAAAACCTAACATGATCTTTCCCCCTTTTCCAGTAATGTATTACTTCGGAAGAAGTGGGATGAGGCTTTAGTAACTGCTGCTGGAGAGTAATATAAAATTAAATATTCTTGCCATTTTTCATTTCTGTCACCAACCGTAAGTGTAATCAATTTTTTTTTCAAAATAGCCAAACTGGCAGGTTATTTGGAAATTTGTTTTTAAAGTGACATTCATGATTGTGCAAATAAAGCCATGTGGCTAAGTGTTAGTAATAGCACCAATCAAAGCTGCTGAAATGGTAAGCATCATTTCTGTCTTCTCGGGAGCAGCACCCAAATTAACTGTGAGATAAAAGGACAACATGTGAAAAGAAAAAAAGGCGCATCCTGGCTCGTGGGGTGCTATCAGGGAACAGTTGCATGGATGGAAGCTGGCGCCCGGGAGCCTTGGGATCGAGTCTCAAGCTCCTTGGCTTGCTAGGTTTATGACATCAAGCAGATTCATGTCTCCCTGACTCCGAGTTCCTTTTCCTTTAAAATGTGAATCTTAGGGCAGCCCGGGTGGCTCAGCGGTTTAGCACTGCCTTCAGCCCAGGGCCTGATCCTAGAGACCCGGGATGGAGTCCCACATCCGGCTCCCTGCATGGAGCCTGCTTCTCCCTCTGCCTGTGTCTCTGCCTCCCTCTCTCTCTCTGTGTCTCTCATGAATAAATAAATAAAGTCTAAAAAACAAAACAAAAAAAAGAACAGAGCTTATTTTTTTAAAAAAAAATGCAAATCTTAGATGGGTCAATGTATGTGGCGCAGCTAGCATAATCCATGCGATCGATACCTGTTCACTGCTGCTGCCTTTCAAGGTCAAGGTATTATTATTATTAGCATTAGCACTATCATCAGTGCCATTAATCATGACCTAATTATGCCCCAGTAACTCGACGGTGATTATCTCCTTAACTGAACCTATCTATCCGAGAGTTGGGCTTTCTCCTCCCGGGAGCGATGAGCCCCTGCTGGCAGGGGGGTGAATGTGGAGTCTACCGGGAGCTGGCCTGTAAAGCCTACGTTGAGCCCACTGCCAGGCTTCCCCTTGAGAAAGTAAAGGGAAAGATCCCGCCTCCCAGAGCTGTGCGGGCAGCAGTCAGGCATTGCCAGAGGGTCAGGATTACACAGACTCCGATTTGGTACCCAGGTTAAGGCCATTGATGAGGCCTGACAGAGAGCTCGCCTTTTGCACTGATGGAAGCCAAGGGTACCAGGAGTGGTGGTGTTTGTTGCGCTGCTTTCGGAACAGTGTGCATTTTGTCACGTAGAATCAATATGCATGAAGCCGTCACCCATCCCCTGGGTGTTCTGCTCATCCTTCTTTCCCACCTTCCATATCTGCCCCCACGTGGCTGCCATCAAGGTCCCACAGGGGCCAATTATATCCAGCCCTGAGTGACGGAAGGTCCACCTACCCGAGGCTGGCTCCAGGCACGGTGCACACCTGCACACTCACAACCGGGTAAGTGCTCTCAGGATTGGGGTTCACAGGGGCTCCTGAGTGCTATCGCAGGACAGGCTGTCACCGGATGAAGGGCAGAGGCGATGGCAAGGGAAAATGTGGCCAGCTATGCAATTTCCTCATCTTCTAGAGCCGTCGCAACCTCCACGCTACTGCCCGAGTTCCCATTTCCAAACCCTGAGCTAGTCGGTTGGGCTCTTGCCTGTAAGTATCGCATGGCTCCCTATTGCTCAGAGAGTAAAGCATGGTCTGACCCGGTCGTGCCTTGCCATCTGCATTTCCCATGTTGTTAGACATGCATCACATGGTATATCCTCTAGCGCCAGCAAATTGCAGATTATTCCCAGGACGGGATCTCAGATGTCTGTGCCTGGCACGTGCTCTTCCCTCTGCATGGAGTGTCCTCCCCCTTTTGTCTGTCTGATGACTTCCTACGCTCTTTTAGTAATAGTAAGCTCGCTAGTCATCTCCCCTGAAAAACCCTCCCCAGCCTGTCTGTTGCTCTCCTCTTGTGAACAACAAAGTAGCACTTAGTATTTAATTTTAAAATTATTGTACTTTACAAGTCCTTCTTTTTCAATTACACGATGAGCCTCTTGTTGATTTAAAATGCATTTTTTGCGCTGTGCTCTGATTATAAAAGTAATACAAGACCATTATTAAAAACTATAGAAAAAATGTAGAAAGGAACATAACAAGACATATTTACCTGCAACTCCATCCCTCTGATACAGTCAGTGTTAACATTTGGATATGCTTATCCTCACATATGCACACACACACACACACACACACGGGATCAAAAAGCTCATGTGCAAAGGGCCTGGCGGAAGAGGATGTGTGGCACATTTGAGGGACTGCAAGAAGTTCAAAAGGCTGCAGAATGCAAAGTAAGAACAAAAGTATGTGATGTTACCATAAAATGATAGCTTTTGGCACACCTGGGTGGCTCAGTGGTTGAGTGTCTGCCTTTGGCTCAGGTCGTGATCTTGGGATCCTGGGATCAAGTCCCACATCCCATGGGGATGCCTGTGTCTCCCTCTGCCTATGTCTCTACCTCTCTCTCTGTGTCTCTCATGAATAAATAAATAAAATCTTAAAAAAAATAAAGCAATAGTTTTCAAAATCTCACCATGACCTCCAACAGTTGTGGAAAGCAGTGTGCATATTCCTCAAAAAAATTAAAACCAGAATTACCACATGATCCAGCAATGTCGCATCTGAGTATACATCCAAAACAGCTGAAATGAGGATCTCAAGGAGATTTCTGTACTCCCATGCTCCTGGCAGTGCAATTTACAATAGCCAAGAAATGGAAGCTACCTAAATGTTCATCCTCAGGTAAATGAATAAAGAAAATGTGGTGGATACATGCAGTGGAATATTAGTCAGCCCTAAAAAAGAAGGAAACTCTGCCATAGGCAGCAACACAGATAAACCTGGAGGACACCACGCCAAATGAGGCAAACCCATCACAGGACGACAGACAGTGCATCGTACCATCTACATGAGGTATCTAAAGTAGTCACAGTCATAGAAGCAGAGAGCCGAGATGGGGAGTTGTTCAACAGGTACTAAGTTTCAGTTATGCAAGTTGAATGTGTTCTAGAGATGAGCCCCCCAGCACAGTGCCCGAAGTTCACAATAGTGTCTGGTACTGTGAAAATTTGAAGAGTAGATCTCAAGTGTCCCTGCCCCAAAAAAGGAGAAGGCAAGAGAAACCTTTTGGAGGTGATGGATATGTTTATTACCTTCATTGGGGTGATGGTTTCACAGGTGTTTACCTACGTATACAGTGTGTACAAATTGTATACAGTGAATATGCACAGTTTTTTGTATATCAATTGCACCCCAATAAAGCTCTTTAAAAAAGAAAACAAATACATTTCTATTGTGACGCAGGAGTACACAAATACAACTGGAACCAATGTTTCACAAAATACCCTTACTGTGCGAGAGGAAGTCTAATATTTTCTATTCTATTCCGCTCTTAACTCATTTAAAAGCAGATGCTGGTCACGACCAACTCAATTGATTTCCTGACCCTCCTAATGAGTTGCAGCAATAGTTTGAAAAACTCTGCTGTGGAAATAGGCAAGGGACATACTCAGGAGGTATTTGGATGTCATACTAATGAGTTTGGACTTTATCCGCAGGGGAAAGGGGAGAATTAAAGGGTTGTGACCATGTCAATATCATGATCAGGCTTGGACTGTGGGAAGAACTCCTGTCTCCTCAGGGGTAACGGTGTGGAGAGGGGTAAGGACTCATGCTGGGAGGCAGGTAGGGGGCAGTAAAAGACTCAAGATCTGCACTGGGATGATGGTAGAGACGGAAATCAAGGAGTTCCGGAAATTTCAGGTCACAAATTACAAGATGTGTGTGTAGGTATAGTCACTCACATCCGGGCAATCAGAAGTTAAAGAAAACCATGTCAGTCATAGAGAGGGAGGAGTCAAGCTTTATTTTCAGTAACTGAGAAGAAGGTGACAGATGTAACTGATACCCGGAAGCATGGGTTTCGGTCTTTGCTTTCAGGCGGGGGGGTGATGTTGAACTGAATGTGAGGGACCTGTGAGACATTCAAATGGTGACAGTCCAGTGTCTTAGCATAGAATTGCTCAGTCTTTGCAATTGGTTGGGGCCTTCGAACTGCACTCCATCAGGCTCTGCTACCGTCTGTGCCCTGAAGTCGGGGATGTGAGGGGGAGCACGGGCTGGGCTCCATAATCAGGCAGGCCTCAAGCTGTGCTCTGTTGGACAAGGTCACTGGACAGGCTACCTGGATGGGTGTGCCCATCACCTGTACTCTGTATTTGGATGGGGTTGGAGGCTATGCTCTGGTCAGAAGGGGTCACTATCTGAACCCCCCACTGGCTATGCTCTGCAACTGGTCAGATTGCTGGCTGGGTTCTTTGCCTGGGCTGAACTGTGCTTAGCAATCAGGCAGGGTTGTAGAGTAGGCTCTGCAGCCAGGGGTAAAAGAGCAGAGAGGTGGGGGGGTGGGTACCATATGCTGGTATTCAAGGTTGCCCATGGACACTGTTCGGGCTCCCTGGTTAGGTGGGACCAGTGGCTGTGCTCCACAGTTGGGTAGGGCTGCTGGATTGGATCCCTGCCCAGGCGGGAGCATAGCTGGACTCTCAGGCTGCCTCAGTGTCATGATTGGTCTCCCTGGTCAGCCAGGGCCCCAAACTGTGCTCAACAGTTGAGCGGGGCCGATGGTTTGGCTCCCTGTTTGGCAGGCTGTAAGACTGACCCTGCAGCTGCTGGGGTCTCTGATCAGGCCTCTGGGTCATGAGGCTCTGCTCACCAGTTGGGCAGGACTACTGACTTGCTTCCCTGTCCAGATGGGCTGCATGGATGCCTGTGTTTTCTGACCAGGCTTCCTGGTTAGGTGGAGGTGGAGACTCTGAGGAGCTGCTGAGGAGGGCTATCGGCTTGCTTGCCTTCCTGTGTGGGGCCATAAAATGCGGTCCACAGCCAATTCAGCCCATTAGCTGGGGACCCAAGTTGGGCAGATTTGCCAGCCAAGCTTTCTGGCAAGACAGGCTCAGCTCTGAAAATGGGAAGAATTGTTAGCTGGTCTGTGCTCGGGTACCACCACCAGCAGAAGTCCAGTCCACCAGGATAAGTGTGTTGGTGGCTGTGAAGCCTCAGCCACCTTCTCTATCTCTACCTAATCCCCAATGTCTAACCCCACTGATTCTCCCAGTGCTCCCCCTGAGGTAAAACCAGAGTGGGTCTCCCGGGAAGTGTCCCATAATTAACACTGAGGAAGCTGGACATCTACCTAGGGCTCTCTTTCTCCCCCTGGAGAACCCATAGGCCCAGGGGGCCCCTCTTGCCTCCGGGAGTGACAACACGGTCAAAATGAAACCACTCCTCTTATCCTTCTAATGTGTTTTTTCTCTATGTTTGTGGTCCAAGGGGGTGCTTCGGCCTCACCCCTAGGTTCTGGGATTTTCACAAAGGCATCTAATCTATTTATAACTGCTGGCTGGTCTTTCTGTGAGGTGGACCAAAGTTTGGAACAACCTATTCTTTCATCTTGATGATGTCGCTCCCCAGTTTGGCAGCTGCTTACAAAACTTAACACACTTTTACCATATGTTCCAGCATTCGTGCTCCTAGGCATTTACCGAAAGGAATTGACAACTTATGTCCATGCAAAAACTTGTACACAGATGTTTATTACAACTTTACTCATAACAGCCAACCACTTGGAAGAAATCAAGATGTCCTTCAGTAGGTGAATGGACAAATAAACTGGTACATCCAGACAATAAAGTACTATTCAGCCCTTGCAGGCACATCAATGAATGTGATATGCCACATTAATAAAAGAAAGTATAAGAACCATATGATCATCTCAATAGATGCAGAAAAAGCATTTGACAAAATACAGCACCCATTTTTTAAAAGATTTTATTTATTTATTCATGAGAGAGAGAGAGAGAGAGATGCAGAGACACAGGCAGAGGGAGAAGCAGGCTCCATGCAGGGAGCCTGACGTGGGACTTGATCCCAGGTCTCCAGGATCAGGCCCCGGGCTGGAGGCGGTGCTAAACCACTGAGCTACCTGGGCTGCCCCCATTCTGTTTTTTAAAAAAGATGTATCTATTTTATTTGAGAGAGAGAGAGAGTGTGTGTGAGCAGAAGGAGAGGAGAAGCAGACTCCCTACTAAGCTGGGAGCCCATTGTGGGACTCAATCCCACAACCCCAAGATAGTAACCTGAGCTGAAGCCAAGAGTTAGGTGCTCAACTAGCTGAGCCATCCAGATGCCCCTGGCAGCATCCATTCTTGATAAAACTCTCAACAATGTAGGTACAGAAGGAACATACTTCAACTTCATAAAAGCTATATATGAAAGACCCACAGCTAATATTGTCCTCAATGGGGCAAAAATGAGAGCTTTTCCTCTACAGTCAGGAACAAGACAGGGATCTCCACTCTCACCATTGTTACTTAGGATAGTACTGGAATGTTACAGCAATCAGGCAACAAAAGGAAATAAAAAGCATCCAAATCGGCAAGGAAGAAGTCAAACCTTCACTATTTGCAGACAACATGATACTCTATGTAGAGAACCTGAAGGAATCTACCAAAAAATTACTAGAATACATGAAGTCAGCAAAGTTGCACGGTATAAAATCAGTGAACAGAAATCTGTTGCATTCCAAAATGCAACATAGACCAAAAATGAAGCAATAGAAACAGAAATAAAGGAATTGACCCCATTTACAACTGCACCAAGAATCATAAGATACCTAGGAATAAACCTAACCAAAGAGGCAAAAGGTCTCTGATCCGAAAACCATAGAATACTTATGAAAGAAATGGAAGAGGACATAAGGAAATGGGAAAACATTCCATGCTCTTGGATTGGAAGAACAAACATTGTTAGAATGTCTATACTACCCAAAGCAATTTACACATTTAATGAAATCCCTATCAAAATATCACTGGCATTTTTCACAGAGCTAGAACAAATAATCCTAAAATTTGTATGGAACTAGAAAAGACCCTGAATACCCAAAGCAATCCTGATAAATCAAAGCAAAGCTGGAGGTATCACAATTCTGGACTTCAAGCTGTATTACAAAGTGGAAGTCATCAAGACAGTGTGGTAGTAGCACAAAAACAGACACATAGGTCACATAGGTCAATGGAACAGAATAGAGAATCCAGAAATGGACCCACAACTATATGGGCAACTAATCTACGACAAAGCAGGAGAGAGTAGCCAATGGAAACCCCCAAAATCCTAGAGGAGAACACAGGCAGCAACCTCTTTGACCTTGGCTGTAGCAATTCATTACTAGATACATTGCCAGAGGCAAGGGAGACAAAATCAAAAATGGACTATTGGGACTTCATCAAGATAAAAAACTTCTGCACAGCAAAAGAAACAATTAGCAAAACTAAAAGGCAGCCTGCAGAACGGGAGAAGATATTTGCAAATGATATATCCAATAAAGCGCTAGTATCCAAAATCTTTAAAGAACTTATCAAAGTCAACACCTAAAAAACAAATATTCCAGTTAAGAAATGGGCAGAAGACATGAACAGAAGTTTCTCCAAAGAAGACATCCAGATGGCCCACAAGACACATGAAAAGTATTCAACATCACTCATCATCGAAATAGAAATCAAAACCATGCTGAGAGACCATTTCACACCTGTCAGAATGGCTAAAATTAACAACATGGGAGACAACAGATGTCAAGGATGCAGAGAAAGGGGAACCCTCTTGCACTGTTGTTGGGAATACAAACTGGTGCGGCCACTCTGGAGAATAGTATGGAGATTTCTCAAAAAGTTAAAAATTGAGCTACCCTATGATCTAGCAATTGCACTACTAGGTATTTACACAAAGGATACAAAAATATAGATTTGAAGGGATACATGCACCCTGATGTTTATAGCACCATTATCAACACTAGCCAAACTGTGGAAAGAGCCCAAATGTCCATTGACTGGTCAATGGATAAAGAAGATGTGATATCTATATACACAATGGAATACTACTCAACCATCAAAAGGAAAAAATCTTGTATTTGCAACAATGTGGATGGAGCTAGGGTGGAATAAATCAGTCAGAGAGAGAAAATATCATATGATTTCACTCATATCTGGAATTCATGAAACAGAATGAATGAGCATTCAGGAGGGGGGAAAAGAGAGGGAAACAAATCATGAAAGAATCAACAATAGAGAACAAACTGAGAGACACTTGGATGGCTCAGCAGGTAAGCATTTGCCTTCGGCTCAGGGCATGATCCTGGAGTTCAGGGATTGAGTCCCACATCAGGCTCCCTGCATGGAGCCTTCTTCTCCCTCTGCCTATGTCTCTGCCTTTCTTTCTCTGTGTCTCTCATGAATAAATAAATAAAATCTTAAAAAAGAGAGAGAGAACAAACAGGGTTGGTGGAAAGAGGTCAGTGGGAGAGGGGATAGATGAGTGATGGGGATTAAGGAGGCCACTTGTTATGATGAGCACTGGGTGTTATATATAAATGATGAACCACAGAACTCTACTCTTGAAACCAATATTGAACTGTATGCCAACTAACTAGAATTTAAATTAAAAAAAAAGAAATATTATTCAGCCCTAATAAGAAATGAGCGATCAAGCCATGAAGAGACATGGAACAACCTTAAATGCATATTACTAAGTAAAAGAAGCCAATCTCAAAAGGCTACATACTGTATAATTCCAACTATATGACATTCTGGAAAAATGCCAAAGTATAGATAAGATAAATAGCTGGAGCACTGAGGATTTTTAGGACAGTGAAACTATTCTCTATAATACTATGAAGGTGAATGCATTTCATGAAACATTTGCCCAAACCCACAGAACATACAGCACCAAGAGTGAACACTAATATAATGTGTGGGCTTTCAGTGATAAAGATGTGTCAATGCAGGTACATCATAACAAATGGACCACTTTGGTAGTGAGGGAGGCTCCGTGCATGTATGGGGTGGCGGTGGAGGGCGAGGGGAAGACAGGGAATGTATGGAGACTCTGTGTGCTTTCTACTCAGCTTTGCTGTGAGCTGCTCTAAAAAAAAAAAGTATTTAAAAATTTAAAAAATTGGGCAAAATGTATCATAGTTGGCAGAGAAGTAGAGTCCTGGGGTGAAGTCAAAAGAGAGACCAGAGGGAGCACTTGGGTGGCTCAGTCAGTTAAGGGTCCAACTCTTGGTTTTGGCTCAGGTCATAATCTCTGGTTTGTGGAGACTAAGCCCTGAGTCAGGCTCTGAGCTCAGGCAGGAGTCTGCTGGAGAGAGTCCCTCTGCCCCTCCCTCTGCTCACATGCTCTCTCTCTCTCTCTCTCTCTCTAAAATAAATAAATACCTCTTTATTTAAAAAAGAAAGAAGAAAGAAAGAAAGAAAGAAAGAAAGAAAGAAAGAAAGAAAGAAAGAAAGAAAATCAGAGAAAAGAGTATATTCAAGAGTGGGGAGAGGGAGACAGAACATGAGAGACTCCTAACTCTGGGAAACGAACTAGGGGTGGTGGAAGGGGAGGTGGGCAGGGGGTGGGGGTGACTGGGTGACGGGCCCTGAGGGGGGCATTTGACAGGATGAGCACCGGGTGTTATTCTGTATGTTGGTAAATTGAACACCAATAAAAAATTAATTTATTAAAAAAAATATATAAAAAAAGAAGAAGAGTGGGAAGAGGAAACTGGAGCCATTTCCTAAACTGACTAGCGGAAACATCTTTGTATGAAAGTCCCAGAGAAGGGGTCTACTGGTGCCCTGCAGGTCTGCAAAGAACAAAGCCCACAATACTAAAACTTGAGAACGCTTAATACTGGTTTCTGGATGTGTTGAACCCACTCAAATCTCTCATCTGCATTTAGGAACCACAGCAACATACACGCGATAGCATTACCGAAAAGGATGCTTACACACATTATCTCATTTAATTCTGACAACCGCCCTGTGATGAAGGCAGGGTAGGTTGCTAGCCACATTTTACAGAGCTGCTAACACAAAGTAGAGAGGAAAAAATATGTAGCCAGGATTTTAGCCCGGGCAAAAAAAAAAAAAAAAAAAAAAAAAAAATCAGATGACTGTGATAGATAAAATCAGCTAAATGGATGACACTAGGATGTAATCAATGGAGGGGCATTTCCTTTCATGCAAATTCAAGTATGTACAGCTAGGCCGAAGGCGGCTTCTAAAAATAGAGAAGGCTGGATACCTTCTGCTGAATCGTGAGAAATCTCTAGCCTTGTAGGCAAAGCTAGTCCCACCTGAATTGCTGAAGCAGATGACAGAAGCCAGTCACGGCTCTTCTGCTTTTACAAGGGTTCCCCAGAAGACAGAACCTTGGGCAAAAAGCATGTGTGCTACTGCATGTCATGTGAGTACAGTCCTGGGGCGGCAGGATGTGGGCAATGGAGAACAAGGCAGGGAAAGAGAAGAATCCAATACAAGTGGGCATTGCCACTGCAGCCGTTGCTTGTTCTGAGGAGCGCAGCCTGCCTGATTCTGTGAGAATATCTTCTAAGAGGATACATTAACCAAGGTGGCCTGGCTGGTGGGAAGAAGGAGGGAGAATTTATCTGCCAGACTTCTGTCTCCCACTGTTCAATGTGTGCAAAGGCACCAAGCAGATCCCAGTGTCTGACACCTTCTCAGCATCTCTTGGGCAGGAGGTGAGGGGCAGGGAGAGCTACCTTAAGTGACGTGCTGTCTGGTTGTGCCTACGTTGAAGTTGGTGGCTCTGATAGCACCTGGGCAAGAACCAACCAATTTGGTCCCCACATCTGGGACGAAACAAGTGACCAAGAGCCCCCAAAGACAGGGAACTAAGAGAATCTGAGCACTTAAAAAGTATTTGAGATACAACAGCACTGGAAGGCTCTAAGAGCATCCATGCCTGGGCTCCATATATAACTTAACAATTCTGGGTTATAATATGCAGACTAAGTAAAACAATGGGTGAATGAGAGTGTATGGTCTCCTCATCTGATGAAATGCCTCACCATCCCCTTACCTGCCCCAAAAGCGATAACCACGACAGCCACCATCACCACCCTTAATATTCTTGCATAAGCAATAAGATACTACATTATACCGTGCTTCGCGCACGTAATAACATATATGATTATTTATATTAGTTTTCTGCTGCTGTGTAACAAATTACCACTAGCTTAATGGCTTAGAAGAACATATAAATAAACGATTATCTCACAGTTGTGTGGGTCATGAGTACAGGACGGCTAACTGGGTCCCGTGCTCCAGATTTTTACACTTCAGGTGTCAGCCAGGCCAGACTCTCATCTGGAGATCTTAGGGAAGAAGCCACTCCAAACTCATTCATGTTGTTAGAAGAATCCAGTTTTTTGTAGGGTTGAGGCTCTGTTCCCTTGCTGAATGTCAGCTGGGGGTTGCTCTTAGCAGCTAGAGGCCACTGAGAGTTCCTTGTTATGAACCCTCTCACTTTTTAAATTTCCTTATTCCCTTAACTGTTTAGTATTTGATTGAATCGCCAAAAGATACGTATACACCACAGAGAGGGTAAAAAAACTAGGGACCAATGTAGAATTCTTCCTACCACATAATCTATAGCAGTTTCTAGCCAGCCCTGAAATGCAATTTGCCTGTTTACTTCCATATAACACAATGAAATATGTACAAAATTGATCTTTCACCCATAATATGTGCCATCATCTCTAAGGAAGTTAGGCCCCTCCCCATATGTATCCTTAGAAGCATACGGTGTAGGCTCATGGGGACTCAACACCATTGGCTGTAGCTTCCATTGTACCTTTGCTCGGTATAGACTTCTAGTGTATTCACATTTCTCATGTGAATTTTCTGTAAATGTTCCAGGTATTGATTAGTTTTGGATCTCTTAGATGCCTACACCTTGACATTAATTGTTATTTTTCATAAATTTACCTTAATGGTGATATCCAACTGGGTTTTTCCTTTCTGTCTTCAACTTAAAGCTGTCAGCTAAAGTCTCAGGGAGGTTGGGGGGCATACCCAAGAGCAAAACAAGTCTATACTCAGATGAGTACTAATGAGGAAAACTTGACTAATTTGAGGTCATAATTCTTCATGGCTGGAAGGGACCTTGGATGCCATCTTCTCACAGTTGACCTTAGAAGAGATCTTCCTTTATCTACTGCCCAAATGTTGAAAATATACTACTTCCACGTTTCTTCAGTGAGCTAAAACGTGGACCGGATAGTATCATAACCGGGCTATATTCATTTTTTATGTTATTGGCAGCTTGTAATTCATCACTGTTTTCTTTCCCTAGATGTAAAACTTGACTAGTGAAGCTAACTGTGGTTTGCTTCTGATCTAATTAAAAATAAAGTAATTCCAAGGACACATTTTTATGAAATCAAATGCATAAACTCATTGAAAAATACTTTAATTGTAATAACAGCCTGTGAGAACATCATTTTAATTTAATGAATATGAACAACATTTTCTCAAAGAATCCTAGAGTCGTATGGTAACAAATCATTTGTAACAAGATGCAAGAGTTAGAAATAAATTGTTGTTGGGATGAGTAAGCTACAAAGAAGTATTTCATAGAAACCACCATACATTCTGACACTTAGAGAAATGGAATTTATAATATGGTCTACATTATGTCTATCAAGCCGTATTATCATGAATTATATCATTCCAGATGATAGCTGTGGAACACTGTGGGTTGGCAGTGATTGAAATGATTTTCAGGCATGTTTGAACACATTAACAAAGATGAATTAATTAATAATATTCCTAAAACACATTTGCTATCTCTACAAACTTCCTATATGTAGTAGTTTGTGGTGCTTTTCAAATTTTGAATGCCAAAATATATAATAGAGCAGTCTCCAAGTAGTCTCTCAGGTTAGACAAGACAGCTGACTTGTTTCAAAGGGTATAAGGAGAAAATGAACCATTTTGACCCTCTATTGGATATTAATCCTTTTGCTTTTGCACCTTGAAGATGTCATTAGCATGATCCTCTTAAAAAACCCTTTCAAGTAGACAGCAAAAGTTAAAGAGAAATCCACTTATGTCCATTTAAATCTTAAAAACTCGCAAATCAACTGCACAAAAGGAAGTCTTAAAATATACGTAAGCGGCTTAATGTATATATTAGACATCCATATTCAAAAATCATGTTTTGTTGCTTAGGAATCATCTTTGACTTTACAATACCATTTCATCGATCACTAATGATCCTCGGATTTGATCTTCAAGATACAATTGTAAGGTAAGCTTAGCAAATGTCAGTAATTCTATTTCACGGATAAGGGGACTGAGGCTGAGCAGTTCAGCAGAATGCCAAAGGTTCCAGGTGCGAGGGGCAATGATGAAACTCAATTCTCTGCTTTCAGGTTCTAAGGCAGTTCTCTATTTATACTATTTAACCATAATTCAAAGTGAGAACATTTGATAAAGATGAAAGACTTGGAAAAAATCTCCGACTTTTTTTTTTTTTAAGATGATTTATTTGAGACCTAGAGCATGTGAGTGGGGTGCAGAGGGTGACAAAGTGAGAGGAAGAGAATCTTAAGCAGACTCTTAACTGACTGAGCCACCCAGGTGCCCCAAATCTCTGACTTCTGTGGGTGTTTAGCCGAGGTAATGGCATTTAATTTTTGGAGGGGTTGAGGGCCTTCGGATTTGAGCCAAATTCTTAATCTGATATTGCTTACATCTAAAATATTGGATTTCAGAATGATATTTGACACTTAGAAAAAAATATTAAGCCTATTCATATATTCAGTAAGTGGCATAAAAGCATGATGCAGCTAGAAAATTTACAATAAAATGTATTAAAGATCTGGAAAATAGTAGCTTTCATCGAAGATGAAGGAGATTCTTTTCTCCTTTTTTGTTACTTTGAGCCATGATGAACATCACTGTCCACTGTCAATTTATTCTGTTGATGGCATTGCTTACTGTGAAATAATAAACATTTAAAATATACACACATTTGGGATGCCTGGGTGGTTCAGTGGTTGAGTGTCTGCCTTTAGCTTAGGGCATGCTCCTGGGGTCCTGGGATTGAGTCCCGCATCAGTCTCCCTGCAAGGAGCCTGCTTCTCCCTCTGCCTATGTCTCTGCCTCTCTGTGTCTCTCATGAATAAATAAATAAAATCTTCAAAATTAAATAAATAAGTAAAAGACACACACACACCTAACTGGACGGTAATAATAATCACAAAAAAAGGGGATCCCTGGGTGGCGCAGCGGTTTAGCGCCTGCCTTTGGCCCAGGGTGCGATCCTGGAGACCCGGGATCGAATCCCACATCAGGCTCCCGGTGCATGGAGCCTGCTTCTCCCTCTGCCTGTGTCTCTGCCTCTTTCTCTCTCATTCTCTCTCTGTGACTATCATAAATTAAAAAAAAAATCACAAAAAAATAGCTATTGCTACTAAGTAACATCTTCTCTCAGAGCATCATGGCAGCTACATAAACCTCTTTCGATATCAGAAGCTTTAGAAAAATAAAGGAAATTATTTTCTTGACACAAATCCAACATCATTTAGATGCCTTTCCAACAGATATGTCCAAGAGAAGATATCTGATCTTCAGAGTATGGAATACTAGTTATTTTTAAAGAAATGGGATTCTTAAAAGAAAAAGAAGAGAACAGAAGGGAAGATTTAATAACAGTCCTCTCATATAGTCTGAATTATCATCAAGAAGAAAAAATCTGGGATCCCTGGGTGGCGCAGCGGTTTAGCGCCTGCCTTGGGCCCAGGGCGCGATCCTGGAGACCCGGGATCGAATCCCACATCAGGTTCCCGGTGCATGGAGCCTGCTTCTCCCTCTGCCTGTGTCTCTGCCTCTCTCTCTCTCTCTCTCTCTCTCTGACTATCATAAATAATAAAAAAAAAGAAGAAAAAATCTTTTCTTCCCCTATTACATCAAAGATAAAATGAGAAGAAATAAGAGAGACTTCAAAGAACGAACTTTCTGAATGAAACAGACTTGTCATGGGAGATTCCTTCACTAGAGATCTTTAACAATAAATTGAAAATTATTTTAAAAAATTTCTACCTATCTTCTAGGGAATTCCATTATGAAACTCCTCAAGGTAATGAATCTGATTAAATCCAGTCGTGCATAGACGGAATCCAAGAAAAATTACTGACTGGGAATATGAGCATTATAGAAATAATCAAGATGCTCTGTGATGGAATTGCTCTAAATTGAGTCAACTCCACATGGTTGACTTGATCAGACCCTGATAAGTTGATCACCAAGGAATTAAAGTCATAGTCAAGATTCAGGTAAGGGAGTGAAATAAGGAAATCAGCTCTATTATGATCACTCTAGTCAAGCCATTGGACCTAGATATTACAGCAGTTGGATACAATGAGAATCTGAACCTAAATAAATTTAGCATTGGAAGGAGCATGAGAAGTTTTAAACAATTCGTTTTAAAATTTTCCAAACCTATGGAAATATCATAAGACTAATACACTGAGCATTCCTGTTCCCAGATCCAATGGTTGTTATGTTTGCTGTATCTACCTTATATGAGTGTAGGTGTATATTACATGTATACACACACATTATGTATTTTACTGATCCATTTCAAAATAAACCGAAGATTTATTTACGATACTTAAGCCCTAAATACTTCAGCACACACATATCCTAAAAGTAAGGACATTCTCTTATGTAACCAAATAATCATATCACTTAAAAAAGTTAACACTAATTCCCTAATACATTTAATACATAATATATTTAATGCCTTTTCTATATGCTGATCTCTGTAATTGTTCTCCAAATGTCTTCTCTTTTCCTTTTACCTTTTTTTATTTTGAAATAATTTTAGGCACAGAATACTTGCAAAAATTGTATAGGGAGTTCCCATATACCCTTCACCCATGTCCTCTTAATGTTACCACCTTGTACAATCATAGTACATGTATGGAAATCAGAAAACATCAGTATAATTCTCTACTGGCTCCATGAGAACTTAACCGACAATAAAAAAAACTTAAGATAATCATCCCAACAACATTGTAATATAGTTATTATCCTCTTTTCACAGATAAACGAACTGACAAAAAAAGCTTAAATTTTTCTCCCAAGGTCATAGAGGCAGTGAATGGTGAGTCTTATGGCATTATTTGGCTCTAAAAGTTCACTTACTTTTCATTTCATGGTCCTGTTTTTCCACTGTCTACTATATAATGGGGCCAAATATTTAAAAGAGGGAAAAATATGACTTAAATAGTTTATTGTGTATAGCTTATTATAAATTAGAACTAGTAGTTCCAGATGATTTCAAATATCATTTAAAAATTCATTAAGACTTAAGTATTTAAAGAGTTTATATTATGAAACTTTACAGTTTTTGTAAAACTCAGTCTGTTCCTTCTTTCTTTTATGTCCAAGTGAAATTCCTTTTGGTTGGTATAGTTATATAAGTGGCAGTAATTAGCTCTGCTTAAAATACTCTCATTTTTGTGAATTTATATACTTTTAAAAATCCAGCACAGTGAACATGACACCTAAAGCTTTTGAAGTGAGGAAACTGGGACCCAGAGTGTTACATAATTTTATAAGGGTCACAATAGTAAGCAAGTAATAAATATAGGACAACAACACCTATTTTCTGATCCCAGTAAAATATGTTAACTATATCAAGGTGCTTGGCAAACAGCGAACAATAAATGCTTGTAAATCTATTAAGCCTCGGTTATCAGATAATTTTTTGAGGATGAAGAAAATGTTGCAATAAACCCTTGACATTCATAAGGGATATATATACAAAGATATTTTTGAATCACAAAATTTATAAATTTCAATACAACATAAAGTTCGTCACAAAATATGGTAGCACATAAATGAAAAATGTAAGTGGTCACTTCAGATTGTAGAAAATTTACTATACACAAGACTAAAGTCAGTTTTTGTACTGAACTGAACATTTCACGAACTTTTTTCATTATTCTGTAGAGAGTATATGATGGACATGATGTGACCCATCTGAGTGACCAAAAAATTTTGACATTTTACTCCTTAATTAAAAAAAACTTCTCTATTCAGGTTAAGAGCCACAATTTTTTGAGATCTTTTTGCCTAACCTCTCCTTTCATCTCTAGCACTGACATTTGACTTTCTCTTCAGAAATCTTTGATCCTTCCCCCACATAAATGTAAGGGAGAAAAAAGTCACTATTTAAAATCACAACTGCCTTCTAGAAGGAAAGAATAGATCTTGTTAAAGTAATGTCTCCAAACTAAGGGTGGCCCCTTTGTTCAGCTAGAAATGTTGATAGTTTTTATATATAAAAGTAGGTCAAGAACTGAGTTTGGTTTTAGAATTAAGAGAGAACAATTGCCCAGCCTCACAAAGAAGAGAGCTAAGAGATGAGAGATAGTGAAACCAATAAATTGGTGAGAGGTCAGAATATTGCATGGACTAGTGTGATCTGTGAGAAATACTCAGTGACTGGATGTCCAAAATATTAATTTCTAATATGAAATATCAAATGATTTGCCATTTGATCAATGCGATGTTTTTATTCATTACATGCCAATGGTCCTTAATTGTTCTAGGCACAGCAGTCCTGTATTAGTGGTTGCTTTGAAAGGGCTGAACAAAGTGAATAAATAGTTTAGAGTGTGTGTTTTAGGGGATTCCAGTTTGGAGATAAAGGCTGAAAGATTCAGAACAGAGAACAAGAAATAGGTAGGAGCGCCTGGGTAGCTCAGATGGTTAAGTGTCTGACTCTTGGTTTTGGCTCAGGTCATGATCTCAGGGTGGTGAGATGGAGCCTAGCATAGGGCTCTATGCTCAGTGGGGAGTCTGCGTCTGTCCTTCTCCTTCTCCCTCTGCTCCTTCCCCTCCTCGGGTTCTCTCTCTCTCTCTCAAATGAATAAATAATCTTAAAAAAAATTGATAGAAGTTGGGAATCACAGTAAAATTACAGGTTTCTCCCACTATCCGAAAGGAGAGCATTCCTGTGAAAACTTTCATAAGCCAAAATGGCATAAAGTGAGGAAGTAATTACCATTAATTTATATGGAAAAAGTTTTTAGCATTCCCAGACCCCCAAAATCACCTGTCTTAGGATTTTCTGGTACCTTAGTATACATCTTGCTACGCGATGCCCAAAATAAACCAAGCTAAAGCACAGATGCTCACAGACATAGTTCAAAGCCTTGACAGCTTGATGCTGAGATGCTGAGTGTGGTTTCTAAGGAAGGAGCTGGGCGGCTCCAGTCTGGCTGCTGGGGGGTATGAGCTGCCTCTGTAATGCGGGCTGCAAAACAAATGCTCAATGCCATTTTCGCTATTCACCCTTTTAAAATAAAAGTAAAAATCCTCTACATATTTCTTTCAGGTAACAAAAACAGATACTAATGGAGGCCATTCATAAAAGCAAAGTGGTAGAAGTCAAACTTTTGAACGTGGGGGATATCTGTATTCTGAAGTTACAACCAGCTATAGAACTTACTGAAAAACTATTGAGGCATTGATCTCACCCAAGGAGTGGTAGCCCTCTGACTTACACAAATAAATGGTATGTTTTCCTTTAGACTACTTGATGAAGGTGGGCAATGAGAAAAGAACAGCAACACTATTTGGAAATATATATATATTAATTGTCCACTAGGTTTGCTCACTAAGAAATTGGCTGTTGCATTAGAAACGACAAATACCCACCATTTGCTTCGGCGTGGATGGAACTGGAGGGTATTATGCTGAGTGAAATAAGTCAATCGGAGAAGGACAAACATTATATGGTCTCATTCATTTGGAGAATATAAAAATTAATGAAAGGGAATAAAAGGAAAGGAGAGAAAATGAGTGAAAACATCAGTAGGGGTGACAAAACATGAGAGACTCCTAACTCTGGGAAACGAACAAGGGGTGGTGGAAAGGGAGGTGGGCAGGAGGTTGAGGTGACTGGGTGATGGGCACTGAGGGGGGCACCTGGTGGGATGAGCACTGGGTGTTATGCTACATGTTGGCAAATTGAACTCCAATAAAAAAATTAAAAAAAAAAAGAAATTGGCTGTTGGCCACAATCTCCATAGTAAATATGAATCAGACACTGCCTCAAAAGATTAACAAAGTACTAATACATAGTTAGAATCATGAATATGAAATCCATAGATACTAGGCATCTACCATATATTTTTTCCATTTTTCTTTATTAATTAAGTTTATTTTTAGAGTGGTTTCAGATTCACAGCAATTGAGCATAAGGTACAGAGATTGTCAACACCCCCAGCAGCGTGGGACATCTGCTACAGTTGAACATCTATTAACAAGTCATTATCACTCAATGTCCACAGTTTACATAAGGTTCACTTTGGGTGTTTTACATCCTATGGGTTTGAACAAATGTATGGTGGCATGTATTCTATATTACAGTGTCATAAAGAGTAGTTTCTTTCTTTTTTTTTTTTTTAAGTGGAGCCCAATGCAGGGCTTGAACTCAGGACCCTGAGAGTAAGACCTGAGTTAAGATCAAGAGTTGGATGCTTAACTGACTGAGCTACCCAGGCACCCCCAAAGTAATTTCTTAAGAATCGGCAAAATTTCTTCCTTATGTGTGGTAGAGTTCACCCGTAATCCCATGTAGGCCTAATGCTTTCTCTTTTGGAATGTTATCAATTACTGATCCAATTTATTTACTAGATATTGGCCTATTCAGATTGTCTATTTCTTCTGCTGTTTTAGCCGATGTCTTTTAAGAATTTTGTCCATTACATTTAGGCTATCAAATTTATTGGCAAAGTGCTGTTCACAGTATTCTTATACTCTTTTTACATGGTATGATCATTAGTGTTGTCTTTTCTTCTCATATTAGTGATTTCTGTCCTCCTTTTAAAGATTTTATTTATTCATGAGAGACAGAGAGAGAGAGAGAGAGCAGAGACACAGGCAGAGTGAGAAGCAGGCTCCATGCAGGGAGCCCGACATGGGATTTGATCCCGGGTCTCCAGGATCATGCCCTGGGCTGAAGGCGGCGCTAAACCGCTGAGCCACCGGGGCTGCCCCTGTCCTCCTGTTTGTTGTTGTTGTTTGTTTGTTTGTTTTTTTAAGTGAATTCTGTTAATGTTTTTAAGGAATCATCTTTTAGTCTTAAATGATTTCCTGTTTTCAATGTCTTTAATTTCTGCTCTAATTTTTATTATTTCTTTTCTTCTGATTACTTTGGGTTTAATTTGCTTTTTTTTCTCCACCTTATTACTTTTAATCTATATGCATTTTATGTTTAAAGTGGGTTTCCTCAAAACAGATGAACATATGGAAAGGGGAAAAAAAAGAGATAGAAGCAAACCATAAGAGTCTTTTAATAGTAGAGAATAAACTGAGGGTTGATGGAGGGAGGTGCTAAATGGTTGGTGGGGGGTGGGCTAAATGGGTGATGGGGATTAAGGAGGGCACTTGTGTTGAGAGCTGGGTGTTGTATGTAATCACTATATTCTACTACTGAAACCAATATTAAACTGTTAACTAACCAGAATTTAAATAAAAATTTGAGGAAAAAAAAGAAATCTATAGAAAAATTCAGTTTTGATTTAAGGAAAAAGATGAAGTGGGTTTCTTGTAGACAACATATAGTTGGGTCTTGTTTTATGATTCATCCTGAAAATCTTTAAATTGCATTTATATCATTGACATTCTAAGTGAGTATTGATTTTGTTGGACTCATATCTGCCATATTTGTTACTGTTACCTATTTGTTCTTTCACTCCTTTTCTGTGTTTCATGGTTTTAATCGAATATTTTATATACTTGCACTTTCTCCCCTTTCTTATCATATCTATATGTCTATTGTACTTTTTTTTAGTGGTAGCCCTAGAGTTTGCAACACACATTTACAATTAATCCAAATCCACTTTCATTTTTTTTTAAAGATTTCATTTATTTATTCATGAGAGACAGAGAGAGGGGCAGAGACATAGGTAGAGGGAGAAGCAGGCTCCCTGTGGGAAGCCTGATACCGGACTTGATCCAAGGACCCCAGGATCATGCCCTGAGCCAAAGGCAGACAGTCAATCGCTGAGCTACCCAGGTGTCCAAATCCAAGTCCACTTTCAAATAATACTATATATACCTCTTCACAGATAGTGCTGGTATTTTTTTTAAAGATTTTATTTATTCATGAGAGACATAGAGAGAGAGGCAGAGACACAGGCAGAGGGAGAAGCAGGCTCCATGCAGGGAGCCTGATGTGGGACTCTATCCTGGGTCTCCAGGATCATGCCCTGGGCTGAAGGTGGCGCTAAACCACTGAGCCACTGGGGCTGCCCCCTAAATAACTTAACATTTTTTACAAGGCAGGTCTACTGGTGACAAATTCCCTTAATTTTTCTTTGTCTGAGACAGTCTTCACTTCTCCTTCACTTTATAGTATAATTTTGCAGAGTACAGAATTCTAGATTAAAGACTTCTCCTAATACTTTAAAATTTCACCACATTCACTTCTTGCTTGCATGATTTCTGAGGATATAGGACGTAATTCTTCTCTTCGCTTCTCTGTAAGTAAGGTGGGTTTTTCCCCCTAACTTCATTCAGAAAATTTTAATTTAATTTTCTGGAATTTGAAACTTATATGCTTAGGTGTAGGTGTAGTTTTTTGGGGCACTTACTTATCCTGCATGGTGTTCTATGAGCTAACTGGATCTGTGGTTTGGTGTCTGACATTAATTTGAGAAAATTCTTAGTCATTGTTTCAAATATTTCTTCTGTTCCATTCTCTCTCTCTTCTTCTGGTACTCCCAATTACATGTGTGTTACATGCTTTGTAGTTTTCCTGCAGTTCTTGGATATTTTGTTCTGTTCGTTCAGTCTTTGTTCTCATTGCTTTTCAGTTTTGCAAGTTTCTATTGAGATATCTTCAAGTTCAATGATTTTTTTTTCTCAGTCTTGCCCAATCTACTGATAATTCAATCAAAGGCATCCTTAATTTCTGTTACACTGGTTTTTATTTCTAAGAGAGTTTTCATCTCTCTGCTTCATTGTTCATTTTTGGATTCTATTTACTTTGTCCATTAAAGCTCTTAGCATATTCGCCATAGTTTTAAATTCATGATCTGATCATTCTAACATGTCTACATATCTGAGTGGGGTTCTAATGCTTTCTGCCTATTCACACTGTGTGTTTGGGTTTTTTAGTATTTGTTGTGTTTTTTTTTTTTTCCTCAATAGGAGGGCAGGATATACTTAGCATTTGTCCCAGAGTTTTCTGCTTGTTGGTTTCTCCTCTGATAAATTGTGTTTCTCTATTTTCATTTGTTGGTCTCTCCAATTGGACATATGCAGGGAGTGCATCTATGCCCTCATTTTTCTTATGGATCTAAGAAGAATTGTTGATATTTTAGTCTGTTCAGCTTTTTTGCTTGTTGTTAGGACAGAATCACAAATTCCAAACGTCTTGCATGCTTGTCTGAGACCTGAATGCTCCATATAATGTTCATTTTAATGTATCATCACCAATAATATCAGGTCAGTTTTATAAAACATTAATTCATTCATTATTTATTGTACACCTATATATTTATAACTATGCTTAATATCATGAGTTCTTTAAAACAAAGTTAGTCACCTTTTTTGCTAGAAACTAGTGACATGAGACACACTACATACAGAAGACATTGATTTACATTCTCCATAGGTTAGGTAATCTGTTGTATAGTTCCAGAGAACCTCACAGTACTTTGAGAATATTAATTCAATATTGCCTATTTACACTCAACTGTAAGGGTTTGTGTCTCTCTGTATTTGCAGTACCGGTGAGTACATTATTTTAGTGCACACTAACAGTTTCAGTAAAGTCTTGTTGAATATGAGTGAATGAATGAGAAAGTTTTATAAACAATAGTGCTACGTACTCATATAAACAAATATTAAATTATCTGTAGCGAGCAGACAAATAGGACAAAATACATTATATTAATTTGAAGTTTAGCTACTAAATATTGAAGGAATTTGAGAAGGAAATCCTTTTTAAAGATTTTATTTACTTATTTGAGAGAGAGAGAGAGAGCACAAGTAGGCAGAGGGGCAGGAGGAGAGAGAGAAGCAGACTCCCCACTGAGCCAGGAGACTTATGCCAGGCTCAATCCCAGGACACCAAGATCATGACCTGAACCAAAGGCAGACGCTTAACCAACTGAAGCATCTAGGCAACCTGAAAAGGAAATAATTAATAATGACAATCATATAAAGGTTTTTCTTTCTTATTTCTTTTTATCTTTTAAAGATAAGAAGCACCAAATAAGTCTGAGGCCAAAAGAGAAGAGGCTAAGGTGTGTGGGAAATTAATTTTGCATAAGAAGATATATTACTCTATTTTTATTTCCAAACAGATGATAGCTGGTTATCATTATCAAACATTAATTAACAATCTATGCTGGAAATAAAAATATAGGTGTTGCCTAAGTTTAATCATAGATGATATAAAAGTATCCAGAGAATATGGAAATTGAGTAATCGCCATCCTCATGATAAAATATTTTTTCATGTATTTGAAGAACATTAACTGCATCTTTCCTTGATAATGTCATCTCAAAAATCATACATCTATTCCATTAGAATTTTTTTATATATTTTTAAATCAGGCTAATCATTCTTCTCTGGATCCTCTCTAGAATTCCTACCTCCTGTGCAAAGGGTAGTGGCTCAAATTAATCTAATATTCTCATACTCTTCGGACTGAGGCAGGACATTCCTTCTGTCATTGTATTTGCTTCTTGCTATAATAAGTGTCACAATGACTTTGAGCTCAGGGTAGAAATGTTGCTTATAGGCATTCAGTTCCACCCTGAAATATCTTTCTCTCCTAGCTGTAGGCCATTATGTACATATGCTAGCCAAATTTCATTTTTCCAGTTTATCATGATTGCTTAAAATTGGATTGATACTTTCCAGAATGTTGGAAGCTGCAAATGACTTAATTCTATCTGAAATTTTGCTGGCTATTTCCACAAGTTCTTTATAGTAAAGGTTAATAAGGGTGTTGAATGCTATCAAGGGCCTTCTTCATGAGTTACTATACTGTATAATCAGTATAATCACCAAATTTGACTCCAAGTCCCTCAATAACTTATTCCTTGTTTTTACTCAAAGTAATGTGGTCATTACCATAATTTATTTTTTTATTAGTGAGAAAGATATGTGAAATAAAATTGAGAGCCCTACTGAAATTAATATGGACCACATATTTCTAGGTGATAGTATGAACTTATTGATCAGTCTGCTATTACCTGGGTATAATCTTTTCCTTTGACATATGTAGGCTCTAGATTTTCCCCTTCCTAATACTCTGGGAATCCGTGGTCTCCTAAATATAATAGTTTGTGGTGTTCCCAGAATATCTGCCAGTTCCTTAAGTAGCCAAGAGTGATGGTCACTAATGCTCTGATACAAATCATCAAACTTCCTACCTAAGTTTCTTGATGCAGACACAGCAAGATGCATAGCTACCCTTATATTTATTTGAGTAATATTTGATCTTTGCTGACCTAATTAATATCAGCTGTTCTAATTTTATGTAATGTATTAAGGGCTACAAGAGAAATTCAAATAAATGGCATCTTCATGCTCTGTTTTTGGGTTAAATAATTAGCCTTAACCTGAAACCTCTCTAGGTCAATGTTAGTGCACAAATTTAATTAGCTGATTTTGGTCACAACAGCTCCAAATTGTCTTTAGAATGACCAAGCTTATGGACTTCAAGTTGTAGATATAAAGAAGTGAAGATCTCATTTTCAAAAACTGTTGTTAGAGATGCCCAATTGGACAGAAGAATGAAAAACAAACATGTCCATCTCGCCTCAATATAGAGGACTGCTTTCTTTATTAAATTTTTAATTTAAATTCAATTTAGGTAACATATAGTGCATTATTAGTTTCAGGGGTAGAATTTAGTGATTCATCAGTAGCATATAACACACCCAGTGCTCATTACCTTGTCAAAAGGATAACTCCTCAACAATTTTTCTACTTCTGAATATACTCATCTACCATCACAATGAGTAAGACCCCCACCAGGACTCATAAAAGTTCTTTTCACTGTTATGTCTTACTTCAAAGGGCAAAAAAGATGTCATTTCACAATAGCCTTCTAGTCATGAAACACTTCCAGTGAGGGCATTCTAAAGGGATAATCCATAATCAAAAGAACCCAAGCGGATTTTGCGTCCAATTCATGAAGTTGGAATAAAGCAAAATAAAGTACCATATATTTATCTGTAGGTTGAGTCTATGACATTCTTTCTGGGGAAATAAAGGACGAGAATTGGACTGCAATGTCAGCAATGACTTTTAGAAAGTTTTGTTTCATAATCTATTCTATGTTTGTCAGATAATAAATCTTCTCTGATATGGATAAGTAGGAATGTGACCTGATACATCCCTTTAAATTGTAGCTTAAATTATGTGTGTGACATTCTGGAGCATTTTTATAACAGAAGAGATTTGTGATTATGTATACTATCACTTGGTCCTATAATCATAATAATTTATGTGGTATGAAAAGAATGCATACTTTTCCTTTCCTCAGCAAAGGAAATGTCAATGCATAAAAAAAACAGAGATGTCAGGCCCTGTTGCATTGCTGACCTCTGAAATCCCTTTTCTCCCCACAAATGAGGCAGACCACATTGTCATGCTGGTTCTCATTGGTTGCAAGGTCAGGTCACTGCACCCTCAAACCCCCTCAAATCTGCTCAACTATCTAAGCTCCCAACTAGAATTAGCCTTTTCTTCTGGTCCTTGAGGATAAGCATCAGCTGGACTTCTGAGACCAAGGACCCCCAGGGCTCCTCAAGACCAAACATGGCTCTGAAACCAGAGCCCAGCAGAAGCAGCTGGCCCCAGTCATGGGAGGTATAATAAAGCCACTCAGTTCCGAAGAACTAAACCTGGCATTTCAGTACTTTGAACAACCTAAGGAGTGACTGCTTAAAACATTTGTTATCAATTCTGAGTACTGGTTGGAATCTTCTGGAGAGATTTTAAAATACTGATGCATGAGACCTACCCCATTTTAACTAAGTTGGAATCTCTGGAGGGTGTTCCCAAGGCAGCTGTGCATTTAAAATGGTTTCAGGAGTTTTGAATGTGCACCTACAGCTGAGAACCACTGAACTTGAAGGGCAGACACTGCCTGGCCCTTTTTGGTAGTTCAGATTCCCAAGGATACAAATGCATTTGCTAAATATTTATTAAGACTCTACTGTGTACTCTCTTATTTTTATCTATATTTAATAAATATATATTTATGCCTGATATATATATATATATACTTATTTTATATTTTATTTATTTGAGAGAGAGATAGTGAGAGAGAGCATGAGCATGGAGGAGAGGGAGAAGAAGGCTCCCCATTGAGCAACCCGACTCGATCCCAGGACCCTGGGATCATGATCAGAGCCAAAGGCAGATGCTTAGCAGACTGAGCCACCCAGGTGCCTTGGTACTCTTTGAGATAAAGGGATACATCTATGAACAAAATAACAAACTTTACTGCCCTTACAGAGCTTGAATTCTAACAGGAATTTTTGTTCTGTTTTCGGTTTGATGGAGGGCAACAGAACCAGAGTCAGTTACCCCAGAGCTCCCTGAAATATCCAGGAGAAAATTAGAATCTCTCCAGACCCCTTCTCTGCTTATCAGCCATGTCTTCTGAACCCCAACATGAGCTAGGGCCCCTAAGTATGAAACCCCTCCCTTATTCACCCTTCTCCAAGAGCTCCACAGTTGGAGAACTGATGTTCAGAGTCAGGGTCTACTGGCATAATGATTGATCCTACCTTGATGATGCCTGTCTTAGCTCAAATGAGGGCCAGTGATGAAATAACCTGTCTATGGGAATATTTGCCAAGAACTATCATATAGGGCTTGAAAGTTGTTCCTATGAACCATACACTTGACCCGAGGTCACAATCACAGTTTTAACACTCTGAATGCCTCTAACCTTGTCAACAAAAAGGTGATATTCCTCAGCCCTTAATCTGGGGTAAGGAATTAGTGAGGATACTTTAGAAGATCTCTGACCCTCAGGGCATTTGGGTGGGGCAATCAGTTAAGCATCCTACTCTTGATTTCAGCTCAGGTCGTGATCTCACAGTGGTGAAATCTAGCCCTGCGTCATGCTCCCCACTCAGCGGGGAGTCTGCTTGAAATTCTCTCTCCTTCTCCCTCCATGCCCCCTGCTCGCTCTCTCTCTCTCTCTCAAATAAATAAATAAATCTTTAAAAAAAGATCTCTGACCCTCAAATAACTTATCATAAAAATGATAATCTCTGCCTTGAGCGAGTGCTGTATTAAATGAGATCTTTCCTAAACTCCTCAGCCTAACATTCAAGATGGTCTGTAACTTTCTCAGGACTACATCACTCCACATAGCCTGCAGTCTAATCACCCCAAATGATTCCCGTTTTTTTCCCTTTCAGTAGTATGCAATAAACATTTATCCATGTTCATAAAACATGTCATTATCAGAATTTTTAATGACTGCGTTGTATTCCATTAAGCAGATCCACCAGAATTTATTGTTGTCGGACATTGTGATTGTTTCTAATTTTTCACAACTATAAATAACAAAGCAATAAACGATAATACAATTAAATCTATCTCTCAGTATCACCCTGATTAGAGCAAACACTCCTGTAAATGTTCTATGACGCCTCCTCATTCTCCTTAGCTGTTCCTCTTTGTTAATTTGTTGACAATGAGGCACAGACTTCAATACTTTCTCTTATCTCCCTTGATGAAATCATTGGATCATATGGATTTAAATATCATTCCTACCCTGATAATGCCAAAATCTATATACTCAGTTCAGGCTTTTTAATTAATTTTTATTTTTTTATGAATTAATTTTTTATTGGTGTTCAATTTGCCAACATACAGAATAACACCCAGTGCTCATCCTGTCAAGTGCCCACCTCAGTGCCCATCACCCAGTCACCCCCACCCCCCGCCCTCCTCCCCTTCCACCACCCCTAAGTTCAGGCTTTTTTAAAAAATTTATTTGAGAGAGAGAGAGAAAGGGCATGACCAGGGGGAGGGACAGAAGGACAAGCAGACTCCCCACTGAGCAGGAAACCTGCTCCATCCCAGGACTCTAGGATCATGACCTGAGCCAAAATCACACACTTAACAAACTGAGCTTCCCAGCGCCCCCAGTTCAGGCCTTTTACTGTCTTCTGGAATTATATAATTTACTGTCTCCTGCTACACCTCAACCTTAGGAGTCAAATAAGCAATTTGAAATTAACATGTCCAAAACCACTCTTGCTTTTTCAGCAAAACACACCATTACAGACTTCTCTCTATATCAGTAAATACCAGCTTCCTTCTTCTGATTGTTCCAGCCCAAGCTGAGACTAAATCCTGCCTCTTCTTCATCACAACCTAGCATATGCTGTTGGTTCCATCTTCAAACTATATCCTTACTCCACTTGAACTGATACCATTGTAACACGAAGCACCACCATCTTCTTCCTGGACCATTCCAGTAGTCTCCTAAAGCCTTCCTGCTTTTCCCTTGCATTCCCCCTGACACAGTCTATTCTCAACGCAGCCACCAGAATGATCTGAAACAGTTCATTTTCCTCTGCTGAAAACAATCCAATGATCCAATGATCCAATGGCTTCCCATCTCATTCAGAGTAAAATTAAATTATTACTGCTCCCTCTGAAAGTTTAGTTTCATGACCTCAAACTTCTGTTACAGCCTTCCCTTAGGCTCCCTGCTCCAGCTACACTGATCTTGAGATTTTCCTAATTGGTCAGGGATACTCCCTTCTCAGGGCCTTTGCACTAGCCCTGTCTTCTATTTGGAATACTGCTGCTAGATATCTTCATGGTCAGCTGCCTCACCTTCTTCAGATCTTTGCTCCTCAGAAAAGCCTTCTCGAAGCATCCTGTTTTAAACAAAAGCCCATATTACTTGCCTCATTTTATTTTTCACAGTAGAAATGGAAGCATCATGTATACTATATATTTTACTAATTTAATTTTTGCATTCTTGTATTTCCCCACTAGGTTGGAATTCCATGATGACAGGGATTTGTGCCTATTTAGATCACTGTTGTCTCCCCAGCACCTGTTCTCAATGATCATGCTCTAATAGCATCACGTTTATCTTCTTTATAACTCCTATCACAGTTACAATTTTGAGTCTTTTAACGTATCTGCTAGTGTCTGGCTCCCTGGCTAAAATGGAGGCTTCGTGTAGGCCTTCAGATATATTTGTTGATTGAATGAGTGAATGAATAGATGCTTAAGTATTTTCATATTATAAAATACATCAAAATGTATGCAAGTTTGAAGCTTCATTCAAACTGACGTCCTTAGTTTAGTAGCCTTTTTTCCCCTTCCTGTCTGGATAGGTCTTAAAAATTTCTTCCTATTATTATTACTTTTTAAAGATTTTATTGATTTATTTGAGAAAGAGAGAGAGCACAGGTGGGGGGAGGGGCAAAGGAAGAGGGAGAAGCAGACTTCCTGCTGAACAGGGTGCCCCATGGGACTCAATCCCAGGACCCCAGGGTCAGGACCTGAGCTGAAGGCAGACATTTAACCAACTGAGCCTCCCAGGTGCTCCTGTGTTATTTATTTTTTATCACAACTTTAATTACATATAATTATCATACAAGTTTACCATTTAAATAGTATAGTTTAATAGTTTTTAGTATACTTATATCATTGCGCAAACATCACAATCAATTTTAGAAAACTGTCATTACCCCCCATAGAAGCCACATACTCTTTCATAGTTGCCATCACCATAGCCCAATTCCTCTCTATCTTGCCCACCTGCCCAGTCCTGGGCAACCGCTCTTTTGCATCTCTACAGATTTGCTTACTCCGGATTTTTCATAGAAACGGGATCATACAACATGTGGTCTTTTGTGACTGGCTTCTTTCTTAGCATGATGTTTTCAAGGATCATCCTTGTTGTGTATGAATCAGTGCTTCATTTGCTTTTATTGCTATATTATAAAGTCTTTGAGAAACTAAAATAGCATCAATTTTCAAAGAAAGATTAGTAATTGTACAAATGTCTAAAAAGTATAAAAATTGCCTGCCTTGGTCATTTCTTTGGGTCTCAATTTCATTATTGGGCCTCCGTGTGCAAACTTAGCTTCTCTTTTCCTGTTAATCTGTCTCATGTTAATTTAATTCTTAGACCAGCTGGAAGACCCTGAAAGGTAGAAAGAGGCAAGTTTTTGTCTCCTATTTGCACATTTTACGTTGCCATCAGCAATGTATGAGGTTTCCCGATTTTTCATAACAAGAGAGTTGTATGGCTATGGGACTCCCACCATAGCATGTGAGAGTTCTTGTACCCTTGGACACCAATGAATATGGCATGATATAATTTATCTTAATTTGACAATTTTATAAAAAAATATTACTCTATTGTTTTACTTTGCATTCATTTGATTACTGGTGAGTTACACATGGTTTCATGTTTTAAGCCATTTATTTAAGCACTTCCTGAAATTGTTCCCATGTTATTTGTCACTTTTCCTTTTAGTGTTATAGTGAATTAATGTTTTAAAGAATTTTTCTATGATAAGAAAATGATCTCTTTGCCAATTGTACATGGTGGATGTATTTTTCTCCTTTTTAAAAATTTTTATTTATTTATTTATTTATTTATTTATTTATTTATTTATTTATTTTTCTCCTTTTGATGGAAAACAAATTCTTACTTTTTCAATGATTAGAAATTTGTCATATTATTATCTTCTGGGTAAATTCAAATATCATACTTAGGAAGTCATCTTTAATGTATACAGTCTTTAATTATTCTTTTCTTAACTTTAACTTTTTATTTTACATGGAATCAATGTTGATTTACAGTTTGAAGTAGGGACCTGAATTTTTTCTATCACCTAACATTTTCAAAAAGTTGTAAAAGTGCTGAGACAAAAGTAATTTTCAGTTTAACTCTTAGTAAATAAAAAAAATTTGATGAGCCAGGGCATGTGGTGCTCAATACAGTAATCTCAATTAAACCAAATATGCACACAGTGCTTTAGGAAGATTGATTTCAACTTCACCAAAGCAAACTGGAAGTGCCAAGTATTAGTAATAGTGGCTTTTGGCCATTTGAGTAATGTTGCTAGGATCAGATGTATGTTAAAATATCAGAGCTACATTTTAGCAGTATCAAAAAAAAGAGTTTGTCCTAAACGAACAAATATATTTTAAATCTCCACAGACTTCAAAGAAAGAAAATTATCATTTTAAAAAAATCTTATTTATTTGAGAGAGAGAGAGAGAGAGAGAGAAAGCACAAGTAAGGAGAGGGGCAGAGGCAGAGGGAGAAGCAGACTCCCCACTGAGCAGGGAGCCCGACATGGGGCTCAATCCCAGGACCTCAGGGTCAGGACTTGAGCTGAAGGCAGTTGCTTAACCGACTGAGCCACCCGGGTACCCCCCAAATTATCATTTCTAATTGAAAAGTAATTCTGAGAGCAGGCAGTGGAATCAGCATTTCTGTATAATATTGGTGATGATGTTTAGTTGCATACTCTTGTGAAATCAAACTGGTGACAGTGTATCGAGAACTTCAGATATCTCCATACATTTTGGTCTCATAATTCCATTTAAATTGAATCATCGATTCACTTGACAGGTACGGAATGAGTACCTACCAGGTGCTGGACTCTCTGATGACTCCTGCTTTTACGGGGCTTATTATATTCTAACTAGGAAAGAAGTGGAGAGCACAGACCTGAAATGTTCACACAAATGATTTTATAATTACAGTAGTAATGTGTCACCATAGAAAATTACTGAGTGTTAGCATAACCTGTTAGAGAAGTGCTTGACCTACACTTGGCGGCTGGGGAAGGCTTCTCAGAAGAAATGACATAGAATTCAGGACCTGAGCAAAGATGAGGTAAGCAAGAGTGCAGATGAAGGGTGGCCTTAATACAGCCCAGACAACTGAGGCAAGTTCCCGGACAGGAAGGAACAGGTGCTGGGCAATGTCCCTACATGTGATAAGCAGAGGAAATCGGAAATCAGGCCTATGTGTGGATGAATGTCACATCTGAAATAAATGACCAAGGGGCATGTTCTTTTTTGTCACATTGAAATAAGTCTTATCATAAAAAAGTCTTATCTCTGTATGTTGGTAAATTAAACACCAATAAAAAATTATTTTATTTTTTAAAAAAGAGTCTTATCATAAATTAATATGATAATGTCTCTGGGTTGTAACTATCAGTAATTTGGGTCTGCTGACACACATGCCATCTGGAATGTTTAAAATATCATGGAATCTCTTTTAGAAACAACCTGGTAAAAATGCCTTGTCATAGTTGAAGGAGGACTTTACCTCCATTTTTACTGGGGTCTGGACTTTCTAATTAAGTTCTTCTTTCCAGCTTATCTCTTAAGTCAGGCAAGACCTGGGTGGGGGGGAGCAAAGCATCCCATGATGGGAACTGAAACTGCCCTCTCAAGCCATAGTGACTGCCCTAAGACGGCACACCCTGGTCACGATTGACTGCATGACAATCACTGATCTACCTGACTTTACCGCCCACTTGCATGTACCCACTGACCTTTGTCTCACATTTTCTTTATATACACTTAGAAGTATTTTCAGCATTTCAGACACAGGTCTTGGGACCCTAGTCCACTGAGTTCTTGGTATTGGCCTCACTGAAATAAATTCCTTTCTGTTTTCACCGCCACAGTTGTCTCTGCCTTTGGATTTTGTTGGCTGCGAGTGGCCGGACCTGGTCTGTTCGGGATGCCTGGAGCCAGGTGCTCTTGCATCCCTGTGCCCAGTTACATAGCGTGGGGGAGGGGGGGTGTCGTGTGTTTCCTGATGATTCCTGGACCTGCCAGCTTCTCACCTGTTCTCTCTCCTCTTTCCTATCACACTCCTCATCCTGCATGCTTTTCTCTTCTCTTTTGGTCATTCCTTCATTAGCCAACAGTGTTACTGTCTTCTTAAATAATCCATTGTCTTACACATTTACCTCCTTTACCCTGAGCTCTCCAAAGCTGGCCAGGTTGGAATTCCTAATAATTATCTTTCTCTTCTCTCCCCCTTCCAATCTAGTTGGGGTTTAATGGGACATAGGCTAAGTGGTGCACACTTGGTCTGAAGCCATTACGTTCTATCCATTCTCAACTACTGGTAGAGAGTCTCCTATTCTCTTAGGGCCTTAATGCCAGGCTTATAGAAACAGAGTCAGAAGGAAACCTTCAGAATCATTTGACCTAATGCCCTCAGGAAATGCCATCACGACCCCTATTTCCTCCTCCTCCAACCTCCCTGACTTTGCCTTTAGGAACTTGGCTTGCTCTCTGAGCTTCCATAGCTTACCATTCACTGCTCTCTGCTGTGAATAAGACTGTTTGCATACTTATCATCTCTGCTACCCATAAAGCATATTGAAGGCGGGGACCACGTCTTGCTCATCAATGTGTTCCCCAGTGCCCAGCCAAGCGCGTGAAATGTAATGGGGTCCTACTAAACACTTTTTGAATGGTTAAAAGCTATTAATATGAAGTGACAGGCACTGAAAACAAAACTGTGCAAAAATCACAGCATGCAGTAGACAGCGTTCACAGCGATGCACCAGGTCCACCAGCCCACGTGTGGTGTATCGGCAAGATTACCAGATGAGAGTCACAGACAGAGCACTAGTTCTCTTCAGATAATGCCAGGGGTTATTCTCTTGGATGACAAATCCCTCTGATCACAATGTGGACATCTATGGCCCTCATATGGATAAGATATCCTTTGCGTCTAGTGTCTCTTGGTGTACTTAATTGTGGTTGGTTGGCAAGTGATTTTCTTTTCTTTTTCTTTTTCTTTTTTTTTAGTTTTAATTTACCAAGAATTGGGGGGAGGGTGGAAATCTGAATATATTTTGGGGGGTTCCAAGTAGGCAGATGACTCAGCGTGAAGAAGCTTGTTTGAGGAGTTGCAAACCCTTAAGTGGTGACACACGTCATCATCCCTGGAGGCCCACACATGGTTGGGGGTTTTAATATTATAGACAAAGCAGAATTACAGTCCTCATAGGCTGCATGCACAGGGCCGGGAGTGTCAGTGCGCAGTTTGGTACTGACTTCACAGTAACTGATAGCCAATATCTTGCTTACAAAAGCAAGTGTTGGGGATTTACATTTGAAACCCCCTGAACCCTAACAGTATTGCTTTGTAGAGATAGCATTTAAAAAACAAAGAATAGTAGTTGTACAAATGTCTGAAAACCAGTGGCTTACAATAGTAGACAAGGAAAACAGCATGGTCACTCCATATGGCACGGTGGTGCTACAACGTTTCAGCTTCTGATTTCTGGGAAAATATATATGTATACATACATTTATTCCATATGGGATCAAGTGCATGGTGAGATGTTTGGATGCTCCTGAATACAAGGTGCTGACACCAGGGCATGAATGTCAGACATCAAGACAAAGTCTGAGAGTTTCATGAAGCATATGTTGGGTACAGTACTTCTTAATACTTAAAGTCCAACATCTTTGAGTGCAGGATTGTGTAGAAGGAAAAAGAATTTTAAGGTCTTTTTAAAAAAGATTTTATTATTACTCAACCATTAGAAATGACAAATACCCACCATTTGTTTCAACGTGGTTGGAACTGGAGGGTATTATGCTGAGTGAAATAAGTCAGTCGGAGAAGGACAAACATTATATGGTCTCATTCATTTGGGGAATATAAAAAATAGTGAAAAGGAATAAAGGGGAAATGAGAAAAATGAGTGGGAAATATCAGAAAGGGAGACAGAACATGAGAGACTCCTAACTCTGGGAAACGAACTAGGGGTGGTGGAAGGGGAGGAGGGCGAGGGGTGAGGGTGAATGGGTGACGGGCACTGAGGGGGGCACTTGACGGGATGAGCACTGGGTGTTATTCTGTATGTTGGCAAATTGAACACCAATAAAAATAAATTTATCATTAAAAAAAGAACACCAATTAAAAATAAATCTATTATTAAAAAATAAAAAAAATAAAAAATAAAAATTGAAGTGAAAAATTAAAACAAATAAAAATAAAAAGATTTTATTTATTTATTCATGAGAGATACAGAAAGACAGAGATATACAAAAAGATAGACAGAGAGAGAAGCAAGAATCCTGTGCAGAGCCCGATGCGGGACTCCATTCCAGAACCTCGGGATCACGTCCTGAGCCAAAGGCAGATGCTCAACCACTGAGACACCCAGGTGCCCTAGAGGTCTGGTTTTTATAGAAAACCCACTACATTGAAAATTGCCTACCTGAGGTATCCTGCCTTTTGTTTTATTACACACAAGACATGGAAAGAGAAGGGAATAAACAGGGGAGAAAATAGAGTTACATTGACGTACATAAATTATATGTATATTGTATTATTTTTATTTTATTTTATTTTATTAGATTTTATTTTTAAGTAATTTCTACACCCAGTGTGTGCCTCAAACTTACAACCCCGAGATCAAGAGTCACATGCTCTACTGATTGAGCCAGCCAGGCATCCCTATGTATATTCTAAATATGTTTAAATGGCATTTCTACATATACAGCAGTATAAACTAACACTTTATAGAATGTTATCTAACAAATTAAATGAAAAAATAAGACTAATAATTAGCACATCGTATGTGCATTTACAAAGAGATGCTGCTAAAATGCTTCAGAAAAATGTAATCCATTCAGAAATGTTAACAAACATGGCAAAGTTCTTTATATTAACAATTTACTTAGCATATCCTTCACGGATAATCCAAAAGGAAGCTTTCATTCAACTCATATGGAATTATAAATTTGCATTGATGGAAACTTAATCCCCAACGCGCTGAATGATTTTCCTGCAGCAAGTATTTTTGGAGACATTCTTATAGCTTACATCAACATTTAGCTCAGGTTATCCATAATAAGGAATCATTTAAAAATTTTTTTCCTTAACAAACAATTATTTATTTAAGACTCACTATGTCTCGGGCGTTGTTCTATATGCTCTACAAATATGGATGCAATTAATCAATCTAACGACTCTCTGAAGTAAATACTGTTATTATCCATGTTTTACAGGTGAGAGCATTAAAGCCAAGAGTGGTTTTAGGGTAACTTGCTCAGAGTCACAGAACTGGAAAGCACTAGAGCCAAGCAATGTGGATCCAGGGTGGTTACCATTAATGCCTCCTATCATATTCAACCATCATTCTCGGTTCAAATCAATGAAAACCTAAGTCTTCAGATCTCCACACTAGAGCACTGTCTGCCTATGAGAGCTGGTGTGAAGTGATTAGCAACAACCCCTGAATGTTTGACTAGATAAAATATTAGTTCCGAACACCCAATCTCAGTTTTTGTTTGGGGTGACTGGTTGCCATGCGGGGAAAATGTCAAAGCTTTATGCCTGTTTATCTGCGGATACCAGTAGTTTGTTTTGTTTTGTTTTGTTTTTAAGACTAAGTGAACACACGCTGGTGTTGAGAATGCCCAGGGTCTAGGCTAATGAGTATGCTTTTCCTCTCTCTTGTCTCTTTAGAGGGCTTGCTTCCTGCTCATCAGCTCACCAGTGACTTCCTCAGGGACACCTTTCCTAAGTCCCTATCTGTAAATCTATCCACATGCGCACGCTTGTGTGCACACCCACACACAGAATCACTGGCTATCACAACACCCCATTTTTCTTCATGGTACTACTTACTATATGAGATCACGTCAATTCCCTTTTCTGTTCCCCTCCCCTGCCAATATAAGCCCCATGGTGGCAGTCTTGTCCATTATTACCTTGATACCCTCTCTGTCTATGGAGGCACAGAGGTGGCACTCACGAGATAGGTTTTTGAATAATGGAATGAGAAGACTGAAGAGCAGAATTTCACAAGACAATGCTGGCGCTCACCGGAAGCAATGAAGGAGACAGCGCAGGGAAAGATGGGAGTACATTTGTGGAACACAAATGCCTCTGTTGAGTCAAGAGTGCCTGAGCATTCATTCTCTTCATGATTTCACATTCAATCCCAGGAACGTAGGAAACTGTTCGAGTTACTTTCCAGGGAAAGAGGAACCCCATGGTTGCTAAATCAGAAACCCAGAGGATTTACTAATTTCTAAAAGACAGGACATGCCTCTTGCTAACTTTTTTGTTTTATCCTTCAGCCTAAATCTGCTTCTGTTCAGTGGAGGACAGGCGGTCGCCATCTTTCTTTTAATAGTCCATGGAACAGTTTCCTATCCATCAGAGAAATGTGACCATTCTTCTTTCCAGCCTGAATGATTTCAGCTAGCTCTTCTTTCTTACATTTCATTTTGAGTAATTCTGTAATCATTGTGATGCCTTCTCTATTGATTCTCATGTTGGGGCTCTGGAAGAGAGGAAGCGAGGACACAGCGTAGTTACTATCAGTTTGTGTGGGCCTGGTAGTCTTTGAGCTTTCTTGGATTTGTAGCATTTGCACCTCCAAGGCTCCTTCCAAATGAACAGTTCACAGCCAGCATCCGTTTTCACTGTTTGCTCTGAATGTTATTTCAGTAGGTTCTTAACAATATGGTCCTCCTGAATTTCTCACTCTGTGGGATTGGTATCTCTGGGATTAACAGACTGTGACTCCCCTCGTGTGCTCTCTTGGGGCTAGGAACCCTGAATGAACATTTGTTTTTTAGATTTACTCTGCTCCTCAGAGACAGTCGAAATTGATTTTTTTTCCTTTTCCCTCCAGCAATCATTTACTACCTTTCTTCAAATATAATCAGTCTTCTCTACAAGATAGTGAAAACAAAGTGGAGTTTGCATGCCATTAACTCCACAGTTGCAAGTTCCTTCTCTGATTTAAGTCAACCATCTTGAATGGTAGCAAGGTGCTATAAGAAAGGACTGCCTTGAGCAGGAAGGGAGAAGTATATTTATAGGACAAAAGAGCCATCAAATGAGAAAGAGTCATGACTAAGTATATCTGACTAGTGGAAGGGGAGAAAACATTTTTCATTTTTTGTTTATAAGGATATTGGAGACTTTATTAGTACCTAAGTTTTAACCTTTCCTATCATCAGGAAAGACATCTAAAGTAGGAAATACATAATATTTGTGACAACTAGTAATGGAAGAAAGATTTGCAATACACGAGGAAGTGTTTCCACCTTCAGGATAAACAAAAAGCCCGGCAAGGCTTAGTCTGACCACATCCAATTATTTTTTTCATACCAAAAAGAACAACTGTGAAATTGGCTGTTAATTTGAAATAGATCATGCTCGGGCTGAATGTATGTATTCAAAATAGTTTTATACCATGGAAAAGTGTTTAATTATATTGTCTGTCATTTTATTATCTATTAAAAATCATTTTGACTTAACAGAGACTTAATTAACTTACCACATAATTACTGATTACTTACTATGCACTGAGCATGATTTCAGGTACCAAGGTACAGCAATAAACAAAATTATTAAAATTCCACTCTCATTCTAGTGGAAAAAGACAATGAATATAATTTTAAAAATTATATGGGACATCTACATATGAGAACTGCTGCATGATCACACGTTGAACCAGTAAGAAGGATTAGGAGTGGAGGGTGGGAGTGGAGAGATGCAGGTTGCAATTTGAATTAGAGTGTTTGGGGTAGTCCTAACCAAGAAAGAAATATTTTGACAAAGATATGATGGAGACAAAGGAATAGTCACATGGAGCTCTGGGGAAGAAACATTCCAGGCATAGGGCACCACTAAAAAAAAAGGTCCTAAGGCTGGAGCAGGCCTGGCATATTCAGGGAAGCAGAACGAAGTGAATGAGTGGGAGAAGATTTGAAAATGAGGTCAGAGTGGTAACAGGAAGCTGTGGGAAAGTAGGAAGGCAAGACTGACTAGCCCAACACAGGCTTCTGGTAAACCAGAAAATTCAAATGCAGACAGCCTACGGGAAAGCCTGCCCTTTGCACACTCTGGCGTGATCCAGTAGGAGGTTTTCTGCCTAGACACAAGTTCATAGAATTGCTTTGACTTGAACACTGTCATGTTTTGGAATGGGTCTTCATCAGCAGTCTTCCAGTACTGTGTGGTGCACTGAAAATGATCAGACCAGCTAAAAATCTACCATGCTACTATTCATTAAGTAACATAAAACCTCTCCTTTTCCTATCCCTGGGGAAAAAAAAAACAAAAAAAAACAAAAACAAAAAAAAACAACCAAGCAGCAAATGGAATAATAACTAAAATCACCATAAAATTGTGGTCTTTTAGAAAGCTCACATGTTAAGCCCTGCAATCATTTTTTATACATGTAAGTGACTGACTTTATCAGCACATTTCCTGAAGAGCTCTTTGGGGAGCACTGAGTCACTGAGGGCTAGTTTTGATAGACTAGATGTAAGAGCAAGAGGCAAAGGGGCTCATGTGGGATTGCTGAAAGAATATAAAGACGATACCTGAAAGGTCAAAGGCACTAAACAACTTTGTTAGTTTTGAATCCTGGTGGCAGGCTGAACATCTGACTCCCATATGGTCTCAGTTAATAAGTTGGTCTTTTTTTAAAAAAAATATATTTGTTTATTCATGAGAGACACAGAGAGAGGCAGAAACATAGGCAGAGTGAAAAGCAGGCTCCATGCAGGAAGCCCAATGCAGGACTCGATCCTGGGACTCCAGGATCATGCCCTGAACCAAAGGCAGACGCTCAACCCCTGAGCCACCCAGGCGTCCCAGTGAGTTGGTCTTGACAGCATGAAAATCTCAAGCTTTGCTGATCACTTCATCATTTTGCCAAATGGTTTCTCAATCTTCCCTTCATATCAGGCCTCTAAGGTGAAATGTATATGAAAACTACTCATCCAACTTGAGTGGGATCAAAGGATCGATCCTGATTATGATGGTGATGGAGAGATAAAGTGGGAGGATAAGCACATCCTCTTGCTTTTGATGAAACAGGAAGTCCCAAAACAGTGACCCAGCTGAAAAAGTGATTTTTTGCAGTCAAATGACTTGGCACAAGGGGAAATTGTGAGAGTGGTACTAGGATCACTAGGCTTGATATGGAACGTGTGTTCATAATGTACAAGAGGTATTCACACTGGCTCATTACTTGCTTCATCATCTTGAGCCCAGTGCACCTGAAAAACCTCCAGATTAAGAAATCCCTTGACCTTTTTGTGTTCTGGGAAAGGCATTACTCAAGAGAATCACATGTCCCCACGTGACTTAGATAAGACTCAGAGATGATCCCCTTCTTGTACCTAAGACCAGGCCAGACACAGATCGACCAAATTCCCATTTGTTTTGTAAATGATTAGCTGAATTGTTTGTAGCCACTGACCCATCTAGACAACATACCTTCTAACCTGACTTGATCAAACTTTTTCTCTTCTTCCCCAGGCCCAAGAACTGAATCTACCCTCAGCCAGCATTGTAATGCAGAACAATCCTTCCTTAAAGGCCCCTCCTAAGAATAGGTTAAGTGATGCACAGGCAGAGCAGTATCCCATCTAGCAAGTAGAGAGATGGTCCCAGTTGCACAAAATAGGAGGTGTTTTTATAGGCAGGGTAAGGAAATTATTAGCAAAACAAAACAAAACAAAACAAAAGGATTTTAATCTTCTTTTTTGGGGGGGAGAGGGAGCAACTGGGTTTTTATCATGCAGATGACCTCACTAATGCTGATTCAGAAATTTCAGACCTGATGGTTAGTTAAAAGGCCATTCCTGGGAGAGGTTGGGGCTCATTGTTCTTTTTTCCAGAGCTAGAGGCTCCCCATGCTGCACTCCTGATGCCAAGAAGGGAAGGATACTGGATTCGACCTCCTTTGGGGGTGCTCTCAGGGTCTCCGGGGGAGGCAGGTGTTTCCCACGACACCCTCCTCAAGGAACTTCCCATCGTGCCCTGGGTGGCAAGGCTAAGAAGTCCCCATGACATCTGGCCTCAGGGGAACAAGAAAATCTGCTATGGAATGTGATGGAATTTGGCATCCCCTTCTGAGTCCCTCAGAAGTCCCCACCAGTGGTCTGGTTCATCTTGAGTCTCAGACCAAGAGACCCAGACCAGGCTCAAAGCCCTGAGATGCTGAGTCACAGTGGCTCACCTTGTTCCTTTTCTGACAGTTGTTAATGGCCCTCCTTCTGTCATATCTCAGACCTGGAGAAACTCAGTTCCTGAGAGAACAGAGTTTAGACTTTCTTCATTTTTATAGTAATTTGATGCAGAATTATTTTGTTTAGACTTTAACATATACTTAATTTGTTTGGTAATTAAGCACTTACATAGCATAGCATTTATTCAATGGAATTTTGAGCCATCTTCTGGCTAATTGTGGTTAAAAAAAAAAAAAAACACAATGTCTCTAATTTACCCAATTAAGGATTACACTGAAAAATATTTTAGAGAGTTGTTCAAATGATTTGTTGCAAATTACTTCTCAGGAAAATTTATGGCAATCCTATGATTTCAAAAAGAAGCCAGGCATTGTGTACATTGTGAGTGCTATTTCTTTCAGGAGCTTTTTCTACCAACTTCAATTCGCTTCAAGGGGTAAAGAAAAATCAGTTGTATCTCAGAGCCTTGCAATTCAAGTACCATGTCATTTTCTCCTGTTGTGGTTATGGTATCAAACTCTCTAAATCCACAAATCCGCTTTCTTTTTTTATGACGTTTGTTATATTCTTTAATCTTCCACTTAGCAGTTGTAATGTTCTTCTCCAGACTCCTGACATTAATGCAGCTGAATTTAAGAGCTCACTTCAGCTTCTGTCAAAGAGATTTCAAATCTACTCTTACATGAGGGAGTGGTGGTCAACGAAATTTGCTTTAATTTGGGGGATTATTATTTAATTTTGTAAACGATATCCCAGAAGTTAATATATGAAAAAACATAAATCAATACCTACAAATGTCACAACCCAGAATTAGGTTCTAATTAGGAAGAAATGTGATTTCAAAAGGCCACTTAAGCAACCTAATTATTGGCCACCCAATGGGAATGTATCAAAATAAGTTAAAATACATAAAATAAATAAAAGGATTCACAAGGGCGAAAGCAAAGCAAAAAAATAATGAAACCACACCGAAATAGTATGTGAAGACTGACAAGGAAGGAACTTCCAAATCAATCAATTCTCTTCTATGAGACTGGAACTCTTATTATTATTTTTTTTATTATTTTTAGAGATTGTGGAGAGGGACAGAGAGAGTGGGAGAGAGAGAATCCCAAGCAGACTCCATGCCCTGTGTGGACCTGGACATGGGGCTTGATCCCAAAACCCTGAGACTACGACCTGAACCAAAATCAAGAGTTGGGTGCCCAACCGACTGAGCCATCCAGGTGCCCCAGATTGGAACTCTATGCTAGTGCATATCTATGACACAGAAAACAAATCACTCCCTCAAAAGAAACAGTTTGGCATTAAAGCTTTTTTCCTCATTGTTATTATTCTTATTTGATGACTATTTCTCAGTAGTATTGGTAGTAGAGGGTAGTAGTCCAGAGCATAGGCTCCAGAGCCAGACTATGTGGATTTAAATCTTAGTGTCATATCTTTACTAACAGTGTAACTTCGAGCAAGTCACTCAACATGATTGCACTTTATTTTTATCATCTGTAAGTGTACATAAGAATAGCCACTTCCCACGACTGCTGTGTAGACTGACAGAGTGAAGACAATGCCTGACTTGTGTGTAGTAAGCCCTCATTACTAACTTGGCTAACCTCATTAACATAGCCTCATCCCTCTTATCAGAGACTGAAACGCACAATAAAAGATTGTCAGTAGATACGTGGAATTCTAAGCCATTTCAGATCATAGATGTCTATATTGGTTTTCAATATACAGAGACAAATGCTTAAAAGTAATAAAAGTGATATCTGACAGAGGAAGGAAGTCTAAAATGCCAGCCCTTCACAAGAGCGATGGAAAAGCTGACAAAAACTGTCAGCTTCAACTTTTCTGGAACTCTGGAATCTAATCTAAACTTACAACAACCAAGGAAATGCTTAACAAAGAAAAAAACTGCTGCATTTTGGTGAAAGAGCTCTGTGGCATTTCGATGTACCCTGTTATCATCTCCTACACCCCAGTGTGGCAGTAGCTTTGAATGGCCGGGTGCACTCCAAGTGAAGGTTGCTGGTACAAGAGAAAGCAATATGGATTTTCCTCCGAATTATGTATGTTTCGACCTTGCATATGGTGCCCTGAGGGATTCGAATAAGTATTTGCCTTTGTTTTGCCTATCTCCAAGCTTCCCCAGGACCAAGGTGGCTCCCTGGGTAGCATTTGTCAAAAATATAGGCAAATATATTAGATGTTGCTGCCTGGGACAAAAGGTAACAGTTGGAGTAAGAAATATACAAAAACTTAGGAGGGAAGAATCTTGGGAAGAAAATACTTGGAGAATAAAGGCTTTGAAAAACTCCCATGAATTTTAAAGATTCTAGAAGTCTACATGAATGCCTAGGTCAGAACACATTCTCGGAAACGACCTGAGAAGTCCTTAAGTTCTCATTACTGGCCAACCTTCGGGCTCTGTACAACCAAGAAGTGAAGGCTAAGGTAGAGTTTTAAACTGCCTGGCTATGCAATGAAGCAGTGCCCCAACACATATCTGATCTACAAAGACTGGAATAATCTTTAGTTTGGTTTGGTTTGGTTCCAGGTATTTAAAGAAAAGGCTCTCAAATCCCTAGCTACTACTCAGCTAATGGAACAGAGATTTCAGTTGGCCATACACAAGAAAGAATATACAGATACTACAAAATTAATTTTTAAAAGCCAGTAAACAAACAGCGACAACCACACAAGCAGCAGCAGGAAATTTTGAAGAAGGAATATAATCTGATTTTCAGAGTTGCCACATTATAATATTCAAAATGTCCAGTTTTCAAAAAAATTATAAGGCATGTAAAGAAACTAGAAAACATCCCATTCACAAGAAAAAAACAATTAATAGAAAATGTCCCTGGGAAAGCCGAGTCTAGAATCACTTTCCATATGAAAGTTATTATAATCTTTCTCCAATAGAAACAAGCCAGGGGCGTCCGAGTGGCTCAGTGGTTGAGCGTCTGCCTTTGGCTCGGGGCATGGTCCTGTTGTCCTGGGGTCCCGGGATCGAGTCCCACATTGGGCTCCCTGCAGGGGGCCTGCTTCTCCTGCTGCCTGTGTCTCTGCCTCTCTCTGTGTGTCTCTCATGAATAAATAAATAAATAAATAATCTTAAAAAATTACACACAAGCCAGTTTCTCGTTTTCTCTCTTTGAGTTTATGATGCATGCATAAAGACATCCTGGAATCATCTTAAGCCATTGTGATACACATGAGTTTTCAAAGGAGAACCTTTTCATTTGAAAGTTGTTGAATTTTGTTTCATTCTTCAGATTATCATCTTTAGATGTCTTGACATAAAATTCATCAACAGTTTGAGGGAGATGGTTTTGCAACAGCAGTTTCCACCGACATTTTTTGGGGATCAATACAAATTAACTCAAAGAGCAGATAACACATTCTGTCACTATGTGCCTGTCAATGAATGGTTCTCCTGAGAGTTAAATTATTTCAGTATTCAGGGGAAGAATTAACAACAGAATGGCCTTGTTACTGTTTTGAAATAAGCTAGTTTCCCTGTCTTATTCTAACACATCTATGTACATGTTTTCTTTTCTTTTTTTAAATGTATATATTTTCCATGGGCATTCTTACAAGCTCCAAAGAGAAGGACATTAAAGTGATGGAAAATGTTCTGGAACCACCAGTAGTAATGACACATAGATATATCATAGTTGGTCAGTCTAGATGATATATGCTATATCTGAAAGTATTTAAACAATCAGAAAAGACATAGGACCTTATGAGATCAATGATTTCTGCTCTCCAAGATGATTTCTAGAGGTAGCTTTTGTTTGGAAAAAGATGATATTCACTGTGTAATGATAAATAAGGCACAAGAATTAGATCTGTCACTGATCACTTACAACTGAAAATCTTAAATCTAGTTTACAACCTTGTGGCATTCAAAGACTCATACAATCTGTTTCAAATTTACTTTTCCAGTCTTATTTTTATTTTTATTTTTTGGCTGGGTACAGTATACTTTATTGATGGTACATGACAAGGTAGGGGTCCCCAAGCCCTCCCCTTCCTCGGGGTCTGGGATGTAAATTGGAGGTCAGGAGATTCTCATTGTGTTGGGGGATTAAGTTGGGGCAGGGACTTCCCAGCAGCTGAGGGCCTCTCTCTTCCTCTTGTTCTTGTTGGGGCTGAGAGTGGTCCAGGAGGCTCTTACCCCTTAGAGGCCATGTTGACTATGAGGTCCACCACCTGGTTGCTGTAGACAAATTCATTGTCATACCAGGAAATGAGCTTGGCAAAGTGGTCATTAAGGGCAATGCCAGCTCCGGCGTCGAAGGTGGAAGAGTGGGTGTCACTATTGAAGTCGCAAGAGACAACCTGGTCCTCAGTGTAGCCTAGGATGCCCTTGAGGGGGCCCTTCGATGCCTGCTTCACCACCTTCTTGATGTCATCATATTTGGCAGCTTTCTCCAGGCGGCAGGTTAGATCCACAACTGACATGTTGGGGGTGGGGACATGGAAGGCCATGCCAGTGAGCTTCCCATTCAGCTCAGGGATGACCTCGCCCACAGCCTTGGTGGTGCCAATGGAAACAGGGATGATATTCTGGGCTGCTCCTTGGCAGTCATGCCACAGCTTCCCAGAGGGGCCATCCACGGTCTTCTGGGTGGCAGTGATGGCATGGATGGTGGTCATGAGGCCCTCCACAATGCCAAAGTGGTCATGGATGACTTTGGCCAGAGAAGTCAAACAGTTGGTGATGCAGGAGGCATTGCTGACAATCTTGAAGGAGTTGTCATACTTCTCGTGGTTCACGCCCATCACAAACATGGGGGCATCAGCAGAAGGGGCAGAGATGATGACCCTCTTGGCCCCACCCAAGACCACCCCAGTCTTCTCCATGGTGGTGAAGACCCCATGGACTCCACAACATACTCAGCACCAGCATCATCCCATTTGATGTTGGCGGGATCTCGCTCCTGGAAGATGGAGATGGACTTCCCATTGATGACAAGTTTCCCATTCTCAGCCTTAACCATGCGGTGGAATTTGCCATGGGTAGAATCATACTGGAGCATGTACACCATGTAGTTGAGATCAATGAAGGGGTCATCGATGGCGACAAGATCCACTTTGCCAGAGTTAAAAGCAGCCCTGGTGACCAGGTGCCCAATACGGCCAAATCCGTTTGCTCCGACCTTCACCATCATGTCATGGGGATGCAGCTGGCCCTGCACCAGAAGATGCAGCTGTCTGTCCAACAGGGAGGAGAGAGAGCCTCCAGTCTTATTTTTAAACGTTGCCCTGTTTGAACTTTCCCTCTAGGCAAACTGATCAAATTACTATCCCCTGACATGATTTATATCTTTTCAACCCTACACCTCTTCTCAGAGCACTCCTTTCTGGCACATCCTTACCACCTTCACTCCCCAAATGTTGCCTCTCCCCCCACACGGACTCCCCTACTTCAGTCTGATAAAAGCCTAAGGCTTCCAGAAGGAGGTGTCACCACCATATCCTCCCTGGAAAAGAGGTGTGCATCCTTTATTTGGCACAAGACAAAGCCATGTAGTGTCTGCTTTATTTTGATCTAAATTGGAGGAAAATTCTGGATACCTCCCTAAACATCATAGCTCTGGAGTCATTTGCTCTTGGAGAAGGCAGCACCATAGCCTTCTATCCTGCACTTCCGTAAGCAGTAAAAGAAGCCGTTCCCCGATAACCTACCTTCTTTTTGCTTACAAAGATTTTTTTTAACCATTTTCTTGGTTAATACGTAGGCTATCTCTAATCTTGTAATCATTCTGTACGTAGAGAAGAAACGTGTCAGGATGTCTGGAAAGGTGCAGAAAAGTACAGTGCTGGTTCACAGAGGACAGCCAGGGGTCAGGCGCTCCTGAGCTGACTGCCATTTCTTAACTCAAGGTTTTTAAAGTTGCAGCAGAACACAACTTCACCCCATCTTTCCTGAAAATGGGAGGGAGGGATTAGGGTGGTATGTTAAGTGGAAGCTGAAAGTGGCAAAAGATGGTGAAATGTAGGAAAGATGATTTCTTGGAACTTCATAAATCTTGGTCAAAAATTTACGTCGTCGAGCAGTCCTGAGTTGTTGGCTGCTCTATCTTCCTTGTGACAGCTTCATGAATGACAGCTTCATTTCACATACAGCTTCATGAGAATAATGAAATCTCCAAGCTAAAGAAAACCACATTGGTATTTGAGTGTCTTGAAGTTTCTCGAGGGCCCCAAAGCACTGGAGCGGCTCAGAAGGGTAACTCGACAAGGGCAACAGTTGGTTTTTTAGTTCTTTGGTTACATGTCTCATTGCTCTCCCTAAACTGTCAACTCTCGGTGAGCTTTGATAGAGAATGAAATTTCTGATTTTTCCTACCTGATTCCCGAGACTCATTTCCAAAATGATGGGCTTACACTATACAGAGGCTAGATAGAAAGCATAAATTATGGGTTTTGCTGATATATCTTTAGTAATAGACTTCTCTCACAGAGAAGGAATACGTGAATATTCTCCATCAATCCTATTCAGTTATTTTCACTGTCAGCAAGGACTCTTTGGAGCATAGAGGTAGCTTGCCCCAGTCTCTGCTCCCCAAGACAATTTTTTGATTCTGTGATTCAGCTTTTGTCTCAGTTAAAAACCACTTTTGAATCTGAAGACCTCTTTTTTTTTTTTTTTGAAGGAGAGGAGTGGGGAGGGGCAGAGGGAGAGAGGGAATCTTTTTTTTTTTTTTTTGAAGATTTTATTTATTTATTCATGATAAACAGAGAGAGAGGGGGGTGGACAGAGACACAGGCAGAGGGAGAAGCAGGCTCCATGCTGGGAACCCCACGTGGGACTCGATCCCAGGTCTCCAGGATCACACCCTGGGCCGAAGGCGGCGCTAAACCACTGAGCCACCTGGAGAGAGAGAATCTTAAGCAGACTCAAGGCCTAGCACAGAACCCAACACGTGGCTCGATCTCACCATCCTGATATCATGACCTCAGCTGATCCAGAGTCAGACACTTAACTGACTGAGCCACCCAGGCGCCCCAAATCGGAAGACCTCTTATTAGAAGTTTGTAAATTTGGAATTGAATAGTATCACACCCAATGGCAAAGTGTTAGCAGTGTGTTTTCTTCCAATATCCTATCTTCCAGACTTTTTGAACTTGACCGAGGGTGAGGAGTCCCTGACCTCAGTGGGATCTGGATCAGAACATTCCACTCAAGGTTTCTTCTGCCTCCAAAGCAGAAGTCCAGAAGATGCCTTTACTCTGGCTACGACTGCCCAGTCTCAGACTTCCATGCGCCTACTAGCGGGAGTGAAAGGATGCCCAAGAGCTCTGTGCACTTCTAATAAGAATCTCTCCCTTTCTGGTCAACATTCAATACCTCCCACCTATTGTTTACCTTGAGATCGTCAAGACAAATGGTGTTGTGCCTGTTTTCTTGATTTCCAATTATTATCCCAAGAGGGCTAATACTTCTCAGGATTCTAACCTACATATGGCTCTGGAGCAGTGAGGCAACCCCCACCCTGCACTCTTCCTTTGCTCCTCTTCCATTTTATTTTTCCCCATGTGTCACCAAGTAATACACTATGTATTTTACTCATTTATTTGCTTAACTCCCTTCACCAGATGAGGGCAAGATTTCTTTATATCATTCATGAAGTACTCCAGTTGAACTAACAGTCCTGTGTGGATGAACACATAGCGCCAACAACAGTAAAAGAGGGTGGGGCACCCTTAACAGTAAAAGAGGTGGGGCATCTGGGTGGCTCAGTTGGTTAAGCATCTGGCTCTTGGTTTTGGCTCAGGTCATGATCACAGGGTCCTGAAATTGAGCCCCACATCGGGCTCCACACTCAGTGGCATCTGCTTGTCCCTGTCCATCTGCTTCTCCCCCTTCCTGGCAGCCCCCGCCCCTTCCTGTTCACACACACTCTCTCTCTGTCTCTAAAATAAATAAATAAAAATTTTAAATAAAAAACCAGTAACAGTAGTGCATGATAAAATTTCAAGGTCTCACCTTTTAAACTTGACAATTTAATTTAGTTTTAGAAATATAGATACCATAGAGGCAGGGACCTTATCTTTTGGGGGCTCCTTGCACAATCCACCAGTGGCTTTATTCACCGGTATTTGGGGACAAAATGCTGGTTTCTTTTCTCTTCACGAGGAGTTAGTTTCTGATTTAGATAGCCAAACTCATCACACTGAGGCATTTAAGGAAGTGATTTGGATTTCCCTGTTATACGTATGGGGTCTTTAATGGAGAGAACAGCAATTTTGGGTCTCCTGCCATAATTGCATCAGAAATTCTTTCACTATGTGAAGAAATAAGCCTCGAGCTGTACTCCAATTGCCAGATGATCATTTCCTGTTACTACCTTAGTAATATGAAGCAATTATTTTCACTATTTTCCCAAACCATTATGCCTTCAATTTTATCTGTTCTTTTCTCTTGACATGTGAAGATTCATGTACAAAAAGAAAAATAGGCCTATTATGGTCTATTTTCTCTGGTTATCATACTACATTTTCAAATTTTTCTCAAAGATCCGAATTTTGCCTCAGGATACTCTAATATGACCTTTATATCTTTTCCGTTAGAATTTTGCTTACATGGACAGATCCAGAATTTTCTTCTCCTTTCCCTGTATAGATATCCTTTTATGCCAAAACTTTAGATTCAATCAATATCTGCTTAGAGTACTCATTAACTCATTCAATAAAAGTCTACTGAGTACCAACTATATCGTGGATATAATGCTGGGAACACCTTTTTAAAGACACCTAAGACAGAAGGATTCCCTTTATGGAGCTTTTAGTTGAATAGAGAGTGTAAACATTTTATAAATAAATGTAAGCAGAGGGTGAAATTCCAAAGGAGTAAAAGATTACTCTTATTTTGGAGAAAGCATCAATTAACTGTCAAACTAAGTAATAAAAGATAAGTAAGTAGTTCCAGGAGGATCGAGTCAGGTGGAGCCTGTGGTGCAAGAAAATAGATGGTAAGAATTACGGCTGGAGAGGTTGGCATAAAGACACTGTGTGCCAGAAAAAAGAGTTGGGACTTCATTGCCCAGGAAAATGGATTAGAGTCTGGAAATTTTATGAGCCTGACAAGCAAATTTGAAAATAAGAAAGCTCATTCCTTCTTATTTATAATATCACTCCCTCTGCTAGAGCAAGACTAGAGGGGGTAATATTGTTGCATTTCCGATAGTCAGGCAAAGGGTGTTGATGACATAAATGATTTTTTACTTTATTATCTGTGTCTAACCCATCATCATGGCCAGTGATGTTTCAGTGTTTAGAAGCAAGAGATGAGGTCTGCAAGAAGTCATAGATCATTAGTAACGGGGACTGTTGAGTTTTGATTTGCTGAGAGGATTGCCAGTTGCAATAACTCAAGCCCTCAATACCATTGATTGTCAGGCCCTAGAATGCCAGTGTCAGGGCTAAAGTTTTTCCCAAGGAGTTTCTTGGAGAAACTTTGTGAATCTTTAAGCTCTAGCTTAAAACTGGGTGTTCCACTGCACTACTGGGTATTTACCCAAAGAATACAAAAAAAAAAAAAAACTAATTCAAAGGGATACATGCACCCCAATATTTATAGCAGCAGCATCCACAATAGCCAAATTATGGAAACAGCCCAAGTGTCCATGCTTGATGAATGGTTAAAGAAGAGGTGGTGTATATACACAATGGAATATTATTCAGCCATAAAAAGAATGAGGTCTTGCCATTAGCAATGACATGGATGGAGCTAGAGAGTGAGTATTATGCTAATCGAAATAAAGTCAGAGAAAGACAAATATCATATGTCTTCACTCATATGTGGAATTTAAGAAACAAAGGAAATGAGCAAAGGGGGAAAAAAGAGAAACAGAAACTAAGAAGCAAACTCTTAACTATAGGGAACAAACTGAGGGTTGCCACTAGGGGGAGGAGGCAGTGGGTGAAACAGGTGGTGGGGATGAAGGAGGGCACCTGTTGTGATGAGTTGTAAGGAATTGTTGAATCACTATATTGTACACTTGAAACAAATGTTACACTGTATGTTAACGAACTGAAATTAAAATAAAATCTTAAAAAATACAAATAAATAAAAGTGTGGGTGTTCGACCACCTGGGCGAAGCACTCATCTGACTAATTTCTGACTTGGATCTTCTGCTTTCTACTTTCTGACTCCGAGGGAAAGCATGCTTCACTAATTTCAAGGTAGAGGAAACATATTGGACTACCTGGTTGTGGTCATGTGATACCTCTAGTGGCAGCTCTGGCCTATGAAAAGGAGATTGCAGTTATAATGCATGGAAATGGTTTTGCAATACAACAGGCAATAATATCCAATGTACAGGTTCACTGAAACATTTCCAAGAGGAGTTTCTTCACTTCATCACATTTTGCGTGTCAGAAGTGAAACAATTTTTTTCAGCTCCTCTCATGTCACTTCAATTAGTTAAGGCTCGGGATCCCTGGGTGGCACAACGGTTTGGCGCCTGCCTTTGGCCCAGGGCACGATCCTGGAGACCCGGGATCGAATCCCACGTCGGGCTTCTGGTGCATGGAGCCTGCTTCTCCCTCTGCCTGTGTCTCTGCCTCTCTCTCTCTCTCACTGTGTGCCTATCATAAATAAATAAAATAAAAAAAATTAGTTAAGGCTCCATTACACCTTTTGCAAAAATTAGTTTTGCTAATCATTTTGTGACTACCCTGCTAGACTGTGAGCCACTTGGGACCAAGTACTATGTTTTACCGGTTGTTGTGTCCACAGTATCCAGGACAATTCCTGGCACCCAGTAACTAACTGAATAAAAGACTCAATGCCATTTATTTTGATCACTTTTCAATTTCCCATAATTACTACATAAAAAATATACTTTGCATGGAAAAACCTGTTTGCATCAAAGGACAGTGTGCCTTACAGGGACAAGGACCATGTCTTTATTTCCCCGTTATCTGGCACAGAGCATAAACGAGAATTGAATTAAATTTATAAATTAAATGTTATGATGATGTCTTCAGCACCTGAGTTATCAAAAGAGTGACTGTGATTTCACTATTATCATTATTATAAAATTATTTCATCCAGATTATGGTAAACAAAGGACACGAGTCCAGAGGTGACTATGTAAAGCCATGACCCAATTAACTATACTCACTCCTGACAGGTTTTTCTAAGACATGGGATGGAGTTGTTCTGTGTAAGAAGTGAATTATTTCAATTATTGAAATAATCTTAGTGGAACGTTTTAGCCACTAAATGGAAAAGTCAGCTAACTAGTTTCCATTACAATACTTACAGTATACTCTCTTTCTCTCTCTGTCTTTCATTGTCTCTCTCTCTCTCTCTCTTTCTCTCTCTCTCACACACACACACTTCTCTGTTGTCCTATAATGAACTTCAATTTAACTGAGTTCTTTTTTTTTTAATTTTATTTATTCATTCATGAGAGACACAGGGAGAGAGAGAGAGAGAGGCAGAGGGAGAAGCAGGCTCCGTGCACCGGAAGCCCGACGTGGGACTCGATCCCGGGACTCCAGGATCACATCCTGGGCTGAAGGCAGGTGCTAAACCGCTGAGCCACCCAGGGATCCCCAATTTAACTGAGTTCTTAAGCATGAGTCTAGCAGTTTAGCAGTTAACTCAAACAAGTTGATTCATTTGAACCTAGAACTTCCAAAATCACATGAACCAATATAGTTATTAAAGAAAACATATGCGAAAAGGTAGGGCATTCAAGTCTTCTACACCAACAGCGCTTGGTTATATATCTTTATCTATAATTATAATAAAAATGGGATCATATCTATGAGCAATTTGGCATCTGTTCTTTTCACTTCATTCCAAGCCACCAAATGCTACAAATACAGCATAATGTTAAGAGCCTGAACCTTGGCATTTGATAGATCTAGTTTTGAATTTTTGGACGTGACATTTATTCTGATCATCAATTTTTTCATTTGTAGTATGGAGCACTAAGTAGTCCTTAGTGTCGTGGTGAGGAGTCAATGAAATAATGCAAATAAGATAAGTAGTATATAATAAAAAAAATCAATAAATGATGTAGTATTTCTTGGCATATAGCACATCTCCATGTATTTAATTAGCCCAAAGCCAATCAAACCAACATCTAAATCACTTTCTTTTTTCTCAATATTAGAAGCAACTCATATGATAAATATCCTTGCATGTTTATAGGTGCCTACTTGCCCAGTTATTTTATAGAGTATATTCCTAGAAGTAAACTTGCTGAGTCAAAGGGTATAAACATTTTCAAGACATTCTGTTTTGCTAAATGGCTCTGCAGACTGGATGTACAAATTCACACTACCACCAGCAGGGTGTGAGAGTGTTCATTTATCACAATTGTGTCAGCTGAATATTTATCATTAAAACTCTACCAGGGCATCCCGGGTGGCTCAGCAGTTTAGCGCCGCCTTCAGCCCAGGCAGGGCCTGATCCTGGGGACCCGGGATCGAGTCCCACGTTGGGCTTCCTGCATGGAGCCTGCTTCTCCCTCTGCCTGTGTCTCTACCTCTCTCTTTCTCTCTCTCTGTCTCTGTCTCTGTCTCTCTCTCTCTCTGTCACTCATGAATAAATAAATAAAATCTTAAAAAAAAAAACCCTCTACCAATTCCAGGGGGTGGGGTGTATATCTTATTTTAATTTGCATTTTTATTACCTGTAAGATTTATTGAGACCATTTGTGTTTCTTATTTTGTATCTGCCTGTTATAGCTTTTGCCCATTTTTCTCTTTATATGTGCTTTCCTTCCCTACACATATCTTTTATGTATTAAGGGTGCATGCTTTTGATTTTAAACACATTACAAGATTTCTCTAAGCTTATTTTACTTGTACATGTGATGTTTTTCATTGACAGAAATGTTGATACATTTGAGTGAATTTTTAAAATCTCTTCAGATAATTGTATTGATATCAGAAACAGTCTAACAATATCTATTTACTATAATTTTCGATATCTCCTACAAAATTTTCCTCTATACAATGGGAACATTGTAAGTCAAAACAGAACCTATGTAATGTGCTTGCATTGCCTTTCATCTATCACCTTTTTTCTAATGATAAAATGAATAGTTTAATTCTAACATGGCTGCTAGCTCATCATTCTTGATATTATCACATAATCAGATTAAGTTAAATACCAAGGAATAGTCTTACAAAGAACATGGTATTTATCACAAAACTCGTCAGGCTCGAATAGGCCCTGCCAATATTGACACTTTGCTATAGTGAAAATGATTCCACTCCCCATCTACAATGGGACTGCCCTTTAGCACATCTAAAATCCTAATTTTTCAACCTTGATCCATTCAGTCATTCTTTTAGCAAATATACTGTGCTCCTACTGTCCTAAACACCATGCTAGGTACTGAATTGAAGTAGCAAATAAGACAAAGTCTAACTTTATAGAGCTTACGGTGCTGTACAAGTATATACATTATGTAGAGTAGACTTGGTAGATTAAAAACAAAAACAAAAGGAAACGTGAAACAGCTCTTGTTTAATGAAAGGCCGGATTTAAATTGCACTCACTATACGCCAAGTGAGATTCTACTGGTTTTATATGCATATGTATTAATTCATTTCATCTTCCCAACAACCCGAAGAGGTGGATAGTGTTTTTGAAAGTTGTTTTTTTTTTTTTTAATTTGAGCATAGCTGACACACAGTGTTTCATTAGTTTCAGATGTGCAAAATAGTGATTCAACAAGTTCAGGAATTATGCTGTGCTCAGCACAAGTAGGCCAATCATGTGCTGCCACCGAACACTATTGCAGTACCAGTGACTGTTCCCTATGTCATGCCTTTCATCCCCGTGACTTACTCATCCCACAACTGGAAGCCTGTCTCTTCCACACCCCTTCATCCATTTTGCCCAAACCCCCAACCCTACCCCTCTGGCAACCATCAGTTTGGTCTCTGTATTTACAATCTGATTCTACTTTTTGCTTGTTTGTTTTTAGATTCCTATCAGGAGTGAAATCCTAAGGTATTTATTTGCCTGTCTCAGTCTGGCTTATTTCCCCTAGCACAATACAGAGGCAGGTAGCACTTAATCACCTCCATTTTACAGATGTGGAAATGAAAACGTAGAGGTAGAAAAGGGATTCTTCAGTTTCATCCTGCTAGAAAGCAGAGAAACTGAGTTTCAAACCCAGTGAATCTGGCTCCTGAGCTCATACTCCTAAACACTGTGCTAGACAACCTCCGGAATATGGTGAAATGTTTTCCTATTTTCATACGATATATTTTACATATTTATTTTATGGCTTTTAAACATTTTAAGATTTAAAATTTTAAGACATAACTTTCTCATACTTCACAGTTGGTTTAATATGGAACACACATAAATAAAATATTAATTCTCTTCATTTCCTGTGCTTTGATTGAAAGGATTCACTGCTAGAGCTCTTCTTAAAAGTACCTTTAAGGATTCTACTTTTGAATACTTATTGCCATCCCTCCTTATCCAGCTCTCATGTCCACAGCTTCCTTAAGTATTCAGAACACATAGGAAAACCAGGATATAAACAAACAAACAAACGTCTTCAGCAGCCAAAATAGATGTCATAAGTTTATTCATGAGGGAACATTCCAGGCTCTCACTCAGAGGTAGTTTAACTTTAGACAGAATTATAATAAGCTTTAATAAGCTGCAGCAGATCGAAAGTAGAAGGGGGTTATAAAGAGAGGATTTTGACAGCCTGACTAGAATGAATAATACAGGAAAACCATAAATATGTCATGCAAAAGAAGTAAAAAATATTTTCTGAGGCTACTTAGTACAGGGCTAAACCATCATTGTATGATAACCAAGAAAAGTGATCAAAGTTTATAATGATAACCCACATCATTAAAAAATGTTTGGGTGCAGTCGGTTTTGTTCAAAAAGTCAGTGGACTTCCACCAAGAATGACAGGTGACTAAAACCCAGCGGTAAGGATGATGTGACGAAAGGAATACTGTCAAATAAAGTACAACATTTATATAAGGCAATTTGGCAACATTTGTCAGAAGCGTTAGCATTCTCTTAGCCACATTTCTGCATTATGAAAATTATTACGAAGTAAAATTCAATTTTTTCTAAATAATTTTAGTGCTCTCTAAGTTTCTCTGATTTTACCTGATACTATTTTTTGTTAACTTCACTTCATGGCTCAAAGAGTTATCTTATATGAAAAAGATACAGCCATAAGCCTCATCTACTGTCTGGAAGTTATTTGATGTGACAAGATCTGAAACGGTAGACTCATATATGAGACTGTGGTTGACAAGGGCTAGTTAAATATAGTTTGCCCGTAATCTCAAGCTCATGATTGAAAATACCTTGTTGCTAACTAGTTTCCTGGAAGTGTCACCAGATTCATATGATGCATCATATCCTGATGGCGCCTTTTTTCCTGTGGTGCTCTCAATCTGGGTTGCTCTCTCTGAACTTCCATCTCCATACATATCCATCTATCAAAATCCTACTCATTATTGTTCAAAAATCAGCTCAATCAAAAAAAAAATCAGCTCAAATGCCATTTTTCTCGATGCAGCCTTTCCAAGCCCATCCAGTGAGAGAGGCAAAATTGGGTCATGAGTGTGGGCTCTGCACTCACACACGCCTGGTTTCAAATTCTGGCTCTGCCACCTGCCAGTTGTGTGACATTGAGCAAATCATTGCTCAGATCCTCAACTTCTTTCTTGGTAAAATGTGACTAATTGAAAGCCCCGCCAGATAAGATTGTCGTGGGAATTAAAAGGGATTGCTTCAGATCTTTGAGCTAGCTGAATAGACATCATGAGAAAGGCTCACCCTCCGTAGTTAAAAAAATTTATGGACAAGAAATCATCATTGAAATTAAATGGTGGCAGACATGTCCAAGGAATACTGTGGGGGTTTGATCTGTTTATGAATCTTGTGATAGATGAATGTGTGGAGAAGGCAACTGGTGGGCAACAGAACAATATTGGAATGCTGGTAATATGAGGGAATAGTATTATCACATAGAAGCCTTGGAATGCCACTCTGGAAAACAGTGTGGAGGTTCCTCAAAGAGTTAAAAATAGAGCTACCCTATGACACAGCAATTGCACTGCTGAGGATTTACCCCAAAGATACGGACGCAGTGAAAGACCGAGACACTTGCACCCCAATGCTTATAGCAGCAATGTCCACAATAGCCACACTGTGGAAGGAGCCTCGGTGTCCATCGAAAGATGAATGGATAAAGAAGATGTGGTCTGTGTATACAATGGAATATTCCTCAGCCATTAAAAACGACGAATACCCACCATTTGCTTCGACGTGGATGGACCTGGAGGGTATTATGCTGAGTGAAGTAAGTCAGTTGGAGAAGGACAATCATCATATGGTTTCAGTCATATGGAGAATATAAGAAATAGTGAGGGGGATTATAAGGGAAAGGAGGGGAACTGAGTGGGAAAAATTCCTAACTCTGGGAAACGAACAAAGGGTAGTGGAAGGGGAGGTGGGTGGGGGTATGGGGTAACTGGGTGATGGGCATGGAGGAGGGCACTTGATGGGATAAGCACTTGGTGTTACACTATATGTTGACAAATTGAACTTCAATAAAAAAATTAAAAAAAAAAAACTAAAAAAAGAAGCCTTGGATTGAGTATAAACAATGGGTGTGTTCATCAGAAGAAATTAACTGCTTCCACATGTTCCCTATCCACCGTACCTGTTTTACTACAATATAAAAATCAGGTCATGTGCATTTTCATATTGAACTTTTTTGCTAAATAAACTTTTATAATAGAAAAAAGAGACTGCTTCAGAAATGTATAAATAACTGATAAAAGTACTCTAAATTTATACCACATTCAGTATTCAAATTGACTAAAGGAAACAATTTTCAGATCCAGCTTCTGACACTCATGTCAAAGAAATACAGACAAGAATGTTGGGACCTGGGCGACACCATTACACACTTTTGGTGAATGTCCTTGGATGAGTTTCCATCAGAAAATTCTCTAATTACACAAGGTAGGAGGCCTTTTCACTGCACTCTGGTCTACATATTTACGAAGGATGATGGAAATTCTGCAAATAATGGAGGAGAAAGAGAACAGAAAAGAGGAAAAATCTTGAAACTGCAGTCCTTTCACACTCAACCGCATTACTGGTCACCATTTGTGTTGACTCTATGAAGTGACATTTGACTCAGTTGACTGAAGAATCCAATCATGTGCAATGTTTACAACCAAAGTTAGCTCGCTTATTTTTTGGGGGTGGAAAAAGTTGTTCTTGTAAAAGATGCCTGGAGAATGCTGAAAACTGTCTTTGGCCAAATATCCTGCTGGCCTTTTTACTACTACTTCTTCTTCTTCTTCTTCTTCTTCTTCTTCTTCTTCTTCTTCTTCTTCTTCTTCTTCTTCCTCTTTTTAAGATTTATTTATTTTAGACAGGGAGAGCACACTTGCGGAGGGGCAGAGGGAGAGAGAGTACCTCAAGCAGATTCCCTGCTGAGGACAGAGCCCTATGTGGGGCTCAGCCCTATGACCCTAAGGTCATGTCCTGAGCTGAAACCAAGAGTTGGACACTTAACCAACTGGGCCATCCAGGTGCCCTGGCCTTTTTACTTCTATTGTCACTTTATTCTCTTCCCTCCACCCCCACCTCACACACCCTTCCCAGGCTTGCCTACAGCAGGCCGAGGATGAGTCAAAAGTAGAACTAAATTGCTCTGCCTAAGATAGGAACAGAGGAGACTTTGGGAGTGAGAAACTGTGTAGGTGAGGGAAGGGAGACACCGAGGACAAGACAGAGGGGAGGCTGGTTATATGATAAGAACCTGTATTCCAAAAATAAACAAATAAGCAGAGTCTTTGGAAACTCACAATTGGAGAAAATAATCAGAGGACTTTAATGAGAAGAGGGCATTCAATTTATTTTATTTTATTTTTATAAATTTATTTTTTATTGGTGTTCAATTTGCCAACATATAGAATAACAGCCAGTGCTCATCCCGTCAAGTGCCCCCCTCAGTGCCCATCACCCATTCACCCCCACCTCCTGCCCATCTCCTCTTCCACCACCCCTAGTTCGTTTCCCAGAGTTAGGAGTCTCTCATGTTCTGTCTCCCTTTCTGATATTTCCCACACATTTTTTTCTCCTTTCGAGGGCATTCAATTTAAATAGTACGTATTTTATTGTTTTCCTCTGGCAAATAACTTCTTTCTATAGTCCCAGATTTTGACAAAATTGGCCATGCAGGTTACATTTGTTTAGTGATACTTAAGGAAGCAAAAGGATCTGAATAGTATCCATCAGAATATTATGATCAGAGGATGAACCCGAAAGACCAACCCCCCCGGGCACCTGGGTGCAGGGAAAAGGGGTTGTGCCCTCAGATTTGTGAAGCAGGAGAGCCCTAAATTAATCCCAGATATCTAGGACCCAAGATTCCGGTCTCCTTAGTGCTAACACCTTAGCTAATTAGGGAAGTGTCCTTACTGTGACCTTTTGCAGTGCCTGTCACCTGACCTTCCCATTGTTCCCTTGGCATCAAGAACCATACTAATAGTTACCTTTGCATAGATAGGAAGATTGTTCCAGTTAGATTATAATCCTCACGAAGCTGTCCTTTATCTCACAATGCACCCTCCTGTAGTAAAGTCAAATTAAATATTAGTTGAATGAAAACAACTTTTTTATGCATCTATCTACTTTTGTGCCTGACGGTCACCATTATATTGAAAACGTGTATATAGTTAGAAGATGCATTCTGTGTTAGAAAATCCCACTTTGAATTCAAAGGCATTTTAACGAGTATTGTCAGCTTTACAAGGAAACAATTTTCTTGTGTGTGCAAACTAGAAAAGCTCTGGGTTTTCCACATCATTGACAGCATGGTTCTTGGTTCATCACAACATAAAAAGTACATGATACACTGGGGTGTCACTATAAAAATAATGTTATTCTTCCAGTTTTATCCTGGCAACACTCGGGAATCCTATCAATGAATACAGATGCACACAGCTAAAGTAAGATAATGCCCATAAACCAATTTCTGAACAGATTTTTCAACAAACCCTTCAGATCTGTTTGTTTACATTATTTAGGGCAAAACGGGATGGCTTTGAAATGTACAGTTTCTTATGAGCTCAGTCCTACATTTTAATTCAAGCTTAGTAATTATTGCCATGCCCCATTCAGCAGGTATTGCCGGCTAGAAAGAAAAAAAAAAATAGATAAAATTGAAAGGCCAAATTCACAATGAAGATGTCAAAATAAACCAGCTACTAAAGAATCAAATGGTTTATTTTCAGCTCCTGCCTCTTTGCTTTGCTTACAACATACTCTCGAATCATGAAGCTCCCATAAACACGAGGTCTTCTCTCTACCAAAATAATTGCTCTTGACTTCACAAAAAAGACCATTCCCCCGGTTAAACCCATGTATATTTTACACTGAGGGTGTCACACCTGAACTGACATAGGACTCATGATGTGCAGAAGGGTCAAAGTCCCATCCTCATCTTACCTTCTATAGCAGTGTTGTCCAATAGAATTATCACGCAAGGGGCAAATGTGAGCCACGTATGCAATTTTGAATTTGCTAGTAGCCACATTAAAAAAGGAAAATGCAACAAGTGGAAGTAATTTCATAAGATGTATTTCTTATATCAAAAATGTGATCATTTCAGCATATTACCAACAGAAAAACATGAATGAGCGATTTAAAATGCTCATTCCTGGGATCCCTGGGTGGCTCAGCGGTTTGGCGCCTGCCTTTGGCCCAGGGCGTGATCCTGGAGACCCGGGATCGAGTCCCATGTCAGGCTCCCTGCATGGAGCCTGCTTCTCCCTCTGCCTGTGTCTCTGCCTCTCTCTCCGTGTCTTTCATGAATAAATAAATAAAATAAAAAATAAAATAAAATAAAATGCTCATTCCTATACTAATCCTTCAACACCTGATGAACACTTACAGCTCATCTTTATTTTGACCAGACCACGTTTCAAGTGCTCGATAGCCGCACGCTCTAGTGGCCACCATACCTGACAGCACAGTTCTATGCAGGAGCATTTAGGAACTGTGATCAGAAGGGAGAGAATCCTAAGCATCACCTCCCAATGGAAAGAAATCCTTACCAGACATGAAAGCCTGCAGACCCCTGACCAAGATGCAGGAGAGGTAGCTGAGAATCAGCTAAGAGGGACTATCCAACAAGGAAAAAAACTTAACCGAGGACGCTGCCTCCATATAACCACCAATTCCTTATTCTGTACAATGCACCAATTTAAAAAAGACTATTTCTACAAATATAAATGGAAACGCGTTTTTGTTTTGTTTTTGTTTTTGTTTTTTGTCTCTCTCTTCCCTCAGTCTCTGGATCGTTTTCACTTTGTCCAATGCTTTATTTCAGTTTTCCTCTTCACAATGTATAAATTTGTTCATTTGTTCTTTTTTTTTTTTCTTAGTTGAGTTTCTCCGTCAGCTCTGACTGTATGTTATAAAATATTTACATAGTTCCAAAAGCCTTTTGCCTCTCCTGCCAAATCTGACATTCTTCTCCTCCCTCAGTTCTTTCTTTAGGCTTATCTTTTTGTATCCTTCCCCCTGGCAAACTTCATCTAGCACAGGATTGTTGCTTTGCCACCTTCTCAGGCTCTTCCCTGCTTCTGGTCTTCCTTTCTGCCCTCACCAGGCCAATGAAAGAGCAGTACCTTTTGAAATTTCCACAAATGTTCCAAATTCCATAAAAGGATGTGATGAGCTTGGCCTTACTGGCAGTATGTGTTCTTGCTCAGTGACTGAATTTTGGGTGCAACAAGGATAATTTAAAAACAATAACATTATTTTCCCCAAAGCAGGCACAATCCAACTTCCTGGGGATCTAGATGCTTCTTCCGTCACACATTTGGTCTTGTGATTCTGTGTGGCTTCTCACAGATGGGAAGAACCGCCCTTACAGCCTACCTCCCAAGCTGTGGCTGGCAAGAGCCATCCTGAGTCTATGCTTTCTGTTTAAAGACAGAAAATAAAGATGGAGTTGGCTGGTGACATTACAGCTGGTGTTCGTGAAGATTTTTGTGAAAGTCTATTTAAATTCTAAACTTGACAGCACAGTTGTTGGTTTGTCAAAGCATTGCAAAATGAAAAGAGTGAAGAGAATCTAAAGACCAGAATCATAGCAGTTTTTTGTTTTGTTTTGTTTTAATGTAGCTATGGATCTAAAAGTCTATATTTGATTTAGTCACTTTGCCCAGGGGAAGAAACACATTAACGAAAGGATAATACCAAAATGACCTTGGGATAAATATATTTTTGAGCCTTCTAAGCAACAGGAAATTACAGCTTGCCTTTGCCCAAAAAGTGGTATTATAATTTCAGCAATCTCCATTTGTGAAAAGTCATTTCTCCCATTACTAATTCAATAGCTGAATTAGGTAGGATGATATTTTCATATTTGCTATACATGCTGTTGCTTTTGTGTGACTTCCAGTTGCTAGGAAGCCTGATCAGAGTCTCCTGGCTGGTCTAGGTTTGCAGTTTTCTCTGGAGTGGACATCTATATACACATAACCTTCTTAATCCTATTAATCAAGAAAAGCATCATGTCTTCTTGACAAGATGTTAGATGCATTTCATAGAGGCTGAATTCTCTTAGGGTTTGTCAGAGAAGAGGAGCAATTTGTTTCCAAGGTAGTGAAGCTCTGCCACAGTTGGAGGAGGTCACCCAAAAGAAATGGACAAGGTGTTTTGCTGCCATGTTGACTTTGGGTCCATGAATATTTCATGAGTAGAATAAAAATTCATAAAACATTACATCTGCTTCATTTAGTCATTCTTCGTTTCTTCGGAGCACAACTCTTCAGGAAAATACTCCAGCTGACCAGCTGTTCTATTGTAGCTGCTAAATCAAAAGGCCACTCAACTTGCATGTAGTTTTAGAATAAAGATGCATTTAAGTATAAATGCATTTTTTAAAAGATTTTATTTATTTATTCATGAGAGACACACAGAGAGAGGCAGACACATAGGCAGAGGGAGAAGCAGGCTCCCTCTGGGGAGCCCGATGTGGGACTCAATGCCGGAACTCTGGGATCACGCCCTCAACCACTGAGCCACCCAGGTACCTCTATAAATTCATTTTTTAAAAGGTTTTATTTATTTATTCATGAGAGACACAGAGAGAGGCAGAGACACAGACAGAAGGAGAAGCAGGCTCCCTACAGGGAGCCTGATGTGGGACTTGATCCCTGGACCCAGGATCACACCCTGAGCTGAAGGCAGATGCTCAACTGCTGAGCCACTCAGGTGTCCCCCTATAAATGCATTTAAACATAAATATAAAATGTATTTGAATATAGATCTTTTTGTTTAGTTTTTAATAACACTCCAACGTTGACTGGATTATAGACATTCATTTGATATACTTTATAACATATTAATTTACTCTTATTTTCATTTGTGGCATTTCTGAAAATCAAAGATTTTGAGAAAAAAAATTGACAACTGTAATCGAACTTATTTTCCACTCTTAGTGAATTTGTATTGAGGGTTGCTGGATGCCATATCTAATCTCTCTTTCTTGTTCATGGAATGGCTCCTGGGACTTAGCTCACAGGATCTGAGAGAAGTCTAAGCTAGAGAAAAGGCATCACAGTTTCTTCCAATTGTTGTGGAGCATGGAACTCAGGAAGAGTTTCATCCTGGCTTCCAGGTCAACCAAAAGTAAAGGGTATGGCACAGGACAACCGAATCTCTATATGGCAAAACAAGAAAGCAGGAGGCTCAAAATGAATGAAAAACCAAGCTGGTCAAGAGTCTAAGGGTGGAAAGAGAGGAATAAAAGAGGCTAAATCTAGGGTGTGTAGGAAAGGGGTAGGAAAGCAAAACTTGAAGGATGGAGGAGGTACCTGCCCCTGGTCATAGGCGTGTGTGGAGATATTTATGATGGCTAACCAGCTGACACCTTAGTTAAAATAGCTTTAGAAATGAAATGCTCAGAGATCACAGAGAAAACAAGGAATAACTGCATGGTAAGATGTGGAAATCTTTGGAGAACAGGCAAGCATTTGAGTTGGGCTCTGAAGGATGAAAGTGTTCTGCAACTGCAAAGAAACTGAGAGAGGGGACTTCATATAGACCGAGCTATATGATAATAGAAATCTGTAGGGGAACAAAAATGTGCCACCCTAAAATGTGTCTCTTTGGTATGTGGGTTATTTCAGGCTAATTCTTTTTATGAACAGTAGACCCAAGAGGTTTTCCTTTTTTGCCTCTGTACTAACAGCCTAAAACTATTTAGATGGAGAAACTGCTCCAGGAAGGGAGCTATCACCATAGATAACTAGAGTATAACATGAGCTAGGTGGGATAGACAGGGAGAAACCTAGCAAAATCTGTTTGTTAAAATTCCTTTCGATGTCCCACTGTTTCTAAAGTCTATTATTTTTATTTTTATTAATTTTTGAAAGGGGTGAAGGGGGAGAGAGAGAATATCAAGCAGACTCCATGCCCAGCACAGAGTCCTACATGGGGCTTGATCTCACAACCCTGAGATCATGACTTGAACTGAAATCAAGAGATGGACACCTAGTCAACTGAGCCACCCAGGTGCCCTATCCCATTGTTTCTATATGGCCCAGCAAGTATTTGTTTACCAAACGTTTTCTCTTTTTCATCTCCCTATGAATTGTCACCTTCCCTTTGAAGTCCCAGACCCTTACCCCCATTCTCCTTAGCTCTGGATGGCATATAAACCTCAATTGCCTGACTGCCTATGGGCCTCATATTCTTATGGACTCACTTACGTATATAATTAAATTTGATTTTCTCCTGTTAATCTAATTTCATGTCAATTTAATTCTTAGATCAGCCAAAATAATCTTGAGGGGTAGAGGTAAGCTTTTTCTCCCCCACAAATCAAAATGTACAATATTCTAGAGAAATTTAGCATAATCTGGTGAGGTCGGAGTTGCAGGGAGTGAGGTTTCATCTCTGGTTCTCAGCATGTGTTCAAGATCTAGTTGATCTACCTTATACCTCACATCTTACCACTTCTTGTCTCAAGTCCTTAAATCCTAACTGCATTAGTCTTCTCCTTTTCAGCACTCACCACCTACTTTGATGCGTATTCTGTTTGCCTTCTCTTACCTCAGGAAAAGCCCTTGCTCTGAAAGCCTTCCTTTTAGGGATCCAAAGTCATGAGCAGTGTTCTCATTCAGCCTAACTCCAACCGGGTTGATTATTACCCACTCAGCTGAGAGCAGAAGAGATGATTTTGAAAGGATAATTTAAGGAAAGGCCATGAATTGTTTAGAATACCATGTCCTGGACACTAAACTGATGCCAAGTCTCTTTTAGCTTAAATTGCTTTTATCTGAAGTCAATGTAAGTGGGGGAAGTAGGTCTGAGTGGTGGTCTTCAAGGTTTCAATTGACATCCACCAACTGTTCTAGAAAATCCAGAGTCATAGATAAATCCTAAAGTGAAACTTTCAAGATGGAGTATGTAACATTGTTGAGGGTTGGGGACACCTATCCAAAGTGATCTCTTTGACCTGGGGAAATCTAAGAAACACGTACTGGTTGTTTTATGAGTTGAAAAATAGCTCACCGGATCACTGATGTAATACAGATACCTGTGGCCATAGGTGTGGCTGGGTGGGAAGAAAAATAAAACTACTTTGTTTTATTAATAAAACATTATATATAATGTTTATATATAAACAAAAAATTATATATAATGAGCCTGGGTGGCTCAGTTGGTTAAGCATCTGCCTTTGGCTCAGGTCATGATCTTAGGTCCTGGGATAGAGTCCTACATCAGGCTCCCTGCTCGATGGGGGGGTCTGCTTTTCCCTCTCCCTCTGCCCCTACCCCTTCACTCATGCTCTCTCTCTCTCTCTCAAATGAATAAAATCCTTAAATAAAGTAAAATAAGCAAGAATACAGTGTTTGAGTGATGCCAATTTCAAAGTAATAAGTTCATGGTGTCCTCATGCTTTCCACACATTTTACTTTAGGATTCTAATAAAGCAAATGCCATTTTTGGACAATTAACAATAGACATAATCAATCATGACAACAGTTGTTGCAGTGCAAGCCTTGACAGTGGTTATGGGGTTATTTCTTTTTTTTTTTTTGGAATGCAAATGCCTGACTTGTGCTTGGATTGCAGAGGCATCCATGTCAAAGAGGCACCACTGCATGAAGACCCAGGCAGCTTCCCCTTGCCTGGGTTCTTTTGTTTCAGAGATCTTGGGTGATTTTGATAACTGACCATTTGGGCCACTTGTTTTTTCTTCTTCCGTGCTTTAAATCCCCACTATGTTTTAAATTCATCAATAAAGGGTGGGCCCATGCAGGAAACCCAAGGGCCCACCCTCAACCCCAATAAAAGCAGAACTGCTGGCCTGTGTACCCACACTCTCTCTCTCTACTTTCAATCTTACTATGTGGCCCCAGCTGTGCCGTGTAATTTCTAGATTCTGTAATAAACCTTTATTTTTCCAAAGTTTCCTGATGGTTATTGCTGAAGGGTGTCTTGCAATCATAATAAGAACCACAAGGCCTGGCCCAACCACAATATTGCTTAATAAGACTGACATTGGCACAGAACAGCAGTAAATCTGGTTGCTGCCTCTGAAGGTTTTCTATCTATCTATCTATCTATCTATCTATCTATCTATCTATCTATCTATCAGGGAGAGAGAGCATATGAACGAGGAAGAGCCACAGGGAGAGAAAGGGGGAGAGTCCTCCAGCAGATTCCCCTCTGAGCATGGAGTCCAGCAAGGGGCTCAATCCCATGATCCATGAGATCATGACCTGAGCCAAAACCAAGAGCTGGACACTTAAATGACTCAGCTACCCAAGCACCCTTCTGTAGGTTTTCTAATTACCTTGGAATATCCCATTCTTTGTGTATTCTTTGTGCATCATACAATCTGCAACATTTGAGATCTATTAGATTGAGGCCCCTGATCAAAAGCCCATTTGAGTGCAGCACACATATACATATAAACATAGGTGTGCACAGATATGCACACACACTGATGCACACACACACACACACACACACTCTGTCCCCATTCAATCCCAAGTGACCATTTTTCACTTTAATTAAATATATATATATTTAATTTTTGCTCCAATCCTCCTGCAATCAGGAAATGCCTAACCTCTTATGAAAACTGCCTTACAGGACTGCCAAGAAGGTTAACTGTATCTGTAAAGTGCCTGTAGCAGAGTAAGTATTTTATTTTGCATTTTTAAAGTTTTCTTTTTTTAAACACTTTATTTATTTATACATGAGAGACACACAGAGAGAGGCAGAGACATAGGCAGAGGGAGAAGCAGGCTCTCTGTGGGGAGCCTGATCTGGGACTCGATCCCTGACCCTGGGATCACGACCTGAGCCAAAGGCAGACACTCAACCACTGAGCCACCCAGGCATCCTGGAGAGTAGATATTTTAATAGTGTTGGTTCTTTTTTTTATTTTATTTATTTATTTTTTTAAATTTATTTTTTATTGGTGTTCAATTTGCCAACATATAAAATAACACCCAGTAGTGTTGGTTCTTTCCTTGCTCTTAGTCCTCACATACTGAAAGTAAATTGCCAATAACAAACTAAGGGTTTACAAAACTAGTCATTCATTAAGCACATGTTATAGTGAGGGGAAAAAAGATGGCAAGACAGATGAACATAAGTAAAAGACAAAACGTAATAAGATCTGCTTTCCCAAAGATTACAGTCTCATGGAAGACATATGATAGAGGGTGTACTGACAATTGCCAAGCATCTGAATTTGATCTGATATATACCTGTGGGTTTAGGCATTTGATATTCAGAATAAACTCTCTGACTTTTTCAAAAATTATTCAGATCTTTACCTTGTTTCAATTGAAATGTAGATATACACATTTTAAGGAAACCTATACTATTTATAAATAATTGCTAACCAATTGAGGTGATCCTAATCAGTCTTGGTGTTTCTCTGATAGCTTTTCCCTGTATGTCAGTATCCTTGTGTATCAGAAAATGTGCAAGCTTCCCTTCACAAGCATTTGGCACTATTTGTTAAACACTTACTGCATGTGCTACCCGTATGCTAGGGGCTGGGGATCTAGTGTTGAACAAAATGCCCTGCTGTCTAGTATCCCATCCATTTGTGACATGTATTTGTCATGGACGTATTTGACAAGTACTCAACTGTCTTGGAGAAGTCATGGATGGTTCTCTTGTGCCAGTCATGCTCTTCCCCTTAAATTGCTGCAGTGTGACCAGAATCTTCCTTTGTGGGAATTCTGTGATCATCACAGCTACTCGTTGGCCTCCCTAATGTGCGCGTGCCATTGGACTATACACACATACTTCATCTTCCAAACAGTCTTTTGAATTGAGTGTAGCATTATAATCCCCATTTTAAAGGTAAGAAAGTGAGGTTTCAAAACACATTATATATCAGGTACTCAAATAAAATAAAAAAAAAGATATAGGCACAAGGCCACAAGGCTTGTAACTGATACCTTTTGTATCTAACCTCTAGTCTTTTAAATTAACTCTTTAAACTATGGTTTGTTTTCTAAGGGGGAACCCAGGTTTTGTGGGGCCCGAATCTTACAAATTGGTGGCTCTCTTTAGATAACAAACATGAATTCAAATAGAAAATTAGGTATGAACACGGTTACTTATTTTATTTCTTTAACATACAGTGTATTATTATTAGTTTCAGGGGTAGAATTTAGTGATTCAGCAGTTGCATATAATACCCGGTGCTCATCACATCATGTGCCCTCCTTCATGCTCATCACCCTGTTACCTTATCCCTGTACCTGTCTCCCCTCCAACGACCCTGTTTGTTTCCTAGAGTTAAGAGTCTCTTATGGTTTGCCTCCCTCTGTTTCTATCTTATTTTACTTTTTCTTCCCTTCTCCTAAGTTCATCAGTTTTATTTTTAAATTCCACATATGAGTGAAATCATATGGTGTTTATCTTTCTTTGACTTACTTCACTCAGCATAATACCCTCCAGTTCCATCCACATCGAAGCAAATGGTGGGTATTCGTCGTTTCTAATGGCTGAGGAATATTCCATTGTATACATAGACCACATCTTCTTTATCCATTCATCTTTCGATGGACACCGAGGCTCCTTCCACAGTGTGGCTATTGTGGACATTGCTGCTAGAAACATCGGGGTGCAGGTGTCCCGGCGTTTCATTGCATCTGTATCTTTGGGGTAAATCCCCAGCAGTGCAGTTGCTGGGTCGTAGGGCAGGTCTATTTTTAACTCTTTGAGGAACCTCCACACAGTTTTCCAGAGTGGCTGCACCAGTTCACATTCCCACCAACAGTGCAAGAGGGTTCCCCTTTCTCCACATCCTCTCCATATTTTTGGTTTCCTGCCTTGTTAATGTTCCCCATTCTCACTGGGGTGAGGTGGTATCTCATTGTGGTTTTGATTTGTATTTCCCTGATGGCCAGTGATGCGGAACATTTTCTCATGTGCTTGTTGACCATGTCTATGTCTTCCTCTGTGAGATTTCTCTTCATGTCTTTTGCCCATTTCATGATTAGATTGTTTGTTTCTTTGCTGTTGAGTTTAATAAGTTCTTTATAGATCTTGGAAACTAGCCCTTTATCTGATACATCATTTGCAAATATCTTCTCCCATTCTGTAGGTTGTCTTTGAGTTTTGTTGACTGTATCCTTTGCTGTGCAAAAGCTTCTTATCTTGAAGTCCCAATAGTTCATTTTTGCTTTTGTTTCTCTTGCCTTCATGGATGTATCTTGCAAGAAGTTGCTGTGGCCAAGTTCAAAAAGGGTGTTGCCTGTGTTCTCCTCTAGGACTTTGATGGAATCTTGTCTCACATTTAGATCTTTCATCCATTTTGAGCTTATCTTTGTGTCTGGTGTAAGAGAATGGTCTAGTTGCATTCTTCTGCACATGGATGTCCAATTTTCCCAGCACCATTTATTGAAGAGACTGTCTTTTTTCCAATGGATAGTCTTTCCTCCTTTGTCGTATATTAGTTGACCACAAAGTTGAGGGTCCACTTCTGGGTTCTCTATTCTGTTCCATTGATCTATGTGTCTGTTTTTGTGCCAGTACCACACTGTCTTGATGACCATAGCTTTGTAGTACAACCTGAAATCTGGCATTGTGATGCCCCCAGATATGGTTTTCTTTTTTAAAATTCCGCTGGCTATTCAGGGTCTTTTCTGATTCCACACAAATTATAAGATGATGTGTTCCAACTCTCTGAAGAAAGTCCATGGTATTTTGATAGGGATTGCATTAAATGTGTAAATTGCCCTGGGCAGCATGGACATTTTCACAATATGAATTCTTCCAATCCATGAGCATGGAATATTTTTTCATCTCTTTGTGTCTTCCTCAGTTTCTTTCAGAGTGTTCTGTAGTTTTTAGGGTATAGATCCTTTACCTCTTTGGTTAGGTTTATTCCTAGGTATCTTATGCGTTTGGGTGAAATTGTAGATGGGATTGACTCCTTAATTTCTCTTTTTTCAGTCTCATTGTTAGTGTATAGAAATGCCACTGATTTCTGGGCATTGATTTTGTATCCTGCCACACTGCTGAATTGCTGTATGAGTTCTAGGAATCTTGGGGTGGAATCTTTTGGGTTTTCTATGTACAGTATCATGTCATCTGCAAAGAGAGAGTTTGATTTATTCTTTGCCAATTTGAATGCCTTTTATTTCTTTCTGTTGCCTGATTGCTGAGGCTAGGACTTCTAGTACTATGTTGAATAGCAGTGGTGAGAGTGGACATCCCTGTCTTGTTCCTGATCTTAGGGGAAAGGCTCCCAGTGCTTCCCCATTGAGAATGATATTGGCTGTGGCTTTTTGTAGATGGCTTTTAAGATGTCGAGGAAAGTTCCCTCTATCCCTACACTCTGAAGAGTTTTGATCAGGAATGGATGCTGTATTTTGTCAAATGCTTTCTCTGCATCTATGGAGAGGATCATAAGGTTCTTGTTTTTTCTTTTGTTGATATGATTAATCACATTGATTGCTTTATGAGTGTTGAATCAGACTTGCATCCCAGGGATAAATCCCACTTGGTCATGGTGAATAATCTTCTTAAAGTATTGTTGGATTCTATTGGCTAGTATCTTGTTGAGAATTTTTGCCTCTGTGTTCATCAGGGATTTTGGTCTATAATTCTCCTTTTTGGTGAGGTCTTTGTCTGGTTTTGGAATTAAGGTGATGCTGGCCTCATAGAACGAGTTTGGAAGTACTCCATCTCTTTCTATCTTTCCAAACAGCTTTAGTAGAATAGGTATGGTTTCTTCTTTAAACGTTTGATAGAAATCCCCTGGGAAGCCATCTGGCCCTGGACTTTTGTGTCTTGGGAGGTTTTTGATGACTGCTTCCATTTCCTCCCTGGTTATTGTCCTGTTCAGGTTTTCTATTTCTTCCTGTTCCAGTTTTGGTAGTTTGTGGTTTTCCAGAAATGCATCCATTTCTTCTAGATTGCCTAATTTATTGGTGTATAGCTGCTCATAATAAGTTTTTTTTTTTAAGAAGTCATTTTCTTTTTTTTTAATTTTTATTTATTTATGATGGTCACACAGAGAGAGAGAGAGAGAGGCAGAGACACAGGCAGAGGGAGAAGCAGGCTCCATGCACTGGGAGCCCGATGTGGGATCCGATCCCGGGTCTCCAGGATTGCGCCCTGGGCCAAAGCCAGGGGCTAAACTGCTGCACCACCCAGGGATCCCTCATAATAAGTTTTTTAAATTGTTCGTATTTCCTTGGTATTGGTGGTGATCTCTCCTTTCTCATTCATGATTTTATTAAGTCTTTTCTCTCTTCTTTTTAATAAGGCTGGCTAATGATTTATCTATCTTATTAATTCTTTCAAAGAACCAACTCCTGGTTCTGTTGATCTGTTCCACAGTTCTTCTGGTCTCGATTTCGTTGAGTTCTGCTTGAATCTCTATTAACTCTCTTCTGCTGGGTGTAGGATCTATCTGCTGTTTTTTCTCCAGCTCCTTTAGGTGCAAGGTTAGCTTTTGTATTTGAGTTCTTTCCAGTTTTTGGATGGATGCTTGTATTGGGATATATTTCCCCCTCAGGACTGCTTTTGCTGTATCCCAAAGATTTTGAACAGTTGTATCTTCCTTCTCATTAGTTTCCATGAATCTTTTTAATTCTTCTCTAATTTCCTGGTTGACCCTTTCATCTTTGAAGCAGGATGGTCTTTAATCTCCACGTGTTTGAAATCCTTTCAAATTTCTTCTTGTGGTTTAGTTCTAGTTTCAAAGCATTATGGTCTGAAAATATGCAGGGGACGATCCCAATCTTTTGGTATCAGTTAAGAGCTGATTTGTGACCCAGTATGTGGTCTATTCTGGAGAAAGTTCCATGTGCACTTGAGAAGAATGTGCATTCAGTTGCGTTTGGATGTAAAGTTCTGTAAATATCTGTGAAATCCATCTGGTCCATTGTATCATTTAAAGCTCTTGTTTCTTGGGACATGTTGTGCTTAGAAGATCTATCAATTGTAGAAAGCGCCGTCTTCAAGTCTCCAAGTATAAGTGTATTATTATCTAAGTATGTCTTAACTTTGGTTATTAATTGATTGATATAATTGTCAGCTCCCGCATTCGGGGCCTAAATAGTCATGATTGTTAGGTCCTCTTGTTGGATAGATCCTGTAAGTATGATATAGTGTCCCTCTTCATCTCTTACCACAGTCTTTGGGATAAACTTTAGTTTATCTGATCTGAGGATGGCTACCCCTGCTTTCTTTTGAGGACCATTTGAATGGTAAATAGTTCTCCAACCTTTCATGTTCAGGCTGGAGGTGTCCTTAGGTCTAAAATGAGTCTCTTGTAGACAGCAAATAGATGGGTCTTGCTTTTTTATCCAGTCTGAAACCCCGCACCTTTTGATGAAATCATTAAGCCCATTCATGTTCAGAGTTACTATTGAAAGATATGAATTTAGTGTCATCATGATACCTATTCAGTCCCTGTTTTTGTGGATTGTTCCCTTGGACTTCCTCTTTCTTTTACAGAGTCCCCCTTAATATTTCTTGCAGAGCTGGTTGGTGGTCACATATTCTTTCAGTTTCTGCCTATCTTGGAAGCTCTATATCTCTCCTCCTATTCTGAATGAGAGCCTTGCTGGATAGAGTATTCTTGGCTGCATGTTCTTCTCATTTAGAACCCTGAATATATCCTGCCAGGCCTTTCTGGCCTGCCAGGTTTCTGTGGAGAGGTCTGCTGTTAACCTAATACTTCTCCCCATCAAGGTTAGGGATCTCTTGTCTGTTGCTGCTTTAAGGACCTTCTCTTTGTCTTTGGAATTTGCAAGTTTCACTATTAAATGTCGGAGTGTTGAACAGTTTTTATAGATTTCTCTATCTCCTGGATCTGAATGCCTGTTTCCCTTCCCAAGTTAGGGAAGTTCTCAGCTATGATTTGTTCAAATACACTTTCTGGTCCTCTGTCCCTTTCCGCACCCTCTGGAACCCCAATTAAATGTAGATTTTTCCTTCTGAGGCTGTCATTTATTTCCCTTAACCTTTCCTCATGATCTTTCAATTTTTTTTTTCTTTTTTCCTCAGCTTTCTTCCTTGCCATCAGCTTGTCTTCCATGTCACTCATTCTTCTACCTCATTAACCCTTGTCGTTAGGACCTCCAATTTGGATTGCATCTCATTTAATTGATTTTTAATTTTGCCCTGATTAGATCTAAATTCTGCAGTCATGAAGTCTCTTGAATCCTTTATGCTTTTTTCCAGAGCCCACCAGTAGCTTTATAATTGTGCTTCTGAATTGGCTTTCTGACATTGAATTGTAATCCAAAATCTGTAACTCTGTGGGAGAGAGGACTGTTTCTTATTCTTTTTGTGGTGAGTTCTTCCTTCTAGTCATTTTGCTCAGTGCAGAGTGGCTAAAAACAAGTTTTACTGGAAAAAGGAGAAAAAGAGAAAAAAAAAAGAGTGGGTAAAACAAAAAATAAAAAACAAGGAGGTGTATCCTCTGATTCTATATACTTAAATCCCTAGACTTCCCCTGGAACTTTCCTGCGCTGCTCGGCCAAGAACTCGCTCTTCCCCTGTCCTTCCAGCTGGTCTCTGGGGGAGGAGCCTGCTGTGCTGACTCTCAGGTGTGTGCACCTGGGGGAGCTGCCCTGCCCCCTGCCAGGTGCACGGCTCAGGGGGAGCTCTTTGTCCTGTGAGGCCTCTGTCCCCTGGCGGCCCTGCTCCATCCCAGGCACAAGTGACACCAGGAGGAACAACCCCACTGGTGGCGACCAGCTCCCCAGCCCTGGAGTCAGCTCCCCCAGTCACTCCCGCAGCTCCCAGTCCTCAGGGGCCTGGATGCTCTGGGGGCGGGGGCACTGACCTGCACAGCTTGGGGGCGCCCGGCGGCAGGAGCGTCCTTGCTGTCCTGTGTCCTTCCAGCCTCCACCTGTCCCGGGGGGAGCACCGGATCTTGGGCTGTGTCCCCTGGCGCCCTGGGCTCCAGGGCCTGTGCCACTGGAATTGCGCTCTCGGGGCGCACAGCCCCCTCCTTGTGTCTTTTGCATCCTTTGGATAAACACCCAGTAGTGCAATTGCTGGGTCATAGGGTAGCTCTATTTTTAATTTCTTGAGGAACTTCCATACTGTTTTCCAGAGTGGCTGCACTTTGCATTCTCACCAGCAGTGTAAGAGGGCTCCCCTTTCTCTGCATCCTCACCAACATCTGTTGCTTCCTGAGTTGTTCATTTTAGCCATTCTGGCAGGTGTGAGGTGGCATCTCATCGTGGTCTTGATTTGTATTTCCTTAATAATGAATGATGTTGAGCATTTTTTTTCATGTGTCTGTTGGCCATTTGTATGTTTTTTTTAGAGAAATGTTTTTCATGTCTTCTGCCCATTTCTTGGCTGGATTTCTTGTTTTTCAGGTGTTGAGTTTGATAACTTCTTTATTGTGAACATGGCTATTTATTAAGAATGAGAAACTTACTGAAGCTCAAAAATTTGGAAATCTCTTTAGGCTATTTACCAGAAACGCTTACATGAAAATGCTTCTTGATTGCAACTTGAATTCCTCTTGCAAGGCTGAACACTGTACAACAAACACACCCAGAGCTTGCAGGGTCCAGTGCAAGTGAGATGCTCTGAGGCTTAAGCCGCATAAGCTTCAGAGTAAACCCACCTCTGTTCTCTTAGGATGCTGATGATTCAGAGAGGATATTGATTCTGTATCTAATCAATCCTCAGCATGCAAATACCCTAGATAAAGCATTTAGAATCCTATGAACAGTAGCAGCCACTTCCTAACCCACAGCTCACTGGAACATTCATGATATACATGGAGCATCTGGAAATCCCTACTTCACTATCCAGAGAAAGATCGTACCACCTTTTCCCACCGTACGCATGCATGCACTCACGCACACATGTACTACACACGCCAAATCACATGGTGCCTGCAAGTGTTAGCCCAACCCTGCTATTAGCCTGTGATTCTATTTTGACTATGGAAGCAATAATATTAACAGTATATGTGGAGACTGAAAATCAAGTGAAAGCTGGATTCATTATACACAAAACAGGAAGACTCTGACAAAGTTTTTGTTGCATTCTGACCTCTCTGATTTCAGAGGTCATTTGCATATGTCCCATTGTACCTGCTAACACTCTTTTGGTCTGGGTTCACAAGAATTCTTGTGAGATTGTTTAACACTGGAAGATCTGTAAAAGGATCCTTGAATAGTATCATAAGAAAACTTTTTAAAAATCCCTAAAGCTATAGGGAATTCAGTTATATAAGCAGAGCCAGTTGTGTACTTTGGAGGGTATGGGCAGGGAAAGAATCAAGGCTGGCTCACTCTTTCTCATGGGAATAATTTATTCCATACGAAAGTTCATGTTTCTCTCAAAGTTGCACAGGTCTCCCTCTGGGAAAAAAGACTCCATAAAGTGTCCCTGAAAATAATATTTTTGTTGCAAGACTAATCTGATTTAAATGTGATTCTCTCATTTGGATGTGTTTTTTCTTTTTTTTTTATAAATTTATTTTTTTATTGGAGTTCAATTTGCCAACATATAGAATAACACCCAGTGCTCATCCCATCAAGTGCCCCCTCAGTGCCCGTCACCCAGTCACCCCCAGCCCCCACCCACCTCCCCTTCCACCACCCCTAGTTCGTTTCCCAGAGTTAGGAGTCTCTCATGTTCTGTCTCCCTTTCTGATATTTCCCACTTCTTTTTTCTCCTTTCCCCTTTATTCCCTCTCACTATTTTTTATATTCCCCAAATGAATGAGACCATATAATGTTTGTCCTTCTCCGATTGACTTATTTCACTCAGCATAATACCCTCCAGTTCCATCCACATCGAAGCAAATGGTGGGTATTTGTCGTTTCTAATGGCTGAGGAATATTCCATTATATACATAGACCACATCTTCTTTATCCATTTATCTTTCGATGGACACCGAGGCTCCTTCCACAGTTTGGCTATTGTGGACATTGTGCTAGAAACATCGGGGTGCAAGTGTCCTGGCGTTTCACTGCATCTGTATCTTTGGGGTAAATCCTCAGCAGTGCAATCGCTGGGTCGTAGGGCAGGTCTATTTTTAACTCTTTGAGGAGCCTCCACAGTTTTCCAGAGTGGCTGCACCAGTTCACATTCCCTGGATGTGGTTTTTCAAACTTAAACATACCTCAGAATGATCCAGGGAGCTAGTCTGGAGAAGGACCCAGGAGTCTGCATTTTAAGTAACTCTCCTCAGGCCACTATATTGCAGGTAGTCAGGGATCACACTTCTAGAAGCACTGCTTGACTAGAGGATCTAGTTAAAAGTTCTACAGTGGATAATTTTTTGGTATAGTCTTATATGCCTCACTCCTGTCCACAAAAGACGTCTTCTTTGGTATCTATGTTCTGTGTAGTTTGGTTTCCATATATATTATTCTTTTTTTAATGGCATCTTTTTTTTAAGACTTTATTTATTTATTGAGACACACACACACACACAGAGGCAGAGATACAGGCAGAGGGAGAAGCAGACTCCATGCAGGGAACCTGAAGTGGGACTCGATCCCGAATCTCCAGGATCACGCCCCGGGCTGCAGGCGGCGCTAATCCGTTGCACCACCGGGGCTGCCGTCCATAGACATTATTCTTGAGCCAATTCTTTGCAGACCAGTTCAGCTACTGACAGAATAATCTGGAAGTTTGAAGTAGATGATCAGTCTAACTACATCTAGATATGAGACTCTGAGAATTGGGCCCCAGAAATCTGAAGTGATTTATTGTTAATGTTTCTTATAAAATCTAGCAAAAAAAATCAGAATGACTGGATTCTACAGAACATAAAGTGTACGGTCCAAATGCTTTTGGTTAGCACCACTGCCAAGGAAAGAAATGTACTGAATAGTATTTGTTATGTTTATACGCATCTGCCAATGGCATTTGATCAATATTGTAGATTCTATCAGATTCACCTACAACACAATAAACTGCTTTGTCTCTACCAAAATAAATACGTCACAGTCCTTGAAAGTAGTGTTCTTGAGAGCCTCTGTACCTATTCCACTCTGCCAAACTACACACAAAAGTTTTGTAATTCTGTTTTTCAATGACAAATGGCATGCTCTGAGGAAAGTGGTTTTGCCCCAGGAAGATAAAGATGAAACAGTGAATTTTTAAAAAGTGGGCACAGAGTCTTCCAGGCTAACAATCTGAAACTCCAGTGCCTGGGCAGGACACCATCTTGCTGAGATTTTACAAATGGAGTAATATATATGTTCACTAACTTCAAAGCCTATAAAATGTAGCATCTAAGCATTTCTACCACTGACTACAGGTGACTAGAGTTGACTCAAAGAATCTGTAAAATAGGAGAAGAGTACCTGACAGGATTATTGTGAGAGTTGAAGGTGATGTTGTATGTGAGGCTCTTATCAAAGGGCCTGGCGCGGAGTAAATGCCTCCTTGATATCACGTATTATTATCAACATCATGTGAGTGAGGTTTGCTTTGAAACTGTACTGTAACATGCTATTTTATCTATTACAAAAGTTCTTCTATTTTAAGTTCTCAATGAAAGGCCTTGGCAATATCCTGTGAGTTTTAGGGATGAATCACAGTGCATTCCTTGAGAAACTGATGTCACTCATAATATAAAGGCCATTGAAGACATTTCTGAGATGGGGAGGAACATAGATGGGAGACTTCTCACGCCATGCACACCGACTTATATAACCACAATTAAGACTGTGAAACCAATAAAAAGATAGATAGAATAGGTAAATAAAACAGAATAGAAAGCACAGAATCAGATCCAGACATATTTGTGAATTTGATGGAAAAACAACTGATTCTCCACACTGGAAATTTTTTTTCCATTTCTCACGCAAAAAATAAATTCTAGGAAGATTAAAGACCACACAGGAAAACAGTAAGACTTTTGAACAAATAAACGAGATTATATAGCATATATTTATGTCCTTGGATTAATAAAGAAGTTCTTAAAACAAGATCATCCCCCCAAAATATACCATAAATAAAATTAAAGATGACCACAGAGTGGGGGGTATTTGCAATACGTAACCAAATTATTAGTATTTAAAATATATAAAGAATACATATGAATCAAGAAAAGGACAAACAACATAAATCGACAACAGCTGAAAATAGAAGAAATAAAAATCACTAAGTATATAAAAGATCAATCTTCTAATAATTAAGTAAATGTGAAGTGAAAAATAAAAATGAGAAGCTTTTATACTCATTACATTAGCTAACATTAATATTGGATTTCAATAGAAAACATGGATGGGAAATATCAGAAAGGGAGACAGAACATGAGAGACTCCTAACTCTGGGAAACGAACAAGGGGTGGTGGAAAGGGAGGTGGGCGGGGGGTGGGAGTGACTGGGTGATGGACACTGAGGGGGGCACTTGATGGGATGAGCACTGGGTGTTATGCTATAAGTTGGCAAATTGAACTCCAATAAAAAATAAATAAAAATTCTTTTCACTTTCAAAAAAATATTGGACTCCAATAATTTTTGAAAGGTGTTAGAAAATGGTTGCTGTCAAATGATGATGATAGGAATGTAAATTGGTGAAGACCATTTGGAAAATAATTTCCAGGAGCTAGTAACATGTTAAGTGCATATGCTCTGTGATTCAAAAACTCCACATCTAATTATATACCCCGAAGAAAACAAACTCTTATACAACTCATATACACAACAGGAGACAAAGGAGATGGTACAAAGATAGTTATTGTAGTCTGGTTCATGTTAGCAAAAAGCTGGAAACCATTGCTAGGGGAATGGATAACTCAATCGTCATGTATTTGTACAATTACAATGAATAAAGTCTATATGTATTAATAAAAATCAATGGTAAAAATGATGATGGACAAAAAGGCAAATTTCAGAAAGATAAATTGTTTGATATCATTTCTGTAAATGGAAAAACTGAAAAAAAACAACACATGATAGAAGAATACTCTACATGGATCAATCATGATTTTAGTTATCTTTGGGAAGGAAAGGAGGGAAAAGAGACCGGGGTAGAAAAGAAATAAACCTCCTTTTTTTCTTTCTTTCTTGTCAAATGAATTCCTCTCCTTCCTTTATGTATCTCTTAAATGCTGGAGTTGTTTTAGGTCTCACTCTGGAACCCTCTTCTGTTTATTCTCATTCGACATACTGCCTGAATGTTATCACACCGTCCAGTAGCTTTGGCTACCAAATACATTATGATTCCTCTCAAATGTTTGTGTGCAATCCAGCTCCTTGCCTTAACTTCAAGACTCCTGAACACTTATGGAGTTAACTTATTTCCATTTAAATGTCTCATGCACCTTAAACTCAAAGTGGCTAAAACCAAGCTCATCATCTCTGTTATAAAACTGGTCTTGCTTCTGTGTTCTCAAAGCTAGTGAATGGCAAGACTATGATGTGAAGAACCAGGACTTCATTATAGATACCCTCTTCTTCTCACTTCCAACATTGCAACACACACACACACACACATTGAACTTAATACATCTTGAATATACCCCATATTCTCTACTCCTATGCTTTTATCTATTCAGCCCATATCATTTCTCTTCAGCCCTTAGAAAACTTTATATCATTCATATCCTGCTACAACCCATCTACCAAAGAGCTACCTACATGATCTATTCACAATTTAATTCCCAACAAGTCACTTCCCTTTTGAAAATTACGCTATGTCCCTCATGGTCTACATAAGAAATGCAAACCCTTCATTGGCATGAAGAGTCATCCATGATTTAGATCTGAACACTTTTCAACTTCATGCCCCATCATTTTTCAATCACAATATACATGCTCTTTTACAGACTAACATTTGCATTTCCCTAAGCATGTTTGATGTTATACCCTTTCAGGACATTGGACATGCTATGCCTGAAACATTTTTACTTCCTGTCTCTAATATTCTTTGACTTCCAACACCTTCCCATCTTTCAGATCTCAGATCAGCTGACATATTCTGTAGGAAATCTCTGACTTCCTAAATTTGCAGTGATTTTTCTCTCTTCTTCACTGGTCTCCAGTGCTTTTCATATTCAGTCACTTATCAGGTTGACTTGTCTTTTATTATTTATCCATCTGACTTTCCCTACTAGATCCTGTGCTAAATCCTGTGAAAACAGGGATGGATTATGATTTATGTACTAAGAAGTCCCCAGGGGTTAGCACAGTACCTGCCACATAGTAAGGATTCAGTTAAAATATGTCAAATGAAAGAATAACATGGATCGTTTTCAACTAGGTACATGGTTGGCTTTTAAGAAAAATCTTAAAGGAGGGCACTTGTGATGAGTGCCAGATGATGTATGGAACAGATGAATGACTATACTGTACACCTGAAACTAATATTACACTGCATGTTAACTAACTGGGGTTAAAATAAAAACCTTAAAAAGAAAGAAGAATCTTAAATAAAAAAGACCTTGCCTTTACAATTAGGACATACTTTGAGGGAGTTGAAAAATAAAGTTCAACTGAGTAGATTTTAAAGATCTAATTGGCTTTATTCAACAATTTATGACTAAGGCAGCATCCCATCTAGCAAGTAGAACTAGATGGAGCTTCAAGGAGCTGAACAGGATGGAAGGATTTTATAGGAAGAAATGGGGAAGGCCATGGAAGTTATTAAGAAAAGAAAAGAAAAGAAAAGAAAAGAAAAGAAAAGAAAAGAAAAGAAAAGAAAAGAAAAGATTGTTTCAGGGATGGTGGCCTTCCCTTCAGGGGAAGAGCAGGGGGTCTCATCATGCAGATTACCTTACTAGTGCTGACCAGAAAAATTCCAGACTGATTGGTTTAAAATTCCACCTCTGGGAGAGGTTGAAATTACAATTAAGTCTTGGTTTGCTGTCTTGGGGGCAAGCGACTCCACCTTGGGTCTGTTATTTCTTTTTTAAAAAACAAGTGGAAACATTCTTTTCTATGCATAATTTCTGGTTGGCTTATAGAATAACCAGTCTCATTTCTTCCCAGACAAGTTTTGTATTTCTGATGAGAGCAAAATTGCTGTGAGGATGCTGTAAAAAGTGTGAGTGTCTGCAGCTGCCAGAAACTGTCTTTTGAAAAAGTAATCACCACAGCAAATGCGTGTTTTCTCATAATATGGATTTTTGATGTGTGTGTGCCTGATATGTTTCAAATTCCATAAAAGATAAGAAAAATGCAGTCTGGCAAAAGTCACTATTGCATTTTAATTAGGTTTTTCATGTTATAACCTCCAGAAGGTTGTACTCAAAATGAAGCAAAGAGTAGCAAAAATCGAGGCAAAAGTTTAGACTGGCAATTGACATGTAGTCAGGTGTTGGTCAAAACAGAAAAGTTTTGAGTGATTCAACATAATTCTTTTTAAAAATCATAACATTTGTATAAATCTCTCCAAGGAGTTTCAAAAATAAGTACTATTTACTTATTTCAAGCTAAACATGTTGGTGATATGGCTATATTAATTGTATATTGAAAATGTGTCCACTAGAAAAGCAAAGAGTCAAAATACCTCATGTTTTCTAAGCTATCATTAAATTTTCTGATGCATTTCAAATATTTGCAAGTATAATTTTATCTCTATGTATATTGAGTGTGCCTATACACACATGCAAATATATGCAAATATGTGTGTGTGTGTGTGTGTGTGTATCCTACTCTCTTTCAGATATTGTGTCATGACTCAGTATCATTGAGATGTCAATTATTCCCAGATTGACCTATGGACTTAAAGCAATCTCAATAAAAAATCTAGTACGTCTTTTGTAGAAACTAGCTATTTCTGCAATTCATATGGGAATGTGAACAAAACCTACTACAAAACCAACTTTGAAGAAACAAATACACACTATATGATATACTTCTCTTATGTATTTTATAGAGTTTGTCTCACCCCCAGTCCGAGAATTTAAGCTCTAAGAAGACAAAGGTCTTTGCCTATTTTGTTCAGTGCTATATCCCAAGCAACAGTTGTGCTGCCATATACTAGTTTCCTAATATTCGGTGAAAGAAATGAATGAATGAACGAACAAATGAAAGGGTAACATAGGCCTAAGAACATGTCTGTTAACACTCGCTTCATGAGAAAGGGAACACTAAACATCAGCAGGGAAAGGATGGGCACCAGTAAACGAGGCTGGGAAAATTGGTTATTCAAATGAGAAAACTATAAAATTGGATTCACACCATGCATAAGAATCAGTTCCACATGAGTTAAGGAAGGAAAGGGGAAAACAAAACTTTGAAATTCTTAGGAGAGAATGTATTAGAATATCTTAGGACCTCAAGACAGAGCATGATTTCTTAGGCATAAGCAAAAATACAAACTGTAAAGGAAAAGAACGATCATTTTGACAAAATTCAAGTGAAGATCGTCAGCACATCAACGAGAGAGTAAAGTCAGAGCAGTAGGTACTAAGGGCTACTATGTCCACAGCAGTTTCTGTCCCAAAGATTGGTGGTTGGTGTCAGGGACAGGGTTCTAATGCCTACATGTAAACAGGAGATTGGTATTAAAAAAAAAAAAAAAAGATGATCCTAATTTTGTTGAGGATGGATAAAAAATAACTTCCTTAGAATGTCAGTGTCACTGTAAATTGGTATGATCAGCCCAGAAAATAACTAGCAGTATCTAGCTTAGAGTATGACTCAGCAATTTTATTTATAGAAAAATTCTTATACACATGACCAAGGAGGCATGGAGTTGGCTCTCTGTTGCAATATTGTTTCAAATGGGAAAAATCCAAAACAACATGTCTACTAGTAGGAGAGTTGATGAGACGCATTAATGCATGGAAAGAACTTAACAAGTTTCTGACACAGATAATTATATAAATGTGGCCTGTTATTCCTATTTGTAATATGTCTGAAATATTTCATAACACATAAAGAGAGAAAGCATGAAAAACAGCTTTGTAATCAAGTTGATGGCCTGTTAGTTACAATTTCAAAGAATTAAGCAAAGACTAAGCTACAATAACGAAGTGCTAATTGTCATGATAGAGGCTGGGCTCAGTGGGGACAGAAGCATGAAAGCATAAAGAAGGCATTTGGGGGGGATCCCTGGGTGGCTCAGCGGTTTAGCGCCTGCCTTTGGCCCAGAGCCTGATCCTGAAGACCTGGGGTCAAGTTTGGCATCAGGATCCCTGCATGGGGACTGCTCTCCCTCTCCCTCTCCCTCTGCCTGTGTCTCTGTCTCTGTCTCTGTCTCTCTGTCTCTGTCTCTCTCTCTGTGTGTTTCTCATGAATAAATAAATAAAATATTTAAAAATAAAGAAAGAAGGCATTCAAGGGGTTAAAAGTTCAGGGAAGTCCTTTTTTTTTTTCTTTTTAAAAGATTTTACTTATTTATTTGACAGAGAGAGTGGGAAAGAATGAGCTGCGGGGAGGGGCAGAGGCAGAAGCAGGCTCCCAGCTAGGCAGGTTGCCTGATGCAGGGCTCGATCCCAGGACCCCTGAGATCGTGACCTGAGCCGAAGGCAGACACTTAACCGACTGAGCCACCCAGGAGCCCCAGAGAAGTCCTTCTAAAGGAATTAATTACATTGTTGAGGCTTCAGAGTCACAAATGCAAACATTACCCCACTAAAGTTCCCCCCCAGGACCGAGTGGAGAAATTTCTCTCATACTTTTCATTTACTTTCAGCTCATTGATACAACACCCAAATGCATTTACGATTTTCAAAACAACTTTATTTGTCTACCTTGAAGTCTAAAGTGATGTCTGGCACACCCCTGTCTCAAAATGCTCCAGAAGAGGAAATGAAAGTGTGCCAATGGGAAAGGAAAGATGTAAAATAGAGATGTCAACAGGAGAACTGACATCCTGTCAGGGCAGATGCAAAATACTGGGAGGACATTCAGGAAGGCCTCCACCCCTTCAGTGAAAGGGTCTCAGCTGGAAACTCACTAAAAAACCTTTAAGAATGATCAAAGCATTCATGTGAACAGGATGACATTCATTTAAAAGGGGATTACAAACACATAATCTTGAGCCATTTGCAACAGATGAGGGTCTTGATCAAAATGCTTGAAGCGATGAGCATTCCACTGACTTCACTGGCACGGAGAACAGGGGACGGCTTTGCAGAAAGGACAGAGAGCCCAGCTGCTAACCTTATTCTTGATTCCTCTTGATTCCACGATTCGTAGTCCTCAAATTTAATTTATGCTTTGAAAATAAATTGAATTAAAGAAAAAAAAAACAGTCTATTTTTCGAAAGCAGTGACTCCCGACTACAAAGCTAGAGGATCAAAGCCTTTGGATATGTATGACAAGTGGGCATAAATATGTATGTGTGAGAAAGCTGCTTCCTCATCATACAGGCAGCATTCCATTGTTTTCCCAGAGTTGGTTTATGAAGGGGTTTTTCATGATGCAAAATGTAAGTTGCCATAGATAGAATGTTCCAGATGAAGGATGGGTTCCCAAGCCGGCCAACAGAAACCAAATAACCTCTTTAATGAATGAAAGAAACCATAATTTGAAAACTCCTTGAAGATGGGCTATTGTAATAGAAAGGACATTGCACTTGGATTCAGGAGACCAGCATTTGACAGCCATCAATTCCTTTCTTTGAAAAAGAATCCAGGAACTTGAGCATTCCCAGCTTTCTCCTCCCATTGTAAATGCGGTCAAGACCCCCCAAAAATTAGCATAGCATTAATCATGACTGTGACTGGCTGAGAGCAAGAGGTAAGAAGGGAAAGAAAAAAAAAATAGAGGGAGGTTGGCAGCTATGAATGAGCAATACCAAGGCCATAGCAGAGTTTAAATCATGGCCTCACCACTAACCAGCCCAGTGACCATGGACTAGTCACTGAATGTTCCAAAACTTCAATTTCCTCATGTAAAATGGGCATTATAATAGTGTCCATCTCAAAGAGTTGGATTAGATGAGAAAAGACATGTAAACTGCTTTAGCATGGTGCCTGGAAAATAGTAATTATCAGTACATGTTATCTGTTATTATCAAACCATCCATATTATACTCTATTAATATTAATGGGAATGTTTTAATAAAAATTTTATTGTATTCAAAAGGAAATAATTATACCAAATCCTCTCAATTTGGACAGGTTGTCTGCAGAAATTTTTATCCCCTTTCAACTAGTCCTTAGGGAAATCAATCATTTAGAAACTCCGGGACAAACAGATATAGCATGATTATCTAAATAACGTATCTCCCCAAATTTGATAAGCATTTTACCCTTACATGTCCCTGGACCTTGGAAGTCTCCAGTGCTCCCAGAATTCATAGCCCTAGAATGAAAAGGTCAAAAGGACATAGGTCTCACTGTAAAATGTCAGGGTCAGCAAGACATTTTAGATCAATGTTATTAGCTGATTGGTCAGTTTCTCTAGTGTAACGCTGCCCTTGAAGGGAGGTTGATATTTTCATGATTTGAAAAGAAGTGCCAAGGGCTCCAGATTTAAAATGGTGACTGTTGAACAGCCCATGATGCAGCTTTTCTAACATCTCACAAAAAGGCAGGACAAGATAAGATCACAATTATCATTAAATTCCAGGAATTACACTTAACGTAGGCCGAAGATCCAGGAAACGATTCCAGTAATGCCTAAATGAAACTGAAGAGAGTCACTGTGAAGCTCAACAGATAACCCCTCCGATCTCCTGATAACTGGCCCTCCTGTCAGCTCCTCTTTAACAGTAAAGAATCCGAGGTTCAGAGAGGTGAAATAACTTGCCCAAAGTCACACAGCCACTAGATGGCAGACCCCACCTTTTCGGGTCCTGAGACATTTATGGCGTTCTGAACTATCCTAATGAACTTTCAACTTGCATATCTAATGGTATCTTAAAACTTAATATGACCAAATCAGAAGTCCTGATCCTGCCACCCTACTCGCTGGGGCTGAAGCCTACTCCAGACCCAGTCTTACGTACCTCTGTAAATGATGTGGCACCCGGTGGATCGAGCCGAAGAAACAAACAAAATGCACAAGAAAAGCTAGAACTCAGTCTTTTTAAAATATATATATTTATTTTTATTGGTGTTCAATTTGCCAACATATAGAATAACATCCAGTGCTCATCCCGTCAAGTGCCCCCCTCAGTGCCCATTACCCATTCACCCCCACTCCCCGCCCTCCTCCCCTTCCACTACCCCTAGTTCGTTTCCCAGAGTTAGGAGTCTCTCATGTTCTGTCTCCCTTTCTGATATTTCCCACACACTTCTTCTCCCTTCCCTTATATTCCCTTTCACTATTATTTATATTCCTCAAATGAATGAGACCATATAATGTTTGTCCTTCTCCGACTGACTTATTTCACTCAGCATAATACCCTCCAGTTCCATCCACGTCGAAGCAAATGGTGGGTATTTGTCATAGAACTCAGGCTTGACTCATGTTTCTTCCTTGGCCTGCACATCCAGTACGTCAGATGTTTGTGTGTGTTAGCTCTACCTTCAAAATATAACCCTACCGGTTTTCTCCATTTCTAATAGCTGCCACACTAGTCTGAGCCCCCGCCATCATCTCTCTCCTGAATGATTGTAAAAGCCTCCTGAATGGCCTCCCTCGACACACAGCTTGAATTATGTTTTACAAATACAAATTATATCAGATTTTTCTCATGCATGTAACCCTGGAGTGATGCCCTACAGTTCTTACAATATAACCCAAAGTCATTAAGGGGCCAACAGGCCAATCCTATGATCTGGCTTCCAAATACCTCTCTGACTTCATCTCTCTCTTTCTCTTTTAAAAATTGATTAATTAATTCTATTTAAATTCAATTAATTTACATAAACTGTATAAGTTTCAGAGGTAGAGTCCAGTGATTCGTCAGTCTTATATAACACCCAATGCTCATTGGATCATATACCCTCCTTAATGCATCACCCAGTTACTACATTCCTCCCTTCTAGCGACCCTCGGTTTGTTTCCTATGATTAAGAATCTCTTATGGATTTCTGACTTCATCTCTACCTGCTTTCCTCATTCACCAGATTATGGCAACATTGACCCTCTTTTGGTTTCTTAAACATGCTAACTCATTCCTCCTTGGTGGCCTTTGAACATGCTATTACCTCTGCCAAGAAATTTCTGAATCAGATCTTACAAAGTTCTTTCATTATTGTCATTATTTGTCAATATTTCACACTGTGAATATTTCATTATTGTCATTCAGATCAGCTCAAACCCCACTCAAGGAATCAGTGCTGACCACCAGTTTTAAGTTATCCTCTATCCTTATGGTGTCACCTTTATGACATCATCCAAAAGTGTTTTCTTCAAAGCACTTGTCATTATCAAATCATTCCTAATCATCCATCTGTTTTGAGGAAATAAATGAAGACCAACCAAATGAGAAAAGGCAAGCTTATTTATTTAGAGTTTTCTATAGCAGAGATGTCAGCCTCCATCGCTTGTGTTTGGCAGAGATTCAAAGGCAGAGAGGGAAATGGGAAAGCTTTATAATGGAAAACACCAAAGGCTTTAAGGTATGACCAGATTGCAGGCGGTTGGCATGGGGAAGCTTCTGGATAGTAACCTAAAGCCAGGCATCCTATGTGATTGGTGATGGGTGCATATTTGTTTTTTTCTGGTCCATCCTTAGTTTGAAGTGGAGACAAAATTTGGGAAGTTGCCAGTTATTGGTCAAGTCCTGGCCATTTGGGAGCCAATTACTAGAGACAGTAGTCTGACTTCCTATGAGTCTGACTTATAGCAGGCTGGCTTTCTGAGCTGTTTATTGGAGATAAGAAGCTGGTTTTCTGGGCAAGTAGCTGCATGTCAGGGGTCAAAATTCTATTTTTATATATGATTGCCTGTTTGTATATTTAGTCCTTCAATTTGCTGGTCTTATATGTCTCCCAAATGGAATCTAAACTCCAGTAAGTCAAGTATCTTGTCTGTCTTCTTCAATGTGGGCTCGCTAGTGACTAAAACACTGCCTGGCACATAGTAGCTGTTTGATACATATTTGATCAACAAATGATTGAAAGGTCAACTGAGAGCTCAAATCCTTTACTGCTATATATTTGTGTCCGAAAGCCAAATGCACAATGAAAAGACAGAAGTACAGAGATTTCTCTTTGGCCAGCATGATTGACTGATTTTATTGATGTATTGATCTGATATAACTCAAGCACGCTAATTTGGTCCTAGTGGAATAATCTCCCGACCTTTAAAATGGACACTAAATTCTATCATACATTATTCATGGAGGCAGAAGATGTGTCGTATTAATGGCAACTCTTAACAGTAAATGGGTACTTTGGCACAGATGAGGGTGGGGCACTTTTGTCAATGGCTCTGAAAGAAGTCAAACTAGTCATGATGGGTTCATTCATGACTTGATAGATTTGAAAGAGGAAGAGAAGCCAGGCTTTTAAAAAAAGTATAGTAAAATTAAAATTTTTTTTCACATAAAGGGAATTTAAGTACAAAAGAACAATGTGGCACTAATGTTAGAAATGAGTCTCCTCAACTATTAGTTCAAAACATCCTTGGGAGCCTCCCGTGGGAAATCTGAAGCTGACCCCCTTACACGGAGGGCAGCGGGACACTAAAGAATGAGGTAGGCCACTCTAGATTGGTAGGTGGCAGTTTTAGTAACAGGAAAACCTACATACAAAGCTGGACTTGGGTGAACACATCTTAGAAGTTGATAGAAGCACATATATCATCCAGATGGTCTCAACACATCACTATCTCAAGGTTATGTCCTCAGGGAAGCTTCCAGGAGTGGGCAAGGTAAGCATAAATGCAGATGCCAAGGACAGAGGAGTGGATGAGAAGCCTCTGATTGCTGGGGTCTGGCTCGCAGGTCATCGGTGGTCACATCCTCTCAGTGACCTCCTCCAACATCAATTCCACCCCTGGAATCCCCAGAGCACTGAAGTGTAGGTTCTCTTAGCTACTGGCTATGACCAATCTACATGGTTGCCTTCTTTACTGGAACATGAGTTCTTTAAGGGGATCCATGTATTAGAACTGTGACCCATAGTTATATCCCCAACCCTTTTACAAAGTAAGTATTCAGTCTATGTTTCTAAGAGCAAGAAACTAATACTGCTCACACTTTGTGTGGTATGGCAATTCCCAGCACAGGTCTATCAGGTTCACCGCTCAGGTCCATCAGGAAAGGCTGGTAAAATAAGGCAGGGATCCCCAAGAACATCTTCCTTTCCTATCAGCTAATCTCATCCGACAGCATTTGCTGTGATTTTTCAGACGTGCTAAAGGTGGTGTCACAGCTTCAGTAGCAGGATTGGGCCTGGAAGCCAGGGCTAAGATGATTTCACTGATGTCTCTTTGGAAAGTTTTTGGAATAAATGAAATTGGGTAATACTTTGGCCTCGCGAAGGAGACTGCTTTTATTCTACAACTCCTTGCTTTTTAAAACATTATCTTGGTTTATCTTGCACTAAAGAAGGTGCACAATTTCAAGGCCTTTTGGTTTAGATATGATTTAGTGAAGTGTTTCTGAGGGACAATTTGTCGAAGTATCCTGAAAGCTCTGAGAACCTGACATACCGCTGTTAGGAGTTGGTCGCAAGAAAATAAAAACATATGGAATCCACATGATGGAATACTAGATAACTGTTCAAATTCTTGCTTTGAGGGAATATTTATGAATATGAACATATGTTCATGCTGTGGTGCTAAGTTTTAAAAGCTAAAGGATGGCATGTAAACGATAATCCCATTTTCCGATGTATTAAGAATATTGATAGTTGGGAGTTTGCAAGGCAGCCACAGGGAGAGGAGAGAAAAGAACGTGAAAGGAATGAACGACGGAAGGGAAGCATTGCCATGTTGGAGGTGCATGGCGCAGAGGCAGCTGGAGAGCCTGCCATGCTTTTCTCTCCTGAACTGAGGACTCCAGCCTGCAGCCCTTGGAAGTCTATGTTAACATGCGCCACACCAAGAAGAGTAGCCCTATCTCAGCCTGCTGTGTTCCTTGGCCAGAGACTAAGGGTGGAGCTGTAGATTTGGAATCCAAATATCTATTGAGTTGTTCTAAAGTGCTCATTTAGTTTATGCAGTAATTCATAAAATGTCCCATCACACCATAGCGATCCATTCATTTCCAAAATACTCATGCATTTATAGGCATTAATGAATTGCAGGATGCTAAGCAGTGTGCAATATGGTTACATGTGGTAGTCTTATAGTCTTACATCCATCTAGCCACAAAATACACTCTAATTTCATTGCTGAAACCAAGCTGATAGGATATGGTAATAAGCTGACATAATTAATGGACATACTAGCTTAAAAATGGTATCAAATAGATTCTTTATGATGAAATGGCCTAATTATTGCATCAAAGGCCAACAATCTCGCACTAAAACAAATTAATTTGGGGGGCATAATTCATTGATGATTACATAACAATCAATGTGGAAATATGTAACAGTGTCTATAAAAGACATTTTCCTGGCGATGTGTACATTGCAAAGTCTACTGGCTCAGGGCAGATGCTGTGTAATAATTGGAATTTTTCGTCTTCTACAGTGAATATTTTCTAGGTTCTCTATGAAATTAGATCTGAATTTTAAATACACATAAATACACATATAGTTGATTCAGCTTGACTATCGAAAAGAAGTTCCTGATCTTTAAAAAAGGATGTGTTCTTACTACCCAATGCCCCTTCTACCACAAAACACAGCATAGGCATTTGCAAGTAGCAGATAAGAGAGAGTTTTCAGATCATGATGATAAAAAGCCACACTTCTGTTGGAGAGATTAAGTACTGGAGGACATGGCTGAAGGGGAAAGTCCCCAAAAGAGCTATTTACAAACCTTGCAAGGGAATGAGTTTTTCTGGTGGAATGACCTTCAAGGTCGGAGAGCAAAGGTGTTCTTCTATAGGACTCTATAAATCATATACTTTGAGAAACTAATGGATGCCAGAGAAGAATCTCATGAGTTCAGAAATAATATGGGGGGTAGGAGAAGGTGTCTGGGTGGCTCAGTCAGTTAGGCGTCTTACTCTTGATTTTGGCTCAGGTCATGATCTCAGGGTAGTGGAGCTTGCTTAAGACTCTCTCTCCTTCTCCCTCTGCCCCTCCTTCCCTCTCTCTAATAAAAAAAAAAGTGAAAGAATATGGAGGGGGTCATCCTGAAAATTGACTGATGGTTGTATATTTCTGGGAACAGGATAATAATTTTTCTTCAAGACTGAGTGGAAAGAGTGGGGACTGGAGAGACAACAAAGGGAGAGACTTTACTATTTACTGGGACACTCCTATGTCCTAGGCACACTGTGAGGTCTCTTCACACAAACTCACTATTCCAAGTAAAAAGTATGATACAATAATTTCCTGGTAAGCAGAAAAATAGCATGCTTTCTCAAAGCAAATCAATTTAGACCAGCCAAAACCAACTGTACATGAAAAAAGATTTTGAATAGGCGAATACTCTGAGCGCTCCTATCTGAAAGTCAAGAATTTAAGACATTTTGTTAATTTTTCTTAATGCAATTAGTTTACAATTATTTATAGATAACCTGTGATTTGTCTTGTCCCAGCAATACAACTAAATTTTAATTTTTTTATTATTTTATTTTAAATCCAGTATAGTTAGCATACAGTGTAATATTAGTTTCAGGTGTACAGTATAGTGACTCGACACTTCCATACATCACCCGGTGCTCATCACAGCAAGTGCACGCCTTAATCTCCATCACCTGTTTCTTCCATCTTCCCATCGACCATCCCTCTGGTAACCATCAGTTTGTTGTCTATAGCTAAGAGTCTGTTTCTTGGTTTGTCTCTCTCTCCTTTTTTCTCTTTTCTCATTTGTTTTGTTTCTTCAATTCCACATATGAGTGAAATTGCATGGTATTTGTCTTTTTCTGACTGGCTTATTTTGCTTAGCATTATACCCTCTAGCTCCATCCACGTCATTGCAAATGGCAAGATTTCTTTTTTTTTTTTTTTTTTTTTTGATGGCTGAGTGATATTCCATTGCATAAATATACCACCTCTTCTTTATCCATTCATCTGTTAAAGAACACTTGGGGGACGCCTGGGTGGCTCAACGGTTGAGCGTCTTCCTTCAGCCCAGGGTGTGATCTTCAAGTCCCACATCGGGCCCCCCGCATGGAGCCTGCTTCTCCCTCTGCCTGTGTCTCTGCCTCTCTCTCTCTTATGAATAAATAAATAAAATATTAAAAAAGATAAAGGACACTTAGGCTTCTTCCATAATTTGGTTATTGTAAATAATGCTGCTACAAATTTAGGGGTGCATATGTCCCTTCAAATTAGTGTTTCTGTATTTTTGGGGGTAAATACCCAGTTGTGAGATTACTAAATCATACTTCATACTGTTTTCCACAGTGGCTGCATCAATTCATATTTCCACCAACACTGTAAGAGGGTTCCTTTTTTCTCCACATCCTTGCCAACACCTGTTGTTTCTTGTGTTGTTGATTTTAGCCATGCTGACAGGTGTGAGGCAATACCTCATTGAGTTTTGATTTGCATTTCCCTGATGGTCAGTGATGTTGAACATCTTCACGTTTGGGTGGCCATCCGGACGTCTTCTTTGGAGAAATGTCTGTTCATGTCCTCTGCCATTTTTTATTTGGATTACTCATCTTCTGGGTGTTAAGTTTTACAACTTCTTTACGTATTTAAGATATCCAAATATTAAAGCAAGGCAATGATAATGATGAAGATGAGGAATAAGAGGATGATAATATCACCTCTTATTTTATGATATAGATTATAAAACACATCCCTATTGGTTATTTTGCTTAATCCCCAAGATATATCTTTGTGTCTTATGTCACTTTTTCACCTAGCTTTCCAAGGCTAAGGCAGTCACCTTGTACAGGTGTATGTAATCTGACCGCATCTCACCTCAGCAACACCTCAACCTGTATCGCGTGGCTCTTGCTTTCTGCAGTGGAGCTTCTCTGGTGCTATAGTAGTACAAGGCATCTGCACCCACTCATACACAATACGAAGTCTGAAAGGGTTAACATCTCATGGATAAAGTCACTACATTTCACAAATAAAGATACATGAGACCCAGTTAAATTTAAATTTCTAATAAACCAGGAATAACTATCTAGGATAAGTATGCCCCATGTAATATTTGGGACATACTTATATTAAAAAATAGTTGTGGGTGGGGGTACGGGGCAACTGGGTCACGGGCACTGAGGAGGGCACTGATGGGATGAGCACTGGGTGTTATACTATATGTTGGCAAATTGAATTTAAATTTTAAAAAAATGTTTAAAAAAAAGACAAAAAAATAGTTGTTTATCTGAAATTGAAATTTAAGTGGGGGTCCTGTATTTTATATGCCAATCTTCTCTGTGAGTTAACGCTTGGCTACTGCAGGGATAGAACCCCGTCCCTGATGGGATGAAGCTACACTTGCCCACAAGCATAACCAGCTCAATGTCATGCACGTATTATTTTTTCCCTCTTTTCCCATTTAACCCTCACTGAATGCACATTCTTTCCCTGGGGTCACATTCCCCAAATAGACTGTATGAAAGACTTCCTCTCATACTCTTTTTTTTTTTTTTTTCTGGAAGAACTCAAGCTAAAAAAGTGCCTGCAAATTATATGGAATTATTGTAATGTTAGAGCTAGAAGGAACCACTTTAAAAATGTGAAAACTCATTTCTATAGTGTTCAGTGGCATTGCCTAAGGTCACACTGCTCAGTAGAAGAAGATCTGAAACTCAAACTGGAGCTCCTGACTTCCATTCAATGCCCTTCAACTAGAAGACTATACTTATATTTATTGCACACTACTGTTTTTTTAAACAGATTTTTTTAAAAAAAGATTTATTTATTTGAGTGGGGGAGGAGCAGAGGAAGACCTTCTCCAGGCAGAATCCCCGCTGAGCCCAACTTGGGGCTCCATCCCAGGACCCAGGAGATGAAAACAAGTGGCTCAACCAACTGAGCCAGCCAGGCACCCCTGCACACTACTGTTTTTAAGAAAAATCAGTTTAATATTTCTGTAAATGTAATATAGTAACGTCATTAAGAATGAAAAGCCCAGATTCTTTTCCTTTCTAGCAAAACAAAAAGCCAAAGAAACTAAAAAAACAACTTTCCAAATCCCATCACACAAAAGAACTGACATTAGCAAGTAGAAATTTATTATTCCAAACATCCAGATACCAATAGATGGACTAAGAAAAGTTTACAGTATATATAATGCAATTGCATTGCATTTTATTTTATGAGTATAATTTTACTTGAATTTAAGAAAAGGAAAAGAAAAAAAAGAACAGAGAAAGAAACTGAAGAAAATGTTTTACTTCAGATACATGCTTCTTTACTACCAGAGATAGTATTTCAGAAAATATTCCTCTAAGAGTCATAAAATAGATCATAACAATATGAAGAAATTGGAGTCATTATTAGTTTTAATTAAATGTTTCCTCTTTGTACAGTATTCATTGATTGCCCACTGCAAAAGATGAGGGCATTATCTCTCTTACATTTTTTCCATCTCCTTAGCTTCCCGCCTCCCAATTTTTGTGAATTATGTCATTAATTTTACATTGCCAAGTTTTCTAATATGTGCATCTGATTTCCTGAGCATAATTTCCACATTTCTTTTGTTATTAGTTCTGTTTCAATGGATTCAAATCTAACTGACCACGCCCCCTGTCCCAGCCACTTCGCTTTTCCATTTCTTTTTTTTTATAAATTTATTTTTTATTGGTGTTCATTTTGCCAACATGTAGAATAACACTCAGTGCTCATCCCATCAAGTGCCCCCCTCAGTGCCCGTCACCCAGTCACCCCCCCACCTCACCCCCCCACCCACCTCCCCTTCCACCACCCTTAGTTCGTTTCCCAGGGTTAGGAGTCTTTCATGTTTTCTCTCCCTTTCACACTTTTCCATTTCTAAGGTCCTTATTTTGAACCATCTCTTAATTTTTTCATGAAACACATTTTATTTGCTTGTTGTTGTTTTTTTTTTAAGATTTTATTTATTTATGAGAGAGACAGAGAGATAGAGACAAAGGCAGAGGGAGAAGCAGGCTCCCTGCGGGGAGCCCAATGCGGGACTTGATCCCAGGACTCCGGGATCACAACCTGAGCCAAAGGCAGATGCTCAACAGCTGAGCCACACAGGTGCCCTGCTTGCTTGTTTTAAAGAGAGCTTTTTGATTCTTTCTTTCTTTCTTTCTTTCTTTCTTTCTTTCTTTCTTTCTTTCTTTCTTTCTTTCTTTCTTTCTTTCTTTCTTTCTCTTTCTTTCAACTTTTGAGAATGCCTGTTGCTCCTATATTTATTTGAATGATATCTTTTTTTGATATAATATTCTTGAGTCTCATCTTCTTTCCCTTGGAAACTTAGAGGTATGGTTTTATGATCTTTGGACTTTAAAATTGTGTTGGAAAACAGAATAGGCAATCAGATGTATTCATTTCATAGGCAATTTGCTTTTCTGGCCGGGATACCTACAAAATTATTATTTTTTTAATTCTAGAAATTCAGTAAGTGACCTAGGATACCTCTTTAAGTATCTTGTATGAAAATTTTATACAACAGTCTCTGTATTTCAGCCTACAGATAAGAAATTATATTTTTTATATATTTACTTGTCTATTGTCTGTTTCCTTTAGGAGAAGGTAAGCTTTATGAGTCCAGGAGCCTTTGACCTGCTAGCTATCACTATGGTTCCTCAACCTCTAGAAAAGGGCTTGGCATATTGTAGGTTCTTGATAGTTATTGAGTGAATATTGTTGAATGAATGATTTTTCTTATTTCAGATAACTTCTCTTGAAATATATTTTCCTGGTAATTTTCAGTCCCAGTTTGCTGTTCACTTATAGGAACACAGGCTATGGCTTAAGTATCTGTAGGCTGTTGTTTTCTGGTTTCATTTTCTAAAGGTTTTTTTCATCTAGAGTGTATTTGGAATAAGGAATGGTGTAGAGACCCACATTTGCATTTTTACAAACAGCTAACCAATCGATCCAGAGCAATCTATTGCATAATCATTCTTTCCCCACTAAGGTTCAAAACCATCCTTAAATACAAGTAAACTTTACATGGATTTGGGTCAATTTCTGAGCTTTCTATTTTATTCTGTGAAATTGACGATTTTCTTTCATACAGAACTCTTTGAAATATATTTCTGTGTAATTTGTACATATCGTCTCTGTGCTCCGTATCTATTGGTTCCTTTCTTAGCATGCTGATCACTTTTTTTTTTGTCATTTGCATTCATTGACATTACCTCAAGTCTTTGATCTATGATAGTAGTGTCATTTCAACTATGCCTATTCTGATCTTCCAATATTGGAGCTGTTCTCTTACTGGATTTAGGTTCTTATGAAATTGATCTAGGTTAATTATTTTTAAAATTTTTATTTTTATTTTATTTATTTATTCATGAGAGACACAGAACGAAATTGATCTAAAATGCAAAATACTTGGGAGAAATTTTCTTCCCTTCCTTAGACTGTTTTTGTGTAGACTGAAAGCTTTGGTTTCCACATGCTAGCTCCACCTTTTTATTTAACTGTAGTTTCTTTATTTGGCAAACAGTTTTTAAATGTATGGCTTAAGGTTGTAGACATTCTTTATTTATTGGTAGTGTTTTTCCTTAAGTATTTGTAATTATTTCTTTTCAATTTTATTTATTAGAGAGAGAGAGTGTGAGCAAGAGAAAGCACTTGCATGTTGGGGGCGGAGGCAGAGTAGGAGGGAGAAGGGGACTCCAGGTTGAATAAGGAGCCCAAGGTGGGGCTCAATTCCAGGACCCTGGGATCATGGCCTAAACCAAAGGCAGATGCTTTAACCAACTGAGCCACGCAGGCACTCCTAATCATCACTTTTTATTAGTTTGTTTCAAAGACTATCTATTCCTGAGAGACACAGAGAGAGAGGCAAAGATGCAGGCAGAAGGAGGAGTAGGCTCCCTGCAGGGAGCCCGATGTGGGACTCGATCCAAGGACCCTGGGACCATGACCTGAGCCAAAGGCAGACAGACACTCAACCACTGAGCCACCCAGGTGCCCCTATTAGTTTGTTTCTTAATGGAGGATGAAGGTTTTATGATGCAGTATCATTTAACCAGTGTTACCTGGAAGTCCTCTACTACCTTTCCCAGAAACATTTCAAAATGCCATAGATAACTGCACCTTTTGAAAGTAAAACAAAATGCTTGCTTATTTTCTATTTGAATTATTTAATTGAAATGTATTAGTGGACATCACTGGGCTCCGCAATGATTGACAAAAATCTTTCTAAAAATCTTAGCAACTGTGTTGGGAGGCGGGTGGGGGGATGGATGAAATAGGGGGATGAAGAGTACACTCATCATGATGAGCACTGAGTAATATATAGAAGCGTTAAATCACTATATTGTACACTCAAAACTACTGTAGCCTGTATGCTATCTACACTGGAATTAAAATAAAAAACTGAATAAAAAAATCCTAGCAACTATGTTAAAATTTAATACAGGGAATTTTTGACCTGAGTAGAAATACACTGGCATCATTATTCACAGAGACTTAAAACAATTGATTCAATAGGGAAGAAATGGTTAATTGCTATTGGACTGTCATGACTAGTTAAAATATTTTGCGGGAGAGGGGTTAATATTTTATTCTAACCTGCAGCTTTCTCCTAGGCCATATTTACCAAACTGATAAAATAAATGGTTGGGAAATGAAAAGGAATACACAATTCCGAACAGCAAAAATAGATAAATTTACTTAAAATAGCTCGATAAATAAAAGTATGTTTTATTGCTCTAGTACATTTGTTTAATTTTGTTCCCTTTTATTAATTTCTGATGTGAGACATCACAAGTGACCATTATACTTCTCAATTGTTCGAAACATCAAATAAAAATCCAGAGCCATGTCCAACTTTCACTGCTTTTTGGAAAATGATATTGAACCACTTACACATATGTGAAGGGAGTATAGAGGGATGCAAATTCTAACTTAAGTGTGGTCAACGTTAAGACATTTTAACACTCTCTAAATGTTTCTTCCTGAAATGCAGGAGCATTGTGTGTGTGTTTATTCTAGCCCTGGCTTCTTGACTACTTTCTCTCTTAGGTTGTAGCTACACCAGGAACAATGCACAATCGTGTCTGAGAAATGGCCAACATAAATTCAGGACATTTGAGAGCTAGCGAGGTCTTTAGAAACCAACTAAGCCTATTCACCCTGTTATAAATGATAAAATTGAGGCCAAAGGTGGGAAAAGTGGTAGCTCAACTATGGCACTGTGCAAGATCCAGAATCAGAATCAAGACCATCTGATTTCCCAGATTTTGCATTCTTTCCCCTGTGCTTCACCACCTCTTGACTTTGATTAGTATTCTTCTTGTTTGTTTGTGTCTTTATTTGAACTAAATTATAAAATGTTTTCTGCAGTTGAATTAGCCAGACAATGATTTTGACATCATGAGGACGGAGTCATTATTTAGCAAATACTTAGCATCTATGAGGTTTGTTTATAGCATGTCCTCTCCATCCCCTTTGGTCCTTTTGCTCTGTGTGTTCCTTCCCTACTGATTTTTATTCTTTCGGAGACAACAAAGACTTGCTTTCAGCAAGCTTTTTAATAGCACCAATAAAGTTTTACTGGTGACAGTTCCCAGGGCATTTGCTTTTTAATAGATGCCAGGCGTTTGCTTCACTCTCACAGAGAAGGTTTCTCGGTGGCATCTTAACACTCATTCTCACATCCACCAACCCCTACAACATCCAGGGCAATATCTATACTTCCCATCAAAGGCAACAACCGAGTACTTATTAGTCCCTCCACCTGTCGGCAAACATCAGTTGTGTGCTTGCCCTGTACCATGCGCAGCGCCAGTTACTAGTGACAGGAGGAGAACTAAGGTCTAATGTCTGTCCTCAACCCATTCACTGTCTAGGTCTCCAACAACAAAAATATTGTTCACAGTAAAAATAAATAAATGGAAAAAGTGCTTCATCTGGAAAAGTGTTTCATCTCCTGGTTTTGAAACAAACGTAACACTGGGCCCTTTATTTAGTTCTCCAGGATCAAAAGTGTTACTTGACAATATAATTGCTCTGTAGATTGAAGAGCAATATTTTACACCATGACCTCATTAAAACTTCGGTGGTTTCTATAAATAAAAGACCTTGGATGATCAGTATGAGAACTGACATTGGCATCATTCATTTAAAAAAAAAAAAAAGCAAATGTTGCTACAGTTGTGTCTGCTGAACAGAAATATTGATGTGCTCATTTCCCTTTTGGGGGTGTGTGCAGAAAGGGATACACCAATTGCACCATCCTAGCTGTTTTTCATAATGGATACCTGTGGTTAGGGAAATAATTTAAGAGGAACTGAAGTGTCAACTAGATGTTCTTCTCTCATCAAGATATTATCCAGTACATTATTTCTCAGTGTCAGGAGGGTAAACATAAAGGATCACATTTTCAAATAGCTCAGCTAATGTTAAGACACATCAATTTTCATGTGTGAAATGAGCACAGTAATTGTTTGGGTGTCTGACAAAAGATGCATGAAAATATAGATACGCGTTTGTGGTATGGATTTAAGATGGATGTTAGAAAACTTAGCACCATCTTCCACATTTCCATTAACCATCTGAAAAATGTGTGGACTTATATCCCCGTTATATAAGACACCAGCACTAAGACAGAGTTAAGATTTTTATATATTAGCTTGTAAACGTATATAGGATTTTCACATTGTTCCAGAATTCCTTTCCAAATTGATGAAGAACATTAAAGCATAGCCATATTGATGGATATGTAGGTACAAGTAGGTGACTATATGCAGATAGTGAAAAGTTCAGAAATGACGAGCTACGAGCAGCAGTAGGGGGCATGTGGGATGCGCACACTAGAGGGGAAAAGTCTTGGAATTGACACACAGTTTGGCTTCTAATATCTGAAGGGGTGATTAAGACAACAAGCAGTATACTGATTCTACATAGATCCTGAGGGCAGAACAGGTCAAAAAGGTAGTTGTTCTAGAGATCAGAGTACAGTTTGATAAAAGGAAGGGTCAAAGAAGTTTCTACCAATTAGAGGTGTCTGAAAATGGAATAGGCTGCCTTATAAAGCAATCTCTCTCCCATATCAGAAGTGATCAAGCCAGAAGACAGATTGGCTAATCATCAGGCATGTGGTATAATGCGTTGATTTTGTTTGATGTTTTGAATTTTTAAAATTATTAATCAGTGTTATATGTCAGTTACACTTCATAATGTGTCCATTATGCTTCATTAAAAGTAAAATAAAGTTGGTGAACTAAAAAATATATTAATATATTGTGTGGTTGCTTACTATACCGGCTGTAATTTTTTCTTATGGAAATAAATGTCTTTGCAAGAGTCACTGAGTGAGTATTGCTTACAAATTTTCGTTGCAAATAAACACATTTTAAGCAATTCAATAAGGAAAGGGAAACGTGAGGGGAGCAGTGTAATATTAAGGTGCCTTAGTCATTTACTTTTCTGGATCAGGACCCTCTGGTGTAGCACAGTTCAAATCCTTCACCCTCAGCAGCAAGTCTAGGTATGGTTTATAATCACCTTTCTGATTCTTCAAAAGAGAAAGGCAAATAGGAACAGCTCTAATCTGCTACAGAAGGAGCCAGAACAATTTCATGGAAACCAATAGCAAAATGCAAGGGGGGAGGTCTTAGAAAGGATTTAGTCTACATGATAGAGACAGCCATTGCATGAGTCACAGCTTGTTTATGTCCTCACTTAATAGACCACACCAAATTCAAATTTCCTCTATACAAATTTGAGTAGCAGCGGATAATCTGACTGGCCCAGCTTGGTGCAATGGCTCTTCCTGGCCTGAACAGCAATGGCTGGAGGTTAGGCTCTTATGATATAGATCCAGTGGAAGAGGGCTGATCCCACTGGATCAAGTGCCTTTCGGAAAGGTGATGATGGGGACACCTGGGTGGCTCAGCGGTTGAGCGTCTGCCTTTGACTCAGGGCTTGATCCCGGGATCTGGGGATCGAGTCCCGTGTTGGGCTCTCTGCATGGAGCCTGCTTCTCCTCCCTCTTCCTATGTCTCTGCTTCTCTCTGTCTCTCATGAATAAATAAATAAAATCTTAAAAATAAATAAAAGGAGATGATGGTTTGTTGGTTAGGAAGACACCTTGAACCTTGCATACCATGTGTGTTCTCAAGTGAATACCATATATTAGCAACACACAACACCTGGATAGTTTTCTTCTTAAGTATCTTAAAATGTGATAAAAATGGCATTTATTCATATCTATTTTCAAACATTGAAAGTTATTTGAAAATGATCAACAATACTTAAGCATGGTAATTGATTACCTTAGAAATGTTTTATTTTATTTATTTTATAACACCCAGTGCTCATCTCATCAAGTGCCCCCCCCAGTGCCTGTCACCCAGCCACCCCCACCCCCCGCCCACCTCCCTTTCCACCACCCCTTGTTCGTTTCCCAGAGTTAGGAATCTCTCATGTTCTGTCTCCCTCTCTGATATTTCCCACTCATTTCCCCTCCTTTCCCCTTTATTCCCTCTCACTATTTTTTATATTCCCCAAATGAATGAAACCATATAATGATTGTCCTTCTCCGATTGACTTATTTCACTCAGCATAATACCCTCCAGTTCCATCCACATCGAAGCAAATGGTGGGTATTTGTCATTTCTAATGGCTGAGGAATATCCCATTGTATACCTAGACCACATCTTCTTTATCCATTCATCTTTCCATGGACACTGAGGCTCCTTCCACAGTGTTGGCTATTGTGGACATTGCTGCTAGAAACCTAAGAGTTGGAAGAATTTGGAAGTGTGTAAAGCAAAGTGACAAGCTTGATTCCTATCAACAGGGACAGGACTGGGCTATTATTGATCTTTCTACATACTGTATTTCCCCCTTATATGGAAGGAAACAAGACTGTACTGTCCTTTATGCTAAGGCCATTTTATAACCATTTTAAAAATACCTTTAGAATTGGTACATTAAGAGCCATGAAGCAACGGATATGAAATGTTAGCGAGTAACAAGATTTGGTTTTCAACATGTATTAGAATTCTGGCATATGTGTAATAATGGAAGCTACGCTTCCCAGTTTAAAATCCATTCCAGAAATCATACCTAATATTTCATAGCCACCATACTTTTCTACTAACACTAAAGGGACAACAACACTGGATTTTCTTATACATCTTCTTCCCCATATTTGGCCCTAAATGGTTGAGTATTTTCCAAAGTAGAACTAATACACAAAACACAACAACCTAGAAATTTGGTAGAGATTGCAAAGACCACTTGCAAACGTCAGAAACGTTTGCAATAAAAGCTGTGTCTGGGTCACTGCTGCACGAGAATAAGAAATCACAATGGCTTGCCATTTACCAGACTGAGCTTCGGTTGCAATGTGCCCCATCTTCCGGGGCCTTGGACACTGCTGCAACCTGTCATCCCAGGTTCTGTGCTGCTGTGCTGGGTCTCACCGGTCTTGGGGCATGAGTCCCAGGGGCAATCCCTAGAGACTCAGACCCTGGCTCTGCAGGTGATCTGCACATGCCCATACTTTAGAATTGGGGCCAAAACCACAACAGTGCACCAGTGCCCCAGACCCCAGGCCCCAGGTGCTGAAGTAGTTCCATGTTCTCCTGAGCTCAAGACCTTGGCCATTTTGTCACTTGGAGTACCTGTGCCCTGAACAGTGGCACCACTGCAACACAGGCACACCAGTGTCAAGGATCCTGGCACCACGGTGGCTGCGTGCATACCAGCGCGCCAATGCAACAAAATGGAAAGGCAGCCAATGGAGTGGGAGGATATTTTTGCAAGTCATCTATCTGAAATGGGGTTTATAACCAAGATATACAAGGAACTCATACAACTCAATAGCAAAAAACAAAATTATAAAGTGGACAAGGGAAGAGTATAGACATTTTCTCAAGGAAGATCTACGAATGGCCAATAAGTACATGAAAAGGTGCTCAACACCACTTATCATCAGGGAAATGTAAACCAATACCATAAGAGGTAACACCTCACGTTTGTTAAGATGGCTATTTTTAAGAAGACAAGAGATAATAAATGTTGGCAAGGGTGCACAGAAAAGGAAATCCTTGCATGCTGGTGCTGAGCATGGAAGTTGGTACGGCCGCTATGGAAACCGGTATGGAAGTTCCTCACAGGAAGGGAAACACATCTGTCCTGGCTCTGGCATCTTACTGAGGCTACAACAAAGCAGCAAATAGAATTTGTTCCTAGGGAATACCCATGCATCTCAATGAATGTGATTTGTTGTCCCATTAAATCATTAAAGATTCATATATTACTTAAAAAAAAAAGAAGTTCCTCACAAAATTAAAAGTAGAACTACCATATGATCCAGCAATCCCACTTCTGGGTATATATACCAAGGAAATGAAATCAGGATCTCAAGGACATATCTATATCCTCATGTTCATTGCAGCATTATTCACAATTGCCAAGATACAGAAACAACCTTAAGTGTCCATGCATGGATAAATGGGTAAAGAAATTGTAAAATATATACATTCATTGTGTGTGTGTGTGTGTGTATATATATATAAAACTATATACTATATACAATGTATATATATTATATATAATGTATACTGTGTATTATGTCATTTATAATGTATATATAATATGTATTGTAATACACGATATGTAATGTATAATGTATATCTAATATATATAATATATAATTTTTATATATAATAAAACACAATATATAATAAAATATATATTATTTGTATATGTATATATATGCAAAAATATAGTATTTATATATGTACATATGTGTGTGTGTATATATATATATACCAGACACAGAAAGAGAAAAATTACATAATATCTCTTATATGTAGAATCTAAGAAAGTCAAACTTAGAGAGTGGAATGATGGCTGCCAGTGTCTGTGGAGTGGAGAAAATGGGGAGATGCTAATCATAGGGTACAGACTTTTAGTTAGAAGGGGAATAAGTTCTGGATATCTAATATACAACATGGTAACTAAAGTTAACAATAATGCATTGTATACTTGAAATTTGCTAAGAGAGTAGATCTTAAGTGTTCTCATCACACACACACACACAATATGGTAATTATGCAACGTGATGGATATGTTAATTACCTTACTTGTGGTAATCATTACACAAGGTATATTTATATTAAAACATCACATTGTAAAAAAAATAAATAAAACATCACATTGTTTACTTTAAATGCACATAAGGGTTTTTTAAATGTTGCAGGAAATTTTTTTTAATATGGAAAGAGTCCAGATGCCCATTGACAGATGAATGGATAAAGAAGATGTGATATATATATATATATAGATAGATATAGATATACATATATATATACTAAATTTATTTTTTATTTATTTTTTTTTAAATGTTGGTTTATTTATTATTTATGATAGTCACAGAGAGAGGCAGAGACACAGGCAGAGGGAGAAGCAGGCTCCATGAACCAGGAGCCCGACGTGGGATTCGATCCTGGATCTCCAGGATCGCGCCCTGAGCCAAAGGCAGGCACCAAACCACTGCGCCACCCAGGGATCCCTATATACTAAATTTATATATCACATCTTCTTTATCCATGATATATATGGATATATTATATATATACATGATATATATAATGATATATTAACATATATATCATTATATATATAATGGAATATTACTCAGCCTTCAAAAAGTTGAAATCTTGCCATTTGCAACGATGTGGATTGGACCAGAAGGTATTATGCTAAGTGAAATATATCAGTCAGAGAAGGACAAATACCATATGATTTCACCCATATGTGGAATTTAAGAAACAAAACAGATGAACATAGGGGAAGGGAAAAAAAAGATGAAAATAGACAGGGAGACAAACCATAAGAGATGCTGAACTCCAGGAAATATACTGAGGGTTGCTGGAGGTGAGGAGGTGAGGGGATGGGGTACCTGGGTGATGGGCATTAAGGAGGGCACATGATGTAATGAATAGTGGGTATTATATGCAACTGATGAGTCACTAAATTCTACCCCTGAAACTAATGATAAACTGTGTTAACTAAATTTCATTTAATTAAAAAATTAAAATTTAAAAACAAATTTTAAAGCTGCCCTTGTGGTCAAGTTCCCAAGAAGCAGTCTGAGGTGAGTATTCTTATCTAAGTGATTTATTGAAGGGTGAAATGCTTTCAGAAGAAGGGACGTGAAGGAAGCAAAATAATGGAACTGAGGAACCTTTAGCCAGAACATAGTCTCGGCTGGAGACCGGCCCCATCTGACACCTTGGAGAAGCTCTCTCACAAGGCAGAGATCTTAGATATATCAGAAACAGAAAACCACCCAATTTCAATTTTTAAAAGTATTTTAAATGAATTGAAAAATCTTTTATCAAGATGACACGGTTTCTCCTGACTCCATCACACTCACACCACCCGGTCAACCTATAAACAGCTCGAGGAGAATGTGGACGATGTAAAACATGCTTTGCTATTACTCAGACAACATCTGGAAGAGCCCTCTGGAGGTATGTTTTAAGTTAACCTCTTACCAACTAGAGCTATTTACATATATCTGCAATCTACTCTCAGACATTAAGTGTGAGCAGACACTGCTGGATGAAAACTCGAATACAATTACTTTCACTATACCCTCAAATCAATTAACTGCCTATAAAGACAAATCCACCTAGTATAGTTTCAGTAGATAAAAGAAGAGAATAAAAAGAGAAAATCATTACGAAAAAGAAAGGAAAATACACTAATATTCACTGAGCACCAACTCCACCTGTCCCAGGTGTTAACTTAAGTCCTTTGCATATCTCATTCCATTCAAACCTTGCAGGAATCCTTTGAGGGAGATACTGCCATCATCTTAATTTTGCAGGTGTATAAACTGACTCTCAGCGAGAATAGATAATTGTAGAAGCTTACAAGCAGCAGAGCCCACAATTGTATCCAGATGTGTCTCATTCCAAAGATTTTGCCCTTTCCACTAAACCCCCAGCTCTTAAAGACAGCTCCCAAACCAACAGCAACAGCATCACTGGAACCTGAAGAATCAGAAACGTGGGATATGGGGACCAGGAATCATTATTAATTATTCATTAAGTAATTACTGAGCACCTACTCCCTGCCGAACACTCCTTCTCCTCCCCACTCTTGCTCTCTCTTGCTATCTCTGTCGCTATCTCAAATTAATAAGTAAAATCTTTTATTTTTTCTCCCTTTTAAAAAATTATAAGTAAAATCTTTTAAAGAGAGATTCTACTTATTAATTTGAGGGAGAGAGAGAGAAAGAGAACTAACAGGGGGAGCAGGAGAAGAAGGCTCCCCGCTAAGCTGGGAGTCAGAAGCAGGACTCGATCCCAGGACCCTAAGATCATGACCTGAGCTGAAGGCAGATGCATAACCCACTGAGCACCCAGGTACCCCAAATAAATAAAATCTTTATAAAAAAGGGAAAATGGCAAGGTCTCTGTCCTCATGAAGCTTATATTTTGCAGCTGCAATATATGCAAGGTGTGCATATATACTTATGTGTGTGTAAACCTCTACACACAAATATGTGTAATTCATCTCCTAAGGAGAGCAATGCACCATTCTCAAGATTCCGAAAGCATATTCACATCAATCAACTCACTAACTATTCACAATAACTTCGCAAATTAGATTGGATATTGTTATCATCACCTTATTGGCGAGAAAAGGCACTTAGATCATAATAGTACCTTCTTTTGTGCACTTCCTATATGTATCAGGCACTGTGCTTAGCACTTGGTAAGTGTTAACTAATTTGTTCCTCACAACAACTTCATGAAATAGCTGCAGTTGTCATCTTCATTTTAAAGTGCAGAATTTCTCCCTGAGACAGAGAGAGGTTAAGTAACTAACCCAAGATCACACAGCTGGGGAGTAGATGAGCCAGGCTCAGGGCCCAGGCCTTTCTGATTGATGAGGCTATGCCACCATGATAAACTCTCCCTGGAGGAGTTAATTGCTTGTTTAGGACTAAAATCTGTGTATGTATTTACCTATACCTAATCTTAAATGAGAAACAATTTAAACCAGTTTGGAAGGAAACACAAAATACAACAAGAAAGCATATATTAAAAGCATGAAGGAAAGAATCTAGATATCTAGAATAAGAGTATAAAGTGGGTTAAGGATCATAATAAGTGCATGTCATCATGGATTTTATTTTTGTCTTATATGGGTCATCACTTTTACTCTAAGAACTCTATAAGTCTTTGTAAAAAAAAAAAAAAAAAAAAAAGAGAAAATCTGGCCAGTGTTAAAATTCACAGTACCCAGATCAATTGTTCAGAGCTACAACTGTAGTTGGCACTGAGATCAGAAAAGAATTTCTCTCAAGAGTCTTCTCATAGATGATACTTTGCAAGGTAATGAACATCCTCACAACAGAGGAAACCAGAGTTTCAAAGAGCTGTTTCCCTGGTGCCCCTCTTAGAAAATGAAATCCCCAAAAGGGAATTTCAGTGAAAACAGTTCTGTGGAGGGCTCTGACAAAATGAGCAGGTCATTAGCTCTTTGGTGGCTTAATTTAATTATGGTAACTTCTTTAGTATATCTTGAACAATATCTAACCCTCAAAAGGATTGTCAAGTAATGCTCTTCTCAGCTCATTTTCTGGTGTGTATTGGGCAACAATGATTTTAAGATTATATTCCTTGACATGTGTTCTGAATGCAGCGCTTTAAAATTGCTAGTTAATTACCTCATTTGCGGAAACCAATAGTTGAGCACACAATTGATATCCTGGGAGGCTTATCAGTTTCCTAATAAATACTCAATCCTAAATGGATATTTCCCCTGACTCAGGAAAAATAGATACTTATGACAGTGTTTCTGTATACAACTCTTTTGAAAGGTGTTTCCTATATGAGAACACTCTTCCTTAGCACCTCCGGGTAAGGTGTCATCAGATGCTACCACCAAAGGTGGGGTTCAAGTTTCCCCAAACATTTAGCTCCCCCATGAAGTATATGGAATAGGGAACCATTTTGAAAGAATTCAGAACATGTCACCCCCAATGATGCGGCTTTGGCAATATCAATATGCGATATTGATTATCTTTAGTTAAAGGCACTTGAAAAATAGAAGATGCAAATAGGACACTCTGGCCATTCCTTCTTTTTCTTAAAAGTGGGAGATGAAAATCCCATGTGAAAGATGTCCTCCTGGGACGCCTGGGTGGCTCAGCAGTTGAGCATCTGCCTTCGGCCCAGGGCGTGATCCCGGAGTGCTGGGATGGAGTCCCACATCGGGCTCCCTGCATGGAGCCTGCTTCTCCCTCTGCCTGTGTCTCTGCCTCTCTCTCTCTCTCTTTGTGTGTGTGTGTGTGTCTCATGAATGAATAAATAAAATCTTAAAAAAAAAGAAAGATGTCCTCCTGATACCAGAAGGAAGGTAACATTTTTATCACCAAGCATCAGAAGTTGAGGTAGAGAGAAATTTGTAAATACACCTGTTAAACTAATCCCTTTCTTCCTGGTCACTGCTCTACCAAATTAATTACCCTAGCCCGAGCCCCTCTGCCTCATGATGTTTTCACAATTTACTCTCTCTGTCCAACTCAGCAGATACACATTCAATCCCAACTGGTTCTTTAGGTCTTCATTGTTTTCTGGTGAAGACTCCCATGTACATGTAAAAAAAATACTTAAAACTTGTATGTTTTTTCTCCTGTTTGTCTTTAATTCTTAGGGCCAGCTGGAGATCCTAAGAGAATAATAGAAGTTTTTCCTCCCTACAATTTAAAGACCTTAAAAATGAACCCTTATGTTCAAACATGTCATTTGTACCTTAGCAAGGAACATTTATAAACGTTAAGACAAGCTTGCAATGGTTCAAGATCACAGAGTTATTTTTTAAAAGATTTTAATCTATTTATTCGTGAGAGACACACACAGAGAGAGGCAGAGACACAGACAGAGGGAGAAGCAGGCTCCCCACAGGGAGCCCGATGTGGGACTCCATCCCAGGATTCTGGGATCATGACCTGAGCCAAAGGCAGACACTCAACTGATGAGCCACCCAGGCATCCCAAGATTACAGAGTTATTAACATACAGAGCCAAGACTTGAATCCTGTTCTTCTGGTTCAAGAGTTAATGCACTTTCTATTACATTACTACTGATTTGCTTGTATAACCAAGTCCAAGAGAATGAATGTGAATGCATAGCATATGAAAATTCCAGCCTTCCTGGGGAATTCAATGAGAAAAAGTTGCTGGTACTATTTATTGAATTCTCACTACATAACAAAATCTATTTCAAGCAATTTGCATTATTTGCTTCATTTTAATCTTACAACTCTGAAAAGTAGGTGTTATTGTTTTCCCCATTCCACAGATAAGAAACCTGGGCAGCAGGCCGGTGAAGTGACTCGCCCAGGTCAAGTAGTAAGAAACAAAATTCACAAGCTGATCTCCGGGGCACCTGGGTGGCTCAGTGGTTGAGCGTCTGCCTTCTGCTCAGGGCATGATCCCAGAGTCTTGGGATCGAGTTCTGCCTCGGGCTTCCTGTGGGGAGCCTACTTCTCTCTCTCTGCCTCTCTCTCTGTGTCTCTCAGGAATAAATAAATTCTTTAGGAAAAAAAAAAAAAAGCTGATCTCCAAACCTATGTCTTCAAACACAACGCTACAGAACTTTCTTGAGTAAATATTCCACATAAAGCATTTAGCTAAACAATTCACAGATCAAGCATAATGACTGAAAGTCTAAGATGTGGGAAACTCTCACACCATAAGACATACAGGCATTTAACTGAGGAGCCTTTGCTACACTTTCCTCCTCTGAACTAATTATTCATGCAATGTGTTCATTTTAGCTGGTCACTAGAAACACAATTCAAACTGCTCTCATAGGCAATGTGTACACAGAACATTCTGAAGGAATTTGAATTTCCTGAGGAAGATATTTTATCCTCTTGAGAGGCAGCCAATTTAACTTGAAAAGAGATTATGGAGCTTTCCCTGCACCTGTTAACCCTTCGTAGGTAACAGAAATTCCATAGTTTGCAGAACACATATTCACATGTAAGCATTTTAGGCTAAGACCAGAATGCTTTCTTTATGAATTACCTATTTAAATTTACATTTTTATTGACACAAAATCTATCAATCAATCAATCAGTCTCCAAGTAGAATATAGACGTTAGGGGTATGAGGTGTGGAGTTCTGCTGCTTGAGTTTGAATTCCATTCCCATCACTTCTAAGATCTGAGGTCTTGGACAAGTCATCCTTAACATCTCTGAGCTCCAGTTTCCTTATCTGTGAAATGAGGACACAAATAGCACTTCATGAAGTTCTTAGGCAGATTAAAAGAGAAAGTGTTTGTAAGACAGCACAGGTTCTAGTATGTAGTAAATGCCCATTCATTTATTCAAAAATATTTGCTGACTCCTTACTATGTCCTGGACATTGTTCCGGGCATTTGGAGTACACACCTAAAGCACGCAGTTGAAAAATCCTTGCTCCTACAGAGCTTACATTCTAGTGAGCAGTAAATGTTCATTATCAGCATCGTCCTTGTGGTTGTCACCATCATGATCACCATCATGAAAATCATCAACGGGTATCCAAAAATTGTTTAGGGGTTTTATAGTGTGTAAAGATACAGATGCCCTTGAAGGCAGCATTACTAGGTGGCTCATTAGGCTCAGTGGAACAATTCAGGTCATGACTAATCAACTCTCAATTTCACATCAGGGTCTTACTGTATTAAAGGCTGTTATACTAATTTTTCAAGCTCCAAGGATTATATAGTGGGTAGATCTGCGTGCAATCATAATGCTGGGGAAGAAAAGAGTTAAAAGGTAGCTGCTTCCCAGGATCCTGAGCCACAGCTGCAATTGCTAGGGCAGAGTAACCCTTTGATCCTCCTTTTCTCTGGAGAAAGAAAACCAGGAAATAAAATATGAAAATCTTTGTTTTGAATTTCAAAATGGACCCCTCGGAAGCACAATTTCCATAGAAGACAGAGGTCCCTCCAGAAGGCAGATAAACCACCTCTTCTCTTTCCATTTAGAGGAGAGAGGGCCATTTCTATTTATCAGTAAGAGTCCCGCTGGTGATATACAGACTGTGCAGATGTAAAGACAAGTAACGAGATCAAAGAAACCAGAAAGTAATGCCATTAATGGGATCCGTTATCAGTCATTTGTGTATTTAGGAAAAGTCCTCCTGTTCTCACATCTGGATGATTCTTTTTTTTCAAGATTTATTTAAGAGAGAGAGAAAGGGTGGGGGCAGAGGGAGAGGGGGAGAGAAACTCAAGCAGACTCTTTGCTGAGCACGGAGCCCAATGTGGGGCTGAGATCTTGACCTGAGCCAAAACCAAGAGTCGGTTGCTTAACTGACTGCATCACCCAGTGTCCCTCACATCTGGATGATTCTAAGACACCACGAAAAGAGGAGCCCATATAGGATTCTATAAGCTAACCCAGGGCCGAAGCAAAGAGAATGATACCCTTGACAAGTTGAGTGGCTATAGGCACAGTAATGACAAAGTGACCCTACCCTAGGTAGGAGAGCCCAAACCAGGTCCTACTGAGAAAGACTGGATATTTGAGCGAGCTCTGTATCTGCATGATTCGGATGCAAGGAATCTTTGTCTGTGTAACCCGAGTCTCCCCAAAACATTACATCTAAGCTGGAAACTGAAAGATGACTAAAAAGTAGTCACTTCGAGGAGGCATGGTGACAGGGAAGTCAGAGTATTCCGTGAATAGAGACTGGATATAGGAAAGACACAGGGAGGTGTCCTGGAGGAGCTCATTGTTTGGAGTGTCCAAAAGCGAGGCAGAAGCCAGATAGCAGTGTATTTTATTACTCTGAGATCGAAGGCATCTATATGACACTGAAATTCATAGCTTTCCCATAAGTTCTCACCCCATTCATTTATAACTAAATATCAATCAATTATACTTAATTATTATAAATATAATGCATAACATGATCAATTTTATAATGATATAATCTGTTACTTAATTAGATAATACATAAAATAATATGATATTTCTACCCTATATTATGGCATAGAACATATAATTATAACATATAATAATTAATTATTATTAATTTTAAATTATTATTTTTATCATTATTTATTAATTATTATTTATATCTATATATTGCATTTATATTATATTATTTACATTTAATAATTGATTATTATTTATTGTTTTAATTATTAATTATTTTAATCTTTAATTATTATTAATTATTAATATAAGTAGTTATTTATTAAGCATGTATTCAGTGCCTGTTCCTTGTCAAGCACTGTTCTAAGTGCTGAGTGTACTCTCTTGAACAGGTCAGGCAAGATCCCTGCTCGCATTTAGGGAGAAGGAAGCAGACAATAGGCAGGTAAAAAAAAAGGAATTTTAAATTCCACATAATAAAACACGTTGTAAAATAAAACCTGAACATACTCTAGAGATGAACTGTGGAGCGAGGGAATGAGAAGGGAGGCACGTCGGATAGGGTGTTTAGGCCTTTCTCTAGCGGTGACATTTGAGATGAGAAGTGAATGACAAGGGCACACACAGAGGAGCGTTTCAAGCCAATAAACTGAGACTTGAAGGCCATGGGGTACCAACGAAGTGAACGTGTTCAAGGAACATTAAGGAGGGCGATGTGAATGGAATGTGATGAGGGAAGAGAAAGGTTGTAAGAGACGACGTCGGAGAGGTAAGTACAGGTTAGCTCATGCAGATACTGGGAAGTAAGGAGAAGGTGTGTAATTTTCGTTTTAAAATAAATAGAAAGCCAAGGTCACCTTTGCTCTTTCTCAAATTCCTAGTAGAGGGTTCAAGGAAATGTCAAGGGATACGTTTGGCGTGTGCTTGTCAATGAGCTCTCTTGGCTACCATACATCAGCTGCCATTTGCTCTTGTCCTTTCCTGCTCCAGCTGCTATGGTGTCTCCGACACTGAGAAGGCCACAGTAATACCACCGTGTCACAAACACAAGGCTACCCTGAGGCTACAAAATTGAAGAGAGAGCACTAAAGGCTGATGTCCTATTTGCACTGCAAATGGAGGTTGACCTGGTTCTGACTCCCACAGCTGTATTTGTTCTGTGCTCCGAAGTCACCCCAAATGAGGAAGGTGCCCTAACTTGTCCTTACAGGTGCTGCACTCTCGCTTTAGGTATTATTGTCTAGCACATGTGCAGGCTAGGAAACAGCCCAGGTTTATGTTCTTCACACCCTACATAGACCTGAGGAATACATTTTTCCTATTACTATTTTTATCTTTATCACATTGTGATGATTTTCACATGGCAGGACTCAGGTTTGAGAGCTAGGCTTGAGGACAATCTGAGTGATAGACATTATGGTGTTCTTAGAATCTTCCCTTCATTTCCTCCTTTCCCCTCCCACACTGACATAGGCGAGCGTTCAAGAAGTCTAGCTCAGCCCAGAAGAGTTCTCTTCTGAGATGCTACACAGTCTTAAGTAAATAGACTCTTGGTGGACGTGGCCCTATTGGTCCTCTAGACGGGCTAAAGCTGCCAAGGGTGGAACTCTGTGGTCATGGGTAATCCTGATGAGATACATCTCACTAGAATGGTGGATACGGAAGCCTGTTGGAGTGTGCTGAGAGACAATGGGAGATAAGGAAGTAAAGACAAACTTGAGGCAACTCTTTCTAGAAATTTTGCTGTGAAGAGGAGCAGAGAAATGGTGATGAAGCTAGAGTAGGACAAGTAGTAATAGTATCCCATATTATATATGTAGAAGTGAGGCGTGGAGGTACCTTACCGATGTCAGAGAGTTAGTAAGCCATAGCCATGGGACTCAAATCCGAGTCCTTCTGGATCTCAAGTCTCCTGTTCTTTCCACAACACCAGGATGCAATATGTGCCTAAAAATTTCAGTCCGAAATACTGGTCTTAAAACATATAAAGCTGTTTTAATTCTGCAAGAACATTTCCTTTTCTTTTTTTTCTTTGTTAAAAATAAATTTATTTTTTATTGGTGTTCAACTTGCCAACATATAGCATAACACCCAGTGCTCATCCCATCAAGTGCCCCCCTCAGTGCCCATCACCCAGTCACCCCCACCTCCCCGCCCACCTCCCCTTCCACTACCCCTAGTTCGTTTCCCAGAGTTAGGAGTCTCTCAGAACATTTCCTTTTCCATAGTTCTCCAGGAAGGTAACTCAAATTGTCAACTGGTTTCATCATTAATCAAGGCTTGGTTTCTCTAATAAACAGAATTGAGAAAACAGCCCAGATACACAGGAAATAACTCCTTGGGTGTGCTGAATTTGAAAGAGCTGCACTGCATTTGGTTTATCAACAAAATCTCAACGAAATCTTTCGGTTGACTTAAAAACAGTAGGGGAGTGGAACTTACATTTTTATCTCTTGTTTGATTTAATTCATATATCATACTAGGACTTTTAGATCCATTTGTATAGTCTTGGTGGAAAACCATGCATGATAAATGACCCTTAACAGATTCATTTTCTGAGCGTCAGCCACAACAGCAAACAAAACTTGCCACTTTTCAAACCCTCAGATTATTTTTGTAGTTTCTTGATCTTGTGGTAAGTGCAGTCCACAACAGAAAATCAATACTGTTGGGTAAGCACAGCATAGTCACCGTCCTCGAAGAGGTTATGTTCCCGGGATAAGTGCCATACAGAAATGGACCAGAATCATGGATGAGACACAGAGGCATAATGAATGCGCTAACTCTCCATTTCAAGAATTGTTTAGAATGGAGAAAATCTGGGAAAACAACAATGTTGACGCCTATTTCCACTGATCTCATTTTTGCCTGTAAAATATCTGTAATTTGGCTTCTAATTAAAAGATCATGCCACACACGACCTGGATGCATCTCCAGAGAACCATGATGACGGGAAGAAAGCCAATGCCACGAGGTTACATGCCATACGATTGCATTTACGCAGCAGTCTTGAAATGCCAAAATTCTAGAAATAGAGGACAGATCAGAGGTTGCCAGAGATTAGGGACGGGGATTGAAAGGAGGTGAATGTGGCTATAAACGGGCACCAGCATGGGATCCTTGGGATGGAATTGTTCTGTATCTCGACTGTATCAGTGTCTGTATCCTGGTTGTGATATTGTGCCACAGTGTTGCAAACCACTGGGGGAAACTGTGTGAAGGGTAGACTGGGTCTCCTTCCTTATTCTTTCTCATAGTTGCACAGGAATCTCTAGTTATCTCAAAATAAAAACTTAAATTTAAGAAAAAGGGAAGACTTCCTCTATGTACATAGCACAGATGGGCACAGACTACTGGCCATGCCTAAAATGGGTGATAATTGTCTCTTTCCCCAAGTCCGTACATAAACGGTAGAAAACCATTTAAAATGATAACCCCAGGTTTTGTTTTCCATTTTTCCTGGAATTAAATGTAACTACAACTGAATGTCCCTTCTTGGTATCATAAAACAAAACAGAAAGTGCCAGGTTTGAAATAGTGCCTCAAAGAGCAGATGGTCTAAGAGTTAAGTGCACTGTGTTTCTGTTGTCATATCGGTAAAGGCATAATTAGATTTCTAATAAAAACAGAGACATCATTAAGAAAGCTTCGTGAGACACGCTGCATGTAGGCAATATAAAATTAATGTGCATTTTGACAGAAGCATGAAAAAGTAGGAATTATCTATTTGGAGTTTCTTTAGTTTGAACCAGAGAAGTCAGTCATTAAAGATTAAATGTCAGGCATTTGATTACTTTGGAAGTAGTGTCAAAAGGCACCTCCTACGCTGTGAATCAAAAAAAAAAAAAAATCAACACTCTAACACCTCTACTAATGAATCAGCCTGACTTCAAAGCAAGGAGGCGCTTCTCGAATCTTCTTGGCAGCCCATAGAAGCCTGCCCCTCAGAACCAGTCTCTATCCAAGCAACAGCTCAGCTAAGAAAAGCAGGTAGAGTTTTAAAACAGTTTTGTTCATTTCGCCTCCAGGACCTGGGTCCTCTAGTCCTGGTGGCCACGCTGCTAACAGTCCGCTCGCACACAGTGGAGCTGGCCAGCTTCACTCCGATCACCTAGTCTCCTCTGCACGGATCCTGAGAGTGTGGTGATGAGGAAATCAATTGTAGGCGCCAATTTGAAGTGACTTGGACCCCGAGAGGCTCTGGGCAAGCCTGTGCTCCTCACCACCTTCCATCCTGCTCAGCTACCACTAAGCTGCAATCTCTCGGACTGACACTTGGTAAAAGTTGCAAAAAGGTTTTTTATGAAGGTAAATCAAATCATAAGTAACCAGGTTAAGGAGAAAATGAGTTGCCTGGTCGGTGTCCTCTCTATCACCGCTCCTTCTATTATTTTTTTAGAGTTATTTATTTATTTTATTCATGAGAGGCAGAGAGAGAGAGAGAGAGAGAGAGAGAGAGAGAGAGGCAGAGACACAGGGAGAGGGAGAAGCAGGCTCCATGTGGGAAGCCTGATGTGGGACTCAATCCCAGGGCCCTGGGATCATTACCTGAGCTGAAGGCAGACGCTCAACCACTGAGCCACCCAGGCGTCCATATCATCATTCCTTTATTCATTCATCAAACCTATGGCAGGTACACAACGCAAAACAGAACAACGTGGTAGGTAAGGGAATGGACTCTGGATTTCGGGAGAATCGAAATAAGATCCAGGCTTCTCAGACACAAAAGCTCAGATCTTGTTTTTTTGTGTTTTTTTTTTTTTATTGGAGTTCAATTTTCAACATATAGCATATCACCCAGTGCTCATTCCGCCAAGTGCCCCCCTCAATGCCCATCACCCCGTCCCCCATCCCCCCCCCGCCCACCTCCCTTCCACTGCCCGTTGTTCGTTTAAAGCTCAGATCTTGTATGATCCCATTGATAAGAAACGCCCAGAATAGGGGTATGCATTGAGGCAGAAAGCAGATTAGTGGTCGCCCAGGGTGTAGGGGCGGGGAGGGAATGAGGAGTGGCTGCCGGGTGGGTACAGTTTCCTTTTGCAGTGATGAAAATATTTTGAAACTACCCACGGGTGGTGGTTGCACAGTGCTGCAAATGAACTAAATGCCACTGAGATGTTTGCTTTACACTGGTTAGTTTTATGTCAGCGAATTTCATTTCTTTTTTCTTTTTTTTCTTTTTTTTTCTTTTTTTTTAAGGTGAATTTTATTTCAAAAAATTTTTTTTATTTTTTATTTTTATTTTTTTTTGGAGTTTGAAAATTCTTTTATTTAGAATTACTCCTGGGGATCCCTGGGTGGCGCAGCGGTTTGGCGCTTGCCTTTGGCCCAAGGCGTGGTCCTGGAGACCCAGGATCGAATCCCACATCGGGCTCCCGGTGCATGGAGCCTGCTTCTCCCTCTGCCTGTGTCTCTGCCTCTCTCTCTCTCTCTCTCTGTGACTATCATAAATAAATAAAAATTAAAAAAAAAAAGACTTAGAATTACTCCTGCATTAGGAGTAATTAGTTGGCTCTATTACTTTTATTTTTTTATAATAAATTTATTTTTTATTGGTGTTCAATTTACCAACATACAGAATAACACCCAGTGCTCATCCTGTCAAGTGCCCCCCTCAGTGCCTGTCACCCAGTCACCCCCAGCCCCCGCCCTCCTCCCCTTCCATTACCCCTAGTTCGTTTCCCAGAGTTAGGAGTCTTTATGTCAAAACAATTTTTTAAATGTAAAACCCAGACTCACAGGCATTAAGGAGGGCTACATGATGAGATGAACACTGGGTGGTATACTATATGCTGGCAAATTGATTTTAAATTTAAAAAAAATATTAATTAAAAAAATAAAATAAAGAAAGAAAAGAAAAGAAAAGAAAAGAAAAGAAAAAAAAAGAAAAGAAAGAAAAGAAAAAGAAAGAAAAGAAAAGAAAGAAAAGAAAGAAAAGAAAAGAAAAGAAAAGAAAAGAAAAAGAAAAGAAAGAAAAGAAAAGAAAAGAAAAGAAAAGAAAAGAAAAGAAAAAAAGAAAAGAAAAGAAAAGCATCCAGACTTCTCCACTACATAGGTACATGATCTCCGGCAAGTTTCCCGAGCCTCCCCGTACTCTGGGTTTTCTCGGAGTGTAAGTCGGGATTAACATGCTTTGCCTCCCAGATCCACCTCTCTCAGGTCTCTAACATCACATCTGGTACTCAGTAAGGTGATGGGAAGGAGAGATGTCCTCGGCACTGCGGGAAGCAGAAAGAAGCCAGAAATGGGTCCTGACCTCAAGTTGCTCATGGTCAAGATGGAGAAAGAGAGAAGTAAACACTGAGTTTTATGGAATCTGGCAGTGTAGACTAAAGAAATGAATACAATGTTATGGAAACACGGAAGAGGAAGAGGATAATTCTTTTTTTTATTTAAATATATTTTTATTGGTGTTTAATTTGCAAACATATAGCATAACACCCAGTGCTCATCCCGTCAAGTGCCCCCCTCAGTGCCCGTCACCCAGTCACCCCCGCCCACCACCCTCCTCCCCTTCCACCACCCCTAGTTCGTTTCCCAGAGTTAGCAGTCTCTCATGTTCTGTCTCCCTTTCTGATATTTCCTACCCATTTCTTTTCCCTTCCCCTCTATTCCCTTTAACTATTATTTATATTCCCTAAATGAATGAGAACATACACTGTTTGTCCTTCTCCGATTGACTAACTTCACTCATCATAATACCCTCCAGGTCCATCCACGTCGACGCAAATGGTGGGTATTTGTCGTTTCTAATGGCTGAGGAATATTCCATTGTATACATAGACCATAGTTTCTTTATCCATTCATCTTTCGATGGACACCGAGGCTCCTTCCACAGTTTGGCTATTGTGGACATTGCTGCTAGAAACATCGGGGTGCAGGTGTCCCGGCGTTTCATTGCATCTGTATCTTTGGGGTAAATCCCCAGCAGTGCAATTGCTGGGTCGTAGGGCAGGTCTATTTTTAACTCTTTGAAGAACCTCCACACAGTTTTCCAGAGTGGCTGCACCAGTTCACATTCCCACCAACAGTGCAGGAGGGTTCCCCTTTTGAGGAAGAGGATACTTCTGCTGGCAGGACTCAGGGAGCTTCACTGAGGAAGAGAATTCTAGCACAGGTCATGAGGATGATTTAGACATTACTAGATGAAAGGGAAGGACATTCCTGGCAGAAAGAAGAGCGAGTACAAGAAGGATAGGATCATGGAAAGCTTGTTTTGCCTTCATCCATGAGCTTTAGGAAACTAACATACCTCAGAGGGGGCCATCAGCATTGGGACTTTTTAGGCTCAAAAAAAAAAAAAACTGTCTTCTGATAGAGGACCCTAAACCATCCACAACGAGGGATTTACTAGGAAACTTCTCTTTCACAAGCCTATACAAATGAGAACTAGCAAAAAAAAAAAAAAAAAGTAAATACGTAATAAATAATAAAAAGGTAATAAAGTTGGACTGTTGGAAAGTTTTTGTTTCTCCACAGTTAAAGGGAATCCATAAGGTACTGTCTACTAGAATCTTAGAGAAACCTTTCCAATCTAAAAGCCAGTAGGAAACACGACTAATTAAAGTAGAATTCCTCGTTGCCTTCTACCGGGTGACCCGGTGGTTTCAGTTCTCCTTCAAAGGCCAAATAAACATACCCCTTCCTTGCTGGAACCGAAGACTGTTGAATGATGATGCTTGACTGCTGTTATTTTCAAATAACAAAGAAGGGTGCTCCATTAGGTTGTCAAATCTAATTTTGTCTGTGCTTTATCTTCACTGTGTTGTTTTAAAGTGGGAGAGTTATACAGCTGTGGGCGAAAGGTGATTTTCAGGAGAAGAGAATTTTCCTTTCGAGCCTGGTGCATAATAGGCAGAGATACATGGATCAGAGTGGTAGCCTCGTTTGGCGGAAAGGTCATGGAGTCTCTGAATGACCTTGGGCCAGTCACCGACATATCTCACTGTGCCCTTCGAAGAATTGACTGAGATAAAGCAGGTGAAAGTGTTTGCTCCACTTCACGTGTGAAGTCGTTTAGTGTGAGTCTGCATTTTTGGTGGTGACTGAGGACTATCTGCTTCCGAATTAATGAGATTTCAGCAAGCAGCCATCTTCACCATCTAGCACATATCACGTCCATGAACAATCCTTGGAGATGAAAGTGACCCACACCACTCCCAGGGGCAGAGCTGAAAATCCAAGTGTTTCTTGTCCAGCTGAAACTGTTGGTTGACTTCCAGGATGTAGAAGCCCTTAGGTCATAATGGATACAGAGAAAATTGACAATGACAACTGCTGACTCATTCTTTCTAGAAGGCACAGATGTTGTGTGCCACACCCCAGGGTTTTGCCAACTGTGTTACTCCCATGGATTTATGGGGCGTCAATGTGCTTAGAACTATTGGTAAGTGGGGGATCCCTGGGTGGCTCAACGGTTCAGCCCAGGCTGTGATCCTGTGGTCCTGGGATCAAGTTCCGCGTCCCACATCGGGCTCCCTGCAAGGAGCCTGCTTCTCCCTCTGCCTGTGTCTCTGCCTCTCTCTCTTTCTGTGTGTGTCTCTCATGAATAAATAAATAAAATATTTTTTTAAAAAAAGAACTACTGTTAAGTGCTATGGCGGTTACAAATTCAGAATCGCATGGTTTTCACTTCACAAATAGGGGGACTATCGTTGAGGAACCGAGACCATTCTTTGCACGTGTTCAACAGTGATTTTTAAGTGCCTGCTCTGTTCATGTCACTGTAGTTGGAGCACATACGCCCAGATGAGCCATTCATTCTCTTTGTGTAAAATAGTGCTAAACTGAACATAGCCAAGTGACAAGATGGCTGCTGGAGCCCAAAACAGTACTCTACTATCCGGAAGAGGAGAGAAGAGTTCTGCATTGAGCTACTGAGGAAGACTTCGTAGAGGAAGGGAGATTGGAGCTGGCCTTGCTGGAAGGCATGATTTAGATAGAAGGGTTGAGGAAGAAAGAACTACATAGGCATTTGTTCTGGGGATATTCATTTAGAGTCACAGATCTGCATCTACTTTGGCCAAGGAGTTTTCTGGCTGCTGTGGTTACTAATTATCTATATAGACTAAAACCTAAATGACAGTCAAATGAAGAGTGATTAAGTGAGCATATGGGATCAACAAACAACTAACTCAGATGAGGATGCAGATGGTGAAAAAGATCTGGGTTGTCATCTGGGGATGGTTTCTCTGTCCTAATATTCCTCTACTCCCCTCCATGAAGAGAATAGGGAAGAAGGCCCCTCATGACATATGGTGAAGATCGGTGGGATGCAAGGACAGAAGTTAAATCAGAGGCCTTGGGTTATCAAGATTTTGTTTTTCTCCCTGTGTCCCAATAGGAAGATGGATAAAAGCGATAGAACTTGTAAGCTAGAAAAAAAAAATGCAAACTGGTGCCCAGACATTCTTGCATCCAGTTATACAGGAGTCAGGATCCCTTAAGGCTCTGGTATGTAGCCCCTAGGGGTCCACAGACCCTACTTACAAATATCTTAAAACGAGCCAAAATGAATCCTGGCTAAAATCATCAAGTTGCTTTGTGTATTAGTCATCGGGTTCCCCATGTTTGGAGTTAGTTCCACTTCTGCCAAATGAATTGGCAGTAATTCCGGCATATAGAGTGTCTTTTCCCACTTACAAAGATGGTTAATTATTTTCTCAGGCCTCAAGCACCATTGTAATTAATAATAGTTCGGATGAAAAATAAATTAGGAAAAACATCCCAGATGTTCTCTTACAGCATAGAATTATATTAAAAACAATATTTAGCATTTCAGGAGTTACTTCTATGTTCCCAAAGTTGTTAGAAGTGTGTTGATCGTTAACAGAAGCTGGTGGATGGAATTACCTCTGGAGCACGTGTACAATTATTTTTAGTCTCTCTCAATCCCACCACTTCTGAAATCATAGCTCATCCTGGCCCCTCCTGGAAGTGGACTTTTCTTGTGGTCTGGGGTCACAGAGCCACCTTGAGGACAGGCACTGGGTCTTCCGCACCTTAGGATCACCTGCAGCACTGCGTACTGCGTATTAGGTACTCAGAAACTCTCTGAATGAAAGGAAAATGCTTGCAAGGTAAGGCTAGTTCCATGTACTGTCATGTTCTTTGTACATTGTAGGAAGTACAGATTATACAGTGCCCTCTTGGATCCTGTTTGGTTTTAAGAGGAAGAGAAAAAAGAAGCCATGATAACTCTAGCTCAGTTTCTCCCCAAATATGGTGTCTGCACCAGAGGCATGAGCATTACCTAGGAATTTGTTAGAAATGTAGAAATGTAAAATCCTAAGACCCACCTAGACCTACTACATCAGAAACTCTAGGGAGTGGGGCGTTATATTCTGGGCTTTGCCAAACCTACAATTTCCAATCCGTTGAAGTCACCATGTCAAGAAAAAAAGACCACTGGGTAATGCAAGTGGTACTGGCATGGGGATCAGCCATACCTGAGTCTAATTGCTAGCTCCGCCACTTATTAGCTATGTAACATTGAGCAACATCTGCAACATCTCCAAGCCCCCGATTTTTTCCTATCATAAAATAAAGGTTTTGTACAAGTTGATTTTAAAATTCCCTAAAAGCCCTATAATTTTGTGTGTTTCGTGGTAGGCAAGTACTCAGTAGATATTTATTGAGTGTCTATCACAATTGCAACAAATCTGGAGGACATGAAAGAAGAAAAGATAGCTCCTCTTTCAAGAGGCTCAAAATCCAACTAAAAAATCATGTCACTCACGCATAAAGAGAAAAGAGCAACATAAAAATATGAGCCTAATCATGGCAGGATCAACTGAGAATTAAGGAAGCCTGCTGCTCTTTCTATAGAGCTGATTTGAAGGACATCCAGAGGATAAGTCTGAGGAGAACCTTCTTCCCACCAGGCTATGTCACTGTGTCCAGAGAAATCTCTCCGGCTGTATCTGGGTAATAGGTTGGGCAGAAGTTTAACAGTTCTTGAGCACTTTCTAGATACCAGATATTGTATGTGATGCTTTACATACAGATTTTATTTTAGAGGGACATGAGAACCCAAGAGTTGGATCCTAATATCATACCTATTTTACAAATGAGGAAGCCAAGATTGAGGATTTAAATAACTTACCTAAATGTGCACATACCAGAGATGGATTTGGGATTTAACCCCAGGTCTATGGACTTTCCAAGTTCCTTCTTTTCTACTACAGAAGTGTTTCACTAGAGACATGAGGTTAGGTAGGTGTGGTGAGGCTAGTTATTAAATGAGTGGATGCTTCATAGAGACAAAAAAGCTATTAATATGTGCGAAAACAATAGAATAGGAATAAAACAGTGTCAGTAAAGCCCTCCGAATTCTAACAGAACTCAAATTGAGAATAGATCTTATTCACACCTTTTTCACATGAAAACTGAGTAGTCTAGCTACACAGTTAGTTATGGGAATTATTTCATGTGAATTTAAGGAAAGGGGAGAAAAATACTTTCGTTTTGTATTTATGATGTTTTCACGAAAAGATTTTGATAGAAGTTAAATTAATGGGATTAAGCATTCATGCTCTGAGATCTTTCAGACCTTCTGTAAGACAAACAATTATCAAATATGGTCCACTAGGGTCCAAGATCCTGTAAAGAGGGAGGATAAGTTTAGATCAATTTAAGATGCCTTGGGGACTGTTAGTAGTTCTCATAGGAATTAAAAATGTTATGTTCTAAAAGGAATATAGACCTTGTTTGCTTCCCAAAGATTTAAGACATTGGTTATTTGGTTGCTGAGTAATCTCACCAGCAACCAGTTGTTCAAGTAAGTTAATTACTAATGAAGGAAACTCTGGGAACCCTGAAAATAAGGTCCTTGGACCAAAACCCATGATCCATTTTTTTTTAATAAAAGGAGGGTGGATCTTATTAAAATCATTATTTAATCAGCCCTTATCACTCAGGATTTTCCTGACACATTGGGTCATCTTGGACCTTCTATAATGATTTTAAAGCATTTATCTTTACCCTGCTTTGATAAATTTAGGTACTTCCTCAAATGCCCCTTCTGCTTCATGACTAGACAATTGTCATGGCATCAATGGCTGTCTTTTATTTAATTTGGCTAGTGACATCTATTGTTAGGGAAGCAAATTCCTCTCAGCACAAGTGTTTCCTGGCACTTTAGAAGACATTCAGTTCTGTTCCAGTTGCAGACCTGAAGCACGGGGTTCTCAGCCCAACTGCACAGGGCGGTTGTCTGGTAACTTCTAAAATATACTCCAACTGGTCGCGGTGCGTTCTAGGCAATGGTACTTTTAGAAAGCTGCTCTGGTGATTGAAACACGCACGGTCATAGTTGAGAGTGACTGAGATTGTGTTGTCGTCTAAGAAGAAAACTCAGCTCATTATTAATTCTACAAGGTTTCCCTGAACTGGGAAGATGCTGGGCACAGACTTGACCTATGAGCCTTCGTGTAACCTTGACGTCTCTTTGTGAAAGGATATTGCCTATAAGAGCAAAGTGTTGGAACCAGCTGAATGAAACGCCTGCCCAAAAGTGAGCCATTCAAGAACTCTGTATATGTATAAATGAATAATGTAAAGGGAACAAAATGTTTTATGAGATAAAATAAGAGTTATGTTATGTCCCAACAAAGTTAATACATATTCTTTTTATTTTTTTTTAATTTTTATTTATTTATGATAGTTACAGAGAGAGAGAGAGGCAGAGACACAGGCAGAGGGAGAAGCAGGCTCCATGCACCGGGAGCCCGATGTGGGATTCGATCCCAGGTCTCCAGGATCGCGCCCTGGGCCAAAGGCAGGCGCCAAACCGCTGCGCCACCCAGGGATCCCCATATTCTTTTTAAAGACATTTTTGGGGGCAACATGCAAAAGCACACAGAAGCAAATGAAAGTCACACATAACACGAACCTAGCAACAGCAGGTGTCAATCTGGGGACTATCCATCTTAATGTCCCCATTTCTTCCCCTCTTCTTTATTGTGTTGAGGATGGTGATGATGGGTACACACGTGTAGACGTGCCGCACCACCTTACCTTTGTGATCCCAGTTCCCATCACTCACCTAAGCTGTTCCAACACCACCTCTGCGTTGTGTCCCTGCCACCCTGGGGCTGGTAGCAGCTTCCTGCTGTTGCCAATCCACACCTGTCTCACTTTCACAGCTATCCAACACCTTTGTAACGAATCCCCTGGCTCGGTTTTCTGAAATGTAACTTGACCGACACAAATACATTATGAGAAGGGTATTTCTGGGGCCAAAAGGGATGCATGTTTTCAAATAAAGTTTCTGTTACACAATGAGGAAGTGTTTTGCAGCCCGAATGTAAAAATTCAGGAGGGATCGCGTTTTCCTGGACCCTCCCTTCCTGGGATTTATCATTCTCTGTAATCTCTGTCACTTTTGAAGTGTTTCTGTCTTTAATTTGCATTTTTTTTCCCTGTGTTAATCTTTTCTCGATTTGTGAGGCTGAACACACCAGGAGGGTAGGGCCCCTGCCCTTTCTGTTCCCAATGGCATTCTCAGCACTTGTCTCTGTGGCTTTCAAATGATAAACATTCATTATTATTAATTGAACAAAGGAAGAAAGGCATATGAATTTTCTATTCGGTTCTATTGTCAATTAGAACAAGGCTGCTCTATAATGTATTCTATTATTTAATAGGAAAATTCCCTCTTCATTTGTGTTTATTTTTTTCCCTCGTAATATTTTCTCCAATAGTCACATTCTGTAGTAATAGACTTTAGAAACATTTTTGTTAAGTTCTTCCCTTCACCCTCCCCGCACCAACATTATTTCCATTGGTACTTCGATTAGGTTAGTGTTAAAATTCTAAATTAAATTGGCAGAGATTGATATCTTTATTTTTTTAAGATTTTATTTATTTATCTGACAGAGAGAGCATGAGCAGGGGTGAGGGTGGTGGTAAGAAGGCCAGAGGGAGAGGGAGAAGCAGAAGCAGACTCCCCTCTGAGCAGGGAGCCAGATGCGGGGCTCGATTCCAGGACCCACCCCCGCATCATGACCTGAGCCAAAGGCAGACGCTTAACTGACCGAGCTACCCGGGCACTCTGAGAATTGACATCTTTGAAATAATTGATCTGTAAACCTCTCCTGCTTAGTCCTTGTTTGTGCTACCCTCCTGCCCCATACTCTACCCATTTCTACACCACTTTCTGTGAAGAGACTGTATGATTCAGGCAGCCTTATCCTCCGGCTTCTGGTTGGGTTTGGCCAAGGGGAAGAACTGACAAAAAAAAAATGCAGGACAGTGAAGTATTTTCCCTTCCAACTCTAACTTGATTCAGTGTCAAGGCTTTAGTGGTTGGGTGTGGCCAGGGAAGTAGAAGTTTCAATTTAACCATTTTCCATATATAGGTCACTGTCTGCCCTGCATATTTTCCAACAATTTGAGTTACATCTGTCTTTAATGGTCAGTTTTAAAATAGTGGATATTTCTATTTTAAAATTTCCCAGGATCTAACTTTTGAAAGCTACTTTTTAAAATGCTGGTGGTTTTTTCCCCTTGGGATTGTATTTTATGTTGCTTATGTTTACATAGTTTCTGATTCTCTTTTTATTCTGGCCTTGTATTATACTGTGGACATTCTCAGTGTCATCACATCAATTCAAGACGATATACCAAATATAATCAGTTAGAAAATACAATAGAAGGGTATTCGATTAATTAAAACAAAATTATAAAACACATAGAATTTAATCTAAGATAAAGGATGCAATCTTTTATTTTAAAAACAGACCTTTACCAAAAAAACCAAAAAAACAAAAACAAAAACAAAAAACAGACCTTTACCATGGGATGTAAAAGAAGCTTAAATAAGTGGACTAGAATCTCGTTAGTCGGGGTACCAGTAAGAAACATAAAGCAGAACCCAAGATAATCTAATCAAAGGACTAGTCAGAGTTGTGCACAGGGTTAAGGGAAGCAACAACAGACATTGAAGGACCCAGAGACTAGTGAAACTGAGAAGCCATTACCCTTTCTAGACCGGAATGGCAAACAGACAAGAATTGCTTTATCAGAGCCTGGTAAGAGATGGAGCTGAGGAAGACAGAGGTGGTCATGGAGGAGGGGAATTTCAGCCACTTCCAGAAACACGAATTGAATGGAGTTGGTAAAACTATCCAGGATGGCAGTTGACTTTTTGGAGGCTGAGATCACAACTCACAGCTGGGTATTGTCCCCATTGCCAAAGGTCAGAATCCTGACTACTCACTATGGCTATCTGGGAGGTAGGATGACATGTTTCATTAATCAACACCATGGGATGGGTCAATAAGAGTGTAGCTAGAATGTTAGGCAACTCCGATCGCTTTCCATGTCAATGCATGTATAATTGGGCAAAATTTTAGGATCCTGAATATTTGTGATCTTGCGTTTTCAATCACAACCTATGACACAGATTCTTCCATAACTGAATTCACAGAAGTAGTATATAGAGTGGAAATAATGCAGGACTCGGACTTCATATGCCCCTTTCGCAGTGGGTATGATAATATCCACCATTCATCCCTCAGAGAGGGATTGGGAGAGGACAATAGGCAGCATGTGTGCCACCGCTTTCTACAGTGCTATGCAAATGTTTTCTAAAGTGCTGTGCAAATGTGGGCAGTAATGACCACAGATGAATATTCAAACTACGATCCACTTGTATGTTGTCAATTGCTTTATGAATTGCTGGTGTGAATGCATTCCAGGAGATGATGTTTAGTATATCCATGCTTGAGTCACAAATTCTTTTGATGCCATAAAGGAATGCCATGCCTGACCTATCACCGGTAGAAGTACATGTGGTGGCATAATCAAAATTTTTTACTTTGCAACATGTTGCTAATAATTTGTTTTTCAAACTAAATCGATATGTAAAAAATGCAGCTAGATAGCCTCATATCTGATGACGGTGTTAATAACTCACCTCGAACGTATCTAGGGACGCCTGGGTGGCTAAGTCAGTTAAGCATTCGACTCTTGATTTCGGCTCAGGTCATGATTTCAGGGTTGTGAGATTGAGCCCCAAATCGGGCTCTGAGCTGGGTGTAGAGCCTGCTCAAGATTCTCTCTCTTTCTCTCTCCCTCTGCCCCTCCTCCTGCGCTCTCTCTCAAAAAAATAATAAAATAAAATAAAATAAAATAAAATAAAATAAAATAAAATAAAACAAAACAAAATAAAACAAAACAAAACAAAACAATTACTTTATAAAATAAATAAATGTACCTAAATAGTAAGAGGAGTAACAAATGTCATGTCTTCCTGTCTGCATTAGCAAAATAAAGACCGCACTCAAGCACAATGGGCATAGATGCTGCAGAGACCCTGGATAAACACAGATACACACAGATATAAACTACATCTTAAATTGCCTAAATCAGCCACCATTCAACATAATGGCGATTGGCAAGGGGAACTGATGACAGAGTGTTTTCCCTCCCCAGTGCCACATTTTTTAAACTTACCTACAGTTAAAAAAGAAAAAAAAATCCTAGGACTCAGGCTGGCGTCAACTACCTTTTCTTCATTTCACATTGAGGATTTCCACTTTAGATTACACAGGGCTTGACAAATTGGACTAATTGCGCTCCTCTCAAATGGACAATCAATAGTTGTCAACCATTCACCAAGCCTACACTAGCACCATCTATTTTGGCGAGGCTCAGATCAAAATGCCCAGCTTAAGAGCCTTCAATTCCACCTCAAGACTATTTGCTGTACTTAAGCTTTTCAAAATGTACAACATCCATCATGTGACAGGTTGACTGAGGTGGGTAATAAAAACATCCCAGAGGATGGGGAAGCTTTTCTCTGTTTTGAGCACAGTCACGAGCTCAGGAAAAGCTTTTAAGTCTCACCATGTCATTTTCATGACTTACAATTTGAGGTTTTCAACAGTCAAACACAGGCAAGCATATGTCTGGGGATGGAGCACACACAAGTCTGGCCAAAAGCATCTTTTGATTTGTCATAGCATCGCAATCATTCTTTTGTGCAGCTGACAAACTCTTCTCAAATAGAAACGCTGCATCTTTTAATTGAGTTGGCAGTGGAGACACTCAAATTCCTTTTGTCATCTAAATCACTCTGTTTAGCTAGAACCTTTATTGCTACTTCAGAACATCTGGTCCAATTAAAGGATAGCTGTGTCTCCCCTCATTTGAATGGCAGAGGAAGGTTAATTTTAACAGGCCCCATAGGCAAAAATCTGTTCTTTGCTGGATTTGAGATTGCTTCATGTTCTAAAGACAGCCTTAAGAACGGATGGAAAACTATAGGGATTTGGATGATCCTTGCAGCTTATATACGCATGCAACTGCAAGGAGACTTACACCAAGACACGTGGTCAACATCCAGCAAACCATCGTGAGCTGTTAGACAAGTTGGGCTGTGAGTAAACAGAGGTTATGTGGGGTTGGAATACTCATTGGGAACATACATCCCCAAAGAAGGCCAGAAACATCCATCAGACCATAGAATGAAGACGAGAAAAATGAAGGGGAAGAGGAGTTTGCAGGGACAGGGAGATGTGACCAGCGCAGCTCATGGTAAGCCAGAGCACCAAGCGCACAGTTGAAGATAGACCCTCAGAAACAGGGGCAGCCCTGGTAGTGCAGCGGTTTAGTGTTATTTTAAAAACAGACCTTCAATTCTGCAGTTCGGGGTGTGATCCTGGAGACCCGGGATCGAGTCTTGCGTCGGGCTCCCTGCATGGAGCCTGCTTCTTCCCTCTGCCTGTGTCTCTCCCTCTCTCTCTATCGCTCATGAATTAGAAAACAAAACAAAAACAAAAAACAAAACAAAAAAAGACCCTCAGAAACAGATTCTTCCCTGTGAATCCTGCCAGATTCGGAGGAAGTCTGGCAACTGGGGGACTTGGAGAAATGTCTTCAGGCACAGACCCCTGTAGCTGCAGTATTAACTGCACATTGACCGCCGTTGACTGGAATTTGGGGGTCCTGGGGCAGGTATGTCACATTTCATGTGAATGTTGAGATTTGTCACACGCTATTTCCTGTCAAATAAGCATCAGTTCTGATAAGCCTGTGCAAAGGAAGTCAACAAAAAAGCTGGCAACAATTCCTGAGCCACATTTTGGGTATTGGGAAGGCATATGTGATAGAGAAGACAGTGTTCCATGAAAACCAGTTGCAGGGGTACATACGAAAGAGTACAATAACCTCGATGCTATGTATGTATATGTTGACAACTCCTAACCAGGTCACGGTAACTATACCCCCAAGATGAGTGTCCTCAGTACCAACACTGTTCTAATTGCTCTATGGTCAAGAGCTGAGAGCGTCGTGTAAGAACGCCTCTTAAACCACGTAGCGACTTAAAGCTTTGAAAGTACCTCCCAGTTATGATCTCATGCAGGCCTCCCAAAAACTGCTGATGTGTGCTCTGGAGAAATCATTATTCCCATTTCACAGCTAAAGCAACTGAGCCTCAGAGAATTTAAACATGTTACCAGAGTTTACCCAGATAGTTAATGGGGGAGTGAGGCATTGACACCACCGTAATTGCAGAGAACACAGCATTGCAAGCCAACACTTGAGCACCACTGGGGCCTCAGGAAATGCCGCCATGGGTGCCAGCACCCCTAATTTCACATTCTTCAAGTCCTACCTCTTGTCCACCCGTTGCCATTCTCAGAGCACATCAGCTATGTTGTTTTCTCCTAAATTGCTTTGATTCAGCATCGTGGTTCAGTATTAGATTTACGTCTCTCAAAAAGGTCACCTGGATTTGAACTAGTTACCCTGGCTCTGACAATGGCCTTGGCATTTGCTTGTCAGCCACGCATAAAACTATCATGGGTAAGAGGCAACTGCTCCTGTTCCACAAAACTTCTCCCATTAATTGGCAGGGCAAGATGATTGGGCTGGAAGCTTCGTGTTTATTATAAACCATTCAGCATTCAATTGTTTTTCTTTTGGGTTTTATTGATTTGATAAAACATCTCTTTTGGAAAAAAAATGTGGGGTGTTATTTTTGGCTGTTCACTCATAAATGGAGGCAAACAATGGCAGGATGACTTTGGAATATGATTTCTTATGGGTAGCACACAATCTTTACTGCCAAAAACCCAAAACGAGCCCTTTCAATTTTGTACGTGCTGCCAGCCTCCAAAATTCCTCTGATATTAGAAATACTAATCTCAGTTATGTGTTTCTATCGATGACTTTGGGACTCCTTTCATACCTCTGAAATATAAAGCTCTTGACTTCAACTGCAAAATTTGTCTTTAGTTTCACTCTTTGGATCCCATGAGATAGGGTTCTGAGCAAGGTTATTTAAAAACAAAATAAACTTTAGAGGGAACCAGCTGACTCCTAGGTAGGTATGTTTTGGAGGAGGGATTGTAGGGAATATTGGAATTTTTTTTAAAGATTTTATTTATTTATTCATGAGAGACACAGAGAGAGGCAGAAGGAGAAGCAGGCTCCATGCAGGGAACCCAATGTGGGACTTGATCCCTGGTCTCCAGGATGGCGCCCTGGGCTGAAGGCGGCGCTAACCCACTGAGCCACCAGGGCTGCCCAGGAATATTGGAATTATAGAGATGAGTCCGTCATCTACCTCGCTGTAAGAGGGGAGTTATCTTTCAGCTCGATGGTGAAGTTAAAAGTAACTCATCAAAAGTGTCTTGAGGACATTGTATGAACAAAGGACTAGCAGACCCAACACGGATCTCATCCTCACACAACTGAGAGCTTCAGAGCTCATATGATCACATAGGAAAGGTCTACATTTTCAAAATAATAAATAATTATTTCAAAATTATAAATAATATTTATTTCATTAAATAATCGATTTAATGTTATTTTAAGCAGCGGGTCAGTAACTCCTTCAAACCTGAGGGATGTAGGCGCTGCCTAAGATGGCGCCTGGTAGCCAGTGTGAGGCCTAAAAGTAACACTGAGAAACCAAAAGAAGAGACAGAGAAGGGGAGAGGAAACCAGCGGGGATGAGGGAAGAAGAGGGAAGGGAGAGAAAAGGACACTCAAGGGTGCAGATTAGAAGCAAAAGGGAGCATTCTGGAACATGTTCTCAACTGCCTGCAGGAGTCACTTCCTCAAAGTCCTTCAAGCCTTTGCAGGAATGTCGCCTTGTCATTGAAGCCTGCCAGCATGCCAGCTCCCCCGCTCCCCCACCACTGTTCAAGCCAGGATACCTGGGCTCTCTCCAAACTTGGCATCCCTGTCACTCTCACCCCCTTGCTCCTTGTTTGTTGTCCACAACGCTTATGGCTTTCTCACAGACGGCATGTTCTCCTCATTCTTTACATTCCCCCCCGCCCTTCTTTCTTTTTATTTTTTATTTATTTTATTTTTAATTTTTTTTCCTTCTTTCTTTTTAAAGATTTTATTTGTTTATTCATGAGAGACACACAGAGAGAGGCAGAGCCAGAGCCAGAGGGAGAAGCAGGCCCCATGCAGGGAGACCAATGAGGGACTCGATCCCAGGACCCCAGGGTAACGACCTGAGCTGAAGGCAGACACTCAACCACTGAGCCACCCAGGCGCCCCTTTATGTTTACTTTCTGTGACACGGGTCTCCCCACTAGAATGAGGGTGAGGATTTCTGTCTGTTTTTTTTTTTTTTTACTGTATATATTCCAGGTGCGTAGAACAAGGTCAGGCCGGAAGTGGCTACTCCATGAATTACCTGTTGCACATGTGAATGATTTCAAAAACATCAATATATGGCTCTAAGTGTAAATTGAAGAAAAAGCATTTGCCAACACACACGTGGGCTTTCCCCTGTACATGCTCACACAGAACCGCCAGAGAGGAAATAAGGTAGTGACAAGCTTGCTCTGACATCTGGAATCGCTGACAAAGGGTTACGTTAAGAAGCAGACTCCCCGGCTTGCATCACACCCTGGAATTCAATACCAGGAACACTCATTTTCTTCGAATAGCCCACAAAACTCTTAGCAAAGTATGACCTTGCCTTGATTTACACAGCAGTTGCGTTCCTGGAAGTTGCAGCATTTATTACATCCACGCAAAAGTGCTCAGTGTCCACGTGCAAAATGGAATTAGCTTGTAGATTCAGATGAGGAGATAATACAGGTGCAGTGGGATATTTGAAGCCAATAGTTTCTGGGGCGCCTGGGTGGCTCAGTGGTTGAGCGCCTGCCTTTGGCTCAGGGCGTGATCCCAGGGTCCTGGGATCGAGTTCTGCATGGGGCTCCCCGTGAGGGGCCTGCTTCTCCTGCCTGTGTCTCTCTGTCTCTCATGAATAAATAAATAAAATCCTTAAAAAGAAAAAAAGAAAAGTCAATATTTTCTTGTGGTTCCTGTCCACTAAAAGGCGAGTAGCACACCCTGCCAGCAGTGAGGAAACCAGAAAGACAACAACCGAGTTGTCAAATTTTTTAAAAAAATATTTTATTTATTTATTGACGAGAGACACAGAGAGAGAGGCAGAGACACAGGCCGAGGGAGAAGCAGGCTCCATGCAGAAGCCTGATGTGGGACTCGATCCTGGGACTCCAGGATCACACCCTGGGCTGAAGGCAGGTGCTAAACTGCTGAGCCACCCAGGGATCCCCACCAAGTCGTCAAATGTGCCGGAGCCCACCCTATGGGACATTACTCTTCCTTCATTGAGAGCCACTGACCTAAACCCTCCCCAGCAGAGTTCACTCCCAGAAACACAGTAAACAGTCCTTGACACTTCGGCAGAAGATACACAGAGTTGAGCACTTTGCCAGTCTGACCTGCCTTCAAAACAGCATAATGACAGCTGTGATTGCAAAACCAGTGCCTGCTCAAAAACATGTAATAAGCAACATTTTCATGAATTTAATCAATGTAGATAAGCAATCATAGGAATTTTGTTCCCAGTTTTACTTTTTTTTTTTTGCTTCCAAACACTATTTCTCCTGATCTGAATTAACCAGAAGAGTATCCTAAGCGACAACCTCACTTTATAAATAATTTGATTATTTAAAATCAGAGCCATCATTATAAATGCCCAGAAAAGGGTAATTTTTCTGAGGTAACGATTATATAGCAAGCCTGATATATTACACTCCCTATCTAAGAAAACAAAGAAAGAAAAATGTATACATATACACATCTCATCATGGGTAGAAATTCACTAAATGGTTTTTTTTTTGCATACAGTGAAAAAATTATGAGTTCTGAGCATTAGCATTGCAAATACATGTGCATTGTTTCCAATTTAGTTCTGAGGAGAACTACTTTGTCTGATGGACGCACTCCTCTCCACCCTCTCCACCCTCTCCTCCTGTCCCTGAAGAAAATTTCAAATTTGTTCTGCATTATCATTACCTAATGATGATCCGCTTCCCTCCTATTCTTGAGTTTTAAACCGCAGATTTCAGTGACACACAACATTGAGACATGAGCAATAAATCTGCAGTTATGAACAGCTTGCTTTTATGGAAATATGTCAAACTGAATATATTACAATGATAACTTTCACATCAGCTTGTCACAGCTTACTTTTTTTCATTTTCGGTGCTGACAAATACGCATTTAAATAAAATATCCCATGTGATATTTAATGTATTTTTATAAATATGGTAACTTCTACCGACAAGTTAAACTAAGCATTGCAGTGACCTCATAGACAAGAGTTATGCATTTTCCCTGTCTCTCTCTATTTTTTCTAATAGTGTTGAGCCCTGGGCACTGAACGAAGGATCAGTTGACTGGTCCCAGCGTCTCCAAGGGACTCCGTTCCCTCATCTATAAAACAGGTATCACTGGATGATCTCCAACATGTTCTACCTATTAGACTTCGAAATATCTATTAGTGACCTGTTCCAGAAGTCAGGGCATTTCAGGAAGTCAGTCTTTAGCTTAGAGTCCTCTTATTTGCAAGGACAAAAAAAAAAAAAAAAAAAGCCCAAATCTAAATATTAGTGGAATATTCCTTAGGGCTGAAAAATGTGTGGAATTACAATGCGTTTGATTGTTAGGTCAGAATAGATTTGGATTCTGTATGTCCATCTCCTTTATTCACCACCTCCTTGCCAGTTTCTCTGCCTCACTCTTCAGCAGCTGTTCTGCTTCAATACTGAGCTCTGCCCCTCGCAGGTCACAACGGATTGACCTTGCTTCGATTTCAGCATTTTTTTTTTCTTGGCAATTTCCAACATCTTTTTTTTTTTTTTTTTTAACCCAGCTGTAGGACAGAAGACTTGCAGAGTCATGGTGTTTGCAGATTTCTAATCCTCTGCTTTAGCCAGGGCCTAAGTCACACTTTAGGGATGACTTCTTTAGGGATTAGTTGATAGCGACGTTTAATGTTTTCTCAAAATGGATAGGTAATGATCACAGGTTGCAAAGACGACTTAAAAGACCAAGGGCAGTGAATTTGGGTATACAAATGCCTTTATTCTCCTCCCCCCATTAATCCATCCTCCTAATTGAGCAGGGGATAAGATTCTATCTCCACCCTTATTTCTCCAAGTATGGTCTTTGGGTGAACCATGCTGGTATGGCCTGGAAGATTATGAAAAATGCAGGATTGCAGGTTCCATCTCAGTTCTACTGAATCAAAATCTGCATTTTAGCCAGCTCTCAGGTGATTGGTATGTACATTAAAGTTTAAGAGCCTGAGGCCTATGGGGCACCTGGGTTGCTCAGTTGGTTAAGCATCTGCCTTTGGCTTAGGTCATAATCTCAGGGTCCTGAGATGGAGCCCCATGTCAGGCTCCCTGCTCACCGGGGAGCCTGCTTCCTCCTTTCCCTCTGTGGCTCCCTCCTGCTTGTGCTCTCTCTTTCAAATAAATTAATAAAATATTTTTAAAAAGAAGCTGAGGTCTAAAACAGGAATCTGACTAAAGCCCTTCAAAGACCAGTTGCTTTGAATGACATCCCAAACCTCTCCAATCCCCCTCTTTCCACCACAAGGCCACCCATGACCCCAGAGCAGGAACTTTCTCCTCCGATTTTCATTTCTTCACCCCGTCCCTTCATTTATTATAGGCTAAGCACATGCCTGGGCACATGAAGAATGCTCAGCAGCATCTTGTTTGATTGAACTGAGAACCCAATGGGGCAGCTGTAAGGTAAATGCATCTCCAAGTCTATTTGGATGGCATCTCTGACATGATAAACTTCCTACTGCTTCTTCAATTGGCACCCAGTAGGATAGGCACATGTTTCTTTTCACTTCTTTCCTTCCTGTGAAAATCAATAAATGGTGTGTGATATCTTTCCTAGAGAATAAATTAATTGAATATTGTTGCAGACTTTATTATGAAGTTAATACTTCAGTATTCCTCCCCCAAAGTAACATTAGCATGAACTAGGGTATCTATGGGAGACATCAAATTTTACTCAAAGAAAAGAGAAATCTAGGCTATTCTTGCTTGATCAAATAAGACAATATATACTCAATATATTCTCAGCTTTGTGGATTGAGCAATTGATTTTTTTCAAGATTTTATTTATTTACTTGAGAGAGAGGGAGAGAATGACCAAGGGGAGGGGCAGAGGGAGAGGGAGAAGCAGACTCCCCACTGAGCAGAGCGCCTGACTTGGGGCTCGATCTCAGGACCCCAGGATCATAACCTGAGCCGAAGGTAGATGCTAAACCTACTGAGCCACCCAGGTGCCCCTCAAGCAATTGATTTTATATATTGCAATACTTTTTTGCCTAAGACTTCATTGTATTATTGGCAAGTTATGATTCCAATCTTTGTCATTCAGTGATAAACCTCATTAAATGGTGGTAGATAGTATTTAATGTTTCCAATGATGCATCCTTACCTTTTGCCACATGACTTGCTGTGTCCACCTGCGGTAGGAGTATGCTTTCCTGTCCCACTGTCACCAGACTTGGTCATAAGACTTGCTCGCTTTGACCAGTGAAATGTGAGCCAAGGTGCTACATGCTACTTCAGAGCAGAAGCTCTAACAGGCATCTGGAACTTTTGCCAGGTCTCTTGCTTTTTCCTTAGACAAGAGAATGGCATGTCTCAGATGGTGTTTGCTCCTTGCAGCCTGATCCTGGAATGGAGAAACATGTGAAACAGTTAGCTTGATCCATACCCAACATGCAAAGAGAGGGAGAAAGAACTCCTTTTTTTTTTTTTTTTTTAAGTCTGTAAGATTTGAAGGTATTGATTTCCTAAGCAGGAAAGTAGAGAAAGCTAACACAACTTATTTTATAATCGCCATCCAATTTTATTCAATATGATGAATTTTTGATTGTGGCAGATAGTATGAAACGGCCACCTAGAATCACTTGGTCTTTACACCTTGGCGTAATGCCTTCCCCGCGAGTGTGCCCAGGACTTGTTATTTGCATCTAAGCAACCGAATATGGAAAATGTGATGAAGCGTCCCTCCCACGATTATGTTATACTGTATAAGATTTGCCATAGAGACTCCCTTTGCTGGTTGGCTGTAGTAGGCGACCAATCTGAGGAAACCCATGTATCCAAGAATGGTGGGTGACTTCTAGAAATGGCAAGCAGCCTCGAGTAGCTGAAGGTGGTCTCTAACTGTTAAGGAGCCTCCAGCCAACAGTCCATAACAAGCCAGGGCACTCAGTACTACAGATGGAAGGAAATCAGTTCTTCACCCAATGTAGGCATAGAATCTGAACCTCCCAATAAGAATGCTGCTGATCAGGGACACCTGGTGGCTCAGCGGTTGAGCATCTGCCTTTGGTTCAGGGTGTGACCCCGGAGTCCTGGGATCAAGTCCCACATCGGGCTCCCTGCAGGGAGCCTGCTTCTCCCTCTGCCTGTGTCTCTGCCCCTCTCTCTCTCTCATGAATAAATAAATAATCTTAAAAAAAAAAAGAATGCTGTTGATCTGACACCTTGATTGCAACCTTGTGAGATGCCCAAGCAGAAGAGCTAGCTAGCTAAGGCGCACCTGGACTCCTTGACCCTTAAAAATGGTGATATCATTAATGCATTTATTTAAGCCACTGATTTGGTGGCAATTTGTTATACAGCCATAGGAAATTAATGCACTAAATACAGAAGCAGTATTTGTTGAAAATTGGGAAAGGTTTAAGTAAGAAAATAACAATTCTGCTATTCTTTTTTTAAATTTTTTTTTCAATTCTGCTATTCTAAAAATACTTATTATTTTTATCATTTTAGTACAACTTCTCTAAGTCTTTCTTACACATGCTCTATATCTATTCTAGTCTATCTTACAAAGCGCATTTGCAAGTTCGCATCCTATTTTTCTCACTGACGATCATAGAATAAGCTTTCTAACCCTAGGAGGCGAGTTCCCTGAGAGTGGGCACTGGAGTAGTGCCTGACACATCATAGCACCTAAATGCAAAGTTGTTGGGGCACCTGAATGGTTCAGTTGGTTAAGCATCTGCCTTCGGCTCACGTCATGATCCCCGGACCCTGGGATGGAAGTCCGGCTTCCTGCTCAGCCAGAAGCCTGCTTCTCCCTCTCCCTCTGCCTACCACTCCCCCTGCTTGTGCTCTCTCCCTCTCTCTCTGTGTCGAATAAATAAATACAATCTTTTTAAAAAATGAATGCATATTTGTTGAATAAATGGATAAATGAATTGATGTTTAACATCTGTAATAGTTCTTCATAAACTTTCTTCTAGTGGTGGCATAAAATCCCATAAATAGAGTGATTATAATCTAACCTAATGTTCCTCTGTTTTAGATTTGTAGTTGACACTGACATACATGTATTTTAAAATTAGTCCATTATGCATACCTTCTTCTAACCCAAACATACCTTTGTCCTTTCTCCCTGCATTCCACCCAAAACAGGAGCATGCCACGCATAACCGGAAGGAGGAAAATGCAATGCTGAGACAGCATCCCCCACTGCTAATATATAAAAATAATAGACTGTCCCAGCTGGGGACACCTGAAAGTGAAGGTCACACAGCCAGTGAGCAGAGGAGTTCAGGTCCTTATTATTTTCCATCTAGACTATTTCAAAAGGTTCATAACGTGACTCTTGTTTCTTTTATACAATCCTGGCCTTATTGTTAGATTAATCTTCCTATTATACAGATGGACTCATGCCTATCTCTTTCCTGTAAAATCTGATGATGGATTCCCAGGGCCTATAACATAATGTCCAAACTCCTAAGAAGTCAGTCGTATAGGGCCCTCCCCAGTATCACCTCATCTATACTTTCAGCATTGTTATCCTAAGTTTGTTTTCCATTGTTTTTCCTTCCATATTTATTTACAATTTGCCAGTCTACCACTCTTGCATGTACAATATGTTAATGAATTCTTGTACTCTATACCCCTGTTATTGTTTCTTTGACCTGAGCTGTCTTTGCCATCATTCTCTATCAAAATGATCAATATCCTTCAAAACCAAGAATGTAATGCCACCTCCTGACATTTTCCCTGAAAATTCTAAGTCAGAATGAAGAATTCCCACTTCTGTAATTCCACCCTGCCTCTGTTTACAAGACAGATGATGAGGTCTTCCATTAGATGGATTTCTCCATGAAAGCAAACACTCGATTAAACAACGCAGAAAAAAACCCTACTTTCATGAAGCTGCCATTCCAGGAAGGGAAGAAAGACACAAACAACTAAACAAATAGTTCTGTGAAACATTCTGAGAAGATAAACAAAAGCTAGGTAAAGGGATAACGAGTACCTGGCATATGTGTGTGCATGTGTACATCTGTATCCATGTGCTATTTTATAGAGTGATCAAGGTAGGCATCTCTAATAATATGACTCTTGAGCAGAAACAAAAGGAATTAAGGGGGTGAGCCATGTGAATATCTAGAAGAACTTTCTTGATTTTTGAGTCTAGAGGTGAAATGATCTGACTGGTGTTATTACAGGATTATTTGGGCTATTTTGTTGAGAATAGATGATGGTAGAAGGTCAAGGGCAGAAGCAGGGGACCCATTACAGAAATCTGGGTAAGAGGTCATGGTTATTCACAGTAGGGAGGTAGTGGCATAAGTGTTAGGAAGTGGTTTCTGAATACCTTTTGAAGGTAGACACACTCAACTATAGGCTACCTGCTGGGATGTTAACTCCGTGAGAGCTGAGAAATTCATCCTTTTTCATAGGGCCCTATCTCCAGTCAGTGAAACAATGCCTGGCACTTAGTAAATACTCAATAAATATATGTTCATTGGATGAGGAGCCTAAATGATATCCTCGTAGATTAAATATGAATTGTGTGTGAATGTGAAGAGTAGACTAGAACTCCTGTTATTAATGAGAGAAAGCTGCCATTTACAGAAACTGAAGTTATTGTATGCCTTGGTGGGGAGGTGTTGGAAATTAGGATTTCTGCCTTATACATGTTCAGTCTGAAGTGCCTGTTAGAAATTAAAATGGAGTATCAAGTAGACAGATATGTTTTAGGGGAGAGGTCTGTACTGAAGGTGTGTATCAAAGACTTGTTCGCAGCATACAGATGACATTTAAGACAGGAAATTGGATTAGTTCATGTAGGGATTGAATACAAATTAAAAAAAAAGAAAGAAATTTGAGGACTGAGCTCTGGCTTCCCAATATCAAGAGGTTGGGGAGAAGAGAATCCAGAAATGGTGACAGAAGGTGCAGGCAGTGAGGTAGGAAGGGAACCATGAGAGGGGTCCTGAGAACCAAATAAAGAAATTATAAGAATGAAGAGAAAGTGGGATGAAGCAGAGAAATGGGGATAAACATACTAAGATTTATTTTTTTTAATTTTTATTATTATTATTTTATTTGAGAGAGAGTAGGGGGCAGAAGGAAAGGGGAGAGAGAGAGAGAGAGAGAGAAAGAGACTCTTAAGCAAACTCTGCTTAGCGCAGAGCCCAATGTGAGATAATAGCCCTGAGATCATGACCTGAGCCAAGAGTTGGATGCTTAATCAACTGAGCCACTCAGACACCCCTAAGATTTATTTTATAAGTTTACTGTAAGGCTCCAATTTGAAAATGCTTGGTTAAATCTGAAGTATTAATTAGTAATATCTTCTTTTATTTTTAATTATATGGAGCAATTCTCAAAATCAATCTACGTGGATATCAAACGTTTTACTGATAATTAGACATCATGCTGTTATTTCCAAATTAGCTCAAAATAAAGTTCGCTTGGTCCTTTACTTATCAAACTATTGTGGTTTTCTGTATAAATATTTGCCTCCTCAACCAGACTGTGTCTCCTTCCAAGGAGGAACTATTTGATTCATGTACATTCCTACAGCCTTGTACAAGACTAGGGAGAGAATAAATCTGCAAAAATGACGTATTGGATAAATAACTGAATGATGAAAAGAATATTAATATGAATATAAAAGAACTGTAAGAGAATAAAGGTTTGGTAGGCACTTTACTATTTTTTCTGAGTTATAAAGTAAGCTGCTTTCCTGTGTTGGTTGGACATGCCTGTTGGCATCTTAGACAGCCTGCCAATACAACCAAGTTAGGCTTGCGAGGTTTCTATTTGTAATAATCTCAGATGCACATGCAATCAATAGTGCCACCCCAAATCAATGAATCCTGCCACAACAAAAATTACTCTGCCCTTTCCTTGTATAACACAAGGCAAGTTCAAATAACCTTTAAGGAAATATGCTATTACATCAAGAAATAATGTCAAACTTCTCCCCGAAACAAACATAATACAGTTGCCACTGCCATCACCACCTGCCTCTCTTCAAGGGCGTACACACTAGGAAAAATGGAGCAGAATATAGCCTGTGATTAGGATCCTATTGCTACAGTGACTTCTGCTGTTCCCCACATCTCTTACATATGGAATCTATTCACTGGCGCTAAAAGAAATAGAACCCAATAAACCACCGAAGCATACGTTTCACGAGAAAGCGAGAACTCGGTGGACAGTAATTATCAGGAATAATTTGAGACACTTTTATTGCTTTTATATTAAATGACGGATACCAACCGAAGCATCCTTAACCTCTCTCTTGGCTCACCGCTCAATGGTAAATAGCTGCTTCATCTGCCGTAAATGCCTATAAATTAATTTAGCCCTTATCCTACTGGGCAAATTCCATATTCTTTGTCTGCGAGTGCAAGGAAAGCAGCTAGTTCCTTTCCAACTGAGAGAGAAAAACTGATCATTGTACTGTAGGTGTCATTTTCAGAAAGACTCAGAACCCTAACCACTTGTCCCTCGTTGGCCGATTGAGCCTCAGTGATCTACCCTAGGGGGGAGAAACAGCAGCAGAAAATCCATATTTTCTCTTAAGCTTTGGAAATGCTCTCTGTGATCGTGGCAGCAGATATCACTTCACAATTCTGTTTTGTTTATGCTCCTTTTCAAATGTCTTTGTGTCTCCTGAGTGTGCCAGCTGGGAAGGCCAATGGACTCAATTGCAGAAAGGATTGAAAAGGAGCCCAATTTGCCTCCAGAAAGAGGGGAAGGGGGGAGTGTTTAGGAGGAAACTCGAAGAAAAATGGCCTGGGAGTCTATAATTGGTGAACTGGGGGGATGGCAATGCCGATGTGCCAGGGCAGATTATTATATTATATCATTGAACACACTCTGACTCTGTTACCCAATAACAGAGGCTCGGAAAAGTTCACTGACTTGAATAATGCCACATGACTTGAAAGTGACTGAGCATAGATTCCAGCCTAGGTCTGATCAATTCCCAAACACCAGGATATATGCTGAATCCACAATTACTGCATCACTAGAAGAAATATTTGTCAAGGAAGCAGGTCTTTGTGTAACAAAAGGGCCCTCCTGGTTCTTCTGGTCCAAAGTCACAAAAAGTAACATTGATGACCAACCGAGAAAGCATCCTAATTCTCTAATAGCCTAGCAGACTTTATAGAAGCCAATGATCTCTAATTCAGCAAACAATTTATCTGTGTCCTGTGCCTCAAATAAGTAAATCAGGCTTGTGCATCTGAAATAAAAAAAAGATGAAATTCATTAATAATATCATTATCAATCATAATATTTTTCTGATGCTTTTATTTTTATTAAGACTGAAAACACATCTTGGCCCATTTCAAGCTATAGTTATTTTCTGAAAGTATCTCATTGATGGACAGCAGTTCTCCTTGTTTCAAAGTCTGTTTGATTTTGAACTTGAAGAGAACAGTAAGAGACAATTCACTTCCAGAGAATGTTCTGTTCCAACTAATTCCAAGCATAATTTTAGCAAAGCAATAAAATCATATGAGTTTTTTCCAGCCTCAAGTACAATTAGAGGCACTATTTTAAAAAGGCTTTAATTCTTCTTTGGAAAATACTGGCTCCAATTTTTTTTTTTTTCTAAATCAACAAACAAAGCTTTGCAATTGTTACTTGTTCAAAGTGTAGTAATATAAATAGCAACACTGCTTTGGTTAAATGTTTCCTAATCATCTTGCTTTGTGCAATTAAAAAAAAAGAACACACATACTTACACCCTCACCCATTACAATAATTTAATCTGTTGTGAAAAAGGTGTATCAGTTTAGAGACAAAACACCTATTTCTTTAAAAAAAAAATAAATGAGAATAAAGATAACTGAAGGAAGAAGAAGAAAGGGCTTTAGCGAAGGCCCTGATCAACCTGGAAGAGTTAGAAAATCTGGTAGGTATGCAGCTATGGATATGGAGGAGAAAGAGGTAATTTAAAACTAGTCTCAGACTTCTTTTACTTGAAGAAAGCACAATCCTGGTTTGAAAACAAACGTGATATTTGGCCCAAAAGAAACTATGTAAGAACCGAAAGGCAGAGATATCATTTGTCCATGGGAGGTGGAAAGAATTGAGGACATTGAAACTTCGGAGTTGGTAAACAGTCACAATACATTCAATATTCGAAATTCAATGATTAGAATTGAGCAATTCAATAAACAGCTTACAACTTTATGCGATCCAGTGGAGTGCCGAGAAACACAAATCTCTCACAAAAAAAGCCTCAATATGTAGCATTTACTGATTTCCATGGTGAGAATACTCCCACCCACGGCCTACTTCAAGCTACTGACATGATACCATTGAAAACAGAGCTGGAGAAAGATGCACACACAGTTGTCTCCCCTTATTCACGGGGAGATTGGTTCCAAGACTCCCCTCACCCCCAGTGGATGCCTGAGACGGCACATAGGGCTGAGCCCTATATAGACTATGGTTTTTCCTATACATATATACCTATGATAAAGTTTAATTTATAAATTAGGCACAGGGAGAGATGAACAACAGTAACTAATAATAAAATAGAGTGATTAAAACAGCTTACTGTAATAAAAGTTACAAATATCTTATTGTTCTGTACTCATACCTTCTCGTGATGATGTGAGATGATGAAATGCCAATGGGATGAGATGCAGTGATGTGAACGATGTAGGCGTTGGGACGCAGCGTCAGGCCACTGTTGGCCTTCTGATGCATGAGGAAACAGAGAGGGAGGAAAGCAAAACTGTGGGTAAGGGGGAAACACTGTAGTCAACTTTCCATAACTCCTAAGAGCCAACACCAGCACACCCTTATATTACACCCGTGTAACACTCACTTTCTCCCTATCTGGAATAAATAAATAAAATCTTTTTTAAAAGAGAGATTTACCCAGCCATTGTACGTACCAGTAGTCAACACTCTCTATATTGTTGAGTTTTCTATATTGTGGAGTATTATTTCATTATTTGAATACACAACAATTTGTTCATCCCTTTTCCTGTTGATAGACATTTGTGGGTTTTTTCTAAACTTTGTTTTCAATTTTGGAATATTATGAATAAAGCTTCGATAAATCACACTTATAAAAGTCTCCTTGTGGACAGATATCTTCATGAAGAATTCCAGGATCATGTATAAAAGCGCACGTTTAACTTTATAAGAAAATACCAGTTTCCCAAGCGACATTCTGCATTCCCACCAGCAATGTATGAAACATGTGGATGCTTCACATCCTTGCCAACATTCAGAGTTGTCAGTCTTTTTTAATTTTAGCCATTCTAGTGGGTGTGAAGTGGTATCTCATTACATTTTGAATTTGCATTCCCTGATGACTAATGATGTTGAGCAACTTTTCATGAACTTATTGCCAATTTATATATCATTTTTAGTGAAGTGTGTCTTCAAATATTCTTTTTTCAATATGGAGTTGTGTGGCTTTTCTTATTTACTTGAAGAATACTTTATATATTATAGTTGTGAATACTTTATTAGTTATATATATTAAAAACGTCTCCTCCCACTCTGCAGGTTAACTTTTCTTTTTTATAATTATGACTTTTGATAAACAGAAGTCTCTTAATTTAATGGAGTTCATTTTATTATTACTTTTTCTTTTTATGGAAAGTGTTGATGTATTCTAGAAATCTTTGCCTAACTCAGGAAGATGTTTCCCTACATACTTTGCCACAAACTGTAGTTTTAGTTTTTATAATTAAGTCCATGATTAACCTCTAATTAATTTGTGTCTAAGGTGAAATGTAAAGTTTCAAGGTCCTCCCACCCACACACATGAATATCTAGTTTCTCTGGCACCATCTGCTGAAAAACTTTTCTAACCAAAGTGCCTACAAAATTTTGACAAAATGAATTCACCCTATGTATAAGACTATCTTTTCATACCCTATTCTGTCCTTTAGTCTTGTTTTATATCCTTAGGACAATGCCATCCTGTCTTAATTACTGTGGCTTTATGGTAAGTATGGAAATCAGGACTGTGAATTTTCAAACTTTCTTCTGAAAATTGTTCTCATTACTCTAGGTCCATTGTATTTCTACATACATTTAAAAATCATTTTTCTAATTTGAACCAAAATCTTGCTGGGCTTCTGATTAAGATGGTGAGAGATATACAGATCGATGTGAAAATACCTGGCATCTTAACAATATTGAAACTTCTAAATCTTGAACGGTGTTTGAATCTCCCTTTATTTGATTCTTCTCTTTCTCAGCAATGGTTCGTAGTTTTCAAGCTAGGGTCTTTGATGCATTCTACTAGGTGAGTCCTAAATACATTATCTTTTCTCATTTGGTACTATTGTAATTGCTAGTTGTTGTTTTTCAACTGTTTTCTGCAAAAATAAAAAATATGAATGTTTGTGCATTGAACTCATATCCTGCAAATGTAATATATTCCACTATCCATTTTAATTTTTTGTAGATTTCATAGGATTTTAATGCAATCAATAATTTAATCTATGAACAGAGACGATTTTATTTCTTTCTTTTCAATCTGAACTCCTGAACATTCTGTTTCTTGTTATATTGCACTGAATGGAATATCCAGGAAAATGTTGAATAATGGTGAGAGTAGACATGTTTGTCGTGTCCTTGATATCAAGAGGAAAGCATTAAACATTAGCCATTAAGTATGAAGTTAGCGCTAGAATTTCTGTAAGTGCCTTTTATCAGGAAAAAGAAGTCCCCTTATGTTCATAATTTGTTGAGTTTTTATTGCAGATTGTTGTTGAATTTTTTCAAATATTTTTTCTCTATCTTTTGAGATAATATTATTTGTCTCCTTTGTTCTGTTAATGTGGGCAACTACAATGATTGCTCTTCCAATATTGAACCAAAATTGTATTCATGAGACAAATCCCACTTAGACATGAAAAATTATCATTTTAAGTTTGTTAGTATTTTATTAAGGATTTTTGCATCCATGTTCATGAAAGATAGTGGTCTGTAATATTTTTTTCCTGACATGTCTATCAGTTTTGGGTACTAGGATAATATTGTCTTCATAAAACAAGTTGAGACGTATTCACTATTCTGTCTTCAGAAATATTTTGTGTAAAACTGAAAATATTTCTATTTTCTGTGTCTCATAATGTTCACCATTAAAACCGTCTTGACCTGGAGTTATTTTTTTCTGAGAAGAGTTTTAATCATGAATTCAATCTCTCTATTAGATACAGAATTATCAGAATTTCTCTTTCATCTTGAGCCAGTTCTGGCAAATCGTGTTTTCCAAGGACTTTTGTTCATTTCACATTATTGCTAAATTTATTGCTGTAAAGTTGTGCATAAAATCCCCTTACCATTATTTTGAAGTATATAGAATTGATAGTGATGCTCCCTCCTTCATTCTTGATATTTGTAATTAGTGTTTTCTCTCTACCATCTTTGGCCAATATTGCTAGGGGGTTAAATATTTTGTTGATTTTTTCAAAGAGCCAAGTGTGCATTTACTTTATCTACTTTTGGTTTTCTATTTCATTGATTTATGCTTAATGATTTACTTCTTTCTATATACTTTGGTTTGGACTTGCTGTTCTTTCTCTACTTTCTTAACATGAAAGTTTAAATCAATGATTTTGGTCTTTCCCTATTCTAGTATAAGCATTTAATGCAGTGGTTTTCAACTGGATGATGACTTTGCCCCTGAGGGACATTTGGCAATGTCTAGAGACATTGTTCTGTTGCTACACCTGGAGGTTTCTCTATCAAGTTAGCAGAGAGAAGCTCTTGCTTGCTCCAGGCTGCTAAGATGGACTCTTCTGTAATATAATCATGAGATTGGTATTCTTTCACCTTTACCAGATTATATTGATTAGAATCAATTCGTTAGTCCTACCCACAGGCAAGTGGAGGACATTATAAATGGCTTTGCCACCAGTAGGTGAGAATCATGAGGAGCTACCCTATGGTCTGTCTGGTACAGTTGGCATTCAATCTACCAATTTACTATTTGTTTTCCATTTCCCGTGTGTGTGTGTGTGTGTGTGTGTGTGTGGCTGTGTGTGTGTGTATTCCTGTGTCCCTATGTTTATATGCATCTATATGTTTAACCAGGCCCAATGCTATTCCCATCTGATGCCATATGCCTTCTTTCTGAAGAAGATTCTTCAATATTTCTTGTTGTACAGGTCTTCTGGTGATGAATTTGTTCAACTTTTAGTATTCGTGACCCTCATTTTCCAAAGCTATTTTCACTGGATATAGAATTGTGGGTTGGATTTTGTTTTCTCTCAGCTCTTTAAACACTTGCAATTTTCTTAAGACCTCTATTATTTCTGATAAGAATGCAGCTGATATTCACACCATTGTTCCCCTGTATGTAATTTGCCATTTTTTTTTCTGGCTGCTTTGAAAATCTACTTATCATTCATGTTACACAGTTTAACAAAGATGTGCCTAAGTGTAGTTTTCTTTGTATTTATCCAGCTTGTGTTCACTGAATTTCTTACATATGTAGTTTGATGTTTATCAACCAATATAGGAAAGTTTCATCCATTAATTTTTTTCACACATTTTCCCCCCAACCTAGTCTCTCTCTTCTCTCTCTCCCTATACATATGTTAGATGATTATCTCACAAATCACTGAAGTTCTCTTTGTTTTTCATTTTTTCTCTGTTCTTCAGATTCTTATTTTTTATTGATTTCTCTCCTTTCCACAGACCCTTTCTTCTGCCGTCTTCATTCCACTGTTAAGTCTATGCGGTGCTTCATTTTTATTTAAAGTATTCAACTTTTTAGTTCTTGAATTTCCCTTTATTCTTTTTTTATAGTTCTCATTTCCCTGCTGAGATTCTCCATGCATTTTCTTATTACACCCATCTTTTCCTTTAAGCACTTGAGCATATTTATAATAGGTGTTTTATTTTCTTTGAAGTTTTTTTTTTTTTTACATTCCAGTTAGGTAACATACTGTGTTATATTAGTTTCAGGTGTACACTATAGTGATTCAACACTTCCATACAACACCCAGTGCTCATCACAAGTTCACTCTTTCATCCTTATCACCTATTTTAACCCATCCCTGCACCCACCTTCCCTCCGATAACCATTAGCTTGTTCTCTATAGTTAAGAGTCTGTTTCTTGCTATGCCTCTCTCTCTTTTTTTCCCTGTGCTCATTTGTTTTGTTTCTTCAATTCCACATGAGTGAAATCATATGGTATTTCTCTTTCTCTGACTGACTTATTTCACTTAGCATAATACTCTCTAGCTTCATCCACATTGTTGAAAATGGTAAGATTTCATTCTTTTTTATGGCTGAGTAATATTCCCTCCCTCTACACACACACACACACACACACACACACACATATACATCACATCTTCTTTATCCATTCATCAGTTAATGGTCAAAGGACACTTGGGCTGTTTCCATAATTTGGTTATTGTAGATAATGCTGTCATAAATATTCAGGTGCATGTATTCTTTTGAATTAGTCTTCAATTTGTCTCTTTTTTTCCCTTTACTCATTTGTTTTGATTCTTAAATTCTACATGAGTGAAGTCATATGGTATTTGTCTTTCTCTGGTTTATTTCACTTAGCATTATACTCTTTAGCTCTATCCATGTCATTGCAAATGGCAAGGTTTCATTCTTTTTTGATGGCTGAGTAATATATATATATATATATATATATATATATATAAAATATCTTCTTTATTCATTCATCTATTGATGGGACACCTGGGCTGCTTCCACATCTTGGCTATTGTAAATGATGCTGCCATAAACATAAGGGTGCACGTATTCCTTTGAATTGGTGTTTTTGTATTCTTTGGGTAAATACCCAAAAGTATGATTACTGGATCAGAGTAGTAGTTCTATTTTTAACTTTTGAGGACCCTCCATATGTTTTCCACAGTGGCTGCACCAGTTTGCATTCCTACCAACAGTGCAAGAGGGTTCCTTTTTCTGCACATCCTCACCAACACCTGTTGTTTTTTGTGTTATTGATTGTAGCCATTCTGATAGGTCATTGTGGTTTTGATTTGCATTTCCCTGATGATCAGTGATGTTGACCATACTTTCATGTGTCTGTTGGCCATCTGAATGTCATGTTTTCTTTGAAAAATGTCTAGTTATGTCCTCTGCCCATTCTTTAATTGGATTATTTGTTTTTTGAGTGTTGGATTTTATAGGTTTTCTATATATTTTGGACACTAACCCTTTATCAGATATGTCATTTGCAGATATCTTCTCCCATTCTGTAGGTTGCTTTTTAGTTTTATTGGTTGTTTCCTTTGCTGTGCAGAAGCTTTTTACTTTGATGTAGTCTCAATAGTTTATTTTTACTGTTTCCCTTGCTTCAGGAGACCTATCTACTAAGAAGTTGCTATAGCTGATGCCAGAGAGGTTATTGCCTATGTTCTCCTCTAGGATTGTTATGGTTTCAGGTCTCACATTTAGGTCTTTCATCCATTTTGAATTTATTTTTGTGTTTGGTGTAAGAAAGAGCTCCAATTTCATTCTTTTGCATGTCGCTGTCCAATTTTCCCACCACCATTTTTGAAGAGATTGTCTTTCCCCATTGGATATTCTTTCCTGTATTGTAGATTAATTGACCATCTAGTTATAGTTTTTTTTTTTCTGGGCTTTCTATTCTGTTCTATTGATCTGTGTGTCTGCTTTTGTGCAATACAACACTGTTTTGATCACCACAGATTTGTAGTATAACTTGAAGTCCAGAATTGTGATGCCTCTAGCTTTGCTTTTCTTTTTCAAGGTTACTTTGGCTATTTGGAGTCTTTTGTTGTTCCATACAGTTTTGAGGATTGTTTGTTCTAGTTCTGTGAAAAATGTTGTTAATCTTTTTCTATCTGGTCTGGCTGACTCTAAAGCACATGCCTGAAATTAGTGTCTTGTTTCCCAACATTTAGGTGCTGATGTGTCAGGAGCCAATTCTAGGTAATTGTATGGTAGCCTTTTATAGAGGATGAAATGTGCAAATATCATCAAAGTTAAGATTTATTAAGCAAAAAAATTACTATGAAAATCTAAGCAACTCAATGCTGCATTTTGCCAATTTTTAAGTGTACTTGGTTGTATTAACTTGAATAATATTTCAATTGATTTAGCATAGTAATAAAGTCTTAGGATTAATATAATTTTTCATCAAAAGTAGCTTCTTAATGCAACTGTAGTAGAAAGTAGACAAAGAGGGGAAGAGAGTTTTTGGGAGGAGGGTAGAGAGAATTCTCACCTTATGGTTCTGAGCAGTAAGAATAACCTAGGGCGCGAATGCTCAGCACAACTGACCACTTTCTGTTGAATTCTACATGTAGGTGAATGTGATGATGACTTAAATCAGAATGTATAGAGTTTAAATTTATATTTGCAAAAAAATTAAAAAAATAAATTTATATTTGCAAATGATTTCATTTTTCAAAATGTGGGTTAGTTAGCATATGAAGCAAGCTGTTTTTATAATCAGCCTGCTCAATTTATATTTTTAGTAACCAAGAATACTAAAAGAAAATAGAGGAAGCCTAAATGGCTTATCCAGGGGATAAAATCAAATCGCCCATGAAGATTACAACTGAGCAATTCTAAAAGGAACAGTTCCTTTAAGAAAAAGCAGGCATTATTTGGAAAAATATGAGGAGCAGCAAAAAATGAATGTACCCGGACTTCCAGTTTCAGTTCTGACATGTAAAGTGTTTGAAAGTTGTCACTCCTGTTATTAGAGTGAGAAAAAGCTGGATAAACATAAAATCAATGACTTTCAGAGAAAAACCAGAGAATTGCGGTCTCAAGACAAGATGTCACTGTGAAGTTTAGAAAGACAGGAATATCCAGAGAGAGACAGGACCCAAGATTTCCTTGCCTGGAGAAAAAGCCACTGAAATCCATAAGCTGTAAACACCATTAAAATGGTAATTTTGAAAAATTGCTGGAAGTTGAGTATGGACTGGAATGAGAGTGAGAAATTTCCAGGGGCCACCATGTTAGGGGGTACTCTTATGCTTCATGGGCTTTTGCTACAGGAGCTCCACCAATTTCTCATAATAAGGATCTGAGAAAGAGCCCCCCCTTTTGGCTCTGACTTGAAGAGAAGAAGAGAAATTACTGTGGCATATGTCCATAGTCTTTTCCATAACAAAAGACACCGCTCCAGGAAAAATCACTTCGCCAGAGCTTCATCCTAGAAGATAATTCCTCTCACCCCAGCATCTTCCAATCTTCCTGCCTCACCTAAGGGAGCGAAGAAACACTGTAAGATGGGTCAAAATTTTAAGGAAATAACTGAGGAGAAAGAAGCTATTCATCCAGATAAATACTTGTAAATGTCACAGCCCAGAGACACAGGCCACTCGTCACTGGGGGCTCCAGTGTAACAGCACGAGATGGCAGCTGAAAGAGCTGCAAGATACAGACTCTCTCTGAGGAGGAGTAGTTAGGGAAGCCTGAAGTCAAGAGGAGAGATCAAAACGAGCACACTGGAGGACACTAAAGTCTCCGCCAGTCATCACTCTAGCAGACATTAAACGTAGGCTAATTCCTAGCTTGACATATCTAAAACTTCACACTGAAGGCCCATTTCAGTCCCTATTGTACAATGTATCACATTCAACATTTAACTGAAGCTTGCAATGCATGCCTAAAAGAAAATAATAATAATAAAAACACAGTCTGAAAGGAACAAAACAAGCATCAGAGCCAGATGTGGCACAAATTTTGTTATCAGATGGTGAATTTTCAACGACTATGATTAATATATGAAGGCCTCTAATGAAAAAGGAGGACAACGTGCAAGAACAGATGGTTAATGCAAGCAGAGAAATGGAAACTCTAAGATAGAATCAAAAAGAAATACTAGAAACCAAAAACAAAACAAACAAACAAACAAAAAACCTGTAATAAGAATAGGAAATGCCTCTGGTGGGCTCAGCAGTAGACCTGACATGGTAAAGGAAAGAAGTAGAGAGTGCAAAGCAGAAAAAAAGAACAACAAAACAGAACAGAACATCCAAGAATTGTGGATCATTCCAAAAGGCGTAAGATATATATAAATGGATACCAGACAGGGAATAAAGAGAATAAGACAGAAAAAAATATTTGAAGTAAAACTGGACGAAAATTTTATAAAATTAATTACAGGCACTAATCCACAGATCTAGGAAGCTCAGATCAGTCAGGAAAAATGCAAAACAAATAAGCAAATAATTTTTTAAAAACTACAGCTAGCCAAAAAGCAAATAGTGTTTAAAAAACTACAGCTAGCCATATCACATTTGAATTAGAGAAAACCAAAAGACAAAGAAAAAATACTGAGAGAAAATATTGGCAGAAATAATCCAGTACCATTTTGGAAGGATAATACTATTACGAACCATGCATGTTTCCTCCGAACATCCATCTATATGGGAAGCTTCAATGTTAGGAAATTTATATACACAATTTACTATACTAATTTGGAAAATTTATATACATAATTTACTATACTAATAAGTCAAAGAAGGGAAAACAAATAGCAACATCAGGCACTTAATAAAATTTGGAAAACATGTTTATACAAGGTCTTAATAAAATCGGAATCAATGGATACTTTGCTAGAGGAATGATAGTTTTTTTAAAAAACTATATAATGCAAATCAGAACACTACTCCCATTTGTGGTGGAAGAGAAATACCAGAATAATGGCTCTTAAAACTTAATGTTTATAAGAGTCAGCTGAAAAGCTTAATGAAAGAAAGATTTTAGGTCACATTCCTGGTATTTGAGGGTGTATGTACAGAGGGGACATCCAGGAATCTGCATTTTTTTGAACTCCAGGTATACTGATATAGATGGTCTATGGATTGCACTTGGAGGCTCTATGTTGGATGCATTGATTTAATCACTAAGAGAAGGAATATTGTTTGTGATAAAAAGGATGATCTCTGAAATCAAATTGTCTTGTTAAAATTCTTAGAAGATTGTTCTGAGGACTGACTAAACTAACCCAGTAAAGCACTTAGAATAATTTCTTGGAGAGGCACCTGGCTGGTGCAGTTGGTTAAGCATCTGACTTTTGGTTTCAGCTCAGGTTGTGATCTCAGAGTCATGATCTCAGGATGGTAAGATGAAGCCCCACGTCAGGCTCCATGCTCAGCATGGATTCTGCTTAACTTTCTTTATCTCCCTTTGCTCCTCCCCCTCCACTTCTCTCTCCCTTAAATAACTAAATAAATCTTTTTTTTTTTTTTTTTTTTTTAAAGAGGGGCACCTGGGTGGCTCAGTCGGTTACGTGTCTGCCTTCAGCTCAGGTTATGATCTCAGGCCCTGGGATGGAGCCCTTGAGATGGGCTGCCTGTTTAATGGGAGTTTGCTTTTCCCTCTCTCTCTGGCCCTCTGCTCCTCCTGCTCATGAACATGCACACGCACACTTTCTCTCTCAAATAAATAAATAAAATCTTTTTTTTTTTAAAAAAAAACAATAGTGCCTTGCAAAAAAAAGTTGTTGTCTGTGATGTCTCTAGCACCACTGTCATTTAACATTGCCCTGAAAGAACCAGAAAATGTAGTTATGTAAGTCAATGAAATAAAAAGAATAAATGTTGGAAAGGATGACACAGTGTCAGCATAAGCATTATTTGAATATCATACAATGTTGCAGCTGAAAAACTCAAAATAAACAACAGGAAAGTCATTAGAAATAATTTTAGTGTGTGACTAATTATAAAGCTAATATACATAAATAGATGCTTTACCTACAAACAATAGTCAGAAAGTAAGAGGACACAATACACCATTTACAATAGCAGTAAGAGAACAAAACAACTAGACATTAACTTTACAAGAAATGTGCAAGATTATTTCAGAGAAAACTTTAAAACTCTAATGAGAGACATAAGCCATACTTAAATAAATGGAAAGATAAATCTTGTCCATGGTTAGGAAGACTCCATACATTATATGGTCCCATTCATTTGGGGAATATAAATAATAGTGAAAGGGAATAGAAGGGAAGGGAGAAGAAATGGGTAGGAAATATCAGAAAGGGAGACAGAACATGAAGACTCCTAACTCTGGGAAAAGAACTAGGGGTGGTGGAAGGAGAGGAGGGCAGGGGGTGGGGGTGACTGGGTGGTGGGCACTCAGGGGGGCACTTGACGGGATGAGCACTGGGTGTTATTCTGTATGTTGGCAAATTGAACACCAATAAAAAATAAATTTACTATTAAAAGAAAAAGGAAGACTCCATATTGTAAGGCTGTCAATATTTTAATGCAATCTCATCCTAATCAAAATGACAATGTGACTTTTTTTTTTTTTGATTTTGCAAACTGATTGTAAGACGTGGGCATACAGATGGGGTGGGGATGGGGAAAACAAACTGAAATGGGTACGGAAGCAAAGAGCTAGTCATAGTGGAAGTTACATTTAATAAGTTAGAGTGGATGGAGCAATATCCTAATCATGTCAAGTAGATCAAGTTTAGGATAATAGAGAACCAAAAATAGAATCCCAAATGTGTATGAACTTATCATAAAAGTGGAGTGTGCACTGCACACACATACACTGTGCATTCAGAGTCTATTTGGACTCCTCAAGATATAGACTTTGGTCAGAGCTATGCTTATCTCCTGATTCTTATAAGCTCTAATAACTACCAAACTAGAATTGTGTTCTAGGTACCCAGAAACTAGAATCAGCTGCAGGCCAGCTGCAACATTATATGATGTTCCAAGCATGTCCGTTCGTGCTTGAAATTTCTGATTGCCACCTTTTCCCAGTGCTCTGTTACCCCAATAAATAGCTCTAAGCATTCTTTGGGGGAAGGCTCTCAGGAGAAAGCTCACAATACATTTGTGTGTTTCCTTAGAGATGCCGGGTTATTCCTTCATTCATGGGACTCTGGATCTACAAAATAACTCAGTTTTGGGAACACAGTTCCCACCCCTCCCGCGTCTGCTCAAGTTTGGCCTCTGTTGACAAGATCCAGTTGTACAAATCAGTTAGCTTTTAAGTAAGGCATGTGTTGATTTTGTTCTCTGGAACCCCATGACTAATGAACCACAGGCAGAAACCTCTGTAAGTCAGGCCACATCTGGTGATGGTTCCCACAGGGGTCCTGCTGCTTATTATCATATCCATCCTGCTCCGTCTCTGACAGTTTACTGATATCATCTGGGCCCGGCACCTTGGCTCCTTCCATCCCCGTTGCAATCATGGCACTCCTTTCAAACATACTCCCTCTTCCTAGCAGTCCTAGGGAGCTTGCCTAGTGCTAAAGAACAAAATCTCAGCTGAGTAAAATTTGAAGATCTAATTGGCTTGATGCAACACATCATGAATCGAGTGGCATCCCTTCTAGTAAATACACAGGTGCTCTGAGGAGTTGTACAAAATGGAAGATTTTTATAGGCAGAAGGAGAATGGAGCAAACAAAGTTATTAGCAAAAGAAAGATTGTTTTAAGCCAGAACATGTTCCTCTAGGGGGGAAGGAAGGGGCAGGGGTCTTGTTATGCTGCTGACCTCACTAGTGCTGACCAGGAAAATTCAGACTGACTGTCTAAAGGTCACATTTCTGGGAGAGGTTGAAACTGCATTCAAGTCTTGGTTTGCTGTCCTGGGGGGCCAATGACTCCACTTGGGCCATTTTGTTTCTCTTCTACCAGTATGAAGCTTTATAAAAGATTTTTGGTGCCTCTCTCACCAATTTATTCCACATGAGAAGGGTAAAGGGAAATTCTGGGCTCTCCTCATGAAGATAATGACATAAATCAGGCAAGAGGTATAGGGCAGCATTCCAATCTCTAAGGTGATTGATTTATTTTCTTTACAAAATCCTGAAAGGTTCTGGGCCTTTCCATGCCATTTAGCATGAGTCGACATTTGACCCAGTTGTGTATTAGATGACTTAGGTAGACAAGGAGATGTACCACCCAATTCCCCCTTCAAGGAAGGACTTGCTGCCCAACTGAGAGGGGGGATATGGTTGGCCGATGGCCTCCACCAGTATTTTCAGTCTACCTCAGCTGTGGAGATCGACCTAGACCATGGAAACACACTTACTGGGTCGGCCCTCTTCTGTTGACTGAGGCAGAAGTATAAACACTTGGCCATTTTAGTCCTTCACAGGTCACTCTGATGGATGCCATTTGTTTTAGAGCTGGCCAGGTAGAAGAAAACAGCTGAAAGTTTGGGAGCAAGGCGATCTCAGGTAGATGAGGAAATGGAGTGAGAAAGAAGTATAAAGATTTTTGTTGTAGGGGTTAGTGCCCTTCAGAGAGCATGAACCATGGGAGTGGTACTGTGATGGTTAATTTTACGTGTCAACTTCTCTGGGCCCAGAGTGAAACACTCTTTCTGCATGTTTCTGGGAGGGTATTTGCAGAAGGGATCAGCATTTGAATTTGTACTTAGAGTAAAGCAGAGGACCCACTGCAATGTGGGTGGACATCATCCAATCCCTGAAGTCTAACAAATCCATCCTCTTAATACAACAAAAAGACAAAGGAAGGTTGACTTGGCTCTCTGACTGACTGATTGAGCTCTGACATCAATCTTCTGCTCTCAGCACACCCTGATCCCAAGTCTTTATGCCTAGACTCTCAGGCCTTTGAACTCGGTCTTTAGGGTTTGGCTCAAGTGCAGAAACCTGACCCCCACAAGGTCACACATTTCCCAGGGAAGACTATATATAGTGACCCATCAAGGTGAAACAATAAAGTCCCAGTCATCCTGACCCAATGGAATGTACCCCAGAGGGCCAACATTTAATCCAGAGCTTCCAGAAGGGCTGGCCAAGGCTTTATAAATTCTGGATCAGTTTAACTTTTAACTCTGCCAAATCTTGCTACCCCTCCTACTTCATTACATAGGTGTTGATCCCCAAATAGATGTCTTACATCTCAAACTGTCTTGGCATCTGCTTCCAGAGAACTTAACCTGTGAATCCAGTAAGATTTTATTTTTTTTTAAAGATTTTACCTTATTTGATAGAGAGAGAGAGAGAGAGAGAAAGAGAGAGCAAGCAAGCAAAGGGAGTGGCAGAGGGAGAGGGAGAAGGAGGTTCCCTACGAAGCAAGGAGCCTGATGTGGGGCTCGATCTTCCAAGATCTTGAGATCATGATCTGAGCTGAAGGAAGATGCTTAATGGACTGGCCCCCCCAGGTGCCTCTCCAGTAAACTTTCAAAACCATAGTGGGATGCTCAAGCTAGCACACAGATACAGAAATCTCCGGTGGTGATGAAAGACATCAGAAGAGTTTCTTTTCAGAAGAGAAAAGTTTAACAAATTTGGCCCTCCCTAAGGAATCTCAAAGAGAGAGTTCTTGGTTCTTAGGCTTTTCCATAGGTAAGTATGTATGGCAACTGTGATATAACAAAAAGTCAACATTTGGTCTTTGTCTCCAGTTCCTGGCGCACCCTTAGAATCTTCATAGTGATGACAGTGTCTTCGGCAAGCTAATAAAATAATTGGTGGCTGGGGTCCCCTAGATAGCTTCAGGATTGGGGCTGGTCACCTGAAAGATCAAGGCATGATTAGAGGGTTAGAACTTTCAGCCTCATCCCCAGCCTCAGGGGAGGGGGAGAAGGGAAAGGGGTTGGAGATTGAGTTAATTAACAATGGCCAATGGTTTAATCAATCACGCCTATATAATAAGACTTTCATCAATACTACTAATAGAAAGGTTTGGAGAGCTTCCAAGTTGGTGACCACATTGAAGTGCTGGGAGGGTGGTGTGTCTGGAGAAGGGCAGGGAAGCTCCACACCCCTTCACCCATTCTTTGCCCTATGTGTCTCTTCTATATGGCTGTATCATTTATAATAAACTGTGAATAGTGAGTACATGTTCGTGATCAGCTGACTGGGATCATCTAACACCATGGGATCCCATCTTCAGCCAGAAAGCTGCTGCGCCCCGGTCCTCTCTTGGTAGGCTTCACACTTGGACACCTGGTGTCCTGGACACCTTCTTCTTGAATACCACAAAACCTGGAAATATTTGACATCCTCCTAAACTTGTTATGATAGGCTGGGCTTTTCTTTTTATGCTGGATGTTCAGTAAAGAACTTAGAGGAAGAGGAGGTCATGAATATGAATTCAGATTGCAGTCTTCTGAAGCCTAGATAAAGGCTCCAATTATGGAATAAATACCAGAACCACTGAGGGTACCTAGGAGCTCAGAAGTGAGCCCATGAAAACACATTTTATTCTATTTTTAAAGAAAAGTTAAAGTATCATCTCTAAATAGATCAAAGTCTCCCTAAAACTCTCATGGCCTCCAAAAGTACCTATTTATTAAGAGAATAACAACTGAATTTACAAGTAATATTTTCACAATAGTTAATGACCAAGTCATATCATGCTGAAAATCAAATAATAGGCTGGTAGTGAAATGTCTGGTTAGTACGAGCTCATCAGAACTATACATTTTGAAAGAGTAAGAACACAGAGAGCTGCGACCTTAAATTATGCTTGAGGATGATGATGTTGGTGATGATGTCAAGGGTAAGAATAGTAACCACAGTAAGGATTACCATTTTTAAAGAAATTCCTCACTTTTTCTTGCTTTCAGGCCACATATCCAGTGAACTGGAAGTTTTTTGTTGTTTGTTTTTTACCAAAGTACCATGATATGCTGGTGAGCCTGTAAAAAGTGATTTCATAGACCTGGTTTTGTCACTTAATAGTTGTATGACCCTTACTGACCTAGGATTATCCCAGGCTTAAATCAGGTGCTTTCAGAAGGTACCTGGAATCGGCTTGTGAAAAGATTATCGTAAATATAGGCAGGCCATGGTATATGGTCCCCAACCACCTTTCCTCCTTCTGACATTATATGGGATCAATAGTTCCTCATCTGATTTGTACTTCCATTTACGCTTTTATGGAAAGAGGAAAACTAAAAATTGCTTTATTCCAAGCTTTGAGGGTATTTATGATCTGCCAATAGGTTTTCCAGAGTGGAAATATTTCAAGGCGCATGCTCTGGGTTTAGAGACTTGGTAATGTTTAGACAAGTTGGAAGTTAAAAGACCAAACGGAAAGAAGAAGAGACTTCCTGATATTTTTTTTCTTGGAAATTATAAGACCTAATCAACTTGTAAGAAAAAAAAATCCTTTGTAAAAATTTAATGCATTCGCATAAATGAATAAACCCAAATGGTAAATAAACCTGTCACTGCATCTCATTAAGTCATAATAACGAAAATTATAGGAAATAAACAGGGCTGGAAGTAATTCAGAGGGTTACTAATATTCTTTCTGCAATGCAATTCTTCAAGATTTAGAGAGTCCCTTGACATTTACTAACATCAACACATGTAGAAAGATGAAAATACAAAGTGGATGAGGACACGGAGTAGAAAATATTCATTTAATTAATGGGGAATACAGCCAAATCAGTGGATTTTCCTAAAAATTTCAGATTTTATGGAGTATGTCACACAAATGGTGACATAGAAGACATCAGCCTCCACTTCTTCATAAAGATCAAGAATTAGACAACTATCCATGAACAAAAACAGCTCTGGAAGAGCTCTGGATGTACTTAAGAACTTTTAGCAACACAGCAGAACAAAAAGCCTGGGAATAACTGCATGAGAAGCATCTGGATAATCTAGGATTTTTTCCCCATCTCAAAATCCTTAGCTCAACAATGTCTGCAAAATTCCTTTTAGCCATGTCAAGTAACATATTCACCAGTTTCAGGGATTAGAAATGGTTATTTTAGTAAGGCGATGTATGTGTGCTTTGGGAGCAGAGAGGAGGGGGAGAAGGAGACTTTTAAATGTGAATGTTTCAAATTTTGCATCTGGTGCATATATTACCCAATCAAAAATAAGCACAATTTCACCACGTGATCTAAGTCAACATCAACAGTGAGAAGTCCGATCGACAGTATGTAACCTTGATATGATGAGCCTTTGAATGGCACTTGACCTCTGCTGTCTTCCTCCCCCAAACACGTTACTCCAAGTCTAATCAAGAGGAAAACATCAGGCACATCCTGATCAAGGAGCATACAGCAAAATTCCTGACAGCTACCTAATGACTGTCAAGGTCATCAAGAAAATGGCAAGTCTGAGGCTTGTCACACCCAAGCCTAAGGAAATATTACTTTGAATGTAGTATGGTGTCCTGGATCAGAAAATAAAAATATTAGGAAAAAATTGAAAAAAATCTCAACAAAGTATGGATTTTAATAATGACGTATCAATATTGGCTCCATAACCCTGATAAATGTACCACACTACTGTAAGATGTTAATAATAGAGCAATCTGAGTGTGGGGTGCACTGTCTTTGCAATAATTCCATAAATTATATAAATCTAGAACTATTCCATATATATTTTAAATTTTATTGTATTTAAATTCAATTAATTAACATATGAGGTATCATTAGTTTCAGAGGTAAAGTTCAGTTATTCATCTGTTGCATGTAACACCCAGTGCTCATTACATCACGTGCCCTCCTTAATGCCCATCACCCAGTTACCCCAGCACCCCCCGTCCCTTCCAGCAACCTTCAGTTGTTTCCTATATTTTAGAGTGTCTTATGGTGTGTTTCCCTCTCTGATTTCATCTTATTTTATTCCCTCCCTTCTCCTATGATCCTCTGTTTTGTTTCTTAATTTCCACATATGAGTGAGATCATATAATTGTCTTTGACTAATTTATTTCACTTAGCATAATACCCTGCAGTTCTATCTATGTCTTTGCAAATGGTAAGATTTCATCCTTTCCGATGGCTGAGGAATATTCCATTGCATGCATAGACCACATCTTCTTTATCCATTCATCTTTCAATGGACACCGAGGCTCTTTCCACAGTTTGGCCATTGTGGACATTGCGGCTATAAATATTGGGGTGCAGGTGCCCCTTTGGATCACTACTCTAAAATTTAACAAATTCTTTAAAGTAACATAGCTTCATAGTTTATATATTAGCAAAACATTTATATATTAGCAAAAACAAAATCAAGACAAACCAACAACCCCAAACCAGAAATAAGATCAGTTACTTTTTCCTGATGACCAGACAACTAATTTATTCGAGAAACAAATCCACCATTAAAGAGAATTCAGGTGATATTGAGATTAGTGATATTTAAATAAAGAGACTGTAGAGTGTGCTGAAGCCCAAGCTGCTACAGGAAATACTGTGCTGTTTCTCAACCTTTTGATTGCATAGCCTCGTCATGGATCTTCCTTCCTCTAACAAGTGCTATAAATAGTGGGTTTTCTTGCTTTTTAAAACAAGTTCCTGGGATGCCTGAGTGGCTCAGCGATTGAGCTCCTGCCTTCGGCCCAGGGCATGATCCTGGAGTCCCGGAATCGAGTCCCACACTGGGCCCCTTGCATGGAGCCTGCTGCTCCCTCTGCCTGCGTCTCTGCCTCTCTCTCTCTCCGTGTCTCTCATGAATAAGTAAATTAAATCTTAAAAAAAAAATAAAACAAGTTCCTGTAAACTTTTTTTGCTTTGCTAAGAAGAGTCTGTTTAGGAAGGTGATACCTTCTGCCGGAAGATGGAACAAGAAACACTTGACCAGTTGAGGGACTACTGATTGGGGGAATCTTGGTGTAGAAGCCTGGGCAGTGGTTAGGAGACCAAACAACTCACCATCCTTCTCCCAAACTCAATCCTCCCTCCAGTGTTTTCTATTTTGCTTCAGTTTTGACTGTCGCCATGTCCCAGAGTGACCTGGATTCCTGGGTTGTACCTGTTGTTGTTAAGTGTAATTATTATTTTAAAAAATATATAAAGATTTTTATTCCTGAGAGACCCACACAGAGAGGCAGAGACATAGGCAGAGGGAGAAGCAGGCTCCCTGTGGGGACCTGATGCGGGGCTCAATCCCAGGACCCCGGGATCAAGGCCTGAGCCAAAGGCATCGAAGCTCAACTAATGAACCACCCAGGTGACCCTGTTAAATGTAATTATTAATGGTTCCTCTGTTCAGTCTGAAAACTGTCCAGCTTTGGGTAATGAATTACATGATCACCCTATATTTAACTGTATCATCACCTCTTAGTTGCACAGAAACCTGAGCATCATACTGATCTAGGACAATGTTTTGCTTTATCACCCCCAGTGTCCATTCAGTCATGGTCCCATTGGTTCTACTTTATCAGTCCCTCATGTGTCTGCTTCCTCAACCTCCCTGTCTGCCATTGCACTAAATCAAGCACCATCTTCTTTTTTTATATTACTGGATTTACTGCCCTTGCCTCCTAACTGGTTTCCTGCATCCAATTCCCATATCCTTCCCCCACTTTAATCCATTCACCTCACAGTACTCCACACTCTGATTAAAAAATAAAATCTGACATCCCTCCTGTACTTAAAAGCTTTCTAAGGTTCCACATTGCTTTTGTAATATAAGGTATACACTAAGGCGTGGTATACAGAGCCTTTGTTGTTTGGTTTCCACTTGACTCAGTAACCCCCAGTTTCTTCCTCTCCCACATTCATCGGCCTACATCCTCTCCACTCTATTCTCAAGTCTGCATTGTGTCCTCCAGCCATACCAGACTCCTCGCAGGTCACTCTTGGCACCATTTTTCTCTTGCTACTGAGCCTTCACACACGTTCCTCTGCCCAGTACGCGTGTTCTGACACCACCTCTCCACTCATTCCACTCACAGAGCAGTAGAGTCTTAACTTAGGTTTCATTTCCTTCAGGAAACCTCTGTTTGTCCCCCAAGTGTAGGTTAGATGACCTACTTCCGGACTCCCCTAACACCCTTACCTCTCCCATTACAGTTTTTATACCATACTATCTGTATTTTCCTCATGAGGAATTAGAGATGTGAATATGTTTAAATAATTGTCCAAGCTCAGCAAACTGCTGAGGGAATTTAGACCAAAATTGGCTTTGCTCCAAAACACCATACCGAACTGCCTTTCTTTCACCCATCAAAATACACTCCATGGGTGTCCCAAAGCTGTTCAACATAATTTGAATAATTTTATAAATGTACTTTTAGTGCCAACAGACCAAGAAAACCATATATGGGGCTCAGGGCAATTCATTATTTTTTTTTCCCCAAATACTTGGGGATCATCAAGAACAGAGGTCTTTTATCAGTCCTTGGTAGCCCTGGCCTATAAGACTAGAGGAATAAAGGGTAGAAAACACTCAGAACAGGTCTCAGATGTATCAGACCTGAGGGTGCGGACACACTGCCAAGTGGAGGTAGCTAAATCCTCTTTTACTATGAATAGCCATTGTCATTTCTTATTTTACTTTAAAGGAGATTATTAGCTGTTACATGAGGAAATATGTCTCTCATGTAACGATATTAGAAGTAGAATCTTCAATCTCCTTTTTTCCTCTCTTGATTCCTGGTTCATCTCATCACAAACCAATAGATTCAAACCCCTCTTGGGGCCCATGTGAAAGGACCAGAACCCTGTACACAACTGGGCTGTGGCTAGGCATATACAAGGGCCATGGACTAGGGGAGATCTGTGAAGAAGACGAGATTGCAGCATAGGACAATATGATCCCTGAGATTAGGCACATTTCAACATAATTTGGAAGGAGCCTGAAAAGTGGTCTACACTCAGCAGAAAGATATGGATGTGAGATGTTGACTCCTCTACCCTCTCCCTCTATACTAAGTATACTTTGTGGCAGCAGGGAGAGACAGGAAAAATAATTCCAGTAGCAGTCTGCCACAATTGCTTGCAACCTATGCCAACTCACAAGGAAATCGAAATAATGAGTTCTGTTAGCTCCCAGTCCAAATTTTCTTCCATTCAGTGATGGCAACAAGCAGGAAGGACAGGTAGGGCAACTTGAATTCACCTATACTCAATTTACAGTAGGAAAAAAAAATGCCCCCAGTGCTCTAGGTAAGTGTTTCAGTGTCATATGTCATATGAATGACGCTGGGTTCTTTTTAACATGCAGCTTCTGAGTCAGTATACCTGGAGTGGGGCCCGAGACACATTTTTTTTTTTTAAGATTAAAAAAAGTTTTTTAGATTTTATTTAAATTCAATTTGCTAGGATATAGTAAAGAGACTCTTTTCTTCTTTGAGATTTTATTTATTTATTCATGAGAGACACAGAGAGAGACACAGACACAGGCAGAGAGAGAAGTGGGATCCCTGCAAGGAGACTGATGCGGGACTCAAAACCAGGACCTTGGGAACACGACCTGAGCTGAAGACAAACTCTGAACCACTGAGTCAGTCAGGTGCCCCGAGACTCTGTATTTCTAACAAACTCCCAGATGATGCTGGTCCAGGGACCACACTTTGAGTGATGAGGACCTAGGGCACCCTGGCGCAGTGTGTCCTTTTATTTATCACCCAAGACTTTCCATATATGATTGCATGTTCTCTTTTGATACTCTCATGAGCCATCTTAATTTTCTCTAAAAGCTAGTGTTTACAAAAGCATGTGTACTTCTGCACAGGATTACAAATGACCTCATTTACATGTTTCTCACTTTCTGATAACAATATTGTTATCACAAGGACAGGTTCTCAAAATAGGGGAATATGGGAGAAAGATTATCATCTATTTGGGTCCTCTGCTCCATTCAGGAAATTTTAGTTCTTGGCTTGCCTCATTGTTTGGATCACAAAAAAATAAAAAATAAAAAATAAAAAAAATCACAATTCTTTATCCTCCTCCATCCTTTATCTTACCTGTTTACATTTGTCTAACTGTTCAAGGAAAATTCTCATAAATCCATAATTTAAGGCATTCTATTTAAGCTAGTGGAACACACAAAATGTTTCTGAGTGTGTATAATTATGTAATGATATCTTGCCATCATCCTTAATCAAATACATTCCATGTACGTATTATGTAAACTAATACAGTCTACTCCTCCTATATAATGTTTTCTGCTTTCATAGGAAGGGGAAAATAGTCCCTGAAAGAGTATAAGATATACTTGAATCATTCCTAAAGCAGTACCTTAGGGGTAATTACATGTCCTGGAAAGAAGAGATTGCTTGCATTTGTCTATCGCTGCATACAAACTACCCTATAAATCAGTGGCATAAAACAAAATTAATCCTATCTCCTATAGTTCTGTGGTTTAATGGGCTCAGCTGAGTGGTTCTCACTGGGATGTCTTAGTAAGTTGCTTCTTCAGTCTTAAGTATGGTGCCTGAGCTGGAAGATTTGGAATAGCTGGAGGCTAGCTGGAAATCTCTTTCCGCATGGTGCCAATCCACATGGCTAGCATGGGCTTCCTTGTAGCACGGTTATCTCAGGGAAATTGGGCTTCTCAGGGGCTGCTGGCTTCCCTCAGAAAGGGAAGCTTTTCCCTTTTCCCTTCCAAAAAACCCAAGCAGAAGCTAAATGTTTGCTTATGACTTCGCCTCAGGAGTTACATAGCAACGCTTCTGCATATTCTATTAGTCAAAGCAGTCACAGGCTAATCCAAATTCCAGATGAAGGTGATGCTCACATACTCGTGACCTCTGATGTTCCTAGGACTTCATCCCTGTCTATGAACCCCAAGAGCACTATGGCAGAAATGAATGAAGGATGTCATTGTTCCGGTAGACTTCTCTAGGGGCAACTTTACAACATATTAAAGCTTAGGGGTGAGGAAAGAATTACTAGAAGTCTTTGCAAAGGAATGGGGCATGAGGAAAGAAATACCTTGCTCTAATGGCCAGAAAGAGGTGGACATGTGAGATCGTTTACAGACAGGGATGAAGTTCTAGGAACATCAGAGGTCACAAGCATATCAGCATCACCGTAATAAAGTAGCTGAAATAGGACCCATGATAGATGTTACCTCTTAGTGATTATAAGACTAGGTACTGAAGTAAAACGGATTGTCCACGTTTGCAGTAGGTGATAGAGAGATAAATTTGCCCTCAGACTCCCTCTATTTTTTTTTTTCCAAACTAGTGCTCTTTGAACTATGGAACTCTCTCCGTTCAGCTGAGATGTTGGTATGCTTAAGCAACATAAAAGGAAGCTAGAAGGCACTCGTAGAAGCTTGGCATTATTAATTATTTTCCTCCCCTTTGTTTCACATGTTTTTTTCAAGCTCTATGTTTCTGCTGATAATTATTTCTGGCATGCTAAGTTTATTATTCCTGGGTTTCCCACATAGAAACTTGTTTATTTAAGTGATATCATATACCATATCTTGTGCTTTGTCTTCGTTGTAAATACTGTCCTGGGAAAACTGACTTGTACAAAGGAAGACTTAGAGATGTTGAGATTACTCTTATCATAATTGTTTAATTCTAAGAATGCTCTAGGTATTTCGTAGAACATGTAAATGCTGCTTTTTAAAAAGTCGAACATGCATTAAAACCACAACAAATTCACACAAAGCGGTGGCATAACGACTTCAAGATTGCCTGTTCTTGAAGAATATAAATGAACAAATAAATGCATAAATACATCTCATTATTACCGCCACTACTTGTAATCCCTATTTAAGGAGTTATTAATAATTTCCCAGAACTCTTCTTAAATGTCTTTGATTCTCAGAATCATTGTAGGAAATAGAATCTGTTCTGCTCCAGCCCATTAAATGGATATAATAGTTCTAGGAATTTAGGCATGAGGGACATGTAAAATGTCCAGGCACATGTAGCAGTGTCTGACTCCAGTACTCACTCAAGATTATCTCCTGGCTTTCGCTCTTATCTCTGCAGCTCTTCAATCTCCCTGTTCTCATGCTCCACACCATGACATCCATGAGGAACCATCAGGAACCCACTTCTCTGGCTTATTAATGTTGGCCTGTCTCTCTTGACCTCTGAATTTGCTTGGCCACTCTGCTTGGACTCCTGGACCCTTCAGAGTGAAAAATTCTCCCACCAATATCACTAGCCTTGAGAAATCCATACTAGCTGAGTTATCTCATCAGCGAACTCAACAGAGGAGAATAATCCAGGCAGATACTGTTGCCATTTTACAAATCATGAAACAAAGGTGCAGTAAGATTAAGCAAAAGTTTAAAAGGTGCACCATTTCTCTGCGCTGCAGATGGAATTTGATTCCTAGTGTATCATTTTTTTCTGTTTCTCCAAGTGGCCTTGCTAAATGAAGTCTAAAAAAGGGAAATGACAGAGATCATAATTTGGCAGGATTTGTTGGAGAAAGTATGGGAAGGTAACGGTAGAAGGTGGTCTAGAGCTGGAACCAAGGGAAAGAGAGGCTCAGCTAGAAACCTGGGCTGAGAGAGGTGGCCGGAGGTTGAGTCTTGAATGGGGACACCCAGCTGACATGTGCTGGCGTAAGGGTCCCAACGCCATTGTGCCTGCCTCTAAAGTTGGTGTTTTTTCTGCTATGCCAGGCTGGTGAAATGTGACCGGACCTCAGTCCAATGGGCTTTATTACACAGTAGAGTGCCCAGTCCCAGTGGAAAAATGTACTGCTAGTTCACAGGCAGACTGCTAAGCATAAATGATGCTTCCTACCGACCATTTGTGGAGGGTTATACTAGACTGTTGTTTGGTGTCTCAATACTATTTTCACTCTTTTTCATGCTCTTTCCTCTACCTTAGGGGCTGGAAGCCCAGAGACCACAATTCCTAGACTCTCTTTCCAGAGGGTTCTAATTTAGAATCTACCAAGGGGAGGACTTTGTGTAAGATTTGGAAGACTGGGGGGAAGCTCGGGTGGCTCAGCGGTTTAGCACCACCTTTGGCCCAAGGTCTGATCCTGGAGTCTCAGGATCGAGTCCCACGTCGGGCTCCCTGCATGGAGCCTGCTTCTCCCTCTGCCGTGTCTCTGCCTCTCTCTCTCTCTCTCTCTCTGTGTGTGTCTCTCATGAATAAATATATAAAAATAAATAAATAAATAAATAAATAAATAAATAAATAAATAATAAATAAATAAAAAGATTTGGAAGCCTGAAAAGAAAAAAAAAGCCATGAAGTACTCTTTTCCAACAGAGGTAGACGCCCATGGGGGTATGGAAGATGAGAAGATTTTGGGGGTCTCAGCAACAGCTCTTGTAGATCACCCACTTTGGTGTTGCAGGTTACTGAGATCATCACCTCCAGATACCTTGAGAGCCAGCAGTGGTCCTCCCTGACCTTCACCCCAAGACCTCCTCCAAAATTATTGCGAGGATCTATTTCCTGGTGTTAAATCCCTAGGATGGGGGGGGGTGTGGAAATGGGGGAAGGGGGTCAAAAGGTATGAAGAAAAAAACAATGAATCCCTTCCTGATAAAATGCCTAGCGTGTTCTTGGTTGGCCTGACTAAATTCTTGCTGATACAAAGACTCTGTGGGTGTCTCCTTAGAGTTCTATACACCTTCTCTCTTTCAGCCATCCCATTAAGCCTATAATATTGGTGTTATTATTTCCATTTGAGAGATGAAGAAATTGAAGCTCGGAAACCTTAATTGATTTGCCCAAGGTCACTCAACAGATAGATTTCTGAGCCTGGATTCAAATCTGGTGATTATACTCTTTACTACTGTACAAAACTGCCCATGCGACGAATAGCGTGGGTGTAAGCAGCGTAGGAGAGATGAGGAAAGCTCTGCAGGAATCTTCCCACCACGCTGACTGTTCTCAAGCAGCAGAGGTGCAAAGTGGGTCTTAATCACCTGAGGAGCATTTAAAATTTTACTTTTTAAAACTTTATTTCCCTCTTCAACCAGAACACATCAGAGCCTCCCCCCAGGGTGGTGGTGGCAGGGAGTGGTTAAAGATGAAATATTTTTGAATAAACTTTGATTTAAATGCTCTCTAGACACCAGGGCTCTCGATCTTCCACGTAGCTAGTTTATACTAGACACAATGATTCACCACCAGTGCCACCTGGGCTCACATTCAGTAAGCTCTGTCCAAGTCTGGTTGCGACACTGGTCGAGGTTGGGTTTTCAGGTAGAGGGAATGAATCAGTGACCTGGTCTGAAAGAGGCTGATGGTGAAGGATTCTGACACAGAGGCTTTTTAATAAATGTTGTTGACATCTTATTTACTCTTGGAAAAGTGTCTGAGAAGATATGCCTCTGTCTTCTGCCCAGGAAGCACCAAAATCGTCTGTCTGTGCAGCAACTGTCATTACAGCATTACGGAGCAGCAGAAGGAGTGTGGAAATTCAAGTTACATTTTATTGAATTGAAAATGAGGCCTAGAACTTTAATCAAATACTTCTCAAACGCTTTCCAGAGATGCAAGCTTAATGTGTCAAGTAACTCTCCAAATAGAGTCACTGCCTGCTGCATTACCGGAGTCTCTGCTAGACAGAAACATTTACCTTTGCCACCCATCTTCATTTTGCCTTCTGCCAGATTTCTGATTCCCTATTAGCAACCTGCTTTGTATCCACAAAGCTCTATCTCTTTTTCATATAGCAGTCTGTTAGGGAACGTTAGGGAATTAGAAGAGAATCACTCTTTGGATTACTAATCCTGCTTTTATATATTGCCTAGGACAATAGTATTGCCTCTCATCCTTAAAATGTTTTTTGTTGATTCATTTATTCAGTGAATATCTTATCAGATATTTATTCAGCCTGTAGTATTGTCAGGTGCAGTGTTAAAATCTGAGGCTACAACAGTCAACCAAACAGCTCTGGCCTTTAAGAAGATTTATGTACTGTACGTGTATGGGGGTGGCGGCGGGGCGGGGAGAGGCATGGGGAAGATCTAGAAACCACATGATTTGGACGGGACCAGTATTAGTTCCATTCTGATAAAGGAGTCTAGGCTTAACCTGCATAAACATTTAATTCATTTCAAGAGTGTAAATTTATTGGGGCGCCTGGGTGGCTCAGTTGGTGAAGCGTCCAACTCTTGATTTCGGCTCAGGTCATGATCTCAGGGTTGTGAGATCGAGCCCCACATTGGGCTCTGAGCCAGGCATGAAACCTGCTTAAGATTCTCTCCCTTTTCTCTGATTGACTTATTTCATTCATTTGGGGAATATAAAAAATAGTGAAAAGGAATAAAGGGGAAAGGAAAAAAATGAGTGAGAAATATCAGAAAGGGAGACAGAACATGAGAGACTCCTAACTCTGGGAAACGAACTAGGGGTGGTGGAAGGGGAGGTGTGCAGGGGGTGGGGGTGACTGGGTGACGGGCACTGAGGGGGGCACTTGACGGGATGAGCACTGGGTGTTATTCTATATGTTGGCAAAATGAACACCAATAAAAAATCAATTTAAAAAAAAGATTCTCTCCCTCCCCCTCTCTCTCTGCTGCTCTCCCCTCTCCCTTTCTAAAGAAGTCTTAATTTATTGAAAATATTTATAGAATATTTACTATGTGCAGAGCATTGCACTAGATGCTGGCATGAAGAAAAAAAAAAAGATTAGTAAGAATCAGTCCCTGCCCTCAAAGAGTTCAGTCTGGGGTGAGAAACAATTGGATAAAATAAGACAAAAGGCAATATACACGTTGATGCAAAGCATATGGCGCATCTCCAGAGGGGTCAGGGACAACTTGATCTGGGTCTTGAAGGTTGAGGAGTTTTGCCAGACTGAGGAAGAGAGGAGTGCAATCCAGAAGATGGAAAAGCCTGGGCAAAGTCACTGAGGTAGGCTGTAGGATGGTGCTCGTTGTCGAGACTGGATCTCAGTCTGGCGTAGCACCAGCACCAGAATTTGGAGAGCTAACCTAGCAGAACTTGACTGAGTGATGACAAGCAACATGACCCTATCCTTAAAAACAAAGAAGCTGCGCCTGCAGCAGTGTCCTCACCAGCACATGACCTTGAGTGTGAGAGGTCTATACTATCACTAAGGTGACTTTCAAAAAATTCTTTAATTGGATCAAACTTTTTTTCCTACGTCAGCTTCTGAAATCAAGACTGTTCAGGACCTCCTCCCTTTACAGATTCCCTAATGAATTCATGATCAAAGTTCCTACCATGTTTTCCTATTGTTACATTTACAGATTTCACCCATCAACCAGATACTCACCATGATTCTTCTCTAAGAATAGCTCTGCTCTGAGGCACCTGGGTGGCTCAGTCCGTTAAGCGGCTGCCTTTGGCTCAGGTCATGATCTCCAGGTCCTGGGATCGAGCCCCGGGTTGGGCTCTTTGATCAGTGGGGTGTCTGCTTCTCCCTCTCCCTCAGTCCCTCCCCGTGCTTGTGCTCTCTCTCTACCTTTCTCTCAAATAAATAAATAAAATATTTAAAAAAGAAAAAAAAAAGAATAGCACTGCTCTTTGCTTCCTTACTGAAGGGGAGTTTACAGTCTTTCTTATCCACTTTCTCTTGTTATATATTGAGAAAATGGGAGATCCTTCCAGCCAAAGAACTCAGGAAACTTGGCTAATATTCCTTCTGCTGCTAAGCTCCCATATTCCTAATTAGATTTTCAAATGTGGTGAAAGTGGCGCTGGACTTTATGTAAGACAGGTCTGGGTTCAGATATCAGCCCTGTTCACTGCCTAACTGCAACGTTGGGCAAATGAATACCCTAAGATCTTTGAGCTTTAGTTTCCAACTTTGTATAAAAGGGTTAATAACACCTACTAAATGCAGTTATTGTGAAGGTTGAAATGAAATAACATAGGTTAGAGTGCACTAAAATAATTGAATTCTATTACAAATCCATTTTTTTTTCCCATTTTGTTAACTTTTAAAAAGAAGATTTTATTGATTTATTCATGAGAGATAGAGAGGCAGAGACAGTGGAAGAGGGAGAAGCCGGCTTCCTGGAGGGAGCCCAATGCAGGAGTCGATCCCAGGACCCTGGGATCACTCCTTGAGCCAAAGGCAGGCCCTCAACCACTGACCCACCCAGGTTCCCAGGCAACTAATAATTACTTCAGCTCTCTTTCCAGAGAAATGTCATTCTTGGTAGCTAAACTTTTTTTTTTTTTTTTTTTTTTTTAGCTAAACTTATCTATTTGCTCCTAGAACAGGGATTGGCAACTTTTTTTTTTCTGTAGGGCCATACAGTTAATATTTTCAGCTTTGCAGGCCATATGTCTACAACTTCTCTCCACACTGCTGTGATAGCAAGAAAGCAGCCTATAGACAATACATAAATGAATGGGCATGGCTATGTTCCAATAAAACTTTATCTACCAAAAAATGTCTGCAGGGCCATATTGGCCTGTGGCCACAATTCTCTGATGCCTGTCTTAAAACACAGGAGAGGGCATTGCACGGAGAAAAAAAAAACAAAACCAAACTTTTTATAGTCACAGATTTACATCTTAAATTTGTCACCAGCCAGCTCCTCAATCTTCGGCCATTTATTTAACTCCCTCCTGTGCCTCAGTTTCCTTATCTGTAGAATATAGACAATAATAGTACCCACTTCATGGCAGTCTTAATAGAATTAAAAGACATAATGTTCAGTCAGAAATGTGATCCAGCAGGGTACTTGAGTGGTGCAATCGATTAAGTGACTGACTCTTGGTTTCAGTTCAGGTGGTAACCCTGGGGTCGTGAGACTGAGGCTCCCTCCACCCCATTGGGTTCCAGACTCAGTGTGGAGTCTGCTTGAGATTCTTTCTACCTCTCCCTCTGCCCCTCATGCTTGTCCTCATGCTCTAACATAAATAAATAAATCTTAAAAAAAAAAAAAAAACGTGATCCAAAGGGTCACCAGTATATGATTGTTTGTTTGCTTACTTATTTAGGAGAAGGATGTTTTTATTGCATTCGTTGGTTCCTCCTCTCCATTTCTTCTTCTTGCTTCCCTTCCTCATTCACTCATCCTGCTGGCTACGATCCCACCCATGCAATTTCTCTACCTGGCACATGTGATGTTAATGGAGCCTACTTGGCTTCCCTTCCTACTCCCTACATATAAAGTTAGCTTTATTTTTCCTGGAAAATTTTAATACCAGAGAAAGACAATATGTAAATTGGTGTGACATATCTGTGCATGGGAGAGTAGTAGAACATACCGCTTATAGTCACAGTACAAAATGTTTTATTTGAAAATACTCAGTTGAATTTGGAACAACAATAATCTACTTGACTCAAGAAAAACAGAGACTAATAATGCTTCGAATAAGTCATTCTTAATAAGTATAATATCACCATGATCAACTATTAATCTAGGTTTCTTTGGATGAATTGGTCATGGAGATACTATTTTAAGAGCCAAATTATAAATTGGGTGTAGAGCTAATCAGCCCAGTGGCCAAAATTGAATCTACAATTTTTCAATCTGGTTCTGCTTATGTCTGGAGGCACCCAGCAGGCTGAGGAAAGGAGAATGGGAAGCCTGATTTTTATTATCTCTATGCACCAGGTACTCCACGAGGGTCTTTGTGTATGTTATCTCACTTAATTGCCACAGTTAAGAGTCTATCATTAATACTTCAAAGGTGAGAAAGCTGAGACTCAGAGTTTAAAGTCAATTACTCAATATCACATGGCAAGTAAGTGGTGGAACTCATAATAAACCCAGGTATGGCCCACTCTGTACCATACTGTTTACCTTCTCACTTTCATTGGCTTGATCATTTGGTAAAAAAGATCAAAATTAATGAATGCCCCATTAGTCAAAACAGCCAAATCAGCCTAAGTATGGTGGGTGCTCATCTCTGAAAGCTAACAATTGTTGCTTTTGCACAGCCTGGATGTCGAAACCTGCTGTGGATTGATCTATCACAGCTGCTAATGCAGGACATGAATGAGTGAGCCCGGGCATGATGCTGTGGCCAACTTCTCTGGCCCAGGGAATCCCAAGGGGGGTGGACAAATCAAAAGCATAGCTCATGGCTGGGTTTGCCAACACTGTTGCTGAAAAAAACTCGGATAAACTCATCGCAGGAGAAGTTGATAACTCAGGAGAGGAGGGTTTGGAAAAGAGAAAGGGAGAAATTTATCTTGGATGCTGGCAGCCATGGGAGGTGGCAGGCTCAAAGCTTCACAACCGACCTCTCCCCAGCAGGATGGACTCCTAGACGTTTATAGAGGTTCAGGGGGGTATGTGCAATAAAGTGGGCAGGGAGCATGTGACTTTGGGTGGGGGGGGGTCTGTGTGTGTTCAGCCCGTGATCATAGACACGTGTTGGGTGTGGTCTTCTAGACATCCCATTGCCTTCAGGGCTTTTCTGGTCTGGTGGTTGGAACGTTCCAGTCATTGTCAATGCCTCAAGAAAGTGCAATAAGAAAGAAGCGCAATGGGTTTTAACTTTGAGCATGAGTTGGGTGGTCTTGTCTATTTCTGGTTTTAACCATTGGGATCTATAGTTGAGCAAGAGGGCTCACTGACAATTGCACTCTACGAAATATCTCCTAAAACGTTTTTCTTGTTCCTTAAACTATTAGGCCACATTAGACTTGGAAGTTGCCCCCCCTGATCTCAGAACGTAGCTCCTTGAAGGACTTTTGTTACTTTCTCTGGAAAGTAAGTGTTGACACTTGAAAGAAAGGCACCTCCTCCCGTGGTTTCGTTGTTTACTGAAGGACCCACACCCACATTTTCCTCAGATCTCTTGGGACACTCCTGGAAGCTTCCTGACTGCTCCACCTTCTTGCCCCAAATCTTTCCCAAGAGGAGACGAGTTACGAATAAGTGTTTGATTTGCATGAATAACGTGTGGAGTGAAAAGGTGACAAGATGTTATCTTAAAGCCACTTCAATGTGGAAACCCCAGGGATGGGAACAAACTAAAAAAAAAAATCCAAAATTATCTTAATTTGGAATAATTTAAAAAGCCTTCCTCCTGCAAGTGTCAGAAAGACTATCATGCTCCCCTTTCCCATGGAGATCCCCCGTGGATTCCAAATGAAACTGGCTTTGCAGAAAGCAAAGAGACAGGTGTAGTCCCACCTAGGTACAGCATCCACAATTGCATATACTTAGACATACCTGCACTCATCATTGTGTGTTGAAAGCCCCCCTCCCTTTTTTTGCTGCTTCATTAATTAATATCATTCTGGACTGTGTATTCAGAGGCCTTTTTTCCCCTGTTTTTGTTTCCCCTTTGTAGCTAATCAAGTGGGTCTACTCTTTGTGCTTATGCCTGCTTATCTGCTATAACTAATTAGCAATCACCTAAGTGTGACTAAGTGATCGATTAGTGTTATTGAGCATTACAAGCCTCAATTTGCTAAGTGTTCTCATAGGATTGCAGATACATAATAATCGTTTCGGAAAAGATACCTGCCCTCTGCTTCTCCATTTTGCTCGCCAAACTAAACCCTACCTGCCTTACGGTTGTGGAGACCATCTAAATAATTTTCGTGAAAGTTTAGTGAAGGCATTGAATAATTGTTCAAGGAAAATCTAGTGTATTAAGAAATGATGCATCACTTGGAACGGAAGTACAATTTTCTTCCTAAGCATATGGTTTTCACACTCACAGGAGAAATGTTTGTTTTGTCAGTCAGTGGCACCACCTATCTCAATTATAAATTATGGAATCATGTCAATGAGAGGAGATACTTGTGAACAAAATCCATATGGTGCCACCATCAGAGAGAAACACGAAATGGAATAGAGGCAGTGTGCTTTGTTTCCCACCTTCACGATGGCCTGAAAGGATTATTATTCCAGGAATAGGCTTTAGAAGCCACAGGATGCCTGTTTAAGTGTGGCAACAAACAGACACACAGAAGTGTCATAAAGAAAACCACTGCATTGGGCTTGAGTTATAAGATTCAGGGCTCAATCCTGCTTGGCTTCCTTATTTAGAGATTATCATTTGGGAAACAAATGTCACAAAAGAAACCGTTGAAAAATAGGTTGCCTTTTTTATGCTGTAGGCTCATAATTTAATGGAGACTTACTTGTAATTTCATAGCTAAGGCACAAGAGTAAGATTATATCAACTGCTCAAACAGCTGGGGGGAGTCTACATGGAATATATGCAGAGTACATTTTTTCAAATAACATCCCACCCCCCTTGTTTTTTCTCAGAGAGTTGTTTTAATGTAGTGAAATTTCCAGAATAAGTATGTGGTGGAATGAGGTGAGGAACAAAAGCAAATGTATACCTAGAAAATCTAAACCTAGTGCCTAGGAACTTAGATTCTATCGAAATGAGGCAGACATAGCATAAAGTGCAGTGGCATAATGTGCTATATTTGAGACTTTGAAGGGCCACCATGGGGCACAAAAGATCACGTTCCTCTCTCTCTCACCAAACTCACCCCAATACACGTCTAGCTTTAGAGAGCACAGCACATTCTCTGCGCCCAACACACTTTTCACTTTTTTTAATAAAGATTTTATTTATTCATGAGAGACACAGAGAGAGAGGCAGAGGGAGAAGCAGGCTCCCTGCAGAGAGCCCGATGCGGGATTCGATCCCAGGACCCCAAGATCGCGACCTGAGTCAAAGACAGATGTTCAACCACTGAGCCACCCAGGCGTCCCCAGACTTTTCTTTTCTTTTCTTTTTTTTTTAAATTATAGACCTAAGAACCAATTTGGGATGCACATATGTCTAGTAGCCTATGATGATGCCTCGTTCTGTTTTGTTGTGTTTGCCAAAAGTAGTTCTATCATCTACCTTATGCTTCAGAATTGATTTTTTAAAAGAGATTTTATTTATTTATTCATGAGAGACACACAGAGAGAGGCAGAGACATAGGCAGAGGGAGAAGCAGGCTCCCTGCGGGGAGCCCGACGTGGGACTTGATCCCAGGACCCCGGGATCCTGACTTGAGCTGAAGGCAGACGCGCAACCACTGAGCCACCCACGCATCCCCCAGAACTGATTTTTAAATAAAATTCTCCCTTAACAAAGCAATATCATCATTAAGTATTATACAAAATATTGTTCAAAGTGATACACCGTGGGTGCTGTTGGGCAGCATGTCACACTGGAAAGCAGAAGGACATTAGGATAAAACAAGCTTGGATTTGAATTCCAGGTCTGCCACACTCTTGCATTGTGCTCTTGTGCAATACTTTTGTGACAGTTTTCTCTTTTCTTAAAGACTTCATTTATTTGAGAGACAGGGAAGAGACAGAGTGGGTAAGAGGGAGAGGGAGAGGGAGTGTGAAGTAGATTCTGCGTTGAGCACAGAGCCCTATGTAGGGCTCGATCTCATGACCCTGAGATCACAACCTGAGCCAAAACCAAGAAGAGTTGGATGCTTAACCAACTGAGCCCCCCGGGTGCCCCTTGCGATAGTTTCCTGCACCTCAGTCCCTCCATCTGTAAAATCATTATAGTAATAGTACCTGGAGTTGTTGAGAACATCGAGTGAGCCAATGCATGTAAAATGTCTGGAAAAATAAAAAGAGAGATGTGTACTCCAGTATTTGCTGGACTTCCAGAAGATCTCTAGTAAGACTAGAGCCTCTGTTCTGCTTGTGTGTCTGAGGTCCTCCCACCTCACTGCCATAATCAAGCAGTCAGATCTACTTTTTTTCCCCAACACGTTCTCTCAAGTGTGTTCCATGCCACAGCTCTAGGCAATGCTCTACCCAAGCTCTACAGTGACTTCCTGTGTGCTAGAGCCTCTCTACTCAGAAGCCCTCACTGCCGCTCTCTCTCAACAGAATCTGGGAAATCCAAGCTCAAGGAAGCCATTTTATATTAAGCTGAAATCTTTCTCCAAACCACCTGTTTCCCTCATATTATGTTGTTGCTCCTATTGATGTCATAGCCACACATTTCATATTTAGTTATCAACCATCTATTAGACGGTAAAGCACATGGTGTCTAGGAATGCTTTTTTTTAAAAAACATATTTTCACTGAGATGAATAAGTGGGTCATCTATATTGTGTAAGGACAGGCTGCTGGCAGTGTTGCCCACAGGGACAGTGAGTTGCACTTGAGTCAGAAAAAAATGTAAACGTTTTGTAATGTTATGAGGTATATGCAGATCCTACTATAGCTGATGCAACTATATGGGACCCATTTACAATATATGAAGAGGTTAAAAAAATGGTGCTGTCATTTTGAGTTATGTTCAAATACAAAATCTGGCTCCAGATATTACCTTGGAGGAAAAAAAGAAATTCTCATTGCATCTTGGGACACATTATCCTTGAACCTAATTTTTCAGCCAAGTAATGATCCCTATGTTTCTTTTTTAGATCATATTACTCATCAAGTTATTTATGAGCTGGGTAAGATGCTAAAATGGTTTTGGCATACCCGAGGAACATCAGTTGTGAATTGCTGGTCCTAGTTAAAATGGCATGCTGTCTTTGACCTTCCTCATGTTTTGAGATAACTTTAGATGGTTAACTCAGTTATTGAAATTTTTGACAAGTTTATTTACAGAACTCAATGCGTGTCTTGCTATGGTAACCCCAGGAGAGAAACCACCTCAAAACATTTATCTCCTGGACCAAGTTAAGCAGTCAGAACGACACACTATCGTTCCCAAAGAATAACAGTACAAACAACAGAAGTCGCAGCTATCTTCAAATATTATAGATTACACTTATGAATATTGCTATATCGCAACAAGGCTAGATGATAAGCATCTGGATAATAGCAGTTAATGCATTTTTATCTCCCTTCTCCATTACTTCCTATAATGGAGTCTGGCAAAATAGCAGGTGTTCAGAAATTCCTCCTGCTTGGTCTTAGCGTCTTACATTTATAGTAAGAACGTCACACTCAGAAGTGCGGGCTTCCAGAGGGACAGCCTGATGTTCTTTCCCTTATGCTTTGAAATATAGTTTCCAGAAGAAAACAGTAAACTCAGAAAGGTTCGAACATCAAACACTCTCATTTCCATGAGGGTATGGAAGTGCCTCTCATTTACCTGTAAATGGTGAAAATGGTGAAGTGTGTGTGTTTGTGTGTGTGTGTGTGTGTGTGTGTGTGATAGGAGAGTGGGGTTGATAGTGGAAGGACACATAACCTCACGGATATCAAGTTTCTGTCTTCTTGTAGAATTACAGATCCATTTTGCTATAGCCTTGACAAAAGTTGGTTTATGTAGGATAGTTACTTATCTGGAAATGGAGTCTCGGCTAGATAATTACCAGTACTGCACTCTTTTAGCAACTTTATGGATGATACCCTTGTGCGTGCGTGTGCGTGGGAAGAACTGGACAATTTATCTTGCTCTATCCAAGTCAGCACCTCAATAGAAAGTGGTCACTTTCAGGAGAAAACAAAAAGTCTTTTAAAAGGAAAAAAAAAAAAAACATTCTTCCTTTATTCTCATAGCCTCAGAGTAGTACAAATTATCTTACATTGAATGTAAGAAAACTTACCTTGCTAAGATAAAAAGATCAGTAATAGAGGGCACTGACATTTAAAATAAATCATGCCAATTCAGCCAATTATTTTTGCTTTTATTTTTCATTCCCTTGTTTGGAGAACAAGAATTTCCTCGCGAATTTTTTGATGAGAATCATACTAAGTGTAGCTTGTCTATGAGGTTGAAACAGAACATCAGTGATTGCCATTAAGGACTTAACAGTCCAGTGAGGGAGCTAAGAATAGATTTAAAACCATAACAGGCAATATAAAAAAATATCTAAATAGTAATAGAGAATCTATTTTCTGAATCTTCTGAGGGACCTTCCACTTGTAGTTAAGAGGCTCTGGAAAGGACTCACGGAGGCAGCTTTGAACACGGCACCAATTCATGGGTCAGATATATGCATATCAAGCCTGGGGCAGGCTCTGCAGGCAGCAGTTGGTTACTATGAGGAGATGGATTTAAATGAGTTGAAGGCAACTTAAGTTGGAAGCACATTGGGAACATTCTCGAAAGTCATTCTAAGAAAATCGGAGTTACAAATATTTAATATATTTATCATCATAATAAGTAGAATTCAGAGACACAGATACATCCCAAGTCATTCTCCCTGCAGCTAGAGGGATCTTTTGGAAACAGAGATCTGACCATGTCAACTCTTTTGCTTATTTTTCTCTCTAATCTTGGGTAAAAAGTCCCCGGAGTTTTTAAAAAGAGTATTCATTCATTCATTTAAGGGAGAGAGAGAGAGAGAGAGAGAGAGAGAGAGATCGAGAGAGGAAGAGAGAGCCCACAAATAGGGGGAGGGACAGAGGGAGAGAGAGAAACAGATTGCCCATTGAGCTCACAGCCGATGTGGGGCTTGATCCCACCACCCTGAGTTCATGACTTGAGCCCAAACCAAGTGTCCAATGCTTGACCGACTGAGTCACCAGGTGCCCCCAACAGAGTCACAAAATCTTAACATGCCTACTAGGCCCTGCTTGACCTGAGCCTTTCCTCTCTTTGCTGCTTCGTTCTATAGAACTTTCCCCTGGAAAGCAGCTCTTGTCCTGGCTGGAAATATACCTTGTTATTTCCCACATCCAGGTCTTCACATACCCTTTCTGCTTGGCAAATTCTTCCCACTGAACTTTGACTGGCTCACTGTTACTCACGCTTCAAAGCTCAGCTAAAACACCACTTTCCTGGGGCTCCTGTCTGGGTCAGGAATAAACCCTGTCGTCTACTCTCCTAGCAAATGTCCTTCGTAATATTTAGCATAGTTTGTCATATAAAATGATCCCATGGATAGCGACTAATATTTACTGAGCAATCATTATGCACCGGGCACTATACTAGCTGCCTAATGAATGCTTGTTGAAAGGATACAGGAGTGAAGAAATAAACCAATCAATGGAAGTTAACCCCAGAGTATACATTAATCACTCAGATTTCATCAAGTGTTAAGTCCTCACTTCCTCTTAACTCCCAACATAAAATTCCCATATGACAGCTGGAAGTTGTAGTTTGTCCCTCAAATATACAGGACCTTCAGGCAGGTCTAGTGTGTTCCATAAATTATTCCTGGGTGTTACTCAGAAGAAAGCTCATACCATACAATATCTGGATAATAATGGTTAAAATTTATTGGGCGATTGCTATGTTCCAGGAACGGTGTACATATATCTTACATATGTACACACATGAAATATCTATGTATCCCTCTATTCCCACGTGTGTGTGTGCGTGTGCATGTGTGTGTGTTCATTTCGCCTTCACAATACCCAACAAGTCTGATTTAGTGTCACCGTGTGTTACAAAGAGGAATTAAAGACCTTGTAAGTTAAATAAGGTCTCCAAGGTCTCCGCATGGTAGATCCCAAAATGAGTTGGGGGGGGGGGGATCTGCAAACTTCCTAGTCCCACTGAGCACCTTTCTCGGAGTTCCTCCTCCTGTCTGCACGCATATTTGGGGGACTAATCTGCCTCCTCCCCAAAGCAATTGCTCTTAGGTAACATGTCTCCTGTTAATAGGATTGTCGGCGCGCGGAGGGGGGGAATACAAGGTGCCCAGTTAAACTTGAATTTCAGCAGATAATTGTTGAATATAAATGTGTCCCAAATATCATAGAGAAGATACACTAAAAATGTACTTGGCTTTATATGAAATTCCAATTTAACTGAGCATCCTGTAATTCTATTTGTTCAACCTGGCCACTCCACTGAACAAAATCCAGTCCCTCAAATTCCCCAAGGTCAGAACATGGAGACAGTTTCCCTCTCCTCTGGCGATGGCCTGGCTCTCCACTCCTGGTTTCCTATCTAGTAAGCTGTAGGGAACTATTTTTGTTCCCTGTTTCTGCTTTGCTAGTCCCTTCTAAGTGGGTCTCTTGCCTCCTTTTCCATAGCGCAGCACAAATTTTTCTCTTAATCTCAGCTCATTTCAGTACCACACATACGTACGCCTCCTCCTCGCTCTCATGCCTATGCCCTCCTCTCTCTTTCTAAGCCCATTTCACTCCCTCATCTCTCAACAAGTTATAACTTACGAGGATTAAAAGAAAACTGGCAACTTCCCAGTGTAATTGGGTCCCCATCTGGAGAAGAAGCTTCTTAATTTCCATTCCTTTTTTCCCCTACCTCAATTCGGAGCACATGGTTCTGTAGGTAGTTGATACTCAGGAAAGATTTGATTGCCAAACGTTATCTATTTCTTCATAATGTTCTTTGTGGGTATGTGCTTACGCAGCACATTTCTTCTGTGGCAGGAACTTAGCAGGTTGCTCAGCGTGGCAATTATCAGGAACTTTCTGGAAGAGAAAGGATGGGTAGGCCACCTTTTATTTTCTAGGGCCTTGTGAATCCTGGGAGGTCAAGAGTGAGAACTCCGCATAGATCAGCAGACCATCAGAGCCAGAAGGGTCCTCAGAGTTGGCCTAATGCCACCTCTTATGAAACTCAGACCAAACATGACTGAGGTTCACCAAGGAGGTGACCAGTTTGAGGTCAGAGGGAATCCTCAGCTAATAACATACAGTCGTCAGGTTGGGTGGTCGAAAAAACTGCTAAGGTGGACTCACTATTTGAATCTGAGCTCCAACACTCGACAGCTGCATGATACTTGAGACATCTTTTATCCTTCTGGCACCTTAACTCACTTGTGTCTGAAACAGAGACAACGATATTGAGCCATCTACCTCACAGAGTTGTTTCAAGGATCAAGCGAAATAAGGTAGGTGACAGCCTTCTGCAGGCTGTGAAGTATGTATGATATGAACACGAAGGAAGAATTTGTAGCCACTCCTCACTGAAGCAAGGATCAGAGCTGGTGAATTTGAGGTGGCCACTTTGTCTGGGTTAATGGGGAGTCAGTGCCCCAGCCCTGAGTTAGAGCCCTCTCTTCCAGATATGGGTTCTCTTAAACAAATATTTAACACAAGCTGCTCTGATCATCTGTAGTAATTAAAAAGATGAAAGGTTTTTTTTTTCTTTCTTAATAATAATGTATTAGCCTCAGCAGTCTGACCAAATTCCAGTCTCAGTAATTGTCTTCTTCTTACTATTCTTTAATGAGGTTCAAAAGGTTAATTAGTTGTTTGCAAAATACTAACGTACTTAATGGAGGTAATCTAGCAGGCCAATATCTAAATGTAGACCTTTATTGAATGACTAGTAAGACAGTTGATATAAAGACCTAAGAAACTGACAGTTTTTATTAATGGTCTATTATCTTAATGCAAGGTGATTTAAAAATAAAAACAAAGACATTATGATAAAGAGTGACACAGCGAGCTTAAAGATTAGGAAGGAATTTTCAATGTTGGCTTAAGACTGTCAAGACAAAAACTAAATATCTAAAAAAATAATGAAATATAATATCACATTGCTCTTGGGATTGAAAGAAATTGACGGATGGGCAAGGCAGTAATTTGTATTGACTTAAATTACAAACCATGTTAGGACCCTGCTCTATCCCCAAAGAGGGGAATGTGTTCTGTTTGCGTAGCTGTACATGGTCATAGCCTACTGGAATCGATTTCTTACAAATTTGGCTTGACTCATTTAGAAGTCAGTTTACATTATACATGCACACAATTATATTCTCTATGTATACCCATTGAGAAGCAGTGTTTCTTTTTTTTTTTTTTTGTTTCTTTGTTTGATTTTTACTTGGTTACTTTTCAGGCACATTTTGTAAAAGGTATAATAAGCTGGAGAATGCGTGAGCAGAAAGGATCTGAGCTCAGGTGATTGGTATGTGAATTTTTCAGCATATTGCAGGTGCTTGGCCCTAAGGACAGTGATGCATGATTGGAAGATAACTTGAAAATCTGAAATTGTCTTTGCATCACACAGACACACACACGTGTGCATCTAATTCATTTTATTTTATTTTATTTTTTTTTTTTTTTTTTTTTTTTTTTTTGTCTTCCTTCTTTTTTTTTTTTTTTTTTTTTTTTTTTTTTTTTTAATTTATTTTTTTATTGGTGTTCAATTTACTAACATACAGAATAACACCCAGTGCCCGTCACCCATTCACTCCCACCCCCCACCCTCCTCCCCTTCTACCACCCCTAGTTCGTTTCCCAGAGTTAGCAGTCTTTATGTTCTGTCTCCCTTTCTGATATTTCCCACACATTTCTTCTCCCTTCCCTTATTTTCCCTTTCACTATTATTTATATTCCCCAAATGAATGAGAACATATAATGTTTGTCCTTCTCTGACTGACTTACTTCACTCAGCATAATACCCTCCAGTTCCATCCACGTTGAAGCAAATGGTGGGTATTTGTCATTTCTAATAGCTGAGTAATATTCCATTGTATACATAAACCACATCTTCTTTATCCATTCATCTTTCGTTGGACACCGAGGCTCCTTCCACAGTTTGGCTATCGTGGCCATTGCTGCTAGAAACATCGGGGTGCATGTGTCCCGGCGTTTCATTGCATTTGTATCTTTGGGGTAAATCCCCAACAGTGCAATTGCTGGGTCGTAGGGCAGGTATATTTTTAACTCTTTGAGGAACCTCCACACAGTTTTCCAGAGTGGCTGCACCAGTTCACATTCCCACCAACAGTGCAGGAGGGTTCCCTTTTCTCCACATCCTCTCCAACATTTGTGGTTTCCTGCCTTGTTAATTTTCCCCATTCTCACTGGTGTGAGGTGGTATCTCATTGTAGTTTTCATTTGTATTTCCCTGATGGCAAGTGATGCAGAGCATTTTCTCATATGCATGTTGGCCATGTCTATGTCTTCCTCTGTGAGATTTCTCTTCATGTCTTTTGCCCATTTCATGATTGGATTGTTTGTTTCTTTGGTGTTGAGTTTAATAAGTTCTTTATAGATCTTGGAAACTAGCCCTTTATCTGATATGTCATTTGCAAATATCTTCTCCCATTCTGTAGGTTGTCTTTGAGTTTTGTTGACTGTATCCTTTGTTGTGCAAAAGCTTCTTATCTTGATGAAGTCCCAATAGTTCATTTTTGCTTTTGTTTCTTTTGCCTTCGTGGATGTATCTTGCAAGAAGTTACTATGGCCGAGTTCAAAAAGGGTGTTGCCTGTGTTCTTCTCTAGGATTTTGATGGAATCTTGTCTCACATTTAGATCTTTCATCCATTTTGAGTTTATCTTTGTGTATGGTGAAAGAGAGTGGTCTAGTTTCATTCTTCTGCATGTGGATGTCCAATTTTCCCAGCACCATTTATTGAAGAGACTGTCTTTCTTCCAATGGATAGTCTTTCCTCCTTTATCGAATATTAGTTGCCCATAAAGTTCAGGGTCCACTTCTGGATTCTCTATTCTGTTCCACTGATCTATGTGTCTGTTTTTGTGCCAGTACCACACTGTCTTGATGACCACAGCTTTGTAGTACAACCTGAAATCTGGCATTGTGATGCCCCCAGATATGGTTTTCTTTTTTAAAATTCCCCTGGCTATTCGGGGTCTTTTCTGATTCCACACAAATCTTAAAATAAATTGTTCTAACTCTCTGAAGAAAGTCCATGGTATTTTGATAGGGATTGCATTAAACGTGTATATTGCCCTGGGTAACATTGACATTTTCACAATATTAATTCTGCCAATCCATGAGCATGGAATATTTTTCCATCTCTTTGTGTCTTCCTCAATTTCTTTCAGAAGTGTTCTATAGTTTTGAGGGTATAGATCCTTTACATCTTTGGTGAGGTTTATTCCTAGGTATCTTATGCTTTTGGGTGCAATTGTAAATGGGATTGACTCCTTAATTTCTCTTTCTTCAGTCTCATTGTTAGTGTATAGAAATGCCACTGACTTCTGGGCATTGATTTTGTATCCTGCCACGCTACCAAATTGCTGTATGAGTTCTAGCAATCTTGGGGTGGAGACTTTTGGGTTTTCTATGTAGAGTATCATGTCATCGGCGAAGAGGGAGAGTTTGACTTCTTCTTTGCCAATTTGAATGCCTTTAATGTCTTTTTGTTGTCTGATTGCTGAGGCTAGGACTTCCAGTACTACATCTAATTCATTTTAAAATTCATGAATGCAATCTGTTATGGTCGCGCAACTTTTTTGTCTATCGTTCATTTTTTTTTCTTGCAACGATCACCTGTAATTTTATGTCAGGTGAGGGAGAGAGAGAGAGAGCTGACTGAATAAGACAGAAATGGAAGCCCGTCCTGTGTGTTTCCATAGAAAACTTAAACACATTTCACAAAAATAAAACTGATGATAAAATAGGAATAGAGAAACAGAAAACTGGAAAAGAAAAATGTGCTGATCACAAGCTCAGTTGTATTTCCTGATAGCCATGGAGGAAAGGAGACACAGTTGGAGCCAAGAGATTCTGTTAAAGGAAAGAAGTGTTAACATCCCTCTAGAGATATATTTTTTCCAGAACTAAATAAAAAATGGCTTATGACACTGAGTAATATACATATATATTATATATTCATGCATATGTATATATAATGTATATTATGTATATATATTACATATATATAACATAATGTAAAATAAATTATCCTGCCCAATGATGCTATGGGGGAAAAGAGAATCCATGGAACTGTTACTCCAGGCTGCCCCATGGGGATAAGAAAGCCTGCTGGTCTGACCGAAGACTGGCCAAAGGACTGCAACTTTCTGGTGATTGCACTTGTTTCCAGTACAGGACTTGAGGTACCATGTGGAATGGACATGAAATGCATGACCCTTAAAATACTTCCCCTAAATATTCTTTTTTGACAAGAAGAAATACTTTATGACAGCTTTAAATTAATATATGAGATTCTTAAGGGACCTGTGCAAACTCTAGGCAAAATGTAGAATATGTATAGAACCACCTCATAGCCATTTAAAAGCTCGTAAAAGAGGCATGCCTTCCCTTACCTAGAGAAATCGCTTTCAGGAAGAACTATCACAAGCTGACATTTGCCCAGGACCCAGAGGAACAATCAACCCACTTAGAACAGGTGCCCATTAAGCCAGTGGCGGAGAGCCAAACTTCTTGAAAGAGTTGTCAGTTTTTACCGTCTTTCCTTTCTGGCCTCCCACTCACTTCTCTTCTCCATGCAAGTGGACTCAGCTCCCCACCACTCAACCGGAACTCTTCTTGATAAGGGCTCTGTGATCTCTGTTTTGCTACATTCAGTGGATATTTTTCAGTTTCATTGTCTGTCTGTCCTTCCTTCTAACCCTCGCTCCTGGGCCTCTTCTTTCCTTGGGGGCCTCTTCCGCCTTCGTTCCGGCCGGAAGGCCTGTACCGCAGGAAAAGCGGCAGCCTCCTTCCCCCCTTCCATCCACCACAAACCTTCCTTCAAGTAAGGCTGCCGGAAGGCCAGACGGACCCACTGCTGCCTCTTCCGAGTCTTCCAGCCCTCCTGCCATCAGTAATACTCAGGAACTTCATCCCGCACAGGAAACTTCCTCCATCCTTTCCCTTCCTTTTGACTTCCTTCCTTCCTTCCTTCCTTCCTTCCTTCCTTCCTTCTTTCCTTCCTTCTTTCCTCCTTCCTTCCTTCCTTCCTTCCTTCCTTCCTTCCTTCCTTCCTTCCTTCTTTCCTGCCTTCCTTCCCTCCTTCCTTCCTTCATTCAGCAAATCCTTGCAGAGTGATAAGCATCTGTCAGGCACTCCTAGATAGAAAGACAGGTATCAATTAAGTCATATAATTTCATCGATAAGTGGAACAAAGAGAACAGGGCACTACAAAACCACACGACAAAGGGCTTCACTAAATCAGGGGGAATTGACCTGTCTGCCGCATTTGGCATCTGTGACATCACACTTCCTCAGCCTTTCCCTCCTTCTTCACTGGCTGCTCCGTCTCTGTTTCCTTGCCAACAACACTTTCTCTGTTTGACCTTTAAATATTTGCTAAGGACAGTCATAGTTTACACAGGCCAGTTCTGGTTTGTGCTTGCCGCTTTGGCATGATTATTAATAGCTTCCCCTTTAACTCTCAAAAGACTCTGGGTTTGGACCATAAATGACATAGTCACCCTTTATCTGGGTGACCTCATTTAGTGTTGAAGCATTAAATAGCACATATATAAGCTGATGACTCCCAACTCTTTCTCTAACTTGGCACCTTTTTTTTTTTTTTTTTTTTTTCTGAGCTACTGACCTGTATGTTGAACTGCCTTCTCAGTAACTCCAATTTGATCTCTCCCTGGGAGCTCAAGCTCAGCATGGCCAAAACGGAATTTACTTTGCTGTCCCTACCATCTATCTAGTTGTGGAAGCCATAAACCTGGCATGCAACCTTGAATCCTTCCTCTCTGACATATCCCTGTAGTCAACCACCCACCGGAAGCTCTACAGCACATTCTAAACATACCACACAGCTCATGATGGGAAAGGCAAGTCTCTGAGCTGTGCTCTCAATTTTCACCCCCCAACCCCCACGCCACCCCATGTCAGTTCCCTTGTCCAAACGGTAGTCAGAGTGGTCTTTCCAAATCTCATTAAATCACTAGCTTGTTGAAAACTCTACAGATTTCTCATTGAATTCAGAGTAAGGAACAACATCTTCATCACAACCCTATCTGAAGTTCTCACTTCATTTTGCAGCCAATCCCACTTTTGGTGGCTACACTCCAGACACCCCACTCTGCACATATAGATTTTCTATCTGGGACACTCTACCTGCCTTTCCCATGCAAATATCACTTTCCCAAAGAAGGTCACATATCCTTTTTTTTTTTAAACCTTCACACATATTTATTTTTCATAGTAATCATCACCAGCAAGCAGATAATTGTGTCTTTATTAATTTTGGAAAGTATTTCTTTTAATGTTTTTTATTTCAGACTATAAGGTTAATGATGAATCATCGAGTGATTTTTATCCATTTAAAGCATTAATCCCCCTCCAAAAAAATAAATAAAGCGTTAATCCCCGACACCTAGCGTAATGCCTGACATGTTTTAGGCCCTCGATGAGTATTTCCTACAAAAGAAAGTAAAGGAAAGAAGGGAGAGTGATTAGAAGGAAAACAGTGTTGGGATGGCTGAATGGCTCAGTGGTTGAGCGTCTGCCTTCAGCTCAGGTGGTGATCCTGGGGTCCTGGGACTGAGTCCCGCATCGACCTCCCCATAGCAGGCCTGCTTCTCCCTCAGCCTATATCGCTGTCTCTGTGTGTGTGTCTCTCATGAATAAATAAATAAAATATTTTAAAAAAACAAACAAAATAAATAAAAACAGAAGGAAGACAGTATCTGCAGATACTTTCTCATGACTTGAGAGGAAGTTCAGTTACTGAATCTTTGCATTATAATCAGAATATACTCTAGGTTGAAGAACTGAAGATTGAAGAAGTCGGTGGCTCTGAACTCCTGCTTGGAGGACAGCTCCCTGCCCACCAGGAATCCTAGTTTTGCAATTTAATGAGGGAGAAATTCCTATTGTTAAGCCACTGCAATTTCTCACTCTCTTCGGCAGCTTGCATACCCCAAATACTCCTTGCTTAATACCTTTAAACAAATTTGAGTTTCATTTTGACAAATGAGATTATCGGTGATTATATAGCTTTACCAATTAGTTTCAGAGATTTGAATTAATGTTGAATTGATTATGATGGTAAAAGCAGTTAGAACAACAACCACTGCCACCAAAAATACACTTTCATAGCCATGCATGATATGTCATGACACTTTTGTAAATACGATTATATTTTGAGATTTTTTTTTTCCAGGCAAAAGACATTATTTTTTTTCCTCACTGACCTGGGGCCCTGTTAACTGGAGAGTGAATTTTTATCTTAAATCCTTTAGTATCTCAACAAATTTAGACCAATGATTGTAATTGGTGGAGGAGGAAGGGGTTGGATGGGAAAGAGCACCAGAGGAAAAATGGGGAGGATGTGTAAGGCATGCACTTCTTGTCCAGTCCCATGGACTATTTGAGCTCCTAGGAGGAGGACCAGATATTTACAGCACATATTTTCATGAAACACTGATGATGATTTGGGCAAGGGTTGAGGTAAAAAGTGGGTACAAGTCTGAAAGGAAATTGAGTAAAGCTGTTTCAGGTTCCAGGTAATAAATTGTAACAGTTTTTCCCCACCTCTGCATGGAATTTAGCCATGTTCTTATATCCTGAAGACTGTAATAATCTGTATTCACCATATTCGGTATAATCATTGATTTTTTTCACAATTAGCTATGTAAGATTTCTCCAAGTGGACCCAGCAAATGTGGACACAGCAAGAGAGAAATCACCAGAGATATTTCACAGCCACCCAGTAATTACAGCTACCAGACTAGTTCGTGCATACATGTGAGGCAGTCCTTCAGAGTTTCCAAGAGAAGGGCTAAAAGATAGCCGTTTAATCAGTAGGGTCCATTTTTTTGATTTGTGAAAAAGAAGTGTGTGCTTACTTAATAGTGATTAGTGATAAATATTTAAGATAAATGAATTATCCCACTACCACCCCCACTCCCACCATGAAATCAAGTATAATTGCAAAAATTAGGCGGCTCATGTAATTTCTTATTTAGAACTACCACACATGCGAAAGTGAATGAAGAACAGCGCAGTACATTTAAAGAAATATGTTGGAGGAATTGGATACTTGAGTATTTCTATGGCAATTTGATAAATGAGTTAAGTAATATACCAAACCATTCAGTGGCTTTCATGGGGCCACTCAGCTAGGATGCAACACGTATTTGTTTCTTTTACACCACATTCCACACTGGAGTTCCTCGATCACATAGTTGGAAGGAAACTCATTTTCCTCTCAACTCTCATAGTGACATCTCACATTTTTAATTGTGCATTTTCACTCCCCTGACTGCACTTACTATTTTCTTACTATTATTTGTGTCAAGGGTTTATCCTTCCTGCTAAAATGTGGATTCCCTGAGGACAGAAATAGTATCAGATTAATATCTGTGTCTTCAGCGCTAAAATACCATCTGGCTCAAGGGTAAGTCCATTAGTTGTTTACTGAGTGCATATTTGATTCTTTATCAAATAAATTACATAAGTTGGAAATAGTAGCCTCCTTTCAAATTGGTTCTCATCACGATACAACTTGAATGAGTTTACCATCAAAGCATCTGGAGACATTGATCGGAGCATAAGTCAGTAGATAAGTACAAGAAGCCAGCTGTAAGTGGGTGTAAGTGAAAGAAGCTAAGTAGTGTCTAGTGCCGGATGGTTGGAGTGAGGTGGACAGTTGTCCAACAATCAGCCTCCAAGATAGTGTGGTGAACTGGATTTTAACCCAAGCAAATGTTGCTATTTGAGCAGATGCTAGCTGGTATGTGTGTCAAACAACAAGAGTAGGATTGCATTCTGCTGTGTGCTGTTGGTTTTAGGTGGCCCATCTGGTGTAGAATGGGACAAGCCACTGATTATAGTTTCAAAGAGCAGGGGCATGTCCTAGCATTGCAAATAGACTTCACCTTATGTGTTAACTGAAATCGACTACTAGGCAATGCCCCCAACACTGGTTTGAAAACAATTATAAAACCACATCTGGGCTCAAAGAAGGGAAAACTGATCATTAAAGACTGCCACAGGTAGACAAGATCATTAATGATCATAACTGATCATTAAAGACTGCCACAGGTAGACAAGAGGTGAACAGGAAATATTTTCACAGCATTGGCAAACACAGAGTTGAAAGAGAGAAAGCTGAAGCTTGATTGACATGTAAGATTCAAAACTTGGCATAATAAGATTAATTTTAAAGCAGACCCTGATTTTGAAGGTTGTACTCATTACCCTGACTTCCCTGGCCAGCATTTGTCTATGAACTAGATGGGATTTGGCCAAGCCATTATAATAATCACTGTCAGAGTGGCGCCTGGGTGGCTCAGTCAGTTAAGTGGCCAACTCTTGATGTCAGCTCAGGTCAGGATCTCAAGGTCCTGAGATTGAGCCCTGTGTCAGGCTCTGTGCTCAGTGGGGAGTCTGCTTGAGATTCTCTGTCTCCCTCTGCCCCTCCTCCTGCTTGTGCATGCTCTATCTCTCTCAAATAAATAAATAACTCTTAAAAAAAATCATTGCCAGAAGCTCAGTGGAAATGGAGAAGGTGAAGGCTGACAAATAAGCTCTCTAAAGCTTAGTTAAATATTAATTTTTTTCACACACTTAATGACAGATCTGAATTGTTTAAATGGTTAAAAGCTCTCCTTGCCTTTTCCTGGAGGACTCCAAGAGTGGGTTCTTGGCACAGCTTGGCATCTCATCAGTGATTTGTGATGGTCCACAGGACACTTTTTTTATATCTCCCCAGCATCCCTTGGGCAGTGTCCCAGATGATGGAAGAGCACTGTTGTGTCTTAAACTAAGCATAAGCTGCTGGCATAGGCTGTGCCATTGTAGGGAGGGAGTGACCACAGATTTCCTGTGCATCGCTCTTGAGTCAGTCTGAATAGGTTTAAAACATGTAAGGCAAAATAAAGACATTATTCAAAAACAGAATGGTCAAAGCCACCTTGTGCTGTCTGCTTCCAAAATATATCAGCAACCACAACACTCCCAGTCTTCATTGGCCACGTTTAGAAGTAGAGGCACCTTTTAAATTTCTTTGCTGCACTGCATTTAAATGCACCATAGATAAATCAGAAAATTCTGGCATAGTCCTAGGCAGTAATATAAAATGTATCTAGAGCACCAGAGATCCTGGCACAATAACTGCTCTAAGCTAAGCTTCCAAGAGCAAGAACCAAGAATATATAAGACATTAAATGTTCAATGTGCTCTTCTCGAGCTAAAAGAGAAACGAGACACTGAGACTGTGTCGGGTATTGTTGTCAGTTCCAATTTTATTTAATTGTCTCAAGACAGAAGAATGTATGTATTGTTTTTCTCATTTTATAAATGAGGAATCTGAGGCTTAAGTAGTTAAGGTAATGAGCATGAAATCAAACAGTCTGGGGGCAAGGATTGGAATGAAGTCATCTGTCTCCTATGACCATGATCTTGCTACTCCCCCTTGCTCTCTCAGACTTGTCCCTGCCATTGAACCAAATGTTGGCAGCATAAACCCTAGAATTTAGAGAGGATTGGGATCGGTCTAATGGGAATTAATGCTGGAAAATAGCATCAATTGCAATCTGTAATTGAACAATTTTCTCCTGTCTTCAGTGGTAGTGGTGTTAGAGACGTGGAAAGAGAGGGAGTAATTTAACCCCTCATGCTAAAAATCTTAAGAAACCCCAAATGGAGAAAGGAAAGATAGGATGCTAGAATCGAATGCTTATATTGAAGTTGCAATCACGGGATACAAGATTTTTGGTAGTAGAAATAGACAAGAACAGACTTATGAGAAATGGGATACAAGGCAACAGCAAGTGACTGTGGTAAGAACCACATGATGCAAGAGTGAAGAAAAGCAAAGAAGTCAGAGTCTTGCTTCCAGATGCCTAAGAAAGGGGTGGATTTTTTTAAACTAAATAAGGAAGCCATAAAGATCCAGTTACTGGTATTGTAAAGACATCCAACCAATAATACATAGTAGGGAACTTCCAAGCATGAGAGCACTGGGATCACTGCTGCCCTCACTCCTCCACCCTTCCCTAATTTCTTATCACAATGACCAATGGAATACACAAAAAAAGTGGATAACTTTCATTAGCACTAAAAAAGAAAGAAGGACATAGATGCTATTTACATGTCAAAAACTTTAAGAAATCCCCACCAGATATAATGATTAGATCAAATTGATGGAAGGCATGGAGGGCTACTCAGCATTATTCTTCCTGAGAAAGGTTGAGACAGCTTTGGTACACGTGGGAGAGGAACAAAATCCACCCTAACATGTCTTGATTCAGAAGGTGAAAGATCAATGTGAGGGATCTATGGAGCTCTGAGAGTACATCACATGGGGATACTTCCTAATGTGTATAAATCAGAAACATATGGACCACATTAGTATTTTTTAAAGATTTTATTTATTAAAAAAAAAAAGATTTTATTTATTTATTCATGAAAGACACAGAGGAGAGAGAGAGGCAGAGACACAGGCAGAGGGAGAAGCAGGCTCCATGTAGGGAGCCCGACGTGGGACTCGATCCCAGGGCTCCAGGATCATGCCCTGAGCCAAAGGCAGGTGCTAAACTACTGAGCCACCCAGGGATTCCCTGGACCATATTAGTATTGATGAATGCCCTTAGGATTTGACCAAACCAAGCAATTCCAAGCACTGGCAAGGTGGCTGGGTCAGGCAGATTTGGAACAGTGCCAAGGATTAATCAAGAGATTGTCTCCAAATTCTATATCTAAGTCAAGTTGCCACTCCTTTGTAAAGGCCACAGAAAGCAGCTCATTTATTATCTCATTCAACAAACACTTGTTGAAAGCTACCATATGGCATAGAGCACTAGCAATGCCTCAACGAAACTCATAGGCCATATCCTTGCTCCCAAGGACTCTACTTCCAGTGGAGGGAGATAGACAAGAAACAAACAGATGATGCCAAGTAGTATAAATCCTATTAAAAAAAAAGAAAAAAAAAACTAAAGTAGTATAAGAATATTAGAGTACGCCAGGGTGAAGAATGGGGGATAGAAAATGAAAAGGAAGATTTCTTTGATATGCTTTCATGGGAGTAGTGATTAGAAATAAGTGAGGGAGGAAGCTCAGAAGATCTCTGGGGAAGATCATTCCAATCACAGGGAATAGTGAGAGAAAACCATGAGGCAGGAGCATGCCTGGCGTGTTGAAGGCATAGCGAGGGAGACAGAGTGGCTGAAATGGCATGAGAAAGGCATAAACTGGTAGGGGGTGAGGTCAGAGGTAAAGGGGTCAGATCATACAGGGCCTTGTAGGTCATTTATAAGAATTAGCTTTTAGGGATCCCTGGGTGGCGCAGCGGTTTGGCGCCTGCCTTTGGCCCAGGGCTCGATCCTGGAGACCCGGGATCGAATCCCACGTCGGGCTCCCGGTGCATGGAGCCTGCTTCTCCCTCTGCCTATGTCTCTGCCTCTCTCTCTCTCTCTCTGTGTAACTATCATAAATAAATAAAAATTAAAAAAAAAAGAACTAGCTTTTACTCTGAGATGGGAAATGATTGGAGGGATATAGGGATAATCAGATATTCAAACTTCCTGAAGAAATGACTTGAATACCTTGCCAGAAGAATGAAAAAAAAAAAGTCCTTCAAGGATTAACAAATGAGAATGTTGTCTCCACTCTTAACTCTGGGAAATGATCAAGGGATAGTGAAAGGGGAGGTGGGCGGGGGGTTGAGGTGACTGGGTGATGGGCACTGAAGGGGGCACTTGGCGGGATGAGCACTGGGTGTTATGCTAAATGTTGGCAAATTGAACTCCAATAAAAAAAATATTTTAAAAAAAGAGAGAATGTTGTCTCCAGGAGAATGGAATCCAATTAAATATATGGGACTGGGTCTAAATATTTTTTTCTAAATGTGGTTATAAATCTGATGATAATTTACCTTTGAAAGAGATGCTCTCTAGAGGAAAAAAAAAAAGCCCTGATAATCAGAGAATAAATAAAAGACTGGAAATGGAAAAAGGAGGTAAGTAAAAGGGATTAACTTCTTTTGTACAGCACACAATAAAAACATTGTTGTTTGTTTTTGCTTTGTGGCAAGTTCAATACAAATTTAAGAATGCTTTGAAAAGCTTTGCGATAACCACTTCTAGAATTAAAAGCGAATGTCTACCTTTTAAATCATTGCAGAAAATAATAACAAACAAAAATTGTCTATAAAAAGTCTAAGAGGTAATAAAACAATAAAAGACAATTGTTAAAAACCAGAGAGCTTTATAAGATGGTAGGAGAAGTAAAATCAAACATATTAGTGATGATAAATGAAAATTAATTAAATTTCTTATCAAAAGAAAAATGCTCTCAGGCTCTGCTGTTTTTTCCTGTGATGAGCTACTTGCAAGAGACCTAGTGACAGTAAGATATAGTAAGATGCCACACACACACACAGACACACACGCGCACGATGAGATAAGCAGCAATATATCAGTCAATCAAACACAAGTACAAAAAAACCCATGAAAATCAGAGAGTGCTAATTGGAATAAAAAGAATAATTTATATCAATAAAATATGTTATCTATAATGAAAACGGAGCCATCAGGGGGCTCTATGTGCTATCATAACATGAAAGTATACAAAAGTTAGAAGTTCTGTAATTGAATTTAAAAAAACAAAACACAGAAGGAATGAAAGAGAGAAAAAAAATGACCAAATTCAAGTGGAGACTGAAATGTTTCACTATCAGAATATGACAGGTCGTAGGAAAATTATAAATAAATAAGGATAGGTCATCAAGATGGCAACATAGATTGCTCTCAGCTTGAGTGTCCCTCAACGAGATCAACTAGCACCCATCCACAGACAAGACACGTCTGTGGAAATCCCAGAACCTGGGGGGAGGCTGCGGCACCCCAACCACAGAGACAGGGGCAGCATTAGAAGAGAAAGAGGAGCAAGTACCCTCTGACCACAGCACCCCACCCCCAGGTGCAAGAGGGCGCAGCACCCAGAGGACACCTTAGGGCCTCCGATTACTTCAAAGGGAAAAAAAGAGCCCACTGTGGACATCCAGCTACCCCAGCATGGTGGGACACTTTCTGGGAGGCCTCACCACCACTCAGGCCTCACCTGATGGAGATCACTGGGAAAATCTGTGGCACTCAAACGCTGGAAATCAGACAGGAGAAGAAGGGAGGCAAAACTTCCAGCAGCCAGCCTTGGGTCTTTGCAGACCGTGTTCCTGTATGCAGTGGCGCCCAAGCAGAAATCCCAGACAGTGACTCTACCCATCTGCAAAGCCCATCTGGTGGCTCCATCTGGCCAGTAGCTCAGTTGGCAAATCTGCCTGACTCGGTTCCACAACTACGCCAGCCATGGATCCCATTCACAGGGTTGATTCACCATTGCTGGGGTGGGCTGGGGCGGGGGGCAGGGGCAAACGGGCTGAGGTGCTCAAAGGGTATAAACTTCCAGTTATAAGATGAATGAGTTCCGGGTACGTGATGTACATATAATGTACAAAACTGTATTGTGTACTTACAAGCTGCTGTGAGGGTAGATCTTTAAAGATGTCACCATCCAAAAAATAAATTGGTGACTGTGTGAGCGGATGGATGTCTTGACTAACCTCTCAGTCATCTTTTGGCAACATATGCATATATTAAATATATGGGGCACCTTAAAGTTACACAATTTTACATGTAAATTATATGTCACAAAGCTAGAAAAATAATATACTACAAGATGTATAGTTTGAGTGATAAATTGAGTAATAAATGTATGTATGTATATGACCTGTTGGGAAGTTCTTTGACTGCACTTAAATATATGCCCAGAATCCCACTACGTATAATCACCTGCAGTGCTACCATCCTCATCAAAGCCAGAGACAACTTCCTATTATGGTCAGAATAGAAGTCCTGGCTCACAAGGGTTTACAGGAAGCTGACTTCCACTAACTCCCTAGTCCCAACTCCTGGTACTCAACATTCCCCATAAAACAATCAACTCAGTTGCAGGCCTTCTTACCTCTCCATCAATGGGCTCTTCTGGCTACTTAGATGCTCTTTTTCCAAGATGGCTACAAGGATCACTTTCTCACGTGATCCTTGAAGAATTGAATCCAATATGACCTCCTTCCATTCCCACAGCAGATTTACTCCCTTTACTCTTTATTTTGTTCCAAAGCACGTATCACCTTCTAACATATTACATAATTTATTAATTAGGCTAATAGTCTATATTCACACAACACACACAAAGACATCCCCCCTCACACACACACACACACACACACACACACACACACTCACTGGAATGTACGCTTCATGAGGAGAGGGCCTGTTGCCCTCATATATTGCAATGTGTAAGACCTGCCTGACACATAGTAGATATTCAATATATATTTGTTGTTCAAATGAAAGATCTACAATATATACACACACGTATCCTTATATCTTACAGCAAATAATATGCACATGTTATACATGATGTAGAAATATATTAACATGAAGGGTAATTCTTTTTTTTTATTTTCATGATTGCTATTTATTTATTTATTTATTTTTTTGTAAATTTATTTTTTATTGGAGTTCAATTTGCCAACATATAGAATAACACCCAGTGCTCATCCCGTCAAGTGCCCCCCTCAGTGCCCGTCACCCAAGTACCCCATCCCCCTGCCCACCTCCCCTTCCCCAACCCTTTGTTTGTTCCTCAGTTAGGAGTCTCTCATGTGCTGTCTCCTTTCTGATATTTTCACTCATTTTCTCTCCTTTCTCTTTATTCCCTTTCACTAATTTTTATATTTCCCAAATGAATGAGACCATATGTTTGTCCTTCTCCGATTGACTTATTTCACTCAGCATAATACCCTCCAGTTCCATCCACGTCGAAGCAAATGGTGGGTATTTGTCGTTTCTAATGGCTGAGGAATATTCCATTGGATACATAAACATGAAGGGTAATTCTAATATAATCTTAAGAGTTAAAAAGCCAATTAGCATAAGATATACACAATATGTTACCTTTGGTGTAAGGAAAGAATATCTGTGTGTATGTATATGTATGAGCAATAAAAAGTATCTGAAAGATATACATCCAATTCCTTATAGTTCTTATCTATAGGTGGTGATTATGGGTAAATTTTATTCCGTTCCTTGTTTTTGTATCTCCCATATTTTCTAGAAGGCAAACACATTAATTTTTAATCAGAGAAAACGATAAATGTTATTTTTAAAGAGTGTTACGACTGTCTGGCACTAAGATATTCTAAAATGTGTTATAAAACTACCATAGCTGACTTCTAAAATTGAAGTATGAACCAGGAGACAGATCGATGGGCAAAATAACTCCTGAAAGAGGCCACTAAAATGTATTTGATATTAATCAAGTTTATGCAAATGGATTTCATCCTGTGTATCCATTTGACCATATGGTAGTAGCCTTTTGGAATTGGGGTGGGAAAGGATTCTGAGACCAAATACAGGTTCAGTAGGCAGAGAGCTCGAAGGTGTAGGCAGGTCTCCCATAACTACAGGAAGGAGTGGCAGCATGCCCAACATCCTGAACTTAGTGTTTGCACAATGGTCTTAAGTCAGCAGGACAGCATTAAATTACGCAGTAAATTTTATTTGTAACAATTGCTGGTTTGAAAAAAGTCAATTTCAAGTTTCATCTCACACGTCATACACCAAAGCAGGGGCAGGAGGCTGGCTGTATGAAAGAGTTGTACGATTTTAAAAAGCCTCAGAAAAATACTAGTGAATTAATTATCTTTGGATTGGAAAACTGTGTTTTAATCAAAAGTTAAATAAAACAAAAAAACCCAAAGAATTTTAAGTTTGACAATTTTATCAGTAAAAGTTGGATACTGAGATATGCATAATAAGAATGAAAGAAAATGTCCTAAACTTAAACAAGAGCTACTGTTGGGTAAATGGGCACATTTCATTTCTTCTTTATATTTTTTATTTTTTCCCCAATTTTCTACAGTGAATGTGCATTGTCATTTAAATGCGAAGAATACAATGCATTATAAAATGAAAAATTTGCCCTCTAGATAGTTGGAAATAGAAGATTGGAGTTCAGGAGAGGTAAGGGCTGTGGTGGATGAGGAGTAAAGACAAAGTGCTTGGGAGATACCAAGTCAGAGGAAGGAAAAAAGAAGCATCCAGTTTTCTTACATCCCCAGCTGAAGAGGGCCAAGGGATGCTGTGTCAGGGTGAAGGGCTTCTAACACATTCCACAAATGTGGAGCAGTTGAAAACAACTCCTACTTTTCTGTTTTACACTTTTGCAAAATTGATGTGCCCTCCCTTTACCAGACCCATTTGTACCTGGCCCCCAACTTCTGTCACGGTGTCCCATGTGGTACTGGGATTGCCCAGCAGCATCTCTGTGCCTCCATCAGACTCTCTGTGTCTGGAGGACAAAGCCCTCATTCTCTCTCTCCCTCTCTCTCTCTCTCTCTCTCTCTCCTTCTTAAATTTTTTCATCTTTATTGAGGTATGGCTAACATAAACATTCTATGTATTAAGGTGTACAACGTGATATTTAGCTATATGTACACATTGTGAAATCACTGCCACAGTCAAGCTAATTAAAGTATCCATGACTTTAGTTACCATTTTCTTTCTTTCTTTCTTTATTTTTTTAGTTACCATTTTCTTTCCTATTTGTAATTTTTTTGGTAGGGAGAACACTTAGAAAATTTCAAGTGTGCGATACAGTGTTATTTACTGTATTTATGTTGCTGTACATTAGGTCTCTAAAACTTATTCTTCTTCCATCCTGATACTCACTTTGGCTATTTTACATTCTACTTGTTAGTGAGATCATGCAGTATTTGTCTATGTCTGCCATATTTCATTTAACATAACGTCCTCCGGGTCCATCCATGTTGCCACAAGTGTCAGGATTTCCTTCTTTTGTACACTTTTAGCTTTATTTTATTTTATTTAATTCTAGTATAGTTAATACAGGGTTAAATTAGTTTCAGATGTACAGCGATTCAACGATTCTACATATTACTTAGGGTTCGTCAAGATAAGTGTACTCTTAACTTCCTGTACCTGTTCCCCCCCACCCTTACCCCTCACCCCTCTGGTAACCATCAGCTTGTTCTCCAGAGTTAAGTGTCTGGTTTTTGGATTCTGTCTCTCTTTTCCCTTTGTTTGTTTCATTTCTTAGATTCTACATATGAGTGAAATCATACGGTATTTGTCTTTCTCTGACTTATTTTGCTTAGCAGTGTGCTTTCTAGATCCATCCATATTGGGGCAAATGACAAGATTTCATTCTTTTTCTGTGGCTGAGCAATATTTCATTGTATGTCTATATACCACATCTTTTTTCATGTATCGATGGATACTCAGGCTGCTTCCATAATTTGGCTAGTATAATTAATGCTGCAATAAACATAGGGGTGCATATATCCTTTCAAATTAATGTTTTTGTCTTCTTTGAGTAAATATCCAGCGGTGTGATTGCTGGATTATATGGTAGTTCTTTTTTTTTTTTTTTAAGGGAGAGAAAACACATGCTTGTGCATGAGTGGGGGCTGAGGAAGGCCAGAGGGAGAGAGAGGAAATCTTAAGCAGGCTCCATGCTCAGCATGGAGCTCCACGCGGGGCTTGATCTCACAACCCTGAGATCATGATCTGAGCCAAAATCAAGAGTCAGACGCTTAACTGACTGAGCTACCCAGGCATCCCATATAGTAGCTCTATTTTTAATTTTTTGAGTAAACTCCATACCTGATCACTATAAGTACAATTTCTAAAATTTCATCATTTCTTTATTGTGCCTGGTACACAGTAGGGATTTATTAGTTATCTACTTCACTGAATCTTATCTGGAACAGAGATACACACAGAAAGACAAAGGCCTAATGATTCATCAGGTCATTTCATGACCTATCTCTCTTGTTAGTTTCCTTTAGCATGAATGGCTTTGTGAGGGAGGTGGAAGGTAAATTTTGAAATGAGTGTCTGAAAGGCTTACATCATGTTATCTCTGAATTAGACCTACTTGACAAATGTTTGAAATATATCACTTTATTTTCCTCCTGAAAAATCCCTTCACAATTCCAAAGTTGATGTGATGCTAGATGTGGATCTAGCTGTTATCAAAGTAATAAAATTCTACTAAGTGTCATGTGGTAATTAGTATGGACAAGTCATTGAACTAGCCTGACACCACACGTGATACCTCTAATCCTTACAAGAAACTCATAAAGTGGGCATGAATATTACCATTTGATTACATACGAGGAAACTGATGCTCAGAGTAGTTAAGTCACTTTTCTAAGATCAACAACATGTGAGAGATAGAATCAGGCTGTTGTTTCAGTTCAAATATATCCAAAGCTCGAGACTAACTGAAGCCAAATGGCAATGCAAACATAGCAAACTAAATACAAAAAAAAAAAAAAGAAAAAAGAAAAGAAGAAGAAGAAGAAGAAGAAGAAGAAGAAAAGAAGAAGAAGAAGAAGAAGAAGAAGAAGAAGAAGAAGAAGAAGAAGAAGAAGAAGAAAGAGAAAGAAAGATGGAAAATGGCAAAGAATGTAGAGTGCAAAGTATGTTCATGGTTGATAAGTTTGGAGATGAGGAGGTAAAAAGGGAAGGTGATGAATACACTGACTTACTCGGTGTGAGGTGAAGGCAGATGATCAAGCAGCCGGGCTTAATGGCCATCTGACAGGAAGCAAGCAGAAGATGAGAGCAGCTGGATAAAATGGGGTTATCTGGAAGAGTCCATTGACAAGTGTAAAGCAGAAGGGAAGCTATAGGCTCCTAAGCTCATTGGGAGAAAAAGGAAATGGTTAAGAAAATGAGGATTGAAGTGTCCTAGGCTTTAGTTTTTTTTTTTTTTTTAAAGAACCTATTTATTCATTTGAAAGAGTTTGAGAGAGAGCATGAGAGGGATGAGTGAGAGAGAGGGAGAGGGAGAAACAGACGCCCCACTGAGCAGGGAGCCCAAAGAGGGGCTCAATCCCAGGATCCCGGGATTGTGACCTGAACCAAAGGCAGACCCTTAACCAACTGAACCACCTAGGTGCCCTGGTGTCCTAGGTTTAAAAAATGGGGATATGCATAGCTTCATGGCAACAAACTGGGAAAACAATAAAGGACCTCTTCTGGTGCTCCACACTACCAGAGTCATTTAGCAAATTTGACCAATTACCAATACCTAGAGACATTCTTCATGTCCAGCTTTTATGACAGGCTAGCATTGAAGAATGCAGCTCTTACCAACAGCTGGATCACTGAGAAGCTGCCAGTGCTATTTTATAGTGAGAGTAGATTAGGAAGGGCTGGCCATATTATGTGGCTCTGGGCAAGCTAAACCCTCGGTGCCTCAGTTTTCTCGTTGGCAAAATGGGAAGAATAATAGTAACTACCTCTTCAGATTCTTGTAAAAATTAAATGAATGGATTTATGTAAAACTATTAGAATGCTACTTAATATATAAGTGTTTGATAACTAAAATCAAATATTAAGAAGAAAAAAATGCAGCTTCCAATGATTTTCAACATATGATTAGCCCTGAAAGTGAAGTCCTTATTGTTGGATCTCAAATCAATGTTGAATTTGTTTCCCTAAAGCATAATCCTAGCTAGGACTGTGGGATGAGTCCATATCTTCACCACGGATCCCCTTTTTCATGATAAATACCTAAAATGCCTGTGGATTTCTTGCCCAGAATACTTATTAGAAGGAGATATTAAAGACATAGTTACCTGGAAAATAATCAAATGATTTTTTTTAAGTTGAAAGCTTACCCACCAGGGTTCTTTTTTTTTTTTTTTTATTCAGCGAATAGTTTTTTACTATACTTGAAATAAATATTATCCTTAGGTTAGCATTTTTTATTTTTCTTCTTTTTAAAAGAAAGATTTTATGTATTTATTCATGAGAGATAGAGATAGGCAGAGACTGAGGCAGAGGGAGAAGAGTGGGGAGCCTGATGCAGGATTAGATCCCAGGATCCTGGGATCACGACCTGAGCTAAAGGCAGATGCTCAACCACTGAGCCACCCAGGGACCCCTAGCATTTTTTTTTTGAACACTCTTACTTTGGAAATTCAAGATACTCTAAAACTAAGAAGTATAGTATATAGTGCAGGCATATTTTAATACAATTTGAAAATCACTAGATCATTCATAAAATATGCCAAGTATAAATGCTTGCATACATCTTTTAATTTCTTTTTTTAAGATTTTATTTATTTATTCATGAGAGACAGAGAGAGAAAGAGACAGAGACAGAGGCAGAGAGAGGCAGAGACACAGGCAGAGAGAGAAGCAGGCTCCATGCAGGGAGCCCAACGTGAGACTCAATCCCGGGTCTCCAGGATCATGCCCTGGGCTGAAGGCAACACTAAACTGCCAGGCCACCGGGGCTGCCCCATCTTTTCATTTCTCTTAGAAGTGCGTCAGTGTTACTAACCCTAAGGGAAGAATAAAAAACACTGACAAAATCTTCATGATAGATACTAACACAAGATTTTCAGAGAGAAAAAAACAAACAAGCCCCAAACAGCTTTTGATGAGGTACAACCAGAGATGGCTTTTTACATATATATTTCTATAGATAAATTTCATTATCACTGGGTCACTCAGGAAAGAAATTAAAATACTCAAATACTTATTTTCTAGAATACTCACAAGTATTTATGGAGTAAGAGAAATAAACTTGATACTAGAAATTATTGATTGATATTTAGAATAAGATGGAAGTATCTAAAAAAGAAGTCTCAAGTGCCTGGGTGGCTCAGTGGTTGAGCATCTGCCTTTGGCTCAGGGCATGATCCCGGGGTCCTGGGATCGAGTCCTGCATCAGGCTCCCAGTGGGGAGCCTGCTTCTTCCTCTGGCTGTGGCTCTGCCTCTCTCTGTGTGTCTCTTAAGAGTAAATAAATAAAATCTAAAATAAAATTTAAAAAAATAAAATAAAATAAAAAAGTCTCAAGGGTACTATAGCAGAAATTTCTCAAAATCTATAGTAAGTAGAAAATACTGCTCCTTATTTGCTATAACATATACCTTTGATTATTTGCTTAGGTTATAGGAGAGAGTGAAAGATTTCTGATAGTACTTTCTCTCTATATATTTTTGTTATTATGTGTTCTATTTATCAATAAACTCCCAAAAAGAAGAATTTCTGTAAGTCGTATCATGTGATTATAATGAAATAAAAGTAAAAAATAATAGCTAACTTTTAACCAAAAAAAAAACCCCAAAAGGATGATAATGTTTTAAAAATATTGTATAATATAGGTAATCAAAATTTAAATAATGGACTATTTAAAAATAACAACAATATAGTACTTAATAAAACCATAATTATAAAGCCAAATTATAAATAATTATTTAGGTTTAAATGCTTTTATTACTAAAAAGACTCTAAGCATTAATCTCAAAATATTAGAAAAGTACAATTTCAAAGAAAAATATGGGAATAGAACCATAAAATAATAATTTATTATGTAGAAAAGAGGAAACTGGTGAAATTAATAAATAAGCCAAATAAATGATTTATTTAGAAAAATAAAAATTGTTTAAAATTCAACTGGTATAACCAAGACAAAAGGAAAAAAATAGGAATAGACAGCAATAGAAATATCAATGGTTATACAGAACCAGATACATATATTTTTTTTAAGTTTTTTTAAATTTATTTATTCATGAGAGACACAGAGAGAGAGGCAGAGACACAGGCAGAGGAAGAAGCTGGCTCCATGCAGGGAGCCTGATGTGGGACGTGATCCCTAGTCTCCAGGATCAAGTCCTGGGCCAAAGGCAGAACTAAACTGATGAGCCACCTGGGGGCCCGATACAGATATATTTCTAAACTAATAAATTTACATTTAAAATTCTGACAAACCAAAGATGAACTAGGAATTATAAATTAAACAATAGAAAAGTCAATAAACTTAAGGGTGGGGGAAACTGTTTAAGTAATGTAGTCAGAAAAAAATTGCACAGTTTTACGGTCTCTTTTTAAAAAACTGAAGAAATATGTTATACAAACAACTCCAAAATACAGCCAAAAAGGGAAAGTTTCACATGCTGTCCTAATCCTGGCACCAAAATCTGACAAACATGGGGGGTGAGTGGAGACCAATCTCACTTAAGAATCAAGAGACCAAAATCTTAAATTAAATTTAGGTATATAGGGATCCTTGGGTGGCGCAGCGGTTTAGCACCTCCCTTTGGCCCAGGGCGTGATCCTGGAGACCTGGGATCGAGTCCCACGTCGGGCTTCCGGTGCATGGAGCCTGCTTCTCTCTCTGCCTATGTCTCTGCCTCTCTCTCTCTCTCTCTGTGACTATCATAAATAAAAATAAATAAATAAATTTAGGTATATAATGCAATACATGATTATATTTTCTCTGGGAATGATGACAGTTAAAATTATGAAAAGTTCTAACTTAAGTCACCCCATAAAAAGGATATGGGAACAAAATTATGTGATTATTTAAGTAGATGTCCAAGTCTTGACAAGATCTCATGGTAAATTTGTCCATACTCATTTTTAAATATGATACTATACAATCAGTATCTCATTTAGGTCTGTGGAGAGTGGCTCAACAAATTTAATCTAAGGTTCAAGATTGCCCCAGGGGATGGGGCAAGATGGTGGAAGAGTAGGGTCCCTAAGTCACCTGTCCCCACCAACTTACCTAGATAACTTTCAAATCATCCTGAAAACCTATGAATTCGAACTGAGATTTAAAAACCTTTTTTTTAAAGATTGTATTTATTTATTCATGAAAGACGCACACATAGAGAAAGAGAGAGGCAGAGACACAGGCAGAGGGAGAAGCAGGCTCCATGCAGGAAGCCCGATGCGGGACTCGATCTCTGGTCTCCAGGATCACGCCCTGGGCCTAAGGCAGGCTCCAAACTGGTGAGCCACCCAGGGATACCCTCGATCTGAGATTTAAAGAGAGAACAGCTGGAACACTACAGAGAGAAGAGTTTGAGCATGTAACAAGACAACTCCTTTTTAGCCACTCTGCACTGAGCAAAATGACTAGAAAGAAGAACTCACCACAATAGAAAGAATCAGAAACAGTCCTCTCTGCCACAGAGTTACAGAAGTTGGATTATAATTCGATGTCAGAAAGCCAATTCAGAAGCACAATTATAAAGCTACTGGTGGCTCTGGAAAAAAGCATAAAGGATTCAAGAGACTTCATGACTGCAGAATTTAGATCTAATCAAGCCGAAATGAAAAATCAATTAAATGAGATGCAATCCAAATTGGAGGTCCTAATGAGGAGGGTTAATGAGGTAGAAGAATGAGTGAGTGACAAAGAAGACAAGTTGATGGCAAGGAAGGAAGCTGAGGAAAAAAGAGAAAACAAAAGATCATGAGGAAAGGTTAAGGGAAATAAATGACAGCCTCAGAAGGAAACATCTATGTTTAATTGTGGTTCCAGAGGGCGCCGAGAGGGACGAGGACCAGAAAGCATATTTGAACAAATCATAGCTGAGAACTTCCCTAACTTGGGGAAGGAAACAGGCATTCATATCCAGGAGATAGAGAGGTCCTCCCTAAAATCAATAAAAACCATTCAACACCTCGACATTTAATAGTGAAACTTGCAAATTCCAAAGACAAAGAGAAAATCCTTAAAGCAGCAAGAGACAAGAGATCCCTAACTTATATGGGGAGAAATATTAGGTTAACAACAGACCTCTCCACAGTGACCTGGCAGGCCAGAAAGGGCTGGCAGGATATGTTCAGGGTCCTAAATGAGAAGAATCTGCAGCTAAGAATACTTTATCCAGCAAGGCTCTCATTCAGAATAGAAGGAGAGATAAAGAGCTTACAAGGTAGGCAGAAACTGAAAGAATATGTGACCACCAAACCAGCTCTGCAAGAAATATTAAGGGGGACTCTGTAAAACAAAGAGGATGTCCAAAGACATAATACACAACAACAGGGACTGAATGGGTAATGGTAACTCTGAACATAAATGGGCTTAATGATCCCATCAAAAGACGCAGGGCTTCAGACTGGATAAAAAAGCAAGACCCATCTATTTTCTGTCTACAAGAGACTCATTTTAGACCTAAAGATACCTATAGCCTGAAAATAAAAGTTTGGAGAACCATTCACCATTCAAATGGTCCTCAAAAGAAAATGGGTAGCCATGCTCATATCAGATAAAATAAAGCTTATCCCAAAGACTGTAGTAAGAGATGAAAAGGGACACTATATCATACTTCAAGGATCTATCCAACAAGAGGACCTAACAATCATGACTATTTATGCCCCTAATGTGGGAGCTGCCAAGTATATCAATCAATTAATAACAAAAGTTAAGACATACTTAGATAATAATACACTAATACCGGGAGACTTCAACATGGCACTTTCTGCAAATGACATGTATAACCACAACATCTCCCATGCGACAAGAGCTTTAAATGATACACTGCACCAGATGGATTTCACAGATATTTACAGAACTTTACATCCAAACGCAACTGAATACACATTCTTCTCAAGTGCACACGGAACTTTCTCCAGAATAGACCACATACTCGGTCACAAATCAGGTCTTAACCGATACCAAATGATTGGGATTGTCCCCTGCATATTTTCAGACCATAATGCTTTGAAACTAGAACTAAATCACAAGAAGAAATTTGGAAGAAATTCAAACATGTGGAGGATAAAGATCATCCTGCTAAAAGATGAAAGGGTCAACCAGGAATTTAGAGAAGAATTAAAAAGATTCATAGAAACCAATGAGAATGAAGATACAACCGTTCAAAATCTTGGGATACACCAAAATCAGTCCTGAGAAGGAATCACATCACAATACAACCATCCCTCAAAAAACTGGAAAATACTCAAATATACAAGCTAACCTTGCACCTAAAGGAAATGGAGAAAGAACAGCAAATAAAACCTACACCCAGCAGAAGAAGAGAGTTAATAAAGATTCAAGCAGAACTCAATGAGATAGAGACCAGAAGAACTGTAGAACAGATCAACAAAACCAGGAGTAGGTTCTTTGAAAGGATAAATAAGATAGATAAACCATTAGTCAGCCTTATTAAAAACAAAAGAGAAAAGATTCTAAATAATAAAATCATGAATGAAAAAGGAGAGATCAATGAGAGACTCCTAACTCTGGGAAATGAACAAGGGGTGGTGGAAAGGGATGTGGGTGGGGGGTGGGGGTGACTGGGTGACGGGCACTGAAGGGGCACTTGATGGGATGAGCACTGGGTGTTATGCTATATGTTGGCAAATTGAACTCCAATTAAAAAAATAAAAAGAAAAATAAAAGAAAGAAAAAAAATGAAAAAGGAGAGATCACAACCAATACAAAGAAAATACAAACAATTTTAAAAACATATTATGGGCAGATATACGCCAATAAATTAGGCAATCTATAAGAAATGGATGCATTTCTGGAAAACCACAAACTACCAAAACTGGAACAGGAAGAAATACCTGAACAGGCCAATAACCAGGGAGGAAATTGAAGCAGTCATCAAAAAACTCCTAAGACACAAAAGTCCAGGGCCAGATGGCTTCCCAGGGGAATTCTATCAAACATATAAAGAAGAAACAATACCTATTCTACTAAAGCTGTTCCAAAAGATAGAAAGGGATGGAATACTTCCAAACTCATTCTATGAGGCCAGCATCACCTAATTCCAAAATCAGACAAAGACCCCCCCAAAAAGGAGAATTATAGACCAATATCCCTGATGAACACAGATGCAAAAATTCTCAACAAGATACTAGCCAATAGGATCCAACAGTACATTAAGAAGATTTTTCACCATGACTAAGTGGGATTTATCCCCAGGAGGCAAGGCTGGTTCAACACTCGTAAAGCAATCAATGTGATTCATCATATCAACAAGAGAGAAAACAAGAACCATATGATCCTCTTCATAGATGCAGAGAAAGCATTTGACAAAATATAGCATCCATTCCTGATCAAAACTCTTCAGAGTGTAGGGATAGAGGGAACATTCCTCAGCCTCTTAAAAGCCATTATGAAAAGCCCACAGCAAATATCATTCTCAATGGGGAAGCACTGGGAGCCTTTCCCCTAAGATCACGAACACGAGAGGGATGTCCACTCTCACCACTGCTATTCAACATAGTACTAGAAGTGCTCACCTCAGCAATCAGGCAACAAAAAGAAATAAAAGACATTCAAATTGGCAAAGAAGAAGTCAAACTCTCCCTCTTTGCAGATGACATGACACTGTATGTAGAAAACCCAAAAGACTCCACCCCAAGATTCCTAGAACTCATACAGCAATTTGGCAGTGTGGCAGGATACAACATCAATGCCCAGAAGTCAGTGGCATTTCTACACACTGAGACTGAAGAAAGAGAAATTAAGGAGTCAATCCCATTTACAATTTCACCCAAAACCATAAGATACCTAGGAATAAACCTAACCAAAGAAGTAAAGGATCTATACCCTAAAAACTACAGAACACTTCTGAAAGAAATTGAGGAAGACACAAAGAGATGGAAAAATATTCCATGCTGATGGATTGGAAGAATTAATATTGTGAAAATGTCCATGCTACCCAGGGCAATTTACACATTTAATGCAATCCCTATCAAAATAACATGGACTTTCTTCAGAGAGTTGGAACACATCATTAAGATTTGTGTGGAAAATATCAGAAAGGGAGACAAAACATAAAGACTCCTAACTCTGGGAAACGAACTAGGGGTGGTGGAAGGGGAGGAGGGCGTGGGGTGGGGGTGAATGGGTGACGGGCACTGAGGGGGGCACTTGACGGGATGAGCACTGGGCGTTATTCTGTATGTTGGCAACTTGAACACCAATATGTTCTCATTCATTTGGGGAATATAAATAATAGTGAAAGGGAATATAAGAGAAGGGAGAAGAAATGTGTGGGAAATATCAGAAAGGGAGACAGAACGTAAAGACTGCTAACTCTGGGAAACGAACTAGGGGTGGTAGAAGGGGAGGAGGGCGGGGGGTGGGAGTGAATGGGTGACGGGCACTGGGGGTTATTCTGTATGTTAGTAAATTGAACACCAATAAAAAATAAATTAAAAAAAAAAAGAAAAGAAAAGACCCCGAATAGCCAGGGGAATACTGAAAAAGAAAACCAGAGCCAGGGCCATCACCATGTGGATTTTAAGTTGTACTACAAAGCTGTGATCATCAACACAGTGTGGCACAAAACAAACACATAGATCAATGGAACAGAATGGAACAATGGAACAGAATAGAGAACCCAGAAAGATACATCCATGAAGGCAAGGGAAACAAAATAAAAAATGAATTATTGGGACTTCATCAAGATGAAACACTTCTGCACAGCAAAAGAAACAGTCCACAAAACTCAAAGACAACCTACAGAATGGGAGAGGATATTTGCAAATGATGTATCAGATAAAGGGCTAGTATCCAAGATCTATAAAGAACTTATTAAACTCCACAGCAAAGAAACAAACAATCCAATCATGAAATGGGCAAAAGACATGAAGAGAAATCTCAGAGGAAAACACAGACATGGCCAACAAGCACATGAGAACATGCTCCGCCTCACTGGCCATCAGGGAAATACAAATCAAAACCACAATGAGATACCACCTCACACCAGTGAGAATGGGGAAAATTAACAAGATAGGAAACCACAAATGTTGGAGAGGATGCGGAGAAAAGGGGAAGCCTCTTGCACTGTTGGTGGGAATGTGAACTGGTACATCCATTCTGGAAGACTGTGGTGGTTCCTCAAAGAGTTAAAAATAGACCTGCCCTACGACCCAGCAATTGCACTGCTGGGGATTTACCCCAAAGATACAGATGCAGGGAAACGCCGAAACACCTGCACCCCGATGTTTCTAGCAGCAATGTCCACAATAGCCCAACTGTGGAAGGAGCCTCGGTGTCCATCGAAAGATGAATGGATAAAGAAGATGTGGTCTATGTATATACAATGGAATATTACTCAGCCATGAAAAACGACGAATACCCACCATTTGCTTCAATGTGAATGGAACTGGAGGGTATTATGCTGAGTGAAGTAAGTCAATCGGAGAAGGACAAACAATGTATGTTCTCATTCATTTGGGGAATACAAAAAATAGTGAAAGGGAATAAAGGAGAAAGGAGATGAAATGAGTGGGAAATATCAGTGAGGGTGACAGCACATGAGAGACTCTAACTCTTGGAAATGAACAAGGGGTGGTGGAAAGGAAGGTGGATGGGGGGTTGGGGTGACTGGGTGATGGGCACTGAGGGGGGTACTTGATGGGATGAGCACTGGGTGTTATGCTATGTGTTGGCAAATCGAACAATAAAAAATATATATACAAAAAATAAAATGCAATAAAATAAAAATAAGTTTAGCTCAGTTAAAAGCAAACAATAAAAATTTAATCTAATGTTCATATGATTTATGTGGAGTAATAAAAAATAACCAAGGGAGACATATAATATCCATTATTAGAATAGCCAAGGCAATCTTGAGTAAGAACAAAATTGAAGGCACCACGCTTCCTGATTTCAACCTGTATTACTAAGCCAAATAATGAAAACAGTATGGTATTGGCATAAAATCAGACACACTGATCATGGAGCAGAATGTAGAGGCCAGAAATAAGCCCACGGATATATGGTCAATTAACTTTCAACAAAAGAGCCAAGAACATACAAGAGGGAAAGGTTCGTCACATGCTAAAGAAGGAACTGGACCCTTTCCTACAGCATCCACAAAATTCAACTCAAAATGGATTAAAGACTTGAATTAGAAACCTCTTGAGTGAAGAGATCTGAAACCATAAACCTTAAAACATAAAGGGTACAGTGTCTAGACATCAATTGGTCTTGACAATGCTTTTTTTTTTTTTTTGGTTTGATACCAAGAAAAAAGAGACAAAATCAAAATAAACAGTGGGACTATTGCAAACTAAAAAGTTTCTGCACAGCAAAGGAAATTGTCAACAAAATGAAAAGGCAACCTACGTAATGGGAGAAAATATCTGCAAACCACATCCAACAGGGAGTTAATATTCAAAATACACAAAAAGTCATACAACTCAATAGCAAAAAAAAAACCCTAATAACCCGATTTAGAAATGGGCAAAGGATCTGATTCGACATTTTCCCAGAAAAAGACATGCAAATAAATGGCCAAGAGATACATGAAAAGCTGTTCAACATCACTTGTCATCAGGGAAACGGAAAGCAAAACCACAATGAGATATTACTTCTCACCTGTCAAGATACCCTTTTATTAAAAAGACAAGATAACAAATGCTGCTGATGATGTAGAGAAAAAGAAACCCTTGCACAGTACTCGTGGGTGGGTGTATAAACTGGTGCAGCCACTATGGAAAACAGCATGGAAGTTCCCCCAAGAAATTAAAAGTAGAAGTACCATGTGATCCATCAATTCCACTTGTGGGTATATAACCAAAGGAAACAAAACCACTACCTTAAAAAGGTACCTGTGCTCCTATGTTCACTGCAGTGTTATTCATAACAGCCAAGGTGCGGAAACCATCTAAGTTTCCACAGGTGAATTGACCGATGAATGAATAAAGACAATAATAGATATAGATAGATATAGATACAGATATAGATATAGATATATAGATATAATAGATAGATATAGATGATATAGATATATATTCCTAATATATATAATGACATATATTACAATAAAAAATTCATATATGACATATATGACATATATGACATATATATCCTGCCATTAGCAACAACATGGATGAACTCTAAGGAGATTACACTCAGTAGAAAAGCCAAAGAAAGACAAATGCTGTATGCCCTCGTGTATATGTGGAATCTAAGGCAAAAAAGTCAAACTCACAGAAAAGGAGAGCAGAATGGTGGTTGGCAGGAACTGTAGGTGGGGATGGGGGCTAGGGAGAGGCTGGTAAAAGGTACAAACTTTTAGTTGCAAGATGAATGAGGTCTGAGGAAATAATGTATAACATCGTGACTAGCGTTGACAATATTACATGGGATAATTGAAATTTGCAGAGAGTAGATCTCAAGTTTTTTTTTTTTTCATCAGAAAAAGAGAAATATGTGAGCTCACTGATGTAGTAATTAACTTGGTGGTGGGAATCCTTTCACGACGTATACATAAATCATCACGTTGTACACTTTAAATATATTGCACTTTTATTTGTCAGTTATACCTTAATAAAGCTAAAAAAATTCCATATGAACTTTAAAATTATAACAGAATACTTGGGGTGCCTGGGTGACTCAGTCAGTTGAGCATCTAAATCTTGATTTCAGCTCAGGTCATGATCTCAGGGTCCTGGGATCAAGGCCTTGTCAGGCTCTGTGCTCAGTGGGGAGTCTGCTTCTCTCTCTCTCTCTGCCTTTGCCCCTCTCCCTGCTTGTGCTCCCTCTCTCAAATAAATAAGCAAATCTTTTAAAAAAATAAAACAACTGAACACTCCACAAAAATAAAAAATAGACAAATGAAAGAAGACAATAAAAAGAATCCCCAAATCTTAGTTTTATAAGAATTAAGTATATAATGATTTAAAATCACAAGAAAAGGATGGGATTTTTAACATGTTGTGGAGCCAATTGGTTAACTACTTTTAAGACTCATTATCATACGCAAATAGATGTTTATAAATTAGCATATTATATAAATTTGATATTTGATAAATATATCATAATCCAAAATAAAACCTAAATTTATTAAAAATATATGTAAAAATCAAATCATAAGTAAGAAGATCTAAATAAAAAAGTAGATTAGTATTTACATGACCTCAGGTTGGAAAAAGCATTTCTAACCAACCTAGCCAAAACAGAAAGCGCAAAGAAAAAGGCTATTGAGCCACATAAAATCCAAAAGACCGGGATCCCTGGGTGGCGCAGCGGTTTGGCGCCTGCCTTTGGCCCAGGGCGCGATCCTGGAGACCCGGGATCGAATCCCACGTCGGGCTCCCGGTGCATGGAGCCTGCTTCTCCCTCTGCCTGTGTCTCTGCCTCTCTCTCTCTCTCTGTGACTATCATAAATAAATAAAAATTAAAAAAAAAAATCCAAAAGACCAATGTATTTTATTTATTCTGCTTATTCTTAGAAGCAGTAGCCATTATTAATGCTTAGTTCAAAACATCTTATAGAACCAATTAAAGGCAAGTAATAAACTTGAAAAATGTTTAAAACATATATGGCAAGATGTTACTGATATAAATGTTATATCTCAATAAGAAAACAGAAGCAGTCCAATAGAAAAACAAGCAGAAGACATGAGTAGACAATTCAGAGGAGAAGAGAATCGCAGCTCTTGTCCACTGCCAAGCAGAGGCAGGAGGGGAAGCATCCGCTAGCAGCTCAGCTGTTCCAACACAGAGTTGGCTCCCTAGACATCTAATCGTATTTACTTGATCTCTCTCTCTCTCTCCTCTTCGAATTCCTTTATATATCTGATGTCTTAATGAAACTCTTGTCTTCCAGCACAGTTGTAAGGAGCTACTATTTTTTTTTTTGTATTATGTTTTCTTCCATCTTATTACATAAAATTTAGCAGAGGCAAGTAAGCTCAGCCTGCCAACCTAATATAATACATTATCCTTCAATCATATATGAGTTTTCAAATTTCTACTGGTCTGCTCACAGTTCCTTCTAAAAGAAGCTACCCAGTGCATAGGCCCTCAGGACAAACCCATTGGAGGACATGACTTTTACCCAGTTACCCATCACCTTTGGCCACAGCCGATTCAAACACAGATAGACAGACCCTTGACGAAATGGCTGCCAATCCATAGGCCAGGGGATGAATTAAGGCGCATCCTTGTATGAAACAATGAGGTGGCCCAGGGAATTTCTTGCTCTGGAATTTAAACTTACAAAGGAAATTTAAAAGGGAAAAAAAATGAAAAGGTCATTTAAGCAGCTATAGTGAAAGCCACAGTTGAAAATCAACTACCTGAGTAAAGCTGAGACTGAATAGGCCACAATTGCTTTCTTGCCTATTGCATGCTGACTTTGTAACTGAAGCTATTCAGTAGATGGTAGAGCAGAGGATAAGCCCAGAGTGAAGCATGGAGTCCATGAGTGAGAGTTATAAATTCCCAGAGAAACTTCAGTCCTTGCCAACTTTTAAATTCCTGTCCTGGTCTGCAAGGAACCATCATATTGTAGTAAATTAATGAATGCATTAGTTTCCCTTTTTTAAAGATTATTTATTTGAGATAGAGAATGAGAGACAGAGCATGATGGGGAAGGGCAGGGAGAAGGAGAGAGAAACTCAACCAGACTCTGTTGAGTGTGGAGCATGTGGGGCTTGATTTCAAAACCCTGAGATCACCACCTGAGCTGAAACCAAGAATTGGACACTAAACTGACTGCGCCACGCAGACACCCCATGAATGCCTCAGTGTTACTGCTGGACAATATATTGCTGCAAACTTAGCAGCTGAGAAGCTATTGCATGTAGAATTTGATTGTTTCTGTGGGCCAGGAGGCTGAGTCTAGCCTACCTACAACCTCTCCTCGGGTTCTCAAAAGGTGACAATCAAGGTGTTGGCCAGGCTGCATTCCATCCTGGAGCTGGGAGTCCTTCTCTCATTGAGGTTCCTAGAACGAGCCAGTTCCTTGCAGTTGTAGGACTGCCATTCTTATTTTCTTGTCGGCTATAGGGCAGGGGCCCAGAGGCCTTACATTTTCCTGTCACGTGGTGTGCTCCACAGGCAGCTCCTGTATGGGTATTTGATTCTTCAAGATCAGCAAGAGAATTTCTTGCTCCAGTCTACTGAGATGGAAGCTTATATAATGGGAGACACCCCATCATCTTTGCCCTATTGTATTGGTTGGCAGCAAGTCACAGGTCCTGTCTGCACTCCAGAGGAGGGTATCATTCAAGGGCACGATTCCTCAAGGGTTAGTTTAGGCCATGTCCACCACAGTGAGTCAGCTACAGGCAGTGGAAAGGAGCTGTGGAACATGTGGCCTCAGACTCTTTGAGAATGAGGCAGAGTCTTTTGGAAATAGATATAATAACACATACATGCTCTCTTTTGTGATTTCTTATCAACATCTACCTGTTTTTAACAGAAAATAAGAAGTCATTGCTTTCATTGACATAATTTCTCTCTTACTGAAATGCTAGTTGGCAAATAACTACAAGTCTGAACCTCAGCAGGTTTGGTGAAGCTAGCTGAAGATGTATGTATGCATTCTGTCTCTTTAACCATTATTCATCGATTGTGTGTTTTTTTTTTTTTTCTGATCAGGCCTCAGGTACTGCATTGCTACTTAATAAGCTGAATTTATGCTCCTGGAATCACCAATGTATAATCTCACCGTTATCCCTGACCCGATTTTATCCAACATATAAAATAGAGGGGGAAATGCTTAAGCAAATATGAAGCTACTGAGAGATTAAATGGTTTCAGAGTCAAAAATGCAAACAAGCAGCTGTTATGTAGAAACATTTTGTTGGTTTTTCTAAATGAAGCATTTCTTTTTACTAATTTGGACTAAATAAAAGATGTGGTAACTAATTGCAAGAGCCTTGATTTTACTTTCAGGAAAGTGACAACCATTCTATAGAGGATGAATATGAAGCCTAAATCATGTAAAATGCCTATTTTCGCGTACTTCCTCAAAAGGCAGTGCTTTCATTATGTTTGAAAGTTTGACTTGAATGCAAGTTCTAAGGCTGAATCAATTAATAAAAAATATGGATTTTATATAAAATTGCAGTACTCTCAGGAAAAGGAGGAAGATGACTCGTAAATATCAAATTAATGGAAACTACTTATTTATATATTTATAGAGAGGAAACTCATAAAACAAAACTTATAGCCACTTATTTACTTTAAAAGATCAATTTCCCTCATCCAAACAAGCTCAGATAACATTACCTTAAAATGTTTTCTGCAAGAAAATATTTTGTGCAACCTTAAGTGTAAGCACTTCTACATATCCACCATCCTAAAAAGTGAGTGGTTACCTCTCTGAAGAGATTAAATCAAAATTAGGTTGACACAATTTTTATCTAATATGCACCCTGCTTGTTGATATATCCTGAAAGAGGGGCACACACAAGGAAGGATACAGTCCTTGCTCTTGAGTGGTTTATAGTCAAGTTAAGAAGTCAAGTCATCAACAAAGATAATGGAATTATCAATGTGAAGATGAAAAGTGACTTACAAATAGAAGAGAGGTGACAAGGGAGTTCATGACTGGTGTTTAAATGAATCATACAAAATGGAGCAGGATTTTAGGTGAGGGAGAAGTCACAGGGAAGAATGGGTAGTGTTCTGACTAGAGCACCAGTCAGGTAGAAGGAGCTTTCCATTTCTAGTTCTCTTACCAGCTAGTTGGGTGACCTACAGAAAATCGTTTCACTTCCTTGGTTTCAAACGCTGATTTTACAAAATGAAAGCCATGGCTATCACAGATGCTGCACACGGTCTATTCCAACTCTAAAAGTCTGTGCTCTTATCATGATTATGAAAAGCTTAATAAAGAACGATGATGAGAAGGTAGTTGAGCTGGGTCTTGCTGAATGTGATCTGACCAGACAAGAGGCGTCATGAGAATGTCTCCTGAAAGAGGAGCTGCCTAAGCCAAGATATAAAGATAGGTACCCCAAGTTATAATTAATTAGAATTGATCAATACAGAATCAGCATTTTCCCCTGCTTTTTCTGATTATGAAGACACATACTAGGTTATTTTTTTTTTCTTTGACTATAATAAGACTCTTTATGAGATACCTAAGCTTCATTCCCCCAACAACAACCAACATTATGGCATTGGAAAGTGACTCTGAATAGACTTCCAGCAATATCCCTTTAAAGAACTGTGGATTCCTTAAAGTAAGACACTCAAAAAAATCCCAGAACCTGTGTCTTCACAATGGATCTCAGGTCAGATCTATTAATTTGTGGTTTTTCTATTTGAAAGTTAAAATGAGGAAATAAAATGCAAGGCCTAGACTGATCAGAATCTTTCTCTATTCAGGAGAGGTGCCAGGTCCTAGTCTTTATTAAATTTCTTGTCATTTGATGAATTAAATATAATTATAATGAACTCACTTGGGATTTGATTATAATCTGTGGAGATTTTTCTTTCCAATTATATAGCTTCATATTAACTCTTAAATGTAAATGTGTAACCTTTCTCTAAAAGACTAGAAAGTCACATTCCTCTGAGCATTTTACAGAATTGTTATTTGAAATGATCTTGAAGACTGCACAAAGACTCTCATTAAATCTGACAACAGCACTCAGAAGCAGGTAAATGGCCCCGATTATTATTCTTTTTGCATAGTTTGGCAGTTCCAAATCCAGACCCACCCTAAAAGCCTCAAGGGATCGCCAGGTGGTCTCTTGGCTTTGATCTTTTCTTCATGCTCCTATTGGTCAAGGGAAAGCCCATATTCACTATCCACTCACTAGAAGCTTGTTCTTAGCCATTAAATGAAAAAGGTGGCCAATAAAGGCTGTGGGAAGAACGTGGCTCTGTCATTTTACCAAATGATTTGTTAATCTTAGGTCTCATATAATATGAAAACAAAATAAAGCTGAATATGTTTCTGAATGACTGAATGGATACATGAAGAAAGAGTTTATATCAATCCTTCAAGGTTACCAGATATTTAGGGGAGACTTATTTTATTTGTTTGTCCATTCATTAATTTATTAATTTTAATTTTGGCTTGTCATGTCAAATGTTCATATAGTATATCTATCATGCAATCCGTGAAAACATTCTGTAATGTTATTTTCAGCAAGCTTATAAATTGCATTTTATTTTCTTGAAACTTCTTTTAATGAATCTTGGCCCATTAGAGGTCAAGCTTTCTTCATTGTCTGAATGTGAACTTAAAGATTCATTCTGTTCATTTCTTGATGCTACAATATGTCAAGCATTGTGCTGGGCAGTGTGAAGGATACAAAGGGCATAAGTCCTCAGTATCTGCCTCAGAAAGCTCAATGTACTGTGGGAAACAGATCAATTTTTAAACACATAAGCAAATAATAGGGTAAAAAAATCTAAGTAAAGTATGTACAAATGGGTATGGGAACCCAGAGAATAGAGTATTCCTATGTCAGTAGGATAAGCAAGGCCACGTCCCTGGAGGTACAATTTGTATTGTTCTATGTGTTGTGGAGCACCACAGAGTGGCAATGTTTAAAGGAGATACCAAGAAAGGCTTTTGTGACAAGGTAACACGTAAGTTGATCCTCTAAGGAACAGTAGAAATTTGTTGTCCGGAGAATTAGACAATTAGAATTTGTTACCCGACAAAGCATATAGTTTGTTCAAAGACTTGGATGTGTGAAAGAACACAGCCCATGTGATGAAAATAGCAACTCGAGTGTTCAGAAATGTCCCCAGGGATGAAAATTATGGTGTTTCAGAAAGAAGGAATAGCACAGAAGCAACATGATGAGAGAGAACATGGCATGTCAGAAAGTGGCAAGGAGTTTGTGTGCTGTAAAGTTATATGTGTGAGGTGTGACATAGCAGTCTTTCAGTTCTCAAAGGTTTAATTAGAGGAGGAAGGGCCTTGTGTGCTATGTTAAGAACTTGGCTTTCAAATGCATATGACAACAAATATTGGAGAGGATGTGGAGAAAGGGGAACCCTCTTACACTTGGTGGAAATGCAAGCTGGTGCAACCACTCTGGAAAACAGCGTGGAGGTTCCTCAAGAAGTTAAAATAGAGCTACCCTATGACCCAGCAATTGCACTACTGGGGATTTACCCCAAAGACACAAATGGAGGGAGCTGAAGAAGCACCTGCACCCCAATGTTCATAGCAGCAATGCCCACAATAGCCAAACTGTGAAAAGAGCTGAGATGTCCATTGACAGATGAGTGGATAAAGAAGATGTGGTCCATGTGGAGGCCAAGAAAAATTAAGGCCATTCCACCTCAAGTTTAGCATTAGCACAAGTACAGCCGTCTTAGGCCCCTGTGAATAAGAGCTGAACTTTACAGGAAAAACTGCAGAATGTCCTCGGCAGGGAATCCCATATCAGAAAGACAACAGAGCTCAGAATTGCCCTCAGCAGAGAATCCCATATCAGATCTAAGAAACTCCCCCACCCTTTCCCCCATATTGGAAAAAAAATTCCTCCACCCCTTCTAAAAATCCCCTAGACCAGCCCATAAAAAACCCAGCTGTAACCCACTTCGGGCTCCAAGCCCCTGCTCTTCTGTGTGGAGTATACTTGGACCCAAGCTCGAGCTTGTAAATAAACCCTCGTGTACTTGCATCGGTGTCGGCTCCTTGGTGGTTTCTCGGATTCTCAGTCTTGGGCACAACAGTCCATATATACTATGGAATATCATTCAGCCAACAGACATGATGAATATTTACCATTTACATTGACATGGATGGAACTGGAGGGCATTATGCTGAGCAAAATAAGTAAATCAGAAAAAGACAATTATTACATGGTTTCACTTATATGTGGAATATAAGAAACAGTACAGAGGATCATAGGGTAAGGGAGGGAAAACTGAAGGCGAAATCATCAGAGAGGAGTCAAACCATGAGAGATTCTTAACTATACAAAACAAACAGGGTTACTGGAGGGGTGATGGGTGCGAGGACAGGGTAACTGGGTGATACGCATTAAAGAGGGCATGAGATGTGATGAGCACTGGGTGTTATATGCAACATAATGAATTATTGAACTCTACATCTGAAACTAATGATGTACTATATGTTGGCTACTTGAATTTAGATAAAAGAATAAAATGCATCCGTTGGCAAAGGGGGAATGATTCAAGGAATTTGTAGGAATGAAAATGATTTGCTCAAATTTGTGTGTGAGATCATCTTATTGGTCATGTGGAGAATGAATAGGTGGGCAAAAAAGAGAAATAACTAAAGGATTATATGGGGATCAGGGGCATAAACGAGTATTACAGTCAAATGGACCTATACCAAAGCCTCAACCTCACGTCATGTATGATTTCATGCAAACTATTTATTTTGAAAACTCAGTTTCCTCATGTATAAAATGAAAGTGATATTAATAATTATTTTGCATGGCTAATGTGATAACTAAGTGAAATAACATTATCACCAAGAATGAAGGAAAACGGGAGGATTGAATGGATCAGTGTGTGTGTGTGTGTGTGTGTGTGTGTGTGTGTGTGTGTGTGTGATGAATTCAATGATGTTTGATGGCAGCAGTGAGAAACGTCTATGCAAAATAATCTAATCATGGGGCATTATGGAGAAAATGTATTACTCTAATATAAATACAGATATTGTCCCTCAAAATACTGTGGACATTGACAATTATATAAACTTTTGGTCTATTTAAGTTAATTCTTACCAGAAAACAAATTTTTAAAAAAGATTTATTTATTTATTCAAGAGAGACAGAGAGAGAGAGAGAGAGAGAGGCAGAGACACAGGCAGAGGGAGAAGCAGGCTCCATGCAGGGAGCCCAATGTGGGACTCGATCCCGGGTCTCCAGGATCACGCCCTGGGCTGAAGGCGGCGCTAAACTGATGAGCCACCCGGGCTCCCTCAGAAAATGTTTTAATGACATTTTAGCTATTGCTTTTCTAATAGTATTAAAATAGATATCCATAAAACATTACTATCCCAAAGAGAAATTATTGCAATGATGAATGGATCTTGGTTAAACCAAGGGCCAGGGAGGGGTTGGTGAAGTGACCCTCAGGCTAAATAAGGGAGGGACGCCTTTCACATCTTTCATGCAGTCACCCTCTTAATATTCATTTGTCTAGGCTTTACTACTCCCAGTGCTTAGCACACTACGTATTAGCTGCCTGATAAATATCTGTTGAAAATAGGAGAAAGTATATGCCTCCTTCAGCAGGTATAACTTTCATATATATTCTGAAATTTTACTTTTTTTTAAAAAGATTTTATTTATTTATTCATGAGAGACACAGAGAGAGAGAGAGGCAGAGACACAGGCAGAGGGAGAAGCATCAGGCAGGGGAGCCTGATGTGGGACTTGATCCCAGGACCCCAGGACCATACCCTGAGCCAAAGGCAGGCGCTCAACCACTAAGCCACTCAGATGCCCCTAAATTGTTCTCCTAATACTATAAATACTACTTCCTGAGTCAGTCACATGAACCAGCCGATCTTTGATTTTTGCCTCCGACAAAGACAGTAAGACATATTGTAGAAAGGCCCGTGGCTTCCATTAACTTGTTTAGATACATTCTTCATATTTTTAGATAATGTTCCCTCCTGGGTCAAACTTCTCAAAGCTGTGCTTCCTGCTGTGTAAAAGAGAACTTCAGTATGAGTTTATTTTGTTGATGCTAACACCACTTGCTTTAATGTCCTGGCCATTGTCAGTTCCAAAGCTTAATCAACACGCATTGTTTTTCTCAAACAACCAGTGCCATTAATGTAGCTATGGAAAAAAAAATCTACTTAAAGATGCAAAACTCGACTCTTCAGTGAGTAACCCTCCTGTTCAGTGGTAACAAAAGGGATCTTGGATTTTGCAAAGTACTGAGTAACAGCTTGAGTCAAATCAAAATAGAGGCCATAAAGAAATCCCTTTCAACCCTCATTACTCTAGGACGGGCTAATGAAAATAGCTGCTGTTAATATTTGCTCTCATTTAAAAGAGAAACACATGAAACTGAACATAAAAGAGACCTGTGTCTACATGATGGGAAGTGCTTACATAATTGGAACAACCCAGCTGTTTGGTATCATTAGACAAAATTTCTATATACCAGATATCCATAATTCCTATGTACGTAGATGTTTGACACAGTGAGGACGTAGACAATATACAACTGTTTTTCATGGAAAAGCAAACCTGTAAAACATTAGAATAGTAATGAAGCTTCTATCAGTTGACCTGGTGCATATTTGGACGTCATTGTCACTTACAGAAACACTTGAGTGACTCTAAATAGTAGCAGCTCATTAGCCCAGCAGCCAGGTTGATTAACATTCTCTAGCTGTAATGTTTAATGCAAGTTAGACCAGGTGTAGGAAAATAAAACACAATCAAGCTTTGGACATTTTGCCCGGAGATTATAAAATAATTTTACTATCTAAATAGGTAAGAAATGATTCCCTATATATAAAGGTGACAAAGGCAGTGATTACCAATAGAAATTCTATGTGAAAAGCAGATTACGATGTCAGCTTTCAAAATATCTCGGAAATTATCTGAAGAGATGTCAATACTGGCAGAAACCAATGCATATATCTTTTATGACCCTTCATAAGAGTCTTTTGGAGAGCTTTTGAAAGAATGTTATTTGGGCTTTTTGTTTCCTTTGATAAAAGAAACAGATTCACAGTTAAAGATTTGGAAATGGGTACGAATTAAAATGTGTCTTTTGAATTTCTGTGTCTGAAGTTCATGATAAAGCCACATTTTAATCTTCAAAAATATTTAAAAATCATAATTCAAGAGACAAAATTTTATCTGTTGCATAATATGTAAGTACTTAGAGTAAATGATGCTCCTGTACCAGGAAAGGACCACGAAGATCATTCCAAAGAAAAGTAATTGCTGTTAAAAATCCCCCACCTTTACTATCTGGCACTTTCTAGATCCTCATTGTAAAGATCCATTACTATGTGGCTAGACAATGATTCTGATGAACTAGTAGAATTTGTCACACAGCAGATCATCTATACTTTAAATGATGAATGCATGAAGAGGCTTAAAATTCATATCTGAGGCTGGATGCCTCCATGCCATTAGGAATTTGTGGAAGTCATTTGCCTAGGCTCTGAAGCCTGACTAATGCCACCGACAGAAGTTGTTTCTGGTGCAAAGGGTCTTATACTAGACGTTGGTAGTGCAGTGACCACTTTGTGAAAAAGCTAAGCCATATTGTTCTTTCCCATCCAATGAATCAGATCAAAGAGAACTACATAATAGAAACCAAAAAAAAAAATTTTTTTTTGTTCAGTTGCAAGATTTTTATCTTTTTCTTAGGGTTATTATTCAGTATGAACAGTGCCCAGGGAATAGAAGCCATTTCCCACAAACCTCAAAACATTCTTCCTTACTTTTTAATTCTTTGTCTCCCTTTTGGTATGTCTCTTTGATGTTCCAGAGCCTAAATAGCTGCTGGGGGTGGAAATGGGTGTGCTATTTTTGACTCCCAGAAATATAAAATATCACAAATGGGAATTCTATAAATGATCATTCATGTTTATGTTTGCTTTGGTGGTGGTGATGGGGAGATGGGGGGTGGAATGCTTCCTGTATTGAAACATACCTTATTTAAGAACTGAAAGTTCTAAAACATCATTATCCCATTTAGTATGTTAAGTGATATGGAACTTAATAAACCCAGAAGCATTCCACTCCACTGAAGAGGACACTGTCTAGTGCAAAGTATCACTTATGTTGAAAAGCCATTTTTTTCTATATAGAAATGAACATGACTCTCTTGGTAAGTTCTGAACAGTACAAAGTAGAAGAAGCTACTTACTGCCTTGCTTTTCTGTTGTTTTGTTTTCAAAAAAGAGTTTTTATTTATTCATTTGAGAGAGACAGAGAGAGCGAGTGAGAGCACAAGCAGGGGAGAGGGTCAGAGGGAGAGTGAGAAGCAGACCTCTCGTTGAGCAGGGAGCCCGAGGCAGGGATGGACCCCAGGACCCCGTGATCACGACCTGAGCTGAAGGCAGACACCTAACCGACTGAGCCACCTTTGGGCCCCACTTGCCTGCCTTGTTTTTAAAAAGTTGTCTATAAATAAATCTAAAGAGTCTGACATGTTATTGCTTTTACATGTACAATTCCTCCTCTACTCCTTTTCCCCACCCAATATTCTAGCTAACCTGATTTAGTCACTATCCTCCTGGCACAAGCCACCACGTTCCCCCCCCCCCTTGTATTCCTTTTCCTCATTTTTCACGCAATCCAACACGTGTTTATTAAATACACATTTTGCACAAGGCACTTTTCAAGGTGTTGGGGATTCAGTACAAAACAAAAAGACAAAAACTGTTGCCCTCATGCAACTCATTCTAGTTGCAGAGAGGCAGGTGATAAAAACAATAGTGCTTCCTGGCACAAGCCTTTTCCTCAGGTCCTCATAGTGAAAGTCGTTAACAGGCTTGGAGATTATAAAGGGAACTATAATGTAGAACCCCTAAAAGAGGAAATTCTATAGCTGCCTACAGACTCCTTGGAGCCCCTGGACACCTTTCTGAGTCCTTGTCGGCAACATTGTAGTAAGAATTGCCTCTTTATTGCCTCTCAACAGTAGTAAAAATAATTTATTAATATCATTATACGATAGAGAAGCCATGGCTGAAATATACGTAGTTCCAAGTGTTTTCTATGGATTAACTTAATCTAATCTCCACTGTGAACTTATGTGGTAGGTAGAAAAGTCATAATTTCCATTTTTGGGTGAGGAAGATGCAGACACATTTAACAAATCCGCAAGATCACTCAACAAGGCAGTGGCAAAGCCCACAATCTTAATCACATATGATATGCTAGCTCCAGCAGTGTGCTGATAAATATACAAAACCTGGCTTTCTTGGGTGGGGTAAGGAGGTGACTGAGTCATAGCATTTGTCAATCGGTGTTTTCAATCTGCCAATGTGATGTTAACTGGCTCAAAAAATTCCTGAAAATGGGGCAGTCCACCGTCAAAGGTGGGAGCAGACCCCATCACAATCACGTCTCCCCCCAGAATTATGCTTCTTGAGGGATGTATCTGCCCTATCCAAGATCTAGCCCTTCAGTCTTCCAGAGCCCAGCATGAAGAAAGAGATTCTCGAAGGAAACTTAACCTATACGGTGCAATTTTGTTCACATTGATGACAACTCTTTACACATCCCAATTTAATTACATTACAAAATACCATTCTGTGATCTGTTTTCAAATCCAAATACTGATCGATGTAGTTCTCAAAAAACAACAAAAAGACATAGTATCTGCCTCCCAGGAAAGAATAGTCTCTTCAATAAATGGTGCTGGGAAAACTGGACAGCCGCATGCAAAATGATGAAACTGGACCACTTTCTTAGACCATACACAAAAATCAACTCAAAATTAATTACGGCATAAAATTCCCCAAAGAAAACATAATGGGTAAGCTTCTTGAAATCGGTCTTGGACATGGTTGTTTGGATTTGCCCCCAAAAGCAAAGACAACGAAAGCAAAACTAAACAAGTAGGACTACATCAAACTAAAAAGCTTCTGCCCAGCAAAGAAAACCATTAACAAAATGAAAAATTAACCCAAAGGGACACCTGCGTGGCTCAGAGGTTGAACATCTGCCTTTGGCTTTGGTCGTGATCCTGGGGTCCTGGGATCAAGTCCCACATCAGGTTGCATTGGGCTACCTGTGGGGAGCCTGCTTCTTTCTCTGCCTATGTCTCTGCCTCTCTCTCTCTGTCTCTCATGAATAAATAAATAAAATCTTAAAAAAACCCTCATTCCTAAGAAACAGGAAATAGCATCTCTTGTCATGAAGCTGGAAATCAATTACAATATGTAATTAAATGGACCACAGTTCATAAAGAAACATATATATATATATATATATTCATAGAATATGTGTGTTTATACACATGCACATGAGTGTATCTTGAAGGGAATATCTGATAGGTGTCCTACATTGATGAAATTATTAGTTTAGCAGAGGAAAGTCACTTGAGGAAGTTAACTGGTTGCTATACTATTGTCATTAAAATTAATTGACTGACCTTTATTTTTATTTTTTTAGTTTTTTCACTTTTTTTTTTTTTGGAGTTCCATTTGCCAACATATAGCATATCACCCAGTGATTGACAGGACCTTCAAATAGATGTTCTCAGCAACCTGTTTTGGCAGCTATACCCACTGGTTCTGCCTCTTGGATATAGCTGTGATCACTTTTGATCTTCAGTAACCATAAGGCTTTCACAGTATCAGATGCTTGCTGCCTAGACTCATTCTGTCACAGTAGGACAGTTAATATTTCATGCTACCATGCTAGCTGGACTTCAAGGACAACCCACCTGAGCAAAGGGTACTGCAAATCTTTATGGGATATGACACATGGGAAGTGGTCTAGTATTATGTGAGTGACCACTGCAGATTTAAGACACTCTTCTTAGCCATTTCCTCATGATTTATGTAACTTATCCCTAATCCCTTAATTCCTGGCCCTTTAGATGTCATTTAATTATGTAGTTTTATGGCCAAATCTTGTACTTGTGTGACAAGAACCTAGCATATACATTTTTCAGGACTTTTAAAAAAGATTTTTATTTATTCATTCATGAGAGACACACAGAGAGAGGCAGAGACATAGAAAGAGGGAGAAGCAGGCTCCCCCTGGGGACCCTGATGTGGGACTTGATTCCAGGACCCTGGAATCATGCCCTGAGCTGAAGGCAGACGCTCAACCACTGAGCCACCCAGGTGTCCCTATTTTTCAGGATGTTTTTAGACTAATGGCATGTTGTTCTCCTACTAAAAGTGCTTCACATTACAAGGGAAATGAACCATTCAGACATATGTTGCAAAAAAAATAAAAAGGTGATTTTCCAGAGATACCATTTGCTATAGCTACCTTCTTTTCAATAATTTCAATAATATCATTAAGAATCGAGTTTGATTGCAGAAAAGAAAAAATAGATTATGAATCAGATTAGAGAGTGAAGATGTGAATTCTCTTACTTCATCCCCCTTTATCACTTCTCTAGAGTTTATGCAGTAGCTTCCTTTTCAGTAGTCCAAACTCCAATCTTGACACCCCGGATAATACACACCACCAGATTTATCAAGTGTAATTAGGATCACATTGGTTCTCCTCAGAAGTCAGTGGTTCCTAACTAACTATAGAATGGCACTAAGACATCTTGTTTGGGGAGTCAAGGCCACAACTAGCATAGTCACAACCTATACTTTTTACCCTACATTCTACATTGGCCAACCATTCACTTTATGCTAAATGACAAAATCCCAGTAAATATGTTGAATTTGCTGTCATTACCTGCCTCGCTCAGGTATGTTTACTTACCTCGATGGAAGCATAGCACAGTGAAAAAGGTACATTAGTTAAACTCTCTGAATCTTAATTTTGAAGGCTCCAAAATGGAAATATCAATCCAATCCTTGTAGGGTGGTTGTAAAATCAGCTCCAATACATATAAATCATTGCAAATAGTCAATCTTCAATTAAGTTAGAATCTGTTCTTCCACTTTCAGAGTACAAGCTCTGGAGACTCATGCACCTGGGTTAACACACTGGCTCTGTCACTTCTCAGCTGTGTACCTGTGGGAGAGTCAATTAACTTCTCTGAGACTCATTTTTTCTCATCTGTAAAACAGAAATGTAGCAGTACTTCTCACAGCAGTGCTGCAGGGAATAATTCCTTTGAAGCATTCCACACTATATAAAAGCTGTAATACACTGAATCCTCATGATCATCACTATCCTCTGCTTTCAATTCTTGCTCAAATGTTCTCCAGGATGCCATTCCTCATCTGCCCACCCAAAAGCAACTTCTTTCTGCTTTGCAATCTTGACAAACCATTTTTTAATCACTTTACACAACAGATTGTAGACTGGTCCCACGAAGTCCAACATAGCTGTTTTCTTCACAGTATGCTACACATCTACACATCTACCAGAATAGCCAAATTTTATCAAAAAAAGAAAAAAAAGATAAAAGAAAATATTAACAATAAAAAGTTCTGGTAAAGATGTAGGGCAACAGTAATTCTCATGTGTTTCCAGTGGAAGTACAAACTTTGAAAAACATTTTGACCTTGCCTATTGAAATTGAAGATATGTGTACATATGACCTGGCAAACTGACACTCAGCAGACATGTGAACAGATGTTCATCAGAAGATATGTAAGATAATACTTATTGCAACATCATTCGTAGCAGTCTCAAGCTGAAAACACCCTCATGTCCATCAATAATATTACCAACCAGTCAATCGTGGTGCACTCGTATAATAGAGGACTATACAGGAATTAAAAGGATGAATTTCACAAATATTAAGCAAGAAAATTCATACACTAAATATATACTATGTGACTCCATCTATGTAAAGTTCAAAAGCAGGAACAATCTACAGTTTTCATGCATACTTGGGTGGGGAGAAACATTTTAAAAATTGATTTACATCTGTACCCCTATGCTTTTATGGACTTTTCTATTTCAAAACTAAAATTCACAGAATGAAGAAAGGCAAAAGTTTTCAGATTGATAAACTCTAGCAGGTATTTAGCTGGATCCAAATGAATAATAGTAATTTTATTTTATTTTTAAAGATTTTATTTATTTATTTGAGAAAGAGAAGGAGAGGGGGTTCATGTGTGCATACTAGTGAGGGGAGAGGGATAGGGAGAGAGAGAACCCTAAGCAGACTCCCCACTGAGCATGAGCCCCATGCTGATGCTGGATCATCTCAGGACAGGAGCCAAACCAAGAGTCAGATGCTTAATTGACTAAGCACGCTTAATTGACTGAGCCACCCAGGCGCCTCTGAATAGTAGTAATTTTAAAATTAAGACCAACATCTAAAAACATTTTGAACACTTTCAAAATGCTAAAGATAAAAAAAAAGTTAAAGAAAAAAAACCTGTAATTTACTTACAAAGAATGAACATGAAAATAACCTCAGAGTTCTCAGTTATGGTACCAAATGCTTGAAGGTAATGGAATAATGTCTTTGAAATTCAGAAAATAAATTATCATGAACTTTTTATTATGAACTTCTAAAATGAGGGCAAAGATTTCAATTAAGTGTTTGAGCAAAAATAAATGCACTTTTGATGCAGAAACACACACATATGTATATGTATATGTGTGTATATGAACATATGTGTGTGCCACTTCGGGAGTTAATCCAAAATAATGTAAGAGATGTACAAGAAAACAGTTTTGAAATATGGCAACCTAAGTATGATCTAGAGCTCAGTGACATAAGGATCCTTTATGGAGCCTGTCAATACTAGATTCTATAGTAAATACAGTTACATAATGATAATAATGTTAATGCTGTTTTATTATTTTAACTTTTAAAGAATAACCTAGAAACAAAGTAGCCATTACAGTCATTGAATAAATTGTAGAGAATATCAACCTCAATAAAAATAAAATAATAAGGTAACAATATTGAGAGGAAGAGAAAGTAGGAAGCAACAATGCAGTAGAACAACTGCAAAAAGTCAACACTTATTTTTAGCGATTTAGCATTATTTAATCAACATGTTACTAAATCAAGAAATAACAGTATAAGAAAATTATTTAAAGTCATAATGATAATTACCCCCCAAATTGAAAGAAAGTGGCAAAAATCCTTAACATTTGTTGAATGGGTCTAAGGAATGAAGGGAGAAAATTATTCCTTTTAATTTTAGACCCTTCTCTGTAGTTTCACTTTTTTTTTTTTTTGTACACGGGTGTTTAATTTTAAGAAGTTTGGTTCTTAGCAAATGAATGGCACCCTCATCAATAAATACACTGTACGATATTCAAGGAGTTGGCAAGGTACAATCCATAGGCCAAAATCTGCTCATACCCTATTATACGCAAGCTGTGAACACAACCATTGTCATTTGTTGGCCTATTGTATGTGGCTGCTTTTACACTGCAATAGCACAATAGGTTTCTGGTTTTTTGATTGCAAAGACTAAAATATTTACTACCTAACTCTTTTTAGAAAAAAGTTTGGAAATCCCTGGTATAGTCTTACAGTGAAATGCCATAGGCAGAATAAGGTAGGTCAATATGGACACTGGTGTAGAAACATGTCCAAGATGTAATGTTGAATTAAATTGTCAGAGGATTAAAAAAAAATTTAGAGGATTATTAACAAGTGTGCTTATCTGTTAGTTGCATTTGCATATTAATTAAAAGAGTTTTTGAAAACACACACCAAACTTTTGGTACTGAAGCATGAAGTCACGAGAATTCTTTCACTTTTTTTTCTCCATTATTTCTGGATTATCTAATTTTTTTTAATGTGCATATACTACTTTGGTAATTTAAAAAGTGAATACGGTTACATGATCTCTGAGCTTAATGCCCTTCAGTGGTTTCTCACAACACTTAGGGTAAAATTCAATCTTTATTTTTTTATGACCTACAGGGCTCCCTTTGACTGGGCTGAGGCCTGCCTTCCCTGCTTCCTCTGTTACTCACTTTCTCCCTGCTCACAATCACACAATCTTTATTTCACTTCCTCAAGTATGTCAAGTTCTTTCTTGCCCCAGAGCCTTTGCATATGCTGATATCTTCCTCTATTAACTCTTCACCAGGTTGATTCCTACTCATTCTTTAGATGATGACCTCAATTTCACTTCTTCAGGGAAACTTCTTTGATTCATCAATCAGAAACCCATATTACTCTGTCATAATAGTTAAAAGTTTCTTTCAGTGCATTTATCACTGCTTTTTAAATATCTCATCTATGTGATTATTTTTTTAATATCTCCCCCTCTCTTAGAGACAGAGAACACACCAAGGGTTGCTGGGAGGGAAGTGGGTGGGGAATGGGCTAGATGGGGGATGAAGGATCACAGAGGGCACATGTGATGAGCACTGAGTGTTGTATGGAAGTGATAAATCACTGAATTCTACTTCTGAAAACAATATTGCCCTGTATGGTAACTAACTAGAATTTAAATACAAATTTGAAAAAGAAAAAAAATATATCTGTCTTCCCTCTCTGAATCTTACCCATTAGTATACTCATATGATCCTTTGGATCTGATTTTTACTTTTGAGGTTTTTTTTTTTTTTTTTGAGCAATCTTATCCATTTGTAATGATTGATATTTCATTCATTCTGAGAGGTCTGCCAAAGAATAGAAAGAAATTTTACTTTTTCAAAGAAATAAAACTCAGTCTTCCTTGCAATTTACCTTATAGATCATTGGACCCTCTAATAAACCTAAGGTAGTATCAATGGATCTTAGTTAACTCATTTTTAAAAAATATCTTGAACATTTTCTATTTCATCATCTCAGGAATTGTTTCATCATCCCTCATGATTTTCATCAATAAATTCCAAATTATGTTTAAAAAAGAGTAAAATAATATGAAAATAGAATAATGGTGGAAGTGTCAAGAAAATGATGCAATAGTGAAATAAACTGTCAATCTCTAGTTTCCTTTAAAGATTTACTTGTTTTAGAGAGAGAAAGCACAAGTGGGAGGAGCAGAGGAAGAGGGAGAAAGAATCTCAAGCAGACTCTGCTATACACGGGGGACTATTCTAAATTCTCTGCATGCATTAAATTACTTAATCCTCAAAATGTCCTATAATTACTCCATTTTACAGGAATAGAAACTGAGGTATGATAAGGGTAAGTAACTTGCCCAGGCTTACACAGTACGTGGAAAGGCAGGATTCCAACTAAGGCGATCAGACTTGAGGGCTCAATCTTACCCAACATAATGCCTCTCTAAAATAGTGCCTGGAAGGTAGTGTGTGTCCAACGAATATTTGTTGAATGAAAATGAGGATTGCACACTTGCGAAAGCAATATGCAATAGTGGTGAGATGCGATGAGCACTACTGAAGAATGAACAGTCAAAATTGATTGAGTTGAAACATTAATGGATGGGGTTGAGTTCTGGATAGTTCCAGTAAAATCAGAATTCTGGAATAACATTTGCACTTAAGTCTGTACTATCATTGGACATTTTCTGGCCATTGATTTCACAGCTTGCTCCATTTAAATAGTGCTTCTGATAATTCATTTAATATTGCTTTATTATTTATCCATTGAATGCATATTTATATAGTGTCTACTCTGTCTAATAAGCATTGTGTTAAATGTTGAGGATGCTGCAGTGAGAAAGAAGAATCTCTAGAGGCCCTGTTAGTCTAGAAGAATTTCTATTAAAAGTATAGATATAGATTTAGTAATATTGTATCCAATCTTTCATATTAAATATTAATTGAGTATCATTTTTCTGCCTAAATAGGGCAAAATGCACATCTTAATTGCCATGACCTATTTCTGACGAATGAGGAAAGTTTCTTGTCCTCTGCAAACAAGGTTTTCCTATTCTAAAATCCGAGAGCACCACTGATCAATACATAGCCATTAGCCACATATGACTATTATAGTTTATATTCAAATTACTTCAAATTAAGTAGCATTAAAAACTCAGTCCCTTAGTCACATTAACCACACTTCAAGCACCTAGTACCCATTTGTGCCTAGTGGCTAATGTATTGGACAGTGCAAACATAAAAAATTTCCATCATTGAAAATGTTCTGTTGGATAGTGCTGATTTAGAGAATATTAATTGGCATAATTTGCTCCTCCAGTCTCACAAATGGTTTTGAAATATTCATCCTGTTTTAAAAATGATAAAAAAATGAAGCATTGCTTCTATTTTTAAAGGCAAAGAAACCACCTAAAAATTTCCCTCTGAGAATCTGTATAAAGAATTCCTGTAACATATAACATATGATTAAAAAAATAGAATTTCAAATTTGGGAACCAGTGCTAGGAAACCACTTCATTCACAGACCACCCTCACAGAGAAAGTAGTTGTGGATTGAAGATCTAAAAGCTCACTAAGCTCAGGACCCATATACAGATCCATATACAGCACCAACTAAATGACACTATTGAGAGAAATTCAGAGGTCTTTCCTCACAAAAACACTTCCGTGGTTAAATCCAAACAGAATGTGCATGACATTGTGTTTATGATGCTTCTGGTTTTTCTTCTTTAAACTTTGTTACAATCGGTTGCATTTTCCACTTAGGTTAACCGTGCTATTATAGGCCTGACCATACATTTTATTTAAATCAATTTTGATTTTCTAGGGCTCAATTTTTATAACCTTGAATAAATAGGTCCCAGTTGTCTCTTCAACACTGATGAAACTCAAGACACTCTCTTTAATTAAGACAGCCGTTGACATTCTTTGCGGTTATCTCGTCCAAACTGACAGCTGTTCTTTCACTGCGCTCTTATCACATATTATCGGATATGCCAAGAAAACATTAATTTCATTCCAAATGCCTACAAAACTTCAGTTTTTACTATTCCAATAATTGGATTTTGAATTTGTACACATCTCCAGGAATCAACTTCTGAGCTCCCCAGGGATTTTATTTTCTTTTACCCATTTTAACTTTCACTTTGATTTCTAGAAATGCAAAATATTTCTCTATACATGGATGCAATAAGCGATCGTATGAACACCGATTCCAATAAGGAAGCATAATAAATCTGAATATCATGAAAACATATTCAAAGCACCATACATATCAAGACATTGCTATCATTTTGCTGTGAAGATATTCAGTGGCTGCTCTCTGGAATAAGATCACCTCAGTTCAAATATGGGAACAAGCATATAATAGCTGCCTATCTAGGGCAATTATTTAACCTGTCTTAAACCTCAGTTTCTTCATCTGAAAACAGAGACAACCATAGTAATCGCTCATATTGAAATAACCTAGATTAGTGTCAAATGAGGGGCACTGTTCGCCGGAGGGAAGATTCAGGTTTGAATCATCATAATCTGTCTTGATACCTATGGGTGTCCAGGCATACTTTGCCATCAGATGTGGGAGTTCGGGTTTCTCCTGATGGCTCTGGTTGCCTAGGAAACTTTGATACTTCTCCTGTCCCACCACCTATGTTGAGAGTTTTGTTAAGATAATATCCTGTCTCCAGAAAGCCATGCCTTAAGTCTGGAGCTTGGGGTCAAGCATAAGAATCAGCTAGGATAATCAACTCATCTTGATTTGCCTGGCGTTTTCTCAATTTTTTCACTGATCATCGTAGGCCAACCAAGGTAGTTGGTCACCCTAGAATCAGACTTTCTCCTTTTCCTCTTTGCCCAACTCCCTCACTCGAAGGGATTGGGATTAGAGGACAGATCTCTGCTTCTCCTAACACTAGCACTTACAATCAAAATAATTTCCAATTGGAGCCTTAATTTTGTTTTTACTGGATACTCTTCTGGAGGCTAATGTCACCACCACTCAGAAAAAATGAATGAGAATACTGGGCCAGATCCACCCATTTCTTCCATATACTGCTAATGGATTACCCAGATAATTGCTGCATGATCTACACCTGTTGCTTATGATTGTTGACTCCAAATTTCTAGTTGTCTGTTACAAAGAACAGCAATTGCCTAGGTTGGAGATTGGGTGTGTGCACACGTGTGTGCATGTTTGCTCTAATTTGCCCATCACTCTGCTCTCATTTAGTTAAATGAATCTTTCCAGGCAGATCTTTATTTTTGTCATGATTAACCTAGTAATAGCATGCTTACTGTAAAAAATTAAAATATATAGATTACGAGGAAGAGAACAAAAATCTAGACTCTCACCATACAAGATAATAAGATGTTAACATTTTGCAGGGCCAGCATCTCATGCATCTCTTTAGTCATACTCATAAGCACAAATACACACAGACGGCAACACCACCATATTACCATAACTGGGATTATATACATGCTACCTTTGTCATGGGCACATTCTCATTTTATCTTCTTTTAACCTCTTCCTTTTCCCTTCACCCCTCATCCAGTACACCCACCACACACAGAAGCAAGCACTGATCATTAATTGATGTATTTCCTTCAGCATTTTCTCCCTACTTATATAGGCACCTTGATTTCTATTCAAATGGCTTGATTCCGGCACCGTTTGGAGCCATTTGCTTCTGTCTTCCAAGATAGAAGAACCCTTTCTTGTTTACAGATCTGAGGTAGCCTTGCCTCTATGAATGTATATGTACACTTCCAGTAATTTCTATGGAGCACTGAGTGAGAAGGTGTGTGTCCCCAGTTGTTTACATTTAGACTTCAGCCCACACTACTCCTCTTATAATTGGTTTTGTAAGATTCATATTCCAAATTATATATATTTTTAATTTTTATTTATTTATGATAGTCACACAGAGAGAGAGAGAGGCAGAGACATAGGCAGAGGGAGAAGCAGGCTCCATGCACCGGGAGCCCGACGTGGGATTCGATCCCGGGTCTCCAGGATCGCGCCCTGGGCCAAAGGCAGGCGCTAAACCACTGCGCCACCCAGGGATCCCCCAAATTATATTTCTAAAGAATATGAACATAAGCATTTGTCACTGGCTAGAAAACAAATTTTAACAGTAATAATCAAATATTTAAAACATGAGAAGTGATATAAACATCAAAGTTAAGAGTCCGCCTGTAAAAATGAAAATCAATTTAAAAACATCAGGGAACTTCAAGTACCAGTCTAGGGATATTTTCAATTCTGAAAATACTATATACTAAATTATCAGTGTTAATCTAAAGTTTACCATTGCACTGTTACCCCACTGGCCTTTTTATATTTTAAGAGAGAAATTGTAAAGCTTCAAATTTGAAATGAAATCGATCTCTCTGTCTCTGCACACACAGCACCACAAAGTCATGAATATTTCCTTTATCTAACACATATTTTCCCTTGTCCTAACTTATTTGGTATATCCAATGCAAAGAAAACTCCATCCATTTTTCCCTGAAGACAAAACATCCTCTTACCATTCGTATGACTAATTTTTCCTCTTCAGATTTTGGTGTACATCAGAAAAAAAGATGTTTGCAAACATGAAAAATGTAACTATAAATAAAAACATGAGATATAAAATAAGAAATTGGCCCCAAATGGAAAATACATAATTGCTCATGAATAAATAAATAAATAGCCCTAAAGGTTGGCTGGCATCTGACAAGTTCAATTTATCAAAACATATCAATGTTTACAGAATGTAATAGATGTCTCAAGTATATTAGAATAAATATCTGTTAAAATTTTGTACATTAAGATATTTTTAAAGGACCTTGACTTTTATGGGCATATTTGCAACATTGTATCAATTCTCAGGTCTTAGGTTTAAGTTTCCAAGTGCTTCAAAATCCTAGAAACCACTGTCAGGCTCATATTCTTCAATTACTGGTTTCATCAAGGCATTACATTATTCAATGACTTACAATGCCCACTGAAATAAGGTCAAATTCTTCTGCTTGACTTGCAAGACCATCAATCTTAGTACCTTGCTGAATCTTCGTTACACAATGTGCTTTTCAAGTTTGACTGAAAATATAGCCTCTTATATCAGCAATCCATTTTTCTCCTTATCTCCCAAACATAGAAGGCTGCTTTCTTTCTTGAGTCTTGACACACATGCCATAGTGTAAACAACAACTTCCTTAGGTTTTGCTTATGCAATCCCAATTCCCCCAAATTCGAGCAATGACAGCAGATACACAAGTAAATCATGCCGTGACCTTGGAAATCTCTCCCATCTTCCAATTTCTTCTTTGCAAAATGAGGGTAATCCCACCTATGCATCAGAACTGTGTAAGGATTAATTGAAGCAGTATTTATAAAATATCTAGCAATATGTCCTATAAATATTAAGTGGCCAATCAATGTCCACTTAAATACAAACTCCAAAGATAACTACTTTGAAGGGTTAACTAACACTTAGCTACCTAAGTTCCAGTGTATTTGTAACAATATTATAGTTATAATTTGGACATAGATAAAATAGATGGTAAGGGGATGGTTGTTACATTTTTTGTTTTTATCCATAGAATTTCTTAAAATTTACAGATGAAAGTTTAATGGATAAAATAGTCCCTATATCTAATAATACATTTGTATAGCATCTTACCACTTCCAATTATCTTTCCTATACATTCTCTTATTTGAACCTAGATGGAAAATAAAGATGTATTATTGTTATCATTTTATAGATGCAAATGCTGAGGCTTAAAGAAACTAAATGAGTGACAAACCCAGATAGGGAAGATATGATTCAAGCCAGGTCACAAATCAATTGCTTTAAGAATCCCTCTCTAAGGGACAGCTGGTTGGCTGAATGGGTAGAGCACACAACACTTGATCTCTGGGTTGTGAGTTCAAACTCCATGTTGGATGTAGATATTACTTTAAAAAAAAAAAAAGAATCCCTCTCTAAGAATTACATTCAAAAGATATGTCACAGAGGTTTCTCTGTTTAAGGTGTGTGTGCTGGGCGGGCAGGTGGGGGGGTTGATGTGATCTTTTTTGTTGCAAATACTGCTCACTGGTTATGCAAATGAGCATTTATGCAGCTTAATTGGAGTTCAATTATTAGAGCAATTACTATGTCATTTTGTGCAATGTCTAACATCTGATGGTTTTATTTTATCCTGAAAGATAGTTTGGAGATTTGACATCTCATCACCTGTTACCTTGGGATGATGTGCTATGAATAGAGATGGAAAAAAAAAATACCTCTAAGTAAACCTGTGCTTTTCTCTGGTCTATTATTTCATGAAATCATGGGCCACAGTTTGATTATCATTCATGCTGCTTTGCTGTTCACTGAATGTGGATTAAGTCACAATATGTCATCACTGTCAGGAAGGGTCTAAGTCATCGATAAGGAATAATGGTGCCTGGATTTCTGTGTATTGCCTCTTTGTCCACTGGTCTCTACTCTATCTAATTTGGCTTTTACCCTTAAATCTGTCAAGCTTTGCTTCTCAAGAGGATTATCTGGAAAAATTCCACATGAAAAGGGAAGGAGAGAAGAAATTGTAAACAAAAATTGATAGAAAAAAATAACGGAATAAAATCTGAAAGGATTTGTGTAAATGTTGAGATGGCAACGCTTTACTTAGCACAGCATAAATGAGCAGTATAAAATGTAGATATTATGAAATCTTGAAAATGTGTCATTTTAATTTTCCTTAATGTGTATATGCTCAAGATGAAACTTATTTCACATTTTTCCTAATTAATGCTTATTAAAGCACATGAACATTCTTTCTACCAGTAGAAATCTGCAACTTTTTACTAAATACAAAGAAAATAAAAGCTCTTTGTTCACATTCTGAGCCAAGATATTTATCAAGCCCCATGAGGAAGAATGTAACGTGGGAATGCATGTAGTTAAAATGTAGCCCAGCACCGAGGCCAAGGGAAGGCAGGTATCACTGTGCTCCTCATTTTTTTACTCTTCTAAAACTGCCAGTCTGATCCTTCGTTGTTTTTAAATGTTTTTCATCTTGTTCTTGCAGCCAGCTTACAATCCCTTAAAAAGCAATTGATTTTGCCTAGCAATTAAAATCTAACCTCCTATATTTCTAACCCTTCCTCTTGTTGCCAGTATCTGGTCATTCAAGTTGACCTTGATTATTCAGTGCTCCTTTGTCTTGATAGTGTTCCTCCAATGTTCCATGGCCTGGTCTATATCCACACTCTGATTAGCCTTATAATAGGCTTTGCTGAAAAAATGACCTAATACTTTCATCTGACAAAACAACAACAACAAAAAAAAGAATAATCAGAAAAATGTGATCATCTGTATGAGACCTATGCTCAAAATAGATCTTGAAAATTCTAACATGAATGCCAAGAAAAGATAGGTTTTCTGACACATTTTCAAACTAACTGCTGTTTTGTTTGTTGCAGAACTAACTCTCCATTTTTTTTTAGCTATTCGTATCATCTAGTTGAGGTTCCTATATAATATCCTCATTGTGTTTAGATTCTGATTCAGTCGATATTTATTAGGCATTTCAAGCGAGCCAGTGTTCAAGGTAGTTTTTCTATACACTATCACTTAAAAAAAAAAAAAAAACAAACCCACAAGCCTGCAGCATGGACAAGGTTAGTTTTATAATACGGTGGATAAGAAAACAGAGATTCAGAGGTTAAGTTGCTCAAGGTCATATAAACTAGTACGTAGCAGAACCACGATGAAAGCTCTCCTTTTCAGATCCTGAGGCCAAAGCTATTTCTACTTTACCACAACCGCCTGTATAGGTATAGGTATGTGTCGATAAATAAGTAACAATAAGATGGATCCTTTCTGCATATGTAACTGCCCGATTTGTAGTTTGACAAAGTTATAAGATTAATCACTTTCAGCCTCAAGAATCTGGAAGGATTTCTTCTTTTAATAGGAACAACTTTCTGTAGCCTATAGGAAAGCAAAGACTAAAATAGCATAATGGGAATATAAATATATTAGATTTTAGCCGTAGGTTGGAATTAATGAGAATTGTTATCTCTACAGGGGAAGTATAGAGCTCTCTTTTAAGCATAATATATCTACCTGAAAATCACTCTCAGGTGCTATACTTTTATCCTAGTCAGCTCAGCTTTAGATCCATGAGGAAAGACAGTTGAAATTATGTCAGAATCAAATGAAGTTAGAGACAACTGGAATAAAAAAGAGGCATGAGGTGGAGAACTCCTCACCCCCATACATTTGCTTCTGGTCCTATAGAGGCTATTTATTGAGATCCTACTATATGCCAGACACTGTGCCAGACATTTAAAATAGGTGTTTGAATCTAATTTTCATAATTTTGAAAGATAGTTATTTGCATCACTATCATCATCATCATCCCTGTGTCACCACCACCATCATCATCCCCGTGATTGTTAATTTTGCGTGTCAATTTAGCTAGGCAGTACCACCCAGTTATTCAAATACTAACCTAGATGCTGCTATGAAAGTGTTTTTTAGATGTGGTTATCATATACAACCATTTGACTTTAAGTAAAGGACAGTAACTTGATAATGTGGATGGTCCTCATCCAATCAATTGAAAGGCCTTAGGAGCAAAAACTGAGGTCTTCTGAGGGCAAAATTCTGCCTTAAGACTGCAGCACAGTTCCTGCCCAAGACTTTTCAGACTGAGGGCCTGCTTTATGGATTTCAAACTTGTCAACCCCATAGTTGCATAAGCCAATTTCTTGACTTAAGTCTCTTAGGACATGTGTGTGTGTGCATGTGCATGTGCGCGTGTGCGCGCACGTGTGTATGTGTGCAGGTGCACACATGCACCTATATGTTACTGCTTTTGTTTCTCTGGAGAGCCCTGGCTGACAAATCTTCATCTAAAAAAAGGATAAAACTAAGCTGCAGATAACCCACTAATGTGGAGGCTCAGAAAGGAACCCACGTCTTCTGACCCTTAGGTTCTGTCCGTTTCCTGCATGTGTTTCTTAATTTTTTCCTTACTCTTTCTACTTTCTCTAGCTTGAAAGCTGCTTGGTAGCTCTTGAACAGTACGCACACATAAACGTGTGAGGGCTATCAAGGGAAGTCGAAGGTCTTGTTCACCTCATCACAGATCCTGATTTGTTGACGCATGGTGCATATCCAAGCACACGACTCCCCGGCAGTTTGCTTACAAGGTAGCCCTTGGCTAAAGAGGACACTCAATGAGTGGCTATAAGACAGTCCTACAGATAGTGAGCTCATGTAGGGATTCCCAAAGTACTACTAATGTTTATGAACCCTTACTCATGATAGGTATTGTGCTAAGAGCTAACAGCAGCATGGTTCAGAAACAGGGCATGCTTAGACTGTTACATTCTGGAGGCAGATTTACTCCACAATGTAATGTAGGGGTGGCTTTACAGGCAAGAGATAGGGAATTAGGTCATACCTTTGTCCTTGTGAGCTAAATTTCATTGAGGAAATCACTCCATCTTGATGATATTCCATTTATTCATAGTGATTTGGGAGTTATCACACCACCCACCTCATAAGACTGTTGTAACGAAAAAAATAGACATAAAAGGGTCTGTTTGCTAAAGCACCATACAAACTAGAATCATAAATATCAATAGTTGAGCTTATTTTCCTTCTTGTGTTCACAGCACTGGACTATAAGTTGTAGGTAATACAAAAAACCACGGTAGTGGGATGCCTGGGTGGCTCAGTGGTTGGGCATCTGCCTTCAGCTCAGGTTGTAATCCTGGGGTCCTGGGTTCGAGTCCCAGTTGGGCTCCCCACAGGGAGTCTGCTTCTCCCTCTGCCTATGTCTCTGCCTCTCTCAGGAATAAATAAATAAATACGTCTAAAAAAGAAATTTAAAAAAGGAGGAAATGTAGTAGATATCTCCTGCCCCTGGAAAGCATTTTCTTTTCATAAATGAGGGATAAATGTGTGAAATGCTGAGAACTATAAGCCAGATGTATATTTGTGTCTATGTTTTCTGCTATTGTGAATGATACAGAAGAGAGGGAAAATGCAACATAGAAAATGGTGAGGATTGCTGGAGCGGATATACTTAAGAAGATGACAGGGGATGGGATCCCTCAAACAAGTGGACAGGCTGACCTGTGGAATGCAGTTTATCCAAAGAAATCACATGTAATGGGTGCAGAATAATAGGATGTCGATGAATAGTTGCGGTGAAGGAAATACGGAGAGGAAAACTAACTCAAGTTAGTTTGAACTTGAGTCATGTGACCTCTCTATGGTGCTTAATTTTCTGTGTCAAATTGGCTAGGCTGGGGACACCTGGGTGGCTCAGTGGTTGAGCATGATCCCGGGGTCCTTGGATCAAGTCCCACATCAGCTCCCTGTGGGACGCCTGCTTCTCCCTCTGCCTGTGTCTCTGCCTCTCTCTTGGTGTTTCTCATGAATAAATAAATAAAATATTTTAAAAAAATCCCTAGGCTGGTAACACACACACTCTCTGGGCGTGCCTGTGAGAGTGTTTCTCAAAGAGATGAGCATCTGAGGAAGTAGAATGAGGAAAGATTACTCTCTTGTAACCTCCAACTCTCATGGGCATCATCCACTCCCCTGAAGGCCTGAATAGAGCAGGAAGGTGGAGGGTAGGACAGTTTGTTCTCTTTGCTGGTGCCACGATAGCCATTTTCTCCAGCCCTCAGATATCAGTGCACCTGATAGACCATCAGTCCTCTGATGCTCAGGCCTTCAGACTCTCACCGAGTCACAGCACTGGCTTCTCTGAGTCCCCAGCTTACTGACAGCATGGGTCTTCACAGTCTCTCTCTCTCTGTCTCTGTCTCTCTCTCTAGACATATAGATTCTATTTCTTTTTTTTCTTTTTTTTTTTTTTTAGATTCTATTTCTCCACAGGAACCCTAATACACTCTCTATCCCAAAGTTTCCTTCTTTATAAAATGGACGGAATAGTGGTATGTGCCAATTAAAATTTGTGTCATGACTAAAGAAATAAACTCCTGCATGGAAGATAGTTAGTATGCTGCCTGGCACATAGTAAGCACTAAATGTTAGTTATTAATTTTTAATGGCATACTTTCTGGAATCAGATAGCCTGGGATCAGATACCATTGGGTACATGAATGACCTGACCTCTCTTGGCCTTCTTTTATTCATCTGTAGGACAGGAATAATAACAACTCTTTCCTCACAGGAACAATGAGATCATGCGTCCATACAGCATAGCGCGGTACCTGTGTCAGCATTACTGATAATCTCCCACTTGATGACTAGAACAACAAAACGCGTGCTCTAACAATGATGGTCTAGAGAGAGGAAAGGAAGGACATGGAGTAGAAAGCACAAAATTTTACTTTTACAAGGTGAGGACACTATCCTCCCCTCTTACGTGTTTTTTATTATGATTTTTCGAATCTCTCTAGATGATACAGCAAAACACAAGACCCAACCATATCATACCCAACCAAATGCGGTATCATAGCACGAGTGTTAGCTGAACTAGAACGATGCCTGTGTGTGGACAGGGCTGAGGTTGAGGCTTGTGTACCATATCCCAGGATAATGAAATAATATAAATATAATCCATCTGTAAGAGGATGGGGGAAAGCGACTGTGTTAAGAAATTCTGGCTGAGGAAGGAAGTCCATTGCTCATCCACTGCACAGCATCTGAAAGAGCATGTTGTGAGTTGATAAATATCATGTGACCCCCCCCCCAATATTGTAAACTATCACTGCTGGCAATTTCAATTAGATCTAAGCATTCAGCCAGGTAGCTATTCTGTGCCAGGTCCTATTTTAGGTTCTAGAATACAAGACTACCACGTAAAGGAGATTGAAAAAAAAAATCCAATTCTAATTCAGAATAATAAGTGTGATATTCTGAGATAGAACTGTAGAAAGGGGATAGAGAAGACACACGGCAACCTCAAGCATATTCATTTTTCTACAGTTCTATTTCTGAGAACAATATTGTTTCTTGAGTGAACTCCTGATCCTAGAATTGGAGCTCTTTGGGAGCTGTTACTTTTTTGTTCTTTGCGTCTCTACTGCTTGGCACCGAATGGATTCTCAGGGTCTATTTCATGAAAGGAGGAAGGGACAGCGGGAAGGGGGGAAAAAGGGAGGGCAAGTTGATTGTAGATAAAAGGTGTGGGCCTGTTGAGAGATAAATCAAAGAGCCTGCATATTTTATGCAGTTTCTTTTCAAGAAGAGGCCACAAATGGGCTATTTTCAGAACTGCTTTGTGAATCTTGGGCTGCATTCTTACAAAATGGCTTCGTTTGCCTGAACAACTGTGGCTTCTGTACATATGCAAATAGCAACAAATATGAACAGGAAATTTTTATTGTAATAACAATTCAAAGTGACACACCAGCATCTGGATGGAAATCTCTCCAGCTGCACAGCTCACTCTTTTTTATAAGCCAAATAACCATGTCATCCACAGAACTGGGCCTGAGGAGTGGCTAGAGATTATGTGGCGGAACACCGTCAGGTAATGACCGTTCCTCTGAATCTATGAGCAGGGACGAGAAAATTCTTGGGTAGGGGCAGCGTTGTAGAAAAAGCATGCTCTTGACATCAGATGGCTCTGGTATTGAGCCCTGCATTTGCCACTTACTATCTATCTGGGTCACTTTGTGCAAATTATATAATCTTTTCAAGTCCCATTTTCTTCATCTTCAAGCCAAGAAAAACAATGATATTCATCTCCAAGGATTGTTGAGTACTGAATAAAATAATGTAAGAAGTGAGATGAGCAACAGGCCCAATCCAAGTGTGGCCAGGACAGTATAAGCAGTAGCCACGATTCCTCGTAGGCTTCAAAAGGAAGGCACATAAACAGGATGGACTATAAGTCATATGAAGGTAAAACTGTGTTTGGTTCACTGCGACATGAAAACACAGTAGAGCAAATTGACCAATAACAAGGTGAATGACTGAGGGGCGCCTGGGAGGCTCAGTGGCTTTGGCTCAGGTTGTGATACCAGAGTCCTGGGTTCAAGTCCTGCATCAGGCACCCAGCGGAAAGCCTGCTTCTCCCTCTGCCTGTTTCTCTGCCTCTCTCTGTGTCTTTCATGAATAAATAAATTAATTAATTAATTAAATCTTAAAAATAAAAATAAAAAAAACAAGGTGAATGACTGATACAGTTAAAACTTGCTGTCTTGGCCACATGCCACTGTGTTTGCAATAATTATTTCCAATAAAGTATATGATCCAGTTCTCTTTGAAAGGAACCTTGCACCGTGGCTAAGGTCCCTCACCTTCAGAGCTGTACTGCGAATGTCTGAACTAGCCGAGAATTTGATCTTGGCTCTGGCGTATACTAGTAGAGTGACTTTGAGCAGTGTAATTATCTATTTCCTCATATATATATATTTCCTTCATATATATATGAAATGTTGAGAAACATACCTGGCACGCAGAAAAAAATAGATATGAGTTTTTAAATTTCTGCTATCGTTGTTATTATTGTTTTGACAAAAACTGAGTAACAGCCAACTGGTATGCTGAGGCCTTGCCAAGTGCACTGAGATAGTCATCCCCTCAGCCTGGACCCCCAACTTAGCCATTCCTGACCACAACCGGTCTCCTTTTTTCCCCAGTGTTAACATTTCTTCTAAAATATCATTTGCTGTATATGGCATGAGGTGAAAAGGTTGGAAACCTCTATTTTGGAGCATAAGCCTTGGAGTCTGAAAGACCTGGTTATGAATCAGCTGCCTTCCCAGGGCAAGATACATGATTTCTGGGATCCAATACAAAATGAAAGTAAAGGCAATCCAGGAACAAAGTGTCATTGAAAGTGCTAAAATGTAAAAGCTTTTTCCTTTTCTCTGTAATCTGTTCTTGATTTGTCAAGGTATTTTTTTACGTGCTCTCTGATACCATTCTAAGCAAAGAAACATTAAAAATGTTAATTATCAGAACATGAAAGACTCCTAACTCTGGGAAACGAACTAGGGGTGGTGGAAGGAGAGGTGGGCAGGGGGTGGGGGTGACTGGGTGACGGGCACTGAGGGGGGCACTTGATGGGATGAGCACTGGGTGTTATTCTATATGTTGGCAAATTGAACACCAATAAAAAATAAATTTATAAAAAAACAAAAAAACAAAAAACAAAACTGAGATACTCCAGAAATCAATATTGCACTGTACGATAACTAAAATTTAAATTAAAAAAAATTTTAAAGTAAAAAAATGTTAATTATTAGCATGAATTTTACTGTTTATGTCGTATGATGCCCATTTTAAGTAAAAATATGAGAACCTTTAACTTGTATGTGGAGTTATCAAAAACATATAATTCATATCTCATAGCATACATATGCATATGTATTGTTTTGCCAGAACAGTAGGGACAGTTCACGAAGCTAACTCAACAACTTTTTTTTTTTTAAACTAAGCTCCATGTGGGGCTTGAACTCATGACCCTGAGATCAAGACCTGAGTTGAGATCAAGAGTCAGATGTTTAACCGACTGAGCCACCCAGTTCCCCCCAACTCCATTGCCACCAAGAGCTTTTATTTATTTATTTGTTTGTTTATTTATTTTATTTTGTTATATTTTATTTTATTTTATTTATTCATGAGAGACACACAGAGAGAGGCAGAGACACAGGCAGAGGGAGAAGCAGGCTCCCTACAGGGAGCCCAATGTGGGACTCGATCGCAGAGCCCTGGGATCACGCCCTGAGCCAAAGGCAGATGGTCAACCAATAAGCCACCCAGGCACCCCTATTTAAATTCTTAATACACACAGGAGGGACCAACACTCTGGCTTACTGATGAGCAAAGAATGACTGAAAGGAAAAGGACCTATGGGTTGCCTGAACTTTCCCTTTCCTTCCATGTCCTCATTTTCAGTGTAAATCACTGGCTAATCCCGGGAACTAAAAGTAAGGAAGAACATGATAGGGTTAATAATTTGTTATTTCCTAGAATGCTATTGCCTTCTTCCTGTATTGAAAACGAGGAAAGGAAAGTGCAGCCTCACAGGGATCTCAGTACATGGTTTACTCATAGACACAACACCCTTACCTTGTACTCCCTTTGAGTTTTATTCAACTCCCACGCATCATGGGTCAACCAGAATTCTGACCTCAAGGGGCATCACAAATGCTACATGCAAGCAGGGAGGCAAGGACTAGACATGGATAGACATGCTACGAAATACTGTATCTCCTCCGATCACATATGTGGTCCGTCACCCTTTCATTTTTTTTAATTTATTTTTTATTGGTGTTCAATTTACTAACATACAGAATAACCCCCAGTGCCCGTCACCCATTCACTCCCACCCCCCGCCCTCCTCCCCTTCCACCACCCCTAGTTCGTTTCCCAGAGTTAGGAGTCTCTATGTTCTGTCTCCCTTTCTGATATTTCCCACACATTTCTTCCCCCTTCCCTTATATTCCCTTTCACTATTATTTATATTCCCCAAATGAATGAGAACATATAATGTTTGTCCTTCTCCGATGGACTTATTTCACTCAGCATAATACCCTCCAGTTCCATCCACGTTGAAGCAAATGGTGGGTATTTGTCATTTCTAATGGCTGAGGAATATTCCATTGTATACATAGACCACATCTTCTTTATCCATTCATCTTTCGTTGGACACCGAGGCTCCTTCCACAGTTTGGCTATCGTGGCCATTGCTGCTATAAACATCGGGGTGCAGGTGTCCCGGCGTTTCATTGCATTTGTATCTTTGGGGTAAATCCCCAACAGTGCAATTGCTGGGTCGTAGGGCAGGTCTATTTGTAACTCTTTGAGGAACCTCCACACAGTTTTCCAGAGTGGCTGCACCAGTTCACATTCCCACCAACAGTGTAAGAGGGTTCCCTTTTCTCCGCATCCTCTCCAACATTTGTTGTTTCCTGTCTTGTTAATTTTCCCCATTCTCACTGGGGTGAGGTGGTATCTCATTGTGGTTTTGATTTGTATTTCCCTGATGGCAAGTGATGCAGAGCATTTTCTCATGTGCATGTTGGCCATGTCTATGTCTTCCTCTCCGTCACCCTTTCAGACCCCATTTACAAAACGCAAGTTCACAGATAAAATTAAGATTTTCAAGATGGTGACAGCAGAGCATGAAACCAAGCATGGGTCCTGAGAACTAGGTCAGCTGTAATGGAAGATGCATGGTGGACACTGGAAACGCTAAATGTAAAGGCAAAACCAAGGAACAACAGCAAGATCATGTGGGTGCGTATCTACCACTCACATCCATTCTCCACTGTCCACTTAAGATCTACTTGCAAAAGGCGAGGTCAAAGATAAAGTTAAGAATTTCAGGATGTTGAGAGTTGGGCATTAAATCAAGTGTCAGACCCTTCTGTGTGCTGGGCTCTCTGTGAATGCACTGATCACAGCTCTGGCTCGGCCCTGACATAAACCATACGATCTTGGGAGGACAACTTCGCCAGGCTGTGCCTCAGTTTCCTAATTCTAAGCACAGGGGTAATTTCTACTGCCTCATAGTGTTCTTGTGAAGATTAAAAAAGATAGCTTACTTGACAGGGTCACAGTGTCTGCTACATAATAACAAAGCTGAAATAATAACTATGCTTACAGAATGCTTATTATGTTTTCTTTCTTCTGCAGGTCACTGGAAAGCTTTCATGAGGAGGTCAAACCCAAATTGCATTGGGACCGATGTTCCCAACCTGGAAGGAAATACCAAGTTCCAGGTTGGCATTCTCTTAGCCTTTTACCCCATCTTCAATGCCCAATGGTAAAAGTTATGTGAAAACCAGACAGAAAGTGGAGGATGAATAAATAGGTGGAGCACAGAAATTTTCAGGGAAGTGAAACCACTCTTGTCTGACAGTGTCATGGGAGCTACGCGACATTTCCCAGAACCCACAGGACCCAACAACACAAAGACTGAGCCCCGAGTAGACTCTGGATCTTAGTTAATGGTAATGTATCAGTATTGCTTCATTAAGTTTGACAAATGTACCATAACAATGCAAGATGTTAATATTAGGGGACACTGTGGACAGGGGAAGACAGGGCATATGGGGACTCTACTTTCTGCTCACTTTTTCGATGAATCTAAAATGGCTCTACAAATAAAATCTATTAACAAAAAGTCAGAAATACAACAAATAACACTGTGCCAGTAAATTATTCCCGGGGAGGCAGCAGGCTGCCCTGCCCCAATGTGGAAAATCAGCTTGCCCTCCGAGAATTATGGAAAGGCCAGGAAGGGTCCTGACTGATATAATTAACAATCTGGTGTGAAGGCTGGGCTACGTCTAGTCCTGAAGTGGTATTTCGAAAAATGATCTCTCTACAAGTGTGTTTTAGGAATAAAGGATTAGAATCTAGGATTATCCTCCCTGTTTTTGTTCATTTAGTTTTGTCTTTATTCCATGCTCTAATTAATGCAGCATGAATATAATTATTCTCTAAGATGGCAAACCCTGAGGGGGCACAGATTATGCCTACTCTTGGCTTTCGAAATTTCACATAAAACATGGTTGTAACGATAGCTTTCGTGCATATAGCTTCCTAGAGTTTAGGCCGCACTTTCGTGTACGTTTATCTGCTCAGTGGCTTGTTCTACACTCAGAAACTAAAGCCCCAAGTCATCTGTGGTTTTTTTTTTTTTTATTCCCTACAAAGATGCCATGTAATAAGCAAGACAGTACGCCAGAAATTGCTAGTTACCTAGCCAACATCCATTTTTCCTCTTCTTTCTTAGTAATGTTATTCCGAGCACCAAATATCATATCTGCAGTTTCTTTCTCTTATAGCTACAGTGAACATATGATGAATAGTCTTCAAATGAGGTAGAAACAAAGGTTGTTGGGGACACATTTAGGAAGAATCCCTAAAAGGGAAACTGTTGGCCAAGACCAATACTTTTGCCTTCATCCTGCTCCCTGTTTGGACTAGGGATGTGATGGCTGGTGCTCCAGCAGCTATGGAATATATTTTTGAGACATAAAAAAAATTATTTGCGTTTATTCTGGGAGATGCAGTGAGGTTACACTTAATGGTAATCAGTTTATCTTCCTCATTCTCTTATGAAAAGTATGTTCCTTAGTGTGAGCTTGTCCATTTATTTTATAATTCCTTAGGTAGAGAAGAAACTGCAAATGTGATTCTGATTAGAATGTCTCAGTAAAGAATTCAGGGAGAACAAGTAGTATTCATTATTTTTCAAATATTTTTTTTTAAGTAGGCTCCATGGGGCCTGAATATCTCATGACCCTGAGATCAAGACCTGAGCTGAGATCAAGCGTTGGAGTCTTAACTGACTGAGCCACCCAGGCACCCCTATTTTTTAAGTCTTTTTGCTGTAAAAGATTTCTGAAGACAAATGCATTTGTTCTCCAAGCATTTCTATTCACAACCATTGTTTACTCTCTTTGGTTCAGATCAGTCCATCTGGTGGTAATCTCTAATTTACTCTTTTAAAGGGTTATCCGTAACACACACACACACACACACACACACACACACACACAGTGAGAACAAGAATTCATACCGCACTCTTAGAAGTCTATGACTAATCAACTCTGCTCAAAAGCTCTCACAGCACTACTATGGCAGTGATGGCAGATGGTGTTTTTAATTTGCCAAGTGTTGGTGTCTCAATATCCAGGGATTTGAACAGTCTCTTTGGGGAAATAGTCAATTCCAAATTCAAACCCTAAAACGGCTTTCCTCTCTGTCTCCTCCTGCCCAAATAGCATCATCTAGGTAAAAGGGAAAGAACTTATGTGCTTCCTCACTGAGGCATGTGAAAACATGTAGCCCCCCCCCCCCGCCCCCCGTACACCAAAAGCAGGCCAAGGTGACCTGGGACTGCTGACTCATATCCATCTAACCAGCCATCTCTCTTTCTCTGCTAATGCCACATTACGATCCCTTGTGCACCGTGTTGGAGATGGCACAGAACAAAATCTCGATTTTTCCAGGGACCTAAGCCTCTTCCAGCAAGCTGCTAACTTGGTATTATCGAGTTCTACTACCTCCATCTGGGTATTTCTACAGTGATGCTCAATCCACCCCACTTTGAACTTCTATATTGAGAAGGGGCTATAAGAACACATGCTTTCAATGTCGTTATGCAACCTGATCATTCATTTCTTCTATTTCCTTTATTCTATGAAAACCAGAAGGAAAGGGATGTCTTGAGTTTTCTCGATGCTTGGCTTACAGTATCAACCTTCATGTTCAAATCAGCCAAGCTTGGCACTTGTTCTGGGAGTTAGAAATTACTGAAGATGCAAATATAGCTTCAAATACCCATACATTACCTTCCTTAAATTAATATATTTAAAAACCAACCGAGATCTCATATATATACATTTCATCTCATGAAGCCTATTAAAGTTTTAAAATCTTCAGATAATTGCAATCACGGGCATAACATTTTGCCAAGCCCTTTTAAGGCAGGAGCACAGGGCAGAAGGAACCAAGTCAGACAAATAACAGATGATGACCAGTGCACGATGGTATATAAAAGAGAGGCAAGGCAAGAGAGTTGGAGTTCACGCCAGTTACAGAAGCAGAAAAGAATTAGAATCAAATAAGAAAAGCAAGTAATACATGTAATTTCCAGAATATATAAAATATCACATTTGGGTTCAAATGTCCTGCTATTAGTAGTACTGAGTGAAAACGTTTAGAGATCTAGTCTGTAATTCCCGAACTGTGTAATTAAAAATGTTTAAGGACATGTGCTTCCAATGGGGAAAAGATGTTATACCATGGTTCAAATGCATGGAGTGCATTTCAGAAATCAAAATGGATTTAATTTGACAGTACCTAATTACTCATTTAATTTGCGGAGATGGCATCCACTTTGAGAGAAAATTAACATTATTACTTCAATTTTACAGAATTGCTAATATATTGGTATAACATGAATGGTATATTGGTTGGTTGGCCTGCTTCCAAAATTAAGTTTAACTTTTCAAATAAATGATATCCCAGACCACAAACTTTTTCTGTGCTTCGGTGTTACTCAACTGAATGGGCAGTCTTTCTTAAAAACGGATATTCCTAGTTCTTAATAGCATAATAATATGTCTTTCTCATAAGAAAATGCACTCCTTATGTACAATTTCAGACTCTATGGAGTTATACTGTTACAGTTGTAAATGACCCAGCTGCCAGATTCATCAGGTGATTTTTACCATGGAATAAATCGGAATTACCTACAGTAATACTTCACTTAACTCGGGGTCAGCACTCCAGCAATCTCAACTACTGAGAAAACAAACAAACAAACAAAGCGTCTCCGCAAATCAAGATGTCATCACAATACTTTGGTAACGAGAGCGATTTGGTAAGGATAGGTTAGTGTTCTCAGTGGCAGTGTATTGGGTGCTGGGAGATACGACAGCATGTGAAGGTAGAATTGAAAGACAAACATAAACAAGTGTTTCACTCCATATAACTTGGGAAATACCCATCTACATACATCTTCATAGAAATCTCTGTTGCCTAACATTGAAGTTGTTTTTTATTTAAAGATTTTATTTAGTTGCACGAGACAGAGAGAGAGAGAGAGAGTGTGTGTGAACAAGGGTGGGGAGGGGCAGAGGGAGAAGGAGAGAGAGAAGCTCAAGCAGACCTCCTTCCCCAGTGCAGAACCCTGCTGAGGTCTGGATACCATGACCCTGGGACGACCTGAGCCAAAACCAAGAGTCCAACACTTAACCGACTGAGCTTCCTAGGAGCCCCAAGAATGAACTTGTTTTTAAAAATGCATGAACTAGGGGTGGTAGAAAGGGAGGTGGGCAGGGGGTGGGGGTGACTGGGTGACGGGCACTGAGGGGGGCACTTGATGGGATGAGCACTGGGTGTTATGCTATATGTTGGCAAATTGAACACCAATAAAAAATAAATTTAAAAATTAAAAAAAAAAGCATGAATGGGGCACCTGGGTGGACAGTCAGTTAAGCCTCTGATTTTTTATTTCACCTCAGGTTCTGATCTGAGGGAGTAAGATGGAGCCCTACAGGGGGCTCCATGCTTGATGCAGAGTCTGCTTGGGAGTCTCTCCCACTGCCCCTCCCTCTGCTTCTGTGCGTGCTCCCTCTCTCTCAACTAAACAAAATCTTTAAAAAATGCATGAATGGTGTTAACGAAATTGATATATGTTGTAGGATTGTACCAATCCATTGCAACTGTGCAGTCTTCAGCAGGGAGAGCTGTAGAAGAGGTCTGTGGTCACAGCAAGGGTGGTTGAGGCCGTCACCAGTGCCTCTGGATCCAGTGTCAAATGCACCTGGGTAGGCAAGGGGCCATGGAAGGTGGCAGTGGGGCTGGGGCTGGGGCTGGCTGTCCCTCACGTGCATGGGCATCAGAGCTGTCAACATGGGTCCAGGTTGGATGCAGCTCCATGTGGCCTTCTGGTGTGTGTTCCGCAGCAGGAGCGGGAGTGGTGGCGTGCTCTGGGGCCAGCAGCAGGCTGGCATATGTGTGGAGGTTGCAGCGAGTGCCAGTGTGGCAGTGACCATGTTGGATCCCAGGGCCAAGGCGCCCACAGCAGCCCTGGCTGGAGCAAGTCCAGTGTATGGGGGAATAACAGGGATGATGGTCCGTGGAGGAGCAGACAGCTGTGCTCTCGGTGGTGACAGCTGTGGGGGCATCGTCAGCACTTACAATGGCTGTTGGGTTCCCCAGGAGTGAAAGCCTCCAGGGTCTGCTGCAGAGCAGGCAACTGGGGTCTCGGTGGCGAACACCCCAGGATCCAGCACGGTGAAATCTGCAGGGAGTATCAGGTGGCTGTGGGGACTGCTAGGTCCTCCATGGGGAAGGCTGCTGGGGTCCTCTACAAAGAAGGCCACGTGGGTGGGGGGGCATCATATTGGCACCTGCTGCACTCCTGATACCAATAGCGCCCCCTTCTTTGTTCGTAACTATCTGCAGACGTGTTGGCTCTGCCAATCTCCCCAGCCGTCTTTGTAGGGTCCTTCCAGCAGTGCCCTGAAAGGCTCAGGAAGCTGGTCACCTGTTCTGATCTCCTTTTCCCTGGTGTGAAGAACTTGCAGGCCGAGGAGATCCCTGTGGGCAAGGAGCCGTGTTGGCCTGAGGCATGGGATGAGGCCCATGAAAGAAAACTGTTCTTTCTACCCTTTCTACCCTTTATGCGTGGTTATTCTCTGGGTTTTTTGTTCCACTGTGTTGCTGCTGCTTCTTAACTGGAGTCCAGAGCCCTTCCAGAGCTGTGTTGGTTCATGGAGAGCTATCCAATTGGTATTTTTTCTAGCGGAATGAAGGCTGCAGTCGCCTACTCCGCCATCTTGCTGACATCACTACTTACCCCTACTTTCTTGTAGATTCTTCTTTCTTTTTCCACTCGAGGGACACCATTTATGACCCTTGCATTGAATCTCATTTCTTTGTCCTCCATACCTAGGATACATTTCTTTTTATTTCCATTTGTTTGTACTTTTTTCCATAGCATTTGAGAGAGGTTCCTTGAGCTTTATGTTGCTGGCATAAATTCCGTCCCCTAGATTCATCCTCCCCTTCTTGAGTTTCTGTAGGACATTCAGATGTCACTAGAAAGAACTAAGCTTTTCTAGTACCTAAGACTTCTAATAAGCTCCCTCCAAAAATCCTTTAGAAAGTTTTGACATTTGTTAGATTGGAAGAGGACAGGCTCCAAGCAAATAGATCTAATAATTTCTGTGCCACTATTATAGTTTCCCTAAAAATATATCCACCGGTGACTAAGTGAATGTTTCTATCAACACGGAATGAAAATACTATTTGCTTATGCCAGGGAGTGTTTTATAGTTAAGATAATTTCATATATATGTCTACTCTATAATGGTCAAACATCTTTTCAAATGTTCAAAAAAAAAAGAATTTGCCTTTGGATGTTGCATAAAAACCAGTATTTCTCAAGAATGTGGGCTCTATAGCATGCATCAGAATACCATTTGTGTTTACTAAAAATGGGTTCTCCCCTATGTCTACTTATTCTGATTTTCTAGGAGTGACATCCAGGGATCTAGCTGCATTTTATTTTTAGTTTTTGTAAGTTTCAAGTTTTTATTTCAATTCCAGTTAGTTAACATATAGTGGAATCTATCTGTATTTTATTTTGTTTCATTTTATTTATTTTTAAGCATCATTTTATTTTTTTAAAGATTTTATTTATTCGAGAGAGTGAAAGAGAGAGAGAACACAAGCAGGGGTAGAAGGAGAGGGAGTAGACTCCCCTGCTGAGCAGGGAGCCTGATGTGGGGCTCCATCCCAGGACCCCAGGATCATGACCTGAGCCAAAAGCAGACGCTTAACCAACTGAGCCACCCAGGTGCCCCTCTATCTGCATTTTAAATAAGCTTTTAAGTTGATTTCAAAGTACAATCAAGGATGATAAACCCTCTAGACCCTCTAACTTTGCCTAGGTCAGTGCTACAATAGACTCCTTTCTCCACACATTTGATGCCCTGTCTATGCTTGGTCCTATCTCTGACCCTGGGACTGATCTTGTTCTTTTTCTTGGGGAATTTAAAGAGCTTCACTACATATCCAGGTGACAAAGTATCAAGACACCTTATTCTGACCTTGAATAATTACCTAAGCAACTCATGATAGAGGCTTCATTCTCTGGCTCAGTGGAAAACTTACTTGCTGCTGCAGCAGAGCGTAAAATCTCAGTGGTATATTTGTTTAAAACCAACCAGCTTTTGAGAGACAAAGGACAACAAAATCAGGGGGATTTAATTATGCATTTGTTGTCAGGTACAAAGTAAAATCAGAAAAGCAAGAAGTAAGAGCAAGAGATTGACCTCTCCTTTTCACAGGAGAAAACAAGGACACACAATCAGAATATTGGACTATGCTGCTCCTGACAAGCTAGCAGGGCTCTGGAAGCCCAGAGAAATAGTGACCTCAATTATACCACCATCAGTTCTTAGTCACCAAAGCAGAATTTACCAATGAAGGAATAGAAGGAGAACACTTACTATGATTCTGTTCTGTAGTGACACTAGCACCCAGAAAACTCTAGTCTCACTACTCAAAGTGGGGTCCACAGACCAGCAGCATGGACATCGCTTTAGACCTTCTTAGGAATGTGGAATCTTGGGCCTTGCACCAGACTTCCTGCACCAGAATTTCAGTTTTAGCAAGATCACTGAGGGATTCACATGTTCTTTAGTTTTGAGGAGCACAGCTCTAGAGAACTGCCTTTCCAGAAAAGCCAGGATTGCTGAAATGTATTCCAGAGTCTGGCAAAAGGGAGGATTAAGGTTTTAGAGCTTTACTACCCATCCAGAAGTCTCTCCATCTGGTCTGTGAGACAGATTAGTAAGGTGGCAATGATTGTCTCACTGCAGAGTTGTACTGCAGTGTTGAAAAAGCAATTATAATTGACTCAAGGCCAGGTTCTGCCATTTATTGGCTTTGTGATGTTCAGAGGGCCATTTAACCTCCATGGATCTGTTTCTTCACCTACAAAATAAGACTTTTACAGAGTGTCAAATGAGATAACATACATGTTAGAACATTACAAATTCTTATATAAGATCTTTCTATTATGTGAATGGTTCCCAAAGCCTTCCCCTTCCATCTGAACTCTTCTCTCAAGATCAAATCCGAAACTTAAACTACAATGGTAGGCTGAATGGGAGTCTATTTAGAAGGTCTGTAGAAGGGAGGATCCCTGGGTGGCTCAGCAGTTTACTGCCTGCCTTCGGCCCAGGGGTGGTCTTAAAGTCCAGGGATCGAGTCCTGCATGGGGGTCCCTACATGGAGCCTGCTTCTCCCTCTGCCTGTGTATCTGTCTCTGTCTCTGTCTATCTCTCTTTCATGAATAAATAAATAAAATCTTAAAAAAATAAGGTCTGTGGAAGAAGACCAATCAAGCTGTCAGAACAAAGGAGGAGCGGAGAACCAGGTTCATAATAACACACTGGAATCAGAAAGAACTGGAGAAAGGGGACAGGAACACAGGAGTTCGGAGTCATATATCCATAGAACAGTAAACAGAAGCTGTTCAATCAAAATTAAGAACAAAGCTGGAAAAAAAAAAGAACAAAGCTGGGATCCCTGGGTGGCACAGCTGTTTGGCGCCTGCCTTTGGCCCAGGGCGCGATCCTGAAGACCCGGGATCGGATCCCACGTCGGGCTCCCAGTGCATGGGGCCTGCTTCTCCCTCTGCCTGTGTCTCTGCCTCTCTCCTCTCTCTCTCTCTCTCTCTCTCTCTCTCTGTGACTATCATAAATAAATAAAAAATTTAAAAAAAATTAAGAACAAAGCTAATCACACTCACAAGAGACCTGGACTATGCCAGATTCAATAGTGTTCAGCAGTTGATATACAATAAATGGAATGTATGGATCCATTTATGAACGAGTACCACTCTTACAGCTGATAGATTTCAACAAGATTGAATCAGGGATGCAAATCATTAAATATGTGTTCGGAAGGTATGTGTTCGGAAGGCCATAAACGTCTTACTACACTTAATGAACTATCTCTTCCATAAGTTCAGTTAACCATAAGCAGTTAACAGGTTAATGTAAGGGTTATAAGTGTTGTCTAAGTATAAAAATCACCTGCCAAGCTTTGGAAACTATAGACACATTTATCATTTCAATGAAGGAAAATGGGCACAAGAGTGCAGGATCTAAAAAAAAAAAAAAAAACAATCAATTGAGAGACAGAGATGGAGAAGAGAGAGAGGGTTTCCTTTTTTTTTAAGTTTTTTTTTAGTTAGAATTTATTTATTTATTTTTTTATTTATGATAGTCACACAGAGAGAGAGAGAGAGAGAGAGAGAGGCAGAGACATAGGCAGAGAAAGAAGCAGGCTCCATGCACCAGGAGCCTGATGTGGGACTCGATCCTGGGTCTTCAGGATCGCGCCCTGGGCTGAAGGCGGCGCTAAACCACTGAGCCACCCAGGGATCCCGAGAGAGAGGGTTTCTTGACAACAGGTGCCAGACTGACCAATGTTTGAATGAAAGCCATTAATATTTAAAGAGGAAATGCAAGGATGGCGTTAGGTTCTGTAGCTAGAAAGACAATTTCCGATAATCTGCATGCAAGCAGAAGTGAATAAGAAGCCAACGTTGTCTCAAGTAATTTCCCACCGTAACATAATGCATATGCCAGCAAGCAATGTAAAGAAGCTCTGCTTGATACTCATGGCATCTACAGGATGTACTGAAATTGACAACTTTGTGAATTTCAGGCAACAGGGTAAAGTATATAATTAATTAAATAAAAGTGAGAAATGGTGAACTATAAAATGTGATGCTTTCCTTCACAAATCTCAATTTATTTGAAATGTGACTATCTAGGTATTTAAGTTTTTACCAACTAGTCAAGCAATCACTTTCGTGCTATAGCATGATTTCAAGTATCAGCACCAGAAACTTCCATCATTTTTTTTTTCACAATAAAAACTGAATTCATGCCAAGACCGTGGGTTAATTTCTTGTCTCTCTCTCTAGGGACTCTCATTTCTTTTGAAACCACAGAAGTTCCAAGGACCAGAAATTTCTAGAGAGGAGCACGATTGACACACATGGTCACTGGCTAAAGAGAATTTTTAAAAAATTGCATTTATATGCCTGCTGTCATGTACTCTCAGGAGTAGGGAATTGGAATTGTTTTATGGCTAGTGAAAAACCATTTCTTTTCTTTTTTTTAGTATAAACCATTTCTAACACATTTATGTGAGTGGGCTATCAGAAAGCGGAAGGTGTTGAAAATTCGAACTCATATTCTCCCCTTGGATCCTGATAATCAGTCACCTCAAGCCATCGCTTCTCTGAGACTAACCAGCAGGACTCACAAAAGGTATTATCAGCCCAATTAGCTTCTTCCCAGAGCAAACGGGAGAACCTTCAGAATAAGTTAAATAAATGACTACAACTCTTGAATAATAATCTATTCCCTGAATACAGAATCATTCAGATCTTGATTTCACAAAGCTAGCAAACTGTATTGCATTATTTAGTTCCAGGGGCTCCTCTCCTCCATGTATTTTATCCATCACAGCATGAAATGAAATGTGATCTGGAGATTGTAACATGACATAAATTAGTATAAAAGAATTCAAGATACATAATAAAACCAGGGATCAGAGGCACTAACACTACGTACCAGAGGTCTTCTAAATCTTGTATAATCTCACTCCAGGCCACTAAGTCCCTCTTGGTTAGTTCCAGACCAAACCAGACTCTCTTTTGAATACTCAGTACTAATTCATGACCATGGCCTCCCCAAATCCCAAGAACAGGCCCCAGTTTTGAGATTTCATGAACATCGAATCCCTTTGGCCTAATGATGTGAAGAAAGAACCCACAGAGGTCACCACACTCCTGGATTCAGCAAAGGCATCTGACAGAGCCATCTTAAGGGCAAGATGAAAACATATGAACTAAGAGCTAGAAGAATTCAGTAAAGCAGTGCCTGTAAGAACAAGTGTACTTAAGGTACGCAATTTTTTAAAAGATTTTTTAAAATTTTATTTATTCATGAGAGACACAGAGACACAGAGAGAGGCAGAGACACAGGTAGAGGGAGAAGCAGGCTCCATGCAGGGAGCCCGACATCGGACTCGATCCTAGGTCTCCAGGATCACGCCCTGAGCTGAAGGCGGTGTTAAACCACTGAGCCACCCGGGCTGCCCAAGGTATGCAATTTAATCACAGGTATCAATCTGGAGAAAAGTCTATGGTTCCATGATACAAGCCTCTGTTGGAAAACTTTTCTTTTTTTTTTTTAATTCAATTTTCCAACCTACAGTACATCATTAGTTTCAGATATAGTTTTCGATAATTCATCAGTTGCGTATAACACCCAGTGCTCATCATCCCATCACATGCCCTCCTTCATGCCAATCATCCAGTTACCCCATCCCCCCACTCTCCCTTCCAGCAACCCTCAGTTTGTTTCCTAGTGTTAAGAGTCTTTCATGGTTTGTCTTCCTCTCTGATTCCCCCCCTCCCCTCCCCTTTCAGGTTCCCCTCCTTCCCTTATACTATTCCACATATGAGTGAAACCATATGATAATTGTCTTTCTCCTTGGAAAACTTTTCTTATTCAATGTTTTTTTTTTCTTAGTTACTTAAATGAAAATGTGGAAGACATAGTAAACAAACCTGTGGATGATCTGAAAATAGAAAAATACTGACTACTAGGATACCCAAAAAAAAAAAAAACAGAATAGGACAATGAAGGGAATTTAATATGATGAAATCTATGAGTCTAATGCCATGGGGCCTAGGTGTAGTAGGTATGATGAGGCTTGGAACCTAAAATCAAAAATCTCAGCTTCATAACTGAAGAATGAAGGGGAAATTAAATAGTAGCAACACCTGTTGAAAAAACTCTCGGGAATTATATAAACAGAGAGCTCAGCAGAACCCAATAATGTAAGGTAGCAAATCTCCCTCACAAAACAAACAGAAAAAAAAATAATAACCGTAATGTATTAACTGAAATACAGTGCCTGGTAAAAGAGACAATCCCTCTTGTTATATAACAGATCAAACAATCCTATGAATGTAACAATAACCTATTTGGGAAAGAGAGAGAGACAGAGAGAGAGAGAGAGAGACTACCACAGAATGTTATAGTAGTCACACAGGAAGTTTTTGCAAGTTTTTTTTTTTTGCAAAGTTTTGCAAGTTTCACTCATGGGGATGAGCCCTTTGCAATGAGATTAGACAAGAGGATGTAGGGTATTATCAAGGCCAGTGTAAGAGCAGGACAAGGCCCAATGCTGTCCTGCTCCAAGTAACTAAAATGCTTTACCAGGTACCCTCAAGTAAAACTTTTAACACTTCATCACCACACACCTAGCTCCAGAGCCAACTTCCCAACCCCCTGCCCCCAGTGCCTTACAGGCTCTTAGCCAAGAAGCACACCTTCCTTTTGGTTTAGGTTGAATCCTCGTTGAGCCTTGGCAATATAGCTGGGCAGCTGGAGCCCAGGACCCTTGGCAGAGCTCCAGTCTCAGGACAGAGCCCCAGCACCTGGGTGATACCAGGGGAGCTGGTTCCCCTAAAGACACACTCCACTCGGACCCTGAGCACTGGGTTCTCCTACATCTTCTAACCTGTCCTGCGAGACATACATTTTGGGTCAACAAACTGGGGTTCTGCAGCAGAGATAAAAACAGCTGCTGGCAGACATTGGACTAGACAACCTTTGTGAGGCCCCATTAAAAATGGAAAATCTGAAAAAAAATGGAAAATCTGTCACTTTTTGCATAGATTGTCATGACACAAAAGAATCAGTGAAGAGAATCATTGCTTTGGGGTCGGACAGATTTGTATTTGAGTCCTATTGCTATCTTTTACTAGCTGTGTGAATGTGGACACGTTATTTAACTTCTCTGAGCCTTACTTTCCTCAGCTAAAAAAAAAAGCCAAACACAGTGGGGAGGGTGTTAGGTAGTAGTAAAATAACCTGCCAGTACTGTGTGAGTCTGTCAGCAGGAGGAGAGAGGGAGAAAGTACCTCCATACTTTGCTACAACACATACTAGAGGCCGTGTCACAACTTCATGCTTAATGCAAATTACACTTGAACATGCATAGATTTTTACTTCAAAAGGAACAAGTTTGGGCAGCCCCGGTGGCTCAGTGGTTTAGCGCCGCCCTCAGCCCACAGCCTGATCCTGGGGACCCGGGATCGAGTCCCATGTCGGGCTCCCTGCAAGGAGCCTGCTTCTCCCTCTCCCTCTGCCTCTGTCTCTGACTCTCTCTCTCTCTCTCTATGTGTCTCTCATGAATAAATAAATAAATAAATACATAAATAAATAAATAAAATCATTTTTAAAAAAGGAATGAGTTCACACAAGAAATCAGAAAATTAAACCCCTCTACCTGTATCTCTAACTATAGGTTTTAGGTTGGGCGTCTCACTGTGCTACTCTCTCCCCAAGATCATGTAGTTCCAAGGTGACTTTTTGGAAACAGAATTAAAAGCACTTGATGGGATGAGCACTGGGTGTTATGTTATATGTTGGCAAATTGAACTCCAATAAAAAAAATTAAAAAAAAAAAGCCAGTATCCTGGTAAATTACATTGTGCCTATCAAAAACTCTTCTGTCGCTAATCCCTACAGTGCTCTATCCTTTCCAGTTCCTCTGTGAAAATGCTGTTTCCTATTGTTGATGTAGCTTAATAATGCTTGTATTTATGTGTTTGCGTAGAACAATATAATTTCAGGGTGTGTGTATGTGTACATGCACACATTTTCAGGTTGCTTAAATCCTTCAGAGTGAATTGAACCAGATAGCCAAGCACATTAATACAGCATATTGTATCTCTGAAAATAAGGTCTGAATTCCATTTAGTTTGACAGGAAAGCATTTTTTTCTGTAAGTCTGTTGGCTAATCTTTCGTTTGCTCAGAGAGGTCAGAACGATGGAATGCTTCTATCTCCTCTCTTATCTTATCACACTCGCCTTGTAACCCAGAGCTCACAAGTCAAACCTTGTGTTAATGCCTCCCACCTTCTACCCTACAGCAAGGGGCTTCCTGGAGCAAATTAAATCCTGATGACATTACAATCCTTGCCAGTTCTTGAGGTAATATGTTTTAGAGTTGGTTGGCAACTTAGAAATAACAAGGATTAAAAACTTTGGCGGCCACCTTCTTTCAATGAAGTGCTTTTAGGCATTAGACATTCCTCAAAAACGTCTGCAAAATCACATCTACAGTTGACATTTAAGCAAAATTTGTTTCTTGATGGTTTTGTAATGATGTTTTATGCTTCAAAGATGAGGAGCTTGCCATAAGTATTTTTTTCATCATTATCTATTCATCGAGAAAGCTGGCATTGCCTTGGATGAGCTATCGTACCTCGTATTAGTATACACGTATAGCAGCATACCTGCATAAGACATCCAGAATAGCACCATTACCCCAAATGGAAGGAACATCAGCAATGCAAATTTATGGAAATACTTGAAATGATGATGAATTCATACAAAGCAATCCTACAATGATTCAGCTGCAGGTAGGTATCAAAGAAAACATTAGGGACTCTGCTTCCACCACAATAATCCAAGACATACACTGATGCAGATGGCTGTATTTTATGGCATATAATTGTTTCATACTCATCGGAGGTGGTTATGGTGTTTATCACATCAGCCAAATGGGCAGAGATGATGCAAATTATGGGCATCGAAGGAGAGGCAGTTTGGACTCACTTTGTGCGTGTGGGCCTCTAGAATTAGGGATAGAGCTTCGGTCAACATTTTCTTGCTGTATGTAGTGATGACTAGTTTTAGCAATGTGCTCTACAAGACACAGGTCTCTGAAAAAGTGACTTGGGGATAGGTATTCAGGGTTCTCGGTTGATAACAAATCAGTTGGTATTATCTGGGGTGCAGATACCTCTGTGTCTGCTTAGTTAGAGGATCATCACAAGTATCCTCACTGAAGGCTATCCAAGACGCATCTACTCGTATGACTCCACCTTAGGAATTTCCTGAAAGCAAAAAGGTTTCATCTAGCACGCTGGGATCCTGGTTACGAGATATAGAAGGAGTTACAGTAGCAATCCAATAAATAAAGTAAATAAATAAAAATCCGATAAGGGGGCACATTAATCCAAATTCAAAGGAGACTGTGTGCATGATGTAGCTCAGATGCTCGCCGAGAAACGAGGATGGTGAGGAGGCGAGGCTGGGTTAGTAATTCTGAGTCACAAACCTGCCTTTCTCTGGCTTACTGTTGACAGTATTCAATTAAGGTAATGTAAGAAATACATTATGAACGTTCATAACTTCACTGATATGTATGGTAGCTGGCGTTCTTTGTATTTTCTATAGTGTTAATGATTTTGTCTATTTCTATCAATCACTGACAGAGGTGTCCAAGTCTCCAGTTAGAATTGTGATTCTCAAAAAAAAAAAAAAAAAAAAAAGAATTGTGATTCTCTGCTGGCATGTGTAGTGCTATCCATTTTTTGATTTTCCGTTATTCAGTATAGTCATATTTAGGACGTTTTTGATTTCTTGATAAACTGCCCATTTGGTCATTGTAAGCTGTTTCTCTCCATCTCTTACAGTACTCAGTCTTGAAGTTTAATTTGTCTGAGATTAACATAAACTCCCCAGCTTTCTTACTCTTACTGTATACATAGTACGTGTTTTCCTTCCCTTTTTCTTGCAACACCTATTTGTGTCTTTACAGTCTCCTGTGTTTCCCGTAAACAATTCCTACTTAGGTTTTGATTCTTTTTATCTAATCTGACAATCTCTAATTGATGTGTTTATTTCTATCTAATGCAATTATTGAAATGGTTGGGTTTATCTCTGATTATAGTGTGGGTTTCCACCTGTCTCTTTATCTTTTTAGTTCTTTCATTGCTCCTTCTCATCTTCTGGTTGAATTACATGTTGTTTCAAGATTCCATTTTATGTTCTATATTGACTTCTTAGATATACTTCCTTCAATTATTTTTTAATGATTGTATCAAGGCACACGACATATACCCTATCCAAAGCTGATGGATACTATAACATCACACTTCGCACAAAGCCCTTCATAGTTCTTACTTCTCTCTTTTTTTATTGTTTAATAACAGATAATTCATATTTCCCCCCTTCAAACTTCCTACTTCACGTTGGCAAGGGTTTATAGAGCACTCCTGCACAGATGTTAGTGGGCTCTCTTTGCACATCCCCCTCCTCTTTTGTTCCCTGACCTGCAGAGTGAGCAACTCCAGCTGCCCCAAAGTCTGATCCCTGTGTCCTCAGCTGAGTGGGGACTCTCATGCCTACTTGCACTCTAGCTCATACACTGGATTTCAAAAACTGCCCCAGCCCAGGAACTGAGATGTTATGGAGCTCGGTTATGTGTTTTTGCTTCTCTTCTAGGTCCAGTTTCTCTAGCTGCTAGTCCCCGAAAAGCATTTCTTCATATCATCTGACCAGGTTTTTTTGTGTTTGGTTTGGTTTTTCTTGTTGTTATTGTTTATGTAGGGAGAGCTAGTCTGGCTCCTGTCATACTCTCAGCCAGAAACAGAAGTCTATTTCAGCCAAAGACTTTAGAAGGCCTTTCTTTTTAGAGACATGTCCTTTGTCTACCCCTTTTCTGCAAGAGACCTGACAAAAATAGAAGACTCTGAAATTCAGTAGCAGGGGAAAAAATAGAATTTTGTTTTTCAGCCCATAGTATTTGCTATCTATTGAAAAGAAAAGTAAAATATATTTAGGTTATTTCATAGTTAAGAAATCTTGATGCTGCCCTCTTTATGCTTGCTCCTTACTCTGATGCTCAGATTTTTCTATGCTTTTTCTGTCTAGGAGTTATAAAAACTGAGATCTCTTCCAGGTAATCTTTAGGATTAAGCAAAAATAACTTCTAAAATTGTCTTCAGAGAGATAATATAAAGGATATGTTTTACGTAGCTACCAAGCTCTTCTATTCATACCAGAGATATACTCATTTCTGGGCTTAAAGACACTGTTAAAAATGAAATTGTTCTCATCTTCTATCAAACCATAAAGTTCCTCAGTGCATGTCTCCACTAGGCAGTTCTGCGAGTTGATCATATAATACTTAACTACCACAGAGGCCGACTAGAAATTCAGATGCTGATCAGTATAGTTTAACTTCCTAAAAGCCCACAAAGTGAGAAAAGGCTTGTTAACTTCATTTCTTCCTTTGTCGGATATTGAATTTCAGTAGCAACAGTTGAAGCTGATCTTACAATATTTAAAACTGGAAAGAATTGGAGAATTAACTTCGGATGTAGCATTAAGAATAGTATTCTTTTTTTTTTTTTAAGAATAGTATTCTTAAACTCGGTCATGACTGAGTTTTCAAATATTGATTGGACCAGAAAAGATCACCTCTTCATTATTAACGCTAGCAAAAGCTTTACCTGTGTTCCATCTTGCTGGTTTCAGGCCAGTGGTTCTCCATGCTGGCATTCTACAACATTTTCATAGCATATAGTGTAGTTGTGTTCCTTTTGTTTCGATACATTCAATTAGAAACACGTTGTGCATTCTGAATGGTAGTTAAGAGCATGATACAGCCAAATGATATGAAGAGGAGTGGCAATATAAACTTGGACAACTTCTCTTGACAACGGGGAAATGATCACACCTTGGTAACAGTTCCCACGTTGGTATTTCTCTGCACTGACATGATTTGATGCCCTGATTATGAGCAATAATAATAATAATGGAATCGTCCCTGAGAGCTAACCTAATTACCTCGCATTTTGTTATGTTATTTGCATTCATTTTATTCTTTAATCACAGCTACCATCTTGGGAAGTATGTACCATTCAGTGCTCATGGAGGAAATTGAGGCTTAACAAGTTCATATGACTTGATGAAATTCATGCAAATTATAAAAAAGAGATCAAACAAAACCCACAAACTGTCTGACTCCAAGCACTGCACTTCTAACAATTTCATTATATCACATCGCTTATTTTTATGGTAGTATTCAGTCATTTATATAAGATTTTCACATATTTGGCCTTATATTCCCCTTAAAAATTTTATATCAAATCTCTGAGGCTCGAAGCAGAGCCAGAAAATCAAGCCAGGTTTATCAAATGACAGATCACACGCTCTTTCTGGACCTTTTCCTCCTCCCCATAAACTCTTATCATAGTTCATACTAACATATTTGCCCTAAAGCATATCAAGTGAATTGAGCTCCCAGGGTTCAGAGTTAAGGAAATGTACTCTCTTCACAATACGCTCGACATAATTTTAACTTAAATGTAGAATTGGTGACACCCACGATGAAATGTAAAAGCCGACTCTTAAGACATTTTGCCCTCATCCATCAAGTGTTTGATTAATTCATATATTCTTTTCAGATAGACTTTTATTCAGCACAGACCTTCTGATCACCCACTCTGTCCCTAATGTTCTGGTAGGTACTAGGGCAAAGTTGGTCTGGTCGCAGAAACCAAGAAGAAAGCAAAAACTTACAGGATGCAATCTGAGATATAATAAAAGTATATACAAAGTACATCTGGAGTTCAAAGGAAATGGTGATTAAATCTGCTGGTGGATAGGAATGTAAATAATCAAAGAAGGTTTCACAAAAGGGTAATATTTGAATTTGACTTAAGAAAATAGAATTATCCAAGACTTAAAGATATAAAAAAAAAAAAGTGTATTGGAGGCAAGGAGACCAACTAGCCGACTATTTCAGGTACCCAAATGGGAGATAATGAAAGTTGAAATTTTCAATGTGTTAGTAAAAGATTTGAGAGATACTAAAACAGTGGAATCAGCAGTAATCATGATAGACTGACTAAAGGAAATGAAAGAGGAGTCTAGAGTGCTGGGCAGTTTTCTAGTTTTGGTGATTCGGCAGGTTTAGTTCTATTCAGTGAAGTGACGAATGTCAACTATGGTTTGCGACTCATTCAAGAAATTAGGATACCCCCGCTACATTTTGTATGAGGAGATTTGGAGTTCTGCAGGTTTACAAGTTGGTCACTTGACCATGAGGGATCATACCTGAATCTGATGGAGCAAAATTTGGAGCATTGAAAGATTCTAGAATTGGAATGAGTACAATGACCAATGAGCCTTTCCGTCTTCCTTGGTGAAGAGACGATGGGACTATCATTTACACAAAAGGTACATGCTTTACTGGGTAAAGGGGTAAAGATGTTGCATACGTGTGAGCACGAATGTCAAATGGCAAAGTACAGTGCCAAGCCTGGGCCTGCTTCACTTCACATCCATTCTTTACCTTTCGCCTGCTCCACTCTGTATGGCAAGGGGGAGGGGCATGACCTCTAAGGCTTAGTTTCCAGGCTCCTTTGAGAGCTGACTTCCAACTGGGTTCAGCCAATTCAAGGCAGTGGCAGAAGATTGACAGGTGAGAAGAGGGGAGAGACCAGAGCACATATCCTCTTCCTTTGCCTCAAATAGCACCTCAAGTAGCAATTACCTCCACTCTGTGGCTTAGTTCCCTCTGTAATTCTCATTTTAGCCACGTAACTCCATCTCCTGGGCTTTGGGAACCCTGCCTCTTCCCTGTGCCCTCCAGCCTGGGGCTGTTGTAGTTTCTGATACTGTTAGTCTTGGGGGACCTCACTGTCCACTTTGGCTTCTCGTTTCTCCTGCCACCCATGTAAACAATTCCTTACATTCAAATGTCTGATTTAAATATTCACATGTCTTCTGTTTTTCGGGGTCAGAATTATACGGATACAAATGGTCAGTAATGGCAAATGCCACAAAATGATTAGAGAGCAAAATGAGAAGAAATCAATGAGTTTTACAATTAGGTCTTGGGTGACCTTTGGGAAAGCAGTTTGAGGGAAAAGCCAGATTACTTTGAGATGAGAAATGGAAGAGGGAGGAACTAAAACTAACAAATACAAACAGCTCTTCCGAGAAGGTTCGCGCTAAAGAAAGTTGTTGTGGTAACATGACTGAGGGACAGACTCACAGGAATATTCTACATTGCGTTACGTCATGTTTTGTGTTATTTAGAAAGTCAGTTAAATATTTGGGACATTACATTGCTCACTCAGGATTGCTCAGCCCCCGACAATTACAGATCCATTGGATTCAAAACAGCCATAGTATGATCATTTGCTCCAGTGCATTACCTTCAGGCAGAACCAGACTTAAAACATCTCCCAGGAAAAGCTGGGCTCTAAAAATTCTTCAGGATTTGTGTCAAAAGTAGAATGTGCCTGTCAAGAAAGCAATACAATTGCAGGATGTATTAATAGAAATATATTTTCTACATCAAGGGAGGTCATAATAAGGAGATAGTACTTTGTGGAGACGGAATGATATTTGATTGTGTGTTCCATTCTGAGTAGCCCATTTCCTAAGGAAGTTGTTAGTACATTTAAGGTTATCTTAAGGGGAACGACCCAGATGCCCTTGCCACACGAACAAGAGTTAAGGTTTAACTGACTAAATGAAGAGGTTTAGACTGAAGCAAAGATTTAAGGTGCTCAGTAGAGAGAGGATATGCAACGTTATTTCATAACTAAAGGTTTGTTACATGGAAAAAGTGAAGGGAATTAGCATGGGATGAGTACCTACGAGGTGCTAAGTACTTTGCTAAGCATTTCAGTTCTCATAGAAACTCCTTTTTAAAAAAAAAAAAAAAGTGTGTTATCACAGGAACTCCTTGAGGTAATAGCTATCTCCACTCTACAGATGAGAAAATGTAAAGCTTGGGGTGATCAGGAAATAGATTGAAAGTCTCACAGCTGTCAAGGAGACCAGCTATAAACTCAGAAAAACACATATTCTTCAGAAGAACACGTTCCTTCTATTGCGTAATACAGAGTAAGGAGATGAGATAAACGTACAGGAAATGAATTGAGTTGGTATCAAATGGAAACTCAGGACCTCTCTTTTTGAGCTGAATCCTTTCTCAATCCAACTGCTGTCAAAAAGTGTCTGAGAAAACAGTTGGGCCAAACCTCATTCCACCCCTGAGAGAAACAAAATTTGTAGCGGGAGAAGTCCAGATCATGGTTCGAAAAATTAAATTGGACTAGGACTAGAGGTTTCTTGTATCCCTGTCTTTCTCAATTGCTTTGCATTCCTCCCACGTATGGGACTGGCTGGTGTGGTCCGAGCCTCCTTGTCACTGCTCATGAATCAATCTCATCCAGCCACCTCCCAAAGCCTACCTGTACCTCCTCTGTCAGGTCCACACTCTACATCTCTCTTTCTCCCTCTACTATACTACCAATGCCTGCATATCAAAGTTATGCTTCTTCTTTCTGATTTCTAACTCACTAGTTAAATAGGCCAAATTATATTCCTTTTCCTTCTAAGTCAATAGGTGAATTGCAACAATGGCTTTCCGTAGAAAATATTTAAGCCCTCGGTACCTTGCATTTAGTGAGCTCTTAGGAAATATATATGGAATTGACATTAATGGGTCGAATGCTTGGAATCCCAGGCACACTGTCAGGATGCAGGGTCGGATGAACCCTGGATTGGCATCCTATCCCAATGTTTAACAACACTCCTTTTCAGAAAATTCTTCCCAGTGTTTTGCCTAAATCCCTCATGAGGCAATTTACACTCCATTCTCCTTGTTCTGTCCTAAGAGAAGATTGAGACCAGCTGGTGAGCATTCGCTGTGTAATAGCTCTTTATATACTTAAAGACCATTATTAAATCCCCTCTTGGTCTTCTATTTTCCAAGCTGAACAATCACTGATCCATTAACCTTTCTTCATAGCCCTGATTTTCCAATGATTTAATCATCTTGGTAACAGTCCTCTGAACCCTCTCCATGTCCCACAAATCTTGTCGTCCATGGAGCTCCAAAGGGCATAGATTTTTACAAAGGATCAAGAAAATTCTAAGCGTCAGAACAAAAGTCTTTCAAAATCTTGGGTCATGTAGATACTTGTCATTCAGGGATTTTCCAATATTCAGCTATTCATGAGCAACCCTGAGCAATTTTGCTACTTTACTGAGTCAATAATTTAAAAGCGTTGGCCCTGCAAAGCTTTTTGTCTATAGGATCCCGGGCAGTGAATGAATCCATCTGGTCCCGTAGCATCCACAGCTCAACCAGGCTATGTTGTTCTTCACTTATTCTGTATATGCAGTAATTCTGGTGCGGTGTCAAAACATTTTCGGAAGAAAATTCTCATCAAAAATGTATGCTACAGCAATATTAACAAGATTCCCGATTTGAGAATATTACAACTTTGTCTTAGATATCTAGTATTCATCTGATAATACAAGTATAAGACTGACTCATGACTTGTGTGATTTACTATTAGTTCTACACCATGATGTCATTAATTGACTTGGTCCTTCAATAAATGCATTAATTTACTCGATCCTTCAATAAATGCAAATCCACAGTCTGGTCCCTTCTCTCCACCTTCGCTGCCACCATTTCGCCCTTAACCATATCACCTGTCACCTGGATTATTGCAATTGCCTCCCACCCATCTCCCTGACTCCACTCTTGCCCTTCTGGAATATCTTCTCAGCAAAGGAGCCAGAGTGAGCCTATCAAAATGTAAGTCAGGTCATAGCATGCGTCTGCTCAGACCTCTCCATTGGAGCCCCATTTTTATCAGGGTATATCCGACAACGAAAGCAACAATATCCTCTCAATCTGTTCTTCTATTACTTCTTTCATCTCCTATCTTACAATCTCAATTTCTTCTTCCCTTGCTCCACCGCAGTCACACTAATCCTGCAGCTATTTAAACCTGCTAGACACCTCAGCCTCAGAGCTTTTGCCCTTTCTTCCTCTACCTGGAATATACTTCTCCCAGTTATCCACACATCTCACTGCCTCATCTCACTCAAGTCTTTATCAAAGGACACCTTTTTAGTGACCCACGTTTTGATCACTCTGTTTAAAATTGCAAACTACCGCCAGCAATTCCAATCCCTCTTATTCTACGTCCTGTCCATATTACTTATCACTTTATGCCAAAATTTCATAAGCCATTTTCATATTTATTGTCCATTTCCCCTCCACTAGAATTAAAGCTCTGCCATTGTATCACCAGTGTCTAGAAAGGTATCTAGTACTTGTTAGATTTTTTTTTTGAAATAAATGAGCAAGTGAACAAATATTTATTTGCTAGCTGTTGACCAATGGCTTCATACACACAATTTTTTTAACGCAGGAGGTGATATGAATTATAAGAATACAAATATATTCTAAAACACGCATTGTATGTTTACCACCTAAATCCATGGGCTAGCTCTTTTACAGGTACAAGAAAGTCTGAGACTTGTCTTCTGGGAATCTAGGTCTACAAGATATCATACAGAAAACAAATCTATAATGGCAGGTGACAATCCTCAGGATTGCTTAGGAGACACTCAATTTTCTGAAGTTGATGCTGCAAAGGATAAGTTTATCTACCAAACGTTTGGCCTTGGATATGCCTGGCAGAAAGATAATATTCAACTTGATGACCCATCCACAGGCTTTGACATCTACTGCTGTACTGCTTTCCCTATAAATAGGAACACTTTCTACCTCTAACAGTGTATCAGCGTATCATTTTCAACGCAACTTCCCTCTTCATGGATCTTAGCTTTCTTTGTTATAGCTCCCTTGATGGGTGAAAATAATACTATGTGGTTGCTTTCAACTCCCTGTGGTTTTTTTTTTTTTTTTACTTGCAAGGATGGGATTTCTCTTTATTTGTTCACTGTTTGTATTTTTTCCTATGGCAATTCTAAGAGACCTAAGCCATACTGTGGAATCTCTTGCCTAATATAAACAAGGCCTGAGGGCAATTCTTCTAAATTCCTGCGTATCCTAAGAAACCTGGTCCAAAAATCAGTCAGGGGTCAGTAGTACAGGCATGCAAACCTCAAAGTTAACAAGTCATGGCTATTTTCCTTTAATGATTTCACTCACATTTGTTCTTCGATCCTGTTTACAATACACAGTGCAAATCAAGCTTGCTGTATTTAGGGGATGTCCAACAGCAAACCAACCAGCCACTCTATTTTAGGACAGTGCAAGCATCACTTTGGCAGCACTTCTACCCTCTGCTGGCATGCAAAGCAAAGCTCATATCAAGATTCTGGAGGTGAATGCTTTTGGCCTTGTAGGTCAACAATCATCAGATAATTAAAGCTCAATAGTATATCAAATCACCTCTTCGGGAGGCTTGAACAGTGATGAAATCAAGCTAGGAGGAGCCAGATTGTTGGCGCTTAATGACCAACTATTTTTTAAACCTACAGGGTTCTTTGCCATTTACGGTGTCCCTAAAATAATTCTAATAAAGAATAAGATAATTTATTCAAGACTAAATCATTTAGATTGTTTTTAATGTGGCAAATTTTCAAGCATAATCTCCACTGAAATGCTTCCGCAATTTGAATAAATATTTTTCATTCATCATGGTGTAATTAACATTTAAATGATCCCCTTGTACCAACTTTATCTATGGATACACAGAGACCTAGCTAGTGAGAAGGGATTTGCCTTGTTACCCACTGCAGCTGAGCAAGTAGTAGAATCTCAATCTGCTGAGGCTGAGGCCATTTTGTTAGCCAATGCTTTAAAAAAAAAAAAAGATTTTATTTATTTGAGAGAGACAGAGAGAGAACAAGCTGGGGGAGAGGCAGGTGGAGAGGGAGAGTCAGACTCTCCACCGAGCAGGGAGCCCAACGTGGGGCTCGATCTCAGGACCCCAGGATCATGACCTGAGCTGAAGGCAGACACTCAACCAACCGAGCCACCCCTAGCCGACACTTTCTAACAAAAGGCTGAAAATGGTAAGGGACACAAGAGTGGGGTGTGTGTGTGGATACATATATACCAACTTGCCTTTGGTAGCTTGTCTTAGGTCCCTGAGGGTCACAACTTTACCACTCGCACTTCCCCCCAATCCTGCTGTTACTCAGCAAAAATAGTAAATGAATAATCACATGCCCACGAAACTAAATTCCATCTCACAAGCTTAGAGTTTGCCTGTTCTTTCCCCTTTGAACAAAAGTTGTATTTACTCTTGTCTCTGCTTCCATCTTTGGAAGGCATTTGGTAACATGCGACACATTTGCCCCAACCAATTCAACGCCTGGCTCATTTTTCTGTTGCTCTGACATGATCCTACATATCAATTGGATGGCTGGTCTCACCCTCTCCTCTCTTCTCCCCTGTGTTGGCTCCAGCTCTTTTGTCAACAGGGGCCGAGACTTTCTCCTCCTGGTGTTAGCTCATGACATGGTTACTACCCAGACTTGCTCACACCGTATTGGGGGAGATCATCAAAAAAAATGTGACTACCAGTTCACCAGCGAGCTGGACTCGAGCACCCAGAGCATCCGCAGCCCCGCCCCTGTCCTTGGAACGTGGGTCCTACTTGCCTTTCGTGCTCCAAGGACATGGCCTTGAGGTGGTGATGTGGTGTTGAGAACACCTACTGGTATGCGTGCCTGAACCCAGTTAAGGCCTCCTTATAAACTTTTAGGATTTGGCGGGCAGGTGCGTGCATTCACTCACCTTGCTGCTACCCGAGGCAAGCCTCATATGTTAAGTTCTCTTTGCCTATTAAAACTGCCACTCGCTAACCTGGAGTGGCCTGCATCTTTCTTTGTTCTCTCTTGCCCCTCTTGCCTCCAGGAGCCAATTTCAGATTGCACTAGGGAAGCCCCCGAGAGGTTGTGAACCACCATGCCATGCTTCTTCCTTCCCCCAAAACAACCTCTGACAAAATAGTATTGCCCTCCTGACTCTATGTGCCTTCCAGGGGATAATCTATAATCATAGTAACTGTGTGAATAGAAGATACCTAGAAAGATGCATATTTTGGTAAGTGCTTTTGAGAAGATGGCAGTGTTTCTCATACATGGTCTGCTCTTGTTTCCCTGAAAGGACTAAGTCTACTGGTGACGCTCCCGTATCATGCAGGGCCGTAGGGGCAGCATCAGGGCGGGATGCCACAGGGAGTGGAGTTCCTTGAAAAAATAAGTGGGTACAGCACAGCCACTCCCTCTGCTGTAGAAAAATGTCCTCATTTCATTTTACCTGGGATCAAACCAGGTACCTAACGCCTAGCTAAATATATTTGTGTTTTAGTCATGAAATGGCACGATCATTCCCTTTCCGTGCCCTGGGTTAAGCCTGTGCTTGGGAGGCAGTGTAGTATGCAGCAGTAATCTGCGATCCACCTGATGGTTTCTTTCTGCAGAAGTCAGGATCCCTGTTCAGCCCACTTGGAAATAGGCTTGGGCAGCTCTCCAGGCTATTCGCTATTCAAGGCAGGTGCTCTGTGCTCAGCTGTGCTCACGAGGGAGCAGTGGAATGCCAGGAGAGGCTTTCCCAGAGAATCCGCCTTCCAGTCTGCTTGGGTGCAGGAGCCCTGTGGGGGACAGCATGGCTTGGGGAAGGAGGGTCAACCAGCAGGAACACACAGGAATTTTACCAATATCCCCAAACTCTCAAGGCAAAGGAATGCATGGTGTAGGGGGAGTGCGGCTGGGAGAGTAACAGAAGGCCAATGAAAACAGTCTCCACCCCAAATGCTTTTTTGGGGGGGCGTTTAACAACTTCTACTCTTTGCAATATACGCTTTGCTGGGACTTGGGAACAGAATATGAGTCAGGGCACAGAAATGTACAGCATTCACTCCTCATGGCTAACACTTTGCTGCGGGGATGATGTCCCGTAACATGTAATTAGGGCCTGGATTCTGAATATCCAACAGGAAACTATTTCTTGAAAGTTGCTCCATGCTGGGCAGGTAAGATTTTCTGGGGGTTATGTGTATGTGTCAGAGAGACAGGGACAGGACACACACAGAGAAAAGATTGGGTTGGGGATCCCTGGGTGGCTCAGTGGTTTAGCGCCTGCCTTTGACCCAGGGCGCGATCCTGGAGTCCCCGGATCGAGTCCCACGTCGGGCTCCCGGCATGGAGCCTGCTTCTCCCTCCTCCTGTGTCTCTGCCTCTCTCTCTCTCTGTGTGTCTATCATAAATAAATAAATAGATAAATCTTGAAAAAAAAATATATGCAAAAACCTATGCTTAAAAAAAAAAAGATTGGGTTGACTTTTTTTTTTTTTTTTTTACTTTATTTTTGGAACCCTCAGAAAGTTTGCTCTGGGACGGAGTATCTTTATTCTATATTGAATGCTTACTCATTCTAGAAAAGAAGTGGAGAAATTGGATGACATTATCAAACAGAGAATATTTATTCAGAATTGAGAAAACAGAGAGGTAGAAAAAACCATGGCCAAACATGCCACCAGGCCTCCCTCCCATTAAATTTATGCTCTAGGGCAATATGGACCAGAGGAAACTTTTAGAACTTTTGAATGGTTGGGGTCCTGAGAGATGGGGGGCAGTGAGGCTCATACAGACATATTAAATAGAAAAAACAGGATGTAAAAACATCTAGTTATAATTCGAGATCTTTTGCAATAGGTCTTTGACTAGAGGCTTCGGAAGTAGGGGAATGCAAAAATAAAATGCTAAGAGAATTGAAGGTAAAAATCCAAGATACACATTTTTTTTTCTTTTCTCAAATATCCAAATTCTCTAATGCACCCTGGAGATATAGAAATACCAAATGTAAAAGGAGAAGAAAAGAAAGGTGAGTGAGCAGGGGGGCAGGTAACATGAGAAAAAAAAAAAAAAAAGCTAGCAGTTTCCTGGTCTCTGAGTCTCCATAAAACCTACCACAGACATTGAGGGGCTCAAGTTTTACTCCTGACAGGCTGCCCCTGCTGATCCCATAGCTTAAGAGGAAGAAAGGCAGTATGTAGGTGGGGGACTGAGTCCTAGGCACACAGTTAAACTTTTTTCCTAACATCTAGCTGATTTGAAAATAGCCCTTCTGAATATAAATAATAGTGTAAGGGAATATAAGGGAAGGGGGAAGAAATGTGTGGGAAATATCAGAAAGGGAGACAGAACGTAAAGACTGCTAACTCTGGGAAACGAACTAGGGGTGTTGGAAGGGGAGGAGGGTGGGGGGTGGGAGTGAATGGGTGACGGGCACTGGGGGTTATTCTGTATGTTAGTAAATTGAACACCAATAAAAAAAAAAAAAAAAGAAAATAGCCCTTCTATATCATCTGAGAAAAACTGGGTGGCTTGCATTTGCAGTAGGAGCTGTTAATGTAGCAACACGTGTCAGCAGTCCAACCATGAGGTTTTCCGGTGGACTGCTGTAATCTATACTGCAAATGGATGTACCTCTGTTTATCTTTTTTTAAATTTTTTAATTCAAATTCACTTTGCCAACACATAGTACATCATCAGTTTCAGATGTAGTTTTCAAGAATTCATCATATGCCCAGTGCTCATCCTGTCACGAGCTCTCCTTAATGCCGTGTACCTCTGTTTAGAGGAAAATTGGGGAGCCTTGTTTTTTAAAGCAATGTTTACTCTAGGTCAATGACCCCTTTTTTATGAGTCTCAATATTCTTTTTTTTTTTTTTTTGGTATTGCCTTTGAACTCTGGTGTGCATTAGACAAGCAGCCCTACATAGTTGCCCCCCTAAATCGATGAAGAGAAATTTCCTATTTGTTGAAATTTCCTTAATCCTTAAACGCTACATCCTCCTATTTGAAAGAGAAAGATTATTCCTGTTCCTGGACTCAGGGATGTGATTCGACTCCGAGGAGGGCAATGACTCTGGACTTGATGCTTCCTTTCTCTCATCACGGTTAGGGATAATGGAGGAGGAAGGTATACCCCCCTGGTACAAGCAGGGACACAGCTGCAGCTGAGCCAATAGATTTAAAAGATCTAGCTGGTTTGGAAAACTAATGAAATGAGAGCTGCAAATTAAGTTTGAGCACTAAATCAATCTTTTGATTACTGAATTCAAGTTAAAGGGCATGAGGAAAAGCTTTATAATCTTCTCGGCATGGCTGGCTGTTTCTACTCAGGCATGCTGACTGCAGCATAATGCCACACTTCCTTTTATTAAAATGTCAAATTCTATTCAGCTGGAAATTTTCTTAAACGCCAGAGAAGGTTTATACTGAACACACCTGACTGACTCTTGGGTTTATATCAATTAAATGAAATTTTGGCAGGTTGGATCACACTTCCTCTGAAAGAAACATCGTTTCCCTTTATATTCTCCTATGTTGTACCTGCACAATATGAAAAAAAAACAAACAGCCATTTGTTCTGACTAGAGCTCTACTTAAGGTTAAGACTTGATTAAAATAAGGTGATTTGGGCAAAAGCAGTGAACACTGAGTAGATGGAAGGAGCCATACCCTACCAGAGAAGAGAGTTTGTCTTTTTATGATTTGTTTATTTATTTACTTGGGGCGGGGTGGGGGGTTGGGGAGAGGGTGAGGGAGAGAGAAGCTCAAGCAAGCTCTGCGCTGATCATGAAGCCTGGTGTGGGGCTCCATCTCATGACCCTGAGATCATGACCTGAGCCAAAATCAAGAGTCAGATGCTCGACTGACTGAGCCACCCAGGTACCCCCAGAGAAGAGAGTTTAAGGGCTCAGAATCATACTGCAAAATGTGCAACTGATGATAATGGCCAACACTGCAGAACCAGTTGGTTCGTGTTTACTTTTAGGAGATAAAAACAATTCCAGAGAAGCACCAGCAATGACCTATCTCGAATTTTAACAAATGTGAGCCTTTGCTACTTGCAGATCTACATCTTAATAAGACATCAGTATATTAAACAAGAAGAAATACACAGGCTCTTAAACAGAAGCAGCAAGGACACAGCCAGCCAGTTTGCATGAAGCTTATCCATCAGTTTTTCAGAAAAGAAATCAAGAACAAGAGATTAATCTTTTAGAAGTTAATCTAAACCAGACTACCCCTCTGAATCTCTAATAGTTCTGTTTACGATCATGTACAGTTACTGGAATTATCCAGGGATCAGCACCTATACCACTCATACTTAGTTTCACGAAAAAAATAAGCATTCTGATGTTCTTATTCTCTTTCTTTAGAGTGTATAATAGGTTTACAATTGCATTCATAGTAATTTTTTATTCGCTTTTATTTAATAATAGGTTTACTGAGATACAATTCACAAATCATAAAATTCAACTTTTTAGGGTATATAATCTAGTGAGTGTTAGTATATTCATGGAATTATGCAACCATCACCACATCATTGCAGTATACGTTCATCACCCCAAGAGAAACCCTATTACCCATTAGCAGTCACACCCTATTTCCTTCTCCCACAGTCCCTGACAACCACTAGTCAACTTTCTGACTCAATGTATTTGCCTGTTCTGAACATTTAATATAAATTAAATCATACAATATATGTAATTTTTCACTTTTTTTTTGAGGGGGTCTGGTTTCTTTCAATTAGCATAAGATTTTTTTAAAAAATTTATTTATTTATTCATGAGAGATAGAGAGAGAGAGAGGCAGAGGGAGAAGCAGGCTCCATGCAGGGAGCCCGATGTGGGACTTGATCCCAGGACTCCAGGATCACACCCTGGGCTGTAGGCAGGTGCTAAACCACTGAGCCACCTGGGAATCCCCTAGCATAAGATTTTTACTATTAATCCGTGTTGTATTATTTTTCAGTACTTCATTAATTTTTATGAGTAAATGATACTCCATTTTATGGAGATGTACAAACATATGGTTTTCCCTTAATCAACTGATGGGTAATTGGGTGGTTTCCACCTTGGTGTTATTATGAATAATGCTTCTGTGACTGATTGTGTACAATTTTTCCTGTGGACATGCAATTTTAATTATCATGAGTGTATATTTAAATATGGAATTGCTGGATCATATGAGCATTCTCTGGTTAACCTTTTGGGAAATGTTCGTAATAGTATTTACATCATGTGACATTCGCACAGTAGGGTATGATGGTTCTAGTTTCTCCAAATCCTCAGAAACACTTGTTACTGTTTCTCTCTCTTTCTTTTCCGTTTTAGCCATCCTATTGGGTCTGAAATGGTATCTTGTTTGGTTTTGAATTGAATTTCAGTAATGGCTTATGATTTGAGCATCTTTTCACGTGTTTATTGGTCATTTTGGTTATAAAAAGATTGGAAGCCTTTGGGTTATAAAAAGACTCCATCTTGGAAGCTCTCTCTCACTCCTTCTTTTATTATCTACCTTGAGGGAAGCCAGCTGCTATGCCATGAGGCAATCCTTTGAGGAGGCTTACATTCAAGGGACCAATGCTTGCCAAACATTATGGGAGTGTGATTGGATGTAAATTCTCCCTTTGTATAAGACTGTATCCCAGATTACAACCTGATTGCAGCCTCATGACGGATCTTGAAGTAGAGGCACTGAAATAAGCCACTCCCAGATTCCTAATTCGCAGAAAGTAGGATACAGTAGCTCGTTGTTTTAAGCCATTCAATTTTGAAGTAATTTCTTTCACAAATATAGATAACACATGATGACTGTTGCAGATAAGTCTCTTTCTGATTAATGACAATAAGGTAATTATTTTTCATGAAAGCATTGAATACAAAGCCAGACAACGAATAATCTATAAAATCACTTTCTGTTAATTAAAAGTAAGAAAGAAAAATAAGTCACAGTTTCTATATCCATTGTCTGCGCACTATCATATTTTAATGATCTTTTGGACATAACTTCAGTTTAATCCATGAAATAAAATCAAGAAGGTAGAGAAGCCTAATTTGAGTCCCTGGTAGATGAACACTGTGTACTACAAAACTGGGTTTGTTCTCCTGGCCAGCAGGTATTTTGCTTGGGAATTCCTTGGAGTGAATTGTGTTCCCCAAAAATTCATATATTGAAGCCTTGGGAGATAATTAGGTTTAGACAAAGTCATGAAGGTGCTCTCGTGATGAATTATTACCTTAAAAGAATAGGAAAGACATTAGAAGCAAGATGTGTTCATCTGCAAGCCAGGAGGGAACCTTTAGTACTCTGAGAAATAAACGTCTGATGTTTAAGCCATCTTATTCATGGTGTTTTGTTAGGGCAGTCAGAGCAGAATAGACCTGGAACCTTCAGTAAATGGAATGGAGCAATCATTTTCAGCTAATATTTGACTCGCCTCTGTTACAGCCATTTATGGAGTAATTAATGGTTTCTTTCTACATAGGAGAGCCCAAGTTTTGCTATATGAAAAAGTCTAGGGAAAGGTGCCTGACTCAGTACCTTCCTCAGGAGATGACAATATAAAATTCAAGAAGTGTTGAACAAAATAGACAAATGGGACTACATCAACCTAAAAAGTTTCTGCACTACAAAGGAAGCAACCAATGAATGTAAAATGAAAAGACAACTTACAGAATAGGAGAAAATATTTGCAAACTATGTATGTGATAAGGGATCAATATCCAAAATATATAAGGAATTCATACAACTCAATAGCAAAACAAAACCAAACAAAACCAAATAGCCCTATTTAAAAATGGGCAAAGGAACTGAATAGACATTTCTCCAAGTAGACTGAAAAATGTCCAACAAGTACCTGAAAAGGTGCTCAATGACTCCAATCATCAGGAAAATGCAAATCAACACCACAACAAACTATTACCTCACAACTGGTAACATGTGTTGGCGAGGCCATGAAGAGGGAACCCTTGGAATACTGTTGGTGGGGGTGTAAAATGGTGTGGCTGGGCACCCGGGTGGCTCCGTCAGTTAAGTGTCTGCCTTCGGCTCAGGTCATGATCCCAGGGTCCTGGGATTGAGTTCCTGAGCCTGCTTCTCCCTCTTCCTGCTGCTCCTCCTGCTTGTACTCACTCTCTGTCAAATAAAAACATAAAATCTTTAAAAAAAATGGTTTAGGGCAGCCCGGGTGGCTCAGTGGTTGCGCACCACCTTCAGCCCAGGGCGTGATCCTGGAGACCCCGGATCAAGTCCCACATCGGGCTCCCTGCATGGAGCCTGCTTCTCCCTCTGCCTGTGTCTCTACCTCTCTCTCTCTCTCTATGTCTCTCATGAATAAATAAATCTAAAAATCTTTTTAAAAATTAAATAAAATTAAAAAATGGTTTAAAAACCTGGCATCGCTGCTATGTAAAACAATATGGAGTTTCCTTAAAAATTAAAAACAGAACAACCATGTGATTCAGCAATCCTACTCCTTGGTATATGTCCAAAAGAATTTAAATCAGTATCTTAAAGGGATATCTGCAGTCCTATGTTCATTGCAGTGTTACTCGTACCAGCCAAGATATGGAAACAACCTAAATATCCATCTACAGATGAAAGGATACAAAAAAAGTGATATATACAATGGAATATTAGTCAGCCTTTAAAGAGAAGGCTGCTATGTGCAACATGGGTGAAACTGGAGGACATTATGCTGGAAAATAAGTCACAGAGGGACAATCTTGCAGATCTCTTATATGAGATATCTAAAATAATCAGAACTCATAGAAGCAGAGAGTAGAATGGGCATTGCCAGGAATTGGAGGAAGTGGGAAATGGAGAGTTGTTGTTCAATGTGTATAAAGATTTAGTTATGCAAAAGGAATAAGATCTGGGGATCTGCTGGACAATGCAATGTCTATAGTTAATACTGTATTATACATTTCAAAATCATTAAGAGGATAGATCTCACATTAAGTGTTCTTACCATAATAAAAAATATATATATTTTTGAATATATTTTTTGAATAAAATAAAATTTATTAAAATAAATAAAATTGAATAAAATAAATATTTTGATTATATTTTGAATAAAATATTCAATATGCCTTATTTATTTTTATTTTTAAATATTTAATCTGTTTATTTAGGTCTATTGGCAGGAGTATTGATATGACATTTCCTCACATGTGTAATCATGCTTATTGAACAGATTTCTAGTCACTCAATTCAACTTGCCCAAATATATCATATCAATACTCCTGCCAATAGACCTAAATAAACAGATTAAATATTTAAAAATAAAAATAAATAAGGCATATTGAATATTTTTCTTATACCTTTATTTCCATAGCAGGAAGAATTCAGTGCATTAGTCTGCACTGAAAAATACATGTATTATTATATTGCCTAAAATAAGATATTAAGTGATTTTCTGTATTTAATTTACTCTCCAATATTATTGAACTGATGGTAAAAGCAAAATACCACTTTAAAGAAAATTTACTGTGCTCTATAAAGGATATCCATCATAGGCTCATAATATCACTACTTGGCTAATCATGATTGCCTTTTCCATTTAGTTAAAGAGAAAACAGCAAAACACACAGTGTAATAACCCTTCTAAAAAACAAAATGTCATTTTTAATCCCCACATTTAATCATCCTGACTTTCACTAGAACAAGTGACTCTGGCACTCATATGTGCCAATAAGTTCCTCTGGAAGGATTCCGAGCAGAATCTTCCAGGTGTTTCTGCTTCCTTCATCAGCATGCAGTGTTAGCACTGATGGCTGGGAGAGATGCCGGGAGAAAAGCCCAAGAGAGGAAGGACATTGGCAGTCACCTGTCCCAGATCCCTCTTTCTGATTGCCACTCCTCCCTCCCCTTGTTTTCTCGGGGCCCAGCTCCCTAGATTTCTACGGTAAGATGTCAGGAGCTAGAAACTGCAAATATATCTGGTAAACTCTAATACTCTACATAAAGGCAAGAAGATGGTACTTTCATATTTCTTTGATTCTAAGCATGTATCTTTTTTACTTTTCAATGTTCCTGAATTGAGATTGTGCTATAAACTTAAAGTGGATATTTAATGTGGCATTGTTTCTATTTTTGCTCCCAAATCTTTGACTAAATTAGCATTACTCCTTATGACTTATAGCATTTTGCAATCAAACAAATAAATGTCATTTCTTATACTGCCATTCAGGGAGGTATCACAAAGATCAGAAAAATCCCAACAAACCCTGGGATTACAGTTTGCAATATGCAGTCAAAGAGTAGAGTCAGACGCCCTTTAAGAGAATCTATTGTCCCAGCTTTGGACTAGTCTTAAATGATGAGAAGGAAAATTTATTAGAATACCTGAGCGATTTATATCTTACTACCATATTCCAGGGTGTACAGAGGACATAAATCAGATAGGAATGGATCTCAGAGGTGCACAGATCCAATTTCATTTTATAGATCAGTTTGCCTTTTTCATAGGCAGTGAAAGAAGGGGTAATATGTGCTCTCTGTTAGAAACAAAGAGGTCTTATAATATTTTTATTGGCTGACAAATTCTTATCTATATCCAAGACATTCTCTAGCTCTGGTGGTTTCGTCTGCTTCATCAGTACCACCAAACTCACTTTAGTGGAAGTTGTGAAGAGATGTAATTGCACCTCGAGTTTTCAGCTTTCCTGAGGAGTAAGAGACAACCCTCTTGCAACCAGCAACTACAAGATGCTAATTTGTAAGAGTTACTTCACCACAGATCCTTGAGTCAACTCTGTTCCAGGTTACTGATGAACGCATGCATTTCCATTTGCTTGATGGTGAAAAGACTTCAGATAAAACACCTCTCTGGAGAAACAGTTCTGGTACCCAAACACATGCGTCCATTTACTCCCCCATTCAGTACTGTGGCACCATGGTACTCTTCCGGCTGAGCCCTCTTGCATTCTTTTTTTCTTTTTTTTTAAGATTTTCTTTTCTTTCTTTCTTTCTTTCTTTCTTTCTTTCTTTCTTTCTTTCTTTCTTATTATTATTATTATTATTATTATTATTATTATTTTATTTGAGAGAGAGTGCAAGCACAAGTAGGCGGGAGGGGTAGAGAGGGAAAAGCAGACTCTTTTTTGTACCCATTTTGTACCCATTGTACCATTTTTTTGTACCCAGGACCAACAGATGAATCACCAGAAATCATTGCTACATGTTCAAGCTCAGCTGTATTGTCACAGATGTCTGATGCTAGGGTTAGCTCATCTACCAAATGGCATCTAACTGATATATATTTAATGATAAATATAATATCTTATATATAAAATGTATCTGAGAGTATGTAAAATGCACGTAAAGAACGAAAAGTGCTCGATGTATGTAAATATTCTCAAAGAACAATGGTTGTGATCATTTCCAATGAAGGACATTGCCAGTGACCCCACTGTCAATCCTAGTTTCTATACCTATGATTTTTGACCTGGCTGCATACTTCACTATTGTGAGGAGCTTTCAAAAAAATACTGATGTCTGGGCCCCACCCCAGGCCAATTGAAATCTAATCTTTGGGTCATGGGACTGAAGCATCTGTATTTTTCAGAGACTTCCATGGTATTCTGATGCACCACGTAAAGCAATAAAACAATCAAGGAACAGTTGGAATTATAAAAAAAAATGATCAAACCACTTTGGCAGACCTATCAAACATTAACTACTCTATTACTTTTTTAATGGTGGGGAAACAAATGTCTAAATATATGGTTGTCACCAGGGCTGAAAGTAAATATTTCAGATCTCTTAACGAGCACAAAGTCACCAATTTGTTTATGTTCCATCTGGAAAGGGGAAGAGCAGGAATGAGAGTTTACCGATTTTTTTTTTTTTTTACTATGAATCCAGCAGCACAGATAAACAAAACAAAGATTAACAAAACACATTTCCTGACATTGGGACTAGTGGGGAAAGAACGGCGCATAAACAGATAAGCTGTACCACGACTGAGATCTGGTGAGTGCAGTAAGCAGATTAATTAACACTGTCATGGTGGGGAAGGGACACATTTGCAAAGTCCTGAATAACACGCAGAGTCTTGCAGAATGCATTTTGCATGGCAGAGGAGGAGGTGGCAATTCTAGCACGCAAAACAGCAAGTTAAAAAGAAAGGAATTAAGAGCCTGGCACAACAGATGACGCTGTAGAGATTGCTCACTCAGAAGCTAGCACCTAGAGGATAGAGTAGGGGAGCAGGTGAGGGTGCATTTGGAGAGGAAGTCAGTCTGGGAAAAATCTTGTTTGCCAAAGGAAAATGCACCTAATCTTGTAAGCGATTGAGTAGCAAGAAAGAGCAAACAGAGGTTTGTAAGCTGGAGGATAAACTGATCAGATTCCATTAGGATGATCACTTCAGTGGAACTCTATAAAATGTGACAAGAGAGGAAGCGTCAACCTACATAGGTCTCCGCTGCCATGGTTATTTCTACGTTAGAGCAAAATCAAAGGGTTTTCCTGCCTGTGATGAGGAAAGAATGTGAATATAAATGTTCAAATCAATAACATTTCTACTTTTTGCTTTTATCATAGAAGTAAGAAAAACAATGATTGGAAGGCAGGTGTACTTGGTTTCTCATGTTTGCAGGATTGCTAACTGCTTTCAGGGTCTCACCGAGAATCTATTTCCAGTCTCCGTGGTGTTTTTCAGAACTGGCCCATCTCCACTACGTATTCTCAGCTCCCTCTCCTGACTATTTTTTTTTCTCCATGGATTGGCAAGAAGCCTATTGAACCAGGAGGTTCTGTTCCAGGACAGTGCTTTCTGAGGGGCTAACTCTGCAGTGCTATATGAAACAGTTCCATCTGCCCCCTGGTCAATCAGGTGTTAATGGTGTTTTGTTGATTTATATGTCAAGGAGAAGCCTTTGCAAAGCTGCTCTACAACTGTGTACAACATCAACAAGTCGAATGATGGATTTCAGAATACAAACACTTTGCTGCATTTATGGGAAGTAATTTGAATCATTATGACAATTATGTAACTAAGTATGTCATCTAAAAAGTACACTAATTTTATAATTATCAAGCCAACCACTGAAGACTTAAAGAATGAAACCATTTCTAATTACCTTTATACCATGAAGGCAGGAATGATGTCCTGAGAGAGAAAGCTATCTCCTAGCGCCAGTCTTGGTGGCAGATTCCATGCCTAGCAGTGAGGGTATAAACAATTACACCTTATAATCAGGATCTATGTAAACCCCTAAATTTGTTTTTGCTTAAATAATACAAATTCCTATTCTGGACACTGTCTTTTTATATATGGAACTTTTCTGTAATATAGGCTTAAGGAATTATGAATAAAAAGCAGTGGCTAAAATTAACAAGTCAGGAAACAACAGATGTTGGGGAGGATGCAGAGAAAGGGGAACCTTCTGACACTGTTGGGTGGGAATGCAAGCTGGTGCAGCCACTCTGGAAAACAGTATGGAGGTTCCTCAAAAAGTTGAAAATACAGCCACCCTATGACCCAGGAATTACCCCAAAGATACAGATGTAGTGATCTGAAAGGGTACCTGCACCTCAGTGTTCACAGCAGCAATGTCCACAATAGACTAACTATGGAAAGAAACCAGATGTCCATTGACAGATGAACGGATAAAGAATTTTTTTTTCTTACTATGGAACCAGCAGCACAGATAAACAAAACAAAGATTAACAAAACACATTTCCTGACATTGGGACTAGTGGGGAAAGAACGGCGCATAAACAGATAAGCTGTACCACGACTGAGATCTGGTGAGTGCAGTAAGCAGATTAATTAACACTGTCATGGTGGGGAAGGGACACGTTTGCAAAGTCCTGAATAACACGCAGAGTCTTGCAAAATGCATTTAGGATATATATATATATCTCCATATATATAATGGACTACTACTCAGCCATCAAAAAAACAAATTTTGCTATTTGCAATGATGTGGATGGAATTAGAGGGTATTATGCTAAGCAAAATAAGTCAGAGAAAGACAATTATCAAATGATCTCACTAATATATGGAATTTAAGAAACAAAACAGAGGATCATCAGGGAAGGGAGGAAATAATAAGACAAAACCAGAGAGGGAGACAAACCATAGGAGACTCTTAATCATAGGAAACAAACTGAGGGTCACTGAAGAGGGGGGATGAGGTAACTGGGTGATGGGTATTAAGGAGGGCACATGATGCAATGAGCACTGAAGGTTACAAAAGACAGACGAATCACTGACTTCTACCTTTGAAATCAAAAAATGCATTATATGTTATTTAATTGAATTTAAATAAAATTTTAAAAAAAGAAGTAGTGTCTCAATGCTTCACAGTGAACGCATGACCTCGTATATATAGGCAAAGGTAGTGTTTTACTCATCTGTCATTTTCTAAGGGAAAAGACAAAAAAAGATGGCGATGGATTGGTTAAGTGGAGAGAACAACAGCCTCACGTCTAAAATTAAGGACAAGATGTGTGACTTTTGGAAGTCTCTCCCCCCTCTCTGATTAGGTGTATCCTTCTCTGTAAAAAGTACAGGAGCTAGAATAGTAACTTAGAAGACGGGATCTAACCCTTCCCCCACACACTCATTTTGTAAATGAGAAAAAGAGGGAAAGGATCCACCTCACCCTGAGCTCATGTGGCCCCAAGCACCTCTGGATATAGTGGCTGCAATTTTGTGAGCATATGCATTTTCACAAGGAGAAAGCTTTTCTCTGGCACTCAGAGAGGTCCTTAACCCCTAAAAGATTGAACAACTGACTCAAGGCTCCTTCCAGCTCTAAATGTCTTTGGTTCAGTATCTGGAAAATCTCCCCTCCAAAAATCTGCAGGTGGCTCCATGTGGAAAGCTCCTTGTAGGGTGGTTGTATCATGACATACACTCATGCAAGAAAGGTAGCCATCAAACACAGATACACACATTCTAGATTCATCAACCATTTTCCAGGTCCACAACATGAAGAGTAGCCATTTTATATAGTGAGTTCCTTCTGAGTAAATCCCCAGTGAGCTCTAACACAAGCCCATTTTATACTGAAGTTGAAAAGAGAAGTAGCCTTGGAAAAGCTGACCTGAGTTCTATCCTCAAATCTGCTATACTACCTGGCTGTGTGACCTTGAGCAATGAACTTGACACCTCCTGGCCGCTGGTTCCTTTTCAGTAAAATGAGAACTATATGATAATGGCAGAAGGTTCTAGGTCTATTCTTGCCTCAAAGTTGTATGGCGCAGTTGTACAATGCTACAGCAAAGGCCCTCCGGTAACCCAGAACTATAAATGTTATAATACCTGGCAACCTAGTCCCTGTTCTCTTACATTTCTTTACGATCTTCATTGTACACCCAGGGGAGGTTATAGCTAAAATATCAAATAAATATCATGGGTCAAAATTTCTCAATTTTGACATATTGTGTAAGGAAGTGGATTTAACAGATTTCTGAACTCAAATGCTAACACCTTCAAAAACAGCCAGTTTCTAGGGCATTTGTTTCACAGCTGCCATCAGATATTTGAAGACAATAGTGCATCAGACTCATTTATAAAAAAAAAGTACACGAAAAACTACTTGATGCTTAAATGTTGTGTTGATGAAGTTGGCCACGAATCAAGGCACTCTATAGCAATGATTTTTTAAGATGATCAACATGCCAGTAAGATATACCAGGAATAATGTGTACTGGTAGCCTCTTTGCACCCAGGGAAAAACATACAGTGCTCATGAATGCGCGTTTGCACTTGCAGGTAGTTGTGGTAATTTTGCACAAGACAAGTCAGGTGCAATGCACACTTTAACAGGTGGTGATTAGTAATGCAAACTCAGTTGACTCTTGAGTTGATAATGACTGGTTCCCAGCCAATCTGGATGATCTGGCGATTTGTAGACAGCTTTGGCACACTAAAAATGGACTGATTTTTACATGCAGTGTAGCATACGTATTCTTTACACCTGTCACCTTTGGACTGAGATGGCCTTTTAGAACAGGCGTACCTCCCTTCTTCCCTGCACACACACAGCAATGCGATCTTCTGAAAAAACTATTTTTTGACACTCTTAGTAAATGTCTCCTTCCATGTGGGCTTCTACGGTACTTCCTTCCCAAGTACTCAGAATGTGTTTTCGAAATGAATCAGTGAATGAAGGAATCGTTTTCTATAAGCTTTTTAAATTACTCATTAGATTGTATACTTCATATGAGTGGGATAGTGTTTTATTCATATCTCCAATACTTGGCAAAGTGAAATAATTTATCAGTATAAAGCTTATGAGTTCATTCTCAAAGACATTGTAGAGAAAGAGGAAAACCTTCATCTTTGCCTGAAATTCATTTGCTAAGGAGAATAAAAATCAATATCCTGAAGCAATTAGGCCAACGATAGAACTGGGCTAGATAGTCCAAGAGTCTGAGCTCCGGATTCAAGCCAGTCCTCTTTCTTGGACAAGTGTGCCGTAGTATTGAGTATTGGGGGTGGGGCACAGGATGATACATCGGTGCCTTGAGCAATAAAGGTATCAGGAGTCTACCTATGGAGGCACTGATCCCACATTCAGGGAGGGAGGCATTTATGCTTACTCAGCCCTATCCCACCAAACCAGGGGGAAAGCTGCTGCTCCACGTGTCATGTGGACACAGAGATTGGGTTTAGACTTAGCTGACAAATGGGAGGGTCATTGTTATCCAACTCTGAAGAGCTAATCAAGGCCGGTATATGGTCCCTAGTATAGCACCTTGTGATAAAACTTTTTTTTTTTTTATTTGCATAGTGCCTTACACTTTCCAAAGTGTCTTCATAATCTGACCTGAGTAGTAAGCAACGTAAATGTTAGATAATTATCTCTGGAATTGAACTGAATTGTATGTTCCGATAAATAAATGAAAATAAAGATATTTTTAAGATTTTATTTATTTATTCATGATAGACATAGAGAGAGAGAGAGAGAGAGAGAGGCAGAGACACAGGCAGAGGGAGAAGCAGGCTCCATGCAGGGAGCCCGATGCGGGACTCGACCTCGGGACTCCAGGATCGCGCCCTGGGCCAAAGGCAGGCGCTAAACCGCTGAGCCACCTAGGAATCCCAATGTTGCATAGTTTTAAAATGCTCCTATGCCAGCTGATTCAGGGGCCTGTCATTTGGGAACGATGTGTGCACCATACTGGAGGGACAGTGAAGGCAGTTTACAGACATCTTGCAAACATCCTTCATATCACAGAAACCAGCTTTACTCAGCTCTTAATGTTTGTAAGGGACTATGATTGGAGATTTGGAGAGGAATACAGCCTGGGCCTTGTCCTCCGAAAGCTTACGGACCAGTGAGGGAAGCAATTTGTTTTAAAGATAACCATTATATAACATAATTAGTAAACCAAAAACTAGCTCAATAAACACTGTTTCCAAAATCGCTGAAGCTCATAGAGCCACGGCTTGAAAGCTGTTTACCTCGGGATAGTACACTATCATTAATGCAAAGTTCTGGGAAGGTTGGTACTAGTCATTCTACTTTTGTTCCATGTCCCCGTACTACTTATACGTATGCTAGACACAGTGGACATTTGAGAAACCATGGTGACAACATGGCCTTTCCAAGAAAACTCTTTATTAACTCTAATGCCGTGTTAAATGGTAATAATGATGCTAGAGTATAATGATTAAGAATGCAGGCCATGGTGTCAAATTCCCTCTTTAAACTCTTACTTTGCCACTTCCTGGTGCTATAACCTTGGGCTGGAGACTCTCCGGCCTTGTGCGTCACTCAACCTCATTTGTAACATAAAGTAGCAGTACTTACCTATACCACAGAGGTATCATGAAGATTAAATGAGTCAAATCATGGAAAGTACACATGGTAAAGACCCTATAAATGTCAGGCATTATTATTAAATGTATAACATTATATATGCCTGCTTACAAGAACCAAAAGGGGGTTTGGGCCAATGTCAAATTGGGGCTTACTAGGGAGGTAGAACCATGCATGCGTTTATTCTTCATTCAATTTCAAATCCATTAATGGTGCTATCATGTTTAAGTAACTTTAAAATTATTTTTGAAAACCTATACATTTAGAACAGTTTAGACTATGTATCTTACCTGTCCCATTAGAAATAACAATCAAACCCCCACCAATCAAAACAATCAAAACCCCACCAATCCCATACATATACATACACACTCATTTTATATATATATATAAAATTTATATATATATAATATATATATATATTTCTGTTCTAACCCTAATTCCTATTCTAACCCCAACAGATAACTCTTCCAATGCCAACACTTAGGGTCCCTCAACCTCTGGCTCTCTACTCTTTCAACTCTCAAATGTGTATATGAAATTGATGTGGCACATTAGAAAAATGACCACAGGAGTGGGTAAATTTAAGTTGCTGCTTATATTGGTTGCTTTTAATAATGATGTATTTTGGAAATGTTCTGGGAGTGCTGATTAAAATTGACTAGAAATCAACTTAAAAATATACACCTTTGCATCCTGTCTTTGATATGCTAATGCGTAGGCCTCAGTTTAGAAAAAAGTTATTTTCTCTGGATTACACAAAATATTAATTTGAATTCTGACACTGCAGGCTGGGAAATAATGTTTTTTTCCAGGGCAAGGATGTTTCCTTAGAGCCCAGTTTTCTATCTAGAGAGAATGACGCCTGATCTGGACCAGAGGCCTTTGCAGATAAGCATTTTATTAGTATTGCAGTGAAGCTTCATTAGCTCAAACTTTCAATTTTATAGAGTAATATTTTGTATAATATACAATATTTATGTACGCTTAATAGCATTTAAGAAATCTACCTCCTGAGGGGGGAAAAAAGACCCAAAAGAATAAAAGGACCCACACAATAAAAACAAAAATTAGCTGTCTGACAAACTTCCAGTTCTAAAATAAATAAGTCATGGAGATATAATGTACAGCATGGTAACTATAGTTAATAATACTATCTTGTATATCTGAAAGTTGCTAACAAAATAAATCTTAAAAGCTCATCACAAGAAAAACAATCGGGGAACCCTGGGTGGCGCAGCGGTTTAGTGCCTGCCTTTGGCCCAGGGCGCGATCCTGGAGACCCGGGATTGAATCCCACGTCGGGCTCCCAGTGCATGGAGTCTGCTTCTCCCTCTGCCTATGCCTCTGCCTCTCTCTCTCTCTCTCTCTCTCTGTGTGACTGTCATAAATAAATTTAAAAAAAAAAAAAAAAACAAGAAAAACAATCGTTAGCTATGTGTGGTGATGGATGTTAATCAGACTTATTGTGGTGACCCTTTCACAAGGTATACAAATATCAGATTATGTTGTATACTTGAGACTAGTATAACATTATATGCTAATCATATCTCAATTAAAAAACTGGCAAAAAATTTATCTCGAAAAGTTAACTCTCTGTACATGGTGCAGATGCATATAAAAGGGTCAAAATGTGATCCATAAAATAATGTAATTCTTTCTTTGGAAGTATTAACACAGTTTATTTACATACAATCCATTGCCTTGTAATCTCTATTTCTGGTTTCTTCTTCTATAAGAGACTACGACTTTCTGTCCCACGCCTAGTAACTCCTGGCATGATCCCAAACCTTGATTCTGGGACCTTCAATTCAGTTAGCTGCTACCAATCAGCAAACAAAAACTATGAAATCTTGGTGAGCTCCAGTGAATTAAGGTACCTAGTGATAGTTCCAGTCATTGCCACCTGATATTTCAAAAGCCCCGCACCAAGCATCTCAGGACAATTCGTTTCCAGGAGAAGAGCCCATTTCCCTCCATTTGTCCCTTAGTCTAGCAGCCGGAGAGCCTGCTGATAACTTAACGCGGGTAGTCACAGTTATTTCTGCTGCCAAGGGTAAGAAAAGTAATTGCAGATGCATCGGCTTCATTTCTGAACTGGCAAGCATCACTGAAGTTTAACTATTCAAGAGCGTTTGGAAGTGGACACTGCAATAAACAGCCATTAGGCTCGGAGCTAGGAAAAGAACCGTGCTGTGAAGAGCAACATCTGCTGCAGCAGGCAGTCTTATCAAAAGAGCCTATGATGTTAATGAAAGATATCATTTGTATTTAGGAAATTCTCGATGTCAGAATTTCATCTTCAGTTGCAACCAAGTAGAAGTACTGCCTTAGTATTGAAGTTCAACTGCATCATTTGTAGTATTTGATAAGCTTTTTTTACAAAACGCTCATGTTTCCTATAGCAGCGTGGGATTTTACTTAAGCGAACATAAAATGGAATGAGTTTCTAACGTGTTTCAGAATGTGGTCCCCCACACGCGGGTGTGTGCGTGCACACACAGAGACAGAGGCAGAGAGAGATGGAGACAGGCAGAGAGAAAAGTCCAGCAAACTAACTCTTTTCTTGGGAAGACAAAACTGAAATCCAACAGAGATCATTTCTAACTGCTTGGCATAGGGGAATACAAGTCACATTTCATATCTGAATTTTGTGTGTGGGTAAGTATTAAATTTCAGTCGTGTAAGGAAATTGCTTGGGAAAGCTTTACAATCCAGCTTTACAAGATGCCAATATGTTTCCTAGAGGAGTTAAGGAGAAAAAAAGAAAGAAAATTCAGACGGCATTATACATGCTATGCTTGATGCCAGGGCACTTTTAAAAATATTATCTTTAAGAGAAATAACGTTAATAACACTTAATAGGCAGCAGAAAATGTCCTTAGAAAATCTGAATGCCACCAGATTTCATGGAAACTTAGAACAATCCAGCATGATAGGGAGAAGGAGCCTGGTATGGTAAGAGCTTGGCAAAGGGTATAGAAGAGAATTCCCAATTCTCATTATTACCGTCCTTCATTTTAATTATTAGAATGATTTGCTTTTAAAAGAAAATACCTTCCTGGAGACTTGAATGCACGCTTGTGCAGCTAATAACACATTGTGACTCTCACATTTCCTCGTCTGTAAGTGCTCAACGACCACCTCCTTGTCCAAAAGAAAAATGCTACATTTGTTTTATGGTCATTCTGCTAAAATAAAAAGAAACCATCCTTACTTGGAAAGGTTTCAAAGTTGAATAGCAGTGCAAAAATTACAATTTCTCGTTTGGGCTCTGTCTAGAATAAAGTCTCCTAGGCAACTGAGTTAAGTCTAATAATGTTCAAATCATAAAAGCAGGAACCACTTATTGATCCTCCCTTTTATTTGGGGAAAAGTTAACTGGAAATGGTTATAATAATGGTTGCAATTTGTTTAATGTGGGGAAAAGTATAGTTCTGTAGCTAAATTTGCTACATATGTTCTTCTAAATCATCTAGTTGGAAGTGTGACTAGTCTAATTTTCCATATTCTTCATGTAGATTTACTGCTGTGAGGACAGTGAAAGCTTGTCCATATTTGAGTGACCCAGATATATAAAGGATCATTTTTCATCTCTACATTTTTACACTGAGAAGGTCAAATTGCTTAAGGTTCTTCTGAAATCCAACAATGTACAAATGTCACGCACCAGTCGGTTTTATTTTTTAATGTGTTCTCTGTAATGGAAATGAAACAAATTTAATTCATTGAAAACCAGGGTTATTTATCACAAAATTCTAATTAGAGGCTAGTATGGGACCCTAGAATGTGACAATAATACGTTATCATAAATGTCCTCAACATATGATCCAACGTTACTTGGAAGCACATTATGAAAAGCTCTCTACTTCATCATATCCTGAGGGCTTCTTTAAAAGATTGTTTTAGAGGGGAGACACATCAAATTAAACTGCTTTAGTTGGAAATTAATGGTTCAAAGTTGACCCCATTGTAAAGTTAGCCGCAAGTCATGGGAACATAAAATCTAAAAGTTAATTTCAATACTGTATCTCTAGACATTATTGGACTTGAATTTGGAAGTTTCCAAGATCCTAAGACTGCTCCCACATATTTTGTTCAGTCTATCATATCTCAAGAGAGAGAGAATAAACTCGAGTAATAAGCCATATTAATGTATTTTGCATATTTCTTACTTTGCTCCATCCCTAAAACCTGATTTCAACAAACAAACCAGAGACAATAATTTGAGGAGGGGTTTATATAAGAATGTGTGAGAGCACAGGATGTGGAGCAAAAGATTATGGGTTCAAAACATAATTCTGGCTCTGATATTTATAGATTGTGAAACCATGGGTGATTAATTAACTTCTGAGTCTTTCCCAACAGTCTTAATTGGGATAAAAATAATTACTTTGTAGGGATGCTTTTAATATCAAAATGACACAGAAGTACAATAAAATCGGAGGCAGATAATACATTACCATTTTCATATTACTTTCACATTTATGACTTTCTTTTGAGCCAGGTAGTAATAATAACATGCAAGTGCAATGGAGAACTAGAATTTCAACTATTTATAGAAGAAGACACTGAGGCTCGTTTATAGACACACCTAATGAATGCTGTTGAGACTTGAACCAAATTCAGGCCCTGAACCCAGTACTTTTTTTTTGTTATATCTGACCAATGATTTAATGTAATGTCAATGGGATTTCAGGTGTTCCTGATCCCATTACACGGCATCATCATCCTAGTAAGGCATTGCAATTAGTACGAGCCAAATGGCATAGTTGAGTGTAATTCAGCCATATCTATAAGGACATAACTACAGATATAAAAGACTATCTGGAGTCTTTGGTAGCACTTTTCTCCAAACCAGTCAAGCATCTACATCTTCCATGTCTACCAAGAATCATCCTTTTTTTTTAAACTGTAATCCTTTCCCAAACTGAAAAGTTCTTTGCAACATTTACTCCAAGTCTCATTCATTGCAACTGAATCCTATTCATTTTTGCTCAGGCAAAACTAGGGGGAAAAAATCTACCTCCAGTATTTTAGCTGAAGAAGAGAAATTTGAAAAGACCAGAAACTTGCAGAAGAGGAGTTACCTGAGGGGGTGCTCATTGATAAGGAAAGAGAAAATCCAGAAGATGAATTCCTTCAGGTTCTTGGTCACAAACTTAAATTTTGAAATGTTGATTTACTGTTTGAATCACATTTTGCCCAACTAATGACTTTTTTTAACACAATTATTATATTTGGACATAGGGAATCAGGAGACAAATAGCAATAGAATCCTGACCTTACTGACATAAAAAATAATCAATAATAAAAGTGCACTAATATAGCTATTATTAAGGATTTTCTAGCATTAGAATATTTAACTTTTATTTCCAGAAATTTATAAAATCTTTTTCTGAGCTGCATACCAAAATCTCAAGACAGCTTCATTCAAGAATGCTTCATTGGCCAAAAACAAAACAAACAGACCAAAACAAAAAATACAGCACTCTACTCTTCTCAGTCTATTCTCTCTTCCTCTTCTGTATCAAATTATGATTTGTAGCTGTTTCCCTTCTTGAAAGGCATCCACTTTTCACAGAGACTGAGATCAGTTTACTAGCAGTATTTTAATCAGTTTAGTATAAAATCCATTCAACAAATTTTTTTAAAGATTTTATCTTTTTATTGGAGAGAGAGAGCACAAGAGGGAATAGGGTCAGAGGGATATGGAGAAGCAGACTCCCAGCTAAGTGGGGAGCCTGACGCAAGGCTCTATCCTGGGAGGGACTCCAGGATCATGACCTGAGCTAAAGGCAATGCCTAACTGACTGAGCCAACCAGGTATTCCCCCTTCAACAAATATTTCGAATAGGTAGCACAGATATGGTTATTCCTTGGGTCTATCCATGGTCATAGGATCTATAAGTGGGTATGTATGTGGTTGTATTAGTTTTGTTTTGGCGCTGTAATAAATCCCTGCAGTGGTTTATAAGAGTGCAAATTTATTATCTTACAATTCAGAAGGTCAGAAGTCCAACATGGGTCTCACTGGACTAAAAATGTTGGCATAATACCCAGAGGCTATCCACATTCCTTAGTTCAAGGAGCCCTTCATCTATCATCAAAACCAGCAACACCAACACTTCTCTGAGCATTATTCTGTAGTCCCATCTCCCTCTGACTACAGACAAAAAAATGTTCTCTACCTCTAAGGATTCATGTAACTAGACTTGGCCCACCTGGAAAAGCCAGGCTACAATCCCCATCTCAAGTTCCTTAACTTAATCTCACATGCAAAGTATTTTGTTCCTCATTTTAGGCATGTTCTGGGTGTTGGGATGTGGGCAAATTGGGGACCACTTATTATTCCTATCACAGTGATGAAGATGAAATTAAAAATTATAACGTTTGATGTTAATCACAGTGCTTGTGTCCTAGGAGACATTTAACAAATAGGAGACAAATAAATGTAATCAGTGAAATAAAGAAAAGCAGTCCTAGGAATCCAAGTGGCATGATCAGGTTAGGGTGGATGTAACAGAGTGGTTGGCTTCAAGGTGGGCATGATTTTTAATTATTTTATATTTAATTATCCTCCAGCGTTTTAAGATGTTCACTTGATTTTTCTTTCCTTGAGATCAAATAAGAATATTTAATGTCTGACCTAAGAGTACGCAATTAAGAGAAATTTAAGCCCAAAGCAATGTGTATTTCACCTGAAAGACAAACCACTTTATTGCCAAAGAATCATTTCTCCTGTGCCAGGAAATGAGGTCAGAGAGGCAAAAACAGCAGCAGGGATCATTTTTCTAAAATCTGATCAACAAAATTAAGGAGAATTTAGAAGATTTTTTAAAAGTTTCAGGTAAATTGCTACACTTTCTTAAGTTTTTGTTTATTTTTCTTCACCAACATACTGATTAGAATGGTATTTTAAAAGGTTCCTGAGACTCATTCTGTGTAAGGGGTGCTAATTACATTCCTGTTGACTTTTTATAACAGCCTTATTGAAAATTCATTGACATACAATAAAACGAACATACTTAAAATGTGCAACTTGATGAGCTTTGCTATATGCACACACCTGTGAAACCATTGCCACAATCAAGATAGTGAACATATCCATCATGACTAAAATTTCCTCATGCCTCTTGTTAACTCCTCCCTCCCATCCTTCCCAAACCTCCACTGAGCTATTTTTAGGCACCATCTATTAGTTTGCACTTTCTCAAATTTTATATAAATGGACTCATATAGTATTCACTTTTTATTATCTGGCCTTTTTCTAGCAACATAATTCTTTTGAGATTCATCCATGTTGCTTCTATCAATAGAAATAGAAAACAAAGGGAAGCTAAACAGACATTGGGTAAGAGAGGTAGGATGAGAACGTTACCAGGTAGTATCCATGAAGTGAAAGTTGCATAAGGAAATTTGTTGGAGAGAAGTGGGATGATTCATATCTTTACTGAAATTTAAATATGACCATATTACTTGAAGGATATTTGAAATACTTGATAATGGTGAAGAGTGAAAGAGAACACAACAAACTACTGAATGGGGAGGCTACGGGGACCGGTGTGGTGGAAACACCCTCTCCCTGCTGTGTATCCACTAGAATTGAATCTGGGAAAATCTATACATATATATGGAGGGCAGGAGGCCTGGGGTAAACCACTGTGGGTTTCAACAAAGCTAAGGTGACCAGGAAACCACCAGAGCCTACCATGATTGAGGAATAACCAATGCGGAGTACCACCTGCGAACTCTGCTCTAGAGCCGGTGACAATGTGAGAGGACTCCAGGCAAGTTCTTCCTTTTTTTAAAAATTTTTAAATTATTTTTTTAATAGAACCTAGACACAACCTCTACCTGCCCTTCCGTGGCACAAATCTCCTCCTCAGCTAGCCCTCCTCATGGAACCCTCTTTCCCTATCAGTCGCCATCCTCTCTCCCCAAACCAATGCTCTTCTGGGCTTATGTTTCCCTACCAGTTTCAAAAGATAATGATGCTCTGAAGACCCCTTCAAGGGACTTCGAGAAAAAAATTATACTCAATTAGCACCCCTTCAAGAAAGCCTAAGTGAGCAATAAGGCCAATCATATTTATCTGTTGGATGGCTGAATACGACATGGAAGTGAAGACATGGAAATAAAAATTGGCCAACCAGATACAAGGGACACTGGAGAATTAATTCCACCATTCCAAGTGATGCGCTGTGCATAGCAAGGCCCAGAGATCCAGAACTATCTGCAGTGTCTACAGAGGCTGTGGAGAAATGGTCAAGTGCATAGGGAACATATCCTGCACCAGCAGGGTACCTTTGTGTTGATGATTAAAATAAAATCAATGAGGGATCCCCGGGTGGCTCAGTGGTTTAGCGCCTGCCTTTGGCCCTGGGAGTGATCCTGGAGTCCTGGAATCAAGTCCCACATCGGGCTCCCTGCATGGAGCCTGCTTCTCCCTCTGCCTGTGTCTCTGCCTCTCTCTCTCTCTCTCTCTCTCTCTCTCTCTCCATCTCTAATGAATAAATAAATAAAATCTTAAAAAAGATAAAATCAATGAAATGTGAAGAGGAGAGGTGTGTGTTTGTATGCGTGCACATCTGCAAGTTCTCTGCTGGCGGGGGTGGAAGAGAAGGAGGGGGAAAGGCAGGGATAGGAGAAGGGAGGGATGTGGGGCAAGGGAGGATGCAGGGTTGGGGTGGGACTTGCAGATTTACAGATAAGCAGACATTAGGGATAAGGGTTGGGTGAGAACTGAGAACTGAAGACGACTTTCCCTGCTTCACACTTTAAGCCACAAGGAGGAAGGGAAAGGGCTTGATATTTCTACATGTGTGCAGGAGTGGACCCAGACACTGAGCGGGGTGATGTGAATAGGCCGACAGTGCCATGTACAAAAAAAAAAAAAAATCAGAAACAGAAATTTTCTCCCAGCCACGTACCCTCACAGTGGTGTTTGTTGTCTGCCATCCTGCGGCGTAAGCAAATACAGCCTGTGCAAGGTCCCCCCACAGGTCTCCTGCTACTAAGTCACTGACAGCACACCCGAATACCGAAATAATAGTGCTTGGAGACCACAAACCCAACACTAATTAGATCCCCTTCTTAGCTTGCAATCACTGGACTGGATCTAAGAAGGCTGGGGGTGGACCAGTGGCCTATCAAGCATGGGGTGGTGGGCGTGGCCTGCTCCAGGTGCAGGTCCTAAAGGGGAGCACTGCTTGCAGAGAATTTTAATAAAACAAAAAACCTGAGTGATTGCTGCTCTTACTTTTACTATCACCCCCATGCACCAGCATTTCTTAATAATGCCAGTGATAAAATGCTCTCCCCTATCGCCCCAAAAAAGATCTTTAATTTTTTTCATAGTTGTTTTCGTCTCATCTGCAGAAAATATCATTTAAAAAAGCACTTTAAAAATATTGAGGTAAGGGGCACCTTGGTGGCTCAGTGGCTGAGTGTCTGTCTTTGGTGCAGGTGGTGATCCTGGGGTCCTGGGATCGAGTCCCGAATTGGGCTCACCACAGGGAGCCTGCTTCTCCCTCTGCCTATGTCTCTGCCTCTCTCTCTGTGTCTCTCATGAAAAAATCAATAAAATCTTAAAAAAATAAAATACTGAGCTAAAATGAACATACAATAAACTGTGCAGTGTAAAATACGTTTACTTTTGACATATGTATACACCCATGAAGCTATCACTACAATCCAACAGTGAACATAGTCATCACCCAGAGAATTTTCTTCTACCCCTTTATAATCCCTTTATCGTGCCCCTTCAGGCCGCCCTATTGGCAAGCAACTACCAATCTGCTTTTGGTCACTGTACATTAGTTTGCAATTCTGAAAATCTTACATAAATGGAACCAGATAGTATGTACTCTTTTTTACATGATTTTTTTTTACTCAGTGTAATGTTCTCATGGCTAATCCATGTACTGTGTGTATCAAAAGTTCATTATTTTTTATGAAGGTAGCATTCCATTGTATGGATAGAACTATGTATTTATCCATACGCCCTTTGATGGAAATTTGAGTGGTTTCCAGTCTTTGGCATTTGTGTACAATTCTTTGTAGGGATGTATGTTTTCTTTCCTTTTGAAAAAAATACCTGGGTGTAGGATGGCTGATTCATAATGAAGTTGTATGTTTAACTTTTGAAAAAGAAATTGCCAAATTGTTTTCTAAAATTGTTGTGAGATTTTTGCATTCTCCTCAGCAATGTGTGAAATTTCCACTTCCACATCCTTGACAACACTTGGTATGATTAGTCATCAGTTTTAGGCATTTCAGTAGGTATATAGTGGTAGCTCAATGTGGCTTTGATTTGTGTTTCCCTAATGACTAATAATGTTGAGAATATATTTGTGTTTTATTTCCCATCTGAATATCTTTTGTGGGAAAGTGACTGTTCAAATCTTTTGTCCATTTTTATTTGGTTGTTTGATTATTTACTATTTGAAAGTTAGTTTTGTACAAAGATTTTTACATATAAAGGTGCAAATACTTTATGACGTATGTAATTTGGAAATATTTTATCCCAGTCTGTAGTTTGTCTTTCCTCTCAAGTATCTTTCAGAGAAAATATCTTAATTGAATCAAGTCCAATTCTGCATTTTTTTCATTAATGAATTGTACTTTTTGTTGTATATAAGAATGTGTTAACCAATCTCAGGTAGCAAAGATTTTATTCTATATTTTCTTCCAGAAAATTTACAGTTTCAGATTTTCCATTGAGGCCAATAATCTATTTTTAATTATTTCTTTATGTATGGTATGAGCTATGTATCAAACTTTCCTGTTTGATTTCTTCTTTGACCCCTGCATTAATTAAAAATATGTTACTAAGGGGCACCTGGGTGGCTCAGTCAGTTGAGCATCTGACTCTTGGTTTTGGCTCAGGTCTTGATCTCAGGGTTGTGAGATGGAGCCCCACGTTGGGCTCTGTGCTCAGCGGGAAATCTGCTTGAGATTCCCTCAGGCTGCCTCTCACTCTGCCCCTCCTTCTGCTGGCTCATGCTGTCTCTCTAAAATAAATAGATAAATCTTCAAAAAAAAAAAAAAAAAAGGAAGTATGTTTAAAAAAAACTGTGTTACTTAACTTGCAAGTATTTAAGGATTGTTCAGAGATCTTTCTGATATTGACTTTAATTCCATTGTGACCTAAATTCCAATTTTGTAAGACTTGAATCATTTTAAATTTACTAAGATCTATTTTACAATTTTTGGGAGGAGGGGGAATATTCCGTGTGCACTTGAAAAAGCTGTGTGTAAAAAAAAAAAAAAAAGAAAAATAAAAAGCTGTGTGTTATGCTATTGTTGATCGAAGTGTTCTATAATGTCCATCAGGTCAATTAGATCCACTCTCTTCATACTTGTGGTGACTCTAATAAGAAATCTGCTACCTTAAGTTTTTTTTTTTAAAGATGTATTTATTTATTTGGAGGAAGAGGGGCAAAGAGAGAATCTTCAAACAGATTCCCTGCTGAGCACGGAGCCCATGCAGTGCTCAGTCTCACCACCCTGAGATCATGACCCTAATTTCATGACTTGAGCCCAAACCAAGAATCCATGTTCAACCGACTGAGCCACCCAGGCACACCTAAGTTAGTTCTTTTATATGTAATATGTGTATCCTTTTCTCTGCCATCTTTTAAAATTTTGGTTTTAGGAGGCAGCCCAGGTGGCTCAGTGGTTTAGCACCGCCTTCAGTCCAGGGCGTGATCCTGGAGTCCTGGGATCGAGTCCTGGAATCGAGTCCCACGTCGGTCTCCCTGCATGGAGCCTGCTTCTCCCTCTGCCTGTGTCTCTGCCTCTCTTTCTCTCTCTCTCTCTCTGTCTCTCATGAATAAAGAAAAAAAATCTTAAAATTTTGGTTTTAGGATCAGATTTGTGCAATTTTATTCATTTGCTGCATTATAGCTTTCTTCTTTTTGATGTACTTGGTGTTCATTAATTTTCTTGGATCTGTGGTTTTAATGTTTTCTTCAACTTTGGAAAATTTTCAGCCACTATTTCTTCAGATGCTTTTTCTGTTGCCCCTCCCATCCTCGGTCCTTCAGGGACTTCAGTTATACATATATTAGGCTGCTTAGACATGTTCCACTGTTCTCTGTTTCTCTGGTCAGTGTCTTCAACTTTTTATCTCTTGTGTCATTTGAGTAGTTTCTCTTGCTATGAGTTCAAGTCCATTAATCTTTTCTTCTACAATATCTAATCTTATATTAATCCTATCCAGTGTATTTTCATCTCACACATTGTAATTTTTATCTATGGAAATTTGATTTCAGTACATTTTTAATCATCCATGTCTCTATTTAACTTTTGGAACATATGGAATACAGATATAATACATGTCTTATTGTCCATATCTGTGCATTCTCACATCTGTATCCATCCAGGTTGATTTTGATTTATAAACTTTTTCCTCATAATGGGTCATCTTATCCTGCTTCTTTGCATGTCTGGCAATTTTATATTGGATGCCAGATGTTGTGAATTTTCTCTTGTTGAGTGATGATATTTTTATATTCCTATAAATATTACTAAGCTTTGCTCTGGGACACAGTAAAGTTCCTTGGAAACAGCTTAGTCCTTTCATGTCTTGCTTTTAGGATTTGCCAGGTGGGACTAACCGTGTTTAGTCTATGACTGATTACTGCCCACTACTGGGGCAAAGTCCTTTTATGTAACCAATGAAAAGTGCCATGATTTTTGAAGTTGTTCAATTTGCCTGATTGGAACAGGCACTATTTCTGGCCTCAGGTTAGCATCAGGTAGTGGTGGTTCTGCTTATTTTCTCTCATGGTTACTTTTATTCCCCTGAACCTAGGTTAGTTTCCTCACATGCATGCTCTGATAAATAATCTCCTGAATACTCAAGGGACGTTGTCTGCAGATCTCTTGAGTACTTTCTCTGTACGGCTCTCTCCTTTCTGGTATTTTGTTTTGTGAGCTTTAGCCCCCTCGATTCTGCCAGACTCTCAATTCAATCTACTCAACTTTGCGATTAAAGTCTTGCTCCAGGGATCCCTGGGTGGCTCAGCAGTTTAGCACCGCCTTCAGCCAGGGTTATGATCCTGGAGACCCGGAATCGAGTCCCAGGTCAGGCTCCCTGTATGGAGCCTGCTTCTCCCTCTGCCTGTGTCTCTGCCTCTGTGTGTCTCTCATAAATAAATATAATCTTTTAAAAAATTAAATAAATAAATAAATAAATAAATAAATAAATAATAAATAATGAAAGCTCCACCTGAGCTTTCCCTCCGTGCACTGCAGGCTGGGAATTTTTACAAAGCAGGCAGGTGAGATAACAGTAGGACTCGCCTTGTTTATTTCTCATCTCTTAGGGATCCTTATCTTTCCTTATCTAATATCCAATGTTTTGGAAAAACATGGTTTCAAAAATGTTTCTGGCTTTTGAGTTGTTTCAGGAGATGGGGCAAATCCAGTCCCTGATACTCATTCTTATTTGTAACCAGAAATTTCAGGTCACTATAATTATATTTCTTTGTGTGGTTAATGCCAAGTTTTGTCTACAAATAATATACATTATAGAGGTTATAATATATCAGGCACTCCATATACATGATCTCACTGAATCCTCATACCAAGTCCACGTAGTATTCGTCATTGTTGTTCCCTCCATTCAGATGAGGTTAATGTAGTTCAGTGAGGTCAAGTAGCTTGGTCAAAGTCACACATCCAGTAAGTAGAAGAAGTTGACCTAAGACTTAAGTCAGACTTGTCTGAAACCAAAGGCTCTAGTTATTAATGCAAAAAAAAAAAAAATCGATCATTTTTAAGGCGTTTAGAAGTACTGTTAATTTTTCTTTAGTGCGGACTTTAAAAGTGCCTATTAAGCCAAGAATAATTATCGTACCAGAGATATTGTAGGCACTGGGTTTAGATAAATAAATCTAAATGTCATCTTGACAAGCCCAAATACCAACAGTTGTGTGTGCAGCTTCCAACAACACAACCTTTGAAAACATGTTCTTCTTTAATTGCAAAAGATACATGATCTGTGGGAGTAACAGAATGCTTCACGTTGAGTGGTGCCAAGTGCAGGTAAAACAGTTTGGGCAAAACAAGTACCATTTGAAAGCTGCACCTAGCAGGAGTGTCATTTTATTCACAAGTTACCCAGAGTCCCTGTAAAACTGTATTCCCCCAAATAATGTGGTTTGGATGAAGCTTACAACTGTCGCTAAACAGACTGAAGCTAAAATTCCAGCAATGTGAATGGAAAGGCAGATAGGGCCAGGGATTTGGAAAAGCAGGTTGCCCAAGGGCTCCACAGGGACTGGAGAGTTGCACGTGTAAAGCAAGATCTAGTAGACAGGTCTGAGGGGTTTGGGCCCAATGTCCTGATGTACCTATCGTTTGTGTCTGAGCAGCCCGCTAACCGTAGGCATGAAAACAAACCTCTCAGGTGCACCTAGTTTCATCATTTTGCACTAAGAATAAGAACAGGGAGAAGGGATTAAATCTTTCACCTTTTGGGTTATCCTCAACGCTGCTGCCAGCATGATGTTTCTAAAACATGAGTTTGGCCATATAGTTTCCCTGACTAAAAGCCATCACTGCTCCTGTAACGTGTCACGCAAGGGCTTCCACCATCTGGCACCTGTTCTTGTTTCATCCCTTATCACAAACCCAGGTCTCACACATATGAAACTTCTGCTGTTCCCCAAATGTGCCATGCAATTTGAAGCAAATATGCTTCACTTCTCTGCTCTGTTCTGCTTGGAATGCCTGTCCCCACTGACCTACTTAGAACATTCTTCTTTATTCTTCAAATAATGGTGTAAAAGTCTCCTAACTGCTAAAAGTATCTTTGACTTGCCCAGGTAAATGCCATAACTTTCTCCTTATTGTAACACTGCGCTTAGCCCTTACCTGGATGTGTATGTACATGCCCATCTCATCTACTGTACTGTTAGCTCCCAGTGGCAAAGCGTATATCCCCACCATATTGGGCAGGACTAATGATAGATAAGTAGGTAAGCTGCTACGAAGGAGAAATGGAAGGAAGATAGGAAGACTGGACACACTGGATAGGGTATGCTTGAAAATTTTAAAAACAAATTTTGATAAATATTATAACAATATATGTTTAGAAACGGAGGGGTACTAAGTTAACCATCAAGGAAAAAAATGCTAGAATTTATAGAGAATTAAGAAGACATATTTGTACCATTAGGTTAATGGAAAGACTGCAAAAATTATTTTAATTTACTCTTGGTTGAGTCTGATCACTTTTTTTAAACAGGAGAAAATTAAATTTAATCGCATACATAGGGGAAATCCACACAGACATGGAAATTCCAAAGACAGTCAGGCAATGTGAGGGATGCTTACATAAGCTAAGGAGACTCCAATCATTTCAATTCATTTTTTCTTTGTTGGTAAACCACAGTTTTCCCACAGCTAAATTTTCTCTAAAATTTAACTAAGTAATAGTATCTATGCAGTCACTCTCAAATAAGGCCCAAATATGTTTGTATTCTAATGTAATATGGTCAATAGGGAATTTCTGATTTGATGCATCACTTGGTAAAGTTTTTATGAAGTTGAGATCACTGTTGTCTTGACTTCCAAGAAGACACAATAAATTGTTATTGTGAGTCCAGTAAGTGTGTATTTCCTAACATTCACAGCGAAGAAACACATAGTAGTACAAGTGTTGTGATTCTAGGACAGCTGTAAAGTCAAGAAATAAAAATGGATATGTGGGAGAGCCCTTAGAAAGCCACTGGTTACCAACCAAACTTTTCACTTAATAGATGGGAAAACTAAATCCCAGGGATGTTAACTAACTTGCTGAAAATAATACAGTGAATTGGCAGGAAAATGGAAACAAGAATTCAGGCCTCTGGGTTGCTAGTCAAGGATATGTCTTACCATACACAGGTTGGTATCTTTGGTATACATAAAAATACTTTTTACATCACACTGTTGCTATAGTCAAATATCTCCAAGTACCTTGCAGGTAATGTAAATGGATGAATTGAGGCAAATGGAGAGAAATGAGGAGTGGTTGGCATGGGAGTCAAGTGGAGAGTAAGTGCCCATATCAAAGGGGCAGCCATCAACTGATGATTTCCATATGGGAATATGGGTTCAGAGTTTCCTGATCCTCTAATTATTCACAAAGAGCCAGAGATCCAGATACCTAGGTACTATCTCTTGATGATAACTTTATTTATATTTCTTTATTTAAATAACAAGTAGACCATTTTTTTGCTCATGGGAAACCTACACTATCAGTGAGCTTGTGCATAAAATACAATACAGGAGGAATATGGTTGAAAAGGAGTAATGGTAACACATACCAATTTTAATCCTTTAGAAGCCCCAAAAGTACAAGTTACTAAAGTGACCACTGTATTTATATGATATATTACTACGTCATATATATAATAAGGTGATATAAATTATTTCTTAATGCAAAATAGTTCACATTGCTTTGCCTTATGAGCCCTTCTATTGCATTCAAAATAGGATTCTACTTAATGAGACAATTGATAAGCACGCAACCTTTTAAATGCCACAGCTACCATATATATAGACACATGTCTGCACTTTTCAGTAACAATTTAGATTTGTCATTAGATTTGTACAGCAAGGGACGCCTGGGTGGCTCAGCAGTTAAGTGTCTGCCTTCAGTTCAGGGTGTGATCCTGGGGTCCCAGGTTCGAGTCCCACATCGGGCTCCCTGCATGGAACCTGCTTCTCCCTCTGCTTGTGTCTCTGCCTCTCTCTCTCTGTGTCTCTCATGAATAAATAAATATAATCTTTAAAAAAAATTGTGCAGCAAATCCTAAGTTTGTTTTTCTCTCTTCTTATGAATAATAGAGGATCCATATTTCAGCTTTTGTATTTAACTATAAAACAACTGATATCTTTGACATTTATATTATCCTAATGTACCTTTCTTCAGGTGTTCGCTGAAAGTGCAAATTGTGTAAAAATACATGGAAATTTAATTGTAGCATAAATGTCATTGAACTATAGAAATCAGTGGTTCTCAAAGTGGGAGTTTCCATGATTCTTTTCAGTAGTCCATGAGATCAAAACTATTTTCATAATTATATTAAGACATTATTTTCCATTTTTGCTATGCTGACCTCTTTTTGGTATGTTTTTTTATTGGAGTTCAGTTTACCAACATATAGCATAACACCCAGTGCTCATCCTGCCAAGTGACTCCCCTCAGTGCCCATCACCCAGTCACCCCAACACCCCTCCCACCTCCCTTTACACCACCCCTTGTTCATTTCCCAGAGTTAGGAGTCTCTCATGTGCTGTCACCCTCACTGATATTTCCCACTCAGTTTCTCTCCTTTCCCCTTTATTCCCTTTCACTATTCTTTATATTCCCCAAATGAATGAGACCGTATGTTTGTCCTTCTCCGATTGACTTACTTCATTCAGCATAATACCCTCCAGTTCCATCCACGTCGAAGCAAATGGTGGGTATTTGCCGTTTCTAATGGCTGAGGAATATTCCATTGTATACATAGACCACAGCTTCTTTATCCATTCATCTTTCAATGGACACCGAGACTCCTTCCACAGTTTGGCTATTGTGGACATTGCTGCTAGAAACATCGGGGTGCAGATGTCTTGGTCTTTCACTGCATCTGTATCTTTGGGGTAAATCCCCAGCAGGGCAATTGCTGGGTCATAGGGCAGGTCTATTTTTAACTTTTTGAGGAACCTCCACACAGTTTTCCAGAGTGGCTGCATCAGTTCATATTCCCACCAACAGTGCAAGAGGATTCCCCTTCTCCACATCTTCTCCAACATTTGTTGTTTCTTGTTCTCACTGGGGTGAGGTGGTATCTCATTGTAGTTTTGATTTGTATTTCCCTGATGGCAAGTGATGCAGAGCATTTCTTCATGTGCGTGTTGGCCATGTCTATGTCTTCCTCTGTGAGATTTCTGTTCGTGTCTTTTGCCCATTTCATGATTGGATTGTTTGTTTCTTTGAGGTTGAATTTAATAAGTTCTTTATAGATCTTGGTTACTAGCCCTTTATCTGATAGGTCATTTGCAAATATCTTCTCCCATTCTTTAGGTTGTCTTTTAGTTGTGTTGACTGTTTCTTTTGCTGTGCAGAAAGTTTTCATCTTGATGAAGTCCCAATAATTCATTTTTTTTGCTTTTGTTTCCCTTGCCTTCATAGATGTATCTTGCAAGAAGTTGCTGTGGCCAAGTTCAGAAAGGGTGTTGCCTGTGTTCTCCTCGAGGATTTTGATGGATTCTTGTCTCACATGTAGATCTTTCATCCATTTTGCATTTATCTTTGTATCTGGTATAGGAGAATGGTTAGTTTCATTCTTCTGCATGTGGCTGTCCAATTTTCCCAGGACCATTTATTGAAGAGACTGTCCTTTTTCCATTGGATGGTCTTTCCTGCTTTGTCGAGTATTAGTTGACCATAGAGTTGAGGGCCCTTTTCTGGGTTCTCTATTCTGTTCCACTGATCTATGTGTCTGTTTTGTGCCAGTACCACACTGTCTTGATGACCACAGCTTTGTAGTACAACTTGAAGTCCGCCATTGTGATGCCCCCAGCTCTGGTTTTCTTTTTCCATATTCCCCTAGCTATTCGGGGTCTTTTCTGATTCCAACCAAATCTTAAGATGATTTGTTCCAACTCTCTGAAGAAAGTCCATGGTATTTTGATAGGGATTGCACTGAACGTGTAAATTGCCCTGGGTAGCATGGACATTTTCACAATATTAATTCTTCCAATCCATGAGCATAGAATATTTTTCCATATCTTTGTGTCTTCCTCAATGTCTTTCAGAAGTGTTCTGTAGTTTTTAGGGTATAGATCCTCTACCTCTTTGTTTAGGTTTATTCCTAGGTATCTTATGCTTTTGGGTTATGCTGACATTTTTTATAATGATTCAAAAGCAAATGTGGGGAAAACTTCTGGATCCTTAACATGAACCAAGGAAGTGACATCAAACTGTATTCATCTTTGCATTCTTCACTGCCACGTTCATGGAAGAAAAAGAAAACTGGTAGTTTCACTTAATAATGTCCTGATGAAGCACTAAGGATGATTACTTTTATTAAATCTTAACCCTGGGATCCCTGGGTGGCGCAGCGGTTTGGCACCTGCCTTTGGCCCAGGGCGCGATCCTGGAGACCCGGGATCGAATCCCACGTCGGGCTCCTGGTGCATGGAGCCTGCTTCTCCCTCTGCCTATGTCTCTGCCTCTCTCTCTCTCTCTGTGTGTGACTATCATAAATAAATTTAAAAAAAATAAAAAATAAAAAAAAAATAAATCTTAACCCTGAGTGCAACCTTTTTAGCATTCTGTAACACAAAATGGGAAGTATGCATAAAGCACTTCTGTTGAATAATGAAGTATGATTGTTGGCTCAGGGAAAACACTTGTGTGATTATCTACATTTTTGTATGGAACACCATTTTTACTGGACAACTGGGTGAGAAGACAAACTATTGTTATTTAGACCTTTTTTCAAAAGTGAAAAAATAAGCCAATCAGTTTAAGAAAACAGTTGATAGTATTTGTTACTAATGATAAAATTCGAGCTTTCGAGAAATAAGTAGAATTTTGGATGATTTGTAACTGCCCCTTTGTAAGCTTGACAGCTTCCTAATTCTTAAAGACACTTCTAATAAGGTTGATGGTGATATTAACAAATGTGATTTTTTTATATTGTATAATGAAATTTATTAACATACAAGTCCATGTACCACGGTAAACCAGATTTCCCAAGTGATCAACTGATGATGTTATAAAATCATTTATCATGAAAAGATTCATCTAAATTTTAAGGTAAAGCAATAGATTTTAATATAACAGAATATAAAAAGTTTATTGATAGGGTTTAGACTTCACATTCACTAACCTATAGGCAACTACTCCTTGTGGAGTTTGTATATTTCAATATCAAAGAAGAATGTTCACAATTATATTAAAAAGCTATTAAAATTACTCTTCACTTTTCCAACTCCATGTCTGTATGATGCCAGATTATCTTCTTATACTTCAAACAAAACAGCATATTGGAAATAATTGAATGCACTTGCTTCAGTGAGAATTTCACTTTTCTCAATAGGTGTTTTTTGTTTTGCAAAATAGAATTATTTTTCATAAAATATGTTTTTATATTAACACATAGTGGACTTACTATTACTTATTTTTAAACAAACTATTAAATAAATATTTATAAAACCTCAGTTTTAACTTCAAACATGATAAATTTGAATGGAGACAACCCACATAACCAAAAGTTCTGTGGAGTCTCAATAATTCTTAAAAATATAAAAGGGTCCAGAGAACAAAAAAAAAAAAAGTGAGAACCACTGCTATATATTAACTCATTCAGAAGTCACCAAAAGTCTAATACTGCAGTCAAAGCTAGAGGATAATATGGTGAATGGATCAGATGTCCACACAGTCATGGAAATGATGAGTTTGGTGGGAAAATGGACAATAAGCAAGCGACACATTCAACAAATCACAAGCTTCACAAAATGCTATTTAAGAAATAAGCAGTGTGCAGTGTTAGTACTTACCGGATGTTCTCCTATCATGCCCTACTTTCACCCCTCCATACTCACATGTTGCTCCACAACTATGACCTTGTAGTTTTATGGCTATGGCTTTTGCCTGCCAAGATCGCCTTCCCTTTTCTATTCGTGATATCACTCCAATTGTTTTTTGAGGAGCCACCCTTCCAGAAGAGGACATGTGACTCAGTCCTAACAAGAATAGTACATCATCTTCCTGTCCAGAGCGCTCAGGGAGGAGTATATGACACAAAGTTGAACTAGGGATTTCTGGTGAAATTAGATTTGCCAAGCACTGTTCTAGGTACTGGAGAGTTAGCAGTAAACAAAACAGACAAAAAGCATCTCTGCCCTCGTGGAGCTTATATTCTAGCATAAGAGCTATTTATACCATATACAAATGTTATCAGTTATTTTTTAAATGTCTTTTCCATGTCACTGGCTTGTGTTTAACTTCTGATACAGAGAAATTTTAAATGTTAATGTAGCCGTAATTATCAAATCATAAATGATTTGTGTTCCCTGGGTTTTATTTAAGGAATTTGTTCCTTAATTCTTACTCCCCAATTTTCAGGTTTTTGCATATATTCCTTGTAATGTCTTTATTTTTAAAAATTTTGACATAAAATTTAGCTGATCAGGGATTTATTTTTGTGATATGATGTAAATTAAGGCTTTAATTGTATTTCTCCATGTGCATAAACCATTGTTTCAATACTATGTTTGAATAATCAATCCCATCACCACAGATTTGTAATGTCACTTCTGTAATATAGCAAGGTTCTACATATAGATAGATGGGCATTTTTTCTGGGGCCTTCATTCTGTTGTCATATCAGATAGCATTCAAAATTGGTGAACCCAAGTGAATAATAAATGATCATTCTTTTCATCTTAAAAGGTATTTAGAGATGCAGAAAGGGGTATTTGTACTTGGATGTTTATCATTATTTTTAATAGTAGAAAAATAAAACTTTTACATGATGATTACACCCAATAATGAAAGATTGATTAAAACGGACACTATATTCAGACCATAAAATAAAGTGCCCTCTGGCACTTATGACCTGGCAAACATAAACTTACTGACATGAAGTTATGTTCACAACTTATTGGGTAAAAACTATTCACTTACAACAATAAGATCGCATTCTATTTGAAAGTATCATGTTATAACGTACACAGAGAAAAGCATCTGAAATGATAGACACTAAGTTAATAAAAGGTGGTTATTTCAATAAAGTGGGATATTTATTTTCTTCCCCACATTTGTATTTTCATTACTCAAAATATTTTCCCAAGCAATTTTTGAAATAACGCCATTAATCTCAGCTTCCTTATCATAACCCTAAAAGATGGATATATTACTTAATATTTAATGAACTTCATTGGAGGAGTTGAGGTAGTAAATAGAACATTTGCTTTGAGGCCATTCAAAACCCTAGTTCAAGTTTTGTTCCCAGTATTTTCTGCTCATATGCTCATGTACTGCCTCTGAGCCTTAGTTTTTGCATCTATAAAATTGGAATGAGTCATGAAACTGCTACTACGTGGAATACATTAAATAGTGTACGTGAAGCCAATAGCACAGTGACTGGCACATTAAAAAGCAGTGAAACGTGGTAGTTATCGTTATTAATGATATACAGCACTCAAAGGTACTGCACAATGCCCTGGGAGAACACGAGGCTATGAAAGACAATGCATCTCACAGAAAGGACACAGCAATGTAGCGTAGGAGAAGTTCCATGTCGGAATCGGGTATGATAGAGAGACTGTCTTAAATCATGTTTCTAACAGATCATTCCTACAGACAGTGAAGTAGAATGACAGTTCTGTCAGAGATTTTCTTCTTGGGAGTCTGTCCCCAGAACGTCTGTTGTGCAAATATACACAATTGTGGGTATGTTTGTGCATGCATGTGTGCTTATATTCAACTTGGCTTGTTGTTATATTGCTCCATAATAAAATAACAGTGCTCAATACATTTTGATTTGAAGAGAATGGTGACAATTTATGATATTGAATCACTGTGTGAAGTCAAATAACTTTGGGCTAGGTTTCAGGAAATAGGACACTTAAAAGGTCATGTTTTACAGCTAAAATTTACTCTGCTATAATTTTGAATAATAAATCATCATGGAACTTACCTAAAGTTCAAAGTCAGATTTTTCTACGGTTACCATAGAGAATAGCAAAGAACTTGAAGATTAATTGTAATCCATTTTAAAATAAAGCTGTGTTATAAATTGTATAATTATTACTATACACAACATTTTTGAATTTTTATCAATATCCAAGGAATGCAGTGCCTTAATGCATATACATATGTACATAAATAAAAGACGACAACCAAATTCCCCTTGTGTGAGTGTTAATATAAAGAGCCTTGCAAAGTTATAAAAAAAATAAAAAAAAAAACAGAAACAGAATTTACCTGGCTGTGATTTACTTTCAGGAAGTAATGAGAAAAATGTATGCCTTTCAAAGCACTGAAAGCATTTATTTAACAAGAAGTTGTGTTTTAACTCTAAAGAAATGGAACTAGCATTGCTCTTGTCTATAGAAGACCTCAGTAGAATCTTGACCTTGCTACCCATACCCTCATTCTCTGGTTTACGATTAATTACTCTACATCCTCAACTTCTTGTTTACACATCCTCTTGTCTTCACTAATACTGGATATTTATCAGTTTTCTTAAAGCCGTCTCAAAAGAGATGCTCATGTTTTCCATCCTCCAACTACCTCGAGGTCAAGAAGTGGTATCTTCATCCTACTTCTAGATCATTACTCCATCATGTTCATGTAAATTTCTTTGCTTTTTGGAGGCTTATGGCATTCAACTATACCATCTTCTAAATTCCCTCATTACTCTACCTACTAATTTATTGGTTAATCCCCTAATTCAGGGGTCAGCAAACTCTAGCTCATGGGCCAAATTCATTCTGCTTTCGTTTGGAAATAAAGTTTTATTGGAACACAGTCATGCTTAACTTAATGCAGTGTCTACCACTGCCTTTGTACTACAACAGAGTTTAGGAATTGCAAAAGGGACCATATGACCTGCAAAGCCTAAAATTTTTTATCTGTCCCCTTATAGAAGAAGTTTGCTGGTATGGAAGTACTTGGCACATTCTTACAACTCTCCCCTTCTTGAGGCCTGTCATCTTCTTTCATGGCTTTGGAATGACCCAAACGGCACTTTCCAGTGCCTTGACTTCTTCATTGTCGAAGTCCATCATTTCTACCCTCCTGCAGTGACCTTCTCCCATGATCATCCCCCACATCTTCTCAATACCTGAAACTGCTTCATTTCTCTAATCTTAAACTACCACATTGTACTCTCTGTCCACAACTACACTTGTTCTTCTTTGTTAAAGAAAAAATTATAAAAATGGATGTGAGGGATAATCACATAAAAGCTATACTTGTCTGCACATGATAAAGAAGTACATGTCAATAGGGAACAAGGAGGAGAATGCAAAGAACTCTGGGGAATGTTCAGGTTTTGAGATCTAGAGAAGTCATGAGTAGGTCCTGAAAAGGAACTATCAGAGAGGTAGGAGGGAGGCTAGAATGCAGTATTGTGAAATCCATGGGTAGCCTGTCGACAAGGAAAAGTGCAGGGAACCAGCTGCGGAGCCTATCTGAGAACTGAATCTTGTAGTCCTTGGCACACTGGGGATATGGGAGATCTCGAGTCAGCACACCGACTCTTGACCACATTGTTCTCCAGATATAGCTCCTCTGCCTCCCCTCCTCCTTGAGTCAATAGCCTATTCTTTTACCTTTTGAAGTAAACATGTTTTTCTCTGCTTCCCAAAGTTAATCATTCCTATAGCCAATCTGTCAGCTCTCTTAATAAAAACTGGAGGGGACAAAGCTTTGGGGTCCATGTTCGAGTCAGATTTGAGTCTGAATCTGAGTCTCTGTCCCCCAGTCCCCCAGTTTAAAATTCAGTGAGACCTCGAGTCTTTCTTCATATCATAGCCTCTGACTATTCTGGATCTGCAGCAGAAAAGGTTGTCAATAATGTCAAATGCTGCAGAGAAATCAAAATATATTATGATTGAAGCAAAGTAGTGAATATGTCACACAACACTGGAAAGAATGTTAACTGAATACAAGGATCTTAGCTCATGTCTTTCTTCTCAAAAGACCCTCCTTGATCAATGACTTTCATTAAGTCATGCAAACGTATTTTTCAGAGGCTATATATTCCTAAGAATAATAACATTACAATTTAAAATTTAGCAATAGTTCTGAAATTGTGCATTTAAATAAGTATATTTTATGATAAAATATTAGTAATACTGAGACAAAGGCACAGATGTGACTGCCAAGCCCTAAGGGTTATCTTTATATTTGGCAGCCCTGTTATCAGAACTAAATGCAAAACAATAATGGTAAAATAGAACAGAACTGGTTGGACTGAAACATCCTATGTGACCCCTCCCTTCCATCCCTCTTCCATCCCTTAACTAAACCTCTTTCTCCAACGGTCTACATGAATAAAATTGTAATATTCTCAAATTATTGACTCTCAGATCACAGCACTTCACAGCATATTTATAGGTTCTTCAGTTTTCTTAATGTGCAGGGTCCTTTGTAATAAAGAGAGTGAGAAATATAAACCAGACGCAGGGTGGAAGCAGCATTCATTCCTTTTGTAGGGCATTTTTTTTTTTTAGGGCATTTGTTGAGGGCCTACAATACTGCCAGTCACTATGCTTTTGAGGGGAAGGGAGGCAAGCACCTCAATGCAAAGTACAAATGAGAGAAAACAAAATATGCAAGTTTTGGAAAATGCCAGGTGAACCTAAGTTTTGTCTTCATTTGTATAGCCATGTTAGGGATAATTTCCTCCAAACGTTTAATAAAAACTGAGAATGATTTACAAAAATAATCATAAAGAAAGTATTCACAAGACACTGGATTATGAAATATTCAGCCACTTGTGAATAATCAAACTTCACTTCTGAATGTCCTGGTCTTTCAAAAATAGAAGAATAGAGAGGGATGCAGGGAGTGCCTCAAAGAGGTTAGACTTATATAAACCAAAAGCAAAATATCATGAATCCATCTCAAATCTGTTCCTCACTTAATGCTACAGTAGACGGTGGACAAAGAACTACACCTCTGTAATGACATGGATTTAAGTAAATGGCTGTGCTTTGGTGAAGAGAGCACCTTCAGGTCTGAAAATAAAGACCTTGCTTTCAACAAAGGATCAGGTAAAGGAAATCTAGAAAGAGGCAGGGCCAGGATGGGGTCAGAGGAAGGTGTCGATAACTTGGAAAATGTTTTTCAACTCTTTATCTACACGAGCAATACAATAAAGCTGGGCTTAAGGAAGAGCTGGCTAGAATAAAGAATAAACAAATGTTTGTGCGAGCACTGTGGGTACCTGTACGAAGCAGAGGCAAGCAGCTGTCATTACTGTCAAACTCCGTACAGGTATGCGATCTCTCTGAATCTTCTCAAGAGCATGTCAAGGGATCAAAGAAACTGCAACATACAGATCTCTCAAGGGCTCAGCCATCATCAGGTATTGACTAACACCCGGTTTGGCAGAACGGACCAAAGGGTTGACTATTCATATAGCCAACGTGGAGGTAAGGCCGATTTAAATTAATTATATGTTTCTTTTTTCTCTGGTCAATTGACTTTCCTTTTTAAACGTTTTCTTAGGGGGATCCCTGGGTGGCTCAGCGGTTTAGCACCTGCCTTCGGCCCAGGGCGTGATCCTGGAGACCCGGGATCGAATCCCGCATTGGGATCCCTGCATGGAGCCTGTTTCTCCCTCTGCCTGTGTCTCTGCCTCTCTCTCTCTCTGTGTGTCTCTCATGGATAAATAAAAAAATCTTAAAAAAATAAACGTTTTCAAAAAAATAAATAAAAAAAAATAAATGTTTTCTTAAAATATAATTTATGTACAGAAAAGTTCACCAGTAAGTGGATACTTCCCTTATTTTCCACAAAATGAATCTGCTTATATGACCAACAAACAGATCAGAACACAGACTATTACTAGCTTCCCAGAAGCCCTCTCATTGCCAGTCCCAACTGCATAATTAAACTGCTTTAACTGTGTCTGACTACCTGTCTTCTATTTCAGAAGTTTACCAGAACTCTGAGAAGGAAAGAACGTGTCAACACACCAATATCGCAAGAGCAGAATCACCTGAGGAAAGTCTCTTTGTTATTCATTTGCAGATGCTAAAACAGACACCAAATGTACTTGGGAGATTTACAGTAATGTGGGCTCAGATCCTCATATTGCAGATGGCAAAAGTAGTCTAAGCCTATATCACAAGTACCTTATGAAGGCACCTATGCGCGTACACGCGCGCGCACACACAAACCCCCCCACACACACACAAGTTCTGTCTTTCCACAATGTCAGCTTTATTAAATCATAAAGCAGGGTTAACATCATTGTGAAGCAGTTTCAGGATTCCAAACTCAATGACATTTCACTGTGCATTTAACTTGTCTTCATATATGCCATACAAAGCAAAGCATAACACAAAGTCACACAACAAACGACAAACAAGATACAACAAAGGGCAAGAAGTTAATGAACCAAATGAGAAGTCAGTCCATGAGGGTACAGTTGAGATGAGGCCTCAGTCTGGTCCAGGTCAGCTCTCAGCATGTGTTGCTTATTATGTTCAAGCAGTGAAGCGTCTTTGTTCTATTCAGAGATCAACTGGGCGGAGCCTTTGGCTGCAGGTTGCCTTTCTGGTATGGTCAGATGTGAAAGGGTATCATCTGGAGAGTCTGACTTGCTGCCCAAGTACTCCCTTTTTAAAGAAGTGTAAGCATTCTTGGGCCTTTGGAAGCCTCTTCTGGTTCTGCTGGTTATCAATTCTGGATGTCGTCAGCCAGGGTAGGTTTCAGCGATATCTGGTCTTAGTTGTAATGCCCTTGGCTGCTTATGTCACAGCTTGGCATAAGTCACTGCTTGACATGAGTCACTCCATCTTGTTCTCTACAATCTACTCTGCATTTCTACAGAAACCTATGAGGGGGTTAAAGGGCAGTTTCCAACCTTGACTTGTTAGAAAAAAATGACTCCAAAGAAAAAGAAATGTTTAGAGCACCTCAGACTGATGAACCGTGCTAGAAAGACACAAAATGTTGCCTAACCCTAAGTACAATGCCTTCTCTTTCACAAAAGTTTTCCTCTATACCCGTGGGAATATTGAACTCTTTCCTGTTTGGACCACACATTTTCCCCTACATGTGTATCCTGACATGTACCACCTTCTGCCACTTGTGGTATTATCATTTCTACATTTGTCTCACTAGCACAAGAGGGTAAGGGGTTTGATGGCAGGCACAGTATCTCAATTATGTGGAGGCCGAGAAAAATTAAGGCCATTCCACCTCAAGTTTAGCATTAGCACAAGTACAGCCATCTTAGGTCCTTGGGAATAAGAGCTGAACTTTATAGGAAAAACTGCAGAATGTCTTAGGCAGGGAATCCCATATCGGAAAGACAATAAAGCTCAGAATGCCCTCAGCAGAGAATCCCATATCAGATCTTAAGAAACTCCCCCACCCTTTCCCCCATATTGGAATGGAAAAAATTCCTCCACCCTTTCTGAAGATCCCCTAGACCAGTCCATAAAAAAACCCAGCTGTAACCCACTTCGGGGTCCAAGTCCCTGCTCCGCTGTGTTGGGTATACTTGGACCCAAGCTCGAGCTTGTACATAAACCCTCGTGTACTTGCATTGGTGGCAGCTCCTTGGTGGTTTCTCGGATTCGCAATCTTGGGCACAACAAATTACATTTGTTTCTGCTCCCTTTGGTGCCTAGCTCAGTGGCCCTGCTCCACTACCCCACATACATGTACAAAGGTGTGTGCACGTGGGTACATACTACAAGTAGCTTGGATCTCAGTAGTATTTTTTTTTAATTTTTATTTATTTATGATAGTCACAGAGAGAGAGAAAGAGGCAGAGACATAGGCAGAGGGAGAAGCAGGCTCCATGCACCGGGAGCCCGATGTGGGATTCGATTCCGGGTCTCCAGGATCGCGCCCTCGGCCAAAGGCAGGCGCCAAACCACTGCACCACCCAGGGATCCCTCAGTAGTAATTAATTAGCTTCTATAAACTCATACCATTCTGGTTTGGCAAATGCATTTCATGACACCTATTCTGTTAGTCAGTATCCACATTTATTATTTGTCTCCCCTTCCTCAACCCATTTCTTAGAATTTAAAAGTTTTTGTATAAATTTCAGTTGGGACACAACTTCCAGAGCCATATAAACTATGAATCTACATGAGCAATACAATAAAGCTGGCCTTAAGGAAGAATTTTCTTAAAGACAAGAAAATCATCCTAGCTTTAAAAAAAAAGATTTTATTTTTTTATTCACAAGAGACACAGAGGGAGGCAGAGACATAGGCAGAGGGAGAAGCAGGCTCCACACAGGGAGCCTGATGGGGGGGCGGGGGAATTTGATCCCAGGACCCCAGGATCACAACCTGAGCTAAAGGCAGATGCTCAACCACTGAGCCACCCAGGTGCCCCATCCTAGCTTTTTATCTGTTGTTTTAGAGTCAGAAATTCGCATTTAAAGTTTCAGATTGAACTAAGTATAAAAGATGAAAATGTTTTAAAACTGCACACCGTTCAATGTGAGACAGCTAAGAGAGATCGAATTCATTTCCTGTACTCAGGATGTCTTAATATTACCTCCTATTCATCATCTTTTCCAGATTTTTAAGACACTTCATCAATAGGTAAACCATTGAAGTTTTAACTAATTCTGACATTTAAGATTTAACTGTTAATAAAGAGTGTTTGAAAGATATCAACAAATTTAAAATTATGAATAATTCAATAGCTATTAAAATTAAAGTAAAGGGGTTATAGCTATTTTGGTTTTCCTTCCATTTCCATTACTTCTAAATTTGGAATCTCTTTTCTTTCTCTCTATTCATCAACATAAAAACCAGTTTACTTTTGTTTCAAATTAGACTATCTGTTATGTTTTTTTATGCATGTTTTATATATTTCCACTGAATTTGTAGGGGCCAAGGGCAGGGTGCACCAACATGGGAGACTTTAACATGATGATTATTTTGCGTTGAAAGCAACCCAAACCCAACAGATGCAGCACAAACTCTTTATCTCCCTCTCAACTGTCTGCCAATATCAGGAAAAGAGCTTTTAACAGAGATTTCTCTTTACCTAAGAAACTTATCTGCATAATAGGGCAACTTTTGTTTTCTTTTTTTTTTAACTTTTGTTTTCAAAACATTTCCTCTCTTCTTCTTGCTTAGGGTCTTCCTCCCTTTGTATCCTGAGAACCCCACCCTTCTTCATAGCTCGGGTTATCTCCTAAATCTCCTGTTGCCTGTCTTTGAAATTTCATGTCTAAAACTATATTTGATTTTCTCCTATGAATCTATCTTTTATCAATTTGATTCTGAGTCCAGCTAAAAGGATCTTGAAGGGTAGAGAAAAAAAGTCTTCCTTCTCAACACTGCATCAAACTTAAACACTCTGAGTTTTGCAATTTTTAAAATAATGACAACAAGGAACAGAAATTGCCAATCAGATAGATATTTTAATTGGCTCTCATTTCTAAGAGCCAGATGAGGCACATTTTGTCAATAGCCTGTCAAAGTCATAGTCATATCTTTCATAAATCCATACCTTAAGTTGGCCAATTAATGAAGGAATAACTCAAATATTATTTACCGAGTTCACACAATATGCCAAACATCGCCATTGGCAAACATGATCAAATGCAACTACAGCCCTAGAGAATTTTACAGCATAGTAGGGAACATTGAAGAGTTAACAGATAATTTAAAAATGGTAGTAAGAGGATCCCTGGGTGGCTCAGCGGTTTAGAGCCTGCCTTTGGCCCAGGATGTGATCCTGGAGTCCTGGAATCGAGTCCCACATCAGGCTCCCTGCATGGAGCCTGCTTCTCCCTCTGCCTGTGTCTCTGCCTCTCTCTCTCTCTCTCTCATGAATAAATAAAATCTTTAAAAAAAATGGTAGTAAGAGGTATAGAGTATAACCAGGTAAAATGTAAGCATGGCTTAGAGAGGTGACAGCGAGCAAAATCTTGGGAGATTAGGAGAGTTTCCCAGAGAAAGTAACAACTTGTTCAAACTCTAGGAGCATGTCTGCCCCCACCCCCCACCCCACATAAACAGAAGTATCCCAAAAGCAACAAAAGTAAGTAAGAATATTTTGAGTCTGTCATGGGTTTAGTTTTAGATCTCACAGAACAAAGACCTTCAAATTGAGGAGAAAAAGTTCTTAAAGAGCTGTGAAAGGTGGTTAATCTGCTAATTACCATTTCAAAGGGCTGTGGTGGAGGGGATCTCACACTCAGGATCTGTGAACGCCAGAGCTTCAAATACAGTTTAGCTGGGTCTTCCTTGCTTCTTTTTGTGGCTGCTCAGAGTGCAACCTTCCTCCTCTATCTTACTTTCTCTTCATTTCTTAAGTTTTGTCCTTGCTGCTTTTCTTTTTTATACTGGCCCTAAGAGATAATTTACATTTATTTTTTTAGTTATTGGTTGAATTTTCTGACTCTAATTGCTAGCTATGCCTAAAAATCAATGGAGTTGATGAGAACCTTCCTGGAGAGGAAACTTAACACAAGAGAGACTCTGGAGTAGGGATTGAAATGGAATGCTGTTAAGAAAAATAATATTCACGACACTTCTTACGTAAAGTAAACTTTATTCAGGACTGTCACAATAAGTGTAGGGCCTACTCCAATAGGGTTTTGTAGTAAGGGAGAGAGACTGGACTCAACTTCAAATACAACAAAGAAAACTGGGAATTATAGACAAGGAACAGGTGGAGGGGTGGGGTGGGGAGAGATATCATCAGATGGAAAATTATTAAGAGGAAACATTAGGGGTAAGGGCAGGGGGAGACTCTGGCTAAGCTGTTCTAACAGGATTCTTGCTGAAGGCAGGCCAGGGTGATCAGATATCACCTGGGCGGATGGTGGTTAAACTGATTCAGGCAGGATTCTGGCTAAAACTGGGCTCTCAATGACATGCCCAAAGATGGGGCCTAGTTGAAAAGTAGCTCAGAAGAATCTGGCTGGAGTTTGGTCAAGAACAGAATCTTTGTCTAGCCTCTGGTTCAAGGAGAGAAGAGACTTCCTTCTTTTCTTTGAACAACATAAGTCCATTTCTCATTTGGGTGGCTTTTTGTTCATTAAACACAAACTAAGCCATCTGTTGGGCATTTGGTAGTAGAGGATATTGGCTGGATGGTGGTAGAGTCAGGCATTTAGAGTGGAATCTTTATGAAAATAAAGAAAAACAAAGATTCATAGTTGGAAACCCAGTTCCTGAGTCCAGAGGGCAGCCAGTCAAGATTTCTAAGTGTTGGGTTGAAAGGTAGCAGTGGTAATCTGATGAATTTTCTGGTTCGCAATTGGAATGTCTTGGTGTTGATGGCATCTGGTGTCCTAGTGAACTTTCTGGGTGGCCCACACAGCAGCAGGCTTGAAGATTGTTCGTTTATACACGATCTGTTGTGGTTATTTCTTTGAAGTTTATATTAAGTTCAGTTCTAGCTTGCAGTGCTTTGGGAAAAGGGCAATATTAATTCTCAGTGATGACCAGAAAAGACTGGAGGAAAATTGGAAATTTCCATTTGGAGAGCTGTGGCCAGATATTGGGGGAAGCTAAAATTGAGACTCCAGAGGATATGCTATGGTTTTTTACTGTAACACAAAATTTCTAAAATCACCCTTGTGTTGATTGTTGTTTACAAAACAAGTCTGGTCTCATTAGATTTGGCCTTATTATTTACCTAAGTGAAGCAGGAATGGGAATTGGCCATATAGGCCTTTTTGAGTTCTATTTGCTGGAATCTGACATAAGGAATCTCAGAACAGACTTTTAAAAGCCTCTTGAGGCTAAGGGGGGCATCTGGTGGCTCAGTCAGGTAAGCATCTGACTCTCAATTTTGGCTCAGGTCATGATATCAGAATCGGGAGATCAAGCCCCGGGGTTGGGCTCCATGCTTAGCTGGAAGTCATATATGCTCTCTGTCTGTCTAAAATAAATAAATCTTTAAAAAAAAATCCTCCTGAGGCTAGGAAACCAAGCCATGAACTTGTCATCAGACCTCGCTAATGGCACCTATTGATTTGGTTGAATTTTTCTCTTCTTCAGATCCTCAAGATATTCCAGGTTTCTGGATCTACCTGTAAGTGACCTTCCTTACTTACCTATAACACTGGGAACTTTGTAATCCAGATATCAGTTTTCCCAGAAGGGCTTTGTAGGCATTGGCTCCATAAAGTCAACCTTAGTTCCTTAAACCAGATTCTGTGTACATCATTTTCAAATATGACATTTAATATGACATTGCATAACCAAGTATACACAGGTTCCAACCAGTACGAGCTGTTACAAGGAGAATAGATTCTTTTTGAACTTGTGCAAACGATTATACTGCCATGAAAATTAGAGTATTCAATAAGACTTTCTGAATTCTAGAGGTATCAAGCAGGAAGAAAAAACAAATGTTTCATATCTGCTTACAAAGTAGAAGTTAAATAGTTGTGAGTTATAGATGACTAAAGAAAAAGAAAAAGTGTTCCTTAAATCTAAAAAACAAAACATTAAAGAACCAGCAATATTCCAAACAAAAACCATAATCATCGTTTATCAGGTCATTCAGTCCCATGTAGCTAAGTCTTGCTCAGATTGATCCTGGGTTAGCAGTTTCATGAGCCCATAAGCTTCTCCACTAGAATTCTGTAAATCCTTAGTCCAGAGGTATAAAGTTATTAAAACAATGCTATCATGAGGCATTCTGGCCTTTAGCTGATTGCAAATGTTTCCAGAAATAAAAACAAAACAAAACAAAAAAACAGAGTAAAACAACAACTGTGAATGACAGAAGACTTAATTTTAAAGGAATCTCGGAATAGACTCAGGTCATGATTAAAGATCTAATGAGAGTTCATTTAACAAGGGAATTCAGTTATTTCTGTGCTATGCACAGAATGGTAATTAGAATTATGACTGACAATGGTGCACCAAGACCTATCACAAGCAGCAAGAATATTGACAAATATCTATGAACTTCCTGCAATTTCTGAAATATTTATGTTAAAAACATTTACTCATACAAATGTAACCTGGGAAAGATTACACATCTCTTTATATCTGGCAACAGCTTTTTATGCAATTCAATATATCAAGTAAAATGAAATTTTTTTAAAGCAAAAGTTCCCACGTATTTATTACTGAACCAACTAGTGCAGAAGCATAGCAACAAAGAAAAATCATTTTCCCAATAAAATATGTCTACATATTCTGTGATGTTCACAGAGTGATATGAAAATGTGTGCCGTCTCCTATGTGATTCCTACAGACCTAGCTTGATTCTTGTCCAATGTTTCCTCTTGGAACTGTACCTGATTTTATTACCAGTTTTCATCTGAATTCTCTGGGGAATGGGATGATTGTGCTTTAGTTTTTTCTCCAGGGATTGCTTGATCCTGAAAGTCTTGTGAGAAGACATGCCAAGGAACAGTCAACTGCACACACCACAATGGTGGAGAAGAAGAGAGCCAAAATTATTTTTAACATTTTTCTTTACAAGTTGAAAGAACAAATCCTTTGAGATTTTTCAGGACCCTCTGAGAAATCTCAAGGTCAGTTATAGAACAGAAAGATTTCACTTAAGGGGCACCTGGTGGCTCAGTGGTTGAGCATCTGCCTTGGGCTCAGGTTGTGATCCTGAGGGCCTGGGAGTGAGTCCTGCATCAGGCTCCCCACGGGAACCCTGATTCTCTCTCACCCTATGTCTCTGCCTCTCTCTCTGTGTGTGTCTCTCATGAATAAAAAAATAAAATCTTAAAAAAAATTCATTTAAGATTTAATTTGGGGGAGGTAAAATTGCCAAAAATGTAAAAAAAAAAAAAAAACAGTACATTTAAAAATGAGAAGCCTTGGTTCATTTAAATAATCAAGGATATGATAAAGGTTTACATAAAGCACAAGAAATTATTCAAATTAAATACAAAGGTTTTGTTTCCTAGGGAGGTTACTTAAAAGGTCAAGAAAAATCTTTTAGAATGTCTTATTAAGAACAGACCAATAATCTAAGAAAATTTTGTAGTTTTAACAGATAACTAAATTGTGGATTTGTACCAGAGTACTTTTGATATTAAGACTTATTTTTAAAATCCTTATAAATAAATCCATTCAATCTTACTAGCTTGACCATACATAAAATTCCTTTTATACAAAATTTCTACAACTTTCTATATCCATTCAGATTTGTCCTATATTTTTCAACTTTCTCAGTCTGAAACAACCAGACACCTTACTTTAGGCTAAAATTGCTCTCTTTTTTCCCTTAATAAAAACACATCCTTCATGGCCTGGATACTTTTTCTCATCAAAAACACATACCAAAAAAAAAAAAAAAAAAAAAAAAAAAAAAAAAAACCACATACCACTTCCCTTGCATACTTTCATATGAAGTTGTTTTTCATCATCCTTATTATTTTTAGCAGTTTTAATGACATATATCCATTATGAATTTAACCATTAGTAACCTTCTACAGGGAAAACTAGAAAGTAAACAAATGTGAATTGTCTCACATGCAATCTACTGCAATCTAACACATTTTTAAATATAACATCTCACAGTTATTATAGGTATAGTTGACCCTTGAACGACATGGATTTGAACTGTGTGGGTCCACTTATATGCATGTTTTTTTCGATAAATACATTACAGTACTGTAAATGTATTTTCTCTCCTTTTGATTTTAACATCTTCTTTTGATTCCTTTAATGTAAGAATACAGCATATAATACACATAACATACCAAATATATGTTAATTGACTATCTATCAGTAAGGCTTCCAGTCAACAATAGATTAAGAGTGAAGTTTTGAGGGGGAGGGTCAAAAGTTATATGCAGATTTTTGACTATCTGGCACCCCTTAACACCTGTGTTGTTCAAGGGTCAACTGTATATTCTTCCTCATGGTACATGTGGCAAAGAGAACATATTTATTAATAGACCCAAATATATTTAGCTTCTATATACCACATAAAAATAAGATGCCCAAAGTATATAAGGTTAAACTCATGCTTAGTGGTTAATGTTTAAGTACTTGTCTTACTTAGAAATAATCTAGATGTTTAATGAATATATGTTACTTGTCTCAGAATGAATGTCTGTTTCTTGTCTTAATATAGCTCTAAGGTTTCAAGTTACCAAAAAGATTTTGGGAGCAATTTTCAGACAGACATACTGTAACACCAAACAAGGCTAGCTTAATCTCAAGTTATTTCCCTATTGACTACTTTTATAGTATATGCATGTTAAGCAAGTAGCACAAAGCAAAAACCTAAACAACGCTAAATGATTTTTTTCTTTTATTGCTGTTTTTGTTATGCATGAAGTAATGGGTATTAAGCAATTAATTTTTTTTCAAGCAATTGATTTCTACTGCATTCTACATGTACATTTTTGCCCTTGGCTTGAATTTATAATTTAATAACCTTAAATACACAGTAAATGTAATAATAGCTTATTTGGTTAGTAAGCCCAAATCGAATAAAAATGTATGTTCATATGATACTTAATGTTGATGACTTATAAGACACAGCTTCTAAAAATTTAAACCAACAATATTAAACAAGTCTTAATTGCCAAAGATTTACCCAAGCCAAGTAAATTTGAAAAGTATTTGGGTTAATTTCTGTATTTCTGGGAGTTTCAGGATCATGTAACTTATATAAGTGCTCATTTGTCTTTAAACCAATTTGAATAGAACTCTTTAAGGGATTTTATTTATTAAGTTTATGTATTAATTCATTAATATTGTTCAGATTTAAGAAAATATCACATATGCATAACACACATGGAGATACATAATCATATGAGCAGACACAGAGCGAATATCACTTTTTAACCTAGAAGTTTAGTACACCTTTGCTTCATATTTTTAATTTAAGAGAAGATGGAAGGTGGTAAAGAAATAATAATAAAAAAAAAGAGCAGAGATGATGATGGGAAAGGAGAGACTTTAAAGGAGCCAGATTGGAAAGATCTTCATTTTCCCAAAGAGTTCTTTGAAGTTCCATTTATTTTCCTTGGTAAAATCATGCCAACAAGAAGGAAGTGAATAAAATGTGTGGGTTGTATAGCCAGTAGGGGTTCAAGAAAGGGGTTTCAGTCAACTGAGAAGTTCTCATGGGAGTAGCAAGATCAAATAGAATGGTGAGGTCTCACAAACAGCCAGGGAAAATTTCCCAGTCCAGATATGGGAAAGTGAAACCACATTCAAGATAAAGAACCAGGAAAAATCACCAAGTCCAGGAAGTTAAGAAGTAATCCCCACTCAAAATAGTCAAGAAGAAAAGAATTCCAACCCAGCAGATACTTCAAAAAAGAAGGCTGAGTCTCCAACCCAGGTTCTGCTTGCCTGGAATTATATTCAATAACCTTAAGCACTAAGTAGGTTTGAAAAATGAAATTCATTCTCAAAGTACAAATATTTTATCTTATTAGAAATGTTGTGAATGAGGTGCAAAATTTGAAAGGAATCCCAAGGGACACCTGGGTGGCTCAGCAGTTGAGCATCTGCCTTTGGCTCAGGATATGATCCTAGGTCCAGGGATCGAGTCCTGCATTGGGCTCCCCATGAGGAGCCTTCTTCTCCCTCTGCCTATGTCTCTGCCTCTCCCTGTGTGTCTCTCATGAATAAATAAATGAAATCTTTAAAAAAAATGAAGAGAATCCCAAATGTGGAATTCAAAATAGAACTCTAAATCCCATTTTTGTAATACAAGAACTTTTTATAATATACATCTCTCTAGTTCACTTCCTCTTTCAAGGGTCTCTGGGGGCTTCCTATCAGAATTGAATATAATGCAAACTCCTTCTATGTTCTACAAATGACTATGCTTGCCTCCTGAATCCTCTCCTCTCACTCTTTCCCTATTGCTTGCTCCTCTAGTCATACAAGAGTTTTTACAGCTCCTTGAACTTGTCAAACTTGTTCCTGCCTCAGGGCTTTTATACTTGTTCTCTCTGCCTAAAATGCTTTTTCCCCCAGACATCAGGTGACTCTTTTTCCCATTACTCAAGTCTCTGCTCGATGTTACCCTCAGGCCCCATTCTTACACTTTATTTACTTACCTTGGTTTTCTTCATAATACTTAGAACTCTGAAAGCATCTGGCTTGTGAATTAATTGTATCACTCTCTATTATACTGTATAGTCCAAAAGTGTTGGGAGATTTTCACTACTGTGTCCTGAGCACTTGGAAGAGAATCTGGCACATAGCCAGTTCTTAGCATATACATTTTGAAAAGGAATAAACCTTTAATGAATGATTATACACTTAGTGACTACTGCATTAGTTTAAAAGAATTAAATGTAGTGAGAGTAATAATTATCCATTTTGAGTGATAGTGATACTTCATGCATTCAAATATTTAAGCTTGTCTCAGGGAAGCATATATGCTAGCCTGGATATTTCCTGGCAATATTACTTAATAAAGAAAAAGGAACAATAGCATTGAAGTCTATTGTCATCAGAAAATATCAAAATGTATGAAGCTTTTTTCTGTAAGATTAAAGAATTCGTATTTACAACTGAGATAGATTTTTTGATGTTTCTTAAGTAAAGGAAGGCTGAAGTTTGTGTAAGGTTGAAAAAGATTAGTTTATATCATTCCAGAGAACAACTGTTTGCTCAAATTCACACAGGATTATAATTAAAGGTCACAGGAAAGCTCATTTTGTTTTACTTCTGATTGAAATGAGGAAAATGTCTTAAATTAGGTACTCTTTTCATATATTAAGAATCTCTAAAGCCTCATTTCTTACAAGCAATCCATTTCATATTTTATTTTTTATATTTTATATTTTGATTGTCTTTACATATAAAAATGCATTTTTTACATAAATGCATTATCTGACATGATACTCATACGTATTGTACTGTGATTTTCTTCTTTATATTGTTTAGCTCCTCTTTCTCCCCAATCAAACAGCTCCTGCTTTGCAACTCATATTAACAAATGTGGCTGTGTATGTATTTTTGTGTTTATGTTACACACACACACACGTATATCATATTCAAATAACAGGAAAACAAAGACAAGTTGAAAAAGAAGCCTGAAAAAATACATCACCAATAAATAAACAGGGATAACATTTACAGTGAATTTTTTTCAGTAACCATACAAGCAAAAAAAGAGTAGAATGAAATATTTAAAGTGTTGAAGGGGAAAAAAAAATCATCCTGGAATCCAGCAAAATTCCCCTTCACAAGTAAAGCAGAAATAAAAATTTTCTCAAACAAACAGAATTCCTGGAAGAAATTAGCCAGTATAGCATGGCCTCAGGATATATGGTCAATCTACAAAAAAAAAATCAATTGCTTTCTTATATACTAGCAATAAACATTTGGATTTAAACTATAAGAAAACAAAACAAAAAACCTTGGAACAGCACTAAAAGCGAAATAAATCTACAGGATTAGTATGTGTGAAACTACAAAACTTCTTTGTAGAAGAATCGTAGAGATTTAAATAAATAAATGGAGACATATTCCATGTTCATGGATTGGGATACCCAAAGTTGTTAGTATGTCATTTCATCCAAACCTATCTACAAATTTAACAAAATTCCAATCAAAATCCTGGCAAGCTATTTTTAGATATCAACAAACTGATGCTGGAGTTTCCATGGAAAGACAAACAATTAGAATAGTCGACATAATACTGAAGGAAAAAAACAAAGAAGGTCACGTTACCCAATTTTAAAACTTACTAGAAAGCTGCCACAATAAAGATAACTTCGTATTGGTGAAAGAAAAGACACATAGACACTATTGAACAAAAAAGAGCCATCTGATTTTCAACAGATGCATTGGAGAAAGTATAGTCTTCAACAAATGGTATCAGCAATTAGACATCCATATGCAAAAAGAGGACCTTAGACAGAATCTTACACCATTTGCAAAAATTAAAATAAATTATATCACCTAATGTAAAATGCAAGAATACAAAATTTCTCGAAGGAACATAGGAGAAAATCTACATTACCTTGTGTTTGGTGTTGAAATTTTAGACGCAACATGAAAAGCACAAGCCAGGAGAAAAATATTGATGTTGGACTTTATTAAATATAAAAACTAGTTCTTTGTGAAAGATAATGTTAGGAGAAGAAGACAAGTCACTAAATTGGAGAAATTTGATAAAACACAGATGATCAAGGATTTTTATCTAAAATATACATAGAACTCCTAAATTCAACAAAAAGAAAACAACATAATTAAAAATGTTGGGGCACCTGGGTGACTCAGTCAGTTAAGTGTCTGCCTTTGGCTCAGGTCATGATCTCCAGGTCCTGGAATAGAGCCCTTCATCAGGCTCCCTGCTCAGCAGGGATTCTGCTTCTCTCTCTCCCTCTGCCCCTTACCTCCCATCCCCACCAGCTTGTGCCCTCTCTCTCAAATAAATAAATAAATAAAATCTTTTAAAAAATGTGTAAAAGATCTAAATGGACACCACAAAGAAAATATACAGATAACAAATAAGTGTATGAAAAGATGGCCCAATACCATTATCATTAGGGAATTTCTAATTAATATAATGATGAGACACCACTAAATACCTATTAGAATGGCTAAAATTCAAAACAATGACAAAACCAATTGCTTGCAAGGATTTAGACTAACTAGAACTTTCATTCCTTGCTTGTGAGAATGCAAAATGGGACAGCCATCTTGAAAGATAGTTTGTTTCTTACAAAGCTGAACCAAGTCTTTTTTTTTATAATTTTTTAAAAATTTTTTATTTATTTATGATAGTCACAGAGAGAGAGAGACAGAGACAGAGACACAGGCAGAGGGAGAAGCAGGCTCCATGCACCGGGAGCCCGATGTGGGATTCGATCCCGGGTCTCCGGGATCGCGCCCTGGGCCAAAGGCAGGCTCTAAACCGCTGCGCCGCCACCCAGGGATCCCCAAAGCTGAACCAAGTCTTATCACACAATCATGCTTTCATGGTCCTAGGTATTTATCCAATTGAGTTTCAAACTTATGTCCACAAAAAAACCTGTACACGAATATTTATAGCAGTTCTATTCATAGTCACCAAAAACTAGATGGGACCAAGATGCCCTTCAATAGGTTAATAGTTAAACAAATCATTTTACATTCATGCAATGGAATACTCTTCATCAATAAAAAGGAATGAGATATCAATTTAGGCAAAGACATGCATAAATCCTAAATCCCTATTATAAAGTAAAGAAACCAGTCTGATAAAGTTAGATATGGTATGATTCCATTTATATGATATTTTTGAAAAGAGAAAACTATAGAGACAGTAAAGTGACAAATAATTGCTAGGTACTTGAGGAGAAAGGTTGAGTAGGTTAAATAAAGGGCATTTATTGGGGCAGTGAAACTATTCTGTATGATATTATAATGGTAGATGTATGACACCTTGCACTATTGTCAAAAGCTATATACTTGACAGCACAAAGAATGAAACATTAATGCTTACAAATAAAAAGAGAAGCAAATAGGAGGTTGGAGATGTCAGAACAGAATGAAAATTATGAAAATAATAATCCATATGTATTACAAATGTATGAAACAACATCACTCAAGGGTATGGGGTTGAAAGGTGTTGACCTAAGTAAATTTGAACATGAGTCAAGTTTGTAAGGCCAAAGCCAAAGGACCTAAACAAAAAGCACTGCGTTCTAGTTGTTAATAAATTTGTATTTATTTACACGCATTTATTTACGTGCATGTATTTATTTACATGCATTTATTAATGTATTACATATATTTTCTAGCAATTCTGAAACCATTATACATGTAAACTGTCTACATGACAAATTAAATTGAAACATTAATTAAATGTATAGTGAATGGTGAGAGCCAGGTTTTTCACTGTTGGAGTAGAATGTTAAAGACAAAAAAAGTTGAAAGGCTAGAATGAACATTGATTCAAGTTGTAGAAATCAATGTGAATTCACATTTAGCTTAATATAGACATATGTGGTCACAAAAATAAATATATATAAACATATACATATACCTGTATCTATACACACACAGGTTGATATAGACACATCTATATTTTTTGTTCTACCAGCTGAGAGGCCCTAGAAAGAATGGTTCTCTGGTAGTGATGAGCATATCTAACGCCCAGACAGAGAGAAAGAGAGAGAGTGAGAGAGAAAGCAGAAGCAGAGGAGGGGCAGAGGGAGAGGGAGAAGCAAACTCCCCTGCTGTGTAGGGAGACTGACTCAGGGCTCAGTCCCAGGACCTTGGGACCATGACCTGAGCTAAAGGCAGATGCTTAGCCGACTGGGCCACCCAGGCACCCCCAGATTTAGTTTTCTGATATCAAATTCCAAAAAAAGGAACCTGCATTCTGTAAACAAACAGGTGACTCAAAGATTGGGTCAAGAAATATACAAGATGAGGGACGCCTGGGTGGCTCAGCAGTTGACTGCCTCCCTTCGGCCCAGGTCATGATCCTGGAGTCCAGAGATTGAGTCCCACATCAGGCTCCCTGCATGGAGCCTGCTTCTGCCTCTGCCTGTGTCTCTGCCTCTCTCTCTCTCTCTCTCTCTCTCTCTGTGTGTGTGTGTGTGTGTGTGTCTCATGAATAAATAAATAAAATCTAAAAAAAACGAAATATACAAGATGAACTTTGAGAATCTTGGAGTGGCAGAAAGTAAGGGAGCTCTCAAACAAACAAAAATATGAAAAAGGCATGTCAGGGGAGGGGTGGAGGCAGAGGCAGCAGTGGGGCGGCCTTTGCTGTAGAGGAGGTGGGACCCGGTGGGAGCATCACCCACAGCGGTTGCCATGGAGACGGCTGCAGTGAGTGGATTTCGAGTGGATTCTAGAGTTTGATGGGACAGAAACTCGTCATGGGTTGCATGGAGGTCAAGGGAAAGAGAGGCATCAACTGAGTCAACAAAAGTTTGCAACCTTTGGTTTCGACCAAACCGAATGGTCTACAATGGTCTACAAACATCGAGCGCTGATGTAGTTTGTAGAAATTATAGCCAGGTTTCTTTTTTTTTTGTAAATTTATTTTTTTATTGGTGTTCAATTTGCCAACATATAGCATATCACCCAGTGCTCATCCCATCAAGTGCCCCCCTCAGTTGCCATCACCCAGTCACCCCCACCCCCCGCCCACCTCCCTTTCCACCACCCTTAGTTCGTTTCCCAGAGTTAAGAGTCTTTCATGTTCTGTCTCCCTTTCTGATATTTCCCACTCATTTTTTCTCCTTTCCCCTTTATCCCTTTTCACTATTTTTTATATTCCCCAAATGAATGAGACCATATAATGTGTGTCCTTCTCCGATTGACTTACTTCACTGAGCATAATACCCTCCAGTTCCATCCACGTGAAGCAAAGGTGGGTATTTGTCATTTCTAATGGCTGAGGAATATTCCATTGTATACATAGACCACAGCTTCTTGATCCATTCATCTTTCGATGGACACCGAGGCTCCTTCCACAGTTGGGCTATTGTGGACATTGTTGTATAGCCAGGTTTCATGTATAGTTTATACCGTCTCTGACTCACACCCACACACACACACACACACTCACACACACACTTAATGCCACCTGAGACTGCACCCTGCCCTGTGCCCAGCACGTCTGCATTCACGGTGACTGGGATAAACCTACCCTGGCAGAGCCCGAACCAAGGAGGAGGGGCTGGAGGAGAGGCACTGGGGCCACGTTTGGAGAGTGGTTGTGTTCACTCCTGGCGGAGGTTCCTGGCTGTCCCACTGATTCATACGGGAGCAGTAATGTCACTCTCTCCTGGACAGGAGCCTTCCTTCTGAGATCAGGAAGGAAAAGGACAGTTGTCACTTGTCTTTCATCTTCCAGGGGAAGTGCTCCCTTCCTGGGACCTCGGAGGACAGACTGAGTGTGGCCCCCAGTGCATGGTGGCCAGCACTGCAAGTCGGCCTCTGGCTGGCTCCATTTGGGGGCTCCACTTGGAGGCAGAACTTTCCCGGCTGAGCTTTACCACCTTCACCACTGAGGTCTCCCACCCCATTCCTCCGTGAGGAGGGCCTAACTGCACCTGAGGTGCTGACACCCAAGCTGAGGACCAATGCCGACTCCTAACCACCAAGTGGGTCCTGTGGAGAGTGGTTCTGGAGATGCCTCAACCTTCAGTGAAATCAATGACCAAGCCAAAGAATACCTCTTTGGGAATCTCAGGGTTCCTGAGTTTCACTGAGAGTAAGAGAAGATAGAAAGAAATACGTAGAAGTAGAGTATCCGGAACTGGAAGGAAGTATGTGGAGCAGCGTTGAAGACAGTTCTTGTATAAGCAACTACCCATATGTTGGTGACCCGACCAAGATGGCACACTTCCTCCTGTGGGGCACCTTAGCTTGACCATGTGACCTTTTGTGAGTGAGTGACATCTATTCTCATTCAAGAACCAACTGTCAGATTGGTACCTTTCCAAGTATGAGTCCTAAATTCCATTTTGATGCTGGAGAGACTTCACTGAGGCAATTCTAGGACAGATATGTGGTTGTTCATGTGCTGGAAGAGACTTTCCCACTGTGATCACTGGAAGCTCCTCATCTTTTGTAGAATTAGGTCAGGATTATGTCCAGGTTTCTGTCCTCTCTCTACTCAGAGCACCCATGACCTCAGCAAGGTGAGAGTCCTTTCCCTGGCTCTGTTAAATGCCCCAAGCCCTAGTACAAGGGGCGTCTACAGAAGGGTCGTTCTGATAAACAACAGACTCTGGCAGACACCATCACCTGAGCAAAGAGGGGGAGACGCCAAGATATCCAAGGTCCCTCCCTCCAGCAGAAGCTCACATCCATGTGTGGAGAGAGAGAGGCCTTTGCTCCCATCACGTGTGGAGAATGCGGCACTGGCTCTAAGTCAGTAATGGCCTCCTGGGTTGATTCATGGTGTCTGTAGTCAAGCCATCAACAGCTGGTCATGATTGTTTGGAAGAGTTCTGTCCGGATATAGTTCTTGGAACTGAGTACTCCAGAAGTCAGCAGAGTCTGATCACAGGAGGAGCTGGAATGAAGAAATCACAGGCCCCAAGAGTGTTCTCCCAAGCCATCACTAAGTTCTGGATCTTTCTCTTTGAAAGTGAGGACCCATGAAAGGAGCAAGGCCATCTATGGCTGACATAAGGGGGCAGAAGGAGCTGCCATTTCCTTTCCTTCTGTTACTGACTTTACCTCATCTCAAGCCCGGTCTCCTTCACTCCTTACCCTTAAGCCTTACCTTTGCCTTAACTTACCCATACTGTTGTCTCTAAACTATAGACTACACAGAGGTTCAATTTCTAATCCTGCATATGTTTGAAAGTGTTCATAATAAGCCTTGAAGAAGGTCTTTAATCTTTGTGTCACTGTTTTTTGTGTCTAGTGTGAAGGAGGGTTCCAGTTGCATTTGGTTTTCTATATGGACAGTCCGTTGTTTCAATGTATTTTACAAAAATTAAAAATTGATTAAAAGACTATTCTCCTGCTCTGTGGTTGCAACTTTTCCATAAATTAGGAGTATGCATGTGTGTATGTGTGTTTTCCAGGACTCATGATTCAGTTTCATTGGTCTCCTTGTTGGTCCCTGCACCCAAAGGACAAACTTTGTTATTGGAGCTTTCTTGTACTTCTTACTGGCTGGCAGAGTAATTGCTCTTGTCTTCTAGTTTCTCAAGAATATCTGGACTCTGACCATTTACTTGTATGCCCTTACCTTGTGGAATCATCCATGGTATCATGTACACACATATTTACATATGAAGCCCTCTCCTGTTTTTAAATATGGGGTTGCAGTTCATCTGTACTTTCTTTTTTTTGTGAGAACCATAATGTTCACAGTACCACATCCTTACATCCGTGAGTGTATTCTGCTTTGTATATATATAGAGAGATTTATGAATATATCTAAGCAACATTTTTATATTTTCAAATATTTTTTCTGTAAAGCTCTTAATTTTTCTAGTAAGATATACTCTAAGATACTTGATATTTTGGTATTATAGATTACAAGTTATATTTTTTCTACTTTTCATTTTCACACATTTGTTGCTGGCGGAAAGCAAAGTTTATTTTTTTTGGTACACTGATATTACACTTAGCAAACTTATATACATATTTGTGGGTTGAATAACTTAGCTTTCTTTTTTTTTTCATTTTGGATTTTCCTCATACCCAGTCTAATCATCTGTTTATCATGAAAACTTTATTTCTTACTTTTTGATCCCTTTCCCTTTTGTTACTTCTGTTTTGCATCACTGCACTGCTGCTCCCTCCATTACAGTATTGAATAGAAATGGTGATAGCAGGGAACCCTAGTTTCATTGTCAAGTTCAAAGTAAAAGCTTTCAACTTTCCCTCAAAAGGTATGTTTGCTATAGGTTTTTCATAATACACTTTGTCTAGTCTGCTCACATATTTTTAAGTTTTTAAAAGTTCATTTTAGAATAGTTTTAGATTTACAGGGAAATTACAATAGTGGAGAAATTTCACATATGTCCCAATCTCAGTTCCTCATACTATTGATATCTTGCATGAGTGTGATACATTGGTTACAAATGATGAACCAATATCAATACATAATTATTTACAAAAGTCTATATTTAGATTTTCATGTGTTTCACTGCATTTCTTTTTTTAAGATTTTATTTATTTATTCATGAGAGACAGGGGGGGGGGCAGAGACACAGGCAGAGGGAGAAGCAGGCTCCATGCAGGGAGCCCGATGCAGGACTCGATTCCGGGACTCCAGGATCATGCCCTGGGCTGAAGGCAGGTGCTAAACTGCTGAGCCACTCAGGGATCCCCTCACTACATTTCTTTTTTCTGTTCATCATCCCTTCCAAGACACCCTATTACTTTGACCATATCTCTTTCAACTCCTCTTGGCATTGCCAGTTTCTGAGAGTTTCCTTCTTTTTGATAACCTTGACAGTTTTTAGGAATAGGGATCAGGTGTTTTGTAGAATGTCCCACAATTAGGATTTATCTGATTAGACAAGGATTGCAGTTTTGGGGAGGAAGATGAAAAAGGTGAAGGACCATTCTTGTCACATCATATCCATGGTGCACACTATCAACATGATTTATCACTCATGATGTTAGTTTGATGAGGGAGTATTTGTCAGGCTTTTCCATAGCAAATTAATCCCTTTTGACCTGTGTCACACTGTAATCTTTGGAAGAATAGAGGAGCCCCATGATGTGACAGTCATCAAGATTAGGACTCTGAAGGATGACTGCAGAAAACCCCACCCCACATAGAGGAGTCCCCATACAATCCAGCTCCCCATACCTTCAGCCACGGTAATGTATAGGGCTTCTAGTGGGGGGATTAAAGAGAGATGAGAGACTTGTTCAGAGGGGCCTGGCTTGAGGTAAGAAAAGTGAGGGCCCCAGGCCCTGCTAGGAGTCACCAACAAGACTCTGTGCAAGGGCTGAGTGGACTTCCTACCTCAGAAAGAGGAGGACCCACAGACACCTGTTCATGCTGTCAGCCCTGAAAGGCCCTGGGCAGGGTTGATAAGCAGAAGCTCCTGACTCCTTTGCTTCCTCTTTGGGAGTCTCAGGAAAATGGCAACTTTGGCCTGAGGGAGATATCTTCAGGCCAGCAGAGAGAGAAGGTTCAGACCCTGTCTGGAGTAAACATAAAAACCTTGAGGACAACTCAGGGTATTTACCAACCTAGAACACAGAGGGGCATACAGAATCCACATTTGTCTTTACTGTTAACTCTAGGATGCTTGGGTAGAGGTAACTAGCTGTAGTGTATCTTGGCTTCCATCTTGGTTTCTGACCTTCATCTTAGGAGTATGAGAGAAGGACAGCTTCATTTTGGGAGTGGGGGGGAGTGCTGAGTCAGGTCAGCAAAGGTATGAATTCTGAAGAATGGGTGAAAGGACCTCTCAGCACTTAGGGGGTAACACAGTCCTTTTTTTCTCCTGCAGTCAGTCTTGGAGGCCCTAGGGACAGTCCCTGAATACATTTCCTGTCTTCCACTCTGGGAGTCTGAGAGATGTGAGGCATTCTTTGAATGGTGCCTCATCAGATTAAGTAGAGTAGGAATTAAGTAGAGTAAGAATTAAGTAGAGGAGTTGCAGTTGCACATAGATGGCTATGTGAAGACCTAAAGCAAAGACAAAGGAAATCTTTCACCTCACAGAAACTTGCTCTAGGGTCATCTCTGAGAAGACTTGTGCATGGATTTCAGGCAGAAGATACCTCTTTCATAATTCTAACACTGATTTCTTGTGAAATTAGAGACAGAGAAGGCCTGGATCCCCTCTATATGGGTTAGAACATCCCTAAATCCTCCCTTATAGTCCTCACCTTGACAAAGGAGATGAGTGCCTTGGCCTGAAAGACACATCCTCACCTCAGCAGAGGGAGGAATACAGATCTTGTCAAGAGGAAATATGGTGACCTTGAGGATATGTAATGGGACTTCCCATTGCAAATAGGGGGGCCCACAGAAACCTTGCTCTGCACCTGCTGTCAGCCATATTTGGACCCATGGTGGCCAGATGTGGTGTTCTCTCACTTCTATCAGTGGTGAGTAGTATCTTAGAGAGCTAAGGCCTTGGCTGAGAGGCCACATTGAAGTCAGCAGAAAGTGGCATGGCTGAAGCCTTGCCTGATTCAAATATTAGTATCTTGAGGGAGGACAGAGGGTACTCTGCAGTAACAAAGGAAGGCCTCACACAATCTAGTCCTGCCTCCCAATGCTAGCTCTAGGACATGGTGGCCATGAGCAGAATCATCTGATTTTCCCTAGGGCACCCAGGGGAGGTGAAGACCTTGGTCTGAGATGGCAAAATCAGGTCAGTAGAGGGAGGAGGCCCAAGCTCAAGCAGGAGTCAAGGTATGGAGTCGAGTAAGGACTAATGGAACCCACCACCCAGGAGTGGTGGGCCTCAGCCTCACCTTGTCCATGCTGACAGCTCTCAGAGGCCCTGAGGCAAGGTGTTGAGTATGTGGTAGACCCTCACTGCTGCCTGATTGTCTCAAGGAAGTGAGTATCTTGGTCTGAGGGGGCCACACTCCAGTAAGCAGGGAAAAGGGAACCAGGCAGTGCCAGAACTCAAGGTAAGGACTCTTGAGAGAGCACTCAGGGGAACTTTCAACACAGAGGGCTGCTGGGCCCAAGATGGAAATCTTGGCCTGAGAGCCTCGATCATCTCTTTCTGTGAAAGAGAGTGCTCAGGCTCAGATGGGACAAATATACACCTGCCATCCTAGAACACAGTGAGACTCATAGAATCCAGTCCTAACATGCTCTTAGCCTGGGAAGTTGAGGCAGGCTTAGCCATGTGTGATGGTGATGAGTTTTCTACTCTTTCATCCGAGTGGGAGGGGGTTGTCAGAGAAGTGAGGATCTTATTCTGAAGGGGCCTGGCTCAGTACATACGATAAAAGAATCCCAGGTCCAAGCTGATGACTAAGGGGAAGATTTAAGGGACCTCCCAGCCCACACAGAGGGAGACCCAGAATTGCTCTGTCCTTTTTAGCATTGTGAGGCCCTAGGTGGGGAGGCAAGATGTGGTGTATCTGGACTTCCATCTGGGGATGCTAAGAGTGGTGAGGTTCTTTCTGAGGGGTGTAGCCTCAGGTTAGCAGAGGGAGGAGTTTCAGGCCCGAACAGGCATTAAGAAGAAGAGTCTGAGGGAGAGCAGAGGGGATCTCCCACCCTAGAGTGTATTCTCAAAAACCCATTCCTACTTTCAGTCCTAAGAGATCCTAGGCAGGGCCTTCAGGCAGATAATCCTGCTTCTTTACATCCTCTTTGGGGTCTCAGGGAAATAGAGATCTTGACTTGAGGGCACCTCCCATCGTAGATCACAGGAGGCTCTGCTTGCCATCTGTATCCTGAGGTGTCCCCTCGATCCCTTTTACAGGGGCTCTAGGAACTGGGTGATAAAGGCCTTGTTCTAAAGTATGGATCCTGGGGGGCGGGGCAAATGGCAGAAGAGTAGGGTCCCCAAGTCACCTGTTCCCACCAACTTACCTAGATAACTTTCAAATCATTCTGAAAACCTACGAATTCGGCCTGAGATTTAAAGTGAGAACAGCTGGAACACGACAGAGAGAAGAGTTTGTGCTTCTAACAAGGTAGGAAGGCGGACAAAAAAATAAAAAAGAATCCAGTGGGGGAGGGGCCCCTGAGGAGCCTGGCTAAGGGGGGGCAGCGGGGCCTGGGGACAGGGGAGCCCTGGCCCGGGAGAAGCGGGAACTTTAACTCCGACCCAGATTCTTCCTGGAGGGAAAGGCGCTTGCAGGGAAACTGGGCAGAACCGCAAGAGGGGCGGTGGAGCCCCCAGGTTCCTGGGGTCACTAACAGGAGGGGCGCCCCGGGAAGAGCACCCACCCTGCGGGCCAAGTGCGGTAAAGGGCTGGAGCGCACCTGTCGGGGCCCTGGGAGCAGCTCAGGCAGCGGCTCCGCCCGGAGGGGTCCTAGAAGGTGATCCTGTTGGTTCTGAGTGAATTAAGTTCTGTATGTTAGAAGATGCTCAGCCCCATATTTATATAAACCAGCAATACTTGTGGAGGGCCCCACCATTGACCAGGAGGACTAAATTCTCCCACACTACAACTCCCTCACCACCACCATCTCCCAGTCCCCCACCTTTTTTTTCTTCTCCCTTTTTTCTCCTTTCTTCTTTATTTTCTTTCTTTTTTTCCTCTCTTCTTCTTTAGGATTCCTAGCCTTTTATTTTTAACTACTTTGTTTTAAAATTTGTTTTACACTTCACTGGTCCTTTTGTTTTATTTCGTTCTGATCTTTCTTTTCAATTTCTGGTCTCTGACCTTGGCAGAATTATCTAGGGTGAAATTTACTTAGGTCCTGGCTGATAATCTTGATGCAACCCGCTCATACAGCCACTCTGCACTGAGCAAAATGACTAGAAAGAACTCACCACAAAAGAAAGAATCAAAAACAGTATTCTCTGCCACAGTTACAGAAGTTGGATTACAATTCGATGTCAGAAAGCCAATTCAGAAGCACTATTATAAAGCTACTGGTGGCTCTAGAAAAAAGCATAAAGCATTCAAGAGACTTCATGACTGCAGAATTTAGATCTAATCAGGCTGAAATTAAAAATCAATTAAATGAGATGCAATCCAAACTGGAGGTCCTAACGATGAGGGTTAATGAGGTAGAAGAAAGAGTGAGTGACATAGAAGACAAGTTGATGGCAAGGAAGGAAGCTGAGGAAAAAAGGGAAAACAAGACCATGACGAAAGGTTAAGGGAAATAAATGACAGCCTCAGAAGGAAACATCTGTGTTTAATTGGGGTTCCCGAGGGCGTTGAAAGGGACAGGGGACCAGAAAGCATATTTGAACAAATCACAGCTGAGAACATCCCTAATTTGGGGAGGGAAACAGGCATTCAGATCCAGGAGATAGAAAGATCCCCCACAAAATCAATAAAAACTGTTCAACACCTAGACATTTAATAGTGAAACTTGCAAATTCCAAAGAAAAAGAGAAAATCCTTAAAGCAGCAAGAGACCAGAGATCTTTAACTTATACAGGGAGAAATATTAATTAACAGCAACCCTCTCCACAGAGACCTGGGCTGGCAGGATTAATTCAGGGTCCTAAATGAGAAGAACATGCAGCCAAGAATACTTTATCCAGCAAGGCTTTCATTCAGAATAGAAGGAGAGATAAAGATCTTCCAAGGTAGGCAGAAATGGAAAGAATATGTGACCACCAAACCAGCTCTGCAAGAAATATTAAGGGGGGCCCTGTAAAATAAAGAGGACCCCCAAAGAAATAATGCACAAAAACAGGGACTGAATAGGTATTACGATGACACTAAATTCATATCTTTCAATAGTAACTCTGAACATGAATGGACTAAATTAACTCATTAAAAGACGCAGGGTTTCAGACTGGATAAAAAAGCAAGACCTATCTATTTTCTGTCTACAAGAGACTCATTTTAGACCTAAGGACACCTACAGCCTTAACATGAAAGGTTGGAGAACCATTTACCATTCAAATGGTCCTCAAAAGAAAGAAAGGGTAGCAATCCTCATATCAGATAAATTAAAGTTTATCCCAAGACTGTAGTAAGAGATGAAGAGGGACACTATATCATACTTAAAGGACCTATCCAACAAGAGGACCTAGCAATCATGACTATTTATGCCCCTAATGTGGGAGCTGCCAAGTATATCAATGAATTAATAACCAAAGTTAAGACATACGTGAATAGTAATACACTAATACCGGGAGACTTCAACATGGCACTTTCTGCAAATGACAGATCTAAGCACAACATCTCCAAAGAAACAAGAGCTTTAAATGATACACTGGACCAGATGGATTTCACAGATACTTACAGAACTTTACATCAAAACGCAACTGAATACACATTCTTCTCAAGTGCACATGGAACTTTCACTAGAATAGACCACATACTGGGTCACAAATAGGTCTCAACCGATACCAAAAGTTGGGACTGTCCCCTGCATATTTTCAGACCATCATGCTTTGAAACTTGAACTCAATCACAAGAAGAGATTTGGAAGAAACTCAAACACATGTAGGTTAAAGAGCATCCTGCTAAAAGATGAATGGGTCAACCAGTAAATTAGAGAAGAATTAAAAAGATTCATGGAAACTAATAAAAATGAAGATATAACCATTCAAAATCTTTGGGATACAGCAAAAGCAGTCCTGAGAGGGAAATACATTGCAATACAAGCATCTCTAAAAAAATTAGGAACAACTCAAATATACAAGCTAACCTTGCACCTAAAAGAACTGGAGAAAGAACAGGAAATAAAACCTACACCAAGCAGAAGAGAGTTAGTAAGATTCAAGCAGAACTCAATGAAATAGAGAACAGAACTGTAGAACAGATCAACAAAACCAGGAGTTAGTTCTTTGAATTAATAAGATAGATAAACCATTCACCAGCCTAATTAAAAACGAAAGAGAAAAGACTCTAATTAATAAAATCACGAATGAAAAATGAGAGATCACAACCAATATGAAGGAAATACAAACGATTTTAAAAACATATTATGAGCAGCTATATGCCAATAAATTAGGCAATCTAGGAGAAATGGACGCATTTCTGGGAAACCACAAACTACAAAACTGTAACAGGAAGAAATAGAACACCTGAACAGGCCAATGACCAGGGAAGAAATTGAAGCAGTCACTAAAAACCTCCCAAGATACAAAAGTCCAGGGCCAGATGGCTTCCCAGGGGAATTCTATCAAACGCTTAAAAAAGAAACAATACCTATTCTACTAAAGCTGTTCCAAAGATAGAAAGGAATGGAATACTTCCAAACTTGTTCTATGAGGCCAGCATCCCCTTAATTCCAAAACCAGACAAAGACCCCACCAAAAAGGAGAATTATAGACCAATAATCCTGATGAATACAGATGCAAAAATTCTCTACAAGATACTAGCCCATACGATCCAACAGTACATTAAGAAGATTATTCACCATGACCAAGTGGGATTTATCCCCAGGAGGCAAGGTTAGTTCAACACTCGTAAAGCAATCAATGTGATACATCATATCAACAAGAGAAAAAATAAGAACCACATGATCCTCTCAATAGATGCAGAGAAAGCATTTGACAAAATACAGCATCCATTCCTGATCAAAACTCTTCAGAGTGTAGGGATAGAAGGAACATTCCTCGACATCTTAAAAGCCATCTATGAAAAGCCGACAGCAAACGTCATTCTCAATGGGGAAGCACTGGGAGCCTTTCCCCTAAGATCAGGAACATGACAGGGATGTCCACTCTCACCACTGCTATTCAACATAGTACTGGAAGTCCTAGCCTCAGCAATCAGACAACAAAAAGAAATAAAAGGCATTCAAATTGGCAAAGAAGAAGTCAAACTCTCCCTCTTTGCAGATGACATAATACTGTACCTAGAAAACCCAAAAGACTCCACCCCAAGATTGCTAGAACTCATACAGCAATTTGGCAGTGTGGCAGGATACAAAATCAATGCCCAGAAATCAGTGGCATTTCTATACACTCACAATGAGCCTGAAGAAAGAGAAATTAGGGAGTCAATCCCATCTACTATTTCACCCAAAAGCATAAGATACCTAGGAAATAACCTAACCAAAGAGTAAAGGATCTATACCCTAAACACTATAGAACACTTCTGAAAGGAATTGAAGAAGACAAAGAGATGGAAAAATATTCCATGCTCATGGATTGGCAGAATTAATATTGTGAAAATGTCCATGTTACCCAGGGCAATTTACACATTTAATGCAATCCCTATCAAAATACCATGGACTTTCTTCAGAGAGTTGGAACACATCATCTTAAGATTTGTGTGGAATCAGAAAAGACCCCGAATAGCCAGGGGAATATTGAAAAAGAAACCAGAGCTGGGGGCATCACCATGCCGGATTTCAGGTTGTACTACAAAGCTGTGATCATCAAGACAGTGTGGTACTGGCACAAAACAGACACATAGATCAGTGGAACAGAATAGAAAGCCCAGAAATGGGCCCTCAACTCTATGGTCAACTAATATTCGACAAAGCAGGAAAGACTATCCACTGGAAAAAGGACAGTCTCTTCAATAAATGTTGCTGGGAAAATTGGGCAGCCACGTGCAGAAGAATGAAACTAGACCATTCTCTTAGACCAGACATAAAGATAAACTCAAAATGGATGAAAGATCTACATGTGAGACAAAAATCCATCAAAATCCTTGAGGAGAACACAGGCGACACCCTTTTTGAACTTGGCCACAGCAACTTCTTGCAAGATACATCTATGAAGGCAAGAGAAACAAAAGCAAAAATGAATTATTGAGACTTCATCAAGATGAAAAGCTTCTGCACAGCAAAAGAAACAGTCAACACAACTCAAAACAACCTACAGAATGGGAGAAGATATTTGCAAATGACGTATCAGATAAAGGGCTAGTTTCCAAAATCTATAAAGAACTTCTTAAACTCAACACCAAAGAAACAAACAATCCAATCATGAAATGGGCAAAAGACATGAACAGAAATCTCACAGAGGAAGACATAGACATGGCCAACACGCACATGAGAGAATGCTCTGCATCACTTGCCATCTGGGAAACACAAATCCAAACCACAATGAGATACCAGCTCACCCCAGTGAGAATGGGGAAAATTAACAAGACAGGAAACAAGAAATGTTGGAGAGGATGCGGAGAAGGAGGAACCCTCTTGCACTGTTGGTGGGAATGTGAACTGGTGCAGCCACTCTGGAAACCTGTGTGGCAGTTCCTCAAAGACTTAAAAATAGATCTGCCCTACGACCCAGCAATTGCACTGCTGGGAATTTACCCCAAAGATACAGATGCAATGAAACGCTGGGACACATGCACCCCGATGTTTATAGCAGCAAAGTCCACAATAGCCAAGTTGTGGAAGGAACCTCGGTGTCCATTGAAAGATGAGTGGATAATGAAGACATGGTCTAGATATACAATGGAATATTCCTCAGCCTTTAGAACTGACAAATACCCACCATTTGCTTCGACGTGGATGGAACTGGAGGGTATTATGCTGAGTGAAATAAGTCAATCGGAGAAGGACAAATATTATATGGTCTCATTCATTTGGGGAATATAAAGAATAGTGAAAGGGAATAAAGGGGAAAGGAGAGAAAATGAGTGGGAAAAAGCAGAGAGAATAACAGCACATGAGAGACTCCTAAACTCTGGTAAACATACAAGGAGTAGTGGAAGGGGAGGTCGGTTGTGGGATGGGGTGACTGGGTGACGGGTACTGAGGGGGGCATTTGATGGGATGAGCACTGGGTGTTATGCTGTATGTTCGCAAATTGAACTCCAATAAAAAATATACAAAAAAATAAAAAAAATAAAAAATAAGAAAAAAATAAAGCATGGATCCTCAGGTCACCAGAACAGAAGGGGCCCATGCAGTTCCAGGATTCAAGGTGTAGACTGGATGTCTACAAAGGGATCTACCCGTACCAGAACAGAGGGGAGCCCACAGTGCCTGACACCATCTGCCTACAGTCAACTCAAGAATCCTAGGCTTCCTAGGTTGGTTACAATCTGGGGAGATTTATCACAACCTCTGATAGGATCTTAAGGGACAAAGTGACCCAAAGTCCAGAAGGTCTTTGGGGCCCTAGAGCACCCCCTAAAGAGGAAACCTGTAAGTCAGCCTTTGGCCAGAGTTGCCAAAGATGTATTGCTCTGCTGAGGCTGCTGACCCTCTCCCTCTCTCCTCCAGACCTGTGATACCCCATCTCCCACCATCCTGCTCACACTTCTACTTGCTGCTGCCAAGAAGAGTCATCATGCCTTGCTCTTCAAAGCATCTACATCTCACATTTGAGCCAGACATTCAGGCCCAGAGTGAGATACAGGACCTGGAAGTATCACATGTTCTCATAGCTGAGGTGAAGGAAGAGACTTCCTCTATGTCCTTTTGCTCTTTTAACTTCTCCTACCCCTCCACTGCCTCCTCCCTGTGTTCCTCTCCTGTGATCCCAGTCTCCCTAGAAGAGGAGAAGGAAGAGAAGCCTGCTGCAACACTGAGTCCTCTCCAGAGTCCTCAGAGCTCCTGCTCCTTATCCACATCATGGAGCACATCAGAAGGAGTCTCAGACAGCTCAGGAGAAGAAGATACAAGTTCACTGAAGACATCAATAGACATTGCATCTTTGCCCAGAGACCCACTAAATGAGAAGGTGGCTGATTTGGTGCATTTCATGATCCTCAAGCATCAATTGAAGGAGCCCATCACAAAGGTAGAAGTGCTGAAGGTTGTCATCAAAAGGTACAAGAAACAATTCCCTGTGATCTTCAAGAAAGCTTCTAAGTTTTTGGAGGTGATCTCTGGCATTGATGCGAAGGAGGTGGACCCCACCACCCACTTCTATGTCCTTGTCAACTCATTGGAGCTCACCCATGAGGAGATGCTTAGCAACAACCAGAGCATGCCTAAAAACGGTCTCCTGATAATCATCCTGGGTGTGATCTTCATGGAGGACAATTGTGCCCTTGAGGAAGACATCTGGTATTTTCTGAATGTAATGGGAGTGTATGCTGGGAGGGAGCATTTCCTTTATGGGGAGCCCAGGAAGCTCATCACCAGAGATTGGGTGCAGGAGAATTACCTGGAGTATCGGCAGACGCCTAACAGGGATCCTCCATGCTATGAATTCCTGTGGGGTCCCAGGGCTCATGCTGACACCAGTAAGATGAAAGTGCTGGAATTTTTGGCCAAGGTCAAAGGGACTAACTCCACTTCCGTCTCATGCTGGTATGAGGGGGCTTTAAGAGATGAGGAAGTGAGGGCTCAAACCAGAATTGGCTCCATGGATAATACTACTGCATGTTCCTTGCATAGAATCATTCCCCAGATTCTCAGGCCTGACTGAAGAGTGAGCCCAAATATTCACTCTGTATTTGAAGAGGGCAGTCCTGCTTCTGATTTAGAGGAGAGTCAGGGTCAGGCTGGGCAGAACACAGTGTACAACTTTGTGTACCTATTCTGTATGGGTAACTTGGAAGATTTCTTTTTTTTTCTTTTCTTTTGGTATTTTTCAAATGTCTCTTTTTAAAGAAAAGTTTAATTCCCTAAAGACTCTAAGTTCTGAATGACATTGCTAATGCATTTATTGCTGTTTTTCAGGTTTAAGAATAACAGTTTCAATATTTTGCAAAAATTTGGGAAATTTCCCAGCTTTTGAGGGATCTGGTACAAAATAACATTGGAATAGAAATTTCTTTTGAAATGTGAAAGAGCTGAGCAGGAAAGCATAGGGTTCAATAAACAGAGGGAGAATGTAAAGGATAGCTTATCCTTGGGTTTGCTTAGACCTTTCAGTCCACCATCCTGGAAAATTAGAAAGATATACTTGGATTTGCTTGGTCTAGTCAAGAAAGTAGATGAAATCTTTTTTTTTTTTTAAAGATTTGTTATTTATTTATTCAGAGAGAGAGAGAGAGGCAGAGACACAGGCAGAGGGATAAGCAGGCTCCATGCAGGAAGCCTGACATGGGACTTGATCCCGGGTCTCCAGGATCACACCCCAGGCTGCAGGCGGCGCTAATCCGCTGAGCCACCTGGGCTGCCCAGATGAAATATTAATAGATGAAAGCCCCTGCTCACTGACGCTTTCATTCACTAAACATCTCTTTAGCCTCCTCTTTGGAAGGCTCTGTTTTACTAGTGGGGATCCTAGGGTCAGCAGGACAGACCTCTACCCAAAGAACAGGAGAGGCTAGGAGCAGCTATCATATCAGGGAGATGGTGAGATGTCCTCTAAGAGCTACAGAAGAAGAAAAAAAGAGTGAGGAGATGAGCCTCCAGATGGGAGTAATCAAGCAAAAAGGCCCTGAGCCAAGGCACTTTGGGGCTCTGAGAAACTAATTCCTTCTGTCGAAGTTGGTTAGGAATCTGGGTGTTGAGTGCGGAGTGAAGGCTGTACAGGACAAGTTACATGAATAGGTTTGGGAGATCTCAGAATCCTCATTACGGGCTGGAAGTCTCAGAGAGGTCTGAGCAAACGGGTCAACTGGAGGAGTGGCCCTGCCGCAAGCCAGACACCAGCCCCTACCTTAGGGTCACCTGAGTTCTGTCAGGAAGAGCACAGCTGCTCCCTGCATCATTTGGCTGAGCAACAGTCTTGAGTCCTCCTGAGTACGAGGGTCCGGTGCACCCTTGCCAGGGTCCCGGGGCTGAGAGCTGCCTTGGTGCCTGCTGGAGGCTGGGATGTGCCTCCCTGTGCACAGTGGGCCCCTCTGTAGAGGCGGGGCTATGTGAGTGAGTGGAGGTGGTGACGGACGTCTGGGTTGAGACAGACCAGAAACACTAGAGAGCAGGGGAAGGGAGTGTGCAGCTGCAAGGAGGGATGGGGTTGGAGGGGTAGTGCCCTGGGACTAGGCACCTCAGAAACTCTGCAGTGTAAAGGGCTGGGTGTGGGAATGCCTGGAAATAGGTCCAGGTGTCGTCCCTGGCTCAGGCTGCCCCCCACAGATCGTGAGCTGTTGGCACCCTAGAGGGCAGATGTCCTATGGCTATGACTGCTGGTCTATGTTGCCACCAGATAGAGGATTGGCCCAAGGTGCAGACATCTGCAGGGGGGATGGAAAGCCACGGAGATGGCCCTCTTCCTTGTTGAGCTTGATGGATTTATGTAGAGTTCAAAGTAAGAAGTATCATGTATCATGATATTGAGAGAATCCCCAAGTCCAAGACAATACTTGGGCCTGGGTATGACAAGTCCATAATGACAAACTCAGCAATAGTTTCCTAGGGAAATTCTTTTTTTTTTATTTTTTATAAATTTATTTTTTATTGGTGTTCAATTTGCCGACATATAGAATAACACCCAGTGCTCATCCCGTCAAGTGCCTCCCTCAGTGCCCACCACCCAGTCACCCCCACCCCCCGCCCACCTCCCCTTCCACCACCCCTAGTTCGTTTCCCAGAGTTAGGAGTCTCTCATGTTCTGTCTCTCCTAGGGAAATTCTGAAGCCATTTGTAGCATTTTCAATTTCTTCCATGGAGTTCAAAGGCCCAGGTAGGGCTCACATTCCACATTTTGAATCAACACATGTGATCCTTCATTCATTCACCTATTCATTCACTCAATCAATCATTCCCTCAGTCATCCTTTCAGTCAGGAAGCATTTATCTGAACATACGCTGGGGAGGAACACCAAGGATATAAACCAAAGGAAAATGATAACACACGTAATTCAAGCTGTGGATGTGAGAAAATGAGCAGGAGACAGATTCTAGAAAACATTAGGAAATTAGCAACTGTGAAATGATAGGATAATCTATAATGATTTCGAGGTCTTCTATCTGCTGACGAGCCAGAACTCATTCCTCCCAGATGAAATTGAGGATAAGGAAGGGAGAGTCGGTGGCAATTTGAATTACGGTAGACACGAAGAAGGGTGTGGCGGGTGATATCAGTGCGGGCCGCGTAGATGGTGGAGTTGAGTGGGATGTCCAGGTGAATAGGTCCGGTGAGCAGTAGGAGCCATGGCTCTGACTCTCAGGAGAGGATACTAGGCTAGAGACTAGACTAAGCTGCATCAGTAGAGTGTTGTATAGATAGAGATCTACACGTTGCAGAAGGTCATCCCTTTCCTGTGAACACACTAGGTGGCCACAATAAAAAAAAAAAAGGTACAATACATCTAGGTACTACTTTAAAGGGGAAAAGTACTCATATAGTATTAAATAAGAAGAAAAAGTTTTCCAGTATCTTCTTAAATTTACATATGTATATACAGCTGCCCATGTCCGTGCCTGTGTATTTGTGGCTCATATCATATATACAGTGTTCATGACATTTCAATCTCACATCTACTATCTCAGATAATTTTTTTAAAGATTTCATTTATTTATGAGAGAGAGAAAGAGAGAGAGAGAGGCAGAGACACAGGCAGAGGGAGAAGCAGGCTCCATGCAGGGAGCCCGACATGGGACTCGATCCCGGGTCTCTGGGATCAAGCCCTGGGCCGAAGGTGGCGCTAAACCGCTGAGCCACCCGGGCTGCCCATCTCAGATACTTTTTTGAAGCTCTGCTCCCGGCATCCTTTGTTCAGGTCTCAGCTTATACACCTACTCCTCTAATCCAGTGTGTCCATTTTAGGAAGCTGGCAGCTGTGCAGTAACAAGTTTGTCATGGCAGCAGAGCAAGACTAGAGGCCAACTTGGGCCAGAGAATTTGGAGGCCAGTTATCCACGACACTTACTGTATCTAACTGGTGGACATTGTCAACATTTTAGAAGTGAGACCTCTTTCATTCCAACGGAAGCCTTCAAGAGGAATCTGATCTACGAACATGAGGAAGGCAAAATAGTCTGATCACATGAGAACTGTTAAGCCCCGAGTCCCTACCAACTCAGCAAGCTTCCTTTCCTCCACCTGCCAGGTGGTGGGTTCTCACACTCAACCACAGAACTCTAGGCTTTCCCTGAGCACAGCGGATGGAAGACCCTTCCTCAGACATAGATTTCATCATGTTCCTACACAGGCATCTATCTGTATGGACCCTAATATACCCAATGCACCAAATCCCCGTTTTGCTGCCTTGTTTTCTGGCATGCCAAGAGCTTGATCATTTGACACGTTCTTGTCATTTTTTGCACATTCTGAAAGCTCTTCCATGATATATCCCTTTCTCTAAATATAGTTCCCTATACTTTTAGCTATGTCTACACCATTGCTTCTCAACAACATTTTTAAATTTTAATCTCTCCGAACAATAGCAGATATTTTAGCTTCTCTGATCTTTTCAAAGAACCGGTTTTGTTTCTGTTAACAGCCGTTGTTTTTCTAGATTCAATTTCATTGATTTCTGCTCTTATCTATATTATTCCCATTCTTCTGCATTACTTGGGTTGAATTTATTTTTCTTTTTATACTTTAGGTAAAATATTAGAATAGTGACTTGGGTCCTTTTTATGCCTAATAAAAGTATTTAATGACAAATTTACCTTTAAGCATAGCATTAGCTAAATCCCTTAAATTCCAATGTGTCCTGTTTTCATTTTCATTTAGTTGGAAATTTCCTAACTTCCCTCAATAATTTCTTTCAAGTAGGGTTGGTAAAAATGTGTTGCTTAGTTTCCAAAAATTTGACTTTTTACATACCTTTTTAGTTCTATTCTTTGCTTTAATTCCATTACGGATAGGGAAATATATAATTTTCATTTTTTTTTAATTTGTCAAGTGTTGTTTTATGAACTGTGTGAATGTTCTGAGTGCACCTGAAAAGAATGTACATTTTGCTGTTGGAGTGTTTTATAAATACCAAGTAAATCAACGTGGTTGGTATTCTTTTTCAGGCCTCATTTTCTAATTATTTGATTATTTATACAGAGAGGAATGATGAGGCCTCCAGATATAATTGTAGCTTCAACTATTTCTCATATCCTGTTCTCTTGTTTTTGTTTTTGCTTTGTTTTGTTTTTTTTTTTTTTTTTAGCTAATGTGTTTTGAAGCTCTTTTAGGTTTGTACATATTAAGGGCTGCTATGTCATCTTGATAATTTGACTCTTTCAACATGTAATATCTGTTATTCATTCTTGGCAACTTCCTGTCTTATGAAGTTAGTTTTTTTCTGATGTTATTACAATTACCTAGCTATCTTCTTATCCATTTTTATTCTATTTTTAAAAATAGCAAATAATAATACTTTTTTTGGTGTACAGTGCCATGATTTTTACCCCTGTCTAGATTTGTGTAGCCACCACCATAACCAGGATACTGAATGGCTCCATAACTGCCCCCACAAAAAACCACAGCACCCTTCCCACATGCTCTTCCCACACCTAACCCTGACAACCACTCATCTATTCTCTACATCCATATATTTCATAGAGTGTCATATAATTGAAGTAATAGAGCATATAACTTACTGATTCCAGCTTTGCTCACTCTGTAAACAGTCTTTGAGATTTTTCCGAATCGCTCCATGTGTCAATAGGCTATCTCTTTTGCTGCTTAGTGGTATTCCATCACATGGATGCACCTCAGTTCATTAATTCATTCACCTCTGTGAGGACTTTGGATTGTTTTCAGTTTTTGTCATATAAGAATAGAGCTATTGTAGACAATCATGTATAGATGTTTGTGTGAACATATGTTTTTATTTCTCTCAAGGATGGGATTGTTGAGTCCAATGATAAGCGTATATGTATATAAGAAATTAGAGTCCTTCCGCACAGTGACTGTTCAACTTTACATTCACTGGCGTGATGCATGAGAGTTCAAATTGTTCTATATCCTTGCTGGTGCTTAGTAATGTCAATGTTATTTTTTAAATCTAGTTTTAAAAATCTTTTTTTTTATTTTTTTTTAATTTTTATTTATTTATGATAGTCACAGAGAGAGAGAGAGAGAGTAAAAATCTATTCTCAAAAGTTGCATCTTACTGTGCTTTTAATTTGCTTTTCTCTAATGGAGAATATTGTAGAAAAAAAATTTTATGGATTTATTTAACATGCATACATTAATTTAGTGAGGTATATTCTGTCCATTTAAAAAGTGTTCTTCCTAATTTTCTTTTTCAATTTTGAGATCCCTTTTTCATTTCTGGATAAAGATCCTAAGTTGTTTTGCAAACAATGTTTTCCAGTCTGTAGCTTGACTTTGTCTGCTCTTAAGCATCTCTTTCTCAGAGAAATAGATTTTTTAAATATTAGTGATGTTCAATTTATTATTTTTCTTTTTTTTTATTTATTTTTATTTATTTTTTTATTATTTTTTTTATTATTTTTCTTTTTGAATCATTTTGTGGTGTCATTTTTTTAGGGCTCTTTGCCTAATTCTAGCTCATTAAATTTTCTTGTATCTTTTTGTATTTGAGATTAATACTTTTTCAATTTGGCATTTTTTTCTCTGATCCTGGCAAGTCATCAAAGGGAGGACATTAAGGAAGGACTGAGGGACCTCCAACCTCAGATGAAGGAGCCCCAGTCCTACCTGACCCAGAGAAACCCTGGACATGGTCCCTAAATGTGGTGTTTCCTGACCACATCAATGGAGTCTGAGGGAAGCCCAGGATCATCTGAGGGGGCCTGACTCAGGACAGGAGAGGGAGGAATCCCAGATCCTCCTGGGTTTCCAAGTAGTGCTTCTGAAGAAGATGGAAGGGATCTCCCACTATAGATACAGGGAACCTCAGTCCCACCTAGCCCCTGATGTCAGCCTCCAAAAGCCCAAGGCAGGGTCTCCAGATGTGTTATTTCCAAACTTCCATCTCAGGAGCTTGAAGGGTTGGGTGTGAGGTTTCCTCTGGGTAGAGCTTCAGATCATCAGATAAGAGTTATCACCAGGCCACAGGCTTCAAGTTAGGGCTTCTGAGGAAGAACTGAGAGGATAATTCACTGCTGGTAGAGGGGGCCCCAGCCTCACTCTGCCTTTGCTGTCTTCCCTCAGAAGCCCCGAGCAGTTTCCCTGGTGTGGCGTATCTGGACTTCCATCATGGAAGGTTGAGGGAGATGAGGCTTTTTCTGAGGGGTACAACCTTGGTTTGATAGAGGGAAGAATCCTAGACTTTCCTATGAATCAAGGTGAGGACCCAAAGGGAGGACATAGGGGGCCTCTCATAACACATAGATGGAATCTCACAGAAATCCACCCCTATTATTATCGTGAGACGCCTGGTGCATGGACATCAGGTAAAGACAACTCTCTGCATCTCCTTGACTTTTTTTCTGGCATCTCAGGAGATGGTGGCCTTGATCTGAGGGACTATCCTCAGGTCAGAAGATGGATAGGGCATGCAGACCCTGTCAGGAGTAAATATGATGATCTTGAGGAGAACTGAGGAACTCTACCACCCTAGTACACACAGGACCTCACAGAATCCAGGCTTACTCTGTTGTCAGCTCTGGGAAATATTTTTTAATGTTGAGGAAGTCCAATATATCATTTTTTCTCACTTGAATCATAAATTTAATTTGCATTTCTGTAATGGCTAATGATGTGGAGAAATTTTTCATGTGCTTATTTAACATCCATCCATACAACAACTTTACTGAAGTATGGGTTGATGCATGCTGCCCATTTAAAAATTAAGTTGTTTGTTTTCTAATTTTTCAATTTTGAGGATTCTTTTTGTATTCTAGATACAGGTCTTTTGTTGGATATTTGATTTGCAAATATTTTTTTTCCATTATGCAGCTTTGGTACATATTTGTGAACATGCTGAAGATGTCATTAGGGAACTGCAAATTAGAACAACATGGAGCTACCACTACTCACCTATTCAAATGGCCAAAGTCCAGAATACTGAAAATACCAAATACTGATGAGGATGTAAAGCAAAAAGAACTCTAATTGCTGGTGGGAAGGCAAATTAGTACAGCTATTTTGGAAGATAATTTAGCAATTCTTACAAAACTAAGCATAATCAAGAATTGGTTTGTGATGTTACAATAATTAAAAATAGACCAAGTGTAACTTCACCAATGAGAAGAGAATCTTTAAACTAAACAATAGCTTGAATACATAAATGTCCATTATCCATATATTGTATGTTAATTTGGGAGCAAAAAAGAAAATGAGTATAAGGCTTATTTTAAAGGTTGTGTGGAAATAAGATTTCACTTAAGTTTTATGGCTCCCAAGTCACTCCTCAGAATATTAAGAATGCTGTTGCTTATCTGACTTTCATATGATATAGGAAAAACAGCTGGTGATTTACATGGGTTTTTGTAAACCAATAAAGTCATAACAAAACCTCAAAGCCCCTGGCAGCCATTCTCATGAGCAACACCTCTCTGAATAAGCAAAACATACATCACACGAGGCCTATAGGTGTATTTTGGGTGAATATAATATTCAGAAAAAGTAAAGAACTTCCTGAATTTCAGCACTGAGGATTCAAGAAAGGCAAGAACTGAGGTTTTCAATAAACTGCATGTTCAGCAAAAATAAACTTGATAAAAAGATGTATTGCCATTTCTGCAGCAGAAATAACTAATAGGGTTGAGACTGCACAGAAATGCAATGTTCATCTTACATTAAACATTTTTCAAATGAAAATATATACAAATCAGTTTTGTGCAGTTTAAAACTATGATTAAATGTATAATTTTGATGCTTAATTGAACTTTTTATTGGATTTTTCACAATAATTCTGTCCAATGTATATGTGTAATTAACTTATTGAAATCTTCTTTCCAAAATAAATTTATATATTTTATAAAGATTGTTCATTCTGTTAACAGTGTACTGCACATAGTGATAATCAAATGACATTTAGTTAGGTTTTTTAAATGGAAGTTTCAGAAGAGTTGAATCTTCTAGTACTTTCATTTAAAAATGTGTACCTTTAGTTCTGTTTCTGATAATGGCAGAGTAGTTTGTTTCAGAAAAATCCTCCCACAAAAAAAAAAAAAAAAAAAAATCCTCCCACAGATACTTATAAACTGAGTACCAATTTTTAAAAATATAACTATTTGAAGGCACAGGAGTAAGACTGAAATCTGATAGAAACTAGAGGGGATTCAATCTTTGAAAAAAGTAGAGTGTACTGGGTGAGATTCGTGATTATAAGACTTTTTCCCTAAGGCACTCCTCGGTTTTCATAAAAGAGGGATGTAAGCATTCAGCAGAAAATCACCTTTCTATTGACTTAAAGTGTCAAAAAGGGAGCCTGTAATTGCCAGAGTTGTTAGAAATCGAGGAGGGATATCCCAGAAAGGAGCAAGGCAAAGTGAGATTTGCCCCAAAATATGTGTATGAATTTTCTTCAAGTGTTCGGTGGAATCACGAACTGCGTTTGTATAGGGAAAAGTCCAAAGAGCAAAGGGCCAATGAAAAACTAGTTGGAAGGCTGAAAAACACAAGCAGAGATTTCAGTGGTTTCTTGGTGCAGGGGTAACAGAGTTCTGACTTCAAGTTGTAAAAGGTAAAAATGGCTTGGTAAAACCTTTGATTTTCACCAACCGACCCTAAGAAAGTGTAAAAATAAAATTTCAAGGTGAAGGTGATCAGTCAGGAATCAAATTGCCTGAAAGAACAAATTTCAAGAATCTTCAAAAGAAGACAACAGAATTCAGTGTCTCTATTGTGTAAGCCACAATGCCAAGTATATAATAAAAATTAATAGGCACAGAGCAAAGCATAAATATGTGACCCGTGATGATGTTGCAGATTTTGTAATTAGTGCACACATTGTTTTGAGGTGTAGATAAAATGTTCACACAGATAGGCCATATAGGAATCCTTAAAATAAGTATCAAAAATTCCAAACGGTAGAATTCTTAAAGAGTATGCTCTCTAACCAAAGTATAATCATATTGAAAAAAAAAAGAAATCATGAAAAATTAGAGAAAATATTTGAACTGCATGAAAATAAAAAATACAGCTATGCCAATGGGAGGGAGTGGGGGCATCTGCAGGTAAAGGAATTTGTACAGAGAATTTCTACATTTAAATTCTTAAATTACAACAGAAGAAAGTTCACAAATCAATAATCTATATTCTTATCTCAAGAAACTAGAAAAACAGGCAAAATAAACCCAAAATAAATGGAAGGAAGGAAAAAATAAAGAGCAGAAATCAATGAAATAGAATACAAACAATGAAGAAAATTAACAAAAATAAACAGTAGGTTCCTTGAAAATTTTAACACACTTGATGTAACTGGGAAGACAGTAAGAGAGATAGAGGTAGAGATAGAGATAGAGATGACAGAGAGAGAGAGAGACTGCATATGAATGAGCAAACAAATGCCAATATCAGAAATGAAAGCAGGATATCATTACAGATCCTGCACATGTTAAAAATACAGGAAACATGAAAACTGCATCAATAAATTTGACACATTAGATAACATTGAAAATTACTTGGAAAAGATAACTTACAATTGCTTCAAAAATAGAAAAAATAAAATAACCTGTATTTATTGAGGAAATGAAGTTTATTACCAAAACCCTTCACCTCCTCATCACACACAAAAAAGCCTGGGGCCAAATAACTTAACTGGTGATTTTTATTAAACACTTAATGAAGAAGAGATAATATTATATCACATGGTCTTTCAGAAAATTGAACAGAGAACAATTCCCAATTAATTTTGTAAAGCAAGTATAAACTTATGTCAAAAGTTAACAAATATTTTACATGAAAAAAACTACTAACTAATATTTCTGAAAAAATGTAGAGTCATAAAACCTTAAGAAAATATTAGCAAATCAAAGCTGGCAATATATAAAAAGGATAAAACATCATAATCAAGTGGGAATGCAAGAATGCCAGGTTGGTTTAAAATTCAAAAATCTTTTAATATAACTCACCACATTAATTGAAAAATGGATAAAATCATCTCAATAAATGCATTGAAATATTTGACACATGCCATTATACATTTATCTTTTAAAAAATACTCTCAGGAAACGGACTAAAGGCTCCAATCAAGAGACATGGGTATCAAAAGGGATAAGAAAACAAAACTCTTTTATATGCTGCCTATAAGAGACTTGTTTTAGACCTAAAGACACCTGCAGATTAAAAGTGAAGGGATGAAAAAACATTTATCATGCAAATCAATGTCAAAAGAAAGCTAGAGTAGCAATACTTATATCCGACAAACTAGACTTTAAAACAAACAGTGTAACAAGAGATAAAGAAGGGTACTGTATCATAATAAAGGGGAAAATCCAACAGGGAGATCTAACAATTGTAAATATTTATGTACCCAACATGGGAGCACCCAAATATATAAAACAATTAATGACAAACATAAAGGAACACACTGATAATAATACAACAATAGGGATCCCTGGGTGGCGCAGCGGTTTGGTGCCTGCCTTTGGCCCAGGGCGTGGTCCTGGGGACCCGGGATCGGGTCCCGCGTCGGGCTCCCGGTGCATGGAGCCTGCTTCTCCCTCTGCCTGTGTCTCTGCCTCTCTCTCTCTCTCTCTCTCTGTGTGACTATCATAAAAATTAAAATAAAATAATAAAATAAAATAAAATAAATACAACAATAGTAGGGGACTTTAACACCTTACGTACAGTAATGGACAGATCATCTAAGCAGAAAATCAATAAGGAAACAATGATTTTGAATGACACACTGGACCATATGGACTTAACAGATATATTCAGAATATTTCATCCTAAAGTAGCAGAATACACATTTTTTTTTCAAGTGTACATGGCACATTCTCCAGAATAGATCACATATTAGGTCACAAATCAGGACTGAACAAATACAATCATGCCATGCATCTTTTGTCACCACAGGGCTATGAAACTAGAAGTCAACCACAAGAAAAAAAGCACATAGTGGTTAAACAACATGCTACAAAACAATGGAGGGGTCAATCAGGAAATCAAAGAAGAAATTTAAAAAATACTAGAAACAAATGAAAATGGAAACACAACAGTCTGAAGCCTTTAGGATGCAGCAAAAGTGGTCCTAAGAGGAATATATATAGCTACAGAGGCCTACCTCAGGAAACAAGAAAAATCTCAAATAAATAGCTTAACTTTACACCTAAAAGAGCCAGAAAAAGAACAACAGATGAACCCTAAAGCCAGCAGAAGAAAAGAAATAATAAGATTAAAGCAGAAATAAATGATATAGAAACTAAAAAACCCCAATAGAATGGACCAATGAAATTAGGAGCTAGTTCTTTGAAAATAATTAATAAAATTGATAAATCTCTAGCTGGATTTGTCAAAAGAAAAGAGAAAGGACTCAAATCTATAAAATCACAAAGAAGAGAGGAGAAATAGCAACCAAAACCACAGAAATACAAGCAATTATAGAGAATATTACAAAAAATTATATGGCAACAAAGTGGACAACCTGGAAGAAATGCATAAAATCCTAGAAACAAATGAACTACCAAAACTGAAACAGGAAGAAATAGGAAACTTGAACAGACCAATAACCAGCAAGGAAATTGATTCAGTAATAATTTTTTTAAAATCCCAAAAAACAGAAGTCCAAGTTCAGATGGCTGCACAGAGGAATTCTACCAAACATTTGAAGAAGAGTTAGCACCTATTCTTCTTAAACTATTCCAAAATAAAAGAAAAGAAAGGAAAACTTCCAAACTCATTCTATGAGGCCAGTATTACCCTGGTACCAAAACCAAAGACTCCACTGAAAAAGAGAACTACTAGCCAGTATCCCTGATGAACATGGATGCAAAAATTCTCAATAAAATACTAGTAAACCGAATCTAACAATACATTTAAAGAATAGTGAAAGGGATTATAGGGGAAAGGACAGAAAATGAGTGGGAAATATCAGAGAGGGAGACAACATGAGAGACTAACTCTGGGAAATGAACAAGGGGTAGTGGAAGGGGATGTGGGCGGGGGGTTGGGGTGACTGGGTGATGGGCACTGAGGTGGGCACTTGACAGGATGAGCACTGGGTGTTATACTATATGTTGGCAAATCAAACTCCAATAAAATATATACAAGAAAACCCCACAGAATCATTCACCACAATTAAGTGGGATTTATTCTTGGGCTGCAAGGCTGATTTGATGAACCAACATGATGCACTACATTAATAAAGGAACTGTTTGATCATTTCAATAGATGCAGAAAAAGCATTTGACAAAGCATAACATCCATTCATGATAAAAACCCTCAACAAATCAGTTTTGAAGGAATATATCTGAACATTGTAAAAGCCATTTATGAAAAGCCCACAGGTAATATCATCATAAATGAAGAACAACAGAGAGCTTTCCCTCTACTGTCAGGAATAAGACAAGGATGCTCACTCTCACCACTGTTTTTAACATAGTACTGGAAGTCCTAGCCATAAAAATCAGATAACAAAAAGAAAACAATGGTATACAAATCAGCAAGGAAAAAGTAAAACTCACTATTTGCAGATGACAGGAAACTATATACGGAAAACCTGAAAGACTCCACCAAAAAGTTGTTAGAACTGATAAGCAAATTCAGTAAAGTTGCAGAATCTAAAATCAAAGTATAAAAATATGTTGCATTTCTATATATAAATAATGAAGCAGTAGAAAGAGAAATTAAGAAATCAATCCCATTTACAGTTGCACCAAAACAATAGGATACCAAGGAATACACTTAACCAAAGAGGTGAAAGACTTGTAGTCTGAAAACTTTAATACCCTGATGAAAGAAATTGAAGACGACACAAAGAAATGGAACGACATTCCATTCTCAAGGATTGGAAGAACAAATACAATACTGTAAAAATGTCTATAGTATCCAAAGCAATCTACACATTTAAAGCAATGCTTATTAGAATGTCAACAGTACTTTTCACAGAGATAGAAAAAAGAATCTGAAAATTTGTATGGAACTACAAAAGATTTAAATAGCCAAAGAAGCTTGGGGGAAAATCAGCAAGGCTGGAGCATCACAATTCTGGAATTCAAGTTGTATTATAAAGCTGTAGTGTTCGAAACAGTATGGTACTGGCACAAAAATAGACACATAGATCAATAGAACAGAATAGAAAATCAAGAAATGAATCACAGCTAGATGGTCAAATTAATCTTTGACAAAGCAGGAAAGGATATCCAAAGGGAAAAAGAATGCCTCTTTAACAAATGGTATTGGAAAAACAGGACAGTAACATGCAAAAAAAAAAAACAAAACAAAACAAAACTGAACCACTTTCTTACACCAAACATAAAAATAAATCCATAATGGATTAAAGACTTAAATGTGAGACCTGAAACTATAAAAATCCTTCAGGAGAACATAGGCAGTAACCTCTTTGACATCAGCTATAGCAACTTCTTTCTAGATATGTCTTCTGAGGCAAGGGAAATGAAAGCAAAACTAGACTATTGGGTCCAGATGTCCATTGACAGATGAATGGATATATACACACATATATATATATACATATATATAGGAATATTACTCAGCTATCAAAAAGAATGAAATCTTATAATTTATAATGACATGAATGGAACTAGAGGATATTATGCTGAGCAAAATAAATCAGTCAGAGAAAGACAAATATCATATGATTTCACTCATATGTGGAATTTAAGAAACAAAACAGACAAACATAGGGGAAGGGAAGGAAAAATAAAATAAAATGAAGACAGAGAGGGAGGCAAATCATGAGACTCAACTCTAGGAAACAAACTGAGGGTTGCTGGAGGGTGGGGTGGATAAGGGGATGAGGGAACTGGGTGATGGGCATTAAAGAGGGCATGTGATATAATGAGTACTGGATGCTATATGCAACTGATGAATCACTAAATTCTACCTCTAAAACTAATAGTACATTATGTTAACTAAATTGAATTTAAATAAAAAAAATAAAAATAGACTATTGGGACTACATCAAAATAAAAAGCTTCTGCATATTGAAAGAAACAATCAACAAAACTAAAAGGCAACCTATAGAATGGGAGAAGATATTTGCAAATGGCACATTTGATAAAGGTTAGTGTCAAAAATACATAGAGAACTCATACAACTCAACAGTCAAAAAACAAATAATCCAATTAAAAAATGGGCTGAAGACAGGAATCGATATTTTTTCCAAAAAAGACATTCAGATGGCCAACGGATACATGAAAAGATACTCAATATTACTGATTATCACAGAATGTGAATCAAAACTACAGTAAGATATCACCTCACACCTGTTAAAATCAACAACAGAAGAAATAATAGATGTTGGTGGGGATGTGGAGAAAAATGAACCCTCTTACACTGTTGGCAGGAAGGCAAACTGGTGCAGCCACTGTGGAAAACAGTGTGGAGTTTCCTCAAAAAGTTAAAAAATGGAACTACTCTATGATCCAGCAATTGCACTCTTTGGTGTTTACCAAAAGAATACAAAAATACTAATTCGAAGGCATACATGAACCCTTATGTTTATAGCAGCATTACCTACAATAGCCAAATTATGGAAACAGCCTAAGTGTTCATTGCTAAATAAATGGATAAAGAAGAGGTAGTATATACATACAGTGGATGATTACTCAACAAAAAAAAAAAGAAAAAAATTGCCATTTGCAATGACATGGATGGAGCTAGAAAGTATTATGCTAAGTGAAATAAGTTAGAGAAATACAAATACCCTATAATTTAACTCATATATGGAATATCAGAAACAAAACAAATGTACATAGTGGGGAGAGAAGAGGAAAACCAAGAAACAGACTTTTAACTATTGAGAACAAACTGATGGTTACAAGAGGGGAGGTGGGTAGGGGATGGGTTAAATAAGTGATGAGTATTAAGGAGTGCACTTGTGATGAACACTGGGTGTTGTATGGCATTGTTTAATCACCATATTACACCCCTGAAACTAATATTACGCTGTATGTTAACTGGGATTTGAGTAAAAACTAAAAAAAAAAAACCAAAAACCAAAAACCAAAAAACAAAAAAAACTCTCAAATGAATAGGAATAAAGGTATATTTCCTCAGTTTGAAAAATGGGCATCTATTTAAAAACCCACAGCTAACATAGTCAACTATGTCAACTTTGCCTCTCAGTTCAGAAAGGAGGAAATGTGCATACTTTCACTTTTATTCAATAACCAATGGTTCAAAGGAGAAATAACAAGAGCAATTAGAAAATAATTTGAGATGAAAGAAAATAAAACACAACATACCAAAACTTATCAGATATAGCAAAAACCATGATCAATGAAAAAATTTATGGCTGCAAATATGTATATTTAGAAAGAAGAAAGATCTAAGAAGTAACCAAACTGTACATCTTTTTTAAAAAAGATTAATTTAGGGATCCCTGGGTGGCTCAGCAGTTTAGTGCCTGCCTTTGGCCCAGGGCGCTATCCTGGAGTCCTGGGATTGAGTCCCGCGTCCGGCTCCCAGCATGGAGCCTGCTTCTCCCTCCTCCTGTGTCTCTGCCTCTCTCTCTCTCTGTGTCTATCATAAATAAAAAATTAGTAAATCTTTTTTTTAAAAAAGATTAATTTATTTTTAAAGAAAGAGGGAAAGAGGGAGAGCATGCATGAATGGGTGAAGGGACAGAGGAGAGGGAGAGAGAGAGAGAAACCTGAGCAGACTCCATGTGAGTGCAGACCCAAAGTAGGGTTCGATCTCACAACCTTGAGATCATGACTTGAGCTGAAACTGATAGTCTGATAGCTTAACTGACTAAGCCATCCAGGTGTCCCTCAAACTATTCATCTTAAGGAACTAAAAAAAGGCAAGCTAATCCCAAAAGTAGTAAAAGGAAGGAAACAATAAAGATTAGCCTGGATATAAGTGAAATAGAGAATAGAAAAACAAAGAGAATCAGCAAAACCAAAAACTGGTATTTGAAAAGAATAGCAGGATCTATGAGACTTTAACTAGACTGACCAGGAAAAATATATAGAGTGGTGTCAATAAAATCAGAATTAAAAGTGAGGAACTCACTATGTAGTTTACAGAAATAAAAGGAGTTGTAAGAAGATACTATGAATAGTTGTGCATCAACTTATTAAATAACTTAGATGAGATGGAAAAATTCCTAGAACCACATGAACTACTAAAACTAACCAAGAACAAAAAGGAAAATCTGAACAACTTTAAAACAGAAGAGTTGAAATTAGGCATCTAAACCTCTCAAAAAAGATAAGCTCAGGATCATATGGTTTCAATGATGATTTCCACCAAATACTTAAGGAAGAATTAACACAAATCTTAAAGCTGTTACAAAACACAGAATAGGACTGAACTATCACGCCAACATTGGAATTTCAAGGAATGTCATATAGCCAAAATAATCTTGAGAAAGAAGAGCAAAGGTGGAGGACACATAATTTCCTATTTCAAAACTGACTACAATACTACAATAATCAAAAGAGTGTGATACTGGCATAAGGTTAGGGATATAAATCAATGGACTAGAGTTAAAAGTCCAAAAATAAATTCATAGAGCTTTGGCCAGTTAATTTTTGTCAAGGAGGAAATAACTGTCTCTTCAAGAAATGGTGCTGGGAAAACTGTATATATCTAAATACAAGTAGAGCCTTGCCTCATACCATATAAAAATAATTTGAAATGGAACAAAGATGTAAATATAAGAAGTAAAACTCTAAGACCCTTAGAAGAAAACAGGAGTATATCTTCATGACTTTGGATTGGCAATGGACTTTTAGGTATGACACCAAAATCATGAACAACAACAAGAATCAAATAGATAAATTGGACTTCAACAAAATTAAAAACTTCTGCATCAAGTGACCAAAGAACCATGATATGGGCAAAAATATTTGCAAAGTACACATTAGATAAAGTTCTAGTGTCCAGAATATATAATGAGCTCTTACAACTTAGCAATAAAAGACAAACTCAAAAAGTGGGCAAAGGATTTAAATAGACATTTTGCCAAGAATGTATATAAATGGCCAATAAGCACATGAAAAGATGCTCAACACCATCAGTCATTAGGGAAATGCAAATCAAAACTACAATGAGACACCACTTCACAATGGACAATAACAAGTGTTAGCAATGATGCGTAGTAATTAGAAGTTTCATATAATGTTGGTGCGAATATAAAACGGTGCACCTGCTTTGGAAAACAGTCTAGCTTGTGCTCAAAAGATTGAACACAGCATTGCCATATAACCTAGCAATTCTCCTAGGTATATACCCAAGAGAATTAAAACCTCTCCACACTAAAACTTGGACACAAATGGTCACAGTGTCATTATTCATAATAGTCAAACCATGGGAACAACTCACATGTTCATGAACTGATGAATACATTAAATGTGATATACACTTACAATGAAATATTTTTCAGTCATAAAAAGGAATGAAGCACTAATACATCCTACAACACGGATGAACTTTGAAAATTTTTCACTAACTAAGCAAAGAAACACAAAAGACACATATCGTATGATTCAGTTTATATGGATTATCCAGAACGGGCAAAGCCATAGAGACTGAAAATAGATTACTCGTTGCCAAGGTAGGATGGAGGGCAGGGGGCATGGAAATGGTGATTGACAGATAATGTTTGAACATTTCTTTTTTTAGAGTGTTGAGAATGTTAAAAAATTAATCGTGGTAATGATTGTATAATCCAATGAATATACTAGATACTATTGAACTGTATTCATTAACTGGTTCAGCGAATGTAATGGCCTATAAAATATATCTCAATAAAGCCGTAAAATATTCAGAATCTCTTAAAATTAATGCAGAATTAATTACAATTATGAAAAAAAGAAATAAGAAAGCTTGTTAGCCATGTATGTATATAAACTTTGTAATTAAAAAATCTTCCTACAATAGATTTATCAGAAGAATTTGTTGGTGAATTGTATGAAACATTTAAGGAACAATTAATATCACTCGTATATAAACTTACTTCAAAAGCAGAAGAGGAGGGAATACTTCCCAAATTATTATATAATGATAACTCTAATAAAAAAGGGCAGAAAAATGAAATCATAAGAACAACAAATACAACAACAGCAACAAACTACAGATCAAGATTTCATCAATATAGGTGTAAAATAGTTAACAAGATATTATGAAATCATTTATTAACATATAAAAAGTATGGCATAGCATGAACAATTAAGGTTTATCCAATACGAACAAGGTGGGTTTAACTTTTGAAAATCGATGAATATGATCCTTTTCATTAAGGAAATAAAGGAAAAAAAAGAAAAACGGAGCAAAACCATATATCATCTTTGTACTATCAGAAAATCTATTTGACAAAACTCAATACCCATGTATGATTTTTAAAAACACATATTTACACTGCACTAACTAGAAACAGATGAGAGCTACTTCAATTAGCAAAAGAGCATATATGAGCAACTTACAGCTAATACAATCAATGGTGATTCATACATTCCTCCTAAAATCAAGAACAAGGTTGTTACGGGCACTCTCATCACTTCTATTTCTTTTTTTGTTAAGTTTTTAATTTTAATTCCAGGATAGTTAACACTCAATATTATATTAGTTTCAGGTGTACAATATAGTGACTCAGTAATTCTGTACATTACTCAGTGCTCATCATGGTAAGTGTACTCTTTAATTCCCGTCACCTATTTCATCCACCCCCCCCACCCAACTCCCCTCTAGTAACTTCTTTTTTTTAAATTTTTATTAAATTGAAAATCTCATTCTAAAATTTATACTGAAATTAGGAGCACTTAATGTATTTAAAATATATTTTAAAGAAAAATAAAGTGGAAGGAGCTACACTAATGAAATAGGTCTTACTCTAAATCTACAATAAACATGAAATGGCATAAATGCAACACAACTGCATAAAGAACCTAGAAATAGACCTAATACATATGTGGCCAATTGATTTTTGGCAGAGGCACCAAAGCAATTTGGTATGGAAAGGTAAGTATTTTTAGCAAAATGGCTCTGAAATAACAGTATATCTGTATTAAAAAAAATGAACCTGACCCAATCTCTTACCACACTCGAAAATTAATTCTAGATGCCTCATACATCTAAATGCAAAAGCTGAAATTATAAAAGTTTTAGAACAAAGATAGAAGAATACATTTATTATCCAGGGTTGACAAAGACTTATTAGATAGAATAAGAAAATCAATAAACATGGGAAAAAAAGATTAGTCTTTTCAAACTCAAAAACTCCTTTTCATCAAAAAATAGCATTAAGAAAATGAAAGGGCAGGCTATAGACTGGAATAAAATATTCACAAGTCATGTTTGGCCAGAGACTTGTATTCAGAATATAAAAAGAAGCATAACCTCTCAAAAAGTAAAAAAAAAAAAAAAAAAAAGAATTAAAAAATAAGCAAAATACTTGAAGAGATACTCCACAAGGATATATTAATGTCTAATAAACACATGAAAAATGCCCAATATCATTAATCATTATGGAAATGCAAATTAAAACAGGTGGACACTAATATTTACTCAGTAAAATTGCATGAATTCAAAAGATAGCAGCACCAAATGCTGACAGGAATGGAGATCAATTGAAATTCTTTCACATTTTTAGTAGGAATGTAAAAACACTTTGGGGAAAATTTTGGCATTTTTCAAATAAAGTTAAGGCTACACCTGTCCATCAACCCAACAATTTTACTCTATCCAGGAGAAGTTAAAATGTTCACGAAAAATTTTCATAAAAATAATAAAGTTTATAAGTTTTATTGGCAATATCCAAAAAACTAGAAACAAATGTGTATCAACAGGAAGTGGATTAAAAATTATAATACATTCATACAACAGGCTAATACTTAGCAATAAGGAGGAATGGACTACTCTTTCAATCAACAGGATGGATGAACATCACATTCATAATCCTAATTGTGGGAAGTTAAATACAAAACCATTATGTAATATAAATGAGTCTCTACAAAACTTTAGAACATGCATTATTTGTCTGAAGTGAAAAGTTTCAGAACATGGTTTCTCTTGGGTTTGGAAGGATAGACTAGAAAAGAACATGAGACAATTTTGAGAAGACAGACATTTTATATATGTTGAGAGAGGCATGTATTACATAGGTGTATCCATTTGAAACAAATTTTCAGTTAAATTTTATAAATTTCAATACATGTAATTTTCCCATAGAAAAATTACTGTGAAGGTGCTAGGGTGGCTTATTCGGTTAAATGTCCAACTCTTGATTTTGGCTCAAGTCATGATCTCAGGTTTGTGAGATGGAGCCTGGAGTCAAGCTCTGTGCTGGGAGTGGAGCCTGCTTAGAATTCTCTTTCTCCCTATCTCTCTGATCCTCTTCCTCCTCCTCCTCCTCCTCCTCCTCCTCCTCCTCCTTCTTCTCTCTCTCTCTCTCTCTCAAAATCTCAAAAAAAAAAAAAGAAAGAAAACGAAAAATTACTGTAAAAAATAAGCAAGTAAGGGGTGTGGTGTCCATGGGGTTACAGATAAAACAACAAAGGTAGTATGTAGATAATTATTGAAACTGGGTGGTAGGTTTATGGAGTTATTTTTTCATGACAGCTTATTCTGTATACTTTGTAGAAGTTTGAAAATTTACCAAAAAAAAAGAAAATTTACATAATTAATACTTTTAAAGATTTGTTAACCAGTAGCATTCTTTTCAAGTGCAAATGAACATTCACCAAAACATACTATATCTTGTATCACAAAAGAAGGTAAAAGGGTTAAATTCATACAGTCTGACAAAAATGGAATAAAGCTAGAGATCAATAACAGGAAGATAATAGACAAAATACCAAACAATTTGAAAATAACACATTTCTAGATAACATATGAGAAAGTCTTAAGATTTTAGAAAATATTTTGTAATAAATAAAAATATAACATACTGGGCAGCCCGGTGGCGCAGCAGTTTAGCACCACCTGCAGCCCAGGGCGTGATCCCAGAGACCCTGGATGGAGTCCCACGTCAGGCTCTCTGTATGATGCCTGCTTCTCCCTCTGCCTGTGTCTCTGCCTCTCTCTCTCTCTCTGTCTCTATGAATAAATAAATAAAATCTTTAAAAAATATATAACATATCAAAATTTGTGAGGTACAGGTATGAAAAGCTTAGGAAAAAATCTAAAGCATCAAATCTTATATTAGGACAGAGAAGAAGGCTCAAGCTACCATATTAAGTTTATACCTTAAGAAACTAGAAAAAGAAGACCAAAATAATCACAAAGCAAGCAAACAAAGGAAATTATGCAGATAAAACCAGATGTGTCAATAAAATTGAACACAAAACCAAAAATAAATGAAACTAAAGCCTGGTTGTATGAAAAGATCAATCAAATTGATAAACCTCTAGGAAAAAGGATAAATATAAAAAGACATGAATTATCAATATGAAGAATAAAAATAGATATACAACTATAGACCTTGCAGACATTAATAAGATATAAGGGAATACTAGATATAACACACAAATAAATTCTATAAATTTGATAAAATAGGTAAAATCCTCAAAAACCACTAACTACCAAAACTCACTCAATTTGAAATAAACTGAATAGTTCTAGAACTACTATATAAAATCAGAGTTAAAACCGTCTCAAAAAAGAATTCTCACAGGACCAACGGTCTCATTAGGGAATTCTGGCAAACATTTAAGAAATGTATAACACCAATTCTATAGTATCTATTTCAAAAATAGAAGAGAATGCTTTCCAACTTATATGAAGTCAGTATAACTCTGACACCAAACCCAGACAAATACAGTGCAAGAAAATTGAAGTTTAGTACTGCTCACCAACTAAGATGCAAAATAGTAAAAAAAAAAAAAAAATTAACAGATCAACATGGCAATTTATATAAAGAATGAAACACCACAACAAAGGTTGCTTATTCCAAGAATGCAAAGCTGACACAACATCTGAATATCGACCAATGGATTCCATCATAATTATAGTTTAAAAAAGAAAAAAAAATATATTACAAAATTGATACAGCAAATTTATTTGACAAAATCCAACTTTCATTCATGATAAAAACATTCAACAAATGAGGAATACAGGGAGATCTTTTCAATTTGATAAAAATGTCTAAAAATTCTATAGAAAACATATAGACTGAATATTTTTCTCCTAAGATTGAGAACAAGGCAAAGGTGCTTATTCTCACACATCTTATTCAACTTCTTTTTTTTTTTAAGATTTTATTTATTTATTCATGAGAGACGCAGAGAGAGAGAGAGGCAGAGTCACAGGCAGAGGGAGAAGCAGGCTCCATGCAGGGAGCGCGATGTGGGACTCGATCCCGGGTCTCTAGGATCAGGCCCTGGGCTGAAGGCAGATGCTCAACACCGAGCTACCCAGGTGTCCCCTTATTCAACTTCTTGATGGAAATCCTACCCAGTGCAATATAATCAGGCAATAAATAAAATAAATACATATTGTGGGGAAAAATAAAATTGTCCCTATTTGCAGAACACATATTTATCTATGTAAAAAATCCCAAGGAATCCACAAAAAAAATGTCAAAATGAATAAATGTGTTTAGTAATGCCATATGACATAAAATAAAGACACAAACACAAAAACATTCTTAAATACACACACACACAGACACACTAACAGTGAACACTGGAAACTAAGTATTAAAAACAAAACTATACCAATTCATAATAGCTTTAGAAAACTAAAGTACTTAGATATAAGCTAACAAAATATGTACAGTATTTCAAAAATACTACCAAAAGCTCTTTGTAAGATATTTAAGATCTAAATAAATAAAAATATATACCATGGTCATGGATTAGAAGACTCAACATAGTACAAATATCATTTCTAAAAAAAAATTGATCTATAAAGTTACAATTCAAAAATCTCTGCCCAATGTTTTTGTATATATGGAAAAGATGATTCTAAAATTTATACTGAAATGCAAAAAAAGCCATCTAAATAATTCTGAAAGAGAATAAAGTTGGAGAAATCACTGTACTTGATTTTAAGACTTACTCTAAAGCTGCAGTAATCACATTATAGTATTGGTGTTGGTCATATAGATCAGTGAAACAAAAGAGAGTTCAGAAATGGAGCCATGCCAGCATGAACGATTGATTTCTAACAAAGATGCAAAGGTAATTTAATGGAAAAGAATAGTCTTTTTAGTAAATACTGTTGCACCAATTAGACAACTCCAGGCCAAGCAAGCAAACAAATAATAAATAAATGCAGCAACTATAAATACAATCTAAACCTCATAGTTTCTGCAAAAATTACCTCAAATTGGATCATAAATATAATGGTGAAATATAAAACTATAACAATTTTAGAGAAAAATAGGTTTTCATAACCCAGGTTTAGGAAAAACTTATTAAATATGACACCAAAAACACAATCCATAAAAGACTATGATAAAATGGACTTAACTCAAATTTTAGAATTTGTTATTTGAAAGATAGGTGAAAGAAAAGGTGAGATACAGTCTGGGAGAAAATATTTGCAAATCATATATCCAACAAAATACATTTATCTAGAATTATAAAGAAGAATTTTCAATATTAAGAACCAGAGAAGCAATAAAAACTTAAGAATTCTGCCCTAAGAAGGACTAAAAAATGTGGAGCAAGTGTATGCCTACAAGGTTGAATAAAGCCCTAGATATAACAGGATCAATGAATAGTATATCTCATCTGAAAGCAACTAGTAGAGTTGAGGTATTTGATACTTCAAATGTGAAAGCAGCAATGCAAAAACTAAAAGGAACAGGAAGAATCAAGGAAACATACCATTACCAAAAGATTAATAATAATCTTCAATTGCTGAATTCAAAAGCATAGAATTTTGCCATCTAGCTGATAAAGAATTCAGATTAACTCTTTGGGGGGAAACAACTAGCTTAAAGAAAATTCAGAGAGACACTTTAGCAAAATCAAGAAAACAATACATGGACAAAATGAGAAATTTAACAAAGGCAGCAATCATAAAAAGAACCAAACAGAAATTCTGGAGCTGAAGAATTCAGTGAATGAAATGGAAAAAAAAAATGCAATAGAGAGCATCTAAGGCAGAGTAGAACAAATGGAAGATAGAATAAGTGAGCCAAAGGATAGGTACTTTGAAATAAGCAAACAGAGGAGAAGAAAGTAAACAGAATGAAGAAAAGTAAAGAAAACTTATGTGATCTGTGGGACTCCATTAAATGTATAAATATTAGAATAATTTGAGTTCTCAAATGAGAAAAAAGGAGTAAGGGGGCAGAAGGTTTATTTAAAGAAATAATAGCTTGAGACAACTGGACATTCGGTTAAGCCTTTGGCTCAGGTCATGATCCCAGGGTCCTAGGATCAAGCCCTGCATTGGGCTCCCTGCTCAGTGGGAAGCCTGCCTTTCCCTCTTCTTCTGCCCCTTCCCACTGCTTGTGCTCTCTCTCTCTCATTTGCTCACTCATTCTCTCTCAAATAAATAAAATCTTTTTAAAAAGAAAGAAATAATGGCTTTTTAAAAATGTAATAATTTCTGAGAAATTCCCAAATTTGGAGAGATGCTTGAATACCAAAGATCATGAAGCTAATAGATTATTATCTCAATGCAAAAAGATCTTCTCCAAGACACATTATAATGAAACTGTAAAAAATAAAAGATAAAGAGAGATTCCTAAAAACAACCAGAAAAAAAAGATTGTAACTCACACAGGAACCCACATTAAGTTATCGGCATTTTGAAAAAAAAAAATACTGACCAAGAATAGTCTATCTGGCAAAGTTATCCTTCAGTTATGAAGGAGCAATACTTTCCCAAGCAAATAAAAGCTGAGGGAGTCTATCACCACTAGACCTGCCTTGCAAGAAATGCTGAAAGAAGTTCCTTAGGTTGAAATGAAAAGATGTTAATTGTGACACAAAACATACAAAAGTATAGAACACACATATAAAGGTTAAGTATGCAGTCAGATTTAGAGAACTAATTCTGTAATAGAATAGTGTGTTAACTACTTAGCTATAATATAAATGTTAAAGGAAAAGAGCATTAAACATAACTATAGGCAGTATCATTTGTTAATGAGTATGTAGTATACAAAGAGGCAAATTATGACATAAAATATGAAGATGGGAGAGTAAAAGGGTGGAAATTTGTAGGTGAATAAAGTTTAGTTACTATCAACTTAAAACGGATTATTTTACTTTATACAATGCTCTATGCAAGCCCTATGGTTAAACCAGAAAGCAAAAATCTAGAGTAGATTCACATAAGATAAAGACCAGAGAACCAGAGAATATCATCATATAAAATCATCAATTTACAATAGACAAACAGAACGGGGGAAAAACAATGGAAGTACAAAACAGACAGAAAACAAATAATTAATAAGATGGCACTAGTAAGTCCTTACATATCAATAATTACTCTATATGTAAATGCATTTAATTTACCAATCAAAAGGTTCAGAGCGGCTGAATGCATAAATAAGACCTAACTATATGCTGCCTACTGGAGACTTACTTCAGATTTAAAGATATACACAGGATCGAAGAGAAGAGATACAAAAAGTTATTTAATGTGAGCAGAAACCAAAAGAAAGCAGAAGTAGCTATACTTAAGTCAGACAAAATTGACTTTATGTGAAAACATAACAATAGACAAAGGCCATTATATAATGATAAAGGGGTCAATTCATCAGAAAGATATAATAATAATAAATATATACACGCCCAACATCAGAGCACCTAAACAAACAATAACAGCTTTGAAGGGAGAAACAGATAACAACTCACCAATAATAATAATAATAATAATGGTCCAAACCCAATTTTTCCCCTGTTGATTTTCTGTCTAGATGGTCTATCCATTGCTAAAAGTGGGGTAGTAAAGTTTCCTACTATTATTGTATTGTTTTCTTCTAATAATTGAACATTTGTACCCTTGACCTACATCATCACCTTTCCTCAACCCCTAGCACCTGGAAACTACAATTATGTAAAAATAAAAAGAATTCTCAAAACTCATTGGTAAGAAAGCAAATAACCTAATTTTTACAATGGGCATAGTCCTTAGTAGACACTTCACAAAAGAAAATATAGGAATGACAAATAAGCATAAGAAAATACTTCAGCATAATTATTCATTAGAAAAAATGTAAATTAACACTATGATGAAATATCCTTACACTCATCAACTAAAAGTCTCCTACATTATTGTTGGTAATGGAATATGGTACAACCCCTCTGAAAAACGTCTGATAGTTTATCACAATGGTAAACATACACTTACAATAATAACTCAACAATCTCATTCCTGGGTATTTATCCTGAAGAAATAAAATCTGTGTGTGCACACACACAAACTACACAAATATTTGTAACAGGGGTATTCATAATTGCCAAAACCTAGAAGCAACACAAATGTCCTTCAATACATGAATAAACAAACTATTGTACGTCCATTCCATGGTACTTCTAAGGGATAAAAAGGAGAGAATAATTGCCATAAGCAACTTGGATAAATCTCAAAGTCATTAATTTGAGTGAAATAAGCAAGTTCACAAATAGTATGTAATGTACAGTTACATTTATATAACGTTTAAAAAAAACTATAGCAACAGAGAAAAGATCAGTTGTCAATGTTTATTTTTGTGAGGAGAGAGTGACTATTAAGGGATAACATGAGTGATTCTGTGGGGGTGATGGAGCTATTCTGTATATTGATTGTGGTCATGGTTACACAAATATATACATGTGTTAAAATTCATAGGGCTGTGCAAAAAGATTTCAGTGTATCTTTACACTGAAAGAATTTAAAGAAATAAATTTCAATGTATGCTAGTTAAAAAAATACACACATACATATGCTCATACACATGTGTGTGCATGCGTGCATGCACACACACACACACACACAAATATTGCACCCTGGAGACACAGGGGATACAGCAGTGATTGTCCTGATCATATCATTGTTTATTTAATTCACCATATGGGTTCTGAAAAATCCAGATGATAATGATCTGTGAAAGTGGACTAATGCAAATTTAAGCAAATAATAGGCCCAATTACAATTGTTGTGCCATAGACGGTATTTTTACTAGATCAGATTAATAACCTCAGGACTGGGTATATAGATAGTGATGTGGAAAATATAATATTTTCCAAATCCATTAGGAAGGAGAATTTGAAACACCCCAGGGATACGTTAATTCTCTTGCTCTTTCATGTAATATAATCCATAGAAATCTAGATATATCTGGCAATTCCATAATATGTCACATTGGTTCATTATATTAGAGTACTTGAGCACAGCAAGTCAAGTGATCCTACAGCTAAAACTACCAGTCATCCAGCCTATATCATAAAGTGTAGCACAGCCAGCAACAATTCTTCCTAAGAGGAAGTAGGATTGTACATAAGCAGTGCAGAGGATACAAATAAACTGAACAAACATATGGCTAACTAACATAGTCCCTACTACTATAATGTTGTTGCCTTTCACTCAGATCATGCCTATTGTCTCATGGGAATTTCTTTATGTTGAGGTGAAAGAAAAGATTACAAATAGATAAGCCTAGTACACCGGTGCAAACTAAAGATGGAGTATTGCTGAATTGCAGTATTACTCTGGTTTGCCATGAGATACATTGGTGGTGGGAAGTCCTCACAGTGAGCAGAGCTCTGTTCATTCACTTTATGTTGAAAGAGAAGTGGCTAAATATAGGAAATGGTTGTCCATGGACTTACTGGGTCCATCAAGTGTCTTAGCTGGTTTATCAATAGCCCAGAAGGAGCAAAGTGCAAGATCAAAGATGCGGATGGACTTATGGGTGTGGATACAATGGACACAAGTGTAAAACTTTCTTTTTTGGCACATTAACATATTTTGGAGAGTATGTGTTCCATTAGAGGAATGAAACATTCAAGTGGACAGATGACCTGGCAAATTGATGACACCCAACTTCTGTCCTCAGCTACCACAGTACTGGCAGAGATGGAAGCTATATATAGTCCCAACAACATGGATCCCCTTTACCAATCCCCACCTAGTTACTACCAATGCTGAATGTCAGAAATGCTAACAGTAAAGAGAGATATTGAGCCCCTGATATGACAACAACCCTTGAGGATATGAACTGTTACTCTGAAGCAAGTTGATCACATTGAAGCACTTTCAACTTGAAAGCAAAGCAATTCTTCCTAAGATTAATATATATTCAGGGTATGAGTTTGAATTTTCTGTCCACAAAGTCTCAACTCAAATCAATATCTAAGAGCTCACAGCGTGTCTGATTTCCCAATGTGGGAAACTTCCTAGTATTGTCTTGAATCAAGGGACCCTATTTAAGGCAAAGGGTGTGTGGTAGGAGGCACACAATCTTGCGATCCACTAGTTCTTTTACGTAATGCACCATCTAAAAAGTGACAGAATAATAAGGTGGAAAATTGACTTTTAAGGATGATTCTGAAGGGAGTAACATCAGCAAGTTGGCCGACTTGGACCTCTTAGACCTCTTCTTCCCCACAGGAACACGAATTTAGACAGCCACCTACATACATGGAAATTAACATACTCCTGAGCAGCATTGGGTCAAAGAATAAGTCAAAGGGAAATTAGAAAATATCCCAAATAAATTAAGAGGAAAAGCAACATACCAAAGCTTATGGAATACAGTAAAAGCAGTATTAAAAGGGAAATGTATAGATATAAATGCTTAAATTAGAAAGAAGAAAGGGCTCAAACAACCTAAATTTACACTTCAAGGAACTAGAAAAAAAAAAAGAAAACACACACACTAAGCCCAAAGTAAGAAGTATGGAAATAATGCTTATAGCACAAGTCAATGACACAAAGAATAGAAAAATGTTAGGAAAAATAGACAAAAATTGAGTTGATTTTTTTGTAAATATAAACAAAATCAACAAAACTCTTAGGCTAGCCATGAAAGCAAGAAGATACAAATGATAAAATCAGAAATGAAAGAGGATACATTATAATTGATGCCAAAGTAATAAAAAAGTTTAGAGGAGAGACACCTAATTCTGGGAAATGAACAAGGGGTGATGGAAAGGGAGGTGGGCAGGGGGTTGGGGTGACTGGGTGAAGGGCACTGAGGGGGGCACTTGACAGGATGAACACTGGGTGTTATGCTATATGTTGGCAAATCGAACTCCAATAAAAAATATACAAAAACAAGTTTAGAAGAGACTATTGTGAATAATTATACACCAGTATATTGGAGACACCAGAAGAAATTGGTTAATTCCTTGGAACAATTTACCAAGACTGAATTAGGAAGAACTAGAAAGCCTGAGCAGACCAATAACAAATAAAGAGATTACATTAGCAAACAGAAACCTTTCAACAAAGGAGAGCTCAGGACCAGATGGCTTTACGATGAATTCTACCAAACATTTAAAGAGGATTTAATACCAAAACTCTTAAACTCTTCCAAAAAATAAGTGGGAGCACTTCCAAAAACACTTTATGGGCCAGCATCACCTTGATTCCAAAGTCAGACAAAGACATGGCAAGAAAATAAAAACACAGACCAATATCCCTGATGAATATGATGCAAGATTCCTCAACCAGGGACACCTGGATGGCTCAGCAGTTGGGTGCCTGCCTTCGGCTCAGGGCAGATCCTGGGTCTAGGGATCAAGTCCCGCATCGGGCTCCCTGCAGGGAGCCTGCTTCTCCCTCTGCCTATGTCTCTGCCTCTCTCTGTGTGTGCCTCTCATGAATAAATAATATATTTTTTAAAAAATTCCTCAACCAAATATTAATAAATTGAATCCAAACCACATTGAAAGTTTCGCCCATATGATCAAGTGGTATTGTCCCTGGATGCGACAATGTTTCTATGTATGCATATCTATCAATGTGATACACCACATTTGGAGAAAGAATAAAAATTACAAAATCATCTCAGATGCAGAAAAAGCATTTGACATAATTCAACACCCTTTTATGATAGAAACGCTCAACAAATTAGGTATCAAAGGAATTTACCTCCTTAATAAATAAAAGGCCATATGTGACAACCCCATAGCTAACATTATACTCAGTTTTGGAAAATTGAAAGCTTTTCCTCTAAGATCAGGAAGAGGGCAAGGATTTCCACTTTTACCAGTTCCATTAAACAAAGTACTAGAAGCCCCAGGCAGAGCAATTGGTAAGATAACTTATGTTTGCAGGCAGATGACATGACCCTTTATGCAGAAAATCTGATAGACTCCACCAAAAATCTTTTGAACTAGAAAAAGAATTCAGTCAAGTTGCAGGATACAAAATCAGCAAACAAAACTCAGTTGTATCTCTCTGTACGACAATAAACTATCTTAAAAGGATGTTAAGAAAAAAAACCCACTTACAATAGCATTAAAAAGAGTAAAATACCTAGGAACAAACTTGAACAAGGGGGTGAAATGAAAGACTCGTACACTGGAAAGTATAAAACACTGATAGAAGAAAATAAAGCAGACAGAAACAAATGGAAAAACCATCCATGTTCATAGATTGGAAGACGTAATTTTGTTAAGATGTCCATACTACCTCAGTCTACTGAGTCAATGTAATTGGCGTCAAAATTTCAATGGCAGTTTTTGTAGAAATAGGAAAAAAGTTCTAAATTTATATGGACCCACAAATGATCCTGAATAGTCAAAGCAATTTGATCAAGAACAAACCTGGAGGAATCACATTTCCTGTTCAAAATATATTACAGGGCTATAGTAATCAAAACAGTGTGGTACTGACCCAAAAAATAGATATATAAACTAATGGAACATGGGCAGCCCCAGTGGCTCAGCAGTTTAGCCCCGCCTTCAGCCCAGAGCGTGATCCTGGAGACCCAGGATTGAGTCCCACATCAGGCTCCCTGCATGGAGCCTGCTTCTCCCTCTGCCTGTGTCTCTGCCTCTCTCTCTCTGTGTCTCTGTGTGTCTCTCATGAATAAATGAATAAAATCTTTAAAAAATAAAATAAAATAAACTAATGGAACAGTGTAGAGAGCCCAAAAATAAACCCATGCATATACAGTCAACTGAGACTGTATCTGAGAAGGGAGCAAAGAATTCAGAATAGAGAATGGATAGTCTCTCTAATAAATGGTGTTGGGTAAACTGGATATCCACAGGCAGAAAAACAAAATTGCACCCTTACTTCACCTTTACCTTACCATGTACAAAAATCTACTCAAATTAAAGACTTCATTATAAGATCTTAGACTATAAAGAGCCTATAAGAAAATGTAGGAGGAAAAGCTTCTTGACATTGTCAAAGATTTTTTGGATATGGCACCAAACACACTGGCAACATGAGCAAAAGTAGACAGGTGGGAGTACATGAAACTAAAAAGCACAGCAAAAGAAACAAAATGAGAAAGCATCCTGGTAATGGGAGAAAATATTTGCGAACCATATACATGATAAGGCATTAATAGTCAAAGTATATAAGGAACTCCCATCAGTCAACAGCAAAGCAAACAAATAGCCTGATTTAAAAAAAATGACATATGAAATGAATACGTAGTTCTCCAAAGAAAACGTACAAATGGCCAACAAGTATATGAAAAGCTTTTTGGCATGACTAATCAGGGAAATGCAAATCAAAACCACAATGAGATATCACCTCATACCTATAAAGATGGCTATCATCAAAAGCGAAAAGATAGCAAGTGTCGGTGAGGGTGTGGATGAAAGGAAGTTTTGTAGTGGATGCATTCCAAGAGCCCCAGACAATGCCTGAAACCACAGAGAGTGCTGGATCCTATATATACTATGTTTTTTCCTATACATATGTACCTATGATAAAGCTTAATTTATAAATTAGGGACAGTAAGAGATTAACAACAATGGTTAATAATAACTGAACAATCATGACAATATGCTATAATGAAAATTATGTGAACGTGGTCTCTTTCTAGTTCTCTCTCTTTTTGTGTTATACAGCATTCACCCTTCTTGTGGTGTGAGATGATAAAATAGGTATTCAGGTGCTCTACTGGGGCATCTCCTGGTACTAAGTTTTAACTGGAAATGGGCAAGTGCAGCAACCACAGCCCTGATAAGTGCATGGGAACTACAGCTCAGACATCTCTGACATGAGGGTCTAGGTCACCTACCCAGGTGACCTAGGCAAGCCACCTAGACCAGCAGAAATGACAATTTAAGGAAAATAAAGAATGTATGGTAGAGAAGGAGAGGATCCACATCAATTGCACCCTCAAAATTTGTCTCAGTCATCCTTTAAGCCTCCCTAGGAGTCTCGCTTGAGAAGCTGTGTGCAAATACAGTGAATCTAACATGGGAAGCGGAGGGATCTCAGTGGCACAAGGAGTGGACTGTAGTACATGTTGCGGTATCGAGCTCAAATTCCCTTTCTTCAGCTGCTATATCCATCCTTCCAGCTCCTGTAAGTGGGGGAAGCCCTCTTGCCTAGAAAGTTCCATCTTTAGAGTACAGCCTACAGCTAAGACAGAGGGTGCAAAAGGCTGGCTCATTTATTTCAAGTGAAGATCACCATGAGGCAATGTTTATATTCCAGTTTTCCCCCACTGGGGGCCTGGACTACACTTATTAGATTACATCCTGCTGTGCTCTTTCTGCTTCTTTATCCAGCCTCGCTCCCTCCCTTACAGGTCTTTACTAAGGAGGATTCCTCCAATAGATCACTTTGACAGAAATCTCTGCTTTAGAATTTGCTTTTAGAAACCACACACAAATAATGTTAACATGCGAGTTAAGATCCAGTGGGAAAGGAAACATGAATATATTTATGCTGATTGAAGGGAACAAGGTCCAATTCCATACACCAAAGGCAAAATGCATGCAACTAAGTTCTGAATGCGGAGAGCCACAGAAACTGACGGAATGCATGAAATCCCACAAGGAACAGTCAGTCGTTGGGACTGGGTCAAGGGAAGCCCAGCAGCCTTGTTTGCTACACTCTATTCACTCGGGGCTCACTCTCTGAGCATGGACTAGTGAAATGATCACAAACCACGGGCAGAAAAGTGGGATCCCCGGGCTCAGGTACCTCTGCAGGACTGCTATGGTAAGCTGATCTGTTATTTACTTCAAAAGGCAAAGTGCTCATTTACCTATCCAGGTGTTACATAGTTCTCTAACAGACATCAGGTGCTAGCATGGAAGGACAGCTCTGTGCTATTCACACTGTGGTTTAGTAAGAGATTGTAATTAGAATTTGCTCACGATGCTTACTAATGAAATTTCTTCATCCCCAAATCTTTAATCTTAGGGGAAATAAGAGCTGCTAATAGCATTGAGTGAACAGTATAGATGTATTTGTATGTGTTTATGATGTAAATGTATATATATGATAAACTACATCATATTCAAAACCCAGATTTCCACACGCACATGCTGCCTAAAGGCATGAACAAAAAAAAAAAAAAAAGAACAAGAAAAATAAAAATAAATAAAAATTTTAAAAAAGACATGAACAACAGATACTGCTCATTCGCTGCGTATCCAACTCAACCTAAGAAACAAGAAACCCAGCTGTGAGTTCTGGATTTGGCAATATCTAGCACTGTAAACCTTTGAGACAGAATTTACATATTAGCAAAATGATGAGTTTGGTTAGTTTCATTGGTTTCCCACTATCTATCATCTATCTATCTATCTATCTATCTATCTATCTATCTATCTATCTATCATCTATTTCCTTCTCTTATTTATCAGGCACCGAGGTACGGGCTGACCACTAAAACCTCTCTCAACATCAGTGCTGCTCTCGGTGTAACTATCTACACTCGCATCCTGCAGTTCTCATCCTGAGCCTGTCAAGTGACTTCCACTATCCTTCTTTTATGGATGTGAGTGAAAGGTGTTAAGTGCTTTTCTCATAGCCAAGATTCAAAGCAAGCCTGAAACTACAGTCATATTGTCCTTCACGTGCAACGTGAGACATGCTTCTTCACCTTAAACGTTATGAAGGCTTATCATGGCTTTGCTTTCATGTCATATTTTAGCTTTACTACCATGACTTACTTTTTTCAGAGTTGCCTGTGAGGCATTTCTCTCTCCTACAGCCTCTAGGAATACATGGTGTTAAAATGGCTGCATATGTTCAAACATTACAACTTATTAAAAATTCAGAAACAAAACAAAACATCAAATTCAATTCCACCACAGGATTCCACACTACCTTGGGGATAGGAAGCAAACAAACTTCCAAACTATGATTTGTCACGTGCTGTGTATCTTTCCCTAATTGTGCTCTTTTCAGCCACATGCTGAGTATCGTGAACACAAGATCTGTGAGTTAGAGTTGTAGGTTAAAAAATAAGTGGTTTTAATAAAACAATGTTTGGGGGAAACTATGAGAGGGATTGTTTTTCATAATATTCCTGGGAATCCTGCATCAAGCACTAGTCCACCAGTTTTATAAAAAAAAAAACAAGATGAAACAAAATGTGTTCCAATTCCCAGAAGTATCCATGGTATTACAAAGTGGCTCGCTACAGGTGAATATATTGTTTGGTAACACTTTCCAACTGCTTGAAAATGAAAATTGAACTATGATTAAAATACATTTTCTTTTTTGAAGATTTTATTTATCTGAGAGAAAAAGAGCATGAGTGAGGGGGAAGGGGCAGAGGGACAGGGAGAAGCAGACCCCCTGCTGAGCAGGAAACCCTTCAGGGGGCTTGATCCCAGGACCCTGAGATAATGACCTGAGCCAAAGTGAGATGCTTGAGCCACTGAGCCACCCAGGCATCCCTAAAATACATTTTCAAACCATGAAATGTACAAATGTTCTGTGTCTATCTCTCTAAAGTTGCACTTTTTTCCTATTTTCCCTATATACACTATTACTCTTTAAAAAAACAGTTGTGCTTGAATACTAATGATACAGATTGAACTTGACTTTCTATTATTAACACCACCATGGAGTTAGTTACAAACCTGACCCACAACTGCATAAAAACAATCACAAATCCCTATGTAATAACTTATTACAGAAATGCAAATGATACGTTAGAAAATTGAAAGCTTTCTAACATATATAGCAGTCAGTAAAATAGGAAAAAAAATAACTGGCAGAGACATGAAGTAACTTACTATAATACTGCATACATTCATTATACAGGTTTCTTTTTTTCTCTGATGGCTTCCCAATTTCTGCCTTCTGTAAATAACACACTTGAAAGTGAAGCAACACCTCTGCTGAAATCATGGGATCCAGGGTTTTCTTTACAATAGTTTTTGACAGGTATTTTTGAGGCAATTTCAGAAGAAAAATAAGCACAAGCAATGATTTTTTGAAAACCAGGTCAGAAATATCTGCATTGAAAACCTAGTCCCTTTCTATCATAGCAATTTTTGTTTAAAAGCAGGTAGAGGCATGTATGTTCTAGGTGGTGGTAATTCTTTCACTTATAAGTGATACTTCTTTCCTGGGAACTCTTTCTTCAGAATTAATTGTGCAAAAATTAGTTTGGTATAGCTGATGATATAATATTTGGTACTGAGGTGGGAGCAGGTCTATAAATAAGGTTTGCATAGTTGGCAAGGTCTAGATTATGAAGTGTGTCATGTTAGAATTTATTCTGCAGGCAATCAGGGACTATTGAAGGCTCTTAAACCATGGCTTAAACTAGAAAATCAATATTTTCTAAGAAGATTCATATTTCATGATTCATGAGATATTTAGGAAGTAAAATCAAAAGGCCATGGTGAAGGAAAATTGGAGAAAGAAGAGTCATGATGGATCCCAAGGCTTCTGACCCAAGCATCTTTGGGGATTATGGTGGGATAGGCAGAGGAACAGGGTTTTTGTAATATGATGATGACTTACTTTGGACTTTTTTTTGCATTGGTCTGCCTATACGACACACACATAGAATTGTCTAGTAGGTGGTCTGGGTTTGGGGGTTTTTGCTCCTCAGACTCAGGAAAACAATATGGAATAAATAAAGAACAAAGGAGATAAGTAAAATGTGATTACACAGTCCTTTCCCCGTTGGTTGACCTAAGTATCGTTATTATATAAAGAGTTGAACTATTTGAAAGAAACTCAAAACTCTAACCACAACTTCTAGTCAAGGTAGTTCTGTCTAGCACATTCAGTAAAACCCCAACTTGGCAACACACACAACAGTGTTGAATATTTTTAAAAGGCCAGATCACTGCTTAAACCCGAGATATACATCTCCACAAGCCAGAACTGGAACAGAACATGCAGCCCTTTGGGCTCTGCGTATAGAAATATGCAAACCCACCCTCCTGCCTTCCGCATAACCACCCTTCCATCACCAAAGAAGCTGAAAAAAAAATGTGATCATAGCCTAGGTTTGAAAATGTATATCTTTTTTTGAAATATTTTATTAATTTATTCATGAGAGACAGAGAGAGAGAGAGAGGCAGGTTCATAGGCAGAGGGAGGAGCATGCTCCCCACAGGGAACCTGATATGGGACTTGACTGGGACTCTGAGATCATGCCCTGAGCAGAAGGCAAATGCTTAGCCACTGAGCCACCCAGGTGCCCACCTGAAAATGTATATCTTAGTGGCTAAAGGAAATCCAGCTGAAGTAAGAGGAAGTAGGGCAAGTCCCTGTCCCATAAAGCAAGGAACTGAACTTGTTTCATCTCCAATACTGTTGCAGAACAGGACCCCTGAGCTGCCAATAGTAGGCCCATTTCTAGACATATGATTTCCAGGCAGCTGCATAGAGGCAACCACAAAACTACTAGACACAGAGAAAGAGCAAAAGAAAGGATAGATTTCAACCATAGGGAAGGAGTAGGATATGAGAAACTCTACACAAATAAAATGGGTAAATACATAGGTAACAATTACTACTGTTTATAAAATAGATCATTTTGGGGGCATCTGGGTGGCTCAGTCGATTAAGTGTCTACTTTTGGCTCAGGTCAGGATCCCAAAGTCCGGGATTGAACCCCTCATTGGGTTTCCTGCTCGGTGGGGAGCCTGCTTCTCCCTCTCCCTCTGCCCCTCTCCCTGCTCATGCCATCTCTCACTCTTGCTCACCTTCTCTCTCTCTCTCTCTCTCTCAAATAAATAAATAAAACCTTTAAAAAAATTAAAAAATAGCTAAGGAAGATGACCAAGAAGAGGGTGGAGGAACAGATTTCAGTGAATGGTTTATTTGTCTTCTTCTTATTCTTTTTAATGAGTCTTATATGGTCACAACAGGCTTTATAGGAAATGATATAATCAAATTTATGCCTTTATAGATAGATGATAAATAGATAATTCTTACACAGTAAAAGAATTTACAAAAGATCTGCATGGCTATGCTTGCTTTTGGAAAGTAAGAGAAAGAAATGATAATACTGAAGAAAATATTTAATTTTATGTATAGTGTTTCATTTTCTGAGAACAAAGAAAGCTTTGAACCGATATAAAAACAGACAAAAGAAAACACAAGAGAACAGACAGAAATGGAAAAGGAAATTAAAGAACCAGAAGCAGCACAGGAAGTTATCAACCACTGGAATGTGAACAAAACTCCTTTAGGCAATCAGAAGTGTGCATATGAAACATAGAATCCCCCATTTTCTCCCATTACAACAGCAGTCTTACCATATGGCACAAAGGTAATGCAATGTGATCACTTTTGAGTAAGAGTGAAGAACTCTGGGAGATATAGTCATGACCTAATCAGTCAAAGTCATGGAGAAGATAATAGACCACAAACCAATGTCTAAAGAAAGACACCAAGATTCTTGTGATGAACTAAAAGTGAGGAATATCTGAGAGGGGCTTTGAACATTTAAGGAGAGCATTATATTTGACAGTGCAGTTTTGGAAATTTCATTTAATTCCCCATAGTAAAGAGATAGTGGCAGACCAAGAGTATTTAGCATCTAGAGCAAATCACTCTTTAATACTTCTCACATCTATATGATAAAATTATTTTTAATAATAATCATGTACAAATCAGTAATACTCATCATTTTCTTGATTTGTCCCTTAGTGCTAAAACAAACTCACTAACAATTCTTTTAAAAAAGAAATTTTAACGTTAAAGATGCTGTTCAAATCCAGTAAAATATTCCATGTATCATCTAAAATTTAAACTATCAAACAGGGCAGCCCGAGTGGCTCAGCAGTTTAGCGCCGCCTTCAGCCCAGGGTGTGATCCCGGGGTCCCAGGATGGAGTCCCATGTCAGACTCCGTGCATAGAGCCTGCTTCTCCCTCTGCCTATGTCTCTGCCTCTCTCTCTCTCTCTGTCTCTCATGAATAAATAAAAACTTAAAAAAATAAACTATCAAACAACCAAAACTACACTGTTTCAGTACTTGAGAACTTTAATACAAATAACAACTCCAAGTAGTCATATAAAATGATGATATTGAACCATCTTAAGCTCATTTCTTATCTCCACAATCACTGTGCTACCATTACTTATGATCTGCACTTTAAACCTAAGAATCTGTAGTACTACAGGAGTTGGAAACAGAAGCTGTATCTGAAAGAGCTCGAACCATCCTAAATTGTCGTTATACACAACTCTTGGACATAAAGAAGGAAGAAAATCCACCTTAAAATGCTCCAGGCAAAAAAAAGTGATTTCTTAATTGATAGAAATGAAATATCCAGGAGTGCTTCTGGCTGCATACACAGACATAGCTTGATCTTGGGTCTCAATAGCATCATCAAGACCAGTTCCTTCCTCTCTACTCTTTCTCTCTCTACTCCTCTCCTTCCCCTACTGTTAGTTCCACTTTCCTCTGCATTGCCAATATCTCATGCAGATTCTGCTTATCTGTGGGTTGTCCAGTAGATCCATTCTTGCAAATTTATAGCTGTATGTGCATTTGAAAAGTGAAAAACTAACCTAGTTTTATTCATCAAATGCCCTGATTTTAGCATTAATTATATAACAAGACCGCACTTGAATTAGTCATTATAGTTGGGTTATATAATGATCTGATTGTCTAGGTTTAGTAGCCACCCCATCCCTTGGGATTCCTCACCCAAACCACATAGACTAAGCATAGAAGATTAGTTCTACAAGGGAAATTGGGAACACTTATGAGAAGAATGGTAACAGATAATGGACTGATAAACCATGGCCCAGTGTGCTAATATTAATGCAGATGGACTATGACATATTTTACTTTTGAATAATTATTTACATCATTTATCTGAGAATGATTTAAAGCCCATGATTGACACTATTCCATACTTTTCATGAAATGAGGAATAGATGTCAGGTTAAGTAATTTAGAAAGACTGTATAGTCAAAGTTGTGAAAATAAGCTAAAAGTGATGAGAATCCGTTGCTTCAGCTTCCATGAGCTCCATGTAATGTAGTTTAAAAATAGTTGGCTGAAAGCATTTGGCACAAAGCAAGATATTTAACATCACAATTAGATAAAAACATTGATTTGATCAGAATTAGGGTTCCTAAATGCTATCACTAAGATTATTGTAAATCTTAGCAAACACCAGAGTATTTTTGTAAATTTCTGTGAATCAAAGTATTTTGTCTAGTTTTGAGAATTTTATATTTCATTTATTTATTTGTTATTCATTTATTTGACAGAGAGTGAGAGAGCACAAGCAGGGTGAGGGGCAGAGGGAGAGGGTGAAACAAACTCCTCAATGAGCAGGGAGCCTGACCAGGGATTTAATCCCAAGACCCTGGGACGAGGTGGCCTGAGCGAAAGGCAGATGCTTAACCGACTGAGCCATGCAGGTGCCCCCTGGTTTTGAGAATTTTAAAGATTGTTTAGAAGTTTATTTCTAAAATTCTAATCCATATTAATTCAATTAACCCTGTTTGTCTAAGTTGTAATACTGCAAAGCTCAACTACCTCAATATCTAATAGCAGGGGATTAGTTGGAACTAATCAAATCCCCCTCATCAAAATGCATACTTAGATAAGTATCTTTCAAAATATATGCCAAGGTCAGTGAGATTATAGAAATACTTAATGATGTTTTGCTTTTCACATTTTTTATATTGGACATGAATTCTTTGGTGATAAGAAGTAAAACATGAAAAAATATAATAGGTATAAATCTAAAAAATATGTATAAGATCTATATGAGGAGAACTACAAAAGTGATGAAAGAAATCAAAGATCTAAATAAACGGAGAAATATATCACATATATGGACAGGAAGATTCAATGATGTCAAGATGTCAGTTCTTCCCCACTTAATCTATGGCTTCAAAGCAATCCAATTAAAGTCCAAAAATTATGTAATGTATATAAATAAACTTATTTTAAAGCTTATATGGAAGGGTATAAGCTCCAAAACAGCCAACACAATATTGAAATTAGAACAAAGTCAAGGGACTGAAATTACCTAAATGTGAGAATTAACTATAAAAGCTACAGTGTTCAAACTAGTGTGATATTAATAAGATAATAAGTGAACAGACTAATGAGCCCAGAAATAGACCCACACAGTCAGCTGATCCTTGATAAAGGAGCAAAGGCAATTCAACAGAGAAAGAAGTCTTTTCAACAAATGGTGCTGTAAATACTACACATCTACATGTAAAAATAATGACTCTAGATACAAACCTTACTCCATCAATTAACTTGAAATAGCCCACATATCTAAATGTAAAACAAACAAACAAAAAACTATAACACTCCTATAAGGAGAAAATCTAGGTGACCTTGAGTTTGGTGATGACTGTTTAGCTAAAACAACAAAAGAACCACCCATAGAAGAAAAAAATTGGTAAGTGGGACTTACTTAAAATTAAAACTTTTTTCTGTGAAAGACACTGACAAAAGAAAGAAAAGACAAGTCATAGACTGGGACTTTGCAAAACAAATATTTGATAAAGGACTAGTGTCCAAAATGTACTAAGAACTTCTAAAATTCAACAATAAGAAAAAATCCCAATTAAAAAAACGGGCAAAATATTTGAACAGACACTTCACCAAAGATATACAAATGGCAAAAAAATTATATAAAAATATTCAACATCATACGCCATTAGGGAAATGCATATTAAAACAACAATGAGACCATGACATATCTATTAGAATGGCCAAAATCCAAAACACTGACAACACCAAATGTTGGTGAGGATGTGGAGCAACAAGAACTCCCATTCCTTGCTGATGCAAATACAAACTGGTACAGCCACTTTGGAAGACAGTTTGACAATTTCTTACAAAACCAAATATTCTCCTACCATATGACCCAGAAATCACCCTTGTAAGTATTTACTCAAATGAGTTGAAAATTTATGTCCACACAAAAATCTGCACATGAATATTTATAGTACCTTTAGTCATAATTGCACAAGCTTGGAAGCAACCAAGTTGTTTTCAATGTGAATAGATGAACAAACTGCGAGATATTCATGCAATGGCATGCAATAAAAGCAATGAACGTTCAAGGCATAAAAAGACATGGAGGAACTTTAAAGCATATTAGTAAGTGAAAGAAGCCAATCTCAAAAGACTATAAATTGTATGATTCCAACTATATGACATTCTGGAAAAGGCAAGACTTTAGAGACAGCAATGAGATTAATAGTTGCTAGGCATTCAGGTAGGAAGGGTGGGGGAAAAAGGGATGAATAGGTGGAGCACAGGAGATCTTTAAGGCAGTGAAACTATTGGTTACAATACTGTAATTGTGGATTAATGTAATTTTACATATATTAAAAGTCATTGAATGTAGCATATAAATAGTGAACCCAAATGTAAACTATGGACTTTCATTACAAATAATATATCAATATTGCTTAGTCCATCATAAAATAGCACACTAAAGCTACATTTATACATTATTACGTTATATATACATTTAATACATTAATAATAGGGGAAACTGTGGGAAGGTAGGGAGAGGGTATATAGGAACTATGTTCTTTCCACTTGATTATTTTGTAAACCTAGAACTGCTAAAAATATAGATTATTAATTTAAGTAAATCAAATAATCACTAACTTTGCATCACTAACTTTCCCACATGTTAATTCATTGAATAAATCTTTTTTTGAGCAAATACTATATATCCCAGACATTATACCTAGCTTTGGGGGCTATACAAGAAAACAAAACATGGTGTCTACCTTTGAGCAGCTTGTATTATAGTGTCAGATATTGTCAAGTAAGCATGCACTCACACTGCAATCTAGTAAGTATTGCATAGGGCAACGACAGAGTGCTATGGGACCTAGTATTTTATTGTTGGAGAATAAGGAAAGGCTTCCTGGAAGGAGTAACTTCAGGAACCCAACATATCTAAACTAAATCAAGATGTCTCCCTATCCATACATAGATAACATGTTTCTTTTGGGTTCCTGGATTTGGTCTAATTCAATGTAAGAGGTGAATGCTTCTCACCTGCAAGTGAATAGGTTTAGAAGTTTTCCATAAGGTACCTGACACACATGCCAGGAACCAAACCTTGTTCAAATGGAGCCTCAAAACAGGTTTTTGGAGAACTACTGGAAGTCAGATACATGAGAGAGATCAGAGATCAAAGGAAAACAAAAATGAAGAAGAGTGAATCCTAATAGAGCAGTGGGCAAATGAAGCAAATACTACTCACATAATGTTACAACAACCTGTGGCTGATCTTTATGGAATTCCTATTAGGGGACTTGTGCTAGGGGGTCCAATGCATTTAAAGGGCCCCATGGAGAACAGACAGCATTACAAAACATCAGTACTAGCCCTAAAGATCCTTCAGTTCATCCACTATCTATGCTATTTCTATGGCGGTAATATCTTATTGTGCAGGACTCAGTGCAAAATGATAATGTGAGGTACCTTGTTCAAAAGTTATTACAAACTAAAAATGGCAACAGTGAGCCCTAAACCAAGTCCAAGGCCCTTATAACTGTGAAGCCTAGTGCAACTGATAAAGGGTTAGTATTCAAAACCTATAAAGAACTTATTGAACTCAACACCTGAAAAGCAATCCAGTTAAGAAATGGGCAGAGGACATGAATAGACATTTTTCCGAAGAGGACATCCAGATGGCTAACAGACACATGAAAAGATGCTCAACATCACTCATCATCAGGGAAACACAAATCAAAACCACCTCATACCTGTCAGAATGGCTAAAATTAACAACAGATGAAACGACAGATGTTGTCAAGGATGCAGAGAAATGGGAACTCTTTTACACTATTCATGGAAATGTAAACTGGTAAGGCCACTCTGGAAAATAGTATGGAGGTTACTAAAAAAAAAAAAATTTTTTAAAGAACTGCCCTAGACCCAAGAATTACACCATTAGATATTTACTCAAAAGATACAATAATACAGATACGAATGGGTATGTGCATCCTGATGCTTATGGTACCATTATCAACACTAGCCAAACTATGGAAAAGCCCAAATGTCCATCGACTGATGAATAGATAAAGAAGATGTGGTGTACATACACAATGGACTATTAGCCATCAAAAAGAATGAAATCTTGACATTTGCTACAACACGGATGGAGCTAAAGTGTATTATGGTAAGCAAAATAGATCAGTCAGAGAAAGACAAATGCCACATGATTTCACTCATGAGGAATTTAAGAAATAAAAACAGATGAACATATGAGAAGGAAAAAGAGGAAGGGAAGGAAACCAAGAGACTCAACAAACTGAAGGTTGATGGAAGGAAGTGGGTAGGGGATGGGCTAAATGAGTGATGGGTATAAAGGAGGGTTACAGATATGAGGGAGGACACTTGCTATGATGAGCATTGAGTGTTACATGTAAATGATGAATCACTAAATTATATTCCTGAGACCAATATTATACTATATTAACTAACTAGAATTTAAACAAAAATTTGAAAAAAGAAAACAAAAGAAAACCCTAAAGATTCTATTAAAAAACTACCAGAACTGATAAAAGAATTTAGTAAGGTCACATGATACAAAATCAATGTACAGAAATCTGTTGCTGCATTGCTATACACTAATAATGAAGCAGCAGGAAGATAAATTAAGAAAAGATTCCCATTTATAGTTGCACCAAAAAGAGTGAAATACCTAGGAATAAACTTAACCAAGGAGGTAAAAGATCTGTACTTTGAAAACTTAAACATTGATAAAAGAAATTGAATATGACACAAACAAATGGAAAGATATTTCATGCCCATGGATTGGAAGAAGAAATATTGCTATAATGTCCATACTACCCAGAGCAATCTACAGATTTAATGCAATCTCTATCACATACCAACAGCATTTTTCACAGAACTAGAACAAATAATCCTAAAATTTTTATAGAACCGCAATAGCCAAAGCAATGTTGAAAAAGAAGAACATAACTGGAGGTATCACAATCCCAGATTTCAAGATACACTATGCAACTGTGGTAATCAAAATGGTGTGGTACTGGTACAAAGGTAGACACATAGAGGGGAACCTGGGTGTCTCAGTCCATTGTCTGCCTTTGACTCAAGTCATGATCCCAGGGTCCTAGGATCGAGCCCCTCATCTGTAGTCTGTCAGGCTCCCTCCACAGCAGGGAGTCTGCTTCTTTTTCTCCCTCTGTCCCTCCCTCTGTTTTGTGCTTTTTCTCACTCCCTCATTCTCTCTCTCTCTCTCTGTCTCTCTCTAAATAAATAAATAAATAAATAAATACAGACAGACAGACAGACAGACACACAGATAAATGGTACAGAATAGAGAGCCCATAAATAAACCCAGGATTATATGGTCAATTTATCTTTGATAAAGGAGGCAAGAATATGCATTGATAAAAAGTCTCTTCAACAAATGATGTTGAGAAAACTGGACAGCTACATGCAAAAGAATAAAACTGGACCACTTTCATTCTTTTTTTAAAAAATGTGTTTATTCATAAGAGACACAGAGGGAGGCAGAGACACAGGGAGAGGGAGAAGCAGGCTCCATGCAGGGAGCCCGATGTGGGACTTGATCCCGGGACTCCAGGATCACACCCTGGGCTGAAGGGAGATGCTCAACCACTGAGCCACCAAGGCATCTCTGGACCACTTTCTTACACTGTACACAAAAATAAACCCAAAATGGATTAAAGACCTAAATATGAGACCCGAAACTATAAAAATCCTAAAAGAGAGCACAGGCAGTATTTTCTCCAACATTGACCATAGCAACATTTTTCTAGCTATGTCTGCTGAGGCAAGGGAAATAAAAGCAAAAATAAGCTATTGGGATTACATCAAAATAAAAAAAAATTCTATACAGCAAAGGAAACAATCAACAAAACTAAAAGATAACCTATGGAATGGGAGAAGATATTTACAAATGACATATCCAATAAAGTGTTAATATCTCAGATATATAAAGAATTTATGCAACTCCACACCAAAAAAACCCCAAATAATCCAATTAAAAAGTGGGCAGAAGGCATGAACAGACATTTCTCCAAAGAAGACATGACCTATCGATGACCAGTAGACACATGAAAAGATGCTCAGCATCATTAATCATCAGGGAAATGCAAATCCAAACCACAACTGAGATATCACCTCATTGCAGTCAGAATGGCGAAAATCAAAAACACAAGAATCAACAAGTGTTGGTAAGAATGTAGAGAAAAAAGAACCCTCCAGCACTGTTGGTGGGAAAGCAACCTGGTACGACAACTCTGAGAAACAGTATGGAGGTTCCTCGAAAAATTAAAAATAGAATTACCATATGATCCAGTAGTTCCATTACTGGATGTTTACAACAAGAATACAAAAACACCGATTTGAAAAGATATGTGCATCCCTACATTTGCTGCAGCATTATTTACAATAGCCAAATTGTGGAAACAGCCCAAGTGTCCATTGACTGATGAATGGATAAAGAAGAGGTGGTATATATACACTATGGAATATTAGTCGTAAAAAAGAATGAAATGTTGCAAATACATCCATCCATGATGGATCTAAAGAGTATAATGCTAAGTGAAATAAGTCAGTCAGAGAGACTATTACCATGTGATTTCACTCATGTGTGAAATTTAAGAAATAAATTAATGAAGAAAAGAGACAAACCAGAAAACATACTCAACTATAGAGAACAAACATGGTTACTAGAGGGTGGGGTGATGGGTGAAATAGGTGAAGGGGATTAAGGGTACATATATCATGATAAACCCTGGGTAAGGTATAAAATTGTTGAATAACCATATTGTACACCTGAAGCTAATATAACACTGTGTGTTAACTATACTGGAATTTTAAAAAAAAGAATAGAGTATAAATGTCAAATGTAAGGAAATCTGTCACGCTGACAAAAAATACAAGGAAACATGCCAAAATGACAACAGTGGTTTCTCTGCTTATATGTTGCTACATGTGATGGGTCTTTTTTCACCTATGAATGTGATTCTCCTTATATATTTTCCTTTTCCTCATAATCCAGGCAGGAAGCTAGGCCCTTTATGGTTTTTTGCCTCAAGTATTTTCTGTAGAACCTACAACCAAAGCAACTTAATAGTTACGGACATGTTCTATTGGTCTTTAAAGCCTAGACTAGGTTTACATAAGTGGAGTCTTCTAGAAAAGGAGAGAAAGAACAGTGCCTTTGAGATTCTTGAAGGGAGAGGAGGGAGATTTCTCTAGCCTGGGAAAGACACAGATTTACAGGTCTAAGGTAACAAGGACCTGCACACCTCTTAAAAAAGGAGCTCGGTAAAGATGGCAAGATCCTACATGTGGACCAGCAACTGCCATTACTGTGATGGGCAAGAGGGAAGGTTAGAGGTTAATTCTTCATTTCCTTTTTTGACAGCTCCTTAAATCCTGGTACTATTCTAGGAGGGGAAATTGAGCCCATCAATGATGGATTTTTCTGCCAACACAGAAGGAAAAAGACTTGGAGATAAATTATGTTAACTCAAGAGAAATAAAATGATATTTTGATTCATCCTAATTTTCCAAAATTTCTGCAATGATTATGCATTCATTTATCACCGAAATAAGCAAGCAACAATATGAAACCAAGTAAAATACTTTCATACTAATTTCACTTTTCAAATTTGAGTTGGAGTTCTTGATGACCAACTAAGACCAAGGGACATATTTTATGGAGACAAAAGGTCCAGAACTTACATCTGTGATCACATCTGTGATCATCTGTGATTGTTACAACAATCCTACCATGTTGACAGAGCTGCTATTATTATCCCTATTTTTCAGATAAGAAAATTAAGACTCAAGATTAAGTATCTTGTGCAGAATTACAAAAATTGTTACAGAGCCACGGTTCAAACCCAGATTAATGATTTACACTGTGTGGTAGTGAGAAGAGTATAAGTTATAGAGTCACAGAGATTTAGGAGCATACAGTTGTTCCACTGTTCCCAGCTGTGTGACTTAGTTTCTGATCTGTAAAATAGGGATATAGTTCCCCCATAAAATGAAGATGTAAAGATGAAATTTGATCATGTTCTTAATACACTTAGCAAATACTAAATACTCAGTTAATTCAGTTTGCCTCTTCCATTTCCCAGGTGGTCTGATTCAATATTCTGACTTGATTGATTTTCTTCATTTCTCAAAGCATGGTTGCAAGCATTCCACTGGAGACTCGGTTGAAGTGTTCCTGAGCTTATTTCTGTCTTATAGAATCAGAACTTCTAGGGGTGAGGCCCTGAAATATGGATTTTTTTAGGCTTTTTAAATGGTCCATATACAGAATAAAGCTGCAGAAACACTGCAATTCATCTCCTATACCTAGCTATCTTGCCATTTAAGGACATTTATTTTATTTCATAAAGATTTTATTTATTCACTCATGAGAGACACAGAGAGAGGCAGAGATATAGGCAGAGAGCGATGCAGGCTCCCCACAAGGAGCCTGATGTAGGACTCAATCCCAGGTCCCCGGGATTGTGACCTGAGCCAAAGGCAGACGCTCAACCATCAAGCCACCCAGGTGCCTGCCATATAGGGACATTTATGTGCTAGAGCCTATCTTTGGTAAATATTCATTTGTGTTTATCAAATACTCAGAAAAGACTGTAACAGATGAAATCCCTATCTAAACACTGAAATCCAAGTCCATTATCCTAGTTTGAGGAAGTACTCTTCTCTAGTAGTTTCTCTTTTAAGGTTGACAGTAGACTAAAATATGTCATGTGTATTTCTTTAGCACTCACAGGCCAAAGTTCACTTACTGGTTTTACAAGGAGATTTATCTGGTCCTTAGTTTCATCCAGGCATGTAAGATAATTTGGGATTTTAACGTCCATGCAAGGTGATATGAACAAGGTGAAATCAACACCAAGTATAGTGCTGGAAAAGCTCACAAAATTTAAGCGAGCCCTTAGAAAAGTCAGAAGAAAAGACCCAAGTATGCATACAGCATTAATCATTTTGTAAGGAATCTTGATGGCATGAAGTCTTTGTCTCTCTAAAAATGTTTCTCAAGTTTTAATGTTCAAAAGATTGACCTAGGGATTTGGTAAAATGTAGATTCTGATTGAGAGGTCTGAGATGGGTGCCATGATTCTGTACAAGTTCCCAAGTCATGCCAAACTGGTCCATGGATCACACTTTGAGTAACAAGGGGTTATAAGGTTCTAGTGACCTCAACTATGTACCATTATCTCCATTTTGTAGCAAAAGAAACTCAGTCTCAGACACTAAATATTGTCCAAATTCTCATTGCTATTAAATGGAGAACACAGACTAAAAATAAATGATTTGACTTCAGTTTACTTTCAATTATAGCAATACTTTATTATCATTGTATAACTAATGGCTCTCATATCCTCTAGAACAAGATATAGAGAAAGGAGAAAAGTAGACATTTGGTGAATTTGTCGAATAGATATCAAATAAAAGTAAGAGACTAACATTTTGTTGTTTGGTTGAATTCTATGTTAAAGTGAAAATCTATTTTGTGGTGCAGGTGGTAAAACTTTAAGAGAAACATGTTTTGTTGGGGTTGTTCATTTTTTTCCCAAGCTTGTCTTGTTGAAAGTATTCACATTGATCACTGCTTCCATTCAAAGAGCATTTATTGAATACCTAGTCTATGCAGGGAATGATATGGGCTTACAACAATCGTTAATACACTCAAGAAGCTCTTAATCTACAGAGGAAGAGGGAGATTGAAGACTATTGGGACAGGAGGTATGAGTGATGAGGATGTGCAGGACATACTAAGACGTATAGAGGAGGAGGACTGTAAGAGGGAGGAGTTTAAGGAAGGCTATGTGAAGGAACTGGCATTGGAATTACATCTCAAAGGGTGACCCAGAGCTTGAAAGGCAAGGGAAATGGCATTATATATCACAGTGCATCAAGGAGTCTGAAAGACATCAGAGAAAGCAGAGCCACATGAATGAGCGTGGTTCAGGGCTAGAGGCATTTCAGGATTATTGGCACATAAAGTGCAATGAGGCTGCAGATAAAGACAGAAACCACATATGGAGAGCTTATGCGTGCCCTGCTCAGGAACATGTAATTTATCCAGTAGAAGAGTGTTCCTCAAACTGTGGTCCTCAGATACATGTGAATATTCGAGACACTTTCAGGGAGTCTGCAAGGCCAGAACTATTTTCAGAATAATATGTAGACATTATTTGCCTTTCTCCCTGTGTTGATATTTGCACTGATGGTGCAAGAGCAATGGGAGTAAAACTCTTGTCATCTTAGAACAAATCAAAACTAGCACTAGAGTGTACTACAAAATGCACTAGTCATGCATTCTTCCTGTCAAGTACTCACAGTAGAAAAGAGAAGAAAAGAAAGGAAAGACAAGGCAGGGTAAGGAAAGGGAAAAAAAAAAAACAAAAAGAAAAGAAAGAAGGAAGAAGAGTCTCTTGCATTGAGGAATGTCCTTAATAAAGTAGTAAAAATCATTAATTTTATTAAATTTTAACCTTGAGCTTACATATTGTTAACATTCTGTGTGATGAGCTGGGACATAAGCATACATCACTTCTGCTGTGAACTGAAGTATGATGGCTAGCTCTAGGAAAAGCACTTGTGTGACTGTTTGGGTCATTAGCTGAGCTATCTGACTTTTCCATGAAACATTTTTACTTGAAAAAATGGCAAACTGGTTATTCAGATTGGGTATTTGGCAGATATTTTCTCAAGAATAAATAAAACAATCCTACCGCTTCAAGGAAAACAACTGATAGTGTTTGTTGCCAATAATAAAATTCAAAGAGTCAAAGCTCTTGGTGAAGCTTAAAATTTTGGAAAACTTCTCTTCACCACAGCGAGCTAAACAGTTTTGCAATACCTAAATACTTTTTCTAATGAGATCGGTGATAATATTAACAAATGTGAATTATTGATGTTTTATAATGAAATGTGCCAACATTTTAAAAATCTGCATAACTTAGTGAAACCAGAATTTTTAAAATGATCAGTGCTTGGTGTGACAAAACCATGCATAGCTAAAACATCTACTTAAACTGTAAGACAGACCAAGGAATTTTAATGAAATAGAATACAAAAAGTTCATCGATATGCCTCAAGAGTCCATATGGCAACTAGTTTTTCTGTACTTACCACTTGTTCATTTTTTTGAATACGAAAGAAGAATAACCAAAAATATCTGAAGAAGCTAATAAAACAAACCTCCCTTTTCCAACTCCATATCTATGAGAGGCTGGATTTTTTTTTAATTTACTTCAATCAAAACAATATATTGCAATAGAATGAACACATGAGCAGATATAAAAATCAGATATAAAAATCCAATGTCTCCTATTAAGCCAGATATTAAAGAAAATTATTAAAAAAAATGAAGCAACATCACTTTTCTTGCTCGCTTTTTGTATATCTTAAATGATAGTTATTTTGAGAATTTAACTTATAATACGATTATTATAGTTACTTTTATTTTAATTTCTAATATGGCAAATATCAATAGATACAGTCCACATAAACAATAGCTTTTTCTGGTCCTCAGTAATTATTAAGAGTATAAAGGGGTCCTGAAATGAAAAGGTTTGAAAGTTGCTGCCATACAAAGAAGAAGTCAAACTCTCCCTCTTTGCAGATGACATGATACTGTACATAGAAAACCCAAAAGACTCCACCCCAGGATTGCTAGAACTCATACAGCAGTTCGGCAGTGTGGCAGGATACAAAATCAATGCCCAGAAATCAGTGGCATTTCTATACACTAACAATGAAACAAAGATAAATTAAGATAAATTAAGAAGAAAGATAAATTAAGGAGTCAATACCATTTACAATTGCACCCAAAAGCATAAGATACCTAGGAATAAACCTAACCAAAGAGGTAAAGAATCTATACCCTAAAAACTACAGAACACTTCTGAAAGACATTGAGGAAGACACAAAGAGATGGAAAAATATTCCATGCTCATGGATTGGAAGAATTAATATTGTGAAAATGTCAATATTACCCAGGGCAATTTACACATTTAATGCAATCCCTATCAAAATACCATGGACTTTCTTCAGAGTTGGAACAAATCATCTTAAGATTTGTGTGGAATCAGAAAAGACCCCGAATATCGGGGGAATATTGAAAAAGAAAACCAGAGCTGGGGGCATCACAGTGCCGGATTTCAAGTTGTACTACAAAGTTGTGGTCATCAAGACAGTGTGGTACTGGCACAAAACAGACACATAGATCAATGGAACAGAATAGAGAACCCAGAAGTGGGCCCTCAACTCTATGGTCAACTAATCAACAAAGCAGGAAAGACAATCCACTGGAAAAAGGACAGTCTCTTCAATAAATGGTGCTGGGAAAATTGGGCAGCCACATGCAGAAGAATGAAACTGGACCATTCTCTTACACCAGACACAAAGATAAACTGAAAATGGATGAAAGATCTCAGTGTGAGACAAGAATCCATCAAAATCTTAGAGGAGAAAACAGGCAACACCCTTTTTGAACTTGGCCACAGCAACTTCTTGCAAGATACATCCACGAAGGCAAGGGAAACAAAAGCAAAAATGAATTATTGGGACTTCATCAAGATAAGAAGCTTCTGCACAGCAAAAGAAACAGTCCACAAAACTAAAAGACAACCTACAGAATGGGAGAAGATATTTGCAAATGACGTATCAGATAAAGGGCTAGTTTCCAAGATCTATAAGGAACTTATTAAACTCCACAGCAAAGAAACAAACAATCCCATCATGAAATGAGCAAAAGACATGAACAGAAATCTCACAGAGGAAGACATAGACATGGCCAACATGCACATGAGGAAATGCTCTGCATCACTTGCCATCAGGGAAATACAAATCAAAACCACAATGAGATACCACCTCACACCAGTGAGAATGAGGAAAATTAACAAGATAGGAAACCACAAATGTTGGAGAGGATGCGGAGAAAGGGGAACCCTCTTGCGCTGTTGGTGGGAATGTGAACTGGTGCAGCCACTCTGGAAAACTGTGTGGAGGTTCTTCAAAGAGTTAAAAATAGATCTGCCCTACGACCCAGCAATTGCACTACTGGGGATTTACCCCAAAGATACAGATGCAGTGAAACTGCAGGACACCTGCACCCCGATGTTTCTAGCAGCAATGTCCACAATAGCCAAACTGTGGAAGGAGCCTCAGTGTCCATCGGAAGATGAATGGATAAAGAAGAGGTGGTCCATGCATACAGTGGAATATTCCTCAGCCATTAGAAACTATGAATACCCACCATTTGCTTCGACGTGGATGGAACTGGAGGGTATTATGCTGAGTCAAGTAAGTCAATCAGAGAAGGACAAACATTATATGGTCTCATTCATTTGAGGAATATAAAAAATAGTGAAAGGGAATAAAGGGGAAAGAAGAGAAAATGAGTGGGAAACATCAGAGAGGGAGACAGGCCACGAGAGACTCCTAACTCTGGGAAATGAACAAGGGGTGGTGGAAAGGGAGGTGGGCAGGGGTGGGGATGACTGGGTGAAGGACACTGAGGGGGGTACCTGACGGGATGAGCCCTGGGTGTTATTCTATATGTTGGCAAATCGAACTCCAATAAAAAATATACAAAAAAAAGAGAAAGTTGCTGCCATAAATGATAGAAAACAACTGAAGGATTTAAAGCAAAGGAAGGCCATGGTCGAATATGAAGATTAGATATATTACTCTGGGGGTGCTCTTCATGACTATTTACAAAGATTGAGCATGAAAGGTATCTTATCCTTGGAAGAACGCCCTTTTACATATTACAAACATTAAACATGTCCAAGCCACAGCAAGATGGTGGGCAGGTCAATTTGCCTGTAAGAAACAATGTGACTTTCATCTACAAAGGTCAAATAACTTGCCTTAGGTCACTCAAAATATTCATGCAAGGATATGGGAACTGAGGTGTGTCTGACTCCAAAATACAAATACTTTCTAGCACACTGTACAGTTATATCCTACAATTCATTACAAAACAAAAGTCCTTCCTTTACTCTGAGTCTAGAGAAGTCACTCTGAATGAAAAGAGCTTCAAATCCTGTCTTCGCTCCCCATTTACATACTGGGTGCCATAGAGACCAGAGGAGCATCCTGTTTCCAGGGGAAGCACACAATCAGTCACTGAAGAAAAATGACTTGGAAAAGTGGTATTTTTCTATAGCACAGACCATTATGACAAAAAGAAGGTAAAACTGGACCTGTGTGCTCGCTAACACACGCATACCTGGGCGGGCACAGTACATACACAGCTGCATGTTGTATTAGTTTACTACCATGTCTGTAAAAATGACTACGAATCTAGTAACTTAAAACAACATAAATTCATTATTTTACAGTTCAGATGTCCTACACAGTTCTCACTGAGCTAAAATTAGGTGTCAGTGGGCTATGTTCCTTCTAGAACTTCTATGAGAGACTCTGTTTCCTTGCCTTTTCCAGCTTCTAGAAGCTGCCTCCATTCCTTAGCTCATGGCCCATTCCATCTTCAAAGCCAATAATCATATCACTCAAACCTCTGCTTCCATCATCATCACATCTCCTTCTCAGACTCTGGTTCTCTCATCTCCCTCTTTTACGAAGATCCTCGTAATAACATCCTGAATAATCCTGGATAATCTCCTCATTTTCAGGTCAGCTAAATAGCCACTTAAGTCTATCTGCAACCTTAATTTTTATTTGCCATGTAACATAGCATATTTCAGGTTCCAGCTATTAGTATGACATACTTGGGGCAATTATTCTGCCCATTATTATTATTATTTTTGCAATACCTATGTTCAGTTTAAGAAGCACAATGCCAACTTCACTTACTTCACACATGCACATACACACATACACACACACACACACACATACACGCTATAAGTAGTTTTCAGTTTGGGCATTTTATCTTCCAGTACTATACAGATGTCCCTCCAAATTATGTTGCTCCCCCGCTCACCTTCTGACCTAGTGCTACCTAGAAGTGCAGACTTGGATGACAAGAAATTGATTGTCCTAAATCCTGCTGAGGATGAGTTACTGCTAATTGGTTCTTTAAACAGACTGAATGAGGTGAGCTTCTTTCAGTTTACAATTGATGGGGATAAATTTCATGTCCGCAAAATCCATAAAGATTCTTGGGGTGTTTTCCTTGACTTGGTGCGTTGTCTCCTCATGTAATCAGCATTTTTTCAGACCAGACATATTAGTAAGAGAGAAGATGATGCATTTGCCCTGAATAGACACGTCTGATCCCGTTGGGACAGTTTGTGATGTTACCTGAATAAGAGACTGATTCTTATTCAACAAATCTAAACTATGACAGTGGGTTTCCTTTACTGACTAAATAATCTGCTCATATTGCTCTGATTACAGTAGATATTTTTGGCTCCCTTTTTGTTACAATAAAAACTTAAAAAAATTAAATTTTTTTTCAGATTTTTTATCTAAAACACCCTAACATTTTAAGTGTCTACACAATACTCTATCAAGTGGATGCATGTACCTCAACACCCTAAACTTCCACGTCTTTGTGGGGGGAGAGGCATTAAGGTTGTTTCCAATGTGTCACTAAATATACATAATTCTTCAAGGAGCACCTCAGAGCAAGGTTTCCCACTTTGTCACTAGTGACAATAATTTGCTGTTGGGTGCTATCCTGTGCATTATAGGATGTTGAACAACATCTCTAGCCTCTACCCACTAGCTGCCAGTACCATTCTTACAGCTGTAACAAACAAAATAGTTCCAGACATTGCCAAATATCTGCTAGGGGGCAAAATTGCCTTTGGTTGAGAACACTGTCTTAGAATATATTTGTTCCTTCAGTTAGATAATTTCTTTGTGACAGATTTCCAGGATCAGAATTTATGGACCAAATAAAAGTATGTGTATGGTCCTTGATGTATAGCTAAATTACTTTCCAAAAGGGTGTACCCTTGTTCCCTTCCCATCAGTAAAATCTGAGTGACCCAATTCTGTGTTAACTGCTGGAGCCTTAGTTAATATTACTTCATTTTTGCTGACTTGCTGATACAAACTGTACTTTACTACTGTCGTTATTATTGTTATTATTTTTTTTCAGTTTGTTTTTTCCTTAAATCAGTAAGAATAAAATGCTGTGTATGGTTATTTGCTTTGTTTTGTGAAATATCATATCAAATTCTTAGACTGATCATGTTATAAGATTTCTGGGAGTAGCAAAAGTAGTAAAACATAGCAGAAGAGGGCTTTAACAGAACTAGGGCAGTCTTTTGGAAATGAGGGCTAATTCAACCAGTAAAAAAAAAAAAAATGTGGACTACATATTTTTGCAAGACTTTGCTTTATTTAGAAAAAGGAAATATGTGAGGTGACAATTAAATCTTATTTTATGATTTCCCACTCACTGACGGGCTTCATCTGTGGGGGAGGTATATCTAAATTTTAGAAATTGCATCTCTAGTATGCACCACAATATCTTGTTGATAATGCTGAAAATTTAAACAGACTTTTGAAAATTAATACCCTTTTGAGATTCTGAGTTCATGTCATTGTTCCTCGACTAACCTTGTAAGCTACTCACTTGCAAAAGATTTTTTAAAAAATAATGCCTCTTATATTGCATTCACGAACAGAAGATATTTTTCCACTGCATATATGATAATCAGCAAAGTGTTCATTTTTTAAAAAAATTTAAAAGATTTTATTTGAGAGTAAGAAAGAATGAGTGATGTGGAGAGAGAGAGAGAGAGAGAGAGAGAAGTAGACTCCCTGCTGAGCAGGAAGCCTGATGTGAGGCTTGATCCCAGAACCTGGAGACCAAGACCTGAGCCGAAATCAGATGCTCAACAGACTGAGCCACCCAGGTACCCCATAATCAGAAATATCTTTAAAACAAGGGATGAACTACCTTGCCTACTTACTTTTGAAAAATGCTCCCCTTCCCCACCCTCGTCTTACCCTGTCACATCACTACCAGCTTTTTCTCCTTTCCACTTCCTAGAACAAGTTGGACGATAGTCAAAAACTCTTGCTAAGCAAATACTATTGATCAACTCTCTTCTGTCTAGTAAATCTGACCAAGAGAGACTGAGGTATTCAATCTATATGGGGGTAGGATAGAGAGAGGCAGTGAATTTACCTTTGTGTATCTAAATTTCCTCATCTGTGTGTTGAGAGATGAAGAACTTAGATCTCAGACTCTATGTAGACTCAATTAGTTCAGTGAGGCAATGACAGCCCTCAGACTTCCTCATTGCTCTCCTCTACCCTGTTTATTGTTGGAGAGCTAGAAAGTTACTGTGAAGAAGCTAAACCAAACTTTAACAACACTACTACAAATGCCATGTGTCAAAAAAAATAAAAAAAAATAAAAAAAAAAAAAACAAATGCCATGTGTCTTCAAGAACAAACTCGCAAACCTGAATCATTCAGAAATTCATCCTCAAATTAGATAACTACCATTCCAGAAAACATTTATAAGGCTCTATAGGTAGTAAATTCTGTCTTCAATAATGATGAGCATTTGGGGCACGTGGGTGGCTCAGTTGGTTAAGCATCCAACTCTTGGTTTCAACTCAGATCATAATCTCAAGGTTGTGAGATCCAGCCCCATGTCAACCTCCCCACTCAGCGGGGGTCTTCTTGAGATTCTCTTTCTCTCCCTGTCCCTCCCCTTCTGTCCTTTCCCCTGCTAGTGCTTGCTCTCTCTCTCTCTCTCTCAAATAAATAAATAAATAAATATTTAAAAATAATAATGAGAATGAATAGTATATAGAGTGGTTATATAACCTATTTCATACTTTTCCTTTCAGTAGTTTTTTTTTTCATTAGCCAATATTGTTGATGCTGTATTATGTCAAATTTTGTGGCCTTTTAGTTAAAATTCAGTCCCTGAAGATTGATTTAACTTGAATATGGAATGTTTCTTTAATGCAACTCCAAATTGCAACTAAGTAGTCTTTTAAACTATAGTATTTCATTTTTAGAAGAAAAAAAACACACTGTAATAACTAGGCAATCTTGTTGAATCTTCTTCTGTGATGTTATTTCTGCCCTGAAATGATCACTTGTCTTCATTTTGCCAAGTTTATTGCCCCAAAAGGATACCAAAAAAAAAAAAAAAAACACACAAATTGCTACCTGCAACAAATGTTCTGGTAGATTTAATATCTCCACTAAGGCAGCTTCTAACACTAGTTTTTGGGTTGTTACTTTAAAGAAAAGTATCCTTTCATTTCACCTGTCTTCTATTTTTCCATAGCTGAGTCAAGCAGTTAAATCAGACAACCTGTAGTCTTTCACTAACAAACAAATGGGAAGCTGAAACCTGGGGCCAATGACCCATACGTCTGCCCATTAACAATCTATGGACTGCTCTCGGCGATGTCTTGCAGCACCCCAGTGCACAGCAGAGCAGAAAGTAATTACAGGGCACAGGCATTTATGCAAGTGGAAATGCGCATGAGAGGCAAAGTGCCATACATATTAGCCAGGGAAGTGTCTGCCTCTGGATGGTGGCAGGAGAAAAGAAAGGTAGTTTTCTGGGGTCGTTTGAATGTTGCCTTGAAGACAGAGGGAAACATGAGGTCATATCTTAAAAGCTTTTATCATCTCCTCATTTTATGGAGCACCAGGCTCTGGTAGATATGAGTAGCACTTCCTTGTCTTCTAGAAGCTGGAAAAATATGGTTAAGGAGAAAAAGATACGTGATACATGCTAAAAGAGCTCTGTTGGAGGAATGTTTGGGCAACTTAAAAGTGCTAGCCCTCAGTTTCTTCTCTGTAAATAAAGATCAACTTAGTTGATTAAACATTTCCACACTCTCTTAAATTCTACATCAAAGTCTATACAGAGGGAAATCTCCGCCTTGAGAAGGATGTAACCCCTGTTTTCAGCATCATTTGACTCTGAGGCTTTTGGCTATTCTCACATTTTAAAAATCCATTTTTTTTGTAATATTTATACTATCCTGACAATGCAATAGGCAGTGTGGGTGCATTGGGTCAGCTCATTTTAGGCATTCTGCATTTCCAAGCTAAACTGCTAGTGGGATCCCATCTGCTTAATGACATTCAGTTTAAAATTAGACTGGGAAAGAGATGTTGACAACCCTGGGCACACTTTAACAGAATGCCTTTCTCTATTCCATCTCCTAGAAGGAGTTTCAGGGGATTAAAGGGCAACTCTGGGCTTGTGGCTTTCTGTAAAGTTTGAGAGTTTTACTTCCTGTTCAGACTCCCAATTATAGCATTGTGGGTCCTTAAGATAGAGTCAGGTCTCCAAGGTTCAGTCTGCCATCACACTTCTGGGCAGCACTTAACCAAAAAGAGCATGAACTTTGAAGCAAACAGAAATGGATTTAAGTCCTGCATTTGCCACTTACTTCCATGTGATATCAAACCTTCACAGCTTTGCACACAAGTTCCTTTAATAACCCTCTAAAACACTTGTGGGGGCCAACTTAATGATAAAAATGAAAAGCAACAGCAAAACACCTGACGTGTAAGAGGGCTTCACTAACGTTAGTTAAGTTCACAAAACAAGAATGACTATGGGATGTAATTGTGGTAATTCTCACTTTACAGATTAAGAGACAGATTCACACAGTTTCTCAGTTCCTTAACCAAAGAGATGTTCATGACTTCTCTTTTTGCCCTCAATCCTCCTCCCTTCTGATAGCTAATCCATTAGCAAGATTTACCCTAAAATTTGATCTGCTATCCTGCTATTTGTCACCATCTCCACCATAACCACTTCAGTCCATGCCTCTCACTGGGCTCAGTTCAACAGCCTTCTAACTGGTTCCCCAACATCACCTCTTACCTTACCTTACAACACCTATTTGTTCTCAACACAATCGACAGGATTAACCATAAATGAGACCATGTCACTTCCCTGCTTGACTCATCAATGGCTTCCACCACACTTAGATTCCAACCCCAACCTTCAGCAGAGCCTTTAGGACTCTGTATTCTCTGATCTCTGTCTGCACCACTAATTTAATCTCCTCTGACTCTTCTCCGTATTCACCATTTCAGAGGTCTCATTGCAGTTCCTTTATACAGCCAAAATACTTTGCTGTCTCTGAGCTTTTCCCCTTGTCCCTAGTATGCTTGGAAGATGCTCCCACTAGACCCTCACAAAGTTTCCCCTTCTCATCACTCAAGTCACTGATCAATGTGATCTTCTCAACAGGCTGACCACTTTATCTAAAATAGCACCACATCCCCATCCAGTTATCTATGGACTCTTCACTTGCCTTATTTTCTTCCTAGTCCTTACTCCCATCTAAAATTACTGCATTATCTACTTAATTTTTTTGCTTGCCTATTTTCAGTCCCATCCTATTCCCCACAAAGGTCATGCCTTTTTGATCTAAAAAAATGAAACAAAACAAAACAAAAACAGAAACTAAAAAAGAACACCCCAAAACAATAGATATTTAAGTGGAAGGGGGAATTTCTGTTAAATCTATATTATCTTTTACACTGAACTAGCAAATCCATTTGATCCCAGCCAACTGATTAGTTTTCCAGCATAGAAACAGTCTAAGGCAGGCATTTTTACAAAGCATTCAAACCCTCAGGACACTACTTAGCAAAGAGGAAATCAGCCAGCCTTCTGCTCACTGGGGAATCAGGAGTAGGAATAGCATGGATGATTTCCTCTCATTTTGGCCATTAGTTGCAAACCTCCTGCAAGTCTTTTGCCGGAGCTACTAATAAGAAGCCAAATTGACTGATTTGATCTTCACCTCTCTCTCCATCCCTGAGCAGTGCATATTGGAGGCCCTAAGGAACAACAAAGTGGCTCAAAGCACAATCATAGGAGGCCAGAGGAAGTGGAGAACAGATATTTCTGAACTTACTGGCTAATAATGTTTATATTTTTCATCTATTTTCTTGGCTAAGAATGTGAATGTATAGAGCCTGATATACTTACCTACCCCTGAATGTGTGCTTATAGAGGGAGGTGACCAGCCCACTGGGAATCAGCAAGAGACGGAGAAGTGGCTCAAGGCCAGGCTAGCCATCTAGATAATAAAAGAAACTAAACTGTCTACGTTTAGAATCAATACACTTCATTCACACGCAAGGCTTCACCAATACCTTACTGGGGGTGTAGAGGGTGGAAGTTCACATCAATTCCATATTGCAGTAAAGTTTATACATTATTATCATTGCTGTCTAATACAAACCACTTAGTAAATGCTCTTACTCATTTTACAATGGTTTTATTGATCAGTTCTGAACCAGATGTATCTAATCAGTGGCTGAAGCCACTCCCCAGACTAGTTATTTGGCATTGGTAGAATGGTTGCCGCGTAGAAGCTTTTTTGGGGTGGACCACCTTCACTTAGGCCCTCGTGATTAAAGCCCTACCAAAGCTCATAGGAGCTGGGAAGAGCTGGATTTAGCTTATGAGCCTGCTACTGGAATTCTTATATTGGCCAAAACATTTTGAAATGCTATTTGACACAAACCTAAACATGCTGGAAAACTGTCAAAGGGAACTTGCCCACCAATAAGGGTGATTTCCCAGATATAAAGGAAAATATTGGTGTGGCTTCTTTCTTTATGAATCACATGGTGCTTGCCTCTACCCAAGCAGTAATTCTGAAAAGTGAAAAAAAAAAAAAAACAGTTGGTGATCACTAATTCATTTGGAGCTCTGAGTTCTCCAGTTTGGTCATGTACAACGAGCAAAGGGATTAATAGTAGGTCAGACTCTATGCTGTGTTGGCAAGACAGACTCAGAGTCCCAGATTTCTACCAGTGTAAGATTTACACTGCTCAGCAGACACTGCAATGCACCTCTTTTTGCATTTCTATTTAAACAAGTGTTTGGATAAATGCTCTGATGTCACTGCTCAAAATAAAGACTGCCGCAAGACCCAACTGCAAGGATTTGTTTAACATTCTGTGCACATATCCCTGCAAAGCCAGCACATTTCCAAAGTTACTTCATAATAGAAACCTTCATTATGACAGAGTAGTTAGCGTCCCCCCCACCCTTCGCCGCCACCACCACATTGGCTTTCTCTGGAGCATCTTCAGTTGGTTGCTGACTTGTATGTTACAGAATTGGGGCACTGTGTCTTTACTTTCCATGTCAGTCTGCTCATCTGTTGCAGGTATGTCTGTCTTTTAGTAACCACTGCTTTTGTTTTGTGAGAGACTATCCTTGCCCTCTTCCAAAGAAGCCATAGCTCCTTAACCAAGGGTAAGGTTTAGTTTTTCAACGATCTACACTTATTCATATATTACAATGCATAGTAATGAAAATAGTTGTTATTTTTGGGCTCCCTGTCTATGCAAGGAGCTACATTGGCTATGTGACTCGTAGAACCCAATGCAGAATGGAAATATGGAATCTGTTCAAAATTATTAAGAATCTCAAAATGATGATAACGGCATTTAACTAAATACAGGGCCTTTCTAAGTGCAGGGCCCCGGGTAATCACACAGAGCACATGACCATGAAACCAGTCCTGCTAAAATCTAATTTATTCTTTTAATAGCCTTTTGAGAAAACCTTAACTATTTCTAGTTTGGAAGGGCGGAAACCAAAACTCAGAGAAGAAAAGTAATATCAATAATCAGACAGCCAGAAGGTGGTAGAGAGAGGTCTATCTATCTCAAAAGCCTATCTTCATTCTCTTATACTAGAGGTTGTCAAAGTAGGCCAAATCTGGCCCACAAACTGTAAATGGTTTTATGCTTTTAAATAGTTGAGTAAAACCAAAAGAAGAATAATATTTCATGAGAGATGAAAATTACATATAATTCTTATTTCATGTCCATGGAACATAGCCATGCCCATTTACTACTCATTGTTACTACTGTTACACTCTAACAGCAGAGTTGAGTAATTGCAACTGATATCATATGGTCCACAAACCTGAAATACTAACCCTTTACAGAAAGTTTCCCAATCCCTGCCCTACACTGGCCAATGAGCACAGACTTGTTCCTGTGTATATTTAACTGGATACTTCCTCCCCTGTATTAGTTTACTAGGGCTGTCATAACTAAGTACCATGAATTGGGTAGCTTAAAACAACAAAATTTATTTTTTTTTTCACAGTTTTGGAGGGCAGAAGCCTGAAAGCAGGGTTGGTTCCTTCTGAGAATTCTGAAAGAGTATGTTGCATGCCTCTCTCCTAGTTTCTGGTGGTTTGTGAGCAATCTTTGGCACTTGTTCCTTGTCTTGCTCCTGCATAACCCCAATTCTGTCTTTACATGTCCGATTTTTATAAGGATACCAGTCATGTTGGATTAGGGGCTCCCTCTACTCCAGTTATGATCTCATCTTTTTTTTTTTAAGATTTTATTTATTTATTCATGAGAGACATACAGAGAGAGAGAGAGAGAGAGAGAGAGAGAGAGGCAGAGACATCTGAGAGGCATCTTAACAGGCAGAGGGAGAAGCAAGCTCCATGCAAAAGCCCGACATGGGACTCGATCCCGGGACCCCAGGATCACACCCCGGGCCGAAGGCAGGTGCTAAACTGCTGAGCCACCTAGGGATCCCCTGATCTCATCTTAACTAATCACTTAGCTAAGGCTGTATTTCTAAATAATGTCACATTTACAAGTACTAGTGATTAGAACTTCAAAAATCTCTTTTTTAGGGGGCAGGGGAGATTATTCAACCCATAAAACTTAATAAAATAAATAAATAAATAAATAAATAATAAACAAATAAACGAGCAAACAATCTATAGTCTCACATCTTTACTCAGTCTGTTTCCCCCATCCCCGATGAGACCACATACCATGTGGGTAGTATTCCTAGAACTTCTCCAAATCAATGTTCTCAGCTCTACTTTCAACCTTCATCTTACTTAATCTCTCAGATCCTGAAATAAAGGAGCAAAATGTTGCTGTCCCAAGATATGCCTCTGGCACATTGATTATTTTAAGCTGGTTATTAATAAGAAACTGCAGACCCATGAGAAGCTCTGTAAATCAAGTAGAAGTTCCCCTTTTCTGAGACATTTACATTTATAATGAAAACCTCCATTTGTAAGTCTATACCAGGAAGAGGGGGGATGACTCTAAATCTCTAGGAAGCCTTATCAAGGAAGAAGGCAATGACTTAAATCTGCATAATAATCATGCCTTTGTTTACAGTACTTCTTCCTGGCAACTTCCCATAACTGGCCTCCACCACACCCAATATCTTCCATCTTTGAAGATGATATTTAAGGTGATGGCTTGGGCCATTTCGTGCAGTTACTCAGTTTTGCTGGGTCTTTCATGTATATGGGATTTATGCATGTTATTAAACTTGTGATTGATTTTTTCCTAATAATCTGTCTCATATCAGTTTAATTCTTAGACCAGCTGGAAGAATATTGAAGAGTAGAGAAGTTTTTCCTCCTAAGATCAGGAACATCTTTGATGTACAGTGGACTCTGCCTCCAAACTCTTTTGTTCTAGTATTTATAACTCAAGATCAAGCAATGCAGTAGGGGATTTTTAACCTCACACATTCTGAACTTGGGGATGTGTACCATGATGGAGTTCCTTACTTCATTCATTCTGTCCACTTACATCCCAATTTTTATCTTGAATATGTATCTTTGTATTTTTATATATACATACTTGATAATAGAGTAATACTTTGTTGGAAATACAAGGTTATGAAGCACTTTATTGTGTCACTTGAATTTTCAATAAAGGCCTTTTGTCATCCAAAAGCATTATGATGTGCCTTCCATTCATGACACCAGTCTTGCCAACTACATTGGACAAACAAGTGTTGGATACTTAACACTTAAATACTCAGAAACCACTTTCATCTTTAAAGCACTGCCTCCAAACTTAATTAGTCTTTCTAATTTTCTGTGAAGTAAGTGTGGTATCCTTCTTTGAAATTTACATTAAAGGAAAGTGAAGTAACAAGAGGAAATCACTTGTAGAGCATTGCAGATCCTTCTTGATGAGTTAGGAGCTAGTTAAAGTGTCCTGAGTTGTAATATAGTAAGTAGGATATTATTGGTGTCAGGGGAAACCTCATAGAATTCCAAGTTTTTTCTTACTAGGACCCTCTATTCATTGTATGCCATTATCTAGCAGAAAGGGGCTACTTAATAATTATTGGGTGAATGAATGAAAGGAAATAAAATCTAGGATGTATCAAGCACTAACTAAAGTCATGTACATTCTCAGTTTTTCCTTACTAGGACCCTCTATTCATTGTATACCATTATCTAGCAGAAAGGGGCTACTTAATAATTATTGGGTGAATGAATGAAAGGAAATAAAATCTAGGATGTATCAAGCACTAACTAAAGTCATGTACATTCTCAGTTTTTCCTTTGTTCTGTTGAAATGACAGTACACCTGTACTAGTAATTTGTAAATTGACTTCCTTATACTACCTACATCTTCTCTGCTGTTTCCCTACTTCAATCTCTGACACAGCCATACAGAGATTGCAGTGATTGTGTGCCATGTCCAAAGTGCTTTCAAAGCTTTAGAATATAAGAGAAATCACCCAACCCTATTTCTGCTGAAGTTACAAACCTAGGTGGTCATGATCCCTTTATCCCTGCAACTGTCATTCCTTGTGTGCCCTCTGGCTATAGTTAATCAGATCAGAGGCAGGAACATGACCAAAGGGTAAACTATGATGTGGCATGCCGCACACAGAAAAAAAAAAAAAAAAAAAAAAAAAAGACTATCCAAATAGGAATAGGCTGTTTGGATACAGCCAATCTGTTTCTTGTTCTTAGGAATGAATCTGAACTGAAATACAGTGTAGGGAATGAGATTGTTAACAGGAGCTAGATGTGAAAGGCTACACAGAAAACCCATGAACAGGTAAGAGTTATGAGATTTATGTGAAAGCAGAAATTATAAGTAAGGAAGAGTTGAAATGCTTGGGACCAAAGATTTCCCTCTTGTTCATTTCATGTTTCAGAGTTTAGTACCTGAATCCCTATGTTGCTTTCTGGCCATATGCTTATCAATTTGGCAATTTCAATGTTCACATGGATGATTATTCTACACTCTGGCTTCTTAATTCCTTGACCTTCTCACTTCCAATGGTCTTGGCCTCCATTCCATCTTGGCCACCCATTGCACAATTCTATCCTTAAAGTTGTCATCCCCATAGCTGCTCCACTGCAAAGATTGAGCTAACATAAATGACCCAGTGTGAGCTGTTATAATAGTTAGGGCAAAAATGATGATTGCTCCAACTAGTAGAAGAAATGGTTATAAGAATGATACATTTTGGATTAATTTGTAATCTTTTGTGACACAGTATAACTTGGGCTATGGTTTGATAGTAGAGATAACAGGATTTGCTGATGCCCTGGATGGTGGCATGGGTGAGGAGAGTAATCTAAGATGATAACACGTCTGTCCTGAGCAACTGGGTGAATACCATTTACTGACTGAAGAAGCAGTTCTTGGGAAGAATTTCAGAGTTCAGTTTTGGAAAAGAGGAAATGTCAAGTAGGCAGTAACATATCTGAGTGTGAAGTTCAAAAGGGATTTGAAAGCCATAGATGTAAGTTTGGAAAACAGTACATATAGAGAATAGTTCGGTCTATAGACCTGAAATCACCAAGGTTCTGAGTGTAGAAGGCAAAGATAGGAAAACCAAGCTCTAAGCTCTGAAGCACTCCAACTTTGAACCTTTAGGAAGAGGAGGAAGAATCAGGGAGGGATATGTATGTCTAGTCATTTGAGGAGGAATATAAGGCGTGGGTCAAAGGATATAGTCATAAAAACACAAGCAGTAAAAGGAAAAGAGTATTAGTGTGACAGAACACATGACTGTATGTTTTTGGGGTCAGCTTACCAATCAGTATATTAATCAGTGTATATTAGTATATTAATAAAATCATCAACAGGTTTGGGTCAACAGAGATCCCAAAATAAGACACGCACACAATAAATGATAACAACACATTTGTCATGCTTGTTTGGTTTCCCAAAGATAATATTTAGTGATAAACTAAGAGTGGCAGTAAAATAACTCACACCTTCAGTTTTATTTTATCTTATTTTTGACCTTTACCACAAGAAAGATGATTTATAACTCGGTGCTTTTCAAGAAAATATAAACTTCTAGTAGACTTCAGTAACCTCGCCTACTTAATTTGCCTAAAACCCCTCCCATTTCCTTTCAAATCAAGATTAAGGGCTCCTCCTTGCTGCTGAAACATTCAGTGTTTCTAACAGGGCAGTATGAAATTTCATTACAATTAAATGCTTACATGCCCCTCTCCCCACCATAATGTATACTAAAAAATAGGAACTATGTTATATGTTATAGCTTGTAACCCAGTGCCTAGACCAGTGCATTCATTTATCAAACAAACATGTATTGAACACTCCATGTGCAGGAAACTCCATTGCTCACAGGTTTTCTGTTGTAATAAGATTGGAGAGGGGGGGGCAGAGGGGAAACCAATTATTTTTCAGATGGAATGTTGTTCTAGCCCTTCCAAATAAAGTGAAAGCCAATTTAAAAGCTGCATCATATACTGAAAAGGAGGTTAGGATTTCTGACTTCTATTTCTGCATGTCTCTAGAAGTTGTGACTCAGGGCTAAATACTTCTCCAAATTGAAGAGTTTAGATTAAAATGCTATGATTATTTTAGCAATTAGCTTATCCTGCATGTTAATTGTGACTTCCGATACTTCGTGACCCTATTTGAAAAATGAGAAGGGTTTCCATTCTACACCAGCATTAAAATCTGAGAAAATTATTATGGAGCAACTGATTTACAAGGATATGCAGGACACATATGGAAACTGTGACTTCCCTGTGGCAGACTGTAGGAAGCAAAGTGCTCCACAACAGTCCTTCTGATGTTACAGCTCCTCATTTATGGGTTCACTTTTCAGGGAGTCAGACTCTTTTATCTCGACTTCTCAAGTTGCAATTTATTCCATCACCATAGTAAGATAAAAGGCAGGAACAGCAAGCCATTAATATTAGGGAAACCTCTTGATATTTCCTGCTTTTATGTTCAAATGGAAATTTTGTATATTGGCTTTCCTCCATACATTTTGCTTTTATTTCAGATAGTTAATTAGATTAAAATATTTCATATCAAGACACATATTAATAAGTGATTTAAAAGATCATCTTAATTAAAGCAACAAGTCTTAGATATGGAGATAGTAGGTTATCTTGTAGAGATTTTTTTTTTCTTTATGGAAGGTTAACTGAATGGTAAACGAAAATCTACATACCTGATTTTAGCTAATTTCAATTTCTTCTTCTATCTGGGCTAATGAAGGCACCAACAATGACTGCTTCGAATTTTACTTCATTTTTTGTAGAAGTGCTAGAGAGATGCAAAGAGGTGAAGGAGAATTTTGAGTGCAGTCTTGCCAATTATGAAAATACCGCAAAAAAAAGAAAAAAAAAAGTGATGGCCTAGGTGGACAGCACACCTTTTTAATCATCTAAAAGATCCAAAAACAAAACCAAAAAATCATTTACTTGTTGGTTCTTTTCCCCATGGACTTTATAATGGGAACCGATGAGAAAATCAGATTTGTTTTATAGGCCCTGATTTTGAAAGTTTATTTTTAATATGTAGATATTCCACAGTAAGTACGTTAACTACAGTTACTATACTTCTCCCATCGGTTCTCAGTGGCTGATAGGTTTCTTCTCTGTGTCCATACATAGGTAGTCAATTAAATCATTTTTGGATCTGAGATCCTGTAAACTTTATGCATATTATAATAATGGCAGAAAAGGAGGCCCTTCTATGGATGAAGAGTTTATGATTAATTTCTATTTACATTCGTTGAGGTACTGGAACTGCTAACAACTATGTAGTACTGTATCCTCTGAAGTTACACATTGCTAGTCATTGTTATGCTACTCATGTAACCAAGTAAATACATGAATTACATGTACACTAACTTCTTCTGAGTTTATTCTTAATTGAGTTCTTGTAAAAGTCACTTTAAATTTATAATGATGACTGACCTCCAGGGAACACAACTGTCAAGACACAAAGAAGGCTGTCCAGGGACTGAGAGAAAGACAAGGCTTCATTATGCAAATATTGTGTTTTCTAGATATGGATGTTCAATTTTTCTTTTATTGCCCTAAAAATACATAAATATTCTAATTGCAGCTTTTATGCAGAAGACACCCAGGAGCTTGTATCCTGGCTGGTAAAAGGACCCTGAAGAATATTAAGTAGAGAGATACATGTGAAGAATAATACATATTTTAAAAACATACTGCAATAGCCAAGGGCTTTCTAGGCTTCTGTCCTCTGCTTCAATACTCTAACAGGGGTATTAGGGTAGAGTAAAGAAAGCTGAGACTCATATCTGAGAGCCTCAGGAAACTCAAGGCCATAGCCTGTGTTATGTTTTTTTCTCTAGGGCCTTTTAGATCTGTGTGCAGTTGGCAATCTATTCTGAATCCCCCAAACAGGTCTTTTGTATCTGTCTAGACCTACTTACAATCGGAAATGTTCCTCAGGAACCCCTCTTAGCTTACCCAAGTCCTTGAAGTCATGCTAGAATGGAATTTACATTAAGCTGTAATGGTAAAGTACAATCAAGTACACAAATTAGAAAACCAAAAGAGTTGGAAAACCAATATAATTCATAGTGACGAGAATCAGGAACAGCGAAGAATGAGAGCAGGTGGGTATATTCAGACTGGAAACAATTTCGTTAATACACAATGACCAACTGCTATGTGCAGGTATAGTGCTGTCTCCTTTAGGGAATCCTGATGGATGGGTAATAAATAAGCAGAAGGCCTATGGAACTAGACTGTGCTTGAATCCCATCCTCAGCATTTACTAGTTTGGGTAAGTTACTAAACTTCCTTGAGCCCCAGTTTTTCATCTATATAATACTATGCATCTGCAGAATCTGAGATAATAATAACCCTCCCAAAATAAGTCATGCCCTAATCCCCAAAGCCAGTGAATATGTTACTTTATATGGCAGAGGGGACATTGCAGACATGATTAAGTTAATGACTTTTAAGAGATGAGATCATCCTAGATTATCTGGATGGGTTTCATGTAATTCCATAGGTCCTTAAAAGTAGAGAATATTTCCCTGTTATTCTCATAGAGAGAGAGAGAGAGAAAGGGAGAGGGAGAGAATCTGGGATGGCACCATGAGATGGATTCAGCCCACTATTGCCGGCTTTGAAGACAGAGGAAGGAGCCCAGAAACCAAGGAATGTGTGTGATCTCTAGAACTTGGAAAAGACAAAAAAACCAAACCAAACCAAAACAAAACAAAACAAAACAAAACCCTAATTATCCCGTAAAGCCTCCAGAAAAGAATGTAGCCTTGTCAACAGCTTGATTTAAGACCAGTGACCCATTTAAGACTTCTGACCTCCTGAACTATAAACTAATAAATTTGTGTTATTTACTTTCATGGCAACTCATTACATGGTAATTTGTTACAGCAACCATAGGAAACGGTACTTCATAGGGTCGTTGTGAGGATTAAGTAAGTAATTATATATAAAATACTTAGAATGGTATCTGGTACATAGTGTGTATCATTAAAGTCTCAATTACTTTATTATTATTGTTATTATTATTATTATCCTAGGAAGAATAAGACATTAGCTTCCAGGGAAGTAAGGGAAATGGATATGAGTACGACTAATAAAAACATATTAAACAGGATCAAAATTTGTATTAAAAATGCTGTGAAAGATCAGAAATAGAAATCACTAAGTTATGGAGACAACATCGGAAGAAAGCCTAAGACAAAGAGTGGAACTAGATCAGGTTAAAGGGGACAGAGTTCAAGCAGAGGGAGCAGAAGTCAATGCACGTGAAGGTAAAATAGCTGGAAAATTGGTGTGGCTTCCCTTTCAAACCCCCCTTCCTTTTCCAATTTTATCTCTCATCCTGTGCAGAACTATGTGGAAAAGACAATATACCACAAAGGCAACATCGTACTGCTGAAATTCAGTACTATTCCAGAAAGAACTAAAAGCTTGTGCTTAGTTTCTCCTGGACTTTGCTGCTGACACATTTTCCCTTTGCTACTTTGATCTATATCCTTTCACTGTAATAAACTATAACTGTGGGTATAACAGCTTCTGAGCTCGAGGAGTCATTCTAGTGATGGAATTATCATGCCTGAGGGTGCCTCCAACACAATTTCTTCAATCCTTAAAATTATAAGCAGGAAAGAAAAAAGTTGTACATGTACATGTAAAAATATGTACATGTTGAAATGCACTTTACATGCTGAAATACATGCTGGTCTTCTTTAGGCTAGTTTGAGGACATCCCATGAAGTCTGCTGCCCACTGATGAGAAGTCTTGACTCAGCAGCTTGGGCCCAGAAGGCCCTTGCCACCCTGTGGATATTTCTGTTTCCATGGGATAACTTCCTAGAGAGTGGGGAGTCATTCTTCAGTCCCTGGGATTCAAGGAGCTGATAATATTCTTGTTAGTTTAAAGGAGAAGTCATATTTGGAAGTAGATTGACTCCATGGAGGTGGAACAATGAAATATGTACCAACAGCAACTTTTACCTTTATTACTTCTATACTGTTATTTAGTCATATAATATATAGCTGCAAATCTTAGTAGATATGAACTTGGCTCCTCAGGCTTGACCACAGAAATGAATTGCCATGACAAACAGTACTACATAATTTTAAATAAATCTCAATCCTTTAACTTTTATACTCTGCCTAGGTCATTCGTCTATGTATTACTGAAATGCACATAAATGATTCAACTATAGCCTTGTACATTTTAAACTACAACCTGAAGACCACTTAAAAACTTCATGTTAAAGAAACAAAAGAATAAATATGCCCATGTCACTACTAAGTGTGTCAATGGAAATAATTTTGAGAGACCTTTGAGAATCTCCTCTAGGATACATTTAGATCTTAGATCAATGATCAATTTATAACAGTTCACACTAACCTAAGACTCCTCACTCTCCAATCCAAGCAGTTTTCATCATATTTCTCTGGTTTGAAATCTTTAATGGCATTGTATTGGCCCATCAGCCCATTTGACCTGCCCAAAAGTAAGGGTTAGGGAACTCGGAGACCTTCCCTAGGTCATACAGTTTGTGAGTCATGGAGCTGGGATTTACATGGGATACCTCAGTTTAGGCTCTTAGCCCCTCACTCAAGCCTTAAGTCACCTATAGGTAAAATGAGACAATGGGACCAGACATTCCTTAGTGTCCCATCTAACTCCACAGGGACATAAATCTGGTCAAAAGACAAAGCCTATGGGAAGAGCTGCTTGGCTACTCTTTTCTAGCTTGCTGTTAAATGACTCAGATTACTTACAGGTGGTTTATTTGTATCAAGTAGAAAGGGTGACCTTCCTTGGCTATGTGAGGTTTTAAGCCTGCTGTCTGAAATGTAGACATCAGTTATGTTTGTCCACCCACCAACTCAATACTTTCCCCCCTCTCTACATAAATCCTGGCAATATATTGAACTGAACTGTCCAACACCAATGCTCACATTTTCCCAAGCCTGCTTGCTGTCATTGGGTGTCACTCATACTTCCTAGGCTATACATGTCTGTACCTAGCAGCTGGAAGTCCACCTTCTGAAAAGAGGTCTGGAGTTGGCTGCTTTGGAATTTATCCACCTAATCTACAGCTCTCACAGTAGCAGCCCTTATGAAGAACACAATTGGAATATCCCTTCCAAGTTAATAGATATGTCTACCACCCAAGGAAGAATGAGTCCTTGTTTATATAACAAGCATTGGCTGTCAGGCATCCTCTCCAAGCTCTATCCATTATTAGACATTTCAAATGTAAACTTCTGTACCAGACTGAAGCCTGGAGTTGGCTACTTCATTCTTGGTTCATCCTATAAACAGCACGCATAGCAGCACCTCACACCAAGTACATGTTTGAAACTGCTTATTCCAAAGCATCGAATACTTTACTCACAGGCTGTTTTACCACAGAAGCATCCATTGACTGTTTTTCCATCAGACGTGACCTATGTGCTCATGCCTGTACCCAACCTCTACTCAATCATCCTGTGGATGTTAGCTTGGTTCTTCTTCTGTTCTTTGTACAGTGATGCCTCTAAGGGCCTAGTTTTCAACTTTCTCCTGTCCTGAACTTGATGTCACTCTCTTCCCACTTCCTATTACTAGGCAATTGGAAGTCAATTTCCCAAAGGAATCATTGGCCTTATGTTGCCTAAAACAATGATTTACCTGGCTTTCACAGAAGTCTCAACAGAGGTGTACAAACCTAGACTCAAAGGCTCAGGGCCAGCCTTAGTCTCCTCTTACATTCTACCTCTGCCCTCCAGTGTCTCCTACCTCTAAGACTGATGACGCTCTATATTTTTCCTGCAACCCTAAAATATCTTATACCCACAAATATATCAAATAAGCAGCATTCACAGCATATATCTGCTAAGTGAGATGTTAGATCCATTTAATGACACATCCTTTATTGGAATCCCCCTCCCTTTTTTCCATCTCCGTATGTAGTACTTAAACTTTAAGCCAGTGATCTCCAAACAGTAGATAACAATAGTAATCTCTCAATAAGTGTTATATATTATTATTATTCATAAGTCATGCATTGAGTTCAATAACTTCATCTTTGTTGACAACAATATGCAGTAGGTAGATACTGTAAAGATTTTTGCTTAGTAAGGCTCTGAGAAGGTAGGTAACCTCCCCATGGGCATTCTAACTGCAGAATGGCAATTTGAATCCAAGTCTGAGTGGCTATAAACTTCATGTTCTCTACCATTATGCCATTTTCTCTTCATAAATGTCTGAATACATAGCAAGTGATCAAGTCTCAACCTGAGAAATGATCACATACTTAAGAGATTACAGAACTAGTCAATATAAGAAAAATTGCCAGTGTAAGCTGTGTGTCATATATATACAACTGACTAAAATGGCCACTTTTAGATGGAATTATCCATTATTTTACCAAACACATTCTAAAAAGAAAAATGAAAAAAAAATGAAAAAAAAAATAAAAAAAGAAAAAGAAAAAGAAAAATGACTATGCTTCAGTTACAGGGAAAAAATGAAAAAAAAAAAAAAGAAATGCTGATGGATGAAGTAAAAGTCATAGTTTGTGTTACTGAACTAAATACTGCCTCATCTTCCCCCAGAAACTCTATCATTGGAAAATGAAGGGAAATATAGTAATAGCTCCTGAAGCAACTCCCCTCTGATGTGGAGACAGCTTTGGTTGTTGGAAGAAAATCTCTAAGAGAATAACCAAAAACTGATGTATATTGAATTTACACCACCCACAAGGGAAGATGGGAAGCTAAGTTATGGGAGTGAATTAATATTAACACAACCTTCTTGGATTATTAATATTCCATTGGAATACATCAGATTAAAATTTTGCAGTCTCCTATTAGACTTATTGAGAACTGTACTCTACTTCTCTTTAAAATTAAGTTTTAATTCCAGTATAGTTAACATACAATGTTATATTAGTTTCAGGTGTACAATATAGTGATCCAACAATTTCATACATGACCCAGTATTCATCACAAGAGGTGCACTCCTTAATCCCCATTGCCTATTCCCATTTCTCTTTATGGCATTTATCACTGTATTTTTGTTTTTGTGTGTCTAGTACATGAGTAGAAAGATACATCCATGAGGAATGAGAAGAGAATGAATGTATCTTGGGAAATATAAGGAAAATGTCTTTAAACCGAGAAAAGGTAAATTAGGCAGGTAACAAATCAGACATTTTGGTCAAATTGTTTTTGAAGAGTTTCATTATATTTATGTTGATATAATTTGCAGTAGGTCATATAGTTAGTAAGCAGTAACCTCTGAATACAGACTCTACTCTTGTGATTCCAAAGCCTATTCTCCTTCCATTATACTCTGCAACAAAAAACTGATAGGTGATGTACAAACACATGAAAGGAAGAGTTTTCCTGAAGAGTTTAGGACAATCAGCATGGAGAAAGTATCATTTAAGCTAACTCTTGAAGAATGAGCAGGAATTCTCCAAGAGGACAGAACAGGAAAGGATATTTAGAATACGTGTATTTTAAATTCACTTGTGTATGCCTTTACATGTGTAAAGGCAAGGAGGACTGATAATCTGGTGTGTGCATTCAAGGATATGCAGTTAACTGGTATGGCCAAAGAGTGGTGCCTCACAGGGCTACCAACCTTGACAAGGACTAGACCACAAAAGGTCTTATGTGCTAGACTAAGTAGTTTCAATTCCCTAGGCAATGGGATCCACTGAAGGATTCTGGTCAGGGAAATGAAAAGCTAAGAATTGTGTTTGGGGGAATGTCTGGCCTCAGTGTAGACAATGAAGAGGAGAGGAGCAAAACTTAGAAACACAAGAGCAGAGAAAGAATTTATTTCACTTTGCAGAAGTAATGGAGAGAAATAAACAAAATAGGGATTTGGAAAATCTCAATAAAACTAACAAGACCTGGCGACTGAAGGGATTTGGAACCAAGATGGAGTGGGGGTGGAGGAATTGAGGGTGAGTGACAGACCTTTAAACTCACTTGGGTTTCAGATTAAATGCTGGCATCAGTCGTCCAGAGAGACAATACATGAGCAGTAGTGGGTCCGGAGGTGGTGGGAATGTAGTTTTGAGAGCAGAATGGAATCAGCTTGAGAATCTGATTGGGCTTGAATCTCAGTTTTGCCACATAAACTTAGTCAAGTTATTTAACCACCTTGAGCTTTGTTTTTCATCCATAACAGGTCTACCTAACGCACCTACCTCAGCATTTACACAGCATTGCTGAAAAGTTTCACTGAGAAAATATCTACCATGTAGTTTGCAAAATGGCTGGCTCATTTAGTAGAAGCAACAAGCAAAACAAAACAAAACAAAACAAAAACCAATAAAACATACATTGGACTTACTGAGAGTTTGAGGTTCCAGTAACATATGTATACATAGTTCCAGTAACATATGTCTACATAGAAGTCTGTTAAAATCAAGATGACTCTGTTCCAAGCATATGTGGTCTTCCCAGGGACCCTGGAAGAGCATAAAAATCAAGGATCTTTGATTTGTTCCTAAATAGTTTTCCTTTGGGGTAAAATAGGGTTTCCTTGCTAAATATAATACAAAATATTCACAGAAAATTTAAAACAGAAAAACACAAAGAAAAATTATTGAACTTCCACAAATCCTCACCACATATAACCACTGCTAACATTTTGGTGTATTTCTCCCCCCCCCCCTTTTTTTTTCCTATTCTGATATTCTATTCTATTGACAGGCATCTGTATTTCTGTGGAAGCATCATATTGTTACGGTATAATTTAGGTATTAATATCGTACGGTAGAAATTCTTCATTTATTATTTCAACTTCAAACATTTTTTGGCTAGTCTAATATATTTAGTCTTTTAGACACACTTGAAAATTTTTGTCAAGTTGCAGAAATTCTACTTAGATATTTCTCTGGAATTATGTTAAATTTACAAATTAATTTTTGGAGGATGGACATTTTATAACATTGAGCCTCCGAATCTAGGGGTGTGATATATCTCTCTACTAATGCAAGACATTTTATAACTATGTAGCCTTGGAATGGTATTTAGCTTTTGTGTGACTGCATTTCCTGTAACTAAAAAATTGTGCACATCGCAATGTAATACATGTAGTTTGAACATGCAGCCCGAAGTAGTTTGAACAGCATCTAGCATAGAACGAGTGTTCAAAAACTGTTATGTTGGTTTCGTTGTTATTTCCTCCAGAAAAGTTGATAGTTTTCTTCGTTTAGTCCCTAGGTATTTTTCATTATGCTTACTCCTGAAATTTTGTGGGTTTTTTGCCTTTATTGGTAATATTGCAGGATAAAATAAAGGCTCCCCAATTAGGCTTAAATTGCAAAACAATGAATAATTTATGTTCCATGCAATACTTGGGATACGCACTAAAAAAATTATTCGTGGTTCCTCTCAAATTCAAACTTAACTGGGCCACCTGAATGATTTTTTTTTCTTTTTTTTTTTTTTAAACCTGGCAAAGCTATGCTATTGGGAATGCAATATTGTCCATTGTTGCTTTGACTAATGATTGTGGGGAAATAGAGGAGACTTTCCTTAACTTTTATTACTATTTCATTCTGAAAACATCAACATGAACCATATTATCTGGAGGACTTCTTCAGACACACATTCCCAGGCCTTAACCTCAGATCCTTTGATTCACTAAGTTAGAGATGGAGCCTGAGAACTTCCCCTGTAACTCTCCTATGTGATGCTGATGCTACTGGTTCAGGGACTACACTATGTGAATTGCTGCCTTCAGTGGAACTCCTAGTTCTTATTTCTTATATTTTATTAATAGGTTCTCTTGGTTTAGTTCCATTTTGTTTTGGTAATGAGTGAAATCATTTTCAATTAATAATAATATTGGCTTCAGATGCCTGACAATTAAAATTTTCTTTTTCTAGTGTCTCATGTTGCTTTAACTTTCAAGGTGATGCCAAATTATGGTCAGAGCGTGTGTTCTTGCCTTTTTCCCATCTTTTATTTTTTTATTTGTTTTGCCTTTTTCCCATCTTGAATGGGGATGTTCCTAGTTTTTCTAGAGAGAATGAGTGATTTTTAAGTCACCTTCTTCTTGGTTTAATAAAAAGCTTAATGTCTTTTAACGTTTATCAATATAATCATACTTTCTCCATTGTCCTAGATATCCATGATATTGTGTAAAAAAAACAGACAGGGTCCAAATTGTCCAGAACCCTAAAGACCATGAAGAGGATTTTTTTCTTTATCTTTCAAGCATGGGCTTACAGGAAGGATTGTTATGATCAGATCTGGATCCCAAAAAGATCCTTCTAGCTGCTGCAGTGACTACAGATTGATTTTGTATATTGTATAATCAGTCATTTTCATTCCACCACTTATTAGCCCATCACCATAGATAAATTTATTTGACTGTCAAAAGCCTCAGTTTTTTCATCTGTAAATTTGGGATAATATTGACTTCATTCACTCAACAAATACATACTGATCACCCACCGTTTTCCAGACACTGATATTTCATAAATTTTTAAATGAGGATTAAATGGGACAACCCTGTGTAAATTCTCAGTGCCTGGCAGAGAGTAAGTGCTCAATAAATGTTTGTTATTGTTATGGTGTTTTATAGCCTTATAATCATGAATTGGGAAACTTGCCTCCTTTTTTCATACTCTGGAAGTATTTGCATATTAGAGAGTAGTATAGTCTTATGGCCAAGGGTGAGCACTGTCCCACCAGACAACATGAATTCTGTATTTCCTTCTATTACTTACTAGCTATGGGGCCTTAATGTCTTCAGTAAAAGGAGGATAATAAAAATAAAAGTACCTATCTCACATGGCTATTATGAAAATTAAATAAATACCTGCACATAAAGCACTTAGAACAGTTTTCGGTGCAAGACCATACTCCTTCAAAATTAGTTTTATACGTTGCTTATTGACTTATGTAAATGACATATTTTATGTGTCTTTTTTTTTCCATTAAAAGGTCTTATGCCACAGAAAAGCTAAGAAAAGTCTAATGCAAGGTAAATATACATAAATGTTTCATATATTATCTATGTTTCAAATATTATATATACTTATACATATTCATTATATGTATTTCAAAAGTGTACATATTTCAATTGTTATTTGATAAACAAAGAATTCAAACTTACCAAGAACAATTTTATTCAATAACATATATTTATATAGAACTCTTTCCATGCAAACAAAACTTTCCATAATACTCCCAGAAATAGGCACAAAGACTACAGCTGTTTGAGCATACGTATTAATCCTATGCATTTTGCAGATAAATCAGGGGCCCTCCCTTCCATTACTTGATTTCGGCATTTAGTTTCTGCATAGTTTGTGCTGTTGCTAGCTTCAGAAATTCCTTTGGCTTTGTTCTCATCACTCCAGATGTCTTTTGCTTTGCAATCAGACATCCTTGGTTAACCCAAAAGCCCCTTCTTCATTTTTCTGCTTAGATCAAATTGCTAATTGTTCCAGTAGGCTGATAGAAATGAGCCTGGAGCTCAGGGAAAAGGTCTGGTCATTAGAGAAGGACTCTGGAGGCAGCCTGTGTGCATAGTGGTTGATGCTGCAGAGCTGGATGAGAATATCAAGAGCAGGAGAGAACAGGATGAGAGAGACAACTCCGGAGAACTTCAATGTGTAAATTTCTCAAAGAGGACAAGGGAGAAAGAAACTTTTTTTTAAAAAGATTTATTTATTTATTTATTTATTCATGAGACACACACAGAGAGAGGCAGAGACATAGACACAGGCAGGAGCAGGCTCCCTGCAGGGAGCCGGATGTGGGACTCGATCCTGGAGCCCGGGATCATGCCCTGAGCCAAAGGCAGACACTCAACCGCTGAGCCACCCAGGCATTTCCAGAAATAAACTTTTTTTTAAATGTTATTCAAGACAATCAAAGGGGGTAGGGAAGGGCTTGGTGATGCTGGAAGATGGAATTTTGTTGTTTTCATTTTGCTTTGTTTGGTTTTTACCATTATATATAGGCTTTATATTTCTGCCTAAAAGCCAAACTAGTCTGAAAATTTTACTGGAGAAGAGTTTACCTTCGGATGAGTTGAATAAGAGAATACGAATTTTTTTTTAAGCATGAGCTACTTTCTTGAGACTGACTACATTCCAGTAATTTATAGCATACCTTTGTGATTCAGTTTAGTCAGAAATACATCGTAATTATAACGCTGTTTTTGTGCATACACTGATAGCAGGTGTTAAGTAAAGAATCTTCACCATATTAAAAAAAAAAAGTCCAATAAGACTTGAACTTCATTGTTTTTGACAGCTCATAGATAGAGCAACTGTGATACTTAGTGGACATAAATCATCTATCATCAGAAAGTCTAATGCATTTAGTCTTTTCACACCAAGAAATTATCTTTTGTGGTTGACTGCCTCACTGAATTTAAGTTTACAAATTTTAAGAGTGTTCAGAAGGACTGGGGTGATTGCCTATAAGGATGGGCTAATCTGAACCAACCTAAAAAAAAGATGCAAAAGATGGGAGACGAGCTGAATCGCAAACAGAATAAACTTATGATAAGGCAGGACTTCTGGTCTTTTTGTTACTGTTGCTACTGCTATTGATAATGTTTTGTCATTTTGAAGAAAATGAAAAGAAAGGGTCCCCTGGGTGGCTCAGCAGTTGAGCCTCTGCCTTCGCTCAGGGCCTGATCCCAGGATCCGGGATCGAGTCCCACTCTGCCTCTCTCGCTCTCTCTCTGTGTCTCTCATGAATAAATAAATAAATCTTTTAAAAAATTGAAAAGAAAATTCTGCTCTACTCTCAATCATTCAGAAAACGTGTCTGGAATACGGGAGCAATTTTGACTCCTGTTGTCAGTGAGGGGAAAATATATATTAATAATAAAAACACAGAAGGCTTCCGTGCTGGGTTAGAAAAAGCAAAGTAACTTCCAGAGGGTTTTTATTAAAGGACAATGCACCTAATATGTCAAAGAAGCATAATTACTCTAACGGAAGGCCAGCCAAGAGCACATTTTGTCTATTTAAAAATAGTTCCTCCGTCTGTCACCTTACATTTCTGCCTATTTGCGTAGTCCAATTAGCTTCGTTTTGAATTGCCTCCACCTTTCTTCTTTCCCCTCTATTTGATAACTCTCCTTTAATTGCAAAGAGGCTGCATTCTCTCTTAGGAGACTTTTGAATTGTAATAATATAGTATTAGCTATCTTTAGAGAAAAAGCAAGTACTGATTGAAAATCAGTCTTGTTTGTGTTCCTCCGAGTTGCCCTGTTTCTTCCTCTACTTCCATTTCAGAGTTCAAGATATGGTTTTTACGGGCATAACTTTTTTTTTTTTTTCGGGCATAACTTTTTTAAAGAAAGCTGCTAATAAGCAAATTACTCTATTCTGACAACATTCTTGGAGAACGGCAATAAACACCTTTAGAACAATCACAATCACACTCTGCAGGTGTGTGATTCTTTACACTCCACCCGGATCCTTGACAACAAACTTTTCAGGTGTGGGATTTTCATTAGGAGAAATCACATTACATTAGAAGAGGGCGAAGGGATCAGCTGTGATCACATACCCAGTAGATGACTGAGCCAGGGATGGAATCTATGGCTCCAGATTCCCACCCAGGTGCTCTCTCTTTGCTTAAATCTGAAACGGATCCCTCCCAACCCCCCACGGTTCTTAAATGATGATCACCTGTATTTAGCTGGGTGTTTTATCGGCCTCCTGACACTACTTGCCCAGTGTGTCTATTAGAAACGCGACATCTCGGCAGTTGTGGGTACAGTCAAGAAGAGACAAGAGGATCTGCACACCGAAACAGATGGCATTTGAACACATGAAAAGAGAATCATCAGTCGGACAATGCTTTGGTTCTAGGGGCAGCCGCTGCCAGTAGAGACAATAACATCACTTGTAACACTGATGGCAGCAGTAGGCAGGATTCAATGTCAGATCTTCATGTAAGTCAACACCCCAGGGAGGGAAGACACATGTGGGGGGCATCCCATGACTAAAGGACAACTGCTACCAACCACAGGGAGACTTGGAGAGACATTCCAAGTACGATAGCAATTAGAGGGCTGGGAGTGAGAAGCAGCAGAGGAAGAGGAAACAGCTTGAAAATATACTTCCACTCATCTCTGGCACATCTCTCTGGATATCTATCACTTATCAGTGTCATTCACATCACAACAACAAATGGCTTTAGAAATAATCAGGCTGCCATGTACTGAGAGGGTCAAGGGAGGCAGAAAGCATGGCTGCGTGTGTAGAATTTGAGTTTGGGTGTCATATAGTTTCAGATGCTGCCTCTGCTATTTTCCAGCTGTGTGACTGTGAGCAAATAAATCACTTAGATCCCTGGACCTTTGTTTTCTTAGCTGTCAGATGGACATAATAATACCTGGGTCAGGGGCACCTGGGTGGCTTGGTTGGTTAAGTGTCTGCCTTTGGCTCAGGTCCCGGCACTGAGCCCCCCATCCGGCTCCCTGCTCAGTGGGGAGTCTGCTCCTCCCTCTGTCCCTCATCCCACTCTCATGCTCTCTCTCACTCTCAATCTCTCTCTCTCTCTCTCTCAAAATAAATTAATAAAATCTTTTAAAAAAATAATACCTGGGTCAAAGGTAATCTTATTTGCTCATATCATAATGTCATTCCCCCCAACCTCCAATATTTATGGATATTATGGAATGAGATGCTCAAGAGACTGAGCATGTGGGGGGTGGGGGTGTGAGTGAGGGACGAGAGGTGTTGCTATTATTTAATAGACCATTTGACACATTCCAGGCACTGTCCAAAGTTCTTACATATTAAACCACTGATCCCTAGTAACATCTCCCCATCTCTGATTTACAGATGGAAATCTGAGACAAGAAGTTAGATGAATTGTCTCAGGCCATAGAGCTATTAAATGGTAGAGACAGAATTTAAACCCAGAAGTCTTTTAGCCTCAATGCTAACTACATGGCTTTCCCCCCAATCTTTTATTTTAACACAATTTGTTGCCTGACTGCATGCAACAAACCAGGAGCTCCTTTTGAGTTTTACCAAACATCGAGGTCAGATAGTCACAAATTGTCCTCACATTCTACCTTATTCATTATAAAACTTATTCGTTGTTAGAGCAAAATACCACATCCTGGAAATTTATTACTTGCTCAGAACAATGAGTGTCTGGTTCTATTGTTATAACATTTCTTTTAGAGAATATTCTTTAAAATGAGTTTAATTTCCACATGATTATTATTTTATTTGAATCTAATTACTGAAGTCTCCATTGACTTGCATGAAGTTCTCTCCTTAGGCATCTGACCTGTTTTTACAGTAAATTCAAAAGTCTCCTTTTTCAAAAAGACTTCATTTCTCTAATGCAATGTATCCACCCCCTTTCCTTCCCTACCCTACCACCACAAGAAGAAAAGCCAATACTCTCTTTAGAACTCACTCCTGTTCTTCTTTCCTGGCATCATCAGGCAACGATCCTATGTCTTGTTTGGCCCTTGTTTCAAAACAGACAAATAGAAAACTGTATCTCCGCACATGAAATAACTATTTAGAAAATATTTAAAGTTAATATATTTTTTAATATGTATGATGCTAAAAGAGTAGCACCTTCAACCTACTTCAAGCTTAGCACACTCAGTTGGGCTGCTGGAGTATCCTTAGGGATCCAAGTGATATTTAAAGTGGTTTTATCTTGCAATTCTTATCAATGTAGACTCATCAAAACATCAATGATATCCCTTGCTTATGTTTGTGAATTCATTTTAAATCAACATTATACAGAATTACTTTTCCATATTATAAGGGGCCTCTGGGTTATTATTTTTTTTGTGAGTATAAGTACATATATCCATTCAATATTTATTGAGCACATTGTAAGTGCCATACAATGGGCAAGGTACAATATGCTAAAATATATAATCCAGCAATAATTAAAATTAGTATATTTTAAGAGATGTTGTTCTCATGCTTGGTTAACTCTCAGGAATGAAAAGTACATGACCTTTAATATGTCTCTCTCTCTCTCTCTCTCTCTCTCTCACACGCACACACACCTCTGACCGTGATTGACACTGGTAATCAATCATGCTGATCTTTTCCAATGAGACTTGACAAAGTCTCAGAATCCTCAATCCTGTGGAGTAGGCAGCTAATATCATTGATTAGAGTTCACACAATAGATGAAACCTGTTTGCATCCCTACTATTGCTAAAAATGATCCTCTATATCCATTTTTAAAAGGTCAATCTTTTGAAGACTATTATAAAAGACTACAATGAACAGAATCATACAAACTAGCTTAGCTGATGACAATGGTTTATCCTAAACATTAGCAAGATCTATTACATAATATTTTAAAACCATAGCAACAAAAATGGAATCTGAGACAGTGAGACTACTTTGATTACATAAATTCCTCTGTATGTTTTCCAGGAGCTCAATAAAGAATTATATACGAAGATCAGTGTCCCCCAAAGTTCAATGGAAGACTGTACAGAGACCCCAAGTAGTCTATACCTAGAAAGGGCAACCAAGTATTTTCACCAATTCCTTGAAATTTAGGAAAGCTTTGTGATGAAAACATTAAGAATCTGAAAGTTGTGGATAAGCGGTCAAATAAAAAAATAATATCAGATCTCTCTGGAAATATATCAATGCATAGAAAAATAAGGAAAGGAAAATGATCAACCAGAGTGCAAGTCATGGGTCCCTTCAGTGATGTTTGAAATATGAGGATGTTCCAGGAACTGACCCCAAGAAGAACCCAGAAGTGTAGACTCAGATCTAATAATTAAAGAAAAAGGTGTACTTCATTTATAATAAAGGAATTCAGATGAAAACGATAATACAATATCATTTTGAGTAATAAAAGCAGGATCATTTTGAATATGCTAGTAAGCCTGGTGAACATACAGGCTTTGTTAACAGGTGAGACCATAAATTGGGAAAATCTTCATGGGAAACAATATGACACTATCAAGATGGGCATGAAGGAGGGCACGTGAGGGGATGAGCACTGGGTGTTCTATGCCACTGATGTATTATTGAAAACTACATCTGAAACTAATGATGTATTATATGTTGGCTAATTGAATTTAAACAAAAAGAATATTGAAAAAATTCATATCATTTAAGTTAGTTTTGCCACATTTTAGGAAATCTGTTCAAGAGAAATAGAAATGAAGAGACTTACAGGTTACTATAGTATTATTTATGAAACAAAACTTCAGAGAAAATGGAATTTGAAACATAGGAAATGGTTACATATATTAACCCACATCATACAGTAGAATAATACTAAATACGGTAGTTTCAAAAAGATGGTAATGGAATTAAAAAATGCTTGTTATTATATATTTTAAAAAATATACCAGACATGATGGTTTACACAGTATGATCTTCACTATGACATAATATAGAAAGAAAAAAAAATATTGCCAAGATGTTAACCATAGTTACCTCTGGGTAATGAATTTCTAGAGTTTTTTTTTTAAAGGTTTTATTTATTTATTCATGAGAGACACAGAGAGAGAGAGAGGCAGAGACCCAGGCAGAGGGAGAAGCAGGCTCCATGCAGGGAGCCCGACGTGGGACTCGATCCCGGGTCTCCAGGATCAGGCCCTGGGCTGAAGGCGGTGCTAAACCGCTGAGTCACCCAGGGATCCCCTGAGTTTTTTTTGTTTGTTTGTTTTTGTTTTTCAAGATGGCAGAATAAGTGCCCATGGAAAAAATTTAAAGCTAGCAGAGCATCAAAAGAGATTGGTTTTGAAATATTACTTGGACTGATAACAGACTTCTCGTCAGCAGCAATAAATGTCAGAAGACAATCACATAATGTCTTCAAACTGCTGAGGTAAAATATCTCACGAAATAGAATTATATATTCAGCTAAACTGTCATTCAAGAGTGAGGGAGTAATGAAAATTTCAGCAGATAAACAGAAAACTGAAAGACTCTGGGAAAAAATACAAAACCAAACAAAAACAAAACCCGATTTTATTCCAACATAAAGAAAAATGAACTCTTAGAAATAAGATGAGGAAACAAAGATGAGGAAAGAATCATAACAAAAAAACCATTAGTAATTTAAAAATTGACAATAAAAGTATAAAAATTAATACAATATAAAAGTTCTCTTTACTAATTCAATTTTTTAGTTTAACTGATATTCTTAATTCCTTTTTCTTTTTTTTTTAAAGATTCTATTTATTCATTCATGAGAGAGAGAGAGAGAGAGAGAGAGGGGCAGAGACACAGGCAGAGGGAGAAGCAGGCTCTATGCAGGGACCCCGATGGGGGACTCAATCCGGGACCCCAGGATCACACCCTGAACCAAAGGCAGATGCTAAACCGCTGAGCCACCCAGACATCCCCATATTCTTCATTCCTGTTATAAAATCTTCCAATTCTTGCTTGATGCCCACAGCACATACACACTTGTGCTCCCTACTGTGCAGCTGCATGCTGCCGAGTGTCAGTTGTATTTCATCTTAAAACCTGTGTGAGTTGTTTTTATTATCATAATTACATAAATTAATAGATTATTACATTCGCTTTATGAAAAAAGGGGGTTGTTTCTGTGGAAACTGGATAGAATTCTTTGGAAAAACCTCATAGAAGGGAGTTATTTTAGGGGGAAAAAAAAAACCCTGTCAACTTAGATCTGTTTTAGACAAGTGTAAAATCTTGACAAAAATAATGTCAAACATCCAGAAGGATTCCACATGCACATTGCTTAAATTCTCACTCCACTCAAAAGGCACAGGTGGGCCACACTCAAAGGAATTATACAAAGAAAATGTTGGATCTGTCAAATTTTTTTCTTTCTTTCTGCATGGATAGTGAGGATCTTAAGGGTTTTTTTTTCTTTTAATTTATTAACATAATGAGTTACATTGACTAACTTTTGAATATTAAACCAGCCTTGTATTCCTGGGATAAACTCCACTTGATGGTGATTTATTGTCCTTTTCTTTTTTTTTAATTTTTATTATTTTTTATTTATTTATGATAGTCACAGAGAGAGAGGCAGAGGCACAGGCAGAGGGAGAAGCAGGCTCCATGCACCGGGAGCCCAATGTGGGATCCGATCCCGGGTCTCCAGGATCGCGCCCTGGGCCAAAGGCAGGCGCCAAACCGCTGCGCCACCCAGGGATCCCTATTGTCCTTTTCATAAATATTCTAAAATGATTTGCTAAAATTATGTACACAATTGTATTAGATTATAGCTGACTTTTCTTCTAACGCCTTTGACTGGTTTGATACCAGGGTAATGATAGCCTTCCAGAATGAACTGGGAAATGTTCTCTCCTCTTCATTTTTCTGGAAGATAATCATATCTGAGTCTAGAATTTTCTTTTTTGGAAGGTTTCTAACCATAAGTTTCATTTAATAGACATAAAGTTATATCATTTATCGGATTCTTCTGAAGTAAGCTTTCATAGGTTGTGTCTTTCAAGGAATTTGCCCATTCCAATCTAATTGTCAACTTCACGGGCATAAAGTTCTTAAAAATTCCTGTATTAATTAATGTCTGTTGAATCTGTAGTTAAGCCACTTCTCTCATTCCTGACATTGGTAATCTGTGTCTACTCCCCTTTTTTTGGCTAATCAGTCTGCCTATTGGGTTATCTATTTTATTGAGCTTTAGACTCTGCTTTTGGGATTGTCAACTGTTTTGCTATTTTTTATTTCATTGATTTTTGCTCTGATTTTCTATCAGTTACTTTTTTTCTATCAGTTACATTCTTCTATTTACTTTAAATTTCATTTGTTTCCCCTTTGTAATTTATTATGGTGGAAATTAAGGGCATTTATTTGAAACCTTTCTTCCCTTCTAATGCAGGCATTTAACGCAATCTATTTCTATGTACTACTTTAGAGGCATTCTTCAAATTTTGCTATCTTATGGTTTAATTTTCATTCATTTAAAATATTTTCTAACTTTCTTTTGATTTTTAAAAAGATTTTAATTATTTATTCATGATAAACACACATAGAGAGACAGAGACACAGGCAGAGAGAGAAGCAGGATCCCCATGGGGAGCCCAATGGGGGCTCAATCCCAGGACTCCAGGATCACAACCTGAGCCAAAGGCAACTACTGAGCCACCCAAGCTCAACTACTGAGCCACCCAAGCACCCCCCTTTTGAATTATTTTTGAACCATCATTTAAGTAGAAGTATTTTATCCTCTAAGTATTAGTAGATGTTTTAGACAAAGTTCATTGTTCATCACTGATTTCGAATTTAATTCTATTTCTCAGAAAACGTGTATTGTATGTCTTTAATTCTTTTAATTTACTAAAACTGTTTTTTTTATAGAACACAATACAGTCTATTTTGGTAATTGTCCTGTGTACCTTTGAAAAGAATGTTTTATGCAAATGTTGGTGCTCTGTAAATGTCAGTGAAGATGAATTTTTTGATAGTGTCGTTCAAGTAATATATAGTCTTACTGATTTTCTGTCTCTTTTATCAATTATTGAGAGAGGGGTATTGAAATTTCTGATTATAATTGTGAATTTCTCATTGAAGCTCTATCAGGTTGTGATGCATGTAGTTTTAAGCTCTATTATTATATGTATAAATATTTATGATTTTCATGTTCTTCTGATGAATTAATCCCTGAATTATTATGAAAGATCTTTGTCCTTAATAATACTCTTTACTGTAAAATCTAACTTATATTTATAGGTACTGTAGCTTTTTTTTGATCATATGTTTGATATATATTTTCTTCTCAATTTTAACCTATTATTGTCTTTATATTTAATGTTCATTTATTTTTTTATTTAAATTCAATTAGTCAACATATAGTACATACTTAGTTTCAGATGTAGTGTTCAGTAATTCATCAGTTATGTATATCACCCAGTGCTCCTCACATCTTGTGCTCTCCTTAATGCCCATCACCCAATTGCCCCAGCCTCCTACCCATCTCCCCTCCAGTAATCCTCAGTTTGTTTCCTAGAGTTGAGTCTCTCATGTTTTTTTTTTTTTCTCTCCCTGACAACTTCCCCTTCAATTTTCTCTTCCATACTCTATGGTCCCCTGTATGATTTCTTATATTCCACATATGAGTGAAAACATATAATAATGGTCTTTCTCTGTTTGACTTATGTTGCTCAGCATAATACCCTCCTGTTCCATCCACGTTGATGTAAATGGTAAGTATTCATCCTTTCTGATGGTTGAGTAATATTCCATTGTGTGTGTGTGTTCACACATGGAATATTGTGAATACTACATTTGTATCGTTGGGTTAAATGCCTAGTAGTAGTGCAATTGCTGGGTCATATGGTAGCTCTATTTTTAACTTCATGAGGACCATCAGTACTATTTTCCAGAGTGGCTGCACCATCTTGCATTCCCACCAAACAGTGTGAGAGGGCTGCCCTTTCTCCACATCCTTGCCAACATCTTTTGTTTCCTGACTTGTTCATTTTAGCCATTCTGACTGGTGTAAGGTGGTATCAAACCAAATCATGGTTTTGATTTGTATTCCCATGATGCCAAGTGATTAGAGAATTTTTTATGTGTCTGTTGGCCATGTGTATGTCTTCTTTGGAGAAATTTCTGTTCATATCTTCTGCCCATTTCTGGACTGCATTCTTTGTTTTTTGAGTGTTGAGTTTGGTAAATTCTTTATAGATCTTGGATACTAGCCCTTTATCTGATGTGTCATTTGAAAATATCTTCTCCCATTCCAAAGGCTGCCTTTTAGTTTAATTGACTGTTTCCTTTGCTGTGCAGAAGCTTTTTATCTTGATGAAGTCCCAAAAGTTCATTTTAATTTTTGTTTTCCTCACCTTTGGAGATATGTCTACCAAGAAGTTCTGGCTGAGGTTGAAGAGGTTGCCGCCTCTGTTCTTCCCTAGGATTTTGATGAACTCCTGTCCCACATTTAGGTCTTTTATCCATTTTGAGTTTATCTTTGTGTAAGGTGTAAGAGAATAGTCCAGTTTTATTCTTCTACATGTGGATGTCCAATTTTCCTAGCACCATTTATTGAAGAGACTGTCTTTTTTCCATGGGATATTTTTTCCTGCTTTGTGGAAGATTCGTTAACTACAGAGTTGAGAGTCCATTTCTGGGTTCCCTATTCTGTTCTATTGATTTATGTGTCTGTTTTTGTGCCAGTACCATACTGTCTTGATGATTACAGCTTTGTAATACAGCTTGAAGTCCGGCATTGTGATGGCACCAGCTTTGGTTTTCCTTTTCAACATTACTCTGGCTATTTGGGGTCTTTTCTGATTTCATACAAATTTTAGGATTTTTTTGTTCCAGCTCTGTGAAAAGTGCTGATGATATTTCGATAGGGATTGCATTGAATGTGTAGTTTGCTCTGGGTATCATAGACATTTGAACAATATTTAGTCTCCCAATCCATAAGCATGGAATGTTTTTCCATTTCTTTGTGTCTTCCTCAATTTCTTTCATAGATGTTCTGTAGTTTTTAGAGTACAGATCCTTTACCTCATTGGTTAGGTTTATTCCTAGGTATCTAATGGATTTTGGTGCAATTGTAAATGGGGTCTACTCTTTAATTTCTCTTTCTTCTGTCTCATTGTTAGTATATAGAAATGCAATTGATTTCTGTGCATTTACCTTATATCCTGCCACATTGCTGAATTCCTGTATGAGTTCTAGCAATTTTGCAGCAAAGTCTTTCGGGGTTTCCACATAAAGTATCATGTCATCTGAAAAGAGGGAGAGTTCGACTTCTTCTTTGCCAATATGAATGCCTTTCAAATTTGTTTTGTTGTCTGATTGCTGAGGATGGGACTTCCAGTACTATGTTGAACCGCAGTGGTGAGAGTGGGCATCCCTGTCGTGTTCCTGACCTTAGGGGAAAAGCTGTGAGTTTTTCCCCATTGAGAATGATATTCACTGTGGGCTTTTTGTAGATGGTTTTTATGATATTGAGGTATGTTCCCTCTATCCCTACACTGTGGAGAGGTTTTTTTTAAGATTTTATTTATTTATTAATGAGAGACACACACAGAGAGAGAAAGAGAGAGAGAGTCGCAGAGACACAGGCAGAGGGAGAAGCAGGCTCCATGCAGGGAACCTGATGTGGGACTTGATCCCAGGTCTCCAGGATCAGGCCCTGGACTGAAGGTGGCGCTAAACTGTTGAGCCACCTGGGGCCACCCATGTGGAGAGTTTTAATCAAGAAAAGATGCTGTATTTTGCCAAATGCTTTCTCTGCATCAAATGAAAGGATCAGATGGTTCTTGTCCTTTCTTTTATTAATGTGATATATCACACTGATTGATTTGCAAATGTTGAACCACCCTTGCAGCCCGGGAATAAATCCCACTTGGTCATGGTGAATAATCCTTTTAATGTACTGTTGGATCCTGTTGGCTAGTATTTTGTTGAGAATTTGGCATCCATGTTCATCAGGGATACTGCTCCATAGTTCTCCTTTTTGATGGGGTCTTTGTCTGGTTTTGGGATCAATGTAATGCTGGTGTCATAGAACGAGTTTGCAAGTTTTCCTTCCATTTCCTTCTATTACTATTTTTTTGAAACAACTTCAGAAGAATAGGTATTATTTCTTCTTTAAATGTTTGGCAGAAATCCCCCAGAAGTTATGTGGCCCTGGACTCAGGTTTTTGATTATTGCTTCAGTTTCCTTGCTGGTTATGGACCTGTTCAGATTTTCTATGTCTTCCTGTTTCAGTTTTGGTAGTTTGTAATTTTCCATGAATGCATCCGTTTCTCCCAGGTTGCCTAATTTGTTAGCATATAGTTGCTAATAATATGTTCTTATTCTGTATGCTCTAATCTTTATTATTTCTCTTCTCCTGCTTGGTTGTAGGCTTTATTTGCTGTTTTTTCTCCAGCTTCTTTAGGTGTAAGTTTAGCTTGTGTATTTGAGATTTTTCTAATTTTTTAGGAGAGACTTTTATTGCAATGCACTTCCCTCTTAGGACTGCCTTTGCTGTATCCCAAAAGTTTTGAACCTTTGTGTTTTCATTTTCATTCATTTCCATGAGTTTTTATTTTTTCCTTTAATTTCCTAATTGACGCATTCATTCCTTAGTAAGATGCTCTGTAACTTCCAAGTGTTTGAGTTCCTTCCAAATTTCCTCTTGTGATTGAGTTCCAAAGTTTCAAAGCATTGTGGTCTGAAAATATTCAGGGAATAATCTCAGGCTTTGGGTATCAGTTGGGACCTGATTTGTGACCCAGTATGTGATCTATTCTGGAGAAATTTCCATGTGCACTTGAGAAGAATGTGTATTTTGTTGTTTTAGAGTGGAATGCTCTGTATATATCTGTGAAGTCCATCTGGTCCAGTGTGTCATTCAAAGCCCTTTTTTTCCCGGAAAGCCCTGGTGGCTCAGCAGTTTAGCACTGCCTACAGCCCAGGACGTGATCCTGGAGACCTGGGATTGAGTCCCACTTCAGGCCTCTGCATGAAGCCTGCTTCTCCCTCTGCCTGTGTCTCTGCCTCTCTCTCTCTCTCTCTCTCTCCTCTCTGTGTATTTTCATGAATAAATAAATACAATCTTAAAAAAAAAAGCCCTTTTTTTCCTGTTGATCTTCTGGTTAGATAATCTGTCCACTGCTCTGAGTGGGGTACTGAAGTCCTCTAATATTATTATATTATTGTCAATGAGTTCCCTTAATTTAGTTATTAGTTGATTGATATAATTGGCTGCTCCCAAATTAGTAGCATAATTATTTATAATTGTTAGATCTTATTTGATAGAGGCTTTAAGTATGATATAGTGTCCCCCTTCATATCTTAGTACAGTCTTTGGTTTAAAATCTAATTTTTCTTATAGGATTGCTACCCCTGATTTCTTGTGAGGTCCATTAGCATGATAAATGGTTCTGGACCTCATGGGGGGTCCACCTCCTTACTTTCAGTCTGAAGGTATCTCTCTGCCTAAAATTAATCTCTTGCAGACAGCATATGAATGAATCTTGTTTTTTTTTTTTAATCCAATCTGATACCTTGTGTCTTTGGATAGGACAATTTAACCCATTTACATCCAGAGTAATTATTGAAAGATATTTAGTGTCATTGTGTTACCTGTAAAGTCTCTATTTCTGTAGATTGTCTCTGTTTCTTTCTGGCTTATGTTACTCTTGGGCTCTCTCTTTGCTTACAGGATCCCCTTTAATATTTCTTGCAGGGCTGGCTTAGTGGTGACATTTCTTTCAGTTTCTGTCTGTCCTGGAAGCTCTTTATCTCTCCTTCCATTCTGAATAACAGTCTTGCTGGGTAAAGTATTCTTGGCTGCATGTTTTTCTCATTTAGTACCTTGAATATATCATGCCAGCCCTTTCTGGCTTGCCTGGTCTCTGTGGGTAGGTTTGTTGCCAGTCTAGTGTGCCCACCATTGTAGGTTAAGAACCTTTTGTCTCGAGCTGCTTTAAGGATTTTCTCTTTATCTCTGAAATTTGCAAGCTTCACTATTATATGCCAAAGTGTTGATCTATTTTTATTGATTTTGGAAGGGGTCCTCCCTACCTCTTGGACATGAATACCTGTTTCCTTCCCCAGATTAGGGAAGTTCCCAGCTATGATTTACTCAAATATAACTTCTGACCCCCACTCTCTCTTTCTTCTCCCTCAGGGATTCCAATAAATTTTTTTTTTGTTCTATGGCATTACTGATTTCTCAAAGCCTCCCCTCATGTAACATTTGTTGTTTTTCTCTCTTTTCCTCAGGTTCTTTCCTTAGCATCAACTTGTCTACTATATCACTTACTCTCTTTTCTGCCTCATTTATCCTAGTTGTTAGAGAATCCAATTTAGATTGCATCTCAGTTGGAGTATTTTTAATTTCAGCCTAATTCAATCTCATCTCTTCACATAGAGATTCTCTAATGTCTTTTATGCTTTTCTCAAGCCCAGCTAGTAACTTTGTAATTGTTATCCTGAATTCCAGCTCTGACATTTTACTTTTATCTGTATCGATTAGATCTGTGGCGGAGTATTATCTCTAGCTCTTTCTTCTGTTGTGAATTCGCCTTCTAGTTATTTTGCCCAGAGTAGAATGGATGAACCAGTGAGCACTCTCAAATATATCAACCATAACCCAAGTGAAATACACGCTAGACAAATCCAAAGAGGTCAGAATCCGAAAAAGAAAAAGAAACAAAAACAAAACAAAAAAAAAAATTTTAAAAGAAAAAGAAACAAACAAAAAAACAGGGAAAGAAAAAAAAAAGGGTGGGGAGAGAGAATATAATCTCACAGGGTGGACAAAACAGGGTGATCCACTTGGTCCTGAGTGTATTTTGGTCTCTGTGTTAGAAGACACTAAATCTCAAAATTGTATAGAAATCAAAACATACATATACATACAAAAATAAAATTGAGTAGAGTGAAAGAAAGCCAAAAATGAAGAATATGTCTATAAAAATGTAAATATAAAAATGGAAGTTAAAAATAGGCTTAAAATAGAAGATTTGATAAAACAAGAAATTATTTGAAAAGGGAAAAAAGAAAAAAGAAATGGAAAAACTTTAAATGAAAGATAAATGAATTATGAGAAAAAAATTCAAATTCTATATATTATTTTCCCCTAGCACTGGGGTTTTGCAGTCTTGTGAGGTCCATAAACTTGCTATTCACCTGTTCTTCTATCCAGTTTTCTGGAGGAGGGGCCTGCTGTACTGATCCTCAGGTGTCTTTTCCCTGGGCAGAGTTGCACCGCACCTTGCCAGGAGGCCAGACTCAGTGTATGCTGGGTTTTTTTGTTTCCTCTGTGTGGCTTTTGTTCCCTGAAGGCTTTCTACTCCTCTTTAGAGGATCAAAATAAAAATTGCTTAAGCCCAATCTCCAGCTCCAGAGCTGAAAGATCACAGTCCCCTCTCTTCAGTAAACCATCAGGGATAGGTAGTCTTCACTTTTGTGTGCACCAAACTCTGCAGACTCTTGCAGTACACATCGGGGTGGATCCTCCTGGGGGAAGGCAGAGGATTGCAGATGTGTGCAGTTTGAAGGGCCCTGGCACAGAGAGCACCTGCCCAATTGTGTGAGCATCCATTCCGTGCCTCCTGGGGGAAGGGAAGGGTTGTTGCTCTCCTGTCTTTTGCAGGGCTCCAAAACTGAGAGCTGTCCCCTGGTCATGTGAGCAGCTACTCCACCCCTCCCAGGGGAAGGCAAAGGATCCTCTTGTTCCTGTCCTTTGTAGGGTTCCCATATGGAAAGCAGTTACCTGATTGGGCCACAGCTTCTGGTTTATGGCAAACCAAGCAGAGAGCCACTTCCTGGGCTCACTGACCATAACCAGTTCCCAATGCTTGGGAACTCTACTCTACTCCTCAGGCACCCCTGTTCTTTCTGTGACTCTGGGGATCCTGAGACTACACTTTCTTTCTTCCCTGTTTCACCACCTGAACACCTTTCAGGCAGGGATGTCTCTCAATGGAAGAGATTTTTAAGGGTTCTGATTTTGAACTCTGGGGCAATATCACTTTCCAAGAGCCAGCTTATGGTGGCTCCCTCCCCCTGTCATTTATCTTATGATATATCCTCTCAGAATCACTTCTCCACATGTCCTACCTTGCAAAAAGTGGTCGCATTTTTACTTGTAGAATTCCAGATCCTCTTTTCTTACATCTGAGATTGAATTCATGGGTGTTCAGAATGATTTGATAGTTATCTAGCTAAATTCAAGGGACCTGATTATATGAGGTCCCCCACTCTTCCACCATCTTGCCTCTTGGTAATTTCATCTCTTACAGGCAGCATAAAGTCATCCAATCTGATGATCCCTTTTTTTAATTGAGACATTTAGATGATTTATACTTAATACGATTATTGGTTTGTTTAGGTGTTTCTTTTCTCTGTTCCCTTCCCATGGATATAATGAGTTTCCAATAATGTCCTAATGAAAACAGTGCTTGCTGCCCCTCCCCACAGATTAAGGTTTTTGTTTTTTATGGAGTAGGAAAGAAGTATCTTAGGGCAGTATTTTTTTTTCCCCTTCTGGCAGCACTTTCTTTTTTATCCTTTAGGTACTATCTACCTAAGTAGGTACTACCACAGTAGCTATTTCTTAGGTATCTTTTTAATCTTTTCTATATGTAGTTAGTGTGGCTGATAGCGAAAGAGGCTGTTAAGAGGGTTTGAAGTCTACCAATTTCTCTGTTCCTTTTAGAGGTTTCATATTATCACCCAAACTTTCTATTGGACTTCACTAATTTAAGAAATATTCTAGCTGAGTTCATACCAGTGTCTGGTTGGATTTACCCCAGTTGTGAAGATACTCATGACTCTAAACTCTGTCAATGTGATTTGAATAAAAGACAGTCTGGTATAATAAGGTATGGCTGGACAAAGCATCAGGGCCAGGTTATATAAGATCCAGTAGAACAAGTTTATATCTTTTGTTCTTATTTTAAAGGCAATGAGAAATTATTGAAAAGTATCAATGCAATGGTCATAATCTGACTTGAATTTTAAAAGTTCATAAATATTTTAACTTTTACTTTTGAAATATAAGAGTTGCAACATAGAACAGAGTTCTTGTACAAACTCTAACCAGCTCCCTCTAAAGTTAGCATCATGCCAGATTATAGTACAGCCATAAAAACTAGGAAACCAACCTTGATAATACCACTACTAACTATTAGATATTATTCAAATTTCACCAATGAGACCACTAATGCCTTTTTGGGGGGGTCCAGTATCTCACACTGCATTTGGTTTTGGGATCTACTTTAGTCTTCTGCATTCTGTAATGTTCCTCAGTATTTCTTTTCTTTAATAACCTAGGTAATTTCCAAGAATACTGGCCAATTATTTTTTTAGAATATTTCTCATTTTGCAACTGTCTGATGTTTTCTTATGATTTGATTGAGGTTGTGCATTTTAAACAGGAATACCATAGAATGATGTATCTATCTCAGAGCATCATATCAACAACAGGTTCATGAAGTTGATCTGGCTTAGCACTGATGATATTAACCTTGATCATTTGGTAATTGTGATGACTGCTAGGTTTTTCCGTTGTAGAGTTTCTTTTTTATTCTCTTTGTGATTTGATTTACATTTAATACAGAGTGTTCTGGACACTACCAGGAGGATGAATTAATGAAGAACAAGAAAAGAGTTAGGGAGAACAGAGAAGAAACTATTATATTAGACCACTCAAGAGATGATATGACTCAGACTAGGGGGATAATGGTATAAAACAAAACCAAAAAATGGTATAAGTTGGCTACATATTTTGGAGTCAAAATCACTAATACTTGGTGATGAATTGAATATGGTAAGTGAGGAAACATTAAGTATAATATATATATACTTGGTAAATACTAGTGACATTTTCTCAGGTTAGAAATATCAGATGAGTTATATCTGCTATTATAAAGTAAAATACAGGGCAGCCCAGGTGACTCAGTGGTTTAGTGCTGACTTCAGCCCAGGGTGTGATCCTGGAGACCCAGGATTGAGTCCCACGTCAGGCTCCCTGCATGGAGACTGCTTCTCCCTCTGCCTGTGTCTCTGCCTCTCTCTCTTTCTGTGTCTCTCATTAATAAATAAATAAAATCTAATAAATAAAATAAAATAAAATAAAATAAAATAAAATAAAATACAGATGATGAGTTGGAGAAGTATAAGAGTGCAAGGAAAGGGACTAGTTAGGAGGCTATCGCATTAGGTCCAGATGAACAATGATGATTGCTTAGATTAGATAGGAGATGATGGAAATGGAGAGAAGTATCTGATTTTGAAGATAGTTTAAGAATTATACTCAATAGGTACTATTTCTTAATTGATTAAGGAGAATTGGTGAAGAAGAGATGACAAGGATGCCTTCTAGATATCTTGCTTGCACAACTGGATGAATTGTGGTTCCACTTATTGGGACAGAAAACAATGGCAGAGAACTAGGTTTAGGATAATAGGCTGCTTTTCCCCTTTACTAAAAAATACTACGGTGGGGGAGGCTGGGAGATTTCTCCTGACACAGCCAAGTTAGACATATCCTCCTACAATATAACCTTCCAGTAGTATATTGTAGAGTCTGATAGGAGAACATTTTCTGTCTGGTTTTAAAAAGAAAGGGTCAAAGAATCTTGCCAAGAGATATTGTTCCTGCTCAAATATGTCATTGATTCTTTTATCTTTCAATAGGATTTGTGATGTTGCTTTGGCTACAGCTACTAAATCCCCACTGCTTCTCTTTCCTTTGGAATGAGAAGCTCTCAAAAGAACGCCACAATTCCATATGGCAAAATTTTAAAAATCAATAAGCGTAACAAATATCATGCCATCTGCACATTATCCAGAGGCAAAATTAGGCAAAGCAAAACTCCCTAGTGGACAGAACACATTGTGCAACCACCCAAAACTTCAACACCACCAGGAAAAGAATGCAAAAAGTAATAGGGGAAAGACTTGCATGCATTTATTACCAGAAGTAGAGCAATGTTCACCCTTTTCTGAATATTTTGTGATCAATGAAATCTACACCTTAATAAAGAAAAGATGGTAATCATTTTCCAGAGGATGAAACCAAGGAGAAAAGATTCAAAGCTCAGGGACATACAAGTTATAGAAGGCATCAAACCATATCAAGAACAAGCTAATTAATACTTTGTTTCCTGGTAACAGAGAATACTATTCATTTCTTGTTTTCCTCCCTCCTTTTTATAAATTTGTTAATTCAGCAAATATATAGAGGGCTCTTAATATGTGTGCTTTGTTTTCACTATCTATGGCTTGACAGATGGCAAATTGCATGATTTGTCTATCTAAAATTATAGCATATGAATCAGTGAAAGGATCTAGGACTCTCTGTTATCAATGAGAGATAATGTAAAAGACATTGGCAAATAAGAATAGAGAGACAGTCCAAGAATGTATATTTTATTCAGCTAATCTGGTAGTTATTTAGCCTGTGAAGTACATTTTGTATTACATAATTATAAAAAAAAGAAATAAGGCAATAATTATCAGTGGCATATCACAGAACTCCAAGTGAGGAAACATTTTGTTTCTATCTTGCCACTCAGAGTGCAAGACCTTTTGGGAACCCCAGATTCCACCAATTAAAGCTATTTAAAGCCAAAATGACTATTCACTTCAACAAGATTTACTATTACCAACCCTTCCATCAAAGATTTGATAGAATGAACAATTATTCATAATAGTTGACCTTTTAACATTCATTGACATGTATAGGTTGAATGGAAGGTAAAATACAATTCTGGCTAAGCCATTGTTTTTGTTTCAAAAGCCTATATATTGCAAACGTGTATGGCTTGAATTATCAAGATCAACATTTCTTTAACTTCTCATTTGCAAATACAAATTATCTGTTACAAATCGTCTTGAATAAATATCTCCTAATAATGTCTAAAACTCAGATATCTACGTATAAAATTAAAAATCAAATCTTACAGATTTTTTTCTCAAATTTTACTAAGGAAGTCTTAAATTTTCTATTTCTTTTCTTTTCCAGATGGCTAATATTTTGCTGAGATAAAATAGAGCTATTTTCCAGAGAAGCTAATCACTACCTGACTCATCTACCAAAGAATAATAAATATGAGAGACAAGAATGTTCTAGAAATGACAAGTGAAATGGATTTCTGCCTACCTGTCATGCTATTAAAACCCAAATAATCAAGATTATTTCCCCAGGTAGTCACTCGGTCTTTGGTGGCCAATAAGTTAAGATTGACAAAGTAACCAGTTATCTATTAGATTCTCAAATTCCATGAGCCTGAAAGGTCTTAGAGTAGACTGCTTCTCCAATAAAAGACTTGTCACATTTGCAAAGACCAAGGTAATTCTTGAGAAACCCTATAAGATCTAAAAAAAGATCAATAGAAAATGCGTGTACATTGGAGAATGACTGAAAAATACTATATACTGAATTAGGGGATAAATTAAACATTAGCTTTCTGATATTTCCTAATTCTGGTTCACTAAGAAACACATTTTAAAATGGTAAACATTCACCCTTAAAAATATTGAACAGTTCTCTTTTAGCAACCAATCAGTTCATTCAGTTTTCTTTTCTCCGCATGAAGCCAGTTGCAGGAAAATTACTCTAGGCTATGTCTGTTTTTAAGTGACCTGCTTTCAAATGTGTGCTGCTCTCAATGCATTTGAACTCCTCAAAAAGAAAAGAAAAAGATGGCCCTTTCTTGAACAATAGTTAAGAAGCAGACAAGTTGGGGATCCCTGGGTGGCTCAGCGGTTTAGCGCCTGCCTTTGGCCCAGGGCGTGATCCTGGAGTCCCAGGATCCAGTCCCAGGATCGAGTCCCAGGATCGAGTCCCAGGTCAGGCTCCCTGCATGGAGCCTGCTTCTCCCTCTGTCTGTGTCTGTGTGTGTGTGTCTCTCTCTCTTTCTCTCTCTGTCTCTCATGAATAAATAAATAAAATCTTAAAAAAAAAAAGAAGCAGACAAGTTATTAGTGGATCTGCCTAAGTGCTTTGGCAGATACCAAAGTGAAGCATGCACAGCGTCAAAGTCAGCACAGCTATGAAGAAGGTCTAACTCCTGATGGAGAGTGTATGGACTCAGGAACTGGAGGTCCTGCCTCTGTTGATTTTTTCTCTGTGAATTTTAATTTTAGCTGAATGGAATACCAAGAAGGCATATGGTGAGATATTTTGCTGCTTAGATTGGGAAAAAGTAGAGCTCATTAGGGCAGGAAGTGAAGAAGTAGAAGTGGAAAGAAATTAGAGATAATTCATAGAACAAGAGAGATGGATTGTTATGGCTGAAAGAATGATGTACTCAATAATAATCAAATGGATGTAAATTGAAATCACAGTAAATTATCATTTTTAATATTAAAAATTAGCAAAAAAAAAAAAAAAAACACCAACACCATTTGCTGCCATGAGAGAAGTGAGAAGGGTACTTTCAACTCAAACAGAGTTTCTGGAGAAAACATGACAAAGTGCATCAAAAGCCTTTAAATGTGCATATTCTTTGATTTTGGCACTTAGGATTAATAAGAATTTGAAAGGAGGCGATTATTAGATATGGTGTTCACCTTATATAAAGGCCTACTCCTAGCCAACCCAAAGAGTAAAGCCACAGGTCCTTTGGGACATCTGGATCACATTACTGCTGAGTGTTTGAAAGAGTTCAATGATATTTGTGATTGCACTTGAATCCTAAGGCATTTTTAGCTTTGAAATATTATTTTAAAATCTAGAAATGAAATAGATAAGGCAATTCACAGATGAATAGTTCTTTAAGTCAAAGTCCATTGAAAATGCTTAGATCTGCTGTTTTATCTCATGAAAAGCAAATTCATTTAATTGAAGAAAATCTCCAAAGATCAGATCAGTAAGGGGAGCTTGATAACAAGTCAGAAACCGTTTTCTCATAAATAGCATAGGACATATTAGAATAAATTGAGTTCATTTTCATCAAGTAAGCAGCCTTGAAAGAACGGATTCTCATAGGCAGCCTTAGAAATGTCAATAATGTAAATGCTTAGCAAGAAATGCATCCACATGTTTCCTGACGTGGCATCTGGGGTTGTTGTGAATTCTCTTCACCTTGCTTCACTGCACACCTACAATTGAATTACACTTTTGAGTCCTGTATGCGTTATCATTTGGCTCCCTATAGGTGTCGAATTCAAAAGGACAGACCATAAACACAGCTAGAATGGCCATGAGAGGAGTGACAATAATCTTTTAAAAATACACAGAATATACCATAGGTCTTAGAGAGCAACGAATCACATATGCTTAACTGATGGAAAACAAACCGCAAAGCCACAATGTAAAAAATTTTAAGCATAGTCCTGCATCCTCACCTCTGACTGAACACTAAATAATGGCTTGGGAAGAATGACATGAAGATAAAAATGTCACGATGAATTGCTACAAGAAAGGATCAAGTAGCCCTGGTAATTAAGAGTCTGTCACTTTGACAGGAAGAAAAAAATCACAAGAGGTGCCAGATATCTGGGAAAGACATGTGCTTGTCATTTCAAAGCAGAGGCAAGGGAAAAATCAGCTTGATTAGAAGAGGGCACTTTGGCAAATAAGAGCACTTTGTGTTTTTTGATAGCTTGTATTATTGCAAACATTTTTTAAAGGAAAAAAAAAGCAAAAGCTGCCCATTAACGGTTCCTTTAAGAGTATTTAAGACAGCAAACAGCATTTGATAAGAGCTGTAGTTCAGGTCAAAGCACACATTTGTGGTGCGGGGCAGTGTCTTGAATCTATTATATCTGACAGATGCAACGTCTCACTTTGACTTAAATGTAATGTGGCTCCTAAGAGATGTAGTTATTTTTGATGCCAGATTGTTGGATTTGGAGACTTTTTAGGACAAGGTGACCACAGCACTGTGGGCTGAGAATTACATGACCACTTTATTCTGCACTTCCTTTAAAGATTTTTAAAAGTCTTAATCCAGGCACTTCAAATACAGTGTCTAATTTAATGGTATCCTTTTTTTCTTTTCTTTTTTTTTTTTTTTTTTTGGTTATGGAACCTAATCATTAGAGGGGTCAAGTATCTCACCCAAATCACAGCCCAGAATAGGAGAATAAGAATTTGCCCTGAGCATTGTCAAACATTTAAAAGCCTATATCATTTTCTCTATAGTATGATGACTTTCTAAGATTACTGGTATAGAGACAAGAAGACCTGGGATCTGGTGTCAGTTCTGTTACCGACTCAACATACGACCGTGGGGAAATCACCCTCTAATGGCTGTCTGCTTGTCTTCTTGTCCACTCATCATTTTACAGGCCGCTTCCTTTCACCACACCCATGATATTCATTGGCTTGTTTCTCTCATTTTACTAGCATGACCCTCTCATAAATACTTTTAGAATCCAAAGGAATAGGAGGCCAAGTTAGCTCCCACAGGCTTCTAGGATAATTACACAAAGGAAGTCCCTCAGAGAGTTCTATCAAGCAGGGCAAGAGGAAAAGATTAGAATTCACCACAGCCAGTCTCTCCTTCTTATCACCCTTGGTTTGAGCCCCCGAGTCTGTTATTGTTAGTGAGACCTCTGGAACTTGGGCAATAGGATAGAAATCCAGAAAGTTCTAAACGGATTAATTAATTGTGTTGTATCTGTTAGTATTCTCTCACATTAACTAGAACAATTTAAAGTTGACTACAATAGCAAGCACGTGAGCACTGAAAATTGGCGGGGTCAGTCGCACAAAGCAGAAAGAGACATTTTTCTCCAATTTTTTTTCCTCTCTAAAAAGAATTTGGATAATATTCAAAGATGCTTAATCTCTATTAACATTCATGTAAGTGATAAGTGATACTACCAACCACATCAATAATAATTATGATGAAAAATCTGAGACAGATACTTGATAGAATGACAGATAATATTACCTATGGAGGAGAAGAGAGACCTAAATTTGTTAAGAATTCTCAAATGCCAGAGAACCTCCACAAGGTTTTTCACATACTTTACTGCATTTTAATACAGAAAAAAATATTCAAGCACTGTGGGTACTTTTGTCTTCATTTTGCAGATGAAATAACTGAAGAACACAGAGGTTAGCAATTTGCCCAGGGTTCCACAGCTAATCAGGACAGAGCTGTCATCACTTCAGAAGCCTTTCCTCATTCCGCTACACCACGCTAAAGCATCTGAGCTCTCTCGGCTGGTCCTCCTTAGCCTTCGTGATTGAAGACACACATTTAACAGATGGGGAAGGGTGCAGTTGTGGCTTTATAGCAGAGTGTAGTATTCCCCTATGTGCAGACAACTTGTCATGTCCCTCATTATCACTAGGATCCAACCAACTGAACAAACTAGCCCAGATTTAGAATCAGGGAAAATAAAAGCACTGCCTAGCTGGCACAAGCTGGTTCAACATCTAATTAACTCCCTCAGCAGCCTTTTCAATGAAAGAGCTGGTATTTTCAGCCTCTTGACAGATGAGGAAACTGAGCCAATGGAAGTTGAAATGATTTTTTAGCATCACTCAGAATGTAGACACAGAGCTGGGAAGAGACCCATGGCCTTTGGGCTCTTCTTTGAGTTCACTGACAAGAACCTTCCACATCAAACAGAAAGTACTATAATATATAGCACCAGCTGCATAGGCAAATTATTCCTTGCAAGTAAATATTATAGAAACATATTTTTTAAATGAAAAACGGTGGCCTAATTTTGATGATAGCTATCCAGGTATGGGGAAGGAACTGACTAGTGAACACAGGCTTGAACTTTAACAAATCAATTCTATTTTTTTTTTTTTTTTTTTTGCGAATGATTTCATTAAGATGTTCCAAACTGGTGAACTCTGTAGTTTGGAAGAGGCACATCCTTAATAAATATTCTGTGTCTGTCTGTCAGGTTCCCAAACGTGCATAATAAATACAGTTCTATTGTAGAAACCCAACCATGAGACCATATCCCGTTATCTCCCATGTCATTTAAAATAAGAGTTTGAAAACAGATTGTAACTCTGATTTCATGCCACCCAGTTTTGTCCCTTCACTCATGGGCCTTGACTTTTCTGGTCTTACCTATCAAAATATCAACAGCATTTTTCACAGAGCTAGAACAGACAATCCTAAAATTTGTATGGAACCACAAAAGACTCTGAATAGCCAAAGCAACTTTGAAAAAGAAAAGCTGGAGGTACAACAGTTTCAGACTTCAAGTTACATTACAAAGCTACAGTGATCAAAACAGTATGGTATTGCAACAAAAATGATACATAGATCAATGGAACAGAATAGAAAACCAGAATTGGACCCACAACTATATAGCCAATTAATCTTCAACAAACCAGGAAAGGATATGCAGTGGAAAAAAAAGAGAGTCTCTCCAATGGATGGTGTTGGGAAAACTGAACAGCAACATGGAAGAGAATGACACTAGACCACGTTCTTATACCATATACAAAAATAAATTCAAAATGGATGAAAGACCTAAATATGATACCGGAGGAAAATCCTAGAGGAAAGCACAGGCAGTAACTTCTTTGACATTGGCTGCAGCAACTTCTTTCTAGATATGTCTCCTGAGGCAAGAGAAACAAAAGCAAAGATAAAGTATTGGGACTTCATCAAAATAGAAAGCTTCTGCACAGCAAAGGAAACAATCAACAAAACTAAAAGGTAATCTATGGAATGGGGGAAGATATTTGCAAATGACATATCTGATAAAGAGTATCCAAAATAAATGCAGAACTTATAAAACTCAACACTCAAAAAATAAACAATCCAATTAAAAAATAGGCAGAAGAAGTGAATAGACATTTTTCCAAAGAAGACATCCAGATGGCCAATAGACACATGAAAAGATGCTCAAAATTACTGATCATCAGGGAGCTGCTAATCAAGACTATAATGAGAAGTCACCTCACACCTGTCAGAATGGCTAAAATCAACAACACAAGAAGCAATAGGTGTTGGCAAGGATGTGGAAAAGGGGGAACCCTCTTGCACTGTTGGTGGGGATGCAAACTAGTGCAGCCACTGTGGAAAACAATATGGAGGGTCCTCAAAAAGTTAAAAATAGAACTACCCTACAATCCAGCAATTGAACTAGTAGGCATTTACCAAAAGAATACAAAACTACTAATTCAAAGGGATCCATGCACCCTGATATTATGGCAGCATTATCTACAATAGCTAAGTTATGGAAACAGTTCAAGTGTTCACCGACTAATGAATGGATATTAATTACTCAGCCATCAATCTTGCCATTTGCAATGAATTGGACAGAGTTACCGAGTATTATGCTAAGTGAAATAAGTCAGTCAGTAAAAGAGAAATATCATATGATTTCACTCATATGTGGAATTTAAGAAACAAAACAAATGAAAAAGGGAAGAGAGAGAGAGAAAGAGAGATAGAGGTGGAGGGAAAGAGAGAGAGAGACAAACCAAGAAACAAACTCTTTTTTTTAAATTTTTTTAAATTTATTTTTTATTGGTGTTCAATTTGCCAACATGGAATAACACCCAGTGCTCATCCCATCAAGTGCCCCCCTCAGTGCCCATCACCCAGTCACCCCCACCCCTGCCCACCTCCCTTTCTACCACACCTAGTTCGTTTCCCAGAGTTAGGAGTCTTTATGTTCTGTCTCCCTTTCTGATATTTCCCACTCATTTTTTCTCCTTTCCCCTTTATTCCTTTTCACTATTTTTTTATATTCCCCAAATGAATGAGAACATATAATGTTTGTCCTTCTCCAATTGACTTATTTCACTCAGCATAATACCCTCCAGTTCCATCCACGTCGAAGCAAACGGTGGGTATTTGTCATTTCTAATGGCTGAGGAATATTCCATTGTATACATAGACCACATCTTCTTTATCCATTCATCTTTCGATGGACACCGAGGCTCCTTCCACAGTTTGGCTATTGTGGACATTGCTGCTATAAACATCGGGGTGCAGGTGTCCCAGCGTTTCACTGCATCTTTATCTTTGGGGTAAATCCCCAGCAGTGCAATTGCTGGGTCGTAGGGCAGGTCTGTTTTTAACTCTTTGAGGAACCTCCACACAGTTTTCCAGAGTGGCTGCACCAGTTCACATTCCCACCAACAGTGCAAGAGGCTTCCCCTTTCTCCACATCCTCTCCAACATTGGTTGTTTCCTGCCTTGTTAATTTTCCCCATTCTCACTGGTGTGAGGTGGTATCTCATTGTGGTTTTGATTTGTATTTCCCTGATGGCAAGTGATGCCGAGCATTTTCTCATGTGCTTGTTGGCCATGTCTATGTCCTCCTCTGTGAGATTTCTGTTCATGTCTTTTGCCCATTTCATGATTGGATTGTTTGTTTCTTTGGTGTTGAGTTTAATAAGTTCTTTATAGATCTTGGATATTAGCTCTTTATCTGATATGTCATTTGCAAATATCTTCTCCCATTCTGTAGGTTGCCTTTTAGTTTAAGAAACAAACAACTATGGAGAACAAAGTGATTGCTACTAGAGGGGAGGTGGGGGATGGGTAAAATAGGTGATGAGGATTAAGGATGTGTTGAGCACTTGTTGTGATAAGCACTGGATGTTGTATGGAATAGTTAAATCATTATATTATACACCTGAAACTAATATTATGCTGTTTGGTAACTAACTGGAGTTTAAATCAAAATTTAAAAAATATAGAGACAGAAAAAACAAAGTAAATAAATAAATAAACAAATAAATAAATAAATGCAGTCAGAAAGAATTCCCAGGCTGACCTCTTGGAGGGCACTCAATAACTACTAGCTGACTCATGGAAATAAGAATAGTTTTATTTTTAGATATAATAATAATACCACAGCCACTGTTTACAAACTCTTATTATGCATCAGGTACTGTGATAAGTTATACTTAATATGCATTAATTTCTTTAATCCTGATAGGAAACCACAGAGACAGTTGCTATTATTTGTTATAGTTCATATTTTAATGATATGGAAACTGAGGCAAAGTATGTTGACATACTTCACCCAGCTATGAGTCAGAGCAGGCATTCAAACTCAAGACTCAGATTCTAGTACCTGAGATCTTAACTAATATTCAGGTAATTCTCCTGTCAAGAAGACTACACAGAGTTACAGAACCAATGTGTCTGCTGAATAAAGCACTCTTAATTCTCAAGGGATGATCAAACTGGGCTGTTAGCCAGTATACTGTATTATTCCTCATACTTCGCAGTAAAGACCATGAGTCATTGACTATCAGTCAACAGGCATTTACGCAGTATATACTGTGTGGGGGGCTCTAGACAAGGGACTGCAAGGGTAGCAAGGAAAACTGACAAAAAACAAACTCACAAAGATCTACAATTTGACTTGCAGAAAGGAAGAAATGTCCACAAAAAGTATCACTAAAGTGAAATGGAGACCACCCATGCAAAGGATACTTTGGAAAATACAAATTCAGCCATTCATGTATTCTGAAGGCAGAAATTGAATTAAAAAATCAGGAACTGTACAGCAAGTTTATGGTAATATGTGATTGCTTAACCAAATTCATAATCTATAGATATATATCCTATTGGTTCTGTTTCTCTGGAGAACTCGAATACACCATATAACAAAGTACCTCAAATTCAATGATTTACATCAACACTCATTTTCTACTGCCTACACATCTATATGATTGAGTTTGGTCTTAACTAGATGAATCTGCTCTCGACAGCAGGTCTGTGGGTTGGCTAGGGCAAATGACAGGCTCCACTTCACAAATTTCTCATTCTTTGCCCGAGACCTGCAGGGTTGCTGGGGCATTTTCTCCTGGAGTCATCAAGGAGCAAATGGGTGAGCAGAAGCACATAAGGACCTTTACCACTGAGTGCTCAGAATGGCACACTAGCACTTCCAACTACATGCCAGTGGATAAAGCAAGCCACAAGTTCAAGCTTAAAATCAAGAGATAGAAAAATAAACTCTAAAAAAATAAAAAAGAAAAAAAGAAAAAAAAGAAAAAAAAAGAAAAATAAATTCTTCCCACAATGAGACCATGGAAAGGATATGAATGCAGAGAGAGGTAAGGAATATACTTAATCTAGTACAATTTGGTAAGGAATGAGGAGTTTTTTTCTGTCATAATGGCTAAAGGTTTTAGCAGAGGAGTGATATGATCTGACTGACATTTAGAAATAATTCACACATTTCTGTACAGAGAATATACGGCAGAGGGAAAAAGTGAAAGCAAAACCAGTCAGGAGACCATTGCAGTAGACTAGGTAGGAATTGGTGTAACTTTGATTAGATTATGCTAATGGTAAATGTGTTGAAGTGTGGTTTGACCCAGGGTATAATATGAAAATGAATTCAACAGGATTGCAGATGAATCGCATGTGGCACATTAAAGAAAAAGGAAGGAGGTCAATAACACTCAGGTGACTGTTGGTGCCATATATTAAGAAAGCTGACAGAGAACCTGTGTTTAACAGGAGTTCAGCTTTGGACTTCTTAAATTGGAAATGTTTATTAGACATCCAAGTAGGGATATCAAGTAGGTAGTGGAAAGTATGAATGTGGATTATAGCAGCAAGTCTGGGCCAGAGGTATATATTTGGGAATCTATCAGCTTCCTTGACAGAAGAGCCAACTGAAAGTATTTCTAATGATCAGGAGAAGTTCTCTCATACATCAGGAAGCTCACAGATAAGCAAACTTCAGATTTAACATATGTAGCTACTCAGCTACGTCATAAAGACTGGAGTTCTTTTTACTTTTCCGTTCTATCATATTCACTGTGGTGATTAATGGTGTCGTGGTTAAAAGATGGTGGCGATATTCTAAGTATCACAAGCAGATGAAAATACTGAAGGCAGAGAAAGAATATTTCAAGGAGGAGGGAGTAGTAAACTGAACTAAATAGCACTCAGTGTTCAAGTATAATGGGATCTGAGAACTGACTATTGGGCTTAAAGAAGTCTTTGGTGAACCGTGAAAACCATAATCTCCATGTATTGTGAAGAATAAAAACCTCATTGGAGTGGGATCAAGAAAGAAATGAAGAGAAAGACAAATCTCTTGAGGTCTTCTACGTAACATAAGCGGGATGGTAAAGTAATCTGAAACGCAGAGGAAAAATTTGGGCAGTATATTTATTTGACTGGAAGATAGCCACTATAGAAGCCTTGAAAATGGACATGAGAGTGAATGCCTCAAAAACCTACTATATGTTAGCAAATTGAACTCCAATAAAAAAAAAATCTACTATTGATGAATCCTCTATTCTTGTATGAATGGCCCTGTGAGCATTTGGCGTATTTTCCAAGCACACTGTGGTTCAATAATTCTTGATAGTGTACGAAAGGCTTAGAAGAAGAGGTAGAATGGAATACCATGGAGGCTGCCCTCCTTTTTAACTTATGTGTTAATTTCAAATTAATCTATTCATACCCTTAAGTTAAACTATTTATAGATAAAGAAAAAAATCCAGTCCCACTCCTTTTTCACTATAAGCACTGTCTCTAAATTACATACAGATAAAGATATCTCTCTGTCTTTCCTTCTGTCCTTCCATCTGTCCATCTATCCACCCATCTATCCATCTGTGTGTGTGTGTACAGGAAAGAACTCCTCCCTTTTTCTTTACACAAATTTGTATTCTCAATTATACTTCAAGGGCATTTCTCCCAAGTAATGCTTACATTTCTAATTCATTTCTTAATACCTGCATAATAGCACATAAAATTTCCCTAATTTTACATTTTTGCAAGTTGTTTTTGTTCATTTTCGTGTGTATGTGTGTGTGTGTGTGTGTGTGTGTGAGCACGCGTGTGTGCTTTGGCCACTACAAAGAACACACTTAAACACAGGTGTATGTATTGTTTCCTTATTTCTGTGTGATTCCCAATAGTGGAAATGGTAAGTCAAAAATTATGTGCGTTTTTATAGTTTAATAGATCTTAATAGAGTATTTCTGAAAATATTTGTAGAAATGTATATTCTCTTTAGCAATCTAAGAGAGGATATGTTTCCTTGGGATTTCCTCTATAGTATATACCCCCCTCCCCGTTCAAATAAGTCACCTGTTGAGGAGATGAGGTCATCATTGCCTCCCCAGCAATGTCATTACAAATCACTGTCCTAGGGAGCCATCGGCATGGATAGATATGCACCATGTCTCATGGATAATCTGAGATTTTGTAAGGCTGTAGAATCATTGCTTTATTAGCTCTTCTTTTTCCACAGGAGCTCAGACTCTGAGTACTGGGTAAAAGGAGAGGCTCAAGCCAGGTCTATGTGGTTAAATTTAACAAGTATTCCCAAATTTATGCTTTAAAGATTAAATAACTTAATTATTTGAAGAGATCTAGGGGCCACGTAATAAATACTACATCCAAGTGAGAATCTGAGCCAAATTAGAACACTTCCACCTTCAGAAAATAACATCCAGTAGAAAAGAAATGGAGCAATTGTACTTACTGAGCAATTTCGGGAAAAGGCATTTATTTGCTATTGTGTAGATACAGTCGAACATAGAACTTTAAACCTTCCCCAGATTGCCCACATCTTGAAATGAAGACATTCAGTAAACCATAAATTCAGTTCCCCTCCCCCATGTTTTGTCAATACTGTAATAACAATGTTGCCAATAACACATGTAAAAGGAAAGTTTATAGATGGTCAATGACAATGCCCATTGAGATGATATCTCCATTATTTATATGCCTCACAAATAGAAACTTAAATGTACAGAGAAATCAATAGAATAAAAAGAAATCAATGCTCAGTTTATTCTTAAAGCTACCAGACTAAGGAATAATTTCAAAAATATAGATGTGCAATATGATAGGAGAGTTAAAAATTCTGAACATCTTTTCATGCACACTGCAAATGCAACATTGATTTTTTAAAAGGCTTAAAAATTGTGTGTGTGTGTGACACACATTGAAAAAATTAAAAACAATTTCCTTACAGATAAGTTTGTGTCTCAGGCTGAAGTCAGCCCCAATTGCTCTGTTGGTAGACAACTTGTGAAAAGAGGATTTTCGTAAGGGAGTCTTCCTGTCACACTAACCTATCTCTCAAAGGTAGTTATTAGGAAAATAAAAACCTTTAGTAGCAAAGAAATCATCAGCTGAATTTAAACCCATTCCCTATATGTGGCTTTGTGTATGCACTCAAATCTTTTTTCTTTTCTTTTTTTTAGAAATGCACTCAAATCTAAAAGCCTTTCATGTTTCTGTTATGGAAGCTTTTTTGAATTACTCTATCCCCAGCATTGTACATGCCCCTGAACATCACCTTTTCAGAGCAACATGAAAAAAGATTTCAGGGTAGAGAAACACAAAGCCTAGGGAGTTAGTGTGACAAAGCAAGGGATTATGTATTGAAATTTCTCTGGTGGTTTTACAGTTACTATTTTCCCTTTTGTGAATTTCCTGGGTTTTGTTTTTGTGATTTTGCTTTGTTTATTACTTTTTCTTTATTTGAGTGATTTTAGACGCACTACGGAAAATGGAAAAGTGGAAAAAGTTAAAGCTTCATAAGCACACAGACAGTCCTAGGGTGAATCTTGAGCTTGTCATTTTCTGATTGTGAAACTATGAATAAGTTCAACATTTCTTCACCTGTAAAATATAAATAATAATAAAATCTACCTCAAGGTTATTATGAATATCTGAGATTATGCATGTAAAGTGTGTGACACTGTTTGATACAGTAGACAATCACACATTAATTGCTACCGCTACCACCACCACTGCCACTGCAACCATTACTACCATTTTAGTTCATTTGGGATCCTATAACAAAGTACTACAGACTGTGTAGCTTATAAACAACAGCAATTTATTTCTCACAGTTGTGGAAGCTGAGGAGTCCAAGATCAAGACTTCACCATGGTCAGGTGAGGGTCTTCTTTGTTATTCATTGCTGGGACCTTTCCACTATGTCCTCAATGGTGGAAGGAGCCAGGGATCTCTCAGGAGCCTCTTTCATAAGACATTAATCCCATTCATATGGATTCCACCCTCATGACTTTAGCCCCTCCCAAAGTAACCCCCTCCTAATATTGACTTTGGAGGTTAGGATTTCAATATATGAATTTTGAGGAAACATAAATATTTGGACCATAGCAATTATGTATTTGATTACTACTGTAAAAGAAAATGTGGTGGGTAGGGGAAGAAAGGCATTCTCTCTACTTCTTGGATTGGAAAGAGAGCCTTACCAAATGAAGGAAACAGTCTTTGTTAACAGGAGCAGACTCACTGAAATATGTATAAAACCTGGTATTATCTTTCAAATTATTATGCTTCCAATTGAGCTAGTTTTCCAAACAGCTTGTTTGGCTTCAGAAGCAAAACAATTGGTTAACTAACATTAATCTTCCAGTTGGTATCATGTAGATAAAGCCGATTGGTGGGATGGAATTATTTGTTTTTCCACCGAGAAAGGGTAAACCTGCTGAATGGTATCTGTGATGCAGTTGCTAAGCTCGTAAAATCCTACGCTCCTTGCATGGGACTACTGGGCTTCTTCCTACGGCTGCATTGAAGGAATATTTGTTTCTTGGAAATTATTAACATAGATGCTTCAAAACACTACTTTTGATAACAATAGAATACATTATGCATGGGATGACACCTCAGGCTACTGAGCTTTTTATCTATCTTGGTGAAGTGCTTGAAAAACACAGGAGGGCACAATAACAGAGCCAGAATTAGCAAAATTTTATTCTGTTTCATCTGCCTATTACAACTGGAGGAGCAAATGTACAAAAATAAGGTCAAGAAACTTGGACAAGTTTGTAGACTCGTTGGCACAGCCCTTATCCTGAGTTAAAGACAATTTTTAATGCATAAATTAATAATATACAAGTAATTCAGCTAAATACTTCTTCCCTCTTTTTATGATAGTTCATTTATTTTTCTTTTATAAAGGGTAGAGAGAAGGAAGGAGGGGGTAAGAGAGAGAGAGAGAGGGAGAGAATAAGTGCTATTCCATTAACTTATTACAGTAGAAATAATATCTTAATAAAGTTAATAGAAAACAATAAAAGGAGCCTAGATTATATAGAACAGAATAGAGTCTATTAAACTATTCTTCACAAAAATATAGTATCAAGCTATTATTCACTCAAAATATAGTACCAAAAATTAACTATCATTTATACAAAAATAATCTGTGAAAACATATTTTGTTGTGTTTTTTTCAGTATGTGTTCTGGGTTAAGGGAAGCCCTTCTGGAATGGCAGAGTAAAAACATGTGGATAATCTACCTTTTTATAAAAGTAATGAGAACACTGACAAAATCAACATTTAGAAACTGTAACAATTTGGGCAGCCCTGGTGGCTCAGCATGTTTAGCGCCTGCCTTCAGAGATCCTGGAGACCCCGGGGTCGAGTCCCACGTCGGGTTCCCTGCATGGAGCCTGCTTCTCCCTCTGCCTGTGTCTCTGCCTCTCTCTGTCTCTCATGAACAAATAAATAAAAATATTTTATTTTATTTTATTTTTTTAAATTTTTATTTATTTATGATAGTAACAGAGAGAGAGAGAGAGAGAGGCAGAGACACAGGCAGAGGGAGAAGCAGGCTCCATGCACCGGAAGCCCGACGTGGGATTCGATCCTGGGTCTCCAGGATCACACCCTGGGCCAAAGGCAGGCGCCAAACCGCTGCGCCACCCAGGGATCCCTAAAAATATTTTAAAAAAAGAAACTGTAGCAATTAACCAAAAGCTAGCAAAAATCCAAGGAATGTTTATTCAAGAAAAAGAGTGAAATCTGTAAAATAGCAATTGTGAAGTGTTTAAATTTGACCTTTCCCAGGCCCCTCTCCTCAGTTTTGCAGTAACCTTGAAACTCAACATCCTCAATATTATGGTAGTTGTGAAAACCAACAGCTGAGCAGTCACTGAACAAGGTAGAAAGAGTTCAGAGCTGGCCCCAAATCCTCTTATAAGAATTGTCACTGTTTAACCTGTCTGGCAGTTCCTGAAAAAGCCACACTTAATTTGTCTTAATTTGACCTGACTCATAGCATGACCAGTACATATTGTTCTATTCTTAGGACATTTGTTAAAAACAATCAGCCACATTTGTATAACATTCTAGCTGCCTAAGGTGGATATCAGTTGGAACAAATATGAAACTGACCAAAAAACATAAAAGGAAAATCTGGGGAATGAGATACTTGTAGCGGTCTTTGAAAAGCCCAAACATATTTATGGAAATACAGAAAGCATGTGCTAGGTTATGTATATACCCAGGAAACATGAGAAACATGAGTCTTTCACTTCTAACTGACCTTGAGGCTCTGCACAAGCAGGAAGTGAAGATGAACACTGACTTGTAAAGTGACTGCTGGAACGTGGAAATCATGCCCCAACATATACACAGAGCCCCCTCAGAAAAGGCTGGGGATCTATTGATTCGAGGCATTGAAGGAAACCTTTCTTAAATCACTAGCTGACCACTAAGCTAATGATATAGAGATTTCATAACCACACAATAAAAAATACAGACTTTGCAGGTTTAGTTTAGAAAAGTCACTAAAACAAACAACAAAAGCAAGAAAAACTGAGTGACAAAAAATCCTATTGGGGAATGGTATCTGATTTCCATAATTCGATATTATACTATTCTAAATGTCAAATTTTTAACAAAAATTATGAGACACATTAACAAGTAAAAAATCATGTACCATATTCCAGAACATAGGCAATAAATAGAAATTTGATCTTTAGGAAGCCTAGATGTTGGACTTACTAGGCAGACTCAAAATTCAAACAAAGATGTTCAATAAACTAAAAAAAAATTGTATCTAAAGAATTAAAGGAAAGTAGAACAGTGATATCAGACCAAATAGAAAATATCAATGGATATATAAGTATAAAAAAAGAACCAAATTGAAATTCTGAAAAGCTTAATGACTGAAATGAAAAATTTACCTGTCAGGCTCAACAGCTGACAAGAGACCCGAACTAGCAAAGAAAACAACACGCTTAAACACAGGTCAATTAAGAGTATCCAGCCTGAGGAACAGAAAGTAGATGGATGAAGGAGAATAAACAGTGCTTCAGAAGCCTGTGGGATGCAATTAAACACACCAAAAGACACATAATGTGAATACCAAGAGACGAGTAAAAGAAAGGGGCAGAAAGAATATTTGAAAACAAAATTATTGTCTGGAAACTTCCCAAATTTAATAAAGGCTATTAATCTACATACCCAGGAAGCTCAATCAATTCCAAGTAGAAAAACTGGACAACATGCACACTGTGTTAAATTTTCAAATGACAAAGACAAAGCAAGAGAATCATGAAATTACCAAGAGTAAGTTGACTCATCAAGGACAAAGGATATTCAATGACATTGATAGGTAACTTCTCATCAGTAAACATGGAAGCTGCATGAAATAGACTATGAACAAAGCTCTCCTTCAAAAACAAAAGAGAAAATATGACATTCATAGATAAATGAAAAAGCTGAGTTTGTTGCTAGCTGACCTGCCCTATAAGAAATCCTTAAACTCTAAACCGTAAAGTGAATCCTTCAGGCATAAATGGAAAGACGCTTGAGAGGAATTTGAATTCACATGAAGAAATAGAAAGCACTGGTAAATGTAACTACATAAGTAAATAAAGAAGACTATAAATATTTTTTTTCATCTGCAAAGCATTTCCCCCTCCTATCTGATTTAAATAACAACTGCATAAAGTAATAATTATCTATCTTTGTTGATAGGCACAGAATATATAAAGATGTAATTTGCATGATAACAACACAAAGAAGGAGAAAGAAAAAGGAGCAATATAGGACAAAGATTTTTATTCTATTGAAATTAAGATGATATTAATCATACCTAGACTGTTAAAAATTAAGATGTAAATTTTAATCTCTAGGACAACCACTATGAAAATAAGACAAATATTATGTTAAAAGAGAATAATAAAAGGAAAGAAAAAGAAAAAAAGGTACACTTGGAAGTAACTAACATCAAAGAACATAGTGAAAGAGGAAGAGAGGCACAAAAAAGACGTAAAGCATACAGAAAACAAATAAAAAATGACAGACATAACCTCTAACCTATTATTAATTACATTAAATATAAATTGATTAAACACACCAATCAAAAGGTAGACAGAGATTAATATTACACTTTCAAAAATGTATCAACAAGAAACAGGAAACTTAAATATTATAAACCAACTAAAGAGACATTTATAGAACACATCACCCAACAACAGAATACATATTCTTCTTAAGTACGTATGGAACATTCCATAAGTTAGACCATAAAAAAGTCTCAATATTGACAAATATGTGGAAATTTAATAACATTCCTAAATAAAAAATGAATCATAAAAGAAATCACAAGAGAAATTAGAAAATACTTTGAGAAGAGTGAAAATGAAACACAACTCAAAACTTAAGGGATTCAGTAAAACCAAAGTTTATAGGGACATTTACAGCTCTAAATACCTACATTAAAAAAGAAGAGGGACACCTGGGTAGCTCACTCAGTTGAATGTTTGACTCTTGATTTCAGCTCAGGTCATGATCTCAGGATTGTGAGACTGAGCCCCACAGTCTCCCAGTGTGGAGCATGCTTAAGATTCTCTCTTCCCTCTCCTTCTGCCCCTCTCCTTCTGCCCCTCTCCTTCTGCTCCTCTCCTTCTGTCTCTCCCTGCTCCCTCTTTAAAAGAAAAAAAAAAAAAAAAGAAAGATTCCAAATAGCAGCCTAACTTTACACTTTGAGGAAGTAGAAAAAGAACTTCAAGTTTGCCCCAAAGCTAGTGGAAGGAAGAAAATATTTGGAAGTCCAGTTTATTTTTCCTTTGGTCATCTGTACTTTTTTTGGTGTCATATCTAAAAAGGCTTTGCTTAACCTAAAGTCATAAATATGTACTTCCATGCTTTCTTCTGAGAGTCTTATAGTTTCAGCTTATATTTGGGTCTATGATCCATTTTGAATTCATATTTGCACATGGTGTAAGTAGGGGCCCAACTTCCTTCCTTGCTATATGGATATCTAATTGTCCCAGCATCATTTGTTGAAAAAAAGGATTCTTCTCCATTGTATTATCTTGGCACCTTTCTGGAAAAGCAATTGCCCATAAATATAAAGGCTTATTTCTGGATTTAAAATTCCCATTCTATTGTTCCATATGTCTATCTTTAGGTCTGTACCACACTACTTTTTAATCACTGTAACTACAACTATAGTAAATTTTTGAAATTGGGAAATAGGAATCTCTCAATTTGGTTCTTTTTTTTAAAGATTTATTTATTTACTTATTTATGATAGATAGAGAAAGAGAGAGAGAGGCAGAGACACAGGAGGAAGGAGAAGCAGGCTCCATGCCGGGAGCCCGACGTGGGACTCGATTCCGGGACTCCAGGATCACGTCCTGGGCCAAAGGCAGGCGCTAAACCGCTGAGCCACACAGGGATCCCCCAATTTGGTTCTTATGTTTCAGAATTGTTTTGGATTTTTTGAAGAGAAAGAAATGGAATGGCATGAAAATGGAATGGCTTACCATTTTATAGTGGTATTCCTTAACCTCTTTCAACAACATATTGTAGTTTCCAATGTGCATGTCTTGCACTCCTTTTCTTAAATTTATTCCGATAAGGTTTCAGTACTGATGTCTCTCCTTTCTCCCTTTTTTGATTAACTTGACTCTTGTCTGTTTTTCTCCTGGTCAGTCTAGCTAAAGATTTCTCAATTTTGTTGATCTTTTTCAAAAAACCACCTGTGGCTTATTGACTACCTCTACTGTGTTTTTTTTATTTCATTTATTTTAAAGTATACCAGCAGGAAGTGAAGAGACAACCTATGACATGGCTGAAGATATTGGCAAAGCTTATATCTAATAAAAATCTAGCATCCAGAAAATATAAATAAAGAATTTTTACAACTCATGATTAAAAAGACAAATAACTCAACTTAAAGTGAGCAAAAATATTTAAACAGACCATGCTCCAAAGAAAATATACAATGGTCAGTAAGCGTGTGAAAAGATACTCACCATATTAGCCATTGGAGAAATGCAAGTCAAAACTACAATGAGTTACCTCTTCACATCCAGTGTGATAATTATAACAAAAAATAATGAAAAATAACAAGTGATATAGAGAAATTTGAACTCTCTTATGTTGCTTATGAGAATGGAAAATGGTGTATCCTCTGTGAAAAACAATTTGGCAGTTCCTCACAAAGTTAAACACTGAGTTATCATATGACTCAGCAATCCCATCTAGGTATATAAAGAGAATTGAAAACGTATTTACCCAAAACCTTGTACACAAATGTCCATAGTAGCATTTTTCATAATCGAACTGAGTAGAAACAGCTCAACTGCCCAGCAACTGATGAATGGATAAGAAAAGTGTAATATATCCATACAATGTAATATAAATATAAATCAACTATAAAAAAGGTACTAAGTCATGCTACAACATGAAGCTTGAGAACATTATGTTAAGGAAAAGAAGGCAACGTATTGTAGGATTCCATTTACATAAAATGTCCCAAATAGGTAATTCCACAGAAAAGAAAGTAGATTGGTTATTATCAGGTGTTGGGGGCAGTAGAGAAACTGCCATTGGTAATGAACTTCTTTTGGAGGGTAATGGAAATGTCCTCAAATCTAGATAGTGGTGATGTTTGCAGAAGTCTGTGACTATGGTAAGAAAACACTGAATAATACATTTTAAAAGGATGGATTTTGTGGTAACTGGATCATATCCTAATAAAACTGTTTTTAAATGCTTAAGTTGCGTAGAGTTCTTTGAATGGGCAGCATTGATTAAAATTAGCTACTTCTCTTTGTCTTGCTACGTATTTAAAAAAATATTCTACAATATTCACATATGTCAAATTCAGAATGACTTAGTGGAAAGAAGACAGGATTTGTTTAACTGTAGGTTAATGATCCCGAACCAACTTACCATCATGTAAGGAAATCTAAACTTTAGTTTCTCCATCTGTGACACAGAAGTAAGACCTGTTTATCCGGAAGTAAGAGCACCCAATACAATGTGTAGTGTGGAGAAGGAATAATTCAATAAAAACTAGCTCTATTTAAATACCAAACATTTATTTAGGCAGGATTTGGCAAATTGGGGCTCAAGTTTGCCCCAGCTAGATCCAAGATCTGGATCCAGCTGGCAGTTTTTGCAAATAAATTTTTTTGTGAGAGAGGCCTGATGGTCTGTAAGCCTGAAACACTCTCTGGCCCTTGAAGGAAGCGTTTGCTGACTTCTCTCTCCTGGGGGATGAGAATGTGTCAGAATGTGTAAAACAGATTAATTTTTACTGCTAGCCACATAGCAGTGTTCTACCTCTCTGAAGGAACCTAACTATGGAGAAGTCGGACAAAGACTCATCTGGTTTTTTGCACAGTGAATTCGAGATCCACGTGCCAGGGCTACTGACTCAACACACAGTGATAATAGGCATATCTTATTTTGCAGCCCCAAATTAATATCAGCATCTTTAAAGGAAGGGGGAGGGACTCCTGGGTGGCTCAGCGGTTTAGCACCTGCCTTCAGACCAGGGTGTGATCCTGGAGTCCCCAGATTGAGTCCCACATCGGGCTCCCTGCATGGAGCCTGCTTCTCCCTCTACCTGTGTCTCTGCTTTCCCTCTCTCTCTCTCATGAATAATAAAATATTAAATAACTAAATAAATAAATAAATAGATGGAGATTGGGTGGCATAACGACTACGGCCATTGGAAGAGACGAAGAAAAATGCACAGATTTTGGGTTTGAGAAAACACTATGAAAGAAGTAAGCAGGTGAGATACCGAATAGTGGGAAGAAGGATACTCGAAATGTAATAATCAGAGAAAGGCCTCTGAGAAGTAATATTTGATCTGAAAATGAAAGCTATGAAAAAGCTTGGAGTGTTCGCTGGAGTGCAGTGAAAGAGGAGCATTCTTTCCAAAGGCGAAGTCAGGGAGGTAGAAAGGAAACCTATCAAACTGAACTTTATAGACATGATAAAGATTTTTAAAATTTTTCATTTGATGAGAAATCTTGGAAGTGTTTGAAATTAATATAACTTGGTATGTGTTTTTAAAAATGGCACTCCAGCTGCTGTCCTTTCTAATAACGTGCTTGTGTTTTTTTCCCATTTGTTTCTTCTAGATTGTTTGAATCCTCGTTTATTTTACAGTTTATATATGCTTCCCTAATGGACCAGCTCCTAGACTGCTCAGTGCTGCTTTTTTCCCAAGATCTGAGCAGAAGTCTAACAATCCTTGGACCTTGCCTAGGAGGGTAAATACTTGGATAATTTACGTAAAGACCACTTCCATCCATCCCTCAGATAATTTAAAACAAAGGGAGACCTGTGGGCTGCTAATTTCTTATACAGATAAAAATATGAATTTTTTTCCTGTTAAAAACTAGGTAGCATTCATTTTGTACTATGTGCTGAATATTATATATTTAAGTTTCTTATCCCAAATGCTCCAAATTCCCTCATGCTGCAACTGCAGTCAGAACCTTCTTTATTCCTATCTCTGTCAATCGCTAATCTGTTCTTTCCCCTAAAGCTTCACCTTTTCCAGAATGTTATATAAACAGAATCTTGCAGCATGCATCCCTTTAAGGCTGGCTTTTTTCACTTAGCACAACGTTTTGAAGTTCATCCAAGTTGTTTTATGTACCAATAATCTGTTCCTTTTTATTGAGGAATAGTTAGTATTCTACGGTATGGATGGGCTAGCTTGTTTATTCATTCAACAGTTCATGGACATGTGAGTTCTTTCCAGTTTTGGTAGTTATGAATAGAGCTACTATAAAACATTTTCATGTGAACACAAGGTTTCTTCTTTTTTTTTTTCCTTTTTTGGCTAAATTCCTAAATGTGGGATTGTTGAGTCATTCAGTAATTCTATATTGACCTTTGTAAGAAGCTGACCATTTTCCAGAGTGACTGTATCAGTCTGCAGTCCCACCAGCAGTGTATGAATGACTCAGTTTCTGCTCATACTTACTAACCATGTATGTTTTCTGAATAGATATACTGTGTCCAAAGATCAGAAAACTTAATACAGCTAATATGTTAATCTCCCCATTAGTATACAAATCAGCACACAAACAAAACCCCAATGTGATTCTTTGTATATATAGGAAAGCTGATTCTGGAGGATACATATAGAAAGGTAAATAAACTAGATAGTCTAAAAACCTTAGGAAAAAAGAGATCTTTAAAAAGCTTAACTATAGCACCATTAACAGACCAAGAGAAAAAGTAAGAATGATTTTGTAATATCATCAAATATCCAGAAATGTTCAATCTCCCCACTTGTCTCAAAAACATTTACTTTGCATTGTGTTTGTGTTACTAATTAAACAAGCTCTATAGAATGTAGTTATTAGAGAAAATTAAAAATCAGTAAATTATATGAAGATAGGCAGAAACATCCTTTAAAAATGTTTGAAAATTGAATGCAGACTTCTACTACACAGACACTATATCATGACCAAGCAGGGTGACCCCAGAAATGCAAATGTTGTTTAATATTTAAAAATAAATTAACATAATTCACCAAATGTATAGAATAAAGCAGAAAAACCATATGATCATTTCAATAGATGCAGGTAAAATTGAACACCTGTTCACTACAAACCGCTCAGCAAACTAATAATAAAAGGTAATTTTCTAAATTTGATTAATGGTATTTATGAAAATTTTCAGCTTAATTCACAATTAATTCACAGCTTAATTCATAATGATAAATTATTGTCTGTTTACCCCTAATATCAGAAATAGGACAAGAATCTTTACTCTCCTCCGTGGTCTTCAACATGTTATTGAGTGGCCCCCAAAACAAGAAAAAACACATGTGCAACAATATCGATACATAAATTAGAAATTATTAACAAAAAATGTTACAGAACTCTATACTTAAAACCATCAAATATTTCTCAGAGATATTAGAGATATAAAAGTTATTTATGGATTGGAAGACATAATCTTTTTAAGATGTCAATTTTCCACAAAATTTTCCCGTAAAGTTAATGTAATCCAAATCAAAACTGAAGCAGGCTTTTTCAAATTAGAAATTGATAAATTGACTCTATAAAATTTCTATGGAAACTCAAGGCTCCATAGCAGCCAAAATAATTCTGACAAGGAAGAACAAAAAAATTGCATGATTCAAACTATCTGTCTTCAATATATATTGTAAAGCCACGTTAATCAAGACAGTGTGGTATTGGCATGCAATTAAAGAACAGCATAGACAATCGACATCTAGACCCACACATGCGCAATCAACTGATTTCCAACAAAGGTGATAATGAAATTCAATGGAAAGAAGAAAATTTCAATAAATCATGGTGGAACAACTTGATATCTATATTAAAACAAACATGTGGGACACCTGGGTGGCCCAGTCAGTTAAGTGACCAGCTTTTGATTTTAGCTCAGGTCCTGATCTCAGGGTCATTAGATTGAACCCTCATGTGAGGCTCTGCACTCAGTGGGGAGTCTGCTTGAGATTCTCTCTCTCCCTCTGCCTCTCTTCCCTCTCTCTCTAAAATAAATCTTTAAAAAACATAAAGCAAATATGAACTACCTTATGCTATATATAAAAAGTAATTCACAATGGATCACAGATCTAAATAAAGAAGTTGAAACTTAAAAGTTTTTAGGAGAAAATATCTCGTTGACCTTAAGGTAAGCAAAACTTTCTTAGAACACAAACAGCATTACTCTTAAAAGAATACAAAATAAATCAATTGGACTTCATATTAAAACCCTGCTCATCACAGGATACCATTAAGAAAACAAAAAGGCAAAAAATAGACATGGAAAACATATTTGCAGTGCATATATCTGACAAAAGGGCTTGTATCTGAATGGTTAAGGAATTCTTACTAACCAATAACAACAAACCACTAAAATTGGAAAGCATTTGAACAAATACTTTACAAAAGAAGGTGCAGAAATATCCAATTAGTTCATGAACAGACACTCAACATTATTATAATTTAGGAAAATACAAATTGAGCCCGGATGAAATGTCGCTATATACACATTGGAATTGCTTACATTCATGCAAATACTTCAAGGTTTTGGCAAGGATATAGAACTACGGAAACTTTCATATATCGCTGTTGCAGTATAACATGGTGTTTTTCACTCTGAAAACATTTTTTAGCCTTTCTAATAAAATTACACCTATATCTGAACACTATGACAGCAATTCTCCTCCTAGGTATTTACCCGGGAGAAATAGATGCCTACGTAGCTCACAAGACTTGTACAAAAATATGCATGGCAATATTTTTCATAACAGCCCAAACTGAAAACAACCCAAGTGTCCATCTGGTATATTCATACACTTATATCCTACTCAGGAAGAAAATAACAAAATAATGCTACATGGATGAATAATGCTTAGCTTCTAGGCAAAGGAAGCTGGAAATAAAGGAGATTTTGTTAATGTGAATTTCCAGAACAGGCACGAGTAACTTATGATAATGAATACAACTCAGAATGATTCCCCCTGGAGACAGGGGTTAATTGGAAAGAGACACAAAGCTTTCCAGAGCATTGGAAAGGTTCTATATCTTGATGTGTGTAATGATTATCCAAATCTATACATTACAAAATTCATCAAACTGTACAATTAAGAATCTGTGCTTTTGTACAAAAATCACACCTCTATAAAAAAAAAAAAAAGAACTGGCTTTTATTTTTTTTATTTTTTATTTATTTATTTATTTTTTTAAAACTGGCTTTTAAAACTTAAATTGTGGGTGGCCCGGGTAGCTCAGCGGTTTAGTGCCACCTTTAGCCCAGGGCCTGGTCCTGGGTACCCGGGATCGAGTCCCACATCAGGCTCCCTGCATGGAGCCTACTTCTCCCTCTGCCTGTGTCTCTGCCTCTCCCTGTCTCTCATTAATAAATAAATAAATAAATAAATAAATAAATAAATAAATAAATAAATAAATAAAATCTTTAAAAAAATAAAATTTAAATAAAAATTAAATTGTTTAGTAGTTATGTAAACTATTTACATAATTTCAACTTCAAATCACTTATCTTCATACCAATACCTCTCCATATACTTTGTGTTCTGGAACTTTTTCTCTGTAATAGATGCTTCACAAAAGGCCCATGGGAAGAATACTCTAATTTCTTCCGTATCCGGAAGAGGTATTTCGGTGGCCTTTTCCCTTGAAGGTCAGTTTGTCTTGATATAAAATCCTCAGGTCATATTTCCTTTCCTCCAGTGTAGTAAATATATTTTTTCCCTTGCCTTTTGGTAAAGAATTGTTCTGAAGTCTGATGACAATTTGTTTTTCTTTCAAATAACACACACCTTGCTGCCTGCATGTTTGAAGCTTTTATATCTCCTTAAAGTCAAATTCATTTTTTACTTGAATGTCACATGCTCTTGACCATTTTCAATTGATTTCCCAAGATATACCTTTTGTACTTTTGATATTAATGTTGAATCTCGATTTATTCTAGAAAAGCTTTATAGATTTAAGATATTTGTTGGTTAATTTATTTGGGTTTATACTTACTTGATGTTTTGTTTCTTTCTAGGGCAGAAGGCAACTCATACATAGAATCTGCTTTAATATCTTCTATATCACGTTCTCTTAAAACCTTTTTTTTATCTCTTTCTTCCTTTATTTGAAATTCAGAAAACTTTCTTAGGGGCGCCTGGGTGGCTCAGCAGTTGAGCATCTGCCTTCGGCTCAGGGCGTGATCCTGGGGTCCTGGGATCGAGTACTGCATCAGGTTCCCCTCCCTGCAGGGAGCCTGCCTCTCCCTCCGCCTGTGTCTCTGCCTCTCTCTGTGTGTCTCTCATGAATAAATAAATAAAATCTTTAAAATAAACTTTCTTATTTTCCATGTTTTATTATTCTTAAGGCATTTTCCATGGCTTTAGTTTGCTTTTGTGTTTTTTCTAGTTCGTTTTTCAATTCTACCAGATTTTTTTTTCATTTTGAATTCCTTCTTGAGTTCTGATATTTTTTCAATTTATCTTTACTTTAATAATCTTATTCTTTTAGTTTGTATAATCACATCTCACGCTGTTCTTTTATACCTTCTGTAGCTTTGGGGGAAGATTTCTTACACTATTCATCTTTTTGTGAGCATATCTTTCCAGTGCACTCTCAATTGTCTGCAGGGACATCATTCTGTTCATGAGTCTCTTTTTTTAAATAATAGTATTGTATGGGATTTCACCACAACTGATTTCTGTTGCTTGTGTTTAATTAAGATTAATTTAACTTTGTTCTTAAAAAGAAAAATGGGAAGGTGAAGAAAAAGGTGGGGTGGGCGGCTCCAGGAACTTCTCTCTCTACAGAAAAATGGAAAAATCAAGCACAAACTCTCAGAATCCCTTTTGCCACAACTCTGGCAAATAGTCAAAGATTCACAACAACCGAGCACGTGCTGCATTAAGAAAAAGGGCAACTCTCACACAATAGGAAAGATTTGTGGCATTTTTTCTGCCTTTATCTTTTTTTTTTTCTTTTTTTTTTCTTTCTTTTTTTTTCTCTTTTTTTTTTCTGCCTTTATCTTAACCCTTTTCCCCAGGTCAGTGGTGGTGTTGGAGGTCACGGCCCACATTCCCAGTGTGAAACTCTGCTCTCCGGTTCTGGTGAAGCAGAGCAGATATTATTGACAAAGATTTTATCTGGTTGTCATAACCAGTGTGGACAGATAGATGCAAAACGTCTGACTTTGTTTCACCTAATTGGGAACTAACTCAGGACAGAAAACTAGTAAGCATTCCTCAAAAATACTGTCAGGCAAACCAACCACCATTTTGTGGCTGTCTGAGGCAAAAATCATGGTTAAGCACCAGAAGTCTGGGAAGAAAAGCTGGGGAGAGTTTCTTTGAAATAGTGGGTATTGGTGGGGATCTCTGGATGGCTCAGCGGTTTGGTGCCTGCCTTTGGCCCAGGGCGTGGTCCTGGAGGCTCAGGATCGAGTCCCACGTCCCTGCATGGAGCCTGCTTCTCCCTCTGCCTGTGTCTCTGCCTCTCTCTCTGTCTCTCATGAATAAATAGAATCTTTTAAAAAATGAAATAGGGGGTATTGGGACTCCTGGGTGGCTCAGTGGTTGAGCATCTGCCTTTGACTCAGGGCCTGAACCAGGGGTTCCCTGCAGGGAACCTGCTTCTCCCTCTGCCTGTGTCTCTGCCTTTCTCTCTGTGTCTCTCATGAATAGATAAATGAAATCTTTTTTTAAAAAAAAGGTATTGAAAACATCCACATAGAACAGGGAATTTAGAAAGCCCTAGGGCAGGGCACATGCTCAGAAGAGACCCCGAGAAGACAGCCTTTTCACCTGTGGTTGATATGTAAGCTCAGTGCAAAGGTTAGTTTTCTTCTTTACTTCTTTTAAAATGTCTTCTTTAGCAATATTCGAGTGCCCCTTTACATACTATTAAATATTATATATTATTATTTTGACCTCGATTCAACCTTGAGCAGTAGTTAAATGAACCCTGAATTATTTGTATCTTATTAGCTTAATAATTTATTACTTTCTGTTTCAAACACTCCAATTATTTCTTAGGTGTATCACTTGGATAAAATCTTATCTCATTTTCTAGTAGTAGGTTTTCTGATTTTCTACTGATATTTTTTAAGTTTTTATTTTAATCACCTGGTGCTCATCACAGCAAGTGCACTCTTTAATCCCTATCACCTATTAACCCATGCCCCACCTACCTTCCCTCTGGTAACCGTCAGGTTTTCTCAATAGTTGAGAGTCTGTCGCTTGTTTTGTCTCTTTTTTTTTCCACTTGCTCATTTGCTTTGTTTCTTAAATTACACATACAAGTGAAATCATACAGTATTTGTCTTTCTCTGACAGACTTATTTCACTTAGCATTATACTCTACGTCCTTCCATGTCATTGCAAATGGCAAGGTTTCATTCTTTTTTGTGGCTGAATAATATTCCATCGTATATATACCACCTCTTTTATTCATTCATCAATCAGTGGACACTTGGGCTATTTCCTTAACTTGGCTGTGCTGTAAACATCAGGGTGCATGTATCCCTTTGAATTAGTATTTTTGTATTCTGTGTGTAAATAGCCAGTAGTGCAATCACTGGATTGTAAGGTCGTTCGATTTTTCAGTTTTTGAAGGAACTCCATACTGTTTTCCAGAGTGGCTGCACCAGTATGCAGAGATTTATATTTAAGTGTTAAAAAAAAATCTCAACCAAAATTCCATGTTCAGCCAAACCGTCTTTCAAAAAACGAAGGAGAAATTAAGATATTCCCAAATAAACAGAAGATGAGGAAGATCATTGCTAATAGACATATAAGAAAGGCTAAAAGGAGTTCTTTAGGCTGAAATGAGAGTATACTAGACACGAATTTGAAGTCATATGAAGACATTAAAACAACAGCAACTGGAGTAAAGATGGCTAATAGGTAAATGGAAAAGTCAGTATTATTTTTCTGATTAGTAATTTTTTATTTCCTGTTTTAAAACACTATACATAAAGTAATAATTATAAATCTATGCTAATTGTGACAGACTGTATTAAAATGTAATTTGTGACAACCACAACATGAAGGGAGAAGAGGGACAGAGCTCCGAAGGAACAGAGATTTAGTAGCTACTGAAGCTCGGTTGATATTAATGAAAACTTGATTTTTAGACATTTAAAGTGTTAATTGTAATCCCCATGGTAACCACAAATAAAATATCTAAAAATAATTACAAAGGAAATCAAAATGGTACGCTACAAAAAAATTTAATACAAAATAAGGCAGTAATGGAAATGAGAACAAAAAAGTATAAGACATACAGGAAACAAACAGTAAATGTTAGAAATAAGCTCATCTTCTCTGGTACCCAATGACTCTGTTCCTCTCTCCTTCTTTGATCGAATTTACTGTTTCGTCTGTCACTATAATCTCTGTCCTGTTCAATGTGCAATCTTTCCAGAAGTTTCTCCCCAGTTATTGTTATTGTTTTTTTTCCAAAGATTTTATTTATTCACAAGAGACAAAGAGAGAGAGAGGCAGAGACACAGGCAGAGGGGAAGGCAGGCTCCATGCAGGGAGCCCGATGTGGAACTCCATCCTAGGATTCCAGGATCACGCCCTGGGCCAAAGGCAGACCCTAAACCACTGAGCCACCCAGGGATCCCCTTGTTATTGTTGTTGATGAGGGTTTTGGCTGCTTATTTTTGAGATTTTGCATACCCCATGTCACTCCAGCACACTCTCATCTATTAACCAGAGCCTGCAAAGCTCCTACTCCACTTTAGCTATTCTTACATCAGTCCCTTGAACATTCTAGTTGCTACTTTTTGGTGATTGAGACCATTACAATACTTTGGCTTCCCTCCTCTTACTTCAGCATAGTTGCTCTTACCAGACAGTTCGTTTGCCATCAACTGGTTCTCCCCACCCACTCTTTTGTGTTTCATGGTAATTCCTGTCACCTAATTTTGCTATAGATCTTGTTTGTGGGTTTAAAATTTTTCTGTCCACGTTCCTCTACCTTGTGGGAGAGTTTGTTGAACACACACACACACACACACACACATACACATTCACTCCATTATGACTGCCAACTTCTCAGAATCCTCTTCCCTCAAATTTCCTCTTGTCATAGTTTATCTAGACTTTTTATAACTAAAGAAGGAGATAGATGAGACAACCACTAGAGTGCAACTTCAGTGGCTAGGGACACTAGTTTTCAAAGGGAAACATTCAGGTGCATCTGCTGGAAACTAACGGGTCTCAGAACTGGGAACCAGATTTTTCATAATTGGATGTGCGTGTCTCGGTCACCTCTACCTTTTCTTGACCTTAGTTTGGTGTAGATTTGCATAAAGGACTTTTAAGTGATGGCCGAACTTGGAAATGATACTGAGATCTCAGGCATGCATTTGCAGCTCAGTGAGATTTCCCATTGGTAGCTTAATTCATGCCCCAATAGTTTATTTAACATTTTTTTTTGTTCTTGAAACACAGTGTCATCTGTTTGAAACTATTGTTTTAGTTGTTCAGTGAGTTTCTTGCCTGAATAATTTGACATACTCAGCAGCTCTGTTTAAAGAAAGGACTCTGTTTAAGGTCTTTTCTTTTTTAGAGGCAAATGTGTGTCAGAGGGGAATTAGGAAGGAATTACCTTTGTTTAATGAATACTAAAGTAAAAAAAAAGGATTAAACATCTCTACAAATAGTCAGATCCCATGGGCCTCTTGACTTTAAAGATTGTGGAAGGTAATTATATAGTGTAATTAAATTATTTTAATTCAATTTCAAACTTTGTTTCATGAATAGAAAATATTTCCAATTCTGAATAGGGAATACCTTTCTTTTAGCTAAATCCCCCTTTGGGATAGAAGAGAATTTGTCATTTAAATGTAAGCAGCAGGGGCAGAGTAAATTTTTAAAAAGGAAAGCAACAAAGACGTTCTCTGTTTTGATCTCTTCCATTCTGTACATTTTTGGATTGAATTTAGCATTTGTAAGTAACGTTATTGCCATGAAACTCAATTAAGCCTTTTAAAACTTGGCTTGGTATAAACATTCAACCATAGTAGACTACAGAATAGACTTTGTTGCCTTGTGATTTTCTCACCAGTTATCAAGAAGCACTTCCATACCAATTTTAAGATATGGGTTTATAAAATAACTGAAGACATTTTTATTGCCATTTGAATTGTTGGTGGAGCCTGGAAAGTCATTGGGATACACTGGAATGATTGAAGAAATGTGTGATAGAATCCTGAACTCATCAGCTGTGCTCCCAGGATAAATTTGTTTAACGTCTCTAAATTTCAGTTCCCTCATGTGCAGACTGAGGAGCAGGGCTAGAGGATTTCTAGGGCCCTTATCCACTCTAACATTCTGTAGACCCTCCATAACAATAAGCAAACATCAAAGTAACAAGGCACGTAGTCTACTAGTATTTTATAGATGAAGTGGTGACTCAGAGGTTAAATGACTTGCTCACAATGACACATCTAGGGAGTGGAGGAGCTAGAATTCTGACTCAGAACCCTGTGATACTTCTCTATAGCCACGTATAGAAAAACTATAATTATTGTTCCTTTCTGTGACTGACTTTGCACTCCATAGCTTTCTGTGTGCAAGTCTGAAGCCAATGGTAGAGAAGAAAACACTGAGCACTTGTAAGACTAGTAACACTGAGAGCCGTGTAAGGGCAACAAAGAGGCCTTTGATGAGTAGATTTAGAATTTACAAATCCAGTTTGTGAACATTTTAAAACAAACTAAACAGAGGATGGAATCAAGACTGTGAGAAGAGAACCACTCTTTTTTTTGAAAGATCCTCATGGGTTAATATGCCACCACCTTACCCTGGTCAAGTTCTTCTCGTGGAACAGAAACCTCTTTGGTTTGCTTATATGTTTGCCTCCCTGTACTAGAAATAAACTTTTAGTGAAGAGAGACAATATCTTACTTATTTCTGTATCCCCAGCTCCTAGTTTAGTACCTGGCACGAAGTACACTCAATGCATATGTGTAATTATTTAAAAATGGTATTGTGAAAAAAAAATAAAAAATAAAAATGGTATTGTGGGAGACAATTCATCTTTTTTTCCTAAAGATTTATTTATTTATTTGAGAGAGAGAGAGAGAAAGAGCAGAGGGAGGGGCAGAAGGAAGAGAGAATCTTTAAGCAGATTCTCGGTTGAGCACAGAGCCTGAAGCAGGGCTCAATCCCATGACACTGAGATCATGACTTGAGCTGAAATCAAGAGTCAGATACTTAACTGACTGAGCCACCCAGACACTCTAACAATTCATCTTTCTTTAACAGCTGCAGTAGCCGTCATATACTGAGTTAATATTAATCAAATAACTCCTATGTGCCAGGCAGTCCTCTAAGTTATATAAGGAACAAAACAGATACATTTCTCTGCCTTCATGGAACTCACATTCCAGTAGAGGAAGACAAGACAAGAAACAAAAGAGAAGTAAAACAGATGGTACACGAATGCTGATAAGTGCAGTGAGGAAAAATGAAGGAGGGAAGGAGGACGGGGAATGTCAAACCATGGGATTATATTTCTAAATAGGGAGGACAGAAGAGGCTTCACTGAAAAGGTCATGTTTAAACCAATTGGACACATTTGCCAGCAGTGGACCAGAAGCTTCACATGCACGTATTAATTTCTTAGGGCTGTCATAGCAGAGTACCACAAACTGGAAGGTTTAAACAATAGAAATTTACCGCATCATAATCCGGAGACTAGAACTCCTAGATCAAGGTGGGAGCAGATTGATTCTTTCTGTGGGCTGTGAGGGAAGGATCTAGTCTATGCATCTCTCTTTGGCTCGAAGATAGCCATTTCTCCCTGTGTCTCTTCACATCATCTTCCCTCTATGTCTGTCTCTATGTCCAAATTTCTCCTTTTTTTATAACAACGCCATCCATACTGCCTTAGAGCCCAGCCTAATGACCTCATTTTAACTTGATTATCTCTATAAAGACCCTCTCTTGGGATCCCTGGGTGGTGCAGTGGTTTAGCGCCTGTTTTTGGCCCAGGGCGCGATCCTGGAGACCCGGGATCGAATCCCACGTCGGGCTCCCGGTGCATGGAGCCTGCTTCTCCCTCTGCCTATGTTTCTGCCTCTCTCTCTCTCTCTCTCTGTGACTATCATAAATAAATAAAAATTTAAAAAAAAGACCCTCTCTTCAAATGAAGTCACATTCTGAGGTACTGGGGTTAAGACTTCAACATATGAATTTTGGGGTACTGAAATTCAACCCACAAAGTGCATTATTTCATGTAATCCTAACAATAATTCTATGAGGTAAGTATTGCTAAGCATGCTGGATACAAGGATGAATGGTATTTCATCTTTTTCATTCATCCATGGATGGAAAAGTTAACACAAATATGCAGATAACTTTAATATGGATGACATGAATAGAAAGGCACATATGGAGGAATATCTAGCCACCCCTTGGGTAGAACTAGAAGTGCAACTAAATCTAATTGGGAGAGGGTATATCTCACCTTAGCCTTGAGAAACAGGAGACTTTAGCTACATAAAATGTGGAGAAGTGGTGGGAGGAAGGAAGGAAACTATTCAAGCTAGGAGAGCAGCTCGTATATATGCTAGAGGGAGACACAGAGTTTGGAGTATTCTGAGAACCATGGGTGTGAACAAAGCCATTTTTATGGGGTGTGTTAAATAGGGAAAAAAAATGGTACATTGTATTGTGCCAAGATGATTTTCAGCTTGCCTTTAAGTTTTGTAAATGTGACTACATTCAACAAGCACCACGAGACGGACACAACCTGCCAGCTTAATTAAGTTTCTGAAATGCTTCTGGGCAAAATTAATATGTGTGGATACCAGCCCAAATCATTTGGACTGAACACATTTCAGCTTACACAAAACTCCATGAAATGCAGGAGTATTAAAAAATTTTGAATATAGCAATATTGATAATGGTGGTTAGAGAATTGTTCATCCTTTCCCTGGATACCTTCTCTCATTGGTTATTTCAAAGTCAATATGGTTATCAGAACCTTTCAGAACAAAATTAAAACCTTGGGGCTAGGTGGCCATTTGGCATAGCCTCCTATGTATATTCTAGTAAACCCAAGTGGATAGAAACAAAATAAACTTAATTCTAGTGTAAAGTTTACTTATCCTTTGAAGAAGGTGATGCTAAATATTAGTACTGAGTAAACACATTCTCTTGCTCATCATCTCAGATGTGGGCCAACTGGCAAAATCAAGACTGAACTTTCTCTTTTTTCTGTTTCTAGGATGTATTTTTTTATTTTAATTTTTTATGTGAGAGAGAGAGAGCGAGCGAGAGAGAGCATAAGAGCAGGGGTGGGGAGAAAGGGCAAAGGGAGAGGGAGAGACAGTGTTAAGCAGACTCCACGCTGGGCATGGAGCCCAACATAGGGCTCCATCTTACAACCCTAAGATCACAATCTGAGTCAAAACCAAGAGTCAGATAGTTAACTAACTGAGCCACCCAGGTGCCTCACTAGGATGTATTTTTATCAGTAAGTCAAAAGGTATAGGAAGTAATGAGGCCCACATGTACAAAGTCCTTTATGATTTGCAAAGCTTTTTCAGACCTGTCATTTCATTTTTTTAAAGATTTTATTTATTTATTTATGAGACACACACACACACACACACACACACACACAGAGGCAGAGACACAGGCAGAGGGAGAAGCAGGCTCTATGCAGGGAACCCGATGCAGGACTCAGTCCCTGGACTCCAGGATCACACCCCGGGGCCGAAGGCAGATGCCAAACTGTGGAGCCACCCAGGGATCCCCTCTCATTTAAAATGGTCTCTACATCTACTTTGTGAGGATAGGAGGATGGAAATTATGATTCTTATTTCATAGAAGAGAAAAAGTGAGGCCCTGGGAGTTGATGTTTTCAATGTTACAATCAGGAATGGGGCTAGCACAAGCACTCTAAAATTTGGACTATTATTCCGATGCTTGAACATATCAAAGAATGTATGAGTTTTGCAATGCTATGTTGTTAAACAACTCTACCCCAGCACTTTGATTCCCTAAAAAGTATCAGACCTGAGATTCTATGAAATCTTACAAGGCAAAAATAAAATGACTTTATGTCTTGTAGGCACAATTGTCAACCAGCATAAGATTAGTATTGGTAAAACTGTATTTTCAAGTTACATTTTCAAGGTCCTTGAAATTTCCCATAAGACTGTGTGTGTGTGTGTGTGTTCATTCTTATCATAATCTACAAATAAACAAATAAGCAATCTTTGTAAGTTCATCCCTTGTCACTTGTATGATCACTTGAGGCATAGGTACTGCATGTGATCTGAGAGCCCCTGTATGAGTTTGTGGTCATGATGCCATTGGCACCACGGCTAATTTGACAACCAGACGTATGTGGCTGCCTGACCTTTGTTTTGATGAATGAGAGCCAAACGAAGTCATTGTATGTCATATGAAAAAAGGTTTCAAAGTATGAATACAGAAGATGGTGGGAGAATTGAGTCATCATCCAACACACCTTAACTTAGGCCTGCAGAACTCCCAGGAGCCTGTAGCATAACAATCACCATTGTATTCACAGGATGAACTACAATTTAGTTTCAGTGAGATGTCTTCCACCACATTAAATTAATGTAGCTATTTATTTATTTTTTTTTAAATATTTTTTTTCAATTTTTATTTATTTATTATAGTCACAGAGAGAGAGAGAGAGGCAGAGACACAGGCCGAGGGAGAAGCAGGCTCCATGCACCGGGAGCCCGATGTGGGATTCGATCCCGGGTCTCCAGGATCGCGCCCCGGGCCAAAGGCAGGCGCTAAACCGCTGCGCCACCCAGGGATCCCTAATGTAGCTATTTAAATATTATTGTTATTTTAGTTTTCCTTTGTGTTTAACTTCCCAATATATTTTTGTGTTAGCCATATAAGAACTATAGGCATAGAAAGTTTTTATACCTAGTATTCTGTTGGCATACACTTAAGTAACATATGTTAAAATAAACATAATTTGGTTAGCACTAGAGTTAAGAGATGATTGTTTTTCTCTTTATAAGGGCTCTACACAATTTGGAAAAAACACTGAACTCTGTGGTTTTTAACAGTCTAGCATTCTAAAATTTGAAAAAAGAGCCCGTTATGCCTATTCTTATTTTGTGGCCATGAGTTCATAGAAGAGCCAAAGAATCAATCCAATACATATCTCTGAGCTGCTACTATATGGTTTGCCATAGTTTTGTGCCAAGAGTAGATAGATACAAAGCAAATGCAGCCCTGGCCCTTACAAAGTTAATTGTCTAGAAAACAGCTTGAGTCTATCACTGTTTGACTGCCTAGGTTGACTCTGATTTCCAGCTTTAAGCTCTACAAACACTTTGGGCCCGTCACAGAGAAGCCACCAACTCTAGCCCTGCTTTTTAAGGAACACTGTGTAGCATTCACTGAAATCTGCCTTCCTATGGTTCTCTAAACGTATTAAGACTTGAGCATGGTTTGGGTGAAACCATCTTCTAGGGAGAAAACTTGCAGAATGAGTAACCTTCACAGAAATTTCAGGGATGTTCATAGACACAGTAAAGTGAAGTAAACAAAAGCAAGTCCACAGAGATGTCCCCAAGTTGCCTTTGAATACAAATAATAAGGACAATGAATTGCAATAGCAAGGCAGGGTATGGTCATATGGTTGGAGTTGGGTTTAGACTAGCAGATTTATTTTTGGCTCTTTTTCCCATTTTACCTTCATTGACCTCAATTTGGTATTGATAAGATAATTAAAACTAAGATGCAAGGATGTGATTGGCATAAAAATAGCTCCCCTGGAGGGCCTCAGTTTCCCAAAGAGTAGCTTAATAGTAATAACAGTAACAGTAGTTCAAGACATATGGGGGAAGTAATGCCTGTCTTATAGTATGTGGGTTCACAGTATCCTCCAGCCTGTAGGAAGTACAGTACAAAGGGAATGAGGGTGGTCACATCATCACCTGAGTACTTGAACCACAGCAATAGCCCCCTCCCTGATCTACATGCTTCTGTTTTGGCCCCTTACCCCCACTATTATACAGTCCATTCTCCATATATTAGCCAAAGTGACCTTTTAAAATGAATAATTAGTTCATGACACTCTCATGTCCAAAACCCTTCAATGGCTCATGGGTACACTTAGAATGAAACCTAGCGGTCTTAAAGATCCTATGAGATCCAATTTTGTTTGTCTTTTCAAAAAAATAGTTCTTAGGTTCATGGATATTGTTTTTCTAGTCTCTAATTCATTTATTTGTTTAGGAGTGTATTATTTATTTCCCACATATTTGCTAATATTCCCGTTTTCCTCCTGTTACTGACTTCTAGTTTCATATCACTGTGGTAAAAAAAAAAAATACTCTATGGTATGATCTCAATCTTCTTAAATTTGCTAAGACTTGTTTTGTGATCTAATATATGATCTATTCTGGAGAATGTTCTGTGTATGCTTGAGAAGAATGTATATTCTGCTGCTGTTGGGCGAAAAGTTCTATAAATGTCTGTTAGATCCATTTGGTCTAAAGTATATTTCAAGTCTAATATTTCCTTAATGGTGCTCTATCTTGATTATCCATCCATTGTTGAGAGTGGGATATTAAGGTCTACTATTACTGCATTGTTATCTACTTCTACCTTCAGACTCGTTAACATTTGCTTAATATATTTAGGTGCTCCAATATTGGATGCATCTATATTAACAGTTGTTATATATTCCTGGTAAACTGATTTTTATCCTTATGTAAGGATAAATAAAGCTTCTTTGTCTCTTTTTATATCTTTTGATAAAGCCTATTTGTCTGATAAAAGTATGGCTATCCCAACTCTCTTTGGTTTCCATTTGCATAGAATATCTATTCCTATCCCTTAACCATGAGTGTTTGTCCTTAAAGCTAAAGTAAATCTCCTGTAGTGAAGCATACAGTTGAGTTTTTTTAATCCATTCAGCTACTCTATGTCTTTTGATTGGAGGATTCAGTCCATTTACAGTTAGAGTAATTATTGATAAATAAAGGCTTACTATCATCATTTTATTAAGTATTTTCTGTGTTTTGTAGATTTTTTTTGTATCTTCCTTCCTTGATGCCTTCTTTTATGATTTGATGATTTTCCATAGTGGTATGCTTTGAAAACCAAGAAGGAATGGATAAATAATGAAAACATACAATGTTAGAAACATCCATACCAAGACTGAATCGTGAAGAAAGAGAAAATCTGAATATACCTATAACTAGTAAAAAGATTGACTCAGTAATTAAAAACCACCCAACAAAGAAAAAAATATCCAGGACCAGATGGCTTCACTAGTGAATTATAATAAACATTAAAAAAATTAATGCCAATACTTCTCAAAGTCTTCCAAAAAAAAAAAAAAAAAACTGAAGAGGAGGCAACACTGCCAAATTAATTTTACAAGGCCAGCATTACCCTGATACCAAAATGAGACAATGACACTACAAGAAATGAAAATTCCAGGGCAATATCCCTGATGAGCACAGATGCAAAAATCCTTAACAAAATACCAACAAACTGAATCAACAGCACAATAAAACGATCATATACCATAATTAAGTGGGATTAATCCCTGGGATGCAAAGATAATTCAACATAAGAAAATCAATTAATGCAATGTATCACGTTAATGGAAAAAAGGAAAAAATCATCTCAATAGGTGCACAAAAACATTTGAGAAAGTTCAACATCCTTTCATAATAAAAGCTCTAAAAAATTAGGTATAAAAGGAATATGCCTTAAGACAATAAAGGCCATTTGGGCAGCCCGGGTGGCTCAGTGGTTTAGCGCCACCTTCAGCCCAGGGTGTGATCCTGGAGACCTGGGATCGAGTCTCATGTAGGGCTCCCTGCATGGAGCCTGTTTCTCCCTCTGCCTGGATCTGTGCCCCCCTCTCTCTCTCTCTCTCTCTCTCTCTCTCTGTGTGTGTGTTTCATGAATAAATAAATAAAATATATATTTTTTAAAAGACAATAAAGGCCATTTATGACAAGCCTGTAGCTAATGTTATACTCAATGGTGAAAAGCTAAAAGCTTTTCTTCTAAGATCAGGAACACAACAAGAATGCCCATTCTCACCATTTTTATTCAACATGGTACTAGAAGTCCTGGCAGAGCAATGAGGCAAGACAAAGAAATAAAAGGCTTTCAAATCAGAAAAGAAGGAAAAGCAAATCCTACATGGTATGACTTATATACGAAATCTAAAAAACAACAAAAAAGCAACAAAAACCAAAAAACCTGAACTTAGAAACGGAATAGTGGCTCAGTGATTGCCAGGGCCTGAGGTATGAAGAAAATGGGAGATGTTAGTCAAATGACACAAACTTTCAATCATAAGATGAATAAGTTCTATGGATCTAAGGTATAGCATGGTGACCATAATTAATAATACCATGTTGTATACTTGAAATTTGCTAAGAGAGTAAATCTTGATCATTCTCACCACAAAAAGAATTTAAAAAGGAAACTATGTGAAGTGACAGATGTGTCAAATAATTTGATTCTAGTAATCATTTCGCAATGGAAACACACACCAAACTATCACATTGTACACTTTCAATAAATACAATTTTATATGTCAATTAAATCTCAATGAAAATGGGCAAGATCTAGCCTGTTGTTACCTTGCTGGTCTCATTTCCTACCCCTCACTAACTTGTCTACTTTGTTTCAGTCACATTGGTCTTCTTGCTCTTCCTAGAATGCCATGCTATTCTCATCCTAGAACCTGGGAACAAATGGTGGTACCTCTGCCCGGAAGACTCCCGGCCTCAGAAATCCAGGGAGGTGACTCTTCTTTAGGTCTCATCTCAAAAGTCATTTCTTTCCATAACTGTCTAATCTAACGTGCTTCAGTCAACTTCGTTCCTCTCCAGAGTACTTGATGAGAGGATCTGGACCCTAGTACAGAGAACATCCCAAAATGCAGAGATTTAGTAAAAGGCCAGAGCTGTTACCTATTTTTCTTATGCCTTCATCTACCTCAAATAAAAACAAAATTCAGTTTCTCCTCTTGAAATGAATTCTTGCACTTCCCAAGTTTCTTTCTCCTCATCTTCCTGCTTTTAGTCCAAGGAATGTTGGAAACTGCTAAAAGATGGCAACAACAGCAACCACCATAACAATAATAATAATATCATAAACTGAGTATTTAGTGCCATGAATCATTTAAAAAACTTTATGGGTCTTAATCCATTTAATACTCACATAATCCTATGAGGTTATTAATTTTACTATACTTATTTTATAAATGAGAAAATTGGGGAACACATGGATTTTATAAAAAGATTTTATTACTTGAGAGAGAGAGAGAGACAGAGAGAGGGTGAGAGAGAGAGTGCACACGAGAGGTGCAGGGAGGGACAGAAGGGGAGGGAGTCTCAAGCAGACTGCACTGAGTGTGGAGTCCAAGGCGAGACTCAATCTTGTGACCCTGAGATCATGACCTGAGCCAAAACCAAGAGTCGGATGCTTAATTGACTGAACCACCCAGGCACCCTGAACATGGATTTTTATAAACTACCATAGTACATCTTTTAAGTCTACAGTATGGTTGTTATCTCAGAATGAAATGTCTGTGTGTCAATTAAATTGCCAATTTATGCCAGAAATAGCAAGATGATAGTTGTGATGATCAAAAAAATGGCAATCCAGATCAATTGTTTTTAGTACGTTACGTATATGGCACCTGATTGTACTCAGAGCCCTGAGAAGTCTATTTTAATTATATCAATTTCACAGAGGAGGAAACTGAGGACAATCATACACGAGGTCACAGAGCTAGTAAAGAATACCCACAGTAATGGCAGCAGGAGCATAGTGGTTTCCAGTGTGGATGGATGCAGACTTGCTGGATCCAGGCAAGACTTTCAGTCTAATTTAAAACACAACCTCTGTGGCACATTTGGTTGAGTGAAGGATCTTGGCTCCTCCTTCTCAATACCATGATGACACTCTAAAAACTTGGTAGACAATCAATTTTGCTATTCTGTAGATCATATCTCATCTCGTTATCGATCAGGCCCACCAATCTAAGTTCACCTTTTCCTCTAAAAGGGTCAACCAGAGCCCTTGCGCTGCCATCCTCTTCTGATACTGGCCCTGCCTGGAATGGATTCCTTCAATGCTGTGGTGAGATTTAGTTAGCATTGGCTCTTCCTCTGAAACAATTTATGACTCCTGATAGAAAAAGGAAAGGGTTGAATTGACGTGGATTTATAATTCATGTAGGCTACCAACCTGTGGTCCATTACACTAATGGAATAAATATTTCCCATTTATATTGTCAAAAATGTACTGATTGAACACCAGTTTATTCCATTCTAACTTACTTGTCATGCTATTTGTGTTTTTTGAAATCCTATTAACAATATCTAAATTTGAAAAGTTTATACAGAAACTAGAGAGAATAATACACAAATGTCCACAGAATACTAAAGACATTGAGAAAATGGACCCTGGAACTAGATTGCGTGGGCTAGGATCCCAACTGCATCATTTCCTAGACTGTGTACCTTGGACATGCCATTAAATTTCAGTCCCTTTATTTACCTACTTCAAAGACACATAAAGCATTTAAGAACAGTGAATGGCACATAGTAAGTGTTTGATAAATATTACCCTTTTGACTATTCTTATTCATAACCAAAGTATTATTTTGAAAATAAAGATATAATAGTCCACAGATCTACCTTTTGTTACTTCAAAGTCATAAATATTCATTCAATCCCCTATAAATACTCCCATTCCAAGTGCGAGGTATATATCTACAACTCTCAAATTTTTACATGACCAATGAACAATATGCAGTGTGAACTCTCAAAGTCCTTTTTAAAAAAAAAATTATTTATTTACTTATTCATGAGAGACACAGAAAGAGAGAGAGTCAGAGACATAGGCAGAGGGAGAAGCGGGCTCCATGCAGGAAGCCTTATGTGGGACTCGATCCCAGGACTCTGGGATCATGCCCTGAGCCAAAGGCAGATGGTCAACCCCTAAGTCACCCAGGTGTCCCTCAAAGTCCTTTTGATATAGAAATAGACAAAGAAAAAATGACAAGTACCTAAAGAGGCATAATACAAGGTGAAATAAGTGCTTAAGTATCTGAAAAGTGATTCTATGTATTGTGGAATTACAAAGAAGAATGAATCTATTATATCGAATACACACAAATCTAAATACATTGGGGATGAGGGGGTGTGCGTACTGAAAGGTTTCATGTGCCATGTGTCATTTGTGTTGATCCTTGAACAAGCAATAGAGTTTGATAAATTAGATAGAGTTTTAAGAGAGAGACATGGGAGCAGGGTCCAATGACGGAAAATTAAACCACTTGGCAAAGCGAAGAGGCAAGCCATTAAAAATTGTGAGAAATGTTAGGAATAGAAACTTTCCACTCTGGCAAAATTTTCAAACACAGTGAGGGGTTAGTGAGATAGAAAGCTGAGAGAATATGTTGGGTTCTTGTGGTTGAGGGCCTTAGATGTCAGGGAAATTTGTACTTAGTTCAGTGAGCAATGCAAAGCTCATAGGACGGTTTGGGGTAAAATCTCAAATGAAAAGTAAGTTCCTCGAGAGCACAGACTTTGTTCAGCTTAACATTGTTTTCTCAGCACCTACACTAACGCCTGGCACATAGTAGGCCAATATTTGCTCAGGAAGCATTTATCAAATGGATAATCATTGACAGTCTTTAAATTATTACTCTTTGTTGATGTTGTTGTTACTCTGAAAAGTACAAAAACTCCACTGAGTGACTTCAAGGACTCCAATTTTAGCTGTTTATGATGTAAGAAGCCATTACTTTAAAGAGACCTCACTATCAAATAATGATTTTAAACTCACTCTTCTAGGGGTGCCTAGGTGGTTCAGTGGGTTATGCATCTGCGTTCGGCTCAGGTTATGATCTTAGGGTCCTAGGATTGAGCCCAACAATAGGTTCCCTGCTCAGCAGGGAGTCTGCTTGTCCCTCTCCCTCTGCCTCTCTCCCTGCTTCTCATGCTCTCTCTCTCTGTCAAATAAATAAAAAAAAATATTTTTTAAAATATGCTTTAAACTCACTCTTCTAGTTTGTCTCCTTTTCCAGATGAGAAGACTGAGGCCACATGAAGTGAAGGAACTCAACAGGAATAGAACCCAACTGTCTCTCTTCCTTGTCTTGAGGTCTTCCCACAACCCTTAGCTACGGTATACCTCAAAGAGTCTGTTGTACCCAACTCTCATAGATGTAGCTCTGAAGACGTTGTGACCTTTGTACACTGTTGGTGAAATGTTCATTGGTACACCCACTGTGGAAAACAGAATGGAATTTCCTCAAAAAATTAAAAATAAAACTACCCTACAATCCACCAATCTCATTCCTGAATATTTATCCAAAGGCACTGAAATCTCTGTCTTGAAGAGCTACCTGCACTCGCTTGTTCATTGTATCATTATTCACGATAGCCCAGATATGGAAACAACTTAAATGTCTGTTGACAGATGAATGGTTAATAAAATATGGTACAACACACACTAAAACACACAAACATACACACGCACACACACACTGGAATATTATTCACAGATAAAAAGAAGGAAATCCTGCTGTTTGCGACAATATGGATGAATGTGGAGGACACTATGCAACGTGAAATAAGCTAGACAGAGAAAGACAGTGTTGTATGGTATCACAGACATGTGGAGTCTTAAAATTTTAAACTTTTAGGGAGTAGAATGGTGGTTGCCAAAGACTGAGATATGGGGAAAATGAGATGTTAGTCAAAGGATGCAAACTTTTAGTTATGAGAGATGAATAAATTCTGGGGCTCTAGCACACAGCATAGCAATTACAGTTTATAATAGTGTATAATATACTTGAAACTTGCAAGAGGGTAGATCTTAATCATTCTCAATACATCCAAGAGAAAAGTAACTAAAGTGATGGATGTTTGTCATAATCATTTCACAACGTGTATGTATATGGCAAACCGTCACACTGTACACCTTAAGTATATACAATTTTTGTTAATTATACCTCAATCAAGCTGAAAAAAATAAAGACCTTGCAAGCCCTCAGTGAAATAGTTAGGGTTTTGTTCCATTTTGTTGCGGTTTGTGCTTAGGAAGGAAATGGAAAGACAATGGCATAGTTATAATACATGGATTAAAGAATTAGTTTTGATGTGGTATCCACATTTGGCCTGAATTACCCAATATTCTCAAGGACAGGAAAGAGTGTACCATTAATGTGTGTTAAATATAGTTCATTCCTCAATAAATCTTTGAATGCTCATTTGCTTTCTTCTAATTTGCCATGACCTCATTAGTATTGCAATAGAATATTTAGAGACAGAAAGCACACCCTGGCAACTTTTTTTGGGGGGGGGTGATCCTTCATTATGAGCTGTTATTCACAAGTTGTATGTGTATAAAAATTGTTACAACTGTTTTGAAGATCTTTTTCTTTTTTGGTTTTTCAAAAATGCACTGCAAAGTTCTCAAAATGTATACGTTTGCCTTGTCAAAAGATTTATTCTTAGCATGGAAAGAATACCCCCCCCCTTTTCCTTGGGCACAAGCTAAACACACAGCATGAGTTACAACATCAGTGAAATAATCCTAATTCCATAAAGCAAGGTACAACAAACTGTAACAGAGGAATGAAGAAAAATTCAAAACATGGGACAATCAATACAGAGGTAAGATATCACTCATTCTGAAGACTTCCATCAGTATTCAATGAAAAAGAATTTCTTCATATATCTGGAGACCATTAGATGATTAATACAAACTGTGTAGACAGAGAATTGGAAATCTGTGATCCAAAGAAAGTTAGCAAGGAGCACCCAGTGACAAATCAAGAAAGGAATAGAAACAGTGAGCACAGGGTGACTTTTCATGTTAACACAAGGATTCATTGCTTACGGGGTCTGGGATCTCAGCACAAGTTTGTGTGAATGGATAGCCCTTTCGAGAAGACAGCGTTTCCTGGGCCAGAAGTCACAAAGATAATCCCAAAGACAACATTATGATGATAAGCAAGCTGGCTGCCATAATCACAACCATCTCCCAACTTTTGAACTTTACCCACTATTGTTTTGATACTTACAGCTTGTTACCAATGTGGACATTACTACCCAGGGGCACAACAGTGGAGGGGGTAAGAGCAGGGCACTGGAGCCAGACCTCGGGCTCTGAGTCATGCTAGCCTGATGACACTGGAAGGGATCCAACTTCTCTGCCTTAGTTTCTTTATCTGTGATAGGAAGCAACAGAGACTTCCCCAAGATGTCGTTAAGGTGTTTTATCTTGTTTTTACATGTAAGTTGCTTAGAATTGTGGTTAGCACATGATAAAACTGTCAGCCGTTGGCACAATTTTTGCATAGTTAGTACCCAGATAATGCCACAAGAGTTTTACAAAAGTGCATGTATTTGTGCTTGGTGCATACAGGTATACACACACTCTTTCTTGATAATCTGTCATGTGCCAGGCAGTACGTTAAAAATGTGACAAACAATTTTATTAACTATTCACAACTGTATAATAAAATGGATTATACTGGTAATAATGATGACTACTAGTAAAATAACATGTCAATCATCTTTGAGTGCTTACTGTGCACCTAGTGCTATGCTAACTGCTCTGCTCTGTGTGGATTTTCTCATTAATCTTCACAACCACACTGTTACGGATTATTATCATGTCCACTTGCTGCAGGAGAAAAATGAAGTAGACAGAAATTTAGTGACACTGAAGGTAACACGTGTGGTAAGTGCTAGAACGTGTATTTAAATCCAAATCTTGGGCAGCCCCGGTGGCCCAGCGGTTTAGCGCCACCTTCAGCCCAGGGTGTGATCCTGGAGACCCGGAATCGAGTCCCACGTCAGGCTCCCTGCTTGGAATGGAGCCTGCTTCTCCCTCTGCCTGTGTCTCTGCCTCTCTCTCTCTGTGTGTCTCTCAGGAATAAATAAATAAAATCTTAAAAAAAAATAAATCCAAATCTCTGACTTCAGAGTCCCAACAACAACCTCTCCCCGTCAGCCTCCTCCTCTATCTTGAAAGTCTAGAGCCTCTCCCAAGGCATTCACACACAAACTCCAGAGTGAAATATTTCCCAAGGTTTTGTGACACTGCACATACTTGGCTCCCCTCTTCTCTTACCAGTCCCTCCTCAATCTCCTTTGCTGGTTTCTCCTGATCTCCCTGTAAATATCAAGTATCATTGTTGTAGAGGCCCAGAGCTCAGGTCTTGGACTTGCCTTTTCCATCTATACTTGTTTGTTTGGTGATCTTGTCCCAGGGGCATTGTTTAAATGTGATCTATAGGTGAAAGACCCACATCTATAATCTAGCCTTCTGTCTCTTCCTAAACACCAGGCTTCTATATTCTGACTGCCTTCTTGACATCTTTGCCTGGATGCTGGATAGGCAACTCAAATTTAACATGTTCAAACCATGTTCTTGTTCACCCCATATCTGCCTTCCTCCCAATCTACCCTATCTCAGAATATAGCAATTGCATCCTTTCCGTTGCCCAGTCCGAAACCTTTAAAGTCATCCTGACTTGTCTCATTCTTTCACCGCTCCCTGCATGTAAACCCATGAGCAAATCCTCTCAATTCTACATGTGGGATATTTTCTTGAATCCATACAGTTCTCACTGATTTCACTACCATACTGTGAGCCCAAGTTACCATCATTTCTCATCTGAAAAAAAAATGCAATTAGCTTATAACTGGTTTCCTGGCTTCCGTTTTGGCCACCTAAACAGCACACTGCCCTATGTGCCTTACCTACATGAATTCACTTAATTTTGACAATATTCTTACAAGATAGGTCCTATCTTTCTTCCCATTTACAGGTAAGGAAATCAATGCTTTAAAACGTGGGGTAACCCCACCAAGGAGGAACTGTACAACAATCTTAGTCATGCTGTTTCCATAGTGCCTTAATGCTTCAGCACTCCACTAATTAATTCTTAGGGCTTTATGCAAGAAAATAAAGCAATAGAAAATAGATGTCTAAAGGCATTCATTAAAATGTTAACTATAATTGGGAAATGTCAGCAAACAATGTAAATGTCTCCAAAGTGGTGAATGGTTAAATAAATCAGACTACATTAATACAATAAAATATTAAGCCATCATTAAATACATATATTAAGATTATAGAGCATCACAGACAAATACTTGAAGTGTGTATATGGGATAGTAATGATTTGAGGCCACAATTTGCCCACTGTAAGAATGCAGAAATGCCTAAGGATAGGGCAGGTACTATTTAAAGTCTATTCGAATGAGTCCATTGAATTGTGTAGGCTCGAGAGGTCTTTTTCTGGAGTTTGTATGGGCACTGAGGTATGTCTATGTGGACATTGCTGAGAGGAACCATTTCTCAGAGTGGATAGCATAGGTCCTTAACCTGGCTGCATGAACTCAGAGCTGAGCTCTGTTGAGAGGCCGTGGGAAGGAAGTGACAACTGTTCCATGAAGAGCTCCCATGTACCAGGCACCAACATTCACTCTAAGCTATTGACCATGCTCTCCTCACCCTTTGCTTCTAGAGCTCCCACACACACTATTGGTTCTAGCTTACCTGTCATGTCCCCTTAGTAGTCTTGCCTGCTGGCCCATCAGGGTTAGGAGTCCTTCCTCTATGTTTCCTTAGCATCTCCTTCTCCTGTTATCATAGCACCTATCATATATTACTATTCTTTAATTTCTTTTTTAGTTTAATTTTTTTAATTCAAGTATAACTAACATACAGTGTTATATTAGTTTCAGGTTTACAATATAATGATTCAACAATTCTATACATTTATCAGTGCCCATCAAGATTAAGTGTACAGAATTATTTAATCTCTATCACAATGCACACTGTAGACTCCTAGAGGGCAAGGACTTGTCTGTTCTTGTCCTGTGAGCAAGGATACTATCTGCCTTGTTCAGTTTTGACTCTTCAGCTCCTAGCACACTGGATCAAAGTAGGTCATCAATAAAACATTTTTAGTGTAGCTAGATTCTTTACTGATTCAAAGGCCATATTATTTTACCATTCAAAGGAGCACTGGAAAACAATGAAAATATTTACCAAAGCCCGAAAAGAAGTGACACAGGGATTTATATTGCATGCTACCCAAAACTACATTCTAAAAATCTTCTTCTTCACATCTCTAACTTCCCTAAGCATGTATTACTAATTACCACTTAGCAGTCACTATTACCTTTCAGATTTGCACAGGAAAAACAAATAATTCCAAATAAACCAAAACCAAATAAACTCCAGCCCATTGTTTTGCTTCTGTCTTTTCTGTCCTCTTTCTTGAGGCCTTCTTGTTTTTTTTTAATTTTTTTTTTAATTTTTATTTATGATAGTCACACAGAGAGAGAGAGAGAGAGAGAGAGAGAGAGAGAGAGAGAGGCAGAGACACAGGCAGAGGGAGAAGCAGGCTCCATGTACCGGGAGCCCGACGTTGGATTCAATCCCGGGCCTCCAGTATCGCACCCTGGGCCAAAGGCAGGCGCTAAACCACTGGGCCACCCAGGGTTCCCGAGGCCTTCTTGTTCTTAAGAGAATAACTCCAGGTACTTTCTAATGTAAACCATTTTAGCTTTTATTGCTGGCCACAACTTAGCAGCTCAAACCTCAGTTAACCCAATCAGTTACAAGGGTGGCTCAGCAGTTGAGCATCTGCCTTTAGCTCAGGGTGTTGACCCAGGGTCTGGGGATTGAGTCCCACATTGGGCTCCCTGCATGCAGCCTGCCTCTCCCTATATGTCTCTGCCTCTCTCTGTGTGTCTCTCATGAATAAATAAAATCTTTTTTTAAAAAAACCCAACCAGTTACAATAAGAACTTAGCCTATATTACTGCTAGACTAACAAAGAATCCTTCCTCCTTTGAAGATCAGAATGTCGGGCAGGTAGGGGTTTGGGAGGTGGTGTTAGCCAAGATAAGATGACAAGTGTTGCTGTAACAAATATTACTTGCTCTTGGACCAGTCAATTGCCAGCTAGGAAATTTTCTGATCAGCAGTGACTTGGGGGCTCAGGCTGTTTCCATTCTGGGGCTTATTGCTGCCCTGGCTTCGAACTAGCCAGTGGAAAGCTGGGAACAATGCATGGGGAAAGCACACTCACACCAGAACTTTCAACTTTGGCCTATATGTGACACTCAAGACTTATACTCACATTCTTTATTTTTAAGATTTTATTTTTTATTCATGAGAGACACACAGAGAGAGGCAGAGACACAGGCAGAGGGAGAAGCAGGCCCCAAGCAGGGAGCCCGATGTGGGACTCCATCCCAGGTCTCCAGGATCACGCCCTGGGCTGAAGGTGGCACTAAACTGCTGAGCCACCCGGGCTGCCCTTCCACTCACATTCTAATGGCCAAAACCAGTCAGTCACATATTCAATCTAATTGCAAAGGAGGCTGGGAGACATAAGAGTAAATAGGGTTATCAGTGAGCCTTAACAATCTCTTCTAAATGGGGAAAGGAGGGTCATCTGGGTGGCTCAAATGGTTAAGCATCTGCCTTCGGCTCAGTTCATGATCTCCAAGTCCTGGGACTGAGCCCCACATTGGGTTCCCTGCTCAGCGGGGAGTCTGCTTCTCCCTCGCCCTCTGCCTTTCCTCCTGCTTGTGCATGTTCTCTCTCTCTCTCAAAGGAATAAATTAAAAATCCAAATAAATAAATAGGTAAAGGAGAAGCCCAGCACACAATTAATAAATAGGTTTGCCCTTGTCATTGTAATAAGGTAGAGAGGAGTAGCATTTTGTTTCCATTAATATTATTCTATGATTATTTTCTTATTAGAATGTGATTTTAAAAACACATTAACAATGTAGGAAAGAGTTTTGAGTACTATTAGGTTTCCTTGATAGCCAAATCTGAGTACAAACCAACGAGACTCATTTTCACTGCAGAGCAAATGGCAGCTTTAGATAGTGAACAATAAAATCTAATTGACAGCCACGTTAGCAATAGAGGCCAAGTGTATTTGTCATCTACTGTTGTGCAATAAAGTAATTCAAAACTTAAAGGTTGAAAAAACAAATATCTCAAAATATCTGTGGTCCAGGAATCTGGGCACAACTTCCCTTCTGCCACTGGCTCAACGTCTCTCATGAAGTTGCAGTCAAGTGGTCAGTCGGGAGTTACATCTGAAGGTTCAACTGGGCAAGAAAGGAATTCATTTCCAAGCTCGCTCACACAGTTGGTGGCAGACCTTGGTTGTTTGGAACAATGGGCCTCTCCAGAGGGCTATATCACAACGTGGCAGCTATCTTCCCCCAGGGTGGCTGGTCCAAGAGAGAGTGAGAGAAATCACCTGTCAGAAGTCACAATCTTTTAACAACTTAATCTCAGAAGTGACATACCATAACTTCTGTGAAGTTTATTTGTTAGAGGTGAATCAATAAGTCCAGGCCACACTCAAGGGGAGAGTATTACATATGACAGTGAATGCTGGCAGGGTAAGATCTTTTGGGAGATTGTATACCATTGTAGAGACTGTATATCACTGTAATTTTCGATAGCAAAATCTTTAATAAATTCTCTTTTACGAACTTATATTTGAAACTACAGTTTTAATACTATTTCTTTTGGGACTAGAATCAAATAATTTAGTTAAATATTGAAGCCTTGAAATTAAGCATTTTTGAAGTAGCAATAAAAACATATATTACAAACTTTATCTGAAATAAAACTCATGTTTTGAGAGTTTTTCAATATGTAATTTATAGCTCCTATCCTAACTTATAATTGTGCTCTTTGCTTTCTAGATAGAGACCTTGAAAAGACAATCTTTCCAATATTGCTGCCTCGGGAATATGAAGATAAGAAACCATTTTTTGACTTGACATTTAGCTGTGAAAAAGCATTCCCCATTTGAGAGGCGTTTCAAATTTCCTGTTCAAACAGGTTTCCTTCAGGGCACTATGGGGTAAAAGCCCACCATGCTATAAAAATCCATAAGGATTTTCCTGACACTTTGTTTGATTCTTGGATCAGACAACAGAACAAAAGGCAACTCTGGCCAGAGAAAAGTGTGTTCTCTTTTGCCAAAGAAACTTACTTCTATGGCTCACTAGAGTAGCTCACATTTTAAAGATTTTTTTCCCCCCAAAGTCACAAAAGCACCATTATCAGAAGAGATAACTATGATTCCATGGGCAAAGACAGAAAAACAATGCCCAAAGTCACTTAGTAACTATATAAGCAAAAGATTTCAGTTTCTTAATAAGAATTTGCTAAAAACAAACAAAAATCTACACACAGAATTTCTACCCTGTGCTGTTTTCATTATTCAGCCAATCTCAATCTTCTTCTCTGCCACCAGAATAATCTCTCAAAGACAGAGTTCTGACTGTGCCTCCCACCTCCCTGCTGTTCTCCACTAAGCAGCACTTCTACCACAGGCCTTCTGACTCCTGGAAAATGCAACACAGAACACCAAGAAGTCATAAAGGAAAATATAGATACATGTAGCTACATAATTCAGGAGGATAAAACTCATCAGAAAAAAAGCTGTAGATTTTAACCCCCAGTCTAACCTCATTTACCTGTCATCCATAAAAATGGTCAATATTATATGTATATCTCCATTCAGGTCATTAATAACATCACTAACCAGGACCAGGCCAAGGCCAATGCACTGCATCTTGCCACTAGCATCCCTGCCCCATGGTGCCATTGTTTCTTTAATCAGAGCCGTCTGGGCACAGTGGTTCACCAGCAGTGAATCCACCCAGTTGTAAGAGGCATCTAGTTTGCATAGGTCCATCTTAGCAGTGAGATTCTGAGAGATCTACTTACATGGCGTAATGAAGTACAGTTTTCCGTATTTCTTTCAAGAGCCAGTCTCACCATTTGACCAACGATGAAAAAATCAACCAGTGTTGTTTGTTTGTTCCTAATCAACACATGCTGCCTCCTTTCCCGTGTGCTCAAAAAACCTAAAACAGGGCAGCCCCGGTGGCTCAACGGTTTAGCACCACCTGCAGCCCAGGGTGTGATCCTGGAGACCCAGGATCGAGTCCCACGTCAGGCTCCCTGCATGGAGCCTGCTTCTCCCTCTGCCTGTGTCTCTGCCTCTCTCTCTCCTCTCTGTATATTCTCATGAATAAATAAATAAAATCTTTAAAAAAAAAAAACCTAAAACAAATGAACAGGAGGTTCTTTCAACTGTTCCTTCAAGTTCATTACTAATATCGCCTCTTCTCACTACCTGACGCACTACTGCCGGGCTCCAAGCCACATTCTTCTTCACTTTCAGTTTTGCTCCCTTTATACAGAAACCAAAATGAGCCTTTCAAAAAGTCATATCAATCCATTTCATGGTTCAAAGTCAGCTGTCATCAATCACTTTTCGAATAAAATTTCAAGTTCTGACTATGACCTACAAGTCCCCGTATAATCTGACTCCCGCTCTGACTTCACCTCCTGCTCTACCTCTTCCTCTCATTCCACTCCGGTCACCGTGGCCTTGCTATTCTCCAAATATACCAAATTTTTCCTGCTTCAGTGCCTTTGACATGCTCTTCCTTCGTGGATAGGTTTACTCCAAGAAGAGAGTATTCCTGTTGTGTTTCCAAGGTCATAATATTCCCTCCCTTCTGCACCTCAATTGTATTTGCCCAGAAAGTCCTGATTCTAAGTAGTGAGATGGGGAGATGGCTATGGTTATCAGCCTTGGGACACTCGTTTAGCTCATTATGCAAATCATATTCTGAGCTTATCACAACAGCTTCTATTTTAGAGTCATAAACAGCCATATGATACAATTAAGTAATAGTGCTCAAATGACATGAATTACCAGAAGAAACTCTATTTAAAAAATAGAAATAAAGGTGCTTACCTGGCACATTACTAATTCATCTGATACAAATAGCTCTTATGGGAACCACTGAATATTGCATGATTTGGGCTACAATTCACACATGTAATATATGTGAATGATACAAATCATCATGTAATATGAATTTACATATAGCCAAATAAATACATTTAATAATGTTGCCACTGGAGTCCAACATTTATAGTATCCTTTTAAAAGGGGATGCATTTTAATATTAATTATAATAGAAATAGATGCAGCAGCATGGCAAAGCTTAGTTGCAAACATAATATTTTAATAAAGAAGTATAATAGTCAATTTGTGTTAGATAAAACTCAAAAATCATTATGGTTTTTTTCAAATTAATAAAATTATCTCCAATTTTTCCACCTCTCTGGCTCATTAATTCATTGCTTATTCTTTTTGGGAAATGCTAATCACCACACAAATAAAATCACTGCAACCACATTTGGTCTTCAGAGAGCCCACCGGACATATTGGAGGGAAGAAAAGATCTAAGAGTCAGAATATTTGGTTTCAATTTCTGGACATACCCCTGGCTTGACATGAAATATTTGCCACATTGCTCTAACTCTTGGATCCTGTTTCCTTGTTTCTAAACTGGGGTCACTAATATCTTCCTTCTTTACCTCATAAGGTTTCCATTTGCATAAAAATTACTAGTACAAAATATATTTCACTAACCTCGATTCAGAGGCTAATATATGTGACTACCAGTTCCTCCATAGGAGGAATGTACAATTAGATGCCTACACAAAATGTTGCCCTGTTACCATGCCAATTTTTATTATCTTTCCATTAGTCTTATACTGTTTAAGGACTAAAAACTTGAAATGCATAAAGAGCATCATGAACCGTGGCCAGCAAACAGCTGTATAGCTTCACAACATTTAATTACTTCACTATTTCTTGGCCTTCTGTTCATTAATTCATCAAATATTCAATGAGCAACTTCAGTAAATCATTAGGAGATTGAACTCATGTTTCTTTCTACTCCTTGAAATTTCACTACAATTATGGTACAAAGAATGAAAATGGACAAAGAGAAAGGCAGAGAAAGCAACAGATGAAGATGGCACACATTTTTCAAAGAGGGATAGCAGAGTGGTGAATGACTTAGCAGAGAGCAGGGAGCATAAATTGAAATGTCTTCGCACAAGCAGCAGCAAGAAGTGAATCCATTTGCCCCGTGGATTCCTGAAAAGCTTCGATTTGGAGGCACTAGCTATAGCAGAAGGTCAAATAAAAAGCAAAGTTGAGAGCAGAATTGTCTGAAATTCTGTACACAAAAGAGTTAGACTTTAACTCAGACATGTCATTCACCTCCCTCTTCAACTCCATACACCCTTTTATTGGACAGAGCCGCTATAGGTATCAACTGGGGTGTAACCTTTAAATAAACATCAAGTTTCTAAAGCAATCACCCTAGAATGAAGCACACTATTTGTCAAAGCTTGCTCATGCCCACAGAGCTCCCAATTCATGCTTAAGTAATTATCCTTAAATATGGAAATAAATGTAATTGTCTCACATGAAAGAGAGAAAAAAGAAAGCAATTCAGAACAAAAAATCCTAAACAAAACAATCTGTTATTTCTACCCTGAAAGAAACAGAAGATATTGTATCGTTCATTCATGAAAATAGAACAGGATGCTGTAAAAAAAAATAAACAGAGGTCAAAAAAGAAGTCTTAAGAATGTGTGTTTTAAGGTGCACATGGGTCAATGCGTACACCTCTAATTTGAAAGTTTGTTAAAAAGATAAGACAATAAGGCTTCAATTTATTGCCAAAAAGTAAAAAAAAAAAAAAAAACAAGCATAGATTACAGGAGAAAAAAGCTAAGAAAATTAAGATTGACTAATTTAAAAGGTATAATATCTTACTAATAAGATTCAAGAGAGGATAGAAAACAGAGAAGTAATTATCAAATAATTATTGAGAATATTTCCTACAACAGTTGACTTTGGTTTCCAGTTCGAACACGCGCAGCACAATGTATTAATTTCTGATTTCAGTTGCAATAAAATACCACAAACGTGATGGCTTAAAACAGCACAAACTCTTCTCTCATAGTTCTGGAGGCCAGAAATCTGGAATGTGTTTCACTGGGCTAAATTCAAGATATTGGCAAAGATAGTTCCTTCTGGAGTCTCTAGGAGAAAATCTGGTGCCTTACTTTTTCCAGCCTATGGGGACCACCTGGGTTCCTTGCCTCCTGGCCCCTTCCTCCCGTCACTACCTGTAACTCCTACAGACAAGTCTATTTCTCTAGTCAAGAAAATAGGATAGGGTGTGTGATTAAACTTTATTTTTTCTTATCTTTCCAATAAACATTCAAGTCAGATATGCACACATTGACACGTGTGAATCTGTGTACACACACACACACACAAACACGCGGAAGAGTTCTTTTTTGGCCTCTGGTTATTTTTGATAGCCCTCTGTTATGTTTTTCTATAGTCAAGTTCATGATACTCTGTTGCAACTGCAACAGCTATACCAGTTGTAGAGCAGATCTAGACTGCAACTGGTACAGACTGGAGCACAAGGGACAGAGAGCTTTAGCTGGGAGGGAAGATGCCTAAAAATAAGAACTGATAGAGCTACTGAAACTGCATTCAAGAATTTGGGGGAAATATTAAGAGGAATGTTAGAGAAACATGTGAGAGTTTGAAAAAGCAAAGGTACATGAAAAACTAAGCTTGTAGGAAAAATCAAGCGTATTCCATGCCAGGCAACACAAAATGCTGCAAGGAAAGGACTTAGATAATTATACACTATGTAGTTCAGCAGCAAATAGTATTTACATGGCAATAATATAAACATCAACTACTCTTTCAATCCAAAATTGTGATATAAATATATTAGGATGACAAGGGTAAAGAAGGGCAGGTTGCAACATACAGAGGAATGCACAAATTATGTCAACAATTGGTAATCCAGTGAGTAGCAATACAAGCTTATTCTTTTAAAAAATGGATGTAGGGAAACTAACTAGAGGAGGTGGAAGGGGAGGTGGGCGGGGGGTGGGGGTGACTGGGTGACGGGCACTGAGGTGGGCACTTGATGGGATGAGCACTGGGTGTTATTCTATATGTTGACAAATTGAACACCAATAAAAATAAATTTATTAAAAAAATAAAAAATAATAAAAAATGGACGTAAATAGCAGAGAAGCCAAAAGATTTTAAGGAAGTTGTCTCTGATGTGTGGGGCTGGAATTTGGACGAGAGTGTGACAAGGGACTGCTTTATTTTGCTGTAAATCTTTCAGGACTATTTTTTAAAAATTGTATTTATTTATTTGAGGGAGAGAGAGAGAGCACTCAGGAGGGTGGGGTGGGGCAGAGGGAGAGGGAGAAGCAGACTCCCCACAGAACACAGAGCCTGACGTGGGGCTTGATCCCAGGACCCTGAGCCGAAATCAAGAGTCAGACTCTTATCTGACTGACCAACCCAGGAGCCCCCTTTAGTACTATTTTATGATTTTTTTTAATAGTGTGCATGGATTCCTTTAAGAAATGAAAGTAAACAACTCCATCAGCAGACATTAATGGAGTACTTTGAGTCAGGAACCGTACTAGGATCTGGAGACATCGTCATCCCACATTTATATCCCACCGTGTAGCCCTGTCCTTGGGGCTGTTGAACCGCCCGGCTCCAAAGAGCTCAGTTTCATAAGACAACATGTGAACAAACATTTTACGACCTAATATTCAGTAGGCATTTCTTACTTCAAAAAAGCAGCTTGCAGCTTATATTATAGAAATCCACAAGACTGTACAGAAATTATTTAAATCCAAAAATAATCTACAAATTGTCCTGAAAGCAAAGCTTTGCTTCTCTTCTCTCTACTAGCGCACATTTACCAGAGCTTCTAAGGATCAATAAGCTTAACTGATTTCACATTTATAGGATTTTATTGTACATTAAAACAGTTTGGATTGCTACACTAATCTTAGAAGCAATTTTCCATCCTCTAGTTACACTGCTGAGATTCTCTTCTAACTTCTAGCCTCGTGTCACTAACAACAGTTACTGAGTGTGAAGCATTTACTCCACACCAGGCAGCAAGCTAAAAGATATATTATTTCCATAGATCCTCACACAGTCCAGTGAGGTAAGGAACCATTCTATTCCCATTCTGAGGACCAAACTGAAGTTTCGATGATTTGCGGAGTCACATAGCTAGTGAAAGGCAGAGTCGGGGTTTGTACCCAGGCTGCAAGGAAGGCCCAGGAGGAGACACTGGGGGCTATACTTACCACTCTGCCTTTCCAAACATTTTCGTGCTTCCTGGGTGAAATCCGAAGCTGGTCCCTGGATGTGGAGGGCAAGGAGACAGCAAAGAAGAGGTAGCCACTCCACATGGGTAGGTGGCGGGTTTAATAAGCCAGGGACTCACATACAAGGCTTGTGCTGGGCAACTGCAAGATGAGTAGATCTTGGCACCACCCACCAGAATTTTGAAAGTTTGTTTATATAGCTGCCTTGATGGGGTTCAGCTATGCGCCCCATCCGGACGGTCTCAACAACACATCACTATCTCAAGGCCATGTCCTTGCAGCAGCTTATGAGAGCAGGAAAGGCAAGTGACATACACATTCCAGGGACAGGCCAGAGCACGAGGAGCCTTTGAATGTCCTGGGCCAGTTCATGGGTCAGCCAGAAGGCAGGTCCTCTCAATGACTTCCTCCTACAGGCCCAGCTGCTCTGGTCCGACTGACATGCTCGTCTTCCATGTAATGAATCCCCACTAGCCCAGTGTCCCCCTAAATGCCATTCTTATATCCATCTGCACAGTTTCTAGAAATTCTTCTCAATGAGAAACCACTTTCTTTGTTTATTCAAGTACTACCCTTCCTACAAATTGCACCTATTGCATAAATACGCACTGAGCTATTCCACTCTACCATCATATTGTCACTTTTTAAAGCAAATAAAGCAATATGCAGGCACTCAGCTACTATCTTATATGGTATTTATCTAAGAATATGTATTAAATATTAACTAAGATGTCGATCCTCAAAAGTATTTATATTGTATGTCCCCTAAAATAATGGCCTAGTAAAGCAGTTGAATTCCATTACTAAAGTAATTAGATCCAAAAACCAGGGACAGAGTATTTTTATGTGTTCTGTTCCTTTATATATATATATAAAGAGAAAGAATATGATATATGATAGAATGATCTGGTGGGTTTTATTCAATATAATCATGCCTCCCAAATTATTATAGAAGACATATTCTAAAATTAAGATCTGCCAAGAATTCATTTCTTCAGCCAGGTTTCCAATATCTACAACTCACTAGCACTCTAAAAATAAAAACCACACCACATACCTGAGAATTAAAAGAGGCCTCACAGTGTACCCAGCCTACCTTCCCATCTTGAGCTGAAATTCCATTTCCAACACCCTGACCTCTTGCTTCCGCTGGAGTAACAAGACTATTTCTACTTGACTGGTCCATTGTCACATGGTTCTAATTGCTGGTTTAATTATTAGAAAATGGTCACTGTACTTTGTTGTCAGTGACCTACTGCCACTGCTTTCACATATGGTATTTCTTGAAAGTCAAGTGCTCTTCCACTCTCACCCCACTTACTGCAAAGCACTGGCTGCATGGTAATTTTGCAGGAGACACTGAACATCACTGGCATTTATTTTGCTCCTTGGTTGACATATTTATTTTAGGAAATCCTTGAGACAATATGATAAAGGTTCCAGACAGAAGGCCCATTGGCTTGCCTTATTGGAAAACAAAGCATATGTGAGGTCAAAAAAGCAGTCGAGATTTCTCTGCAACTGTACTAATGAGAAATGACAAAGGCTGAAATACACGATGGAAAATAAATAGCACTGGGGGACTGGTTCAACATCTGATTAAACAGAGTATTTGCTTTTCTTTTGGCTGTATATTTCTAGGCTACAGATAAAAATATAGTAATTTTATGTAATTGTGAAAAGGTCATCTGGCTAATTTTATTTCAAGCACAAGAAAGTGGAAAGAATACTTAACCTTCATTTGTTGTTAATCATATTGCTTCATAATATTGCTGGAAGGAAAACCTTATCAACCAGGGGAAATAACTAAAAAAATGTGTCCCTAAAATGTTTTGGTATCTTTTGTCCTTCATCTGTTTTATGTCCCAACGTATACCTTTATATTAATGAAAAGGTCATATTACAGTAATTAGCAGTAACATTTATTTAAAGCATATATTAATGTCCTATAAGACTTATACAACTTTTGTTAAGTGCAGCAGTGAACATTTTAATTGTACTATAAATACCATATGGAGCAATAGATTGCCCAAATGATCAGTTTTATCTTTCAGCTGGAATTTGCACAATGCTACGAAATCTAAAAACTAAAATTGGCATCATAATTGTTACAGAGTATTTAGTCACCTTAATTATACTCACCATGCAACTGGCAAACTCTATAATTACTATTATCTGGGAGATTGTTTTGCCAAACAGTCTGTTTAAAAGGTTACTTCCCTTTTCTATCATATTTTATCTCAAAGCCCAATCGTCTGTGGCTTCTTTGTGAATATGAAGGATTCAAAACAACTGGCTCAAGAATGAAAAGATGGGAAGCCAGACGGTCTTTTAGAACCTACTGGAACTCTTTGTGCTGTTTGTGTAGCAGGTGAGTTGTAGGAGTATCTGCACGGACTGAACAGTTCTTGTCCAGTGAGACAGCGTGTGATGCATCGCTTATCAGAAATCACCTAGGAACAAACTGTGCCACGACAGCTCTCCACCACATCATCATGCCACTGTTTTACAGAAGATAATGCAGTGCCATTCTCCAATAAAAGGCACCAAGGATCCTTGGAGGAATAGTTGATTCTAGGAATGGCCCAGGAAATATATAAGATGAACCCGGACTGTCTTGTAGTGCCAGAAAGTACTAAAAAAAAAAAAAAACAGTAACACAAAAAACCACACACATGAAGTGGGTCACTGGAGTCAACTGAAAGAGCTCCCAATGGCCAAATCTGGAAAAACTTGAGCAGAAAGTTAAAGTAGTATTGGATTAAAACCCAAAGTATAAAATTAATACCCATGCATCCACACTGATATAAGTGATTGAAAAAATAAGTAGAGAAGACTAAATCTTCCTCAAAGAATTCCAAAATATTGAGGCAGATACTACACTGCCAGGGAGGGGGAGCATAATTCATCATTCCTTATTAGGCCGTCCGTAGTGATTTCCTTGTGAAGAGTCTAGTATAGAAAGGGAAAATAACAAAGGGTTGCAGAAGGGGAGGAGGGTGGGAGAATGGGGTAACTGGGTGATGGATATTAAGGACAGCACTTGATGGGATGAGCACTGGGTGTTATACTGTATGTTTAGAAAAAGAAATGAGAAATTTAAAAAAAGAAAATGGAAATAAAAGAGTGACTTTAGAGAAACCTGCCAAGTACTACCTCAGCAAGATGGCAAAGGTCAATACTTTAGCTTTGTTGTCTTCCTCTCTAGAACCCATAACCCTAATTTAATCATGGGGAAAACACTAGACAAACACTAATTGAAGAACATTCTAGAAAACATTTGACGAGTGTTTTTTAAAACTGTAAAGGTCATCAACAACAAAGACTACTTGAGAAACTGTCAGGGGAGCCTGAGGAGACATGATGACTAGATGCAGTGTGGTATCCTGGACAGGATTCTTTATGGATTTAGAAAAATAACCCTTGCATAGTAGTTTCTCCAAGCATAGGATTAGGCCCTCACTGATCCAGGAAAAATTCTGAGACGTTATCTTTCTTCTGCCTATGAAAATTAAAACCAACCTAGAACTCTTTGGAGATGTAAACTCTATATTCTTCCGTATAGGATTGATAATAGATTGTTTTGATCAGAATTTAAAGCTCTTGCTTCTAACAGGATGTTACTGGATAAAAATTACCATTCAAAGAAAATGTATGAGGCATTGTGCTGGGCCCAAGTACTCAAAGCCGAATAAAACAATCCCTACTCTCAAAAGTCTTATAGTCTGACATGGGAAGCATTTGGATAACTATACGTAAAACAGTGGCTTTAATTAGAACACACTGAAATTTATACATGAGTGCCAACGAAAGAAGAAAATTCTACTGGTCTAAATGGCAGGGAAAGTTTTATATCAGAAATGACATTTGCATTGTGTCCTAGTGGATGAGTATGAATTTTCCAGGGAGATAAGGGATATTGTGCACAAATCTATTTGTTGTTAATAATTAGAGGGAAAAAGGGAGATTGGAAGTTTAGAATGAGAAAAAGGTAGATAGATAAGTAAGAGCCGGTGCTCTGATAATGCAGCCTTGAAATAGAAAAGACGTGAATTTCTGACTTGTAGGTGGTAAAGGAGCCAAGATGTACATGAGTGATGGGACCTCACATTTGCCTCTGTATTTTATTTTATTTTATTTTATTTTATTTTATTTTATTTTATTTTATTTTATTATTTTATTTTATTTTTTAAGATTTTATTTATTTATTTATTCATGAAAGACACAGAAAGAGAGAGAAAGGAGAGACACAGGCAGAGGAAGAAGCAAGCTCCATGCAGGGAGCTGGACGTGGGACTCGATCCTGGGTCTCCAGGATCACACCCTGGGCTAAAGATGACGCTAAACCACTGAGCCACCCAGGCTGACCCTTGCCTCTGTATTTTAAAAGATGCATTTAATCATACAGCATCTTGACACAGTGGAAAAGTTATTTAGCATTTTTTAGAATATGTAACACACTTGAAAAAAAAATCATCAGACAAAACTATTTAAAATGTTGCTCTAATCAAGACATTTAATACATATTTTGACAGTCCCATTCCTTGGTGAATAATTCTATCTAACCACTCTCATTGTTAGGATATTATTTATTCTTCATTAATTTTTAATACATCTGCACTTATTATAAACATTACAGTATAAATTATTGAAAAGCCATCTATATTGTGCAATATAAAACTTGAAAATCCACTGCAGCCTCCAGGGTAGCTACTAAAGTATTAATAATAACAAGTAGAGGGCGGAAGAAACCCTAGAGTATGATAAAGAAAATCCAAGTAGATCAATCCAATTTTATGAAAATGGATCTCTCTCTCAGGGCTTGGGACTACACACAAAGGAAGAGTGAGTTACCTTGGTCATTTCTTCTTTATGACTCAAGGTAGCATTCTGTTTACCTGAAGCCACAAGACACGGCAGCGAGCACCTGGGACTGAGCTGATTCTGGATCTAAAAAGGCTGGTGTTAGGGACCTATCAAGTCCCTGGTCCTCTCCCCAGGTCTTTAACTGTCAAGGAAACAGGTTGGAAATGATCAGTAGTTTCGACTTTTTTTAAAGGCAGAACTCTTTTCCTTTTTCCTAATAAACTTTATAGCCCTGTGACATAAAAATAAAACACAGGTAAGCATTTTGGGTATTATAAGTTAAAATGGATGGTGATCAAATATCATAACATGGGCCAAAGAGGGCAATGAGGATCTTCTAATTGTACAAAAAATTGCAATCATAGATGACGGAAAGTTGTAAGCAAATGTCACTTCCACAGAATCTGAGACTGTGTGGGCCACAGCTTGGAAACCCCCACCATAAGTTATACCTCCCAAAGGGCCTCTCGGGCTTGAATATTCAGGTGGTGATGACCACCACTACCGGAGCAGGCTTGTGCACCACTTCAGAGCATGGACTCTGGAGCTGGCCAATATGGATATGCACCCTGCTTCTGCTACTTTCCAGTTATAACAACTTTAAAAAATTGTTTTATCGTGTCTGTGCCTCAGTTTCCTTGCCTGTAACGTAAGGAAGATGAAACATCTGCCTTCGAGGGATGTTGTAAATATTCAATGATAGTGCACGCAGAATACCTGTCACATACCAGCGCCATATAAATGTCAGTCGTTGATGTCAGCAGCCTAAAGTTCTTTTGCCCCCCAAACACGCTAAAGCACTTTCGTTGCTAACTTTGTCAATCTTGGTACCATCTGCATGCAAGTCCCAAATCACTGCTATTGACAGCTTCCTATGGAGCCTCAGTAGATCAAATTGCATTCAGTAGAGCAGAAATTGATCAAATTGCATTCAGTAGAGCAGATATTGTTGAGGACCTACTGAAAGCAAAGTACTCTTTTAGGCACAGCAGGGACTGCAAGAACAAATCTGAGTTGTTTTTGGCATTTTGAGCCATATGTGATCATGGCTTGGCATATGGACGAAGTGTTAAAGAGGCACAAGGGGTCCTAGATATGCAAAGGCTTAAGCTTAAGATTAGGGGCCAATTTAAGAGGGCAGATGGTATATGCATAGATATAAATATTCATTGCCATTTTTATTACTAAAATAATTTTAATAACAAATAGCACGAAGAGGTTAAGTTGACAAAGTTTACATAGACAGTGAGTAGCAGAGCTAGACCCTGATCCCTAGGTGGTCAGGCATTCATTTGTATATTAACATTCTGGGCGGTTGCATGTTTGTTTTTAATATTTGTTCCTCTTACTGTGAGATGATTATACAATGCACCCCTCATCATTTTACCAAGCCGTGCGACGTGAACTCAGAAGGGTGCAGACAGGGGCTGTTCCTTTAGCCTGGGTCCCCAAAACAAAGAAGGCACAGTGGAGTGTCATAGCCAATCCACAGATTGGGACATGTACTGTTCATCAGAGATGGCCCTTAGCTTTCATAAGCCACTAAGATTTTGGAGTAGTTTGTTACAGCGTTATAAAAACTTGTAGAAACAGGGGTGTCTGGGTGGCTTAGTTGGTTAGGCGTCTGACTCTTGGTTTTTACCTTGAGGTTGAGATCTCATGAGGTGTGATCTCGTGGGTCATGGGATCCAGCCTCAGTTGGAGCTCTGTACTCAACGGGGAGTCTGCCTGAAGATTCTCTCCCTCTGACCCTCTCCCTGCCCTCTCTCTCTCTTTCTCTCTCTCTCTCTCATAAATAAACCTTTAAAAAAAAAAACCTTGTAAAAACATAAAATAAAAACCTAGCTGATACAACCACTATACTATAATGCAGTTCAATATGTTAATGGCATTATTCCGAATGGTGAGGCCAGATTCTAAATTGGGTTATCTCATGTCTGAGCCTAAAAGCTTTTGTGTTTTTTTTTATTTATTTTTTTATCTGTTTTTTTTTTTTAAGCTTTAATACAATAAAGTCTAAACTCTTTCTCGTGGTATTCAACGCCTTCTATAACCTGCTCCTAACTTTCCTCTTCACAGCCCCATCTCCTTTCCACTTTCCACGTTTTCTCCTCCCTTTTAGTTTTTGCCATTTCAATATCCCTTTTACCACCCTCCACCCTCCAACATCACACACGGAACTCTACAGGCACTCAGCACCCCTGGCTATTTTGAAGTTCTTTCACATTTCCATAAAATTTAAAATGTGTTCCAAATTCCTGGTGACCTCTCCATTTCTCCTCACTTTCTAATTTCCTGATAAACTTCCATGAACACCCTGTGGCCCAGATCCAGTGACATCCCCAGGACAGATGTAATTGTTCCCTCTTCTCTGGTCTCAGGAATCTGAAATTAGAAGTTTAACAGGTGATTAACTCATGGAAGATAGAAGTCTGTCTCCCTTCTGTCTTGACTATGAGCTCCTTGAAAACAGGGAGGGTGTCTTTATTCATCTCAATATTCTGAAGACCATCGAGCTTGCCAATTAATGGATGAGATGAGACAATGCTTGCAGGTGTGCAGGTTTGGTAAAGAAAATAATCAAGGGACCTCTACTGTTCAAAATTTGTGAATTAATTTGGTTCAGTCACAAATGTCATTATCCATCTGATAGTCGTGTTGCCTAAAGAGGAATGGAGGTATCAGTAATGTTAGCAAGTAGAGAAGATGCTCTGTATAAATTGAGAAGTAAAAAAAAAAAAAAACAAACAAAAACAAATATGCACAATTCTAAATAAAATAGCCTCTATATATCCCAATCTTCCACGAGCACTGAGGTCACTGGAGGTTACATATATTCCCTCTCATCCCTATTGAGCAACACCAAGGGCCTCTTAGCTATGGGTAGCAAGGGAGTTGCATAGGCAAGAACTAGTCTGGGACCATGGTTGCCCAAATATAAATAAAACCAGGACAGGGCTTACACCGAAGGCCCAATGAGGTCTTACAGATGCTTAGAACCTTCCTGCTTCCAAATGTTTCATGCTCTCCTTTAGCTGAGTGAAGGGAAGTGGGTGGGAGAAAAAGGTATTTGTTTTCATTTTCCCCTCTACCAGAGATCAGCAAACTTTTTTTTTTTTTGGTAATTTTTTAATTGGAATTCAATTTACCAACATATAGTATTACACCGAGTGCTCATCCCGTCAAGTGCCCCACTCAGTGCCGGTCACCCAGTCACCCCCACCCCCCGCCCACCTCCGCTTCCACAACTCCTTGTTCGTTTCCCAGAGTTAGGTGTCTCTCATGTTCTGTCTCCCTCTCTGATATTTCCCACCCATTTTCTCTCCTTTCCCCTTTATTCCCTTTCACTATTTCTTATATTATGCGAATGAATGAAATAATATAATGTTTGTCCTTCTTCGATTGACTTACTTCACTCAGCATAATACCCTCCAGTTCCATCCACGTTGAAGCAAATGGTGGGTATTTGTCGTTTCTAACGGCTGAGGAATATTCCATTGTATACATAGACCACATCTTCTTTATCCATCATCTTTCGATGAACACCGAGGCTCCTTCCACAGTTTGGCTATTGTGGACATTGCTGCTAGAAACATCGGGGTGCAGGTGTCCCGGCGTTTCATTGCATCTGTATCTTTGGGGTAAATCCCCAACAGTGCAATTGCTGGGTCGTAGGGAAGGTCTATTTTTAACTATTTGAGGAACCTCCACACAGTTTTCCAGAGTGTCTGCACCAGTTCACATTCCCACCAACAGTGTAAGAGGGTTCCCTTTTCTCCACATCGTCTCCAACATCTGTGGTTTCCTGCCTTGTTAATTTGCCCCATTCTCACTGGGGTGAGGTGGTATCTCATTGTGGTTTTGATTTGTATTTCCCTGATGGCAAGTGATGCGGAGCATTTTCTCATGTGCTTGTTGGCCATGTCTATGTCTTCCTCTGTGAGATTTCTGTTCATGTCTTTTGCCCATTTCATGATTGGATTGTTTGTTTCTTTGCTGTTGAGTTTAAAAAGTTCTTTATAGATCTTGGAAACTAGCCCTTTATCTGATATGTCATTTGCAAATATCTTCTCCCATTCTGTAGGTTGTCTTTGAGTTTTGTTGACTGCGTCCTTTGCTGTGCGAAAGCTTCTTATCTTGATGAAGTCCCAATAGTTCATTGTTGCTTTTGTTTCTTTTGCCTTCGTGGATGTATCTTGCAAGAAGTTACTATGGCCGAGTTCAAAAAGGGTGTTGCCTGTGTTCTCCTCTAGGATTTTGAGGGACTGTTGCCTCACATTGAGATCTTTTATCCATTTTGGTTTTCTCTTTGTGTCTGGTGTAAGAGAGTGGTCTAGTTTCATTCTTCTGCACGTGGCTGTCCAATTTTCCCAGCACCATTTATTGAAGAGACTGTCTTTCTTCCAATGGATACTCTTTCCTCCTTTATCGAATATTAGTTGACCATGAAGTTCAGGGTCCACTTCTGGATTCTTTATTCTGTTCCACTGATCTATGTGTCTGTTTTTGTGCCAGTACCACACTGTCTTGATGACCACAGCTTTGTAGTACAACCTGAAATCTGGCATTGTGATGCCCCCAGCTATGGTTTTCTTTTTTAATATTCCCCTGGCTATTCACGGTCTTTTCTGATTCCACAAAATCTTAAGATAATTTGTTCCAACTCTCTGAAGAAAGTCCATGGTATTTTGATAGGGATTGCATTAAACGTGTAAATTGCCCTGGGTAACATTGACATTTTCACAATATTAATTCTTCCAATCCATGAGCATGGAATATTTTTCCATCTCTTTGTGTCTTCCTCAGTTTCTTTCAGAAGTGTTCTGTATTTTTTAGGGTATAGATCCTTTACCTCTTTGGTTAGGTTTGTTCCTAGATATCGTATGATTTTGGTGCAATTTTAAATGGGATTGGCACCTAAATTTCTCTTTCTTCAGTCTCAGTGTTAGTGTATAGAAATGCCACTGACTTCTGGGTATTGATTTTGTATCCTGCCACACTGCTGAATTGCTGTATGAGTTCCAGCAATCTTGAGGTGGAGTCTTTTGGGTTTTCTAGGTACAGTATCATGACATCTGCGAAGAGGGAGAGTTTGACTTCTTCTTTGCCAATTTGAATGCCTTTCATGTCTTTTTGTTGTCTGATTGCTGAGGCTAGGACTTCCAGCACTATGGTGAATAGCAGTGGTGAGAGTGGACATCCCTGTCCTGTTCCTGATCTTAGGGGAAAGGCTCCCAGTGCTTCCCCATTGAGAATGATATTTGCTGTGGGCTTTTCGTAGATGGCTTTTAAGATGTTGAGGAATATTCCCTCTATCCCTACACTCTGAAGAGTTTTGATCAGGAATGGATGCTGTATTCTGTCAAATGCTTTCTCTGCATCTATTGAGAGGATCATATGGTTCTTGTTTTTCTCTTGTTGATGTGATCTATCACATTGATTGCTTTATGAGTGTTGAACCAACTTTGCATCCCGAGGATAAATCCCACTTGGTCACAGTGAATAATCTTAATGTACTGTTGGATCCTATTGGCTAGTATCTTGTTGAGAATTTTTGCATCACCCAGTTGGGTTTCACTGCCATTTTCTTATCATGGTTCTCCCCCTTCCCGCCCCCCCCAACTCATTTTCTCTCGGGATTTGATGAGTAGTCAGAGATTTACCTTTTCACCTCTTCCAAACTCTTTTTGGGGAGCAGCAACTTAAGACATCACCAATTATTTTTAGACGTCCCTGGTACCCTGAACTTTTGAACGAGAGTCCCTTATACAGAAATTTTAACTGGAGATTTTCCTAGTGAAAGAATGCAATATTTTGTTTATTTCCTTAGAAAGTTTGATCTGGATCAAGAGCCCATTTCTGTGTCTCAGTCAGGAAAGCAGAATACTGGAAAACATCCTCCTGGATGATGCCCCCTCACCCGCAACACAGATTCTTCAAGACCTCAGTGGATGATACACACTTTCACTTTCATGGTCCTACCTTATATCCCAACTAAATGAGACAAACTTAATTCTGCACTAAGATAATTTTTTGCTTTGTTGCTTTTTAAATTATTTTAATAAAAACTCATTTATTTCACACTGGCTGTGATAATTGTACACTTAGCATCCATAAACAAGAATTCTTGTAGTTTTTCTCCGTTGATGAAAGTTTTTCCCCACTTTATTTTTTAAGGTTATTTATTTATTCATTTGAGAGAGAGAGAGACAGAGAGAGAGAGAGAGAGACAGAGATTGAGAGCACGAGTGGGGTTAGGGGCAGAGGGAGAAGCAGACTCCCTGCTGAGCAAGGAGCTCAATGTGGAGCTTCATCCCAGGACCCTGAAATCATGACCCAAGATAAAAGCAGAGATGCTTAACCAACTCAGCCACCCAGCTGCTCCTTTTTCCCACTTTAAAAGTTGTTTTCCAATGATGAAAATTTAATATACTAGTAGGCAATGTTTGATTCCAGAATCCATTGTCATATAAGGTTATATTTTTAGACGTTAATTTTGACTGTTCAGTGGGCTTATTTTACATTTTAGTGCTTTTTTAATGTTTCAGATCTCAAACATTTTTTAGGCCCTTGAAAAGCTCTTGGGGCCCAGGTATCTGTTCCTGTGGTGCCTTTTGAAAAACAGTAGTTTTACCAGCTCTATGGACTCTTCCTGCTGGATGCCTGAGGAGAAGAGCCTCAGACATAAGTTCAAGGAGGTGTTTTGGCAAAGGATTTGGGCATAAGAGCACTGAAGTGGCTCTGCATGAAACTTCATATCTAATAGCACAGCCCAGTGTCAGGAGAGGGACAGCCTTTCCATTTCTCATGAATGAAAGCATGGCTCCAATGCAGTTGAAACTGCACAAATCCAGCAGTGCTTGGCAACGTCCAGGGTTTGCCAATCTGGAACTAGCCAGGGATCTATCCTCTTAGACACAAACAATCACATTTCTGTGGAGGTGCCCATAGCAGAACCAAGGTTGAGATGTTGGTCTCACATGGGTTCTTGAAAAGTGAATATCAATCAGAGCAACTTAATGGGGAGACCCTGAGAGGATCACCCATAAGAACAGATAAGGGCTTTTGGGGAAAAGTCCAAGACATGCCTTGGAGGGACTTTGAGACCCTGTGTAATTCACGCAAACATGAATCAGACATAAAAAATTATATCTTTATTCTAAGTGTGAATTTGTTTAATGCTTAAACTGGTAAGACTCGGAGAAAATTTTCTGGTGAGTAGAAGAGGAAATTTTAGGAAATTCATCAAAGATATTCACAATTCATAAAGTTATTTTACTTTAAAGGTTTTTTTTTTTTTTTTTTTGGTGAATCTTCCTGTAAATAATAAGCATTCTTGTGCATTTATCTCTTGTATTAGGCAAGAGACACTTGTATTTGCATCCAACCAAGATAGCAGGCGGACAAATTTGCTGACTTTAGCAATGTCATATCTGGAGACTGTCTGGCAAAGGAGAATTGCTAACATCCATCATAAAGAATAGCAGCCTTAGAAAGAAACAGGGGCTTTTTTCCTCCAAATATTCAGTGGTGTCCAGATTTGACAATTCCTTTCCTTTTACGTCAGGTTTTTTGTAAAACATATTTTGCCCCCAATAGTAGTTGTGCAATAAGGTTTATTTAATGAATGCATTTGCTCTGTAAGTGGTCCATTGAAAATCTTGGTGATTTATTCAGTAAATATGTATTACACATCTCAAATGTGCAGGGTCCTCAGAAAAAAAAATACCACTTAGGGAGCCTACAGTGCAATGATTCCCAAAGATGCAGGGAATTTATGCCAGCCACCTCTGCCTCTCTACCACCCCATGACACCAGGGATATAGATCACACACAGGAGGGAGAGGTACAATTGTATCCCTATACAAAGATAACTGGTGGAGAATTACTTCTGTAGTAAGTCACAGTTTTCAGCTACAGTGACATACACCTTAGTTAGGTTGGGACTGAATAAATGGTTGTACCCTCCATGAAGTCTTTCCTCTTCCCTCTGGTTTGGTGGAGGAGACAAAATATATGTACGGAGTAAATCCCATTTCAGGTTGTGAGCTAACACTTATACACACAAACACATACGTGTATTTGAACCAAATATTTTATGAAACCATACTCACTCTTTGTGTGATGCATTTCTGGTGTTTTCTATTCTATTTCAACTGAAAATCAATACAGGTCACACCCCACACAATTGATTTTATAAACCACAAAGTCGCCACCTAGATTTTGAGAAAAATGCTTCTCTAGGGTTTAATAATGATTGGAAGACAGAGGTAAGAAAGAGAAGGTCCCATAAGATATATTCCTGCATAATTTTCATAAAAATGATGCACTTATATACTACTTACTAGGTGGCAGGCAGTGATAAGTACTTTTCATGTGTTAAGTCATTTAATCCCTACTGCTACCCTATGACATAGGCACATTAATTATAGCTATTTTATGGATGAGAAAGTGAATGCAGAGAGAGGTGAAGTAATCTCACCAAAGCTACCCAGGATTTGACACAGGCTGCCTTACTCCAAAGTAGTCTCAAGCCCCCTTTAGCAAGTTCCCAGCCAATCATCATATATAGCCCACCATGAGCCAAGAAAACAATAAGAGTAGGTCAGCTCAGGGCACCCAGGTGGCTCAGTGGTTGAGCATCTGCCTTCAGCTCAGGGCGTGATCCCAGGGTCCTGGGATTGAGTCCCACATCGGGTTCCCTGCATGGAGCCTACTTCTCCCTCTGCCTGTGTCCCTGCCTCTATCTGTGTGTCTCTCATGAATAAATAAATAAAAACCTTTATATATATATAAAACTTATATATATATGAGTGTATATATACATATACATACATATATATACATATATATATATGTATGAGTAGGTCAGCTCCACAGGTAGGAAAAAAATAAAAATAATAAAAATAACTAGAGCACATGCTTCACCAGAGGGAATGAGCCACGCCTTCTTGGTATGCAGAAAGCAACAATAAAAGTCAATTCCAGACCCCAGCACTTGACTTTTTCCTAGGGACCTTAGAAGGGCAGAAATGACACAGCAGAGCAGACATGGCTAGGGCCAACCATTTTCTTCCCCTGTGTTTCTTTAGGTCAAATGAATCAAAGCACTGAAGCAAACACAAACTAATTCAAATTCCCTTTCCTGAATCTCTTCATTTCAGATTCTAAGAGTTAGGACATAGAGCAAAGCACAGCTCGAAAATGAAAACGAGAGTGAAACACATCTTGGATCCACTAGTAATTAAGTCGTGGCATTTTATTAACATCTATGAATAGTGTCCTTAAATACTTTTCATTTTTTTTCTTCATTGATTTTAATTTAGATTGCCTCTGGCTCATAAGCCAGGTAAATATGCAACCTTGAACAAATCACACTATAAAACCTAGCCATCGTCCTGGGTTCCCCTGTGCATCCATCCCTAATGAGCAGATTTAATGGTGTGCAAGACAATAACACCAATTACCTAATACTTTAAAAGATGTGCAGCATACAGGAAAGAAAGAAAGAAAGAAAGAAAGAAAGAAAGAAAGAAAGAAAGAAAGAAAGAAACCAATAAACGTGCTTTATAGAATAAATCTGACTTGGTTCTGAATGTCCTCACTACAGTTTCTGAGAACATGTGTTTGAGATAATAATCTTATTGCTATTGTGTAAATACTATCTAAATAAACTCCAAAAAATTAACAGTGCACAGCCTTCTATTTATTACATCCAATTGGTTTTTTCATTCAATATGTAAATTTGAACTGATTCTATATCTAATCTTGCACTGTCATGAAATTTCAAGGCTTATTTATATTGAGTGATCCTTCTCCACCAAAACCATGGTACACATAAAGTAAGATATTTATTCATAGGCATAGTCAGGTAACTGAAAACTGATTAAGGTACAGGATATAAAGGATTTTTTGGAATACAAAAGAAACTATTTTAATGTAGAATATAAATTGAAAATCTTTCTCCTAGACCTATAGGCATTGACTGCTGGTATTCCCTATAGTTGTCATAATTTTGAGGAAAAACAATCAACTGTCAACATGTATTTATTGAACATCTACTATATTCTCTGTACTATGGGGATTATAAAAGTATGAGATTCAATTTTTTTCCCTCAAATTCAATATATGATATGAAATGCTGTGACAATATAGAGAAAGCTTCCCATTTAGAGGTAGGAGCACCTATATGAGAACAGCTGGATGGACTCAAACCTCAGAAGGATAAAGTCCATTCAAAATTATTATGATTTATTAGTTCTGACTTTAATAATCAGAACAAGCAACTCCAGCTCAACCAAGAACCTTCACATTTTATAATCAAAGAAAAAGTATTATTGGATTGAATACATGCTAACTGATTCACTGTCAGTTTTTTCCATTTATAAGAAGCTTCAAAAGTTGTCTGGCTTTATTTATGAAAAAACCATAAATACTGCATAATCCATGTATTTTCCTAGTGGCTGTTTAAGGTACTGCATTTCAAAAACAGTTTATGCACCATCATACTTGATAATTAGGTATGCAAAACAAAATGTGAGCTCCACAAAATGTAACAAACTGAAAATATAAGTTAAGATCCATGTAAACTACCACAGACTTAAAAAGAGCATGTATAAGTTGAAACAGCACAACAGTATTAAGAGAACTGGGGGATACTAAATGTAAATTCCTTATCTTTTAAGGCTGGTGTGATAGAGGAGTGGGTTGCAACTCTGGCTAAATATTAGAATCACCTTAAGGAATTTAACCAGTTGATCCAGCATCTCTGGGAGGCAGATCCTAGACATCAGCATATCTCAAAGCTCTGCAATTGATTTTATTTTATTTTTTGAAATTTTAATTTTTAATTGAATTTGCCAACATAAGTACATCATTAGTTTCAGATGTAGAGTTCAGTTATTCATCGGTTGCATAGAACACCCAGTGCTCATCACATCATATGCCCTCCTTAATGCCCATCACCCAGTTACCCCATCCACCCACCACCCACCTCTCCTCCAGGAACCCTCCATTTTTCCCTAGACTTAAGAGTCTCTCATGGTTTGTCTCACTCTCTGACTTCTTCTTTCCATTCAGCTTCCCATCCGTTCCCCTATGGGGTTGAGGCTCCACAACTGAGAGAGGGGAGAACTGATGTCTTTCCATGCCACTGCCAGAAAATAATAGAGAGATGAATGACCCAAACAGTTTGTTGGTTCCTTTGCAAATCCTAGGTAACAGGCATGTGGGATTTGCATTGCTAACTACACTCTTCTTTCATTATGTGGACACCCTCAGTGGGCTTTTTTGTTTATTTTTAAGATTTGTTTATTTATTTGAGAGACAAAGTGGGGCAGAGGGCAACGGAGAGTGAGAATTTCAAGCAGACTCCCTGCTGAGGAGAGGGGAGCCCCATGCTGGGTTCGATCTCACAACCCTGAGATCATAACCTGAGCTGAAATCAAGAGTTGGTCATTTAACCGACTGAGCCACCCAGGAATCCAAGCCCCAGTGGTTTTATTTATTTATTTATTCATTCATTCATTCATTCATTCATTCATGAGAGACAAAGAGAGAGAAAGAGAAAGAGAAAGAGAGAGAGGCAGAGACACAGGCAGAGGAGCAGGCTCCATGCAGGAAGCCTGATGCAGGACTCAATCCCAGGTTTCCAGGATCACACCCTGGACTGAAAGCAGGCGCTAAACCGCTGAGCCACCCAGGCAGCCTGCTCCAGTGGTTTTAAATTAATCTACGTGATTCTCAGAATATCTTTGGGAACCCCTTCCAGTATTCTCTGGGTATAGAAATAGTCAAAGTTTATGAATTGAAACCAATTTCTTTTTCTGGTCCCCCCAGCCTTAATAAGAATGTGAATGAAAAGAAATCTATATGAGGAGCAGTACAGGATAGTGATTAAAACTATGGGTGCCATAGCCTAGCTCCCTGGCTTCTGATCCCTGCCCTTCAATTTGTCAACTCTATGACCCAAACAAGATGTTTTCCCTATGCCTCAATTTCCTCATATATTTTCCTTATATCTCAATTTCCTAATCTTATTAGGTGGTTACCTTAGGTAGGTATTTTAATTCAGGTAGTGTTTTAAACAAAGCCTGCCACACAGTAAGTGCTCAAGAAATGTTAGCTCTGTTAGCAGGTAAAATTAGGGTTGCTGATGTTTGCTTCCTACCATGATGAAATAACTGTGTTAGGTCTGTTACAGAATCTCAATAGCTACTACTCGTTGAAACTGGTAGAGGAGCACAAATGATTTTGAAGAGTTTATTTTTTTTTTTTAATTTTTATTTATTTATGATAGTCACAGAGAGAGAGAGAGGCACAGAGACACAGGCAGAGGGAGAAGCAGGCTCCATGCACCGGGAGCCCGACGTGGGATTCGATCCCGGGTCTCCAGGATCGCGCCCTGGGCCAAAGGCAGGCGCCAAACCGCTGCGCCACCCAGGGATCCCTGAAGAGTTTATATTAAAAAAATAAGTTAAAAAATAGACAATTTGGGGGGTAAAACCCTGCATAGTAATTACTAGGAATCAATATGTTACTATAACACACACATAAATGCAAAGTTTTTTAAAAAGCCATTTTACTGAAAATATTCAAACGTTGTTTACATTAGTAATTCTCAGCCATGGCTGCACATGGAGCTTTGAAAAAAAAAATACCAGTGCTGGGGTCCCACATACAAATATTCTGATGTATCTGATCTAGTGTGGGCATGGGAATTTTTAAAATTATGTTTATTCTGATGGAATCACACTTAAGAATTACTAATTTAGGTCATTTGACCAGTTTGGATACTGTATTTTCAACTCCACAACTGAAACATATATGAACACAATCTGCACAAAATTCTTTTTGTGTGTGTGTGGGGGGTGAGTTATGGCGAATTCTTTATTTTTTAACAACTTTATTGAGATATATTTGACATATAAAAATTGTATATATTTAAAGTACACAACTTGAGTTTCTGATGTATGGATACATGGTGAAAAAAAATCACTACAACTGAGCTAAATAACTTATTCATCACCTCTACATAGTTACCATTTGTGTGATATGTGTGTGTGCTGAGAAGATTCCATTTAAGATGTGTCCTCTTAGCAAGTTTCAAGTATACAATACTGTATTGTACACAACTCTGTCCAACATTATTCAAGAGAAACTATTCACTGATATCATAGTCTATCAATCTAGAATTTAAGTTGAATAATAAATGCTTATGAAAATCTAGGAAGTGACATGACTTTGCTTGTGGAAAAAGTCATTCAACATTCCAGGCAACATAGAGTTCTTGACGCTATTAAATTAACAATACCACATTTTAGCATCTTGATGGAGACATCATGGTTTCATAGCTATCTAATGTGCTGCATTGTTTTCACAATGAATGCGAAAGACCTCATTGTTCTCAGAGCACTGGATTCTCTTCATCTCCACAAACAGTGACTCTGGTAGACATGACCTCAACAGCAGTCTGTGGTAAGAACCCTCTCACCCTGGTTTTATTGGGAAATCGTGATTATACATTAAACCAAAGAACTATCAGAATAAAGCAATAAATTCAGCCCACATATTAAATTTCACATTTCAATTGGAAACAGTGAACAAACTATGATCATTCCATAGCCCCAAATTACAAATAATGGAATATATTTTGCAAATTAAGTGTTAGTTCAGAAATTTTAGTTATATAAACCTAACTTTAAAGGCTGTCTAAAATAAATAAATAAATAAATAAATAAATAAATAAATAAATGTTGTCTATGACAATTACTAGCTTTGTGACCTTGGACAGTTATTAAACTTCTGAGTTTCATCTTGCTATGTATGAAGACAATGATAACAGTAGTGACCACAAAGTTGTCATGACACTTGCATGGGATTCTGTAGGCAACAAGCTTACCGCAGTGCCTGACACATAATATCTACACAAAAAGTATTGTTACTCCATAATCATTACCATTATTTGGATTCTATAAGGAAGAATAGGATAGGATATGGTCCTGGTTCTTAAAGGGTTTTGAATCTACCTTGGGAGAAAAACTTGTTAAAGTGAAATGATGGTTTTTAAGCTGACATTTCAAATTGCAAAATAGTAAACTCGAGGCAGTGCTATTGTCATGCAAATTATACCGGGAAGTCATTGCCCTGACAGGTCAGAGGGAGATGGCTTGGAATAGTTGAGATGATACTCCTTGAAAACTGTTCTACTCTCCCTTGCATCTTGTTACTAATTACCTGTGTCTTTCAGCAAAGCACGTTGTTCCTCCAGACCTCATTTTGTCCATCCATAAAACAAACTGGTTAGACTTTTCTAGAAGTAACATCTTGGAAATCTGTTAGAGATTCGAATAAACTGTCATCAGAACAGAGATAGAAGAACAAAATAACCATGGAAAGTACCAGATAGATCAAGGCAAGAGTGAGTAAATCCAGCTGGTGGGAGCACAGTGTTCAGGTGGGGAAAATACTAGGAACAAAGGCAGACTGAATGCAGCTTCTGGAGGAATCCAAAAGGCTTTCCTAGAAGTCTGAATGTTATTCTATACGCCGTAGGCAGAGTTTCAGGAAGATTAATGTGTGCTCGTGAGTATAAAGGATCCGAGGCAGGGAACATGCAGAGAGCCCAATTATAAAGCTGTTATCATAGTCTAAACTTAAGTTGGAATGAACAGAGTAACATCGAAATCTAAGAACAGATGATCAAGGTATTATGGAGCCATTGGCACTTGACTATTGATTGGATAGGACAGACAGGGTTGAGCTGGCAGCAGATGATTGAAGACTGGAGGCCAGGAAAGTGTGGATGGGTTAGGAAGAAGAACTAGTTTGCAGTAAGGGGCAGGGGAGGAGGAATAAGCCTTAGAAATGTTTGATTTGGGGCATCAGAAACATAATTCAGGTAGACATGTCCAAAGGACAAGGGGAGAATGGGAAAAAGAAGGTGTAACAAAATTATAAATTTGGAAGTTATCTGCACAGAAGTGATAGCTGAAATAAAATTAATAGGTGAAGTCTCAAAAAGACTTGAGCAAATGATTATACCCGGTGTCATTGGCTTTAGTGTTTTCTTTTTAATACTTCAAATGAAGGGAGCATAGTATAGCGAACCTTGGTGACTGCAACAAAATTAGAACATTTGGTTTGGGGGATATAGTTTGAGAGTTTCTCCTTTACTGTGTGCCTTCCTTATTTTACTGACTGAAGTCTATCTCCTAATTTGGGTTTCTCCAAAAGCTCATTCTCAGGTGGAGATTTGGCCCTAAGTACAGTAGTTTATTCGGGAAGTTATCGCAGGGAACTCTATGAGGCAGTAGGGAAAAGAGACTAGTTAAAAGAAATAAGTCAATTAACAGTGCATCGACCGGGGGGGGGGGGGGGCGGAGGTTACCACTGTGGGCAAGTGAAACTCAAGCTTGTTGGTGATCTTCTGATGGACAATATAGAACGTGTCCAGGGATTATCCTACTGAGGGAGGAAACTAGTGTATTTATTCAACAACTCCTGTTCCTCTTTTGCTGAAAGTAGTTCCTGGAGTGTTAATTCCATAGCACTTACTGTCTGGCCCTGAAGGGGTGGGGGGAGTGGTCAGAGAACAGTCTCAAGCAGAGAGAAGTAGGAAGTAGGAAGTCACTGCCACATATTGGAACTATCTCCAGGAGGATCCAAAGTCAAGACAAAATAGATGAAGTGCGAACAACATTTGCTAGGATCATTCTAGTTCGTTTGTATGTCTTACCTATACAGAACAAGGTGTAACAGCATTTTCTAGGCAATAAGAAATCTCATGGTTAAGTCACATTCACAAAGGGTAATGTCACTGTGGCTTCTTATGCTTCTAATGGACTTACATATTATCTCTATATAGAAAATCAAATGATTAAATGTAATTTTTTTTAAAACAAAAGTTTGGGACTGGAGTTCATTTTTCCTTTGAAAATAAACAAAAGCGTGTGCAGGTATGCAGATAAAAGCTTCAAAGCGTTTTATGTGGTCACATGTTTGTACCTTTTCTAGAGAAAGATCTTCTGTTAATATCAAAGGAAGCTGCTCACAGGATATACAGTTGTGTGGAGAATAACAACCCTGATTTTGTCTTGACATGACCTTACTGGATGTGTGGAAAGAGAACAATTTTCCCAGCCAAAGAAATATAATGGTTTTTTCTTGGCACCCGGCCATGATATTTTGATTCTAGTGTGCACATAAATATTAGTCACAAGGCATAAAATGACCCAGAGATGATGATTTTGACAAACCATCTATTTCTATTAGTGTGGCCACAGACATAAATAACCTATCGTCTCTCCAATTGTTAGGTTGGCAATCTGCTAGTCATTCCTGACGAAGTAAAAATAGTTTTCTCCGAAGTGTGCAGAAAATGCTTTCATGTGAAAACGCAGTTTCAAACAGTATAATCACTGTGCATATAAGTGTGGTATCACTCAGCTGAGAATGAACCATAGCCATAGATCATAAGTAGTTTGTTTTTCATTAATGTGGACCAGCTGGCAAGATACCCTGCCAAACCCCTTAGAAGACTAGATGTGGAAATAATTATTTACCAAGGTACAAACTGACAAGATTGCTATAGTGATGGATTGGCACACACGGAGCTCATAGATGATGAATTGAAATAAGTTTTGTTCCACTAAGAGATGCCTAATATCCACATAATTTGATTTATGATTTTTTTTGCATTATGGTTATGATATATTTTGTAGAACTCCATTCAAGAAAAATAAAACAAGAAAGAGAGTCAAAATCATATGGCATAATGCAATCCAAAAGATTCCCCCAAGATAGTACATGGAAATCAGACTGCTCTGGATGTGCGTAATGTTGAATGTTTCTTCATAAGTCAACGATGACCACTAATCTACCAAAACATCATTGACAAATTGTCACAAAGGCAGAGGGGAAAAAGACATCCTGGGGCTATTCTCTAGTTTCTAAAGCCTTTCCAAGATGTCCTATTGCTACAACAGACATTTATGAACAGGCTGCTGTCAAAAAGCTACATTCTCAGAAGCCAAAATCAACATTCATATTTGAAAACAGACCCACTGCAGAGTGACATTTTCTTACGGTGCAAGATTATCTGTGGATGTAAACATGAGATGCTAAAAACATATATGCTCAGGTTACTAGTGAGCTTCTTCATTTATAAAGCTTCCTAGATTGGTTCTTCTTTTTGGGTTCCAGGACTCAATTCTAGTGTGTGTGTGTGGGGGGGCACACACACCACCAAGCAATTCTCAAACATAAACACAGTGTCTGAGAATTTAACTCAATTCTGAATCTCCCAGGGGGGTAGCATTACATTCCACAGATCAAGGGCTCAGTGCAGTAAAACTGCCCTCCATCCCCCACTTGAGGCTAGATCCAAGCCTGTGCTTCTGACCCATAAACTATAGGTTGGAGGTTCTAACAACTTCCTACTTAGGTTATTTTAATTTGCTAGAGCAGCTCTCAGAACTCAGGGAAACAATGTTTGCCAGTCAAGGATGTGATAAAGGTTATGAATCAACAGCCAGATGAAGAAACCTATCAGGCGAGGTCTGGGGAAAGGATTGGGGCTTCCCTGTCCTCTTCCCTGGCCATCACTCACCGCAGTCTCCTGGTATTCACCAACCCAAATTTCTCCAAACTCAGTCCTTTTGGGGCTTTACGGAGGTTTCATTGAAGTCATAATTGACTAAGTCTTTGGCCACTGACTGACCCAATCTCTGGGCCCTCTTCCCTCCATGGTTTTAGCCCTCATATCACAGCGTTGATCCTCCAAGCAATCAGGGTCCAACCTCTGGTGGGATCCAAAAGTCACTTTCATTAACATAATAAAAGACAACTTTATTGGCCTAACACTTAAGAAAGTCCAATGGTTTGGGGAACTCTGGGCCGGCCACAAACCATGTACCAAGACCAAATACATACGAGAAATACATTTTGGTCATCTGAGTGACCAAATATTTTTTCTTATAAATCACAATATCATAGTACTACTGGGTAAAAACACCATACTTATCTTGATGGTAGCAACATAACAGTTTGGGTATTTTTACTCAATTCAAATGACTCCACATATTCACTTCTTGTCGATTGTAAGCATGTTAATGCCAAATGGGACTGGCATGGCCTTCTAATACTAACAACAGCTTTGAGAATTGCAGAAAAGTCCCTGCTCCTTTAATCTCTGGTAGTCAATCAACCCTAATTATAATTGACCGGGGAAAAAGAAGGCCTACTGAAAGTTTTTAAAGCTTGGGTTGTTTAGACAGTATTGTAAGGAAACTAAACAGCTGAGCAATTTAATTTAATTTTTCCAACGCTGGCTCATGTTTTCTAAGTAGGGGCCAGATTTCATAGTGTCGCCAGCTAGAGCCCAAGACCTGACCTTTACTGCCCACCTGCTTGCACTCACTAACCTTTGTCTCGCAGTTCTCCTTAAGCTCTTCTTTTCAGCTCATCTCTTAACTCGGCCAAATGGAAAGCAAAACTGCCCCTGAAGTGGGAGTGACTGCCCTGACAAGACCTCCAGCGAGCCCAGGCCACCCAGACCAGTTTGAATTTAACCCCTGACTCCACTGTGCCTGAGCAGATGGACCAAGGAGTGACAAGCATTTATTTTTACCTCATTATAATCCTAAAATCTCCACCCAAGGAGGAGCCTAAGCCTCATTTACATAACATACTGATGTGGGAAACAAAGGCAAAAGCAAAGTCTTTTCAATTAAAATCTCTTTACAGCTTGCAGCCCATTGATAGATCCTTGACACACCTAGAGCATGACCATCCTCAAGGAACTTGTGGGCACCTTCATACTTTCATGTTGAAAAGTCACCTCATCTTGGCAGCAGCTGGCCCCTCCAGGTCCTGAAAGCCTTGCTTCTGGATTCCTTGGAGACCTGCCCTGTCCCTCAGCCCCACTAATTAAAAAGTATACAATGGGGGGGGGGGGCACCTGGGTGCCTCAGTGGTTGAGCATCTGCCTTCAGCTCAAGGTGAGATCCGGGGTCGTGGGACCAAGTCCCGCATCAGGCTCCCCACAGGGAGCCTGCTTCTCCCTCTGCCAATGTCTCTGCCTCTCTCTGTATCTCTCATAAATAAATAATTTTTTTTTTTTAAAGTATACCATCACTCACTCCGCACAATCCCAGGATCATTTTTTCTGCCCACAGGTCCTGTGCCATGAAGAGGGAAGGGGTGAAGGGAGAAGTGGGAGCGATAGGAGGCCCCTGAGTCCCCTGACGGGGCTCCAGATCTATTCCTGGCAGGTGGAGCAGAACCAGAGAGAAGGGATGACGCAAGAATCTCAAGGCCACAAGCTTCTCAGCCAGTCCTCAATAAAAGACCGCCACTAAAAGCCCTCAGTGGAAGCCACTCAGGACCCCAATCAGGCCAGAGAGCTTTTCTCTTTCCTCTCTGCTCTGACCTTCACTTAATAAACTTTCACTTCACTTCACCCTTTTGTGTTCTCGAGATTCATTCTTTGACTCCATGAGCTAAGAACCCTGCAACCCTGCAACAATGCTATGTCTACATAGGCGTGTTTCTGTAATGGGTATGTATAACCTTATGCCCAACCTCTACGTACAATGACAAGGCTTCTCTATCTAAATCTTCTTCCTAACCTTAAATAAAAGGAACCCATTCACCCTTGCTCCCGAATCACGGCTTTCAAAGTCATTGCCTGTGATCTCCTTATTTGCTGCAAATCCAGTTTTCTTTGTGTGACAACTCAACCGATGCAGTTTCTGAGTCACCAAGGAGCGAACTCACGTTGGTTTGGTTACAATAGGAGCCTGAGAAATCTTAAATACTGATTGTGGTGCATTTCCTTCTGAGTAAAATGAGTCCAGGAGATGGATTTTCATATTTAAGTACAGTGATCAGAAACATTAGAAACAAAACCACACGAGGATGTTCTTTAAGGAAAAATTTGCTTGGAAATCTTTTTTTTTAATTTAATTTTATTTATAATAGTCACAGAGAGAGAGAGAGAGAGAGGCAGAGACACAGGCAGAGGGAGAAGCAGGCTCCATGCCCCGGGAGCCCGACGTGGGATTCGATCCCGGGTCTCCAGGATCGCGCCCTGGGCCAAAGGCAGGCGCCAAACCGCTGCGCCACCCAGGGATCCCCTGCTTGGAAATCTTTTTGATGGAATTGTCAAAGCACCTTCCTTTTCTCGGCTGTGAAAGTTTCACCTCCAATTTTATTACCTCAAAGCATAGCCATAAAAAGAAACCGTTTCTGTTTTCAAATACATCCTTGGAAGGAATTTTCCAAGCTTCTATTGTCACATGAAAAACTGAAAGGGTGTGATGATTGGGATGCCTGGGTGGCTACGTGGCTGAGTGTCTGCTTTTGGCTCATGTTGTGATCCCAGGGTCCTGGGATCGAGTCCCACATCGGGCTCCCCATGGGGAGCCTGCTTCTTCTTCTGCCTGTGTCTCTGCCTCTCTCTCTCTCTCTCTCTCTCTCTGTGTCTCTCATGAAAAAATAAGTAAAAATTTTTAAAAAGGGTGCAATGATTGATAAAAGGATGTGGCATAGGGAAAAGCCCACAAAGAATAAACAATAATACAAATGCAAGAAAAGTAACATAAAGATAAAAACTAGAAGAAGAGGGACTCAAAAAGGCTTCTAATTATAGAGACAAAAAGGCAAAAGAGAGAGGGAGGTTCATTTAGTAAAGCAACGATAGATGACAAAAATATGAAGCCCTTCAAAGTGCAGAGCTCTGGGAATTGGTAGGAGTGGGTCCTAATTTAAACTGCATTTAAGCGAACTTAAACATTCACACCAGCCCTCTGTAAAATGAGGGAATAGACACAGTTAGATCTCCTTCTCACCTCAGGCATGTAAATCCTAAACCACTGTTCGAACATTCAGAGTTTAGTTCTCCAGGGTTTCACATTCAGAAACAATAGTGCTCGGCCTATGGGATTGTGCTACAGATTAGGAAAATTAATATTTGAATAAAAATGTACATATCTAGGGCAGCCCCGGTGGCTCAGCGGTTTGGCGCCGCCTTCAGCCCAGGGTGTGATCCTGGAGACCTAGGATCGAGCCCCACGTCGTGCTCCCTGCATGGAGCCTGCTTCTCCCTCTGCCTGTGTCTCTGCCTCTCTCTCCTCTCTGTGTATTCTCATGAATAAATAAATAAAATATTTTTTAAAAATGTACATATCTACCACTTTGTTAGTCTGTATTTCAAATGCAAGCTATTTGGAATGAATTCCATTTTTAAAAATGTACACATCTAGAGGGTTTTTGCTTTTGTGGTGACAAATGAAAAATATTGTTTTGACTTTTGATTAATCTTTCTTATGACATATACACATCATTGTTTTTTATTATTATTATTAGTATTAAAGAGAAAGCTTGCCCTATGGCAGGTAAGACTTCAACCAGCAGGTACCATAGCCTCAAAGCCTGTACCACATTATACAGGCCTGAGGCCTCCTGCCGCACCCTGTTTCAACTCACAGGGGAAGAAGAGCAAACAAAACTTCTACTTACTCCAATGACTTGCTAAGCATCTGAAATGTAAATCTAAGTTTGAATTATATGTAAGATTTCCGGGACTCCTTGGTGGCTCAGTGGTTGAGAGTCTGCCTTCAGCCCGGGGCGTGATCCTGGAGACTCGGGATCGAGTCCCACGTCGGGCTCCCTGCATGGAGCCTGCTTCTCCCTCTGCCTGTGTCTCTGCCTCTCTCTCTGTGTCTCTCATGAATAAATAAATAAAATATTAAAAAAATAAGAAAGATTTCCAAATAGGTCTTTCATATCAGCAAACTGGACAAATTTTGATCCTATCACTTTGCCTTTCCTGTTCCTTATACTTCCAGCTGCTCTTACCCTTGATGGGACCCTCAGCAAAACTCAGGAACCCTGAGATTCCCAAAGAGGTATTCTTTGGCTTGGTCACTGATTTCACTGAAGGTCGAGGCATCTCCAGAACCACTCTCCACAGGACCCACTTGGTGGTTAGGAGTCGGCATTGGTCCTCAGCTTGGGTGTCAGCACCTCAGGTGCAGTTAGGCCCTCCTCACGGAGGAATGGGGTGGGAGACCTCAGCGGTGAAGGTGGTAAAGCTCAGCCGGGAAAGTTCTGCCTCCAAGTGGAGCCTCCAAATGGAGCCAGCCAGGGGCCGACTTGCAGCGCTGGCCGCCACGCCCTGGAGGCCACAATCAGTCTGTCCTCCGAGGTCCCAGGAAGGGAGCACTTCCCCTGGAAGATGAAAGGCAAGTGACGACTGTCCTTTTCCTTCCTGATCTCAGAAGGAAGGCTCCTGTCCAGGAGAGAGTGACATTACTGCTCCCGTGTGCATCAGTGGGACAGCCAGGAACCTCCGCCAGGAGTGAACACAACCACTCTCCAAACGTGGCCCCAGTGCCTCTCCTCCAGCCCGGCCTCCTTGGTTCGGGCTCTGCCAGGGTAGGTTTATCCCAGTCACCGTGAATGCGGACGTGCTGGGCACAGGGCAGGGTGCAGTCTCAGGTGGCATTAAGTGTGTGTGTGAGTGTGTGTGTGGGTGTGTGTCAGAGACGGTATAAACTATACCTGAAACCTGGCTATAATTTCTACAAACTACATCAGCGCTCGATGTTTGTAGACCATTGTAGACCATTCGGTTTGGTCGAAACCAAAGGTTGCAAACTTTTGTTGACTCAGTTGATGCCTCTCTTTCCCTTGACCTCCATGCAACCCATGACGAGTTTCTGTCCCATCAAACTCTAGAATCCACTCGAAATCCACTCACTGCAGCCGTCTCCATGGCGACCGCTGTGGGTGATGCTCCCACCGGGTCCCACCTCCTCTACAGCAAAGGCCGCCTCACTGCTGCCTCTGCCTCCACCCCTCCCCTGTGAAGTCCCTTCTCTCCTCAGCAGCCAGCGAGCCGTTTACCAATCCAACCCCTGGTTGTTTTTTTAAGAATTGTCTATCAGAATTCACTATGATTTAAAGTTGTATGTATTTTAACAAACACATAGAGTCCTATCTCTACCACCCGAGGATCATGCATAACCCTTCTGTTGGCCTCAAATTCAATCACCACTTCCCAGGCAATCACCACTTCCCAGGCAAGCTTGTAGCAGCAATGATCTGTCTTCTGTACCCCTCCTCTTGCCTTTTCCAGAACAGCATATGAATAGCATCATAGAGCCATGTCTTCTAAAACGGCTGTACCATTTTTTACTAAAACAGGCAAAGAGGGAGAATTCATGCTGTTCCACATCCTGGTCAGCATTTGGTGTTTTTAGTGGCTTTGATTTTAGCCATTCTAATGTGTGTGGTGATATCTCATTGTTGTTTTACTTTGTAAGTCCCTGATGGCATACGATTTTGAGCATCATTTCATATTCTCGTTGGCAATCTCTATATATCCTTTGCTCGGCTGTCTCTTTGGCCCATTTTTAAATTGGGTTGTCTATTTTGTTATTGTTGAGTTGTGAGTTTTCTGTGTAGATTTTGTACACATGCCCTTAATCAGATATTTGTTCTGTGAAGCTTTAATCTCTGTTTCTGCTTTGTCCTTTCATTCTCTTAACAGTGAATTTTACAGAGCAGAGCCTTTACATTTTAATGATGTTCAGCTCATCAATCTTTTCTTTCATGGGTGCTGCTTTTGGGGTTGTAACCAAAAAGGCATCATCAAAACCAAGGTCACTTATGCTTTCTCTTATGTTGCCTTCTATGGGTTTAAGTCTGTGATCTATTTTTCATTAACTTTCGTGAAATGTGTAGGGTCTGTGTCTTTTTTGTTGTTTTGCATGAGGATGTCCAGTTGTCTCAGCACCATTTATTTGTTCATTTGTTGAAAAGGCTATTCTTTCTTAATTGAAATGCCTTTGCTCCTTTGTCAAAGGTCAGTTGACTATATTTGTGTGGGTCCATTTCTGGGTTCTCAATTGAGTTTTTTCAATTTGCCTATTTCTTCATCAATATCACACTGTCTTGATACTATAATTTTAGAATATGTCTTCAAGTTGATTAGTGTCAGTTTGCTGACTTTGTTCTCTTTTAATAATGTGCTGGCATATCTGAGTCCTTTGCCTCTTTACATAACCTTCAGAATCAGTCGGTAGCTAGCCACAAAATAATCTGTTGAGATTTGGATTGACATTGCACAGAATTTAAGGATCAAGTTGAGAAGAACTGATATTTTCACAACATTAAGTCTTCCATCCGTGGACATGAAATATCACTCCGTTCATTTAGGTTTCTTTTGATCTCATTCATCATAGTTTTATGGCTTTCCTTATAGAGATCTTGTATTTATTTTGTTAGGTTTCTAAACAATTTTTAAAACTAAAATAAGATTGAAAGAACCACACTGCTCAATTTTAAGATTCACTATAATGGTACAGTAACCAAGACAGAGTGGTACTGGTTAAGGATAAATATACATTTTAATGGAAAAAAGCAGGGAGTTAAGAAGAAGACCTCGATATGGCCCATGGAATTTTTACAAAGGTCCAAAGACAATTAAATTGAGAAACGTTAATTTTTTTTTTAAGATTTTATTTTACTTATTCACTAGAGACACAGAGAGAAAGACAGAGACACAGGCAGAGGGAGGAGCAGGCTCCCTGCAGAGAGCCCGATGTGGGACTCGATCCCGGCATCCCAGGATCACACCCTGAGCTGAAGGGAGACGCTCAATCGGTAAGCCACTCAGGCATCCTGAAATGTTAGTGTTTTGAATAAATGATGCTAGAGCAATGAAGCATCTATATGCTAAAAACTCTACCTAAATCTCACCCTTTATGTAAATGTAAATGGATCATTATTAAATGGTAAATTAAATAAATTAAGTAAATGAATTAATTTACCATAAAATGGTAAATTAAAAGTTATAAAATCTTTAAAAGAAAACACAGGGAGAAATTCTATGACCTGGAGTTAGGCAAAGATGTCTTAAACATGCGGGGGGTGGGAGTGAATGGGTGACGGGCACTGGGTGTTATTCTGTATGTTAGTAAATTGAACACCAATAAAAAAAAAAAATAAAAAAATAAAAAAAAAAAAAAAAAAAAAAAAAACATGACATCAAGGATTTTTCATAAAGAATAAAAAGATATATTAGGCTTCCTCAATATTAAAATGTATTTCCTTTCCAGGGCTGACAGCAAAGAAAGTCTGGTCTCTGTGAGGTCCCATGAATACTAGGGTGGGAGGTTCCCTCAGTCCACCTCAAGGTCATCATATTTACTCCTGACAGAAACTGTATCCCTTCCTTCCTTTCTGCTGACCTGAGGATGGTCCCCTGGGCCAAGGCCACCATCTCCCTGAGACACTAGTAAAGGAAGTCAAGAGCATGAAGAGGGTTGTCTCTGCCTGATATCCAGGAATGAGTCCTTTCAGGAATGACACTAGGGGCAGATGTCTTTGAGGTTCTGCTCCTGGTGAGAAGTTCCCTCTGTCCTTATTCTAGATCTTCACCTTAATGCATGACAGAGTCTAGGACTCATAGTTCTGGTAAACTGAGGCCTTTTCCTTTAGAAAAAAGTGGCACCTCCGTCAGGCTCCAAAGATGGAAGTCCATAAACAACACCCCCAGAGAATACTGCCTGGAGCTTTGCAGAGCTGACAGTGGGGACCAGCTGGGGCTAGGTCCTCCTCTATCTGTGGTGAAAGGTCCGCCTCAATCCTTCCTTTGTGTCCACCCCTTGATGATTGCCCAGGATCAGAGAGAAAAAAAGGCAATTCTTTTAAAATGTAAAATTCCTTACAAGAAAATGAAGGAGGGAATCTTATGACCTAGAATTAGGCAAAGGCATCTCAAAAATGACACCAAACTCTTGATTCAAAAAGAAAGAATGCTGTATCAGACATCCTCAATATTACAAAAAAAAATCACTGAGAGAGACACTCTTAATAGCAGAAAAAGACAAGCTACAGACTGAAAAAGAAATTGCAGATCACTTATACGATAGACCTGTATCCAGAATACTTAAAGGGCTCTCAAAATTCAAAAATTAGAAAACAATCCAATTTTTAAAATGGGCAAAATACACCAATGGATACTTCACTAAAGTTGACATACAGTTTTAAATAAGCACATGAAAAAAATCTCCTCCGTCATTAGCCACTAGAGAAAAGCAAATTAAAAGCACGATGTGATGCAACATACTTGTGAAAATACACTAGTGTTAGCACGGCTGAGAGCAACTTGAAGGCTCACGCATCACCCTTGGGAATTTAAAATTGTGCAGTAACTGTGGGAAATGACTCAGTAACTTCTAACAAATGTGCACTTAACTCTTTGATTCAGCAGTCCCACTCCTGGGAGAAATAAAAACGTACATTTACACAGAAACACGTGAATGTTTATAGTATCTCTATTCATATTTGCCAAAAGCCAGAAACAACTCAAACATCCTTCTATGGATGAGTGGATTACCAAATTGAGGCGCATCCATACAATGGAATACTACAGACCAACAATAGGGAGGAAACTCTTGACAAGCACAACTGGGTGAATTCCTCGTGCCTCACCTTGTAGTCAATCATCTACCCTGACCCAAGTCCCAAGAAACTATGATTTACTTACTGGTCTATCTTCTTACTTTTTCCAGAATGTCATATAAATACTTCCTTCTCAACTTCAGACAGAATGTAGTTTGAACAATTTATCTCATAGCTTGTTAAAATCCGGCCTAGACAGAATATTTCTTCTCTTATTGTATGCGTCACTTTCATAATGCAATGTTTCCACTTTATCTGCATGAATATAAAATGGAAAGTCAAGCAACCTGAAGAGACTCACATTGTTCTCCTCCTGTACTACACATAAGTCATATAATCTTAGTATATAAATTAATTTAATAAAATAATAAGACTTTGTATCTATCTGTTGGTTGTATATTGAGACTATGGTAATGGTATGTTCTTAGCAGTCAGGAATAGCAATCTCTGTCTTGAAATTCTAGCAAATCTGGCTTTGATAAAGATTTTTTCCCATAATTGTGGTTTTCTCTTGCATATTCTGTTATTTCATGCAATACTGAATTGTTAAATACATTTCATTGCTAGAATAAAGCACTTTTCCCCATCTTTCAAGATATTATTAAAAATACATCTTACATGAAAAAGTGGCTGTATATTTTTCATTTCAACCTGCAATGAATGAGAGACCCGTTAGCTCCACATCCTCTCCTTTATTTGATATTTTCAGATTTTTGTGTTTTAGCGATTGCGATTAGTATGCAGTTGAATCTCATTGAAGTTTCATTTGCATTTCCCTAATGACAGATGATGTTGAGCATCATCTCAAATGTTTTTGTGATCTGTATATCCTCTGTGGTGAAGTGTCTTATCAAATCATCTACATTTTTTTTAAATTAATAGATTTGATTTTTCAGAGTTTTGTTAGGTTTACAAAAACTTAATCAGAAAATATAGAGGGTTCCTCATAACCATTCTCATGCCCCACAGTTTCCCCTATTATTAACAACTAGTAGTATTGTAATACATATGTTAAATTTGATGAACCCATATGGATACATTATTATCATCAATTAAAGTCCACAGTTTACATCAGGGTTGGCTCTTTGTGTTGTATGCTCTATAGGACTTGACAAATGCATAATGTTATATATCCACCACTATGGTATCATACAGAATAGTTTCACCATCCTAAAACTCCTGTTTGCTCCACATTTTTGCCCCTCCATCCCTCCTCTGAAGCCCTGGTAACCACTGATCTTTTTACTGTCTCCATAGTTGTGCCTGAAGATGTATCATATATATTTTATAGTTGGGATGATATATCATCTAGTTGGGATGACACAGTATATAGTCTTTTTTCATGTTAAAGATTTTTTTTTTATTTTTAAAAACAGACAAAATAGAGATGGTAGTAGTGAACCCCTAAATACCCATTACTCAGATTCTGCACTTTCAAGATTTTGATAGCACCTTATAATTGAATAATTCCAAGACCATTTCAATTCAGTGTATGTAAAAACCCTGGATGGTCTTAAAAATACTAAAATCTATAGATATCTTTGTTTGTCACATCTATCCCAAATATCCAATCAGTCTGGCCAAATCACATCTATAAGCCCCTCCTTCAAACATGTTTCAAGGATATTTTGCACCTTTACAAATAAAAATTTTTAATTACGCTAAAGTATATATAACTAAATTTACCATTTTAATTATTTTAAAAGGTATAGTTCTGTGGCATTAGGTGCATTCACATTGTGTGCCACCAGGGTGGCAATAAGGAAATCCAAGGAACTCACTGTCCTGAGGTCCCTCAGCATTTTGCTTTCGTTCTACCTTTCAGAATCTTCCTATGTTTCTTTGGTTAGTGATACTAGATTTTTTTTCCCTAGCTTTATTGAGAAATAATTGATATATAACATTGTATTAGTTTAGGGTATATGTGGTCTGTGTGTATTATTTAATATATCCATGTATCATGAAATGATCACCACAACGTTTAGTTAATATACATCAACTTACATAGTTGTTTTTTTTCTTGCAATGAGAATTTTTAAGATTTACTTTTTTTTTTGTCTTTCTTAGCCACTTTCAACTATACAATACCATACTGTTAATTATAGCTACCATGCTGCCTGTTACATTCCCAGGATTTATTTACCTTATAACTGGAGGTTTATGTACCTTATAACTGGTATAACCACCACCTTTTGACAAACCTGTTTCACTCATCCCCACCTTTTACCACTGGGAACCAAGAATCTGTTCTATTTTGTTTTGTTTTTTAGATTCCACATTTAAATGAGATTACTAATATTTGTCTTTCTCTGGCTGACTTATTTCACTAGCACAGTGCCCTCAAGGTTCATGTATGTTGCTGCTAATAGTAGAATCTCTTTATTTTTTATGGCTGAATAAATTTCCATGCTATATATATGTGTTATCTTTATCCATTTATCTGCTGATGCACACTTAGGTTGTTTCCATATTTTGGCATTGGGAATAATGCTGCAATGAGCATGGGGGTGCAGATATCTCTTCAAGATAGTGATTTTACTTCATTCAGATAAATACCCAGAGGTGGAATTGCTGGATCATATGGTAGTTCTGTTTTTAATTTTTGGTGCCACATCCATATTTGTTTTTTCCATGGGAGCTGAACTGATTTACATTACCACCAACAGTGTATAAGGGTCTTCTTTTCTCCATATCCTTGTCAGCATTTATTTTTTGTCTTTTGGATAATAGCCATTCTGACAGCTAGCAGCCAAGAATTGATATTTCCTTGTGGTTTTGATTTGCATTTCCCTCATGATTAGTGCTGTTGAGTACCTTTTCATGTTCCTGTAGACCAATTGTATGTCTTCTTAGGAAAAATGTCTATTCAATTCCTTTGCCCATTTTTTAAAATCAGACTATTTTTTTTGCTATTCACTTATAAGGGTTCTTTATATATTTTGCATACTAACCTTTCATCAGATATATGACTTGCAAATATTTTCTCCCATTCCATAAGTCACCTTTTTATTTTCTTGATGTTTTCCTTTGCTATGAAAAAGCTTTTTTGTTTGATATAATTCCATCCCACTTGTTTATTTTTGCTTTTGTTGTCTTTGCTCTTGGTTTCAAATTAAAAATATATATATAAACATTGCTAAGACCAATGTCAAGGAGCTTATGCCCTATGTTTTCTTCTAGGAGTTTTCTGGTTTCAGGTCTTATGTTTAAATATTTAATATATTTTGAGTTGGTTTTTATAAATGGTATAATATAGGGTCCAGTTTCATCTTTTGCATGTAGCTGTCCAGTTTTCCCACCACTGTTGTGCCATGTGGCACAAAAGTACACAAATGTTTAAAGTAGGGGTCAGAACCCAAATGGTATAGGAGAGGTACTAGTAGCTAGACATTTTCTGAAGAGAAGGAAGTTAAAGTCTCTGGGGGAGCAAGAGGGATCAGGAAAGTTTCTATGATAAGACAGACAATGTCTGACATAAGTCTTTAAGGTAGGTAGAACCTTGAGAAGAGAAAATGGTAATTGCATGAAAATATGTATAAAGGACAAAGAATTGTTCCACTGGCAGGATTATAATGAATGTTAAAAGAAAGGAGGGAAATAGCTGAAGTAGTTGTGAGACATACTCTGAAGGACCTTTAGTATCATGTCAAATAATCTATTTTAAATTTCTTAGGCAATAAGAAATCATTGAATATTTTTGAGTAAGAGGATGGCATAAATGGCATACTCCTTGGAAAGATAAACATGGCAGTTGTATAAAATGGATTAAAGCAAGGAGAGCCCAGATAGCAAGATGATGTTGTAGATAAAGCAAGAGAAAGCATGAGACTGAACTAGTGAGCTGTGAACAAGGGAAGGAGGCAAAGGTGGCAAAAGATATCATGGCTGCTGATAATTAGATCAGAAGCTGGGGAAAAGGGATCCCTGGGTGGCGCAGCGGTTTGGCGCCTGCCTTTGGCCTAGGGCGCGATCCTGGAGACCCGGGATCGAATCCCACATCGGGCTCCCGGTGCATGGAGCCTGCTTCTCCCTCTGCCTGTGTCTCTGCCTCTCTCTCTCTCTCTCTGTGACTATCATAAATAAATAAAATTTTTAAAAAAAAAATGTAAAAAAAAAAAAAAAAGAAGCTGGGGAAAAAAAGCTTTCAAATTACTTTAAAATTTGAACTTGGATAAGATTTCAACCTATACTAATAATCATGAACATCTCCACATAAGTAGGGCTATAGTGAAGGCCTGTGTTACTCAGGGAGAAGTTGGCTTCAGTTTGGGACTCAGTGTTGATGAAGGACAGTTGGAAGAAAGACAGGCAGGGACAAGGCCCCTCTCACCCTAAGAGGAAACCACCCTTAAGGATTTTACACCATCCTAAAAGGAGTCCTCCATCCTTTCCCAGGTGATAGATAGATGACAAAAACCTGATTGGATGACAGGAGAGTTAATCAGATGAAAACAGCCCACCAAGAAGCCCATAAGAACCCCTAAACTTAGAAACTCTGGTGGCAACAATTCAGGATCCCCTCCCTCTTTGGGAACTTTGTAGTATTACTCAATAAACTTTACTATCACTCAATAAACTTTGCTTTGGTGCCCACCAGTCTGTCTGGGCTACCTCTTCACTCTTTGAAGTGTAGTAACCAAGAAGCCAGGTACTCAAATATAAGAAATCCTGTAACAGTGTCTCCGATGAAATAACAGAACATCTACCTTCTTGGCTATGTTCCTTCTCTGGAAACTGAAGGTGCAGAACATGCAGTGTACAATAGAATAGCTATGAGCATAGGCCCTTTACCCAGAGTGCACCGTTTAAATCTTAGCTCAGGTACTTACCAGCTCTGTGATCATGAGCAATTGGGGTGGCCTCTCTGTGCCTCAATTTCTGTATCTGTAAAATGGAGAAAATAATTTTATATATTTCAATGCTTGTTGTGAGGATTAAGTGTGTACACGCACACACATACATATTCGTGCATATGTGAAAATCATATCAAATGGAATATACAATTTTATGTAATACACATTAACTTTATGTATAACATATGCCATATATTAATTATATGCACATTGTTTCCTCACAATAAACCTGAGAGGTATATATCTTATATGGCATAGTGTTGATAGACTATATATGTATATTATATATATAATATATGATATATTTTACATATATACACACATTATTTTGTATTATAAGACATAAATACGAAAAAGGGAAAGAAAAGGTGTCATTAAAGGGTAGAGGAAGACCAGTAAGAGAGAGGAATAGAAAAAACTGAGAAGAGGAATGCAATTTCAGGCAAATGAGGAGATAGTAAAGGATGCTGGGTTCGAAAATCAGGAAGTCCTTGGTGAGTTTAATCGAGCAGTTTCAGTTGAGTGGTGTGGATAGAAAGAAGTCAGATTTCCAAAGGATAATGAGGTCTGCACTGAGAAAGGAAAGAAAGCACAGTTTACCTTTTCCTGAGTTTGACCCTGAGAATGTGGATGAATTAGAAAATAGACCGTATTGTTTTGCAAAAGAGACAGTTGAGCATTATTTTTGGAAGAGAGGGAGGAGCTTAGCAACATAAGGAAAATTAAAGAGAAGGAGAGGGGGAGTAGAGGGAGAAGGGCCAAAGAGAGAATGGGACAAAATCAGATACAGGACCTAAACTTAGAAAGTGAGATGAGAGGAAATTCCTCAAAGATTGAAGTGAAGGAAAAGAGGAGGGGGCCCCAATGACTAGCATTTGAGACTGAGATGCTCTGGGGGCTTCGGAAGAATGGTGGAGCTCTGGCAACTGCAGCTGAGGATAAAGGAGGGATACTCAAGGAGATAAAACTAAATACTACCCAAGTCACAGTTTGGAGTCAGCTCATGCTTGATACTAGGAGGTCTAAAATGTTTTGGGCAAAAAAGCCAAACAAACAAGGAAGCATCATTGCAATGAGTGCACATCTTCCCAGGAACACTGCTTTGGAAAAGTATCATTCACTTTAATGTCCAATTTTTCAAATTTTATTTTGACAATGTCACATTGCTTTTTATTTTCACCACTTACTAGAGAAAGTCATAGAATATCAGAGCTACAAGGAAACAGAGGACTTCTCTTTAATCATTCCAGTGAAAGTTCGTGCATCATGCCAATTAAGAGGACAAACTCTACAGAAGGAATTCTTATCCTGGGCTCTGTAGATGGAATTCAGAATCCATGAACACAGATGTGGAAAAAATATATACATATTTGCACTAACATTTATGTGAAGTTCAGCATTTCCTTCCATGATCAATACAGGCAACAAGACACAGTTCTAATGGGTAGGAAATATCAGAAAGGGAGACAGAACATGAAGACTCCTAACTCTGGGAAACGAACTAGGGGTGGTGGAAGGGGAGGAGGGCGGGGGGTGGGGGTGAATGGGTGACGGGCACTGAGGGGGGCACTTGACGGGATGAGCACTGGGTGTTATTCTGTATATTAGCAAGTTGAACACCAATAAAAAATAAATTTATTATTAAGAAAAAGACACGGTTCTATGAGCAGCATCTGTGACTGGATCAATAGCAATCATAGATATTTTCATATCACCTTAGGGTTATTACAGATATCTCAAAACATCATATATTCATTTGAATTACCACTTTGAAACTGTGGTAGTTATTAGACTTGTCCCTAGATCTTGCTAGGTAAAGCATTACAAAAGCAGCACATATTACTATATCCCATATTCATTTTTTTAAAGTTAAGTTGATAACTGAATTTTTTGTATATTTTTTATTGGAGTTCGATTTGCCAACATAGAGCATAACTTGCTCATCCCATCAAGTGCCTCCCTCAGTGCCCATCACCCAGTCATATATTCAGTTTACTTGGGAATTTGTTGTTTCATTTTAAGTACTTAAAAATATTATTCTGAGAAAAGCCTATTCATAGGCTTCACCAGATCCCCACAGGCATGTCTATACCACATGGTATAATAGAAAAGGGTGAGAAGCCCAGAACTCACTCTTCAGACAGGCTTAGCAGGGAGTCCCTGCTCTTCTTCTATGCAAAGTTGGGCAAGTTGTCTTTACCTTTTTTTTTTTCTTTACCTCTTTTTAACCTCTACCTCACTACGCCTGGATGGTCAATATATGATATTACCATTAATATACCTACATCTTAGATTTGTTCATAGGCCAACATAGGACTCTATGTATTAAGTGCTTCACATTTAGTAAATGATGAAGGGTTGTTGCTATCAGTTTTCATTATTACTTTTGCTAGAGCAGTGGTTCTCAAATGTTGCTCCACAGATAACTAACTGGGTTCAAATGCAAGTGGAGTGTACATTTAACATATAGCCTCTTCTTTTCCAGCCCTGAGTTTCTGAATCAGGATATGATTTTAATGTAATTACTCACTCATACTTAAAGCCATGAGGGTGACTAAGCTTTATATCTTTTTTTTGTGTGTGTGGTAGAATGGGGAGCATTGCCTAATAATCTTTGCCTCTAGAACTGTGGGTTCATTTTCCAAATCCAAAGAAGGACTCTTAGGTACATGGATATGCTTTTCTTGGAGTTACAAGTGTTTACTGAACTCCCAGTATAAGCCGGGGAGGGAGAAGAGTATAGCGTGATGGGAAGCGGAGGCGGATATATGGAAGCTGGACAGATGTGTGGAGAGCTGAAGTGGCCCAGTGGAACCTAGGATGAAACTCTCAAGATAATCTATAATAAAAGGCACCTTTGAAAAAAAATAAATAAAAAAAAATAAAAATAAATAAAAGGCACCTTTGTTCAGCTCATAAAATCTCACCTATAGGCCAACCCCCTGTGGACTCATGTCACTAATTACAAATAGGTAGATACTGATTCCTCTAGTGGATTCTAGTTCTGGAGCCTAGCTTCCTTATCAATGCTCAAACCTCCTGACTTTTTCATAAATGCAGTATAATGTTTTTATTATTTAGCCCAAGAGTTCTTAACTTAGGAGCAGTGGGTTGACTTAAGCACATATCAAGCTTCTCCAATCCCCTGAAATTGTATGCAAGATTCAATGCATGAACTACTGGTTGGCTGGATGGCTTTCATGAAATTCTCCAAGGGAGAATTCTGACCCAAAATGTTCAGAACCATTGGACAGATCCACTGAAGTTTTATCAGGGCCAGAGTCTATATTTGCACAAACTTCTCTTATCTCTTTCTGGCACAGACGTAACAGTAATGATAGCCAGATTACAATATGATTTTATTTTAAAACTGCTCCCTCAGTTGTGGATCCATTTTGTGGATTCAAAATTAAGGTATAGGACAGCACTCCGCCTTCATTTCAAGTGGAAATATTGAAATATTGTAGAAAGATCTTCTAAATTCTGCAACACTAAATCTGCTTCACCTCTGGTTACAGTCACCTTTCTTCAGGCTCTGTAACTCCCTCACAAAGATCTGCTCCATTGTCTAAAATGATAATGTGGATACTGTTTGGGCTTATTTTTCCCCTCCCTCATTTCTGAAAAACCAAAGTCAACTAACAAAAATGGATTCACCCAGCCACAAGATCACAAGGTCATGGGTGCATCTCCCATAAATGCTGGGCCAAGGGCCAGGCCTGATGTCCATCTAAAGCATATGGGATCACTAGAGCACTCTCCATAGTGTTGTACTGAGTGCTGATCAATACTGTTATTGGTCCAGATGGTCTTTCAGAGGCTTGGAAAACATCCACCGATGTTCCAGCAGCTGACTCAGATGCACTGTCTGCTTTTTCTTTCAACTTTTCCCATAGTTCTATTTCAAAAATGCTTCTAGAAAACATTCAAACCATAAATGGGAGAATAGAAAGAAAGATACTATTCCAAAGACTTCTCTTTCTTGTGCATGAATTTTAGAGGATAAAATAACCCCTAAAATCAACTATTTTCAATTTATCTACTGCTTTCAATTTATCTATACATGGTTCAAGAAATGGATATGAGACTTTAAAAGCATCAGCTTCATGTTGCTTGCTACCCTTTGTACCTATGTATGATTGAAAATTGAATTCCCTTGAGATTATGAGTTGTAGAATATATTAGGAGCCAGGCATTATGCTAGCTTTCATATGAGGGATTGATTTTTTAAACATTTCACCAAAATGAAACTTGCTATCCATTTAGTCTTATTCCACACATATTGGTAATATTAACATGAATGATAGTGTCATGCACACATTATGCGCTTAACCAAAAGTTTTAAATGGACAGAAGAACTAAGTTGAATCCACTAGGCTTGTCTCTTATACTAAGACCTCTCCCCAAAAGAAAGAATACTTCCCTCTCTTCCCTCAGGGATTTTGAAAGATTTCATTCTAGATAGGTACTTTGATTTGTGTAGTTAATATTTTATTTTTTTTAAAGCATGCTAGGGCTTTGTTATAGCTCTGAAGGATCTAGGAAAATGTCCAATTGTTCTTGAGTATAGTCTCAGTTCCTGACTGTTTTTCATTAATTAAATACTTATTTAGTTAATATTTGGAGAACAAAAGCATGGTTTGATGGATGAATAATTATTATTAATATCTGATTGACAAGATATTCTAGAAATAAGAGTTCACAACTGAGAGGTATGAAATCAACTCTCCCATTAATAGTGATAAGGTCATTCCATTTTCATGACCCTCAGCTTCTACATTGTGCCTCATTAGAGGGAAGAGTACACAGAGCATAGTGTAGATAACGTATGGATCTCCCCTCCCACCCAGAAAACCTGCTTTATGGTCATAGACCACTCATCCTGTCTAACTAGTTTTTATTGTACATTGTTGTATTAGGGGACAGGTGATTATAGAATGTTACTTGTCTTATCATCTAGCAAAATTGTACATATGTCTCTGAAAGTGAGGTCACTCAAAATCTAGATGTCCCTTAACTCTGGTCTTCCGGAATGCTGGTACTTGGTTCTTGAATGTTTAAAAAGTTCACCTGGAGTTAGGGGAGGAAACAGACTCCAAATGCTCCTAGAATAACTCCCATGTGGACACAGGATAAAATAATCTTTTTAAAATATTTTATTTATTTATTCACGAGAGACATAGGGAGAGAGAGGCAGAGACACAGGCTGAGGGAGAAGCAGGCTCCACGCAGGGAGCCCGATGCAGGACTCGAACCCGGGTCTCCAGTATCATGTCCTGGGCCGAAGGTGGTGCTAAACCATTGAGCCACCCGGGCTGCCCAGGATACAATATTCTGAAAAGTTTTTTTACATGATCTGTGTAATCTTGCCTCAGCTACATATCCTTCTCTCTTGCTATGATCTAGTCCTTGGTACTTTTAATGTCTTAAAAGAACACAACTCTTTCCCAGATTAGAACTTGGGCATGTGCAGAATTTTCTAACTGGTAGTCTCATCGTTTGGGTAACTCCTACACAGATTTCAGGTCTTAGTTTTAAATCATTACCTTGGACATGGCTTCCCTGAACACCACAACCATTTAACTTAGGTCTGGCATGCTTCTCTATCATACTTTTACGTACTTTCTCCTCATAAGAGTTACCACAAATTGTAAATAACCATAGGCTTGTATGTATAATTATTAGATATATATCTCTCTGCCTGGGCTATAAATGCCATGAAATCAGGGATCATATTTTTTTTTATTCATCCAGCATCTACCACAGGGCTTAGAACAGAACTGGTTTTTAATAATTATTTGTTGAGTTAATGAGGGAATAAATCATGTCCTATGCAAAACAGATTCAAAAGCCATTATTATTTTGTATGCGGATTCACCCATATAGAAAACCAGTCAAAAACATGCACTTTGTGGGTTGGGAGTGTGATACTCATATAAGTGGGAGACTTCATGGTCCGCATCTGGACTAATCCTACGGCAAGGTAAACTTAGTCCAGTGGACAAAACAAATCATTCACTTGTATTTTTCAGAAAACAAAAAGGGGTCCAATTCTCAATACTCCTTAATTCGTCTCTCATTTCTTCTCAAACTCTTACTTCAAAACAATCACAAAGCCCTAGCCTGCATTACACTTTTCCTTTACTTCCTTCCCATTTCTTCTTTCACCCTACAACACGTTTCTTCTGTATCTCCTGTTTTCTGGAATTCTTCATAAAAAAGCTCAAAAATCTTTCTCACAAAATAAGAAAGGAGAAAGAAGTTTAACACAGAGGACAATTTTCTTCAGCAAGAGGAACCCAAATGTTGTCCCTGCCATATAAACTCAAAAGTAAGTCAGTATGATAAGAGGCAAAATAAAAAACATTACCAAAATCTAACATGCGCATGCATACATATACATAATAGAGTATTAAACAGCTATTACAGAGGATAAGCGTGTGTCATTTGTGACAACACTGACGGACTTAGAGTGTATTATGCTAAGTGAAATAAGTCAGACTAAGAAAGACAAATATCATATGATTTCACTCATATGTAAAATCTTAAAAAAAAAACAAAACAAATGAGTCACTGAACAAAAAGCAAAAATCAGACCTGTAAATACAGAGAACAAACTGATGGCTGCCAGGGAGGGTGGTGGCAATGGGCAAAAATGGGTGAAAGGAAGTGGGAGATAAAGGCTTCCAGTTATAGAATGAATACATTACATGAATAAAAAGCACAGCACATGCAATATCATCAGTGATACTGTAATATTGTTGTATCATGACAGAAAGTAGCTGCACTTATGGTGAACATAGCATAACAGGTAGAGAAGTTGATTCAGGATGTTGTAAACTTGAAACTGATGTAACATTGCATGTCAACTATACTCAAACAAAAAAAAATTAAAAACCACAATACCAAAATCTGACTTCCAGATGAAAGACAGAGAACTAAAAATGGGTTAGATTTCATCTTTTCACAAAGATGTTCACAATCTGCCCAAAAAAATATTGACTGAAAGTCAGCTTGCCAATAGACATTTGCTTCAAAGTGCCAACATTTCTCTAATGGCTTTAGTATCTTACAACTTTGTATTCACACCTAAGACAAAGCGAGTATATAACCTTAATCAGTGTTCATGGAAGATCGTGTGATGCAAGGGAAATTGACACAGTTTTTGTAGCCAGAATGATCAGAATTTTAGCTTTGCCATTCGTTAACTTGGCATTCATTATAAAAAAATCAATCTGTTTCCTCTTCTTTATAATTGTCATCATGCCACCTACTTCAGGAGTTGCCTTTAAAATTGCAAATAATACATGGAAGTCAGAATAGTTTTATAATAAGTAAGGAAATTGGTTTAGTAATTTTAAAAATGCCACAAAGAGAAGCTCAGGCCCAGATGGTTTCAATGCTGAATTTTACCAAAGGTTTAAAGAAACATTAAGACCAATCTTTTTTAAAAGAATTTATTTATTTATTTAAGACAGAGCACGCACAAGCAGTGGAGGGGTAGAGGACGAGGGAGGAGAAAACTCCCTCATGAGCAGGGAGCCCAACACACATGACATGACACATAGGGCTTGATCCCAGGACCCTGGCCAGGATCATGACCTGAGCCAAAGGCAGATGCTTAAAAACTGAGTCACCCATGTGCCCCAAATTAAGACCAATCTTTCAGAAAATATTCCAAACTTAGAAAAGAATGAAATACTGCCTGACTCATTCTATGAAGACAGTATTACCCTGATACCAAAACTAGAGAAAAACATCATCTGAAAAGAAAACTGCAGACCAATACCTCATATAAATATAGATGCAAAGATCCTCAAAAATACTAGCAAACAAAATCCAGCAATATATAGAAGATAATAATACACCATGATTAAGTGGGATTTATGCCAGAATAAACAATCAAGAATGGCTGAATAATCAAGAATAATCAAGAATGGCTTTACATCCAAAACCAGATTAATGTAGTGCACCATATTGAAAGAATAAGGAACACAAAACATGTCATTATCTCAGGAGGTGCACAAGAACCATTTGACCTAATCCAACACCTTTTTGTGATTAAAAAAAAATACTCAGCAAACTACTAATAGGAATGTAACCTAACAAAGGGTGTCTGTGAAAAGACCTACAGCTAACATCAACTCAATGATGAATAACGGAAACCCGTCCTCCCTGAAATCAGGAACAAGACAAGGATGACTCTCATTCAAATAATAAGAGAAACAAATTTAACCAAAGAAATGCTAGATTTATATAATGAAAACTATAAAATAATAATGTAAGAAATTAAAGATCTAAATAAGTGAAAAGACTGCAGATTCAATACAATCCCTATCGAAAATCCAAACGCCAATTTTTGTGGAAAGGGATAAGCTGATCTTCAAATTCATATAGAAATGCAAGTGACCCAGAATACTCAGAATAACCTTGAAAAATAAAAAAATAAAATTGGAATTCACATACTTCCAAATTTCAAAATTCGCTACAAAATTTGGGGAATATCGTCATCTTAGCAATATTAAATCTTCCAATCCATGAATGTCTTTTAATTTATTTATCTACAAAGCTACATCAATTAAAACAGTGTGAGACTGGCATAAGGATAGATAGATAGATAGATAGATAGATAGATAGATAGATAGATCAATGGAAGATGAGTCCAGAAATAAATTGATACATCTGTGGTCAATTGATTTTTCAACAAGGATGCCAAGACAGTACATAATAGGAAAATTCATAGGAACAAAACAGGAGATTAGTGATTGTCAGAGTTTGAAGAGAGGAGGCAAAGGAGGATGACTGCTAACACATACAGAGTGCCTTTGAGGTGATGAAAGTATTCTGGAATTAGAATGGTGGTGATGGTTGTACAATCTTGTGAATACGCCAACAACTACTGAATTGTATACTTGCAATAGTGAATTTTATGGTACCTAAATAATATCTCAATAAAAACATCAGCCTCATTTAAAAACTATTTACAACCTACATAATAAAACACAAAACTATAGTTCTCTATTGGCATTAAAAGAAACAGATTCTATAATCTGATTGCAGGGGATGGGCGAAATAGGTGAAGGGGATTAAAAGGCACAAACTTCCAGTTATAAAAGAAATAAGTCATAGAGCTGAAGAGTACAGCATAGAAAATACAATGGATACCACTGTAATAACTTATGGTGACAGATGGTGACTACATTTACCTTGGTGAGCATTGAGCAATGTATCGAACTGTTGAATCACTATGTTGTACACTTGAAATGACTATAACATTATAAGTCAACTACAATAATAAAAATTAAAAAAAACTTATCCAACAATCTAATGCAATTAACAGAAAATTTAAAAAATACATGGAAACTGCCAAACATTGCATAGCATGTAGTGAGTATTCAAGTTCTAATGACAACTCTTTTTGTTATCTCTTGATCCGCCGTGATGATAAATACTTTTCAACAATTTAGACAGACTCATCCCAATATCCAAAAGGCCAACAGTCACAGGCAGTTCCAGTGGATAATTCGAAGTGATGAAGAAATGAAAAGTGAAGGACCTCATAGGCTGGAATCATGATCAACTCCTTTTTACCAAGTATGTCAAGTCTTAATTTATAACTAATCCTACTTCCCTCTTCTATTTTTTGAATGAGTATGTAGAATTGATATTAATTTTTCTTTACAGATTTGGTAAAATTCACCATTGAAGTTATTTGGGCCTGGTCTTTTCTTTGTATGTCACTTATTGATTAGTAATTCAATTTCATGGTTTAGGTCTATTCAAATTTTCTGTCTTCTTGAGTGAAATTCAATAGTTTCATATCATTCTAAGAATTTGTCCATTACATCAAAATGTTCTAATTTGTTAGCATAATGTTTTTCCAAGTATTCTCTTCTAATCCTTTTCATTTCTGTAAGGTCAGTAGTTATGCCCGGTCTTTCAGCTGATTTTAGTAATTTGTGTCTGTTATATAGTTAACTGTATGTATTAATTAGATTGGGCTACAATGCTCAGATATTTGGTCAAACATTATTTTGAATGTGAACTTCAGAAAAAAAGAAGTTTTTTGATAAGATTTAACATTTAAATTGATGAATTTTGTGTAAACCAGATTACCCTCTGTAATGTGTGTGGGCCTCACCAAAGAGTTGGAAGCCTTAATAGGAAAGAGTTTGATCTTCCCAAGCAAGGAGTTCTGGCAGCAGATTGCCTTTCAACTCGGACTGCAAGTTTTTTCTGGATCTCCAACCTGCTGGCCTATCCTGAAGATTTTGGACTCGTCCCTCCACAATTGTGTGAGTTAAACCCTGAAAATAAGTAAGTGGTGTGTGTATGTGCAAGTACATACATTTTTCTCTCAAATATGAGTTTTCAATGAATCAATTTTACAGATTGGTTTTCAAAGGACCAAATATTGGTGTCATCAATTTTAATCTATTGATTTTCTCTTTTTTAATAACTTCTACATCAGTCTTTATTAATTTCTTATCTGCTTACTTTGTGACTAGTTCTTTTTCTAATTTCTTGAGGAATAAGTTTAGGTTAATTGATTTGAAATTTTTCTTCTCTTCTTTTCCTTTTTTTAATTCATGAGAGACACACAGAGAGGCAGAGACATAGGCAGAGGGAGAAGCAGGCTCCCCATGGGGAGCCTGATGTGGGACTCGATCCCAAGACTCCAGGATCACGACCTGAGCCAAAGGCAGACGCTCAACCACTGAGCCACCCAGGTGCCCCTTCTTCTTTTCTAATATAGGAATTATAGCTATTAATTTCCCTCTAAGCACTACCTTAGCTAGGCCCCACAAATTCTCTCTTTTTTTTCATTTTTATTCAGCTTACTTTTTCCTAATTCTCTTTGCAATTTATTCTTTGACCCAAAGAATTAATTTTGTTTATCATCCAATTAATTGTATATTTCACGAATTTCCTTCCTTTGTTGATTTCTAATTTAATTCATTGTGTTTGGAATATACTTCTCAATATTGTCCATTCCTCTTATTTGAATATTCAGTCTTCTCTGAAGTATGTTATATCCATTTACAAGGCCTAGACTATGGCAGTGATTAAGAAAGTCCATCCAAAGAGATCCATGCACATCTTCAGAATGTGTCACATTGGGGTAATTGTTTATTTCAGATTACATGGTGTATCAAGACTTGAATAAGGTATGCTCAATGATATGTTTTGTAAGTTAATGAAATTATGTGAATGCAAGTTAGAAAATCCAACTACATTGCTTTAGATTTAAACAAGTGAAGGAGGGTAAGAAAGTCTATTCTATTCTAATGCTATAGCCTGAGAAATCCAAGAGTCTTAGAACACAACTGGAAATCACTAGAGTAGAGGATATCCAACAAAATGTCTTTTTCCCAACTCTTCTGATCCTAAAATTCATCCAGTGCATGATATAAATAAATGAAATTTTATTCAGGTATTCCCATCTATGGAAAATTGCCATTTACTGAATGTATATTATATGACACAGTGTGATAATCTCTTTCATTATTTTTTATTCTATTTAATCCCATAAACCCAATGAATCAGATACTATTATCATTGTCTTATGAATGAGGAAAATGAGGCTTGGATTTGTCCAAAGGCAATGAACTCTAGCTTTCTGTGAAATTAGGGTAATATGATCTACTTCAGAGAAAGAACTAAAGATAGCAAAACAGACATTGTCCGTAATTTAACAGCATAGCTTATGGAAAGAAAAAAACTCTCACATATAAAGTCAATGGAATATATAAAGTCATATATAAAGTCAATGGAAAAAAATTAAGTACATAGACCTAGATTCCTGTTCTCTCAGGGCACTACAATACTCATTTCTGTATCAAGATGTTTTTGCACCAGGGTGGAACATAGACACTGTAAAAGTATATTATGAGATGTAGTTAGTGTTGTTATGATCTTGGAGCAGAACAATACTATACGAGGCAAGATAGATCAAGAAAGCAGGGGCTATGGGTTAAGTGAGGTGCTACAAGTCTGAGAATTTAGGCAGCTTGAGTAGATATACTATTACATATTTTCATTTCATTTTCCTGTCAGGCTCCCATAACAAGGCAAGACTGCTAAAAAATAAATAAATAAACAAGAAACAGGGAGGTCTCAGTACTCAGAGACTAAGAGATTTGCATGTAGTGGAAACTCACTTATTATTGGTTTCCATCACCCAGTCCCCACCTTAGGCCAGAGTTAGATGTGCAATGAAGCATGAAAGAAAGCCATTGTAGACTTTGAATCAAAGAGTACATTATTTTATCAGTGGGAAAAGGAGTGGAAAGTAAACTAGAACACATTCATGAAAGCACTAGGGAGGGAGTAGCAAAGATTTAAAAATACCTGGGAACTGGCAGTTGATTAAGCAGTGTAAATCTGAATCTGAGATGGAATAAGGCCTATCATGTTCTAGGAGCTATTTGTCCTCTCTGTATCTCAGCATCTAGAAAACTGAAACAGTAATTTTTCAATACATGATGTCAGGAACTGTTGCAGATGTTTTAAATTTGTCATATAATTTAGTTTTTTCACTACATCCCTATCATATATGCTGTATCATAAGCACTTTACAGATGAGGAAACTCAAGTGTAGAAAAGATTCTTGGTTATGTAGCTAATTAGCAGTAGGGCCAGGATTTGATCATTAAAGGATTGACCATGAAAGCTTTTCAACTAAGCAATTTTGTCTCTGAAAGCTTTTATTTCCCTATCAACACAATATAACAACAACAACAAAATAAGTAACTCTGACACTTCAACCAATTTCTTTATTTTCACAAAAGTTATACAATATAACAGTATAGCATTAACTTAGTCGTGTGTCTAACCTGTAAGTTTGTTAGTTTTTAAAGTTTAGCTCATAGAAAGTGAGTGTCAACAGAGATATATTCACTTGGCTACTATTTTCCCTGAAGCACAACATAAGTTTTGTCAACATATAAATTCCCTTACTGGAAATATGACTAGAGCTGAAATGATGGTATTTGCAAACTTTTATTCAGCAAAATAAAGGTCTAATATTGGCATGTAAGACTTTATAGATAGGCTATATATTTCATACCAAAGCCTTCTGAAAACTTTTTATTTTTGAGATTTTTTTGGTCTATTTATCATAAAAACTATTCTCATTTATCACTATAAACATAGCTGTACACAACCAAAATCTGTATGCAAATTTTGTGCTCAAAGGAAAGCAAACTTTTCAGTTTAAGTTTAATTTAGTTCTTTATTTATGTCTAAATCAAATTATAAGTACATTTACAAAATCTCCTTAGCACTAAATGTGAAATTTGGGAAAATTATTCTCAAGGTTTCCTACAAATCATCACTTTATATTATTCAGAGCTAAATTAAACTAAGTATGAAAAAGCACTTCAAACTACCTTTTCATATTACTCAAAATGCTGATGCAGAGAGCCTGCAGTACAAATATCAATGAACAAAATATTGCATCAGTGAATACATACTATGGCCTAGAATGATTGGAATGTTCCCACTTAAAAAAATTGTTCAATCACACTGGAAGAATGTCCCCAGAACTTTCCTAGAAGGCTAAATCTTATGCATGGCAATGCTGGCATTTGTTTATATAACTTCTAAATAAGTTTCTCATTAATGCAAATATAATGCAAGTATTTAAAATTAGAAAGAAATAATCTGAAGAAATTTTTTGAGAGATTACTTAATAAAATGGAGATTGAAATATGAAAATAATGAAAAGATATGGTCTATTGAATGAGAAGGCCTAATATACATGAATTAAAATCTCCAAATAGATAGTAGACAATGGGGTCAAGGAAATAGTCAAAGAGATAATGGCTGATGTTTTTCTGTAATTTTTTAAGACATCAAAATTCAAATCCAGAAAGACTAACAAATCGCAAGTATAACAAATGAAAAGAAATCCATGACTAGACACATCATAGTGAAAGAGGAGAATGCCAGACACAGAAGCTCTTAAATGCATACAGAAGTCAAAGATAATTTGCTTACTCTAATTAGACTAAGACCTGACTTTTTAATGTCAGCAAAAGGAACAGGAAGGCAGTGAAACTGTCAACCTGGAATCCTATACCAAGTTTAAATACTTTTCAAGAATGAATGAGAAATGATGACATATTTGGATAAACAGAAAGTGAGAGAACTTGATGCCAAATTACCTAACCACCCACTGAAAAAAATATTGATAAATGTCTTTGGTATATTCACAAAATTGAATACTATATGGCAGTGAAAATGAATAAACTACAATTGCATGTATACACATGACTGAATTTCAGCATACATTTGATTGGAAAAAGGTCAGAATAATACATATGGTCTGAGTCAATATGTACAATGTTCAAAATCAGGAACAGCTAAACAAGATATTGTTGCAAGATACTAACATTGCACAAGCCAGAAAGAAGAGTAAGGAAATGAGCAATACAAAGCTCAAGAGGATGGATAACTAGATAAGGGGGTGTGATTGAGGAGAGCACATAAGAGAGCGTCTAACATGTTGGTAATGTATTTCTTAAGACTTCTTAAGATGTCTGTTTATATTGTACTTCTAAGTTACATATACTCTTCTGTACGTATATTTAAAATTAGAACAATCTTCAACAACAACAAAAAGCTCCTGGGGGAACTCCTTGTGTGTAGGTAACACTTATTAATCATTGGGACTTGTGTTTGACTGATTGGCAGGAAGCATGCTGGGGGCCTTATAAATGGTATTCAAGTTTTTGGCTCTTGAGCCATTCAATTTTTGGAGAGAACTTTAATTTTTCTTCTGGAGTTGTTTGCCTTTTTAAGGACCAATAATTGAAAGATTTGTCAGCAACACAGAATTGTGCATGGGGTGATGGGGAGTTGAGGGAAACTTCTTTTTCTCTATACTTTCAATTAATTATTCTGGTTTTATTCTAGTATCACCATCTTGCCCTATGTTATTATGTAGCATTTCTGGGTTCTAGGCTTCTCAGGCATTCTTCAGGAAAGATGAGCTTTTTCTTTGGCATGCAGTGGCTATAATTGGACAGTATATGTTCAATAAATTTACTCAAGTATGAACCAACGCAAAAAGTATGTAGTCAGCCACCAAGAGAGAAATATTTGGGTTGTCTGAAATGGCTGATGGCAAGTCAATCCTGTGTGCAGATCTGAAAAATGTACTCCTGCTCAGCAACTTATACATCCCAGGTTGATGGTCTGACCCCTGTGGAGTGGCGGACTGCATGCAGGGGCAGTGACTTCATACAACAGACTTAGATCACTCCTCCAACCATATTTCTCTAATCACATAGCCTTTAAAAACCTTTGTATGTATAAAGCTGAAACTTGTGTGTTCTCTGTCACTCTAACCACCTTGTGAACTAGACACTTGCCATCATTCATTTACATGATAAAGCCTATTCATGAATCAATTGCTGCATTTCCCTATGCTTCTACAAATGCAGGTGCAATAAATTTCATGAACATGGATTTACTTTCAAAATTATAAATGAGAGAGAAGAGGCAATGATTTAATAAACTCCACAATGCGTGTGTCAAACCAATCTGGCTTTTACAAGTGAAGTCAGAATGACTTTCGTTGCCACCTAGAGCAATAGCAATCAAAGGGAAAATTTAAGACTTTTAGTCTAATAAATTTAGAACACTTCATTATATAGCTACCACTCTAGAATAGAGTAAGTGTTTTAGAGATGTTTATGAAGTCTAAGAGTGTAAATTGAGGGGTTTCATTTCCAGATCTGTCAGTGATTCATAGTGTGAACTGGAAGAAGTCACTTTCATGGGAGTAATTTAAATCTTTATTTATATTTCCAGGGCAGGATACCTTGAAGGGAAAATCTAGATGTGGAATACATTAAACACAAAGGGAATTTCAAAGGCCATGGGTAACAGAACGTATTTCCTCCTTGAAAAAAGATGACTCAATTGGCAACCGCCCTTCTGGCATTTCCATCATGAGCACATCCTTACCAGGGATACAGGTAGTTTAGTGTTTTCAGCTTTGTATTGCTGCTTTTAAAAACTATAAAAGTTAGAATGTCACAAGGTGTTTGGAAAAGCAAGAACAAAATGTCCATAATCCCATGAAATTATCCAACTACAATTACAGTCTCTGTTTATCTTTTGCTAGTTTTCATTCTTATATTTTATAAACTTCTATTCATATTGTATGTACAATATGGTGCCATGCATTATTCACTTAAAACAAATATTTTGTTTCTTATATTTTATAAAGTATAATTTATACCTTTAATGGCTGCATAATATTCAATCAAGTCATCATACCATACATAAACCATTCCTCTCTACATGGACATTTGTTTTATCCAGTTTTGACCCATTTTGAGATCATTGTGTTTCTGTTGAAATAACAGACCAAGCACCCAAATTCTATAGTACTGTACCAGATTCTATAGTACTAAGCAATACATAAATTCATACAATTCCAAGTTTCTATTCAATGCCTAATTATCACACTAGGCACATTTAAGTTTGTTACCAGCCAAAATGTAATACTTGTTCTTGCTTCAATAGTTTTCAGCCATGTTAAACGCAGGGTTCAGCTAAGATTTTTCATACTGAAATCCAAACATAAGGCCCTCTTGTGAGTGTTTCTCTGGACCTTCACGTGCCAGCAAATGTATTAATAGCAGTTCCTGTTCTCAAAGAAATCACATTCCATTGAGAAGTTAGCAAAGGAGACAGAACAGGAATGGTGCTATCTCAAGAGCCAGGAGGAGAGCACCAAGAGGAGAATGTTCCTCAGTGACAGATGCTCCAGAGAGGTCATGTAAGAGGAAAAACCACCAGTCCCAGTCAATGAACACATATTTATTGAATGTTTACTATGTGCAAGGCGTAGTTTAGGGACTGAGTATATTAGAGTGAACAAGATTGAGTTCCTGCCTTCAAGGAACTTATATTCTATTGAGGACCAAAAGAAAATTAATATGTAAATAAAGACATGAAAATGATTAAGGTACTAAGAGCTTTAAAGAAAATAAATCGAGAATGTCCTGAGATTTAGCTCATGTGTTCAGAAAAGGTCTCTCTAAGAAGATGCATTTTGTTTTGAGACCTAAAAGGTCTCAAAGGAAACTTTGGGTTTGATAATTGGAAGCTTCCTGGTGGTTTCTCAAAGTACAGCTTCAGTTGAGTGATAAGAATAGAAGTCAGAAAATATTAAGAGAGGTGTTGTTCAATGATTATAAGGAGTTTCAGTTATGCTAGATTATTAAGTTCTGGAGCTTTGCTCTACACTAATGCCCATAGTTAACAATATAGGATTGTATACTTAAAACGTTGTTGGGGGCGCCTGGGTAGCTCAGTTGGTTAAGTGCCTGACTTGATTTCGGCTCAGGTCATGATCTCAGGGTTGTGATATCGAGCCCCTCATTGGGCTCTGCACTCAGTGCAGAATCTGCTAGAGATTCTCATTCTCTCCCTCTGTCTCTCATCCCACTCTCAGTCTCTCTCTCTATAACAAGTAAATAAAATATTTTTTTAAATAAAACTTTTTAAGATGATAGATTGCATGATAAGTATTCTTACTACAAAGAAAGAAAAACAAAAGAACCAAGGATACTTATAGAGGTAATGGATATGTCTATTACCTTGATTGTGGTATCAGGAGTGTATGCATGTGTCCAAACCAATAAAATCATACATATTTAGCATGTCCAGTTCTTATATACAAATTATACCTCCATAAAACTTTTTAAAAAGAGAGTGATTGGCAAGTAAGCAGAAACAAAGACAGGAAGCTTCACCCTTGAAGCTTAACTGGAAAAGGGAGGAGAAAGATGTAAAGAAGCTAGAGGCAAAGGCAGAGTCAAAGGGTGTTTATCGTTGCTGATGTTTCATTTTAAAAATGCTATTTAAGATTGAAATTATTTGCAAACTATGGTGAAGTAGCTGGTATAAAGGCAAATATCGAAAATACAAAAGAAAAATAACTAATGAAGCAAGGTCCATTCTCAAGCCCTTTGAATAGATTTGTTTATTCATTAAATATTTACTGAGTATTTTTGTTTGTTCGGTTTTGTTCGTGTGTGTGTGTGTGTGTGTGTGTCTGTTTTATTGAAGTATAGTTGACCCACAATGTTACATTAGTTTCAGGTGTACAACATAGAGATTTGAGAAATTTATACATTACGCTTACTACTTCCTATGTTGTTTTTAATGTGAAAAGCACACTAATGAGGCATGACTTCCCACTGATTCATTTTGCAAGAGGACTGCTGCTCAGATATAAGGCTAAATTATAGCCAGCATGGGTGAAAGGGAAAAAATACTGAACAGGCCACTCTACTATGGTAATTTGGTAGGAGAGGCACTCCCCCCAACTGGAGATATTAGAAAATATTACTTCCATGAAATTCTTCTTAAAATGGTAATGCCAAATTTATGAAATGTTCTTAAGACATCTGAACTAAATATGCTACATAAAACAAATTCCAAGTAAATTTTCCAATATAATATTCTTTTGACAGAAAAATTTAAAATCTTATGCTATATGTAACTTTCCCCTTTTTAAATCACTTTTTATGCTGATAGTTTTAGGAAAATATTTTCTTGAAAATTAAATAAGACTTTACAACCTGATGGTCACTCTTTATCTTTATCTTATCATTTGTTGGACCACAGTTTGTTGGATCACAAACTAAAAGCTAATTAGGAAAGACTACAACCTAGCTATTAATTTTCTCAGAGGTTAAAGATCATTTTCCTGTAGTGTTTTATGTTAGTATGAATGGATGTTTTCCAAGTACAGTATTTCCTGTCAAACATCAGTGGTGTTCTAGCCAACATCACCCCAATCTCAACCTTCCTACCAATCAGTCAACAGTTGGGGAAGAGTTTTCCCCACACAAATACTTTAGTAGGAATTTTCACAATGCACATTCTGATCAGATAAACATGGACGTCATTTTTTTTAAGTAAACTCATTTTTATAGTTTTGCCACACTAGGTTAAATCAGGGTTTCTCAATTTTGACATTATTGACATTGGGGCTGGATGATTCATTGTTATGGGAGGCTATCCTCTGTACTATAGGATGGCTAGCAACATTCCTGGCCTCTACTCCTTGGAAGCCAGTAGCATTCCTTACTTCTTCCCCACCCCTCAATTATGACTACCAACAGTATCTCTAGACATCACCAAATGTCCCCTAAATGGCAAAATCTTCCCAACTTGAGAACCACAGGGTAAAGGGCAGGCATTACTGCTATAGGGGAGATAGTTCTAAGGACATTAAAAAGCTAGCACAATATTTAGTGCATTAGAAATACACATAAACAATAAAATGTCCAGGATCTATAATGAATAAATACTTGTTTTTCTTGGATAATGGATATGCTTAATCAATCCCACAGGAGGAAAAAAAAAAACACTTAACTCTTACTCTATAATGATAGGAAAGATTCATTAAATTCTCTTCAACATGGAAATTTTTAATATAGAACACATTCGCAAAATATTAGCTTAAGAGTCATACCTACGTGAGGAACTCACATCAGAGCTACTCAGCAATATAAGCACCAGCTTAATTTCCATCTACAGTAACAATATATCTAAGAACTCAGTCAAGCCTGTGCATGGCTGCCCTACAAGACTCATAGATTTGAAAACTCGGATTCACACTGTAAGTATCAGATCGTTTCTCCAGCAATATCACCACAAATCTGAAGTAAAGTCAACAAGCTAGGTAGCATTGAACAATGAATGCATAGGCAGTAAGTTATTGGGCTCTAAAGGACTTAGGCAGAGGGTAATGAATATAGCTGCCCAATTGTCTAAGAGTGATTAATCTATTACTAATTGTCAAGGACCGGGGAGTATGTATGGTCTTGCCAGATAAATAAAGAAATCTGGTTGCTTATCCTTGGCTACTCATTACACATTCTACCCAAAGAGGAGGTCTAATTAACCTGACAGCATAAGAGTTTTCAGAGAGCTTCTTTAAAGACAGAGCTGTTGGGACTCAGAACAGCGCAGCCTACAAAGGGATTTATAATCTTTTTCTATGAGCTATTCCTATGAGATAGTCACTGTGCTTTGCTTCATCCCTCTTGTCTAATAGTATCCCCACCAGATTTGCCAGCTGTAAAAGGACCAAGGAAACATAGAACACCAAGCCCTCTGAGCTTCCAGGGCTATCCTATACTTGTAGGAAGCTGGGAAGTTGTGGACCTGTCAAAATTAATACTTCTAAAATAGGTTTGTTACTAATCTCCACAAACCAACCAACCATTTAGCAGACATTTAGCCCTTGAACTGTGTGCTAATGCATTTAAAATGATTGCCCATAGGGTACCTGGCTGGCTCAGTCAGTAAAGCCTGTGACTCTTGATCTTGGGGTTAAGAGTTTGAGCCTCATGTTGGGTGTAAAGATTACTTAAAAATAAAATGCCCAGATACACTGGAATAAAAGTGCCAAATCTATATAAATTATAAGCCTAAATCTCTAGTGCCTTTCAAATGTAATAACACTTGGCCTCTAGGATGAATCCAGAAAATAGGCTATTGTTAAACTTTGGTGCATACAATGAATGCTCATTGTTTAAGCTTCACCTCAGGCAACAGGAATACTTACTTTTCCCCTGCTTTCATACTGTTCAGCTGTCCCTCTTCAGGGCTGTGATATCACCCTAAATGCCCTCTCCTATCAAAAATCCTAACACCTGGAATTGTAATTGTTTATATATCCACTTGGCAATGGGCTCTGTAAAGGCAGAGGTGGTGTCTTCTGTTTTGACACCTGGAATAGGTCCTGATCCCTAGTAGGCAGCCATTAAGTAATGGTTGAACTATCTAATGGAATTGCCTTTGTGTCTGAGTCTCTGGCACATGCAAGCCTTTCTATTTTACACATCCTATTTCATATCTCACTTCACAGACTCAGAGGCAAGAAATGCAATCCTTATTGTTTTTGACAATTTACCTTTTAAGTATCCTTCTACTAAGGTGGCAGAAATCAATTCCGAGATTTCTACCACTTTTCCAAGGCTCCAAGTCAAAGTTTTTATGCTTGTGTATGTGTGTGGGGGAATACTACTAATCATTTTACTGGCACCTTTTGAGACAGTAAACATCCTATCTGTCTTTCAGTTGCAACACAGACATCCCTAGTCCCCATCTCATGGCCTTTTAATCCCAAGGAGCTCTTTTTTCAATTTCTGGGGCATACTGAAATCATGCCACCACTCTATTCTATTCATTTTTTAGGCACTGAAAATTCCCTGAGATGTCTAAGGCATTGGTTTTCTGGAGTTTTACCATCTCCACAAGCTCTAACAGGAAAATGGAAGGTAGCCATGACCATTCCACCCCTCTTGACTTGCTTCTTCTCATAGGCTGAAAAATTGGTTTCTGGTCTTGAGAACACAAAAGTTTTACATCAACTCATGAGGGATTTTCTGAAATCTTTCAACTCTGCTCCGGGTTTTTCAATTCCCCCATTATGAAGAAAACCCTCTTTTTTGTCTCCTGCTTTCTGCTCTGACATTCCTTCAGTGAGACATGGGCAGAGAGTGGCCTAGCTCACAGAATGAGTGGGGAGGGCTTGGGGAGACCTGTTCAAAGCTACAAAATCATTGAGATTTAAGTTCCTAACCAATTCCAAAAAATAAATGTTCTTCTTTCTAAAGCTCAGTAGTTCTCAACTGGGAACAAATGTACACCCCTTTCCCAGGGAACATTTCACAATATCTGGAGATATGTTTGGTTGTGGCAACTGGGTGGGTGAGGGAAGTGGTTGGTTGCTATTGATATCCAATGGGTACAGATCAGAAATGCTGCTAAACATCCTAAATTGCACAAGAGGGCCTCCTACAACAGTTATCTGCCACATAATGTCAGTAGTGACAAAAGTAAAACACCCTGTACCTCACTCTTTAATATACTACCCAAAGAGATTTTGGTTGTTTTTGGCTATAAAACTACATATCTTTTGGCAAATCAATAACTGTTTCTCACCATTAATAGATCAGCAAGAGAAAGGAGATGAAAATTGATATCGCAAAAACTCATTCTGTGCCAGGCACTATGCTCAACACTTCACATTGCTGCATTTAATCCTTGTGAGAAAAATATCAGGTAGTTTCAATGGCTATCTACATTTTACAGAATCAAAAAAAGAAAATTGAGTTGCAGTAAAACTAAACAATTTATCCAGATTACAGCATCTAAAAGTGGCAGAACAAAAACTTACTGTTAGACTGTATGACTCCACGGCTGATGCCATTTCAGACTCAGGAAGGAGATCAATTGCTTGATTCATGGATCTTTTCCCCCAAAGTTTATTAAGATATAATTGATATATAACGTTGTGTAAATTTAAGGTATAAAATGTGTTGATTTGATACACTTATATACTGCAAAATGGTGACCACCTTAATATTAGCTAACATTTCTCTCACTTCACATAATTACCATTTCTCTTTTGTAGTGAGAATATTTAAGATCCACTCTCTTAGCAACTTTCAAGTGTATAATAGAGTATTATTAACCATAATCACCATGCTGTACATTGTATCCTGAGAACTTACTCATCTTATCACTGGGAGTTTGTACCCTTTGATCAGTATCTCCTCATTTCCCCCACCCACCAGTCCCTGGTAACCATAAGTCTACTCTCTGTTTTTATCAGTTTGGCTTTTTTAGATTCCACATATAAATGCTATCATACAACATTTATCTTTCTCTGCGTTATTTATGTCATTTAGCATAATGTCCTAAGGTCCATCTGTGTTGTTGCAAATGGCACGATTCCTTTCTTTCTCATGGCTGAATTATTTGTGTGTGTGTGTGTGTGTGTGTGTATACACACATACTACATCTTCTATATTCATTCATCCATCATAGGACATTTACATTGTTTCCATATCTTGGCTATTGTGCATAATGCTGCAATGAACATGGGAGTACAGATATCTTTTCGAGATCCTATTTCATTTCCTTTGGATATATGCCCAGATGTACAAGCATTGGATCATATGGTAGTTCTATTTCTATTTTTAATTTTGTGAGGAACTTACATACTGCTTTCCATAGTGGCAGGATCAATTTACATTCCCACCTACAGTGCACAAGGGTTCTTTACCCTCAGGCATTTTCTTTTGTACAGATTTTCACTTTTTTCTAATGGAATGTCAAGCATGGAAGTTTGGCATTCAACAAGGAATACTGTATGACTTTCTTGTCCTGAAAAAAAATCTTCAATAATGAATAATAATGAATAATAGGCTGTGAGGCTTTCTAGGAAAGCAAACAGAAATATTGTAGGCTTAAAGAATTTCTCACACCAAAACTGACCAAAATGAACAGAAATAATTAATCAGTACTTAAATTTGGAAACAAAAACCCTACTCTCATTCAATATACCTCTAGAAGTATGATTCAGATACAAAATGAATTGCCTCATGTTGAAAGTAGACTCAAGAAATCAATATATGACCCCTCTTGCCACCTTAGTCCAGATCTTCCAGTTTGGAGAGGGAAGGGAATTAGATTTGAGCAGACGTGAAAAAAATGTAGAATGTATTGTGTGGAGTGCATTTCTTCACTGCAAATAACCAGCCTTGCAAAGTTAAATGCTGGAAGAGATGAGAAACCATAAAACCTATATGACTGCCTGCCTACCTACCTATCCAGCTATGTAGTTCCTCCTCCGTCTAGCCAGGTAAAACGTCAGAGAGAAATAGAACTAGAAAATGACAGCCATGAACAGCTTTCAGGAAAGGAGAAATACAGTTGTGCAAAACTAAGTTTACACAGAAAAAAACCCATCAACCCTGGACTTTTTTCATGAAAATGGATTCCCTACTCTGCAAAAGAATATAATGAAACATGAAGGGCACTCTCCACCAAGAGATAAGAGTATGCCCCGTCAGTATGGGGCAGCTCAAACCAGTACAAGGATGCCAACAAAGTCAGAGAAACTAGCAACTAAGAAAAAAAAAAGTAACCTCATCTGCACACAGGCCTAGATAACTCTTTGCTGTCCTTCAGCACTATCCTCATCCTTGACAAAAAAGCTGAATGGTGAACACAGAGTAGAAACAATAAACCCAAAGCTGTTGCATGCATGTTCCAAGACATTGGTCCATAAATGTAAATCCACAGACCAGTTTTGGAAGGTGGGCTGAAAGGACAGATTCAGAAGCTCTAAACTTAATGTTGATTCAATAGGTCTGGAATTGGGATAGACACTTTCAGTTTGTGCATCCATGTTTGAGAAACACCATTCAAAGCAGAGAGCAGGTGAAGCCAATAATTGCTATGTCAATCAGCAGGGATATCAAGAATTCCATACCACTCTCTTTGGGGGTGGAGGGCAACAAATGATCCCAGTTAAACATAAATAAGTACAGCAAATAATAACAACATGGGACTTTGTGTAAAATGCTCTAAAATAGAAGAGGGAAGAGAACAGGAATATAGCAAGCAAAGAGAGCGCAGTAACTATTTTCCAGCTTCTATAGCAGTGGCTAAAGTGAATAAACTAAAAAGGTAATTCTAAAATCATAGATACGTAACAAGTGAATAAACTAAAAAAGATAACTCTAAAATCAGAAGCAATAAGAAATATTTCAACTCTGTAAAAATTTGGGTCAGTAGCCTCAAGTATAGGCTTGGGAAACACAGGGACTAAAGGGCAAACAGACGAGCGTTATATATAGCATAACATAAAAGAAAATAAACCTAACGTTAGGATCTCCCTTCTAAATTAGGCTTACTAACTGTGGAAATAGACCGCGATTGGGAAAAAGTAGAAGTTCAATAATTTCTTCACTTTAACATATTATGATTTGAGCCTTTAAAATCAATCAAAACATATTCTAAACATAGTTTTCACAAGAAACAGTTATATGACCCTGGTTCAACATCTGCTTTTTATCTTCAAATTGATGATGAAAAGTGCACCTGTCTCACAAGATTATTGTGAGGTCTAGGTGATGCCTTCAAATTCCCAAGCAATTACAAAGAAAAGTCTCAATAGGCATCAGCTACAGCTCTTAATATTTCATAGAGGAGAATTCAAAGAAACTCTTGTGTATCTAGAACTGACACTTGAAATTTTTAAATTTAATGTACTATCTAAAATGTTTAAAACTAAAACCTAGCTGAATTAAAAACTAGTTGGCATATTTGATATTGGTCAGATGGGAAACAAATATCACATAAGGACTAAATATTTTTTTTAAATGAAGCAAATTGATGAGTGAGAAAAAATATATGGGCCCAATCACATTCCCTTCTAAATAAAACTTCCAAAGGAAAGTAACTCAGAAAAGCTGAAAGTGAAAATCTTTGACAAAAGATTACCAGATAATACAAACAAAAATGGGAACATTCATTTCTTTAAAGGGCAAGATCTGGAAATGGCACATTTCTCCTCATAACTCATAACTCAGTCTTTGTACTGAGTTGCAGAGTTACAAAGGAGCTGCGGAATGTAGTCTGGGAATCCATGCACCCAGATCAAATTCAAGAGATCATGAAATGGGCAAAAGACACGAACAGAAATCTCACAGAGGAAGACATAGACATGGCCAACAAGCACATGAGAAAATGCTCTGCATCACTTGCCATCAGGGAAATACAAATCAAAACCACAATGAGATACCACCTCACACCAGTGAGAATGGGGAAAATTAACAAGGCAGGAAACCACAAATGTTGGAGAGGACGTGGAGAAAGGGGAACCCTCCTGCACTGTTGGTGGGAATGCGAACTGGTGCAGTCACTCTGGAAAACTGTGTGGAGGTTCCTCAAAGAGTTAAAAATAGAGCTACCCTATGACCTAGCAATTTGAAAATTTAACACTGTGCATGTTGTCCAGTTTTTCTACTTGGAATTGATTGAGCTTCCTGGGTATGTAGATTAATAGCCTTTATTAAATTTGGGAAGTTTCCGGACAATAATTTTGTTTTCAAATATTCTTTCTGCCCCTTTCTTTTACTCGTCTCTTTGTATTCACATTATGTGTCTTTTGGTGTGTTTAATTGCATCCCACAGGCTTCTTTTTTTTTTTAATACATTTATTTTTTATTGGTGCTCAATTTACCAACATACAGAATAACACCCAGTGCTCATCCCATCAAGTGCCCCCCTCAGTGCCCGTCACCCATTCATCCCCACCCCCCGCCCTCCTCCCCTTCCACCACCCCTAGTTCGTTTCCCAGAGTTAGGAGTCTTCATGTTCTGTCTCCCTTCTGATATTTCCCACACATTTCTTCTCCCTTCCCGTCTATTCCCTTTCACTGTTATTTATATTCCCCAAATGAATGAGAACATATAATGTTTGTCCTTCTCCGATTGACTTACTTCACTCAGCATAATACCTCCAGTTCCATCCACGTTGAAGCAAATGGTGGGTATTTGTCGTTTCTAATGGCTGAGGAATATTCCATTGTATACATAGACCACAGCTTCTTTATCTATTCATCTTTCGATGGACACCAAGGCTCCTTCCACAGTTTGACTATTGAACTGGTGCAGCCACTCTGGAAAACTGTGTGGAGGTTCCTCAAAGAGTTAAAAATAGACCTGCCCTACGACCCAGCAATTGCACTGCTGGAGATTTACCCCAAAGATACAGATGCAGGGAAACGCCTGGACACCTGCACCCCGATGTTTATAGCAGCAATGTCCACATTAGCCAAACTGTGGAAGGAGCCTCGGTGTCCATCGAAAGATGAATGGATAAAGAAGATGTGGTCTATGTATACAATGGAATATTCCTCAGCCATTAGAAATGACAAATACCCACCATTTGCTTCAACGCGGATGGAACTGGAGAGTATTATGCTGAGTGAAGTAAGTTAATCGGAGAAGAACAAACATTATATGGTCTCATTCGTTTGGGGAATATAAAAAATAGTGAGAGGGAATAAAGGGGAAAGGAGAGAAAATGAGTGGGAAATATCAGAGAGGGAGACAGAACATGAGAGACTCCTAACTCTGGGAAACGAACAAGGGGTAGTGGAAAGGGAGGTAGGCAGGGGGTGGGGGTACTGGGTGATGGGCACTGAGGGGGGCACTTGATGGGATGAGCACTGGGTGTTATGCTATATCTTGGCAAATTGAACTCCAATTAAAAAATATATATGTTAAAAAGAAAAGAGAGATCTAGTAGTCAAGAAAGAAGAAGAGGTCATTGCATATCTAGGAATCTCTGACACAGGAATATGGATGACCCTGAGGTCAGGGGCAAAGCAAGGGTGTTTGTCAGAACAAGTACTTCACATTCCTATGGAAGTGCCAGGCAATGCAATCCAATCAGAAGACAAAATAAGAGGCACAGATAGCAGAAAGTAAAAGGCAAAATCATCATTTTTTAAAAGAGAATAAATATAATGTTACATTATCTACATTACTGGAGAACTTTAATAGAATCAGCTGAAGATATATTAAAAGCAATAGGAGAGGAGAATAAAAGGGAAAAATACATTTTTAATAATTCTCTCTGATTAAACAATACCTATTTAAGAACTATAATGAGAAAAATAGTCACATTCACACAAGAAATGAGAGCAGCAACATTAATAGGAACACAATAAGAGCACTAAATACAATTCTTAGAAATCAACCTAATATGCGGTACATTACATCCCATGACTCACTGATTTTATAATTGGAAATTTGTACCTTGCAGCACCTTCACCCATTTCGCCCACCCCACACCCTGCACCTCTGGCAATTGCCAATCTGTTCTCTGTGACTCTAGTTAATAATGGTGTGCTGCATATTTGAAAGTTACTAGGAGAATAGATCTTAAAAGTTCTCATCATAAGAAAAACAAATTGTAACTATGTGTGGTGATGGATGTTAACTAGACTTGTGATGATCACAATCTAAAGAGATACTGAATCATTATGTTGTACACCTGAACCTAATACAATGTCCATATGGCGATTATACCTCAACTTAAAAAATTAGGGCAGCCCCGATGGCTCAGCGGTCTAGCGCCTCCTTCAGCCCAGGGTGTGATCCTGGAGACCAGGGATCGAGTCCCGCGTAGGGCTCCCTGTGTGGAGCCTGCTTCTCCCTCTGCCTGGGTCTCTGCCTCTCTCTCTCTCTCTCTGTGTGTGTGTGTGTGTGTGTCTCATGAATAAATAAATAAAATTTTTAAAAAATTAACTGAATATGAATTGAACAAGAACGATGTGAAGTAGTTACTACAGAAGTCTCCATAGTAAAGGACTTTGCCGACTGCAGTTTAAAAGAAATCCAATTTTCTTTCCATGGTCTGGACCCCTCTGACCTCATGTCTCATAACTTTTTCCTTTGTTTCAACTTTCACCTTCTAGGTAAGAAATTCGGCCACACCAGCCTCCTGTTTGTCCCTGTCCCTGAGCACATCAAACTAATTTTTGATTTAGGGCAATTGTACTATTTCCACTTCTTGAAGGCTCTTCTCTCAGATTTTTCTCATGGCAGATCCTTTTTATCAATTCATGTTCTAAAAATACTATCCAAAAAAATTCACGTTCTAGCTTAAAACATCTTAAGTCCAGAAGCATTTCTGACCACGCTTTTTTTTCAATACCACGCTCACCAAGTCATTGTCTATTACACTGTTATGTGACAATATCGTGTGAAAAAGAAGCTAAGTTCCAAAAAAAAAAAAAAGAAAAAAGCTAAGTTCTACTACATCACATATAATATAGATACATTATTCCCAAGAGAAGATTGAATATCAGTTTATAACATATTAGATAATGGTTAGTGGTGGGGCTATGAAGTCGGAGAATTGGATGAAGGTGGTCAAAAGGTACAAGTTTCTAATTATAAAATAAATAAGTCATGGGGATATAATGTCTAGCATATTAGATTACTTTCTATGTATTTTGCAATTATGTGTGTATAATATTATATGTTTATATTATCATACATAAAATTAATTATTTTCATAGTATATTATATTAATGTAGTTATAAAAGTGAATTAGGTAATGGAATATTTCCCATGTTATACATAATATATATATATATATATATATATATGTAATATATGCAAGAAAACAGAACTTTTAAGATCTAACAGGTGAGATTTTCAGGTAATTCCTACTTTATCCTTTATATTTTGTTCTGTCATCTGATTTTTAATAGCTAATAGATACATAGATGAAGAGATGAACAGACACATTTAGGGAAAAGAAAGTTGAATCAGTGAGTACACAAATGTAGAAAACCCTTTCAAAGTGACATAAACAAAAATGAACTTTATTAACTCACTTTCCCAAAATATGTGAAATAAGTGTTGTCTTTTTTTTTTATTTATGATAGTCACAGAGACTTTTTTGTCTTTTTTAAGTGTTGTCTTAAGTGTTGTCTTTTTTTAAAAAAAATTCATGTATAAAATATAGTGATTCAATAATTCTATACATTACTCAGTGCTCATCAAGATAATTGTATTTTTCGTCTTCACCTATTTCACCATCCCCCCTCCCCTCTGATAACCATCAGTTTGTTTTCTATAGTTAAGAGTTTGTTTCTGTGTTTCCTTTGTTCATTTGTTTTGTTTCTTAAATTTCACATATGAGTAAAATCATATGGTATTTATCTTTCTCTGACTTATTTCACATAGTATTATGCCTTCTAGATCCATCCATGTTGTTGCAAATGGCAAAATTTCATTCTTTTTTATAGCTGAGTAATATTCCATTGTATAAATATATCACATCTTCTTTATCCGTTCATCTATCCATGGACACTTGGATTGCTTCGGGAAGAAGTGGTTGTCTTCATTTATGTAGTCAGTTGGTCAAAAGAAATTTATTAAGTACATAATTATATGCCTTTTAGTTTCTGAGGATATAGGCAGTAAGAAAGACTGTGTCCCTGCCCTCGATTATCTTATTTCCTGGAGAAGTTAGAAAATAAATGAATAAACACATATGTTAAATATATTTGGATACATTTCAGGTTCTAATAAGCATGATGAAGAAGCTAAGTTAAAGAAATGTGGTAGAGGGTAGCAGTGGAGATTTGCTTTGGTTTGAGTGATCTGGTAAAGTCCTTTCAGAAAGAGGTATCAATTTCAATTAAGGTTTGAATGGCAAGACTGCTCTGCAATGATACAGGGGAGTTTTAGAGAGAGAGAATAAACAGCAAGGATAAATAACCTCAGATAGAAAATATGATTGGAGTGAAATGCATCAACTAGGGATCAAATAGAGATGAAGTAAGAGAAAAAAAGCAGGGCCAATTTTCTGAAAGTCTTTAACTCCCTACATCAATTTTGTGAGGTCACTCTTATTTTATATATAAAGAAACTATTATTTTCCTATTGCTGCTATAACAAATCACCACAAACTTAGTGGCATAAAATAATACAGATATATTCTGTTACAGTTCTGGAGGTCAGAAATCTGAAATGGATCTCACTGGGATAAAATCAAGGTTCCAGTAGAGCTGTGTTCCTTCTGGAGTTTCTAGGGGAGAATCCATTTCCTTGTTTCTAGAATCTTCTTGCATTTCTTGGCTCATGGTTCTGAATGACTCTGACCTATGCTTCCATCTTCACATCATCCCTGATTCTGAACTCCCTGCCTCCCTCGTATAACGACTTGTGGTGGCATTTCATCCACCCAGAAAAATCCAAAATAACCTCCCATTTCAGGTATTTAATCACACGTACAAAATTTCTTTTATCATGTAAGGCAACGTAGTCACAGGTTCCAGGGAATAGGGTATGGACATATTTGGGGAAGGGGACATTATATTGCCTACCACAGAAACTTACATTTAATAGAGTGACATAGCACATGTCACATCACTCTGAAGAGCCAGAGTCTTTTCCAGACCCAGGCTTGGTCGTTAGTTAATGTTCTTAGTGGGAAATTATACTGAAGGGTATTCCCAAGGCATAAGACTTTGTAGGTAAGTCTGATTTGTTAAGGCACTAAAAATATGGCACTGATCTGGCCAGTACATCAACCTAAGTGTCTTTAGGCTGAGTGACAGCATAGCTTAGTAGTTAAGAACTACAAAACTCAGAAGTCATATAAATCTTGCCATGATGCTCAGCTCTACCATTTACTCCCTGCAGGACCTTGGTTAAATACTTCACCACTGTTGGCCTCAGTTTCCTTATCTGTAAAATATCTCACAAAGCAATCAGAAAGATTTAATGAGGGATGCCTGGGTGGTGCAGTCAGTTAGGTGACTGACTCTTGGTTTCAGCTTACATTATAATCTCAGAGTTGTGGGATTGAACCCCACGTTGGGCTCTGCACTCAGCATGGAGTCTGCTTGAGACTCTCTCCCTCTTCCACCCCCTTTCTCTCTTTCTCTCAAATAAATAAATCTTTAAAAAAAAGAAAGAAAGATTTAATAAAACAATGCCTAAGCAACAAAAAGTAACGAATGCATATTCAAACAACCACAACTATTATTAGGATATTATTTAACTTAGTTTCCCAGGGACAGATTTTAAGTCAATTTTTCATTTTTCATTAAACATTGCTATAATTTAGTGTTTTGCTTTCAAGATAAGGAATCAAAGAGAACATACACAGTAAGAATGATCACATTCTTCCAGTCTAATTTAGAAATAGGAGTTTCATTTTTGTAGCCTAAAAAATCATTTCATTAGCAAAGGAGTTCTTTATCAGTCCTATAAGTCATGTCAAAAAGATACAATCACAAAGTTGTTTTGTGCAACAAAAATATAATAAGCTGTTCCCCATTCCTTGGTCTCTCAATACTTACATTACTTCACTTCTAGGAGAGAAATGACCCAGAAAATGCAACAATTTACTTATTAACTCTAAGCAATGCTAATTAGGAAATTTTAGTAAGTATTCTGAGAGGCCAGGATCCTTTTCTGACTTTAGTGGTCTCTATTTTTAAATCTCTATGCATACTTGTTTTTGCCAAGAGCTAGAAGAACAGTGATTTAAGCCTCTTTGTTCTCCTTCTGGTTGCATTATCAGAAACAAAGTTATATTCAAAGAAATATTTAAACTCATTTTATACTTAAAATAGCCAAGACTAGGAAGACAAAATCTCTACTGTGTAAACTGTATTAGAACTCCATCTAGCTTTACTAGTATTCAGGTCTCAAGAGGCATATGCGAGTGTAATATCTACACAGTCACAATCAGTCACTGTCCCCAAGATAATTCAGGACACACACACAGAGCACATAAGCCAGACTGCCCTTGGGTGCTCTCTTACTTATTTCCCCCTTTTTATTAGTTATTGTCACTTTCTGTATCTCCTTTACTACATTGGTGCTAACTACATCCTGAGATTGGTTCTACTATAGTAGAAACTGTAAAGAAATCTCCTGGATCAGTGAAATCTTGTTTTGGGAAATTGCTTTCTATCTGGCTTCTAAGACTTTAAATTTGATTGCTTTAGCCTTTTATTCTACCCATTCCAGACCACTGACTACTTGAGTCATATTGCCTTCCAGGATGCACATCTTCTTGACTTTTATAAACCTATAAATATACCTTTTGACTCCAGATCACCATTAACTGTGGAATTGATGAAGTCTTTCATTTGGCATGTCTTCTAGATTTCTGAGTCATGACTCATTCTGACATTTGTCTCATGCAATACTGGTCTCCTGACACCTTGGCCTGGCTGATTGCTGAGTTCTCCTTAATACAAGAGCTCACATCTGTCTTCTCTTAGAATTTGGCTACCACAGAATCACCACTAGTTCATGTGTCCAGGCACACAGCAGTCTACCAATCACAGATGAACAGCCTGAGAACTAGCTTAATTTTAAGTAGCTCAACCAAGGCTATACGGAAATCCAGACTCTTTACAATGGCCTGCAGAGCCCTGTGCAATCTTCTGACATCCCATTACCTCTCTGACATCATCTCCTATATCTTTCCTGCTTTCTTAACATGCTAGAGCCACAGTGGTCTTCCAGTCTGTTGACCATGACAATCTGGTTGCTGTCCTTGGCCTTTTTTTCTTATTTATTTATTTATTTATTTATTTATTTATTTATTTATTTATTTTTAAATGTCCTTGGCCTTTTGTACATGTTTCTCTCTCTGCCTGAAAGAAAGGCTTTTCCCCTAGAAGTTTTCATGGCCAGATTCTTCTCATCATTCAAATTTCTGCTCCAACATAATCGCAAAGAGGTCTTTTTTGACCATCCTATTTAAAGCACCCCTTCTACTCTGTCATTTATTTGTCCTCTGTTTCACTGTAATAACCACCATTAAAATTATTTATTTCCATGTTTACTGCTTAACACCTGCTCCCACTGGAATACAAAATCCTAGGGAAGATATTTTGTATCTATTTCTTTCACTTCTATATTCAGAATTGCTAGGTATTTAATAAATATTTGTTGAATGAATATGAATTAATTAAATGATAGCTTATGGCTCAGGTTAAATTTTATGAAACTATTTTCTGCCTTGTTTGATTTTTAAATTAAATCTACTTAAAGTCTTTTAATTAATTTTGAATCCTCCAGATGTTACCTTACTTGATATTTTTCTTTGATTTTACTCAAGAATGAATAAGAATAGTAAAATGGAAATTGTATCCCTACAAAACATTTATTTACTACAAAATGAGGAAGAAATAACAAGAAAGTCTAAAATAAAAACAAAATAAATTGGTATGAATATATTTTATCCCATTAAAGAAGGGAATAACAAAATCAGTACAATTTATTTGCAAATACAATTAAAATTTAAATATAATTCAAAATATGTTTATTAGTTTCCTAGAGCTGCTGTGCAAACTACCACAGATTGGGTGCCTTAGAAAAACATAAATGTGTTCTTTCATATTTCTGGAAGACAGAAGTCCCAAATCCAGAGGTGGACAGAGTTGATTCCTTCTGAGGGTTTTGAAGGACAGTCTGTCCCAAGCCATTCTCATAGCTTCAGTGTTACTGGCAAACCTATGCTTTCATTCTTGGCACCATATTCACCTTCTCATGTCTCTCTACTATTAAGTCTTTCAAAGAGCTCATCTCCTTAATGAGATATACCAGAATACTGTCTTTAATACTTTAATCTCCTGTCTTCTTTCCTGGCACTGCCAATCCTCCCACATTGCTTGAATTTTCTTTTCTTTTTTTTTCTTTTTTATGGTACTTATCAGTCTCCAACAGTCTGTACTCTAATAGCACATACATTATTATTTTTTACTATTGACTCTTTATTATCTGTCATCTCCTATTAGAATGTAAGTTCCAAAATTCCAAAAGTTCTGACTGTTTTGTTCATTCAGTAAATATTTGTGGAGTAAATGCATTTGTGGAGTAAGTGAATGAATTTGCTTTGCAAATTGATGCAATCTTCAGGAAATTATTAAGTGGCTATATGAAATTAAAATCTTAAAAATGTCCATATCTTTTGACTGAGAATTTCTACCTCTTAGGAATAATCCTAAAGAAATAAAATGAAATGCAGAGTAGAATTTGTATAGAAATATTTATAGCACAGTTGATTACAATTTGTGAAAATGTTAAAACAAATCCTAATATTAGGTAAATGCTAAGTAAATTATACTTGAAATAATACACAGGCACTAAATTTTTTTTATTTTTTTTTTAATTTATTTTTTTATTGGTGTTCAATTTACCAACATACAGAATAACCCCCAGTGCCCGTCACCCATTCACTCCCACCCCCCGCCCTCCTCCCCTTCTACCACCCCTAGTTCGTTTCCCAGAGTTAGCAGTCTTTACGTTCTGTCTCCCTTTCTGATATTTTATTTTTAGTTTGTAATGACATAATGACATGGATATATTCCTTTTTTTTTTTTTTTTTTTTTTTTTTTTTTATTTACTTATGATAGGCACACAGTGAGAGAGAGAGAGGCAGAGACACAGGCAGAGGGAGAAGCAGGCTCCATGCACCGGGAGCCTGACGTGGGATTCGATCCCGGGTCTCCAGGATCGCGCCCTGGGCCAAAGGCAGGCGCCAAACCGCTGCGCCACCCAGGGATCCCGACATGGATATATTCCTAAATAAAATATCTTCTTACTTAAAATGTTAAAAATAACAAAACAAGATAGGCAATTCAATATTCCAGTGGCTCCCAAATGCATTCATTCACTAAAAAGTTATTTATTTGACATCTTACTATAGGTACTGGAAATGTAGCAGTGGATGAAGCAGACAAAATATCCTGTTATCACAGGCCCATATTCTTGTGTGATCAAACAGTCATAAACAAATAAATATAATACAGAATCAGATGTGATAAGTTTTATGAATAAAACTAATCACCCTTCAGTGTAGAGAGTGATGGGGAATGCTATTTCAGTTATGATGGACAGAGAAGGCCTCTCTCTGAGGAGGTGATATTTGAGTAGTGACCAAAAATAAAAACGATGACCGAAAGAAAGTAGTAGGAAATAAGCTTGGAAAGATAGGCAGGGGTCAGATCAAGCACAGTTTTGTAAATCATGGAGAAGAATTTTTGGATTTTACTGTAGTTGTAATGCACGTTCAAGAGCAGGCTTTGTTTAGAAGAGTAAAATGAACCAACTTATGACTTAAAAGAGTAACTTTGACATCTAGGTTGAAAATAGACAAATTGATAGCAAGAGAAGCAGGAAGACTGGTTTAGGCTGTTGCCTAATACAGTCAAGAAGTAATGCTGGTTTGGACAGGGGTAGTAGTGGTGAAAGATTATGGTAAATAACAAGATTAGGAGATCGTAACAACAGGAATTGCTGATGCATTGGATGTAGGAAGTGAATTAAAAAGGTAATCAAAGTTCAATTAGGATTGGGTTTGAGCATCTGAGTAAATAATTGTTCCATTTTCAATTGTTGGAAACAATGAGAAAGGAGAAAGGCAGGTTTGTTGCTGGGGGACGTTAATGATGTTCTATTTCAGAGAATTGTAAAAAGTCTCTTAATCATCCAAATGTGCATGTCAAATAGGTAATTCAATACAGATATCTAGATTTAAGGGGCTACATTTGGGCTAGATTTATACATTTGGAAGTCATCAGTATATAGATGGCATTTCAAGCTGGGAGACTGGATGAGATCATTAATGATGGGGAAAATATTTGAAGACTAAGCTTAGTTTCCCTAACACTTGGAGTGTAGCTCGAAAAAGACATAGGTGAATGCCCAGTAGGTTAGGAGGAAAATCAAGAGGATAAGGCATCTTGGAAGCAGAGTAAAAAAAGCATTTTAGCCCTAGATAATGTGATAAGACAAGTAAAGGAAATAAAAGATAAACAGATTGCAAAGGAACAAATAAAACTGTTCACAGAAGACACCATCATTTGTGTAGAAATTTCAAAAGAATCAACAAAAACCTCCTGGGACTAAAAATTGATTATGGCAAGGTTGCAGGATACAAAAGCTAATGACTTTCCCATATACCATCAATAAACAAGTATAATTCTAAATTTAAAACATAATACCATTTTAGTTAGCCCTTAGGTATAAATCTAACAAAATATATGCAAGGTCTATGAGAAAAACTAAAAAAATTAAATCAAAGGAGAACTAAATAAAAGAAGAGCTATTTCTTAGTCACAAATAAGACTCAATATTGTCAAGATGTCAGTTCTTTCCAACTAGATCTATAAATTTTTTTTAAAGATTTTTTTATTTATTTATGATAGTCACAGAGAGAGAAAGAGAGAGGCAGAGACACAGGCAGAGGGAGAAGCAGGCTCCATGCACCAGGGAGCCCGACGTGGGATTCGATCCCCGGTCTCTAGGATCGCGCCCTGGGCCAAAGGCAGGCGCAAAACCGCTGCGCCACCCAGGGATCCCCCAACTAGATCTATAGATTCAACGAAATCCTAATCAAAACCCTAGAAATTTATTTTGCAAATAGTGAAAAGCTGATTCTAAAGTTTATGGGAAAAGGCAAAATACCCAAACTAGTCAGCACAATATTGAAGGAGAAGAACAAAGTTGGAGGACTGTCACTCTCCGACTTCAAAACTTATTATCGAGCTACTGTAAACAAGATAAAGTGGTATTGGTGAAAGAATAAGCCAGTAAATAAGTAGAATAGAATAGAGAACCCAGAAATAAACCCATATAAATATACTCAACTGATCTTTGACAAGGAGCAAAGGCAACATAATGGAGCAAAGATAGTCTTTTCAAAAAATGGTGCTCAAACAATGGGACATCCACATGTAAAAAAAAAAAAAGACAGAGAGAGAGAGAAAGAAATTAGGCGCACACCTTTACACCTTTTACAAAGATAAATTCAGAATTATAAATGAAGATGTAGATATACACAATGGAATACTACTCAGCCATCAAAAAGGTTGCAATCATACCATTTGCAACAACGTGGATGGAACTGGAGGGTATGCTAAGCAAAATAAGTTGATCAGAGAAAGACAATTATCATATGGTTTCACTCATACATGGAATTTAAGAAACAAAACAGGATCATAGGGGAAGGGAGGGAAAATTGAATAAGATGAAATCAGAGAGGGAGACAAGCCATAAGAGACTCAATTCTAGGAAACAAACTGAGGGTTGCTGGAAGGGAAGTGGGTGGGGGGATGGGGTAACTGAGTGATGAGCATTAAGGAAGGGCACATGATGCAATGAGTGCTGGGTGTTATATGCAACTGATGAATAACCAAACTCTACGTCTGAAAATAATGATACACGATATGCTAACTAATTGAGTTTAAATAAGACATAAAAATAAATTCAGAATGGATCATAGATCTGAATATAAAACAAAGAAAGTAAGTAATTCCTAGAAGATAACAAGAGAAAACCTAGATGACGTTAGAGATGGTAATGACTTTTTGATACAAAGCATGATCTGTGAAAGAAGTAATTAGTAAGCTGGACTTCATTAAAATCATAAACTTCTGCTCTGCAAAAGACACAGTCAAGAGAATGAGAAGATAAGCTGCAAACTGGGTGAAAATATCTACAAAAGATATATCTGATAAAGGAGTGTTATCCAAAATGCACAAAGAACAATACTCAACAGTAAGAAAATAGCAATCCAATTTAGAAATGGGTGAAAGACCTGAACAGAGGCCTCACCAAAGAATACATACAAATGACAAATAAGCATATGAAAAGATAATCCATATTATATGTCATTAGGGAAATGAGAATTAAAACAACAATGAGATGGGGCGCTTGGGTGGCTCAGCTGGTTAACCATCTGCCTTCAGCTCAGGTCCTGAATGAGGGTCCTGGGATCAAGCCCCGCATCTGGCTCCCTGCTCAGCAGGGAGTCTGCTTCTTTCTCTCCCTCTGCACCTCCTCCCCACTCTGCTCCTCCCCTCACCACATGCTCCCTCTCTCTCTCAAATAAATAAATAAATAAATAAATAAATCTTTTAAAAAGGCAATGAGATACCATTACACCCCTATTAGAATAGCCAAAATCCAGAACACTGGCAACACCAAATGCCGGTGAGAATGTGCAGCAACAGAAAATGTCATTCACTGATGGAGGGACTGAAAATGGTACAGCCACTTTGGAATTTTAGTTTTGTGAAGAACTAACTCAACATTATCTTACCACACAGTCCAGGAGTTGTGCTCCTTGGTATTTACCCAAAGAGTACACAAAAACCGATACGCAGATATTTGTAGCAGCTTTTTTTCATAATTGCCAAAAACTTAGAAACAACTACGATGTTCTCGTAGAGCTGAATGGATGAATAAACTGGTCCATCCAGACAACAGATTTTCCAGTGATAAAAAGAAATGAGTTATTAAGCCATGAAAAGACATGAAGGAACTTTAAGTGCATATTACAAAGTGAGTGAAGCCAATATGAAAAGGTTATATACGGTATAATTCCAACTACATGACATTCTGGAAAAGGCAAAACTATGGAGATAGTAAAAAGTTTATGATTGCCAGGCATTAAGGAGGGGAAGGGATGAATAAGTGGAACACAGAGGACATTTAGGGCAGTGAAAATATTCTGTGTGATCCTGTAATGATAGATACATGCCATTATACATTTGCCCAAACCCATAGAATATAAAACACTGAGAGTGAATCCCCATGTAAACTATGCATTTTGGGCAATTATGACATGTCAATGTAGGTTTGTCATTTGTAATAGATGGGTCCTCTTGTGGGGATATTAATAATGAGGGATGTGTGGGGAGAGGAGGTATATAAGAACTCACTGTATCTTCCTCTCATTTTTTCTATGATCCTAAAACTGCTCTAATAATATGAAGTCATTTTTAAAAAGAAAGCATTTTAAAGAGGAGGAAGTGACGAACTGTGTCAAATGTTGCAGTTAGCTCAAATAAGATGGGAGTGGAAAATGGACCGTTTAATTCAACAATGCAAAGGTCACTGGGTGTCCTTGATAAGAGCAACTTTGATGGGTGATGATCATGACAGAACTGCTGAGTGAGTTCAAAGAAAAATGAGAGGAGAAGTAGCTACAGAGAGCAGAGAAACGAGGCTATACCTGGAGGGGGATGTAGGTTCAAGAGATGATTGTTCAAAGATGGACAATATTACATGTTTCTATACTGATAGGAATGACCTAGAGAGAAAGAAAAAATGCTAATGCTGAACGGGGGGGGGGTATTTTCAATAGTAAAGCCCTTAAATAAGGGAAAGGGATGGGATTCCTTAAAGAAGTAGAGAGTGTTCATCTTTGATAGGAATAAATATAGTTCATTTTAAAAGGAAGACAGAAGCATAGATAACGATTGAGGGAGGTGGGTAGATCGGGTGCCAGAGGCATGCATCTTTTTAAAAATAGCTTTAAAAATCGTTATTTTAAAAATATCTTTATTGAGACGAATGCACATACCATAAAATTAATCCACTTAAAGCATACAATTCAGTGAGTTTTTTTTTGTATATTCACAGAATTGTGCAACCATCACCACAATATAAGTTAACATTTTCATCACCCTGAAAAAAAAGCCCATATATATTATCAATCATCCCCATATATCCCCTCTCTAGCCCCTGGCATCACTAATCTACTTTCTGTCTCTATGTATTTGTATATTTTGGACATTTCATATACATGAAATCATATAATATGTGGCCCTCTGTGTTTGGCCTCATTCACTTTCCATAATGTTCTCAAGGTTCATTCATGTTGGAGCATGTATTTAGTATTTCATTCCTTTTTATTTCTGAACAATATTCTATTGCACAAATATAAAACATTTTGTTTATCTGTTCAACATTTGTTAGATATCTGGCTTGTTTCTACTTCTTGGTTATTATAAGTAATACTGCTATGAACATAAAATGTACAAGTTTTTGTGTGAACATATGCTTTAAATACTCTGGGGTATATACCTAAAAGTGGAATTCCTGAGTCTTATGGTAAGTTTGTGTTCAATTTTTTTGAGGAATTTTTAAACCTGTTTTACAAAATGGCTGCACAATTTTACAATCCCACCAGCAATTTAATCACATCTTCCTCAATTCTTGTTCTTATAATAGCCATCCTGATAGTGAGTGGTATCTCATTGTGAGAAGTTCTCATGATGGATCATATTTTCTCAGTGAAATTAGGAAGCAGTGTGATCTGCTGAGAAGAGGGGAGAGGAGTTATTTGAGGGGTGAGAACAGATGAGAAGGCATGAAATAGAATTATCTAACAGTGAAAGAAAACATTTATTAGGGATAAGCAGTAGTATCAGAGGCAATGTTAAGGGCTCAATTGACCATGTATCTTAAAAAAGACTAATAGATATACAATGGAATATTCCTCAGCCATTAGAAACAACAAATACCCACCATTTGCTTCGACATGGATGGAACTGGAGGGTATTAATGCTGAGTGAAATAAGTCAATCTGAGAAGGACAAACATTATATGGTCTCATTCATTTGGGGAATATAAAAAATAGTGAAAGGGAATAAAGGGGAAAGGAGAAAAAATAAGTGGGAAATATCAGAAAGGGAGACAGAACACAAAAGATTCCTAACTCTGGGAAACAAACTAGGGGTGGTGGAAGGGGAGGTGGGCGGGGGGTGGAGGTGACTGGGTGGCGGGCACTGAGGTGGGCACTTGACGACGGGATGAGCACTGGGTGTTATTCTGTATGTTGACAAATTGAACACCAATAAAAAATAAATTTATTTAAAAAAGACTAGTAGATATTTTTTTCTATCTTTTTTTCTTTCCTAGTCCACACTGCTTGCACACAGTCATGCTAATAATTACTGTCAAGATAAAGTTTTCACAAGTTCCTAACAAAGAAAATTAAGAACAATACTGATAGTTTCTTATAAGACTTTGTTCAACCTCAGTGGCTGTATTATTCTGAGGTTATATCATTTCTACACTATAGTGTTAAAAATCCTTTTATAAAATGATGGTGATAGGAGATAATAGAGTTTTTAAATTGCTGTTGATTGCCTAATGTCTTGTTTTGGCTTGGGCATTACTTGGCACATGAAAAGTTGGGAATTTTATGCTGTCCTCTCTATTTTTAAAAATTATTTGAGAAGTCCAAAATCGTAAATCACAAAAACATCTAGTATTACTGGCTAAGTTAAAAGAAGAACAGAATAACAACTGGATAGAGATACAGTAAAATTTTAACAGTGGTTATCTGAATGATGGGTTTATGGATGATTTTTACTTTCTTCTCTGTACTTTAATATCATAATGTTTCTATAAATACCATGTTTTACGAACAACTGAGTTTTTTTTATGAATCAAGAGAAGTTCAAAAATTTTAAAGGTGCTATGCATTATGAAAAATATAATGAATATTTTAACTCAAAGTTTGCTTTAAAATGCCATCTCCTTTCCTAAAATGTAATACATAATATCATCTGATTTTTCTCTCTCAGTCCTACTATAGTTCAAAATTGAGTCTGCTTTTTCTATACGGCACTTAATTCTCTAGTGTCTTGAGGTTCACGTAGGGTTAATTGTTGTCCTGTTGCTAGAAAAGTACATGCTGACTAGAGAATACACTACTGATGGGTGACCTTCAAAAGGTTTTCTGCGAAAAAACAATCGCCCCAGTGGATATAAGCACTGTTGAAAACATTTTAACAAAGACATGTTGCTGCCAAAACCAAAGAAAGGTTATCAGCAGCTAGCAAATGGTATTCTGAAAGAGCTGTCATAATTAAAATAATCTTTCAAGACTGAAGTCTGGAGTAAAATAAGGTTGAACTGCGGGAAAGAAAAATTCAAGAATTAGACATGCCAACTCAAACAATAAGACACATTGGCTACTTTATTCATTTAGCCTTGATCTTGTAGGACACAGAGCCATATCCTCATCCTTAGTCACTGATGTGACCAGTTAAAAAAGTCCTATTGGATAACCCGTAGGGAGGCATGGGATTATTTAATTTACTGTGGCTAATAAAAACACAATCTAAGAGTTTGAGAGACAAGGGTCAGTGAAATACTTTTCAAATGAAAAGCTACTCTAGTCATTGGTTTGCTAATCACAGGGTGGAAAATATCTACAGAGGTGACAGTTACCATCCTCAATAAAAGGAATGAGATGTGACCTGAGAAAAAGTTGGAGTCAGTAAACTTAATCTTCAATCTCAATTAAAATGATCCTTTAAAGTAATCAGCCAGCTCAATATTCTTGGACAATTAATGTTTAAAAATTACGTGCTAACTTCTAAATCACCATCCTCCATAGCGTAAGCATATTCTTCTACACTCTTTCCCTCAGTCCTCATGCTCAACTGGTTGCCAGGTTCTGATGATTAAATCTGCACGATGTGGCTCACGAATCCATCCCTTCCGTTTTATTACATCTTCTTCAGTTCAAAGGCTTATCATACTTCTCTAAGAATTTATCAAACAAATGATTCTCTTATTTCTTCTCTCTCTCTCCAGAACAATCTATCCTACATATTACTGGTCCTTCTTCCACAGGAGTGGCTTTACTCCCATGGAAAGCTAAATCTTCTTCATCTGCTCTTGAAACCATTTCCTCTCAATTTTCCAGTGAGTCTGTTTCTGTAAGTTACTACATCTTCATGCTGAACATCTTCTCTACTGGATTATTGATATCAGCCTGTTAACATGCTCAAGTAACCACTGCTGAAACAAAAGCTCTCCCTTGACCTAACAACCATTTCCAGATACTATCCCATTTCTTTATGTCCATAGCAGTATTTTTTCTAAGGAGTCTTCTGAACTTTCTAACACAACTTTCTCACTTCCTATTCACTCTCTCACAACTGCAACTATTTTTCCATTATAGTCACTCTGCTACAGTTTTCTGTAAGTCTTACAAACAACCTCCATTTTATTGGAGTAGACAATATAAGCAAGTCACCATGGCTCATGCTCACTTTATTTTCCTCTTATTACCCCTAGTTTCCCCTTGTCCATTCCTAGTTTCTTGTACCCCACTTAGGGAAATTTGGAATTCTTTCTGGTTCAATCCTGATCCTCTTTTTTTTTCTACACACTGATCACTGATCTCATCCATTGCCATGTCTTTAAATACTACCTACACAAAAATAATTTTCAAATTTATTTCTTTTTTAAATATAAAATAAAGTAGGCTAATATTTATTGTACATAATTTAAGGTAAATTACTATAGGAGAAAAAATGTATAATATTTTATAATTGTCCACAAGAAGCTCACAGTTTTATAGGGACAATTAAGGTGTGACCCCATAAATTTTAAATACTAATTTGAGATTCACAAGACAAAGCAATTGATTAATTACATTTTTTTTTTCCTGAAATGCTCCTCAGAGCTTGAGACTTATCCAAAAGTTTACTTGACATCTCTTTTTGGATATCTCACAGTTATCTCAAACCCAATATTCACAAAATTGAAGTCTTGATTTTAATCTCAAAATCTTCACCCAAGGGTGCCTGGGTGGCCCAGTCCATTGAGCAGACAACTCTTGATTTTGGTTCAGTGTCATGATCTCAGGGTAGTGAAATCAAGCCCGGCTTCAGGCTCTGAGCTCAGCAGAGTCTGCAGGAGATTCTTTCCTCTCTCTCTCCCTTTCCAGAGTCCAGCTCATGCTCTCTCTCTCCCATCTCAAATAAATAAATAAATAAGTTCTTAAAAAAAAAAAACCTTCACCCGGTCTTTGTTTTCTTAGTAGATGATGCAACCATCCAGTTATTCAAGCCAGAAAATATGAGTCATTCTCAATTATTTCCATTTTCTTTACCTATTATATCCAACAAAATCTATTATCCAGTTATACTGTTTTGTGTAGCTCTTGCTCTATACCAAGCCCATCAATGTTTCTTATCTAGAACACTGAAGTAGTCCCTGTATATATCTTTGGCCCTGACCTCTCTTCTGAGAATAAGTACTGAATACTAAAGTAAACTTGGGCTGCTCATTGCCATTTTAGGGTGGAATCATAGGCTTTAAACAATAACATATCTCAGTACCTGCAAAAGTTGATCACCTTACACAAATTAGATTTATAGACCTTTGAAGGACATAGCAAAAGTGTTTAGAAAATTATACTCTACTAGGTTCATATTTATGAGCAATTTATAACCTTGTCTGGCAAGAGAAAACAGTGAATAACCATGATCCTCAGTAAACAAATAATATTCTTAGTGCTTTAAAAACTGCTTACTTGAAAAAAACTGCTTACTTATGAACCAATACTTGTGTGAAAACTGAGACTAAGTCTACACCATGATGTGTATGCTCATTGTAAGGTAATTAATATTCAAATTGACTGAACATTTATTTAGACCTTGTATATTGGATCACAGAATGTTCATATTTTAATTTGTAATTTTTATTTTTTATTTTTTTTAATTTTTAAATTTTTTTAATTTTAATTTTATTTTTTTTTAGATTTTATTTATTTATTCATAGAGTCAGAGAGAGAGAGAGAGGCAGAGACACAGGCAGAGGGAGAAGCAGGCATCATACAGAAAGCCTGATGTGGGACTCGATCCAGGGTCTCCAGGATCACACCCTGGGCTGCAGGCTGTGCTAAACCGCTGCACCACCGGGGCTGCCCAATTTGTAATTTTTAAATTAAACTTTGATTTCAAGATATTTGTAGATTCACATACAGTTGTAAGAAATAATACAGAGGGATGTGTGCCCTCTATCCAGTTTCCTCCATAAGTAACATCTTCCAAAACCATAGTACAATGTCAAAGCCAGGATATTGACATTAATACAGTCAAGATATAGAATATTTCCATCACCACAAAGATCTCTAATTCTGTTCTTTTATAATCAAACCCACTTCCCTCTGGCCCTTATTCCCTCCTTAACCCCCAGTAATAATTAATCTGGTCTCCATTTCTATAATTTTGACATTTCAAGAATGCTACATAAATTAAATTATGTAGTAAGTAATTTTTGTCATTGGCCTCATTTCATTCAGTATTATTTTCTGGAGATTCTTCAAGGTTGTTGCATATAATGCTAGCTCACTCTTTTTTTTTTATTATTGCTGAATAGCATTCTAAATTATGGATTCACCAGAGTTTGTTTAATCATTTACCCATCAAAGGACATTTTGGTTGCTTCCAGTTTCTGGCTATTATTAAGAAAATTTCAAGAACATTCATGAATAGGGTTGTTTGTGTGTGTGTGTGTGTGTGTGTGTGTGTGTGTAAACAGTTTTCATTTTTCAAGAATAAATGCCTAAGGGTACAGCTGCTTGGTCATATAGCAGTAGCATGTTTAGTTTTTGTTTTGTTTTAAGAAACCGCCAAAATGTTTTCCAAGTAGTTATATCATCTTATTTTCCCACCAGTAATGTATGAATGGCCAGTTTTTTGACATCCTCTCAAATTTGGTGTTGTGGTTATTTTTTTATTTTAGCCAATCTGATAGATGTGTGATGAAAGCTCATGTGATTTTGTCTTTTCTTAATGGTTAATGATGTTGAACATCTTTTCATGTGCTTATTTGCCATCAGCATTTTTTTCTGTAATTTTGTATTTTCAATCCTCCTATGAACAAACTGAGCTTTGGCATATGTCTAGACCATAAATTTTGATTATGACTTTGGAAGAACTCATAAGGTGTCTGAAAGGCAGTGGCTCGTTTTTATTTACCTCTTTAGCTACAGAACTGTAATGACATTTTCTTAAATCCTTCAGCAGATACTACTTCAGTCAATTAATCCTAAAAAAATCTTTATATAGGAAAAGCCAGCCCCACATATTATATGTGTAGAAAGTACTTCAAACATTCTCTGCAAATTTTTTTCTGCCTTGAAAATAACCTAATTGATTGTCATGGGGCTAAATTGATAGCAGATTTTAAACCTGTCCAATGGAAGTGATTTCCAATAGCATGAAACCAATGATAGTTCAAAATAGACACAGAAAATAGGTAGGAACTCTTATTTATGAATATATTACCTCAATGAGAGCTCATAGAAAGTTTACTAGCAAATGCAAGATATCTGAAGAACGGATCTTTTGTTGGTGGGCTATTAATACTTTTGTCCTCTTAGGGGGTGGTGAGTGAGGAGTATACCTTTAGTAAATGCAGATTCATCAAGTCCCATACTCATTACACACCTGCTGCTAGATCTACTAAAATAGGAACAGAGGAGAGGAGAGAAGTAAAAGGCTTCCTGCTACTTTCTCCAAAAGTCAAAAGGAGCCTTATGGGTCTTCTCTTTTTCAATCTGCTCCCCAACTTATGTTTTCTAAATCTCATTCCAAATTGTCTATATAAGAATTTTCCCTTCAGAACACTATAGCACTACAGAATGACCCAGATAAAGTGAATGAATTCAGCAGTAGTAAGGATTATAATCCATTGTTTATAATCAAGTTTCTTTTTCAACAAAGTGTGAATATTAGCACCAGAATTAAGTAAAAAAAAAAAAATTACCAAGCCTTGAATACCGTATTCTGTGTAGTTAAAGAATTTTACTAGGATTTAGTGTCTACAGACCTGACTGAACACTAGATGCTAGGAGAACAGTTTAGGGTTAGACTTTTTGCTTTCAGGTACATATAACAGTAATCTTAGCTACCATTCAATGAATTATATACTCTGTGCCAGAATTATGCTAAGGAGTTTTCAGATCACTCATTTAAATCTCAATCCTCAATCGTATCAGATAGGTATTTTTACTGCAGTTTTACATATGAAAAAAACAGTGCTCTCAGAGATAAGTCATTTGTCCAGAGTGACACAGTTAGCAAGTGATAGAACTGAGCTTCTCTGTCTCCAAGTCCATACTTTGTAAAACTGCTTTGATTTATGATGAGTAGTCATCACGATAAATTCTCCGGGTCCAGGGAATGGGGGTGTGAATAAGGTGGAGATTGAAACATAAAAACAACTTTGAAGTCACTGAGTAGTCAATTCCTGGTTGCTCACTCAGTAGCTATCCCTCAGAAAATTCAAAACTAAATAACATATCTCCCGGACAACCATCCGTGTGTTATTTCCTCCTGGATTTGCTGATACATGCCCTGGAGAAAAAGCATTGTTTTTTTTCTAAGACTAGATAAATACAAATATATGCACGATGGTTAATCCACCATCAACACACACACACACACACACACACACACACACATTTGAACAAACAATGCAAACATACCTCATTTTTTTTTCCATAGAAGTTGTCTCTCTACCCCATCTCCCACGTATACACTGATCATCTATTTTTGAAACAGGATGTGTGCGTGGTGTTGGATAAATGATTGTTCAGGGGACACAGCATCTTCCTGGAGAGCTATCATCTGAAAACATCAGCAAGGGACTCTGCAGGTCTGTGTAAGAATGAGAAAATGAAAAAAAAATGAGAAAATGGGTATAGAAAATGGACTTTGTCTACTTTTTAAAGACACAGTAATAGTAATACTAGTAAATCTTATTGAAGGCCTACTATGTATCACGCACTGATCTAATATCTAAATATGGATTAAGCCATTTATTTCTCATAACAACTCCATGCAATGGGTTCTAGTACTATTGCCATTTTTATAAATGAGGAAACTGGGATGTAGAAACATAAAGACACATACTCAAGCTCACACAGCTCATGGTTAGTAACTGGCTCAGCAGAAATATGAACCCAAGTAGCCTGGCTCCACAGCTCTTCTCTCCTTACCCACTCAGCTCTACTATGTGTTTTTATGTTTGTGTGTGTCTTCTTCATTTATAAATAAAAGATGAGCCAAAGTGTGGGCTAGCCGAGTGCAAAGGAACATATCACTGGGATATCACCTGTCCTCTTGCCCTGATCTGCTGTTACTCAAACACTTCAATGTATGCCAGCACACATTTACACTGCACTGCCTGTTGTGGCCCTCCTATGCAGACTGTTGAGAAAACACATCCCCGTTGCCTTTGAAAGCTCTGTGAAAAAACAGCCAATTCTTTTTAAAAAACATAGCAGGAACAGTCAATAACAGCCCCATGATGATAAAATGGCTAAATATTGCCAGAATTTATGAGAAAAAATGCTTAAAAATTCAATTGAAGTTAAAAAACACTGGTCTTATGATACGTTTAGAGATCCACAGGCTATCAGGTATTGATATTATTGGTTGCTCATGTAAAGAACAAAATCATATTTATTTATAAAACAAAGAGGCTAAAGAGGAAATACATAAAAAATTACACACATTAAAATATTAGAGTATATTTAAAGGAAAAAGAAATGGGCTTTAAATAACCTGCTTTTGTTCTAGTGTTTCAACAGATAAAATATAGGTTTTTGACCTGAAAATTGGTATATGTGGTCTAACAAGTCCAAAATAGCAAGAAAATATCTACTTGAATTTAACCTCTTGCAAAGTTTAAGCAATATAAAAAAATTTAAGCAGTGTAGTCTGCTTCTTCTTATGAAGAAGAATTGGCTGTTTTTTCACAGAGCTTTCAAAGGCAACGGGGATGTAGTCATGGTGACTTTGTGGCTGAGAAACTTATGAAGCAGAGTTTGAGGGGTATGACAATTCATCTAGATTTATGGTTTTGCTATAATAAGGCTTGTGAAAGTACCCTCCACTATAATGACAATGAAGATGATGATAAACCCATCACAGAAGGAAGATGGAATGTAAGATTTAGATGGGTTAATAGGTTCTAAGAATTTAATGTCCTAACTGCCTATATTACCACAAGTGTGCTAATATCCTTATTTTTCACATAAGGGAATCGAGGCTCTAAATATGTGTAAGATCCTGCTGTAACCAAGGAGAAGCTTCAGGTTTTTGGCAAAAAGGAACTTAATCTGTCCCAGATTACAACCAGGTACCACTGGTAGTTATGTGCAAAGATTGACATCAGGGCCATCCATCATAATCCTATATTGGATTAGATCATTTTCTCAAATGCTTTCTAAGTTCCTGTATTCTTAGTTCCTATCAAAACTGTAATTAATCACACAATATATTTTTTAAAGATTTCATTCATTCATTCATTCATTCATTCATGAGAGAACACACAGAGAGACAGAGGCAGAAACACAGGCAGAGGGAGAAGCAGGCTCCCTTCAGGGAGCCTGATGTGGGTTTCAGTCCCAGGATCCTGGGATCACAACATGAGTCAAAGGCAGACGCTTAACCACTGAGCCACCCAGGCATCCCTAATCACATAATATTTTAATAACTTCCCCCACTAGATTAGCCTATCATCTCTATACAGGTGGAACTTTTTCTGCCCCACTTATTTCTGCAGCTCTAGTACTCAGTACAGTTCTCAGCACATAGTTAAACCTCAATAAATATTTGCTGAATAAATGAATGGGAGCAGAGATGGGGTCCCAACTGGAAGTCAAAGGAGAAGGAATTATGTAGACATTGTCCAGTCATTTTTGCTTTAAAAAATAGAATTTGTCAGGTCCCCACCAACTGCCTCCATCATAATCACCACTCATCCAAGTGGCTGCAACTCCTGGGTTCCTATCTCATTAAATGACACCACTATCAAATCAGTCACAATAGTCGAACTGTGGAAGGAGTCTCAGTATCCATCGAAAGATGAATGGATAAAGAAGCTGTGGTCTATGTATACAATGGAATATTCCTCAGCCATTAGAAACGACAAATACTCACCATTTGCTTCAACGTGGATGGAACTGGAGGGTATTATGCTGAGTGAAATAAGTCAATCGGAGAAGGATAAACATTATATGTTTTCATTCATTTAGGGAATATAAATAATAGTGAAAGGGAATAGAGGGGAAGGGAGAAGAAATGGGTAGGAAATATCAGAAAGGGAGACAGAACATGGAAGACTCCTAACTCTGGGAAACGAACTAGGGGTAGTGGAAGCGGAGGAGGGCGGGGGGTGGGGGTGACTGGGGTGGCGGGCACTGAGGGGGGCACTTGATGGGATGAGCACTGGGTGTTATTCTATATGTTGGCAAATTGAACACCAATAAAAAATAAATTTATTAAAAAAATAAAATAAAATAAAAATTTTAATACATTAAAAAAACCAGTCACTTGGATTGGTAACCTTGAAAACCTACTTGACTTTTCCTTTAAATCTCTTCTTTAATTTCTTGGTTAACCCATTCATTCTGTAGTAGGATGTGCTTTAACCTCCATGCATTTGAGGTCTTTCCAAATTTTTTCTTGTGGTTAACTACAAGTTTCATAGTGTTGTGGTCTGAAAATATGCATAGTATGATCTCAGTCTTTTTGTACATGTTGAGGGCTGATTTGTGACCCAGTATGTGATCTATTCTGGAGAATGTTCCATGTGCATTAGAAAAGAATGTGTATTCTGCTGCTTTAGGATGAAATGTTATGAATATATATGCCAAGCCCATCTGGTCCAGTGTGTCATTCAAAGCCCTTATTTCCTTGTTGATATTCTGCTTAGATAATATGTCCATTGCTAGAAGTGTGGTGTTCAAATTCCCTACTATTATTGTATTATTATCAGTGAGTTGGATAATAACATTTATTATTAATTGATTTATATATTTGGGTGCTCCCTGGTTGGGGGCATAAATATTTACAATTGCTATATCTTCTTGTTGGCTAGACCCCTTTATTATGATGTAGTGTCCTTCTTCATCTCTTCTTACAGGCTTTGTTTTAAAATCTAGTTTGTCTGATATAAGTATGGCTACTCCAGCTTTCTTTTGACATCCATTAGCATGATAGATGGTTCTCCATCCCCTCACTTTCAATTTGCATGTGTCTTTAGGTCTAAAATGAGTTTATTGTAGGAAGCATATAGATGGATCTTGTTTTCTTATTAATTTTGATCCCCTATGTCTTTTGATTGGAGCACTCAGTCCATTTATATTCAGAGTGATTATTGAAATATATGAATTTAGTGCCTATTGTGTTAGCTGTGGAGTTGGTATTTCTGGTGAGGTTCTCTGGTCCTTTTTAGTCTTTGTTGCTTTTAGCCTTTTTTTTTTTTCTTTCCTCAGAGCCCCAGTTAGAATTTCTTGCAGGGCTGATTTAGTGGTCACAAATTCCTTTACTTTTTGTTTGTCTGGAGGAACTCTTTATCTCTCCTATTCTGAACAGGTATGCTGGATAAAGAAATTCTTGGCTGCATATTTTTCCCATTCAGCATGTCAAATACTTCCTGCCACTTTCTTCTGGCCTGCCAACTTTCTGAGGATAAATCTGCTGCAAATCTGATCTGTCTTCCCTTGCAAGTTAAGGGTTTTTTCCCCTTGCTGCTTTCAGGATTCTTTCCTTGTCTGTGTATTTTATGAAATTAACTATGATATGCCCTGGTGATGGTCACCTTTTGTTGAATTTAATGGGAGTTCTTTGTTCTTTCTTGGATTTTGATGTCTGTGTCCTTCCCCAGATTAGGAAAGTTTTCTTCTATAATTCGTTTACATAAACCTACTGCCCCTCTTTTTACTCTCTTATCTTCTGGGACTCCTGTGATATGACTGTCATTATATTTTGATAAGTCACTGAGCTCCCTAAGACTATGTTTATGATCCACTACCCTTCTTTCCCTCTTCTTTTCATCTTCATTATTTTCCATAATTTTATCTTCTCTATCACTGATTTGCTCTTTCTTTTGTCCATTGTTATGGACATTGTTATTGTTATTGTTACAATAACATTGCATTGATATTGTTATGGCCTCCATTTGGGTTTGCATCTCAGCTATAACATTTTTAATTTCAGACTGACTAGACTTTAGTTCTTTTATATCTGCAGTAAAGGATTCTCTAGTGTCTTCTGTGTTTTTTTTCAAGACCTGTTAGTATCCTTGTATTCATCGTTTTATTTTTTCTATTTATGTATATTTATTTATTTTTGTTTTATTAAGTATTTAATTTTATTTCTTTTAATTTTTATTTTTTAAAAATTTTTGCATATTTTTTATTGGGGTTCGATTTGCCAACATATAGTATAACACCCAGTGCTCATCCTGTCAAGTGCCCCCTCAGTGCCCATCACCCAGTCACTCCATTGCCCCACCCACCTCCCCTTCCACTACCCCTTGTTTGTTTCCCAGAGTTAAGAGTCTCTCATGTTTTGTCACCTGCTCTGATTTTTCGCACTTATTTTCTCTCCTTTCTCCTTTAATCCCTTTCACTATATTTTATATTCCCCATATGAGTGAAACCATATAATGATTGTCCTTCTCCAATTGATTTACTTCACTCAGCATAATACCCTCCAGTACCATCCACATCGAGGCAAATGGTGGGTATTCATAGTTTCTAATGACTGAGCAATATTCCATTGTATATCTAGACCACATCTTTACCCATTCATCTTTCCATGGACACAGAGGCTCCTTCCACAGTTTGCCTATTGTGGACATTGCTATAAATATTGGGGTGCAGGCATCCTGGTGTTTCACTGCATATATAACTTTGGGGTAAATCCCCATCAGTGCAATTGCTGGGTCATAGGGTAGCTTTATTTTTAACTCTGAGGAACTTCCACAGTTTTCCAGAGTGGCTGCACCAGTTCACATTCCCACCAAGAGTGCAAGAGAGTTCCTCTTTTTCCACATCCTTTCCAAAATTTGTTGTTTCCTGTCTTGTTAATTTTCCCCATTCTCACTGGTGTGAGGTGGTATCTTATTGTGGTTTTGATTTGTATTTCCCTGATGGCAAGTGATGTAGAGCATTTTCTCATGTGCTTGTTGGCCATGTCTATGTCTTCTTCTGTGAGATTTCTGTTCTTTTGCCCATTTCATGATTGGATTGTTTGTTTGTTTGCTGTGGAGTTTAATAAGTTCTTTATAGATCTTGGATACTAGCTCTTTACCTGATAGGTCATTTGCAAATATCTTCTCCCATTCTGTAGGTTGTCTTTTAGGGATGTTGATTGTTTCTTTTGCTATGCAGAAGTTTTTTTTATCTTGATGAAGCCCCAATAATTCATTTTTGCTTTTGTTTCCGTTGCCTTCATAGATGTATCTTGCAAGAAGTTGCTGTGGCCAAGTCCAAAAAGGGTGCTGCCTGTGTTCTCCTCTAGGATTCTTGTCTCACATTTAGATCTTTCGTCCATTTTGAGTTTCTCTTTGTGTATGGTGTAAGAGAGTGGTCTAGTTTCATTCTTCTGCATGTGGCTGTCCAATTTTCCCAGCACCATTTATTGAAAAGACTGTCCTTTTCCCAGTGGATAGTGTTTCCTGCTTTGTCGAATATTAGCTGACCATAGAGTTAAGGGCCCATTTCTGGGTTCTCTATTCTGCTCCATTGATCTATGTGTCTGTTTTTGTGCCAGTACCACACTGTCTTGATGATCACAACTTCGTGGTACAACTTGAAATCCAGCATTGTGAAGCCTCCGGCTCTGGTTTTCTTTTTCGTATTCATTGTTTTAAATTCTAGTTCAGACTTCTTATATCTGTATTGATTAAATCCCTGTTGTGAGTTATTTATTTATTTATTTATTTATTTATTTATTTATTTATTCATTATAGACATAGAGAGAGGCAGAGACACAGGAGGAGAGAGTAGCAGGCTCCATGCAGGGAGCCTGACATGGGATTCGATCCCGGGACTCCAGGATCACGCCCTGGGCCGAAGGCAGGCACTAAACTGCTGAGCCACCCAGGGATCCCCTTGTTATGAGTTCTCTTTCCTGTTTTTTCTTTTGAGGTGATTTTCTCCATCTTGTTACTTTGTTCAGGAAAGAAAAGAACACACACACACACACACACACACACCAAAACAAGAAACATAGAAAAACAAAAAACAAAGAAACAAAAACACCTAGATCTTGGATGTGTTTTGGTTTGCTTGTTTTTAGATCTGCTTGAATTTAGATCTCACAATAAGAAAAAGGAAATAAAATAAGAAAAAATTAAAATAAACAAAAATTTTAAAATATATAAATATATATAAATTAAAAGAAAAACAAATGAAAAAATAATAAAGAATAAAGGTAAAAAAAGGAAGCTAGATCATGTTTCCCCTAGAGCAAAAGCTTTATAGCACTATATGATAAGTAAACATGGTGTGAGCAAGTTGTTTGTGCTGGTATCTGGGGGAGAGAGCCTTCTCCTCTCAGGTTGACTTGTTTCAGTGGAATTGAGCCTCTAAGAAGCAGGGGGACAGGGCTTGATGTAAGCAGCCCCAGCCTCCACTAGGTGGGACTGTTTTGCTCTCTGAAGGCTCTCAACGCTGATGGGTGGGATGAGTATGGTCCTGCTGTCTCTACCCCAGAGGTTGAAAGTTGACACCCCCACTCTTCAGTGAACCCTCACGAGCATTCAGTACCCTTCTTGTGTCCTCAGGTTCCATCTGACCCGTGTGTTCACCCTACTTGTGTCGGAGCTTTTTTTTTTTTATCTTAAGCATGCCACTGAATTTCAAAACTTCAAATTTTAGGGACTCCTGAAGCATGGACCTGTGCTGTTTCTCCAGGAGAGGGTCTCACCTCGCTTTTGTTATTTGCTGGCCAGTCCCAGGAAAGTGGTCACACGACCACATAACAGTTTGAAGTTTATGGCAAAGCAGAGCAGAAAGCAGGCACGAAGACCCTCTGCTCTCAGCTGGCTTCCCTGCATCTATACCTGGGAACAGTGCAGCATGTTGGTGCCACCTCGTTTTCTTGCCCACCCAGGATAGCCTCAGACCACAGTGTCACACCTAGGATTCCACCCCACTTCACCCCCTGAGCACCTTTAAGCCAGGCACGTTCTCCATGGTAGCAGAGTTCTAAAAGTTCCAATTTTGCACTCCACCATTTATAATACTTTCTGGTAGCCTTCATGAGTTGGATCCCTCCCTGCTACCTTACCCACAGCTATATTTCCCCCAAGTCAACTCTCTGTACCTCTTACTTTCTAAAAGGTGGTCACTTTTCTACTTGTAGACTTGCAGGTTTTGTTCTCTAGGATCTCCCATTGATTTCTTGAGTGTTCAGAATGATTTGATAGCTATCTAGCTGAGTTGGAAGGATGAGACAAGCTTATGGTTCCCCTACTCCTCTGATATCTTAACTCCTCCCTCCTTTAAATTTCATAATGTATCATTTGCCAAGTCATGTCAGATCTACCCATCCTTCAATCTCAAACTCCAATACCATCTTGTCTATGAAGCTTTCTTTATATATGAATGCAGGAAAAAAATTTTTAGACTTCAATTCCTATGATCTATATATGGTACCTCTTCCACAACATGGATTATTTTGTACCTTATATTACAATTTTTATACGTGTGTGAAAGGGTATCTGTCTATGTATCCAATCTATCTATGTATCTATGCATCGATTTAACTAACCAAAAGCACCCTCTGCAGAAAAAAAATATCTTTGAAGTCAGGAAAAATATGTAATTTATCATTTAAACCCCCCACTGCAACTAACAGAATGATTAGCACATAATTAGTTGATAAATAAATATTTGTTGAATAATGTGACTTGTTAAATTACTCAACAAATATTAGTGCTATTCCCAGCATGAATTGTCTTTAACATCCAGATAGAAGGCTGTCAGTTAATTAATATTTTTCATTAAAGAGACACATTTTTTTCCCCACCAGCAGTATGGTCACATTAGAGACCCAGAAAAATGAGTGGATGCTTGAGTCAACTAGAGTAATGTTTATGTAACCCAGGCCTTAAGTTCCCAGTACACCCTTAGGTTGATATCCTCAGAAAAATACCACCAATGACTGTCTTCTCAGCACATATAGACACATTTAGATGAGACTGAGGGCCTATGAAGACATGGTACATTCTTGACATTCCCTAAAGATAGGAAGAACTTGCCAGATGCAAGAGTTGGCCTGTTTTAGTGTGTATGTGATCCATTACTATCATTTACAGAATTCTTCAATAATGAACCTTTTTATAGAAAAAAATCCAATTAGGTTGTGTAATGGTTGTTATTTTTTTATTTTTTTAAACCCTTTATTTTTTATTTTTTTAATAATAAATTTATTTTTTATTGGTGTTCTATTTACCAACATACAGAATAACACCCAGTGCTCATCCCGTCAAGTGCCCCCCTCAGTGCCCGTCACCCATTCACCCCCACCCTCCGCCCTCCTCCCCTTCCATCACCCCTAGTTAGTTTCCCAGAGTTAGGAGTCTTTATGTTCTGTCTCCCTTTCTGATATTTCCCACACATTTCTGTTATTTTGTTTAAATGTACATCATTTGTGATGAGCACTGGATGTTGTATTGGAAGTGTTGAATCACTATATTATACACCTGAAACTGATATTACACTGTATGTTAGCTAATAGGAATTTACATAAAACTTAAAAAAATAAATAATAACTAGAAATAAAGGTACATCACATTGAACACCATTAGAGATTGCTAGGGTACCAACTCCTTATTCTGAAATTTGGCAATTAGAAGTAAAGAACTAAATATGTATCCTGCCTTTCCTGTATGAACTTTATTAGAATAACTAAAATCATCCATATTGATGAAGATAAGCTATCACTTACAGAACAATTCTAACTACTAAATATAGAAGAAACAATAAAATTAGAAAATAGTCATTTTGTAAACCTAAGTGAGACAATTGATTCAGACAACAATGTTAAAACTGTTATACAGCAACTTCATGGGGAAATTAACAACTAAGAAATCAGGCTATCAATATAAATATATATGTGGGAGGCACTAAGAGGTAAACATTTATTTCTGGAAGTCCTTTTAGAATTATGTTAGCAATTTAATAAGCATACATTTATCCCCCATGCACCAAATAGTTCCCCAAGGCCAAATTAGAACAGTGAAATATGAGGTTAACATAATTTCTCTTTCAATGTGTCTTTGGGTTTATTGCTTGTGGATGTCTGTAAAAGAGACAAAAGTAGTTAGAAAGTCTGGGTCAGCAAGAGAAGAGTGAGAACATTGGAGGGTGGAGATAGTAAAAAATTAAATAACCAAGAAAGAAGAAAAGAGAATCATATATTGAAGAGTTAAGGAAGGTGGAGAGGACAGATTATTAAGATAGTTAAAGGCCAATCTCCAAGGTTCACTAACTCATTAATGTATTCATTCATCAAATACTAAATCACTTCCTATATTCAGGGCAATATATGTGCTCAGCAATGCCTCCTTCTTGTAAGAAAGATCAAACGCCTATGCAATTAGGATACAATGAAGAATATGAGAAACTCATGAGAAGCTTGGGATATTTCTCTGGGTATACAAAGAAGGGATAGATTGCAAAAGCTGCAGTGGATCAATCAAAGTTTTAGGAAAGATGTGGCATTGGAATTGAACCCTAAAGACAGTTGAGATTGGGACCTTGGAGATACTGAAAAAAATATGGGAGAGATTTCTAAGTAGAGGATACAGGAAAACCATTGGCATAGAAGTATACAGGGAACTGCGTACTTAGAAAAGAAGGTGACTAAAAACTTACACTGGAAGGTTAAACTGAAAAAGTGCATTGGGGAGAAATGTAGGAATTTTCAAATACAAAAGACTTTGACTCTTAATCAAGAGCCAAGAGCAATTAGTCACTGTTCCTGAAAGAGGACCTGGGTTGAGATGAAAGAAGATAAAGGATAAAACTATTTGCATTAGTTTTCTATTACTGCAAAATAAATTAACACAAACAGCAGCTTAATGTAACAAATTTATTATCTCACAGTTTCTCTGGATCAGGAATCTGAAGATGGAATAGTTGGGTCCTCTGCTCAGTCTCCCTAAGGCTGAAATCAAGGTGTGGACTATAGACCTTGAAATAATAGACTATACTCTATTTGAGGCTTGGAATTCTCTTCCAAATTCATTCATGTTTTGGCAGAATTTAGTGGTTGCATGATTGAAGTTTCCTTTTTTCTTGCTGACAGTCAATCAGGAGCCACTTAGAGCTCTTAGAATCCATGTTCATTCTTTGTCTCTACCTTCAAGCTTGCAATACAGTTTTCTTTCATGTTGAATCTACCTGTTCAATCTCTGACTTCCACCATCTCTGACATCTAGACTAAGATTTAAAGTATCACTTGATTAGCCTGAGGTCCACACTAATATTTTCTTAATATTAAGGTCAATTGACTAGGGGCTTTAATTACAACTCCAAAATCCCTTCATAACAACACCTAAGTTGGTATTTAATTCAATAAATGTAAGTGTATATATATCAAGGGCCAGGAATCTTGGGAGGCCACCTAAGCATTCTGCGTACCACAATACCCAGACCAAGCCATCTATTTTTGCTTATTTTTAACCTGTTAAATAGATCATTCCAGCTTATGTACACAAACACACACACACACACACACACACACACCTTAAAAGTATTCATTATAATTGCAAGTACTTCTGATATATAGATGTACCAATAGTAAAAAATGCATGGCATCATTCAGGTTACAGTTTCTATCAGATTTAAATTAGGTATAAACTATATTTTGAACATCTAGAATGAAGTTATTCATAATGCTAGCTAATTTCAGATTAATCAAGGTATGTTCAGCAACACCTTATTGGAAAAACTGAATGTATGACATGCTCAATGTGTAATAGAACTTGATATGTATTGGTTTCAGAATAAAATACTGTCCAATACAAAGACAGCCAAATTCTATGAGGTCATTCTTAGGCTTGCTAGGGTTGCAAAAAATGGGATATGCCTCAATAATAAGTATAAAGTAGTATCATAAATGGGCAATTGCATAAAGGGAGTAACCACATACATTGGCAAATTTGTTTCTTTTGAAGCAATAAACCACTTTCCATTCTGCATATTTATGGTGTCATTTGGATTCATAATTATGATCTTAATGATATTCAGTCATTTTTTATAAAATCTGTTGGTCTGTGATATTCATTTTTCTGAGGGAAAAACTAAATCAGAAAAAAATATAGAGAGATGTGAATCTAATCTCCATACACACATGAGTAGAGAATGAGTGGCAATTTGTATTTTTAGGTCATACTCTGTTGTTGCTTAGACAATTTCTTATCATTGCTCATTCCTGAATCATTAATGATTTGAGACACACATTTCAGTTGGAACACTTACTTTTATGTGTGGTACCTTCAGAACATCACTTGCCTCATGACCAGCAAAATAGACAATGCACATGAAACCAACAGTCTCAGGTAGTCCCTCTAATATGGTCCTCTGATCATTGGTGTCACTGTATTTCTAGCAAAGATTAATCACTGCAATCTCACCAATCAGATAACTTTACATCAGCCATGAGCATCAACAATCAGATAAATGGGACAATATTACACAGATTTTATATGTGAACACAGCTTGTATATTATTAGTTAAATTTCAATATCAATTTTTAAAAAAATCACTGGTACCTGGGCTAACATACATCCTTGTTTTGTGGATAAGTTGCCAACATTGTGATATTATTATTTAATACTTACAAAAATATTTTTCTAATTATACCTTAAACAGAGAAAAGAAATGGTCTTCACCCAGGATTCAAATGTTTTCTTTTAAGCATTGATATTGGAATATTGCCCTTAATGATGAACACATTGGGCTTTTTCAACTCTTAAAACAATAGACTTTGAAATAATAATAATGAGAGTATAGATGTTGTAGGAAAACCAAAACACAAGAAACAGAAATTAGAAAAAATAATGGAACAGGAAGTATGAAATAGAACTTTGGGTTTAGGTCACCTAGTTTATTATTCAAGAAAAGATACAACTATGGACAAGTCACTTAACTCAAGCCTCAAGTGAATTTCTATCCTGCCTAGTTGTTAGAATAGTGAGCTTGGAATGAAAAGTTTTGTGATAGCTATCCATAAGCATTTTAGGGCTTCACTTATGTATTGTATCATTGCTGAAACACATGGATCAAAGCTGGTTTTTAAAATTCAAAATGATGATTGGCTGATTCAAAGCTTAATCAAAATGAATATGATGTTCTAAGCCAAATTCCAATTGTGGAGTACTGGCAGATTGGAAATCAGAATGGAGGAGGTAGGGAGACACAGTCAAGGAAACACATTTGGCATAGTTGATCATCATTTCCTGGATAATAAATATAGCCATTATACGACCAAATACAAGACAACATTTTAAATCAGATTTTTGTTGATTTATAAATTTGTTTTGTTACATCAATAATCTTCACATTCTTATTCACATTTTTACTCATTAATTTATGAAAAAATGTCAAAATCCAAATTAGGATTTACAAATTTATTGTTGGTTTAGTAACTTTAGAATGCCAGTGACAGTTGGTAAGTAATAATATTGTAGTAGAAGTACCAACATTACAAAAGTACTCCACATATCTCCAAATTTTGGATCCCTCAGTGTTAAACTGAGATCTCAACATTTTGATGAAGGGAAAAGCCTTTAGAAGATGTGTAAGCTAGAATTTAGTTCTATAATAGATAAACTAGAGTTTACATGTTGTATTAGTATATTGAATTCAGATATGTCTGTTCCAATTCTGAAATTTCTAGACAAATTTTAGGAAAAAAATGGTTGTTGGTGCAAACTGCAGAGTCTGTTAGGTATTTAGTTCAAACTAGATTATTTTATCATACAAAAGCAAAGTTCATGTCTATTTATTATGACCTCCACCATTTGCACTGAAAAGTTGTGCAAAGCTATTTCACAAAGTGCAAAATAAATACACAATCCTAAATTTTATTATGATGATAGAGCACATTGAAACATTAGGCAAGAAGACAGAATGAAGATGAAATAAATATTATTTAACAAGTCCTGTGTAAAGAAGCAGTCTAGAAGTGTTTGTGAATTATGAGATTATATTTAAAATATTTTCATCATATATTAAAAGGAGGAACATTTCAAATGTATGTTTAATAACATCTATAAAAAGTAAAAGTAGAAAGGGAGACAGAACATAAGACTCCTAACTCTGGGAAATGAACTAGGGGTGGTGGAAGGGGAGGAGGCCGGGGGGTGGGGGTGAATGGGTGACGGGCACTGAGGGGGGGCACTTGACGGGATGAGCACTGGGTGTTATTCTGTATGTTGGCAAATTGAACACCAATAAAAAATAAATTTATTATTAAAAAAAAGGTAAAAGCAAATGACTCAAACTATTTTTTTCTCATTATCCTCATATCCTGTTTATTATTATTATCTCAATTTTTAAAATATTTTAAATGTGTATTGTCAATGAAATGCTGTCCAATAAGCTCTAAATCACTATTTTATTATTGCTACCTATGTGAAGAACTCCTGTCAACAGCCGTGGAAAATCCTACTGTACCATTGACAGGGTCTGAGAAAGGGATGAACACAATTTATTTCTAAATTTGGTAATTGTGCCAATAATTGATTATAAATGGTTTTAATACTCAGCCCCTATATCACTACTATGTTTCCTAGTTCATTTTTATAGTTTTCTTTTAAATTTGTAGAGTTCTGTATTATTCCCCGTGTGCTCCCCTGTGTTTTAGTCTGTCTCTCACCTTCTCTGTGACTGTAACGCCCTCCCCACCATAGTGGCTGTAGAGATTTGTTTCTCTCTCAAACCACAGGTCTGCACTTCCTACCTTCTTCAGTGTAGCCTCTTCTCTACCTTTAGCTTTGGAGTTTGTTCTGTCGGTCTTCAGGTCAATTTCCGGGGGTATTTAGGAAGATATGATAGTTATCTAGTTGTATTCATAGGAGGATACAAGTTAGGTTCCTCCTACTGTGCCACCATCTTCCAACCTTCATTTTTATGGCCTTCCAAACTGAAAAATCTAACAACTATGTTCTTCAGGGAATTTTGTATTTTACAAAGCAGTGAGCTCTTTATCATTGATAACATTTGAGTAGAATATATTATATATGTTTATTTTATAGAATTTACATAAATTATATGAATTATATATACATGTATATATATGTATAGGCATGTATATAAGTTGTGTATATATGTGTATATATGTACACACTCTAATCTATACCCAGATGTCCTAAAAACTTCCTGCCTATAAACATGGAAAGTAAAAGAGCAATTGTTTTACAACAGAATCTTACCCTCAGTGGCCATAAATGATTAATCCAGGGAGAGTAACTGACCTAAGATGAGCCCTTTATGTGATTTTTGGACTCAGAAACCAGAGAATCAAGTCAATGTCTCTTGGGCACATTTCTATAAAACTTAGGAACTGTAAAAAAAAAAAAAAAAACTTAGGAACTGTAAAAAGTCAAGTATGGTGCTCTGTGGAGAAAGAATGGAGCTAACATAGAGTGAAAATCAGACAAAGTTATTGAACCCTGGGGATATTTGAAACTATTTTGTCCTTAGACCCAGTTATAGTGCTGCTTTTGACTCCCATGAAATTCTCCACTATCTTTACAATAAATTGCCCTATTTTATTATGCCAGTTTTGGTTGGATGTCTTTACTTGCAACCAAATGGTTAAAAACTTGCAGGGATAATATAGAAAGCCATCTAACTTTAGAGGAAAAGCTGAAGTTGATGAGTCCTAAAATTAGATGAAATTCTAAAAATTCAATGACTATGACTATGAACCTGCTTATGATATCTTTTTGGCAGTAGAGTTCTTTACTGCTTATTTTTATTTATCATAAAATGATACTATTTGTCATAAATGAAAAGGATTAAGGAAAAAACTGTCCATAGTCAGTACAGGTTTAAAAGCAGACATGAGCCATGGTAAGCTAAGGGGTGTCAAAGAGGATAGGATGGAGGAGGTGCATACTAAAGCGACATGGACTTAACAGTGTGCAAGATTAGCAATCAAGATCAAAATTCAATTTGTGAAGGCAAATTACTCCGATTCTGAAAGAAAAAAGAAAACATGAATCAGGACTCCACATACCAGGCTAAATTGAGAACACTGGGTAAGATAAGATCTGAAGAATATTTGAAAGACCAGAAAAAGGACATATGCTGAGCAGAGGACCTCACAAAAGGCATGGTTAAGATTTATGGACAATGGCCCAAACATGCAAAGACTTGAAAAAAACAAATGAGAAAGAGATGATGAACCCCAAGTCTAGAGACTAATCTATAATAGGGAGATGGTTTCACAATAAAGAGTAAAAGGACTGAGGAGCACCATCAGTTTGGTAAGATTATTTGCCCAATCACTGGCTGCTTCTACTCTACAGACATCTAGCACATCTTCCTCTGGACTGAAATTTGAATGAAAATGCTCTCAGCCTCGTCTAGCCAATTAAGCTCCACTGACTGAAAGAGCAATCTTTTCAATCTTGTCCTTTTGGAGTATTTTCCTAACTTTTAAAATAAAAGAGAGCCTAGCTAGGCTTAACTACAGCCCTACTATATTAGATTTGCCCTTCTATATATTTTATTTTATATATTTCTTATATAAATATATATTTTATGTGTTATTTATATATTTTATATATCTCTCTATATTTTATTTCTTATTATTCATAATTTCTCCTTCAAATTTTATTTTTCTTGTAGTTTTTTTTAAAATGGAGATCCAACATGCACAGTGTTAAAAAGACAGTCCTTAAAACAATTAGGATCTGTTCTTCCAATTTAGTTTCTAGCTCTCTAGAAGCCCTTTAAGCCTCTGTAACTATTCTTCTACTTGAGAATAAAGAAAACCTAAGACCAAGTGGTTAAATAACAGGTAGAAGGTAGTCAGAATCACAACAAAAAATGCTGGTCACATTAAGCCAATAGAGTTACAGGCCAGTATTACTCTTCTTGCCTCTAAGGAGGATTAGAGTAGGATTCCTTTAGGTCTGTCTTTTTGTTTTAAAGATTAGTCAGTATCTCTCAGTTTTCCAGTCACTTTCTATTAAGTAGTAATGTAATTGTGGATTGGATGTTACACCCAAGGAAGAATTTCCCAATGAAATGCCAAGGATTGGGGAATAAGGTCAGAGGCTTAAATAGAAGAATTGGGTTTAACATTAGCATTTCCATTTTCCTATAATGACTTATAGAATGTCCCTACTATATATTATTGTCTGGCATACACTTGGATTAGAAGATTGCACAAAATAAAAAATGTGATCATTTCAAAAATGTGACCTTTCTCTTTTAAAAGATAAAATGGCAATATACTGAAATGTGTAGAAAGCACGCAGAAATAAATACCCAAAGTAAACCAAGTTGTTAATTTTGCCATTGTTTTTCAAAGTTTTCAGAGTGAAAGACATTTGAGAATTCATTTGCTCTGCAATCTCTCTCTTTAGGCATGAACACTTCTGACATATCACTGGAAAAAAAATCAATCACAGGAAACAGAGTGAGTTCTAAAAATTTTCTAATGTATGTACTTTAGTTTTCACAAATACTTAAATTTGAAGCAAGCCCTTTTGCTTACATTGGATATAATCAACTTTCGTTTAATTAATGTAATGGAATATATAATAAAACAATTTATTTTCATATCTAAAAACGCCAAAGGACCAAATATGTTGATCTTGTTTTATACGCAATTTATTGAGATGATATTTCTGTTCTTTATTATGGTTTATAAAAAGAAAATAACCCAAAGCGAGAATTTACAGTAATGATGACAATTCAAACAAAAACGAAAATACTACTATGAATAGGCAGTAACACCTCAGAGAGAAGAGCACTAGATATTTATCTTTAGCTGTATTACCATGTCGCTATTTTCATCTTAATGACAATTAATACTATTCCTTAGGGAGGTAGGAGATTTTTAGAATGGAGATTTAATGGAAGGAGACTGTAGGCAGGAAAGTAAGACAGTATGGCTTAAAGGTTAAAAATGTGATTCTGGTTAGGTTTATTCCTAGGCATCTTATGGTTTTGGGTGCCATTGTAAATGGGATTGACTCCTTAATTTCTCTTTCTTCAGTCTCATTGTTAGTGTATAGAAATGCCACTGATTTCTGGGCATTGATTTTGTATCCTGCCACACTGCCGAATTGCTGTATGAGCTCTAGCAATCTTGGGGTGGATTCTTTTGGGTTTTCTATGTACAGTGTCATGTCATCTGCAAAGAGGGAGAGTTTGAATTCTTCTTTGCCAATTTGAATGCCTTTATTTCTTTTAGTTGTCTGATTGTTGAGGCTAGGACTTCCAGTACTATGTTGAATAGCAGTGGTGAGAGTGCACATCCCTGTCATGTTCCTGATCTTAGGGGAAAGGCTCCCAGTGTTTCCCCATAGAGAATGATATTTGCTGTGGGCTTTTCGTAGATGGCTTTTAAGATGCTGAGGGATGTTTCCTCTATCCCTACACTCTAAAGAGTTTTGATCAGGAATGGATGCTATATTTTGTCAAATGCTTTCTCTGCATTTATTGAGAGGATCATACAGTTCTTGTTTTTTCTCTTGTTGATGTGATCTATCACATTGCTTTACGAGTGTTGAACCAACTTTGCTTCCCGGGGATAAATCCTACTTGGTCGTGGTGAATAATCTTCTTAATGTACTGTTGGATCCTATTGGCTAGTATTATCTTGGTGAGAGTTTTTGCATCCATGTTCATCAGGGATATTAGTCTATATTTCTCCTTTTTGGTGGGGTCTTTATCTGGTTTTGGGTAAAAAATCTATACCCTAAAAACTACAGAACACTTCTGAAAGAAACTGAGCAAGACATGAAGGGATGGAAAAACATTTCATGCTTATGGATTAGAAGAATAAATATTGTGAAAATGCCCGTGCTACCCAGGGCAATTTACACATTTAATGCAATCCCTATCAAAATACCATGGACTTTCTTTGCAGAGTTGGAACAAATAATCTTAGATTTGTATGGAATCAGAAAAGACCCTGAATAGCCAGGGGAATATGGAAAAAGAAAACCAGAGCCAGGGGCATCACAATGCCAGATTTCAAGCTGTATTACAAAGCCGTGATCATCAAAACAGTGTGGTACTGGCACAAAAACAAATACATAGATCAATGGAACAGAATAGAGAACCCAGAAATGGGCACTCAACTCTATGGCCAACTGACACTCAACAAAGCAGGAAAGACTATCCATTGGAAAAAGGACAGTCTCTTCAATAACTGGTGCTGGGAAAATTGGAAAGCCACGTGCAGAAGAATGAAACTAGACCACTCTCTTGCACCATACACAAAGATACACTCAAAATGGATGAAAGATCTAAATGTGAGACAATAATCCATCAAAACCCTAGAGGAGAACACAGGCAACACCCTTTTTATACTTGGCCACAGCAACTCTGGCAAGATACATCTATGAAGACAAGGGAAACAAAAGCAAAAATGAACTTAATCAAGATAAAAAGTTCTGGGGGCATCCTGGGTGGCTCAGCGGTCTAGCACTGCCTTCGGCCCAGGGCATGATACTGGGGACCTGGGATCAAGTCCCACATCAGGCTCTGCCTGGAGCCTGCTTCTCTCTCTGCCTCTGTCTGTGCCTCTCTTTCTCTCTGTGTGTGTTTCTCATGAATAAATAAATAAAAATATTTTTTAAAAAAGATAAAAATTTTCTGCACAGCAAAAGAAACAGTCAACAAAACTAGAAGACAACCTATGGAATGGGAGAAGATATTTGCAAACGACCTATCAGATAAAGAGCTAGTATCCAAGATCTATAAAGAACTTATTAAACTCAACAGCAAAGAAACAAACAATCCAATCATGAAATGGGCAAAAGACATGAAGAGAAATTTCGCCAAAGAAGACATGCACATGGCCAATAAGAACATGAAAAAATGCTCCACATCACTTGCCATCAGGGAAATACAAATCAAAACCACAATGAGATACCACCTCACCCCAGTGAGAATGGCAAAAATTGACAAGACGGGAAACAACAAATATTGGAGAGGATGTGGAGAAAAGGGAACCATCTTGCATTGTTGGTGGGAATGCAAACTGGTACAGCCACTCTGGACAACTGTGTGGAGGTTCCTCAAAGAGTTAAAATTGGAGCTACTCTATGGCTCAGCAATTGCACTACTGGGTATTTACCCCAAAGATACTGATGGAGTGAAATCCCGGGACATCAGCACCCCAAATTTTATAGCAGCAATGTCAACAATAGCCAAACTGTGGAAGGAGCCACGATGTCCTTTGACAGATGAATGGATAAAGAAGATGTGATATATATATATATATATATATATATATATATATATATATTACTCAGCCATCAGAAAAGACGAATACCCACCATTTGCTTTGACGTAGATGGAACTGGACAGTATAATGCTGAGTGAAGTAAGTCAATCAGAAAAGAACAATCATCATATGGTTTCACTCATACGTAGAATATAAGAAATAGTAAAAGAGATTATAAGGGAAAGGAGGGGAACTGAATGGGAAAAAAATAGAGAGGGAGACAAACCATGAGAGACTCCTAGCTCTGGATAATAAACAAAAGGTAGTGGAAGAGGAGGTTGGTGGGAGTATGGGGTAACTGGGTGATGGTCATGGAGGAGGGCGGGCACTGAATTGGATGAGCACTGGGTGTTATACTATATGTTGGCAAATTGAATTTAAATTAAAAAATGTAAAAAATGCCAGATATTAAAAGAAAAAAATGTGATCCTGGAACCAGCCTGCCAAGACTCAAATAACAGTTTTACTTACTATGTGTGTGACTTTGAATAAGATACTTAATTTTCTGTACCTTAGTTTCACTTCTGTGATTGAAGAACACCAACTAGAGAAAAGGCAGTAGAGGTTGGACTGAAAATAAAACCAGACTATAATGGTTGTAGAAAAACCATGTTTCAAAAAATAGAAAAAGGGGAATCCCTGGGTGGCGCAGCGGTTTGGCGCCTGCCTTTGGCCCGGGGCACGATCCTGGAGACCCGGGATCGAGTCCCACGTCGGGCTCCCGGTGCATGGAGCCTGCTTCTCCCTCTGCCTGTGTCTCTGCCTCTCTCTTTCTCTCGTGACTATCATAAATAAATAAAGAAAAAATTTAAAAAAAAATAGAAAAAGGGTAATAAGACCACAGAAGTGCTCCACATTTTGAAGTAGTATATAACAGAGAATAAGAAAAAAAAACATAAGATATAGAATATAGATCCAGAACATCTAAATTCAGTACACAATTCTGAGAAAGAAAAATGGGAGAAAATTGGGAGACAAAAGGAATAAAGAGAAGCAACTATTATAAATAATAATAGAACAAAACTTCTCCAAACTGAAGATATGTGAAATGAAAAAGCCACATAGTGTGAACCAGGTGAATGAAAACATGCCACAAATCTTACCATAGTAGTGATAGTTTGGAATATGAAGGTCAAGAGAAAATCATAAGATCTTTTGGAGAGTAAAAAATAATTATCTACAAATAATAAAACTATTTTTAACTTTATACTTCTCATTGGTAACCTGGAAAGAACACAATGCAGAAAAGATTCAATTTTCTTGAAGAATTAAAACTGTAAAAAAAAGTTTATCTCTATGCAGCAAATCAATCATTCAAAACTTAGAGTAAAATAATGATATTTTCAGACATGCAATATTTTCAGTTTAACAACTCATAGGTCCTCCCTGAAATAAATGCTAGAGCAAGAAAAAAAAAAGATTAATCTGGAAAAAGGAAGTAGGAATGAAGAAGCAATGGTGGGCAAAGAAGTCAGAAACTAAAAGATCTGTATTACGTTCAAACAAGCATTGATTTTAAAATAATAATAAAAATCTAGAAATTATTTATCAATATGGGATGTAGCTGGGACACGCAGAGAAATGAAAGAGTAAAGTATGTAAAGGTTCTTAGCATTGTAAGAGGGAGGAAATATTAATTAAATATTGATATTGGGAAAATATGTTAGGTGTGTGTATTAAAGTTTAAGGGGAACCACTCCAGGAATATAAACACACAGAGAGAAATTAAGACATTCCCAGATAAACAAAATCCAAAGAAGTTCATTAGCACTAGACTTGCCTTACGAGCAATGCTCTAGAGAGACCTACAGGGTGAAATGAAAGGACACTAGACAGTAACATGAAGCCATATGAAGAAACAAATATCTCAATAAAGGTAAATACACTGGGAATTATAAAATCTAGTATTATTGTGACAGTTGTTTGTACTTCCCTTTTTGTTTTCTACATAATTTAAGAGATTAATATGTTTTTAAAAATTATATGAGTGTTATAACTTTGGGATGTTAATTGTAATTCCCATTGAAACCACAAAAAAATTGCTATAGAGTATACACATAAAAGTAAATGAGAAAGAAATTTAAACACTTTACTAAAAAAAAATCAAATAAGACAGCAGTGCAAGAAATGAGGGGCAAAAAAGCTAGAAGACATGTAGAAACAAATGGAAAAATGAGAAAAATAAGAGCCATGTTATCAGTAACTACCTTAAATGTTATTTGGATTGAATTCTCCAATGAGAGGACAGAGGTTGGCAAAATGAATAGTAATACATGATCCAATTATATGCTGTCTACAAGAGACTCATTTTATTTTATTTTTTAAAATATTTTCTTTATTTATTTGAGAGAGACAGAGATAGTGAGAGAGAGCATGAGCGGGGAGGAGAGGGAGAAACAGACTCCTTGCTTGATCCCAGGGGCTCCATCCCAGGACCCTGGGATCATGACCTGAGCCCAATGTAGATGCTTAACCGACTGAGCCACCCAGGTGCCCTGAGACTCATTTTAGATTCAAAGTCATAGATAGATGGAAGTGAAAGAATAGAAAAAGATATTTTATGCAAGTAGTAACCAAAAGAGAGCAATTATGGCTATACTTTTATCAGACAAAATAGACTTTAAATTAAAAAAAAATTTACCAAAGTCAAAGAAGAACACTGTATACTAAAACAAGGCTCAATACAGTAAGAAGAAATAACAAACACACACCTTTTCATAGATCAGCCAAGTATATGAAGCAAAAACGGATGTAAATAAAGGGATAAATGTTCTAAAGTAGTATCTGGAGAGTTCAATACCACTCAATGATGGCTAGAACAACCAGACAGAAAATAAATAAGGAAACAGAAAACACAATAAACCCACTAACTGAAACAGATGTATACAGACCACTGTACCTAATAATAACAGCACACACATTCTTCTCAAGTGCACATGGAACATTTTCCAAGATAGACCATATGTTAGACTACAAATTAAATCTCAATAAATTTTGAAAGACTGATGTAATACAAAGTATCTTCTTTGAATACAACATGATGCAGTTACAAATCAACAACAGAAATGAAATTGGAATATTAACAAATTTGTGGAAATTAAAGAATATACTCTAAAATAACCAATGTATCAAAGAAATCACAAGGGAAATTAAAAAATACTTAGATACTAATAAAAATGAAAGCACAGCATACCAAAAGATATGGGATGCAGTGAAAGCAGTTAAGGGAGAAATTTATAGTTATAGAGCTTAGATTAAAAAATAAGAAAGATCTCGAGTTCTAGTTAAGGATAGAAATGTAGTAAGACTGAACTCACTTTCTCCATAAAACACACCAGATTTCACTTATTAATAGAATAATTCCTCCTGAAGAAGAACTGAGGGCTCACTGAAAAGGTACTGGACAGCCAAATGAGAGAATGGTTAGACACCAGCAAAAGAGATGGAGACACGTCATGGTTTAAAAGAGTAACAGCCATATATAGCCAGAGCCCTAGCCAGTAAGCAAAAGTCACCAACCACACACACTTTGCATAGCAGACAAGACCACTCCTTCAACTTTAGGAGAAGTAGACATTTTGCCTAATCCATAGAAACAAACACAGAAGACCAAGCAAAGTGCAGAGATAGAGAAATATGCTCCAAAAGAAAGAACAACAACAAAAGCCTCAAAGAAAGAACTAAATGAAACAGAGTAAGCAATATGCCTAAAAAAATTTAAAGTAATGAAGGAGGGTTCAATACTCACGAATCAGTCAAGGTCCTAATCAGATCAACAAAATGAAGAATAAAAATCATATGATCATCTCAATAGATCAGAAAAAGCATTCAGTGAAGTACAACATCCATTCATAATAAAAGATCAACAAAATGGGGTTAGAGGAAACATAACTCAACATAATAAAGACCACATAGGAAAAATCCATAACTAACATTATCCTCAATGGTGAAAACTGAGAACTTTCCCTCTAAGACCACAAACAAGACAGAGATGTTCATTCTCACCACCTTTATTCAACATAGTACTAGAAGTCCTAGCCACAGAGATTAGAGAAGAAAAATAAGAAGCTTCATATTGGTAAAGAAATTAAACTGTCAGTATTTGTAGAAAACATGATACTATATATAGAAAGTCCTAAAGACTCTATCATAAAACTACTAGAAGTAATAAACGGATTCAATAAAGTGGCCAGATACAAAATGAATCCCCAGAAATTGGTAGTGTTTCTATACACTAACAATGAGGTTGTAGAACAAGAAATAATAATAAAAAAAACACTGCTTATAATCGCACCAAAAACAATAATATACCTCGGAATATACTTAACCAAAGAGATGAAAGACCTCTATTCTATAAACTATAAGACATTGATAAAATAAATTGAAGATGACACCAACAAATACAAAGATATCTCATGCTCATGGATTGGAAGAATTAATATTGTCTAAATGTCCATATTACCCAAGTAATCTACAGATCCAATGCAATCCATATTAAGGTACCAACCGCATTTTTCACAGAACTAGAACAAAATAAACCTAAAATTTATATGAAACCCCGAAAGGCCCCAAATAGCCAAAGCAAATCTGAGAAGGAAGAAAAGGTTGGAGGTATCACAACTCCAGATTTCAGGATATACTACAAAGCTGTAACAGTATGGTCCTGGCATGAAAATAGACACATAGGTCAATAGAGTAGGCTAGAGATCCCAGAAGTAAACTCACAATTATATGATCCATTAATCTATGACAAAAAGGCAAGCATATACAATGGGGGAAAAGAGAGTCTTTTCAGTTAATGGTGCTGGGGAAACTGGAGAACTACACGTGAAAGACTGAAACTGGATTGCTTTCTAATACCATACACAAAAATAAGCTCAAAATGGTTAAAGACCTAAATATGAGATCTGAAACCATAACAATCCTGGAAAAGAACATAGGCAGTAATTTCTCTGACATCAGCTATAGTAACATTTTTTTCTAGATTTGTCTCCTGAGACAAGGAAAACAAAAGCAAAAATGATCTATTGGGACATCAAAATAAAATGCTTTTTCACAAGAAAAGAAACCATCAATAAAACAAAAAGACAACCTACTAAATGGAAGAATATATTTGCATATGATATATCCCATAAGGGGTAAACATCTAAAATATATTTAAAAATTTATGCAACTCAACACCATCAGAACAAACAATTGGATTAAAGGCTGGGCAGAGGAACTGAATAGACATTTTTCCAAAGAATGGTTAGCAGATGGTTAAGAGACAGATAAAAAGATGCTCAACCTCACTAACCATCAGGGGTTAGTGAGGGAAATACAAATCAAAATCACAATGAGATATCACTTCAAACCTTTAAGAATGGCTAAAATAAAATAAAAAAACACAACAAATATTGGGGAGGATGTGGAGAAAAAGGAACTCTTATGCACTGTTCTTGGGAATGAAAACTGGTACAGTCACTGTGGAAAATGGTATTGAGGTTCCTCAAAATATTTAAAACAGAAATACCATATGATCCAATAATTCCACTATTGGGTCTTTACCTAGGGAAAACAAAAACACTAATTTTAAAAGATATACGCATCCCTATGTTTATTGCAGCATTATTTACAATAGCCATTTGTCCACCAATAGACAAAGGGATAAGGAAGGTGTGATATACACAGACACATAGATACACACAGACACACAAACACACACACCACACACACAGACATTGGAATATCACACAACCATAAAAAGGATAAGTTTGTGCCATTTGAGACAACACGGATGGACCTGGAGAGTATTATGCTAAATGGAATAAGTCAGACTGAGAAAAACAAATACTATATGATTTCACTCATAAGTACAATCTTAAAAGAAGAAACAAACAAAAAGCAGGATCAGAACTACAAATATAAAGAACAAACTAATGGTTGCCAGACAGGAGGGGAGGTTTGGGCAAAATGCATCAAAGGAAGAGGGAAATACAGGCCTCCAGTTACGGAATAAGTCACAGGAATAAAAAGCAGAGCATAAGGAATACAGTCAATGATATTGTAGTAACAAGGTAATGAGACAGACGGTAGTTATACTTGTGGTGAGCACCGCATAATGTATACATTTGTCAAATCACTAAGTTGTACACCTGAAACTAATGTAACATTGTGTGCCAAGTAGATTAAAAAAAAATCCCTCGAATCAACAACTTAAGTTTATAACTTAAGGAACTAGAAATAAGAGAAAAAACTAAACCCAAAGCTAGCAGAAGGCAGGAAATAATAAAGATTACTGCAGATATAAATGAAATAGAGAATAATAAAACATAGAAAAAATAGTTGAAACCAAAAGTTGGTCCTTTGAAAAGATCAGCAAGATGGACAAATCTTTAAGCTTAGAAGAACAAGAAAAAAGACAAAATACTCAAACTACTAAAATTAAAAAAGAGTGGGGACATCACCATTGATTCTATAGGTAATACCAGGTCAAACCCATCGGGATGACTAGTATCCAAAAAAAAAAAAAAAAAAAAAATATATATATATATATATATATATATATATCAAATGATGAGGTTGTAGAGAAATGAGAACCCTTGTGCACTGTTGTTGGGCATGTAAAATGGTACAGTATCTGTGGAAAATAGTATGGCAGTTCCTCAAAAAGTTAAAAATAGAATTACCATATGATCCAGCAATTTCACTACTGGCTATATACCCCCAAATTGACAGCAAGGTCTTGACATATTTCTATACCCATGTTCATAACAGTATTATTTATAACAGGTAAGTAAAACGTGGAAGCAACCCAAAAGACCATTAACAGATAAATGGATAAGCAAAATGTGGTATATAAATGCAAAGGAATATTATTATACTGATTCTTATTCAGCCTTTAAAGGAAAGGAAAATATGACATATGCTACAACATGGGTGAAACTCAAGGACAGTTTGCTCAATGAAATAAGCTAGTCACAAAAAGACAAATACTGTATGATTTCACTTATATGGGGTACTTAGAATTGTCAAAATTATAGAGTCAGAAAGTAAAATGGTGGTTGCCAGAGGCTGGGAAGAGTGAGGAATGGTGCTTACCATTTAATGGGTATAGAGTTTCAGTTTTACCAGATTAAAAGAATTCTGGAGACAGATAGTGGTGATGGTTACACAGAATTGTAAATATATTTAATACCAATGAACTGTGCACATAAACATGGTTAAGATGGTACATTTTACGTGTATTTTACTACAATAAAATATTTAAAATAAATCTAAAGAGAGTATAAGAGATTAATAAACAATACAGGAAGAAAACATTAGAGTCAGTTAATATAATTAAAGGGTGTTTCTTAAAAGTAACCAATAAAATAGTCACATCTAGAACTAGAAAACAGAGAAAGCATAAATAAATAGCATTAGGGACATAAAAGATTATCTTTAATAAGTCTTAAAAAACTAATGATACAAAGGTGATGTGAAAAATTTTAGTCATTAAAAATACTATGTCCATCTTTAAAGCAACAAAATAAATGATCGCCTAGAATAAATATGTACTAAAGATACATATATGATAATATACATATTAAAATTGTCTCAAAAAGGCAGTTTGTCTTAATATTAAATCCTGACTCTACCATGAAGTGACCTTGAGGAAATCAATACACCCCTCCAAACTTTTGGTTCTAATTATTAAGTGGAGGTAATATAAGGCCAATGGTATTAGTTTTTTATTGCTGTTGTAACAAATTACCACACACTTAGCATATTAGAACAATACAAATTTACTACCTCACAGTTCTGGGAGTTGGAGGTCTAAGTGGGTTTGGTTGGTTTCTCTGCTCTAGGTCTCACAAAGCCAATATCAAGGTATCTGCCAACCTGGACTCTTTGCTGTTGTTGTTGTTGTTGTTGTTAAAGATTTTATTTTATTTTTTAATTTCTTTTTATTGGAGTTCAATTTGCCAACATATAGTATAATACCCAGTGATCATCCCATCAAGTGCCCCCCTCAGTGCCCATCACCCAGTCACCCCATCCCCCCACCCACCCCCCTTCCACTGCCTGTTCCTTTCCCAGAGTTAGGAGTCTCTCATGTTCTGTCTCCCTCTCTGATATTTCCCACTCATTTTCTCTCCTTTCCCCTTTATTCCCTCTCACTATTTTTTATATCCCTCAAATGAATGAGACCATATAATGTTTGTCCTTCTCCGATTGACTTATTTCACTCAGCATAATACCCTCCAGGTCGCTCCACATCAAAGCAAATGGTGGGTATTTGTCGTTTCTTTCTAATGGCTGAGGAATATTCCATTGTATATATAGACCACATCTTCTTTATCCATTCATCTTTCGATGGACACCGAGGCTCCTTTTCTATTTGCTGTCTACAAGAGACTCATTTTAGACATAAGGACACTTACAGCCTGAAAATAAAAGGTTGGAAAACCATTTACCATTCAAATTGTCCTCAAAAGAAAGCAGGGGTAGCCATCCTATCAGATAAAGTTTATCCTAACCTGGACTCTTATTTTGAGGCTCTGGACATGAATCTACTCTTCCCTTCCTGTAAGCCATTGACAGGATTCAGTTCTTTGTGATTATAGGACTGAGGTCCCTTCCCTGCTTCTTTGTTGGCTGTCAGCTGGAATCCTCTCTCAGCTCATCACTACTTGCATTCCTTGTAACTTTGTCCCTTCCATCCTCAAAGCCAGCAAAAGGGCATTGAGTCCTCACCTCACACATCAGATCCGTCTGATTTATCTATCTGCCATACTTCTTACTCTAGCCAGAGAAAGTTCTCTTCTTTTAAGGGCTAATGTTGATTAGGCTGGATGCACAACAATTATCCAGAATAACCTCCCTACTTTAAGGTCTCTTACCTTAATTAAATCTGTAAAATCCTTTTTTGCCATGTATGATAACATATTCACAGGTTCTAGAGGTTAGGGTGTCATTCTGCCTACCACACTACCTGATAAGATTATTGTAAGAGTTAAATGAGATAAGATATATTGGGTGCTTAATATATTCAATGAAGGGGAGCTATTCCTATGCATTGTTTTTATTTGTGTTTCTTTTTGTACTTTGCAGTTTTGGGAATCTGTGTATTATACTATAATATTGCTTTTCTTATATGCATCCATTCCTGTAAGACTCCTTTTTCTGAATAGCACAGTACTTGTTTTGCATTCATCACACACCAGATTCCCTCTCTCATATTCAGACTGCAAACTCTGACCAGCCAACATCTAAGCATTATACCACAAAATGTCCACTGTTGTTATGATAGTAAGAAATTGGAAACAACCAACCAAAAAATATCTAAAAATATAGGTATAGCTAAATAACTGACATACAATATAGCATTTGCAGCCCGTATAATTAGACTCATGAAGACTAATGACACAAGAAATAATTTATATTAACATAATGTTACTTGAAAAACTATAAACTGTTTATACATGAAGCAAAAGATCAAATGATGTGTGTATAATGATATTTGCATAAAGAAAAACCTAGAAGTAAATGTTTCAAAAGCAACGAATATGGTGGTTATCTTTACTGTAGGATTACTGGTGATTTTTCTTCATATTTTTTCCTGTATTTTAAAACTCAAAAGGTATGTATATTATTTTGTTCTAAAAACCAATTGTTGCATGCTACAGGGATGAATGTAAAAGGCATACTGCTAAATTTAAAAATCCAGATACAAAAGACTCTTTATTGCATGATTCCAGTTATAAAACATTCTGTAAAAGGTGAACTTACAGGATTATAGACCAGCAATCAGTGACTACCAGGGACTGACTGCCAGGGACTGGGTGTAGAAAGAGAGGATTGACAGGGAAGAGACATGAGAGTAGTTTTTCATGTAATGGGAATAATTCTGAAAGTCAGTAGCATGATTCTTAAGGATCATAGAACTGTATACCTTAAAAAGGTGAATTTTACTGGATGCAAATGTTACCTCAATAAATTTGACTTTAAAAATAGTTTTTCTTTGTTTTATTGGACCAAATATAGTAGCATGCTTAAATACCTAAAGAATATACATCCCTACTTACAGTTTACAAATGCTATCATTTAACTGATTCTTCAAGGCTGCAAAACTATTTTAGAACTTTTTCATTAATAAATTTGGTTAAAGCCAGCCAACCAATCAATCAGCCATACAGTCAACAGAAACAACAGTGGCTTAGAAGATATTACCCCCAGACCATGTCTTTAAAAGACTGGGTTTAACGCTATCTTCTGTTTGGTGTTGGCTTTTGCTTATGGCTGTCCCTTGTCATACTACATCACTATCTCCATCCTCTTGTCTTTTTTTTTTAATTCCTGGACATCCTTTGGTAAGTCAGCCATTCTTTGTGACTGCCACATCGCACTTTATGGACTCTAGTTGGCAAGAATGGATCTCAGCTTTAAAGATTTGTTAAGACGATCGATCTCGCATTAAGTGTTCTTAACCAAACACAAAAAAGAGAAGAACACAAAGAAACTTTTGGAGGTGATGGATATAGCTTATATTATTGATTGTGGTGATGGTATCGTATTTGCATATGTCCAAACTTATCAAATTGTATACATTAAATATGTGCAATCAATTATACTTCTCTAAAGCTATTTCAAAAGAAAGCTATTATATTAATATAACACACTCAAAGAATACACATTTGGACTTCCTGAAGTAGACTCAACTGTCAACATTTTATCCACTTGCATAAGCAATAAAACTACAAAGACAGCAACTTAGATGCATGGTATTAGAGTTTTAACCACGTCGAATTAGGACTCAACACTCAGTCCACTAAAAGGGAGTCAAAGGTTGTCTCCACTGACATTCCTATTGCCTGTCACCCTATAGTTCCAATTCTTTTTTTCTGCTGTCTTATGTGTGTGGCACCTACAAGGTATTCAGTTTCTCACCGTCTGGAGCTAGCAGTGTTTAGTGTTCACTAGTATACTGGAAAGCACCCAAAGGATGATATCTTAATAAAGAAAAGTAGAAAATGGATGTGTCCTCAATTTATTACACAACAATTCAGAGCATTGAATATGGGGTAAACTGCTCATATGTTTCTAATATGATTTGTTAATTAAGAAAATGGTAGGGGAAGAGATAAATGACCCTCATATTACATAGCAAATTAAAACTCCAACCTAATGCTAGCATTCATTATCTAGCTTCTTAATTTACCATTGCTTTCCCCCAAAAATGGATATATTACATACATTCCTAATGTCTCCAATTTCTTTTTATGATAAATTTCATATTTAGGCCTAACATCTATATATAGAACTTATTTTTTATCACAAAACTGGATTTTAATGCCTCACTGAGAATATAAAGTTTTAAAAGACTGTTTAACAAAGCCAGAGTATTTTTTTCAAGTCACGATGAATGCATCCATTTGTATTCCCCTGTGCACAATTCACTGAACTTCATTTGGAAAATGTCAAGGATAAATATTCTTCAAATGCTTCCATTAAACAGACGATAACCATAGTAACAGTGTATAGTTTGATTTTACCTATATTTCTAAAATTCTCTCTTAAAAATAAAATGATATTCAAATTGAAGTTGCAAATGGGAAACACTTATGTGGTTTTTACACACTGTTCATATAGGGATATTAAAACAAAGATACAATATACCTCCTAATGCATTACATTTAGTGGTGCCTATTGTCAAAAAGGCTTTTTACAGTAGCTTTTTTTATTGTAACATGCTCTAACTTGGAATCAACTATATCTTCACTTGAGAATGCAGGGACACTGCTCTTTTCTAAACTCACAAATATTAGCTATCTCCCTTTTACAAATACATACCAAAAAATGACAGACAAGATAGATTAAAATGTGCCCTAGGTCTAACCACATGATATTGAAGTGGAAAGAGAACCTACAGATCATTGAATCCTGCATAGTTATTTTTACTGATAGGAAAAGGGCCACTACCTATGACTGAGCCTACAGGCAAACAGTTACATTACTTCAAAAAAGAGAGTAACATAAAGAGAGTAATGATCAAGTCATGCACACTTCGTGCTTACTTCACATTTAAATCATGTTAATGATACAAAACAGGAAACTGAGAAAAAGCCCATAAAAATAAGGAGGCCCTGAGAGATACACAGGTAGGATAGCAAAGATGATGGGGTGGATCCTTATCCACGAGGTGTTGCTTAGAAGTCCTACAAAACAACTAGCTCCAATAATCAATATTTTTAATGATTACCAAAGCCCCTTCTCAACTATGAGCTGAGAAGATTAGCACATGTTGAGAATATTTTATCTGATGTGAAACGTTTTTTTCTTCCTCCTCTCCAATCCAATAAGAAGCTAAAACATAGCCAGAAGTGAAGTCTGAAAACTCAAAATACAAAAGCTTAATCTGCAGAGCTACTAAACAAGATTTCCAAAATCCCTGAGAAATCTTAGGTTCTGTGAAATCACTTTATCACATCAGATGAGATGTAGAACACACAGAAGGGACGATAGGAGCTGGCAGTACCAATAAAAGCAGGTTGATAGTTTTCAGATTCAAAACCTTTGTCATCTTAAGAGAAAAAAAAAAGATCTTAGTCTAAACCGAATCAACCTAGCAGGAAATTGTTATTTCGTAGGGCCACTTTCTTGAAAATTAAACAATCTACCCATGAGGGGTATTTTTTTCTATAAAACTACACTACATGTTGGCATGAATAAAAGCTCCAATTTTTCAGTACCCAAAGCACACCTTTGGTCACAGGTGCAATTATTTTAAGAGTTTTCAACAACTGGGCCTTGTCTCTCATAGTCTTGGTAGAGCATGAAGAAAGCCTGTTATTCTGGCTCACAAAAGGATGCCCCGTTTCACCTGATAGCTATTACTTAAGCCAAATGAAATATTTTAAAATTGATTTTCAAAGTAATTAAACTGACTTCTGGAGTCATTCCTTGTGGACGGGGTCCAGAATATTCTCACTTTCACCAATACAACTGTAACTGAAAAGAACAAAGGTACAAGGTATGGTGACTCTAAGAAAGAGAACATACAAAGTGGGTAGGAGTTTCAATCTTCAGTATGGACCAGTCAACTTGTGGTGTTTAGTTTCTCAGCATCATTTCCTGCAATTCTATCCTGCTGGCACAAAGTTTTGGCACAAATCTAAAGCCTCTCTTGAGACTACATTACAAACTTGCCAATTATCTTTGCTCATTTTCTGTATACAAAGATTCTGATTTGAGACTACGTTCTCAATCAAACAGTTCTCTGGAACATGAAAGGATTGCCACAAATATATTCTAAACAATTACATTAAAATATGTCATTAGAGTCAAAAAGAGTTTGAGTATTGATAGTATCTGATCACTAAAAATTCCTCCTCAGAATTTTGCACAATAGGCATATGATTGGGGGGTAGGGAGTATAAACATTGCAGGGTGGGGCAGAGTGGTAGAAAGAACCCTGGATGTAGAACACAGAGGCCTGGGAAATGCTGAGTTTTGTGGGTATTTCCTTTGTTAACCCTGACAAATCACTTCCTCTCTCTGAATTAAAGATTACTGATTTGAGAAATGATGGAGTTAGATTATCTTTGAAGGTAGAGTAATTGGCAAATTTTAATTCACATGAGATCACCCAGGAAGCTCATTAAACATGTAGGTGCTTGGGTCCCATCCCTAGAGACTGATCCAATTGGACTGGACTGTGATTTTACAAAGTGGATCATGAAAAGAGGACATCTGAGACAGGTATTCTCAGACTATACTTTGAAAAAACACTGTACTAAAATATTTTCTTGATTAAAAAATTCCAAAGTCTATGAGGAATAGACAAGAAGTAATGACACTTGAAGAAGATAGGGAAAAAAGTTATATAAATTTCTTGTACTCTGTCATAAGTAGCTGGGGAGTAGCATGCTTGTACATGTGCATTTATCTGCGAACCAAATCCTAATGACAGTAGACAATACATTTACACAACAATCTCCTGATGAATTAAACTGCCACTGCTCTTTTTTCACTGCAGAAGGATAAATGTAAATAAACTGACCTATAGACAGTCAATTCATTGGCCTGTGTCTCAGCCTAGGATTAAATGTCATATCCTTTATATGTGAGAATGGTACTACACTTCATGTACACTGGTGACATGTTTGGGGAATTTGATTTTTTTTTTTAGTAGGAGGTTTGATGACTCCTTCTTTTCATGGGCTCCTCTGTGACCATAGGGATAATTTGGAGAGGCTCCTGGGTAGTGTTAGTGGTACTGCCTGTGACCACAGAACAGAATAAAAACATCTAACCTAACCAGGGACCTTGGCCTTGACATCTCTACAAATCTGGGTGGTAATATTGACTCAGCATATGCTGATGACAGTCACTCTGTAAAGTATCCTGTTTATCTATGAAAGAGATCAAGGTAATGCTTTACTGTCTATACTCATTAAGGGAAGGATGAAAAAAAAAGAAGGGAAGGATGACTCACATTGTGTTTTAGAGGGTAAACCTTTATCTCAGTTAAAACAAATCTGATCTTCCTACCTCTATGCCTTTTTTATCCTCTCTTCACTCAGAATTCCTTCCCCACCTTTCCATTTGTGTAAAACTTTCTCCTCATAGGAGATCCAGCTGCTTGAGGCTCTGCTTCAATGCCCAGGTAGGATTAACCATTCCCTTATATGAACTTCCATAGCACTGAGGCTGCACTTCTAGGGGGTACTTTAAACCTTTGCAGGCCTTAGTTTATTCATCTGTGGAAGACTGGCTATTTGTTTGTTAAGTTGTTTTTTGAAATACTATAGGGGGGCCTGGGTGTCTCAGTTAGGCATCTGACTCTTGGTTTTGGCTCAGATCATGATCTCAGGGTAGCAAGATCAAGTCCTGAGTCAGGCTTCACACTCAGTGTGAGGTCTGCTTAAGATTCTTTCCTTCTCCATCTGCCCCTCTCTCCACTCACATTTTTTCTCTCTCTCTCTCAAAAAAAAAAAAAACCCCAAAGACCCCACCAAAAAAATTGCTAGAACTGATACAGGAATTCAGTAAAGTAACAAATAGAAAATCAACACACAGAAGTCTGTTGCATTTCTATACACCAATAATGAAGCAGCAGAAAGAGAAATCAAGGAATCCATCTTATTTACAATAGCACCAAAAACCATATCTAGCAATAAACCTAACCAAAGAGGTAAAAGATCTCTACTCTGAAAACTATATAACATTTATGAAAGAAATTGAGGAAGACACAAAGAAATGGATTCCACACTCATGGATTGGAAGAATAAATATTATAATGTCTATACTACCTAAAGCAATCTACACATTCAATGCAATCCCTATCAAACGAACACCAACATTTTTCACAAAACTAGAACAAATAATTCTGACATTTGTATGGTTCCAGAAAAAAGACCCTCAATAGCCAAAGCAGTCCTGAAAAAGAAACACCAAAGCTGGAGGCATCACAATTCTGGACTTCAAGCTATATAAAAAAGCTATAATCACCAAGACAGTATGGTACTGGCACAAAAACAGACACACTGATTAGTGGAACAGAATAGAGAACCCAAAAATTCTATGGTCAACTAATCTTCGACAAAGTGGAAAAGACTCTCCAGTGGAAAAAGGGCAGTCTCTTCAATGAATGGTGCTAGGAAAACTGGAGAGTAACATGCAGAAGAATGAAACTGGACCACTTTCTTACATCATACACAAAAATAAATTCAAAATGGATGAAAGACCTAAATGTGATATAGGAATCCATCAAAATCTTGGAGGAGAACACAGGCAGCAACCTCTTTGACCTCAGCCCCCGCAACTTCTTGCTAGACATGTCTTCAAAGGTAAGGGAAACAAAAGCAAAAATGAACTAGTGGGACTTCATCAGGATAAAAAGCTTTTGCACAGCAAAGGAAACAATCAACAAAACTAAAAGGCAGCCTACGGAATGGGAGAAGATAGCAAATGACATCAGATAAAGCGTTAGTATTCCAATTCTATTAAGAACTTACCAACTTAACACCCAAAAAAACAAAGAATACAGTCCGGAAATGGGCAGAAGACATAAACAGACATTTCTCCAAAGAAGACGTACAAATAGGCTAACAGACACATGAAAAAAATGGTCAGCATTACTCATCATAAAGGAAATACAAATCAAAACCACAATGAGATATCACCTTACACAGGTCAGAATGGCTAGAATTAACAACTTAGGAAACAACATATGTTGGAGGGATGCAGAGAGAGAGGAGATCTCTTACATTGTTGGTGGGAATGCAAACTGGTGCAGCCACTCTGGAAAATATTATGGGGGTTCCTCAAAAAGTTAAAAATAGAGCTACCCTACGACACAGCAATTGCACTACTAGGTATTTATCCAAACGATATTAAAATAGTGATTCAAAGGGGCACATGAACCCCAATGTTTATAGCATCAATGTCCACAATAACCAAAATATGGAAAGAACCCAGATGTCCACTTGTGGATGAATAAAGAGGTATGGTAAAGAGGGAACAAACTGAGAGTTGCTGGAGGTAAGGTGGGTAGGAGGATGAGGTAATTGGGTAATGGGCATTAGGGAGGCAGTTGATGTAATGAGCACTGGGTGCTCTATGCAACTGATGAATCACTAAATTCTACCCCTGAAACTGATAATACACCATATGTTAACTAATTTGGATTTAAATTTATTAAAAGAAAAAAATATAATAATGCTATAGTTAAAATTTTAAGTGTTAATTATGTTTCATTTCCTTCCCTAGATTCTGAGCTCACAGACAGGATGTATTTTGTATTCTTTTTTTTTTTAAGATTTTATTTATTTATTTATGAGAGACACAGAGAGAGAGGCAGAGACACAGGCAGAGGGGGAAGCAGGCTCCCTGCAGGGAGCCTGATATGGGACTTGATCCCAGGACCCTGGCATCATGACCTGAGCCAAAGGCAGATGTTCAACCACTGAACCACCTAGGTGCCCCCCCCTTTTTAAAAATTGTATTTAATTATTCATGAGAGACACAGAGACAGAGGCAGAGGGAGAGTATTTTGTATTCTTTGTTATATCTGCCCTATCTTGCTTAGAATCTAGATTATAATTGATAAATGTGTTTTGAAGAAAGGAATTAGTGAGTGAATGATGGATTAAGTGAACCCAAGTATCAGAGGTAAAAATCTCAAAATTTTCCATTGGTTAAAGGTTGCCATTTGGGGGTGCCTGGGTGCCTCAGTCGATTAAGCATCTGACTCTTGATTTTGGATGGGGTCATGATCTTGGGGTTGTAGAATTGAGCCTCTGTGTGGCACTCTGCACTGAGCATGGAGTCTGCTTGTCCCTCTCCCTCTGCTTCTTCCCCTGATTGTGCTCTCTCGCTCTCTCAAATAAATAAATAAATAAAATCTTTAATTTTTTTTAAATTTTCCCATACAGTCACATGGGATGAAAATACTGTTCAGACATGGGGCTGTCATGAAGTAAGCACACCCTTAGGGAAAGCAGATTAAGGAACGGTTTCCCCTCAGGATTGCGTGCTGAAGAGGAGTTATGATTCAAAACACAAATATGGGAATATTTTCCCAAGTTAATGGAGCAAGTCGAAGGTAAAGCAATTTAACTTTAGTTTGACTGATCTTCAAATCCACTCTGGAGCGACAGTTCTGTTGCATGTTGTGAAGCCTGCCGTGAAAATTCTCCCAATTGTCCTGCTTCTGGAGGGGGTAAAAGTTAATTCATCTGAGATCCAGTTGACTGCCACACAGGTAATTTGACAGCATGGTGCTTCTAAAGCACTTCAATTATACTACTCATTTTCCCAAAACTTAGGACAGAACTATTTTAATGCTCAGGGGTACTTTTGTGGTTGATAAAGAAGAAAATGTTCAAGTATTCTTGTTTTATACATATTAAGCATTAATCTCACCAGGAATGGTACAGTAGTGGGTGTGTTTAATTTTCTTTGCCAAATACTAAATTAAAAATATTATGAAGGAACTATACCAGAAAGGAAAAAAATTACACTAGTAAAGCATAACTTTCCTTTTACAAGGTTTGTTGAAAAAAGAAAAAAAAATGGTTGATCTCAATTTCTGTTTTTCTTTCTTCTACTCATTCTTTCTTTCTCTCTGTCTCTCTCTATCAAAAGGGGGCAAGTTTAAAACACTTAAAACCAAAAATAAGTTTGGGGATATTGGCTTACAATTTATAATCCAAATTGTCAGGTCTGAAAGGGATTAAAAATGAAATGTCAATCATCTAACATTTGGAATAAAGTTATGAGCATAAATCCTGGAAATTACACAAGGTATGGCCCTTAGGCATTACAGATTTGTATGCTGGTTTTCATGTCTGTGGACTGGGAATTTTCACCATCCTGTTATTTTACAAGAATGGATAAATCAGAGATGAAATATAATTTATAGATGTTCTAAATTAGAAAATATGAATAAATACTATATTCATGTGTGTACATATGTATTCACATACCTACTTTTTATACAAACTTAACTAAATTATAGAATTTATTCTTAATGCTGTCTTAGTCCAAAAGGGAGGATCCGTGCTTTTTACCTTTTACCACTAAATATGGTATGTAAATCCATTATAACTCAGAAGGTGTGGGCCTAGCACATTGCTAAAGCCTAGACAAATTATTTCCTGAAGCTGGTCATTAATGGAAAGTAGCTTCAGACCTCTGCTAAAATAAATTCAATGCAACTTCAATTTTACGAGTTTTATATTTAATACTGAGGACTTGTTTGATTAACAAGACTAGGACATCTATTAGGCAAAATAACCAGGAGCCTCAGGGAGAACTACAAGCCTGAAGATCTGGACCAGGGCTAATTAGGGAATTCAAATGAGCCTCCAACCCTAGGTTAGACTGGGTTGCTTCAAAACTTTAATCACTGCCTTCCTATTCATCTTTGGACTGGTAGTTTTCAGTGAATAGAAAATAAATTTTGGTGCATGTATTTGCAAATTATTGAGGACAGTATCCTATTTAGGTACAATACAGTATGCATTTGAGTGTTATATGAGGATTAACGTTTGAGTTTAATGTAAAATAATAGGTTACTACATTCCTACTGTCTTATCCTAAATGTATGAAGAATATACAATGACCATTTACTGTGGACCTAAAAAAGTATCTGATGCTGATAGGAGCTGAGAGATGGATGGTGGGATTAATAACCCTATAAGACAAGTTTTATGTACATATGTATTATGTATACATTCTATAAATATAATAAATATAATATATTGAACTCAATATAATATAATAATTACTGAGCATCTGCCATGTGTCAAGCATTGCAAGAGACACAACAGATTCAGTGGTTTGCAAAACTGACAAACTGACATATACTTGGCCATCATGGAGTTTGCCATTTAAGGAGAGTAGTGTTAAATTGAATATTAGGAGTAAGCCAAGGGAGGAGGGAAGCTTTCAGGAAGGAAATACTATTTGAAGTACTTATGAAGTATACCTGTATTTTCAACCTTGTAAACACCAACATGCTGTTCTTTATAAAAACCTTGCTTGCTCTTGGACTCATAAGCACAAATGGGGTACACACAGGGATTGTTTTCCTACAGCTGAAATACATCACTATTGAACTACCACCCACCCTCAGCTAATCTCTTCCATAGACACACATAGTTACTGAGTGACTAGACTAAATTAGGCTATGGCACAGTGTGAAGACAATTACTTTAACTAGAAATTAAATCAGCAACTTGTGTCCCTTTGGTTTACTTTAATTGATTTAATTACCAAATAGCTGCATATATGGGCAAGCTGGGCACACAGGTGCATGGGCACATGCATTATTGCTTTTCTAGTCTGTAGACAAATCTCTAAAGTGAGCAAAGCAGATGCTGTTAGTCCCATTTCACAGATAAGGACAACAAGACTCCATTTAAGGTCAAAATATGTAATAAGAGTTATTCCAAAGTTCAAAATACAAGTCTTCTGGCCAAGAACTTTGCTCTCTCAGCCGACTATGCATATACTTGGCAACATTATATAAAAAGTAAACTGGTTATTTCTGTGTACTTTAAGCCTTATAGGTGTATTCTATCAAAGACATTATAAGATTATATTCATTCAATTCAAACCAAAATTGCATTAAAATTCATAAATGAGATACTTACTTGGTATTAGTCATGATTCAGTGGGTAATCATGCAATACATGCTTGGCAGAGATATTATTCACTAGATAATAATGAAGTGATGCTTTCTTGGATAAAATTCTACTTTCAGGTCTGCAGAGTAAATGTCAGTTTGAATCTTCTTTTTTTTCTGTTTGCTACTATAGAAAAAAAAAACCCTGTATATTTCAATAACAAAAACTGTAGCATTTTTATTATGTAAGTTTATGCTCCAAACGAATGTAGTAGAAATTCAATTTGCATAGATCCCCATTGAAATTTGAGAATAGGTAACTGAAAATATCTGGTCTGAAAATATGTATAATGTCTATAGTATCAAATATCTATAATACAGAAGAAGAAACTAGAAATAATAGATTTATAGCAAAGAAAGAAGAACCACAGGCATAGTAGCGTCTCATTGAAGAATTCTGCTTCATGACATCGGTCTTGGCAGTGATTTCATGAGTCTGACAACAAAAGCATAAGCAACAAAAATCAAAACAGTTGGACTACATCAAACTTAAAAACATCTGCACCACAAAGAATATAATTAGCAGAGTGAAAAGGCAACCTACGAAATGGGAGGAAATATTTGCAGATCATATATTTGATGAGGGGTTAATCTCCAAAATATCAAAGGAACTCACACAATGAAGTAAATAGCTTAACACTTCAATTTTAAAAATGAGCTAAAGACTTGAACAGACATCTCTCCAAATCAAGACCTGCAAATTGCCAACAGTCATATGAAAAAATGCTTATTGGCACTAATCATAGGAGAAAACAAATAAAAAACCATAATGAAGTATCACCTCACATTTGTTAGGACGGCCATTATTTTATTTTATTTTGTTTTTTTCTTTCTCCAAATTTTTATTTAAATTCCACTTAGTTTAATATACAGTGTAATATTAGTTTCAGGTGTAGAAATTAGTGATTCATCACTTATATACAAGACCCAGTGCTCATTACAAAAAGTGTCTTTAATCCCCATCACCTATTTAACCCTATTTAAAAAGTGTCTTTAATCCCCATCACCTATTTAACCCATGTCCTCCATCCCTTCCCTTCTAGCAACCCTTAGTTTGTTCTCTATAGTTAAGAGTCTGCTTTGGTTTGCCTCTCTTTCCCTCCCCTCCATGCAGTGTTCATTTGTTTTATTTCTTAAATTCTACATATGAGTGAAATCATATGGTATTATCTTTCTCTGACTGACTTATATCACTTAGCGTAATACTCTCTAGTTCCATCCATGCCATTGTAAATGGCAAGATTTCATTCTTTCTGATACTCAGCCATCAGAAAGAATGAAATCTTGCCATATATATGTGTATATATATATATATAGAAATAACAGATTTATATATATAAAAGAACCACAGGGATATATATATACATATATATATATATTAGAACATGGGAGATATATATATATGCCTCTTCTTTATTCATTAGTCGATGGACATTTAGGCTCTTTCCACAATTTGGCTATTGTTAATGCTACTGTAAACATTGGGGTGCATGTGCCCCTTTGAATCAATATTTTTGTATCCTTTGAATAAATACATAGTAGTAACAATTGCTGAGTCATAAAAAATTTCTATTTTTAACTTTTTAAGGAACCTCCACACTGTTTTTCAGAGTGGCTGCTCCAGCTTGCATTCCCATCAATAGTGCAAGAGGGTTGCCCTTTCTCTGAATCCTTGCCAACACCTGTTGTTTCCTATCCTGTTAATTTTAGCCATTCTGACTGGTGTGAGGTGGCATCTCATTGCAGTTTTGATTTCTATTTCCCTAATGATGATGACATTGAGCATCTTTTCACATGTCTGTTAGCCATCTGTATGTCTTCTTTGGAACAGAAAACCTAGAAATGAACCCATAACTATATGGTCAATTAATCTTTGACAAAGCAAGAAAGAATGTCCAATAGAAAAAAGTCTCTTCAACAAATGGTGTTGGGAAAAACTGGACCTTCTTTCATGCAAAAGAATGAAACTAGACCACTTTCTTACACCATACACACACACAAAAAAATTCAAACTGGATGAAAGACCTAAATATGAGATAGGAAACCATAAAAATTTTGGAGAAGAACACAGGAAGCAACCTCTTACTAGATAAGTCTCTTGAGGTAAGGGAAACAAAAGCAAAAATAAACCATTGGGACTTCATCAAATTAAAGTGTCTGCACAGTAAAGGAAACAATAAACAAAGCTAAAAGACAATCTACAGAATGGGAGAAGATATTTGCAAATGACCTATTTGATAAAAGGTTAGTATCCAAAATATATAAGAAATTTCTAAAACTCAATACCAAAAAACCCCCAAATAATCCAGTTAAAAATGGTCAGAAGACATGAAAGGACAGTCATTATTTTTAAAAAAGAAAAAAAAAACAAAACCAAAAAAACTAAACAAAAAAAATAATAACATGTTGGCAAGGATGTTGAGAAATTGGAATACTTGCCACTGTTGGTAAGAAAGCAAAATGGTAAAGCCACTATGAAAAACAGTATGAAGAGTTCTCAAAAAATTAAAAATGGATCTACCATATTATCCAGTAATTCCAATTCTGGGTCTATATACAAAAGAATTGAAATCAGGACCTCAAAGTGATATTACCACTCCCATGTTCATTATAGCACTATACTTGTGCTTATGATACAGCTAAGCTCTAGAAACAACCCAAACGTCCACTGACAGATGAATGGATAGAGGAAATGTAGTATATACACACAATGGGGAATACTATTCAGTCCTAAAAGAGAAGGAAATTATTCAATATGACACACAGCATGGATAAACTTTGAGGACATTAATTACATTAAGAGAAACAAGTGAGACACAAAAAGACAAGTACTGTGTGATTCCACTTATAGCAAGTATCTAAAACAGTCAAATTCATAAAATAGAGACTGGAATGGTGATTACCCGAGGGTGAGGGAAGGGAAAATGGGCATTTATTAATCAACAAGCATAAACTTTCAGTTAAATAAGATGAATAAGCTCTGGAGACCTGCTGTAAGGCATTGTATCTATGTCAACAATAATATACTGTATACTTAAAATTTGTTAAAAGGCTAATCTCATGTGAAGTGTTCATTACCATAATAAATCAAATAATCCAATCATGAAATGGGCAAAAGACATGAAGAGAAATCTCACAGAGGAAGACATAGACATGGCCAACAAGCACATGAGAGAATGCTCCGCATCACTTGCCATCAGGGAAATACAAATCAAAACCACAATGAAAAAAAAAAAAACACAATGAGATACCACCTCACCCCAGTGAGAATGGGGAAAATTAACAAGGCAGGAAACAACAAATGTTGGAGAGGATGCGGAGAAAAGGGAACCTTCTTACACTGCTGGTGGGAATGTGAACTGGTGCAGCCACTCTGGAAAACTGTGTGGAGGTTCCTCAAAGAGTTAAAAATAGACCTGCCCTACGACCCAGCAATTGCACTGCTGGGGATTTACCCCAAAGATACAGATGCAGGGAAACGCCGAAACACCTGCACCCCGATGTTTCTAGCAGCAATGTCCACAATAGCCAAACTGTGGAAGGAGCCTCGGTGTCCATCGAAAGATGAATGGATAAAGAAGCTGTGGTCTATGTATACAATGGAATATTCCTCAGCCATTAGAAATGACAAATACCCATCATTTGCTTCGACATGGATGGAACTGGAGGGTATTATGCTGAGTGAAATAAGTCAATCGGAGAAGGACAAAAATTATATGGTCTCATTCATTTGGGGAATATAAAAAATAGTGAAAGGGAATAAAGGGGAAAGGAGAAAATTAAGTGGGAAATATCAGAGAGGGAGACAGAACATGAAAGACTCCTAACTGGGAAATGAACTATGGGTGGTGGAAGGGCAGGTGGGCAGGGGGTGGAGGTGACTGGGGGGCGAGCACTGAGGTGGGCACTTGACGGGATGAGCACTGGGTGTTATTCTGTATGCTGACAAATTGAACACCAATACAAAATAAATTTATTAAAAAAATAAATATTTTTTAAAAAAGAATGTGGTTGTCATGTGGGGTAGGTTATACATTTAATATAAAAGAAACAAGCAATTCTAGAAGATAATTTCTAAGTGTGCATGAGTGTATGAGTATATATGCACATATTTGTCTTTTAAATTTTTACTAATAATCACAATAATATTCATTGGAGAAAATTTGGAAATTAAAAAATTGTAATACCACCATTCAGAAATGACTGCTATAAACTTTTCACTGCATTTCCCTTCAGATCATTGATTATGTTTGATATTTCTCATGTATTTTGTAGTGATTATCCCTTCATTGCCATCTGTTCTTTCTTTTTTTTCATCTATTCTTTCAAACATATTTTAATTCTACCATATTTCATTTAAGTGTTCCTACATTGTAGAATGTTATGAATTTGCCCAGTTACTTTTTAAAAATTGTTTTATTTAAGTATTTTAGAGAGAGAAATCATGAGGGGTTGGGCAGCGGGAGAGGGACAAGCAATCTGACACGGGGCTTGATCCCAGAACCCTGGGATGGCTCTATCCTGAGACCCCAGGATCATACCTGAACCAAAGGCAGATGCTTAACCCACCAAACCACCCAGGTGCCCCTTTTCCCAGTTACTTTTAAATATTTTCCAGTTTTACAAATTGAAACAATATCTCAGTGATATACATTTTATTTCTTTGACTATTAGTGAGAGTGAACGTGCTTCCCAATATTTGTTGACTAGTTCCATTTCTTTCTTTGTTGGTTGCTTGAGAATGTTCTCTTTTTTATTAAGGACAGTAGCTTCTCTCTCTAAAAAACAATACCATCAACAAAACCAAAAGCAAATTACTGAGAAAAAAAATGTTTTTAGCACATTTGGCAGATAATATACTATGATGGTCTCATGACAACACTTCCAGCTTGTTGCCTTAGAAATGGGATTTTGTTTGCAGTGATCTTGAATAACAAAATTCACCTTTCCAAAATCAGCTTTAGGGGTTAAATGATAATAGGAATATAAGTGAACCCAAAGGAGGCAAAGAAGGTCACTGTGTCCAGCCCCTATAGGCAGCTGATATTGGCTACTAAAGTCTGATCGATGCACAAAAACTCTTTCCCATCAATTATTCAGCCTTCTGGCCTTTCATATCCATATTAACAGTTAAATGTCTCTAAGCCATCCAGGAAGGATTTATAAATCAGAATGCAATCTTTATACCAGTGACTCATCTTAGAAATCTATTTCTGACATTACAAGATTAATGCTTTGAAAAAGAATGAAAAAAGTTCTCATTTGGCATATATATGAAAATCTTTAAATGATACAAACTTTTAAATCTATCATTATTACCGTTAGTAATAATCATATTCCATATAGACACCTAATTTTTCATTTATCTTATTTGATCCTCACAGCAACGTGTAGAGCTAGAAAGGAGAGGCATTTTCATGCTCTTTATAAAGAAGTTGAGGTCCAAAAGACATTGGATAAAAACCCAAGATCATACCATTAATTAGTAGCAGGGAAGAGGCTCAAATCCTGTCCCTCTGATTCTAAATCCTCTGCTCCTTTTTTCTTAACAATGTCATTATCAGAGTTCTAGGCTTCTATCAATACTATATTTGGCCAATAGGTAATGTTCATGTACATCTGTCTGTTTACCACCAATCTAGTAATTATTAATAAACAGAATACAGGAGTTTTAATTTGAAAGTGTCTTAAGGGAACTGAGAGGGTAGAAATATCCTTTCAAGAGAATATATGCAAAGTATAAATCTCTGAGTTAGTCTGACCTAATATATTTTGCACACCAATGTATCTATGGCTTTGTTCATATAGTTCCCTATGCCTGGAATGAACACTTATATTCTCTATTTGATCTCTCTCTCCTTTCTCCGTCTCTCTCTCTCTCTCCCCACTGTCTCTTTCTCCTTCCCTTTCCCCTCCACTACTGACTCTCCAAGGCCCACCTCATATGCCATCAACATTTCCCATTATTTCCCACAAACTGAGTATGATATTTCTGTCCCTGAACACATACTTTATCTTTAGTGAACTTTATCTCTTATTTCAGATCTATGAGTTGCTTTATTCCCTTATCTGACTAGGAAACGTTCTATGGTTGTGACTGGCATATATGAGAGCTTGATATCATTAAGGAAAATAATGCATAGATATATACCTAAGGAATTATTGGCATAGATGATTGAAACAGGTATATGAACCCCCAAGATGGGTTAGAGTTACAGCTCTAGAACTGCCCATATCAAAGTACATCTACATTCCTAATCCTGATATGTAGCTGAAAACAATCCACAGAGACTTAAATATTCTGCAGGGGAGCCCTTCAGAACCTGATTATATTTCAAAAGCACATCCAACTTTGATATAATAACCTCATCTATTGTTATTTCTCTAAATTCAGTGACAACGATGTTTGCTATTGCCTTCTTCTAATTGGAGCTTTCTTTTTTAATATGTCCAACAGCATAAATTATGTAGGTAGCAATAACAGAAGCAGAAAATATTTCTGTCCAAATGCTATTTGGGAATGAATATCTATCTGCTCTAGGGTTTACTCTAGGATGCTGTGCTGCTTTTTTGACTTCCTGAGCATTGATCTTTTACATTGAAAGGTAAAAGTCGGTACACACAATCCATAGTGCTTGAGTTGTAAATAACTGACCAGTCTATACACACAGTCCATAATGCTTGAGTTGTAAATAACTGACCAAGAGTGAAGTATGATAGGACACCAGGCCCTAAGTAAGCAATTAAATACGAAGACAAGATTCCTTCTCTTTTCTAGGCTTCTGTTAATTTATCTATAAAAGTACATTGTATTAGATCAAAATTTTCCAAGTCTTTCTGTGCAGGAGAATCTCCTGGGAAATTTATGTAAATACAGTCTTTTATCTCAGTCCTAGTCCAATAGAATGGAAATCCCCAGGGGTCATTCTAATGGATCCAGTCCATAGATCCCTATTAAGAAATAGTAGACAAGATGATTAGGGTCTCAGGCATTACTGAGTTTTTTATTTTTTATTTATTTATTTTTTTATTTTTTTTTATTTTTTTTAATTTTTTTTTAATTTATTTATGATAGTCAGAGAGAGAGAGAGAGAGAGAGAGAGAGAGAGGCAGAGACTCAGGCAGAGGGAGAAGCAGGCTCCATGCACCGGGAGCCCGATGTGGGATTCGATCCCGGGTCTCCAGGATCCCGCCCTGGGCCAAAGGCAGGCGCCAAACCGCTGCGCCACCCAGGGATCCCATTACTGAGTTTTTTAATCCCTAAATATATACTAAGTCCCAATGAGAATAGGAAAGTGCTTTTTTATCCATCTGGAATCATTTAAATAAATAAAAAAAGAATATTGAACTGAACACCAAGAGACCTGAAATGAATCAGGAATTTTCCATGTCTCTTTGTGATCTTGGGACACATTCTTCCCTTTTATGGCTTCAGTTTTTTTCATCTGTAAAGTAAAATGATTGCATTACATCATAATTAATCTGTGGGGCCTTGCAAATTATACCTGCAGAAGTCCAAACAAGACAAATGGTGATGAAGCCAACACAAAGACTTGTGTCACCAGGGGAAAAGCTGCTGACTGCCTCACAGTGACACATTAATTATGGTGTTGCCAAGGTCTGGGATCTAGCTCTCAACCTTGTTGACTCAGGGATTTGAGTTGTCAGCACATCTACAGTGAACTTGCTACTTAAGAGGTAAATTCACAATGCCTTGGCTCAAAATATTAATCAGAAAGAGAAATGTTCATTTACAGGGAGAAATTGGACTATGATAGTAACTGGACACTGTAGTTGAGGTATCTATTCCCCATAGATTTTCCCTATAACCTATAACAGTTGTAATATGGAAAGCCACCTATAAGGAGAATGCCAGGAACTTCATTATAGTGAGAAATATAACTTTAAAGGGAATAGGACATGAATTATTCTGGTGAGAGCAGTCTCTTCTTGAAAGCAAGACTCACCTAGGAAACCCAATAATTGTCAGTATTCCCACCATGAGAGCTTAGAACAAGAACAAAGGGAGTTAGATAAATTGACAAAAAATTCAAGCACATCTCCTACTGTTTTGATCTCAAACTCCATTTAGCCTTCCCAAAATTAGCTCAGAAACTGCCATGAACCTAGACTTACAGGTGGGATCCAACATAGAATTGTCTTTTCAGAGGCTGAGAAAGGCAAATGAGCATCAATGAGGTGGGGGAAAAGTAGAAATGGGAAATGACTTTGAGGATAAATCATGGAGGGCTCTAAGTTCCATACCAATGAGTGTAGACAGAATTTATAGACAATGGAGAACTACTGAAAACCAAATCTCAGTTAAGTGACATATACAACATAGAATTGAATCAGAGTCAACTGGTGATAACTTAAAATGTTAGTCAATGAACATTATCAAATGTGTGGCTGGTGACTAGAACATTCAAGTGTGTTATGTAGTATCCCAGCAATCTAGTAGAAAAATACAGTATCTGAAAAGGGGTAGAAATTAAGACTTAGTATAATTCAGAGGGAATCCAATTTGAAGTCCAGTAAAATCTGAATATAGAACTCAAGGGCACTCTCATTGGCCAAAAAATGGCACAGATTGAGCAGTAATTACTTTAATGGACAGAAACATCAAATATTCTTAAAAATGCATGAATCCATAATGATAAAAAATTCACTAGATAACACTTAAAGTTGCTAAGTCAGTAACTCATTATTCTGAAAACTGATGAATAATGACAGGAAAAATGAACCACTTACCCTCTTTTTCCAGATCAATTATATTTCAGGACAACCAAATAATGAATAAGGGAGAGTGCTTCTTTATAGAAGAGCATACACTGATAAATTCAAGAGCAATACAGAATGAAAAAAATCTCCATTTTGTGACATCTAAAGGAATGATATATCTTGCCATGATCAATTAATGGTAAATTCATTAGATGAAATGTTGAAAAACTTAATGATAAAAGAATTAAACAACATCACTTGAACCCCCATCGATAGTTTACATTACTGAAAGTAGGACAATCAAATATCATGTGCCTCCAGATGTGACAAAACAGGAAGTAAACAACAACACCCACAAATATTCTTGCCAAAAATATGCTTAAGCCTCTAGGTCTACCTACAAGTTTACAGGAATCACCAGGATTAGAGGAATACATTAAATGGCACATGAGGAAGCAATCTGACAAATCCAGAATGTGGGGCATTCTATAGGACAAATGATGTGGTTTCTCCCTCAATCAATTGCATGATGTGAGTTATCATCGGCGATGGGGGGGGGCAATTATAGAAGAAAAGATACTCAGGAAACAAATCAAAAACAATACACAGATCTTGTTTAGATATAGATTAAAATAAACCTACCTCAAAAAATATATCTGAGAGAATCAGCAAAATTTGAGTATAAGTGGTATTAATGATATTAAGAAATTTAGTTAATCTTCTTGGTTAATTTATCAATGTTGTTAGGTGTGATAGTTGTTAGGTGTGATAGCGGCATGGTGATTATGCAAAAACTACTCTAAATGTTCTTGTCATCTAGAGAGGTTTATTTAAATGTCTTTGTGTAATACATAATCCTGGGATTTCTTTTAAACTTTTCTTGAAAATAAGAAAGAGTAGTGAGGAATCAAAGAATCAAGATTCAAAAGTAGTGATGATTGCTAGAGGTATGTGATACGTACATGGTACTTAATTATACTGTTCTTTTTACTTTTGTGTACATTTGAAATTTCCCATATTTTTTTTAAATACTGAATATGACTAAAGATGCAGAGATGGATCTAACTAAACCAGAACAAGCGGAAACTGTGTCCAAGAGATGCTACAGAGATACAAATCACAGATACCTCTTCAAAAAGTTTCACAAAATGCAGTGTTTCTTCTGTCATAGCACTTATCACTCTATGTAATACTTGCCTACTCAATTGCCACTTTGCATACGTTATATGTTAGTTATTGTCCATTTGTCTCTGTAGATCAACTCTCTATCCCTTTCCATCTTACTGTGTTCCAGAAACCTGGCTTGGTTAGGATCCCTTGCCTCTGGCGTCAACTAGATGTAATCAAAGGAAGATGCCAGCAAGATATCTGAGGGTGGCAAATTGAACACCAATAAAAAATAAATTTATATAAAAAATAAATAAAAATAAAATTCAAATAAAAAAAGATATCTGAGGGTGGAAGGAGAAAGGTAATAAAAGTATTAACTCTTCTGCTTCCCTCTTCTGGGCTGCAGGTGTTCCAGGCTGCATTTCTCTATTTAAGTCAATAGTTCTGTGTTCAAAACTTCCCAAGACACACAACCTTCTTTCTGGGTTCCAGAAAGCATCATCTTCCTTTGTCCCTTCAGAATAAAGGATACCTGTAACTTTAAAATCTTGATGACCCAGGTATGCTTTCTTTTTGTTTTCCTTGACCCTGCCCATATCTTTGTATCTTTGTTCAGCATAATCTCTTGAATTACTCCCTTTGAGTGTGTCATTGTGTCATTTGTTTCTTGCTAGAACCTTGAGTAACACAGGGTATAAGTTTCTTGAAGGCCTGGAAATTGTTTCTCTCTCTTTGTTCATTGTGATTTGTACATTACATGACTGTCTGGCACCTAATAGACATAAAATAAACATTAGTTAAAAGAAATTAAAAGACAGAAGGTAATGCATAAAATTCAACATTAGTTCCTGATTTAAAAGACATAAAATAAGGAATAGAGAAAAACATTTATCATATGTTCTTTTAAAAAAGCTCTATCCATTAGCTTCATGCAGAACGCAATAAATTAGGCATATTTGTATTTAAAGGGTCATGAAGAGGATAAAAATAAGTGATAAAAATTGAAAAGAGGGGGGGCCAAAATTAATATTTTTTCAAGTCATACCCTAATAAAATCCTAGTAAACACTGTCAGTTCTCCCTAAATAAATCAATAAATGCAATTTAATTTCATTTTATAATTTGACAAAATGATCCTTAATTTCATGTGGAAAAATGATGAGATTAGGCAAGAGGTTGTAAAATAAAAAGGGTAAGGAATTTGCTTTACTAAGCAATAACATATAGTTAAAATAGGATAGCTATTAAGAGAATTCTACTTCTGACAATAGTGTACCAAGTGATTTGGAACAAACCTCCCTCTAAGAACAACTAGAAAATACACACAAATACTATATTTAGTATATATGTACACACTCTAAATAAAAGCTGTAATTTAGGAGGGAGAGAGAAGTGCTGCCCAGCTTCCAATCATCACAATCCCTGCTAGTTTACTTGCCATAAGCAAACAAATTGTCTCTTTCTTTTTTTTTATTGGAGTTCAATTTGCCAACATATAGCAAAACACCCAGTGCTCATCCTGCCAAGTGCCCCCCTCAGTGCCCATCACCCAGTCACCCCAAGCCCCCACCCACCTCCCTTTCCACTACCACTTTTTTGTTTCCCAGAGTTAGGTGTCTCTCATATTTTGTCACCCTCACTGATAACAAATTGTCTCTTTCAAATATGTCATAAAGCTAGGCCTCAATATATTTCCACAATTCTTAACATAAAAGTAAGTTATTCAATTAAAAATAACCAGGCACTGAAGGTTCTCATGGCTGTAGGTACAAAAAAATGATGGATAGAGGTGGAGGAAGAATGGTTGGGTGACCCAGACAGACATCAATCGAAGAGATGACAGAAAGAGGGTTGGCGTGTATATTGCTGACAGTATATTTTGACAGGGTTTAAAGGGAGACATGGATATCCCTCTCAGGAGATTCTACATGATGAAGGAGCTCAGGTAAGGCTGAGGAAAATCCAAGGAAAACTATACACATTAACGCTGGGAAGACTATAATACTAGGTTAGGCGACCCTTAGATGAAAGTAGACTAAACCAGAGCAAGACCAGGAACGCTTTCCATGCCAGGCTAGGAAACAGAGGAAGAGGTCTCTGGACCAGTCTAAAGGTAGGGTGAAGGAAAGAGCAATACAGTAGATTACTCTCTCCTCTCTACCTCCAGGGATATATGACTTCAAACTCCACCTCCAGAATATGACCTGCTATAGGACAAACAGAGATGAAACTAGATTTGAATTGAGGTAGAGATCGAAATTGTAAACTCGATTGGACTGAAAGTAACCAGAAAGTTATGGAATCTACCTAAAATAGCATCTATGAATGAGAACCAAAGCAGTGTTTGAAAAAAACAAAACCCTTGCTTGTCTATTCTCCATTGAGTTGAGACTTCTTAATAAATCATTATACTTAATAAAAACTTACCATGTGTCTCACACACTCACACATACACATATGGATGACAATTTATTGAACATTTACTGAGTGTCTCAGGCACTGTGCTAAGTGTTTATTTAATTCTCACCACAATCTTATATGGTAGATACTTGCTTTTAGCACTGAGAACAGAAGCTCAGGGTGGTAAAGTGATTTATTTAAGGGCTTATACCTCGTATATGATAGAAGCTGGATCTGAATCCAGATTTCTTTGACTCCAAGGCCCATATGAACAACCACTTGAAAATGGAGGGTGTCTTTTTCAGTTTTTTTTTTTTTTTAACCTGCCATAGGGACACCTGGGTGGCTCAGTCGGTTAAACGTCCAACTCTTCATTTCAGCTCAGGTCATGATCTCAGGGTCGTGAGATCCAGCCCCAGGTTGGCTCTGCACTCAGCAGGGAGTCTGCTCGAAATTCTTTCTCTCCCTCTATCTCTACTCCTCCCCCAACACTCTGTCTTTCTAAAATAAATAAATAAATCTTTTTTAAAAACCTTGCCATTGTTTATAAATTAAGTTTTATTAGAACACAATGTCAATTCTTGTACATATTGTGTACAGCTACTTTTGTGTTACAAGAGTTTAGTAGTTATGAAAAAAACATAAAGCCTACCAAGTGTATCTGGCCTTTTACAGGAAAAGCTTGTCATCCTCTGCCTTAGATAGTACTTGATAATGTTTGCTTTAAAAGGAATGAGGGTCTTTTAGACAAATGCTTTATTTACCACTTATAGCTTTTCTGCACATATTACCATTACAGCTCAGAAAAGTCCTACTCTGTTTTTGCAAGCTTATTTTGTCATGAAAGACTTTTCTTCTATTTTCTAGTCTTTTCCAAAAATATATTTTTCAGCTTGAAATAAAATAAAATCTGAGAAACATCATTTTGAGAAATGAATTAGCTAATAAGTGACAACTTCTTATCCTTTGGGTCTTTATTTTTATGTACTTTTTGTTCTACAAAGTTGCTGCATATCATTTTTACTATTATGGCATTACTTAAAATAGGGTAATTACCTCTAAGCTTATTTTTCATTGATATCATATGTAACTTGTATGATTTTTTAAGCAAGAAAATAATCAAACAGCACATCAATTACTGAAGCCTAACTGGCTATTGAAATTGGAGAAGTCTGGTCAGAAGATAGAACAACTAGATATGGTTCACTTGCCACAAATGGGGAAGCTGCAATGACTAGAAAATTATTAATATTTCAATATTTATTGAATAACTGATTACCATATTCAAAATCAAACGCACCTTTCTCTTATTGTATCAAGAATGTTTATTTTGATGAACTATGTATAAGATTGGTTCTATGCAAGCTTTGATGAAAGGAAGTGATAAAGAATGTTAATTTCCCTTTTGCTTGTGCCCTTAAGCAATGTAAGTTTATGAGGTAATTGAAATTAAAGAAAAATATGGAAATTTTATTTTGATGAAGCCAAATAGCTGCCTAATGGAAACCTGTTGCAGAAATTAATTTAGCTCCCTCTTCACTTCAATGACTACGTTGGAATGAAGGAGCTCAGAGGTGTCCACTAGCGGCATCTCACAAGAAAGTCATCCAGAATAACCACACTGAGAATCTTTCTAATTTGATCATAAATTCTTTGAAGACAAGTTTCATTGCATGCTATAGCCTTGTAGCCCCTTCGGTGCCTAGCATAGCTCCAAACACAACGCAAGTACTCCGTCACTTGAGTATGTAAAAAGTTTAGATTTCCTTTATATGCCAATTTCATAAAATTGCTGTAACTCATTAACTTTAAGAAAAAAAATATTTGCTACAAAATTATAGGAGACTGATCCACAGAAATGTTCAATAAGTTAATTATACACAGTCGTATATTGTCTAAATATTTCCCTACAGATTGTTCTATTATTTTGTGAATAAAAGGCCAAGAATTTCTCAGAAGATTTTAGATTAAATATTTTCTACCTTGTATGTATATCTGTGTACATCTGTCTTGTTTTGTAAAGAGAGACATACATAGGTAAAGATGACTATTGTATTTGGCCTAGTTTGAGGGCTTTTTTTTTTTCTTGTTACTATATTTTTATGAATTGTTTAGAAACATTTCTCATGGGTGACTCAATCTATAAATGGGACATTATCTTACAAAAAACACAGTACTGTCAAGGTTATTGGCTCTACTTCCAAATTCTCCTATATATTGTATTCTAAGTCAACAAGGATAAGAATGACAAAATGAAAAATTGGACATTATGTTCATTATGCAATTTGATTTGCATTAAATCTCTAATCAATGCTTTTTAGAGGTCTTAGTAAGCAGATTAATACAAATATTATAACTGGACTCTTCAGAGTGTGTTAATAATCATTTGTGAATAATGGGATTCCTTTTTGGGGGGAGGGATTTATTTACTATATCTGGATCATTCTCTTTTGAACCTGTCTACACAAAGGAAATATCATCGTTGGCCAGAACTGGTAGCACTTACAGGAGTGGTGGGCAGTGTTTTAATGAAAAAGGAATATTTACCTACGAAAATTACACATCAAAATGTTTGAAAATCACTAGATTCAGAGATCTGGAAAAAGGTAATTCAGGCAACATGGTTAATTTATACCTTAAGAAGACCAATGCAAATGTGGGCTGAGTGCGATAAATACATCAAGATTGGCATATATTAAAACTTTGTTTAACTTACAACTTTCAGTTATCTATTGGCCACAGGCCACGGGAATTAAATGAGAAGCTACAGAATTCTTAGCACAAATTCCTCTGGAGAGAAGAGTTTGGAAAAGCTGTCATTGACTAGCCATTGTCCAACACAAGGTCCCTCTGATACTAATACTTGCCTGTGTCCCACTCAGATCCTATGTCAAGCCTGTGGATTCATTTTCATTTGACTTGAGAGGAAAAACAGTGACATGAATGGTAAGCGGCATGGGAAGATACTGCAAATGAATTGGAAAACAATTTGAAATTGGAGTCAGAATGTGTCAAGTCCGGATCATGTGGGTATAGAAGTAGACTGATATGGCTAGGCCATGCTGCTAGCTCGGCAGCCTTCATGATGCTCACATGCAGGTGCTGTGTACTCTCGATAATGTCTTAAGAGAATAAATGACTTGGCCTGGCATGTAGAAAAAAAAATGTGTTCTGTGTTTCAGGAGACCTGGCTTCTATCGCTAGTTCTGTAGTTGATAAGATATATAATCTGATGGTGTCAATTTTCTCCATCTGTGAAGTGGGAGGCAGTTGAAAAGATGATCCTCTAAGATCCTTTCTTTCAAGCCCTAACCTGGTGTGGTTCTGAGGTTTTCCTATGTGTGCACTTTTTGAGCTTAGAAGGTAATGACTAATAAGGGAGATGAACTTAGCAATAAGCAGCAGTAATAATAGTAATAAGAAACAGAAAGAAAATGCACTAAGTGTGAAGACAAGCAAAATTCCAAGGGCACATATAAGAGTAAATATTTATTTGGATTCGAGGGTTATAGTACAGAAATTTTCAGCATCTGAAAAGAGCACTGAAGTTAAAAAAAAGAAAATGAGAACTATTTTGATCTGTAGGGAGGGAATGTCAAGGCATAGAAGAGCTAGAGAAAAAAAGACATGGAGACATATGGACTTCTGAAATAGAGGTATTCAAGTCACGATACATAGGCCAGTGTGGCCTGGCTATCAGAAATATGAGTTAATGCCTGGCCACAAGACAAACTGGCTATCCAATCTTGAGCACATTGCCTATCCCTTTTGAGCCTCAAGTTCCTCATCTTAAAAATGGAAGCTTATAGAAAGGTTGTTGTGAAAATTAAATTAGATAATTTATATAATGGGCTTATACAAATTCACAACATATTATAAGTAAATAATCCAAAATGAGCTATTATTATCATCATTATTATTATTTAGAAGGATAATATAAGGAAAATTATTTGAGCCTAATTACAAATGACTCTGAATACTATGATAAATAATCTCACTTCTATTTTGTACAATAAGGAGCTATGGACTATTTTGAGGAGTGAAGCAAGATAAATAAAAACTGACAAAAGAAAGAGAAAGAAAATCATATAGCTTTGCTGAAGAAATGCTCAGCAATGAAGTAAAATTAGTTTTAGTCTGTTTCTTTAAAAAGTCAACCAGTCTAGACATGTCTCCAATGAGAAACTCAATTTAAATATTAATAGAACACATCTCAGCTGTCGCTCAAGTCCCATTTCTTTGTTGCTCAGTTGCAGTCTGTGTGGATGCCAACTTTTGCAACATGCCAGTGAAATTTCGTTCTTCGTGCATCCATGGTAGTTCCTTTGAGGTATGAAAATGGAAATATGATGAGAGAAAAAAATTGATGATTGACAGTCAAATTCAAAATCAAGAGTCCATAGCAACTTTAAGAGACCTCAGGAAATGTATTCCTATTTCACTGTGACCATAATAAATACCAAATTTGATCACAAGTGCATCTGCACAAGGGTGATTATCAACATTAATCAGTTTTCATTCTAGCAAAGGACAAGTTGTTAAACACTGTAAGTGATGCCCAGCGCATGATCCTGATTTGAAAATTTCTTTGCTTTTTTGACCTGTACCAAACACATGGGAATCATTTGCTAATCTCTTCTTGTGTGTGTGTGTGTATGTGTATTTAAAGAATCAATATTAAAAGGAGAAATCACAAAGCAGACTAACAGATTTCATTAAATAACAACTAAATTACTTTGAACATTAAAAAAAAAACTAAATTAAAAAAGTAAATGGCAAAAAAACAAAGTGAACCACATGTGCAGCTCCTAAGACTTCATGAGGAAAGAACCAACTTGCAAATAGATGAATGAGTAAAAGGTTTATATAAAGCTAACTCATTAAAATGAAGTGTAAAATGTTAGCAAAGATAAATGAAAACGTTCAGCTTCACTAGCAGTAGCCAGACCTAAACAATATTAGCACATGCGCACTATTTTATAGTAACTATTTTATATTAGATAAATTCTAGCTCTGTGTTCCTACCTTTGGTTAGTTTCCCAGGCAGGATGGGAGACTGAACACATATTAAACCTCCTCCTTCACTGAAGATATAGAAAAATGCTTGTTTTCTTTTTAAAGAATGCCTAACTGCATTAAATACAAGGGTAGACTATCCATGGGCCAGAACACTGGCGAAAGCTGAAAGATTATAGGAAGCCATGATCAGAAACAAGCACTGGGGGCCAGGATTTTAATGTCCTGTGATAGCAGAGACTGAACTGATTACTCACGTGGTTAGATAGCAAAACTAGTCTTCCCTCATGAAGCCAAGCCTAGAGTAGAACTCTCGGCCCATATTCAGGGGCAGATATAACTGTACCCTGCAAGGTTGCCTGTCCTACCAAAGGACATTAAATGCCACCATAAGATTGGGAACTCAGCCTGTGCCACTTGAAGACATGGTGACTAGAATTGTGGCATTGAAATAAAGAGCTCCAAGCTGCTCACAAAGACTCTCTGGAGTCTTGAAACCCCAAACTGTCTGTCAGAGGCAACGATGACGTTGCCCAACATGGAGAGACATGTATAATTTAAAACAACTTCCCATTTTTGCTTTTGTTTCTTTTGCCTTCGTGGATGTATCTTGCAAGAAGTTACTGTGGCCCAGTTCAAAATGGGTGTTGCCTGTGTTCTCCTTAGGATTTCGATGGAATCTTGTCTCACATTTAGATAAATGAACTATTGGGACTTCATCAAGATAAGAAGCTTTTGCACAGCAAAGGATACAGTCAACAAAACTCAAAGACAACCTACAGAATGGGAGAAGATATTTGCAAATGACCTATCAGATAAAGGGCTAGTTTCCAAGATCTATAAAGAACTTATTAAACTCAACACCAAAAAAACAAACAATCCAATCATAAAATGAGCAAAAGACATGAACAGAAATCTCACAGAGGAAGACATAGACATGGCCAACACGCACATGAGAAAATGCTCTGCATCACTTGCCATCAGGGAAATACAAATCAAAACCACAATGAGATACCACCTCACCCCAGTGAGAATGGGGAAAATTAACAAGGCAGGAAACAACACATGTTGGAGAGGATGCGGAGAAAGGGGAACCCTCTTACACTGTTGGTGGGAATGTGAACTGGTGCAGCCACTCTGGAAAACTGTGTGGAGGTTCCTCAAACAGTTAAAAATAGACCTGCCCTACGACCGAGCAATTGCACTGCTGGGGATTTACCCCAAAGATACAGATGCAGTGAAACGCGGGGACACCTGCACCCCGATGTTTCTAGCAGCAATGTCCACAATAGCCAAACTGTGGAAGGAGCCTCGGTGTCCATCGAAAGATGAATGGATAAAGAAGATGTGGTCTCTGTATACAATGGAATATTCCTCAGCCCTTAGAAACGACAAATACCCACCATTTGCTTCGACGTGGATGGAACTGGAGGGTATTATGCTGAGTGAAATAAGTCAATCGGAGAAGGACAAACATTATATGGTCTCATTCATTTGGGGAATATAAATAATAGTGAAAGGGAATAGAGGGGAAGGGAGAAGAAATGGGTAGGAAATATCAGAAAGGGAGACAGAACATGAAGACTCCTAACTCCGGGAAACGAACTAGGGGTGGTGGAAGGGGAGGAGGGCGGGGGGTGGGGGTGAATGGGTGACGGGCACTGAGGGGAGCACTTGACAGGATGAGCACTGGGTGTTATTCTGTATGTTGGCAAATTGAACACCAATAAAAAAATAAATTTATTATTAAAAAAGAATACAGGGACATCAGAGAAGTTGTCTTAGAAAGATATACTCATTAATTTTAGATTTTTTTTAAGATTTATTTATTATTTGGGAGGGGGAGGGGCATAGGGAAAAGGAAAGAGAGAATCCCAGACAGATTCACCACTGAGTGTAGAGCCCAACATGGATTCAATCTCACCACCCTGAGATCATGACCTGAGCTGATATCAAGGGTCAGCTGCTTAGGCCAACTGAGCCGCCAAGGCACATCTGATTTTAGATATTTAATAAAAATTGTTATTTAAATATCATTAAAACACCATAAAATTTACACTTTTAGACTATACAACTTAGTGTTTTTAGTATACTTACAGAGTTATGCAACCATCAACACTTTTATTTTAATTTTTTTGATATTTTATTTATTTATGTATTTATTTATTTATTTGAGAGAGAGAGAGTGCACAGAGCAGAGGTAAGGGCAGAGGGAGCAAATCTCAGGCAGATTCCATGATGAGCATGGAGCCCAAAATGACCTGAAGATCATGACCTGAGCCAAAACCAAGAGTTGGATGCTTAACCAACTGAGCCACCCACATGCCCTAACCATCAACACTACGTTTAGAACACTTTCATCACCTTAAAAGGAAACCTTTACCCATTAACAATCATTCTCCATTTACCCCATTCCTCTAGCCCTAGACAATCACTAATCTACTTACTGTTTCATTTCTGAAATCTGGTCATTTCATAAAATACAATCATAATTTGTGGCTTTATGTGTCTGATTTTCACTTAGCATAATGTCTTCAATGATCATTCATGCTGTAGCATGTATCAGTACTTTATTTCTTATTATTGACAAGTAATATCCCATTGTGTGGATTATTGTGTGATGAACATTATGTTCATAGATAGACATGTTCATGTTGATAGGCATTTGAGTTGTTTCCAATTTTGGCTATTATAAACAATGATGCTATGAGTATTTGTATATTGAGTTTTCGTGTGGAGATTTGTTTTCATTTTTCTTTGGTATATACCGGGGAGTGGAATTTCTGTGCCATGTGTTAACTCTGTGTTTAACATTTCCAGAAACTGTCAAACTGTTTTCCAAAGTGTCCACACTGCTTTACAATCACACCTGCAATTTATGAAGGTTTTAATTTCCCCCTATCCTTGTCAACACTTGTTAATGCCTCTCTTTTTCATTCTAACCATTCTAGTAGGGGTGAAGTGGCATTTCATTGTGGTTTTAATTGGCATTTTCCTGTTGAGCATCTTTTCATATTCTTATTGGCCATATGTATACCTTCTTTTTAAAGATTTATTTAATTGAGAGAGAGAAAGAGAAGCAGAGAGAGGGAGAGAATTCCAAGCAGACTGGGCATGGAGCCCAATGTAAGGCTCAATCCCATGACTCTGAGATCATGACCTGAGGTGAAATCAAGAGTCAGAAGCTTAACTGACTGAGCCACTCAGGTGCCATGGCCATCTGTATATCTTAATAGAGAAAATGTTCAAGCCCTTTATCCATATTGTAATTACTTATCAGTCTTTTTGTTGTTGAGTTTTAAGAATTATTTATATATTCTGGGTACAAGTACCTTATCAGATATATGATTTGCAAATACTTTCTACCATTCTGAGGGTTTTCCTTTCACTCTCTTGATAGAGTCCTTTGAAGTATAAATATTTTTATGTACAAATGTTTTTGATGAGGTTCAATTTACCTATTTTTGTTGCTTAGCTTTTTGATATCATATTTAAGAAATTATCGCCTAATCTGAGGTTACAAAAGTTTACAACTATGTTTTCTTCAGTAAGTTTTATAGTTTTAACTCTTTTGTTTAAGTCTCTGACCCATTTTGAACTGATTTTTGTATATGGTTTGAGATAGGAGTCCAACATCATTCTTTTTGCAGGTAGATATCTGGTAGTTCCAATAATTTCAGACTTTTGTTTAAATGGTAAAAATGAAAGGAAAATAAAGAATAGAATGTGATAAAGTACTCAAGTAGAGCAGGAACAGAATAAAGCTCAATAATCCAGTAGGAAACAGGAAAGGAGAACAGAAGGAGTAATGCAAAAACATGGTAAATACACAAAATAGACCAATGATCTCAATAAATGGAAATAGATTAAGCATTCCTATTAAAAGCCATCTAAACCCGAACAAAAATAGTTCCTGCTATATGCTATTTACAAGAATCATATCCAAGCAAAATGACAGACAAGTTTAAAATAAAGTGTTCAAGTAAACTACTAACAAAAGAGAGAAAAGTAATGTTAATATTCAGAAAAACAGAATTGGAGGTGGAAAATATTAATGGGAACAAAGACAGAGATTCCACTCTGATAAAAGAACAATCCACCAAGAAGATGACAACCATGACAATCATGTATGGACCAAACAGCACAGCTAGAACAGTATGAAACAAAGCCAGAAAGAAACAAGGAGAAAAAGTAGCACTTCCTATAATTTCTTATCTGCTTATAATTCACTGCTTTGCCAAATTAGATATGATTTGGAAGTCACTTTATTTTATTGTGGCATTGTGTCTTAAAAATGTGTATAAGTAAATACATATGAGATAAATTATACTATTATCTTCCACCTTTCAAATTTGTAAATGTCTTCAGAAATGAATAATTCTCAATTGATGCTGGCAGCAGTGTCATCCTGAGCCATATTGGAGCCTGAGGCAAAAGGAAAAAAAAAATCTCATCCTGTCTTTATTTAAAATGCTGTTTTGTTCACTATGAATTTTTGCAATAAATTTTGTTGTTCTCAAATTCTGAATTAAAATATGTAAATTTGGTGTCCAAGATGAGGGCCTCATTCACCTCATCCTTGTACTTCTACTGGCCTGTGTGGCAATGTTCATAGCCTTTGGTCTACTAATTCCACCTACTAAAAGTGAACCTAACTAGTAAATGTGAAATAAGGAGAGAAAACGGGAAAAATTTACATAATAGATTTTAATTGCAGTGCTTCACATAAAGGAATACAAAAGAATAATTAAATCAGCTACATGAAATGACATGTAATAAAAGGTGTATTTTAAAATCTGACCAATATATGCCTGTGACAGATTAAACAATCTCAGAAAGTGCTTTAAAAAGGAGTTCCAAAATTCAGGATTTGGGAGGAGGAGTACATGAGATTCACCTAGAAAGCATACTTAACAAAATATTTTACAAAACTGCACATTTCCGTAAGACCTAGAGGTGAGACCATGGCATCTATAATTTTAACTGGCTCTACACAAGATACTTATGTAGTCAACCTGGCATTTGGACATTTGGAAATCATGATTTAGGACAAAATTTGGTTGATTGTTAGTTACTGTATAGAAGCTTACGTATTAGAGGAATTTTTTTTAAGTGATCTTATTTTACAAGCCGGAGTGACAGAGTGAGTCATCTTAGAAGGCAAAACCAGGGTAAGAATTTGAAACTACTATCTTTGTGTTCTCTAATAGATCTTGCTGGATTTTCTGAGCATGAAGACTGCCTCTAGACAGAAAATATAACAAACCAATAGAGTTTTTAAATTCAGTTTCATAAATTGGGCCTTCATAGACTGGGGCAGACTTATATTCATTTAAATCTGCATTCCTCTTTGAGAAAGAAAACACAATACTGCCCAGTTTTCCATGAGAACTGCAAGAGAAATCATTCAAAAATATTTTTCTCCAGAATGTGTATATTCAATAGCTGTTAATAACGCACAGCTTCCTTTAAATCTTTTTATAATAAAAAGCTTTTAAAATGATTAGAATGGTCTCTTGATTCAGATGCTAAAAATGAAATCACAGGATGTTTTCCAGAACATCTGCAAATCAGTGAACACACAAATGGAATATTTAAAATGGCTCTTCCGATATTGGTAATTGTATCCACCATGTGTTAACATTCCGTCTGCTACCTCATTTCATTCCAGCTAACCCTATACAACTGCCTCCCAACTCCTCATCCCATCTGATTGTATACAAGACAGACATATATTCTATTGAACAAAGGACAAAGGATGATTCACAATGAGAAAATACTCTTATGCTAGGCCATATTCATAACTTTGAGGGTCATTGCTTAATAGAAAAAAATCTACCCAGGAAGAAACATGTTAAGTAGCTGGCACTTACCGTACTAGGAAACCTTGTTACAAAGAATGAGTGTAATTCTGAATCATCGAGGGAACCCTTTCAAACCACAATTTCTGCTCCAGATATATTCTAAATGCAGCCAGGCCACCTGTTGACAACTGCTGCTGTGAAGCAAGGCACTCTGAGTCTCTTTTTTGCCCAGATAACATATAATTGATATGCACCCATTGGTGACTGCTGAGAAATATTCAGTTGTGTATTCATTCTAACAACTATTTAACAAGTGCCTATTCTCTACCAAGTTTATGTCCAAAGAAATAAGACAATAGTAGTGAACAAATATGCAGAAATCTCTGCCCTCATGCAACTTGCTTTTTTTGGTGTTCTGGCTATAAGTATCTCTTATTTTAGGTAAGTGGAATATAATGACATTTAATTTTGCAAAATGCATACTGTATTTTCAAACATTTAAATGGCTATTCATGCAAGTCTGAAATCATACTGAGTGGTCTGTGACATGAAATAGAAAAATCAATAAGATTATGTCAGTCTTAGTAAGTTTAAATTAAAATCTATAATTGCTCACTAAATCAATCAATTCTAGGTCTTTGGGTTAGATTAAAGTAGTCAAGATTGTAACCACCTTTATTTCATGACTTACATCTACAATTAAATTATATTACAGCTATTCTTATCATTATATTAGAGGAATGTTTCTGAATAGTGGTATAAAACGTATTCATGTTCATTTAATCCTATTTCAATGAAAGCTAGGAAGTGAGGCATATTTTTTTTAAAGTACCTATCTTTTTATAATGAGTACCTATTTTGTTATTTAGGAAATCTCTTTGTTAGGAAAGCCTGAAGGTCACAGCCCACATACCTGCACACCAGAAATTTAAAAAATTAAGCAATGGCTTATGTTGCCTTGGAGGGAAAAGAAGCTTGAAAGGTCGAGATAACAGTTTTGTTAAAATAACTAGTTAGTCAAAACAATATGTCAATAATGGATGCTCCCAATCATGCATTTTATCATTAATTGATAGTTTAAAGCGTGTGTTGGAGTAGTATGACACCATTTTTGATTCCTTAAATAGAATCTAAAAAATATGTATTAAAAATTTGTCACTGTTTTGCTCTCCATCTCAAAGAGTAAACTTCCTGAGGCCAAAGCTCACTTTTATCATATACTAGCCGTGTGACTTTAACCAAGTAACATAAATTCAGAGTCTCAGTTCCCTGATTTCCAAAATAGCACTAATAATAGGGCCTACATCAGTGTCATTGTGAAGACTAATGAAATAATTTACAGAAAGCACTTTCCACAATTACTGCTTCATATAAGCAACAAATAAATGTTAACCATTATTATGAGCTATTTGGGTTTACCTCTAAATAATTTTCTGTCAACCAAGCCTACTGTTGGTAAAAGTGAAAGTTTGGAAGCAAGCTGAATGCCCAACGAAAGTGATTTAGTTAAATTATGATTGTTCTAAATAATTGAATACTATGTGGTAATTAAGCTCATGTAAGGGAAAATATAAAATAACAAAATATTTTGCTTCGTTTTCTAACAATAGGAATCACTACATATTCACAGAAAATCAAGATATAACTAAAAGTACTGAAAAACATGTGCTGAAAAGTGTATAACTTGAGGCAGTGTAACTGGAAATCAAGCATTCTATGGTTTTGTATAGTTTGAGAAAAGAAAAATGCCAAATTCGTTACATTACACATACATATTAATTTTTTAGATGAACTAGAAAATATTTAAAATGGATTGTGCATATACCTTCTAAACAGTGTTATGAAAAGTAGAACCAGGGATCCCTGGGTGGCTCAGCGGTTTAGCACCTGCCTTCGGCCCAGAGCGTGATCCTGAAGACTCGGGATCGAGTCCAATGTCGGGCTCTCCGCATGGAGCCTGCTTCTCCCTCTGCCTCTCTCTCTGTCTCTCATGAATAAATAAAATCTTTTTTGAAAAATTTATTTTACATTATTTACAAGAGTCACACAAATACAAAGGCAGAAAAATATTTAAGTAAAAGAATAGGAAACTACGCAAAATAAATGTAAACAAAAAATATGGCTTAGCTACATTAATATCAGACAAAATAGATTGTCGGCAAAAATCGTTATTATAATTTATAGAAGAATCAATTCATCATAGAAATTAGGCAATTCCAAGCCTGATAGAATCTACTAAAAATAGCTTTTAAAATAGCTTGGAATTTTATTATGTAAAATTTGACATAACTACAAGAAAAACTAAATGACCAAATCCACCATTATATTGAAAGTCTTCTACATACCTCTCTAAACAGTTGATGGATTAAGCAGAAAAATATTAAGTATCTGGAAGACTTGAGAAACATAAATGCATGCTTAATCTAATGAAAATATATAGAACATGGCACTCAACAACTGGATAATGTACATTCTTACACACATACCGAATATTAATATAAGCTGACAGTGTACTAGACCTTAAACCAATTCTCAAAAAAATTAGGAGACATGCCCTATCAGATAATCCAGTATTTTTATACAGCTATAGTTATTAAGATAATGTGTTTAGAGCTCAGGGATAGACGATAAGTACAATGGAACTAAACAGAGATTCTGGAAGCCAACCTATACACATGATGATCAACAAAGACTAACCTTAATTTGAAAAGATAAGCCTCAAACTGGAAGCAGCATATAAAAGCAACAATGGTTTAGTGTCCAGAATACATGAAGAAATTTTCAAAATCTTCAAAATGACAAACAAATCAACAGAAAAAACAAAGAGGCACAAATCATGAATGGGCGTTTCACAGAAAAACCAAAAACAAAGACAAATGGTCCACAGTCATTTAAAAAGATACTGAAATTCGTTAGTAATGACAGAAATTCAAATAAAAACCACAGTAATACATAATTTCACACTCACCAAATTGGTGAAGTTAAAAAGTCTGGCAATATTATATATTAGTGAAGATGTGAGGTGATGAGAGTTCTCATACAACTTCAAGCGGATATGTAAATAAATATGACCAATTTGGAAGTAAGTTGCACATGTTTATTTCCTGTAACATAACAATCATACTCTTAGGTATATATCCTAGATAACTTCTTGAAAATTTGGACCATAAGAAGAGTTGCCAGATCTAGCAAATAATAATACAGAGCATCCAATTAAATTTGAATTTCAGATAAATAATAAAAAATAGCATATATCTCTATATATCTCTTATGTATTGTTAGTGACATATTTATACTAAAAAAAATCTGTTGTTTGTCTGAAATTCAAATTTAACTGGGTATTTTGCATGTTATCTGGCAGCCCTAACCATGAGATATGTACAAAAATACTCACAGCAGCATTGTTTGTGCCAGTGAAAAGCTGGAACCAACGAAAAGATTCATGGACAAAACAACTGTGCTACAGCCCTGCAATGAGATGCTATACATTGTGGAAAATACATGAAATATGGCTATTTTAAAATTTTAAAATTCTATTTTCAAACAATGTTTCTTTTATTTATTTGTTTGGCAATGTTCCCATGGTTTTAAATGGTGACATTTTTTTCCCTGAGTTTTGAAGCAGTCTTTTTTTTTTTTTTTTCCAAAAAGTAAGTTTTTTTTTTTTTTTTCTTTTTCTGTATGAGTGTTTGTTGAAATCTATACATTACACTGAAGAGCTCAAGTGCGGTCAGTTTATCCTTTTCTAGGCAACTTACGGCCTCTTTGAAGATCATCAAACAGTTTTGGAGAAGCAGGATATACTTTGTTTTACTATCATTTTTTTCCCACATTTTCATCCTCGATGCATTTACTAAGTACAGAAAAACATTTTTCTTTAACCACACTTTGAAAATATGATTTTATGGCAGGCCACCACTTTAACATGTTTCCTATGGCCAATAGCAGTGAGAGCCATCTTCTCTGCACAGTTCTAAGGAGGCTATCTCCTTCGATTTCTATAAAGTAAAAATCTCATCAAATGTTTTCTGTGTGATGGAGCATCCAAACACTTTCACTATGAAAGCCTCAATGCCTTAGGTAAGCAAAACACATTCCTTTCTAGCAGGATTGTGGACAAGGTCTATAGAACATTTACCAGAAAAGATCTTTTAATTTTCTTCCGTAAAAAGTTTATAAACTGAAAGGAATTTGCCATAGTTTACCTTTGCAGTATCTGCTAAATATAGATAAGCAAAGTCTAATTTGTATCTTTTGCTCTATGTTTCTTATAGTTTTAATCAAAATCTCCTTTTTAAAAAAATAATTTATTTATTTATTTGAGAGAGAGCCTGCACATGAGTAGGGGGAAGGGCAGAGAGAGAAGCAGACTCCCCAGTGAGCAGGGAACCCAATTCAGGGCTTGATCCCAGAGCTCTGGGATCATGATCCAAGCCATAGGCAGACATTTAACTGACTGATGCCCCTCAAAAATCTTAGAAATAAAACAACAACAACAGTTTGAGGGGCGTCTGAGTGGTGTAGACAGTTGAGCCTCTGACTCTTGGTTTCTGCTCAGGTTGTGACGTCAGGGTCCTGAGATCAACCCCTGTGCTTTTCTCTATCTGTCCCCATCAATAATGAGAAATCAGAACTTTTCACATGATAGGGTGGAAGTTTCCTGGTAGGCAGGACTTTAAGGACTAAAACTATCACAGATATGGGGGAAAAGCGTCATTTGGTCCCTCAAGTGACACATTAAAACATCATTCAGTTCAACCACATTTTTTCTTCCAGAAAGAAAGTGAGGCTAAGAAAGAGCAGGTCAAATTTACCTAGCAAATCAGTGCCAAGTTTAACACCCCTCACCCTCTATTCCTGACCTCCAATTTAAAGATCTTTCTAACTTAGGTGTTATACTATATGTTGGCAAATCGAACTTCAATAAAAACAAAACAAAAAGAAAAAAAATAAAGGTCTTTCTAGTAGAACATCCGATTTTCATTGATTAGAATCTGACTGACCAAAATGTATTAGAAAAGTTAAAAAATAATGGCAATATATAGGCAAGCAATTGAGATCTGAAGAAGATATTTCTGACTGTCTTTATAGATTTAAAGTTGGAATAAACCGCTACAAGTAATTTCTTGTTCCACCATTATGTGCAAATGTTTGAAACTTGTTTCACCAGCATGTAGCATAAAAGTTTACAATATATATAATTTTCATATGTTATAGACTGAATGATTGTGTCCCCCACAAATTCATATGGTGAAACTCCAATCCCCCCACAGTGATATTTGGAAATGGGGCATTTGGAGGTAACTAGGTTTAGATGAGGTCATGAGGGTGGAGACCTCATGATGGGATTAGTTCCCTTATGAGAAGAGACGCCAGAAGGTGTTTATCTCCCTCTCCCTCTCCTCTCCCTTTTCCTCTCTCTCTCTCTCTCTCTCTCTCTCTCTCTCTCGCTCTCTCTCTCTCTCTCTCTCTCATTCTGTTCAAGTATGCAAAGAAGAGGCCATATGAGCACACAAGAGAAATGGCAGCTGCCTACAAGCCAAGCCAAGAGGCTTCTGACTGAAACTAATCCTGCTGGCACCTTGATCTTGGACTTCCAGCCTCCAGAACTATGAGAAATAAAATTCTGTTGTTTAAGCCCCTCAGTCTATGGTACTTTTTAGAGCAGCCCGAGGTGATTAAGATGTCATCTATACATTTGGAGCAAAAGATTATTCTCCTCACACTATATGATATAAGCTATTTACAAGTATTGTCAAAAATAACTAAATTTTATAAAGGAAGAAATCACACATAATATTAGATAATAATTAACACCTTGAATAAAATATAATAATATATTTTTAAAAAGCAGTCTTAAGGAAAATGTAGAGTGGAAATTGTCGATTACTGTGTATATATGCGTATGTGTGTGAATTTGAGGTACACAAACCCAGTTTGTGTTTGAGCCACACAAACCCAGTTTCATCATGTTTTGGCAGCCTTCCCATTCCTTCCAATTCTCACTTGTATGAACTCTTCCTTGTTACCTCAGGCCTTGAGAGTCTTATTGATCCGGTTTCAGAAATGTAATCAATTTAGACGCGTGAGCTGAAAAAGCCATTCTTTATTCATGCATTAGTGGTGTTCTCTCCATGCCATAGCTGCGCATTGATGCAGTCTCAATTCCCCATCCCAGCCTACTGGATTATGGCTGCACACCTTCCCTAACATAGCACATGATGACTTTATCTACATTAGACCACACCAGAACATTCCAGAATGTTCTTTCCTGGTCCTATTAGCCTCTCTACACACTTCAGTCCCTTACAAAGATAAGAGATAGGAGTGCAGTCTCCACGTTACAGATTCCATTTCCATCTGCTTTTTCACTCTCACTTAAAGCTGCTTTGGAATAACTGTTCCCTCTGCTCTGCATCCATTCACATTCCTTTTGCTTTTCCAAACCCTCATTTTCCTCTCTTTAAAGTCTCTCCAACAGTCAAATTTTGATATCCTTGGCTAATACACTGTATTGTTTTGCATTTCAACTGAGCTATTCTTTTTTTTTTTTCAACTGATCTATTCTTAGTTACATATCATCCATAGAAGCTGTGGAGCATGGAGATTAAGAGTATAGACCCTAGACTAGAGCCATTCTGCTTGGGTTAAAATAGTTTCCTCTCCCACTTCTTACTTCTATGACCTTGGGCAAAGTTACTTAACCTCTTTTTGTGCTTTATTTTTGCCTGTTCATAAAGTAATGATAATGAGAGTAGACTTTTTAAGGTGTTTCAAGGATTAAATGAGATGATCCGTGTAAAGCACTTATGTACCTAGTACAAAATAAGTGATGAATCAATTGTAGCTATTAATAATCTATCCTTTCTACTATCTCCATGCTACGGTGCTAGGTGATATAGGTCAAATTTGTGATTTGAACGTATTGCATGGTTAGGTTACAGCAATTTTGAAACATGCTCTAATCTATTTGTTCTCTGGAATACATTACCAAAAATATTTCCTAAAAAGAAATTAATAGGTTCAAGTCATACTGATTAAAACAGTATCGGAAGAATTGAACTTATACTGGACATTCAAAATTCCTCTTTAGAAATAATTCAGAAGAATCAGTAAGGCATAAATTCTGGTAACATGACTATCATTAATATCTATAAGTTTGGGCATATCATTAAAACAAATTCAATTGGAATTTTCACACATGATAAAATGGGAAGATTTAATTCATTTCAAAAATATTTGAGCTACTACTATCTGCTGGTGTCTTTAGTAGATGACTTATATATATTATGTCATTCATTTGTATAGCAGTGCTATGTAATAAGAGCGATTATCCTTATTTTGTAGCCAAAAAACATTGAGGCTTTGCCTGTCTATCTCCCTGGTTAAGAAGATCAAATGCATGAAAATGTGAATATTTTCTAAAAGAGAACATTAAACTTCCCAAACACTGTATTACTTTAAATTCAATATACTTGTTTTGACAAAGTACATCATTTCAGTAATTAAATTCTTGCCTATTTTTTCTTCCAGTGTTTTGATGAGATATCTGAATCATGAGAACCACTGACTAGTGTTTCTGGATTTGGATATGACGATTAAATTAGAATCTTTTCAAGATAATTAATGAAATACTAAAAGAAGCTTTGAAAGAAAAATCAATTTTAGATTGGATAAATGGCACTATTTTAGAAATATATGTATCACACCATTCATTATGCTATAATGAATGATTATTAATGTGTCATTAATTAATGCTTATTATTAATGATTATAATATACAATAAGATATTTATTAAGCAATTTGTGCCACAAACTAAAACAGCTAATGTTTGTGTGTATTTTGAATCTTGAGAACTTTTCATCACAAATACTAAAGAAAAAGGGATTTTGAGACCTATGAATTAAATTTAACTGGTTTTGAAAACAGAAGAAGCCAAAAAAAAAAAAAAAAAAAAAAAACTCAAATTGCATACAATTGTTTTTCCCATGATAGACTCACACTTTCCTTATTTACCACCTGGGGATTTCTTCTTATAAGTTGATGCAATAGATGGCAATCCAGAAGTGCCATGTCTCTGCAAAGGATATCCAACCATTTTTATTGGACAAGTGTCACTTTTAAAATTGCTGAATAGCAAATGTGAAGTAGTAATATCTAATGTTGAAAAATGAAGCCACCTAAGGAGCAAGAAATGATAGATAACTTGGTGGTGTTTCAATATCATAAAAGGTTCATAAATGAAGAATAGTTTTGGTGATGCCTCAGTTTTGATGTGTGGCCTGTAGCTCCAGCATACCATTTCAGATTGACCCTTCTTTGTAGATAGAATAAAAATAAAAGATCTCATTTCCTCCTGAAAATACCCAATATGACTGTATAAGTATGTATTTGCGGGCTATTGAAACACATTCCCTGCGAGTACTCCATAAACTCAGCAGGGGTCCATTGGGACCTGGAATTTGGCCTGCAGAAATCGGTAATAGCAATTTTAAGCACTTGTAGGATAATGAGAAAATTTAGGCATTCTCAATAATATCATTCAATGCAGTGTATCTTCATTTCTTTAATAAAAAAGGAAATTCCTGCTGATCAAGTGTTACATAGCTTAAGGCTCATTTGGGGGGATGTAATGGCCAATGCCTAATTTATGTTCTTAGGGTTCATCTCAATATTAACCTTTTATGATTCCAGTGGGGTTAGAGGCTTAATAGAATGAGGTGAAGTTATTAAAACATATAACTTTATAATATACACATTTCTCACTGTTCCCTCCGGAGTCAAAATGTTTCCTCTCTATCTGAATGAGGCAGGGAATGATTTATCCACATGTTCTTCCCAGTTCGCGTTTATCTTTAATGAGGACTTTGCCAGTTAGTTTATTTTTGTAATTAATGATACTTTGCTCCAGAAAAAAAAACTGATGTCAATCAGTTTTATATATATATATATAAACTAATATATATATTGGCTGTCTTTTATTTTATATGTATATATGTGTGTGTGTGTGTGTGTGTGTGGAGAGAGAGAGAGAGAGAGAAGCAATTCAGAGTCCTCGTGTATGTGTGTTCTGTACTCTCTATATCATTTTAAAATCACAATCATGACTTTCTTTTCCAATGTTCATTACTAAAGAAAGTTTTGCAGAAATGCTGCCTAATGCTTCCTGAAGGTCACCTGAAAGTGAGTCTGTGGCATGGTCAGATAAGAGAACACTGCCTAGAGCCATGCTATTCACATCATTAATCAGAAAGTGAGGAACTTAGAAGTCAGTCTGGAAATATGAGTTATGTGGGTAAGAGAAGAATATATAATCCCGTTCAGTAGAGTGTGAAAGTTTCCATATATCTGCTACTCCTAAATCAGTAATAGCTGAGGATGAAGCTTTACGAGCTTTTTAAATAAAATGGTATTCTTGATAATATATGCCAGATGTCTCTGAAGCAGGATCCAAGGCCACACAGTAAGTCACCACTCCAAATTGTCTTAGTAAAGGTATTATTTTGAGTTTTGAGAGAACTATATGTGGGTTGCCACGTAAATCTGTCTTACATTGGATCATTCAAGAAAGAAGCAAAACACCACCAAATATTTCATGTTCCTCTGAACTTCAAGGCAACTTTAAATATTTAGGGTGCTGGGATGATTGGCTGAGGGGGAGTGGCTAAGTAAAAATATGCTGAAGTCATACTATATGCCAGATTGATGTGGATATTATTTAATTTATCCGGCACACTACATATGCATATGCAAATATGCAGCTACTGAGGTGGGAAATTTAGACATTAAGTTAAAATAACTTCCAAGATTATGAGACCACAAAGTTGTAGACTTGAGTCCACATTACTCCAAAAATTAATGTTCTTTTCCTGTGAGGAATTGTGTGCCCTGCTATATTTTATTTTAGTAATGTACGCATATTTATACCCATGAAACCTTCAGCTACAGGAAGGATAGAACCTTCATGCAACTCATTTTTGCAGCCTCACAACACCTAGCTCCATGCTATGCAACTAGTTGGCGCTCGGTGGAGGGGGGTTGGCAGATTGAACTAATGAATACCGACCTCAAGTATTGGCAATAAAATATAAATGTAAATGTGGTGAATGAATGAATATATTTTGGAAAATTGTCTCAGCAGAGACAAGGTGGAACAGTTCATATCTAAGGAGAGAACCATCGATACTTCTGGTCAAGGGATGACTTCCTTTTGGTTCTGTTGGCACATCTGCCTTGGTCCCAGTTCTTATATATTTGATTGGTAGGTGATGCTTTTAAGGATAAAAGATTCTCATAACCAATTTCAAAGTTGGTCACTTTAACATTTTATTACCATCTACCCTGAGAATCCAGTTCTTAAGAGGACAGAAAATTATTGGAGAGGGCAAACAAACAGCATTGACAGGGGTTCCCTTTCACCTGCTATGGTCAGAACAAATATAGCTTTAGGACAGCAGAGGAAGCCGTCAGATGATGTGAGTACCTTCAGCACCAAGAGCTTTTTCCTACCTTGTCAGGCTTTCCCACTTGCTCCAGGAATTAGACAGTTTATATGATTTTACAAAAATAGCTCTTTAGAACAGGTATCTAGAAGCTCATCCTTCTTGCCCTTGGGTTCTGTCTTTCTACTTGTAGTCAAGTTTGGCATGGCCTTGGTGGTCCAACATTTTACAAAGTAATCTACATAAAGATATGGGCATTGTTTTTTTTTAAGATTTTATTTATTTATTCATGACAGACACACACACAGAGAGAGAGAGAGGCAGAGACACAGGCAGAGGGAGAAGCAGGTTCCACGCAGGAAGCCTGATGTGGGACTCGATCCGGGGTCTCCAGGATCACACCCCGGGCTGAAGGCAGCGCTAAACCGCTGGGCCACCAGGGCTGCCCATATATGGGCATTGTTTTTTAAAAAAATAAAAGTGTTTTTAAGAGGAAATATACAAGCTTATACAAAAAAAGGCTTTGTAACTATTTTACTGGCTAATCGTCAAACAGAAGTTTATTGTTACTTTTTTTAAATATATTTTACACACAGTCAGAGGGGAAAAAAGGCATTGTTTGAATCCCAGACTGGGAAAAAGAAGCCCTATCCCTCTGCCCTTGGTTTTTCATGTTACACCATGATAGACACACTATTATAATTTCACAGGAAAAATATTTATATGTCAGTGTGTTTGCTGGCCTACATGACCTAAACCTACTAAAAAAAAAAAAAAAAAAGAAAGGAAAATGCATGTTATAGCTGGAAGAGTTGTTTGTTTTCAGTCCTAGGTAAGCATTACAATCATTTTTAGGGCTATATAAAGCTTCCAAAGCAGGGGCCCCATTCCTTACCAATAAATCAGAAATTCCAGAGTTGAGGCTCTGGGGAATCTTTTCAGATCTGGAGTTTTGAGTCCTTCAGCTCTTATATTATTATTTCTTTGATAATTCCTGATTCACCATTTTATGTTTTCTCTTTGAATATGTTTCCTACATTGTCTCTGGATTTCTGAAACATTAGATGATCTTTACATTGCTTGTTCACAGTTAAGAGTAAAACCAAGTACACACTGATGGAGACGTCACTTTGCAAAGGTGGAAGTACATGAGGATCAGGTGGTAAACTGGTCTCCTTACTGAGGAACCACTGGAATATCCGTCTTTCAAAGTTTTTTTTTTTTTTTTTTTTTTTTTTTTATTTATGAAGTCAGTTTCCCAGGAGAATGATCTACCAATATTATGCCACGTTGACATAACCTGCTCTGTGAGGAGGAAAGGCAGGGAAGGCTGGGAGTCTCAGTGTGCACACTTTCACCTAATCCTTTTGTTTTCAACTCGGTATCTCACCCCTGGCCTCCTTTGTGATAGGTTTCCCAAAGTCTGGAGCTTTCCAAGTTCAGCTTTCAGAAACAAAACCTTTGATCTCTTATTTGGGAGGAAAAGAAAGTGGGTCACTACTGTGGAGGGTGAGGGTGGAGATCTGGATGTCCATCAGCTCTACACACAGACTTTCAACACTTCCTTCTGGTTTCATTTCAACTCCCCACTCCTGTTTACTGCAGTGTCTGATACTTCAACATGAGCCATTCTGATTTTTGTGTGGAAAATCACCTTGCCTCTATTTATGTCTGCCCCCTGTTGGCATTTTTATGTTATAACTTCCTCCACTTTGTTAAATCAATCACCACTCTTGCATCCACTTCCAGGTTTCTTTGGAAAACACACCTCCTCCACTAGAATATAAGCTATAGGGTGGCAGGGATTTTTGCCTGTTCTGCTCACGGATTTGTCCCCAGTGCCAAGAACAGTGCCTGGCACATAGCAGGTATTCAATATGTATTTGTCGAATTAATGCTGAAATTGTTTCCTTTTTTGACAGTGGAACTTGCCTTATTTACTTTGTCCTTAATTTTTATGCCATTTTTGCCACTTTATTCTCATTTCAGCACTGTTTCTGAAGAGAAAGATGGTAAACATGAGAATTTAATCCATCATGTGAGTAAGTGTAACTTATTTTAAGATGTCTAAATTAGATTATCTGAGTATCCTCTGAAAGATGGTGAAAGGGCTTCATTTCCCAGACTCCTTATAAATTATAGGCTTTGCCCAGTCTAGCCCTCACTGCTTTCTCAGACATCCCAGCTCGTATTCTTAATGAATAATTCATTAATTTCTTCATCCACTTATCCACCTATCCCTTCATTCTTTACATGTACCCATTCATTCATTTATTTTAGATATACTTATTGAGGATCCACTCTGTTAAATACCAGGACACCAGGAATACGATGAGGCATAGGCCATGCCCTTGAGGTGCTCACACTTCCTGAAAAGAGGTCTGCATAGGGGTTGAGAGAGAATCGGACACCCTTTTTCAAGCTAGCACATGACTCTAATGAGAGAATTGAGGTTTTATCTAGCTCCCCTCCACAAGAGGACTCTCAGTGGCTAAATGGGAAGGAGCCCTGTGATATAAATGTATCTACCGCTAGGCACACACATCCAGACATGCAGATCAAGAGTAACCTGCTTCCACCATTATTCTAGACCAAGAAAATACTTTTCTTTGAGTTACTGTCCTTCCTTCTCTACATCGTGTTGAAGGAAAACAAGAACCACATCAAAAAAGCAATTTGGTACAAAATAATGCATTCAAATCCTTGCTGTTTCCTTTAGAGAAATTAAATAGTGAATATACTTTCTACTTGTACAGTCCCATAATCTGCCTAACACCCTGAAAATCCTATAAAGGTGCATTTTCCAGCAGATTGACAGAGTTGGCCAGAAAAAAACCAACAGACCCATTTAGAAGTATCTTCTTTTTTTAAAGATTTTATTTATGTATTTGAGAGAGAGAGAGAGAGTACAAGCAGGGGAGGCAGAGGGAGCAGACTCCCTGCTGAGCAGGGAGCCCAACATGGAGCTCAATCCCGGCACCCTGGGATCATGACCTGAGCCGAAGGCAGATGCCTAACTCACTGAGCCACCCAGGCACCCTAGAAGTATCCTTTTTGAAAGGGTTAGAGGACAATGTACATAAAGTTGAAAAGGCAACAAGAGCAATGTTTTTACATTGGTAGCCTTTTTCAAGCTACCTATCTGACTATCTGCAAGGCTGCTCTAAAGAGCAACCACAACAAACCACAAGCTTGCTAGACCCTGTGCTGAGTATAGTGCAGATGCAGGGGCAAGCAAACTTTTAAAATTATTTATTTATTTATTTATTTATTTATTTATTTATTTATTTATTTATTTATGAGAGACATACAGGGAGAGGCAGAGACATAGGCAGAGGGAGAAGCAGGCTCCCTCCGGGGATCCCGGGATCACAATTTGAGCCAAAACCAGATGTTCAACCAGAGCCACCTAGGTTTTTTTTTTTTTTTTTTTTTTAAGAGGGGCAAGCAGACTTTTAATGCCAGGACAAATCATTAGGGTGGCGCCAGCCTGAATCTTGCATCATACAAATCAGAGGAACATCAAACAAAAGTCATTAACACAGAAAGCAAACACCCTTGAGTTTTCCTGTTATCAACTATTTGTTAATTTACTCATCAACAAGCCTTCATGGGTTTTCTTTAGTGAAGCAGAGTGAGAAAAGGGGAAAAGAAGGAATCCGGAGTCTGATGAGTGTATGCAAATCCTGTACCTCCACTTACTCTGTCTGACCCGGAGCTATTTATCTGAACTCTCTGAACCTTGGTTATTCCCTGTGTTGAAATGGAGATTAAAATAGCTTTGCTGCTTCACTGGGCTGTTATGAAGTTTAAATGAGATAATGTATGTAGGAGCAGGCTTGGAGTAAATGTATTTGTAATTGATATTATATATACACGGATGGTACACTCAATCTGCAATTACAGTTCCTGATGATAAAGTTATCTGCAAATAAATTAAAAAGACATAGGCCCCGTCTAAGCTTCAGGCTTAAACCTGAAAAGTGGAATTGCTGTCTTTACTGTGTGGGTGCTTTGTAGAATGTATTACTTTTGAGAAGACGATCATTTTAGTCTTATTGTACCATTTATCACACAAATGTTAGATGCCTGCTTAGCATTCACCTCGTCTCTGAACTCTGCTCACTGTTACTCGCAAGACTTCCTCATACTTCCTGTCACTGATGTCCTATTTCCTCCAGGCTTCTAAGCTTTGTCTCTTTATCACTGTTTTATTCCAGCCTTTTTTCTCCAAAGCCTGGCAGGCTTCATGAAGGAGATTGAGCTCAGCAGTCAATGAAGAGAGAAAGCTAAGGAAAGCAGCCATGATCAAGGACTGAGACCAAAGGAAAGAAGGTCAAAAAAGATGCTAGTTGCTCTGAGGTAAAGAAAAGTAGAAGAAAGACCTGAGAATCAGGAAAAGAAGATAAGCAGTCAGTAAAAGAATGTTGAAGGAACTGTACTCCATTTATGGAGTACTTGTTCGATGTAAGGGATTATGGGAGGCATCTATAGTTATTATCTAATTTAAGACTCACAATGAGCCTATGAGGGAAGTACTGGTATAATGTATCTGCAATATCCCCACTTGGAGAACAACTTTCCGTCACAGAACACTAATCTTTAGATGTATGAAAAGGCAGGACATAGGCATAGGCAGTATAATTAAATGTGAAGAACTATGAGCTTTTAAGGAGAATGGAGTTTTATTCCCAACTTTGTCATTTTTGCTATTTTTTCACACAAGTCCCTCACCTCTCTGAATTTTAGGTTCCTCTTCTGGAGAATCTAGATAATAAGTCTGGCTTACTTCACACTGCTGCTGTGGATCACATGAGGTCACACACAGTCATAATTGTTAAAGCTATGAGTTAAAGAGCTATGGAGCTTGGCTTCTAAACCTGAGTAAGTAACTTTATAACTCTGGGCAGTTGTCCACCTCTCAGTCCTTCTGTCTCTTTTCTCTCTAAAGTAGGGACAAATTCCACATTTCTTCTGGTTATAATGGAGTATCTGATGCTCTAAAGTGTGTTTTCAATCCTTTCCCCTTCCATCTCGTAAGGGAATTAACTTTTAAAATAACCGTTTTGTGTTATCTCCAGTTACATCATTGACTTGTCACACCCACATTTAAATTTGACATTTCCATCTTAACGTTTGCCCCCTCCATTTCCCACCAGTCACTACCCTATATCTGTTATCTGCCTTCCCTACAAATCACTCTTCTATAATTAGCATTCTGTTCCTACCCATCTTTTGAAATCACCCTCATAAGCTCACTGACAATATTTTCCTATTTCTCAGTCTTCTGACCCATGGCCACTTCTCACAGCGCTCTGAGCAAACTCATCCACTCCAATGGACTTGATGAAATAAAATGCAATTACCATCAATGAAATCAATTCTCAGTTAGAGCCCATAGGGAAATTATTGGAATATCCAGAAGTGAATGGTTGGGAAGAATGTGTAGTTTTAAAAACACCTATTACAAATGGCAGTCATTGTTAATACAGACTATTGAATATAAACTCTAAAAGTATTGAATAGTAGGGAAAAGGAAAGGTTGCCAGAAAAGATTTTATTCATAAATTATATCCAGAGATATCCCAGGGAAACTTCATAACACTGAAGATGATGAAAACAAAGAAAAAACACAATTACCTAAAATTTGACATAGACTACTTAATAGCAAGTAAATTGACAATATACTATTTCACAGCAAGATTGAAACGAGGATATTATAGGATGAAAATTACCAAATTTTGAGAGAAAAAAACTGTAAACCTAAAATTCTATACCTAGGTAGATTATCATTCAAAAGAGGAGGCAAAATAAGGATTTGGGACCACGAAAGTCCTGAGAAACATTACAATGAACACATCTTTACTAAAGGAAATAATAAAAGATGTAATTCAGAAAGAGGGAAGGTTAACTGAGATAGAGGGAATGAGAAGCCAGAAGTAATTGTGAACAAAGCCATTCAAATATGCATTGGTAATTCAGAACAAGAATCAATTATTTGAAATAACAATATCTGTAATAATGATTATTTGGGGAATAAAGAAGTTTCAAAACTGAATTTAAAATGTAGAAAAGTTTAAAAACCTGAATAGGCTAAAATTTATAACAGCATAAGGGCAGAGAGCAGGCTGCTGCGAGATGGGTCACTTTGGCATGAAGATTATTTTTAGCTAAAAAGCAATCAAAACTCAGGAGATTCAATAAAGGCTCTTTACCTCCCCCTTCAGTTGCCTAAAGATAATTTATGTAGAGAACTTGCTCCAGGAAGAGAGCTAGCACTATAGGTAGGTATGTTATGACATAAACTAATATGGTAGACAATGAGGAACCTAATAAGACCTGTTTGATCCAAGTCCTCTGTGTCTCATTGTTTCCTAGTGGCCCAGCAAACATCTGTTTACCAAACATTTACTCTTTTTCATCTTCCTGTGAAGTGCATTCTTTCCCCTTAAAGTCCCATACCCCAACCCCTTCTCCTTGGTTCAGAATGACATATATACCTCATTTTGTTTAACTGTGTTTGGAATCTCCACGTCTGTGTGGGTTCTCCATATGTACTCTATTAAATCTGATTTTCTCCTGCTAATTTGTCTTGTATCAATTTCATTCTTAGTCCACCTAGAAGAACTTTGAAGGAGAGAGGACAACAGGAATTGAATCAGTAGTTAGAAAACAACTATCTTCTTCTCCAAACAAAAGCATTTAGAATTTTAAAAGTTTACATTTCAAAATATTCAAGGACCAAATAATCTTTCTTTCCATCTTTTACAAACTAGTCTAGAAAATCTTAAATGATAGAATGCTTACCAAGTTTGTATTGAGACCTTGGTAAGATAAAAGTAATATAAGAAAATTAGAACTTTAGGTCAATCTCATTTGATTATAGTCAGAAAAATGCTGAATATATTAAAACCCAACTAAATTCAGTAAAATAGGGACACCTAGGTGGCTCAGCAGTTGAGCATCTGCCTTCAGCCCAGGGTGTGATCCTGGAGTCCTAGGATCGAGTCCTGCATTAGGCTCCCTGCATAGAGCCTGCTTCTCTCTCTGTCTATGTCTCTGCCTCTCTCTGTGTCTCTCATGAATAAATAAATAATATTTCAAAAGTAAGTAAATAAATAAATAAATTCAATAAAATAGGGATGCCTGGGTGGTTCAGCGGTTGAGAGCATTTACCTTTGGCTCAGGGCATGATCCCAAAGTCCCGGGATGGAGTCCCACACTGAGTTCCCTGCATGGAGCCTACTTCTCCCTCTGCCTATGTTTCTGCTTCTCTCTCTTTCTGTGTCTTTCATGAATAAATAAAATATTAAAAAATAAATACAGTAAGATATATGTGCATACAAAAATAATGTGTATATGTAAAATTTATATGTGAGTTTGTGTGTGTGTGTCCATGTGTGTACTTATATTATACCACTAGAAGGCTTTACTCAGGAATGTAGCCATGGTTTAAATTGAGTCAACTATTTAACGTAACTCATCATGTTAATATGTTAAAGGAAGGTAATCACAAAATCATCTCAGTAAGTAGTGATAAAGCATTTTGTAAATTTCAGCTATTCTTGATTTTTTAAAATGCTGAGAAAACTAGGAATAGAAGGCAATCTTTTTATTTTTTATTTTTGTTTTTTTAAGATTATTTATTTATTTATTCATAGAGACACAGAGAGAGAGAGGCAGAGACACAGGCAGAGGGAGAAGCAGGCACCATGCAGAGAGCCTGATGTGGGACTCCATCCAGGGTCTCCAGGATCATGCCCTAGGATGCAGGCAGCGCTAAACCGCTGTGCCACTGGGGCTGCCCGAAGGCAATCTTTTTAATATGATGAAGTGTAACTTTGAAAAACCTTCAGCAAACATCATACTTAATGATGAAATATTTAAAGTCAAGAATAAGGAAAGGGCATGTGCTGTCATTTTTATATTCAACGCTGCACAGTAGGTCATAGCCAGAATTGTAAGGTGAAAAAAATATGTAAGAACTTGTAAAGTAAGAAAAAAGAGAGACAGACAGACAGACAGAAGTTCAGTATTCCCAAGTAATATGCTTGTTTATATTAAAGGCCAAAAAAACCTATGCTATAAAACCATTAGAACAAATAAGGAAATTCTACTGAAAAAATGAGAGACAAGAAAATATAAATCACATTGTTACACAACCCTAATGATTAGACAATGTATTTTTATGAAGACTGCTATTTGCATATGGTTTAAAACTAACTATAAGATACCGAGGAAAATATTAATAGAAAGTATGCAAGTTCTTTGTGGAGAAAACTATAAAATGTTATATGAAATAATAAAATAAATCTAGATAAAAGAAATATATGGCATGCATTTGTCTGGAAATAATATGAATAATAAATATACCGGTTTTCCATGAATGTACAAATTCAGTGCAATCCTAAACAAAATTACAATAAGAAATTTTTCATGGAACTTGAGAAGTTGATCCTAAAAATTAAATGGACTTGTAAAGTGCTCAGAATAAGTAAAGCAATTAAAGTATTGTAAGGGGCTTCCTGTATTGGAGAGCAAGAATTATGATAAAACTAAAGCTATAGCACCTAAGACAGGATGGTACATGGAATTACAGACAAATGGACAAAAGGATTCTATTATGGAGATTAGAAACAAACTTATACTGTATGGACCCTTGATATGTAATAGATGTAGTATTATAAATCTGAGGGGAAATGATGGAGAATTTTAATAAATGGTGCTAGTACCACTGGTTGTTTACATGGAAAAAAATAATTCCCTACCTCAAATCATACACAAATGTCAAGTCTAAACAGATTGAAAACTTACATGTAAAAATCAAATTATGTAATTTAATGAAGTAAACAAACAAGATGAGATGGGCATTATGGGCTCAGGTTAGGGAAGGACCTCTTTAAAGAGGCATACAAAAGTTCAAACCATGCTACGATGAGGGTGGACCCTGAAAATACCATGCATACTGAAGGAAACCAGTCACAAAATATGACAGATATGATTCCATTCATATGCAATGCGTGAACAGGGAAATCTATAGAGATAGAGAGTTGATTGCTTCTGGCTGGAGGGATGAGCATTTGGAGGATCTGTTTGGAGGTCTTTTTTAAGGTACTAAAAATGTTCCAAAAGGGACTGCCGTGATGGTTGCACACAAGTATGAATATACTGAAAACCACTGAATTTTACATGTTAAATGGGTGAATCATATGGTGTGTGAATTTTATCTAAAAGCAGTAAAAATATAAGGTCAAATGATAAATGAATAGGTTGAGACACAGTCCTTGACAGGAACTGCAATTTAAAAAGTTGTGTAGAAAAAAACAAAATATAAACAAAGTGAAAGGACAAGCAACAGACTCAGAGAAGGTATTTACAGTGCATATAAATAACAATAGTACTCCCAAATTTCAATGAAAACACGAGGAAAAAAGGCAAAGTATATGTAAATTTCATTTCTGTACGAAAAATAGGCATACGAAGTGGTGTTTTATTACACCGGACATCAGGAAAGTGCAATTAACACCATAAGACTGACAAAAATGAGAGTGTCTGACAATACCTAGTGTTGGCAGGATGTAGAAGCAGGAGTTCTCATGTAGTGCTGGTAGGAGTATAAACGTCTATAATCAGAGAGGAGAAATTTTTGACAAGATCTAATATTGAAGATGCATGCACTCAATAACCTAATAATCCCATTCCTGGGATTGTCCTAGTATTGTATGAAAAAAAAATTGTCCTAGTATTGTATGAAATGTGCAATAATCTGGCATTGTTATTAACAATGTAAAATTGGAAACAACTCATTAATAGAAGAATGGGTAAGTGCATCATGGTTCATTCAGGCAGCAGAATAATAAACAGCCTTTAAGCTGAAAGAACTCTAGGTGCACGTATCACATGAATTAATCTCAAGAACATAACATTAGATGAAAAACAGGCAAGTTGTGAGAGGGCTTAAAAAGCTTAACAGCCTAGATGTAAAGATTTAAAACATATAAAACATACCACGTGTTGTTTATGGATGTATTAGGACCGTCTGGGCTGTACTGTGATAAAAACAACCAAGGTGACAAAATAATCTCAGAAGTCTCAAGCACCAAAGATTTATTTCTCACTCGTGTCACATATCAATTGGCGGTTGCTAAAGGGTTCTCCTTCACATCATCCTTATTCTGGGACTCAGGCAGATAAAACACCCACTATCTGGAAAACTGTTCGCTGTCATGAAAGATAGAGTATTTGAGGGTCTCAGATGAACAATTAAATGATCTGGCCTCAAAATAACATGTGAACTCAAATCATTGCTTATTGGCTAGAAGTAATCCCCTACTTCTAGGGGATTGGTGGGTTGGTCCCCTTCAACCACAAAGGGGGTGGGAAGTGTCATCCTCTTATTTGCTCAGGGTACTAGGAGCTGAAAACATTCAGTGAATAGAATCAACTACAAAGTTTGGCATGTGTTGACAAAGAATTCAGGATCCTACTAGGCAACATGGAACAAGAAGTGAATAAAGGATGGATACAAACAGAGATTCATTCTATCTTTAATGTTTTACTTTTTTTTTACAGATTTTGTTTATTTATTCATGAGAGACAGAGAGAGAGAGAGAGAGAGAGAGAGAGAGAGGCAGAGACACAGGCAGAGGGAGAAGCAGGCTCCATGCAGGGAACCCAACGTGGGACTCGATCCTGGGTCTCCAGGATCACGCCCTGGGCTGAAGGCGGTGGTAAACCCCTGAGCCACCCAGGTTGCCCTAATGTTTTACTTTTTGAAAAAGTAAAGGGAAGCCTGAATGAAATGTAGCAAAATATTGAGGTTTTTCAAAAGTGAATGGTACACTTCAACAGATGAATGGATAAAGAAGATATGGTCTATATATATTTATACATACAATGGAATATTCCTCAGCCATTAGAAACGACTAATACCCACCATTTGCTTCGATGTGGATGGACCTGGAGGGTACTATGCTGAGTGAAGTAAGTCAATCGGAGAAGGACAATCATCATATGGTTTCACTCATACGTGGAATATAAGAAATAGTGAAAGGGATTATAAGGGAAAGGAGAGGAACTGAGTGGGAAAAATTAGAGAGGAAGACAAAGCATAAAAGACTCCTAACTCTGGGAAACAAACAAAGGGTTGTGGAAGGGGAGGTGGTGGAGGGATGGGGCAACTGAGTGATGAGCACTGGGTGTTACACTATATGTTGGCAAATTAAATTTAAATTAATTTTTTTTTACGACCCTGCAATTGCACTGCTGGGGATTTACCCCAAAGATACAGATGCAATGAAACACCAGGATACCTGCACCCCGATGTTTCTAGCAGCAATGTCCACAATAGCCACACTGTGGAAGGAGCCTCGGTGTCCATCGAAAGATGAATGGATAAAGAAGCTGTGGTCTATGTATACAATGGAATATTCCTCAGCCATTAGAAAAGACAAATACCCACCATTTGCTTCAACGTGGATGGAACTGGAGGGTGTTATGCTGAGTGAAATAAGTCAGTCGGAGAAGGACAAATATTATATGGTCTCATTCATTTGGGGAATATAAAAAATAGTGAAAGGGAATAAAGGGGAAAGGAGAGAAAATGAGTGGGAAATATCAGAAAGGGAACATGAAAGAAAGACTCCTAACTCTGGGAAACGAACTAGAGGGGGTGGAAGGGGAGGAGGGCGGGGGGTGGGGGTGACTGGGTGGCGGGCACTGATGGGGGGCACTTGACGGGATGAGCACTGGGTGTTATTCTATATGTTGGCAAATTGAACACCAATAAAAAATAAATTTACAAAAAAATAAAAAAATAAAAAATAATAAAAAAATAAAGTGAATGGTACCTAAGTACATAGGTACGTGTTTATCATTTTACATAATTATTTATGTAATGGAACTACTAAATAAGACTGAACATATGAGAAGAAAATAAAAAAAATTAACAGCTGGTTATCATACTTAAGAAGAAAGAGAATATATTAGGGAAAAAAAGGCAAACAAACCTCTAGCATAGAGATCATTAAAATAATTATAAGAGGATACATTGTACAGTTCTATTGTTTTATGAAACCTGGCTGGAATGGGTGTTTCCTAGAAAAATAAATTCTCCGAATGACTCTAATAGACAAAAAGCAGAAATGGACTAATAATCATTAATCCATTTATGATATAAATTGATAAAGATATCAAAGAACTACATTTCCTCCTTCCTCAAATTGTCAGAAGTAGATGGTTTCACAGACAAAATCTTTCATATTTTTAAGAAGTTGATAATACAATTTTCATTTATTTAATGTCTTTGGAAGGCATATGCGAAGTGTTCTACATTTATTATTTTATGATGTCTTCTGAAGAGACCTATTTGATTAATTTTATTATACCCATTTTATAAATTTCAAAACAAAAGAAAAGTAGCAGGGCCAGATTTTAAATCCATTTCTTGGGCTACAGAGATCATTCCTTTAGAATTCATATCCTCTGATAAAAGAAAACCACACGCCCAAAATGGCTTCACTTAGGCTAAGTCCCAGAACTGGGGCTTACTACATAATCTAATTGCAGTTTCAACTTTCCTCAGGGATGTAGTCTACACAGTCAGGAATTTTCTGATGGGCGCCTTGTTCTGCCACCTTAGCCCCCTCCATCACCTAAAGGAAGATGAAGTAATCTTCGCAATACAGCCCTCTACTCTTGTCCCTAAGGGAAAGCAACCCTGCCTAGAACAATCCTTTTCTTTCGCTAATAACTTTCCTGCCCTGCCCTCACCCCTTCTTCTATTTAAAAACCTTCCATTTTCTACTTGTTAGATGGGATGCTGCCCAATTCAAGAATCATTTGATAAAACCAATTAGAGATTCAAATTTACTCAGTTGAACTTCGATTTTTAACACCCTATAACGTCCATGCATTTTAAACTATTTTTGAACAGTGAATGACAGGGAAGCTTCTCCAATTATTTTTTTAAGGCAGCATAATAGTCTTACCCAACCCAAACCTGATGAAGATAGCAAATGAGAAGAAAATACTGAAAAGTATGTATTTTCAAGTATTGATGCAAAAATCGCAAAAGAAACATTTGCTAATATAATCCAACAGCAGAGCAACAGAATAATATATAATGATGAAGTGGGAGGCATTCTAGGAATGCAGAGTTCAATAACAGGAATCCCATAAGAATTGCCTAAATATAGTTTACCATGTTAATAAGTCAAAAGAGGAAAAAATATGGACATCCTGGTAGATGCCAATAAAGGAATTTATAAAATTAAACCATTAAAATACAAATACTTCCTGAAAAACTATAATATATGACTCAAATTAAAAGCCTTATATTTTATTGTAAAAAGAATAAATGAAAAGACTGAATTTAATTCCAGGAACAAAATTAAGATGCTGCTTTCACCACTATTATTTAAAGTTGTTTTAAAAGCGCTAGATAATGTATTTAGATAAGAGAAAAAAAACTCAGATATTACATATTTGATATGAAGATAAATGCAAAATTAATATCCAATGATTAATATCTTCCATTTATACCAACAAAACAAATTAAAGTGTAATGGAAAAAGCCCATTTACATAAGCAGTCAAAAATAAAATGAAAATTAAATACCAAGGAATAAATTTCACAAGCAATGCATACATACTAAACGAAGAAAACTACCATATAAAACTTTACTGAGGGAAATTAAAAGAAAAAGACCTGAATAAAAGTAGAGCAATGTAGAAAAGGCAGTATTTTAGAAATGTCAATTCTCCATGTGTCATAAAACGCTGATTAAAATGAGATATTTTTCACCCTTTGGATTCATAACAAAAAAAAATATATTAGCAAAGAGGGATGAATATGAAGAAACCTGTTGTTAGGGAAGGTGTGGGAGTGGGCACATTCATGAATAATATTGAAAACTCAAATTGTTCCAGCTTTTTGGAAAGGCAATTAGCATTGTGCTTTCTTAACAAATTAGATGTGTGACTCAAATTAAAAGCCCCGTGTTTAATCATAAAAAATTTTCAACATCAAAATTAATGCCAGGAACAGGAGAAGAATGCTTATTATTATAAAATTATCTTGAAAGTATGAGGTACTTATGTTATGGAAAAGTACGGATAGAACAATGCAGTAAACTAGAGAGTGTAGACATATATATAATCATATACTGTAATTGGGAATATAATACAAGTAGCATTCTAAATCTTCGAGGGGGGAAATGTGTTGTGCCCAAGATTGCGAATCCAAGAAACCACCAAGGAGCCAACACCGATGCAAGCGCATGAGGGTTTATTAGCAAGCTCGAGCTTGGGTCCAAGTATACCCGACACAGCGGAGCAGGGACTTGGACCCCAAGGTGGGTTACAGCTGGGTTTTTTATAGGCTGGTCTAGGGGATTTTCAGAAGGGGTGGAGGAATTTCTCAAGTTCTGTCTACATTCTGATGTGGGGCTTAAGGGCATTGAGCTCTGTTCTCATTCTAATATGGGACTTTCTGCCACAGGCATGGGCTCTGTTGTCTTTCTGATATGGGATTCCCTGCCAAGGACATTCTGCAGTTTTTCCCATAAAGTTCAGCTCTTATTCACAGGGGCCTAAGATGGCTGTACTTGTGCTAATGCTAAACTTTAGGTGGGATGGCCTTAATTTTTCTCGGCCTCCACAAATGGACTAATCAATAAATTATTTGGGGGAAACAGATTATCTACTGAAAATAGCAATAGTAATAAGACTAATTCAAGATAATATCAATCATATACTTACTATGTACCAAGTTTTGTTCCGAATTCTTTGGATGGATTCCTTCATTTTCATCACAAGCTGATGAGTCAGTGAGTATGATCACTCCCTTTTTTACAGATGAAGAAACAGATTCCAAGAGGTTAAGTGATTTCTCTCAAGGTCACTCAGCTACCAGGTGGTAGAGGCCAGACACAAGTCTTTCTTATCTTAGAGTCTAAGCACTAGCTGATTACTAGCTTGATTACTACCTCACTCCAAAGCCCTCAAATAAATTCCAGGTAGATAAACATCTAAATGTTAAAAATCAAACCACAGTAGAAAAATATATTTATAAATGCTTTTTGTGTTCCTGATGCAGGAAATGGCTTTCTAAGCCGCACTGGTATATGTAAAAGCCACAAAATTTTGATAAATACGATCATATAAAAATGTAAAGCTTCTTTTTAGCTAAAAATACTATGATGAAAGTTAAAAGACAATCTGGGAGGAAGCATTTGTAATACATTTGACAGACTAATTTCCTTAATATTCACAGAGCTTGTATAAATCAAAACTAAAAAGATGAGCGACATTATTTAAAAATGGGCAAGGAACATGAAAAGCCAGTAGAAAAATAAGAACAAAAAAGGTTTATTAAAAATAACAAGCTCACCTTCACTAGTTATCAAAAATGTAAATGAAAATATTTTCCTCCTTCAGATTGGTAATGAGAAAAAAATATTAACAAAGATGAAAGAACATGAGGAAATCCCCTGTTTGGAAAGGTGTAGGATATGGGTGTATTAGGGCACTGATGGTGTGAGAGCAATTTATTCCAGTCTTTTTTGGAAGTACAATTAATTGTGTGCCTAACATTTATTTTAGTTAAATATTCTTTGGCTCAGTATATCTTCTATTAATATTTCCTAAGATGATGGTCAAAAAGTGCATAAAGGGGAAGCCTGGGTGGCTCAGTGGTTGAGCGTCTGCCTTCGGCACAGGGCGTGATCCCGGAATCCCGGGATCGAGTCCCACGTTGGGCTCCCTGCATGGGGCCTGCTTCTCCCTCTGCCTGTGTCTCTGCCTCTCTCTCTCTCTGTGTCTCTCATGAATAAATAAATAAAATCTTTCAAAAAAAGTGCATAAAGGTGCGTGCCCAAGCATGATCTCTGCAGCACTGTTTTTGAGCTATAAAGCCATGAAAGAGAAAGCTCAGCAGCCATGAAAATGGGGATGTGAATGGGCATGGAAGGGGATCCACAATACACTGGTGAGTGAAAAAAAGCAAGACACGAGACAGCATGCATGGTACGGCCTTATTTGTGCAAAAGTGTATGCAGATGTGTGTGCTTACATGTACACATATACAAATATAAGACTTGAAAAGTCTTGGCCTCTTGTTCTCCCGCTAAAGCCTGTTTCCATAGGGTGTCTCATTCAAACAATGGTCTATCTCCTGAAATATTTGAAAAGCAACTTTACTCTTTGCTTCCTATTCTTGAGAAGTGCCAGAGTAGAGAATGCATTCATAATGCACAGCAAACCTTATTAGACACTCTCTCCTTCTCTTTGTCTCTGTCTTCCTCTAGGTCTTCAATGCTTCAATTCCTGTAATTGGAAGTACAGCTTTAGAAACCTCTGGTGCATGTTACTGGTTTAACAACCACAGCCAGGGAGAGAGAGAAAGAGAGAGAGAGACTGTAGATTCTTTTTCCCAGTGTCTTTCCCCAAATTATCAGGAACAGGGCTTGCACTGAATTAAAATGACAGCTCCCCTATTACTCAGGTAGAGGAGATAAAGGGGATAGGGCAGGGGAGGGGAAGAAAATTCATAGAAAAAAGGCCCTGGGCAGATAAAACTATAAAGATAACTACAAAGATAAATATATATTCTTAAAGCTCCTTGGTTATTTTCTAAGATAAATGGGTTAATTTGTGTGCATTGCAAGGTTTCCCGTTTTACAATATTCTTAGTATAAGAATTCATTCTCTAGCATTAGAAAAAAAGTTTCTAGGGCAGCCTTGGTGGCGCAGGGGTTTAGCGCCGCCTGCAGCCCAGGGTGTGATCCTGGAGACCCGGGATCGAGTCCCACATCGGGCTCCCTGCATGGAGCCTGCTTCTCCCTCTGCCTGGGTCTCTGCTTCTCTGTGTGTGTGTGTCTCTCTCATGAATAAATAAATAAATCTTAAAAAAAAGAAAAAAGTTTCTAGAACTTTCCTGTGAGCCTTCCCTGTGCGCACCATAAAGATTCCTGTTATGTTAAAGATCTGTAAGTTCATATGTAATTGCTTGAATGATAGGTGGACATTCTTTATGTGCTTTTTTCAAAAAAAATTTATTTATTTATTCATGAGAGACATACAGAGAGAGGGAGGCAGAGACACAGGCAGAGAGAGAAGCGGGCTCCATGCAGGGAGCCCAACATGGGACTCGATCCTGGGTCTCTAGGATCACACCCTGGGCTGAAGGTGGCGCTAAACCGCTGAGCCATCAGGGCTGCCCCTTTACGTGCTTTTAAATTAGACCAGAACTTTTTAACTTTGGCACTATGGACCAATTGGGTTGGATGATTCCTTTTCCTTGTTGGAGATGGGAAAGCTCTCCTATGCACTGTTGAATTGTTAGTAGCATTTCTGGCTTCTAGCAATTAAACGCCAGTAGGACTTCCCACTCTCCCTACCCATCCCCTGACACCCCAGGTTGTAACAACCAAAAATATGTTCAAGGGCAGCCCGGGTGGCTCATCGGTTTAGTGCCGCCTTCAGCCCAGGGGTGATCCTGGAGACCCGGGATCGAGTCCCGTGTCGGGCTTCCTGCATGGGGCCTGCTTCTCCCTCTGCCTGTGTCTCTGCCTCTCTCTGTGTGTCTGTCATGAATGAATAAATAAAATCTTTAGAAAAATATGTTCAAACATTGCCTAAAGTGCAATAGGGATCAGAATTGCACCTCACTGAGAACCACAGTAGCTGAAACAGCTCTTTTCGGGAGGGTGAAGACTATATATACACATACATACGTACATCTATATGTATCTGTATATATTATATATATATGTAATTTTTTGTATCATGAGAAACTTTGTTTCTGATTTGTGAAATAACCAAAGCGGATCATGTCAAAAGTAAGCACCCGAAAAGCCAAAGCTCACACAATAAGTACACATTTATTTCTAAAATTCATGAAAGGCTGATCAGATAAAAAAAAATCATAAGAAATGTCAGTATAACAAAAATGACACTGATAAAAATGCAATATAGAAGTGAAAAATGCAACTATCAAGGGTGAGGAACCGGCAGAGTTCAGCCAAAATCTAATTAGAACGATTCTATGGGGAAAACGGAGGGCTACTCAAATTTATTTTTTAATCATTTTGTTGTTTCTGTCTTTCTTCAAGGCAGAATATGCTTAAGCTCATACTGGGATTGTTTCTGTATAATTCTTGACTGATGGAATGAATCAGAGAATTGCATAAACTCCCTGGTGAATTCACCATCTGCCCATGCCCTCTGAATATTTTCTATGACTGAACTCCTTAAACAAGTGAAGTTGAAGGCATTGCTGAGCAGAAAGGAACAATGAGAATATAAAATAAAGTGAACACACAAACATCAAAACTCTTGCTAGTTTAGAAGCCCACACTGCAAACTTGCTTTGGGGAAATTTGTCAGTATGCCCAAAGAGCTTCCTCTTGCTTTCTGAACTTCTTGCTGTGATGAATATCTTTGGTGACACAGTGGTATCAGATTCATCTCCAGCACTAAGAGCTACTAGAATTAAACAACAACAAACAAACAAACAAATCAAAAAAGTCCTAGGGAATGCTCCTGCGCGTGCATGCCTGGAGTTGGCCAAGCCATCCATAAGGAAAGCTTACAGTACACAGACCTAGCGTTAAATCTTAGTTCAAACGCTGACTCTGACAGTGATTTCCAGGACACTTTCCAGTTTTCACGTTTTCCGACTTTTCAGTTGCAGAATTTAATCAAATATATCTAACAGGCCAGTTGGCCATATACTATCTGCAGAAACTCATGAGAACCCTTCCTTTCCCTCTCTGTCCCATCCTTTGTAAAATACTCTCTGGTAGTCAAGAAGTCTTGTCGTTCATTTCAAAATAGCAATGTTTTTGATAACTTAAAAATTAATCCAAAGTAGATTTTGATGCATGTCAATAAATTAGCTGGGTTGGTATGAGTGTATATATAATTGATTCACATGAGATGTATTGAAGTTGGAATAGACAAGAATAACATTTTGTGGCTATATTAATTGTTCTATAACTTTTGTTCACTTAAGATTCTCCCTGTTTCTATCATAGTTCATGCAAGTCAGTGCTGTTCTTAGTCAGCTGTACCCAAAACCTGGCCGATGGTTCTCCAAATTCTCAGCTTTATCCAGATTTTTTAAAAGCTGAAGCACATAAATAAACTGCTTCACTAGAGAGACATCTTTAGGCTAGGCATGTATCAAATATAGTTCTTGATATATTGGTTCAAACAGGAAAGGGAAGAGTTGACACAAAATCCTTTATTGCGGCTAGACCGGGGGTCAGCAAACTAAGTCCCAGGGGCCAAAACCAAGCCATCATCTGTTTTGTAAATAGAGTTTTATTGGAATGCAGTCATGCCTGTTCATTTACATATTGTCTACAGCTGTTTTTGTGCTGTAAAGGCAGAGTTGAGTAGTTGTGACAGGAAAATCGTGCCCTGCAAAATCTATTTGCTATCTGGCCCTTTGCAGAAAATGATTGCCAACTCCTGGCATAGACTATCAAAGGGAACGGATTGTACAAATAATCCAATCTTCTTATTTTATGGAAGGGAAAAAAACTGAGGCCTAGAGGGAGTACATGGTTTGCCCAGAGTCACACAGCTTATCAGTAGCAAAATAGTTACTGGAAACCAGGTTTCTTGATGTCCTTTGAGAGAAATGGATCCTGCCTCCAAGAATTATAACTAAGGTCCACAGTTCTCTAGAGTTCATATTTCAGCCTATATCACAATGCTTTTGGCTTTTTTTTTTTAATTTTATTTACTTATGATAGTCAGAGAGAGAGAGAGAGAGAGAGAGAGAGAGGCAGAGACACAGGCAGAGAGAGAAGCAGGCTCCATGCACCGGGAGCCCGACGTGGGATTCGATCCCGGGTCTCCAGGATCGCGCCCTGGGCCAAAGGCAGGCGCCAAACCGCTGTGCCACCCAGGGATTCCCCCTGCTTTTGGCTTTTAGATAGAAGAGTGAAAAGACAGATCTGTGAACTCCCTTGCTTTTTCCTGGAGATTAGGTGAGATGATGTATGTATGTATGTGTGTAGCCTGATACGCCACTCATGTTAGTTTCCTTTCCACTTTCATTTTTCTGGATGAGCAAACTGAAATCTGCTGGGTATGTAGCTTATTTGGAGGCCATACCTGCAATGAGGATTCAAAATTGAATTCATCCTTGGAATTTAGAATTTCAAGTCTAGTCTTCATCCTATAATGCCAAATGAACAATTCAAACATAGAACACTAGAACCTCGGAATCAGTTGGGGTAGGTGTTTCTTTGCATTTGCTTGTAGTTTGAAATAACAAATGAATAATCATTGTTTCTTCATTGGCCTTCCCCAACTAGAGTAAAAAGTTCCCAGAAGGTTACCAAATGCAATTTTCCTTCCAAGTAGGCACCAACAGCTGCCTATTAATAGTTTCTTATCAGGGAGTGTGAAAAGTAATCTCCCACTTGCGCTGCAATGACTTGTAGTAAGTAAGAACAAGAACTAGAGATGTGCTCACATGGCTGCCAGATGCGAAGACCATCCACCTTCCTGTGCTCTGTACTGTTGCAATTCTAAGCAAAATAACTTATCCTGTCTGGGAACAATAATATGAGGAAGTGCAAGAGAAACAAATGGCCTAAACAAAACAAACACAACTGATCTTACACAGACATAAGGAAGAAATGATTTCTTCCTCCGTTTTCATGGCTCTATCCAAGGCTCTTCTCTTCAAATTGAATATAATCCCCAGTGTAATTTTAGGCATTTTAGAATGATGAATTACATCGCACAAATGTGGACTATGGCTTATATGAGGAAGGCAAGAAAACCAGGAAAGATAATACTGCAAATATCAAGTTGAGAAGTAATGATGTGCTGAATTAAATAAAAATGAAGATAGAGATGACCTTGTTTGAAGATATTAACTGAGTAAGAATCTTAAGTCTTTTCTAAAACAACATGATAATGGAAGGGAGTGATGAACCACCATTAAGGAGATAAAACCCATGAGATTTTTTTTTTTAAACCCACAAGACTTTCGATTATAGATTGGATAGAAATGATGGAGAGGGAGAAAGAAGAGTTAACGGTGACTGTATCCATTTCCTATTGCTGCTGTAACAAATTACCACAAACTGAGTGCCTTAAAATAGCAGAAGTGTATTATTTTAAAATTCTGAAGGTCAGAAGCCCTAAATGAATGTCGAAAATCTAGGTGTACAGGGCTGCATTCCTTTTGGAGTCTCAAGGGGAATAAAAGAGAAGTAGGGAGGGTACTAGTGTGAGAGGCTTTGGTCCAACATTGCTGGTATTGAAGATGGAGAAATAGGGCCATGAGACAAAGGAATGTAGGCAGCCATTAGAATAAATGGCTTTGAATGACACACTGGACCAGAAGGACTTAACAGATATATTCAAAACATGTTATCTCAGGGGTGTCTGGGTAGTTCAGTCACTTAAGTGTCTGACTCTTGATTTCAGGTCAGGTCATAATCTCAGGGTTGTGAGATGGAGCCCCACATTGGGCTCTTGCTCAGTGCAGAGTCTGCTTGAGAGTCTCTCTTCCTCTGCCCCTCCCCCCACTTGCTCTCTCTCTCTCTCTCTCTCTCTTTAAAAAAAAGAAGAACATTTCATCCCAAGACAGCAGAATACATGTTCCTTTCATGTGCACATGCGACAGTCTCTAGAATAGATCGCGCACTAGCTTACAAATCAGGCCTCAAAGAGTACCAAAAGATCTGAGATGATACTATACACATTTTCCTACCACAATGCTATGGAATTTGAAGTCTACCACAAGAAAAGAATCGGAAAGACCACAAATACTTAGAGGTTAAAGAATATCCTACAAAAGGATGAATGGTTCAGCCAGGAAATTAAAGAAGAAATAAAACAAGTGAAAATGAAAATACAATGGTCCAAAACCTTTGGGATGCAGCAAAAACAGTCATTTTTTAAAAATATTTTATTTATTTACTCATGATAGACACACAGAGAGAGGCAGAAGGAGAAAGGAGAAACAGTTTCCTCGCAGGGAGCCTGCTGCAAGACCCGATCCCCAGACCGAAATCATGTCCTGAGCCAAAGGCAGACGCTAAACCACTGAGCCATCCAGGTGCCCGCAGCAAAAGCAGTCATAAGGAAATATATAGCAATGCAGGCCTACCTGCAAAAAAATTCTCAAATAAACAACCTGACCTTAAACTTACAGAAGCTAGAAAAAAAATACACAAAGCCTAAAGCCAAGAGAAGAAGGAGAAAATAAAGATGATAGCAGAAATAAATGATATAGAGATAACAATAGCAACAAAAATACAGTAGAATAGATCAATGAATCCAGAGGCTGGTTCTTTGGAAAAATTAATAAAATTGATAAACTCCCAACCAGACTTATCAAAAAGAAAGAAGAAGGATCCAAATAAATAAAATCATAAATGAAAGAGGGGAAATAACAGCCAACAATAGAGAAATACAAACAATGATAAGAGAATATATATATATATATATTTAAAGATTTTATTTATTTATTCATGAGAGACACAGAGAGAAAGAGGCAGAGACACAGGCAGGGGGAGAAGCAGGCTCCATGCAGAGAGCCCGATGTGGGACTCAATCCTGAGACCAAGGATCACACCCTGAGCCAGGGGCAGGTGCTCAACCACTGAGCCACCCAGGGATCCCTGAGAATATCATAAAAAACTTTATGCCACCGAACTGGAAAGTCTGGAAGAAATGGATTAATGCCTAGAAAAATATGCACTACCAAAAGTGAAATAGGAAGAAATAGAACATATGAACATACCAATGACTAGGAAGGAAATGGAAACGGTAATCAAAAATTTCCCAACAAACAAAAGTCCAGGGCCGGTGACTTCAAAGGCAAATTCTACCAAACATATAAAGAAGAGTTAATACTTTTCTTCTCAGATTATCCCAAAAAATAGAAAATATTTGTCTCATGGCCCCATTTTCTATCTTCAACACCAATAATGTTGGACCAAGGACTCTCCCACTAGTACCCTCTCTGCTTCTCTTTTACTCTGCCTCAGTTTTTCACTTTTAAAGATCCTTTTGATTACATTAGGCAAACCCAGATAATCTCCCTATGTACTGATCAGCAATCCTAATTCTATCTCAACCTTAATTCCTCTTTGCCATGAAGGTCACATTTTGATGGACTACAGGGATTAATACATAGACATCTGCAGGTGGCCACTTTTCTGCCTACCACAGTGACTTCTTGAATTCTTCTTCAAATCACCGAGATGTGTCATAGTTTAAAATATACATGTCAGGGAACATTCCTCAGCATCCTAAAAGCCATCTATGAAAAGCCCACAGCAAATATCATTCTCAATGGGGAAACACTGGCAGCCTTTCCCCTAAGATCAGGAACAAGACAGGGATGTCCACTCTCACCACTGCTATTCAACATAGTACTAGAAGTCCTAGCCTCAGCAATCAGGCAACAAAAAGAAATAAAAGGCATTCAAATGGTCAAAGAAGAAGTCAAACTCTCCCTCTTCGCAGATAACATGATATTGTACGTAGACAACCCAAAGACTCCACCCCAAGATTGCTAGCACTCATACAGCAATTTAGCAGTGTGGCAGGATACAACATCAATGCCCAGAAATCAGTGGCATTTCTATACACTAACAATGAAACTGAAAAGATAAATTAGAGAATCAATCCCATTTACAATTGCACCCAAAAGCATAAGATATCTAAGAATAAACCAAACCAAAGAGGTAAGGGATCTATACCCTAAAAACTACAGAATACTTCTGAAAGACATTGAGGAAGACATAAAGAGATGGAAAAAATATTCCATGCTCATGGACCGAAAGCATTAATATTGTGAAAATGTCCATGCTACCCAGGACAATTTACACATTTAATGCAATCCCTATCAAAATACCATGGACTTCCTTCAGAGTTGGAACAAATCATCTTAAGATTTGTGTGGAATCAGAAAAGACCCCGAATAGCCAGGGGAATATGGAAAAAGAAAACCAGAGCTGGGGACATCACAACGCCAGAGTTCAGGTTGTACTACAAAGCTGTGGTCATCAAGACAGTGTGGTACTGGCACAAAAACAGACACATAGATCAATGGAACCGAATAGAGAACCCAGAAGTGGACCCTCAACTGTATGGTCAACTAATATTCAACAAAGCAGGAAAGACTATCCACTGGAAAAAGGACAGTCTCTTCAATAAATGGTGCTGGGAAAATTGGGCAGCCACGTGCAGAAGAATGAAACTAGACCACTCTCTTACACCAGACATGAAGATAAACTCAAAATGGATGAAAGATCTAAATGTGAGACAAGAATCCATCAAAATCCTAGAGAACACAGGCAACACCCTTTTTGAACTTGGTCACAGCAACTTCTTGGAAGATACATCCATGAAGGTAAGAGAAACAAAAGCAAAAGTGAACTATTGGGACTTCATCAAGATAAAAAGCTTCTGCACAGCAAAAGAAACAGTCAACAAAACTAAAAGACACCCTACAGAATGGGAGAGGATATTTGCAAATGACGTATCAGATAAAAGGCTAGTATCCAAGATCTATAAAGAACTTATTAAACTCAACACCAAAGAAACAAACAATCCAATCATGAAATGGGCAAAAGACATGAACAGAAATCTCACGGAGGAAGACATAGACATGGCCAACACGCACATGAGAGAATGCTCTGCATCACTGGCTATCAGGGAAATACAAATCAAAACCACAATGAGATACCACCTCACCCCAGTGAGAATGGTGAAAATTAACAAGACAGGAAACCACAAAAGTTGGAGAGGATGTGGAGAAAGGGGAACCCTCTTGTGCTGTTGGTGGGAATATGAACTGGTGCAGCCACTCTGGAAAACTGTGTGGAGGTTCCTCAAAGAGGTAACAATAGAACTGCCCTATGACCCAGCAATTGCACTGCTGGGAATTTACCCCAAAGACACAGATGCAGTGAAACGCTGGGACACCTGCACCCCGATGTTTCTAGCAGCAATGTCCACAATAGCCAAACTGTGGAAGGAGCCTCAGTGTCCATCGAAAGATGAATGGATAAAGAAGCTGTGGTCTATGTATACAATGGAATATTCCTCAGCCATTAGAAACAACAAATACCCACCATTTGCTTCAGTGTGGGTGGAACTGGAGGGTATGATGCTGAATGAAGTAAGTCAATTGGAAAAGGACGATCAGTATATGGTCTCATTCATACGGGGAGTATAAAAAATAGTGAAAGGGAATAAAGCGGAAAGGAGAGAAAACGAGTGGGAAATATCAGAGAGGGAGACAGCACATGACAGACTCCTAACTCTGGGAAACTAACAAGGGGTAGTGGAAGGGGAGGTGGGAAGGTGGATGGAGTGACTGGGTGACGGGCACTGAGGGGGGCACTTGATGGGATGAGCACTGGGTGTTATATGTTGGCAAATCGAACTCCAATAAAAATATATATACAAATAATATGCATCTCCTGCTGAGTAAAGTCTAGAGTCTGTACAATGTCTTATAAGGCTCTCTATGTAATTAAGAACTATGGACCTAGAGATAGAATTGGATTAGAATAAAGGTTTTGCCACTTAATAGTATTATAGACTCATAAACGATATTTCTCATTGGCTCGGTTTCCTCATCTGCAAAATGTGGAAACCAGTTACAGTCAACAAATACGGTTATGGTGAAGATTGAATACGTTGATGATAATAATGTGTTTAGTACAGTACCTGACTCAGTAACTATTAGTTCTTAGTATAGAACAGAAATACAGGTCAAGGATAGCTGGGTTTTAATTTTGGACATATTGATATGAGTTACCTGAAAAACACCTGTTATACACTGAATGTGTCCCCCTCATTCATATGTTGAAGTCTCAACTTCCAATGTGATGGTATTTGGGTGTGGGGTTTTAGGAAGTAATTAGGTTTAGATAGAGTCCCAAGTGTGGAGTCCTTAGGATCGGATGAGTATCTTATAAGAAGAGACTGGAGAGCTAGCTCTCTCTCTTTCTGCCACGTGAAGATGTAGCAAGAAGGTGACACCTGCAAGCCAGAAAGAGTCCTGTCAACAGAACATAACTATTCTAGCATCCTGATCTCAGACTTCTCAGCCTCCAGAATTGTGAGAAATAAGTGTCGTTTAAGCCACCCAGCCTATGGTATTTTGTCATAACAGCCTGAGCATTAACCCTTGGAATTCAGGATTCACCACTGGAAATTAGCATCCATATTTATCCCCTTAATATATTCTTTTCCCCAGTTGCGTAAACGACCATTTCATACTTTCCCTTCTTTCCTCAAACTTTTAACATCTTGCTTTGCTCATACTCTGCAAAATATATAAGCAATCAGAACTTCCCAAAGCTCCCTCTTCTTCATCTACACATCTACCTGTACCGTGGTCATGTATTTAACTTTCTTTCTTGTAGCTACGGTTGACTGTTCATGCTCCTAAGCCCCAATCCTCCTCCACTTGTGCACTAGATTCCAACTCTGTTTGCCTACCCAAACAATTTCCCCTCTCTACTCTGCATCTCCAAGCTCTCTCCACTTCATGGATCATTGCCTTCCACATACAAACATTTCAATATCAGTCTCATTATACACAAAAAAACTCTCTCAACCCCATTTTCCATCAACTACTGCCCCATTTTATCCTTCCCTTTATAGCAAAGCTCCCTGAAACAGCTCTCTACATTCCTTATCTGAAATTCACCTCTTCTTATTTTTCTTGAACTATCCAAATAAGCTTTTTAAGAAAGATTTATTTATTTACTTGAGAGAGAGAGAGAGCATGCATGCACACATGAGTGGGTGATGGGCAGAGGGAGAGATCTCAAGCAGACTCTCTGTTGAACAGGGAGTCAGGCTTGAGGCTCCATGAGAGGTTCCATCTAATGCCCGTGAGGCTATGACCCATGAGACCTGAGCCAAAACCAAGAGCCAGATACTCAACCGACTGAGCCACCCAGGGTCCCCTATCCAAATAGCCTTTTTACTCTACAACTCTACTGAAGCAACTCTTATCCTAGATTAGCAAATGGCATTCACATTGCTAGATCCAGAGATCATTTCTGACTTCATTTTATCTGACCCATCAGCAGGATTTGACATTAGCTGATCACTTCTGACTCTGAAGCACTGTCTTCATTTGATTCCTAGGACATCATACTCATTTTGTTTTCTCTACATGTTTGGCTAATTTTTGCTAGTCTCCTTTGCTTGCTCTTCTTCATATTTTGTCCTCTAAGTATTGGAATACTACAGGTTTCAGTCCTCATATCATTTGGCTAGTCTCTCTACTTCCACTGCAAAGGTAATTTTACCCTGTCACATGATTTTATATACCTATATGCTGATGACACACAGATTAATATCTATAATCTGAACTCAGCTGCACATTTTTATATCCAAATGCTTAACATCACCACTTGGAGGTTTAACAAATATTTTTAAAATCCATGGATGCAAAACAGCTTCTGACAATCTCTTCAAACCTGTTACTCCCATAGTCTTCCCTAACTCAGTGGATGGTAACTCCACTTGTTTTGTTGCTCAGGCCCAAAACCTTGGAGTCATCCTTGACTTCACTCTTAATTTCAAAATATACATTTAATCCAGCAATACTGTGAATTCTAACTTCAAAATATATCCAGAATCTGACAATTTCTCACTATCTTCACTCCTACCACCCTGGTCCTAACCATCATCATCTACTTCTTGAATTATTGCCAGTAGCCTCCTAACTGGTCTCTCTACTTCCATCCTATAGTCTGTTCTCAGTATGAAGGCTACAGTGATCCTGTTAAATTCCACTAAATCATAAGTTACATCATGTTATTTCCTCTCCTGAAAATCCCCTCAGTGCCTTCCCATCTCGCAATGAATAAAATCCGCAATGCAATTCCCAAAGGTTCTATAGCAGTGGTGTGCTGATGAGGGTTAAGCAAGTAGTTCTATGCTAAAGAAGTATGTATGTGTATTAACACACACACACTATAAATATAATAAAATTTACTGATTTAAAAGATGATTAGCATACAATTTAGAAATATTTACAAAATATCCAACATTTTACTTTGTAAATTCCATATGGCCAACTGATTCTTACAAAATTCTTTCACTTACTTTTGCAAAACTCCTGTATCTATAGCCAAACTATGGTTGGGAGTTGATGAATGTGTTTAGTTCCTACACGAGTATTGATATTTTCATTTACTCTAATGAGTAAGATAAAAGTGAAACAATAAATAAAGATGCATGTTGTAATTTCAGTGATTCATCAATGACAGGAATGATATCTTCATTGAATCCGATTATAGTTTTCAAATACTAAGAGGATATTGCCTCAATATTTTGTACTATTCACAATGTAATACCTACAGCCACAACACGTTTTTAATTTTAATTTCCATTGTTAACGTTTTCTATATCACATCATTACATCTAGAATATCAACCCAATAAACAAAGCCCTTATTTGCAGTATTTTCAAATTTGCATTGTATAAATATTCCCATCATAGCTGATTTTAAACTATAAACTTGATGTCACTGAATGCAGAAATTTTAATAATTGTTTCTTACACTCCATTATATAGTATTTCTACCAGGCAGATAAAATAGACTTTTATTATAAAAATTGGAATCATGGGCACAGGTTATAGGTTACATTCAAGGGCATTCTCTGGGGAGAAGGTAAGCTCCTCTCTGAAAACAATGTTGTAAGACCATAGTTAAAGGTCACATCTACCCTTGAATGTGTCAGAATTAAGCTAAGAAGTACCCAGGACTTTGTTGGAGAAGCTTGGGTCTTAGGCGTATGAGAGTATCCATAGCTAGAGCTTAATTTTATGTGTCTGAAATGTAATCCTTTTCTGTTCTTTCCAAGTCTTTGATAAAGTCTTGCTAAATTTTACAACCCATCCTCAGCTAACAATGTAGAGAATGGAAACAAAGTTCTTTCCCTGAACTTGTAGGAAAGAGTAAAGGGAAAAATGACAGCTGAGCAATGGAACCAAGTTAGGAGATGGCTGTAGGTAGACAGTGATCTGGAATCAGGCAGCTGGTTGAGATAGAAAATGAGAAAAAAACTGAATGTGTGGAACATGGGCAGATTCTTTTGGGATTTCTAGAAATACATGAGGAAGGAAATTCATTAGAAGACAGGACTTCTTACTGTTGCATAAGATAAAGGCTTGGATTTGTGATTTGGGAGTTTTTTTTTTTTTAAGGCTCTACTGAAGATTGGAGAAGCCAGCTACCTAATTACAGTGAAAAAGAAAGTGTCACTACATTTTAAAAAATTAAAAAAAAAAGAAATCCATGATCAGATGCTGAAAAGACATACTATTTAACATATATATATATATAACGCTGGTTAACATAAAAATTGATGGATACATCCTTAACATAAGAAACAAAGTAGATCAAAATGAGGGAAAAAATGAGGAAAAAATAACTTTCAGAACAGAAAAGTGATTATAACACAGTCTTTCCATGTAAGCAAAAATAAATCTGTATCTCTGCATCCACAAAATAAAGTAAGTTTAGAAGGCTTAGGTTATTTATAAATCAATCAATGGATCAAAAATATAAAATTTCCCAAAGTAAAAATTTGCAATTATAAAACAGTAGTGTGGGAAGGTAAACTGAGAAATATAAATTTCCACTATGGAAAAAAGTATAGAGGTTTCTCAAAAAATTAAAATTAGGTACTATCTCTCTTTCTCGGTCTCTTTCTCTCTATATATATATTTAATTATAATATATATTAAATAATATAATTTAAATTTCTCTTCATAATAATATGCAATAAAAATTAAAAGACAAACTACAAAATACATATGCAACATATATGAAAAAGGGCTTTTATTTATTTTTTTATTTTTTTTGAAAAAGGGCTTTTAAAAAATAAAATAAGCAAGTGAAAAGATGAGCATAATAGAAAATATCTAAAAATGACATGAAAAACATTTAATAAAGAAATTCTGATGGTTATGAACCAAAGTTAATATCAGTCTAATAAGATGTCATATTTCAACCTATCAAAATATTAGGCCCTCCCTTTCATTTTTTAAAGACTTTATTTATTTGAGACAGTGAGCGAGAGAGAGAGAGCATGAGCAGGGGAAGTAGCAGAGTGGGAGCCCAATGTGTGGCTGGATCCCAGTATCCTGAGGCAGATACTTAACCAACTGAGCTACCCAGGCACCTCCCCTCCCTTTCATGTTTGGTACAATAAGTAATTTGACAAGCTCTATTAAAATTTTAAGTGCATATAATCTTTTATCTAATGACTCTGTTTTTAAAATTATACTCAAATATACTGACAGATGTACAGAAAGAAATGTCTACAGTAATGTTCACAGTGGCATTATTTATGACATCAAATACCTAGAAATAGCCTAAATGTCTACCTACGGCAAATTGGCTAAACAATTTATATTCTACCTATAAAAAGAAATAAAATGTCACCATTTAAATTACTGTAGTAGATCTTCATGTGCTGATATAGGCAGATCTCAAACTGCATTAAGTATTAAGAATCAAGATGCTACACAGTTTATATAATATTTTCCCTTTAGTATGGGCTAAACTGTGTCCTCTCAAAATTATTTGGAGACAGTGCCTTTACAGAGGTAATTAAGGTAAAATGAGGTTATATGGGTGGGTCCTAATACAATATGACTGTTGTTGTTATAAGAAAAGATTAGGATACAGACAGTGCACAGATGGAAGGCCATGTGTGCATATAGCCAGAAGGTGGTCATTTATGGCCAAGGAGAGAGGCCTCAGAAGACACCAACCTGGGCAGAATCTTGATCTGAACTTCTAGTCTCCAGAAATGTGAGAAAATAAATATTTTATTTTAAGCCACTCATTCTGTGGTATTCTGTTATGATAGCTCTAGAAAACTAATACAGGTATAAAAACTGTGTGTGTGTGTGTGTGTGTGTGTGTGTGTGTGCGCGTGCGCCTATTTAAGTGGCGAAGTATGGACATGGAAAATTTCTGGAAGGGTCACAGCAAACTGTTAGTAATTGTAAACTTTAGATGGTCTATATCAACCTAAAATTGGCAGGAGGCAATGATTAAGCAAGAGGATTTATTTGGGATCACAGAATTGCAACTTGGGGTACTCAGATTTGGGTAGAAATACAAATAGGGTCTCACTAAGGAGCAAAAGTCAAAAGTCAGGGGCTTTTCAAGTAAAAAGGGAATGCCTGTATATGTTGTTTACAAAAAATTTTTGATTGGTGTTGGTGGCAGAAATCTAGTCTTGACTCAATTTAATTGGTAGCTAAGGACATCACTAAGCAAAGTCTCTTACTGTAGCAAGTTATAGGTGTTCTGTCTGAGTCTTTGGAATATTTGCAGTTTGACCCATTTCAAAAGTTCATGGTTCTACTTGTAGGATGTGCATAAGGCCCATCTCCTTAATGGCCTCCTGGCTTCATTTAAAAACCCCTTGTGACCTCATTTCATTTCACAGTGAGCATAGAGTTCTGTTTTGGGATGGAGACTAATTTACTATTATTTACCATTTTTACTATATGTATATATTATTTTATACTTTTTTAAAAAATTGAATTTATAGATCTTGGAAACTAGCCCTTTATCTGATATGTCATTTGCAAATATCTTCTCCCATTCTGTAGGTTGTCTTTGAGTTTTGTTGACTGTATCCTTTGCTGTGCAAAAGCTTCTTATCTTGATGAAGTCCCAATAGTTCATTTTTGCTTTTGTTTCTTTTGCCTTCGTGGATGTATCTTGCAAGAAGTTACTATGGCCGAGTTCAAAAAGGGTGTTGCCTGTGTTCTTCTCTAGGATTTTGATGGAATCTTGTCTCACATTTAGATCTTTCATCCATTTTGAGTTTATCTTTGTGTATGGTGAAAGAGAGTGGTCTAGTTTCATTCTTCTGCATGTGGATGTCCAATTTTCCCAGCACCATTTATTGAAGAGACTGTCTTTCTTCCAATGGATAGTCTTTCCTCCTTTATCGAAGATCTATAAAGAACTTATTAAACTCAACACCAAAGAAACAAACAATCCAATCATGAAATGGGCAAAAGACATGAACAGAAATCTCACAGAGGAAGACATAGACATGGCCAACATGCATATGAGAAAATGCTCTGCATCACTTGCCATCAGGGAAATACAAATCAAAACTACAATGAGATACCACCTCACACCAGTGAGAATGGGGAAAATTAACAAGGCAGGAAACAACAAATGTTGGAGAGGATGCGGAGAAAAGGGAACCCTCTTACACTGTTGGTGGGAATGTGAACTGGTGCAGCCACTCTGGAAAACTGTGTGGAGGTTCCTCAAACAGTTAAAAATATACCTGCCCTACGACCCAGCAATTGCACTGTTGGGGATTTACCCCAAAGATACAAATGCAATGAAACGCCGGGACACCTGCACCCCGATGTTTCTAGCAGCAATGGCCACGATAGCCAAACTGTGGAAGGAGCCTCGGTGTCCAACGAAAGATGAATGGATAAAGAAGATGTGGTTTATGTATACAATGGAATATTACTCAGCTATTAGAAATGACAAATACCCACCATTTGCTTCAACGTGGATGGAACTGGAGGGTATTATGCTGAGTGAAGTAAGTCAGTCGGAGAAGGACAAACATTATATGTTCTCATTCATTTGGGGAATATAAATAATAGTGAAAGGGAAAATAAGGGAAGGGAGAAGAAATGTGTGGGAAATATCAGAAAGGGAGACAGAACGTAAAGACTGCTAACTCTGGGAAACGAACTAGGGGTGGTAGAAGGGGAGGAGGGCGGGGGGTGGGAGTGAATGGGTGACGGGCACTGGGTGTTATTCTGTATGTTAGTAAATTGAACACCAATAAAAATAAATAAATAAATAAATAAATTTAAAAAAAAAATTGAATTTATTTATTTGAGAGAGAACATTGGTGCGGGGAGAGGGAGAGGGAGGAGTAGATTCCCACTGAGCAGGGAGCCTGATGTGGGGCTCCATCCCAGGACCCTGAGATCATGGCCTGAGCCAAAGGTAGACGTTTAATCTACTGAGTCATCCAGGTGCCCTGTTTTTATACATTTTTAAAAATCAGTGAAAAAAATCAGCACACTATTGAAAATTAAATTTCATGAAGGACTATGAACAAGAGAGGAAACAAAGAATCACTGAATATTTGATACAAAAAAGTAAGTCTACTAATATTCAAAGGTGCAAATAAAAACATATTACCATATTTCATCCATCAAAATGACAATTTTTAAAACATCAATACAACATTAATGTAGGGGTGTGGGGATGAAAATCTTGGACTTTGCAATGAAAAAGGCCAGAGGTCTGCTAATTGCCAGCTAAGAAAATTATTTATTGAGACGTAGTCTCCACATCTGTAAATAAGGACAAGAGTACCTACCTCAGAGAGTTATTTTAATTAATAAATGAGAAAAAACATGTATTGTGACTGGCTCACAGTAAAGTGTTAATAAATATTAACTATATTATGTTGTGCAGAGAAATTGATACCTTTTAAAATTGTCATTGAGAGTATAAGCTCACAGAAGTCTTTTAGAGAGCAACTGGTAATATTTTTGAAGAGCTTGGTTCAGCAATTTCACTTATGGTAACTTATTATAAGGGGATAATCGGCTATGTGCAAAGATTTATGCACAATATTGCTAATAATAGCATTATCTATAAGCCCCAAAACCTGAGAATATTCTAAATGCCATGAAGATGAGACTGGTCAAATAAGATAAGACATATCCACATAATCAAATTCTGTGTAGTTTTTATAAATCATATCTTCAAAGCATATTTCACAGCATGGGGAAATTATTAAAAAATAATGTAAATTACCAAAAGTGGAAACAAAATTCCACATACATTATGACTCTTGTTTTGTTTAAAAACAAGAAAGATAAAAAAAAATAATAAAATAAAGTGTTAGCACTGGCTATATTTTGGTTGTGGCCCTGCAGGTGATTTTTAGTTCTTTTTCTATATTTTTTTCAAATGTTTCTCAAAAAGAATACATGTTACTTTTTTGCCAAAGTTATGTTTTTTAACTTGATATTTAATATAATATATATACAGAAAAGTTAACACATGATGAGCATTTATCTTGATGAGTTTTCACAAACCGATTGCATCCTGTGTTACTTCTACCATAATCAAGAATCAAGCATCAAGGATCAGACACCCGCTAACCACCTGTCACCCTCCACCCAGGGTTACCATTCTTACCATTTTCCTGACTTCTGACAGCTTATATTCATTTCGCTTGTCTTTACAGTTTATATGAAAGAATTCATACAGATTGTACTCTTTTGTGTTTGACTTCTTTTGCTCAACAATTTAAATTCGATGTTTATTTATATTCCAATACCCTAAAAGGAAAGATTCCAGTTGAAGCGAAGATAGCAATTTACTCTTCTTGTGTGATGCAATGACCTTTGTAAATTAGTGGCCCCCCACAGCTATTTTTTTTTTTCTGAAATGTCAGGATTGTGCAGATTCTAGACAACTCTTTTCCAGCGCATTATATGCTGATAAATTAAAATAATAAAAATGATAATGAAATAAGAGTAATAGCAGTAATAAGTAAACCATGATGTCTCAAAGAAGAAAAAGATAGTCTGTGGAAATTTATTTTAAACTAGTAGATTAGAGTCTAAGTGAAGATACATTGGTTGAGAATAAATTAATATATTTTATTTAGGAACTTCCATTTGTGGGCTTTTACTATGTGCTTGGAATTTTACATATGTTGCCTCATTGTTTAACCTTCACAATAAACCTACAAAGTAGATGCTATTATTATTGACGTACAGATAGGAAAACTGGGACTCTGTGAGGTTTTCTGCTCCAGACTTCTCAGATAATTAATGGAGGGTCCGATACTGTAACCTAGGTTTGTCTGATTTCAAGTCAGTACTCTTTCTACTGTGATGCTTACTAGTAGGTATGTTAGGACACTGTGTTTGTTTGACTTCCTTTTGATTTCCCATGCTAGCGTCTGGTTTTAATTCAGAGTGGGGATAGCCCAGAGAATTTTTAGCAGTAACAAAGGAGAAATCCCCAAAAGGTCTGCTTATGCCTTGTCTGTTTTACTTGCATCAGCAACGCAAATTATATATCCATTACTACTGAGGATGCACTGTGAGCTTCTTAAGCAGCCTGAATTTAATGGAAAATTAATGCATAGATTTTTCAATCAGGTTTGGGAAAAGAGAGGGAGGGAAAGAGGGAGAGAAGGAGAGAGGAAGAGAGAGAGAGAGAAGAAACAATGAATGAATAATATTCAGAATTATTCAATGACTCCTCATTTCATCATGAACCCCCTATAGAGCATATCCCTTTTAAATTTATTTTTTTAAAGATTTTATTTATTTATTCATGCGAGACATAGAGAGGCAGAGACACAGGCAGGGGGAGAAGCAGGCTCCATGCAGGGAGCCTGATGTGGGACTCGATCCTGGGATCCCGGGATCATGCCCTGAGCCAAAGGCAGACGCTCAACTGCTGAGCCACCCAGGAATCCTGAGCTCATCATTTTTAATGCTCAACAAATAACATACCATTTCCATTTTGTCATGATAGCTAATGATCTTTGACATATGGTCTTCTAAGTGTGAAATGATGCTTGCTTATCTAACACTGGGAAACAGTATTGGCCCAATGTCTTCAAACACTGCATATTATCACCAGTAAAAACGCACCCACTGTCTTAGGAAAACAGCACAGTTTGTTTGCAATATTCTATTTATTGCACTAATAGATCATCTCAATTTTTTGAAAATGTGCAAAATTTAATCTCTTCCTGACAAGTTTTACAGTATGCAATAAAATGAGAAGGATGGCTATGCGATAGTTCAGAGCCCTCTAAGCAGAAGAACCCACGTAGGTATTCTAGGTGAGCACAGCAAGAAAACTACAAACCTAGAGCAGTGTTTCTCAAAGTCTGGCTCAGGGACCCCTGCACCAGGATCACCAGGCATGCTGGGTAGACATACATAGCTGTGAACATACTACAGTGCTGTATAGGTGAGACAAAGGACTTTCCATGATAAACTTTTTAAAGTTGAGAGCAGAGTTTCTCAGCCTTGGCACTACTGACATTCTAGACTAGTAAGTAATTCTTTATTGTGGGAAGCTATGTTATGCATTATAAGAGGTTTGGCATCATTCTTGGCTTCTATTCATTAGGTACCCCAAGCAAACTCCCTCCCCCTGCCCACCCCACCCCTGCAGTGTGGCAGTCAAAAATGTCCTGGGAGGTGACAAAATTGTCCTCAGTTGATAACCACCTCTTTAGAGCAAGGATTCCTAGGGTTAGGCAACTAAAAAAGTCATGGGAGGTAATGATTAATGAAATGAGCTTTATTTGCAGATTGAATAAACCCAGGCAACTCTCAATGAAGTATTATTTGGAAAGAGAAAGTGCTCCAGATAAGCTGAGACAATGGTAAATGTACTCTCTATTCCAATATTCAACAGATATTTATTGTGCTCCTCTTAGAATACCACTTTCCTTCCTAAATTATTTCATTTATTCGTTTGTTTGTTTATGGAGTGAGCAGGGGGAGGGGCAGAGGGAAAGATAGAAAATCTCAAGCAGGCTCCCTGCTGAGCACAGAGCCCAAGGCAAGACTTAATCCCACAACCCCAAGATCATGACCTGAGCCAAAATCAAAAGTCACACACTCAACCAACTGAGCCATCCAGGTGCCCCCTTCTTAAATGATCTTATAATTTCCAAAGTTTGGCCCTCATTGAAGGAGCAGCTCCTGCTGGGAGGGTAGAAAGTAAGGAGTATAAGCAGCTGACCCATTGGTGCTGCGTCTGTCTAAAGAGTTCCATCTTAACCTCATGGTTCTTTCACTTGAACGAACTGTCCTAATTTAAAGACAAGTTCCTGCCTAGGCAGACGAAATTATTAACTGACCATTTTTCTGGCACATGTCCAGACTCCAGATAAGCCCATGCATTAAGAGAGTTGGACTTTGGGGAGAGTGAGGATTAAATGTGTTAATACATTTAAAGTGCAGAGCACAGTGCCTGGCTCATAGTAAGTGTTCAATAAACTCTGGCTATTTGTTTAATTATTCAAAAGGAGATATCCATGAGCTTTCTTCTATCATTCACTATCATAGGCTATGGCCAGGGCAATTGCACTGAACCCTTGAGTAGGCCTTCTGGCACAAAAAGGCACAAAACAAGTGAGTCTGTAATGGACTCAAGAAGAACGTCCACACGTATTTAACTGCATAGACCTCCTGAATGCTAAAGTGTTCCTTTCTCTGTGTGTACAACCCAAAATCATAATCAGTATAAAAAACAGTTGACATGACAGTCTAAATGACACAGTGGTCTTGGTAGCTTGTAAGAAATGAAGAATCAAATTCTTATTCTTCATTTCATGGCTGCCATGACCACCATGCACAAGTATGCTTTTGTGAGAAAGAGGAGTTCATCTGATTTCCTAGGCCACTGCCTTGCACCCTTGGCTTCTTGTAAGTCTTAATGCATTGCCTGTCAGCAGACTCCATGGTAAACCTGTGTAAAGGTAACACAAACCACATTTGAGTTGTCATTATCAACAATCTTTGAATCTGCAGCCTTTATGATTTGGTCTAGTTCAACCTGTGTGCCTACTGCTCTCAAGTTCTTAAAATAACTTGCCCTTCTGACAAAAAGCAGGATCAGTATAATGGGGGAAATGTACCAACTGTCAGTCATTTGGAACTGTCTGAATGACACAAAAAGTTTAATATGTTAGCCTGCAAAAGGTCTTTGTTATGTATCGCTTAGTTTGTTAGTCCCTGTATTTGTTTCTTTGTTTGTGGGGTGAAGATGGGGCCAGAACTTTTATTCTAATAGATAAATTGTCTCATTGTCTTTTAAATGGTCCTTGGTTCCCCATTTCTATGATGGAGGAATGGAGATGACCTCAGTACTATAACATTATTTATTTTAATCACATTATTTTGCCTTTTTCCTGGAATAGCCAATTATCCTATGGCCAGACTGATTGCTCCACCTGGGTCAGGCTAGCAAAAACAGCAGGCATACTTCCCAGCAGGCTGTCTGCATTTTGACTTCCTGATTCACCAGAAGCCAGAAGCCTAGCTTGTCCTACAATTCACTTTGCTGCCATAATTACAGTCTTGGACCTCTAAGTCATATGATCACTAGTTATCTTTCCTTGTCACCAACAGCTCTTAAATCAACTCTATCACAACATGACTTTAGTGACAAAAAGCAAATCCAATGTGCTTTTCAGTTGAGCTGATAAAGCCAGTCATATGGAGGTATATAAATGACTGGCAGGGTTTAATGTATAAATGACTGACAGGGTTTAATGTATTAGTCTTCCCAAGGATTTACCAAAAAAAATATTTATGTTTAAGTTTCAGTGTTATTTTTGTGAAATCATTTAGCAGATTACTAACCCTGTCTCTTTTAGGTAGTCGTCCATTTAGAATACATTTTTTACATCATGGAAGACTCAGATCTCTTCACCAATAGTTAAGATTTAACATGAGTTTCCCCACACAGCCAAGTGAATTTGATTCTAGAGTTAGTGTCACTGCATCCCCCAGCTCAGGTCAGGGTTTAGTGGGCAGACTTCCCCATAGACTGCATGTTGGCTTCCTGGTTCATTCAAAGTCGGCCATGGCACTTTCCTATCACCTAAAAAACATGACTGATCCCTTGGCTTCAGCAAGCCATGAGGCTCTGTAAGTGATGAGGGACATTCCCACTCACTTCATTTTGGAGGCCTAACAACTAGCACCAATTCTATTTTCTTAGAAGGGGAGGAAGAAACAAACAGGTAAGAATCAGAAAGAGAAGGATTAGGTTGGGTAACTCTAAGGCAGGTGCAATTAAGTTTTCTCTTTGCAGGGAGGAAGAGCTTAGAGAGGTTGAAGATGCCATGAGAGAAGAAAACTTGATAATAGTTATATGTCTAGGGCTTCCTTTTTTTTTTTTTAATCTGCTCCTACCAAATATGTTACATTTTCTCCCTAGTAGCAGCTTCTCATTGGCCACTACTCTAACAGGTTTTGGTACCCTCTCTTTCCATAGCAGCAGTATAAGAGAGAGGAATTCTGCTTAATTCTTCTTAGGCCAGTTGCCTTCTGACTTTCAGACCAGTATTCTCAATTCTCCCCACTCAGATTTCTCTGCATCTATAAGCCCCAAGGCAATCTGTTCTACCACTATACTGCAGTGTAAGCTAAGTCCAGGAAGGTTCAGCCTACACTGGGGTTTCCATTCTCAGCACTATTGACATGTAGGGCCAGAGAATTCTTTGCTGTTGGGGGCTATCCCCAACACAACACAAAAATGTCTCCAGATATTGACAGTGTCCCCTGGGGAAAAAATCTTTCCCAGGTAGAAAACCACAGGCCTACATTGATGAGAAGACAGCAGGGATGTGGGGCAGAGGGTCTTCTGTTCTTGCCACTTAGGAAAAGAAGGAGGCTGAGCTGTGGCCTGAATTTTCTTGAGTGCTTCGTCCCCACAAAACACAGATATGACATAAAGAGGCAGGTGCTGTTAAACCTAGAGACATGATGAATGGCTTCTCTGATCACTCTGTGTTTCTCAATTAATTTCCCTGCTCACTCATCAAAAGTATAAAATAGGGATCCCTGGGTGGCGCAGTGGTTTAGCGCCTGCCTTTGGCCCAGAGCGCGATCCTGGAGACCCGGGATCGAATCCCACGTCGGGCTCCCGGTGCATGGAGCCTGCTTCTCCCTCTGCCTATGTCTCTGCCTCTCTCTCTCTCTCTCTGTGTGACTATCATAAATAAATAAAAATAAAAAAAAATTTAAAAAAAGTATAAAATATTTTCCCAATATGTTGGTCCAGCAAACAATGAAATTTCTCTACATTAAATTCATTTTAGTTGACAAACTGTCTTATCCTTTTTTAGGCAACATAAGTATGTGCCTAAATATGGATGAACTAGAAGGCCTATTTTTTTATGTTACTAAGTCAGATACTGTGGAATATCTCCATGTAGAACACTACTAGAGCTTTTGGGTTTCCTGACATCCCGCAGACAGGAAAGACCAAATGGGTTAGGGCAGGAGGCCTTTCCTTATGCCTCTTAGCATCACTTCTACTTTCTCAGAGGCCACAGGAAATTCAGACTGCTGAGCTTGTGCAAACACTGCCACCCCTTTTATTCATGGATCCCAGACCATGGCTCTAGCATCCTTTCAGAGCACCCAGTATTGCAATTATTTCTAAAGAAACAAAGGCTAACATAGGGAAGCTTCTTCAGGGAAGACCTATCATTACAAAACCTTGATTTATAGCATGGATTTAGCTGGTTTTTTGTTTGTTTGTTTTTAACTCTGTTACTTTGAACAAATGTCTTACTCTTCTCTGGGCTTTACTGTGCTCATCCACAAAATATGTATGATTACACCTGTACTATCTGTATCACAGGGTTTCCATAAATAGCAATTGAAGTATTGTAAGTGGCAAAGCACTAAGCAATTTCCAGGCATTATTATCATTCAGAGGCATTCTGACTGATGTGAGGGGCTGAAGAAAATAAATGCATACGTAAGACAGGGTTTGCCCTTTTGTGAATACCTTTAAATACAGAAGGGATTCTCGTTTTGCCCCAAGACGCTATGATCTTCTCAGTTACGTAAGAACTTAGCTCTTTAGGCCATTGTCAAATTATAAAATACAGTAATTGATAGATCATCTCACCAATTCTCTTCATTTTACAAAAGTGACAAATGAAATTCATAAAAGGTAAATACTATCTTTAAGATCACATAGTCAGTGACAGATGCAGTATGGGAACCCAGTCCAAAAGGCTTTCTATCAAGGTCAGGTTTGATCTGGTCATATTAAATCACTTGCTGGTCCACTTGAAGAAACAAAGAAAGGGAAATAGTATTTCACTCATACATGGAATTTAAGAAATAAAACAAATGAACATGGGGGAAACAAGAGAGATGTAAACCATAAAACAGACTCTCAACTATAGAGAACACACTAGGGGTGTCTGGAGGGGGATGGGGGTGGGGAAATGGGCTAGATGGGGAATGGGCATTAAGGAGGGCACTTGTGATAAGCACTGGGTGTTATATGTAAGTGATGAATTGCTAAATTCTATACCTGAAACCAATATTACACTTGTATGTTAACTACCTAGAATTGAAATAAAAACCTGAAACTGCAATCAATCAATCAATTTAAAAAACCCTGAGACAGTAGGAGTAAAAAAAGAAAGAAAGAAAATATATGGCTTCTAAATATAATCATCCATTGAGCGTATAAAGAAGGTTAAGCACTCAATTTGTTCAATTCCTTTGGCTTGGATTAGCTCCTGTGGTGTTTTCTCAGGATTTTAGATAGCATGACTTCTAGCTCAACGAATGGGAATTGACCTTAGAGCCTTGTAAACACCCCTTCCAATTTTCCTCCTTGGGATTAATTGGGGATTGGGTGGTGGTGGAGTCACTCAGCATGGTTTAGGGGAACTAAAGATTCATTTCATCTTCGTTCTTCTTATTCCCCAAGTGATCTCGAGTCACGCTTGGCTATAATCTTTTGGCTCCAAACTTCTCAACTCTAGAGTAAACTAAACATTATTGTTGTCCCCACTTCAAAGCTGAAAAAACTGAGGTTTAGAAAGGCTAAGTCACCACCCAAGGTCACATAGCTAGGGAGTGACAGTCAGAATTCAAACCCAGATATCCCTGACTCTAGAGCCTGAGAAATAGATACAGAGTTATATTGATAAGGGACATATACATGTCAACATAATACAATTCTAAATATTAAAAATGTGAAGGCTAAAAGCATCTGGAAAGGTACAAAGAAAAAAAAGTAGTAAGGTAATCCAAGCAAACGAAGGAGCATGCAAAGGGCATAGAGGCATAAAAGTACTTTTTGAGTTCTGGGAATAGCAAGATCAGCGATGTGGAGTATAATAGTGGGTTCTGGAGTCACAGCACCTGGACTCACTCTCAGGCTCTCTCAGTTACCAGTAGTAGTACTTTGGACAAGCTGCTTAACCACTTTGAGCTCTGGTTTTCCTATATGTAACATCATCATCATCATCATCATCATCATCATAACAATAATAATAATATCTGTCTCTGATGCTTGTTGTGAGTTAGAAGATCTTGGCTGCCCATTAGAATCTACCAGGGACCATTTAAAAAACTCCTATGCTGTTGACTCAGGCCCAGAGAGCCTGATTTCATTGATCTCGCACGGCTCCCTTTAGTAATCTGAAATAAAATTCATAAACTACTTATATACATAATTTCTAAAAAAAAATCAATACAGTGCATTCTATATAAAATAAAGGAGACCTTTCTAAGGGCAATTTGTTTTAGAAATGTGTTTCAATATGCACATGTTAAGGCATGACCACACTAGATAGTAAAATATGACATCATAACATTTCCAAAATGATCCTTTGGAGAAATGTGGCTACTGATGAGAACTACAGTTCTAAGTAAATTCTCTGTGCTTGTGTACATTAGATCCCAGCCCCTCAGATATATTCAAGGACTTGAGACTAAAAATCATTCTCATTCTCTACTACATCATCAGATTATTCCTCTTTAATACATCAGCAAAGGAGCGTTTCTTCTATCTTAAAGGAAAAAAGCAAAAAACAAAGCAAACAAAAAAACCCTCTCTTGAAACCACTGCACCTTTTCTCTTGCATCTATAACAAAGGATTCCTGGAAAGAGCTTTCTATACTCACTGTTTCCTATTCTCATCTTCCATTTCTCTTTTAGAACTCACTTCCCACTCCATGGAAACTACTCTTTTCAAGGTTGCTAAATCTACTAATGTTCAACTCACAGATCTCAGCTTACTTGATATATCAGCACCATTGGACCTAGTCGATCATCCATGTATCTTTGTAATATATCCTTCACTTGGCTTTCAAGACACTACATTCCTGAATTTTCTCCCGCCTCTGGCTATTCCTTAGCAGTCTCTTGTTGATACTTCCCCATCTTCTGGAACTGTCAGTGTCGGAGCTTCCTGCTGTTCAGTCTTAGACCTCTTATCTTCTCTTGTACTTTCAGTCTCTAGGGGATTTCATCCTGCCACAGTACGTTATTGACTCCCACATTTGTATTTCCTGTCTTCCATCCTTCCAGTTACTCCAGACAAAAGCTTTGAAACCATCCAACCATGGTATAGTAGTTAAAATCATGGACCACATGCCCAAACTGTGTTTGAGTTCTGGGTCCACTACTTAACTAGCTGCATACCATGTGCAAGTTACTTATCCTCTCTGTGCCCCAGTAAGTGAATATCGAGTACCCATATGTGCCAGAAACTGTTTCCTCATCTTTTCTGGGAACTAAATGAGTTAATACCTACAAAAACTTTAGTAGGGTTGCATAGGTAATAATTGCAATTTCCACTGTCTCTTATTAGCATTATTATGCTTGATTCATTTCTTTTTATCATACCCCAAATCCAATTTATCAGTACACTCTGTCAGAACTGGCCTACTTCTCACTATCTTTACCAGTACAACTGTGGCCCAAACCATCATCATCTCTCACCTGTATTATTGGAGTAGACTCGTAATTGATTAGTCTGCCACCACTACTACCTATCTAGAGTTTATTCTGCACACAGGTTCCAGAATAATCTTTTAAAAATACATTGCCCCAAAGATACAGATGTAGTGAAGTGAAGGGGCACCTGCACCCCAATGTTCATAGCAGCAAAGTCCAGAAAAGCCAAACTGTGGAAGGAGCTGAGGAGCTGTATATACATACAATGGACTACTACTCAGCCATCAGAAAGGATGAATACCTACCATTTACACAGATGTGAATGGAACTGGAGGGTATTACGCTAAGTGAAATAAGTCAATAAGGAGAAAGACAATTACATGGTTTCACTCATATGGAATATAAGAAATATTGCAAAAGACCATAAGGAAGGGAAGGAAAACTGAATGGAAAAAATAAGAGAAGGAGACAAATCATGAGACTCTTAATTCTGGGAAACAAGCTGGGGGTTGCTGGAGGGGAGGTGGGTGGGAGGATGGGGTAACTGGGTGTGGTATTAAGGAGAGCATGTGATGGGATAAGCACTGAGTGTTATACTCAACTGTTGGATTATTGAAAACTACGCCTGAAATTGATGATGTACTGTATGTTGGCTATTGAATTTAAATTTAAAAAATAAAATACATCACTCTTTCACTCAAAACCAGCAATGGCTTTCCAGCTTGTTCAAAGTACTTTCTGTATGATCTGCATCTGCTATCTCTGTGACCTTAGCCTCTACTACTGTATCTCTTCCTTGCTCTTCTCTAAGTCAATATTACCCCCTCATCATTCTTCAGTAAAACAAGTACATTCCTGCCTCAAGACCTCTGCACTTGTTTATTTATGAATCACTTTTTCCTCAAGTGTCCACATGACCTCTTCCTTCACCTTTTCTAGTTTTTTTTCCCCTCAAATATCACTTTTCAGTGAGGTCTTCCTTGACTTCTTATTTCAAACAGCATCTTTCAGTTCCACCTGACCCTCAACTTTCTGCATTATTTCCTCCATTGTATTTATTACCATTTGATATAGTATATATTTATCTTATTTATTTTTGCTTATTACCTGCCTCTGCTGAATAGAATGCAAGCTACATGATGGCAGAGAGAAAATTTAACCTGTTGTATCCTTGTCTAGAACAGTCTCTGATCCAAAATAGATGCCCTGTAATAATTTGTCGAATAGACAAACAATGCACAAAATCACTTAAATTATGCCTTAAACATAGTAAATAAATATAAACTAATAGAATTATTAGCAGCCGTCTTATTAATGTACCTAGAGCATGAGATGCATGCATAAGAGGGGTAAATAATACTTTTAAGTAGAGGAAATATATGATGAAATCTGATCTCTAGAAATGATAACTTCTATTGAATATATACCCATTATCTCATTAATCTTTGAAGCAATCCTATGAGATAAATAATCTCATTACTAATTCACAGACAAGAAACATAAGATCTAGAAGGTTAGGTAACTGACAGGGATATGATAAGGGAGGTCTCTCTCCCCTCTGTCTTTCACAGTCCTTTCCTCAATAAATCTTTTAGACTTCTAATTCTTCCTTGACATCTACTTCCCAGAGGACCAGAAATGATCCATGATGCAATGGAGAGTTCTTCTCTTCAAAATGTTTATAACTAGGATCTCAATAAAGCTTTAGATTGAACTACCAGTTTATATGACATACAGGAGATATAGGAACATGGTAGATGACACCATGAATAAACAATCAGACAAATCCAGAAGGTGGGGCATTTTTTTCAATGCCATTAAAAAAAGTTAGTGGGGATCCCTGGGTGGCTCAGGGGTTTAGCACCTGCCTTCAGCCCAGGGTGTGACCCTGGAGTCCTGGGATCGAGTCCCGCATCAGGCTTCCTGCATGGAGTCTGCTTCTCCCTCTGCCTGTGTCTCTGCCTCTCTCTCTCTCTCTCTCTCTCTCTCTGTCTCTCATGAATAAATAAATAAAATCTTTAAAAAAAAAGTTTTAAAAGAAGTTACAGACATCCAGATGGAGTGTGAGAAACATAAGAATTAAATGCAATACATAGTCCTTAATAAGATATATGTTTCAACAAACAAGCTGTAAAAATCGACTTCAGGTAAATTTAAATATGAACTGGATATTAGAAGAGATTAAGGAATGACTCTCACTTTTGTTAGCTCTCTTAATAGTATTGTGGTATATAGAAAAATCTTACTTTTTAGGGATAGATACTAATATAATAAAGTATAAAATGCCAAAATGTCTATAATGTTTCTTAAAATACTTTATAGTATAAAAATATACAGAAATCAGAGCATCTGGGTGGCTCAGTTGAATAGGCAACTGAATCGTGATTTCGGCTCAGGTCATGATCTCATGGGTCCTGGGGCGGAGCCCCGTGTCAAGCTTTGTGGCCAGCGAGGAGTCTGCTTGAGATTCTCTCCTTCTGCTTTCCCCACACTTGTGTGCATGCGCATTCTCTGTCCCTCTCTCTCTAAAATAAATAAATAAATAAATCTTTTAAAAAATGTGGAGGAATCAAACATGGAAAAAGTCTCTAGTGGGTATTATCCCTAAAGGAAGGAACCAAATAAGGATGCTACCTTGTACCATCATTATCAAACTTTTTTTTGAAAGTTGTAGCAAATAAAATACCAATATGGCAACAGCAACAACAAATCCTTTATACTGCTTACTATGTGCCAGGCACTGTTCTAAGCATTTTGCATAAACTAAGTTATTTGATCTTCAAAAACACCTTATCAAATAGGTTAACTGTATCTCAATTTTACAGGAAACTGAGATAAGGAGATGTAAAGTAACTAGCCCTAGTGAAGCACAGCATGGAAGTGGTGAAGCCACATTCAAATGCATACACTCTGGTTCCAGTAAATAAATAAATACACATATGTATGTGTCAGACAGATCTTATATGTGGAATCTAAAAAAGTCAAACTCATAGTAACAGAAAGTAGAATGGTAGTTGCCAGGGCTTGGGTGGGGAGAGAATGGGGGCAATGCTGGTCAAAGGGAACAAAGTTCCAATTATAAGATGAGTAAATTCTAAGGTTCTAATGTATAGCAAAGTGACTCTAGTTAATAGAACTACTGCATACTTGAAATTTGCTAAGAAAGTAAATCTTAAGAGTTTTTACCACACACACACACACACACACACACACACACATACACACACACAAGGTAACTTTGAGGAGATGGATGTACCATTTAGCTTGACTGTAGGAATCATTTCACAATATCTATGTATATTAAATCATGCTGTAAAGTTTAAAAAATCACATTGTACAACCTAAATATATACATTTTTGGTCAATCATACCTCAAATAAGACTTAGAAAAAGCTATATATCAGCTTGCCATTGAATCATTCCATCATCAAAATCCCGATTGCAGTATTTCTCCCTGCAACATCCTACTTAATTTCCTTTATGACAAACAATATATTAACTTATCTTTCACATTGAGTTGTGTATTTTTTGCCCTCTAAAGTTTCCCTAGAGTAGGTAAGATTCCTTCCAGCTTCAAGAGTTGGTGGTGACAGTAAGTAGAAATAGGAAAACTAGAGAACACCCGCTGGGCTGAGACTTGCCCAAATGTCTCTTACAGGCACCTGTGCGGAACCAAAAACATTAGGGATCTCTCTGCAAAGAAATCACTTTCCTAAAATGAGTAAAATACTAGACAAAAGGTATATTTTCTGATGCTATATGTCACTTTTGTTATACATTCACCTCTCTTTTCTAACTTAGCCAATTATTCGTTATCTAAAGCAACAATTCCATACACTTGGTAGGAAATTTTTAGCAATATCTACAAAATCAGACCTACATGACAGATTAGGAAACAAAAGTTTCCATGGTTGGATGTGAGATCATGTGGCAGCATTTTGCAATTTAAATTAAAAAAAAAGTGTCTTAGTGATAAATAGACACCTAGAGCTTTTGTCTGATGGAACTAGAATAAAATATGAAAATTTTCTATGGAAACCTCGGGGGAACGGGGGTGGGGTGGGTGATTTCACTGTTAGCAAATGGAAATGCACTGGAGTGATGACTAATGTTATTTTCTGTGTTCCTGGGAGATAACACAATTGCATTCCAGCAGCTTTTAATGAGTTTTTGCTTGTGATACAGTGGGTACATTTGCATGTCAACTAACAGAGACCAAAAATATATTTCATGTCATCACTGTAGGAGGATAAACCATTTCTGTGCTGTGTGAAGTAGAAGAAAAGTAGGTTCTTGGACTGCCTTCCACATCAAAGAGAAATAATTGAGTTCAGTTAGCATATTCTGACATAATCTGAAAGGAAGAAGTGAGTCCAGTAACTCCCATTTTATAACTGGTTTTTTAGGTAGATCTGAAGAATGATGATACAGACATATTTCATGAACTTATGGTAAGAAAAAATGGTAAACAATTAGAATTTAGTACCCTTCTTGATATCTATATTCAAACAGATGAAAATTTACCTACTTTTTGTTTCAAATGATGGCTTTGACAGTCACCATGTACCTTTCCTTTTGAATGGCTTTTCAGAATTTCATTGGTGATTAACAGAAATTTTGCCCTCAGCTATAAAAGCTTAAAAGGAAGAAGAGTATGGCTGTATTAGGAGTAAACACAAGCTACAACTGTAAAGTCAATAAGAAAATGTAAAAGATTTTTATGGCATCCTTAAGTCTTTGCAATCACTTCAGAAATGCAAGTTCCCAAACTACTTTTGAATACTAATTTCTGTAACCTTTCTAAATAAAAAGCACAAGGTCATCATAATTTGAATGTAGACCTGGTATTTGTTAAGACTGTCATGGCATAGAATTCAGAATATGATGGGCTTTTGGATTTAACCTAGGATGATTTAGTTATTCAAGCATCACGAGGTCTTTTACTTGCTGTTTTCTTCCACCTGTCTGACGATCTTACAGCAAGTATCCCAAGGTCACTGCTAAAGTGAGATTCTGGTATAGTATGAAAACACAGCCATGTCACCTCCGGTTTTCTCTTTAAATATTAGACGTGTTCAGCAATGCATTTGAGCTACACAGTCTGTGTCAGATTTACCCATTTGGCCCAAATAAGCAAGTAGTCCTTGGTTCAGATAATGGAGGTACTTCTTAAAAAATATTATGATGATTTATTAGAAACACAACACATATTACCTTGCACCAAGGAAAGTCTCAAATTCAAGACACTACCTTTCCCAAAAGGGAAGCATTATTTATCTGTTTCTGTATTTAATTTTAGTTTGCATTTGGGTTCACTAGGTTTTCCTGAAACAGGGTTTCTATAAAATATTACAAATAGCCTTCTGTTCTCTAACTTAGTAAGTTGCTTGATGATGATGTTTAGCAATTATATAACTGCCCTGGTATTGAATCTCTTCCTTGCCTGTGCCTTGGCCTCACCCATGGTCCCCCACATCACCATCACCAAGGACAGAATGGTCAAATCTCCAAGATCTTCCTGATATACTGTCTACACACCTTTCTGGCCTTATCTCTTGACACTTTCCCCCTTGAAACTACACATACTCTAGACATATCAAGTTCCTGCCTGATTCTTAGGCACTCTCCAGGTGGTTTCTCTATGCCTCTCTTGATTTGCGCAAAATCCCTCCCCTGCTTAGAGACCCAGCTCAAATGTCCTTTCCTCAGTGAAAATTCTCCAAACTAAACATCCACCTGCATGGGGCAGTACTAGTTCTTCTTCCCGCTAATGTTTCTAAAAACATCCCATAGGTTTCTAGTACTACATTTCTCACACTGTACTTTTAAATCTGCTTCCCCAAACAGAATGTATACACCTTAAATTTCAGGCAAGAAAGGTATCTTAGCATCTTTTTATCGCTTAACGTGGCTGCTACACAACTGACACCTCATAGGAGCTCACTGACTAGTAGACTGAATAAATGAACACTGTTATTTAATCCATTTTAATCATAAGAGTAGGTCCTGGGGATTCGGTGGGGAGGGGCAAGTGAAGAATTGCCTCTGAAAATTTATCGATGTAATTATCTGGTGGAATCAAGAGGCAGGAAAAAAAAAGAGTAGAGTGTCTTGGAGGAAAGGAAAGAGGACACTGATAAATGTGCAAATGATATGCTCTCTGACTCTAGAATGACTTCCTTACCACACATACAGGTCTACTTTGCAGAACTATGGTGTTGGTACCTTCAAACAAAAGTTTCCTCAAATTGCCACCAGATTTCTAGCCCCATCTCTCTCACCTGTCTGTTTTAGTCCTAGCCCATTTGGGATTAATATCAATCTCTGCATTTCCAGAGCACTTTGGGAGAGGTCTGCTCTCTTACTGCTCACATTCACCTGCATATTCACAAGAGCTTTCTCCCCTGTCACCCCATGAGTCTAGGACCCTTTTTAAATTTCCTTTACAGGGGATCCCTGGGTGGCGCAGCGGTTTGGCGCCTGCCTTTGGCCCAGGGCGCGATCCTGGAGACCCGGGATCGAGTCCCACGTCGGGCTCCCGGTGCATGGAGCCTGCTTCTCCCTCTGCCTGTGTCTCTGCCTCTCTCTCTCTCTCTCTCTCTCTCTCTCTCTCTCTCTCTCTCTCCCCCTGTGACTATCATAAATAAAATTTAAAAAAAATTAAAAAAAAATAAATCTCCTTTACAGTGCCCAGTTCAGGGTATTATTACACAGTGTAGGGAATCACCACATAAATGTTTAATTACAATGAAGAGTATGATCTGCTTAGTATGTTAATTGGCAGTTCTGTTCAACCCATTCGTGCTAAATCCCACTCTGCTGGGTTAGCAAGCAGGAAAATGAGAGACCGTGTAGATGAAGGTGTACTGTGGCTATGGGAATGACATTGGAGCAACCTAATTGCATAAACCAACAATGTGGAACTATCTCCTCTGAAAGCAAGTGTATACAAACCACTAATAATGTATTGGGCATTCGCATGTCACTTAGCACTAAGTAGACCTACACATCGTATTCCTCTGGCCAGAAAGCTGCTGGAAGCTAGCATGAAACCACCTGATGATGGAGTCAACACAGAAGACTGGAGTAGAGTGGTGGGAGACAATCTGAAGATATCATTTAAATTTCTTTATATAGGCATCCCAGAAATAAGATATACACACCCTGTTTACTTACTTGAGCCAGCAAGTCCCCATATTTGCTTAAATTTGAGAGATTGCCATCATTTTCAGAAAACTGTCTCCATATAGAAATAAAAATGATTATAATATCAGGTATCATTGCATGTCCACATAGTAACTCACACTACGCTAAATACTTTGCTTCTAATATCTCATTATAACTAGGACAACCTTGAGTCAAGTCCTAGCATTCCCGTTTTAAAGATGAACAAATAAAAAAAAAAATAAAGATGAACAAATAATTTTATAAGTGTTGTTGCTACTCATGATAGTGGCTATCGATTTGTCCCGCTGTAGTGCTTTCTAGGCTTTATCCTAGGAGATTACCTATCTATCTAGCATTCATAACTATACATATATAATTGTGACTTGTAAGACATAAATATTGGTGATTCAGACAACAAAAATACATTTCTTATGTATATTTGGACTTTATACATGGCTTCTGGCTCACAGCTCTCCACACTCTTGAAATTTCCTGAGTGATAAAAGCAATGGCATGATCTTTTGTTATAATGTTTGGTCTCTTGTCCTCAGTTCCTGACATTGTGTCAGAGCTATAAAGGTGAAATGGATGTCTTGTTATTCATAACAAGCCTTTTTCCACCATAACTGGGTCTATATTAATGAGATGACTTTTGGAAATCACCTAAGAATGAGTGGTTGATTGCCAGGGGACAGACCATGAATAGAAGGTTGGAAATTTCAGTCCCAATCTCTGATTTCTGGGGAGGAGAGAACAGCTGGATGTTCAATCAATCAACAATGATCAATGATTTAATCAATCATGACTATGTAATGAAGCCACCATAAAAACCCAAAAGGCCAGAGTTTGGAGAGCTTCCAGGTTGGTGAACACATGGAGGTTCTGGGAGAGTGGCACATGAGTAAAGGATGTGGAAGTCCTGTGCCCTTCCCACATACTTTGCCCCATGCTCCATCTGGCAGTTTCTGAATTATAACTTTTTGTAATAAACCAGTAAACTCGTTAAGTAAAATATGTCTCTGAGTTCTGAGAGCTGCTCTAGCAAATTAATCAAATCCAAGGAGTAGGTTGTGGAAACCTCCAATCAGTAACTGATCATTCAGAAGCCCAGAGAACACCCTGGGTTTGCAATTGGTATCTGCAGTGGAGGAGGGACAGTCTTGGCAGACTGAAACCTTAACCTGTGGAATCTAATGCTATATCTGGGTAGATAGTGTCAGAATTGAATTGAATTGTAGGATATTTAACTGGTGTCCTGTAAAATTGCTTGTTGGTGCAAGGAACCTCCACAAACTTTGGGGACTGGGGCTCAAGACATCTATTTTTTATATATTTAAACACTTATTACATATGTATTCGTCATCACACTATTCATTGAAATAGGCATTATTGTTGGCCTCAAGAAAATGGAAACACAGAGAAAATAAATGACTTGTCCAAGGTCACATAAGTAGTAAGTGACAGATGGAAAATTGAAATAAGGGGATCCTTGGGTGGCTCAGTGGTTTAGCAGCTGCCTTTGGGCATGATCCTGGAGGGCATGATCCTGGAGACCCGGACCGAGTCCCGCGTCAGACTCCCTGCATGGAGCCTGTTTCTTCCTCTGCCTGTGTCTCTGCCTCTCTGTGTGTGTGTGTGTCTCTCATGAATAAATAAATACAATATTAAAAAAATAAAATTGAAATATCTGATTGCCCTTTATTTGAAAACTATATTCATAATCAAGAGAATTGAATTCCATTCTTGTATCCAGACCTTATCTTCCAAGCCACTTCATTTCTCTGAGTCCCACTTTCTTCACAGTAAAATGAGGATAATAACTCAATACATTCCATACCTTTAAGAGATGTTATGAAGCTCAAGTGGGAAAGTGAATATAAAAGCATAACACTTCATATAAATGTAAGTTGTTATGATTATTACAGTTTAATAATAAAAATGGGTCCCACAGCCAGATCATTAAACATATCAAATCAAGAATTCTCTCTTAATAATGACATTTATTATTATTTGGATGTCTTAACTATACAGCTAGAGTTTCAGTGTCAAAAATCAGAAATTAACATATCTTTCCTCCTAGAGCCATATGGTCTATTAATAGGGGACTCTCATTCTCTCACTTGTATTTTAGTGATATATACACATTTAATTAGTTTTATTCAATCTGTCACAAAAAGGTGCTATACTATGTTCATTGGTGTCAATTATTTTTACTTTTAAAATATTTATTGCACAATTTTCTCAGGATCATTGCAGCTGCCAGGACAGAATGTTTTGGAGTCTAGAAGCAAGAACCCTGTAAAGGAAATCTCAAACTTTCAAGCCTGAGTTCATTTAGTTATATCACTTAAAAACTGTGATCTTGATCAAAGTGCAAATAAAATATCAGTCTATATACTTTAACTTATTTTTAAAAGATTTGTATTTATTTATTTGTGAGAGAAAGAGCACGACTGGGGATTGGAGCAGAGGGAGAGGGAGAGAGAATCCCAAGCAGACTCCCTGCTGAGCTCGGAGCCCAATCTGGGGCTCGATCCCACAATCCTGGGATCATGACCTGAGCTGAAATCAAAAGTCAGACACTTTATCAACTGAGCCATTCAGTCACTCCTATATACTTTTAAATAGGAAACTGGGGATAACAGATAATGAACAGAATACATAGAGATATTGCTAGAAGAAAGGTAAGTATAATAGCCATGAATATGCTTTGAAGAAATAAAAGCAATTGTAGGAATTCCACGGGAGACAAATCCATTCTGCTCAGAATCCTGTGTCTGACTGCTGTGGTTCTAATGGACAGGGCTAGAACATGGACAACTCTCAGCTTTCATGAGAAAAAGGGAATGAAGAGTCCTGGCTAGAGTAAAGGTGAGGTAATAATGGTCTCATGAAAGGAACAGTCAGCTGGGCACTGAGGACAAACCATAGGGCTAAGCAGCTTTGTGGAGAGAGAGGGGAAAGGAGATTAGTCACTGCCTTGAGGTCACAGAGTAGTATAGAGGGAAAGGACTTCATCATACACACTCTAGCTTATCCAGTCCCTCTTAGCCAATCCCTTTCTCCTTGGTCTAGACAGAAATGTCTCTGGGAGGTCAGTGGGAAAACAGCAAACCAGATAGGAAGGAGGGGATGAGCTCAATTGCCTACGGAGTAAGTCAAGAGTTTCAGGAGTCCAAGCTTACTATTATGATGAGTCCTCTGGAAATGGACTAGAATTCCCTCAGCTGTTCATGTGGCTCACTTCCTCACCTCCACAGCAAGTCTTTGTTCAAATGTCACCTTCTTAATGAGGCCTATCCTGACCACCCTATTTAAAACTATAACTTTCTTCCCTATGCCTTCCCCACTACTTATCCCTTTTACCCTGTTCTGTCATCTTTTTTTTTTCATAGCATTTATCACATTTTAATATACTATGGAATTTACTTACTAAGTTTGTTTGTTTTCTGTCCCCCTCTCCCAATGAAGGCAAATATACTGTCATCTGCTTTGCTCACTGATATGTTTGTTCACTGATGCATCACAAATGTCTAGCCATGAGCAAGAGAAAAGCAGTTTCTGACATCCAGGCCTGACAGTCCCAGCTAGGCCTTGGTGTTCAGTTGAACATGATTTCTCAGAATGTCAACATCCAAGGCCACTCTGGGGTCACAATGGATCAAGACAAATACAAGAACACTCTGTAATCATGTTTGAACATTGTCCAAAAGACAAAAATAACTAAACTTCTTTAATGTGAGTGATTGCTGCTTCTTTACCAATTGCAGCTTTTCCCTTGCTTTATTTTTTCCTCCTCTGAGACTTGACATACTGAATCACAAAACTGACCCTGTCTCCTAACAGCATTCAACCCCGAGCAAAGACCTGCTTCCTTAAAACATCCTCCAGATCACCCAATATAAACCCAAATCCTATCAAAAGTCCTTTCTGACACTTACTGAGGTTCCTTATAGTATGCATTCCCACTCCTGGCTGCAGTGAGCAATAGATTCAAGTGGTTCAACTTGGTGGCTTTTGACTGGAAGGTTTTTATAGTAGGTACAGAAAATAAAATATTCATTGAGGGTGTCTGGGTGGCTCAGTCAGTTAAGAATCTGCCTTCTGCTCAGGTCATGATCCCGGAGTTCTGGAATGAGCCCTGAATTGGACTCCCTGTTCAGTGGGGAGTCTGCTTCTCCTTCTCTCTGCCCCTCCCCCTCCTGTTCATGCACACATGCTCTCTCTCTCTCAAATAAATAAAATCTTTCCAAAAAATTCACTCTATGAATATTCTGGGCTTCCTGTTTTAACACTAGGGGTCTAGGGGATTCCTGGGTGGCTCAGTGGTTTAGTGCCTGCCTTTGGCCTGGGGTGTGATCCTGGAGTCCCGGGATTGAGTCCCACATTGGGCTTCCTGCATGGAACCTGCTTCTCCCTCAACCTGTGTCTCTGCCTCTCTCTCTTCTGTGTCTTTCATGAATAAATAATAAAATCTTAAAAAAAATAAATAAACACTAGGGGTCTAAAGTTATGGTTATTCCAGATATAGGCAAAGTTTCAACCCCATGCTGTTCTGCACAAAGTGATGTTAGAGCTCTCTTGCCTTGCAGATTGCATTTCCTCATCTAGCAAGTACAGCCAATTTGTGACAACAACCTTTGCCATTGTCTTAGGAGGATTTTTCAACTTTCCTGTAGTTCATATGTAAATCTGTCAGCCAAGATATGTGCCAGTTGGCATACTGATGAAGGACATAAATCAGGGACTCAAGCAATAAGCTGTCTTGTGATTAAGATCCTTTAATGCATATGGGAAATTCTGTAGGACTCAGGGGTAGTAAAATGGGTAGAGCAGCAGGGGTGTGAGGGGGTTCAAAAGACAGAGGCAGAGGGTTGCAATGACAAAATTGTTATTTTTCATCTTTCTTATTAATGTTCTCCTCTCTCCCATTTTCCAAACACGGATTATTGAAGTTTACAGTTGATGGGGGGCTGATGTGAGGAGAATATTGTGCTAAAGGACATATTTTTTTATGGCATATAAGATTTTGTCAAATATTTACCACTTGGAGTGACTGAATGAATAAACATCTGTATCCAGAGACCATGCTTCTCTAATATCAGTGGTTAGCTTCTGAAATAACAAAATAGGGAATAGAATGTAGAGGCATGCAATGGGTGTCCAAATCTGAAACTTCTTTGAGGGCATGCTTGATAGAAAAAACTAATATAATCACTGGGTCTGCATTACCTGAAGACTCACAATTTATGTACTTGATTTTAATTTTTTTCCTGTATTAATTTAGAATTTTAGCTGGGCAAGGAAACAAAAATATCCATAAGTAGTGTGAGAACTGCCTTCCAATAATAGATTGGCTGCACAAGAAAGAGGACACTAGTTCTACAAGGTCTCAAGAGGCAAAGCTAGGACGTTAAAAGAGAACATATGGAGCCAGATTTTGGCTCACCAAAGGGAGAATTTTCTCACAGATAGGTCTGGAAATCTATGAGACATCGAAAAAGAACCAAATGAAAAGCGGCACCAATTGAACAGAAGTGAAGTGATTACACTTTACACTTGACCTCATGCGATTAAGAAGAATGACTTTGAGCAGAGCAGTTACTTTTTCAGCTTCTCTGGCAGCTCTCAGGTGTCTAATGGCTAGAAGGTAAGGGCTACTGCAATGTCCACTTCACTATGGAGTTAAACTTTTAAAAAATGAGTCACTGCTCTATTTTTTTTTTTGCCTGAGAGCACAGCTGCTATTTGACAATTTTCCTCTTTACTTTTCTTTGATTTTTTTGGACTTCATTCAAAATCACCACTTTAAAGTTAGTTTTAAATTATAGTATGGTTGTTAATTCACAAAAGCAAAAGTACATGAAGAAAAGCAGTCTTCAAACAGAATACGGAAGTGTCAAATGGGGTGGGAGGGTGAGTTGGTAGGCAATGGGACTATATTTTTTTGAATGCATATATTTTGCCGGGCCCTGTGCTAGGCAGTCTGCATACACAATCGGATTCTCATGATAGCCCCGTGAGGTCAATATGCTTAACTCCATCTAACAGAAATATACACTGGAGTCCTAATAATAGAGCTCACATTTATTATATTCATATTACCTGCTAGACGCTATTCTAAGCATTTTGCACATCTTTTCGTTTTTCCTTCTAATGGCAACCAGACAGGTAGGTGCTTTTACTAATTCCATTTTACAGAGGAAGAAACTAAGGTCCAGAGGGATTTGCAACTTGTCCATGATCGTACAGTTCATAAGCAGTGGGGCCAGAATTTTAATCCAAGCATTTTAACTCCAAAAATTATTGGGGTCTTCTAAGAGATGAAATCAGGAGTTGAAATACTTCTATTTTAATGACTCATGTGTATGTGATAGAGGAGGTCAGAAGGTGATGGGTGGGATAAAGTGTTGAAATGGGGACTAAAGTATAAGGGCCAGTGCTTTAAAGGAAAAACATTTTCAAATATAGCAAGATCACCCCCAGGCAAAGAGCAGAGACATGTCCAAGTATGACAATGAATGCCTTACATCTGGGTCCACAATGGACTTGAGAAAACACATGTGAGAAGCTCCTGAGCAACTGTAGTCTTTTTGATTCCAACTTGAGAACCAGAGGAAACTATTGAAGAATACAAAGCAAAGGGCAGATTTGAAGATGAAAACTAGCCTGCAGTGAGGTGGACATTAGGAAGGCGCTTGCTCCCTCCGTGTCTTTGGTATTGTACAACTATGAACAGTAAGGGAAACCCTGTTCTGCACATTTTAAAAACATGTTACCCTGTTTTTATGCTGTTGTCTCTTTTTTAAGGATTTTGTTTGAGAGAGAGAGAGAGAGAGAGCATGAGAGCAAGAGCACAAGCAGGGGGAGGGGCAGAGGAAGAGGAAGAAGCTGGCTCCCCACTGAGCAGGGAGCCTGATGCAGGACTTGATCCCAGGATGCTGGGATCAGGATCTGAGCTGAAGGCAGACGCTTAACCAACTGAGCCACCCAGGCGCCCTTATATTGTTGTTTTTTTTAAGTGGTCATAAAAGAAAAATCCCTAGTAATAACCTAGGTCGAAAAGCTGTAAGAATTGTTTGGTTTTATGAATTGTATAGACAATTATGTACAAAGGAATTCTTACAGCAACCACAGCTACAGATGGCAGGGCCGGGTAGGGGTGTTTAAGAAGCTGTGTGATGCAGCATATGCTAGTTGGCCAGAAAGGTTTTCCCACTAAGATACCACATCCTTTGGGGCTGTAAACTGTCTTCAGCTAAACCACCCAACCCACGTGGAGTTTTTGCTCCAGCACCTTCTCCACTGAGAACAAGCTGGGACTTCAGTGTAGTTAAGGCTCTAAGTAGAGCAGTTAAAATGATAAAGGTTTTCATGGTTAAAGTGGCGGGATTCAAGCTAGGCTTTGATGCCTTGGCCCTCAAACAGCAGGAACAGCTGGAGAAAGCAAATCAAAAAGCGAATGGAAATTGCAGGAGCCTTGTTGCACTGCAAATAAGCAGGCTCCTGGGGACCAAAAGAGAAAAGGCAGGATAAGGTAAGCCACAAAATTGAGAGAGCTACCTTGCCATTATAATCAGAAACAGAAACAGATGGAACTAGGTGGAGTTTTGACCTCAGGCTACACATTCCTATCTCTGGGCTTTGGTTTCATTATCAGTAAAATGATAATGAAACCTCTCCTACATTGGATTATTGTCAGGCACAAATGAAAATGTGTGTTAAAACACTTTAAAAATTGTAAAGTATCTTAACACGCTAATGAAAACACTTGATCCTTATGCTTTTGGTCTATTAATTTTTTCTCATAGTTGTTAGCCATTGTTTTTCTTTTCTTCTACTTTAAGTGGTAATATTTACAAAGGTTTTAAAATTAAGTGCTGGGATCCCTGGGTGGCGCAGCGGTTTGGCGCCTGCCTTTGGCCCAGGGCGTGATCCTGGAGACCCGGGATCGAATCCCACGTCGGGCTCCCAGTGCATGGAGCTTGCTTCTCCCTCTGCCTGTGTCTCTGCCTCTCTCTCTCTGTATGACTATCATAAATAAATAAAATATTCAAAAAAATGAAATTAAGTGTTGATATTATTTTATTAATGTTGAGCCCCTCTAAATTCAGTAGGGGAGTGGTTCAATTTGTAGCTGGTAAAATGAGTGAAAATATCAGTGAGGGTAACAAAACATGAGAGACCCCTAACTCTGGGAAATGAACAAGGGAAAAGTGGAGGGAGGAAAGTGGAAAGTGGAAAGGGAGGTGGGTGGGGGGTTGGGAAAAAAGTGGAAAGTGGAAAGTGGAAAGGGAGGTGGGTGGGGGGTTGGGGTGACTGGGTGATGGATGGGCACTGAGGGGGGCACTTGGCGGGATGAGCCCTGGGTGTTATGCTATATGTTGGCAAATTGAACTCCAATAAAAAAAAATAGTAGCTGGAGAATCACTAGGTGAAAGATCTGTCCTTGAATGCCGAGAGAAGGCACGGGAATTGCTGAGCAGGCACAGTGGACAACCCTATTGCTGACTGAGGAAATGAGAGAAGTCAGTGGGAGGACCCAGGATGCCCATGAAGGGACCAACGCAATTGGGTATGGAAGGGGTAGGTTCTAATTAAATACACACACACACACACACACACACACACACAATCTGGAATCTGTATGCCAGTCTGTTTTACTTAACCCAGAAGGAAGAAAACTAAGGCTTGTTGTGAGAAGCTATAGGTCAAAAACACATGTTTTTTTCATAGAAAGAGCCCAATAAATCTGGAGTTACCAACCCATTCACAATCAAGCCCAGGGTTAGAATATCTGAAACAAATCTATATGAGTGATTCAATGGGCTGGGATCAGAAGCAAGTTGCACTATCCAATTAGCTTAAAAATCACGTCCCTAGAGAAATCTTTCCTTAATAATTGCTCTACACAACCCGTCCCTTGTAATCTCTCATTGCAGAGATTGCTTCATATCATCAATCAATCAGGGTGTAACATTTTCATGTGATTATTCATTTAACATATGCCCTCTTCCCCCATTAACCTGTAAGCTCCTTGTGTTTGCTGAATGAATAAATAGACTAATTAAAAAATAAAAAGAAATCCATGACCAAGGGTTTATCTCTTTCAAAATGACACCTCATGGTTGGTGGAGACTAGAAGAGTGCAGAGCCTAACAATGCTTGCAGAAAAGGCATACTGCCATCAAGTGCGAATTACATGAATTGCAGGCAAAGGTACTGGTCAAGTGAATATCCAGTTACCTAAACTTTTCTGAAAATAAAATCACTTGGAAGCACTGATTAAAATTCAGATTGGTAGGCCTATAACTGGCCAAATCAGAATCTCCAGGTAAGGGCTGGAAACCTATATATTTATCAATGTCCTCAGAGTATTCTGAGCAACAAGGAAATTTGAGCAACCTTGATCTATGCTAAAGTACTTCTGAATTTGGTCCTTAGACATCCTGCTAAAGAATCACCTGGAGTCCCTGTGGAATATACAGAGACCTAAGATGCACTCTATACTGACTGACCTTTTTCTGGCTTTTTTGTTATTAAATCAATGCCACTCCTGCCACCAGATAGAAACTGTCTCTTCCATTATAATTACAAAATTTCTATGGTAATGCCTCACATTTACCCCTCTTAGGTCAACCCTTGACCAACCAAGTGTGGTTGCTCATGATCTTCATGTATGTGGGACAATTTTTCTCAGAAAAAAATAGGTTTTAGGCCAACAAGAGAGGGAAATGAAATAGAAATGTCTAAGGCCAAATAGTGCTGTGTTCATAGTATTCTTGATTAATTCCAAAAGGGGCTTCTGTCAGAAACAACCAACTTAAGTAACAGTTTTATAAGAGCAGGGTGGTAGCCCAGGGGTGATCTTAAATATATTTTTGAATTGTTTTAGAAGAATTCAGACAAATTAAGACAAAATTTAAATCCAGCAATAATATCTCCAGTTTTAGAATTCCTTCCTGCTTTTATTAAACATTTGCCTTGATTTCAAAAACTTGCCAGCATTCTACTGCTTATTTTCATGGGACCTATGGAAATAGCATTAAGAAATGTATTCCTTCCAACTACCAATTTGCTCTTAAAATTCTAATGTGCAACTGTGTGGTTAGTCTTTCAAGCATACCAAGTTGACCTAGTTAGCAAGCCTTACAGACCTCTGATCACTAAAGTAAATCCACAGTCTCTAATTTATGGAATAAAATATTCAGCATTCAATGGCAGTTCCTGGAAATTCAGGTTATTTAGAAAGTTGGTTTAGCAAAATAACTAGTAAAAGCACTTTGTGATTTTTAGTTATTTTGTTTCTATCTTTAAGCGAAACTTCTGGCCTAAATTTTATAGGCTGTAACAGGTACAAAGATACAGTTGATACTCATGGTTCCTTGATGAAGATAATAGATGTGAAACCAATAATAGATAATAGATGTTAAGCTAATTTTAATCACATGGTCTTACTTTTATCATAACTACTTAAAAAAAAAAAACTACTTTAAATTTTTTTAATGAATAGGAAAGATATACATTTTATGTAAGCAGCAAATTGTTTTCTGACTAATAGAATTAATGTCTGATAAATACAATTTATGAACTTTTTAAAAACGATTTATTTATTTATTCATTCATGAGAGACATAGACTGATAGAGAAGCAGAGACATAGGCAGAGGGAGAAGCAGGCTCCCAGCAGGGAGCCCGATGGGAGACTCAATCCCTGATCCCAGGATCACTACCTGAGCCGAAGGCAGGCGCCCAACCACCAAGCCACCCAGGCATCCTCAATTTATGAACTTTATAGGAACAAATCTGATGACTTCCATCACCACCCAGATTCAAGTCTTCATCATTTCTTACCTGATTACCTACTGTAATAGCTTCCTAATTTGTCTTCTTGCTGATACCAAGACCAGAGTTTTGTTTTTAAATAAATGACATTATGATCTTCCCATGTTCAAAAACCATCAAATGGCTTCTTATCTTACCAAGAATAAAATTCAAAGTCCTCGGTCTAATCTGTAAAGATTTGCATGATATGGTCCTTAGCTAAACTCCTACTCCTTATTTTCTGCCACTTTCCTCACTCACTTTGTTCCTATAGCCCTGGACTCTTTGCTATTCATTGAACAAGCCAAGCACATGCCTATTTCAGGGCCCAGGTACTTCCTGTTCCATCTGCCTGGAATTCTCTTCCCTTAAGTAATCACATGCTTCAGTCCTGAGTCCTGCTCCAATGTCACACTTTCAAAGAAATTTTTTCCTAATCCCTCCATACTAAATAGCAGCCCTCCTCACCTTCTACCCCTTAACTGCTTTAATTTTTCTCATAGCATTTGTAACCACCTGACATATTATTTACTTATCTGTTTGCTTACTGTTTTTCAATCTTAAAAGAATATAAGCTGCACAAAGAGGGGTTTTTTCTACCTGTTTACTGGTATGTCTCCAGGGTTTGACACATAAGCACTCAGTAAGTATTCACCAAGCTAATGCATGGATAATTCTTAAAAGATATCTTACAGTTGAAAAAAATACAGTGTCTTAAGCAAATAATAAAATTGCAGGATATTATAGATTTAACTGATAAATTAGTTTAAATGCATCAAAAGGTTTTTAAAAAGATTTTATTTATTTATTCATGACAGACACACAGAGAGAGGAGGATACACAGCAGAGGGAGTCCTCTCAGGAAGCCCCATGCGGGACTTGATACCTGGACCCTGGGATCATGCCCTGAGCCAAAGACAGACGCTCAACTGCTGAGCCACCCAGGTATCCCAAATGCATAAAAAGTCTTAAAGAATCCAAGGGTAAAACTGTGGAGCTATTAGCCAAAAAATGTAAATAGTCACTATAAATTTTGAAAGGATGACATTTGGCATCCATAGAGTTTTAGTGGGGAATCTTATAGCTAAAGACTGACAAATTTCACCTGTATATCAAATAAGTTAATGAAAGATAGATAGATAGATGATAGAATAACTGAGTTACTCCAGAAGATATATTCATTGTAGGAAATGTGGCTTCTACAAGGGGAATCATGTTCAGTTACTCAGATTGAATTATTTGTGGATAACTGATTTGGACAAAATAGAACAAGCAGATATGTTATATTCATTCTTAGAGCATGTTACATAATCTTAAACCAGAGTTACCATGAAGTTGAGAACACTATTTTTGTCATGAATATAGATGGATAAAGAAACAAAGAGTAGGGGAAAATTGCTCCAGACAGAAACGACAAATGGAGATATTTCTCAGAGGTCAACCTAATCCAACAATTTTTATAAGTGATTTAAAGGACACTATGCAATTGACATTAGCTCTTCTGGAGATACTGAGATACCAAACTGGAAGGGACAAAATGCAAGAAAATTACATGAGGCTCTATACAAGGAAAGAAAATTAGAAATAAGGGCCAGGGAAAAAATACACTGCTTTATTCCAAGCTATGAGTTATCTTATTACTATAACAAGACTTGTGCACTGTCTAGGGCGCTGTTCCCTAGGGCCAAAATATGTCTAGAAAGTATTAGACTTTATTAGAAAATATATTGGAATAAAACAAAATCCAGGATTCAACTGACATACAGGATTGTGGTGTGTTCACACCAGGAGCATTGTGTTATCACATCTCAAATAAGACATAAAAGAGCTGAAGAAAATCCAGAGGGAGGCAACAGAAATGATCAGTGAAAAGGAGGAACTGCCATATGAGAAAAGAATCAAAAGATTCTCTTTCTTCAATCTGAAAGATAAAAATACTGAAAGCATATCATTGAAGTCTATAAGATCTTGAAGAGGGGCAGAGAAGGAGGATGTGGTCATGTTCATCACATTGTAGCTTATCAAAATCAGTGGGGTTCTCTTGAAGCATGAAAAAAAATTAATTTTAGGGCAAAGAAAGAGGAATTCTACTATAGATAGCAGAGAGCAAACCTATTCATCTATTTGAAGATTTGATGAGTGTCTGTCATGCCCCAGATACCTCAGGTTATGAAAAAAAATTTTTTTTCATTAAATATTCCCAGCTGGGAGTGGAAATACAGAGACGAACAAGATGTAGTCCCTCCCTTTAATGGGCCTGAAGCTGTAAGGGGAGAAAGGCAAGTAAACATATAATGATAATAGTATCATATCAGATATTCCTGCAGATATTTCTTTAATCCATTCATTTCAATTTCCACAGCCTGTATTCTGGCCTAAGCCACCCCCCCACCCCATTCTTTGCTCGGGTCACTTAACAAGACTCTTAAGAAAACATCATCCTCCAATTCCTTCCTCCCTCTAGTCTATTCTCCTTATAGTATCCAGAACAATTTAAAGAATTACATCATATCAGAATACACTTCTGCATAAAAGACTTCAATATCACTCCACCTCTATCTACATGCTGGCCCATAAGGACCTGCATGATCTGGGCTCCTGCCCTTCTCTCCAGTCTCAGCTCTGTTTATTTTTTTTCCCATTTGTCTGGACATGGGCCTTCCCCCTCCCCCCCCACCCCCGGTTCTCACAATATGCCAATATCTTTACCACCTTGGAATATTTGCATATGTTGTTTCCTCTGTCAGGAATATTCTTCCTCCTGCTTTGTGAATGGTTAGCTCCTCATCCTTCTGAGCTCAGCTTAAATGTCATCTCTTCAGAGGGCACCTCTCTGCCCACTAAGCTAGTTGTCCTACCCCTGCTGGCCTCTACCACAGTACTGCCCTTCCTTCTTTCATCATTCTTGACAGAGTCCATCTGTTTGTAACTGAACCATACGTTCCACTGGCAAAGATACTATATCTGCCTTGTTTGCCTTTGGGTCCCCAGTACGTAGCTCTAGTACCTGGCACATAGTAAGCATGTTACAAATTGGAATGGAAAGAAATGAATAAATGAATATGATAACTTCTATAAAAATGATGAAGGGCATTTCAACTACTTAGAAAAGAACATAATTCATGGTATATCCTTTATGTATTCATACGTTTTGAATCGTGTTTCACATAAATTAACCTTAAAGATGGGAATATAGAAGAAAGAGGAAATTGACCATCTTATGAAACTTCATTAGCTTGAGAGGTGATGGAGCCCGAAAAATTGCTTGGCTAACTCCATGAATAGTAACTACGATGAGTTATTAATAGAAACTGTGATGTTTGCCATGACATCCTAGCCTTTGAGACTTGTATCAAGAAGACAGCGATACTCTTAAATATCACTCTCTTAGTTCCCCATGGGTCCAACACAGGCAGAAGAGAACTTTTAATGATCTTATACTCTTATTATATTTGCTACATTTCCTTTAAATTTTCAATAATTGCTGACATAGCCTCAAACATTTATATCCACTCAAAGAACAAGAGTTTTGTTTCAATATAACTGTCAAAAGTCTAATATTTAAAAGACTTCCAGTTCACAGTGTTGTTTTTAATGACTACAGTCATATTAAAATCTTAAAAACGTTGTTTCAATGTTTTGAGCCTTGCTCAAAATTCAATCCACAATCTCTCTGAGCTAGAAGAAAGCTCTCACTTCTGTGATCTTTCAGAGCATTTGCACGTTCCTACATTATGAAATACATGTGTTCATTCATTTAGGAAATATATATTGTCGATTAAATAAATAGGCTTAATGGGTCTATCATGTCCAGATCTACCTGGCTAGATCCAGTGCTGGGCATACTTTAGGATTTACATACATGGCTTAGCTCTGTGGCCCCTCTCCTTGAGAGCAAACAGGGCCTGTAGGTAATTCTTCCCTGCATCTTTGACAGAACTCCTCAGGGCTTGACACATATGAAGTGACTGATAAAGGCAAATTGATTGAATCAAAATAGTCCCCCTAAGAAACCACCCATTGATTTTGATTACTGTAGCATTGGCTCTATACTTAAACTCTAAAAATCACATGAAAAACATGTAAAGTCATTACTGGTGAGCATTCAGCCTCACATTCACCTCCTAGTAGAGCGAATCTAGAAGCAGATTCAATGAATATGGGATCCTCACATTGACATTGCAATTGGGGATTTTACCAAGAGAACCTTTATGAAGCCTTAAAAAACTGTTATCCTAGCACAGCAAAATTGTTATTGTTATTCTGAATAGTACTCTCTTAACCAAGCAAATGGGCTGGACTTAATTTAACTATATGGTAGTACATTAAAATGGCAAGAAAAAAGTTTTTAAAGTTTCCTAATACATATTTGTATAATAATAGTTAATAGCTCCTAAGATAGTGCTAGAGACCTTCACATTTAATACTTAAAATGACCTAAAATTTGGATTTGCATTATAAAATTTAATGGATCATATGGGAAAATCAAAATCCTATAGATAAGCTATGAGCAGTTTTATTTTATTTATTTATTTATTTATTTATTTATTTATTTATTTATTATAAATTTATTTTTTATTGGTGTTCAATTTGCCAACATATAGAATAACACCCAGTGCTATGAGTAGTTTTAAAAGTCTCTTGTTACACGTTTAGTAAGAGGCCAGAGAGGGACTTTAATTACTGACATGATGATTTGGACAACTGTGTACTTTTTAATAAGTACATCTTAATTGTTCACTTGCTGCCATCATTTTTTAAAGTGTTAATTTCACAAAAAATAAAGGACGATTCTCAAAGTATTCTAAAACTATGGGGGTGCTCCCAGTTTTGGTAAATCAGATGAATAATTTCCAACCAATCACAGAGACAATATGTTATAAAAGGAAACAAATATGGCTTTTCCCTTTACCATTAAAAAATTAAGTGTCTTTTGTCTTTTCAGAAGCAATTTCATCTAAATTAAGGTGACCAGATAATTAGGCATACAGAGATTCAATGTACTGGTATTATATATAGAGAGCAGGTTTTTAACTAGGTTATCTATTTTTCTCTTAATAATCTTGCTTGATTTTCATTATCTTGATGCTTTATCACAGCTGTAAAGTGAAGTCTTCATACTTTTCCTCCTCAAGAGCCATTACTTTTCTTTATATAAAAAGTATAATCACAAAAATCCAGCTGTGCAGAAAAGACAGCACACTTCATCTTTTATTTTCTGTCTTATGGGTTATTATTCAAAATTCATGTACCTACTTTGACTAGAATTTACCATCAATTAACCAGGGTAATGACTTGAAACTTCTTTCTGTTTTAATTACAAAATCTCTGGTTACTAATATTAAATCACTCTTCAAATCACTTTACCTACAAGCATCCTGTTTAGAAATAATAAATATCCAAGAGCTTTAATGCATGTTATTCACTTGAAAACATTCTACTAGATCAATTCAGAGAAGTTTGCTCTTAATTCACAGAAGGATTTTTTTCATTGCGGTAAGAACACTTAACGTGAGACCTCCCACTTTAACAAAATTTTAAGTGCATAATACACTATTGTGAACTCTAGGCACTCATTTATACCTGTTGAATAGCAACTTCCCATGTCTTCCTTCCCCCAGACCGTGCCAACCACCATTGTATTCTCTGTTTCTCAGTTTGACTTTTTTAGATACCTCATATCAGTGGAATCATGCACTACTTGTCCTCTGCAACTGGGTAATTTCATTTAGCAAAATGATTTTGCTCCATTTTTAAAAATATAAGTTGTACTACATATAGTATTGCTTTTCTGAGTCCATTGACCAAACAATAAGCTGGCCCAGAATTATAATTGGAGACTAGGAAAGATAATTTCTTGTAAGATTCACACTGAGGCTGCTTAAAAATCACTTCTCTTTATAGAAGATGTGCAAATAAAACTCTCTCAAAAGCTCAAGGAACAGCTCTTTGGTAGAAATAAAATTCCCCTGAAGATAGTTCTCTGATTAGCATGCCAGTATGTGAGAATACCCTGAGACCACATTCCTAAATGGTCCTGATTAATTCCTAAGAAGAAATTATTAATAAGGAAATTGATCATCATCTCATGAAAATTTATTTTCATCTTTCTTCTCTTACATTTTCACACTCTAAGTGATGCATTGTTGGGTATATGGAAGCTTGTCTCCAGTCAACTTCCCTTTTTTTTTTCTTTTTGGTATCTGTCATTTGAAAATGATGCTGAGGTACCTGTGTGGCTCAGTTGGTTAAGCATCTGCCTTTGGCTTAGGTCGTCATCCTGGGGTCCTGGGATTGAGCCCTACGTTGGGTTCCCTGCTCAGCAGGGGGTCTGCTTCTCCCTTTTCCTCTCTCCCCACCCCCCTCACTTGTGGGAGACAGATCTCTCTCTCAAATAAATAAATAAAACTTCAAAAGAAAAAAGAAAATGATGCCCAACCAAACGCTTCTGTCTTCTCTTTAGCAATTTTTCAGTGGTCTTTCCTGCTACTATCTTTATCCATTTGTCTTCTATTCTTCTCCCTGCCTTCTCCTCCAGGGAGAAGAGTAGAAGACTCTTCTCCTCCCTGCTCCTACTCATGTGGATCAAAATCCCATGGATATTGGAAAGAAATCCCCAGTGTTCCAGGTGTATGTAAAATGATCATGCTCTGAAGTGAAATGGGGGACAGCAGTAGCACACATGCTCTCCTAATATGCCCACACAATGGAGAGATACTATACCCATGCACTCCATTTAGATGGCTCATCTCTTACTAAAACTATGAAGGCAAGCCCATATCAGAAGAGACAAATTTAGTGACTGTAAATAAGGGACACCCAAGACACAGAGTCCCTCACAAGTATGAAAAACAAGAATCAATGAAATAATTTGGTCATTCATAAATATTCCACCGAAATTGGACAAATTATGAACGGCCTGAAAATAAAAGAAAACCAGAGAATTAGAATGAGTAAAAATGGGAAATGAATTTTAAAGTATTGATTCAAAATTACTTCAGAAAAAAAAAACACAAAAAAACAAACAAAAAAACACAAAATTACTTCAGAATAATATAATGTGAAAGATTGGGCTAGATGAATGCCGAGTTCTCTTTCACTTTTTTTTTTTTTTTCATTTTGCAGGTGAGGTCTTGAAGTGATTTTACCAACTTATAAGCTGTGTGATCTTGATCAAATGACTTAGTCTCTCCAGATCTTTGGTTCTACATCCATAAATGAAGAGAACCGTTGGGAGAAATGAATGTGATAAATTTCAGTGCTTGACAGGTCATGTCATGGTGTTGGTAACTGACTACTAGTAAGTTCATAAGTAGGAAGAGGTTTAATGCTTTAGTAAATTACTGTTTAGTGGATTCAAGGGCAACAGTAATCAATAAATAATTTTTTAAATGCATTTAAATTTTGCATGGTAGTTGTTTTCTAAATGCTAGTCACTTTGCTGGGTTATTGAAATATAATTGCAGATAAAATATAATCTCAGACCTCATCTGCCTCATTCACAAAGCTGTTTTGTGTCCTGATTCAATTGTTTCCTACTTTTCTCTCACCTATTTCTTATTTTTTCCTTTGTATAACCTTTAAGTCATCTTAAATCCTTGCTGAAATAAGTTGCAATATAAATAAATAAATAAATAAATAAATAAATAAATAAATAAATAAATAAAAAATAAATAAATAAATGATTTACTTTGTCTATACATGCATACACACACAAACTAGCCCTTTCTTTTGTAGGGAAGCTACACCTACACCATAAACAATCCCAGCCCAATGTGATATACAATGTCATCAAGGCATGTGCCATGAAGCACAGAGAAGAGAATTAGCTCATTTTGCAACCGGGGATTGTCCATTAGAGGCTTCCCCCAAGAGGTAATATTTGAATGAAGCCTTGATGAATGAGTAAGTGTTTATCAGGAGGAGCAAGGTTTGCTACCCTCAGGAAACAAAAGTGAAGAGGCAGGAAAATGTCCAGGGAATGAAAAATTGTTCAAGTGGTAAAGCACAGGGGGCAGGGCACTGAAGTGTGGTAGTCCGATGGCTAGGGCATGGTGAATGGTGGGGGGACAAAATACCAAATAAAACAATTAATCAAAGTAAAGTACAACACAGTTTCCAGACAATAAACTCAGAGCCATTTATCTTCAGTCGTCATTAGGTATTTTCCAGTGGCCTTCTGTGTCCACCTGGCATTGTGCACCAAGCTAGTACATTCTTTATCAAAGTAATTCTTTAAAATGTCAGGTCCTTTTGCTGTTTAGGCATGAAACACCCAGATTTCCAGCAAGAACTTAGAGATTTCCAATTGAAATATATTTTCATGGTAAAATAGATAAAAGTTTTCCTTTACTGACCCTAAATGAGGGCATTTTAAGGAATTCTGGGCATAGTTAGAAGCATTTATTAAAGCACAAGTATCCTCTCACTACACAGAGCTGAGCAAAAAGCTGTCATAGATGCTATGGTGAAAAAGGCTGGCTTAGTTGTGTGTTGCTCAATGTCTATTTTTATTCTAAATCAACATGATCTTTTAGTCCCTCAGATGTCCATGTCCAAGGAAATCACAGAAGTATAGCATATTTTGCCTTTTTTCTGTATTTATTAATAACCCACTAGCCTACATTTTTTGTTGTAAAAGGCCTACAGTTGATAAGTTGGTGCTTCAGGCCTGCTCTAAGGCCTTAGATTATCAGTGGCCCACACTCCGACCTCACAACCAAGAGGATGGCTCATCTCTAGTAGCTTACCTTTAAAGTGAAATTCAAACTAACATCAGGAGAATTTCTGGTTGACCTGTAAGCCTATAGCAATTGTCTGCCAAAATGATGACAAGTACAGTATCTGACAAAATGTTTGTGCCCTGAATGCTCAAAAAAAGAGTATCTTGGAATCCTTAGGATGCCTGGGTGGCTCAGAGGTTAAGTGTCTGCCTTCAGCTCAGGGCATGATCCTGGAGTCTGAGGATCGAGTCCCACACCAGGCTCCCTGCATGCAGCCTGCTTCTTCCTCTGCCTGTGTCTCTGCCTCTCTGTTTCCCTCTGTGTCTCTCATTAATAAATGAATAAAATCTTTAAAAAAAAGAGTATCTTGGAATCCAACTGGACTCCTCTTATGTTAAGCCAATCTATGTAAGAACAAATGTGTTTCTTCAGTGAAGAATATTTATAGATTTATAAATATAAATATTTATATTTATATAAATAAATATCATGGAGCTATGTAACCAGATAAGTAATACTGATTTAATTCTTATCCATACAAACTTTTAAGTAAGTCATTTAGCCTGTGTTTCAGTTTTCTCATATTGAAGATGGATTCAATGAAAGATTTGGAGAGGACTTTATGAGGTAATCAAGGAAAGCACTTAGCACTATGCTTGGCACTTAGCAAGTGTCATGATCACTATTATTGCTATTAATTGTCTGGAGTGACTCTACAGAGTCACCAGAAACAAGGCCACTAGAATTACTTAAAAATTATTGAACTGTAATAAACTAAAATATTTTGAACACTACTTGATTCAATAAGCATTTACCGTGGGTTTATAAATACTGACATTTATGGTAAAGACAAATGATGCAGATAAGCTCTATTTCCAAAGAATTTATAATCTAAGGGTATATACAGACACATGCATAAACAACTTGATACAACTTATCTGTAAAGCTTGTTATAGTAGATATGGAGAGGGGATTATGGGAATTTAGAAGCCATAGGTCTTGACTCTGATAACATACAAAGTGTGACCTTGAAAGAAACATTTATTGGAAACCTTTTATGGGCTAGTTTCTGTACTAAGCACTGGTTATACACAGTTGAAAACAGGACAGGCATGATTACTACCATCATAAGATTTCTATTAAATAATGCAAGAGGCTTTAGCTTGGTGGAGAGAGATGAACTCAGTTTCAAACATTTTGAGTTTGAACTTACTCTAGAACGTTTAGGCATAGTAGCCATTTCCACTTAAAATGATGGAGATGGAGCTCAAAAGAAAGATGAAGACTGGAATCTTCTCAGGAGAAAGAACTTTGCCATATCAAGTGTTGTATCCCCAGCTCCAAAAAAACCTTGGCACATAGTAGGTATTGGTCAGCATTTTAAAAAACATTTTATTTATTTATTTGTGAGAGACACACAGAGAGAGTTAGAGGGGCTCCCTCATAAGGAGCCTGATGTGGGACTAGATCCCTGGACCCTGGGATCAGGCCCTGAGCCAAAGGCAGATGCTCAACCACTGAGCCACCCAGGTGTCCCTTGGTCAGCATTTGTTGAATGAATTAGTACCAAAAGACAAAGATATTATTATTATCATTCTTCTTACTCTTATTATCAATACTATTTCTCTATAGTGACTTGAGAAGATAACCAGAAATAGAGCCACTAAAATAGGCCCTGCTGAAATCCTCAGATTTAACGAGATCATTGGGGGGCATTTGATGCATTGTGTATATAACAGTGCATAGCTACTGTTGAATTTGCATTTTTCTGCCTTAATGCTGGTCATTCTTGGGAAATCACTCTAATCTTTATCCATTCTTTTATTTATTTAAATAACATGTCATGTTTCACTCATATGTGGAATTTAAGAAACAAAGCAAACAAGCAAAGGGAAAGAGAGAGAGAGAGAGAGAGAGAGAGAGAGGCAAATCAGGAAACAGACTCCTAACTATAGAGAACAAACTGATGGTTACCAGAGGGGAGGTTGATGGGGGCATGGGTGAAATAGGTGATGGGGATTAAGGAGTGCACTTGTGATGAGCACTGGGTGATGTATAGAATTCCTGAATCACTATATTGTATACCTGAAACTCATACAGCATTGTATAACTCACTGGAATTAAAATGAAAACTTTTAAAAAAAGAATAAATAATGTCATAAATACCATATTTTGCCAAGTCCCATGATAACTGCTGAAAATGTAATGACAAGCAAGTTATCTGTCTGTCTGCAAGAAAGCTTGCAGTTCTCAAATGACATTGCTGACATCAAGGTCAGGGTGGCAGGAGAGTATAGTCAAATTATACAAAGAGGTAACAACAAATAGTAGCGTGTCTAATTAAAATTATTACATCTGCTTATTTCCATCCACCAAATCTAAAATCTTATTTCCATTACCAAATCTAAAATCACTCCATCGATAAAATCCTTCATTCTAATGTCCTTGCCTTGTCATCTAGATATAATAGAAGACCATATATAAATATGTCTTGCTAGACCTGGAAGGAGGATTGTTTTTCATATACCAGAACACAGATTCTTTCTTCTGAGGAGACTCAAGATTCATCACAATGAGCCTAAGTTAATGGACCAATTCTTTAAGTAAAGGTAACAGCATTGATTAATGAAAATGATGAAGTGGTCTTATGTTTTTGCACCAGCCTGTTACAGATATGCAAATGATGAAAATGGGGAAAAGTGTCCAGCCTCCAAAGTGACCACGTATGCAAGCTTTCCCGTGATCCGCAAAATGGCAAAAATAAAGAATTGTTTCTCTTCTTCAGCAAATCCCTGCTCAGTTATTTGCGGACACGGAGAGAGGATAGGGAAAATGAACCCTTTTTTGAGCCCCGTGGATTGCATTAAAATTTTGGCTGCTTAAGATTTTCTGGTAGTTGGCCTTGAGAAATGAGCTCCAAAATATGTTAATAAGGTTCAAAAGGAATTAAACTAGCCCTTCATGATTACTTCTGTTTTCTAAAAATGTTTCAGAAATAGATGTTATTTACAGAGATCTTGGGATACAAATGTTTATGTATATCATAGGATCTAACACACCTGAATCTCAATCTAAATATGGCACCTAGATTATGAGATATGCATATTCACACATAAACATGTACACAGATACACACCCTCATGGATAGCATGACCAATTTGACCCAATTTGTTAGGACTGTCCTGGTTTTTTTTTTTTTTTTAATTATTTATTTATGATAGTCACACAGAGAGAGAGAGAGAGAGAGAGGCAGAGACATAGGCAGAGGGAGAAGCAGGCTAAATGCACTGGGAGCCTGATGTGGGATTCGATCCCGAGTCTCCAGGATCGCGCCCTAGGCCAAAGGCAGGGGCTAAACCGCTGCGCCACCCAGGGATCCCGACTGTCCTGGTTTTAAAATTGAAAGTTCCATGTCCCAGAAACTCCTTTATTCCTGGGAGAAATGGAACAGTTAGTCACTCTACCCATGGAAGACAACAATTATGGAAATTACAATGCTACTCTAAGTTGAAAGTGCAGCATGCTTTTAAAGTATAAGCTGAACAAAGAGTACTATACAAATTTCACAAAACTGCACATGTTCATTTTCATTCTTTCCTTGAGTGTCCAACATTTCAGGATTACTAGGTGAGCAACCACCCCCCCACCCATGCTGGTTCACTTTCTTTGGGAAACATATCAAAAGAGATTGCAAAAAATGTTTACAGAAAATCATTTACACAAATTTGCTCAGCAGTGGTTGACACAGAGTAGGCCCTCAATAAATATTTGCTAAATACAATATCTTAATATTTCTACTTCAATGGATTCAATTTCTGGTAATAATAATTTGCAGGATCACCGCATTGGCTGATCCACATAACCTGATTTATGGGAAAATGCATTTTTGCAATAGCTAGCATTAAGCTTACTATGTTCTGGTCTTCCCATGACTTCTGGCACTTTATCTGATGCCCATAATGATAATAATGACCTTCTTTAATCACTTACCATGCTAACTAATGTGTTTGAACTTTTATAAACATTCTTTACTCTGTGCAGTGACTCTTGGAGGATAGCTATTGCTATCATCCCTATTTTACAAATGAGAAGACTGAGGCTTAGAAAGATAAAGCAACTTCAACTTGGAAAAAGTTAAATTTAAGTCAGCTATATTCACCTAATCATTTAGATATACTATATACTGTCTCTCTAATATATTTCTTCCATCCACTTATTCATTCATTCTGTAAATATTAGTTGGGCACCTACTGTGTTTCCAGCACTATTACAGACAGTAGGAATGTCACATTGACTTAACTAGATGAAGTCACTATTTTCATGAAGAGGGGGTGGAGGAAATTAGGAGAGGTTGGTAAAAGGGTACAAACTTTCAGTTATAGGATGAAGCTCTAAGAATCTAATATAGCACATGATGACTGTAGTTGATACATTGCATTGTGTAAATTGAAATTTCCCAAGAGAATAGAATTAAATGTTTTCACACACACACACACATACACACACACACACACACGGTAAATACGTGGGGGTAATAAATTTGTTAATTAACTGGATGGGGATATCTATTCATAATGTAAACATAGATCAAATCATCATGTTTAACTCTTTAAACATCTTACAATTTTATTTTTCAGTTATATCTCACTAAAGCTGGGTGCAAAAACTAAATTGGGTAGAAAATGTGAACCAAGGAATAGAAATTTGAATAAAGGGATAAGTAAATAGAGTGAGGTACAGCTATAATATAGAAAATTATTCATAAATTGTTAAAAAATGTAGTTATATATACTACCATGGTTTGTTATCCAAAATATATTATATATATTTTTAATAAAAAAAACACAGAAAACACTATATATTTTCTACATTGTGTGTGTGTTTATGTATGTGTATCCACACTGGTCTACATTTTATTACTTGAAAACAGCAATGACAGTGTGTTTTGTTATCCTTGCGGTTCTTGCTTCCTGGAATAGCTTTACCCCACTCATTCATCCTTCAGTTCTTAGCTCAAGACCCACCTCATCAGAAGGCCTGCCCTGGCAACATAAAGTAAAGTAGGTATTATCAGTATCTAGCCTTTTGGGATTTGATCTTCATAGCACTCACATTTAGGATTTTTAGTAATTATGACTTCCTTTTTATATGTCTCTCCTAAGTGGAAGGTAACAGAAAGGCACAACTATAATCTTAATCATAACATCTAGCAATCCTGCACATAAGTAAGCTTCAGAAGACAGATGTCACATCTTGGACTTCCCCCTCCAGGTTAGACAGCTCCAATTACTTTGATCGTTTCTGAAAATAATTTCACTCTGAATAGTCTTCATTCTTCATTATTCCTCTTAAACATTTGCACCCCCTTCCAAAATGAGTAGATTGCTAATTACTGTTGAGCAGAGTGAAGTTACTATCTCTCTTATTTTAGACAAAATATTCTTCTTTATGCAGCCTAAGATAGCATTTGTTCTTTGGGAAAATGACACGAATTATACTGTGACTCATACTGAGTTTACCATTGACATTAAAACCAGATGTCTTCTACAAGTGCTGCTACAAAATTGTGCCTCTCAACATGGATGTGTGCATTGGGTTTTGATCCTAAGGGTGTAGATTTACATCAACTTTTATTAAATTTCATTTTGAAATATCTAGTCCACCATCTCAGTCTTTTAACACATTTTTGGATTCTGATTCACTGATATAAACTACATGCTGTCCCTTAAAACTCTGTATTATCCATACATTTGATGACCAAATACTCTATTTCTTTATTTAAATCACTAATAATAATGACAATCAGGACAGGGCTTGGGTTAGAGTTCTGTGACACACCTTTAGAAACTGCTTCATAGTGGAAATACAATTAAATCAGGTATATTCAGCCAGTGAGAAACCCAGTCATGCTTCTATTTCCTTGTGTTATCTACAAAGACAGAAAGAAATCTTTTCCACATATAATAAAAGTGATAACAGTTTATATTTATTAAGTACTTATATGCTATGTAGTAGGCTAAGAATTTTATATACAATATTTCTTTTAATCCCCTGAAAAATCTGAAAGATAAGCATTTTTTTTAATATTTTGAAGATGGAAAAACTGAATCTCTGAGAAATTAAGTCAGAAGAAATTATAATTCCTCTGACATAACTTATTGTTAATTAAAATGAGCTTTCGTTGTTTGTAAACTTGTACTTCTAAAGCAATAATATTTTGTCATGTAGCATGTTCTCAAAATAATTTGAAAGTCAAAATAATACGTTCTGAAACAACAGTGTTATTTATATTTAAATATCAAATTGCTAAGGAATAAGAGCATGAAACATATTGATACTATTAAAGGAGATATGGTGCTGCCCCATCCTAGAAAAAATTTCTTGACATTTTAAAAGCCCATAAAATTTCACCATTCAGCTTACTTAAGGAGTTCTAGTAAAAAAAAAAAATCCATAGTCCATTCTAATGTGACGCTTATGATTCCACCAAGCAGATGTTCTCTTCCCTTGAGACTTCAGTACAAATCTTATCTCCTCCTACTATTTACTGTTACCAGATGAGATTTTTTTTTTCAAAGGCAGTCTCCTTCTCCTTGGCTATCAGAAGTGAGAGCTCTAGCCATGGTTTATTGGTCCATGCAAAGCAGAGAAAAGGGACAAACTCCAACTGGAACGTGAGAGAAGTTTGAGGACTGAGACATGTGGAACTAACGAGAATTGTCCTTTAAGAGCATAACAAATGTAGATACATTGCTTTCCTAAAATCCTGTTTTATTAACCTTTATCAACTGCTGAGAAACTGGGACATGATGGAATTTTTGAACTTTCCTGTCAGCAGCTAAAGGGTAATGCTTGTTATGATTGCTACTTGGCAAAAAGCCAGCCTTTCATTCCAAAAGGTCTCAAATTAACTTTGTTCATAACTGATTAGAGAGCACAAAGACTACAGGGTATTTCTGCCACCTTTGTGTCATATGTAGGTGAGAAATATTTGTTGTTCTTGATATAAAACTACCTATATGTGTTGTTGAATCGTTGGCACAGTATTTACTACTACTGAGTTAATGCAGAAAGTTGCAGGGGGGTGATTGAGAATACATTACAGTCTAAATGAAAATTGTGAAATTTCACTTTTCCTCATTGGAAAGGAAAATCAGTTTCTCCTTATTAACAGGGTTTGACATTTCCCTACAGCGAGAGAGCTTATTTTAATCTTGGAACCATTGTTTTTCCTCCAATGATAACAGACCCTAATGTGTGAAGATGTAGACTAACATGTCTGACTGTGGATATGCTTGAAATATCCTGAGAGAGAGAGAGACAGACAGAGAGAGAGAGACAGAGTGAGTGACTGGGGGGGGGGGTCAGAGGGAGAGGGAAAGAATGCAAGTAGACTCCCCACTGAGCATGGAGCCCAATCCAGGGCTCAATCTCAGGACCCCAAGATCATATTCTGAGCTAAAATCAAGAGTTGGACACTTAACTAACCAAGCCACCCAGGCACCCTGAAATATAATTTTTAAAAGGTCAAAGCCAAACTTCTATTTCAGACTCTAGACCTTCCCAAGCAACACGTGTTAGCTTTTTAGCATTACAGTGTAGAGTCTAGGGCTGAGGGCTTTAGAGTCAGTCTTCCAGGGTTTGAATTCTAACTTCACTGATTGTTACTTATTTGCTCTCTCTGCCTCTATTTTCTCATCTGCAAAATGGAGGTAATAATCATATAATAGTTATCTTATTAAGCTGTTGTAAAATTAAATACATATTATCTAGTAAGAGTGTTTTCTGTTACTGTCATTAATTAGGTGACACAGAAATGAGTGATCTAGATCTAGGTTCTGGCTCAGCTTTACTATTTGTAACCTATGTGATCTCAAATGAAGCATCTGACCTCATCTCACTGGGTGTTAAGCTTCCCATCCACAGCTTGGGGATAATGATGCATAGCTTCACATTTGGTGATAACATAAAATAATTCAGGTAAAGTGCTTAGCCTAGCATCTGGCACCAAGCAAACCAAAGGAATCACTTACCATTAATACCATTTTGTGTGTGTATATAAGAATAATTTATATATTTGTCAATATGAGTAAGAAAAATTTGCATTTTCTAGAGCACAAATGAGATTAAGTAACCTTTTTATGTGTTTGCTAGTCATTTGCATGCTTTTTCCATGAATTACCCCTTTATAACCTGTGCCTGATTATTCATTAGCTTGTTTCTGGTTTCATTTTGATTTGTAGGAAAAAATATATGTTTTATTATTGACTGAATGCTTCCCTCCAAAATTCTTATGTTGTAGCCCTAACTTTAAGTGTGGCTGCATTTGGAGATAGGGCCTCTAAAGAAATAATTAAGATTAAATGTGGTCATAAGGATAGGTCCAGGGCAGCCCAGGTGGCTCAGTGGCTTAGAGCCACCTTCGGCCCAGGCCCTGATCCTGGACACTGGGGATCGAGTCCCACATCAGGCTCCCTGCATGGAGCCTGCTTCTCCCTCTGCCTGTGTCTCTGCCTCTCTCTCTTTCTCTCTCTCTCTCTGTCTCTCATAAATAAATAAATAAATAAATAAATAAATAAATAAATAAATAAAATCTTAAAAAAAAGAAGAGACACCAAAAAGTTCACACTTTCTCTGCCATATGAAGACACAACTTGCCATCTGCAAGTTAGGAAGAAAGCTTTCACCAGAATTATGACCATGCTGGAACTCTGATCTCAGATTTCCAGGCTCCAGAACTGTGAAAAAATGAATTCTGTTTTTAAGACACCTGGTCTGCAGTATTGTGTTATGGCAGCCCAAGATGAATATATAAATATAAATATATATTCTATTATATAAATATATTTCAATAATTATATTAAAATATATTCTAACCAAATAATATATTTTCTATTAAATATTATTGAAAATAACTTTTATTTTATCCTAAATTTACTATCTATCTTTATCAAAATTTATGTTTTTTTGTAATCTATAGGTGCGTGTGTGTTTAATGAAGATAAACCTATTAGCCCTTTTCTTTATGACTCCTGAGTTTTTTGTCATTCTCAGGAATGTCAAGAGATATAACACCTATCCTAGATCTTCTTCTAGTACTTCCATGGTTTTTAATTTTCATGTTTTGATATTTAACCCACCTGGAATATGTTTTATATATATTGTGGGATTGTCATCAAATGTTTATCGTCATATAGAAAACCAATTGTCTCACCATAGTTTACTAAACAGACCATTGTTTCACCACAAATTTGAAAATTCAACTTTAATATAAAATAAACATACTAAAGTCTTCCTGACTTCTTAGATATATCAGCTAGATCTATTTTCTCTAGTAGCAAATCACCTTTTACTACTATAATTGGGTAGAACACAACCCCATTCAAACGTCTTAGCATATCCTCATCTATATATTTTTTATTCCAGATGAACATTATATTTATTTCATCAATTTTCAGCGGCTGTTTTTAAATATTCAAGGAATTTAAAAATTATTAAAACTCATGGCGTATATTAACAAGTAAGGAAATAGTTAAAATACCATCTTCAACTATTTAGCCTACAGAGGGTAATTATGGTGCCTGCTTAGTTTTCGAGAGTGTATTATACAATAACTGCCAGAGAGTAGTAATTAAGAGCATGGATTCTGGAGCCATATTGCCGAGGTTCAAATTCCAGATCTGCCATTTGTCAGTTGTACAACTATGGAAATGTTAACTTCTTAGCACCTCAATTTCCTCAACTATCAAACAGTATTAATAATACCTTTGTCTCGGGAATCCCTGGGTGGCTCAGTGGTTTAGCGCCTGCCTTTGGCCCAGGGCGCGATTCTGGAGTCCCGGGATCAAGTCCCGCGTCAGGCTCCCAGTATGGAGCCTGCTTCTCCCTCCTCCTGTGTCTCTGTGCCTCTCTCTCTCTCTCTATGTCTGTCATAAATAAATAAATAAATCTTTAAAAAAATACTAATACCTTTGTCTCAAACTATAGTGCAGATTAAACACATTGATGTATGTAAATCCCTTAGGAAAAGTTACTGACACAGAGTATGATCCATGGTAAATGCTGGTCAGATAAAATAACTGCTTCAGAAAGTTACTTTCCTTTCCTGTGAAATAAGAAATGATCTCAAAGGGCACTGCCCATTGACTACAAAATCCAATTCTGTCAGTAATGGAATTTGGAGCATGAGGGGAGCCCAAGTTGGTGTCCTTTGTGTTAACTTCTCTGGGTTACATAGAGCAAAGTGTTTCTCTCAAATACTCTGGCAATTCAGAGCCTTAAACATGTTTGTGCCCAAAGTGCACATTTATTCATATATTTGTCATATTTTCTAGAATCAGGAACTTCTAGAAGATCTTGTTCTATGAAAGTATGTATTTCTGTATGAAGCGGATTTAGGCCACTTTATTCTGTCCTCTAATGCTCACTGCAGTATCACTCTATCTAGTTAACAATAGCTTTAAGGTCAACTTCCTGAAATAATATTTTTTTAACTCTAGGAATATTATAGAGTAAAAAAAATTGTTAAAGATACAAGATCAAAGTGAGCCACGAAGCACAACTAAATTGGGCTTATCAGCATGTCTAAATGTGATTAAGGCACAAGCATTTCAGAGAGAGGTAAATAATACCCATCATAGCTATCATTTGCTGACCTCTGACTATGTGTTGGTCCCTGTGTTTGATATAAATTATTTAATTTAATTCTCATAAAGCTTCTGTGATGTTGACATCATTATCTCTTTTTTACAAATGAGGAAAGAGAAGTTCACATAACTTAAGTGACTTTCTCAGGGCAACAGCTAGTAAGTTTCAGAGCTGGATTTAAATTCAAATTAAGGTGAGGGTTTTTTTACTCTATTTTTATTTTCCTCTTAGTAATATGCCATACATTTACTATTTATATTTATTAGAAAGGCTAAAATAGAGGAAGATGATGGTGGAGTAGGAGGATCCTAGGTTCACTTCATCTCACAAACACAACTAGGTAACTAATCATCCTAAATACCCCAGAAGTAGACCTGAAGACTGACAGAACTAATTCCACAACCAAAGGCAAAGTAGAGGCTACGAAGAATGTAGGAAGTGTGGAGACATGGTTTAGGGGAGAAATAGATTCTGGGTGCTGTGGGGGGGGAGAGAAAATCACGGCTGTGGAGAAGAGTGAGAGAGGAACACACAGGTGAACACATGAGAACATTTCCCCAAAGCCACTGGCTTATAAAATGAGAGGGGCTGAATTTCCTGAGTTCTTGCAACCAGCAGGTCTTAATGTCCTGGAGTTCTAAAGGTCAGCGAGCCTAGAGGGGACTAACCTGCTCTTGAAGAAAAGGCAAGCAAACAAACCAGGGGCATACAGCATGGAAACAGAGATCTGAAGAGCACCTGGGGCACACAGTGGGGATATTATTCACTCTTCTCGGAGCATGCCTCTTGAGAGGCAGCTTTCATTGAGAAACCTCTCTAAGAATAAAGGAGCTGGCCAGCACCATTTCACTCCCCCACCCATCAGTGTAAATACAGAGCCACCTGTGGGAAGCAGCACAGCATTGACAATGGCAGCCTAACTTGCTAAGACCAAGCAACACCCCTCTGTGCTCTGGTGGAACTGTACTTTTCATTCATGCTTGCCTTAGTCCCAGTACAGTGGGCCCCTCCCCAGAAGACCAGCACAAACCTGCCCAAACCACATCTCCCAGGCAGAGTTTTGCAGGGCCTCAGTTCCAGTGGAGGTGGTGGAAAGTCTCATTTCACAAGCGGATCAGAGCACACCTAGTTAAAACTTGCTACATTCAGGTCAGGTACCAAACACTGCCCACAGCAAGCAAGGAGAGCCTCTGCAGTTGACTGCCCTAAAGGGCAGAAGATCCAGAACACAATAGCAGACTGCCTGCAGCACACATCTGGGACAGTTCCTGAAGTGCCAGGCCATGGACACTGCATGACCTCTTCATAAGGCCATTACTTTCAGAAGCAGGAGACATAACCAGATTTTCTAACATAAAGAAGAAGGCAGAGACTGACAAAACACAAAGATGGAGGAATTTATCCCAAATGAAAGAACAACATAAGACCATGACCAGAGATCTAAGTGAAACAGAAACAAGTAACGTGCCTGATGAAGAATTTAAAGCAATAATCATAAGGATACTTACCGGGCTTGAGAAAATAAGACATCAGTGAGACCCTTACCACAGAGTTAAAAGAGCTAAAAAAAATCAATCAGAGATGAAGAGTGCAATAAATGAGATTAGAAATACTCTTGATACAATGAACAGTAGGCTGGAAGAAGCAGAGGAATGAATTAATGCCTAGAAGAAAAGGAATGGAAAGTGATGAAGCTGAATAAAATAGAGAAAGAAGAGTTATCCAAAATGAGATTAGACTTAGGGAACTCAGTGACTCCATCAAACATAATAACATTCACATTATAGGAGTCCCAGAAGAAGAAGGGAGAGAAAAGGGGGCAGAAAATTATTTTGAAGAAATAATAGCTGAAATTTTACCTAATCTGGGGAAGAAAACAGACATCTATTCCTGGGGGCATGGAGAAATCTTATCAAAGTCAACAAAAGAGGCTAACACCAAGATATGTTGTAATTATATTTGCAAAATATAGTGATAAAGAACAAAATCTTAAAAGCAGCAAGATAAAATAAATCATTAATTTACAAGGGAAAACCCATAAGGCCAGCTGCAGATCTCTCCACGGAAACTTGGCAAGCCAGAAGAGGGTGACATGATGTATTTTAAGTGCTGAATGAGAAAAAATCTGCAGCCAAGAATACTCTATCCAGCAAAGCTAGCATTCAGAATAGAAGGAGAGATAAAGAGTTTCCCAGACAAACAAAAACTAAAGGAGTTCATGACCACTAAACCAGCCCTGCAAGAAATATTAAAGGGGACTCTTTGAGTGGAAAGGAGCAACAGAAAATGATAGTGTAAAGGCAAGAAACACAAAAGCAGTAAAAATGAATGTTTCTGTAAAAATCAGTCAAGGAACTCACACAGAAAAAGGACATAGAATATAATAACATATACCCAAAATGTGGGGAGTATAGGAGAAAAGAATGGATTCAAATGTGAATGACCACCTACTTAATAAGGACTGCTACTTGCAGAAGAGGTTACATACAAACCTAGTGGTAACCATATATCAAAAACCACTAATAAAAAGAAAACACTAATAAACATGCAAAGAATAAAGAGAAAGAAATCCAAATGTAGCACAAAGGAAACATTTTTTTAAAAAAATGAAAGAAAGACAAGGATCAGAGAAAATTTCCAGAGACAACCACAAAACAAGTAATAAAATGGAAATAAAAACATATCTATTGATAATTACTTTGAATGTAAAAGGACTTAATGCTCCAATCAAAAGACACAGGATGTCAGAATGTATTTATAAAAACAAGAATCATCTATATGCTGCATATAAGAGACTCATTTTAGACCTAAAGACACCTGCATATTGAAAATGAGGGGGTGGAGAAACATTTATCATGCTGGAGTAGTGATATGTATATTGTATAAACACTATAACAAGAGACAAAGAAGGGCACCATAGAATAATAAAGGAATCTATCCAACAAGAAGATATAACAATTGTAAATATTTATGCACCCAAAATGGGAGCACCCAAACATATAAAACAATTAATAACAAACATAAAGGAACTCGTTGATAATAATACAACAATAGAAGGGGACTTTAACAACCCACTTACCTCAATGAACAGATCATCTAAACAGAAAATAAAAAAGAAAACAATGGCATATTGGACCAAATGGACTTAACAGATATATTCAGAACATTCTATCCTAAAACAGCAAAATATGATTTTTTTTTAATGCTGACACAGGAGTTCAAAGAACGCTAACTATGCTATTATCTTTATTACTGTCAATACTGTTGTTACAGTGGAAGGGACTTTGGAGTCAATGGAGACCCAATTTTTTTTAATAAAGATTTTATTTTTTCATGAGAGACACACACAGAAAGAGAGAGTCAGAGACATAGGCAGAGGGAAAAGCAGGCTCCCTGTGGAGAGCAGGAAGCCTGATGCAGGACTCAATCCCAGGAGCCTAGGATCACGACCTGAGCCAAGGGCAGACACTCAACCACTGAGCCATCCAGGCATCCCTGATTCTTTTCAAATGAACATGAAATGTTCTCCAGAATAGATCACAAATTGTGTCACTAAACAGACCTCAATAAATATAAAAAGATTGAAGTCTTAATCATGCATCTTTTCTGACCACAATGCTATGAAACTAGAAGTCAACCACAAGAAAAAAGCTGGAAAGGTCACAAATACATGGAGGTTAAAACATGCTGCTAAACAATTAATGGGTCAACCATGAAATAAAAAAGAAATAAAAAATACATGGAGACAAATGAAAATGAAAACACAATGGTCCAAAACCTTTGGGATGCAGCAAAAGTGGTCCTAGGAGGGAAGTATATAGCAATACAAGACTAGCTCAAAAAGCAAGAAAAATCTCTGATAAACAATCTATCCTTATATCTATAGGGGCTAGAAAAAGAACAATAATCAAAGCCTAAAGCAAGCAGAAAGAGGGAAATGATAAAGATTAGAGAAGAAATAAGTCATATGGAAACAAACAAACAAAAACACCCACAATTGAACAGATCAGTGAACCAGGAGCTGATTCTTTGAAAAAAAAAAATTAAATTAAATTAATAAAACCATAGCCAGACTTATCAAAAAGAGAAAGGACTCAAAGAAATAAAATCACAAAAGAAAAAGGAGAATTAAAAACTAACACCACAGAAATACAAACAAGTATAAGAGAATATTATGAGAAACAATATGCCAACAAATTGGAAAACCTAGAAGCAGATATATTTCTAGAAACATATAAAGTACCAAAATTGAAAAAGGAAGACACAGAAAATTTGAACAGACTGATAACCAGCAAGGATATTGAATCAGTAATCAAAAAATTCCCAACGAACGAAAATTCAGGACCAAATAGCTTCCCAGGGGAATTCTACTAGACATTTAAAGAAAAAGCTAATACCTATTATTCTCAAACTATTCCAAAAAATAGGAAAGGAAGGAAAACTTCCAAATTCATTCTGAGGCCAGCATTACCCTGATACCAAAACCAGATAAAGACACCACTAAAAGAGAGAACTGCAGGTCAATATCCCTGATGAACATAGATGCAAAAATTCCCAAGAAAATACTAGCAAACCAAATCCAATAATACATTAAAAAAATCATTCACCACAATCAAGTAGGATTTATTGCATTGGATTGCAAGGGTGGTTCAATATTTGTAAATCAATCCATATGATACATCACATCAATAAGAGAAAGGATAAGACCCATATGATCATTTCAATAGATGTAGAAAAAGCATTTGACAAAGTACAACGTTCATTCGTGATAAAAACCTCAATAAAGTAGGTTTAGAGGGAACATGCTTCAACATAATTAAGGCCATATATGAAAAACCCATAGCTCATGTCATCCTAAATGGGGAAAATCTGAAAGCTTTACCTCTGTGGTCAGGAACAAGACAAGGATGTCCACCCTCATCACTTTTATTCAACATAGTACTGGAGTCCTAGCCACAGCAGTTAGAAAAGAAAAAGAAATAAAAGATGTCCAAATAGGCAAGGAAGAAGTCAGACTTTTGCTATCTGTAGATGACATGATACTCTATACAGAAAACCCCAAATAATCCACCAAAAAACAGCTAGAAGTGATAAATTCAGTCAAGTTTCAGGATACAAAATCGATGTACAGAAATCTGTTATGTTTCTAGACACCAATAATGAAGCAGCAGAAGGAGAAATTAAAGAAACAGTTCCATTTATAATTGCACCAAAATTCATAAGATACCTAGGAATATATCTAACCAAAGAGGTGAAAGACCTATACCATAAAAACTATAAAACACTGGTGAAAGAAATTGAAGGTGACAGAGAAATGAAAGGACATCCCATGCTCATGGATTAGAAGAACAAATATTTTTAAAATGTACTACCCAAAACAATCTACACATTTAATGCGATCTCTATTAAAATACCACCAGCATTTTTCACAGATCTAGAACAAACAATCCTGAAATTTGTATGGAACCACAAAAAGCCCTGAATAGCCAAAGCAACTTTGAAAATAAAAAATAAAACCAGGGGCATCACAGTTCTGGACTTCAAGTTATATTACAAAGCTATACTAATCAAAACTCTATGGTAGTGGCACAAAAATAGACACACAGATCAATGGAACAGAATAGAAACCCAAAAATGAGCCCACAATTATATGGCCAATTTATCTTTGACAAAGCAGGAAAGACTATCATTGGAAGGAGAGTCTCTTCAACAAATGGTGTTGGAAAATCTGGACGGACACATGGAAAAGAATGATACTGGACCACTTTGTCACACCAGACACAAAAATAAATTCAAAATGGATTAAAAATCTCAATGTGAGACCTGAAATCACAAAATTCCTAGAAGAGAACACACATAGTGACTCCCTTGACATTGGCCATAGCAACTTCTTTCTAGATATGTCTCCTGAGGCAAGGGAAACAAAAGCAAAAACAACCTATTGGGACTACTTCAAAATAAGAAGCTTCTGTACAGTGAAGGAAACAATCAACAAAACTAAAAGGCAACCTATGGAATGGGAGAAGACATTTGCAAATAACATATTTGAAAGAGGGTTAGTATCCAAGATCTATAAAGAACTTATACAACTCAACACCCAAAAACCAAATAATCCAATTAAAAATGGGCAGAAGACATGAATAAACATTTTTCCAAAGAAGACATCCAGATGGCCAACAGACATATGAAAAGATGCTCAACATCACTGATCACCAGGGAAATGCAAATCAAAACTACAGTGAGATACCACCTCACACCTTTCAGAATTGCTAAAATCAACAACACAATGAACAACAGTTGTTGGAAAGAATTCAGAGAAAGGGAAACTGTTGCAGTGTTGGTGGGAATGCAAACTGCTGCAGCTATTCTGGAAAACGGTATGGAGATTCCTCAAAAAATAAAATTACAAATAAAACTGCCCTATGATCCAGCAACTGCACTACTGGGTATTTACCCAAAGAACACAAAAATTCTAATTCAAAAGAACACATGCACCTCGATGTTTATGGCACAAGTATCTACAATAGCCAAATTATGGAAATAGCCCAAGTGTCCCTCAATGGATGAATGGATAAAGTTGTGGTACATACATATGTTGGAATATTACTCAGCTATAAAAAGAATGAAATCTTGCAACTCGCAATGACATGGATGGAGCTAAAAAGTATTACCCTAAGTGAAGTAAGTTGCAGCCAGAGAAAGATTCAAATGACACATGATGTCATTCATATGTGGAATTTAAGAAACAAAACAAATGAGCATAGTTGGGGGAAAGCAGCAAACCAAGAAACAAACTCTTAACTATAGACTGACGCAGTGAGTGCCGGGATGGATGAACTTGGTCATGGGGATTAAGGAGGGCACTTGTGATGAGCACTGGGTGATGTGTGGGAGAGATGAATCACTATGTTGTACACCTGAAACTAGTATTATGCTGTATGCTAACTAACTGGAATTTAAATAAAAACTTAGAAAAAGATAAAAAGAAGTTTGGGCTCCTCTCTCACACAAAATGAATAAAATTCTGCATGGTTTAAAGATGAAAATGAGAAGGACAAACATTATATGTTCTCATTCATTTGGGGAATATAAATAATAGTGAAAGGGAATAGAAGGGAAGGGAGAAGAAATGTGTGGGAAATATCAGAAAGGGAGACAGAACGTAAAGACTGCTAACTCCGGGAAACGAACTAGGGGTGGTGGAAGGGGTGGAGGGCAGGGGGTGAGGGTGAATGGGTGATGGGCACTGAGGGGGGCACTTGACGGGATGAGCACTGGGTGTTATTCTGTATGTTGGCAAATTGAACACCAATAAAAATAAATTTATTATAAAAAAATAAAGATGAAAATGTTAAATAAAATTAACAAACTGAGGGGTGCTGGAGGGGAGATGGGTTGGGGGGATGGAGTAACTGGGTGATGGGCATTAAAGAGTGCATGTGATGTGATGAGCACTGGGTGTTATATGCAACTGATGAATCACTAAATTCTACCTCTGAAACTAATAAAAATATGTAACATTTAAAAAATAAAATTAATATAGATATTTTGAAAGCTTAGGTATAGTCTAAGAGTCAAGAAACCTTTTTATTCAAGTTAGGAAACCCAGACACTATAGAGGAAGCTTTGACATATTTGAGTACCTCAAACTTAAAAGACAATCGTATGGCAAAAATAAAGGTAAAACAGAAAGACAAATAAGAGAGAAAAATATTTTTGCAGTAGATATTACAAATAAAGGGTTCATATCTAACATATAAAAATTTCCTACACTTTAATAAAAAAAAGACAAACACCTGAATTGAAAGTGGTTAAAAAGTATAAGGATTCACAGACGAAGAAATCCATGTTGCCACTGAACAAGTGAAGTTACTCAACCTCACTAACAAGGATGCTGAAATTAAAATAACAAAGAAATATCACTTTAGGGCCATTAAATATGTTACCACATAGTGCTGGAGGGTGGTGGAAGTTAACATGTTATCTCATACATCTGCCGAGGGGTATGTGAAGTAGTAAAGGCATTTGGAATTCAATCTGGTAACATCTATTAAAATTAAGAATTCACATAAACTTTAATTTAGCAATTCCATTTCTGAGGCCCTATTCCATGGAAATAAAAGCAAAAATATACAATGATGAATATAAACAAAATACACACACACACACACACACACACTCAGATTAATTGTAACATTGTGGTGGCCAAAACCTGGAATCACCTTGAATGGCCTCGATAGAGGAATGGTTTAATAATTTGTCTGTCATTCAAACCATCACACTTCACATATTTACTTTAAAAAGTGTGTTATGTCCATACAGATGATGTGGAAAAATTTCTGTGAAATGTTTCCAATTACATAAAACAAGATGTGGTAAAGAGTAACTGGTGCCCTACTCATTTGTATGTATATGTATATATGTTACATTATTGTATGAACATGGAGAAAGATATGGAAAAGAGCACAGCAAGCTTTTAGTACTCATTATCCAGTGAAGGAGAGGGTAGTGAAATGCAAAAATTATATGCAATGCAAGAATTATATAGAGTTAAAGGTTTTCTCAGTATTAAAAAAATATAAAGTTATTTTACTTATGTAAATGGACATGTGTTTAAATCAGTGTAGAGCCATGCACAGAAAGATAGTTGCCAAAATTGTGCTTATTGCAGGGTGTTTTAAGTTTTAGGGATTATGGGTTTTCTAAACTTGGTTCCTGATATTTCGAATTTCTAGTAAGAAAATTTTTAAATGACTTTAAGTTTAACATTTTCTAAGCAAATATTACAGAGCAGATTAAGGAACCGATCCGGTATGTACAATGACTTGTTTACTCCTTCAGTTGTTTATGAATGCATTAAGCAGTCACCATGATATTGTGTTAGGTGTGTTAGGGAAATTGGGATTATACAGATGGATAAAATATGTTCCTCGCTGTTGCATATTGCATATCAGGGGAGATAAATATGTAAATGAATAATTCTCATACAATGTGGCAATTGCTTTAAAGTATTTGTAGGATAACAGGAGCAACTAACTCTGCTTGGCTTTGGTGGTAAAGAGGCTTCAGAGGGGAATCACCATTTGAAATTAGCCTTGAAGAATGAATAAGGTTTAATCACTTACCAGCCCAAGGTGGGGAGGGGAAAGCAACCCCTTCAAAGAAGGAAACAACATCTTGTCCTATTTCATTTGCACCAAGGATGTGGAGGAAGCAGTAAACAGCTTATGAATCTTAGTCTTAAATGATGATAATGCTCAAAGATGGGGAAATATCAGAGACCATAAAAAGAAAATAAAAGCATCAAGGGAACAAGGAAGTGTGGAAGAGAGTTCTGATCAGGAGGTAATAAAATGAGAACCTTTGAAAAATGCAAACAAAAGGAGAAAAAAAAATGAGTGGGAAATGTGAGAAAGGGAGACAGAACATGAGAGGCTCCTAACTCTGGGAAATGAAGTAGGGGTGGTGGAAGGGGAGGTGGGCGGGGGGTGGGGGTGACTGTGTGACGGGCACTGAGGGGGGCACTTGATGGGATGAGCACTGGGTGTTATTCTATATGTTGGCAAATTGAACACCAATAAAAAATAAATTAAAAAAATAAAATAAAATAAAATGTACTTTGATATATATATAAAAAAAGAAAAATGCAAACAGAGTTTTCTGAGGGAAGAAAAACTCAAAGCTGCATTTAATGGAAAGAAGCAACTGCCAAAGCAACCCGACTAAACGCAGAAGGTTATGTTTGCAGTTAGGAGTGAAACGGGTTGCTGTTCATTAAGGATTATGGAAGGAAGTTGGAGAGAAGAGGATAGATTGTCAAGTGATGATTCATTAGATAGAAAGAGGGAATTTTAAAGATCAGCTATCACTGCCACTTCATTATATAAATTAATCGTAAGTCATATACAGACATTTATTGTGAAGTATCTAAAGGTACCAGAATGACTCACTGTTGTGAGAAGATGCCCCAAAATACTCGTGTCTTCAAGAAAAATCAAACAACTGTTTGGTAGTCATGGGTTAACAGCAGCTCACACAAGACATATTAGCTCTTGGGGAGTGGGGGTGTGGGAAGAAACAAGAAGGAATATTTATTTATTTACTTATTTGTCTACTTATTTATGTATATTATTGATGATAATAACAGAACCCACTTAATCAAATGCTTATTATGAGTCTAATTATAATGTCAAGCATTTCACATAAATTACCTCATTCAATCCAAGAATGACTCTAAGACACAGACACATATTATTTCCATTTTACAGGTAAGGAACCTAACCTTAGACATGCTAAGAAACTTACTTGAGGTCAAATAGCTTTTAGGTGGTAAATCTGTATATGGAGGTTGGACTGCAAATCACATGCTCAAAACTGTTCTACTCAACACTAAGTTGTGTTCCCCCTGCTACAACCCTAGTCCCAGCCACCATCACCTCACCCCTGTACTGCTGCAACACAATATCACCTCTCTGGTCCTACACAATCTACAACATCCAGTGAACTTTTTATTTTTTATTTTTTATTTTTTTTAAAAGATTGTATTTATTTATTCACGAGAAACACACACAGAGAGAGGCAGAGACATAGGCAGAGAGAGAGGCAGGCTCCATGCAGGGGGCCCGATGTGGGACTTGATCCTGGAACTCCAGGACCACGCCCTGGGCTGAAGGCAGGCACACCAGTGAACTCTTTAAACATAACTCAGACTACATCACTTGTATCAAACCATCCAGTAGCTTTCTACTGCACATAAAATAAAATGCAAGTTCTCACCTTGCAAGTCCCTGTTTCCGGTGCAGCCTCATCTCTGCCAGCTTCTGGTTTCAGTCATCACCTTCACCCTGCCCCTGTCTCTGTACTCCAGTCACACTCACCCTTTTGCTACTCCTTAACGCATTGTTTTTGTTCTTACCTCATGACATTGCTACTTGCTGTTCTTTCTACAAAAATGCTCTTCTTTCAAGTCTTCACACAGCTTACTCTATCTCATTATTTAGGTCTCAGTTCAAATCTCAACTCCTCAGAGATTTCCCCACATCCGCTGGCTGAAGCAGCTATCCTCTGCTCCACAGCAACACTCTTAACTATCTCTTCATTCATATAAATGTGATTACGTGACAGCAGGAACTATAGACCTTATGTTCTTCATGGTAAGCCCAGGTCCTAGAACACTGTCTGATACATACTAGGCACTCAGGATATATTTTTTCCTGAAATACTGGTATCTTTCTTAAAGTACCATACCTACATACATGCCTAACTAATCTCTCTCCTTCTCTCTCTCCATCTATGGCATTGAATTTCTGTGGAGTATGTAAGCTTGTTGTCACCTTGCAGAAGTAGGAGGTATACCCCCCAATCAAAATTTAGTTCAAGTTTCAAGACTAATGATGCCACACATGGACCAAGAGGGTACAAAAAGATTATTACTTACATAATGAGTTATGCATCAAAAATAGAGTAAAACAAAAAAAACGGTAAATATGTGAAGTGATGAATAATTAGATGGTTGTGATTATTTCACAATATACATATATATCAAAACATTAAGCTGTACCCCTTAAATATATGCAGTATTTGTTTATTTTACTTCAATAAACCTGAAAAAAATGGAGTTAAACTCTACTTCAATTCATCCCTAATGTTTGATAACAAAAATATTTCATGGTATATTTAGCTTAATTTGGACTTGTTTATTCAAGCTATTATGGCACCTGTAGCCTGATACCAGTAGGAGAGGTAAATGCTCCATTGAATATTTTGTTCAAGAGCCCAGCATTGTGTATTCTGAGAATTGAAATGAATGCCTTGGTCACTATCAATGTGTAGAACTCTGAGGATGATAAGCAGTGACATGGTGAGACCTTGTATTGTGTCTTTAATAGGTGAGGAGAAATATGTGACCTTAATTTATATTTTAGATATTTTAGGTGAGGCAAGACATTCCAAGAGGTCTCTACCCTATGTAAGGCAACCCTGTGTAAGGAATTGTTTGCATTGGCCAGAACAGATGGTCAGACCATTGGCAGTGGCCCAAAGATCTGTAAAAAATGTGCGGATGAGACCAATTGTTGGCCAAGACATCCAGTGCTAAGATGACTGCCTAAAGTTTAGCCAATTGAGCTAACCCTTGGGTCCTGTCTTTTATCAGAAACTTCCTGATTAAGGGATGAAAAGCAGCAGCTCTGAAGCAAGCTCCATTAAGTGTGACAGTGATAATATCATTGATTAAGTGAATTAACTCCTTTTGGCATTCTCTCTGTTGATCCTAAGGAGATACCCAGGTATTCAAAAGTTCTAAGAGACAGATAACCTCTTCTAGCACTATGGCATCTGGCAAAAGATTGAGTGCAGGGGAAGTTTCCCTCTCCAGTTGGTGGGTTATACAGAAAGCCCTGCTTGGGCTTCATCCTGGAGCAAGGAGGCCTCATTGGCCATGCTGAGCTTGCAGAGTGCTGCTGTCATAATCAAAGTCATAATGAGCAGCTGGATATGGAGAGTCACAGCTTCAGGACTTGAGAAAGCCTATATTTCTAGGAAAGTACAGTATGTGCCATACTAATGGCATATAGCATTGGGCCAAAGAGGGGAGTTCCTAGTATCAGAAGTGCATGGGCAACTAATGGACATTATGGATATTCTAGGGACTCCAAGAAATATTACAGGAGGTTAAAACCTCTACAGTAAAGGAGTCTCTGGGGGGGCCTAATAGGAGCGCCAGTTCCAAATCAATTTAGAAAGATTCTTAGGCCTTTTATTTCAGGGCACCTCATTCAAGGTAGGCCTATTTGCAAGTAAGGGAACAAATGGACTTAAGTAAAATTTGTATTATGAGGAATATTGCCCCCAGAGTCCAAAAAAATGTCTAAAAGATTTTAGGCTTATTTTAACAATTAAGAAGGCTATTAGAAGGTATTAAGAAGGCTAAAAGGTGTCTCTTCACACCAACAGGACTGGAGCAGTCCTTAGCTTCCCACGTAATTTTCAAGAACTTAACTGAGGTGGTAGGGTCCTGTACGGTGCATGGGAGTAATGGGTCATCCTCTTTTATAAGTTCCTTTGTGACAGTGAATAGGCATGTCATGAATGCCTATGACATGAATAGGCATGTCACAATCATCTCCTCAAAGGATGTCATTAGTGTGATGTCATACCTGTACATACGGGAAAAGCTAGATTAAGGTATTAAGATATTGCCTGCAAGATATTAAGATATTGCGGGCAAAGATTATGTGAGATGATAGGAATGGGAGAAGTATCCCATCCGGTACCCAGGTAAAGGTATAGTGTGTCCCTTTCTAGGTGAAGGTTAACTATAGCTGAGAGACTGCTGAAATAGGCACTGAATACAACATGTTAACCAAATACCTTGCTGTGCCTTCAAAGTATCAGTTACTTATTGGATGGAATCAGTAATTTCAATAATACTAAGATATGAAGTTCTAATGGGTGGGGCCATGACATTAAGGGCATGAAAATTCACACTGAGGCACCATTCATATTTCCCAGGTCTAAAAACAGAGTCCAATTTGACTGTTAAATGCAGAAACAGTGGGGATAATTACACCTTGTCTAAATAGGTCTTATATAATGGGTTTCAATCTTTCAAGTCCCTGTTTTCATTTAGATTGGGCCTTTTAAATAAAATCAGGGGTAGAAGGTGTTATTTTCACTAGGGATGAAGGTCCATAGGGTTGTATTTTTTCAAATTGATAAGCTCTTGGTTTGGGTTCAGGTCATGACCTCAGGGTTGTAGGATTAAGCCCCGCATTGGCCTCTGTGATCAGTGTATCTGCTTAAGTTTCTCTCTCCCTCTCCCCCTCCACACCCCCACTCAAACTCTCTAGAAATAATCAGATTCATTATTACACACTGCCACCCCCCATATATCACCCATCTCCCTATCTGGAACCCCCTAACCTGGAACACACAGAAACATCAAGTCTTTTTCTCACTCTCTAGTGGGATAATGTGTTAGAGGAAACTTATCTTCAGTCTGCAGTTCTCATCTAGTCTTCGTTCCCAATTTCCAGCTAACTATGGACCGGCTGGTCTGGGCCCCAAACTTCAAGGATTCCACCTCCCTCCCATCTCATACACTTGCCCCTTTCCTTTCCCCTCTCACCATCAGAGAACACAAAGACACAGACACACATCTCCATTTGCAACTTGTTGTTTTAATCAATATCCGTGCACTTCATTGGTCTCCTCACAGGTGACCACCATGAAACTTTTGATCTCTACCTAAGCATCCATCTCTCCAGTGCTTTTTCTGGGGAGGTAACAGCTACTTTGAGATCTTTGGCCCCTGGCAGGCATAGGGTGTTGCCCGGAGTGGGGACAGGCTTTCTTCTTCCGTCTTCATCTTCAGCTGATTTTCAGTCTTCACTTTGCTGTGTCTGCGGTAACAGACCAGTATGGTCGATTTCCTTCCTTTCTTACGCTTTTCTACATTGTCCTGAAGGGCCGATTTAACTTTTGCAAGTATCTTCCGCAGCTGGAAGGAAAACAAAGTGAGCCCGGAAAGACATTGGTTTTGGGGAAGGCAATGGAAAATAATTGGGAAGGGGGACTTTAAAAGAATGGGCGCATCCTAAGAAGGGGTTTTGTGCTAGACAAGGGCAGGATAGGGGTCTTGGGTAGGGGATCGAAGGAGAAAAAGAGGAGGTACATGAGTAGGGTAATCTGACCTTCTCACGTTCTTTGTCCTTCGATTGACAAGGGGTCTTCCTCTCTTTGATTTCTGGAACTTTTCTCACATCTGCGATTTCGGTTTTGTTTTCAGCATCTGAATTAGACCCCAGCACTGCCTCAATAACCTCCGCCATGTTGTAGCAACACTGGCCCTCTCCAGGGCCCCTGAGCCCTTTATATACCCTCCAGGGACAATGGGGAGCCACGCCCTTTAGCTTTGATTGGTCAGCAGGAAATTCCTCCAGCCAATGGTAGCCCTGGGGTGTTTGGCATCACAAAGCACCACCTGTGCACAGCCACTGGAGGAGGGGAAGAAAGCAGAGGAGCTCAGATGCTCTGGTTAGAGAAAGGGGGAGCTTTCTCAGCACTTCCTAAAGAGCCCTCTCAAACTGACCTGTTATTCATTCTCATCGACCCTGGTTCAATTCTTGTGGTACACATGGCAGGGAGAAGGTGATTCCTTCAAGCCATTCCCCATGGCCACTCCCATTCATTGGTCCATTCTGTCATCTCCTAGCGCTCAACAGTACCTGGTATTTTGTGCTTTTTAAATAAACTTTTAATTTTAGAACAGTTTTAAGTATACAGAAAAACTGTGAAAATCATACATAAATATCCCATGCCCAATTTCCCTTATTTATTAATGTCTTATATTAGTATGATACTTTCGTTAAACTTAGTGAACCAACAATGAAACAAACTATTATTAACTGAAGTCTGGTCCTTATTCAGATTCCCTTAGTTTTTACGTAATGTCCTTTTTCTGCCATATAGGATACCACAGTAAATTTAGTTAACTTTTTAGGCTCCTCTTGGCTGTGACAGGTTTTAGACTACTTGTTTTTGAGGATCTTGACAGCTTAGCGGTGTTTTTTGTTTGTTTTGGCTTTGTGTTTTCTTACATTAGACACTATTAATCAGACACTATTAATCTTATAGCTGAAGGTTTGCACCTTTTCCCCAACCTTTCCCTATTTCCTTTACTCCTCAGGCCTTGGTAATCTCTTCCATTCTCTTTCTATGAGTTAGACTTTTTTTGGTGGGGGTAAGTGATAAGTGATACCATGCCTATTTGTCCTCTGTCTGGTTTATTTCACTTAGCATAATACCCCCTCAAGTCTATTCATATCACAAAAGGTGGGACTTCCTCTTTTTTCATGGCTGAATAATATATATAATATACCACATATACATTGCCTAACATTTTAGATGTCTTACTTAAAGCCCCTCTGAGCTAATGGGCCCATATTTAAGTCTCAGTAGAGACATGAATTATCACACTTCCCTCCAACACTTGGCTCTACCAGGCAACTTTTCCAGGGTGTGTGTGTGTGGGGGGGGGGGTTGCTGGATATACTTCAGTGGGTTCTTTTCTGCCTGGCTCATATTTATAAGTTTTTCTTCTGGAAAACCCCAAATCAAATCAGTATCATCAGGGTTATGAACCTCCATGGCAATGGTAGAGTTAATCCTTTGGCTTTGTTATAGGAGTGCCATAGATATTTCTCTATAGAACCCTGAGGATCAGTATCTCGTGTGTGTGTGTGTGTGTGTGTGTGTGTGTGTGTGTGAGAGAGAGAGAGAGAGAGAGAGAGGTATAAACAGCAGCAGAAACATTTTGTAAGGTCCTAGTGAGTAGTCTGCTTTTAGAATTGTGACTCAGCATCCCACATAGCAACCATTCTTCCCCCGCCCAATGAGCCTATATATTAAACAGACCATCAGTCTCAACACCTGGTTGAGACACAACCAATATTTATAAGGTAAGAGTCATTCACTTGAGCTTAGTGCCAGTCACATAGTACTTTGTAATTGAGACACATGATTTAAAACTCACATATAGGTCCAAGATGAGACACATAATCTATGACTGCTTTAAGGAAGGCTCCAATCCAATCTTGTCACTATATGCCAATTTGCTAAACTGACTTATATTGATCAAATCTTCAGCACACTCTCAGTAGAATCCACAAATGTAGTACAAAAGATCACAGTTCAAAGTACAAGTCAGCCAGTGGGCAGTAGCTAAGAGTGCATGCTCACCAGCATGCAGCAGACCCAGTTAGGAAGCCAAAGCAAGAGAATAAAGACCCCTGGTGGTGGTGGAAAGTACCCTGGTGTCCGGCTTACAGGGCCAATTACTGTGATCACTCCACAGAGACAGAATGGGTCCTTTACCCCAAATTTAGTTGGATGTCAAGACTAAGGGCACATTCACCAAGAGAGTATGAGAAAGCTTGTTACTTACATAATGAGACTTTCTGGAGAGAGCAAGGCAGGCTCTCAAACAGGTTCAAGAATGGCTTGAGAGGGCAGAAAAAAGAGACTGGTTTGGTTTTTATGGTGGCAAATGAATGAAGCTGGACTAAGTGTTCCCACACAGAGGTCAGGGCTTGAATAGTCTAAACTTCCTCCTGGCCCCACAGGAGAAAGTACCAGGGCTTTCTTATCAAATATACTTAAGTAGAAGAAGAGAAAGTTCCAGGACTTTTTTACAAAACAGTGCTGTGCAAATGAAAGATGTTCTACCACAATTTAGAATTCTCATAACCACTATAACCAAGCTTCTCATATTGTTTTTAGTTTAAGCTGCTTTTCACTGCATTAGTATTTTCCAAATTATGGTTCTTTAAATATTATTTAAGGTGGCTTAGAATTATCCTGGTTCATTAACAGAGAAGCTGTATAAGAGAAGAGACTGCTAACATCAGCAAGCCTGACAATCTATAGGATAGCAGACCTAATTGCACTATCTGCTGAATTATGTAGGGTTTCTTATATTTTCGCCATCCCAGCTGATTACTGTGGCATCCAAAGACTGTAATAATTATAGAAACTAACGTTTATTGACCATTAACTCTATGTAGGAATTATGCTAAATATTCATATCCATATTTAAAACTCATCACAACTCTATTGAGGTAAGTGGCAAAATAGCACTTATTGTCAGCTCTGCTGGGACTCCTAAGGCCATCTCCATTCCATTTGCAGAAGTAGAAAAGAACATGAAAGAGGGCACATGGGAATATTTATGGACCAGGATCAAAAGAGACATGCATTACTCCTACCTACATTTCATTGCCAAAAACTCACATAGCCACACCTAATTGCACAAAGAAGAAGAGAACTTTTTTTTTTTTTTTTTATTGGTGTTCAATTTACTAACATACAGAATAATACCCAGTGCCCGTCACCCATTCACTCCCACCCCCCGCCCTCCTCCCCTTCTACCACCCCTAGTTCGTTTCCCAGAGTTAGCAGTCTTTACGTTCTGTCTCCCTTTCTGATATTTCCCGAAGAAGAGAACTTGAACTGAGAGATTAGCTAGCAATTTCTGTCTCCACTATCCTGTTACATCACAATCTCCAGTATCTAGGGTAGGGCCTAGCACATAGTAGTAAGTGGTCACAAGTATATCTATTGAATGAATGTATTTGAGCTCTTCTGGTTAGTTATGGAGATTGGAAACAAATAGAAGTTTGTTAAGCAATGGTTTGTTAGATATGACACCAAAAGCACAAGCAAGCAAGAAAGAGTATTTTTTTATTTTATTTTTATTTTATTTTATTTATTTATGATAGTCACAGAGAGAGAGAGAGAGAGAGAGAGAGGCAGAGACATAGGCAGAGGGAGAAGCAGGCTCCATGCCCTGGGAGCCTGACATGGGATTCGATCCCAGGTCTCCAGGATCGTGCCCTGGGCCAAAGGCAGGCGCCAAACCGCTGCGCCACCCAGGGATCCCAAGAAAGAGTAAATTGGACTATATAAAAATTTTAGAAGTGTTTTCTCCTGCAAAAAAATACTAGCAAGAAAGTGAAAATGCACACTAGAGAAAAAGAAAAATATTTGCAAATCATATATTTGATAAAGATCAGTCATCCGGAATACAAAAAGAGCTCTTACAACAAAAATACAAATTACCCGATTAAAAATTAGATAAAGGACTTGAATAGACATTTTCCCAATGAAGATATACAGATAGCCAACAAACATATGAAAATACGCTCAATGTCAGTCATTAGGGAAATGCAAATCAAAACCATGATGGGATACCACTTCACACCCACTAGGAAGACTATATATATATATATATATATATATATATATATATATATATATTTTTTTTTTTTTAATTGAAGAGGTCCAAGATGGCAGTATAAGATCTTGAACTTTCTTCCTTCCATGCACACACCAAATTTATAGCTACATATGGATCATTTCCCTCTGAAAGGATCTGAAAACTAGATTAACTTCTCTCCACAACAAAAGATAAAAGGACCACATTTAAACAGGTAGGAGAGGCAAGGCACAGTCTTCCCTCCCCTCACACACAAGCCCACCCGCCTCTGCATGGTTACACACAATAGAGAGGGATCTCACCAGACAAGTGCTTCTCCAGAATGAATGAAGGGCTGATGCCCTACATAGGGCACCCTAGTCCCTGGGATCTGCACCAGAAAGATGAGTCCTCAGAACATCTGACTTGAAAAACCAATGGGGCTGACATCCAGGGGCCCAAAGTGCTATAGGAAACAGATTCCCTCTTGGATGGCTCATATGCAGTTTCACTTACTCTGAGACACAGGGGGGAAAAAAAACAGCAGTTTGAAAAGTACCTAGACTATATATGAGGGAGATTCATATGTTGATTTGGGGGCATCTGCTGGAGGGACAAGGGATAGAGTTAAGATGTTCCCTGGAGGCAGGGATGCTGGTGGATGCCATTGAGGCACCCTCCACACAGCCTGCTAGCACAGGCAGGTAAGCTCAAACACAGCACCCTCCCACTATGTTGCTGTGACTGGGATGGGCAAGCAGTCCCAGCACTTGTTGAGGCTGGAGAGTGTGAGTGATTGCAATGCTCCCCTGCTCCCTGGCTGGGGCAGTGTAGCACAAACAGCCATGGAGTTCTCCACTCTGTACCTAAAGTCTGTGAATGTAGGTTGTTGTGACAGTCCTCCACTCCCTAGCTGGGACCAGCAAGAATGAGAGGTCATGGCATTCTCCTGCTCTCAGACTAAAGCTGGCACATGTCCATCGACAAGTGACTCTCCCAGTACATTGCTGAAGCCTGTGGGAAGGTAGAGTCAAAATATTGTCCCACTACCATTCTGAAGCCAGTGAGCATTCCCTACTTCCAACATTTTCCAGTTGCCATGCTAAAGCCAATAAGTGCACACAATCCACCCAGAGGACACCCCTTGATTGTCTGGACCTGTGGCCAATAGAACTGGTATTCCAGAGATGCATGAGACTGTAACAATTGGAAAGATAGATCTTGGCAGGCCATTACACCCAGGGCATTGCATAGACAGCAGACTGAAAGATAATTCCAGTCTCCTATGAAAAAGACTTATTTACTTAGCCTGCAGCTAAATTCTCCAGTCTAAAGTCATAGAGTGACTGAATGGATTTAAAAAGGAAGACACATCTATATACTACCAAAAACCTCATTTCAGAAATAAGGATACATGCAGACTGAAAGTGAAGGGATTGAAAAAGATGTTCAACATACATGGGAATGAAAATAAATATGGTGCAGCTATACACATATCAAACAAAAGAGACTTTAAAGACTGTAATAAAAGACAGAGGAGGGCACTACATAATGATAAAGGAGCCAATTCAACAAAAAGACATAATATTTATAAACATATATGTACCCAGCAAAAATATATAAAGTAAATATTAACAGACTTAAAGGAGAAATTGATGGCAATATAATAATAGTAGGGGATTTTACATCCCACTTACATCAATGGCTAGATCATCCAGACAGAAAATCAATAAGAAAATATCAGCCTTAAACAACACATTAGATCAGATGGATTTAATAGATATATACAAAACATTCCATCTGAAAGCAATAGAATACACATTCTTCACAAAGAACATTCTCCAGGGTGATCATATGTTAGGTAACAAAATAAGTCTAATAAATTCAAGAAAATTGAAATGATATCAAGCATCTTTTCCTACTATGATGGTAAAATACAGAAATAAAAGAACACTGAAAAACTACAAATATGTAGAGACTAAACAACATGTTATTGACTAACTACTGGTCATAGAAGAAACCACAAAAAATAAAAGTAATTTACAGATTCCATGCAATTCCTATCAAAATTTCAATGGCATTTTTTATAGAACTAGGACAAATAATTCTAAAATATGTATGTAACACAAAGGATCCTAAATAGCAAAACAATCTTGAGAAAGAAGAACAAAGCCAGAGGTATGTTCCCTGATTTCAAATATACTACACACCTATAGTAATCAAAACCATACAGTATTGACAAAAACAGACACATTGATCAATGGAACAGAATAAAGAGCCCAGAAATAAACCCATGCATGTATGGTCAACAATAAGGAGGCAAGAATATGCAATGGGAAAAGATGGTCTCTTTAATAAATGATATTGGGAAAACTGGATAGCTACATGCAAAAGAATAAAACTAGATGACTATCTTACAGCATGTATAAAAATTAACTAAAAATGGATTAAAGACTTGAATGAAAAACCCAAAACCATAAAACCCCTAGAAGAAAACATAGAGGGAAAGCTCCTTAACATCAGCCTTAACCATGTTTTCTTGGATCTGATTCCAAAGGCAAGGGAAACAAAAGAAAAAGGAAACAAATGGGACTACTGCTCAGCTAAGGAAACCATCAACAAAAGAAAAGGAAACATACTAATTTTGGAGAAGGTATTTGCAAATCATATATCCAACAAGAGGTTAACATCCAAAACTTATAAATCAGAGAGGCTGACAGAACATGAGAGACCCCTAACTCTGGGAAACGAACAAGGGGTTGTGGAAGGGGGAGGTGGGTGGGGGGATGGAGTGACTGGGTGACAGGCGCTGAGGGGGGCACTTGATGGGATGAGCACTGGGTGTTATACTATATGTTGGAAAATCAAACTCCAATATAAATATACAAAAAAATAAATTAAAAAATAAAAATAAAAAAAGAATTGTTATATTCTATATTGTACACCTGAACGAATATAACATTGTATGTTAACTACACTGGAATTAACATTTAAAAATAAAAAATAAAATAAAGGTAAAATGTGCTCTGAAAAAATACATAATTAACTCAAACAACTCAATAACATAAAAACAAACAATCCAATTAAAAAATGGCAGAGGATCTGAATAGACATTTTCCCAAAGAAGACATATAGATGGCCAACAGGCACATGAAAAGATGTTCAACATCACCAATCATGAGGGAAACGCAAATCAAAATCACAATGAGCTATCATTGCCTGTTAAAATGGCTTATGCCTGTTAAAATAGCTATTATGAAAAAGGCAAGAAACAGTAAGTGTTGGTGAGGATGTAGAGAAAAAAGAATCTTTGTGTGCTGTTGATGCAAATGTAAATTGATGCAGCCACTATGGAAAAGAGCATGGAGTTTCCTCAACAAAATTTAAAATAGAACTACCATATGATCCATTAATTCCACTACTGTGTATCCGAATAAAACAAAAACACTAATTCAAAAAGATCTATGCATCTTTATGTTCACTGCAGCATTTCTTACAGTAGCCAAGATATGGAAACAACCTAAGTGTCCACTGACAGATGAATGGATAAAAAAAGATGTAGTATATATACATAAACAATGGAATACTATTCAGCGATAAAAAAATCTTACTATTTGCAACAACATAGATGAACATTGAGGGTATCATGCTAAGTGAAATAAGTTAGACAGAAAATGACAAACACTGAATATTTTCACTTTTATATGGAATCTAAAAACAAGATAAAACTTAGACTCAGAGATACAAAGAACAGATTAGTTTGTTGCCAGGGTGAGATGGGATGTGGGAGGGCAAAATGGGTTAAGAAGTACAAACTTTCAGTTATAAGATAAATAAGTCATGGGGATATAATGTATAGTATGGAGAATATAGATAATGATACTGTATTGGGATGCCTGGGTGGCTCAGGGGTTGACTATCTGCCTTCTGCTCAGGACATGATCCTGAGGTCCAGGTATTGAGTCCTGCATCAGGCTCCCTGCATGAAGCCCGCTTCTCCCTCTGTCTATGTCTCTGCCTCTCTCTGTGTGTCTCATGAATAAATAAATAAAATCTTCTAAAAAATATTGTATTAACTTTGTAAGGTAACAGATGGTAACAGATGGTAATAATAACAGACTTATTGTTTTGACCATTTTGCAATGTATATAAATGCTGAATCACTGTATATTGTGGATCTGAAAGTAATATAATGTTGTATATCAATTGTGCCTCAATGACAATAATAAATAAACAGAAAATACCAAGTATTGGCAAGGAGGTGAAGAAATTAAGACCCTCATACACTTACAGTGGGAACATAAAATGGTGTTGCCTCTGGAAAACAGTTTGGCAGTTCCTCAACAAGTTAAACATAGACTTGCCGTATCACCTAGCAATTCCACTTCTGAGTATATGACCAAAACAATTGAAAACAATGGGGGGGCAGGTAAAATGAGCATTACAAAATCAAAGGGCTGATCATGTATAAGAAGGAAAAAATAGTCAACTTTATTAAATATTTTTCATAGGTAAGATGGGGACAAAGGCTACTGAACTTAGTAATATGGAGGTAATTGGTATCTTTTTAAAAAGGATATTAAAATAATGGAAAATATTTAATATAAACCTCAATAGTGTGTATTAAGGAGATCTTGTGAGGTGGGGATGTGGGTGGTAAATAGGCAATTTCTTTTGCAAGGATTGGTGCCAAGGAGAGGAGAAACTGGGACCATAGTCAGAGGGCAATTTGGTATCAAGAGAATATATTTTTAAAAGGGTATATTTTAGAGCACATCTGTATGCTGATGTGAATGATTCAATAAAATTGATAATATAAAAGATCAAGGCAATAGTTGTCAAAGAAAAAATATTGAGAACACTAATGGAGTATTTAGAGCAATGGTAGATAGGATACATAGTAAAAGTAGAAGGGTTCACTTTACATGAGAAGAGGTGATGTTTATATACTGTACAGAAAAGAAGGAAATGATTACCAATGCAGGTAAGATGATGGATTTGGTGGGAAAGATTTAAGGGAATTCTCCGTTGATTCTTCATTTTTCTCAATGAAGGATGAGGCAAGGTCATAAAATGATAGGAGCTAGTCTGGGGTGTTTAAGAACTAAGAAGAGGATAAGATGTTGAGTATTTATTTTGAAAAAATGGAAATGGGCACATGATATGGAAGGATTGCTGATTTGAGATTTGTGGTCAAGAATTTAAGGTGGTATGAGTTAGCTCAGTCTTGTAAATTTCTACAACATTCATCACTCATTTATAGGAACAGAATAGACAGATAGCTAGATTTCACAAGGGTTGTGATTTGTCTAGGAATGTACTAGAGTGTTACAGTAGGCATGGAGATGAAGGTCTATGAAAGTAAGTGATAATAATGATGAAATGTGAACTCTATATTGCTAAAGAATGAGGAAGTGAGGAATAAGAAGGGTGAAAATTACAGTAGATTTCATAGACTGCAATTCAAAGTTGAAGAACTGCTGGATTTGTGTGTATGTGTGTGTGTGTGTACATACATACATGTGGAGGAGGTATTTTTTGCAGAAAGAACAACCAGTTGTAGCTCAAGAGATGTATGTTTTAAAATAAAGATTTCAGAATTGGGGATCCCTGGGTGGCGCAGCGGTTTGGCGCCTGCCTTTGGCCCAGGGCGCGATCCTGGAGACCCGGGATCGAATCCCACGTCGGGCTCCCGGTGCATGGAGCCTGCTTCTCCCTCTGCCTGTGTCTCTGCCTCTCTCTCTCTCTCTGTGTGACTATCCTAAATAAATAAAAATTAAAAAAAAAAAAAGATTTCAGAATTGGTACGATTTATGAGAATGGCAATGTCTACAGCATGAGCATTAACGTGAGTGGCTTAAGTATGATGGAAGAAAAATGTCATTGGACATAAGGACATGAAAGATTTGCAAGGCCAAAACTGTTGGATGAATACCCACATAGATGACAGATGTTGAAGTTGATAAAATGGTGGCAGTGAGAAAAGTGGAGAGGTAAAAGGGACTCCAGAACTAAAGCGTCTAATGAATGAAGGGAAAGGAGTAAGGACATGATATTGTTTAATAATGTGAACTACAAATGAGGTCTGGATTTCCAAGGAGAAAGGAGCAGAAATGGTCAGAAGTGATAATGAGGAGCAAAGCAGCCAGCTACTCCACCTCTACTCCCTGGGGTATATGAGGAGACTAATGTTTGCCTAAGAGTACTGCAGGGAAGTGATTTCCTCAATGCAGAACCATATTCTACTTATAAAACAGAGATGAACATTGAGAGAAAAATTTGAAGCTACTGTAGAGTTTCTTAACCATCAACTATCAGTTACAGAGGGCAGAAAAGAAGAGCTTATGAAGATGGGGAGAGAGTTGAATCCAATTCTGTCATGTGTAGAACAGTATGTGGATAAAAATCTAGGTAATGATGGATAATATACCAGGTAGTGACTTAAGTATAAGTGATGAGACAAATAAACCTTGCCATTGCATGGCAGTCTGGGAGGTAAGTAAAGCCCTCCTGACAGGGGATTGCTTAAGATTGACCTAGAACCCAGAAGAATCCAAAAACACCAATAGGAACATGTTTCCTCTAAATATCATGTATCCTGCATGATGTAGCCTTCCAAAGATAGATTAGGAAGGACATCTAAAAGGGTAGATTTGAAAGGAAAGGAGTGTGTGTGCTCAGGAGTGTGGGTGTGTATGAAAAATAGCAGCATATTCTAATGTCAGCAGGTTGCTATTATAGGCATATGGGGCTGTGCACTATTTTTAGACAACCCAAGATGCCCGCACACATGTGGCCCAGATGTAGGTACCAGCATTGGCCAGCTGCAAAGCTTAAACTGGGGAAGCAAAGAGGTCAAGGGGAAGTGGTATTATCCCAATACAGGAATGCATCTCCTTAGGTCTCCTAAATGGCAGGTGAAAAAAAATGGAAGGAAAAAAAGTGAACTTTTCCCCCCTAGCATCTCTCTTTAGGAAGAAGTACTTGGAATTGTATTTCCTACATAAATTCACCTGCTAAAACTCCAGGGAGCTCATCAGTGGGCAGATGTTCCCACCTAAGTATGGTTACCAGCAAACATTTAATCAAAATCATGGCTGCATCTGGCTCACATTAAAAGGTTTCTCTTTGTCAATGTCTTTTAAAAGAACAATTCCCCATGCTTATAAATCCAGACTCAGAACATCAATTCAACCTGCCTCGGGAGCTGTGTGGCTACCCCTTTTCTTCTGGGAATCAGCACTGTCCCCAGATAATCAATTTGCGAAGTATCGCCAAAGTGTTTTTTTTTTTTTTCTTTTCAGTGTTTATCTACTGGAATGTCTAGGAGTGAAGCATAGACAGGCCAATGCAATCCTAAGATTCAATTTATTTCTTCAAATACATACAGTGTATATGAGCATCAAGGCAAGAGAATGGAGAGCTTTAGTTGAACTTCTAATAATAGATTGGGGCTCAAATCTGGGAATCATACCATATTAACCCTGTGAGTTAAGCTAGGTACCTAACCACTCTGAACCTGTTTTCTGATCTCTAAAAATAGGAGGGATAATATCTCATAAGGCTGTTATAAAGATCAAATGAAATAAATCACTTAGAGAATATAGCACAACACCTCACAGAATGGGAGAAAATATTTGCAAATCATATGTCCTATAAGAAATTTTTATCCAGAATATATAAAGAACTCTTACAAGTCAATGATAAAAAGATAAATAACCCAAATAAAAATGGGCAAAGGATCTGAACAGACATTTCTCCAAGGAAGATATACAAATGACCAACAAGCACATTAACATTCCTTGACATCATTAGCCAAGCAAATAAAAACCACCGAGAGGTACTACATACACACTAGAATGACTAGAATATAAAAATTCAGATAATGGTAAATATTGGTGAGAATGTAGAGAAATCAGAACTCTCACCCACTATTACCAAGAATGTAAAATGGTGCAGATGTTTTGGAAGAGTTTGGCAATTTCTCAAAAAGTGAAACGGAGTTACCATATGACCCACCAATTCTAATTACAGTGTCTCCCCAAGATAATGAAAATATATGTCCACACACAAAAAAATTGTACATGGATGTTCATAGCAGCAATATTTATAATCCTCAAAGTGGAAACAACCCAAATGCCCATCGACTGATGAATGGATAAACAAAAATGTGGCATATCCACATAATTAAATAGCATTCGGTCATCACAAGGAATGAAGTACTAATCCATCTACAACATGGATGAACCTTGAAAACATGCTAAGTGACACAAGTCAGTCACAAAAGACCACATAGTATATCACTCTATTCACATGAAATGCTCAGAACAGGGAAATCTACACAGACAAAGCAGATTAGCAGTTGCTTCTGGCTGAGGGAAAAAGCTATTGGGAAATGATAGCTAAAGAATATAGAGTTTGGGGATCCCTGGATGGCTCAGCGATTTAGTGCTGCCTTCAGCCCAGGGCGAGGTCCTGGAGTCCCAGGATCGAGTCCCACGTCAGGCTCCCTGCATGGAGCCTGCTTCTCTCTCTGCCTTTCTCTCTCTCTCTCTCTCTGTGTCTCTCATAAATAATAAATCTTTTTTTAAAAAAAGAATATACAGTTTCTTTTTAAGGTGTTGAAAATGTTCTACAAAGGACTGTAGTGATAGTTGCACAGCTCTGACTATATTTTAAAAATACTGACTTGTGCACTTCAAATGGGTGAATTGTATGGTATGTGAATTATATCTCATAAAGCTAATTAAACAGCCTGTGGGGTAGGCATGGAAAAAAAAGAAGAGTGCAGCATATCACCTGGAACATGTAAATGCTCATTAAGTGATAGCTATTATTATTCTATCATTTATTATATTCCTCTGACAAATTTCATTTGTCAGGTTCAAAATCAACCCAGAAAAAAAAAAAGAAAAAAAAAATCAACCCAGAGCAAATGATTAATTACTGGGAAGGAATGAAATATGACCAATAAATCCCAATGACTGACAGACTGATCTTTGGAGCCAGCCAACAATGGATCCTTCATTACTAACATATGGCCCTGAGCATATTAGCTTCTCAGTTTCCTCATCTGTAAGCTGGAGGTGATAATAGCACCTGCCTCATATAAATATTGTCAAGAATAAACGAAAGGCCAGCACAGTAACTGGAACATAATAATTGTCAGCAAAAATTAGATCTCCCTATCTCAAGCAAATTCCCCAGATGTTCTAATTTCTCCAAAAGATCTTTTAAATATTTATATGCTACCAATTCTATTTTAAATGTCAAACTTTTCCTGGAAGTTTCTTCCAATAATGGTTCACTGCTTGAATATTGTCAGCTGCCAAAATGTCAATTATTCCAAAGGGCTACATTTTTATTCTCCTGTCCTCTACCGGTAACTTGTTGACGGATACAAGTCACTAATGTTCATTGGGTTAATAGGTATTCTTTATTTTAACCAACTACTGGTGCATCTTTGCCATTCTTTTACCCACCAGAAAGAAAATCATTCATTGAAAAGTCAACAGAATAAATGCGATTCAATGAATATGGCTGCCAATGTTAGAAATGAAAACTACTCCCAGCTAATTCAAGATTGTGCTATTGTGAAGGCTTCCACTCCCAAGGGTTTTGTTTTCAGATTTGCTCAGAATCAGTGACCTTAAATAACTAAAGAAAAAATAAAAAAAAAATAAAAAAAAGAAAGAAAAAATAAAACAAGATGTTAACATGTCAAGATGTGCTTGGAAATCAATACACAGTTTCTTTTAATATAAAGAAAGCAAGACGAAACCTCCACAAAATCCCTGCTGGAACAAATCATGTTCTTCGCTCTAGGGATTAAAGAGAAGAGCAATTTTGTCACAACTATATATCATCCATCCAGATGTGTGACTTTTTTCAAATCTATGAAACCTGCAAATTTCATTCTGTAAACTTGAAACACATACACTGAATTTAAAGATAATCATATGTACTTTCGTAATCAAGCTTCAATTATACTACAGTGGAATAAAATACATTTTTATGCCTTACAACTTTATTCAGAAATTCAGCATAGGAATTGACTATAAACGTCTCAGACTTCAAATATAGCTTCTGAAGTTATGCTTTTGTTCTGGAATTTTAACTGTTTTAAACTAACTTAACAGAAACATTAACAAAAGCAAAACACACATTACAGGCTACTTTAGGGAAAGGTGTGCCCTGCAGCAAGTCTCTACACAGGGAATGGCACATGTCAAGTTCATTGCCTTTTTGCCAAGGTGTGAGCATGTGACAGGCCAATGTGAGAATTTAAATCCTCAGAAGAAATATCATGATGCTACTTCTGAGAACAAAGGTTGTTCTTGAGAGGAAAATCTCTTCAAAGTTTCACTCCGGTCTGCACAAGTCAGTAGCATTATTTCTGCCCACTCTTCCCATCCCCAGTTTTAATTCATAGGGGCACACTCATGGCCTTAGAGTCACCCTTCTCTCTCCTTGGCATTGTCTCTTCTGAAATGCCTCTGTATGTTCTCTTGCTGGGCCATGCCAAGGTCAGTGCCATGCAGATAGCTTCTCTCTCAGAGTCCTCTGAGTTATCTCATCCTGCCCCACTGCCAGGCCATTTCCCTGAACACCTTCTTCATGTTAATAGGTAATGTCATCAGAGCTAACATTTATTGAGCTTCTATCATGCACCAGACCCTATTCTAAGCACTTCACATGCATTACCTTAACTGATCCTCCCAACAATCTAAAAAGTAGGTTTTATTATAAGCTCCACTTATCCATTTTACTGAATGTATGGAAATGTTTCTCCTTTCATTAGTGTCAAATGAAATGAGGAAAAAATATTGAGTAATGTGTCAGTAAATAATCCAATTGACACCAGTAAAATTAATTAATTAAGAAATTAATCTTTCTTAAATTAATTGACCATATGCATTTTATTTTAGGAGTTACCTAACCAAATCTTTGCCCATTTTTCTATTGGGACATTTATATTTTTTTATTGTTTCCTTAAAAAATCTTTATGTATTAATCAATTCTTAAATGACACATGCATTCCTTTTTTTCTGGTTATTTGGCTTTTATTTTGTATATACTTTTATATACAGGATTTTTAATTATATTTATGCAGGAAGAGCCTTGCATTTTTGAAGCACACTTAATCCATAATGAGAATAATAATATAAACCTGAAATAGCAATAATATTGATAGTAACAGTATCAATAGATGTCTGTCTATTCCTATTTTACTTTCATAGCTCTTGTGGACAATGGTAATGGTAGAAAGAACAATCTAATTAACAGGCTGCTGGAATTACACTAATTACAGGTCAATTTACATGGGCAGCTAAAAGAAGGAATTTCTGCCTCTTCCCAGTTCAAGTTCCCTTGCAGAGATTGATGTCAAAGATAAAAATGGTAAAACAATATATATTTCTAATCATATAATTTCTATGCTAGTTTAAACCAAGTCAATGGATGACAAGGCAGGTCGTCAGTGCCCACAATCTCAGGAGTCAGCAGACTTAAGTTTCATTCTTGTATACAGACACCAATTCCTGATAGCCTCATTGCTTTGTCTATGTATAAATCCTACCAAAATTCTTCCTAATATCTTTCCCCGAAATGGAATTACCTTGACACAGTGCCGCTCTGCTTCTTACTATTCTTTACTTCCAGGAATAGAAAATTTTTCTGTAAAGGAACAGATAGTAAGTCTTTTATTTGTTTCTAAACTTCCCCTCCTCTTCCTCTTCCAGCTCCTCCTATTCTGGCTCCTCTTTTTCAAGTCACATTTTTCTTTATGTAATGCCATGAGATTTTGGAGAGTGCAACATGAATAAGAATAGAAACATTATTTTTTAGTGGACCATTTCTGTTTACCCCAGGATCATGTGTTCCCTGCTTTTATAGGCATCCCAGATTGGATGTGATCTGCTGACTCACAGGCAGTGGTGTCTGGTGCTGGCACAGACCTGCTTGAGAGAGTTGATTGTATGTCTCTTCATAATTTTGTGTTTGATGACAGTATATTGGTAGGCTGAAATTAGCCATAGTGGGAATATTTGCTTCATGGAATTAGGCAAATGCTATAAATCAGGTGTATTAGTTTGCTTGTGCTGCTGTAACAATTACCAAAATCGGGGTGGTTTAATCAACAAACTGATTTTCTCACAGTTCTATCAGTTCTATAGGCTAGAAGTCTATAGGCTAGACTGGTAGGGTTGGTTCCTTCTGAAGGCTCTGAGAGAAGGATCTGTTCTAGTCATCTCTCCTTCACTTATAGATGGATATCTTTTCCCATTGTTTCTTCACATTATCTTCCCTCAATAATGTGCCTCTCTATACATGGCATCTTTTTATAAGGTCACCATATTGGATTAGGGGCCCAACCTAGTCCAGTATATTATATTATACTATATTATATTATATTATTTTTTTTTGCATTTTTATTTTTATTTATTTATTTATTTATTTTATTTATTTTTTTTAATTTATTTTTTATTGGTGTTCAATTTACTAACATACAGAATAACCCCCAGTGCCCGTCACCCATTCACTCCCACCCCCCGCCCTCCTCCCCTTCTACCACCCCTAGTTCGTTTCCCAGAGTTAGCAGTCTTTACGTTCTGTCTCCTGATATTTCCCACACATTTCTTCTCCCTTCCCTTATATTCCCTTTCACTATTATATAATATTATATTATATTATATTATATTATATTATAACCATATCATATCTATAATTATTTATAATTATATAATATATTATATAGTATAATAATTATATCTGTAATGTAACTGTTTGGAAATTAGGTCACACTTTGAGGTACTTAGGCTTAGAACTTCAGCATATAAATTTTGGGGGGATACAATTCAATCCTTAACATCTGGTCTTTGTTCCTTCAGAGAACCATTTGTTAAACATTTACCAGCATACCAATGGCCTACAGGCCTGAGATTGGTCTCTTCCTCAATTTTGAATGGAAATGCAAACACCTGATGACTGTAACTTGTTAGAACTTAGTGGCACTATGAATCCAGTGTTCCCCTTTCTTGAAAAAAGGTACTAACGAAAATGTAGAAACCTAAAACCATAAAACTCCTGGAAGAAAATATAGGAGAAAGGCTCCTTGACTTGGTCTTAGCTATGATTTTCTTGGTATGATTCCAAAAGCACAGGTACAAAAGCAAAAATAAACAAGTGAGACTATATCAAAATAAAAAGCTTCTGCACAGCAAAAGAAATGATCAAGAAAATGAAAAGGCTACCTATGGAATGGAAGAAAATATATGTAAACTATGTATCCAATAATAGTAAATATCCAAAATATATAAGGAACTTATACAACTTAATAGCAATAATAATAATAATAACCTAATTAAAAGTGGGCAAAGGATCTTAATAGATATTCCTCCAAAGAAGACATCCAAACGGCCACCAGGTATATGAAAAGGTGTTCAACATCACTAGTCATCAGGGATATGCAAATCCAAACCACAATGAAATAATCACCTCAAACCTGTTAGAATAGCTACTATCAAAAAGTCAAAAGATAAGTGTTGGCAAGGATGTGGAGAAAAGGGAACCCTTGTACACTGTTGGTGGGAATGTAAATTGGTGCAGCCACTATGGAAAACAGTGTGAGGTTCCTCAAAAAATTGAAACTAGAACTACCATATGATCCAGCAATTCCACTTCAAAGTATATATTCAAAGGAAATGAAATCAGTACCTTGAAGAGATATCTTACTCCCTTGTAGACTGCCGCATTGTTTACAATAGCCAAGATATAGAAACAACCCAAGTGTCCCTTGACAGATTAATAAAAAATTATGTATATAATTTGAAAATATAAATATATAATTAAAATATATAATGGGATACTATTCAACCATAAAGAAGAAAGAAATTCTTCTTTTTGCAATGACATGGATGAACCTGAAGGACTTTAAGTAAATAAGCCAGACAGAGAAAGAGAATACTTCACAATCTCAATTCCATCTAGAATCTAAGAGTCAAACTCATAGTAACAAAGAGCAGAAGGGTATTACGGTCTAGGGGATGAAGGTAATGGAGAAATGTTGGTCCAAGGGTAGAAACTGTCAGTTTATGATGAGTAAGTTCTAGAGATCTAACATACAGCATGGTGACTATAGTATTGCATGCTTAAAATTTGCTACAAGAATAGATCTTGAGTTTTCACACACCAAAAATTGGTAACTATGTGAGGTGATAGATGTATTAATTAGCTTGCTTGTGGTAATCATTTCACAATAGGTATATATATCAAAATATCACATTGTTCACATTTCATGTATAAAATTTTGATTTGTCAATCATGCCTCAATACAGCTGGGGAAAAGGACGTTTTGTCAATATAAATAAAGTATCTTTAAAAAATGGAAAATGTAGAACTAGAAGATAAAATTCCCCTACAAGATTAGAAAGGATTACCTAGGAATGTACTGTATACATTTCATCAAAAGGCCTCAGAAAAGATGATTGAAGTGTCTGTGAGAGTTAAGTAGTTGGTGACCCTTCATACAAATCTTACTTCAGTTTAGAAAGTATACAGATTTAATCAATATTATTCAGTTATCATCAAAATTAATTTTATTAAGTGTGAATAGCAGTAATGACTTTACAGGAGCATATCCACCTGAATCCAAAGCAGATCAATCCATCTATATTACAAACCTAAATGAATTCACAAAAAATAGATCAGTGAAATTGGTAAATTAGTGCCTATCAAAGGAATTTTCTAATTTTTAGCCAATTACTTTGACATCACATTGGTCACAAGGTAAGACTGACATATGCTAACTGAGTAGACCAAAATAGGGTGGAATTGGCACGGGATGGGCATGTGCAGACCTCATTCACAGCTAAATTGACTTTTTCAGAAATGGTGACTGAGCAAAGTCATGTAAGCTTCCTATGGCAACAGAGAACCTAAAATAACTTTGCCTGAATAAAATGAAGGCTTCACTCTGCTCCTTCAGAGTCATAGGGCATTTAATTTCTGAAAACCACCTCTAAGGTATAAGGTAGACACTGAGTGAAAGTTCTGGAGTCATATTCAGATAACTAGCAGATTTTCCCTTTTCTCTTTCTGTTGTTTAGAAATACACGATGGTTCACATTTCTCCTTTTTTCTTTAAAAAAAGATTTTATTTGTTTATTTATGAGAAACAAAGAGAGAGGCAGAGACACAGGTAGAGGGAGAAGGAGACTCCCTGTGGGGAGCCTGATGCAGGACTCAATCCCAGGACTCCGGGATCACGACCCAGCCAAAGGCAGACACCCAACCACTGAGCCACCCAGGCATCCTCACATTTCTCCTGTAATGCCATTCATGTGGTCCACCAACCCATTAGTTTATTTTAGGAATATTCTTTTTCTTGTATAAAAGCTAAGACAACAACTCCCATAGCTAGATAAATGAGACTAGTTAGTTATATAATCTAGCTGGTTTGGTTATGCTGGTTTGGTTACGCTTACTAACAAAACAAGCATGAATATGCTCGATGTGGTTTCCTTTCTTTCTTTTTTGCTTTTTTTTTTTTTTTTTTTTTTTGGAATGGGCACTTAGTGAATGGGCAAAATGCTTTACCAGCTCTCTGCTCATTTTGGTCATTAAGAATTATCACCAAAGAAATTTCTAGGATCTCTTTCTCTGAGGACTGTAAGCCTCACAAAGAAGCAAACAGAAATTGTGCCTGTTTTCCCTCTCATCCTTCCTTAATAGTTCTTGGCAGTTATTGATAATTGACAACCAACTGTAATTAATAACCAATATAAATTTTGAATAAATGGATCAATTGGTTAAGCAAGCATTCAATAATCATTGAATGAATGCTTGCTTTGCTGCTGCCATCATGGGACAGGTTTCTGTCATCTTTGGAGCCATCCTTAGATCCTAGAGCCAAGCTCTAGGTTTCTTTTGCAAGTTAAAAAAATGTTCAGCTTTATTGGGACGCCTAGGTGGCTCAGCGGTTGGGCACCTGCCTTCCGCCCAGGGCGTGATCCTGGAGACCTGGGATTGAGTCCCATGCCGGGCTCCCTATGTGGAGCCTGCTTCTCCCTCTGTCTATGTCTCTGCCTCTTTCTCTCTGTGTCTCTCATAAATAAATAAATAAATAAAATCTAAAAAAAGTTCAGCTTTATTAAGGTATAATTGATATATAAAAAGTAACCATACATATCTAATGTGTAAAATTTGATAAGTTTGGACAGTATGTACATCTGTGATCACATCACAATAAAGGTAAGGTTCTTCTGATTATACAGAGGAGATGAAAAACAAAAGCAAAGAAGTAGGTATTTACCCTGTCGTAGAGGTATTTAGTCTAACAAAATAAATTACAGTGTAAACTCAGAAGTTGTCTCTATCATAATATATTTGGGGAGCCAAAATGCACAGTAAGTTAGTCAAAAGGAAGTTAAATTGTAACCATTTGCAGATAAGGTCAAATGCAATTTCTTTTTTTTTTAATAAGATGTATTAATAGGGTAATGTTTCATTCAAAATTTTTTGTTCACTCAGGCCTTGCTGATAAGTGATTCGAACTTCCATCTCCAAAGAGATTAATCATATTTAATGTGTTCATTGGCACAGTGACATGCCTAAAGCAAGTAGGTGGAAAGTGATTTTGCCAATGTCATTGGGGTGTGTTTTTGCCAAGCTCTGAATGATATTACTTAATGGCAATTCTAAGACAGATGATATATGTCTTTCATCTGAAGAAATTTCTTTCTCTCTACTTAAAATAATTAAATGTATAGTCAAGTCTGTTTTCATATGTATGTAGTAAGTAGATTTCTTGAATTCCTACATCTATTCTGAACCCAGGCACATTTTCTTTTCAATGTTGGGAAGACAGACATGTGACTTCATAGGTGTGCTATCCTAACCCCCTATTAATGACTATAGTAGATAGAACAAAGGTAGCCCAAAGATTTCCATGTCCTAATTCCCAGAAACTGTATTTTACTTTACATCATAAAAAGGACTTAGCAGTTATTATTAAGTATTTTGAGATGAGGAGGTTATCCTAAATTATTCATGTGGGACTGATACAATTGCAAGAGTCCTGAGATGGGGACAAAGAAGGCAGAAAAGTTAGAAACAGAGAAATGGTATCATAATAAAAACTCCACCATTCATTGCTAGCTTTGTGAAAGAGGGCCACAAGTCAAGGAATGTGGGAAGTGTCCAGAAGCTGGAAAAGGCAAGAAAGCACATTCTTCCTGAAAAAGAAACCTTTCAGAAAGTAATATAGGCCTGCTGACATTTTTATTTTAGCCCAGTTGAAACCCACTTTGGACTTCTGGACTCCACATCTGTAAGATAATAAGTTTGTGGAGAATGTAGATGGAAAATAAGAAAGCTGATATTGTATGTGTTTTCTGTAACGAGTTCTAGGCAACAGGATTGTCAATCAACTAGTGATGCTATTTTGAGGAATCAGAAGAGACAATAAAGCTGTGAGAAGGTGTTAACTCTTCTAATCAGGTAAGAAAAACATCTGGACCATTATTTCCTACTAAATTTAGGGAAGCAATGGTTTGAAGTGCTGTAGAGTGAGCCTTTGATTCATCAGCACCAAAATAATACATTTCATGGAGAATTTTCCAGCAAGAGAAAAAGAAACTGTGGAAAGGAGTTTCTCTAGAGGCAGTACTACATTATAGTGAACTTGACAGCTCATATTATCTGACTCCAGCTCAAACTACATAAACAATTGCACAAAAATCAAGCATTTTCGAGTTATATAACTCGAAATTAATATATTCCCTTTTCACTACAAAGAAATGGAATTTATAAGCCCAATCTGGGCTATAGATGAAATCAACGTTTCTTTATATGTATCTAGGAAGTCTTTGTGGAGGAGCGAAGAAGTGTAATGCAGCATGCTAAAAGGAAGGCATCATAATCATTACAGGTATGACCTGACAGTCAGAGAGGCAGGAATGTAATGAATACCATCAAAAAGGAGAAAAGGCAAAGAAACTCACAGTTTTGAGATATGAATCCATTCAAATTTTCTGGATCTATGAGAAGAAGCCATTATACTTTAGAACTTGGAAACAATAGAGGTCATATACCTGACAATTCTAAGACAGATATTAACCTGGAAATACATGCACACTGAATCCCATAATCTAAATGAGATGCTTTCTCTCCATCCTCTCAAAATATATTTATTCTTAACATTCTTAAATTAGCAATAGATATCCAATATTGTAGTTGAAGAAATAAACCTTAACTATTCCTCTAACAAATTTCTCTAAGAATTCCTCTGAGATGTCCCCTAAAGAACACTGTAATGAATTTGGGGATCTCATTGGTAGTAAACTCATTCAAAATGTCATTTTTAAAATTTATTTGAGAGAGATAGTGAGGTGAGCCACCCATTCAAAATGTCAAAGAGATAACCTAATATGCTGGATTTATGTTCAAAGTCAGAAAGTGTCTGACTAGACAAAGGGTAGTCAAGTGGAAAGGGCCTCAGGCTACAATGCAGGAGACCTGGGTTTTAGTTCTAACACTGCCACCAGCTGACTAGAAAATCTTCAATAAATCACTTCTCCGATTTGGGTCTCAGTTTATGTATCTTGCAATTATGGGGGATTTAAAGAAATTGAAGAAAGGCATATTTGGAGAAAACAGGCTTCCCCTAGTTCCTCTTTCAGTCATGACAGATACTTATAATGGATCATGGCACCCTTTTTCCTGAACCTGGATGAAACCTCACAATCTCAACTCAGCAATCCAGGCAGCTGCTTCAAGATCATCAGAGTCAACACGCAGGTGAAACATATTCCCCTCCTTGGAAATGATCTCCAAAATGCCTTCCGCCTCCAAGAATTAATGTTTCTGTGCTTTTTTTTTTTTTTTAAATTTCATGTTGCCTGTCCTGGCTATTTTTTTGTCCTAGCTGTTTAAAAATAGGCTTGATACAGTACACCTGGGTGGCTCAGTTGGTTAAACATCTGCCTTTGGCTCTCAGGTCATGATCCCAGGGTCCTGAGATCTGACCCCTGCATTGATGTTGGTGTATCTGGCCTTAATCTGCTGAAAGTAGATAGTAGTTTCAATAATAAGCATAATAATGATCTGTGAAGAAAACAAATTGTATATGGAAGGCTAAAATTTAGTCAAACGATAAAGTTAACTAGAAACAGGAAGTAAGATGCCCAAGAAACATGGAGGCAATCCTATGTGTTGGAAAGGGCACAGGCTCTAGAATCAGGCAGGCCCAGATTAAAAAAACAACAACAGCAAACAGTTCTGCCATTTGAGTTCTGTGCAACCTTAGGCAAGTCACTGGACTTTTTAAAGTCTGTCTTCATATGTAAAAGTGGGCATAAAAGCTACCTCAGAGAGTTGCTATGGAATTTAAATGAGATGAGTTTATTAAGGCCAGTGAAAACATCCAGCGTACTACCTGATACATAGTAAGTGCTCAATAACTGTCAATTTCCTTCCTTCTTTCCTTCCTTTTAAAGAGAAAACATGATTTGAAAAACCTTTCCTTATGCCGAAGTCTATCTACAAAGACTGTTGCATTCTTACTTCCTGAGGTGAACTTTTAAGATTTAGAAAGAATTTTTAGAAACTAATTTTTGATGTAAAGACATCACTGTCAGATTAACTGCTACCTATAGAGTATTTCTGCATATTTATCTCAAGGTGGAGATTAAAAATTGGAATAGGAGGACATTTTGTAGTTCAGCTCTGAGAAAGTCTGATTGAACTGGGATTTTCTGATTAGGTTGGTAACATAAAAATGTTATTTAGTAGAATATAAAATCACTGGTAGTAATTCTACATCGAGCTGAATTTAAAAGGCAAATAATAGTGTATATTAACTGACTCAGCTGGGGCGGAGGTTTGAAAAATGTGGCTTGCAGATCTTCTGGGTCAGATGGTCAGAGAGGAGAAGGAAGGCAGAGCTGCTATCCCTAGAAAAGCAGCATTGCCTCAGGATACATCGCAGTGTTGGCCAGCAAGACCACTGGGAACTTCCAGGATACACCTTGCTGTCTTAAAGGTTACTGTACAAATGCAGGAACATCAGCAAAGAACACAAAATAATGCAAAATCACGAAATCCTTCATCTCTTGAAAGGAAAAGGAATGAAAATATATAATTTTGAGACCTTTGAATCCCACAAGCATGCAATCCCTAGTGCAGCATGGCCTGTGCTAAATAACAATCTCATCAGGATGCCTTGAGGAACATGATTGCTGTTTTCACTGCTGCTCCCATCTCAACCCGTTTTGTCCTTGGCATCTGTACTTGCACAGTCAAATACTGTAGTGCAGTGGGGATCCCTGGGTGGCTCCGTGGTTTAGCACTGCCTTCGGCCCAGAGCATGATCCTGGAGTCCCGGACTCGAGTACCACATTGGGCTCCCTGCATGGAGCCTGCTTCTCCCTCTGCCTGTGTCTCTGCCTCTCTCTCTCTCTCTCTCTCATCTCTCATGAATAAACAAATAAAATATTTTAAAAATGTTGTAGTGCATTTTGAATAACTGAGTATATTTTCTGGAAAGTTAATAGGATTTTTAATCCTTTAGAAAATGGATAACTTCTTGAAAAAATTATTTCCATCCATGGAAAAATAACACAGAGGTGTCATTTCAAGGGTTTCCTATGCATAAATATAAAGTTTGGTAAAGTTCCTTTAAATCTCTACAATCCACTAAGTTCTAGATGTACAACTTATGAAGAGCTGCAATAAAAAATGGCAGAGAACCAACAAAGAGGAGTAGCGCTTATATCGTTGCCACTTGCTTTCTAACCCTTCATCTGATGGAAGATATTATCCTGGTACCATTATATTTCCTTCAAACTCCTACAAGAAGAACTATGTTACTGGAGGGGAGAAATGTTCTGGACTATGAGACAGGTATACAGCATAAAGCGTGCAAAATATCTTTCCCTAAGTCACTGTGATTCTCTCACCTTGGGGCATCAACTATATAACCTACATTAAGGCCAGCTGCTAACATCAAATCCAATCCCACAGAGGTCTGCATCCAAAAGAACAATAGTATATTATAGTGTGAGATTATAGGAAATTTATTCTTTATCTCAAAATCATTTATTGATCATCAGCTATATGCTACTCGTTATGCTAGGACATGCTGATACAACGTTGAACAAAAACAGACACATTTCTTATGGACCTTATCTTCTGATTGGCAAAATATATATTAATTATATATTGTATTAATCAGATATGTGTATATTAATATATTAATCACATATGTACACATACATTGCCTCTTGTACATGATAAAATATTATTCAGTCACAAAAAGAAGGAAATCTTGCCATTGGTAATAAACATGGATGGACATGGAGGATATTAAGCTACATGAAATAAGCCAGATTGAGAAAGATTAACACTATATGATCTCACTTACATGTGGAATAAAAAAATGCAAAGTCAAGTCAGAAGCAGAGAGTAGAACAGTGGTTACCAGGGGCTGGTGAGGTGGGGGAAATGAGGAGATGTTGGTCAAAGGGTATAAAGTTACTGTTATGTAGGATGAATAGATATAGAGAGCTAGTGTACAGGCATGCTAACTATAATTAACAATACTGTATTGAACTCAAAATATGCTGAGAGTAGATCTCAGATGCTCTCATCACAGAAAAGAATGGCAACGATGTGAGAAAATGATACGTTATCTGACTGTAGTAATCATTTCACTATGTATATCAAATCATTATGTTTTAAACTTTATGTATAAATTTTATTAATTAATATATAAATAAATGAAGAATAAAAATATAAAGGGTCAAAAAATAATTTTTTCATGTCTATTTTTTCAGGTCTATTGTACAGATGATGGTTCATTTTGTTCTGTCTTTAGGAAACATAGCTCAAAAGGCGATGGGTTATTTCACCACATAGGTAACTATCTCCTCCGTGTACCCATGGGACCAAATGTGCTGATCATCATTCTCATAGCATCCTATACATTTTCCTTATGCTACTTTTCACAGATATAATCGAATATTTCTTTCTCTCTTAGTGTTGGCTTTAAAGTATCTAGCCTGATAGATTTTAAACTCCATAAAGTTAGCAAATGTGCTTCATTTACCATTGTATGCCTAGTGCCTAGCATAATGCTTGAGTCTTAATAAATGATCCATAACTCTGTGTGAAGCGAAAGACTAGAGGGAAGGAAGAAAAGAACCTAAGAAGGAAGGGAAGAAAGAAGCAAGAAAGAAAGATGAAGGAAATGAGGTGGATATGAAAGTTATTTAGTGCAATCAATGTGACTTATGGATGAATAGGTTGTTAATAATCAACCATTTTAAAATCTAAAAAAGCAGCTTACATGGCAATGCATGGCATCTACTAGACAGTCACGTTCAGTTCTAACGTGCAGAGTGGATGTATGGACTATAACTTGTTTGTAGACGTTTGAAACCACTTTGGTTTTCTCATACTTTATCCTCTGTTTTCAAATGAATTCTGGTCTTTTTTTAAATGCAAGTATCCTGTCCAGAAGTCTTTGAAGTATGCGTATCACATGCACTCAGTAGTGCTACTCAAAAACCTCAGTTATTCTTGACACTTTTTTCTCCCTTATCATACATGTCCAATTCATTGCCAATTTGTCAATGTTGCTTCCTTGATACTTTTTTGAATCTGTCTTTCTCTTAGTCTCAGTCATCACTGTTGCAAGTCTATCCTAAACTATATTTCCTTTGGTAAATGGAAATAACCTCCCAACTGATCTCCCTGATTCCACTCCAGATCCTTCAATTCACCTTCTCTTCTGCAACTAGATGGTTTCAGAACACCAACATGGACACAACTGCATGCTCAAAAGTCATTAGTGACTCACCACTCTTAAAAACCAAACTTCTCAGTGACTTCTTAGTGACTTACATGGTGCTGCTCCCTTCCCATTCCCGCCTCCTGTTGCAGCACTCTCAGCTTCACCTCTACACTTAGTCACTCTGGTCTCATTTGAGTTCATTTCACGTATCATTCTACCCTGCCATTAGGTTATTATTCTACTGTTTCTTTCACCTAAAATGTTCCCACATACCTAGGCCTTTACCTAATCAAGGCCTATTCATGTTTTGAGTCTCAGCTAAAGTAAGATTTCTTCAGGGAAGCTTTCCCTAGTCAGCCTTGCCCCCTTAATCTAGGTCAGGTTCCTTTGTAATATACTCCATTAGCCATGTTCTTGACATTAATAACATTGTTCTCAGATTGGAACGATACACTTACTTATGTGATTATTTTGATTAATACATATTTTGCCAATTAGAAGATGAAGTCCATGAGACCCATGTCGTTTTTTGTTCAACATTTTATCAACATCTCCTGGAGAAATGAGTAGCACATAACTGATGATCAATAAATATTTTTGAAAGAGGTAAACAATAAGTGTACTCAAGGAGGTGTGATTTTTAAAATATTCTCATAAACATAAGGCGATTTTCTTAATCTATTTTTTTCTTAATCTATTTTTAACCTAAAGATGAAGACTCAGATTTAATGTTTAATTAACATCTCCTACGATTATAAACAAAATAGTAACATCACTATTGTCCTTGGTGACAGTTTTTTTATGAAAAATATTAAAACATTAGAGTTGTATTATAACTTTGTGATAAACCAAATTTATATGCTCTATATATCTTGATCTCATCATCAAATCACCTTTAATTTGAATAATGAAATGTCTCCATGAAGCCAAGGTTTTTTTTCTTTTTTTTTTAAAGATTTTATTTATTTACTCATGAGAGACACACACACACACAGAGGCAGAGACATAGGAAGAGAGAGAAGCAGGCTCTACTCAGGGAGCTCAATGTGGGACTCGATCCCGGGATTCCAGCATCATGCCCTGGGCTGAAGGCAGACACTTAACTGCTGAGCCACTCAGGCATCCCATCAAGGTTTTTTTTTCTGTGTTCACATGCCTGCTGATGGGAGAATGCTGCAAGTATATATTCAAATGATATCAAAGAGTTAGGTGAGATTATGGACTATGTCAAGAAATTGATTCACTGATCCATTTTGATAGAAAATGTCCTCAGAGACTGTTTTTACACTTAAAAGCATTGGGTCAGCCTTAGCAGCAACAAAGCACCTTAAGTTCTGTTATTTAAAAATTGTGATCTCTCTCAGGCCCCTCTTGGCTAAAACAACAAGGAAAATGGCTTTCTGTATCTCATGACACATACTGTATCTTGTTCTTACCCTTTTTCTTCCCCCGTTCTTATTCTTAAATGATAGGAAACATGAAGGTTCATTCATGATGCTAGCAAAAAGGTGTGGACACTACTAGTACTGAATGATTATAGCCTGGGGCTTAGCCAAGAAAGAGCCAAAGCAAATGAAACTACAATGTAGGACAAAAATTCATTCAGGACACAGTATTCACAAGAAAAAAGTAAAATTATTTATGGGAAAAGTAAAATTATTTATGGGAATACTTCAGGCTCTTAAAATTAAAACAAAAGTGTCAAAAATAAGCAAAATAAGAAATAAGAATTTCTCTAGCGTTTTTCTAATGAACGCAGGTTCTACTATCTTTACAGTTCTTATCTGGGGACAGAAGACTTCAAACTTGCATTCACTTGATTTTTGAAATGATTTTTGCTTAAATCTTGAACAACCTTATTTTAAAACTGTGCAAGTTACTTACAGCCACCTCCTTCATCTCTTTCCATATCTGTCCCTTGGCCTATCCCTCAAAAAAGACTATTCATGATCCTTTTCTATTCAAAACCTTTCAAGGACTTCCCATACTTTCCAGATGGATTCAAAAACTTTTAGGAGGACATCCAAGTTTCTTTAGCATAGTTTTCAAAGCATTCAAGGACCTGGCCCCAGCTCAACCCTTGCCACCTTGACATGCAGATCCATACAAAAAGTGAACCCTTTTCAGTTTCCAAATCCATCCTTTTTTTCTCTTATTTCTCTCTGTCTCTGTGTATATGCTGGGAATATCTTTTCTCCTGAAGTTAATTCCTCTTAGTCCTAAAAGGACCAGTTTAAGCAATAATCTTTTACTATCTCTGAAAAAGCCTTCTCTGGTATTCTCATTTTGGGTGAGGTATCAACCGTGTGCTCCCAGGTCAAGAATGAGAATAAATAAGCTCTATACCATTAAGTACAAGGAAAAATTATTGCCACTAAGGATAAGAAAACCCCTCTAACTGTATATATAACTAAGTAATATGACTTCATAGTGGAGCTGAAAAGGCCATACGTGTCCTCTACCCAGCAAAGTTTTACCACAGAAAAGTGACTCCCACAATGTAAGATGGCCACCTTGGCACGGTTGGTATGTTTTAGAAGTCCACTCCACTGAGTAATTTATAGTTCATCTCTGCAGGGATTGGGTAACTTCCTCCACAATACAGCAGGAACTGGTTACTCAGTTATCACAGATAGACATAGTGATGATGGTGAGGGTTTCTGCTGTAATCATCATCGTATATGTCTGTTTGATACACTGATGTTTTGGAATTAACTGATAGTCAAACTCTACTCTCCTTTCTCCAAATACCTGGTACCTGAATTGGAATGTTTACCCCAGCTGCAATCTCACTATCACTTGGGGACAGAAATGACATGTAAATCAAACTACAGTTATGACACCATTTTCTATCAAGAAAAGGGATCACTAACATTTCTAGACAATTTTTCCCAAATCCCATGTGACCCACAAAATGTAAAAATAAACTCAACACCAAAGAAACAAACAATCCAATCATGAAATGGGCAAAAGACATGAACAGAAATCTCACAGAGGAAGACATAGACATGGCCAACATGCATATGAGAAAATGCTCTGCATCACTTGCCATCAGGGAAATACAAATCAAAACCACAAGGAGATACCACCTCACACCAGTGAGAATGGGGAAAATTAACAAGGCAGGAAACAACAAATGTTGGAGAGGATGTGGAGAAAGGGGAACTCCCTCTTGCATTGTTGGTGGGAAAGTGAACTGGAGCAGCCACTCTGGAAAACTGTGTGGAGGTTCCTCAAAGAGTTAAAAATAGATCTGCCCTACGACCCAGCAATTGCACTGCTGGGGATTTACCCCAAAGATGCAGATGCAATGACACCGGGACACCTGCACCCCGATGTTTATAGCAGCAATGTCCACAATAGCCAAACTGTGGAAGGAGCCTCAGTGTCCATCGAAAGATGAATGGATAAAGAAGATGTGGTTTATGTATACAATGGAATATTCCTCAGCCATTAGAAATGACAAATATCCACCATTTGTTTCAACGTGGATGGAACTGGAGGGTATTATGCTGAGTGAAGTAAGTCCATCGGAGAAGGACAAACAGTGTATGTTCTCATTCATTTGGGGAATATAAATAATAGTGAAAGGGAATAGAAGGGAAGGGAGAAGAAATGGGTAGGAAATATCAGAAAGGGAGACAGAACATAAAGACTCCTAACTCTGGGAAACGAACTAGGAGTGGTGGAAGGGGAGGAGGGCGGGGAGTGGGGGTGAATGGGTGACAGGCACTGAGGGGGGCACTTGACGGGATGAGCACTGGGTGCTATTCTGTATGTTGGCAAATTGAACACCAAAAAAAAATAAATTTATTATTAAAAAAATAAATGATTAACTCATGAAATTAGGTTGAAATCTCTGCTCCATGCACATTAGTGATATTGATAGAGATAGTTACTATTCTAGAATTTTTATACTATTGTAGTTCGGCATCAGTAGTTGGTTGAGGGAAGTGAAAAGAAAGGCTGGAGAACTTGTCCTGGCTACAACTTGTTCCCTGTTACAAGAGTCCAAAAGCATGATCACCTCCAAAATCTACAAATAGAAGCTGTCTTAAGCTGAACTCAGCATTATTGTACCATGGGTTTTAGGGGCCAGCCTGCATGGTATATATTTCAGTCAATAGCCAGGCATTTGTATACCCTGGCTCTCAAGTGGAATAGTGGCCTTGATCAGTGATTCTCGATTTCTATTGCCCATGAGAAAAAATGATGTTTTCATATGCAATATACAATGCAAGGACCTTTCTGCAGAATAGAGAAGATAGAATTCAAGGTATGCTTCTTTCTCAGAACCTCAGTTATAACTATCCGTTCCTCTTACACTCAAAAAAGCATACTAGAATGCAAGTGAGTTTGTGAGAAAATGACATTTTTATTGGTATAGTTGGTATATGAATATATCTGTCCAAACAGCTGAGCAAGAAATACAATGCTGTTTTTCTATAATTGGGCTTAATTTGCATGTGACAAACTTAATTCAGGATCTCTGTCATATCCCCTAGGGTTGTATCCATCTGACATCTCCTGAGATGTGCATCATCCATCTGGACCTTTGTGGTTGATTCATACAAAACACTTCTTTGTCATCCCTCGATCCCAACCACAGAGACTTTTCTAATTCCAACTCTCTTTAAGAGACTTCCTGGTCACACTTAGGGGCATGGGAAACATTTAACTGTTTCCTTCCACTATTCTGATTCTTCAAGAAACAAGGTAGGGCCTTTAGAGGACATTTATTGCCTGAGTGCTACTCTCAGGTAGCACTCTTACTTCTGATACACTGTGCACAGAAACACAGTGCATGGTAACCATGGAAGGCAGTCTTAGGCCCATCTTTCCAGGTAGAGCACTTGGACATTTCTTTCAATGTCCCACTACTCTGGCCTAGAGGCAATTTTGTCTCTTTTATCCTCTCAAGAATATGTATATGCTCTCATCTCTGGTTCCTAAACCTATTATTGGTTTCTTACATTTAATTATCCTCCACCCACTCAGGAGCTGTAGGAGCATGGGTTGGGAAAGTTCAGCGTACAGTACTCCATCTCATGCATCAACAATATCTATTTACTAACTGTAGATTATGGTTACACATCTCTTCATTCCACACTTCAAGGATGGATCTTCACATGGTCGAAGAAATTACGACTATCCACTAAGATATACTAGTATTTGCTGGAGAAACAGACAAATCCAAACTCTTAGTGGCTTAATATAACAAAGATTTAATTTACACTCATGCTAAATAGCAAGGGTGAGCTATAAAGTCCTATCCACAGGACACTGACTATCTGGATTACATACCAGCAAGTGTGTCAGAAGGAAAACAGAGTCATGGAGCATTTCATATCAGCAATTAAGTATTCTGGCCCAGAAATGATGTTTGCCATTTCTGCTACAGTTCATTGATCTGAATAAGTCATGCCTCTCATTGTCCTTCCCCACCCTAACTGTCAGGATTGGACATATAATTGCTCGTACCAATAAAAAGGAAGTGGAAAAAAACTAGCAGAAGTTGTAAAACCCACAGCATAATTCTTCATGTTCTATGTTTCTTCCACTACAAACTGGCAATGCCTTGCTTCCTCATTCAGCCTGCATCCTAGAATGAAGATGTCATTAAATAGAGCCATAGCTAACATGCAGTCAACAAGCAGCATGAGCAAGAAATTAAGTTTTATTAGTGTAATCCATGGAAGTTTAGGGTTGTTCGTTACTGCAATGTAACTGTTCCTAAACTAATTTATATAGTCTAGAAGGGAGGGGAACTGAAATATTTGATGAACAGCACTAATGACATATCATAAACTTTCTATGTTCTGAACACCTGGGTAAAATAATTATAGACTTGGAAAAACTTGAATTTATGGTAAAAGTAATTGGGGAAGTAAGAAAAAGTGAATCTATTTGAACCTATTGCTTGAAATATGCTCCTTAGAATGGCACTGATGTTCTGACATTATGCCCATAGAGAAAGAAATTTAATCAATCATACTATTGTTTCACAGTATGTGATATTTATATAATCAAGATAATATCAATATTTATGGTTGTCTACCTATATAATTAACTAGATGTAAATCAAATAATATTTAAGATAATCAGTTTTGTAATGATAGTGATCAGCCTTGGCAATATAAAATAAATGTAATGCTTAAAAAGCCTGGGTGCTAGAAAGAGGTAAGAATGGGTGCAGGGGGTATACAAGGAAAGAAGAAAGAGAGAACTACCAATATTTCATTCTACAAAATAGGGAGTTAGGAGAAACTGTTTCTGGTTGGTAAAACAAGAAATGGAGATTCAAATACTCGGTTTGAAGTAAAAGAGGTGCCCAGTGGAGAAACTGGAATAGTAACGTATTGTTGGTCAGAATAGGCTAAATCAGAATCAGCATCTGACATGCTTCTTATTTTTGTAAATAAAGTTTTATTGGAACATAGGCACCCCCATTTTTTTATGTCTTGTCTGCGGTGCCTTTCACACTGCAACAGCAGAACGGAGTAGTTGCAAGAGTCCTAAAACAGAGTCCTGGCTTAAAATATTTACTATCTGATTAATTAAGTAAAAAAAGTTGTGATAACTCTTGCACTAGATTATGGTGTAGTAAAAATTTAGTCTCAGAAACAAAGTGACCTATCATTAACAAGAGTTTTTTTTTTTTTTTTTTTTTTTTTGCTCACAACATGTCCAGCATAGGTCAGTAGAAACCCTGCTCTCCATGTAGTCACTCAGAACTAAGCTGCCTGAGCATCCGTCATTTTACGAGCCTCCATATCAACACAAGGTTTCAGAGTTTGCCACAGTATAAGAGAAGTTCACATGAAAATTCCAGGGTGCCTTTTGAGTGCTTTGGGCTAGAAGCAAAATATTAGTTCTCTTCATACCCCATTAGCCAGCACTAGTCACATGGCCCTAAAACTGCAAGGTAGCTTGAAAGCATAATTTTCCAGGGAGTGTTCTGTGTGCCTGAAAGGAGAGGAAACACAGATAGTGGTGAGCACTAGAAACATCTAGCACAAATGACATAACACTACTGAAAGGAAGATGGAGACATAGAAGTGGAAGGTTGCAAAGAATCTAAATACATATCTCTCATTGCAGGGAATCAACAGATAAGTTGCTAAAGAATGGCACAACTACATGACTTTGAGAGAAGGAATTAACAACCAGAAGAAACTAAAACTAGAAAGTCAACAATGTGGTTTCTTCTGGGGCCCAGAACTGGGAGACGAATAGTGTGGACATAGAACTATTATGTTTCCTTACAAACTCTTCTATAGTCTTGCTCGTTTCTTAACTTAATGCATATATTACTTGGATGCTTTATTTAAACTGGATCATTCAAAAAAAAAATAAATAAACTGGATCATTCTGGGCATGAATACATAACCTCTCTATACCAGCTTATCACACAGTTAATATCTGTCTGTTAAGATCTAGTTCACTGACAAACTAACAGATTTCCCTTTTTTCCCATCCAGTCTTCCCAATGAATTATCCACACTTTGCTAGAATGATCTTTCCAAAGTGCAATTAAATTATTTTACTTATTCTCTCTAATTTTTTTCCAATGTTTAGAGGTTCTGAAATAATAGGATATAAACTCAGTAATATGCTGACAAATGTTTATCAACTGGCTCTCAAAAAAAGCGCTGATTTGTAGCATTTGTAAATATGTGTAAATATTACCATCATGACTGCTTTCAAGCTGCCAACATGACTTCACCAAACCCAGAGTTGGGAAGAAATGCACAGTACCACATCATGATATATATAATATGCCCACCATGCAGATATAATAGAAGTAAATATCCTCAATAGCATAGATAATAGTTAAATGGGGTAAAATAATTAGGAAATGATTAGTTTTGAGTAGATACTACCTTGGTTTTTAATATATTCTGTTTAATTGCATATCTCACATAATTTAATTTTGGTTATTATATTATCTAAAATTAATACTTTTTAATAATCAACTAGGTCAGGAATTCTAGCACACTACTATAAATCTTCTTAGCAAGGCTTACAAAGCCCTTCATAATCACATCCTAAGCTTAGCTTTCCAGCCAATTCCATTCAGCATTCAGATCATAAAGAATGATTAATGGTTCCCTAAGGATGCTGTTCTATGTCCCTTTTCTGTGCATTTATTCTAAATTTCCTCTGCCTGGAGGGCCACCCTTTTCATTATGATAATGGAAAACTCCTAGTAGTCCCACAAGATCCAGATAAGGAGTGATGACAGTGAAAATAGTGGAATAAGTATCTCTACAAATTTTCTCTTTAATAAAAGCAAAGAGAAAACTAACAAAATTTATAAGAATCATCTCTTTCAAAACTGTGGACATTAACAAAAGACTAGTAACAATATGAGAATTATTTAATCAAGAAAAATGGTTGAATGCAGGTAAGAATAGTGAGCTTTATAGCATTTTAACTTGCCCTAGTCTAATACCCAGTTCTCTAGCTCCACAGGAGCCTTGAAAACTAACAGCCTGCATTCACAGTGAAACCAGTAGTCTGGCAGCCACTGGAGGGACAGAACAGTGTGAGAGCTTTTGCAAAGCTACATTCCCAGATGAATGTCATCATTTGATGTGTCTGATGTCTCCTTGGAAGATCCCACTTGCAAGGATGTCTGTATTTGACCTCATTCAGAGATCATCTACTAAGAGAAGCCCTTTCCCTGGAGTTTGAAGAAAACCATTAAAGGCAATTGTTTCAATTCGAGAGCTTCTGAGGAGGTGGATAACTGTTAAAGTGAACAACAGACTAGCCAAGAAAGCTTAAAAGGAAAAGCTAAAGAATGATATGGCTATAAAGACTTCAAATCCAGAAGGCCAAGTACATACAAGTGGCTAAGCATATGGCCAGGGCTGTGTGCATGTTCTGGAAAGACCTAAGAAGGCTCTATGCTCTCGCTTTTGCCTGCCCCCAAGGCTTGTAAAGAAGAAGTGAAAGATAAGCCAGAATGGTCAACTGCCACCCCCAATACACACACAGAGTCCCTTGGCAAAGACTGGAAGGTTTATTGGTTCCAATTTTTTAAGAAAACTTCTGTCCAATCATTAGTTTAGAAAACTTCTGTCCAATCATAGTTGTCATTAGTTGACAACTAATCTGAGTAGAAACTTTAATGGCCACACATGACTAAGAATAGAGACTTTACATGATTAGTTGAGAAAAGTCACTAAATAAATGAACAAGAACAACAATAAACAGCAACAACAACAAACCTTGAGGTACAGAATTTCATTTCGAAAGTTGCTACATTATATTATTTTAAATATCTAGTTTTTGACAAACAATTATGAGACAGGCAAAGAAACAAGAAAGAATGGCTCATACAAAAATTAAAAACCAATCAAGAAAAACTATCCCTGAGGAGCAGACATTGGACTTATTAGAAAAGAATTTTAATAAGCTATTCAAAATATGTTCAAAGGACAAAAGGAAATAATTTATAAAGACATAAAGGAAAATATGAAAATCATGTCTCATAAAAGAGAGTATATCAAAAAGAAGATAGAAACTATAAAAAGGAACCAAATAGTAATTCTATAATTGACAAGTAAAATAACTAAAATGAAAAATTCACTAGAAGTCTCACCAGCAGATTTGAGACGACAAAACAAAGAACCAGTCAATGTGAGATTATCTAATCTGGAAAAATAGAAAGAAAGAAGAAAAATGAACAATACACAGAGACTAACATCAGTCATACCAAAATATTCATAAAGAGAGTCCCAGGAGGAGAGAATGAATAATGACTACAAAAGCTTTGAGGAAATAACTGCCAAAGCTTCCCAAGTTTAAGGAAAAACATCAATCTACACATCCAAGGAGCTCAGTGAACTCCAAGTACTATAAACTTAGAGATCTGCACCTAGATACACCATAATCAAATTGACCAAAACAACAACAACAAAAAGAATCATAAAAGCAGTAAGAGAGAAGCAACTCATCTTCCACAAGCAATCCTCAATAAATTAACAGCTGTTTTCTCATCAGAAACCATGGAGATCAGAAGGCAGTAGGATGGCATATATAAAGTGCTAAAAGATAAAAGCAGTGAACCTAAAATTTATATACAACAGAGCCATCCTTCAAAGTGAGGGAGAAATTAAGACACTCTCATATAAACAAAAACTGAGACAAGTCATCAGCAGCAGACATGCCCTACTATAAATTCTAAAGGAAGTTCTTTAGCTTGAAATGAAAGGAGACTAGACAGTAACTCAAAACCACTTGAAGAAATAAAAAGCATCAGTAATGATTACTACAAAGATAAAAATAAAAAACAGCATACATATATTTTCCTTGTAACTCCTTTTATCTTTTCATGATTTAAAAGATAATTGCTTAAAACAATAATTATGAATCCATGCTGAGAGGCATGCTTTGCACAAAGATGTAATTTGTATGACCATGAGAGCACAAAAGAGGAAGGAGAAATCAGAGCTATGTAGAAGCAAAGATTCTGTATACTATTAAAAATAAATTGGTATCAGGAGTACCTGGGTGGCTCAGTTGGTTAAGTGTCTGACTCTTGGATTTGGCTCAGGTCATGATCTCATGGTCAAGATTGAGTCCCCTCTCAGACTCTGTGCTGGGTGTGGAGCCTGCTTATGATTCTCTCTCTCCCCCTCTCCCTCTGTTCCTCCCCACTCCATCCCTGGGGTGCTATCTCTCTAAAATAAATAAATAAATAAATAAATAAATAAATAAATAAATATCAATCCAAAGTAGATTGTCATTAATTAAGATGATGATCACAATTCCCAGGGAACCACTAATTAAATAATTTAAAATATGCATTATGAAGGGGCACCTGGGTGGCTCAGCTATTGAGCATCTATCTTTGGCTCAGGGCGTGATCCTAGGGTCCTGGGATCGAGTCCCCCATCGGGCTCCCCACATGGAGCCTGCTTCTCTCTCTGCCTCTGTCTCTGCCTCTCTCTCTGTGCATTTCTCATGAATACATAAATAAAATATTTAAAATATATATGTATCATAAAATAAATGAAACAAAATGGTACACTACAAAATGTATTTAACACAAAATGAGGCATTAGTGGATTAATAGAAAAAAAAAGTAACATAATATAAATAAAAAAACAAATAGCAAAATGGCAGACACAAATTCTAATTTATCAATAATTACATTAAGTGTAAGTAGATTAAACATTCCCATTAAAAGGAAGATGCTGGCAAAACAGATTAAAAATAATCCAACTCTATGCTATTATTTAATAGATACATTTTAAATGCAAATACACAAATAAATTCAAAGTAAATGGATGAAAAAAGATATTCAATGTAAACATTAACCAAAGAACAATGGAGTAGCTTTCTTTTTTTTAAGATTTCATTTATTTATTCATGAGAGACAGAGAGAGAGAGAGAGAGAGAGAGAGAGGCAGAGACACAGGCAGAGGGAGAAGCAGGGAGCCCTATGTGGGACTCGATTCTGGGACCCCAGGATTATGCCCTGGGCCGAAGGCAGACACTTAACCACTGAGCCACCTGGGGATCCCCTCGACAAAATAGACTTCGGACAAAAATTATTACTAGAGACAAATAGGGCCACTTTTGCGACAGTAAATTTGTTATATCCATCAAGGATATATAAAAATTATTGAACCTAACAAGAGAGCCCCAAAATACATGAAGAAAAACTGGACAGAACTGAAAAAAGACTCAACCATAATCACTGGAGACCTCAATGTCCCACTCTCAGTAATGGAATGAAGAACTAGTCAGAAGACCAACAAAGAAACAGAAGACTTGGATAACACTATAAACCAACAAAACCTGACAGAAGTCTATTGCACACTCTATCCAACAATAATAGGATACATATTTTTCCCAGGTGTACATTGAACATTCTGTGTGGCAAACCATATTTTTAGGGTACAAAGCAAGTCATAATAAATTTACATACAGAGTATGTTCTCTGATCACGAAAGGATGTAATAGAAATCAATAAAAGAACAAAATTTGGGGAATATGTGTAAATTAAATCACAAATCCCCAAGTAACCAATGGGTCAAATAATAAATCATGGGTAATTTTAGGAAACACTTTGAGATGAATGAAAATAAAAATACAACTAACTAAAAGTGATAGGATGCAGCTAAAGCAGTACTTCAGGAGAAATTTATAGTTGCGAATATCTATATTTTTAAAAATTCAAATAGGCAAGAATGTCGAGAAAAAGGAAGCATTGTGCATTGTTGGTAGGGATGTAAATTGGTGCAGCCACTGTGGAAAACAATATGGAAGTTCCTCAAAAAATTAAAAATAGAATTATCGTATGATTCAGCAATTTTGCTTCTGGGTATCTATTTGAGGGAAACACAAATACTAATTCAAAAAGATATCTGCACCCCCATGTTCATTGCAGCATTATTTGCATTAGCCAAGACATGGAAACAATGTAAGTGTCTATAATTGGATGAATGGATAAAGAAAATATGTATATATATACAATGGGAATATTATTCAGCCATAAAATGAAGGAAATCCTGCCATTTGTGACAAGATGAATGGACCTTGAGGATATGCTAAGTGAAATAAGTCAGAGAATGACAAATACCATATGATTTCACTTATATGTGGAATCTAAAAACAAAACAAAATAAAACAAGCAGAAAAAATAATTAATTGATACAGAGAACAGACTGGCAGTTGCCAAGGAAGAAGGTTAGGTGGGTGAATGAAATGAGTGAAGGTGGTGAATAGGTACAAACTCCCAGTTATAAGATAAATAAGAAAAAACCCAAAACCTCAAGTCAATAACCTAGCTTACCACATTAAGAACCTATAAGAGCAAAGTAAAGTCAAATCAAGTAGAATAAAGAAAATGATAAAGATTAGAATAAAAATAAATGAAATACAGGTTAGAAAAACAACAGAGAAAATCAACAAAATCAAAATTTGGTTCTCCAAAAATCGACAAAATCAACAAACCTTTAGCTAGACTTGACCTAAAAAAGAGAAGATTCAAACCACTAAAATTGGGAATGAAAGACGGTGATTGAAAACATTTCATTCACACAAAAACTTATACACAAGTGTTCACTGCAGCATTATTCATAATAATCCAAAGGTGGAAACAACCCAATTTCCATCAACAGTGGAATGGATAAATAAAATGTGGTGTGTCCATACAATGGAATATTTTTCAGTTGTAAAAAGGAAAGAAGTTCTGATACATGCTACAACATGGATAAACTTTGAAAAGCTTGTGCTAAGCCAAAGCTAGACACAAAAAGTCACATACTGTATGATCATATTTATATGAAGTGTCAGCCAAAATATCACCATATATGAGTCAATGTAAACTATCTCCACTATTAGCTACAAAATGTTTCCATGACACTTACTATTCTATTTCTCCATCGTGGTATATACCACCCATATTGCAATTGCCTGCTTTCTTGTCTTCCTCCCCCACTATATCTACCAAACCATATTTCTTCAACGGTAGGGGACTGAGATTTACTCATCTTTGTATCCAGAGAACCTGCACGGTGTCTGACACGTCGCAGTTCCTCAAAAAATGTTTGTGTGATGGATGGGTAACTTTTATGACACAAATTTATTAGTGTTACCATTCTGTGTAAATCATTAAAGACTAGCCATTTAAGTCTCACTTTATACTGCCAAAAGAATGCTAGGTGAAAATCATGGGAAGCGAACAATATCTATATCAAATTTGCAGAATAGTAACAATCCTCACCTAGGATTGAGTACTATTTTTATTATTATTAATATCAACATGATTGTTTTACATTGTTAAGCACACATTTTGCCTTGAGACTTCTCCAGGTATCTTTTCACATTTTTTTCAGTTAATACTTTCTCATATTAGGCTTTGTCATGATTTAAAAGAGTAATTGGAAGAACTTACCCCTTTTTTCTACAGGAGACAGTAATACATACAGAAGCAGAACATTTAGTAGAACATCTTGGATCTTCTGTAGAAGTAACTGAAGCAGTCAAGGGCATAAACTTCCACAGGCCTCCATCACATCTATCCACCCATCTGCATCTGTACCATATACCACTCCCCCTTCATCCTGGTCACTCTGGATGAAGCATTCTTACTCCTAGTTAAAAGTAATTTCTCCACAGAGGCATTAGGTCCCATCTTCTCTTGCCAATTGAAGTACACAATTGAAGCAATTATCCCTTTTATTTACAGTATCATCAGGTTTTCCTTTTCCATCGCATATTTACATCCATATACAAGCACACTCTTTCCTCCCATATTGACAATCAACAAAACCCAAACCTTTCTCGATTCTACTTCATTTTGCCCTCTACTCACTCTCCAATAAACTCACTCCAATAAGAATTTCACCCTTACTGGTCCATCTAAACTTTTTTTTAAATCAATATCACTAATGATATCCACATTATTACATCCAATTTCAACTCTCAATCCTCATATTATTCAACCTCTGTACAGCATTTGACACAATTGCTTATTTTATCTTCCTCAGAAAACTTTTTTCACTGGGGTTCCAGGATGCTGTACTCTTCTTGTTTTTCTTAAATTTCCTGGTCTCTATTAGTCCTTGCCAATCTTTTCTCTTACTTGTAAATGATAAAGATGGATCAAAACTGAATCTTCTTATCAATACATCTCTTTAGGTGATTGCATTCATTCACATGGCTTTAGGTACCATCTTCATGTCAAAAACTCCCATGTTTGTTTCTCCAGCACAGACTTTTCCCCTGAAGTCAACACTCAAATGCCTAATACAATTTTACACGAATGGCCCAACTAAGATTGTGATTCCCCCTTCTCCACTCGGTCTTTTCCATAGCAGTATATGGCAACAGCCTTCCAAGTTGCTCAGGCTACAAACCTTGGAGTTATCTTTGAGTTCCTCTCACTCCTCACATCTAATCAGACAGAAATTCCCACTTGGCTCTACTTTCAAAGTAGATCTACAATTCATCCACTTACCACTATTCCCTTGGATATCCAAGCCACCATCATTTCTTGTCTAGAATATCACAAGAGCCTCCTATCTGGACTCCTGGTTCCAGCCATTTCCCTCCTTTAGTCTATATTCTCAACACAAGGATCCTGATAAATCTCAAGTCAGATCACATCATTCTTTTTCTCAAAACACTCATCTTCAGAGTTAAAGCCAGAGCCCAAAGGCTTTTTATAATCTGCCCACCAGGAACCCTCCTTCCTTACCTCCAGTTACCTCCAGTTACCTCTGTGAGCTCATCTCCTACTACTCTGCTCATTCACTTTACTCCTTCACTGACCACCTGAATTTCTTCGAATATTCTAGGCACATTCTCACTTCAGTCTTTAAAGTTCTTTTTCCCTTTTTCTGAAGTTTTCTGCCTTTAGTTATCTGAATATTTCTCTCCCTCAAGTCTACTTACTCATCTCTTTTCCAGCTCTATACTCTCGGCCCTGATTTATTAATGGAGGTTTTGGAATTATTTTTGAATAACAACATACTTTAAATGAATGCCAGGATTATAAGCAATTAAGCAGTCCTGGAAAATACCAATTATACCAAGCATTTTCCCGGTTGAATCTCCCATTATCCTTAATGGTGCCATTATCTTCTGACTCTGTGCCCCAAATCTGACTGTCTTCTCTGATATCCCCTTGTTTACAGACATATTCTCTCCCCTCTGTTCCATTGTATACCTATCTATTGAAATTATGACTATCCCCCAAGACCTACTTGAAATGTTTCTTCTTCCATGAAGCATGGCCAAGACTTCTGACTAGAGATTGGCTTACTTCCTTTGAATTCTTATATTTCATTGTGACTCTCTTGCAACATTTCACATATGAAATATAGGGAGGATGTTGTGATAAAGTGGAAACAGCATTTGGAATTAGAACATGAAGGCCAGGATTCACATTCCAGCTGTCATTTACTAGATCTGTGATCTTTGGCATCGAAGTTTAGATAGATGATAGATAGATAGATAGATAGATAGATAGATAGATAGATAGATACCTATATCTCTATATATTTATCTTCCACTAACTGGGATTGTCTTAAAGATCCCATTAGCTAATACATGCAGAAGCATGTAACACACAACTTGGAATCTAGCAGATAAATAAATAATTAAAACACAAGGCTCATATCTTTAACTAGACTGAAAATTTATTGGTAACCAAGGTCATGTCCTGTCCAACTCTGTTTTACCCAACCCCACCTCAGATATAGTTAGCATATTGCCTGATTCATGGTACGTAATCAATGTTAAATGAGTTAATATTTAAGAATAAGGGCTTTTAAAAAAACCCTGTTATCCAATACTGAAGACATCTTATTCTGAGGCTTGTTTCCAAATCTTCACTTTGCCACGTTAGAATAAGGTGACTTACCACATATACTCTCTTTGATTTGAGTTGTAAAAGATGTATGTTTCAGGAGTGGATCGTATCGATGTTTCCTTCAAGATCATGGCATGTGATAGTGATATATCTTATGTGTTAAAGGACTCTATGCAGGACCCCACACCCTTTGATCACACACTGTTTATTTTCCATTTACACCATTACTCTCCGGGCTACAGCAAAGGAGCAGTAAGATAGTTATATAACAAACTAGAAATAAATAAGTCTTATTTGGAATGTAAGTTGTTTAATTCCTCAATTCAACTTTTTCTTTCTGTGTGATAACTGTATCTTCATTTATAATAAGAAAAACTTATAAATTATACTTTTCTACCTGAAAGAAGATTGAAATGAAGGAGTAATATGAAAGATGTAATTATAATGTGCCAAAATAGGATCATTGCAAGTTGTTCTTTTTAAGAATTTATTTTGGATGACATTTAAATTAAACTGCATTTTAATTCAAATACAAAGAAGGAAACCCACATCACTAACTAACTTTGCCAATCAACCTGTCAATACACTAATTATCAAAAACTTAACAAGACAGAGTTGCCCCCCTTACAATTCTTATACTCTAGCCCCAGACACAAAGGCAATTACTTTGTTCAAGTTGTCAACTTTGTGAGTTAAGTTTAAAAGTGCACTCGCCAACAGTGCTAACAAGTCCTATCCATGAAAAGATTTTGGTAGCTACAGAAATGGCACTCCTTAACTATAGCAGAAACAAATCCACTAAGGGAACAACACTGTTTGCCCCTAAACCAGCCCTGTGCACAATCATAAACAATGAAATAACCATGTCAAACTAATCATAATTGCTGTCATTTACTGGGCATCTATCAATTTTAGATTTTTAAATGATACCTTTGATTTTCAAACTCTGAGAGATAGATATTAGGGCCAATTTAATAAGAAAGTGAGACTCAGCTAAGTCAAGCAACTCAACCAAGGCTGCATACTAGGAACTGCACAGTTTAGCCAGCTTTTATTTATTTTTTTTTAACCTGTGCTCTTGTTTTTTCATCTTATACCAAAACCGGAAGAAAAAAAATGCTATCCTTTAAGCAAGACTCCTGAAATCTGACTGCCCCAAAGTCAAGTGCCTCAAGGGCAAGTTTACATACATAAATTCACTCCAGGAATTAGTTTTCAGCACAAAAATTTGTTTTTAAGGGATTCTGACCAGAACAATTTATTCTCTTTTCATAAACTTGGTGAAGCAGGAAGAGCTGCTAGATGATCTTAGGTCTTTTATGCTAAATATTTTGTATCATGGTTAAAATATCGTAACTTTTTTCTTTCTTTAATAACAAAATTTAATGGGAGATGTATGAAAAATAGAATAGCATTTACAGCATACAAGTGGAAAAACAATAACAGTACTGTTTTTTATTTTAATTCTAGTATAGTTAACTTATAATGCTATATTAGTTTCAGTTGTACAATTTAGTGATTCAGCAATTGTATATATTGCTCAGTGATCATCTTGATAAGTGTACTAATGCCAGTACCATGTTTAAAAAATACATTATTCAGTGTTTTTTTAATATATATGAATTGCAGATTTATATACAATCAATGTAGGCATGCAATGTAGACCTGTTACAATTCTCTATTATATTTATGTATCATGTCGTTTGATAATGGTCCGTCTCATCTAAGTTGCAAATATATGGTTATAAAGTCACTTGACATCTATATTATTTTTTAAATGACTATAGGGCATATAGTGGCATTCTCCCTTTCATTCCTGACATTGATAATTTGTGCCTTCTTTCTCTTAATTAATGAAAAAATCTTCAAAACTTACACACGTAGTCATCATTTTAGGCCCTTTATTTTGTACAGATCCAAATTTCTGTTTTTTCCGTTTAATCTGAAAAAAATTCCTTTAATATTTCTTTTTTTCCTTTAATATTTCTTTTACCTCAGGACTTATAAAAAATTATCTCTGCTTTTATTTTATTGTTTCTGAAAATTTCTGTATTTCTTCATCTCCAAAATATCTTTTCACTTGCTGTAGACATCTAGGTTGGCAGTTTTGCTGGTCTTAGCACATTTAACACTTTTGTCAAAGGGTCTTCTGACTTTCATAATTTCTGATAAGAAGTCTGTAATAGTTCTTTTTATATTCATCTACATGTAATGTGTCTTTATTGGTTTCCTGTTTTTAATTTTATTTCCCGCACTTACTTTCACAATTTGGTTATGATGCTTTGGGCTTGATTTTCTTTGTGTTATCCTTCTGTATTTAATTGAACTCCCTGGTTCCACAAATTCATTGTTTTCAAATCAAATTTATAAAATTGTATCCATTTATCCTCAAATAATTTTCTGCTTCCATCTTTCTTCCTTCTCTTTCTTGGATTTCTAATATACATGTATTGGGTCACATAACATTATTGTCACATCCCTAGTACATCCCCTGAGTACATCCCTAGTGGTCCGTAAATTGTTTAATAAACATTTTTTAAGATGGTTTTAGATTTACTGTAAAGATGTGAAAATAGTAGAGCAAGTTCACCTATAAGAAAACCCCACACTCAATTTTTTCTCTTGTTAATATCTTACACTATTATGGTGTATATATCACAACGAATGAGCCAGTACTGATACATTATTACTGACTAAAGTCAATACTTTATTCAGTATTACTTAGGTTTTACTTGAGGTCCTTTTTCCTGCTCCATGATCCTATGCAGGAAACCATATTACATTTAGTCATTGTGTCTCCTCAGGCTTCTCCTAGCTGTTTCTCAGACTTTCCTAGTTTTTGATGCCCTTGACAGCTGTGATAAGTACTGGTGAGGTATTTAGCAGAATGTCCCCTCAATTGGGATTTTTTTCTGATGATTTTTTATTATTAGACTGAGGCTATAAGTTTTAGGGAAGAATATCACAAAGATGAACTGTTTTTCTCATCACATCATATCAGGGCTACATGATAGCACATGACACATCACTAATGACATTAGCATTAATCACCTAGCCACAGTAGTGTAGGCCTGATTTCTCCACAGTAAGGCTTCAAAGCAAATGATTTAGTGAGCCAATACTCAAAGGAGAAGGGAATTAAGTTTCACCTTTGGAGTAGGGAGTATCAACATGAATTATCTGGAATTCTTCTGTATAGGAGACTTGTCTCCTTTCTTCCACTTATGTATTTATCCAATAATTTATATTGCTATGGACTCCCAGACATTTATTTTATAGTTTGCATTATAAGTCAATACTATTTATTAATTTTATTTTTCATATTGTTCCAGCTTTGGTCATTAGGGGCTCTTTCTGTTGGTTTCTGTGTCCTTTTTACATGCCCCTATCCTTTTGCTTTTGAGATTTATTTTTTCTGCCAATACAAGATGCTCTAGGCTCATGTTGTTTATTTCCTACCTTAGCCCTTGAATCAGTCATTTCTTCAAGGAGCCCTGGTTTCTTTGATTGGAGAATGATATTAGAAGGCAAGATCTGAGTCCTAGGTGTGTTGGTTGCTGCTTGGTTGTCATCAAGTCTAGGCCCTCTCAGCTGATACAGTGAGAAAGTATATGATATGCATGTATACTCAATTGTGTATATATCCATATCTACAAATATATATATATATATATATATATATATATATATATATAGTAGAGCAAGTTCACATATAAGAAAATATATATGGATGGATATATATATCCATCAATATCTACCTTAAGCTAACCCTGCATTTATACTGTCTTCCACTCTAATCCAGTACCATATGTATCATTCTAGCCTTTTGCCTTGCTTGTGTACAAGCTCCCATTCCAATAGTGAGAAACTGATTTCCCCCAATTCATCATCTATTTGCTTAGTTGTTCCATTCAAGTATAGATGTCAAGGGGTTTCAGAATTGTTAGTCTGTACCCCAGTGGGTAACAATGTTATCCAACGGAGTGCACTGTTTATATAAAACTCTTTTTGCCTTTAGTCTTATAGACTCCATTCATATCCACCTCTCCCACCACCTTCCTTTTTTTTTTAAAGATTGATTTATTTATTTATTTATGATAGAGAGAGAGAGAGAGAGAGAAAGAGAGAGAGAGGCAGAGAGACACAGGAGGAGGGAGAAGCAGGCTCCATGCTGGGAGCCCGACACGGGACTCGATCCCAGGACTCCAGGATCATGCCCTGGGCCAAAGGCAGGCACTAAACCGCTGAGCCACCCAGGGATCCCCTCCCACCACCTTCCTTAGTGAAGTTATTTAATTTGTTCATAATGCAGTGAAATTCTGTTGTTACAATCTGAATTTTCTATTTTCATGTTGGTTTAGATAGTTTATTTTTTTCTTTTGCAAGTGTCCAATGTTCTGGAAATTTCATTCACTCAGTTTCTAATTTCAGATAGTATATGTTTTAGCTCAAAACTCTTATGTTCTGTTTTCTATTTATCTTCTCGTTATGTTCTGTTTTTTCTTTAAAATGTAAAACATAGTTACATTATTTTAAACAACTGTTTTAAAGCCCTTGTCAACTAATTCCATTATATCTGGTTTTCTTCCTGTTATAGCTCACAATTTACTGTTCAGGTTGTTTCGCTAGGCAGTTAAATAAAGATTTTTGGATTTTGATTTAAAATGACTTTTAATTAGATTTTTTAAATCTTGATTTTAAGGTTTGATGTTAAGCTTGCTAGACTTTACTCTTGGACAAATTTAGCTTTCTGGTGTCTACTTGTTTCTTGAAGTGTTAAGTGAGGTCTTTCTACTTTCACTAACAGGATTTCGAAGATTTCTTCAATCCTATGTGTAAAAAATCAAAAAGAAAGAAGAAAGAAAGAAAGAAAGAAAGAAAGAAAGAAAGAAAGAAAGAAGAAAGAAAGAAAGAGAAAGAAAGAAAGAAAGAAAGAAAGAAAGAAAGAAAGAAAGAAAGAAAGAAAGAAAGAAAGAAAGAAGAAGAAAGAAAAGAACCCAATCTTTAACATCTGGGAATTGGCCTGACACAGCTAGGCCTCAGAGGTATTAGAAGCTAGCCTGGCACTCACAATTAAGCCATATTATTCTCTTATGGGACATAAATGATTTCATATAACACCAATTTCAGATAATGATTGAGAGAAATAAGGCCATTTTATAATATTGTCTAAGCACACACAAAAATAAGATCTCTGTGTAACCCACAAAATACGAATACTCCCCCTCCCTGCTAATATGAGTAACTGCTACTTATTTTTCCAATTACAGTTTTATAATTGTTCTACTCTGCATTCCTTCTACATAAGATTTATTTTGATATCCAATCATAGAATTGTCTCTATCTTCTGGTAGCATTCAATATAGAGCAAACCCCTACTTCCTTAGACCTTCTTCCAAATAACCCAGCCAAAGCCCAAATCCTATAATATGTTCCTTCTAACAGCCTCTTCCTGAGGTGCCCTGGTGCTCACTCCCCCTCACAGCAATGAGTAATAAACCCAACTTCTTCATCTACAAGTATGCTCCTGAAGGGCAGTGACAATGAGTCCTGGGAATTTTCAACTGATAACTCACAAGCAGTCATTCTTTCTCTGGTCTCATGGAACTCATCTTACATGTCTGTTGATTAAGTAGTCAGCCAAAGATTCCAAAGGCCCTCATGAAGATTTCTGGAGCTCCTTTTCTGCATAGCTCCCTCCTCTCTATTATTGTACTATGCAAATTACAATTATTTCAACCTGCCTGAACTCCAGTTTCTACTCTTCAATTTAGTAAAATAACAGTGGTTTACTTGAGTTTCTCTTTCTTGTGCCACAGTTCCAAATATCCCTCCTGGGAGGGAGCTGGAGTGATTGGAGAGCTCACTTCATTTGCTTCCTTCTCTTAGAGATCAGATTACAATGCTACAATGCCCATTGTTCTGATTTCTTTTTTTTTTAATATTTTATTTATTTATTCATGAGAGGCACAGAGAGAGAGAGAGAGAGAGAGAGAGAGAGAGGCAGAGACACAGGCAGAGGGAAAAGCAGGCTCCATGCAGGAAGCCTGACATAGGACTCGATCCTGGGTCTCCAGGATCACGCCTTGGGCTGAAGGCAGCACTAAACCCCTGGGCCACCGGGGCTGCCCCCCTGATTTCTGATACGAGATTGTTTCAAATGTATGTTTTCTAGTTTTCTAGTTGTTTGCATAGATATGGAAAGTTCTGGATTGGTTATTCCTTCATGGGCAGAAGTAGAAGTTCTGTAATCACTTTTTAAAATCAAATTATACCATATATATTTCTCTGCCATTTGCTATCCTTACATCAAACCGTTGAAAATATCTCTAAGTTATATTATAAATAAAACTCTATTTCAATTAATTTTGGTTAATATCTTATAGGATATAGTCAGAATTATGCATATAATCAATGCACTTGTATTTTCTTCCTTTTTAAATTGAACTATAATTAACATGCAACATTATATTAGTTTCAGGTATATGACATAGTGATTCAACAATTCCATACTTTACTCAGTTCAGTGCAGTGAGATGGGTGAAATAGATAAAGGGGATCAAAAGGTACAAACTTCCAATTATAAAATAACTAAGTTATAGAGATTAAAAGTACAGCATGGGGAATAGAGTCAACAATATTTCAATCCACTTTTTAGATTTTTAAAATTTCTTTGAGAGAAAGCGTGCGCACAAGAAGGGAGTGGCACACAGAGGGAGAAGGAGAGAGAGAAGCAGGTTCCCCACTGAGCAGGAAGCCTGGATATGGGGCACAATCCCAAGACCCTGAGATCATGACCTGAGCTGAAGGCAGACACTTAACTGACTGAGCCACCCAGGTGCCCCTTCTATGCACTTTTAATAAACATCTGTTTCTAGTGTGTATGTCTGTGTATATGATACCTTTTTTTGCCTCTACCCATTAAATTGCATTATTTTTATTCTAATATCCATATGCCCAACAAACTTTTATTGAGATGCTACTATGTGCCAGGCTATATGTATTACAATAATCATGGTTCCTACTGCCAAAACAGTGAAAGGAAAAAAAATATCAATGTCATTGTCTACATGATAAATGGCATTTTACTTTTTTCAGAGCTGACTTTCTGTAACGTCTATCAGACATGTAGTTTATGTGTTCTAGTAGACCCACTTTAAATTTCTCCAAAATATCCTTTTTATCTCTCTCATAAATGCATTTTGAAACAGTAAGTTCATGCATAAGTTGTGATTTTTATGAGCCTAATTTCAAATGACCTTTTGGGGACAGTCTGTAATTGGGAGATTAAAATCTAGTTGTTCCTACATTTCATTTTCTTATACCCTATTTAGGGTATTGATGGGAGCAATGGGATGTAGGAAGTTTTGAGAAGCAGGTAGTATGTGCTTAAAAAACAAATGAGGAAAAACAAAAGCAAAAAACCCTGAAACTTTTGACTGAAGAAACATAATCACAGATTTTCACACTAGTCAAAAGCTTTGCACTTTGGGATGAGAATAGCATAAAAGGAACCAGAAATTACAGCTATTTCTCTCCTCTTGGTAATTTCTTCTGTGTGCTACCTAAGTCAGGGAAAGGGCAGGTTTAGAAAAAGGAAAACTAGCACCTTTGATTAGTAGGAAACAGATAGTTCTTTCTCACCAGAAAATGAAGAACAAAGGCAAAGTTGTTTAATGTGAAACTGGCTTTAAAACCTAAGCCACAATCATAATTCACTGTTTATTGTATATAAAATGCTATTCTTTAGGACTTCTAATGTTAATCACAACAGTTTATGTTTATCGTCATAATGAATAATTAGGGGCTTTTTGAAAATAGCTTAAAAGAATATTTTAATAAAACTGTATTAATGTCCTCTTCAGGTAATTATTTGCCACCTAATTTCCTTTCTAGTATACAAAATCCTATATAGAAGTGAAGACACATTTGGAAAACTGAACAGGGTCGGCAAGTAAAGAAGAATCCCATGAAATAAATCCTTGTCTTAGGCAACTTGAAATACTAAGTCACCAAAACAAGACTGTCATTTTAAAGCATTTACTATATTCCAGGCTGACCATAGCTTTATGCAATATCCTTCATCACCCAGCTTTACTGAGATATAATTCCCATGTAACACTGTGTAAGCTTAAGATGTGCAACATTCTGACTTGATACACATATATTCCAAAACAATTATCACCATAGTGAAATAAGTCAATTGGAGAAAGACAATCATCATATGGTTTCACTTATACATGAAATATAAGAAATAGTGAAAGGGATTATAAGGAAAAGGAGGGGAACTGGGGTGGAAAAATTAGAAAAGGAGACAAACCATGAGAGACTTCTAATTCTGGGAAACAAACAAAGGGTTGTGGGAGGGGAGGTGGGTGGGGGGATGGGGTAACTGGGTGATGGGCACTGAGGAGGGCACTTGATGGGATGAGCACTGGGGGTTATACTAAATGTTGGCAAATTGAATTTAATTTTTTAAAATGTAAAAAAAAATTATCAACATAGTGTTGGCTAACATGTTCACTGTGTCACATGATTACAGTTTCTTTTTTTGTGTTGAGAAGATTTAAGCAACTCTCAGCAACTTTCAAGTATATAATACAGTATTATTAATTATAATCACCATGCTGTATATTAGATCCTCAGAACTTAATCATCTTATAATTGGAAGTTTGTACTCTTTGACCAACATCTACCCATGTCCCCCTGCCCCAGCTCCTGGTAAGCACCACTCTACTTTCTGTTTCTGTTTCTGTTTCTGTTTCTGTTTCTGTGACTCTCACTCTACTCTCTGTTTCTGTGAGTCTGGCTTTTTTTTTAGATTCCACATATAAGTGAGATCATATAGTATTTGTCCTTTTTATGACTAATTTCAAGGTTCATTCATATTGTCACAAATGACAGGATTTTCTTCTTTCTCGTGGCTGAAGAATATTCCATTATATATTATATATCATAATACACACAATCATTTATCAATTTATCTGTTGACAGATACTTAGGTTGTTTTTTTGCTATAAGCACTATGCTTTTTAATCCTCAAACAAACTCTATGAATTGGGCAGTCTTACTATTTTCTGTTTCACAATGAGGTTACTGAGGCCTAGAGAAGTTAAGTAGCTTGTGTAAAGTCACACAGCTAATGAAAGGTAAAGCTAGTTTTCAAACCCATGTCTATGTTAATATTTCATTGTACTTCTTTCCTCTCATGTTCTATTGCCTCTATATGGGGTCTATGTAAAGTCTTTAGTCTCATTAAAGAGAATAATTGTTTCCTATGGCTAGCTTCTATAGAATATTCTCAGAAGAAACATCTTCACATAATGTGTATGACTTCTAATCCCCTGGTCATATGGCTAGGGGTTGACACCATGACTTTGGAGGTCCATTTCCCTAATTATATTGTTCTCTTCAGAGGTTAATGTGGTGAGATGAAGCAAGGCATGGTTTAGGAGCTTGAAAATTCTCCTTAATGTCAGCTCTGCCTCTAATTGCCCTGGTGCTCTTGGTTGATATTTGACCTTACTCTATCCAGGGGCAGGAAAGAAGGTTCCTACTAAACAAAGATCAATTATGAGACCTTCTCCAATATCCCATCATCTTAATGGGTTTCAATTTCCTCCATTCTAAAGGAAAGGGAACATGTTTTAATATATTTTCTTTAAGTCGTTTCAAATGTTATGTAAGCTCAAGAGATACTAAGACAAACATGGCACTCTCCCTTTTCACAGTCCACTAGAATAAACATACACCACAACAAATAATTAAAATTGATATGCCATGGTCTATTAAAGACAACGTTTTAGAATTCACAAGAGAGAATTTTGTGAGGAAAAAAAATCAGAGAAAGCTTCAGATAAAAGGTGATATTTGATCCAGATCTTAAAGATAATGAAAACAACAGTTGCTGAGTATTTTGTGTCAAACACTCTTGTAAATGCTTTCTATGCATTTTTTTTCTTTAACTCTTCCAGTGAAATTATAAGCCAATTATTATGACTGTTATTTTACAGACTCAAAATCACACAGTTACTAAAGGGCAAAATCATGATTCAACCCTATGAATCCTCATTTATTAATGAATAAGTATTGTTTCAAGAGCTGTTCTAGATTGGCAGTTCTCAACCAGGACTGGCTTTGTTCCATAGGAGATGTTTGGCAAAGTCTTGGGGCATGTTGGGTTATTTCAAGAGGGGGTGTGCTATAGGCATCTAGTGGGTAAAGGCCAGGAATACTCTAAATATCCTACAATGCACAGAACAGCTCTCCACAATGAACAATTATTTGGCTCAAAATGTCAATAGTTCATTAACAAACCTGTTGACATTGAAAAAGCCCTGTTTCAAATGTTTAGGGTACAGCAGCAGGGAAACAATGGCTCTGGGATCAATCATCTTACACTCTTTTGGATACAGAGAGAAAATAAACAAAATTAGTAAAACCATATACAATAGAATCCCATGTTGTGACAAGTAGTATGAAGAAAAATAAAGCAGAGAATGAAAACGTGCAAAAGATACTCTAATTTAAAAAGAGTAGTCAGAAAATACCTCTTTGTGGAAGTAGTACTTGAGCAGAATGAAATGAAGGAAAAAGCCATGTGAATATCTAGAAAATTGAAAGTGCAAAGACCCTGAGGCAAGAGGTATATTCTAGTAATAGAATGTTCTAAGAATGTTCAAGGTGGCCAGTGTGTGTCTACAAAAGGGATGAACAGTGCAGAGAATTCTGGGAGACTATGACAAGGAGTCAGTGGGAGGCCAGATCATGTAAGACTTTATAATTTATGGTAAGTATATTAGATTTTGTTTTATGTGTGATAGAAGGCCACTGGGGGATTTTAGCAGGGAAATAACATAATGAGATTCACATTTTAAGAATAACACTGTAGCTTATGTAGGGGGAAAAAACCATTTGAGATACTTCTCTTTCCATTAGTATGTCTGGCTGAGAAGACCAACATCCTGCTAAAATTAAGTAAAAGTGCTGAATTAAAAATAATCTTCTTAAAAACACTGAAACACTGAAGTCATCAAGTCAAAATATAAATGAAGACAAGATTTCCAATAGCAATGAAACTACTTTTGTTGCCAAACCTGTAGGAACTGAACTTCCTTTGTGTGATCTCAGGGGCTGGATAGGGGCTGTGGGGAACAGAAAGCAATGCCTAGGATCATCACAAAAACGGACAATCTAATAAGAGCCCCTATTTTCATAGATCTTAGAATCCATACACTTACAACTTCAGTGTAAATGTGAACTACAAGTAAACCTGACTTTGTTTCACATTAATCTCTAATGAAGAGCAAGGAAAATTGCCTTATAAATGCTAATAGACGCTTGTTGGGGGAGACACATAGATTTTTCAACTAAAATCTGGCCCAAATAAATATTAGGAACCCAAATTCATATTGCCCGAATATCTTCCAAAAAAACTTAGGCCACAAAATTAGTTTAAAGTAATCCTCAATGGGTAGTAGCCCCAGACACTTGACACAAGAAAAAAAGAAAAATTCTCTTTGGAGAAAGTCATATACATTTGAATCTCAAAGAATACGAAACAATAATTTTCTGAGGAAAATGAAAGGCTCACCATAAAAAAAAATCATTTAATAACTAGAGTATGTCAGTTGAAAGAATTTAAGTGTAGCTAGTATTCTATGGTCCCTATATTGTCAAGAGGAAGAGAAATGTGTCTTTGGAGTATATACCTACTAGTGCAATTGCTAAGTCTTAATGTAGCTCTATTTTTAACTTTTTGAGGAACCTCCATACTGTTTTTCCAGAGTGGCTGTACCAGCTTGCATTCCCACCAACAATGTAAGAGGGCTCCCCTTTCTCTGTATCCTTGCCAACATTTGTTGTTTCCTGAGTTGTTAATTTTAGTCATTCTTTTTTTTAATTAATTTATTTTTTTTAATTTTAGTCATTCTGACTGGTGTTAAGGTGGTATTCTCATTGTGGTTCTGAAACTAATAATATACTACATGTTAATTGAATTTAAATTTCAAAAAAGAGGAAGAGAAGTGTATTGAAAAGTGAAGTATGCATGTTATAATTTATAGGGTAATCACTAAAAATAGAATTGTGTACCCGGAATTTAGTAGCATGAAAAAAAATGCAAATATAAAAAATATTTGATTCAAGAGAAATCATGAAGGAAGGAAAGAATAATAAAATAGCTCAGACAAGTAAAAGAAGAAAATTATATGTTAAGATATAAATGCAAATATACCAGTAATTACCAATTAATATATACCAATATACCAATTAATTTAAATTGAACTAAATTATCCAGCTATAAGACCAGTATTTTCTGGCAGGATTAAAAATTCCAAGAACAACAACAAAAATTCCAAGTACATGCTCTTAACAAGAAACATCTAAAATATAAATTCTGAAAGCAAAGGATGAAAAACTTTTAGCAAATTCTAGTCAAAAGAAAAAGAATTAGAGCTATTTCTATAAAACAAAATAGATTATAAGGCAAAAGACACTGCTTAAGTGATAAAGTATCTCTAAATGTAAGCGCCATTAGGGCGGGGATTTTTTTCTATTTGGTCACTGCACCTACTATACAGTGCCTGGTGCACAGTAAATGCTCAATAAATAATAAGTAGATGTTAAATAAATGAATGGATAAACTTTCTAATGAGAAAAGATTCACTTCATCAGGAAGATATGGCAGTTTTAAAATTTGTATTTATCTAATAACATACCTACCAAATATGTAAAGCAAAATTTGACACAATTATAAGAAGGAAAAGGTAAGTTTATGATTAGAGAGAGGGATTTTAATATACCCTCTAAGTGATCAATAGAAAAATTAGCCAAGAATATCAGTAAGATAGCTCATTCTTGATGATAGACTATAAATGAGCAATGATACAAACAGGGAGAAGAGTTAAGATGCTTTACAAAAGTCGAGTTGAAAGGTGGTACTGTTCTGGACTTGGATAGAGCAGAGAAAGTAAGAAATGCTGAAATTCTGGATATATCCTGAAAGTGGAGAAAACGGGTTTTGCTTATGGATTGTATGGATATCTGAGGGAAATAAGGAGTTAAGCATAACTTCAGGAGTTTTTACCTGAGCAACCAGGTGAATGGTGTTTCTTTTATTGAAATGAGCTAACTGGGGAATTAGTGGGTTTGTACAAAAGATGATTGTGGAGGTAGCTCAAGAGATCAGTTTTGGACATATTAAAATGGAGATGCCAATTAGGTGTCCCAGTTGGAGCTATAAGGCAGTAAACTGGAAATAAAAACCTGGAATCCATGGAAGAAGTTGAGAATCAAATATAAACATGGGAATCAACAGCCAGATGGCAGTTGAAGCCATAAGACTGGATGAGATTATCTAAGTGAGAGAAGATACAGAGCCAAGAACTGAGTCGTGGTGCACTTTTATTGGCTGGAAGAATGGGGGTGGAGATAGCAAATGAGACAGGAAGGGAAAGTCACAAAGGTAGGAAGAAAACAAGTATTGTGTCATATTCTGGTAGTCAAGTGAAAAAAAAAATTCTTCAAAAAGTGACCAGCTATGTCAAATGCTGCTCAGAAGTGGAATAAGATGAGTACTGAGACTTGATCATCAAATTAAGCAGGATGGAGGTCACTGGCAGCTTTGACAAGTGTGGTTTCAGTGCAGTAGTGAAGATAACATCCTGACTGAATCACTTTAGTTTCAAGAGGTAACAGGAGATATCAGAGAGGGAGACAGAACATGAGAGACTCCTAACTCTGGGAAACGAACAAGGGGTGGTGGAAAGGGAGGTGGGCAGGGGGTGGGGGTGACTGGGTGCTGGGCACTGAGGGGGGCACTTGATGGGATGAGCACTGGGTGTTATGCTATATGTTGGCAAATTGAAATCCAATTTTAAAAAAAGAGGTGACAGGAGGAGAGCAAGTGGAGATGGTAAGCATTGATTTTTTTCAGGCTTTAGCTTCAAACGGAAGCAAAGGAGGCAGAGAAAAGGCATGATAAAGTCAGAATATGTTTTTCTGTCTTAAAATGGAAAGAATGACAGTATATTTGTATAGTAATTAGAATGGTGAAATCAAAAGAAAAAATAATTATGAAAGGAAGAGAGAAGATAGCTGCATGAGAAAAGTCTTTGAGCAGAAGATACCGGGTGTCATCTAATGGCTTTGATAGACTCAAAGATAGATTGGTTAGATATTTTGACTCTACCACTCAGTACAGGAGCACAGCAGTAGCTGCCTTTTAAATGGTTTATAAGTCTCTTTTGCAGATGGCATAACCTTGAGATTGGAATCTGCGTGGAGAGCCACAGTCACTACACCAATCAACTTTGAGTTAGACGGTCGTACTAATTGAAGATAATGTCCATAATAACTCTTGCTGTGACATTTGATATCTTTCAAATCTGCAGTGTTTCCCACTAGAGGTCCCTTGCAATTCTAAAATAATCTGACAAACTCCATTTCATCAATCTTCTAATCTGTGATCAATCCAAATGAAAGTATGTGCTCTTCCATAAACTTGGCTCCTCTCACTTCTGATTTTTTTCCCATTATTCCTCCTGCCTTGAATCCTTTGCCCCCTCCCACCTTCTCCCCTTTTTAATTGCCACTGATCCCTATAAAGATAGCATGAATATTCCTGAAAGCCTTCCTTAATGTCTCTAGTCTGTCTTCCCTGAATCCAAATGGCACTTCATCGTAAATGTTCCTTGTATCTATATATGACCTCTACTCAACTGTTAACTCTTTGCTAAAAGGATCTGAGTCTGACAAAGCCAAAGGATTACTCAGTATATAGAAACAAGCAATTTATACTCCTTGAAGAGCTCTAAGTACTCAGCAAGTTTCTAGTCCCCTCCATTGTTAGGGGATATAGATGGGCTATGGGGAATATGGATGGACCAGTACAGATAGTAAGGCTTGAAGCATGAATGGAAAGGAATAAGTTGTGTTAACGAAGCTCCTCAAGAGACCCTTTTCTTTCTTGTGTATGCAGCTTAGCTTAGTTCTTTATGTGAAAGTATGGGTACTAGAGTAGAACTTTCCTTGACATAGGTCAACACAAATATATAGAGTATGATCAATAGGATTCTACAGAGTAATAAACCAAGGCACCAAGTGGCAACAGGTCATCTGGTAAGTTATTAATATACCTCAAAGCCCTAATGTGCTCATCTGGGCTGAACAGCTCTTCCTGTGACACATTAGACATTTTAATGCAAAATCAAAGCTAAAATGCCAGCATGACTAATAATTAAAATGTTGAACATTGTAAGGGGAGAAGAGAGAGAAGAGGTGGAATATTTCACATACCAGGTAAGGATCACAGAAGGGTGGTTCCTTGCAGGTTCCAGAAGCTGACTGTGTTAACATATTCACGAAAAAAGGAATAATCAGTCACAGGGGACAGTCACATGCAAACTAAAGTCATCTTGATTAGAGTAAAAACTTCTGTGCCACTTTAGAAATGGAAATTCTAACTGCCAGGTAGAGCCACACGATAGAACCACAGCATGTCTGAACTGGAGATTATTTAATCACCATATTAAATTCCCTCATTTTACAAAGGAAAAAACTGAGACAAGTAAAGGGGATGTGATTTGTGCAAGGTCGCAGAGCTAGTTAGAGGCAGAGCTGAAGGCAAGACTCAAAATTCCTGATTCATAAGCCAGTGAAATGCAACTGTAAGTCAATATCAATTCAACACATATTTATGGAACAGCTGAGATGGGTCAAACACAGTAAGTCACAAGCAGCAAAATGTGACATCAGGGGCTGACTACAGCACATTGACACTGCCATTTTCCTGATGAAGGACTAGCAGCTGGCTAGCTTTCTGGGTAGCCCAAGAAGCAAAAGTTTCGTCTCCTTTAAGGCATTTAAAAAATCTCTCTTCTCCATACAAGTGCTGACTAATAGAAATACAATGTAAGCCGATATGTAACTTAAAATTTTCCAATAGCCACAATACAAACATTTTAAAAACCACTGAAATTAATTTTAGTAATATATTTGATTTTACCTAATATATCTAAAATAGTATCATTTCAACATATAACTTAAAAAATTTTAATGATATATCACACCTTATCTTATTTGTATTGTTTCCAAAATCCAGCATGTATTTTGTACTTAGAGCAAATCTCCATTTGAACTGACTACATGTCAAATGTGGCTAGTTATGGAACAGCACGGCTCCATATTACGTACTAGAAAAATCAGTCCCTGACACATTTCTGAAAAGTAATTAAAATGCAACTTTAACATATTACATTTAATAATCCAATAAGTTACAAAAAGCAGAAAAACGCCTTTTCAGATGAAGTCCTATGAACTTCAATTAAGTGTCCCACTTCCCTTGGTTATTCTATACCATGCCTGAGCACATCAGGTCACCAGAAAGGTTAAATGAAAAGAAGCAAAAAGAACATTTAAATAAAATGTTATATTAAACCCAATAGGTTTTTAATGATTTCTGGCCTTCATTTATTCCAAGTCTTTATAATTGGGATTAAACATTATTTTCACAGTAGCAAGTCTGAACAGATAACAACAGGAATAGAGACACTTTCTGGTAAGACATTAGGGACTAAACTATCCATTTCAAATTAGTTTTTTCCCCCAATATCACTGTCAAGACTAGTTTTTCATAAAAGGAAGATCATTTTACACGGCAGGAATTGCTAAGCAGGCTAGAGGTTCCAAACCCATTACCTGTTCATCACCTAGCTAATAGATGTTCATCCTCTATAACCTTGGAGAAATTCTACACAAAATTCAAATGCAACATCAACTCATATTTCTGAGCCCAGTGCTGCAAAATATGGCTCAACAATATTACAGAATCTTTCAAATGATAACTTTTTAGAAAATTCAGAATTTATGGTCACAGTAACTATAAATTAATGAAATGCCAAAACAAATTTTGGAGCCCAAGAAAATGTAGCCTAATGTTATATAGTAGCTGACTAGAAGGTAGTTTCTGCAAATCACTACACGTCACCCTCTTAGATGTACAGATTTCCTGTCACTCTATAGCATAGATGTATGGGGAAAATTAGGTACAAACCTTGGGCGTTTCTTAATTTTTTTTCATGGCTCTTGCTTCATGCACTGCCACTTGAAGAAATATCACTTTTCTTTTCCTGAAAAAGTGTAAAACACATTATTTCATTTCCAGGTCTTTGGGGAAAAAAAATCTTACTTTATCTCTAGTTTGTCTTCAATTTCAAAATGTGCTACTCTAATTACTAACAGGATAAACAGTGAAAGTTTATATGCCATATGGCTTAAAATGACTAAAAGATTGTATGTCTAAGGGAAATGCCAGAAATTTAATTTTCATAGAAATTCACTCTCAAATAGAGATGGCTCCATTTTTTAAAACCTGAGTGTTTGGAATTGTTTGGGGGGTGGAAACCTACCAACATTTTTTTTTTTTTGCCCACTGTGTAAATTCTGCAATACTCAGTATATTTATCTGGGGGCATTTGCAAATTGGAGGATATTCTAAAGAATGTGACTAGGATGTTATGTAAAGAGAATTAAATCATGTCATGTAAGAAATGGCTGAGGGAAATGGAGAAAAGACCATGAGAAGATGCCAACTTTAACAAAAATACTAACAGATCTAAAGGGAGAAATATACAACTGTACAGTAATAGTAGGGGACTTTCAACAAAGAATACAGCACAAAGACAGAAAATCAACAGGGAAACAGGGAAATATTGGACTTGGACCATACTTTAAGCCAAATGAAACTAATAATATACAGCATTCCACTGAACAGCAGAAAAATAGACATTTTTCTCAGCAATACATTGAACATTTTCCATTACAGATCATATGAGAGGTCACAAAAGGAATCTTGGCAAATTTAAAAAGATTAAAATCATACTGAAGCTGGGTAAGGACACTACAAGAGAAGAAAATTACAGGCCTATATCCTTTCTGAACATAGACACAAAAATTTTCAACAAGATACTACCAAACAGAATTCAACAACACATTAAAAAGATCATAAACCATGATCAAGTTGGATTTATCCCTAGGGTGCAATGATTGTTCAACATGCCCAAATAAGTCTATGTGATACATCACATAAACAGAATAAAGAATAAAAATTACATGATCACCTCGATAGGTGCAGAAAAATAATTTGACAAAATCCACCACTTTTTAATGATAAAAGTCTCAACAAATTAATTGTAGAAGGACCATAACTCAACATAATAAAGGCTATACATGACCAACCCACATTTAACGTCATACTCAACAGTAAAAAGCTGAAAGTTTTCCTCTAAGATCAGGAACAACAACAACAAAAAAAGATGCCCAAACTCACCACTTCAATACAATATAGTACTGGAAGTCCTACTGAGAGCAATTAGGCAAGAAAAAGAAATAAAAGGCATTCAAATCAGAAAGGAACAAGTTCCATTGCTTCTATTTATAGATGACATGATCTTATATGCTGAAAACCCTAAAGAATCCACCACAAAATTATCAAACTAGTAAATGAATTCAGTGAAATTGCAGGGTTCAAAACCAATTTACAACAATCAGTTGCATTCCTACACACTAACAAGGAGCTACTGAAAAGAGAAATTAAGGAAACAATAATTTATTAAGTGGTTTTGGGAGAAAAATATCTTCTATCAGCCCTGTCAGAGATTCTCAGGTTTGGCAGTTTGTCAAACTGGTGCTAACAACTCCAGTTTGTGTGCTTTCTCCAAATCTTGCAGTCAGACCAGCTTTCTGGCATGTTCCCCTACCATCTGCAAAAGCTTGCACACCCACCCCCCTCAAGGGCATGCACAGAGAGCCAGCCACAGTGTGTATGTGTGTGGGGGAGTGAACGGTGGGGGTACCTGTGGGCCTGTTGGACGATCCACAGGCTAGTCATCCCCAGTGGTTTTGGGGCAGGCTTCCTGATGAATTCTGCAAAGTACTTAGTAGGATCTACATCCCTTTGATGCTCTTGAAGAACCCTGTTGGCGGTTCTTCCAGCCACTCAGCTCTAGTTGTGCAGCAATCTTTATTCTGGACTGGATGAGAAAGAAGTGAGCCTCTCTGGCAGAGTTCTGCACGGCTGGGGCAGCTGGATGTTCACCTACACACTCACTTTCCCATGTGGCAGAAACAGCAGGCTAAGAACTCTCTCTTGGTACCGAGCTGTGCTGCTGTGGGGGAGGAGAGATGCTGGTAAAAGGAAACTAGTCCTTTTATCCTCTTCTGTGTTTCCAATCTCAGGTAGCTTTGTCCCAACAGCGTGCTGGAACTTCTCTGCTGGACTCTTGGACTTCCACAAAGGTACTCTAGTCTGTGAGTGATTCCCAAAATAGGTATTTTTTTTTCAATGGGAAGATAGTAGAAAACTCCTATTCCACCGTTTCCACTCAAGGAAGTGGAAGTTTAATGTCTTGGTAATGGTCCTCCTTGAGCAATAAAAATATTGTCCTTTAAGGTTTGGGACACTGACGTGACCCTTCTCACAATCAGCAAAATAAAAGCCTGGGAGCTCTTTTGCTCAGGGTTCTGTGGATCGAACATTATTCTTCGACCAGAGTCTACGGCATTATTACATGTAAATGATGTAGCTGTTAAGAACCATGTTAAAGGAATCTAACATTCCTCTAGTGAAATTTTGTGACATATTATATCCAAAAAGCAATCACTAAACAGCATCATAGCAGGATAGCTAATTAAATTATAGCTATATATTTAGACACATATATAGAAACAATACAAGAAAAAGGTATACCAGCTTGCTCACAGTTCTTTTCTCCAGAGGTGGAATTTGGTTTATTTTCCTTTTTTGTAGTCTTATGCATTGGCTACATTTAGAGTAATTAATATGTATTATTTTGGTAATCAGAAAAAAATTACGTTATTCTACAAATATAATTAAATAAGAAACATTGAATGCCATAAAATTAATTGCTTGGGGTAGTTCTTAATTAGCCCAGTTTTTTCTACAGTATGCTCGAAAATCCCCACTGGGTCTAATAAGAATGATAAAGTCCTGTGGGGGAGGGGAAGAATTGATTCATTTTCTTTTTTTTTTAAGATTTTATTTATTTATTCATGAGAGACACAGAGAGAGAGGCAGAGACACAGGCAGAGGGAGAAGCAGGCTCCATGCAGAGAACCCGATGCGGGACTCGATCCCGGGTCTCCAGGATCAGGCCCTGGGCTGAAGGCTACGCTAAACCGCTGAGCCACCCGGGCTGCCCCATTTTCTATTTTTAATAATGGTCTCATGGATCGTTTCTAGTTTCTTTTTTTTTAATAATAAATTTATTTTTTATTGGTGTTCAATTTGCCAACATACAGAATAACACCCAGTGCTCATCCCGTCAAGTGCCCACCTCAGTTCTAGTTTCTGATTATAAAACTAACACACATTGGATTTATCCAGGAATATAATTCATAAAGATGAGTTTAAATATATAAAACTAAAAGTCTCATTTTGAACACACAAATAATACAGAACAAAATAATTCAGGACACTTCATTTAAATCCTTAAGATTAAATCTCTTAATTTAAATAAAGAAAATATATTATTTCCATTAAAATATCATCTTCTTGGAAAATGCAACATAGTTCCTACAATGAGAAACATAATAGACTGGTTATCTGGATCTGCTAAATATCTTACTGTGAATTAGATAAGTCAGATTTATCTCTATATCCTCTTCTGGAAATGATCAGAAATGATATAGATAATACATGTATTTCTACAGAGCAGCTCTCTAGAACACATCACGACTTCAAAGTTTATTTTCTGAGCAAGCAATATTTTCCTCAGGTATAAAATGAGGGAGTTGGAATAAATTGATCTACAATGACCCTTAAACAGGTCAATTGTCACCCTACAGACACACCAGCTCCATGAAGGAACCTGTATTTTTTTTTTAAGATTTTATTTATTTATTCAGGAGAGAGACAGAGAGAGAGAGAGAGAGAGAGAGAGAGGGAGGCAGAGACACAGGCAGAGGGAGGAGCAGGCTCCATGCAGGGTGCCCGATGTGGGACTCGATCCCAGGATTCTGGGACCACCCCCTGAGCCAAAGGCAGACGCTCAACCACTGAGCCACCCAGGCGTCCCAAAAGCACCCCAGTCTTATACAGAGTTTCAAAATACTAACTTAAGAACACATTTGTTCCCATGAAGGAATACCCTTTACCAATCTGACCCAATTTACCAATCTGACCACTTTGAAATGTCCCTGCAATTTTAAAGCATACCAGCCTCACCCACAGAAATACCTCCTGCTCCACAGAGCAGGAGGCAGGAGGCCTGATACAGAGGCCTTATTTGCAAGTAAAGGATGACATTCTGTTTTTCAGAAGTATTTAAACTGCACCATTTACCACTTTCCATAATGTTATCAAAATATACTATGTTTGGTTTGATTTCTGCAAAGCAAAAGTAAAACTGAAATCCTCAAAAATACAGTATAAGTAATTTAAATTGCATTAAAATTCCTTGTTACATCTAAGTGAACATTATCATCATTAATCCTATAATATAATTGTGACACCAATAAAATTAACATCTTTCCATTTAAAATGTTCCCCAGAACAAGAGGCCAATTCTTTGGAGTATATTTTATTAATTATTTTAAAAATTAAATTAGAATTTCTAACACTGCATCTCATAGTCACATTATCATTTAGTGAATTCATTATGATTAATATCACTACTATGACTATCAAGGGAACTAATAAATGACTACTTCTTTAGCATTTTAGCAATGAAAGCTAAAACGTACAGTTTTATCCCTTTTGCATGTGATTTTTCTCCTTAGCTCATTCCAATAAATGAAGTCTTTAATCTACAATTGTTTGACAGGTAATCTAATTTGGGTAATATATTTCTCTTTTTCTTTACCACATAACTCTTACTACCTACCTCATTATTTCTTAAATTATATCATCAAATGTAATCAATTTATTAAAAGAATTAAGTGTTATTATAATGGTAGTTATTGCACTATTGAATGTTTTTCTAATGGTTACGTAAAACGTTTCTTGATTGCTAAACATTAATTTTAGTAGGCATATAAATTCTTTTATTCTAATAATTTCAATGTTTCTATAATGAAGGGCCCCTACCAGCCTAAATCTGAGGATCATAATGGTGACAATAACTTTGCAGCTAGGGGCACCAGGTCTAATTTGCCAGGGCTTTTCAGACTCTTCCTCAATTTCCCCCAGAAACCATTGTACTTTGGAGCCTAAACAGACTCCATGGAGAAGCCATAACATCCAGAAGGACTGACTAGATAAGTCCAGATTAAACAAAGGGTCGATGCAAGTTTAATGGTGTCTCTGGCGAATGTTGGAGTCAGTAGTGGCTTGGTCTCTAGCTATCAGTAAAGCAGGTGCCAGACAGTGCATACTGCAAAATAGCAAAATAGGGCTCAGAAGTCAAGTCCTTAAAAAAAAAAAAAAAAAAAAAAAAGAAGTCAAGTCCTTGATACTGCTTTACAGACTTTATGAAAATGATGTCAGACTAAGGTTAGATGTCTTGCTTTGCTACTTAATTTTACTGTTTGGTGACCATCTTGTCTTGCTCTTTGTGTTTAATTCCTTAGGATCTGGCCAGTGACAATGAAACAGTGTTACCTCAGTCATCACCATTGGCCAGATAGTTCAGATTCAACCGTAAGCAAGTCAGATGCCATTGCTATAGCCACCACTGCAGTGAAAGTCTCTTTAAGCCAAAATTCAAATCTCTTTCTAAGGCCTACTTTTTTCAAAAGATCTGGGTAAATGCAGTTCTAACGTTTATCAAATGCCAGATATGCAGTAGACAAAAGATATACTGCCCAGACCCCTCTTCAAGGAAAGACATGATGCCCACCTGCAAGGAGTATGGTCAGCACACAACCTCTAGCTGTCAGTCCCTTCAAGGTCTACCTCAGCTGCAGAGAGCTGCCTCACTGGAAGTAATGCCCACGGCAGTCTACAGTCTACCTCTGGTGCCTGAGCAGATACAAAGGCAAAACTCTCTTTAGAGCTCCCAGTAAGATTGGATGAGTGTTGCGTGAGCTGTGGCAACACGATCAGGGTCCCGAGGATAAGGGGATGAGGAAAATAAAAGAAAAGTAAAGAGATGGGGACAGGAGGGACACAGTGGATGATGTCCAAGCAGTGCCAGCTTTATTCAAGGTTTTACAACATTTTATAGCATGAGCAAAACAAAGCCGAGAAGGTGTTTATTTTTAGCAGGTTTGTGAAACCCTCCAAAGTTCCCCTTTCTCAGCATGCAAGACAGACTCACAGCTGCCAGAAGACCTTGGTAAATAGATAAGCTTGTTGCTCCAGATGTGCATACTTCAAAGGAATATTAGGTATGGTAAACAGACCAGCAAGGACAGACAGACCCTTATTTACATGTATGACCAGGTCAGAATAAGTTTTATCTATTGTGTTATGTGGGCGATCACGTACAAGAGAGCCCTGAGAACCATTGCTCAAGCCCTTTCTCAAGCGTCTACCAACTATTCACCCTTTAGGCTCTCGAGCCTTTTGAGTGAATGAGGGACGCAAGTCCGGGCCTGGTTTGGTTCAGTTACTCCAGCTAGTTCGTGGTCACCCACAGATGAGATTTTGTTGAGACTCCATTGAAGTTCAATTTCCTCCTTTGCCCAATCCTGCTTTTTCTCCTTCCCTCTTATAGCCACTGATCCTCAATAAATATCTTGTACTCCAAACCCTCAATCTCAGGGTATGTTTTTGGAGATCTCAAACCGCAGCTATGTATCATGTGTGTGCTTGTGTGCGTGTGCGCACGTGTACATGTATGTGTATACACACATATATGTATTTATGTATACACACACATGCATATACTGTAAATCCCAAATTCTGCTTCTAGAATTAAGGGAGACTTAACTCTCCTGCATTGTGAAACAATTAAAAATAGTGTAAGACCTACTTTTTAAAGCTTTCTAATGTATCACCAATCAGGAAAATCCTCAGAGGCCAACAATAAAAAGAAAGTCCAGATCTTCCTATAGATAGGTAGTCCATACGAACTCCTGAAGGACCTAGTAAAGAAGGTCTGATTCAGCAAAGAAGTATGGAACTAGTTAAGTCTCTATGTGAAGATATTAGAAAATAGGGAAAGACAGTGTGATAGTTTGTATAACTGTTTGCCAAATGTTCTTGGTGTCTCTCCTTTAGTCTTTCTCCCTTGAAAGGATTAATGCATATCCTATTGAATTCAGAGAGGCCACATGAACTACTTTGGCTAGTAAAATATGGAAATGGTAGGTGTCTTTTCCGGACAAGAGGTTTAAGAGAATGGCTCACCTTGCCTCCTTTCTCTCTGCAATGATGATTGGCAGTATTATAGGCAAAGGATGTTCCACCAGCCTATTTCCTACAGCAAAGAAGACATCAGCAAAAGAAGTAGCCAATCCAAATTAGACATGTAGCTTGAGTGAAAAATGAACTTTTATAATTGTGTGCACTGAGATTTTGGAGCCATTTGTTACTAAAGCATAACTTTGTCAGTCCAAAAAAAATAAATTTAATTTTGTTCAGCATCTACTGTAGATATTATCTCATATGACCTTGAAGTCAACCATGTTAGGCAGATTATTATTCCAGGTTCTGACTTAGTTTGCAAATAATAGAAACCAAGTCTGCTAATGTAAGCAGAGAAAAAAACACTTTATTAAAGATATGTCAGATAGGTCTTAGAATCCATGAGAAGAGCAAAGAAACAGGTGCAAAGAATGGTTGGGAACACCCAAAGGGAAGGGGGAGTCACACAAGAGAACCAGTCTTCTTGAGACCCGAATGCAGTTATTACCACTACTAAACAATTTCTGCCACAATTCCTGGACTCTAGCCTCCGCCACAAACACTGAAAATAAGCTTTGAATTTCTCTACATTTTAGCATTACACCCTGAAGAGTCAAAACTCCTGAGCAAAACAGTCCAGATGGCTAAGCTTATGTCCCGGGCCTATGCCAACAAGTTGGCCAATAAGATTATTTATCCTTCATTTTCAGTTTCCTAGTGGGAAGTGGGGCCTTGCCTCATATTTCTCTTTGTATCACCCCCCAAAAGGGTATTTAGGTACTAGGAAGACAAAAGTGACAGATGTAATATTATTTCCAGAACGCACTTAAGAATACTGATGTTTGGAGAATGTAAGTGACCAGTCCACGTTCACACACCAATAAGGACTTACATCAGTTAGAATGTTTTCACCTGCAAATAACCAAAATCACCAATAAGGCATTTATTATCTTACATAAGAGATATTCCAAATGAGGGTAAGGCTTCTGGATTGGCTGGATCAATTCCTTTCTGATGTCATTAGTTCTTGTAATTTCACAATATCAGTTTCATATCAATACAAGTAATCCTTATAAGACAGCTTCAGGAGCAATCAGATCTAAGTGTTTTCTGGTTCATTCTCTAGGGAAGAAACTCTCTTATTCCTTCATCCCTTGTTTCTAACTGTGCTAACTTAGATTGTATATTTATTCTTGGACCAGTAACCACCATGAGGAGATTGCCATGTGTTGTTGATTAGCTTAAGCCTAGCTTCCTGAAATAATTGCTGGCAAAAGGACAGCATTACCATGATTGATTGGCTTATTGACCACACTCTGCAGCTGGAGATGAGGACACTATTTTTTATCATATAAGCTTCATGTAGGAAGGAAAATGCCTGAAGAAAATTGGGGTTCTGTTATGAAGAGAGAAGGGGAAAATAGGTGCTCTGTAGGCAACCAATATCCATGTTCTATGCACTTCTTATATATACATTTTTCTAAGTGCTCACACCAACATAAAATGATTTTCACCATCCCCAGAGAGTGGCTACCTAAAGTCTAATCTGGTTACTGCACTCAGAACTAATCATTCATTTGGGGAATATAAAAAATAGTGAAAGGGAGTAAAGGGGAAAGGAGAAAAAATGAGTGGGAAATATCAGAGAGGGAGACAGCACATGAGGGACTCCTAACTCTGGGAAACGAACAAGGGGTGGTGGAAGGGGAGGTGGGCAGGGGGTGGGGGTGACTGGGTGACGGGCACTGAGGGGGGCACTTGATGGGATGAGCACTGGGTGTTATGCTATATGTTGGCAAATTGAACTCCAATAAAAAAATTAAAAAAAAATAAAAGTGAGATATCAAAGCCCAAAAAAAAAAAAGAACTAAGCCCATGATCTCTCGGTGATGCATCAGTGACTCAGAGTGAAGTGATATCATATACCTCTCTGAAACACACCGGCATATCAAGATGGGGGAAGAATAGGACAAAAGCATTAAAACAAATTATTTTTGGAAGACAAGAATGAGGGAAAATAAAGCAGTAACTTTTCTACACAATATGTCTTGCTAGTCAGGAATAGAGAGGATACCTCGTACTAGAAGAAAGATAATCAAATTCCCTAATCAGCCAAGGTGGCTGCCCCTGGATCTGTTCTCTGAGAAAATCTCCCTCATCAGTTTTCCTCCAAAGTCAAATCTGTGATGAGCATTTACCAGATATTTTTCCTCACAGGGGATTGCACTGCCTTAGTAGTCTACTTGGATCGCTGCAAGCATAGAAACTTAGAGATTGGAGCTCTTGGCTACAGTTTCTGTTTCTTTGGCAGCATAACACACTTATAGATTCAATAAACTCTCAGCCTATTTACTTTTAATCAGTTCTACCAGCTAGGAACCCCAGCCAGAGATCTTGTCAAGCCATAGTCTTTGAGTCTGAGAATATTTTTTTCCCTTGCTAGAGCTTTAAGTGGCCACATTCAGCTTAACTGTTACAGGACATTTGTGAAGGCAGCGGGAACAGTTAAAACACTCTAATATCCTAAAATTTCCTCTAACAATATATTCTAAGCACGAACATAGTTTGAGTCCCAAAGCAAAGCATAGGGTAGTTTAATAAAATGCTGTGTAATTACACAGTATGTGTCAACAACTTACTACTAATTCACTGACTTAATGATACTTATTGAACACCTAGTGTCTAAATCAGCTATTGCTACAATAATGCTGCATAACAAGCAAATATAATATCTCAGAGGCAGACAAAAATATTCATTTGTTCACTCACAGGTCTGTGCGTCTGCTGGGGCAGGATTTTTTTTTTAAATAATAAATTTATTTTTTATTGGTGTTCAATTTACCAACATACAGAATAACACCCAGGGCTCATCCCGTCAAGTTGGGGCAGAATTGATTCAGGTTGCAGACTGAGTTGAAGTCAGCCCCACAATGTATCTCACACTAATATGCATGCTGAAGGGAAAGCAGGTACCTGGGGCATGTTCTTCTTATGGCAATGGCAGTAGACAAGAAGATAAGCCCAACTTTGAAGCTCAGAGCAGCCCCGGTGGCTCAGCGGTTTAGCACCACCTTCGGCCCAGGGGAGTGGTCTCAGTGATCCTGGAGACCCCGGATCGAGTCCCACGTCGGGCTCCCTGCATGGAGCCTGCTTCTCCCTCTGCCTGTGTCTCTGCCTCTCTCTCTTTCTCTGTGTCTCTCATGAATAAATAAATAAGATCTCCAAAAAAATTTTTTGAAACTAACATTTCAGACCTGTCTTCACATTACATCTGCAAACATCTCACTGAACCAAGAGAGCAAATGGCCAAGACCAAAGAAATGGGGTGGATAAATATAATCCACCTATCTATCACAAAGTCATGGTGAGGACACGGAAATATAATACTACTACAAGTGGCTGAGTAATTAGGGCCACTAATTTAATCTACCACCACATCTGCTACATATCAAGTGTTGTTACAAGCACCAGGGATACAGCAGAGTTCAAAACAGACAAACCTATCACACTTCTGGATTTTAAATTGTCATTGTGAGGGGACATAAAAACAATGAGCACAATCAAAGAGAATTTATAAAGTTCTACAATGCTAAAAATGTTAACAATAGAATCTCAGCAGCGGATAGATGGCTATTTGCTCCGAATTCCTTTCAATTACACTATATTTTTGAAAATGATCATAGTGAAAGTCTGGAAAAAGTAAAGCAGGTTAAGGGATTTATCAAGTGGTGTTTGTGATACCTTGGATAGGCTGGATCAGTGAAGCATTTATGAGGAGCTAACATTTGAGAAATGTTTGACCTGACTCGTGTGAGGGATTGATGCAAATGGAAATCAGAGAGAAAATCTTTTCAGGAAAATGGAACAGCACATTGCAAGGGCTTTAAGACCAGCGATGACTTGGTGTGTCTTAGGAGCAGCAAGAAAGCCAGCATGGCTTAGAAGTGTGGTAGCGGATGACATCGGAGTGATAGGGAGCAATCTGATCACATGTCCTTGTGGCCATGACAAGGATTTCTTATTTTATTTTAAATATCTGAGGGAGCATTACCATGTTTTCATATAAAAAGATAGTGAGCTTGTATGAACATTTATTAACTTCATGAAGAAAGGAACCAACAGGCAAGAAAGAAGAGCCACTTCAAAGATTACCTGACAAATAAGGCTTCATTTAGTCAGGCAGAAAAGAAATGCCTAAATAAGACTACAAAATTATATATACGGTTTCCCGATCATTCTATAAGAAAGCAAAATCACAACAATTTTGGGGTTAACATTCTCACCAGGCTACACAATCCTAACAATTTATCGATTTGTTATTTCTATTTACTATTTCCTGACATGGGAAGAACTCTGGAAGAATAAGTTTGATGCTGGTGATGGTGGTGATGGAGAACAGGAGCTCAGCTTGGGACATACACAAGTTTGACATATCTGTTAATTACTGGCAGTGGTGGCATGTAGTTCAGAGCACAGATTCTGGGGCCAAACTACCTGAGTTCAAATTCTCAGTCCACCACTGTAACTGTGGTTACAGGTTAACCTGGAACCTGCCAGAACTGTTACTAACAGTTGCAGATGGTTATTAGTCCAACAAACTGTGACAGTAAGGCTACCCTCAGACAAAAATGTGCGTCAGATGAGAATCAAGCAGGCTTCTTAGACATTATGACTTCTGTTTTAAAAAGACTTCTCTTTTGTTGTGTGGAGAAGAGACCGCAGGATGCAACAATCAAAATAGGATGACCAACTTGCCATCAGGGAAATACAAATCAAAACCACAATGAGATACCACCTCACACCAGTGAGAATGGGGAAAACTAACAAGGCAGGAAACCACATATGTTGGAGAGGATGTGGAGAAAGGGGAACCCTCCTGCACCGTTGGTGGGAATGTGAACTGGTGCAGCCACTCTGGAAAACTGTGTGGAGGTTCCTCAAAGAGGTAAAAATAGATCTGCCCTATGACCCAGCAATTGCACTGCTGGGGATTTACCCCAAAGATGCAGATGCAATGAAACGCCGGGACACCTGCACCCCGATGTTTCTAGCAGCAATGTCCACAATAGCCAAACTGTGGAAGGAGCCTCGGTGTCCATGGAAAGATGAATGGATCAAGAAGCTGTGGTCTATGTATACAATGGAATATTCCTCAGCCATTAGAAATGACAAATATCCACCATTTGCTTCAATGTGGATGGAACTGGAGGGTATTATGCTGAGTGAAGTAAGTCAGTCGGAGAAGGACAAACATTATATGGTCTCATTCATTTGGGGAATATAAAAAATAGTGAAAGGGAATAAAGGAGAAGGGAGAAAAAATGAGTGGGAAATATCAGAAAGGGAGACAGAACATGAGAGACTCCTAACTCTGGGAAATGAACAAGGGGTGGTAGAAAGGGAGGTGGGCAGGGGGTGGGGGTGACTGGGTGATGGGCACTGAGGGGGGCATTTGACGGGATGAGTACTGGGTGATATGTTATATGTTATATGTTGGCAAATTGAACTCCAATAAAAATATAATAAGAAGAAAAAGAAAAAGAAACAAAAACAAGATTGGATGACCATTTAGGAGCCTGTCACAGTAGTTCTGATGAGAGGTGATAGGGACTTGGATTAAGAGAGGGTCAGTGCAGATGAAAAAAAAAAAAACTATAGGGATTCCTAAATATAATTCTGATGTTTAGGTTTCAGGAATTGCTGATATGTACCTACATCAACATATGCCCTTTTAAGACTGCAACCATTGTTAGTAGTTTACAAGGCTTATAAATGTGGGGAGGAGGCCAGCTCCAAAGCACACCCCTTCCTCGATTTGTTCAAAAACTTTACCAGTGACTTATCTCCTCCTTTATATGATATCAATATCAGCAACTCATTGTATTTGTTAGATAAGTAAAAGGATAATGAAAACTAATGTCTTCTTCCACCCAATAATGTTGAGAAACATACTTTCATCATAACATTCCAACAATCCTCCCTTCTGTCTCTGATAGCATCATGCCTCCCACTCTCTTGGATCAATATCATCAGATATAAATACACTATTATTTCTACCACCTTCAGTAAAAATTTCTCTTGGCCACACATCCTTGTTCAGCTGCATGCCCATTTCTTCTCTGTACAGCAAAACTTCTAGAAAGATTTGCCTCTACTCTGTTTCTATGTCCTCTTTAACCCAAATAAATATTATACTCCTACAACTACAATAAGGAGTGTCACAAATGAATGAATTGAATGCACTGAATTGAAATAAATTAGAACCCACTATTTCTGAGGCCTCGTCTTATTGACTTAGCAACATTTGACTATGTTGATCATATCTTCCACCTTGACACACTTTCTTCATGTAATATCACAAATTTAGATTTATTCCCACCTCTCTGGTCACTCCTCAGTCCCCTTCTCATATTCTTCATTATCTCCCAGGCTTCTGAATGATAAAATGTGTCCCATTGCCTTTGAAGGGTCTAGGTACACTCATATCTTTAGTATTCTCTTTGTCTCCTGGCTTAAATGCCATCTATGTGGTGATGAGTCCAAAATTTATGTCTCCAGCATAGATCCCTCCCCTGACAGCTTAACTGAAATGTCTCATAGTAACAATAAGTACTAGTAATGATGGTGATAATGATAATAGTAAAAACTAATGCCTATATAGTGCTTATTATTTTCCAGACCTTATTCTAAGCACTTTTTCATATATTAACTCACTTAACCCTTACAACAACCCTATGAAGTATGTACTATCATCATTCCCATTCTAAGAGGAAGAAACAGGGACACACAGACAGATTAAGTAATCTGCTCAGGGTAACACAGTTGTTGAGTGGTGAAATGGGAATCCGAACTCTGGTAGTTTGGCTCCAGAATTTGTGCTCTGAACTGCATGCCATCAATAGCAATTAATGGTATGTCAAACTTACTACGTCCCAAGCTGAACTCTCATTCACCATCACCACCACCACCAAACTTGGTCTTCCAGAGCTCTTCACATGTCAGGAAATAGTAAATCCAGTTGCTTAGGTCAAAAATACTGGAGGCATCCTTAACTCCCAAACACCTCACACAATCCACATCGGGTTCATCAACAAATCCTGTTGGCTCTAATGTCAAAATACATCCAGAATCTGACAACTTCTCCACAATCCCCATTGCTACTATTCTGGTGTAAAACACCATTATCTTTCACTTGGAACATCGCAACATGTCATCACTTGGCACCTTCCTTCCATATTTGCCCCTCACCCCTTGATTCAAACTCTGCAGTGAATTCCCATCTCACTCATAGTAAGAACTAGAGTCCTTACAATGGTCCAAAAGGTTGTTCATGAGCTTCCTTATATCTTTTGAACTCATCTGGTACTACTCTGTATTTCACTCATTCTGGTCCAGCTATACTGGCCTCCCAGCTATTCTTAGAAAATGTCAGGCTTGCTCCTGCTTCAGAGCCTTTACAATAGTTCCACTGCTTAAGATGCTCTTCTTCAGATGTCTTCATGGTTTACCTCTTCACTTTCTTCAGAACTTTACTCAAATATCACTTTCTTAGTGAGGTTTCCTTTGTTGCCCTATGTAACTTAAACCTTACCCAACCAATGTACAATCCCTCCTATGTGTTTTTTTTTTTTAGATTTTACTTATTTACTTGTTTATTGTCTATATCTTCCTACCAGAAATTTGTTTGTTTGTTTGTTTGTTTTTTTTTTTGCTGCTATAACCTTAGTGCCTGGAATAGTGCTTAGCATATAGTTGTCATTCAATAAATGTTTGTTAGAAAAATGAATGAATGAAGCCAAATAACTAATATTTAACTGTGAGAATTTCTGTCATAAAAATAGGTAAGGTGAGGTTTCCCTTGATTAAGGAGTAAGTGGTACCTGAGATCTCTTTCTCTTAGAGAAAGATTCTCTCATTTCAGATTTGTTAAGTTGCACTTCTATGGACACTTACTAACCTGGGACTAAATTCGTGAAGCAGATTGATGTCTCCTACAGGGTAGATTTGACTATCATAGAGATAAGTGGAATTTCAAACTGATACTCAAAAACTTTGCAAAATTTGTTTACAAAGACTTTCCCAGCCAATATTCCTATAGCTCCTACATTGGAATATCAGAAGCCTCAAATACTTGTACTCTGCTGTCATCTTCTTAAACTCACAGTTGACTAGGAGACAATGCACTCTAAGGCAGAAGCTCCTTTCTTTCAAAGTTTCTAAATCTGTGAATTGTAAAGAAATTAACTGGAGGAAAAAAATCCTCATTAAACCTTAATTATTAAATTTATTATTGAGTACTAACTTAAAAAAGGAACTAAAAAATATCCAATCTTTTGATCCCTCACTTCTAAGAAGAGATTTCCAGCTGAACTCCCTTCTGGTACTGGAGCTGCATGTATATAGAAATTTTAATTGAACTTCCTCAAATGTACATATGCTTCATAAGTCATTTGCTTAACAATATTACCTTAATGGGAGCATTCAAATATTACATTTACCACCAATATCAGTAGAATTTAGTTACACTTTTAAAATAAATATATGTCAAAGAGCACCTAGTTTAGGTAGGACCTGGCATTTAACAAAATCTGATGCAATTTTAAGACCAGTGCTGCCGAGCATTTTATAGAAATGTCTTTATTAAGGCACTCCATTGCCCTGTTTTTCTGAGCCTGGCATTTTGGTCTTACCTTGAGGATGCATAATGGCCCAGAAACCACTTTGTGATTATCACACAGTGACTGCTATAAAAGTTATTAGCCTTAGATGGCTCAGGTACACAGTAACTGCTGATCCAGTTAGTAAAGTATGAAGGAAAATGAAGCCTGTGGTCTCTGGGAGATTTTGATTCTTCCATCACCTGCCATTAGCAAAAGTAAGTTTTATTAAGTCTATATTTGTTTCATCAATTGGGGACTAATGGTAGGCTGCAGAGTTGCTTCTAAGGAGTACTTTGACAGTTATTGATTTCAAAGTAAGTGGGGAGAACCAAGGGGATAATTGCACTCTAGGAACTTTTATCTCCATCTGCATGACCTTGGGTAAATTGTATATATTTTTCAAGCATATATAGATTTGTATTATTCTAACCCAAGAGGATCGAACCCAAACCCACACGGTACAGAAGAACAAAAATGAGGCCCAGAGAAGTTAACTGGCTTACCCAGTTAGTGAGATACACAGCTGTGATAGAACCTGGACCTCCAGATTCCCAGTCTAGTCTTCTTTCCATCAGCCAATTTACCAAAGATGTCTTGAACACCAATAATATTAGGCAATGTGTAAGAGGCATATTGGGGATACAAAAATGACCAAGCTGTTTCCTGCCTTCTAGATTTTTCCTAAAACAAAATATGTCCTAATCATACCACCTTACTCATTAAATATACAGGTTGAAAGGTATACAAAGAAGAAAAGCTGAGATAATATCAGAATGCTTCGAGGAGTTCAAGTTCAAAGCTATCCATCCCCCCCTCCCTAAACACACAGAAACAATCAGGTTTTTATTTTAAATAAAAAGGTATAACTGGATTTAAAAAACAAAACTGAAACAGAAAAATGGAGGGAGTATATTCATTTGCTAGGGCTGCCATAACAAATTATGACAGATTGGGTGGCTTAAACAACAGAAATTTATTTTCTCACAGTTCTGGAGGCTAAAGACCTAAGATCAAGGGATTGACAGGGCTAGTTTCTTCTGACAGTGTTTCTTCTTGGCTGATAAATGGCTATCATCTCCTAATTTTCACATGGTCTTCCCTAGGTGCCTGTCTGTGTCCTAATCTCCTCTCCTTACGAAGATGCCAGGCATATTGGATTAAGCCCCACCTATACTACCTCATTTTACTTTGATCATCTCTTTTAAAGGCACTATCTTCACATATATTCATATTCTGAGATATCAGGGGCTAGGACTTCACCGTATAAGTTTGGTAGTAGGAGGTGAGGTGAAACACAGTCAAATCCCATAACAATGAGTAAGTGAGGCTGAAGTTACAGGACAGAAAAAAAGAAACTCATTTGGCTCCTCTGAGTTGAAAGAAACCAAAACATCCTAAATAGAGGGATGATCAAAACTAGATCATTGATTGAAGCTGGAGCTAGGATGTAAAAAAACTATACCTGGTACCCATCAAAGAACAAAGATTCTTTTTATATTAAGAACAATTAAGTTTCAAGCAATAGCAAGGATAATAGGAGGTGGAGATTCAATGGTTTGTTGAACATTCTAAATCTTTTTTCTTGCAGTGTAGGAGGCTGGAGGAGGTTGAACGACTTTATAATTTAGTGGAAAACTATATAAGTTACTGTGGTTGCTAAAAATTAAAAAATAACATAAAAATATAGACATATAAGCTATAGTTTCTAAAACAGAATAAAATCAAAGTGAAGAGAAAAGCTTTATCCTCCAACCTAAATAAGAAAAGTCAAAAAAATCAAATAAAAAGTATAGTAAATAGAAAACATAATATCATATAAATAAATTCAAATATACAAAAATAATGACAATGAATGTTGATTAAACTCACCTGTCTGGCAAGAAAGATAATTATATTAGAACCTAAAAGTTCAGCTATTTAGTGCTTAAAAGAAATGTACTTAAAACAGAAAACAACAAAAAAGTTGAAATAATTAGTGATATAAAAAGATATGCTAGGCAAATACTAATCAAATCAAACTGATATACCAATATTAACATCATAATATAATGAATTTAAAGCATTATATTGATATAATATATAAAAGCATTTTATTGATATATAAAAGATTGATAGATACAAAGACGTACACTTCAACATGGTAAAAATCATTATCTACCTAGATTGAACTTATAGGAACTTGACTGCATAGTCTGAAAATACAGGAAGGAAAATTTGATGGAAGCACAAAGAGAAATCAATAGGGTAGTTTTTTAACACAAATTTTCTCCAAAGCTGAAAAATACAAAAATGAAACGGCAAAACTCATTTGAACAATTCTGTTAATATGCTTGATCATGCATATGTGCATGTGTGTATGTACGTAGAAAGAAATAGAGGGGGAGAAGCAAGAAAGAGCGATATGGTAAGGGAGAGAGAGTTTTTTTTATATGCACACAATGAACATTTTACTGTGTGCTAGGTCAGGGGTTAGCAAACTTTTTTTTTTTTTTTTTTTTTCAAAAAGCCAGCTATCTAGTAAACATTTTAGGCTTTGTGGGTTATTAGGTGTCCTTCACAAGTACTCAAATCTGCCATCATAGTACAAAATTACTAATACACAATACCTAAATGAATGAGTATGGTTGTGTGCCAAAAGATCTTTACTTACAAAAACAAGCAGCCAGATGAATTTATTGTACAGGCCTTAATTTGTCAACTTAACCCTTGTTTTAGGTCATGAAGAAAATTTCAAAAAAAATTTTAAAAATTGATGTCTTAAAGATCTCACTGCCACAAAAAAGAAAAAAGTAACTAAAGTAGAAATCAAAGATTAAAAGAGTATTTTAAAAGTTAGGGAGCTAGGAAACCTGCTCTCACATCACTCATGTATTAGGAAAAAATATATTAGAATTTACAAACCACTTAGAATTGAATAACAAAAAGCTACTCATAAAAAACATGTGGATTTCTGCTTTGTTATGATAGGGAAGGATTCAAAGATGTTTTGAAAAGATTGATAAACCTGATGCATCTTTAACAAAATTAAAACAAAGAGATCACACAAATTTCCAATGTCAAAGAAGAAAGAGGGGAGAGCACTATAAGTCCTACTGGCAGTAAAATGATAATAAAAGAATATAAAACCAATTTATGCCAATAAATTTGAAGACAGATGAAATAGACAAATTACTTGAAATATGCAACTTGCGCAATTTTACATATGAAGTAATTGAGAGATATAATCTCAAATCTCTTTTAAAAATTGAATTCGCAAATAAACGATGTATGTGTAATTTTTAAAAATAACCCCCCCACACCCCGACAGGCTTTGATGTCTTCACTGGTGAATGTAGTCAAATATTTATTTATTTATTTATTTATTTATTTATTTATTTATTTTATTTTATTTATTCATGAGAGACACACACACAGAGAGAGAGAGAGAGAGAGAGAGAGGCAGAGACACAGGCAGTGGGAGAAGCAGGCTCCATGCAAGGAGCCCGATGCGGGACTCGATCCTGAGTTTCCAGGATCACACCCTGGGCTGCAGGTGGCGCCAAACCGCTGTCACACCTGGGCTGCCCTGTAATCAAATATTTAAGGAAGAAATAATGTTAGGGCACATGGCTGGTTCAGGCAGTAGAGCCTGCAACTCTTGATTTCAGGGCTGTGGATTTGAGCCCCATGTTGGGTGTAGATATTACTTAAAAATAAAATCTTAAAAAATAAGAAATTATGCCAAATTTACACAAACTGTTTCAAAAATAGAAGAGGAAGGAATATTTATCAATTTATTTTAGAAGACCAGCATATTCCTAATACCAAAATCTGTCAAGAAAATGGAAGAATATAGAAAACTCTGGATCAATATCCCTCATGAACACACGCACAAACATAGGCATAGTATATGAAACAATCAGCAAAAGGAAAAGTCACATGGAGCAAAGTTCAGAGAAAACCAGGCACAAGCTTCCAAGAATTCTCTGGGAATTAAACATAAGATATGTGTAACTCCTGTAGAGTTTTAACAAAGTATATGAAATGCTATCAGAAAATCTCATTAGAGACTTAATGACATGATTTTTTATTTGGGGGGCTGATCATGTAGGCACTTTCTGCCTAGCACATATCAAAATTCCAAACTCCAAAGGGGAAAGCAGGCATTCAGCATAACCACATTGTTTATATAAGCAGTTTAAGCACAGTGAGCCATTTTTATCAGTTAGAGAGAGCCTTCCCGAAATCCAAGTTCCTGAACACCAGCCAGTGGCTGCCCATGCAAGAATGGTTCCTTTTTTTTTTTTTTTGTATATTTTTTTTTATTGGAGTTCAATTTGCCAACATATAACACCCAGTGCTCATCCCATCCAGTGCCCTCCTCAGTGCCTTAATGATAATAATCTCCAGACTACAATACTAAGTCTTTTCTGATCAATGACCAAGTGAGATTTAACCAAGGAATAAAATGTTGGTTTCACAATTAAAAAATCAACCAACGTAATTCACCATGTAACAAAATAAATAAACAAACAAAAAACCCCATATGATCCTTTGGATAGATTCAGTAAAAAGTATTTGATGAAATTCAACACTCATTCTTGATTTTAAAAACTATTAATAAACTGGACATGGGTGGGAATTTCCTCATCCCAATAAAAGGCATCTATACAAACCTATAACTAATGTCATACTTGTGAAATATTGAACATTTTTCCATAAAGCTTCCAGAAAGGAAATAGTTTTATTTTAGGGCCTGGACAAGCTAGTGAAATAAAGCAAGAAAATTAAATGAAGGTTTACATTTGGGAATAGAAGTAAAACTCTGTTAGCAGACAATATGGTAGTTTACATAAAAAAAGATTCTAAGTTATCTACAAAGCAACTGGTAAAATTAACAAGTGAATTAGCAAATTTACAGAACACAGAGTCAGTATAAGAACTGTAGTTGTTAATCTACTAGCAACCAAAATTTGAAAAGAAACTTTTAAAATGCCATTTCCAAAAATGAATGAATGAATGAATGAATGAATGAATAAATAAATAAATAAATAAATAAATAAAAAACCATTTCCAGTAGCATTCAAAAGCAGAAAATAATAAGGAATAAATGTAATAAAAATGTATAAAACCTCTACACTGAAAACTATAAAACATTGAGAGAGGTGACATCAGCAAGACAGCAGAATAGAAGATCCCCTACTCATAGCCTCCCTCAGCAATGATAATTGGCAGCTATCAATGGACAAAAGTATTTTTGGGAGTTCTGGGATTCCGATAGATTGTGACACCCAGTGGAGCTCAAGACAAAGGAGGGCCATTTTGAGAAGTTGGCCCATTACCAGGTGGTAGGCTCACTCACTATGCTCATGAAAACAGACTTATCCTCTTGTGGACTTGGCTAGAACCTCATTTGGCCTTGATCCTGCCCCAGTATCATCTGCCAGGGGACGCCAAAGGAGTCATGCCTGCCCATGCCTTGAGTTACAGGCTTGCTGATCTCAGCCCAAAAGTAGATCCAGATATGGCCCTATTACTCAGCTCTAGCCTCTCTCAGCCATGGTCTTGAAATACTTCTGTCAACCCAGGGTCCTGGCAGGATAGATGTTCCTCTGTGCCCTCAGTGTGACTATAAATCCTGAAGCAGCCTTGTGATTTGGCTCCAGCTCAGCTTAGCTGCAGTCCAGCAGAAGTCTTGTCTACCCAGAAATTTGGCAGGATACAAACTAGTCCAAGCCCATAGAGGTAAGCCTACAGAGCTTGGTCTCCATTTTGAATTATGAAGCAGCCCTGTGCCTGCAGGAAGCATCAAAATGATTTCAAACTCTATTACAAAACTATAGAAATCAAAACGATATGGTACTGGCATAAAAACAGGCACATAGACCAATGACCCAGAATAGAAAACCCATAAATAAACCCATGTATGTATAGTCAACCAATTGCCTTTGATAAGAGCACCGAGAATATACAATAGGAAAACAGTAGTCTCTCAATAAATGATTCTGGGAAAACTGGATATCCATATGCATAAGAATAAATTGGACTCATTCAATTTACAAAAATCAGCTTAAAATAAAGACTTAAATCTGAGACCTGAAACAATAAAACTCCTAAAAAAAAGAACACACAGGAATAAACTCTGTGACATTGGCCTTGGCAAATATTTTTTTTATTTTTACATTTTTTTGGCAAATAATTTTCTAGATATGACATCGAAAACACAACTATCAAAAAGAAAAATAAACACATATGACTACACCAAACTAAAAGGTCTCTATACAACAAAAGATACAACTGGTAAAATGAAAGGGCAAACTATAGGATGGGAAAAAATATTTAAAAATTATGTATCTGATAGGGGTTGATAACCAAAAAAAAAAATCAGAAACTCATACAACCCAATAGCAAAGTAATAATCATCATCCATTTTTTAAAAATGCCAAAGGATCGGAATAGATATTTTTACAAGGAAGACATACAAATGGGTCATGGGTACATGAGAAGGTGCTCAACATCATAGAAATGCAAATCAAAACCACCTCACACCTGTCAGGATGAGAACTCACCTCGCACCTGGCTCATTAGGATTCTAGCAATTTTATTTGCTCTGAAATCTACTCTATGTGTTGATACAGCCATTCCTGCTTTATTTAATTCCTGATTATATGCTGTATCTTTTCCATTCTTTTATTTTTAACCTATGCATGTGGTTAAACGTGAGTTGAGTTCCTTGTGAACAGCATACAGCTGGGTTGTATTTTTTAAATCTACTCTGCCAATCTCTATCTTTTAAATAGTGTATTTAAAACATTTACCTTAAAAAAAAACATTTACCTTTAAGATAATTATGAATATCACTGGGCCTAAATCTGTCATTTTATTATTTGATTTCCACTTATTCCCTTTGTCTTGTTTTCTATTTGTTTTATCTTCACTTTTGGGCTACTTTAACATTTTCTAGGAGTCCAATGTGAATTATTCATAATACCTGGGGATTTATGACTTTGTATAGTTTACTTAGTGGTTGCTCTGGGTAGTACAATATTAGTTTGTGACTTATCACAGAGTACTTGGTGTCAATGTTTTACTACTTGAAGAGAGATATGGAAACCGTGCTTCCATTTAGATCCCTTTACCCTTCATACTTTTAATTATCATCATCATGAGTACCAAATGGTGTTATAATTTCTGTTTCAATCATCACATATGATTTATAAAACTCATGAGGAGAAGGATAGTGTATTTTATTTACCCATATGTCTGCTTTTTCTGTTGTTCTTCCTCCCTGTTGCTGTGATTCTTTACTGTATCATTTTTCTGTTAAAATAACTTTCCTTAGCCATTCTTTAAGGTTAGTTCTCTTAGCAACAAGTTATTCTAGTTTTCTTTTATCTGATAATGTCCACTTTTCCTTTTTGTTTCTAAAGAATAGTTTCTCCAGTACAATTTGTGGTTGAAAGTTCTTTTTACACAGTACTTGGAAAATGCTGTACTTCTTTTGGCTTCCATAATTTCAAATGAGAAATACATTGTTGTTTCTCTATAGGCAGTGTGTTAATTCTCTCTAGCTTCTTTCAATATATTTTTCTGTCTTTAGTTTTCTGAAATTTAATTATGATGTGCCTTGGCATAGATTTCTTTTGGTTTATCCTGTTTGTAGTTTTCTCAACTTTTTTAAATTGTAATTTTATTTAAATTCAATTAATTAACATACAGTGTATTACTAGTTTCAGAGGTAGGGTTCGGTGATTCATCAGTTGCATATGACACCCAATGCTCATTGCATCACATGCCCTCCTGTTTGCTCATCTTCTTGAATTCATGAGTTTATGTCTGACCGTTTTGGTAACTTCTCAGCCATTATTACATTGAGTACTTTTTCAGTCCCAATTTATCTCTCCCAATTTATCTTTCAGGAACAAAGGTTATCTGAATGTTGGATTTTTAAATTTTAGTCCCAAAGATCCTGTTCATTTGTAGCCTATTTTCTTGTTACTTGGATTGTATAAAGTCTATTGAGTTGTCAAGTTCACTGATTTTATCCTCTGTGTTTCCCGTTTTACTACTGAGACGTTCTAGACAAGTTTTTTGTTTCTATCGTTATATTTTCAGTTCCATAATTTTACTGATTTCTAAAAAATATTTATTTATTTGAGAGATAAAGTGAGTGTAAGTAGGGGAGAAGGGCAGAGGGAGAGAATTTTTAAGCAGATTGCTCACTGAGCACAGAACCCGATGTGGGGCTCAATCTCATGACCCACGAGATCATGAGCTGAAACCAAGAGTCGGATGCTTAACCGACGAAGCCACCCAGGCACCTCTCACTAATTTTTAATAATATATCTCTTTTCTGAAAATGATTATTCATTTCAAATGATTTTCTAGTTGGTTGTTAATCATTTTCATGATGGTTTCTTTAATATCCTTAACAGACAGATAGTTTCAACATTTGATTCATGTGGTGTTGGCATCAGACAATTGCTTTTTCCCATTCATGTTGTGATCTTCATGACAGTTGATATGATGGGTGTCTTTTTATTGTATCCTGGACATTTTTACTAATATGTTAGAGGATGCTGGGTCTTACTGTTTTTATTTTAGTAGGAAATCTTGCTTTGATTTGTAACAAAGGTCCCAGGCTACTTTTGTTAACTGTGGTTCCAAGAACAGTCTAATTTTCATAGGTCAAGTAGTACCATTTTGGTTTATTTGGTGTATTTCATGTTGTTGGCTGCTAAATTCAATGGTCTCTGCTGATGCTGCTTCAGGGGGAAGAAAAAAGTTCCCCAGGACAGGTTGCCTAGTGCCTCTAGGTGGGGGAAAGAGAGTCTCTATACCACAAGGTGAAGAGTGATTCCTTGGTTGGACACTTGTGAAAGCTTTTCTTCTGCATGTGGTGGGTAGAGAGGTTACCTGGGTCCTGTCATAGCATGATCATCTTGGCTGGTGGCCCTCAGTTGCATGGCATCTCTGGCTGTGGGAAAAGGGCCTAACACCTGGTGGTGAAGGAGAGCACTTCCAGGACCAGGTGCTTCTTGTGATGACATTACCCTTACCATCTCTCCTGACCTGGGCATTCAGTGTCTCTAGGTTGGGAATGCACACTTGTTTTTAAAAATATATCATAATCTCATATACCAACAAATTGGACACCCTAGGAGATATGGATAAATTCCTAGAAACATATAACTTCACAAAATTGAATCAGGAAGAAATAAAAAATCTGAATAGACTGATTACCAGCAATGAAATTGAATCAGTGATAAACAAACAAAAACTCTCAACAAACAAAAGTCCACGACCAGGTAGCCTCACAAATGAATTCTACCAAACATTTAAAGAAGAGTTAATACCTATTCTCAAGCTATTCTAGAAAATGGAAAACTTCCAAATTCATTCTACAAGGCCAGCATTACCCTGTTGCCAAAATCAGGTAAAGACACCACTATTTGCAGATGTCATGATACTATATGCAGAAAACCCTCAAGATTCCATCAAAAAACTACTAGAACTGATAAATGAATTTAGTAAGGTTTCAGGATATTAAATCAGTGTACAGAAATCTGCTGCATTTCTATACACTCATAATGAAGCAACAGAAAGATAAATTAAGAAAGCAACCCCATTTACAATTGTACCAGAAATAACCAAATATCTAGGAATGAACTTAAGCAAGTAGGTGAAAGACCTATACTCTGAAAACTACAAAACACTAATGAAAGAAATCGAAGATAACACATGGAACAAATTGAAAGATATTCTATGCTCATGGATTGAAAGAACAAATATTGTTAAAATGTCTGTACTACCCAAAGCAATCTACAGATTTGATGTAATCCCTATCAAAACAACAACAGAATTCTTCACAGAACTAGAGCAAATAATCCTAAAATTTGTATGGAAACACAAAAGACTCTGAATACCCTAAACAATCTTGAAAAAGAAAAGGCTGGAGGTATCAAAATTCCAGATTTTAAGTTATATTACAAAGCTGTAGTAATCAAAACAATATGGTATGGGCACAAAAATAGACACATAGATCAATGAAAAAGGACAGAAAGCCCAGAAACAACTCGCAATTACACAGTCAATTAATCTTTAACAAATCAGGAAAGACTATCCAATAGGAAAAAGACAGTCTCTTCAACAAATGGTGCTGGTAAAAATAGCTACATGAAAAAGAAGCTGGACCACTTTCTTACACCATACAAAAAGATAAATTCATTTTTTTACAAAGATAAATTCAAAATGGATTAAAGATCTAAATGTGAGACCTGAAACCATAAAAAATCATAGAAGGGAGCACAGGTGGTAATTTCTCTGGCATTGGCCATAGCAACATCTTTATACATATGTCTCCTGAGCAAGAGAAACCAAAGCAAAAATAAACTATTGAAACTACATCAAAATAAAAAGCTTATGCACAGCAAAGGAAACAATTAACAAAACTAAAAGACAACCTACTGAATGAGAGGATGTATTTGAAAATGACACATCTGATAAAGGGTTAGTCCAAAAAATATAAAGAACTTTTACAACTCAACAGCCAAAAAGCAAATAATCCAACTAAAGAATGAGCAGAAGACATGAATAGACATTTCTCCAAAAAAGACCTCCTGATGGCTAATAGACACCTGAAAAGATGCTCAACATCATTCATCATCAGAGAAATGCAAATCAAAACTGCAATGAGATATCACCCCATACATATCAGAATGGCTAACACAAAAACTCAAAAAAACAAGTGTTGGTGAGGATGTAGAGAAAAAGGAAGTTTCATGTGGTAATGTAAACCAGTACAGCCACTGTAGAAAACAGTATGAAAGTTCCTCAAAACTTTAAAAATAGAACTACTCTATCATCCAGTAATTGTATTACTGGGTATTTACCCAAAGAATATGAAAACACCAATGCAAAAAGAATATGCACTCTTATGTTAATTGCTGCATTATTTACAATAGCCAAATTGTGAAAGGAGCCCAAGTGTCTACCTATAGATGAATGGATAAAGATGATATGGTATATATATGGAATGGAATATTATTCAGCCATTAAAAAGAATAAAATCTTGTCATTTGCAACAACATGGATGGAACTAGAGAGTGTAATGCTAAGCGAATTAAGTTACAGAAAGACAAATATCATATGATTTCACTCATATGTGGAATTTAAGAAACAAAACAAATGAACAAAAGAAGAAAAAAGACAAGTCAAAAAACTAGACTCTTAACTACAGAGAACAAACTGATGGTTACCAGAGGGGAGGTGGGTAGGGGAATGGGTGAAATAGATGATGGGGATGAAGAGTACATTTACAATGATGAGCACTGAGCAATATATAGAATAGTTGAATCACTATATTGTACATCTGAAACTAATATAGTACTGTATGTTAAGTATATTGGAATTAGAATAAAAAACTTAACAAGTACAAAACACAATAATCTCAATTTTAGAAAGATTTTAATTCTGAAAATGGTCAAGAGAATCATATTTAATTTGCTCCATAAACTTACATGTGAGAATAAGGAATCAGCAAAATTCTAAAATTGTTAGTCATTGTGTTAATAGATGTTTAAGACATATGAAGACAACACACAATGGAGGATATCTTTACTCAAAATCAAGGGTCTGTATTTTTATTGTTGAAGGTCAGAAAGTAACATGAACTTGTCATGCCTCATGACAGTCTGAAACTCAGATGACACTAGTGAATTTTCTGCCCTTTTCATTCACGACATACTTTGGCAATAAATACTCAGAGTCTTAAGTCTGAGATATCTTCTCCATAAAACAAGAAAACCTTAAGAAAACTCCAGTTAACTAAAGGGGCTTTGATTCTTCATATTTATGACTCAAATGAAGATATAACTTGTTCTAGCTAGGCCTGTGAATTTTTATGCTTCATTATTTGGGAAAACAGAGAAACCAAAGAGCACTGTTACCAATAACTAGATTGAGAGAAAAAAGGGAAAATTTCTTTCTCTCTTCTTCACTCTCATGCCCAGTTGACTACCTGCTAAGTACTCAATGGGAAATTATCAGGATTGGGGGAAACAGAAGAAAAAGAGGTGAAGAGAAATAAAAAAAGCAAAAGTAAGCTGAAAGGGAATCTGAACATAGCACATAAAAGAGGAAGGATGGAGGCAATAAGTATATTGACAAATAAAATTAATTATAATACAATCTTTCAATTCTATCATTAAAATCACTCTCTCTGAGGTCTTGCTTCCTCATACTCTATGTAGAATGTAATAGAATAAGAATACCCAATATATGAGATTAATTTTGGAATAATTATTAAGGATTGTTAACCAAACACAGTACTCTGGGCCTTACCAAATAGAAATGCTACTGAGTAGACTATATAACCACAAGATTTATTTAATTTTTCACTTTGTGTGCATCATATCAATTGGTCTAAATAAACAGATCTCAGGAATAATTCTGAAATTGGGTATATCATCAATTATCTTTCTAAGTAAGTCTTCCTCTCAGGATCATCCTTATATCTGATTCCCTTAAATGTGTCAAGTACTCTATTGGTCCTAGGGCCTTTGCACATACTACTGCCCCTACCTTGACTATTATTTTGTCCCCAGCCTCATTGTTTGCAACCTATCTTTATTTTTGATTATTATTCAAATACTACACATCCCTGCTAAAACATCCAATTCTCAACAAAGTCTTCCCCAACAATGCTACTCATCACTACCAACATCTGTTAGGTGATCCTCTTACTGCACTAGCACAGTATTCTACATTTCCCTCATCATAGCATATACTTATCCATATCTCCCATAAGCACTAAGACAACACACACCAACTTTATCCTACTCATTGTGGTATTCCTGATACTTTGCATATTCTCTGATAAAAATATTCTCAATACATATTTGAAAATGAATAAATCCCCCAAACCTGAAATAGATGGGGTATCGGTTATTAGAGTATGGCCTGAGAGATAAAAAGTGGCTATTAAATACTTTTTATGGAGTGGCTTTGATCATTCTGCAGTATTCCAAAATTATACGCAAAAGCCCACAGCACCAACTGAGGCACAGTCATTTACATTGCTAAAACTGAGAATTATATTGAGGGCATAATTACTCCTCAGGCTTTCCATGAAGTCATTTCAACCCCCACTAAGATCATAAAAATTTTTCCTAACTCAGGTTGAAATAACATAGGCCTAGGAGTCACAGACATGGTTTAAATTTCAGCTCCAACATTTCCTAGTCATGTGAGATTCAACAAGCCACTTAATTTCTCAAATCCCAGATTTACTTGTGCTTTAATATCTACCTCCAATGGATATGGGGGATCAAAAGAGAAAGTGTATTCAAAAGGACCTAGTGCAGGGGATCCCTGGATGGCTCAGCGGTTTGGCGCCTGCCTTCGGCCCAGGGCGTGATCCTGGAGACCTGGGATAGAGTCCCATGTCAGGCATCGAGTTGGAGCCTGCTTCTCCCTCTGCCTGTGTCTCTGCATCCCTCTCTCTCTCTCTCTGTCTCATGAATAAATAAAAACTTTTAAAAAAACCCAAAAGGACCTAGTGCATAATCCAGTATATAATACATGCTCAATAAAAGTTCCCACAGTAATTGTTCAGAGAGAGAAAACATGAGCAAGACTTGGTCCCTTTCTTTGATAAGCTTATAGGTCAGGTTAAATAAATCCTTACAACTCAATAGAATAAGAGTAAATGATTATACAAAATGATAGGTCACAAATGACATATTGATTTACCGGCAAGAACACGTGAAAGAAGAGATATTTGAGATAGATGATAAAGGAGGAGAAGATATTAGCAGATAAATAAAAGAATTGGAGGGAAATTAGGGGATAAGCATTTCAAGAAGTATATCCAGAAACAAAGAGGTATTCCAGAGCGTGGCACATTTAAGGAAAGGTAAATGATATATTTTAGTGTAGTACATGGTGAGGATGGGGAAGGGGAATAGTAAATGTTGAATAATAAATGGTCTTGCATGCTAGGCTAAAGGTCTTAAAATAGGGACAGCATGATCAGATTTGTCTTCTTGCATATTAGTTTACAACTATGTAGAAGATGAAGTAGAGGAGAGAGCTACCGGAGGTATAGAATCAAGTTAGTTTGGAATACATTACATTAATAGAGGTGATAATTTAAAAAATCTGAACTAATGTAGTAACAGGAAAAGCATAATACAAAACAGATTCAGGAGATAGTGGGACCAAATCCTCTTGGTGACTGTGGTAGAACAGAACAATGGTACCAAAAGATGTGTATATGTCCTAAGTCCCAGAACCTGTGACTGTGTTATCTTAAATAGCACAAGGGAATTAAGGTTGCTAATAGAATGAAGGCTTCAAATCAGCTGAACTTAAAATATGGAGATTATCTTGGATAATCTTGGTGGGTCCAATATAATAACAGGGACCCTAAAAAGTAGAAAAGAAAGTCAGAGTCAGAGTTAGAGGGATACGTGACTGTGGAAGAGTGTCAGAGTTATGCAGTATGAGAAAGACTATGCCAGCCATCGCTTGATTTGAAGACCAAAGGAGACCACAAGCCAAGGAACAGGAGTAGCATATCGAAGCTGAAAAAGGCAAGAAAGTTGATTCTTCCTTAAATCTTCAAGAAAGAAATACAGTACTGCCCAAATCTTGATTTTGACCTAGTAATAGACTTCTAACCTCCAGAACAGTAAGATAACAAATAATAATAATAAATTTGTGTTGTTGGAGCACCTGGGTGGCTCAATCAGTTAAGCATCTACTTTTGGCTCAGGTCATGGTTCCAGGTCTCTCTCAAAGGGGAGTCTGTTTCTCCCTCTCCCTCTGCCCCTCTCCCCCATGTTCTCATGTTCCCTCTCTCTCTCAAATAAAATCTTAAAAAAATAAATTTGTGTTTTTTAAACCACTAAGTTTGCTAATTTATTACAGGAGCAATGGATGGGAGCCTAATAGAGTGACCAACTAATTCTGAATGGAAGAAAATAACAGGATTGAAGATCACTTCTGTGTTTCTGACCTAGGTGATAAGACGCTGCCATTAATCAAGATAGAAAATACAGGAAGATAATAAGGTTTGGCATAAAGGGAATGAAGACAGAAGAGTAGAAAAGAGAAGATATAATGAGTTTGGTTTAGAATATGTTGACAAATATTTATATAGCATACAGGACTACTTGTCTAAAGGGTAACTGGTACCTGAATCAAGATCACAGAAAAGAGAAATTGCTGGAGATACAAATTGGGTGTTGCTATTGTATGAATGATATGAGAAATCAGAAATCATGATATCACAGTTACAGAGAAGATCAAGTGAGAAGAGAGACAATGATGGAACATTGAAGAACATAGTATTTAAGGGTGTGTGTGTGAAGGAGTTCAAAGAAGCTGAAGAAATGAAAGAAGGTGGGCAAGAATTAGGAGATAGTGTAATAGAAACATAGGGAAAAGAGAGCTTCAAAAGAAAGTGAGCAAGAAATCCAACGGATACAGAGAGATCTAATAGTATGAGACTGAAAATTGGCCACGTCCAGTGCAAAATAACAACAATGATCCTAAGGATCAATCTATGAATATGAACAGTTTGAATCCCTCTGCTGGTTCGGTGTTTCCCCACATGCTTACAATTTAAGCTCATTAAGAGAAGAGCTAGATCTTAGATTAGCATACATAGGACCTTATATAGCTGATTATTATAAAAATTATATGTGATCTATCAAGTTTTCTATAAATTTCAATCAAGTTCACTTGAAGCAAAGTCCTAAGCACATTTAATGAATTGTTCCTAAATTAGACCATTTGCACACATTCCTTCACTTTGATAACATATTAGATGAATATATCACAGATTAACCCACTATTATGGTATTTATTTATTTATTTATTTATTTATTTATTTATTTATTTATTTTAATCAGACTAATTTCCCTCCTACTTATTTTTTTTTTCTGACTCAATTTGGTCATGCTGTTCTCACAGCTTATCTATCATGCTGAATCACCGTACTAAAATCTGAAATCTCTTCCTCTCAGGTAAAGAAAAAAGTTACTAGTTTAATTAATTAAATTCAAGCTGCCAACTTGGCTTAATAAAGATATGCACAGAAGATAATTCTCCTGTTGCTCCTGGAACAGTGTAGCATATCAAATCGTAGGAAAGCAAAACTTAAAGGGATAGCGATTTACCTTGTTAACATAACTCTTGCCCAGTAAAATCAGCCCTGTATTCTCAGGACTGCAACTTGTGGTGAAAGGCTCTCAGTTATTAAAAAAAAAAAGAGGCTACAGATTAATGCACAATGACTTAAATATTAAAAATTTAATGCTTAATTTTTACTATTCCAGGAGCAATGTGTTTATATAGTGGCTGATTCATATACATGGAGTAAATGCAAATAAAGCCAAAGAAAACATTTAAAAGCTGTCCCATAATGGGAAGAATAATCCATATAGTAAATGCTGTGTAAAAAGATCCAGGTTAAAATTTACACTGAAAATAATTAAAAGAAAATATGTTTGTGGTTATGTTCACACACCAGAAGTACATATAAACAGAATAAATCACCCATGTGCAGTATTATTTACTCAAAAGTTTTGTCTAAAATGACCACATATTTGGCAGTATCTAATTGATGGGATTTTATAGAGGTTTGGCAGCTGTAAACAATAGAATTGAAAATACTCGGATCTATATGGTACCAAACTAAATAAATAAATAAATAAATAAACATACAAGAACTTCCACCTTTATTTTTTTATTTTGTTTTTTTTAAATAACAATTGTTAGTATTGATGACACCAGTGCACACAAGAGATAAAATGAGTAAGGAAATTGAAAATCCAAATAAAGAGTATTTAGAGCCACATATTCCCTCCTTATCTCAACTCAGGAGATCCCTGCCATGACTATTCTCACTCCAGCAGAAGCCTGGAGTTTGATTCTCGGGGGAGGCCTCTGAATGGATGGATGCCAAGCACAAACCCTAACGCCAAACCTAAACAAAACACTTAAAACTAACCCATTGAAAATACTCAGTGTCCTAGTGCCAGGCACATGCCTGGATCCAATCTCTACCTGTGTACAGACACTAACCATAACCCTAATCTTAATCCTAACTTTCACCTAGCCTAACACTGGTCCTATCACTAACTGAAAACCAAACACGAATCACTAGCCCCTAATCCACAAACCTAACCATGACTCCAACCATAACCCTAACCCCAACACTAATCCTAACCCCTAACCCCTAATCCTACACACTGACATAACCCTAACCCTTTAACCCTAACCCTACCTCTATTGTAACCCTACCTCAAATCTGAAACCTAACCCAAACCCTAGCCGTAGCCCCTAACTCTAACCCCTAAGCATAACCCTAACCAAAAACCCCTAACCCTAACCCTAACCATTAACCCTCAACTCCCATCCCTAAACCCAAACCCTCCCCCTAACCCAAACCTCTAACCCTAACCCCTAACTCAAATGTAACATTAACCCTAAACCCTAACACCTAACTCTTAACCCAACCCCAACTCTAATCCTAACACTAACCTTAAACACTACCCTTAACCCCTAACCCTAAACATTAACTCTAACCTCTAACCCTAACCCTAACCTTAACCCTAAAGAAAACACTTAAAACTAAACCTAAACCTAAACCTAAACCCTAACCCTAATCCTTAACCTAACCTCTGAGCTCTAAACCTAACTGGACTCTACCCCTAACCTCTAACTCAAACTCCAACCCTAACCCCTGTGACCAATACCCCTAACCCTACCCCCTAGCCCTAAACCGTAACTCTACCCGAACTCCTAACCTTAGCCCCTAACCCCCAATCCTAAACCCTAAAGCCTAACCTTAAACTTATTTTTTTTATAAATTTATTTTTTATTGGTGTTCAATTTGCCAACATATAGAATAACACCCAGTGCTCATCCCATCAAGTGCCCCCCTCAGTGCCCATCACCCAGTCACCCCCACCCCTGCCCAACTCCCCTTCTACCCCCCCTAGTTCGTTTCCCAGAGTTAGGAGTCTCTCATGTTCTGTCTCCCTCTCTGATATTTCCCACTCATTTTTTCTCCTTTCCCCTTTATTCCCTTTCACTATTTTTTATATTCCCCAAATGAATGAGACCATATAATGTTTGTCCTTCTCCGACTGATTTATTTAACTCAGCATAATACCTTCCAGTTCCATCCACGTCAAAGCAAATATCCACCTTTATTTTGGATGTAGCTTATGAGATCAGTTTTGGGAAGGTATACTTGAAGAAATTATTCAGAATGCTTCATGATGATAGAGAGATGGAAAATAGAAAAGAGTGGTTAAGAGATATGGAGAACAAGATAAACACTTCTAACATTCCTCCAGTCGTCTTTTCCCAAAGGAGAAAAGAGTGGGGGAAATAATCAAAATGCTTTTTGAAAAAGTAATGGTTCAGTGTTATCTATAAAGAATGAATAATATGAATCCCCACATTCAACATACCAAATCTCAAATAGCATAAAAATAAATCCATATCTAGACATAATTTTTTTTTCATATCTAGACATAATTTAGTGAAACTGGAGAACACACAAGTGAAAGAGAAGATCTTAAAAGCAACCAGAAAAAGAGATCATAATACACAAAAGAACAAAACTTAGTATGTCAGTTGACTTTATAGCAACAACATCAGATTCTAGAAAACTGGGGAAATTCTTCAAAGTGGAGAGTAAAATAATAAATAATAGACGGACTCAAATAATGGTCACAATCTTTTGTACCTCCCTATATCAACTTCCTTTGTGGTACCTCCTATACTGATGTTGTACATATGATTGGTTTTGGCAAAGAAGTAGTAGCAAACTTTATACAAGAAGAAAATTAATAAAGAATTTACATATTTCTTCTCTTCCCCCCCCATCATAATTTCGCACCCCATCATAATTTCCATAGCAAGATGCCTGGTCTGGCAAGACAGACAGACAAGACATAAATGAACCCAAGTGGAAAAGAGAAAAATTGAGCATATAAGTTCATCCAAGATAATCCAAACTCTACAAGTGATATGTACAACAATAAATGGTTAGTTTATAGATCACTGTGTTCTGGGTGCCTCATTATGCAGCATAATTGTGTCAATAGAAAATTGATACAGAAAATGGTACCAGACTGACATATTGGTGCTGTTTCAAAAACTTAAAATAAGGGGTTATCAGTGAAAACAGTGGAATTGTGATCTCTGAAAGTGGTCTTTTCATTAAAAGCAACAACAATGCTGAAAAATTATCAAAATCAATGTTTTTAGAACTATAGAAATTAACTGATGCTTTGTAGAAATTGAAGATTTATTTATTTATTGAGGAAAAAACACCTAAATCGTGGAACTAATAGTTAGCTTTTTTGCATTATAACTTTCTCTGCTCCTACCAACTCTGTTTCAACTCCATAATATTCATAAAAAACAACAGTCCACAATCACAGTGAAAACCAGCATCCTCACAAGCACTGGAGAGGATAGAGCAGAGTTAGAGATCTGTTAACAACTGAAGGTTTTTTAAATTCATATGTTTAAGCCCAAATTCCTAGTTTGGCTATACTTAGAGACAAAGGCTTTAAGGAGGTAATTAAGGTTAAATAAGATTATAAGGATGAGGCCCTGATCCAACAGGATCAGTGTCATTTTAAGAGACAGCAGAGAGTTCACTTTCATACTACATGTGCACAGAGCAAAGATCATGTAAAAGCCCAGCAAGAAAGCAGCCACCTACAAACTAGAGAGTTCTTGCCAGAAACCAAATTTGCCAACACCTTTATCATAGACTTCTAGCCTCCAGAACCATGAGAAAATAAATTTCTATTGTATAAGGCACCTAGTCTACAGTATTTTGTTATGGTATCCCAAGTAGACTAACACAAGATCCTCCAAAGATTCTCAAAGAATGTCCTTATTTGACCTGTAATGGAAGGCTAAATTCCAAGGATGTCTTTCTTTGACCTGACAAAAAAAATCACCCACAAATAACAGCCTTTCCCCCAAGGGTGTATTTAAAAAATACTTTGAGCAAGTACTACACATTACAGCTGCCTAAAGTGGTATATAATAGTTGGGGCAAGCAAGAGGCTAAACAAAAAGCTAAGAAATGAGATGTTAATAGAGGGTTTTGTAATGCTCCAACATATTCCAGAGAATCTAGAAATCCACATACATGCAGGCTATACACTGCCCATGTCTATGTATCTGTTTGGAAAAGTCCTGAGAAGTCTTTAGGCTCTCATTTCTGGCTAACCTTGAGGTAATATATAAGCATTAAGTGAAGGATAATCCTTAGTTATAAACTACTTGTCTGAATGTCAAAAGCATGTTTTAAAACACATATAGAGCCCTTTGGCAAAGACAGATTTATTGCTTTCAGGCATTTCAGGAAATAACTGTCCAGTCATTAATTGACAAGTTAAGCTAATCAAACAGAAATTTCAGTGATTACACATGACAAAAAAATTACAGACTTGACTGAATTCATCTTGAAAAATCATTTAGGTATTAAATAAACCACCAACAACAAATAGAAAAATTCTAGGGGGAGGGATCTGATTTCCAGAGTTGCCACATTAAATTATTTGAAATGTTGAGTTCTCAACAAAAAAAAAACTTTTGAGACATGGAAAGGAATAGGAAAATATGGCCCATATATGCAGGAAAGAAGTAGTCAATATAAACTATCCCTGAGGAAGCCCAGACATTGGACTTAGTGAACAAAACTTTAAATCAGCTATTTTAAATATGTCCAAATAGCTAAAGTAAACCATATCTAAAGAATTAAAAGAAAGTATAAAAATAATATATTTCCAAACAGAGAACATTCAATAAAGATATATAAGTTATAAAAACGAACCAAAAAGAAATATGGAGTTGAAAAGTACATTTGTGGTGTAAAGCACAGTAAAGGAGCTCAAGAATTCATGAACTTGAAGATGTATCAATTGAGATTTTTCCTGTCTGAGGAACACAAATAAAAGAATTAAAAAAAAAACAGAGTCTGTGGGACATGATTAAGTATACCAACATATGGATAATGGTAGTCCCAGAGGAGAATAGAGAGATAAGGTAGAAATAATATTTGAATAAATAATGTCCAAAATTATCCTAAATTTGAGGGGAAAAATTGATCTATACATCAAAGCTCAGGAATTCCAAACAGGATATATTCAAAGGCATCAACACCAAGACACATTACAACCCAATTACCAAAACCCAAAAACAAGGACAAATTTTGAAAACAGCAAGAGGAAAAGAAAATCATCACATTAAAAGTATCCTCAATATTAATATCCAATTTCTCATCACAAAACACAGTGGACAGAAGGCAATGGGATGCCATATTAAAAGTAGTCTTCTAACTGTCCTCTAAGTCAACCAATCCAGTAACTATCCTTCTAAAATGTAGGAGAAATTAAGACAAAAACAGTACTCTTTTCTAGAAGACCAGCTCTAAAAGAAATCTTAAAGGGAGTTCTTCAGTCTGAAATGAAAGGATACTAGACTGTAACTCAAATCCATAAAAAGAATAAAAAAAACATTGATAAAGATAATTACATAGGTAAATGTAAATACACTATAAATGTATTTTTGTAATTTTCTTGTATCTGATTTTAAAGACAAGTGCATAAAAATAGTGATAAATCTCTACTAATAGGCATCAATGTGTAAAGTTATAATTTGAGTGACAGTAGTAACACAAAGGAAGAGGGAATGAATGACTCTATATCAGAGCAAAATTTTTGTTTACTACAGAAATTAAGTTGGTATTAACTTGAACTAGCTTGTTATAAATTAGGATGACAACTGTTATCCTCAGTACAACTACTAGCAAAATAACATTTTAAAATACTACCAAAATTATGAGGAAATTAAAAATCGCACACTAGAAAATACCTCTCTATAACAACAACAACAACAAAAAAGCAGTAATGGGAGAACAGAGAAACAGAAAGGAAATTACATATAGAAGACAAATAGCAATATGGCAGAGTAAATCCTACTTTATCAGTAATTGTTTTAGATGTAAATGGATTAAACATACCAATTAAAAGGCAGAACTTGGAAGAATTTTTAAAAACCCATAATTGAATCTTTTACAGTCTACAAAAGACACTCATTAGACCCAAAGACACAAATGAATTGAAAGTAAAAATGAAAATATATATAAGGGGATCCCTGGGTGGCTCAGCGGTTGAGGGCCTGCCTTCAGCCCAGGGCATGATCCTGGAGACCCGGGATCGAGTTCCACGTCGGGCTCCCTGCGTGGAGCCTGCTTCTCCCTCTGCCTGTGTCTCTGCCTCTCTCTCTCTATCTGTGTGTGACTATCATAAATAAATAAAAATTAAAAAAAAAAGAAAGCTGGAGTGTATATATTGATGTCTGACAAAATACACTTAAGAAAAAAAATTGTTACTAAAGAATTTCAGATGATTAAAGATGGACATTTCATAGTGATAAAGGGTGAATCCATGAAGAATATGTAAGAATTATAATTATACAGGCACCTAAAAAACAACCTCAAAATAGATGAAGCAAAAACTGACAGAATTGAAGGAACAGACAACACAACAGTAGTAGAGACCAAATTCCCTTTTAAATATAGTCCCCCAAATCCTCAACAGAATGCTAGCAAACCAAATATATATAAGGATTATACACTATGATCAAGTGGGATTTATCCAAGGAATAAAATGTTAGTTAAACATATGAAAACCAGTGACTAAAGTTTTTTTTTTTTTTTAAAGCATGATCATCTCAATAAGGCAAAAAAAAAAAAAAAAAAAAAAAAGCATTCACCAAAACCTAAGACCCGTTCATGGTAAAAATATTCAAGAAACTAGGGATAGAAGGGAGCTTCCTCAACCTGATAAAAGGTATCTGTGAAAATCTCACAGCTAACATCAATCATACTTACCGACAAAAGCCTGAACATTTTCCCCGTAAGATTAGAAACAAAGAAAGGATGTTTGTTCTTTCCACTTCTATTCGGCATTGAAATACAGGTTCTAGGTAGGGCAAATAGGCAAGAAAAAGAAATAAAAGGCATCCAGATACGAAAAAAGTTAAAATTTTCTCTATTTGCAGATAGCATGATCTCATATATAAAAAATTTTAAGGAGCTTGCAAAGAAACTATTATAGCTAAGAAGTTCAACAAGCTTTCAGGATACAAATTAATGTGCAAAACTCAGTTATATTTCTATACATCAGCAGTGAGCAACTTAAAATGAAAACTAAAAAACAAGTCTATTTATAATAGCATCAAAAAGAATACAAAAACTTAGGGATAAATTTAACAATACTGTAAGATTTGAATCCTGAAACTATAAAATATGTTGAAATAAATTAAAGAACACCTAAAAGAGTGGAAATAAATCCTGTGTTCATGGGTTTGAAACATGGTCAATTAGATGGTAATTCTTCAAAAATTGATCTATAGATTCACTGCAATCCCTATCAAAATCCCAACTGTCTTTTTAGCAGAAATTGACAAGCTGATCCTAAAATTCTTATGGAAAGGCAAAGGAACAAGAAAAGAAGACCAAAGTTGGAAGAAACACTTTCCAATTTCAAAATTTAATATAAAGCTACAGTAATCAAGACCGTGTGTTATTGGCATAAGTATAGACATATAGATAAATAGAACAGAATTGGAAGTTCAGAAATAAACCCATATATTTCTGGTCAATTGCTTTCTGAGTGGCAAGTCAAATCAATGAGGGAAAGAACAGTCCTTTAATAAATGTTCTGAGATGACAGAATATACTATACAAAAATTATTAATTTGGACCAGCTTATAAAAAAGCTTATCAAAAAACCCCTCATACACATACATGCATACACCTGCATACACACACACACACACACACACACACACACACAAGTTCTCAAATGTTAAGGAAAATCCTTACTATCTTTCAACTCCTCCTCTGAAAGCTTCCCATCCAGACAGCTGGAAATACATGGCCCAGGAAAAACTTTCTACATTCAAAGATGTGTTCAAAAAATAGCAGGCCCAAACCTATAAAAACTATACTGTCAAGAAAAAAAAAGAGGAATGGAACAGAAAAATAAAATAGTATCACATGAAGAATACTAACTGCTGAAGGCTGTCATAGAGGAGATAAAAAAAAAATTCACCAACTTCTGTGTTCCATAATGGCATCCGAGGTTATTTGGACCCACTCCTCCAATGAAACAATTCTAGACAGAAGGAACTTTAATAGTATTGGAAACTGGCAGGCTGCGAAGGAATGAGCAGCCTCATATATCAAGAGAAACTGTAACCAAGGCCCAGGGCTAACCTAAGAAAAGGAGTTTAATAGCAGACTATCTTCAAATGGGTCTGGGATACCAAAGGACCACATCTTTATGGTGAAACAAAGCAAATCTATTCCCCTTCCAATCTAAAGGAACTTCAGCAAAGGCTGCCTTGGTGCTGAGAAAAGCAAGCAGGGGAAACAGCAAAAATATGCATCCCTGACAAGTCCTGGTCACAGGCCAGTTGTCACATATATTTGAAGTCTGGTTCCATAGTGCTTCAGTACTACAGCAAACCTCAAGATAGGAATTTGTGTTGGGTTATCCCACAATGGCAGTAATCTTGGACGTGTGGCAGAAGCAATCTTCATCTGAAACCTCGAAGAATTCACACAGATGCTTTTACTTTTGTAATTTTACTACTTGTCTCATGGATAAGAATGGAGAATAATTTTAATATCTTTTTTTTAGTATTTTGCGTGGTGTTGGTTCAAACTTCTGTTAACCTCATAGAATAGGTTTTGGATTATTCTTTTTTACGTTTTAGAATTTGTCATATAAACTGTAATCCTCTATTTGGAAAAAAAATCTGTTGTGTTTTGCCTGTTGAACCAACTTTAATTAATCCTTCATTTCCTTTAATATTTATGACTATTCAGATAATATATTTTTTCTTGTATCAATTTTACTAAGTTACATACTTGTAAGACTTTCCATTTGATCTAAGTTTTCAAATTTTTGGTATAAAGTGTTTAGTATATTCTTATTAGCTTTTTAATCTATACTGTATGTATAGTTATGTACCCCTTTTAATTCCTTTTTTAAAGATTTTATTTATTTGAGAGAGAGTGTGTGTGTGTGTGTGTGAGAGAGAGAGCATGAGCAGGGGGGCAGGGTAGAGGGAGAAGCACACTCCCCCACTGAGCAGGGAGACCGACACAGACTCAATCCCAGGACCCCAAGATCATGACCTAAGTCAAAAGCAGATGCTTAACTGACTGAGCCACCCAGGCACCCCTGTACTCCCTTTAATTCTTAATTTTATCTTTGCTTTCTCTCTTTTCTTCCTTAATTCACCTTGCCTGAGATTTGTCCCTGTTATTTTTTCAAAGAGCAAATTTTGGCTGTACTTATTCTATTTTGTTTTATTAATTTCCACTTATCTCTTCACTTTAGGTTCTCAGAATTGATTCTGCTGTTCCTTTTCTAATTCTTGAAGTAGATACCTCGCACAATAATTTTCAAGTTTTTTCTTTTCTAATATAAACATTCGTCTATAAATTCCTATTAAAATACCACTTTTGTTGCTACTCACAAGTTTACCCTCTAATTTTCAAAATCACTAATTATTCCATTACGATAATCCATGAAATGCAGAGACGTCTGTATTTACATTATTGATTTTGTTATCAAATTCCAACTTAATTGTTCTTTGATTTTCACTAATTCAATCAAAAAGGTTTTAATTATCTAAATCTCTTCCCAAGGCTTTCCTCTCATCAATTGTTCTATCAACACTATTCATCTTAAATAATATTTATTTTTTTAAGACTTTATTTATTTATTAATGAGAGACACACAGAGAGAGGCAGAGACATAGGCAGAGGGAGAAAGAAGCAGGCTCCCTGCAGGGAGTCCAATGCAGGACTCGATCCCAGGATCCCGGGATCACATCCTGAGCGGAAGGCAGATGCTCAACCGCTGAGCCACCCAGGCGTCCTTTGAAAAATACTCCTGAAGGCTACTCACCTGAAATAGTCTATACTGGCTGCTCTATGTCAAGTTGAAATTTTTCATCCTCGGCAGCCTGGATGGCTCTGCGGTTTAGCGCTGCCTTCAGCCCAGGGCTTGATCCTGGAGACCCGGGATCGGGTCCCACCTCAGGCTCCCTGCATGGAGCCTGCTTTTCTCTCTCTCTCTCTCATAAATAAAATCTTTAAAATAAATTTTAAAAAAGAAAATTTTCATCCTAGGATCTCCCTTTGCCACATTTCTAGGGATTTTATTTTTCTCTCTTACATTATGTCTCCTATTTTGTGCATCCCACATTTTTCTCTTTCTTCATTTACTTCTTTCTTTTGGTAGAGAAAAATCTCCAATACCTTCCTGAAAAAAATGTGCATAGGGAGACAAAATTTTTGAGAGCTCATATATCTGAAAATGTCTGTTTTCTTTTTACATATTTGTTTATGTATGGCCAGAATAGTTTTCCTTATAAATTTTCAAAGCATGACTCCATTGCCTTCTGGTTGATACTGATGGTGTTGAAGATTCTTAAGTCATTCTTGATTCTTGACCTATTTTTACCCCTCCAGAAACTTGTACAATTTTCCCTTTGTTCCCAGTGTTCTGATATTTCCCAGTAATGTATCTTGGCATGAGTCTATTTTTCTCTCTTTTGCTGGGTGCTAGTCTTTTATTTACTTATTTATTTTTAAAGATTTTATTTATTTATGAGAGGGAGAGAGAGAGAGTGCATTAGAGGGGGAAGGATAGAGGGAGAGGGATAAGTGAGTTCCTCAATGAGCAGGAAGCCCTACTTGGGGCTCGATCCCAGGACCCTGGCATTATGACCTTAGCCAAAGGCAGACGCTCAACCAACTGAGTCACCCAGGTGCCCCAATTAGTCCTTTAATCTATAAATAAGCATCTTTAAGTTCTAAGAATTTTTCTTGAGTTACTTGGCTGACAATTTCTTCCCCTCCAATTTATGTATTTTTTTTTCTATTTAGAACCCATATAATTAAAATACCAAAGAAGGGGCACTTGGGTGGCTCAGTTAGTTAAGTGTCCAAGTCTTGGTTTTGGCTCAGGTCATGATCTCAAGGTCCAAGACTGAGCCCCAAATCAGGCTCTATGCTCAGCAGGGAGTCTGTTTGAGATTCTCTCTCTCCCTCTCTCTCTGCCCCTCCCCTTGCTCATGCTCTCTCTCAAATAAATAAATCTTTAAAAATAATAAAAATAAAATAAAATACCAAAGAAAATTTTCTTAGTGAAGAGTCACATCGATTGTTATATATATATATATATATATATATATATATATACACTTTATATAACATATAGCATATATATAACTATATAAAATGTATTATATAATTAATGTTATACATTAATCATTATATTATTGTTAATATATTATTGATTGTATTAACTCACACTTTATATATTATATTTTATATATTAAATATATTTTTAAATTTAAAATATATATTAAATATCATATATTTATATGTAATCATATATAACATAGATATTTATGTTATATATAGATATATATCTATATAATATATTATATGCATATATTATATTGTATCTAATACACTATGTTGTATATATGTACAATATCGTTACCTTATATATTATATATAAACATACATGTCCTGAAAATCAATCTATCATAGCTCAAGATTTTCATATTTTGTTAATCAGAAATATTATATTTCTTGGTGTTCACTTTAAATGTGACCTAAAAAAGGAAATGACTGGTCAAAAACTGAACCATATAGGTGATAGAAGACACAAACACTGGTTCCTCCTAGAACTTCAGTGTATGAAAACTTTAAATTCCAGGCAAGTTAATCTGAGCTTCAACATTCTCTCCAGTTGTATACAAATGAACATGTTTTACGAAGCTTTGGGAACAAAAATGAATGCCACTTTCCCTGTCTTGAATTTGCTCTCAGTCCAATGTGAGACAAGCAAAAAAGAGGTACAGAATAATTTTGACTGGGAACAGTTGGAGACCAAGAGGTCTCAGAATGTGCTTCCATTGTGTTACATCTGAGCACAAGCAAGAGGGGTGCATTTTAATCTTTATGAAGTCACAGACCATTTGGGAGATATGATGAAATCTATGATATTCCTTCCAATCAAAATGCATCTGACAAATACATAGACGTAAATGTTGCTTACTAACTCAGAATGTGCACCATTAAGAACTCTTAGTATAAAAGGGTGAGTAGGAAATTTTAGACAGACAAGAAGAGAGAGTCCAAAGGAAATGGCATGGGCAAAAGTCTGCAGACATAAAAAGTCTGTGCATTATTGGAATGGAGGGGACAATAACATCATTTGGTGTGATTGCAGCATAAGCTGGAAAGAGAATCAGACACAACATAGGATGCAAACAGAAGATAAGAAGATAAACTGGGATAAAGCATGAAGTATTTCAGATTGTCAGTCATGCCCTTTGTTTACTCAGAGACTAGATCATGATTGATAAAGATTACGCATGGCACGTCAACACTCTCAACTCTTAAAAAATATCACTGGAACAGCTAGTGCCCAATGGAAGACTCATTGATATTCTGAGCATGGAGTTTCGCTGGCATTCATGGTAGGTGTTGAGTGTGCAGTACTCACATCTCAAGTTTGTAGCTTTATGAGAGAAAAAATACCATTAGAATGAAACCAAAAGTCCCTGAATATCAATTATTTTACTCCTTATTAACCTACAGCTGAATGTCAATCCTCAGTGAGCTGCAACAGTTCTCAACACTGGCAGCACATTAGATTTACCTGGGGAACTTTCTTTTTTTTTCTTTCTTTCTTTCTTTTTTTTTAATTTGTTTCTATTGAAGTTCGATTTGCCAACATATAGTATAACCCCCAGTGCTCATCCCATCAAGTGCCCTCCTCAGTGCCCATCAAACAGTTACCCCAACCCCCCACCCACCTCCCCTTCTGCAACCCTTTGTTTGTTTCCAAGAGTTAGAAGTCTCATGGTTTATTTTCCTCTCTAATTCGTCCCACTCAGTTCCCCTCCTTTCCCTTATAATCCCTTTCACTATTTCTTAAATTTCCCATATAAGTGAAACCATATGATGATTGCCTTTCTCCGATTGACTTACTTCACTCAGCACAGTACCCTCCAGTTCCATCCACATTGAAGCAAACGGTGGGTATTTGTACTTTCTAATGGCTGAGGAATATTCCATTGTATATATACACCACATCTTCTTTATCCATTCATCTGTCTATGGACATCGAGGCTCCTTCCACAGTTTGGCTATTGTGGACATTGTTGCTATAAACATTGGGGTACAGGTGTCCTGGAGTTTCACTACATCTGTATCTCTGGGGTAAATACCCAGCAGTGCAATTGCTGAGTTGTAGGGTAGCTCTATTTTTAACTCTTTGAGGAACCTCCATACTGTTTTACCAGTTTCCATTTACCTGGGGAAGTTTCAAAATGCCTACCAGCCTGGATCCACACCAGACCAACTAAATTAGAATATGTAGGGGTGGGACTTGAACATCTGAATTTTTGGAAGCTCTTCAGATTGCTTTAATGTACAGCTAGACTTGAGAACTACTATATTAAGAAAAATACTCCCCAAAGTAACTGCCTACCTGCTAATTTAGCCTTAATTCTGTTATGTTGTTGCTATGCAGCATGATACAACTCAAAAATAATTTTTAACAAAATTTAAAAATATATGTTTGGCTATTTGAATTCCTTTGCTAAGCTGCCAAGAATATCACATGAGTGACTATGGGGGTGGTGAAGGTAGTCTAAACAGTATGCTTGGGTGTCCATATCAGGACCTGCAGATAGCCAATCTGTGCCGGAAATGTCCGGAATGGGCTTTTTCACATTTTACAGTCTCATCTCCTGAGTGTGCTGCCCAAGGCTATTGTTCTCTTCATATCTTGCAGATCTGTCTGGCAAAAAGGCTACATGCATCAACAGTTTTTGCAAAGGGTCTTGTGATTAATTGGATGGCCTTTTAGTTGGACAGCTTCTGAGGACTTTTATTTTTCTTATTTTGGCACAGGAAGCCACAAAGATTAGTTGTGCAAATATATTTAACTTTACCACAGCTAATAAATTACCCTTTGCCTTAAACAAAATACTTAGTACTCATTTTAATTTTAGTTATGCTTAAACACTATATGGGTTTGCAATCAATTATCTGTTATATTCTGTGGTCTGTTTGATCCTGAACATAGAACTGCAAGATGAGGGTTGTGCAATGATTTATAAAAACAAATATTTGGGACGCCTGGGTGGCTTAGCAATTAAGCATCTCCCTTCAGCTCAGGACATGATCCTGGAGTCCCAGGATCGAGTCCCTCATTGGACTTCCTGCATGGAGCCTGCTTCTCCCTCTGCCTATGTCTCTGCCTCTCTCTCTGTTGTCTCTCATGAATAAATAAAATCTTTTAAAAATTAAAAATAAATAAAAACAAATATTTATAGACTTTGCTATGTATCAAGATATTTTGTATAAACTGTGCTATGAGTTTAGAAAATATAACATGGATTGGCCATCAAGGTGCTCTCACTCTACTAAAATGGCATGATATCTCCACAATGAGTCATTAAAGCTCCATAAAAGAGGTACAGTAGTCCCTCCTTACCTCAGGGGATACATTTCAAGATCCCCTGTAGATGCCTGAAGCTGTGGATAGTACCAAACCCTATATAGACTATGTTTTTCTCTATACACACATACTATGATAAAGTTTAATTTATAAATTAGGCACAGGAAGAGATTAAAAGCAAAAACTAAAACGAAATAGAACAATTATAACAATATACCACACCAGAAGTTCTGTGGTCTCTCTCTCTCAAAATACCTTCTTGCATTGTGCTCTCCGTTCTTGTCATGATGTGAGATGATAAAAAACCTACATGAGGAGATAAAGTGAGGTGAGTGACGTAGGCATTGTGGCATAATGTCAAGCTACTAGTGACCTTCTGACACTGTGTCGGAAGGAGAATCATCTGCTTCCAGAAGAAGGTTGATGTTGAGTAACCGAAACCATGGAAAGAGAGGCAGTGGATAAGGGAAGGCTCTCGTACATTAAAAAGAGATGAACTCATGAGATGTCATGATCACTTCTAGCTGAGAGGGGTTAGAGCCAGCTCTTTGAGGGCCATAAATGCCAGGATACAAAGTTTAGAAGAAACTCTCCAGACAAAAGGGAGGCTTTTTTTTCCATAGGAAAATGATAAAGTCTGAGGTTCAGGAAGGTTATAAGATTAACTGCAATTTATAGAATGAACTGAAGTTTGGTTTAAAAAAAAAAGAGGATCTTGGAAACTAGCCCTTTATCTGATATGTCATTTGCAAATATCTTCTCCCATTCTGTAGGTTGTCTTTGAGTTTTGTTGACTGTATCCTTTGCTGTGCAAAAGCTTCTTATCTTGATGAAGTCCCAATAGTTCATTTTTGCTTTTGTTTCTTTTGCCTTCGTGGATGTTAACTCAACACCAAAGAAACAAACAATCCAATCATGAAATGGGCAAAAGACATGAACAGAAATCTCACAGAGGAAGACATAGACATGGCCAACATGCACATGAGAAAATGCTCTGCATCACTTGCCATCAGGGAAATACAAATCAAAACCACAATGAGATACCACCTCACACCAGTGAGAATGGGGAAAATTAACAAGGCAGGAAACCACAAATGTTGGAGAGGATGCGGAGAAAAGGGAACCCTCATACACTGTTGGTGGGAATGTGAACTGGTGCAGCCACTCTGGAAAACTGTGTGGAGGTTCCTCAAACAGTTAAAAATAGACCTGCCCTACGACCCAGCAATTGCACTGTTGGGGATTTACCCCAAAGATACAAATGCAATGAAACGCCGGGACACCTGCACCCCGATGTTTATAGCAGCAATGGCCACGATAGCCAAACTGTGGAAGGAGCCTCGGTGTCCAACGAAAGATGAATGGATAAAGAAGATGTGGTTTATGTATACAATGGAATATTACTCAGCTATTAGAAATGACAAATACCCACCATTTGCTTCAACGTGGATGGAACTGGAGGGTATTATGCTGAGTGAAGTAAGCCAGTCGGAGAAGGACAAACATTATATGTTCTCATTCATTTGGGGAATATAAATAATAGTGAAAGGGAATATAAGGGAAGGGGGAAGAAATGTGTGGGAAATATCAGAAAGGGAGACAGAACGTAAAGACTGCTAACTCTGGGAAACGAACTAGGGGTGGTGGAAGGGGAGGAGGGCGGGGGGTGGGAGTGAATGGGTGACGGGCACTGGGGGTTATTCTGTATGTTAGTAAGTTGAACACCAATAAAAAATAAATTAATTCTTCAAAAAAATAAAAAAAAAATTTAAAAAAAGTAAAAAAAAAAAGAGGAAATATGAGTTACAGGTTTTAATAGATGGTTAAAGTAGGAGGTGATGGCAACTTGAGCAAGGGAAATGGAAGTAAGGATTGAAAGTAAGAGAGATGTTAGAATCACTGCAGTGATATAAAGGACTTAATATGCTTTTTCAAGTGATACTACTGAACATTCTGTGGGACTATAAGCATTCATCTATCCATCAAATCATTCAACAAGTCTTTAATAAATAACTATTATGCATTAAGCATTGTGCTGGGTTCTGGAGGTACAGCAGTGAATATAGCAATGAATGGTCCTTGCCTTCATACAGCTTCAGTACTGGGAGAGGTAGACAATAAATAAAAGACACAAATAATTAAAAAACCCTTGTAAGCACTATGAAGGAAGTTTTGGGATGCTGAAAGAGAGCAACAGGCAGTTGTAATTGTTGGGATGGATTGAACTACTTTTTATTGGGCATTAATTGATGTCCTCTCTAAGGAAGTATTATTTCAGAGGAGATCTGAAGGACTTATCAGAAAAAGCAAGCAGTGAAGAAGAGAGAAAATCAAATGAAAAGGCTCTGAAATGGGACAGTCTTGGTAGATTTCTCTGAAGAAGAGAGAGCTGCCAATATGTTAAATGATGCTGAGAAGTTGAGTAAGATGAAAATGGTAAATCGACCATTGGTTTTCGTAACACAGATGTTACTGTTGACCTTGATGAAAGCAGTTCCACTTGAATAAGGACAAAACTAAATTGAGGTGAACTGAAAAGTGAGTGAGAAGAAAGGGAGAAGAGAAGAGTGTGTTTAGTAGAGAAAATTCATGAGCTGGAGGGGGATATAGAACGGGGGATGTTCCAGCTCGTTAAAGCGATATAAGAATTTAGATCCCATCTGTATACTGAGCTGGTCGAGATGGAAAATCAATGCAGATGAGAAAAGAAAACTGGGAGCAGGAGATGATGCCTCCTAACACCTCCAGTTCACCCTCACTTTGCAACTGAGTTAAATAAATGACTCAATGCTAATTCTTTCCAAAGTTGGGCTCTATTTGAGGGAAAATGGAGTAGAACATTGTGGCCTGCACTGGAAAGTAAAGATATTGAGTACTGCAGAGGAAGAGAAGGGTGCAGGAAAGCTGAGATCCTGGTCACCAAACTGAATGCTGTCTAATTCCTAGTGTAGCTTCACATGAGCTCTGCCTCAAATTCCAAAAGAATCCAGATTACTTCATTTGATCTAACCAAGTATTGAGTAGTGAGATAGGGAGCATACTCTATGTCTCTTTTTCTACATTAAGAGCCAGAGTAGAGGTGCCTGGGTGGCTCAGTCTGTTAAGTGACTGACTCTTGGTTTCAGCTCAGGTCTCAGGGTTTGTGAGATGCAGACCCATGACGGGCTCCATGCTCAGTGAGAGTCTGTTTGATTTCTTGACTGTTCTCTCATTCTGCTCTCTCTCTTTCTCTCTTTTTCTCTCTCTCAAATAAATAAATAAATCTTTAAAAAAAGAGCCAGTGTAGTGGCCCCAGAATGTTATTTTCACCATCCAATAGCATTTATAAAATATATGAGGGAACTGCCAATGTTTCCTTTTGTCAACCAAGGACATTTTAAATGTCCCACCATGTACATTCATCATCTCACAGAAGAAATAATATTTTAGGACCAAAAAGTAGGAAGAACATAATACCAGGATTAAAAACAACAAATCTAGCTTCATAGAAAACCTCTCTACACTGTTTTCTTCTTTTATTTCTCTATCTGTCATGGACTGGTAAAAATACCATTCCAGTCTTGTGTCGGTATGGAAATTAGTCTTAGGAAATCACTGGACCAGATGACTTATAAAATCTCTTCCAATTCAAATTCTATGATTCAGCTAATAGTAACAAAAAAAGTATCATATTTAAAGTAAAATAGTTTCCTTTTCATGTTCTGTTGAACCATCTTATAAATAACTTTCCCCTGAGTCACCTTTGCAGTTCTCTCAGCCTTAGGGATCTAAAGCAATGCTTCACCATTCACCTCAGTTTCAAAGTCCTCTTCTCCCAAGTCTTCAGAGAGCCCAAAGCATTTACAATAAGCACAAAAGATAATAGCAGGTGCAACTGTTTTCTGTCAACTTAAATGTTGATTAAGACTTCAGTAACCACTCTAGTCTGTACAAATCTAAAATCAAAAATGCAGGTTAATTTTCAAAAAAATAGAAAGGAAGAACTGAAAGAAGACAAAGCACAAAACTGCCTTGCTGAAGCAAAAGAAAATATGAAAGAGAGCTCACTGGCTAGCTTTTTCGGATATTTTTATTTCTAAAGTAGTCACATATCCTAGTGGTTTTTGAGCACTCTTAAAGAGACATTTTAAAATATCACATCAAATAGGATATTTTAAAAGACGACTTGAGTTCACTAAAGGTGAACTCAGAACACCAGAATTGTAACTTGCTTAATGAGAGCTCTGATCCGGGGGCCTGTGCCTGATGACACCTTTCCAATTCCACCAGCAAGGTCCTGGAGCAAAGTTCCTTCCACTGCAGGGTCTGCTTTATTGAATTCCCTACCTGTCCTAATTCTATATATTTCCAATTAGCTACCTTCGAGGCTGACATGGGTGGAAGGGAATTGTTTTCTGACAAGCTAACATTTTAAGGCTAATGGTTTTTTAATAAGCAATTGAATTTGCAGCATTCAGCTCTTGTTATATTTTATTGGTTTTTGTGCTTTAATTTGGTATGTGTGTTTTGGCACAACTCCATGGCAGGTGCAATTTTAAAAATGGAATCAATAAAATTCGCTATGATGTATGATATGAGCATTCCAGGTTTAGCTTTCAAAACAAAATACTAGGCTTGGCTCTTTCTAGAGCCTTGCAAAGAAAATGTGCTGATTCCTGGGGGCTTTCCTCACTGTGGCTTTTTGAAATCTCGTTCACACTCCTCAAATGTCCAAATATGCCTTCCTCTAAACGGCTCTTACTTGGAGTCCATGACCTCATCTTCTTGTTCTTGAAGAGATGAAGTTCATCTTAGCAGGAGAGCCTAAGTACAGTTTGTCTTCCTCTTTAAAATCTCTCTCCATTGCTTTGTACAGCATTGTCAATCAATAGGGACATAATCAATCTTTGTTAAATAATTAGTTGAATACATTTGTCCTCTTCCTTTTTCTCTGACTAAAAGGAGGAGAAACTCCTCCTTTCCAAGACTAACACCTCATAATGATGTAGAATTTATCCGATTCTATCCTCTCTTGCCTTCTTTAAGACCTTGCTTGCTTCATCATGTCTTCTTTCTCAGTCTAAGTATCTTTGGTCTTGATTTCTCCATTGGTCACTTTGTGGCTTCCTATAAACACAGATATATTATCTTCCTTTTGTTAAACCATTGTCTGAGGGAGGGGGTGGTGGTTTGGGCAGGGCACACACGGGAGGATACCTAGTTGAGTAAGGGATGTTCTACAGCTTGATAGCCAGGAGGTAGAGATAAAGTCATATGCTCATCTTGTGCACTTTCTTTATCTTTGTTTTATTTAATAACAAAAAGTTTAAGGAGAGAAAAAGAAAACCACCTCAAGGGCAAGAGGATAATGAGAAATATTGATAATCGACTTGAGAAAGTGAAAAACTCTAATGACTATATAGCAAATTCTTTTTGCAAGTCAGCTAATTTCCAGTGCTTTGTTTTCAACAAAATTGAAGAATGACTTGCTATTGTCACAGAATCATATATAATATATAATTTTAATACATAATGTGTAAAATATATAATTTTGAGTACATAGCTCACAAAAAGTTTAAAGAATAGAATGATATGACTATAAAAGGAAAACACCTCCAACCGTTCTTATGTACTTATTTATGAGAACAAAGTCTCTGGTATTTTTAACAACAACAAAAAACTGAAGATAGAATCGATAATGAACCCTGTCTCATTCAAGCAATTCATGATAATTGTCTTTGTGTACAAAAATGAATGAGGAGACAGAAAAATTCCATGGATCTCATTAAGAAATGCATTTTCAACAAGTGTTAACATTTTGTATTTAGTAATTATTTTCCAAATATTAAAATATATTAATTTCAATTCATTGTTTGCTGCTATTACTTGCAAAGCTAACACAACTCAGAAGAAATTTAACACTTAGAGCCTGATGGTCACTTGATAAAAAAACAATGTGTACATATTTTTCCTGAAATTAATAATACAGTGATCCATAAAAGGGCTTTTAAGCATCAAAAAATAATGACCTGCTGTGGATGAATCCTACAATTATAATGTTGAAGAGGAAAAAACAAGTCACAATGAGTATATACCATATGATTTTTTTAAAGATTTTATTTATTTATTCATGAGAGACACAGAGAGAGAGGCAGAGACCTAGGCAGAGGGAGAAGTAGGCTCCAAGCAGGGAGCCTGACATGGGACTGGATCCCGGGACTCCAGGATCATGCCCTGAGCCAAAGGCAGATGCTCAACCGCTGAACCACCCAGGCATCCCTGATTCTTTTATTTATTTATTTATTTATTTATTTATTTATTTATTTATGATATACAGAGAGAGAGAGAGAGAGAGAGAGAGAGGCAGAGACACAGGCAGAGGGGGAAGCAGGGTCCATGCTGGGAGCCTGACTCGGGACTCGATCCTGGGACTCCAGGGCCAAAGGCAGGCGTTAAACTGCTGAGCCACCGAGGGATCCCCCCTGATTCTTTTTATACAAAGTTCAAACACAGGTAAAACTCATCTATATCAGGGATCAGCAGAGCCTCCCTATAAAGGGATAGATAGTAAATAGTTTAGATCTTGTAGGCAGTAAGATCTCTGAACAACTCAATTCAGACACTGTGACAGCAAAAATGCCAGAGCCATACATAATCAAAAGGGTATGGCTCTTTTCCAATAAAAATATTTACAAAAATTAACTGGTAGGCCAGATTTGGTCTATGAAGTACAATATGGTGATCCCTAGTTATGGGGTTCATACATACATGTAACACTACCATAAGCTATGATTACCACTGGGGGAGAGGCAGTGTTACAAATGGTCAGGGGTACAGGACGAAAGTCTCAGGCAACAGTAATACTTTGTTTTTTGACCTCAGTTTGTAATTCCAATGTTGTTCACTGTACAAAGATTAGTTAAATTTTACATATATGTTTTATGTCTTTTTCTTTGTATTACATGCAAAATAAAATTTTAAGATAATTCTATTTTATTACATATTATTAAACGATACTCTATAAAAATTATATTACTTTACTTGCATGCCAATAATAAAGATATTTTCTTTACACATTTGACAAAACATGTTACTAGTCTATTGGTCTCAAAATCTCAATTCTAGGAATTTAACCCAAAAAACTAATTGTATAAGGGAAAAACTATGTATGCACAAGAAAATTCCCCCAATATTTACTTGTGTTGGTAAAACCTTGGAAACACCCATAAGCAGCCACTAATAAAAGATTTATGAAATGAATTATGGAATACTACATTGCCACCAAGAGTGATAATGTAAATCTATATTTATTGATGTAGAGGTATCATGTAATGAAAATAAGCAGGTTATCAAATAGTATACAGTATGATTCTACATGTGTAATCAATATGCATATACATATATAAAAATACTCCTTAAAGTTCTGTTTGTGATTATCTAAACTCAAGAAGTGGAATAAAAACACAGATATAGGTTGCAGCTCCAGAGATAGGAGCTTCTTCTGCAGATGTATTTCTTCTCCTTCAGCCTAATACAGTCAAAGGCAAGTGTTCAGAGAGCAACTATTTGGCTCATGTATATGATGAATCAAAATATTGCGCTGTACGTGGTTGAGAGAACCCTGGCAGAAGAATGTTCTGGTTTATTAAATTTGTCTCTTTTAAGCATGATAAAGCATGATAAATCATCAAGTGATGAAGACACCATCTTCTCTGCCTGAATCTTAGGAGGAAAGAAGCCAGTATGCATGGTCCCCACTTTTGATGTGGCAGCCTTGGGGAAAGGGACCAGTGAAAAGCTGGTTCTACTCAAGAGTACATGAATATGACCCAACATTCATACTGGAAGAACTGCTAAAAATGTTTTGAGTCCTGTTTACAGCTTGAAATTTAGAACATTACCCATGACCTCAGGATGATCCCCTGGAAAGCAAATGCTACTCCTCTTGATCACCCTAAAGTGATCAAAAAGACACTTTAAGACAAAAAAAGAAGGGTGGGCAATGGAGATCCTTACAACTGAACCATGGTTCAGTGTGAGACAGTGTCTTTGTATTAACAATAAATAACATTCATCCCATTGTAAAGGATTTTCAACTCATGAGTCTTCTATCAAGGGCCAATAAGTAGGGAGAAAGATTTGAAAAAATTGTGTGATTGATGCCACTTCTCTCCTTTTTCCCCATATGTATAACAAATGGGATTCTGTTTTCATGTCTGGTGTTAAGATTTGAACCATATAGGTGAGGCATAGAGAACTTTACAAAATCATAAATATATGCATAGATAATTATCTGCAAGTATGTATATAAAAACAATAATGCTGGTTATGTTTCTGTACTGTTCCTTTTCAGATTTTTTACTTTCTAATGCATATTTTTTGAATTTTTTAATCTTTACAAGAAGTGTGTATCATATTCCCACAAAAAAAAGTAACCCAATGAAACTGTTTTAAAAATTCTTTCTCCTGAATACCAACCCCTGCAGGTATTTCTCTTCTTTTTTTTTTTCATCCTTTTCCTCATTATTGACTCATCTCTTTTTCACTAAGACTCTCACCCCCACCACTTCACTGAAAATGTGCTGCTCAAAGTCAACATTATCATTGCAAAATCCTCAGCCTTTATTTTCTTTGATAGCTCTAAGCCAACATTCAGCATAGTCAACCCCTCCTTGCTTTTCAAAATGTCTTTTTGGCTATTCATTCTTTGTTTGTTTGTTTGTTTGTTTGTTTGCTTCCTCTGCCTTTCTGCTGGCATCTCATCTATCTCTTTGATTGTCTTAATATCCTCTGCTGGTTGTGAAATGTAATCCCCAGACTCAATCCTTAGAACACCACTCCTAGTTGTGTCTCACGTCCATTACACTCTGCTGAATGACTGCCCAGACTGACTTCACCATTCAGTGTTCCCTAGGTTCGAGGACATCTTTGTAACTGCCATCTCCACTGGGATATCTTGACATCACCTTAAACCTAACATGTCTGAAACTACATATGTTGGCCCAAACCAGTTTTCCCTCTAGACCTTCCTCTTTCTGCCCATAGAACTAGATCATAATTTCATTGCTTTTGCAATAGCCTTTGGCCAAAAACAAAGCAAAGGGGCAAAGTAATCTTTAGCTACAATAGAAAGATCAAAACTGAACAAAGAGTGAGTCTGAATACAAGAATTTTTTCAGATCTGATTTCATAAAAGAAATCAGACCATTGTATCATGTCAATTTATGTGGAGACATAAAAGTAAACTTAGCTCCAATTTTGAAGTCAGTCAGTTCCTAGAGAGAATGTGTTCATTACCAATATTAACACCTCATCCTCCAAATCATGTGGATTAAGTATCATGAAGAGAGGTACACTCCTCTGCTCTTATTCAATCATTCACCAACTCTTATTAAGTCTTCCTTACTGTCTTTCCTTGTCCATTACTTTGTTATAGTTCCACTCTCACAAAATATCTAATTCAGGTCCTGTTCACCATACATCAAGACATTACAATGCTCAACTTCATACCTTTGTAACTGATACACTTTGCTTCTCATATTCTGTTTCTGTTTTCACAAATTTAACCAGCTGAAAAAGTTATCTTTGGTACTTTGCTGACCACAACACAGAGTCCATAAAGCTGAGTATATAAGGCCTATAAAATCTAATAAAAACTGCTTTTCCAATCTTATCCACCACTTAATTCCTTCACAAATAATTTCTGATCAACTTTTGATAAGTGCTATGTATGAAAAAAAATTTTGAAGTACATGGATAAGAAAAAAAAATCCTGGGAAGCAGAGATTGGGTGAGATCTAATGAATGTAGAAAAAGAGTAGAGAGCCTAGGACCAAGGTTTTGGGATTGAATAAAAGAGGAACCAGTAAACGAACAGAAGAAAGAAAAGTCTGTGAGGTAAAAAAAAAAAAAAAAAAAAAGCAGGTTGAATGTGAAGTTACAAAAGACAAGGGAAGAAGATGTTCAAACCAAGATTTAAGTAAAGACTGGTGGTTGATCATTAAATTAGGAACATGGATGGCCAGAGAACTTGACAAAAGCAAGATCAGTGGAGTGGACAGAGTAAAGCCTGGAGTGGGATAAAGAGAGACAGGAATGTTGGGAGGAAGAAACAGTGAGTGTTGACAGCTTTTGCATGGTTTTATAGTGAGGAGAGCAGAGAAATTGGATTATCCATGGAGAGATAAGTAGTGTGAAGAAAAAATATTATAGCATATGTGTATGATAACAGAAATAATCCAATAGAGAAAGATAAAGTGATGTTGCAGGAGAAAGAAGGTGTAAGTGAAAGAACAAAACACATGGTCAGGTAAAAGAGAATGGGATTCAGTGCAATTGTGGAGGGATTGCTGTTTGATAAGAATAGGGATGCATTCTTGGTTGTAAGAAAAGAGAGAAGGTATGCAAATGTGAAGTGTAGAGATTTTTCTGTAAAAAGTTGGAGCAGGCTCTTCTCTATGGCTTTTAGTTTCTCAGTGAGATATAGAACCGGGAATATTAGAATGGGGATGGTATATAAAGTTTATGAAGAGAGAAAGTATTAAAATGAGGTCTCAAAGGGTAAAAAAATGAGCTTACTATAGAGAAACAGTTGAAATTCCAGGCAGTGTTGAGACCTAATTTGAGTTTTGAGAACATTACTTTAAAGTGAAATTCACTTTAATTTAAAGTGAAATCAGGGTGTCTGATGGGTTGATGTTCTCCAAGTATAAAGAAGGGGTAATTAATGCACAGGGCAGAAATAGGACCCAGCCCATGATTTCTGACTCTAAGACCAATGTTCTTTCCATTAAATTATTTTTCTAGTGGTATTTTTAAATACTTTCCTCTAGAAAAACTATAGTTTGGGTTATAATTGAATAAAGTATTTTCTTTGAGTTAAAAATAATTAAATCTAAGAGGATGGTGAGCATACCTATGGAAAAAAAACAAAAGAGGCTTCCTACATGAAACCATTTGTAACCTCTATCCCAATCAGCGTACATTTTCCCCTGTAAATATTGCAAAATGTCCATATGCTCATGCTGCAAAAGCCCTCTTGGAGCCTGGTAATCAGGCCAGTGGACCATATTGTTATGCACAATCTAACCTCTTTCCTTCTTGGCCCCCAACAAAGGACAGCAGGCTGATAGGGCTAGAGCTAATTAGCACCCTGTTCATCTTGCCTTATGCTTAGAATGCCTAAAGGAAGCTTCTCTTCCCTGGCTGATGATAAAACAGAATCAGTCTCTTTGCTCTCTGAGCTGAGTCATTTATCAATTGTAATTCTGCAGACACAATGCAAAGCAAAGCAGACAGCAATAGGGACAGAGACATAGAGACCTACATTCCCATATTTAAAATGTGTCCTGTTGTGTATGTATGTGTGTATTTGTACATATGTATACTTAGTGCCACAGTCTAATGAAAAAAGTGGACAGAAATGGGGAAAGGTTGAGGGAAGAAAACTCAGGAAACTGTGACTAAGGCGATTCCTTGAGAGGGAGAACAGTGTGGGGTTAAAAGCATAGGCTCTCAAGTCAAAACTACAGGGTCAAATTCTGGCTCTGACACTTATTAGCCAGGTGGCCCTGGGCAAGTAACTTACCTCTTCTGGACCTCGGTTTCCTTAGTTGTAAAAGATGAATAACAATAGTAACTAAATTAAAGGGTTATTGGGAAGATTGAATGAGCTGCTGTTTGCAATTCTAGTACTTAGTAACTGGTGATCCCGAAGACATCATTTAACCACTTGAAGTTCAATTTCCTTGTCATTAAACTTATTTAGTTTTGTGAAGTTTTTCCTCTTACGAGATCCTACATTTTCTGGTATTTTTGGCAATATATATTGCCAGATTTGTGAGGAAACAAATATTGTATTAGTTAAGAACTTCTTTTTTTAAGATTTTATTTATTTATTCATGAGAGACACAGAGAGAGAGAGAGAGGCAGAGACACAGGCAGAGGGAGAAGTAGGCTCCATGCAGGGAGCCCGATGTGGGACTCGATCTCGGGTCTCCAGGATCACGCCCTGGGTGGAAGGCGGCTCCAAACCGCTGAGCCACTCGGGCTGCCCCTAGTTATGGAACTTCTTTAAACTTCTCTGTTACCTATGTCTATGTTCCCATCAGTGGCCAGATAAATCTATCATTTATATTTGATTCAGGGATGTCATATATGAACCTAAAAAGCAGATGTGTTTTTCTAAAAATGCATCTACATACTGATATAGTGAAACACCAGACACCTGCACCCCAATGTTTATAGCAGCAATGTCCATAATAGCCAAACTGTGGAAGGAGCCTTGGTGTCCTTCAACAGATGAATGGATAAAGAAGCTGTGGTCTATGTATACAATGGAATATTCCTCAGCCATTAGAAATGACAAATACCCACCATTTGCTTCGACATGGATGGAACTGGAGGGTATTACGCTGAGTGAAATAAGTCAACTGAGAAGGACAATCATATATGGTTTCACTCATATGTGGAACATAAGAAATAGTGAAAGGGGTTACAAGGGAAAAGAGGGAAACTGAGTGGGGAAAAATTAGAGAGTAACACAAACCATGAGAGACTCCTAACTCTGGAAAAGAAAGGGTTGCAGAAGGAGAGGTGGGTGGGGGGATGGGGTGACTGAGTGACAGGCACTAAGGAGAGCACTTGATGGGATGAACACTGGGTGTTATACTGCATGTTGGCAAATTGAATTTAAATAAAAAATTAAAAAATAAAAAAGTAAAATAAAAATCCATCTACATTAACATTTAAGTTGGCTTGCATTCCATGAGGACTCATGGTGTGGCAAAGAGGTACACAACTGAGGGAGCTTGATACCTCACCTACAAAGCTGAGGGAAGCTATAAAACTCTCAGTACCAAAAGATAGCACTTAGTCTCCTAGCCAAATGTCTTCTGATTCTTGCTACATTAAGAAACTTTGTTATTGGGGCGCCTGGGTGGCTCAGTTGGTTAAGCTGGTGGTTAAGTCACCCAGGTGCCCCATCTTTTTTTTTTTAAGAAGCTTCGCTATATAGCTCCATAAGGGCAAACCTATGTCTTCTTCACTCTGCATTCTCAGGTTGACAATGGTGACTGTCACAAAATAGGTCTCCAAAATGTGTGAAAAATAAGTGAGGGAGGGAATAAAAAGACTCGTTTGATCATTTGTCTCATTTTTCATCTGCTTTGAAAGTGCACATAATCTAAATCCTTTGGGGTTAGGCTATGTAGTAAGCATTTAATCTAATATGATAGAAGCCGAGTAATAAAAATGTTTGTGTAATCAATTCCCGGGCAATGTCTAAAAGGTTCACAAAAAGTTCCCAGTTATTTGCAATGTCTAGATTATCATCTTTGCCTGCTGCATAAAATGTTGCTTCTTACAATGATTTTAGTACCCCTTCCCAATGTACTTCACACACACACACACACACACACACACCCCACAATCTCTTTCTATAATACTCTATTTCAGCAGCAATTAAAAAGACACATACTCAAAATGCTAAGGGGGGAAGCAAAACAACAAAATGCTGGTTCACACTTAAGGCCCTGGGCTTTTGTGTTCCATATGGTTACTGAGCTTGCAACATAGCAAATACCGATTCTGAAAGATCTTTTTATCCCTCTGTTTTGTGATTTGTGCAGTCAAGCATGTTAGAAAGAATAAGTAACCAGAACAAAGAGTTGACCGGCAAATAGATAGCAATTTGTAATCAGTGAAAAGAATACTTTCCCCAGGTTCCAAGATTATTTTTTTTCTTTTTTAAACCCTCCATTGCAAAGCAGAGCAAACACAATTGTACAGCACCCAATTATAACCAAGTGAAACCACCATCAAATAAGACCTTAAATCTTGGTTAGACAAAGAGAGTCAATGCATTAAAAAAAAAAAAAAGGTGGGGGGTAATTCCAAAAGAATCATTCAGATGTGAAAAGATTGGCAATTATTTTTTAAATACACGTTTGTGGCTTAAACATAATCTCATAAATACCCTGAAGCCTTTAATGCTGCAAATTGTTTGGGGGATTCAGGGGAGTTAATATCAAAGACAGTGTCATCTCAAAAAATCATTAGATAAATCAATTTTTGTAATAGAGAAGCAAATAAAGAAGAAAAAAGAAAAAAAATAGATGTCATGCAATAGGAAGGATGATAGTCTCAAAGTCATAAGACCTGGAGTCTAATCTCAAATTAACCCCCAAAGTTGCTTTATGATCTAAGGCAAGCCAATTCTCCGTGTTTTTTGTTTCCCATGAATAAAATGAAGTGCTGAAAGGGGATGTGTATGCAATCGGTTCCCTTCCAGCTCTAACATTAAATTTGCTTAAGTCTTTCATATTTACAGGACATAGCTTACAAAAGCCTCCATGTACTTTATATCATTTGATCCTCACAACAGCCTTGTAAAGTAAGACTTATTATCTCCATTTGCAGATGAGGAAATCAAAGCTTAGAGAGATTAGCAAATTTCCCCCAAACCATCCTGCTAGTATGTTGCAAATTCAGATCTTCTCACATCAAAACCACAGTGGTTTTGCAACCATAGTACACTGCTTTTTCAACCATAGTACTCCCTGATACTTAATATTTTACCCTCGTGTACATATTATCTCTGAATGTTTAAATTATTTTATGACTGGAAAACTGCCTTTTCTATTAAAAAGAAAAGCAGTTTGACTATGAGCCACAATATTTTCATAATTATTCTCTCAGAGCCCTTTAGCCAAAGACCAACAGGAACACACCACAGTGGCACAAGTTGGGTTTATTACTCATTGCAGTGAGAGAGCACACATGACAGGGAACTGTAGTGCATCCCAATAAGAAGATAACAGAAAGTGCTTGTTATAGGATTTGGGCTTATATAAGGTGATTCGGAGGAAGTTTTCAGAAAGCAGTGTTTTGGTCTGAATTGGATGCTGTCAGGAAGTAGGGGTAATAGGATGACTAGGTATCTTAATAAATCTTATCTATTGGGAAGCCAGTCTAAAGCAAAGGTAAAGCTGTAATTGGTAAATAAACAGCAGTCACTGCTATCAGCCAGCATAGGGTAATGTGTGGTCATTTTTCTGTGACTTGCACAGTGTTCACCATTTTTCTATGTTCAATCATGACTTTGGAGTGGTCTTTTTTTTTTCTTTTTGTCTTCATCTATCATCGCCACAGAGGGACCTGGTTTGATGTTGATGTTCTATGGAAGTGTTTATGTTCAATACAAGAATGCCAAAGGGTAGCTATGACTGCCAGGCCAGCTTGAAACACTACCCAGGCCTAGTGCCTGAATGTCAGAGCCTGCTTTTCTTTTTCTCAAGCCCAGTTAACGATTTTAGTGCTTTGCCCTCCAGCTGATGGATGAGGGGGAGTTTTCAAAAGAGAAAAAAGAAAGAGGTCTATTCTTTTTCAGAAGACATTTTTCATAAGGCAGATAGTGCCTTATACAAAGTCAAAATATAATAAACAAGAGCCTGAGAGAAAATAATCACAATGTATATTACAGAAAAATAAAAATAAAAATTATCATATAAATCAAAAAGAAAAAGAAAATAATTGAAAAAGACAGTGAATAGGAAGAGTCAATTCATAAATTAACAACTACAAATGGATAAGAATAGACATTCAATGTCACTATTCATGTAGTAAATATAAATTAAATCAAAGGAACAAATTTCTTCCATCAGATTGACAAAAAAAAGTGGGAATAGGAAGTGCTCCTACCACACTGTCTTGATGACCACAGCTTTGTAGTACAACCTGAAATCTGGCGGTGGCCAAACTGTGGAAGGAGCCTCGGTGTCCAACGAAAGATGAATGGATAAAGAAGATGTGGTTTATGTATACAATGGAATATTACTCAGCTATTAGAAATGACAAATACCCACCATTTGCTTCAACGTGGATGGAACTGGAGGGTATTATGCTGAGTGAAGTAAGTCAGTCGGAGAAGGACAAACATTATATGTTCTCATTCATTTGGGGAATATAAATAATAGTGAAAGGGAAAATAAGGGAAGGGAGAAGAAATGTGTGGGAAATATGAGAAAGGGAGACAGAACGTAAAGACTGCTAACTCTGGGAAACGAACTAGGGGTGGTAGAAGGGGAGGAGGGCAGGGGGTGGGAGTGAATGGCTGACGGGCACTGGGTGTTATTCTGTATGTTAGTAAATTGAACACCAATAAAAAATAAATAAATAAATAAATAAATAAATAAATAAATAAAAAAAAGGAAGTGCTCCTACACTGTTGGTTAGGAATGTACAGAGTACAACTACTTTGTAGGATATTTTGGCAAATCCTATCAAACCCTAAAAAGCACATTACTTTTTTTAGGAGTCTTTTCTACAGAAAAGATAACACATATACAAAGACATATGGTTCAAAAAATGCTCACTGTAATATTTGTAATGGTGAAAATTAGGTAAAAATCCTTATGCACATCATTAAAAAATAACTAGATTTTAAAAATGGTGCATCCTTACTATAGAGTTCTATGCAGACAATTAAAATGATTAGATGGGTCTGTATGGCATATTCCAAAAAGAAAAACCACAGTTACAGAGCAAAAACTCCAATTTATAAAATAATACCTAATATCTCATTTTTGTCAAAACATTTTTGTATACATAATGTTTGCATATATGTATATAGTTATACATATATATGATGTATGCATGTGTATATATTTTAATGAATATAAAATTATCTGCAAGTGAACATACCAACTACAAACTGTTTTCTCTGAAGAGCATGAATGCAGTTGAGTTTTGGGAGAATACGGGGTGGGGGGAATGGTGGGAATGCTAATTTTCCTATACACATGTTTGCTTTGCTAGAATATTGTATGAGAAAATACCATTTTCATAATAAAAAGTTAAGTAATAAAATAATCTCTTAGGAAACATATAGTTGAAATGGAGTAACAGAGAATGGAGTTATCCTCCTAACAGAAACAACTAAAAACACTAGGCTATATACGAAACAATGGCTTTCACATATTGGAGATGAGGTACAGCAAGACACAAAACAAGCAAAGTGAAGCTGTATTATTGTCCCAATTTATTGCCTGGAAGGAGAATTTAGGCTGCATCACAAAGAGGGAGAACTCAGGTGGAACCCAGTGGCCTCCCTAAGCTAAGAAGACAGAGCTGGGATTCTAAGGAGGGAAATGCAGATAGAGTTCTCAGGTCAGAAAACGAGAGAAAAAACCTGCAAAGAAATCTGTAGAGGGTCCCCTCAACTCCTTAGCTGAGCACTCATCAGCCCATAAATGTGAGGCAACTACCTGAGGCTGGGGGAAAGAATCACATGAGAAAAGAAGGAACAATTCTTGGAACTCAACCAGGACAGGAAGTATTTCATATTCCCAGAGGTCAGAATGGAAAACCTTGTGTCTCACATGGCTTCAGGTAGGGTCCTCAGAGGGCCTCTGCAGTGGACAAATATTAGCACTATATTAATACCTAGTCTGGTCCTATCTAATGAAGCTTAAAATGAAGCCTCAAGAAAATCAACCTGCTTCCAAATGAATTAAAAGCATTCGGATTTAAGTTTGAGAATAATTTTGGGAGAAAATACACACACAAAAAAAATCCAACATTATTTGGTGCCAATTAAAAAATCACCAAAAATGCATGAAAGCAGAAAAATAGGAGCAATAATGAACAGAAAATCCTTTTAACAGAAACAGATCAGAAAACGGCACATATGGTCAAATAAGTAGACAAGAACACTAAAATAGTCATTATAACTCTATTCTACATGTTCAAAAAACAAGAGAAAAGATTGAACATGTTAAGCAGGCATATGAAACATACCCAAGTTAAACTTCTAGTATTGAAATAAAAAAATACACTGGATGGTATACAGAGCATATTAGACACTGCAGAAGGGGAAAAATGATATAGGTTGAATTGTGTTCCCCCATAATTTATAAGTTGAAGTCCTTTCCCCAGGGGAAAGGAAGGAAAATGAATGAGAAAAATCAGAGAGGGTGACAAAATATGAGAGACTCCTAACTCTGGGAAATGAACAAGGGGTAGTGGAAGGGGAGGGGGAGGGGGTGACTGAACGACAGGCACTGAGGGGGGCACTTGATGGGATGAGCACTGGGTGTTATACTATATGTTGGCAAATCAAACTCCAATAAATAAATAAATATATATATATATATATATATATATATATATATATATACACACACACATATACACATATATATACATATATATATACAAAAATAATTTAAAAATATCAAAAAAAGTTGAAGTCCTAACCACCATTACCTCAGTATGTGATCTTACTTGGAAATAGGGTCACTACAGATACAATTTGCTAAGATGAAATCACGACGGTGAGTCTTAATCCAATATGACTGGTATCTTTATATAAAGGAGAAATTTGGGCACAGAGTTATACGCACAGGGAGAAAACCATGTGAAGATGAAGGAGGAGATAGAAATGATGCTTTCATGAGCCAAAGAATGTCAAAGATCGCCAGAAAATCATCAGAATCTGGTTGAGAGGCATGGAAAAATTTCTTTCTTAGAGTTCTAAAGGATCCAACTCTGCTAACACCTTGATATTAGAATCACAGCCTTCAGAATTGTGAGACAATAAATTTCTGTTATGCCACCCAGTTTGTATACTTTGTTAGGGCTACTGTAGCAAACTAAAACTACCAGCAGCCTTAAAGACATTGAAATGATAACTATTTGAATTTATGCAGAGAGGAAACACTAAACAAAAGAAAGCTGGAATACCTACATTAATATCAGATATAGATTTCAGAGGCAAGAATATCACCAGGCAAAATGAGGGAAATTACAAACTTTCCAGTTTATAAAGTTCCAATATTCCAAGGCACAATTTGCTAATGGAACATGAGGATTTAAATATTTAGGCAACCAAAATAATAGAGCTTCAAAATCCACAATGTAAGAAATAAATAAATCTGCAAGGAGAAACAGACAAATTCATAATTATCATCAGATATTTCAATACCCTTCTTATAACAATTGATAAAAGAAACAGAAAATCAATAAAATATATCAGCCAAAACAATAATATCAAGCTACCAGATTTATTTGACTTTCATGTAACACTCAGCCCAAAACAGCAGAACACAGTTTTTTCAAGTCCACACAAATCACTTACCAAGATAGAACCATATATAAGGTCATAAAATGAGTCTGAATAAATATAAAATGATTCAAATCATACAAGGCATGTTGTCTGATCACTGTGAAATTAAATTAGGAATCAATATCAATTTTCCCAGAAAATATTTTAAAATCTACAAAAAAAGCTTCTAGAGCTAATAAGTGAGTTTAGAAAGGTTGTGGAATATAGAATCGATATACAAAAATCAATGATATTTACTGCTTAGATAAAAACTGTTGTCTGTTACTACTTCCTGTCTATTCTGGATGACTTTTATCTCTCATTTCCCCTTATTACATTGGCTAGAACCTCTAATACAATGCTGAAGAGAAGTAGTGAGCACATACCTTTGCCTTTTCTTTATTTTAGGGGGAAAACATTTTGTCATTTATCATGCTACTTCTAGGTTTTTTATGGATGCCTTTTATAGGATAGGGGAGTGAAACAAGTCAGTCAGAGAAAGACAATTATCATATGGTTTATGTGGAATATAAGAAACAGCACAAAGGAACATAGACAAAGGGAGTGAAAACTGGGAAGAAATCAGAGAGGGAGACAAACAATGAAAGATTCTGAACTATAGGAAACATAATGAGAGTTGCTGGAGGGGAAGTGGGTGGAGGGATGGGGTAACTGGGTGACAAGCATTAAGGAGCGCACATGATGTAAAGAGTACTGGGTGTTATAGGCAACTGATGAATAACTAAACTCTACCTTTGAAACTATATGTTAGCTAATTGAATTACTTTTTTAAAAAAAGAAAGAAAATGCTTTGTCTTCATGAAAGAAAAAAATCAATGGTATTTCTATATGCGAACAGTGAAAATTAGAAATCAAAAGAAAAAGACAATGCCACTCAGGATACCTGGGTGGCTCAGTGGTTTAGCATCTGCCTTTGGCTCAGGGCCTGATCCCAGGGTTCAGGGATGCAGTCCACATTGGGCTCCCTGCAGGGAGTCTCCTTCTCCCTCTACCTATGTCTCTGCCTCTCTCTCGCCTCTCATGAATAAAAAAATAAAATATTTTTAAAAAGCCAATACCACTAACAATAGCATAAAAATATGAAATATGTAAGAACAAATTTCACAAAATATAAGGAAGAACTGTGTAGAGAAAACTACAAAATATTGTGAAGAGAAAGTATACTTAAATTTAGACATGTACCATGTGCATGGATGGAAGATTCATCATTGTTACGATTTCAATTCTCCAATTTTTCTATACTCAATGCAATCTGAGTAAAAATGTCAGTGGTGTTTCTAAAAACATAAATGGACAAACTAATTCTAAAACTTACACGGAGTATATAGAAATGCCACGGATTTCTGGGCATTGATTTTTGTATCCTGCCACACTGCCGAATTGCTGCATGAATTCTGGCAATTTTGGGGTGGAGTCCTTTGGGGTTTCTATGTACAGTATCATGTCATCTGTGAAGAGGGAGAGTTTGACTTCTTCTTTGCCAATTTGAATGCCTTTTATTTATTTTTGTTGCCTGATTGCTGAGGCTAGGACTTCCAGTACTATGTTGAGTAGCAGTGGTGAGAGTGGACATCCCTGTCTTGTTCCTGATCTTAGGGGAAAGGCTCCCAGTGTTTCCCCATTGAGAATGATATTTGCTGTGGGCTTTTCATAGATGGCTTTTAAGATGCTGAGGAATGGTCCCTCTAGTCCTACACTCTGAAGAGTTTTGATCAGGAACGGATGCTGTATTTTGTCAAATGCTTTCTCTGCATCTATTGAGAGGATCATATGGTTCTTGTTTTTTCTCTTGTTGATGTGATCATGCTGATTGTTTTATGAGTGTTGAACGAACCTTGCATCCCCAGGATAAATCCCACTTGGTCATGGTGAATAATCTTCTTAATGTACTGTTGGATCCTATTGGCTAGTATCTTGCTGAGAATTTTTGCATCTGTGTTCATCAGGGATATTGGTCTATAATTCTCCTTTTAGGTGAGGTCTTTGTCTGGTTTTGGAATTAGGGTGATGCTGGCCTCATAAAATGAATTTGGAATATCTATCTTTCGGAATAACTTTAGTAGAATAGGTATTATTTCTTCTTTATTTTTTTATGTCTTCTTTAAATGTTTGATAGAATTTCCCTGGGAAGCCATCTGGCCCTGGACTTTTGTGTCTTGGGAGGTTTTTGATGACTGCTTCAGTTTCCTCCCTTGTTATAGGCAAGTTCAGGTTTCCTATTTCTTCCTGTTACAGTTTTGGTAGTTTGTGGTTTTCCAGAAATGCGTCCATTTCTTCTAGATTGCCTAATTTATTGGTTCATAGCTGCTCATAATACGTTTTTAAAATCATTTGTATTTCCTTGGTATTAGTTGTGATTTCACCTCTTTCATTCATGATTTTATTAATTTGAGTCTTTTCTCTTTGTTTTTTAATAAGGCTGGCTAATGGTAAATCTATCTTATTAATTATTTCAAAGAACAAACTCCTGGTATTGTTTATCTGTTCTAGAGTTCTTCTGGTCTGTATCTCATTGAGTTCTGCTCGAATCTTTATTATCTCTCTTCTGCTTGGTGTAAGTTTTATTTGCTGTTCTTTCTCTGGTTCCTTTAGCTGCGAGGTTAGCTTTTGTATTTGAGTTTTTTTCCAGTTTTTTGAGGGATGCATTTCTATACACTAACAAAGAGACTGAAGAAAGAGAAATTAAGGAGTCAATACTATTTACAATTTCACCCAAAACCATAAGATACCTAGGAATAAATCTAACAAGAGAGGTAAAGGATCTATACCCTAAAAACTACAGAACACTTCTGAAAGAAATTGAGGAAGACACAAAGAGATGGAAAAATATTCCATGTCCATAGATTGGAAGAATTAATACTGTGAAAATTTCCATGCTACCCAGGGCAATTTACACATTCAATACAATCCCTATCAAAATACCATGGACTTTCTTCAGAGAGTTGGAACAAATCATCTTAAGATTTGTGTGGAATCAGAAAAGACCCTGAATAGCCAGGGGAATATGGAAAGAGAAAAACAGAGGGGGGGCTTCACAATACCGGATTTCAAGTTGTACTACAAAGCTGTGATCATCAAGACAGTGCGGTACTGGCACAAAAACAAACACATAGATCAATGGAACAGAATAGAGAATCCAGAAGTGGACCCTCAACTTTGTGGTCAACTAATATTCGACAAAGGAGGAAAGACTATCCACTGGAAAAAGGACAGTCTCTTCAATAAATTGTGCTGGGAAAATTGGACAGCCACGTGCAGAAGAATGAAACTAGACCACTCTCTTTCACCATACACAAAGATAAACTCAAAATGGATGAAAGATCTTAATGTGAGACAAGATTCCATCAAAATCCTAGAGGAGAACACAGGCAACACCCTTTTTGAACTTGGCCACAGTAACTTCTTGCAAGATACATCCATGAAGGCAAGAGAAACAAAAGCAAAAATGAACTATTGGGATTTCATCAATATAAGAAGTTTTTGCAAAGCAAAAGATAACATCAACAAAACTCAAACACAGCCTACAGAATGGGAAAAGATATTTGCAAATGACCTATTAGATAACGGGCTAGTTTCCAAGATCTATAAAGAACTTATTAAACTCAACAGCAAAGAAACAACCCAATCATGAAATGGGCAAAAGACATGAACAGAAATCTCACGGAGGAAGACATAGACATGGCCAACAAACACATGAGGAAATGCTCTGCATCACTGGCCATCAGGGAAATACAAATCAAAACCACAAGATATCACCTCACACCAGTGAGAACGGGGAAAATTAACAAAGCAGGAAACCACAAATGTTGGAGAGGATGTGGAGAAAGGGGAACCCTCCTGCACTGTTGGTGGGAATGTGAACTGGTGCAGCCACTCTGGAAAACTGTGTGGAGGTTCCTCAAAGAGTTAAAAATAGATCTGCCCTATGACCCAGCAATTGCACTGCTGGGGATTTACCCCAAGATACAGATGCAATGAAATGCCGGGACACCTGCACCCCGATGTTTATAGCACAATGTCCACAATAGCCAAACTGTGGAAGGAGCCTCGGTGTCCATCGAAAGATGAATGGATAAAGAAGCTGTGGTCTATGTATACAATGGAATATTTCTCAGCCATTAGAAATGACAAATACCCACCATTTGCTTCGATGTGGATGGACCTGGTGGGTATTATGCTGAGTGAAATAAGTCAATCAGAGAAGGACAAACATTATATGGTCTCATTCATTTGGGGAATATAAAAAAATAGTGAAAGGGAATAAAGGGGAAAGGAGGAAAAATGAGTGGAAATATCAGAAATGGAGACAGAACAGGAAAGACTCCTAACTCTGGGAAACGAACTAGAGGTGGTGGAAGGGGAGGTGGGTGGGGGCTGGGGGTGACTGAGTGATGGGCACTGAGGTGGGCACTTGACAGGATGAGCACTGGGTGTTATTCTATATGTTGGCAAATTGAACACCAATAAAAAATAAGTTTATATAAAAAAACCTGAAAAAAACAAAAAGGCAAGGGGCAGACTGGGAGAAACTATCGCAAAGATCCCAGAAAGCTCTCTTATCCCTTCCACCATGTGAGGACATAGCAAAAAGTACCTATGAACCAAGAAACAGGTCCTCAGCAGTCACCCCACTGAATTTGCCAGTGTATCATCTTGGGTTTCCCAGCCTCCAAAACCTGTCAGAAATAAATTTCTGGTGTTCATAAGCTATAAACAGCGGTGGTCATTTGTTATAGCAGCCTGAAAAGACTAGGACACTATAAATGTATTTTTGTAAATATTTTGGCTTTAAGGAAGGGAAGTTATGTTAGATAATCTAGGTAGGAATGATTCAATTAACTAAAAGAGCAGAAATCACTCTTTCTTGAAGAAAACCTGTCTCTGAATAGGACCATCAACTCATGCCTGACAGTTGCAAACTGACCTTGATTGTCTGCCTCATGGATTTCAGATGTGCCTGGCCAGCCCCCAAAATCAAGTAAGTCAACTTCTAATGAATTTCTTTATATTGACATGATAGATAGAGAGAAGATAATGAATGATAGAGAGATGATAGATAAATAGATGATAGATAGATAGATAGATAGATAGATAGATAGATAGATAGATACATAGATACATAGATACATAGATACATATAAATATATTCTACTGGTTCTGATTTTCTGATTGAAACCTGACTGACACTTAGGAACAGAACAAAAAATAGATTTTAAAGAAAAACTAAATAGAAATTCTGGAGTTAAAAATACAATAGATGAAATGAAATGAAATGAAATGAAATGAAATGAAATGAAATGAAAAAAGCAGATTTGAACTACTGATATTGATTCCATAGAAATAGAAAATGTGAATAGAGTTATAAAAAGAAAAGATATTGACTTAGTAATCAAAACTTTTCCATCAAGAAAAACTCCAAGTACAGATGGCTTCATTGATGAATTCTATCAATCCTTCACAAACTTTTCCCAAAAATATGCAAAAGAAATGCATGCCAACTCATTCAGTGAGATCACTATTATCCTGATCTCAAAACCAGACAAAGACATCGCAAGGAAAAAAAAAAAGCTACAGACCATTAACTCTTAAGGATAAAGAAGCAAAAGTTCTTAAAATATTTTCAAAGTCATCCATCATCATTTGGAAATGATTATACACCATGACCAAGTCAGATTTATCCAAGGAATGCAAGGTTGGTTTTCATATGTGAAAATCAATCAATGTAATACAGCATGTTAACAGAATAAAGTCACAAAACCACATCTCAATAGATACAAAAAAAGGCATTTGGCAAAATCCAACACCTCTTCATGTTGCAAACACTCAAAACTAAGTTTAGAAAGGATCATTATCACCTATAAAGGTCATTTACAAAATTTCCACAGCTAACATCACACTTAATGATGAAAAATTGGATTCTTTTTCACTAAGATCAGGAAAAAGACAAAGGACGTCTGTTCTTACTACTTTTATTCAACATTGTATTGAAATCTCTAGCCAGGGAAATTAGTTAGCAAAAAGAAAATAAAAGACATCAGGATTGGGAAGGAACAAATAAACTATCCCTATCTGCTGATAATACGATCTCATGTAGAAAATTTTAAGGAATCCAGAAAAAAACCTTAGAACTAATAAACAAGTTCTGCATGGTAGCATGAAAGAAACCATCATTTAAAAAAGCTGTATTTCTATTACTAACAATGACAAATTGGAAAATAAAATAAGAAAAATTCCAATTACAATAATTTTTTAATTAAAGAAGACTTAAATATATAAATATATCCCATGTTCACAGGTTGGACAACTCAATATTGTTAATATGGCAAAACTTCCAAAATTTACACATAGATTTATCATGATCCCTATCAAAATCTGTTCCTTCCCCCCCAATCCTAAAGTTAATATGGAAATACAAGAAATCCAGAATAGGCAAAATAATCTTGAAATGGAACACAGTTGGGGGACTCATGTTTCCTGGTTTCAAAACTTACTACAAAGCTACTGTTATCCAAATAGTGTGATACTGGTATAATTATAGAAATATAGATCAATGGAACAGAATTGCAAGTACAGAAACAGACCTTTATATTTATGGTAAACTAATTTTAACCTGAGGCAATTCAATGGAGAAAAAATTTTTTTTCAATAAATAACAGAGAGAACTGGATCTCCACATGCAAAATAAATAAATAAATAAAGATGGACCCCTACCTCACATCACAGAAAAATTAACTCAAGCTGGGTCATAGACCTAAATGTAGCTAAAGCTATACAGTTCTTAGAAGAAAATATAGAAGTAAATCTTTGTGAATTTGAGTTAGGAAAGCCTTCTTACACATGACATTAAAAACACAAGCAACAACAACAAAAAAAGATATATTGAGCTTCATCAAAACTGTACATATGAAATCTAAAGCATAAGTGACAATAATATATATTAAACTTTATCAAAATTTAAAAAATTTGGCCTTCAATGGATACCAATAAGAAAGTAAAAAACATTTAAGATAAAAAAAGAAAGTAAAAAACAAATCACTGAATGAAAGATACATTTGTAAATCATACATCTGATAAAGACTCACAGTCAGAATATAAAAATAATTATTACAACAATAAAAAACAATTAACCCAATTAAAAATGGACAGAGAATCTGTAAAGACATTTCTCTAAAAAAGATATACAAATAGTCAATATGCACATGAAAAGTCGCTCAACATCATTAGTCATTAGGGAAATGCAAATCAAAAGCACAATGAGATGTCACTTCTCATCCACTACAATGGCTATATTTTTTTAATGCAGACATTAAATAACAAGTACAACGAGGATGTGGAGAATTTGGAACCCTCAAACATTGCTTATGAGAATGTAAAATGGTGTGGCTGCTTTGGAAGACATTTTGGCAGTCTTCAAAATATTAAACACAGAGCTACTGTATGACCTAGCAATTCTAGTTCAAATATATACCTCAGAATATTCATAAGATATGTCCACATAAGAACGGGGAACCCTCTTACACTGTTGATGGGGATGTGAACTGGTGCGGCCACTCTGGAAAACTGTGTGGAGGTTCCTCAAAGAGTTAAAAATAGATCTGCCCTATGACCCAGCAATTGCACTGCTGGGGATTTACCTCAAGATACAGATGCAATGAAATGCCGGGACATCTGCACCCCGATGTTTCTAGCACAATGTCCACAATAGCCAAACTGTGGAAGGAGCCTCGGTGTCCATCGAAAGATGAATGGATAAAGAAGCTGTGGTCTATGTATACAGTGGAATATTCCTCAGCCATTAGAAACGACAAATACCCACCATTTGCTTCGACGTGGATGGAACTGGAGGGTATTATGCTGAGTGAAATAAGTCAATCAGAGAAGGACAAACATTATATGGTCTCATTCATTTGGGGAATATGAAAAATAGTGAAAGGGAATAAAGGGGAAAGGAGGAAAAATGAGTGGGAAATATCAGAAAGGGAGACAGAACATGAGAGACTCCTAACTCTGGGAAACGAACTAGGGGTAGTGGAAGGGGAGGTGGGCAAGGAGTGGGGTTACTGGGTGACAGGCACTGAGGGGGGCACTTGATGGGAGCACTGGGTGTTATTCTATATGTTGGCAAATTGAACACCAATAAAAAATAAATTTACAAAAACATAAAAAATAAAAAAAAATTAAAACTAAAAGTTCTTAAAAAAATAAATAAATAAAAAATAAAAAGTTTTTGGAAATGTGCCAGAAAAAAATATATATGTCCACATAAGAACCTGGACATGAATGTCCATTGCAGCATTAATCACGAGATCCAAAAAGTGAAAATAACCCAATGTCCTCAGCCAAAGATCAGATAAACAAAACAGGGTAAATCTATTTAATGGAATATTATTCAGTCATAAAAAGGAATGAATTACTGATGCTACAATCAGATGAACCTTGAAAGCATTACACCAAGTCAAAAAGTCCAAACACAAAAGCCCACACATTATATGAATCCATTTATAAAATGGAATAAGCCAGCCCATAAAGATAAAAAGTAGATTAGTGGTTGCTAGGGACTGGAGAAAGAAGCAATGGGGAGTGATTTCTAATGGATATGGGGTTGCTTTTTAGGGTGATGAAAATGTTTTTGAATTAGATTGTGGTTATGGTTACATAACTTTATGAATGTACTAAAATAAAATACTTCAGTGTACACTTCACAGTGTGAACTTCATGGTATGTTAATTACACCTGAATAAAGCTGTTATTTTAAATATATCCTTCAACAGATGTTTAACAAATTGTAATATGTCCATATAATATAGTACTACTTATTAGTAAAAAAGGGATGCTCTTAGTAAAAAGGGATGCTACATAAAAACATTGATGAATCTCAAAATAAATTATGCAAACTGAAAAACTCAGACAATAACAAATACATATTGTGTCATTGCATTAATGTAAAATTCTGGAAAATACAAACTATTCTATAGTGCTGTAGTGACAGCAGATCTGTGGTTGCTTGGGGACAGGGTGAGGGCAAGGAAGAGTGGAAAGAAAGAATGACAAATGTGCACAAGGAATCTTTTGAAGGAAGACATGTGCTCACTTTATTGATTGTGGTGACGTTTTCATGGCTATATACATTTTTCAAAGCATTTCAAATCATACACTTAGAAAAGTGCAGCTTACTATATGTCAAGTATACTTTAATACAGTTCTAAAAAGTATAAGTAGATATAAATCTATATCTTGTGCTGAGTAGATAATAATCTATACATGGTCACTCCCTATTTCAAACCTCTTCCATGGCTTCCCTTTATCTTTGAAATCAAATCTAAATTTCTTAAGTGACCTATAATGCCCCACATTATCCCATATGTTGTTAGTTCTCTGACATCCTCTACTATTCTCTCTCTGGTTTACTCTGCTCCAGAAACACTGGTCTTCTCTGGCTGTTCCTTGACATTTCAAGCTCTTTCATACTGTTGCACCTGCTCTTTCTTCTGTCTAGGACACACTCTCCAGGTATTTACTTATATCATTCCTTATGTCATTCAAATATTACCTCCTTGTAGGGGAACCCTGGGTGGCTCAGCAGTTTAGTGTCTGCCTTTGGCCCAGGGCATGATCTTGGAGTCCCAGGGTCGTGTCCCACATCAGGCTCCCTGCATGGAGCCTGCTTCTCTCTCTCTCTCTCTCTCTCTCTCTCTCTCTCTGTCTCATGAATAAATAAAATCTTCACCAAAAAATTACCTCCTTGTAGAAGTATTATCTACATCAATTCCTTTTTATTTTTTAGTATATGTGCTGCTGAAGCAAGCACTACACCAATTCCTTCTTCCACTTCGCTACTTCCTTTTAGTCAAATAACTACCTGAAATTATATATTTGTTTATGATCTGTAAGCTCTATCAGGACAGAGACATTTGGTTAGTTTTATTCACCACTGAATTACTCAGTGCCTGGAAGGGTACTTCACAAATGGGAATCTCTGATTAAACACCTATCGAAATGACTCTATGAATAAATGTTGCTTGACTTAATGTGCCTAAAAAGTCAAATAAAATACTAGGGGTTAAGGCAAAAAGTCTTTCATATTAGAATTTCATGCAAGAAATGCAGAGTGAGTCTGAGTACAGAGATATTGCAGCCATCAAGAGAGAAGAAACTTGAAACTATGAAACTCAGATGGGTAAAATCCAGAGATTCTGAAGATTACAAATGTGTCTTTCACCTCCAGTATCTTATGGCTTGAAGGATGTGTGAATATTTCCCTTGGGAAAGTATGGGGAGTGGGAAAGTGAGGTAATAATTAGACATATCCAATACATATAATTATTTTATGTAATTACTGGTATGTCCTAATTTATTCTTTGATATGCCTAGTTTCCATTCATTTCCCATTGGTTTACTTCTGAATTCCCAGTATTCTAGATAGTTGAAAAGTTATGATCTGTTTATTTAAATATTAATCTCTTCATTTAATGTAATGTACCATATGCATTCCTGCTGAATTTATTTTCAATTTAACAATAATTTCTTTGTCCCCTCTTTATAAAATAATCAATATTTTCAGAAAAATATAATTAAGATATTTATGTCAACTACTGAAATTATTCTAAGTATTGGTAAGTGGGTCACTTCATCTTCTCCAAAAAGAGTTTGTTCCAGAAATCACAGGCACAGATAAACACATTTTTTCCCACTTCTGTAATGTTATATATTGTTGGCATTCACTGGATTCTCTTACAAAGAAATCATTTTGAGAAACAGCATTAATTATTAATTATATTAAAATATGTATACTTTTAAATAGATAAATGTATGCAGAGACTAAATGGAAAGAAACAAAAAATGAAATACTTTAAAAGGAGTAAATTTTCAAAAAATAATAATAAAAGCAGTAAATTCTTCTGAAGCATAGTAAAATATATTCTGAGCATAAATAAAACATGAGCTCCACAAAACCCAGGAAGGTGGTATTTTAAAAATTCTTGTAAATAAATTTTATCTTCACTAATATCTTCATTTATACTAGTAGGCTATAACAAAGTCATTTCAAAATCTACATTGCATTAAAGAAATGAAACAATTCAGCCTGTGTTTTTTCATCCCTGTAAATATATTTACAAATAGATTTGAAGATGCATCCCAGATGTTTTTCATGTGATTTTTTTTCTAGACACAGAAAGCAAATGAGGGTTTCACAGAAAACTTGTTTTTTAATAAGTTGGTGGCTGATTGTGCAGGTGTGTGAATGAATTTCAAGAGGCTCCCAGCATTCCTTGAGGCTTGCCCTCCAGAGGATGTACTGTGGGGTACAAGTACAGGGCTGGGGTCCCTGACTCTCTTTTCAATACCAAAAACTGAAAGTGCCTGATCTGCCCACATCCAGCCATACAAGGCCTTAGCCTACAAAAAATTCTAAAATGATCCAACTGTGATTGCTATTTTCATCAGAACCAGCATTAACGTAATCCTCAAAATGTTTTGTCCTCTCAATTCTAATAGGCAATGTTTCTCATAGACAAAGCCCCAGAATTTTTTTATGAAGCTTGAGTAGAGATTTTACAAAGCACTCGCACAAAGCTGTTTCAGAATTTTGGAAGAATATGAGTTATATTATAAAAAATATATTAAATTCAAGGTGGTTTTTGAGTAGTGAAGGGTCTTACCTCACTTGATTCCAGTTACCTCATTTTATAGATTTTACATACCAAAGAAGGGAAATGACTTGTGGAGATTCATCTGTCAAATAGTGAGAAAACAGCAGTAGAAACCATGTCTCCTGTCCACATTCCCACTAATACTGCATCCCCTGACCTTTCCACTATATACTTTTCCATAGACTTTTAAATTCAAAGTAGAAAAAAAGAGCTGAGGGGCACCTGAGTAGCTCAGCGGTTGAGCCTCTGACTTTGGCTGAGGTCATGATCCAGGGGTTCTGGGATCGAGTCCTGCATTGGGCTCACTGCAGGGAGCTTGCCTCTCCCTCTGCCTGTGTCTCTGCCTCTTTCTCTGTGTCTCTCATGAATAAATAAATAAAATCTTTAAAAAAGAAAAAATAGCTGAAATGTGCTCTAAGTAGTATCTTGATTTTTGAATTATTCAATTAAGGCTAGGAGGAATATAAGGAGAGGCATTTTACTTTATAGTTAATATACAAAAACATATTTTTTTTTCTTAAGGAGAAAGGCAGAAACCAAGTTGACAAGTTTGGCACACAGGATCATTTTCCAGCATATCCTTGATGAAAAAAAATTGAAAGGAACATAAACAACACTGACTGTTACATGAAGCATATGACGAGTTGGTAAATGCTTTTGATCCTTCCAGCAGGAAGGAAAAATAGAGTAGATGACCTCTATAAAATTGTGGGAATATATCCACTCCCCTCTACCCTGGGAACCTGTGTTCTGCGTGCAAACAGAAAAGGAAAGCAAAATTAAAAAAAAAAAAAAAACAGTTCACCCATGTATAGCTAAGCTGAAAATACGTAGTATATGGTGCTGTAGTTGAGAGTGTCAAGTGTGAAGTTGGTCACCACAAAAAGAGAGCAAGCTAACTGAATCAGGGAGAAAAATGGAATGAGGGAGAGGTCTTGAATAGCACTGTGGGCTACAAATTATAAAAGACTATGTGAGCTGATGTGCAGGTTCACAGGGACAAGCATAAGGTCCTGGACTGGGTTCCAAAACTCAACTGTACAAGATGAAAAACAGTGCGTCACCGCTAGTCCATTCAAATAAGACTTCGGGATTTGAGCTGATAATTAACTTAATATGAATCAGCAACTTAGAAAAAACTCGTGTGGTCTTAGGTGCATACACTGAAATATGCATTCTTCAGTGCAGTCTTGGATAAATTATTTAAATTCCATGGGCCTCAATTTTCTCATAAGTCAAAAGAGGGGGGAAAAGCTCAACTCCTAGCATTGTTGAGAGGATTAAATGAATTGATGCATGTAAAATGCTTGGCACAGTATTTGATGCTCAATAAAGGTCAATTTCTCTTACTGAAAGCATCATTATTCATTATTATTATTGTTATTTAGTAAATTCTAAGGTCTTAAATCCAGAGACATAGTTTTTGTGTATTCCAATAAAGCTTTATTTCTAGAAATGAAAAATTGAAGATCATATAAATTTTAGTTATCATGAATGCATTCTTTTGATTTGTTTTCAACCACTTAAAAATGTAGAAAAACATTCTTAGCTTGTGTGACATAATTTGGTCTGCAGGACTTAACATACCCCTCCCTAAGAGAAAAATGTTTGGTTTTTAGAAATTTCTAGATTTTAGAGTTATGGATGAGGAATTGTGGACCTGAAGTCCCCCCATTTTTGGGTCACCCTCATGATGTAAATTGCTGAGCCCTTAACTAAGTGCCAAGTAAATACTATCTCTGGTGTAAAGCATTACTATGTAGGGAATGGTGGCCTGTTGTTATTTTGGTGGCTGTCTCCTGCCACGTGTCTGGGGCTGAGCCTTATGTCCTGTCCTGAAAAGGAGCAGCAGCTACCCTCGTTGACCTGATGAACCCAGAAATGTGCCTGTCTCTCTCCATGCTCTCAACCCCCTAAACCTGAGGCTCCCACCTGAAAGACTACAAGTTTTCATGTTGGAAGAGAGTGCTCAGCCCAGTGACACATTTTTTAAAAAGGGGGGACATGGATAAACTAGGAACTCTTCAATAGGAAGTAGCCAAGGAGGTGGGGGGGGGGCAAACCCTTAAAAATATATCAAATTAGAATCATATGGGAACTGGTCTGTTTAACATGGAAAAAAAGACACTTGAAGTACTATAGAAACTGTCACCATATATCAGAAAGTCTGTCATGTGGAAGAGGAGGCAGGTTTGTTCTCTGAACTCAAGACAGTGGGTAGAAACTACAGGGAAGCAATATCTGCTTTAATACAAGAAAGACTCTTCCAATTAACTGAACCATCCACTGATGGAGTGGGCTGTCTCAAGGGGCACAGTTCAAGCATCAGCTGTATGCTTGTTTGGCTCAGATTTTGAAGACAGAGCTCACACATCAAGTGGTGGGATAGGACTGAATGACAGCTAAGATTCAGTTCTTTCCAAACATGAGGTTCTGTAATTCCATGTCGGTCTTCAAAGTATACTTTGGTGGACAAGCCAGTCCAGAGATATCTAACCCAAAAATTTTCTGAAGGAAGAAGATTCTCATTATCATACCACTATTAGCTCTCTACAGTGCAACACTGACACCATGGTCATCCAGATTAACCATAAGCCAAACACTACAAACGGCAGAATGTGGCAATCCACAGGAGGAAAATAAATCACAAATATATATGTATATATCCCCCAAATCAGAGAAGCAAGAATTTGAAACAATAATTCAGTTGTTAACTTTTCCAAAGTTTAATGATATTAAGGGCTGGCAAGGGATATGGTGAGATAGGAACCCTCATACACTGCTGAAAGGAATATAAATTGGAATTCCTTGGTATTTTAAAACACTCACACAAAGCAAATATAGACAGGGTTGTCCATAGTAGCTTTGTTTGTCATAATGAAAAACCATGAACTATCCGTCAATATGTTATGGATAAATAACATATGGTGGACTGATAGCATGGACAAATTGAAAATAAAGTATATATACGTGCACTAACTTGGTGAATCTACAAGACTCATAGTAAAATGATAAAAGTAAGCTGCACGACAATGCATACAATATGAGACAATTTAAGTTAAAATTACACATAAAGACACACAGCAAACTGAATAGTTCTATAGAAACATCCATATTTATGTTACGTGCATAGAAAAATGCCTAAAAGATAGACACTAAACTGTTGGGAAAGGAATAGGAATTAGCTCGGTGGTCAAAGGTATTTTAGTTTAATATGTAATGTTTGGAATGTTTACAATAGGAATTTTTCATGGTTTACATATTAAATTAAAAATAAATATGTAAGTTGGAAAATAAGAGAAAACTCGGCCTGGTAAGGAAACTAGACATTACTGATCCAGCTACTTCATTTTAAAAATGAAGAAAACGGAGGCTTAGAATAGCTAGGCAAGTTATCAAAGTCCTACATGTATTTAAAGATAGAGCCATAATTACAGAACATTTGTGTAGTAAGAAAACAAAGGCTTTGAGTTGAGAAGCCTGGATCGGGGTCCTAACTCTACACACTAGGTATATGACACTGGGAAGCACACTCAGTTTCCTCTTCTGCACACTGGGGGTGGTTTATTCAGGTTTCATTCAGTTGTAAGGAACAGAACCCCAATTCTCTCATATAAAGGGAATATGTCATCTTAAATATAGAAGAGTGAAATAAGTAAATAAATAAATAAATAAATAAATAAATAAATAAATAAATTTAGAAGAGTGGAACAGACCTCAGGCACCGACTGCATTCAGGGATGCAAGGCATGTCCTCAAGACTTCCTGTATCCTTCCCCAAACATTGCTAATTACATGTTTGTTTATTCTCCCGTACTGTAGAACTCTGTGGTTCTTGTGGGATGGTCAATCAGGATACCTTGCATCCCTCTAGATATGGGGGATGGGATATTCCCCCAAAGAAAAAGAGTTGCTATAACAAAAAAAATGGGGGCGGAATTTTTGATAGGTATAAACAACAACAACAACAACAACAGATCAAGTGTTTTAGCCACCTGGTAGTATTAATGGCAGAAGCAAACAAGAAAACTTAAGAGATGGTATTGCACACACTATATGATGTTATGCAAACAAGAAGAGTCCTTAAGCTACATATCTAAACTCCCAGCAGCCTGTAATTTCCACTCTTTCATGCTGTATCTTTGTTTTAAAACTCTGATAAGTGATCATTACTGATATGCTCACAATGACCCTCTTCTTCCCCAGTGTTTGCGCCTTACTTACCATACTTTGTCAAGGTCCCATAATGGCCATTGTATTTCTATTAAAATAGTCGGGACCATTCAGTCTAAAATGTTCCTACTTCAAAGCTTTGAAAATGAGGGAGGGAAGACTATGCAAATTTAGTAGCTATTAGCAACAAGACTGAGAGAAGTTACCAGACTGCAATGTTATTTCTAAAATAATAATGCAGAGGAAAATACTCTTAAAGCTGTACCTTCTCCTGTCTTTGCTGCTCCTGAGATTAGAGAGGCCGAATCCTTTATAGCCACATGCCAATAGCACTATAGCCTTACCCTGTCTCAAGGAACTATCTGAACAAACATCAGCATATGCAATAAACATAAATGTCTTACAACTTCTCTCAGAAGAAAGCCCATGAAGACCTAAAAGTTGTTTTCCCTTTCCTCCATGTGCACTACACACTAGTAAAGTTTTGAAGCATTCATCTGTATTCTCTAAATCCTTCTTATGATATTCCTCAGATCTTTAACATTTTGAGGGAACATAAGGGAAGAGCCCTAAAGTAAGGTCACTCTATAACCTTGACAACTCTTAAAAGTCTCAAAACTATCATTTTCTTCAGGTACATTTTAGCATTTTAAAATGTCAGCCCCAGGGCAGCCCCAGTGGCTCAGTGGTTTAGCTGCCTGCAGCCCAGGGTGTGATCCTGGAGAACCGGGATCAAGTCCCACGTCGGGCTCCCTGTGTGGAGCCTGCTTCTCGCTCTGCCTGTGTCTCGCCTCTGTGTGTGTGTGTGTGTCTGTGAATGAATGAATAAAATCTTTAGAAAAATAAATAAAATAAAATAAAATGTCAGCCCCAGCCACTATTAGGATAATGTGTTGAAAATATAACAGGGGTGCCTCGGTGGCTCAGTCAGTTGAGTGTCTGACTCTTGATTTCAGCTCAGGAAATGATCTTGGGGTTCTGAGATCCAGCTCACCTCCACCCACCCTTTACCAGTGGGCTCTGTGCTCAGCAGAGTCTGCTTGAAAAAATGATCTTGGGGTTCTGAGATCCAGCTCACCTCCACCCACCCCTTGCCAGTGGGCTCTGCGCTCAGCAGAGTCTGCTTGAAATTCTCTCTCTCTCTCTCTCTCCCCTTCTGCCCCCTACCCCTGCTTATGCTCTCTCTCTCTCAAAGAAATAAAAAAATCTTTAAAAAATATTTAACAACAAATAGAAGACAGCTCAAAATAGAGCAATCAGAATGATAGAGGTTCAACGCAACAGGTTAACTTTAATTTCTCAGCCTCATTTCCCATTTTCTGCAACTTCTTCCCCTCCCAAGTTAAAAATAACTTTCTAGTGTTTATCTGGTCAGTCAACAATGGCTATAACAGGAATGAGAAAATTTCGCAGAGTCTTATACCTTACAAAGCTTATTTATCCTCACGGTAAGATTCAATGAACTAGTGAGGCAGAGATTGCTGCTCCTACTTTGAGATGAAGAAATTAAGGATTGTATCGATGAAGTGACTTGTGTAAAGTCACAGGGGTAGTCAATACAAGGGCCGGCACTTGGATTCTACTCTAGTATTTTTTGTATGACATCCTCACGCCATTGAACAAACATGAGTATCCACTGTGCACAAACAGGGAGAATAATAAATGGTATATATATATATGAGGAATTGCCATATATTCCTAAGCATCTAAGGGGAAAAAGTTTAAATAGCAGAAAGTTCTGAAAAATTAGCAGTAAAGGAAATTCCTTTTCTTGTTGATCTCATTTACCACAGGATGCCCAGTGCCTACCATGTGCCTGACACACACATTAGGTGCTCGATAAATATTTATAAAATGAAGAAATAAGCTAATGAATGAGAGATCACATAAAGGTCAAGGTGACAATAAATACAAAATATTGCTGTGTCAAGTATATAAGTGCTTGGGAGACTGTCATTCTTCAAAATCTTCCTTAAAACAGACTATGTAGTATGACACTTAAGAAATTTAGGCTTAAAAAAAGAGAAATTTAGGCTTGGGGTCTCACAGAATCCTATTTCAGATCTATTGGACCTTGGGAATGTTATTTCAGTTCTTGAACATGTATTAATTCCCCCATTCAGCAGATACGTTACTCTGTCAGAAACTAATAATAGGCTCAAGGAGTTGTTATGATGATGAAATGAAAGAGGACACATAGGGGATCCCTGGGTGGCTCAGCGGTTCAGCACCTGCTTTTGGCCCAGGGCGTGATCCTGGAGTCCTGGGATCGAGTCCTGCGTCAGGCTCCCGGCATGGAGCCTGCTTCTCCCTCTGCCTGTGTCTCTGCCTCTCTCTCTCTCCTCTGTGTGTGTGTGTGTGTGTGTGTGTGTGTCTCATGAATAAATGAATACATATATATTTTTAAAAAAGAGGACACATAAAATGACTACCACATAGTAAGAATACAATACATGGTTACAATACATGATTTTATTTTTCATTATATCTTCCAATATTCCCATTCTTGAAAAACCCTTAGACAATAAAACAGTTGAGGTGACCGAATGAGCAGAACACTGTGTCTTCTCAATTCCAGAGCAAAATAAATGAAAACTCAAGATCAAACATCCAACATAGATTTGCACTTGGATCTAACAAACCGGTTCTACTGGTATAGGATGGGGGACATCTGACCCGGCAACAGCCACCATTATTGGAGGAGACAGAGTCATCACAACAGAGTGTTTTAGGTGAAAGGAATCAAACAAACACCTCTTGGAGAAAAAGTTTGACAGGAACTATGGATATTTAGCTGGAGAAGACTGATATGTAGGAGTGGGGAGACACTGGGGGGCAGAGAGAACAAACAATGGATGAACTGTTCTCAAGCACTATTAAGGGGAAAAGGACCTAAAGTTGTTGATGATTATCCCCAAGGAGGGCAGATCTAAGTGACAGCTTCATAGAGGAAAGGTTGGATTCAGGGCAGCCCGGGTGGCTCAGCGGTTTAGCACCGCCTTCAGCCCAGGGTGTGATCCTGGAGTCTTGGGATCGAGTCCCACGTCGGGCTTCCTGCATGGAGCCTGCTTCTCCCTCTGCTTGTGTCTCTGCCTCCTCTCTCTCTCTCTCTCTCTCTCTCTGTCTCATGAATAAATAAATAAAATCTTAAAAAAAAAGAAAAGTTGGATTCATAAAATATGACACGACTGAATTTTAAGCAGACATATTGGGAAAGAAGAGGCTGGAAGGGAGGACAGAGTGGTCCACAAAGACAATATAAAAAAAAATGTTAGATGTCCTTTGCATAGCGCTGTGGTATCAGAGTGCAGGTGCATTAGGCTAAAATGAACACTATGAGCTGACCTGGGTCAGATTTCGGTGTAACACAGACACTAATAGGAACATGTGACTGCCAGAAACTAATTTAAGGAACCAAAGTTAGGTGCTGCTTGAATGGAGAAAAATTAGAAAAACCCAATAAATAAAATTCAACATCTATAGTCTGTCTTGTCTTAATTTGGGAGGAGGGGGCTGAGGTGGGGAGAAGGTGTGCTAAGTCCTCTGATAGCATCCTGAATAAGGAATAGCTTAAAGATGATAATTATGATGCCTCACATACACCGGCACTTTGCAATTTTCTGAATATTCACATATATCTTCTCATTCAGCCTACAGCAAAATGGTTACATTGTAAATATTACTTAACATTAAATGTAATTGCTTCACAAATCTGCTTTTATTAAGCAATCCATAACAACAATTCAGTTATTCTCTTTCACTGCTCCATTAATCCTTCACTTCCCCACCAGGAGAGCCTTCACTTCCCCACCAGGAGAGCAGAGAGGTAAAAGTTTTTTCTGTGTGTTACCAAATCTTATCTGAGCATCTCTGTCCTTGGGAATAGGTGCTTCAGAAAAGCACCTGTAGAAAATTAACAGCTTTAGAAAACTGTAGGGGAAATAAAATCTGAAGGAGAGATAAGATAAAGTCTCCTAATACTGAGGAACATGTCATAAACAAGCCAAATCAATAATCCTCATTAATCAATGAGAAAGGACAAAAGCCAGTTAAAATGCAGCAGGAAAAAGTTGCTTTAAAAATGGCTTTCAAATTTATTTTATTTCATAAAGATGTTTATGAAATCAAAAGAAACAGGGGCTATATATGACGCCCAATGAGAAGATAGGAACAATTTGTTTTAAAAAGTATTTTGGTAGAAAGAAAAATCTCAGATTTCTCTAGAGGTATCTTTCTCAAAATGATTCTATTCAACTATAAAGAATCTGTCTGGACAATAGTAAATCTTCATGTAAAATGCAAATCAGAGATCTGCTAGTCCTCACGATTCCAACCTGGAATTTTATGGTAGACATTACTGTACCAAATATATATATCAATCTTGAGTATATTCGTTATAGGTGAAAGTCAGATATAATATGAAAACTTCCCGATGTCCATGAAATGTCTTGAGATTATGACCAGAAATATCTGCAAGTCTACTCTGTGGCTTTATTCATCTCAACACATACTTGTTGAATTCAAAGGAGATTCTAAGGAAGTGGCCTGTGCTTAGTACCAAATACCACAAAGAGATGAATAATTCATGTGTCCATCCTTTGAGAAGTGCTAATATAATGTGAAATGGGCACATATTGAGAACCAGTTTACTACAACAAGTTTGATAACAAAGGTACAAAAATTCATATCTGTCAAATGCTACATGAAGGTGAAGTCAAACTTTAAACCAATAATTACAAAGTTCATGAAGATGCTGACAAGACAGGGTGTGCTAAGAAATATATAATATTGAATTAGCAAAGAAAAACCATATGCAGAGGTTTAAGTGAAGCATGGATGCTTCTCAATTTTAGCACTGACATCCAACTTACTTTGGGAAATTAAATGACTGACTTTCTTAAAAATTACATCAACCATACAGTTGTTAGTTTTAGAAAATATAAAAAGACAAATGTCACACAATTACTGGAATCTCTGTTATACACATTTCCAAAATGTAAAATAGAATTATCTTTGCTTTCAGTCATGGATCATTTATGTAATGAGGATCATCATGAAAGATGGGTGACTGCCACATTATATGCACTACCAAGAGAACCAAAAGAATACTTGGACAGAGATTCTGAAACAGAAACCTAAGATAGAGTAACTGATGATTACCCAGAAAATACATCTTGTCCTTTAAGCCTTCTTTTTCTTGGATATCACTTTATTACCCTCAGTAACTGTTATAATTATTTCACTGGAACCATGAGAGACTGTTGAGCATAGTGCTTATGAGGACTGGCTTTGGAATCAGACAATCTCAGGTTCTAATCCAAACTCAGACATCTATCAGGTATGTGGCCTTTAGAAAAGGAATCTTAGTTCTCAGAGCTTCATTTGCCTTATCTTTAATTGCGTTCTGGATGTTCTGGAGTTGCCTTGTTCCTTTATTCCTCTCTTACTGCCTTAGTTTATGAATTGAATGGTTTCCAGAGTGGTGTGCTCTGATTCCCTTCTGGTTATCTTTTGAAAACATACTGTTGGGCTTTGCTTTATTGTTACCATGTGGCTTACCTAAAAGGTCTTATTGCAATTTACTGTTGACCCTTGAATAATGTGGGTTTGAACTCATTTTATCTTCACAACTCTACTTTGTAGATATTAGAGACATATTTTGCAAATGAGGAGACTAAAATTCATAAAGGAACTTGGAAAAAAAATCTTCATATTGCTATGAAGTAGTGGGGCCAGAACTTGAAATGACAGCTGTCTAAATATAATATCCAAGCTCTTAAATTCTATAACAGTGTTGTTCAAAGTGTTACACAAGAAATGACCATGGATATCAGAATCTATGGTGAGGAATGAGAATGAGGTGGCAGGAAAAGTTTTGTTTTTTTTGTTTTTGTTTTTTTTTTAATGAAAGGGATGCCTAGGAGAAAACCCATGTTATCCTAAGTGAGATTATGAGTTTCTAGACACAAACCAAAAGCATAATCCATGAAAAACAACTGATGCCGGATTTTATTAAAACTTAAAACTTATGCTTGCAAAAGATGCCATTAAGGCTATAGAAAGATAACCCATAGACTGAAAAAAAATTTACGAAACACCCACCTGATAATACATATCTGATAAAATACTTTTGTCCAAAGTATATAATGAACTCTTAAAACTCAACAATAAGAAACAAGCTAATTCCAAATGGACTATCACATCACCAAAGAAAATAAAAACATGAAAATGCTCAACATCATTTTGCATTAGGGAAATGCAAATTACAATGAGATACTACTATACATCCACTAGAATGGATAAAACCTAAACACAACACCAACTGCTGATGAATAACTCTATAAGTACCATTTTGCATTCATGCAAAATGAATGGTAACCATAAATGGTACTTTGGAAGACAGTTTGGCAGTCTCTTATGAAGCTAAACATAGTTTTGCCATATGATCTAGCAATTGTACTCCCAAGTATTTACTCAGTGGATTTGAAAACCAATGTTCACACAAAAACCTGAATGTAAATGTTCATGGTAGCTGTACTCATAATAATTCAAAACTAGAAGCAACTAAAATGCCCCTTAATGGGTGAATAGATCTTAAAACAGTGGTACTTTTATGCAGTGAAATGTTATTCTGTGATAAAAAGAAATGAGTTATGAAGCCATGAAAAGACATGGAGAAATCTTGAAAGCATATTGGTAAGTGAACGAAACCAGTCAGAATGGTTACATGCCGTATGATTCGAATTATATGCCATTCTAAAAAAAAGAAAAAAGCAAAACTATAGGGACAATAATAAAGATGAGTGGCTGGAGGTTTGCAGGGCATGGGGGTTGAGGAATATGGTTTAATGGCTGAAGCACAGAGGATTTTTTAGGTGGTGAAACTATTCTGTATGATACTGTATTTGTGGATTCATGACACTATACATTTGTCAAAACCCATATAACTTCACAGCACAAAGAGTGTACCTTAACATTTGCAAAGTTTAGAAGTCATTTATGAAGTATGAAATCCTAGGATGGACTACAGTGTGACAAAATCATGTAACCATATTATACAAGTATGAAACAACTTCACTGAAGGGGACAGTGCAGAAAAGACAGTAACCTAAGTAACTCTGGAGATGAGTGGATACTGTGAGACTAATGCAAAAGGAACTATACATAAAAGTGCTCTACTCAAGTTGGTAAAGTCGTTTGCCATAGGAGTACAGTTAGCAATTCTGAAACACTGAACATATATACTGGAATTGAAGAGTTAAGGAAATGGATAGAGGATGGTGGGAGCCAGGCTTCTCACTCTCAGAACAAGGGATTGCAACAAGCAGGCAACCTGGGTGACTCAGCGGTTTAGCACTGCCTTCCTCCCAGGGCGTGATCCTGAAGACCCGGGATCCAGTCCCGAGTCGGGCTCCCTGTATGGACAGTAGAAAAGAGGAAAGAGAGATAACTTTATAATGGACAACATGATTAATACTACCTCTGCCAAGTGACCCAGACTAATGTAAATCATGATAATTTATGTTGATAGTATATACCCTTGATATAATGTGATGAGAACGATAATTAATCTCTGTGGTTTTCTTCCCCAAAACACACAACTCCAGTCTAATCATGAGAAAAACAGAATTCCATTAGACAGATTTCTTAAAGAAGTATTTAACTAGTACTCCTCAAAACTGTCAGGGTCATAAAAAACATGAGAAGTCTGACAAATTGTCATGGTCAAGAAGAGGCTAAGGAATATAACAACTAAATGTAATGTAGTACCCTGGATGGGCTCCTGGAACAGAAAAAGGAAATTACATAACAACAGAAGTAATCTGAATAAAGTATAGAATTTAGTTAATAATAATGTATCAATATTAGCTCATTGACTGTGAAAAATGTACCATACTAATGTCAAATGTTAATAACAGAGGAAATGAAACTGGGTGTGTGATATAAAGAACTGTGTTTTATCTTCATAGGTTTTCTGTAAATCAAAGATGATTCTAAAAGTAAACATTTATTTTTAAAAAGATGCCCAAGGTCTAACCCAGACAACTGAAACAGAGTTTTCATAGAGGGAACTTCCTGGCAATCTGCATACTAACAATTGATCCTAGAAGAGTCTTATGGATACTGAAGTTTGAGAACCACTGCTCACAATTTATGTGTACCTCCCAGGGATGATGGCCAACAATTGTAAATGTAAACTACCACATTTTTGTGAAGAAATTATTTGCATTATAAGAAAGGGAGGAGGGGGTCAGTTGGTTAAGTGTCTGTCTGCCTTTGGCTCAGGTCATGTTCCCAGGGTCCTGGGATCTAGCCCCGCATCAGACGCCCTGCTCAGGAGTCTGCTTCTCCCTCTCCTTCTGAAGCTCCCCCTGCTTATGCTCTCTCTTTCTCTTTCTTTCTCTTTCTTTCTCTCTCTCTCTCTCTCTCTCTCTCTACATATATATATATATAAATTTATATATAAATATTTATATATTTATATATAAAATATATATAAAAGATCTATCTATCTATCTATAAAATAAATAAGATCTTTTTAAAAAGAAGAAGAAGAAAGGGAGGAGAATTGGCTGAGCTGCCATTTCTTCAGGCAAGGGTCTGGGAGTTTCACTCGCCAGTAAGTCAGTCAGAAATCTAAGTCAAAACCGTGATACGGGACAAGAAGCCTGGAAGTGCAGTGTCCAGAGAGCAAAAGTTCACTACACCATATTCAGTATGTGCTAGAGCAGTTATCAGTCTACCACATTCCACTCTTTTAGGCAACATGTTTAGGGTGGGGGATCACAGCCTAAAACTAGAAGCTCTTAATCTGGAATCTTCAAATATACTTCAAGAGGATCATCAATAATCTGCAAATTTCTGCAAATTTAATGCTTATGTCCATATATTCACTTTATTTAAGAAGAAAATCCTTACATGCTCTACTTTCGTGATCATTAACAACCACTGGTCTATTGTATGTCCTGACAGTGCGATCAAGACAGTGGCTATTTAGAAATCTTTCTTTGATCAACAATAGGAAGCTCACTCCTGCTATATGCATTCTATCTTTGTGGAAATTCTAGGTAATGTTTAGGACCATCAAGTCCACACCAGGCATTCCTCTGCCATCACAGATAGTTACTATGTTTATAACAGAAATTAAAAATATATCAACCAGGAAAACTTATCTGTCAAAAAATGTTCACTAAAAATGTAATACATTATTTGATTGAAAACACATCCATGTAGTTTTTCATTGATTTGCTTGGTCCTTATAGACATAATTATTCCCAACTTCCCAGAAAGTTAATATAAATAATTATGAGGTTCTGGGATTTGTTTTGCACTTTCAGAGCTAGACAATGGATACTACAGATGCTGCTGGGAATATAAATTGACAAACCGTTTAAAAAGCAACTTGACAGTATGCATCAAGAGCCTTAAAAAAAACCAGCTTTCTCTGCTGGGAATCTATCATATGGGCTGGATATGTTTATCACAAGATTATTGGCTACTATTAAAAAATAATTTCAGTTCACTTAATGGAAAGTATTTACAAAAACTGATAAATCCACTTGATGGAAACATATGCAGTCATTAAAATGTTTATAAAGCATTTACAAGCATTAGGATTAAAAAGGCAGATATAAAGATATACATAATACATCATTATAATTATGTAAAAGTCACACATCATAAAAAGACTAAAAGGATATACACCAAGAATATTTATAAGAGTTGTCATTTTAGTTTTATGTACTTTCCAAAATGTTCTAGAGTCAGCATGTTATCATGGCTGAAGTTAAATAAAGACTGTGTATCTGATTAGCTGCCTTCCTCCAGGGGTACCACCACAATACTGGAAAGAGCTTACCAGAATATATCGCCAGGAAGTATTTTAGCAGTATTACTGACTGCATAAAACTGTTATGGACAAACTACCACTGAGCCCCTTTTGTGTCATGGGGAAAATGTCGAGAACAATGTGGGCTTTAACTGTTTATTGCACTTTGTTCTTATTGTTTTTGAATCTCAACTGGTTTAGAGTTTTATCAAACAGACTAATAGAGAGTAAGGAGATACCAGACCCAGATAGATTCAGATAGTTTATTATCTACGCCAACAGCAAAAGCAAGACCAACATGGTGTTGGCTTCATGCATCACTTGGCTTCTGGGGTGACACCAAATCAAAGTGGCCAGATGAAAGACAACATGAACAGTAGGTTGCTCAGTTGTTGGGGAGCCCATTTAGAATTCAGCTAAGTCGTCTGATAGAATGTGGCTGTACTCTAAGGAGAAGGGAGTGAGGTGGAATATCCTACGCCTCATCAAAACCAGGGAGGCAGATGAGAGCAGCCTCTCACAAGATAAGGGGTCAAATGAGAAATGCCCTGTGACATCTCTTCACCAGGCTGCCAATTTTGCTGTGCTCCTGCAAGAATGCCAGGGCATTCCTGTAAGACTCAGGCCAGTCTGTGTCAGAGCCTCATCTATGTGGCCTTTGCAGAGGTATGCAAGGTTGTCAGAGGATCAGTGTGGAGCTACTACCCTACACAGTTGTCCTACTCTCTTTCACTCTTAAGAGTTCCTGGTTTGGGGCAGCACAGGTGGCTCAGCAGTTTAGCGCCACCTTAGGCCCAGGGCGTGGTCCTGGGGACCTGGGATCGAGTCCCATGTCAGGTTCCCTGCATGGAGCCTGCTTCTCCCTCTGCCTGTGTCTCTGCTTCTCTCTCTCTCTTTGTTTCTCTCTCTCTCTCTCTCTCTCATAAGTGAATAAATAAAATCTTTTTTTTAAAAAGTTCCTGGTTTGGACATTAAATTAAATGGTCACCCTACCTACCTAAAGATGATAATCACTTCCCCTTTCCACAACATACAAAACTGCACACATAGATCAACTTATTCATAGGTCTAGAGTGAGAACAAATGGAAAAGTGAATGCCCACCTCTAATTTATTTGATGTGATTTTTAGAACTTAACAAAAATGATTCTGAGGATTACAGACAATAGCTGGACAAGATTAACTAAGCAAAGCAAAAAAAAAAAAAGGACTCATATTAATATGCATTATAAAGCCACAATAATTAAACAGTTTAATACTGATAAAGGATTAGGTAGATGAATAATTGGAACAGAAAGAAGAAATCAAGAAACAAAGCTATGAAAAAAAAAAGAAAAGAAACAAAGCTATGTTTCTATGTTTACGCACAGGAGTACATAATGAAATAGGCGCAACACATAGGTGGCAGAATGAATTCCTTAAATAAGTGGTATTGAAACAACTGGCTAAGTGTTTGAAAAGAGAGGGATTAGGTTCCCTGTCTCACACCAAATAGCAAATGAATTTCAAGAAGATAAAAGACATAAATCTAAAAAGTAAAACGATAAAAGAACTAGAAAAGATAGATTGGGTAAATACTCACTTCTCTGATTAGGCATGGCCTTGCACTGTAGGAAACAAAGGCAACATAATGGAGAAAAACTATGAGGCTAAGCTATGCAAATATGAAGAAAAGTATGTCAAAATAATAATAATGCCTAAACCACAGCATTATGATCCCCATTTGTCAGATGAGAAATTGAGAAAATTTAAATTACTATAATTCTAGTACTATGGCACCAATTTGAGGTATAATAATATACCTCTTAGTGGCTAGCATGCCCTGATTTCCCCATGACTGTAGAGGTCATGGCTTCTCCAGGAATCCCCAAGTATCTAAATTCATGCTTCTCCTTCAACTCTGTGAGCTTAGTTAACCATAGTATCAATTAAAGTATAATAGTATCAATGATTGAAGTATCAATTATACTTCCAGGAAGGTTTGATACAGCCAAATGTATCCCATACAGAATCTGTGGGAAAAAGAAACAAGAAGCATATGTAGCCTCTGTTACTGGCTCAAAGATATGTTATGACCTAAACCCAAAGCAAGAGGATTATTTCTAGTCCTGATCTTACATTATTCATCTCACTGCTACTAATGCCATTACTAACTACAAGGAGAAAATTTAGTAGCAAAGCAGTTACCTAGGACATTCTGGGAGGAAAATTTACCTTTCTGAAGTTTAAGTGTATTATTTGATATTACTCCTTTGTAAAGACAAATAAGTGAATCTCAAAGCAAAAAAGAAAAATGATGGCCTTGAAGAAGGCTAACTCGAGGTGATAGTCACAAAACCCTTTCTCCTAAGCAATGAAACCTGAGCATCTTGGGAATAAATATATAGAATATTATAATGTTGCCTAACAAGAAAAACAGATTTTCAAGTGCAGATTGTTTCATAAAGTACAGTGTCAAAATGCTTTTTAAAACTCTTAGGGGTCCAAGTTTTTCTCACAAAAATGGCTCTGTCTTGAAGACACTTAGAAATCTGAAGAGTACAATGCCATACAGGCCTTTAAAGATCAGCTGATACAACCTCTTTATTTTGCAGACAGGAAGACTAAGGTCAAGATTTGGAAAGCCAATAAGAAAAAGATGAACACAACATTACAACCTTGGCAAGGAATGTGAATAGGAAATCCCTCCAAAAAGAAATAACAACAGAAAATAAACACATAAAAAGATCTATATACTCACTAGTATCCAAGAAATCAAAGTTAAAATAATTGGTAATATTTAACATTTACTGAGCATTTTCTGTCTGCTAGGTACTAATTGCTTATTTGATCCTCACACTGATACATGAAATAGGTACTGTTTTTATCCACATTTATGCATGAGCCTTGAGCCTTGCCTGCATGGCCTATGGGGAGACATGCAGGGTTGTCAGGGTGCCAGCATCGAGCCACTCGCTCACACACTTGTCCTGCCTCCTTTCATTCTCCAAAGTATTCTGGTTTGGATGCTCACCATCCTCCTCTTTCCAACCTCTAAATATAAGAGTGTCCTATGACTTTAAATATCTTCATGTTTCAATTTAAATCATCCTGAGAGAACTTTTCTAACTGCTTGATATAATGTACGTCATCCCGTTACTGTTTATCAAAGCACCGTATCTATTCCTTCATAGCATTAACCACATTCTATAATTATTCATTTAATTTTTTGTTATCAAAAAAAAAAAAATAATTTTTTGTTATCTGTTCCCTGTTTCTCATTGAAGGGTAAGTTCTTTCACAGGACAGAAAAGACCTTAGCTGTCTATCACAGCACATATCACACACAGTATGACAAGCAGCAGCTTAAAATAACTTTCTCAGATTCCCAATGCCTCATACTACTTAGTATATCATGGATGGACTATAGGAATTTGCATTTTTAATAAATAAGCATCCCAGTGATTTTGATACAGTTGCTTTGCACATCACCCTTTGAGAAGCACAGTATGTTAGATATTATGCTAGGTACTAAGTCAAAAAATCATTCAAACAGCCCTCTTGAAGGTTGGCAAAGGTAATAAACCTCACTAATACAAGGGAAGAAAAATACTCTAAATCATGTAAAGCAGATAAGACAATGGGATAAAGTAAACAGCCCAGAAAGACACAGAGAAGTTTGTTAAGACTTTGGTTTTACTGATAACATAATGTCTAGCCAAACAGTGAGAAAGAAGTACTCATATTTATATTTCACAGCAAGTCACATGGACTTTCCTAAGTAACGTTTATACTTTGAGAAGCTTTCTTTGAAAAAAAAAAAAAAAAAGAGAGAAGCTTTCTTTGGACACTGGGGCAATTGTAATACCATGTGTTTTTCAAAATAAATGCTTTCAAACTCTACGGGATACAGAATAAATGTTGATGAAAAGCAGCTTGTAAAAACTCCTGTGTCAGCGAGTGATATTCAGATGTCTTATCCTTTAGTGTGCCTCCTCTTACTTCTTCACATAGGTAGCATTAAGGGGCCTTTCTTTAGGTAAAGAAAACTCCAGAAACTAAAAAATTTACACCCAAATTAAAGCCATTAAAACAAGTGGATTTTTTAATGTAAAAACTTTAAAGGCATCACAGTCAGAAAAAAGCAATTATAGGACTTGACTTCTATCCATGGTTCCTAACATTTTCTGTCTTTGAATTCTAAATAATCTTGAGAGTTTTTTTAATTCTCATAACTTACTCTTCCATGATGGAATTTTTAGCTATGAATATAATTTGGTCATTCATTCAACAAATACTCATGGGACCCCCAAATATGTGCCAGGTCCTGTCTTAGGAGGTAGGCGCATGCAAACAAAACAGACAAAAATGCATGCCCTCATAGAGTTTCTGTTTGAGTATGTGGGTATGTAGGTACAGTAAGTAAAGCACAATTTATGTCAAATGTCAGATGGTGATAAGCGCTATGGGGAAAAGCAGAGGATGTGAGTAACGATTGCTGCCAGCGACATTCACATTTTAAACATGATGGTCAAAAATAAATAAATAAATAAATAAAAGTAAATAAAAGTAAACAGGATGGTCAAGGAAGACATGAGAAGGTGACATTTGAGCCAAGTCCTGAAAGAAGTCAGGGAAAGAGACACACAGCTACCTGGGTAAAGTCCATTCTAGGCAAAATGAAGCAAATACAAATACATCCTGGTGGAAGTATGTGGGGCATACTCAAGGAAAAGAAAAGAGGTGAGTATAAATAAAGGGGAGGTCATAGGAGGAGATAAGGAGAGAGGCAGGAGCAAAATCATGGGGACTTTATGGTAAGGCTTTGATCCTAGTGGAGAGAGGAATCACCAGAAGGTTTTGAGTAGAAAAGTAAAATAATCCTTTAGAAATATCACTGTGTCTGCTATGTGGAGAACAGACTGTTATGACAGTCAAACATGGAAGTGTCAAGTCACATCAAAAGATACAGCTAAAAAATAAAAAAAAAATTTTAAAAAAAGATACAGCTACAGTCCAGGCTAGAAATTATCTTGGACCACAGAGGTAGTGATGAGAGTGCTGAATAATGAATGCAGAGAGGGTCCAAGGATGGATCCCTGGAGCAGTCCAAAGTTTAGCCCTGAAGAAGTGGAGGAGGGGGTCATCAAAGGACTCTGAGAGGGAAAAAGCCGGTGAGGTCAAGGGAAAATCAAGAGATTAAAACATCCTTGAAACAAAGTGAAGCTCTTGCATCAAGGCGGAAGAAGTGATTGCCTCTATTAAATATGGCTGATAAGTCAAGTTACAAGAAAACTGACGATGGGCCTTAGGTTAATAACATGACTGTGATTGATAACTGTATTCATCTGCTAGAGATTTATTTTCTCAGAGTTTTTGGAGGCTAGATATCCAAGATCAAGGAGCTGGCAGGTTTGGTTTCTTCTGAAGCCTTTCTCCTTGGCTTGCTGACTCTCACTGCATCTTTCTGTGTGTCCTAATTTCCTTATAAAGACACCAGTCCTATTGGATCAGAGCTCACCCAAGTGACCTGACTTTAATTACCTCTGTAAAGACCCTCTCTCCAAATAAGGTCACATTCTGAGGTAATGGGGGTCTAGGACTTCTCCGTATGACTCTGGAGAGGACACAATTCAGTCTTCACCAGTAACTTTCTCAAATCAATTGTGCCCGGAGTGGTAACATTGAAAGCCTTTAAGAACAAATTGGAGAAGAACCAAAGACACCAACAACTCTACACTGCTCTCTCTCAAGGGTTCTTATTGTAAAAGGGAAGGAGAAAGGGGGCAGCAGCGAGAGGGGAAAATAAAACCAAGAGAGCTATTTTTTGTTTGATTAGGACAAGAGAAAGATTAGTAGGTTATGTTTACGAGAAAGATCCAGGGAAAAATTAATGCTACAGGATAGGAAGAAGAGAAGTGCAGGAGAGATATCCTGCAGTTGGAGAGCAGTGATGGGATTAGGTGTAACAGGTTTAGCTGGGAGTATAGACAGTTCATCCCTGGTAACAGGAGAGAAGGCTGAATATATGGGCATAGAATTTGGTTGGTGGGAGGACGTGGTGGATAGTAGCTTGAGAAAAAACTCTTCTGATTATTTCTATTTTCACAGTCAAACAGAAAGCAAGTGGAGGGAGTGAATATTTGAGTTTTGAAAAGGGAGATGGCATGAAATAGTCATTGAGAGTGCTAATGGCATTGGCAAAGATGGCATAATTGCCAGGCAGCAATAAGGACCCACTTGAGGCTGGTGATCTTGAATTTAAAGTGAGACCACTTAACATGATTGTATGGGTTTCTCCAAACCACAGTTTGATTTAACTGGGCTTGGGATTTTGTCACATAAGTGTGAATAACAAGAGAGAAGCAAGGGAGTTTAATACAATAATGAACAATGGGCTCTGGGCCCAATATGGAAGAGAGGATATGTTGGTAGGGGGGAGGTGATGGGAAAAAATTAGTAGAGTCACAATTTTGGAGGTTCCAGTAGGGTAAAATAATTGTTATCAGGTACCAGAGAAAGTGATTGGTAGTCAAATGGGATGCTTCACACTGAGAGAGGGGTCACAGTATGAATAATGACAAGATAAGCTATGGCCATAGGAACAAGTAGTAAACTTGGTGAAGGTAATAAAACTGAAGAAAAAAATCATGGAACTAAGAGGCTAGGGTGTTGGAAGGATCATATGCATGGGTATCAAATTCACCAAGAATTGAAACAGGAATGGTATTGACAAGAGTTATAGTGTGTCATCAAGTCAAATATCTTCAATGACTGAAGGGTAAACTAGAAGTCAGTAGATGACTGTAATAAGGAGGTGTATATTAGGGTTCTCCAGAGAAACAGAACCAATAAGATTTAAAGAGATTTATTACAAGGAATTGGCTTGCACAATTATGAAGGCTGTCAAGTAGCAAGATCTACCGTCAGCAAGCCAGAGACCCAAGAGAGCTGATGATGCAGTGCTAGTCCGAGTCTGAAGGCCTGAGGATCCAGAGAGGTGATGGTATAATATGCTCAAGGGTCAGCAAGAGTCAATGCTTCAGTTTAAGTCCAAAGGTAGGGGAAAAAAAAACAAAAACAAGAAACAATGTCCCAGTCCAAAGACAGGCAGGAAGAATTCGGTCCTATTTAAGGGAGGTCAGCCTTTTTGTTCTATTCAGGCCTTCAACTGATTGGACAAAACACATCTACATTAGGGAGAGCAATCTGCTGTATGCAGGCTATCAATTTAGTGTTAAATCATCTAAAAGCACCTTTACAGACACAGCCAGAATAATTTTTGACCAAATATCAGGGCACCCTATGGCACAGTCAAGTTGACACATAAAATTACCCATCAAAAGGAATAATGAGAGATCTATAATCTGATGTCATAAGAGTCCAAGCTGAAAGGAGAAGGAAGAGAATAGACAGTCATTAGCAAGGAAGAATAAGAAAAATACCTATCCTAACTCTAGGATCAACAGTAGTTGGGCTGTGTAAGAGAAAAAAAAATCAACTATTTAAAAAGGCTGCAGTGACAGCCATTGCAGTAGAGCCAGATTTCGGTTAGAATGAAGGGAAGGAAATTTTACTGAAAATAGGATTTTGCTGAACACTGAGTCTGAGTTCTAGAGGGCATATGAGCTGGAAAATAGGGTTAAAATGAAGATGTACAAGGCAAATGTGGAGCTCAGGAGACCTGGGGTACCTGTGGGACTGAGGAAAAAGGGGCAAAGTGAAATTAGTCCTCACAGCTCCACAACAAACCCTGATTATTGCTGGCCAGAGAGGAAGGGTGAGAGTTTTGTCTGAGAGCAGGCCTGTTCAGCTTTATTCTGCTCTTCATGTTTTAACCCCAGTATGATGATTTCTTCCCTTAACCATGATTTTTTTTTTGCTGTGGATTTTTATGAAAAAATCCAGAATCTGATGAATTGTTATGATAGGCTCATGCTTTGTTCAATAAACTGTCATTCTGCCTAGAATGTAAGTCCCTTGAAGACAAGGTCTACACAGTGAACATTCACTCTAAAACTAGTTTATCCTATAGAATCTTTCAACTTTTCAGTCAATGATTTCATGTTGGCTGGTTCGAGTCCATAGGAATAATCTTGCTACACTGCTTCAACATACCCGTCTGTTCAATTTATCTGACTCATCCATCTCCTCAGGGCATTGAGAGAGCTCCAATAATCCTATTTCCTCCAGGATACCAAAACTTGGAGGAAGGGAGCAAAGACACTGGTGCAACTCAGTCTGACCACAGAAGTCCATTACTCACTGCAGTAAGATGAACAGTATCTCACCAAACACCGTCCCCATAAAAAAAAGCATGCCTACATTCTAACTCCTGGAAACTGTGAAGGTTACTTTATTTGGAAAAAGAGGTATTTGCAGATGTAATCAAGTTGAGGATCTTGAGACAGAGGAGACCATTTTGGCTTGTCCTGGTGATCCCTAAATCAAATGACAAGTGTCCTTCTAAGAATCAGGCAGAATGAGATTTGACAGACATAAGAGGAGGTGGCAATGTGACTACAGAAGCAGAGATCAGAGTGACACAACCATAAACCACCAGAAGCTGGAAAAGGAAAAAAAAAAAATCAGTCTTTCTCCTAGAGCCTCTAGAGGCAGCCTTGCAGTGCCATACACACCTAATTTCAGACTTTTCTACTCAAAAACTGTGAAACAACAAATTTATACTGCTTTAAGTCACCAAGTTTGTAGTAATTTGTTACAGTAGCCACTCACTCCTTCAAACGTCATCCCTGCTGTATACACTCACTACTCTATTACATGATATATTCATTTGATATATATGATTATTCATACAGAATCATGGTGTGGTAGTGCCTTTGGGATCACGTAGACTTGACTTTGAATCCTGGCTCTGGCACTCACTAGTTATAAAATTTGGGCAAGTATTTATAACTCACTGAGCCTCAATTCCTGTGACATAAGAATAATACTATTTTTGAAAGATTGCAACAAAAGTTAGAGATAATGATAGCAGAGTTTGGCCTACTGTACACATTCAGAGACGTTATCAGGTTCAGTATTCTATGGGGCTACAGCAGTGATGCCTAACATTAAAATGATAACCGTATCTATTTAAGCAAGTCAACCCAAGACTTCTTGCAAACTGCCACCATGTACGGTTCCCTTTATCACTATTTCTTAACAAAAGCAAGAACCTAGGGATTCTAAATTCTTTTTTTTAATGAATTTATTTTTTATTGGTGTTCAATTTGTCAACATACAGAATAACACCCAGTGCTCATCCTGCCAAGTGCCCACCTCAGTGCCCGCCACCCAGTTACCCCCACCCCCTGTCCTCCTCCCCTTCCACCACCCCTAGTTCATTTCCCAGAGTTAGGAGTCTTTCATGTTCTGTCTCCCGTCTAATCTCAATTCTGAGGTAGGCTTATGACCATAATCCTAGGTACTTTCAACAGTCTTTACCTCAATTTTGGTGTCTACAAAAAGTCTTATTATACCTCCTAAGATACACAAAGATCTATAAATAAATAAAATATCATAAACATTTATATTCTTGATGTGAACTGTGTCATCATGGGGCCATTAACTGCAGTGACATTGGATCTCTATTCAAAAGATCTCATTGGATCTCAGTAACTTTTTGCAAAAGAGCACGATTTATCCCAAAAGCTTTAAAAGCTACATTACCAGCAGTTGAAGCATTGCATGAGCAGAACTAAAGCCATACATTGGATGTCTGCTCCCCAGACCTCTCTTCAAGAGAATCTCTCCCATAGTGGATAGCCAGACGTACAGCTAGAAATCAAAACGGGTTTCAGAATATTGTTGTGTTCTTCAAGTGCATCCCTAGGTATTTTTAAGGTATTGAACAGATACATAATTGACAATGGCCTACATTCAATGATTTTAAGGAGGTCATTTATATTCTACAGGCATTTCTCAAATGCTATCTAGCAATGCTTTGACATAAGAGGATATCGAGACACTATTCACCAAGATGATTACCAAGAAGAACAGGAAATTTTCCAGTATTGTGTGAGCTTCGGGACTACGTGTCCATGAAACTGTAGCTCTCAGAGGCAGGGCTCTGTTATTGGTATTATTAGAGAAAGGGCAAAATGAAGCTCAGTAAATACACTTTCACTTCTCTCTTCTGTCTCTAACTCCTAAAAATGTGTTGACTGTCATGCAACTGATCAAAAAATTTCCCTCAGGTCTTCTGGAATAATCCAACTTAAGTGCTAAAGGAATATGAGGAAAGGGCAAGATTGAATCTGTTGTGTATATATGTGTTCAGGGGAAAGAAGCTGAGGCCTGGGAAGGCTTCATTTAAGAAGTAAACATTGGAACCAGACCACCAACAGCCATACAGCAGAATATCATGCAAATACTAGATATCGAATAAATACTTCTAACACAATTTCCAATTGAAAATTTAGAAATTACTTTCAATGATGCTTACATTTTCCATGAGCACTAATGACAAAAGAAATGATACAAATAACTAACCAAAAAGGATTAAATATGCAATGCTTAACAGACAAGAACACATAAATAAAATATTCTTTCAAGTTCTATCGTTCCATTCATATGTATGAGGGTAGCTACCATCCCAGAGGCAATTATACCAAGCTCACTGTGGAGTGGAATGTTCCATCTGGACTTCTTTTTATTGTGCCTTTAGAGATTGTATTCCTAAAGGTGTAGAGGCTGAGTGTACTTACAGAAACTACTTTAACTATTCCCTGGTTGACTTCAGTCAAGGGAAGAAGGAGGTATAGAAAAAAGAAAAGGGCATGGAAATAAGAAGGTATGAAAGAAGAAAAGCAACTTCAAAACAGTTAACTGCTGTGTGCATATAGACATGGCTCTCATATTGACATTTTTAAAAGCACAGTATCTTTCTCCAAAAGTGTCCTTTAACCTAAAACTTAAATCAGTGGGATTTCCCAATGTCCTTAGGGTAGCAACATGAATCCAGTGTTCTCAATGATGATGACTTTCTTTTTTTCCAAATACACTTATATCACCAGCAGAGCGTAAGAGAGTTTAATGCTATGATTGATGATCAAGTGATATGGAAAGCAGAAGCTTTGTACATCATTGATAAACCTCAGGAAGAATGCTACTTCCAGCGGTCCTTACTACTTTTATTGGTAAATTAAATAAGGAAATGATATGGTACATACAGTACTGAAACACGTTAGGAAAAGAGCTCCATGCCATCCTGCCTTTGCAGAAAGGCTTACTTTCTTTCTTAGGGCATGCTCATGCCAGTCTCTTTCCTTTTGTATTTGCTAACGTAATGATGCTTGAATTTTCTGATTTCCCTATATTTGATTATCATATATAAAAATTATTTCACATTTCTTATTTAAAATCATTCATTCAGGGGCACCTGGGTGGTTCAGTCAGTTAAGCGGATGCCTTCGGCTTAAGTCATGACTCCCAGGTGCTGGGATCAAGCCCCACATCGGGCTCCCAGCTCAGCAGGGAGCCTGATCCTTTCTCTCCTCTCTGCTCGTTCTCTCTCTCTTTCTCTCTCTCTGTGTGTGTGTGTGTGTGTGTCTCTCTCAATAAATTAAAAAAATATTCATTCATTTATATAACAAATATTTGCTAGCCTACTAGATGACTTACAGACTAGGGATACCTAGGGAGAATGAGACAAGCAATGACCCTGAAGTCAGGGAGGAGGTCTAATTTTATCCTGATTCTCCTTGGAGACAATAAAATCTACACATATAATTATTTAACAAATATTTCAAGGGAAAAGTATAGCATACGGAGAGTTTATAACAGGGTAAACTGGTATAATTTGAGAAGGGCACTGGCCAGCTAATGTTACTCTAGAAAAACTACATTTGAAGTAAGATCAGAAGACTGTTGGAGTTAGCTAGATATAGAGAGGTAGGAAAAATTGATACAGGCAGATAAACAGCATACGGATGTCCTTGTGGAAGGAAAAACTGTGGCGGTCCTAAAATATTAAAAATCCAATTGAGCTGAAGCTCTGAGTGGAGAATAGAAAGGGAGAGATGAATTCAGAGATAAGAAGTGGGAGGAGAGGGCAGCGTGAGTGCAGCCATGGCAAAAAGCTTACATTTGATAAGGTATTTCAGGTACTACTAGAATTAGATGAAATAAAGACAATCATGTAACTAACTTGCTAGAACTCTGTACAAATTAGTCTGAAGAAAAAAAAAATTAGTCTGAAGGTAAATGTACATCAAAATGAAAATGCTTCACAATCTACACATTCAATGCAATCCCTATCAAAATACCAACAGCATTTTTCACAGAGCTAGAACAATCCTAAAATATGTATGGAACCAGAACAAAAAAACAAATAGCCAAAAGATTGTCAAAAAAGAAAACCAAGGCTGGAGGCATCACAGTTCTAGACTTCAAGCTACATTACAATGCTGTAATCATCAAAACAATATGGCACTGGCACAAAAACACACACCTAGATCAATGGAACAGAATAGAGAACCCAGAAATGGACCCTCAACTCTATGGTAAAATAATCTTTGACAAAGCAGAAAAGAATGTCCGATGGAAAAAAGAGTTTCTTCACCAAAGGATGTTGGGAAAATTGGACAGCCACATGCAGAAGAATGAAACTGGACCACTTTCCTACACCATACACAAAAATAAATTCAAAATGTTTGAAAGACCTAAATGTGAGACAGGAACCCATCAAAATCTTAGAGGAGAACACAGGCAGCAACCTCTTCAATCTCCGTCACTGCAACTTCTTGATAGACACATCTCCAAAGGCAAGGAAAAGAAAAGCAAGAAGGAACCATTAGGATTTCATCAGAATAAAAAGCTTTTGCATACCAAAGGAAGCAATTAACAAAACTAAAAGCCAACCTATGGAATGGGAGAAGATATTTGCAAATGACACATCAGATAAAGGGTTAGTATCTAAAATCCATAAAGAACTTATCAAACTCAACACCCCAAAAAACAAAAAATCCATCAAGAAATGGGAAGAAGACACGAACGACATTTTCCCAAAGAAGACATACAAATGGCACATGAAAAAATGTTCAACATTACTCATCATCAGGGAAATACAAATCAAAACCACAATGAGATACCACCTCACACCAGTCAAATGGCTAAAATTAACAACTCAGGAAACAATAGGTGTTGGTGAGAATGTGGAGAAAGGGGAATCTTCTTACACTGTTGGTGGGAATGCAAGCTGGTACGGCCACTCTGGAAAACATTATAGAGTTCCTTCAAGAAGTTAAAAAGAGAACTATCCTATGACCTAGCAATTGTACTACTGGGTATTGATCCAAAAGATACAAAAATAGTGATTTGAAGGGGCATATGCACCCTAATGTTTATAGCAGCAATTTCCACAACAGCCAAAATAGGGAAAGAGCCCACATGTCCATCAACAAATGAATGGATCAAGATATGGTACATATATACAATGTAATATTTCTCAGTCATCAAAAAGAATGAAATCATGCCATTTGCAACAATGCAGATGGAACTAGAGGTTATTATGCTAAGTGAAATAAGTCAGAAGAAGACAAGTACCATGATTCCTACGTGGAATTAAAGAAACGAAACAGATGAACACAGGGGAAGGGAAGGAGAAATAAAATATGAGGAAAACAGAAAGTGAGACAAACCATAAAAACTCTTAACTATAGGGAATAAGCTGAGGGTTGCTGGAGGGCAGGTGGGTAGGGGAATGGGGTAATTGGATGATGAGCATTAGGAGGACACTTGATGTAAAGAACACTGGGTGTTATATGCAATTGATGAATCACTAAACTGTTCTCCTGAAACTAATAATACTCTATTTATTAAGCAAATTGAATTTAAATTTTACAAAATGAAAATGCTTCATATCAGCAAAATGTATATATTTTTATATTGATATACTATTGAGTTTATTGATTACAATATTATTTTATATTATTTACACTTATATGTTCCCATTCCTAGTTACCTTTTTTTTTTTTTTTTTTCCATTCCTAGTTACCTTAATACAAGTAGTCAAGTTTAAGGTATAAGAGATTATATATTATGCTTGTTTCTGGAATTTCAGTATCTTGTAGAAAGTATCTGACATCACATTAAATCTTAAATTTGTTCATACTGATATTTGGGATTTTTATTTTTAGTAGGCCTGTCGTCAAAATGGCTGGTAACATAGAGCCAATCTAATCTCTTCATTAAGCAGATGAGTAAAATGAGGATATACTATGAAATGAAAGTATGTTCCCTAAATAATAACAACTCCATATGCCAAAAGCCTATATGGGTTTTATGAATCGATGGTTTAAGGTAATCTCCTCCCCCTCCCATGGTGTTCTTAAAGGGTATGTGTGTGTGTGAGAGAGAGAGAGAGAGAGAGAAACAATATCCAAATAGACATACACACATTACTGCCTTCCATCACCAATGATACTAATTGTAGTGAGAACTGATAGTGTTATAGCACAGTAAAAATAGATTCAAAACCAAGGATGTTTTTCATTACTAAATACACACGCAAATTGATTTGTGGGTTAAAATGTTTGGCCAACTACTGACATAAAGTCAGTGAACTACATTTAATGGAAGCCGTACAGAATGAACAGAGTATATGGGTTTAAATTCTTTCATTGCTGTTTACTAACAAGTGTGGCTTGCACAAGCTACTTAATTCTTCTGAGCCTTGGTTTTCGTATCGATAAAATGAGTATAAAACATTCATAAAATCGAAATGCAGATCAAACTATACAATATAAAAGTATTTATTAAATGTTTTATTGAACTATTAACTATTATCAAAAGTTACCTATGATTAAGCATTATTAAATCTATAGTAAACTATTTATTAAACAAAGTATTTTCAAATAATACTTTTTTTTTCCACTAGAGAATTCTGATGTAATAATCTTGCAATGACTATTTTGTTCATATAGATTTAAATGAACCTGGATATGACAATCTCACTGCTACTTAAATTGTTCCAGAGCATAGTAAAACAAAAACAAAAACAAAACCTTTCATTTTGTTGAGGAAGCATAATAGTGATACATAAACCTGATAAAAACACAAACACAAGGACTACAGACCAATCTCATAAATATTGATGGAAAACTTGGCATTATATGTACAAGCAGATTCCAATTACATATTACAAGTAAAAAGATATTATGACCAAATGAGATTTATTCCAGAAATGCAGGGAAAGTATAAAATCAGAAAATTCCGGGCACCTGGGTGGCTCAGTCAGTTAAGCAAGCATCTGCCTTCAGCTCAGGTCATAGTTCTGGGGTCCTAGGACAGAGGCTGCATTGGGCTCCCTGCTCAGCAAGAAGCCTCCTTCTCCCTCTTCCCTCCCCCCTACCCATTCTCTCTCTCTCTCTCTGTCAAATAAATAAATACAATCTTTTAAAAAAACAATAAAATTAGAAAATTCCTTATCCAGCATTTTAATAAATCTAAGGGAAAAAAACTAAACTAGAAGGTTTTCTTCATAGATGCTGAAAACAGGCTATACAAAATTTAGCACCATGACGTATCATGATTCTCTCTTTCATGCACATGTGCGTGCACGCACATACACACAGAATACACAAATATATATCTATGCATCTATATTTTTTTAAAGATTTTATTTATTTATTCATGAGAGATAGAGAGAGAGAGAGAGAGAGAGAGAGAGAGAGAGGCAGAGACACAGGCAGAGGGAGAAGCTGGCTCCATGCAGGGAGCCTGATGTGGGACTTGATCCCGGAACTCCAGGATCATGCCCTGCGTGGAAGGCAGGCGCTAAAATGCTGAGCCACCCAGGGATTCCCTATGCATTTATAAATATGAAGATAGGAAAATAGTATAAGCACTGTCACTAAGGAGTAGAACAAAGGAAGAATTCTCTCTATCTCAACAACAATTTCATGACAAGAGAAAACAACTGTAGGTATGAGATTTGGAAAAGAAGTTTTACATATAGTATAATATTATATCTGGAAAAACAAAAAAATACAAAAAACTAAGTTAAAGTTTTTTGGCATGACATAAAATTAGCACAGAGAAACAATAGCATATACACACACACATACAGAGAGAAATCCGTTAGAAGCTACTTAGGAAATACAGTATTCAAAACCTATGTAAGAAAATATTAAGACATTTTTGAAAGGCCTGAAAATAAATCTGAGCAACTGAAAAGGCAGCTCTTGTACTTGGTTAGGATAACTCAGCTTTGCAAAGATATCTTCCCAATTTAATACACTACTCTAATGCTATCTCATCAAATATAATAAGCTATTTTTTATAAAGCTAGCCATATGGGTTCTGAAATTGACATGGAAAATTCACATGTAAGAACCCTGAGACCAAAGAGCAATAAAAGGAGGACTAGTGCTACCAGATGTTAAAACATATTCTAAAGTTTCTATAATGAAGATTTTGTGGTAATGGCAGATAAATAGGCCTACAGACTAATTTTACTAAATAGTAAGTCCACATAGACAAAATGGTACATGGAAATTTAGTACATGATAACTATATCACATAACTGAGAAAAAGATGAATCTTTTAACAAATGGCATGGGACACCTACATAGATATTTGGGAAACAAGTTAAATTGGATACATTATACTCTAGAATAAACACCAAATAGAACAGAAATGTAAGTGTTCAAAAATTGAAACCACATAAGTATTAAACGAAAACACTGGGGGAAATTCCTTTACAGCCTGGATGTGGGACAAGTCTTCTAACTATAATTCAAAATCTAGAAACAAGAAGAAAAGAATGGTGACTTTATCATTGTACCATCATCATCAATGGTGATGTTTTAAGAATGCAAACATCAACACTGAAGAAAATAGATGCCATAAAAAAAGGTAAAAGACAAATGAAAAACTAGAAGAAAATCCATACAACTTTTATCATAAAGGACTACTTCCCAAGTATGTAAAGAGCTTTTAAATGATGAGAAAAACAGGATGGGAAAAATACTCAAAAGATATGAACAGAAGATTCATAGAAAAAGAAATAAAATGAGCACTGAGTGTTATACTACATATTGGCAAATCGAACTCCAATAAAAAAATATATACAAAAAAAAAAGACATCGAAAAAGAAATAAAAATAGCCCTTATCATAGGAAAAATACTTTACTCACAATAAGAGAAGTGCAAATTAAAACTAAACTGAGGTACTTTTTAAAAACCTATCAGATAATTCAAAATAACCCTTATCCTGGTAATGTTATAGAATAACAGGCAGTCTCATCCATTTCTGATGGAATGTAAAGTGGCAAAACCATTGTGGGAGGGAATTTAAAAATATCTCACAAAGTGCAATATGCACTTATTTTTTTGAGCTAGCAATCCTTTTCCCAGGAACTTACTGTAAAGCTATACCTCCACAATTATAAAAATAAAATATGCACGTTGTCATTAATGGTGAGACTTATTTTTGTAAAAACAAAATATTTCCCATACATAGCACCATGCATAAGAGAATTATTAATAACTATGGCAAATTCAGAAAGTTAGTTACATTGCTGCACAAAAATGAGAATGGTATCTATGAATTGACAGAGTTACTTCAAATTTACAGTTAAGTGGAAAAAAAAACAAGTGCAAAGGAATGTATGTAGAAAACTTCTCAACTCGTTCTATGAGGCCAATATTACCCTCATACCAAAACTAGACAAAGACATCACAAAAAAATTACATTACATTATTTCTTATGAATATAGACAAAAATCATCAATATATTAGCAAACCAAATCTAGCAACATATAAAAAGGTTTATATTACATGACTAAGTGTGATTTATTCCAGGAAGGCAAGATTGATTCAACATATAAAAATCAGTCAATTTAATACCCTGTATCAGAAGAGTAAGAAACTTAAACCACATGATCATCTCAATATATACAGAAAGAGCATTTTAAAAAATTCAACATACTTTCATGATAAAAACATGCAACAAATGAGGAATAGAAGGGGATTTCCTTATCTTGATAAAGGACATCTATGAAACACACAGCTAGCCTTAGACTTAATGTTGAAGGACTGAAAACTTTCCCTCTAAGATTAAGAGGAAGACAAGGATATTTGTTCATGTCACCTCTATTCAACATAGTGCTAGAAGTTGTAGCCAGAGAAATTGGGCAAGAAAAAGAAATAATAGGTATCTATATTGGAAAAGAAGTAAAATGATCTCAATTTCAGATGACATAATCTTGTATAGAGAATCCTATGCAATCTGCAAAATGAACTATTGGAACTAATAAACAAGTTCAGCAGAGTTGCAGGATACAAGACCAAATGAACAAAAATCAAGTGTATTTTTATACACTAACAACAATCTGAAAATGAAATTTTAAAAATTCAATTTAGAGTAATAGCAAAAAGAATAAGAAACTAAGGAATAAATTTAACAAAATAAGTGGAAGACATACAATAAAAACAGCAAAATATCACTGAAACAAAGACCTAAATAAATGGAACAATAATGTTCATTGATTGAAAGACTAAGATGATAAAATTGCTAAGATGGCAATACTCCCCAAATTGATCTAGATTCAATAGAATTCTCATTAACTCCTAGTTGTCTCTTTTGAAGGAATTGACAATCTGAACCCAAGATTCATATTAAAATGAGAGGGAAACCGAATAGTCAAAAAACAAAAACAAAAACAAAAACAAATCTTGGGACACCTGGGTGGCTCAGCAGTTGAGCGTCTGCCTTTGGCTCAGATCGTGATGCTGGAGTCCCAGGATTGAGTCCTACATCAGGCTCCCTCCCTGCAGGGAGCCTGCTTCTCCCTCTCTGCCTATGTCTCTGCCTCTCTCTGTGTGTCTCTCATGAATAAATAAATAAAATCTTAAAAAAAAATCTTGGAAGAAGAAAAAAGTTGGAAGACACATGCTCCTCAATTTTAAGACTTACTACAAATCTACTATAATCAAGACAGCTTGATACTGGCATAAGGATAGACATATACCCCCAGTGAAATAGAATTGAGATTCCATAAATAAACCTATACGTCTACAGTCAATTGATTTTTCAGTAAGGGTGCAAAGATAATTCAGTGCGGAAACAGTAGTCTTTTCAACAAATGGTGATGGGACAACTGGATATACACATGCAAAAGAATGAATTGACAGTACTACCTCATATCATATACAAAAATTTAACTCAAAATGGGTCAAAAACCAAAATAAAAGAGATAAAACTTAAAACTCTGAGAATTATGAAAACATAGATGTAAAACATAAAAACTACGAGAAGAGCTGTTAATTGTTGTGACCTGGGGTTAGGAAATGGTTTCTTAAATATGACACCAAAAAAAAAAAATAATAATAAAAATAAAAAAAAAATAAATAAATAAATAAATAAATATGACACCAAAAGCAGAAAGAACCAAAGAGAAAACAGATAAATTGGACTTCATCAAAATTAAATACTGCTGTACACCAAAGGACACTATCAAAAAAAGTGAAAAGACAATCCACTGAATGGGAGAAAATATTAGTAAATCATATATCTGATAATAATTAGGCCTAGTATGCATAAGTATTTCTAACAACTCAACCATAAAAAAATCAACCCAATTAAAAAGTGGGCATTTCTCTAAAAAAAAAAGATATACAAATGGTCAACAAGCATGAGACAGAATACTCATCATCATTAATAATTAGGGAATCACAAATCAAAACCACAATGCTGGGGACCCCTGGGTGGCTCACCGGTTTAGTGTCTGCCTTCAGCCCAGGGCGTGATCCTGGAGTCCTGGGATCGAGTCCTGCATCGGGCTCCCTGCATAGAGCCTGCTTCTCCCTTTGCCTGTGTCTCTGTGTCTCTCTCTGTGTCTCTCATGAATAAATAAATAAAATCTTTTAAAAAAAACCCCACACAATGCTATCCCACTTCATGCCAACTAGAGTGGCTAGCTACAGTTGAAAACATGGATAATGACAGGTGTTGCTGAGAATGTGGAGAAATTGTAAGACCCCTATAATACTGGCGGGATTATAAAATGGTACAGCCACTTTGGAAAACAGTCTGTCAGTTCCTCAAAATGCTAAACACAGGATTCCATGTGACCCAGCAATCCCATTCCTAGATATAAACCCAACAGAACTGAAAATAGGTGTTGAAACAAAAACTTGTATGTGAGTATTACAGCCAACAGTACTTATAATAGCCAAAATGCGAGATAACCCAAATGTCCATTAATTAAGGAATGGATAGACAAAATCTGGTACATTCATATAATAGAGTATTATTCAGCCACAGGAGGAATGAAGTACTGATATATACTATCAATAACAAGGGTGAACTCTTAAGATACTATATTAAGTGTAAGAAATCAATCACAAAAGGACATATATTGTATCATTCTGTGTGTATGAAATGTCCACAGTAGGCAATCAACCCACTGAGACAGAAATTAGTGGTTTCTGGGACACCTGGGTGGCTCAGTGGTTGAACAGCTGCCTTTGGCTCAGGTCGTGATCCCGGGGTCCAGGATCGAGTCCCACATTGGGCTCCCTGCGAGGAGCCTGCTTCTCCCTCTGCCTGTGTCTCTCTGCCTCTCTTTCTCTCTCTCTCATGAATAAATAAATAAATCTTTAAGAAAAAAAAAAGAAATTAGTGATTTCCTGGGATGGGGGAGGGGAGGTAGATGGGGCAATGGGAAACAACTGCTAATGGATATGGAATAACTTTCTGAGATGATGAAACTGTTCTGGAATTAAATAGTGGTGATGGTTGTACAACTTTGTGAATATTCTAAAAATGCTGAATCGCCCACACAGAAGGGTTAATTTTATGGTATATTAATTATAACTCAATAGAAAGTTAATTCTTAATAAGAGTAATCCAGACGTAAATGTTATATTAAGGAATTCCAAAATTTTCTAAATATGGGCTCACTGATGAATTTTGAATAAAAAAGTGGTAAATGAGATTTAGGTTTCAAAAAGACAACACTACCAGCAATGAGAAGAACAGCTTAGAAGGAAGCGAGCCTGTAAGAGGAAGGATCATTGGGAGTCCATTCAAATAAAACTGGCAGGCAATGAGTGTCTGAACTAAGGCAAAAGTAGTTGAAAAGGAAGGGATAATCTGAGGAGGTATTAGGTGAATGAACCTGTTTCCAACCGTACTGACCTGAGTTACCACTAAAGTAAATGTCTGAGTAGAGGTTGTCTTCACTGATAAAAGAGAGTTTTATTATCAACTGTTCAGTAGAATTGAAGTAACATAGCAGAATTTATAAAACCAATTATCTGTATTTTATAACAAGTTGTAAATCAGTTTATGGTTCCTACAATATGAATCATTTCCAAAAGAGTACTAGTTTATAATAGTACCAACAGTTGCTTTTCATTTTCACCATAACTTTTCCAGAACAAGTACAAATTCTATTTAGGTTACATTAGTACTCCCAGTAATAAAGATGAGCAATATAGAGTAAAAGAGCAAAAAGACTCCTTTCATGCTATTCCCTTCTCTAAGGTAAACACTTTATTTTTTATTTATTTATTTTTTTTTATGATAGTCACAGAGAGAGAGGGAAAGAGAGAGAGGGGGGCAGAGACACAGACAGAGGGAGAAGCAGGCTCCATGCACCGGGAGCCCGACGTGGGATTCGATCCCGGGTCTCCAGGATCGCGCCCTGGGCCAAAGGCAGGCACCAAACCGCTGCACCACCCAGGGATCCCAGGTAAACACTTTAAAAGCTGGAATTTATCTTTCTATTCTTTTCACCTTTCGTTATATGTATACATATATACATACATACATACACATACATACACACACATGCATACACATGGGTTTTAAAATATTTGTAAATGGTGGGGTGCCTGAGTGGTAGAGTTGGTTAAGCGTCTAGCTCTTGGTTTCAGCTCAGGTCATGATCTCAGGGTTGTGAGATCAAGCCCCATGTCGCACTCAGTGTGGAGTCGGTTTGGGTTTCTCTCTCTCCCTCTCCCTCTGCTCCTCCCCCCCCCCAAAAAAAATAAACGAATAAATGTTAAAATATTTGTAAACGGCATCATACTCTACATGTATCTGTGAACTACTTTTATCCTTAACAATTCCTATCAGAACTTCTCCTCATAAATATAAAGAAAAAATTAGTTTTACCTCTGTATTGTAGCTCAGAGTGAGATGTAATCTATCTTAATTTATCTAAATCTCTCTCCTTTGATAAACATTTCAGCATCATCGTTTTTGCTGTTAAAAAAATGAAACAGTAATCCTGGTATCTTTTCTAAAGCTCATACTAGTTTCTACAAGTACCAGTGTCTGTATAAAATGGGGACAGAATCACAGAAGTCCACATAGTTGGAGGGGACAGGGGCCCTTGCTCATTCTAAGGGCTATTTTGTTAAATGAGAGAAGGACCTGCAGAGTTACCACTAATGAAAATACTTCAGGTCACAAATCAGGAAGCAAAGATCTATGAGGGATAAGCAACTTGAACAAGGCATTACTTTCAAAGGCAACATGAGATTATACAAAATCACTGGACCTGGGGTGGGAATATCTGGCCCAAATTCTGACATTTTCTACCATGGACAAGTCCTTGAGCATCTCTATCCTGAACCGTAAAATGTAAATAAAAATCCTTCTCCAGGGATCCCTGGGTGGCGCAGCGGTTTAGCGCCTGCCTTTGGCCCAGGGCGTGATCCTGGAGACCCGGGATCGAATCCCACGTCGGGCTCCCGGTGCATGGAGCCTGCTTCTCCCTCTGCCTGTGTCTCTGCCTCTCTCTCTCTCTCTCTCTCTCTATCATAAATAAATAAATAAAAAATTAAAAAAAAATATTAAAAAAAAAAATCCTTCTCCACTGAGTTGGTGTGAGTCTCAAAGAAACTGAATACCAAAGTGACTCTTAAAGTGTCAAATGCTGTTCACATGTTAATGAATCTTTAATATCTATTCCGTGAACGTCCTTTGGTATTACTGTTAATTTTAACGTGCTAGATACCTTTTTTCCTGATACTCCAAATCTCCCAATATCAGTATTTTTGTACCAGAATATGCAAGTCTACCATAACAGTCAATCTGACATTCCTATTTTACTAAATAATATCTATTTAAGAAAAGAAGAATGAAGTTAACATTTACTGACTGCCAGATAAGGTACTAAGCAGTTTTTTTCTTATATTAGTCCTGAGATGTAATGATTCCCATGATAGGGGTACAGAAGTGTAGAATCAAGTAAACTGGGGTTGGCAGAGTAAATCTGTAACAAAGCCACAACAGGGATCAAAAGTCTTTCTGGTCATGAACACATTCTCGTTGAACTCATACTTTAAGAACAATCCATTCTCAACTCAAAACAAACCAATCTACCATATATACTTGTCTATCTCTTCTAAGGTCCATTTTCTAATACTAATTTCAATCTCCCCAACTTTTATTTCAATGAATAACAGATTTCTTTCTTTTTCCCATTTACATATTGATCAGATTTCTACACAAGCAGGTAGCTTCTCTACTCCATAGATGTCTAAAATCCTTCTCTTTGTCTTCTTGCTACATATGGGGGAGAAAATGTCCCAAAAATTGATAGTAAAATTGATTTTTTAACACACACATGCACACACATACATAGCTCTAGTGAGAAAGGATTCTAAGTCATTAATATTTTAATTGCCTTTCAGGTTCTTCCACCCCCAGAGCTGAATCTTTTTCAATCCCTCTCCAAAATCTAGCTTGATACTTCCCAGGAACATAGACTATCTCAGGTGATTGAGACATCAGAGCTACTGAGCAGCAGGGGTGAGAACAGAAAGTCCAGAATGTTGACTCTGAAAATAATGTCAGAAGTCATCTAGGTACATTCAGGTACAATGGAAACATGAGAGGGCTATTGAAGTGACCCATAAAATGTTAAAACAAAGGTAAGGGGTCAGATTTGTCTCATCTCTGGAAAGTGGGAAGTATACAAGGTACAATCCACCAGTGTTGAATTATCTGTGCCAGAGAAAATTGTTTTGGGGATGAACTGAAAAAGACAAAGGAGACGGACTATCTTTACTAAGGAAGAATAGCATCACTAGGAAGTAGACAAGATCCTGAAAGGATCCTTGGAACAATGCCACAGAGTCCATAAGTATTGCAAATAAATACTCAGTAGACAAATATTGCCAGGAAACAGATGTGACTTACCATATCACCGACATATCGTATCATAGTATCTCATATCACCATCAGCTTTCAAAATAAAAAGGAATCATAGCTACACAACAAGAAAACAAATCAGAGATATGAGATTCAGGAATATGCAGGAGTCAATAGAAGTTAAAACATGAGTTGGCTGAACCAGGCAAAGAAGTGGAAGAAAATCAAATCACAGAAATAAAGCCAAGTTGGAAGCAACACAGATAATGATGGATACTCCTGAAACCACTGTGAAGCACATATAAAATAGGATTGATAAAAGTAAGCAGAATAAAATAACATTGAAGAAAACCTTTTAAAAGCCTGAGAACATTTAAAACATCGAATGTAGGTAAAAAGGGGAGTCAACACAAATAAATATCAGTATATATTAGTTGTATTTAAAGAAATGATTAAGATGACTTTGCATAAATGCATCAGGCCTTGAACCTACATTTTCAATGGCCATACCAGGTTCCACAAAATATGACAAACAATAAATAACACTCAGATAGTAACTGGGTGATGGGCACTGAGGAGGGTACATGATGAGATGAGCGCTGGGTGTTATACTATATGTTGGCAAGTTGAATTTAAATTTAAAAAGAACACTCGGATATACCCTCTTCACATGTAAAGAAAAAATATTTGGGAACTCGATAAAAATATCAAATTGATTATGAGTGAAAAATATTTTTTTTTTAAATTTTTATTTATTTATGATAGTCACACACAGAGAGAGAGAGAGAGAGAGGCAGAGACATAGGCAGAGGGAGAAGCAGGCTCCATGCACCGGGAGCCCGACGTGGGATTCGATTCCGGATCTCCAGGATCGCGCCCTGGGCCAAAGGCAGGCGCCGAATCGCTGCGCCACCCAGGGATCCCATGAGTGAAAAATATTAGGGTGACCTCATACTTCTACAAAGTAACAGTCAATGCTAAAAGTTAGTAGAGCAATGAAAGAAAAGAAAGGGTGACACACCAGCTCTACTCATAACAAAATTGCTCAGCTTTAAGAAAACCTCAGAGCATATAGTTCCAGGAGGTTTGTTTCTTTTTTTTTCCCAACTAAAAAAGGAAAGAACAAAAACTTGGCTAACCAAAGGGGGTTGTGAAAAGTGAACAAGATAATTATTCCATTTGTCACATATATTAAGATTGCAAGATGTGGGGATGGTGTTCACAGAAAAATGTGTAAATGTTACAAACACGAACAACATAGAAACAATGTAACTTACAAAGTTGATAGAGAAATAGAATTAGTGCATATGGTGAGTTCCTCATCTTTCATGGCTGAGAGTCAAAAGGTATCATTCGTATCTGAAAAATAATAGAGGTATATATACTATTTAAGGGTATAAACACTAAGAGAAAAAATGTAAGCACACAAACTGGGAAGCACAGAAATGGGAGGAGAAAGTGGAAAAAATGGGAATATATTAAACATTTTCACAACAGCCTGAAAATAAGGAAAATAAAAACGGAAGTGATAATCTGGACATAAATATTTGTGACATATATCACAAAACCCTAATAAATAAGGGGCTTCTAAAAAATTGAGGAACATCAACAACCCAAGAGAAAATTGGGCAAGTATATGAAAGAAATAAAGGAAATTCAGAATATAAAAACATTCCATAGGAGAAATGACCCAGTTTTCTCAATAAATGAATTATAGGGGGGAAAAAGGGTGGAAGGGAATTGTTACCGATTAAAAGAAGGTTAAGAGATATATAAGCCAAATGCAATATGTTGACATTTTTTGAGAACTAATTCAAGCAAATAATTAAGAAGACATTTTTATTTATGATCTAAAAGATATTTGAATATGGATTGAGTATTAAATATTAAGGAATCATGGCTAATTTTAGTACATGTGGTGATGATGTTATGGATTGTTTTTAAGACCATCTCTGTCAGAGGAATATACTGAAGTACTGATGATTCCCTTCAAATAGATATATCTGAGATTTGATTTAAACTATTTCAGGGATGCCTGGGTGGTTCAGTAGGTTAAGTGTCCGGGACTCTTGATTTTGACTCAGGTCATGATCTCAGGAGTGAAATGGAGCCCTGGTGTTTGGCTCTGTGCTGGGCATGGAGTCTGCTTAGGATTCTTTCTTTCCTTCTCCCTTGGTCCCTCCCCCTCCCATTTTAAAAATAATAATAAAATATTTCATAAAAATTATAAGAAAAGGGATAGATTTAGAAAAATGTTGGCAGGTTTGGAATCTGAAGATAGGTTTAAGGTGCTCATCATACTATTCTACTTGTGTATATGTTAGAAATTCAACATACATTCAAATGAACATCTTTTTTCAAATGAACATTTCTTTTTTTTTAGATTTATTTATTTGAAAGAGAGAACACAAGAGAGAGGAGATGATGGGGGAGGCAGAGGGAGAGGGAGAAACAGACTCCCTGCTGAGCAGGGAGCCCGATGTGGGGTTCAATCCCAGGACCCCGGGATCATGACCTAAGCTGAAGGCACACACTTAACCAACTAAGCCACCCAAGTGTGCCCCTTAAATGAACATTTCTAAAAGTCCTATATGGCAACATAATTATCTGTGTCTAGAGAACAGACAAATTAGAAATATCACGATTATTTTAGTCAGCATTGAAACATAATTCCCTTTACTATTGTTTTAAGACTATTTTAAAGATTCAGAAAGAGACACATTGTTTCAAAAGACTATTTTAAAGATTCAAAAAGAGACACATAAAAAACAAACAAATAAATAAATGAATAAAACGAGGCACATAGATTGTGATGGGACAGTTTTTTATCTTGAGCTGACTGGTTGACCCCAAATGGGCTGTTCAATTAAACTAACTGTATAAAGACTTTGGCTAAAATATAAGCCTTATATTACTGCAGTTTTTCTGCTAAAATAAGTTATCATTTAGGGAGGGGAGGAGGGAGAGTATATAAATGTTGTGAATAGTATCATAAGAAAAATAAATTTGTTACTGATCATAACTCAGATACCAGCCGGAGGGGAGAAAGGGAGGTACACAAATGCTGCTCTATCTGGCTATTCTGAAATCCCCTTTGTAGCACCTTGCCAGTGCCCCCACACATACTCATCCAGGGGAAGGCTTCTGTTCCACGAACAAATCTTACTATGACATTCATAATTACTTCAAGCAAGCTATTACCCAGCCCAGGGTAACTGAATCATTAAAAAAAAAAAAAAAAGTCTGTGGACAACAGAACATCTTAACACTTAAAAAGGGGCAGCCTGGGTGGCTCAGCGGTTTAGCTGAGGGCCCTTCAGCCCAGGGCCTGAGCCTGGAGACCTGGGATTGAGTCCCAAGTCGGGTTCCCTGAATTGAGCCTGCTTCTCCCTCTGCCTGTGTCTCTGCCTCTCTCTCTGTGTGTCTCTCATGAATAAATAAATTTAAAAAAAAAAAGATCCTAAGAGGAATTTTAGACAGGAAAAAAAATGCAAGGTGCGTGATCAGATTTTCATTAGGGGAAGTAGGTGGTTACCAGCATGGTCAAAAGGCACCAATTAGTTGATTGTATCTACCTTTAGAGCTAAGTGGTCATAAGACTATAAGGAATATACTTGGACTACTCAGTAGTGTAAACTACCAGACTCTTTAAACACAATTTTAACAAAATTCGTATTTCAAAGAAAATAATAGATACGCTTCATACAATTATCTCATTGTAATCACCCATCAAGGAAAACATTCGCAGGACCTTGAACTGATGCCCCTTTATTAGCTTTAATTGCTTTAAGAACCTAGAAATTTTCTTAGAATTCATTTGTTACAAAACAAATGTTCCACTAATTTCAACAAGGCATCTCTCTCAATTCTGCCTGCTTCCAAACTGCTGAGGTTTTTAACCAGGTAGCAATAGCAGAGAATAACCCAAAACAATGTACTTAATGTACCTCTAGCTTCATATACCCTCCTGCAAAACACAGCCGCACGGAATTAAGGGATGGCACTGTTTACCTACTCAAATGATTAAAGAAATCCAAGTTGGTAGATTTAATATGATTAATTGATTATGACCTTTAATGTGATTAATTTCATTTCCGGGATAGCACGCCAGTGACCATTTCAAGGCCAGTACGACCAAGATGAGAATTCAGGAGTCTGAAGTTCTTATTTGTTATTTCAGCATTTCTACCTACTTTTAACACTTTGCATCCAAGTGGTGCTTTGATCTTAGACATGCTTATTCACTTCTCCATTCTCTTTCGCTCTGCCTTATGCCACTGCCATGAATTTCATCCTGAGTGGTAGAGTCCTTGCCCAAAACCGTGCTTCTTTGCAGCACCTGCCCCACCAGGCAGCCAGATTCTCATGCCATCCTCTACAGCTCACAGCATGGCCTGCCCTTCCATGATCCAGGAAGGACATCATGCCCGCCTGCCATACACCCACACACTCAGAGCAAGCTCACGCATACACACGCGCCTGGGATTTGTGCATCTCAAATCTCAGAAACTCCTTGGGCTAGCTCTCGTGGATGCTACTCAGATGCTGCCTTGGCAGGGCAGCCTCACTGTGCAGAAATCCCTGCCTTCCCCACACGGCATGTGCTCACTTGGTTTGCTGGTGGGGAATAGATCTCATCCACTCGCCTTCCACTTCCCTCTCCCCCAGAAAGTTCACTCCCATATCTAATCACAGTCCAGATTCTCTTTCTGGACCTTAACTATAGCTGGGGATCATCCCAGTATCCGGCTCAAGACACCATAAAAGCAACCATCTGGAATCACTGTGAGGACAACCACCACCTTTCATTCATCACCGTATCCTTAACTCCTCTCAGTATACCTGGACCACTGAAAATTTCACTGATTGAGATTTGGTCTTCCTGGATCCTTTACCCAGCTTACAGCTCTAGCTCACCACTTTCCCACATCTACCCCCCAGTCTCGGCCTCAACCTCCTTTGCTAAACCATATCCACCCATCCCTACCCTCCAGAAACAACTTTCCTATGCCAGAGAAATCATTTCTGTCCTATACTTCTTCCTGTTTACCAAGTAAGCTTTCTACCTGACTTTATGTCAGATCTTGATGAGTAAATGAGCTCTTACCATGCTCTCATTTCCAGTCTCCCTGAACCTGTTCCATTCCTCTTCACTCCTGACATTTTCCTACTAAAGCCAAACTCACAGCAAGACACCTGCTTCCCAGATGACTTTCAATTCCAGGCCTGGGAGTTAACAGTCCATGTTTACTGAGTGCTCACCATGTAGTAGGAACAGTTGTAAATACGTCATGGGTGCGATCTCAACAAACCCATGCCTCTGAGGTGACCGGTAGGATGACCAGTATCTCATTTAATCGACAGTGAGGTTTACCGGCACAAATAAAAGAATAACCGGCCTCAGAAGATCTTATGCAATAGGGAAGTTTATTACCTAAACTGGAGATGTTAAGGTAGGGCTGGCTCCAGCTATGGTACAATGAGTACATTTGGGCAGATAGAGATGAGAACTCTGAATCCCTCACATCTTCCTAAATGTTCCCGTGGCAGAGGCAGCTTCCACAAAACCCACTACCGAATTTATCTGATTTCACATTTCAAAGAGTTCTTCTCAGCACCCCCACCCCACTCCCTGAATGCCTCGGAGCCCTCCAGGCCCACAAAGAGGTCTCAGCATAGCCCAGATAGCAGTACAAGGTCTAGTTCAGGAGACAGTCAGTCTCCAATTTCCATAGGCAGGAATCTGGGACATATGTATGGGTGGGGATTCTAAGACAGTGCACCCGGGGTGCTGAAATGTTAAGATCACGCTCTATTTAGTATGGGTTCACTCACACAGGATCCAGGGCTTAATGTCAGTTCAAGCACCTGAAAGGGGCATTAAAACAATATGCTACGTAGTTAACTGAAGTCTGAACTCAACAGCGCCCCGCGGGCAACAAGACTTAAGGGACAGAATTTCTCTGGCAGTGTTGAGTAAGGAATCCAAAGGCTCAAGAAGATAATAACATTGTATGTGTCCAGATTTATGCCTGTTGTCCTAGTCTAATTATTAACAGTGTCCCCCTTTAACTCTCAAGTGTCCCAGTTTGGGATGGTGTGCCACCTGCTCAGCCACCCCTTACCCATGCCACCCTGGAGGCCCCAGAGGACACTCACTCCTTTTGCCAGGGCTTTAAGAAATGCCTTGGTGAGGAGAGTACCAGAATTCCTAGAAAACCCTGTGGTAGTTGTCCTCTGTAGCCTAGAGATGACAGTGGCGAATACTGGGACTGAACTAAGTTCCCTGACCTCAGGGGGCATAACGGGAGTCAGAGTGAGATTGGAAGAGGCCAATGATAGCACTTAACCATTAAAAGACACTCCTTTCTTTATTTTTGTAGTGCTTGATATTTATTGAAAAGAACGTAAATGCTTTTTTCCAGGTGGTATTGAGGAGCTGGGCTGAGTGCCTGTTTTTGTTTGTTTGTTTTGTTTTTAGTATTTCTGTCCAAATGCACACATCTGTTGGGACTGCTGCAGTTTGGAAAGAAAAAGGACAGCTGTGCAAAACTGGTGCATAGGAGAAAAGAAATGTCAACAATTTGGCTGCCAGGCGCACTAGGCCCCTGCAGCAATCTGGTGGGGAAGGGGAGGACCCTGGGAGTAGGCAGGGAACTAACCAGGTTGAAAGACTGGCCCCTTCAGGGGCTGGTGAGCTGTCCAAATCAATGTCCAAGGACATAGAGCCAACTCAGGCATCTTCTAGGTTGGTCCTTATTTTCAAAGGCTGTGTTCTGTCGCTGGAATGTGGTGGACGGTGGTGAAGTGGCAGCGTAGGTCTCTGGGCAGATGGAGGCCTTGCAGTCGGCAGGGCAGGGCTGTGCGTGGTCTGACCAGTTTGTAACAGGGGCCTGCCCTATAGCTGGGGCTCAGGACACAGTCCAAATCAGCAGGGGAGGGCCCCGGGGCTGGCCAGAGTGGGTGGCGGCGCGCTTCCGAGCGAGGCCCCAGCAGCAGGTAACCGGAACAAAGGCAAGCACTACAGGGGGATGACGGAGAGAACCGGAGAGCTGGGGGTAGGGAAGGGGATGGGAGGGCGGAAGGGCGCTGGGCGGCTCCGGGCCGGGCAGGAGAGGCGGGGGAGAGGATGGCGGCGTGCAGGGCCCTCCCCCCTGGGCCCGAGGGTCTCCCGGCCTAGTAATCATCTTCCTCGTCGTCGTCGTCGTCGTCTTCTTCGTCGTCATCCCAGCCAAAACACTGTTTCATCTCATCGAGGAAGGCCCGGTAATCACCTAGGATGGGGCTATCCATCTCAATGTAGGGCACCACCCACTCCTCGGCTTCCCCGGTGAGCAGGCTGATTAGGAATGCCACCTTCATGGCGTCGTTGCAGAATCGGTTCTCGTTGACGAGCATGTAAGACGCCGTCTGCACGATAAACTCGGGGAGCCGGGAGCTCTCGCCGCTAAACGTTTCGGGGAAGGGCACCGGGCAGCTCGGCGGACGTACCTGGCGCAGCAGGGTGGCCCTCTCGCACACCAGCAGCCGCAGCTGTTCCATGAGCTGGCTGTTCTCGATGCTCAGGGCGCGGTGCCGCATCAGGAGCGCGTGCAGCAGCAGCACCAGCTCGTCCACCATGGCGAACGGCTTGCAAGCGCAGGGCTGGGCTCGGCTCAGGTGCGCACGGAGGCCTCGCAGGAAGTGCGTGTCCGCCGAGGCGCACGGTGGCCAGGGGCGGAGGGCGGTGCGCGCTGGGGTCCGGCTGCTGCGCAAGCTCCGCCCGCACAGCCACTCGGGCGGCCGGCGCGCCGGCGCGGCCCGGGTCGGGGGGCGTGGTCAGGGCGCTGCCGGCGCCGCGAGGGGGCGGGGCCGGGGCGGGGCCGGCGGGCCGGGGGCGGGGCCGGGGGCTCGGTCCAAGGGAGGGGGCGGGCGGGAGCCGGGGGCCCGCGGCCGGAGTTCCCGAGGCCGGCGCCCGGGAAGGGCAGGCTCCCGCGCTAGAGCCCCGGATGTGCGCCCCGGGACCGCCAAAAGCCAGCTCAGAGAGGGCCAACCTGCTCAACTTTAAAGGATCGGTCACGCTCGGACTCAGCCGACTCACACAGTGCGGGGCTCCTTGGTGGGTCTGTGGCTACGAGATTCCACCTGCGCGTTTCGGTGACACACGTCCTCGCTTATTGAAATCCCACTCACCCAGGGAACTGCTGGCGCTGCGGCCTGCCCCGCGGGAGCCACGCATCCTTTCGGAGTTGCGAAAGACCCTTCCTTGGGGCTCCTCTTTGAAAACAAAACAATATCTAAATGGGGTTTTTTTTTCTTTAGTTGGGAAACAATATTGTATACCTACATCCTTTTTTAAAAAGTATTTTTTTCTAAACAGTCAAGTATAAAAACTTCTGCAAAAGCACCACTGGAGAACGATTTGCAGGCTCTCGCCTCTCTTTGACCCTCTGTTTCATGTCCTGTTAATGCCCCTTGGCCCTCGGTCGCATGTTGTTTGTTGCTTAACAATGAACACTTGTGTTTTTAAATGCTTTGGGCTTTCTACTTTGAACTGGATTATTTAAATCGTTGAGTCCAGGACCCTAGAGCTGAAATTTTGTTGGCTCTGCTTTTAAAATATATCCCCAGATCAGTCACTTCTCCCACTATACCACCCTGATCCAGCCTTCCTTATCCCACCCAGACTGCTGCAACTGCTTAGCTTTCACTCTTCTCTTCCTGCAGTACACACAGGAGTCCCTCCTGATCCACGGTTTTGCTCTCCGGTGCTTTCAGTCACCCGTGCCAAGGGTGGTTTGATCCGGAATCAGCTGACCCTCCTTCTGACCTGGCACCAGAAGATCAACCAGTAGCCTGGCGTCGGATCACTACGCATTCTATCATCTCACGTCATCACAAGAAGGGTGAGTACAGGACAGTAAGATACTTTAAGAGATATTTTGAAACTTGCATAATAGTTATGTGTTACAAACATTCTATTTTATCACATGAGCTAGTAATGTCTTAGTGTGCCTAACTTATTTAAATTGTATCAAGTACGTATAGGAAAAAATATAGTCTATATATAATTCAAGACTATCCTCAGTTTCAGGCATCTGCTGGGGATCTTGGAACAGATTCCCCTGTGGATATGGCCAGGGAACGAGTGACTCATGTCTCAGGGCAGTGGCTCATATTTCTCAGTGCCCACTCTCTCCAGAGAGTAGGCACAGGAATCCTTTTGAACAAAAGTGAGAACTTTTTACTCCCCTGCTCAAAATCATCCCAACAGTTTTCCACTCTCACTTGAAATAAAAATAAAATAAAAATAAAAATAAAAGCAAAGTCTTGGCTGTGGCCTGCAAAGCCCTGCCTCATCTCCTGTGCCTATTCCCATTTCCTGTTCTGCTCTAATCACAGTATTCTTCTTGCTTATTCTCCCCACATTATCAAGTAGCTCTGGCCTCAGGATGTTTGCATTTTCTGTCTTCTCTGCCTTGCGAGGCACTCTCCCCAGTTAGCTGCCCGACTCCTTCTCCCACTGTTTGAGAGAAGACTTTCCTGACCACCTCATCTATCAGAGCACCCCACTCTCTACCAGTAATCTCTAATCCCTAACCCTGCCTCATTTCCCTACATAGTATTTATCATACTAGCAGCCAACATATCTTATAGCACTTTGATCATCAGTCAGCCTCCACTTTAGAATGTCTTTGTGACCAAAGACTTTGCTGTGTTAGCTGCTCTATCCTGAATGCCTAGAAAACTGGCCCAGAGTGGAAGATCCGGAAATGTTCGGTGGGTGAAAGAATCTCAGGGTGCAGATATCGAGATGAAAAATAGAAGTGGTGGCTGCACAAAGTGTTCAAAATACTCTTCAAATCATCCAAAATGTTCAATCTCTGATCATGAAACAGTGAAATGATGACTGGCATAATAAAAATGGCAAAATAATTTTTTAAATACCCTATTTAATATTTTTACAGTAGAATGGGCATCCGTGGAGGTGAGAGGCTGTGGGGAGAGAAACAGGGCAAGGTAGGAAGAGGGGGACATCATACTACTGAGAGAATAGACAGAGAAGAGAGCATGTAGGAGGGACTATGAGCCTTGGACTCTCCTGTGATAGGAGCTCCCCTACTAGATCAGAAGCCGCTGGGGGCCAAGCAGAGACCCTCTCTCAGTCATCTTTTCATCTTCAGCATCTCAGAGTATATAGTCAGCAATCCTATCAGTGTTCAGTGGATGGAATGAAGGGACAGGAAATATCAGAGACAGTTTCTAGCCATTTTACACATTCATGGCTTGGAGTGGAGGGTGGACCTGCAGGGCAGCAGTGAGTGTCCAGTTCCACTTTCCATGTCCAGACCCTAATGACAAGAAGAGATGCCCAGGGTTCTATTCCCAGTAGCAAACATTCTGTGGCAGGCACTGGGTCTAGTGATTGATATGAGCTGCCTCAGTGACCCTTGAACAACGACCATACGCAAGGAAAAGCACTCTAGGGAGGCTGAGACCCAGGAGAGCAGCACATTGGTGGCACAGTACCACAGTCTCAGCTGCTCTCTGACACGTATGCCCTTCCACTGAATGAGTGTTAAACACTGGACTTCTGGGAATGAGGCACGTCTGGTGGGGACCCAGAGATAATTAGGTTCGTGCTGCCCCAGTCCTCTTCCTCATAACCCTGTGACGGAGGGACTCTAGAAGAAAAACAGAGGAGGCAACCATGAATAGCACATCTGATGGGGCTCTGAGTTCCTTGAAAACAAGAAATGCCCTGACCAGAAGTGATCACAGAGCTGAACAGTGACTTGGGGAAGTGTTTCTCAACTTGGAGGGAGGGAGGAGAGACAGGTGGTTCATCAGTGACCTAGGGGGAAACACCTGGGAAGAGGTGAGTAGTATAAATAACCAAAATGTATAGACTCATAATGTTCATGATGCTCTCCTGCCAATGCTAAGGCCTGCTAGCACTTCCTTCTCCATTCACCTTGCTTAGGGCCCCATGTCATTCTCTTTACTCCCTTTCTCCTCTCAAGTGACCCTTGAATGTACCTTTTCAACTGTGTGGACATGCTGGGGGCAGAGCAAAGTACCTTACTGTGTGCCTTATCTCAGGCTCAGAAACGTAATCAGGACAGCTCTGGCTCAGAACATCCTGAAGAGGTTCAGACCCCAGTATTTAGCAGGAGCATCGGCCCAAGGGCAAGGGAGTGAGCTCTGGTGCTTATCTCTTCCACCACCTTCCAAGCTTTAAACCCTGCCCTGGTATAAACCAGCAGCCAGACTTGTAAAATTCCCTTGGTTCTTCACCCTCCAGAGGGATTGTGCACAGATTGGGTAAACCAGCTTAGCACTTGACTATGCAGCCAGGTGCAGAAAGAAGTTTTGGAGGGGATATTTGCTTGAGGGTCAGTTTGGTGCCACTAAGATCCAGGCTTCTGCCCATAGACCTCTCCCCTCCTTTGTCTTAACCAGGTGTACCTTGGGCTATTTTTTACAGTAAGCACATCAAAATGGCTATGAGAGAGGAGTGAGGAGGTTTAGCTTCACCCTCTCCAGCTTACAAAACGTCCTAAAACATTTTTATGTGTTTATTTAAATACTAAAGTAATTCATTCTTATGGTTAAAAGAAATTTGATATTACTGGTTTGTTAAAATAAAAAGGAAACTTTAGTAGTACCTCTCCTTCTCTCTACAAAATCTCACTTGAAAATTCAAAATTCTGGGCAGCCCAGGTGACTCAGCAGTTTAGCGCCGCCTTCAGCCCAGGGTGTGATCCTGGAGACCCGGGATCGAGTCCCACGTCAGGCTCCCTGCGTGGAGCCTGCTTCTCCCTCTGTCCCTCTGCCTGTGTCTCTACCTCTCTCTCTCTCTGTCTCTCTATCTCTATCTCTCTCTCTCTCTCGAATAAACCAAATCTTAAAAAAAAAAAGAAAATTCAAAATTCAGTCTGTTTCGTTCCAGATAGATAAAAGGGCTTCACAGAATCAAAATACACGTTGTTCTGGCAACAAATGTGTCAAACATATCACCTTGAGTTCTCAAGATACATGTCAGGAGACCCAGATACGATACACAGATCTGTCTTCTTCATGATCGCGTAATACCCCACCTGAATTTCTTAGGCACACTCCCACCTCAGAACTAAAGATACCCAACTTTGTTCAGTTTCTCAGACAATGCACAATGCAGGAGAATGATAGTGCCAAATACACTGACGGTCTGAAACACACAGAACCGGAAGCTCAGATATCAATAACTGAATGATTCCTGTAAGTTAATGTTTTATTACTGAGTAATTTGTATTATTTGTGCATATATTTCCATTTTGCCATAATCTAGATTCTGTTTCCTTCAGTATATTGCACGAGATTTTTATTCTCCTTTTTTCTCATTCCTAATTATTTTGATATAATCAGGCACCTTGAACATACAAAAACTCATACACTTGGCTTGTTCCTGGCACTGTCATACATTTTAAAAAGTATCTGGCATCATGATAAATCTGTTGTCAGATATATCGGAGCGCATCCTGTCAATTTGTGTTTACTTGTTTTATTTTATTTTTTTTATAAATTTATTTTGTATTGGTGTTCAATTTGCCAACATATAGAATAACAACCAGTGCTCATCCCGTCAAGTACCCATCACCCAGTCACCCCCACCCCCCACCCACCTCCCCTTCCACCACCCCTAGTTCATTTCCCAGAGTTAGGGGTCTTTCAGGTTCTGTTTCCCTTTCTAATATTCCCCACTCATTTTTTCTCCTTTCCCCTTTATTCCCTTTCACTATTTTTTATATTCCCCAAATGAATGAGACCATATAATGTTTGTCCTTCTCTGATTTTAAGTGTAGAATAGGCCTCTCTTTCAAATTGGCTGCTTACTTCATTAAGATTAAATTTTTCAGAGGAAGAATAGGTGTGGTGAACTGAAGATGACCACAGATTCTTTGCCACTTAGCCTATCAAGGAGGAAAAACAATTTCCTTTGCCTCTTTCATCTGGGCTGACCTTGCGACTTGATTTGACAAATTAATGTGATGGAAGTGACTTATAACTTATGAGGCAAGGCCTTACGGACCTGAAGATTTTGCCTTTGGCCACTTGGAATGTTCCCTCCTTGGAGCCAGCCACCATATAAGAAGTCTAAGTACCCTGAGAACACCATGCTGTGAGGAAGCCCAAGCTACCCCCGTGGGGGAAGAGAGGCCACGTGGAGAAGCAGCAGGGCTGCAGACAAACAGGTCAGTTAGCCCAGCAGAGCCAGCACCACAGTGCAGCTGAGTGAACGACTCCAGCTGCCTGCCTAGAGAGCCAAAGCACTCTCATGAATTCTAAAACCACATGAATTACCAATTGACAGAATCATGAACAGACAAAATGGCAGCTGCTTTAAACCACAGAGGTTTGGGATAGTTTGTTCCATGGCAGGGGAGATGGAAACATGGAGACACTCAGGATATGCTGAAGATAAAAGCATGAACTGTGTATCAAAAGAACCGATAGGATATTCTGAATCTATAGTCCTGTTCTCTTTTCTTAGATTCTGTATATGTCTACTTGGTATTAATTAATTACAGGGCCAAACTAGCTGCCAGAGTTGTTTACATCTGCCCTGAGGTCCAAGTCCTTACCTTGAAACCATCTCCTTTCATGCAGTCCCACACACCAAGCCAGTATCGCCACTGTCCTGAATCAACCCAGAGCCAGGGACTAGACAATTAGAGACAGCCCCTGTGCCCCCAAATCCACTAGAATTATTTAAGCTAGCTAATTCTAAACTTGAACCTGCCTCATCCAGCCTTTCTTGGGAGAACTCTAGTAAGGGCTCTGGCCTGTGTCTTCCCCTTAACTCCTCTCTGCCTCCTGGCTAAAACCTTATGTGTCCCCACATGGCCCTGCATAGCATGGTATGCCCCCTCTTCTTTGGAAATATAAGTCATAAAAATCTTATTTCAGTGGCATTGGCCTCTCCATCATCTCCATAGATTAAAATCCTGTGTGTACAACTGAGAGACGTCCAAAATAATCCTCCCTAGTGGGAAACTCTAAGGAGACTGCATGTGATATATGTGTCATTGTGTGAGTGGCTGTATCCAGGTGGACATATGCATGTTGCTGCCCTCTTCTACCAATGATGCTACTTGTAATGAGAACTGGCAGGGTCACAGCATGGCAAAAATAAAATCAAAACTGACCGTGTTTTATCTAAGGGATATACATGCTACATAAAAGGAGTGAAGCGCATTTCAGGGCAGCAGCAGAAAAAGAAAAGAATTTTTGAAATTTGGGTTCAAATCGTCATATTCTTGTTTACTATGTGACTTGAGCAAGTCAATTCTTCTGAGCCTGGGTCTCCTTTTTAATAAATTTGTACAATAATAAGATCTAAATCATAAGATTGCAGTGAAGATCATGATAAAATGTAAAAGTATTTGGCAAATTGCGAAGTGCTATATACAGATTGCATATTATTTTTCACTGCAGACTTGTAATTTATTATCTTGCAATGACTATATTACCTGCATTTTAAATTGAATGTATAGTTACTTTACCTCTCTTATTTTATCCAAGTATCTATAAATTTAATGATAAAATTTAAATTAAAATGTTTATTCTTGAATAAGAAGTAGTTGGAAGAATAAAAAGGGGTTTCCTGTTGATCTTGCTTTCTCTTAGTTCAAAACATGCTGTTCTCATAATATGAGACAGACAAGCTTTTTTTAGGGAAAGAAGTAAACATGATAACATTCTGAGGGCTACCTTGTAACATCTCAGTTTTCTCTCTCAATCTTGGGAGAATTCATGCTACATTTGGATTGTGGATATATAATGTCCTCTCAGAGTAAAGAGACAACTGTACTATCAGAATCCCTCCTTCATCACTGTGCTACCATGGTGGCCCTCCTGGGAGAGGCCAGCAGTCCTAGGGCCATCTGAGAGAGGGAAACAGGATTTCTCTCAGCTCTAGGAGCATCTATGGTTGGCCCTTAGCTGAGTTCCAGCACCCTACCCTCTCAGGGTCCCTAAGCTTTCCTGCTCTCCTCCTTCAGCCTCCTTGGCTTCTCTTGTCCACTCAGTGCCTAGTTCTCTCAATATGGAAAATGGACTCATTGAGTAAAAATCCTCCCTAGGTAAGAGGAGGTGTGTGCTGTATAAGAGTAATCCCATGTCTTTCTCAAATCTCAGACTGGCTCCCACAAGTATCCCAGTGTTTGTGCAAAATGGGGATGGAATCACAGAAGTTCCGAGTTGGAGGGAACAGTGCTAGTTGCTCATTCTAAGTGCTATTTTGTTGTTAAATGAGAGAAGGATCTACAGAGTGACCTGCTCATGAAAGCCAGTCAGTCACAGATGAGGAAATGAAGTTCTAGAAGAGATAAGAAAAACATAATGTGAGGAGAAGGGGTGGGGCAGAATGAGAAGAAGAGAGAGAATGTTAAGCAGGCTCCATGCCCAATGCAGAGCCCAATGCAGGGCTCCATCTCACAACCCTGAGATCATGACCTGAGCTGAAATCAAGAGTCAGATGCTTAACCAACTGAGCCACCCAGGTGTCCCCATAAGACATTATCTTTAGAGGTAGCATGGAATTGTAAAAAGAAAGCTGGACTAGGGGTGAGAATACCCGGTCCAGGTTTTACATCTGACATGCCCTATCATAGATAAACCATTGAGCAACTCTGAAACTCAATTTCCTTATTTGTAACAAGTAAATAAAAACGCCCCCTTGTGAACTTGGTGTGAGTCTCAAATGAGAAAATGAATATAAAAGTAAGTTTTAAAGTGGCAAATGTTTTTCTTACATTCTTTAATTTTATTTTATTTAAATTCAATTAATTAACATATTATTGGTTTCAGAGGTAGAGTTCATTAGCATTACATCACGTGTCCTCCTTAATGCCCATCACCCAGATACCCCACCCCCCCACACCTCCTCTCCAACAACCCTGAGTTTGTTTCCTAGAGTTAAGAGTCTCATGGTTTGTCTCCCTCTCTGATCTCATCTTATTTTATTTTTCCTTCCCTTCCCCTGTGATCCTTTGTTTCTTTAATTCCACATATGAGTGAAATCATATGATAATTGTCATTTTCTAATTGAATTATTTCATTTAGCCTAATATCCTCTAGCTCCATCCACATCATTGTAAATGGTAAGATTTAATTTTTTGATGGCTGAGTAATATTCCATTGTATATATACACACATCTTCTTTATCCATCCATCTGTTGATAAGCATCTGGGCTCTTTCCATAGTTTGGCTGTTGTTGTGGACATTGCTGCTATAAACATTAGGATGCAGGTGCCCCTTCAAATCACTGTTTATATGCTTTGGGTAAATACCTAGTAGTGCAATTGCTGGGTCATAGGGTAGTTCTATTTTTAACTTCTTGAGGAACCTCTGTACTGTTTTCCAGAGGGGCTGTACCAGTTTGCATTCCCATCAGCCGTGTAAGGGGATTCCCTTTTCTCTGCATTCTCACCAAAACTTGTTGTCTCCTGAGTTGTTAATGTTAGCCATTCTGACCAGTGTGAGGTAGAGTCTCATTGTGGTTTTGATTTCTATTTCCCTGATGCTGAGTGATATGGAGCATTTTTTCATGTGTCTGTTGGCCATTTGTAGTTCTTCTTTGGAGAAATGTCTGTTCATGTCTTCTGCCCATTTCTTGATGGATTATTTGTTTTTTGGGTGTTGAGTTTGATAAGTTCTTTACAGATCTTGGTCCTACCTTAATTCTTAATTTGCATTGTTTTAAAATTTGTTTTGAAATTATTTCAAATGTATAAAAGACTGGTAAGATTTTTATAAATTCCTACGTATGCTTCTCTCAGGTGAACCAGTCATTAACATTTTACCCTATTTGGCTTATCTTTCTCTCATAGTCAGTGTGTGTGTGTGAGAAAGATAATCGTTTTCCCTAAACCATTTGAAACTTGAAAACATGAAGACTCACTTTTACTTACTATTACAGCATGTGTTTGCTATAAACAAATACACTGTCCTACAAAACCACAGTCTATCAAAATCTAGGAGATTAAGATTGATATAATGTTACTTTTTAAGTCCACTGACCTCATTAAGATTTTCTTCAGTTGTCACCAAAAGGAAAGTTTTAGGTCTAGCATCCAATCCTGGATCATATATTACATTTAGTTGCCATGTCTCTTCAGTCTTCTTCAGTCTGGAGCAGTTCTTCAGTCTTTCTGTGATATGACCTTGATAGTTTTGAAGAATGCAGGCTTTTTAGTAGCTTTACAAAGTGTCCCTCAATTGCTAGTATTTCTCCATTATTAGATTTATTTTATGCACTTTTGGCAGGAATATCACAGAAGTGTCACTGTGTTGTTCTTAGTACATCATATCAGAAAGCACAGGATGTCCTTTTGTTCTGTCACGGGTGATAGTAATTTTATCAGTTGGTTAGAGTTTCTGCCAGATTTCCCCACTCCAAAGTTAATTACTTTGTACTACAAAGAAATATTTAATATGAGTTTACATTCTACTTTAAAAGAGAATTTCCATCTTCTTTTATTCATATGTTTATTTTTATCAGGAGAGGCCCTTGAATTCTTATTTTATACAATAGATTATAATCCATTACTATCTTTATTCATGCTGATGAGCTCAATTTTCCCAGATTTGAAGTGGGAACTCTTTTAATCTGGCCCCTCTGTCCCTTTAACATGTTTACTTTTTTCTTTAAGCACTTTCTTTTTTCTGGCTCATCTTGTACTTTTCCTGCCCTAGCTCTGGGATCAGCCATTCTCAAGGAACCCTCATTACCTTTAGTAGAGAATGGTTTTCAAAAATAAAGATATCAGAACTAGGAATGCAAATTGATATTATAGATTTTTCCTTATAGAATAACTATATAGCCATATGGGAAAGAAAGATGACCTTCAAATCTTACTTCATTTCATATATAACCATTAACTTGAGATAGACTTAAAGTAAACCAAAACCTATGAATGAAGCTTCTATCCATAAAAGAAAAAACTTATAAATTGGATTCATAAAAATGGAAAAGATATTGCTCATCAAAAGATGCTCTTAAGAAAATGATAAGTGTTAGAACTTAAAAGACTATCAATTTAAAATTGACTGCTATATACGTCAGGTGTTGTATATGAACATCATAGTAACCACAAACTAAAAGCCTATGACAGATACATAAAAAAAGAGAAATGAATCCAAACATAACACTAAGAGAAGTCATCAAATCGAAAGGAAAGAGAGCAAGAGAAGAAGAAATAAACAGAAAAAGTACAAAAATAACCAGAAAACATGGAACAAAAGGTCACCTTTTCTGATGATACCAGTATGAAACTAAAAATCAATTAAAAGAAAAAAAACTGGAAAAAAAACCACAAACATGTGGAGGCTAAAAAACATGGTACTAAACAACCAATGTGTCAATTAAACATCAAAGAGGAAATCATAAAATACCTTGAGACAAATGAAAATGGAATCACAAGGTCCAAAATCAGTGGGACACAGCAAAAGCAGTGAAGTTTAAAGAGGGAAGTTTATAGTGATACAGGCCTGCCCCAAGAAACAAGAAAAATCTCATAAACAGTCTACTCTTTATACCTAAAGGAACTAGAAAACAAGCAAACAACACCTAAAGTCAGTAGAAGGAGAGAAACAATGAAGATTAGAGTAGAAATAAGTAAAATAGAGACTTTAAAATGGGAAAAAATAATGAATCCAAGAGCTGGTTCTTTGAAAAGATGAACAAAATTGATAGAACTCTAACCAGACTCATCAGTAAAAAAAAAAAAAAAAAGATAGGCACCAAATAAATCAGAAATGAAAAAGGAGAAATTACAAACGACACCACAGAAATATAAAAGATTGTAAGAAACTACTATGAACAATTATATGCCAGCAAATAGAAGAAATGGATAAATTCCTGGAAACATATAAACTACCAAAACTGAAACTGGAAGAAAGAGAACACTTGAGCAGACCATTACCAGCAAAGAAATTGAATTAGTAATCCAAAAACTCCTAACAAACAAAAGCCCAGAAGACAACTTCACAGGTGAATTCTACCAAACATTTAAAGAGTTAATACCTATTCTTTTCAAACTATCCCAAAAATTGAAGAGGAAGGAATACTTTCAGATTCATTCTATGAGGCCAGCATTATCTTGATACCCAAACCAAAGACACTAGAAAAATTACAGACCAATATCCATGAAGAATATGGATGCAGAAATCCTCCACAGAATATCAGCTAACTGAATTCAATAATACATTAATATAATCATGCACCACAATCAAATGGGATTTATTTCAAGGATACAGGGATGGTTCAATATCCACAATCATATGAAACCCCACATTAACAATATGAGGGATAAAAATAATATGATCATCTCAATAGATACAGAGAAAGCATTTGAAAATATTTGACATCCATTCATGATAAAAATTCTTAACAAAGTGGGTATAGAGGGAACATACTTCAACATAATAAATGATACCTATATAACAAAACCACAGCTAACATCATAGTCATTGGTGAAAACTTGAAAACTTTTTTTCTAAGCTCAAGAACAAGACAAGGATGCCCACTCTCCACTTTTTTTTTTCAACATAGAAGTCCTAATGATAGCAATCAGACAAGAATAAGAAATAAATGACATCCAATTTGGTAAGGAAGAACGAAACTGTCACTATTTGCAAATGACATAATCAATATAGAAAACTGAAGACTCCACACAAAAAAAAACTCTAGAATAAATGAATTCAGTAAAGTTGTAGGATACAAAATTAATATACAGAAATATGTTGCATTTCTATATACCAATATCGAACAATCAGAAAGTGAATTAAGAAAATAATCCCATTTATAGTTACATAAAAAATAAAATCCCCAGGAATAAATTTAACCAAGCAGGTCAAAGACCTACATCATGAAAACTACAAAGACAGTAAGAAAGAAATTGAAAATGACACAAATAAATGAGAAGACTTACCATGCTCATGGATTAGAATATTGTTAAATATCCATGCCACTCAAAGCAAATCTACAGATTTAATGCAATCCCCTATCAAAATACCAATGACATTTTTTTACAGAACTTGAAAAAATAATCCTAAAATTTGTGTGGAACCACAGAGGCCTCCAAATTGCCAAAGTAATCTGGAAAAGGAAAAGAGCAGGAAGTATCACACTTCCATTTCTAACTATGCTACAAAGCTATAGTAATCAAAACAGTTTGGTACTGGCACAAAAACAGACATATAGGTTAATGGGACGAAATAGAGAGCCCAGAAACCAACTCATGCTTATATAGTCAATCTACAAGAAAGGAGGCAACAATATACAATCAAGAAAAGACAATCTTTTCAATAAATTGTGTTGAGAAAACAGGACAACTACATGCAAAAGAATGAAACTGGACCACTTTCTTACACCATGTAAAAAAATAAACTCAAAATGGATTAAAGACTTAAATTTAGACCTGAAATCATAAAATTCCTAGAAGAAAACATGGGCAGTAAACTGTTGGACATTGGTCTTAGAATGCATATGTATTTCTAAATCTGTCTCCTCAGGCAAAGGCAACAAAAGCAAAAATAAATGATTAGGCTACTTCAAACTAAAAAGCTTTTATAGGGATCCCTGGGTGGCGCAGCAGTTTGGCGCCTGCCTTTGGCCCAGGGCGTGATCCTGGAGACCTGGGATCGAGTCCCACATCGGGCTCCCAGTGCATGGAGCCTGCTTCTCCCTCTGCCTGTGTCTCTGCCTCTCTCTCTCTCTGTGACTATCATAAATAAATAAAAATTGAAAAAAAATTGAAAAAAAAATAAAAAGCTTTTATATAGCAAAGGAAACCATCAACAAAACAAAAGGTAACGTACTGTACTGACTGGGAGAACAGATTTGCAAATTATATATCTGGTTAATATACAAAGTATATAAAGAACTTATACAACTCAACACCAAAAAAAAAAAAAATCTAATTTAAAACAGGCAGAGGACCTACATAGAATTTTTTTTTCAAAGAAGACTTACAGATGGCCAATAGACATGTGAAAAGATGCTCAACATCATCAGGGAAATGCAAATCAAAATGACAGTGACATAAGAAAATATAAATTAATGAGTTAGTAAAAAACAACAAAAAACATATAATACATGGCACCTGTCAGAATGGCATTATTGAAAAGACAAGAAATAAGTGTTGGTGAGGATGTGAAGAAAGGGAACCTTTGTGTACTTCTGGTGGGAATGTAAGTTAGTAAATGGAACATAGTATGGTATGCATTTTTTAACAAAAAATTAAAAATAGATATACCATACAATCCAGCCATTCCACTTCTGAATATTTACCCAAAGAAAATTAAAACACTAATTTGAAAAGATCTATCTACCCCTGTGTTCCTTGTAGCATTATTTGTAATATCCAATATATGAAAGCAACCTATGTGCCCACGAGTAGATGAAAGGATAAAAATGTAATATCACACCCCCACACACACCCACACACAAACATACACAGTGGAATATTAGTACTCAGCCATAAAAAAAGAAATCTTACCTTGTTATTGCAACAACATGGATGGACCTAAAGAGTATTATGCTAAGTGGTCAGACAGAGGTAGTCAGACAGAGAAAGACAAATGCCATATGATTTCACCTATGTGTGGAATCTGAAAAACAAAACAAAAACAGGCCCATAAATACAGAGAAAACCTGGTGATTGCCAGAGGGGAGGAGGGTAAAGAGATGGGCAAAGTAGATGAAAGGAATTAAGAGATACAAACTTCCATTTATAAAATAAATAATTCATAAGCATGTAAAGTACAGCATAGGGAATATAGTCAATAATATAATAACTTTGTATGATGACCGATGGTAACTAGACTTACTGTGGTGATTATTTCATAATGTGTATACATATTGAGTCACTAGGTTGCATACCTGAAATTAACATACTATTGCATGTCAACTGTACTTCAATAAAAAAAAATGTAGATTTTACAAAGGTTGTTTTAATTGGAAGCCATTAAAAATAAATTTTAAATCATCAGAAAAAATGAATAGGCAAGCCACCGAACATATATATATATACACACACACACAAGCACACACATACATATACACAGCAAGGACTAATATATATACTAAGTAAATATATTTTAGAATATATAAATAGGACATATGTATCAGGAATATATAAGTACATAAATAATTCCTAAAAATCAAGAATAAAAAGATGAACAACCCTTAGGAGACACTTTGGCAGTTTCTTATAAAGCCAAACATATTCTTACCATATGATCCAGCAATTGCATTGCTTAATATTTACTGAAATGGATTGTAAATTTATGTGCAAACAAAAATCTGCACATGAATGTTTATAGCAGTTTTATTCATAATTGCCAAAATGTGGAAGCAACCAAGATGTCCTTCAATAGGTGAGTGGATAAATAAACTGTGGTACATCCAGACAATGGAATATTATTCAATAAAAAGAAATGAGCTATCAAATCATGAAAAGACATGTAGAACTTTAAATGAATATTGCTAATAAAAGAAGCCAATCTGAAAACACTGAATACTACATGATTCCAACTATGTGACATTCTGGAAAAGGCAAGACTATGGAAACAGCAAAAGGTAAGTGGTTGCCAGGGGTGGGGTGGGGGTAGGAATGAATAGGCTGATCACAGATTTTTAGGAAGTGGAACTATTCTTTATGATGAAATAATAATGGATACATGTCGTTACACATTTTTCAATACCTATAGGATGTATAACAAAGTGAACACTAATATAATCTGTAGACTTTAATAATAATATATCACTATTGGCTCATCAGTTGGCTCATCAGTTGTAACAAATATGCAAGAGGTTAATAATAGGAGGAACTTGTGAGGTGATAATTGAGGGAAAATATGAAACTCTCTACTTTCCACTCAATTTTTTGTGAACCTAAAACCACTAAAAAAAATAAAGTTTATTTACTAAAAGCAAAAGGCAAACAACTCAATTTTTTTTAAATGGGCAAGAATCTTGAATAAACTAATTTGCAAAAGAAGACATAGGAATGGCTAATAGGTATATTAAAAGGTGCTTACCATCATTAGTATAAGAAAAATAGAGTAAGATACTATTTTGTACTTATTAGAATATCTTTTTTGAAAAGAATAAAAATGTACAATTCTTATACACTGACAGTAAGAATGGAAAATGGTACAGCCAGTCTTTAGAACTGTACTGTTTGGTAATTCCTTATACAATTAAATATATATCTGTTCCTAAAATAAAAATATATGTTCACAAAATATTTCTACTAGAATACTCATAAAGCAATGGAAACAACCCAAATGTCTATCAACAGAAGAATGGGTAAAACAAATTGTGGCATATCCCTATAATCAATACTGTTCAGCAAAGTACTAAAACACACAACACAAAGATGATCCCCAAAGCATTATGTTGAATGAAAGAAGCCAGCCATACTTGTGTGGTTCAATTTATATAGAATTCAAAAACAGACACAACTGCACTGTGGTGATAGAAATCAGAACAAAAGTTGCTTGGGGCTGGATGTGCAGGGGGACTGACTGCAAAGAGACACAACGGAAATTTTGAGAGTGATTAAAGAGTTCAAATACTTTAACTGTGGTGGTTATTATATGGTTCTATAGAATTGTTAAAGCGCATCCACTGAACACTCGAAATCTCTGCCTCCTAACTTATATAAATATATATAAATTTAGGGGGAAAACACTGGCGTGTTATCTTCAAATATCTTAAAAGAAAAGCTGACATAAGAATTCTAAGCATAACCAATCTGACATTCAAATATAAAGACACAGTGTTTTTAGCACTTGGGAAAAACTAATGGAACATATTTCCCGTGAGTCATTTTTGAAGATACTGCTAAAATTCAAAATTTAGCTATATTTTTATGAGGGTCCATTCAGGAAAACAAAGGATGGTCTCTTTTTGTACTATTTGTATATGCACAAATTTCACTTACCATGTGTTGTGAGCTGAATTGGCACCCCCACACACAACCTCCACCAAACTCATATGCTGCAGTCCTGAGCCCATATCTCAGAATATGACCTTATTTGGAGATAAGGAATTTAGAGGAGAAATTAAGTTAAAATGAGATCATTAGGGTAGACCTTAATCCAATATGACTGGAAAATTTGGTTGCAGACGTAGAGGGAAGTTGATGTGAAAACATGGAGAAGATGGCTGTCTACAAGCCATAGAGAGAAGTCTGGAACAGATCATTTTCTCAAGGGTCTCATAAGGAGCCAACCATGTTAACACCTTGATCTTGGACTTCTATCCTCCAGAACTGTGAAAACATAAATTTCTATTATTTAAGCTACAAATCTATGGTAATTTGTTATGGAAGCCCCAAAAAACGAATTGACTATGATTTAGTTAATTAACACCACTGCTCAAAGAATGATTCAGATGTCAGTTACCATAGTATATCAATTGAATAATTGCATAAAGTACAGACTTTGCTGTTAACTCTTCAGTCCACATATGACTATATAAATAATAAGTATGCATCATGATGAATGACCAATCACTTCACTTCTTGCACAGTCTGTCAGTGAATAGTCACTATATGCTTGGTATTCAGTTCAGACAGAAGCATATTTTCCTTCCATTGATTGTGTTGCATACTTTCCTTCCATTGATAAAGCTATGTGACATTTTATAAAAATGGGTAATATAAAAATGGAATTGACCAATAAATGAAAAGTATATCAAAGAAAAAATATCACCAAGCATGAAATGGAAAAGTGGTTGTAATTAGAAAGACAAAAGTGACTCAAGGAAGTGACACAGGCAAAACCCCTCACATTAAAGGAACCCTTAGGAAAGTTGCTCAATATTGAAAATGCAAGGGATAAAATATTGGGAGCCGATCCATACTTGGAAAGGAGTATGATAATTTGCCAAGGTATAGAGAAAATGTTTTATGTCATCACTTATATTACTCATATGCTGGGAAGTTATTGTGATTTTTCAAGAAACTTGAGGAATCTCCCAGTATCTATCTCTGTCTGCCACTACAAAGCAGATGTCTCTCAAGAGCTTACTAGGAAGCTCCTATAAATCTCACATCTGCCTGTGCATCTGGCTGCAACTGCTGGTACAGTATAATAGACTGATCTGTTCCACCTTCTAAATCTCATGCATGAGCCTCTCATAGGCAAACTTTAATACAGTACCATTTAGGAAAAGGAATCCTGGGAAACTTCTCTCTGGCTTCTCTTCTGTGATATGAGGAAAACCTTTAAATGGTGTAATGGTTGTAGTAGAAAGAATAATGGCCGCCCAAAGATGTCCAATTTCTGGGACCTTGTGACTATGTTATCTTTCATGTGAAAAAGAACTTTGCAGATGAAATCAAGGTTACCTAAAAATAGGAAGATTATCCTGGATCATCTACATGAGCCCAGGGTAATCATATGAGCTCTTATTAAAACTGGAAGAAGGAAGCAGAGGAGTAAGTTGGAGAGATTCAATGTGAGAAGGACCCCAAACCGCCATTGCTGGCTTTGAAGATGGAGAAAGGGAATCAGGAGCCAAGACATGCAGATAGCTCCATCTGTCAGCAAACAAGGAAACAGGAACTTCAGCCCTACAATTACAACAACTTGGTTGTAACAAGGAAACAATTATCACTAGAGCATTCAGCAAGGAATGCAGCTCAGCTGACTTGCTGATTTTTACCTAATGAGAAACTTGTCAGACTTTAGACCTACAGAACTATAGGATAATAAATTTGTGTTCAAGCCACTGAGTCTGTGATTAATACAACAGCAGTAGAAAATAAATACAGTGGTCATGCTGCATTCATGAGGAGATGAGTGAAAAATCTGGCAAAAAGAGGAGATGAGTGAAAAATCTGGCAATAAGTATCGAATCCATTGAAATGTAGGGCTAAAAGTAAAACAAATGTGGGGATTATAATTCCAGATACAAAGATACAAATTCCATAAACCTTGATAATGTAGAAAAGAGGTAATTAAGGAAGAGGAGGACTGGAATAAAATGGCTAGTGTTCTTTATAGCAGCAGCTTCATCTTTCATAACTGAGGTCAAATGATAGTATTCTAATTTGCTAAGGTAATTTGTGTATACAGATATTTTAAAAGATAATGATAAATACTTGGATAAATAGCTAAAATTTGAGTAACACAGAGGTGGAAAAGAAAGATGGAGAAACTGAAAATATGCTAATTCCACCAATGTTCATTATCAGCAATGAATACTACCTGAAGTGACAAACCATGAGAGACTCCTAACTCTGGGAAATGAACAAGGGGTAGTGGAAGGGGAGGCAGGTGGGGGGACAGAGTGATTGGGTGATGGACACTGAGAGGGGCACTTGATGGGATGAGCACTGGGTGTTATACTATATGTTAGCAACTCGAACTTCAATAAAATATATATAATATAGATGTAATCCTTTAAAGTAGCAGAAGAAATGCATGAAAAATCAAAGAAAATATATTAAAAGCAATAAAAATGGAAAGCAGAGCATACAATAATTTGACAAAACTAAGTCCATATGTGCTTGCCATTTCAATAAATAAAATCAGATAAATTCGCTTATTAAAAAATAAAGGCTTTCTTGGGTGATACAGTTGGTTAAGCATCAGCCTTTGGCCCAGCATCTCCCTCCTTAGCAGAGAGCCTACTTCTCCCTCTCCCTTTGCACTTCCTCCTTGCTTATGCTCTCTCTCTCTCTCTCAAATAAATAAACAAAATACTTTTAAAATGAAATCTTTCCAATAAGACCATATAGGAAAATCCAAAGTACATAAAGTGACTCAGAAACATTGATATTAAATGAGGAACAGAGTCAAATTCTACAAACACAAGCAAAAATGAAGCAGGGTTCATGATTTCAAAATCAGGTATGATGAATTTACAGCAACAAATATTAAAATAGAAAAAATTGTGGAATATGCTTTGTAGTGATAAAGGGTGAAATTCTTAACAAGGACCCAAGAATTATGAAAATCTGTATGCCAAACAATACAGCATTAATTTTCAAAAGACAAAAAATAGCAGGAAATAAAATGAGAAAGATAAAAATATATGAGTAGTACAGGTTTTAATTCATCTCTATCAGACTGTGATAGACCCAAGTGGATAAAACAATAAAATCAAATATATAGAATACCTCGGTATTATAGTAAGTAAAGTATATCTAATTGATAAATACTGAACCAGACATTAGTGGCAGGAAAAGAACTGAACTTCAGATTCACAAAGTCCCAATTTGCTGCTTTGTTGCCTTTAAAACTGTGATCTCCTCTAAGACAGTAACATGCAAAAGAAAAAAGTTGGACTCCTACCTCAGACCATGTACAGATAACTCAAAATGAAACAAAAACCTTAATATAAGAGCTAAAACTATAAAATTCTTAAGAGAAAACATAGGTGTAAATCTTTATAACCCTGTATTTGGCAACAGTTTCTTAGAAGTAACACCAAACACACAAGTGAAAAAAGGGAAAAAAGTAGGCAATTTGGATTTCATAAAAATTAAAAATTTTGCACTTCAAAAGACACTATCAATAAAATGAGCAGACATCCCACAGAATGGGATTAATTATTTGCAAGTCATGTATCAGGTAAGTGACTAATATAATGAATATATAAAGAAATCTACAATTCAACACAGAAAGAAAAAAAATCTCAATTAAAAAATAAGGATGCCTGAGGGATGCCTGGCTGGCTCAGTAGGTAGAGTATATGACTTTTTTAAAATTTTAAATATTTTATTTATTTATTCATGAGAGACACAGAGAGAGAGGCAGAGACACAGGCAAAGGGAGAAGCAGGCTCCCCACTAGAAGCCTGATGTGGGCCTCGATCTCAGGACCCCAGGATCACGACCAGAGCCAAAGGCAGATGCTCAACCACTAAAGCCACCCAGGTGTCCCGAGTATATGACTTTTTATTTCAAGGTCATGAGTTCAAGTCCCAAGTTGGACATGGGACCTACTTAAAATCATTTTTTAAATGGGCTTGAATAGATATTTTTTCAAAGATATAGAGTTGGCCAATAGGCACATGAAGAGATGCTCAACATCATTAATCATTAGGGAAATGCAAATCAAAATCCCAGTGAGATGCCATGTCATACCAACTAGGATGGCTATAATAATAACAATAATAAAAAACACTAAGTGTTGATGAGGATGTGGAGAAACTGGGACTCTTGTTTATTGCTGGTGAAATCGTAAAGCAATGCAGCTGCTTTGGAAAAATCTGACATTTCTCCCTAAAGTTACCATTTGATCCAGCAACTCTATTCCTAGGTGTATACCTCTGAGAAATGAAAACATACATCCACACACAAAATATATATATATTATTGTTCATAGAAGCATTATTCATAATAACTAAAAATGGAATTAACTCAAATGTCCTCAACTGATTAGGTAAGTAAGATATATCCATATGAGAGAATATTATTCTCCAAAAAAAAAGGAATGAAGTACTGATATATACTACAACATGGGTGAACCTTGAAAATATACTGCTAAATGAAAGAAGCCATTCAAAAAAGACCATGTATTATGTGATTCCATTCATATTAAACGTCCAGAATAGGCAAATTCATAGATCTAGAAAGTAGATTAGGGCAGCCCCGGTGGCTCAGCAGTTTAGCGCCGCCTTCAGTCCAGGGTGTGATCCTGGAGACCCGGGATCGAGTCCCACGTCGGGCTCCCTGCATGGAGCCTGCTTCTCCCTCTGCCTGTGTCTCTGCCTCTCTCTCTCTCTCTCTCTCTCTCTCTCTGTCTCTCATGAATAAATAAATAAAATCTTTAAAAAATATATTTAAAAAAAAGAAAGTAGATTAGTGGTTGCTTAGTGCTGGGGGAATGGCAAGGATGGGTGTGACTGCTAGAGGATCTGGAGTTTCTTTTTGTGTGAAAATGTTTTAAAATTCCTTGTGGCAATAGTTTCACAACCTTGTGAATATAATAGAAACCATTACATTGTTTGAATTCACACTTTGAAAGGGTGAATTTTGTGGTATGTGAATCATCTCTCCCTCTCCCCTCTCTCCTTCCTTTTCTCATATGTGTGTGTATGTGTATGTGTATGTGTATGTATACAAGCACGCACAGTTACACTCACTTTAGGATTTTGCAGTGTGGCAGTCCATGCACATTATCACAGATCTACTTCCTCATCTACTGGCATAGGTATTAGAGTCAGGCTTGTAGCCCCTTCAGCTCCTGCTGGACTTTTAGCTTCAGCTCTGACCTTTGGACCTGGTGTGTGTTCAGCTTCCTGATGAAAGACATTGGCTCCTCTTGCAGTTTATGTGCATCATCAAGGAAGTGGCAGGAGACTGAGATGGCTTCTAGCTTATCCTTGTAGATTCTGGTTTCTCCTTTCTTCCCTCCATTTTACATGCATCTTTCCTTCCTAGCTACCTGCCCTCCTATCTTCAAGGCAAACATAAGAAACGACAGATGTATAGCTATCACTTCACCAGTCCCCACAATAGCACACACAAATAATTCCTCTAATGAATGTGTTATTCTGTATCACTTGTAGAAGTTCTGATGTAACTGCCCCATAGGTCTGGTTCATAGCATTTGTGTCACTGACATCTCTCTGCCTGAACAATATGATTGCCCGCTTCCCTTACCCACATTGCTAAACTACATGGCAGTTCTCTCAGACAGCTTTTTTCTTATGACAATATTCTCTCAAAGCAACAGATTATACTTTAGCTGCTCTCTTAAATCTCATTTTGTCTCTCTTAGTCTCCTTCACAAGAGAGCAATATGAAAATAATACTTATTATTTTATTGATTTAAATGTGCATTATCAGATCATTTTTTGTACTCCAATTGTTCTCTGCTCCTTCTTATAAGACCTCCCCAAATCTATGAACTCTTTCATCTGAAATGAGAATTTTTTATATCAATTGCCTTTCATTAGAAGACTGTCCCAAGGCCGAGTGGAAGTGGGGGAAAAATAGTGTCCACATTTACAGATTTTCACACCAGTGAAAACCTGGTAATTTCTCTGCCAATTTTGGACAGATTTATTTTGGCAGCCTGGTAGTGACTCTTAGAAATGATCAACACAGGCCTTAGATATGGCAGAAAGAGAGATAACACTCTGGGGTTTAAGCTAATCTCCTGTGAGATATGGTTTCTCCTTTCATTTAAGAACTGCTATTCTGCTTGGCCTCAAAGACAGTAGAAAATCATAGTTTAGAGGAAGAAATGATCAAAATAAAACCAAAAGCACTCAGTTTCTCTGTATTGAAAAGCCCAGTCTTGCTATTACAAAAAGAAAGGCCAATAAACCCTTGAGTTAATTGGCCCCATTTTGTGAACAAAGTAAAACAAAATTGCAGTGTTGAGAATTTAGCACTACTTGTTCATATAACAAATTAAACTAGATATGCACATTATTTCAGTGAACAACCGCCTTAAGTGATTTTTCAGAGGAGTAGTTCATTATAAACAAAGAGATAAAATATGAAAGTAGCAGAAACTGATAATGATTTTTCAAAATAACACTAACTCTTATCAGACTTTCAGAAGAAACCACTGCAGACAGTGATAAATCGTAACTTTTCAATAGCAGGTCCCTAGGCTTTCAGAGAAAATAAGATGGATCCACTGAAGGTAAAATTAAAGTTTGCATTGCTGTTAACTTTTAATTAATCAATTCCACTACGTACATCTGAAAACATAATAGCACTGTATGGAAGCCCATTTCTGACAGACAGTTTCAAGACAAAACCTGTGTGTTACTTCTGTTGTGATGAGACCTGTTATCACATTAGAGCAGCTCAATGCCAAAAGGAGCTTTGTGACTTAACCAGAACTGAGGACAAAGGCATTTAAGTAAACACTGTGTTTCACTGGGGTTCTAATGAAGGAGTGCTCTCAGGCATTCAGATGATTTGGAAATGTTTTGTCTCATTATGTTGTGGAAAACGATAGTTCTTTTTATTGAAATATATTTGACACCTAACATTGTGTAAATTTAAGGTGTACAATGTGTTGATTTGATACATTTATATATTGTAATATGACTCCCATTGTAGTGATAGTCAACACCTCTATCAAGTCGTATAATTATCATTTCTTTTTGGTGATGGGAATAATTAAGATCTAGACTCTTAGCAAGTTTGATGATTATAATACAGTTATTGTCTATATTCACTATACTGTGTGTCAGATATCCCAGATTTGTCTACTAGTTGCAAATTTATATCTTTAAACAACATGTCTCCTGTTTCCCTACCCTGAGCCCCACATAGAAGTGATATCATACAACCTTAGTGTCCATCAATGAATAAATGGATAAAGAAGATGCAGCATGTATGTACGATGGAATATTATTTATTCATCCATAAGGAAGAAGGAAATCCTTCCATTTTGGATGATATGGATTGACTTTAAGGACATTATGTGATAAGTCAGGTAAAGACAGATACTAGAAACCTATAGTTTTAGATCTGGAAGGTCACAAAGTCGAAGGCCTAGAGTTTATAGATTTGTTCCATTAACAAAGATAGAGGGCAAAAATTAGTAACATAGTAAGGGGTTGTAGGCACTTATGAGGAGATAACCTCAGGATCAAGTGAAGGTGATTGGAGGATGGTTTTGAGTCTCAGTACTTTCTGACCTTGCTGCTATGTACCTTATACACTTAGGGCTAAGCCACCAACATTATGATCACTCCACTTCCAATATACTCAAATTCTATGGGAAAGGACCTTTAGAATGAATGGGAGACTTTTCTGAGCAAAGTTCTTCTTTTACATGTGGACCTTCTCACCAAATCCTTATCTACTCAGATCAGAAAACTGTACTTGAGATAAGACTCTTTTTCTGACTCTTCCTTTCTCTTACTTTTATTTTTCATTTTTCTTTCCAGTTTTAGTAAAATTGTTTTGTTTTGAAAATACTAGTTTGGCATATCTTTGTTAAAAGGAGCAAAAAAAAATAGTTTTTAAAAAAGCTTTTGTTATTTATTCTTTGGCCAGAAAGAAAGTGGGTATAGCTTTCTCTTGACATGGGGTACAATGAGGACAGCAGGAAGAAAGAAATGCCAAGGGGAAGGCACAAACTCAGAGTGAAAGAAGAGAGGCCCACCAGCCCAACCTCTCACGGGGGCCTTGTGAAATTGTTTTAGGAGCATCTCTTGGCTCCAGCCGTGAAGAGCTTATAAAAGATGGCAGCAGGGGCACTTGAGTGGCCCAGTCAGTTGGGCATCTGACTCTTGGTTTTGGCTCAAGTCATGATCTCTGGGTTGTGGGTTCAAGCCCCACATCAGGCTCTGTGCTCAGTATGGAGTCTGCTTGTCCTTCTCCCTCTGCTCCTCCCCTGCCCCTCTCATTCATTCATTCATAAATATATATATATAATATATTACATATATAATATATATACATATTTATCTTTTAACAAAAGGTGACAGCAGTAGAGAATTGGTAAGAACACTGAGAATAATAATGGGCAGTTTTAAGTTAAAGCACTGGCTCTGCCATCTGATTTTTGGGTAAGCCACTTGACTTTTTACTACAGCTTCCCGTTTGGAAAAATGTAGATAATGTTGCCAAACTTGAAAAATTATTATATATATTAAATAAGGTAATGTATATTAAAGTAGCACACAGATAATGAGCATTCAGTGGAGGTTTACTATTGTCACTGTTTGTGGGTTAGAGTATTTCTTCTGAACGCATTGTGTTCATTTATTGGGCAGAGTGCTCTCTTTAAAAAAAAATTATTTATTTATTTATTTATTTGAGAGAGAGAGAGAGAGCATGAACAGGAGGAGGAGCAGAGGGGGAGAGAAAGAATACTCAAAAAGACTCCCTGCTGAGCACAGAGCCCGATGTGGGGCTCCATCCCAGGACACCAAGAGCATGACCTGAGCCAAAGTCAGATGCTTAACCAACTGAGCTACCCAGGTACCCCGGGCAGATCACTCTTAACACAGAAATGTTTGGGGTTTGTGGATTCTCATATATGTTGTTAAATATCAGTTTTGGGCATTGGCCTTCCATCTGATTTTTGTCATAATAGAAGCCCTCTTCCATTAGATTTTGTAACTCTCTGTGTTCGTTATAATTTGTGGCTCTTGTAGAAGTATTCACAATGTAACTGACATGCCTATTACCCACCAGAAATATAATCTGAACTACCCAGTTGAGCTGGAACTAAATCAACTTTTCCAAAAATGAATCATAATCCTTACTAATATACTTTGACTGCTGTTCATTATGCTTGTAATTGTGGCTGATACATTTATTGAAATATTTCCATCTAATTGAATACTCTCTGAACCAGTTAGCATATGATAGATACTCCCTCCCTATCTACTCTTCTAATACTGAGCAAGAGTGAGGAACTAAATGCCAAGAAAGTTCTAGGTTTAATACTCATAGTCCTTTGTATCAACCACAAAAGAAAATCTCTCCTAAGAGGAAAGAGGATATTTTCTATCACTTTTGTAAATTAATAGATTTTTTATTTTAGGGCAGCTTTAGGTTTACAGAAAAATTGAGCGTAAAGCACTTCTCTCTCATTTTTCTATGTTGCGAAAACCTGATGTCGAACCATTTCAGATGAGAAGTTTATTGTCTGCTCCTTTCACTCCTGAAGAATTCAATTTCAATCCTGCTCCAAAATGAAATGGCATTCAATAATCTCATATTACTTCCTATTATGGGCTCATCAGAAGTGTAACTTTCTACTACTGATAACCAGTTCCAAAGAAGAAAAAGAATGAAAAATATAGGATATGCAGTTCTGAATAAGAAAAATATCCAAAAGAGATTTCTGTGAAATCTTCCTTCGGCAATAAAAACACCAACTTCAATTCAAAGAACATAACTGACCTTGTGAGCTGAAAAAGTCCTTTTACCTGGCTAAGTCCCACTTTTGTCTGCTGCAAAATGAAGAAGTAAGACCAGCTCCGTGGTTCCCAATCTTTGTTGTGGCATATTGTAACCTTCTAAAATGTTTTTCAATCTCACTGTGGCTAGGCATCAAAAACAGTTTGTATAATATAGGATCATCTCTTCCTTGAAGGTTTGACAGAACTTGACTGAGATGTGTGCATATGAGTTTGTGTGTGTGTGTTGGTGAAGTTTTCACAGGTAGATTTTAATCTACTGATTGTTTTTTTTTTTTTTAGTGGTTATACATTTATTCAGGTTTTCAGTGCTTTGTGAAAGAAACACTGTTGAGAAGTCTTTATAAAATTTATTTAAATTCAATTAAGTAACATATAATGTATTATTTGTTTCAGAAAGAAAGGAAAGTGGTAACTATGTGAGGTAGTAGGTATGTTACTACTGTAACTACTTGTAGAACATTTCAGAGTAGAGGTCAGTGATTCATCAGTCTTCTATAATACCCAGTGCTCATTAGATCACATGCCCTCCTTAATGTCCATCACCCAGCTACCCTGTTCCCTCACCCCCCTGCCCTCCAGGGAGCCTCAGTTGGTTTCCTATGATGAGTAGTCTCTTATGGTTTGTCTCCCTCTCTGATTTTGTCTTGTTTTATTTTTTTCCTCTCTTCCCCTATGATCCTCTGTTTTGTTTCCTAAATTCCACATGAGTGAAATATATCATATGATAATTGTCTTTCTCTGATTGACTTATTTCACATAGTATAATATCCTCTAGTTCCATCCATGTCTTTGCAAATGGCAAGATTTCATTTTTTTGGTGACTGAGTAGTATTGAGAAGTCATATTTTTCTAAGAAATCATCCGTTTCATGCATGTTTACATATTTCCTGGCTTATTAAAGTTATTAATAGTACTCCCTTATACTTTTTTGAATCTTCTCTATTTTCAGTAATGTTCATATTTTCACTCTTAATATTGTTTATTTGGCCCCTTTGCCTTTCTTTTTGATCCATTTTTCTGAAGTTTTATCTGTTACATTTGCTTTTTATTTAAAAAAACTTTTTGTTGTTCCTGTTTATCAGTTTTCTTTTTCCTTTATTTCTGTTTTTATACTTATTTCCTTCATTCTTACCTTCTTTAGTTTTATTTTGCAGTCTTTATAATTTCTTGCATTGCAAATTTTTCTTACTAATTTGAAGTCTTTTTTCTGATATATGCATATGAGTCTACAAATTTCTCTTTTCTACAAATTTTCTCTCTTTTTTTTTTTGGCTGTACAACAATGTAAATTTATTTAATACTACTGATATGCATACTTAAGAATGGTTAAGATGGTACATCGTTATGTATATTTTAACTCCAGAAAAAAATGACCATCAAAAAAAGAACATATAATGAGGTATATTCACACCACTGAATATTGCATTAACAGTAAAAATGAATGAATTGCAGGGCACAGCATAAGTGGATCATATAGTGCTGAATGAAAAAGTGCCACAAAGGAGCATAAACAGAATGATGCCATTTACATAAAGTTGAAAGCAAACTAAAGTCTACTGAATACGGATGCATACAAGGGTGATAAAATTCCAAGTGAAAATAGGTAAGGAAGGATGACAACGATGACCCCTGCTGGTCCCCAATCTTGGCATGACCTCAATTACCTTGGGTTGGGGGTGGGATGATTTAAAACCTACCCTCATCTGGGCCCCCCACCCAGAGGTTCAGATTTCACCATGTCTGCAGGGCTGGCCTTGGGCCTTCCCTTCCAAAGCTTCAACAGGAAGACAGAACTGAAGATGAAGATGCACCTCTAAGGTGAGGCAAGAGGGCTGTGATTGGGAGGGGCAAATGCATGGCCACTGCGGTGCTCGCAGTGGTTTCCTTGGCTGGGGTGGGAGTGTCACTGGTGTTAAATGTTTAAGTTACTGTATTATACATTTGTGTTATGCCCTAGCTGTAGAGGTCAGCTCCCCTCTTTCTCAACAGCATACACGTAGGTGTTCCAGGGCCCACAGCTCACAGCCCTTACTTGGAGTTGCTTGTCTACAAAGTATTCCACATGGCAGGGCCGATCCAAGCTTGTTATGTCCTTGTGGCCAAGCTGTCCATATTTACCCCAACCCCAGGTGTAGAGCTCCCCAGTTCCGGTCACCACCATCTCACAACTTTTGATATGAACTTCTTTCATTGTCATTCAGTTTGTTGCATAAGTTATTAGAAATATATTTTAATATTTCTAAAAATATTGGGAGTTGGTTATCATTTATTTTTCTGTTATTTCATCTCATATTAAGCAAAACAAATACTGTTTGTTCTGTAAGATATTGGTTGACATACATTTATCAACATTTTCTTTCTGGGCTAAAACATGGTTAATATTTTTTCCTTGACATAATCTTATTTATTTATTTATTTGTTTATTTATTATTACATAAGTTTCCATCTTTTATTGAGGTATACTTGACAAATAAAACTTATACTTGGGGAATCCCTGGGTGGCTCAGCGGTTTAGCCTCAGCCTTCGGCCCAGGGCATGATCCTGGTGTCCCGGGATCGAGACCCGGGATCGAGTCCTGATTCGGGCTCCCTGCATGGAGCCTGCTTCTCCCTCTGCCTGTGTCTCTGACTCTCTCTCTCTCTCTCTCTGTCTTTCATGAATAAATAAATAAAATCTTAAAAAAAAACTTATACTTATTTAAGGTATACAACTTGATGTATTGATATACATTGTGAAATCATCAACACAATCAAGCTAATTAACATACCTACAACCTCACATAATTACCACTTTCCTTTCTTTCTTGCTTGCTTTCTTTTTTTACATGGATGAACTTGTAGAACATTATGTTAAGTAAAATAATCTACTACTGCCTGATCTCACTTGTAAGTGGAATCTAAAAATAGCAAAACTCATGAAAGCAGAGAGTAGTAGAGTGCTGGTTACTGGAGGCTAGAGTGGGGTGGAAAATGGGGAAATGTTGCTCTAGGAGTACAAAGTTTGAGTGATACAAGATGAATAAGTTCTAGAGATTTAATGTACAGCAATATGAATATAATTAACAATATTTTATTGAATACTTGAGATCTAAGAGGGTAGATATTAAGAGTTATCATCAATAAAACTATTTTTTAAATAAATGTTCCATTTGTGCTCTGAAAAAAATTAATCTCTAATTGTTGGGTGTGAGATTCTAAATATGTCCATTAGGTAAATCTTCCTAATTTTGCTGTACAAAATGATATAGTCTTAATGCTTTTACTGCTTGTTTCATTAGTTTTTGAGAGATAAATATTAAAATTTTTCACTACGATCATGGATTTGTGATGTCTCTTTATAGTTCTGATATTTTTGGTGTAATGTGTTTTGATGCTATGTGTTATGTGATTATAAATCCCCAATCATATATTGTTAGTATATCTTTTAGCATTATCTTATCCCTAATAATACTTTTTTCACCATAAAATTGATTTCATTTGATATTGATATTTCCATTATATATGAATTCTGATGTATTTTCTTTCATTCTTTTATCTTTAGCCTTTCTAGGTCTTTGCATTTTAGACATATCTCCTATAAACAACATATGGCTAAATGTTTCTATATGCAATATAAACCTTGTTTTTAAATAAAAATTATAGGCATTTATATTTATTATGATTACAGATATATTTGGATTTATTTCTAACATTTTTTTCTTTGCATGTCTTCTGTACTCTTTCTTTGCTTTAATTTACTTCTCTCTTCTCTTGTATTCTCTTTACTCACTCTTCTTTCTTTACCTTTTCCCCTTCTACTAGTACAGTTGACCCTTGAACAACAAACACAGGGTTAGGGTTAACCCCATACAGTCAAGAACCTCTGTATGACTTTTGATTCCCCAAGAACCTAACTACTGATAGCCTACTCTTGACTGAAAGCCTTACCAATAACACAAACAGTTGATTAACATATATCTTGTATGTTATATGTATTATATACTGTGCTCTTACAATAAGGTAAGCTAGACAAAAGAATATATTGTTAAGAAAATCATAAGAAAGAGAAAATACATTTACAGTACTGTACTGTAGAAAAAAAATCACGTATAAGTGAACTTGTACAGTTCAAACTTGGTGTTGAGTCAGCTATAGGGCAGCCTGGGTGGCTCAGTGGGTTAGCACCACCTTCGGCCCAGGGCATGATCCTGGAGAGTATAGAGTCCATGCTTAGATAACCCACTTATTTATCACTTTCTTTTTCACCATTGCTCCTTACATCTTACTCTTTTTGAGTCCAATTTCTATAATATAAAGTAGTTCTGTTAATAGTTATTTCAGCAAGTGTCTATGACTGGTGAACCCTCATTCTTTATTTCTTTGAAACTATGTCCATTCTTACATTACAAATCAGCTAGTTGTAGAATGCTAGGTTCACCATTGCTTTATTTTTTTAAGATTTGTTTTTTTTTACAGTTGTTATTTTTTTAATAATAAATTTATTTTTTATTGGTGTTCAATTTGCCAACATACAGAATAACACCCAGTGTTCATCCCATCAAGTGCCCCCCTCAGTGCCCGTCACCCATTCACCCCCACCCCCCGCCCTCCTCCCCTTCTACCACCCCTAGTTTGTTTCCCAGAGTTAGGAGTCTTCATGTTCTGTCTCCCTTTCTGATATTTCCTACCTATTTCTTCTCCCTTACCTTCTATTCCCTTTCACTATTATTTATATTCCCCAAATGAATGAGACCATATAATGTTTGTCCTTCTCCGATTGACTTATTTCACTCAGCATAATACCCTCCAGTTCCATCCACATTTATTGAGAGAGAGAGTGAGCGAGAAAGAGCATAAGTGGGAGGAAGGACAGAGAGAGATGAAGCAGGCTTCCAGCTGAGCAAGGAGCTCGAGGACATGGGATGACACTGGGATCATGACACTGGGATCATGACACTGGTATCATGACCTGAGCGAAGTCAGACACTTAACTGACTGAGCCACCCAGGCATCCTGACAATTGCTTTCTTCTTCTTCTATTACTCACAGTAATGATTTCATTGTCTTCTGGCTTCTATTACTGCTTTTGAGACACTTAGGCCTATTTAATAATCTGTCATTACTTTGTATGTAATCCTCCCTCCTCTGGTTGCTCTTATGATGTTTTCCTGTCATTAGTTTACAGTTTCACTATTATGTACCTACAAGTAGTCTCAGTTTTATTTATCATCTCATGATTCATTAGACTTCCAGAGTCTGAAAATTCTAAATAAATTCTAGAAAAAATATTTGAATATTGCCTCATCCCTATTCTATTTTTTCTTTCTGAACTTCTATGAGACATATGTTGAATTGTCTATCTTCCATGTCTCTTGATATCTGTTTCACATTTTCTATTTCTTTATCTCTCTGCAATGGACTCTAGATAATCTTTAAATGTTTATAATTGAGTTCCTGAGTTCTAAATAGATTATAGACAGTTATGCCCAATATATTGCGTTTTAAGTTCAAAGACCATATTATTTACTTCTAGAAGTGCTATTTGGTTATTTTCCAGATATACTCATTCCTTTTCTTTTTCATATCATCTTGTTATTTCTTATGGCTTTTATCTAACCATATCTTTAATCATCATAAACATATCTATAGTCTCAGATTATTTTATTTTTAATTTTTTAAATTAAGTTGCCAACATATAGTACATCATGAGTTTCAGATGTAGTTTTCAATAATTCATCAGTTGCATGTAATGCCCAGTGCTCATCACATCATGTGCACCTCCTTAATATTTTAAAATCTACTGAGTGGATGGAGGAATGAAGGAAAAGCAGGAAGCCTCTATTTTGCTGTTTCTACTGATTTTCACTCATGATGAATTATTTCCTCTTGTGTTCTTAAATTTTGGATTGTAGGTTATTTTCTGTAGAGCTTTGTATGAATAAATTGTGAGTCACTGGGCTGGAGGCATACCCTTCAGGATGGTTTTGTTTGCTAATGTTCAGGGATAGTTGCAGCTCACCCCCAATCTTATGCTAATTTCTTGGCTTGGAGTTTCTTGCATCACACAGGTGGAGCATAGAGATTTTAACCCAAGTCTGCATGTGGTACAGACCTATGGATTTGAATTATTAAGAGATATTTTGATATTTTTCTACCCAGGTATATAGAGACAAAAATTCTTCCTCGTCATATCCCTGGGCTGTTGGGAGCCTTGATTGTTTTCTTTTTTTTTTTTTTCTCATAATCCATCAGTTAGCTGAAAATGCAGCTCTTCAATGGTCCTAGCTTTAAGCCAACTTTTTACTTCAAATTATTTTTTCCTGTGTGAGCCCAAGGCCTAATCTACTGTCCTCAGGTGGATTTTAAAAACCCCAACCCTTAGATTATTGATACAACCCCTTATCATTTCTATTTCTATAGTAAAATGTTAACCCATGTACTTCCTGCTCTGGTTTTCAATTTTCACTTCATTTTTGATGCCAGAAATTATGATCCCAACTATGTAAGTGAAAGAATTTTGTTATATATAATTAAGCATTATTAGGTGTTCATTACAGGAGTATGTATTTTCAACTCTCTTTATCTGTCATTTTGCCATAATCAGAAGACGATTTTGGGTGTCTGTCTTTTGCAGTAGACTGAGAGCTTCTCCAGTTACAACTAGAGTCAATACTTCATGGAATGTGTGGCAGGGGCATTCCAGGCAATGATAACAGGATGTTCAAAAGCATGGAATTAAAAAGTCTATGTTTGGGGGATCCCTGGGTGGCTCGGTGGTTTAGCGCCTGCCTTCGGCCCAGGGTGTGATCCTAGAGTCCCTGGATTGAGTCCCACGTCAGGCTCCCTTCATGGAGCCTGCTTCTCCCTCTGCCTATGTCTCTGCCTCTCTCTCTCTCTCTCTCTCTTTCTGTGTGTATCTCTCATGAATAAATAAATAAAATCTTAAAAAAAATAAAAGGGCAGGCCAGGTGGCTCAGTGGTTTAGTGCCGCCTTCAGCCCAGGGCGTGATCCTGGGGACCCGGGGTTGAGTCCCACATCAGGTTCCCTGCATGGAGCCTGCTTCTCCCTCTTCCTGTGTCTCTCATCCGTAAATAAATAAAATCTTTAAAAAATAAAAATAAAAATAATAAACAAATAAAAAGTATATGCTGTTTTCCAGGAATAGTCCAGTGTAGTTTATCTTTTGGTTATGTGAGATAGGTAGAGGAAGCTATGACAGGTGCCAAAGATGATGGTCATTTCATTCCATAATGAAGAATTTGGATTTATCCAACATCAAAATTGAAGCCATTAAAGAAATTTAAATAGTGGGATGTCATAATCAGATTTATGTTACAGGTTGACCACTCCAATTTCTTGGGCTGTATTGAGTGTAATAAATAGTATATACCAGGAGACCGATGAGATTATCACCATAGTCCAGGAAAGAGTGAATTTTTAATCAACCTATTTTCAATAGCACAGTTTGACCTCCAGATTTCTGGGGAGTAAAGAAGATACTTTATAGAAGTGTATTGTGCACACATATACCACCACTTCTCCCAAACTTGAAATAAAACTTGGCATGTTTATGCACTCCATAAGTCATTAATTATTTTCTAATTGATTTGACAAAGCAATCTACTATTCCATAGCCTCACCCCAGCTACAATATGAAGCCCTTATGAATCATATTAATCTTCCCAATAGCATGAAAAGAAACTAAAGTTTAAAATAAATAAAAAATAATGAGATCCCTGAGAAAACCTAAGTCAAAAAAGTGGCTGTCTGCTTATCTGTGGAAACAGTACTCGCTCTATTCTGGAGACATTCAGCTAAGCTGTATCACTATGCTGGCATACTGTGGCACTAAATCAATTGCTTGTGTGGATAATTAGTTCCTTCTATCAGTGAATTAGCAAGGGTATGAGGGTTCACCTTCCTATCAAGTTACTCTAAGACCTAAAATAAAATAACTCCGTATATAAAAACTTATTGTCTTCTCTAAGTAACCCACAATGAATGATTTCAGTAAGAGAGAAGCTGGCTGTCAAGATCAGTCTGTTTTCTGAAACTCCCATCTATCCTCTAGTGAATACCTTTCAGCACATACGCAGGCTTGCCTTTCTCAACCAATTCCCTAGGTTGTCTGATGGCACAGAGATCTAGTGGTGTCTAAACCTGTTTTACTCTCTTCAAACAGCTACTGAAGACAGGTAGAGTCCACACTGGTCAGCTCAGAAGGAAAAAAGATATAAAAATATACCCAGGTGAGCACAACATGACATTTTCTTTCAAATATTCTGTACTTGTGTTCTGCCAAACATTTCAAGAATATTTTTCTATCTTATTTGGATAAGGTTCTTCTGAGTAAATGGGCCATATAAAAAAACACAATGAATAGGATAAGAGATTGATGAGGTCTTGAGAATTAGTAAGCAAGCTGTACTCATAACACTATCCATATACTCTTTACTCAGTTAAGAGTAGTGTGACTTTTTAAAAATTTGCTGAGAAGATACCTTTTCTATCTCTCTCATCCTTATTTATCTAATTCATAATTTTTAAGGTTATGAGCAATTCATTGTTTTCTGATTTACAATGATGGCCTATTGCTTTCATATATGAATACTGTATTAGGAATAGGTGTAAATTTCCTTGAAAATACTCCATCAGCAATGGTGCACAGTTCTGGGAAGGAAGAATCTGGAGACACAGAGCTAATTGTGATGATCATGGAGAAACATCAGGTATCTGTGGATCACCCTTGTGTGGTGGTCTGTGTTTTCACTGGGTACAGAGACGTTGCCTGCTGGCATAGGGGTCTTTTCAGCCTCTCCTGAAGAGTTTATCTTCCATAAGTGCCATCTCCGGAGCCTACGTGTGTCTTATCCTTTGCACATTCATTAAGCAAATACATATTACAGTCTTAACATTTACCGTGCTCCAGAGACAGTGTAACATGATGGTTTGGAGCTAGAACTCTGCACCTGGGCAGTCAGTCTAAGTTCAAATCTTGGTTCAGGCAATTATTGCTTTATGACCTTGGGCGATTTGCTTAATATCTGTTCCTTGCTCTTTTCATCTGCAAATTGGAGGGTAATACCTCTTAGTTATTTGTTAAGATTAATTACTTAATATATAGTCAGTGCTCAGAAAAATACACCAACGCAAAAACACTGATTATTATTGACATATACTGTCCTAAGCACTGAGGGTATGCCTATCACGGTCTCTTATCTGAGGAATGACAAAATCCACCTGGGGAAACATACCTAAACTGGTATAACAAGAGAACATGGCAAGTGCTTTGAGGTGGAAGTTCAGGGGGTTATATAAACTCCGATGAGGAGGACCTAACAAATTCTCAGGTGAGTCACAAACAATTTAAGTGGCATTGAAACTAAGATCTCTGAAGGATGAAGGGAGTTAAGAAACTATGCATGTGGGAGTGTGTGCTCTCATTGGCTTGAGGGGGAGTTCAGGCTGGCAGAAGCTCATGTATCAAAATCTGAAGGAGCTCTTGATATGATGTGGAGTAGTAAATGAGAAAGTTTGATCTAGGCCATAAACTGAATGAGTTTGAGTTCTGGGGAACATGTAGGGTTGAGGGCAAGGAATGAAAGTGAAGATGAAAAACAGATAATACAAAGCCTTATAAACCTTGTATGACATGTAAACTCTGATTAGCTATTAAGAGTATGGATTTTGCTCTGGGAACAATGGGAAACCCCTGAAAGATTCTAAGCAAGGAAATTATATAGTTATTTTTGAGTAATAGGAATATTGTTTTGGCTGAAGTAGAGTAAGTGAAGTGGAAGGATCTGCTCATTTATTCAATAGTTCTTTTCATTTAAATTTTATTTAGTTAACATACAGCACAATTTTAGATATGTCAATATAGATATAGATATAGAATTCTATGACTCATCACTTACATACAACACCCAGTGCTCATCACAAGTGACCTCTTTAATCTCCATCACTCATCTAGTCCATCCCCCACCCATTTCCCTCCATCAACTCTGAGTTTGTTCTCTATTGTTAAGAATCTCTTATGGTTTGTTTCCCTCTTTCCTTTTTCCTCTTCTCACATGTTCATCTGTTTTGTTTCTTAAATTCTACATATGAGTTAAATCATACGGTATTTGTCTTTCTCTGACTGATTTATTTCACTTAGCATAATACACTCTGGCTCTATCCACACCATTGCAAATGGCAAAATTTCATTATTTTTGATGGCTAAGTAATATTCTGTGTGTGTGTGTGTGTGTGTGTGTGTGTGTGTGTGTGTGTGTGTAAAGATGGAAGCATCATGAGAATTAAGACTGCTGGGGAATGGCTTGAAATTTTAAATGGGCCTCATTTGAGAAAGTGATATTTGAGCAAAGGCTTAATAGAGAAGAGGAAGTGAACCATGTATCTATAGGAGAAGGGTCATTCTCGGCAGAGGAGATAACCAATGAAAAGGGCCTGAGGCAAAAGTGTGCATCACATAACAGTATGAAAGCTAAGGAGACTAGAAGGCAGTAAGTAAACTAAGAGGGGTCATAGGAGATGAAGCAGAAATATAATGATAGGGTATGGGACCTTTGTAGGCCATTTTAAAATTGGTTCTGATGATGTAAGAAACCTTTGAAGGGTTTTGAATATAGGAGTGATTCAATCTCACATTTCAACAGAATCGTTCTGACTAGTTGGTTTAAAATAGATGGTACAGTGATATGTAAGCAAGAAAACCAGTTAGAAAATTACTGCAAGCATTCAGGTGAGCAATGAGGATGGCTTTGAACTCAGTGGGACCAGTCTTAGGCCACCCTAAATGTGTGGTGCTCAGGGAAGGAGTTTAAATGAAAGTCTACAAGTGTTAAATATGACATATTCTATCTTCCTATCTTACAAATATGCCTTCATATTGAGAAGTTTTTAATGCATAAATATATGCTTTTTAAATAACTGAAAGCTGGAAAATGCCAAATATGACCAAATTTATTTATTATTGTATGTATCTGGGAGTTCTGTTGGTGGACTGACAATGTATGCATTATTAATAACATAAAACATATATTTCATGGTTTGTTATATATCTATTCTATAAAATATTTCTTTATTTCAGCAAAATAATTGTTATAATCAAGATTTTAACATAATATTTATTCTGTTCATGACAATGGCAAGTATCCTTTTTTGAGTCATTATATTATTAATATATTGTTAATAATTTCAACTTGGGGAAACTATCTGTGAGACAATACAAACTACAATTGCAAATGAAATTGTTAAAGCAATACTTAGATTCATAAATGAACCATAGATTTTACTTATTAGCACATTCAAATAGTGTAACAGAGTGCATTTGGCAAATTTTCATTATTGCAGAAAATATTACAGTATATTTAAATTTTATTATTTATTCTCCAGGACATATACAAATTTCACAAACACTTAAAGTGATAAGTAGGGGATCCCTTGGTGGCTCAGCGGTTTAGTCCCTGCCTTCAACCCAGGGCATAATCCTGGAGGCTGGGGATAGAGTCCCACATCGGGCTCCCTGCATGGAGCCTGCTTCTCCCTCTTCCTGTGTCTCTGCCTCTCTCTCTCTCTGTGTCTCTCTCATGAATAAATAAATAATATCTTTTAAAAAAGTAAAGTGATAAGTAGATATGTACAGTAACTTTAAAAATTGGTTTCGTTCTTTCCACAAGTTAGAGGAAATTTAAAGAAATGTGAATTGTTTAATATTAAAAAATATTCCTGAGGTGCCATATCCAATTGTGAATACTGAATTAATTCATAACTCCCTCTGGAACCATGAACTAGAACATGAAAGTGAGAAAGTGGACACGGCACTGCTAGGAAATAATATTTTCTTATTCAAGATTCTATTGCATTTATGCTATTTGAGAGGGAAGATTTGGTAAGTTAATTTGTTCTTTTCATTACTTAGGAGCTTCTGCCTTTCAGATCCTCCCCACACTCTGCTGCAGTGTCTATCTTCAATTTCGGCAGCCACACAAACTGTGAGTCTTCAGAGAATTTATATGCAGTTATTTATCTTTTTAAGAATAGAGCAAGTGATGTTAAGTGTTTCTCTGGCACCTGAATGATATTCATCAGGAAAATAGATATTTAGGGTTACGGATTATATTTTGTCAGTGCTAAATGTTTGTTTTCATGTAACAAAAAATGCCCATGTGTTCCTTAATAAATTTATTTTTGTGTGTTTGGGCTAGGCAGGCACCCTCTAAAGAAGTAAGCAAAGAGAAAAGCCACCTCTTCTCCGGGTCTAAGGGTGGCACTGGTGGAGGGTTCAAAAGGAGACAGATTCTGGAAATATTTTAAGGTATAGTTAAAGAATTCTGCTGTTAACTGAGATGGGCAAGACTGTACTAGGAGCAGGCTTTAGTGTGGGATGATCAAGAGCCCTCATTTTGAAGCCTGAATTTGTGGATTCTATTAGATATTTATTAGACATCCAAGTGGAAATGCCAAGTAGACAGCTACATACACAAGTCTGGAGTTTAGGAGAGAAGGCTAGGCTGAAGATGTAGATTTGGGAGTCATGAGCATATAGGTGGTATATAAAGACATGAGATTGGATGAAATCACCAAAAGAGTAAATGTATTTTAGAGAAGAGTTATGAGTAAGGATCTCTTGTGTCTCCTATATTAAGGATTGGGAAGAAAAGGAGAAGACAGCAAAGGAGACTCAGAAAGGAAAGCCTATGAGGTAAAAGGAAAAGAATAAAATATATCATAGAATCCAGATATTTCAACCAGAAACAGTTTAAGAAGCACTATTCAAATGCTACTGATGGATGAGAACTGAGACTTGACCATTGTCTATAGCAACATGGTCATCATTGGTGACCATGAAAAAAGCAGGTTAGTATGAAGTGGTAGGAGTAAAAGCCTTGTTTGAAGATGAGAGGATGGAAGAAAAAGAATTGGATATAGCAAGTATAGAAAACTCAAGGAGTTTTGCTGCAATGAAAATGAGGTAGTGCCTGGATGGCAAAGTGAAGCTGAGATTATTTTTTTAAAGACAGAAGGTATAGCAACATTTTTATATGCTACTGGGAATGATCTAGTAGAGGGGAGAAAAATGATTGTGTAGGAGAGACCAAGAACTGCTGGAGCAATTCAGTGTCTAGAGTAAGTGAGGGGGAATGAGAACACATGGATCAGAAGGAATGGCTTGTGTTAGAAGTATTCATAATTAATTGATGGTAACAGGTGAGAAGGTAGAGTATGTAAGGACCAGCTGCTGGTAGGTGAGTATATTTGATGGTGCAAGTATATTTTGATGGTGCAAGTATGTGGAAATTTGCTTCTGATTACTGCAAATTTCTCAATGATAGAGTAAGCAAATTCGTCAGCTGATAATAAAGGTGGGGTAGGCAGTTGTAGAGGATTAAAGAGAGAGGACATAGTAAAAGTATGAATGTTAGAGAGTGAGAGATGCATGGATTACACTAAATATCCGCATGTACTTACTGGGAATGAATTTAAAATAATTCCAGTAAATATGGCTGTGTGATTTTATCCAGCTACATTCAGTTGCATAGATACTGGTACATAAGAGGAAGAGAGTTGGTTTTAATCATGTTATTGTTCTTCTAAGACAGTACAACAAAGCAAGAGAGTAGCAAGGGAGTTGAGGGTCATTGCAAGGGAAACATTTTAATGTTGGACTCTGGAATTTAATCTAGTCAAGGAGGTAAGAAAAAACATGAGGATTAAAGGAGAGTGGCAAAGCTGGTAGAACCACTTATGTCAACATGAGTTGAAGAATCATTTGAGTTGGTGTTAAGAGAAGGAATCAGATGGACAGATGGGAGGTAGTGGACAGAGTGATGATTAAAATGGAGATTATGGAAGAGCTGACCGTTAGTTATGATAAGATCAAGGTTATGACCGTGGGAATGAGTATCCAAGTGAGATTAAAACTAAAATCATTAGAGGGGAAAGCTTTAAGAAATTGGGACATTGGAATGCTGGGGTATCAGTTATGGCTATTATGAAATTGTTAAGAATTAAGACTGGAGTCATTTTAGAGAAAATGTCAATGTACCAGGAAATAACATCTTTGGGAAATGATTGGGGAATGGCTCAGCAGCCATTAGAAGTCACAACAATGGGAGACATCTGGTTGGCTCAGTCAGTTGAACTTCCAACTCTTGATTTTGGCTCAGGTCATGATCTCAAGGTCATGAGATTGAGCCCTTCATGGGGCTCCCTGCTCAGCGAAGAAGCTGCTTGAGATTCTCTCTCTCCCTGTACGTCTGTCTCTCCCCGTGCTCACTCACTCATGCTCTCTCTCAAATAAGTAAATAAAATCTTTTTTAAAAGCCACAACAATGGGACAGAGTGAGTAATTTAGCCTGGTGACAGGAGAATGAAAACTGTCAGGGATGGTGGGTTTTGCTGATGATAGAAGTGGTGAGTCAGAGGACATAGAAGAAGGCTTTCCAGAGTCAGGAAAAGGTCAGAGAAATGGACAGAAGAGAGGTGGTAGTCTGGAATTATATGGAATTTAGCCTGGGGGAGATGAACCCTGGGAATCTAGGACTTCTTGGGTATAACTGACATATCAGGGATAAAGTGACATAGGTCTGGTGGTCTCAGGACAGACTGTAGTAGTGAAGCTGTGAGTGTCAAAGTGTGTGGAATGATGAGTGTTGGAGAGTGAAAGAGTGCATGGACTGCTTTAAATGTCTGGGACTAACTCCCGACCCAGGAAATGTAAGAGTGTGAATTGGATTAGTTTGGTTTGATTTGGCCCACTATATATATATTTAAGATTTTCAAGCTTTACTATAAAACAGATATCAATTCTCCCTGCCATAGGTTTTTTTTGTTTTTTGTTTCCTGCCATAGGTTTAGTGACTACCTTTGATTTGTTTTTGTGTGTTTCTGTGTGTCTGTATGACCACCTGATGCCATTAAAGTAATTGTTTTTATTGACGCTAATGAATTAGTGAATTAATTACTGGTTTATTTAGAGAGCAACTTCCTTGGACCAGAGTGCCAGCTGCAGGGACTGAGAGTGGAATATTGCCCCCACTTTTAAATAGCTCACAGAACATCAAAGTAGCATGAGAGAATGATTGTAGTTATGTGTAATTAATAATCATAAATGTGGTATAAAAATAAGCTAATATATTGTCCATCAGACAGATGATTCCTTTTAAAAATTTTCCTTCAATGACTTCACTTATTCTCATTTGTTGATCCATAAAAATAAAAATTACATCTAGATACCAGCTGTTGCAAAGCTCTTTTCAGTTTACTGTCCCAAGGAATCTTGGGCTTGAGTGGCAGGGTATTTAATATGATTCCTGCTTCATGTCAGCAGAGTCCTTAGTGAGAAAAAGACTGGAATGAGAACAAGGAAACCTGGCCCAGGTGCATGGCCATATATTGGATCTCTGCTTTTTCCTATATAAAATGAGTGCATTGCCACTAACTTAGGTGTAAGAGCTTAGACATTAATTCACAAGACATTTATTGAGGGCTTATTACGTATAAGGATTTCTAATAGAAAGCAGGATCAAGAAAGATAAGTTTCACCTTGCACTCTGTTGTCTAATTATTTCACAAATGGAAAATGTGCTTTTCATAATGAAATAGAATTTCCTCATGAAAAAGTGTAGAATAAGAAAAAAAATCCTCCACCCTCCCCCACTTTGTTTTGGCAGGCAGGGCAAAACTCATTCTTGCTGATTACTATTGAAATCCCTGACAAAAGCTTGACTGAAAAATTAGGTATTAGTTTCCAATTACCTGATAATTAAGGTGCTAACTGAAAATTAGGGGGTTGGTTGGTAATAGGTCAAATTTTTAATACTCATAAAAACAATTACATTGTTAAGACGTGGAAAGTGAACAAAACAGCATGATGCTTTCTTGCGTTTCCTGTTTCAGCATTTCAGTGCTTTGCAACAGAGAAAGTGTTACTTTCCAGGGTTGAGGGGTAGTATCCAATTGGACACCAGCACTTTTTCTATTGGTTTCATGCTTCTGATGCCTTGGCATATGCTCTTTAAAGGGAATGGAGGGCAGCCCCCCGTGGCCCAGCAGTTTAGCGCCACCTTCAGCCCAGGGTGTGATCCTGGAGACCAGGGATCGAGTCCCGCGTCGGGCTCCCTGCATGGAGCCTGCTTCTCTCTATGCCTGTGTCTCTGCCCCTCTCTCTCTCTCTCTCTCTCTCTCTCTCTCTCTCTGTCTCTCATGAATAAATAAATAAAAATCTTTAAAAAATAAAGGGAATTGAAACAAGGGGAAAAATACAAGGAAAGAAAAGATGCTGAACCCTCTCCTACAAGAAATATAACTTCATGGAAAACAAAAACAAACAGCAACAGCAAATCACTCCAACAATTTCTATTTCTCCATAGCTTTAATTCAGATACACAAAGCATCACATTACCTAATACTGTTGCCCAGGCGATTTAATCAAGAGGGCAACAGGGACACATGTGAAAATGCCTCTGTGGCACAGGGAGGTGTTCTTGAAACCATCTGAACAGCAAAACTGATTTTATGCTGCTTTATTTTATGGTAAAACCAACAGTTTTACAAAGTCTGTGCCATCACTAACACAATGTAATTTTTGGAGGGGGGGGAAACGTAAGAAAAGGAGCAGTGATTATCTTTGAACATTGATTGGAAAGAGCTGCTGTTTCAGAGCTCAAATCATTCTGACTTGAGCAAAGCTGTTGTCTCTAGGTACAGGGCCAGTTAACACCCCAGAGGGACAGCAATTCTTGTGTGCACTGAGGCTCAGAGAACAATCTTTACATTCAATATTTGTTCACTTCTAAAGGTTCAGCCCTTTAGGGAAAGGAGTTTTGGAGCTGTTAGTCTTACACAGTCTTCTTGGGGAGAAAAGAAGGCCAGCATTCATAGTGGCTTTGTCGGCTTTGGCCAGCTTGACTCTTTAGAGTCAGCAAATATAGGCTTTTTGGGGGGGGCGGGGGTTACCGAACTAGAAGCATTCTTCTGAGACATAGCTGGAAAGACTTCTATTTCTTCCAGAAAGAAGACAATGTCAATATTAATAACATACCAGGTAGGGCAACTCCAGGACCAACAACAACCTTTATTCATGGATTTATCCATATATTCAATAAATTGTACAAAGTACCCAACAACAACCTTTATTCATGGATTTATCCATATATTCAATAAATTGTACAAAGTACCTATTGTTGACAGGCTCTGTATTCAGTCAATACAAAAATAAGTAGTGAATATTAAACCATCTCTACCACGTAGGAGCTGTCTAGTGTGGAAGATTAATAGATAGTCACAATATCTACTCGTACAAACAGGGTAATCACAGCTTGCAATGCAAATACATTGGAGAGTCACCCAACAAAGAGTTAGCTGGTATGTGAAGAGATATAGGGAAGGTTGCCCGATATTTAAGCCCTTTTATTTGTACTCAGGTGACTTTCTTGTCTTTGTGTCAGGAGACATCAATTATTTAATACAAATTAGTGAGTATTTGTTGAGCATTCACTATGTTTTAGGTACCATTCTAGATATTGAAATAATGAGTAAGAAAGAAAAAAATATATATAGTCTAAAAGGTGGAGTCAGGCAATAAACAATCTAAGTAAGTAAAACAAATAGTATGTTAGAAAGTTCAAAGTATTATAGAGAAAGTACATCAAGGAAGGGGGATAAGGAATGTCAGATGGGCAGAGTATCAGATGAGGGGGGGAAGGTTGCAAAATTTAAATGCTTTTACTCTGAGTGAAGTATGTTCTAGCAGAGGAGTGACAAGATCTGATTTCTACTTCAGCAAGATCACTCTAGCTGATGTGTCAAGAACAGACTTATGGGGCCAAGTTGGGAATTGGGGAAGCTATTAGAATAATCAAGACAAGAGAAGATGATGGAGTGGATCAGGTTTATAGGAGCAGGGATTGTGAGAAATGGATAGACTCTGGATATATATTGAAGATATTAACTAGGAGCATTTGTGGATGAGTTTGGGATGTGAAAGAGAAAAAGAGAAATCAAGGACAGCTCCAAGAATTTTGGACTGAGCAACTAGAAGGATGGAATTACCATTAATTAAAATGGAACACAGAGAGGAAAAAGCAGGTTTACAAAGGGAAGATGCAAGATCATGCGTTCAGTTGTGGACTTAAAAAAGATCGAGGTGCTTCTTAGCCAAGTGTAGGTGTTGATTAGGCAATTGGACATGTGAGTCTGGAGCTAAGGGGAGAGCTTAGAGGAAAGATAAATCTGAAAATCAACTTATAGATTTTTTAAAGGGCTGAGGCTACACAAGGTCACCTAGGAAGTAAGTGTAGACAGAGAAAAGGCTCAAAGACTGAATGAACCCTATGGCACTGCAGTGTTTGAGGAGATGAGGATGAACTAGCAAGGAAGATGGAGAAGTACTGGCCAATGGGGCAGCAGGAAGAGGAGGAGTGTGATGTCAGCAGCTAAACAAAGGTAGTGTTTCAAGAAAGCGAGTCATCAAATATTTCAAATGCTGCTAAAAATTAAATAAATTGAGGAAGGTGGATTGAACACTGGATTAATCAATGTAGAAACGCTCCCTGGCCTACACAAGAGTAATTGTGGTAGAATGGTGGGGTAGTGGGTTCAAGGAAGAATGGAAAGTGAAGAATTGGAGACATTTACATAGACAACTCTTGTAAACCACTTCTAGCATCCTCTGTTTGATAGGTAAAGGTGTCCCCAAGCAACTCTCTGCTCTTTTCCTGTACTTTTAAGGATATGGAGTCTGAACTAGGAGCTTTATTTTATAGGAGAGAGGGAAACAGGGAGAAGTTATTTGGGATGGAATTCAGCAGGAGGTTCTCAAATTCAAAGAAGGCAATAATGTTACTGGAATCTTTCAGTTTGCAAGGAACAGAGACGTGTTCAGATTGACTGAGTTCAAAAGTGCTAGTTGGAAAAATACACAGAGAAACAAAGGACAGGAAAGAGTTTCAATAGTAGCCCTTGGAGAGCTGGAATATTACTCAAGATACAAGCAGCAGGGACCCAGTCTTATTTGTTTTTTTTTTTAAAGATTTTATTTATTTATTCATGATAGTCACAGAGAGAGAGAGAGAGAGAGAGGCAGAGACACAGGCAGAGGGAGAAGCGGGCTCCATGCACCGGGAGCCCGACGTGGGATTCGATCCCGGGTCTCCAGGATCGCGCCCTGGGCCAAAGGCAGGCGCCAAACCGCTGCGCCACCCAGGGATCCCCCCAGTCTTATTTCTATCCCTTCACCAACAGATGTTTATTGCTCCCTATTATCACAGCTCTACCATATTCCTGACTCAGCTCTTCCCTCTATCTGCTTCCATTTGTTCCACTTGGGCTACTACTCCTGGTCATCTCTGTATTCTCTTATCTCACGGCTTCTGAATAATTATGAACTTTGCTGCCTTATTCTTCTACTTCATATTTTCTCTCATCCAGTTTCTGCCCAACAACCAATCACTAACTTTTTCTGTATCTCCAAATTAAAATTCCTCAATAGAGGGGCACCTGGGTGGCTCAGTCAGTTGAGTATCTGACTCTTGGCTATGACTGAGGTCATGATCTCATGGGTTGTGACATCAAGCCCCGTGTCAGGCTCCCTGCTCAGTGGAGAGTCTACTTGAGATTCTCTCCCTCTGCCCCTGCCCCCCATAAATAAATAAATAAATCTTAAAAATAAAATAAAATAATAAGATAAAATAATAAAATAAAATAAAATAAATTCCCCAATAGAGAGGATTAGATTGGTTAGAGAGTAACCATTTTAATGAGCAGAGTTGTTTTTTTTTCCAAAAATTTTATTTTATATGTTACTGGTGCTGATCTCTGGTTGGTTGTGGTCAGAGTATTGGATCCATGTTCATTAAGGAAGAATCATGGGAGTGGTGTCATGGGCACTGGTAGGCATTCAGAGCTTCACAACTGCTCTTGAATATAGTTGACTGAATGCAAAATAAGTTGGAAAGAGATAAATACATGGAAAATATGGTTAAAATGACTTCAGATTCAATTGTGTAGAACTTTTTTGAGATAAAAATATATAATACATGACTGAAGTATACATATAAACAAGCATGAGGGTGGAGGTGGATCATATTTCTATATAAGAATATTCTATATTATAAAGATAATTCCCTCCAATTAAGCCATCAGTTCAGTTCAATTCAATTCAATTACAACCAAAAACCCAGTGAGAGTTTCTTTTGAAACATGGCAAGTTGATTCTAAAATTCTTATGGAAGAGAAAATATGTTGAGGGAATCTTGCCCTACAAATATAAAAATCCACTATAAAACTACAGCAAAAAAAGAATATAATCCTGACACTAAATAGAATAGACAAATAAATCAACTAAACAGATGGAGATTCCAGAAACAACAAAAAAAAAACAATATTTGCATTGTAATTCAATATGTGATAAAGGTTTTTCTGTCATCATTAAATATATAATGATAACACAACAAGCTGGGGGAAAAATGAAACAAAGTTAAACTGTACTTCATACCATACATCAACACAAAATCCACATAAATTAAAAATATAAACATAAAAGTTGAAAGCAAAAAATAGAAGAAAACAAAAGAGGCTATTTGTGTAATCTTAGGGTAGAGAATGCCTTCCTGAACATTAAATCAAATATATATATATATATATATATATATATATATATATATATATACACACACACACACACACATAAGGGAAAAGTTCTTATATTTGACAACATAAAAATTAAAAACGTAGCACAAGGTGCCATAATAAAGTACTAACAACAGCAGAAAAATACAGATGGGAGAAAATATTTGCCATATGTATGAAAAACAAAAGGCTAATATACAATATACAGTGATACATTAGGAACTCGACAGAAAAATGAGCAGACATTATGTTCCATCCCTTCTCTTTTTGAGGATCTGAAAAGCTTGTCATGTCTGTAATTTGAAACTGTGTATACAGATACATGTTCTGCTATTGACTCTGGCAAGAAAATCACATCACTTAACGTCTCTGAGATACCAATCATACTTAATTCATGGAGAGAGGAGCACTTACTTAATTCAAAGACATGTATTACCAATGATGCCATTTCAACTATCAATGCAGGGCTACTTTTTACCATGGGACTATACCATGACCTTTAAATGATGATGTCTATTCACTGTGTGCATGCAGATTCTAAAGATCTCAGGAAAGATTTTAACTTCTCTTCTTGGTTTAGACCCTTCAAAATAGTGAGTAATTTCTGTGGGTAATTTTATTACCCAAATCCTTATCTTCCAGCACTTAAGGCCTCTATCAATTCATCCCGGATGCCTTGCTTACAAATGTTCCTAAGTCGTAGACTACAGCTCCCAATTGGATCATAAATTTTTCTAGGGCAAGTACCACATACTTGACTTCTTCTGTATTCCCTCCTAGTATTTAATAGTATTTAGTGGAGTTCTCTTCACATACACAATGAATGTTTTTCAACTACATATATCCGCATCTACTTCCAGACACAATTACAAAGGGGAACTTCTGATTGAAATGGAGAGGGGAGAATGGGTAACGGGCACTGAGGGGGGCACTTGACAGGATGAGCACTGGGTGTTATTCTGTATGTTGGCAAATTGAACACCAATAAAAAATAAATTTATTATTAACAAAATGGAGAGTGGAGTTGCAAATGAATTCCTTGAAGAAATGAGTTTCCCTCTAATTTAGGGCTATATATGCAAAATCGAAGATGACTTTGGCCTAATTGATTTATCACTATAACCATTAAGCCTACCTTTTTCTGGATTGCTTATTTTTATTACTAATCCTTACTCTACAGAAAACTAAAGTGCAAGTTACCCTTCAACATGTATGAAAAGAAAAGTAAAAATATTAGCCCCAATATGTCTTAACTGTTATGGGCTTGATTGTTATTTTCCAGCTGCACAGTGAGGTTATTAGGGATGACATCACTGTGTATATACAATATATTTCAAATCCCCATTTGGAATGCAGTGACAGTCCTAGTGCCATAAAAGTATTATACTACTAAATAATTAACTAAGAAATTATGAAAAACATAATGGAGAATAAAAGACAATTGCAAAAGCATCTATCACAACAAAATAGTTGTCTTTTATAGTCTATTCTGTTTTTCTGTGACTGAAGAACAAAATATCAATTATGGGCAGATGGCCATTAGCATAATCCATAATGCCAGAAGACAAAACAATGCTTTGTATCTATCACCTTTGATTAGTAGCATAATGTTTTATTAGACTCTGAATAAATAACAGTGAGTAACAGAATATGGGCTTTGACAAAGCAACAGTTTGTTTTCAGTAGTAGCATCTCTGTTAGTAAATAAAAGAAAGGAAGAAAATACCATCTAAAACCTTAAATATGGACCAAAACGTGGGATGTTCCTGATTTCCTCAAACCAAGAACACACACTCAGTATATAGCAGTCCACTTAAAAATATTAACATTTCCATAAAAATCTTCTTTAACAAGATGAAAAATAATTTGGACTTTCTAACACAAAACCAAACCCCTAAGGAACATATCCATGTTCTAAGTGTTTGAAGGAAAGTTTATGCTTTCAAGCTTGGTGGGTTTGGAATTCTTGTCTTAGATTTTACTTAATAAGCCTTTGACAGCTTCTGCTCCATGTGGTTTCCTTAACCTCCATTGCCCTCCACTCTATTCATGCGAGGAGGGAAAGAAATCAAAGGCCACAGACAACAAAGCCTACAGAGCCTCTATCCTTAAAATTTAAGATGCTCCTGTGGCTTAGATTGGCTGACTCACAGCTAATAGCAAATTCAGGTGAACATCTTTTCTAAATAAAATCTCCTTAGAAAGAATGGACAAAGGCTATAAAACATGAGACTGCAAGTTCTTTAATTCTGTGCAAGTACAGAAATTACAACCATTTTATAACCTGCATGAAACAGAGGAAAGCTGACCAGCAAGCCTGCAAAGAGACCAGTTTTAACTGGAATGGTGTCAACTAAGGGGATGATCGCTGGTAGAGAAAGAAGAAAAAGATCTCTAGGGGAGAAGGGAACTCTCAAGTGATGGGGGAGGTCTTCTAGGCAGCATTCGGCAGAAATTCTTTCTTTCCTCTACTTACGTCCAACAAAGTAGTCATTTTGCAAATACATTTTTCAGCAAATGCATTTTGCAGATGGCGTTGGCAGAGCCAGTTTGCACTGAAGGAGAGTTGCAGTGCCAGCATTCCATAACTCTGTGAAGAGAGCAACCAGAGTCATAGAAATATAAAGATGGGGTGTTGAGCAACTGCCATCATATTAAAAACTCTCTGCAGTTAATATTTTGGAACTTAGTGGCTAGACCTTGCGGACCAAGTAAGAAGCTCCTTCTCATTATCTGATAGTACTTCCCCTAAAAATCTCTATCTTGTTCTTAATATATTTGTGGTTTTATTCTGATCATGAGAACTGTATGTGCTCAATGTGGAAATTGTAAAAAAACAAAAAATATTTTTTAAAAGGGAAAATTCTATCATCCCATGTTGATACAGTTTCTATGTTGACTCACCCAGGGTTCTTTTTTTCTTTTGTATTTTATGTGAGAGTGTGTGTGTTTTAAAACTAGACTGTAGCCCAGAAATAATTCTGTATCTTTTTAAAATGAGTGCATGAGTGCATCTCCTTTGTCATTAAGTATTCAGATATTCCCCCTACATAGTATTCAGTATAACTATTGAGCATTAATATAAAAAATATTTTGCTCTATCTGTAATTATTATTTGGACTATTAATTAATGCAACAAGACAGCAAAATCAAATATGTAGAATTTTAGAATATGAGACAAAAATCAATATTACTTGCAAATGATTGTGTACCTAGAAAACTCAAAATCACCAAATAAATCAACAATCAGGATAAGGAAATTAAGGAAGTTGGCTAGAAATAAGTTGAACTTTGTTTTATACTAACAATATACAATTAGAAATTGAAATAGAAAGAATAAGAAATTCTGTTCACAATTGCCACAAAATCTATGAAATACCAAGGAATACATGTTGTAATGAAAAATTATAAGAACATACTGAAACCATATAAAAAGTACCTTAATTAATAGACATCTCATGGTCCTTGGAAAGGAAGGGAATACCTTAAAGGCATAATGTATTCCTAAATGCAAATTAAGTATCTGTTTCAAAATACCATTGAGTAGGTTTGATATGTTATAAGATGAAATGTAAATCTTGTGGCTTACATGAAAATAACTTTAGAGGGCTCTGGGGATCACCTCCAGGACTAAGGCAGATGCCCTTCAGAGTAATTGACGCTGAAGCATAAGATATCCATGTGACTACTCATCAGTAATGACATATAGGAGGCTACAGAGACAGAAAACATATGAGCAGCACATCACAGGATCAGACATGAATTACAGATTTTGATTTGCAGTCAAAATGATTTTTCCATCTGAATAGCAGTCTTTAAGGTTAAAGAGATAATATTTCTTTATTTAGAAATAGTTAATAAGGGGATCCCTGGGTTGTTCAGTGGTTTAGCGCCTGCCTTTGGCCCAGGGAGTGATCCTGGAGACCCGGGATGGAATCCCACGTCGGGCTCCCTGCATGGAGCCTGCTTCTCCCTCTGCCTGTGTCTCTGCCTCTCTCTCTCTCTCTTTTTCTGTGTCTCTCATGAATAAATAAATAAAATATTTAAAAAAAAATAGAAATAGTTGATAATAGCAAGGCTAGGCAATGGAGTTAGTATATTAATTCATTTTCAATCGAAATCCAAGTGAATTTCTTTGCAATTATAAAAAATTAATTTAGAGTTCTTATGACAGAAGAAATGCAAGAAGTGACAAGATTTTTGAAGAAGAATATTGTAGAAGAACTAGACCTATCAGATATCAAAATATATCAAAAAGCTGCTATGATCAAAGGACTACGCTGTTGACAAAAGAATAAACAAATGGATGAATAGAACAGAAAAACAGAGTCAAGGAATAGATCCAAACATAAGCGGGGATGAAATATATTTAAATAGGAGTAATCAAAGATGTGAGGGAATGAAGGATTATTCGATAAATCTAATTGGGCCCATTGAAATATGTTAGGAAGAAAATTAATTTATATTTCATCTTGTTGGAATATTTGGAATTATTAAAACTGAAATGGAAAAAATATATATGTTGGAATTATTAAAACTGAAATGGAAAAAATGCAATGATGTAAGAAGATAATAATTTGTGAATTCATATGGATAAGGATTTCCTAGTAAGATAAAAAAAAATCCAGAAGGAATAAAAACCTGATCACTTTAATCAGATAAATATTAAAATTTCTAGTATCTCAAAAGATTCTATAAATAAATTCAAACAACAAAAATGAGAATAAAACATTTTTAGGGGGATCCCTGGGTGGCTCAGCGGTTTAGCGCCTGCCTTTGGCCCAGGGCATGATCCTGGAGTCCCGGGATCGAGTCCCGCATCGGGCTCCCGGCATGGAGCCTGCTTCTCCCTCTGCCTGTGTCTCTGCCTCTCTCTCTCTCTGACTATCAGGAATAAATAAATTAAATCTTTAAAAAAAAAACATTTTTAGGTACGCCTGGGTGGCTCAGCAGTTGGGCGCCTGCCTTCGGTTCAGGGCATAGTCCTGGGGTCCCAGGATCAAGTCCCACATCGGGCTCCCGGCATGGAGCCTGCTTCTCCCTCTGCCTGTGTCTCTGCCTCTCTCTCTCTGTGACTATCATGAATAAATAAATAAAATCTTTTAAAAAAAATTTTAAATATAACAGACAAAAAACTCACATCTCTAATACACAAAAAATCCAGCAAGTCAATAATCATCTATCATAGAAAATACAATTAATACAGTATAATATAGGCAGAGTGTGAATACAGTATTTCCAGAATTAAAATCTAATCAATAAACATGTAAAAATAGTCACAACCTGAGTAGTTTTCCAGGAAATGAAAAATGAAATATCAAAAGTGTGTGATTTTTTTTTAATTAGAGTAGAAAATTAGAAGGTTTTATGATACCTACTGTGAGTGCAGGTACAGGAAAAGAGCAATATCTCACAGATGTTGGCAGGAGTATACATTTGCTCTAAGCATCTTGGAAAGTAATTTGACAGTAACTATGAACATTTTAATAGTGCATACCTTTTCATCCAACCACTTCATTTGTAGGATCTATCTCACTGGTATAAATTGATACTTATGTACATGAAAGCTCATTATAGCACCCTTGAGGTTCCTAGACACTGCAAAGGCTCTTTATTGTCCAAAAATACTTGAAATAACTTGTCTTTTTGATCCAAGATAATTGACCTTTAAAGTTTTACCCAAATAGCAGGCATCCAAATAATGCTATCAGGCTGGCACAACCCACTCTTAACTGACCAAGGCAGTCAATCCTTTTGTAAAATGTATTAAAGTACATTGAACTTCATAGAAATACTCTCTTAAAATTCCAGCAATAGACATGGGCATTAGGAGTAGACAAAAAAAAAAAAAGTCAGTCTATACCATTGTTAGATCTTTTATCCAGCTTTATCCCTTTAATTCTCTCCCTGTGTATAAATCTTTAGATGTGGAGTCAGATTTTATGATACCACATGATATACTGCGATTCCAGTTGTCTACCAATTTTCTTACTTCCCAATTGACAAAGATATAAGATGAACTCAACTATTAAAGATGTTTGGTCTAGTAATACATTTAGTTTAGTTAGTTTGGGTAGTTATATTATAATATCACTAGCACATATTAGACCTTCAATAAATTTTGATTGAAAGAATGAACAAATAGCTTTAATTGAGGGGAAGAGAAATGTGAAACATGGAAGGGGAAAGACATAAACCATTTACCCAGGTATTTGTGGTATGTCATAACTTCTTATGTTTTTCTCCAAATATTTGCGATGCACACTTTTTATCAGGCACCATTCATTTATTTGACAAATATTTCTTGAGCACCTACTGTAAGCCAGGCACTGTTCCAGAAACTGAGGACACAACAATGAGTAATATAGATGATGGATATTTCATTGTATGAGAAATGTCCTAGCCTTATACATACACTATCTACCTAAAGGTTTTTCCAGCATGTTTCAGAACACACACACACACACACACACACACACATATCCCAATAGGAACTTCCTTAAAACTGCAAATTGTCTTAGATTTCATCCATTCAATCAAAATATATCTACTGAATGTCTGCTACTATGAGTCAGCCACTGTTCTTGACACTGGGGAAACATCGGTAAATGAGAAAGACAAAGTCTTTGTCTTCAAGGGGATTGGGTTCTAAAAGCAAACAAGATAATTTCAGATATTGGTAAATGGCACAAGTAAAATAAAGAGGGCTGTATAATAAAAGTAATTGAGGGGAAGGGCTAAAACCTAGGGTGATCTGTGGAGGTGACATCTGAGCTGAGACCTGAATGACCAGAAGGAGCCAACCCTGGGAAGATAGAGAGGAAGAACTAGAGCTAGATCTTTCTAGATGAAAGGAACAGCTTCTGCCAAAATGAATGAACTCGAGGTATTCTAGAAACAAAGAGGCACAAAATGATCAAAGGAGAGGGTGGTAAAAGATGATTTCAGAGAGATGTCAGGAGGAAAAATCATGCTGGATGTTGTAGCTAGATAAGGAGCATGACTTTTATTTAAATATGTGGTGGAAAGTCATTGGAAGTTATTGAACAGGTAGGGGAATGATGAAATAAGATTTACATTTTTTGAAGATTGCTCTGGCTGCTTTTTAGAAAACTGGATATAGGGACATAAGAGTGGAAGCAGTACTATATTTTCCCAGATGACAGATGGTAGTCTGGACCAGAGCAGGAACAGAAAAGATGGTATAAAGTCATTAACCTCTGGATATATTTTGAAAGTAGAGTGTCTCATGGGCCCCAAGACCACCTTCAACTGTTGATTCACCACAAAGACAAGATTCAATAGCTGTAAGGTTCATTACAGCGAAGGCTATAGAGCAAAAGCAACAGGAAAAAATATGAATTGGGCAAAATCCAGAGAGGCTAAACACAGGCTTCGAAGTCTCTTCCCATCTGGGGCCACACAGGACATGCTTTCTATATAGCAGTAAATGTCGGAGACAGATGGGCAATGTATCAGTCTAGGGAAGCCCATTTTAGTCTTTTGGTCTGAGGCTTTTATTAAGATCGGGTAACACAAGCACATCACGATATATGATGGTTCTCAAGCCACCATACCTACCTACACATCTGTCTCAATCCTGAAAAGTAGCCACACCGCAGCAACTGGGCAACAGAATATCATGAAGACCTAAGGTCCTAAAAGCATATTGGGATAGAACTGAAACAAATGAAACTGTGAAAAGGGAAAATTTAATAGCCCTTCACATTTGAATAGATTTACAGTTTACAAAGCTTTTGTTTTCACATACAAAGTTTCCTGATTTATGTAGGCCAGAGTTTAAAACAAGGGTGGGGGCAGCCCCGGTGCTCCCTGCATGGAGCCTGCTTCTCCCTCTGCCTGTGTCTCTGCCTCTTTCTCTCTGTGTGTCTCTCATGAATAAATAAATGAAATCTTTGAAAAAATAAAATAAAAATAAAACAAGGGTGCATTTATCATTTCCATGCTTCTTGTACTACTAGCCTCTGAAAATTGCTAACTAAACACAGCTTCTTATCCTGATCTAGAAGCCCTGCACTGAGCACTGCTTCATCCACTGAGCATGCCCACTTTGGGTGGGACTCACTTCTATTTCCATGGGGCTACCATCTTCTCCAGAAACAACTGGTGAGATCAATTCACTAGGGCCCTCAAGATGACAAAGCTTCAGAGTTTTGTGGGAAAATGGGGAAGATCACTTCTTTTTCCTTTTTTTTATCATAATCAGGTAGAGAAGTCCCAGAGCAATACTGCATGAGTCCTAATATATTACAGGCTCTTTAATGAAATGCCTATGTCAATTTTTGCTCCCAGTTTTCTATTTTGTTTGAAGACAGGCATAAGTCTGTTGGCAGGAGTGGATGTGGAGTGATGTCCTTTCCCACTGCATCATGTTCCTAAATGGAGGACCTGCACTAGAGTAGTGCTCCTGGCCTTTCTCCACAGGAGGAAGAAAATCTTCACTCAGCTCAACACTTCTTGCTTCTCCCTTTGGGACAGGTCTTCTGTAAGAAAACAAATAGTCTTAGTTCTATATACTATGAATTTTGTAAATGCAAGTCCCCATCGGAGGTGGTGTGCTGGATTTGTTTAGTGCTGCCTATGACTAGGTAAATCTAGCTAATTCAGGGGTACAGTACTAAGAGTATGTTGCTGTACACATAAACTATGTTCTCCAGACCCAACAGTTTTTAGGAATAAAGATAATATTGTTGATCTTCATCTCTCTACTCTTTTAGTTTCAAATTCAGCTGGAAAGGAGGTATTCCATTTCTTGGGCCCACCAAATTCCACAGTCTATGAGAACTAAGTTGGAGAGAGTTTCCAGTGACAGACTTTCCTTAAAACTACTGTTCTTCTCCTGTCACTGTATTCTTTTCACTGGGCTAATTAGCTGCCTATAATTTCTTAGGGGAATTAAGGTACAATGACATTTGAATTGGTGACAATGACATTTGAATTGCTGTGTTGAGCTCCTCATTTCTTGCTTCCTCCTTGCCTTCAGTAATATTTTATTAAATGCATGTTCTGTCCCAGGCACCACCCTGAGCTCTGGCAATGCAACGGTGAACCAGAGAGACATAGCACCTGCTATCATGACGCTTACAGTCTAGTAATCCAAAAGACATTAATGAAATGATCACCCAAGTCTTAGAATGTATAATATCAACAAAATAAGTGCTGAAAGTGCCCTGAGCTCTGATATAGTCTGAGGGACCAAGGAAGGCTTCCCCCACAAATTATGCTTTAGCTGAGGTTTGAAAGATGAGCTGGAGTTCACAAGACACAGAGAGGTGGGGCAAGAGCCAGAGAGTATCTTAGGAAGAGTAAAGAAACAAGCAAAGGCCCTTTTTTGCAGAGAGGTAGTGTCTTACTAGGTGCCAGAATTTGCACACATCTGTCATTTGAATTCTCTCAACAGTCCTCCCTACCAAGTAGCTAAGAACCCCATTTTACAGATGAGGACATTGAAGCACAGAGAGTTACTAGCAGCATGACCCCGGGTAAGCATAAGAGCTGGCATTTAAAGCCAGAATTGAACGCCTCTAAGGCAGTGGTTCTCAGTTGGACCCCTTCCCCTCAGGCACATTTGGCAATATCTGGAAACAATTTTAATTGTCACAACTTGAGGGGTGGTGTGCTACTGGGTTGAGGCCAGGGATGCTGCTAAAATCTTACAATGCACAGGACAGGCATCACAATAAACAGTCTAGCCCCAAATTTCAGTAGTGCCAACATTGAGAAGCTCTGGCACTATTGAAATTTCAGTTAAGCTCAAACTCAAGCTTTGCACACATTTGTCTTTCCCCCAAGAGGTTTCTCAGTCCTTTGTGCAAATAGACTTCTGGTCAGTCAGCTCCAGTTAGCTGTACATGCCATAGTGAGCATGGACTGGACTTGAGCAGGGACCTCTGCAACTCAGCACACCAGCTGGTGATGCTCACCAGCTTTGTATTATCAATCCCATCTCCCAGATGAAGAAACAGAGCTTAAATAACATGCCTCAAGTCACAGAAACCGCAGTGACAGAGCACACGAGTCCAGCTCTTTTCAAATTGGATCTGATGCCATTTGCCCTTCATAAGGGCAACCCTTCAAAGGACAAATTCTTAATCTCAGCTTCTTCAGCTAAAACTGGCGAAGGCTGGAGATGTAGGTCTGGATCTGGACTGCTGGAGTGCTATCAAGTGTTTATCAAGTTGAGTGCCTGCATTATTTTTTTAAGAGTTTAAAAATCAGCCCCGCATTTTTCAGCTTGAATTCTCTTGTGAGGCTCAAAGCACACCAGACACACAATCTGCTGTTTGTGTAGAGAATGTGTCAGGAGAGAAAAGAATAGCACCCACATGCGAGCATCTGCTTGAAAAATCCATCTCACCATTAACCATACAATTGAGTGAGAAAAACATCTGTGCCTGCTATTGCAGATGTAATCATAAAACCCAAATGCAGCGATGGAACAAACTGGAAGGGGGCAGAGGACAAGAAACAGGAGAAACACGTAGCTTTAGTGTCAGAAAGGGATAGGTCTGTGTCTACACTTCTGCATTGAATACTCTTGCCTTCATCTTTCAAACACTACACCATCTGTAAGAAACAGCAAGATCGTAAGCAGGCAGATTATGCAAGACAGCTCCAAGGAAGCAATAAACAAGGCAGAGGAATCCCAGAGACTGCAAATCAACAGCAAAAAATATACCTAACTCTGTGTTGGTGGCATTTCAGTGTTAAGGCTGATGACTTGGAATCATGGAGCTGGAGAATGTAAAAAATGGCAAAGCCAAAGGGCCTTCAGAGATCAACTAGTTCAAGCCCCAGTCTTACCCATGAGGCCACTGTGGCCCACAGAGGGATGTGACTGCCCAGGGTCACACAGCTAGTTAGTGGCAGATGATTCTGGGCAGTTCTGGGGAAACATTTTTTTCCCATACTGGCAAGAGAAGGGGCACTTCGCAGAACCTTACAAATAGCTGAGAACATCAGCTTGAAAGCATAGCTGCATTGCAGCAATATAAATGTACACTTTGATTCTGGGAGCCAAAGCCAATGCTGATTACCCATCTTTGTCCAAAGTGCTGAGGTGTAAGTCTGCCACTCGAAGTGCAAGAGAAACACATACTAGATCTCAGCAAGTGACACTGCACATCTGCTTTGAAAACATCCCAAATGTAAATGTGGCCCTAGGTCTGCTGGGCTGCCCGTCTTAAAGTAGCACACAGTGTTAATCTAAAGATGGGAAGAAAGAGCAACCAACCAGGCCCATGGCACCCCATGAAGAACCTACATCCAGGGAGTCAGGATGGCTTTAGCTTCTGGTTCTGCCTAGAACTAGCTATATGATCGAGAAGCAAATAAAGACCACTGGACTTGAGCCCTTTAAAACCTTCTCTCTTCAGGGTAAAAAGGATAAGAAGAAGCAAGAGGAATGGAGAAAATAGAGAAATGTATGGGAAGAGGTGGTGGGACACAGCAGGGTAGTCCTCTCTCCCTGCCCCTTGGCCTCAATTAGCAGCATAACTAGCAATATTTTATGGAGCCCAGACAATGCCCCTCTTAAATCTGGTCTTGGCTGCATCATTCATTTGATGGCCATTTGTGACTATTTTTTTTTTGGGGGGGGAATATCTCTTCAAATCTTTTGCCCATTTTTATTGGTTGGTTGTTTTCTTATTAATGAATTATAAGAGGTATTTATACATCCTAGATATAAGTACTTTTGTCTGATGTAAGTGCTATGAATATTTTCTCCAAGTTTTGTCTTTTCTTTTTATCAACAATACCTTTTAAACAATAAAAGTTTAAAAAATAAAAAATAAAAGTTTTAAGTTTTAATGACATCAAATTTATAACTTTTTAAATATTTTTGTGCTTCTTGTGTTCTATTTATGAACTTTTGCCTACCCCAAAGTCACAAAGATTTTCTCCTGTCTTTTTCTAGATGTTTTAGAGTTTGGAGTTTTACATTTAGGTCCATCTAGAATCCATTTACATTGATTATCTATCTTGAGTTGATTTTTACGTGTGACATAAGGTAGAAGTTGGTGTTCACTTTTTTTTTTTTCCTATATTGATATCCAGTTAATCGGGCACTATTTTGTGAAAGACTATTTTCCCCTCCACTAAATTGCTTTGGCACCTTTGATCAATTGACCACATATGTGTGACATCTTTCATTTTTTAGCAAATTTATCCTTCAAGGACATAATCAAGAAGGATTTAATCTATGTGTACATTTGCCCTAATTATGTCTTGGTGGGGCTCAACTCATGAGGTCTGACTGTCTAGGACTTAACAGCTCTGCCCACAGGTGAAGGAGAATAGGACAGGAGGCTACTCAGAAGAGTAATTGGAACAGACACATACAATTGGGACAGTCCTTTTCTGCATTTCACGTGCATCACATCATTGATCTTTCAGAACAACCCTGTGAAAAAGCGATCAATATGATCCCCACGATTTAAAGTGAAGCTCTGAGAGGTTATCTTATCTAAGGTCACACAGAGCTGGAGGAGTTGGAATCTGAACCTGGACTCTGATGCCAGAGCTGTGCCTTCAGTTACTGTTTTCTGTTGCCCCATTACTTTTACCTCCATAATGCTTGATGAATACCAAAAGGTTCAGTCTTTCTACATTGATTACTTTTATTTTTATGTTTAATCTTTATGGTCTTTAACAGCTTTTGCACCAGTGCTCTTATTTGGTGTTTCACAACCTAGCAAGACAAGCAGAAGAGTTCCTACTATCCTCATTTTACTGATAAAGAAACTGAGAATCCCGTGGAGATAAGCGACTTGTCTAAGTTCACACACCTAGTATGCAGTGGAGCGAAGACTAAAACCTAGGTCCTCTGATAACCTGCTACTTGTTTTCAAATTAAAAGCCATTGATATAATAATCATCGTGTCTTAATATTATGTCTCACCATGTTCAGATGGAGCATATAGCTTCACTAAGGTCTCTAAATATTTTCTTTAATAATTCTTTCCCCAAATTGTGAGCATCCTAGTCTCACTCTCTGGACCACTGGTATAGAGACAGCTGCTCCCATGACCTTTCAAATGATGTCACTTTAGCAGGCTTTTAAAACAGAATGGGCCAAAGAAAAATTCCTGAGAGGAAGAACATGTTACCTTGAAGAGTAATCAATTACGTGAATGGTTTCCCTGCCTGTTATACCATGGATTATGCTTTCATTTTTCATATTAATGTTCTTTATGTTTTTCAATTAGTCACGGCAAATTACCTGTCCTTCGCCTTGGCAAGGGCAGCTCAGTGGTCCTCAGTGGAGTATTTTCCAAGTTCTGTCTGGTGAATTCTTGATCAAATTCTTCTTGCGGTGTTAATGTGTAATTTTTTGAATGAATGAATGTATTCCATTTGACACCATCTCATTCATGTAGGAAATTGCCTATTGAATAAGGAATCGGAGAAATCTGCCTTTCTTTTTTTGCAATGGTGCATTGTAAAAAAAAATTATTTTAGCTTTAATATAAAAAAAAAGAATTAGAACATTAAAGAAAATTAAAATTCGTCTAATATTTCTTAGTCCTTCTAACAGAGAAGGCTTGTGGCGTGGAGCATACAAAACAGCAGATACTCCAAAATCCGTGTCTACCTCCGTTTCTCCCTGCTGGGTCCTGGCAAAGTGCCTGCCCCTCCTCTGCACTCCATCCCACTGCCTCTCATATTTCCCATACCACAATACCTAACTATCTGCATTTTAATAGCCTGTTTAATAGTCAGTTCCTGCCCCCTTCCCCTGAGTGTGTGAGATGTTCTGGGACAGGAATGATGTCTTAATCAGGACTGAATCTCTACCTCTTCACACACTGCACAGCACAGAATTAAGTGCTTAGTAAGTTGTAGTTTCTTACTACAGCTGAGTGAACGAAGCCATTTGCCTTTGGAAAACACAAGTACATGGTTGTTAGCTACAGCCTTATCTCACGAAGTAGGCTTTCCTCAGTCTGTAATTTAACCATTATGTTGTATTTCCACAATCCTCTCTGAGTGGGAAAACCAAATAGCTTCTCTGACCTTGAGGATCTCATAGTCTAACAAAACTCTGGCGAATGTTACCTTTCTAAAGGCCATATGGTAGCCTCCCTTCAAAACACTGTCGGAGCTACCATTTTCCTTTTCCCTTGATGTGTGAAATCATCTTTAAAATCCGCAAACTCCTTCAAATACCTCTAGGAAGGTGCCTTAGAAATCAAATACTTTGTTCTCACAGGCTGATAAGTTCTTCAGAAAGACAGAATATGGTGGGAGCAGGGGGGATGCCTCTTCCTCAGACTAGTTTCATTATATTTTGTAGTATTTTTGGCTGGAGGGTGCACTGTAGAAACTACAACTCAAGGCCTACCCACAATTATATCTTTGGTCTTCACCAGAGAATAATTTTAACTGAGTTCTTTTTTTTTAAAGATTTTATTTATATATTCATGACAGACACACACACACAGAGAGAGAGAGAGAGAGAGAGAGAGGCAGAGACACAGGCAGAGGGAGAGGCAGGCTCCATGTAGGGAACCTGACTTGGGACTGGATCCCAAGACTGCAGGATCACGCCCCGGGCCGAAGGGCCACTGGGGATGCCCCTAGAGAATAATTTTAATGTCTTTACACTCCCTTCCTTTCCTAGTGTCATTTTATGACTTTGGGGAGGGGAGAGAGAGCCTCTGTGGACTCTGAGTCTCCCTAAAGATCTCTGAGTCATTCTTAAACCAGTATCTTTACCACTGAAATTCTTCATTGCTATTAATAATTCTGGCAGTAAACCAGGGTGGAGAGTTCTAAAAGAAAATGCTATTATATGTTCAAGCTTTAGGTTAATTAAGCCAAACAAATGATAAAAAAAAAGTAGATCTGAAAATATCTCTAATTTTTACGCATTATGCAAACAAATGAATACAAATAATATCCAGAGTGAGTGCTCACTTGACTTGAGATACAACTAAACTGCAAAAGGCCTGAAAAAGAGCCTATGAGGTCTCTCTTTCCAGAGAAGTCTTTAAATGACACTCGTTGCTGGTGGAATAGCGTGTGAAAACCATCAGAGGATAGTAGGATTGAAGAGCTGGAAAAAAAAAAAAGCTTGAAAGAATGTCTGTTTTCCTCGGCTTCAGTACAATGTAGGATCAGTGCAGTTTGGTACAATGCAGGATTATTTGCCCTTCCCTAGAACTCTCCAGGAAACAGAAATGCCACATAGCCCTCGGTCCCCATTCTTGCAATTTAACACATCAACAAGGAAAGTTCCTTACTATGACTAAAGAACACTTTCTGTTTTGCTTTAATGTGATTTCAGTTCCTTTTATTGTGATGTTTTGCTGCAAAGAATTCAACAAATCCCTATTCTTTTTATGGAAAATTTCCATGCCCTTTAAAACCATAAATAAGAGATGCCTGGATGGCTCAGTTGGCTAAGTGTTTGCCTGGAATCTAGCCCCACATTGGAGAGCTGGCTTCTCCCTCTCCCCCTCCCCTCTGCTCATGTGCTCTCTTGCTCTCTCTCACTCGTTCTATCTTAAACAAAAATTTTTAAAAAACATAAATAAGACGACTCTTATCCTCATAATCTTGATTAGACAAAATCTATCTAGTTCATTTTATTCTTATTCCCTTTAATTTTACTTCATTATTCCTATTTAAAGACCAAAACAAGAACAGCTCCAGAATCTACTTTATTCCTGGTTCTCAGAACTACTGGAGACTGATACAGACTGGATCCTTCACCCACAAAGTCACTATATCATGCCCACAACTGCATGTAAGTAATTGCCTGGTTTGGAAAAAAAATTCAGATATACAAAGAGTCCTGGAGAGAGGCAGGCTGTCTTGTGTGTGTGTGTGTGTGTGTGTGTGTCTGTGTGCATGTGTGTGTGTGTGTGTTCCATTAAGGGTTAGAATTGAGTCGACATGCAAATTTTGTAGCATTAACTCTGAAGTGGTCAATTTCAAAAATGAAAGAACTTAAGGGCAGCTAATTTGGAGATATAAATCTGATGAGAAAAAATAGGATTTTTCAGATTCCTAGAGAAGGCAAATCCCTATCAGTCGAAATGCCCACCAGACAGAAAGTTCAACAGTGTAACACAAATGTGGCAGAGTAGAAAAGAGGGAGCTAAGGTTTATATTTTGTGTGATGTTGGATACGTCTCTTAATCTCGATCATCCCATAGTAAATACCTCTCGGAATGGTGTTCCAGATGACAGTTCTTCCTCTGGGAATGGCCTCAATATGCAGGGATGACAGGCCACTAGTGTTCATGTTAATACTTTGAGATCCTGATCCCTTTGCCATGGTTATTTGCTCCAGGGGCGGGCGCAGGATCCAAACCAAGTAAATACAATTCTTTCAGGATTGTAAATCTTGAACAGAAAGGCACAATGTACTGTTTGCAGTTTGGTGTCGAGTCTTTATTTGATTTCATTATGCCTAGCCCATCTGCAGTTAGTTCTTTACCTGTCTTTAACTTGACATTAATTGATTGATTGATTGATTGATTGATTTCCTTCTGGACAGGATCTTTGTCATATGTCCCCCTATAGGCAAACAAAAAAAAATCTTTTATATTGATGTAAATATTCATTAGTTTTATTATGATGGTGAAGTCAGGAATGTATCCCTATATCTAAAATCATCAATTTTTGCACTTTAAACATGTACAGAATATTATATGTCAATTAAACCTCAATAAACCTGTAAAAAATAGTTATGGAAGCCTGTTGGAAAGAGTAATTAATCTTGACTGGGGTGAATATGGGAGAGATTTGTTTCAGATAAGAAAGTTTTATGGTTTTCCAATTAGCTCCAAGGACTTTGTGCCACTCTCACTGTCTTCCTCCAAGGGAAACTGCTCTTTCTGTAGTCTCTGCTAATAAAAACGTCAGCAGGCTGCTTCTTGAGCAAGGGATAGTACTTACTGTATCATCACTGGACCACCTGACCTAAGAATGGCTAATCCTATTAGGTGATTAGCTAGACCAGTCAAATTATTTCCAGCCAGAAATTGATTGGATAATAAGGTGATCTTCTTGTTGGTAGCAGGAGAAAATGTTTGGAATGAAGAAAGAAAAATCAAGATGCCATGAGAGAAAGAGAGCCCTGCATCTACAATGACACCCAGACAAACAGAGCATCGGATCAGTTACTATGGCAACTTACAATGACTCCATGATTTAGGGTAACCTGAGTGAGACTGTAACTTTCTAATTAAAACACTTGAATCATCCTAACTTAGCACTGCATTGTTAAAATGCCCACTTGGGTCAGGAGCAGCACCGGATCTGATGAAATGTTTCTCTCTTGTCATTCCCACTTCTTGCCAAATAAGGACAGTTCTTTAGCAGTGGCAAACATACTGGTGTCTTGCAGCTTTAAAGAAATGTGCCCCAAGTGACGCTGTACAGGATTATTTTCAAGCAAGTTGTTTTAGGTCACTTTCAGAGTAGATATTCCAAATTCACCTGTTTGGCTATGAAACAGTTTTATTCCTTTTTTGGCAGGGGGATAGTGGTGGACCAATACTGGATATTCTATTTGCCCATTTTCTGACCTTCTCTGCCCTTCTTTAAGTCCTGGTAGACTGACATGATTGACTGGCTCATCCAGGCTCCATTTGGGAGAGCCTCTGGGAAGCTCTTGCAGAACACTGGTCAGAGGGAGGAGGAAGAGTTGAAAGGGGGTGCTGTTGGTCAGGGCCTGTCTCCTCTACCTAAGACTATAGTTCCTATAGGGCCCCTCTTCGATAGCTCTCTCTGTATTCCATTAATGGTTGCCTTCCTTGTCCCTTTAGGTTTAGGGATGATAATGGCTTCCACCATTGCTAAAATCTATGATACTTCACTATTCCATATTGGTTACCTTACTTTTAAGTAGTTCTTTTATTAAACTCTTTTCAAATACTCCTTTGAATATGTCATCTCTTTCTAGTGGGATCCTGACACAGGGGGCTGTTCAAATTTAACTGTGTAAGTTTGGAACTTTTCTACAAACCTTCTAAGTGACAGTAAAGGCCAACATATACCTCCTATTATAGACACAAGGAATCTGTTTGCCTTTGTATCTTTTATCTCTAACACGATATCTGGCATAGAGCAGATGCTCATCAAAAGTGTACCAAAAGATATATTTTAATGAATAAATGAATTTAAATTCATGTGAATTCTGCAATTAATGCTTGAATAAAGGTTTTCTGATATTTTACATGAACTATTCTAATCTGTGACAGAAAACCAGCAGTGAGCAACCTCAGTAGTAATCTGAGGAATGCAAATTAAAATAGCAATGCTGTAATATTCTGCACCTATTAAATAAACTAATTTAAACTATCACACCAAATGCTGGTATTGTAGCAAAACTGTATATTCAAATACTGCTGCTGGTAGCCATATAAATTCGCATAGCCCATTTAAAAAGCAATATGGCAATATTAATCAAAAACCATAAAAATGACCTAGTAATCTCACTCTTTGGGATTCACCCTAAGGATATATTTGAAGAGAAGCAAAAAGGCCATATGCACGAAGATGTTTAATGAAACAATACCTATAACATCAGGAAAATGGGAAACAACATAAAAGGCACAATGTGCATTCCAGTGCATCCACCCAACGGAACCCTCTGCTCCCTCCCAAGAAAAAATGTTTCCTATAGAGGTGACAGCAAAAGAGAAGAGAGCTCCACATATAAAAAGAAAGAGCAAATCTGGGGACATAGGTACAAACAAAGAGAAGACAATGTGAAGACACAGGGAGAAGGTGGCCGTCTACAAGCCATGGAGAGAGGCCTGGAATAGACCCTTGCCTCATGGCTTTCAGAAGGAACCAACCCTGCCAATACTATGATCTCAGAGAACTATAAGAAAATAAACCTGTCGCTTAAGTCACCCATTCTATGGTATTTTGTTATGGTAACCCTAACAAACTAATACTGAAGCAAAATTTAAAATTGTGAGTGTGCTGTAACTAGCAAAATATAGCTATGTGTCAAGAAACAAAGACAAAAAGTGAATATGCAAAAACAAAAATGCCCTAAATTAGTTATGGTCATGGGAAATGTGTGATTCCTTTATCTTGTCAAATGCTACAATAGCTGCATTTATCCATTTAAAAAAACGAACTAGGGGTGGTGGAAGGGGAGGAGGGCGGGGGGTGGGGGTGAATGGGTGATGGGCACTGAAGGGGGCACTTGACGGGATGAGCACTGGGTGTTATTCTGTATGTTGGTAAATTGAACACCAATAAAAAATTAATTTACTTAAAAAAATAAAAATAAAAAATAAAAATTTCCCATCATCTCTGGCAGATGAAACTAGAAAAAAAAATAAAAAATAAAAAAATAAAAATAAAAAATTTGCCACAGGGAGGGAAAATAAATGTGTATCAAAGATTTATTGCAGCAGCATCTATGAAAAACAGATTTGGTGGCAGTAGACTATGTACTTATGATGAAATGTATCCTAATTTTCTCTCTCTCCCTCTCTTTCACACAATTCCAATAGTTTTGCATGCTGTACTTGTGTAGTCATTTGGTTTTTGTTTTGTTTTGTTTTGTTTTTTGTGTAGTCATTTGTAAATGATGATGATCTGTTGAATGGCAAAAACATTTAATTAACATGTATGTTGTACTTCATATTTTTTTTTCTTCTGAGGAATAAAGCTTTATTCCTTTCTCCTGAGGAATAGGCTGGAAACAGTTGAACACTTCATGCTGCTGAACCGCAGCTCTACAGCTGGACCTTGTCCCTGCTTAGCAACACTCTTAGGCATCCCTAGAGAATTTTGACTGGTTCTCAGCTTCTTCAGACCTCTCCTTTGAACACCTGGGGTCATCAGCTTGTGTACCTATAGAGTCAGTCGTTGCAAACCAAATCTGACCTCAGGCAGAGAATTGTAAACAAGACAGACATTTTAGCAAGGTACCTTATTGTGAGTGCACCCGTAACCTTGTGTTACAGCCGTCTCTCATAATTGGATCTTGTCTTTTTTGTGCTTGAAGCTATATATTAATGATGTATCAAGTACTTCAGCCCCCTCAGAAGCCCCTGTCTTATTCTCTAAACCGTAATCTAGAGTTTGTGATCCTACTACCTTCAGTAATGCTATCCTATCTGGTCTCCCTCATCCTGGAATTGCCCCTAACTCCAATAGCTACCACCAAATCCATTTGAAGACCACCTGCAACCTGAAAAAAAAAACAACAACTCTGAATCCTTAAAATGCACATGCATGAATTCCATGCTCTCTTCTCTGGGAGTGGAATCCATAAATATGCATTTTATAAGCTTCCCAGGTTATTCTGAAAAACACTTGAGTTCAAGAACAATTGTTCACAGCAGCTGGAAAGATCTTCCTAAACTTCAAATCTGACAGACACCTCACTTCTCTGCTTTAAAACCTTCAATTTCTCATAACATCCAAGTGTAAGTCCAAAACGCTTAAGACAGTTGGCAAGATCTTCCAGGATCTGACTCCTGTCTGCTTGTCCACCCTCATGTCTTTCTGCTCCCTGTTGGCCCAGTGAAACTCAAATGCTGCAAGTTTTCTGTACCTACCATGCTGCTGTATGCCTCCATGTCTCTTCTTAGGCCTTGTCTGCTTGGTGAATATCCATTCTTCAAAACCCTACTCAAGTGCCCTGTACCAACACTATAAAGCCTTTACACAACACACACAGAGTCTCCAGACAGTTAATGCTCTTTCTATATCCTTGCTATGTATGTCATTCTGCTGTTGCATTTAACTCAGAGAAACTCCATTTCTTTTATTTATTTTTACAACTCTTCTACCCATCTCCTGTCACTACTCCTCTCTCCACTAGGCTGTGAGTTCATAGAAGGCAAGGACACTGTCTTAATCTCCATACTCAGAGCAACTTACACATAATAGGTGCCTTATAAATGTTAACTAGAACACATTTGCACTCTTTAAAGCATGCAGATTCCAGTAAAACTCTTTCTGTTATGATAGTTAATTTCATGTGTTGATTAGCCACAGGTTGCCAGATTAAACATTTAGGACCTGAATAGAACAAATGGTGGAGGAAGGAGAAATTCAACCCTTTTTCTTTCTGCCTGGTTACTTGAGCTGGGACATGGATTTTCTTCTGCCTTTAGTGCTCCCAGTTCTTAGGCCTTTAGGCTCAGACTAGAGTCTGCAACATTATCTTTCAGGATATGTATATATCCTGAATTTATATATATCTTCCCATTGTTTCCATTTCTCTGGGGGAACCACTGAACCCTAATACATCCATGATACACTAATCCGGGAACAATTTTCCAACTATCTTGCCTTTTGGATTGCTACTTCATGCATGCTACTTCCTCTCCATAAAGTTTACTAGCTCTACATGACAAAATTAGATTTATTTTTCAAGTGCGACTTCTGGCACACAGCACATCTCTTTGCACCTCTATTGTTGCTATTATCATGCTCGGTTTAACATCACAGTTGATTGAGGACCTATAGTTTTATTCAACATGTGTTCAAGGATTGCCACATAGTAGGTGCTCACTGGGTAACTATCAGATTAATTACTGACCATAGACATGGTGTTCTTTTGCAAAAGTCATGAAATCTTATTTGATCAGAAACCTAGAAATGGTTTCCTTTATTCAGCAAAGACTGTAAATAGTATGTAACATTGATTTTATTTTTTTTAGATTAAACTGTGACATTGATTTTCAAGTATTTTGCTTCCCCTTGTCAGTTCTTGATTAGATGGTTCAATGTAATCCATCATTTTAGTATTTGATCATTTTCAAAATGAATTAGTTCCAAGTCTACATGGTAAACAGGTTACTATTCAGGAAGCGCAAATAATTCTGATTTGAAAAGTGATGCCTTTAGATGTTATCTTGTGCTCTTTAAAAGATTGAGATAAAATATTAAACTTCATTTAACTTGTCTCACACCAAAAAGTGCTTTGGGATGAAAGGAAGAGGGTGGGAAGGAAGATAATTAGCATTCCCTGAGATCCTGTTATGTTCTCATTGTAACACAACAATATGGGTATTACTGTCCCCTTGAACGTTAAAGACAGTGCAGCTATTATATTAATTCCCATTTTGGAAATGCAAAGAAAGCAAGTTAAGGAATATGAAGTATATTTCTATCACTCAACTCAACTAGAAGAGGAAGGATTCAAATTTAAGTCTGGCAGCCACTAAGACTGTACACTTTCCAGTAAACTAACTGCATCATCTGCCTTAGAGCTATTAAGCCTTTCCCAATAGCAAGATAAACAATGAAAATAAACTGTTAAGTAAAACCTTTGCCACAGAGAGATAAATACCTGATCTTCTGTTTATGTTTTCAACTTTCAGTCTGAGCTATCCATTCAACAAATAGGTATTGAGGGATTCTCCATGTGTATGCCACTGTGCTGGGGAGGTGGGGGTACAGCAAGTTGAGAGACTAGCACAGTCTCTGCATTCAAGGAGTATACATTTGAGAGGGAGATTTTAAACAATAATTACAAAGCAAATCACTCATTACTATTTTCAGTAAATGCTACAAAGGAGAAGAACAGGGTGTTGTGGATCATAGACATGGGCCTGACCTCCTCTAGATGTCAGAGAAGGCTTCTCTGAGGATGTATCTTTTAGAAATAAGATTTGGAGGTGGCAAAGAGTTGACTAGGCAAAGGATGGAGAGAGAGTTACAGACAGTGGGGACAGCGTGTGAAGATCCTTTGAGTCAGGAAAGAACACCGAGTTTTAGGAGAACTGAAAGAAGATAAAAAGACAGACAGAGGTAGACATCCTTAGCCTCTGCAGTGCTAAGCTTCTTCAAGTCAGAACTGGGTCCAGCCAGTTAGTGAAGAATATGTCCATACTCAGTTGCAAGGAAAACAGGGACAGCTGGTGAGATGAGCAACAAAGTGGGTACATGCCACAGTTCGTTTACTCTGGAAAACAACCCAACATGGCAAAGAATTCCAGGCCCTTCACTTCTGAGTCATCAACACCATCCTGTGTTCCCAGGGAACTTCGAGGCTCTGCTCTTGTATTTGAGATGAGAGCTGCCCAACTTCCTTCTTATCATGCCTATTTTTTAACCTACTCAGAGTATCTATCACGTGAACTAAACCTAGAAGGGTTACCTCCTAGCTTTGAGCTAAGTAAACTGTTCTCCAGAAGTTTTCTATTCCTAACTCTATTTCTATATTCTAGCCAGGAATGGTAGATGCAATCTCTCAGGGCCACATTTAGTGTAAAAAAGACACAATTCGCTGAAGAATTTTATTGTTTTCTGAGTCTCAGTGCTCTGAACAATAAGGAAATCAATAAAGTGCTGGTTTATGAGGATTAGAGTATAAGCTGAAGTTGATCAAATTCTCAGGGAAGTCATCTAGAAAGAATACATTTCGATAAGTTAAAGTTGTAAGTCAAGGCCCAACAGCAGAACAAACCGTGTAGCCTTTCAGGCCAACCAATTTCCAATTTTTATTCTTGAAAAGTAGTGTAAAATGATCATTATAAATGAAAAAAAACATGACATGAGTAATCATTTTTCTTAAAATTCAAGAGGAAAATTAATTCAAATATTGCTCTACTTGAAGTGCACAATTAGCAAAGTTTTGGAATGGCCCCAAGTGACAGCTTCAATCTTAGCTCTTCAAATAAAAGCCAACATATTTTTAGACAGAAGAACTGACTAAGATGTAAGTGGCTCGCAGTTAAAGTAATTGCATATCTGGTGGTGGTAAGTGAATTATAGAAGTGACAAATGCTATACTTAAATAATTTCAGGCAAACAACATCTCCCTTCTGCACAGAACAGATTCAAAAGAGCAGAAGTCAGTAAAAACATCTGCCTCATTTATTCTGTTCTTGCCTGCATGACTGAGGCCCAGTTCCCAGTTTGAGCTGGAGTTAGCCAAGCACACGATACGGACAGCAATGCCCTCCAATCACCATCCTGAAAACAGCAGATATGTGAAGACTGATTTCTAGCAGCAGTCAGCTTACTTTTCTTAAAAGTGAAAAAGTGATGAAAGTATTTTGAAATGTACAACATTTAACCTTGACAAAATTTTTTCTGCCAGTTTCAGTGGAAAAGGACTCTACTGTCCAAGAAATGGGAAGAATACCACTCTGCCTGGAATGCTTGTCATTGCCAACTCTCCACGTGGGTATCCTTTCTGTCCTTCAGGGCCCATTGAAATTCTACTTTCAACCTTTGTCATAGTGAATTTCCCCTTCCCTTGCTTTCTATAATCCTCAGTTACATGCTTGTAATTGTAATGTTGCATTCTTTTAGCTATGCAAGGATCCATCTCTCTTCCTAAATAATTTGCTAAGTTATAAGGTACTAGAAGACAGGTGCCCTGATCCCAACTCCACCTCCAATATCTAAAATAGTTTTTGGCACATAGTATCATTTAATAAGGGCTTTTTGAATTAGATTCCAGGACTTAAAAATCTTCCTTAAGCCAATCATTCTGAGAATTTTGAGGTAATACTTGGAAAACAGGTTGCATCAATATGTGCAGTGAAGAGACTATTACTGAACTATTCAATTGACCCTCTTAGTTGGAAACCAATTAGCCATGATCCAAGTATGCCACAGTAGAAATCAAGGGGTCTACGTCCCTGAGTCTTTGTCAGTCGTGTTCTTCTAGAAGCTGCTATGTTTGACAAATTCATGGTTGGATTGGTTTGGGGACTGTTATGCCACCCATCTGGTAAACAGAACTTCTTTGTCAAAAGAAGACAAACTGGGGTGCCTGAGTGGCTTAGTAGGTTAAGCATCTGTCTTCAGCTCTGGTCATGATCGTGGGGGTCCTGGGATCAAGCCCCTCATTGGGCTCTCTGCTCAGCAGGGAGTGTGCTTCTTCCTCTCCCTCTGTGTTTGTGCTTGCCTGCTCGCTCTTTCACTCTCTCTCAAACAAATAAAACCTTTTTTTAAAAAAGACAAATTCTAATTCCTGGATATTTTGGGGGAGCAAATAATAAAAATTACAAAAGAAAAATTCTGGATCTATCTTTATTTAAGTTCACAAATATTTATTCCTTTGAAAGTGCCAGCCTAAAGACCTCTTCTAAGTTGCTCTTTAAGAATAATTAAGAATATAAATTTGTTTGATGTGTATTTTTTTATTATCACAGTCATTGCATTGTTTCCATTAAAATATGCAACCTGATTATTGATTAAATGCTTGTTTATGCATTCAGCTAAGCTAAGTTATGTAGCTTCATCATCAACTTCTGCAGCTGGATCTCTGAAATATGAAATTGGATCAGCATGGGATAACTTTTTGTTAATAAAATATGCAGAAAAGGTAGCAAAGTGTATACCCTGAGTATTAAACTTGTAGACTCTCAGCATAAAAGTGAGACTATGTAAGTGCAGAGCAGAAGTGATGAAGTGTGCCATATGAGCCACTCGTTGTGCAGCATAATTCACAAATTACAGCCCTTTGTCACTAAGCTTATCTGGAACGCTACAAAACTGGATCAAAAACAGAAACAGATACCTGTCCATATGACATTTATGGGTCTTGCAGAAGAGAAAGTTTTTTCAATCTCATTTCTTTCCTCCTGAGATTTTACTTAGCAAAATACACTTTAGAAAACTGGCAAAGTTGTATCTAAATATATGTACAATTTAGCTACATTTAGACATCACTCAGAAAAATCTTAACACCTTTATGAAACTCTCTCTTTTTGATCAAGGGAAGTAGAAGCTTTTCACCTCTCCACTTTCTTTTTTTTTTTTCTTTTTTTTTTTTAATTTATTGATGATAGTCACAGAGAGAGAGAGAGAGAGAGAGAGAGAGAGAGAAGCAGAGACACAGGCAGAGGGAGAAGCAGGCTCCATGCACCGGGAGCCCGACGTGGGACTCGATCCCGGGCCTCCAGGATCGCACCCTGGGCCAAAGGCAGGCGCCAAACCGCTGCGCCACCCAGGGATCCCCACCTCTCCACTTTCATAAGGAATTTTTTGAAGGTTATTTTGTCAGTCAATTGGAGGCTGTAGTCTAACCAACTATTCTTAAGTACATGCATTTTTTCCTCTTAAGGTTCAGTACACTGTGGGACCAAAGTACCTTAACACAGATATGGGTCTTATTTACTCATGGAATGAACTTGGGGACAAAGGAAGCAGACTTCTTTCCCTCTCTCATCAAAGATATCACTCTGCCATCACCACTTTCCTTTGACTTCTGGCTTGTCTTATGTACCCTTAAGATATACAAACAGTTGGATGGGCAACTAAACATTACCCCAGTCTGAAAATATTTAGGAGTACAAATAAAATCCAAGTATCTAGCACTTTCTTCAGTCTGGACAATCATATTACAACATTCATATCCTAGGATTCACATAATCCTTTTATTTATTTATGTACTTTCCAGCTTCATTGAGATACAGTTGACATTTTGCATTGTGTAAGTTTAAGCTGTGCAGTGTGTTGATTTGATACATTAAAATATAGGAAAATGATTACCACCATAGCATTAGTTAATGCCCCCATCCCTTCACGTAATCACCATTTCTTTTTTGTCATGAGAACATTTAAGATCTACTATCTTAGTAACTTTCAAGTATATAATACAGTGTGATTAGCTATCATTGCCATGCTGTGCATTAGATCCCTAGAACTTAGTTAATCTTTTAAGTGGAAGTTTATACCCTTTTAGCAATATCTCCCCATTTCTCACACTCCTCAGACCCTGGTAATCACAACTCAACTCTGTTCCTTTGAGTTTGGCTTTTCTAGATCCACATTTTTAAAAATATTTTATTTATTCATGATAGACAGAGAGAGAGAGAGAGAGAGAGAGAAAGAAAGAGAGAGATAGAGAGAGAGAGGCAGAGACACAGGCAGAGGGAGAAAAAGGCTCCATGCATGGAGCCCGACGTGGGACTTGATCCCAGGACTCCGGGATCGCGCCCTGGGCCAAAGGCAGGCGCTAAACTGCTGAACCACCCAGGGATCCCCTCTAGATCCACATATAACTGATAACATACAGTATTTGTTTTTTACTCTGATTTACTCATTTAGCATAATGCCCTGAACATTCACAAATGGTAGTATTTCTTCTTTTTTATGCCTAAATAATATTTCATTGTATATGTCTACTGCATCTTCTTTATCCACTCATCTGCTCATGGACACTTAGGTTATTTTTATATCTTGGCTATTGTGTATAATGCTATAATGAACATGGGGGCATAGACTTCTTCTTGAGATTCTATTTTCCTTTGTTCTTCTTTCTCTAGATTGCTTATGCTCTTCAGGGTTTTTTTCTGGCTCCATACAAATTCTAGTATTATATTTTTCTATTTCTGTGAAAAATGTTCCTGGAATTTTGATAGAGACAGTTCATTGACTCTGCAAACAGTTTAGGGTAATATATTAATAAATAATAGGGTAATAAATCTTTTAAAAAATAAACTGTTGTAAACTTTATTTATTTATTTATTTATTTATTTATTTATTTATTGGAGTTCGATTTGCCAACATATAGTATAACACCCAGTGCTCATCCTGTCAAGTGCCCCCCTCAGTGCCCGTCACCCAGTCACCCCATCCCCCCGCCCACCTCCCCTTCCACTACCCCTTGTTCGTTTCCCAGAGTTAGGAGTCTCTCGTGTTCTGTCTCCCTTTCTGATATTCCCCACTCATTTTCTCTCCTTTACCCTATAATCCCTTTCACTATTTTTTATATTCCCTGTATGAGTGAAACCATATGATGATTGTCCTTCTCCGATTAACTTACTTCACTCAGCATAATACCCTCCAGGTCCATCCACATTGAAGCAAATGGTGGGTATTCATCGCTTCTAATGGCTGAGGAATATTCCATTGTATACATAGACCACAGCTTCTTTATCTATCATCTTTCGATGGACACTGAGGCTCCTTCTACAGTGTGGCTATTGTGGACATTGCTGCTAGAAACATCGGGGTGCAGGTGTCCCGGTGTTTCATTGCATCTGTATCTTTGGGGTAAATCCTCAGCAGGGCAATTGCTGGATTGTAGGGCAGATCTATTTTTACCTCTTTGAGGAACCTCCACACAGTTTTCCAGAGTGGCTGCACCAGTTCACATTCCCCCCAAGAGGGTTCCCCTTTCGCCACATCCTCTCCAACATTTGTCTTAATTTTCCCCATTCTCACTGGTGTGAGGTGGTATCTCATTGTGGTTTTGATTTGTATTTCCCTGATGGCCAGTGATGTGGAGCATTTTCTCATGTGCTTAGGAGCTGCCAAGTCTCATACCATTGTGATTAGAAAAGATACTTGGTATGATTTCAGTTTTCTTAAATTTGCTAAGATTTGTTTTGTGACCTTTCCTATGTTTTATTCTGAAGAATATTCCATGGTCCCTAAAAAGAATGTGTTTTCTACTGCTGTTGAATGGAATGTTTTGTGTATGTCTGTTAGTGCCATTTGTTTTATTTTTTTAAAAAGATTTTATTTATTTATTCATGAGAGACACAGAGAGAGAGAGAGAGGCAGAGACACAGGCAGAGGGAGAAGCAGGCTCCATGCAGGGAGCCTGACGTGGGACTCGATCCCGGGTCTCCAGGGTCATACCCTGGGCTGAAGGCGGCGCTAAACCGCTGAGCCACCCGGGCTGCCCAATGCCATGTGTTTTAAAGTGAGGTTTACATTCAGTGTTTCGTTGATTTTCTGTCTGGATGATCAATCCATTGTTGAAGGTGAGATGTTACTAATTACTGCTATATTGCTGTCTATGTCTCTCTTTAGGTCTGTTAATATTTTCATTGTATAGTTAGACACTTTGATGTTGGGTGCATGTGTATTTTCAATTATAAAGTTACTCTTGATGGATTAAACTATGTTTTATCCTCCAAGCTGATAATAATTATTGTGTATGCGTGTGGTATCCTTCCCTAGCTAAAATGAATTTCAAATGAAGACAGGAAAAACTCTACTAATCATTTGTTGTGTGGTGATATAGTTTATAAGGAATGTATATGTGATCATTTGCTTGTTGACGTCTATAGGCGTCTGTAACTACTTTGGCAATGTTGTTATAATATTGTCGGGTGGAACCCAAGTGAATTTTGGATTCTTTCATATTAGCACTTTATCTATGCTATGTTATACTTCGATTATATTTTAGTTATTATTTTTTCCCCATTGGATTGGGTACATGTATTTCTTTTTTATTATTATTTTTATTTATTTATGATGGTCACAGAGAGAGAGAGAGGCAGAGACACAGGCAGAGGGAGAAGCAGGCTCCATGCACCCAGAGCCCGATGTGGGATTCGATCCCAGGTCTCCAGGATCGCGCCCTGGGCCAAAGGCAGGCGCCAAACCGCTGCGCCACCCAGGGATCCCGGGTACATGTATTTCTACTGGTACCTGAATAGCACCATTCTGGTGCTCCTAATACTTGTGTAAGGATTAATTGAAAGATATAAGTGTAGATTTGCTGTTTTATTCCCTACTCCCCTGCTTGGATAGCCTGTCCCAGTGTGATGATAGACATGGAGATCCATGCAAAGAGCAAGCTACCTAAACTGTTGTGAACTTCAGGGGTGCCTGGGTGGCTCAGTCAGGTAAGCATCTGCCTTTGGCTCAGGTCATGATCCCAGGGTCCTGGGGTTGAGCCCCAAGTCAGGCTCCCTGCTGGGCCTGCTTCTCCTTCTCCCTCTGCTGCTCCCCCTGCTTGTGCTCTCTCACATGCACACCCTCTCAAATAAATAAATAAAATCTTTTAAAAAAATAAACTGTTGTAAACTTCATATAATATATCAGGAGAGTATGTCTCTCTTTTCTCAGTTCATGTTCCCTAACTTCTAAAGTCTCTTCGTAAGTAATGATGGCAGAGTAGACCAGTAACATGGTGTGTATACATAACTTTTATCTAACACCGATTCCACCAAAATTAGAGAAGCAACAGTGTAGAAAGTATGTGAAAGTTTAAGCCCAAGTTAACTTTTATATTTAAGTCTTTCTTCACCATTTTTTTTGCATCATGTATGTCTCTAAAATTTCTTTCCCAAACTTCCCTCAAAGAGGAACTAGCTGGAACATGTCACTTCAGCCCCAGTTATTGTTTATTTTATTTATTTGTACTTTTCCTATTGCAATGCTATTAACATAAAGAAGGAGACCTAGTGCTAAAGTAACTAAAAATGGACTATGGTCTTAGTCAAAGACCTTGCACTTTATCTGTTAAGATTCTTATTCTGCTCTTGGCCATCAGCATTCTTATCATTAGTAGAACTCAAGCCATTATTCCACTCTGTCTTTTACTGTGTAGGTTTGTCTCTTTCCCTCAAAGGTCTCTCTCTTGCCTCAGGTTTTGACTAACCTAAATAGCTTGCTTTCACTTCATTAATTTAAGTCCTTCCACTCCTATGAACTAACCCAAATGCCATTCTTTTCTTTTAGTCGATACTTTTCTTCTCTGATCTATAATTTCCACTTAATATTAAGTACATGTGCTGAACGAAGAGAGATCTGAATTACTAGACTCTGTACATTTCATTTTAGTTTTTAATAAATACAGTTGCAAAATAACAAGACCAAAAAAAATCAAAGGCAGGAAGAAAGAGCCAATAATGATAAAAGCAGAGAGTAGTAAAGTGGATAACAGAAATGGGCAGTAGTAATTAATAGATCAAAAAATGGTTATTTCAAAATTCCAGTAACTTAGACAAATCTCTAGCAAGTTTAATCTATTTAGCATTAGCAGTGAAATGGTCGAGGGGCAGGTTATAGCCACTGTACTACATTTTTAAAACAGTACTCATATATAATGTTTAAAGGTATAAAGTTCTCAAGGAAATAATCATTTTTAAAAACAAAAATTAACACTTGGTTCAAGAAGTAAAAAATCTGCAAGAGACATGGACTAAATGGAAAAAGTTGACAAAAAAACTATCTATATGGACAACTGGATAAAAAAGATGTTCTATACGCACGCGGGCGTGCACGCACACGCACACAGGATGGAATACCTCTCAGACATAAAAAAGAATACAATCTTCCCATTCGTAACAACATGAATAGATTTTGAGGGGATTGTGCTAAGTGAAATAAGTCAGACAGAAAAAGACAAATAAGGTATGATTTTACTTATATATGGAATCTAAAAAACAAATGAACAAGCAAAAGATAACTTATGGATACAGAAAGCAGAATGGTGGTTGCTAGTGGGGAAGGTGCTTGAGGGAGAGACAAAATTGGTGAAGAGTGTCAAGAGGTACAGGCTTCCAGTTATAAAGTAAGTCAGAGGAATGTAATGTACAGCACAGTGACTATACTAAATTTTTTTAAAAAATAAAGCTCCAACAAACTGGAGATTTCTCTTTTTGAAACTGTAATTTCTTGCACTTAAAATAAAATTGGACAATTCTTTCCTACTGTAAAAACTTTAAAAACAAAAGAACTACCTCAATAAAAGCACCACATTCCTATTGTTTTACAGATAGTTTGTTTCAAATCTTCAATAAATGTGTAATTTCTATGCTGTTACACTGTTTCAGAACATATGAATACATGTATATTTTCTTTTCAAATTTGAATAGATTATATAGCATAATAAAGTCCTGGCTTTGGAATCAGGCATATCTGAATTCAGTTCCTAGTTCTGCCAGTTACTAAAATTGTGTGCGTTTGAATAAGTCAGCTGACTGCTCTGAGCCTTATTTTCATCATTCTTAAATAGAGATTACACCTCTCTCTGTCTCTGTCTCTCTCACGCATACACATTCTTACCTCCTAATGTTATTGTACAAATTAAATATGTAAAACATTTTACCTTTTTGCCTAGATCTGGTAACAGTTTAAAAGGAAAGCAATTTTTATTAACAATTCCATTTGTTAAGCTGATAAAACCTTATAGTAAAACCTGACAATGCTAGGAAAAGAAAACTACCTATAGATTGTACTTACGAATTCACATGCAGAATCTATGGTTATAATAGCAAGTTATATCCAGCAGAATATTTTTTAAAAATCTTGCCAGTAGATTTTATTCCAAAAATGGCTCAATATTAAGAAATCTCTTAGTATGTTTTATACCATTGATAGGTCAAAGGATAAAAGCCACATTATCATATTAATAGATGCCAATATGTTAAAAATCCAAATACTATTTTATAAAAATCTAACGTCTTTTTCTGATAAGAAGCCTGTTCATAAATAGTAAAGATACTCTCTTACCACGTTTTTCTTAGAAATTCCCAAATCAAACACTCATGTAACTTCATATTAAATGACCAAACAATTAAGAGATTAATATTAAAGCTATGGTGGGAAAGGCCATCATTATTTCTATTATTATTTGATACTAACCTAGAATTTAGAAAAAGAACCCAACCAACACCATGATCTTGGTTCCTAGATTCCAGTAACCTTTATATTTACTTCACTCTTTAGACCTTGTCATTATCAGGACTTGGTCCACTGCTGGCATCTTAAATTCATATATGCAATTCTCTAGCCATTATTTTCTACCACTCCTACTCTCTTATTCCATTATTCCCATTCTACTTGTTCCTTAACTTCCTTTCAGTCCCCCATTTCTTATCCTCTTCCATTTCTTCCAATCTTTTTACCTCTTTGCTGGTTGCACTTTGTTCAGTATCTAACTTAGCTAAACCCTGCTGCGTATCACTGAAGCTGTTATCTTGCTAGCATCCTCCACTGCTTTTTTGCTGTGTCTCTCCAACATAGTTCCAGACCAAACGAATTCAACCACCTGCCCTCTTTGTCCCCTACATACATAAGCCCTGCACTTCATGGTTAGGTGCCACCACAAATCCATGGTCTCCAACCTTAGCTGGACCGCCAACACTGCTTGGAAGCATGTCTACATGTTCCTGACAGATTTCTCATTCTCACTGCCTATTTTTCTTTCTTCACAAATGATCTTATTTCCTACTTCACTGATGAGTTAGAAGTAATCAGTAATCAGACATGAAAAGCCCTAAACCTACACTCCTTCCCATGCAAGATAAATTTCTACATCTGAAATCTTCTGTATCGTAAGGGTATCAGTAATAGCTAACAATTACTAAGTGCTTATTGTGTGCCAGGCCCTGTGTTAAGTGCTTCATGTATATTATTTCACACAATCCTTCAACAACCCTATAAGTTAGGAACTATTATGAGGTCCACATTACAGGTCAGGAAAATGAATCCCAAAATGATCAGATAAGTTGCCCAAGATCACACAGTTAAGAAGTAGTAGAGTCAGTGATGAAAGGATAAAGAAGATGTGGTATATACACACACATGTGCACACACACACACACACACACACACACTGGAATATTATTCAGCCATCAAAAAGAACAAAATCTTGACTTTTGCAATATGATTGGAGCTAGAATGTATTTCGCTAAGTGAAATAAGTCAATCGGAGAAAGACAAATACCATCTGATTTTACTCCTATGTGGAAATTTAAGAAAACAGATGAACATACGGGAGGAGTTGGGAAAGGAGAGAGGGAAACAAACCATAAAAGACTCTTAATGATAGAGAATAAACAGGGTTGATAGAGGGAGGTGGGTGGGGGATGGGCTAAGTGAGGGATGGATATTAAAGAGGATACTTGGTCTGATGAGCACTAGGTGTTGTATTTAAGTGATGAATCACAGAATTCTGCTCCTGAAACCAATATTGTACCTTATGTTAACTAAAACTTGAAGAAAAATTTAAAAATAGAAGTAGTAGAGTCAGAAATTAAGCCTAAGACTGGTGTACTTCCATGCCTATGCTTTTCAATAACCACTCTATCATTTATCAGTTATGAACTTTCCTCTTTGTCTTTAACATTTTCTCCATTTTGGCACCTTACCTTTATAAATACATTCAATCCTATCTAAAAAATGCTTTCCTATAGTGATCTTATATTTCACTCTACTCACTGTATCCACATCCTTACTTCCCTTTGCTCCAAGCCCAATTTTTGTCTGCTTAGATTGGCACTGTCCAATAGAATTATGTGAGCCATGTGTGAGCCACACGTGTACTTTTAAAATCTCTAGTAGCCATATTAAAAAAGTAAGAATAAGTAAAATTATGGTTAATAATATCCTTTAATCCAGTACATCCAAAATATTATCATTTGGATATGTAATCAATATAGAAATTACTAGAGAGGTATTTTATATTCTTATGCTAAATCTTCAAAATCTAACGGGTGTTTATACTTGCAGCTGACTCAATTCACAGTCGCCACACTTTAAGTGCTCAGTAGCCACATGTGGCTAGTTGCTGTTGTACTGGACAGTGCAGACCAAGTATACTCCACAGTAACTATGTTTGAGGTGGTCCACACTGATTACTTACATGCTAAATCGAATGAGCATTTTTAATATCTTATTTGACTGTATGTTATAGAACAGTTAAGACAGTTAACTAATTCCTTCTTAAACTCTCTGCCTTTAGCTTCTTTTGAAAAATTTCCTCCTACCTATCCAGTACTTCTTAATATCATTTCTCTCCTCTCAAACCTTAGGTTTCAGTTTTCCCTGGGGCTCCATCCTTATGCAGAGGTCTACCACTGGTGGCCCTTGGACTAAAACTTGCCGGGTATTCAAATCTACCTCTATTCTTTACTGCCTTGCTGTTCCCAAGACAGCATCAGCATTACATGGAAAATGATTAGAAATCCACAATCTCAGGCTCCATACCAGACCCACTCACTCAGAATCAGCTTTTTGATAAGCTCCACAGGTGATTCACATGCACATTAATTTTTTTACTTTATTTCTATTTTTTAAAATTTATATAGTGTAACATATAGTGTATTAGTTTCAGAGGAAGAATTTAGTGATTCACCAGTTACGTAGAACACCCAATGCTCACTACTTCAAGTGCCCTCCTTAATGCCCACCACCCAGTTACCTCAGCCTCCCAGCCCCCTCCCCTCCAGCAACCATTAATTTCTTCCCTATAGTTAAGTCTCTTATGTTTGCCCCCTCTCTGTTTTTATTTTTCCTTCCCTTCCCCTATGTTCATCAGTTTTGTTTCTTAAATTCCACACATCAGTGAAATCAGATGACAACTGCTTTTCTCTGATTGACTTATTTCAATTAGCGTAATACCCTTTAGTTTCATCCAAATCATTGCAAATGGCAACATTTCATTCTTTTTCATGGCTGAGTAATATTTCATTTTATATACACATGCACACACACACACCACATCTTCTTTATCCATTCATCCATTGATGGACATTTGAGCTCTTTCCATATTTTGGTTATTGCAGATACTGCCACTATAAATATTAGGATTACGTTTCCTTTTGAATCATTATATTTGTATCCCTTGGATAAATACCTAGTAGTGCAATTGCTGGGTCATAGGGTAGCTCTATTTTTAACTTTTTGAGAACCCTCCATACTGTTTCCCAGAATGGCTGCACTAGTTAGCATCCCCACCAACAGTGTAAGAGGGTTCTCCTTTCTCTGCATCCTTGCCAACACCTGTAGTTTCCAATGTTGTTCATTTTAGTCATTCTGACTGGTGTGAGGTAGTATCTCATTGTGGTTTTGATTTGTATTTCCCTGATAATGAGTGATATTGAGCAGTTTTTTCACATGTCTGTTCACATGCACATTAAAATTTAAGATGCATAGATCTCTATAGCTATTCCCCTCTGATGCCTTTCTGCATTATGTTTTCCTAGATATTGTATTGTTCCTCTTTAAAATTCCACTTAAGTTTTATTTCTTCTGTGAGGTCTTTTTTAAGAACACTCTACTTTCCCCCTAATGAAGAGCCAAGTACCCCTACTTCTCTTTGCTCCCTGTACATTATATCTCTATTAGTGCATCTATTATTTTGAAATAATTTTTCTACTTAAGTGTTTTTCCCAGTAGAAGATGATCTCCTTGAGGACAAGCATTTTATGCATTTTGTTTAGCCATTCTGGGATCATTCAGCTTCATGCCTCCATTTCAAGTTTCTTATATATATTGGGAGCTCAGAAATACTTATTAAATGAAAGAGCAGTGGGACATGGGCAAATAGCTTGCCCTTTCTGAGCTTCAGGGTTTTTTCCAACTGCAAAATGAATTTATTAATAATACTTCCCTTAACAATAACAAGCTGTTGTGAATATTAAATCAGAACAAATATTAGCTTTGTTTCCAAAGTAAGGAGAACTACCTCAAAAGTCAGTAAATAGACAAGTCAAGTCAATCTAAATAAAGATCTCATGATACTTGCATCTTAGTTGAGTTTTATAGATATGTTCACTTCTCAAACCCCTTCTGTGATACCTGGTTATTAGGCCAAAATGCAAACTCCATTGAAATTCTGGAGTTCCTTACTTCCAACCACCTCCAAAAATATCCTGGATTTCTTGACTGGAAATAAATATGTTTTGACTTACTAAATTTTTTCATTGTAAAAGTATCTTGTGAGAAAGAACATAATTATGACTAGCAATCTCGGATTGAGTTTCTTTCGCTAGTTCTGCTAAATCCTTCCCCTGCTTAAAAAAGCCATCTCTAGCCCTAATATTTTCAAAAATTTTAGAAAGAACTGTGTCATATTTTTATCATCGGCTCCCTCTGGAACCTTCAAAAAATGAGTAGTGAAGATTTTCCCCTGATTTTCTAGCACCTCTGCACTGCAGTGTGCTCAATTATCCCTTAGAAGTCGGTTTTGCACATTTATGGTTTGCCTTGTTTTCCCCCCCTGGATTTAGAGGTCAGCATCATTTTCTAGCAGTTGTAACTTTATTCCATCCATATTTTGCAGTGGAGCAGTTTCCATCTCATCAGTCTTTTCATGTTCTTGATGTGTTTGTATTATATGTCTTCCCAGCTTTATGTGCTGTGAAAGCAGAAGGGAGCTAACAATCAAACTGGTCAAATATCCTGACCTCTAGAGGGGTCATGCACACTGGACACTAACATTAAAGCCAGCTTGACTCTTTTCCTTGTTCAAGGGCAATCAGGATAATACAACATTCTGCTTTCTGAAGAGAGACCATGGAGTGCAATGAGAAGGCTCCTCTCCCTAAAATTTTTAATTCTTCGTATTTGACAACAGCAGCAAACATGCTTCTCCAACACTGCAAACAGGTGGGCTGGTGATCTGGGAGAAGAATGAGCAAATGAAAAAAATACAAACAAAACTTAAAACACAAGTCATGTGCTATGACATGACCTCTCCTTTGGACCTTACAGTGTAGACATCAGTTGTCTACTCAGAAGGAAATAAGCATGTGGTGTCATTCATTTGGGGAATATAAAAATTAGTGAAAGGGAATAAAGGGAAAGGAGAGAAAATGAGTGAAAATATCAGTGAGGGTGACAAAACATGAGAGACACCTAACTCTGGGAAATGAACAAGGGGTAGTGGAATGGGAGGTGGGTGGGGGGTTGGGGTGACTGGATGATGGGCACTGAGGGGGGCACTTGACAGGATGAGCACTGGGCGTTATGCTAAATGTTGGCAAATTGAATTCCAATAAAATTTTTTTTTAAGAAAGAAATAGGTAAAGGCTTGTTTTAGTTCTTCATTAAAAAATAATCTAAGAGTTGGTTCATTTTTTAAAAATATACAGGACACTTATTTCAGTAAGAAGTAAAGAAACAAATTGTCAAAGTCAAATCTTTATCCCTGAGTTCTGAGTAATTCTTAGGCCCATTGACTGTATATGTCTTGTCTTCTTTTTTAGTTAGACAACTTCCAGCTCTGCAATTTACTAGCTCTGTGAATATGGCCTGTTACTCTACTCTCTAAACCTGAGTGTCCTTTTATGTAATATAGAGAAAACAAACCTATCTTTTGGCTTTTCATGTTATAAAACGGATAAAATGGATGTTATATTTTCTAACCCATGGAGCTATACAAGTTTTATTAGTAATAACAGGCCCTCATAGAGGAAGTAGCAATGGAATTAAAAAATGATGGATGAGCCAGATGGGCAGAATGAAGGGAAGAATATTCAGGAACATTCACATAATGCCTACTATGTTCCAGGCAGCATGCCAGGCACCTTTCCATGTTACATTTTCAAAAACTGTGAGTGAAAGCCTAGAGGTAGAATTTTACAGATTGTCACTGAGTGAAGGAGATTAAAGAAGCAGAGCTAGAAATGGAGGTTGGAGCCACATAGCTGTGGTCACAAATACCAAGCTCAACGCTTCCATTTCTTGCCTTGTAAGCAGCAAGGGCCATGCCACTGCCATTTATCTCAATGGTGGTTGCCTTACCACTAACTACCAGGGGTGGCATTGAGGACGGTGAATTCACTTGTCAGTGGGTGGGGAGAGTGGGAGAAATAGTGGTACGTATAAGATACCCTTGAATTAGCCCAGGATTGAAGTATTTTGGCAGTCCAAAAAAAAAAAAAAAGCTGAACATAAGATGGAATTACTTTAATTCAAAATAAAACTTTGTATTTTTTTACCCAGACTTCTTTTTTAAAAGCCATGTGGAAATGTCATCATGTGAAGTTTACTGAGACTACCAAACAGTTGGGCCTGGTTACCGACTTACCATCTATTCCAGGAAGATTCAGGATATACACCTACTCTGGTGTTTCTATATTGCTCCTCATCTTGTATTGCTGAACCCCTGACTCTGTCACATTAGTAACAAGTAAAGGGCACTTCCCAGGAGGAATAATCTTTGCACAGAATTAAGGGAAGGGACTGGAGAATCCATGTCTGGGTGGACAAGTTTTATTGATTTTTCAACCATCCCACCTAAAGCGATGTTTATGGCTTTAGGGTTGTCACCTTTGCAAACAGGCCACACTTCAGAAGCTCATTTGGGAACCCATAGAGTCTTTCTACAGTCCTCAAATGAGCATCCTGACAGACCATGAAGAAGCAACAGGACAGGGAGTCACACCTCAGTGGCAAACATGGTCCAACATGACCAAAAGCCCCTCAGACAGTCAAACAGCACAGGCACAGCACTCTAATCAGCGAGATGATCAGCCATCATGTAGCTGCCTCCTCACACCACGTACAAAAATGTACCCAACAGATGGCTGGTTACCAAATAGAGACTGGCACACCTGCCTCCATGAGCTGTACACAGGAACATGTGCTACTGAATATGCAGAACATTTCAGAGCCAGCCAACTCCAGGGCCCAGCAGTTGCTTCCTTCGTGCTCACTTGACAGAGAGATTCCAAGAAACAAATCCTACATTTCATTAGTGCAGACAGAGATTTTCCCCGACGCTTCTCTTTATTGGTTTTGTATCCTATACGCTCACCCAGATGTGGACACTTTGGCACCAGTAGTGGAGAAACATTCACTTACAAAGCAAAGTGCTATTTGCAGCCCAGATGCCTCCCTAGGAACTACTTTGCCTTGACCCCAGGAAAGTGGAATGGATGACTGGCTTTTTCCTTTATGAAGGCTTTATACACTTTTTGCCAAGATCCTTCATAAGTGGCATTTGGTCTTTGCTTTAATGGAAGATCAGTGGAAAGTCTTTGTGGGTGAATGTTAGCATTTATATTTTAGTACCTTGAGACTGGGAAATTGCTTTACCAAACTTCATCCTGCCACTGAAAGCAGTGGCAAGGGTAGGTAGTGAGGGGTGGGTGGCAGATTGGGAAAACTACCCTAATTGTCCCCAAGCATAGCCAATGAATGCTTTTACTTTGAAGGTCTAAGGTCACTTATTTAAATCCTAGCCCCAAAGAGGTGAAGATTCGTGTTGGCTTTCCAGATCATAAAAATAGCTAGAAAGCCAAATTTGACACAACATGCAGTATTCTCCACATAAGAACACAAAATTAGCATTGTGCTTTCCCCTTCTGTTAAGGGTAAAGGGAAGGGCTCTTTAGATGCTCAAAGGAAGTGATAAAATAGGTGAGCAAGGAAAAACATAGTATACATTCCAGGCATACACAGTTTTCCCAAATTCAGCACCAAGGTAACTATATTCGGCCCTTCTCTTCTCTGCATCATCTCCCCCAAGATAACAAATTAAAACTAGACTTCACACACTGGTATGCCCAGACATGACCTTCAGAGATAAACAACAGAGCAACATCCTAGAATGTTACATTAACTCGAAAGTTTGGGGTGGAAAAGCACTTTATATCAAAATAAAAATAGATATGTTACAAATTAGAATGTTTAAATCCTCTTGTTTTAAATAAGAAGTCTTCAAAAAGTTTGGTGCTTATTAGCTTCTGCATCAAGCCATACATAAGTCCCAGAGGGTTGTACATTCTCATTCCTCTGCCATCGGCAGCTTTTGCTTGGAAGCATTTTCACATGACTGCAGTGAATATCATTCTCCAATCCCTGGGAATATTTCTTGGGTCTTTAAACCATTCAATTTTTTTTCTGATCTAATGACTACCTTTGTAAAGAAGAAGAAGAAGAAGAAGAAGAAGAAGGAGGAGGAGGAGGAGGAGGAGGAGGAGGAGGAGGAGGAGGAGGAGGAGAAAGTCTTCTCTAAAATAGGATTAAAACTGGGGAACTTGGGGACAAAAAACACCCCAACTCCTCTTTAAGTAGGTAGGGTGGTTATTTACTCATTATTGTAATTTTACAGATGAGAAAACTGAGGCTTGGAGATAGGACATGGCTTGCCCAAGAGCACACCTCTAGTAAGCAAAAGAACTGTGACTAAAACAGGTTGTTTCCAGGAAAGTTGCTCCCTACCACATGCTGCTCCGCAGGGAATGGCACACACCGAGTTCGCTGCTGCAGGCCCAGACCACACCTAGTTAGAAGCCCTTTCAAAGACCTTATTTTTATTCTCGAATGATATGTCATGATGCTGCTTCTGACAAAAGACTGACATGAAGGTCACAGAGATTGTCTCTGAGAGAAAAATCTCGTCAAAGTTTCACCTCATTCTTGGAGAGTCAGTAGAGAGATAAAATAGCAAAGAAAATCCCTTAGCCCGCTAGTTCAGGCTTGACCTTCACTTCGCTCCAAGCTTTTGCCTCTGGCTTCTCATTAAAAAATAAACAAATCTCCAAAATAACTATAACTGATACTAGAACTGCATAAATAAGAATATTTGCCTTTATGTTATTTTAGCTTCTTTTTAAACATCTTTTTATTTGATTATAGTTGACACACAATGTTACACTAGTTACAGGTGTACAACACAGTGATTGGACATGTCTGTATGTTATGTTGTGCCCACCACAAGCGTAGTGTACCATCTGTCACCATACAGTGCTATCACAGTATCATTGACTCCATTCCCCACGCTGTGCCTCTTTATTCTCATGACTTACGTTCTTGATATATAATGGTTTTGTGCTAAGTGCTAACTAAGCCTGGGAAATCCGGAAGAGGTTCCCAGAGGAGGTGATACTATATGTACATCTTAGAGTAAATAAAAGGGATTTGACACAAAGGGAAAGAACATTCTAGACTGATGAAATAGCATACACAAGGCTGATTTACTGGGAGAGGTTCAGTGTTGGAAAGGTTGAAAAGATACGCTGGAGTCAGCTTGTAAAAGATCCTGATTTTAGACTTCATCCTGAAGAAAATAGAGAACGATGCAATGTTTTTTATGCATGGTGGTGCCATGTTCAGTTTTCCTAGTTCAGAACAGCATCCCATGGGTAAGATGGAAAGTGAGACGGACGAGTATGTGAATTTAGGGACAAGGGAGCAACTGGAGGCAGGGAATGAGGTTGAAGGTTACTACAAGAAAAGTACTCATAATTATATGAGTAATGATTATACCAATTACTTTCCATTTATTGAACCCTAGCTCTAGGCCCCATGCTGTGCTAGGGAAACAGCAGTGAACAAAGCAGACCTATTGAATGAATAGCAGACCTATTGAATCTCCAGAGTTCTGAGGACTGAGATTTTTAAAAGCTTCCCAGGTGATTTCTTATCCCCAGCTAAATTTGAGAACCACTGGACTAGTGGACTAGAGCACTCACTGATAAATCTCAGCTGTGAACAGCATATATTAATTCATTTAACAAATATTTATGGGGCACCTATTAGCAGATGGTAGGGAAAAAACTAAGGGAAACAAAGAAAGTTCCTGGTTTTTTGGAAATTGCTTCCTGGAGAGAAGAGAATGGCTCAGGGGCAGGATGTGGGAAGTACTTTAGATCTGGTGACTGGTAATGACTTCTGAAAGGAGATAACAATTGATCTAAGGAGAGAACTGAAAGGCATTAAGTCATGATCAGAAGGTGGTCACATATATTACTTGGAAGCTGTCTTTATAAGTTGGTAGTATGTTTTATATGCATGCTTTATTTGCAAAAAGATGTTTCTCTCAAACTCAAACTGAATATGTGACTATACATATAGGCATAATCGAGGACACACACAAATATACACATACACAAATGCATGCATGCACACACACACACATACACACAATCATCTCACACTCATACATTTAAATGGCCAAAACTGATTTCTATGAAAGTTATGGAAGTGCTACTTTGACAAACTTTAAAGAATTAAAGTTTCTAGGGGTGTCTGGGTGGCTTAATCCGTTAAGTGTCTGCCGTTGGCTCTCAGATCATTATCCCAGGGCCCTGCTTAGCAGGAGTCTGCTTCTCTGTCTCACTCTGTGGGCACACTTGCTCTCTCTCTCAAATAAATAAATAAAACTTTTTAAAAAAATTAAATTTTCTAAAGAAGAGCCTTTCTACAAATAGTCTGGAAAATTAATCCCATTTTTGTTAATACACAGGTTAATATTAGCTGTTAATAATACAGTTTCAAGTGTACACTATAGTGATATGACACTTCCATATGACACCAGTGCTCATCATGTCAAGTACACTCCTTTTTAAAATTTTTTAAAATGTTTTATTTAAATTCAATTTAGTTCAGATAGAGTGTATTATTAATATAGATTTTCTAGTACAGACTAGTGCTCATAAACCTCAGGAGATATATAGCCATATTATAAAGTTTTAGGGTACTGTAGAAGAGTCAGATAATCATAATTGTTACTAGAGGTGAGAAACTTAATATTATTTGTCATGATAAAAGGTGTAATAATCTTGCCATTTAAATCATACCTGTTATGTTAGAAGAAAAACCAAAGTGAAGGCCTGTGATTAACCCTGAACCTACAATTTAGACACAATTGTTATGTTCTTAACAAGCTTTTATGAAATGTACCCCTAAACCATTTAAAATACATATATTCCATAGTAAAAGGATTTTCCACTTTTATTTTTTATTTTTTGGATTTGCCACTTTGATATCAATGATACTTTATTAATAACCATGAAGAGTACATTTTAAAGATGAGGCATAATGCAAAGAGACTTTATATTTATTTTCAAAGAATATTGTATATAAGTAAACTGATACCTTATAAAGTTTAATATCATTACAATAAAATACAGTCAATAATCATATGAGTCCCTAATAATATTAGTAATGGTGATTATGACAATGAAGAATAAAACTTATGAAGTGCCTATTTATAATATATTGTACTAAATATTTCATATGGAGGATCGCATCTATTCTTTGCTATTTCCTTTCAAGGTAGTTACCATTACTTGTCCACATTTTGCAAAGGAGGAAACTGAGGTTGAATATGTCACACAAGATTATACAGCAACCCAGTGGGATTTAAATCCATGCTGTCCAATTCCACCACCTAAATGCTTAACTAGAAGAATGCAATGATTTTCCAAAATGATGCCCTTGTTTTCCTCTAATTGTTTTCTTAGAACAAAAAAAAATGGCTATTCCAAATAAAACAGATTAAGTTGAACACACTGTTTCTGACTGGAGAATCAAGGAAGACGTGGAGGAAGTGAGATGTGAGTGAGGTTATATAGAATGGAAAGGACACCCACAGAGGAATGTGAGGGGGGAAAGAAATGTCAGAAAAGGGGAAAACAAGAAATAAGACATGGAAATGAGAGTAGAACAAATTAGAGAAATGTATTAATCATTCCACAGTTACTGATAATGAGAATGTACTACACACCAGGCACTGTTCTATACCAGGAGGACACAGTTTACAAACAAGTTCCCCAAAGACCTAACCTCATGGAGCTTCATAAATTCTAATTAGAGGAGACATTCAACCAAACAAACAGGAAACCATCTGGTAACCGTAAATAACATGGAGAGAATTAAAATACTGAGATAGAGATGGAGTGAGTGCTAGTTAGATTAGGTGGGTACAGAAAGTGTTTCCGAAGACATAGATCTGAATAAAGTAAAAGTCTTGCTCCTCTTGCACCCCATGAACCGCCACTTTACATCTTAGGAAGGATGCAGCACGCAGTAGATGAGATGGATTGACACCCTTGATTCACTAAACCAGGTTCCTGATGTTCTGGGAGTGGTGCTGGTAGAGCCCGTGTTTGGTCCAAGTAAGCCAAGTGCATAAGCTCACAATCGGACTACATGCCCCCATGTGAGAGACTAGATTTCCTCTCTGCACCATGAGTCACATTCTGCACTCCATTAATTCTTGGTTTCTCCTGGCTTCCAATTTTCAGTTTGTTCTTACCATGCTGTTTTTGCCCAGCCCTTTCAACTCTACCCCTTTTTGTTCTCTCTAGGCTTTCCTCAAGATAATACTCTTCTCTCCACCATCATTCAATAACCCACTGTAGGTGGTCATTCTTCAGCCTTGATCCATCCCCAAGTGCTCACTTGCTCGCTCGCTCTCTCTCCTCTCTCTCATATCCTACTCCACGGAGACAGCTTTCCATCTGCCTTGTCTGCCTTGCTGGAAACTCTGATGATAATTGTGACAATTTAGCTATTAACATTTGTTTACTGAGCACCTACCATGTGCCAATCCTCTCAACAGCCTCATGAGATAGGTCATTATTATTGCTCGATTTGTATAGCTGAGGAAATAAGAGGCAGACTTGCAGAACCTGCCCAAAGATCACAGAACTTGTTAATTGACAGAACTTGGCTTAGGACCCACGTAGATTTGAATCCAAAGCCTATGTTATTAACCATTCTAATATATCAGAGCTTCTCAAACTATAATGTGCCACTTATTCACCTGGCATTATTATTAAAATGCAGATTCTGATCCCGTAGGTCTGAGATGGGACTTTAGAATTTCTATTCTTAACAACCCCCCAGGAAATATCAATGCTGTTGGTTCAATGCTCCTGACTTCATGCAGTAAGGAGCTATATGAGTTGGAGCAATTCAAAGAAATGGGTGTTTTAGGATTCTCTTCCACCTGCAGTTTACAGAGAAGAGATGCTATAAATCCACCACCACCACCCCCACCACCCCCCGCCAAACACACATCTGAGTTGTTTTTTTTTTTTTTTTACAATTATATATATATATAATTCATTCATGAGAGACAGTGGGGGCGGGTGCAGAGACACAGGCAGAGGGAGAAGGCAGGCTCCGTGCAAGGAGCCTGATGCAGGACTCGATCCTGGATCTCCAGGATCACACCCTGGGCCGAAGGCAGATGCCAAATGGCTGAGCCACCCAGGGATCCCCACATCTGACTATTTTTCATGGTAGGTGAGGGATGAGATTGCTGGCTCTTCCAGGCAATACCAAATGCCTCCACTTTTCTCATTTCCAGTCACTATTGTAAGTACTTTATGTACACTAACTCACTTAACTTCTACAGTATTCCTATGCAGAAAGTCATACACTAGTAAAAGCAAAAGAACTGGCATTTATGCCTAAAGAATCTAGCCCTAGAGCTCACACATAACCAATATGCTGTCCATAAGTATGGAGAATAATCTAAGGGCATTTCAGGACAGTGATTATGAGAGTGGGCTCTGGCACTGGGTTCGAGTCTGGATTAATTACTTCTTAGCTTTGTTACCTTGGATATGTTCTTCAACCTTTATTTCTCCTTTCTGCCACTTCCAGTTTCCAGTTCGGCATGTAAGGAACTTAGGGATTGGTACTGCGTTTAAAAACATTGGTGCAAGGCTAAACAAATTTAAAAAAATCAACAACTCTTCTTAGATCCATAAGAGGCACGAGGTCACAGGATAAATGGTTTTCCCAGGATTTGGAGAGAGAGACAGGGAGATACAGAAAATTAAATTTACAGGAGCAGAAACCTCCATAAGAACTAGGATAAGTGCTAGGATAGGAAAACCTAAAAACTGTAATTGATGAATTGCTAGAAACTCTGGATGAACAACTCTGAGAGTCAAAAACTCCACAGGCCCAGTAACGGGGTGATCCCTATACTTTTGTGAGTTTTACCTCCAGGAACTCTGCCCGGTCCTCACAGTGAATATCAAAAATCCCTTAGTACAGGCAGCCTGGGTGGCTCAGCGGTTTAATGCCTGCCTTCGGCCTGGGGCGTGATCCTGGGGAGGATCGAGTCCCACGTTGGGCTCCCTGCATGGCGCCTGCTTCTCTCTCTGCCCCCCCCCCTCTATGTTTCTCATGAGTAAATAAATAAAATCTTTAAAAAAAATCCCCTAGTATTTTCTGCAGGAATAAGGAAAAAGGAACTATTTTGAAATACACCCAAGCTTTCTGTTTTTCATAGCAAAGTCTGCCCTAAGGAGAAACTACTTTACTAGTATTTAACCTGCTGGGGTTTTATCAGAGCTTAATCTTCCTGGAGGAAGGGAATATCCAACTCCAGCACTCTCTAGCCATCCTGTCCCACCTGATGGGTAAAACTAGAAACAGTTATGAAGTTCACAGTCCAGAGGCAAATACCAAAAGACTGAAACTGAATCACAGGAATATAGAATGCTTCCCCTCCTTTAAAGCTTACCACCACTTTACTAAAGGCCTATCTTTAGAAGGCCCTTTCACCCAGTACGTTATAGCACCTAAAAGAATAAGTTATAAGACATACTCAAAGCTAGAAAACAAAAGACAGAGGGAGCATCACACCAGATTCAGATATGGCGAGGATGTTACAATTATCAGACCAGGAATTTGAAGCAACTATGATTAATATGTTAAGGCCCTACCAGATAAAGTAGACAGCATGCAAGAACAGATGAGTAATGTAACAGAGAGATAGACATTCCTTTTTCTAAAAGTTTTTATTTAAATTCCACTTAGTTAACATACAGTGTAATGTTAATTTCAGGTATACAATTTAGGGGCTCAACAATTCCATACAAGACCCTGTGTTCATCGCAAGTGTACCCCTTACTCCCTATCACCTATTTAACCCATCCTCCCACCCACCTCCCTTCTGGTAACCATCAGTTCATTCTTTATAGTTAAGACTCTATTCCTTGATTTGCCTCTCTCTTTTTTCCCCTATGTTCATTCATTTTGTTTCTTAAATTCCACATATGAGTGAAATCATGTGATACTTGTCTTTCTCTGACTGACTTATTTCACTTAGCATAATACTCTCTAGCTCCATCCACATCGTTGCAAATGGCAAGATTTCATTTTTTATGACTAATATCCCATTATGTGTATATACACAACCTACATCTACATTCTACATCTACATCTTCTTTATCCATCTATCAGTTGATGGACATTTGGGATTTTTCCATAGTTTGGCTAATGTACATAATGCTGCTATAAACAGTAGGGTACATGTATCCCTTTGAATTAGTATTTTTGTATTCTTTGGGTAGATACCTAATAATGCAATTGCTAGGTTATAGGGTACTTCTGTTTTAACTCTTTGAGGAAACTCCATATTGTTTTCCACAGCGGCTACACCAGTTTGTATTCCCACCAACAGCAAAAGTGGGGTTCCCCTTTCCCCACATCTTCACCAACATCTGTTGTTTCTTGTGCTGTCGACTTTAGCCATTCTGAAAGGTTTGAGGTGATAATTCATTATTGTTTTGATTTGTATTTTCCTGATAATGAGTGATGCTTACCATCTTTTCATGTGTCTATTAGCCGCCTGGATGTCTTCATTGGAAAAATGTCTATTCATGTCTTCTACCCATTTTTTAACTGGTTTATTAATTTTGGGGATGTTGGGTTTTATAAGTTCTTTATATATTTTGGATACTAATTCTTATCAGAAATGTCATTTCCAAATATCTTCTCCCATTCCATAGGTTTCCTTTTAGTTTTGTTGATTGTTTCCTTTGCTGTGCAGAAGCTTCTTATTTTGATGAAGTCCCAAAGTTTATTTTTGCTTTTGTTTCCCTTGCCTCAAGAGATATCTAGAAAGAAGTTACTATAGCCAATGTCAAGGAGGTCACTGCCTGTTTTCTCCTCTAGGATTTTGTTTGTTTGTTTGTTTGTTTGTTTTTTAAGATTTTTATTTATTCATTCATGAGAGACACAGAGAGAGAGGCAGAGACACAGGCAGAGGGAGAAGCAGGCTCCATGCAGGGAGCCGGATGTGGGACTCGATCCTGGGTCTCCAGGATCATGCCCTGGGCTGCAGGCGGCGCTAAACCGCTGAGCCCCCCGGGCTGCCCTCTCCTCTAGGATTTTGATGGTCCTGTCTCACATTTAGGTGCTAGAGATTGCCTGCAGTATTGCCTTGCAAGAAATGTTGAAAGAAGTTTTTCAGAGAGAAGGAAAATGATATGTCAGAAATTTGGATTTACATAAAGAAAGGAAGATCATCAGAGAGTGAATAAGTGAAGATAAAAATTAAAACTTCTCTTTTCCATAATCCATCAGGTTACAGTTTGTTCAAAATAATAATGGCAACAATGTATTTGATTTTATTTATAATGTATCTTTATGCATGCATAAAATGAATGATAATTATATAGGGGACAGGAGGTAGGAACTAAAATTATTTTGTTATTTTAAGGTAATCTACTACCCATGAAATTTTATAGTTTTATTTGAAAGTGGACTCAGATTAGTTGTAAATGTATATTTCAAACTCAAAGCAACCACTAAAAATTTTTTTAAAGACATATAATTTTGGGGGGATGCCTAGGTGGCTCAGCGGTTGAGTGCCTGCCTTCAGCCCAGGCTGTGATCCTGGGGGCCTGGGATCGAGTCACACATCGGGCTTCCTGCATGGAGCCTGCTTCTCCCTCTTCCTTTGTCTCTGCCTCTCTTTCTATGTATCTCTCATGAATAAATAAATAAAATCTTTAAAAATAAAAAATAAAGACATATAATTTTTTTAAATTTATTTATTCATGAGAGACACACAGAGAGAGGCAGAGACTTAAGCAGAGGGAGAAGCAGGCTCCCTGCAGAGAACCTGATGTGGGACTTAATCCTGGGATCCAGATCACGCCCCCAGTCGAAAGCAGATGCTCAACCACTGAAGCCACCCAGGCGTTCCTTAAAGATGTATAATTGACATTCTATAAGAAAGGAGAAAAAAATGGAATCATACAAAATGCTTGATTAAAACCACAAAAAGCAGACAAGGTATGGAAGACAAAAATAGGAACAAGGACAACAAATGGAAAGCAACAACAAATATAGTACAAATTAATCCAACTATCTCAATAATCACTTTAAGCATCAGTGGCTTAAATACACCAATTAAAAGAGATCATCAAAATGTCAGAGCAGATCAAAACAAAACTCAACGAAATGTTTTTTATAAACTAATATTAAATATAAGAACACATATAAATTAAAAGTAAAGAGATGAAGAGATACTATGCTAACACTAACGGGGAAAAAAAGAAGTAGCCATATTAATTTCAAGAGGAGCAAACTTCAGAGCAAGGAAAGTTATCAGAGATAAAGAGGAGCAATACATAATGATAAAAGGGTCAATTCTTCAAGAAGACATAGAAGTCTTCGATGGGCATGCACCTAACGACAGGGCATCATGACACATTAGGCAAAAAACGTTAGAGCCGCAAGGAGAAATATAGTTGGAGACATTTTTTTCCTTTCTGTAAAATAGGAATAATATTAGTGTCAATAGGACAGGTATGAGGATTCAATGAATTGACACATACAAAGCCCTTAGAATAGTGTCTGACACATTGTATGAACATGAAAAATCCTAGCTATTATCATTATTATTATTATTATTATTATTAATCTACCCAGAACCATTATTATTTTCTGTGTTTGACAAATAGATTACTATACTAATCTGTCACTTTTGCTTTTTTTTTCTGGAAACCTGGTAAAAAGGGAGGTGAAGAGAGAAGTACAGAGATTCATTTTAAATCACAGAGAGAAGCCATGTATTCTTCACTCTTATCCTCAACATGACCCCTACTGAACTGAAGGGAAAAAGCAAATGAAAATAAAATTTAAATTTAAAAATACTATGGTGAAAAAAAAATAAAATAAAAAATAAAAATACTATGGTGTAGTAGGGAAAGTGGCATGTGAATTCATAAAAAATTGGAAGCACTAAAGATACATTTAGAACAAAAAATGGGGGCCCCTGGGTGGCTCAGTCGGTTAAGCGTCTGCCTTCCACTCCGGTCATGATCCCGGGGGTCCTGGCTCTGTCGGGAGCCTGCTTCTTCCTCTCCCCCTGCCTACCACTCCCCCTGCTTGTGCTCACTCTCTCTCTTGCTCTCTGTCAAATAAATAAAATCTTTTTTTTTTAATTTAAAGATTTTATTTATTTGTTCATGAAAGACAGAGAGAGAGAGAGAAAGAGAGAGAGAGAGTGAGAGAGAGGCAGAGGGAGAAACAGGCTCCATGCAGGGAGCCCGACGGGGGACTGGATCTGTGGTCTCCAGGATCGTGCCCTGGGCTAAAGGCGGTGCTAAACCACTGAGCCACCCAGGCTGCCCTAAATAAAATCTTTTTAAAAAGAACAAAATATATATATATAAGAGAAGAGAGGAACAATATATATTTATAATAAAGGCTAGTAGGCAGTATTTTTTGGGTTGCTCTTGAAAGAAGTTTTTGTTGCATAGAAACTTCTGAAAAATCCTGGTCTAAAGGAACCCTGCTTTGTTGTTTTGTACTCTAATTCATGTGTACAAGGGTTCATTAGGTGTAGATGCCAGTGCCCTTATGATAAGAAAAGAAGGAGGAAGGAGCTAATCTTTATTGAGTACCTACTCAGTGGAAAAGATACCTAAATAAGTTTATAAAAATCCCTTGAATGGGGTGCCTGGGTGTATCAGTTGGTTAAGCATCTGCCTTTGGATCAAATCATGATCCTGGGGTCCCAGGATTGAGCCCACTTTGGGCTCCCTGCTCTGTGAGGAGCCTGCTTCTCCCTCTCCCTCTGCTCCTCCCTCTTCTTGTGCTTTCTCTCTCTCTCTCTCTTTCTGTCTCTGTGTGTCAAATAAATAAAATCTTTTTAAAAATTCCTCAAGCCAACAAGGTTGATTTTTTTTCATTTTACATATGAGGAAACTGAAGTGCAAAGAGATTTAAGTAAATTACTAAAGTTCACATAGCAAGTCAATTGCATATCTGGAATTCAAACCAACATTTGTCAGATTCCAAAGACTCTTTCTGATGCTCTCTTACTACCTAAGAAAGGAATCTGGAGCTCCTCTAGACAGTCAATATGTGATATAAAATTGTACTTCTTCATACACAACTAGCCTTAGAATATAAGTTTTGGTTCCTGATGCCTAGAAACTTTCATACTGGTCCAAGGTAATCTATATTCGTAACTCTTCGGGTATATGATGTTGACTCTCCTGAGGCAAGGCTTATCAGTATGCAGACTGGCATAGCAAAAAGAACCTGGAATTGGAATCAGATATTCCTGAGTTCCAAAATTAGTTTCATAATTTGATTGTCTATAACACTGGGCATTTCTTAGGTTGTCTAAGCTTTGCTGCCCCACTTTAATTCTCTTTTTTGATCTCCCTTCTTCCTAATCTCATTTGGGATATATAAGCTGCATCTGACTTCTTACCTCTGGTTCATCCCTTGTGTGTGTTAAATATTGCCACTATGATTATGTGCAACAGCCCTCATCCACACTGTGGCTTAAAGTTATTTATTTTCAGGAATCTCTAGGTTGTCTGGGTGTCTCTGCTTTTCTCTCCATTGACAGTGTTAATTTCATTTTTTTTTTCATTATATTCACTCATCAACATACTGAAATCTGGCTTCTGCTCCCATCACTCTACTGATCATGGTCTCTCAAAAGTCATGTGGATTATTCCTTTCCTGAAACATTCTTCCTTTGTCGTACCTGAAATTACTCTCTTCCTAGACTCCTCTTATGTCACTGTATGCTTTTCCTCAGTTTCCTTCACTGAACTTTCTTCTTTGCCTGTTTTAAAATTTTATTTCCAGGGATCCCTGGGTGGCGCAGCGGTTTGGCGCCTGCCTTTGGCCCAGGGCGCGATCCTGGAGACCCGGGATCAAATCCCACGTCGGGCTCCCGGTGCATGGAGCCCGCTTCTCCCTCTGCCTGTGTCTCTGCCTCTCTCTCTCTCTCTCTCTCTCTCTCTCTCTGTGACTATCATGAATAAATAAATAAAATCTTTAAAAAAAAAATAAAATAAAATTTTATTTCCAAAAAAAAAATAAATAAATAAAAAATAAAATTTTATTTCCTAAGTGTCCATCGACTGATGAATGGATAAAAAAGATGTGGCATATATAGATAATGGAATATTACTCAGCCATTAAAAAAGAATGAAATCTTGCCATTCTTGACAGCATAGATGAACCTAGAGCATGTTATGCTAAAGTGAAATAAGCCAGATAGAGAAAGACAAATACTGTATGATTTCACTTACATGTAGAATCTGAAAAACAAAACAAATGAACAAACCGTACCAACAATAATAACAACAAAGAGAGAACCAGACCCATAAATATAGAAAACAAACTGGTGGTTGCCAAAGGAGAGGAAGGTAGGAGGATGGGCAATATGGGTGAAGGGGATTAAGAGGTACAAACTTCCAATTATAAAGTAAGTCACAGGGATGAAGACTACAGCATAGACAATATAGTCAATAATACTGTAATAAACTTTTGTGGTGAGTATTTTATAGTATATATAATAGTTGAAGCAAAAATAAAATGTTTCCTAGAGGCTGGATCACAGTCCTCATCTTATTCATTATCTTTTCTACAAATTATCTAATCTGTTCACCAGGTTTTATCTATCTTTATCTTAGTTTAGGATCATTCTTCTAAATTCCAGGTGTCTCCAACTGAATATAATACAGATAACAGAAACCGAATCCAACCATTCTGAATTCACCACTTCTTATATAACACACACTGATTCTTACAGTTCGTAGAGGGTTAATGTTGCCAGTTTTTCTCACTCAGTCTTCCAAATAAGACCTGGCACTCATCCTTGTTCCCTCCTTTTTCATTTTTCCATTTCCAGCCAGTCACCAAGTTATATCAAAATAAAATCAAGCCTTCACTCCCCTGCCATAGTTTAGATGCTTGTCATTTCTGAGGGTTATTTTTGTTGTTATTTGTTGTTTTATTGTTTTGGACAGGAATTATTACAGTAGCTTCCCAAGGTCTCTCTTCATTTGGCTTTTAGGGGTAACGTGTTTATAATTAAGTGCCTACCACAATATTTGATACACATTAGATGTTCAGTGTGTGTTAGATCTCTCTCATCCTCAGAGCAAATGCATAGCAGTAGGCTGACCCAAAATGAACTCACCCTGTGACTTGATGACTTGTTGATTCACCTTTTGAGAAAAGGCTCATTCGGAAGTGAAAATTAGATTTGTTTCTGGCATCTTTAGTCTCCCATTTACTTTTTGGACCTTTGCTTGGATTTTGCTTGGATTTCAGAGTACTTACAGTTTTCCACTTCTCTTTACCAAGCCCTGTTCTTGAGATAGGATATGATTAACACCATGAGGATGATTAAGCTTAAGGAGTGTAGATCTTAAAATTTCTCATTATGGAAAAAAGTAGTGTGCAAGGTAATGAATGTGTTAACTGACCTTATTGTGGTGATCATTTTGCAATATACACATATAACAAATCATCACATTATACACCTTAAACTCATGCAATATTATATGTCAGTTATATCTCAAGAAAGCTGGAAAAAATCAATGCTGTGTATAGCAAGGTAATAAGTTATTAGTTTCAGTTGCCAGAGAACTTTCTTCATGGAAAAAGAAGTATATTGGGGCACCTGGGTGGCTCAGTCGGTTAAGTGTCTGCCTTCGGCTCAGGCCATGATCTCTGGGCTTTGGAATCAAGGCCCGGATCAGGCTTCCTGCTCAGTAGGATGTCGGCTTCTCTCTCTCTCTCTGCCCCTCCCCACTGCTCATTCTCTCTCTCTTTCAAATAAATGAATAAATATTTTTTAAAAAAAGGAAAAGAAGTACATTAAGCATGACTTCTTTCAGAAGGACTAGTGTTTTAAAAGGTTCCAAAGCCTTAAACTAAAGGAGAAATTCTCTAATAGAAGAATTTGAGGGGGCAGCCCTGGTGGCTCAGTGGTTTAGCGCCACCTTCAGCCAAGGGCCTGGTCCTGAAGACCAGGGATCAAGTCCCGCGTCAGGCTCCCTGCATGGAGCCTGCTTCTCCCTCTGCCTGTGTCTCTGCCTCTCTCTCTCTCTCTGTGTCTATCATGAATAAATAAATAAAATTTTAAAAAAAGAGAAGAATTTGAGGACTTAGTAATTGGTAAATGAAATTGTTTGTGGATTATGTTGGGAGTGCCCTAAAATCGTTGCCATCTCTGTGGCCTGCTCCCATTCTCAGGCTAGCTCTGTACCTTGTTGAAAATTACTGCTATAGGGACGCCTGGGTGGCTCAGTGGTTGAGCATCTGCCTTCAGCTCAGGGCATGATCCAGAAGTCCTGGGATCAAGTCCCACATTGGACTCTTTGCCGGGAGCCTGCTTCTCCCTCTGCCTATGTCTCTGCCTCTCTCTGTGTCTCTCATGAATAAATAAATAAAATATTTTTTAAAAGTTACTGCTATAAACAGTGATTATTTAACAGTCTGCTCTCCTGTTTGGAGAGCAAAGTAGATTGCAATGGTAGCTCAAGTGCCTTCTGCCATCAGGTTCAGATAGAGTTCAGTTTCCTCCAGTGGATCCCAAATTGTTATTTTAATTAGCCAATTAATACCCATATTGTTGTTGGTGGATTACAATAAAATATCTTATTGACTGAATAATTTTCAAAACAAATTGGAAGGTGAAGATGAATTTGATTGCAAATCTAGACTATATTTGAATTAATTTGTAAAATAATAGCATACAGCAACATCAATTCTGAATATCTAATCATGAAATTCAATGACCTTGAACAAAGATGATGTTGGAAAAATTAGGTTACCTGAAGGAATAATAATGACTAGTGGGTAAAATTTATATGCTGCTAATTTGGGCTACTGCTTTAAAATTTGAAATGGCAGCAAATAGCATTGTTATCTTCATTTTGTTTTCTCAAATAAAAGAATGAGAAGCCAGATTGATTTATGAAGCATGCTGAAATCATTGCTAACAGGCTGCTTGTATTGTTTTCTTAAAATTCAAAAGAAAAGATCTCCCTTATAATGAAACATATTTAAAAGTGAATTTGTACTGTGGTTTGTTCTGTCTGCTTTTTTCCATCAAATTTTCATGAAAGCCTCTTCTCTGGTTTCATCCTTGGCCTCTTCTTGTTGGCAGAGGTGGAGGAGAATCTTTGTTTGCTTTTCGTTTTGTTTCAAGTTTTTATTTAAATTCCAGTTCGTTGACATACAGTGTAATAATAGTTTTAGGTGTACAGTATAGTGATTCAACACATCCACACATCACCAGTGCTCAGCACGACACATGCCCACCTTATTCCCCATCACTCATTTAACCCATCCCCTGCCCACCTCCCCTCCAGCAATCCTCAGTTTGTTCTCTATAGTTAAGAGCTTGTTTTCTGGTTTGCCTCTCTCGTCCCCCCCCCCCATGTTTCTTAAATTCCACATATGAGTGAAATCATAGGGTATTTGTTTTTCTCTGACTGACTTATTTCCCTAGCATAATACTGTCCATCTCCATCCACCTCATTGCAAATGGCAAGATTTCATTATTCTTTTTCATGGCTGAATAATATTTCAAAACACACACACACACCATCTTCTTATTCATCAGTCGATGGATATTTGGGCTCTTCCCATAATTTGGCTATTGTTAATAATGCTGTTACAAACATCAGGGTGGATGTGTCCCTTCAAATCACGTTTTTGTATCTTTTAGGTAAATACCTAATAGTGCAATTCTTGGATTATAGGGTAGTTTGAACACAGATACAAAGCTTCTCTTTGAGGATTCATTTTGAGTCAATCTTTACATAAGTAAACCAGTTTGATTATCTCAAAATGATAACTTATTCAGCCAGAGGCAGAGTTAAAATTAGGTAACTAAGTTTGATCACCCACTTCAAATATTTTTTTATGTAAATTTCTCTTTTTCTTTTCTGAGATTCTAAAAAAAACACATATCATAAGGCTTGATATTGACCCTAACTCATATGTCTGCTTAATCTTTTTTCAGCTTTTTTTCTTTTCTCTGCTTTAGCTTGTATAGTTTCTACTGCTATGCCTTCTATTTTACTGATCTTTATTTCTGCAGTTTCTAATTCATTATTAATACCATTAGTGTACTTTTAACTTCATATATTGTTTTTCATATCTGGAAGTTCCATTTGGCTTTTATTTATAGTTTTAATATGTCTCCACAACTCTCAAAATCATAGGACTACCTATATAATCTAACATTTAAGTTTCACCGTTAGTTACAAATTGTTTTGTACTCTGAGTTTTGTATTCATTTTTGAGTTTTAATCTTAGTAAGCAGTTTACCAAGAGAGCCTCATTAGATCTCCCAGGTTAGTTCGTACCCTTCCTAACTTGTATTTTTCCTTCATAGCACTCATCAATGTTGTAATAATATACATTTGGGTGTAATTTAATTAATGTCTCTCTTGTTTAGTAGACTATATGAACATGTTCTTTTTGATTAGTCATATATCTTCATCACTTAGGCTATTGTAGTGCCTGGCATATTGTTTGCATTTAAATATTTCAATAATGCTTCCATGAAACGAAAGACTTAGAATGTATATTAGAAATATTGTCCATTTGAAGCCTTCAGATTAAAAAAAAGAAGCTCCAGAACTAATGGTGTATAACCTCACATATAATAATCAGGACCATCATGAACCGTTTTTGTAACTTTTCAGAGCTTGAAAATTATAATTCGTAAAAGTATTACAAGGAATATCTCTAACTTATTTATCTTATTTTGTTGTTTGTGAAATACATTCCTCTCAATTAAAAGAAACAGCCTTAACATACTGTATAATGTGTTAATAATCATACTTTCAAGTAATATTTGAAGAACATGCAGAATCTTAATTCTCTCTCATTTTAAACTGGGAAAAATATAACTTCCTTCTCAGGAAATCAATAAAGGTATTGTGCCAACTAATTAGTTTGTGTTTTAGTTGACCAGGCCAAAGTTTAGACTTTAGGAATTGCCAGTAAAGCCATTTGTATAATGATGCCAATGTCATTACTACCACCCTGCCAGTACTGCCATTTACTGAATATCTGTTGATGATCGAGTCAGTAATGTATCTCTATATATCTTGAATCATTAAAACATCCCTACCTGATTGGTATTATCTTCATTTTTGTAGTTACAGAAAATGAGCCTTCATGTGGCTAGTTACTTGCCCAAGATAACACAGCTGGGAAGTGCCCAAGTTGGTGTTTAAATCCATGACCAAGAATCACAAAGATTGGCTTTTATTTTATTCTGTTAACATGTCCATAATATAAAATGTGTCATTTTAACTGTTTTATAGTGTATAGTTCAGTGGATACCTAGTACATTTAGAATGTTGTACAACTATCACTACTATTTAGTTCCAGAACATTACCATCACCTCAAAATAAAACTCGATTCTCATTTAGCAGTCACTTCTCATTCCCTCTCAATTGGTTTTTGAGCATTGACTATGGACTCTGCAATTCTGCTAAAACTGTTTATTAGCTCTAAAATTTTGTGAATGAATTTTAAAGGATTATCTGCCTATGATCATGTCATCTATGAACAGAGCTAGTTTGACTTCTTCCTTTCCAGTTTGGCTGACTTTCTGTTTCTTGCCTAACTTCTCTGGCTAGAATCATCTATACAGTGTTGAGCAGCACTGGTGAAAGTCAGCATCCTTGTATTGTACTGATGTTAGGGGGAACACTTTTCAGTCTTTCACTCTTGAGTCTGACAGTATAGGTGAGTTCTCCACCATCCCTTTATCATGGTGAGGAAGTTCCCTTTTATTCATAATTTTCCAAGTATTTGTATTATGAAAGAACGCTCAATTTGGTCAAATGCTTTCTTTGCATCAGTTGAAATGACCATGCATTTTTTCATATATTCAACTGATATGGCTTATTAAATTGAATGACTTTTTTTCTACTTTGAAATACGTCACTTTCATCCTCACAATAAATCCTGGCTTGGCATGTTATATAACCCTTTTGACATGCTGCTGGATTTGGTTTGCCAGTATTTTATTGAGGAAATTTGTATCTATATTCATATGGGATATTGGCTTCTAGTGGTTTGTATTTGTTTTTACTATGATGTGTTTGTCTGGCTTTAGTATGAGGGTAATGATGGCTTCACAGAATGTGGAAGACTGAAGGCCTAAGAGTGGGAACCCATGAAAGATCTGAGACCTAAAACACAAAGTCCAAGGCTTGAGATAAAAATCTTAGCTTAAAGATCTGAGATCCAAGGATGGAAGGTCCTAGACACCCATAAAGACCTAGGACTCCAGCCACTCTAGATGCACAGAAGGCCCAGGAGAGAAAGATATCTCAAGGCTAAATTAGGTGGGAAGCTGAAAGCCCGTGACCCAGAATCCAGGAAAGATAGAAGCTCTAAGACCAAAGGACATCCCAAGTTGAGAATATTAAGTCCCAGATTTTTTTCTTTTGCTGTCCTCCCTGGACATTTTCAGTTCTTCCTTTCCAGTTCTCATGTTTCCATTTAAGCCCACTTGTTTTGAGATGCCCTTTTTGATGGTGCTATTACCCTAAGGAAACATATTCATTAGGTTGGCAATATTATACTTGGGCCGGGCTTAAGCCAATTTTGATCACAATTTTGAGCCATTTATTGAGTGTTTGTTTTTTGAATTTCCATTTCTCTTCACCTCCACCCCACTTGAGGGAGACATACAGGTAACATTGTATTTCAGTCTTCCCTTTTTCCTTAAGAGCTCCATCTGATGAGAAAAAGAAAGCATCAGGCTGCTGAGGAGGGAGGGGCGGAGTAATAAGCTATCTAGAGAAGATGTGAAGAGATGCAGGCCAGTAAGAATTAGACAAGAAATACCCAGATGTGCAGCCTGTTGAGAAGCACCAGCCAGCAACACCTTACTTCTGTGAGCTTGGTTCTGGCATCCTCAGACTATCACTACTGATAAGAATAAGAAAGCAATTCTATCATCATCTGATTTTTATGGCATAATGAAATTGTGAACACATCCATTTTTAAAGCAAATGACTTCGTCTCTACCCTTCTACCTAAAAGGAAATCTCTACCAAATGCTCTGATGGGAAGATACACTTTGACTTGTGAAATGATGTGAAATGCAGAATCTTTGAGCTGTGAGTGTTTTGAAGATTAAAAAATCTTGCTCAGTATGGGTGACCACCAAAAGCAATCTGCAGCCATCTACATGTCACAACTGAGACAAATTGGAGAATGTGTTGTCTAATGTCAAATAAAATGTACTGTTTTGGAAGAAAATAGGATGAGTTAGGAAGTATTCATTTCTACCTTTTGGGGAAGAGTTTGAGAAATATTGGTGTTAATACTTGGAAATTTTACAGAATACTCGTTAGTAAAGCCATCTGGTCCTGGCCTTTTCTTGTGTGCTGTTTAACAGCTGATTCAATCTGTATATATTACACATCTACACATTTTCTTTTTCTTCTTGAGTCAATTTTGGTAAGTTGTGTGTTCTTAGGATTTTGAGTCTTCCCTCTTTTTCTCTTAGACAGTCTTGATAATGATTTGTCAATTTTGTTAATCTTTTCCATGAACAAACTTTTGGTGCAATTAATTCTGTCTATTGTGTTTCTATTCTTTATCCCATTAATCTCTGCTCTGATCTTTATTATTTTCTTCCTTCTGCAATTTTTTGCTTTAGTTTGCTCTTCCTTTTTTAGTCTCTTCAGGAGTAAAGTTAGGTTGCATCTATGCATTTATAGCTATAAGCTTGCCTTTGAGCACTGCTTTCTTTGCATCCCATTAATGATGGTATATTGGGTTTTCACTTTCATTTGTCTCAAAATATCTTAGTTTCTCTTGTGATTTCTTCCTTGACCCATTGGTTATTTAAGAATGTGTTGTCTAATTTCTATATATTCCCGGAATTTTTCAGTTTTCCATCTGCTATTGAGAGGATGGTTTGCATGATTTCAATCTTTTAAAATGTATTTGGACTTTAAAACCTAAAACAGTCTATCCTGAAGAATGTTCTGTGTGCACTTGAGAAAAATGTGTGTTTCATTCTTGTTGGATGGAATACTCTGTATATTTTTGTTAAGGATAATTGGTTTATTGTGTTGTTCAAGTCCTCTATTTCCTTACTGATCTTCTGTTAGTTGTTCTGTCCACTATTGAAAATAGAGTACTGAAATCTCCACATATTATTGTACAACTTTCTAATCTCTTCAATTCTATCATTCTTGTCTCATATATTTGGGGCTTTGTTGTCACATGTGTATATATTTATAACTGGTATGTCTTAATGGATTGATCCTTTTATCAATATGTAATGCCCTCCTTTGTCTCTTGTAACAATTTTTGACTTAAATTTCATTTTGTCTGATATTAATATGACCATCTCATCTCTCTTTTGTTTACTATATGCATATGATATAATTTTTATCTCTTTTACGTTCATCCTATTTGTGTCTTTCAGTTTAAATTGAGTATCATATAGTCGGCCTGTAGGTAGATATTTTTGCATTCATTCTGCCAATCTCTATTCTTTAATTGGGAAATGAATCATGTCTGCATTTAAAATAATTACTAGTAAGGAAAGACATACTTCTGCCACTTTGTTCTTTGTTTTCTTTTTTTTTATGTTCTTTGTTTTCTATACATCTTATATATTTTTGTTCCTCGATTCCCCCATTGCAGCCTTCATTTGTGTTTAACTGATTTTCATAGTGTAGTATTTTTATTATCTTCCCAAGTATATTAAAAGATGCTCAATATCACTAATTATCGAGGAAACGCTAATCATCTCTTCACACCTATTAGGACTACATTCAAAAAGTCAAAGATGATAAGTGTTGACGAGGATGTGGAGAAAAGAGAGCCCTTGTGCATTGTTGGTGGGAGTGTAAATTGGTACAGCCATTATAGAAAATAATATGACGGTTCTGCAAAAAATTTAAAATAGAACTACCATTCGATCCAGCAACCCACTTCTTGGTATATATCCAAAGGAAATAAAATCACTATCTCAAAGAGATATCTGCACTCCCATGCTTATTGTAGTGTTATTCCCAGTTACCAAGACCAGAAACAACTTAAGTTTCTGTAGACAGATGAATGGATAAAGAAAATGTGGTATAGATATAAATGGGATATTATTTAGTCATTAAAAAAAGTAAATTCTGCCATTTGCAACAACACAGATGAATCTGGAGAACATTATGCCAAGTGAAATAAGCCAGACACAGAAAGACAAATATTGTGTGATCTCACTTCTGTGTGGAATGTAAATAAAATAAAATAAAATAAAATAAAGCTGAATTCATAGTAACAGAGAATAGAATGGTAGTTACCAGAAGCTAGGTGTTGGTGGAAAAGGGAGTATTTTTTTAAAAGTAGAATAGTGGTTGCTGGGGACCAGAGGGAGAAAGTCATAGGGAGCTATTGTCTTAGAGGTTCAGAGTTTCAGTTTTGCAAAATGAAAAGAGTTCTGGAGGTGGATGGTGGTGATGGTTGCATGGCGATATGGTTGCACTTAATATCACTGAACTGTAAACCTAAAACTGGTTAAGATGTGCATTTTATCACAATAAAAGATCTTAAAAAGAAACATTTTCCATTTATCCAGTTTGTCACATTTTTTGCCCTAAAATTATTCCTAGTATTTCCTATCATCTCTTTATTTTTAAAATTTTTTTATTTAAATTCAATTTATCAACATATAGTATAACACCCAGTGCTCATCCCATCAAGTGCTCTCATTCCTTAGTGCCCATCACACAGTCACCCCATCCTCCCACCCTCTTCCCCTTCTGCAACCCTTTGTTCATTTCCCAGAGTCATGTCTTGTCTTCCTCTCTAATTATTCCCTACTCAGTTTCCCTCCTTTCCTTTGGAGTCCCTTTCACTACTATTTCTTATATATAAGTGAAGCCAAAAATTGATTGTCCTCTGATTGACTTATTTCACTAAACATAATGCCCTCCAGTTCCATCCACGTCAAAGCAAATGGTGAGTATTCATCCTTTCTGGTGGCTGAGTAACATCCCATTGTATATACATAGACCACATCTTCTTTGTCCATTCATCTGTTGAAGAACATCGAGGTTCCATCCACAGTCTGGACATTGCTGCTATGAACATTGGGGTGCAGGTGTCCCGGCGTTTCATTGCATCTATATCTTGGGGTAAATCCCCAGCAGTGCAATTGCTGGGTCATGGGGTAGCTCTGTTTTTAACTTCTTGAGGAAACTCCACACTGTTTTCCAGAGTGGCTGTACCAGTGTGCATTCCTATCATCTCTTGAATTTTGTAGAACTTATAATCATGGCCACTTTTGTTCTTGATATTGGTAATTTGTGTTTTCTTTCTTTATCTTTTTCAGTCCAGCAAGAGGTTTATTATTTTATTTTCAAAAAAAACAGATTTTGATGTCATCAATTTTTATATTTTCAATTAATATTTAATTGATTTTGTTTTTTTTCTATGATTTCTTTCTATCATTTTACTTTGGCTTGAACTTCCTCTTCCTAATTAAAAAAATTTTAGTTGGCAACTCCAATCACTGATATTAAATCTTCTTTATTTTCCAATATAATTATTGGAAGCTATAATTTTCCCTCTAAGCACTACTTTAATTCTACCCCACAAAGGTTAACATAATGTATTTTTATTGTTACTCCTTCAAAATAGTGTCTAAATTCTCTTGGGATATTTTCTTTGTCTCTTGTACTATTTAGAACTGCATTGTCTATTTTCCAAATATTTGGTTTTCTTCTAATCATTATCATTGATTTCTAATATAATTTATTAGTGCTAAGAGAACAGATTCTGTATTATTTCAATCCTTTTAAAGTTATTTAGACTTGTTTTATAACCAATCATATGGTCTATTCTGGTTAGCATAACATATGCCTTTGAAAGGAATATGTTATTTTGCCATTGTTGGTCACAGTGTTCTGTAAATATCAATGAAGTCACTGTCATTAAAAATGTTGTACAGAACTTTTAACTCATTACTTTTTTGCTGTTTATTTAGTTGTTCTAAATTCCAGGAGATGAATGTGTTGAAACATCCAACCATGAATGCAGAATTGTCTATGTTTTACTAATATCTGTCAATTTTTCCTTCACAATTTTTGAAACTCTGTTAATATACACAGTCATCTATTATAATTATATATTTCTAACAGATAGACACTTATTATTATGAAATATTTTTATTTCTAGTACTACTTTTTATTTGAAATCTATTGTATCTGGTATTAATGTAGCCACTCCCTAATTCTAATCCTTATTCTTTGCATAGTGTATCTTTTCCCATCCATTTATTTTCTTTTTTCCCCATCCATTTAACTTTCATTCTATATTTGTCCTTACATGTAAAATGTGTCTTTTTTAGAAAGTATGTAAATGTGTCTTTTAAGGAAATCTCTTATCCCACTTTTTCTTTTAATTGAGGTGTTTAATCTATGAATATTTATTATAATTGTTGATATTGGTGAATGGTATAGGCTAAATTATGTCCCCTCAAAATTCATATGTTGAATTCCTAACACCTGGTACCTCAAAATGTGACTGTATTTGGAGATAGGGTCTTCTTAGAGATAACTAAGTTAAAATGAGGTCATTAGGGTGGGTTCTAATCTAATCTGACTGATATCCTTAGAAGAAGGGGAAATTAGGGGGCACCTGGGTGGTTCAGTCAGTTGAGCATCCGACTTTTGGTTTTGGCTCAGGTCGTGATCTCATGGGTTGTGAGATTGAACCCCTCATGGGACTCTGTGCTCAGTGGGGAGTCTGCTTAAAGATTCTCTCCCTCTACCCCTACCCCTGCGTACATGCTGTCTCTCTAAGTAAATAAATAAATCTTTTTTAAAAAAAAAAAAAGGAGAAATGAAGACACAGGCATGTACAAAGGGAAGGCCACATGAAGACCAAGGAAGAATATGCCATTTGCAAGTAAAGGAGAGAAACCTGAGAAGAAACAACCCTGCTGGCATCTTGATCACAGACTTCTAGTCTCCAGAAGAGTGAGAAAATACATTTCTGTTGTTTTAGCTACTGAGTCTGCGCTAATGGCAGCCTTAGCAAACTAATACAGTGCGTTTGAATCTACCCATTTATTCTCTCTCTCTCTCTTTTTTTTTTTTGGTGTTCTTTGATTTCTTGTCCTTCAGTTACTCCTTCCCTGCCTTTTAATCAGATTAACCATATTTTCAGGATTGTATTTTACTATTCTTATTGGGTTGTTAGCTAGACTTCTTTGGATATTTTTAGATTCTTCTGGTAATTTCAGTATACATCCTTCACTTTTCACAGTTCATTTTCAGTTAATATTGTACCACTTTACATAAAATATAGAAACTTTCCAACAATCCAGGGCCACATACACCTACTACTTCCTTTATTCTAAAGTTGTTTTGTGTATTAAATCTACTTACATGAAACACCACAAGGCAATGTTATATATTTTCCTTTCAATCGTTATATATATCACAAAGAATTAAGAGGGGGAGAAAAGCCAAAATATTAGTCTTTTGCATGTAGTTTGACATTTACCATTAAAGATGTTCTTTATTCTTTGTTTGAAGTTGTTACTTTCCATCTGGTATAATTTCCCTTCAGCCTGGATAATTTTTACTGGTATTTCTTTTACTACAGATCTGCCCATGATGAATTCTTTTTGTTTTCTTTTCTTGGAAAAACCCTTTATTTAGCTTTCATTCTTGAAAGATATTTTTGCTGAATATAGAATTTTATACCACATTTTTTTCCTTTCAGTATTTTAAAGATGTTCCATCTGTTCTAGCTCTCATTGTTTCCGATCAGAAGTCAGTTTTTAATCAGATCATTGTTCCATTGTATGTAATTTATCATTTTTCTTTTGCTATTTTCGACCTTTGTTGTTTGTATTAGTTTTCTTTTTTAATTTATTTTTTTATTGGAGTTCAATTTTCCAACATATAACATAACACCCAGTGCTCATCCCATCAAGTGCCCCCCTCAGTGCCTGTCACCCAGTCACCCCCACCCCCCGCCCACCTCCCTTTCCACCACCCCTTGTTCATTTCCTAGAGTTAGGAGTCTCTCATGTTCTGTCTCCCTTTCTAATATTTCCCACTCATTTTATCTCCTTTCCCCTTTATTCCCTTTCGCTATTTTTTATATTCCCCAAATGAATGAGACCATATAATGTTTGTCCTTCTCTGATTGACTTATTTCACTCAGCATAATACCCTCCAGTTCCATCCATGTCGAAGCAAATGGTGGGTATTAGTTTTCAACAGTAAGACTATTATGTGTCTTGGCATGAGCTTCTTCATGTTTATTCTGCTTTGTTTTCTTGAAGCATCCTGTAGGTGTAAAATTTTGCTTGTCAGACTTTATTTCTTTTTTTAAGATTTATTTATTTATTTGAGAGAGTGCACATACATGGGGGGCAGAGAGAGAGGGAAAGTCAAGCAGACTCCGCACTCAGCATGGTGCCCTATGTGGCACTCCATGCAGGGCTCCACACAAGGCTCCATCTCACAACTGTGAGATCAAGCCCTGAGCCCAAACCAAGATTCAGACACTTAATGACTATGCCACCCAGGCACCCCAGCCTTTTATCTTCAAGTAACTTTTTGTGTTTCATTCTCTCTCCTTTGTTCTGGAGTGTCAATTACACATATACCGAAAAATTCAGTATTATCCATAAGTTAACGAGGTCTATTTGTTTATTTTTAAATCTTTTCCTTCTCTTTATCCACATTGACTACATTTTCCTTTTTTTGATGGCTAAAGTCACATGTATTTTCTTCTGCATATATTTGGAATTTTTAGTTATAACATATTATACATAAAACCCATCATTAAAAATCAGTGAGGGGGGCACTTGGTGGGATGAGCACTGAGTGTTATTCTATATGTTGGCAAATTGAACACCAATAAAAAATCAACTAAAAAAATCAATAAAGAAATATCTTGGGGATCCCTGGGTGGCGCAGTGGTTTAGCGCCTGCCTTTGGCCCGGGGCATGATCCTTGAGACCCGGGATCGAGTCCCACGTCGGGCTCCCAGTGCATGGAGCCTGCTTCTCCCTCTGCCTGTGTCTCTGCCTCTTTCTCTCTGTGTGTGACTATCATAAATAAATAAAAAAAATTAAAAAATTAAAAAAACAACAAAAAAACCTCAACATTTAAAAAAAAAAGAAATATCTTACTAGGTATTTTAAGCATTCTTTAAGTTTTTTCAAGTTTTTAATTAAAGTTTAATTAACAGAGTATATTAGTTTCAGATGTACAATATAATGATTCAACATTCTGTGCATTACTCAGGTCTCATCATGATAAGTGGACTTTTAATCCCATTCACCTATTTTGCCCTTCCCCTCACATACCTCCCCCTGGAAACCACCTGTTTCTTCTCTGTATTTAGGACTCTGTTTGTTTCTCTCTTTTTTTATTTGTTCATGTGTTGTTTCTTCAGTTTCATATACGAGTGAAATATGGTATTTGTCCTTTCTCTGACTTATTTCACTAAACAGTATACCCTCTAGGTCCACCCATGTTACAAATGGCAAGATCTCATGGATTTTTATGGCTGAGTAATGTTCCATTATATATATATACCACATCTTTTTTATCGATTCATCTATGGTGGGCATTCAGATTGCTTCCACATCTTGGCTACTGTAAATAATGTTGCTAAACATAGGGGTACATATATCTTTTTGAATTAGTGTTTTTGTATTCTTTGGGTAAATAACCTGTAGTGGAATTACAAGATCATGTGGTAATTCTATTTTTAACTTTTTGAGGAATCTCCATACTATTTTCCATGATGACCACATTTAATAATTTCTGTTGATTTACTTTACAGTTCGCATATACCTTTCTGTCATTTCCATTTAGCTGTTAAATCCATATAATGAATTTTTTAAATTTCAGATTCTCTGGCCAGAAAGACTAGGATTTTTCCACTGATGCCTTCACCACTTTATGCATCACACATGCAGCTGAACTTAATCCACAAAAGGAGGAACTTCATGCAGCTACTCACATCCCGTTTTCTGAGTATATACTCCTTACCAGAATCTGTCTGCTTCTGTTGACATTCCTGTACCTTAATGCAGTTACTTTTTATATTAGGTCAGGATTTTATAATTATCTTCTGCAGGGGACTTTGGGAGTATCTGAGTCTGTCATCAGAGAAATCAGAAACCCCTCAATTGGTTTTTATTTGACTAAAGTGTGGGGTTTGAGTGAGTAGTGGTGATAAGCCGGGAATATGCACTTGAAGTTTTATTGTGAAATTCCTTGAATATCAGGTTGAAGAGTTTGTGCTTAATTTGGAAGGTAACAAGGAGTAATCAGAGCATCAGAAGCTGGAGCTATTTCTTTTTTTCCATTTTTTTATTTAAAATTCAATTAGCCAACATTACAGTACATCATTAGTTTCAGAGGTAGAGTTCAGTAATTCATCAGTTGCATACAACACCCAATGCTCATCATGTCACGTGCCCTCCTTAATGCCCATCACCCAATTACCCCATCCTCCCACCCACCTCCCCTCCAGCAACCCTCAGTTTGTTTCCTATAGTTAAGAGTCTCTTATGGTTTGTCTCCCTCTTTGATTACTTCCCATTCAGTTTTCCCATCCTTCCCCTATGATTTTAAATTCCACATATGAATGAAACCATACGATAATTGTCTTTCTTTGATCGACTTATTTTGCTCAGCATAATACCCTCTAGCTCCATCCATGTCGATGTAAATGGTAAGTATTTCTCCTTTCTAATTGCTGAGTGATATTCCGTTATATATATACACCACATCTTTATACATTCATCTGTCTACGCACATCTCGGCTCTTCCAAGTTTCGCTATTGTGGACATCGCTGCTATAAACATTGGGGTGTATGTGCCCCTTCATATCATTACATTTGTATCTTTGGGGTAAATACCTAGGAGTACAATTTCTGGGTCTTTGGTAGCTCTATATTTAACTTCTTGAGGAACCTTCATACCATTTTCCAGAGTGGCTAAACCAGCTTGCATTCCCACCAACAGTGCAAGAAGGTTCCTTTCTCCACATCCTCACCAACATTTGTTGTTTCTGGACTTGTTAATTTTAGCCATTTTGACTGGTGTGAGGTGGTATCTCATCATGGTTTTGATTTGTATTTCCCTGATGCCAGGTGATGTGGAGCATTTTTTCATGTGTATGTTGCCCATGTGTATGTCTTCTTTGGAAAACTGTCTGTTCATGTCTTCTCATTTCTTGACTGGATTTTTTGGTTTCTTGGGTGTTGAGTTTGATAAGTTCTTTATAGATCTTCGATACTAGCCCTTTATCTGATATGTCATTTGCGAATATCTTCTCCCATTCCATAGGTTGTCTTTTATTTTGTTGACTGTTTCCTTTGCTGTGCAGAAGTTTTTTATCTTGATGAGGTCCCAATAGTTTATTTTTGCCTTTGTTTCCCTTGCCTTTGGAAATGGGTCTAGCAAGAAGTTGCTGCAGCCAAGGTTGAAGAGGTTGTTGCCTGTGCTCTCCTCTGGGATTTTGCTGGATTCCTGTCTCACATTTAGATTTTTCATCCATCTTGAGTTTATCTTTGTGTTTGGTGTAAGAAAATGGTCCAGTTTCATTCTTCTAATGTGGCAGTCCAATTTCCCAACATCACTTGTTCAAGAGACTCTCCTTTTGCCATTAGGTATTCTTTCCTGCTTTGTCAAAGATTATTTGGCCATAGAGTTGAGGGTCCATTTCTGGGTTCTCTATTTTGTCCCATTGATCTATGTGTCTGTTTTTGTACCAGTACCACACTGTCTTGATGATTAGAACTTTGTAATATGGCTTGAAGTCCGGCATTGTGATGCTACCAGCTTTGGTTTTCATTTTCAACATCTCTTTGGATATTTGGGGTCTTTTCTGGTTTGGTTCCATACAACTTTTAAGATTATTTGTCCAGCTCTTTGAAAAATGTCGATGGTATTTTGATAGGGATTGCATTGAACATGTAAATTGCCCTGGGTAGCATGGACATTTTCACAATATTAATTCTTCCAATCCATGAGCATGGAATGTTTTTCCATTTCTTTGTGTCTTCCTCCATCTCTTTCACAAGCATACTGTAGTTTTTAGAATACAGATCCTTTACCTCTTTGGTTAAGCTTATTCCTAGGTATCCTATGGTTTTTGGTGCAATTATAAATGGGGTTGACTCATTAATTCCTCTTTCTTCTGTCTCATTGTTAGTGTATAGAAATGCAACTGATTTCTGTGCATTGATCTTATATCCTGCCACACTGTCGAATTCCTGTATGAGTTCTAGCAATTCTGGGGTGGAGTTTTTTGAGCTTCCCACATCAAGTATCATGTCGTCTGCAAAGCATGAGAGTTTGAATTCTTTGACAATTTGAATGCCTTTTATTTCTTTTTGTTGTGTGATTGCTGAGGCTAGGTGGAGTTATGTTCTTTAAAAATACCTATCTTGGGGGACACCTGGTTGGTTCAGTCGGTTAAGCATCTGACTCTTCATTTCAGCTGAGGCCATGATCTCAGAGTGGTGAGATCAAGCTCCACATCAGGCTCTGCACTGAGCATGGAGTCTACTTAGGATTGTCTCTCTCCCTCTCCCTCTGCCCCTCCCACCACTTGAATGTGCCCGAGCGCGCTCTCTCTCTCTCTCTCTCAAGAAAAAAAAAGACAAACCTATCTTAGTAAGCTTGGGCTGATAAAATACCATTGACTGGATGACTTATAAACAGCAGAAATGTATTTTCCACAGTTCTGGAGGCTGGAAGCTCAAGATCAGGTGGCCAGCATCGTCGGGCTTTATAGAGAGCTGCCTGCTTCTCCTTGTAAACTTACATGGAGATATCAGAGTGAGCTAGCTCTCTAGCCTCTTCTTACAAGGGCACAAATCCCATTCAATTCCACCTCTATGATATAATTCCCTTGCAAAGTTGCTCCCCGCCAAATACTATCACATTGGGAGGGTTTCAACATATGAATTTGGATGGGGGTGTGGGTACAAACGTTCAGTCCATAGCAATACCTGTATGTTCAACACAGTGTAGAACACAAAAAAATCATCTGTGAGAATAGGTATGTTTGGGAAAAGTTTCTGGACTGATATATGTTTTTTCCCAAAGTCTGTGAAGAGATTTTCAAGAGAGTCACAGAGGAATTACAAAACACACTTTCCTTCCTCCTAGGGTAAGCAACTCTGAGATGGGAGTAACAGGTAGCCAGTACATTGAAATTCAGTAACTGACTTTCAATTTCACAGACCATAATTCTGAACTGACAGGAAGCAACAGGGCTCAAACTAAGGCCCTTTAGTGGAGATGGGCCAGTAATTATGTGGGGTGCTACATGTTCTACTTTTGTTTGCTAAATAATAGCATACTCTAGGGTGCTTTCATAATCACATCATAGTCATTCACTCAATGCACTCCACTAGCTACCAACCTTGAACACTCTGAGTCGTTTCTAGCCAAGTAAATGAAAATGATTGAAGAAAATAATTACCCTAAATTGTCTGAAACCCTTAGGAAAAAATTAGTTTTATTAACCTGATGCCTGAGTCATCACAGGTCCTGTTTCTGAAAAATGTCCTGCAGTTTGGTTTTATACAACAGCCTTCTTTTTGTTGTTTATTAATTATCAGCAGGGTAACCAATGTTGTGTAGCAAAGGGACACTGAAGAAAGAGGTTTGGGAGAAAGAGTAATTTTATGATTAGTCTTTTATCCTTCCTAATCATCTTTCTCGTTAGTAAAACTCCCAAGGATAGCAATGGCACACAAGCGTTTGAAGTGGCAGTGAAAGCTTAAATCAGCTAAAATGGTAGTTTGTCTGCTGCATTTAAGATTTAACAGTGGCAGCAGTGCATCGAGGTGAGTGTGAAGGTGGAAAAGAAAAAAAATAATACGATACAATTGAAAAATATATTTCTTTGTGGTTACCACCCTGGAATGAGAACAATTACTCCCTTGCAAAGAGATTTTTACTTTATCACTTCTGCTCACCTTAGAGGACAATGAAGGTAGGTTAAAGTGGTCTACAGGGCCTTAAGAAAGCATTTCTAGTCATGGGATTGCATTCCCCTTTATAGAAGTTAAACCTTAATTTACCCTATATTCGGTTATCCTTCACCATAGCTGAGAAAATCTAAAATGTCTCTCTTGCCCCGTCCTCCTCTTGAACACTATCACAGTCTTCTACTGGATTTGTATCCTTGTCCACCTCTTAGAAATAGCTTTACAATTGCTTGCAGAAGTGGTACATGATATATTTTATAGGAGACAAATCTTAGTTTGAATGCTGGCATGATATTTATATATATGTCCTCTAATTGTTCTTCTAACAATTTTGTTGAGAAATACCACACTTAAAGCACAGTACTAAAAAAAAAAAAAGCACAGTACTGATGGTGAACTCCAAGTGTGAAGTATGAATGATGGTGCTGATAACAAGAGTGCTAGGATAAATTGAATGACCAAACATATACTTAATGGTATAAACTGGGACATTTGGGGGAGCGAACCGGGGTTACTGATATTTATAGAAAGAAATAAGCATAATAAATTAGGACTAATCCCAAGTTGCAGTCAACCTATTTATTAACAAAAATAAATGAAGATAGGAAGCCAATTAAAACTATTTTATGTACATGTTAGTTCCAGACTAATGGAACAGAGCCCAGGGAAAAAAATTCCCTGATGTGAGAAAATGAACAATTTTAAAATAATATTTTTATTTGTTACTTGTATGAAAATCATGCATATTAACTGCATAAACTTTTAAAATATATAAAAGAGAGAAAAATAATTTACCACCATGGAGAATGCACTATATGCAATTTTTGTGTATTTTTCTAGATATTTTTTTCTTGTGAATATATATGTTATATAAATAATACAAGTGGTATTGTATTCTAAAATAATTATTGCTACATGCTACATGGGGTGCTACATGTTCTACTTTTGTTTGCTAAATAATGGGATACTCTAGGGTGCTTTCATAATCACATCATAGTCTTTCACTCAATGCTCTCCACTAGCTACCAACCTTGAACAACACTCTGAGTCATTTCTAGCCAGATAAATGAAAATGGTTGAAGAAAATAATTACCCTAAATTGTCTGAAACCCTTAGGAAAAATTAGTTTTATTAACCTGATTAAAAAAATTATTTTTTAAAAAATAATTATTTAGGGGGACACCTGGCTGGCTAAATTGGAAAAGCATGTGACTCTTGATTTCGGGGTTGTGAGTTCAAGTCCCATATCAGGTATAGAGATTGCTTAAATAAGTAAAACTTAAAAAAATAATTCTAATAGTAGTAATTATATTTTATTATTTCATCATTTCCCCATTCCATTAAATATTTCCCCACATGATTTTTGTGAAATTGATACTAATTTATATATTCAATTAACATTTAGTAGAGTCTACATAATCCATTATATGAGTGAACCATATTTATTTAATGAGACATTATTCTTAGACATTTAGATTATCTTTTTCTTTTTAAATATTTGATTTATTTATTCATGAGAGACACAGAGAGATAAAGAGGCAGAGACATAGGCAGAGGGAGAAGCAGACTCCATGCAGGGAGCCTGATGTGGGACTCAATACCGGGACTCCAGGATCACACCCTGGGCCCAAGGCAGGCACTAAACCACTGAGCAACCCAGGGATCCCCATCATTTAGATTATCTTACTGCTTCACTTTTATGATAAAGGCTAACATAAATATCTCTATATGTAAATCTTTGGTTTGATTTCTGACAGTTTTCTTAGAACATACCTTAGAATTAGAAATCCTAGATCTGATCATATGTGTATATGATACGTGTATATGTGTATATGTCGAATATTAGTTGACCATAAAGTTGAGGGCCCATTTCTGGGTTCTCTATTTTGTTCCATTGATGTATGTGTCTGTTTTTGTGCCAGTACCACACTGTCTTGATGACCACAGCTTTGTAGTACAACCTGAAATCCGGCATTGTGATGTCCCCAGCTCTGGTTTTCTTTTTCCATATTCCCCTGGCTATTCGGGGTCTTTTCTGATTCCACACAAATCTTAAGATGATTTGTTCCAACTCCGAATAAAGTCCATGGTATTTTGATAGGGATTGCATTAAATGTGTAAATTGCCCTGGGTAGCATTGACATTTTCACAATATTAGTTCCTCCAGTCCATGAGCCTGGAATATTTTTCCATCACTTTGTGTGTTCCTCAATTTCTTTCAGAAGTGTTCTTTGGTTTTTAGGGTATAGATCCTTTACCTCTTTGGTTAGGTTTATTCCTAGGTATCTTATGCTTTTGGTTGAAATTGGAAATGGGATTGACTCCTTAATTTCTCTTTCTTCAGTCTCATTGTTAGTGTACAGAAATGCCATGATTTCAGGGCATTGATGTTGTATCTTGCCACACTGCCAAATTGCTGTATGAGTTCTAGCAATCTTGGGGCAGAGGCTTTTGGGTTTTCTATGTACAGTATCATGTCATCTGCAAAGAGGGAGAGTTTGACTTCTTCTTTGCCAATTTGAATGCCTTTTATTTCTTTTTGTTGCCTGATTGCTGAGGCTAGGACTTCTAGTACTATGTTGCACAGCAGTGGTGAGAGTGGACATCCCTGTCTTGTTCCTGATCTTAGGGGAAAGGCTCCCAGTGTTTCCCCATTGAGAATGATATTTGCTGTGGGCTTTTCGTAGATGGCTTCAAAGATGCTGAAGAATGTTCCCTCTATCCCTACACTCTGAAGAGTTTTGATCAGGAATGGATGCTGTATTTTGTCAAATGCTTTCTCTGCATCAATTGAAAGGATCATATGGTTCTTCTTTTTTCTCTTGTTGATATGATCTATCACGTTGATTGTTTTATGATTGTTGAACCAGCCTTGCCTCCTGGGCATAAATCCCACCTGGTCATGGTGAATAATCTTCTTAATGTACTGTTGGATCCTATTGGTTAGTATCTTGTTGAGAATTTTTGCATCTGTGTTCATCAGAGATATTGGTCTATAATTCTCCTTTATGGTGGGGCCTTTATCTGGTTTTGGAATTAAGGCGATGCTGGCCTCATAAAATGAGTTTGGAAGTATTCCATCCCTTTCTATCTTTTGGAACAGCTTTAGAAGAATAGGTATTGTTTCTTCTTTAAACATTTGATAGAATTCTTCCCCTGGGAAGCATCTGGCCCTGGACTTTTGTGTCTTGGGAGGTTTTTGATGACTGCTTCAATTTCCTCCCTGGTTATTGGCCTGTTCACATTTTCTATTTCTTCCTGTTCCAGTTTTGGTAATTTGTGGTTTTCCAGAAATGCATCCATTTCTCCTAGATTGCCTAATTTATTGGCATATAGCTGCTCATGATACATTTTTAAAGTTGTTTGCATTTCCTTGGTATTGGTTGTGATCTATCCTTTTTCATTCATGATTTTATTGGAGTCTTTCCTTTTTGTTTTTTATAAGGCTTTATCTATGTTATTAATTCTTTCAAAGAACCAACTCCTGGTGTTTTTTTTTTTTTTATCTGTTCTACAGTTCTTCTGGTCTCTGTTTCATTGAGTTCTTTATTAACTCTCTTCTTCTGCTGGGTGTAGGTTTTATTTGCTGTTCTTTCTCCAGTTCCTTTAGGTGCAAGGTTAGCTTTTGCATTTGAGGTTTTTCCAATTTTTTGAGGGATGCTTGTATTGCAATGTATTTCCTTCTCAGGACAGCTTTTGCGGGATCCCTGGGTGGCGCAGCGGTTTAGCGCCTGCCTTTGGCCCAGGGCACGATCCTGGAGACCCGGGATCGAATCCCACATCGGGCTCCCAGTGCATGGAGCCTGCTTCTCCCTCTGCCTGTGTCTCTGCCTCTCTCTCTCTCTCTCTGTGTGACTATGATAAATAAATAAAAATTAAAAAAAAAAGGACAGCTTTTGCTGTATCCCAAAGATTTTGAGTGGTTGTATCTTCATGCTCATTAGTTTCCATGAATCTTTTTAATTCTTCTCTAATTTCCTGGCTGACCCATTCATCTTTTAGCAGGATGCGTTTTAGCCTCCACGTGTTCGAGTTTCTTCCAAATTTCTTCTTGTGACTGAGTTCTAGTTTCAAAGCATTGTGGTCTGAAAATATGCAGGGGACATTCCCAGTCTTTTGATATCAGTTGAGACCTCATTTCTGACCCAGTATATGGTCCATTCTGGAGAAAGTTCCATGTGCACTTGAGAAGAATGTGTATTCAGTTGAATTAGGATGGAATGTTCTAGGCATCCCCGGTGGTGCAGTGGTTTAGTGCTGTCTGCAGCCCGGGGTGTGATCCTGGAGACCCGGGATCGAATCCCACGTCGGGCTCCCTGCATGGAGCCTGCTTCTCCCTCTGCCTGTGTTTCTGTGTCTCTATGAATAAATAAATAAAATCTTTAAAAATAAAAAGGATGGAATGTTCTGTATATATATATGTGAAATCCATCTGGTCCAGTGTATCAATTAAAGCTCTTGGTTTTTTTTTGGAGATGTTGTGCTTAGCATATCTGTCATTTGCAGACAGTGCCATGTTGAAGTCTCCCAGTATTAGTGTATTATTATCTAAGTATGTCTTTACTTTGGTTATTAATTGATTGATATACTAGGAAGCATCCACATTAGGGACATAAATATTCATGATTAGGTCATCTTGTTGGATAGACCCTTTAAGTATGAGATAGTGTCCCTCTTCATCTCTTACTACAGTCTTTGAGATAAACTTTAATTTATCTGATATGAGGATTGCTAACCCAGCTTTCTTTTGAGGATCATTTGAATGGTAAATGGTTCTCCAACCTTTCGTGTTCAGGCTGGAGGTGTCCTTAGGTCTAAAATGAGTCTCTTGTGGACAGAAATTCTACAAGAAGATCTACAAGAAATCTTCCTTCATTGTGTGTTCCGTATCTGTTTCAGGTGTCTTGTTTAGAAATCTGACCCTGCACAGCCCGCCCTTGGTTGAGGATCACAAATTGAGGTGCCTTCCTTTTATGCTTTTTGTTACTGTTTTTCATTTCTGTTCCTTAACTGCTGAGCCTCAGCCAGTGTGGGTCCTGGGGGAAATATCATTCCAGAGGAAGCCATCCCTGCATGGAAATTGGATTTATACTGGATAAATTAGTATTATTCCTTCCTCACCACCCCCCTTCCTAGCTGTGGTGCATTTGAGAGATGGGCATCCACTGGGGAGTTTCCTCTAAGACCCCAATTGCCACCTTAAGTGTGGGATTGTGCTGGGGCTTCTTTCAAGGAGGCCCAGAAAGGCTGTGACCTAATCAGGGGGCTTTAACCAGAGCAGAAATTCCTCAACCAAACAGAACGTCTCTGCTTTATACCCCACCTTTCTTCCTCCACCATCCGCACTACATTTCCAGCCTGATCCCCAGTCTGATTCCTGCTAATGGAGAAGCTTTGAGTCCTTCAGGTGAAACGAAGTCACATCCAAACAAAACTATATATATTTTCTTTCTTTTGCCTTATTGTTTTTTTCCAAGAAAACTACTAAATTAAATAATTTTTAAAAAGTAAAAAAAAAAAAAAAACAGTCTGAAACCCTGCGTCTTTTGAGGGGATCATTTAGCCCATTCACGTTCAGAGTTACTATTGAAAGATATGAATTTAGTTTCATCGTAATACCTATTCAGTCTCTGTTTTTGTGGATTGTTTCTTTGGGCATCCTCTTTCTTTTACAGAGTCTCCATTAATATTTCTTGCAGAGCTGCTTTGGTGGTCACATATTCTTTCAGTTTCTGCCTATCTTGGAAGCTCTTTATCGCTCCTTCTATGCTAAATGAGTGCCTTGCTAGATAGAGTATTCTTGGCTGCATGTTCTTCTCATTTAGGACCCTGAATATATCCTGCCAGCCCTTTCTGGCCTGCCAGGTCTCTGTGGAGAGGTCTGCTGTTAATCTAATCTTCTCCCCATATAATTTAGGGATCTCTTGTCTCTTGCCGCTTTAAGGATTTTCTCTTTATCTTTGGAATTTGCATGTTTCATTATTAAATGTTGAGGTGTTGAACAGTTTTTATTAATTTGGGGGGGACCTCTCTATCTCCTGGATCTAAATGCCTGTTTCCCTCCACAAATTAGGGAAGTTCTCAGCTATGATTTGTTCAAATATGCTTTCTGGTCCTGTGTCCCTCTTGGCGCCCTCTGGAACCCCAATTATACATAGAGTTTTCCTTCTGAGGCTGTCATTTATATCCCTTAACCTTCCTTCATGGTCTTTAAGATTTATTTATTTATTTATTTATTTATTTATTTATTTATTTATGATAGACATAGAGAGAGAGGCAGAGACACAGGAGGAGGGAGAAGCAGGCTCCATGCCGGGAGCCCGATGCGGGACTCGATCCCGGGACTCCAGTATCACGCCCTGGGCCAAAGGCATGTGCTAAACCACTGAGCCACCCAGGGATCCCCTCCTTCATGGTCTTTTAATTGTTTTTATATTTTTTTGTCAGCTTCCTTCCTTGCCATCAACTTGTCTTCTATGTCACTCACTGTTTCTTCTACCTCATTAACCCTCGTCGTTAGGACCTCCAGTTTGGATTGCATCTCATTTAATTGATTTTTAGTTTCAGCCTGATTCGTTCTAACTTCTGCAGTCATTAGTCTCTTGAATTCTGTATGCTTTTTTCCAGAGCCACCAGTAGCTTTATAATTGTGCTTCTGAATTGGCTTTCTGACATCGAACTGTAATCCAAATTCTGTAACTCTGTGGCAGAGAGTACTGTTTCTGATTCTTTCTTTTGTGGTGTGGTCTTCCCTCTAGTCATTTGCTCAGTGCAGGGTGGTTGTATGAGTGGGCTGAGTTAAGAATATCAACCACGACCTATGTAAATTTCACCCTAGATGATTTTGTTGAGGTCAGAGACCAGAAATTGAAAACAAAGATCAGAAAGAAATAAAATAAAAGGGCTACTAAAGTGAAGAGGGTGGGGGTGACTGGGTGGCGGGCACTTAGGGGGGCACTTGACGGGATGAGCACTGGGTGTTTTCTGTATGTTGGCAAATTGAACACCAATAAAAAATAAACTTATTATCAAAAAAATAAAACCAAATTTTAAAACAAAATAGTAAAAAATAAAAGGCCTAGAATCCCAAAGAAGAAGGAAAAAAAAAGAGAAGAGAAAAAAATAAGAGAAAAAAAGAAAAAGTAAAGAGAAAAAAAAGAAAAAGGAAAAAAGGAGAGGAAAAAAAGGAGGGCTGGGAGATGGTGGTGGTGATGAAGTTGTAGTGGAGGGAGAATGTATCTACCTGAGGGTCCTAGAGGGTGATCCTCTTGGTTCTGAGTAGATTAAGCTCTGTATATTAGAAGACACTCAGTCCCAAATTTATATAAGCCAGAAATACTTGTAGAGGGCCCCACCATTGACCACCAAAACATAAATGAGATAAAAGAGGGGGGTAGAATGGGAATGAGGAATCCCACGAATGAACCAGCATGGCATACCACTTGGTTCTGGGTGCATGCTGGTCATGTTTTAGGAGGTATTAACTTCTGCCATTGTAGAACAAAATGAGGCAGAGAAAACAAAAAACACAACACAAAACAAACAAACAAAAAAACCTATCTTGTATATCTCCCAAAATTAAGTTGAATATTTTGAAGGGAATCTAGAAGTGGAAAATATATCTAGGACCTGTAATTATAGGAATATGAAAGTCAAAAAGGAAGAAACTTAAAAAAGAAGAGGTGGTAAAATATTGTAGTTAAGGTGGAAAAATAGAAAAATAAAGGAAACTTACAGTCTGATATAAAAATGAGTTGTACTGGAAAGACGAAGAAAAAAAAGGAGGGGTACCCTCTGGTTCTATATACTGTAAAGCCCTCGACTTCCCCTGGAGCTTTCCAGCGCTGCTGGGTCAAGAACTTGCTCTTCCCCTGTCCTTCCATCTGGTCTCTGGGGGAGGGGCCTGCTGTGCTCTTAGGTGTGTGCACCTGGGGGAGCTGCCCCGCCCCCTGCCAGGCTCAGGGAGAAGCAGGCTCCATGCAGGAAGCTCCACGTGGGACTCGATCCCGGGTCTTGAGGATCACACCCTGGGCTGAAGGCGGCCCTAAACCACTGAGCCACCCGGGGTCCCCTTCTGTAAGACTTTTAATATATGTTGTCAAATTGAACTCCAGAAAGAATATATCATTTTTTATACATTGCCTAAGACAACCACCTTACCTCACACGTATCAGCATTTAAATATTTAGAAAGCCTTCATCAATGTGAAAGGCAAAAACATGTTCACTGGTGTTGACATGTCTCTTCAATTTGTGCCAGTATCACATGGTTTAAAATATTGTCTCTTAAAAATAAATTTTAATATCTAGTTGAATTTCTCAACTGTTGTTATTTTACTTTGAAAATTATATATAAGTCTTGGCCATTTGTTATGCCAAATCAACTTCAAAACATCCATTTGCCTAAATATACAAATTAATTTGAAAAGGATTAGACAGATTTACGGTATCAAGTCTTGCCATTCGGGAGCATGGTCTAATTTTTCAAGATGTCTTTATTTTCCTTAGAAAGGTTTTATAATTCGCCGCATATATAACCTGCACATTCTTTTCCATTTGTAGGTACTTTACAGTTTTATTATGATTGTGAGTCAAATATATTTTTTGTTAATTTTCAACTCATTTGTGTTGATGTATATATGAGAGAGAAAGAGGAGCCATGTTTTCTTTTCATCTATAAAAGTTGTCAAACTGTTTCCTAAAAGTTTCTTAGGATCTTGTAGTAGATAATTTTCAGTTTCATGAAAATAATAAAAGCATGTTCTTCTGAGTCTTTATTATGAATTTCCTTTTTGTTGTTCTTTTTTTCTTCTTTTTGTTGCTCTTTAATGTTTTTTTATGGGTCTCAATTGTTTCCTTTATTTACCTTCAAGTAAGAAGTGTTCCCTCCAGAGTTAGTGTTTGCCAAACACAGGCTAGAAGCTACTTCCTTTCTGCTATCAAACAATTTAAGCTGTCTTATGAGGAGGGATGGGGGGAACCATGTGTACACCCCTAATTGGGTTTCTTCATCCAGATGCACTAACCATATAGTTATTATGAATTACATTGAATTTTTAAGAATTGTTTATTTTTAATTTTCCTTTTTTCTATGCCTTCCTCGGTCTTTTAGGAAGAATTTGGCCATGACACTTTCAGGAGATTTATACTCAGATAACGTTTTGCACAAAAAGTGAGAAATGGGCTGTTAAATGTTTCTCCTCAAATTCTCCCATATTTTACACCCTCAAATAAATGGAACTTTATCTTCTTCCTCTCCAAAGAGCCCTGAAAAAATAAATGGATGCATTAAAATTTATGCTTTAGATAAATTTTTAAGAAGAATTAAAAATATATAAAAGAAATATTAAATGAGATCATCTCATTCTGATTTACTTCCTATAAGCATGTGACATTTACTCATGTGGCTTCTTTATTCGAAATTATTATAAAAGTCCAATTTGCACTAGTGATCAGGTTTCATTGAGAACTTTTATCAAAAATTCCACTTAAAAGACATATACTAATTAAGACTTTGGTTTGCAGATGACAGGAACTCTAATTTAGGCTGAAAAAGTATGTATTGGGAGAAAATAGGTTTTTTTTTTCTTTTACAAAGCTAATGAAAGGATATATTTATTAAACCATAGTAGAGGCAAGGCTTCAGAACAACTGGAAGCAGAAGTTTCTGTTTTTCGTTGGTTTTTCTTTCCACATGTCTGGTTATTCTCACGTTTTACATTTTATAGTTCCTGTTATCAAAGAAGGACTAACAAGCAAATTCAGACTGGAAATACTCTAAGGAAGACTATGGTCTGATCTAGGCCAGTTACTATACCCCGGGTATGTGATGCGCGAGGTGACTGATGCATCACCAGTATTGAGCACATAGCCATGTGTATTTGGGGAATCATTCTAAGTCAGGCAGCTGCACCAGAAGTACTGCAGCGCACCACGGAGGCAAAGGCATCCCCACACTTTTGGTAACTAGACAAAAGCTCAGAGTCTAATAGTAATGTCTTTCCTAGGCTGTTGTGTCCATTTATGAAATTATAAGACAGAGATCCTAGATCAGTAGATTCTGTTTTGAGTCTTTCAATCAGTTCTTAAGGTGTTAGGCAGAGCTGATCCCTAGAAAATGAAATATTTATTTCTCTTTTAAAATTAATATGACTATGGACCTTCACACGTAATTTTCTCAACTACGCATTACAGAATGTTTTTTTAAAAGACTGTTATTATCCTATTTAATTTTAAAAACTATTTTCTTAGCATACATAGACCATTACAATCCAATCGCCCTCTAGTTTTAATTTTTCTCTTCCTGTCTTTGTTTTTTTAGATATTTTATAAATCACAAAAATGATCTGTGATTTTAAACAATATCCTCAATCAGGCAGATTTTCAAGAGGAGAAATAATCCTGAGATATATGGAACCAATGGGAAATGTAGCATCATATTCTCTAAAAAAAAAATTTCTACATTCTATTTGTAAATTCACTGGGTGACTTGCAGTGACATTCTGTTTCTTGCACACCATTGTACCAAGAACAAAACACCAGATGATGACACAGCTGTCTCAGTTGACAGTTACCATTCGTAACTTTTGATTATTTCAATTCAACTCAATTTTGCCCATTCTTCTTACTGGATAGGTGGAGGATCTACTAGACAGATATACAGATTTGAGTTATGCCTGCTTTTTTTTTTTTATTTTTTTTTTTTATTTTTTTATTTTTTTTATTGGTGTTCAATTTACTAACATACAGAATAACACCCAGTGCCCGTCACCCATTCACTCCCACCCCCCGCCCTCCTCCCCTTCTACCACCCCTAGTTCGTTTCCCAGAGTTAGCAGTCTTTACGTTCTGTCTCCCTTTCTGATATTTCCCACACATTTCTTCTCCCTTCCCTTGTTTTCCCTTTCACTATTATTTATATTCCCCAAATGAATGAGAACATATAATGTTTGTCCTTCTCCGACTGACTTACTTCACTCAGCATAATACCCTCCAGTTCCATCCATGTTGAAGCAAATGGTGGGTATTTGTCATTTCTAATAGCTGAGTAATATTCCATTGTATACATAAACCACATCTTCTTTATCCATTCATCTTTCGTTGGACACCGAGGCTCCTTCCACAGTTTGGCTATCGTGGCCATTGCTGCTAGAAACATCGGGGTGCAGGTGTCCCGGCGTTTCATTGCATTTGTATCTTTGGGGTAAATCCCCAACAGTGCAATTGCTGGGTCGTAGGGCAGGTATATTTTTAACTGTTTGAGGAACCTCCACACAGTTTTCCAGAGTGTTATGCCTGCTTTTGTGGAAGAATACATTTAAGGAAACTTCAGATTTCAGAGGATTTGGTAGGAAAAAACTATGTAAGACCAAAACTATAGATATGACTCTGTGTGGCGGATTGAAAATAGCAGTGGGCGTTAGTCCTAGCTCTACTCCTGATGTGTGACCTTGGGTAAGTTGCTTCCACTCTCTGAGCCTTAGTTTTTTCATCTATAAAGTAAGGTTTGGGACAGATGATCTCGTTCAATAGGGGCTGATGTTTTGGTGAAATGCTCTATTTTAGAGTGCAAAGACACAGGTAGTTTAGAAACAATTGGATATTATCCCTGGCTAATTGTGCAGTTACATATGAGAGAAGCTTCAGGAAACTGAGTGACTTTTTCATTTTCATTTTTTCATATTCTGAGGGAAGATTTGGCTCATAACCCACAAAGACATTATGAAAATGACCCTATTCATTTTGTCTATGCCATGCACTTTTAAATAATGATTACTTTCTACTGTTTCATTATGTAGCTAGGAGAAGTACTTTCAATTGCATGTTAACTCTTTCCTCTCATGTAATAATTTTCTCTGTAACATTCCTGAACTATATTACGTGTACTTATGGAATAATAAAATTTTCACATTTTACTTTTCTCACATAACAGTTTTAAATATGCTTCCTTCAGTGGAAATCCTTACACAAAGATTTTTTTTTAATGAGCCAATGCAATCCTTATTTTTAAATCTTCAATGGCCATTTTGTGGGATGTATCTAGTTCATTCTCATTACCCAGGGTTTCAAAAGAAAGAGCATCATAATGGGGTAACTCCTGTGGTGTGCGGCACTAGGCAATGAGGGACAAAAGATAAATATCTTCCTAATAGACACAGAAAATGGAATGCCTTCTATCCTGTGTGACTCTAGAAGGTGTGCTACATTTTGAAGGTTAAGGGCAAAATCAGTTTTGCAAACCAGTGATAGTTCAATTCATATTTCTTGGCCCTGATTTGATTTGTTTCTGAGTTATACCAATAAGGTGGTTATAAAATAAAATGTGTTCCATCACTCACAGTCCCTCTGTGTTAACATTCTCAGCTCTTTATTATTTGAGCTGATTTTGTTCTTTAGCAGCTGGTCTCCAGTATCCACATACCTATTAGACATCCCTAAAACATGCCAATTACTCCTATTTGTACACCATGTTGTAGTTTACAAAGCACTTTCACATCTCTCTCCTCAAATCTTCAGTGACCTTCTGAGAGAGGCTGGACTAAGATTATCAACCCTCTTCAATCACAACCACTTTTATAAAGTTAATTTTAGAAGATATTTTGCTTTTATAAACAGGTGAGTTTTTTGAGTAATGTGTTAATTTCCTATTCCATTAACTGCAAAATAGCTGCACATATAATCAATGCATATATCCAGTACCAATACCTGAAATTCAGCATGTCAAAAACTGAACTCATTGTCTTGCTACCCTACCCTTTCCATCTCCTGCTGACCATCTAACTGATGTAGACCAAAGGTCATCATCCTCCTTTTTTTTTTTTAATCATCCTCCTTTTTAAGTTTACTTCGTTTGTTGCCATTTCCCTAATCTTCCAATCTAGAAACCACTTTCTTTAACTTGCCCTCCTCAGTTACCTGTTTCTGTTGCAGCATTATCAGCAACAACTGCTGTACAGTTCCCCCCTTCTCCTCCACAGCCACTGCCATAATTCTGTTGCAGCAGCCCTATAATTTGATTCTCAATCTCTAGACGAGCTATTCTTCATTTTTCACGCTGCCAAAAATATGCTTTTCGTAAAACATGGCTTAGAACCTGTTACATCCCTCATCAACTATCCTCAGTTGATGAGCGGTATGGATTAATGCTTTGAAGTACAATGGATTTAAATTTAAATTCCTTCTCAATGATTTAAATCTGAATGTGTCTGAATCCAAAGCATAATTATAATATGCTGACTTTCTGACCTTTAGGGTGGGCAGGGAACATAAAATTGGGCATTCAAGTTATGAGCTGAGACCTTAGATTAAGGGACACTAGCTCTTCTTGTTTGAGTCTGGTGGTCCTTGAAAACCTCTGTGAATCTCAATCTTACTTAGCCTGTGACTGGGAATTCTTGATAGTCAAGATTGGAACTCTTGCTCTAGCTCTAACCATAGCCCTCATATTGGTCTCTCTTGCCCTGCCCTGCCACTTCCTTAGACCAAGCATGACATATGTTGCCCAAAATTCTTTTTAGTTAGCCTAGTAGAGAGAATGGTATACAAATAAGATTGATCAGTGTTCATGATGTTTGTTTTTCACCATCTTTGTTGAGCTTCATGAGAAACTATCAGCATTGCTTGCCTGGGAATTGTGTGACATAGTGGACAGATATCGGCTTTGGGTTCACACAACCTAGATAGGAGTTCTAAGTCCTCCACTGGCTAGATGTCTAATTTGAGGGCAGGTCATTTGACCTCTCTAAGCTTCAGTTTCCTTTTCCTAACATAAAGTCGATATACATTAGTATTATTAATTGGGAGAATATGCAACGATAAAAATACTGTCACGAATTAAAGAACACTTTTAAATACATTTGCATTTTATTATCTAACAGTGCATATATCTATTAAGTATATTGTTTCTTCCATTTGCAGTTAATACTTCGTATACATACGACCTTGTGGTTCCTTTGCCATAATTCTAGGATCACTTGAGCTCCACAGACCACTTGTTGCTGTGACAGGTACTACTAATTGCCTTCCGATATCTATTCTCATATTCTAATATGATCAAATTTAGTTGCTCACATAGCTGCCTGAATAACAATTTCATACATTGGCCTCTCATGCAAGTATGAGTGGCCACGTCACCAAGTTATGACCAATGAGATGTAAGCATCTGGGAATGCTGATAAAGAAAAATCATGACCTCTTAATTTATCATCCTTTTCCTGCTGGCCGGAATGCAGAAATTTTACCTGAAACTAGAGCAGACATTCTAGGTCCTGGGTTTGAAAACTATGCTGAGAAAGTCAGAGCAATGATACTGTGATCCAGAACCACTGCTTGTTGTGGAGCACCCATTCTAGTCTGATCCACCACACTGGACCATTATGTGAAAGAAACCAATTATTATTTTATATATATTTTTCTATTAAAATAGCTGAAAAATATTCTAATTAATGTAGTTGGAAACCACTGAAATAATGTACATAAGAGAGCTGATCAGTGTTAGTGACTTCTTGTAATTGTCTACGTCAATTCCTCCCTTTTTTGAGCTAACTTCCCTTGGGCTTGACCTATTATCATGTAATACTGCTGGGTTATGGACTTGTGGGCCTCTGCAAGATCGAAAAAATCTCCCTTCCCTTAGGCAGCACATCCCATGCTATATTAGTTATTTTGACCTTCATGAACAGTTATGCATAGCAGTTCTCTGAGATGCCATCTGAATTCTCTGAAGCTATAATATGCGGTACTTTTTATAAGAGACACTTTTGATTATTACCTTCACTGAAAGTAATAGGCAGGCAGATTTGTGGTACTGTTTCCATGTGTATTCAAGATTGCATTGCTACTTCATAATGTTCCTCGTTATTCGCAAGCTGATTAGATAGAGTGTCGAAACCAAATGGAAAATGACACAATTTATTACCTTTACGGAGTGTATTATAAAAATATTATAAACAATAAAAAATTCTTTGGAATTAATAGAACATAAAGCACTCTTTTTCCCCTAGTGAAATTATAGGTGGAATTGGCTCATATCTGGGTGGTAATAAAACATCCCGTTAGCTTTCAATTATAGTCCTGAACAGCAACTCTTTCCACCCCACTCTCTCTCAATCCCCCTCATCACCCCCTTTAGTCACCCACCCCCAACCCCCCAGCCTGGCTACCCCCCTTTCTCCAATAGATATTATAATCAGGGGGTTAAACTAGAAGATAATCCGATTGACTGAACATTAAATGCATGACATAATAATTGTATTCTCATATATTAATATGTACCACGAATGTACTCAACTATTTAGAAAGCCAAAATTATACTTGAACCAGAAAATTGAATCGTTGTCAGAAGAGGCATATTGGTTGGGCCACAAACAATAAAATATCACCACATTCATTTGTAAAGTTCCCTCAATTTAATCATGTTAGTTTGAGATATTTATAACTAATATAGCATCATATCTAAATCATGATTTAGATAATCATGTTGTTAACTGTTGCAATGAGATGCTGAGAAGTTCTGTTCTTTCTTCACTAGAAATGAAGATATGTGCCTACAACCAAATACTTAAAGAACTCCGTGTTTGATGTTCTGCTCCTAACTGCAGCAGTGTATCACTGCGGCCCCTCCGTGAGCTTGTTCAATATTCTAGAGGCTTCTGTGGCTGGAAATTGGAGAGCATCAGGAAGATAAACTCTATGACAGCCATCTATTCATTCATATATGGAGCACATCTGTTGACATCTTAAATGCTAATTAATAAATACAGGACTTGGGCCTCATGCATAATGAAGATAAGCTGAATTAATGCTTTTTTCCTCTCTCCACATACAAAACTTAAATGGAACCTGAAGCAGCATTCTTCCTTCCCTAAAGGCAGTTGTGATTTCAGTTCATAGAGTCAGAAAAACAATTCTGAAGGCATAGGTTTACTTCCAGAGAAAGAACTTTTTAAAAGACATGGTATTTGGCTGCCACTGGAGGCAAATGCTTGAATGATTGTATAGGCGATGCCAAGAGAAACATGGATACTTTAAGGGCCACGTGGACCCAGTTGCTACTTAGGATGCTGGCCGTGACCTATTGCTATAGGTTTCAGAGCCTGTAGTGACCAATCATATCAAAGAACTTAAAGAGAAGGCCATTATTATGCACATTATAAAAATATATTGAGCCTTATTACCTGCAAGGCTATGCTTATTTAAAAGAAAAGAAAAACATGCCTTTCAATGGCAGCACTGTTACAACCAGAAAGAGTTCTGTTCACCTATGTGGTAGAAAATACTTCATGGCAGTATGTTTTAGTGACACAAGTATGTTTCTCTATTTAGATTTTTGGGATGGAGAAAAACTGCTGTTCTACAATAGTTCCTAAGTAAGCTATATTTAGTGTAAAAAGGAAAGAAATCAGCCTTTCTTGCGCCGTGGTAGTTGCTTGGTTGTTATGTTTGGAGCTGAATCTGTAGGTGTACTGATGCATTTGTAGGAAAGAAAAAGTGATTATATATTTTATTAAATTATAAGGTAATTTGTTCTCTTATCTCAGACTTGCTAATGCTCTAGTCATTTTTCCCTCTTTTTTGTTTGGTCAGGAGACCCGATTTGTCAGGGATATAGATTTTTGTCTAGTTAAAGGTCAGGTGCTGAACAATTGATTTGATTGCTGAGCCATTGGGTCATTAAGTTGCCTGAAATAACCTTGTTGCAAATGTTCATTAGTGATCCAATCTGGGACTCTGTACTCAGGACTTGCATTAGCATCTGTGGAAAATATTCCATTGAATTTTGCCTTTGGAATTGCAAAAAAAAAAAAAAATGTAGCCAGAGGTGTGTATGTCACAGAAGTAGAAGATTTATATATGAAACTGCTTGTGATTTGAGTATATACAAATGTCCCCTTCCTCTCCAAACATTCCTGTGACCTAAAATTCTACTATTAGAGTTTTTCTTACATTAAAAACTGCAGCACCCCTGGGAAGTGAGATGACAAAGATCTGGAATACAAAGCATTGCCCATAAATGCAGCAGTGCTGACTTGTGAGCAGAATAGGAATGCTGAGTGCCTGGAGGAAGATATTGAGAAATGGACAAGAAACCAAGGCCAAATTATTTCTTCTTCAAAATTTCGCTAAGGAACACATTGTTCTGATCCTATACTACAGAATCCAAAGAAAGTTAAAACTCATAAGGGGAGCACTGGACTTGGAGTCCAGGGTCCTAGTACAGGTGTGTTCACCCATTATGTACCCTAGGACAAGTCAGTGAACCTATGAGAAAATTCTGCTTCCACAGGTAAATTATGGTAATTGGAGCTAATGGTCTCGAAGCTCCAGAATTCTATAGTTTGTATTTTAGATAGCTAGAACTTGGTCCAGTATCCAGTGAAGGGCATAACATCTAGCAAACTGATGAATTTTTGTTCCGTTTTCAAGTACTGTTGTCCAGATTAATTGTTTAAGCAATAGAGTCTTCTGGATTATTGTTGAGAATGACTTTCAAGTTATGCTTCTGTTTGGGAATTTTGGAAAGGGTGTTGTATTTCTACATACAGCATGGTGGAAAGGCTATCTAGTTTCAACTTTGTCACTAAGTTTCAAAGAATTTCACTTTACTCCTTCCAGCTTAGCTTCATTATTTCTAAGGCTTTTTTTTTCTTAGCTATTCCATTATATCCTTTTCTAATTGCTCCACATATCAGGGGCGCCTGGGTGGCTCAGTTGGTTGAGCATCTGCCTTTGGCTCAGGTCATGATCCTGGAGTCCTGGGATCGAGTCCAACATCAAGCTCCCTGCTCTGAGGGGAGCCTGCCTCTCCCTCTGCCTCGCTCGCTCTCTGTCTCTCATGAATAAATACAATCTTTTAAAAAAATAATTGCTCTGCATAGCAGTTCATTATAGATGTATACATGTTGGCTTTTACTCTTTTTTTTTTCAGCAAAAGCCTGAATTTAATAATTCTAGATGGCTGTCATATAGTAATGGTTTAAAAGAAAAACTTTTTGTAGTCCCTAAAGTATTTCTGATGTAGCCATATATGCCAGCTCCCTAAGTCCCATTCATAAACTACTTATGGGGGTTCTATAGCCCCCAAGAGTGAGTATCCTCATGTTAGATAGTTTAAGTGCCCACGTTATGGTATTTTGGTGACTTAGTCATTTCCCTGTGAGTCAACCATTTCAGCCTGCTTATGTGCTCCTGTTGTTCCAGCTTCCATGCCTAGAGAATTTTTTATATAGATCATAGATACAGATAGATATAGATGTACATGTAGAGATAGAGATGGAGATAGAGATAGAGATAGAGAGTAAGATGACTCTCATATGGGGAAACTTGAAAAACAATGGTCTTAATTTGGATCAATTTAATGCCATTTCACATTTTATGAGTATTTACTGTGTTTGTTACTCTGTTAGTCTGAGGTAAAAGATTGCTTTTGACCTGGGAGATCTCAGTCTAAAAGATATTACAAAGTCTTTCATCTTTCCATTCTCATGGAGATTGATTTTAAAGGGAAAATTGTTAGATTTGAAAACTTTCCCAATAAATCTATATTCCTCCGAATATATATCATTACTTTGCATTTATGCTTGACTGTTGTGGGGTAAAAAAGAGTTGATGCCACTCTCTGGAATTTTGTATGATTGTCATTGGTCAAGCAGTTTCACATAAAACCACATCTCAAAGGACCCCACTTTTGCCTTTCGGTAATGATCACGAACTAATAATTCAACTAAAATTTAAAATGGACGAAAGCTTTGGGGAGCCTATGTGACTCAGTTGGTTAAAGTGTCCGACTTGACTTCAGTTCAGGTCATGATCTCAGGGTTGTGATATTGAGCCCCGCATCAGGCTCCGCTCTCAGTGCAGAGTCTACTTGGGATTATCTCCCTCCACCCCTCCCCCTGCTCACTCTCTCTTTCACTCTCTCTCTCTAAATAAGCAAATAAAAATCCCCCCCCAAAAAAATAGATGAAGTCCTCACACCTACAAGTTTTGAGATGTCCTTACAGTTTCAATTATTTTATTGGTGGGTATCCTTTATGTAACTTGAATCAAATTTGAGGCATTTTGCTGGTAGTCTATGTTAACTACAACCATGTGCTGCGTCTTATATGTCATGCTCAAGTGTAAATTATGTCTATAGAATTTATGAAAACCTTTACAATAGAGGAGGTCTAGGGTTAGACCATACCTCAGTTAAGTATTGTAAACCAGCTATAACTGGCATTACTTATTACTCTTAAACAGAGCCTCTAAAAATGTTTTTAAAATACAAGTTTATCACTGATAATGTACAATTTGAACAACTGTTTTTATGAAATATTTCACACATATAAAAAATAGATGCTATATATATATGTATAAGATAATAAAGAATAAAAAGATAATGACTGCCATTATATTCACTATCCATCTTAAAGGAAACCACTAACCTAAATTATATTTTTAATAAAAATTGTATATATTAAAGTGTACATCAGAGAGGGAGACAAACCATAAGAGACTCTTAACTCTAGGAAAGAAGCTGAGGGTTGCTAAGCTAAAGGGGAGGTGGGGGGGATGGGTAACTGGCTGATGGACATTAAGGAGGGCATGTGATGTAATGAGCACTGGGTATTATATGCAATTGATGAATCACTGAACTCTACATCTGAAACTAATGATACATTATATGTTAATTAATTTAATTTAAATAAAATAAAAGTTAAAAAATAAAGCGTACAACATGATGTCTTGATCTGCATATACATAGTGAAATGATTGCTGTAGTCAAGCTACTTAGCATAGACATTTCCTCATTCTCTATATATGTTTTGTTAAACATTATGCAATTACATTTTATGTGATCTTGAAGTCTGGTGTATATTTGTTTGACTTTACCTTTTTCATTCAACATTATATTTAGCAGTAGACTGTGTGAGTGAAGAAATGAGCCTTTTAAGCCACTGAGATTTTGAAGTTGTATATTATCATAGCATAACCTAGTATATACTGACAAATATTGTCACTTGCATTTTCTTAAGAGCACAAAAGAAAGAGAAAAAGGAACAACATAAGGAACATAAAGAACATCCTAAGGAAAATGAATTTAAGGCTCCAATTGCCCAAATAATTGTCTTTATACTTAATTATAGTGATGTAACTCAACCAAATTTAGCATCAATTCTCATATAAATAATAGTGTCAGATTTACAACTGAAACTTCTTTGATTGATGGAAGGGTATACCTATAGCAACTCATAAAACAAGAGGCATTCTAAAACTGAATTGAAACTAGATTAGACCACTAAAGAAAAACACCTTTACCATCAACCTACAGTCTTTTGAGGCATTTGGGTGAGATGGCTCCTTTGTAGTGCAGGTACCATCTAATATTCTTTTTTGTTTTAATTGGCCACCCTGAATTACTGATCTAAACCATCTTGGAAGTTCTGTCATAAGGCTGTCTTCTGGCTTCACAAATCATTTCTTTTGTTATCTGAGGACTCTAGAGAAATCTGACAGCCACTTCATTTTATTTCTGATACTAAAGTTGAACACCCTGGGGCACCTGGGTGGCTCAGTGGTTGAGCATCACTAGGGTCATGATCCTGGGGTCCTGGGATCAAGTCCTGTATCCAGCTCCCTGCAGGGGGCCTGCTTTTCCCTCTGTCTGTGTTTCTGCCTCTCTCTGTGTGTCTCTCATGAATAAATAAATTAAATCTTTTAAAAAATAAAAATAAATAAAGCTGAACACACTGCAGCCATATGCTGGCATCTGGTCTATGAAAAACAAAAACAAAAAGGTAATTTCATTTAAAATTGTTTTAAATAAATTGGAAGGATTTCCAAAAGCTTTGGCTACAATAGTAATATTGAAAGGGGTACTTCAAACTTCTTGGAAATGATCTTAACTTGAAAGTGTTTTTTTAGGCACATACCACAAAAGAAAAAAAATATTCAAAAAATTAACAGATTACTGATTGCCAGGAGTTAAGAAAGGTGTACAGTTGGATAAAAACCAATGTGGCTATAAAAAAAAAACCACATAAGAGATCTTGTGGTAATAGAAATGTTTTATTATATGACTCTATCAATGTCAATATCCTTGTTTGTGATATTATACTACTTTGCAAGATTTTACTATCAGGGAAACTGGGTAAGAACAATATAGGATCTTTCTGCACTGTTTCTTAAAATTGCCTGCGCATTTACAATTATCATGAAATAAAAAGTTTAATTTTAAAAAAAGACAAGTGAGGGATGCCTGAGTGGCTCAGTCAGCTAGGTGTCTAACACTTGATTTCGGCTCAGGTCTTAATCTCAGGGTCATGCATTCAAGCCATGCTGTGCATGGAGCCTACCTAAAAAAAGACAAACAACAGAAAGAGAGAATACATTCGCAAAATATGTATTTGATAGAGGACTCGTATCCAGAATGTGCAAAAAAGTTTTACACCTTAATAACAAATAAACAAATAATCCTATCAAAAAATGGGCAAAAGATTTGAATAGACATTTCACTAAAGAAGATATATCAATTACTAATAAGCACATGAAAAGACACCCAACTGCACTAGTCATCAGAAGAATACAAATAAAAATCCCATAAATCCACTAGGATGACTATAAACAAAAAGACAGATAATAACAAGTATTAGAGAAATTGGAACCTACATACATTCTTGGTAGGAATGTAAAATTACACAGCTACTTTGGAAAAAATACATGGCAGTTTCTCACAAAGTTAAACACGGTATTACCATATGACCCAGTAATTCAACTCCTAAGTATATACTCAATAAAACTGAAAATATATGCCCACACCCAAAAAAACTTGTTAGTGATTTTAATGGTAGAATTTTAATGGTAGAATTATTCACAATAATCAAAAGTTATAAACAGCTCAAACATTCACTCATGGATGAATAAACTAATTGTGGTATATCCATTCAATGGAATATTATTCACTGATAAAGAGAAATGAAGGCAAGCTACCACTCCTCAAAAACATTTTGCTTTGTGAAAGAAGCCAGACATAAGATACCACATATTTTATTATTCCCTTTATATTAAATATCCAAAATAAGCAAAGTTATAAAGATAGAAAAGAGGCTAGTGGTTACCTGGTGTGGTAGTGGTGGGTAACAGGGATTAACAGTAAATGTGCATGAAAGTTCTTATTGAGGTTCTGAAAATGTTGCCAAACTGATTCATGGTGATGGTTTTGGTGGTTTTACCACACTTAGTAAATTTTCCCCCAAAATTCATTGAATTATACATGAAAAGGGAGAATTTTATGATATACAAAATATGCCTCCATAAGATAATATCAATACAACCACAAAAAATTCTGCATATCGATTATCTATCACAGGTTACTGGGTAGTATAGGTTTTACTCAAGAATACCAGTTACTTGAGTATTTTCTTCCTCATGATTGTTCTGTGTATTGGAGTCTATCGGGAACTCAAATCAGATGCAGAATTTTTAGTGTAACTGGTATCTTGAGAATTGCTATATAATGGACTATTGCACATTTTATGTAAGTGATGAAAACAAGGTAGGAATATGTCTTTTTTTCCGATTCAACTCAATCACTATGTTGTTTTAATTCTATATCAAAATGATTAATATTCTTTCTCAGATGCATTTACCAGCTACAGTGTTTACATTGTTTGAATAGTCTTTTGTAGGAAATCTGTAGAATATGAGCAAAGCATTTACCTCTACCTAGATAGTTCCAAAGTCCTTTTATAGATGTTTCTTAAGTATTTGGGTCATTGCTCACATCCATCAAAAATGACCTTATTTTATGGGGCACCTGGGTGGCTCAGTTGGTTAAGCATCTGCCTTTGGGTCAAGCCATGATCTTGGGATCCTAGAATCAAGCCCACATTGTCGGGCTCCCTGCTCAGTGGGCAGTCTGCTTCTCCCTCTCCCTCTGTGCTCTCTCTCTCTCAAATACATAAATAAAATCTTTTTTAAAAAATGACTTTATTTTCTGGAGGTAGCCATGATTGTCATTTAAAAATAGAGCTATGAGAGGAATTCATAGTGACAAAAGCACGTTGTGCAGATAACTTCCAAATATTCTAGTATTTGTCATTTAATGAAATATATACATTCCTACAAAGTCTGCTATGAACTGACTGGGTATGTGTATTTGTCCATACAGATTGGAAAGGAACAAATAAAATTGTCTCTATTCACAATCAAACTGGCTGTGTAGAAAAACCCCAGTAAATCTGGAGAAAAAAAAACTTGTAGAAAAAATAAGTGAAGTTAGCGCAAACGTGTGGTATAAGATCAACATACAAATGTATTTCCATATACTGGCAATAAACAATTAGAAACTGAAATTTAAAATAAAATTAAATTTTCAATCACCCCAACAACATGAAATACTTATGGATAAATCTAACAATACATAAAATTATTTTAAAAATTAAAAATTTTATTTTTTAGAGTAAGTTTAAATTTATGGTAAAAGTGAGTAGAAAGTACAGATATCTCTCCCTACCCACACAGCTTCCCCTATTATTCCCCTATTCTTGCATTATTATGCTAAATTTTTTTCAACTATGAAACATTATAGAAATGCTGTTATTTAAAAATCCATAGCTTACATTATGGTTTACTCTATGTTTTGTTGGTTTTATTGGTTTTGATAAATCCATAATGTCATATATCCACTGTTACAGTATCATACCAAACAATTACACTGTCCTAAAAATATCCCCAATGCTCCACCTATTCATCTCTCCATCCCTCTGCCTGAATCTCTGGTAACCACAGATCTCATTACCATTTCTATAGTTTTGTCTTTTCTAGAATGTCACATAGTTAGAATCACACAGTATGTACCCTTTACAGACTGGTTCCTTTCATTTAGAAATATGCATTCAAATTTCTTCCATGTGTTTTCAAGTTTTGATAGCTGAAAGCTTGTGTCCATTAAAAGGATAATTTGAACATCAAAATGTTGATGATTGAACCAAAGAGAGTGATAATTTCTAATAGAATTTAGTTACTAGGATTTTATTTCATTCTCTTGATTAATGGATGATCTACTTATGGAAATTAATAGGTCTTCTCCCTCTACCATCTCAGAATCAAGAGAATCACCCCATGTTTCCACTTCATGAACCTATATTCTCTCAATATTGTCTACCTCTGCCAGCTTCCAGACACATCTATTTTTCCATTTTTTGAACAACACATTTGTGATTCATTTCCTTATCTCCTATCTAGACCCAACTGTGCCTTTTTTCACAAAAGCTTGCATGAATCTTTGAAAAATAAGTTCATGATATAAATGTATTGGGCTGAATTAATGATGAGTCATGCAAAATTATTGTGTCTTGCTGTAATACGGAGCACTTGGATGAACTAGCAAAATTTTAAAAAGTTCAGTTTTCACATATTCTTTTGATGCCTTATATAGCTAACACACAGAACATGGCCCAGCCATCAGCTTATTTAGCTACATATTTCTTTAATATGCAGTGTGCTTCAGCTATATTGAGTTAAAAATAAATGCTACTATTTTGAGTTCTATATAAATTTCTTTTTGATGTTTACATCTTACAGTTTCACCAAATAATTTTGTTTTGGGAATGACAAACCAATACTGTCAGCCATATTCCACCCATTGTTTTAGAAATCTGCTTTACTTGTTCATTTTACTTTTAATCATAGACTGTTTGCTTACCTTATACTTACTACTAAGGTTGAGAGCCTCTCATCATGTCATAGCTTTCTCTTTTTAATAACTCTTATATTTTTAAATGTCAATTAGAATTTAATAAAACACCTTCAATTTACACTGCATTGCAGATTTTAGCAAATGATTTGTTTTCAATGTCCCTGATTGTTTCAGGGACATTGTTTCAATGTCTCTGATTTGGGATAAAAATATTTTGGGTGGTGTTTTTTTCCTTGATTTCTATCTTGAAGTACCAGAGTATATTGAAAACATTTGTTGTATTGTGAATACCTTGTCATTTCTCCACATATTACTAGAAATCAGTTTTTATTTGACATTTCTGTTAAATCCCTTTCACATTGCTAGTAAAGATGTGGTTCCATTTCTTAAGTATCATGTACAAGGTACAATGTAACATATAAATCAATATGAAATATGATCCTTACTTTATAATAGCTAGCTTAGTCTAATTGAGATAAAACAGGGGTGCTTGTGTATGTGTAAATACACATGCATGGAATTAAGTGGCAAACCAAAGCATGATAACCAGTGGCAAAATATAGAACTTGAAGTTGGAAGACTTGGCACTTGGATCTGCCTCTTGCTGTGTGACTGAGCAAATCACTTACCCTTGTCAAGTTCTGTTGGTTCATCTCAAAGATAGGAGTAATAATGCAAAGTGATAATGTCAAGATTATACTGAATAACGTATATGAAAGTGTACAGAGTCTCATATCCAAATCAATAAAGTCCTTTTGTTTTATGCAAATATAGCACCAGGGCAATGACTACAGCCATTACTTAGATCTCCAGTTCAGATACTCTTTTTTTTAAAGATTTTATTTATTTTTATTAATGAGAGATACAGAGAGAGAGGCAGAGACACAGGCAGAGAGAGAGGCAGAGAGTGAGAAGCAGGTTCCATGCAGGGAGCCTGACATGGGACTCGATCTCAGGTCTCCAGGATCACGCCCTGGGTCAAAGGCAGGCGCCAAACCACTGAGCCACCCAGGCGTCCCCAGTTCACATACTCTTATGGTACTAGAAGGCACCCTGCCATTCAGAAAAGGATATGGGCTTTAGAGTCAGACCTGGATTTTGAGTCAGGGCTTGAGCAATTCATGATTATATCACATTGTGCAAGTGACTTAAACTTTCTAACTCTTATTTTCATCATTTTCAATCGGGGTATTATTATCCACTTACTAAGGAATTATTGTGAAGATTAAAATAATAATATTATTATTTAAGTTAACACCTAATGCCCAATAGATAATGGAACATATATTTACTAAAGTGGACCATCCTCTTGGCACTTTACAAGGACCACAGTGGGTTCAGCTGAGAAGTATGAAACCTATACTCTGAAAAAGATTATGAAACATTAATGAGTTTCTCTGTATGTTAGAGTTATGAGCAGATATAGATTGGTTTACAGAAAATCATGAGAACACAAAAGCATAACTAGGATGCCTTAGTGTTATGAACGGGATTGTATATGTTTGGGTATGAGACCCTGTATACTTTCATATACATTATTCAATATAATCTTCACAGTATCACTGTGCATTATTACTCCTGTTTTAAACATGAGACAAAGGGTGCCCTTTTGTTGTCAGTCAACCACCCTACTCATTAGGGAAGAGAGGGTGTGGGTATAGTGGTACTTGTCCCTATCCAGATCTCATCATTCCATCATACTGGCAGCTGCTGTGGCAGATGGACTCATGGGGGAAAGAGCAAGTCACCTGTGAAAAGGAACCATTTAATGCTCTTTTTTGTCTACTCCCAAATCAAGGTTTTCCCTGTAATCTGTTCTCAAGAATATTTAAAACTCAATGGCTTCTTGTAATTCTGATTCATTACTTTGTCATTTTGAGCTGAGTTCCAGTAACTTGCTACTGTTTTTGATTATATCTTTCCTGCCGCTGTTTACAGATTACAAATATTTCTAAATCTGTCCTGCAAGAAAAAGGACAAAATACCAATGACTAAGGTTGTACTGCATTTGTTATGTAAGCCCTTTGACAGGTACTTGCTAGTGAAAGAGGAAGGCAAAGCCAAGCACTTTATTAGGCTTATTAATGTTAGAGTTTCCATGGTTTTAATTTGATTGCTATTTATTGAGCAGTCAAAATGTGTTAGGCAGCATCAAGAACACATCAAAACCATGATCTGGATATTAAGGACTTTATACCCTAAAAAAGGAAGTCTATTAACTCAACTACAGAATGTATCCATTTCTGTAATCACTTGTGAAATCTTGATTGGGGAACTCATTTAGCTAGCCTTATACTTAGAGGGTATTTTTATGTCTTTCCAGTTAAAAATTGTGTTGCTTCAAATAACACTTTAAGATACTGTAATGTGATAGCACTCACATATATGAAATTGTTCCTCCTCAATTATAAGTTAATTAACAGATATCTCATCAAGTACAAGAACCTTGGCAGATACAGAAGACCCTGAGCAAACTGACTTCTCAAAGAATAAAGCTGTATTCATTTGGGTCTAGTTTTGGGAAAGTGATCATATAGGGAGAATGGATAGCCTCGGAATAACAAAGCAGTTGTTCAGTGGGAAATTGATGGAAGAGAGGAAAATTTGAGGTTGGCAAGACAAAGAGTTTAAAGATACCCTGCAGCTTGATCCATAGAAATGGGACAGACTGGCCACTTCTCACTCTACCATTCCCTAATTAGCACCTAGGTCCTATGTCCTCTGCATAGTGTCCTAGGTCCCCTGCAAAGAACTGGGGATGTAATGATGAAGACATGTTGTTTTTGCCTTTGGAGATATTTGCAGTCTAGCTACACAGACAAGGAAACATAATTTCCATTTGTTCAACAAATATTTATTGAGTGCTTTCTTTAGGCCAGACACTAGTCCTGAGGCTGGAGAGACAGACTAAAGGAAAGAGACAAAAGTTTCTGTCCTTGTGACCATATTACAATTGGAATAGACTGATGGCAAATGAGTGTGTGTGTGCACGTGCGTGTTGTTTGTAGATGTGTCTATCTCTATATCTCTATATCTGTATCTATATCTACATCTATACTCAGATAGTGACAGATGTGTGTAGAGCTATAAAGCATGGAAAGGGGGAGGACATGCTAGGTAGGAAAGGAAAGTATGGGAAAACCTCACAAGATAAGGTGATATTTCAGTTGAGACCTAGTGACATGAAGGAGTAAACCATGTAAATATGGAAATGGTGTAGGACAGCTTTCCAAAGGGAACAGAAAGTTCAAAGACCTAAAGAACATGGGTGTCTAGTGTATGCAGATGTAGGAAAGAGTCAGTGGGTCTGACTGGAGCATTCCACGGCCTGGTTAATATTTGTAAATGCCAACATTTCTGAATCAATTAACTCCATCCACACTTTACCCTTACTCATTAATCCAGGATCTCAACTTCCTTGGTCTGTGTCCTCCCTATCCTCTTCTGTCACCTCGGCACCTGGTCATATGATTTAGCCTCTCGTGACTTGTGGCCTTGACTTTCTTCCAGTCCCACTTGGAATGTCCTCCTTGATTAGCATGTTCCCAGAGGATGTTTGGTGTAATAATCCTTCATGGCCACTAGCCCCTGCCTACCCACCATGAACCATGCTAAAGGGTCCCAGACAGTATTTGCCTCAAATATATTGTAAGACCCAAAGGAGATACTATTTGAGTTAGCACTTTATGAGCTCTTAAGTGTTTTATTCTTGTAATGAAATCTTTCATTCTGAGGCCATGAGTTCCCTCACAAAAAGATTGCACCAGCAGTAATGTCATTTTACAATACCAAACATAGTAAAAGCAGGAAACAGGGAGGAGAGCAGCGAGGCAGGAGGTCTATCTCTGTCAAGGGGAAGATGAATCACCAGCAAGAAATAGAGTGGCCTTTGGAAGAGTCAGGGCAGCTGGGTTGGGTCCTCCCCATCAGTCTGGGAAAGAGTGCTACATAACTCGTCTTTCTCTCTGCCCCTCTATTTCAAACAATCTGTAGATTCTTCTTCATTTTTTGTCATGCCAGCTGTCTTTCTTCTTCATTTTTCCCCATGCTAGATCTTTTTCTCCCAGTGTTTGTTTGCTCAGGACTTTGTATCTTTCTGTTTCTCCCCTGTATCACTGTCCTGCTTCCTCCGCCTTAGTATTGTTTTCTAGTCCTTGCTCCTTAACCATGACTAGATTTCACAATGGTCCCTGGGAAAGTTGCTCCAGAAGCTTGCAGAACAGATGTCAGGAGTCAACATGACCATGTGGCCTGCTCTGAGAAGACGATGGCCCTAGTAAAGTGACCCCTTGGGAGAGGAGAACATGTTGACAATGGTGAACAGAGTGATGCATGAGGAGTCAGCTAAGCCTGGGTCAAATCTGGCACATCTCTACCCTCATGTGGGTCTCAGTTTCCCCAATATATACAGTAAAGTTGCTAAACTAGATAAATCTAAAAGTTCTGATATGCTAGATTCTGAGAAGACTATGTCAGGAAACACAAAAAGAATTGCTGTTTGGTTTTGGCAATAGAGAACAGGACTGGAGCTGGTGACGGCACCACTGGAATCATAGCTCTCTTATTTCCTAGCACATTGCATCATGTGACAAGCCTCGGGGTCTCTAATAAATGCCTGAAAATATAGACTGGAGACCTTGCTTTCCTAGAAAACTTTCCACAGAGCTCTGCATATAGCATCTGCTCACTGAAAATAACTGAATATATTATGGGTTGACAAACTCCGAATAAACCCTCTTTGTTTCTAAAAGATGGTATTGGCAGATCGCCTAGGATGTAATGAAAGGGGGTAAAGCAACATTGGAGGAAGCCCCTAGAAAGAGTTCTTACAGAAGGGAAATGATGAAGTCAATAAAGCTTTCAGGTTGCTAAGCTAAATGGCCTAAGAGCTCTACAGTCCACTAAGCCCTAGATTGGTCAGAATCAAACAACATCGATCCCACCCTCAACTTCGCCAAGAATCAAGGGACAAATGCTTCTGAAGCAAACAATTTTTTAGCCACCAGGCTAAAAATAAAATCTAGAAAATTTGGAATTGCTTTTGTGAAATTAGAAGAATCCTCTTTCTGACTTAATTTCCCTAATACCCACTTGGATTAACCCACATTTGGAAATTTATGAGGAATAAACTATGTAGGAGTATAATGCAACAGTGACAGGATTCACACTGAATTATAACCATGAAGTCTGGGTACAGGGAATGTTTGGATTTGTAGAACTGATCACAAGTATCCTCCATAATCCTAAATCCATTTTCTTGGTGCAGCTAAATTCAGAAAGTTCAACATCTTTCCAAACCTAAACTCCCAGCCTCCCTGCATCTGCATCCACACTCCTTTACTTTCCTTATGCTACTGTGGAAGCAGCACCTCAATTGCTATCTGAGCCCAACCCCACAACTGTGCTTCTGGTGTCATCCCCTCACCTTCTCGACATCACTGGAGAGCATCACTCCAGCAATGGATGTTCCCTTCTCTTCCTAATGAAGCATTACTCTTTCTACTGTGTCATTCCCATCAAATGCGAAGACCAAAAAATAGGGAAGGGGATTGAGAGGTACCAACTTCCAATTGTAAAATAGATAAGTCACGGGGATGAAAGGTACAGCATAGGTCATATAGTCAGTAATATTGTTAATAACTTTGTATGGCGACAGATGGTAACTACACTTTTTGTGGTGAGCATTTCGTAATTATAGAATTGATAAATCCCTATGTTGTGCACCTGAAACTAACGTGATGTTGTATGCCAACTATGCTTCAATTCGGAGTAGAAATAAAATTTTAAGCCCTTAGTGTTTCTTATGTCAAAGGCAAGAATAAACATTTTTTCTTACCTTTTATCACCTTCTAGCTACAGCCGCATTTCTCAGTTCCTTTTCTCAAAGAGCAATACTCTTTGGAAGAGGTATCTTTTCATTCTCAAATCCCTCAGCTCCCTCTTAGAAGGCTCATTTCATCCTTCTTAAAACATTTTTCCTTTCTCTTGGCTTCCAAGATGCCACATTCTCCTATTTATTTCCTATATTACTGGGTGCTCTTTCTCAGTCTCCTTTGATTGTCTGCTTGCTTCTTCTCTGCATTAGCTGAATCCTGGAGTACAGGTCTCCTCCACTATCCAAAAGTAGAGCGTCCCTGGGAAACCTGTCATTGGCCAAAAACGGTGTGAAGTGAAGAAGCAATTACCATGAATTTATATGGAAAATTTTCTGAGTGTTCCTGGACCCCAAAAGATAGCCTCTCTTAGGCTTTTCTGAGCCCTTATGACACATCTCGCTAACAGATGCACAAAATAATTCTGAATAAAGCATCCGATAGATGCTCTCAGATACAGTTCAGGGAATGGCACTGTGATGCTGAGATGCCGAGTTAGTTCCTGGGTAAGAGGCTGGGTGATGCCACTGTCCCAACTCCAGGTTGTATGCTGCCTGTATAAAACAGCTCACAGCAAAACACACTGCACACTCTTCTCACCTGCCACCTTTTTTTCAAAAAAGCGAAAATCCTCTTTGGATTTCTTTCAGTTATCCAAAATAGGTACTAATGTAAGTCTTTCAGAGAAGTTAAGAGGCACACCCTGAACTTTCAAAAAGCAGGGAATTCCTGTATCTGCAAGCTTGCCACTGGTCCTCTACCCACCTACATTCTCCCTGGAGAATTATATTTTAGTTTTCTAATAATAGATAATAAGATATAATATAGATATAGTTATAATATATAATTATTAATATGCTATAATAATTATATCTTAGTTTTCTATCTTGTAATTACCTTAGAAAGGAATTATGTACAATAATTAAGAACATGGTAAAGATCATACTATTTGTAGAAATAATTTCCCTGCATTATGCACCTAGATTAGCTTTTATTCAACAGAAATGCTATAATATAATTGATGTTTTGTTTGATCCTTGATTCCTTAAGTTAAAATGAAAAAACTATATCAAATAAGGAAGTAAACAGAATAAGGAAGTTATGTATCCACAACTTTTGGAAAATTTTATTGTATAAAACTTTTTGCCAAATATTCCTGGGTTAGAATTGATAATCAGGAAAACTGATTTGATTGCTTCACAAAACCCCATTTACCAAGAATGACCTCTTTTGTTCTTTTGTGCTTTCTCTGTTTCTTTTCTTTCTTCCCTTCTTTCTTTCTCTCTGCCATTAGAATTAAGTCAAACACATTCATTTGGGATGGCTCTGTTAGGCAAGGAATGAGCCCATTTGTGTGACTAAATTGGGACCACCACAATCAATACATTCAGTGACCTTTTTTAATTCTTTTACTCTGAATAATTGCTTCAATAGAATTATAGCAGGAACTTAAAATCCCAAGATCAATTGTTTTTAAAGTACCCTTTACAAAAGCTCCAACATCAGTTGACATTGGGTCCTCTGGTATTACCCAGTGATAACCAGTCAGATATCTTAAAATGAGTTTATACAAGGAACTTTGGGGAACTATATTCAGAATCTGAAATAAAAAGTTGACTCGTAAGCATATGGGTCATACATTACTGATTTTTGTTTAGAAAAAAATCAACAAAAAAAACAACAAAAAAAGAAAAAAATCAACAGTTGTAATGCCAGTTTATTCCATTATTCTAAATATAATTTCCCTTTTTTTTTTTTTGAAAGAAGGGAAATTTCCCAAAGCACTTATACACCTCTTGTCCTTTATAAATGCATTTCACATACTAAGGCAAACCATCTGTTACCCTGCTAATTTTGCCATGATGAAAATGACTATTATAACGAGACTAGCTTTTTTAAGCATATATGTTTATGTATATGAATACAAATGTGCACAGCAAGATAAACTTTTAGAATTTTTTCTAGCTTTTGAGGTTGGTGTGGGTATCCTGAAACACAGACCTTTTTCTACTCATTGCCAGCAAGGTGTAAGGTTGGTAGGTGGAGGTCCTGGTAACTACTGGGCTTAAGGCAGCATCATCATCGAAACAAAACAAAAAGCTGAACTTTGCACTGTGAAGCCTAGGTTGGAATGGAAAGAACACAACACCTCAGGAAGCTACATACACTTTTTTCATCCAAACAACTCTTGTAACCAGAACTTATGAAGTGAGGCCAGTCTTGAGAGAGCAAAAATAGAACAAAAATAAGTCAAATAGAGTGTGAGTTTAAAGAAAGACTGAAACTATACCATGCTGTCTCAAATGCAAAAAAAGAAAAAGTAATGAGAATAAGGAAAATATTCTTGAAAGTGCAGTTACCTCCTAACAATATTTTAAAAGTGAATCTCCATTTTCATTAAAAATTTCTCTGAGCAATGAGATCATTTGGGCAAGGAAGAAGTCTGAGACATATTTATTTTTGTAAATCACACAGGGAAGAAACAAGAAACTAGGTGCACCAAAAATAACTGTATTTGATTAAAACTTTAAAAACTTTTTACTATTACTTTTTCTTTTTTCTTGTCCTCCCTCTAGCAGTCCTCGAACCTACCCCCTTTTATTTAAAAATACCATGAAAATAACAATGCCGGGTCTGTTTCCCCTTGGTTCTGTTTTCAGTTACGTTAGCACCTACAGGACTGAGAGGTACTATGGTAGGTACTTAGAGAGCCAGTGTGAAATCGAAATCAAATCTAGGTTCAGATCCCATCTTTATGGCTCTGGGCATCGTACCTAATTTCTTTGAGTCCCCATTTTTCTCATCAATGGAAAAGGGGCAGTAAATTCTACTTCCCAAAGTGTTGACGGTTGAATGAGAAAAATGCATGGGAGGTGCTTACTTCATAGTGAGCAATTAACAGATGGTCCTTCCCTCACATTTGTATGCTGAACAGTGAAATAGTCATAATCAGTGTGTAGTTCTGTTGGGCACTCTGTGCATGAGACCTCCTATCAACGCACTGCTTTTATGCCCCAAACCACACCTTGCTGCAAATATTTATATAGAACTGACAAATAACTAATTTAATGATCACATCATTCCAGTTTCCAATTGCCTTAACTATCCTAGTCTTCTTAAACATATTTTTAATGTTTTTATTTTGATGTTGCTGGGTGGGTAAGCTAAATTCTAATTAGTCTTTTGAATATATTAGGGTTTTTTGTTTTTTTTCCTAAGCGATAGGATGCACAGGCCTTCTTCTCAGAAGAAGTTTCTAAAAGGGAGAACATGGGGATCCCTGGGTGGCTCAGCGGTTTAGAGCCTGCCTTTGGCCCAGGGCGTGATCCTGGAGACCCGGGATCGAGTCCCACATTGGGCTCCTTGCATGGAGCCTGCTTCTCCCTCTGCCTGTGTCTCTGCCCCCGCCCATGTGTCTCATGAATAAATAAATAAAATCTTTAAAAAATATTAAAAAAAAAAAAAAAAAAAGGGCAGCCCCGGTGGCGCAGCGGTTTAGCGCCACCTGCAGCCTGGGGAGTGATCCTGGAGACCCAGGATCGAGTCCCACCTTGGGCTTCCTGCATGGAGCCTGCTTCTCCCTCCGCCTGTGTCTCTGCCTCTCCCTTTGCTCTCTCTGAATGAATGTATAAATAAATCTTTTAAAAAAAAGATTAAAAAAATAAAAGGGAGAACATGTCTTTAGAATGTGCCACTTCTATACCAAAGCAGTCCCTCCCCAGCAAGTCAGTTCTTTAGGGTGAGGGCCCAGCAGTGTGATCATTTTGACTGGCATGTTAATTTGATGACTTCTTGATGAGACCACCTGCTGTCCAACTTCTGATTATTCTGCTTACTCCAGCTTTTAGGGATATTAAATAACATGAATGATAGAGTTTTTAAAAAGTATTTCTTTTTAAATTATTGATCATATTCAAATTCAATAACTCTTTAGGTTAAAACTTTTTTTTCTTTCCTAGATGATACGGAGATCAACCATATACTCATTTTTTAAATTTTTTATATGTAATCAGTAAAACTTACTCTTTCTGCTATACAGTTCTCTGAATTTTGACAAATGCATAGAGTCATGTGAAAATCATCATAATTAAGTTAGAGTTCTGTCGTCCTAAAATATTCCCTTGTGCTGCCCTGTTGGAATAAAACCTCTTTCCTAAACTCTAGTAATCATTAATCTGTTCTCCATCTATATAATTTCCTTTTTCCAGAATGTCATATAAATGGGATTATACGGTACATAACCTTTTGTTTTTTTTTTGTTTTTTTAACAATAAATTTATTTTTTATTGGTGTTCAATTTGCCAACATACAGAATAACACCCAGTGCTCATCCCGTCAAGTGCCCCCCTCAGTGCCCATCACCCATTCACCCCCACCCCCTGCCCTCCTCCCCTTACACCACCCCTAGTTCGTTTCCCAGAGTTAGGAGTCTTCATGTTCTGTCTCCCTTTCTGATATTCCCCACTCATTTCTTCTCCCTTCCCCTCTATTCCCTTTCACTATTATTTATATTCCCCAAATGAATGAGACCATATAATGTTTGTCCTTCTCCGATTGACTTACTTCACTTAGCATAATACCCTCCAGTTCCACCCACAGTGAAGCAAATGTTGGGTATTTGTCGTTTCTACTGGCTGAGGAATATTCCACTGTATACAAAGACCACATCTTCTTTATCCATTCATCTTTCGATGGACACCGAGGCTCCTTCCACAGTTTGGCTATTGTGGACATCGCTGCTAGAAACATCGGGGTGCAGGTGTCCCGGCGTTTCATTGCATCTGTATCTTTGGAGTAAATCCCCAGCAGTGCAATTGCTGGGTCGTAGGGCAGGTCTATTTTTAACTCTTTGAGGAACCTCCACACAGTTTTCCAGAGTGGCTGCACCAGTTCACATTCCCACCAACAGTGTAAGAAGGTTCCCTTTTCTCCGCATCCTCTCCAACATTTGTGGTTTCCTGCCTTGTTAATTTTGAATTTGGCATATTTCACTTCGCATACTCCTTTGGGGTTTCCTTCATGTTGTCCCATATATCAGTAGTTCATGCCTTTTTCCTGCTGAATGGTAGTCAATAGTATGGATGTACCACACGTTGTTCTTTCATCAGTTAATGGATATTAGGATTGTTTCCATTTTCTGGCTATTGTGGATAGTGCTGCCATAAATATTCATACACAAGGTTTTTTTTAATGGACATATGTTTTTGGTTATCTAGGGTAAATACTTCAGAATAGGATTGCTAGGTTACCTGGTAACTCTATGTTTAGCATTACCAAATCCTTTTCCACAATGGCTATCCCATTTTGCATTCCCATCAGAATTGTATGACAGTCCCAGTTCCTCCACATCCTTGACAATATTTGAATAATTTTACACACACATGTATGTATATACGTATAGAATTATATATGTGTGTGTATGTGTGTATATATATTCTAATTCATCAGGTGACTTTTTGATTGTATCTCTTTTGTTTAGCGTTTGTTCAAGAGGTTTCAACAATGTGTGTCTAACCACTCACAGTCAAGTTAGAGTCAACATTTTACCCCCTCAGGTGCAATGCAGAAGTCTTACAGCCACACAGATCTGTTTACATGATCCCCTTTGTGTTATAGTTGTCATATGTGTCACACCTACATACATTGAAAATGCCACCAGATAATGTATTTTTTGCTTTCAACAGTGATATTTTAAAGAACTTAGGAGAAAAACAGTCTTATTATATTTATGCAGACATTGGCCAATTCTTTTGTTCTTCCTTCATTCCTTCATTCCAGAAGTTCCTTCTGTTATCATTTTCCTTAAATCTATACAACTTTTTAACATTTCCTTTAGAGAAAATCTGTGGGCAATGAATTCTCTTAGTTTTTCTTCATCTAGAAATGTCTATTTTGCTTTCATTTTGAAAGGATATTTTCTTTGAATATAGAACTCTAGTTTGTCTGTTTTCTTCTTTTTTTTCCTTATAACATTTAAAGATGTTTAATGTCTACTGGCCATCATGGATTCTGATGAAGAATATTCAGTCATTTGAATTGTTCTTACTTGAGTATTCTGTCATTTTTATTTGGCTGCTTTCAAGATTTTTTTGAAAATTATCATTCGTATTCAGCACCTTAATGATGCTGGATCTGTTTTTGGTTTTCGTTGAATTTATTTTATTTTTATTTTGCTGAGTTTCTTGAATGTAAATTTATGTCTCCAAACAAATTTGATAAATTATTAGCCATTATTTCTTCAAAATTTAGGGGTATCAATATATTTCTCAGTCAATCAGTATCTTTTTGAGACTCTAATGACATGAACATATACCTTATGTTATTATCTTACAGATCCCTGAAGGTCTTTTCAGTCTTTCATTCCTTTTTTCTCTGTTCTTCAAATTGGATGATTCTTAGTGATCATTCTTCAAGCTATCTGAATCTTTCCTCTGCCGTTTTAATTCTATTAAGCACATCCAATGAGGTTTTTGTAATTTCAGATATTCTATATTTCAGTTTTAAAATTTCCACTGGGTTTCTTTTTTATAATTTCTTTCTCTTCTGAGGACTTTTACCTTTCCACTAATTTCAAGAGAGTTCGCCTTCATCTTACATGTTTTTAATAATTGCTTTAAAACCGTTGATAATTCCAACATCTGTGCCTTCTCAGTGTTGGCATCTGTTGATTATCATTTTCTTTTAAAATTGGCCTGATTTTCCTAGTTCTTTATATTTTGAATAATTTTGGATTGTAATCTGAACATTGTGAATACTATGTTGAAGACTCTGGGACAGTAGAATGTAGACTTTTGTTTATTTGCTTTAGGAGGCAATCACCTAGGCTCAAATCACAAGTTCCGCCTCACCTTCTGTGGGCAGTGGTTACAAGGTCAATTCAGGTTTTAAAACCTTTACTGTGGTATTTGGGTCTGCCTCATGTATATGCCACTCAGGAGTTAGTCTGAAACTCATGTAGTGGTTTATATCATAGTTCAATTCTCAAACTATGCCTCTTTGCTTCTGCTTTATGTGTGTGTTGCTCAGGGGCAAGTCTAAGACATGTATTACTTCATACGCAGAATTAGGAGAAACCTTTCTCTAGCATTCGTACCTCCAGGATTTCCCTCGACACTTTATAGCTCTCAGGGGCCCCTTTTTTCTATTTTCTTTGGTCAGAATGTTGGGTTTCTCTTAGAGTCATAGTCCCCTTCAGGCTCTCTTGCAGTTCCATATCATCGGGTCTTCCCTCAAGGCAAGAAAGTGAGAAAAAATAGTTTGTCTCAGAATTTTTCCTATTCATTCTCACTGTGTACCTCTGCAACATGTCCTACCCTTGGGTTAAAACCTATTATAAAGGAAGAAAATAAAACCAAGCAGTTCACTACCATTGTAGTCATTCTTCAACATTTATATATATATATAAAAGAAGAAAATAAAACCAAGTACTTCACTACCATTTTAGTCATTCTTCAAGTTTTGACTTTTCTATCCAGTCTTCCTGCTATTATTTACTTTACTTTTAGAGTACTCAGGCAATTCTTGTTTTTTCTCTTCACAATTTTTAGCTACAATTAATGGGAGAAACAGGATATAGTGAGCTTACTCCATTGTGGCCAGCATCAGAAGTTCTATCCATTTTCCAGAAGCATTTCAACTTTTGATTATCTGAATCACTGAATTTATGGCTATACCTCTGTCCTTTATATACATAGCCTGTACTGGGTATTTTCCTGAGGATGGATAAGGGAGCATCATTCAGGTGTCAGAATAATTTCTGTCATAAGCAACTGCAAATAAATCATATTAGTCATACAGCTACTTTCTGTCTTTTCATAAAAAAGAGTTCTACCCACAGGATGGTCTCTTGTGACAATGATTCACTGTAACTATCCGTCATGGTCATTGGCACTGACCAGTCTGTGACAGTTACATGTTATCAATATAGTGTATGTTAGGTGCCAGCTTAAGTAGCATAAGAAGCACAACATTTCCTTGAAAGGACAAATAATTTATAAGACCACTCCACTAAAGGTATGGGTTAGCACTAACCATCGTTTCTCCTACCACTATTACATTTTGGTTGGAGTTGGAAATAAACTTTATGGCTGTCCATCTAGACCTATGTATGTATGCATGTGGCTATATGTACATCTATTGATTGGCCTTCATAAAGTTTTTTGTCCAACACAGTTTCCTGCAAAGTTTCTGACTTTGATAGTTTTTTGTTATGGTTTCTTTATACTTACTTGACTGAGGAAAACAAATAAGTACTGTGTGGGATACTAAAGGCAAAGTTATTCATTCAACAAATATTTCTTGAATTCTTAATATGTTTACAAATTGTTTTAGATACATACTGGGTATGGAGTTCAGTACAAAATAATCAAGATCTTTTTAGCAAAGCATACATTCTGGTAAGTACAACAGATAGGAATCGCATAAACAAACAAATATAGTCAAGTAAATTATCAACTAGTGTTAAGTACTACATAGAGAATTTAAATTGGGTGGCGTGAGAGTAAGTGTAGACGATTACTTTAGAATGAGTGGTCATGGAAGGCCTCTCTGAACAATGATAAGAAAGAGTCAGCCATGAAAACATCAGGAGTAAGACCATTGCAGGCAGAGAGATAAAATAAATGCAAATAACCTAATATGAAACTGAATTTGGCATGCATGAGTAACAGAAAGAAGGATAGTATAGTTAGGTAAAAGGCAAAAGGTTAGAGATGACGTCAAAGAGAGGGACATGGGCTAGATCACATAGGGCCTTTATAGGCCATTGGATGAGTTTGGATTTCCCTGCAGATGTGATATGAAGTCTTGGGAGAGTATGATTAGGAGGCAGATTTGTTATTATTTCCATATTAAAATCTTCCTTATAGTTCTGTGAGGAAACAGGGTGACTGGAAGCTGTTGCAAGATCAGCGATGTTGGTGACTTAAACAAGGTGTGTAGCAGAGAAAACAGTGAGAAATAGTTGAATTTTATAAGTTTTGGAGATAGAGCTGGCTATATATGCTGATGCCTTGGATGTAGAGAGTAAGAGAAATAGATAAAATGAAGTCTGGATTCTAGGTGTCTGACCTAAGCAATTGGATGAATGGTAGTTTAATTTATTAAAATGGGAACACTACAGGAGGAGCAAATTAGGCTGAGAGCATGGATTTAAAGATATATTTTTGTCTTGCTAAGTTTGAGATGCCAATTAGATACTTAAGTGGAGATGTTGAGAATGCAGTTGAATACTTGAGACTGAAGTTAAGGAGAGATCTATTTTGTAGACATAAATAGTCATCAGGTACTTAAAGACATGAGATTAAATGATATCCTCTATGAATATTGAAGAGGCCTAAGGACTGAACCCTAGGCACTCTACCATTTAGAAGTGAAGTAGAAGAGGGGCTGCCAAGCAAAGGAAACTGAAAAGGAGTGGCCTGTGACATAGAAGGAAAATCAGAAAACTGGGATTTAGTGAAAAGTAAAAATTTTATACACACACACACACATATATATACATATATATGTATATATGAAGCACAATGACTTAATGCTTTGTATCCTTACACAAATTTCTTATTGCAAACAATGCATCATATGAAGAAAGAGAAAACTTTTCTGGGTAGAGGGGTATTAACAGGAAAGCCCTAACAGTGGTAGAAGTATTTTGGCTGAGCTCTGAAAGATTAACAGAATTCTGATAGGAACAGGAAATGGAATAATTTCCCACACTAAGGAAACAGAAGATCAAAAGTAATGAGTTATCAGAATTTGATAGGAACAGGAAATGGAATAATTTTCCACACTAAGGAAACAAAAGATCAAAAGTAATGAGTTATCAGAATTTGCTAACATTTATGTTTAGTGTTTGTCAGATTCTGAGGAAAGCGCTTTTTGATCCTAAAAACATATCTACAATGTAGGTACAGTTTTTATTCCCATTTTTTAAGATAAAGAATTGATGCTTATAGTAGTTAAGTGACTTACCTTCTAACTAATTAAACACTAGGAAGTGGTTGGAGTCTCAATGTGAACCTTTGAGACGATTTTAGAATCTGTGCTCCAGATGGCTATGCTAAGAAAATAACATAAGGAATGTACCTAAATAATGGAAGCTCCAAGTGAAGGCCCCATGCTGTAAAATAAAGTGTGGAAACCTGAAAAAGCATAGGCTTTGTACTAAGGGTCATCGTTGTATTTCCCAAAGTCTTGTAGAAAATTCATAGAAATCCATCAAATCAAAAGATTTGTAAGATCCTTAGAGACTATTCAGAATATTCTTTTCTTCTTATTTGGTGAATATATTAGTTAGTATAACAGCTAACAAAAAAGAGTCCCTCAAATACATTGATTTAAATGATACAGAAATTTTTCTTTTTCATGCAACAGGATGAATAGCCTAAGGTGGTGGAACAGTTCTACTATACAAGGTCATTCAGGGATACAGGAACTTTCTACCTCATTATATTACCAGCTGTTGTCTGCATGGTTAAAGTAGGTAGGGGAGGTGGGTGGAGGGATGAGTGAAATAGGTGATGGGAATTAAAGAGTACACTGATCATGATAAGCACTAAAAATATATATGCATATATATTTTATACATTTGTTGAATTATATATATAATGATATATATATATTTGTTGAATTACTATATTTTATGCCTGAAACGAATATAACACTGTATATTAGCTATACCAGAGTTAAAAAAAATAGAATTACCATATTATCCAATAATTCTACCACTGGGTATTTATCCAAAGAAGAAAAAACATTAACTTAAAATAATACATGCACTCCTGTGTTTATTTCAGCATTTTTTACAATAGCCAAATTATGGAAGCAGTCCAAGTGTCCATATATAGATGAATGGATAAAGAAGATGTACACACACACACACACACACACACACACATGCTGAAATATTACACAGCCATGTAAAAGAATGAAATCTTGCCATTTGCATCATGGATCTAGAGAATATTATGCTAAGTAAGTCAGTCGGAGAAAGACAAATACCATAGGATTTCACTCATATGTGGAATTGAAGAAACAAAACAAATGACCAAAAAGAAAAAACAAATTTGTACTTGTGTTCTCCTCTAGGATTTTGATGGTTGCCTGTCTCACATTTAGGCCTTTCATCGGTTTTGAATTTATTTTTGCATTTGGTGTAAGACAGTGGTCCAAGTTCATTCTTCTGCATATTGTTCTCTAGTTTTCCCAACACCATGTGTTGAAGAGAGTGTCTTTTTTCTATTGGATGTGCTTTCCTGTTTTGTTGAAGATTAGTTTACCATAATGTTGAGGGTCCATTTCTGGGTTCTCTAATCTGTTCCACTGATCTATATGTCTGTTTTTGTGCCAAAGCCATACTGTCTTGATGAGTACAGCTTTGGAATATAGTGTGAAATCAAAAGTTGTGATGCTTCCAGTTTTGAAACAACAGGTGTTGGTGGGGATGAAGAGAAAGAAGAATTCTCCTGCACTGTTGGTAGGAATGCAAACTGGTGCAGCCACTCTGGAGAACAGTTTGGAGGTTCCTCAGGAACTTAAAAAAAGAACTACCCTACAATCCAACAATTTTACTACTAGGTATTTACCCAAAGGATACACAAATACAGATTCGAAGGGGTACATGTACTCTGATGTTTATAGCAGCATTATCAACAATAGCCAAACTATGGAGAGAGCCCAAATGTCCATGGACTGATGAATGGATATATATAATGGAATATTACTTAGCTATCAAAAAGAATGAAATCCTGACATTTGCAACAATGTGGATGGAGCTAGAGTGTATTATGCTAGGTAATATAAGTTGATCAGAGAAAGACAAATACCATGTGACCTCACTCATATGTAGAATTTAAAAAAGAAAACAGATGAACATATGGGAAAGGGGAAAAGAAAAAAAGGAGAGAGGGAAACAAGCCATCAGTGACACTTAATGATAGAGAACAATCTGAGGGTTGATGGAGGGAGGTGGGTGGGGGATGGGCTACATGGGGGATGAGGTATTAAAGAGGACACTTGTGATGAGCACTAGATGTTGGATGTAAGTTACGAATCACAGAATTCTACTCCAGAAACCAATATTATACTGTATGTTAACTAAAATTTAAATTAAAAAATGAATAAGGCACTAGAATCAATGAGTACAGAGTGTCATATACAACTTATGAATCACTAAACTCTACCTCTGAAACTAATAATACACTATATGTTAATTAATTGAATTTGAATTTTAAAAAAACAGGCAAAAATGATCATTTCAAAAGATATAAAAAAACATTTGACAAAAGTTAACAATCATCCATGTTAAAAACTCACAGCAACCTGGAAATGGCATGGAAAGGAAAGAAAATATCATAACCTGACAAAGAACACCTAGTGAATTTTACAGCTAATAGTATACTCAAAAAGATTGAATGCTTTCCCCCTAAAATAGACAGTGCATTAAGGCAAAAAAAATGGCACACAGATTGGTAAGAAGATATAAAACTGTCTTCATTCATAGATAATATGATCACACGTGTAGAAAATTGTAAGGAATCTATCACAAAAAAGCTTCCAGAACAAATAAACAAGTATAGCAAGATTGGAAAATACAAGGTCCATATATTGTATTTCTAAATAGTAAACATAAAATTAGAAATTGAAATGTAAATATTAGTTAGAAATGCATCAAAAATATGAACTGCTTTTAAATAAATTTAACAATATATGTTCAAAACCTGTATACTAAATCCCACAAAACACAGCTAAGACAAATTAAAGATCTAACTAAAAGAAGTTGTATAACAGGTTCATGATTTGGAAGACTAAATGTTAGGATGTCCATTCTTTCCTAATTGATCTATAGATTCAATAAATCTCAGTTGAAATTCCAGAAGGCATTTTGAAGAAATTAACAAACTATTTATGTAATTCATATGAAAAATGAAAGGACCTGCAGTAGCTAAAAGGTTTTTTTTAAGTTTTTAAACAGAACAAAGTTGGAGCATTTACACTGATTATAAGGTGGTCATCAAAAAAAAAAAAAAAAGGCTGGTCATCAGTATAGAGAAGCATTTGTGCAACTATAGATCTGAATTATTATATAGATCAGTGAAACTAAATGAGATAGTCTTTTCAATAAATGGTGCTGGAAAAAAACTATATGCAAAAATAAAAAAGAATCTGGAGCCACTCTTAATCATTTCCACTAGTGTAATCTATCATCTATTTTGAGTTAATTTTTATATATCATCATCTATGTAAAGCTAGCACCTAAAGTCATCAATGGTGAAAGATTGAACACTTTCTCTTTAAGACTGGAAACAAAATATATCTTCTCTCACCACTTCTAATCACAAATTTACTGGCCATTCTAGCTAATAAATAACGTAAGAGGAAAAAGTCATTCAAATAGGCAAGGAATGAGTAGAACTCTATTTGAAAATTGCATGATCATATACAAAGAAAATTCCAATAAATCCAAAAGAATACTAGAAGTAATAATCAAATTTAGCAAGGTTGCAGTATCCAAGGACAATATAAAAACTTTTTAAAAAAGACTTTAGGGACGCCTGGGTGGCTTAGCGGTTGGGCCCCTGCCTTTGGCTCAGGTGGTGATCCCGGGATCCAGGATCGAGTCCTGCTTCTCCCTCTGCCTGTGTCTCTGCCTCTCTCTCTCTCTCTGTGCGTGTCTCTCATGAATAAATAAATAAAATCTTTTAAAAAACACTTTTAAATGTAACATTTTTAAAATATATTTTATATATAATCTTTAAAAAAAGACTATTTATTTATTTATGAGAGACACAGAGAAAGAAGCAGGGAGCCTGATTTGTACATACTAGCAATGGAAAACTAGAAAAGGAAATTCAAGCTTACTATTTATAATAGCTTTACAAATAGGAAATTTTTAGAAATAAATTTACAAACATGGATGTAGGAACTATGCACTGGCAAATATAATACATGCCTGAGAGAAATAAAATAGACCTAAATAAACGGAGAAATATGTCATGCTCATAGATTAGAAGTTTGAATACTGTTAAGATGTGCATTTCCCCAAACTGATTTATAGATTCAATGCAATTCTAAGATGGCAGAAGCCTTATTTTGTAGAAATTGACAAGTTGATTCTAAAATTTTTATTGGAAATCCAAAGGACTTGGTAGAGTCAAAAATTATGAAAGGGAAGAGCAGAGTGTGAGGACTTACAATATTTGACTTCAAGAGACAGTGTGATATTCTAGGGGAGACATATAAATAAATTGAAATGAATAGAGTCAGAAAATGGACCCACACATATATGGTAGCTAATTTTTGACAAAAGTCCCATGGTGAGTCAATGGAAGGAAAGGATAGTCTTTTCCACAAATGCTGCTGAAATAACTTGGTTTGAATATGGAAAAAATATCATCTTCAACTCTTCCTTCACACTATACGTAAAATTTAACTCAAAATATATCATATACCTGAATGTATAAGTTAAGGTTCTAAAACTTCTAGAAGATCTTGGGATATCAAAATTTTTATTTGAGTTAAACAAAGAATGACTCCTACAGAAAGTTCATAAGTTGGGTTTCACCAAACTAAAATAAATTGCTCTCGAAACATATACTGTTAAGAATATGAAAATGCAAGCTACAGACGGAAAGAAAATTTCTTTCTAATCTCTGCAAAAGAATTATGTCCAGGGGATCCCTGGGTGGCTCAGGGGTTTAGCTCCTGCCTTTGGTCCAGGGAGTGATCTTGGAGTCCTGGGATCAAGTCCCACGTCAGGCTCCCTCCATGGAGCCTGCTTCTCCCTCTGCCTGTGTCTCTACCTCTTTCTCTCTCTCTCTCTCTCTCTCTCTCTTTCTGTCTTTCATGAATAAATAAATAAAATCTTAAAAGAAAGAATTTATGTCCAGAATGTATAAAGAACTCTTACAACACAATAAAAAGACAAACAACCCAATAAAAATATGCAAACGATTTGGACACTTTACAAAGGCTGACATGTGAATGGCTGGTAAATACATGAACATACGGTAAAATAATTAGTCATCAGTAAGAATAAAACAAAACCATAATGAGATACCACTATACACCTACTAGAATGGATAAATTTAAAAATAAAGACTAATACCAACTGTTGGCTAGGTTGTTCAGCAATGGGAACACTCATCGTTGTTTGTGGGAATGTAAATGTAACAACTACTTTGGAAAACAATTTAATAATCTCTTGTAAAGTAGACTTGAACTTACACTCTAAGCCAGCAAGTTTATTCTTAGATATTTACCCAATAAGAAATAAAAAATATATGTCCTCACAAAGGGCTGGCACACAAACCTCAATAGCAGCTGTATGCATAGAAGCCCCAAAGTGAAAACAATGCAAATATTCACCAGCTGATGAATAAACGAATTGAAGTATATTCATACAATGGAGGACTAGCAGCAATAAAAATGAATAAACCCCTGATACATGCAAAAATAGGGATGAATCTCAAAAAAAACCCATTATACTGAGCAATAGAACCCAGAAACAAAAGAACACTCCTGTGTGATCCTGTTTATATGAAATTCTTGAACAACAACCAAAAAAACTAGTCAGTTTTGTCAGAAAGTAGAACAGTGATTGCCTCGAACTATATTGGGGTGGTGGTAGTGACTGACTTCAAAGTGGAGTAGGGGAGCCTTGAGGGGGTGATGGAGCTGTTCTTTATTTTTTTTAAGATTTTATTTATTTATTCATGAGAGACAGAGAGAGAGAGAGAGAGAGGCAGAGGGAGAAGCAGGCTCCCCGCAGGGACCCCGATATGAGACTCGATACTGGGACCCCAGGGTCATGCCTGGGCCAAAGGCAGGTGCTAAACTACTGTGCCACCCGGGGATCCCCAGAGCTGTTCTTAAATTGTGGTGTTAGTTCATCAGTGTATGTATTTTTCAAATCACATCAAACTGGTCACTTAAAAATGGATATATTGTATCATATGCAAATTATTATATTTCATTAACGTTAAATATTTTTTAAAGATTTTTATTTATTTATTTATTCATAGAGACACAGAGAGACAGAGAGACAGACAGAGGGAGAAGCAGGCTCCATGCAGGGAGCCCGACGTGGGACTCGATCCCGGGTCTCCAGGATCACACCCCGGGCTGCAGGCGGCGCTAAACCACAGCGCTACCGGGGTTGCCCCAAAGTTAAATATTTTTTTTATATTTTTATATAATATTTTAAATAATTTTTTAAATATTTCCACTCATATGTGGAATTTAAGAAACAAAACAAAGCAGATGAACATAGGGAAAGGGAAGGAAAAATAAAATTAGAGGTAAAAAGAGAGGGAAGCAAATCATAAGAGACTCTCATCTCTAGAAAACACTGAGAGTTGCTGGAGGGGAGGTAGCTGGGGGGATGGGGTAATTGGGTGATGGGTATTAAGGAGGGCACGAGATGTGATGAGCACTAAGTGTTACGTGCAACTGATGGATCACTAAATTCTACCCCTGAAACTAATAATACAGTACTCTTAATCCCATTCACTTTTCACTCACCACCCCACCCACCTCCCCTCTGGTTGTCAGGCATTTCAAGATTATTTTTCTATTCAAGTTCCTCTGTTTATCCAAATAAATTTTAGAATGAGCTTGTCAATTTCTATTTAAAAAACCCTACCACGATTTTGATTAGAATTACATTTAACCTATAGATAATTCAGGGGAGATTCAAATTCTAGCAATTAGTCTTCCAGTCCATGGATATGTTTCACTAATTTAGATTTGTTCTCTGTAACTAAGTCTTGTTTCTGTGGGTTTTTTTTTTTTTTACATTTTTTACAGTTCAATTTCTTTTTTTTTTTTTACTTATATTCAGCTTGCCAACATAAAGTACATACTTCATTTCAGATGTAGTGTTCAATGATGTATTAGTTGTGCATCACATTCCATGCCCTCCTTAATGCCCAACACCAAGTTATTCCATCCCCCACCCAGCTCCCCTCCAGCAACTCTCAGTTTCTTTCCTATAGTTAAGAGTCTCTTATGGTTTGTCTCCCTCTTCCTTTTCTTTTTTTTTTAAGATTTTATTTATTTATTCATGAGAGAGAGAGAGAGACAGAGACACAGGCAGAGGGAGAAGCAGGCTCCACGCAGGGAGCCTGATGCAGGACTTGATCCCGGGCCTCCAGGACCATGCCCTGGACGGAAGGCAGGCGCTAAACCTCTGAGCCACCCAGGGATCCCCTCTTTATTTTCATCTTATTTTATTTTTCCTTCCTTTCCCCTGTGATCCTCTGTTTTGTTTCTTAAATTCCACATATGAGTGAAATCATGTAATAATTGTCTTTCTCTCATTGACTTATTTTGCTTAGCGTAACATCCTCTAGTTCCATCTATGTCTTTACAAATGGCGAGATCTTGCTTTCTGGTGGCTGGTAATATTCCAGTGTGTGTGTGTGTGTGTGTGTGTGTGTGTGTGTGTGTGTGTGTGTGTGACATATTCTTTATCCATTCATCTATGGTATTTTGCCTGTTAACATGGAAAATTACATCACTTAATTTTCAAATAAAAAACAATTTTAGGGCATCTGGGTGGCTCAGTCGGTTAAACATCTGCCTTTGGCTCGGGTCATGATCCCAGGGTCCAGGGATCGAGTCCTGCATTGGGCTCCTTGCAGGACTCGAGGGAGTCTGCTTCTCCCTTTCCCTCTACCACTGCCCCCTGCTTATGCTATCTGTCTTGCTTGCCTGCACGCATGTGTGCACTTTCTCTCTCCCAAATAAATAAAATCTTAAAAAGTAAATAATAAAAATACTTTTTAAAAAAACCTTTAAATTCTTGATCAAATCCCATTTGATCATGATGTGATTTTTTTAATATTGTGGAATTACCTTTGCTAAAATTTTGTTAAGGTGTTAGTGTCTATGTTCATGAGGGATATGTGTCTAGTTTTCTATGGCTGTCATGCCTTTGTATGGTTTTCATATTCTGGTAATGTTGCCCTCATAGATTCAGTGATTGGTTCCTCCTCTCTTATTTTCTGTAATAACATATGTTTAATTGGCATGGTTTCTTCCTTAAATATTTGGAGGAATTCACCAGCATAGCCATATAAGCCTACAGTTTTCTTTGTGGCCAGATTTAATTTCCAAATATTTGGGAGATTTTCTAGATATCTTTTTCTTATTGATTTTTTTTAATTTTTATTTATTTATGTCTTATTGATTTTTTATGCAGTCCTGTGTGGTCGCACAGCATATGGTTCATGATATTATTCTTTAAAATATGCTGAGTCTTGTTTAAGGTCTATCTAGTTTAATGTTGCAATGTGTCTTTGAAATGAATCCATGTTCTTTCTTGGCGGTGGAATGTTCTATATATGTCAATTAGGTCAAGTTGGTTGATAGTGCTTTTTCCAGTCTTCTATATCTTTACTGTGTCTGTGTCTTTCTCTTCTATCAATTAGTAAAGTAAGAGTGGTGACATCTGCAACTATTATTGTGGTTTTGTCTGTTTCTTTTTTGCAGTTCTGTCAGTTTTTGCTTAGTTTATTTTGAGGTGCATAAACATTTTGAATTTTATGTCATTTCAATAAATCAGTATCATCAAGAACACTTTTTTTAAGTTTTTATTCAAATTCCAGTTAGCTAACATACAGTGTAATATTAGTTTCAGGTGTATAATATGGTGATTCCAGTCTTCCACATAACACTCTGGTACTCATCACAAGCGCACTCTTTAATCCCATCACCTATTTCACCCACCCCCCCACCCATCTCCCCTCTGGTAACTATCAGTTTGTTCTTTATAGTTAGAGTCTGTTTCTTGGTTTGCTTCCTCTCTATCTTTTATATCCTCACGCCAATTTGTTTTGTTTCTTAAATTCTACATATGAGTGAAATCGTATGGTATTTGTCTTTCTCTGACTTTTTTCACTTAGCATAATACTCTCTAGCTCCATCTATTAAGTATAAAGATATAAATATGTTAAAACTGAAAGAATAGAAATATATATCATACAGAAACAAATCATAAGAAAAATAAAATGCCTATATTAATAACAGAGAAATAGACTTCAGAATAATAAATGCTATTACAGATAAAAAAGATAGTTCTTTGCATTGCCTCTCATGATTTATTTTTGTATGATATATATATATTGCTATTCTTTCAGTTTTAACATACTTTTATCTTTATATTTAATGTCTGAGTTTTAGTTCATGTCCTCGGAGAATGAGATGCCAAGGCAGGATTAGACATGCAGAAAAATGTATTAGGTGAAACACCTGTGAGGGAAAATTTTAAGACCGTGGTGCAGATCTGATTCTTGTACTCAGAAAGTCAAATGGAGGAAAAACAATAACATTTTTTATTTTTTGAACATTTATTTGAGAGACAGAGAGACAGAGAGACAGAAAGAGATACAAAATGTGCGTGAGCAGGGGGAGGGGTACAGGGAGAGGGGAAACAGACCACCCACTGAGCAGGGAGCCTGGCACCAGGCTCCATCCCAGGACCTCAAGATCATGACCTGAGCTGAAGTAGGGTACATAACCTACTGAGCCTCCCAGGCATGGCCTCCCACAATAATATATTTTTAATTACCACTTCAGTTATATTTATAATCTTCCCATTATCCATAAATATTATATTTAGTAATTCTCTTTATAATCCCTCTCCCCCTTTTTATGGATTTTTAAAAAGATTTTATCTACCCATTTGAGAGTGTGAGAGAGAAAGCATGAGCAGGGGAGGGGAGAGGCTGAAGGAGAAGCAGGCTCGCTACTGACCAGGGAGCCCTATGCAGGGCTTGATCCCAGAACCCTGAGACCATGACTTGAGCCAAAGGCAGATGCTTAACTGACTGAGCCACCCAGGTACCCCTAATCTCCCCCCTTTAAAATGTATTTTAAAAAGAAACATATCAAACATAGGCAAAAGAGCTTGCCCTAGTTGTTACCCAAGACAATTTTATCCATAACTACATTTGAGCGGGCTGAACACAGGGCTCCTGAGAACACAGGAACACTGTCCATCTTGGAAGACATATGGGCCTGCTCACCGATCTACTCATCAGCACTTACTAGTCCCTCTGTCTACCTGTTTCTTCCTTCCTTCCTCCTTTCCTATGCCAAGCCCAAGGGCTATGGATGCCCCTGTCCCAGGTTTAAACCCTGGCACTGGCCAAGAACTAACTGCCCCTGGATTGTGCTGCCTGGCCTGTTTGGGTAAGGAAGGATTATGTTCATAATACTGAAATAATTTCACATATGACAAATAATAATTTTTCCACACTCGTGTCACCTCTCTCATTTTTCCTTTTCATGAATGCTCTCCTGGTAAGTAGTACAAAACATCACGCATGAAGGGAAGACCATTTCATCATTGGATTCTAATCTTCATTCTCACCCAACCTAAACATACTATTTATGAGACCATCTTCACCACATTATTTTTACAAACTCGTGTTTACCCTGTCCATCATCTATGCTTGCCATGTTGGCATATACACATCTGAAGCCCTAAATCCCTTCAGGATTTTTTTCTTATGTTAATCTCTAATATCCCCCATATTAATTTTTTAAATGCTGCCTTACATTCCCTTTTGTAACTGGTTTCAGAAGTTTATCAGGCCATATTTTCTACTCTTGCATCATGTTCAATATAAGCAAATGTATTTACCTCTATACTGAGATGCTAACTTGAACAAAGAACACAATTCATCTGATATCTAAAGCTACACTTTAGAAATTCATACCCTATTTCCTCAATAGGCAAACATCATTGACTATCCACTAAGCTTTCCAGGTACTCTTCTGGGCCCTGAGGATACAGTGGTAAATAGGACATGTGATGTCCTTGATCTCACAAAGCTTACATTCTACATGGAAGAGGGCAACATATCAACAAATAAATGTCACAAAGTAATAAATGCCAGACACGGAGTGAAACAGAGAGATGATATTGCAGTCTGACAGGGCTATTTTGTTTCTGGTCAAGAAAATGATCTCTGAGAAGTTGACACTGGAGCTGGACCTAAATAATAAGGAGCTGGTCACATGAAGTTCTGGGAGAAGAGCCTTCCACAGAGAGTGACCATCTAGTGCAAATGCCCTCAGGTGGGAATGAGCTTGAACTTGCTTGAGAAACAGGAAGGACAGTGAAGCAGACAGAAGCAGAGTGGGCAATGGGAGAAAGACAGAAGACGAGTTTCAAGAGGTCAACAGTACACGGAGCAGAGGCGAGCCATAGCAATCATTGGTAAAGACTATATATTTTATGAGAAGGCATTGGAGAATTTTAAGTAGAAGTTTGAAGTGATCTGATTAAGATTTTACAAAGGTCGATTCCCTTGGGATCCCTTTACCAACCAGAGCTGCCTTTCTCCCCCCAGGCCTCAAACAGCAGGAGGGAGGGAAGAAAACACTACCTGGGTTACCAACTCTTTCAGTTTCTTGTCTAAGTCATATGCCACCTTGGTCTTTGCTGACAATCATTGGACGCCATGGGAATAAGCAGAAGAGAACATTGGGCAGAGTGTTTGGCAAAGCACCCTATGCCCTTCATCTATGATATCTGCTCCCAAATGATCTCACGGCTTTCTGCAAGAAGGCAGATCTATCTTGGTTCTTTTTTTAATTGTATTTATTTATTCATGATAGAGAGAGAGAGAGAGAGAGAGAGAGAGAGGCAGAGACACAGGCAGAAGGAGAAGCAGGCTCCATGCAGGGAACCTGATACGGGACTTGATCCCAGGACTCCAGGATCACGCCCTGGGCTGAAAGCAGGTGCTAAACCGCTGAGCCACCCAGGGATCCCCTCTATCTTGGTTCTGATCTACAGAGGTGTGTTCTGAGAAATGCTAGGCAGATTTGCAGCAGAACAACGCCTGGGTGGCTCAGCAGTTTAGTGCCTGCCTTTGGCCCATGGCATGATCCTGGAGACCCAGGATCAAGTCCCACATCAGACTCCCTGCACGGAGCCTGCTTCTCCCTCTTCCTGTGTCTCTGCCCCGCCCCCTCTTTCTCTCATGAATAAATAAATAAAATCTTTTAAAAAAATTAAAAAGGAGAATTATTAACTGCAGGGTCTAAAAAAAAACAACTGAGTACAGAGTTACAGAGATTTAGTGGGGCAAGATGGTTTATTCAAGAAAAGAGAATTAAAATGTAGATCTAAATGTCACCTCCAATTTGTTTGGCAGCTGTGTCACCAACTGCTGTTGTTTTCTGCTATTTCTCTTTGCTTCTGAAGTTTGTGTTTCTAAAATGGCGACCCTAGTTTCACACAACCTGTAATTTAGAAATGTTCTATGCTGTAAATTGTACTTTGCTTTCAGTAAAAGCATTTAGGTGTCAAGTGGCAAAACAAGAATGTCATGAAAGAAGGTGAAGTTCTCCATTAAAGAAAGAGAAATTGGGTAAAGGCCTGCTAATATATACCACAGAAAAATCAAAGAGATGGGGATATGAACATGCCGATCAATTTAGCTTTATAATACAGTGATTTTCAAATGTTAGAGGAGCATTGGTGAGCCTGTGTTGTCACAGTGGAATAGTGCCAGAGGATGCTGTTTTCAGAAGGTCAGAGTTCCACAGCTGCTCAATCAGTATGTTGAGAATTGGTCTTTAATCTTCTGGCTTCTTTGTAGTTCTGACATCATGTCCTTTCTGTTTTTGCTATTATGGAAACATGCCTGCAGCTAATACTGTTACTTGTTGTACTGTGACATTTAGTCTCTCTTCTTCAGAACAACAACAGTGACAATAAGAACGATAATAATATCAGGAGCTACTATTTAGAGAGTGCTAGGCACTTTGCAGCATGATTTTACTGAATTTTCAAGAGGCCTGGATGGCAGGTGTCAAACCCAATTTCCAGATGAAGAAAACAGGGCTACTTCTGTGGAACTGACAGTAGGGCCATATTCAGGGAGAGGTCAGGAGATGGGAGCCTTAAGGACAGTACCATTGCCCCTTTTTCAGCACCATAGAGCCCGCCCAGTGAGTACAGCTTGGCAGCTTCCACAAGAGCTTTGCTAGTATTAAAAAGAAAATTCGATTCTCGCCATCATTTGAAGTAGGGACCTTTAAACTTTCTGATCCTGTTTAGCTTGCCAGAGACTGTCTGTCTAATAAGAAATAGACTTCCAAGTTTCAAATAGTCCTTATATAAAAGCGACGCTATGAACAGAAGATGTATAACACCTAATTATTGCCCAACAACTATAATTTGCATAGGGTAATATAGTATATTAAGTTCTTCTCTGTTGCCTTCCAACTAGATTAAATTCCGCTCGAAAGTTGCACTTCTGGTAAAAATTACAGCTTTTCTTTCAGCGAAAATGCTTGGTGCCCAAGCACTTATTAAAACTAGAATTCCTAAGAGGCAAATTTGAAAAGAGAGAAGTGCAGTTGTTGGCACTAATGGGGAGGAAGCTGTGCTTTCATCTCCACATTCTTTTCATTTGAAAAAAAGGACTGAGAGGATGGGAAGGGTACAAGGCTTTTTTATTTCTGTGACATTAGAAGATGCGAGAAACACCATGACTGGCTCTCTGAACCAGTTGCGATTGCATCCCGTTACGGATGCATGTGACTACGTCAAAAATAGCAATACCTTCCTCTCAAGGTAAGATCACATTACTTTCAATTTAATCCTGACTATTTAATCTAAGGAGGCTTCAAAAAATCAATTTATCTCTATTCTGTGTGAGAAAAAAATGTGCATGCCAGCAGCGGGAGTTCTGATTATACTATTTATTTGAAAACCACCAGCCTTAGCACAGCCTCTGCTGTCAGTGGAACCCGTTTCTTCATCCTTGTTGACACAAAATATTCCCTTTGATCTCACTAGATCACAGCTGTTTATTACAATGTCTGCATCTTGTCTACGTGTCTTACTGTTTACATACTATTTTTTGCAAAGCAACTACGGAGCTTTATACTTCTGTTCCAAACTCTGCCTCCGGTCCGGGAGTGTTCAGCAACATTACAGCTTGGAATAAGTAGTATTCATTATGAGACACTCCTCAGGATTCATTCATCTGATAGACATTACAGTCATTACATAGAACTAATTTGACACTATATCTCCGAAAAGAAACGTGTTAAGACTCTTTGATGCTGAAAATTGCATTTGCAGAACTGATTGTTGAAAGTCGCTGCATTGCTCCCAGATGATGCAGTGTCCACTTCTCAAAGGACATGCAGTGCAACACCTCAGGGTCATTACCCAGGCCTCCCTGCCCATGGCTTATTTCTGCCTCAAAGACAGCAAGTCCAGGCTCCTGGGCTCCCGGCTTCTATCTGCTCCACTCAGTAACTTCCTGGCTTTCTATTGGTTCCCTGAGGTACCAGGATGGGCTGGTGGCTAAGAGTCTAAGCAGAAAGCACCCAGTAGATTATACAGCCAGGTGTCTGCTGGGGAGCAATGGTAGGCTTATCTGATGGGGAGCCATTTGGTATTATGGAGAGGACATGTGTTTTATTAACAGGCCAGGGTTCAAATCTCAGCTCTGCCACATATTGATTGGATTTATCTGTTAACTTATCTGCCCCTCAGTGTCCCATTTATTGCAAGCAGAGAATTACACATGCCTTGTGGAGTTGTACGAATTAAATGCTGTAACGTGTGAAAGCACTTCACACAAGTGCTTCACACATGTGGAATATAATAGGCACTTAATACATGTTCATCTATTCTTCCCACCCAAGAATTAGAAAGAATACAATTTTCCCTGCTTATCTCAAACCAAACAACACAATGGCTTTTAAACTTTTGTTTGGAGTAGAGCCCTTTATCTTTCCCAAGAGGAGAACTTACATGGAACCTCACACAATAAAACAAATTAAAGTAGGGCTCTGGAGCCCACCCAGTTGGTCTTTCACTCATTGCCCTCAGTGGCCTCTGAGACATTTCCAGGTAACCCAGTTGGAAATTCACTGAGGTAGTGTATTACTGTGAAATGAGTGTGTTATGAGTCTCCCCACCCCAACCTCCAAAATCAAACGTTGACACCCTAATCCCTGAACAGATGGTGTTCGGAGGTATTTGACCTGGGAAGTAATCGGGTTTGAACAGGGTCTTAGGGGAGAGCGCCCATGATGGGATTGTGCCTCTGTAAGGTGATGAAGAGAACGGAGATCTGTCTCCCTTGGGAGGATACATCAAGTAGGCAGTCATCTGCAAGCCAAGAAGAGGGCTCTCAACAGAACATAGCCGTGCTGGCACTCAGCCTTTAGTATTTGTTACAGGCACTTAAACTGATTGTGGAATATGGGAAAGTGCTATTACGTCAAGTACAAAGTGACACAAACGTGTCAGTAACTTTTACTAGAGGTTAATGTGAGTTTGGGAAGGGAGTTGGAAGAGTGGTGGAGTAGGGAGGTGCTCTGAGGGAAAACCTGCCCTGATCTGGGCCAGCAAGGCCCACTTTGTGGGTACTTATGTCATTGCACAGGGCATGGCACTTAGAAGGGTCCTTCATTCTGCTCTGTGTTGCTGTTGCCATCCTGAAATTCTAGTAATATGTGAACAAGGTGCCATGCATTTCACTTAGGACTGGCCCCACAAATTCTGTAGCTGGGCCCCATCTATGGGGACATAAGTTTTATAGAATTCTCACTACTTGTTCTTGTTTCGCTCTCTGATGGGAGTAAACCATTATATGGTAGCTAGATCCTACCTCGAGTTCACTCCCTTTCTTCCCTCTTGAAACAGATGGCCTTTGTGAGCCCTGACTTCCTCCTGCCATTTGTCCTACTCGTGCTCATTCCGGACCTAAGCCTAAGCTTCACCAAAATCATTTTATTGCTAAATATGAACAGAATTAGTAGTACTTGGGGACATTAGAATAGACACACTGATTGTATTCATCAGCATTTTCCTCTGTGCAATCAGGCAAGTTTTCTCTAATCTAGGGCACAGGACCATCAGGCGACAATGTGATATCTGGAAGATTGTTCATGCTTCTGTTATAGCCATGAAATTGCAAAAATGCCTCCTTCAGGTTTGAGAAAGGTTTTTTTTATTTCCTGTATCTTGATCATTGGGAGTGATCATCCAAGTAATCATCTGAGCCGGGTCACTTTTAAGATTGAAAAGAGGTGCCATTATTATTAATAATTATGTAATTTTCCACAGTTGTAAACCTGGACAGTCCTGGGCAGTCTAAGATTATGATCACTCCACCAGTATCTTCAATTGTCATTTTTTTTTCTCTCCAGGTTCTCTCAGAGAGAAAATGATGTGGTTAGTTTAAAAATGTCCTTTTGAATCTGGACTTGACCATCAAAGCAAAAAGAGTAGCAGCCGTTTAAGGAGAGGTAGATGGTGAACATAGCCTAAAACCTGTTCACTTCCTTACCGCTTTTCTTGCAGTACTCTAGGTAGGACATGCGGCACAGTTTTCTTCCTAGAGACATTGCTACACATGGGCCCCAATGAATCAGTGCTCCCATCTGTCAGGAGTAGTGACTTTACATGTGACAACAGGCGTTGATCCGTATGACCCCTCTTCTACAATATGGATCATATAGTGTGGCGCTGTTTTACTATAATGCTGTTTCTTTCAATGCTGTCAGCTTTGAGTACGATGAGTGTGAAGATTTCTTTCATCCTCTGCACCCTGCCCTGCCTCAGTATCTGCTGCCATGTGGGGCAGGCTCTCTTCATGCCTTGCCTGAAATCCTGCAGTCTTGGCTGGCTTTCTCTGCACTCCCGCTTCTCTCCATCCACCCCTTCCATCTGAAACTGTGGCCTTTGGGACTTTTGTGGAACAAAACCACACTGAGTCTTAGCTATTAATCCTTCAGCGATGTTCCATTGTCCTTAGGGTGAAGCCTGAGCTTCTTAGCCTGGCTGGTAAGGATATTTCTGATCAGACAGGAATCCAGGCCCACTATAGATGTATCAGGGTGGACAGAGATGAGGGTGATGGAGTGGAAGACAGAGGAACAGGGTGAGATTTTCTCTGGATTATGGGTGTTTTTGCAGTGCCCATGTGTCCTCCTCCTCCTTTTGGCAGGGGTCTCACTTGCCCTTCCTGCTACCAATTGCACTGTCCTTGAGTTTTCTTTTGAAAACTTGTAAGAGCTGGGCATGTTTAGTGGCCACAGGTAGGTTTTGTTTCTGAATTTGCTCTCTGATTTTAAAACAACTCTGAGGCTTTGGTATGAGGGATGGACAGTCCCATCTTCACAATGTGGATCAATGAGATCCATCAGACGACCAAGAAAGAATCACAACCTTATTGCAACTATACAGATATTACTTTGAAAGAGATTTCCTAAACAGTAAAAAATATAGAATAATTTGGATCATGTCACTGGATTTTCTATTTTATTCAGAGAAATAGACTAAGGGTTAGTGCTGGCCTACAGTCCCTCCATGACCTGCTTGCTGGCTGTATTTCTGACCTCATTCCTACTCTTTCACTCTTCCCTTCAGTGGTAGGCTGAAAACGTCCTCCCTTAGGGGAAAAAGAAGGAAAATATGTCCCCTGAAGATACCCTCATCAAATCCCTGGAAGGTACCTGTGAATGGTACCTACTATGGCAAAAGAAGTGATTAAATTAAGGATCTTGAGAGGAGGAGCTTACCCTGCATCATCCCAATGGGTCCAACATAATCACAGGGTTCCTTATAGGGGAGAAGCACAGAGACATATGGAGTAGTCACAAAGAATAGGAGATGTAAAGAAGGGGGCAGAGGTCAGAGTGATGTGGCCACATGGCAAGGAATGCAGTCCCAAGAGCAAGGAATAATAGATCCTCCTCTGGAGCCTCTGCAGGGAGCATGGCACCGCCACCCCCTTGATTTTGGACTTCTAGCCTCCAGAGCTGTGAGAGAGTGAATTTTTTTTAAGCCACCTAGTTTGTGGTACTGTGTCACAGTAGTCCTGGCAAAATGATCTACCTTCCTTCTAATAGCCCTGGCTTCCTGGCCATTCCTCACATAGGCCAAGAGAGGGCCACATTAGGATTTCTGTGCTCCCTACTCTTTTGGACTAGGAAGTTCTCCGGCCATATGGCTCCCTACTGACAGCTCCATGGCTTTCTCCTTTGCTTCCTTCAGGTGTCTGCTCAGATATTGCTTTTTCAGTAATGCCATCCATGACCACACTATCTAAAATAGGCCCCTTGGCACTCCTTAACATTCTTGCCCTGACATACTATCTGTTTTACATATTTACTCTTTTATTATTGTCTGCATCGGGTCCTTTACATACCCAGTAGGACATAAGCTCCACACTGTCAGGGCTCTTTGCCTATATCGTTTATTGCTGAGCTCCCAGCACGTAGGACAGTGCCTCAACACCCAGGACAAGGCCCAGTACATATTAGCATTCAGTGAACATTTGTTAAATGAAGAATCGTGTGACATCAGAGACAGAAAGAGGTAGCAATAGAAGAAGCATTTTATGACTTACCAGTTATGCTCCTCAAACTGTCCTTACCATTAACCATGCAATCTCCCTCCCTGCGAGAAATCACTTAATTTCCTTTTTACAGATCTTGGAGTTTTAGGAAAGACTTGGAGACACATTTCATGACTGTAGCTATGTTTTCAGTCATATATTTAAGTTTTTAAAAATCAAATGGCAGTTATCAAGTATTTTCTTCTGTAGCATGCTGAAATCCTCAGCACAGGGCTTCCTAATTAAGCAAACACTCTGCAGATAGGACAAAAAAAAAACCATGAGTGTATTTATTTTGAAAAAAACTGTACCTTTTTTTCTGTTTCAACAGATGTCGGTACAAAGAAATCCCCCAGGTGCCCCCCATGTGCTTCTAAGCTGCTGAGTACATGGGACACAGGTTAATTTCTGGGCTGTTTACAGTTCAGGTGGATAAAGAGAAAGGATGCAAAGACACAGTATCTACACTGCAGCCAGCAAGTTATGCATGCAAAGGTTAGCCAGAGGCAGATTTCCTGAGTCTGTTGGATGAGGAGTCCAACAGACTCTTTTGTTTCTATCTGAAAGTAAAGCACAGTATTGTTTGAGTTCCTCAGTTCCATTTTGTGGAGGAAATTTGTGCCAGTTACCAAAAGGAGTTGGAGGACATCCGAGAAAGGATTCCAAGATTGTAAACTACACTCCAGCCCAAGCCTGTATTGCTGCCAATACTAAGAATTTCTTGATGAAGATCAGTCACAGTACTTAATGTTGCTATTATACAATGTCAAATGGAAGGGTCAGACAGGCTCTCTATGACTTTGAAGCTTGCTTTGTTGAAATAAAGCCTGTCTTAAACTGAAAAGCTGAATCTACTCAAAAGTGAAAAGGGACGGAATAATATGTGAAAGTCTTGTGTGTGTGTGTTTTTTTAAGTCTTGTGTTTTGATGTTGCAGAAGTCTACATAAATTTTTGCCTTAAGCATTAGAAGAGTACTTGGAATATTTGGGGCCAATTACTATAAATATTTATGAGTACATTAGACTAATTGGGGGAAAGAAAATGGTGGAAATAATTGTTCTAATTATTGAACTATTACTCTATTTTAAGTAAGATTGGTTAATGAAGAAAGTGACATTCATACAGAAAAGCACACAACACATATCATACTTGTGTGACTTGATGAGTTTTTCCCACAGTAAATTTATCCTGTAGCTACCACTAGATCAGAAACTAGAACATTACTAGAATAAGTACTGCTGGTGCCCCCACTCCCTGTCACTACCCTCTCTTCCTCCCTAAAGGTATCTTCTTACTTTTTTTTTTTTTACAACAAAACACTCAACATCGTATTTTATGATTACCACTGAGAGCTCCACAGACGTTGATGTGAGGATTTCAACTTACCCACCATCAACTTTTATCAGTCTTTCTATTTTGTTTTTCTTTAAAACTGGGGGCTAAGGTTAGGGATCTGTACAATTTGATCTGAGAAAACTTCTGTTTCCCTCATCCCTGCTTCATTTATGTCCTCTAACACATGCTTTCAAAAAAAAAATCCTCCTTTTCCTCAAAATAAAGATGTGCTAGTAGCCAAGTAGCCAAGTGCTACAAAACAAGACAGAGTACACACGCACACCCAAAAAAAACCAAAACAACATAACATCAAAAAGCACACATTTTCGTTTAGAGTTATGACTTTAGTTTTATGCTTTAAAACTGTAGGTAAAACAATATTTTCTAAAGGACAAAAATACCTGAACTGTGTCCTTTTATTTATTTATTTATTTTTATTTATTTTATTTTTTTACTGTGTCCTTTTAAAAAAGAGTGAACTTAGATGTCAGGACCGTTGAATTCAAAAGTTCTTGTCCACTTTCCTGTTAGCCACCTTATATTTTTTAAGTAATGAAGAGCATTAAGCATAGGTTCAAGACACCACTGAAATACCATCTACTGGCCATGGGTTTTTTTCAGTTCTGTCCATCAGACCTCCCAAGAACGAGCCTGGGTGCCACCACCTGCAAGGAGTTCCAGCAGGTTCTGGCAGCACTGGCAGAGGGGCTCACTCTGTGGCTGGCAGTTTATCATTGTGAGGACATATCCTAGGTGGCTTTATGAAAGGATGAATGTTCAGCAAGTTCCAGCCCAAAGTTAATCTCAGAAAACCCAATGCTTCTGTAATTTTCATGGCATCTATGATTATCAGCCACTGAGACAGGACCTAAATACATATGCATGAGTGAAAAAAAAACACAGAGGTGCCACATCCAGGCTATAATCTCCTCTATGAATATAGCAAGGTTTCCAACTGATTAAAAAGGTTAATCTTGCAGAGGGATTTACTTAAAAGGCCTTAGAGTCAAGACCTAAGAGACCCGAAATCATTGCCTTTCATCCTTTTCGAATGGCTTTGACTTTCTGTGATAACTACAGAGTAGTTTCCACATAATGTTTTTATGCCTAAGTACTTGAACATTGAAAAATAAAGTCATCTGAAAGAGATTAAGTAACCACACTCCAAAGATACTCGCCACTGAGCAAGTCTGATGGTTCTTCCACATTCATTCATGCAGTGAAAAAATTCTGGCATCTCCGCAGGGAGAGGTGCTGATATACAGATGAAACTGAACATTCTCCTTCAGTTTAAACCTCTCTCACTCAATTTCTGAAATATGGATCTTTTTTTGATCATCTTTGTCATTTAAGTAAAGCTCAAGTTGTGTATAAAGAAATCTAAGCAAGGATCTCTGAGATATACTTTCTGCATGGCAGTCATTTAATGCAAGGCCACAATCACTCATGTATTTGCCACTAATACATTTTGTTCCTGTGGAAACACTTATCACCTTGGCATCTTTAACATCTGTGCCTGTTGTCATGACGATGCCAGCAAGAACTTTTCAATGTGTGTGAGGGGAGGAGAAATTGTCAGTCAGATCATCGAATTTATCCAGAACAAGCACAACAGCATCTACTAACATTTCTGTTTTCTTCATCTTCTGTATCCAGAGCAAAATACTTCTGAGGATTTCTTGGCTGGCGGAGACTATTCTTGTCTTGAATTTTCAGTCTTTATGTTTGCTCTGATCCCAAAGTAAAGCTTCCTTCAGTGACATTAGAACTGAGATAATATCTCAGTAGGAGTAGACGTGAAATAATAACAAGTAGTACGCACTTTGTCAGTGGGTTTTCTTCAATCGCTTCTGAAACATTCCATGCCCAACTTGAAAGACTTCACCTATAGCCACAGCCACGCAATGTTCTTCCAGGACTTAGTCACCACCACAGTCACGGCCACCCCAGCACCTCCTATCTTACCTTTTTAATTAGTTTCATCTGATTTTGAATTTTACATAGAGTTATACAGTATGTTCTCTTTAGTATTTGATTTCTTTCCACTAAATTCATGCTTGTGAGATTCATCCATGTTGCTACTTATGACAGCAATTCATTAATTTTTATTTCTGTGTAATTCATTGTTTTAATAATATACCATCATTTATTCAGTTATTTCAGTATTTATGAACATTCGGGTTGTTTCTAGTGTTCAGATACTACACATAGTGCTAATATGAACATTCTTGTCCATTTTTTTCAGTAAACATATGTATACATAGAAGTTGAGTATATATGATGGAGTGAAATTAAAATTGCTGAGTCATAGGATATTAGTACATTCAGCTTTGATGGATACTGCCAGAGATTTCTTTTTTTTTTTTTTTAAAGATTTTTTTTTTATTTATTCATGATAGTCACAGAGGAGAGAGAGAGAGAGGCAGAGACACAGGCAGAGGGAGAAGCAGGCTCCATGCACCAGGAGCCCGACGTGGGATTCGATCCCGGGTCTCCAGGATCGCGCCCTGGGCCAAAGGCAGGCGCCAGACCGCTGCGCCACCCAGGGATCCCCCTGCCAGAGATTTCTAATGTGTTTTACCACTTTACATTCATACTAGCAGTGTATGAGAGTTCTAGTTACTCCACATCTTTGTTAACACTTTGTACTGTGTTTTGTTTTGAGTCATTCTGGTATCCGTATGGTGGTAGTATGGTGGTATCTCATTGTGGTTCTATTTTTATTTCTCTCACAATTAATCATGTTAAGCATTTTTTACATGTACCCATTTTTTATTTGTTTATGTGTTTTATTGACCATTTGGAAATCCTCTTTCTTGAGTGCCTTTTCAACTCTTTTTTAAGAATTTATTTATTTATTCATGAGAGACACAGAGAGAGAGAGGCAGAGGCATAGGCAGAGGGAGAAGCAGGCTCCCTGTGGGGACCCTGATGAGGGACTCGATCCCAGGACCCCAGGATCACTACCTGAGCCAAAGGCAGGCACTCAATCACTGAACCACCCAGGTGCCCCTCTTTTCAACTCTTTAGCCCATTTCTTCCGGACTGTTTATTTATTTAATAAGAGCAGTCTACAGTCTGGTTGAATCTTTTGTCATTTGTGTATGTGTGTGAGATATATATATGTATGTGTGCATGTATGTGTGTGTGTATATATATAGCTTGAGGTAGAGAAAGAGAGATTGAGAGAAAGAGTCAATCAAGAAGATGCAAGGCTATAGAGCAACCAAAAAATTTATTTGGGGTTTTAGGGATTGGGAGACAGAGTGGACGAAAATCAAGGTGTGTACCCAGTTGCAAGCAGGAAAGGCAAAACCACAAGGTTACATAAGTTATTTTGAAAGAATAATGATTGATGCTGACAGAGCTTAAATTGACTATCTATACATAATTGGTTATTTATCTAACAAGTGTTACATTATCTCTATTTCGGTCCAATGTAGAAAGATGTGTTTCAAGAGGTAGTAGAGCTGCAGTTGACAAAAGTCAAAAGTTCATGGTGTTCTGAGAATCGAAACAAGAGACATGCACAGATCCTACTTCTTCAATATCCTCCTGACTCTATTTTGAGTGACTCTTTTAGCAATGCTTACTCCATTTTAGAATCTTCTTCCACATTTCCCCCTTCTGATGGAGATCTTTCTGGCAGGAAAACATCAATGATCAATTTCATGATTATGCAGTCCCGTTTTGTTGACAGAATGGTTGACAGCCTGCTCCAAGTGGTTGATGGTCTGTTCCAGGTCTATTACATCCTTCAAAATGGGGGGTTTCATAGTTGGTTGATATTTGATAGATTCCACAAGCATGTTAGGTGAGCGTCTTACATTTCAGTAAGAAGGAAGTTTGAGAAAATAAGGACTAGATATCAATTAAGGTCTCATTTATTTTAGTTAAAGGTAGATCTGGTGAATGGTTTTGAGTCTTTGAGCAACTATCACTATGACATTTTGAGCAGTGGTATAGCAATGGGAAATAGATAGCATAAGCAATTTGAAAATAGCATATAAGGCATAAGTGAAAATAATATACCTTATAAAAATATCAGAAAACATAAAGTTAAACCATTCTGGGGTAAAACTTGAATGTCCCTTTAAGTATTTGGCCAGTTTGAATAACTTATGAATAACTTAGTGGTTTCTAATTCTACTTGCTGTGAGGTGCTTATCCAAGTACAGTAAGAGGTATTAATTATGACATAAGCTCCTCTTTGGGCTGCAAGTAAAAAAATCTAAAGCAATCCCATTGTCAAAGACTACCTGGGTTAAGGAATCTAAAGAACTTTGTTGGGATCTGATGGCTCTGGATATGGAAAGAACTGCCCTGTTAACAGTTCTGGTCTAATTTCTTATCCTAACTTCTAAGTCTGTTGTGTCTGCTCCAAGCCATGAGCCTATGATTCTAAAGTGCTAGTTAAACAGATCTCCAGAATATATGGCAGGAAGATCACAGCCTTGGATGTAGCCACAACTATTGTCTTCATATTTGGAAAGGTCCTCATCGGAGTAATCATATATTTTTGTTAAGGTCCCTTTTTCTCTCAAGTGAGATTCAGGAGTAGTGGCTATAGCTATTTTAACAATAGTGAAAGAGGGGCACCTAGGTGTTTCAGTCGGTTAAGTGTTTGCCTTCTGCTCAAGTCATGATCCCAGGATCCTGGGATTGAGCTCCTTGCAGGCTCCCTGCTCAGTGGGAAGTCTGCTTCTCCCTCTCTCGGTGTCCCTCCCCCTACACTCATGCTTTTGCTCGTTCTCTCTCTCTCTCTCTCTCTCTCTCAAATAAATAAAACAAATCTTTAAAAAAAGGAATAGTAAAAGGATATTAAATGATCCAAAAACATGAACCACCAAATCCTCTCCAACCATCAAGATATTCAGAAGCCCAAGATTGTTAATCATATTCACAAACCAAAATATATCCCTTAGGTGCATAGAGCAAACCAGACATGTTGAAAGTATTTATAGATTCATTAAGAATGAAGAGGAGGTGAGCTCAAGCTATAGATCAGAAGTTTTATTAAGTTAGCAAGCCTGAGTTTTATTAAGTTAGCAAGCCAATTTTGTCAAGTGGCTAAGAGAATAGGGTTGGATAAGAAAGTCTTACAGAGTGAATTCTTATCAGAAAAAGATGGGTCCATGCATTTGCATTGCAGATACAAGTAAGAGCCCAGAAACCCACCTTCCAGGAGTCTAATGGTCTTGTACTAGAACAAAAAGTGAATAGGTATAGGGTACCAAGGGAAAGTATGGAAAAGGGGTTTGGGGCCTGAAAACTTAGATTTGGTAGGATATAGCAGAAGGTTTCTTATCAAAAATCACAGTAAAGTTGGGAATGTTTGAGATAGGCATAATTACTGGGTCATTATTTTTTGCAAATGATGACAGATTCCCAGATAAAGCTAGAGATTGAGACGTTTGCACAATAACATTATCTTTCCAAGTACTGGAGGTGATGAGTAGGGAGAAAAACTAATGGGATTAAAAACTTTATAATGCTGGAAAAACGTAAAGGCAAGGAGGAAACAATAATAAGTATATAGAAACCTTTGAGATTTTGGTTACCACCAGTGAAAAAGTCCTGCTGAGTGTAAAACAGCAAAATCTGTAAGAATTCCTACACAGAGAAAAAATTGTCCAAAGATCTCCATGACTTTAGAAGTTTCCATTAAAATTTTGGCAGTTATGAAAGCCATTTTATTGACCTGCTCCTGACTCTTGGGAAGCAGTCAACTCAGATGCTGTCTGCTTCTTTTTCCAGGATATAGTCAGTTTGAGGTCTCTGGTTAGTTTACTAGTTCAGTTGGATGTTGGGGCCTTTTTTTTTCTTTTTCAAAATGAGAAACATGAATCCATGAGCCCATGCCTTCTAATTTAGTGGTGCAAGGATCGGTTAGCAAAAACTGGTCTGGTCCCTTCCAGTGATGCTGGAGGGAGATGTGTCTTTTCTAATAAACGATGTCTTGGGGTTGAAGGCTGTGATGTTTGATGTCTATGTCTCCTGAGAGCACACAGTAGAAAGACTGTTATACAAAGTATAATTATTCCCTATGGATTTTATTAGGCTTTTGCAAAATTGAAGTATATCCTCTTTTATCAGCTGTGGATCAAAAGAAGCAGGAGATAGGTATATTGGGCATCCTGCTACAAGGAGAACAGTTTGTCATCAGACTTATATCAGAATTTTAGGAATTTGACATAATTTTTGAACACTTCTATTAACATATGTCTGTGTAAATACTATATAAAGAAGATTTAGTTTTCTTATTTGACAATGCTTCCTGTGTAATTTAACATATCAAATAAACTTAATTAGTTTAATTAATGCTTTGAAATGTTCCAGGGACCCTCTGAAAAGATATCCCAAAGTTTCTTCCAGGTCAAAAGACTTCATTTATAATTTGATTTGAGGAAGTTTGTCAAAAATATAAAAAATTTGGACACTTGGCTAAAAAGGACACTTGGCTAAACAATACTTAACTATCTACTTAAAACTAAACTAACAAAAAGATTTCAAGGACAAATTATAGGAGATTACATAGCTGCAAAAGCTGTAGCTTTTTTTTTTTTTTTTTTGAATACAGGAGACTCAGTTTTTATGTCATCAAAGATGTGATAGACAAAAGACAGAATCATTGTTTCCCAGGCAAATTAATTAATGACAAAGAAACTTTGTTCATGATTTTTTATTCATAACAGACTGATAATCTAAGAAAATTTTGTTCTTTTAACAGAGAGAAAGCCAGACTCTAGTCTTATATCAGTACACTATTGAGTTCATTTTTTAAAACCTGTAGATACATCCACTCAATCTTAACCAGCTTTGACCATGTAACATAAAATTCCTTTTCCACAAATTTCTACAACTTTGTAAGTCCATTTGACCTTATCCCTTGTTCTTTCCCTTTCCAAAATAACCAGCTTTACTTTAGGACAAAATCCCTTTTATTTTCCCTCAACAGAATGTATTTCCATTCCTCATACCTTCTTTTACTAAAAACACACATTTCATTTCCTTGTATACTTTTCATACATAGTCCTTTTCTTTCATCCTTATTGTTTTTAGTTGTTTCATTTTTATATGCATATTAATTAGAATTCTTAACACTTAGAATCTTTAATTCCCAGTGAAAACTTAGAAGTAAGCTGTTGTGGACTAGCAAATTTATGAATACATTGTATGATTTTTAGAAATATGTGCTTTCTTGATGTGGCATAAAACATGTTTACTAATTCATCCAAATATTCTTAGTTCTCTATAATAAAAAGGCAAAAGTGGATAAACCTATGTTTAGTAATTTATGTTGTAGTATTTTATCTTGGTTAGAAAATACAATGTTATTAATTGCTCTAAGATCCTGTACAAATCTCCATCCCTTCCATGTGGCTTGTGGGCAGGAGGATGGGAGAATTGCAGGGACTAGTGTAGGGGGCAATTAATTTTTTATCTTTTTTCTTCGAATTCAATTAGCCAACATATAGTGCATCATTAGTTGCAGATGTAGTGTTCAATAATTTATTAGTTGGGTATAAGACCCAGTGGTCATCACATCATGTGCCCTCCTTAATGTCCATCACCCAATTACTCCATCTCCCCACCCCAGCAATTAATTTCTTTGTAAATAGTCTTCAGAGGTAAGTTTGATTCCTTGGATTGTCTCGATGTTTAAAAGATACTATTTGACATTTGGCAAAAGCTTTCTTTCATCAATCTGGGTTTTAATGGATGGTACAGAATCAAAGAGGGATTCTGGGTTAGGGGGATTTACAGAAAGAATGGGAGTAGATATGGGGATGTCAAGATTTTCTTGAAGGTTTGGATTTGGAGGTTCAATATTCAAAAATATTTCCCCCTTTGAGGAAAGGGAGTTGTGTGCCCAATGGGCTTTAAGAAAATCTTGACCCAATAAATGAATAGGAGCTGAAGGTACCAGAAGGAACAGAAAGTGTCCCTGAATGGGTCCCAGTTAGAATGAGATGAGGAGGGATTTAAAAACAGTCACTGGGTGATTAGAAACCCCAAACATTTGTACAGTTTGAGTACTCCAACAAATGGGATAGGAGAGACTCTAGACAATTTTTCTAATTCTGACAGCCTCTCAGAAAGGTCTGAGTTAGCTTCCGAAGCTTGAAGTCAACTGCCTAAAAGGCAACAACCTTTTCAGTGTTTCTTTCTGAGGCCTCCAGGTGCCAAATAAATAAGCTTTCCACTCATTTTGTTTGCTTTCATAACCCCATGTGTACAAGTAAATGAAGTTTGAGACCCCAAAAGGGCTCCATCTTGGCCAATGAAGTTTTAAATCATCCTGGGTAATGTGAGTCCAACAGGACAAAAGCAGGCTACTGCAATAAGGGCCATATTCCTTAAACATAAATCCTGCAGGAGTTCTAGCAGGGGGCTGATTAATCAGGAGTCTCCTTAGAAGAATTCTTTCTCATAATTGAAACCTGAATATTTCACTCAAAACCAGTGAAGATGGAATCCTCCCTTCAGAAATGAACGAGGACAGAAACTGACAACAGAAGACACTCAGATAAAGGGCTGAACCCCAACCAAGGTGGAAGATTCAGAACCAAGACAGCCAAAGAACGGATGTCTCCTTTTATGGCGCCTTTTTAAAAAAAGAAAGAGCTTCATAAAACTCATACGATTCACCCACCATAAGTATATAGTTGAATGTTTTCCACTAAGTTTACAGAGTTGTGTAACAATACCAAAATTCAGTTGTAGAGCATTTCCATTCCCCCAAAGGATCTCTTATGCTGATTTGCAGTTAATCCCCATTATTACCCCTAGCTTTAGGCAACCCCTGATCTGATCTGATGTTTTCTCCTGAACTTTGCCTTTTCTTTGACGCCAAGAAAATAGAAACACACGATATGTTGGCTTTTGTTTTCTGGATTTCTTCACTTACCATAGTGACTTTGAGAGTCCTCCTTATTGTTTAATGTATCCTTAGTACCTTCTTTTTTATTGATGAATGATATTCCATTGTATGGATGTACCAAAATGTATTAATCCAACCATCTATTGAGAGGTATTTGGTTTGTTTCCAGTTCTCGGTGATTGGAATAAAGCTACTATAAAATTGTGCATACAGGCTTTGTGTAAATATAGTTTTTCATTTTACTTGGGTAAATACCTTGGAGTGGGCTCATTGAGGGATATAGTAAGTTATATGTCTAACTTTTTAAAAACTTCACAAACTGTTTTTTTTAAGTGGCTGATAACATTTTACAGTTGACCAGCACTGTATTGGAGTTCTTTTCTTTGCCAGCCCTTGGTGCTCTCATATTTTTTTCTTATTTTTTAAGTTGTAATACTAGAAGTATAGTGGTATCTCACTGTGGTTTTAATTTGCTAATGACTAATGATGTTGAGCATCTTTTCCTGTGCTTAATTACCATCCGTATATTTTCTTTGTTGAAGTGTTTACTCCAGTATTTGACCATTTTTTAAATTTTTGAGATGTTTCTTTTCTCATTGTTGAGTTACGAGAGTTCTTAATATATTCTAGCTACAAGCCCTTTATCAGATACGTGATTTGCAAATATTTTCTCTCTGTGACTTATCTTTTCATTCTCTTAAGAGTATCTTTTCAAGGGTGGAAGGCTTAATATTGATGAAGTCAAATGTATCACTTTTCTTTGTAGGTATTGTGTTTCGCTGTGGCATATAAGAAATCTTTACTTAACCGAGGACCACAAAATATTCTTCTATGTTTTCTTCTAAAAGACTTATTGTTTTAGATTTTATATTTAGAACCTTGAGCACATTTGAATTAGTCTCATACATGTGTGTACAGGTTCATTTTCTTCCATATGTATATCCACTTGTTCCAGCACCACTTACTGAAAAGCCTGTCCTTTCTCTGTAGTATTGCCTTTGAAACCTTGCCAAATCAGAGTTGAATATATTTGTGTGAATCTATTTACGGGTTTTCTGCTCTGCTCCACTGATCTATATATCTATCTCTATCTTATTATATCTGTATCTTTTTAGAGATTTTATTTATTTATTAGACAGAGAGAGAGAGAGAGAACACAGGTAGGCAGAGCATCAGGCAGAGGGAGAAGCAGGCTTTCCACTGAACAGGGAGCCCAATGCGGGACTTGATCCCAGGACCCTAGAACCATGACCTGAGCCAAAGGTAGATGCTTAACCGATTGAGCCACCCAAGTGCCCCTCATTTTTAGAATACTACACTGTTTTGATATATGTAGCTTTGTAGGGAATTTGGGAATCAAATCACTTGAGCCCTCCAAATTTGTCACTACTTTCAAGATTATTTTTTCTTTTTTTAAATTTATTTTTTATTGGTGTTCAATTTGCTAACATATAGAATAACACCCAGTGCTCATCTCACCAAGTGCCCACCTCAGTGCCCGTCACCCAGTCACCCCCACCCCCTGCCCACCTCCCCTTCCACCACCCCTAGTTCGTTCCCCAGAGTTAGGAGTCTTTCATGTTCTGTCTCCCTTTCTGATATTTCCCACTTATTTTTTCTCCTTTCCCCTTTATTCCCTTTATCTATACCAAATATATTCCCCAAATGAATGAGACCATATAATGTTTGTCCTTCTACAATTGACTTATTTCACTCAGCATAATACCCTCCAGTTCCATCCACGTCGAAGCAAATGGTGGGTATTTGTCGTTTCTAATGGCTGAGTAATTTTTTCTATTCAAGTTCCTCTGTTTATCCAAATAAATTTTAGAGTGAGCTTGTCAATTTCTGTTTAAAAAAACCCTACCAGGATTTTGATTGGAATTGCATTTAACCTATAGATAATTAAGGGAAGATTTCAAATTCTAGCAATTAGTCTTCCAGTCCATGGATATGTTTCACTAATTTAGATTTTCTCTGGCTTTTTTCCATCAGCATTTCTAGTTTTTAATATACTGATCCTGCACAAGTTTTGTAAGATTTATACTACGAATTTAATATTTTCAATACTACTGACAGTTGTATTGTTCCTTCTGAAATTCAGTTTGCAATTGTTATTGCTAATATATAAACAAAATATTTTTATATAATAAATCTATAAATATCTTACAATCTTGCTAAACTGTCGATTCTAACAACATTTTTTAATATTCTTTGAGGTTTTCTACATAAACCTGTTTTCTGTGAATAAAGACCTTTCTAGTCCAAATTTACCTTTCCAAAATGCCTTTCAGTCCTTTTTCCTGATTTATTGTGCTGGTTAGATACAATGTTGAATATGGGTGGTGTATGGTGATGGTTCTGGAGGGTGACAACACACATCCGTTCCTTCTTCCTGATCTTATGGGGGAAGTACTCAGTCTTTCAGTATTAAGTAGGTGAATTGCAGATATTTTAATATTATATTAAAGGTATTCATTATCAGGTTAAACAATCAGTTCTGTCCTTTTTTGTTTCATGCATTTTGAAACTCTGTTATTAAATGCATGCACATGTAAGGTTGCAATGTCATGTTGAAGAAGTGACCTCTTTATCATTAGTGAGAAAGTAAACTATCTAAACCTGGAATTATATTCTTTTAAATCTTTTGGGGAGAATATTTCTTGTACTTACTGCATTACTTGCAGACAAAACATGTAATTCCAGTTCTAATCTCTTCTTTTTACAATTTATACCAGATTAGTCTTTTAATATGAATTCTATAAACTCTACAATCTATACCAAACCCCACTTTGACCAAATAATTTATGGGTTTTAAAAACAGCTAACAAAATTTGACTCCAACATTACCTATTGTAGTTGATATGTAGTACCCTCTTCTTTGTGACTCTAAATAGCCTAATCTTTCACTACTCATTTATTCTCTATTCAAAATAGATGCACTACTCTTGTACAGAACATGGATCACTTACTTCACAACTCAGCATCCATCTGGAACAAAATTATTTAACTAAATTCCATGAAATTTTTTTTTTTGTGAAAAAGTGTTCCCTATTCTTAAAAAGATTATAAGCTAAGGTATACAAAAAATACGAAAATAAGCATAGATTAGAAGATAGAGCCAGGCTATGATACGAACAGAATTGGAGAGGGCAGAGAGGTAGGAGAGCACTCTGTAAATCGTGCAATAGTCTCAATGGAAAAGGACTCTGGGGCATGACTTTTTCAGAATCTAAAGTTATTCTGTAATTTGTCAGTTCCAGGATACAAAGTGTCAAGAACAAACAAAAATCCGAAGGCATTTAGTTGCCTATAATTCCAGAAACCACAACATCAAAGGACATAGTAATTGGTTTTGAGGGAATTGATCCTAAATATCTGTTTATAGCAGAATAACTTGCATGTTGGTCGACTGCAGTTTTAGGGATTTTAAATGGCATTTCTACTTAAGATTCTAGTTCATAGATAAATTTGGCTTAGATTTCAGTCTGTATTAAAGCAAGACTGAATATTAATTGTCTTAAATTATGTATTTGGAGAATAATTTATTCATATGAAATCTAGACCCAAATATAATATTCAGCACAATAATTAAGAATAAGAACCCAAAGAACCTCATGCTTCAGGCATTTAGCATCTGATATAATTTTGCATACTTATAAGGTGCACTGGAATGACCCTGAAAACACAGAGAGTGGATGCAATATATCACTCTGTAATTAGAGGGAACAGGTCTATAAAAGTATTATTAAAATAATTTGAAGAAGGAAACTGATTTTTTAAATGCATGTGTATTTTGGACATTTTTAATCTTTTATCTTAACCTTTTCAACAATGATTTGATTGACTTCATAACCCATGAGACTACTTACCTGTCAAATGGGCTGTTTTATAAATTATATTATAATTAAATCATGGTCTCTAGAGCCCAGTGTCAAACCAAAGGAGGAAGTACAAGATTTCTCTTGATTTCTGGCAAAAGTGATTTTTTTTCCTCTTTCAAGTTTTTATCCTAAAACCCAGTTAGTTAGGGGAGCCTGGGTGGCTCAGTCAGTTTAGTGTGTGACTCTTAATTTCAGCTATGATCTCAGTCACAGGGTGGTGAGTTCAAGCTCCTCATTGAGCTCTATGCTGGGTGTGGAGCCTAAAGAGCCTATTCCTTTTAACTGGAATAAAGAAATTCCAGTTAACATGCAATGTGATATTAGTTTCAGGTGTACAATTTAATGATTCATCACTTACATACACCACTCGGTGCTCCTCGAAACAAGTACTGCCTTAATCCCCATCACCTATTTAACCCATGTCTCCCAGCTCACCTCCCCTCCAGTTTGTTCTCCATAGTTAAGAGTGTTTTCTGGTTTACCTCTCTTTTTTTCCTTATGCTCATCTGTTTTGTTTCTTAAATTCCATATATTTTTTAATTTTTTTATTTAAATTCAGTTTGCCAACATATAGTATAATACCCAATGCTCACCCCATCAAGTGCCCTCCTTAGTGCCTGTCACCCAGTTACCCCATTCCCCTACCCAACTCCCCTTCTGCAAACCCTTTGTTTCCCAGGGTTAGGAGTCTCTCATGGTTTGCACTCTCTTTGTTTTTCACCATGACTAAGTAGGATTTATTCCCGGGACGCAAGGCTAGTTCAACACTCGTAAAACAATCAATGTGATTCATCATATCAGCAAGAGAAAAACCAAGAACCATATGATCCTCTCAATAGACGCAGAGAAGGCATTTGACAAAATACAGCATCCATTCCTGATCAAAACTCTTCAGAGTGTAGGGATAGAGGGAACATTCCTCGACATCTTAAAAGCCATCTATGAAAAACCCACAGCAAATATAATTCTCAATGGGGAAGCGCTGGGAGCCTTTCCCCTAAGATCAGGAATAAGACAGGGATGTCCACTCTCACCACTGCTGTTCAACATAGTACTGGAAGTCCTAGCCTCAGCAATCAGACAACAAAAAGACATTAAAGGCATTCAAATTGGCAAAGAAGAAGTCAAACTCTCCCTCTTCGCTGATGACATGATACTCTACATAGAAAACCCAAAAGACTTCACCCCAAGATTGCTAGAACTCATACAGCAATTTGGCAGTGTGGCAGGATACAAAATCAATGCCCAGAAGTCAGTGGCATTTCTCTACACTGAGACTGAAGAAAGAGAAATTAAGGAGTCAATCCCATTTACAATTGCACCCAAAAGCATAAGATACCTAGAAATAAACCTAACCAAAGAGGTAAAAGATCTATACTCTAAAAACTATAGAACACTTCTGAAAGAAATTGAGGAAGACACAAAAAGATGTTTTTTTTTAATAAATTCATTTTTTATTGGTGTTTAATTTGCCAACATACAGAATAACATCCAGTGCTCATCCCATCAAGTGCCCACCTCAGTGCCCGTCACCGTCACCTCCACCCCCCTGCCCACCTCCCCTTCCACCACCCCTAGTTCGTTTCCCAGAGTTAGGAGTCTCTCATGTTCTGTCTCCCTTTCTGATATTTCCCACTCATTTTTCTCCTTTCCCCTTTATTCCCTTTCACTATTTTTTTATATTCCCCAAATGAATGAGACCATATAATGTTTGTCCTTCTCCGATGGACTTACTTTACTCAGCATAATACCCTCCAGTTCCATCCATGTTGAAGCAAATGGTGGGTATTTGTCGTTTCTAATGGCTGAGGAATATTCCATTGTATACATAGACCACATCTTCTTTATCCATTCATCTTTCAATGGAGCCAAAATCATATGGTACTTATCTTTCTCTGACTTATTTCGCTCAGCATAATACTCTCTGGTTCTATCCACATCATTGCAAATGGTAAGATTTCATTCTTTTTAATGGCTAATATTCCACAACTTCTTTATCCATTCATCAGTTGATGGACATTTGGGATCTTTCCATAATTTGGCTAATGTTGATAATGCTGCTATAAACATCAGATTGCATAAATCCCTTTAAATCAGTATTTTTGTATCCTTTGGGTAAATACCTAGTAGTGCAATTGTTGAATTGTAGAGTAGTTCTATTTTTAACTTTGTGAGGAACATTCATACTATTTTTCAAAGTGGCTGCAACAGTTTACATTCCCAGCAACAGTGTAAGAGGGTTCCCCTGTCTCTGCATCCTCACCAACATCTGTTATTTCCTGTGTTGTTAATTTTGGCCATTCTGACTGGGGTGAGGTGATATATCATTAGAGTTTTGATTTGTATTTCCCTGATAATGAGTGATGTTGAGCATCTTTTCATGTGTCTGTTGGCTATCTGAATGTCTTCTTTGGAAAAATGTCTATTCCTATTTTTTGCCCATTTTTAGCTAGATTATTTAGTTTTGAGGTGTTGAGTTTTATAAATTCTCTATAGATTTTGGATACTAATCCTTTACTGGATATGTCATTTGCAAATATCTTCTTCTATTCCAAAGGTTGCCTTTTAGTTTTGCCGATTGTTTCCTTCACTCTGCAGAAGCTTTTTATCTTGATGAAGTCCCAATAGGTTATTTTTGCTTTTGTTTCCCTTGCCTCAGGAGACATATTTAGTAAGAAGTTGCTATGGCCAATGTCAAAGAGGTTACTGCCTGTGTTCTCCTCTAGGATTTTGATGGTTTCCTGTCTCATATTTAGGTCTTTCATCCATTTTGAATTTATTTTTGTGTATGGAATAAGAAAGTAGCCCAGTTTCATTCTTCTGCATGCTGCTGTCCAATTTCCCCAACACCATTTGTTGAAGTGACTGTCTTTTTCCCAATGTATATTCTTTCCTACTTTGTTACAGATTAGTTGACCATATAGTTATAGGTTCTGGCACAAGAGATTTTTTAAACCACTGGAGTGGTAGTCTATCTATTCATAATAAAAAGGAAAAAAAAAAGGCGTGTGTGTGTGTGTGTGTGTGTGTGTGTATGTGTGTGTGTATGCACATGTGGTTTTGTTGTTAATTTTGTGTTTGAATTAGGTAACAAAAGACAACTGGAAACTCTACTGGTTATTTATTAAGTATTTAAGAGAACCAGCAACTAGTAGACTGTTAGCCTTTGTTGTATACTTTGATTCTTTCCAAATATAAGTTATTTTCCCTTCTTGGAAGACTTTTTTTAAATTAGTAAACTTTATTTTTTAAAGAAGTTTTATATTGACAGCAAAATTGGGCAGTAAGTACATAGTTTCCAGGTGCCCTTTGTTTCCTCCCTTAGGCACAACCTTCCTCATTATGGACATCCCACAATAGTGATACATTTGGTATAATTGATGAACCTATATTGATACATCATTATCACTCTAAGTCCACAGCCTGCAATAAAGTTCATTCTTGGTGTTGTACAGTCTGTGAATTTTGATAAGTGTATAATGACTTGTATCCACTATTGTAGTATCATACAAAATAGTTTCACTACCCTAAAAATTTTCTGTGCCCTGCCTATTCATCTCTCCTATTCTCTCCTCAACCCCTGGCAACAACTAATCATTATACTGCCTCCATAGTTTTGCCTTTTCCACAATGTCATTTAGTTGGAATCAATTGTATATAACGTTTTCAAATCGGTTTCTTTCACTTAGCAATATAAATTTGTTTCCTCCATGTCTTTTGATGGCTTGAGAGTGCATTTCTTTCTAAAACTGAATAATATTTCCTTGTCTGGATGTCTACAGTTTATTTACCCGTGGTCTTAGTGAAGGACATTTTGGTTGTTTCTAAGTTTTGGCAGTTGTGAATAAAGCTGCTGAAAAACATCTGGGTGCAGGTTTTGTATGGACATTAGTTTTCAATACATCAAGGAGCATGATTGCTGGATTGTATGGTAAGAATGTGTTTAGTTTTATAAGAAACTGCCAAACTGTCTTCCAAAGTGGCTGTGCCATTTCGCAATTCTACCAGCAAAAATGAGAGTTCCTATTGTTTCCATATCCTCATTGGCATTTGGTCTTGTAAGTGTTTTGGATGTTAGCCATTCTAATAGATGTGTACTGGTATCTCATTGTTGTCCTAATTTTCAATTCCTTAATGTTATATGATGTTAAATATCTTTTCCTATGCTTACTTGTCATCCATATATCTTCTTTGATGAGGCATTTGTCCAGGGGTTTTTGTCCACTTTTAACTAGGTTGCTCATTCTCTTTTAATTAAGAGTTCTTTGTATATTTTGAATGACAGTCCTTTATCAGATGTATTTTTGCAAATATTTTCTCTTACTTTATCACTTATTTTTTCATTCTATCAATATTATCTTTCACAGAGCACAGGTTTTTAATTTTAATGAAGTTTAGTTTATTATTTATTTATTTATTTCACACATCTTGTCTTCTGGTGCTGTATCTAAAAAAGTCATCACCAGGGATGCCTGGATGGCTTAGTGGTTGAGTGTCTGCCTTCAGCTCAGGGCGTGATCTGGGGTCCAGGAATCAAGTCCCACATCGGGCTCCCTGCAGGGAGCGTGCTTCTCCTTCTGCCTGTGTCTCTGCTTTTCTCTCTCTCTCTCTCTCTCTCTCTCTCTCTCTCTCTCTGTCTCTCATGAATAAATAAATAAAATCTTTTTTTAAAAAAAGTCATCATCACACCCAAGATCAATTAGGTTTTCTTCTGTGTTGTCTTCTAGAAGTTTTATAGTTTTATGATTTATGTTTAAGTCTATGGGCCATTTCGAGTTAATTTTTGTAGAGTGTAAGTTCTGTGTCCAGATTCATTTGTCTTGCATGTGGATGTCCAGTTCTAGCACCATTTTCTAGAAAGATAATATTTACTCTGTGATCTTTGAGCAGGTTTCTCACTGTCTGAGCCTTATTTCCTCAGGTATAAACATCATCTAATAATAATATCTATCTCACAGGGCTGTTGAGAGGATTGGCACATGGTAGGTGCTCATAAAACAAATGTCAGTACCTGAATTGTTAAAATTATCATCAGAGTTTCCAGCAAGACTCAGACAGGCCAGATGGAAAGCTGTCCCTGTGGAGTAAGCATATGAGAGAGAGGAGAGAGCGAGCAAGCAAGCACTTGGGGATGGATCAAGCCCGTAGAGTCACAACCTACAGTATGTTATTAAACTACAGTGGAGAGAAGAGTATTACCATGAGGAAAGCCTAGATCATAAGGCAAAGAGAGAACAAAAGGGGTGTAGAGTTGAATGGGCGAGGCAAAAACTCCAGATAAGAACAAGTTGAAGATCAGAGACCAGGAGAAACAGAGAATTGAGTGGAGTATGACTCTTGGTGCAGAGAGGAAATCTAGTCTCTAAAGCTGGGCATGTAGTGAGATTGTGCTGTCATACACTTGCCTGATTTGGCCAGAACAAGCCTACCTCCTTCAAGACACTATGTGGGCTCCACCAGTACCACTGCGAGAACATCACGTATCTGATTTAGTGAACCCCTAAGCACAACAATCCATCTCATCTCCCGTGTATTTAATCCTTCCCAGGACCAACCACATAAAGCAGCGGTTCACTAGGTGCAAGAGGAAGAATTTATCTCCCATTTCCACCCATTTATCCTTTTCTTTCTGCTTTGGAATGCAAGAGGCTTGGCCATCATTAAATAGAAATACTATCTCAGATGTGCAATCCAAGGAAATAATTTTTCTCAACCTACTGGACCGAAAAATGTTTAGTCTTCCTAGAGGAGAGAATGGTAGCCCCCATGGTTTAGCTTCTTACATTAATACTCCCCTATGGGTTAATGTGCTATTAATATGGCCAAAAAGAAAGAAACCCCTTTAAATAGCAGCTTGTGCTTCTTTTTGATTTCTCTCCTGCAAAAGCTGATTTACTGTGTGTTTCTTCCATCTGGCAGGAAGCTAATCTGAATATGAATCAATCCTTGCAAAAATAACTGCAGGAAATTTTAGACATTCATAACTTTCCACAGTTTTTTTTTCTTTAACAATAGCATTTTTGTCATTCTCTCAGTTGAGCAAAGTTTTTCAATTGAAATTATGTATGACTATTTAAAGAATCGTGCCACCTCACCCTCAATGGCTTCTTTACTGTTATCGATTCACGTTGTTCATATTCTAGATATTTGCACATAAATGAGTAATTGCTGTTATCCCCAAAAGTTTTAATCATGAGAGGAAAGCAGATTAATGTGATGTTCACAACTTGATAAACAAAATGATCCAAAAAATCATTCTCAAATATCTGATTCTTCTTCCATTGCAGTATATTTCGTATTAATGCTGGTTTCTTCTAACATTGACTGTACAAACTAATATTTCTGATGCTATGGGGAACAAAACACCATTGACTCCTAAAATAAGTCTTGAATTTTTAGCAAGTAACTCCCAGTTATTTTCAAAGTAAGTGCTTCTCGACCGTTCCCACATCATGGCACATGAAGAAAATTATGCTTACTCTGGCATAAATGTAGACAGATCTGCCTGGGCAGAAGGTAACCCAGCCCTGGGGACTTCAGCTGCCCCATGCCCCATCAGGTACCCCAAGATGGAGGGAATAAATATCCTGTCACATCCTGTAACTTGTTTTCAGCACATAAACACTGCTCAAGGAAACCCGTTCCCAGATGTAAGAATTAGGGAAAGGAAATGTGCACCATGTGAAAATGGAAGAAACATCATCCAGACTAATGCATGAGTGTCTTTGGCAAAATTTCCAGACAGGAGCTGTGTGGCCAAGTCACCCCATACTTAACAAGTATAATGGACTAACTCAGCATTTTCCAAGTTATATTTTATAGAATGTTAGCTTTCCATGAGATATTAATAGAACTAAAGTTATTTTTCCCCTGTGGTCAAATAATTTTGAAATCTATTGGGCTAAACAGAGTTCATTACTGTAAGACTTTCTGGGTTCTTTCACATGCTAATGTGTTATTTGCGAATCTCCAGGAAAGAGGTGGAGCTGCTCTGCAACATATCGTTGTGCACACCCTGTACTGCACCATGCAAGAGGTCACTATTCATATTGCAGTCTATTGAATCTCACTCATTTAAGCAGTGTACAACCTACACATGGCCACACTAGGATACACCATGCAATCTACTCCCCTTAGCTTTGACCTCGGGATATTGTTTGTCCAGAATACCTGTTAATAGCCAGTAGAACATATCTGGTTCTTTATGGACTCCATTGATCCTCTTGTTCCTTACGTTGCATCTCAGGGATACCACGTTGTGACTAACTCTGCTCCTTCCTTTTCCCAAACAGATTGTGCATTCTCCTGCCTCTGTGAGGAAAGAACAGACTTGGACGTCTGATTGATCTGGGTTCAATATCAATTCAGACAACGACTTTATCAGCTCTGGGCCTTGATATTATCTCTTATAATGAAAGCAAACAATACCATGGATATTAGAGAGTGATTGTGCAGATTAAGTTAGGAAGCATATGTAAACCCTTTGCACAGTGCCTGACACACAGTAATAGACCACAAATATTCCTCTTCTCTCTTGGTGCCTTTGCTCATGTTGTTCCCACTGCCTGAAATGCTTTTCTATGCTCAATCTGCCCTTCAAGGACTACATTTACAAAGCCTGCCCTGATACAAATGTTCCCTCCCTCAAGCCTCCACAGCACTTTGTGTCTCTTTCAAAGGTACATCTTAACACATTTTTCTGATACTAGGATAATTGTGGCCAATTTCTCATCTTCCCTGCCACCACCCGCCCTCCCTCCCCTCTTGATTGTGAAATCTTCAAGGCTGCAACATTGTCTTGTTCACCTTGATCCTTGCCAAAATTTAGTCTGTCTTAGGCAATCAATAGATGTTTGTAGAATCTAATGGAATCCAAATGGCAAAGTAGCTGGCAGGTAACCACAGTGTATTTTTCACTGAGGAGGTGATAATATAGCAGCTCTTCTGGACTGACTGCATATACGTTATTATCTACAAATATCTGTTTACTGGTATGCAGAGACAGTCACTGCAAGCCTTGGAGATATATTTTGCACAGCACAAAGAAAATATTCTGAGGTTTAAGTTGCACAAATTGGTTGTACAATCAACACCTTCTATAAAATAAAGGGCTTTAAACATAGGGATGGTGGTGGCTAGTCTAATCATCAATTATAAACTCAGAAGTAAAGCAAATATTTTGGAACAGTCCTAGACTCGAAGGTCAATATGCATAAAATCTCTGTTCCTTAAGTTCTCTTTAAGTGCAGAGCTATACTAAATACTAAGCCAAACCACTTTTTAAATGTTAGTTAAGATGATACATTTGCTTATATTACGGTATATGCTGTTTTAAGTATATTTAGACAGCCTGTTTTTGCATTACTAAGTATGCATGATCTATATCCAGTGCTATATTTTATTCAGGTTCTCATGCTAAAGTATTTTTAAATAAGATGTATATGTGCAAAATAAATTACACATTAGCTTTTCAAATAAGAATTTTGTTATGAAAATTTGACAAATGCAAACAACCTTGTGAAGTAGATCTACATTTATCAACTAGAATTAGATACTTTAGGAAGAAAACCTAGGAATAAGAACCTCTTTCTTTAAAATAATGTTGGAACCAATGGATTTTCTACATGAACTGCCTGCTTAAAACCCACAGCTCCATTCTTTAATAGGTACTTCAGCCCTTGACACACAATTTACAGAGTGATTTATCCGAGAAGCACAAATAATGTAGTTGAAGGTTTTCATAACTACCATAACAAGCGATTAACTTCCATAACAACGTGATACAAATTGCCCCAACATAAAATTGTAATAATAATAATAATAATAATAATAATAATCAGTTATAGGGACTTAAGTGTTTGTCTCTGCAATTCCAAAGAGTTGGGGCTTTTGAAAATAAAAAGTTATATTTTCAAATACCTAGAGTGTGTGGACATAACCACTAAAGCAAGATAACAACTATTAAAGTGGACTTACTTGGTTAACTAATTTTTGGCAAAGCAGGAAAGAATATCCAATGGAATAAAGACAGTCTTTTCAACAAATGGTATTGGGAAAATTGGACAGCCACATGTGGAAGAATAAAACCGGACCATTTTCTTACACCAGATACAAAGATAAACTCAAGATGAATGGAAGACCCACACGTGAGACAGGAATCCATCAAAATCCTAGAGAAGAACACAGGCAGCAACCCCTTTGACCTCAGCTGCAGTAACTTCTTTCTAGACATGTCTCCAGAGGCAAGGGAAACAAAGGCAAAACTGAACTATTGGGACTTCGTCGGGGCAAAAAGCTTTTGCACAACAAAGGAAACAGTCAACAAAACTGAAAGGCAACCTACGGAAAGGGGGAAGATATTTGCAAATGGCATATTAAATAAAGGACTAGTATCCAAGATCTATAGAGAATTTGTCAAATGCAACATTCAAAAAACAAATAATCCAGTCAAGAAATGGGCATAAGACATGAACAAACACTTCTCCAAAGAAGACATACAAATGGCCAATAGACACATGAAAAAATTTTCCATATCACTCATCATCAGGGAAGTACAAATCAAAACCACAATGAGATACCACCTCTCACCAGTTACAATGGCTAAAATTAACAACTCAGGAAACGACACAAGTTGGCGAGGACGTGGACAAAGGGGAACCATCCTACACTGTTGATGGTAATGCAAGCTGATACAGCTGCTTCGGAAGACAGTATGGAGGTTCCTCAGGAAGTTAAATATAGAACTACCCTATGACCCAGCAATTGTACTACTAAGTATTTACTCCAAAGATACAAATGTAATGCTCCAAAGAGGCACATGCAACCCAATATTTATAGCAGCAATGTCCACAATAGCCAAACCGTGGAAAGAGCTATGATGTCCACTGATAGATGAATGGCTAAAGAAGATGTAGTACATATATACAATGGAATATTACTCAGCCATCAGAAAGGATGAATACTTATCATTTACATCGACATGAATGGAACTAGAGGGTATTATGCTGAGCAAAATAAGTCAATCAGAGAAAGACGATTATCATATGGTTTCACTCATACGTGGAATTTAAGAAACAAAACAAAGGCTCACGCAGGAAAGGAGGGAAAATGGAATGGAATGAAATCAGAGAAGAAGACAAACCATGAAAGACTGTTAACTATCAGAAACAAACTGAGGGTTGGGGGGATGGGGTAACTGGGTGATAGGCATTAAGAAGGGCATGTGATGTGATGAGCACTGAGAGATATATGCAACTGGTGAATTACTGAACTCTACCTCTGAAACCAAGGATGTAATATATGTTGGCTAATTGAATTTATTTTTTTATAAATTTATTTTCTATTGGTGTTCAATTTGCCAACATATAGAATAACACCCAGTGCTCATCCCGTCAAGTGCCCACCTCAGTGCCCGTCACCCAGTCACCCCCCACCCCCCGCCCACCTCCCCTTCCACAACCCTTAGGTCATTTACCAGAGTTAGGAGTCTCCCATGTTCTGTCTCCCTTTCTGATATTTCCCAGTCATTTGTTGGCTAATTGAATTTAAATAAAAAAATGAAGTAGACTTACTCTCTTCAGAACAAATATCAGAAATTCTGTTGTAATTGTTGCTGTCTTGTTTTTTTAGCCAACATTTTACAGGGTCTCACTATTTGCCAACTACTATGCTAAATACTTTGCACACATTATCTCCACACTTAAAAAACAAATGTTGAGACCCAAGAGGGAGGAAGACATGGGGGAGAGTGAACTAACATTTTAAAAAACAAGATGGAAAGGAGGGGCAAATAAGGGTAATCTGGCTATCTGGTGAGAGATATCAAGGTGATTCTGACCAGAGTGAATTTCCTACTGCTCTGGGTCTGACCCTCAGCTTCCAAAGTCCAGAAATTTTTACCTGTACATTCCTTTATTGAAAGCAGATCTATGTAGGTAGCCAAACTAATCAGGTGGCTACTAGGTGAACTTGGAAGTAGAGCAAAGGAAAAGGAACAGTCTTTAAGGGTGTTTCATCCAGGCCACAGTGAGGCCCAGAAATGAGAATAGGTAAAGCCATAGGACGTGGGAAATAGTATGTGCAAAAGCAAAGAAGAGTCAAAAAGTACAATGTGTTTTTGAGAAATATCTCATAAGTCAAGACCTTGGGCTGGCTGGAGCAGGAAACCTGAAGCAGAGTTGTTATGGAAGACAGGACTGTAACAGCAGACAGGGCCAAAATACAAAAGACCTAGGACTTACCTTGATTGCAGTAAACTGTTTTAAAGCAAAGGATGACTCATGAGACTCTTCTGGAGTCTGGAGAAAAACAATAGCGAGTGCAAGGAAAACAGAAGACTGTTGTAAGTGGCCCAGGTGAAACGTTATACAAATCTAAATTAAGTTATAATTGAGGGATGAAATACCTTCATAATACTGCTTCCCTGAGAAAATGTGTTCTGAGTTGAAAACTACTGACTTCATTACACATTACATTTGATATTCAATACTTGGTACTCAATGCATTTGAAAGTTGACATGAGCCCATATTTAAAAACAAACTCTGTAGTGCAGTTGTTATTATTATATAAAATGTTTAGCGTTAGTGCAAGTCAGAAACCAAATGAGAAAAAAATTGAAACCTTAAATGATCAAAATGATTTTTATAAACTCCAGTAACAAGCACGGGTGACATCTCCTAAGAGTAAAAAATCAGTGTTGCATTCATTAAAAAGTTATCCTAGAAGTCTACTAAGCTCTTTTCCTCTTTTATATTTCCATGGATACTACTAGCTGATTCATCTTACTTCTTTTGTAAGCCTTTTAACACATTCAGTTTTTAGCTGTATTGAGAGATCACTGATTAATTTCTAACAACTAATAAAGGCAGACCAAACTTCCCAATTTTTATTTAATTGCCAAATAAAAATGTTTGTGCAGTTACCATATTAATCAAAATTTTAAAATTATCATGATCAAATAGTTTTCAATACAAAAACCCTAAAATTAATACTTTAAGAATTAATCCCACATAGTGCATGTTGTGTATGATTATATGAGAATGACTATTAGAAATATTAAAAGAAAATATGGAGAAAGTTACCAGTGTATATGTCTGTCAATGCATGTTGTGTATGTTTCTTGTAACAGGAGAAATAGACAAACAAATAAGAAGTAATAAGAGATTGAGGCAATGTCTACACATACACATCAGTTTGTGAGGGGAACATTGATTCAGCCAATCACCAATGACTGCATTCCACTGCTTTCCCCTAGCCTGATCGGTAAGCATAGATAAAATTTCTGTTCTTTAAATTTTAGAATAGGTATAATGCTCCCTGTGTTAGAATGCAAGTCCCTTTATTCTTACTCACATATAAGATGTTGTGAGAAAACACACACACACACACACACAGATTTGACCTTGTCCTTAAAATCCAGACAAATTAATTTTTTATTTAAATTCAATTACCAACATATGGTACATCATTAGTTTCAGAGATAGTGTTCAATAATTTAACACATATAACACCCAGTGCTCATCACAACCAGACAAATTATTTAAGAATGTGCATAACGCTTTATTCACAATAGTCCAAATTGAGAAGAGCCCAGGTGTTCATTAATAAAAGCATGAATAAACAAACTATGACATAGCTATACAATGGAATGCTATTCATTATTTAAAAAGGATGACCTTAAAAAAAATAAAAAAAATAAAAGGGATGACCTATTGATATTGACCAAAGACAATGATAGATCTCAAAACCATTATACTGAGGAAAAGAACCCAGAAGAGTGCATTCTCTATGATTTTATCTCTACGGAGTTCTAGAAAGAGGAAAACTAATGTATGGTGTAAAAAACAAAAACAAAAACAAAAACAAAAACACGAAACATTGGTGTCTGGGAACAGGGGAAGAGGATTGACTGGGAAAGGGGAATGAAAAAACTTTCTGGGAACAATGGAAATAGTTTATATCTTAATAGGGGTTAGGGCTACACAGATACATGAATTTTACAAAAATCAATGAATTTGTGGATGTAATTTAATTTCACATTTGTTTATTTTAAAATTTTACGATTTTTAAAATAGAAAAACTCAAGTATCAAATTCTAGTTAATGCTATACATAATGAACTATGTAGGTAGAGTATACTGATGCCTGCAACCTACAGCTTACTTTCTCTAATACATCTAAACTATGATGAATTGATGGATGAATAAAAGGATGGGCCAGTTGGTAGATATGTGATAAAACAAGTACAAGAAAATGTTAATGGTAGGATCCAGGAAATGGGTGTGCCAGTAATTTATTGCCGCATATCTCCATCCCAACCCTTCTTGGCCTCATTTTGTGACTCTGCAGCTCACTCTGTCCTTTGCTAGCTAGTTTGCCATCTTGCTCTGCCCATAGTGGGTATGAGAGGGTAACAAGCTTGAAGGTGGAAAAAAAGTACTGCACTAATGCGAGAGGGGATGATACCAATACTCAATCAGCTTTTACCCAGTTAATGGTTTTTCATGTTAAGTTTTCCTATTCAAAATTCTGATGTAGTTTCTGTCTTTTGACTGGGCATTGACTGATCAAGTGAGTATAAGAATGACTGATCAAGTGAGTATAAGAGTGCTCATTGTAAAATTCTTCCATCTTTGCTGTATGTTTGAAATTTTTAAAAATAAAATGATTCAAAAAATCTGAAAACAAGTATTGTGTTCTACTTCCAGTTTAGTCAGAGGAATGAAGGAAAATTATTTTATGCAATGAAAACAGGCAGCAGTATTTTTAAACCATAAAAATGGGAAGGGTGATAACTTTACCAGCAGCAAATTACCATAAGGCTATAACCTCATAGCAGACACTTCCAAAAAGTCATGGCCAATGGGAAAAAAAGAAGATCCTGGTATTCTAGGGTGATATATCAAAGAATTTGACCCAACCACAACCTGCAGAAATAGTCCTAAGGGAAAAAGTAGTTAATAAAAACTTGAAAATTCTTTCTGACACCCATCATCTGGTCAGAATCAGACTGATGACATGGATAGAGAGCCCAGAGAAAAGTCAAGGCTGAACTCTTGAAAGTAAAAGCCATTACTTACTGCTTTTAGGAATTTTTCAGTCAACATGAAGGGATCTTGAGAAAAGAGAACCCTTATAAAAATGACTTGGTGATGAAATCTAGCCAAACAAAAGATGAATGGAGAAGTCATGATAAAGGGTAGCCCAGAACTCAGGGCAAGCAGACAGCAGGGCCATTTCTGCAATCCTGGGAGTGGGCAGGGGTGGGGTAGGATCCATGGCATATAGTTTTATAACCGATCAAGATGTCCTTTGTGTATAAAGATAAAAGGCTTCTTCAAACATGCACACATTCAAGAGCCACCGTGAACCCTACCTGAAAAAAAGGGTTGATGATGCAACCAGTCACCTAAAAGATTGATCCAAATATAGAATTTAGGGCTGGAGAGATTGGGGCAAAAAAACTAATAAAACTAAAGTTATAGGAATTGGGATTTTTGAAGTCAATTTAAATGCTGATAGCCTTGAGAAAATAAAAATAAATAACAAGTATTCTCTAAAAATCTCCCATGGAACTTAAAAATAACTTTTAAAATAATACTTGAATTTTTTTTTTTTTGCTTAGCCTTGACAATTTTGTTCAGTTTTACTCTGATTTCTTTTTCTTCTACTAAAGTCAAATTAACTTCAATGTCCTCCTTTTGAATTTAAAATTAATACAGTATAATCCTATTTTTATAGAACTATTTCATGAATCTATCATCTAGTCACTTGTAGATTTGCATAGAGAGATGGAATGATGAAAAGTTCACTAATGTATTTCTGGATAATGGGCTTTGAGGTGACTTCCTCCTTTTTTGTATTTTTATATTGCTTGATTTTTTAAAAATAAACAAGCATTTACTGGAGCACCTGGGTGGCTCAGTCAATTAAGCGACTGCCTTAGGCTCAGGTCATGATCTCAGGGCCCTGGGATCTAGCCCAGTTCTCGTTCCATGCTCAGTGAGGTGTCTGCTTCTCCTTCTCCCTCGGGCCCTCCCCCTCCCTGCTCCTGCTCTTGCATGCTCTCTCTTCTCTCTCTCTAACAAAGAAATAAAATCATTTTTAAAAGTAAACAAATAAGCATTTACTGAAAAAGCCATATGATAAAAAGGAAAATAAAACACATAGAGATAGGATTGCTAAACCAATAACCTATCAATAAACACACATGAGAAGGGATGTTCAAACCTTATCAGAGAAGCTGCTGTAGTTAAGCTTCAATTTACAAATAATTCTGGCATTATTTATAGATCATTCTCATCGATTCGTAGAAAATATTGGACTCTACAGGACAAGACAGTAGTTAGTTGGCCAATGTAACAACTATGTGTATGAAAAAGTAAAGAAACTCTGTTTTAAAAAAAACTATCTTAGGGCAGCCTGGGTGGCTCAGTGGTTTAGTGCCACCTTCAGCCCAGGGTGTGATCCTGGAGACCCGGGATCGAGTCCCACTTCAAGCTCCCTGCATGAAGCCTGCTTCTCCCTCTGCCTGTGTCTCTGCCTCTCTGTGTCTCTCGTGAATAAATAAATACAAATCTTTAAAAAAATAAAAATAAAAAATAAAAAAACTATCTTATAAATTAGAGTTTTAGCAAATTTAAAACTCCCTTCATCCAAATTGGTGAAAGTTTACTTCGTTGCTATCATATTTATTTTTAAAATGCCATTAATCAACATGAAATGTATAACTTTTATCAGTTTCCAATCAAAATATCAAATGGATTATTGAGCCTTAATATCTCTTACGTTTCTTTGCAATAGAGTTTTACATTCTCTAGAGCAAATATTAGCTTACTTCCTATCCATTTGTCAAAAATCTCATTTTAAACCTTTAAAAGTTCTGTGGCCTTCAGTATTGATGCCATGCATTTCCATCAACTGCACAGAGATTTTATCTATGTGTTTTTATTCATTCATTTGATAAATAATTTATGTGGAGTCATCTAAATGTGGGCAAATCGGAAAAGTTCAGTTCAGGGTGCAATTATGCCCAATTTCATTAAATTACTTTTGGCAAACGGTGCTGGCTCTTTATAATAGTTTTCAAACATCTAATAAGGAATTGCTTGTAATTGTGCCATTGTCTGATAGTGAAATGAAAGAACAGACACTGCAGTGCTGCTGAACCCCTCCCTTTGTGTTATCCTGCCACGCTTTCTGGCCACACGATTCCTCCTGACTGTCATGCTGTGGAAATTGCAGGGGGTAGCTGCATAGGCTTTTAATTTACAAAGAAGAGCCAAGAGGAAAGTGGAATGGAATTACATAAATTAGCCCTGGCAGCCAAAGTCTGTTTCTCTTCTTACCTGACACGACAGCTCCTGGCCACCACAGAAGGGCCCAGCGCCTTCTTTGGAATCTTCGTTATTTAGCAGCCTGCATTTCAGTCCCTTAAATTGGCACACTGCAAGATTCTCTCACCGCTAGAGGTGACTGCTCGGCCCAAAGGCCATTTGCCTTCCTGATCCTTTTCAGGAAAAGGAAGTTTAAAAAAAAAAAAAAAAAAAAAAACTAACCAGCTGCTATTTCCAGCTGGAAAATTCATTTGTTCATTCGTTGATCAAGTATTTATTGAGAACCTACTACATACAAGGCACTGGTCTGGTCACTAGGATTACAGAGGTAGGTAAGATAAACAAGGGTCTTCTTTTCTTTTTTTTAAATTTTTTTTATTGGAGTTCAATTTGCCAACATTTAGCATAACACCCAGTGCTCATCCCGCCAAGGACCCCCCTCAGTGCCCGTCACCTAGTCACCCCCACCCCTGCCCACCTCCCCTTCCACTACCCCTTGTTCATTTCCCAGAGTTAGGGGTCTCTCATGTTTTGTCACCCTCACTGATATTTTCGCTCATCCTCTCTCCTTTCCCCTTTATTCCCTTTCACTAATTTTTATATTCCCCAAATTAATGAGACCATATAATGTTTGTCCTTTTCTGATTGACTTACTTCACTCAGCATAATAAATACCCTCCAGGTCCATCCACGTCGAAGCAAATGGTGGGTATTCATCGTTTCTAATGGCTGAGGAATATTTCATTGCATACATAGACCACAGCTTCTTTATCAAGGGTCTTATTTTCAAATAGCTTACATTTTGCTAGGAGACGATAAATAACTAAGTACATAATATGTCAGACTGGGTGTAGTATTATGAAAAATAAGGCAGGATAAGGAGGCCAGAGAGGGACTGTTGTGGGGACAGGGGTGTTCAGAGATATGACAGCTATTGAATGGACACAAAAATAATTTATTGCAACCTATTTAAAAATATTTCCTGATGCACACTGGAAATTGTCCTCTATATTAGACAACAGGAAACAAATGATATTCCTTCCATATTCTCTTCATTCAAAGTGTTCTCTCTCCTCAGAGTCGGCGTGGTCATCCACTTAAAATCCTTGCCTGATGCTTTGTAGAACAGTTATTTCTGTACAGCTAATCTCCCCTACTAAATAAGAATCACTTTGACATCAAGGACTGTGTTTTATTCAGCTTAGCATCTATTATGGGTTGAGTTGTATCCCCCAAAAAGGATATGTCGAAGTTCTAACCCCTACTACCTCAGAATGTAGTTTTATTTGGAAACAGAATCTTCAGAGAGGTGCTCAAAATGAGATCACCAGAGTGATCTCTAATCTGATATGACTGGTGTTCTTACACAAAGGAGAAATTTGGACACAGAAATAGATACACATATAGGGAAGGCCCTGTGGAGACACACAGCGAGAAAAACATATGACGATGTGGGATTGCAGTGATGTATCTACAAGCCAAGGAATGGCAAAGATTATCAGCCAAACACCGGAAACTAGGAAAAAAGCAAAGAAGGATCCTCCTCTAGCACCTTTGGACAAATTGTGGTTCTCTTGACACTTTGATTTTGGACTTCTAGCCTCCAGAACTGTGAAGGAATAAATTTCTGTTGTTCTAAACCACATAGTTTGTGGTATGGTCCTTTGTTACAGCAGACCAAACATGCTAGAATAGGGTCACTCTAAGCGTTTATGAATGAATAGTAAATATTGATGCATAAATAAATGAAGTACTTGATAAGTAAGAAATTTTGTAGTCACTTTACAAGTGAAGAAACTAAAGCATAAATATAATTGAACTCTTTATGTGACACAAGATACGGATTTGGTTGACCTTCAAAACTTACATATTTCTATAACAGAGGTTTTGTGATAGGTGTCCCTTTTCTTTAATAAACAATATTCAATTCCTTTTGCTTTCTATAGTTTAGTCCAGTAAGGGGTATGTGTGTAAGACCTCCACCTTTCTGGAAAAGAAGAAATGAAAATCAAAAAGCAGATTTGATTACTTGGAGATGACCTCACATGTCTGGCCATATAAGGGAATCAAGCCTCAGCCTGGCTGAAAGGGTAATACTGGAAAGTGATTTTACAAGCTAGAAAGCACTGATGCAAAACCTAGGCCTAGTTCTGCAACCCTATCAATGTAGATTATGGGTAATTTACCCAGAAACAAATCGTTTAGTAAAACCCTGTTCTGAATCTGAACATGTCCTTCTTGCAAAAGGTAAATAGTCAATTCATCTAATACTTAGTACCACTCAGATCTTACTTAACATCTAGAATAGCAACCCAACCCATGCCCAAATTACTTTAGGGAATCAGTGTACTGTAATATTAAAAGTCATGGGATTTAGGTTTTTTTCCTGGCCTTATTGACAGTTGACAAAAATCGTACACATTTAAGGTATACAACATGACCTTTTGATATACGTACACATGTAACATGTTCATCACAATCAGGCTAATTAACATACCAGTCACCTCATATTGTTTACTTTTTTTGGTGAAACCAATTATCTACTCTCTTAGCAAATTTCAAGTATAAAATATAGTATTGTTTACTACAGTCACTATACTATACATTTAATCTCCATATTTTATTCACCCTACATATTTGAAACTTTGTACCATTTCACCGTTTCCCCACATTTTCCAGCCCCCAGCCCCAGGTAACTACTAGTCTATGATTTTAAGACTTCGAATTTTTCAAATTCTATATTTAAGTAAGACCAAGCAGTATTTGTCTTTCTATGTCTGCCTTATTTCACCTTAACATAATGTTCTCCAGTTTCATTCATGCCACAAATGGAAGGATTTCCTTCATTTTTATGAATAAATAATATTCTATTGCATATCTACATCACATTTTCACTTTCCATCCATTCTTTGATGGACACTTAGGTTGTTTCTATATCTTGGTTAGTGTGAACAAAGCTACAATGAACATCAGAGTGCAGATATCTCTTTGAGATACAAATTTTGTTTCTTTCAATTCAAGTACATGGAATATCTTCCTATTTATTTGTGTCTTCTTTAATTTCTTTCATTAATGTGCTATGATTATCAGTGTATATATCTTTCACCCCTTTGGTTAAATTTATTCCTCATATTTTATTGTTTTCAATGCTATGGTAAGTAGGATTGTTTTCTTAATTTCTTTTTTGGATGTTCATTGATAGTGTATAGAAATGCAACGAATTTATCTGGCCAGTACTGTGTTGAGTAGAAGTGGCAAGAATGGAGATCATTGACTTGTTCCTGATCTTACAGGAAAAGAGTTCAGCTTTTCACCCTTGAGTATAATGTTAGCTATGGGCTTGTAATATGTGACCTTTATTACGTTGAGATACATTCCTTCCGTATTTGTTGAGAATCTTATCATGATAGGATGTTGTGTTGTATTTTGTCAAATGTTTCCTTTTTCTCTCTCTTGAGATAATCATATGATTTTTATCCTTCATTCTGTTAATGTGGTATATCACTTCTATTGATTTGCAAATTTTAAAACATCCTTTCACCCCAGGGATAAATCTCACTGGTTCATGACATATGATCCTTTTTTTTTTTACCTGCAAAACATCTTTGTTTTTATTTTATTTTTTGTAAATTTATTTTTTATTGATGTTCAATTTGCCAACATATAGAATAACACCCAGTGCTCATCCCATCAAGTGCCCCCCTCAGTGCTTTTAATATGTCGTTGAATTCAATTTGCTAATATTTTTTGACAACATTTGCATCTATGTTGATTAGGGATATTGGTCTGCAATTTTCTTGTCTTGTAGTGCTTTGTCTTTGGTATGAAGGTAATGCTGATCTCATAAAATTCATTTGGAAATGTTCCTTCCTCTTGAATTTTTTTGGATGAGTTTGAGAAGGATCTACATTAATTCTTACTTAAATATTTAGTAGAATTCACCAGCAAAGCCAGCTGGTCCTGGTCTTTTATATACATTGGTAGATTTTTTATTACTGACTGAATCTCCTCATAGGTTATTGGGTTGTTCAGACTATTTATTTATTCATGAGAGACACAGATGCAGAGACATAGGCAGAGGGAGAAGTAGGAACTTCTACGTGGAACTCGATCCCAGGACCTCAGGGTCACATGCTGAGCTGAAGGCAGATGCTCAACCACTGAGCCACCCAGGCATCCTTGTTCAGACTATTTATGATTCAGTTTTGGTAGGTTATATATATTTCTAGTAATTTATTCATTTCTTCTAGGTTATCCCATTTTATAGTAGTCTTTTTATTTCGAAGATTTTATTTATTTATTTTATAAAAATATAGAGAGCAAGAGCAGGTGGAGGGGGAGAGGGAGAGAGAACCCTAAGCAGACTCTATGCCAAGTGCAGAGCCTGCCACGGGGCTCAATCCCAGGACCCCAAGATCATGACCTGAACCAAAATCAAGAGTTGGAGGCTCAACAGACTAAGTCACCCAGGTGTCCCATAGTAGTCTTTTATAATCCTTTCTTTTTCTATGGCATTAGATGTAATGTTTCCTCCTATTTATAGTTTTATCTCTTTAAGTCATGTCTTCTTTTTTCCTTAGTCTGCATAAAACATTGTCAGTTTTGTTGATCTTTTCAAAAGGAAAAGAAACAGCTCTTAGTTTCATTGATAGTTTTCTTTATTCTTTCCAGTCTTTACTTCATTTATTTCCACTGTAAACATCTTTCTTTTTTTTTTTTTCTTTCTATCTTTGGGCTTAGTTTGTTCTTTCTTTTTTTTTTTTTCTTTTCTTTTTAGTTCCTTGAGGTATAAAGTTAGGTTGTTTACTTAAGATCTTCCTTTCTTCTTTTTTTTTAAAGATTTATTTTTATTTATTTATGATCGACATAGAGAGAGAGAGAGAGGCAGAGACACAGGCAGAGGGAGAAGCAGGCTCCATGCCGGGAGCCCAACACGGGACTCGATCCCGGGACTCCAGGATCGCGCCCTGGGCCAAAAGCAGGCACGAAACAGCTGAGCCACCCAGGGGTCCCCCTTCCTTCTTTCTTAATATGGGTACATGTTGCTATAAAACATCCCTCTTTGGTATATTGTGCTTCCATTTTATGTTTTGAGATTTTTTTATTTCTCTTTTGATTTCTTTGATCCACTGAATGTTCAAAAATGTGTTTTATAATTTCCACATATCTGTGAATTTTCTGATTTTTCTCCCACTATTGATTTCTAGTTTCATACCACTGTGGTTAGAAAAGATTCTTGATATGATTTATCTTCTTAAATTGGTTAAGACTTATCCTGTGGCCTTATATATGACCTCTCCCAGATAATATTCCATATGCCTTTAAGAAGACTGAGTATGCTGCTAAGGTTGAATGTAGGATTCTGTATATGTCCATTAGGTTCATTTTGTCAATAGTGTTGTTCAACTCCAGTGTTTCCTTTTTGTTTTCCTGTCTGAACAGTCTATCCATTGTTGCAGGTGAGGTATTGAAGGCCCCTACTATTATTATACTGTTGTTATTTCTCCCCTCATATATTTTACTATTTGCTTTATATGTTTAGGTGCTCAAATATTGGGTACGTACATATCTATAATTGTTATATCATCTTGACGATTTGATCCCTTTATCATTATATAATATCCCTGTCTCATATTACAGTGTTTTACTTAATGTCTATTTGTCTGATAAAGGAATAGCTGCTTCGCTTCTCTTTTGGTGGCTATTTGCATGGAATATCTTCATCCAACCTTTCACTTTCAGTCTGTGTGTGTCCTTAAAATTAACTGATTGTAGGAAGTGTATGGATGGGTCTTCTCATTTTAATCTATTCACGCACATTATGTCTTTTGTTTGAGGAAATTAGTCTGTTTACATTTAAAGTAATTACTGATGGGTGAAGACGTTGCCATTTTGTTCATTGTTGTCTAGCTGTTTTGTAATTCCTTTGTTGCTTTCTTTACCTCTTACTGTCTTCATTTGTAACTTGATAATTTTTTTGTTCTTGTTCTGATTCCTTTCTTTATTTTGTAGATCTATTACAGATTCTTTGTGTTTACCATGAGGCTTAAATAAAACACTTATACAGTTATAATTATACATTATACAATTGTACAATGCATTATGCAATCATATATTATAGTATTTAAGCTGATAACAAAAACTTCAAATACATATTAAAATTCTATATTTACTCCCCCCACACACATTTTATGTTACAGATGTCACCATTTGCATTTTTTATATTGTGTATCCATTAACAAATTATTATAGTTATGGTTATTTTTATACTTTTTTCGACTTTTATACTAGAGTTGAGAGTGATTTATGCACTCTCATTACATTATTAAAGTATTCTGAATTTCACTGTGTACTTACCTTTACTGGTAAGTTTTATTATTCCATATGTTTCCATGCTACTAATTATTCTTTCATATGTTTTCATACTATTCTGCAACTTTATTATTTCATATAAAGGGACTTTTGAGATTTGCAGTCTTTCCATGTCGGTTTATTTCTAACTTAACAAGTACATGTAATCTCAGGAAGATTTTTATATTTTCATATAAACAATTGGCTAGGAAGTATCTCTCTTCCAACTATACTCTGAGGTAGTTGTTTCCTATATTCCAGGGGACTGATTTCAGGAAATGAAGAGCAAATTCTCATTGATAGAATGCTTTTCATAGGCAAAGCACAGTGATGTGTAATTCAGGTAGGTCCTGTCAAGGATCAGATCTCCCTCAGGCAAGGAGAGCAGGCTGCCAATATCTAAAACTGTGCCATAAGTAAGTACTTGGTCTCTAGGCAGACTACCAGCAAGGGCAAGTATTGTCCATATAATAAAAGTCATAATAAGGTTGAATAGAAAAGAACCTTTAGAGGCTGCAAAAAGAACGTGGCAAGGAAAATGTTTCATGTTTCATAGGAAATGCTATGGTGTACATATATCTCCACCTTCAGTTTGCACCGTAATCAAAAAGGATGTTACTTTTCCCACTCAAAGGAGCTAAAAATATTTCTCCCATCACTGCAGTGCAGCAGAAAATCTAAATAAAAGAATTAGCACTTGGCAAGATTCAGGATACTGAATGTCAGATTGGAGAGAGGCAGATGAAGATTACAAACTGACACAGGAGAAAAGCCATTTCCTAGTAGGCAGTAATGCAGACTGCATTTTTTAAAAGGACATTACTCAATGCTCATCATGGTATGTGAACTCTTAATCTTCTTTATCTATTTCACCCCTCCCCCTACCCATCTCCCCCTGGCAACCACCAATTTGTTCTCTGTATTTAAGAGTCTGTTTTTCTGTTTGTCTCTTTCTTGTTTGTTATGCTTCTTAAATTCCACATATGAGTGAAATCATATGGTATGTGTCTTTCTCTGATTTATTTTACTCAGCATTATACTCTCTAGGTCCATCCAAGATGTTGCAAATGGCAAGATTCCATTCTTTTTTATGGCTGAGTAATATTCCTGTGTGTGTGTGTGTGTGTGTGTGTGCGCACGCGCACACATATCTTTTCAAGTTAATATTTTTGTTTTCTTAGGGTAAATACCCAGTAGGGATCATATGGTAGTTCTATTTTAAATTTTTTGAGAAACCTCCATACTGTTTTCCACAGTGACTACATCAATTTGCATTCCCACCAATAGAGCACAAGTGTTCCTCTTTCTCCATACCCTGACCAACACTTGTTATTTCTTGTCTTTTTTATTCAAGTCATTTGGATGGGTGTGAGGTGATATCTCATTGTGGTTTTGATTTGCATTTCCTTGATGCTTAGTGATAATGAGCATCTTTTCATATGTCTGTTGGCCATCTGTATATCTCTTTTGGAAAAATGTCTATTCATGTCCTCTGCTCATTTATTGATCAGATTACTTGTGGGGGGTTTTTTTGGTGTTCAGTTATATAAGTTAATTATATATTTTGGATATTAGTCCCTTAATAGATATATCCTTTGCAATCTCTTTTTCTATTCAATATGTAGCCATGTCATATTGCGGTTGGTTTCCTCCACTGTGCAAAAGCTTTTTATTTTGATGTAATCTCAACAGTTTATTTTTGCTTTTGTTTCCTTTGCCTGAGGAGACATATCTAGAAAAATGTTCTTATGACCAATGACAAATTACTAGCTATGTTTTCTTCTAGTAATTTTATGGTTTCAGGTCTCACATACAAGATATTAATCCATTTTGAGTTTGTTTTTGTGTATGGTGTAAGAAAATGGTCTGTTTTCCTTCTTTTGCATGTAGCTTTTGAGTTTGATGTCTGTATTATGGAGGGGTTGGGGGAGGTGCCTTAACAATGCAGTGACATTCTGTATCCAAAGTGAACTTTGATCAAGATAAAAATGTAAGAATTCTCTGCAAAAAATAACATGGACCCTGAGTTAAAATAATATCCTAACAAAGACATATGTAGAAATTTATTCAATAAATATTTGTTGGGTGAATGAGCGAGGAAGAAGTGGGAATATCAAGTGCAATCCATTGAGGGGGGGGGTTGAGAAGAGTAGAAACAAGGGAAATGAGGTGAGAGGAGACAAGTAGGGTTCACTTCTGAAGTACATAAGAAGAGCTATTTTTAAAAATGTATTTACATGATGGCTGTGGAGCTTGATTCTCCCTTAAAAAACCATACCCTGTGCGGGGTTTATAGATTATCTGGTTAACAGCATTCCATGTGCCCTTTTCACTCAAGTTCCCTAGCAGTATTAAAGGCATGCTTCAGCCTCAAGGTCAACTCCATTAGCCCAGATGGAAAGAATCTTGAATAAACAAAGCAAAGTGAGCAAACCTTCTACACAACATCAGTCAAATCCTACGGACTATCAAGAAAGACCAATTAACCTGTTTTCTCCATTTTTACTAGGACTAAGAGTGGGACTGGTCATCTATCATGAGAAAGCCAATTTTAACAAGATATCCAACCAGATTATAAATGGCTTACAATGTACTAGATGGCCTGTTTCTTAAGAGATTTTTTTCCTAAAACTGTGTGTGAATATACTCTTTGAGTAAGAGAATTTGTCTTTAGAAAAGACAAATTGGCAAATATATGAAAAGATATATACAAGGCTGTTCTTTGCAGCTTTATTTACAATACCAAAGGCAGGGCACAACCCAAATGTCCATCAATGGGGTACTGTTTGAATAAATTATATTATTTCATGTAAGGTGGAAAGAGTGCATACTGTTATGGTTAGCTAAGAAAGGTGGGGAGGTTGTATCTTATACACAGAATCAAAGAAGATGTCAAAGACTACTGAGGCTGTACCCAAAAAACCCAGGCACCAACTTAAAGAGGTTTCTACTGACGGGATAAACAAATGTGGGCATCAGTCAGAATAATAATTTTGATGGATTCAAACTCATAAAGTATGTTTAAATCCATGGCTTCATAGTGGTATTTTTAAACAATCGTTATTCACCTTTGGAGGACGCTAGGGAACTAACTCATATGTATTGGCTTGTATTTCAAAACTGAAAGCATGAACCAAAACCTCAAAAAATGTTCGAGGAAGAAAGGAATGGGATACAGACATTTTTGGTGTAACTATCAAGTGATGTAAAAATATAATTAATATGGGCGGCCCTGGTGGCTCAGCGGTTTAGCACCACCTGCAGCCCAGGGCATGATCCTGGAGACCCTGGATCGAGTCCCACATCAGGCTCTCTGCATGGAGCCTGCTTCTCCCTCTGCCTGTGTCTCTGCCTCTCTCTCTCTCTCTCTCTCTCTCTCTCTCTCTGCATCTCTATGAATAAATAAATAAAATCTTAAAAAATATATAATTAATATGAAATTCAGAATAGTAACCCAGGGTGGGTGTTGGGGGCATATGAGATTGGGAACAGACATGCAAGAGGCTTCAAATGCACTGGTAATTTTTTTATTTCTTAACTTAGATGGTGAGCATATCTGTTTTCATTGTATTATTATTGGTTACATAGTGTTTATATATACTGTATGTTGTATGTGTATGCATGCATGTGTGAGTCTTATATAGGCCTACACAAAAGTGGTTTATATAATAGCTAGAATATCATGTAGAACAAACATTTGAAAAAGAAAAGAAATTAACTATAAATAATTAAGTAAGGCACACAAAAGTAAATAATTAAATGGAGCTGGAGCTATTATGCTGCAATGGAAATGCAATCGTTCAACTTTGAAACACTGTAAGAGCAATTAAGTCATCAAATGTTTTTTAAGTCCCTGTGATGGGCATGCATTGACAAACCAAACACACACAATTCCCATTCTGTGGTGGGGGAGAGAAACATTGGACAAGTCGATGACCCATAGATGTGTACGTATGCCCTGCAATAAGGGCATTAGTCTAACAACCAACATTTACCGAGCAGGCTTGTGCCAGAAACTGCTGTAAAAGATAGATCACCATTTCTGCACAGGGAAAACTTAGTATACATCTATGTTAAGCAACTCGTTGGAGGTCAGATAGCTTATAAATGGAGCAACTGTGAACCAAACCCAGGCAGTTGGACTACAGAGCCCAAGCTCCTATGCCATGCTGAGTCAGAAAACACTTGAATTATCGGGAGAACAGAGGGGCTTATTTCTGTTTTTATTGGTCAGAGAAGGCCTCTTTGAGGACCTGACATTTATGCTTAGAAATACAGCATTAGGAAAAGCTAACTTGACCACTTGTATGTATTAAATGATCATCTAAGTGGTAGGAAGCCTAGAAGGCAGGTGTAGGCAAAAGGACACTACTGAAGGAGGTCAATGAGAAGTCTTTCTCCTTCAGCCCTTCATTCATTCCCTCAGACCTCAAGGGAGCATGCGACAAAAGGGACTGTGGTGAAATATTTGGCCAGGGCCTGGCACCAGGGAGCAAAGGACCAAGAAAGGAGTGTCAGTTACCACCTTAATATAAGCAAGTCTCTCTATTTTGGCTTCCCCTCGGGCCACTCTGGGGTTCCAGATGAGCTCCAGGGCCTTGGGCAGCTGCTTCTCAATGCTTTTCTCTAATGTTCCTTTGCTTCCTCTCTGAGGCCTACCCTACACTCTTCTCAAGACCAGGCCTCTGTTCAGTGCCTCAACTCAGGCTACTACTGCAACATTCTACACTCTGAACAAATGGCAAGCCTCTACGCTGAGCCAAAAAAACCCCATCAACTATGGGAAGATGATTGCAATCCACTTCAAAAAATCTCTCCAGACATTGCCCATCAAACAGCATTCCAGGAGTGAGGTGTCATTTGGCATGACACCCAGAAAGACTCGTCCATAACAGTGCAATTACTATTTGACCTGGAGACAACAGGTTTTACAAATGCCCAGCAAAACAGAGTACAGGTTACTAAAGACCATTGTAAGAAAAGGCTAGATGATTTTTTAAATTAGGACAAATTTTTAAATCAGAGTTGAAATCACACATTATTTGAAGAAAATGAATGGTGGTTCTATTATTGTTTTCATAAGAAAAGACATTCAAAATTACTTTGACTTTAGAGGAAAACACTCTATTGCTCTTAAACCTCACTCAGAAGCAAAATTTTCAGATGTCTTTGAGGCAAATTTTAAAGAGAATACAGAATCCAAGGATACTTTGCTTCCTGATAAGGCTGTAGTCTTAACCTGAAGAACTAGACAGATAAGGAAATAGATTTGGTTAACCTGAAGCAAACTCTAAACTATGACTGGAAATGCAGAGAATAGAACTTTTAAAAGAGAAAGAAATTTAAGTACATGTTAATATGATACATCCAGAATTCCTTTTCACATAAATTTTACAAATTCTATACCATTGCAGAGTCAAGGAAATAATCTACTTAATGGTTCACAAATGTGTTCTTTCACTGTGAGGATGATGCTGTCAAAAATAAGAAAGAGGATGGTAATGATTTAGGAGTTGGGGTTACTAACAATAGAGTTCCCCAACATTTGTCAGGCTAAATGTATTTTTAAAAGCTTTGCTATTTTAAAATCCGATGAATGGGGTTAAATATATTGGGAACAGAGGAAGCCTAATCTGAAGAAAAGTAGCCCTAGCAATAGCCACTCTACCACTCTCTTGGAGCTTTCAGCCATCCTAAGGCATGCTTTTGATTACAGAGCCTTTGTAGGTGTTGGGTGTTGTGAATGGAGAACGTGTCACTTTTAAATCACTTTTGAGGTTATAACACAGACAGGAGGAGCGTAGGACATGATAATTGTGAGAGAAGCTCTGCTGAGTTTAATGACAGGCGAGGAACTTGGGAGAGTATCGTGAATGAAGAAGCCATTTGCTATGAAACCTGTGAGTCCACTTTGAAATGGAAGAAGAAACAAGAAAATCATCAGGGGGCAAGTTTAATCCTTTTTGGGGACATTTGAAGCTTTTTCTGAAACTTCGGTAGGAAGAGCTGTTTGGAAATTGTTTTTGTTTTTGTTTCTTTCCCTTAACATTGCATGTGGCCATTGCTCATTCCATGCCACCTACTCTTGTCAGAGCTTCCCTGAAGGGTTGGCGAAAAGAATCAGAAGAAACCACAAAGAAGACTTCAAAATTCAAAGCTAAAAGGCTGAAACAGAGAGACCAGGAACTTCTTATGAAATGGAAGATTACATCTTAAAGCTTGATTATGCTTCTGTTTAAAACATATAAGATACAACGTTTCATGCATCTTTCAATAAACTTTGCGTTCATCTTACATTTCTTTTGACATTTTATTAATGATATTTTTAAAATAGGCTTCTATATCCTTTAAAAATTGTATTTTATGGGCAGCCCAGGTGGTTCAGGGGTTTAGCGCCACCTTCAGCCCAGGGCGTGATCCCGGAGACCCAGGATCGAGTCCCACGTCAGGCTCCCTGCATGGATCCTGGTTCTCCCTCTGCCTGTGTCTCTGCCTCTCTGTCTCTCATTAATAAATAAATAAAATCTTTTTTAAAAATTGTATTTAATAAAGTATTTTGGATATATCAACACTCGGGATACTGCTCATATCCATTGGGAGTGAATGTATTTCAAATACAATTTTGTTTCAGTTGTGATGTTCCATTTATTGTATGGACTATTTTAAAGAAACTCTTAAAATGTCAAATAATTCAATAACTATATTCCGTTATTTACTTCAGAATTTCTAAATTTAATTTTTATGCACTCCTATTGTTTTTGTACCTAAGTGACTGTTACAAGATTCAAGTTTCTTTTTCCCTTATAGTAATCTCTCATAGTGCATTCATCTCTAAGGAAAAAAGATAGCTATGCTCTCTGCAAAAGGAATATATATATATATATATATATATAATGACTTACTATAAATACATATATGCATATGCAAAGATGTTTTTCCTTTTACCTATAATAGCAAGGAGGAGCAGATATACGCAGGAGGAGGTGGAGGAGAAGGAAAAGAACTAGGGGGAAGAAGATAAGGAAGAAGAGGGGAAGTAGGAGGAGGAAAGGAGGAGAAAAGAGGGAGAAAAGAGGGGCAGAGAAGACTTTATTAATCAAAAGGGAGCTGCCAAGTATATTGTATGCCATTTATTCCATGAAATGCTTACAGTTGTTAAGTATATCTAGCAATTTGCCAAAATGTTTAAAACATAATACATAGTATAAAAAGCGAATACACAGCTGTATGCACACAATGCTTACAACTATCTAAAAAGATATATGCTTGTGGGCATCGCTTGGAGGAGAATATACCAAAAAAAGTTGTGGATAATGGGATTGAGAGTGGGTTTTTTTTTTTCCTTTTCAAAATGTGTTAGCACTGCTATATTGTTTTTGCAATAAAATAAAAATAAGTGAGAAAATGAATCACTGCAGTTAATTAATCAACACGGCCATGATAAAGAACCAAAGATTTATCTGAGAATGATCTTTCAGCTAAGAAAATAAATCCCCCATTATTTATCATTTTAAGCATGGGTCTTCTCACCCACACACACAATTTAATGGCGAGGTAAGGAGCATAAGGGAAAGAAAAGCAGTCATAAATATGGGCAAACTGTACTGAGGTAGAGAAGCTGCCAAAAGAGGCTTAAGTGTGCATCTTAGGAGTACCAGACCATGCAGCTGGGAAAACAACATCCGCTTCCAAGTCCCATGAAAATGCAATCAGAATCAGAAGCTAAAGGTGTGCGGAATATAAAATGAAATAAGTAAGCGTCTTCCTTAAAGTGTCTAGGCTTTCCTTTCTGTGTGCGAGTTATAAATGCATGGATCCCCCAAAATGATTAAACACCTAAAATTCGCGTTCTCTATTTTTCAGCTAACTTCCTGACCAAAGATTAGGAATGCAGCATAGGGTGGAATGTTGCACCTGGGTCAGAGGGTGTATTCTTGACCAGATGCTACCCATTGGTCATACCTGAAAAAGGCTTCAACGGCCCTTTCTTTTTTGGGTACTACTATTCTTAGCATAATTCCTCTGGCCTCCCTGGAGAGAAATGCCTCCAGAAGGAGAAAAAGGGCTGAGATTTAGAGGCCAATGTTTTTTCACAGGAATACACTACAGGGTTGGGGAGAACAGGCTAATTATCTTTAGCGATGAAATTCTGTTTCGAGAAGGCCAGGGATGGGGCGGGCCACATGAAGGAATAAATAGGTCAGTCAGTTCATTGTTTTCAGCTTCCCTGAGTCAGCAGCTCTTTGGCTGCTCTAACACAGGGGAATGGGAGCCCTGACAACTCATAGGTCAGCAGAGCATATGTTGTTTAAATAAAATCTATCAATGCATTGGGATATGGCTGGTCCTCAAAAACTTCTCTTTCCTACAAAAAATATCAACATCTCAGCTCGCACCCCTTGGCTGTTCTCTATCTCAGTGCCTGCCTTTCCCTGACTAACCACTTCTTTGCAGAGCAGGTATACAGAACCTGTAATCCTTCAGAAAATTGCACATCACCCCGAGCTACAAATATTTTTCAAGCACCAATTGAAAGTAGGGAATAAAAACTGTTAAAATTGCAAGCTTCCCACTGAGCTCCAGCCACTGATCTGGACTGGAACAAGGTCTGATGACTTGGGAAGGGTTGAGTGAATCTCCAGCAAGCTTATTAACGTGCAGAATAAAGCAGACTGGCAGCGTTGCTCAGCTCATCCACTGGCCTTTTACCTGTGGAAGCCGTTGTCTTTAGAGAAAGTCTTCAATCATTTCTGGTCTGATTACCACACTCCAGCCCCAGCTCCAGAAATCAATCTACGTCATCCACAGCCTGAGATTCCCTATCAAGAGGAACCTCACACTCCCTTCTAGGGGCACTGGATCCCATCCCCAGCCTCTTCTCCCTGCCCTTCACACACACACACTGTCTGGACCCCGAACACTGATGTGAAAAATCACAGCTTCCAACACATTTCTAAATCTACCACAGGTCAAAGCTGTGTCTGAGTTACTGACCCATTCCATCAGAACATGAACTGGGTTGTAAATCACTCTTGGAACAAAAGGAAGGGGAAGGGGAATGGACATCATGCTAAGTGAAATAGGCCAGATTCATGAAGACAAATACCATATGATCTCACTTGCATGTGAAATCGAAAAATATCAAACTCATAGAAGCAGAGTGGCATAGAAGCAGGGACTTAGAGAAGGGGAATGAGAGAGACGTCGGTCAAAAGGTACAACGTTTCAGTTATGACGTAGATGAGTTCTGGAGATCTAATATATTATAACTACGGTTAATAATATTGTATAGTATACTTGAAATGTGGGTTTTAAAAAATATTTTATTTATTTATTCATAAGAGACACAGAGAGAGAGACAGAGACACAGGCAGAGGGAGAAGCAGGCTCCATGCAAGGAGCCTGATGTGGGACTCGAACCCAGGAATTTGGGATCACGCCCTGACCCAAATGCAGGCATTCAAATGCTGAGCCACCCAGGCGTCCCAAAATTTTGTGTGTTTTTTTTTCTTTTAACAACTATCTTTTTTCACATGTTGGAAACACTTCTTACAGGCAACACAGAATGGGCAGCACATCCATTCACTAATATCGCACTATTTTTTTTAATATCACACTATTAAGAGAGCTGAACTTAGGTGTTCTCACTACAAAAAAAAATAATTAACTATGAGAAGTGATGGATATGTTCATCAGCTTGATTATGGTAATTATTTTGCAGTATATACACATATCAAAACATCACCCTGGTACCCCTTAAATATAAACAATTTTATTTGTTAATTATACCTCAATAAAAGCTCGAAAATCTAGTAAATTAGAATGAGGGCAGGATAAAAGTAGATGCTTTTGCAGTGCGGTCTTGGAAAGAGAAAGAGAAAGAGAAAGAAAGAGAAGAGAAAGAGAAAGAGAAAGAGAAAGAGAAAGAGAAAGAGAAAGAGAAAGAGAAAGAGAAAGAGAAAGAGAAAGACTTCGAATGGCACTCATGGATCTGTTGGTGGAGACGCATCCAATGCCTGATGGAGATGGTGGGAAGGGTTCATGAGTGGAACCAATGCTCACTCTCTGGAGGAATGCAGAGCAAGATAAAAGACAACCAATAAAAAAAAAAAAAGACAACCAATAGGCAAACATAAGGGGTTTTTCAGGAAAATGTCCACCAAGAATATTAAGTCAAGCTTTCTCAAGTGCTCTCATCTAACAACTAACATTTACTGAATACACTGTTTCAGACACTGCTTCAACTGTTTCTTCAACTGCCCCAATAATTTAATTATCACAACGCCCTATGGAATAAGGAAGATTATATCCGTATTGAAAGATGAAAAAACTGAAGCACAAGCGCATGCTTTTTACTACTCCACTATACTCTGCATCAGGAATCTGCAACCTTTTTCTGTAAATCCAAATAATAAATATCTTTGGCACTGCGAGCCACATACCATCATCTCTGTCTCAACTACTAAACTCTACCATTGTGGTGTAAAAGCAGAAATAGACAATATACTATGTTCCATGTTCCGATAAAACTGCCTTTACCAATAAAGTGAATAAAAGCTGCAGGGCAGATATGGCCTCAGGGCCATGTTTTGTGGATCTCTGATCTGTATTTCTGGAGCCACAGCTGAAGTTGGTCGGAGACACATAGCATCAGAACACAAAACTGTTGCTTGTAGATAATGGGATTTTTCACTTTCTGTCAGGCTTGTCAGCCTTGTGGGTCTGCATCACTGGGACAGTTTGCTTTAGGTGTGCAACACGTCCAAGGAACATAACTGCAGTTTATGAGAGCCAACAAGACTCTTTTGCCTCCAGAAGGAGCCATTAAGAGGTGATCTCAGACATAACCCATATTTGGATACAGAAAGAAGTAACAGCCCTGGCATCTTTAGACATGTTCTGAGACTCCTTCCTGCAAATTATAAAGGCAGAGTCCATCAGAATCACTCGTCCTAAAACAAGTGTCATTTTGGTGGATATTCGAGGCAAGGGAAGAGAGAAAAACATTTCTATATTGTTTGTAATTTGATTTTAGAAATTTCAGCATAGACCATGTGTAAATTAACTTTCTCTTACCTCCTAGGTTCTATAGTTACCATCAGAAGTGACCTAATCAGGAATTCATACTCAGGGACCCTAGTTCAGAGGTTCTCATGCCACGGGGAGCTACTACCAACCTTACGGAATACAGATATCTAAATCTGTACCAAAGGCTTGATAAGTTGGCATGAGGATATGTGGTTGTCTAGAAAGTGTTTACCTCAAGCTTTTCCTGAAGGAGATTGAGCAATCTGTCAAAGGCAGCAGCTTTACACATTCACAGTAACACCCTAGATCTAGATAGACCTCTAAATGAGGAATTATGTCACCTGAGCCTATAAACATAGGAACAGACTCTGCCTTCATAATTTCCTGTCTTTGCCTCAGAGAGAACCTTTCATGTGGAGAACGTTGACTAAGTGCCTAGGGGCCCTAACGGGACAGAGAGTAAGAACTGCCTACAGAAATAGGTTGTGCAACTGTGTTTGGGCCTGCTCATTAATAAACGTTTGCACATGTGCCAGAATGTGGTCTGAGACTCGCTTTCATCATAACACACCACCTGGTAGCGAGGTTAGAGGGGAGGAGATATATAGCTCCCATGCACCTTTAATTTTCTGAAGCTACTCAGATCTACCAAGAAACCCTGACAACTGCTTGACCAACAGATTGACTTAGGTCAGGTTACCCAGACGCATCCATTTGTTATCTAAAAGATCTTTTGTGCAAATTGTTTTCTTCAGTGCCGGGTGGGTGCCAAAGACACAGAAAACAAGGACCCTATTCTCCAGGCAAGCACAGTTTGGTAGTAGGTAAAAGAAAATGTAGTGAATGTATTTTAATATTTTCTAAGGATTGCTCTTTTCCGACTTTGCGTTAGCTTTTAACTCAATTTATAAAGCATTTATCAGCCACATTGATATACATGCATTTTCACCAATCTCGTTTTACAGCCGAGGAAACTGGAAAATGAAAAATTACAAATACAGCTCAACAAAAATCTGATATTTCCCTAAAGCCTTCAAGTACTTATTAGTAAGAATGATTAAAGAGGTAAGTGGGAGGGCATACAGAGGATTGCAAGCAAGTGGTAGTTGAATAGCAGAATAGAGAATTAATTCAAAGAGCAAGATTCTTATCCAAATTGAACTTGAATTCCCTACTACATAACCAATCATAAACAAAAATGCATTCAAACGCACTGAGTCTATTCTCTCCAAAGAAAATCCACTCAAGTACAGAGTGCAAGCTGTAAACATTTGAGCTGCCACGATACATCAGTCTCCTGAGATCTTTGCACAAGTGTACACATCTGGCTTTCGTGTGGCACATATTGAAACCAGAAACTGACGACTAGATAATCATGTTTGTAATTATGCTCCTGAAATCAAATAATGTAATTCAGGGGGGTTTTAATTCTGAGCCCAGTCTTGCATTTTAATCCGATCTTGTGTTATGCGAAAGGACCACAGTGGCCACCAGTAATGGAGTCATAGACGCGAAGACCAGAGATCACAGAAAAAGACATCTAGTCCTTGTTTTCTTTTATAGAAGCCAGAATATAGAACATGTTACCATTTTTTAAAAGATTTTACTTATTTATTCATGAGAGACACACACAGAGAGAGAGGTAGAGACACAGGCAGAGGGAGAAGCAGGCTCCATACAGGGAGCCTGACATGGGACCCGATCCCAGGACTCCAGGATCATACCCTGGGCTGAAGGTGGCGCTAAACTGCTAAGCTACCCCGGGCTGCCCAGAACATGTGACCATTAAGCAGTATTCCCAGAATCCTCTGTCACTTCTTAAAATATAGCTGGGAAAGATAATGGCATTGATTACACAGTGACAATAATGTTGTTATTCTCCAGATCCCTTGAAACAGTGAGGACGGTACCGTTGCCTGGCTTGACACAGCCCTCCTATCTTAATGAAAATCAAAACTAAGCAGCTCTGCCCTGATGGCTATTATGTTCAGGAATAATTTTCATGATAACCTACTCAGACTCTTCCCAAGTCTCAAAAAAGAAAGTTAATTCTCCAGCTTCACACACACACACAATTTCTAGCTACTGAGTCAGACTTTGGAGTCACATGATGACTTCCAGGGCACATGGTAAACAGAATCACAGACTTGTGTCTGGGAGGCAGGATGTCCAGCTACCAGAACGCTGGTAGATCTCAAAGTCTCATTGGCAGCTCCCCAAACCAGTACTGCCACCAACCACGTCTCCACACTTGGGTTTTCAAGAATCCCTAGCAGTTGGAGAGCAACTGCACCAGCATCCCCTCCCTGACTCCACTCTGGGACTGGAGTCAGCTGTCTCCCCACCTGTCTCCTAATTGCCTCCTGCATCCAGATTCCTAATACACACTCCCTACCCCGCCCTTCCTCTATTTCCACATCCCAGCACACACAGGCATACTCTCTTGTGATCATATAGCTTCTGAGAAAAGTCATTCCTTCCTACACAGTTATTTGGGAGGCCCCAGGAAAGAATACAGAAAGATTACGGAGAAGCTATAGACACACACTTTCATGGATCAACACAGAATATGTGCACTGACAGATTCAATACGATTCTAAAGATAATTGCCAATTGAAATTCTTCAAATAATTTGGATATGAATTTTATTTAACAGTGAATGATGAGGCCGCCAGGGGGTGAGAGGGCAGGAGCTCAATTATATTAAATACACACCTACACTCTCTCGCTTAAACAATCAAACAAGCTGAAGGGAAATGAAGATGAAGTCGTAGAAAACACCAGAATAAAAAGTAAGAAATAGTATTGAGCTGACAGCTTATTCAAGTAGTAGATGGGGAGTTATGGGTTCAAATAATGAACCAGAAAGAGAAAACAAAGTAATCTATTAGAAAGATAGACTTCTAGCTAATAATTTTGGTGAAAGAATATAAAAAAAGCCTCCATATAGGAATTCTACTCACCAAGTGATAAATTGACTTTATATTTTTCACTCCGAGGTGATCACACAAGATTCTTCATTTTGCAAAGAAGCAATATGCCATAGTCGAATGCACATGGTCTTAGAATGAAGTTCTGGGTTCCTGTATTATAAAGCAAGAGTTTTCAACTTCGTTGCATATTGTCATCACCTAAGAGGTTCTAAAGCTCCAGATGCCTGGGCCCCATTGCTAGATATTCTGATTCATTGGGAGGAGCCTGAGCATCTAGATCTTTTTAAAACTCCCTGATTCTAATGAACAGTCATATTCAAAAACCACTATCTTAGAGCAGTATTTTTAAAGTGTGGTCCCTCTCCCAACAGCATCAGCATCATCTGGGAACTTGTTAGAAATGCTAATTCTCCAGCTCCACTCCAGATTCACTGATTCAGAAACTCTGGAGGTGGAGCCCAGCAAAAGTTAAGCTGCCATAGAACAATGGTTCTCAAATTTTGATTTGCATAAAAATAACCTGGCGATCTTGTTAAAATGCATATCTGATTCAGTAATTCTGAGGTGGAGCCTGAGATTCTGCATTTCCAACATCCTATCAGTTACTACCTAAAAATTTTGAGTAGCAAGGCTTTATAGAAGGGTTTGTTCTCTGATTTTGATGTCCACAAGAATAAGCAGGATGCTGTATATAATGCAGATTTTCTGCCCCATAAATGTTGGAATTAGTATATGGAAGGTGAGGCCTTGGATTTTTTTTTCTTCATCATGATGAGTGTCCTCTTTAATCCCCATCCCCTATTTTTCTCATCCCCCCCACCACCTCCCCTCTGGTAACCATCAGTTGGTTCTCTATAGCTAAGAGTCTGTTTCTTGGTTTGTCTCTCTCTTTTTCTTTGCTCATTTATTTTGTTTCTTACATTCCACATATGAGTGAGATCATATGCTATTTGTCTTTCTCTGACTGACTTATTTTGCTTAGCATTGTACTCTCTAGCTCTATCCACGTTGTTACAGATGGCAAGATTCCATTTCATTTTAAAGAAGAGGTGGTATATATATACCTTTATCCATTCATCTATCAATGGACACTTGGGCTGCTCCCATAGTTAGCTTTTGTAAATAATGATGCAATAAACAAAGGGGTTCATGTACCTCTTTGAACTAGTGCTTTTGTATTTTGGGGTAAATACCCAGTAGTGGGATTCCTGAATCGTAGGATAGTTCTATTTTTAATTTTTTGAGGAACCTCCATATTGTTTTCCACAGTTTCAGCAACAGTTTACATTCCCACCAACAGTGCATGAGTGTTCCCTTTTTCTCCACATCCTCTCCAACACCTATTTTTTCTTGTGTGGTGACTTTACCCATTCTGACAGGTGTCAGGTAATAACTCATCGTAGTTTTGATTTACATTTCCCCGATGATAAATGATGTTGAGCATCTTTTCATGCATCTATTGGCCATCTGGATGTCGTATTTGGAAAAATATCTGTTCATGTCTTCTGCACATTTTTTAGTTGGGTTACTTGTTTTGGGGGTATTGAGTTGTATCAGCCTAACAAGAAGCTGTTGGGGAAAACAAGTTTTTCTTTACCCTTTAAGTTTCTAGCTGGCCCAAGGAATTAAATTGACATGAGATAGACTAACAGGAGGAAACAAGTTTACTTATATGCACACAGAGGCCCAATAATGAAATTGAGACCCAAAGAAATGACTAAGGCAGGCAGTATTTGTACTTTTTAAACAAAGAGATAATAAATCTTTGAAGAATTGATAGAATAAAGAACACATGTTCAGGAGCTCCAAATAGTAAAGAATTCTAAACAGAAAATGTAATAAGGGTTGTTTATACAGCCTTCTTGGCTCTTCATTTCCTACCTCTGGCAATAAAGATGTCTCTTTACTTCCTGGTATGAGGAGGGTAACTTTCACATGGGACATTTATTTCCTGATGTTTGGAAACAAAATGGAGAGGGGTAGTCAGAATGTTCTTCTTGCACTGGGTGTTTCTTAAGTAACTTTTAATTTAAAATAATCAATATGCCAAAGTGGCACATTTTGGGGTGGCCTACCATTGGCTCCTACAAAGCTGAGGCAATTCACACACAGATGTTCCAAACCACACTTTGAAACATTGACTTAAAAGCAAACTTTGAGCCTTAACCTGGGCAAATCATTTAGCTTCTCAGTCCTTATTCCCGCACCTGCAGAATAAGGGTAATAATTCTTACCCTAACTATCCCATAGAATTGTTGCCAAAAATCAATGGAGATAATACAGATAAATTAGCCAAGTAACACATTCCAAAGATCAGAGACAAAATCAGAGTTTGGGACTCAACTACCAGAGTTATGAAAATGTAAGAAAGGATATGAAGTAGGAATCCCAGTATCCAATTCCTTGTGGGATGGCCCCTCAAGATTAAGAATAATGTTCTCAACCTCCTTGTGCCATAACCTGTTATCTAAACTACATCAAAAACTCAGAATCATGCAGAAAGCTATGTCATCTTGACTTCCAGATGGAATGAAAAACTCCTCTTAAAAATGCAGACCACAGACAAACACACACAGACACACAGACACACAGACACACACACACACACACACACATTGATGTGCTATGCTGGTTACTTTGGTGGATGCTGTGGTGCTCCACCAAGGTCTTTTAGAGTCCTTACAGTTGCCAGAGGGAAGGGGGTTGGAGGGATGGGTAAAATGGGCAAAGGGGAGTGGGAGATATAGGCTTCCAGTTGTAGAATTAATAAGTCATGAGAATAAAGGGCACAGCATAGGAAATATGGCCAGTGATATTATAATAATATTATATGGTGACAGATGGTAGCTACACTTGTGGTAGCATAGTATAATATATAGAGAAGTTGAATCACCATTTTTACACCTGGAATTAATTTTGCAACATTGTGTGTCAACGATACTCAATTTTTAAAAATTTTGAAGAGTTCTTTTGAGTATCCTACAGCTACTGAGAACATCAATTGCAGATGGTTGACAACTACATCACTCATTGCCTATTGTCCCACATCACCGCAACGCACCTGTCAAATAGTAAATCAAAAACAACTCTTCATCTTGCATGAGAAATGGTAGAGATTGGTGCCATCCTCAAAGACTTAAAGAATGCAGGGGTGGTCATCTCCATCATACCTTCATTCAATTCACCAGTAAAGCTCCTATAAAAACTGGATGGATCATGGTGAATGACAATGAACTACACAAACTTAGCCAAGTGGTAGCCCTAAATGTAGTTGTTGTGCCATAGGATACATCTATGTTAGTGCAGACTAACTTTGATCTGGAATTTTTTCCCTTCTGAAACACTAATGATACCATGGTCAACACAGCAGCTATAATCTAGATTACTAGATTTGAATTTGCAGTGACCTTCAGTCATTGTCCAGGATCTATGTGGTTTTTATGGTCCGAACTGCCAAATTTAATGGAGCTATAACAGGTACCACCATTCCTGTGCCTTTAAAAAAAAAGATTTATTTGAGAGCGAGAGAGCACCAGATAGAGGGAAAGGGAAAGGGAATCTCAAGCAGACTCCCTGTTGAGTATGGATCCTGATGCAGGACTCAACCTCACAACCCTGAGATCATGACCTGAGTCAAAACCAAGAGTCAGACGCTTAACCAACTGCACCACCCAGGCACTCCACTCCTGTGTCTTCTAGATCTTTAAGTGTGGCACTAATCTTTACTATCCCTTACCATGGGATGTAATATTATTTTTTATTGACTACATTGGATGAGAGTAAAGCAGCTTCAGAGGCTTACATTTGGCCTTGGACACTATATCTTTTACCCCATAGACCAACTCCAATACTAAGTATTGCAGTACTAGGTATATCCTTGGGGAATGCAGAAATAACCATTGGGTGGGTCTGTGGGCCTCCTGGATCCATTGTAAGCCAGACTTTGAACAGTACTCTACTTATCACCTGGCTTCATGCACCCCCCTTTAATAGGGGGTCATGATGAAGTTTTGGGTCTCTGGGTATCAATGTCAAATCAAAGCCTGTGCCCAGTATTCCTTCAAGTGCCTGGTTATTTCCCCTTTCCCAGTATACAATCACCAGAGTAAATGACCAGAAGTCCCTTTAAGAAAGAACCAGAGAAAATATCACAGTACATGCTTGCTATAGTATTGCAAGTTTCTTCTTGCCAGAGACCTTGCCATCTCTGCAGTCAGTGGGTTATGGGTCTGAAATCTGGCTCTGGATCAATAACGGTACAATGTACCATGACTTTTTATTGAGGTGATATTCTTAGCCTCATGCTAATCAATTCTGGCTGTTTTTATTACATGTATTAAATAGTGCTCACATTGGTGGCCCATCTATTCTGTCCCGAGGAATAGTATGTTCTATTAATCATTTCCATAACTCTCTGGGAATCAAGTCCCCTTGGTTGCCTCTCTGACCTGGCTGGTCATTATAATAATTGTGACTCCCTGGCTTCTGGCCATTAAGCCTCACATTAAGCCTCATTTAAACACTATTGCTTCATGTCTCCATCTTCCCCATCACTATCAACAAGCTCGCTGACAGCCTCTCCCACCATCGGCCACAGCCTGCAGAGGAAAACTACTACTGAACTTCTGAGACATGCTGTTACTCCTCTTACCAGCATATTCCTGATAGCCTTGCTGTGGAATATAATCCTCTGGTATGTCTGGCCCCATTTTATCCACTCCTGCGTTCCCACGTTCTTAAGCCTATTAATTTTTGTCCACTGCTTACCATGACACTTCAACACTATTCAGAATGGGTCATTGCTTTCTCCTAGTTTGGGGGATGCACCCTAGCAGTAAGTTGTACCATTTCCTGGAGTTCTTGATACAATATTAAATCCAATATTCTCGAAGACTGCTCCCAAGTCAGTAACTCTTCCTTATCTAGTCTTATGATCCAGTCTTCTTGGTCAGGCATCTTCAAAATCCCGTTACCCAGGTAAATATTCCCTCAGCTCCTACAAATACATAATGGCTAATTCTTATAGCTCTGTTGAGGTATAATATCATGCTCAGTATGTCTCCAGATAGATTATTCTGTAACATGACCCTACTTATCCTCTTGGTCACCAGGAGAAAAAATGTGGCAAATTTTGATGGGCTCTCTGTTGTTTTGTGTAGAAAGGTTTCTGCAGTGTCTTCTGGAACAGATGGTTGGGGAAGAAAATGCTAGCTCTTAGTATAGAATAAAGGGTCACCTCTGCTGTTTATGAAGGTTCAGTGAAGTCTGGGGATCTAAAATATCTGGAACATACAACCATTTGTATCCATCTCATATGTCAGAGTCCCAGGCTTTCCTAATTTCTTAATTAAGTCCCTGGGCTTGGCATAACAGATATACCTAGACTGAGCATTCAATTATCTTTGAAGCTCAGTGACTCTAGCTCAGCAGTTCTTAGCAGGAGGAAATCTTACCCTTTCCCTATAGGGTATATTTGACAATCTCTGGAGTCAATGTTTATTGTCATGATGGGGTAGGGATGCTGCTGGTATCTAGTGGGTAAACACTAGGGTGCCAGTCAACGTTCTACAATATTTAGGACAACAAGGAACTATTCAGATCAAAATGTCAGTAGCATTAAGGAGAAGCCCTGCTGCTATTATGTCTTCAGCTCCTTGTCTTCCATTGTAAATTATAATGGCCTCTTTGTAAGCTACCAAAGAGATCCTCTGGCCTTCATACTTAGTTCCCCGCTATTTGTTAACTGCTTTTATCTTTTTATTATCCCTTTCTAGGGCATCAATGCATCTTAACAGCAAATGTCCTTGTCCTTGTATACATTTTTGCTTCAAACATTTTAAATACCTGGATCATTGCAACTGCCATGGCATTTCATTCCACTAAATACTTCTCTCAAGTCACCACTGGTGAGTTTTAGCAGTTAGTCCCCATTTAGTGGCAGAGATTACCCTCCAACACATCCCAGGCTGGTGCCCTCACTGCAAGCCATACATTGATTCAGTCCCCAAACCACATCTCACTGCCTGCTTTCTTAAACCACTTCTGTTACCACTGTGTCAGTTGTGTTAATTGGGTCCTCCAGGCAGCTGGTGCCAAAATAGAGTTAAGAGTACCAAAGCTGTCCTGGGGAGTAACACTTGCAGAAGGAAAATGAAGAAGTAGGATTGGGTAGAGGGAACCATCAGACGATGATACAGACCTGACACAATGCTGTCAGCACAGTGGGTTGCTCCAGAGCAAAGTTTGACTTTTAGAAGAGTCGTACTTTGGGGAGAAATAGCTAGACTCTTATGCCACAGTCTTGTCCTGTCATTGGCTGGGGCCACTATAGAAGCAGATGATTTCTACCCAAAAGCCTAACAAGTCTTAATGGAAACAGAAATAGAACAGAAATTATTGGCTTACCAGATTCCTCAGGTCTGGGCAATGTGTCCTTTATTGAAGCAGGATCTGAGTGGCAAATCTCCACATCTCCCAACATGATAACCAGGGGCTCAGAGATGAGAATCTGCATCACTTCACCTGGCAAGATAATTAGGCCAACAAAGGTGTTAGCTGAGGGTGAGAGGAATATGCAACATGTGGTTGAGGAAAAGGATTATATGCATCATCTGTAGTCTCAAGATGAAATGCAGCAAGCATCAGGGCTGTTGTTTGTTTTTAACTCTGCTCCTGAAAAGTTCTCCAGGAAATAAAACTAATGAGACCAACCAACCAGACTTCTGTACAAACTATTCCTTTTTTTTACGATTTTTATTTATTTATTCATGATAGACACAGAGAGAGAGAGAAAGGCAAAGACACAGGCAGAGGGAGAAGCAGGCTCCATGCAGGGAGCCCAATTCAGGACTCGATCCAAGCATTCCGGGATCACACCCTGAGCCAAAGGCAGACACTCAACCGCTGAGCCTCCCAGGCGTCCCTGTACAAACTATTCCAAATGAGGTGAACTTACTATGAGGAACAAGTAGTTCTGAGCGGTGTAGACTATGGATAGTGTTGTACTCCACCCAAATCTTGGTTGATACAAGGGAGAAGGAAGTGGATTTATCAGATGCTAATGGCTGATTGCTGAATCCCTCACTAGACATTCTCCTTGACTGAAAAGAATTGCCTCAACCTAAGCTCATGTCCCCTCCCAGGGGTTGTGCTATGACTAATGACTGGCTCAGAAAGAGATGCAAAGTTCCAGCCCTTTTACTTCAGTTTGAGACAACTCTGAAGGACCATCTTTACTCCAAAACTCCTCATAAGGTTGTGTGAGGTCTCAGTTATAACTTTATGTCAGGGGACACCTGGGTGGCTCAGCGGTTGAGCGTCTGCCTTTGGCTCAAGGCGCATGATCTCAGGCCCGGGATCGAGTCCCACATCAGGCTCCCTGGGAGGAGCCTGCCTCTCCCTCTGTCTATGTCTCTGCCTCTCTCTGTGTGTCTCTCATGAATAAATTAAATAAATTTTTTTAAAAACTTTTAAAAGAATAACTTTATGTCAGCTTCTCCCTTTGATCATCCTTGCCTTCCTCACTTCCTTGCAAGTAAATCTCCCAAGAGTACTAAACAAGAAACCTGCACCTAACTCCCCATCTCAGATTGTTGCCAGAGAACACAATCTATAACATTTACTTATGTGGATGTCAGCTACTGATAAACTATTTATATGAAATGTGTAGGCAATCAAAATAATGCTAACCTTCTTTTCTCCATTCTTGGGCCACAGTGCTAATGGGTAATATGAAGAGGCCAAGTATGTTATAAAGCATCCAGGTAGGAGAGGCCAAGATGGCAGAAGAGTGGCCTGGTCCCAGGAATTCAGCTAGATAGCTATCAAATCATTCTGAGCACCTGCAAACTCAACCAGAGAGCTAAGGAAGGGATAGTTGCAACTCTACAAATAGAAAAGCTACCACTTTCTGCAAGGTAGGAGGTGCAGAGAAGTAAATCCAAGGTGATATATGGGAAGATAAACCTCAGGGGGAGGGAGCCTCTGGCAGCCAGCTACCAGAAAGTGATACAGCAACAGAGAGCAAAATCAGAACTTTTAGAAGGGCGCCCAGGTGGCAAAGCAGGGGTGCATCTCCGGTGGGACAGTATGGTATCAGGATCCCTGGGGTCAGAGGAAGATGGGGGTGCCTGAGTGCAGCAGGGCCCCCCGGCATCGCAGTGGGGAAGGCGGCTTCAGTCAGCGAGCCCAGGAGCAGGCTCTTAGCTCAGGGTGGCCACACATGGCTAACAGGGGCACCACCCCTGTGTCTTCTCTCTGAGCAGGAGCCCAGCAAGCAGTGGAGCCCGGGAAATCCCCCTTCCTCCCCTAGGAGGAGGGGTACTGCAGAAATCTGCAGGGTTTGGGGACTCAAAAGGGGGGTCATATGCCTGAGACAGAAATGTTCAGTCACAGGCTGGGTGAGCAGAGTGCACCAGGGACCTGGGAGACAGGAGTGATTGGCTGCTTTTCCTTAAGGGCGTACTGAGGAGTGGGGGCCTGAGCTTTCCATTCTGGGGCTGGAGATCGGGAGCCCACTGTGTTCATTCTCATCCTCTAGAGCCCCACGGAAAGCCTTCAGGGAACAAGAACCACGTAGAGGAATCTGGAGCAGATTACTTAGCCTGCCCTCCTGCCCCAAGGATGGTGCAATTCCCCCCACCAAAGACACCTGACAATCAGTGCAACAGCCCCCACCCCCCATCCCAAGGCCAGCAAGAACATCCAGCCAAGACCAAGTTCACTAATCATCAAGAACTGCAAAACTCCAGGGCTAGGGGAATATAGCATATAGAATTCATGGGAGTTTTTTCCCATGGTTCTTTAGTCTTACAATTCTAATTTTTTTCCTCTTTCCTTTTTCAACCAATTTCTAATTTTATCAACTCTTTTTAAAACATCTTTTTTAATTTTCCTTTTTACAGTTACATTCTATCCTTTCATTGTACTTAATTTTATTTTTGTATGTATGTAAGTTTTTCTTTCTTTACAATTTTAGTATACGGTTTCTTCTAACAGACCAAAATATACCCAGAATCTAGTGTATGGCTCTGTTCTCTTCACCTTTCTGATCATATTCATTTTTTTAAATTCTTTTCGTTTTTTTTCTGTTTTGTTAAAGTCTTTAAATTTTCATCTTTATGGTTACATTCTGTCCTTTCAATGTATTTAAATTTTTTGTACATATATAAGTTTATCTTTTGTTACAATTTTGGGATCTAGTTTTCTAACAAATGGACCAAAATACACACAGGATCCAGTGTATTGCTCTGTTCTGTTCACCTGTCTGATTATAATCTCTTTATCTTTTTTTTTGTTTCAGGTCTCTTCTAATTTGTTAAGTGTATATTTCTTTGGGGTTGTTGTTGCCATCTCAGTATTCTGTTCTCTCATTCATCTATTCTTCTCTGGACAGAATGACAAGACGGAAAAACTCACCTCAAAGAAGAGAACCAGAGGCAGTATTGACTGCCAGGGACCTAATCAGTATAGATATAAGTAAGATGTTGGTACTAGAGTTCAGAATAATGATTATAAAGATACTAGCTGGGCTTGAAAAAGGCATAGAAGACACTAGAGAATCCCTTTCTGGAAAAATAAAAGAACTAAAGTCTAATCAAGATGAAATCAAAAAGGCTATTAATAAGATGCAATAAAAATGGAGGCTCTAACTGCTAGGATAAATGAGGCAGAAGAAAGAAATTGTAATATAGAAGACAAAACGATGAAGAATAAAGCAGAGAAAAGGGGAGATAGACAACTACTGGATCACAAGGGGAGAATTCGAGAGATAAGTGATACCATAAAGTGAAACAATATGAGAGTAATTGGGATCCCAGAAGAAGAGGAAAGAGAGAGGGAGGGTGGTTAGAGGGTATAATGGAGCAAATTATAGCAGAGAACATCCCTATTCTGGGGAAGGAAATAAGCATCCAAGTCCAGGAGGCACAGAGAATCCCCACAAAATCAATAAAAATACATCAACACCTGGACATATAATAGCAAAACTAGCAAATCTCAGAGACAAAGAGAAAATCCTGAAAGCATCTTGAGACAAGAAGTCTGTAACCAATAAGGGTAGAAACAGTAGACTGGCAGCAAACCTATCCACAGAGACTTGGCAGGCCAGAAAGTACAGGCATGATACATTCAGGGTGCTAAATGAGAAAAATACACAGCCAAGAATACTTTATCCAGCTAGGATGTCATTCAAATTGAAGGAGAGATAAAAAGCTTCTAGGACAAACAGAAAGAAAAAAAATTTGTGTGTGTGGGGGGGGGTTGTATATTTTTTTTATTGGAGTTCGATTTGCCAACATATAGCATAACACCCAGTGCTCATCCCATCTAGTGCCCCCCTCAGTGCCCATCACCCAGTCACCCCATCCTCCCACCCACCTCCCCTTCCACTACCCCTTGTTCATTTCCCAGAGTTGGGAGTCTCTCCTGGTTTGTCACTCTTCCTGATTTTTCCCCACTCATTTCCTCTCCTTTCCCCTATTACCTCTTTCACTATTTCTTACATTCTCTATGAGTGAAACCATATGATGATTGTCCTTCTCCAATTGACTTACTTCACTCACCATAGTACCCTCCAGTTCCATCCATGTCGAAGCAAATGGTGGGTTTTCGTCATTTCTAATGGTTGAGTAATATTCCATTGTATATATAGACCACATCTTCTTTATCCATTCATCTTTCAATGGACACCAAGGCTCCTTCCACAGTTTGGCTATTGTGGACATTGCTGCTAGAAACATTGGGGTGCAGGTGTCCTGCCATTTCACTGCATCTGTATATTTGGGGTAAATCCCCAGCAGAAGTATATAACAATACAAGCCTTTCTCAAAAACAAGAAAGGTCTCAAATACACAACCTAAACTTACACCTAAAGGATCTGGAGAAAGAACATCAAGTAAAGCCTAAACCCAACAGGAGAAAAGAAATAATAAAGATTAGAGCAGAACTCAATGAAATAGAGACCAGAAGAACAGTAGAACAGATCAACAAAACTAAGAGCTGGTTCTATGAAAGAATAAGATAAACCCCTGGCCAGATTTATCAAAAAGAAAAGACAAAGGCCCCAAATAAATAAAATCATGAATGAAAGATAAGAGATCACAACCAATATCTAAGAACTACAATTATAAGAACATATTATGAGCAACTATATGCCAACAGATTGGGCCTTCTGGAAGAAATGGATGCATTCCTGGACACGTATAAACTACCAAAACTGAAACAGGAAGAGAGAGAAAACCTGAACAGGCCCATAACCAGTAAGGAAATTGAAGCAGGAATCAAAAATCTTCCAACAAACAAGGCTGTATGGCCTCCCAGGGGAATTCTAACAAACATTTAAAGAAGGGTTAATATCTATTATTCTCAAAGTATTCCAAAAAGTAGAAACGGAAGGAAAACTTCCAAACTCATTCTATAAAGCCAGAATTTTACCTTGATCCCCAAACCAGATAAAGACCCCACTAAAAAGGAGAATTACAGGCCAATATCCCCAATGAACATGGATGCAAAAATTTCACCAAATACTAACCAATAGGATCGTATAGTACAGTAAAAGGATTATTCACCACAAACAAGTAGAATTTACTCCTGGGCTGCAAGGGTGGTTCAACATCCACAAATAAATCAATGTGATACACTACATTAATAAAAGAATGGACAAGAATCATATGATCCTTTCAATCGATGCAGGAAAAGCATTTGACAAAATATAGCATCCATTCTTAATAAAAACCCTCAACAAACTAGGGATACATGGAACATACCTCAATATCATAAAAGCCATTTACAAAAAGACCACAACAAATATCATTCTTAATGGGGGAAAACTGAGAGTTTTTCCCCTTAGGTCAAGAATACAGCAGAGATTTCCACTCTCAGCACTACTGCTCAACATAGTACAGAAATCCTAGCCTCAGCAATCAGACAACAAAAAGAAATAAAAGGCATCCAAATCGGCAAAGAAGTCAAACTCTCACTTTTTGCAGATGACATGATACTCTGTGTGGAAAACTCAAAAGACTGTGCCCTAAAATTGCTAGAAGTCATACAGGAATTCAGCAACGTGGCAGGATATAAAATCAATGCACAGAAATCAGTTGCATTTCTACACACGAACGAGACAGAAGAAAGAGAAATTGTGGAGTCAATCCCATTTGCAATTGCACCCAAAAGCATAATATACCTAGGGATAAACATAACCAAAGAGGCAAAGAATCTGTACTCAGAATTAGAACACTCATGAAAGAAATTGAGGAAGACACAAAGAAATGGAAAAACATCCCATGCCCATGGATTGGGAGAACAAATATTGTTAAAATGTCTATGCTACCTAGATCAATCTATACTTTCAGTTCAATCCTTATCAAAATACCATTAATTTATTTTGCAGAGTTGAAACAAATAATCCTAAAATTTGTATGGAACCAGAAGAGACCCCTAATAGACAAAGGAGTGTTGAAAAAGAAAACTGAAACTGATGGCATCACAGTTCTGGAATCCAAGCTCTATTACAAAGCTAATCATCAAGACAGATGGCACTGACACAAAAACAGACACATAAATCAATGGAACAGAATAGAAAACCCAGAAATGGGCCCTCAACTCTATGGTCAACTAATCTTTGACAAAGCAGGAAAGAATATCTAATGGAAAAAAGTCCTTTCAACATATGGTGTTGGGAAAACTGGACAGCCACATGTAGAAGAATGAAACTGGACCGTTTCCTCACACCATACAGAAAAATAGACTCACAATGGATAAAAGGCCTAAACGTGAGACGGGAATCCATCAAAATCCTAGAGGAGAACACAGGCAGCAGCCTTTGTAACCTCAGCCACATCAACTTCCTACTAGACACATCTATGAAGGCAAGGGAAACAAAAGGAAAAATGAACTATTGGGACTTCATCAAGATAAAAAGCTTTTGCACAGCAGAGGAAACAGTCAACAAAACCAACTGATGTTGAATTTCCAGCCTCCAGAATTCTGAGAAATAAATTTCTGTTATTTTTAAGCCACCCAGTCAGTGGTATTTTGTTGTTTTAGTAGTCCAAATGGACTAAAACAAGACTTAAATTGATTTTCAATCTATCCTTTCATTAAGAAGGCAATTTTAATCCTAAGGAGCTTTTCCTTTCTTTACCATAAAAATATGTGTTAGTGGGCATGTTTTAACCAGAGATGAGAAGTTCTACAAATGTCTGAAAAATTCATGTAGGCAGAACCTGTCCTCCTAAATACTTAATACATCTTATTTTTTATCTTATCCTTGGAGCATATACTAATTATAGGTGTAAATAAGATGAAGCAGAATATTCATCTGTTTTTATTTTTTGTATTTATTTCATCATGAGAACAGAGAGAGAGAGAGAGAGAGAGAGGCAGAGACACAGGCAGAGGGCGAAGCAGGCTCCACGCAGGGAGCCCCATGCGGGACTGGATCCTGGGTCTCCAGAATCACCCCCTGGGCTGAAGGTGGCGCTAAACCGCTGAGCCACCCAGGTTGCCCCCATCTGTTTTTATTTAGAAGTGGGATGGACAGTAGGGGTTTCCCAGGACAACAGAAGAACTGGGAAACTTCATCAATGAGAAGACAATAACAACGGGAAAGAAAATCTCTACTGCTGCATGGCTTTTCTGTGGTCTAGAAGTCACATTAAATTACTTCAACATGAACAGTGTGACATACGTGTATGATTTAATCTATACCATTAGGAGGAGCTAATATTTTAAGTGTTCTAATCAAGAACGCACACTATCTGTAGTTGCCTTTGAAAGACCCTAATCAGGACCAACTATCATTTTAAAAATTTAAACAAGAGGCTTCTTTTGTTAGCTTACGAGGCATTAGAAATAGATTTTTGTGATGGTCAATATATGTGGATTGGCTGGAAATATTATAAAGCCACCTCCATTCTTGCTAACTGGGTATAACTACTGGTAAATGTAGCACTAGTATCCTTCACAATTGTGCTCCATGCCTACTATTCTTTTCCGCCCTACATCCCACCCCTTAATGGAGAAACATTGTCACCAGATCCAAACAAAAGATTGAAGGAATCCTAGGCCCGGATCACAACTGCCTGGAGTGAACCATTAATGCAAGGCTCTTGTCAAAATGCATAAAGAACAGAAAGCTGGAACTTCACCAACACTGGATGCACACTTGCTAATAATGTTTGTTCACTGGTAGAATTTGGTATGAAATTTACTTTTATTGTAATATAGAACCAAGAAGAAACATAGGTTCACTGTATCCAACCATGGTTTTGACAATTTTGTCAAATCTGTGGTTTTATTTCACCACAAATTCCAATTCCTACATGAAGGAGTAAGCATGTAACAAACTGCCCCTCCTGAAGATTATAACTAGGGAAAAAACAAAATGTCAAAGATATCCATAACTTATATAAGAAAACAAAAATTTGATAAACTGCTGACTTCTGTTCAGGAGACCATATCTTTATAGGAGAACAACATCTTTAATTTCCTGAGGAAAAAAATGAAAAACTGTCAACCCAGAATTCTATATCCAACAAGATATTTTTCGAGTGTGAAAGCAAAATAATGACACTTTTTGTCTTCTTTATATTCTTCTGTATTTTTCCCTTTTTTAATAATCGGAACTTTTTAAAAATTTTTTACAATGTTATATTGGTTTCAGGCGTACAATATAGTGATTCAACATTTTCATACATCACCAGATACTCATCATGACAAGTGCACACTTTAATTCCCATCACATATTTCACTAAAAACCCCATCCCCTCCCCTCTGGTAACCATCAGTTTGTTCTCTATAATTGAGTCTCTTTCTTGGTTTCTCTTTCTCTCTTTTTTTACTCCTTTGCTCATTTGTTTTGTTTCTTAAATTCCACATATGAGTGAAATCATATGGTATTTGTCTTTCTCTGGCTGACTTGTTTCATTTAGCCTTATACTCTTTAGCCCCATCCATGTCATTACAAATGGTAAGATTTCATTCTTTTTTTTTTTAAAGATTTTATTTATTTACTCATGAGAGACACAGAGAGGCAGAGACACAGGCAGAGGGAGAAGCAGGCTCCATGCAGGGAGCCCGACGTGGGACTCGATCCCGGGTCTCCAGGATCAGGCCCTGGGCTGAAGGCAACGCTAAACTGCTGAGCCACCAGGGCTGCCCAGATTTCATTTTTTTTATGGCTGAATAATATTCTATGTGTGTGTGTGTGTATATATATATATATATATATATATATATATATATTCCATTATATATTCCAATAATATTCCATTATATATGTATATGTATTATATATTCCCATATATTCAATATATACCCAATTACATATATTCCATTACATATATATATATGTGTGTGTTTGTATGTGTGTGTATCTCTTTATCCATTCATCAATTAATGGACACTTGGGCTACTTCCATATCTTGGCGATTGTAAAAAATGTTCCAATAAACATAGGGGTGCATGTATCCCTTTGAATTAGTGTTTTTGTATTCTTTGGTTAAACGCCTAGTGGTATGATTGCTGTATCATAGGGTAGCTCTATTATTAACTTCTTGAAGAACCTCCATACTATTTTCCAGAGTGGCTGCACCACTTTGCATTCCCACCAACAGTGCGTGGGTTTTGCTTTCTTTCTATATCCTCAGCAATACCTGTTTTTTTCTTGTGTTGTTGATCTTAGTCATTCTGACAGGTGTGAGCTGATATCTCATTATAGTTTTGATTTGTATTTCCCTGATGATGAGTGCTGTTGAACATTATTTCATGTGTTTGTTGGCCATCTGGATATCTTCTTTGGAAAAATGTCTATTCATGTGTTCCGCCCATTTCTTAACTGAATTATTTGGGTTTTGGGTATCCAGTTTAATAAATTCTTTATACATTTTAGGTACTAACCCTTTACTGGATATGTCATTTGCAAATATCTTCTCCCATTCTGATGATAGCCTTTTAGTTTTATTGACTGTTTCCTTCACTGTGCAGAAGCATTTTATTTTGCTATAGTCCCAATAGTTTGTTTGCTTTTGTTTCCCTTGCCTCAGGATACGTATCTAGAAAAGAAGTTCTTATGGGTGCTGTCAAAGAGTTTACTGCCTGTGTTCTCTTCTCGGATTTTTGTGGCTTCAGGTCTCACATGTAGGCCTTTAATCCATTTTGAGTTCATTTTTGTGTACGGTGTAAGAAAGTGGTCTAGTTTCATTCTTTTGCATGTTGCTGTCCATATTTCCCAACACCATTTGTTGAAGAGACTCTCTTCCACTGGATATTCTTTTTCTGCATTGTCAAATATTAAGTGACCATATAGTTAGCTGCAGGTTTATTTCAGGGATTTCTATTCTGATCAATTGATCTGTCTTGTTTTTGTGCCAGCATCATGCCATTTTGATTACTACCGCTTTGTAATATAACTTGAAGTCCAGAATTGTGATGCCCCCAGCTTTGCTTTTCCTTTTCAAGATTGCTTTGGCTATTCAGGGTCCTTTGAGGTACCATACAGGTTTTAGAATTGTTTGTTCTAGTCCTGTGACAAATGCTGTTGGTATTTTGATAGGAATTGCATTAAATGTGTAGATCGCTTTGGGTAGTATAGACACAATAACAATATTTGTTCTTCTAATCCATGAACATGGAATGTTATTTCCATTTCTTTGTGTCATCCTCAATTTCTCTCTTCAATATTTTATCGTTTTCAGGGTACAGATCTTTCATCTCTTTGTGTTTATTCCTATGGATCTTATTATTTTTGGTGCAGTTGCAAATGGCATTGTTTTCTTAATTTCTCTTTCTGTTGCTTCATTATTGGTGTGTAGAAATGCAGATTTTGTATCCTGTGACTTTACTGAATATGTGCATCAATTCTAGCAGTTTTTTGGTGGAGTCTTTCAGGTTTTTTATATATAGTATCATGTCATCTGCAAATAGTGAAAGTTTTACTTCTTCCTTACCAATTCGGATGCCTTTTATTGCTTTTTGTTGTCTGTTTGCTGTTGTCTAGGACTTCCAGTACTATGTTCAATAGAAGTGGTGAGAGTAGACATCCCAGTCTTCTTCTTGACCTTAGGGGAAAAGCTTTTAGTTTTTCCCCATTGAGGATGATGGTAACTGGGGGGTTTTCATATATGGCCTTTATGATGTTGAGGTATGTTCTCTCTAACCCTACTTGGTTGAGGGTTTTTATCATGAATGGATTTTGTATGTTGTCAAATACTTCTTCTGCATCTATTGAAATGATTATATGGTTCTTATCCTTTCTTTTATTGATGTGGTATATCATGTTGATTGGTTTGTGAATATTGAACCACCTTTGCAACCCAGGAATATACCCCACTTAATCATGGTGAATAATTTGTTGTTCTTTCTCTAGTTCCTTTAGGTGTAAAGTTAGGTTATATATTTGAGATTTTTCTTGCTTCTTTATGTAATCTTGTATTGCTCTATGTTCCCCTCTTAGGACTGCTTTTGCTGTATCCCAAAGGTTTTAGATTATCATGTTTTCATTATCATTTGTTTCTATGTATTTTTCATTTCTTCTTTAATTTCCTGGTTGACCCATTCATTCTTTAGTAGGATGTTCTTTAACCTCCATATATTTGTGGTCCTTCTAAATATTTTCTTGTGGTTGACTTCAAGTTTCATAGTGTTGTGGTCAGAAAATATGCATGGTATGATCTCAATCTTTTTGTACTTGTTGAGGCCTGTTTTGTGACCTAGTACGTGATCTATTCTGAAGAATGTCCCATGTGTGCTGGGAAATAATATGTATTCTGATGCTTTAGGATGAAATATTCTGAATATATCTGTGAAGTCCATCTGATCCAGTGTGTCATTCAAAGCCATTATTTCTTTGTTAATTATCTGCTTAGATGATCTGTCCATTGATGTAAATGGGGTGTTAAAGTTCCCAACTATTATTGTATTATTATCAGTAAGTTCCTTTACATTTGTTATTGTTTTATATATTTGGGTGCTCCCATGTTGGGTGCACAAATATTTACACTTCTTAAATCCTCTTGTTGGATAATCCCCTTTATTATGATATAGTGCTCTTCATCCCTTGATACAGTCTTTGTTTTTTTTAAGATTTTATTTATTTATTTGAAAGAGAGAGTGAATGAGTGAAAGAGAGCATGAACGTGGGGTGGAGAGCAGAGGGAAAGGCAGAAGCAGACTCCTCTCTGAGCAGGGAACCCGACGTGGGGCTCAATCCCAGGACTCTGGGACCATGACCTGAACTGAAGGCAGACACTTAACCAATTGAGCCACACAGGTGCCCCAAAGTCTTTGGTTTAAAATGTAGTTTGGTCTGATGTAAGTATTGCTACTCTGGCTTTTTTTGACAGCCATTAACATGATAAATACTTCTCCATCTCCTCACTGTCAATCTGCAAGTATATTTAGGTCTAAAGTGAGTCTCTTGTAGGGAGCACGTAGATGATTCTTGTTTCATTTTGTTTTGTTTTTATTCATTCTGACACCCTATGTCTTTTTATTGGAGCATTTAGCCCATTTATGTTCAAAGTAATTATTGATAGATATGAATTAGTTGCGCCATTTTATTACTTGTTTTGTCATTGTTCCTAGAGATTTTCTCTGTTCCTTTCTAGTCTTTGTTGCTTTTGGTATTTCTTTCCCACTCAAACAATCCCTTCTAATATTTCTTTCTGGTTTAGTGGTCACAAACTCCTTTAGTATTTGTCTGGGAAACTCTTTACTTCTCCTTTTCTGAATGACAGCCTTGCTGGGTAAAGTATTCTTGGCTGCAAATTTTTGCCATTTCAGCACATTGAATATATCATGCCACTCTCCACTGGCATGCCAAGTTTCTGTGAAGAAATCTTCTACTAACATTATTTGTCTTTCCTTATAAGTTAAGGACTTCTTTTGTAGTACTGCTTTTAGGATTCTTTTCTTTATCACTATATTTTGCAAATTTAACTACAATGTCTTGGTGTTGGCCTGCTTTTGTTGATTTTGATGGGAGTTCACTGTGCTTCCTGTATTTGGATGTCTGTGTCCTCCCTCAGATTAGGGAATTTTCATCTATAATTTCTTCAGATAAATCTTTTGCTCCTCTTTCCTTCTCTCCTTCTTCTGAGATGCCTGTGATATGAATATTATTATGCTTTATGGAGTTACCAAGTTTCTGAAGTCTATATTTGTGACCTAATATACTTCTTTCCCTCTTCTTTTTGGCTTACTTCCCATAATTTTATCTTCTATATCACTTATTCCTTTGCTTCTTCCATCCTTTTGGTCATTATATACAGTCAATTTCTACTCTCAGTTACTACATTTTTCATATTGGCTTGACTAATTTTTAGGTCTTTTATCTCTATAGTAAGGGACTCCCTGGTGTCTTCTATGCTTTTCTCAAGGCCAGACAGTATTCTTATGATTGTTGCCTTAAACTCTGGATTAGGCATATTACCTATATCTGTTTCAATTAGATCCCTGGCCATGACCTTTTCTTGTTCTTTCTTTGGGAGAAATTCCTTCATCTTGGCATTTTGTCTAGGTGTCTGTCTTCTTCTAAGTGTTAGGAAAGCCTTTATGTTTCCTGCTCCTGAAGGTAAGGCTTTATAAAAAAAAAGAAGCCATGTACTGTCCAGGGCTTTAGGAGGTGTCTCTGGTGTATGCTCCTGTGTGCACTCTGCTGCTGTGTTTTGGCTGCTCTATCCCTCAGGTCAGTCCTCTGCAGAATTTCCCCTTGCCTGCAGTGGGGAGCATTTGGACCTTGGCAAGAGTGTGGCAAGTTCTAACTAGGTGTGCTCTGGTCTGCTTGTTAAAAGAGATCTATTGCTCTTTCCACTGTAGCTGAAGCTTTGTAGAATCCTATGGTCAGTAGATGTGGTGTGTGTATGTGGGGGGGGGGGTTGTGCTTGTCTTCTGGGGGAAGGACTCGCTGTTCTAGTTTTCAGGCACACTTGCCAGAAAAGAAGCAACACCTGCAGAGCATGGGACTGGCGGGGGGGGGGGGGGGGGCGGCACTCGGTGTAAGCAAGTTAGGCAGCCACTGTTGGTGCTGTGCTGCCTACTGAAATTAGTTTATGCTGAGGGTCAGGGGAGAGAAATGGCGCCCACCCCTCCCTTCTCCCCTGAGATGGGAGTTCATGCCTGCCTGGGAGGCCCTCCCAAAAGAGTGAACAGTTTCCCCTTGTGTGTCCCAGACATCCCTCAGATCCCTGCTTTCACCCTGTGTTCCACCTATCTGCTGCTCAGCAGCACAGTACACACACATTCTAACCCAGGCAGGCCAGCTGAATTGTAAAACTCCAAACCCTAGGGACCTGGTGTGGTGCAGACCCTCACTGGTTCTCTGGGGGAGGGTCTTGCCACACTGGGACTGATGCAAGTTTGACCCACAAAGGCAGTTGCACCAAAGCATAGGGGCTTGGAATTTGGAGTAAAGCAAAGAGTTGGTGTCCCGGTTAGCTGCCCTCAGCAAGGGTCTCTGTGTCTATGCTGAGGAGCAGGGGAGGGAAATGACACCTGCTGGCTTTTTGTCCACAGAGAGGCAATGTCACCTCTCCCAGAGGTGCTCCAAGAAGGGGGAACCATCTCTCCCAGTGAATCCCAAGGGATCCTCAGATCATGCCATCTGTCCCCAGGCTGTCTGCCCATCTTCTCCACAGGAACACTGCAGTGCCCTTAGGACTCCACACCAGCCACTCCACAGACCTCTAAAACGCCAGTCTTTCAGACCCACTGGTTGTAAAAACTCTTGAAAATCAGCCCCTGTCATTTTTCCAGTCAATGGCTTTGGGGAGGTGTTTTCCTTGTGCAATCTCTCTCTCTCTCTCTCTCTCTCTCTCTCTCTCTCTCTCTCTGTGTGTGTGTGTGTGTGCGTGTGTGTGTGAGATCAGGGTTCCCTCCCCTCCACAGCATCCACTATCTCTTTCTCCCCCAAATCACATCTCCACACCTCCTACCTTCCCTAATGTGGCCTCTTCTCTCCCTCTAGTTGTGCAGTCCTCAGATCAATTTCTTGGGTATTCAGAATGAATTGATATGAACCTAGTGTTCCAGGGATTAGACAAGCTTAGGGCCTCCTACTACTCCACCATCTTAGCCAAAATAATGACACTTTAAGATAAAAGAATACTAAGAGAATTTGTTGCCACCAACCTCCATTAAAAGAAATGATAAAGCAAGTTCATTGTGTTGAAGGGAAATGATAAATAGAGGGAAACTCAGATCTTTAGGAATGCAGGAAGAAAAATGGAAATGGCAAATATATGAAAAAATAAAAATATTATTTTTCTCTTAATATAAAGAATACATAACATTGTCAAAGTAAAAATTATGATACTGTCAACTGGGGTTTATAATATATAGAGATGTAATATATACAAAAACTATAGCATAAAGGTTAGGGAGAGGAGATAAATGTTTCCATATGGTTGCAGGGTTTCTACATTTCATGTGAAGTAGCATGAAGTAGTATTCACTTTGAGCAGACTGAGAAAGTTAAGAATGTATATTGTAATTCCTAGAGGAACCACTAAAAAAATATAGAGACATAATGAAAAAGTCAATAGATAAATTAAAATGGAATTCAAAATATATTTAAATAATCCAAAAGAAAGGGGAGAACAGAGGAATAAGAACCAGAAAACAAATAATAAATAAATAACAAAATGGCAGTTGTGAATACAACCATATTAATAATTACATTAAATGTTAATATACTCGCCATTCCAGTTAAAACTCAGAGATTATCAGAATGAATGAAAAAACCAAGACTCATTTATGTGCTATTCACGGGAGACAAACGTTAAACATAAAGGCAAAGATAGGCTGCATATAAATAGATTGAATAAGAAAGATACACTCATGCAAATAGTGTAAGAGGGAGTGGTTATATTAATAGATAAAGTAGATCTTTAAGAAAAGAGTATTAACAGAGCTAAAGAGTGATATTTCCTTATAACAAAAGAAATAAGGAAGACATAACAATCATAAATCCCTCTATATGTAATAATAGCAGCACAAAATACATGAAAACTCAATTGATAAAAATAAAGGGAGAGTAGACAATCCCAATTATAGTGGGAAATTCTACCAACCCTTTCTCACGAAATGATAGAACTGAACAAAAATGTATTAAAATTATAGTTTACCTGACCAACACTATAAGCCTTCATCTATTTGTAGAACAAAACATGCAATTGCTATTACAGAATATAATTTCTTTTCCAGGACATGTGTTATGTTCAGCAAAATAGAACCTATGATGGGCTATAAAATAAGTCTTAAATAAATTCAAAATGATTGAAATCATATAGATTATATTATCTGAACAAATTATAAATCAATAATATGTTGATAATTTGGAAATTAAATAACATTTCAAAATAATGGGTCAAAGAAAAAATTAAAAAACAAATTGGGACCATTTGAAAATTAATAACAATGCAACATGGTTTGTGTAATCCAGCCAAAGAGGTACTTTGAGAGAAATTTTATCTTTAAATTGTTATATGAGAAAAGAAGAAAGACCTAATGTCAATGAATTAAGGTTTTCATTACGAATCTCTAAAAAGAAGAACAAAGTAAATCCAAGCAGATAGAAGGAAGGTAAAATAAAGATAATAGCAGGAAGAAACAAAATAGAAAATAGGCAAACACTACAGAAAATTACCAAAGCCAAAAGCTAGTTCTTTGAAGAAATAAAATTGATAAATCCCTTCTAGGGAAAAAAGAAAAAGAAAAAAGGGGATACTAGACAAAATACAAAACAAAACAAAAAAACACATTAGGAATGAAAGGACCTTTAAATACGGAATTTACTGACAATAAAAAGATGATAAAAAGCTATTTTAAGTAACTTTATGCCAATGGCATGAAGTAGGCAAATTTCTTGAAAATGTAATTTAATATCTTACTATTATTTAATATCTATTAGATAAATTTATTTTTATCAAAAATCCTCCCACTTATACATATTTGGTTTCTTTTTTTTAATAAATTTATTTTTTTATTGGTGTTCAATTTACCAACATACAGAATAACACTCAGTGCTCATCCGATCAAGTGCCCCCCTCAGTGCCCGTCACCCAGTCACCCCCACCCCCATTCGCCCTCCTCCCCTTCCACCACCCCTAGTTCATTTCCCAGAGTTAGGAGTCTTTATGTTCTGTCTCCCTTTCTGATATTTCCCACACATTTCTTCTCCCTTCCCTTTCTTTTCCTTTTAATAAAATAATTTTTATTGGTGTTCAATTTACCAACATACAGCATAACACCCAGTGCTCATCCCGTCAAGTGTCCCCCTCAGTGCCCGTCACCCACTCACCCCCACCCCCGCCCTCCTCCCCTTCCACCACCCCTAGTTTGTTTCCCAGAGTTAGGAGTCTTCATGTTCTGTCTCCCTTTCTGATATTTCCCACACATTTCTTCTCCCTTCCCCTATATTCCCTTTCACTATTATTTATATTCCCCAAATGAATGAGACCATATAATGTTTGTCCTTCTCCGATTGACTTATTTCACTCAGCATAATACCCTCCAGTTCCATCCACGTTGAAGCAAATGGTAGGTATTTGTCATTTCTACTGGCTGAGGAATATTCCATTGTATACATAGACCACATCTTCTTTATCCATTCATCTTTCGATGGACACTGAGGCTCCTTCCACAGTTTGGCTATTGTGGACATTGCTGCTAGAAACATCGGGGTGCAGGTGTCCTGGCGTTTCACTGCATCTGTATCTTTGGGGTAAATCCCCAACAGTGCAATTGCTGGGTTGTAGGGAAGGTCTATTTTTAACTCTTTGAGGAACCTCCACACAGTTTTCCAGAGTGGCTGCACCATTTCACATTCCCACCAACAATGTAAGAGGGTTCCCTTTTCTCCGCATCCTCTCCAACATTTGTGGTTTCCTGTCTTGTTAATTTTCCCCATTCTCACTGGGGTGAGGTGGTATCTCATTGTGGTTTTGATTTGTATTTCCCTGATGGCCAGTGATGCGGAGCATTCTCTCATGTGCATGTTGGCCATGTCTATGTCTTCCTCTGTGAGATTTCTGTTCATGTCTTTTGCCCATTTCATGATTGGATTATTTGTTTCTTTGCTGTTGAGTTTAATAAGTTCTTTATAGATCTTGGAAACTAGCCCTTGATCTGATACGTCATTTGCAAATATCTTCTCCCATTCTGTAGGGTGTCTTTGAGTTTTGTTGACTGTATCCTTTGCTGTGCAAAAGCTTCTTATCTTGATGAAGTCCCAATAGTTCATTTTTGCTTTTGTTTCTTTTGCCTTCATGGATGTATCTTGCAAGAAGTTACTGTGGCTGAGTTCAAAAGGGGTGTTGCCTGTGTTCTCCTCTAGGATTTTGATGGAATCTTGTCTCACATTTAGATCTTTCATCTACGAAAAGCCCACAGCAAATATCATTCTCAGTGGGGAAGCACTGGGAGCCTTTCCCCTAAGATCAGGAACAAGACAGGGATGTCCACTCTCACCACTGCTGTTCAACATAGTACTGGAAGTCCTAGCCTCAGCAATCAGACAACAAAAAGACATTAAAGGCATTCAAATTGGCAAAGAAGAAGTCAAACTCTCCCTCTTCGCCGATTACATGATACTCTACATAGAAAACCCAAAAGCCTCCACCCCAAGATTGCTAGAACTCATACAGCAATTCGGTAGCGTGGCAGGATACAAAATCAATACCCAGAAATCAATGGCAGTTCTATACACTAACAATGAGTCTAAAGAAAGAGAAATTAAGGAGTCAATCCCATTTACAATTGCACCCAAAAGCATAAGATACCTAGGAATAAACCTAACCAAAGAGGTAAAAGATCTATACCCTCAAAACTACAGAACACTTCTGAAAGAAATTGAGGAAGACACAAAGAGATGGAAAAATATTCCATTCTCATGGATTGGCAGAATTAATGTTGTGAAAATGTCAATGTTACCCAGGGCAATTTACACGTTTAATGCAATCCCTATCAAAATACCAGGGACTTTCTTCAGAGAGTTAGAACAAATTATTTTAAGATTTGTGTGGAATCAGAAAAGACCCCGAATAGCCAGGGGAATTTTAAAAAAGAAAACCATATCTGGGGGCATCACAATGCCAGATTTCAGGTTGTACTACAAAGCTGTGGTCATCAAGACAGTGTGGTACTGGCACAAAAACAGACACATAGATCCATGGAACGGCATAGAGAACCCAGAAGTGGACCCTGAACTTTATGGTCAACTAATATTCGATAAAGGAGGAAAGACTATCCACTGGAAGAAAGACAGTCTCTTCAATAAATGGTGCTGGGAAAATTGGGCATCCACATGCAGAAGAATGAAACTAGACCACTCTCTTGCACCATACACAAAGATAAACTCAAAATGGATGAAACATATTTGGTTTCACTGGCAAATTCTACCAAACTTCCAATAAAGAAGTAACAGCAGTCTTATTTACAGTTCTTCAGAAAACAAAGGAAAAAGAAACACTTTCCAACACATCCTGACACCAGTGAAGCCACAAGAAGCCAATGTAATCCTGATATCAAAACCTAACAAGGACATTACTAAAAAAGAGGATGGAGGCAAAATTTTTTAACAGAATAGTGGCAGATTAATTCTACAATTTATAAAAAGGCTAATGCATATTGACCAGTTAGTATATATCCCAGTAATGCAAAATTGGTTTAACGTTTGAAAATCAAATAATGTAATTCACCATATTTACAGCCTAAAATAAACAAAACATATGATTAACTAAATAGATGTTGAAAGAGCATCTGGCAAAATTCAATACCCATTCGTGATTAAGGAAAAAAAAACTCTCAGCCAAATATGCATAGAAGGGAACTTCAATATGATAAAGGGCATCTCTGAAGCTCCTTCAGTTACCATCGTAATTGATAAAGTATTGAATACTTTCCCCTAATATGAGGATAAATGCAAGCATGTCTGGTCTCACTACTTCTATTCAACATGGTATTGGAAGTCCAAACCAGTACATTAAGGCAAGAAGAAAGACTAAAAAGGCATAAGCACTGAAAATAAATTAGTAAAATTGCTTCTGTTTGCAGATAATATGATTATTTACATAGAAGACTTCAATGAATCAACAAAACAGCTATTAGAACTAATAAGAACATTAGAAAAGTTGTGGGGTATAAAATTAATATACAAAAAGTAATTGTAGGGACACCTGGGTGGCTCAGTGGTTGAGCGTCTGCCTTTGGCTCAGGGCGTGATCCCAGGGTCCGGGATCGAGTCCCACATCGGGCTCCTTGCATGGAGCCTGCTTCTCCCTCTGCCTGTGTCTCTGCCTCTCTTTGTGTCTCTCATGAATAAATAAATAAAATCTTTTTAAAAATTAATTGTATTTCTGATAATAGTGGCAAGCATCTGGAGAACTAATTTTTTAATTCAATTTACAATAACATCAAAAATTATAAAATATTTAGGAATAAGATTAATAAAATATGTGTAAACCTTTCACTGAAAACTGTAACATTACTGAGAAATTTTTTTAAAATCTAAATAAATGGGGGGATATACCTTTTTCATGGATTGGAAGACTCAATATTGTTACAATGTCAATGTGTCTGAAATTGGTCTACAGATTTTTTTAAAACCCCAAGCAAGATCTCAGCAAGCTTTTCCGTAGAAATTGACAAGATGTTTCTAAAATAGATATGAAAAAAATAAAAAATAAAATTGATATGAAAATTAAAATCTAGAATATCCAAAGCAACTTTTAAAAACACTCTTGAAGTGGCACCTGGGTTGCTCAGTCAGTTAAGTGTCTGCATTTGGCTCAAGTCATGATCCCAGGGTCCTGAGATCAAGCCCCGCATGGGGCTCCCTGCTCCGTGGGGATTCTGCTTCTCCCTCTGCTTCTACCCTGCTCATGATCTCTCTCTCTCTCTCAAATAAAGAAATAAAATCTTTTTTAAAAACTGAAAAATAAAACGAATAATAACTAACCTTTATTTTAAAAAACACGGAGGATTTACACTGACTTCAAGATTTACTATAAAGCTACAATAAATAAGACAGCATGATTTTAGCAAAAGGATAAACATAAAAATCAATAAAACAGGATAAAGAATCTAGAAATAGACTCCAAAAAAATCAATAGATTTTCATCAAATTTTCCAAGACAATTAAATGGAAAAAGCAGAGTTTTTTCAACATATAGTTGAATAACTGGATATCTGTTTTTTTTTAAAAGAAATTGTCTCCTATTTAATTAATTTGAAATGGATCATAGACCTATTTGTAAAAGCTCATACTATAAACCTACAAGGAAATACAAGAGAAGATATTTGCAACTGTGTATAAACACTAATTTCTTAGAACATAAAAATTATGAAACAGTAGAAAAATAATTGATAAATTGAATTTCATCAAAATCAAAACCTTTCACTCTTAGAAAGACACTATTTTAAAAACAAAAAGATGAGCCAGGAAATGGTAGAAAATATTCACGATGCATATAACTGACAAATTATTTGCATCCATATTTTATAAAGAACTTTTACAAATAATAATAACCAGACAAACAATCCAATCAAAATGAGCAAAGGATTTGTACAGGCACCAAGAAAATACACATGAAAATATGATGAATGCCATCAGTCATCAGAAGAAATGCAAATTAAAACCATGAGATAAAAAAAATAAAAAAATAAAACCATGAGATACCACTATACACTCATTAGAATGATCACCGTAAGACTGATCTTACAAATGTTGGTATGGTTTGGAGCAACTAGAACTTTCATACAGTACTGTGGAGATATAACATGATATAACCCAAGCATTGGACAGTTTCTTAAAATTTTAGGCATGTGCCTGCCATAAAACCCACACTCCTAGGTATTTACTCAAGAGAAATTTAAACATACATTTGCACAAATGTTCATAACAACTTTATTCACAATAGCCAAAACTTAGAAACGATCATAAAGTCCATCAATTGGTAAATAAATAAAACTGGAATACATACAAGAGAATACCAATAAGCAATTTTTAAAAAGGAACTTCTGATACATACAATAACATGGAATCTCAAAATAATTATGCTAGTGAAAGAAGCCATATCGAAGAAAAAGTACATACTGTGTGATTCCATTTACATAAAATTCTGGAAAATGTGAATTAATCTCTAGTGAAAAAATACAGACCATTTATTGTCCAGGGCCAGGGGCAGAGGGACGAACAGACTACAAAGGTACATGAGGAATATTTTTCAGGATCATGGAAGTGTTTATGCCTTGATTGTGGTGGTTGGTTTGATGTGTGTATACAACTACCAAACTCATCAAATTGTACACTTTAAATTGATGCAATTTATTGTACATAAGCTATAGCTGAACAAAGTAGATATTTATCAAAGTCCATTTCAACAGTAGAGCAGAAATAACCCATTTTAGCAAAGTTTGAGTAAATAGGTTTGTCTGCTTGCTGTTTAAATGCCTATCCTAACTACTCTGATGTAAACCTGCCCAGGGCTAACCGTGCTTTAAACTAGAACCTGAAGCAAAATCAATTTGTCTAGATCCCTCAGCCTACAGAGAACCAACTGAGGCCCAGTGAGATGGAAAGACTCAGCCAAAGTTACAAATCCAGTCACTAGCAGAACCAGGCCAATAATTTGGACCCCATACTATCCAGTGCTTTCTGCCATTTTACACAAACAGCTCACAAGGTTTTGACTTACCAAATTGCAAAGAGACCAAGAAGGTATAAGCTGGAACAAATGGGCGACACTGCGTCCTACCAAGAAAAGTCATTGGCCGTCATTCTTATAGTGCAACTTAGAGTTTAGAAACCAATGGTCTTGAGAATAGTCTTTAGAAACCTGGAACATAACCTGTTCATAAGTAGAATACCTGCTGTATATTCTATGGGATAGATCATTGTGATTCTTATTTCGGTGCTTTTGACTCCCAAGAGCCATGAGGATAATTAAACCCATCATTCATGCATGTATCAGTGGCACAGGCAAATATCCATAATGGAAATCTTGAAAATCAATTTTTAAAATAAGAAAATTAGTTACTAAGGAAGTATAAGGAATAAACTTCAGGAATTTACCATTAAAATACATTATTCTTCTAATACTGATTTTATCAACACTGACAGATATCACATCGAACCCAGCCCTTTATAATAGGATTTTGGACAAGAAGAATCGGCCTAGCAGCGTTCCATGCACTCACTCCAGCTCTTGCATTTTCTTTTTGCGATACCTAAATCTAAGCCCTGTTTTCCTTTATTCTGTTAAGGTGTCTAATATTTTTCTGGGCTGAGGTAACTTTAGCAAACAGTGTTAGCAATTTAATCATATATTTCTTATAAAATAAAATTTAAAACATTTCTCACGTAATAATCCTCCCTTAACCCAATTTTTTTTTCTTTCCTGTTCTGTAGCAGTAAACCAAGCAGTGTTTTTCAAGGTGAATAGGTTTCATTTAGGGCAAATGTACTTCCCCCCACAAAGCAAACTCAGAGCAATGTCTGACTACTTGTCGTTGCTTAGGTGGAAAATCACTCTTGTCTTTGCCACCACACAGCAACCTGTTCCCCTTATTTTTTTAGTTATACTCCCTCTCCTATCAGAGCTGAAATTGGCTGATGAGAAGCTCTGATAACTGTCTCAGAGCAGACTTGATTAGGAAGCATGTTACTTCTAACCTTGCTCCAAGGAGTTTAGGGCATGGTAAGCCATGACTGCAACATGTGTCTAGCTCCTCTTTCCCTTTTGGGAAAGAGTTAAGCCACAAATGAGAAGAGCACTTCTCCATCTAACAATAATCCATTTCACTTCTTACAAGTCACCCTTAGATTTCTCCCTCTACATTATTCTCTTGCCACAAACACCTGAGAAAATACTCACTGACATCTACTTTTATAAAATATACACTTTAATACTGAAGAAAAAAACTATTGTTATTCCAAGGCTAGAGTGATATCAGCCCATGATTCATGTACATGCTTGGTTGAAGAAATGTGTGTGGGAAATATAGTACCAAATCAAATGGCAAACAGTTTCTCAGAAATGTTTTGTGAGGTGCACAATGTTCTTTTCTCAAACATATGCCTATACTCCTTTCCCAAGGGCATTGCTGTTTTTTAACAAAGAAATAATTATGAATATTAAATGTGGCCAAAACATCCAGACAAGTACTGCTGTCTCCAAAATACAAGGCAGAAGAACTTGGCAAGGCAGTACAACTCTTCTTCCTGTAATATATTAATACTGTGTACGAAATTTCTATTTTTTCCAGAAACCACAGAGGGCGTAAAGAAGAAACAAAGAGCAAGTCAGCATGGTCAGGGTCAAGATGCTGACTTCTTGTCTCTGCCCCACCAACTTTCATCATCCCCTACAGAAAATATATAGGAAAAGGACAACCCAAGGTTGAATGCAGGATAACCCTTTGAAAGACACCTCCATGAAATGAGAATCTCATAATAGACATTTGATGCTGAAGCCAGACTCCTTCTCAGAACATTTCTTGCTTGGAGGAATGAAAGTGGGACCCGCAGAGAGAAGAATCTCACACAGCAGAATTCTTATAGAGTATGTAATAGGCTATCCTATCTAAGTGCCTGGAATAACAGAACTTCTTCACTTTGGCCTCAGCAATGTTATGATATATGAGCATGGAATTTCTGTAAAGATAAAAGTTCCCTGTTATTCATTGTTTGTAAAAAAAAAAAATCTATGCTTAGAGGCTTCTAGGACAGCTGTGTCAAGCAGCATTGTCTCTTGGGTGTAGAAAAACAACTATAACAACAGCAAGGAACTGAGTCATATGTAGATTATAAGAAGCTTCTAGAAAAAAAAAAGACATGAGTTCTAGCCCTGATTGCCACTTACCTATTGCATCTTGAACCCCAACTTCTTGAGCTATAAAACCTGGCCTACATGTATAAGCCTCAGGGTAGCTGTAAGATCAAATGAGATGATCTATATAAAGATATTCTTTATAAAGCTCTGGGTAAATGTTGTGAAAAGCTAGAAATGTATGTTATCATAATGTTTGTACTATTATACTTACGGCATTAGTTCCTCTACTTAACTTCTTTCTAATTCTCAAGTAGCTGCTCTCAATGGTGTGCAAGACCTAGATGACTTGTTTCTGAAGTGTGCATTGATTAGGCTGCAGTATTCACCAGCATTTATATTATACTTTTTATTTCTGTCTTTCATTTTCAACCAGAAAGAGCCCTTCCGAAAATATTCCTGGACCTCTGACATACATAAGGAATTATCTTTGGGGTTCAGGTAAGCAGTCAATGCTAAAGACACAGTTCTTCAGTAAAGACCAGTGGCTTTTAACTGATGGGCCTCTCTCTCAAGACAGCCAGTGAGTCCCAGGAATCTGTATATGTAACAGGAAACCAGCACCATGCCTTTTTGAGGCAGGCAGTTCCTTACCAATCTTTAGCATATTTATTTCCTGATAAGAATTATTCAGAGTGCTTAATAAATATATGGATACCAGGCCTTTTCTTGGAAAATCTGACTCAGTAGGTTTGAGTTAGGACCCAGGAATTTATGTTTTGAACAGGCACCCCAAGTGATTGTTACTGTGGACACAATTCTTTATGCCATCTTTACATCTTGCGCAACACTGGTAGAGGGAAACTACTGTTCATTCCAAAAGTAGGGGCACAGTTTGGTTTTTTTTTTGTTTTGTTTTGTTTTTAAAGATTTTATTTATTTATTCATAGAGAAAGAGAGAGGCAGAGGGAGAAGCAGGCTCCATGCAGGGAGCCCGATGCGGGACTCGATCCCGGGTGGGGGGCACAGTTTTGGACCCTTTTCAGTATTAACCTTCACTAAACAGAGCCAGTAAAATTAATTATCATTCTTACATGAGTGGTTCAGGAAGAAATAATTTTCCATGAAATGCTTCTTGCCCCACTGAGAGACACTGTATACTTAACGGTAGACAATATAAAAACTAGGATTAGATACTGTCCTCAACTTTAGGCAGCTCTGTCTTATACCAGCATTTTACCTGATGTTATCCTTCCAATTGCTGGTGGACTCGTCCTAATTTTGTATTTATCCCATCACCAAAATCTCACAAGATCTGCCCTGATTAGCAATCATCGCCTCACAAGGACGGTCACATTTGACTTCGACTTAAATTAAAAACGTGGTGCCATTTTGGGGTTCATGGTGGCTTATTTGAATGAATCAGGTATGAAGAAAAGGATCAAGAGATAAGAATCTCTTTAAGTGATGCGAGCTAGGTGATAAAGAAAGCTATAAAAGAAGTTCTCTGCCGGAAGGTGGAACTGTTGAAAGGAACTGTAACTCTGAGTCATAGGATGGCTAAATATATTTTGTGCTACAGGAGAAGGAAATGTCTTTCAGAATGGTATGAAAGGCCCCGATTGGTATAAAAAGACAGTGTATGCTGTAGGTGCGTGGCTCCAACAACTGTCTGAAAGCCCATGAGAATAAAAGTATTCTATGAAAGTCTCTAAACAGTTGTTTCATGGATGCCTTAAAAACCATCATTTCCTTATGTATTTTTTGGCTTTTAGCCACCCCTCCCATACCTCTGTGGGATCAAGAAGCTATCCCTGATTAATAGGTAGGCTCTGCACCCGAGAGGTAGCCAAATCAGATAGGAAAAGTCACAGCCGGAAGAAAAATTGAGAAGCTTCAGCTGACACTACAGGTCTTATTCTTATCTCCAGAGATAATACCGATTTCTAAAGAACTGGAGGTTGTAAATGGGTCAGCTGACAGATAACAGCCGATAGGCTAGCTCCTGCAGAATAGCAAATCCTGGCACAACCCAACATTTTAACCCTTAGAGTTCCTGAATGTATATTTTACATTGTTTTGTCCTATTATAAAAGTAACATGTAAGTATTGTAAGAAATTTGGAAAACTAGGAGCAAAATGACACTACTGTGATCATTTATTGTAGACAAACAGCGAAAAACAACTGTGTTCAGTGAACTGACAGGGGAAAGATCACCCCATTCTGCGAGTTGGAGGAAGGAGGCGAGATCAAGAGGTAGTCTGAAGGGGTAAAGAAATTGTGTTCTTTTTTTTTTTTTTTTTTTAAGAAATTGTGTTCTTAATGTCTCCCCGTCCCTATATTTTTCTTTTCAACTTCTCTGCTCACTCAACCCTTCCCACCTCTGTTCCCACCCCAAAGCCATCCGCTATGTCCTTCTTTCAGAATTCCTAGTCTACATATAGCAAGCCCCTCTAAATACTAAACCAGTGCTACACCAGCATTAATGTGCACTCGAATCACTAGGAGATCTTGTTAAAATGCAAATTCTGATCCAGTAGGAGGGATGCAATCTCCCCTCCTCCTCCAGCTCTCAGAATGTGGTGGATCTTTCCCATGTCGCTTCACTGAACACAGTTGTTTTTAGCATTTGTCTGAGATTCTATGCTTCAAACAAGCTCCCAGATAATAATGCTGGTCATTGGGACAGATTTTGAGTAGAAACTCCTAAACCTTTTGTCAAGTGATCACTTCATCACCTAAACTTCTCTTGAATCTTCAGCAGTCTCCTCTGAGGACACTGTCTTCCTTTCAGTCCACTCAAGTGGGGGCTATTTTGTCTTTCACACCCCACATGCCTCAAGTGCCATTTTCGGACAATTATTTTCATTTACTTCTCTAGTGGAAAAAACAAAAAACAAAATCTGGCTCCTTTGGGGCTTATGTCTTCCAGTTATGCCAGCCCCCTCCTCCTCAAGGCAATTGTCACCAACTTCGTGTCACTCTTCCTGGCAGTAGACACTGGCACACAGCACGAGGTACAATATGGAAAGATACAATGAGGAATTTTATAAGAATGGCTGAGAATTACAGGAGAAATTCACAAAATCTGCCTATCAAATGTATGTCATTATAAATTCCTTGTCACTAAAGGGGTGCCTGGGTAGCTCAGTCAGTTGAGCATCCAACTCTTGGTTTCAGCTCAGGTCATGATCTCAGGTTTGTTAGATCAAGCCCCACATGAAGCCCATGTCAGGACCCCTGCTCAGCTGGGAGTCTGCATGAGAGTCTGTCTCTGGCCCTCTCCCCACTCACGTGTATGCATATGCATTCTCTCTCTCTCTCTCTCTCTCTTTCTCTCTCTCTCTCTTTCTCAAATAAATAAATCTTTAAAAATAAATAAATAAATAAATAAATAAATAAATAAATAAATAAATAAATTCCTGGTCACTTATGTAAAAGACTGAGTGTTGTGAGGAGCTGATGTGGCATCATAGCAAGATCTTGATGTTCTCCTGTTGAACATGAACAATTTCACAGAACATCAACATCAAACAAGGCTACTCTGTGATCATGATAGGTCAAGACAAAAATATGATCGCTCCATAATCACATGTAAGCACGGACAAGATGTGAACACTGGGCAAGCCACAAAAATGAGCAAACGTCCTTCAACTTGGCTAACGTGAGTGACTGCAGCTTCTATGCCAATTATAGCTTTAGTCTGTGTTTGTTTTTACTTCCCCTAGATATGATTTACTAAAATACCCAATCATAAAATTACCCCTGCTTCCTGACGGCACCCAATCCAGAGCAAAGCCTTGCTTTCTTAAATGGTATCTCAAATCACCTAACTCAATCCCAAACCCTACAATAAGCCGTACCTAACGCTGTCTTCCTGAGAGGCCCCATGGTTCCCCATGACGTGTGTTCTCCCCTCCTGAATGAATAATATATAGACCAACTTGTTCAAACTACAGTTGTGTTCCTGGTGGCCTTTGCCATTGGCAAACTGTATCCTAGAAGATGCTGCCCTTATTAGATAAATGTGACTGTGATTAGTTCTTGCCAGAATCACATTCACTCAGAATGTCAGTGGAGACAATATATGCCACTTCTGGGTTAAAGATTTTTTTTACATTTTTTAAAATTTTTATTTATTTATGATAGTCACACACACACAGAGAGAGAGAGAGATGTGAGCTAGAAACACATATTTTTTCAAATGGAAAGGAAATTGCTCCAGCATCATTGGCAAACATTTCATTCTTTTTCCCAAAGATCTTCAGGGCCATTTCTATCATATCAGCTAAGTTTTTAGATGTGTGTGTATGTGGAGAGCACTGTTTATGGTTTCTCTACTAATTTGTCTAGCAATTTTGTCTACTAATTTGGTAGCAAATTTTCTTATTTTGCATAGTTTTTTAAAAAGATTTATTTATTTATTTATTCATGAGAATACACAGAGAGGAGAGAGAGAGAGAGAGGCAGAGACACAGGCAGAGGGAGAAGCAGGCTCCATGCACCGGGAGCCCGACGTGGGATTCAATCCCGGGTCTCCAGGATCGTGCCCTGGGTCAAAGGCAGGTGCTAAACCGCTGAGCCTCCCAGGGACCCTGGGTTAAAGATTTTAAAGAAACAATATGTCAACTCCATGCTGTTTCTGCTTTCCTTGGCTGGGTGAAAATAAACATGGGGAATGGCAAAGTTACACGTGGAAGAGAGGCCATGTGCAGAGGAGCTGCCCATTAAATTGGAACACCCGACATGAGCAAGAAGTATGGCCTTTCAGTTGTTATGTATTTGAGGGTCTATCGTAACAATAGCGGTTTAACCTACACTAATGAATATAATCACCAAACCCAAATGGATTTCCAAGACTTCCTAACCATCTATTATATTTCTCCATAAACCCTATTCATGAAGGCTGTAGAATAATGAGCTTATACCTTCTTTACTCTAGTCAGGCTTCCCACAGATGCTCCTCTTCACTATCTCTACTGCCACGTTATCTCATGGCTCATATTCCATATCCAAAATAGAAACCTTCAAAATGTGGTGCCCTCATTTCCTCACTAGCAAACTCACCAGCTTACCTATAATCCTCAACGATCCACTCTGTCTTCACTCCAATAACAACTAAGGAAGTATTCCTCCCAGTATCCAAAACCAGTCCTTCTACATGTGCTCTATCTCTTTCTGCCTTCCCATTCTTTCTTCTCAGCCACTGTCTCTGTTCCTTATATTACCTCACATCTCTCATGCTTCTTTATTCTATATCTCTTTCAACTGCATCCTTCCCATAAGTAATTAAATATACTCCAGTACCTCTCATTTAAAAAAAAAAACCCTCCCTCTGCTACCATTCTATTTCTCAGCCTCACTTCATGGGAAAAGTTTCTGATTTGATTTATCTTTTCATGGGAAAAGTTTCTGATTTGATTTAAACTTTTCATGGGAAAATTTTCTGATTTGATTTATCTCTTATTGCTGTCATTTTCTCCCAGTTCACTTTCAAACTCTCTTCACTTAGACTTGAGCCTCTACCACTCCATTTCAACATCTTTTTTTTTTTTGCATGTCACCAACTACTTTATTTTGGCCAAATCTAGTGATTACTTCTCTGTTCCCACTGTAGTTGACTTCTTAGGAGCATTCCGTGTGGCTTTGAGTCCCTTAGTTCTGAAATACTTTCTTCCTTTGGCTTTCCTGATTCCACACTTTCCTTGTCCTCTTACATGACTCCTCAGTCTCCTTTGAGATTTATTGAAAAGACTGTTCTTTCTCCCACTGAATGGGCTGGGGGTTTTCTTATATTTAGAGTTGGGAAGAAAATGAAGAACAAGCAAAGAAGAAAAGATATGCTGTACTCATAAAATAGTCAATATCGGAATGATGTCAAATCCCTGCAAATTAAGCTATATATCAATGCAATTTCAATTGAAATCCCAAAAGAATGTTTTTCTGTGTAATGTGCCAAACTAGCACTAACATTTATGTGGAAGAATAAAGAGGAAACTCAGAAGGAAAGAATAAAGTGAATGAAGTTCCCTCCTAGACTTTAAGACTTACTATTAAACTATACAAAATAAGGGCAGCCCAGATGGCTCAGCAGTTTAGCACCGCCTTCAGCCCAGGGCGTGATCCTGGAGTCCCAGGATGGAGTCCTCCGTCGGGTTCCCTGCAGGGAGAACTCTGCCTGTGTCTCTGCCTCTCTCTCTCTCTCCTCTCTGTGTATTCTCATGAATAAATAAATCTTTTTAAAAAACTATGCAAAATAAGAAAATTTGCTACCGATAAAGAGTAGACAAATTAGTAGAGAAACCATAAACAGTGCTCTCCACATACACACACATCTAAAAACTTAGCTGATATGATAGAAATGGCCCTGAAGATCTTTGGGAAAAAGAATGAAATGTTTGCCAATGATGCTGGAGCAATTTCCTTTCCATTTGAAAAAATATGTGTTTCTAGCTCACATCTTATAAAAGAAATCAATTCCAGACAGTAAAGAATTAAATGTAGAAGGTAAAGCTTTAAAATATATAGAAGATAGTAGAGTAAGAGGTAAGAGGTTCCCCACTCATATCTTCCCTAAGCAATAACAGTTTGGCAGCCATCCACATATAAAAATGCCTTTGTGGGATGTCTGGGTGGTTCAGTGGTTTAGCCTCTGCCTTCAGCTCAGGGCCTGATCCCAGGTCCAAGCATCGAGTCCCACATCGGAGTCCCTGCAAGGAGCCTGCTTCTCCCTCTGTCTATGTTTCTGCTTCTCTCTCCATGTCTTTCATGAATAAATAAATAAATTTACAAAAAGAAAAAAATACTTTTGTGAAAGCTTTGAGATCCAGATAGGAGCTTGTGATATCCTGGTGGAGCCTAAGACCAAAGAAGGCTGTTTTGAGAAGGCATTCCCATGCCCAGGTGTCAGGCTTGCCAACTGTGGTCCCATCTAGGAGACCCAAAAACCACATCATCCCTCTATAGAATCAACTATATTCTTGTTTACCTTGGTCTTGCCAGTAGCACCACCTACCCAGGGTCCTGGTTGGAGTCATGCCCTCCTATAACCTGAGTAACAGGCCACCAAACTCTATCTCAGCTGAAGAAACTATGGTGGTTCCACCGAGGGGCCTGCCAGGAGATATGCACATCCATGCTCCCAGAGGGAGGCCTGCCAACCTCAGTCCATCTGTAGATCCAGAAGTAGCCCTATAAATTGGCCCCAGCCTCTCAGCCAGCCTGGGAGTGATCTACCCATCCAAGAACCTAGAGGGAGACATACCTATCGATGCCCCACAGGCAAGCCTGTGATTTTGTTTCAACCCCACTTAGTTGCACTCTGGTGCCAGTCTTGCCTGCCCAGAGACACATCCAATGAACCAGCAGAAGACTTTCTAAGGATTCCAGCGGGAGTGCATACTCATCCATGCACCTGGAAACAGGCCCACTGTCTGCAGACCTTGAAATGGATCCTTGTCCCAGCACCAGCCCCATAGACCAGTTCTATATGTAGTCCTGATCCACATCTGCATTAGCCTCTAGTAACAAGAGCACCAACCATGGACCCCACTGTATATCCAGCAGTAGTCATGTAAATTAATTCCCAACACGACTCAACTGCAATCCAGAAGACAGTATTATCAGCCCAAGGATGCAACAGAAGGTCTTCATCTGACAAAACCAGTCTGTAAAGACTAGAAAAAGGCCTTTCTCCTTCAAATGTACAGAATCATTGCAAGACTACACAGATTGCCAAGAATCAGACATGACACCACCAAAAGAAACTGATAAACTTCCAGTAACCAACTGCAAAGAAAGGAGACGTATGAACTGCCTGAAAAGGATTCAAAATAATAATTTTCTAAAAGCTCAGTGAAAAAAAAATAAAAAAAAAATAAAAGCTCAGTGAGACGCAGGAGAACACATATAGACAACTAAATAAAATCAGGGTGGAAATAATGAGTGGGAAATATCAGAAAGGGAGACAGAACATGAAAGACTCCTAACTCTGGGAAACGAACTAGGGGTGGTGGAAGGGGAGGTGGGCGGGGGTGGGGGTGACTCGGTGATGGGCACTGAGGGGGGCACTTGCTGGGATGAGCACTGGGTGTTATTCTATATGTTGGCAAATTGAACACCAATAAAAAATAAACTTATAAAAAAATAAATAAAATAAAATAAAATGGAAAAAAAATCAGGGTGGAAAAAAAGCGTGAGCAAAATGAGAAGTTTACTCAAGAGATAGAAACCATAAAATCAAACAAACGGCAATTCTGAGCTGAAGAATACAATGACAGAACTGAAAAATTCAATAGAGAAGTTAGTAGCAGACCCAATCTTTTAGAAGGAAGAATCAGCAAACTCAAAAACAGGTCATTTTTGAAATTAGACAGAGGAACAAAAAGAAAAAGGGACTGAAAGGGAGCAAAGAAAACACATGGGATACCATAAAAAAAAAAAAGAATGTACACATTATGAGAGTCTCGGGAGAAGAGAGAGAGAGAAAAGGGCAGAAAGCTTATTTAAAGAAATAATGACTGAAAACTTTCCAAATCTTGGGAGGGACTTGGACATACAGATTCATGAGGCTCAAAGGACCCCAGGCAGATCCACCAAAAAAACTGTTGGAATGAATAATCGAATTCAGATAAGTTGCAGGACACAAAATCAGCATACAAAAATTAGTTGTATTTCAATACACTAACAATAAACTATCTGAAAAAGAAATTAATCAGATTTACAATAGCATAAAAAACAATAAAATGTGTGGAATAAATTTAACCAAGGAAACAGAAGATCTGTACCCTAAATCTATAACATATTGATAAAAGAAATTTTAAAAGACACAAATAAATGAAAAACTATCCCATGCTCATGAATTGAAAGAATCAATATTATTAAGATGTCCACACTATCCAAAGCCATCTATAGATTCAATGCAACCCTATAAAAATTCCAATGACATTTTCATGGAAATATTAAAAACAATCCTAAAATTCATATGGAAACACAAGAGACCCTGAATAGCCAAAGAATCTTGAGAAAGAAGAACAAAACTGGAGGCACTGTATTTCCTGAATTCAAGCTATATTACAAAGCTATACTAATCAAAACAGAGTGGTAGTAGCATAAAAATAGACATATAGACCAATAGAACAGCATACAGAAGCCAGTAATAAACTCATGCATATATGGTCAACTAATCTTGGACAATGGTACCAAGAATACACAATGAGGAAAGGATAGTTTCTTCAATAAATGGTGCTGGGAGAATGAGATATCCACATGCAAAAAGATAAAATTGGACACTTACACTGCAACAAAAAAATCAAAATTAATTAAATATTTAAATGTAAGACCTAAAACTACAGTCCTAGAAGAAAACATAGGGGGAAATCTTCTTGACAGTGATCTTAACAATGATGTCTTGACATGACACCAGAAGTACAAGCAACAAAACCAAAAATAGAGAAATGGGATTGCATCAAACTAAAAAGTTGCACAGTAAAGGAAGTAATCAAAAGAGTAAAAAGTCAACCTACAGAGTGGGAGAAAGTATCTGCAAAACATACATCTGATAATTTAATATCCAAAATATAAAAGGAACTCATATAACTCAATAGCAAATAAGTAAAAATAACACAGTTTTAAAATGGGCAAAACACTTGAATAGACATTTCTCCAAAGGAGACACACAAATGGCCAATGAGAAGGTGTGTAGACACACCCTAATCATCAGGGAAATTCAAATCGAAACCACAATGAGATATTGCCCTATACCTGTTAAAACAGCTATTATCAGAAAGATAACTAGTGTTGGTTAGGATGTGGAGAAAAGGAAATCCTCGCACATTGTTGGTGGGAAAGTAAATTGGTATAGACACTATGGAAAACATAATGGAGGTTCCTTGAAAAAATTTAAGTGGAACTACGATATGATCCAGCAATCTCACTTCTGCATATATATCCTAAGGAAATGAAATCAGTATCTTGAAGAGATATCTGCACTGCCATGTTTATTTAGCAATATTTATAAGACCCAAGATATGGAAACCACCTAAGTGTCTGTTTGTGATAACATGTTTGAACCTGGAGGTCATTATGCTAAGTGTAACAAGCCAGACACAGCAAGACAATTACTGTTATGATCTCACTTATACATGGAATCTGAAAAAAATCAAACTCACAGAAGCAGAAAGTAGAAAGGTAGTTGACAGGGGATAGGAGTGGGGAGAATGGAGAAATACTGGTCAAAAGATACAAGCTTTCCATTATAAGATGAGTAAATTCTGGGGATCTCATGCACAAAACATGATGACTAAAGTTAATACTGCATTTTATACTTGAAATTTTCTAAGAAGATGGATCTTATGTGTTTTCACTGTACACACAAAAAATCAGTAACTATGTAAGGTGATTGATGTGTTAATTAGCTTGAATGTGGTCATTATTTTGAAAAGTATACATACATCAGATCATCACATTGTACATTTTAAATATATGCAATTTTTATTTGACAATTATACCTTAATAAAGCTCGACAAATAAAAATAATAAAACTTATAAAAGGAAACATAAGAGACTGTTTTTGTGGCCCTGGGGAGAGAAAGGATTTGTTGAAATCACACACACACACACACACACACACACACACCATATAATAGAACGTTGAAAAACTCAACTACCTAATGTTGATTATTTTTGGTCTTCAAAATAGCCATGATATAGAAAGTGAAAAAGTGAGACATAAACTAAGAAGTAGTATCCAAAATATATTTAAAAACTAAAAAATCAATGACATAAATAAAAATAAGTAACATTTTTAAAATGAGTACAAACCAAACAGATACTACACAAAAGAGAGAGTGAGCATGGCCAATAATCATGAAATCCATTGAACCTCATTAATAATTATGAAAATGCAAATTAAGCTTAAGATGAGATAACATTTTATCTCCACAATATGGGCAAAAATTAAAAAGTCTGACAATCCTAATCGTGGGTAAAAGTCTGATGCAAGAGGAAGTAGTTCAATACTTGTGGAAGTGTTATGTGGAAAACAATATGGCATTGTTTTGTAAAGCTAAACATGCTCACAGAGCACGACGTAGCAACTCAGTTTCTATGCATACACCCTAGAAAAACTCTTGACTATGCTAACCTTGAGACATGTATAAGAGGGTTCATAAACAACAAAAAAATGTTAAATAACTCAAATTTCCATCAATAGTACAATGGATAAATTGTGAAATATTCACACAACAAAATATTATACCATAGTTGAAATGTATGACTGCAGCCAAATCATCAGCAGATATGTGTCCTACAAACGTAATGTTGAGGTTTTTAATGACTTGTATAATGACTATACATATAATGTTTTTTATGAAGTTCAAAAACAAAACTGTATATTGTTTAGAGATTGTGTATATATGACAGGGCTACTGTAAAAAAAGAAAGAATAAAGGAATGTTAAAAACAAACTTTAGAATAGTACTGTGGGGATATGATAGGGGAAAGGCATTGGGGAAGAATTCACAGGTACTGTCAAAACTAAAGGAGATTGGTCATCTTCTAATTTTTAAATTGGGTAGTAGGTTCAGAGGTATTCATTTTTCATTTTATTATTATTATTCCTAACTTATAAGTAAGTTGCATTTATTATTGACATGCAATACATAAACGAAATTAAAATCTTAAAGTAAATGTGCATAATATGTACATATACATATATACAAATTCAGATCACTTCATTCTTCTACTTGAAACCTTTCAATGGCTCCCCATTTTGGACTACGCAGCCCCGAATTATCTCGCTATCTATCCCCCTCCTGCATTTCCAGCTTTATTTCATTTTCCCTCCCTTTTCACTACACACTAACCATCCTGGCTTTCTTTTGTGACTTCAAAGAGGCAAGCCCTTTCCTGCCTCAGGAGCCTTCGTGCTTACTATTCCCTCTGCATAGAAGATTCTTCTTTGCCATCCACCCACGTCACTTTTTGGTTTCAGCTTAAACATCTTTTCTTAAAGAGGTCCCACCTAACCAGTCCCCTCCATCCTCTCTCTTGGATTTATATTAAGTCTGTTGTTACGTTGAACTTCTATATTTATGCAATAATTTCTTTAATATTTGCCTGCTCCACTCTAAGCTCCATAAGGAGAGCAATCATGGTAATTTTTGTTCATCACTGTGCTCACCAGCATGTAAAACGACATTCTGTCTAGAGTAGGCATTCAAAAAATATCTGTTGCATAAAATAAGTAAATGAATGGAAAATGAAAGAATGTGAATAAATAGCATGAATACTCATTCGCAAGATGGGAGAAAGAATCATGAAGCTGGTGTGTTTGTGTGTATATGCACATGCGTGCACACTCAAATATATGTGGCATCACTAAAGCAACTACTAAAAGATGAACTTAAAGTATAAGGAAAATGATTACAGAAGAAGATCTGAAGTGTGAGAAGATAGAGTGGGCTTATGTTAAACATGAGATCAATCTAAACACACATATAAAATATTAATAATGATGATTACAGTAATAGTGCAAAAAAAGAGGGTGGAACAGAAATACAAAATACTGGTAAACAGTGGCATAAAAGTTTAGATGTACAAATTAAAGGGGGAAGTATGAGCCTGATTGTATCAACTTAGTTAAGTCAATCTTTTTGAGCTTTAGTTTGTTTATCTATAGGCACTCAATAAATATTGAAAAAAAACTTAACCTACAAAATGGGAGACGCCTCCTTTCCAGGTAGAATGTTTTATGCCTTCTTAAATGAAGATGAATAGTTAGAAACACTTACCACTTGGACAGTCAGCCTCAATTATGTGCAAAACTTATTCCAGTATTCTTTCAAAGTGCATATAAAAGCATAGGAAAGACCCTGTAAGGGGAAAAATGTAAAGAAATATTGGCATGGATAAAGCATCATATCTTTCAAAATTAAAGTCTGTTCAGATTTGAAAAGTATTTTTCCCATCTTTAAGGAATCACCAAACTTTTCCTTTAATGAAGTGTGGTGATCCTACATGTTAGCACTTGCTACATTGCCACTTGCAAGCAACCATTTCTCTCCCATTCTATTTTCTATGGCGGGACACTAAGTAAGCATATCTCCAGGATGAAAGCTTCAGAAATACTTAGTGAGCTCACACGCCCTACTCTGAGTCAAGCGTACTTACTACCACCAAGCCATGGCCATCTCTCATAATTACCATCCCTTCTGACCAACCTGTCAGGAGCACCACTGTTTGCTCCCAAGGCAGCTCTGGCCTCAGCAGAAGTACACAACTTTTTGTTTTGCATATTCTACTTTCTATTCTCTGTGGTTAAGGACTATTATACTATTATTGTGTCTGACAAATATAACCCAGCAGGTATCATGACACCACTTGGAGAGGAACATTTTTGAAGGATTTATGTCATAAGAAAACACACTAACAAATATAGCTGAACAGATGGATCCTGATCACAGATTCAGAGAGGTTGAACACAGCAAGTAGTGAAGATTGATACCTACCTACAAAGCAGCAATCTGGGCTCAGAGAACAGCAGGCTGCCACAGATATTTGGCATATTTATTGAAGCATTAAAAGAGTTTCACAGTCCTCCTAATTATTATACCTACCTCTGGTTACATAGAGCTAGTCTATAGTGAGTTCTCCACTGATTTATTTAACTCTTAAATACCATAAACTTCTAAGCAATACCTATGTTCATGCAGAGGCAATAAATTTTCTGCCGTGCTATTAAACATTGTTTGCACTTTCGAAATGTCAGTGATATTTGCAGTTCTAAACACTGTGTTTTATGCCATTTTAAAGGTGCAGTTGTTAGAGCCAAAAATATTCATGTTTTAAAAACCTTTCTCATATAAATGGTTCAGGGTCAAAAGACATGAAAAATCTCTGTTTCATCTTAAGTCTGCTCAAATGTGTTATATAAAAGAATGTCAAGAAGAAAATAAATCCTGGAAGATGTGCCTGCTTTGCAAAATGAAAAGAAGCTTTAGATTCACCTCAATTCCCATTTACAGCTTGGAAAAGTGTTTCTCGACTAACAAGTTTCAACACATAACTAAAATCACTCCATTCACTCTATTTAGCTAAACACTGAGGATAACATTGTGGTTTTGATTAATGGCAATAGGAAAACGTCCTCTTCCTTGGCAACTGAAGATGCTATTTTATGTATGCTAAAACTTGCCCTCACCTTCTGAATTTATGCCTTCCACTTAAATCCTACAACCTTTAAAGAAATCGTGAAAATCAAAGCTGTTCAGCAAGTCCGAGAATCCAATGTGGTGACCAGAAGGCCCACGGCCCAAGCTCATGCATTCAAGGGATACCAAGTCGCTGGAGCCTAACTTCTTGTTAATGTTTACTGTATTTCCCTAACCAAAGTAATGAAAAATCATTATTCATTCATCCAATACTTTTTGAGCAGCTACTCGGTATCAAACATAACCTTAGGCACTGAGGAGAGAGCTATGAGGAAGAGGGGCAAGGCCCCAGCACCCACAAAGCTCACAGCCTACTGGTAAGACAAACATTAAACAAAAATGTTAAGTGAGATTCATGCAAAGAAACAGATCAATATTATTTTGAGAGTACATTATAGGGAAGCCTTGCCTGGCCTGAGGGGTCAGAGAAGGCCTCCTCAAGGCAGTGGCATTTATTTTTATTTTTTTAATTTAAATTCAATTTGCCAGCATATAATATAACACCCAGTGCTGTGGCATTTAAATGGAGACCTCATGGAGGAACAGGAGTCAGCCACATTCAGAGAAGCCACTGGCCTTGGTTCCGATAAATCTGCGAACTACTGTCCCCCTAGATGATAACACCCCCCCCCTTCTAGCTGCTTCAACTACTAAACCACAGTCTTATTTAGAAGAGAGGGTAACAAATTCTTCTATCTGCCAGTTAAGATACTATGGCTTGCCAAATAATGATTGGTATCTTTAACTGACAAGTCCTTTTCTTCTCCCCTGTGACCTAGCTTATTTCTGCTGTGATAAATGGAGCTAAATTTAACCCAGGAGGAAGGTGACATATTGGTCCAGGGAAACAAAGTAGCCAAAATGTCTAGCCTCTAAGTTCAAAAGCCAGGGGTTCAAGTGTAATGCAGCAAGATGCAGACACACTCTGGGACAACCCATTCTCTTCAACCCTTCACACTCCCCAGAAAAACCCTTTTGAGAACTATCACGCTGTTGACAAAATACCAAGGAAGTCATGCCCTTGGGTGACGTAAGCAAAAAGAGGGTTTAAGAGCATTCCCGCAATGTCTTTATCTCCAAAATTTCTGCAGGTGCCCAATGGGGGCATAGAAGTTGGCAGAGACAGACAGAGGGTCTGCCCACTGTCCCAGGGCTCTGAGGCAAGAACAGGCAAAAAGGGATATAGTGACAAGCACAGCTCTGCCCACCCCACCTCCCAGGACCCATTCTCTGGAAACAGGAGAAGACATAGTTGCGTAATAGTTGTGTGCCACAGTGAGAACAGTCATTAGCGGTTTAAACCATGGAGACAACTGCATAAGAGATATGCAGAATCCACTCAGATGTCATTACACTGTAAGAATTATGGCTCAGCGGGGGTCCCTGGGTGGCTCAGCCGTTGGGTGCCTGCCTTCGGCCCAGGGCGTGATCCTGGAGACCCGGGATCAAGTCCCACGTCGGGCTCTCTGCATGGAGCCTGCTTCTCCCTCTGCCTGTCTCTCTCTCTCTCTCTCTCTCTCTCTCTGTCTTTCATGAATGAATAAATGAAATCTTAAAAAAAAAGAAATGTGGCTCAGATGGGAATATACAAAAAGACTCTTGAATTCACTCAGGCAGTAGGCATTCATTCAAGGAAGTTAGCTAAGAACTTGGGTGAGGGAGGGGGCAGTTTGAAGACTCCCATTATTCACATTAGTAATGATGATGGAAAACTGATTCAAGGGTGTAGCTTGAATTTATAAGAACAACCCCAGCTGAAAAATATGGATCTAGAGTTCCCCGTGGCCATAGGGATATAGAAAGGATCCCAGTTTACACAACTGCACACTATAGAATAGCCATGGGATGTCGTTTCTCCTGATACTGCATCCCACTCCCACATCTCGGACTCATAAGTGATCTCGGCTCACTTGTAATGGCAAGCACAGCTTATTTGGCCGGAGGTGATGCACTACACCCCTTAGGACTAGGTCTCTATCAAATCTTAGGGAGGTTTGGAATAAAATACAGAGATAATGAAGTGAACCACATCCACTGTATTAATACCAATATGTGAAGTTCAGAATAATGTGTGTGCACTTGGTATTTAGTGTGCTATGTGGAAGAGAATGTGGCATATTTTAGAATGACAGTTTAAACAGAACAGATTCCAGTTTTAAAATTTCATGATTTTGTGATTTTTCTTGAAGTACATAAGTTATGTTTATTATATTTATTTTTAATGTACTAGAATGATTAAAAGAACTTGATCTTCCTTATATTAAGTTTAACTTATAAAATATATAAAAGTTATTCAAGCAAAAGATTTTGCTTTTGGGGAATCATAAATTCACCTGGCCAAGTATTTTAAGTGCTTGAAAAGAAAATCAGATATATTCGACTTAAATATGCACTTAGAAAGGTTGAAGAGAATTGAGGCACCTAAGTTCACAAACTATTATTCACGAAATTAAGCAGAATTTAGCCTGTTCGGCCTGAATTGATCTAACATTAATTGAAGGCTTCTTGCAAGTGATTGAAAAAATAAGTTAGATTTATGGAATTGACTAATATTTTTAAATTGACTTTAAAGACCAGGAGAAGATTAGTTTTTAATTTGTAATTGTAATAAATTAATATAAAACCAAGTAATCGCAAATAGTGTTTCCCACATACAAAAGGTCCCCCTTCAAAAGCAAAAAAAAAATCAGTGATGGAACCTAGTCACTCTCAGACCATCTCAGTCATGATCTCAGGGAGCATTGTGTATTTCCTGTATCAAGAACCAGACTGGGGGATCCCTGGGTGGCTCAGCAGTTTAGTATCTGCCTTCAGCCCAGGGTGTGATCCTGAGGACCCGGGATCGAGTCCCTCATCGGGCTCCCTGGATGGAACCTGCTTCTCCCTCTGCCTGTCTCTCTGTCTCTGTCTCTCTCTGTCTCTCTGTGTCTCTCATGAATAAATAAATAAAATCTTAAAAAAAAACAAAAAGAACGAGACTGGTAGTGGTTCTTGACGGCTGGCCACTCAAGATGCTATTCTCAACTCCATCTCCCTTGCTTGTCTTCCATGACAGAAGTGGAAACCCAGAAAGTCACTTTCCCTTCCTTCTTCATAGCAAGTGGTACCCTTGATTCATTTCTGCTCAGAGCAAGTTTTTGAGGACCTCCTGCTCTCCTGATTAAAGAGATATAAACAAGTTTCTTCTACTGATTAATGATGATTCTTTCCTGATAAAAGAAGTATAAACAAGTTGCATCTCCTGATCAATGATGTTTTTTTTTCTGCCTTGGAAAGCATATATGATGTCAGGATGTGCAGTGGCCATTTTGTGACCATGAGGTAAGACGCACAAAATTGAAAAGCCAACATGCAAAGAAATGGCAGAGCAGAAAGATAGCAAAAGCCAGGATCATTGAACTGTCAGAACAACTTTGAGGCCACTTGCATCTGGATGTTCTTATTACTAAATAATAAATAACCTTGGGTTTTAAGGCACTGTTAGTTGGTTTTCTGTTACTTTTGGGCAGAAACCTTCCTAATGGTTATACCAGAGATCAGCTGGAGTAGGAGGATTTCATAGGATCAAGACAGAAGAGGTTAAAGAAGAGAGCCTTTCGAGACTCCTTCCTCAAAAATGCCATGGAACAGCTGCATAAAGCCAAGTTCCCACAAACATCACCGTGCATAGAAGCTTAAAAGAAACCACAAGGAAAAAAGAAAAAAGAAAGAAACTGCAAGGAAATGGAGGCAAGAGAGAAAAAGTGAGATGTTTTAAATCTGAATGTGGCTGAATTATTAACTTGTATTAACTACGCCATAACAAATTTGGACTGGGTTTACCTGGCAGCAACTAGATTAAGGTAATTATTGCTATTGTTATGGTTGTGGTTGTTGGTGCTACTTCCTACTAGTATAAGATAGACTAGGAATTGGAAAAAGAAAATGAATTCACTAACAGAAAAATGAAGTAAGCTATGTTTCTTGCATATTTAAGTTTGTGGCTATGAAATCCACACATTGCTATCTCCCCTCTAGCTGCTCAGATCTTAGGGAGCTACCTGGCATCAAACAGGAGAGATGGACCGACAAATGAAACTGCTTACAATATATATCTGCCACACTACATCAAATTAACACATAAATTGAGTCCTTACTATATGTCCGGCTCTGCTCAAGTTTGCTTTTGCTAATTTAAGTACCTTCTAATATGTAAACAGTCGACTTTGCAAACTTCGGTGATACAAACCACAAAAGATACATCTGAACTAGAGGCTTCCCAATGCTCTCAGGAGGCTGAAAGCTCTGAAAAGAAGTCAAGCGCTGGTCCAAAAAGAAGATGAAAAACAGATGTTCTCCTTTCTCTCTTTTCCACTATTAGAACTGTCAGGATTTTACCTCTCTTCATATTGATCTCACCTATGATTCCTCAAATGCCTGAAAAGAAGATTAAATGTTGAAATGTTGTCTTTTTTCATGATCCAGCTGAACCCAATGAACTTTTCTATGTTCTGTGATACATACTTGGAATATAAGAAAGCACTATGTATGGAAAAGGTTATTTCAGATGTTATGGAAGTAGGAAGCATGAGAAGCCAACTCAACTAACTCTGATTTACTAAAAGGGAGAAGAAGATAGAAGCCCACAAAGTCTAGCCCAATGAGGCCTTATTGTTTTTAAATTTGACTAAAAGAAAACTATCTGACTTAATCATCCTCATCAGTATCATCAACTAAGAGGGGAAGCATGAAAGTGGATCTATTGATTTTGCTCTGGCTTTTAAGTAAACCGGACACTGTTGTTTATCTAAGCATTTCCAAAACTACGGAGTAAGCAAAATGGAATATAAACCATTTTACATTTGGATTCAGTTCATTCATTAACTTTGATAAGGGTATATTGTATTTTGGCTTTTGCAAGAAATTCATTCAAGAGCAGATCAATAAATAGAGCATACAGAGCTATGAATGGCTGCAGATTATTTTTTTAAGATTTTATTTATTTATTCATGAGAGAGACGAGAGGCAGAGACACAGGCAGAGGGAGAAGCAGGCTCCACGCAGGGAGCCTGATGCGGGACTTGATTCCGGGTCTCCAGGATTAGAACCCGGGCTGAAGGCAGGTGCTAAACCACTGAGCCACCCAGGTGGCTACTTCCAATTTTTTGCCAAGCATTTTATATAGCCTGATGTGGGTTAAGTCACATTTTAATCATTTAAGTCACATTTTAATCATTTAAGTCACATTTTAATCATTAATTTAACCCTTAGTTGAGGGTCTCCTTAGCAGACATCACTTCCGGCCCATCTTTGCAGGCGCTCACTCCACTCCATCATGCTTCCTACCTATTCCTATATCAGCAACGGATGGTGTACTTTCTCTTCTGTAGGAATAGAGGTTGCCTCACCTCCCACTGCACAGCCTGCATCAAACTAATTTTAGTCAGTCCACATCAACAACTCCTCGAGGTGACTGTCAGTATCTGTAAGCCCTCAGCAGAGAGATGTGCCCTCAAGGGAAAAAGTCTTTTTAATAAACAGCATCTTTCAACCACCTTAAAATAATTTTCTCTACATCGTGTTCATCTTTCAACTCACTCTTTAGCATTTTAAAGTACATATACAAAGGCAAAACTTACTTTTACTCTATCCTAGGGAATAAAAGGGCTAATGTGGTGGGGGGGCCTGCTGACATTAAATGTATGTTTAGTATATAGATGGAAATATACAGATATAGATGTATTTTACATAATATATATGTACCTAGATACATATATAGATGGAAAAATTAACAACTAACATATACATCTACTATACTTTATATCTTAAAAACATCTTTCACATGTATTATTCATGCATTCATTTATTCAAAGTATATATTAATAACCTACTGTGTCAGGCACTGTTATTGATAAGTGAGATAAATAAATAGACAACAAAACATCCAAAGACCCCTATCCTTGTAAAGCCAAGCAAAGGGAGACATATTTTTTTAAAATCATCATGAATTACTCAGTCCCAGCTTATACCTGTTATCCTGGTAAACTTTAATGGCACTCACTTCCACTCTCATAAGTTTTCCAGTTGGTACAAAACTCATAGCCACTATATGAACAAGTATGTATTACAGTAAACAATGAATAGTGCTATGGAAAAGAAAAAATCCAGCAGAGTAAGGGGAGCTGAAATGTAAGAAAGATAGTTGCCATTTTAAACAAGATGGGCACAGTAGGCTCCATTAAAAAAGCAGCATTTGAGCAGAGATTTGAAGGAAATGTGAGCGTTAGCCATGTAGTTCTCTGCCCAAATAGCGTTCCTGAAAGAGGCAAAAACAAGCAAAAGCCTCTGAGTTGAGATTGCACCTAGTGTGATTGAGGAATACCAAGAAAACCAGTGTGGCTGGAGCAGCATGAACGAGAGCACTAGAGAAGAGGTCAGCATGGTGATGTAAGTGGGCAGACCACAGAGGGATGTGTAGACCAATATTAGGACTTCTGCTTTAATTCCAAGTGAATTATTGAACCACTGGAGGATTTGGAACAGAACAGCGAGTCCCACTGAGATCGAATTTGCTTTTTAGTGGGATTACCCTTGCTCCATTCAGAATGGAGTTGGCAGGTGGGGTGGCAAGGGTGGAGCAGGAAGGCCAGGTCTGCTATTACAATAATCCAGGAAAGAAATATTGGTGGTTGGACCAGAATGGCAGCAGTGACAGTAGTGAGAAATAGTTGGGTTCAAGGTATATTTTGAAGGTAGAGATATTTTCATTAGATATGCACAATAACTCTGAGATTTAAACAAGAAAGATAATATTATTCCCATTGTACAGATGAAGAAACTGGAACTCAGGTTGTAGCTTACCTAAGTGTACACAACTAATTGAATGGAAGAAAGAGCATAGAAACTAGTCCCCTACTAGTCACAGACCTTGTGTATGTTACACAGTGGTTTCCAAACATACCACAGACTCTGCAGTAAGCATGCATTTTCCTCATAACAGGTCCCAAAGGAGTATTCTCCAACACAAAAGGGTGAAAATGCCTTTATCAGCATCAGCTTGGGGTTCTATCTGGACACATGTTAGGGATTATGTCCCTTCTCAGATGTGACAACTTTGAAATGATTAATGACTAGTGCATATATGGACATAGCTTAATACCCTCTAAAAGAGCAGTTTCATATAATGGGAAGAAGAAAGGAATAAGTAGATTTGGGTTTAAATCTTACCTGCACATGTATAAGCTGTGAATTTAGCACGTTACCCAGTATATGCCTCCCAAGATTGTTGAAAACATTAAATCTTAAAAAGTCTAAAAAAACACACCAAATATATTCTCATAGGCTGATCTCACTGCCTGGAATCCTCCTCCTCCGGGTATTTATCTGTCTCCTATTTGCTCAAATGGTACCTCGTCGGAGAGCCCTTCCCTGGCCACCCAGTTTCATCTTCTTAAGAACACATCACTATAGGAAATTAAATTAATATTGAGTTGTGCATTTATAGTCTCTCTTACCAACTAGAAAGTAGTTACATAAGGGCAGCAATTTTTTTCCATTATCATATCCCCAATACCTAGAACAGTGCCTTGTACAATGGGCCCCAGAATATTTGATGAAAAAATGAGTCTTGTGCCCCTTTCCTGCTCATTCCTTCAGTCATTGGAAGACATTAGTCTTCTTTCAGTGCTCTGGGCTCTTTCTCATTTCAAAGCCTTTGTATCTAGAGTTCTCCACCTGGAACACTCTTCCTCCCACTCTGTGTCTATTGAACCTCTACTCATTTTTCCATTCTTGGCCTAAATGGACATTACCTTAGCGTGGGCTTCCTTGATCCTGGACTAGGTCAGTTCTCCCTATTAGAAGCTCCAAGAGCACAGTGTGCTTTTCCTTCATAGTGCTTACCATAGTTCTTAATTATTTATTTCCTTGGGTGATTATTTAAGATCTGTCCCCACCATTGGAAGATAAGCTTTATGAGTTCATTGCTGTTTATATCTAGCACCTAACACATAGTAGACAATAAGTATATACAAAATGGATAAAGGAAGAAAGGCATGCATGTGCAGGAAACTCAGAAATCCTACAGAACTTGTATTTGTTTATTAAAAACCCAAAAGATTGGTTCCAAAAAAGGATCCATTTCAAGAAAATTATAAATGTGAGGCCATAAATTGGGGCCATGCTTCCCCTTGCACAAGCAGGAAGGATTCACTGACAAGAAGGCAAAGGTGTTCCAGTCACATGAATAAGTAGCTGATCCAAAGGTCATTTCAAAATATTGTCCAATAGGCACACAAGCAATTTCCCCTGAAATTGTTTTTTTCTGTTGATCCTATTTTCTTTCAAAAAATCAACCAAGAGGGCTTGCACTCTCTATGTAACTTCTTATAAACAAGTATGTGGTTCATTGACTCCAACTCTGAAAACTGTTCCAATTTCATTGTGAGGCTGCAGAGTGAATATAACGGTTAACTAGATAGTGATGGCTCTAGCACAAGAACAAATTCCATAAGAATTGGAATCTTTGAGTCATGGGTCTTCTGTATAGTTTCTTCTACACTTCGGTAGGAGAGGATATGAAAGACTACATAGTTCACTTGATATTTATATGTGCACTTGGCATTTGTAAGTATACTCGACATTTAAGATTAAAATCTGGCCCTTGGCACTAAATTGACTTAAAAATGAAAGATACTGAGAGAGGGGAGCATTTTTCCAAAGTAAGGAGTGAATCAACACAATCAAACTTTATAATCCAAATACTTGCTTTCTTTAGAAGCAAAAGAACAGAACTCAGCATTTGCTAGATTCCACTCTCCATGGCCACTGGTGATGGAGGCAACATATATACATTTTGTCTTGGTTAGGTAACTTGCCCTTTGTTAGAGAGTAAAAAATAAAACTATTGGATAATTCATACCTATGTACATAAGTTGTACCAAACCATCCTATCTCCTTCAAGCATCTCAGGCCCCCTAATCTATGATTCATTCACTCCCCAGTTTTTCTCCTATGGCATCCTAGAAGTGGAGAATACCAGGGGAGACAAAAGGAAGACATTAAGAAATCAGGATCATTGAAAATCTAGAGGAGGCAATGATCTGGACAGCTGTTCCCACCTTACAAGGTTGGATGACTGATCTACTTTATCACTCTGATTTTTTACAGCTCATTAACAAATCAAACTAGTCAACTGGGTTTATTTCTTGTCCCCTAGACTAGGGGTGAACAAACTACAACCTACTCATAGGACAAATCTGGCCCTCCAGCTGTTTTTATCAATAAAGTTTGTTGGAACACGGCCATACTCATCCATTTATTCAGTGTCTATGGCTGCTTTTATGATAAAATGGTAGTGTTGAGTAGGTTTCCCTCACTATCCAAAAGTAGAGCAAAAAGAAAAAGTTGAGCAAGGTAAAAGGGACTCAAATATGAGAAAGGTGGCTGCCATTTTAAATAGGATGGGCACAATAGGCTCCATTAAGAAAGCAGCATGTGGGGGTGCCTAAGTGGCTCAGTTGGTTGGGAGCTCCCGCATGGAGCTCTCTGCTTGGCAGGGAGCCTGCTTCTCCCTCTCCTCCTCGTTTGTGCTCTCGGCTGCTATCTTTGTCTCTCTCTCTCTCAAGTAAATAAATGAAATCTTTTTAAAAAGAGAGACAGAAGAAGAAGGAAGCGGCATTTGAGCTGAGACTTGAAGAAAATGTGGTCATTAGCCACGTAGCTCTGAAAATTTTCCTAAGCAGAGATGGCATAAAGCAAAGAAGCAATTACTATTAATTTACAGGGAAACATTTGTGAGCATTCCCAGACCCCAAACAATAATCTCTCTTGAGCTTTCCTGATACCTTAGGATACATCTTGCTAACAGACGCACAAAAATAAACCAAGATCAAAGCACAGATGTTCACGGACCCAGTTCAAGGACTCACCCCTCGACGCTGAGATGCTGAGTGTGGTTCCTGGGGAAGGCGCTGGGCGGCGCCACTCGCTGCTCAGGATGCACAACTTCCCAACAGCTCGCTGGCTGCAAAACAAATGCTCAGTGCTCTTTTTGCTTTTGGCTTTTTTCTTTTTTCATAAAAGCCAAAATCCTCTTTGAATTCTTTCAGTTAGTGAATACAGGTACTAATGTAGGTCTTTCCTAAAAGCTAAGCGGCTTAATGGGAACCTTCAAAAAGTGAGGGCTACCTAGAGTTACAACAGAGACCATCTATCTCTCTATCCCAGGATGCCTAAAATATTCACTCTCTTGCTCTTTACAGAAGTTTATTGACCCCTCGCCTTAGACAATGGTTACCTGACAACTGAAAAAGAGTCTGGACAATTTGGGATATTAAACTGTGTTAATAAATGAAATATAGTAATGTCTTCTCTTTGTTGGTCAGCCTTTCAATAACCAAAAGCCTTTAACCTTTAAGCAGTAAGTTGTTTTTGTTTTTGCTTCAAATCGTTATGAAATTTAACCAGATTGCCCCCGTTCCACTCTAAAATGTATTGCACAATTAAACAGAAGATACTGAGCATAATTTAATAATGCAGTATAACAGAATAAGCCTGGGCTCTGGAGTCCAACCAGAGATTTGACAGGATTTGTGCTAATTCCATTGACAAACAGCCCAATAGGCGTTTAGATAAGGATTTAGGAGCTCCAAGTCCTGTCAGATATTTCCCTTTTGTATCCCTCTATTTTGAACAGCCATATGTTCCCAAGAACTTGTCAGCCATCAGTCCTTTCTGCAAAAGGAAAAATTGAGGTCACATCCTCCATTTGGTGGCAATTTGCTCACCTAACCTGCTGACTTTATTCCGTGTTCTCCGTGCTCACCAGCACTGTTCTAATCTAGATCAAACTCCCTAGTGTCTAATAAAAGCCAATCAACATCAAAACCAGATGTATTGCCCTGCTCTGAGCAATGGTAGTCCAGAAACAGAAGTTGTAAGGAATATTACAAAGAACTAAATAGTGATTATAAACTAACAGCAGTGGGGCACCTGGGTGGCTCAGTCAGTTAAGTGTCTGATTCTTGACTTTGGCTCAGGTCATGATTCAGGGTCAATGAGATCAAGCCCCACGTCGGGCTCCACACTGTGCATGGAGTCTGCTTGAGATTCTCCCTCTCTCTGCCCCTCTCTGACCTCTGTCTCCCTCTCTCAAAAAATGAAAATATAAATAAAAAAATAAATAAACAAGCAAACAGAATAACTCACAAGAGAGTTTACCAATTTACTTAATCATCTCCAGGAATGACTCTCTTTACAAATATTTAGAGTGTGACTATTTACTGTAGAAATTGGAAGGGTCGGCCATTAGAAACGACAAATACCCACCATTTGCTTTGGCGTGGATGGAACTGGAGGGTATTATGCTGAGTGAAGTAAGTCAGTCGGAGAAGGACAAACATTATATGGTCTCATTCATTTGGGGAATATAAATAATAGTGAAAGGGAATAAAGGGGAAAGGAGAAAAATAAGTGGGAAATATCAGAGAGGGAGACAGAACATGAGAGACTCCTAACTCTGGGAAACGAACTAGGGGTGGTGGAAGGGGAGGTGGGCGGGGGGTGGGGGTGACTGGGTGACGGGCACTGAGGGGGGCACTTGATGGGATGAGCACTGGGTGTTATTCTATATGTTGGCAAATTGAACACCAATAAAAAACAAATTTATAAAAAAAAAGAAATTTGAAGGGTTGGGAGATAGAGCTTTGCCTCACTGAGATTTCACAAATGATGACGAATGAGATTTTTTACTTTGTCACAAAAGAGGGATTCTTTACCCCTGGATCTCCAGAAACAGGTTGAATTAATGGCCCTGGAACATTTGAAAAGACTTTCTGATTTTTTTTCTCCTGTTTTGTTTCTGTTCTTAGCTTTGTTTGAGATGAGTGGAATAAAGCAAGTTGTAAAAGTGTGTCTGCTGACTTGGGCATTTAGATGGTATTTGGTTTCTCTGTCATCTATGCAAAACCAATGAAAATATAAGCTACTCTAGCAGTTTCTTGGTTCTCCTGGAAAAATAACGCTCTTCTGCAGAAAGATCTATCAGGCTCCACAGCTATTGAGATTATACTCATTACCCACTCTACCACACCAGACCCCAAAATTTCCTACCTCAGATGCTCGGACTGGGAGCAGCTCCTTTGGAACTTTTCACCAGCCTTCCCACAATCAGGAATGCAGTTTTCCCCTTTCTCCACCGCAAAATATCCAGAGTTATCTGAAGGAGGCAATCCTGTTTGAGTTATAGAAGCCTTCTAGAGACCATCCTGGCTTGGTCCTGAGGAAGACTTAGAACTGAAAACCTAACAACTGTGCTCCTGTGCTTCACAGGGTGATTCCCTCAGGACTAGGGCTCCATCTCAGTTCTTATGGAAGTAGCTGATATATTTATCCAGAAGTCATTATCACCATGTTTCCCAGGGGATGAGCCTGGAAAATGTTTTACTATACTTTGTCCCTGATAGGCAGTATGTGCAATGGCTCTTTTTTTTAGACAAGTGGGCTGGCTCTGGAACAGTAATTCCACTGTTGAAATTGCAATCTACATGAGTGGTGCCCCATTGGAACTGTGTTGTACGGAACTTACACAGCCATACTGTGGTACGGAGAATAATGGTCCCAAAGATATCCATGAACTAATCCCTGGGAATGACAATATGTTACATTACCTGGCAAGGTAAAATTAGGTTGAGGATGGACAGGAGGTCACTAATCTACTGACTCTGAGAGAGGAAATGACCCTGTGTGATGGACAATTTTAAGTGTCAGCATGGCTGGGCCACAGTGCCTAGTTATTTGATCAAACGTTATTTTGGATTTTTCTGTAGAGGTGTTTTTGGATGAGAAGGATATTTAAATCAGTGGACTTTGAGTAAGGCAGATTGCCCTCCAAAATGTGGGTGGGCCTCATCCAATCAGCTGAAGGCCTCAATAGAGCAAAAGACTGACCTCTCCGAAGCAAGAAAGAATCCTCCAGCAGATGGCCTTTGAACTTAAACTGCAACATTGGTGTTTCCCTGGTCCCCAGCCCGTTGGCCCACCCTGCAGATTTTGGACTTGCCAGCCTCTATAGTTGCATAAGCCAATTCCTTAAGTCAGTCTCTCTCTTTCAATCTCTCTCTCTCTCTCTCCACACACACACACACACACACACACACACACCCTATGGGTTCTGTTTCTCTGGAGAACCCTGGCTAATACACATTGCTTTATCTGGTTGGACCTAAGGTAATCACAAGGACCCTTTAAATATGGAAGAGGGTGGTGAAGAGAAGGTCGGAGTGATGGGATGTAAGAAGAACTTAACCTGTCACTGCTGGCTTTAAAGATACAGGAAGGGGGCCATGGGCCAAGGAATTTGGGCAGTCTCTAGAAGCTGGAAAAGGTAGACAATCATTAAAAAAAAAACTCTGGCCCAAATTGTCTGCAACCTGAGGAACATACTGGTCAAAGGATCAAAGGGATAGGTAGGAAGAAGAAACTTGTTTGCTGAGCAGCGGCAAGCAAAAATCATTTATTAAAAACCTGATGCATACTATAGAGCTGAGAACAAAGAATCACACAGATATGGCCCCTGGTCTCCGAAGCTTATAAAAAAGCCAGTCTACAATAGAGTAGAGACATCACAATGACATTAGGATGTTATTGAGAAGACAAACTTTCACAAATACCAGTTGCCTCAAATCATTCAACAGACATTTCTTAATCATCTGTTAAGTGCCAGGACTTTCACATACGTTACTCCACTTAATCTTCATATCAGTGTGACATGCCTTTCTACGACAATATTTAATTGATAAGAAACTGGTACAGAGAGAGATGAAGTGACTTACTCAGGGTGATATAGTGGCAGAGTCAGGATTTGAAGACGATCCCTCTGTTCACATTGCCTATGCTACGCTGCTGCTTACTTTTTTAAAAATGCCTCTTGATTTAGATAAATTGACTGAGGTTGTAGATAGGAGAAGAGAAAGATTTCCACAAGAGGGATTAGGGAAAAAGCTCAAAACATTGTTAACTTCTTTACTTCGCTAAGGGTCTGTAACTTACTGTTACAGTAAGTAACTGTAAGGGTCTGTAATACTATCCCTTGAATTTTTTTAAAAAGTGTTTGTCTTCCAATTCTTAGAAAGAAAAGCCTCAGTATCCATGAGCCAAAATGCACATTGTTAGAAGGCATTCTTTTTAACCTTTGAACACTGGAAAACAAGCAAAAGCTCCTTTCCTGTGAGGGTTTTTTTCTCCCTCTCCTTACACATGCAGATCACACCCCTTGGAGATGCTGATCTTTTCCCATGATGCACTTGGCTGACAGAAAGACAAGCTTTCACACAGAAATGCCAGTTGAGTTGACAAGCAAACTCCATCAGTATGCAATGTTTACACAGTACAGTTTAGCAACAGCAGTTCACACAGTCTGCTGTCTTGGATCAGAATTCTAATTAAGCCTTAAATCTTCTGAGTTCAGATTAATTCCTATCACTGAGGTCTTAGACTTTTCGTTGTAGAAATCTGAAGCTTTGTTTGTCTGCAAAGAAAACAGTTTAGGCTGAGCAGTTGTGTATAAACATCCTGGAGCACTGTTTGTGGTGCGAATGCAATGCGCTTTGGTCCACCTAGATTTTTTTTTTCTCATTAATTACCACCTTCAGTGGTTGCTGAGGATCAGAGAACTGTACTTTTCTGGAGTTGCCTATACTCCAAGGAACACACAAAATAAATGGGTTTGTGACAAACTTCTGGTTGTTGGCAGTAATGACTACTCAGCATCAGGTTACAAGTATCTCTATACCATGTAAGAAAGAGACAGTATTGGTAAGCTTACAGCAAATAGTATCTTAATTCAGTTTCTACCTATTAAAACTTCTGAAGTATACTTCAAAAGAGACAGCTGGAAAGCCAAATGCCAATTCCATCTCTTTGAGCTTTTATCTCTTCAACAAATTTCACCATCTCTGTCACAAAGGCACAAATGAAGCTTATGAAGTACCAATTACTGTGGAGCAACCCCATTGAAGTCAACGTTTTCCCCTCCCTTAGTTCAGACTACATATCATCAACATTTTCACCTAAGATGCTTTATTGGAAATTAAAAAGAAGTGATTAGCGCTAATCCTTTTCCAGAATTAGAAGTGGCAGAAAAATAACACATTTTAGAACTTCACTCTTTAAAAAGCGATTTTGTTTCCATTGCTATTCCTGAACAATGCACTCTGATAGCAGTTCAAAAGGCATGGGGATGGGGGGAGCGATTAGCCAGCTAACAAAAGGCTTGTGATTCTCTCTGAGACCAAAATGAAATGTGATTCTCTCTGAGACCAAAGACTCAGCCACGTGCAGGACTTCATATCTAAGCAAAAATGAGCGTGGATTCCACAGAGCTGAAGTATGGAGAGGACTATTCCAGAGTTATTTAAAAAGAGGGAGGTTTCAAGGATTGTGGACTTGGAGGCTAGTTGCACCCCTCAGGTGAGGGATGGAGAGCTAAGAAAGAACAGCTTCCTGGCCTACCAGCCAGATTATTGGTCTTGAACCATCACTGCCCCTCCTAGTGGGCCTAGCGCAGGTCATGGCCGGAAACAGGAACTAAATAAATATCTGATAGACGTAAGAGAAGATTTTTGATCAAAAAAGTAAAGTGATGAGAACTAACCTGAGGAAAATTCACTTGGTAGCACTATGGAAGCTGACCTGGGTCTGGAAAAAACTGGAGAAGAGGAGAATCATCAAGAGGCAGAATGATACATGAATGGAAAATATGAATTAAAAATAAAACAACAGGTCAAAAAAAAACCCAATAGGTCAACCTTGTTAATGAAGAAAATAGAAATTAAAATGGCAATGAAATAATTTTCCCCTGTCAGATATGCAATGAATAAGAAATCTAGCAATATCAAGTGTTGGCAAGGATTTGAGGAAGAGGCTTTTCGGAGAACAACTTGACAGTATCTCATGGGATTTAAAATGTACAAATCCTTTGATCCAGGAATTTTACCTATAGAAATGATATCACTTGTGCACATGCATTTTTAGGATATTCACTGCAGTATGGCTTATAATCAAACACAACAAAATCATGACCCAAAACACCCTTGGAAAACAGCCTAAATGTCTACCAGAAAAGGACTGACAAAATAAATGACACATCTTTATTTTGTTAAGACAGCTTAAACAGCAATTTAAAAGAATGAGGAAGAGGGCAGCCCGGGTGGCTCAGCAGTTTAGCGCCGCCTTCAGCCCAGGGCGTGATCCTGGGGTCCCGGGATCGAGTCCCACATCGGGCTTCCTGCATGAAGCCTGCTTCTCCCTCTGCCTGTGTCTCTGCCTCTCTCTCTCTCTCTCTCTCTCTGTGTGTGTCTCATGAATAAATAAATAAAATCTTAAAGAAAAAAAAGAGTGAGGAAGACCTAGGTGTACTGACATGAAATGATCATCACATTGTGCTAATAGGGGAAAAAAACAAGTTAACATACTAATGTATATAGCATGATCCAATGTGTATAAAAATAACCAAAACTAACCAAATATGCGTATATATGTCTAGAAAAAAAGTCTGGAAGAGTACACACCAAACTCTTATTAACTGATGCTATCTTTTTGTTTTAATTATTGAGTTGGAAATATTAAGTGACATACCGTTAAGTGACAAAAGCATGTCACAGTGAAATATGTATAGTATGGTCCTGTGTAGGTGTTTGAAAATCTCTGTATGTTTGTTTCAATCAGTTTCAACTGTTACAACAAATACCATAGACTGGGTGGTTTAAACAACAGAAATTTATTTCTCACAGTTCTAGAGGCTGGAAAATCTAAGATTAAGGTGCTGGCAGCCTCAGTGTCTGGTCAGAGCCCCCTTCCTGGTTTGTAGGCAGCCACCTTCTTACGGTACCCTCACATGGCCAAGAGAAATTATCTCTCTTGTGTCTTATAAGGACACTAAGCCCATTCATGAGGGCTCTACTGTCATGACCTAATTACCTCTCAAAGGTCCCAGCTCCGAATACCATCACATTGGAGACTAGGTTTTCAACATATGAATTTGGGGAAATGCTATGCTCATATACAAATAGAAAGTGGCCTGGCAGGACTCATATCAATGATTCTAAGCAGACATCAGTGGTTACCTCTGAGTAAAAAAGTAGGATGTGTATGGGGTAGGGGTGCTGCATGGATAAGGTTGATGGAGCTGGTTGATGAAAGAACATATTTTCATTGCTTATTATATATAATTTTGCATTAATTATATTTTTATAATAGCCATGTATAAATTTGGAAAATTTTGCTTGTTTTGAAATATATATATTTATATATATAGATATATCAAAAAGAACAACCCCAAGTTTGTATGGTTTTCATTCTGAACCCCTCTGTGGGCCACCTAGAAGCCAACTCAGAGCCAGTCAGCTGTAGATCACCACTTGAAATACAGGTTGGCTTACTCTCCCAGGGTCAAGTCCACTCACCGAGGCACTTAATCATGGTCTTCTGATACTCTCACATACGGAAGCTCAAAAAGCAGATTCAGCAGATGAAGCTCCAATGATATGTGCTGCCCAGAATCCCCGCCCCTACTACACACACACACACACACACACACACACACACACACTGCAACAGTTATCTTGGTCCTCGGGAAATTCTGTACAAAATCACTATGGCATAGGGCTTTGGTACCCTAGTCTGTTGTTGCTCTGGAAGACTAGTTAAACTGCAAATCGATCTGCTCTCATCCCTAGGCAATGTCTCAGTACAATACACACTGTAGATCAAATGGCACATTGCTTACACATCTAGCTAAAGCACGAGGTAGGGTTTCCTTCAAGCAACTGTAATTTATACCCCTTCTTCTTAAATAAAGAGCCTCTGTGTTTCCTACAGGCACACAATTCTTCCAAACTGGGCATACTTCTTTTAGAGCTGTCCATATTTGGGGCACTGAATGTCTCCTGGGGATAATTGTAAGTCAGTAATTTGTACTGAGTGAAGACGGCTTAACACCACCGTTGGCTCCACTTGTTTTATGATGTGTCACACTTTCAGACAATACAGTTCTGGGGAATTGGTATAAACAAAGTGAAACTTATACTTAATAGAGTCTTCTTAAAAGGACACCGAGGAGGCTTCCATTAGGATTCTTCATGAAGTTTTGCTTTGGCTATTTTTGAATTATTTTAAGATAGAAAATGAAAACATTCATCCTCATTCTATCATATGACATTCATTCATTCAATCAATCGATCATTTCACTTCATTCATTCAACTAATATTTTCTTAGTACCATTTATTTAACAAACATTCACTGAAACCTACTCTGTTCCAGGAATTGTGCCACACGCTGACATGCAGCATTCTCGGTGGATGACAGTACTGGTGATAAATGCCGGCATGGAAGAAAAAGAAGCATCTCTGCCTTCACTGTGCTCAGAGATACTGACACTCAATTAACTTGGTTCAATTAGCTCTTCTTTTTTTTCAAGACTGACTTTATTTATTTATTTATTTATTTATTTATTTATTTATTTGCGAGTGCTCGCACATGTGAGAGTAGGGGGAGCAGCAGAGGGAGAGGAGAAAAAGAGAGCCTCAAGCAGACTCTGTGCTGAGCATGGAGCTGGACACAGGGTTCAATCTCACCACCCTGAGATCATGACCTGAGCCAAAACCAAGCATCAGATGCTCAACCAACTGAACCACTGAGGTGCCCTCAATTAGCTTTTCTTAGCTTCCCCACCATCCATTCATTCATCAACACACACACACACACACACACACACACACACACACATATTTATATATATAATATCCAGGCATTGTATTAGGCATTAGGGATACAGCAATGAGCAAAAAGAAACAAAGCACCAGGCTGGAGTGCTCTCTTTTAATCAAATAATCACACATGTGCAAAACTGCAACAGTGACACATGCACCAAGATATCCATTGTGCCCCTCATTCTTGCTCCCCACTCCCATAAAATCCAACTAAAGCAGCTTCACTTTAATCTATTTTATGTATTGGACTTCCAGGTAAGATTTATTTAGGGCAAAAATGAGGTTTGATTGTGTATAAAGTTGGAAAAGTAACTTTCTTTTATTACATTGGCTATGAACTTTCTTTCTATTGAATCTTTATAACTGTATGTCTCAAATCTGGGAAAATAAAATTTCTTAAAAATTATTTCTTAATATTGCTGACAGGTTCTTATTTCCCGAGGATTTTACATTCACTCATTTTATAAACATTTCCTCTGAGATTTTCATCTATCTTTACAGACCAAATGAACTCTTATCAGTGCACAAAAATCAGGCAAGAAGGAATTCATCTTGCTGACTCACCTACTTCCTATATAAGGAGCTGGTCTCTAATGCAAACTTAATTCACCCTTGATGATGGATATAACCTGTTAAATTGATTTAAGAGCATATACTAAACTATCATGACCACCCCCACTAGATACAAACCTCTTTGACGTGTTGAACAAAAATGTCCTTACTTATCCATACCTTCTACTTAGCAAGAATTTTTTCTTATTTTTTTTTGAGAGAGAGAGAGAGAGCAGCAGAGGGAGAAGCAGACTCTCGACTGAGCAGGGGGTCAGATACAGGGCTCAATTCCAGAACTCTGAGATCATGACTTGAGCAAAAGGCAGACACTTAACCACTGAGCCACCCAGGTGCCACAGCAAACATGTTGTGACGGTGTTCAACTATGAGATTGTACTTGTTCCTACCTGCTGCACAAGTAACAATGATAATTCCTTACACTAGAGTAATATAACACAATTTACAAAGAACTTCAAATGCACCACCTTATGTGATCCTTAAACAACTCAGTAACTCACAAGTAGTATTTGAAAATGGCACAACACAACTAGCCAGCCATGTTTGTCAATGCTTTATTTTTGAGTTTGAGGAATGCCTGTTTTCTAGTGATATTATCCATGTTTATAAAGTTCTGGACTGGGACCCCTGGGTGGCTCAGCGGTTTAGCGCTGGCCTCTGGCCCAGGGTGTAATTCTGGAGTCCTGGGATCAAGTCCCACATCGGGCTCTCTGCATGGAGCCTGCTTCTCCCTCTGCCTGTGTCTCTGCCTCTCTCTGTATGTCTCCCTCTCCTCTCTGTGTCTCTCATGAATAAATAAATAAAATCCTTAAAAAATAAATAAATAAATAAAAATAAAGTTCTGGACTACTAACAAGCCAAAAAAAAAAAAAAAAGAGGGAGAATAATTTATATATTTTTCTGCTTTATGAAATTTCAATTATGCCCTTATCTCCAATTTCCCACTTATGAATTGTTAAGTTATGGGATTATACTGATGTGGAAGCTGATTAGTTAAACATTGTGTTTTGGTCAAACATGCCACTGTAGCTAACCAAACTATATCCATATCTTCATTATGCAAATAAGATATTGATGTAATCCTATGCTCCTCCTAATTATTTGAAATGTTTCTGAGCAGATGGTACATCCTGAATCCCACTAAAAGAAACTGGAGCAGGTTGAAAGGTGACCTCCCAAAGGGTACATATACATCCAAATACTTGGAACCTGTGAATGTTGCCTTATTTGGAAAAAAAAAAGGGGGTCTTTGTTGATGTAATTAAAGATCTTGGGATGAGATCATCCTGCATTATCCCAGGTTGGCCCCACACACAATGACAAGTGTCCTTATAAGAAAACAGAAGGAGACACAAACATACAGAGGAGAAGGTAATAATGTGAAGACAGAGGCAGGAACTGGAGAGACGCTATCACAGCCAAGCAATACCTGGAGCCATCAGGAGCTGGAAAAGTAAAGCAACAACTCTTCAAAAGTAAAGCAGGGCCTCCAGAGGGAGAGTGGCCCTGCAGATGCCTTGATTTCAGATTCCTAACCATCAGAGCTGTGAAAGAATAAATTTATGTTATTTTAAACCACCAACTTTGTGGTGATTTGTTACAGCCGCCACTGGAAACAAATACACTAACCAAGTGAAAATTTCAAGTACTTGCAGCCATTCCTCACGTTAAAGTCTGGACATTGACTCTGTTCTAATGCAGTCAGATTCCTTGTTAGACTAACCAGCTTTTATCACCATTGAGCAAAGGTAAACTTCTAGCATTTCTAAAATTGCAATTCAAAAAAATAAAAAATTAAATTGTAATTCCACTTCAGAAGCCTGTTAAAAATTAGTCAATATTTTTAAATTCAAGCAAAAAAAAAAAAAAAAAGAGCTGAATTCCCTGGGTGACTCAGTCAGTTAAGCATCTGACTCTTGATTTCAGCTCAGGTCAAGATCCCAGGGTTTGTGAGATGGAGCCACACTGGGCATGGAGCCTGCTTAAGATTCTCTTTCTCTCTCTGCCCCTCCCCTACTCCCTCTCCTAAAAAAAAGTTTAAACTTTGTGATTTTGGTTTATTGTTGTAGAAAATGTAAAATGGTGTGTCTATAAACATCTAAAGAGAAACTTCTAAAATCATTGCATTAAATCTTAGTGCAATATGATTTTTGTTTGCTTCCAAAGTATTCTCTATTTTTATTGCTCTAATTCAGTTAGCTAGACTGTTTTACATTTAGAAACTGTGTGTGTGTGTGTGAGAGAGAGAGAGAGAGAGAGAGAGAGAGAGGGAATGAGTGTGTATGTATGGGGGGATGGGTGTTTCAATAGACCACTAAGTCACTCAATGGTATGCTTCTGCTCTAGCTGGGCTTCACGTATGATATTATTTACTGTATTCCCTGTGCATTAGGTAAAATAACAATGGAAAGATAAAAATTGGTTTCACTTAGCATTGCTAGCATAAATTTAAAAAAAACAAATGGCCAAATCTATCAGAGTTCACTAAATATTAAGCCTTTTATCATATTTGTGCCATAAAACACTCCAAACAAAAACTCTTTTCACATAGCTTGTAATTACAATCCAGATCACAGAAAACAGTTCTCATTATGGGGGGAATATGAATGTAAATTTGATCTGCATGAAAAAGGTCACCGTGTTATTTTACTTCAAAATTTACACAAAACATGTGACTATTTTTACTTTGAAAAGATGTAGCAGATTTCTTTGAACTCTTGTTAATCACTTCGGTCCTTCTTAGTTTTGACAGCCTGGAGTTGAAGAAAGACCATTGTCTCTGATGTTAGAAGACTTGATCATTATCCCTTCTCTGGCAGTGTGAGGGTGGCCTCTCAAAACCCCTGATTCTTAATCTGAAAACATGAAGGTAAAAGCATCGGCGCCACCTACCTCAGAGTCCTTACCAGCATCGCTACTGAAATTTCACTCATCCTTCCCTAAGCCCATCACATCTCCCTGTAAAGTGGTTCCTGTAGCTGCACACTGGAATCTCCTGGAAGGCTGGAACCACTCCCAGAGATCCCAGATTGACTGGTTTAGGGTTCAGTGTGGATATTAAAACATTTTTAAGGTCCCCGAGGTGACTTTAATGTACAGCCAGAGTTTAGAACTACTGCTGTTAAGCCTTTTTTTTTTTAATCCAGAGCAGCAGAATTCATCTGTATCTTGCTGATAACTCTTAACCTAATCAAACTCTGTTTAAGTGACTTGGCCAAACAACTGAAATGCTTCCTTCCCCCTGTAAAACATACTAAGTAGTGCCCTCAGGAAATGCGCAGCTGATGGATTACCCTCTGAAAATAGCTAAAGTTTCTGTAAGGTACTGCTCCAAGAATTCTACAAGTGCTAACTCATACAATCCTCACAATAACACCAATATCATCTCCATTTAATTTTTTTATAAATTTATTTTTTATTGGTGTTCATTTTGCCAACATATAGAATAACACCCAATGCTCATCCCGTCAAGTGCCCCCCTCAGTGCCCGTCACCAGGTCATCCCCACCCCCCGCCCACCTCCCCTTCCACCACCCTTAGTTCGTTTCCCAGAGTTAGGAGTCTTCATGTTCTGTCTCCCTTTCTGATATTTCCCACTCATTTTTTTCTCCTTTCCCCTTTATTCCCTTTCACTATTTTTTATATTCCCCAAATGAATGAGACCATATAATGTTTGTCCTTCTCCGATTGACTTATTTCACTCAGCATAATACCCTCCAGTTCCATCCACGTCGAAGCAAATGGTGGGTATTTGTCATTTCTAATGGCTGAGGAATATTCCATTGTATACATAGACCACATCTTCTTTATACATTCATCTTTCGATGGACACCGAGGCTCCTTCCACAGTTTGGCTATCGTGGCCATTGCTGCTAGAAACATCGGGGTGCAGGTGTCCCGGCGTTTCACTGCATCTGTATCTTTCGGGTAAATCCCCAGCAGTGCAATTGCTGGGTCGTAGGGCAGGTCTATTTTTAACTCTTTGAGGAACCTCCACACAGTTTTCCAGAGTGGCTGCACCAGTTCACATTCCCACCAACAGTGCAAGACGGTTCCCTTTTCTCCGCATCCTCTCCAACATTTGCGGTTTCCTGCCTTGTTAATGTTCCCCATTCTCACTGGTGTGAGGTGGTATCTCATTGTGGTTTTGATTTGTATTTCCCTGATGGCAAGTGATGCGGAGCATTTTCTCATGTGCATGTTGGCCATGTCTATGTCTTCCTCTGTGAGATTTCTGTTCATGTCTTTTGCCCATTTCATGATTGGATTGTTTGTTTCTTTGCTGTTGAGTTTAATAAGTTCTTTTTTTTTGTTTTGTTTTGTTTTTGTTTTTTTTTAATAAGTTCTTTATAGATCTTGGAAACTAGCCCTTTATCTGATATGTCATTTGCAAATATCTTCTCCCATTCTGTAGGGTGTCTTTTAGTTTTGTTGACTGTATCCTTTGCTGTGCGAAAGCTTCTTATCTTGATGAAGTCCCAATAGTTCATTGTTGCTTTTGTTTCTCTTGCCTTCATGGATGTATCTTGCAAGAAGTTACTGTGGCCAAGTTCAAAAAGGGTGTTGCCTGCGTTCTCTTCTAGGATTTTGATGGAATCTTGTCTCACATTAAGATCTTTCATCCATTTTGAGTTTATCTTTGTGTATGGTGAAAGAGAGTGATCTAGTTTCATTCTTCTGCATGTGGATGTCCAATTTTCCCAGCACCATTTATTGAAGAGACTGTCTTTCTTCCAATGGATAGTCTTTCCTCCTTTATCGAATATTACTTGACCATAAAGTTCAGGGTCCACTTCTGGATTCTCTATTCTGTTCCATTGATCTATGTGTCTGTTTTTGTGCCAGTACCACACTGTCTTGATGACCACAGCTTTGTAGTACAATCTGAAATCTGGCATTGTGATGCCCCCAGCTATGGTTTTCTTTTTTAAAATTCCCCTGGCTATTCGGGGTCTTTTCTAATTCCACAGAAATCTTAAAATAATTAGTTCTAACTCTCTGAAGAAAGTCCCTGGTATTTTTATAGAGATTGCATTAAACGTGTAAATAGCCCTGGGTAACATTGACATTTTCACAATATTAATTCTTCCAACCATGAGCATGGAATATTTTTCCATCTCTTTATGTCTTCCTCAATTTCCTTCAGAAGCGTTCTATAGTTTTTAGGGTATAGATCCTTTACCTCTTTGGTGAGGTTTATTCCTAGGTATCTTATGCTTTTGGGTGCAATTGTAAATGGGATTGACTCCTTAATTTCTTTCTTCAGTCTCATTGTTAGTGTAGAGAAATGCCACTGACTTCTGGGCATTGATTTTGTATCCTGCCACGCTACCAAATTGCTGTATTCATCTCCATTTAATTGATGCACTGAGCCCAGAGAAATTAAGTAAATGGCTCACTGTCAGCATGCAATACACTGAGCAGAGGTTTGAACCAGGGTAACCACTAGGCAACACTGCAGCCTAGTAGAATGACTGCTCACTTCTGCTCCCACCAAGTGGGTTATACGCTAAGGAAAATCAGTATGGATTTTCCCAAACCTGTTTGTGTCTGTTGTGGCAAAGTTCCATAATTTAATTAACTATAATGTCAATACCACCCCCCAAAAAACCAGATGAGTGCAAAAAAAAAAAAAGCTGCTATTTCTATGAAAACTGAGATAATTGTTTTAGAAGGAAACTCACTAAAAAACTGTTGTCAAATTTAAGTGCGGGTGAGGCACCTATAACTTAATTTTTTTTCTTTATCCATTCATCTTTCTTTTTTTAATTTATTTTTATAGGTGTTCATTTTGCCAACATATAGAATAACACCCAATGCTCATTCCGTCAAGTGCCCCCCTCAGTGCTCGTCACCCAGTCACCCCCACCCCCCGCCCTCCTCCCCTTCCACCACCCCTAGTTCGTTTCCCAGAGTTAGGAGTCTCTCATGTTCTGTCTCCCTCCCTGATATTTCCCACTCATTTTTTTCTCCTTTCCCCTTTATTCCCTTTCACTATTTTTTATATTCCCCAAATGAATGAGACCATATAATGTTTGTCCTTCTCCGATTGACTTACTTCACTCAGCATAATACCCTCCAGTTCCATCCACGTCGAAGCAAATGGTGGGTATTTGTCGTTTCTAATGGCTGAGGAATATTCCATTGTAGACATAAACCACATCTTCTTTATCCATTCATCTTTCGATGGGCACCGAGGCTCCTTCCACAGTTGGGCTACTGTGGACATTGCTGCTAGAAATATCGGGGTGCAGGTGTCCTGGCGTTTCATTGCATCTGTATCTTTGGGGTAAATCCCCAGCTGGAGGCACCTATAACTTACTTGTGAAAAGTCATTAAATATAGGATCCTGTTCCCTAATTGCTTTCCAAATATTTTTTATTTAATTTTGTGTTCCAATTTAAAGAAGCTGACACTGTAAACCATAAGTAAAACATTATGGATATAATGAAAGAGGACGGAAACTGCACTCAGCAGATCCATAATCAAAGAAAAGGCCTTAGACCTGTATCAAAATATATAAACAAGTATATACATGTACATATTTAAATTAAAATAAAATATTTCATGCATGTATATATAATTTTTTAAAGATTTTATTTATTTATTCATGAGACAGAGAGAGAGAGAGAGAGAGAGACACAGGCAGAGGGAGAAGCAGGCTCCATGCAGGGAGCCTGATGTGGGACTCGATCCCGGGTCTCCAGGATCACGCCCTGGGCCAAAGGTGGTGCCAAACCGCTGTGCCACCGGGGCTGCCTATATATATATATATATATATATATAATTTTTTATAATTATCCAATCTAATCAATTTTAAATTGACTGACCAACTACCGATACCTACCATCATGTTGGATACAAGTCTAAAGACATAGAATACCCTTGATCGTTTGGTATTCTGAGTGTTGACAAGTGTATTTCCCTCACCTTACTATGAGTACTTTGAGGACAAGGACACCGTCTTATTCATTTCATGTTCAGGCCTGGCACAGAATACAAACTCAATTAATATAAAATTAAATGAGGGATGCCTAGGTGGCTCAGTGGTTGAGTGTCTGCCTTTAGCTCAGGTCATGATCCCAGGGTCCAGGGATCAAATCCCACATCGGGCTCCCTGCAAGAAGCCTGCTTCACCCTCTGCCTGTGTCTCTGCCTCTCTGTGTTCCTCATGAATAAATAAATAAAATTTTTAAAATATATACATAAAATTAAAGAGATTATGTATGTGAAAGTACTTTGAAGCTATAAAGTGCTGTGGGACTGTGGACTGTGCTTCGAATGGGCACACAGATCAGTGTGTTATGGTTTCTCAAGGAAGACATTCAGGAGCACAACCACTCCCAGGATTAATCAGAAATGTCAGTATAACCTGGTTCAAAGAGTGGGTTCTAGAGTCCGACCTAGTTTTGAATGGCTTCACAACTTTCTAGCTGGGTGACCATGGAAGATGGTAGATGCTTAGCACTAAGACTATCACTCAAAGTACCTTCAAGTATGCTATTCTAAGGAAACCGAAAGTTACAGTCCCAGTCTTTCCTATCTAAAATTAAAATCTCCACGGAAATAGCATTATAATGAACATCCCCACTTAATAATCTGGCATTTCTTTAACACTTTTACAATCGGTACTTTTTTACGGCAATTAGGATTGGCAGTTTGGTTTTGTCTTGGCCCCACCACCTTGTGAGTTAGGTAGTGCAGATGTTATTATATTCCACTGTGTCAATAAATCCCCCTAGTTCCTAAGCAATGAAGGGGCTTGCCTGGGGTCACACCACAGGCCAGAGAAAGGTTATGTTCTTACTCATGTTCTTACTCATGTGGCATTGAACTAGGATCCTGGGTTTCTGACTATCAATCAAGGGCTCTTTCCTCGAATGTCAATTTAAGTGAAGGTGGGCTGACTGGTGACCCAAGCTAGGAGAGCAAAGAGTGAGGGATATGTAGGTTATTACACTGATGTAATCTATTTTTGTTGTAAGCATTGGCTGGTGGATTCTGAGGATGATCTAGATATGATAGTAATTAATCCGGCACCAGCTATGTACCAGGCACTGTAGTGAGCATTTTCTGTTTATTGTTTCATTGAAGCTTTTTCTTGCTCAGACCAAAAAACATGAAGTCTCCTCAACTCCACTGTTTCTCTCATAACTTCACACCTCATCTTTCAGAAAACCCTGTTACACTGCTATCAAATCTACTCAGGGTATGGGGTGCCTGCGTGGCTCAGCGGCTGAGCGGCTGCCTTCGGTTCAGGGCGTGATCTCAGATCCCAGGTCCAGGCATCGAGTCCCACATCAGGCTCCCCTCAAGGAGTCTGCTTCTCCCTCTGCCTGTGTCTCTGCCTCTCTCTGTGTGTCTCTCATGAAGAAATAAAATCTTAAAAAAAGAATCTACTCAGGGTAGGTCCACTTTTGACCCCTTCACTGCTATTTCTCATCATCTCTCACTCAATTATGGCAATCACTTCTTCACTAGCCTCCCTCCTTCCACCTTTTCCCTACCTTAATTTATTCTCAACACAGCAGCCAGAGTGATCCTTTGAAAATCTGAATCATACCATGTCATTACCCTGCTCAAAACCGCGTTATGCCTTCCAATTTCACTCGGAGTAAAAGCCAAATCTTGACAGTAGCCTATGAAGCCTACATGATCTACCAAACAGCCCTCCATGTGGTTCCCTTCCACTTGCCATGCTCTATCTTTGGAATGCTCTTTTCCAAGAATCCGCATGGCCTTTCTCCTCACCTTCAGATTTCTGCTCAAATACTATCTAAACACAGAAGCCTTCCCTGACCACTCTATTTAAAATGACTTTCTTCCCCCTACCCCAGGACTCCCTAACCTTCCATATTTTTTTTCCTAAGCACTTATTCCACATGACATACTAAATCTTCTAGATGTTTTATTTTGTGTGTTCCCTTACAAGAATGTAGGCTCATGAAGGAAATTCTGGTTTGTCTCCAGCACCTAGAACAGTGCCAGATACAGGATAGGTTCTCAAGAAGTATTTGTTGATTAATACAAAAAAGAATTATGTATCATAATTATTCTCATTTGAAAATGTAGGGTCACAGAGTTTAAGTGACTTGGTTAGCATCACTCATCTGATAAGAGAGGAGTGAGGAGTTGAACACAGGCTACGTTTGTAAAGATAGCATTCTATGTGTGTGTGCCTCTCTCTAGTTTTTCTTTCTCCCTCTTTTGCAGAAGTTAAATCTTTTAAGAAAAACTTCTTTCATGAGACTCATCAGCTCTAGATGCACTAAAATTTGTATTTTGAAATGATTCATTAAAAATTTATTCCAATATTTCATAGCCTAAAAAAAAATACCCTTAACATCTCTAGTAACAGTTGCATCAGCAGAAAAATCCTTCTCAAAATTAAAAATCATCAGAACCTACTTGCAATCTTGCATTCGCCAAAAGCAATGGATGATTCTTTCAATTATATCAATTGAAAATAAAATTATTAAAAGGCACCTGAGTGGCTCAATTGATTAAGTGGCCAACTCTGGATTTCGGCTCAGGTCAGGGTCCTGGGATTAAGCCCCATGTTGGGCTCCATGCTCAGTGGGAAGTTGGCTTAAGGATGCTCTCTCTCCCTCTGCCCCTTCTCCCTCTGTTTCTCTCTCTGTCTCTAAAATAAATAGATAAATCTTTAATGAAAAAGAAAAGAAATCATTATCATCATTATCATTTCTTATATTTAACAAATTATGACACCAAAATATTATTTGCATTTTGAAAGGCTATGTTATTACTCATGTATCACTATTACTCCTAATGTATTTCATAAGTAACCAAATGTTTTTAAAGGGAAAGGCTTTATATTTTTGTCCCTTTAATGTTACGTTTTCCTGCCTTTGAAACAAGGGGCTCTGTATTTTCCTTTTGTACTGCGTCTTTGAAAAGAAATACATGGAGATAATACCCTAAGAAGATATTTCCCTTTCCAAGTTTGATCTGTAGCCTGCCCTGCTTTAAGACTATACCATCCCGCACCTCCTACCTGACTCCGCTGCCACATACACATAGCTAATAAAGTAAACTTGCCCTTGTCTTATATATCATTTAATTAGGGCCTAGCATTAGCCAGGGACTAATCACCTGATTAATGTTGAAATGCTCTAAAGTGATAGTAAACATATTCTCCATCCCAGATAATACATGGGTTTTAATAGAGGCCTCCACTGATAAGTATCAAAGGCTTATTCATCTGGATCTCTAGCTCCTAGCACAAGGCCTAACACAGAGTTGACACTTGGTAAATGTCTGCTGAACTAAATGTATAATAGGGGACTTTGGGGCTCCCTAGCTGGTTGTTAGTGGTACAATTCTTAGTCAAGGGTACCTTTCTTGGTGCTCCTTTGCCAGTCCCTCTCAGATGATGGTATGTAAATCAAAGTAAAATAACTTATTATTGTCTATGAGGGCAGGGACTGCCCATCTCATTTCCCAGTATCCCTTCACCCTAAAACAGTACCTGGCACTCTATCAAAACTTGGTACAGAAAAAATAAATAAATAAATAAATAAATAAATAAATAAATAAATAAAACTTGGTACAGGGGCAGCCTGGGTGGCTCAGCGGTTTAGCGCCACCTTCAGCCCAGGGCCTGATCCTGGGGACCCGGGATCGAGTCCCATGTCAGGCTCCCTGCATGGAGCCTGCTTCTCCCTCTACCTGTGTCTCTGCCTCTCTCTCTCTATCTCTGTGTCTCTCGTGAATTAATAAAAAATCTTAAAAAAAAACTTGATACATGATAAATGAGTAAACAGCGCATGTAGATCACTGCTCTACTATGGCCCCAAAGTATAATTGAAGTCTAACCTGGGCTTTCCTGTGTTACTGGAGCCCAGTGAAGGAAATATATTATGCTCCTATCCAAGAACACCATATCACAAATAATGAATGTTTTTTTCTTTTTAGACAAAGCACCAAGATATCCCTGAATTCCAAAGCAAGAGGTCCCAAAGAGTTCACTGAATGAAAAGGTTAACAAGGTTAACTCTACTGTCAGCCCCTAATGCCTTCCTTCTTCTTTTACATCCCAACAAGACTCCCTTATTAAAATACCAGTCTACATTTAGACAACAATCCGTTTTGTAGAGTGGAGTAGGGTGACATTATCCAAGAGTTTTACTACATGCCATGGAAATATAAAAATTAAATTGACATAAAATACAAATACAAAATACAAATGGGGCTAAACAGTATTTCCAGGGAGTCTGAATGGCTCAGTCAGTTATACATCTGCTCAAGTCATGATCCCAGGGTCCTGGGATTGAGCCCCACATCAGGCACCCTGCCCACCTCTCTCACTCTCTTTTAAATAAATAAATAATTTTAAAAAGATTTCCAAAGTACAGATTTCTAATTCTAAGAATGTCAATAAATGAATCAGTTTGACCGTCTCAAATCACCTGACAAAAATCTATCCTCTTAATCTACGCAATGAGCCTCTTTCTCTCCCAGCACCATGCCTATCTCTCAGCTTTCTTGCATCATATTACCTCTCAACCTGAGACCCTCAACCTCCACCACCAAAGACTTGCCAAATCCTCAGGTGCTTCCCAGACTTTTCTAGAACTAGAAGTGAGCTAGATTATTGACTTGCTGCAGAACAGAACTACTTTCCAAATCTTTGCTGGATTGAATGATTGCCCTAGTTTTAAATTCGATTCTATCACTCAGAAACAATTTTACTAAAGAACATTAGCTTTTTACAAAATTCTATAATAGCACTTTAAACATATAGCACTTGAAGTACAACTAGGTCAGCACATATACAGAAGTGGGTGGGAGTGTCAGAAAGAAAATGATTCAGATCAAGGTGCACAATGAGTACTAAGGTATGATGAAACAAGCCTATGCTATGAATCACTTCTGATAGAGGTGTGTCTGTGATATGCCATGGCTCATACTTCATTGCATCTCCCATAGAGCCCTGCACCTAGCATATGCTCTCCAACAGTAGAGTGCTCCATAAAGGTCTATAAATGATTTACTGGTTGCTGGTCCTTCAACAGAGGAAAAAAAATCACTTTCTAGAGAGGTTTGTTTTTAAGATACAAATCAGACAGGCAGATTATTTTTCTTCAAAAATGGCAATTATTTACTGTATTGTAAATAAATATAGAATGTAATGTTATCAAGGAAATATTTTTGGATCTAAGGGTACGAAGTCAAAAGGAATACGTTGAAAGAATATCCAAGGGGAGAGCTAAGATGGTGATGTGGTAGGAGGGCCCTAAGCTTGCCTCCTCCCCGGACATAGGTAAATAGCTATCAAATCATTCTGAATACCCAAGAAATGGACCAGAGGAATGAAAGAACAAACTACACTACTAGAGAGAGAGAAGAGGCGACATCAAGGAAGGTAGGAATCAAGGACACATGGTTTGGGAGAAAACCAGATCAAGTGTGCTGCCTGAGGAGAGGAGGGAGCATTGGTCTCAAAGAAAGGCAATGAGGAGAAGAGAACACGGGGAATCACAACAGGGATAACACTTTCCTGAAGCCATTGGTAGGAAAAACAAGAGGGTCTGGTTTTTGTGAGTTCTTACAACCAGCAGGGCTTGAAAACTGAAGTTTTAAAGGTCAGTGGGCTTGGCTGGGAGAGAGCTCTAAAAGTGCTGCCTTATTCCTGGCTAGAAGGCAGGTAAGCAACCCAAAGGGCAGATGGCACAATCCAAGGAACACCTAAGGCTCACAGGGGAGAGATTTTTTGCTCTTCTTGGAATACATCTGTGCATCTGCACAGATGCTTCTCTGGAGACAAAAAAAAAAAAAAAGCCAGTGGGTGCCATTCCCCTCCCCCATAGACATAGATCCACCTACTGAGGGCAGCTCACCTAGATACTGGCCACCTAGCCTGCTTGCTACAGGCCCCACCCTACTGTGCTCTGGCACAACTGCCCTTCTCAGTCAAACCTGCATCCATCCCAGTGTGGTGAGACCCTCTCCTAGAAGACCATTGCAGGCCCCTACCACACCACATCCCTAAGTTTTGAAGTTTTAAAAGTTAGCAAGCTTGGCTGGGATATAGCCCAAAGTGCAGACAAGCAATCTGTAGATATGATGAAAACAGTAATCTGAAAAATGCCTGGGACATACAGGGGGAGATAATTCACTCTTCTGGGAGGGATTGCCTAAAAGCACCAAGCATGGAGGCCCCTCTCCCAGGACAACGGAGCTGGCTGGCACCATTTCCCTCCCCAACCCTTCAGCATAAACACAAAATCACCTTCTGTAAACAGCACAGTGCCAACCCTGGCTGCCTAACCTGCTTACACCAAGTCCCACCCCCCAACCCCCGTCCTCTGCTGGTACTGCCCTTCTCAGCCAAGTGTACCTAAGTTCCAGCACAGTGGAACCCCGTCCCCAGAAGACCAGCTGAAATCTCCACACACACCACATCTCCCAAGAGAGTTGGGAACTCCCAGAGAGTTCTACAAGTATTCAGTTCTAGAGAAATAGAATCAGGTCTTATTTAATAAGCAGACCAGAGCATACCTAGTTAAAACTCACCACACTCTAGCAAAAGTCCAAACACTACACAAGGCAGGCAAGGATAGCCTCTTCAGGCTACTGGCCTGAAGGATAGAGCGGCCAAAATGCAGCAGCAGAGTGCACACAGCATCACACACCAGACACACTGCCTGAAGCACCAGGCCCTGGGCACTATACAACCTCTTCTTCATATAGCCATTACTGTCAGAATCAGGAAACACAACAAGCTTTTCTAACACAGAAAAAACAAAGACCTAGATGAAATGTCAAGACAGAGGAATTCATCCCAAATGAAACAAGAGAAGATCATGACCAGATAGCTAATCAAAACAGATAAGTAATATGCCTGATAGAGAATTTAAAGCAATAATCATTAAGGATACTCACTGGGCTTGAGAAAAGAATGGAAGACATCGGGGATCCCTGGGTGGCCCAGCGGTTTGGCGCCTGCCTTTGGCCCAGGGCTCGATCCTGGAGACCCGGGATCGAGTCCCACATCGGGCTCCCGGTGCATGGAGCCTGCTTCTCCCTCTGCCTATGTCTCTGCCTCTCTCTCTCTGTGACTATCATAAATAAATAAATAAATAAATAAATTATTTTAAAAAAAAGAATGGAAGACATCAGGAAGATCCTTACTGCCAGAGATAAAAGAGTTAAAAAACAAAAAAGGAAAAATGCAATAACTGAGATACGAAATAGACTGGATATAATGAGTGAACACAAGGATGGAGGAAGCAGAGAAACAAATAAGTGATGTAGATTATAAAATAATGGAAAATAATGAAGCTGAAAAGAAGAGGGAAAGAAAAACATTAGACCATGGATGTAGAGTTAGGGAGCTTAGTGAGTCCATAAAGCATAATAACATTCATATCATAGGAGAAGAAAAGAGGGAAATGGGGACAGAAAATTTATTTGAGGAAATTATAGCTGAAAACTTCCCTATCTGGAGAAGGAAACAGACATCCAAATCCAGAAAGCACAAAGGACCACCATCAAATTCAACAAAAACAGACCAACATCAAGACATATTGTCATTAAATTTGCAAAAAAAAAAAGAATGATAAAGAAAAAACCCTAAAAGCAGCAAGAAGATAAAAGTAGCCCCTAACTTACAAGGAAAGACCCATAGGCTAGCTGCAGATCAATCCACAGAAACTTGGCAACAAAGAAGAAAGTAGCATGATATATTTAATGTGCTGAATGGGAAAAATCTGCAGCCTCTCCAAAAAACTCCATCCAGCAAGGCTATCATTCAGAATAGAAGGAGGGATAAACTGTTTCTCAAACAAACAAAAACTAAAGAAGTTCGTAACCACTAAACCAGCCCTGCAAGAAATATTGAAGGGAACTCTTTGAGTGGAAACGAAAGAACAAAAGTGACTATGACTAGAAAGGAACAGAGAAAATTTCCAAAAAGAACAAAATAAGTAATAAAATGGCACCAAATTCATATCTATCAATAATTACTCTGAATGTAAATGGACTAAATACTCTAATCAAAAGACATTGAGCATCAAAATGGATAAAAAACAAGATCCATCTATCTATAGCCTACAAGACTTATTTCAAAACTAAAGACAACTGAAGATTAGAAGTAAGGGGTTGGGAAATATGTATCATGCAAATGGACATCAAAAGAAAGCTGGGAAAAAAAGAAAGCTGGAGTAGCAATGCTTATATCAGAAAAACTACATTTTAAATCAAAGACTGTAACAAGGGACGAAAAAGGGCATTATATCATAATAAAGGGGATTATGCAACAAGAAGATCTAACAGTTGTAAGTATTTCTGTGCCCAACTTGGGAACACCCAAACATATAAAACAATTAATAACAAACATAAAGGAACTCACTGATAATAATACAATAATAGTGGGAGATTTAACACCCCACTTACATCAATGGATGTAAGATACATTCAGATCATTTCATCCTAAAGCAACAGAACACATATTTTCCAGTGCACATGGGACATTCTCCAGAATAGTTCACATATTGGGTCACAAATCAGTCCTCAATAAGTACAAAAATATTGAAATCATACCATGCATATTTTCAGACCACAATGCTATGTAACTTGAAGTCAACCACAAGAAAACATTTGGAAAGACCATAAATACTTGGAGGTTAAGCAACATGCTACAAAAAAATGAACCAAAAAATCAAAGAAGAAATTTAAAAAATACATGGAAACAAATGATAATGAAAACACAACAATCCAAAACCTTTGAGATGCAGCAAAAGCAGTCCTAAGAGGGAAGTATATAACAATACAGGCCTATCTCAAGAAACAAGAAAAATCTCAAATATGCAAATGAACCTCTCACCTAAGGGTGCTAGAAAAAAAAAACAATAAATGAAGCATAAAGCCAGCAGAAGGGAAATAATAAAGACTAGGGCAGAAATGAATGATATAGAAACTAAAAAGAGAGAGAATGAAACCAGGAGCTGGTTCTTCCAAGAATTAATTAAATTGACAAACCACTAGCCAAAATTATCAAAAAGAAAGAGAAAAACTCAAGTAAATAAAATCACAAATGAGAAAGGAGAAATACCAACCAACACCAGAGAAATACAAATAATTACAAGAGAATATTATGAAAATGTATATGCCAACAAATTGGACAACCTAGAAGACATGGATAAATTCCTAGAAACATGTAAAATACCAAAGCTGAAACAAGAAGAAATAGAAAACATGAACAGATCATCAACCAGCAAAGAAATGGAATCAGTAATCAAAAATCTCCCAAGCTAACAAAAGTCCAGGGCCAGATGGCTTCCCAGGGGAAGTCTACCAAACATTTAAACAAGAGTTATTACCTATTCTTCTCAAACTATTCCACAAATAGAAATGGAAGGAAAACTTCGAAATTCATTCTATGAAGCCAGCATCACCCTGATACCAAAACCAAAAACTCCACTAAAAAAAGAAAATTACTTGCCAATATCCCTGATGAACATGGATGCAAAATTTCTCAATAAACACTAGTGAATCAAATCCAACTATACATTAAAAGAATCATTCACCACAACCAAGTGGAATACATTCCTGGGCTGCAAGGGTGATTCAATATTCGCAAACCAGTCAACACGATACACCACATCAATAAAAGAGAGGATGAGAACACTATGATCCTCTCAACAGGTGCAGAAAAAAAAAGCATTTGCCAAAGTACAACATCCATTCATGGTAAAAACACTCCACAAAGTAAAGGTGAGAGGAAACATGCCCCAATGTAATAAAGGCCATATACAAAAAACCCCTCAGCTAATATTATCCTCAATGGGGGAAAACTGAGAGCTTTCCCTCTACAGTCAGAAACAATGCATGGATGTTCACAATCACCATTGTTACTTAGCATAGTACTAGAAGTCCTAGTGTCAGTAATTAGACAACAAAAAGAAATAAAAAGCATCTGGTCAGCAAGGAAGAAGTCAAACTTTCACTATCTACAGATGACATGACATGGTACTCTATATAGAAAACCCAAAAACCCCACCAAAAGGTTACTAGAACTCATACCCAAATTCAGTATAGTTGCAGGATACAAACTCAATGCACAGAAATCTGTTGCGTTTCTATACACCAATAATGAAGCAGCAGAAAGAGAAATCAAGGAATTGATCCCATTTACAACCACATCAAAAAACGTAAGAAACCAAGAATAAACCTAACCAAAGAAGTAAAAGATCTGTTCTCTGAAACTATAAAAACACGGATGAAAGAAATTGGAAATGACACAAAGAAATTGAAAAACATTCTTTGCTCATGGATTGGAAGAACAAATACTGTTAAAATGTCTATTCTGCCCTAAACAATCTACATATTTAATGCAATACCATCAGAATACCACCAGCAATTGTCACAGAGCTAGAAGAAACAATTCTAAAATTTGTATGGAACCACAAAAGACCCTGAATACTCCAAGCAATCTTGAAAAAGCAAAGCAAAGCTGGAGGCATCGCAATGCTGGACTTCAAGTTATATTACAAAGCTGTAGTGATCAAGACAGTACGGTACTTGCACAAAAGCAGACACATAAATTAATGGAACAGAATAGAAAACCCAGGGATGCCTGGGTGGCTCAGCAGTTAAGCGTCTGCCTTTGGCTCAGGGCATGATCCTGGAGTCCCAGGATGGAGTCCCACACTGGGCTTCCTGCATGGAGCCTGCTTCTCCCTCTGCTTATATTTCTGCCTCTCTCTAGCTCTCTCTCTCTCTCTCTCTCTCATGAATAAATAAATAAAATCTTAAAAAAAAAGAAAACCCATAAATAAACCTATATGGTAAACTCACCTTTGACAAAGCAGGAAAGACTATCCAATGAGGAAAAGACAGTCTCTTCACCAAATGGTGTTAGGAAATCTGGACAGCAATATGCAAAAGAATGAAACTGGACCACTCTCTTATTCAATACACAAAAATAAATTCAAAATGAATTAAAGACCTAAATGTGAGACAGGGATCCATCAAAATCCTAGAGGAGAACAAAGGCAGTAACCTCTTTGACATGGGCCATAGCAACTTCTTTCTAGATGTGTCTCCTGAAGCAAGGGAAACAAAGGCAAAATACGAACTATTGGGACTTCATCAGGATAAAAAGCTTTTGCACAGTAAAGGAAACAATCAACAAAACTAAAAGGCAACCTATGGAATGGGAAAAGATATTTGCAAATGACATATCTGAGAAAGGGTTAGCATCCAAAATATATAAAAGAACTTATACAACTCAACACTCCCCAAACAAATAATCCAGTTAAAAAATGGGCAGAAAATACGAATAGACATTTTTCCAAAGAAGACATCCAGATGGCTAATAGACACATGAAAAGATGCTCAATATCATTCATCATCAGGGAAATACAAATCAAAACTACAATGAGATATCTCCTTACATCAGTCAGAATGGCCAAAATTAACAACATAGAAAACAACACATACTGACAAGAATGAAGAGAAAGGGGAACCTCTTACATTTTTTATGGGAATGCAAACTGGTGCATCCACTCTGGAAAACAGTATGGATGTTCCTCATAAAGTTAAAAATAGAACTACCTTGCAATCCAGCAATTGCACTACTAGATATTTACCCAAAGGATAAAAAGAATTACTGATTTGAAGGAATGCATGCACCCCAATGTTTATAGCAACATTATGAACAATAGCCAAATTATGGAAAGATCCCAAATGCCCATTGGCTGATGAGTGGACCAAGAAGTTGTGGTATTAATATATATATAAATATATTAGTATATTATATGTATAATATATTAATATATAAATATATTAGTATACTAATATATTAGTATATTTATATATGAATATATAATTTATATATATCAATTAATTATATTATAATTATATTATAATTAATTATACATATAATATACTAATGTGTATTCGTATATTAATTTTAATAATATATATTAATAATATATCAATATATATTTATATATATATATTACTCCACCGTAAAAAGAGTGAAATCTTGCCATTTGCAATGACATGGATGGAGCTGCAGAGTATTATACTAACCAAAATAAATCAGAAAAAAACAAATACCATATGACTTCATTCATATACGGAATTCAAGAAACAAAAGAGGGGTGCCTGGGCGGCTCAGTCAGTTGGGCGCCTAACTCTTGGTTTCAGTTCAGGTCATGTTCCTGGGATTGGGCCCTGTGCTGGGCTCCATGCTCAGCAGGGAGTCTGCTTGAGGATTTTCTCTCTTCTCCCACTGCCCCTCTCCCTGCTCCCATTCTCTCTCTCTCTTTCAAATAAATAGATAAATCTTTTAAAAAGAAGAAAAATGCATGTCATTGGTATTAAAAGATAAGAAAAATGATTTTTTTAAAAAAGAAACAAAACAAATGAGCATCAGGGCAAAAAAAGAAACAAACCAAGAAACAGACTCTTAAATAGAGAACAAACTGATGGTTACTGCAGGAAAGGTGGGTGGGGAGATGGGTTAAATAGGTGATAAGGATTAAGGAGGGCACTTGTGATGGGCACTGGGTGTTGTATGTAAAATGATGAGTCACTAAACTCTATACCTGAAACTAATATTGCACTCTATGTTAACTAGCTGGAATTTAAGTAAAACTTGGAATAGAATTAGGGAAAAAATACCCTAAGAAGATATTCCCCTGTCCAAGTTTAATAAATGACTATTTTAACAAAAGCTTATGAGATGAAATTGCTGTATGAATGAGACATTTCATGCCAAGTTCCAGCCAGTAGCCAACAATATTGCATCTTCAATGCAATGTTAATAATTTGAAATATATTGAAATAATTTTATAAATTAATACTGTAGCTTTGAAAAGCTCAACCTCATAACCATTCTCCTCTGGAAACACTCTATTCCATCTTATTTTTATAAGCACTTTATATGGAAATATGATACGTTATTCCTGTTAAGCAAACTACTTTAGGAGGCAATAAATGGATTTATTAAATAATTAGCATGCAGATAGAGGAAATCTATGTGCCTTGCAGAAGATCTAAAATTATTATTGGGAGCAAAGTGATATTCATATTTTTAAACTATATCAGAAATTACAGATGCCAAGCACATTCACAATAACGGTCAATTCAGTCATGGATTAGATATGGACACGGTGCTAGCATTTTAGTGTGAGAATAATTTTGGTAATATAAATTTGAGCAAACCTATGAGGATCTAGAAAGGCCAGAAAAGGCATAAAATATATCCTGGCTGCAGCAGGGTAACAGAGTCATTCTAGAAGAGGATATATAATGTGTATTATTCATAACCTAAGAGAAGACTTAGCAACACACAGAAGACTCTTACTAATAGAAATGGAGATGATAATGCACACATTTATTAAATGCCCAGAGGGTAGCAAGTGTAATATTGGACATCTAAAAAGGCCAAGTGTTTCTCTCTTGGCACTACAAAAGAAATATCAGAATGTCCCTAAAGATAGGAAAAGCATAAGCCAGTGAGTTTTGTTTTAATAAAAGATGTGCTTGGCAGAGACAATGGAAATTAATGACCAAATAAGTGACCAAATTTGTGCCTCTGCTACAACCACGGATAAACTCCACCTCTCTGTCAAAGAAAAACAAACAAATAAATAAACAAAAAAGAAACCCTAAAGATTTAGGATGACATCCAAATTATTCTTTGTTTATATTCTCCTTCAGAATAGCCATGAGGGAGAAAACATGAAAATGCGACAATAAGGTGAAGTTTTAGAGATGAAGAAAATAATTACCTCAAAGCGCTTTTGTACTCAGTAAAATAACGAATGAAAAATAATTATGATTTGTAATACAGTCTTGGGATTTCCAATATGTTTTCAGATTCCTGTTCTGATTTAAGCCAGGTGTTTTCACTTATCTATTATTTCCTTTACTACTCAAAATGTTAATGATTCCCATGGAAAAAAGAGATTCCAAAAAAAAAAAAAAAATGAACGACTGGACTCTGGTCAGGCAAGCCAGTGAGTGGATAGATCTGGGGAGAGTCAAACTCCGGTGCTCTGCTTCCTAGGCCAGAAACATGGCTATTAGAGCTATTAGGTTCTTAATTAATCTGCCTCTCTTTTCACTGAGAAGATCCCCATTTGTTCAAAGTAGAAGCCACCTCATGTTAATATTCTACCCAAAATGTAAACACTGGCTTGAGACACAATTTTTTCTTCATGTTCCTATGACCCATTTAATTAATTATTTTTTGCCCTTATTCTAAATCTTTTTTTAATCACAAGAACAATCACCCAATAACATTGATGAAATTCTGACTTGAAAATCCAGCACCATTTCAGCCAATACAACAAATAGAAACTAGTTGACTTATGAGGCAATGTGTAGCTCTTAATGTTTCTTCCCTGAGGATTCAGAGTTGTTGGCAGTAGAAACCAATGCAAATAAAAATGCCCCTAAGAAAAGATGTTTGACTTTATTGAGCATATGCCATGTTAAACTGAACTGCAACTTTAGTGATAACAATGGATAATCAGATCATTCCTTTAAGTAATTTAAATGCATCTAATTCTTCAACTTAAAATTTGCTATTGTGTGATTTTCCAGTTTCCACATTCCATGTTCAACTTAGTATGGAATATTTGCTATATACAAATAGCAAGAGAGGTAAATTATTATTTCAAGGCTTTTTGGTATGCCGTTAAAGTTTGGAAATATGCTTATTAGCATAAAAAACAATTCCCCTAGTAGCTGAAGGAAGTATCAGGTATATAGAAACATACCTCCCAGCCCTGCTGAGAATGAGAGCCAGTAAAACTTTGGGATTTCCCACAGGTTGGTCTTGGCATTCAGAAATAGCCTGGGAATGAGCAAGCAACAAGTAGGCCGAAAGGGAAATTCTCTTCCTTTACTGAAAGACAGGAAACTGAACTTCTCTAAAGTTTTCTCATGACTTAATAAATTAAATGTTTATAATAATAAATCTGAATCATTGGCCTCTACTCCTCCTCCTCGATACTCATACAAAACAACTCCATAAAAAGACAGCACCGAGAAATGAGATGCAAGCATAGGCATAACTTTATCAGATCTTCTGGGGAAAGGCCAAGAAAAGGAACAAAAGGTAGAAAGTAAGCCTGAATGATGTCTCGTGGCATAAACTACAAAAATATGACAACCCAAAATGCTTATGTCATATCCTGAAGGGTCATTCATATGTTTCCTTGTGCTCATAGTGAAGGTCCTGGCTTCTGTCTCCCATGCAAGCCAATTGGGTTTTACTACCTCTCAGGTGTCTCACTGTGCCTCTAACCCCAGGTGACCCTATTGCAAAGGTGTGCCTGTGGCCAAAAAGACTGATACAGTGAAGGGAACTCACCATGAGAAAAGCAATCTAAAGCACAAGGAACCAGCCATTTTAACCAAATTACTGTGATGAAACAGAGCCTACAAAATTGGTAGACAACAAGTTCTTGGACCACTTGGAAATAAGCTGGATGAGATGACAGATTTGAAACAATAAAGGGGGAGCTTCAAAAAGACTCTTGGCACAATTCAATTTCAAAGAAGAAAAAGATGATGGCATACCAGATTTTTCAAGATGGTCCACATGGAGGACATAGATATTGAATTACATCTTAAAGACTGAGTAGGAATTAACTGAGAAGAGAATAACAGTATCCATGGCGTGAGCACTTATTCTGTGCCAAGCACTGGGCTAGGTCCTTTGCATACATCAAGTGACTGACTTCTTATCTAGGGGAGATTTTATTACCCCCATGTTAGAAATCAGGAAAAGAGGCTCAGGATGATCAAGTGACTTTCCCAAGGCCAGACTGCTACAAAGGGCCATCAGGAAAATGTCACAATCATGACTTACACCATTTTGCATAGTTGACCCCTGCTTGACTTTCCAGCCTCACCTAACACCACTCACTTGCTCATTCAATACACTCTAACCATAAATGAACCAATCTCTTTCATCATAGAATGTTCACATTTTAAATCACTTCTCCTTTCACAAATCTGTCTTATTTGTCTGCAAAACTTCTATGTATCTAGCAGATTTTTTTTTAATGCTACTTCTTTAAAGAGGAGTCCTCTGCTGATTTACATTAAGTCCCACATAAAGACATACAATTCATAGCACTTATCATAGATTACATCTAAACAATTATATACATGTACTAGTGTGCTCCAGGCCAGCAAGCTGGAAATTCAGGTAAAAGTTGATATTGGAGTCTTGAGTCTTGAGTCTGAATTCTGCAGGTTGGAAACACAGACAAGATGTCTGTGTTGCAGTCTTGAGAATAATTCTTTCTCCTTGGGGAATCATCAGCCTTTGTCCTCCCAAGGCCTTCAATGGATTTAACAGGGCCCACCCATACCATGGGGAGCAATCTGCTTTACTCAATGTATATAAGCTATATGGTGTTTTTTGTTTGTTTGTTTTTAGAGAGAGAGAGTGCACACAAGTGGCAGGGGAGGGGCAGGAGGGAGAGAGAATCTTAAGCAGGCTCCACACCCAGCCTGGAGCCCGATGTGGGGTTCCATCCCCCGATTCTAAAAGCATGGTCTGAGCTGAAATCAAGAGTAAGATGCTTAACTGACTGAGCCACCCAGTCACCCCTACTAAGATTATATATTAATCACATCTTCTTAAAAAAAAAAACAACTTCCATAGCAACATTTACACTGGTGTTTGCACAATACTGCACTATATAGCCTAGCCAAGTTGACATATAAAATTAAACATCTGCATGTATATTTAAGGACTGTTTTCCCTACTTGACTATAAGCTCCATGAGGATAGAGATCCAGGCCATTTTTTTTTTCAAAATTGTATTCACAGTGCCTAGAACAGTGTTTGGCATATAACATATGCTCAAAAATTATTTGCTGCTGAATAAAAGAAATACCTGCCAAGTCTAGATTGATGACTCAATCTAGCACTGGCAGAAAATGGGAAACAGCAAGTGCTAAGTAACTACAGGACAGAAAGCATTTCTAGCCAGTCATATTTAATTCTATGTAACCAACAATTAAGTACTGGCTTTCATCAGCACAAAACTATTTTATGTATACAAGGAATATCAAAATGAATCTAACAGAAGTCAAACAAAGATTATAATACAAAGATGTTTATCGCTGCACTATTTATAGAGTTCAAGATTGAAAATAATCTCTATGTCCAACCATAGGGAACTGAAAAAAATGATTATTGATGTTACAGTGAGCACCGATAACTAGGTTTGAACAATTTATGTATGGCATACTTTTTCTACTATGGACTGGTAATAACTCATTCATTTATATGCAAAACTAGATGCCTTGAAGCAACACTGGATGGCAGTTCTAGTAGATCATCATGTTTAGTATGTGTTGTCAGCCTGGCCTCAGTTAGAGACAAATTTGCTTTAACAGGGTAATCCCATCTTCAGATATTGATACTTACTATGTGCTAAGCTCTGTTCTAGGTAATAGACATATAGTGATGAACAAAACACTCAAATATTCATGCACTCATGGACAGAAAAGTAAACCATGGAAAGGAAAAATACGTCTGGAATGAGGATTAACATATTGGATTAAAACATCAAAAAAAATACTTCACAGAGAAAGTGACAATTTAAAATTTTTTGAAAGTTGGGGGACAGCTGGGTCGCTCAGTGGTTGAGCTTCTGCCTTTGGCTCGGGTTGTGATCCCGGGGTCCTGGGATCGAGACCCACATCGGGCTCCCCACAGGGAGCCTGCTTCTCCCTCTGCCTATGTCTCTGTCTCTCTCTGTGTCTCTCACGAATAAATAAATAAAATCCTAAAAAAATTTTTTAAAGAAGTGAGGGGGTGAGCTATTTGTATAGCTACAGTAGAGAGTTCCACGCAGAAGGAACAGCAAGTGCGAAGATCCAAGATGGGAGTTGTCCTGGCATGTTTGAAGTTGAAGCAGGGTGAAAAAGAGGGAGAGCAGCAGTAGGACATGAGATCAGAGATGTAATGGTAAGGGTGAGAGGAAGATGAAAGGGACACATAGTATCATGTGTGAATGTGAGAAGAAAAGTAATTTTGGAACTGGTTGGAGGATGAGGTACAAGATGGTGCAGAATGTTAAATCCAAATGTAATATCTACACCCATTAAACACAAAGAAAGACCCTGTCCCTATAAGCAACTTACCTAGACCCTAGTCAAACTAGCAAACCCTTGAAAATAGCTTATATTTCCTAACATTGCTAGAATTTGTAGCTTATATTTTCTAACATTGTTATATTCTAACATTTTAAGCCAGACTGCAGATACTTGGGCAATTCTTATAGTAACACACCGTTTTAGTAACCATGCCTAAACATATCCCACCAACACCAGAATCTCTCCCTTGCTGCCCAAGTGTTATGGGAGAAATTTATCTTATTTTTATAGGTTTCATAATTAGATTCATTCAAATTAAGAAAGAATATTGACTTTGAGTTGCTGCATGAGGTGCTTCAAATACCCAAGATCAGAAAGTCTACAGTATAGCCTTGCTTTCCATAAGGAGATTGCAAATTGGGTAGATATAACTGAACTTCACTAAGCTACAGAGAAGACTGGTAGTGGAGCAAAAGGGACACCGAGAACAGTATAAAATTCAGGATAGTAGTTACTCTGGTAGGAGGGGCATAGTGACAGAGAAGGACCATAAAGAGGGTCTGAGGGGTGTTTGATATGATCGATCCATAAAAAAGTGTATTTACATTGTAAAAAATATATGGAATTGCATGCTTATGATTTGTGCACCTTTTTAAATTCATGCCTACTTAAAAGAAGTATACTTAAATAAACGTCAGAATGGAAACCAGGGGTAGAGCTATCAAGCTAAAGGAATGATCACAATCAGTAAATAGCTGTCCAGGAGCTGGTGGAGACAGCTCCATCCAATCCTGTCTAGGAAACCTGACAGAGCTAAAAGAAAATACCTCTAATACGGCCCAAAATGAAAGCCCTTCCCAGTTCTAGAGGAGGAATGTGAGGCTAAAGGTAGGATGAGAAAATAAATGGAGGGAAGAACAAAGATAGTTGGCACCCTAGAATGGGAAGTGGGAATCCTCCCATAAAGGGTGGTATACCAATTGCCATGTGGTGATGGAGGGTAAGATGCAACCTGCCTTCCTTGTGATCCCTTTCCTCTTTCCTCAAACCTACTATAGCCTCACTCACACGCTTGCAGCAGATGGCTTCGTCTTATTCTTCATTTGATCTTAGCCAAAAGGCTGAGAAGCGATCACTTTATTCTTTGAAAAATTAGAAGTAACTAACTTGAATTCCCTGATCTTCTTCTTTAAGGTAACCAATGATCTCCATGCTTCCAATTCCAGTGGACCTTCTCAGTTTCTGTCTTAAATACTCCTTTAAACCCTCTCATCTCTCAATTCTCAGGATATTACAATGTTCTGATTCATTTCACACCCAGCTGGACAACCCTCAGTATCATCTTCCATTTCTTTGCCTTACATTATTGAAGAGTCCCAATATTGAGGAGGACTGTCCTCTAAAAATAGTTTATCCCTAAAAAATCTCAACCAAGCATAGTGCTTTAACTGTCATCCATATACCAAATTTATAGCTTCAGGTTTGACCTTTTCTATGAACTTCAGATTGCTTTATTCTTCTTAATATCACCACATAGTTCTCTATTACAATTTATTTAAACTCAATATGACCCAAGATCCTGATTTTTCACTCTGAAATTAATGCTGACTCATTCCTCAGTCTTCGTGTTGTGGTAAATGGCACTATCATCCATCCACTTGCTCAAACCAAGAATCAAGAGGCCATACTTGATTCTTCCCATTCTCTAATCATTTAAATCTAATCCAACAAGTTTTGTTAATTTATCTTCAAAATATATCCCTGAACCCATGCACTTCTGTCCATCCTTATTGCTTTCAGGATAATCCAAGTCACTATTATCTCTCACCAGCTTGCTTTCACTCTTGCCCCTCACACCTGAGTCTAATCACCAAATACAGTTAATTCCCAAATATAAATCATATCATATCATTCTCCTGCTTAAATCCCCTCAGTGGTTTCCCATCACACTCAAAATACAGTTCCCAGCCTTTCTCATGGGTTACATGTCCTCAGAGGGTCTGCTCTTGCTAAGTTTCTAATCTAACCTTATCCTTCTCTTCTCATTTCACACTGGCCTCCTTTTTGTTCCTCAAATTAGCAAAACTCTTTCTTACTTCAGAATCTTTGTGCTTGCTGATTCCTCTACCTGGAGTGTTCTTTTCTCAGTTCTTCATGTGGCTGGCCTTTTTGTGGTTATTTAAATCTCAGGACAAATGTCGTGTCTTCAGAGAGGCTTTTCTGAGACATCTTCCTACCCCTTAACCCCACCACATTCTAACATGCCACCCTTTCCATTTCTTTCATATCAAAACAACCAGTAATTATATTTTGGTTTGTTTGTTTTTTGGGTTATTTTCTTATAATCCATCTAGAATATAAGCTTTTAGAGGGCCTATCTTGTCTTTCATGTTGTGGACATATGGAGCACCCTGACTATATGATCTGATGAGTTGTAAGGAGTATACCCTAACAAGAAACAATTCCAACTTTTCTCCTCCTAACAGGGTAGCTAGAAGCATAGCCTAGGGGTATCTACCACCCAAGTCTCATACTATCCTCTGTGTCACTATTTCGAAAATAAGTCTAATAATAAAACTAACTTGAAAGGTATTTTGTTGCTGCATGTATCTAGAACCAGAAAAACTACTCTTCAATTCCATTAGGCAAATACTTATTCAGTGCCCACGCTGGTTCTGAACCCCTTCCCTCAATACATGTGATACAGTGGTCAATAAGACAGGGAACTTATCCTCAAGAAACACACAGCCTGGTGGGAAAGGGAAGGAGAAGCTGTAAAACCTAAATATCTCTACTACAACTCCTTTATAAAGCAGTGAGAAATGCTGTCCTGAAGATGCGAAAGGAGGTCAGAACACAAAAACAGTAGGATCTGTGAAGGCTTTTGCCAAAAAGAGGCATGCTTGGACTACTATTTGAAGCCAACATCACTGAAGCAAAGACATAAATCATACACAAACTAACCCAGAGTGCATCTGGAGGTTTCCTGAATGGAAATGGAAACACACTAACTGAGGCATTTTTTATACCTGTTAGCAAGATCAAGTCCAACCCTGGGGTCCCTAGACTCTGTTTGAAAGCCTCATGCATCAGAAGCACTTCTGTGTCCTTGAACTTTCTTTGCAGTCAGAACCATAGAGTGTTGGGGCAGGGGAATAACTTAGTGGAAATCATTTATCTGTTCAGCTATCAAAGAATCAGGTACTCACGGTGTCGTGTCTAAAGGGTCAAAGTGTCAGAAAAAGTACAACTCCCTGATGTGCAATTGATTACATAAAAGCAAGAGGACAGTTTGTCAGAAACTTCTATTCTAACTCTTGCACACCAGTAGGACAATATATAAAACTACCATATAATATAGACTGGTCCCAGCACTTACAGAAGAGGCCAGGGCTTCCCCAACTCCTAAGTCAGGATCTCTAAATAGATTGTTAGAGCATGGAGTGAAAATTCATAAGTACATGTAAGCTTAGGTAGACTCTCCTCTTGTCTGAATTCTAGTTTTCCCCTATGTAAAAAGAAGTTAATAATACCAATATTTGTGTTATCCTAAGCACCGAATGAAATAATAGATGTTCTACAATATCACTTGATGTATTTACAAGTGCAATATTGCTTCCATGCCACATTACCTTCTGAAAAAAAAAGTCAATTTTTTCTCTTCAATTCAGGAGATGGACTTTACTATTGACCCCTGCCTCACGAAGAACATCAGTGATTTAACCCTCATTCCATCACTGCGATGGAATCTCCTCTAAGAAACGTTGGTGTCCCTTTGAATAATCAATCACTTATCACTCTGTAAGTAACGTTTAGAAACCCTGTCAATGTATCATTGAAAATTGATCCCAGTACCCTGAATAAAATATTTTTTTACTTAAAAATAAAAGTAAGACTTAGCCAGTGCAATAAGGTAAGAAAAAGTAATAAAATGCATACATGTTGGAGAGGAAGAAATAAAATGATTTTTATTCACAGATAACATGACTGTCTCCACAGAAAATCCCAAGGAATCTAAATATACACGTATGCCCTAGAACTAAGGGAGTTCAGAAAAGTTGTGGGATAAGAAGTCATATAAGGACAATATACAAAAGTCAACTGCATTCTTATATACCAGCAAAGAAAAATTGGAAATTAAAATTTGAAATAAAAAATACTATTTGCAATACCATAAGATGTGAAGTATATAGATATGAATCTAACAAAATACATGCAAGATCTGTACATAGAAATCTATAAAGCACTGATGAAAGAAATTTAAAAAGACCTATATAAATAGAAATGTAATCCATGTTTATGGATTGGAAGACTCAATAATAAGATGTTGATTCTCCCTCACTTATCTGTAGATTCAGTGCAAACCCAATCAACTCCCAGTACAAATTTTGTAGCTATCGACAAACCGACTATAAGATTTATATGGAAACATAAAGGAGTTAGAGTAGCCGAAACGACTTTGAACAAGAGGAACAAAGTTGTAAGGTACTACTTGATATTACAGTTTATTATAAAACCATATTAAGCAATGCAGCATGGCATTGTCATAACAATAGATAAGTAGTTCAATGGAAGAAAATACAGAATTCGTAAACCTATACATATACGGACAACTAATTTTTAACACATACACAAAGGCAATACTGTGGTGATAGAATGGTCTTTTCCATAAGTGGCATTGCAACAGTTGGATATCCAAGTGCAAAAAAAATTTAAAAAAAGAAATAACTTAAATCTACACCTCATACCATATACAAAATTTAATTCAAAATAAAACATAGCCCTAAATGTAAACTTTAGAATTATGAAATTTCTAGACCAAAGAATGGAAGAAAATCTTTGTGATCTTAGGTTAGACAACAATTTTTTGAATATGATACCAAAACACCAAATCCATAAAAATAAATTGATAGATTGGACTTCAAAAAATGTTTAAATCTTCTCGCAAATGTTGTTAAGAAAATGTTAAGCCAAAGCCTGGGAGAAAATAATGGAAAATCACATATCTAATCAAAGACTTATATACAGTGTATACAGAAAATTTTCAAAACTCAAAAATAAGAAAACTAATAATCCAATAAAAATAGGTTAAAAATCTTGAACAGACATATCAACAAATAAGAGTCAAAAATGGCCAATAAGCACATGAAAGGATGGTAATTTGGGAAATACAGATTAAAACCACATGATATACCATTCCACACCTACCAAAGGCTGAAATTAAAAGGTTGACCATAGGGATCCCTGGGTGGCGCAGCGGTTTGGCGCCTGCCTTTGGCCCAGGGTGCGATCCTGGAGACCCGGGATCAAATCCCACATCGGGCTCCCGGTGCATGGAGCCTGCTTCTCCCTCTGCCTGTGTCTCTGCCTCTCTCTCTCTCTCTCTCTCTGTATGACTATCATAGATAAATTGAAAAAAAAAAAAAAGAAAAAAAAAAAGGTTGACCATACAAAGTGTTGGTGAGTGTACCCTAATCTTCCCACTCTCCCATTCTATCACTCTAGTTCAAATCGTTATGAATGCTTGTCTTTACTGTTCAAATAGTTTCCCAACATGTCTCCCCATTTTTACTACTGCCACTTTCCAGTTGTTCACACTGCAAACAGTGTGCTGTGATCTGAATGTTTGTATTCCCCCAAAATTTATATGTTGAAATCCTAAGGTTCAATGTGGTGGTATTAATAGGTATAGCCTTTGGGGGGATGATTAGGTCATGTGAACAGAGCCCTCATGAATAGGATTAATGCCTTTATAAAATAATGAGACCCGAGAGAGCTCTCTTGCCCCTTTTCATCATTAAGAAGATGTCTGTGTGTCTGTGACCCAGAAGAGGGCCTTCATCCAACTATACTGGTGCCCTGATCTTTGGACTTCCAGCCTCCAGAACCATGAGAAATTTGTTATTTATAAGCTATCCAGTCTGTGGTATTTTGTTATAGTGCCCTAAACAAACTAAAACAGAAAAGTGGTCCTGGAAGTGAGGTTGCCACTACAACGAATAGTTAAAAATGAAGAAGCAGCTTTGGAACTGGGTAATGGGCAGAGGCTGGAAGAGTTTGGAGGTACATTCTAGAAAAAGTTTACATTTCAGTGAATAGACTACTTATGGTAATTCTCATTGAAGACTCAGAAGAGAAAGGATAGAGAAAACTTCCATCTTTTTTGTTTGTTTTCTTTGATTCTTTTTTTTGTTTCTTTACACTGAAGTATAGTTGATGCACAATGTTACATTAGTTTGAGGTGTACAGCACAGTAAGGTGACAAGTTTGCATGTCATACTCTCCACAAGTGTAGCTACCATGTGTCACCATACAATGCTATTATAATACCATTGACTATATCTCCTATGCTGTACCTTTCACCCCCATGACTTATTCATTCCTTAACCGGAAGCCTTTACCTCCCACTCCCTTTCATTCATTGTGCCAACCCCCCACTCTGCCCCTCCCTTCTGGCAATCATGAGTTTGTTCTCTGCATTTATGGGTCTGTTTCTGGAGAAATCCTCCATCTTCTCTCCTCCTTCATCACTATGCTCCACCCACGCATCCTTCTCTCTTCTAGCTTTTTAAAAGCTGTATCTTATGCCTCCTTCCGCGTATATATCTTATACATCCCATCAGACAAAACCACATGTTATATTCCCTGAGCACATTATTTTATTTCAGACTGCTGTGCCCTTTACAAATTCACTATTCTTTTTATGTGGAATGTCCTCTCTTCTCCTGGCCAACTTGTAACCATTTGTCAAGATTCTGCAACAACATCATTTCTTCTGTGATGTTGTCCTCCAAGCATTATCTCTTCTGTGTTCTCATAACACTTTACGTTTCATCAGTCTGTAAGAACTCTCTTGGTGTATTATACGAACTAATTTACGTGTCTGCCTCTTCTATGCTATGAGCCCTTTAATGGTATGAATTGTGACCTTATATATTTAGTGCTACCATAGCACTTAATTCATGGTAGGTGCTCAGTAAATGTTTGAGAAAGATGAAATATTCTTAAGCATAATTTAATTTATATCTACTCTAAAGCATTCTTTCTTTTTTATGCCTAAGCTGTCTTTAATGTAGGAATGATTTGCAATTTAGAAAGACACTTGCCTGAAATATAAGCTTAATTCTTTTTTTTTTTTTTTTGTCTAAAAATAGGAGAGGATCATTAAATGTCATCTGGGGACTTCCACGCTCCCTGTACCCTGGCACCAAGCAAGATGATCCTTTTCAAAAAATTGCAAATTTAATGAAAACAAATGAGCTGTCGGGTCTGGAAAAGACTTCTGACTTTGGGCTCTTTCATAGGAAGTGAACAAGGCAAATCAGTGATTGTTTCAAGATGAAGTTTTTGGATTTTTGGTTTTCCTTCACTTTCTTTTTGTCTAAATTGCTTTTCTTTTTGGTGCTCACTAGCATCAATACAGGCAGGTTCACACAGGTAAAACTTAGAAGTTTAAACCATCTTTTTTCTTATTTGGGTGTGTTGATAGATTCCTGGTTTTCAGATCCTTTTGCTGCTTATTTTGAATGCATCGGCCATTTACAAAATGTCTGAAAATTCATGTGGAGGAAGTTACATAAGAAGGGAGGCTGGGTACTTGAAATCCAAGAAATTTTTTTCAGACTCAGCATGATGTTATGAAATATTTATAGCCTCACTGTAGTCCTGAACTGATGATCATTTTCTCCAGGAGATTTCTGGGATTTTTTTGTCACAGTCATATATTACCTTCAAACAACTACCTTAATAGTCCTCCAAGGAGATCAACCTTATTCTCCCTAACATGTTTGTAGAGTTGTTTATGGCTGTGTGATCTGTGTTTTTAACATAAATCTGGCCCCTGGAGCACTGTGTTTGAAATTTTCTTGCTGCGATAGATGATTCTCTCAGAAGCTTATATTATTAACTTAATCGTTCCCAGCCCCATTGGGAGCTTCATTTTTTGGGGGGGTTGGGAATGGTTATAAGAAGTGTGGTCCAACCTTAAACCAATTAGGCAATAAATATGTGACCCCTGACCAAACTTACCATTTTTTGCATGCCTCTCAGGGACACTTAAAATTCTTTGAAACACACATGAGACTTGAACATTAGGTATGTCAAGAGCTTTGGGGGCAGAAAGATCAGTTTATTTTTTCCCAGCTGTCCTGATATGGGTAGAAGACTAGGACTAGGAGCAAAGTTCAGAGTGAAGCAAGCTTTGGCTCAATGTAAGAATATGCATTCTAGTGGTCAAGCTGGATGAGACCTAGGACTCTTACTGAGACCTAGTATGCTTTCTTAAGATTAAAGACAACTCTATAATTTTCACCTAGAAGAGATTTAGAGATGGCACTTCAGTCACAAGTGGATCCTAAGGAATTGGGTTGAAAGCTGCTTTTGCACAGCAATTTATACAAGATTGTGACAACATCTTTTGTCCGTATCAATGAATTGAGAAAAAGCGATAGATGTTTGGGGAGAAGTTAAAGGCCAAACCACTTCCGCTGCTGTTGCTGCTCTGGAAAGATAGTGCATTCTCTTATAATGGAAAGTGTTTAACTTCTTGGTACAATTATTGAAGAATTTTTGCTTAGAATAGATTCTATTCTTCTGTTTCCATGAATTGACTTTTTTTTAAAAAGCAACTTGATCTCTGTCGCTTTATGATATAAAATCTAGATGTAATTCTTAGATAATTCTGCTATTCTAAGGAGGAATAGAATGTGGCATTTCACTTTCTGGTAGTTGTAAATATACACAAAAAAAAAAACCCAAAATGATAAGGTAGGTAAGGCAGGACATTTTGGTCCTATTTTATATGAGGAAAAATGGAAGACTGCTAAATAACTTTAATATTTAGCACAGGCAATACTTTTTAAAGGAGGAAGCAAAGTTTAGGTGGCCTAAAGTTTCATATTTAACATACTGGTAGACCCAATTAAGGTGTTGATTCCTTTTTCCATTTTTTTTCACCAGACAACTTTGATACCTATAAACAGGTAATTTTATAGATTTATAGGTAGAGTTCCAGAATTTTAACTACTTAAACAATGCCCAAAGTTCAAGGCAATTTCTATTTCTACTTTGTTTTTTATTTTACTGGTTTATTCATCAGGTTCATACATACACATAGACACACACATATACCCATAAACATCTCCACACACGTACACACTCACCCTCCCATATCAAAACTTTACAGTTACTGTAGGTTGGAAAAGAACTAAAGAATGACCAGCAAGACAGCAGGCAAGCTGACTTTTAGGTGAGGACACCAGGTTTGCTTCTTTTTTTTTAATTGAAGTTTATAGTTGACACAAAATGTCACATTAGTTTCAAGTGTAAAACATAGCAATTCAACAAGTTTATATATTATGACATGCTCACCACAAATGTAGCTACCATCTGTCACCATACAATGCTATTACAGTATCATTAACCATATTCCCTATGCTGTACATTTTATTCCTGGGAATTATTCTTTCTGTAAATGGAAGACAGCATCTACCTCTTCCTTTCACGCATTTTGCCCATCTCCCCACAACCCTCCCCTCTGGCGATCATCAGTTTGTTCTCTGTATTTATGGATCTGTTTCTGCCTTTTGTTTATTCATTTGTTTTGTTTTTTAGATTCCACATATAAGTGAAATCATATGGCATTTGTCTTTCTCTGTCTGACTTTTTCACTTAGCTTAATACCCTCTAAGCCCATCCATATTGTCACAAATGGCAAGATCTCATCCTTTTATGGCTGAATAATACTCCATTGCGTATATATATCGCTCCTTCTTTATTTATCTTCGGACAGTTGGGCTGCTTCCATAATTTGACTTTGGAAATAATGCTGCAATAAACAGAGGGGTGCATATACACTTTTGAATTAGTGTTCTCATGTTCTTTGGGCAAATACCCAGTAGTGAAATTACTGGATCATGTGGTAGATCTATTTCTATTTCTATTTTTTTAAAGATTTTATTTATTTATTCATGAGAGACACACAGAGAGAGAGAGAGAGAGAGAGGCTCAGAGATACAGGCAGAGAGAGAAGCAGAGAGAGAAGCAGGCTCCATGCAGGGAGCCTGAGGTGGGGCTCAATCCTGGGTCTCCAGGATCACGCCCTGGGCTAAAAGGCAGCACTAAACCGCTGAGCCATCTGGGCTGCCCATTTATTTCTATTTTTTTTAAAGAACCTCCATACTATTTTTCAGAATGCCTGCACCAGATTGCGTGCCTGCCAACAGTGCACAAGAGTTCCTCTTTTCTCCTCATCTTTATCAATACTTGTTTCTTGTGTTTTTGATTTTAGCCATTCTGACAGGTGTGAAGTGATATTGCATTGTGGTTTTCATCTGCATTTCCTTGATGATGAGTGATGTTGAGCATCTTTTTATGTGTCTGTTGGCCATCTGGATGCCTTCTTTAGAGAAATGCCTGTTCGTGTCTTCTGTTCACTTTTTAATTGGGTTGTTTCCTTTTAGGGGTGTTGAGTTGTCTGCATTCTTTATATATTTCAGATACTCACCCTTTATTGGATATGTCATTTGCAAATATCTTTTCCCATTTAGTAGGTTGTCTTTTCATTTTGTTGATTGTTTCCTTTGCTGTGCAGAAAGTTTTTATTTTATGTAGTCCCAATAGTTTAGTTTTGCTTTTGTTTTCCTTGCCTCTGGAAACACATGTGGAAAAAGGTTGTTAGAGCCAATGTCAGAGAAATTACTACCTGTGCTCTCTACTATGATTTTTTATGGTTTCAGGTCTCATGTTTAGGTCTTTAATCCATTTTGAGTTTATTTTTGTGTATGCTGTAAGAAAGTGGTTCATCTTCATTCTTTTGCATGTAGCTGTCCAGGTTTCCCAATACCATTTGTTGGAAACTTTTTCCCCATTGTATATTCTTTCCTCCTTTGTCAAAGATTATTAGCCATATAATTGGGGGTTTATTTCTGTGTTTTCTATTCTGTTCTATTGATCTATGTGTCTATTTTTGTGCTAGTACCATACTGTTTTGATTACTACAGCTTTGTAGTATATCTTGAGCTCTGGAAATGCAATACCTCCAGTTTTGTTCTTTTTCAAGATTTTTTTTGTGTATTTGGGGTCTTTTGTGGTTCCATGCATGTTTTAGGATCATTTGTTCTAGTTCTGTGAAAAATGCTCTTGGTATTTTGATAGGGATTGCAATAAGTATATAGATATCTTCAGGTAGGATAGATGTTTTGAAAATATTTGTTCTTCCAATCTATGAGCATACAATATCTTTCCATCTGTTTGTGCTCTCTTCAATTTCTTTCATCAGCATTTTACAGTTTTCAGAGTACAGGTCTTTCATCTCCTTGGTTAGGTTTATCCCTAGATAACTTATTATTTTTGGTGCAATTGTAAATGGGATTGCATTCTTAATTTTTCCTTGTGCTATTTTATTATTAGTGTACAGAAATGCGACAGATTTCTGTATATGATTTTATATCCTGAGAACTTACTAAATTCATTTATCGGTTCTAGTAGCTTTTTGGTGGAGTCTTTAGGATTTTCTATATATAGTATCATGTCATCTGCAAATAAGGAAAGTTTTACTTCTTCCTTACCAATTTGGATGCCTTTTTTTCTTGTCTGATTGCTGTGAATAGGACTTTCAGTAATGTGTTGAAAGAAGTGATGAGAGTGGACCTTGTCTTATTCCTGACCCTAGGAGAAAAGCTCTCAGTTTCTCACCATTGAGAATTATGTGCGTGGTGGGTTTTTCATATATGGCTTTTATTATGTTGAAGTATGTTCCCTCTAAACCTACTTTGCTAAGTAAAACATCATGAATGAATGTTTTACTTTGTCACATGCTTTTTCTGCATCTATGGAAATGATCGCATGGCTCTTATCCTTTCTCTCATCAATGTGATGCATCATGTTGATTGGTTTGTGAAAATTGAAACATCCTTACAGCCCAGGAATAAACCCTCTTGATTTCGTGAATGATTTTTCTTAATGTATTGATAGATTTGGTTTGCTAATTTTTGTTGGGATTTTTGTGTCTATATCCATTAGAGATATTGGCCTATAGTTCTCTTTTTTTTTTTTTTTTTTTGTATTATCTTTACCTAGTTTTAGTATCAGGTTAATATTGGCTTCATAAGTTGAATTTGGAAGCTTTCCTTCCTCTTCTATTTTTTGGAATAGTTTGACAAGAATAAGTATTAACTCTTTAAATGTTTGATAGAATTCATCTGTGAAGCAATCTGGTCCTGTACTTTGTTTGTTGGGAGCTTTCTGATTACTGATTCCATTTCATTGCTGGTAATCAGTCTGCTCAAATTTTCTATTTCTTTTTGCTTCTTTCTGTTTTGGTAGGTTATGTGTTTCTAGGAATTTATCCATTTCTTCTAGGTTGGCAATTTGTTGGCATATAATTTTTCATAATATTCTCTTGTAATTGTGTTTCTGTGGTATTGATTGTTATTTCTCTTCTGACACTTCTAATTGTGTTTGAGTCTTCTCTCTCTCTTTTGCTTCATATGTCTAGCTAAAGGTTTATCAATGTAATTGGTTTTTTCAAAGACTCAGCTCTTGGTTTCATTTATCTGTTCTATCATTTTTTAGTTTCTATTTCATTTATTTTTGCTCTAATGTTTATTATTTCCTTCCTTCTACTGGTTTTCAGTTTTGTTTATTCTCCTTTTTCTAGCTCTTTAGGTGTAAGGTTAGGTTGTTATTTGGCATAGTTCTCGCTTCTGGAGGTAGACCTGTATTGCTCTAAAGTTCCCCCTTAGAACAGCTTTTGCTGCATCCCCATGATTTTGGACCATTGTGTTTTCATTTTTACTTGTCCCCATGTATATTTTTATTTTCTCTGTGATTTCTTGGTTGATCCACTCATTGTTTAGTAGAATGCTATTTAACCTCCATTTGTTTGTGTATTTTCCATATTTTTTATGGTTGGTTTCTAGCGTCATAGCATTGTGGTCAGAAAAGATGCATGGTATGACTTCAATCTTTCTGAATTTGTTGACACTTGCTTTGTGGGCTAACATATAACTTATTCTGAAGAATGTTTCATGTGCAGTTGAAAAAATATATATTCTGCTATTTTAGGATGGAATATTCTAAATATATCCATTACATCTATCTGGTCCAATGTTTCATTGAAAGCCACTGTTTCCTTGTTGATTTTTCAAAAGATTTTATTTGTTTGTTTGTTTGTTTGCTTGCTTGCTTGTTTTTTTTGGGGGGGGGGAGGGCAGAGGGAGAGAAATCAAGCAAGCTCCATGCTGAGTGTGGAGCCTGACATGGGACTCAATCTCACGACTCTGAGATCATGACCTGAGCCTAAATCAAAAGTCCAACACTGGGGGGAAGGAGCAAGATGGCGGAGGAGTAGGGTCCCCAAATCACCTGTCTCCACCAAATTACCTAGAAAACCTTCAAATTATCCTGAAAATCTATGAATTCGGCCTGAGATTTAAAGCGAGACCAGCTGGAATGCTACAGTGAGAAGAGTTCGCGCTTCTATCAAGGTAGGAAGACGGGGAAAAAGAAATAAAGGAACAAAGGCCTCCAAGGGGGAGGGGCCCCGCGAGGAGCCGGGCTGAGGCCGGGGCGAGTGTCCCCAGGACAGGAGAGCCCCGTCCCGGAGGAGCAGGAGCTGCACCGACCTTCCCGGGCGGAAAGGGGCTCGCAGGGAGGTGGAACAGGACCCAGGAGGGCGGGGATGCCCTCGGGCTCCCGGGGACAGTAACAGCAACTGCGCGCTCAGGAGAGTGCGCCGAGCTCCCTAAGGGCTGCAGCGCGCACGGCGGGACCCGGCGGGACCCGGAGCAGCTCGGGGGGCTCGGGGGCGGCTCCGCGGAGGGGGCTGCGCAGCCCCGGGAGCAGCTCGGAGGGGCTCGGGCAGAGGAAGAGGCTCCGTGCGGAGGGGGCTGCGCGGTTCCAGGAGCAGCTCGGGGGGCTCGGGCGGCGGCTCCGCGGAGGGGGCTGCGCGGCCCGGGAGCGCGAATCCACCAGCGCAGGCCCCGGAGCACAGGGCGCCGGGACACAGCCCAGGATCCCGCCTCCCCGGGACAGGCAGAGGCCGGGAGGGCCCAGGACAGCGAGGACGCTCCTGCCCCAGCTGAGCAGATCAGCGGCCCCGCCCCGGAGCCTCCAGGCCCTGCAGACGGAGTTCCTGCCGGAGCTGAATCCAGGTTTCCAGAGCTGCCCCGCCACTGGGGCTGTTCCTCCTGCGGCCTCACGGGGTAAACAACCCCCACTGAGCCCTGCACCAGGCAGGGGCACAGCAGCTCCCCAAGTGCTAACACCTGAAAATCAGCACAACAGGCCCTTCCCCCAGAACACCAGCTAGACGGACAACTTCCAGGAGAAGCCAAGGGACTTAAAGTACACAGAATCAGAAGATACTCCCCGGTGGTTCTTTTTTTGTTTGTTTTGTTTTGTTTTGTTTTGCTTTTTGATTTGTTTCCTTCCCCCACCCCGTTTTTTTCTCCTTTCTTTTTCTTTCTCTTTTTCTTCTTTTTTTTTCCTTTTTTTCTTCCCTTTTTTTTCTCTTTCTCTTTTCTTTCCTTCTTTCTCTCCTCTCTTTTTCTCTTTTTCCCAATACAACTTGCTTTTAGCCACTCTGCACTGAGCAAAATGACTAGAAGGAAAACCTCACCTCAAAAGAAAGAATCAGAAACAGTCCTCTCTCCCACAGAGGTACAAAATCTGGATTACAATTCAATGTCAGAAAGCCAATTCAGAAGCACTATTATACAGCTACTGGTGGCTCTAGAAAAAAGCATAAAGGACTCAAGAGACTTCATGACTGCAGAATTTAGAGCTAATCAGGCAGAAATTAAAAATCAATTGAATGAGATGCAATCCAAACTAGAAGTCCTAACGACGAGGGTTAACGAGGTGGAAGAACGAGTGAGTGACCTAGAAGACAGGTTGATAGCAAAGAGGGAAACTGAGGAAAAAAGAGACAAACAATTAAAAGACCATGAAGATAGATTAAGGGAAATAAACGACAGCCTGAGAAAGAAAAACCTACGTTTAATTGGGGTTCCCGAGGGCGCCGAAAGGGACAGAGGGCCAGAATATGTATTTGAACAAATTCTAGCTGAAAACTTTCCGAATCTGGGAAGGGAAACAGGCATTCAGATCCAGGAAATAGAGAGATCCCCCCCTAAAATCAATAAAAACCGTTCAACACCTCGACATTTAATAGTGAAGCTTGCAAATTCCAAAGATAAAGAGAAGATCCTTAAAGCAGCAAGAGACAAGAAATCCCTGACTTTTATGGGGAGGAGTATTAGGGTAACAGCAGACCTCTCCACAGAGACCTGGCAGGCCAGAAAGGGCTGGCAGGATATATTCAGGGTCCTAAAGGAGAAGAACATGCAACCAAGAATACTTTATCCGGCAAGGCTCTCATTCAACATGGAAGGAGAGATAAAGAGCTTCCAAGACAGGCAGCAACTAAAAGAATATGTGACCTCCAAACCAGCTCTGCAAGAAATTTTAAGGGGGACTCTTAAAATTCCCCTTTAAGAAGAAGTTCAGTGGAACAGTCCACAAAAACAAGGACTGAATAGATATCATGATGACACTAAACTCATATCTCTCAATAGTAACTCTGAATGTGAACGGGCTTAATGACCCCATCAAAAGGCGCAGGGTTTCAGACTGGATAAAAAAGCAGGACCCATCTATTTGCTGTCTACAAGAGACTCATTTTAGACAGAAGGACACCTACAGCCTGAAAATAAAAGGTTGGAGAACCATTTACCATTCAAGTGGTCCTCAAAAGAAAGCAGGGGTAGCCATCCTTATATCAGATAAACTAAAATTTACCCCAAAGACTGTAGTGAGAGATGAAGAGGGACACTATATCATACTTAAAGGATCTATTCAACAAGAGGACTTAACAATCCTCAATATAGGGATCCCTGGGTGGCGCAGCGGTTTGGCGCCTGCCTTTGGCCCAGGGCGCGATCCTGGAGACCCGGGATCGAATCCCACGTCGGGCTCCCGGTGCATGGAGCCGGCTTCTCCCTCTGCCTGTGTCTCTGCCTCTCTCTCTCTCTCTCTGTGACTATCATAAATAAATAAAGAAAAAAAAATTTAAAAAAAAAAAAACAATCCTCAATATATATGCCCCGAATGTGGGAGCTGCCAAATATATAAATCAATTATTAACCAAAGTGAAGAAATACTTAGATAATAATACACTTATACTTGGTGACTTCAATCTAGCTCTTTGTATACTCGATAGGTCTTCTAAGCACAACATCTCCAAAGAAACGAGAGCTTTAAATGATACACTGGACCAGATGGATTTCACAGATATCTACAGAACTTTACATCCAAACTCAACTGAATACACATTCTTCTCAAGCGCACATGGAACTTTCTCCAGAATAGACCACATATTGGGTCACAAATCGGGTCTGAACCGATACCAAAAGATTGGGATCGTCCCCTGCATATTCTCAGACCATAATGCCTTGAAATTAGAACTAAATCACAACAAGAAGTTTGGAAGGACCTCAAACACGTGGAGGTTAAGGACCATCCTGCTAAAAGATAAAAGGGTCAACCAGGAAATTAAGGAAGAATTAAAAAGATTCGTGGAAACTAATGAGAATGAAGATACAACCGTTCAAAATCTTTGGGATGCAGCAAAAGCAGTCCTAAGGGGGAAGTACATCGCAATACAAGCATCCATTCAAAAACTGGAAAGAACTCAAATACAAAAGCTAACCTTACACAGAAAGGAGCTAGAGAAAAAACAGCAAATAGATCCTACACCCAAGAGAAGAAGGGAGTTAATAAAGATTCGAGCAGAACTCAACGAAATCGAGACCAGAAGAACTGTGGAACAGATCAACAGAACCAGGAGTTGGTTCTTTGAAAGAATTAATAAGATAGATAAACCATTAGCCAGCCTTATTAAAAAGAAGAGAGAGAAGACTCAAATTAATAAAATCATGAATGAGAAAGGAGAGATCACTACCAACACCAAGGAAATACAAACGATTTTAAAAACATATTATGAACAGCTATACGCCAATAAATTAGGCAATCTAGAAGAAATGGACTCATTCCTGGAAAGCCACAAACTACCAAAACTGGAACAGGAAGAAATAGAAAACCTGAACAGGCCAATAACCAGGGAGGAAATTGAAGCAGTCATCAAAAACCTCCCAAGACACAAGAGTCCAAGGCCAGATGGCTTCCCAGGGGAATTTTATCAAACGTTTAAAGAAGAAATCATACCTATTCTCCTAAAGCTGTTTGGAAAGATAGAAAGAGATGGAGTACTTCCAAATTCGTTCTATGAGGCCAGCATCACCTTAATTCCAAAACCAGACAAAGACCCCACCAAAAAGGAGAATTACAGACCAATATCCCTGATGAACATGGATGCAAAAATTCTCAACAAAATACTGGCCAATAGGATCCAACAGTACATTAAAAAAATTATTCACCATGACCAAGTAGGATTTATCCCTGGGACACAAGGCTGGTTCAACACCCGTAAAACAATCAATGTGATTCATCATATCAGCAAGAGAAAAACCAAGAACCATATGATCCTCTCATTGGATGCAGAGAAAGCATTTGACAAAATACAGCATCCATTCCTGATCAAAACTCTTCAGAGTGTAGGGATAAAGGGAACATTCCTCGACATCTTAAAAGCCATCTATGAAAAGCCCACAGCAAATATCATTCTCAATGGGGAAGCACTGGGAGCCTTTCCCCTAAGATCAGGAACAAGACAGGGATGTCCACTCTCACCATTGCTGTTCAACATAGTACTGGAAGTCCTAGCCTCAGCAATCAGACAACAAAAAGACATTAAAGGCATTCAAATTGGCAAAGAAGAAGTCAAACTCTCCCTCTTCGCCGATTACATGATACTCTACATAGAAAACCCAAAAGTCTCCACCCCAAAATTGCTAGAACTCATACAGCAATTCGGTAGCGTGGCAGGATACAAAATCAATGCCCAGAAGTCAGTGGCATTTCTATACACTAACAATGAGACTGAAGAAAGAGAAATTAAGGAGTCAATCCCATTTACAATTGCACCCAAAAGCATAAGATACCTAGGAATAAACCTAACCAAAGAGGTAAAGGATCTATACCCTCAAAACTATAGAACACTTCTGAAAGAAATTGAGGAAGACACAAAGAGATGGAAAAATATTCCATGCTCATGGATTGGCAGAATTAATATTGTGAAAATGTCAATGTTACCCAGGGCAATATACACGTTTAATGCAATCCCTATCAAAATACCATGGACTTTCTTCAGAGAGTTAGAACAAATTATTTTAAGATTTGTGTGGAATCAGAAAAGACCCTGAATAGCCAGGGGAATTTTAAAAAAGAAACCATATCTGGGGGCATCACAATGCCAGATTTCAGGTTGTACTACAAAGCTGTGGTCATCAAGACAGTGTGGTACTGGCACAAAAAAAGACACATAGATCAGTGGAACAGAATAGAGAATCCAGAAGTGGACCCTGAACTTTATGGGCAACTAATATTCGATAAAGGAGGAAAGACTATCCATTGGAAGAAAGACAGTCTCTTCAATAAATGGTGCTGGGAAAATTGGACATCCACATGCAGAAGAATGAAACTAGACCACTCTCTTGCACCATACACAAAGATAAACTCAAAATGGATGAAAGATCTCAATGTGAGACAAGATTCCATCAAAATCCTAGAGAAGAACACAGGCAACACCCTTTTTGAACTCGGCCATAGTAACTTCTTGCAAGATACATCCACGAAGGCAAAAGAAACAAAAGCAAAAATGAACTATTGGGACTTCATCAAGATAAGAAGCTTCTGCACAGCAAAGGATACAGTCAACAAAACTCAAAGACAACCTACAGAATGGGAGAAGATATTTGCAAATGACATATCAGATAAAGGGCTAGTTTCCAAGATCTATAAAGAACTTATTAAACTCAACACCAAAAAAACAAACAATCCAATCATAAAATGAGCAAAAGACATGAACAGAAATCTCACAGAGGAAGACCTAGACATGGCCAACACGCACATGAGAAAATGCTCTGCATCACTTGCCATCAGGGAAATACAAATCAAAACCACAATGAGATACCACCTCACACCGGTGAGAATGGGGAAAATTAACAAGGCAGGAAACAACAAATGTTGGAGAGGATGTGGAGAAAAGGGAACCCTCATACACTGTTGGTGGGAATGTGAACTGGTGCAGCCACTCTGGAAAACTGTGTGGAGGTTCCTCAAAGAGTTAAAAATATACCTGCCCTACGACCCAGCAATTGCACTGTTGGGGATTTACCCCAAAGATATAAATGCAATGAAACGCCGGGACACCTGCACCCCGATGTTTATAGCAGCAATGGCCACGATAGCCAAACTGTGGAAGGAGCCTCGGTGTCCAACGAAAGATGAATGGCTAAAGAAGATGTGGTTTATGTATACAATGGAATATTACTCAGCTATTAGAAATGACAAATACCCACCATTTGCTTCAACGTGGATGGAACTGGAGGGTATTATGCTGAGTGAAGTAAGCCAGTCGGAGAAGGACAAACATTATATGTTCTCATTCATTTGGGGAATATAAATAATAGTGAAAGGGAATATAAGGGAATGGAGAAGAAATATGTGGGAAATATCAGAAAGGGGGACAGAACGTAAAGACTGCTAACTCTGGGAAGCGAACTAGGGGTGGTAGAAGGGGAGGAGGGCGGGGGGTGGGAGTGAATGGGTGACGGGCACTGGGGGTTATTCTGTATGTTAGTAAATTGAACACCAATAAAAAATAAATTAAAAATAAATACAAATAAATACAAATAAATAAAAAAACAAAACAAAAGTCCAACACTTAACGGAATGAACAATCCAGGCATCCCTCCTGGTTGATTTTCTATTTGGATGATGTATTCATTGATGTAAATGAGTATTAAGGTACCCTAATATTATTCCATTACTACTTATTACTTCCTTTATGTTTGTTATTAGCTGCTTTATGTATTTGGGTGCTCCTGTGATGGGCGCACAAATATTTACAATTGTTATATGTTCTTGTTGTATATTCCCTTTATGATTATATAATGTCCTTCTTTGCCTCTTCTTAGTCTTTGTTTTAAAGTTTATTTTGTTCTATGTGAGTATTGATACCCTGGTTTTCTTTTTACTTCTATTTGCGTAAATGCTTTTCCCTCCTTTCACTTTCAATCTGCAGGTGTCTTTAGGTCTGAAATGAGTCTCTTACAGGCAGCATATAGATGGACCTTGCTTATTTATTTCTTCTGTCACCTTATATTTTTTTGTTGGAGTGTTTAGTCCATTTATATTCGAAGTAATTATTGATAGGTTTGTACTTCTTGCCATTTTGTTCCTTGTTTTATGGTTGTTTTTGTAGTTCTTCTCCATTCCTTTTTTCTCTTTCTCTGTTTCATGATTTGCTAGCTTTCTTTAATGGTATAAACTTCCTCATAATCTTTTGCCTATCTATTACTGGTTTTTAATTTGTGTTTACCATTAGGTTTATATATAACATCTTATGCTTATAGCAGTCTATATTAAGTTCATGGTCACTTAAGTTTTAACCCATCTTAAAGCATGTTTTATTCATATCAACCACCCACCATGTTTTACATATATGGTGTCATACTTTACACCCTTTTATTTTGTGAATTCATTGCCTGATTTGTATAGATATACTTAATTTTACTCCTTTTATGCTTTCTACTTTTCTGACTCCTGCTTATGGTCTTTCCTTTCCACTGGCAGAGTCCCCTTTAACATTTCTTACAAGGTAGGTTAGTGGTGATGAATTCCTTTACTTTTGTTTGTCTGGGAAACTCTTTGTCTCTCCTATTTTGAATGATAACCTTCCTAGATAGGGTATTCTTGGTTGCAGAGGTTTTTTTTTTTTCTTTCAGCACTTTGACTATATCATGTCACTCCCTTCTGGCCTATGAAGTCTCTGTTAAAAAAAATCAGCTGATAGCCTTACAGGGTTTCCCTTGTATGTCACTGTTTTCTTTTCTCTTTTTGCTTTTAAATTTCTCTCTTTATCAGTACCTTTTGCCATTTTAATTACTTTGTGACTTGGTATGGATCTCCTTGGGTTGATTTTGTTGGAGACTCTCTGTGCTTCCTGAATCTAAATTTCTGCTTCCTGTTCCAGATTTGGAAAGTTTTCAACTATTATTTTTTCAAATAAATTTTCTGCCCCTCTTTCTCTCTTCTCCTTCTAGGATCTCTATAATGCAAATGTTATTATGATTGATGGCGTCATTGAGCTCCCTAAGTTTATTTTCATATTTTATTTTTTTTCTGTTCAACTTGATTGTTTTCCATTACTCAGTCCTCCAGATCACTGATCCATTCTTCTGCTTCCTCTAGTATACATTTTATTCCCTCTAGTGTATTTTTCATATCAGTCATTGAGTTCTTCATCTCTGATTGGTTTCTTATGTTTTCTGTATCTTTGTTGATGGTCTCATTGAGATCCTCCCTTCTTCTCAAGTCCAGAGAAGACTTACGATCATTACTTAAAATTCTTTATTAGGCATATTACTTATCTCCATTTTATTTAGATCTCTTGCTGTGATTTTGTCCTGTTCTTTCATTTGGGACGTATTCCTGTCTCCTCATGTTGTCTAAATCATCTCTGTGTCTGTTTCTATATGTTAGTAACATCAGTTATGTGGCCTGCTCTTGAAATAGTGGCTTTAAGAAGAGGTCCTGTAGTGCTCTGCAGTGCAGTGTTCTTGCTCACTGGAACCTGACACTTTAGCGGTGTCTCCTAAGCATGTTGCATGTTCCCTCCTATTGTGGCTGAGCCATATTTGCCTTCAGTCCAATATTCTTCAGTGGCTCTCTTTGCCTGTTTGTGGGCATAGTTTGGGCCCGGTGTTGTTAGTGGGCCTGTCTGCAATCACCTAAGGCTTGAACTAAGTCAGACCAGGCTTTTGCCAGAGTTGCAGTCACATCAAACTGCAGGGTGCTCTCCTTGTGCTGCCCCTTGAGAAACCTTCATTAGTGGGTGGGGCCTTCAGTCAGACTGGTGTGTGTGGTTGTCCTGTCTCCTTCCCAGGGCAAGAGTCACTTTGGAGTGCTGCTGACCCCTGTCGGGACTCCTTACACACTACTAGGTTTGTGCACCACTTTAGGTGGGCTCCAGTCAAGGGCATATTGAAGGGGGCAGGTCCACACGAGAGCCCGGTGCCAGCAGGTTCTATGCTGGACCACTGCAGAAAGGGAGCTGCAACCACCCAGGAAATCTGCCGAGCCTGGCCAGGCTGGATGGAGCAGATCCACAGAAGCATGCAGGCAGTGTGCACCATTAGCAAGGTAAGTGAGGTGTTTGGTCCTGCACTGATTCTTGCAGGTATCTCTGCATCTAGGATGGGGGACAAGGGAGGCAAATGGCACCCACTAGTTCTTTTGTTCCTGAAGAAGTCTCCCAAAGTTCCCTGACCCTCCAGCACATATTCTGATATTGCTAAATAACTATCCTTCCTGTTTCCCTCAAGAATTTTTCAAACTATTACTTCTAAGCTGTATCTTAGTGGAACTGTTTGTTGTGCTGTCCCATTAAGGGCAGAGACTCCATTTCTTTTCACCCTTCTGGCCCTCTCAGAGCCAAGCCCATTGGTTTTTAAAGTTCCAGGTGTTAAGTCCAACTGATTGTCAAAAATTCACAAAACCAGTCCCTTCAGGCCTTCAAAGCCAAATCTTATAAGGATTCATCTTCCCATTGCCTCCTGTGCCTAAAATGCCTGGTGCAGGTTCTCTCCTCTCTTCTCTCCATAGCTGTGTCTCTCCCTCCTGTAGACTCTCCCATGGGTCGGTTTAGCTTCCAACCATGTCTCTGCCCTTTCTACCCTCTACATTTAGCTGTGGAGAGCCTGTTCCACTAGTCTTCAGGTCGTTTTCTGGGTTATTTACACTGAAGTGTGTGTTATCTAGGTCTATCAGTGGGATGAGGTGAGCCCAGAATCCTCTTACTCTGTCATCTTCCCCAGAAGTCCCAGATGCACTTCTTAAAGAAGTGTGGAGATTGGGGTTCAGATTCCACCCTATCAGAGAAGGCAATCAACTATACAGATTGTGCCATCTCTGCCAATTCCCACAAGTCAAATATATAGACTATAAAATACCACAAGAATGTTAAAAATTGTTATTGAAAAAAAATGTCGAAAACATATAAAAGTAGGGAGAAGAATATAATTAAAACCAAATACTCATCATCCAGTTTCAACTATTACTAATTGTCAGCCAATTTTGTTTTATCTCCTATATTAGTTTTCTATTGCTGCATAGCAAATTATCAACATTTTTAGAGGCTTAAAGCAACATTCATTTATTATATCACAGAAAGTCAAAAGTCTAGAAATAGTGTAACTGGTTTCTCTGCTCATGGTCTCACCAAGCTGCAAAGTATTGCCTGGAGTTACAATCTCATGTGGGGTCTGGGACCCTCTGCCAAGCTTATGTGATTGCTGGCACATTTCAATTCCTTGTGGTTATAGGACTGAAGTCCCTGTTTTCTTGGTGGCTATCAGCCAAGGAGCTTCTCTCATCTCCTAGAGAGCATTCTCTAATCTCTGGCACGTGGCCCTCTGCATAGGCAGTTACAACATTGTTGTTCACTTCTTCAAGGACAGCAGGAAATCATCTGCTGTTACTCTTCATCTCTTTTCATGGCTATCCTCATTAGGTCAGACCCAAGTAGGAAAATCTTCTATTTTATTAATTCACAGTCAGCCTATTGTATCTTTTTTTAAATAATAAATTTATTTTTTATTGGTGTTCAATTTGCCAACATACAGAATAACACCCAGTGCTCATCCCATCAAGTGCCCCACTCAGTGCCTGTCACCCATTCACCCCCACCCCCCACCCTCCTCCCCTTCCACCACCCCTAGTTCGTTTCCCAGAGTTAGGAGTCTTCATGTTCTGTCTCCCTTTCTGATATTTCCTACCCATTTCTTCTCCCTTCCCTTCTATTCCCTTTCACTATTATTGCATCTTAATTAAATGTGGAAAAGGTCTTATACCATATAACATAACATAATCATGAGAGCAGTATCTTATCATATTCACAATTTCACTCAAGGGGAAGAGTTTATAGTGCATGTCTTCAGGGGTGGCATTCATGGGGCCATCTGAGAATTATGACCACCCTAATCACCCAAATTATTTTGAAGCAAACATCTGAAAGAGTATCAATTAATATTTGTGTGTATCTCTAAAATGTAAACACTGATTTTTAAACAACCACTATGCCATTATCAAACTTAAAATAATCCATTAATATCACCTGATATACAATAAATGTTCAAATTTTTCCTATTTTTATTATTTTTAAAGTTTGATCACATCAGGATCTTAATGAGATTCAAGTATTGAAGTTGGGAGCTATGTCTCTTAAATTTCTTTAAATATATATAATCTCTTCCTCCATCCTTTTTTTCCCTTTGTAATGTACTTCTTGAAGAAACAGGGCCATTTTTCATATAAATTTCTTAGAATGGATTTTTGTTTTTACTATTAAACTTTTTATTTTAAGATAATTGTAGATTCATATGAAATTGTAAGAAATAATGCAGAGAGATCACATTTACATTTACCTAGTTTCTCCAACTATATCAACTTGAAAAACTTTATCATAATGTATAGTGAAAATACATAATATTCCCATCATCACAAGAATTCTTCATGTGCCTTTCAAAAGCCACAATAGCCAAACTGTAGGAGCCATGATGTCCTTTGACAGATGAATGGATAAAGTGGGAATGCAAACTGGTGCAGCCACTCTGGAAAACAGTGTGGAGGTTCCTCAAGAAGTTAAAAATAAAGCTACCCTATGACCCAGCAATTGCACTACTGGGTATTTACCCCAAAGATACAGATGTAGTGAAACCAAGAGGGCACCTGCACCTTGATGTTTATAGCAGCAATGTCCACAAAAGCCAAACTGTGGAAGGAGCTGAGATGTTCTTCGGCAGATGAATGGATAAAGAAGATGTGGTACATATATAAAATGGAATATTACTCAGCCATCAGAAAGGATGAATACCTACCATTTACATCGACCTGGATGGAACTTCAGGGTATTATGCTGAGTTAAATAAGTCAATCAGAGAAAGACAATTATCATACGGTTTCACTTATACGTGAAAAGTGAGTAATAGTGAAAGGGACCATACGGGAGGGGGGGAAACTGAGTGAGGAAAAATTAGAAAGGAGAACAAGCCATGAAGACCCTGGACTCTGGGAAACAAAGAAAGGGTTTCAGAAGGGGAGGTGGGTGGGAAGGGATAGGGTAACTGGGTGATGGGCATTAAGGAGGGCACATGATGAGATGAGCACTGGATGTTATACTATATGTCGACAAATTTAATTTAAATAAATAAATAAGCTATATCTACTTCCCACCTATCCCAACCCTCCTTAATCTCTATTAACCAATAATCTGATCTCCATTTTTATACATTTGCCATTTTAAGAATGATATATACATGGAATCATACAGTATGTAACATTTGAAATTGGCTGTTTCACTCAGCAAAATTCTCTGTTTATCAATAGTTCATTCTTTTTTATTGTTTAGTATTGCTTCATGGTATGTATATACCACAGTTTGCTTAATCAATCTAGGATATCTATATTGTTTCCTGTTTAGGGATTTTATCAATAAAGCTACTAAAACTTGCATGTACAGTTTTCCATGACTATCAGTTTTTATTTCTCTGAGATAAATGCACAAAAGCACAATTTCTAGGTCATGTGGCAAGTGAATGTTTGGATTTTTTTAATTGAAGAAGCTGTTGACTGTTTACTAGACTAGCTGACTAGTTATACCATTTTACATTCCCATAAACAATTCATACATAACTGATAAGTATGCAATGATGTCTTAGTATGGCTTTAAATTGTATTTCTCTAGTAGCTAGCACATCTTTTCAGGTACTTTTTGGCCATCTGTGTATACATGGTAAAATGTTTTTCATGTTGTTTACCCACTTTCTAATTGGATGTTTGTTTTTTGCTGTTAAATTTTGAATTGTTTATTTATTTTAGGTGAGTTCCTTATCAGATGTGTGGTTTGCAAATATTTTCTCCCAGTATAAAGTTTGTCTTTTCATCTTCTTAACAAGGCCATTCACAGAGCAAAAGTCTTAATTTTCATGAGATCCAATTTATGAATTCCTTTTATGCATCATTCTTCTGGTGTCAAGGCTAGAACTCTTTGCCAAGTCCTAGAGCCCAAAAGTCTTCTATTTCTTTTCTAATACTTTTATAGTTTTTCATCTTACATTTATGTTCATGATCTGTTTTGAGTTGATTTTTGTATAAGTTGTGATGTTTAAGTTAAGATTCCCTTTTTTGCCCATGGACTTCAGTACTATTTGTTGAAAAGGCTCTTGATCCTCTATTAAATTGCTTTTGCACCATTGTCAAAAATCACCTTGGCATTCCTATGTGGGTCTATTTTTGAGTAGTATACTCTATTCCATTGATCTATGTGTCTATCCCTCCAACAATATTATGCAATGTTTATTACTGTAGCTATAAAATAATTCCTGAAAATGAGGTTGACTGATTCCTACCAATTTATTTTTTCCAAAATTGCTAAAGTTATTCTACTTCCTTTGCCCTTCCATATACATTTTATAATAATCTTGTCTATCTATAAAAAAATCTTGCTGAGACTTTTATCATAATTATATTAAACATGCATATCAATCTGGGGGACGATTGGCATCTTGGCTATGTTGAGTCTTTTGATCAATAAATATGGCATGTTATGTAGATCTTTGAGATTAACTCAGCTTTTTGAATCTGTAGGACTATGTCTTTTACCAAATTTGGAAAGTTTTTAGTCATTACTTCTTAGAGTATTTTTCTTCAGCCCCTTCTTTCTCCTCTTATTCTGACACTCCAGTGACATGGATTTAGATCCTTTGTTATACTTCCACAAGTCACTTAGTCTTTATTTTTTTCAGTCTATTTTTCCTTTGCTGTTCAGATAGGCTTCTATTCATATCCAAAGGTTGAAGGTTACCTCAGATCCTCTCCACTAGGTGGGGTAAAATTCCAGGCCCTCAAGAGGTCTCCACAATCACTGCTGATGCCCAGTGGTGATGACAGTCCTCTGCCTCCATTTGGTCTTCTCTGGCAAGGGAGTTGGAGTGCCTCATTACAGCCCCGTGAAGGTGGAAATCTGTTTCCTCTCAGCCTTGACTGATGTGTGCGGGGATGGAGTTGCAATTATTTCTGTGATACTGGGCTGGAGTACAGCAGTTATTGTCTAAAAGGTTTTTGTCTTGCTGGGCTGTCCCTTTCCTGGTCCTTTGGCTAGAAGGAGAAGGCTTTTGCTGGAACTTTTTTTGTCTGCATCCATTGGCATTTCCTGATTGCTGGCTTCTTCAGCTTCAAGTTTGGAATATATGATGCAAGACAAAAAGAAACTCAGGGAATGCACCACTTTGCCATTCCTCAGATCCCTAGGACCCTAGCCAGTCTGGCTTCTTCTTTCCAACTTTCAGTGTATTTTTATATTTGCTTTAAATATAAGACCTAGGATTTTTAGTTGCTCGTAGCAGGAGTACTAGGTAAAATACTTTTACTCCATCTTCTCAAAAACAAAAGTCTCCAGACTGGATTTTGATGATTATATCTACAAGTTCAGTCTATTTTCACTCTGCTTTGCAGATCAGTAAATTCTACTGATCTCTTCAAGTTCACTGATTCGATCCTGTCATCTCCTCTCTACTACTGAGCCCATCCAGCAAGATTTTTATATCAGCTATTATATTTTCAGTTCTGTTTTTCCTATCTGCTTCTTTTTTTCATAACTTCTATTTCTTCCCTGAAATCTTCTATTTCTATTTTGTTTACAGGGAATTTGTAGTTGCCTGTTGAACCAGTTTCATGAAGGCTTCTTTAAAATCCTTGTCATATTCCAGCATTTTTTTCACCTTAGTGTTGGCATCTCCCATTTTTTTTCTCACTCAAATTGTGATTTTCTTGGCCCTTGGTATGAAAGGCTCTTTCAATTGTATCCTATACATTGTGGACCTTATATTATGAACTCCAGATCCTATTACTTTTTCTTTTTAGAAAGCAATTCCTCTGTTGAGATGTACAGCAAGGGACTGTGGGTGTCCATGTTCAGCTTCCCTCTAGTCCCTATCAATATCTTCCCAGCAAAAGTAGGATGCTCACCACACAGCCTTATTCCAGACAGTAGAAGTTCAGTTCCTTCTCACTGAACCTGACACCTTCCTGGATAATGTGAAAAAGTAACTAACACTTCACACTGGTGTTAGCTTATTTTTTTTCCAAAATTGTTTTAGTTATTCTATTTCCTGTTTTGTTGCTGTAGGATAAGTAGGTTCTCAGCTCACCACTGGCCCCAATGATACAAGGAAAGTGGAAGGGAGAAGACAAGTAGAGTGCCAAATAGCCCTGGTTCTGACTGCCTAGTTCAACATCATGCAGGAGAGAAGAGATTCAGTAGTGCCTGTATCCTGTTCATGTTACCTTTGAAGGGGAATCAGAGCACCTCCTATTCTGGGTGGGAGGCGGAAGATGAAAGGTGAGAGATGCCAGGTGGGAGATGGAAGATCAGCTCTCTATCTGTTCCTTGTAGGAGAATTGGAATAATGCCTGCTTTTGGCAGGCAGGCAATGTGAAAGCTAACTCCCTGCCAATCCCTGCCAACACTATCCTGACAGGGGAGTCATAGCACTACCATTTTCAATCTGGCTGGAAATGGAAGATCAGTTCCCAGCTCCAGAGATTGTCTTCATGACCCAAAATTAGGCAAAGAAGTCTTAAACATGACACCAAAAGCGTGACATAAAAGAAAAAAATGCTAAATTGGCATCTCAAAATTAAAACTTTTACTCTGAGGAACTCTCTTGTTAGGACAATAAAAATCAAGCTATTGCCTAGAAAAAATATTTTCAAATTAATATCTAATAAAGGACATATCAAGAATATATGGACGCTTCAAAACTCAGAAATTAGAAAACAACCCAATATTAAAAATGGGCAAAAATCATCAATTGACATTTCATTAAATTGGACATATGGATGGCAAATGAATAAATGAAAAATTGTTAAACATCATTAGCCACTTGAGAAATGCAAATTAAAACCATAATTTTATACCATGATACACATTTGAAAATAACTAAAATTTTTAAATATATATATATATATATGTACATTACTGAGTGCCATAGTACTATCAGGTCTGAAGAATAACAAACTCTCATACATTACTGGTAGAAATGTAGAATGGTACAGCCATTGTGGAAAATGATTTGGTAATTTCTTATAAACTCACATTTACCATATGATTCAGAAATCCCATTCTTGGGAGAAATAAAAACTTATGGTCAAACAAAACCTGTAAACAAATGTTTATAACAGCTCTATTCATGTTTTCCAAAGCCTGAAAACAACCCAAATATATCCTTCTACAGGTGAATGGATAAATAAACTATGGTGCATCCACTTAAGGGAATACTATTCAGCAATAAAGAGTGAACCACTGATACACAAAACCAATTGAATGCTTCTCAAAAACATTTTGCTGAGTGAGAAAAGCCAGCCTCAACAAATTACATACTTTATTATTCCACTGTTTTTAGAAAATATGAATCCATATTTTTAAAAAGGAAATATAAAAATATTAGAAGTTTATTCCAGTGAAAAAAAATAGTAATGTGCATATATTTTACAACTGAGTATCTATAGAAACACCTTTAAACCAAAATCATTTGGTAGAACTCAGGGATTGATGAGCTTCAGAAAGAGGGCCATGGGCCAAAATATAAAAAAGAAAAATGCTCACAGGAGCAAAGAGAATATGTGGTTCTTCTAAAATAGAAAAGAAAAGAATAAAGAACAAATAATACAGTGGTGAGAACATTTCTGAGGCACACAAATAATATATCAATGTGAAAGAAAACATTAGTAATTTTATTAGGACAATGTGTAAATGAAATTTTTAAAATGGAAGAATGGTAAATGCAAAAAATAAGTATATGAGATATAACTAACAACCAAGCAAATAACCTCTACAATAGAGAAATATTAACAAAACCATGAATCATAGTTCTTTTTACACTGAATTTACTTTGTGAAAGCTAGTCATGTGTTAGCTTAAGTAACTGTGTTGAATAATAGTCTGAATGAAAATGGTGATTATTCTTATGTAAATCTTATGAAAATCAAGTGATATTTCAATAAAAATACATTTTCAGGCATGACTTGGACTTAATGGTAGTTATGACTGAAGAATATATTTTCAAATAACATTATTATAATCATTGACAAGGTACATATAAACAACATTCATAATAATTAATATGATTATTGCAATTCCTACATTCCTACTTGCAGTCCTTCATATCAATATTGAACCCAATCATGTCATGGAGAATATGGCTTATTATATATAAATATAATTTTCCTTTTTAAAATATAAGTTAATACTTTTCCTGGAGAGAAGGCCTAAAAAAAACAAGACAGATTATTACCTGTGTATTGTTATACTTGAAAGTGTGGGGGAAATTGGATGACTCACATTGTGTACCCACTGGACATCAGAGTTTTTTTCTTTCTAGTTATGCAAGTGGTAAGTATACCAGAGACAGAATAGAATCCAGCATGAGTATGGTCAATATTGCAAGCAAAAAACAAAAACAAAAACAAATATGTACAGAATATGTGTTTATTTCTAGTAGTCTATATCACATCTTTAAAGATTTATATTTTATAATTATGAATGTTATTTATATTTTATAATTTTACATGTTCAGAAGTGTTGGAAAATATTGAAGCCATCAATAAGAAAATAAATATATTACTTATAATTTCAATAGCAAGAGGAAAACATTGTTGCTGGTTGCTTTGTGTTCTCCCCATTGTAAGTATGTCTATATGAATAGTCCTTCAATCTTGGCTTTAATTTAAGTAAGTTTGAATTATTAGGCTATTCATCATGCCAGATTTTTTAGGTTTTAAGTTAGTATTATAAGACTTCTCTTTCTGCCTAAGATTGAATAACAGAGACCAAATTGATATTATCTGAAATAGCTAAAAAATGACAACACAGATGAAACAATGATTTTCAATTTATTGGATATTGGGCAACAAAGGAGCATGATCTCAGAGATGAAAATAAATGAAGTGAGGCTGACAATTGCTGCAGCTTACTGTCTGGAGAGAGACTGCAGGACACAGTACAAAGAGGGGGAGGCTGGCAGTCACCTTGAGTTGATGAGATGGAGCTGAGAGTCCAAGGAGCCCAGAGAGTCCAGAATTTGAAGGACAGGATACCAGAGAAGAGAGAGCTGCACAGAGAGAAAACTCCAGAGCTCACACAGGGCTAGGAATTGTTCTTGTTCCCACCAGAATGGTAAAATGAATAATTCATGGAGCATTGATCAGAATATTTAAAGGGTTTTGCCTTAGAAATGAGACAATATTGGCAATAGTAGCTATAGGGTAAACACTATTCTGATCTTTCCTAGCTAAGTTTAAAAACTAGACCTGTGTTGGGGGTTGAATTGTGTCCCTTAAAAGGAGTTATCTGTGACTGTGACCTTATTGGAAATAAAGTCTTCACAGGTGTAATTAATTGAGTCAAAATCAGGTCATATGGAAGTGAGGTGGACACTAGTCCCATATGACTGGTGTCCTTCCAAAAGGAGAAGACAGAGACACAAAGGGAGAATACCATGTGAAGACGGAAGCAGGAACTGGAGTGATGCATTCACAAGCCAAGGAACAATAGACAAATTGTTCCAAGGATTGCTGGCTGTCACCAGGAAATAGGAGAGAGACTCAGAACAGATTCACTCTCAGAACCCTTAGAAGGAACCCAACCTACTGGCACCTTAATTTCAGACTTCTAGCCTCCAGAACTTTAGGACAATAAATTCCTGTTGTTTTAAGCCACCTAGTCTATGGTACTTTGTTGTGGCAACCCTTAGGAAACAAATACAACCCAAAGGATCATGCTATTTCCAAGTAATTTGTGTTTCAGAACAAATCTCAAGGATAATTATTTATAGAAATACGAAAATACCCAGCACACATGTAAGGTAAGATTCACGTGGTGTAGCATCCAATCAAAATTAGCAGGCATGCAAAGAAACTGGAAAGTAGGATTCGTAGTGATGAGAAAATTCAATGAATTTAAACTGACCTAGAAATTACACAAATTGATAGAGTTAGTAGATAAGGGCATCAAAACAGTTGTTACAGCTGTATTCCATATTTTCCAGAAACAAGAGGAGAGTTTAAACATGTTAAATATAGACACAGAAGACATAAAAAGACCTCAAATGCACGTTTGAGAGACAAAAATGAAAATGTCAGAGTTGAAAAGATACACTGGTTTGGATTAAAGACAGAAAAAATGATTAGTGAACTTGAATATACAGCAAAATAAATTTTTGGTAATGAATCAAAAAGAAAAAAAAATGAAACTAATGAATAGAGCACTAGTAAGCACTGAAATCACTTCCAGTGAACTAATATACATACATTTGGAGATCCCAAAAGCAAAAAAGGCATGCAGATAGAAAAAAAAATACTTGAGGATATAAATGAAAAATTATCAAATTTTATGAAAATTGTAATCACACAGACAGACCCAAGAAGCTAAAAGAATCCCCCAAACAAGAAAAGTATGAGGAGAACCCTTTTATAATGTGTACAGATGTCAAATCATCATGATGTGCACATTAAATATGTTACAATTTTGTCAATTTTACTTCAATAAAGCTGAAAAAAATAGAAAAAAAAAAAGCTATGCCAAGTCACATAATAAACAAATTGCTTAAAACTAGTGCTAAAAAAGAAAAGCCGGGATCCCTGGGTGGCGCAGCGGTTTAGCGCCTGCCTTTGGCCCAGGGCACGATCCTGGAGACCCGGGATCGAATCCCACGTCAGGCTCCCGGTGCATGGAGCCTGCTTCTCCCTCTGCCTGTGTCTCTGCCTCTCTCTCTCTGTGTGTGTGTGTGACTATCATAAATAAATAAAAATTTAAAAAAATAAAAAAGAAAAAAAATAAAAAAGAAAAGCCTTTAGGGAGCAGTGCAGGAGGGTCCCACTTTACCTACAAAGGAACAAAGATAAAGATGACAGTCGTTTTTTATGACACAAAAGATCAGATATTGTACGATTCTATTTATATGAGATATCCAGGATAAAAAAACCCATTAGGACAGACAACAGATTACTGGTTGCCAGGCACTGGGGAAAGGAAGAAATTAGAAGCAATTGCTTCATGAGGATGGGGATTCTGTGTGAGGTCATGGAGAAGTTCTAAAAATAGTAGTGATGATTGCACTTTGAGTGCCACTGACTTGTTCACCTTAAAACCACTAAAATGGTTAGTTTTATCATGTGAATTTTACTACACAAGAAAAGAAAGCCAGAGAAAGTAGAACAAAATCTTTAAAGTACTAAAAGGGGAAAAAAAAAACTCTACCTAGATTTCTATACCCAGTTAAAATATATTTCAAAAACAGAAGTGAAATAAATTTTTTTTCAGAACTACAAAACCTGAAACCATGTATTACCAACAGATGTGCACTATGAGAAATGTTGAGAGAAGTCCTCCAAGCAGACAGAAAATGTAGATCCATCTGGATCTACAAAGGAATGAGAGGCAACTGCATGGAAATTGCCACCACATGATATAGCATAACAGTAATTACCTGAGTAAATATGAGCTATTTTCCATATCGTGTAAATGTCTTTAATAAGACATAATTGATAGTTTAAAGTAAAAAGAAAAACAGTACATGGAGTGGTTTATAACATACGTAAAAGAAAAATGTATGACAATGGCAGACAAAAGGTCGAGAAGAAAGAAGTTTATGTATACTGTTGGTTTTTGTATGTCTGACTATTCTGAGATACAATTGATAAGAGTGGCTGTTCTTTTCTTTGTACATAAAGGCCCTGGCACAGCGACTGGGTGGGCCCACACATAACAAGCATTTCAAAGACATTCATCATTTAAAGTATGAACATAATGCGACTAGAGGCAATACTGTAAACTCCAGAAAAATTCTTTTTCTCAGTTCCTTGAATAAAGAACTCAAGGAATCACTTCACCTTGTGTTCTCAAAGGGCATCAAACTACACATTTTTTATTGATTTGGTTGCCATCAGGCAACCTGAGCATCAGTCAAGTGGACCATGTAGCGGGGGGCGGGGGGGCAGAGGTGACAGATGAACGGAAAATGAGCAATATTCCCAGCTCTTGTTGAGGAGGCTGGAACATGAACTGAGAATACTTTCAAAAGAAGGAAACGTGGGTGCAAAGTCAGGGAAGGCCCTCCATGTTATTTGGTGCTGAGGAGCTACCACAGAAAGGCACTAGCTGGGACCTCTTTGCACAAGAGAGTTTGAAGTAAAGCTAGAAAGGAAGAGACAAGGATTGGGATCAGCAGGAAGAGCCTGTGAAAATTCCTAACAGAACCCTAAGGGGAACAGTGGGTCACAGGGAAGGCAGCCGGTCCCATGCTGAAAATTGAGACTGGATGAGTGGGTAGGACAGCATGTGCCAGTGTGTCTAGGTCAGGGGTGGGACAGTGAGGAGTTGGGAATGAGAAATGGGGTGGTAAGGTATGCTAGAGATGCAGAGATTGGGGCTCACAAGTTGTTGACGATGCTGGAGAGCCAGGCAGCAAAACTAGGATTCAGTACATTGGGTGGAATGGGGTCCACACAGATACATGCCTGCAAGGGGTGTGACAGTCCACGGTCCAGGAAGGGGCTTCTAGCACCGGGCTTTCCCCGGAGTGCTCAGAGGGAAACTAGAGTTCTGTGGTTGGGTGACAGGGCCACTGTCCCATAGGAAGAGGGAAGGGTAGTGAGTGGGCAGGACTCCAGGATTATAGTCCTCATTTCAGTCAGACTGGTCTGCCTTCCTCATTGTAGGGTCAAGACCTAAAATTAAGGCTCAATATTATGTGCTGCCTTGACTTCTGGGAAATTGGGAGTGCCTTGAATAATCTAACTCTCAGTTCCCCACTCCACTCTGCTCTTGCCGATAAGGGTCCCCTGGCAAACAATCCTCCTTACAAAGAGAACCGGGTACAGTTCTTATCCTTGAGGAGGTTTCAGTTCCTGCCAGCCTGCAAAACTATTCAGGCCAGTCACATCCTGCTGTGGGAACCAGGGGTCATCCCATTGTCTTGATTCCTCAAAGGCCATCACCTTCCACAGTCTGGGTTGTTCCATGTTCCCAAGTGCAACCCCTGTGTGGCCCTGCATGGCATGCTGTGTCCTCCTCCTCTGAGCTGTAAGTACATGTGATTAATAAACCACCAATCTCGTCACACCGTCAGATGTCATATGCTCAAGCATCATGTCAGATGTCACATGCTAACCATAGACCTAAGGCAGGAGTCCCTCACTCACCAACAGGAAGAATAGGAGATGGTCAAAACACTTGTATTTGCGGCTTGGACTTCTATAGAAGGCTTCAGTTGAAATGAGAATTCTCAGGTCTAAAATTTTGACGACCACTGTCCACCAGTTAGATATAGAATGGATCATGGAGAGATGGCCTCCGGGTACCCTGACCTAAGATCAACTTCCAGTCCCTTGCTCTGTTTGCCATGAAAAGCTTTAGTCACTGCAGACCTACCAGCTTCCTGAAACAGACACACTGGATTAGAGGAGTGTCTGGGTATTGGTGTGTGTAAACTTGGACTTGCTCATTGGTGTGTGTAAACTTGGACTTGCTCAAGAGCAGACCTTTAAAAGTGGCCTGGGGATCCCTGGGTGGCGCAGCGGTTTGGCGCCTGCCTTTGGCCCAGGGCGCGATCCTGGAGACCCGGGATCGAATCCCACATCGGGCTCCCGGTGCATGGAGCCTGTTCCTCCCTCTGCCTGTGTCTCTGCTGCGCTCTCTCTCTCTCTGTGACTATCATAAATAAATAAAAAATTAAAAAAAAATAAATAAATAAAAATAAAAGTGGCCTGACTCCCTGCATGGAGCCTGCTTCTCCCTCTGCCTGTGTCTCTGCCTGTCTCGAATAAATAAATAAAATCTAAAATAAATAAATAAATAAATAAATAAATAAATAAATAAATAAATAAATAAATATAAAAGTGGCCTGAAATCACAGACATGTGACTCCAAACTCATATCACCGCATATATAATAGTAGCCACAGATCCACAAGCATATATCTGCATGCATATGTGTGTGTATTATATGTGTGTATGTCATATACGAAAGTATATATAAGTATATATAGTTATACATAAAAATATATTTAAGTATATACATAAATATATATAGTTATACATATTTTGAAAAGTACTCACCCAGGAATCCACCAGAAAATGTTTTCTGGTTTCCTTAAACTGGGTGAGCACATTTTCCCTTTCAAGTCTTCCCTGGATTTTTGAAACTTTGATTTTGGCTGCTAACTATATGATCCTATTGACGTGACCTAATCTAGTCTCCAGCCCGAGTCCCTCTCCTGCTAGTCTACACCATGCTTCCTCCCGCCCACTGGACAGCTTCACGTGCACAGCCCTCTCAGCCTCACCAGCAACACGGCCCCCACTTGCTCATCCGCTGCATCCTTCCTCATTTCTACCCCTAATTCCAATCACCACAAACTTCCCTCCTCTATCTTCGATCTCAGGGAGGAGGAAGAGCTTCTCTCTAGTCAACAACCTTCAGAACTCAGAATCACTATACACTCCTCACCACCCTTTCATTAGGCTTTCCCCAAAATCTATCTCTAAACCTTCTCCCACCCATGGCCTGAATTGACTGCCTTGTCATTTTCGTTTGCTTCATTTGCTTGGTGTTTTTAACTCACTATGTTTTCAGTAAATATTTATCTAATCAATACATGAAGTAATGAATCAATCAATCAAACTACAAGAGGGTCACATTCAATGATTCAGAATATGGAGCCTGTCCGCTGCCTGGGCCTCTGACTGCATGGAAGAAACTCGAAGTGGTACAGCTGCTCACATAACTTTAGAATTCCCATGAGAAACTCACTGACAGTGTCACTTGGGACATCTTCCTACATACAAACATCATCTCAGAGGTGGAGATGCTCTCAGCAGGTAGTACGCGATGCTTCCTGCATTGGACCTCGCAAACCCCCTCATCCCCAGGCAGCTCAACAAGGAAGAGGGCCATCTCCGTGGCTTTCCATCCCCCCTGCAGATGTCTGCACCTTGGGCCAATCCTCTATCTGGTGGCAACATAGACCAGCAGTCATAGCCATAGGACATCTGCCCTCTAGGGTGCCAACAGCTCACGATCTGTGGGGGGCAGCCTGAGCCAGGGACGACACCTGGACCTATTTCCAGGCATTCCCACACCCAGCCCTTTACACTGCAGAGTTTCTGAGGTGCCTAGTCCCAGGGCACTACCCCTCCAACCCCATCCCTCCTTGCAGCTGCACACTCCCTTCCCCTGCTCTCTAGTGTTTCTGGTCTGTCTCAACCCAGACGTCCGTCACCACCTCCACTCACTCACATAGCCCCGCCTCTACAGAGGGGCCCACTGTGCACAGGGAGGCACATCCCAGCCTCCAGCAGGCACCAAGGCAGCTCTCAGCCCCGGGACCCTGGCAAGGGTGCACCGGACCCTCGTACTCAGGAGGACTCAAGACTGTTGCTCAGCCAAATGATGCAGGGAGCAGCTGTGCTCTTCCTGACAGAACTCAGGTGACCCTAAGGTAGGGGCTGGTGTCTGGCTTGCGGCAGGGCCACTCCTCCAGTTGACCCATTTGCTCAGACCTCTCTGAGACTTCCAGCCCGTAATGATGATTCTGAGATCTCCCAAACCTATTCATGTAACTTGTCCAATACCACCTACTCAGACTTCCCACCATCTCCCCTTCCAGACTCTTCTCCCTACACTGAACTCTGCACTCAAAGCCCTGACTGCCAGCCTTCCAGGGGCTCTCTGGACTTGATCTTGCATGTGGTCTTTCTTGTGGACTCTGGCAATTGCTCTCCCCAGGATGGTCTCAATGCCCCTCACTGACTAATGGTGTCCTGTCTGGTCCCCTTCCCTGGCTCCTGGTCATTCTGGCCAAATCCTTGCTTCTCAAATAAAGGAAAAATGTCGTGCTGACATTTCAAGGTTCTAATCATGCCCAGAGGAATCCCTTTACTCAGGACATCACTACATAAATCCAGCTTTATAAGGGTGAGAGATTAAGTTAATTTCCTGCTTAACCTAATGAAAAAATGGGAGACACAAATTAAAATCACATTGACACAATATTTTTTGCTCATAATTTTGACCAAAATTTACAAGATTGGTAAAATATTTGTGAGAGCATAGGATATACAAGACGGTATGAACCTTTGTAAGTAAAATATTTTTAAAAGCCTAAAACCAGAAATAGGAGGTGTCTGTTAATCAGTTAAAATAACGGCTAGCTGATACAATAGACAAAGCCTGTAATATGCATGACTTAACATGACAAAATTTTTGTTGTCATTCACACAGATTCTGTTGTGGGTTGGCAGGGACTTTCTGTTCTCAAGCAACTCAGAAATCCAGGCTGCTTCCATCTTGTAGCTCTACATCCCAACACAGGGTCCCTAGGTTTGCTGCTGATGAGCAAAAGAAGCATGGAAATGGCACACTGGCTACTACCTAAAAGTGGGCCACCCAGGAGGGGAGAGAGACACACACAAGATGTGGATGAGCACTTACAATCTCTCCCAGAAGCTGTCACCCACTTAGTACTTAAGAAAAAGGAATTATAATTCGTGATGACAGCAACCCTCTTCGTTCTTGGAGGAGTCTCTGAGAAAACCACATTTGCATTGAAGATCACCTACTTTTTCAAGAGCCTACTATGCGACAGGTGCTCTCAAATACAGGATCACACCCAATTTTCTTTTTTTTTAAGATTTTATTTATTTATTCATGAGAGACACAGAGAGAGAGGCAGAGACACAGGCAGAGGGAGAAGCAGGCTCCATGCAGGGAGCCCAACGTGGGACTCGATCCCGGGACTCCGGGATCACGCCCTGAGCCAAAGGCAGATGATCAACCACTGAGCCACCCGGGCATCCCAACACATCTAGTTTTCAAGGGATGCTCTGAATCTTAGCCGGGGGAACTCACCCTCCTGCGTTCAATAGCACTTTTCTTCACTGCCTTTTGCAATAACCTCTGTAATCTCAGCAGACTGAGAATTTTCTCCTTCCTTGTGATGCATGGTCAAAATCTTAATTTATGGGCCTCTGCTACCTTCCGCATGACTGTACATTTCTGAACACCTTTTGGCACCCTGCAAATCAGGATTTTCTTGTGGGGCAGATACACAGACAAGGGGCAGTGGAAGGATGGCTTAGTTGGCTTGGGCTGCTATAGTAAGATTCCATAGACAGGATGGTTTGAACAACAGAAATTTCTCACTGTTGTAAGGTCTGTGAAGTCTAAGATCAGGGTGCTGGCAGATTCGGTGTCTGGAAAGGACCTTCCTGGTTTGCAGCCAGCCACCCATTTTCTTCTTTTGTCACCACATGGCCAACAGGTCTCAAGTCTCTCTTCTTATAAGGATACTAATCTCATCATGGAGGCTCCACTCTCATGATTTCATTGAACCTTAATTACCTCCCTAAGGCATCCTAATAATACCCCCTTTGGGGGTTATGGTTTCAGTAAAAGAACTTGGAAATAACAAAAAAACCTATAGTCTATAATGATGATTGTTTTTTCGAGTTTTTTTTTTTTTTTTTTTTTTTAATCAGAGCTGGCATGTCTGCTAAGGAACCATGCTTCACCTCCGAGGAGGACTCCAAAGATTTTAAGAATTCAGCCACTGTAGATGTTTGCTTACAGAGATGTTTCTATGGCCTTTCTTTATCTACCATTTATGGAGGAGGCTTTGGAGTTTGTTAGTTTTTGTTTGTTTTGTTCATTTTATTTAAATTCAAGTTGTTTAATATATACTGTATTATTAGGTTCAGGGGTAGAATTTAGTGATTCATCAGTTGCATATAACACTCAGTACTCATTACATCAAGTGCTCTCCTTAATGCCCATCACCCAATCCCATCAGCCCACCCACCTCCCCTCCAGCAACCCTCAATTTGTTCCTTACAGTTAAGAGTCTTTTTCATGGCTTGCCTCCCTCTCTATTCTCATCTTATTTTATTTTTCCTTTTTAATTTTAACAATTTGAGGCTTTAATGTCCTTTGGATAAATACCCAGTAGTGCAACTGCTGGGTAATAGGGTAGTTCTAATGTTAACTTTCTAAGGAACTGCCATACTGTTTTCCAGAGTTCCTGCATCAGTTTGAGTTTCTGTCAACGAAGTAAGAAGGTTTCCCTTTCTCTGCATCGTGGCCAACATCTATTGTCTCCTGAGTTGTTAATTTTAGCCATTCTTACTGGTATGAGGGGGTATCTCATTGTGGTTTTGGTTTGTACATCCCTGATGATGAGTGATGTTGAACATTTTTTTCATGTGTCTGTTAGCCTTCTTTGTCTTCTTTGGAGAAATGTCTGTTCATGTCTTCTGCCCATTTGTTGACTGGACTTTTTCTTGATGGGGGGCAGTTTGAGTTTGATAAGTTCTTTATGGATTTTGGATACTAGCACTTTATCTGATATGTCATTTGCAAATATCTTCTCCCATTCTATAGGTTGCCTTTTAGTTTTTTGACTGCTTCCTCAGCTGTGCAAAAGCTTTTATCCTGTTGAAGTCCCAATATTCATTTTTGCTTTTGTTTCACTTGCCCCTGGAGCTGTGTCTAGCAAGAAGTTGCTGTGGCCAAGGTCTGTGCTGTCCTCCAGGATTTTTTTTTTAAGGTTTTATTTATTTATTTATTTATTTATTTATTTATTTATTTATCTATCTATCTATCTATCTATCTATTTATTTATTTATGAGAGACACAGAGAGAGAGAGAGGCAGAGACACAGGCAGAGGCAGAAGCAGGCTTTATTCAGGGAGCCCGATGCAGGACTCGATACCGGGTCTCCAGGATCACGCCCTGGGTGGAAGGCGGTGCTAAACCGCTGAGCCACCAGGGCTGCCCTGTCCTCCAGGATTTTGATGAATTCCTGTCTCACATTTAGGTCTTTCATCCATTTTGAATTTATTTTTGTGTATGGTGTGAGGAAATGGTCCAGTTTCACTCTTCTGCATGTGGCTGTCCAATTTTCCCAACACCACTTATTGAAGAGACTGTTTTTTTTCCATTGGATATTCTTTCCAGCTTTGTCAAAGATGAGTTGACCATAGAGTTGAGGGTCCATTTCTGAGTTCCCTATTCTGTGCCATTAATCTATGCATCTGTTTTGGTGTCAGTGCCATACTGTCTTGATGATCACAGCTTTGTAGTACAGCTTGAAGTCTGGAATTGAGATGTCTCCAGCTTTGGTTTTCTTTTTCGACATTCCTCTGGCTATTTGGTTTTTTTTCTGGTTCCATACAAATTTTAAAATTGTTTGTTCTACCTCTGTGAAATAAGCTAATGGTATTTTGATAGGGATTGCACTGAATGTGTAGACTGCTTTGGGTAGTATAGACATTTTAACAATATTTGTTCTTCCAATCCATGAGCATGGAATGTTTTTACATTTCTTTGTGCCTTCCTCAATTTCTTTCATAACTAATCTATAGTTTTCAGAGTACAGATCTTTTACCTCTTTGGTTAGGTTTATTCCTAAGTATCTTAGGAATTTTGGTGCAATTGTAAATAGGATCAATTCCTTTATTTCTCTTTCTGCTGCCTCATTGCTGGTGTACAGAAATACAACAGACTTCAGTGCATTGATTTATATCCTGTGACTTTGCTGAACTCGTGTATCAGTTCTAGCAATTCTGGGGTGGAGTCCTTTGGGTTTTCTACATATTCTATCATGTAATCTGTGAAGAGAGGAAGTTTGACTTCTTCTTTGCCCATTTGGATGCCTTTTATTTCTTTTTGTTGTCTGCTGAGGTTGGGACTTCCAGTACTATGTTGAAGAACAGTGGGGAGAGTGCACATCCCTGTTGTGTTCCTGATCTTAGGGGAAAGGCTCTCAGTTTTTCCCCATTGAGAATGATATTAGCTGTGGGTCTTCTGTATATGGCTTTTATGATGTTGAGGTATGTTCCATGTACCCCTACTTTGTTGAGGGTTTTTCAAGAAAGGATGCTGTATCTTGTCAAATGCTCTTTCTGCATCTTTTGAAAGGATTATATGGCTCTTATCCTTTCTTCTATCAATGTGGTATATCATGTTGATTGATTTGCAGATGTTGAACCACTCCTGCAGCCACTCCACCATCCCACTTGGTGGTGGTGAACTTTTAATGTACTGTTGGATCCCATTAGCTAGTATCTTGGTGAGAACTTTTACATCAATGTTCATCAGGTATATTGGTTTGTAATTCTCCTTTTTAGTGGGGCCTTTGTCTGGTTTGGGGATCAAGGTAAGATGCTGGCTTCATAGAATGAGTTTGGAAGTTTTCCTTCCATTTCTACTTTTTGGAATACTTAGAGAAGAATAGATTTTTTTTTTACTTTTTTTTTTAATTTTTATTTATTTATGATAGTCACAGAGAGAGAGAGAGAGAGGCAGAGACACAGGCAGAGGGAGAAGCAGGCTCCATGCACCGAGAGCCCGATGTGGGATTCGATCCGGGGTCTCCAGGATCGCGCCCTGGGCCAAAGGCAGGCGCCAAACCGCTGCGCCACCCAGGGATCCCAGAAGAATAGATATTAATTCTTCTTTAAATGTTTGCTAAAATTCCCCTGGGAGACCATACAGCCTTGGACTCTTGTTTGTTGGGAGATTTTTGATTCCTGATTTAATTTCCTTACTGGTTATGGGAATGTTCAGGTTTCCTCTTTCTTCCTGTTTCAGTTTTGGTAGTTTATACGTGTCCAGGAATGCATCCATTTCTTCCAGAAGGCCTAATCTGTTGGCATATAGTTGCTCATAATGTGTTCTTTTTTAAAAAGATTTTATTTATTTATTCATGAGAAACAGCAAGAGAAGGAGGCAGAGACACAGGCAGAGGGAGAATTAGGAAGCCTGATGTGAGACTTGATCCCAGACCCCAGGATCACACCCTGAGTCAAAAGGCAGACACTCAACCACTGAGCCACCCAGGAATCCCAAGTTGCTTATAATATGTTCTTATAATTGTAGTTCTTAGGTGTTAGTTGTGATCTCTTCTCTTTCATTCATAATTTTATTTATTTGAGTCCTTTCTCTTTTCTTTTTGATAAGTATGGCCAGGGGTTTGTCAATTTTATTCTTTCATAGAACCAGCTTTTAGTTTAATTTGTCTGTTCTACTGTGGTTTTTGTTTGTTTGTTTGTTTGTTTGTTTCTATTTCATTGATTATATTATTTCTCTTCTCCTGCTGGGTTTAGGCTCATTTGCTGTTCTTTCTCCAGCTCCTTTAGGTGTAAGTTTAGGTTGTATATTTGAGACCTTTCCTGTTTTGGGAGAAATGCTTATATTCTATATACTTCCCTCTTAGGACCACCTTTGCTGTATCACAAATGTTTTGAATAATTGTGCTTTCATTTTCATTTGTTTCCATGAATTTTTAAAAATTCTTCTTTAATTTCCTGGTTGACCCATTCATTCTTTAGTAGGATGCTCTTTAGGCTCCATATATTTGTGGTCCTTCCAAATTTTTTTCTTGGTTGACTTCAAGTTTCATAGCATTGTGGTCTGAAAATATGCTTGGTATGATCTCAATCTTTTTGTCCTGGTTGAGTCCTGATTTGTGACCCAGTATGTGTTATGTTCTGGAGAATGTTCCATGTGCACTTGAAAAAAAAAAGTATATTCTGCTGCTTTAGGATGAAATGCTCTGAATTTATCTGTGAAATCCATCTGGTCCAGTCTGTCATTCAAAGCCCTTGTTTCTAGTCAGTCTTCTGCTTAGATCATCTATCCATTGCTGTGAGTAGGTTGTTAAAGTCCCCTACTATCATTGTATTATTATCAATGAGTTTCTTAAGTTTGCTATTAATTGATTTATATATTTGGCTGCTCCCAAGTTAGAGCATAAATATTTCCAATTGTTAGATCTTCCTGTAGATAGACTCCTTTTTCATGATATACTGTCCTTCTTCATCTCTTATTACAGTCTTTGTTTTAAAATCTAGTAATACAAATTTTAAAATATAATGAAAAATAATAATAAAATAAAGAATAAAAGTACAAAGGAAGCTAGATACTATTTTCCCGTAGAGCTGGAGCTTTGCAGCATTGTATGATCAGTAAACTTGGTGTGAGCTAGTTATTTGTACTGGTCTTCTGGGGGAAGAGTCTGCTGCTCTGAGTCTCAGGTGGACGTTCACTACTGGAAATGTATCTCCAGGGTGCAGGGAGGCAGGGCTTGGTGTTAGCAGCTCTGGACTCCACTAGGTGATGCCGTTTTGCTCCCTCAAGTCTTTCAGCTCTGATAGGCCAGATGAATATGGTGGCACCCGTCTCTAGCCCTCGAGCTGAAAATTCACACCCCCCACTATTCAGTAAGCCCTCACAGAAGAGCAATCACTCTTGTCTCCCTGATTTCCATCAGAACCCTGTGTTCACCCTGCCTGAGTCTGAGCTTTTTTTTATCTCAGGCACGTGACTGAATTTCAAAACTTCAAATCTTAGGGGCTCCAGCAGCATGGACCTGTGCTGTTCCTCCTGGGGAGGGTCTCGCCATGCTTCTGCCTTTTGCTGACCAGGCCCAGGAAAGCAGCCATACAACTGTGCAGCGGTTCGCAGTTTATGGCAATACAGGGCAGAAAGCCAGTGGTTCTCAGACAGCTACCACACTCCCGTGCCTGGAAACAGTGTAGCACTCAAGCACCCCCATTCTTCTTATGACCCAGGGGATCCTCAGACCACAGTGTCACACCTGGAATTCTGCAGCCACTTCACCACCTGAGCTCCTTTAAGCTGGACATGTCCCCTACTGTAGCCAACTTCCAGAAGTTCCCATTTTGTACTCCACTGCCTTTGCAGTAGCCTCCTTAAGCAGGCTCCATCCTCACTACCATATCCATATCACACCATGTTCAAGTCTCCACACCTCCTACCTTCCAAAAGGTGGTCATTTTTCTACTTGTAGACTTGTAGTTATTTGTTCTCCAAGACCTCTGATTGATTGCTCAGATGTTCAGAATGATTTGATAAGCAGCTGTATTTGAGGGACCAGACAAACTTAGGATCCCCAACCCCTCCACCATCTTAACTCCTCTTGTTTTGTTTCAGGTTTTTTTTCTGGAGGCTTTGGGTTTTAACCACATGGGTAAGCTCATTCATCTATGTGTGTGTTCAGTGGACAATTTCAAAAGATGTACCCCATTAAAATTCTACTGCAGATATCAGGGTGGTTTCAAAAATCATCTGACTTCAGAGTTACATGCCAATAACCAGTAGATTACATGTCATATTAGACCCTACTCACAAGCCCATTTGGAAAACACTGAGAGGTTTTTAAGTATACCGGGGGCCGGGGTGGTGGTGGGTGGGAATGACTATATATTAGCTTCCTAGGGCTGCCGTAAAAAATTACCACAAACTGACTGGATTAAAACAATACAAATTTATTATTTCATTGTTCTTGAGGCCCACAGTCCAAAATGAAGGTGTCAGTAAGTTGGTTCCTTCTGCAGACTTTGAAGGAGAACTCTATCTCATGGCTGTCTCCTAGCTTCTGGCAACTGGCAGCAATCCTTGACATTCCTTCCCTTTCAGATGGCTCATTCCAATCTCTGATTCCATGCTTCCTGTCTGTGTCTGTGTTTAAATCTCCCTCTCCTTTCTCTTTTTACACCATTCATTGTTTTTAGGGCCCACCCTAAATCCAAGACAATCGCAACTCTAGATTCCCAAAGTAATTGCATTTGCAAACACTCTACTCCCAAATAAGGCCACATGCACACATACAGGTATGGCCCATTTTTAGAAAGTTGGTGTTGTGCCACTTCATTTTTAGGAAAGATCTATGTATGTTTGTACCTGTTTTCATTAACCAAAAGAAATCCAAAGAGGATTTTTGCTTTTAAGAAAAAAAAAAAGTGAAAAACGAAAAAAGAGTCCAGCATTTATTTTGCAGTGACACCTTATAGAAGCAGCACACACCCCCAAGCAGAGAGAGTGACACCACCAAGCTCCTTCCCCTGTGGAACCACACTCAGCATCTCAGCATCAAGCTGCCATACATTTGGAAGTTATCTGAACATCTTGATTTATTTTGTAGATCTGTTAGCAAGATGTGTCCTAAGGTAGCAGAAAAGCCTAAGACAGGTTATTTTGGGGGTCTGGGAATGCTAAAAACATTTTCCTTGTAAATTAATGGTAATTGCTTCTCCAGGTTATGCCATTTAGGCTTACAAAAGTTTTCATGGGAATGCTCTACTTTCAGATAGAGAGGGAAATCTATACTGGAAATCAGAACTTGGACATATCTTTTGAAGGGTCACTATTCAACTTCCTATAGATCAACCTAAACGACACTTGTCCAAATCAAACTTTTAAATTCAAGGGGTTGGCAAGCTGGTGGAGGAGTATGGTCTCCAAGTCACCTGCCCCACCAACTTACCTAGATAACTTTCAAATCATCCTGAAAAACTACGAATTTGGCCTGAGATTTAAAGAGAGAACAGCGGGAACGCTAGAGAGAGAACGGTTTGTGCTTCTAACAAGGTAGGAAGGTGGGAGAAATAAAATAAAAAAGAATCCAGTGGGGGAGGGGCCCTGCAAGGAGCCGGGCTAAAGGGGGCGGGAGCCTCAGGACAGGGGACCCCGGCCTGGAGAAGCGGGAACTTTAAAAATCTGTCCCAGATTCTTCCCAGACGGAAAGGCGCTCAACAGGAAAACCGGACAGAACCACAGGAGGGGTGGTGGAGTCCCCAGATTCCTGGGGTCACTAACAGGAGGGGCGCCCCAGGGAGAGCACCCACCCCATGGGCTGAGCGGAATAAAAAGATGGAGCGCACCCAGTGGGGTCCTGGGAGCAGCTCAGCGGTGGCTCTGCGTGGAGGGGGCTGTGCCACCCGGGAGCGGGATTCCAGTGGTGCAGGCCCCGGAGCCCAGGGCAACGGGGGACACAGCCCAAGATCCGGCGCTCCCCCTGGGGACAGGCAGAGGCCAGGAGGGCTTAAGACAGTGAGGACGCTCCTGCTGCCAGCTGGCCCTGAGCTGTGCATGTCAGAGCCCCCACCCCCAGAGCATCCAGGCCCCTGCGGACGGGTTGCTGTGGGAGTTACTGCTGGAGCTGACTCCAGGGCTGGGGAGCTGGCCGCCACCAGTGGGGTTGTTCCTCCCGGTGTCACCTTGTGCCTGGGATAGAGCGGGGCCACCGGGGAGCAGGGGCCTCACAGGACAAAGAGTTCCCACTGAACCGTGCACCTGGCAGGGGGCGGGGAAGCTGCCCAGGTGCACACACCTGAGAGTCAGGCAGCAGGCCCCTCCCCCAGACGAGCTGGAAGGACAGGGGAAGAGCAAGTTCTTGACAGAGCAGGCTGGAAAGCTCCAGGGAAAGTCGAGGGGCTTACAGTGTATAGAATCAGAGGGTACCCCTTCTTGTTTTCTTTTGTTTTTCTTTTTCTTTTTTTCTTCCTTTTTCCAGTACAACTCCTTTTTAGCCACTCTGCACTGAGCAAAATGACTAGAAAGAAGAACTCACCCAAAGAATTAGAAACAGTACTCTCTCCCACAGAGTTACAGAATTTGGATTATAATTCGATGTCAGAAAGCCAATTCAGAAGCACAATTATAAAGCTACTGGTGACTCTGGAAAAAAGCGTAAAGGATTCAAAACACTTCATGACTGCAGAATTTAGATCTAATCAGGCTGAAATTAAAAATCAATTAAATGAGATGCAATCCAAGCTGGAGGTCCTAATGACGAGGGTTAACCAGGTAGAAGAACATGTGAGTGACATAGAAGACAAGTTGATGGCAAGGAAGGAAGCTGAGGAAGAAAGAGAAAAACAATTAAAAGACCATGAGGAAAGGTTAAGGGAAATAAATGACAGCCTCAGAAGGAAACATCTATGTATAATTGGGGTTCCAGAGGGTGCTGAAAGGGACAGAGGACCAGAAAGCATATTTGAACAAATCATAGTCGAGAACTTCCCTAATTTGAGGAGTGAAACAGGCATTCAGATCCAGGAAATAGAGAGTTCCCCCCCTAAAATCAATAAAAACCATTCAACACCTCGACATTTAATAGTGAAACTAGCCAATTCCAAAGATAAAGAGAAAATCCTTAAAGCAGCAAGAGACAAGAGATCCCTAAATTATATGGGGAGAAGATTAGATTAACAGCAGACCTCTCCACAGAGACCTGGCAGGCCAGAAAGGGCTGGCAGGATATATTCAGGGTCCTAAATGAGAAGAACATGCAGCCAAGAGTACCCTATCCAGCAAGGCTCTCATTCAGAATAGAAGGAGAGATAACGAGCTTCCAAGATAGGCAGAAACTGAAAGAATATGTGACCACCAAACCAGCTCGGCAAGAAATATTAAGGGGGACTCTGTAAAAGAAAAAGGAAGTCCAAGGTAACAATCCACAAAAACAGGGACTGAATAGGTATTATGATGACACTAAATTCATATTTTTCTCTTTTTTTAATAATAAATTTATTTTTATTGGTGTTCAATTTGCCAATATACAGAATAATACCCAGTGCTAATCCTGTGAAGTGCCCCGCTCAGTGCCCGTTACCCATTCACCCCCACCCCCTGCCCTCCTCCCCTGCCACCACCCCTAGTTCGTTTCCCAGAGTTAGGAGTCTTTATGTTCTGTCTCCCTTTTTGATATTTCCTACCCATTTCTTCTCCCTTCCCTTCTATTCCCTTTCACTATTATTTATATTCCCCAAATGAATGAGAACATATAATGTTTGTCCTTCTCCAATTGACTTATTTCACTCAGCATAATACCCTCCAGTTCCATCCACGTTGAAGCAAATGGTGAGTATTTTTAAATAGGAACTCTGAACATGAATGGGCTTCATGATCCCATCAAAGATGCAAAGTTTCAGACTGGATAAAAAAGCAAGACCCATCTATTTGCTGTCTACAAGAGACTCATTTTAGACTTAAGGACACCTCCAGCCTGAACACGAAAGGTTGGAGAACCATTTACCATTCAGATGGTCCTCAAAAGAAAGCTGTGGTAGCAATCCTCATATCAGATAAATTAAAGTTTACCCCAAAGACTGTAGTGAGAGATGAAGAGGGACACTATATCATACTTAGGGGTCTATCCAACAAGAGGAACTAACAATCATGAATATTTATGCCCCAAATGTGGGAGCTGCCAAGTATACCAATCAATTAATAACCAAAGTTAAGACATGCTTAGATAATAATACACTTATACTGGGAGACTTCAACACAGTGCCTCCTGCAAATGACATATATTCTAAGCACAACATCACCAAAGAAACAAGAGCATTAAATGATACACTGGACCAGATGGATTTCACAGATACTTATAGAACTTTACACCAAAACGCAACTGAATACACATTCTTCTCAAGTGCACATGGAACTTTCTCCAGAATAGACCACATACTGGGTCACAAATCAGGTCTTAACTGACACCAAAAGTTTGGAATTGTCCCCTGAATATTTTCAGACCATAATGCTTTGAAACTTGAACTCAATCACAAGAAGAAATTTGGAAGAAATTCAAACACGTGGAGGTTAAAGACCATCCTGCTAAAAGATGAAGGGTCAACCAGGAAATAAGAGAAGAATTAAAAAGATTCATGGAAACTAATGAGACTGAAGATACAACCGTTCAAAATCTTTGGGATACATCTAGCTGGTCTTCTGGGGGAGGGGCCTGTTGTGCTGATTTTCAGGTGTTAGCAGTTGGGGGAGCTGCTGTGCCCCTGCCTGGTGCAGGGCTCAGTGGGGGTTGTTTACCCTGTGAGGCCCCAGGAGCAACAGCCCTAGTGGCGGGGCCAGCTCTGGAAACCTGGATTCAGCTCCGGCAAGAACTCCGGAGCTCTCCGTCTGCAGGGCCTGGAGGCTCCCGGGCGGGGCCGCTGATCCGCTCAGCTGGGGCAGGAGCGTCCTTGCTGTCCTGGGCCCTCCCAGCCTCTGCCTGTCCCGGGGGGGGGCCGGATCCTGGGCTGTGTCCCGGTGCCCTGTGCTCTGGAGCCTGCGCTGTTGGATTCGCGCTCCCGGCCGTGCAGCCCCCTCCGCGGATACAGCAAAAGCAGTCCTGAGAGGCAAATACATCGCAATACAAGCATGCCTCAAAAAATTGGAAAAAACTCAAATACACAAGCTAACCTTGCACCTAAAGGAACTGGAGAAAGAACAGCAAACAAAACCTACACCCAGCAGAAGAGAGTTAATAAAGATTTGAGGAGAACTCAATGAAATCGAGATCAGAACTGTAGAACAGATCAACAAAACCAGGAGTTGGTTCTTTGAAAGAATTAATAAGATAGATAAACCATTAGCCAGCCTTATTAAAAACAAAACAGAAAAGACTCTAATAAAATCACAAGTGAAAAAGGAGAGATCACAACCAATACCAAGGAAACATAAATGATTTTAAAACCGTATCATGAGCATCTATATGCCAATAAATTAGGCAATCTAGAAGAAATGTACGCATTTCTGGAAAACCACCAACTAACAAAACTGGAACAGGAAAAAATGGAGAACCTGAACAGGCCGATAACCAGGGAGGAAATTGAAGCAGTCATCACAAACCTCCCAAGACACAAAGTCCAGGGCCAGATGGCTTCCCAGGGGAATTCTATCAAATGTTTAAAGAAGAAACAATACCTATTCTTAACTAAAGCTGTTCTGAGAGATAGAAAGGGATGGAATACTTTAAACTCGTTCTATGAGGCCAGGATCACCTTAATTCCAAAACCAGACAAAGACCCCACCAAAAGGGGGAATTATAGACCAATATCCCTGACAAACACAGATGCAAAAATTCTCAGTAAGATACTAGCCAATAGGATACAACAATACATTAAGAAGATTATTCACCGTGACCAAGTGGGATTTATCCTGGGGATGCAAGGCTGGTTCAACACTTGTAAAGCAATCAACATGATAGATCATATCAACAAAAGTAAAAACAAGAACCATATGATCCTCTCAATAGACGCAGAGAAAGCATTTGACAAAATACAGCATCCATTCCTGACCAAAACTCTTCAGAGTGTAGGGATAGAGGGAACATTCCTCAGCATCTTAAAAGGCATCTACAAAAAGCCCACAGCAAATATCATTCTCAATGGGGAAACACTGGGAGCCTTTCCCCTAAGATCAGGGACACGACAGGGATGTCCACTCTCACCACTGCTATTCAACATAGTACTGGAAGTCCTAGCCTCAGCAATCAGACAACAAAAAAAGAAATAAAAGGCATCCAAATGGGCAAAGAAGAAGTCAAACTCTCCCTCTTCGCCGATGACATGATACTCTACATAGAAAACCCAAAAGACTCCACCCCAAGATTGCTAGAACTCACACAGCAATTTGGCAGTGTGGCAGGATACAAAATCAATGCCCAGAAGTCAGTGGCATTTCTGTACACTAACAATGAGACTGAAGAAAGAGAAATTAAGGAGTCAATCCCATTTACAATTGCACCCAAAAGCGTAAGATGCCTGGGAATAAACCTCACCAAAGAGGTAAAGGATCTATACCCTAAACACAACAGAACACTTCTGAAAGAAATTGAGGAAGACACAAAGAGATGGAAAAATATTCCATGCTCATGGATTGGCAGAATTAATATTGTGAAAATGTCAATGTTACCCAGGGCAATTTACACGTTTAATGCAATCCCTATCAAAATACCATGGACTTTATTCAGAGTTGGAACAAATCATCTTAAGATTTGTGTGGAATCAGAAAAGACCCTGAATAGCCAGGGGAATTTTAAAAAAGAAAACCATAGCTGGGGGCATCACAATGCCAGATTTCAGGTTGTACTACAAAGCTGTGGTCAAGACAGTGTGGTACTGGCACAAAAACAGACACATAGATCAGTGGAACAGAATAGAAAATCCAGAAGTGGACCCTCAACTTTATGGTCAACTAGTATTCGACAAAGGAGAAAGACTATCCACTGGAAAAAAGACAGTCTCTTCAATAAATGGTGCTGGGAAAATTGGACAGCCACGTGCAGAAGAATGAAACTAGACCACTCTCTTACACGAGACACAAAGATAAACTCAAAATGGATGAAGGATCTAAATGTGAGACAAGAATCCATCAAAATCCTAGAGAAGAACACAGACAACACCCTTTTTGAACTTGGCCACAGCAACTTCTTGCAAGATACATCCATGAAGGCAAGAGAAACAAAAGCAAAAATGAACTATTGGGACTTTATCAAGATAAGAAGCTTCTGCACAGCAAAAGATACAGTCAACAAAACTCAAAGACAACCTACAGAATGGGAGAAGATATTTGCAAATGACGTGTCAGATAAAGGGCTAGTTTCCAAGATCTATAAAGAACTTATTAAACTCAACACCAAAGAAACAAACAATCCAATCATGAAATGGGCAAAAGACATGAACAGAAATCTCACAGAGGAAGACATAGACATGGCCCACACGCATCTGAGAGAATGCTCTGCATCACTGGTCATCAGGGAAATACTAATCGAAACCACAATGAGATACCACCTCCCGCCAGTGAGAATGGGGCAAATTAACAAGACAGGAAACAACAAATGTCGGAGAGGATGCGGAGAAAAGGGAACCCTCCTGCACTGTTGGTGGGAATGTGAACTGGTGCAGCCACTCTGGAAAACTGTGTGGAGGTTCCTCAGAGTTAAAAATAGATCTGACCTACGACCCCGCAGTTGCACTGCTGGGGATTTACTCCAAAGATGCAGATGTAGTGAAACGGCAGGACACCTGCACCCCAATGTTCTATAGCAGCAATGTCCACAATAGCCCAACTGTGGAAGGAGCCTCGGTGTCCATCGAAAGATGAATGGATAAAGAAGCTGTGGTCTATGTATACAATGGAATATTCCTCAGCCATTAGAAATGACGAATACCCACCATTTGCTTCGACGGGGATGGAACTGGAGGGTATTATGCTGAGTGAAGTAAGTCAGTCGGAGAAGGACAAACATTATATGGTCTCATTCATTTGGGGAATATAAAAACTAGTGAAAGGGATTAAAGGGGAAAGGAGAGGAAATGAGTGGGAAATATCAGTGAGGGTGACAGCACATGAGAGACTCCTAACTGCGAAATGAATAAGGGGTAGTGGAAGGGGAGGTGGGCGGGGGGTTGGGGTGACTGGGTGACAGGCACTGAGTGGGGCACTTGATGGATGAGCACTGGGTGTTATGCAATATGTTGGCAAATCGAACTCCAATAAATAAATATATACAAAATAAAAATAAATGTCAACCAAGTGAATAAAATAAACTCAAGGGGTTTTTGCTATCAGGGTTCCAGAGTGATGTTTGGGACAGTCAGAGGACTTTTGCAGGGGTAGGAATGTTCTATGTTAGGGAGATGGCAAGTGGTTCTGGATTGTCCACTGGGAGTAAAGCACAGCCTTTGGAGAAGACAGTGATGAGCTGGTCCATAGGCCAGGTTCTAGAATTGGACAGGAGGAAATACTGGAGAAGATTAGGGGGGAGGTGGTGTAATTCAGAAAAGTGCTAGAACTGGACACAAATGATAGCTCCTGTGCAGAATCAGCTATTAAGGTATTAATAGGGTTCAGAGCAGGATAAATAAAGTTCAGTCAATTCCCGAATTATGTTTTATTCTCATTTCTTCTTTCTTTAGGAGCTTGCTTTTAGTACGTTGTCTCCTGGTTCTTCTTTTTACTGCCTGAGAGACATTACAGAGTACTGGGAAGATATTGGTGTAAGAGACAGAAGACCTGCCTCATGCTATGAGGATGTAAAGAAAAGTATCTGGGGGGCACCTAAGTGGCTCAGTTGGTTAAGCTTCTGCCTTAAGCTCAGGTCACGATCCCAGGGTCCTGGAATCAAGCCCCACATCCGGCTCCCTGCTCAGCAGGGAGACTGCTTCTTCCTCCACCTGCTGCTCCCCCTCCTTTTGCTGTCAAATAAATAAAAATCTTGAAAGAAAGAAAGGAAGGAAAAGAAAGAAGAGTATCTGGTACAGTGCCTGGTATTTATCAGATCTTTAATAAATAGCAGTTACTCCTAATATTATTTTGTCCCCAGACCTACTGCCCTCTCTTCTGGGATTGTATGTTTATCCAAGACATCTCAGATAACATGCAGCTAAATAGGAGTCAGAACGTCAAACTAGACAAAAATGCTGCTTCACAAATAAAACTCATTAAATTTTCCCTCTTAGAGAGTATATTAAGTTGGCTATGACTTGAGTCTTTCTCAGCTGATGTAACTCAAAAGTTCCCAAAATTTTTGAGTCAAAGACCAACTCCTTCCTTCCCTAGCTGTTCATCCATCCAAAACATGGTTTTCACTCATTTCACTCCCACCAAAACCTAGATTTGCTTAGTTTTGGCCTAATTACACTCAAGATAACCTACCTTTAATGTTATTCTCTCTGGCTAGGGAAGAATGCCGGTTTAGTGGCTTCTGGGTACCACCTCAAGGGAGTATCACCCTATTCCCAAGAAATCATTGCAGATGATGTTTACAGAACACCTAGGTAAGTGCACTGTGTTAACTGCACTGAGACAAGCGTTTAGGACATCTTCCGTACCTGCCCCAGGTGGAAATCTCTTTCTAGTTTATCCACGATACAAAAGGAACTACTAAGCAGTTTTGTTTGCCAGACTTTTCTGTCACTTCCAGAACACATCACCTGATAGTGTGGCCCTTGCTACCACCCACAGCAGAAATTGCAGTTTCCCAAAGCCCTACACTGCCTCAGCTTAGGGCATTTCTACTTGCCTACTCACATCTGGAGATCCACCTCCTTTCCCCTTTTAAGATTTTATTGACTTATTCATGAGAGACACAGAGAGAGAGGCAGAGACACAGGCAGAGAGAGAAGCAGGCCCCCCTGCGGGGAGGCCAATGCAGGACTTGATCCCAGGACCCCGGGATCAGGACCTGAGCCAAAGGCAGACGTTCAAGCACTGAGCCACCTAGGTGCCCCTCACTCGTTTTTACCTGTTCTTTAGGTATTAGAATACATCTCATCATCTCCTGAAGTTTGCTGCTCCTAGCATCTACCATTTTATGATTAGACATGGTTCTTGCTTATCCTAGTATTTCCACTATTAATATAGTGCTTTCCAAGGAGAAAATATCCAATTAATGTTTGGTGAATAAATGAGACAAAAGGCAGGGCTTTTTAAAATAAGATTTATTGAAATTACACCTACTTTTCTTCAGTAAGCCAAACAAATCATGTACGTATCTTTTAGTTTTACAGAACGATAAACTAAAGTGGTTAAGGGAATCCAAAATTTAACCACCTTTTATACTTTTTTCTCCATTTTCTTTCACATTTCCAAGGAAATTCCCATTTCAGTGTCATATCATCTTGTTCCAGGTCACAAAATAAGATAGAACATTTCCCAGTTTCTTTGTAAAATATAAAAACTCCTATTCTTAAATCTGATACACAGCAATAAATGTGTAACAAATTCATTTACATACTTATATTCTAAAGCTAAAAAATCTTCTATTAAAAATAACATTTGAAAAATACCAAAAGGAAAAAAAAAGGTAAACCTCCAAATAATCCATATAGAACAGGAACACAAAGTTGTACACAGTGTTCTCCCCAGCCAGACCCTGACCCTCTTCTACCTCAGAGCTAGGACTGCCTTCTTCAAATACAGAGTGAATATTTGGTGTCACCCTTCAGTTGGGGCAGGAGAAGCTGATGGCCAATGCTATGCAATGTTTACGGCAGAAGTATTATCCACAACACCAACTCTGTCCTGGGCCTTCTCTTTCTCATCTTTTAAAGCCTTCTCATACCAGTGTGAGAAGGAAATGGAGTCAATCCCTTTGATCTTAGCCAAAAACTCTAGAACTTTAATCTTACTGGTTTCAGCATGAGCCCTGGGACCCCACAGGAATTCATAGCATGGAGGATCCCTGTTAGGCGTCTGCCGATACTCCAGGTAATTTTCCTGCACCCAATCTCTGGTGATGAGCTTCCTGGGCTCCCCATAAAGGAAATGCTCCCTCCCAGCATACACTCCCATTATATTTAGAAAATCCCAGATGTCTTTCTCAAGGGCACGATTGCCCCCCATGAAGATCACACCCAAGATGATTATCAGGAGACCGTTTTTAGGCATACTCTGGTTGTCGCTAAGCATCTCCTCATGACTGAAATCTAGTGAATTGACAAGGATATAGGAGTGAGTGGTGGGGTTCAGTTCCTTCATATCAATGCCAGAGATCACTTCCAAGCACTTGGTAGCTTTCCTAAAGATCACAGAGAATTGTGTCTTGTACCTTTCGGCGACAACCTTCACCATTTCTGCCTCTGTGACGGACTCCTTCAATCGATACTTGAGGATCAAATAATGCACCAAATCAGCCACTGACTCATCTAGCGGATCTCTGGGAGAATATTCAGCATCTTTTGAGGTCTGTGGGGAACTTGAACCCTGCTCTTGGCTGTTGCAGACTCCATTTGATGTGCTGCACGATGCAGAGAAGGAGCAGGAGCTCTGAGGACTCTGAGGAGGACTCAGTGTTGCAGCAGGGTTCTCTTCCTCCTCTGAAGAGGCTGGGATCATAGGAGAGGAAGGCGGGGAGAAGGAGGTGGAGGGGTAGGAGAAGGTGAAAGAGCAAGAGGAAACCGAAGTAGTCTCGTCTTCCTCCTCCTCAGCTGTGAGAACACATGCTACTGCCAGGTCTTGTATTTCATGTGGGGTCTGAAAGTCTGGCTCAAATGTGAGGCGCAGAGGCTTTAAAGAGCGAGGCATGATGACACTGCTTGGAAGAAGCAGGTAGAGGTATGAGCAAGATGGTGGGAGATGGGGTACCACAGGCCTGTGAGAGGGAGGAAGAGGCTTAGTGGTCTCAGCAGAGAAACACACCCTTGGCAGCTCTGACAAAGGCCAACTTACAGGCTCTTCAGGGGGTGCTCTAGGGCCTCACAGGGTTCTTGTCCTGCTGAATGGTTTGTCTCCTAGAAACCTGTAGGAGGATATGGAAGCTCTTCAGGCTGTAGCCAGCCCAGCTCAAGGCTTCCAGAGCTGGTTGTGGGCAGGTGAAGTCAGGCACTCTGGAGTCCTTTCTGTTCTGACATGGGTTGAGTACTCAGCAGACATTCAGGGTGTGAACCCCACCTTGGCTCCTACCACTGCCTGGGCCTCCTCTGCTCTGCTGACCTGAAGACAAGTGCCTCATACCAAGACCTCACCGCATGGTTCCTGGAATACTGGACAGGCTCGGGGGGTCAGGCTCTGGGAGGTCCCTCCTGTTCTGCAGTGGATGATCCCCTCTGCGCTAAGGTTCTCAATTTTCCCCTAACAAGGCCTGCTCACTGCCCCCCAATCACGGCTAACCCCTCCCCAACTTCCCTGCCTCTGCTAGCCTAAGGCAAAATTTTTGGAACAGGAGATCACATTCCTGAAACCAATGAGGAGGAAGTAAAAAAGCAACACATCTGACCATACAAGCCCAGGGCTTCCCTGGATGACAGCAAGGGTGGCCAAAGTCTGTGGGATTCCCTCTCTCCTGGCTGAGGGTTTCCCTCATCCTTCACACTGATGCCTGGTAGAGCCTGGGACCCCTTCCTCTGCTGTCCTGACTCTACCCCTTCAGAACAAGCCTTCAACACTGCCCTGAAACCACCAAGAAGGAACTGAGAACACGCTGTATCTATCTACTATGCCCCAGGGCCTCACACAGCTGACAGCAGGGGCAGGGTAGGGCTGGGTACGCCTTTGGCCCTCACTCAGGGTCCCTAACCTAAACTCTGGCAGAGCCTAGGACTCCTGGGCTGACCTGACGCGGCTCCTCCTCAGAGCAAGGCCCTCACCTCTCTGAGAACCACCACACAAAAAGGAGACGGCACCACATCCTGCCACCTTTGCTAGATCCTTCCAGAGCTGACAGCAAGGGCAGGCCCCCCCTGTTCTGTGGTGGGGCTATCTTGAATCCTCCCTCATGGCATTCATCTTTGCTCCTGGCATGGCCTGAGCTACTCCCTGCTGACTGAACATCACCCCCTCAGATCATGACCTCATCTCTCTGGGACACCGCCCTCACCCTTGGGAAAATGCTAGACACTATATCCAGACAACCCTGCTTGGGTTATCCCAGGGCCGAGAATAAAAGACAGCCCAGACTTTATTGGGTCTCTTCTTTCTGGAGTGGGAAATACCCTTGCTCCTCACCAAAGGTCCTTACCTTGACTCTGGTAGAGCTTGGGACTCCTCCCTCTTCTGACCTGACGTGGCTTCTTCAGTCGACCTGCCTTCGGACTCAGACTAAGGACCTCAGCTCCAGGTCCTTCAAGACAAAAATGAAGAGACATCACAGCCAGCCCCCCTTCCCAGGGTCTCCCCAGCGGACAGCAGGGGTTAGGCCCCATCTGTCACAGTTTGGGGGAGGGAGGGTTCCCTCTGCCTTCCCTTAAGGTATTCCATACTTGTGTCAGGGCCTGGGCCCACTTCCTCTGGTGACCTGAAACCACCCTTTCAGACCAAGGTCGCAGGAAGTGACGGTGTACCACATCTGGGCATTCCTGCCCAGATCCTCCCAGTGTGGACAGTGGACACATGGTGGAGTTTCTGTGAGGTTCCTTCTATCTTGGTAGGGGGTACCCATAGTCTTCCTTCAAAGTACTTACCTTACCTTGACTTGTCACAGATCCTGGGACTCCTCCCTCTGCTGTTGTCACCAGCTCAGACCAAGCCCTTCACCTCCCTGGGATACTCCAAACAAAAGTAAAAAGACACCAAATCCAGCCACTCCTGCCCGGGGTCCATTCCAGCATGGTGAATATACCCAAACCTCCCTCAGGATATTCATCTGCACTCCTGGTAAGGCCTGTCCTAGCCTCTGCTGACCTTAAGTCTCTCCCTCCAACCAAGACCTCACCTCCATGAACCACTCTATTCCCTTGATTCTTGGTAGAGTCTGCAGCAGAAGTGAGAGTTCCTCCCACCTGGCCACCCCTGCTCAGATCTTCCCAGGACTGAGATTCTGTGGGGTCCTCTTTTTCAGGAAGGGGGGCTTAGGTTTCACCAAGAGTCCTTACCTTGATTCCTGACAGAGCCTAGGACTCCTCCCTCTTCTGAACTGATGTGTCACCTCCTCAGACCAAGATCCTCACCTCTCTAAGACTCTCTCCCAGACAAAAGTAAGGAAATGTCTCATCTAGCCAACCTTGTCTGTGGACTCTTGGGGTTGACAGGAGGGGCATGGCTGGGGCCTCTTCTCCCTTGGGGTATTTTCAGGGCAGGCCAAGACCACATCACATCTACCTGAGGTGGAAGGTCCTCTCAATCCTCCCTCATGGTCCTCTCCTTGATGCCTGGCAGGGCCTGGACTATACTATCAACCTGAGGTTACAACCCCCAGAAAAAGCCTCTCCTCCCTCTGACTCCCAAAGTGGAAATCAGGAAGCACTCTTTATTTGGCAACCCTGCTGTGGAGCTTTCCAAAGATGACAGCAGGGGCAAGTTTCTGTAAGACATCTCTTTATAGCATGAGAGATCCTCTAAATCCTCCCTTACTTAGAGTCCTTATCTTAACACCTGGCAGAGCGCAGTACTCCTCCCTTGGCTGCACTCAGGCTATACCCATCAGACCAAGGTCCTTACTTCCATGGGACCCCCCAAAACAGAAAAAAAGGAAGGGTGGCTACATTCAGTAACCATGCCCCTGGCCCTCCCATGTTGACAGCAAGGGTAGAGAAGCACTGGGTCGGGCAGCCCTGGTGGCGCAGTGGTTTAGTGCTATCTGCAGCCCAGGGTGTGATCCTGGAGACCTGGGATCGAGTCCCACGTCGGGCTCCCTGAATGGAGCCTGCTTCTCCCTCTGCCTGTGTCTCTGCCTCTCTCTGTGTGTGTCTCTCATGAATAAATAAATAAAATCTTAAAGAGAAAAAAAAGAGAAGCACTGGGTCCCATCTGCTCTGGTGAAGGGGATGCTCTGAGTCCTTAAATTGACCCGTGGTGGGGCCTGAGACTCCTCCATGAAGCTGCTCTTGCCCCTTCACAACTAGGTCCTCATTTCCCTAAGAACTTCCAAATAAAAGTAAAGAGAAGACACATCCTGCCACCTCCTAGGGCTCACAGCAGAGGCTGAATCCCATCTGTTCTGCAGCGGGGTGGGGGTGGGGTATCTTCTATCCTCCTTCAAGGTATTCATATTGCTCCCTGAAACAAAGGCCTCACTGCCATGAGGCAAGCCCCACCACTTCCCGGAAGAACTGATGGAACACCACATCTGACCACCATTGCCTGAATCCTCCCTTGGCTGGCGGCAAGTGCAGAAAGGGGCCCCTGCTCTCTGCAGTAGAAGGTCCCATTTTCCATCCTAAAAGTGTTCATGTTTATTCCTGACAGGGACTGCACCCCTTCCCTTCTGCTGACCTGAGGATGGTTCATCACCCCATGGCCACCAACTCCTTCAGATGCCAGAGAAGTAAGTTGGGGGGATAAAGAATTGCCCCTGTGCTCCACACCCTGCTGCAGTCTTCTCAGGACTAGCATGAGGGCAAGGCTCTTTTCTTTCTTTCTTTCTTTCTTCTTTCTTTCTTTCTTTCTTTCTCTTTTTTTTTTTTTTTTTTTTTTTTTTAGGGCAGGCTCTCATGGGACCCTCACTGTCTGGACTGGGAGGTCCCTGCACTTTGCCCTCAGAGTCCTCACCTTGATGCGTGGCAGGGCCTACAACTCCTCCCTCTACTGACCTGAGTCTGCACCTCTCAGAAAAAGCCCATTCCCTCAGGCTCGAAAGATGGACGTCCAGATACACCACACCCAGGGCCCTGCATGGAGCCTCCCAGGCAGAAAACAGGGACAGGGGAGGAGCGCTGGGGTACCGCTCTGCAGTCAGAGCTCCCCTCAGTCCTTCCTCAGAGTCCTCACTTTAGCGCCTGCCAGGACCTGGGACTCCTCCCTCTGGCAATCTGAATCGGCTTTGGTCAGAAAAAGCCTCACATCTCTCAGACTCCCAAGATGGGGGTCTGGATAAAACACATCCGGGGCCCTAAGTGGGGCCTCCAGGGGTTTAAAAAATGGGCGGAGTGGGGGCAGCACATCCACTGCGCGGTGAGGGGCCTCCTCCCTCGAGGTCTTCACCTCGTGCGGGCGAGACCTGGAACTTGTCCTTCTGCTGACCCGAGTCCAGCCCTAACTAGTAAGTCTCCCGTCCCTCAGACTCCCAAAATGGAAGTCAGGACTCGTGCCCACGGTTTCTGGGCGGTAAGAGAAGTGCATGGCAGGGCTTGCCAGCTTGCCGCCCCCCACCCCGCGCACATCTCTATTTGCAGTGAAGACAGCCTCCACCCCTTCGGGATGGTCACCTCGCGCCTGGGGATGCATGAGGCTGGGCCGTCCCTCCACTGAGCTGAGACGGGGCCCTTCAGTCTCAAACCCCTCTGCCGCCCAACTTAAGTCACGAAACGCTGTATCTCACCCCTCAATTGGGGGTTTCCTGGGTTGATGTTTGGGCGAGCAACAGCCCCTACCTCTGTGGAAGGGCCTCTCGACCTCCGCCCTCAGGGTCCTCACCTTGAAGCCTCGCAGAGCCCAGGATTTCTCCCACATTTGACTGAAATCCGCAACCCTCAAGAAAGGCTCAGGCTGCCCAGGATCCCAAGACAAAAGTACCCAGAGGCCACATCGGAACACCCGTGCCCGCCGCTTTCCGGGGCCAATGGCGCCGACAGCCGACGTCGGCCCCCACCCTGTGCCAGGGGAAGCCTCCCGCTCTCCCTCAGGGTCCTCACCTGGAGCCCTTGCAGAACCTAGGCTTCCTCGGTCTCTGGACCTAAGTCTGCTCGGCTCGGAGCAAGCCTCACGTCCCTCACAGTCCCGACTGAAAGGGCGGCCACGCTGCACAGGGTCTCCCGGGTTGGCTGCAGGGGCGGGGCGGGGCAGGGCGGGGCGGGGCGGGGCTAGAGGTCCCCTATACGCAGTGGGCGGTGCCTTCACGGCTCCACCCCTCCGCCCGGGCCTTCAGCCTGATGATTGGCCAGGCGGCCTATGACCCCTCCCTCTAGTGACCTGTGGCCCCTCCCCTCACAGAAGTCAGCAACTGGAACATCCGGGGACCCGGCCTGGTCTCTTCAGGCTGGCCGTGGGGGCCCTTAAACTGTTGGGGGGGTGCTCCTCTCACGCCCCCTCTGAGCCCTCCTCTAGTGCTGCCAAGTCCTGAGACTCGTCCCTCCCCTGACCACAGTCAGGCCCCTTGGACGAAGCCTCACGTCCCACGCGTCTCAAAACGAAACTCACGAGAGGCCACATCGGAACACCCGTGCCCGCCGCTTTCCAGGACCAATGGTGCCGACAGCCGACATCGGCCCCCACCCTGTGCCAGGGGAAGCCTCCCGCTCTCCCTCAGGGTCCTCACCTGGAGCCCTTGCAGAACCTAGGCTTCCTCGGTCTCTGGACCTAAGTCAGCTTGGCTTGGAGCCAGCCTCACGTCCCTCACAGTCCCGACTCAAAAAGGTGGCCACGCTGCACAGGGTCTCCCGGGTTGGCTGCAGGGGCGGGGCAGGGCAGGGCGGGGCGGGGCGGGGCGGGGCTAGAGGTCCCCTATACGCAGTGGGCGGTGCCTTCACGGCTCCACCCCCCCGCCCAGGCCTTCAGCCTGATGATTGGCCAGGCGGCCTATGACCCCTCCCTCTAGTGACCTGAAGCCCCTCCCCCCACAGAAGTCAGCAACTGGAACATCCGGGGACCCTGCCTGGTCTCTTCAGGGTGGCCATGGGGGCCCTTAAACTGTTGGGGGGTGCTCCTCTCACACCCCACCCCGAGCCCTCTTCTAGTGCTGCCAAGCCCTGAGACTCGTCCCTCCCCTGACCACAGTCAGGCCCCTTGGACGAAGCCTCACATCCCACGTGTCTCAAAACGAAACTCACGAGAGGCCACATCGGAACACCCGTGCCCGCCGCTTTCCGGGACCAATGGCGCCGGCAGCCGACCTCGGCCCGCACCTCCTGCTCTCCCTCAGGGTCTTCACCTCGAGCCCTTGCAGAACCTAGGCTTCCTCTGTCTCTCTCCAGACCTAAGTCTGCTCGGCTCGGAGCAAGCCTCACGTTCCTCACAGTCCCGACTCGAAAGGGCGGCCACGCCACACACGGGAACCCTGCTCGGGGTCTCCCGGGTTGGCCGCAGGGGCGGGGCGGGGCCAGGACCGCATGTGGGGTGGAAAAAACCCCTCAGTCCTAGCTCAGTCCTAGCTCAGGCCACTCCTGACTCCTGGCACTGCCCGAGCCACTTCCCTCTCTGGAGCTGAACTCCCTGGCCCCGAAGGAAGCCCTTCTCCTTCCTGAGAACATCAAGGTGATACTTGTTTTTATTCTCCCTTCTACAGTTTTCTGGGCGAAGACAGGAGCTGAAACTCTGTTGTCATCTTGACATCTACAGGTAAGGCCTTAAGTCTGTAAATAAGAACTGACACCTTTATAATGATGTGCATCCCGTCAATGAAGATGATATACTGCTCTGTTTGTTTGGGACTTATTTTACCTGAATCTGTCAGTAAACGTTTATAGTTGCTTCCATAAAGATCTCATACATTTTTGTCATGATCCGTTTAAGGTAATTTTTGGATTTTGTTGCTGTTATGAATGAGATCTTTTCCTTCGCGTGTTCTAATTGGCTCTTGTGTGGCAAGGCTCTTGCTTTTGCTATAGTGAGCTTAAACTATCTCTCTGAGGTTTCTATTCATTTGAATATTCCACATACTTACTTATTCCTTAGAATTTTCTACATAGGTGATCATATCACCAAACAGTATCTTTCTTTTCGGTATTCATACCTCTTACTTAGATATCCACAGCTCTGGCTTTTTGTTCCAGTGTGGTTTTGAACAGTAGAGGTGATAGCATATATCTATGTCTTTTCCTAGACTTTAATGGAAATAAATGCTTGTAGCATTTCACATTAATATCTGTTTGCTGTAGATTTTAGGCAATGGAAATTCCCTTGTGATCTTAGCTTGCTAAGAGATTTCCCATGAACTTGTGCTGAATTACTGGGTTTTTTTATTTCTGTAACCCCCCATGAAGGTAATCAAATGTTTTTCATCCCATATGGGCTGAATTATGTACCTCAAAATTCATATGTTGAATTCCTAAATCCTACTAACTCGGAATGTGACTGAGTTTGGAGACAGGACCTTTAGAGAAGTAATTAAGTAAAACGAGTTCATTTGGGTGGGCCCAAATCCGAATGACTGATTAGAACACAGATAACACATAAGGAAAAATTCGAAGACAGAGGGAGAAAACAGACATCTGCAAGCCAAGAAAAGAGGCCTCATAAGAAACCAATCCTGCCATCGCATTGATCTTGGACCTCTAGCCTCCAAATTATAAGGAAATAAAGTTCTATTATTTAAGCCACCCAGTATGCTGCGGTATAATTTGTTATGGTGGTCCTAGGAAATTAATAGACTCCTTTGATTTGTTAATGTAGGGAATTACAATGGAAAGTATTTTCTAATGTTAAATCATGTTTTCATTCCTAAGACATAGTCTGTTCATTTAATTCACTGCTGTGTTGAATATGCTATTAATCTATTTAAGATATTTACTGCTATGTGAGCAAGTTTAGCTCAAGTGTTATTTTCATGGGGAGTCCTCTTCTGGCTTTTTAATCAAAAAGAGCTAGCCTGGGAGAAATAGCTGAATAACTGCCCATCATTTTGTATGCTTTAAAAGAGATTACATGAGATGGTGATTTACTTCTCCCTGACCATTTGGTAGAACTGGCCTTCAAAACTGCTTGACCTGGAGCATGTGAGGATTACTTGAGCTTTGAATACAATTTTCAGTGTGTTTCATTAGAATTCTCTATTTCTTTATGAACCAATTTGGCCATTTTTTCCTTAAAAGGTGGTCCATTTCATTTAAGATTTCAAATTTAATGGTATATTTATAAGGCTTTATTACAGAAATCCTAAAACATACACACCAGTAGAGAGAATAGTATACTGTACCCAATATGCCTGACACTCAGCATCAACAATCATCAATGCATGGCCAATCTGGCTCTAATTAATTATACCCCCATCAGCCACCTTCCCCAACTCTGCTGCTAGAAAAATGTGAAGCAAAGCCAAGACATCACATGATTCCTTCTCTAAGTATTTCAGTATACATATTTAAAAGATAAGGATTCTTATAAAATATCAACCCAACACAATAATCCTAAAAAATTAAATAGGTCATCAATATAAAATATGCAGTTCTCTTTCACATTTACCTGATGGCCTTTACATTGCTATTTAGAGATAGAAGCTTGAAGCTTGGGGCAGCCCAGGTGGCTCAGCGGTTTAGCGCCGCCTTCGGCCTGAGCCTGGAGACCCAGAATCGAGTCCCACGTCAGACTCCCTGCATGGAGCCTGCTTCTCCCTCTGCCTGTGTCTCTGCCTCTCTCTCCCTTTCTGTGTGTGTCTCTCATGAATAAATAAACAAAATCTTAAAAAAAAAAAAAAAGCTTGAAGCTTGATCGTTTTTTTTTTTTTTTGTATTTTTGGTTTTTGTTTTGCAAGATTACTCCATAGGTGGTGATGTGCACTTCCATTAGGAGGTACATAGTGTCTGTTTGTCTCTTTTTGTGCTGATGCTTGCAGTCATTGATGATCATCATGTTTATCCATTAATCTCTTAGGGTTGAAAAATGATCATTCTCTCATTCTGTGCTAGTTTATTATTTATATGTAGAAACTGTTCCTAGTCCACCATTTGGTTATCCTGAGGGAAAAATACGTGTTTTGTTTTCTTATAATCTTTGAATTTCTTCTCCATCTATATTTTATACAAGTTTAAGTTACACTGTTTATTTCTGCCTTTTTCTTTAGTAATTGATCATATTTACAAAACCTGTATATTTTATAAGTGCTTTCAAAGAACCAGCTTTATTATTTGGTTCTATTTTCTATTTTATTATTTATGCATTTATCTTCATTATTTCCTACCTTTTAATTCTTTAGATTTAATGCTATTTATTTCTTAGCTTCTTGAATGATTTGGATGTTTTAAATACTTATTTTCTAATAATCTATTTCATGCTATATTTCCCTTTTAGTAGCACTTGGGCTGCATCACACAGGTAAAGTTAAATATATCACTGTTACTGGAATTTTTTCAATATATTCAAAAACTAGGCAGTATAAAAATTATTTTTAGTAGGATACGGAAAGGATGAGAGATGTAGAATTTTATTTAGAAGAAGTTTCAAGATCCAAGGGTATTTTGGGTTTTGTTTTCTTTTAGCTATTAATCATAGGAGAAACTTAAACATATTTGACTGCTGGTAAAAGAATTGAGCTTATCCCAGGAATGTGATGAATACTAGAAACTGTCACTATAATTGGCCACACATGTGACAGTCAGGAGTCATCCAGGAAAATAGAAACCATGGTAAAACTTTAACAGAGACTATTTAATTCAGGGAATTAGTTACATAAGTGATGGAAAAGCTAAAGGGGCAAGTCAAGGAATCCAATAATTAGCATTAGCAACATAAAGAAGTCATTCCCACTTCTATGCCGGAAGGACAGAGAGGCAACAGTGTTTCTGAAGCCATGGTAAATCAACCTGGGGGCTGGAGCCATGGACATATGCAGCCATCAAAGGGGAAACCACCTGATGCAGAGGGAAAAAGAGAAAAACTGACTGCTTCATTCTCCTAGGTTCTAATCTCCTGTTGGTTTGCTTGTTGGCAGAACCCAGATAGCAAATGTTGGCCAGCCCAAGTACTGCAGCCTGTAGGATTCAGCCTGTGTACATTATAAGGCAGAGCAGAGGGATGGATCTTAGAGCCGGTAAGTCCAGGACCAACATACCACATTGACAGATTAAGTAAGGAAAATAATATCTAAACTGATACAGAAAAGTATTCAATAATGTATCCTGTCCCCATCGCACACCTTCCCCAGTCCAGGCTAGTTTAATCACCCTTCTCTATGCTCCCATACCCTTTCTGTGGGCAACCCCTCTCATCACAGCATTAATTTCCAAGCTGTAATCGGTGGTTTACTTGTCTATCTCCTCCACTGGACTATAAGCTCTATGAGTGTAAAGACCATGCCATGTCTCCCACTATATCCACTGTCTGCATATTGCTTGGATCAGAGTATGCACTGTAAATACTTCTTGTTGAATCATTTCATTCGCCAATGCTTTTTAATTGTTAAATAAAATATGTAATTATTTTAACTTTATAATTTTTCTGAAGTTGAGTATTGCACAAAAGACATGATTGCACAAACATAAACACAGAAATTGATTATGGTAACTGCTTCCATTTAGTCAGATTACACTCTTACTTCAGGTAATTAGCACCAACCATTATTTAACCTAGGAATTGCATCATTCTAAATGTTTACCTGTCAGTGTTTTAGAGACATAATCTTAGATACCTATGAAGACTGGAAAGTGAAGAAATCATGAAATGTATATGTCAATAGCCTCAAGGAAAAGATCTTGAGAAGTTAGTTCTTTTTCCCCACAAATTACTTCAGTAATGGGATTTTCTCAAAAACAGTGAGTAGAAAATAGAACTATTAATCTCAGAGATTGACAGAATATATTTTACCCAGACTGTAATAAAAAAAAAATAGACAAGGCCACCTACCCTAAGTGTCCTAAATGACCTTAGTATTACATGGATATCTGACTGGAAACAAATTCTCTCCATAATATATCATTCCCAACCTTTGGATCATGTCATCATGGATTCATAGCATAGAAAAGGGACCTTGACGGTCATCTAGTCTAGTCACACATTGCAGTTACAGACACACTAATTGTTAAAAAAGTTCTTTATATAAAGTCCATAACTGGTCCTGGGTAACCATTTATTCATTAGTTTTATTTTCTGGTTTGTGAAATCACAATTAGGGTACCTAAACAACCACATGATAATCTTTCAGATGTTTTAAAATAGCCAACATGCTCTCCTCAAGTCTCTCTCTCTCTTTTTTTTTAAAGATTTTATTTATTTATTCATGAGAAACAGAGAGAGGCAGAGACGCAGACAGAGGGAGAAGCAGGCTCCATGCAGGGAGCCCAATGTGGGACTTGATCCTGGGACTCCAGGATCACGTCCTGGGACAAAGGCAGGCACTAAACCGCTGAGCCACCCAGGGATCCCTCCTCAAGTCTCTCTTATCCAAAGTAAGCATTTCTTCTTTTTCAGGAAATTTCTGTATATCATGGTGTCTAGACCTTTGTTGTCCATTACATTAGCCACTCGCCATATGTAGCTATTTAAATTAAAATTTAAAATATTTACTTTTCAGTCATATTAGCCACATTTCAAGAGCTCAATAGCCACACATGGCTAGTAACTACTGTACTAGAAAGCACTGATTAAGAGAACGTTTCCATCATCGTTATCTTTGCCAAAAATACTATTGTTCAGCACCAGTCTAGATCTTTCATTATCTTAGTATCTTCCTTCTGGAAATACTTGAGACTTTTTGGCTTTTCCTCAGAGATCACTGTTCAACCAGAGAAACAGAAACATTAAGATCCATGTCTTCATATGGAAATACTATTCTTTTCTGTGAAATATGATCTATAGATATTATTTCTATTTCCAAGCCTGTGGATATTTGCTTTGCAGTGTTGCAGCTTTCAAAACCAGAAATTCTACTCTCTTTTCACTCTCTTTTCTTTTTTTTTAAATTTTATTTATTTATTCATGAGAGACACAGAGAGGGAGAGAGGCAAAAACACAGGCAGAGGGAGAAGCAGGCTCCATGCAGGGAGCCTGGTGTGGGACTCGATCCCGGGTCTCTAGAATCAAGCCCTGAGCTGAAGGCAGCGCTAAACCACTGAGCTACCCAGGCTGCCCTCAGAAATTCTAAACTTGAAGAATTCTAATAACTTCCTGAAATGGTTATTATAATATCCATTTATATGCTTTTATTTTATAATAATTTACTATCAAATTTGCTACTAAAACGCAGGCAGCTCCCGTCCTGGCATTCAGGCCAGAGAATTATTATTTGTGCATATGCTACAGAGATAGGCTGTCAGGACAGATGGACAAATTGAACTCCCACCTCTGGTCCCAGCACTCCCCCTGCTGCATGTGGAATACCTCTTTCCCTGAATCACATCTGCTGCCATCACTGTTACTGCTTCTACTGCTGCTGCCATCATCACTGCCCCAGTAAGAGCTCAGATTCCAGCTGTTCCCCTGTTGAGGACCCCTGGCACCCTGGACTGCACTACATGTGTATGTGTGCACAAGGCAGCCATGCCAACTGCTTGGCATGCACACTGCTTGCCACCAATTGAGCCTGTGGCTCTGAGGTCATGCCTAGCACTTCTCCCCTACTCATGCACAAGCTTCATTGACACATCACACTTCACTTACAGAAAACAAGATCAAAGATAGAATTAAGAATTTTAAGATATTAGAGCAGAGCATTAAATCAAGAACAAGGCCCTTCTAAGAATGGGGCTGTATGCATCTTCACAGGTCACACAGCCATGAAGATAGAAATACAATTAAATATTCACTTTTTCCGTGAACATGGGGAGGCTTATCTGGAAACTATTTTAACATTAGAAGCAAGAGGTCATAGACTAATTAACTGGGACAGTTGAGGTAGGAATGGAAAAGAGTGACAGATTAAGAACATTTTTTTTCCTCTAAGAATGAGATACTTCTTTAACAAATTCGGGGCAGCCACACTGGCTCAGCGGTTTAGCGCCGCCTTCAGCCCAGGGCGTGATCTTGGAGACCCTGGGATCAAGTCCCACGTTGGGCTCCCTGCATGGAGCCTGCTTCTCCCTCTGCCTGTGTCTCTGCATCTCTCTCTGTGCGCCTCTCATGAATAAATAAAATAAAATCTTTTTAAAAAAGTAACAAATTCAGTCTAACCTTATAAAAAGGGAAAGTTAGTGGTTCACATAACCAAACCAGAGGGTGTGTCTGGCTTCAGAACACCTGAACTGCCACCTGGCTGGCCAATGTTCCCATTCTCTCTTATGTGCTTCCTGCTGTGACCAGGGACACTTGGATGCTTTACTAGGACTATTTGGTTTGACTGAGGGAAGAAACAATTTCCTTCCAAGAAGATAGAGATGTTTCCTAGAAGGAAAGAGATGCCGAGATAATCAACCAGGTAATATAAACTCAGAGATAGTCTCTAAATAAATGCACACTATTCCCAACATTTTATAAAAACAGATGGAGGCTAGAGGGCAGTACCTTATTCCTCCTAGGGGAAGAAGGCAAATGTATATTTTGCTTTTCCTGTGCTCAGGCTATTCTTCTGATATGAGGAAGGGATGTGTCAAGAATGATTCCCCAAGTCAGAAAAACAGAAGTTTGTAATTATCTGTCTCTTTAGGTTGTCTACCCATTGTTCACCTCTGTTAAATCTAATTAACAAAAAGCTAGCTACAGTGCCAAAAATACCCAAATAAAACAAAATACTGTAGAAACTCCACACTCAGAAAATCCACATAAACTATATTTTCAATAATTCTTCATACTCTATTAATGTATTATAGATAAAGAAGACGAAGGCTAGAATCAGAAACTTTGATCTTCCTGATACGTTTTTAATATTACATGATTGTATTTTTCCTCTTGGACCCACAGGATCCAGGTAAATGAGCATCTGAAGAATGTTCTAATGTGAACATCTAATCAAAGATCAGATGGTAGCTGGAACACAGTTAAGTGCTATGATTTTTTACGTGTTCAGAGAGTAAGCCAAACGGAGGCATATTGGGGTACTGGGTATGATAGAGTTGAAGAGTTAACAGAAAAATATTTCTCTAGTCTTATCCTTTCCCCAGTGCACTTCACCCTCAAGAGCAGAGACTTCTTAAAGCACACCTCTTGCAGCTCTAACCTTGTCTCAAAAATCAAACCTCGGGCAGCCCAGGTGGCTCAGCGGTTTGGCGCCACCTTCGGCCCAGGGCCTGAGTCTGGAGACCCGGGATTGAGTCCCACGTCGGGCTCCCTATATGGAGCCTGCTTCTCCCTCTGCCTGTGTCTCTGCCTCTGTGTGTGTGTGTGTGTGTGTGTGTGTGTGTGTGTGTGTGTGTCTCATGATCTTGGTCTGGTGAGAGAATCAAGTCTCAGGAAGCCAAAATGCCAAATTAAATTGGCTTCTCACCACACCCTGAATGTCTGTTGTCCTTCAAGGATCAGCTCAGATGCCCCTACTCCCCTCTCCATTCTCCAGTTGTATTCTCTCTTTACCCACATGTACTGGCAGTACTTTGCCTTCTATTGCCAATCAGTTTGCCTGGGCTTGGCATGATTTTGTATATGTGAGTCCTCCCTTCTAGAATGTACATTCCAGAATTCAGTGCACAGATTGACATATGATAAATAGTCAAGGATAGAAATATACTGCGATGGGAGCACCGAAGTTTATTTTCAACATCAGAACACCCATGCTTCTCCTCACCAAAGGAATCATTGTGCCAGAAGTCTGATTTGCATGGTGGTAGTCAAAGGTGACTGACTAGGACAAGCCAACTGAGGACGAGGCACCTTGGGAAAGACCACATAGTAACGTCAGTTAGGCACTAAGTGGTATTTTATTAAAAGCAAGTAGATTCTTAAAAGTTGCACCCATTGGTTGTTACAGCTTTTGAACACTCCACTCTTGATTTTCTCTCTATACCAAAATGTGGCATTTTGTTTCCCTTGGAGCATCTTGTAAGAAATCTGCTTTTTTCTCCAGGTTTAATTTCTGTAGTACACTTACATGATTATACTCAATACATTTCACTTGAGCATACTCCTTTCTCCTCTTATTTATTTCTGATATTTTATGGAAAAATACTTAAGTGAAGAAACACTCTATTTTGAAGTGTATCTTCAGGCAAAAGAGGAAGGATTGGATTTACAGACAGTGCATAAACCCAGCATTATGAATATCTCCCAACAAACATATTTACAACAAGCAGGCAATTTCTTCCATACTTACAAGAAGACATAAAGTTTTCTAGAATCCATAACACATCATATGGACAACAGAAAGGAACTCCAGGCAGCTATTTCCTCATGGCAAAAGGACAAAACAACAAACCAGAAACCTGCTGGGATATCAAAGTAGTTACACTAGGACAGGATATTAATTTCAAATATAACTTAAATGTTATAACTGTCAGAACAATAGAAAGACTTTTGAGGTAAATACTAAAGAATTACCTTGTAGTCTAGACTACTTTTATTCTTCCATGTTATTTTCAATATTTTTGAGATAACCTTTAAGTTATAAATATTTATAGAAAATTTGAAAACTGGAATAAAACATGTAAAGAAAATTAAAAATTCACCCATAATATACCACCCAGAGATAAGGGTCTTTAAAATATTGATAGATTTCTTCTCAGTCTTTTTTTCTATGTAAATATAGAAGACCTTATTTAATGTAAACAGTCTAAAAAGTCAGTTAAAACAGGAATCAAAAATTCTAAATATTTTAATAGACTTTATTTTTTAGAGTGTACAGTATGTAGCCTTTTCAGATTGGCTTCCTTCACTTAGCAATATGCACATAAGATTCCTCCATGAGTTTTCATGGATTGATAGCTCATTTCTTTTCTGCTCTACATAATATTCCATTGTCTGGAAGTGCCACACTTTACCCATTTACTTACTGAAGGACATCTTGGTTTATTCCAAGTTTTGGCAACTATGAATAGAGCTGCTATAAACAAACATCCATGTGCAGTTTTTTGTGTGGACATAAATTTTCAAATCTTTTGGGTAAATAGCATGGAGCACGATTCCTGGATCATATGATGAGAGTATATTTAGTTTTCTGAGAAACTGCCAGTCTTCTAAAGTGGCTGTACCATCTTTCATTCCCACCAGCAATGGATGAGCATTCCTGTTGTTCCACATCCTTGTCAGCATTGGGTGTTGTCAGTCTTCTGGATTTTGGCTAATACTTACGTAGTGGTATCTTGTTGTTTTAATTTGAAATTCCCTAATGGTATATGCCGTTGAGCATCTTTTCACATGCTTATTTGCCATCTGTATCCTTTTCGTGAGGTGTCTATTCAGATCTTTCACCCATTTTTTAAATTGGGTTATTGTTTTCTTATTATTGAGTTTTAAGAGTTCACTGCGTATTTTGGATTACAGTTCTTTGCCAGATATGTCTTTTGCAAATATTTTCTGCCATCCTGGTTTGCCTTCTCATTCTCTTGATAGTATCTTTTACAGAAGTTTATAATTCTAATGAAACCCAGGTTGTTACTTCTTTTGTGGATCATGCCTTTGGTGTTACATCTAAAAAGTCATTGCCATACCAAGTCATCTAGGTTTTCTATGTTATCTTCTGTAAGTTTTATAGTTTTGCATTTTATATTTAGGTCTGTGATTCATTTTGAGTTAATTTTTGTGAAAGATCTGTTATCTAGATTCATTTTTGCATGTGAATAGACAGTTCTATTACTTTTTTAAAGTTTTTATTTAAATCCCAGTTAGCCAATATACAGTGTAATATTGTTTTCAGGCATACAATAGTCATTCCACACTTCCATAAAACACGTAGTGCTCCTCAGAACAAGTGCATTCCTTAATCTCCACCATTTATTTAACCCATCCCCCCACCCACCTCCCCTCTAATTACTATCAGTTTGTTCTCTTTAGTTAAGAGTCTGGGGATCCCTGGGTGGCGCAGCGGTTTGGCGCCTGCCTTTGGCCTAGGGTGCGATCCTGGAGACCCGGGATCGAATCCCACGTCGGGCTCCCGGTGCATGGAGCCTGCTTCTCTCTCTGCCTGTGTCTCTGCCTCTCTCTCTCTCTCTGTGACTGTCATAAATAAATAAAAAATTTTAAAAAAAGAGTCTGTTTCTTGGTTTTCCCCTTTATTCCATTTGATCATTTGTTTTGTTTCTTAAATTCCACATGAGTGAAATCATGTAGTATTTGTCTTCCTCTATTTTGCTTAGCATAATACTCTATAGTTTCATCTATGTTGCAAACAGCAAGATTTCATTCTTTTGCATGGCCAAGTAATATTTCAGTGTGTGTGTGTGTGTGCGTGTGCGTGTGTGTATGTGTACACACATACCACCTCTTCTTTATATCCATTCATTAGTCTGTGGGACATTTGGGCTCTTTCATAATCTGGCTATTGTTGATGTTGTTGCTATAAACATTGGGGTGCATGTATCACTTTTTATTGGAACTTTTCTCCATCATAAGCAACTTTGCTTCTTTGTAAAAGATAATTTGACTCTATTTAATCATCTCTGTTTCTGGGATCTTTATTCTGTTCCAGTGATAAATTTTCTACTCACTTACCAATATTATGCTATCTTAATTACTATAGTTTTATAGTAATCGTGAAGTTGGGTAGTATCAGCCCTCCAATTTTGTTCTTCTCTTTCAGTATTGTGTTCAGTATTGTTTTAGTATTCTGGGTTTTTTACTTTCTTTTATTTTTTTTTTGTTTTTTAAATTTTTATTTATTTATGATAGTCACAGAGAGAGAGAGAGAGAGAGGCAGAGACATAGGCAGAAGGAGAAGCAGGCTTCATGCACTGGGAGCCCAACATGGGATTCGATCCCGGGTCTCCAGGATCGCGCCCTGGGCCAAAGGCAGGCGCTAAACCGCTGCACCACCCAGGGATCCTGGTTTTTTACTTTCTACATAAACTTTATAATCACTTTGTTGATGTCTACAAAATAACTTCCTGGGATTTTAGTTGGGATTACATGGAATCTATAGATGAAATTGGAAAGAACTGACATCTTGACAATAGAGTTTTCCTATTCATGCACATGAAATAGTTCCATTTAAATCTTTTCTTTTCATCAGGGTGTTATAGCTGTCTTCATACTTTTAACATAAAGTGGAAGTGTACATTCTTTTACCAGTCCTTTAATGTGAAGCCAAGGTCTCCTCTTTGAGATGCAACCAGTGAATGGAGTTCTGTTCATCTTTTTTATGAAATACATACTCATAGTAAAAACACTCTAATTTCTAGTCACATTATTTGGAGCTGTAACTTAAAAAATTACTTGTCAAACAATCTGAGAGAAGGCTTCTATTTTTTATCAATTTTTCCATATATTTTCATTTTCTTGTCCACACCTAATTAATACAGATTTATTTTAGAGGCTCACTTTTATCGTGTCTTTCCAAGGCTTTTTATCTGAGGATTCCTACAAGAAAAAAACTTTCTCTTTACAGTTATATTTCATTGGTTTTCATGATATTTAATTAAATAATTAGGAGATCAAGCTTGAGTAACATGTAAAAAAGATTTGTGAACACATACAAATGATTCTTGGTAAGCATACAACTCAACTGGTAGGAAAAGAGCTACTTAGGTACACAGGGGAATGCTTATCGGCCATGAGCTTTACATGTGCCACAAGTATTACATGTTTCATAGAGTAACCAGAAACCACTCAGAGGTCACCTAACAGAATTCGTACTATGTATTTTTTATTAAACTGAGAAAAATCACAAAAGAAAAAGGAATTAAAACCAAGTTTGATCACCATGCTGCAGAAACTGTCAATAGAATAGTCTTTTTAAAAACCATGCGTTCTAAAGGGTTGGGTAAGTTGTTTTGTTTACAGTGTTTTGACAGAAGTTTTAGTTTTTAAAAAGATATCATTTATTCATTTGAGAGAGAACGAAAGAACACAAGCAAGGGGAAGGGAAAAGGGAGAAGCAGGCACCCCACTGAGCAGGGGGGCCCAACGTGGGGCTGGATCTGAGGACCAGGACCTGAGCCAAAGGCAGACACTTAATTGACCGAGCCACCAGGCGCCCTTACGGTTTTTTTTTTACAGTTTGTTTTTCAATTATGAAATATTTTATACATATGAAAAGCAGATTATTATAACAAACATCTATGTGCCAACAACTTAGCACATTAATATGTGATATGTACTGTATGTAATACATATTAGAGATATAAATGAAACCTCCTATTTTTATGTATTCATCTAGGTCCCAACAAGAAACATGGTGATAACACTCAGCATGGGATCATTCCAGGAGAGTTGGATGGAGAGAGGACTATTTACAATGTTATGGGTAGTAAGAGAACCACAGTGGATAGTAGAGACAGTTGGGGCTGCCAACAACCAAGCTGTTACATCCCTAGGCCCAAAGGGATAAGAAAGGGAGAGGTGCCTAGAATCCAAAGAATCATCACATAGAATTGCTCACTTTGACAGTAATAGAGACCTCTGGTCAAGGATATAATAGGAGGTGACCTCACAGAGAGGGAGCCAGGAGCATACTCTTCTCCCTCTTTCTGATCTTCTACTGGCTTTCCCATTGTCTAAACCCAACCTGAAGCCAGAGTACAAGGAAAACCCATTGAGGCAGTCCATCCAGGTCAGCCTCTCCAGGCGGGGAGCAGAGTGGAGAAGTGTAGAGAGTTAACTGAAGTGACAGACACCAGTTATCCAGCTTTTATCCTACCCCACTTCCCTTCTTCCCTCCCTCCATAGAGGTATCACTGATCTAAATTTGGTGTTCAATATTTCCATTCAAATCTGTATACTTTTACTATACTTACATATCCATGTGCATTATTGAGTGTTACTTAGTTTGGTAGTTATTAAGAGTTAATCATCAAATATTTGGGGTGATTTTCTCCTCAAAGCACATGGTGAGATTAGACTTCCCAGGCCCCTTAAGGTTCAATGAGGCTATGTGACTTACTTTGGACAATGAAATATGAGTGAAAATGAAATGTATCATTTCCAGACAGAAGCTTTAAGAACTACCATGCAAGATACTTTATTTGCTTCCCATTGGTGAAGTGATCAGTGAAGCATTGATAATATGAAGCTTATATCAGCCTGGGACTCTGAGTTACCCATGAACAGAGAGGCCCCCAGATAAGCAGTGCTGGACATATGATGGCTTTAAGCCACTGAGATTTGGAAACGTTTGTTAAAGCATCATAACCTAGCTTATCTAAATACATCTTGCATGGCTTTAAACTTTGTAGGAATGGTATCCTACCATATTTATCACTCAGCACTTTTTTGCTTGACTGTTTTGAAATTCACCCATGCTGATGGTTGTAGCTGTAGTTCATCACGTACAGGTGTGTGTGATTTACTTATCTCTTCTCTCATTGATAGAACACTAATACTTAACAATTTTTTGCTATTACGAATAATGCTAAAATGAACATCCTGCTGCATGTCTTCTGTGCAGATGTACAACAGTTTCTCTAGGGCATACACTTGGGAGGAACAATGTGCTTTTAAGCTTTTCAAAGAAAGTAACAGATTGGGAGGAGACTTTGATCATTGTGAACTATAGTTTCCATCAAAAGAGTTTTTAGAAATCTTTGCCCCTCAGGAGTTGAATCCTGCCTCTCTCAGAACACTAAAATATATTATTCAGGAAAATCGTATTTTAAAATTGACTTGACCTTGAGAAAACCAAAGGCATCCTTAAAATGTAAAGAGACCCACCTTAGAGAACAAAGACTACACAAAATAATACCAATTACTCCTTTAAAAATCTCTCAGGATAGAAGGTAAACTGAGATAAAGGAAAAAAGAAGAGTAAAATTTGGAGTAGCTTCTTGAAGAATTTTCTTTTCATAGATGTGATGAGAAATAAAACTATGTAATCAGTCACTAACGGATTCAAAAGTATTATCAGCAGAGATACCTGGTGAGTAAACAGTGAGCCGCCAGTCACAGGTCACAGACCGATAGTGTAGAATTATCCATATTATCTTTTCTGTTTTCAGTCTAGATTACTAATGTCAAACGATCACCATATAAAACAGCAACCTGAATAATGGGATTGGGTCTCCCACCTCCCACCCCACACTCTTGCCCAAAAGTGCTGAGAAATAGAAAAGCATTCTGGAAATATTTGAATGAGAAAGGAAACTGCCTCAGAACATGTCACATACATTTCTTTGGAACCCATTATAGAAATCCCTAGTAGAATTTGTTATTTGTGTAAATAACAAGTATTCCAGATTGTAATATCAAGGACACAGGTGTAGTATGTATCCCTATGGCACTCAAGCCCTAGAATACAGTTCTAAAGATGATCAGAAAGGTTTCCTCAAATGGGGAAAGCCAATTCTGAAATGCTATATTGATGGCCTGATTATATTTTTTTATCTGGACATTGAATCTGGAGCAATATACACAAAATATTGAGAGTTGTTCTCTAAGCACTGGGATTGTGGATGCTTTTATTTTTTGCTTTTTACATGTATAATTTTTCTACAAAATTAAAGATGCATTGTATATTACATTTAAATTACTTACATTGAAAATTTGTTAATGTTGAAGAAAAAGGAAGGAAGGAAATATTTTGTCTCTACATCAGCATTTCTCAACTGTTAGTTTCTTGACTCTCAGTGTAGGGCTTTCTCCTTGTCTTCATTCCTTCAGATCCAGACTGGATGTGCTCACCTCCAGAGGCTACTGTGCTAATAATAAGAAGAAAAGCCAAAGGAGAACCATCTCTCCTCATGTTCAGATACTCTTCCTCCTCGCTTTTGGGGCTTTTTGAAGCCCAGAACAAAGGCGGCTGGTGAGAAAGGTACAAACTGTCCCAAAGTAGAGGAGGGGTTCACATCACAGAGCAAGAATACCTATCCAGGTTCTGAGTTCCTATGTAGACTCCACACCCTTTTTACACCAGCTACCCCCATTTCTCTACCCATTTGAGAGTCTATATACTCATTCTTTCCTTCTTTTTTTTAAAAAAATTTATTTATTTATGAAAGATACAAAGAGAGAGAGGCAGAGACATGGGCAGAGGGAGAAGCAGGCTTCCTGCAGGGAGCTCAATGCAGGACTCAATCCCAGGACCCTAGAATCACAACCTGAGCCAAAGGCAAATGCTCAACCACTGAGCCACCCAGGTGCACCACCCACCCCCATTTCTTTCTTAAAAAAACTTTAGAGATAGGAAAAACCCACAGACAAGTCCCCTCATTTAACAGATGGAGAAATCCTCAGAGAGGGAAAGTGTCTTCTCCAGGGTCACACAGCAGTAAATGTAGATCTGCTCTAAGACCCATGTAGCAGGTGAAGGGTTAAAAAGTTGGGTTCTGGAACATAATAGATGGGGGTTCAGATCCAGCTTTTCACTCTGAGCCTTTGTTTGCTCAGTAGTAAAAGGAGCAACACAAGGTTGAGCTGAGGACAAATGAGATAATACAGGTCATAATTTAGTGTGAAGTGCTTGGCATATGATATGCACCAAATAAATGGCAGTCGCTTTATTATTACTAACACCCTTGTGATAAAAATTGTGTTGCTTTTAAAACTATATCAGCTTCCTCTAGACTCTTGATTTTACTAGCTTTTTTTCTAAGATAAACTCACATCTTTGAAGTTTTCTAGTTACTCTGGCCAAATGAAATACCACTCATTAACCTTAAGTGCCTTGTGTAAGACCTGTCACTTTGCAGCTGACATATTGACACTTGCTCTAATTTCAGTTGTGATGCACCCACTGCAGTTCTCTTTCAAGGCATTTCATTTGTAGTCACTTGAGTACATTCTGACACACTGTGATTTTTAAAGTCAAATAAATAATTGCTCAATTTCCTCCTGAGCTTTGATGAAATGTCAAAATCATTATAGAAATTGATGAGAATTGTGTGAAGGACTTGTCAGTGGCCCATTGCATCACCAGTATGCTCATTCCTAATCAAACTCTAGGATGATTTAAGGAGCACATTTTGACCTAAATTCATATTTTAACTATAATACTTAGGATATAGTGTTTTTTTAATGATTGTTTACTTTTGTTTGGGATTAATTTGGATGGCACAGTTAGTACTAAATTAGGACCAGGAGAATGTGGAGAGGAAACATTTCCAGATAATTTAAAAATGTGTTCTTATCCAATAACTTCAACTTTTTTTCAAAGATTTTATTTATTCATTTCAAGAGAGACAGAAAGAAAGAGAGAGTGAGTAGGGGGATAGGCAAAGGGAGAGGGAAAAGGAATAATACCAAGCAGACTTCACATTGAGCATGGAACCCAACATGGGGCTTGGCCCCACAACCATGAGATCGTGACCTGAGCCAAAAATCAAGAGTCAGATGCTTAACAGACTGAGCCACCCGGGGTCCCTCAACCTCTTCTTTAAAACATTTTGTGCGGGGTGGTGAAAAAGTTTCACATTTTGGAATGAATCAGTCACCCTCTCTCACCCTCACTTGGTTACCTTCTGATTGGAATTCTAGTTCACACTATACAAAAAGTGGGCAGCAGAAAAAAAAACAGCTCAGTAGAGACCTTGGAAAATCCACAATCTCAAAAATTAATAATGGGCTGCATTGAAATGGAGAAGCCCCCAAAACCATGCATCAGTCTGTGCATGTGCCATACACTTAACTATCCTTGCTGTTATAATGAAAGAAAATAAAGCTGTCAAAGGCACAGGTGCAGCCAGCTGTAGAGAATCAATGTCACCATCAGAGGACTTACATGGTTTACAAAGTCAAATTCCTTCTACAACCAGAACTTCGTGAACTACCTAGAATAAAGAACCTCTTCAGTAGGAGCCAGGTTTCAAACGGTCTAATCACACAGTGAAAAAGCCATAGACTACATATCTGCAGACATGTGCAACAGTTCCAGGAACTCTACACTACCGGTATGGCCTTGGGAAAGTCACTGTGACTCCTGAGATCTGTCTTCTGGCATATAAATATGAAGGTATACCATAGATTATAACGCATGTGAAAATGCTTTGGAAACTACAAAGCACTATATGTACAAGATAATTGTACAAATGACAAGTGCTCTAAATATTTGTTATATACATAGCACTATAAAGAGAGAAAGAAAATGCATTAAAGTTGGTCTCTATCCTCAAGGTGCTTATAATGTCACGAAGACAAAACTGCCAATGTCAGTGAAAAAACTAAACTTCAGTACTAGTTTCCAAAATATATTTGTAAGAATCATATTTGAGGGCATCCCAGGGGGCTCAGTGGTTTAGCGCTGCCATCAGCCCAGGGCGTGATCCTGGGGTCCTGGGATCAAGACCCACATCGGGCTCCCTGCATGAAGCCTGCTTCTCCCTCTGCCTGTGTCTCTGCCTCTCTCTCTCTCTCTCTCTCTCTCTCTGTCATGAATAAAATAAATATTTTTTTCAAAAAAAGGATCATATTTGACCCTCACAGTAGCCCGATGAGGCAGGTAGAATTACTCTCCAATGCTCACTGAACAGATGGGAAATCAGAATAACTGAGTTACTTGCCCACTGGGGGCACGTGGACACAAACCAGAATCCATGTCTTCTAACACCTAATAAAGTACGCTTTATCATGCTATTCGGTTTACTCACTTAGCCATGTTAGATAGTATGGGCTCTGTAACTTCTGTAAAGGGTCGGAGAAGGAATGGACGGTTGACAAATAAAAAGGTGGAGATGCCTGAGTGGCTCAATGGTTGAGGGTCTGCCTTTGGTTCAGGTTGTGATCCCAGAGTCCTGGGATCGAGTCCTGCATCGGCTCCTTGCGGGGAGCCTGCTTCTCCCTCTGCCTATGGCTCTGGATCTGTGTCTCTCAAGAATAAATAAAATCTTAAAAAAAAAGAAAGTGGTTAAAAAAAAAAAAAAAGAAAGAAAGAAAGATCAGAGAGGTCTTTACGGAGGCACACACACCAGAAAGCTAGGTAGGATTTCAGAAGGCTGAAACGCAATGAGAGAACATTCATATTAAAATTCCCTGGGGAGGATCCCTGGGTGGCTCAGCGGTTTGGCGCCTGCCTTCGGCCCAGGGTGTGATCCTAGAGTTCCAGGATCGAGTCCCACATCGGGCTCCCTGCATGGAGCCTGCTTCTCCTCTCTCTGTGTCTCTGCCCCTCTCTCTCTCTCTCTCTGTGACTTTCATGAATAAATAAATAAAATCTTTAAAAAAAAATTCCCTGGGGAGGCATGGGGGTCTTTTGGAGCTACACACACAAGGCCCTTCATAATTTTAGATGTCCCATTCCCATTCTGAGAATCACTGCATTGTGACCTACCATTAATTAGAGGAGTGTTGTACCTCAGGTCTGTTGAAGCAGGAAAAGGCAAACCGCCTAATTACAGTTCAGCTCCTTTGTCTCCCTCACACATTTACCCTTCCCCACAAAATGGGTTTGACTCCGTTTTCTTGTAAACTGAACTTGTACATTTTACAACAGAAAAAACAGCTTTATTTTATTGAGAAGATATTAATACAAAGGCTAATAAGCATTAGTTACAAATCTGAGAAATGATTTATGTGGTATTAAATTAATGACACCAGATGACCTAACTTGATGACATAACCTTCAACTCTTGAAATTCCAGGATCTCTTTACAAATCGATGATAAACTAGCTGGAAAGGGAAAGAATATTAACCACACCATAAAAATTCAAATATTCCTTCAGTTCACCCACTAAATTTTGATGAACGGAACAATTACATTTCAACTGGAAAACAAAAGGCTATTTATTGCTCTGTTTCTAGGGGCTGTGCCTGAGATGGCAAGATGCACATCCATGCCTGGAACACTACACGGAAATTCCCATTAGCACCTTATTGCTAGTGCCAGCCAGATCATATCTGTCCACTCCACAACAGGTGGAGGAAGCTTAGGGTAAGCATAGTTCTATAGGGCCTGGATTACGGGATTCTTCAGAATTCTTGGATTGCTTTGAAGTGCTTCAAGGGTACAAATATATTGGATTGAATTTAATTTTAGAAAAACACTCTAAGTTCTTTGTTAAACTATAATAAACATAATATGCTCACCCAAACATACCATGTTTGAGCATACTGAAAGCCACAGATACATTTCTTTCCGTAGTACAGAAGAGGTTTGGGGACAAATCTCAAAATATGGTTCTTCCTGTCAGATCTGGTATGGATTTGAACCTCTCGAATATGTGTCACTGGAGAAATTCTCGATTTTCACTCACCATTTTAATTTCAACCTATACCGGTCCATTCATGTAAAATTGTGCAAAGGAGAAGAGGATCACAGAATGCAGGTACTGGGCTCAGTGAAATGCAAGACAAGGCATAATCACGTGATCAATGCTCGTTCTCAATTTCTACATGATAGTTGTATAATTACAAAGGTATGTATAATATGTTGCATTATGAAAACATTACCATACCATAAAGGATCGCAGCAGGCTTTCCGAAGGCGCTTCTTGTCAGAGCCTATTAATGATGTGGTATGCTCGTTAGATTTTGTTAGTGATTCAAATTTAAAATAAAGATGTCCTCTCCTGACTCCTAACTCTGGGAAACGAACTAGGGGTGGTGGAAGGGGAGGTGGGCGGGGGTGGGGGTGACGGGCACTGAGGGGGGCACTTGATGGGATGAGCACTGGGTGTTATTCTATATGTTGGCAAATTGAACACCAATAAAAAATAAATTTATAAAAAAAAAAAGATGTCCTCTACTAATCCTCTTTCGTGCTTCAGGATCAGTCAAGTTTAAGTATCCTGAGATTGCTGGTATGCTATTTAACACCTGTTACCAGTTGCAACTACTACACCTCTTACAATTCATCTGGATATTTTTCCCCCAGTGGGCATTCCAAACAAAATCCATTAATAAAATTGGATGACAAGACTATCCTGTGAATGCCATGGTCAGCCAGATGTCTAATTTCTATGTCCATCAAAACAACTTTCATCATTCTTAATGATGGACATTATAAATCCTATGACAGTGAGATTATAGAATATATATATTTATAATGGAAGTTCTTATCTGTTTTCCACATCCATCTGAATAAAACTTTATTGTTCTGGGGCACCTGGGTGGCTCAGTTCCTGAGCGTCTGCCTTTGGCTCAGGTCATGATCCTGGGGTCCGGGGATTTGGCTCCCTGCTCAGCAGGGAGCTTGCTTATCCCTCTGCCTCTGCCCCCTGCTCATGCTATCTCAAATGAATAAAATCTTTAAAAAAAAAGTTCTCCTTTAAGGAAAGAAAAACGGAAGGAAGTAAAAAAGAGGGGAAAGGGAGAAGGGGGAGGAAATAAAGAAAAGAGGGAGATTTGAAAATCACTGGTTAGGGATCCCTGGGTGGCTCAGCGGTTTAGTGCCTGCCTACAGCCCAGGGCATGTGGCATGGTCCTGGAGTCCTGGGATCGAGTCCCACGTTGGGCTCCCTGCATGGATCCTGCTTCTCCCTCTGCCTGTCTCTCTCTCTCTCATGAATAAATAAATAAAATCTATTAAAAAAAAGAAAATCACTGGTCAGGTTGTAATATTGGCCCGGTAAACTAGAGCCATGAATTCTAGTTGATTCTGTCATGGACATGCTGTGTTCCCTTGAACAGTCAAGTACTTTTTCCTCCAGGCCTTGAGCCTCCAACCTGTGAGATGCGTGCATTTAACAAACATTACTGAGCGCTTCTCTTAACTCAGAGCTGTGCTTGGTGCCAGGGGTACTGTGCTAGGAGAACAGTATGGCCCCTGCCCTCATAAGGATCATCGGAGGGAAGAGAGAAAATAACCAGGTTAATTAAGCATAGCAGCACTAATTGTACCTGCCTCATCAGGCTATTGTGAGGGTCAAACAAGATTCAAACAAGATTCACGCAAATGTGATTTGAAAACTCAAAGCATTGCCCAATACATTGTGCTAATACTAACATGTAGTTGTTTCATTGACATTAGTTTTATCTCCCTGATATAAGCTCCTTAAGGATAGCTCCTTTAATGCTTTTTCTTTATCTCTTTGTAGAGATAGTATAAAATGAATGTTTAGGGCATTTTTTGTTTTACTATAAATCTGCCCCGTTGCCCATTAATATATTCCACATTGGTCTCCTTTCATTTCCTGGAAAACACCAGGCTCATTTTTGCCTTTGAGTTTCCTCCTTCCCCCATCCTCTCCAGCTTTCACAGGGTTTCTTCCTTCTCATCCTTTAGATTTCAGCCTGTTGGGTAGAAACCTGAAAATGGGAATCTCGCCCCATGTGCCATTGCTTCAATCTCTCCACGTGCCCCCATCCCCTGCTTTTGTTTACTTTCCTGCTTGCTTCCATTTTTTCCGGAGTTTATAGTGGTTATGGAAGACCAGGTCCAATAGGAATTATTGGGACATACCAAAGTGGAACTCTCAGGGTGATTTCTTTCTTTTCTTTCTTTTTTCTTTTTTTTTTTTTTTTTTTTTTGATGGTAGGGAGGGCAGAGTAAGAGTTGGGAAGAGAGAGAGAGAGAGAAATCCCAAGTAGGTCCCACACTCAGCATGGAGCCTGATGTGGGGCTTGATCTCACGACTCTGAGACCATGACCTGAGCTGAAATTAAAAAAAAAAAAAAATAGATGCTTAACAGACTGAGCCACGCAGGCAACCCATGTGATGCTTTTAAATACACATCTGGTCATGAAGCACCTCTACTCAAAACCCTGCATTGGAGGATCCCTGGATGGCTCAGCGGTTTAGTGCCTGCCTTTGGCCCAGGGCCTGATCCTGGAGTTTTGGAATCGAGTCCCGCGTCGGGCTCCCTGTGTGGAGCCTGCTTCTCCCTCTGCCTGTGTCTCTGCCTCTCTCTGTGTCTCATGAATAAATAAATAAAAATCTTTAGAAAAAAAATTAAAAAACACCCTGCATTGGCTCCCCAAATTACTCTTAATAAAAGCCAGGTGATACACAGAACTCTAAAATCTGGCCCTCCCTATCACTACTTTGCCTTCATTTCCATTTACTCTCCCCTTTATTCACTCCATTTCATCCTCATTGATTTTGTTGTCCCTTCATTGTATCAGGCATGTTATGCTTTTCCCTCCCCTTGCTTATAGCAATTACCCCAGATATCTAGATGGCATACTCGTACTACTTTAAATCTCAGCTCACATGTCACCCTTTCATTACAACTTTCCACGCCGAGTCTCCCTGGCTCCCATTCTCCTTCTTTATCTTTTGCTTTGTTTGTAGCATTTATCACCTTCCATTATATGTTACTGAGTTATTGTATTTATTGTCAGTCTCCCCTCTCCTGGCTATAAGTTACAGGAAGGTAGAAAGAAGCTTTGTTTTTTTTTTGGGGGGGTGGGGGGTTTACTCCCATATCCCTAGCCTCTAGATGGAATCTACCTGGAGAGTAGGTATATTTTGACAATTCTGTCAAATGATTAAGTGGATGAATAAAAAAATTACAAATTTCTTACATGAGTAAGCTACACACATTTCAGGGAAGCAACCATTGCACAGAATATTTAGGCATAGAGAGAAAAATGGAAAAAAAACGTACTTTGGGAGAGATCTCATTAAGATGATCTTCAAATACTGGCAATACAGTCTGATAATCCTTGGTTCTTTTTTTTAAGATTTTATTTATTTATTCATGAGAGACACAGAGAGAGAGAGGCAGAGACACAGGCAGAGGGAGAAGCAGGCTCCATGCAGGGAGCCCAACGCGGGACTCGATCCCAGGTCTCCAGGATCAGGCCCTGGGCTGAAGGCAGTGCTAAGCCGCTGAGCCACCCAGGCTGCCCCTAATCCTTGGTTCTTAAGGATGAATTTACCTTTTGGAAACTACCAGAAGTCAGAGCCAAGGATAGTCAAAAAAAAAAAAAAAAGGTGAACAAACTAAACATTTTCATTTTAGGTTGAAAAATAAATTATGGTATTACAAGATTATGTGTGATTCTTTGGCTCATAGGCACGCTATGAAGTAGTTCTCAGGAAGGAGTTCCAAAAACATTTCATTTGCCTGCTGCAAAGTTTAAATTGGTATGTGGTTTTCTAATGGAACATTTTTGAAGTTAAGGTTCTAATTTTTTTAAGCACCGTATTCATCCTTCACAACATTGCCAAGATTAAAACGTCCACTGAATTTAAATAGGAATCAAGAGCTGAATTTTGCTAGACTATCGGATGTGAGCAGTAGAGAGAGCTTTACTCCTTTCAGAAAGTGTGGGGCTATTCAGTCTGGTGGAGCTGGGACGAACAACTGGGTCTGAAGAGTCTTGATGCCATCAATGCGGATGCTTAGTGGCATGGTTGCTGTAGCTCAGTAATGTTTAGATGGGTTAGCATTAAAGGAAATGGTCAAGGTTGTTTCTGGCTTCTAGTATTCTTAATAGTGTATTTTTATTATTGTTTGTAACATAATCCCATAGCATAATTGAACTACTTTTCAAGCATGCTGTAGTAGGTCTTCTTTTGTGATAGTAATCACCCTACCTCTTCTCTGGGTGATGAGTGGCCCTATGAGTGCACTTCCTAGTACTCTTTAATTGGTCACTGTTATCAAAGGGGTAGTAAGCTATTGATTTAACACCATGGGTGCTTTTTAAGCAGTCCTTCCTAGTACTGGGTGAATTAGGAAAAACACGGTCCTCGTTTAGTTAATGGCTTATTTTGCTCTGCTCTACTGCCCTCACTCTGCATGTTTTTCTTTTCTCCCCTAGCATTAGAATATATAAACAACTGCTTTCCCTTACACTTTTAACTGTCATTATATTAAGAAATCAGTGAGCAGGTGATCGGGCCTTCCTACAGTTGATTCTTTTTCCTGATGCTGTGGACCCAAGACATCAAATAGGTTTCAAGTTCCAAGCCAAACAATTTAGAGTAGCCACTTGGTACACTGTGATGAAGAATGTGTAGCCAGTCTAGCTCAATGGGAAAGCAGGTCATAATTGATTAGTGATTATCTGCCAACAGCTTATGATAGGAGAGATTCAAAACACAAGCTATTATTCCTAACTGGGAAATGAACAAGGGGTAGTAGAAGGGGAGGTGGGCGGGGGGGGGGGGGTGACTGGGTGATGGGCGCTGAGGGGGGCACTTGACAGGATAAACAGTGTTATGCTATATGTTGGCAAATCAAACTCCAATAAAAAAATATACAAAAAAAAAGGACGCATGCTATCATTATAGGCCATGGGAACAAAACCTAAAGTCCTCAGGAGAAAGAGAGTGAGGATTAAGGGGTAAGAATAACTATTTCCTTAGTGTTCAAGTGCTTTTGGAGGACTGTATTCTTTCCCCAATACACCACATGGATCTGAACAGAGGGACGATAGTTGGGGAGTAGAGAAGAGACAGGAATTTATATCCACTTTGGCTGGAGTTCTCTTCCCTCTTGGAATCCAAATTTAAAAGATTTTCCTTTTGTAAAGTGCTCTGATACTTCCCAGGTAAGAGGACAAAACACAGTTCACCACCAACCAAGGCAAACCAGTTCGGAATAGTACCGTTTAAACGTTTCCCGCTCAAGATTGTTTGCAAGACTTTATAAACACCATTTTTCCTGTCACCATTTTTTCCTAGCAATATTTTTGGTAGGCAGCCATTTGCTATTTAGTATGTTTACCTGAGTGGGAGGATCCAATTTTCAGTCCTGAGGGATCTGAGCTCTCAGCTGCCCTACCTGTAGAGTTTCAGTAATGGACCATTATGTTGATCTCTGGGGACTGTAGGCCAACAGGACAACCCAGGAGATTCCCCCAGGCTCCTTCCATACTCTTCTCTGCCCCACCAGATGTTGCAGCTCCTTTATTCTCCTATATTATGTCAGTCATCCCCCCATAAAAAATAGCCTAATCTTTTGTCTGGTTGCCTAGTGGGCCCCAAATGCCTGGGTGTCAAAATGTAACTTCCAGCGACTGAAGGCACAAGTTGCACAATCAGAGTGTTAACTGTCTTGATCTGCTTCCTGTCATACTGCTATGTTTCCCTCAACCTGCACCTATGATCTCTTGGGGATTTTTCTATGACCAGGTGAGTAAAGGGAAAACTTAAGCCTAAAACGTACATGCTGGTCCCAATCAAAGGGGTTTCTTACAGTATTACAACTTCACTAAGGCCTGCCCTGCCTTCTTCCTGAGACCTCTCTGGTATTTGAACTTCACATGCTGTCTCTCCTACTGGATTTTAGGCTCTGGATTGCTGTTCTCAAGACCTGCTTTTTTCATCTTTCTTCTGCCTCTGATCCCAACACCCACCCCTCTTTGGCTTAAAACTTGACTGGAATCCTCTTACCCCCAATCCTGCTCTAGCCAACAGTGCACTCTAAAATCTAACCACAACTTGATAGGATGAGCACTGGGTGTTATTCTATATGTTGGCAAATTGAACACCAATAAAAAATAAATTTATAAAAAAAATAAAAATTAAAAAAAAATAAAACCTAACCACAAGATTGGAAAGCATCCTTACTAAGATTCCTGAAGACTGAATCGCAACTAATTTGATTAACTATTTAATGATATCATGGATTAGCTTTCATTTTCTGCTAACTACTCATCATTTGGGCAGAACTCAGGTTACCAGACACTCAAACTCTATTATCAGTGAGCAGTTTACTCTGAAGATGATTTGTTAAGGTCCAGACTAGCTATGGAACCAAGCCTGCAAAGAATTTCTGTGTTAAGTCTAAAAGTGTTCTTGTCTTCTTTCCAAATATAGAGATAAACATTCTTGGCAATATGGGCATACATTCTAATTAATTAGTCAAAAGTTGTATAGAAATAGCAATACTTTGTATGCCAGAAAAAGTACTGGTGGTAGTTAATAAATAATAATTATATTCTCATTTTCAGTAATCAGAAAAATAGTTTGAATAGAACAGATGAATGGTTTCCCACAGCTGAATAAAAATCAAAATAATTAGCATAGTATCATAAAAGTTCACTTTAGAGACAAGCTATTTTTAGGACTCTATCATTGCAAATATCCTAAGATATCCTACACAAAATAAATAAAAGAACAAATGAAAACTGCCAGGAACAGCTCCAATGATTTACTCTGAATAAGAATGAAAAATTCTTGGACTTGGAAAAACAAAGTGAGAAATAGACCAAAATGTCAACTCAAGCCACTGTCCACATAAAACATACCAGTAAAGTGTACAAACCACAAACCTAGGTCCTAAAAAGCAGGGATCCACTACATGATGCCAAAAACATCGTCAGGAAGTCCCAGCTAATTGAAAAAGGTACAAGAATTGTTCACAACTTGAAAATAACCGAGTAAAATCTGTTGTCACAGAAAGGATAGAGTTCATTAATTTCCCATCTCCTGAAGGTAGAAGTCAATGGACTGTAAACAGGCCATTCAAGCTTAAAGATTTATTATTTACCTACTTCTAAATAGTTTAGCATCATTAAACAGAGTAACAAGGCGCAAAATTCAAGACTAAATTAAGTCACGTAAATAGTGTTCGTATAGATATTGGTTCAAGTAAATATGGGCACTATCCTAAATCTACTGATGAAGTGACATTTTTAAAAAATAACAAGAAAGCAGGATGTCCAAGGCTCTAATGCTGGAATTTTGGACACATTGTACATTACAGGTTTCTGGCTATAGAATCCAGAACTTTGACAGCACAGCTTATAATTACATCGCTGTAGGAAGTTCTAGATTCTATAGCCGTAGTTGGATGATTGAGAAATGCATTTCCAGATGTTTGCTGACCATCTCCACTGTGTGCCCCACATGTATCTTCGATTCAGTATGCCCAAACCAGACTCCTTGTTTGTCCCCTACCTTGCCAAAAACAGAGCAAAACAAAAACTTAAGACAAACTGCTCCTCTCATTTTCTTATCTGAGAATGGTGTCCTTGTTCATCCAGTCACTCACACCGGACACCTAGGAGCCATGCTTACTTAATACCCCCCTCTCACTGCCTACATTCAATCCATCACCATGTCCTATTGATTCTGCCTACGAAATAGCTCAAATTTGACCTGTTCCTCCATTAGCATCAACCAAGTTCATCATCAGCTCGCAGATCCTTTACTGCAAAAGCCTCCTAAGCTGTCTCTGTCATTCACTTCAGACCCTTCCTATTTATTCTCCATGCAGCAACCAGATTGATTTCTCCCCCGAAAATGAAAATCTGGTCATGTCACACTGTTACTTACACTACTTGATGACTCCCCCTTGCTCCTGTGGAGGAGCAGTTATAAAAAGCCAAATTATTCCAAGGACCTCTAAGGTCTTGCATGGTCAGATTTGGGACAGAGTGTGTCTGGGCAGTACAGAATTCCATCACTGTGAATCATAGGATTCCATTGACTCAAATGAGATTAAAAGTTTAACCCAGTTACAATAAAAATTAGGTAAGGACAAAACCTAGAAGGCATCCAAATAACCTATGGGGTCCAGGGCTGCAAAGCTTACCCCAGTTAAAATACATGGGCTTGGGGCCACCAGGGACCTAGCAGGTCAAATCAGGTAATTAGAAGTAGCTCAGCATGTTAGACTGACTTGGATAGAATCATCCATGAAGTAGCACCCAGTTCTCCAATTTCTAAGCTTCTCTAATCTGCACCCATTATTACAGTCACACATCTTTGACCCTGTAACAATATCATAGGCAAAATCTTTGAGCAAGTACAACTCCATCAGTGATGGTATCCACTGTCCTAGTTGGATAAGTGATTTTGCAAACGCAGGAGAGAAAATACAGGATGCCCAGTTAAATTTCAGTTTCTGAAATGGTATTGGTGGTTCATCTGAAATTCAAACCTAAATAAGGTATCTTATGTTTTATCAGCTAAATCTGACAATCCAAGCAGTAAAATATAGCAATAAGTATGTAAATATCAAAGCAAATCAAACCCTCAGTAAATATTTTTTCATTTTAGGCATACATTATGATAATCTGTATGTGGGTTTGTAATTTAAGGTATTTGAAACATTTAATAGAAATGGACCTATTAGAGATTCTAAAATGACAGCTTTAAAATGTTTAATTATCATTAAACTACTGAAAAGGGTAAGATAATTTTGTTATGTGAATATAAAAAGCTCAAAAGCTTATCAGAATGTGACTTATTACCATTATAATTGTGACTAATTAAATTTGTAAGCATTAATGCGGGGCTTAGAAACATTTTGCTTATTAGGTATGTAAGATTACCCCCATTAAGCACTGGAAAGGTTTACAGGAATCAAACTTACTACATTTTAAAATGTATTTAGGGTAGAAAATTAAGGGAAAGTCTATTAAGAGTTACTCAGAGAACAAGTAATTTTTTAAAATGTATGTAACAAAAATACTAGATTTAGGACTAGAATGTTGAACATAAAGGTGTAAAAAAAATTCGATCTTCAACTTAGAGCTTTGATTAGTGAACATTAAGGTGATCACAACTGAATACAGCTTCACCCTCACCACACCCCAGTCACAGTGGACTTGTTTCAGGGGTTTCTAGGCTGCTTCCCACCACAGGTATTTGCCCCAGGTGGCTCCCTCTTCCTCGAGGCTATCGTACTCCCACACCCCACCAGCCCCTGATTAACTCCTCTCCTTTCAGATCTCAGCTAAGGCTTCAGAACTCCCTAACTAGGTCAAATCTCAGTACACACTCCCACACTATAGGGATAAGAGGCTATTAGCGGTTATGGTTATCATCGCTGTTATTTCTGGATTTCTCACCTCTTCCTTTTCCTTCCTGGCACTTGCCTTAGTTATAATTAGGGTCTCTTTCTCTAGAAGTTCCACAAGGGCAAAGACTACATTTGTCCTTAGTCATCATTTTATTCTAGAGGGACGGTAGCATCTGTAACATACTAGCCACTCAATAAAAATTTGTGGGAACTGGAGGCAGAGGTCAGCAAAGATAGATCAGCTTGCATCTTTTTGAACTGTGGGGCTGAGAACCTACATCAGCATTTCCGCTCACAGAGCCCCCTTTTTCTCCTTGCAAACCCTGGCTCTCTCCCCTCTGTGTAGACAGAAGGGAAGTTTATATTTATACTTGGGAGAAAACCAACATGTTTAGGGACACCAGGCTGGAAACAAAAGCCTTACATGAAGGTCCAAATATTGAATGTTAAGGGGTGTCAGTGGTCCCCTTTCCCTGCTCGGCCCCCAAAATGCTGTTAGCCAAGTTCCCATCACCCAGGAAGAATGGAGCAGTTCTCTCCAGAGTGAGAGACGCTGACAGCCAGTCCCTCATTATTTATTGCCCTACAATGCTACCAGTCAAAAACACTACTCCTCAACAGAAGCTGATCAGGTTTTTTGTGCATAGCCATTAAATACAATGGAGAGCAGATCTAAAGAAAGTCTCCAACATAAAAGACCAAAATAAACGACTCAGTGGACCTAGACAGTCCATAAGGTGGGGAGGGGAAGCTTCAAAATATTTATAATTAACAGCTTTAGGATTAGAAATATTGAACCTGTGAAAATAGTAAATCGAGGATATTTTTTTCCAAAGAAAACCAACAATATTGGAGGATAAGAAAGAGCTCCTGGAAATTTAAAGCATATTGGCCAAATTTTAAAATCCATTAGAGGTGGGAGGAGATGAAGTTTAGTTCTACTTTTGGGAAATAGTCTCAAGACAGAGAATAAAAAGACTAAATGTAAGAAAAAAAATTTTATTAAAAAAGCCACTTGGGGAGAACCTACACCCAAATAAGAGAAGTTTCAGAAACGGAGAATGAAGAAAGCAAAGGGGTAGGAAATCATAGAAATAAAACAAGAAAACTTCCCAAAACAGAAGGGCATGTTTCCACATTAAGAGGACGCACTGAGTGCTCAGCACCAACTCTCATGATCAAGAGTTAAATCAGAATAAAGACTTTTTCAAGATTCAAGGGATCGGGAACAGTCATTCCCCCATGAATCCTTCCAAGTTGGAAAACCTCAGTCTCTTCCCTCCTGTGTTTCTCCTTTATTCCCCCACAGCTACCACCCTCACACCACTTCGGCCCCCCGATGTGTGGGTTTTCCCCACACCACCAAGCAGTTCTCCTGTGCGAGCTGGGTGTCCTGCGATCCAACCTCATCCCGACACCATCCAGCTGGAGATAGCGTCAGACCCTGCGGGTTCAGGGCTTGGTCCTCCAAGACGGCCCTGGCCACCCCCTACTTCAGACTCCAGTTGCCAAGTCCGGGTTGTCACCTGTGCGTCTGTCCCCCTAGCTACAGATCAGAGGTTCCAACGACCATGGGTGGAATTAACTGGCTGCAGCGGCTCACAGAACTCAGAGAAACATTTTACTTACTAGATTACTGCTTTATTACAAAGGATATTAGAAGATACGAATCAACAGCCAGATGAAGAGATACATAGGGCGAGGTCCCGAACAAAGGAGCGTCTGTCCCCGTGGAGGTTGGGGCCCGGCAAGGCGGCACGTGGACGCATCCTGGTTCACTAACCCGGAAGCTCTCCGAACCCGTCCTTTTTTGGGTTTTTATGGAGGCTTCATTACACAGGCGTGATTGATTAAATCATTGGCCATTGGTGATTGAACTCAATCTTCAGCCCCTCTCCCCTCCCCGGAGGTCAGGGGGTGGGACTGAGCGCTCCAACCCCTTCTTCACGAGGTTGGTTCCCCTGGCAACCAGCCCCCATCCTTAGATTACCTAGGGGCTTTTCCAAAAGTCACTCCATTAGCATAACAAAAGACACCTTTGTTGCTCTCATCACTTAGGAAATTTCTAGGGTCTTAGGAGTTCTGCGCTTGGGACAAGACCAAATACAAATTTCTTATTATAAATCACAGTTCACACCTTCTTAGCAAGCTCTCTGCACCAAAACAAAGAAGGAAACCAAGAAAGAAGAAGAGGTGGAGCCCAGGAAGCTGGGGATCAGGAGAAGAAAGAACATGAGAGACTCCTAACTCTGGGAAACGAACTAGGGGTGGTGGAAAGGGAGGTGGGCGGGGGGGTTGGGGTGACTGGGTGACGGGCACTGAGGGGGGCACTTGATGGGATGAGCACTGGGTGTAATGCTATGTGTTGGCAAGTCGAACTCCAATAAAAAAAAATACAAAAAAAAAAAAAAAAAAAAGCAGTGAAGACAATTCCCCCAAGACAATGGTGAAAGAAAACCCCGAGAAGGGCAGTTGGAGACTGGTTTGGAGAGTGAGCGATCCAGAGTGGAGTGGGGAAGGTGGGGGTGCGGGACAGGAGAAGGTGGGGGGAAGAGAGAAGGAAACAGAGGAGGGGCTGAAAGGACACCTGATACGTGTGATTGTAACAAGCGGTTCTTGCGGTCTGATGGAGAGTCTAGGGCAAGTGTAGGGGGTAGCATATAAATAAAACAACAACAGCAAAAAAAAAAAAAAAACAAACACAGAAAACAAGGGAATTATGAACTCTATGGAAAGTAAACTTGTACAATTTTTTTAAACAACTTGTACAATTTTTAATAGTTACAGCACACTATATGGCTCAGCTGTGTACAATATTTACATCATCAAAATACTATTTGCACAGATAATATTGATTTTTTAAATCATAACTACAGAAAGAATAGGGGTATAGGTGTAGGGGGCCATGAGTAAAATAAATCCAGTTTCCATAATTGCAACTCAGTGAATGATGTGTAAAATGTAAAAAGCAAGAAATAACTGTAGAAGCGTATTACAAGGAATATGGAAATAGTCCTTATTCCAGACCAGGATAAAAGCTGACGAAGGTAAAAGTAGTTGCACCTGGAGAACAGGGGAACAGGACAGGAGTAAGGGGTGAGGATTAGGGACTCCTGTTGTTCAAGACTCGTAATACAATTTAATTTTTTGAGTTGTGTAATCTGACTTTTTAAAAAAATGTATGAGAACGGGACACCTGAATGGCTCAGTGGTTGAGCATCTGCTTGGGCTCAGGGCGTGATCCTGGGGACCTGGGATCGAGTCCCACATCGGGCTCCCTGCAAGGAGCCTGCTTCTCCCTCTGCGTCTCTCTCTGTGTCTCTCATGGATAAATATAAAAAATCTTTTTTAAAAATCTATGAGACAAACTGGAGTGCCTAACATTGCATACAACAACCTTTTATTACACAATGAATAATGGGCGTGTTGCCGATGGTAGTGAGCAGCACCCATGTTGCCTGTTACCTCTACCTCCAAAAGAACCGCCTAATGACTGTGTTCAGGAACTTGAGTTCGAACTCTGCCTGCCACGTACTGGCTCTAAGACCACAGACGAGCTCCCTGAGCCTCAGTTTCTTCAGCTGTAAAATGGGGGTAATACTATGGATCTCAAAAGTTGTTGTGAGGAATTAAGGAGTTACTAGTGAAAGCTAAGGTAATGATGCCATGCTCCCCCATAAAAGACCTCAAGGCTCCTGTTGCCTTTACAATGAGGTCAGACCCCTCTGGGGTGCCCTGTTGGCTCAGTTAGTAGGGCGTGGGATTCTTGATCTTGGGGTCATGGGCTCAAGCCCCACATTGCAGGTAGAGTTTACTTTAAAAAACTTAAAACATGGGGGTCCCTGGGTGGCTAAGCGGCTTAGTGCCTTAGTGCCTGCCTTCGGCCCAGGGTGTGATCCTGGAGACCCAGGATCGAGTCCTGCATCGGGCTCCCTGCATGGAGCCTGTGTCTCTGCCTCTCTCTCTCTCTCATGAATAAATAAAATATTTTTAAAAAATAAAAATAACTTAAAACATAAATAAATAAAATGAAGTCAGAATCCATCAAAGAACTCCACAGTCTACACTCAGTCCTCGTTATTCTATCTTCCACCCCAATCCTACTGGCATTTTACAATCCAGCTTTATCAGATTACTTGCCATTCGCCAAGTGCTTTCACATACGTACATTTCTGCTTGCTAACCCTCCTCTTGCCTCCTGATTCTCCCGGCCCCCACATCACTATACCCACCTGTAGCAGTCCTGGCCTCTCATTGCACAGCTCAAACCACACTTCTTTTGCAGACTTCCCTAGATCTCACCTGTCACAGGTCATCTACCCATTCCCCCATATTCCCACTGGGCTCCGTATTTCCATTTTACCACAATTCTTTGGATGCATCTGCTGCTCCCCCAAGACCACTGCTTTTTTTTTCTTTTTTTTTTAATTTTTTTTATTGGAGTTCAATTTGCCAATATATAGCATAACACCCAATACTCATCCCATCAAGTGCCCCCCTCAGAGACCACTGCTTTTTAGAGTGTGGATCAGAATCACCTGGAGTTCTTGGTAGCAATTCGGACTCCAGGGCTCCACTTGAGCCCAATGCAATCAGAAGCTCTGCAGATGAGTGCTAAAAAAAAAAAAAAAAAAAAAAAAAAAAAAAAAAAAAAATCCACGTTTTCGGGACACCTGGATGGCTCAGCGGTTGAGCACCTGCCCCTGGCTCAGGGTGTGATCCTTGGTCTCAGGATCGAGTCCCACATCAGGCTCCCTGTATGAAGCCTGCTTCTTCCTCTGCCTATGTCTCTGCCTTTCTCTCTCTGTGTCTGTCATGAATAAATAAAATCTTTTTTAAAAAAATCTGCCTTTTTCACAAGCTCACAAGGTAACTCTTAGGCCTGCTAAAGTTCTGGTTATTTGCTCAAGACTGAGACACCCCTCCAAAGGAATCACGCCTCATTCTTTTGTAGATATGTTCTCCCTTCATATCTGTTGCCCAGGTCACAGGCATCAATTAATAGACTTTAAACCGTAATTTAATGTGGTCACAAGGGGATCTTGGAACGGAAGCCATAGCTGCAAACTTCAAGAACTCTCCAACTTAGTTCTCAGTGAATTTTACTTTGAAGACAAGGGAAGGCACTCAGAGATCTCAACGATATCAAGATGCATCATTCTCCTTTCTCTCCACATTTCCAAATCCACTCTTGGCTTTTCAGAAATGTATAATAAAAGGTGTAGCTTTTAATATCTACTACACTAGAAAAGAACTCTGTAGCCGTTCTTAATCAGAATGAGAATAATGTGCTTGCCCTTCATCCCCGCAGCTTTTAATATCTGTACACTATATTTAATCATCTGGGCCCCTTAATTTACTGACATTTAAATGATCTCAAATTAGATTTCCTGGAGCACTGTTCCAAATAAGTAACTTTTTAAGATAATGCAAGGTCTTATTAGTTGCAAATCATGCCAGTGGTTGCCACTTGCAGCTTCTACACCTTCCTGAAAAATTACCCTATTTCTATTTAAAGAATTTTTTTTCAGTGTGGCCAGAGTGTAAAACTATGTAACCATCTGAGTTTTTACATTTTACAATAACATCAAAAAAGTACGACATAATAGATAAGAGGCTTCTTTCTCATCCTTAGTGCAAAGCAGTTTCAAATACTTTAAACCCCTTAAATTTAAATTTATATAATAGTATTGTTATATTTCTACTGTATTCCTTTCACATGTGTCATTACATTTGGTCCTCAAAACATCCCTGTGAGGCTTAATAGAGTTGCTATTATTTATTCAGCCTTAGAGATGAAGAAAATGGGTTTCAGGGCAGTCATGTGACTTAGCCCAATGCCTAACCATTAGAGCTGAAACCCAGTTCTTCTGACACTTAAAAACATGTTCATTTAACTATAGCAGAGTTTCTCAGGCTTTTTGGACTGCCACAATCAGGACACATATCCCTAAGGTGTAACTACTCACTTATTCTCACCAACTCAAGACACCACTGATCATGTACTTACAAACTATAGCCACTCCAACTCCCTACAAGTGCCTTTCAGAGATGGTGAGATCACACGATGCAGGCAGGCAGCACCTACTTCACATACACCCAAAGCCGGGGCATCTTAGACTCCCTATTGGAAATGGACGGCAGAGCACAGGTGCCCTCTTCGTGGTATGCTAAGCCTACAGCCTTACCCCTATTCCTATGAAGGTAGCATACACAAGCCCTGGCCTGCATAGAAGGGTATCTCCAGTGGACATGGTGCTCAGTGATTTCAGAAATGCTAGAGATCACAAGTTCCCTCAAAACTTGGGGACTTCACTGAATTGACAGCTCATTAGAATTTAATGCATTAACTATTCCAAAGGAAACATCATGTCACCCTAAATTACTCCAGACGTAATGACCAGAACCAAGAGGTGGTCGTCTCAAGCCAAGGAGGGAGACTTTAAGAAAGCTGCCTAGAAAGCTTGTCATATATCTCCTGGAGTTTGGAGAACCTATGAACTGGCTCCTACTGTCACCTGGAAGTCTAAGGATGAAAGACAGGAGAAGGTAGGCTATAGGGGAACAGCTGGCATAGCCAAAGTTTAATAGGAAAAGGTGTTTTCCTTAGGCAACAATAAACACTGAGAAAGATGGGTGTGAGCCATCCTGAAAGGACCCAATCCAAGAGATCTGACTACCAAGGCAGTGGTATCTCCAAAGAAAATGTGCATCAAAAAAAAAAATGTGCATCAGGTGTACTGTCAGAAGCAGGAGAAGAGTGATGGGAGGAGTCAAAAGCAGTCAGTTCTGAGGATGTATGACCCATGCTAAACATGGTATAGTGGAATGTCCCCATGGCGGGTGACTCCAGAGAATCCTTAAAAGCACTTCACAAGAAAAAGAGGCAGCACTGGGGCCTGTAGCACCCCCAGAGCATGCTAATGCAGGATTAACACTGCACCATCAAGTAGGATCTTGTCCATTTCCTTCCATCCATTGGATCTGGATGATCCAAATGAGGTGAGAAACAGCATCAAGGGTGGAAGAGTAGAAGGGCGATTGCTGAGAGGAATGAAAGAAAGACTGACTAGACCCCTTTGGTAGACTCCATGATGTGCTGCCCAACTCCTCTGTCAGGAATGAAGGACTCATTCCCCTATCCTCTGGAGGGCTGCCAATTGACAGCCCTCAGCTCTCAGCCCCTTAGAGGAGATTGTCTCGGCTGAAAGAAAAGACACCTTGCCTCAGGTCACATGCCTTTTCAGGGGTGGCCGTTCAATGCAGGTATAAAGGCCTGGTCTCTTCACCCAACTCGAGAGGATTCTAAAGGGTCATCTCAGCTTCAGAGCTCCCCCACAGGGTTGGCCGAGACCAATGAGGTGCATTGCAGCTCAACTTCTTTCCCTACCCAATCCTGCATTTTTCTCCTCCCTTTCTATCCACAGGTGTTGAGCCCAAGAGCACTCTCTAATGAACCACCTGCTCACTCATCTCCATCCCAGAGTCTGCTTCCTGGGAAGACCACCCACAAGAGCTCCGACTTCCCTATTGGATGCTTCTGAGTCCAGGTTAGGCCAGGAGCTGTGAGGGAAGAGGGCAACTTTAAATCGAAAGACATTTAAGTTCTGGTTTTTATCCGACTGAGCTTTTTAATCCTTAAGATTGCGACTGTTCATTAAAAACTCTACATGACAGAAAAAGTGATGGAATCTGCCTGAGATTCTGTACAAGAGCAAGAAGGGAGATCTTATGGAATGGATTTGAAAGTCACTTGTGACAAACTAAAGTAACTTCTTGATTTCACCCCACCGAGTCCAGCCTGGGCAATAAGCTAGTTATGTAGATCACACCTCGGTTTTCCTTCTTCCCTAGTACTCCCTTTGGGACATGATTGCTGTTACCTTCAAATTTGTCTCCATAGGAAAACATGCAGTGATTTTAATGATGCTGCCAGAACTCCAAATGTGTGTCATCACTCATTTGGATGCGCCTTCAGAGGGTTTGTTGATTGGCTCTTTGGTTTCTCCTCAATGGTGGCAACTCTCTGTTCCATGAACCCATTTTTTATTTTCAGGTATATTTAAAAGTGACCCAGCCAAACTGCTGAATCGAGTAGATAATAATGTATTCAGGCCAACATACATTTCAAAGTAATGCTATAAGAAAGACACCTTCATTTGGCTGGATGACTGCCTCTAAAAGCAAGACGAACTCTGAACACATTTTGAGCAATGGCAAGCTCTTTAGGATGAAATGAATATTCTTTTTTATAATTTTATTTATTTATGAGAGACACAGAGAGAGAGGCAAGGACACAGGCAGAGAGAGAAGCAGGCTCCATGCAGGGAGCCCAATGTGGGATTTGATCCCGGGTCTCCAGGATCACACCCTGGGCCGAAGGCAGATGCTCAACCACTGAGCCACCCAGGTGTCCCTGAATATTGTTATATGTCTAAGTTCTGGTGTGTTTTCTGGGCATCATCTAGAATTGTCCATTGCACTACTATTTGATAGGTAACTCAGGAAGGCTCTGAAGGTAGAAGGGGATCCCCCTTGTGCTCGGGGTGCCAGACGAAGAACAGCCAAAAAAGTATTGAAGGCAAAGAGCCTCACACCAAGTTCTGTATCAGACAGCCTCTGTTAGTTGTTGAATTGACAAAAACAGACATGTGGGACACTGTCATGCTATTGCAACACATAAAATGTCACCCCATTCCCACTCCCATCACACATACTTGTATTACAAAATATAGAAAAACTTAGTATAAGGCACAACCGAAGTTTGACTCACAAATTAACAAAATGGGATTTGGGCCAGAAATCACTTTTACGTGCATTAGCAAGGGTAGAGCACAAGCCTCAGTGCTCTGAGGGCCAAACAGAGCAGGAAAAATTGGATGAGCTGACAACTGGTTGCTTTCACAATCCTTTCCCATGGAGGACCTAGATCTAAGCATCCTCCGTCTTATTACGGCCCTCAAATGTCAGCCCACTCTACAGAAGTTAAAAGAACGTACAATCATCCACCTTTCCCCTGGGCACAGAAGGTTTACAATAGGATGGATCCCAGAGGGCAGCCTGGGTGGCTCAGCGGTTTAAGTGCCTGCCTTCCGCCCAGGGTGTGATCCTGGAGTCCCAGGATCGAGTCCCACGTCAGACTCCCTGCATGGAGCCTGCTCCTCCCTCTGCCTGTGTCTCTGCCTCTGTGTGTGTGTCTATCATGAATAAATAAATAAAATCTTTAAAAAAAAAAAAGGATGGATCCCAGAGCTGAAATCAAGGGTATGCATCTAGTAGGAGAAGAAAATAGGTATGGGGGAAAGAAGAGGGTACAGATTTTTAATACCTCAGTCTCAGTGCGAAGCCTGGGGTGTGAAAACTCTGACATCACAATAAGAAAAATCGATAGCGTTCTTTTTTCCTCTACAAAGCAAACAGCAAGCATTTATAGAGCAACTGTGTTAGGCCTAGAACAGAGTTGACCACTTTAGGGGATAGAGAAATGAATGAGACACGGACCGTGGCCTTGAAAAGCTCACGCTGCAGAGAGCTGTGGACGTAAATAATCACAGAACAGTGTGGTACGTGGCCCCAAGGCCCCACAAGAGCAGTTATCACTACTACCCTTAGTAAGGAATTCGCGGGACCATGTGGTAGATACACCACTGACATCACCAACTCATAACTATTTTGTGTCTATCCATTCCCGTCCCAAATTGCCCCTAAATGAACCACTCCTAGACTCTTGAAGTGTTCTGTTTCACCAGAGGACTACCTTGTTTTATAAAGGAAAGTGCAGTATGTTAATTTTTAGATCTCCCTTATGTATACAAAGCTTCACAAGAGACCTCAAAAGTACTCTTATATTAGCTAGATATAGAAACTTCTGAAACAAACTACAGTGGAAATGAATAGCTTTTGACAAAGAAGTAACAGGAGGGAGGTGTTTGTTTCCAACAAAAATGTGACACTCTTACATCAACCCACCCAGTCTCCCAGGGATTCCAAAACGCAGCTAACGTGTCAGAGTATGCCATTACCTCTTGCTATTTCTGTATCAAAGAAATGAATTCAGTATTTCAATTATATTCTTCCCTGTGGGGCAGGATAGCTAATGTATTATTTATTTAACAAAAGAATTAAAATTAAAATGCTAGCATTTCCATAATTTGGTCTAATTTCTCATCAATGAAAATAAAAGATAAAATTGGCAGAAAGTGAAACACATGTAGGTCTTAACTGTTTAACTCCCTCAATTCGGATATCAAACTTTTGAGCTAAATGACCCTTTGGAAGGCCAGTTGTAAATAACAAATTTATTTGATTGCACCAATTTTTTTTAATTTTTTTTACTGGAGTTCAATTTGCCAACATATAGCATAACACCCAGGGCTCATCCCGTCAAGTGCCCCCCTCAGTGCCCATCACCCAGTCACCCCCACCCCCCGGCCACCTCCCCTTCCACCACCCCTAGTTCGTTTCCCAGAGTCAGGGGTCTTTCACGTTCTGTTTCCCTTTCTGATATTTCCCACTCATTTTTTTCTCCTTTCCCCTTTATGCCCTTTCACTATTTTTTATATTCCCCAAATGAATGAGACCATATAATGTTTGTCCTTCTCCGATTGACTTACTTCACTCAGCATAATACCCTCCAGTTCCATCCACGTCGAAGCAAATGGGGGGTATTTGTCGTTTCTAATGGCTGAGGAATATTCCATTGTATACATCTTAAAGAAAATCACAATCTTAAAACCTCATTTCTTGGGGCACCTGAGTGGCTCAGCGATTGAGCATCTGCCTTCGGCTCAGGGCATGATCCCAGGATTCCGGGATCGAGTCCCACATTGGGCTCCCTGCAGGGAACCTGCTTCTCCCTCTGCCTGTGTCTCTGCCTCTCTCTGTGTGTCTCTCATAAATAAATAAATAAATAAATAAATAAATAAATAAATAAATAAATAAATAAAATCTTTTTTAAAAAACACCAAACCTCATTTCGTGACATCTCTGAAAGATAATTCTTATCGGACATTTCAACAGAAAAACTTGGAGGGAGTGGGATATCCTGAACATTCCTGTAGGTAGTTGCACATAAACCTGAGTGAACAACTTTATCATAAGCTTACTAGGGTAGAAGTGATGGGCGCTTCTTGCAAACTCACCTAAGTGCTTTTTTTGATATGATATGTAAATGCCTGCAAAAAAAAATATGTGAGCCTGTACAGAGTTGTAGAATCACTACGTTGTATACCTGAAACGAATGTAACATTGTCAATTATACTCAACTTCAAAAAAAAAAAAAAACAAAACCACGAGAGCCTTATTTCCAAGCCCTCAGCATGAAGAGAGACTCACAGAATCTTCTTACACCTTCCCACACAATTCTAGAGCCCAGTCTGAGCAAGATGCTAACACAGGTAACCTGGAAACCTCCAAGGCAACGCTGCTGTTCCATAGCTCCCGGTGTGGTTGTGCAAACTGCAAACTGCTTAGACGCTTGCTCTAACTGGTGCAGCATGTAAGCAATCCATTTCCTACCTGACTATACCTACACCTGGCTCAAACAGACAATACAAAGGAGTGTGGAAGGATGACCAATCCACTCCTTCCCAAGATTGCATAGAGTATGTGTTGAAGACAGTTGACATCTAGCCCTGCAAAGCTCCTCTGGGAAATCACGTCCACAGCTTGGATTCAGGCCGCCTTCACCTTCACTCACGATGTAGGGGCATCATCACATTTATCTACCATCTCCATTCTGATCTGTGTCACAACCTACCTTTTGGTCAGTGTCCTGACCAATCCTTCTCATCCTAGCATTGACCCTTGTGACTTGTTACACTATTTTTTTTTAATTTTTATTTATTGATTGACGAGAGACAGAGAGAGAGAGAGAGAGGCAGAGACACAGGCAGAGGGAGAAGCAGGCCCCATGCAGGGAGCCCGACGTGGGACTCGATCCCGAGTCTCCAGGATCACGCCCTGGGCCGAAGGCAGGCGCTAAACCACTGAGCCACCCAGGGATCCCTTGTCACACTATTTAGAAGCAGCTTCTGTCTGCTACTCCAGGAATTCTGCTTCTCTAAGGAGTTTGGGGGGGGGGGGGCTCTTCCAGCTTGGCACTGCTGTGAATGGGTGGGCAAACTTGCCCATTTCAGGGTTCTGTATTAGCAAGCCCAGTTAGCTAACAGGCCTGAGGCCACATCCTCCAAGCTGGCCTCTGAAGGTTATAAAGATGATATCTGGCTCCGGGTGCCATTTCTTGGCTTTCTCAAATTGTTCCAAACCTGGTTGGGAAGAAGGGCGTCTCCTCAGCAACCCCAGTAAACCCCAAAGCACTACGTAAGGCAAAGGATTTTGCTTGTTTTCATGGCTAAGTGTGTCTAGTGTAGTGGGTCAGTCAATAAATGTACCGGCCAGTGAAATGTGAGGGAAGGATGCTGGGAGGCTTCTGAGAAAGACTTCCTCAGCCTTGAGAAGAGACTTAAGGAAGGGAAGTTGTCTCCTCAGGCTTTGGGGGTGGTGCCTTGAGGCTGCTTTTCTCAGAGCCACCTTTCCACCTCGAGAGGGTTAAGTCTGCGGCTGAAGTTGGTCAAATGTATGTAGGTAGAAAGAACCCGGTTCTTTGATAGTATTGCTAACTCAGTGATTTAGCCAATGCCGTAACCACTCAGCCTCTGGACTTTGTATAATATACAATAAGAAATCTCCTTAGGGCTTAAGTCAGTTTGAATTGGGCCTTCTGTTGCTTGAATTAAAAGTCTCCTAAGTGCTAGAGCAGTGAAAAAGACAGTTACCGCTTAGACTCCAGGGAGGAGAGAGAGGAATACGCATGTCTACATGGATCGCTTAGGTTGGTTCAGATATTGATGCTCTGAAGAAGACAAAAACGGGGTGATGTAGAGTGACTAGAAGGGCTTCTTTAGCTTGTGTGGTCAGGGAAGGCTTCTCTAAGGAGGAGGAAATGCTTTTCTTGAGACCTGAATGATAAGAAGTCAACTATTTGAAAAAATGAAGAAAAAGTATGCCAAGTAGAAAGAACAGCAAGTAAAAGACCCTGTCATGGGAATATGGGCATGTTGAATCGTGAAGGAGAAAGCCAGTGTGGCTGCAGCAGAGGAAATGCGGGGCTGAGTACAAGAGGAGGTTAGCATGTTAGGCAGAGGCCAGATCATGGAAAGCCTTATAGGCCAGAAGGCGAGAATGGTCGCTCCTCTGCTGGTGAATGGGAAGTACTTAAGAGATTTTAAGTAGAGTGGTATGTCTGATTTATGTTTTAAGACATACACTTTGTCTGCTGTATGTAGGATGATCTTCATGGGAGGGACAGTCCTGTGAGGAGACAAGGACACTAATTTTGAGGCTATTGCAATAACTCAGGCAAGAGATGCTAATGGCTTGGACAATGGGACTAATAGTGGAGATGATGAGAAGTGATTGAATTTGGAATATATTTTGCAGGTAGAGCGATCACAAGACTTCCTTGGGTGGGTTGGATGTGACATATAAGGAGAAAAGAGGAATCAAGGCTGATTCCTAAGTTTTTACCCTGAGTAGTTGAGTAGATTGTGAAGTCACTTCCTGAGATGAGAAAGGCTTTTTGGGATGGATTGGTGGTGCAGAGATCAATAGTAGGGCTTCAATAAATATTTATGGAATGAAAGATCAAATATTTGGACAATGAAGCTTTATAGTTTAAACACATTTGGGAGGAGGGTACGTATACACCTACTATAAACACCAAGAGTATGACTAATCATATTTGGATTGTATCACATCACGTTCAAAAGCCTCGTTATTGCCAAAAGTTGAGACAAACAATACAACCGTGTACCATTAACAAAAACATGCACAACAAATGAAACAGATAATTATGGGGCTAAACCAATTATAGCACGTTGAAATTAGAAAGCAAGAAAACAGCCACAGAACACTATAATCAACTCAGTAATGAAAGCACAGAGGGCTTGCTGACCAGGTATGCTCCTGAGAGCCATGGGGTCACCAGCGTCTACGTGTGAGCATGCCCGGGGGAGGGGCGTTTTACAGTGTTGCTCAACACCTACCAGGCTCCTTGAGAGAACCCCAGATTTAAGTCCCTAGGACACATCAGCAATGTGCTCATTTCATTTTATGAATACCAAGGTTTGATAATCTTTTAATATCTAACAGGAGGTCAGTATGGGTTGTCTCTGGTTATACATAAAATGAAAGTTTGGGAATTTGGTATCATTTTTTTTTTTTGTCTACAGCAATTAAAGAAAGGATTTGCCATGAGAAACCATTCAGATCCTATCAGAAGGATCTTTATGGCCCAATGTTGGTCCTGGGGTCCTACTCGTGAACTTCTACCCAAATGCAGCACTTTCCATAGGCTTAAGTAGGAGAAGCAGGAAAAATTCAGCATCTGTTTTTGTTTTTGTTTTTTCAGCATCTGTTTTAAGGGGTACCTCCTTCTCATAACCATTCTTAAGTGCCCCATCCCCAACAACCAGTCACTTCTCTCAGCTCCTTTGTCACTTACTGCTTGCATCACTGTTTTGGGCTCCTGGTATTTCTGTCTTGCTTCATATGTGTCCTCTTTTTGCAACTGGATGGCACTTCCTTGGCCCTCAAAGGTCCGCAAGGCATACCTCATTGTATGACTGCCTATAGTAGGGGCATAATTTATACTTGCTGTTTTTGATGATGATATCAATGGACATACACGAGCAAATTAATCTATGTGTATATTTTTGTTAATAGTAAGACCAATGGCCTAACTTCCTCATGAGTTACTAGAGTGTAAGCCTTGACAGTTGCGTTTTTCTTTTTTATAATACAGGTGCTTGACTGAAGCTTTGATTGCTGAGGCATCCACTTCAGAGATAACTATCTGGAATAAACGCACTGCCAGCCACAGGCCTAGATAGAGAGCCCGTCCTCCCTTACCCCCCGAGGCTCCCTTGTTGTAGAGATCTTGGTTGATTTCAATAACTGACCATTTGAGTGTCTTGTGTTTTCTCTTCCCAAGATTTAAATTCCTGCTCTTATGTTTTAAATTCACCAAGAAAGAATGAAACAGCAAAATCCTAAAGCCCCCACCTTCAACCCCCATAAAAGTAGAACTCCACCACCCTCCATTCTCAACACCCCTCAACCTGTGTGGCCCTAAGTGTACTATGTAATTTCTAGGACCTATAAGTAATAAGCCTGTTTTTTTTTTCAAAGTTTCATAATGGTTATTGCCAAGGATGTCTTGCAATCATAATAAGAACCACAAAGGCCAGTCCAGCCACATATTGGTTATCAATAGGCTGAGATTGGCACATAACAGTTATTTCATAGTCAAGTAATAGCATTATTCTGTTATATCTAAAAACATCAGCATGTGATACCATAATTGTAACATATGACATCTCATACACAAAATAACATATTGGGAGCCAAGCAACAGAATGTTGATTCTGTATATGAACTGTACAAATGTTGTATTAGAGAAGACTGAATAAGTTGTCATGGAAATTGTTCTAATTTGATACTTACTAGATGCATCAATATTTCATTTCTGTACCTGCCACATGTCCCTTAATCTAAGATACGTAGCTTCATAGGAACTACATATTTCGTTGTAAAAAGTCATAGATTCGTGAATACTTTTGTAATGGTTAGAAAAACAAAAAGTATACACTGAACCATATTTCTTTTTCTATCACTAAAATTAGAACCTGAATTTTCAAATAGCAACCTGAATTTTTTTTTGAACAATGAAAAGTTGACACCATATTTACCTCCTCAGCCTACCTTCCACTGTACGAGATCTTCCTAAAATTGCCTACAAGTAACTGGAGGAGTAAGTTGAAAGTGGAAGAATAAACACCTCCCCCATCCTCCTCCTCACTCTGCCAACACAGGACCTAAAGGGAATGAGAGCACTAAACTGAGGCCCTTGCAAGAAGTAAGTAATCTCAAAGCTGTGAGAGTCTTTGATAGCTGAGGGAGAGGTCATCAAGGCTTCTATGGCTCAGGCATGGGCCTCTTTCTTACTGCGGGGAAGCCTAAGGAGTAATGATAGGAGAGCCAAGAATGGAGGAAGAAGACATACTACTGATGAAGAGTCACCAGCACACACCAATGGTCATTGAAAATGAAAATGCAAGGAAATGGCCATGGTAAATGCAAACCAATCAAGGCAACAGCGAGCTGTGTATGAACATGCTCCATGGAGGCCTTACAATCCTGAATTTGAATTTTCAATAAACTTAAGCAATGTGCTGATTTAAGCTTATGCAATATCAAGTTTTAGAAACCTTTAATCACTCTCTTCATTAGTTGGTAGTACGTAATAATGTTCAAGAGCATGGACTCTGGAGCCGGATTGTCTAGATTTGTTATTTGTTTATTTATTTTAAAGTAATCTCTAACCCCAATGTGAGGCTCGAACTCACAACCCTGTGATCAAGGGTCACATGCTCTTCCGACTGAGCCGTCCAAGAGGCCCAGATTGTTTATATTTGAATCTAAACTCTGGGGATGCCTGAGTGGCTCAGCGGTTTAGCACCTGCCTTCGGCCCAGGGCGTGATCCTGGAGACCCAGGATCGAGTCCCACACTGGGCTCCCTGCATGGAGCCTGCTTCTCCTTCTGCCTATGTCTCTCTCTCTCTCTCTCTCTCTCTCTCTCTCTCTGTCATGAATAAATAAATAAAATCTTTTAAAAAAAAAAAAGAATCTCAACTCTGGATGTACTAGCCCTGTGTCCTTGGGCAAATTACCCAACTTTTCTGTACCTCAGTTTTCCATCCATAAAATGGGGAAGATAAAAGCATCATCTGTCTATAGTGTTGTTATGAGGATTAAACACAAGGAACCAGTATTTTAAAATTTCCTAGGACAGTGCCAGGCATAGCGTCAGCTCTATGTGAGTGTTAAGCAAGAAAGTAAGTTCTCCTAGTTGAGCATAAAATGATGGTCTCTGGAATTATGTGCCTTTTGCCTGCACTCACCAAGGAAAGGGCTCATACTTTTAGATTCTTCTAAAACTCACCAGGGGAAAATTCACTGCCCTGCAGTAGGCCTGGAACCATATCTTGAGAATCCTTTAAAGGCCTCCAGTCTAATTCACTCATGTTACAAATGAGGTAACCGAGGACCATGGCAGGGATAGGACTTGACCGAGGTAGTAATTTTTAAAATGTGACAGAGTTAGAAACAGAAGCCAAATCACTGCTCTCCTCACCAGCTGCCTCTCTGCCTTCCTAAGGTTCAGTTTCAAATAGATCTTGTGAGAAATTTATTATATATATTCTTGAAAAAAAATCATACTCATAAGGATGGTATTTGCACTAACGATCAAAGTAAATTGGGAGCACCTGGCTGGCTCAGTCCTTAGAGCATGAGACTCTTGATCTCGGGGTCATGAGTTTGGGCCCCATGTTGGGTGTGGAGCCTACTTAAAAAAGATGCAGTGACCAAATACATTTAAGAGAATTCTTTAAAAAAAAAAAAAAGTAAATTGTGTGCTTGGCAAACCACAATCCTGTGTTATGTATGAGACTGTGATTCTCAGTGTCATCGATATTGCTTATTTCACAAAACTTTTACCAATATGGTTCTCTCTCTCGTGAATAAATTAAGTTGCAAGATTAGTATTTCCTTCTGTTACTGTCTTAGTCTGTTCAGGCTGCTGTAACAAAATACCCTAGACTAGGTGGCTTATATACAACAGATTTTTTTTTCTAATTTAAATTTTGTTAGATAACATACAGGGTAATATTTGTTTGGAGTAGAATTCTGTGATTCATCACTTCCATACAACACCCGGTGCTCATCACAAGTACCCTCCTTAATGCGCATCCCCCATCTAGCCCTTTCCCCACCGACTTCCCTCCAGCAACCCTCAGATGGTTCTCTATTGTTAAGAGTCACTTATGGCTTGCTTCCCCTCTCTCCTTTTTTTCCTTTCCCCCCTTTCCATAGGTTCATCTGTTTTATTCTTAAATTCCACATATGAGTGGGATCATATTGGATTTGACTTTTCCTGACTTATTTCACTTAGCATAATACGTTCTAGCTCATGTCATTGCAAATGGCAAGATTTCATTCTTTTTGGTCAATATTCCATTGACTATATGTACCACATCTTCTTTACCCATCCATCAGTCAATGGACATTTGGGCTTTCTCCATAGTTTGGCTATTTAAACAACAGATATTTATTTGTCACAGCTCTAGAAGCTGGGAAGTCCAAGATCAAGGTGCTGGTAGATTCAGTGTCATTCATTTCTCAATTCATAGACTGCAATCTTTTTTATGGCAGAGGGGCAAGGACGCTCTCTGGGACCTCTTTTATAAGAGCACTATAACCATTCATGAGGATTCCACTCTCATGATCTCATCACCTCCCAAAGACCCCACCTTCAAAGGCCTTCACAATGGAGATTAAGTTTCAACATAAGGATTTTGAGGGGACACAAATATTTCAGTCAAATGGCAATTACACATTCAAAAACAGCACTTAGTAGTTAAATAAACTGAACCTGTTGAAAGAAACCCCCTAAGGCCAATTTTATTATTTACAATAACACTTCAAGAGATCTCTCCCTAATGAGTGACTCAGACGATAGTTTAATTGCAATTTTGATTTCCCATATCAGGATGTCTTCATCTTTTTAGCTTTATTATACTTCAAATATTAAATTATTAAGAATGTATACAGCACAGGAATTAAACAGGAAAGCCAGCTCAGAGGCAGTGAAGTATAAAACCACAAATTGCTTCTTAATTCCTTTGTCAATTAAAAAAAAATAAAAATAAGTGAAGAGCTTGGCCTTACAGTTTTTAAAAAGACATTTCTGAAAGTCAGGATTGTGAATCCATATGCTGTATTCCTAATACACAGGGAGCCCTTATAAGACTCATTTGTTAAAAAGCAAAAAAGCAGAGATTTGGAGGTGCCTCCTAAAATGAAAACCTAGCACTTCTCAAATTTGCATTTATTTTTATATTTATCACTGATGAAAACCCAGTGAGCTAACATTTATAAACATGAAATGTCCAATAGCAAACTCATTAATTGGAGTCTTTTTATAATTTCATTACAGACCATGATTCTCTGTTTGGACTAAAGTCCTACTAGTTTGTCACAATCATTAATGCTTCCTAGGAAGCAGTGATTGAGATTTGTCCAAGCATGTGAATTGCACAAATCATGCATTTCCTCCTATGGGCTTCATTATCCTCAATACTTGACACTATTAAAATAATAAACAATTAGATACCACAATACAACAATGAGATATCAGTAGGATATTATGTAATAAATGTTACTATTTTAAAGAATTATTAGAAAAAACAAGCTAATGAACCATGGTACATTCTGAAAATGTTAGATTCAGTATGTCAGAATTGGAAGAGCTCTTAGAAATCCTGCAGTTAAACCACAAAGGCAAGGAAATGGATAAAGAAAATGTGGTTTATGTATACAATGGAATATTCCTCAGCCATTAGAAACGACAAATACCCACCATTTGCTTCAACGTGGATGGAACTGGAGGGTATTATGATGAGTGAAGTAAGTCAATCGGAGAGGGACAATCATTATCTGGTCCCATTCATTTGGGGAATATAAAAAATGGTGAGAGGGAATAAAGGGGAAAAGAGAGAAAATGAGTGGGAAATATCAGAGAGGGTGACAGCACATGAGAGACTCCTAACTCTGGGAACCAAACGAGGGTAGTGGAAGGGGAGGTGGGCTGGGGGTTGGGGTGACTGAGTGACGGGCACTAACGGGGGCACTTGACGGGATGAGCACTGGGTGTTATGCTATATGTTGGCAAATTGAACTCCAATAAAAATATACAAAAAAAAAGAGAGAGCAATGAAATGGTTTAAATCAGTGAGTTAGTCTTAGAATCAGGAGTCTTCCAGATCCTTGTTCTGTACTTTTCCAAATTTAGGATCTTGCGTGTGTGTATGTGTGTGCGCACGTGCACACATGCATTTCAGTATATACTTTCCCCGTTTGAGGTCGATTAATTCCAAGGTTTTTCTCTGAAGCCAATCATAATCTAACCAGGTTTCATTGCAATAATTTCCCATTTATGAATATTAACATTTATGAATATTAACTTATGTTAGGTCTTCAGACATAACATTCATATTTGGAAGAAAAAGAAGTACAATATTGGAGAACTTGCACGCTACAGGCATTTTCTATTTTTCACAAACATAATTTTTCACAAGCTGCAGCTTCTTAGATTTATATTAAAATGTTATATATTAAGAAATTATCTATAGAATCATTCTTGCATTCTAAAGATAAGTGGACCAGCTACTTTGTTTTAGGCAAACTAAGAAACTAGGTAAATGGAAAAATCATCTCAAAAATGGAATTTCAAAGCAATAAGGGCAGAGGTCCTTTTAGTGACTTCTTAGAAGCACATTGCCACAATTTATCCTTCTGAACTCTCAAGAGCAAATAATATCCTATAATAACCATATAAACTTCTTCCCTGCTTTTGGTTCAACAGCTATTCTGACACAATGCTGTCCTCTTGAAGGACGCCTCAGCTTATATAATCCTTCCTTAAGACTTTACATGATGCTCAGTAAACCAAGACCAAGCTCCTCACCCACATCATCAGGGCATTTTGGCTCTTAGCCTTTTCAACTAAACCTGAAGCTTGTTGCTATTTCTTTACTTACTTCTCCCACTTACTCAAATGAGCTGACTTACTTGCCCACTTGCTAGATTTTATCTAGATAGTAGAGTTTTGAGGATTGCTCCATGCCACCCCCCTAAGGGAGAACTACAGTCTATAACCACTCTTAGCTATGGTGTGCAATTGGCCCCTCAGCCACAAGGTATCCTACTTCTCATACTGCCTTTCATCTGGCCTCTTTTATTTCAGTGTCCCCCTGTGGAAGGTGACGGTATAAAAATCTGGCTTTTGCTGTCTATGTAAGTAAATAATACACTGTTTAAATGTATCTGGGCTAATTGTTTTTTTACCAGCTGAATCAATCAAGGCATTTGACATAGCATGTATTGGCAAACACCCCAAGCTCCAGAGCAAGACAACCTGAGTACAAATCCCAAACGTCTCACTTACAGTTGCATCATCTTGGGCAAGGTACATAACCTTTCTGTGCATTGATATCTTCTTCGTATTACCCATTATGATGGAAGCCTCCATGACTGTAAAAGAGCAAGTTTACCGGGTGAAATAACCAGTCCACTCGGCGTCATAAAATAAGCTATGCCACTTTTTTCATCAACCATCATGTATTTACTTAAGGACAGTTTTGCACTAGGCATTCTAGATAATACAATGACTTTTAAGACATGAAACTCTTTGCCATGAAACCACTTAGTTGGGAATGCTGAAGAATATGTGCTTAATGAGGAATATACACAATAGGCCTTCCAAGAGTTTAGAGGAGAGACCTGGGGCCATAGTGTAGACCTATATATTGTCTCCATTTAATCCCTAGTATGCTTTAGCAAAGCCACAATTGTCTTTCCTCACTATTCCAGAAAGACATCAACCATCCCTTATTTAAATTATTTTAGGCACCAGCATTATAATGATAAACTCATGATTTCTACCATATAAGCATAATATAGAAGTCCTATGCTTTTGTTCATCTTGTGAAATTTATTTTCATTCAATTATTTATTTTCTGCTTAAGAAATACTACATACTCAGTAAAGAAATTGAAGAATACAGAAAATACTTTAAAAACCACCCTTAAAAAAAAAACCACCCTTAACCCCAAGATAACCACCATTAACATTTTGGTATCTTTTCTCCCATTTTTTTTTCCTAGGCATTTTTACATTGTTGAGCTAATATTGCATAATTTGTATTTAAATTATTTCTTTTCTCTTAATTTAAAATGTATAATGTATAAGAACCAAATATCCCATGTAACTCTAATACCAGTTAACACCAGATGACCTTTTCAGAAAAGCTATACATGGTTAGAAAATTCAAACAGTATAATGGTGCATCCTTCACTGCACATATATAAGAACATATGCTATATATGCTATATAATATGCCAAATGACTTTCAAATAGGTTTTCAATTACTTGAAATTATGAACAATGTAGTGTTGAATATTTTTATCAGTGCATGTCACTATCATATGAAAATGAATGAATGAATTTTTGCCAGATTTGTAAGGTAGGTTCAGAATAGTCTGGCTCAAAAAATAGGCTATTTGAAGTACAGGAGCTTCACTTTAGGGGTCAGGAGGGAAACCCTCACAAAAATCCACTTCAAAACAGCTATAGTAGAAGTTCAGGGAAAGCCATTTTTGACTGCTAATAAGGAAAGCCCTCCCATATGCATTAAGATGCCAAGGAAACAAAAATCACACAATGCTTAAACAGAAGCCCCTTTCTGAAAGTCATAAGAGCAGATAACTCCAAATTAGAATACTCCAAATTATAAGCTCTGATTTTTTTACTGAATTATTTCTCAAATAGATAACTCAATGTTATGTGATCCAGAGTAACAACAGGGATAGTAGTGACATTATGATCATTAATAATTAACTTGAACAGCTCAGAAGAGGCCAGCTGAAAAATAATTGCCCATTACCTGAAGATGATGAACAGCATGCAAAAGTGAACCAAAGCTGAACAGAGGAACTAACTCCGAAGGCTTAATGCAAGAAACAGAAGAAAGCTTTAGGAAAAAGTCCTCGGAGAGAGATTCAAGAGGATTTTGAAAATCAACAACACAGGCAACAACAGATGTTGGCTGAGATGCGGAGAAAGGGGAACCCTCTTGCACTGTTGGTGGGAATGCAAACTAGTGCAGCCACTCTGGAGAACAGTATGGAGGTTCCTCAAGAAGTTAAAAATAGAGCTACCCTTATGATCCAGTAATTGTACTACTAGGTATTTACCCAAAGGATACAAAAATACTGATTCAAAGGGATACATGCACCCCGATGTTTATAGCAACATCATCAACAATAGCTAAATTATGAAAAGAACCCAAATGTCCATTGACTGATGAATGGATAAAGAAGAGGTATATGTATATATATATATATATACACCACCTCTTCTTTATGCATATGAATATATATATATATACATATATATATATGTTACTCAGCCATCAAAAAGAATGAAATCTTGCCATTTGCAACAATGTGGATGGAGCTGGAGTGTATTATGCTAAGTGAAATAAGTCAAAGAATGACAAATACCATATGATTTCACTCATATGTAGAATTTAAGAAACAAAACAAATGAACATGGGGGAAGAGAGGGAGGCAAAAAATGGACTCAACTATAGAGAACACACTAGAGGGGAAGTGCGTGGGGGTAGTCTAAATGGGTGATGGGCATTAAGGAGGGCACTTATGATGAACACTGGGTGTCATATGTATGAATCACTAAATTTTACACCTGAAACTAATGTTTTACTGTATGTTAATTAACTGGAATTTAAACTAAAACTTGAAACTAAAAAAAAAATTGTGTATCCATAAAGGAACAGAACAAGCTACTGTGAAATAAAAAATATACGGTTGTAAAGGAAACAGTTTGTGAATATTGTAAATATAATTGCCAGATTAAAAAAGAAAATATTCCCTTAAAGGAAAAAATCTAAGTAGCAGAAGGAACACAGCGGGAAATCAAATTAGATGTCTGGAAGATGACATTAAAGTACAGTTTTAGAACATACTGGGGAGGAGTAGGGAGGGAGAGAGAACAAAGCTAGGAAAGAAACATTCTGAGATATAAAGAATAGATACAGGTGAGTTGATGTCTGTCTGATAGAATTTCCAAATGGTGAAGAAGAGAAAGGAGAGATGGGAAACCATAATTGCAGGAGTAATGAAAGATACACTCCCTTAGCACTGAAGACTATTGTTTTGAAGAAAAATACTGAAAAAATGGCACCTTATGAGGTACTGCTTGCAAGAATGGCCACAATTATTCTCTCCCGGTATTCCTGCTCCTTTGCAAATTGACTTTAAAGCTCCTCCCATTGAGGAGTGGAATCTGTCTCCCATCCCTTGAATCTGATAACCTGGACTTCTGACTCACGTGAGCCAACAGGATGTGTTGGAAGTAACACTGCGCTAATGCCAAGCTACGTCTCCAGAGGCCTCGACCATGCTTCTATGTTTGCTTAGAGTCAACCTTATGATTACTGTGTGAACAAGCCCAGTGAGTGAGATGTGGAGCACTCAGAAGCCATTACAGCTGAAAGCCTGCCTAGCACTCAACTGGGCTACCAGATTATCACAGACACGTGAATGATTCCAGCCAAGAACCGAAAAACTGCCAACCCACTAACCTGCAGGAGTCAAAGGAACTAGCTATGTGGATAGCTGATGGAAGAATATTTCAGGCAAAAGAGATCAGCATGTGCAAAGGTCCTGAGGGGAGAGCATGTCTGCCATTTCTGAGGAAAAGCAAGGAGGTCATTTGTTTGGAGTAGAGTAAGTGATGAAAGAGGGGTAGGGGATGAAATGAGAGGAGGGGTGTGGTAAATTATAAAAATGGCCACATATTGTTCCCCCCTTTCCATGTTTGCCCTTGCAATGTGATATCACAGATCCTTCTGTCAAGAAGTGAACTCTACAGCGCCACTCCTTGTATCTGGGTTGGCCATATGGTTTGCTTTGGCCAATGGGATATTAGCAAATATTAGCAGAGACTTGAAAAGCCCTTGCACATCAAGGCTTGCTCTTTTGCTATTCCTGAACCCCCCGACTGCCACGTAAGTTCAGGCCATTCTGCTGGATTGAGACCCAGCCACACTTGTCATCAAGACAACACCTAGCTGACCCCTAGCCATGTGGTCTGTAGCATTATTCAAGTCAGCTGTTTCTTTATTGGCTTTCTGTCTGGATTTTCTATCCATTATTTTAAGTGGAGGTATTGAAGTCCCTTACTATTATTTATGGCTGTCAATTTCTGCCTTCAGATCATATGTATATATATACATTTATTTATTTATAATTAAATTTATAAATTTATTAGTATATATAGATGCTCTGATGGCAGGTGTTTATATAATTGTTACAACTTCCTGTTGAATTGACCCCTTTATCCTTATATAATGACCTTCTTTGTCTCTAGAGACAGTTTTAAAGTCTATTTTGTCTGATACAAATAGAACCATCTCTGCTTTCTCATGGTTACCATTTGCATGAAATGTCTTTTTCTGTCCCTTCCCTCTCAGCCTATGCGTGTTTAATTCTAAAGTGAGTCTCTCTTATAAGCAGCATATCACTAAATCATGTTTATTCATCCATTCTGTGCCTTTTGATAGGTAAGTTTAATGCACTGACATTCAAAGTGATTATTGATAAGTAAGAACTTACTGTTGCCATTTTGCTGCTTTGTTTATCCTTTTTTTTAAGATTTTATTTATTTATTCATGAGAGAGAGAGAGAGAGAGGCAGGAGACACAGGCAGAGGGAGAAGCAGGCTCCATGCGGCGAGCCCGACGTGTGACTCGATCCCGGGACTCCAGGATCACGCCCCGGGCCAAAGGCAGGCGCTAACTGCTAAGCCACCCAGGGATCCCCCTGTTTATCTTTATTATACTCTTTATTGTACTTCTCTATTGTACTCTGGAGCTTTCCTAGAGCTATTCCATTGGCATATAGTTGTTTATTCATTGTTTTTGTTGTTTTTGTAGGAGAGATGAGCATTGGGACTTCCTAATTTGCCATCTTGCTAACATGAGGGTAGAGACAATTTTCAATCACTCAGAAACTCTGAGTGAAAATATTCTCAATGAAAATATTCTCTGAAAGGGAAACATTCACTCACGAGGGCTCCACCCTCTTGACGTGATCACTTCCCAAATGCCCCCACCTTTAAATAACCTCACATTGGGAATTCAGTTTCAACATATGAATTTTGGGAAAGACAGACACGCATTCTATAGCACCCTATAACTTGCTTTGGCCAACAGAATGTGGCAGAAATGGTGATGTGCCAGTTCCATCTCTAGGCCTCAAGAGTTTGGTCCTTTCTAAATCTTGAAAGCAAGAAAACATGTGGAAGAGACCCCCAACCATCCCAGCTGGGGCCTTCCTAGGGCAGCATAGTGCTAGTGACCCCCAAATATGTGAGAGGGCACAGTTGAAAGCAGCACAGCTATGTACAGGATCCCCAGCTGATGGCCACTATTAATGGATTCCCTACATTCATACCTGTTGAAAGGTGACTTGGCAGTTCTTCCAATTGAAGGGTGAAGTTTTTCCCCCCAGTGTCTTTAATCTGGGATCCATTCTGACTTCCTTTGGCCAGCTGAGTATGGAGGAAGTGATGGTGTGCCAGTTCCACTTTTAGGCCTTGAGAGGTTTTACACACCTCCACTCTCTCTCTCTTGAACTCCTCTATGCTATGAGAACATGCCTAGGCTAGTCTGAATGAAAGATGAAAGATCATGTGATTGGGGGCCTGTTTATCCCAGCAAACCCCCAAATATGTGAGAGAGCCCAGCCAAGATCAACAGAGCTTCCTTATTAACCCATAGCCAAGTGCAGACTCATAAGGGAGTCTAGTAAAAAATGAGAAGAGATGCCCACCTAACTCATAGGCTTATAATAAAAGGTTATTGACTTAAGCCACTGAAATTTTTTTAAGATTTTATTTATTTATTCATGAGAGACAGAGAAAATGCAGAGAGAGAGAGGCAGAGACACAGGCAGAGGGAGGAGCAGGCTCCACGCAGGAAGCCCGACGCGGGACTCGATTCCAGGTCTCCAGGATCACGCCCTGAGCCAAAGGCAGAGGCTCACCCGCTGAGCCACCCGGGGGTCCCTAAGCCACTGAATTTTGAAGTGGTTCATCATGCCACAATAGGGAAGCAGCACAGGCCCTATCAATGAAGTAACCTGGAAGAAAGTTACTTCGTGTATCTTTTCTGGGGAAGTCATTAAATTACCACTAAATTCAAACTTGGGCTTACAGAGATGGGACATCTTAATCCATGTTGATCATTGATCTAAGACTTTAAATGGCTGTTTTGTCCTTTTATAAATAAGAAAACATGCAAATCATATTAGTCCCTGGATTAGCAGGAGAGAGGAAACGTGAGAAAAAGTAAGGAAATGTAACGAACATAAAATTACAATTGAAGTTTGTTATCTTAGTTTTCTGGTGTTTTGTGTTGGTGCTTATGGTAAACAAATTATGAACTATACATGTGTACAGAAATAAACCCACCTTAACTTCCTGGATAAAAATTTAAGTCTATTTTTGACACTGGCTACATTTTCAGATATTCTCATTCTTAACTGCTATTTGCAAAGGTAAGCTGGTGAAGTACTAAGATAATAAATATCTATATTTATCTAAAGGCCTTTAATAAACTGGGGTTCAACATTAAAGCTGCTCTCAACAAAGGAAAAACACTAGTTCCCATAAAAATAAAGCATTAATAATAATTTTTAGATAACTGCCCAATATTCTCTTTGAACTACTTATGTCCTACACTTTTGAATTCCCCAGATAGAGACTTTTCTTTGCAGACAGCTGGGGTTTGAGGAATATTGATGGAGACTGTCTGAAGCTATACAATTTATAGCAATTTTGAAGAAACATATGCTATTAGAAAGAAAAATGAAGGCTGCTAAATTGGGAGAGAGGCTAGCAACACTAATTTGAACACATGGTATGGTCTTGTAAAACATAGCATGGTTTAGTAAAGTCAGTAGAAAAGGAGAAAAAGTTGGCTGCACAAAAACACACATGAAAAAATCAGACTAATAAAGCCCTCATTCAACCAGGTAAAAAGAAATAGTGACTTAAAAGCAATAACATGAACTTGCAGTATATTTTGAAAAAAGTAATTTCCATTCTTCATGAAAGTGGCTAGTCTGTGAAGATGCTCAAAAGGGACAACATAAAGTGGGTGAGAAAAACATTGCGTACAATACACACGTGACTGCAATCCTCAGACAAATTCTGTATCAGGACTACCAGAAACTTATCGGCAAGCACTGCACGAGCATCTGGGCTCCCCCTTATTTTTCACATTGCTGTGAGGACAGGACCTTTCTGATGCTGAAGTTGGTTCAAAATGGAGGCACATGTGTTGGGGAGTTTATCCTAAGTGATATAACATCCGGATATAAAAAGGCCGTGGTACAGTGAACTTAGATGTGTCAAGACCCCATCCTGTAGTGGAATTTTGCAGCTATGTGTTCCCAGAGATCCTACAAGAGCAGCTTTGCTGAGCTATGAAAGAAAACTTGATGCCACACTGTAGGGGGGCAAAACATGTTTTATTCACTAAAAATAAGAAATGCATACAAGAAGGGACAAGACTCGGCGCTAACCAGGAAACCAGGAAAACATATTGTCTCAATAAACTATTAAGTTAAGGTCATGAAATAGAAACAGTACAGTGTAAGCAACCAAAAATATTTTGAAGTCTAGACAAGGGAGCAGTGGTTCATCAAGAATTCAGCTTTGTTGATCCAGCAGAACTCCATCTCATGAGGAAAATATTGCTTGCAGATGTACTGCCTTCTAGGAACTCTGGGGGCAGAATTATCTGGAAGAGATGGTAAGGGAAATAAAAGTAAAAAGTATGCTAAAGACCTTGTCTTGTTGGGTAGGAGTGCACTAGATAACTGATGATTTCTTGGTATTGATTAGAAAATATGTCTCCTCGGTGCCTAGAGTTCTTGTGTCCTATTCCTAGCTTCCATTCTAGGGTAGGATTGGCCACACTGACTGAAATGCAAGCAAAGGCTCTGTTGATGCATCAGGCCTCGAGCAGCTGATAGAAACTTCCAGAGGAGCTCAAGGTCACAGATTACAGTTTGATATCCCCCAAACAATTCTCCTGGAAATAGAAGATTGACTATCCTTTGCTAGAGAGGGTTCAGAAATGGCGGAAAGGTTTAAATTGAGGTGATGTTTAAATTGAGTCAACTATTGTTGACTATTAAGGAAATAGTATAAAGAAACCTTTGGTTTGGGGTGAGGGGTAAATATCAATCTCAAAGTTAAGTCCTTTTAGGACATGGTCTAAATGTCCTTTCTCAGTAAACATCAAATGCTTTAGGGTTTCATGGTCAAAAATGAAGTCTCTTCCCACAGTTTTGTAACCAGAAATGTTTCTGCTCCCTGAAGATATACATCTTCCTATAATGGAAAACTATTAGGACAAAAGAATAACTCATCTTGTAAGACAGGTATCTGCACTCTTTGTGGTTGGGTGGGACTCAGCAAAATATAGGGGAAAAATAGAGAACAATATAAATGAAAGTAAAGGAAGGAACAAATGCTGACATATGAGGGAGTGAGGAAACCGGTCTGACTGGAGTAGATCCACAAGCAAGTAGAGAATAGGAGGGGTATGTAGGGGAGTCATGGAGGACTTGGATGTCAGTTGTATTGTTTAGATTTATTAGGAATTGAGTTATATGAAGAACATGATATTTTAAGAAGATAATCTGGCAGCGATAAACAGGATGGACAAGAGTGGAAGGATATAAAATCTCGAAGAGAGAGCCTGAGCAAGGGGCATGAGACTGGTGAGGAATGAATGAATACTAGGTACATTTAGAAGCAGATGATTTTGTTTTATTTTCTTATCACAAAGGTATTATACGCTCACTTTAAAAGTTTTAATGATACAAAAGTATAGAAGGTTAAAAAATACATACATTATATGTATATATGCAACCACTATTAGAAGTGATATTTCAGGGGCGCCTGTGTGGATCAGTCAGTTAAGCGTCCAACTCTTGATCTCAGCTCAGGTCTTGATCTTGGGGTTGTGAGCTCAAGCCCCACATGGAACTTACTTTAAAAAAAAAAGAAGGATATTTCAAAGTCCTAAACCACTATAGGAAAGGACATGCAACCCCCCCCAAAAAAAAAGGACATGCACTTTCACAAATCTAGCAAGAAGAGAAAACAATAAAAATGACGGAATTAGAAATAAATATTACAGAATTGTAAGAAATGTGAAAGATTTAATTATGAACTAAAAGGCAGACATTCCAAAAGAAAAAAAAAGAACTTATCTTGTACTGTTTTGAAAAGATACACCTAAAACCAAACAACACAGAAAAACTGAAAATACTGAAATGGATAAAGATCCAGCAGACAAATGTAACAAAAACCAAGTAAAGGTGGCAAAGGAACATCAAGGCAAAAAGCATCAAAGATATCTTTATGTTGTGAATTAACACAATCCAATAAGATAACCATGAAATTTAATGCACTGAAAAAGAACTTCAAGTATGTAAAGCAAAAAAAGGCTAGATATAAGAGACTATGATAAAATAAGAGGGGGGTTTTACATACTTGCATCAAAGATTTAGATCAAGCAGATAAAAGAAGGAAGAGCTTAGTAACAAGTTTGATTTAATATGTAGAAATATGATATAATATTACCCAAACAAAAAAATACATTTGCTTTAATTGCCCATGGAATAGTTATAAAAGTTTATATGTAATGTTTATTACATTAGGACCCAAAAACATTCCAAAATGTATAATCCACGCAGGAAACATCATCCATCCATGAGACAGTGTAAGTAGTAACAAGGGGGGGAAAAGGATAGAAAAAAACATCAAATAAAACTTGCCCATGCTGAAGTATATAAATACTTCTAAATAACTCTTGGGTTTAAAAGGAAAACAAAACTACAGATGAAGTGATAAAACAAGGATGATGGGGATCCCTGGGTGGCGCAGCGGTTTGGCGCCTGCCTTTGGCCCAGGGCACGATCCTGGAGACCCAGGATCGAATCCCACATCGGGCTCCCGGTACATGGAGCCTGCTTCTCCCTCTGCCTGTGTCTCTGCCTCTCTCTCTCTCTCTCTCTCTCTGTGACTATCATAAATAAATAAAATAAAATAAAATAAAATAAAATAAAACAAGGATGATGGAAGCACTGCAGATGGAAACTAGGTGATATGGTCAAACATGAATCCAGAGGAAAATTTATCATTTAAATGCATTAAGTAGAAAATAAGAAAGACTGAAAAATAAACCAAGCACTCACCTAATTAATCTAAAAGAAAATCAAACAGAACCCAAGAATATAGAAAGCATATTAACAAAAGCAGAAAGTGATATTTTAAAAACAACTTGTAAAAATAGTTAACTGAAAACAAAATATACTAATCTATGAGCAGTTCTATTAAGGAAAAGACAAAAAGGGAGGTGTAGTCACATACATACAAATTAAGACACATTACAAAATATTAGGTACAAAAAAATTAAAAAAAAACAAAAAAACAAAATATTAGGTACAATTTCTAATCAATACATTTGAAAATTCAAATGAAATGGAAGAGTTTTACAAATGGACCTCAGGAGAAGTGGGAAACGTGCATGAACTAATCATCAAAGCAAAAAGGAGACTTAAATACAGAGAACAGACTGCTTGCCAGAGGGGAGGTGGGTGAGGGAATGGGTGAAATAGAGGGGATTACAAGTGTACTTATCTCAATGAGCACTGAGAAATGTACAGAATTGTTGAATCACTATATTGCACACCTGGAACGGAGATAAACTATATGTTAATTATTCTTCAATAAAAATATAAATGAAATTTTAAAAAAAGAATTCACACACATAAAAAAGAAACTGAAAGATTTATATTTCTGCCCACCCTCTCCCCAAACAAGCACCAGGTCAAAATGGTTTTATGGGTATTACCAACTTTTCAAGGGAACAGGTTGTGCTAAGTTACACTGTAAAATAAGAAAAAAGTTCAAGTTCATTCACAAGTACACACAGTCATGATATTAAATCAGGAAAAGGATATCACACAGAGGAAAACTATAAATGAGAGTTTCCCAACAAGTGTGCCTTGGATGGGCTGTAGGTGTAATTTATCTCCTAAGGCCTCAGGGGCAAATAGGCAGAGCCTGAGAAGCCAGCTGCCTCTACCCTGAGCAATCCTGCCCATTTACCCCTGTATACCATGATGTGAAAAAGGTAAGGAGGCACACTGTTCTAGCCACTTGTTAATGTACAGTTTTATATCCTAAATCAAATATTGACATAGCCGAAACACCACTGTCAATTTTATTCCAAGAATGCAAGCATATCTCAATATTAGGAAACCTATTACTGTAATAAACTACATTAACAGATTAAAGAGAATAACCATATTATCACCCTGGCGGACGCCAGAAAAGACATTTATACCATTCTATATCTATTCCTGACAAAACTATAAGTGAATCAGGAATCAAGACTAGAAGGGTATCTCCATAACTCGAAAAAGGCTATCCATCAGAACGTTGGTGATCATCATTTTTTTTATTGGTAATTGTCATATTTTAAAGTGAAAAGGGGTATTTGTGTTAAAGTCAAAAACAAGAGGATGCCTTCTCTTTATTAATCAATATAAATCTGCATTGTCCTAGAAGTCATGAGATCTTTATCAATGTTGTAGAAGGAAAAAAAAATTAGATACAAACATTAGCAAAGACCAGTGTTCCATTATTTACAACTGACATGATTGCGAACCTAGGAATTCAAGCTAATTAACTGGAAAAATAACATAGAGCTAAGAACAGAGTTTAATATGATGCCTGGATACAAGATAAATGCAAAACTCTGTATCGTAAAGATGTCAGTTCTTGACACAAAAGGTCCGAGGCAATTCAAAGGATTTTTTTTAATAGAAGTTGATGCGTTGGTTCTAAAATTCATCTGAAGAAAGAGGATGTACAAGAATAGACAAGTAAATTCTGAAAAATAAAAAAGAATAGTGAAGGGGGAAGAGCAGCCCCATCAGATTTCAAAACACATTATAATGCCATAGTAATTAAAGCAGTGAGGTACTAGCTCAGTAAAAGACAAAACTGAACAGAAAAGATCATAAGCATATCTACATACTTCACGATTAAAAAAGAATTCCAAAGTAGAGCAAATATAATACAGTAATACAGTAAATAAATTAGGAAAACTAGCTATCTCTTCTGAAAAAATAAACGTAGGTCCCTACTTTCCACCACACACACACACACACACACACACACACACACAAACACAATGCCATATGGATTAAAGCACCAAGCAATAAAAAATATATAACATATTCCTAGAAAATGTAAGAGACTATTTTTTAAAATGTTAGAATACAGACGCCTACCTAAGTATGACACAAAACCAAGAAACTATAAAACAAAGATTAATATGTTTACCTATTTCCATAATTAAATCTTCAGGGCAATACCACCATAAATAAACTTTTACAAAGACAGATGACAGGCATTTGTAGCATAGAGCAGACAAAAGGATACCAGCTCTAATATCCAGAGACTTCCTACAAATCAACAAGGAAAAAAGACAAATGATTCCGCAGAAAAACAGGCAAAGGATATGAACAAGCAATCTCCAACAGAAGAAATACAAATAGCTAATAAATACATTAAAAGGTGCTTAACTTTACTAGTGATTAGGGGAAAATAACTTAATGGAATGAGATTGGATTTTTTTTCTCCAAAATGCTGACAAATTAAAAAGAATGATAGTGTCCAGCATGCCAGGAGGGCTATTTAGCTCAAACCCTTTGATCTAGCCATTATACTTCTAAGGTACCAGCCTAGAAAAATACTTCTAAACATGCAAAAGATAGATGAAAAAGAATACTTTTTATAGCATTATCTATAATAGTAAACACACTGTTAACAATCTAGATTTACCATGTGGAAAGAGTTGGATAAATGATACAGCACACCTTACCATGGAATTCTACTGGCTATTACAGCAATGACTTTCTATCGAGCGGTGGTGGGTGGGGAGGGCAAGCTGTAGAATAATATGTATAGGATGACTTCATTTTCTAAATAAAACATACAAGAACACACGCACAGAGAGAGAAAAAGTACTTGGAAGATACAAAGTAAACAAATAATCATGTCTGTCTCTGGACGGGGGACCAGGAGAGGGATATTTTCGCTCCTTACTATATATACTATATATACTTATATAAAATGTTATTGTCCATATTCTATACACTATACTAAATATACTATACTTATATATAAGTATATTTACACTTATATATAAGTATATAAGTATATATAAGTATATAAGTATATATAAGTATATAAGTATACTTATATACAAGTATATATAGTATATATAGTATAGTGTATAAGTATAGTATAGTATATATACTTATACACTTTATAAAAAGACTGCACTTTTTACTTTTATAATAAGCATAGATTACTTTTGTAACCGCAAAAAAGTAAGCTCACTCCATAACATTTGGCTTAAAAAACAAGTAGAAGGAAACATAAAAAAATGATAGGAACTCTCACTCCACAAAGGCAATTATTATTAACACGTCAACACTTTTTCAGTCCCCGTTATGCGTGTTTAACATATTTGAGATCTTACTCTATGTAATTTGGGGCTTATTTTTCAATTAATATAATATTGTATTTTCCCTATAGAAAATTTAGAGACTAAAGAGCAACAAGAGAATAAAAAGCCCATGTACTCCAACCACCCAAAGATAACTGCTTACGAAATATGAAATTTGAGTGCACTGAATTGTATTATGAGTGATCCATGCACACTGTCTCATCGGTCTATGCATGGCCCTCTTTTATTTTCATCCATTAACTTATTTTAATTTTCATAATAATCGTGCAATTATTAAATAGTCAATGGTGTGCTTTTAGTTATTTAATGAACAGCCACCCACCCATCAAAACCTGAGCACTAGAAGATGGACAAATAACTTCAATCCATTTCTGTGATCCTCTCCTATTCCAAGCCCCTTTCCTAAGCCCCAATGATCATTATCCCGATTTTTTTATTTATTTTTCTTTGCTTACTAAGAATATTTTTAATCCCAAATATATATGTACACCTAAATAATATAATGCTTAGTTTTACTTGTTTTTGAAGACTATAGAAAGAATATCCTTTTATATGTAGTCTTCTGGGACTTCATACCTTAATCTAACACTATAGAAGTACAATCTACTCATATTATTATGTTAGCAGTTCATTCATTTCACTGCTGTGTAACAATATTACATTGTGAAAATATACCACAATTCGGTTATTTTTCTTTTGAGATTTTTACTACTAACATAGTATATGTTCTTCCAGTTATTTTTCTGAGTACATTTATATAGTTTCCTTTCTAAAATTTTAAATATTATACATACTTTCATGTGACCTATTCCTCTCACTAATGAGATCTTGTGAACATATTCCCATTTCAGTAAATATTCTTCTGTGATATAAACTTAAATGGCTGCATAGTAGTCCATCATACAGTTACCACATAATTTTATTTAACTATCCTCAATTGTTGGACATCTGGATTGCTTCTAATTTTTTTGCTCTGGTAAGCATCATGATGTATATAGTCGTTGGCTCAGCAACTCTCCTTTAAGAATTTATCCTCAATGCGGAGAAAAGGGAACCCTCATACACTGTTGGTGGGAATGTGAACTGGTGCAGCCACTCTGGAAAACTGTGGAGGTTCCTCAAACAGTTAAAAATATACCTGCCCTACGACCCAGCAATTGCACTGTTGGGGATTTTCCCCAAAGATACAAATGCAATGAAACGCCAGGACACCTGCACCCCGATGTTTCTAGCAGCAATGGCCACGATAGCCAAACTGTGGAAGGAGCCTCGGTGTCCAACGAAAGATGAATGGATAAAGAAGATGTGGTCTATGTATACAATGGAATATTCCTCAGCCATTAGAAATGACAAATACCCACCATTTGCTTCAACGTGGATGGAACTGGAGGGTATTATGCTGAGTGAAGTAAGTCAGTCGGAGAAGGACAAACATTACATGTTCTCATTCATTTGGGGAATATAAATAATAGTGAAAGCGAATATAAGGGAAGGGAGAAGAAATGTGTGGGAAATATCAGAAAGGGAGACAGAACGTAAAGACTGCTAACTCTGGGAAACGAACTAGGGGTGGTAGAAGGGGAGGAGGGCGGGGGGTGGGAGTGAATGGGTGACGGGCACTGGGGGTTATTCTGTATGTTAGTAAATTGAACACCAATAAAAAATAAATTAAAAAAAAAAGAATTTATCCTCAGTAATACCTGTGCAAATTTGCACACAGTCATGTACAGGGCCACCATGCAGGATGACATGTTCTGCACAACTTGTGCTATGTTTGTGCTCATCACAGCAGTTTTTAAAATACAAAAAAACTGGGAAGAACCTAATGCCCACCAAAAGGAGATAAAGTAAATAAGTCATGTATTAAAATCAGAACATAGATTCACAGTTACTGACATGGAAAGATGTTAACAATCTATTGTTAAGTGAAAAAAAATAGGTTAAATGGCAGTGTGATTCCATTCTGTTAAAAAGAATAAACATACCTACTACGAAAGAGTGTGGAAATACATACATCAAAAACTTTGTAGCAATTATCTCTAAGTATTGAGTTTAAGATTGTAATTTTTTCACTTTGCTTGCTTTTATTTTGAAGTGTTTTCAACAGTAAAACTTGATTACATGTATAATAAGATGAATAAATAATGAACTTTTTATGCACAATCATTTAAATATTTTTCCTGAATATACTTTCACACCGTAAGAACTTTGGAAGAAGAAAAAGAACACCAGGAAGTAAACAAAAATCACACATAATCCTACCCACCTAGAGATAATTAGTTCACAATCTCTAATGTGTTTATTTCTAGTCATTTGTCTCTGATTATATATATTTAAGATAATTGCAATCACACTTTATATAATCTTGTATGCTGATTTTTCACTTAACATTATATAATATCAACATACCATAAATATTTTAATGAAAGAATATTCCATCACATGGAAATAGCACATTTACTTAATCATGCCCTTAAAGTTAGACCCCCCAGGTTTTTCTGTTTTTCACTATACCGAATAACTATGTGAGGAACATCTTTGTGCATGAATTATCCACATTTTAGATTATTTCTTTGAACATATTCATTGAAGTGAAAATACTAAGTTGAAGAGTACCAATATTTTTATATCCCCTGATATATATTGCCCAAACCGTACTTACTATTTATTTTAAGGCAGCATGGAGTAGTAGGGAAAGAAAAGAAGTCAAAATACATGCTCTCGTGACCATCTTCAGTACTCGCTGTTTAACCTGATTAGGTAAAACTGATATAAAAGCATCCATCTTAATAATCAAATAAGAAAATCAATCCTTCAGTCACCATACATGTTACTTCCTCAGGAATGCTCTCTAACTTTCCAGACTCTTACAGCATCCTATATTTACTTTTCCTTCATGGCCTTGCAACAACATATAAATAATTGTTCAATTGTTTGTACATTGCCAGTTTTCCCTAGGTGATTGTAAGCTCCATTGAAATATGCCTGGCACACAGCTGGCGCTCAATAAATATCTGTTGAATGAATGAATGAATGAATGAACCAATAGATGAGTGATGGATGAAATGACAGCACTTTGCAAAATAAGTCACTAGACATTTGGAAGGTATTTCAATTTTAGTAATAATTATTATGATTCATTTGCATTACCATGTAGATGATTCTATGTCTTTAGAAATTCCCTGTCTGACCATAATTTCATTATGTGGCTTTAATGCTTGTTCTGCCAGCCAGAGGCATGGTAGCAATGTTGCTGAAAGCACCTGGTAGGAGCTGAGACTCGGAGAACCAAGTAGCTGGCTCCCTAGGTCAGCATACTGGGAGTTAGGGAGTTGTAGTTACCATTAGTTGAACAACAAGACAGTGGTCAGGAATCCAGGAGGTCAGTGATATTGGAAGAAACAGGTGAATCCTGGAGGTCAGAAACAAACTAATGGTAAGTGGTCTAGATAGTAAGGTGCAAAGTGGAGAACAGTCAGTGATAAGGGATGAAAGTAGATGGATAAATTCCAAGCACCAGTACTCAGAGCATGGATCTGTGAATATGATTCTAAAGCAAATGGTACTTGGAACTCAGTGCTTCCTTATATTGTTTCTGCCCAGACTGAAAATGGTATCAGAAAGTGTTTGTGGGATGCCTGGGTAGCTCAGCGGTTGAGCATCTGCCTTTGGCTCAGGACGTGATCCTGGGATCCAGGATCGAGTCCCACATCAGGCTCCCTGCATGCAGCCTGCTTCTTCCTCTGCCTGTGTCTCTGCCTCTGTGTGTGTGTGTGTGTGTGTGTGTGTGTGTGTGTGTGTCTCATGAATAAATAAATAAAATCTTGAAAAAAAAAGTGTGCCTAGTTCCACATACATGGGCAAGAGAATAATAGTAGCTAGTTGAGGAATGAGATCTGTGAATACAAATAGGTTCTGATAGTGGCAGCATAAAGAAGACCATTTGTATATAAGATCTGATAATAGTCTGCACATAAAATAGGAGCAATCAAGCTTTGGATCCCATAATTCTCAACTTGACTTTCAACAGCAGATATTATAGCACAGTGATTGGGATCATGGACTCTGGCAAAAGGCTAAGCTGGGTTCAACAGGCTAGCTAGGTCTATCATTTATTAGTTGTGTCCTTTGAACAAGTTACTTCCCCTCTGTGTGTCAGTTTCCTCATCTGTAAAACGGAGATGATAGTACCCACTTCAGTGGGTTCTTGTGAAGATTAAATGAAGTGATGCATTAGAACAGTGCCTGGATGTAGCAAATGCTATGTCAAATGTTATTATTATTATTATTATTATTATTATTATTATTATTGGCTAGTCACATTAAGATCAAACAAAAATTGGCGGTATAAGAAATGGATAAATACATTGTATGTTCACTCTAACTAAAATAGTCTCTAAACAGGAATTTTTTCTTATTAAAATAAGAATTTCATTTGCACCTAACCATAATTGACTATATAAAAACTTTAAGCATTAGCCAAGTAGCAAAATTTATCACAGCAATCCCTTCAATGTGCTTATATTACAGAAGCTGTCTTATGAACACTTATCTTAAAAAGCTGTGAATAAATACACATTTCCTAACAGCGAAAAAATACTATTAAGCTTCAATATGGTGGATCCATAGAATCTGGTCTATAAGAAGGATGGCCTTATTTAAATTTTTTGAGGCTAATTCTACTGGAAGCAGGGTTATTTGTGTTGGAAGACCTGTCTGTGGAAAGATCTGAACATGGAAAGGCTCGGACTTGGGAAGACTCCTTTTAAAAAGGTCTGGACCTGGGGAAAGGTCAGAAGACCTGGACTATGGAACATGTCAGAATACCTGGATATCGTAGACACCGGAAGACCTGAATGTTAGAAGGCCGGTACCCTGGAGGCGTCGGAAGACGTGGATATTGAGCCCGCTGTTGGAAGACTGGGTAGTTGTCGGAAGACGTGGAGATGCTGGAAGACGAAGAGATGCTGGAAGACGAAGAGATGCCGGAAGACGCGGAGATGCAGGAAGACGCAGAGATGTAGGAAGACGCAGAGATGCTGGAAGACGAGCAGATGCTGGAAGCCCTGGAGATGCTGGAAGCCCTGGAGATGTAGGAAGACAAGGATTTTCTGGAAGACGTGGCTTAGTTGGAAGACGTGGATTTTCTGGAAGACGCAGATTTTCTGGAAGACGTGGCTAGGCTGGAAGACATGTATTTGATGGAAGACACACAGCTTTGCTGGAAGACGTGGATTTTCTGGAAGCCATGGATTTGATGGAAGACATGGATTTTCTGGAAGACCTGGAGGTCACTGGAAGACATGGATTTCCTGGAAGACATGGCTTTTCTGGAAGACGTGGATTTTTCAGGAAGACCCGAATTGTCCGGAAGACCTGGATTGTTTGGAAGACGTCGATTTGCTGGAAGACCTGGAGGTTACTGGAAGACATGAATTTTCTGGAAGACGTGGATCTCTAGGAAGACGTATATTTGTTGGAAGACTTGGATTTAGTGGAAGACATAAATTTTCTGGAAGACGTGGCTTTTTTGGAAGACCTGGATTTATTTAGTGGAAGACATAAATTTTGTCTGGAAGACGTGGATTGACTGGAAGACTGGATTCGGTGGAAGACATGGATTGGTTGGAAGACCTGGATTTTTCCGGAAGATATGGATTTGGCGGAAGACATAGATTTTTCTGGAAGACGTGGACTGAGTGGAAGACCTGGATTTCTTTCCGGAAGACATCGACTGACTGGAAGACCTGGATTTTTCCGGAAGACATAAATTAGCTGGAAGACTTGAATTGATTGGAAGACTTGGATTTGGTGGAAGACATAATTTTTTCTGGAAGACGTGGATTGGCTGGAAGACCTTGAAATTGCTGGAAGACGTGGATTGTCTGGAAGACCTTGAAATCATTGGAAGACGTAGATTTTCTGGAAGACGTGGATTTTCCTGGAAGATATGGATTTTGTGGAAGACCGAGAATTACTGGAAGACGTGGATTATCTGGAAGACGTGAATTTTCTGGAAGACTAGGATTAGCTGGAAGACCTTGATGCTGTTGGAAGACTTGGAATTTGTTGGAAGACTTGGAGTTGCTGGAAGACCTGGAGTTGTTGGAAGACCTTGACACTGGCGCCATTGGAAACCCTGGACATTGGAGACATTGCAAGCACAGGATGTTGGAGACACTGGAAGCCTTGGATTTTGTGGACATTGGTTATTCTGGACATTGGAGACTTTGGAGACCTTGAATGTTGGAATTCATGGGTACCGGAAGCCCTGAATACTAGAGACATCGTAAGTCCTGTACCTTGGAAGCCCTAAACATTGAAAGATATAGATAATAGAAGATCTAGACAATTAGAAACCCTAAAATTGGAAGGCCTGAGTATTGGGAAACATTTGGAAAACCTGGGTATTGACACATTCATGTTAAGACATAGAATTTGGGAATTGTAATTTTCATGATGCTGGAAGTCAAGGGTGTTGGTTAGCCCCAGACATTAGGAAACTTGGACATTAAGATTTCAGGATTTTAAAAGACCTAGTCATTCAGACATTGGGGATGTCAGAACACCTAAACACTAGAAGACCAAGTTCTTAGAGATATTGAAACACTTGGGCGGTGGAGGAATGATAATGAGATACTACAAAACCAGAATTTAGGAGATACTGAAGGTTGTAGGAACTGAATGATGTAAGCACTAGAGGGTATTATAAGAGCTGGACTTGGACACAATGAGACATGTGGACTCTAGAAGACCTGCATATAGGACTCACTGGAGGATTGGGAACATAGAAAAAATGGAACTTGGAACTCTGGACCCAGAAAGACAAGACCTGGATCTTGAAGATTGACTGTTGGAGAAAGTAGAAGACCTAGACTTTTAATTTCCCTGATATTGAGGAGATTAGAAAACCCACATTGGAGATGCTTCAGGCCAGAGAGTGGAAGACATATTTTAACATTTAGAAGATCTGGCAATTGGAGATGTTGGAAGCTATGGTGCTCAGAAAACCTGATGTTAGAGACACTAAAGAATTGAAAGTCCTAACCTTAGAGATGCTAGAAGGTCATGTTGAAAGAACTGGCAATGTTGAAAGACTTTCATATTAGGACCTGATATGACATTTGAAGACATATCATAAAGCTACTCTAGTAGTCTTTATGTCTAGAACATCTCTTTCGCTAAAAAGCAAAACACAGAGAAAGGACATTTTGGGAAGATGACAGAGAGGAAGTCGGAAATTCAAGTAAAAGCAAGTCATTTGAATGGGTTGGAATCTATTTTCATGGTCCCAATGAACTAGCTTTCTAGATCCATATTGTTAGACGGGATGGAAACAATGAATTGCCAAAGAATAAGTAGTATCAAGGCATGGAGAACTTCATGGTTTTAGGTAGGAGTCAGCAAATGTTTTCTGTAAATAGTTAAGTTTTTAAAGGCCATATGGTTTCTATGGCAACTACTCAACTGTGTCATTATAGTGTAGCCACAGACAATACATAAATGAGTGGGTATGGCTGTGCTGCAATAATACTTTATTTAAAAAAAAAAAAAAAACAACAGTTGGGCCAGATTTGAACCGGGGGCCTTACTTTGCCAGGGCCAGCTCCTTATGCCAAATCTAGGGTATAGTAAGTATAGGGAGTACATTCCAGGCTAGCAGTCACATGCCAAAGAATGAGTAGAGCAATTTGAAGCTTGGTGGTAAATAAAGATACTATGTATGTGATGATGCTCAGAATAGGAGGCTAGCAAGAACCTAAGGATGGAGTTTAGATCTCTACTTAATTATTTCAGGGCCCTGACAAGGATATTTGTATTCAGAGCCAAAATTAAATGGGTAGCATCCAGGACTCTAGGTAAGGGGTGGGTAGGGTTCAGATACCCTAATTTGGTAGGCTGGAAGCTTAAAAAGAAAATTAAAGAAGAAAGTCACTTTTACAGACTGAGGTTATCCTTCCAGGACTGAGCACCACTCACCCAAAGAAAGGGAGTCCTCAGCCCAGGACAGACAAGAAGGGGCAAAGCCCTCACTCTACTTCCCATGTTCTTCTCATTAGCCGGAGCCAAGTTAGGTGTTTGTAATGCTGGAGGAGAAGAGGAAGGAGACTACAGCTTGGTAGTCTCATCTCAGGCACTCTGGCTCCAGCTAATAAGTCTAATTTCTGTTCTTACCCACCAGAGCTTAAGTGACAAACTTAAGAGATCAGGGCTGAGTTGTAGGCTAAAGATTCTTAGTGCTTAGTCAGATAGGACTGAGGAAGTCACAGACTATCACATAATCGTATGAAAGAGTATACTGGCAGACAAAACCAATTCCAGTACACTGGGACTGGGCTGTGATTTAAAGGTCAAATAGTGGAATATATAGACAGTGGGCAGCCACTGAAGATTTTTTGAACAAGGAAGTACCACAATCAGAGCTGTACACGAGGAAATTTCATCAGGAAGCAAAGCGCTGAAGACTACCAGATATATATATACCAGGACATCAAAGACTCCCAGTTAAAGCGGTAAAAGGGTCGGGATGTGAGTTATGAGGCCACTCTAATCATCCAGGTGAAGAGGTAAATGAGGCCAGAAACAAGGCAGTGACAGCTCCGTTGCTCAACAGATCCAGCATTGGGATTATGATGAACACTCAGCATTCTGAAAGCATGATTTTAAACTTCTTGAATGCTCTCAGAATACACGGAATGACAAAGCTGTTCAGAAGCTAGTTATGAGGAATTGCGCTCACCTAGCAGCATTACTTGGATATCCAATTCTCCCTCAAAGGCAACTAAGCTAATAACTTGGTGGTTTAAGCAAAGAAGGCCCTACATAGCTGTATCTTTAGCTCCTATTAACACAGTGTGAGTTAATTATCTCAAAAGTGGAACCAAGTGGATGGACTATTTTCTAGAGACTAGGAATACATCCATGTGAAAAAAGTCATTAAAAGTAACCACTATATAAATAAATACCATGCAATGATAACTACATTATAAATAAATCACATATAAATAATAAAGCTGCAGGTCAAGGAGTAACATCGGGACAGAGGAATTACTGTTTCAGGTCTGTTTCACAAGCAAAAATAAATACTGAAAATCGATTTTTATTCCTTCTCTCTTCTTAAAACAATCATGCATACTATTTTTTTTGGAGGGAAATCAGATAAATACCAAAGTAATAAGATTTTGCAAAAACAAGAGTAAACTATCATATTTATTTCTATAACGTTTCTTATAATAATAATAATAGCAACAATTTATTGAGCGCTTGCTATGTGCCAGGCACCGTACTAAGCATTTCTTATAGTCTCATAGCAATCCTATAATGCAGGTATTTTTGACCCCGTTTTACAGATTAGAAAGTCAAGTCTGAAAGGTTAAAAAGCATGCCCATAGTCACATAGCTGCTAACTGGCAGGGACAGGATTGAAAGCAGGTCTGATTCCACAGCCTGGGCTCTAGGCTGACTTGTCACACCCCAATAACCCAAGGGTTATCCTGACAGGACTAAGCGCCACTCACCCAAAGACAGGGAGATCCCCGGTCCAGGACAGGCAAGAAGCCAGTGGCGAAGCCAGTGGCGAAGCCCCTCCTTATTATCTAAGTGCCATGTTCTTCTCATTGTGGCCCTCATCACACCACTGCCAATTAATCAAGAGCCAACTCTAGGTATTTGCAAAAATGGGTTAATTATATCATTGGCTTTATGTCCTGGGCTACTTTCATCTTTCAGCACACAGATCACCGCATCATCAGAGCTGTTGGAATCTGACTCCCAAGCCTCAACTGTCACTGTGGCCTTTCTGCCTGCAGCTCGCTCGTGGGCTGGGCTCGAATGACAAAACCCTAAGGTCCAGCCTCTTCTACCCTGTTGAAGCAAACAGAGAGAAAAGGCTTACTGGCCTTCATTTGAAAGTTTCTTATTACTGCTTTATAGGGCTGTGGGTAATCCTTTTAATCTTGCCTGTAGGTCAATAAATATTTCGTCGAAGGATCTCTTTCCTCTGAATCATTACGGCAATTTGATTTGCAGAGGGGCTGCTTCACCATTCTTCGAGTTCTGGATGTTAACCTATGCTGACCTCTTTTATCAATTTTTGATATGATCACATCTCTGAGAAATTTCTCAACGGTCTCCTGAGGGGGGGAATCTGACAGTTCAGCAAAAAGCCACTTAATTCAATGTCTTCAAATCCTTCACCACCCAAACATTTTGCAGATGCTACAACATTTTCAATTCCTTCTACCACTGGAGGAAAATTTCCAGTCAGTTACAAAGTCATTCCAAAGTTTCTGCCAGAAAAAAAAAAAAAAGTTTCTGCCAGGCTCCATTAAGGGTTGTTTATGTTATTTCTCTCACCGATTGTTCTACTCTCGTTAAAGCATTACAAATGGAGAAATTTTGCCAAGCTACTTTAACAGTAAGTTCTGGTGTCTCTCTCATGAGATCTGCAAGGTAATCAAATATATGGCAAGTACAGGACATCGTGAACAATTTTTAGCACTCCCAGAAAGGGGAACCCTTGCACTGTTGGTGGGAATGTGAACTGGTGCAGCCACTCTGGAAAACTGTGTGGAGGTTCCTCAAAGAGTTAAAAATGGACCTGCCCTACGACCCAGCAACTGCCCTGCTGGGGATTTACCCCAAAGATACAGATGCAGTGAAACGCCAGGACACCTGCACCCCGATGTTTATAGCCGCAATGTCCACAATAGCCCAACTGTGGAAGGAGCCTCGGTGTCCATCGAAAGATGAATGGATAAAGAAGCTGTGGTCTATGTATACAATGGAATATTCCTCAGCCATTAGAAACGACAAATACCCACCATTTGCTTCGACGTGGATGGAACTGGAGGGTATTATGCTGAGTGAAGTAAGTCAGTCGGAGAAGGACAAACATTATATGGTCTCATTCATTTGGGGAATATAAAAAATAGTGACAGGGAATAAAGGGGAAAGGAGGAAAAATGAGTGGGAAATATCAGAAAGGGAGACAGAACATGAGAGACTCCTAACTCTGGGAAACGAACTAGGGGTGGTGGAAAGGGAGGTGGGCGGGGGGTGGGGTGACTGGGTGACGGGCACTGAGGGGGGCACTTGACGGGATGAGCACTGAGTGTTATTCTATATGTTGGCAAATCGAACACCAATAAAAATAAATTTACAAAAAAATATAAATTTTAGCACTCCCAGATGCATGGGATAAAGGAGTGGACCGTACCAGAGGGAACAGAGAGGACTCGAACACATGGATCAGTGTTAACTATGGCAATTTTGTCAGTGGGAACACTGTCCAGAATCAGCAACACTTTGAATTCGTGATTTTTTTAGTTTAAATCTTGTCTAACCTCAGGAACAAACCCTTCAAAAAAGTCCAAAAAAGAGTCTCTCGGTGACCCATATTCTCTGGTTTCCCACCATGCAAAGTGAATGGGTGACGGGCACTGGGTGTTATTCTCTATGTTAGTAAATTGAACACCAATAAAAAATAAATTAAAAAAAAGAAAAAGAAAGTGTTTTTAGCATTCTCTTTAAGAGGACAGGGATTACGGAATCTGTGAGGCAACTTGGATTTAATCAGAAAGTCACCAGAAGCCCTGGAACAAAACAGAACTCTGAGCTTGTCTTTACCAGGCTTGAAGCCTCTGGTCTTTTGCTCATCCTTTGCAATAGAGGTGCAAGTAGGCATGCGCTTCCAGAACCGGGCCGTCTCATGGGCTCGGAAGAAGCAGCCACGGGCCTCAGTTTCCTCAGGTACTCAGGATACTCAGCAGCAGCCTCACAATCTGCTTCCTCTGCCAGCCAGCTCTTTCCACACAGACCACACGGCGTTTCTTAAACCTACCCAAACCACCCGTTACTGGTGATGAATGTTACAACTTTTCATCCAGATCGAAATTTAAACTTGCATTTTTGGGGATCCCTGGGAGGCTCGGCGGTTCAGCGCCTGCCCTTGGCCCAGGGCGTGATCCTGGGGTCCTGGGATCGAGTCCCACGTCGGGCTCCCTGCATGGAGCCTGCTTCTCCCTCTGCCTGTGTCTCTGCCTCTCTCTGTGTGTGTCTATCATGGATAAATAAATAAATAAAATCTTTAAAAAATAAATAAATAAACTTGCATTTTTGTGATGCGCGCTGGCAAGTTACACACACAGGAGGAGGCCTCGCCAGCGATCCCCGTGTTAGAAGCCGCACAGGCCAATCTTTTTCCATTGTCTATGTTTTGACATTTCAAGCTATGTATGGTTTTCTCAATGATTCTAGTGTGCCCTTCGACACACTGGCCCTAACAGCTTTCTCATTTCTCTTCACTGTTCAAATTAGATTCATTAACACCCAAAAAGCACCCTATAGAGGTCTCAGTTTCACCATTATGGAGCATTTCAAGCACTTTCATATTGTTTGCTACAGACATCACTTTTCTTGCCCTTTGTTTTTCTTGCATTTCTATCGTCTGCCTTCTTGTTTTTCTGCTTGGATGCCATTCTCACCCAAACCTACGCAAATCGACAAGTACTGAAAGTTCTATGTATCAGTGGTCAGCACGCAACACCAACTTATGACGTGCATGAAGCCAAGGACAACATTCACGAGACAAATACGAAAAGCAAGACAGCTTTTGTATGACAAACACGCGTGTGTGATCAACGGCTGCAGAGGGACCAGCGGGCAGAAGAATGAGGCCAGAGGCAAGCAACCCGGATGTTGGTCTTGTCACACGAGACAGCAAGATAACATGCTGGTGACTTGAACTTGCATGTTGTTCCAAAACTCTCAAACTGGGTAACCTCAAACTTTGTGGGAGAATGACTTGCAGTTGTGACGGGATCACGGACCTCAGGAGTCAGGGTCAGGCTACCAGGCTGAGCTGAGAAGCACAAGTATCACCATCTAGGAGAAAGCAGATACAGAAATAGAAAATGAAGTCAGGAACTGGAGCAGACTGTCTAAGGAGCTTTTACATTGGCGAGGAAACAGAAATTCAATATATGCCAACTCGCCCTTACGAGGGCTGTGCCTACCGATTTGTATGCTCGCTAAGGGTGGAGGAGAGGCCTTCTCTGCCGTGTGTTCAGCAACATGAAATATTACCAATCTTTGTCATTTGTGCCAAACAGAAGGTGAATAACGAGGTAACTCATTTTTGTCTTAATTTTCATTTCTTTAATCATCTTTCCATATGGTGAGCCATTTCTATTTCTTCATCTTGAAATTGTCTTGTTTATATCCTTTGCCCACTTTAAAATGTTTTCCTTGCCGATTTGCAGACACCATTAGCATATTAGGGAACTCTTATTTTTAAGTCTGTGTGGCAAACGTTTTCTCCGAGCCTGTCATTTATTTTTTAATTTTGTCTTTTGCCATAAAGATGGTCCAAATATTTACATAGTCAAATGGTTCAGGCCTTGCTTTGAAAAGGCTGCCCTACCCTAAGAGGATAAAAAATATATTCACATATTTTCTTTCATTATTTTATAGCTCTGTGGTATTTCTGTGGTATTGCGGAAAGGATGGACTACTCAGTGAATGGTGTTGGAATAACGGACCGTGCACCTAGAAGAGTGCCAGAGGGCCTCTCTCCATGGCACTTCCCCTCTTTACAGGAGACGGGGGCTCTGGTGGAGTCAGAGCCCCCATGTGACCAAGTCAGAGGCGCAAGTTGATTCCAATCAATGGCTCAACTTTCTCCAGAGGTCAGTATGGATCAAGGAAGGGACTGTTTCCAAACGAATAATTAATTACTAGACATTTTGCTGGCTTAAGTTCTGCTCTGCTACCAATCTATACTCCTGACATGTCAACTGAGGGACAGTAAGTACCAAGTTCTCAGATCTCCGACCTTCCGATAATGGCTTCACTAATAATTAACGGTCACTCACAGTTTGGGCACAACTGGAGAAATCTGGATATGAGGAGGCTGCTGGTGGAGAGCAGGTGATTATTGTTGACTCTATTAGGTCCAATAATGGAACCGGGGTGACACTGGCAAATACTTTTTGGGGGGCTGGGGGTGCTGAAGCAAATACATATATAACTAGTCACTTCTTTTATGAAAAAATATCAACAATTGTTTGATCCAGGTGGTCGGTAGGTGGACATGCATTTCACTATCCCACTTCTCTGTAGATGTGAACATTCTCGTAATAATAAGTGTGGGGGTGTGTGCATACACATGTGGGCGTGAGGGAACAATCTCATGTTTCATGGTACATTTTAGGCACTATCACATAACTGTCAGTGGCTTTTCGGGTTAAATACAAGATTCAGAATTACAACTACAGAACAACTGATCATTGGGGAGAAATCATGTTAAATGAAATCTTTCTTCACTTGAAATCAACAGATTAAATCCTAAGGCGTCATGAAGCCCGAATCCCAATAGCAATTTAAAGGTATGAGGCTCAATTTCCAAATCTCCTCTCTCTCTACCAAACTTGAACAGAAGATTTATGGCAATTTTATCCCAAACCAGATTATCTGAACCTGGGGACAGTTTAACTTCATTATACTAATAGCAATTCTTTTCTATACCTTATAAGATAGAGATGGGGGCACCTGGGTGGCTCAGTCAGTTGAGCATCTGACTCTTCGTTTTGGCTCAGGTCATGATCTTGGGGTTGTGGGATCTAGCCTCCCATCGGGCTCCATGCTCAGTGGGGAATCTGCTTGAAGATCCTCTCTCTCCTTTTCCCTCTGTTGCTCCCCCATTCATGCATGCTCAAGCTCTCTCTCTCTCTCTCTCTCTCAAATGAATAAATAAAATCTTTTTAGAAAGAGGTGGAGATGTATGAAAGGAAATAAGGAGCAAACAAGAGCATAAAAACTGATCACCCAGGGCAGGAGGAATGACTACTACATGTTTCACTGAATCACTGGGTAAAACTTCATTCAACCAACTTTCAAATGATAAAATACCTTCTACCCACCACATTCGCTTATGGTCACAGTTTCACCTTGTGTTCTCTGAACTTGCCAAGGACACATCACTTTTGCACCAGGCTAGTGGGAAGGGCAAAGCCTCTGAAATAAACGTCCTCTGTTACCTTTTGGTTCCGTGAACTCTACCAAGACTGGAAGCTGTTGGGATGCTGTTAAATAATGATACACTCTTGTGCCCCCCTTCTCAAGGTATTATTCCCAAGTACATTTATCTCCACGGCTGAGGGTGGAACATCATTCTTCTAAGTCCTCATGAGTCCAAGGAGGCCTGGCATGCTCTCCAAGGAGAATTAAAGCCTCACTGACTGAGCTTTGAGTTGAGGCTCACGCAGCTCACATGCCCAAAGGGGCAGGAGGATCTCAGGATGTTTTTTTCTGTCAGCCTTTGAACAGAGAAGAACAGAGACTTCCTAAACACACCACAGCCTGTGAGGATTTGTATGGACAAACCGGACTGAGTTCATCGTAGCCTCTGTTTGAAAGGACATTGGGTCTCAAGGGGTTTGCTGTCATATAAGCTGTGCAGAGCTATGGGTCTCCTCCTTCACAACTCTTTTTTTTAAGATTTTTTAAAATTTATTCATTTATGAAAGACAGAGAGAGAGACAGGCAGAGGGAGAAGCAGGCTCCACGCCGGGAGCCGGATGTGGGACTCGATCTCGGGCCTCCAGGATCATGCCCTGGGCCGAAGGCAGGTGCTAAACCGCTGAGCCACCCCGGGATCCCCCTTCACAACTTCTAAAACACACACACTCAAGTGGCGAGCTCAAAAAGTACAGCCCATTGGAATCATTTAACATTTCCAAGTATGATACCCCTAAGTGGGAGCCAATGGTGAGATTTCCATGAGAAATCTTATTTCCTTTCAAAATGTATAAACTACCCCAGCGCGGTGACTAAGATGATAAACAAACCTGTCATGCAGCTGGCTTTTGAGCCCAGAGGGCACAAATAGAGCATTTCAAAAGTAAGCCCTCCTGAGAAAATCATTCAGACATTTTCTCCTCAGTCAACTCAAGCTTATCGTGTACCAGGCCATATGATACAAAGAATAAAGAAATGAACTGAGAAAAAAAAAAAAAACAAACCTTGATTTCCAGGAACTTCGTTTTCCAGGGAAGGGCAATGTAACATAACACAAGGTAGGAAGCCACACATTCTGTAAGAGTCACAACAATGTGTTATTGGGGCCTCATGTGCCCCCTTTTATCCATTTTTACTTTATCTATCCAGTTGGGGCCTTTCTCTTTCCTCATCTGAAGAATGGTACCACTTCCTAAGTGGGGCACCGGCCATTCAAACCTATGGACCACACTGCCTCCAGAGCAATCTTCTGAGATGCGGGTCTAATCCAATATCGTCTCCACTTGAAATCACCCCATGAGTCTCCATGGCTTATTGAATCAAGTCCGACCTCCTCTGTGTAATGGTGCCGGCCTACTTTCCCAGGCCTACCTGTCTCTACCTCTTCCCTTCCTCCCTTGTCACCAACAAGGTAGCCAGTCTCGGGGGCCATTTCAATCATCCAGAGTTCCTTAACCTTCAGCACTAGTTCAAGCACCACCTCTTCCAGGAAGCTTTCCCAATCTCTTGGCCTGTGTCTGAAGCACCCGCTGGCTCTGAAGTACCAACCAGAGCTCCCAGAGCCTCCTTCCCATCCCCACTCTGATTACAGCACTCGTGACATTTCACCACAGTGCCATCTGGCTCCCTAGGCTTCATCCCTTGACAGCACTCACAAAAAGTCAGTATTTGAAGTGGATCTTGAAGAATGGGTAGGATTTCCAGAGTGTGAAGAGGGAAAGTGAGTGGGGAGTAAGAGGAGGCAGAGGCAAGGAAATGCTGGAAAAAATGAGACGAGGCTGAAAGACAGGGTGGCTAAAGTGGAGAGTGAAACACAAAGTTCAAAATCTGTTGAGGCAAATCACAGAGGGCCTCAGACGGCAGATTTCTTTGGTGAGAGGAAGTTTCGTTTAACTGTCTCGGTGTTCATGAAAGTTCGTTTGTAATAAATGAAAAATTAAAAAGAAGATGTTTAGGATAAAGCAGACCCGTTCTTCCTTGTTACTAGGTCTCGGCACACACATTCCTAGGAGAAAAAGTCTTATTTGTGTCCTAAATAATTTAAGTATATCATGCTGATATTTATTACCACATTGCTATTTTAATGTTTGATAACGATAGTTATGAGACCTCTTCTTTCCTTCCACGGTTTGATGGGTCATTAATCAAATAGACATACACAAGTTCTTAATAATAATCTATTTTTCCCATTAATATTTCATGGAAAATCATGCATATTTCTTACTGGGTCCAAGTATTTTTTTATGCCTCTGAAAAGTCTCCCCGCCCCAAGAAGTCCAGGGGAGTCTGCGTGGCAAGAGTGCCCTCTGCTGGCTGGAGCGTGGAACAGCTAGGCCGGGAGAGGGAAGGCCCGCAGCCCAGGCGGTGGCCTTGCGCCTGCAGGACAGGGCCCAGGATGTCTGCACCTCCCCAACTTCTCCCCCTTTTGTATTGAGGGGGTTGGGGTGACTGGGTGACGGGCACTGAAGGGGGCACTTGACGGGATGAGCACTGGGTGTTATGCTATATGTTGGCAAATTGAACACCAATAAAAAATAAATTTATAAAAAAAAAAAGGGGGGGGTGCTAGAGCATCGCAAATTCGGACTCAATTGCAATACCGGGAAATGCTCATGGCGGGCTAGAAAGGAACAGGCTGTCCCCAAGCACAGAAGGATCCGTCTTTCTGCAAAATAATCTGCAAAGTCCTTCCCTGCTTTATTGTGGTTCCTTTTAAAACATGTATATTCAAGCGTCCTCTGAATGGGTTCCTAGGCCCTAATGAGGGGAGCACAGCTTCCTCTTTCTTGTGCCTTCCCTCCGTGGGGGTTTGGTGGGGGGGTTGGTGGCTCCAGTGCTGCTCCCGCACCAGCTCTCGCCTCTGGTCTCCTCCAAGCTGCGCACCTGTTCCAATGGCCTCAGCGAGCCAAGAAGTGGGCTTGGCTCCTGGGGGCACGAGGTGGCGAAGCGGCAGTGTCACCTTCCTTCTGCACAGCCGGGGAGGCACAGGCACCGTGAAAACCGAACTCATTGCAGAGAAAGAGCAAATGAGAAGTAGGACGGAGGCCCAGGACTTGCGGGCACGGAGAGAGGAGGGAATCGCTACAGAGTGGACTTGCAGGGCCCGGGTGAGGGGGAGGCCAGGGTGGCTGAGTGGTGCCACATGAGGGTCACATCTCGTCTTTATTTCACGTCTTCATGTTTTGTTCATCATCGCATTTTATTTTGCACGAACTTTGAATTTTTAATGATACTGAATTCATTTTGATGGTAATTACTGGGGGTCTTGGTGCGCAAGCCCCACGCCTCCTCCCCCCCACCCCCCGCACACCCCCGACCGCCGCTGCCTTCAATTTGGCGCCTAAGGTGCGTGGGTCGATTTGCCCTCGGCCCGGCCGGTGACCGGAGGGAGGGAGGGGCAGGCGGGGGCCCCTCATTTTGCAAGTGGAAAAGCGGTCGGCGGCGGGAGCAGGAGGCGCAAGAGGCGCTGCCTGGGAGCCCACGCCGCGGCCCCGGGGGTTTGTGGCAGCCCGGTTCCCGCGGAAAGCCGACCGGCGCCGGGCTGCCGGGCTCCCGCCGCCCCGGAACCCCCCAAGCCCTCTCCCGACCGCCGAGATGCGAACGCTCCCCGGTGGGGACGAGTCTGGGACTCGCGCGGCGCCGCCTTTAGCAACGGGCCGCGCCGCGAGACGCCTGCGCCCCCCCCACGCCGCGACCTCCCCCCACCGCGACCTGCCCCCCAGGCCCCCCCCGCCCGCGCAAGGACGGGAGGACCGGTGCAGCGCAGGTGGCCGCGTGCGGAGCGCTGCCCCCCTTACAGCGCTCCCCCCGCCCCCCCGCGGCCCCTCGGCGCCAGCAGCGCGGCCCGGGGCTCCCGAGTACCCGAGTGACCGTCCCAAGGCCCGAGGACGAGCCTCCGCCAAGGGGACCGACGCCCGAGCTGTCGGAGGCGCTGACCCGCCGCACCGCTCGGGCAGCGGCAAATCGGCCGGTGGGGCTCAAGCCTCCGCGTCTTTCCGCGACAAGTCACCAAGCAAATGAAACACGTGTCACCGTGCGGAGCGGGAGTGCCCCCAACCAGCGGCCCGCAGCGACCGCCCGACGCCGCCCGGGCAGCGGGAGCTCGGCCGCGGGACGCGAGCCGCGCGCGTTTCGACCCCGCGGGGCTCTGGCCGCAGGTAAGCGCGGCCCCGGCCACCCCGGCTCCCCCGCCACCCCGGAAGCTCTCGCAAAAACCCAAGCAATGAAAACGGGCTGTTCAGGCGAGGCTGGCACGCGGGATGCAAACCCAGACCCCCGGAAAGCGGCTGGAAGCCGGGTTTACGCCCAGCGGAGCTTGCAGCGGGTTAAGGAACGCTGGAAGCCACCACGGGGTGCAGATGAGCCGTCTCCTCAAACCTCCTTTAAAGACTCGTGTCACTTTAGAGTCCTGCCTTCAGATCTGTCGTTACTCTTAAGGCTTCAGCCAATGCGGGATGGACGAAGTCCCTAAGTACAAGAAATGCCGCATTTACCGATAAAAACACCCCGTTAAAATCTCAGAAAAACAACAGATATTTCGTCAATACAAGTATGTCCTACGCAATACAGGGAACAAACTTTTAGGGTAAAAATTATTCGTTGCTTAACTGAAATTCAAATTTAACCAGGTGTTCTGTTGTTTTTTTTTTTTCTGGTAATTCTAAGAACAACGCATCCACTGCTTGAATTCTTTTCTTTATAGTCGATCTAGCAAACAAGACACAAGGCTATATTGAGAGGTAAGCAAAATATCATAGGCATGGTCAGTCATTTGTACACATACAAAAAAAGCCACGTTGAAATGGATTATGAAAGCAGTAAAAAGTTTATTTACGTTAACTGAGGGGACTGTCCATCTGATTGTTAAGACTATTATGGGTATTAATCCAGGGACCTGGGCAGCTCAGGTGGCTCAGCAGTTTAGCGACACCTGCAGCCCAGGCCCTGATCCCAGGTCCTGGGATCAAGTCCCATGTCAGGCTCCCTGCATGGAGCCTACTTCTCCCTCTGCCTGTCTCTCTCTCTCTCTCTCTCTCTCTCTCTCTCTGATATGTCTTTCATGAATAAATAAAATCTTTAAAAAAAAATCCAGGGACCTACAAATGACTTCCCGGGGAATAAATCAGGCCTATTGCCATTCTTTGTATGGTCTTTGAGCTAAGAATGGTTTTCACATTTTTAAATGGTCAAAAAAGTCAAAAGAAGAGTGTCTGGTGGTAAGTCAAAGTTATATAAATAAATAAATAAATAAATAAATAAATAAATAAATAAATAAAATAGAGTTACATGGATTTCCAGACTCAGCATCCATCATTAAAATGTATTCTAACCCAGCCATGCCCACTCATTGTCTTATTGTCTCAGTCTGTTTGCAGGCTTCTAGCCGGCAAAGGCAAAGTTGAGTCCACTCAACAGAAATGGCTCAACCCGCAAAGCCAGAAATATTTACTCTCCGGCCCTCTACAGAAGCACTTTGTCGACTCCTGATATGGATGAAACCATTATCTGTAAAGTGGTGCCATAAATAATCGTTAAGTCTGTTAGCTATAACTCGGAGTGGGCTAAACACTTCCTTATTGGCTGAAATTATTTGCTTAGCTGTCCTTTTTTCTTATAGTCAAAAGGATCATGTTTTCACAGATACAAGATTTTGGTGAACTGTAAGCCTGTGGCGTTTGAATGAAATTTATTTTCACAATACAGGCTGCCTCTGCTCATCACAATTCTAATCCACCCTTTGTGGTTGCTGCACTGCCTCACCACCCCACGATTGCTGGCTGCGTGGATCCTCGGCCCGAACAGTATTTTACCAAGTGGCTCGCCTGCCATCTAGTGGGGAGAGACATAAGTGACTCACTATATATATTTTTTTTTAATAAATTAATTTTTTATTGGTGTTCAATTTACCAACATACAGAATAACACCCAGTGCTCACTGGGTGACTCACTATATTTATTCAGACAAACTGACTAGCCAGGTATAGGTTGTGGGACTATCCCGGGCAAAAAAATTAATTAATGAATTAAAATAAAATAAAGATTAAAAAATAAGCTGTAGGACTTTGAATAGTGATGATCAGAGTAATTCCTTACATTTGTTTTCTTTTTTTAATAGAAGAGAAATCTCTTTGCCACAACAAGGTGAAGACCTACCCAGGGAAGCTGGGCAATAAAAAATAATAATAATAATCAGAGAGGAAGAAAAATTATTTGTTTCCATATGACATGATCTGCTACAGGGGCAACCTCTATAGATTCCACAAACTCTAGGAATTAATTAGTGATTTCAGGGTAATTCCTTACATTTGAATAGCAGCTTGTGATTTACAAAAAGCATTTTCCCTATTTTAGACTATTTTAATTAATCCTCCTTCGGGACACGTGCTGTGTTATAGGGGGATCTTTTTTGCCCGGTTTTTTTGGATGAAGAAACTGAGTCTGCACTGTAGCTCTCTCGGGGTCATACAGGTGGCTCAATCCCAAGTGCCGCGTTCTGTTCGCTCAACCTAACTCCTCTGAACTTCAGTTCCCTTGTTTCTATGCCCCTACCTCTACTCTGTGAATGATTTTTTTAAAGATTTTATTTATTTATTCATGAGAGACACACACAGAAAGGGAGAGAGAGGCAGAGACACAGGCAGGGAGAAGCAGGCTCCACGCAGGGAGCCCGACGTGGGACTCGATCCCGGGTCTCCAGGATCCGTGAGTGATTTTGAAAGTCTGTTTGCCACAAGTACATTTATTTTAGGAAACTTCCATGGGTAGTGTTTTTAAACAAACAAGAGCCATCCAAAATATCCCTTCTCAAGAAAAAAAAAAATTCAAAGGAGGCACAGGCAATTTTTTCCAGGCAAATTTTTAATTAGCGTTTGTCAAAAATGGGGTATTAGTTAAGACCCATTTTCTAATGGAAGGTGCAAAAACTGGGCAGAAGACACTCAAAGCTGAACCCTTGCAGGGCTGTTGATTACTGGCACAATACCTGCCACTGGCCACCTTTAAATCCTTTTTGATTAAGACACAGAATAATAATTTTCCAGTGCAGTATGATTCCCTTACTTCTAGGTCTACAAGATGATGTTTACACAGAGCTCTGAGAGTGTAAGACACAGAGGTCTCAGAAAGAGATCCGTTTTAATTGCTCTGTGTCTCAGAAACTTCCAGAGGCTCGTCGTGAATCTGCAAAGGAACCTTTGAGCCTGCTATGCTAAAGCTCATTTGAGAAGGGAGATTTGTGGGCTCTTCCAGGAGTTGGTAAGGCGCCTCTGTCTTGCAGCAGTGGTGTGTGTGCTTAGCGATTACGAGGAACCAGATTAAATAGCCAAAGGTTAGGGCAACCCGAAAGAGTCACGTTTACGATGACATCCATCTGCTGGATCTGCAGTTGGGCGCACAGTGGGAATATACGGAGTCACAGGCCACCTGCTAAATGCAGCTGTACATGTCGAGCGCGTCCGAAAATGCACAAAAGTGTCAACGCAAGAAAGAACAGTTTCCAAAAAATAAAAAATAAAAAAAGAACAGTTTCCGCGACTTTGCAGATCACTGATCTCAGGCTGTGCCTGTTTCTTGTGAGCCTGCCCCTAGTGGGAACACTGCGGGATTACTTGCAGACAGCCACACACACTTCCATACTAAAATTTCAGCTGGAGGTAGGAGTATGAACACTAAGGCACCCGGGACATAGGCATTCAGTTCTTTGATGGCCAGACTTTCAGCACCGCCTTCATTTTTTTTTTTTAAGATTTATTTTAGAGAGAGAGAGCATGAGCAGGGGAAGGGAGAGAGGGAAAGAATCTCAAGCAGACTCCCGTAGAGCACAGAGCCCAGTGCGAGGCTCGATCCCCGGACCCTGAGATCAGGGCCTGAGCCCAAACCAAGAGTCGGACACCCAACAGACTGAGCCACGCAGGCGCCCCGGCACCGCCTTCAGTTCAACCACTGGCAGTGCCTACTGTTGGCAAGCTCTGCTGCTGGTGTGATGTGTATCACAGACAGGGGGCTCTGCACCTCCACCTTGGACGTGGTCCTCATCAGTTGTCCCCATTGTCCCGGAGCCAATGTTCTGCGTGGGCCCTTTGCAACTGCTGAGGCCTGGTTATTTATGTGGCTAGGACATGGCCCAGGGGTACCTTAACAACTATGCCAAGAGGACACGACAGTATTGATCATTCTTCAACGGCCCCTGAGGCTCCAGCAGGTCAGGTCATCCTAGGGGTGTCCCCACAAGCTCCCAGCACAAAAACTCCCTAAAGTTGTTCCTATTTATATGACAGCTGCGGTGGATACTACCGCCGCTGCCGCCCACAAGGGACACATGCGGTGCGCCCTCTCTGCCCTCTCGTTGGGTGCTGCTGGGGGGCCTACGTATGCGTGAACTAAACTGATCCTCAGGGGCTGTCCCTGTGGGATTCAGTATTACTGTCAGCCCCGTTTTACGGATGTTCAAACCAAGGCTCAGAGAGGCTAAGACACTTGCTCAGTCTCACCAGCAGGCCTGACTGTGAAGGACACGGCAATGCTGGAACCCCACCAGCCCGACTCCAGAGCCCTCGATCCCAAAGCACATTCAGAAGTGTGTCCTCCACCCCCATAGGACTTCCCAGTGACAGGCCATGCCTATATGCCTGCCGTTCCTGCTGCTTCGTCCCCTCCTTCCCTCCCCCTGCCCTCCCACCAGTGTTTGCTCAGCCTTTAAGGCCCAGCTGCAATTTGGTCTCTTTGAGAAATAGTCCCCTGAGGCCCCCAGCTGGAAGTCAGCACATTCACCCTACTCTCCCCCCTCGCAGCCCTTAGTCCGAAGCTCTCCTAGGGCGCTCAAGGGCACTCAGCACCTTCTCCTTGGTTTGGGAATTATTTGCATGCGTAGCAGTCACACTCACTAGAGTATAAACTCACTAAAGAAAACCCAGCTTAACCTCTGCTTCTGCCATGACTCCTTGGTTCCCCAAATATATTAGCTCCTAGGTTCCCTCAGCACTTTGTTCCTGCCTTAACCGTCTCTAAGGTGCTGTCATCAGCCTGGCTGTCCGCCTCACCCAAGAAGCTAAGCTCCTTGAGGACAGACCGAGTTCTGTCTCTGTAGCCTCAGCCTAGCACAAGCTCTTGTTCATTTGTTTCCTGAACGAATGAGCGTAGCCCTGCCCGAATTCCCCCAACTGAACACCAATCGCTCCCTGCTCTTCCATGTGACCTTTTTTAAATCTTTGTTATAGTTAATCTCTAGACAGGTCTTAGCTCTGGTTGGAGCTGTGCCTTAGGCATCTCCATGATTCCGTCACTTAGCAGAATTTCTGGTCCAGTAAATGGGCTCAATAAATATTTTCTGGATGAATGATTCATCACAATGACTGAGACCCATAAGTGATGGGCTCACGGGCGGTCCCAAAGAATAGGTTCAAGAAGGCTGGGGCGCATGGGGGGCTCCGTCGGTTAAGTGTCCAGCTCTCTGGCTTCAGCTCAGGTCATGATCTCAGGGGACTGAGCCCCACCTTGGGCCCCACACTCGGTGTGGAGTCTGCTTGAGACTCTCTCTCCCTCCCTCCGACCCCCCACCACTTGTTCTCTCTCTCTCTCATTCTCTTTCTCTCAAATAGGTAAATAAATCCTAGAAGAAAGAATGAAAGAAACAAACAAACAAGCAGGCTGAGCTGGGTGGGACTCAGCCATGAAGGCTGAGGTGAGATGTGTGCGATGGAAGGGCTGTGAGCTATGGGACCTGTCACTCACACGCATACAAACAGCCATCATCTATCATTGTCAGGACTGACATTAAAGGCAATGCATTATTTTTTGCTTTGCTACTGGAGGTATGAGGAAGACAAACATCAACATCCTCCAAGAGAATGGGACAAAGTGATAAAAAAAAAAATCCAGACAAAGAAAAAACTATTTTCAGGTTCACACAACACTTGTATATATTCTGGGGAAAAATTCTGCATCCATTTGCCAGTGTGATTATATCCCAATCCTAAGTTAGTATTCCTTTCAGATCATTAAAAACATCATCTTAGCACCATAAGGTAAGAAAAATATGAAATTAAGAAGTTTGTATTATAATTCAATGGTAGGAAAGTGTTAAAATATCATAAAAAATTATATGGGGGGGGATCCCTGGGTGGCTCAGTGGTTTTAGCGCCTGCCTTCGGCCCAGATCGAGTCCCACATCAGGCTCCCTGCGTGGAGCCTGCTTCTCCCTCTGCCTGTGCCTCTCTCTCTCTCTCTCTCTCTCTCTCTCTTATTAATAAAGAAATAAATAAAATCTTTTAAAAAATTATATGAGTCTACAGGTTAATAATGGGTCACTCTTATGCCATCAACTGATAAATAAGAATAAAATATCTCAGAATGAAGTCATCTTCAAAACTGAGTTCTTAATAGAATAACAACCCTAAGACTTAAGAGAAGAAAGAAAAAGAACATTTGCTGAGACCCTTCTAGGTGTCAAGTACTATCTTCATTGCTTTTACTCACATTATCTTATTGGTCTGAAAAAAATCGTGGAAGGCTGCATAGCTAATAAGCATCTGAACTGGAATTTGGCCCACGTCTTCTGTGTCCTCACCTTTATCCTCCCCTTCCTCTTAAGAATTCAGCGCAAATATCACACTTACTGAAATTCCTCATCAGTACTGTTGAACTTTATCCCTCCCCACCACGAACGGCATTTCAGATGCTATCCGGGCCAGTTAATTGAATTTCAGAGATTCATTCCACACATCTGAAGTCCAAGTGGTCAGGATTTCTCCCATTCATCTACCCTAGAGCCAATGCCTATGATATTTTCCTTTAGAGAGTTTAAACCTGTTAAGTCACAGAGCCTACCAGTGTTTTTAAATTGTTTTCTTCTTCTCCAGACACACAGTTTTAGTAACCTGATGACAGAAAGCCAATCCTGGCAATCCAAATGGGCTGAGCTCCACTGGATCAATAACTCACTTGGTGGCCTGCTGCCCAGTGGCCAAACAATCACCATCAGAAAATCTGACGCCCAATTCTTCTCTAGTCTGCCACTGACTGAGTGGCTCGTTTTTTCTTGGCCACGATGACAGTCCCTTCCAGGCAACCATAGGTGTGAGAGTAGCCTGCGACCAGCATGCACACAGGGGACCTACCGCCAACATTTGTAGACAGTTTCAGACTGGGGGAAAGTTTGCGAAGATGTATAACCACAAATTTCAGCAAGAGAGTATTCATGATCAGTTTTAAAAACACTAAGCACTTGTCAAAATGGCACAGTTAATTTCTTTTAGAATTAAATGAAAATGAAGGAACAACAATTAAGCATGTAATTAGCCACAAAAATGTTTTTAAGATTTGTAATTACAGCTAATTGCTATGAAATATCATGTTGACTTAAAAAGCTGTTAACAGAATTGAAAATAAAGCAATGGCATGGTAAATGCATATTTCCTTACATTCACCCAGGCACAGAGGCCAGAGTAAAGCTCCAACTCACTTTGTGACCCAGCTCCCTGTAGCACCTGTTGAGCCGGCTATACATCCAGCTTCCTTACTTGCACCACTTTTCCCTCTTTCTCACTTTGTCCCTGCCCACGTGAGAGATCCTAATATTCTCTGCTCCCGTCCCCCACGCCACAGAGGTCCAATAGTGAAGACGCCAAAAGAAAATGATCCATGGGATTAAGAAAAACTAAAATGAAGCTATGCAGGTGATCTGGCTTTATTTATTTTTTATTTATTTATTTTTTTATCTGGCTTTAAAACTGGAATTCCACGGGCATCTCGGTGGCTCAGTCAGTTAAGCTGACTCTTGAATTGGGCTCAGGGTCATGAGACGGAGCCCTATGTTGGGCTCCACACTGGGCGTAGAGCCTACTTGAGATTCTGTCTCTCACTCTCTCCTCCTCTTCCCTCTGCCCCCCTCTCAAAAAATAAATAAAATAAATAAAACTGAAATTCCAATGAATTACATCAGGGTCGATGCTCTCTAACCGGGACCTAACTTAAAGCATGTCATTTTTATTTGCTGTAGCTACAACTCTCTCTTAATCCAAGAGGTTTTCAATTTTATTTTTTCCAAAGTTTCATTCAAGTGTAATTTAGGTTATGACTATAGCATGAAGATGAACTTTCAGAAAAATCTGTCCTCAGTAAAAAAGCATGTTGTTATCTTTCATACCACACCTGACATTAAAAAATCTAAATGCATGGCTCCATGTAAAATCTTTTTGGTAAGTTAATATCACTATCCTCTTACAGCTGCTCTTAAAAAGAAAAAGTTGGGCTCCTAGTTACACATCTGCTCTATTTTGGGGGTGGGGAGAAGTTACATAGGCAGTTCAGAGAATCCTACTTTTTTCCTCAAGCACTAAAATGTACATGTTTCAATATAATATATAATTACTGATTACCAATCCAACTCAATGCTTGTCCATTTCAATGGCTCCTTATTTAGTAGACTGTACTTACATTTGGCTATAAAGTATCTGTATTTATCATTTTTCACAGCTGAGAACAATTTGAACCCCTAAAATATCTCTGCAACATAAAACATGTACCCTGGCCAGTGTGAGCCTCAAAGCCAGTGTTAGAAGATGCTTTCTCTAGTTCTTCATCTGCTATGTCTGGCATCTACTGTATGAAAATGCCAAGGAAATGGAGGCACACCGAGTCTGAATCTTTGATAGAGAAACTAATTAGGCTTTAGTAATTAGTTTTGCATACTAAACCCTGGTACTTTTATTTTTTTTTAATTTATTTTTTATTGGTGTTCAATTTGCCAACCCTGGTACTTTCAGATTGACCCAAAAAAGATTGACCCAAAAATGCATCTCTGTAAGCATGCGCTTTGACTGTAATATTAATATTTGTTAATTCATTCATCTATTCATCCCACAAACCTTTCCTCAGCTGCTATTCTGAGCACGTCACTGTACCAGGGGCTGGAAATATGCAGGGCGACTCATTAAATCTTCACAAGAATAGGAGGTAGGTACTGTGATGACTCCTATTCTACAAGTGAAGCTTAGAGAAGTTATTTGCCCAACGTCACTCCAAAATAACTCAGACAACATCAACACCTTAACGTAATCTTAACTCAGGAAAACATAACATAAACCCTTTAACTTAATCTTAACTCATCAAAGTGGTATTTAATCAAAATTCCCGGGCAGAGAGAGGAATGGTAAAGCCTCAGGGCACTGTGGACACACTGGATTATTTACTGGAACTTTTCTCCCATTAATCATCTGGTGCCTCGACAAGGTAGCACCACCACTGCAGGTGGCACTGAATTTGGCCATTCGTGATCACAGTAACTCAGTACCTCTTTCTCAAGCATCCCTAGAATTGAGAAGGAAGGTGACTTCCCCAGACCTCATGAGACAATTCAGTAGAGTCTGATTTAAAGGCCTAGGGTTTTCAGTTGTTTTTTAAACCTGTCCCAGATTAATTGCCAGGACTCCAACCTGAGTCATCTGTAGAGGGCGGACAGGCACCTACAGCCCTGAGAAGCAGGAAGACTTAGCAGAAGAGGAGCAGCATCCTCCTCACTTGGACCCATGCCAGGGCCTAGCCACAAACAACTGTGGCTCTAATGAGCATTCCGGGCGGCAGATCGCAGAGGGCAACTCCCAGAATTTGAGGGTCAGGCTAGACAATGCAGCCTATGCTACTAGGAATCAACATGAACTTGATGGTTGCTTGCTCCATTCTAGAGGACAGTCTAAGTCCAATGCAACTGCCTTTTCTATGTTCTCTTCCTTAGATCCCTTAAGGGTCCAAAAAAAAAAAATCTCTGCACTGAAACAAATGTAAAACAAAATAGGCAAAATTTGGCAGAAGGAATTCTTTTTTTTTTGTAATTTTATTTATTCATGAGAGACCCACAGAGAGAGGCAGAGACACAGGCAGAGGGAGAGGCAGGCTCCTCCCAGGGAGCCCGATGTGGGACCCAAATCCCTGGACCAGGGATCACGCCCTGAGCCCAAGGCAGACGCTCAACCGCTGAGCCACCCAGGCGTCCCCAGAAGGAATTCTCTTAACCAAAGAGATGGTCATAGTCCTTGAGCTCCATTTTCCTCTCTGAAAACAGACCAAGCAATGCCCAGTATCTCCCTGGGAGGCCGGATGGAATGCTGTAAGCTGATTTTCAGAAACTCAAATAAGCAGTAGCAGCTAAGACAGAATTAATTCAAGTTACTGTTTTGGTTCTGTTTGCTTGATTTGTAACAACTGAAGAGCTAAGGAGAGGGCCCTTTTGCTCTTAATAACTAGCTGAGGGTCTGAGCTAAGCCTGTTTCAGTGCTGCCTCCCCCTCATCCAGCAGCTGTCCGGCCCAGGCTCAGATGTGTTTCTGGCATTCGGCTAACAGAGTCCGCCTCTTCATGACCACACCCCCTACGGCCTTCTGGAAGAAATTCCAAGATCGCTAGGAGCTGGATCAGAGAATCAGAATAATAAGGTGGGGGGGGTCAGTATTTTTTAAAAGATCCCCATGTGATTCTAAAGTGCATCGAAGGCTGAAAACCACAAGTTTAGATGGTTTCAACCTTGGGAGATTTCTAAGTAGTGGAACTCAGGTCACATGGAGAAGGAGGAACTCTCTAGGCCAGGGTTGTCCAAGACAAATATAGTATGAGGCATGGATAAAATTGTACAATGTTTAGATAATACGAAGAAGAAAGTAGAAAGTAACAGGTAAATTAATATTATAACATATTTCATATGACCAAATGGATCTAAAATATTATCATTTCAACATGTAATCAATATGAAAAATAATAGAATAATTTTTTCCGTTCTCAATTCTGGAAGTGTGCTGTGTATTGTAGACATACAGTAGTATATCCTCTGCACTGGACAGCTACAAGTGAAGGCGCTCTTCTATCGTGGGAGTAAATTCGAATGGATACCCGCCAAATGGGCATGGTTTCTACCTCCCTATCGGTTACCACTCCAGAATGGAACTATATAAAGTAATAAAATAATGTTTCATCTATAGTCAGAGCTGGAAGAGCCAGTCCATATTTGATCCAACTCCTTTACCTATTAAGTGATTAAGGCCCATGGGTAGAAGGCTTGTACCAGATTGTACTGATAATCTGTTACAGCACAAAGGCTCTGGAATCTCTGGCTGTTTTCTCTATCCTGAAAAAGATTGGCAGTTGAAAAGGTGGCATCTGTCCTAATTCTCCTTTTTCTTGATTAGCAAAGAAGTGTTTTTCTCCAATGCTGAATAAACAAAAATTCATCAGAAGGTCTTCATTTTATGTTAGAAATTCAAATTTTTCACTTTGTTGAGATTTTTTTTTTGAATTTTAGAACAGCGGGCTTTGGACAGCTTACTTGATGCCTCCTCAACTGTCAATTTCAGCACATACAGGGCCAAATTAACTCAAGAGGTTCCCAGTTGAATAGACTGATTTCTGGAACAATCCACGTATCTGGTAGGAGCAATCAGAAGCCTCATTAACAGACCTGAGTTAAACAAAATGTTATCAGGGGTGTTAAAGGCCACTTGTTGGTTATACAAACCTCCTTAGTCTTTCATCTGTTTCCTAAGGAAACAAGAGTCAGTAAAGGTTACTTAAATAGCAAACTGCCTAATATTCAGGAATGTGTAGTAACTAAAGTGTCTCCCCGACCGCTCCTCCCACCAAAAAGACAAGTTGATAGTGACTATCAACATGTGCTTCCCTAATATGCAGTTGTGTACTAGAGAGAGCTATGGGTCCATGTGTTTGGGTCTTTTGTTGTTGTTGTTCCTTTACTTATTCACTTCTGTGGTTTAGGTTAGGGCTAACCCAGAGACAGTTCAGCCCCACTCACTACTGGCCTCACTATGGCTTATCACTGTTACACCACATAACGGAGTAAAGAGCCAACATGTAGATGCAAACAGACACGTGCACACTGATCCTGTCCTTCATGCAGTCGATCATTGACCCCTATACAAGGCACCGGGCTGGGCCCTGCAAGGGACACAAAAGCAAAGGAGATAGACCTTCTGCCCTCAAGATGCTCACATGTATGAGAAGGGAATATACAAATAGCTGAACTATATCAAAAACTCTAAGCGTTCAAAGACATGCAGATGCAATGTTATGGGAGACACATCTTTTTATAGATTTATATCCTCAATAATTTTTTATATTTGCTTCGACGTGGATGGAACTGGAGGGTATTATGCTGAGTGAAATAAATCAATCGGAGAAGGACAAATATTATATGGTCTCATTCATTTGGGGAATATAAAAAATAGTGAAAGGGAATAAAGGGGAAAGGAGAGAAAATGAGTGGGAAATATCAGAGAGGGAGACAGAACATGAGAGACTCCTAACTCTGGGAAAAGAACAAGGGGGAGGTGGAAAGGGAGGTGGGTGGGGGGGTGGGGGTGACTGGGTGACATTGGACGGGATGAGCACTGGGAGTTATGCTATATGTTGGCAAACTGAACTCCAATAAAGTAAAAAATAAAAATAAAAAATAATTTGTTTTTAGATCATTTTGACTAGATCTGTCAAAATGAGAAAGGGACACACAGATGAGGCAGGATGAAGGGACAGGGAGTTTTGATTAACTCCAACACTTGAAATCAGGACTTAAGGATGAAAGCTACAGTTTTAGTTTCCACAGCAACAGGTTTGTTTGTTTTTTTTTTTTTCTGTATTCTGCTTTAATTCCACAGTGGTGAGAAAAATCCCAATTTACCCCAAAAAAGTAATGCATTTTACCCAGAAAAGTAATGCATTCTTGCTCAGCCAACTTGACCGTCCCCTATAAAAGTTGGGCATGAATTTTTACCAAAATGTGGAAGACAGCCTTCCTAGTCAATGGTACATTTACAAGACAGTCAAATATCTGCACAGAGTAAGTAAGAAAATCGTCACTACGGGGCTTGCACGGAGCCCAGGTCATCTGGCAGTTCATGAGCCATATGAGGAAGACACAAGCAAATGACCATGCCTGGCAGTTGGAGCAACAGACACTGTTGATGTTAGGGACAGAGAAGCCTTTCCCTCATGGGAAAGCCTGGGACCTTTGCTCTCCACTTCCTCCTCCTCTCGACCTTGGAACCTGTAAGATTTTTAAGTTTTGCCACTGAGTAGGCAAAGCTGGGATGGCCCAACACCACTGAAGATTTTGTTTCTTGTTTGTGATGGAAGGGACAATGAGGATGCATTTGAGATGAGCCTGGAAGGAGGGGATGAATTTAAACAGCCAAATGGAGGAAGAGGAGCCTTCTGGGAGAGGCAGTGGCATGCGAAGGAGAGGGGGGAGCCCCTACAGGGAGCCTACACTTGCAGATTAGGAGCCCTAGCAAGCCTATTCAGGAGGCCGAGCTGCGTGCGGTTCTGCAGGGCTAAATACCCCACCCTGTCCCCAGAATCATCAGCAGCCAGGAATCGGAGAGGGGATGAGGGGATGGGATGGCAAAGGTGAAGGAACAGTCGTGAACATCTCTCTTCCCCTGGCCAAGTTCCCCTGCCAAAGCTGTTCGGGTTCCCCTTTGTCTTCCCTAAGCCCCCCTGCGATAATGACCAGCTGTGGGGGCGAATGTGTAGAGGGCTTTCTGAGCCCCTGCAGAGAACTGAATAATAGGGCTTTGCAAACGAGGGGCTTTAAAAGTCCTTAATCCCAAGAAATTTAATAATATTCACAAACACAAGTTTAAATGAAAAACTTGAAAAGCAAAAAATGTCTGCTACATTAATAAAGCATTAGTGGACTGTAATCAGGTTTTGATTTAATCTCTTTAGGAAGCCCTTAATACTCTGCATCAAATACAAAGCTAATCTTCTTGTTTCCTCTGAAACTCCACCTCAGCAAATTGTTCATCCAGCCGTGGAAAGAAATTGAAGCCTCTTCAAAATTTATTATGCCCACTGGCAGACCAGTTGAGGTTTTCAGATCTTATTTTATATTCTATGCATCTCACTTTGGACTCAATGTGATTCTTTTGTGGATTAAACCGTCCTCTATCAATAGTCATTTCTAAATTTTGCAGCTTTGCAGGTTTTAAGCTGCAAATTTTAAAATACTTTTCCAGTTGTGACCCACAGATATTATTTCTCTGCTTCCCCTTCCTGCCCCACCCCCATCCCCCTCTTTTCCTCCTCTCATGTCTCCCTATAATTTACAGACATGCTGGGTCCACCTGGGCACAAGCTGAACACTGTGTGTCTCCCTCTTCTTTTGTGTCCGGGCCACATTGCTCTTTCATTCTGGCTCCCCAAGGCTTCCTTAGGGGAGCTGATCTCAGATTCCAGGCATGGGCATCTGTGTGCTTAGAATCCACCCATTTTCCTCTGCAAGCAGCAACAACTCTTTCCCTATTTTTCATTATTTTTAAAAAATATTTTACTTATTTATTTGAGAGAGAGTGTGAGCAAAAGAGAGAGAGAGAGAGCATGAGCCAGGAAGGGGGCCAAGGGAGAGGGAGAAGCAGACTCCCCCTTGAGCAGAGAGCCCCGAGGAGGACGAGGATGCGGGGCTCAATCCCAGGACTCCGGGGATCATGACCTGAGCCCAAGGCAGATGCTCAACCCACTGAGCCACCCAGTCGCCTCCTATTTTTCATTATTTTACGAAGTGTGCCAATTTGCCTCTCTCTGAGCTGGGGGTAAATAAAATGCATCACAAAAACTCTCCCACCCCCGTTACCCAAGATAAATAGAGAATTTTAGAAAACTCTCAATGACAAGACAGTTATATTCCCATAACTATGGCTACTTGGGCTATTTCACGTGGCCTACTGCCTCATGTTTGACGTGTTATAGGGTTGCCATTGAAAACTATGCAGAAAAAAAAAAAAGAAAACTATGCAGAATTGTGGAAGCCACATTTTTTTTATCCTTTCATGAAAAGGGACTGATTCTGAGAAATAGGTTGGAATCTAACTCAGCTGAAATATCGTGATCTTTATAAAATATATCAAAAGATGTCTACAAATTCGAGGAAACGGGGGTACACACTAAAATCTGCAGTTTTAATAACTACTGGAGCAGTAAAAGCCACTTATATTAAATATGTTAGGCATTGTTTTCCACAACTGACAAGTTCCTTATGCTTGTTATTACATTTCACAATACTCCACAACTGTAGATCACATTAAATTTTATGTGTTCATACGTATTTTCTCACTTGTACCCACAACAGCCCCGTGAGGTAGGCAGAGCAAATATTATTATGCTTCCCATTTTACAGATGAGGAAACTGGGAATGGGATGAAGTTTACCCAACTAGTCAGTAGTGGGGGTGATGCATCCCAGTTCTCTGCCTTCCTGTTCAACATGGGTGTTGCCAGTAAATACCACTGGGGTAAACTCGAATTCTCTGCCATTCGGTAATAAAGACGTTCACCTTCTGGATAAACTGGATAGAATTACAACAGGGAACTACCTGACCCTTAACCGAGAAGCAGAGGGAAGAGAATGGGGCTGAACGTCCAGGGGAAGAGATCTGTACCACCCCCGGGTCAACCGCTCACCTGCTGCCATGAAATCGCAACTAAAATTTTGCTGCTTCATGCTCTCGCCTTCTCTACACAAGAAACACAGGTTCCTGAATATTAAAATATGAAGCTCATAGCCTTAATACAGCTTCATTAAGAGCAAAGCGAGGTAGTTTCTTCGGGAGTGGAAGTTAATGCTCTGTGTTCCACGCCAGCTCTCTATCTGCATGTAAAACAGCATGCACTGGTGCTTTAACTGCATGAGGCAGTGCCATCCGTCTACACTCTGCTCCCTACTACCAGGCCGGTGGCCAAAGAAGGGGAGGCAGAGTCCAGGGCAGGGATGGGCCGTGGCCAAACAGGCCAGGAAACCAGAGGAACTTTGCTGCCCGTGGCCAGTTCTGCTTCTTCAAAAAGTTCTGCTCTTGGAGAAGGCGGCTGGGCATGGCCGGTCCCCCCCACTGCGAGCTGCGAGAGACCTACAATCGAAGCCAACACACCTGGTTTCACAGGCTCGCAATTACTCTGCTGCTGTGCATGAAGCCAGGCCAAGATTCAGTGCATTCCAACACAATTCCTTATTCATCGGTCCAGAGATTTCCAAGCTTTGAAAAAATATAAGACTCAGCTCAGCTCACCCTTTACCTAAATAAAGCTTTCTTATTGTACTCCTTATTTCTCCTACTAAGAAAACTCCAAAAAAAAAAAAAAAAAAACTCCAATGCAGGGAAAATGTATTTCTCTTTCCTTTTTAAAATGAATTCAGGGGGATCCCTGGGTGGCTCAGCGGTTTAGCTCTTGCCTTTGGCCCAGGACGTGATCCTGAGGATCCGGGATCGAGTCCCACATCGGGCTCCCTGCATGGAGCCTGCTTCTCTGTGTCTCTGTCTCTGTCTCTCATGAATAAATAAATAAAATAGTAAAAATAAATAAAATAAAATGAATTCAGTTTTGTGTGACGCTTACATGCTTTCTTCAGAACACTTCAGGGAGGGCAAAGGCAAGGAATGAGATTCGAGACTATAGGAACACCAGTCCCCAGAAGAGAGGGAGAAAGAGCAGTCAATGTAGTGAAGGCCAAGGAGGTGCGTGGGGCGGGGGGCGCAGAGTAAGTCATTGTGAATATGGTACCATGCAAGCAAAACCTTCACCCACATGTTCTTCTTTCCAGAAAGTTCCTCACGCTAAATAGTGTGTTCTACTATGTCCATAAATACATTTGGCTCTCAGACCTCGTGTTGTAAGATAACCATTGCACGGAGCATTGATTACATAATTTTAAGTGAGTGATTACTGTGATGTGTGCTGATTATATAAACAGGAATGTGAACATGCTCAAAAAGTAGTACCACACTGGATCCTGCTTTCGTTCATTTATATGAAGCAGAAATCGGCAACATCACATCTTTATGTTCCGCCAGGGATTAGTTTGGAGGGAATTAGGTAGAGAACATACCACACTTTGCAGCCTATGCAGTGAACAAACTTATTAGCTAAAATCTAGAGGAAGAAAAAAAAATCAAATTGCTCTATTTTTAGTGACGGAGTCCTGTCTTCCTCTCCTTTGCAGGTAACGCTGTTCCTTCCTAGGACTGGGAGGGGGACATAAGAGGAAAGGAAAGTTTCAAGCTCACTCCTGCTCCATTGTGAGCCACGCGTGTGATTAACACAATTCCTCAACCACATTTCAGGTTCACTGTTCCATATGTTCCCAGGTTCCAGACTCCATATGAAATGATATGTACATAAATGAGGGATGTGTCGAAGGAAAATAGATACTAAAGCTCTTAAAAGACAATACACCAGATAGCTTTCTACCTTTAACTTTGTTCCTCCCTGGAACACCTGGGTGGCTCAGCAATTGAGCATCTGCCTTTGGCTCAGGTTGTGATCCCAGGGCCCTGGGATCGAATCCTGCATCGGGCTCCCTGCAGGGAACCTGCTTCTCCCTCTGCCTGTGTCCCTGCCTCTCTCTCTGTATCTCATGAATAAATAAATTAAATCTTAAAAAAAAAAAAACCTTTGTTCCTCCCTATGCCACCATGACCTAACGTTCAGTGAGGGAAATACTCCTGGTCAGAAGCATCAGCTACCCCCGTATTTCTTTAAAAAAAAAAGATTTTATTTTTATTTATGAGAGAGCACGCATGAGCAGGGGGAGGAGGAGAGGGAGAAGGAAAAGCAGACTCCACACTGAGCACAGAGCCTGATGCGGGGCTCAATCCTGGGACCCTGAAATCCTGACCTGAGCTGAAACCAAGAGTCGGACGCTTAACTGACTGAACGCCCCCACCCCAGGGGCCCTATCGCTGTAGTTCTTAGGGAAGCAGGTTTCAGGCTTCTCTAAGGTGAATTTAGACTGTCTGCAAAGTCTGAGTGAGTCAACACTCTGACTATAAATGCCATGTGGCCAATAGAGAGATCAGACTGTGCAAGACTTCAGTACCCCAGGGAGGGGGTCCCCTGACCTTTGGTTCCTGGTCGAGAAGGACAAAACAAGGGGAACAGGGGCCCAAACTGTCAAATGGGCAATGCCAGAGAGAGACGAACCTTGGCAAAGAGAAGAGTCCAGGAACTGTCTTCAGTGATCAACGGGGCCATATGTCAGCAGGAGGCGACTTGCCTCGAGTTCAGAACGTGCATCCCAGGGAGGCAGACTGCATCCAACATGAGGCCAAGCTATAAACATGGCCAGACACTGAACAGGCTGCCTCAGAAAACATGGCATTCCCCCTTCCTGGAGATGTTCAGGCCAAGGAAGGAGAAACTATTTATTGCAGATTTCAAAATGGAGATACAAGGACTGAACTAAATGGCCTTTAAGGGTTCTCCGCAATTCAGAGACTATATTATCATCTTCCCTTCTCTGGTCCTCAACCTCAACTGGGGTCCTAAGAGAAACACTGGAAATCTTCCTATATTACAAATGAGATCTTTGCTGAGCTCCCAACTTACCTTCGCCAATGGGTACGGCCTCTCTTAGTTGGTCTGGGAACACAGTAGGGGTTTCAGGCCGTGCTACAGGGAGCTCAAAAAAGCTCTTATCCCTGGGGGCCTGGAGGGGCTCAGTCAGTTGAGCATCTGACTCTTCATTTCAGCTCAGGTCATGATCACAGGGTCATGAGCTCGAGCCCCACATTGGGTTCTGTACTGTTCGTGGAGCCTGCTTAAGCTTCTCTCTCTCCCTCTCCCTCTGCCCCTCTCCTTTCTCTCTCCCTCCCTAACAAAGTTCTCTTATTCCAACCTGAGTAGAGCTTAACCTAAGTCAGTTACAGACACCTACACAGACAACCTGCATCCAACTAGTTCATGAAGTCCCCACGGAACCCCCCAACTCCTCACCCTCTCACATGCAGGCATCTTTGTGCCTGCACCCAGACCTCTATGTGCCACAGCCAACTCCCTTTCGCAGGCTCCCTTGTGATGAAAACCTCTCAAAATGAACATGCTCTTACAGTTGCCCAATCGGCATCCTTGTCCCTTGTCTCCAGTCCTGATCTAGGTTGTCACACAACCTCCTCAAGCCAAGTTGTGAGGTAACTGGAAGGCTCAGATCTGAACCAAGGGATCACAGACCAGATATTGACTCTTTGCTTTTGGTTTATCAGGTCTTCAGCCCTTGCCACAGACTGGACCCAGTGGGCAAACCCTGGTGCAAAAAAAAAAAATCAAAATAATGGAAATACATCCCAGCCACTTCATGCCTGCATTCCAGTACAACACAGTAACCCCTCATTTCCCCATGGAGATATGCAATCAAATACACTGTACCCTCGTAGCCAGAAAACAGCCTTCTCCTGGACACTCATTCCTAATAAGCTACATACCTATCCTTGCTTCTGCCCCCCACAAGAGACAAAGTCTTCAGTGATCTCTAATATAGGCTGATATATGAAATAAGACAAATTGTTGATCACCACGTCCCATCAGCGACAGGAGACATTGCCAAGATATTTAGAATAACATTTTCTGTGACCTCACTTGAAGTGCTACCTTCACCTCTCTCTATGGCATCACAGCAAGACCCAGCGAGTGTGTAAATAAGACTCTGAGGACGTACCATGGAAGTCACTGACAGGCATTCTTGCACACTTAAAAGCCATGCAGGATTTCCTGCTGGGAGGAGGGTAATAATTTTGCATCTGTTTCAGTCTTTATGGTTCACAAGTACTTCCATGGGCATTTCAGTTGGATTCTGAATTAGCCTCATCTGGGGCTAAGGAGAACAACTGCAATGGCATTGCCATTTTATAGATGAGAAAAATAAAAACACAGAGAACAAACAATTCTAAAATTTATATGGAGCCACAGAAGACCCTGAATAGCCAGAGCAATCTTGAAAAAGAAAAGCAAAGCTCCGGGCATCATAATCCTGGACTTCAACTTATCCTACAAAGCTGTAATAATCAAAAGAGTATGGTATTGGAATAAAAATAGACATACAGATCAATAGAACAGAACAGAAAACCCAAAATTATGTGGTCAATTAATCTGCAACAAAGTAGGAAAGTTTATTCAGTGGGAAAAGTCTTTTTAACAAATGGTGTTGGGAAAACTGGTGAGCTACATGGAAAGAATGAAACTGGACCACTTTCTTACACCATACACAAAAATAAACTCAAAATGAATCAAAGAAAAAAAAATGAATCAAAGACCTAAATGTGAAACCTGAAACCATAAAAACCCTAGAAGAGAGCACAGGCAGTAATTTCTCTGACACCAGCCATAGCAACTTTTCCTATGTAGGTCTCTAAGTCAAGGGAAAATAAGAGCGAAAATAAACTATGGGGATTATCTCAAAATAAAAAGCCTCTGCACAGCAAAGAATACAATCAACAGAACTAAAAGGCAACCTATGAAATGGGAGGAGAATTTGCAAATGGCATATGCAATAAAGAGTTAGTATCTAAAATATATTAAAAATTCTTAGACAACTCAACACCAAAAATCCAAATAATCTAGTTAAAAATGGTCAGAAGAATTGAACAGACATTTCTCCAAAGAAAACATCCAGATGGCCACCAGACACATGAAAAGATGTTCAACAGCACTCATCATCAGGGAAATGCAAACCAAAGCCACAATGAGATATCACCTCACACCTGTCAGAATGGCTAAAATCAAAAACACAAGAAACAAGTGTTGGCAGAGATGTGGAAAAAAAGGAACCCTCTTGCACTGTTGGTAGAAATGCAAAGTGGTGTAGTCACTGTGGAAAACAGTATGGAGGGTCCTCAAAAGTTTAAAAATAGGGGCAGCCCAGGTGGCTCAACAGCTTAGTGCCGCCTTCAGCCCAGGGCATGATCCTGGAGGCCCAGGATGGATTCCCACATCAGGCTCCCTGCATGGAGCCTGCTTCTCCCTCCTCCTGTGTCTCTGCCTCTGTGTGTGTGTGTGTGTGTGTGTGTGTGTGTGTGTGTCTCATGAATAAATAAATAAAATACTTAAAAAATAAAAAAATAAAAATAGAACTACTCTATGATCCAGTAATTGCACTATTGAATATTTACCCCTAAAATACAAAAACACTAATTCAAAGGGATAAGTGCACCCCTATATATTTTTTAAGACTTTATTTATTTATTCAGGACAGAGAGAGAGAGAGAGAGGCAGAGACACAGGCAGAGGGAGAAGCAGGCTCCATGCAGGGAGCCCGATGTGGGACTCGATCCCGAGTCTCCAGGATCACACCCCGGGCCGAAGGCAGCGCTTAACTGCTGGGCCACCGGGGCTGCCCACACCCCTATATTTATAACAGCATTATTTACAATAGCCAAGTTATGGAAGGTCGTGATCCTGGGATCCAGGATCAAGTCCCACATCGGGCTCCTTGCAGGGAACCTACTTCTCCCTCTGCCTGTGTCTCTGCCTCTCTCTCTCTGTGTCTCTCATGAATAAATAAATAAAATATTTTTAAAAATTATTAAGAATTTCAGGACCATTACAGCAGAGCATTAAACTAAGCATGGAGCCCTATGAGACTCACAAGTCACACGTCCGGGAAGCAGGCCCTGCTTTTGAGCCCCTAAGAGATATGTAAGTCTTAGTATAATGTTTAACTGTAGTTAAACCTACAATTAAACCTGGTATTGGTTCTTTTATCCTCCTCATTTCATGAAAACTTTTGTTTTTGTTACCTCTTGCAAGTCTCTCATATCATCAAGAGTATCATTAGAATCAGAGATGTGTCACAATTCCTGGATGACAAATCTAGGGTTGTTTTCATTGATTCTTGAGATAATGTACTTCCTGTGGAGTTCTGATTCATCTTATGGACCCTCTTGAATACTCTATAAAACAAAAACTAGAAAAGCAGCTCAATCTCCATTCCTCCCTCTCTCAAGCCCTTCAGTCAAGAAAGGATACAATGAACATGTTAAAATTAAACTAAGCCATGACAAGGAGAAAGGCTCCTTCTGTTAGGCCACTTACGAAGAACAAACAGTGCCATTGAAGGCACAGCCTCCCACAAGACTGTGCTAAGTGGTTCTCACAACAGAGATGCTAGACTTTTTCAGTCTGGAGAAATCCACTCTGTTCCCCAGCCATACTCCACCCATCATGATTCCCACTCCCGCGCCAGGAAACAAATAAAAGAATGCTAAGAAAACTATGAAACAGTGCAGATGAAACGTATAATGCAATTGTATTTAAGTGCGCTATGATAGATGTTTAGATAAGAGCCACATTTTGTTTTTCACAAATACAGTCATACACAGAAGAGAGGTTTTCACTAGGTTGATGTCTTGGGGTTTGTCTCCTGTGGTCCTTTTTTCGTGACAAAGGACTTACCATATTTACCTGATTCTGAGATGTATATTTTCTTCCCTTTTTAATGTCTCTGCAATCAGAATGCACCTTATAATCAGTGGGCATTTTACAATCACTGTCAGCCAGGACGCAGTTGAAAGGGAGTGGTCATCGCCTGTGTACACTCAAGTCTGCGCGTGGCTATTGTAGTATCATGACCTGCGATAAACATATATATCTAAAGAAGCCAAAAAGAGCTCTCCAATAAGTATAAAGTTACAATTCTACTGATATGAAAGCATTACATCACAGCTTATTTAGAGGTGTTTGTTTTCTTTCTTAGTGTTACACAAAAACATAATTATAGGGGGAAAAAGCATCTCAAATGCGATGGAACGCTTCATATCTTCAATAGAATGCAATATCTGCCACTGACATTTCTGAAGAGTTTGAAAAGCTTCACACGCAACCCACTTAGAAGCCATCTAAAGTTCACGTTGGCAAAATTCCTAGATACTAACAAAAGACTACTTTTTAAATATCCTTAATGGAATATCGAAGTTTTTGTTTTGTTTTGTTTTACTTTTTCTTGCTTACAACTAGAAATTCCCCAACCCAAGAACCTAAACACTAGTAAGAGGTCCTGGTTACATCAGAATACCAATATACTGGACCAGATTAGTGGACAAATCCATTTTTTTTCTGTGGTCATGCTTTTGGAGGAAATTCAAGAGTTCCAACATAAGGTCTAGAGCAGCACTATCACATATAACGCATACGATGCCAAGCTACAGGTGTAATTTTATTTTTCATGTGCGACCTTTTAAAAAAGTTTAAAAAGTAAAAAAAAGTTTAAAAAGTAGACGAAATTAATTTTAATAATATGTTATTTAACTCAATATATCCAAAATACTATTATTTCAACATATAATCAATATAAAAATATTAGCGAAATATTTTGTCTACCCTGTCTCTGAAATCTGTTGTATACCGTATTCCACACTTAGAATATATCACAGTTTGCACGAGCCACATTTCAAATGCTCAAGAGCCGTATGTGGTTCCCATATTGGACAATGCAGACCTGGTCAATACATACATTATCAACAAAATAAAATAATCCCTTCCAGAACATTTTGCTCAAACACAGAAGCATTCAGCAGAAATTCAACAGTGGCAGCTATTTCCACAGCACTCTTTTGCGTGTCAACTATGATGAATTGATTATGACAATGACAATGATATATTGTTCTGGAGCAATCCTGCTGAAAATAGTCTAGAGCAGTGGTCTTCGAACTAGGCTACTGGTACATGAAATCTTTTCAAGAAGTATTCTGTATGTTAGTAAATTGAACACCAATAAAAAATAAATTAAAAAAAAAAGAAGTATGTGAGCATGGATAGTTTCCATGGATCCACTCTCAGATTCTCAACTCCCATGGATCTTTTCTACTAAAACTGATCTGCCTAAAAACTTTTTTCCCACGTGCTTAAAATTAGGCATTATTTTGCAACTATTCTCAATACCGATCGCTTAAATGTATCATTAACTGGAAAAAAAAGTGCACCTAACTAATGGCAGTATATATTGTTGATATTGATTCTTTTAAATATAACTAGAATGAGGACGCCTGGGTGGCTCAGCGATTGAGCGTCTGCCTCCGGCTCAGGGTGTGATCCCGGAGTCCAAGGATCGAGTCCCACATGGGGCTCCCTGCATGGAGCCTGCTTCTCCCTCTGCCTGTGTCTCGGACTCTCTCTCTCTGTGTCTCTCATGAATAAATAAATAAAATCTTTAAATATATATATATATAACTAGAATGTTTTCCTATACGACAAAATGTTTACACCAGTAAAACCAATACATAGAAATTGTTATTTATTTCAGATAAGATACATCATTCAATTAAACTACTTAAAACCTGTTTTCTCAGATTGTATCTTGAAGTATCTTTTCCAATTAAAGTAAATCCTCATATCACTTTATAAATATATGCTATATATTTATATAATATTTCACTTTATAATATTCACTTTATAAATATATATTTATATAATATTTCACTTATATATTATATATTTTCTTCCTCCCATTATCAAAAACAAAATATAGTAGTTTCCAGACCAATTATTCTTTAGCTATATATGCATATCTCTTTCATAAAATACAGTTGAAAAGTTTGATTCTGTGGTCTAATAAAGTTAATGGATTTTTAAATTTCTGTACATGATTCCTACTTAATTATTTCCACAAACCCAACACCAGAGTTCTAAAAACACATGCATACAAATTTACCAAAGGAAACTATGCTTGCTATCAGATTCCTTGTTTTATACATGAATTATAACGTTAGCTACATATTACATTGTTTAATTTAAAATCACGAGAAACAAAATTATGATTTAATCTCTTAATTTATTTTGAAGTTGATAAAATTCTCATTATAATTTTAATCGATTTCCTTTGTTAATAAACTATTAAACAGGAGGTGTCCCGTAATTGACTTCTGTGTGGTTTTAATAATGTTCCTCAAAATGCATATCAATTGATTTTTCCATTGAAAAATGAAGTAGACATTTTTCTGAAGGTACAGCTGATCTAGCCGATTATTTTGATATGGATATTGCTTTTGCCAATTAAGTTATATTATAAATATTTTCTATGAAATCAATGATCCAAATCTGTAGCCTCAAAGATTTATATTTAAATAAATTAAAGGAACTTTATCAAAATTATTATGTTGGCTAAGGCATATCGGTCTAAGTATTTTGATTTTTCTAATCTTTTTAAGTACACTGCATTAAAAATAATGCCCCAAAATTAAAGTATGTCAGATATAATAGTTATTTGCCAAATCCTTGATAAAGTCATTTTGGTAAACTTACCAGAAACCCAGAAATAAATTATTCAGCAAGAAATCCTTTAATAAATTGGGGCTTCCTTACTTTCATGGAACTAAAGATAGGCCTAATCAAGTTGTCTGTTACAAATTTTAAATTTTAATTAAAATATTTAAATCATGAAAAATTACTTGTCATAACAGGTCACTGTGATTTTTGACTTATGATTTGGACTTTCATTCCATTCCCTTCTACTTATTTTTGGGAACGAAGTTTTCTGACCTCTTATAGCTCTAAAAGTGAAAAATAGGAAGAAAATTTTTACTGCACTGTCTCATTAGAAGTAATAGCCATCCTCAGAGTCATGAACTATCTTGGAGGAAAATAAACAATCATATGCCCTTAAGGGGTGCATTTCCAACCAAATTTGAGTTTTTATTTTTAGTAATTACTTATCAAAATATGTAATATTTTATCCTGTTCTGATAAACTGTATACTACTAAAAATTTAAAGGTAAAAAGTTTAATATTTAATAGGTTTGGCATTATAGGAAAATTTCTTTCAATCCATATTGAAAATCTTTCGCAGAGATGTATGGTAGGATGACCAATAAAAGGCTTTTAAACATAAAAATATATTACATTAGGGTAATTTACTGAGGGGACTTAAATAGAATGGTGATTTAAAGGAGGTAATATCACGAAAATTTCTGACTGTTCATGTTTTTTTCTTTGCTTTTAAATCAACAATGATGAGTATCAAGATGCTATGGTACTTTTAGTTCACTGAATAAATGTACAAATGTGATTAAATCGTTTTATTTAAAAGTATGGTATTTGTAATATGCCGGAAATAATAACTACAAATAAACTTATGATCAAAAACTTCAGATGCCAGCTTCAATATTGGTGATGGAATTGATAGTTTTCCAAAATTATTTTAGCAAGTCTATAATTAGAAAGTTTAAAAACCACTGTTATAGAACAGTCTCAGTGAAGCCCAGAGGAAAACTAAGTGGGAGAAAGGAAATTTAGAAAGAAAGATTTATTTTACTATCATTTTTAATTTCTGAATATACCAGAAATCACTATAACTTGAATCCACTAGCTTATTTGCCAAGGCAATTAGGCAACTTTGCAATGGGTGAAATTTTAGGAATATTTCTGAGCAATCCACAAACACTGTACTTACTCACTATGGTCACTAGGTGGCAAGTACACACTGGAAACGAAGCCCTCTCCCCCTCCTCCAGGGCTCTCTGAATTGTCCAATCTCCTGCAAAAAGAAAAAGGATATGAATAAAGAAAATCACAACAAACAGTAGCAGGGAATATTTGCTTCCTTTTGCCAGGGAAAGTAATAAGCCCTTAACATCTGAAAATTTCACAAATGGCCTTATTTATGTAATCTAATCCACCCTTCATTAATACCATTTACAAATAATGTTAATACATTCTATGGTATAACCATGTACTTTGACCACAAAACCCAAACTCTATGCAGCTAAGAACTTCACCTCTGGTAAAACCGAAAAGCAGTATCTATGACATTCCAAGCACAAGGTTAAGATCTTAATTTCATTGAATCTTCAAACAGCTCTCAAAGATACGGGCTAATGTCACCCCCATATTATATGTGAGAAAGCAGAAAAATGGCCCCAGATCATTGAGTTGGTAAGAAAATGCAAGTTTGTGTTTCTCCCAATTCAATAGCCATGCCCTTAAATATTACACTGTATGATGTTCCAGCGGTGTGTGTGTGTGTGTGTGTGCACACGCATATGAGTGTGCATGCCATCTGTCTGTGTATCTTTCTGTATTTGGCTGTGCACATTTGTATTTCTGTGATTCTATGCCTGTGGTTCTATGCACGTGGAAGTGTGTGCATTTGTGTGTGCAGCACACAAACACCTGTGCACCCCAGATCTTTTAGATCTCTTTCTGGTAATCTCTACATCTGCTTTTATACTGTATAGTCATTAGAGGGAGCTCAAGAATTTCCATTTTCTCTTGATGAGGCTAAGAAAAAGGTGCATTAAAAGTCACTGAAGGGGGCACTTGATGGGATGAGCACTGGGTGTTATTCTGCATGTTGGCAAATTGAACACCAATAAAAATAAATTTATTTAAAAAACTAAATTAAAGTCACAGCTTCCTTTGAAAATGTGGAAGTGTGTTTATTTGTGCGTGCTTTTATAAGTATTTGAGTCTCTGTGTTTTCATACATATAAACCTCTGCATATGTCCCCGTGACTGTGCATGTGCCCGTGTTTCTGCTTGCAGACTAAGTCCACGTATGCAGCTATATGCCTATGATGGCAGATGCATGTGTGTGTGTGCACTCCTATACTTGATGTACATCTAGGATTGAGTGCCACAGGGGCATAGGGGTACATTTGTAGATCATTTGTGTATGTACATCTGTGCCGATGTGTATATGTGCTGATGTGTACATGTCTGTGCCTCCGTATGCCTATAGATATGTCTATTTTTTTTAAAAAAATAGACCATGTTCAGGTCTGTGTTGTCTGTAGATACCACGTGGCTTGTCTCTTATGTTATATGCTGAGGATGTTGTGTATTTCTGGCAGGTACACCTGGCATCTGAGTGTGCATCTCCATGTGCATTTATATGTCTGTATACGTGAGTGCTTTTATGGAGTTGTGTGTGCGTGTGCCCCTAAGAGAGGTTTGGAGTGTGTCACCACCTGAGTAGGTGAAATCTTGTCTTTTTTGGAGGCAGTACTCACGTCTATGTATACATATGTAAGTCCGCGGAACCGTACCTGTATTCCTATGTATATGTTTCTGCATGAGTCCATGTGTATAAGTAGCATCTATGTCTATGCAGAAATGTTTAGTCCTCACGTTTGCTGCCTGCAACTATTCATCTGTGTGAGTATTTGCACGTCTGCATGTCTGTGTGTCAACTGATATGTCTGTACCTATACATTCTTGCTGTAAGCCTCTTTATCCATGTCTAGGCGCTTCTATATTCACATGTACAAGCCTCAGCATTCACCCATCTGTTTGTCCACCTCTGTCGGCCTGTGTAAGTCTGTGTAACCATCTGCGTGTCCACAGGGGCACGTGTGAGTGCATCTGCCTCAATCTGTATACGTGAGAATGAATTTTTTTGGATGACTCTGGGTGAATGCGTATGTGCCTGTGTGCAGATGTTTATGCTGCTGCCTAACATAAGGACTCTGCATGCAGGAGAATTTTGCATGTCTGCATGTACTTGTCTGTGTGCACGCTTCTGTGCTACGCATACTCATCTGTTCGTGTGCATACACAGGAGAACCCATATAAGCATCTGTGTGGCGGGATGTCTGGAAGGTATGCTGGGTTCTGCTAGTGTGTGCCTGCATTTCTGTGACTATGCACAGAGGTCAATGCACATGCACACTTCTGTGTGTATCCGTGCACCTCCTGGTTGGTTCAGGTGTATGTCTGTGGGCCTCTGTGTCTACCTGTACATCCTTGTGGGCCTCCACATCTACCTGCACGGGTAGAAATCTGTATGTGTGTTTCTGCCTGCATCTGCTCGAGCTTCTGCAGCTGTCTCTTTGTGACTCTATGTGCGTGTGGGTCTGTGTACATCTCTGCCTCTGTGTCCATGCCTGCATTCCTGTGAATGTCCCTGTGCTTCTCTATGGGTAGGGGACTCTGCGTGCCCCTCTCATGCACCCGTGTGAGCCTCTGAGAGTGCAGATGCGTTTGCCCACATATATCTTTGTGTGGGTCTCCAGGCCTGTGGCTATATGTGTAGGTGTATGTTTCTGTCTATAAAAGCATATGTCCCCCCAGATCTATATACAACACATCTCCCTCTCCGTATAAAAGCATCTCTCTAAATGCACATGCCACTACCCCTGTGTGTGTGCATGTAGAAATCTCTTTGTGGCTCCATCTCGGTTTTGTATCTGTGTACATGTATACTTCTCCTCGCACAAGTGCATTTACATGTGCACACCTGCGTGCTTGTGTATTTCCATATGTACATCCACACGCCCGAATATTCCTTTGTGTATCTTCATATAAGTTTTCAGGCATGTGCCTGTATGCACATTTGAATTGTCATGGTTAGCATGAGCACTTACAATGCATGTGCAGGCATGAACGTGTTTGTACATATGTGTTCTAGTAACAACTATGCTTCTGTGTGTACATGCATGTGACTCTGTAAGCAGGAAAACGCCAGTAAATATATGTTTAAAACACATGTATTTGCCTATGAATGAGTCTCTGTGTTTCAGTGTTTGTGTGAATGTCTCTGTGTCTGCACAGCAGTAAAAACACATATGTTTATGTCTATGTATGGATGACTCAATGCACCTGTCTGTGGGTACGTGTACACACGTGCAAACACATATGTGTCTCTGTGGGTTCGTATATGCCTGCCTACATTTCTGCATAAACATCCAGGGGTGCTTGAGAATGTGTTTAGGACTCATGAGCCTCTAGAAGCAGCTATGTGTTCTTGCATGCGCATATGTGTGTGCATCTGTGATTTTGCATCTTTGAGGCTATGAATCAGTAAATACACCCTCTGGATGCTACCCAGGTCAGCATATATGTCTCTGCATGCTTCTCTGGGTCTATGTGAATGTGGATTATGTATTTATGACTATGTGTTGCTCTGTGCCTACATACAGAACTATGGGGATTTGTGTGCATCTGTGTGTATCTGTGTGTATACGAGATGACCCACGTCGGGACGCTGGAGTTTTAGGTTCATACTTGTGCAAACATGTATCTCTGGTTGTGGCTGTAAGAATATATGGTCTGTGAGATTATGACACCCCTGTAGGTCTGGGTCAGTGTGAACATCTCTGGCACTGTGTGTGTGTGTGTGTGTGTGTGTGTGTGTGTGTGTGTTCTAGGGTGTATTTATCTATGATGAATATATGTGTGTAGATGTGAGCACTTTTTTTCCAGAAAGACTTTTCTGGGCATTTCCACACCTGCTTTTCTATGATACAGCCAGCATGAGGGGCTCAAGATCTTCTTCCTACTATTGAAGTAGCCAAGAAAATAAACATCAAAATATGGACTCCTTTGGAAAATATCCATTACTGAAGATAGTAATAATGGTCTAACAGCACAGAGGCTTTTTATAATCTGAAGACAAAAAGCGGGTGGCTGCTCAGTTCTTCAAATCCCACTGCCACTGCAGACGTTTCTGTCAGAGACTCTGGCACGCACCTACCTTCTCCCGTCCGGCCCCAGCCGGAGCCCACATGCTGCCTCCTGGCTGCCCAAAGCCCACATCATACGGCCCCCACCCCACCTCCCACTTCCCCAGGCTTGCCTACTGCCAAGGGCCCCAAAGGTGCTACTGCTACTTTCTTCTTCATTCTACTTTTCTTTGGCTAGAAAATCAGATTAAGATACCTGCTGTCATTCAATCCTCACAACGGCCTCGGAGGCGGGAACCAGTGTCATCCTCAGTTTACAAATGAGGGCTGAGGATCAGAGACTTAGAGTGCATTACGTGGGTCATGTGGCCAACAAGTGGCAGCCGCAGAATTCGAACCAGGCCTGACAGACACCAAACCTACATTCCTTCTGCTCTGCCGACCATTTCTACTATGGAACGTGCCCGGGTCCCAGCAACCAGTAAACGGGCACGTCTGCCTCCAAAGACTGTTCTAAACCATGATTCTTTCTTGAAACGATCTCGCTTAATTCTTGGAATGGCCTAAAAGGAAGTACTGTCCAAGTTTACATGTGAGTAGACAGGCTCCAAGAAGTGCAGTCACTTGCCAAAGTTCTGTGTGAGCACACAGGTCCTCTGTCGGTACCCTACAGAGCAAAGGGTCATTGAGGACAAACACGATGGAGGGAGGACGTGCCTCGTGAAGTGAAGCTGAATGTTCTAGCACCAGGATACATATTCGGCTGTCATTCTTGGTGGGTGGGGCCTCCTGAGCATTGTGTCATGAGTCCAGGTATTATTAGAGGTGCCTGTGAAGTTTGGGAGCAAGTCCGGGTGTCCTGGGGTGAATACGTATGTCGTGGATTACGTGTCTCTGCGTATGGCTCTTCTCCGTGTTGTGGAATGGGTCTCTGAGGACCGTGGGGCAAGTGTGAGCGCTCCGGGGCTAGTTTCTGGGTTAGGTGGCACGTCTCTGTGTAGTGCTGTGAGGCTAGATGTCATGTGGTGAAATGTGTCACAGGGTAGGTCTCAGCTAGTCTCTGTGCTCTGGCATGAGGCGAGGTGTGGGGGGACTCTGGGTGTGGTGGAGAAAACCTTTCTGTTACAGGGCAATCTCTTTGTACTGTGGGTTGATGCTACATGGTTTGAGGTGATAAGTCTTATGTTGTAGGGTGAGTCTGTCTGAAGGAATGTGGGTGTAGGTGTTGTGGGACAAGCATGTGGGTTTTATGAAGTATTGGTAAGTTGTAGGTCCTGTGAGTGAGTTTCCTGTGCTGCCAGTTTGTGACTAGTGTGATTCATGTGTGCACCGTAAGCTTGTTCTCAGTGCACATTAAGGGAAGCATAGCAAGGAGAGATGAGGTGAAGCAGTGGATTGTGGGTTGTCTCTGTGAATTATGGATCCTATGAGTCCTGAGCTTCTGATTTGGAGGAACTGTGCTTTGTGGGAGTGATTCTGGGTGTTCTGACTTTCATGGCAGTGATTTTTTTTTTGGATGTATTATCTGGAAAATCTGGGGATTGTGGGACATCTTCCTACATTGTAGGGCATGTCTAGGTGCTGTGGTGTATACACTGCAGTCTGAATACTGTGGGATGTATCTTGGAGTAATGAGGTGAGGCTGTGTCATGGGTTGATTCTAGAGATTCATAGCAAATTGTCTTGTCATAGGGCCAGTCTTTGCATTGTAGGGAATGTCTGTGCCTTATGGTGAATCTATGTGGGTTTTCTTAAAGCAGGGGGGAGACTCTCAGGTATGGGGTTGTGTCTGTACACGGTATGTATGGCATTTCAAGAGGTTGTGGTCCAATACTGTGTATTGTGAGGCAAGTGTGTATGATACAGGCTGACTGGAAATGTGGTGTTGGGTCTATTCTGGGGTTGTAAACAGAGTATGGGTTATTAAGGGGCAAATCTAGGCATAGGGGAGCTTTGTGTTTGTGCTGTGGGACTACTCTATATGCTGTAAGGCCTATCTGCTTTGTGATGCATTTCTGTGTGTTATGGGGTATGCCAGTGTGTAATGAGCATGTCTCGAGTTGGAAATCTTTATGTTGGGTGATGATTTGTTTTGTAGGGTGAGTTTATATGGCAGGCCATGTCTGTGTATCAGGGGGTGGGTCTCTCAGTGATATGGGGCAAGTCTGCATATTGTAAAGCTTATCTGTAGTACCGCAGTTCATATATTCATTTTGTGGGATGGTGTGAGGTTACAATGAGATTTTGTGTGTGTAGGAGAACTTGAGTGCTATGGGGCATGTCAGTGCATTGTGGGGAAAACCAGGTATGGGTTCAGTTTGTATCCTGTGATTTGATTCTAGATGTTTGGGAGTGAATTTGCATTCGGGACAGAGTCTGAGCATGACGTGACCATTCTGGGACTGTGGGGAGTGTCTGTGTATTTTCAAGGTATTCTGAACATTGTAGGCTGCATCTTTTCATTGGAGGTTTGTCAACGTGTTGTGGGGGTATGTGCACCACAGACTGTGTCTAGATTGTGGATCAAGGGTGCCTTGTGGGGCAAGGCTAAGTTGTAAAGCATGTCTGATGAGGAGCAAAACTATGTAATATGTCTTCATCCTGTGAGGGAAGTCTGTGTATCCTAAGGCAATTCTGGGTTTGGGGGATACGTGTTTTTCTATGTGGGGTATTTGTCTTGTAGAATGACTGTGTGCATGTGTGTGTATTGGGGTAAATGTGTGTATCAGAATGCAACTTTGTGTTTGTGGGAGAGATCTATGTGTTATAGAGTCCCTCTGTCCATGGCAAGTTAGCTGTATTAATGTATCATGGAGCTATTTTGTTCCCTGTAAAACATGTCTTAGAGGTGTATGGCAAGACTGTGAATTTGGGGATGTGGCTGGATGTCTGCAGTCGATCCTTACCAGAGTGGGGTAACTTTCTGTTGTAGAGTGAGACTGTGCATTTTCGGGAGGTTTTTCCATTGTGGAACTTAACTGTGGGTTATAGAGCACATCTTGGCATTATGGGGTAAGTCTTGGCATTATGGGGCAAGTCTGTTCACTCTAAGTTCATTGTAGGTATCATGAGACATTTCTGTAGTATTATGGTGCAAAACTGAGTTTTGAGGCAAGCCGAGTTGTTACGGTAATACTGAACGCCTACCGAGTAAGTCTTGGCATTTATTGGAGAATTTTTGCCTTGTAAGGTATATTTGTGCATTGTGATGGGATTCCATGGGCTATGCTGGGAGTCTCATGTCATGGAACATGTGTGAAATCATAAATTAGTCTAAGAATTGAGGGGTGAGCGTGGGAGTTATGGGAGAATCTGGGCGTTGTGAGGTTCATAAGCATGTTGTGGAGTGTTTCTTGGTGCGGTGGTGCAGGTCTGTGTGTTTGGGCACATATCTGGTGGCTGAGGTACGTGATGGGTTAATTATTTGCTCTGTGGTTGAGTCTCTGCATTGTGGGATAACACTGTGTAGGGGTAAAGTTTGTGCACCGAACGGTGAATTTGGAAGTTGTATCAATTTCTACGCATTTGTGGGGCAAGTCTGTTTTCTGTGGCATGTTTTAGAACTACTGGCCAAGAATGCTGGTGGGGGTGGGGTTGAGTCTAGGCATTTAAGGATGTGACAGGATGTTGTGGAGGAGTCCACTGATGATGGAGTGCATGTTTTGAGAAGTGTTTGTAAGTTGTTATGCAATACTGTGTGTTTCTGGGGGGGGAATATATCTTATGAGGCATATCTGTGTACTGTGGGATGTATGCTGTGGGAAAAGCTGTCCATTTTGGAACAAGTGTGTGTTTTCATGCAATTTGGGGTGCTGTGAAGTGGGCATTATAGAGGAAGCTCTGCAGTGTTATGGATTCTGTTCACTGGGGAGTATCTAAGCTGTGATTGTTGTCTGTACGTTCTATTGTGTATCTGGGCATTGTGGGGCAAATATGAGTTGTCAGCTGATTCTAAGTGAGGGCAAATCTATGTGCTATGCTGTGTTTGATGCAGGGTGGGTTTGTGTATTTTGGGCTGAGTATGCGTGCTTGGCACAAATTTGGGAATTGTGTGGTAGGTATGCGGTGTGGGAGCCTTGTTCTCTGGGGTAGGTCTGTGAGTTGTCAGTCATGGTTGTGCATTATGATGCAATTCTGTACATTGTAAGGCAACTCAAAAAAAAAAACTGTGACTTGAGTTTGAGTGCTGTTGTTCCTTTCTATTCATTGCAGGGCAACCATGGGCTTAGTGAGGGTGCTTCCATGGAGCCGTATTTTTATATTTTAATATAACTTGGCAGCTGTTTTTAAAGTTTCTGTGCGATATTGCGGGTTTGAGATGCTATGGGTTAAATCTGTACAAGTTTGGGTTTTGGTGCAAGTTTGGGATTTGTGGAGTTAGCGTGCCGTGAAGCAGAAGTGTGCCAGGCTGGTCTATATCTTGAAGAGTGAGTTGATGTGCTGTGATGTAATCCTGTGTGTTGCAAGAGAAGTTGGTGTCTGGGGACACATCTCTACACTATAGGATGTGCCTATGTGTTGTAGCGTATGTGTGTGCAGTGCTTGGGCAAATCTTTGCACCATGGGGTAACTGCATTAATTGTGAGATTGTTCTACCTATTGTAGGATGGATTATGTTTTGTGATGCTGCTCCACACCTTATTGGAAGAGGAGGTTGAGTTTTGTCACTGACCCCAAGTATTTTGGGGTCCGTCTTCTGATGAGGGGTGTGTGTGTGTATTTTGTATCAACTCTGAATACTGTGTAGCACATCTATGTGTCATGAGTTGACCCTATACAACGCATGGCAAATCTGTACACTCTGGGGTAACTTTGTGTGCTTTGGTGTGCACCTATGCGTGGTGGGCAGAGTCGTGGCTTATATCTAGGAACTGTAAAGAATGAATGACCGTGTCATGGAAGAGATGCATGCTGAGGCATGTCTCTCTGTAGGAAGAGTCGTGTGACATGAGAGGCATTTCCCCCTGGTGACTTGATATTGTGTATTGTAAAGGGCATATCAGTGCTTTGTGATATGATTCTGTACTTTTTGGGGAGAGTCTGAGTTGTGCATTTATGTCTGTGCACTGGGTTTTGTGCAATTCTCTATGCTGCACAATGAGCTAGTAGTTGGTGGAGCTAGTATGTCTGTGTAATGTGTTGTGGATGCCTATTGTAGGATGTGTCTTTGAACTGCAAGGCAGTTCAAACTCTAGGTGCTTTGTTGCTCCTATTTTCCTTGTAAGCCTGCTGTTTGCACTGCAGGGAGAGGGTGTTTTGTGAGGCGTGTCTCTGTTGTAGGGCATGTCGTGCATTGCTGTGCAGCTAAGCACTTTCAAGACAAATCTGTGTGCTGTGTATTTCTGTCTGTGCATTAATGATACGGTGTTTCTGGGTAGTGTGGAGTGAATCTGGGTATCATGAGGTGATTCTGGATGTTGTGACACATGTCTGTGCCCCTTTGTGTGTGGGGACCAGTCTAGGGTTGTGATATTAGATCAAACTGAGTAGGGTGGACCTATGCTTCACAGGACAAGTCTGTGCACAGTGGGTTAAATGTTCTCTGAGGCATGTTTGTGTTGTATACAAGGCGTTCTGACATCTGTCTGGATCGTGGGGGATGTCTATGCATTGGATGGCATGTCCAGGTGTGGATGGGCAAGTCTATGAGTTGAGGGGCATCTCTATGCATTTTAGGGCCTCTATGTGGTAGAGAAGTGGGGGCGGGGAGGATGCTTTGCAGTGAGCCTGAGTGTTGTGGTTCTAGTGTTTTCATTGTGGAATGACTGCATATGTTGTGGAGCAGATCAGTTGTGTAGAGTGGGTCTGTGCATTGTGATTCCGATCTTTGCATGGAGTGTGTGTTGCACGGCACGCTTGTGTTATGAGGTAGGCCGATGCCCTGTGGGGTTTATCTGTACTTAGTCGGGGTTTACATGTGGCATTGTGGTGCATGACTGTGCTATGTAAGAACTGTGTGTATTGTGTGGCAGTGTGGGCTTTGTGGAGCATACCACTTGGCATTGTGTTATTATTCTATTCATCATGGGGCAAGCTGGTGAGTTAGGGTTACGTCCATACTTTGAGAGGCATGTTATGGGGCAAGTTTGTGGGTTGTACTCTGTGACCTGTGGGTTGACTCTGAATGCTGTGATGTGCACGTGGTTAATGCAGGCAGACATCTGCATTGTGGGCGATATCAGTGCATCATGGGACGTGTTTTCAGATTGTGGGATAAGTCTGTGGTTATATGTTGTTTTTGAGTTGTACGGGTCCTGCATATCCTTTGGGGGACTATGTGGAGAGAACTGAAGGTCTTTGGGATCTTTGCGCTGTGATGTAACTGTTCCCTTGGGGAGCTGTGGGCTGTGGGGATGCTAGAGTGTACAGTGGGACGACATGGTGTGCTGCGGTGCCATTCTCTACTGTGTGGGAGGAGTTTACACCGGGACACTGAGTCTGTACAGTGTAGGGCATTCGAGGTCTTGTGTATCTGTGTGTTAGAAGGTTTTCTGTATGTTGTAGGACAAGTCTTGGTACTGGGAAATGAAGATATTTACTGGAGCCAGTGTGTGTTATGTGCCTAATACAGGCATTGCAGAGTGCATCTGCTCTGTCACATGATTCTGTATATAGAAGATCTGTTTGTGGGGAATGGGGCTATCGTGTGCTGAGGTACAAGCCTGTGTGCTGTGGAGCAAGTTTGAGTCCTGTGGAAAGACAATCTGCGTTATGGGGGGAGTCTGAGCATTGTGAGCAATTTGTGGGTTTTGACAGGGATGATGTGATACAATTCTGTGTGTTGGAGAAGTCTGCGTTGTGGATTGTTTCTAGGGATTTGAAATTGAGTTCTTCAATGCTGTGGGGCCAACGTGTTCTGTGGTGAGCATGCGTACTGCAGAGCCTGTATATATATGATAGAGTGCATTCAGTTGATGAGTGTTTGCATGGTCTGTATCACGGGTATGTCTATGCACTGAAATGTGTGCCTAGGTGTTGTGTGACGAGGCTTCGTGTTATGCGGAGACTCGGTGTGGTAACTGCTTCTGGGGGTTGCGAGCTAAGTGCAGTCATTATAGGAATTATAAGCAAAGGGTGGTGAGAGTGTGAGCTATGGTGTGACTCTGGGCTTTATGGGGGTATACCCCATGTGCTGTGGGTTGATTCTAATTATTTTAGATTAAGTCTTACCATCATAGTCCAGTTCCTTGCGTAGAAACAACAACAATAATAGCAACAACAAGATCAACTAACATTGATAACACTAATTCTGTGCCAGGCACTGTTCTAAACACTGTATAGGCATTCACTCATTTATTTCTCTTAACAGCCCTACTAAGTAGGTACTACTAGTATTCCAATTCATATCTGAGAAAAATAAGGCACAGAGAGGTTAAGAAACCTTTCCAAAGTCACACAGTTAGTAAACAATACATGTGGGATTGAAACCCTAGTAGTCTGAATCCTAAGCGTAAAGCTTTTAACCACAATCTATACTGCCCCTTTGTCTCTGGGCCTTGCGGGGATATGTCTGGGTGTTGTGGCATGTCCAGGGTTACAAAATACTAGGGATTATAAAATTTATCTAAGTAATGTGGGGCTTATCTGTGAATCGTGGGATGGGTCTTGTTGAGAGGGCATTGTTTTACATCGTTAGGAAATGCTAATATTTGCACTGTGTGGCAAGGCTTTCTATTTGTGGGCCAACGGCGTAAGGGGTATGTCAAGCCTCTGCTTTAAAGGAAAGTTGTGTGGTGATGGGATTTTGCGATTGTCAAAGAATTTCGTGTGTTTGCATGAGGTAGAAGGTATGTTGAAAGGTATGTTTACTTGTGCGTCTAGTCCCTGGATTATGGCGCGTATCCGTGCCTTGTGGAGTGGGTGTGGGTATTGTTGCTCAAAGTCTGCTTTCTAGGGGAAGTTTATACACTGTGAGGCAGTTCTGTGAGTCATGAGGGAACCATGTGTGCTGTGGGAAATGTGTATATGTTGTAGGGGTCTCCAGGCATGCTGGGGCTAATTGCTACATGGGGACGAGGGGCTGTGCATTGTAGGATGCCTCCGTGTGTTGTAATACGTGTGTGTGTGCACACATGCATAGGCGTGTTGTCATGGAATGTGTCTGTGCATTTTGGGGCCTGTCAGGGCTCATGGGAAGTATCTTCGTGTTGTGGAACATGTTTGCGCAATAGAGGCCAGGAGGCATGCTGCAGGGGGATCGGTTTGTGCATTGTGGAGTGAGGATGTGTTACGCGATGGTGAGGCCTCCCTGTACATGCTGACATACCGCTAGGTGTCTTGGGATATGTAATCTGTATTACGGAGTGTTCTCTGTATTCCTGAGGCAAGCCTCAGTTTACAGGAAAGGCCTTAGTTGTGGGTCTAGTCTGTGTGCTATAATGCAATTCCATGCATCGTGCAGGGCATACGTGTACAGGCTGAGCTGTTTTGGAGGAAATCTGTGTACTGCAGAGCATGTCTAGGTGTCTTTGGATGAGTCTGTGTATTGCAATGAGTCTGCATCATGGAGAACCTCTGGATTGTTGAGTGAGTCTGTGTGTTACAGGATGAGTCTTGGGATCACGGTACAAGTGTTGTAAATTTAGGAGCATGTTTGTGATTAGAAGATACATCCACACATGATAAAACAAAAATCTGAGTGTGGGAGGGTGTGTTGGTGCGATACAGGGCATATCACTGAGTTGTAGGGTGCATGCATGTGCGTTTGTGTGTTGTGGTGTGTTGTGGGTCTGTGCCTTGTGGGGTGAGTCTGGGTGTTGTGCATGTGAATGTTGTGGGATGAGGTTGTGTATGATGGAGCGAGCCTGTGCACTGTATAGCAAATTTCTTGACTGTGATACAGCTCTGTCTTTTGTGAGTGGCATCTGGTTTAGGGGTCTGTCTGTGCTCTGTAGAGCGTGTGGGGGTGTTGTGGGATAGCTGTGTGCTACAGAGCATCTGTACATGTTCTAGGGCTAGTCTGTGTGTCATGTGGCGAATCTTTGTGTTGTCAGATGCTAGGTATTTGAGGTAGACCCTCTTCGCTTTAATAGTAATGGGGTGGGGGGAGTGATAGTAACATATAGGAACAACTGCAATAGTTCCCATGTGCCAGGCACTGTACTAAGCGCTTAACATACTGTAACTCATTCAATCCTCACAACCACCCTTATCTTTGTCTTACAGATGAGCAAACTGAAGAACAGAGAAATATACTTACCCAAGGTGATACAATTAGAAAGGGGTGGAGCCTGGATCCTAACCCAGGTAGCCTGGGTCCAGAGGCCTTGCTCTTAACCAGTACACAAACCGTGTCTCTGTTGCAGGCCAGAGTCGTAGCTCAGTAATGTGGTAAAGTTTGTCTGCACACTACAATGGAAGCATCTGCATTGCAGGGGTAATATGCGTGTTGTGTGCCTGTCTATGCACTGGGGAAAGTTTATGTGAATTGTTGGTTTTCCATTTTAGGGTTAAGTCTGCGTTACGATGCGATCCTGTGCACTGCACATAGAAGACATCTATGTGTTCACAGGTGTGCCCATGAATCGTAAATTTTGTTGAGTGTGATTAAGTGGCGGGGCAAGTCTATGCCCTAAAGGGCTTGTCTGCCCACTTAGGGTGAGTCTCAGTGCTCGGTCGTGTTCGTGTGTGTTGTGGGGTGAGTATGTGTATTAACGGAAGAACCTGTGCATTTGGGTGGAATTCTGTGCCTGGTTGAGCATAGCTGGTTTACGGGCAGCGGCATGAGCAGTGAGACTAGTCTGTGTGGCCTGAGGTAGATCCGGGACTTGTAGGGCAAATGGTTGCACATGTTGTGGGCATGTGTTCTCCCTGTGTAGCCACCCTAAGGAGTGTGGTTTTCGCGAAGTGAATCTGTGTGACAAACGTGTGTTGCGACGCAGTTACGTGCACCGTGGGGATGGGGTGCTGCGCTGTGGGACGTGTTTGTGTGTTTGCATCTGTGCTGTGAAGTAAGTGAGGGAAGTCTGGATCATGTCTGTGACTGTGCCCTGAGGAGCAGATCTGGACGCTTTAGGCGCTGCTGCGGCATGAGTGTGTCTGTTCTAGAGCGAGTCTGTCCGTTGTAGGGCCAATCTGCATGCTGTGGTGCAGTGCTGTGCACCGTGGGGGGGGGTCTATTTATTGCAGTGTGTCTAAGGAATTCGGGGCACGTTTCATCGATTCAGGGCCACAGTATGTGTGGTGACCGTATGCATGGTGGAGGTCTAGATGTTGCGGGGCAAACGAGCGTACCATGAGGCAAGTATTTGTACTGTGTGGCGACTGCATTGGTTATAAAGTGAACTGGTGCCCTGTAGGAAAAGGTTGTGTGCTGGGCTGCATTCCTGTGCTTCATGGGGGGATAAACATCCTGTAAGATATACTACTGCGTCTCTGTGATGTGGGGTGAGCTTGTCTGAGTGCCGTGGAGAGAGTCTCTGTGCTCTGGGTTTTAATCTGTGTGCCATGAGGTAGGTCTTCAAGTTGTGGGGTGAGTCTGTGTTCTTAGGGGCATGTCCTTTTGCTGGGGGATGAGTCTGTGTCTTGGGGAGAGCCCGTGCATCCTAGGGCCAGTCTGCCTGAAGTGGGGAGGGCCTGTATCCTGTGAAGAAAGTTTGTGGGGTGATGTAGGCTGTAGGGAGTGTCTGTGTGCTATGGGGAGACCCTCTATGCCATGGGTTTAGTTTGTGTGTTGCAGGGTGAGTCTGCGTGACTTGGGTAGGGTCTGTAGACTATGGAGCAAGTGTGGGTCCTTTTGGAATGGTCTGTGTCCTGTGGTGCTTGTCTATGTGCCACGAAGCAAGTCTGTCTGTTGCGGGAGAGTATGTCTCTGTGTGGGTGGCCAAGCTTGGCCGTGGACTGTATTCTGGGAGGGATTCTGTGTTCTGTGGAGAAGCCATGTGCTCCTGGGTGCCTCCATGTGTTGTGGGATAAGGCTGTGTGCCCTGAGTTGGGGGGGGGGGTGCGATCTGTGTGATCTAGGGAGTGTTTCTGGGATGTGAGGGGAGTCTGTGCCCTGGGGAGAATCCTGGCCATGGGTTTAGTCAGTGGGGCACTGGGAGAAATCTGTGTGCTGTGGGGAGTCTGCACGCCTTGGGCAGAGACCGTGTTCCGGGGTGAGAGTTTGTATCCTGCAGGGCATGTCTGTGTCCTATGGGGTCAGTCTGTATTCGCTAGAGAGACGTGCCAGGCAAAGGGCCTGCGTGATATGGGGACACTCTGTGATGTCAGGATTGTGTGTGTTTGTGTGTGTGTGTCATGGATAGAGTCTATGGAAGAGTGAGTCTGTCACGTGGGGCAGGTCTGCGTCCCTTAGGTGAGACTTTTTGCCTTGCGGAGAACATGTGTGCTTTTGGGTGAGTCAGTGATACGGGGCGAGGTGGGGGGGATGTGTCTGCTATGGGGGCAAGTCTTTCTGCTGCGGTGCCTGTCCATGTGCCATGGGAAGAGTCTGTGTGCTGCAAGGGCAAGTGCGTGCGTGCGCGTGTGTGTGTATTAATTGACCAGTGGACATTAGAGGGTAAGTTGGCACATTGCAGCGCAAGTCTGTTTTAGGGCAAATTCTCCTTTAATATCTACAAATAATAGCAACACTTACACAACGGTCCCCACGCAACAGGCACCGTTCTGAAGGTGCTATTATGCATCTGCATTTTACGTCTGAGAAAACTGAAGCGCCCTGTGCTATGGTCATGCAGCTAGCAAGAGGCAGAGGTCTGAAACCAGGCCGTCTGCTCCCCGCGCCCACACTATCGTGAGTCCCCCGAGGCCCTGGGGACATCAGTGGCCTCCAACACTGGGGATACTTCGTGGTCACTGCCGGGCACATTGAGAGCAGGTAATTTGGAAGAAAAGGGGAGTAGCTCAAAGCCTTCCATGTATTTAAAAAAAAAGAAAAATAACGAAACGCTCTATTTACAATAAGGATGGCAGTTTAGGGATCCCTGGGTGGCGCAGCGGTTTGGCGCCTGCCTTTGGCCCAGGGCGCTATCCTGGAGACCCGGGATCGAATCCCACATCGGGCTCCCGGTGCATGGAGCCTGCTTCTCCCTCTGCCTGTGTGTGTCTCTGCCTCTCTCTCTCTCACTGTGTGCCTATCATAAATAAATTAAAAAAAAAAAAAAAAAAAAAAAAGGATGGCAGTTTAGCCCAGAGAAACTGACATCACGACTGCAGAAGGGCTCCTCCAGTGACGTCGGCCCCCAAACAGCCCCCCCCTCGCCGCCGCAGCCGCATTCGGGCCCCTGCAGAGGAGCAAATGCGCATGCCCCGGCGAGCCGCTGTTGCCAGGGAAACCAGCCACCAGTCACAAACAAACCACCGCCTAACTGCGCAAGTCAAGAAATGACCCGGCCGTGGCTGTGAGCCAAAAGAGCCCCTTGCACTGAGGGCGGCCAGGGCATCCTCCCACCCAATGCCCCCTATTTTCCTTCCCGAATCGGTAAAGCCTAGAGGCTAGAGGCCAGAGTCCGAAGTCATTAGAGAAAAAAGGCTGCGGTGGGGGTGGGGATGGGGGTGGGGCTGTCAACAGTAGGTGGCAGGTGATCTTAATAATCAAATATGTCTGTGAGCAACGTTTAACTCTTCTCCCACTAAGGGTCTGTGTTTCATGCTGGAGCCTTCCACCTACAGTGAAAAGAGGTGAGCCACTGGGGTGTGTCTACCTACAAGAGATGGTGGCAGTGGTGGCATGGATTGGGACTCATCCTAACTCCTTTAAATCCCTAGATCAGACTACTGCCAGCAACAGGCTGGCAGATATCATTTATTTCTGCTCCTCATACATTCCTTACATTTCCTTCTTCTACCATTCTAGAAAATTCCAGGAACTGAGTCCAGACAGCTTTAATTCTCCGAGTACCTGAGGAGTAGAAAAAAAGGTGAAGGAGGAACCTTAGGAGTAACTCTACTAACCCTGGTGTGGGGGGGGGGGGGGGATTTCGAACATACAATTAGGATGCCAACTGTGTCCAAGAGGAATAGCATATCTGGAACAGTGGTTTTATATACTCGGATTCCTCGATTTTAATTTGTAAAAAGCATCTGATAAAAATATAATTTTGGAATATTTAAAATCTAAAAATCCTGTTTGAAAACCACTACCCTAAACCGCATGTGCCTAGAATTCTTGAAAGGCATGAGCACGAACATGATGTTTTAGCATGTTGAAGCTGCAAGAAGGTAAGAGTGCTATTGTGGAATGTGACCATCTTAGGTAGAAAGAACATGGCTTATCTGTGGACACTATACCCTAGCTAATGGGACAGCAGTTGTTGCCATTTCAAATCAGTGGAAGAGGTTGGATTATTCAATAAATGATGCTGAAACAATTGGTGACCTATTTGGAAAAAAAACAAAATTAGATCCTACTTCATATTCATACCATATACCAAAATGAATTCCAGATGAATCAGAGTTAATCATAAAAAAAATGAAGCAATGAAATAACTAGAAAAAATACAGGTCAATATACTCATCAAAGGAAAGAAATAAATCATAAAATCAAAAACTGATAGCTGAGGATATCTAAAAATGTAAAGCTGCATCATGTAAAAAAAAAACCCAGCATAAATGGTACAAAATCAATAGGCAAACAACAACTGGGAAATAATGTTTTTACCACATATGATAAATAAATTAGGTGATAATGTATAAGGTGGTGGTGGAGGAGAAATCTTAAACTGGTTCATACCATTTGATCCAGAAATTCCACGTCTATGAATTGATCCTAGGGGGGTAAAAAAAAAAAAAAAACAGAAAAGCACACAGAGGTTTATATGGAAAGATATTCCTTAAACTATAACAGCAAAAATTGCACATATATGCATTCAATAACAGGACATTTAGTGAGACACCTATATGATCAGAAATTATGCAGCCAGAGAACGTTGCCTTCTTGCGGAATGTTTAAAAATATGAGGAACTGCTCCCAATATATTGCTTAATGATTATTAAAGCAAGTCGAAAACTGTATGTACATATGATTTTCATTTTCTATATATAAGGATCTACTTATATGCATTTATCTGTATGTTTTCAGGGGCGAGGGACCGAGAGTAATCCTTCCGTATTTTAAACAATGAATATGTGACTTTTTTACAAGAAAGGGGAAAGGTGGGATTTTTAATAAGCTATTTTAATAAGTGCTCTAAAAGCAGTGGGAGCACAGAAAAGAAAGTCTAGGCAGAAAGACAATAAAAAACCAAAGCCTAAATGTACCTATATGGCAATGGAGGATCCAGCAAAACAAAGTATGTACTACATGAAGATCACAGTATTATGTGCATTTGAACAGGTACAGAATTTCTTATACAAGATGGACTCCTGGAAAATTTTCTTCACTACACCAGAGAATGGTCACATGTCCCTGGATGCGCCAGTCATTCTCTCTGCCGCAGTGCTCTCAGTGCAATGCCCCCCTCCCTTTGCCTGCAACACACTCACCCCCCCCCCCGTCCCCCCTGCAAAACATGCCACCCGCAGACATTTTTGGCTTGGAAAAATGGCCCATCTTGTGAGCTTTCTTTTAATCTCTTCCTTCTTATTTTTCCTCCTCCACTGCCTGCCTGTCATCTCACTCAAAAATTTACCTATCTCGTTGGCTCCTTCCTGTTGAAGTGACACACAACCTGAATTTCAAAGAAATAAAAAGGCCACCACTTCAGCTTTTTTTTTTTTTCTTTTCCTCGCAGAAATGGATCTACAAATACGATTTCCAGGTGAAAGGGGGCACAAAAGCTTACACATTTTCAGGCACATTTCAGAAACCAACGTAAAAGCTCTTTTGATAGGAATCTCTGCTATCCTTCTCACATCCCTTCTCAAATAAAGAAGCACTGAGAATATTCTGTCCTTACTGTACAAATCGATGTCCATGAATACAAATAAATTATTTTCAAAATACAGGCAGTCACAATATTCATTATTTCTTTTCCATGATTTTTCATCGTAAAATCAAATTTTAATCTTTCCCATTCAACACATGTTCATCTCTCACATGAAGCAATTAAGCTGAACATGCAGGCTGCCTTCGTCATTTTCTCTCCTGTACAGACATCCAGTCACATGATTTTCTTAATTAAAAAAAAAATGAGGCATGGTATCCTTCCCATTGCAAAGTAACAGTTTTCTCATGCTCTCTCCATACAAGGACAGGAACTCAGATCTGAGAACATCTTCAATCATAACCCATCCTATCAAGTCTAATCCAAACATCGTAAGACTGAGATACTGTTCCGAGTACAATTTCTCATCCTGGTAACATCTTCGTCAAGTCACAGGTTGGGAAATATCTTACCAGAGTCACAAGGGGAAGATTTCTATATTTCCTTCCAGCAACTCATTTGCCATTTAAGAAACAAGCTTTAAACTCATAAAGTGACCGTGGATTATTTAGAATCTAATGAATCCATTTTCCCAATACTGCTGATTAGAATCAGGAATTCCTACACAGTTCTGTATTACTCTATTCCATCAAAACATGTCACTGGCTTTGAAAAGCGTATTTTGGGTATCTATTTTACAAAAGATTTCTCAGCTACTTACCAGCTGCAAGCGCTCTGCTTCTCCACCAGCTCTGAGGCTGTCGCACTGAAGGGGGGGCGGGAAAGCGGCAGCAGCCACTTGAAAATGAGCTGTGCTCTGAAGAAGGGATTAGCTCTGTGGAAAGAAATGAAATGCCTTGGGATTATCCTCCAATTCCTCCAAAAACACAGAATCATTTTAAGTATCACATGCTAAAAAGTACATGCTCATCACAGAACTGATTTTAGTAGCAAAACTTCTGATCTAAAACACAGTTAAATTGCCTTGATTTCCAGTGGAACCCCTACAATGTCATGGACTTTTGGCTCTCCCGTCTCCTGGCAACAGTCTCATTAATATTTTTTTTTCTGCAGTGGTCCTACTAGGCATCAGAGAACATTGACAAGGTCTAGTCTCTGGTGGCATTTTTTTGTTCAGTACGTGTTTTCCCCCACACAAGTAATAAGGAGAGTCAGACATTCAATAACATGTTCTCTAGAGGAAGATTCTGGATTGGAATGCATTCCATTCAAATGATTTGTTCTGCCCTCCCTTGGTGCAGTGTTCTCATTAGGCCCCTGACCTGAAGATGGGTCTCAGCAAAAGATGCCTAACTCCTTCTGCAATCCTCAAATTACACGCAGAAATTCAGGCCCAGACCCAGTGTTGTTATTATCTACTCTGCTCAGAAAAAAAATGCACAGAGTTCACCTGTGTCCTCAGCTCTAGCATCATGACCCCCACCTGTCAGCATGGCTACTGGAGGTATGTGTCTCTCAGAAATCTCTTTTAAAAACAGTGGATGAAATATAATCAGATAGAAACCCATTTATCTGTAAATATTAACATCAATAGGACAAAATATTGACTACATGTTAAGCAAATAAGAGCTGGTTATTACACAATATGTATAATGCAATCACTTATAACTTATGTAGATAGGAACAAATGTACGCAACAAAGTCTGGAAGGATATTACACCAAAATGGTAAGAGTGATTATGTCTTGCTTTTCTATGGATGGTAGAATTTGATGGGAGTTTAGATCATTATTCTCTTTGATGATCTATCTAATAACTTTTCTGCAATTAACACATATCCCTTAGGTTATTAAAAGAGAACCATGCACAACAATGTGAATGTACTTACTGCCACTAAACTGTACACTTAAAATAGTTGCAATGTTAAATTTTATTTTATGAATGCTTTACCACAATAAAAAAAGAGAGAACAATCCATTCACTCCACAAACATGTACTGAGTCTCACCACATTCAGTATACTGTGTGGTGGGCAGAGATTATAAAAATGAATAAAACACAGTCTGTTCCCTTTTAAAAGCTTATAATCTAATGGACAACTACCCCCAAAATTTCTATATGGGCTTTTATTATACATGACATATGGAATTGCTGCATTTAGAAATGGAGATATTTTAGTAACATACTTTTAAATTTTCATCAATTATGGGTGACATTTATAATTAGGGTTGTTACAGTGTTTGCCTAAAAGATACCAGACTCCCAGTGGGTAGAGGAAGCAAAGAAATACATATTACATATTTTAATATGTTATTAAGTATTTTAATATATAAATAAGTGTATATACCCATCTGTATATAGGCATAAAATTGTCATATTTTTTAAAGGATGGGAAGGGCAACTGTTCTAGATAAAAGAAGATTAAAGAGATATGACCAAAAAAAAGTATGATGACCAAATACACAGTGTGATCTTTGATTAGTTCCTGGACAGAAAATAAAACAGCTATAAAAGACATTTCAGGAACAACTGAGACATTTGAATGCAGACTAGATAATATTAGATCAACATAAAAGGTTTCTGGTATGATAATATAGGATGATGGATTTGTTCTCATGACATACATGTTAAGTACTGAGAGGTGAAGTGCCATAATGTCTATAAATTACTCTGAAATGCTTTAGAAAAAACCATAGTGAGAGATAAAGCAAATGTGGCAATATGTTAATAATTGGTAAATCTAGGTTAAGTATACACAGGTTTTTTACTATATTATTCTTTGGTCTAAAATCCAGAAAATAAAATCTTTTTAAAAATAATTATTGCACAATAATTATATTTACAGTTAAAATTCATGGGGCACCTGGGTGGCTCAGTCGGTTAGGCTCTGCATTCTGCTCAGGTCACGGTCCTAGGGCCCTAGGATCGAACCCCGCATCAGGCTCCCTGCTTGAGCAGGAGCCTGCCTCTCCCTCTGCCTGCCCCTCCCCTTGCTTGTGCTCTCTCTATCTGTCAAATAAGTAAATAAAATCTTTTTTAAAAAAGTTAAAATTCATATACATTTTGGAATTGATGACAGGTTTATAATCTCTCACTTAGAGAAAGCTTTCCATACTGACCAATTGGATGATGTCGTTTTGTCATGCGCCATCTAGTGGTAAAATACTGATTTACCATGATTGAAGGATCGTAAAGAACACAAGTTGACAACTGATCCATTAAATATTCCTATAATTTTATTGTAACAAATAAAATAAAAGTATTATTGTTGTTTATAAATACTGTTAATTTTCACTATTTGTTTTTGGTTATAGGAGAATGTCTCTGTTCAGGTGTCCTAACAACCTGGCACATCTCCACATAGGGTCCCATAAACAAGGTTCAACTGTAAGCTGACCTAAGTTTTGGTGAAATGCCCTGGGATCCTCCCTGGAACATGGCAAGACGAACAGTCTTATAAAAACTGTTTCTCACTAGCTCCCTATTTTGTGAGGGGCTGCCAAAAGGCAGTTTTTCATCTACCCCCCCGCCCCACCCAGTTCTGGTGAGGCATGGGACTTTCCATCTTGCTTCCTCCATTAAGGTAAAACTTCAAGCTATACAATCCACTAGATGTAATATGGAAACAGCTCCTCCATGATAGAGTGATTCACTTCCCATGTCATCTGTCATCTTGCCCTTCTGTAGGATCAAGGATGTGGAGAGCTGACAACATGCTGACCTTCTGTTCTTGCTTTTGCTGCACTTGTACATAACAGACTGTGTCCATTTGGCTCACTGTCTCTTTACCAACTGAATACAGGGCAGAGTGGCAAGCCAGAGCTAGAAGTTCTTGTGGATTAGAGCCTTCATCACTGCTTGGTTAAAAAAAAAAAGTATCTACAGGGGCACCTGGGTGGCTCAGTTGGTTAAGTGTCCGACTCTTGATTTTGGCTCAGGTCATATTCTCAGGGTTGTGAGAGCCCCGCATTGGGCTCTGTGCTGGACGTGGAGCCTGCTTAAGATTCTCTCTTTCCCCCTCCCTCTGTACCTCCCTCTCACACACACACTGCGCACTCTCTCTCTCTCTCTAAAAAAGATTTGTTTAAGTATCTACAAATGTGCATGGGGGTGGGGTAGGGGTTGTGGTGTGTGTACATAGAAAGAATGCACAAACGTCATACGTTCTATTGAAACGCTGAAAGCTTTCTTCCTGAAATTGGGAACATGATGAGTGATGTCCATTTTTATAAATTCTTTTTTCAACATTGTGCCAGGGTGAGGGTGGGTTGCAGACAGTGCTCAGTGTAGTAAAATTACACAGAGAGGTAAAAGAAGAGTAAATATGAAGAGTTTAACATAGGCACCCAAGTAATCACTTAGTTATAAATAAAAGAGTAACAAATCATGAAAAAAAATATATGGCTTCATTGTGAGTCCAACATACTGCTTCAGGCCAAGTAAGTAGAATTTATCATCAGCAGGCACCCCTTTTCCCTCCCAGTCATTGCACCAAAGTAGCTCTTGATTTGACCTGCCTGCTTGGTTACCTAATGGAAATTTCCAGACCCACTCAAAAGCCCCCATGAAGGGGCTCATAATAAACATAAATACCAGAAATGACTGCAATGCATCAATATGTAAAAATCATAATTAACCTCCTCAAATCATTGGTAGTTACTAAGGTAACACCCCCTTATTCTTAAAAATTGGTAAGTAAAGGGAATTATTCAAGCACTTAACTCTCCTGTGTGGACTGCATTTCAGCATAATCAAGTAGCAAATAAGGGGGAAGCTCTTTTTTAAAGCAAATTTCCAGCTAATACATAAGAAGGAAAGAAAAAAATAGAAAAAAAATCATCATTTTGCAACCCTCAACAAAACAATGGATCTAGGCAATAATTTTCAGTAGCTGCCAAAACCATCTACTGAAGGATTGATAAGAAATCTCTTTTTAAGCAATAAAAATAACTTCTTGGGCCCAACCTCCCCAATATCTTTTATTATGCCATTATAATTATGATATCAGCCCTGGGAAAGGATAGTAGAGGAAAAGGAAGTTACAATTTTATCTTGTATCCTCGAGTGTTACCATTTCTGAGTAAAATATACATATTTTCATTGGAGAGTTCTGCAGCGAATATTGATACCAAAGGAGTGACTCTATTCTAGGCCTGATCCAAATTATTTCCTGATCAAAATGCAATCCAATTTAAATAAAATATCTGCAACATACTGTTTAGGAAGGATCCTCCAGAGAGGAATTTTGGACTCTGGATTGTTAAGGCAGGTCATCAATGGTGCTGTGCGAGACACCTGGGTCTTTGGAGTTGATCCTTGGATCTCCAGCTGGGCCAAGGAGAAGAGCACTGCTGGGCAATAGCAGGCCAACTAAAACAGACTCAACAGCAGAGCCACACTTGCCACTTGTGTGCCAAGGTAACATTAGTCAGGACCTATTTCAGTAGAAAAAGAAGAACCAGTATTTGGAGGACTGGCAGAGCTGGAACTATGCACCACTGAGGCTGTATCCTGTGCTGTTTATGTTCTCGTGCCTGGTACTGCTATGAAGATGGCTCTAATTTCTTTTGAATCAGGAGATGAGAGAAAAGATGATGGTGTTTGCAACCTAATGCCTAGAAAATAGGAGAATACAATACATTTAACTGCTTTTTTGGCATAAAAGGAAATTCTATGGAATTTTCCAGCAATTTGCATCTATCAGAACATAGCCTCTAGCATGAGATGGTACCAGTGCAAGCACAGCATAAATAAAATCACAGAAGGCATCAGAGGAAACTCAACTCTTCTGCTGAGAATTTAGACAAAAGTGTAATTTCCATCTGAATTCAACGGTTTTCATTATAAGGAGAATAGAAGGCCCAGATATGGAGTTTATTTCTAACCCAACTAGAAGCATTAATGACTAAAATCTGGGAAGAAAGACAGCACAAATGAGCAAGAGAGTAAATGACACTGGTGATGAACCTGAGATGGCTCTCTAAGGAGAGATGGCTCTCTAAGTCTGTCTTTCTCCAGATGAAATGTCGAAATCTCATGACCTGCTCCTCATTAAGCTTCCAAATTTTTCACCATTTTGAACATTCTTCTCTGGAGATTCTCTGGTATGGCTTTCAGAGGATGGTACTACAAACTCCTCAAAGTAGTCTAGATTTTGGCTAAAGCTCACAGAGGAAGCTAGAGTTGTTATTTCTGATGATCAAAATTCAACTTCAGGACACTACAGAGCAAAGCACGGGGTGTAGTGGGGAAAGCCAAGCATTGTCCTAGGTGCTACGGTACAACATGAATAACACAGACAAGGTCCATGCCTTCAAAAGAGATTACAAGTTTAATAGAGAAGACAGATCAATACAAGGAATCAAACAAATAATAAGAACATAAGATCATGATGAGTGCTACAAAGAAAATAAAACAGAATAACATGACAGAGCATCCTTGGGTGGTGAGGAAAGGTCACTCTGAGGGAGTGACATTGAGGTGAAACCTGAAAGACAAGGAGTAAAGCAAGAAATTATATGTAGAAGTGTTTTCTAGGGCTGATAGAAGAACTAATGCAAAGGTTCTCAGCATGAATGAGCTAGACATGTCCAGGAATAAAAAGATGGGAAAAGGTAAGAGATAAGGCCAAAAAGGTGGACAAGAGTCAGATCGCATAGCACCTTACTGGAAATGGTAATAAATACCTAATTGCAATGTGAAGCTATTGCAGGGACTTAAGCAAGGAAACCGCATGATATGATTTGTGTTTTAAAATTATAATTTTGGCTATTGTGCTGAGAATAGACTATATCTTGGCAAGTTCGGAAGGCAAGGAGATCTGTGAAGAGTATGTTGCAGAAGTCCAGGCAAAAGAAGTTGATGGATCAATTCAGGTAGAAGCAGAATGAGTGGTGAAAAGAGTTCAAATTCAGGATGTATTTTGGAGGCAGAGTCAACAGGGTGCTAGTGCTGTAATAATAAGGGAGAATAAAATCTAAGTAAATGAAACAAGAAATCTAGGATGACTCTTAGTTATATAACTGGGTGAACGGTGGTGCCAAATAATTGATGGGGAGACAGGAGGAGGGATAGATTTGAGGGAGGAAGGTATGAATCAAGAACTCTCTTTTGGAAATACTGAATTTGAGACTCTATTTGAGATGTTGTAAAAGCTGGACAGAGTTTCACAGGAGAGGTGCAAACTAGACATATAAACTGGAAGTCATCGGCCTAAAAATAGTAATGAAAACCACGGGAGTATTTGAGGGTACCTTGCACACCTTGGACAAGTCACTGCATCTCTCTGGACACCAGAATCTTCATCTATAAAAGGCAGTTGAGGGCATCTGGGTGGCTCAGTGGTTGAGCGTCTGCCTTTGGCTCAGGTTGTGATCCCGGGGTCCCAGGATCAAGTCCCACATCAGGCTCCCCGCAGGGAGTCTGCTTCTCCCTCCCCTCTGTCTCTTTCTCTCTGTGTCTCTAATGAATAAATAAACAAAATCTTTTTTAAAAAAGGCTGCTGATACCCATTAATGTTTGTGCCAGATTGAGTTGTTGTAAAGATTAAAGAAAACCAATGTAGCCTATGATTGCTTAAACGATTTTTAGTAGCTGTGCTGATGTATGTAGGGAAGTAGATCTGTGTTTAACTCGAATCTCTAGAGCTTTTCATATGATACTGTTCTGTTAAAACAGATATCCTCCGTTTTTGTACTAGTGCAATTGATTTATTTCATCGAACTCCCTCTCCTCTATCTGCAGCCTCAATCTTAGGCCAGATCCTACGGTCTCTCCTTCCCTACATGCAACATGTTGCCATGAGACACTGTCATGCTGCTTGCCTACAGTCTCCCTACTCTGGCTACAGAATGGACCACACTTCAGACAAATGGACTACAGCAGGCTCAGCCACAGTTTGGCAAAGCACCAACAACCCAGGAGAGCTGGGCAAATGGCCAAACAATTTCAGACTATAATGCTTAATCTTCTCATAGCAATTTAGTGAGGCATGGGTATGAATTAGTATTATCCTCCAATGTGACATAAGGTGCAAAGACCCCAGAAATAATAGTAATAGTGGCAAAAAGAGGCTGGGAGCCAGATTACAGAGACTGAACAAGCAGAGAGATAAGGAAACAGGAAGGAAGCAAAGCTAAGAAGGAAAAAGTAGTGCTTAGGTCCAGCCATATGAACTCTGGTTCTCTGGCAGGACTTCTGTTAAAGAAGAGTAACTTTTAGGAAAAAAGCAAAACCCTAGTCCTGAAGATGGTGAAGCCACGCAAGGGATTCAGTCAGTAGCACAAAGAACAGGTAAGAGCTCAATTAAAAATGCTAAGATTTATGGTCAAAAGCCAGATTGTAACTAAGCTAGCAGCGTTGTGTATGGGTACAGAGGCCTTTCTAGTGCCCTCTCTGGGGGCCAGACTGGTCCGATTCTGGAGTGTTGCTGAGACAGTTCGCGGGAGGTTGTGGCCCAACCGGAGAGAGTGAAGGAAAGGAAAATGCATAATTAATCTTATGGCAGAGAATCAATCCTAAACAGAAATCTCTCCTAGAAATAAGAGCAGCACTTTGCAAGACGAATGGATAAGCTGCATAGATCAGTTGAAAGATTATCGTAAGAGTTTCTTCGTCAGTCACACAAGGAGGCCAGACCACATCAGGAGCACCAAAATCACCAGGAAAAATATTTTTCAAATGCATATATGCAGTATGTCCCTAAAGACACAGAATTAGCAGGTCTTGAGGGGGGCTACCTGAGAATCTGTATTTTAAAGTTCTCTACAGGATTAGGATGTATTGGCAGGTTCAGAAATCACTGGACTAGAAGATTCCCAAATACTATTATCTGCCATCAACTGTTTTATTTGGCACCAATACAGCATTACTTTCTCTTAAGCCTAATTGTTTACTAAAGCCTTACCTCTAACTCCAGAGGGATTATAAAGTGAGATAAGATAAATTTTTCCTCTTATTTTAATTATTTTTTATTGAAGTTCGATTTGCCAACATATAATATAACACCCAGTGCTCATCCCATCAAGTGCCCTCCTCAGTGCCCGTCACCCAGTTACCCCATCCTCTCACCCACCTCCCCTTCCACTACCATTTCTTCGTTTCCCAGAGTTAGGAGTCTCTCATGTTTTGTCTCCCTCTCTAATTTTTCCCACTCAGCTCCCCTCCTTTCCCTTATAATCCCTTTCACTATTTCTTATATTCCCCAGATGAGTGAAACCATATGATGATTGTCCTTCTCCGACTGACTTACTTCACTCAGCATAATACCCTCCAGGTCTATCCATATTAAAGCAAATGGTGGGTATTTGTCCTTTCTAATGCCTGAGTAATATTCCATTGTCTACATAGACCACAGCTTCTTTATCCATTCATCTGCCGAAGGACATCGAGGCTCCTTCCACAGTTTGGCTACTGTGGACATTGCTGCTATAAGAATTGGGGTGCAGGTGTCCCAGCATTTCACTACATCTGTATCTTTGGGGTAAATACCCAGTAGTGCAATTGTTGGGTCGTAGGGTAGCTCTATTTTTAACTCTTTGAGGAACCTCCAAACTGTTTTCCAGAGTGGAGATAAGAGAATTAAATGGCCCTCTAACCCATGCTTCTCTCTACCAACATCATTAATACAGAGCCATATCCTTGTAGGTAGGTAGGGCTAGCTAGCTAGGCTAGGTGCATGGCTATTAAGAGCCAAGGGACAGGACTCTCAGTAGAGCAAGGTGCTCACTGGGACCTCAGAGCAATCTGGAAAAACTGAGTATAATGTTTAGTTAGCTTTATGTGTCATCCTGGTCAGGCTGTATAGTACCTAGTTATCTCATCAAACACTACTCTAGGGGCTAGTGTGTGAGTGTTTTGTAGATATGAATAACATTTATAATCTCTTTATTTCTAGTAAAGGAGATTATCTTCAACAATATAGGTGGGACTCATCCAATCAATTTAAAGGCCTTAAGAATAAAACTGGGGTTTCTCTGAAGAAAAAATTGTACGGGTGTGTGTGTGTGTGTGTGTGTGTGTATCCACACACATATATATCTCCTATTGGTTCTGTTTCTCTGGTAGAATCCTAACTTACACATTGATTAAAGCATCAGTGCCATGGGGAGACCAGCAGGCCAAAACTAAGTCAAAAGGGAACAAACAGCAGGACCAGTCCAGGTCTAAAGGCAAACCAGTGTGGAAGGGACGAGTCAGAGATGTAAGTCTGATTATCCATGGCAGAGACAGAGTGAGGGCCAAGGCCTCACATGGGTCATTCAGAGCCAGAGAATGATGGGAAGGAGACAGGAATGGGGTGTTGGAGGAATAAAGCAAAAGCCTGCCATAGTAAACTCCCTGGGAGGGTCGGTAGACTGGTCATCCTCACGATATTCATAAAGGGTAGTTGACCTTTGCTGCTCTCACACAAGGTAAGCAGGATCCCGTGCTTAATATCAGTGGGTTTTAGAAGGGTCCAAAGACCTACTTGCTCACTTTCTCCTATGTGGCTGTGGAAGAGGGGCAGCCTGAAAGTGCCTTGTGCATAATGAGAACTTCTGGATGGAACCAGGGCAAGGGCTAACAATCTTCTTGTATGCCATCCACTTTTCATTTCCATTTTCACATTTGGAGATTATCCAATTTGTCTCCATAAACAAACTAGGAGATGGGCACTTGGGTTTAGGTCTCTAAATAATACCCAGAGGTTAGACGTGTACAGAGTTGTTGATTTACTGTGGGTGTACAGATTACCATATATAATAGCAACAGCTCACATATGCTCAGTGTCAGAAACTGCTCTATGAACTTTACACTGATTATCTTATTTAACCATCACAATAACCTTATGCAAGAGGTAATATTTTTACTTCCATGTTACAGAAAAAACTGAGACTCAGAGAACAAGTAGCTTGTTGAATCAGGTCAACTAATAAGTGAGGCACCAGGATTGGAATCCAGACATTTTGATCATAGAATCCTTCCTCTTGATATTCTTTTACATTCCTTCCTCTGATTCTTGTGATGTGTGTCATCCTAAATTATCACTGATAACTGTCTGCCTACTGTCACTGAAGTATAATCTCTCTGAGAGCAGGGAACTAGTTTCATTACCCTATAGCCACAGGCCCTACACAAACCTCTAGGCATGCCCCTTCATTCTTGCCCTCATTCCATTGGCTGGCTTGTTTCTGTGAGGTAATACCATTATGATGATGTGAGGTGACCTCATATTAGCAGCTCAGAACTTCAGAATCCTGAAGGGAGCAGAGCACCTCAGTTCAAAGGACAGAGAAAAAGCAGATAACTGGACTGCAGTCCAACTTGTTCTGAAAAAAGTATTGAAATAAATAATGGACAAAGTTCCAAAGCTGTTTTATTTGTTTATTTCTGTGTTTTTAGTGGAGAGCCAACTTCATCTACACTTGGCTTATTCTGGTAAGTGAAAATTAACTGGATTAATTAAGCTTTTAATTAGCTTAAAAAGTAATACTGGGGCAGCCCGGGTGGCTCAGTGGTTTAGCGCCACCTTCAGCCCAGGGTGTGATCCTGGGGACCTGGGATCAAGTCCCATGTTGGGCTCCCTGCATGGAGTCTGCTTCTCCCTCTGCCTGTGTCTCTGCCTCTGTGTGTGTGTGTGTGTGTGTCTCATGAATAAATAAATAAAATCTTTTTAAAAAAAGAAATTTAAAATAAAATAAAATAAAAATAAAAAGTAATACTAGCCACTGGGGAAGTTAAAATTGGATCCCAGGGTAATTACATTTTCCTGTTAAAAGTGTTCAAGACAGTTAATAATCAGAAATATTTTGCAGCACCCATAAAAATCAATGAATGGCCTGATGAACCAAATGAAAACAACGAAGCATATGAAGATGATGGATATCCATCAAAATACTCAGGTAAATCAATGCGATATTCACTTCCAGTAAGACTATAGTTATTTCAAAAGAAAATAAGGGCTAAGGCTTCTTTTTGTACACTATGTGATTCTTTGCCTGTGTATTGGCTATCAGCATTGGCCATAAATTACAATAATTAGATGAGCACTTGCTCAGAAGTTAAATATCATAATCTTCTGTATCTTTAAGGGGAACATTCTCTTTAGGGATTACTGCTTTCTTTCTTCTTCTTTTGTTTTTGGTTGGCACACACACAAAATCCTCATTCCTAACCTGCCCATATGAACATGAGTGTAACTGTAATCTGATGCACATGTTTTGGTGGTAGAGGCTATTAGTCCAGACACAGATGATGAGTACAGCTTTCTTTAAAGTTATTTGTCTTTTGCTTTGCTTTGCTTTTTTTGTTCGAATGCCAGTGAGAATTCTGTTTATCTCAAAAGACAGGAATCAAAACCCAACAGTCTATACAGTCAGAAGGTGAATATTTATTGGAGATGTGCAGTATGCAAAAATGATTCAATTTCTTGAAAGTAAATAATAGCGAAATAATATAATAACATTTACCTAGTGCTAGTCTTGGCCCCTCCCTGACACTGACTTTCTTGTCTTCTGGTGAAGAGGCTTCCTAACCTACAACTACATTTCTGGGTCCTTGTACAATTTCAAGTTATTTCCTAAGCTCCCTAAACTTATCTCTCTAATCTGTCACCTCCCTCAGATCTCCTTCCACAGCCTTCAAACTGGGGGCCCTACTTCTTGCCCTTCACTACTCTTGGCCTATCAGGGGAAGTTGAGGACCTAGGAGGGTGAGTGAGAACCCACAGCCATTGCCAGGGACACTGCTGCATGACTGCGGAGGGGACGAATGTGGCCACCACTAGCCTACACAGCACTTTTGTACAAATCAGAGAAGGGTACCCCCTCAGGATAAATGGGTTTGGGAAAAGGTGCCCCTCTGGGTTAACAAATCAGTCACACACTCTCTCTCGTCGGACATATTAGAAATGAGAACCTTCTCCAGGCTTATACAGCCCTGTGGGCCCCTGGCATAGCAAACAGAACACAGCCAGATTTTCAAGCCTTATTACTCACTCCCACCTACTAGGTACCCTTGTGCAGCACACAAATTACACAGCCACACACAGCAGTCCTATGAGCAGCTCCTCAAAAGTCCAGCTAAGATGTGCTGTCTCCCGTTCTTTTCCTCTCCTTGTCTCTTGAATCCATTCTAACCGGGCTGGCACTGCCCCCCTCACTCCACCAAGACATCCCCCTCCCACAACTCCAGTTACCTCCACATTGTCATTTCACAGTCAATTCTCAGGCTGAAATCTTACCCAAACCACTTTGCATTGTTTCTTAACATTTTAGTACGAAAATTGTCAAATGTACAGAAATATGGAAAGAACTGTACGTTGAACACGACCATTGTCTAGATACTAAAATTCAACATTTAACTATAGTCATTTCTCACAGCCCATGCCATTTTTACCATGCCACTCTCCCTTTCTACTGGTGGTATGAGCCTCAGGACATTTTTCAGCTCGAGAAGGCCAAGCCACCTCATCCTGGACCAGGGAAGGAAGGTAAAGAGTGGGGCTCAAGATGGTCAACTCAAATTCTCAGACTTAAGGAAGGAAGGAGTAATATAGCTACATCACCTGTTACATTTCTGTTCAATTTATACCAACAATAATTCCTGTGGTTTTTTTTTATCCCAGGTGCAATGAAAAATGAAACCGTGATCAAAGAGATAAGAACCCAGAGAGATCATGATATAGCATATGCTATACCAAAAAGATACATCAAATGGAATCTAGGGAATATGGATTTATAAAGTTCAATCCAAAAGTGCCCTGTAATCCATTCTCATATATCACTACACTATGTGAAACAATAAATGCATTATTTAATCAGAAAAGTATGGCTTCTATTTTTTTTTTCAACCAAATATGTTGTGTCATTCCGAGTCAGAAATTCAGATGCTCAACAATGCAGGAGACAGGTGCTTGCTTTGACTAGGGACAGGAGGCAGATGCAATAAGGGAGTCAGGCATTAGTGGAAATTTAATTTGTATTTGTTTACACACATTGCAATGTAGTCTCCATTCTTTGTTATTTGTTTAAAATGGCATTTCTGGGGGCACCTGGGTGGCTCAGTCAGTTAAGCATCTGCCTTCAGCTCAGGTCATCATCTCAGGGTCCCCTATTCTTGAGATCGAGCCTCACATTGGGCTCCTGCTCAGTGGGGAGTCTGCTTCTCCCTCTCTCTCTGCCCCTCCCCTTGCTCATGTTCTCTCTCTCAAATAAATAAAATCTTAAAATAAATTAAAATAAATAAATTAATTAAGAAATACATATCACATAATAAAGAATTTAAAGTAGTATAAACTTACCTGTTCCACTAAAATTAAGGAGAAAAAAAACAGAACATATTGCCATGTAAGTGTTATTTTTTCATGTAGCCATTTTAGGACTACTTTGAAGTAAGCAAATATAGACAAAATAAAATGGAAAACAAACCCAAAGAAACCTTGCTGTTGACAAAAAGTAACTGGCATGTTTGCTTCTGAGCCATCTAGTCTGGTTGTCTAGTTATTTGCATTATCTTAACCCACATTGATTCAATTTATTCAAATGTGCAATTCTTCTGTATTTCATTAGTGTGCCCAAATATCAAAATATAAAATTTTCAAAAGTAGTTCCCTAACATTTAAATTGAAAGAACATCCCCCTGATCATTCAGTGCTCAAATAAGGAGCTGAGCTAAAGTAATCTTTCAAAGTTCCCATACTTGGCTTACACATTTTCTTGAGTATCTTTAACAAAGTTTAATACAAGCCAAATTCTTCCCACCAACCAGCATGCTTCTGGAATGCCTGCCCTCCTCCCACTCCTAGCTCTTGGAATACAAATAAGTTAAGTCAAAAATTACTTTTTATTACATAACCAAACAGAATTAAAAACATCAGTATGTTAGGAAAAAATAAAAATTTTCATTATCCACTCAAACAGTGAATAATGAGAAACAGCTGTTAGATGATCCACACTCTGGAATTACCAGAGCTATTCCCCTCTTAGCACATAAATTTGAGAACTGACTATAATAAAGATCCATTCCTACCCTCCTTCCCCACCAACCCATACCCACAAGAGACTCAGAGACTCACATAGATGGTTGTACACCTTTCCAGTAAAATAGCCACATGATTAAGATGATGATTTCCAGTTAAAATTCATTCCTAAATTTATACATATTAATGTATCTAGTTGTCATGAAGAGTTTGCGGAAACACTTCCAGCTAACTGGCTCAATCAAAATGTTAAAACATCATTATTAGTGGTGGAAGAAGAAATTTAGGAAGACAAAGATCTTTTAAAAAAGTAGTAAATCTACCAGTTTAATCTATCAGATTCAAGTTTACAGGAAAGCTAAGCTAGCAATGATAATCTGATTTTTAAAAAAGATTTTATTTATTTACTCATAAGAGACACAGAGAGAGAGAGAGGAGCAGAGACACAGGCAGAGGGAGAAGCAGGCTCCATGCAGGGAGCCCGCCGTGGGACTTGATCCCAGGACTCCAGAATCAGGCCCTGGGCTGAAGGTGGCGCTAAACCGCCAAGCCACCTGGGCTGCCCCTGATTTTCAACAACAATGCTGAATGGGATTTATTGCAGTTAAAGGTAATAAAGATTAATATTAAAATATTCACAGCTACAGAAATAAAGCTGTTTTCATCAAATTATACTGAAGGACAAATAGCTTATTTGGTTGCTTCATTTTGCAGGGAAATCCTAAGCATCTAAAACAGGAGTCTGTGAACAAACTATTTTCCTAGACAAAATATTTCCCATAAACATACATATGGAAGTTGTGTTATTCCTGTACATAGGAATACACACAGATGGTACCTCTTCTAGCCGTGCCAACTGCTTAGATCTGATGATGAAATGTGACCCGAGCCCACTTAAATGCATTCTTGTGCAAAGAACATCAGAGTATGTTAGGGAAAACATTCATCCCAGTGAAAGACCCCTATTCTAGAGGCATATCTATAATAAAAGAATTCTGCATTATAATAGCAAAAGGAATGCAACATATATGATTATATAAACCTGACTTTGTAAAAGTTCTAAGATTTCCGGTTATCTGTTTAAGAAAATCTAGTGAAAACATTTAGGTAGTGAAGTCATGCACAGGTTACCTCTGATAATTCAAGGCATACATAGAAGGGCATTCAAAAGGCGTAAAGGACCCAATAGACAAAGAGATAATGGATATTTACTGCAATAGATGGCCCATGTCATACTCCACAGAAAAAAAAATTTTAATGTTACTTCTAGCATATGTTAAAAACTTTTCTACATTTTTGGGGTGCCTGGGTGGCACAATTGGTTAGGTATCTGACTGTTGGTTTCAGCTTAGGTCTGGTCTCAGGGTCATGGGATCGAGCCCTGTGTCGGGCTCCACACTTGGCGGAGACTCTGCTTAAGATTCTCTCTCTTCCTCTGCCTCTCCCCCTAAACCCACTCACTCTAAAATAAAAATAATTCTTTTAAAAAAAAAAAAACTTCAAAAAACTGCTTTTTTTTTATCCCAGGTGCAATGAAAAATGAAATTAATTTATAATTAATTAATTAATTTTAAAAACTTCTCTGCATTATTTATAAATTTTGACTAAAGTGGGAAAACAATTTTAAAATTCAATTTTCAGCATCTTTTGACAATTAGCACATATTCCCTTGAAATTCCCCTGTTCACACCTTTATCTTTCCATATTTTTGACTTTTTGTTTCCACTTTTACTCTTCAACAATTAGCAATTCAGTAACAATTTGCCTAAATATTAATTATGAAATGCAAAGGAAGACTAGTATTAATAATTTTCTTTTTTTTCTTTTTTTAAAAGATTTTATTTATTTACTCATAGAGACACAGAGAGAGAATGAGAGGCTGAGACACAGGCAGAGGGAGAAGCAGGCTCCACCCAGAGCGCCGACACGGGACTCGATCCAGGGTCCCCAGGATCACGCCCTAGGCTGCAGGCGGCGCTAAACCACTGCGCCACCGGGGCTGCCCAGGAAGACTAGTATTGAAGAGATTTAGTAAAATGGAAAAGCTGGGAAATCTCTTTAAAGGAATACTGAGGACACCTACAACCTGAAAATAAAAGGTTGGAGAACCATTTACCATTCAAATGGCCCTCAAAAGAAAGCAGGGGTAGCCCTCCTTATATCAGATAAACTAAAGTTTATCCCGAAGACGATAGTAAGAGATGAAGAGGGACACTATATCATACTTAAATGATCTATCCAACAAGAGGACTTAACAATTATTCAATACTTATGCCCCGAATGTGGGAGCTGCCAAGTATATCAATTAATAACCAAAGTTAAGACATACTTAGATAATAATGCACTTATACTTGGTGACTTAAATGTAGCGCTTCCTACAATCGACAGGTCTTATAAGCACAACATCTCCAAAGAAACAAGAGTTTTATTTATTTTTTTATTTTTATTTATTTATGATAGTCACAGAGAGAGAGAGAGAGAGAGAGAGAGAGAAGCAGAGACATAGGCAGAGGGAGAAGCAGGCTCCATGCACCGGGAGCCTGATGTGGGATTCAATCCCGGGTCTCCAGGATCGTGCCCTGGGCCAAAGGCAGGCGCCAAACCGCTGCGCCACCCAGGGATCCGAAACAAGAGTTTTAAATGATACACTGGACCAGATGGATTTCACAGATATTTATAGAACTTTACATCCAAACACAACTGAATACACATTCCTCTCAAGTGCACATGGAACTTTCTCCAGAATAGACCACATACTGGGTCACAAATCGGTTCTTAACCGATACCAAAAGATTGGGATCATCCCCTGCATATTCTCAGACCATAATGCCTTGGAATTAGAACTAAATCACAACAAGAAGTTTGGAAGGACCTCAAACACATGGAGGTTAAGGACCATCCTGCTAAAAGATGAAAGGGTCAACCAGGAAATTAAGGAAGAATTAAAAAGATTCATGGAAACTAATGAGAATGAAGATAAAACAGTTCAAAATCTTTGGGATGCAGCAAAAGCAGTCCTGAGGGGGAAATACATCGCAATACAAGCATCCATCCAAAAACTGGAAAGAATTCAAATACAAAACTTAACCTTGCGCCTAAAGGAGCTGAAGAAAAAACAGCAGATAGATCCTACACCCAGCAGAAGAAGAGAGTTAAAGATTCAAGCAGAACTCAATGAAATAGAGACCAGAAGAACTGTGGAACAGATCAACAGAACCAGGAGTTGGTTCTTTGAAAGAATTAATAAGATATATAAACCATTAGCCAACCTTATTAAAAAGAAGAGAGAGAAGACTCAAATTAATAAAATCATGAATGAGAAAGGAGAGATCACTACCAACACCAAGGAAATACAAACGATTTTAAAAACATATTATGAGCAGCTATACGCCAATAAATTAGGCAATCTAGAAGAAATGGATGCATTCCTGGAAAGCCACAAACTACCAAAACTGGAACAGGAAGAAATAGAAAACCTGAACAGGCCAATAACCAGGGAGGAAATTGAAGCAGTCATCAAAAACCTCCCAAGACACAAGAGTCCAGGGCCAGATGGCTTCCCAGGGGAATTCTAGCAAACGTTTAAAGAAGAAACCATACCTATTCTACTAAAGCTGTTTGGAAAGATAGAAAGAGATGGAGTACTTCCAAATTCGTTCTATGAGGCCAGCATCACCTTAATTCCAAAACCAGACAAAGACCCCACCGAAAAGGAGAATTACAGACCAATATCCCTGATGAGCACGGATGCAAAAATTCTCAACAAGATACTAGTCAATAGGATCCAACAGCACATTAAGAAAATTATTCACCATGACCAAGTAGGAGTTATCCCCGGGACACAAGGCTGGTTCAACACTCGTAAAACAATCAATGTGATTCATCATATCAGCAAGAGAAAAACCAAGAACCATATGATCCTCTCATTAGATGCAGAGAAAGCATTTGACAAAATACAGCATCCATTCCTGATCAAAACTCTTCAGAGTGTAGGGATAGAGGGAACTTTCCTAAGCATCTTAAAAGCCATCTACAAAAAGCCCACAGCAAATATCATTCTCAATGGGGAAACACTGGGAGCCTTTCCTCTAAGATCAGGAACAGGACAGGGATGTCCACTCTCACCACTGCTATTCAACATAGTACTAGAAGTCCTAGCCTCAGCAATCAGGCAAAAAAAAAAAAAAAAAGAAATAAAAGGCATTCAAATTAGCAAACTCTCCCTCTTCACCGATGACATGATACTGTACATAGAAAACCCAAAAGACTCCACCCCAAGATTGCTAGAACTCATGCAGCAGTTCAGCAGTGTGGCAGGATGCAAAATCAATGCCCAGAAGTCAGTGGCATTTCTATACACTAAAAATGAGACTGAAGAAAGAGAAATTAAGGAGTCAATCCCATTGACAATTGCACCCAAAAGCATAAGATACCTAGGAATAAACCTAACCAAAGAGGTAAAGGATCTTTACCCTAAAAACTACACAACATTTCTGAGAGGCATTGAGGAAGACACAAAGAGATGGAAAAATATTCCATGCTCATGGATTGGAAGAATTAATAATGTGAAAATGTCAATGCTACCCAGGGCAATGTACACGTTTAATGCAATCCCTATCAAAATACCATGGACTTTCTTCAGAGAGTTGGAACAAATCATCTTAAGATTTGTGTGGAATCAGAAAAGACCCCGAATAGCCAGGGGAATTTTAAAAAAGAAAACCATATCTGGGGGCATCACAATGCCAGATTTCAGGTTGTACTACAAAGCTGTGGTCATCAAAACAGTGTGGTACTGGCACAAAAACAGACACATAGATCAATGGAACAGAAGAGAGAACCCAGAAATGGGCCCTCAACTTTATGGTCAACTAATATTCGACAAAGCAGGAAAGACTATCCACTGGAAGAAAGACAGTCTCTTCAATAAATGGTGCTGGGAAAATTGGACAGCCACGTGCAGAAGAATGAAACTGGACCATTCTTTTACACCAGACCCAAAGATAAACTCAAAATGGATGAAAGATCTAAATGTGAGACAAGATTCTATCAAAATCCTAGAGGAGAACACAGGCACCACCCTTTTTGAACTCAGCCACAGTAACTTCTTGCAAGATACATCCATGAAGGCAAGAGAAACAAAAGCAAAAATGAACTATTGGGACTTCATCAAGATAAGAAGCTTTTGCACAGCAAAGGATACAGTCAACAAAACTCAAAGACAACCTACAGAATGGGAGAAGATATTTGCAAATGACGTATCAGATAAAGGGCTAGTTTCCAAGATCTATAAAGAACTTCTTAAACTTAACAGCAAAGAAACAAACAATCCAATCATGAAATGGGCAAAAGACATGAACAGAAATCTCACAGAGGAAGACATAGACATGGCCAACAAGCACATGAGAAAATGCTCGGCATCACTTGCCATCAGGGAAATACAAATCAAAACCACAGTGAGATACCACCTCACCCCAGTGAGAATGGGGAAAATTAACAAAGCAGGAAACAACAAATGTTGGAGAGGATGTGGAGAAAGGGGAACCCTCTTGCACTGTTGGTGGGAATGTGAACTGGTGCAGCCACTCTGGAAAACTGTGTGGAGGCTCCTCAAAGAGTTAAAAATAGATCTGCCCTATGACCCAGCAATTGCACTGCTGGGGATTTACCCTAAAGATACAGATGCAGTGAAACGCCGGGACACCTGCACCCCGATGTTTCTAGCACAATGTCCACAATAGCCAAACTGTGGAAGGAGCCTCGGTGTCCATCGAAAGATGAATGGATAAAGAAGATGTGGTTTATGTATACAATGGAATATTCCTCAGCCATTAGAAACGACAAATACCCACCATTTGCTTCGACGTGGATGGAACTGGAGGGTATTATGCTGAGTGAAATAAGTCAATCGGAGAAGGACAAACATGATATGGTCTCATTCATATGGGGAAATAAAAAAATAGTGACGGAATAAAGGGGAAAGGAGAGAAAATGAGTGGGAAATATCAGAGAGGGAGACAGAACATGAGAGACTCCTAACTCTGGGAAACAAACAAGGGGTGGTGGAAAGGGAGGTGAGCGGGGGGTGTGGGTGACTGGGTGATGGGCACTGAGGGGGGCACTTGATGGGATGAGCACTGGGTGTTATGCTATATGTTGGCAAATTGAACTCCAATAAAAAAAATAAAAAAGTAAAAAATAAAGGAATACCGAGAATTCGTCTGGTAGTCATGAAATGTCTCCTTACTGTGCCCCTCAGAACTCCAGACTATGGGAAATACATTTCACTGATGGTTCCACCTGCTGTGCTCTGTAATCCATCACTGTATTTACACCGAAGCCACACTTTCCATGAGCTTCTCCTAGGCAATGACTGGACAGGAGAGGGATGGTAAGGCAGGCCCATTCCTGACTGATGCAGAACACCTCTGACAGCCAGCTTTAGTTCAAATACCCTGCGCCCCCGCCCATTGGCCTTGACAAATGTCCTCAGAACTGTCCTTGGTCTAAGATTCTTTCCCTCATTCTTCCTTCTCAAGTTCCTTCATAAGGATGAAACCTGCATTGTGATCTTTCAGCTCTCCCGGCCTCCTCTGGCAACCTTTACACTTTCCCTTATAGGCATTCTTCTTAATAATTCTCTGCTTGTTTAATCCTATCTGGGCATCTGCTTCCTGGGGAATTTGCATAAATTGTCCCAAATGTGGTCTGCAAAAACAGGCAAGACGATTTGGATTCGGGGACTGGCTCACTCACTACCCAGTAGAGGAAGAGGACACCATCCCAGTTGGTAAATGGAACACAGAAGTCCCTGACACATAGTGGTTTTGAGTAATTGCTGAAGATTCCCCAGTGCTGACCTACGAAATGTCCGGGTGGAGGGAAATGCTGTTGCAGGTGTAATGGTTCAGGTATTTGAGAGATATGGGTGTAATGGTGCCTACACGGAGGAGGAGCGCCTGGGTGACTCAGTCAGTTAAGCAGCCAGCTCTTGATTTCAGCTCAGGTCATGGTCTCAGGGTCCTGGGATGGAGCTCTGCATCAGACTCCATGTTCAGCAGGGAGTCTGCTAGAGAGTCTCTCTCCCCCTCTCCCTCTGCCCCTCCCCCTGGGCTTGTGCTCTCTCTCTCTCTCTCTCTCTCTCTCTCAAATAAATACATCTTTAAAAAGAAAAAAGAGGAGTTGACCAGTTACTGAGAAGTTATATTGATGCTCTTTAGAGGGATAATGAGTCTGTGGGCCTCTAACAAGCAGTTAATGGCTAAGTGTGAGAACAAAGTCTAAGTGGTAGCTCACAAAGAGGCTGTTATCTCCTGCAGTGAAGAGCAAACACAACTAAAACTGTTAAAGATGCAGGTTCAGAGATGCTTAGCCAAGATAAGATCAGTTATGTAAATGTTAGGGACCTGGTGGGGGAAATCCTGGGACATTGAACTATGAAAATAGAACGTCTATCTGAATGGAAGTCCCTGAAGATGTCAGCTCTGCATCTTCACATGGGATTGCAGAGGTGGCCTAACCTTCCCTGGTAAGTGCAAGTGCTTCTGCTGTACTAGAAAATGCTGCAGAGGCTTCTTCCTTGCAAGATTACAGATGCTACACTAAGGATCTGCCTTCACCTCCTCTCCTGACTGCCTCCTTAGACCAATACCTGGGGCTAAACTCTAGTATAACCCAGATGATGATGGGCCAGGCCTGACTAGTGAGGAACGTGACTATATGCTGAAATGATGTAAAACTTAGCCTGTGTGTATCTATATGATCCATGAGATGCATGGGAGCATTCCTGAGATGGGATTCTGAGGCTGTTTGTCCCAGAGGGATGGAATTAAGACTTAATAATCAGGAATTCATTGACTTGGGAGTACTCTCTTAAGACACAAGATCTAACATCCTAGTGAGGATCTCGTTGGGTGCACATATGTTACTGGGGGTATTTTAGTAGCCTGGAGAACGTCATGGCCAATATTCAACAAGAAGGAAGCATTTGAGATGGTAGAAAAAGGAATAAAGGGGTGGCGGGAGGGAGCAGGAATGTGGGAGTGGTATAGTGAAGAGCTCAGCAAATCCTCTCCCCAAAGGAAAGGATAAAACTGGACAAGGTGTCAAAAGCAGTCATTTTAGGACTCTGTAAGTTGACCAAAGGCATACAACAGACTGAAAAGCATTTATATAAGAGAACAGACTGAACTTTTGGGTCTTGGATGTTGAGCTCCTATCCGCAACCAACTCTGGTAGAATTACTGCCCTGTGGCCAGAGGGTCCTAACTTGAGAAAAAGCCCAGAGCCTGGGGTCGCTAACAAAAATAACACCTTAGTGGTAAACAATTGGAGAAGGCCATTATCACAGTTGCTTGAGACTGCAATCCTGCATGGGACAAGCAACATGCCGGCCAGAAATTTAAAGAGAAACAAAGACAAAATAGCCATAATGAGCCTTGATAAGCTACCAGATATCTCTGGTGTCCTGGAAGACTTCACATATGTATGAGGTTACTTGCCCTAAGAAGATATATATCCACAAGGCTCAACAAACTCCAATTTGATAAACACAGAAATTTACACCTAAATGCTTCATCATCAAAGTGTTAAAAGAAGTAAAAAAAAAGAAAAGAAAAAAGAAAGAAAGAAAGAAAGAAAGAAAGAAAGAAAGAAAGGAAGGAAGGAAAAGAAAAAGACTCATCACACATAGGGAAACATTTTAAGATTAACAGCCAAATTTTTGTCAAAAGCAGTGGAGGCCAGAAAGCAATGGGAGCCACAGCAAACAACAGAAAGAAAGGGAAAAAATCATCAACTAATAATCTTATGTCTAGAAAACCATCTTTCAAAAATAAAGGAGAAATAAAGATATTCCAAGAAAAACAAACACTGAGAGAATTCATCATTAGCATCACCACCCTACAACAAATATTTAAGGGAAATCCTTCAAATTGAAAGAAGTGACACCAGATGGTAACTTGAATTCACATGAAAGAAAAATGAGCTGGTAAAGGCAATGATGTAGCTAGTTATAAAGATGGTATAAATACACTTTTCGCTTTTCTTCTCCTACCTTAAGATACAATTGTATAAAATAATAATTATAAAATTGCATGGTTGGGCTTATAACATATAAAGATGTAATATATATGAAAAATACCACAAAGGAGTAGTGAGGGAATGGAACAACATTAAAGAAAATGTTTATATTTTACTAGAATTAAGTTAGCACTAATTATTATTTTTATTTTTTTTAATATTTTATTTATTTATTCATGAAAGACACAGAGAGAGTCAGAGACACAGGCAGAGGGAGAAACAGGCTCCATGCAGGGAGCCCGATGCGGGACTCAATCCCGGGACTCCAGGATCACGCCCTGGGCCAAAGGCAGGCGCTAAACCACTGAGCCACCCAGGGATCCCCTAGTTAGCACTAATTAAAGTCAGTTGTGATACATTAAGGTTTATACTGTAATCCCCAGAGAAATCATGAAGAAAATAATTCAAAATATAGAGAAAAAATCAATAAATGAATTAAAATGGTATACTAGAAAATATTTGACACAAAACAAATAGTAAAGGAGGAACAGAAAAACAAAAAAGATATGTGACATAGGGAAAACAATAGCAAAATGGCAGTGGTAAATCCAATCATGTTAATAATTACATTAATTGCAGAGGATTAAAAATAAATCAAAAGGCATATTTTCAGACTGAATTTTTAAAATACAGTCCAATTGAATTCTACCTATAAGACATGCACTTTACTTTTTTTTTTTTTGAGATTTTATTCATTTATTTGAGAGAGAGTGTGTGTGAATGGGGTGGGGGGAGAGAGAATCCCAAGCAGACTCCATGCTGAGCACAGAGCCTGATGCAGGGCTTGATCTCACGACCCTGAGATCATGACCTGAGCCAAAATCAAAAGTTAATCGTGACCTGAGCCAAAATCAAAAGTTAATCGCTCAGCCAACTGAGCCGCCCAGGCACCCCCAAGACATGCACTTTAGATTCAGACACAAAGAAACTGAAAGTAAAAGGATAGAAAAAGATACACCATGTATACAGTAAGAAAAAGAGAACTGGAGTGACTATTCTAGTATCACACAAAAGCAACTTTAAGACAAAAATTTTAGAGATAAAGAACATTTTATAATAATAAAATGTCAATTCATCAGGAAGCTATAACAAGTAAAAGAAATACACATACTTCACAACCCAAAATACATGACAGAATTGAATGGAAAAATAGACAATTCAATAAAAATAGAGACTTCAATATCCTCTTTTCCTTTCAATAACTGATAGAAAATTAGCAAGGATAGAATAACACTATCAACAAATTCAACCTGGTATCTGTAACACCCCATCTAACAACAGCAGTTTGTTGAAATGAAATGAAAACAGAATTTTCAAGCACACACAGTACATTCTCCAGGACAGATCATATACTAGGCAAGCACGAAGCAAATCTCAGTAAATTGTAAAAGACTGAAATTACACGAAGTATGTTCTCCAATCAAAATGAAATTAAATTAGAAACCAACAACAGAAGGAAATTTGGGGAAAAAAATTTAAAAAAGGAAATTTGGGAAATCAACAAATATTTGGAAATTAAATAATACACTTAAAAATAACCTATAGGTCAAATGTCAAATCATAAATTGTAAGAGAACATGGGACATATTTTTAATTGAGCAAGAACAAAAACATATCAAAATGTGTGGAATCTGACCAAAAAAAAAGTAGAGCAAAATTTATAGCTTTAAACATCATATTAGAAAAGGAGAAATCTCAAACCATGAAACTAAGCTTCCACCTTGACAAATTAAAAGAGAAGAGCAGGGCAGAGAACCTGAATAGACATTTCTCCAAAGAAAACATATGAATGGCCAAGAGACACATGAAAAGATGCTCAACATCACTCATCATCAGGGAATGCAAAAAAAAAAAAAAACCATAATGAAATATTGCCTCACATCTGTCAGAATGGCCAAAAGAAAAAACACAAAAAACAACAAGTGTTGGTGAGGATATGGAGAAAGGGGAACCCTCTTGCACTGTTGGTGGGAATGTAAACTGGTACAGCCACTGTGGAAAACAGTGTGGAGGTTCCTCAAAAAATTAAAAATATAACTACCATATGATCCAGTAATTCCACTACTGGGTATTTACCCAAAGAAAACAAAAACAGTAATTCAAAAAGACATATGCACCCCCGCTATGTTTACTGCAGCATTATTTACAATAACCAACATATGAAAGCAACCTAAGTGTCTATCCATAGATGAATGGATAAAGATGTGGTACATATACAATGGAATATTACTCAGCCATAAAAAAGTATGAGTTCTTGCCACTTGCAACAACATGGATGGAGCAAGAGGGTATAATGCTAAGTGAAATAAGTCATTCAGAGAAAGGCAAATATCGTATGATTTCCCTCATACATGGAGTTAAGAAACAAAACAAATGAACAAAGAAAAAAAGAGACAAGAAAACGCTCTTAAATACAAAAACCAAACTGGTAGTTGCTAGAAGGGACATGAGAGGGCATGGATGAAATAGGTGAAGGGGATCAGAGGTTCATGTGTCATGACCAGCACCGAGTAAGGTATAGAAATGATGATTCATTATGTTGTACACCTGAAACTAATATAACACTGTATGTTGATTATACTTCAACTTAAAAAAGAGAGAGAACAAACTAAACCCAAAGGATGCAGAAAGAAGGAAACAATAAGGAGGAAAGTGGAGATCAATGAAATAGGAAACAGAAAAAAAGACAGAGAAAATTAATGTAACCAAAACTGGTTCTTTGAAATGATGAACAATAATTGGCAACCATAAGCAAGACTAAACAAGGAAAAAAGAAGATATGGATTACCAAAATCAGGAATGAAAGAGAGGACATCACCTCTACTCTTACAAAAATTAAAAGGGTTACAAGAAAATACAATGAGAAACTATATGCAGACAGATTTAAAAATTTGGATAAAATGTAAAAATTCCTAGAAAGATGCAAAATACTGAAATTGACTAAAGAATGAATAGGAGGTTTGAATCAACCTATAATTAGAAAAGAGATTGGATTAGTAATCCCAAAACTTCCCATACAGAAAAATCCAGTCCCACGTGGCTTCACCTGTGAATTTCACCAAACATTTAGAAAGAATTAACAGCAATTCTGCACAAACTTAGAAAAAAAAAAAAACAGAAGAGGAGGAAACACTTCCTCACTTGTTCTATAAGGCCAAAATTATTCTGATACCGAAACCAAAGATATCATAAGAAAATACTACAGATCAATATCCTTTATAGAGATGCGAAAGTCCTCAACAAATTCTTTTTTTTAGAAATCTTTTTTTAAAAATTGTTTTAAAGATTTTATTTATTTATTCATTCATGAGAGACACAGAGAGAGAGAGAGGCAGAGACACAGCAGAGGGAGAAGCAGGCTCCATGCAGGGAGCCCAGTGTGGGACTCGATCCCAGGTCTCCAGGATCACGCCTTGGGCCAAATGCAGGTGCCAAACTGCTGAGCCACCTGGGCTGCCCAACAAATTCTTGTAAACTGAATCTAGAAGCATACAAAAAGGACTATATGCCATGGCCATGGGATTTATTCCAGATATGAAAGTTGGTTCAAAATAGAAAAATAAAGAAAAAATAAAGAAAAAAGAAAATAAAGAAAAAAAACACATCATGTCAACAGACATAAGAAAAACATTTAACAAAATCCAAAATTCCTTCATGACCAAAAAAAAAAGCCTCTCATGATAAAAACACCTGTACAAGTGTAAGACTTGTATGTTAAAAACTACAAAATAATGCTGAGAGAAATTATAGAAGGCCTAAAGAAATGGTATAACATTCAATCTTCATGGATTGGAAGATGCAGTATCATTAAATGGAAATTCTCCCCAAATTGACCTACGGATTCAATGCAATCTCTATGAAAATGTCAGTAGGCCTTTTTTAAATATAGAAAACTGACAAGCTGACCCTAAAATGTATATGAAAATGCAACAGGCCTGTAATGAGCAAAGTAGTCTTGAAAAAGAACAAAATTGGAGGATTTATACTCCCAATTTAAAATTTTACTAGGAGGCTATACTAATTAAGTAGAAAAATAACTTGACCAGTTGACAGCTCTCCATTGCCACTGGCCAGCCCAGAACTGTCAGGATGGGCAAAGGAATGGAATGACCACAGTGCAAAGACATAGTCTGTATATGGGCCAGGTGGCATCAACTCCCACTTACCAAGGCCAAACTAGCTATCACTACCTCTCAATGTCCAAACTGTCAGCAACAGGGACCAGCTCTGTGCTTCTGCTACTGTACTACTCGTCAAAGAGAGTAACTAGCCACTTCGTTTTAAATTGACTATAACCTGACCCTCCCATCCTGGATGGGCTGACAATTCACATTCACAGGGATAGATACTCATTCCGGCAATGAATGTTCTATTATTGCTAACAGGGCCTCAGCCACCACCACTATCCTGGGGCTTACCGAATGCACAGGCATGGACCAGAAGACTCAATTCAGAATGAAGGAAGTGGGGGAGTGGACTCATAACCATGGGACCTACCATTATATAACATACCATACTATTCAAAAGCAGCCAGCCCCAGAGAAAGATATGGATGAGAGAGTGCTGGAATGGCTTTCTAAAGACACAGCTGAAATACAAGCTTGGAGACAATGGTCTGAAAAGATGGGGTCCCACCCTGAGAAATGCAGTGTATATATTAATTAAAGACCTCAATATGGTGCTGTGTCCTCACTAGGAAGAATAAATGGATTATGAACTAAGGAGTAGAAGCAGGTCTGGCCCCACTTACTATGACTCTCAGTGACCACCTGCAGAATTTATACTTTCTATTCCCTCAACCCTGAACTCTGCAGGGTTGGAGGTCCTGGTTCCCAAAGGGTACGCACTCCAGTGAACACAGCAAAGGTCTTGTTGAACTACAAGTCAGAGCTGATGCCAGGGCACTGTGGATTCCTCATGCCAAAGGACCAGCAAGACAAGAAGAGTCATGATCCTGGCAGAGAAAATTGATCCTTATCGGCATAAGAAGGCAGTCTTGCTTTTACACAAGGAGGCCAGGAGGAATTATGTGTGAAACTCATGTGATCCACTTGGTTACCCTTGCCCCATTGTAACTGTGAATGGACAAGTGCAGATTTTCAAGAGCACTTTCTCAGAGTGCTCATGAGTGGAGGTATGGGTCATACCACCAGGTAAGCCACCAAGATCTGCCGAGGCGGTCACTGAGGGTGAGATGCATTTTGAATGGATAATGGAGGAGGGAGATGAGTCGAGAGTTGTGGCCCCAAGATCGACTGCAATGGATAGGGCTGTAGGTCACCCCACTAACCTCCCTCTTCCGAGTTCTCAGAAAAAAGTACATGGGAACCATGAAACAAGTGCTCCCTGAACCTGTGTGGAGAAAGAGATCTGGGCAGAGCAATAAAATGCACATTCAAATCTCCAGCTGCTATGCTCTGAAGCCAATGCCACATTCAGGCTAAGACTATACTTCCAAGACTGAAAGTAGCAGGCATGCTGGAAGACGTAGGCCTCTTTAAGAAAACCCTGTGAATGACCTAAAAAATATCTTAGGTCGCTGATACTCAACTGTTGTGTAGACCCACTGCACTGAGTCAGAACGACTAAGTCATTTAGGACTTAACAACTGGGCCAGCATTAAGGACACGCAGAAGCCAGCCCTACTCCTCCCTCCCAACCTCAGAAAACACTACCACCACTACCCCAACACATATACACATAAATTATTTTAAGTTCCTCATAGATGACATCAAAATTATATAAAGACATCACTCTGGGATTGAAAATTGTATTGATTTTTAGTTCCTTTTTTCTGTAATTGTAGGAAATCAGCAAATGGAACATGATACAGTAAAAGAAGTAATAGGCAAGAAGTCAGAAAAATTGATCCCAGCTCTGTTGCTAAAGCAGATGTGTGAGCTTGGGAAGAGTCCATTTGTTCTCTGGGCCTCACTTCCCTCATGTGTAAAACAAGAAAATTGGATTAGATTATCTCTAAACCTCCCTTTTAGCTCTAAATATGATTCTGTGGACAATCCATATGCCTTCGGTTCAACCAATGGAATTATAATATCACATATACCCCTAAATGACCACAAGGTGTCAGAATGTGCTCATCTAACATTTAAACAGTTCTCGATGAACTATTCTGGTAATTTTGCAACAGACTAGAAGACTAATTTCCATATATCTCACACATTTCAAGAACCTTCCTAAATGCCCTATCGAGGAGGTAAGAAAACTATTATCAGTAAAATTTGTCCTGGAGATAAGAGGGACCCACCCATAAAGCTACTACCACCCAATAATTAACCCTTAACTTTTCCCAGACGCTACATGTTTATTTGCTTCAATAAACCTTCCATCATGCTAATTTTGTTTCCCAAATCCAAATTTTACCCATCTCGTTCCCCAAATCCTAATTTTACCCATCACTCAAAAGCTAGCTCTACCTATTCACAATAGCAATAATAATCATCTCTAGAAATAAACCTAACATAAAATATGTAAGACCTACAGGAATGCAACAATAATACTTTACTGAAGGATATAAAAGATGATGAGGATAGATGAAGACATCTACCATGGTCTGGAAAGGTCAGTTCTCCACAAATTAATTTTAATGCAATGCATTTTTTCCCATTAAACTTGAAGATTTTAGTCTAATTATTCATCCAGAAGAGATATTAGATAATGGGGGAGAATGGCCTGTATTTTTTTAACGTCTAGAAATAGTAAGAAAAAATAAAGAAATTACACATGCCTTATGAAACATCAAAACAATTTAAGCTAGTTATTGAAACAGTGAAATGGCATAGGCCCAGAAGACAGATCAATGGACCAGAACAGAGTCCAGGGGCCAATCCTGTATATATAGGAATTTAAGCATATGATAAAGGTTGATTTTAAAATAAGTGATAAAAGGATTCAGTCAACAGTAATCATAGAATCAACTTTACTGGGAAAAATAAAATTAACTGAAACCCTAACTGCATGCCATGGTGAACTATAAATGAAGTAAGGATCTTTCTCTAAAAATTCTAAAATAATAGGAAAGAACAAATACCTTCTCTGTTTGCCTCTTTTTCCTTTTCTGAAAGAAGAGATAATAATACCTACTTCACAGGGCCACTGTGAATGTTTAAAAGGCTGATTAATGGCATATTGATAAGTACTGAAAACATGTCAGCAGTATAATAGAACCTCAGTAAATATTTATTAATAATGAATTTTTTTATTAGACTGGGAAAACATAGGACTGGAGAACAACTCACTTGCTCCAAATCACTCAGTATATCATGGACCCAGAGGGGGGAAAGGAGAGAAGAAGAGAGGGGGAGGCAAGCCATAAGTGACACCTAACTATAGAGAACAAACTGGGGGTTGATGGAGGGAGGTGGGTGGGGGATGGGCTAGATGGGGGATGGGCATTAGGGAGGGCACTTGTTATGATGAGCAATGGATGTTATATGTAGGGGATGAATCATTAAACTCTACTCCTGAAACCAATATTGTACTGTATGGTAACTACCTAGATTTTAAATACAAATTTGGAAGAAAAAAAATAATGAATCCAGAATTTATAACTGAGCCACAATTAGAAACTGAGTCCTCTGAATTCCAGCTCAGTTCTTTTTGTCTTTTTGCTATAGGTTCTGTCTCTCACTCTCTCTCCTGCTTTTTCTCTCTTCTCTTTCTCTGTTTCTCTTTTAATAATAGGATGCTATTTTAACGCTGAAATGTTTCATCGTCTTCCACATAAGAGTAGTACCAATTCATTTAGAAACTGATGGACTAAAAAAAAAAAAAAAGAAAGAAAAAGAAACTGATGGACTGCTACTATAAAGTCAGTAACATTTTAAAGTCAATTTGTATTGAACTAAGCATAACAGTACTTACATGCATTAAAAAAAACTACAATATGTTTATTTTTTGCTATATTTATTCAGTCCACAGTAAATGCCTGCTATAGCCCCAAGGGTAAGAACCACTGAACTACGTACAATGAATGCTCTAGTTTATTACTCCAGAGAAAGCACTCAATCAAAATAATCCAAAGACTGATTGCAACATGTCGAAGAACAACCTAAGAGCCTATATTCCTATGCCATCTCTCAATTGAGACCTTAATCCTACAAGTCAAGAGGAAGCTGAGAGCCATAAGGGAAAAGGGGCTAAATTTTACAGACAAAAATGGTTTCATTTATTGCAGCAACACAGTATTTTATTTTATTTTTTTAATTTTTATTTATTTATGATAGTCACACAGAGAAAGAGAGAGAGAGAGAGGCAGAGACACAGGCAGAGGGAGAAGCAGGCTCCATGCACCGGGAGCCCGATGTGGGATTCGATCCCGGGTCTCCAGGATCACGCCCTGGGCCAAAGGCAGGCGCTAAACCGCTACGCCACCCAGGGATCCCAACGCAGTATTTTAATTACCAAGAGAGTCATTTCTCATAGGATAAGCAAGTCTTCCAATTTCACCTCAGGAGAGGAAAAGTATGGATCCAAACCTGGAAGGGACATGTCATGGCTCCCTGGGCCTGGAATAGAGTCAAGGGAAGAGCTGGTAGTGGTTGCCATAGAGAAGCAGGACGAAAGGCACTGGCCAAAAATTTGGGGAACAGAGTAGGAGGATGGTAAGGAAAGAAAGTATGGAAGGGATAGGGGTACCGGGGAAAGAGATGGTGCTAAAAAAAAAAAAAAAAAAAAAAAAAAAAAAAAAAAGATGGTGCTAGTGTGTGATATGCATCTCACAAGGATTTATTCTTTCAGAATCCTTTCAGGGCTTTGAACCTTTGAAGTTGTGGGTTCAGGTGCTATTCTATGCCTATCAGGTTTACTTACATCCAGTGACTTTTATCCATGTCCCTTCATTTCTGTACCTGTTTGCCCACCTGTGAAATAGGCCAATAACAACTGCTGCCAACACTCCACGGGTTATTTGGGAGATCTTAGGAGACCTGGAATATTACACAAATAGAAGGGACTGTTGTGATTCAAGGCATTTGTCCAGCCTGGGTTAGGTGGAAATGGGAAATAGAGCCACACCTATCTTTACCCTGTGACAGGATTTTGCTTGTGCGGACAAGAAAAATAACAATCATCTTTAGTTCTACTTCTTGGTATCTGGAAATATGGGAGACACTGACATGATGGATGCTACAGAGTTAATCCAAGAACCTGCCCTCACTTTCTATCACACCAATTTATGATTGCTTCTGAGTTTCACAAGCAGGTAGACTACAGCCAGAAAAAACTTCACCTGGAGGATTTGAGATAGAAAGGAAAATACAATTCCCTGGGATCATAAATATAAGGAAATACACCTTTCACCTTTATCAGGTAGAAATCAGAAGTGTCCCATTCCCCCAGCTACTCAATCAGAATAATCACCCAAACCACTCCCACAACTTATACTTCTATTTCCACCCTTTCTCTCTGAGACTTGTTTTTACCTGGAGGACCTTCTTATCATCATAAAACCATCCCAGCATGGATATTATTCTGAACCAATGAAATATTAGGAAATTTTCTGATAAAGATCTTGAAAAGAAGGCAACAAAAGGATAATACTGCATGCGTGAGAATTCCTGGCCCCAAATTTCGAATGGTATTTGTGAAAGGTGCATGCGCTTGGCTCTTAGATAAGACAGGCACAGATCATGTGATTCTGGTACTATCTACAGGCACTTGCTATGCCAACAGCACTTTTTCATTTCCAGTGCTCCAAATTGTAATCTGCAGCTTCTCAGTAGAATGAGACACCCAACAGTGCCTTGAAACAACTCTGCAGCAAGAAAACCCACCATTGCCTTTTAAAATAGACAGCAGAGGTCAGCAAAGCCCAGTCCGCTCACCTACCCCTGGGAAGACTTGCAGACTCTGACATTCATATTGCAAATTTCAGGTCCATTAGCAACCAAACCTCTCTTGCAAGGATCCACAAAATAATCAAGAAAAGGTTTCTCCTTAGATATATAAAGTGAACATTACTAATCGCTTCGGTATTGGTATAATGAGGATGAACAAAGCCATGGCTCTCGTGATTATGCAGTAAACACAAACAACCTAACAGGCTTCAGGAGACATTATTTTCAAATGAATAGGCTCCTCTCAGAATTGGTCAGGAGCAGGTGATATAATATACAAATAAACACAAAGCATACATATGATATGTATCGCACTTGAATAAGAAGGCTGCAATTAAGGAAAGCCATTTAAAACTATAATTGATAATTTTTAAGTAAATATACCCTTGTAACCGAATGCAGATGGCATACCCACTATACAGCTGACCCTTGGGCATGAAGAAGAAATAAACAGGAGGTGCATTACATGCTATTAATTATTTTCACTGCTACAGTTGTTTGCTATATAATATAGGTCAAGGGGTTAGCCTGAAGCTTCTCCTAATATATTAGTAAATAAATTTGAACAGATTTTAATTTGCTAATGGAAAGGTCTGGGCCAGTTGCAAATAAGAGTGAGGCTACTTTGTCTCCCTCATTAGCATGCAACCAGGCTTATCCTTCCCATTCATACAAAATGTTACATTTCCATAAAGTGTAGTGTAATTTGTCAGGAAAAAAACTCTGTAAACTATATTAGAATAAAGATAAATTTGTATCATGTGGTCATCTTCCTCATAGAGTCTTTATGATAATTGCATGTCTAACACCTGCCTCCAAATAATACCGCCTGCCAAGTAATACCACTCTGGATCTTCATAGTACATAAAAATGACAGGGAATAGAAGAGCTATTCCTCTAACTTATTTCTAAGCATCCACCCTTATGGCTATTGCCTTTCTGGCCGTTCACTGGAGTGCCCCAGGTTTGGTTTGGTTTTGTTGTACAGAAGATTCGCCCTGCTTAGTAATTTTAAAAACTTAGTCTACATTATGGATTTATGATGTTTTCAGAAAGCTGACATTAAAATAACGTGACAATCACTGCCTGCTACGTGACGAAAGCCACAGTCTGAAACGAAAGGGCTGTTCCAAGTTACGTACTGTAGACAATTTAATCTAGTTGTAGTTGGCACTTTTCAGCACCTCCTGCCCCCACCCCCAATCATTTATGTGACCCGATGAAAATAATCTCTGAAATTTATGAGATTGAAGTCCCAGATACGGAAGAGCCAAGATCTATAGTTTTAATCCTCCATTCTCATTTTCATTCTTGCTCTCAGCCTGGCCCATAGGGGGAGTGTACACCTGCCACCCTTCCCCAACCCCAGTCCCTGAGCTGCCTGCAACGGGGTGGCAACCTTTGCCACTGTTACTCAAGAATGACTGGGAGTTCCCTCGAGTTCCAGCCCCTCTTTGGTGCCTGTTTCCCAGGCGCCCCACACTGCTGGCCAAGTCCTTTCAGGTATCAGGGCAGAGGAGGCCAGGTGGGCTAGCTGGTTCCTCAGCTTAACTTTGGAGGCTCAGGAAGAGATGGCTCACACAGTAAAAGGACAGAGTGGCAGGGCCGAACAGCAGAGGTCTCTTTTTGAACAGATAAATGTAGAGTCTACCTGCTAGGATTACGGCTTTGTAAGGGAAGGGTCTAGATTCCCCATCAAGGGGAAAGACCGTTAGGGAAGGTCAACAACACAAGAAGTAAAAATGATGAGAGAAATCTGAGTTTAGAAAATCTGATGATCTAAGGACTTAAACTGACAGAAAAAGTCTTAGAAAAGACTGCTCTCAGGCTTTCATTCTTACATTTATATCGATGACTCAACTCTACATTTACAGTCCTGAGCTCTCACAAAAAAATTAATACTGGTTTAGTGTTTTGTGGTTTTAGAAAATGCTTTGCAGGGGTGCCTGGCTGGCTCAGTCAGTGGAGCATGTGACTCTTTTTTTTTTTAAGACTTTATTTATTCATGAGAGACACACAGAGAGAGGCAGAGACACAGGCAGAGGGAGAAGCAGGCTCCCTGCAGGGAGCCCTATGTGGGACTCGATCCAGGTCTCCAGGATCACACCCCAGGCTGAAGGCAGTGCTAAAGCACTAAGCCACCAGGGCTGCCCAGAGCATGTGACTCTTGATCTTGAGCCCTACGTTGGGTGTAGGGATTACTTAAAGACAAAATATTTTTAAAATATGTTGATGTTTATTGTTGGGTAAGATGTTCACCACAGCACTATGAAGTTAGCAGGGCTGAGAGAGATGCAGTGACCTGCTTCAAGTCACTCAGGAGGGATTTGGGTACTAGCCCAGTGACCCCAAATGCCAAGCACTTTCCAAAGCCCCATGTGGCTTTCCCCCAACCTTAAGTATCTAAGACCTGTGCCATGCTCCACATCAACTGCCACGGGAACAGCCTAGGTGAGTGCAAGATGACTTTTTGAAATCCTTCGCCACATTTCCCCCACATCTCCTCCCTCTTATCAGGATCCCTGGCTGAGTCTTGAAGCAGAGGATGCTTGGATAATCTTGACTCCAGAATGACCTCCCACCCCTCCAACTCTGGCCCTTTCCTTGGGCAAACATCCTCTCTCAGCAAGTGGCAAGTGTCTTTTGCACCCGGGATGGGAAGAGATACTATTGTTCACAGGGCTGAGTTTGGGAAGCAGATTGTAGGTGGGTGGGTAGCTATCTGACTACTGTCTCACCTTTCGGGGCTCGAGCTAGGTACAGCCAATTCTATTATATCACAGCTATTTCAGGCACATTCTCCAGAATTGCTTAGAGCTGAAGTGAATTAAACTGATTTCCCAACTTGGGTGGCACAACAGATCACAAGATTCCCTGCTATAGATCAAGTAACCTACCCTACATCTCCCCCTCAAACTGAAGAAAAAGGAAATCGTGCCTTCAGTCCTCTCCTAGAATCTCCTAAAGGGATATGGAACTTTTGGACAAACTGCCTCACTCACATCACTCTACAGTTTTAGTGTCTGAATAAGGGACAAACCCAATTTTGTCCAAAATATTTGGACTAAATTTGGGTGAGGCGAGAAAGAAAAAAATAAGACAATGATTTTACTGTGTAACAATTGCAACAGAGACAGAAAAATTAACTACGTTCAGGTAAAGAAACACTATTCCACTTGACAAGCACGGGGCAGGGGGGGCATTTGTCACTGAGTACTTACCGTTTCACCTGTCATTTCATACAAAGATAGAGGACCTTATTTTTTTTATTACTCTTGCATAAGTAATGGCAGGAAGAAGCGTATATGTTAATCCTTACTAATTTCCAGCCCTTTTTTACTTTTGTTTGTGATGCAAAAAAGGGGGGAGGGGAAAGAAAACCACTATTTGGAAACCAGGAGGAATGGAGGAGCATAAGCAGTAGAGCAAAAGCAGAGCAAAGCATAAACATAACGAACAATGCCTCAAGGATGATTCAAACATTGGCCAAAGTCAGGCACTTTTAATTCCAAATATCTTCGCTATTTTGTATGCTACAGAATAGAACCAAACCGAACAGAAACAACAGAACTTTGAACTTTCAGGCATCACTGTACCGGTTGCTTTAAAATACTAAATGTCCGCTAACTGTATTTTCCCTAGAAATGCAGGCAGTTATTATGAACTTCACTGGTATTCCCACCATACAGATAAAGTACTGAAATAAAGCTAGAGGACAACGAATTCAGAGAATTCACTTTATTGTTCAGAAGAAGTAAACTTGGCCTTGATCAAGGGAGCCCAGACCGTGACACTCCAGGCAGGAAGTTAGCCAGCTTTTCAACAAAAGAACTGAGGTAAATATGGGACTTCCCCACTCTTAGACAGTTGTCTCAACTCTTCACCTCACTTTACATAGAAAGATGAGAATTATGTCAGCATTTTAGTAACCACACTTGGAGTTCTAACTCTCCACTCCATTTGTGTGGCCTTTATAAAATACGGATTAATTTTCCACCTGTGACTGTCTCCCTTGCGAGAGCTATAGGAAGTTTGAAAATCCAAGAGATTTGCAGTCTGGAAGGAAAAAAAATACAGCATCACGCAGCAGATTTGACATCGTGTGTGATAGTTTACATTATTCAAAACCTAAAACAATTGTTCTCAAATCCAATAAAATTACAGATAGTTGGAATCTAAGCCAAATGAGTTTTGCCGGTAGTTTGCCTAATACAATTCACCAGTGTACAAAAACATAGAGTTGGTTGTAATTGCAAAGACTACACAGAACCAAACAACATTCCGACTGCTTTTATTAGGAGAAAAGAAAAAAAAAAACTTAGAAATATCTATTGCTGGAAAATGATAAGATAAACCTTCCTAAAGTCACGTCGTCAAAACATCTTGTGCCCACTTGCAATTGAAATATTATCTGCCATATAAATCTGAAGGTGCATATTTACCAACTGTCTTTCCGATTCTAAGAACTATCTGCCAGAAAAGGAAATTTACAATAATAGTGACAAGGACAAAATCAGCAAGGGAAGCCTAATGGTTTTTCTATTTTGTTATAGGATGTCAGAAGTTGTGGGTTTTACACAATTCTCATCACACTAGCTGCTACCCCACTCTTTATCCTCCCCTGATGTTCAGCATTCCTAAAGTGACAATTCTTGACTTATTCTACAAACACCTCTAAACCTTCTATAGATATTTTAAACATTTAGCCAATTTAATGGAATGCTTACTTCTGAAGGGGAAACTGCATTGTATGCACCCTCTCTCCTTCTTGAGGCTGCTTTAAATTGGGGGAAACAGGGGATCCCTGGGTGGCTCAGTGGTTTGGCGCCTGCCTTCAGCCCAGGGCATGATCCTGGAGTCCCGAGATTGAATCCCACATCGGGCTCCCTGCATGGAGTCTGCCTCTCTCTCTGCCTCTTTCTCTGTGTGTGTGTGTGTGTGTGTGTGTGTGTGTGTGTTTCATGAATAAATAAATAAATTCTTTAAAAAATTGGGAAAAACATGGGCATGTAATTGTATTTTCAAAATACAAATATTAAATATAAGGTTCCTTATCAACTGAAATCATACTACTTATGGTCATCACTTCTGCTAATTTTTCTTATCCCTACACCTACTCACAAAAGAAAAAGCAAAACTTAAATAGGCCAATGTCCAGTGTTAAAGTTGCATATTCAGGGACACCTGGGTGGCTCAGCGGTGGAGCGGCTGCCTTTGGCCCAGGACATAATCCTGGAGTTCCAGGATCGAGTCCCGTGTCGGGCTCTCTGCATGGAGCCTGCTTCTCTCTCTGTCTATGTCTCTGCCTCTCTCTCTGTGTCTCTCATGAATAAATAAATAAAATGTTTTTAAAAAATAAAATAAAACTGCATATTAATATAACCCTACAGATTACAGAAAGAGAAAACTTCCCTTACAGCTTATAGCATGGGTCACAAGGGACAGGATTCCCTTCTTAGAGATGAATGGAAACAAAAATTACTTCAAATAATAACAATAATTACTTCAACACTAGTTATAATTTATTGAGAAGAGCTAAAGTTTATTGGGTGCTTGCCAAGTGCCATTTTAGCCTGTCCCTAACACAGGTAGATATTATTATTATCCCTATTTTACAGATAAAGGAACTGCAACTTAAACAGCCTAAGATCACACATCCAGTAAGTGGCTAAAATCGAATTCAAAGCTGGATAGCCTGTCTCCAGAGTCCATCCCCTTTCTACAGCCTCTTTGATGGCAAACAAGCACACAGCACTTTCTGACTTGTATTTTATACATTTGTCAAGTGTTTCACAACCACTCTGTCACTGCTCACATCACCTCTGCCAGCCAAGAGGTTAACTAGGCTGTCTGAGTGCTTCTGGAGACATGGAAACAAGAATAGAGTCCTGCAGAGCCCCTGAAAGCTGGAATCTGACACCCCTGGGTGAATGGCTTAAACTCTCTGGGCTTCATTTTCTTCACCTACACATTGGGTTTCATTGTGTGTGCAGCCTTATTTTCCCCACAGTGTCATCATTCCTGAGATAATGTATGTGAAGGTGTTAACTGTAAAGTGATGGAAATGGAGTTTTTTAAAGATTTTGTTTATGTATTCATGAGAGACACACAGAGAGAGAGGCAGAGACACAGGCAGAGAGAGAAGCAGGCTTCCTGTGAGGACCCCGATGCAGAACTCGATCCCAGGACCCCGGGATCACAATCTGAGCCAAAGGCAGACGCTCAACCACTGAGCCACCCAAGTGCCCCAGAAATGGGATTCTTAATGTAAGGTCCACAAACAGGCTACAGGGAGTTTGTTGAACCCCTTGATATTGTCTGCAAGCTTTGCTTGTATGTACATATGTGCATTTTTTGTGTGTTGAAAGATTGACTACCGTTTTCATCCGATTGCCCCCAAATAAGGTTAAAAACTGCTACAGTACGTAAATAACCATTTTGTCTTTAGGTGACTGAGAAGATAAGAATTCTCTCTATTGGAGACCACTTGGTCTCCCCAGAGTTTCTTTCTATACCTATTGGGCCTCATTTTATGAGGGCAGCCCTAGGAGACCAGCACATTGCCATTTGCACATGCCAGCCTTCCCAAGACCCAACAGTAGTTTTTCACTCCTTGTCTCTACCCTCTATGCCTCAGACTCTCATTCACTCATTCATTCACTCAATATATATTAAATGCCAAATTTTGCCACAAGCAGTGTGCTGGACACAAGGCATATGGCAGGAAACAGCACTCCCTAGCTCATGAACCTTCAGAATCTAGTGGAGAAAACAGATAAAACTTGGGTCTTGAGAGTGACAAAGGGGTGCCAGGGACAGGTGAAGTGTGGAGCACAGGTGAGTCCTGCATCCTTTTCACCTCGGAAATGCTGAATTCCCTCCGGAGCCTCCTCTCTCTTCTTCCAATGCGCGTGGTTTGTCTACATGGTCCCTTTAAAATGAGCCAGAAAACACAGACACACACACACACACACACACACACACACACACACACAAGGGTATGATGATCCACCAAGCAACCACATCTCCATCATTACAGACCCTAAACTTCAATTAATTTACCCTTACACCAAATCACATATTTCCTCAATTCTGAGGTTTATTGTTGTTACATTTTAATGTCTGAAAGTGAGAAGTAACTGCATACACTTAATATAAAGCACTTTCTTTTCCAACAGAGATCTTTTTGGATCAGTGATGTAAGTGTTGGGCACTTGGGCACTTGATGTAAATGTTGTAGGCAACAGGTGACACCTTGAAATGAAGGAAAAATGATAAATTCTTGGGCAATCACATCCTGCACTCTTGACTCACGTATGATGAAGCATGAGCTCTTCAGAATGTTGGACAAGGCCCTCAATGACTGGGCCTCTGGCCAATTCTCACCAGGTGCTGTCTTGAGCCCTATGCTCCAGGCCTTCCTAATTGCCTTCCAGTGACAGGTGATAGTTTGTCACCTCTAACAGCTATTAGCATATCTTCCCCAACTAACCTGTGCGCATCCCCAGGGCATTACCATGCTTAATTCTCCAGCACAGTTCCCCAAATATAAGTATGGTAAAGCATTAAGGAATATATTAATTCATGGTCTAACTATAGCCTAAAACCCCCCGACCCTTTTTCACATGGGATGCTAGGCCCATCTCTTCCACCTGTACTTGTGCAATGGGTTTCAAGATCTTGTCCAGAAGCCTTTCCTCATTATCCCAGCCAGAAAGCACCTCTCTCGTCTCTGAATTCACTCTGATACTCCATGAGGCTTCAACAATAGTTCACCAGCAAACAGAAGCAAGTTTCACTAGAATACTGTTTCTGGGGGGTTCTGTGAACAGGGGACACACACAAATACCGTATTTTATACAGCACACTTAAAAGAGATTAAAAGAGGGGATCCCTGGGTGGCTCAGAGGTTTGGTGCCTGCCTTCGGCCCTGGAGACCCGGGATTGAGTCCCACGTCGGGTTCCTGCGTGGAGCCTGCTTTTCCCTCTGCCTGTGTCTCTGCCTCTCTCTCTCTCTCTCTCTCTCTATGTCTATCATAAATAAATAAAATCTTTTAAAAAAATTTTAAAAAGAGAGATTAAAAGATTCAAAACAGTGCTCGCTTCAGCAGCACATATACTAAAAGATTCAAAACAGCTCAAAGCATGTGGATAACGACCTCACAGTCACCACTGCTCTGTAGAGGAAGGCATCCACAACTATTGCACACCCAGGTAGCTGTCTGAGTCAAACTGTTTAGTGCCCTGAGAGCATATGCTCTCTAAGCCAAATTCGTACTTGTGGAGGAGTTTCTCCCTCCTTTGACATTTTAAGCATTTGGGGTGCTCCACAGGGTTCAGCAACGATGAGACACTATGTCTGGTTTTGCTCCAGATCTTGTAAATTCTTACTTTTATAAATTCAAAGATAGGCATTACAACTGTTAAGTGACATAATCTTGAAGGGTCTTCCTAGTTTAGGCAGAGACTCATGCCTTCATCTTCTAGATCCCCATACCTTAGCTGAGGTCTGGGGCCAAACACATTTACAATTAATAATTAAATGAGGTGACTTGCTTTGTATTTGGCCTTGTTTGGCTTTATAAGATGTGTGTCTTTGGCATTAACAACTGATTAGTATGGGCAGCCTGGGTGGCTCAGCGGTTTAGCACCGTCTTCAGCCCAGGGTGTGATCCTGGGGACCCGGGATCGAGTCCCACGTTGGGCTCCCTGCATGGAGCCTGCTTCTCCTTCTGCCTGTCTCTCTCTCTTTCTCTCTCTCTCTCTCTCTCTCTCTCATAAATAAATAAATAAAATCTTTAAAAAAAAAACAACTGATTAGTACAATCTTTATGAAAGTATCAGGGATGAAGGAGTCATTCAAGGCTGGCTTAGTTAGGTTCAGGCCCCACAAAGGACTCACACAGACTCAGCTGATTTGTGAGGAAGCCATCTCATCACTTACCAAGACACTCTATTATTCCTCAAGGTCACAGGGGTGCAGGAAGTACTCAGGAAGTATCCTGAGGAGGTGAAGGGAATCTCATCTCACATTTACAAATTCATAAGTCCATGGTTTGGGTACCTTGTATTATAGGAAATTATTTTAAAATAACAAAAATTTGTGACTTCGGTAACCCTCAGTGGGAGTGCAGAAAGCAAAAACAAGACTCTAGGAGACTGGGAAACAAACTAAGCCTTCTGCTGTCCCTATCTTCAGCCAAATATCAGCTTGAAGTTATCGGGGAAGAGTTTTAATTTTATAATAGCTAGAGTGGCCCTTTCTTTCTTTTTTCAAAAAAAAAAAGAATGAAGGAACAGAGGGAGAGAATCTTCAAGCAGACTCCGCAGTGAGCAGGGAGCCCGATGCGGAGCTTGATCTCACAAGCCATGAGATCATGACCTGAGCCAAAACCAAGAGTCGGACACTCAACTAACTGAGCCACCCAGGCGCTCCTAGAGTGGGACTTTCAGTTTTACTCAATTAAAAAATATATAGGTTTCTGGAAAACAACATAGAACTGTCCAACTTATCTACCTGTCTCTGAAAGACAGTCCTGGGGCTGGAATTCAAGGGAACTCCTGTTTCAAGGCCATTGTGCTTGGGAAAAGATAATGGATCATGCTACCAAATGGCTAACTCACTGAACTAGGAGAGGAGAGGCATGAGTCTCTTCCTTGGTGGTGCTATCTATCCTCCCCCAACCACCCACCCCAACAATGTGATGATGCTCCTTCTTCTAGTAGGATATGGAAATTGATAACCCCTCCCCTCTAATTGATAAAATTAGAAGGAATTTGTGATATAGGATCTTACAAGAGGAAGACTCCTTGAAGACATGCCCGGGACAAAAAGATGTGCCCTGACATGTGATGTCATGAGCACTGGATGTTATATGTTGGCAAATTGAATTTAAATTAAAAATATACAATTTTAAGATTAAAAAAATGTGCCCTGAGATTCCTGGTAAAATGAAATGACAGCACCTGCAGCACCGCAGAAGGTCAGTTTCAAATATGGAATTCTCAAATTCCTGGGAGTGCTGAGTCAGAATGTGGCAGTGAGTGGAGCACCAGCCCCTTGTCCCCAGATCACCTCCTCTTCTCTTCCCACTTCTACCCAGACTGTCCCACTTACATGAGGGTCCTCATGTCCTCCCATGTGGAGACCCCAGATGGAATGTTCAAGCTCCAGCCATTATGATCCAGCAATTCTATGTCTAGGTATATACATGTTGAAGACATATGTCCACACAAAAATGTATACACAAATGTCCACAGCAGAACTATTTCCAATAGTCAAACAGTGGAAACAACCCAAATGTCCATCAGCTGATGGTTGGAAAAACAAAATGTAGCATATCCATGGAATGGAATATTATTCAGCCATTAAAGGAATGAAGTCCTGATACATGCTACCACATGAATTAACCTTGCAAACATGTAAGTGAAAGAAGCCAGTCATAAAAGCCACAATACTGCATAATCCAAAAAAAAACTTAAAAAATACTGTATGATCCCACTTATCTGAAATGTCCAGTATAGGCCAATAGTGACACAAACCAGATTAGTGATTGCCAGGGATTGGTGGAAAGAGGGATTAGGAAGTGATTGCTCAGTCGGTATGGGGTTTCCATTTGTGGTGGTAAAATAGTTCTGGAATTAGTGGTATGGCTACACAACACTGTGAAGGTACTAAATACTTATCTTAGTCCATTCCGGCTGTTATAACAAAATACCATAGACTGGATAACTTATGAACAACAGACACTCATTTCTCACAGTTCTGGAGGCTGAAAGTCTGGGATCAAGGCACCAGCACAGCTGTATTCTCATGAGGGCCCCCTTCCTGGTTCATAGCCAGTGCCTTCTCACTGTGTCCTCACATAGTGGAAGGGCCTAGACATTTCTTTTGAGCTTCTTTTATGAGAGCACTAATTGCATTTACAAAAGCTCCACCCTTATGACCTTAGCACCTCCCAAAGGCCCACCACCTAATACCATCATCTTTGGGGGTCGGGATTTCAACATCCGAATTTTGGAAGACATACAGTACTCACTGAATTTTTCACTTTAAAATGGTTAAAATGATGGGGCACCAGGGTGGCTCAGTGGTTGAGTGTCTTCCTTTGGCTCGGGTCCTGATCACAGGGTCTTGGGATGGAGTCCTGCATCGGGCTCCCCGCAGGGAGCCTGCTTCTCCCTCTGCCTATGTCTCTGCCTCTCTCTGTGCATCTCTCATAAATAAATAAAATAATTCTTTAAAATAAAATGGTTAAAATGGTAAATTTTATGTTATGTGTATTTTTATCACAATTTAAAAAGAAGAATCCCAAACTCATTTATGCAGGAATGCTGATGACTGATATCCAATAGCTTACATGTTTAAAATTTTAACAGATGGTGAAAGCAGCTAATATTTGCTGAGTTTTATCCATATGTTACTCTATTGACTTTCACAACTACCCTGTAAGACAGGCATTTTTATCCCCGTTTTAAAGATGAGAAGACTGAGAAGTAAACTGTTTTATCCGAGGTCATATAACTAAGCTACAACAGTGGAATTCATATTCAGATTTAACTAGCTCCCAAGTCTATACTCCTGACCATACTAAAGAAAGAGGTAAAGTGGGAAAATCTGGGGCATCTGTCAGCAGTTTGGGAAGGTCTGGACAGAGTATGCCTCCCACATCAGGAATCTAACCTACTAGCACACTCTACAACTAAAGCAGTGATCTCCAAACATCTGTCATCTCTACCTTGCCAGTGATAAAATCTGAGCATGTGCTCCTAATATGGGCATATTTCATTATATGCATTAAATTATATGCTTGGACTACTAGCAAATCACATATTAACTATTACTGAAGATCCATTTATTTCTTGTTAAGATCAAAACAGATACAAGTTTTAATATTTCCTTTCTACTACTGGATGGATTATCTAACACACTCTGGAGACCACTGCTCTGGACAAAGCAAAGTCTAGCACTAGCCACATACTAAGTGATTTTATTAAAGAACCATTAGGCTGACTTACTTGTCTCAAGGCACTTTGCTTGCTTCCACAGATGGTGCACAAACTGAACACTCTCCCCATTCTCAAGTTACTCACAGTCTAATAAGGAGTCAGTTATGTACCTGGATCAATCCTATCTAAGGCAGACTGGGCTAAGTATTAGAGACAGGTTAAATTCAAAAGCCTTTTAAAAACTGATTATTAAATAGTTTAAAAAATAAGTTGTTATGTCAATTTCGGTTATAAGAATTTTTTTAAATGACCTGGATAGAGATATCTCAGATGTTAAAATAACCAAAATTTGGAGTGTACCACTTTTGGGTCCACGCTGCATGGAACATGTATTTGTGGGTGCGTGCATGTGTCTATAAGACATACATATGGACAGTCTGGGTGGCTCAGCGGTTTAGCGCCTCCTTCAGCCCAGGGCCTGATCCTGGAGAACCGGGATCGAGTCCTACGTCGGGCTCCCTGCATGGAGCCTGCTTCTCCCTCTGCCTGTGTCTCTGCCTCTGTGTGTGTGTGTGTGTGTGTGTCTCTATAAATAAATAAATAAAATCTTTAAAAAATGCATACATAAGATATGTGCTAAGATTGGGGAAACATTGTTTGCAAGTGATAGGATGCATGAACAAGAGAACTTGACTTTAGAAAAGGGTGATTAGCATTCATACGATTTTGTCCTCTGGAGCTTTTGATCATAAAGTTAGGTAGTTCATTTGAGATGTGGTTTGTATTTTTCTTATGTACCTGGTAAATAAAACTCTTTTTAAAAGATATGATTGGGCAATCACTAATGTATTTCAAGTAAGTTGAACATACTATGTCCCATTTACCACTTCATCACAGAGATAATTTATAAGTCTTTAGAAATTTAGTAGACTTAAAAGAAAAAAAATTCCCAAATAAATACTTTCTCTCCTCTGGCTTAAAAATAAACTCCAATATGATTTATGAAATGTTCTTATTTCTGCAAGGTATTGTGATTTCTGAAATAATGAAGTGTAGTACTTGAAAATCACATTTAATTTACTCCGAGGGAAGCAAGCTAATGCCTTGTGAGGTTGCTGGGGAAACAGAAAAGCTTCTTTAGGTCAGTGTTGTAGCAGAGAAGTAAGCTGATATTTCACAATTTATTCATGGTCATAGCTCTAAACTCTTTCCTGATTTTTAGCAACATATTCCTAATTTTACATTAAATATTCACATACCCCTTTAATCTGGTCTTATTTTTGGTAGCTGATGGAGATTTGTAAAGCAAAAAAAAATTTTTTTTGAGAATTTAAGCTGTTCTTTATCACAATCCCTGTACATTTTAAGTTATTTTCCTAAAGCCCAATTCAATAAAAAATTACATCCGGTTTCGGCACCAGAGAAGCTCATTTTGGGCAATGGAAGCCCATTTATCATTAAACTTTTAGATGAAATAAAATAAGGGCCCTGGGCTTACAATGACTCTAATTATTCAGATAATTCACAAAAGCCCTGATTTATGCTAAATACTTAGCTTTAATTAGCCAGCGGCTACATAAAGGAAGGGGGGAGGTGGTAATAAGATAAGTGTTGGAAAAAGGACATATGTGGCAGTCACTATTAGTTGCTTTCCCAACACCCATTTTCCTCCCCCTTTCTCCTATTCAGGCAGAATTACCTCTCACTATATACACACATTCTAATCCTCTCTTGCAGCTAAGAATGAGTGTGTGACCCTCGCTCATCTGGCCAATGGAACCTGAGGGAAGTTGGCTAGGGAAGGTTTTCCTATATAATAAAAGAAAAATAAGAAATGTCCCCTCTTCCCCTTCATCAGATCTAGTTTTTTTTCTACATATGCTATCTGGAGCTGCTGCAGCCATTTTGCAACCAAGAGGGGAGACGCCATCACCCCGAGGATGCTGAGGATGCCATGAAGTCAGAGAGACTACAGAAAGACTGAAAGAGTAGAAAGATTAAAAAAACCTACAGCTCTGATGACATTATTGAGCCACTGAGTTAAGTAATTCTAGAACCAACCCACCTCTGAATGTGAGATAATAAAATGTCCTCATTCTTTCAGCCACTTTTAGATGGGTACTCCATTAATTGCAACCAAAAGGATCATAACTTTCAAAAACATGATTCATTTTTCCTGTGTGCTCTCCAAAGTCACCAAATTGACTTCTTTTGTCATTAACTAGACCTGTAAATCAGAATGCCAGAGTGGGAAAAACTTTTATAATTTATGGAGTCTAATGAAGTTGGTAGGAGTCATCTGCAGTTGTTTTCCCAAACAACACCTATCTTTCCGCCTGCAAAAAGGTAGATGATAGCTGCTGTAGTGAGACACTTCACTGATGAGATTATGCCACAACTGGAGTGTTTTAGGAAAGACACAGACGGACACAGAGACCGAGAATGAATCATGACCATCTGATCATCGTGCCCTCACTTTATAGATGAGGAAACTAAAGCCCAAGTGAGTTTTTTAAGGTCACCCAAAGCAGTCCTTAAGAGGGGTCAAAGTGCTAAGGGAATTTTAAAGGAGGGGAAAAAACACATCATCCTCAAAGAAGAAACAAAACAAACTGACGTGACAGGCATTAGACCAGGACTTATTACTTAACGCTCAGCTTCCCTGAGAACATCTATAAGCAGGCAGTAGAGAGCCCTGATGAATCCTTTGGCCTGCTTATCAATTCAAACTCCTCTGCCTGCCATTCAAGGCTCTCTCCAAAAGCCTGGCTCCTCTCCAAAAGTCCTACTGCCTGTCTCCCTACTCTCCACCACTCCCTTGTTCTTTAGTATTTCAGAAACATCCCAGGCTTAACGACTCAACCTCCTCCCCAACTTCAAGTGCCTTCCATTTTTATCTGTTGGCCTTCCAAATCCTATCCATCCTTCGAGGTGCCACATAAACATCACTGCATGTTTCATTTGATGGTGACAACAACAAATTATTCCTGTAATTTCTGCCTTTATACATGTACAACATGGTACTTCACTCAAAACTTTAAATTGAATTTAAGAACCAAAATAAAATAGAAGGGAGAGCAAATAAAATGGAATCCATCTGAATTTGTGATCAATCTACCTAATGATGAAGCATAAAACAATTTTTATCTCTCTGATTTTAAGGGCATCAAAGAAAATCTCAGAGCAAATTGTATTTTGCTTGGATATACCGTATTTCATATGATATGTATCATATGAACCAAATTACAAGGGGAAATAAAGTAAAAAGGGTAGGGCAGCAATAATCTGCTCATTTATATCCTGTAACAGCAGAGCTAAAAGGTCTAAAAGATCACTTCACCTATAGCCTCATCTTACACACAGGGAAACGGAGCTCAAGGGAGGAAATGTGGTTAGCTCCTCATCTAGCAACCTTGATTTTTTGTCCCCAAAGGTGGGACTTTAGGACCTCAATAATAACAACTACCTACAAGTCTTAGAACTTGTCACCATTCCAACTATCTAAACTCATTGCCTTCGCCAAATGCACAATGCCTCAGCCAGGACCCTTGATCTTTTTTCCTAACCTGTATTTTTGCAGAAACTTTTCCTATTATCACCTGTTACTCATACATTGAATACTAATAGTATCAACATAAAAGTAAGGCATCAATTCTATGGTCACAACAAATAAGACTTCAAGTAAAAAAGTAGCTAATGACTGTAAATAGACAAAACTTTGTGAGTCCCTAAGTGATGTAAAACTCCCAGCATCATGGGAGATAACGCAAAGCGGTGTTATTCTGACTTTGCTCTTAGATGAGATAAATTTAAGTTATACAGATAAAAGCAGTATTGCTTTGCAGAAAATGTACTAAAGGTCAAGAAACTGGTTTAGTTCTAGCTTCTGGTTCCAGGTCTACTTCTGGCTTGTGACATTGATTAACAGTTCTCCTTCTGTAAAAGAAGACCACTGGTCTAGATTGATGTTTCTCAAACCAGGCTCTGCAGATGTATTAGGGGAGATTGTTGTGATTTGAATATTCCAATTTTGTTTTTCCATTACTATGATCATTATTTTAAAGTTTCCAAAGGTATATTCTTACAATGAAGTACTGCCATGCTATTTTCCTGCCCATTTATGTGTCTGTGTTAGCAGTTGAATGGCAGCCAAGTAGAGTGTTGTTGTGATTGTTAAAAGCCAGACAAAAACCTCACAAAGGTGGACGTGTTAGACAAAAGATACGTTCCTGCCAAACAAAAGCCCTATATATGATGCAGGTGTCCTTCTTTGACTACAAGAAAGGAGTGGGAGAAGGCAATTATCACACATGTTCTAAGTTTATACCTAGTTTTATGTGTATTACTAAAAATATATATTTATATATATAAATACATGTTAAACTACACATTTCCCTTATAGTATGACATTCTTATTTTAATAGCATTCTGAAAATAATTTGAGTGACACTGGGGGTCAGTAAGAATTTTTCCCCTTTTAAAAGTGGTCTCTACATTACTGAATTGAGAAAAACAGGCTTACATGGTCTCTCAGCCCCTCGTGGCTATGACAGTCCATGCATCTGTTAGAACTAAATCAGAGATCCTATTTACAGAGCCCAAGTGAACTGAAGTGGAGAATTAAACATCCAATGAACATTCCCTCTTTTTTTTTTGGTATATCATCTAAAAAAACAGATTAGAAGAATGGTTTTCCTAAATTTTCCAATTAGAAACAATACTCAAAAATGAAAGCAAAATGGATAGACCAGTTTCTTGGGGTTGGTCGAAATTTCTCTAGCAGTCATCTCTGTGACATTTATCATGAAGGACAAATGTTTTGACACACTATAGCTGGCAGAGAAAGCATTAAAGGGGCTAGGCAGGAAGCAAGATGTTCCCCTCCCCATTTCAAAATCTGCAATGCTATCTCACAAAGTACTTTTTAAATTTTTAATGGAAAACTCAATATTAGAAATCACAAGAAACACTGTTGTTTGCAAATTACTCATTCGTGTGGGCAGGAATGTGTCTTGCCTTTTTCCTCATTCGTCACACAGAGACCCCCAGTCTGGCTACATCCTTGACGAGTAATATTTTTTATAATGTTCTTATAAGTGATTGCTTGCAGCATCTTATAGTCTTATCTCAGCGTGTGCAGCTTCTCATTAATATTCTGTACATATGGAAGAGTTTTCTATATCATTGTCCATTAACAAGGAGAATAATCACTCATTCAGTTATCAAGCAGTCAGCAAAGACCTGGCCTTGTGCCCTTAGTGCAAAGAATCATGGGATATCAAGAAGGTTAAATGTGGTTGACATTATGATAGTTACATTTTTTTATATAATTAGAGTTCTATAACCAAGTTGATCAAAGATAAGCAAAGAAGCATTAAAGTCTTTTAGGACTTAGAGACCATATTAGGGACTCCTTTACCTCTTCGAAGAATGACAAAAACCATCTTTCAGCTGATACATACCAATGAGCATTCTTTTATGAAAAACAAGAAAAAGTCATAAGTTGACATATCAATGACATATTAGTACAAAATAGCTTTGAAAGAGAAGTGATACTAAGAAAATTCAAAATTGAAATGGGATTGGGCCTAAGGAGAGACACATAAAACTGCTAACTGACTGAACCACTATCAGAGGCCAAAGGTTCAGAATGGCTGAACTCAAAGCAAAACACTGACTTCTGCACCTTTGTGGTCATCATTTAGCCACTCAAGCCTTTTTCATTTCTACAATCACAGAATCTCCGTACGAACATCTGGTGAATGAAAATATTACATATATGTGTGTGTATATTCAAGTGTCAGTAATACCAGAAGGAGGAAAAAGACAACCAGCCTTTGAGACCTGATACCTCTAAGTAGGTGATGTGAAGTCATTCCAGATACAGCTAAAAGTCAGATTTCAGAACAGAATGGTTGCAACTCAATTGTCAGTGTCCTCCAAAGGAGCCACTGAGCCCATACAGATGAGGTAATAATGATCTGAGAAAAGGAGTGGCTATGGGAAATGAATAATAGGAAGGCACAAATCCAAAAGTTAGAGCAAAAGAAAAATTAGGATAACTTCATCAATCTGGGGTAGGAACTAGATGAGCTAATATAAATGAAAATACTTTTCAAAGTTCATAACATTAAGCAATCAATATAGGGAAGAGAATTTTCATGACCCCACAGAGTTTAGAGTCTATGGTAAGTTGATAAGAGGAACAGGTTTAGATATAGAAGAAAAGATGAGCTTCGAAGTACTGGTGGGAAAAGTGTTCACTGTTCTCTGTCACCTATGCTCCCATTTAGAACTGGAATTCAACTCTATGTAGAAGTTAAAAGCTAAAGAAAAGTTTTTCCACATAGAGGTCTTTTTTAGTGTTTTCAAAATTAAAAGAAATTGGTATTTGCTAGAAAAGGGGAGTGAGTAATTATGTGGACAGATGTCCCTGAAACCATAAATGTGCACAAAAGCCTTCTTGAGCCTCCTACCTAGGCAATACTGGAGTTTCTGTCTCCCAACCATCTTGTTTCTGAGACTTTGGAATTTATTTCTGGGTTCCTTGGGTATTACCAAAGTAGAGCCCAATATTCTATCTCTGACACAGTTTCCCCAGCAGTAACAACATAGAGAAAGGCAAGGGTGGGAAATTCCTGAGACCCAGGCCAGAGTGCATTTCAGTAAATGGTGTATTTCCACAAAGCTTATTATATGGCAAGGGAATGCAGCAGGAATACTCCATGTCAATTCCCCGGAGCAACTGGAGCCATTTCTCCTCTATCGAGGGGACTCAGACTGGCCTCTTTCCACAGGGATCTATCACATCTATCTATCCATCCATCCATCCATCCATCCATCCATCCTTTCCCCTTACAGCCACATGTTACCTTCTGTGACATGAATCTCATGTACCAGAAAGCACTGTGAGCCAAAAAGAAAAAAGAAAGCACTGTGAGCAAATCTGGCTACACTCTAGATGTGAAAATATGAGTGTGCACACCACATGGGCATCACATGGAGAGCATTTGAATACATAAACACACACACAACATTGCACTTCAGTTATATGCTTTTGCACACAAAAATAATCCTGTAAAAAAGGCAAGTATTATTATCCCATGTTACTAGGTAAAAAAAAAAAAAAAAAAAAAAAAAAAAAAGAGCACTAAGCTCTTTCCTGAATCTCTGAGAAGGAAAATGATTTGCCCAAAGTGACTCAGATATTGGTGCTCTAGGATCTGAATCCACAACTGTGAGCCATAGTTGTAGAATGTGGTTTGGGCTCGCAAACTCTCTTCAATTCTTGGAATATCTCTCACTTATCTACTCTGCTGAAGGAAGCCTACTAGACCCCTATTAGAAAATTTCTGGGAACTATTGTCCAGAGATAGAATATGAACCCTTAAGAATGTGGTTTAGTAAGAAACCCAAATTTCAACATTTTATGTCTCAGATTTTGTTTTTGTTTGTTATTAAGTTTTATTTAAATTCCAGTTAGTTAACATACAGTGTAATATTAGTTTCAGGTGTACAATATAGTGATTCAACAATTCCATACGTCACCTGGTGCTAATCACAGCAAGTGCACTCTTTAATGTCCATCCCCTATTTCACCCATCCCCTCACCACCTCCCCTCTGGTAACCAGCAGTTCGTTCTCTATAGTTAAGAGTCTATCTCTTGGTTTACCTCTCTCTGTTTTTTCCCTTTGCTCATTTGTTTCGTTTCTTAAACTCCACATATGAGTGAAATCATATGGTATTTGTCTTTTCTGACTGACTTATTTCACTTAACATAATACTCTCTAGTTCCATCCATGTTGTTGCAAATGACAAGATTTCATTCTTTTTTTTTATGGCCAAGATCCGTTTCTGGCCCTAAACCACATCTCCACATTTCCTACTTTCCTTGACATGGCCTCTTCTCTCCTTTAGCTGTGGTATTAGTTCTGTCAGTCTTCAGGTTGATTTTGGGGGTATTCAGGATGATTTGGTAGTTATCTAGTTGTATTCATGTGTCGCGGTGAGCCTAGGGTCCTCCTACTCCACTAGCATCTTCCTAGACCTCTCTCAGATTTTGTTAATTTCATGATGCGAGGGATGGTTACCAAATCTGATATCACACAGTTTAAAGGAGTTGTAAGGAATGATTTATTTTCTTTATTGATGTGAACAAAGAAAATAATTTCCACTTTTTTGCTAAGCTCACTCTGAACTAGACTTTCAGGCATTTGTTCGCTAAATATACATGATAGGATATAAGAATTCTCTCTCTGTAATAAATTACGAGAGAATACTGATTCATTTTATGAATTAGAGTAGTATTTCCTCTTTACACCATACACAAAATAGCTCTCAGGGATCTCAAAATATGAACAAGTCAACAATATTATTCCCATCAATCTAGATATTCTTTAAAAGCATAATTTAAGACGAAATTGATGAAACTGGATAGCTGAACAGATTGATACCACAGTAAAAGGATAAGCTTGTCCCCTCTATAGAAACACAGAAAAAGAGGCAGAAATAGACACAGAAACAGAATCTAGGGCCCAGAAATAAACCCAGGCATATATGGTCAACTAATATTTGACAAATGAGTCAAGAACTCTCATTGTGTCCTTTCCCTTTATTCCCTTTCACTAATTTTTATATTCCCCAAATGAATGAGACCATATAATGTTTGTCCTTTTCCGAGTGAAAATATCAGTGAGGATGACAAAACATGAGAGACACCTAACTCTGGGAAATGAACAAGGGGTAGTGGAAGGGGAGGTGGGCGGGGGGTTGGGGTGACTGGGTGATGGGCACTGAGGGGGGCACTTGGCGGGATGAGCACTGGGTGTTATGCAATATGTTGGCAAATTGAACACCAATAAAAATTTTTTTTAAAAAAAGAACTCTCATTGTGGAAAAGATAGTCTCTAGTAAATGGTACTGGGAAAACTGGGAAACTGGGAAAACTGGATATTTACATGCAAAAGATGAAAGTGAACTCCTACCTTAAACCACTCACAAAAATTAACTCAAATTGGGTTAAAGACTTAAATGCAAAATCTAAAACTGTAGAACTTAGTAGAAAAGAGGGAAAAAGTTCCTTCACATTGGTCTTCGCAAAGATTTTTCTGGATATGTCACCAAAAGCACAAGCAACAAAAGCAAAAATAAACAAGTAGGTCTACAGCAAACTGAAAACCTTTTACACAGCAAAAGAAATGATCAACAAAGTGAAAATGGGATGGGAGAGAATATTTGGGATACATGGAAATCATGTATGTGGTAAGTGATTACATCCAAAATATATAAGGAACTCCTACAACTCAATAGCAAAAAACAAGCAAATAAAACAATCTGATTTTAAAATGAGTCAAGTATCTGAATAGACATTTTTCTTTTTTTTAATGTTTTTTAAATTTTTATTTATTTATGATAGTCACAGAGAGAGAGAGAGAGGCAGAGACACAGGCAGAGGGAGAAGCAGGCTCCATGCACCGGGAGCCCGATGTGGGATTCGATCCCGGGTCTCCAGGATTGCGCCCTGGGCCAAAGGCAGGCGCCAAACTGCTGCGCCACCCAGGGATCCCTGAATAGACATTTTTCAAAAGCAGATATACACAGAAAGGGAGACAGAACATGAAAGACTCCTAACTCTGGGAAACGAACTAGGGGTGGTGGAAGGGGAGGTGGGCGGGGGGTGGGGGTGACTGGGTGGCGGGCACTGAGGGGGGCACTTGACGGGATGAGCACTGGGTGTTATTCTGTATGTTGACAAATTGAACACCAATAAAAATAAATTTATTTAAAAATAAAGCAGATATACAAATGGCCAACATCACAAATCAAGGAAGTGCAAATCAAAACCACAAAGAGGGGATCCCTGGGTGGCGCAGCGGTTTGGCGCCTGCCTTTGGCCCGGGGCACGATCCTGGAGACCCGGGATCGAATCCCACGTCGGGCTCCCGGTGCATGGAGCCTGCTTCTCCCTCTGCCTGTGTCTCTGCCTCTCTCTCTCAATCTGTAACTATCATAAATAAATAATAAAAAAAAATTAAAAAAAAAAAAACCACAAAGAGATATCATCTCACACCTGTTACACTGGATATTATCAAAAAGAAAAGGGATAACAAATGGCTGGTAAGGATGTAGAGAAAAGGGAACAGTCATACACTGCTGGTGGGAAGGTAAATTGGTGCAGTCACTATGAAAAACCATACAGAAGTTCCTCAAAAAATTAGAAATAGAACTACTGTATGATCCAGCAATTCCACTTCTTTTTAAATTTTTTTTTATTTAAATTCAATTTAATTAACATATACTGTATTACTAGTTTCAGAGGCAGGATTTAGTATTTCATCGATTGCAGACAACATCCAGTGCTCATTACATCAAGTGCCTCCTTAATGTCCATCATTCAATTACCCCATCCACCACCACCCCCCAACCTCCCCTCCAGCAACACTCAATTTGTTTTTCCTAGAGTTCAGCAGCTCTTACAGTTTGCATCCCTCTCAATTTTCATCCTGTTTTCTTTTTCCTTCCCTTCCCCTGTGTTCATCTGTTTTGTTTCTTAAATTCTACAAATGAGTGAGATCATATGGCACTTGTCTTTCTCTGACTGACTTGTTTTGCTTAGCATAATACCCTGAATTTCTAGCCACATTGTTGCAAATGGCAAGATTTCATTGTTTTTGATGGCTGAGTAATAATCCATTGTGTATATATATCACATGTTCTTTATCCATTCATCTATTGATGGACATCTGGACTCTTTCCATAGTTTGGCTATTGTAGACATTGCTGCTAAAAACATTGGGATGCATGTGCCCCTTCGAATCACTATGCATGCTTTGGACAAATACCTAGTAGTGCAATTACTGGGTCTTAGGGTAGCTCTATTTTTTATTTTTTGAGGAACCCCCATACTGTTTTCCAGAGTGGCTATGCTACTTTGCATTCCCACCAACAGTGTAAGAGGGCTCCCCTTTTCCTGCATCCTCACCCACCTCTGTTGTTTCCAGAGTTGTTAATTTTAGCCATTCTGACTGGTGTGAGGTGGTATCTCATTGTGGTTTTGGTTTGTATTTCCTTGATGCTGAGTGATATTGAACATTTCTTCATGTGTCTGTTGGCCTTTTGTGTATCTTCTCTGGAAAAATGTCTGTTCATGTCTTCTGCCCCTTGCTTGACTGAATTTTTCAGTTTCTGGGTGTTGAGTTTGACAAGTTCTTTTTTTAAAAAAAGATTTTATTTATTCATGAGAGAGAGAGAGAGAGAGAGGGAGAGGGAGAGAGGCAGAGACATAGGCAGAGGGAGAAGCGGGCTTCTCACAGGGAGCCCGATGTGAAACTCGATCCCGAACCCCGGGATCATGCCCTGAGCCGCAAATAGAGGCTCAACCGCTGAGCCACCCAGGTGTCCCGAGTTTGATAAGTTCTTTATAGATTTTGGATACTAGCCCTTTATATGATAATACATTTGCAAATATCTTCTCCCATTGCGTAGGTTGCCTTTTAGTTTTGACTGTTTCCTTTGCTGCACAAAAGCTTTTTATCTCAATGAAGTCCCAATAATTCATTTTCAGCAACCCCACTTCTGAGTATATATCCAAAGGAAATGAAATTACTATCTTGTTGAGATATCTGCACTCTTATGTTCACTGTAGCATTATTTACAATAGCCAAGACATTAAAACAACTTAAGTGTCTGTCAAGAGATAAATGGATAAAGAAACTGTTGTGTATATATACAATGGATGATTATTCAGCCATAAAAATGAAGAAAATCCTATCATTTGTGACAATATGAATGGACCCTGAGGGCATTATTGCTAAGTGAAATAAGTTAGAGAGAGAGACAACTACTGTATGTTCTCACTTATTCATGGAATCTAAAATAAAATCAGAGATGCCTGAGTGGCTCAGTTGGTTGAGTCTGACTCTTGATTTTGGCTGAGGTCATGATCTCAGGGTCATGAGATCCAGCCCTGCATCAGGGTCCATGCTGGGCGTGGAGCCCGCTTTGGATTCTCTTTCCCTCTGCTCCTCCCCACTCACGTTCTCTCCTTCTCTAAAAAAAAAAAAAAAAAAAAAAAAGATAGGAAAGGAAAATGAGTAAAATCAAATCAGATTTACACAAATACAGAGTGGATTAGTGGTTGCCAGGGGCATGGGGGTGAGGGTGATGGGTGAAGTTGGTCAAAGGGTACAAACTTCCACTTATAAAGTGAATAAATTCTGAGTACCTAATAAGGTACAACATAGTGATTACAGTTAACAATACTGTATTGCACACTTGAAAGTTACTAAGAAAGTAGACTTAAAAGTTCTTACCACAAAAAAGGTACCTATGTGAGGTAATGGATGGGTTAACTAACCTTACTGTGGTAATTACTTCTCTCAATATATATTTATATCAAATCATCATTATCATATGCCTTATACTTACACAGCATCACATGTCAATTATATTTCAATAAAGCTTTAAAAAGACATAAAGAATGCATCATACAAAGACTATGACATAAAGAAAGAGATTCACAGAAAGAGATGTACTAATGAAAAAATGAGACCAATAGACATGAGACATCAGGAATACCTAGCGGTTACTCCCAGCTTGGAAATGGATTTCCTCCTGAGGAAATCATGTCCTCAGTCCTTTCTCTGGGCCTGGTTGGGTTTAAGAAGGGGAGTAAAGATGATAAGAGTAGGTCTAGGCAATTTCTTATGGTTCCTTTTCACTTTTTTTCTCTGAAAGAATACAACTACTAAAGGACATGAGAATCTATTGAATCATTCAAGTTTTGTTGTTGTTACCTACGGGCCTATTATAAATTTTAAAAATAAAGGTAAAACTTATTTTTTAAGTATATCATACAGAAATCCAAATGCTATTACAAGTGTTGGTGAAGGTGTGGAGCTACTGAAACTCTCAGGTACTATAGGTAGAAATGTAAAAGGGCACAGCTACTTTGCAAAACACTTAGGCAGTTTCTTACACACTTAAGTATAAACTTGCAATAGGACCCAGCAGTCCCACTAGTCTTCCTAGTGGAGAAACTGCAACCTGGTTTCAGTGGGGTCAAAATAGGGAACAATTCTTTCACACTGTGTCCAGACAAAGCAGACAGTACTCAGATTCCCACGCCAAGGTAGCATCAATGGGTTTGGCGGTGATAAGAGGAGCCACCTCCACCCAACAAACATTCCAGGTAGGGCAAATCAACAGCAAATTCAATATTCCATGAAAATATGCTTTAGGAATGTAAATGAAATAAAGACATTCTCAGAAAAAGGAAAACTAAGAATTTGTTCCCCCAAAAGAGTTACCATTAAATGATGGTTTTAGGAAGATGTCTAAATAAAAAATTATGACAGAAGGTCTGGAACTTCAGAAAAGAAAGAACAGCAGAACAAGTAAATATAATAGGCTTTTTTCTCATTAACTCCTTAAATTATATATTGCTCATTACAGGAGATTACATTGATTTTTTAATATTGAACAAGCCTTGTATATCTGGAATTAATCCTACTTGATGATGGTATATAATTATTTGTATACATTAGTAGATACAATTTGTTACTATTTTGTGGAGGATTTTTGTGCCCAGGGTCATTTGATACATTGGTCTGTAGTTTTGTTTTAGCCTGCCTTTTTGCACTGTTTTTATCTTGTTTGTTATCAGGGCCTATGAAAATGAAAATATAACATACTGAAGTATGTGGAATGTAGCTGAAGTAGTACTGAGAGAGCAAGAATGCTTACGTTAGAAACAAGAAGCAAAGGACTCAAAACAATAATTTGTGTCCCTACCTCATGAAACTAGAAAAGAGCACAATAAACACAGAGCAAAGAATGAAATGATAAAGACAAATGCAGAAATCAATGAAATTGAAAAGAAGAAAACAGAAAATTAATGAAAATTTTGATTCTTTAAAAAAAATCATTAAAATTGATAAGCCTCTAACAAGGCTAATTAGGTTTAAAAAAAGAGAAGGTGGGGCACCTGGGTGGCTCACTCAGTTGTGTCTGACTCAATTTTGGCTCAGGTCATGATCTCAGGGTTATGAGATCAAACCCCATGTTGAGCACTGTGCGGGGCCATGGAGCCTGCTTGCAATTCTCTCTCTCCCTCTCCTTCTGCCCCTGCCCCCCCAACCCCTGCTTATTCTCTCTCTCTCTCTCTTTCTAAAAAATATTTTTAGGTAAATTAAAAAAGAGAAGATACAAATCAGCAATATTAGGACTAAAACATGGGGAATATCACTAGACATTTTCCAGCCAGTAAAAGGATCATAAGGGACTTTAAATGACTTTACACTTATAAATTCAGCAAATAGAACGGATGGTTTTGAAAACTCAACTGAAATGAAGTAAACAATTGGAATAGTCCTATAATCCATTAAAGGAATTAAATTCATAATTTAGAAGCTTCCAAAAAAAGTAATTTCTCTAGGAAAAACAAACTCTGACCTAAAACTCATATCTTATACAAACATTAATTCAAAATGGATCATGCACCTAAATGTAAAATGAAAGATTGTAAAACTTTGAAGAAAAAGCACAGGAGAAAAACTAATACCTAGGGCTAGACAAACAATTCCTAGATTTGACATCAAAAGCATGATCAATAAAGAAACAATTAATAAATTTGACTTTATCAAAATTTAAAACTTCAAAAGATCCTGAGAAGACTGTGAAAATACAAGCTACCCACTGGAAACAAACACTTGTAAACCACACATCCAACAAAGGTTTGCATGAAGAATATACTCAGAAATACCCAACAGAATACCCAAGAACATACTCTCAAAACCCAACAGTAAAACAAAACCAAAACCAAAAGACAACCTAATTACAAAATAAGCAAAAAAATATAAACATACATTTAACTGAAGATGACAAAAGCAATGAAAAGTTGTTCAATATCTCTAGTCAGCAAAGGAATGCAAATTAAAACCACAATTAGATACCACTGCACACCTATCAGAACGGCTAAAATGATAAACAATGACACCAAACCCAGAACACAAAAATCTAAAATGGACATGTCGGGATCCCTGGGTGGCGCAGCGGTTTGGCGCCTGCCTTTGGCCCAGGGCGCGATCCTAGAGACCCGGGATCGAATCCCACATTCAGGCTCCCGGTGCATGGAGCCTGCTTCTCCCTCTGCCTGTGTCTCTGCCTCTCTCTCTCTCTCTCTCTCTGTGTGACTGTCATAAATAAAATTAAAAAAAAAATATATATATATATATAATGGACATGTCTTAATAAGTCAATGGTAAACCTTGTGACAACAAACAGGAGTATTTGAATCAATCATAGATAAAAGTTATGGGTATATAGTTTGTAATGGAAGCTACAATTACCATTCTTTGAATTGATGATCTTATTAAATTATACCCAGAAAGCAGAGATGATAATCATGGAAGCTATGAAGATGCCATTCACTCAGGAGCCCTTGATGACTGATTTGATTTCTCTTTTATATATAACAATGTTAGATGCCATTGTCTTGTATCTCAAGCATTATACATTAAAAACAGTAAGCTGTTAAAAAAAATAGGGATATCATCAAATGTTGTCAAGGATATAGAAAAACTATATCATTCACATATTGTTGGTAGGGATGTAAAGTACTACAGTCACACTGTAAAAGAATATGGCAGTTTCTTACAAAGCTAAACATGCTATTACCATAAAACTCAGGAATTGTACTTCCGGGCATTTATTTCAAAGAATGGAATATGTGCTCATATATAACACTTAAGCAAATGTTCACAGCAGCTTTATTTGTACTAGCCCCAAACTTGAAACAACCCAGATGTTCTTCAATCTGTGAATGGTTAAAGAAACTGTGGTGCTGTGTAATATTATTCAGCAATAAAGAAATGAATAACTACTGGGAGATTAGGAAGATGATAGTTGAGTAGGAGGACCCTAGGCTCACCTCATCCTAAGAATACAACTAGATAACTATCAAATCATCCTAAATGCCCCAGAAACTGACCTGAAAAACAGCAGAAAACTACACAACTAAATGTAGAGAAGAGTTCACACTGAAGAGGCAGGAAGTATGAAGAGGGAAATGGACTGGGAGGGAAATGGATCATGGCCATTGCTGTGGGGAGGGAGCCATGGTCACAGAGAAGGGCAAGAGATAGCCTAGCACACAGGGGAGTACATGGAGAAAACGAGTCTCCATAGTAATTGGTTAAGGAAGTGAAAGGGGCTGAATTTCCTGAGTTCCTACAACCAACAGGGCTTAAAGCCTGGAGTTTTAAAGGTCAAGTGCGCTTGGCTCTGGGAGAGCTCAGAGGGCATTGGGGCTGCTTTCAGAGAAAATGCAGGGTAAACAGCCCATACACATAAAGCATGAAGACAGAGATCTAAAGTGTGCCTGGGGCACATAGTGGGTAAATTATCTGCTCATCTCTGAGACCATTCCAGAGAGATAGCATTCACAGAGAGACCCCTCCAAACAAAGGAACTGGCTGGGGCTATTTCCCTCCCCTACCCCTCAGTATAAGCACAGGGCCATCTGTGGGAACCAGAACAGTGAAGACACTCACTACTTATTTATAACAAACCCTGTCCACACCCTGCCCCCCAAACTCCGAAGTAACCACCCTTCCACATCATCTTGTCTCAGGTGAGTGCTCTCCCCCAGAAGACTGGCCCAAACCCCTGCTAACACCATGACTCCCAATGTGGTAGTTTTATGGAACATCAGCTCCATCAGTGGTGGTGATGGGTCTCATTTCACATACAGACCAGAGCACACTTAATTAACGCATGCCACATTCAACTGGGACCAAACACTATCCACAACAGGTAAGGAGAGCCTCTGCAGATAACTGGCCTGAAAGATAAAGTGGCCAGAACAAAACAGCAGAGCACACGCACACACACTGGAGACACTTCTGGAAGCACCAGGCCGTAGGAAGCAGAGGGCACTACAGGACCTATTTTTTATAAAGCCATTACCCTTAAGAATAAGAGACATTGCCAACACAGAGAAACAGGCACAGAGACATAGACAAAATTAGAAAACAGAGAAACTTATCCCAAATGAACGAAGAGGACAAGGCTACAGCCAGAGATCTAAGCAAAAGAGATATAAGTAACATGCCTGATGGAGAATTTAAAGTAATGATCATAAGTATTTTCACTGGACTTGAGAAAAGAGTAGAAGACATGAGGGAGACCTTCACACAGAATAAGGAATAACATAGCAGAGATAAAGAGCACAATAAAGGAAATGAGAAACACACTTGATAGAATGAACAGCAGGACAGAAGAAGCAAAGAAACAAAAATTAATGACCTACAAGACAAAGAAACAGAAATTAATCAAGCAGAACAAAAGAGAGAAAAAGAATTATGCAAAATGAGAACAGATTTAGGGAATTCAATGGCTTTATCAAATGTAATAACATTCATATTATAGGAATCCCAGTAGAAGATAGAGAAAGAAGGTAGAAAATTTATTTGAAAAAATAACAGCTGAAAACTTCCCTAATCTGGGAAAGGAAACAGATATCCACATCTGGAGGCACAGAGAACTTCCATCAAAAACAATAAAAGCAAACCCCCACCAAGACATGTTATAATTAGGGACGCCTGGGTGGCTCAGCGGTTGAGCATCTGCCTTTGGCTCAGGCCTGGGACTGAGTCCCACATGAAGCTTCCTGCATGGAGCCTGCTTCTCCCTCTGCCTATGTCTCTCTCTCTCTCTCTCTCTCTCTCATAAATAAATAAAATATTTTAAAAAAAGACATGTTGTAATGAAATTGGCAAAATATAGTGACAAAAAAAATTTTAAAGCAGTAAGACAAAAGAAGGTAGTAACTTCCAATGGAAAACCCATAAAACTGGCAGGAGATTTTTCAACAGAAACTTTACAAGCGAGAGAGGGGAGGAGCAAGATGGCGGAAGAGTAGGGTCCCCAAATCACCTGTCTCCACCAAACTACCTAGAAAACCTTCAAATTATCCTGAAAATCTATGAATTCGGCCTGAGATTTAAAGAGAGACCAGCTGGAATGCTACAGTGAGGAGAGTTCGCGCATCTATCAAGGTAGGAAGACGGGGAAAAAGAAATAAAGAAACAAAGGCCTCCAAGGGGGAGGGGCCCGCGAGGAGCCGGGCTGAGGCCGGGGCGAGTGTCCCCAGGACAGGAGAGCCCCGTCCCGGAGGAGCAGGAGCTGCACCGACCTTCCCGGGCGGAAAGGGGCTCCAGGGAGGTGGAGCAGGACCCAGGAGGGCGGGGATACCCTCGGGCTCCCCGGGACAGTAACAGCAACTGCGCGCCCAGGAGAGTGCGCCGAGCTCCCCAAGGGATGCAGCGCGCACGGCGGGACCCGGAGCAGCTCGGGGGGCTCGGGGGCGGCTCCGCGGAGGGGGCTGCGCGGCCCCGGGAGCAGCTCGGCCGGGCTCGGGCAGAGGAAGAGGCTCCGTGCGGAGGGGGCTGCGCGGTTCCAGGAGCAGCTCGGAGGGGCTCGGGCGGCGGCTCCGCGGAGGGGGTTGCGCGGCCCGGAAGCGCGAATCCACCAGCGCAGGCTCCGGAGCACAGGGCGCCGGGACACAGCCCAGGATCCCGCCTCCCCCGGGACAGGCAGAGGCCGGGAGGGCCCAGGGCAGCCAGGACGCTCCTGCCCGGAGCTGAGCAGATCAGCGGCCCCGCCCCGGAGCCTCCAGGCCCTGCAGACGGAGTTCCTGCCGGAGCTGAATCCAGGTTTCCAGAGCTGCCCCGCCACTGGGGCTGTTCCTCCTGCGGCCTCACGGGGTAAACAACCCCCACTGAGCCCTGCACCAGGCAGGGGCACAGCAGCTCCCCCAACTGCTCACACCTGAAAATCAGCACAACAGGCCCTTCCCCAGAACACCAGCTAGACGGACAACTTCCAGGAGAAGCCAAGGGACTTAAAGAACACAGAATCAGAAGATACTCCCCTGTGGTTCTTCATCTTCTTTTTTTTTTTTGTTTTGTTTTGTTTTGTTTTGTTTTGCTTTTTGATTTGTTTCCTTCCCCCACCCCCCCTTTTTTTTCTCCTTTCTTTTTCTCTTTTTCTTCTTTTTTTTTCTTTCGTTTTTTTTTCTCTTCCCTTTTTTTTCTCTTTCTCTTTTCTTTCCTTCTTTCTCTCCTCTCTTTTTCTCTTTTTCCCAATACAACTTGCTTTTGGCCACTCTGCACTGAGCAAAATGACTAGAAGGAAAACCTCACCTCAAAAGAAAGAATCAGAAACAGTCCTCTCTCCCACAGAGTTACAAAATCTGGATTACAATTCAATGTCAGAAAGCCAATTCAGAAGCACTATTATACAGCTACTGGTGGCTCTAGAAAAAAGTATAAAGGACTCAAGAGACTTCATGACTGCAGAATTTAGAGCTAATCAGGCAGAAATTAAAAATCAATTGAATGAGATGCAATCCAAACTAGAAGTCCTAACGACGAGGGTTAACGAGGTGGAAGAACGAGTGAGTGACCTAGAAGACAAGTTGATAGCAAAGAGGGAAACTGAGGAAAAAAGAGACAAACAATTAAAAGACCATGAAGATACATTAAGGGAAATAAACGACAGCCTGAGAAAGAAAAACCTACGTTTAATTGGGGTTCCCGAGGGTGCCGAAAGGGACAGAGGGCCAGAATATGTATTTGAACAAATTCTAGCTGAAAACTTTCCTAATCTGGGAAGGGAAACAGGCATTCAGATCCAGGAAATAGAGAGATCCCCCCCTAAGATCAATAAAAACCGTTCAACACCTCGACATTTAATTGTGAAGCTTGCAAATTCCAAAGATAAGGAGAAGATCCTTAAAGCAGCAAGAGACAAGAAATCCCTGACTTTTATGGGGAGGAGTATTAGGGTAACAGCAGACCTCTCCACAGAGACCTGGCAGGCCAGAAAGGGCTGGCAGGATATATTCAGGGTCCTAAATGAGAAGAACATGCAACCAAGAATACTTTATCCAGCAAGGCTCTCATTCAAAATGGAAGGAGAGATAAAGAGCTTCCAAGACAGGCAGCAACTAAAAGAATGTGTGACCTCCAAACCAGCTCTGCAAGAAATTTTAAGGGGGACTCTTAAAATTCCCCTTTAAGAAGAAATTCAGTGGAACAGTCCACAAAAACAAAGACTGAATAGATATCATGATGACACTAAACTCATATCTCTCAATAGTAACTCTGAATGTGAACGGGCTTAATGACCCCATCAAAAGGCGCAGGGTTTCAGACTGGATAAAAAAGCAGGACCCATCTATTTGCTGTCTACAAGAGACTCATTTTAGACAGAAGGACACCTACAGCCTGAAAATAAAAGGTTGGAGAACCATTTACCATTCGAATGGTCCTCAAAAGAAAGCAGGGGTAGCCATCCTTATATCAGATAAACTAAAATTTACCCCAAAGACTGTAGTGAGAGATGAAGAGGGACACTATATCATACTTAAAGGATCTATTCAACAAGAGGACTTAACAATCCTCAATATATATGCCCCGAATGTGGGAGCTGCCAAATATATAAATCAATTATTAACCAAAGTGAAGAAATACTTAGATAATAATACACTTATACTTGGTGACTTCAATCTAGCTCTTTCTATACTCGATAGGTCTTCTAAGCACAACATCTCCAAAGAAACGAGAGCTTTAAATGATACACTGGACCAGATGGATTTCACAGATATCTACAGAACTTTACATCCAAACTCAACTGAATAACATTCTTCTCAAGCGCACATGGAACTTTCTCCAGAATAGACCACATATTGGGACACAAATCGGGTCTGAACCGATACCAAAAGATTGGGATCGTCCCCTGCATATTCTCGGACCATAATGCCTTGAAATTAGAACTAAATCACAACAAGAAGTTTGGAAGGACCTCAAACACGTGGAGGTTAAGGACCATCCTGCTAAAAGATAAAAGGGTCAACCAGGAAATTAAGGAAGAATTAAAAAGATTCATGGAAACTAATGAGAATGAAGATACAACCGTTCAAAATCTTTGGGATGCAGCAAAAGCAGTCCTAAGGGGGAAATACATCGCAATACAAGCATCCATTCAAAAACTGGAAAGAACTCAAATACAAAAGCTAACCTTACACATAAAGGAGCTAGAGAAAAAACAGCAAATAGATCCTACACCCAAGAGAAGAAGGGAGTTAATAAAGATTCGAGCAGAACTCAACGAAATCGAGACCAGAAGAACTGTGGAACAGATCAACAGAACCAGGAGTTGGTTCTTTGAAAGAATTAATAAGATAGATAAACCATTAGCCAGCCTTATTAAAAAGAAGAGAGAGAAGACTCAAATTAATAAAATCATGAATGAGAAAGGAGAGATCACTACCAACACCAAGGAAATACAAACGATTTTAAAAACATATTATGAACAGCTATACGCCAATAAATTAGGCAATCTAGAAGAAATGGACGCATTCCTGGAAAGCCACAAACTACCAAAACTGGAACAGGAAGAGATAGAAAACCTGAACAGGCCAATAACCAGGGAGGAAATTGAAGCAGTCATCAAAAACCTCCCAAGACACAAGAGTCCAGGGCCAGATGGCTTCCCAGGGGAATTTTATCAAACGTTTAAAGAAGAAATCATACCTATTCTCCTAAAGCTGTTTGGAAAGATAGAAAGAGATGGAGTACTTCCAAATTCGTTCTATGAAGCCAGCATCACCTTAATTCCAAAACCAGACAAAGACCCCACCAAAAAGGAGAATTACAGACCAATATCCCTGATGAACACGGATGCAAAAATTCTCAACAAGATACTGGCCGATAGGATCCAACAGTACATTAAAAAAATTATTCACCATGACCAAGTAGGATTTATCCCCGGGACACAAGGCTGGTTCAACAACCGTAAAACAATCAATGTGATTCATCATATCAGCAAGAGAAAAACCAAGAACCATAGGATCCTCTCATTGGATGCAGAGAAAGCATTTGACAAAATACAGCATCCATTCCTGATCAAAACTCTTCAGAGTGTAGGGATAGAGGGAACATTCCTCGACATCTTAAAAGCCATCTATTAAAAGCCCACAGCAAATATCATTCTCAATGGGGAAGCACTAGGAGCCTTTCCCCTAAGATCAGGAACAAGACAGGGATGTCCACTCTCACCACTGCTGTTCAACATAGTACTGGAAGTCCTAGCCTCGGCAATCAGACAACAAAAAGACATTAAAGGCATTCAAATTGGCAAAGAAGAAGTCAAACTCTCCCTCTTCGCCGATGACATGATACTCTACATAGAAAACCCAAAAGTCTCCACCCCAAGATTGCTAGAACTCATACAGCATTTCGGTAGCGTGGCAGGATACAAAATCAATGCCCAGAAGTCAGTGGCATTTCTATACACTAACAATGAGACTGAAGAAAGAGAAATTAAGGAGTCAATCCCATTTACAATTGCACCCAAAAGCATAAGATACCTAGGAATAAACCTAACCAAAGATGTAAAGGATCTATACCCTCAAAACTATAGAACACTTCTGAAAGAAATTGAGGAAGACACAAAGAGATGGAAAAATATTCCCTGCTCATGGATTGGAAGAATTAATATTGTGAAAATGTCAATGTTACCCAGGGCAATATACACGTTTAATGCAATCCCTATCAAAATACCATGGACTTTCTTCAGAGAGTTAGAACAAATTATTTTAAGATTTGTGTGGAATCAGAAAAGACCCCGAATAGCCAGGGGAATTTTAAAAAAGAAAACCATAGCTGGGGGCATCACAATGCCAGATTTCAGGTTGTACTACAAAGCTGTGGTCATCAAGACAGTGTGGTACTGGCACAAAAACAGACACATAGATCAGTGGAACAGAATAGAGAATCCAGAAGTGGACCCTGAACTTTATGGGCAACTAATATTCGATAAAGGAGGAAAGACTATCCATTGGAAGAAAGACAGTCTCTTCAATAAATGGTGCTGGGAAAATTGGACATCCACATGCAGAAGAATGAAACTAGACCACTCTCTTTCACCATACACAAAGATAAACTCAAAATGGATGAAAGATCTAAATGTGAGACAAGATTCCATCAAAATCCTAGAGAAGAACACAGGCAACACCCTTTTTGAACTCGGTCATAGTAACTTCTTGCAAGATACATCCACGAAGGCAAAAGAAACAAAAGCAAAAATGAACTATTGGGACTTCATCAAGATAAGAAGCTTTTGCACAGCAAAGGATACAGTCAACAAAACTCAAAGACAACCTACAGAATGGGAGAAGATATTTGCAAATGACATATCAGATAAAGGGCTAGTTTCCAAGATCTATAGAGAACTTATTAAACTCAACACCAAAGAAACAAACAATCCAATCATGAAATGGGCAAAAGACATGAACAGAAATCTCACAGAGGAAGACATAGACATGGCCAACATGCATATGAGAAAATGTTCTGCATCACTTGCCATCAGGGAAATACAAATCAAAACTACAATGAGATACCACCTCACACCAGTGAGAATGGGGAAAATTAACAAGGCAGGAAACAACAAATGTTGGAGAGGATGCGGAGAAAAGGGAACCCTCTTACACTGTTGGTGGGAATGTGAACTGGTGCAGCCACTCTGGAAAACTGTGTGGAGGTTCCTCAAACAGTTAAAAATATACCTGCCCTACGACCCAGCAATTGCACTGTTGGGGATTTACCCCAAAGATACAAATGCAATGAAACGCCGGGACACCTGCACCCCGATGTTTATAGCAGCAATGGCCACGATAGCCAAACTGTGGAAGGAGCCTCGGTGTCCAACAAAAGATGAATGGATAAAGAAGATGTGGTCTATGTATACAATGGAATATTACTCAGCTATTAGAAATGACAAATACCCACCATTTGCTTCAACGTGGATGGAACTGGAGGGTATTATGCTGAGTGAAGTAAGTCAGTCGGAGAAGGACAAACATTATATGTTCTCATTCATTTGGGGAATATAAATAATAGTGAAAGGGAATAGAAGGGAAGGGAGAAGAAATGTGTGGGAAATATCAGAAAGGGAGACAGAATGTAAAGACTGCTAACTCTGGGAAACGAACTAGGGGTGGTAGAAGGGGAGGAGGGCGGGGGGTGGGAGTGAATGGGTGACGGGCACTGGGTGTTATTCTGTATGTTAGTAAATTGAACACCAATAAAAAATAAATTAAAAAAAAAAAAAGAAACTTTACAAGCCAGAAGAGAGTGGCAAGATGTACTCAAAATGCTGAATGGGAAAAATCTGCAGTCAAGAATACTCTACCCAAGAAAGGTATCATTCAGAGTAGAAGGAGAGATAAAGAGTCTCCAGACAAACAAAAGCTAAAAAAGTTCATGATTACTAAACCAGCCCTGCAAGAAATAATAAAGGGGACTCTGATTGGAAAGGAGAAACCAAAAGTGACAGTATAAAGGCAGGTAACACAAAAGCAGTAAAAATGAGTAATTCTGAAAAAAAAAGTCAGTCAAGAAACTCACAAAATAAAAAGATATAAAATATAACAGCTTACACCTAAAACATAGGGAGGAAAGGAGTAAAGAATGGGTTCAAACTTTAACAGCCATCAACATAATGTATACTGCAATATGCAGATGCTATATATAAACCTAATGGTAACCATATATCAAAAACACTAATAAATATGAAAAGAATAAAGAGAAAGAAATCCAAATATATCTACTACAGAAAATAAGCAAACCATGAAAGAGAGAAAGATAAGAAAAAACAGAAAAAAACTTTCTGAAACAACACAAAGCAAATAATAAAATGACAATGAATACATATCTATCAATAATTACTTTGAATGTAAGTGGACTACATGCTCCAATCAAAAGACATAGGGTGGGATCCCTGGGTGGCGCAGCGGTTTGGTGCCTGCCTTTGGCCCAGGGCGCGATCCTGGAGACCCGGGATCAAATCCCACATCGGGCTCCCAGTGCATGGAGCCTGCTTCTCCCTCTGCCTGTGTCTCTGTGTCTCTCTCTCTCTGTGTGTGTGACTATCATAAATAAATAAAAAATTAAAAAAAAAAGATTCTCGATTTCCAAAAAAAAAAAAAAGATTCTCTCTTTCCATCTCCCCCTGCCCCTCCCTGCACTCTCTGTCTCTCTCTCTAAAATAAATAATTCTTAAAAAAAAAAAGGACATAGGGTAACAGAATAGATAAGAAAGCAAGACCAAAAAAAAAAAAAAAAAAAAAGAAAGCAAGACCCATCTATGTTGCCTACAAGAGGCTCATTTTAGACCTAAAGACACCTACAGATTGAAAGTGAGGAGATAGAGAAACATTTATTGTGCAAACATATGTCAAAAGAAAGTCTAATTATATCAAACCAGTAGACTTTAAAACAAAGACTAATAAAAGACAAAGAAGGACACTATATAGTAATAAAGGGGACAGACAATACAAGAAGAAGAAACAACAATAGTAAATAGTTATGCACCCAACACAAAAGCACCCAAATACATAAAACAGTTAATAAAAAATCTAAAGGAAATAATTGATAATAATGCAATAATAGTATGGGATTTTAACACCCCACTAACATCAATGGACAGATCATCTAAACAAAATCAATAAGGAAATCATGGATTTGAATTACAGAGTGGAATAGATGGATTTAACATATATCCAGAATATTCAATCCTAAAACAGAATGCACATTCTTTACAAGTGCACATGCAACATTCTCTAGAATAGATCACAGATTCAGCCACAGAACAAGCATCAACAAATTCAAGAATATTGAAATCATACCATGCATATTTTCTGACCATAATACCATGAAAGCAGAAGTCAACTACAAGAAAAGGGCAGCCCGGGTGGCTCAGTGGTTTATCGCCGCCTTCAGCCCAGGTTGTGATCCTGGAGACCAGGGATCAAGTCCCATGCCGGGCTGCCTGGATAGAGCCTGCTTCTCCCTCTGCCTGTGTCTCTACCTCCCTCTCTCTCTCTGTGTGTCTCTTATGAATAAGTAAAAATAAAATCTTTAAAAATAAAATTTTAAAAATTTTAAAAACACAAGAAAAAATGTGGAAAGACCAAAAATACATGGAGATTAAATAACATGTTACTAAACTATGAATGGGTCAAGCAAGAAATAAAAGAAGAAATTAAAAAGTACATGGAAACAAATGAAAATGAAAACACAATGGTCCAAAACCTTTGGGATGCAGCAAAAGTGATTCAAAGAGGGAAGTATCATTTTCATCTCAAAAAAAAAAAAAAAAAAAAAAAAAAAAAACAAAGAGGGAAGTATATATAACAATACAGGCATAACCTAAGAAGCAAAAAAAAAATCTCAAACAACTTAACCTTACACCTAAAGGAGTTAGAAAAAGAATAACAAACAAAACCTAAAATCAGCAGGAGGAAGGAAATAATAAATATTAGAGCAGAAATAAATGATATAAAAACTAAAAAAATAGAACAGATCAATGAAACCAGAATCTGATTCTTCAAAAAAAATCAATAAAACTGATAAATATCTAGCCAGACTTATCAAGAAAAAAAGAGAAAGGACTCAAAGAAAATCACAAAGGAGAGAGAAGAAATAACAACCAACACCACTGATATATAAGCAAGTATAAGAGAATGTTGTGAAAAACTATATGCCAACAAATTTGACAACCTAGAAGAAATGAATTCCTAGAAACATGTAAATTACCAAAACTAAAACAGAAAGAAATAGATAATTTGAACAGACTAATAATCAGCAAAGAAATTGAATCACTAATCAAAAAACTCACAACATACAAAATCTAGGACCAGATGGCTTCACAGCCAAATTATACTAAGCATTTAAAGAAGAGCTTTTCCCCTAATGGAAGGAACACGACAGGGATGTCCACTCTCACCACTTTTCAACATAGTACTGGAAGTCCTAGCCACAGCAATCAGACAACAAAAAAAAATAAATGGCATCCAAATTGGTAAGAAAGAAGTAAAACTTTCACTATTTGCAGATGACTTGATATTCTATATAGAAAACCCAAGGAGCGTGTGGGTGGCTTAGTCAGTTAAGCATCCAATTCAGTTTCGGCTTAGGTCATGATCTTAGGGTAATGAAATCAAGCCCCACATCAGGCTCTGTACTGAGCACAGAGTCTTCTTGAGGTTCTCTCTCATTCTCTGCCCCTCTCCTGTTCTCATGTGCTCTCTCTCTCTCTAAAAATAAGTAAATAAAATTTAAAAGAAGAAATGTGTGGGAAATATCAGAAAGGGAGACAGAACGTAAAGACTGCTAACTCTGGGAAACGAACTAGGGGTGGTAGAAGGGGAGGAGGGCGGGGGGTGGGAGTGAATGGGTGACGGGCACTGGGTGTTATTCTGTATGTTAGTAAATTGAACACCAATAAAAAATAAATTAAAAAAAAAAGAAAACCCAAAACACCCCACCAAGAAACTGCTAGAACTAGTAAACACATTCAGTGAAGTCACAAGATATAAAATCAAGGTACAGGAATCTGTTCCAGTTCTATATACTAATAATGAAGCAGCAGAAAGAACAATTAAGGGGTCAATCCCACTTTCAACTGCACCAAAAATAATAAGGTACTTAGGAATAAACCTAAACAAAGAGGTAAAAGATCTGTACTCTGAAAACTATAAAACACTGATGAAAGAAATTAAAGATGACCCAGAAATGGAAAGACATTCCATGCTCATGGATTGGAAGGACAAATATTGTTAAAATGTCTATACTACCCAAAGCAATCTACATATTTAATACAATCCCCATCAAAATACCATGAGCATTTTTCACAGAACTAGAACAAACAATTCTAAAATTTTTATGGAACCACAAAAGACTCCATATAACCAAAGAAATTTTGAAAAAGAAAAGCAAAGCTGGAGCTATCACAATGGACTTCAAGTTATATTATAAAGCTGTAGTAATCAAAACTGCATGATACTGGCACAAAAATAGACAATAGGTCAATAGAACAGAATAGAAAGCCCCCAAATAAACCCACAACTATATGGTCAACTAATCTTTGACAAAGCAGGAAAAAGTATCCAGTGGAAAAAAGTCTCTTCAACAAATGGTGTTGAAAAAACTGGACAGCAACATGCAAAAGAAAGAAACTGGACCACTTTCTTACACCAGGCACAAAAATAAATTCAAAATGGGGCACCTGGGTGGCTCAGTTGGTTAAGCATTGCACTCTTGATTTTGGCCTAGGTCACAATCTCAGGGTCCTGGGATCAAGTCCCACACCAGACTCCATGTGTAGCAGGGTTTTCTCGCTCCCTCTCCCTCTGCCCCTACTCCTGCTTGTGCTCGTACTCTCTCTCTCTCTTTTAAAATAAATAAATAAATATTTTTTAAAAATTAAAAAATAGGAGTGCCTGGGTGACTCAGTTGGTTAAGCCAACTGCCTTTGGTCAGGTCATGATCCCAGAGTCCTGCGATCGAGCTCCATGTCTGGCTCCCTACTGAGCAGGGAGCCTACTTCTCCCTCTCCCCCTGCCCTACCCCCTGCTCATGCTCTTGCTCTCTCTCAAATAAATAAATAAATAAAATCTTTATTTTTTTTTTAATTTTAAAAACTAAAAGAAATAAATTCAGGGGCACCAGGATGGCTCAGTTGCTTGAGCATCTGCCTTCGGCTTGGGTTGTGATCCTAGGACCCCAGGATCGAACCCAGCATTGCGCTCCTTGCTCGGTAGGAAGCCTGCTTATCCCTTTCCCTCTGGCTCCCCCTCATATGTTAACTAACTGTGCTCTCTCTGTCAAATAAACAAATCAAATCTTTTTTAAAAATTCAAAATGGATTAAAGATCTAAATGTGAGACTTGAAACCATAAAAATCTTAGAAAAAACAAGGCAGTAACCTCTGGTATCGGCTGTGGCAACTTTTTTCTAGATATGTTTCCTGAGGCAAGGGGGAGAAAAGCAAAAATAAATTATTGGGACTACAAAATAAAAAGCTTCTGTACAGTGAAAGAGACAATCAACAAAATGAAAGAGCAATCTACAGAATGGGAGAAGATATTTTCAAATGACATATCCAATAATGGGTTAGTATCCAAAATATATAAAGAACTAATACAAATCAACACCCAAAAACCAAATAATCAAATTTAAAATGGGCAGAAAACATGAACAGACATTTCTCCAAAGAAGACATACAGATGGCCAACAGACACATGAAAAGATGTTCATCACTTACCATCAGAGAAATGCAAATTAAAACCACAATGAGATATCACCTCACACCTGTCAGGATGGCTAAAATCAACAACAAAAGAAACAACAGGTGCTGATGAGGATGTAGAGAAAAAAGAGCCCTGTTGTACTGTTGGTGGGAATGCAAACTGGTGCAGCCAATATGGAAAACAGTATTGGCGGTTATTCAAAAAGTTAAAAATAGACCTACCTTATCCAGCAATCACACTACTAAGTATTTACCTAAAGGATATGAAACACTAATTCAAAGGGATACACGTGCCCTGATGATTATAGCATCAGTATTTACAATAGTCAAGATATGGAAGCAGCCCAAGTGTCTTTTGATTGATAAATGGATAAAGAAGAGGTTAGGGGCACCTGAGTGGCTCAGTCAGCATCATACTCTTCATATCACCTCAGGTCTTGATCTCAGGGGTCATGAGTTCAAGCACCACATTGGGCTCTAAGTTTTTGGAGCCTACAGACTCCAAAAAAAAAAAAAAAAGGGTTGTGGAATATTACAATGGAATATTACTCAGCCATAAAAAAGAATGAAACCCTACTATTTGCAACAACATGGATGGAGCTAGAGAGTATTATGCTAAGTGAAACAAGTCAATCAGAGAAAGACAAATACCATATGACTTCATTCATATGTAGAATTTAAGAAACAAAACAAACAAGCAAAGGGTAAAAATAAGAGAGAGAGAGAGAGAAATCAAGAAACAGATTCTTAATTACAGGGAACAAACTGATGGTTACCAGAGGGGTTAAATAGGTGATGAGGATTAAGGGAGTGCACTTGTGGTGATGACCTACAGGTGATATATGGAAGTGTGAATCACTATATTGTACACCTGGAACTAATATAACATTGTATATTAATATAACATTGTATATTAACTAACTGGAATTAAATAAAAACTTAAAAAATGAATAACTACTGATAAACACTACAGCCTGGATAGATCTTCAAGGAATTATCCTTTTAAAAATCCCTTAAAAGTTATGTACAATATGATTTCATTGATAGAACTTTCTTGAACCATTAGAATTCTAGAGATATAGATTAATGGTTACTAGGGGTTACAAAACTGGGAGGAGGGGAAAGTGAGTGTGGGTATAAAGGGGTAATAGGAAGGATCCTTGTGGTGATGGCACTCTTCTATATCTTGATTGTGGTGGTCCTCATGCAAATCTACACATATGGTAAAATATTTATAACTAAATAAACACACATATATATGCACCACATGTAAAACTGGTGAAATCTGAATATTGTAGATATATCAATGTCAATTTCTTGATTGCAATGTTGTATTATATTTCTGCAAATTATTACCATTGGGGTAACTAAGTACAAGATAGACTGGGATCTTTCAGAGTTATTTCTTAATAACTGCATATGAACCTACAATTATATAAAACTAAGAACTACAGACTAAAAACTACAAGTACTGTAGAGAGAAATGGATGAAATAACGAAATAAATAGAGATATATACCTTGCTCATGGATTGGGAGATTCGATATTGTTAAGATGTTAATTCTTCCTAAATCCAGTGACAGATTCAACACAATCTCAGTCAAAATTCCAGAGAAACTTTTTAAATAGAAATCGAAAGCATGTAAGAATCTAGAATATTCAGAAGAACCTTACAAAGGAACAACAAAGTTGGAAAGTCTACATTACTTCATTCCAAGGCTTATAGTAAAGCAACAATAATGAAGAAAGTGTGGTATCGGCACAGTGACAGAAATGTACCAATGGAGGAGATGTCTGGCTGGCTCAGTCACTGGAGCATGTGACTCTTGATCTTGGGGACAGACGTTCCAGTCCCACGTGTGTGATTACTGAAAAATAAAATCTCCCAAAAAAAGAAATATACCAATGGAACAAAATTGAGACCTGCATGTTATGTATATACAGACATCTGATTATAGACAAAGATTTAAAGGAAGATTATAGGGGAAATAAACTTCTTTCAACAACTGAGTCTAGGCCCCCACCTCGCCCTCGGGGCTCAGTCGCCCGCGCTCTCCCCGCACTCGGCCAGCGGCCCCCCCGGCCGGGGTCATGGGGGGGCCTCTTGGGGTGCGCCGCACTTCCCTGGGCTGCTGAGTGACCCTCGGGTCTCCGGGCCGAGCCTGCTCACGCCCCAACTCGGGAGGGTCCTCCTGGACTCGAGAGCGGACCCTGGTTGCAGTGGAGCCAGATGGGGTGCAGCGTTGGCTTGTGGGGGGGGTGATCCAGCGCTTCGAGAGGAGGGGCTTCAAGCCAGTGGGGGTGAAGATGCTGCAGGCGCCGGACAGAGTCCTTGCTGAGCACTACCATGACCTGCAGACGAAGCCCTATACCCAGCCCTCATCAGCTACAGGACCTCTGGCCCCGTGGTGGCCATGGTCTGGGAAGGCCCCAATGTGGTCGGCTCCCCGAGGACCGTGATAGGGCACACCGACTCAGCTGAGACCGCCCCCGCACCATCGGGGGACTCAGCGTCCACATCAGCAGGAACATCATTCACGCCAGCGACTCCGTGGAGGGGGCCCCAAGGGACAGCCAGCTATGGTTTCAGAGCAGCGAGCTGGTGCCCTGGGCAGACGAAAACCACCAGAGCAGCATCTACGCGGCCTGAGCACTCGGGCTGCCCTCAGCCACCCCAGCAGCCACCCAGGATCAACTACCTCTGTCGTCCAGACCCGGAGCCCACACCCACAGTCTGCCCTTCTGTCCCAGACCCCGTCTACCTTCTGCTCCACCTACCCCGAGGAGCTGAGCAACCAACTCTATGTGCCTTTTACTATCCTGAGCCAGGAAGAAATTGGACCAAATCCTTTCTATACCAAAGTGCACCAGACAACCTTTGGGGTGTCTCCAAAAGTATGTAGTGTAAGCGCCCTTCCCCAAAGGGGTGTGGGACATTAGCATTCACTGTGTTGTGGAGGGCGTGGGTCGTTTATTACAGTTTCTGCCATCTCTGAGATTAGGGATGAGGACTTCATGCAAAGTAGTAAGAGTTTGAGAGTAGAAATAAAGCTTACCCGCACACACACACACACACCTGAGTCTAGAAAAATTAGATACCCATATATAAAAATAAATAAATAAATTTTGATCCATACTTCACACCATACAAAAAGTTAAACCAAAATGGATCACAAAACTAAATGTAAAACCTAGAACTATGAAACTTCCAGAAAAAGGAGAAAATATTTATTAATTTGAGTTATTGATCAATTTTTAGATACATTAAAAAGCACAATCTAGTAGTGAAATAAAATTGATAAATTAGACTTCATTCGAATAAACTAATCTTTGAAAGGCACTATTAAGGGCTGGGTGGGTGGCTTAGTCAGTTGAATGTCTAACTCTTGGTTTCCGTTCAGGTCATGGTATCATGGGTAATGGGATCGAGCCGGTGTCAGGTTCCACACTCAACAAAGAGTCTGCTTGAAGATTCTCTCCTTCTGCCCTTCCCACCATGTGCATACTTGCACACACATACTCTCTCAAATAAATAAATCTTTTTTTAAAAGGTACTATTAAGAGAGTTAAAAGACAAGCTAGAGTCCTGGAGAAAATATTTGCCAGTCACATATTTATAAAGGACTTGTACTGACAATGTGTAAAGAGCTCTCAAACCCAGTAATAAAGAATCAAACAATCCAATAAAAAGTAGGAAAAGGATTTATTTTTTTAAGATTTTATTTATTCATGAGAGAAACAGAGAGAGAGAGAGGCAGAGACACAGGCAGAGGGAGAAGTAGGCTCCATGCAGGGAGTCCGATGCGGGACTCGATACCGGGTCTCCAGGATCAGGCCCTGGGCTGAAGGCGGCGCTAAATCGCTGAGCCACCCGCGCTGCCCCGACTTATTATTTTTTAAAGATTTTATTTATTTATTCATGAGAGTTACAGAGAGAGAGAGAGAGAGAGGCAGAGAGATAGGCAGAGGGAGAAGCCGGCCCCATGCAGGAAGCCCGATGTGGGACTCGATCCCAGGACTCTGGGATCACGCCCTGGAACAAAGGCAGACACTCAACGTCTGAGCCACCTGGGCATCCCAGGAAAAGGATTTAAATAGTCACATAACCAAAAGAGATACACAGTAGCAAAAAAGTCACATGAATAGATGCTCAGCATAATTTTTTGTTAGGGAAATGCAATAAAACCACAATGAGAGATACAACAAGTCTATAAGAATGCCTAAAGTTGAAAAGGCTAACCATACCAAGTGTTGGGGAGGATGTGAAGCACTGAAACTTTCATACACTACTTGTTAAAACATGAAATGATACAATCATTTTGGAAAATAGTTGAGCTTTTCTTAAAAAGTTAAACATACACCTACCATATGGTCCAGCCATTCCACTCCTAGATTTTTACCAAAGAGAAAGGAAAATAAATGTCCACACAAAGATTTATATATACATGTTCACAGAAGCTTTACTTATAATAGCCAATACTGGAAACAACCCAAAAAGGAGGTGTATAGGCCAATTGTGGTATGTCCACATGATGTAGTACTACTCAGAAATAAAAAGGAATGAAGTATTGATGAACCTACTGAAGACTTAGCTCCCCCTATGCTGGTGACTTTCACCTCTCTAGAAAATTTCCTCCTTGGAGCACCTGGGTGCTCAGTTGGTAAAAAGTGGCTGACTCTTGGTTTTGGCTCAGGTCATGATCTTATGGTCCTAGGATCAAGCGCCCACTCAGCAGGGAGTCTCCTTGAAGATTCTCTCTCTCTTCCTCTTCCTCTCCTCCTACACTCTCTCACACACTCTCTCTAAAATAAATACATCTTAAAAAGAAAAAAAAGAAAATTTCCTCCTTAACCCAATTCAAGATCAATTATTTCTTTACTCTGGATTTCCTAGTACTTTTATATTACATATGCACTTTTTCAAAAAGTGCACACAGTAATATATTGCTTATTAATTCAGTATAAAGCCACAAATCTGCATTCCTCTCTCATGTATACTGATTCACAAGATAACAAAAGCTGGGACGCCTGGGTGGCTCAGTCAGTTGAGTGTCTGCCTTTGGCTCAGGTCATGATCCCAGGGTCCTGGGATCGAGCCCCATGTCACCCCATGTCAGAATCCCTGCTTGCTGGGGAGCCTGCTTTTCCCTCTCTCTGTGTTCCTCCCCCAACCCCTCCCCCTGCTAGTGCTTTCTCTCACTCTGATCTCCATCTCTCTCTCTCAAATAAATAAATAAAATCTTAAAAAAAAACCTTCTCATCATAGAACATTCCACCTAACAACTGCAGAATATATATACCTTTCAAATATACCAGGAACATGCATCTAGGTAAACCATATTATAGGCCATAAAAGAATTCTCAGTAAATTTCAAGTGATTCAAATCACACAGAGTATATTTTCTAGCCAAAAGAATGAATTTAAATTAGAACTCAAAAACAGAACAACTATGTAGAACACTAAATATTCAGAAATTAAGCAACACAGATTTAATAATCCGTGGATCAGGGGATCCCTGGGTGGCTCAGTGGTTTAGCGCCTGCCTTCAGCCCGGGGCGTGATCCTGGAGACCCGGGATCAAGTCCCACTTCGGGCTCCCTGCATGGAGCCTGCTTCTCCCTCTGCCTGTGTCTCTGTCTCTGTCTCTCTCTCTCTGTGTCCCTCATGAATGAATAAATAAAATCTTAAATAATAATAATAATAATAATCCATGGGTCAAAGGAGAAATCACATAAGATATTAGAAAATATTTGAACTGAATGAAAATGAAAAATATCAAAATTTAAGGATTTCAGGTAAGGCACTATTTGATGGAAGATATATAGCTTTAAATGCTTATATTAAAAAATAAAAGGAGCTCCTGGGTGGCTCAGTTGGTTGGAAATCCAACTCTTGATCTTAGCTCAGGTCATGGTCTCAGGGTCGTGGGATCATATGTATACATATATATATGACAACCCATTAAGATGGCAAACCTAAATAAATGGAGAAAAATACTGTGTTCATAGATTGCAAGACTCAGCATACTAAAGCCATCAACTCTTAAATTAATACATAGGTTTAATGCAAATCCATAAAAATTTCAGCAAGGTTTTTTTGTAGATAATAGACACACTTATTATAAAATTTATGTGGAAAGGCACAAGCCTTAGAATAGCTAAAATAATCTTGAATAATAAAAGAATCATGAAGGAGGAATCACTCTACCTGATATTAAGCCCTACTATTTAGCTACAGTAATCAAGACAGTGTGACTCTGATCAGTGGAACAGAATAAAGAACTCAGAAATAAACTCATGCAAATGTGCCCAACTGATTTTTGACCAAGGCATAATAGGAATGATAGTCTTTTCCAAAAATAGTGCTAGAGTAATTGGACATCCATAGGCAAAAAAGTCATAATAATAAACTTAAAAAGATTATTGACCGGGGCTCCTGGGTGACTTAGTAGGTTAAATATGTGCCTTTGTTTCAGGTCATAATCTCAGGGTCCTGCAATTGAGCCCTGCATCAGGCTCTCTACTCAGTGAGGAATCTGTTTCTCCCTCTCCCTCTGTTCTCTCTCTCTCACTCTCTCTCTCTCTCTCTGTCTCTCTTTTTCTCTGTCTCTCTTTCTCTCTCCCTTTCTCAAATAAATAAAATATTTAGAAAAATCATTTACCTAACCCTTATACAAGAATTAACTCAAAATGGAACAGAGACTTAAATGTAAAATGTAAAACTAAAACTTTTAGGATAAATTTATAGAAACTTTTGAAAATGTCTGAAACTTCTAAAAAATTTTTTCAAAACTTTGAGGAAAAAGAAATGGGAGGAAAGCTTCAGGATCTAGGGCCAGACAATGTGTTCTTATGCTTAACACCAAAAGCAAGATTCATAAAAGGCAACATCAATGAATTGGACTTCATCAAAATGAAAAACTTTTGTTCAGTGAAAGTCCATGTAAAAAGGATGAAAAGACAATCTATGGAGAAAATATATCCAACAAAAGACAAGAATCTAGAATATATAAAAACTCTCAAAAGTTAGCAGTTTAAAAAAGCAGATAATCCAACTAGAAAATGGTGTATCTCTATGGTATACTTCTTTTTGTGAGAGAGAGAGAATGCTGCAAGTGGTGGGGGCCAGAGGAAGAGAGAGAATCCTAAGCAAACTCTCCCCACTGAGCATGGAGCCCACTGCAGGACTCAATACCACAACTCTAAGACCATGACCTGAGCCAAAGTCAAGAGTTGGATGCTCAACTGACTGAGCCATCCAGGTGCCCCTCTCTATGGTATACTTCTTTTTGTTTTTAAGATTTTATTTGGGCAGCCCCGGTGGTGCAGCGGTTTAGTGCCACCTGCAGCCCAGGGCATGATCCTGGAGACCCTGGATCGAGTCCCACATCAGGCTCTCTGTATGATGTCTGCTTCTCCCTCTGCCTGTGTCTCTGCCTCTCTCTCTCTGTCTCTATGAATAAATAAATAAAATCTTTAAAAAAAAGACTCAGAGAGAGAGGCAGAGACACAGGCTGAGTGAGAAGCAGGCTCCTTGCAGGGCACCCAGTGCGGAACTCGATCCCAGGACCCAGGGATCATGCCCTAAGTTGAAGGCAGGCACTCAACCCTGAGCCACCCAGGCATCCCTCTATGGTATACTCCTAACCAAAAGCATAAAGGGGTACTGGCTGGCTCAGTCAGAAAAGCATGCAAATCTTGATCTTGGGGTCATGAGTTCAAGCCCCACCCTAGGTGTAGAAATTACTAAAATATATAATAAATATAATATATATAATAAATAAATGTAAAATAAATAATAATATTTTAAAATTTTAAAAAGGCCGTGATATATTTTTTTAAAAATTAAAAGGCTCAAAAGAGACATTTCACTGAAGAAGATCTATAGATGGCAAGTAGCACAGGAAGGATGTTCAACATCATTAGCCATTAGGGAAATAGTCGGAAAAAGGGGGACCTGGCAACTGCTACCACAGCAGCCAGAATCACACCACGAGCCCAGTATGTACAGTGTGGACGCTGCAGCTGCTGTTGACATGAATGTTGGATGGACATCACAGTGAGGATGTGGCCATGTAGGTCATCCAGGACCCCACCGAGGCCCCACTTCTTTTGCAAGGAGTACTGGGGGGAATGAGTGACTGGTGTTTGAAGTTCTTAGCTTCTATCCTAGAAGGCAGGATTATAGAAAGGGAATGTCATTGAAGGGCTCCTAAAAAAACAAAAGATGCTGCATTTCCTATCTAGAGTTCAGACCATGAGAAATGACATTCCCACTTCATTCCTGATGGCCAGATCATGCTTAGAGAACTGGATTTACTTCTGAGCTTCACTATATAAACAGGGCATTATAAAACAAGAGAACGCACAGAGGAGAGTGACAATGGCATGTAAAGAAAACTGCTTTGAAAACTAGTGGAAAGAAGATACTTACAGGGCTCTGAAAGCTATTTTCAAATGTGTTAAAGGACTATCACAAAGGGCAAATGGTCTGTTAATTTTGTCTGGCTACAGAGGACAGGAGCTAGGACCAAGTGTTAGGGAAATAGATTTCAGCTTCAAATAGGGGAAAAACCTGTAATGATTTAAACGGGTCTAAGTGGAAAGCCCTTCTTTGAAAAATTAGATCTTAAATGTTCTCACCACACACACACACACACACACACACACACACACACACGGTAACTATGTGAGGCGATGGCTATGTTAACTAACCTTATTCTGATAATCATTTCCCAATACATATGCATATCAAATCATCCTGTAAACCTGACTTGTATACAATGTTAGATGTCAAGTATTAATCTCAAAGCTGGGAAAACAAAACCAAAAACCTGTTGTTTTTCAACTATATTGAATCTATAGATAATTATTATGTTTAAATGTTTACTTCTCTGATTCATGACCATATTCTATCAATATGAATCTTCTTAATTTGGATCTTCTTGAATATACTTCAATAAATTTTTATATTAACAAAAAGAAGTTCCTGGGCCTTACTCCACAACAGTGGCACAGCATCCGAGCTTGGCAGCTTCAGCCTATCTAGAAGGCCAATAGGGCCAAAGCTACCAAGGGTTGACTGAAGGATTCAGTAGCCTCTTGTTAAATAACTGTTGCATTAGAAGGAGAGCTGGTGTGTTAAGATTTGGTCCAAGTTTAGTAAGTCAGTTTGGAAGAGGAGAGAAGGGCATTATTCTAAGAATATGGGACAGATTGTCCCAAGGCCTAGCCCCGACAAACTTGAGTTGTGGAGTGATTGGACTATCATAATAGGAGAATCAGGAGGAGGGGAAGGAAGAGGAGGAGAGGAGAAAGTGAGGAATGGGAGCTGAGAACAAGTCTCCTAACTTCCTGGCTAGGATACTTTCTTTACAACCTCTTAGAAGAACTGCCCCACTACTCCCTCTTCTTGCCTTATGACTACTTTATAGCAACTACCCCTCTAATGCTAAGGATATTTCATTTTCTATTAAGGCTTTGCTGTTTAACCTCATTTTAAAGGTTTTGTGATGGCATTTATTCTTATGTCACAGGGGTTTGAGCCATGGTGTTGTCCTAAGAGCTTTAGTTGGAAGATAGGCTAAATGTGCTGACTCCCAGATAATTAGGACAAGTGTGAAAAATGAACATGGGCAAGAAAATGTCAGGGTTTATGAACAGGATAATGTTTAGGAATCACTATAGTAGGGGATCCCTGCGTGGCTCAGTGGTTTAGCGCCTGCCTTCGGCCCAGGGCATGATCCTGGAGTCTCAGGATTGAGTCCCACATTGGGCTCCCTGCATGGAGCCTGCTTCTCCCTCTACCTGTGTCTCTGCCTCTCTCTCTCTCTCTGTGTCTCTCATGAATAAATAAATAAAATCTTAAAAAAAAAAGTAATCACTATAGTAGTTGGCCCAGGACAGGACGGAGGAAAATGGCAGATGCCAAGCAGTTGTCAGAAAAAGTAGTTCACAAGCACACGTCAAACACCCCTTGACAGTTCCCGGGACATCGGACAAGGAATTCAATGGGAATTGGATTCCCTCTTTAAAAATGGATAGAATCTAAGGCAAATAAATACTATACATTTTCATCAGTGTAAACAAATTCTTCCTCTCAGCCACCATGATTAAGAGAGACATGGGATTAAAAAAAAGAGAGAGACATGGGATGCTTCAGGAAAATTCTACATTTATAAGATGAAAAGGTTATGAGGCTGTCCATCTCCAGGAAATAAATTATACAAAGCACACAGTCAAAGGCCTCGGGGGAGAAAGAAGAAAGCAGAAATTTGCCATCGATTTTAGCTTCTTAGCAGCACACTGCTAAGTGATCTTTCTCCCCAGTCCTTCTAAAGACAGAGAACCGTAAGTGCAAGTTTTACAGAGTGCCAGAGAGAGTGTGGTGTCACCATGGTATCGGGCCACGGGAGGCAAAGCTGACTGAATGGTGGTCCATCTTAGTTAATGATGTTGCTAGGAAACCCACATTTGCCAAGGCTCTACCCACTCTGCTTTCTGTGCATCATTTACCCACCACAAATAACATGGCAGCATCACCCACAAAGTTGGAAGGATGCCCATCACAAAACAGACTGGGCAAGGCCCCTGCAGGCAAGGCAGAAGGCAGCCTATTGCTGCTCCCCACACACTGGCCATACTGTCCCTTTGAGGCAGCTCACCCATTTCCCCCTGACACCCACCGCAAGGCCGCAAGGCCGGAACGGCTGCCAGGCCCGCTGTGCCCTGGCTTAGGCAGCCCACGCTGCAAAGCGGGCAGGAGGCATCCCAACAGTGACAGTGAGAATCTGGCTGCAGGCAAGGTAAAGGACAGGCCTGGCGGAAATCTCACCGGGAAACCGGAAGTCATGCAACACTAGGATGGGACTGCTGGGAGCAGCTGGCAGCAGGAAACACAGCCTGAGAGTGATCCGCTGTGCCTGCAGTACTTAATAAGCACACAGTTTCTGCAAGACGCTACCCTGGTCACTGGGGACCACAGGTAAACCAGAAACTGTAGAGCCCATCAGCGAGTCTCTAAATCTCTAACTAGAAACCAACATGTGCATTGCTGAAGCAGAGGGGTGAGCTAAATGCTGCGAGGAGACCAAGAAGGAAAATCCACCAATAACCCAGGAGAAGCCATTGGCTCCTTTCAGTGCTCCTTAGGGGCAGGGGATTATGGGAGTCAGTACAACTTACACGTATAGGGTCAGGACAGAGTAGCAGGGATGGCTGGCTGCCTGCCTGAGGCAATGAGGGAGAAAAGGGGAGAGAGTCACTAGCACTAGGTCTAGAGGCATGATAAGAATCTCATCAAACCCCAAGGTAGATTAATTAGACCCAGGAAATGTGGCTTCTAGATCAGTGCTGTCCAATCAAATGCAACGTAAGCTACATATCCAAGCCCATACGTATTTTGAAATTTTCCAGCAGTCACACTGAACAAAAAAAATTAAAAAGAACACATGAAATTAATAGTATTTTTTTATTTCACAAAATATATCCAAAAATTGTCATTTCAATGTATAATCAATTTAGACAAAATGTTAATATTTTATGAAGTAGTTTACTTTTTTTTTTTTTTTTGCATGCTAAGCTCTCAATTAGGACCAGCCACATTTCAAGTGGCTGCTGACCATTGTATTGGACAGCACTGTTCTAGACAAAGGGGTTGGGATCAAAGAATAGAAGAAAAAAGAACAAAAGCTAACAGCACCTATAAAGATCCAAGCTTTGACAACGATATCCATACCAGTGCATAAAAGAGTCAGGAAACAATAACAGGTCTTGCTCATAAAGAGGATTACAACTACCACTCATCAAGTTCTTGCTGTGTACAATCACTTTACATGCACCGGATCATTTCATTCTTAGAGAGACCCCATGAAGTTTATATGCCATCATCCCCTTTCTACAGATGAGAAAACTGAGCCTCAGAGATGTGAAATAGCCTGTCCAAGGTCACAAAGCTGGTAAGAAAGAGGATTTGAGTTTATGTTTGACTGAGTCTGAAGAAAGTCCTCTCAACCACTTACTACATTTAAATTGCTCTTCACCTGCTGCTTGGCCTCCTACGATGCATCATGCATCAGCCTCCTTAGATCAAAAGCTGCCTGTGTCGGGCAGCCTGGGTGGCTCAGCAGTATAGCACCACCTTCAGCCCAGGGCCTGATCCTGGAGACCTGGGATTGAGTCCCATGTCGGGCTCCCTACATGGAGCCTGCTTCTCTCTCTCTCTCATGAATAAATAAAATCTTTTTTTAAAAAAAAGCTGCCTGTGTCAAGGCTGTCTTACTCATCTTGTCATATCCTCCCATAGGTACCACTTCTAAGATGACCAGAGCTTATGAATGAATGAAGGTCACTCTTAGTTTCATTTGTTTATTTACATATTCTGACCCCTAAATGTATCCACAGGGCTGGGTGCTGAATGACTGTTGAACATCTCTCTCCACCCCCAACCACCACCAATGTCCAAGTCTTATTCACCCTGAAAGAAAATAATAAATGCAACCTTTGAGGTTATGGAAAAAGAATGTACAAGCCATTGGATTTGGCCAGGGAGGAAGTCATCGGTGATTCTGGAGGGCACAAGTTCAGGAAAATGCAGGAAAGAAATTTGAGGGGCTTGGATCCTCCAGATAAAGTGAGGGCCTCTGCTCAAGGTAAGGGGTGAGGGGAGGCTGGGTTTTGAGGAGAGCAGAGTGGAAGAAAGTAGGAAAAGGCTGCAGGATCCACACAAGTGAAAGGCAGGATGGCAATGCAAGGGGCAGCCTTAACTGACAAGGCCTCACAACCTGGGCAATATTTAGCCAAGGATTGGATGAGGTCACTGAAATACACTATGTGGATAGAGAAGAGATAGAGGAGCAGATGTGGAGCACCCTGCCACTGATTTACAGGTGGCAGTCTGAAGGTAATATGGAAGTCACTAGTGACACTGACCACAGTACTCTCACTGGTAGGAGTTAAAACCTCGCTAGAGTAGGTTCAAGTGTGAAGGGGAGAAGACAAATTGGAAAGAATGAATCCAAACCATTTTCTTGAGGCATTTTACTGTAAAAGGAGGTTTAGGAAGAGGATGCTGAGGATGTTGTTGAAGCCCTGAAGAGTAGGAGCAGAGAGGATAATCTGGAGGCTGTTGGAAGACTAGGGGGGCACATTTTTAACTGATGCTCATTATTTAAAAAAAAACACACACTTTTTAATGAAGTAACTAAAATGGGAGAATAAAAAGTCCAACTGCTACTGGTGATCTGCATCACTATATGGGATAATACATTACTTTGATGAAGATGATGATAATGACAGTAATCAATAATAATATCGATGATAAATACTACAATCCAACAGTTGAGTGATTGCTCTGTGCCAAGCTCTGCGTTACGTACTATGAAATTAACTCCTTGATCCTCACAACCACAGCAGGTAAATTTGACAGATAAGAGAACTGATGCACAGAAAGATTACATAACTTTCCCAAAGGTGTACGTTGGTGAAGTTAGGATGTGAACCCAAACATTCTGCTTCCAGATCCCTTGTGAGAATTAGGAGTGTGAGTGTGAGTGGCAGGTGCTGACACAGTGAGGTAAATAACAATTCTTGCTTTCCAGAGTGACGGCTCACCTGGGTCGGCAGGTACACATGGTGGAGATACTTCTATCTCTTCTCTATCATGCCCAAACGATAAGCATAAACAGATGTGCCAGATCCTCAAACATTCCAATGTTCTTCCCTTCTGGTCCAATTGAGACACTCTTCAGCTCCTTAGAGGATGTTAGTAGAATACAGACCCTCTACTTCATGCACTTGCTTATATTATGTGGTTAATGCACATATTTCTCTGAGGTTTCATAAATTTCAGGGAAGCTACAGTTGAAATCAACACACAAGAAGTTTTTGAGGAGAAATAAGCTAGCACTAGTAGGTCTGGGTAACACTGAAAAAATTATTGCTATTTTCCGGCTGAGTAATCCCCATTATGAAATGACTTGAACTCTCCATCTAATACAGCAGAGAAAAAAAGAGTAGGATGTTCCCTTACAATGCCTATCAGTGGCATTGGCACATGGAGGAGAAGTGGAAGGTGACCCTGGCAGTGGTTGGTTGTCAGGTCAGGCATGGCTATTGCAGTTACATCCTGAGTTGAAGGAAGAAATTTCACCAGATCTCCTCCTCCTCCTTCAAACAACTCAAATGGCCAAGCTGAGATGGGAAAGGAGGAGTAATGGAAACATTAAAAATGAGGGGTATTCAAGTTCCCACCCTTGGGCTATGCACCTGACCACCTAAGAGCTATCAAAGGAAAGGACCATTAGATCTTCTCAAGAGAATGTACCAGAGAAATTAAAAAGGACCACCCCAACTGAGCTGCAGACATCATCCTAAGACATATTGACTATCTTTTTGTTTGTTTGGGGTTTTTTTGTTTTGTTTTGTTTTGTTTTGTTTTGTTTAGAAGTTCATTTTTGTTAAACAAAACTCCCAGAAAGCAAGCAAGAAAAAAAATAAAGGACCTCAACAATTGGAAAAGTTGGGGAAGGAGGGAAAATTTTGAAAGTAAGTAAGATGAAAATAACGAAAATACCAGCTGACATAAAACAGGGATAGAATGCAGTCTGATCCCCAGACTCCTGAGCAGGGACGTATGCAAAATTAGCACAGGAACACAAAACTACAACAGAAAGATGGTATGTAGCATCGGGACCAAGTATTACACAAAGCATATCGAATTCAGAACTTGCTCATCAAACTGGATTAATTTTCCCTTTTGACAAAATACATTTTGAGTTCAGGTTACGTCACAGGAATATTTTTTCTTTTTTTATTTTATTTATTTTTTTTTTTTGATTTTTTTTTTTTTGAATTTTTTTTTTATTTTAATTTATTTTTTTATTGGTGTTCAATTTACTAACATACAGAATAACACCCAGTGCCCGTCACCCATTCACTCCCACCCCCCGCCCTCCTCCCCTTCTACCACCCCTAGTTCGTTTCCCAGAGTTAGCAGTCTTTACGTTCTGTCTCCCTTTCTGATATTTCCCACACATTTCTTCTCCCTTCCCTTATTTTCCCTTTCACTATTATTTATATTCCCCAAATGAATGAGAACATATAATGTTTGTCCTTCTCTGACTGACTTACTTCACTCAGCATAATACCCTCCAGTTCCATCCACGTTGAAGCAAATGGTGGGTATTTGTCATTTCTAATAGCTGAGTAATATTCCATTGTATACATAAACCACATCTTCTTCATCCATTCATCTTTCGTTGGACACCGAGGCTCCTTCCACAGTTTGGCTATCGTGGCCATTGCTGCTAGAAACATCGGGGTGCAGGTGTCCCGGCGTTTCATTGCATTTGTATCTTTGGGGTAAATCCCCAACAGTGCAATTGCTGGGTCGTAGGGCAGGTCTATTTTTAACTGTTTGAGGAACCTCCACACAGTTTTCCAGAGTGGCTGCACCAGTTCACATTCCCACCAACAGTGTAAGAGGGTTCCCTTTTCTCCGCATCCTCTCCAACATTTGTTGTTTCCTGCCTTGTTAATTTTCCCCATTCTCACTGGTGTGAGGTGGTATCTCATTGTAGTTTTCATTTGTATTTCCCTGATGGCAAGTGATGCAGAGCATTTTCTCATATGCATGTTGGCCATGTCTATGTCTTCCTCTGTGAGATTTCTGTTCATGTCTTTTGCCCATTTCATGATTGGATTGTTTGTTTCTTTGGTGTTGAGTTTAATAAGTTCTTTATAGATCTTGGAAACTAGCCCTTTATCTGATATGTCATTTGCAAATATCTTCTCCCATTCTGTAGGTTGTCTTTGAGTTTTGTTGACTGTATCCTTTGCTGTGCAAAAGCTTCTTATCTTGATGAAGTCCCAATAGTTCATTTTTGCTTTTGTTTCTTTTGCCTTCGTGGATGTATCTTGCAAGAAGTTACTATGGCCGAGTTCAAAAAGGGTGTTGCCTGTGTTCTTCTCTAGGATTTTGATGGAATCTTGTCTCACATTTAGATCTTTCATCCATTTTGAGTTTATCTTTGTGTATGGTGAAAGAGAGTGGTCTAGTTTCATTCTTCTGCATGTGGATGTCCAATTTTCCCAGCACCATTTATTGAAGAGACTGTCTTTCTTCCAATGGATAGTCTTTCCTCCTTTATCGAATATTAGTTGCCCATAAAGTTCAGGGTCCACTTCTGGATTCTCTATTCTGTTCCACTGATCTATGTGTCTGTTTTTGTGCCAGTACCACACTGTCTTGATGACCACAGCTTTGTAGTACAACCTGAAATCTGGCATTGTGATGCCCCCAGATATGGTTTTCTTTTTTAAAATTCCCCTGGCTATTCGGGGTCTTTTCTGATTCCACACAAATCTTAAAATAATTTGTTCTAACTCTCTGAAGAAAGTCCATGGTATTTTGATAGGGATTGCATTAAACGTGTATATTGCCCTGGGTAACATTGACATTTTCACAATATTAATTCTGCCAATCCATGAGCATGGAATATTTTTCCATCTCTTTGTGTCTTCCTCAATTTCTTTCAGAAGTGTTCTATAGTTTTGAGGGTATAGATCCTTTACATCTTTGGTGAGGTTTATTCCTAGGTATCTTATGCTTTTGGGTGCAATTGTAAATGGGATTGACTCCTTAATTTCTCTTTCTTCAGTCTCATTGTTAGTGTATAGAAATGCCACTGACTTCTGGGCATTGATTTTGTATCCTGCCACGCTACCGAATTGCTGTATGAGTTCTAGCAATCTTGGGGTGGAGACTTTTGGGTTTTCTATGTACAGTATCATGTCATCGGCGAAGAGGGAGAGTTTGACTTCTTCTTTGCCAATTTGAATGCCTTTTTCTTTTTTTATTATTTTCTTTTCCTTTTTTATTGGAGTTCAATATGCCAACATATAGCATAACACCCAGTGCTCATCCCACCAAGTGCCCCCCTCAGTGCCCATCACCCAGTCACCCCAACCCTCCGCCCATGTCCCTTTCCACTACCCCTTGTTCGTTTCCCAGAGTTAGGAGTCTCTCATGTTTTGTCACCCTCACTGATATTTTCAATCATTTTCTCTCCTTTCCCCTTTATTCCCTTTCACTAATTTTTATATTCCCCAAATGAATGAGACCATATAATGTTTGTTCTTCTCCGATTGACTTACTTCACTCAGCATAATACCCTCCAGTTCCATCCACGTGGAAGCAAATGGTGGGTATTCATCGTTTCTAATGGCTGAGGAATATTCCATTGTATACATAGACCACATCTTCTTTATCCATTCATCTTTCGATGGACACTGAGGCTCCTTCCACAGTTGGGCTATTGTGGACTATCTTGATGTATGAGAAGGAATGTTAGATTGTGAATACAAAGACCTCAGACTCATAGTGGCAGAGGATTCCACTTCAGGCTAGTACTTAATCCCTCTGATCTCCATTTGGAAAACAGTGATAATAGTGGTACTTACCACCTAGGGGAGATATGAGGGTCAAATGAGACAACATATACGAAAGAGGTTTATATATCAGAAAGCAATACACAATATGTAAGTTATCCTATATTATTCCTAAATTTAGCTTTTTGTGTGATGTTTGCTTGCCTTATAGTATCTGCAGGGGTATATATTCTTACACCAAAAGATCATTGTGACTTCTAAGTGAAGAACTTGGAACTGGGACCTGCTAGCTCAAACACAAGCACTTTAACCATCTCACACATTTTTGAAACGATTTAAAAACAAATTGATTTATAAGAAATCTCACAGAAGGAAGGACCTCAACAGATCACCCACTTCTACACACAAACTTCAGGTAGGTCCAGGAATATAATTCCCATTTTACTGAGAGGCCATTCAGCAAAGAGTTAAGAGAGTAGAAAACTTAGACTATCTTACTGTTAATAGTAATATTGGTAAGTGTTATTTTTAAATTACCTTACATAAATTGTAAGAGCTAATAAGTATGCTATCACTAGGAATCAAAATTCTCAGCATAAGAAAAAAGAGACTCAAATATAAAATCAAAGAATTTAAGTAAAAAATCTGAAATATTATACTTAAGTTGGAAACTAAGAGATGCCAGAGTGGCTCAGTCATTTGAGCGTCCAACTCATAGTTTTGGCTCAGGTCATGATCTCAGGGTGGTGGGACCAAACCCCACATTGGGCTCTGCATTCAGCATGGAACCTGCTTAAGATTCTCTCTCTCCTTCCCTCTTCCCTGACCCCTACTCTCTCTTTTAAAAAAAGACTCATGATTTATTATTCTCTAGAAGCAGTGACCATGTAGTAGCGTGAATAGCACTAAAACTGTAATTTCTGAGTGACATTTCCCAGCCAAAGGAACCAGAACTTCCTGGGGAACTGGCTGATTCCAGGTTTGGGAAATGAAATGTGCAAAATGCCCTGGTATATCTTGTTGGGCCAGAAAGCAAGTACGCTTTCAAAGATCACTGGGCTCATGTCAAAAAGCCCACTGCAGCTTCCTTAGGCCCAAAATGGGACAATTAAAGCATCGAAAAACATTTACTATAATCTATGGAAACAAAATATATTTAAAAATCCACAATACTAAAATAATCAGCGACCACTCCTGGAAGCTGCTAAGACACTCATCACAATAAAAATTCTTAAATAAAGAATAAAAGTTAGGCATTTATTCTGCTTCTCCTTTATAAACTGTACCTCAGAGCAGTCAAATAGATGAGGAGGGAAAGTTCTCTATGAATGAACAAAAAAAAATCCTAAAATCACCAATTTGCAATTCTCAATGAAATAATGGATCTAGGAAACAATCACTAATCGATGATAAAACCATTAGGAGAAAAGTTGATGGGGCAACTTCATAGGCTGGATCAGGCTGACATCACTTGAATCCATTGAGGAAAACCTGAATCACTCTTTAGCAATAACATCCAGACATCATGTGACTTCTGATGTGATAGAATAAGAAGCACACATCAGTAACTATGAAGAGGTCTCAAAAATGTGATTGTGTGCACACACACACACTTTAATTTAATCAATCACCTACATCATCTACTCGTGAGTATAAAAACAGTTTCGGGGGGATCCCTGGATGGCTCAGCGGTTTAACGCCTGCCTTCGGCCCAGGGCGTGATCCTGGAGACCTGGGATTGAGTCCCACGTCGGGCTCCTTGCATGGAGCCTGCTTCTTCCTCTGCCTCTGCCTGTGTCTCTGCCTCTCTCTGTGTCTCTCATGAATAAATAAATAAAATCTTTAAAAAAAAACAGTTCCAGGAAGATAGGAACAGGTTAAACTGTACCAAAAAGAAGCAATTGCTCAAATCCAGAATGTGGGACATTCCATAGTTCAAATGAATCCATTTTTAAAAAATAAAAAATGGCAGGGGTAAGGGAAGAAAAAGGTAGAGGCCATTATAAAGAGAAACATAGTAACATCATTTCTAAATGCAATGGCAGATTTTTGATAATGATTTAAACAAATCAGTTGATGAAAAAACTTTAGATAATCAGAAACATTTTAATACGGACTGGATATTAGACAATATTATGGAATTTCTGTGAGTTTTATTAGCTATCATAATGGTGCTTTGGTTACATTTTTTAAAGTTTATCTGGTAGAGATACACATTGAATTATTTGCAGATGTCATCAAATGACGTTTGAGATTTGCCCCACAAGGTTAAAAAAATATTTGGGAGGTATGGTATGGTGAGGGGTAGCAGATGAAACAAAAATAGCAACATCTTATTAATTATTGAAGTTGAGTGGTGAGTACTTAGTGATTCATTACACTCCTTAATTTTATGTATGTTTGAAAAATTCCGTAATAGGGCAGCCCTGGTGATGCAGCAGTTTAGCGCCGCCTGCGGCCCAGGGCGTGATCCTGGGGTCCCGGGATCCAGTCCCATGTCGGGCTCCCTGCATGGAGCCTGCTTCTCCCTCTGCCTGTGTCTCTGCCTCTCTCTTTCTCTGTCTCTCATGAATACATAAATAAAATCTTTAAAAAAAAAAAGAAAAATTCGGGGATCCCTGGGTGGCTCAGCGGTTTAGCGCCTGCCTTTGGCCCAAGGCGCGATCCTGGAGTCCCGGGGATCGAGTCCCACGTGGGGCTCCCGGCATGGAGCCTGCTTCTCCCTCCTCTTGTCTCTGCCCCCTCCCATGTCTATCATAAATAAATAAATAAATCTTTAAAAAAATAAAAAAAGAAAAATTCCATAATAAAAATTAAAAAGAGTATAAAGTTCTTGAGCCAATTTTCCTTGACTCTGCCATTCACTAGCTAAGTGAGCAGGGACACGTAACTCAATCCATTTCTCCTTTTCCTTAGATGCAGAAGGAGGATAGCAACAATGCTGTAATACTGGGTTGCTGTGAGGGTTAAGTGACCATATAGGTGCAAAACACTTGGGACAGTAGGCGCTCAGTACCTCTTAGCTATCATCGTCACCCATCACCATCACCACCACCCCCAATGAAAAATGAGAAGTAATCTGCCCAAAGCTAATACTAAATCAGGGGTCTGCAAACTTTTTCTATAAAGAATCATATAGTAAATATTTTAGACTTTGTGGACCATAATATGGTCTCTGTTCCAACTTCTCAACTCTGCCATTGTAGTATGAAAGCAGCCATAGATAATACATGAATAAATGAGTGTGGCTGTGTTCCAATAAAGCTTTATTTATAAAATGAGGCAACAGGCCATATTTGGCCTATGCGCTGTGGTTTGATGATCTTCACAGTCTGTGATGGGAAAGAAAGCAAAAGCTAGCTCTTTTGCCTCTAAGGCTGCATTATCTAATCCTGTTCCCTCTAAACCAAGCCATGTCATGAAGGGGACGTGAAAAAAAAAATCACGGTTTGGACAAATGTTGCTATCTCGTGCAAATTACAAAACTAACTCTTTGAGTGGATACACATTCACTTAAAGGCTAAAAATCTACCATTTTTAAAATGAGTATATGGAAGATAACTTCTTAAACCAACTTCCACCCCACACCAGAAAGAGCTCATTTCTGTTCTGATACCCTCGATCATGCATTGTTACAGAAACCCACTTTAATTTCTGAAATTATACTACTTTATTCATAGTTGCTCTCCAACTCAATTACCATAAAAGAAGTAAATTAGCCAATCCCCAGAGGTGTCTTCCTTGCTGTTGATAGAGGGCTCTTGGGTCCAAAGCTGTGTCTCCAAGAGCTCCATGTTATGGGGGAGGGCACACCTAAGGCATGGCATTTCTTCCACTTCATTATCAGTGTGCCTAGCTCCCAAAACATACCATCATGAACTTCACAGGCACCTCTTACTTTTCAAACTCACTGCATAGGGGTGCTCCCATTTTTCAGAATGTTATGAAAGCAAGACAATCTGATGGACTAGTCTTCAAATTTGACTTCTGAAATGTTAAAAGTTAAGAAACATAATTAAACTGCAAATGCATTAACATTTATATAAAATATAAACCAAATGCTTATCCTGATTCACCAAACAAATTACACTTTGAACATTATAAAAAACCAGCTACTTATCACCGGCACCATTTGAAATTATTGCTAGTACTACAACTCCAAATGCCTAAGATGCCTTAAATACAAACCCTGAACATTTACATACTGATTTCATGAGCAAAGCAAAAGGTATTTGCCGGTAACAGTACAGGACTCAGCAATTTTATTGTCTGAGTAATCCTGGTTCGTTCTGATATGAAAATTCAATTATTTTAGAACGGGCCCTCTCATTAAATTTTGACAAGCAGCACGAGCTCGGTACCAGTTATAGCTCGAAGAGACCGGGGGTGCCTGATAGCACCACACTGAATTTTAAAATGTAGTATTTTTGCAGGACAAGATTATCTGACAATTTTGTATTAAAAGAAGAAAAAATTAATCAAATACATTGTAATATTCAACATTGGTATATTTGGTCTTCTTTTTACAGATATTTTACTAAAATTTGCTGCAAAAAATGTTTATTACATGCTTTCCCCCTGATTTCACAATTGAGCAATGTACTAGAAAAATATGTATATGTCGGTAGTGAACAGGAAGTATTTGACTACACATTTTTACCTACTGCTTCCTTTATCAATTGAAATGTATTTGTGGTGCTTATAAACGTGATTTCCAGAAACAGAAATGACTTTATTTGCATATAGCTTGTTTTTTATTAGGATGCTTATTGTCCAAGAAAAAACTCTTTTCAAGCAACTTTTGAGCAAGCCTATTGTCTTTTAAAGCAGAGCTTACAGTTACTCTTTCTTACAGTTAACCTGGAAAGAAATAAACAATTTCACTTATTCCCCCATAGAGTTGAAAGAAGAACTACAAAATCTCTAGCTCTAGGTTTGTTTGGTTTATTTTTGCCTAGTTGTCTTCCTGTAAGATAGGGGTTTCTAGGTGTTTTGAGCTCTCTCCCAAAAGATGCTCTTCCACGCTCCAATATGGTTGTCATAAAGAGAGGCACACAAATAGTTCCCATGACGTGTTGCTTTAGTAAACATTCCACATAGGAAAAGGAGCCACCAGGTCTACAGCTCCAAAATATGACTCCAGGAGAAGAACAATAATAGTCAAGGGGAGCTTAGAAGGAAAGACTGCAGAAAGGACATGGCTCCCCACAAGGCCTACTCTGAAATCAAGCAAGGGTGCCCAGAGCAGGTCTGACTAATGATGGTGACACTCTGGAAAGGTCCCACCTCCTCCAGCCCCACTATTAACTCTCCTCTTCTCCCATCTTTCTCTCAGAACCCTTCACCTGTCTGAGTCTTAAAATTCCATCTTTGTATGGTCAGTTGCTCATCAACTCCTTCTTCTACTAACTACACACGCATGTGCATGCGCACACACACACACACACACCAAGTGGTAGTTAACATACTTTATTGAATTAATTTTGATTTTGAGAAGTTTTTGAGAACACTGGATTATACCACTGACTTCCAATTAAATTTCTTGGCCTTGATGTTCTACCTCAAGGTCTGAGCTTGGTAACTTATATACAGTTCTTTAGAAAATAGCATTATGCATTTTTGGGAAAGAAGGGATGAAGAAAGAACCAGAAAAAGAGTTTCCAATACAAATTGCTTCATATTTTTGCTGCTGAGGAAAAATACTAACAAAGATCAGTTTGGTTTTCTCTTCTCTGACCTACAATCTTTATCAGCAGTACCAGTTGAATTAGAAAGTGAAGTTCTCTAGCTTGGGATACTCCAGAAAAACACTATTCAACTTTAAGAATCTATGAAAAGATGGCAATCTAATAAGTTAGCCTAGGGAAAGAGATTTCAACAATAGAACCTGGGAGAATGAGAAGGCAGGGATCTGCAGGCCATTTACAAGGGCAGCTGAGGCCAGACCCAGGTATTAGGCTGAAACATCAGGCCAAATAAATTTCATTTCCTCTGGTACTAGAAATAGAAATAGCCTGGAAGCCCTGAAAGAATGAAGATAGAACCATACTTCTGTGTTAAGCTGAACAAAGGCTGTAAACTGTACGTTTTTCACACTCTAAAGTCAAAACTCACACTCTTTTAAAAAAGAATAGGTTAGTTCATTATTATTGGCCTCCAACAACCATGGCCATGCTAGCTTACAGATTAAATTCAAGGAGCACAAGGGCCCCACAAATAAAATACCATGTTGTAACTGATGCTTCCTTCTGCAACATGTGGTCAATATAATAGAGAAACCATTACATCTGTGAAATGCAAAATACACTCTCACAAGTGATTTCATGACCAATCACCCTCAACGAAGCAAGGTCAAGAACCGAGCTCAAGATTTCAAGCTCAAAAAAAAAAAAAAAAAAAAGATTTCAAGCTCACCTGTCTTAGTTACTATTAGGCAGAAACAAACTTGAGTCTTCCAGATTTTGCTGCAGGACCCTTGGCTCCATACCAAACACAGGGAACATCTTTTGTGAAATACTCAATGGTGAGATTTTATTGCTTTTACCGTACAACCTGGAATCTGTGATTATTCAGAGATTTTATTGGCTTACCTTGGCCAGAGGAGGTTACAGTTTAATTGTGTGAACAGCTTTGCAGAGGGCAGAAGAGATGGCTCAAAGACAAAAGGGAGTGATCTGGTTCGCAGCACTCTAACCACTGCAGAATCATAGACTCTCAGGTTGGAAAGTAATCGGGATGACCAAGTCCACTCTTGTCCATTCCATGTGTGAGCCCAATTCTAACTCCTTGGGGAACTCTTCCCTAATTCCCCCAGAAGAAAGCCTCACAACCTACTGTTTGTTGTAGGAAGCACTCATTTCATTTTGCCCTGTATCTTAGCTATGCACAGGATTCCTCTGCCACACTGGCCTCCTTGAGGCTGAAGGTTATCTGTATCTTTTTTTCATCTCTCCGGGATCAGATTCAGCATATGGCTTAAAACACAGCAGTACTAAATGAATTCTTGTGACTCTTGTTAGTAAATAAAACACTGACACTAAAGAAAGAGTTAAGACTCTAGAAAGACCCTCTGTAGAGGGTCCACCCTGTTTTCTTTTCTTTTTTTAAAAAAAGATTTTATTTATTTATTCATGAGAGACACAGAGAGAGGCAGAGAGAGAGGCGGAGACAGGAGAAGCAGGCTCCATGCAAGGAGCCTGATATGGGACTCAATCCCGGGACTCCGGGATCACGCCCTGAACCGAGGGCAGACTCTCAACCGCTGAGCCACCCAGGCGTCCCTGTTTTATTTTCTTTATAGCAGTTATCATACTCTGAATTGGTCTTGTTTATATGCTTCTCTGTTTCTTCCAGTCTGAAATCACTCCCTAGAAAGTGAGCTCCATGTGAGCCGAGACTGTTTTGTTCAACACTGTATCTCTAGTGACCTCATTGGTGTCCAGCACATCGTAGGCACTCAACAAATATTCCTAAGTGAATGAATGAAGACACAGTTCTTTTTTTAAAATTTTTTTAAACTTTTTTTATTGGAGTTCAATTTGCCAACATACAGCATAACACCCACTGCTCATCCTGCCAGGTACCCCACTATACCTGTCACCCAGTCACCCCAACCCTCCGCCCACCTCCCTTTCCCCCTTGTTCATTTCCCAGAGTTAGGTGGAAGACACAGTTCTGACTTCTCTCCTGTCCAGTGCAGGCATACCTAAAACATGACCAGACAATACCTCCACATGGATATCTCAACACTTCAAACTTAAGAAGACCAAAATAAAACTTCATGCCCTATCTAAATAAATTCTTTACCATTTTGCCCTTTCTCATTAAATAATATCACCATCCATCCAGTTGCTCAAGCTAAAAAGAATTTACTCTATTCTTCTCTTCCCCTCAAATTCCAGCACCAACCCATTAGTACATCCTTACGGCTTTACTTTCAAAACATACCTACAAAACCTGACTTCTTGCCACTTCCACTTCTACCACCCTTGCCTGAGCTACCACTTATTGCTTTGACTACTTTAATAACTTCCTAACCTGTTCCCTATTCCCAATCTTGTCCCTATATAAGCCATTTTCCTCATAGTGGGCACAGGGATCATTGCAAAATAAAAATGTGATCATGTCACTCCTCTGCTTGAGGCACCTCCCTCAATGGTTTCCCATCACACTTAGTATAGAATCTAGACTCCTTACCATGAAGTATAAGTTCCTTTGTGATCTGACTACCACCTAGCTCACCAGCCTCAGTACTTATTATTTCCTCCTCACCCACTATAGTCTAGCCACCAGATCTTCTTTGTATTCCTCTGTTACATCTTAAATAAAGCCTTTGGGGGAGCCTGGCTGGCTCAGTTGGAGGAACATGCAGCTCTTGATCTTGGGGTGTTGAGTTTCAGACCCACGTTGGGTATGGAGATTACTAAAAAATATAAATAAGCTTTAAATTAAATAAAATAAATAAATAAATAAATAAATAAATAAATAAATAAAGCCTTTGCTTTAGTTTGTCCCTCTGCCTGTAATGTTCTTCTTTCTGATCTTTGCGTGATTACTTCCTTCTTTTCATTCATATCTTCCTGTGTCACTCCCTCCCAGAAGCTTTCCTTAACCACAGTCCACAGTAGTCTCCCAATCACTTTCAATCCCATCAACCCATTCCTAGTACTTAACCACTTTTGACAGTGTCCTTATTTACTTACTTGAGTGTGTTTATTGTCTGTCTCTCTAAGCAGACATAAGGACAGGAGCCACATACGTTTTGTTCAAAGCTCTATCTCTAGGGTTTAGAATAAGTGCCAGATACATGGTAGGAACTCAATAAGTATTTGTTGAATGAGTGAATGAGGCACATATGAACAGCAATATAGACACAAGAACAAAACTCTCTGCTTAAGGTTCTGGCCGAGGTGAAGAACTCATTGCAGAGAAGAAACATCATCTCCTCCATTGGGCTTGCCTACTGACTTTCTCCAGATTGACAGAAAGAGAGCAGCATCAGGAAGCTACTTATGAAGAAACTCAAATTCATCCACATAATGTTAGAGCAACTAGCTCATTCAAGGCATGCTCAGGAAGTGGCCTGATGGGCATGAAAAGTTAGTCAAACTGAATAGTAAGATTTTAACCTTCACTTACACATTTCTTTGTTGGCTGGTTCATTCAATTAGCAAACAGTTACTGGGCACCTACTGTGTGCAAGAAACTTTACAAGGCCCTGTAGAAGCAAACATACCTTTAGGGCCCAGTCTGTTGATAAAATAGTTCATTTTTAAAGCTAATTAGATGAACTCTGAAGTGACAAAACTTAGGGTGAAGTGAGAGTCAGAGTGATCAATAGAGGTTTTCATCTCTGCCTCAACTCCTGCCTGGAAAGAGGGAGAGCTTGGGGAAGTCAACCCAGACCTTCTCTGTTGCGTTCACAGTGGGCAAGTGGGGTGTGCAGGGTAGGTCCCCTTGCTCCTTCCTCCTACTCATGCTCTCTCTCTTTCTGTTAAATAAATAAATAAATAAATAAATAAATAAATAAATAAATAAAATCTTAAAAAAAAAGGAAGAGCATCAGATTCAATAACTATCTCTTTTTAAGCATATTAAGGGTAAGGAAATGATGGAGGGACAATACTATTTTGAATAGTGTAGTGAAGGAAGGCTTCTCCCTCTCCCTGTGTCTCTGCCTCTCTCTCTGTGTGTCTATGAGTAAATAAATAAAATCTGTAAAAAAAATAGAGCTACCCTATGACCCAGCAATTGCACTACTAGGTATTTGTCCAAAGCATGCAAACATAGTGATTCGAAGGGGCACATGCACCCCAATGTTTATAGCAGTAATATCCACAACAGCCAAACTATGGAAAGAGCTCAGATGTCCATCGATAGATGAATAGATAAAGAAGATATGGTATATATACACAATGGATTATTACTCAGCCATCAAAAACAATGAATTCTTGCCATCTGCAACAACATGGATGGAACTAAAGGGTATTATGCTAAACAAGTCAGTTAGAGAAAGACAAATATCAAATAATCTCATGCATATGTAGAATTTAAGAAACAAAACAGATGAACATAGGGGAAGGGAAGGAAAAGAAAAGATGAAAATTGAGAGGGAGGCAAATCATAAGAGACTGAACTCTAGGAAATAACTGAGGGTTGCTGGAGGGGAGGTGGGTAGGAGGATGGGGTAACAGGGTGATGGGCATAAAGGAGGGCACATGATGTAATGAGCACTGGGTGTTGTATGCAACTGATGAATCACTAAATTCTATCCCTGAAATTAATTTTAAAAAGTATTTATGATGAAATAATTTTTATTTTTTATTATTTTTAAAGATTTTATTTATTTATTCATGATAGTCACACACAGAGAGAGAGAGAATGAGAGAGAGAGCGGCAGAGACACAGGCAGAGGGAGAAGCAGGCTCCATGCAGGGAGCCCGACGTGGGATTCGATCCCGGGTCTCCAGGATCGTGCCCTGGGCCAAAGGCAGGCGCCAAACTGCTGCGCCACCCAGGGATCCCCTGGTGGCACATATCTTAACTCTATCTTAACATAGAGTTTAGGAAAGTTCTCCTAACCTGAACCCTATTGATGCAGCACATAGAGAACCACCAAAAAAAATAGTGACCTTGGAAGGGAGATGAGGGTGGCAAATGTCTGGGGGTCTGAGGATCTGCTCCAAATATCTGGATTCTTCAGTCCACACAGGCAAAGGCAGAGGAGGCGAGAGCCAGTGTCAGAGCAAACCATACAAACTCATGCAGAAATCCAGGCTCATAAATTCAATCCTGGACTCCTTAAAAAAGGTGATATCACTTAAAATTGGTCAAGAGACTGATTTAAAATGAACCCAAAGCAGGACTTGTTCACCCAGTAGGAAACACATCTATGGGGCTAGGCATTCCAATAAGGGACATCAGGACGCCTGGGTGGCTCAGTCAGTTAAGCATCTCCCTTCTGCTCAGGTCATGATCTTGGAGTCCTCAGCAGGGAGCCTCTCCCCTTGCTTTTCCCCTTTCCCCTTACTCCTTCCTCCTACTCATGCTCTCTCTCTTTCTGTCAAATAAATAAATAAATAAATAAAATCTTAAAAAAAAAAGGAGCATCAGATTCAATAACTATCACTTTTTAAGCATATTAAGGGTAAGGAAATGATGGAGGGACAATACTGTTTTGAATAGTGTAGTGAAGGAAGGCTTCTCTCATAAGGAGACCTGAGCATGGGCCTAAATGAAGTGAACAAGTGAGCAAAATGACGATCTAGAGGAAGAAGGAAAAATCAAGCGCAAAGACTACTAGGGCCCCTAAAGTGGAAATAACTCGCTCAAAGTCACACAATGTAAACAATGGGGCCTGCATCTGCACCCAGTAACTCTGGCTCCAGAGCCACATTTGGAGCCACACTTCATACTTCCTCAAATGTCAGTTCTTCCAAAATAGTTTAAGCAAATAGAGAATTGATGTCTCAACCATCACCATCCCCTACACCTTTTCCTGGCCTTATTTTTCTGCAGAGTGCTTACTAGCATATGACATACTATATGCTTTCTTCTTTATTTTGGTTATTGTCTATCTCCCCACTGCCCCCACTGCCTCATTAGAATGTAAACCCTATGAGGTCAAAGATTCTAACCTGTTTGCTGTTGTACTAGAACAGTGTCTGATACAGAGTAGAGCTTAGTAAACATTTGCTGGCTGGCTGGCTGGCTTACATATCTTCCAGGGTTTCAAAGCTATTTGGGAGGTGTACCAAATGACTAGTTAACATCTAAAATGGTGGCCAGGGACGTCTGGGTGGCTCAGTGGTTGACTGTCTGCCTTCAGCCCCGGGGCGTGATCCTGGAGTCCCGGGATCCAGTCCCATGCCAGGTTCCCTGCATGGAGCCTGCTTCTCCTTCTGCTTATGTCTCTGCCTCTCTCTGTGTGTCTCTCATGAATAAATAAATAAAATCTTTATTTAAAAGAAAAGATCTGCCTTCAGCTCAGGTCATGATCCCAGGGTCCTGGGACCGAGTCCTGTATCAGGCTCCCGGCTCAGCTGGGAGCTGGCTTCTCCCTCTACCCTCTACCCCCACCCCATTCTGCTTGCTCACTCTCTCTCATGCTCTCTCAAATAAATAAATGAAAATCTTAAAAAAAAATCCTCTGACCAAAAACAAACAAACAAAACAAACAAACAAACAAACAAAAAACTAGTGGATATTTCTGACAGAAACTGAATTCTAGGTGATTGTCCTTGACAGTAAGGTAGACTCAAAAACCATCTAAATGTGTCATAATTCACCAATTTACCAAGTACTTTCTAGGAGCAATAGCACAGGATCATCACCTGTCCACCTACCCTGGAAAAAGTTTCCAAATGTTCTTTGTTACAAACTGAACAGTGCAAGAAGGTATTATGGCCTCTTTTTCCATTAATGGTGTTCAAATTTTGGAAAAAAGCATAGGTAGTCCAATATTGTTAAATTATGATAAACCAAGAAAGGTTTCTCTGTGTTATATTACATGAAATAAAACCCCACTTAGCTGATGGGTAAGGGGATGGATGAAATAGGTGCAGAGAATTAAGAGTACGCTTATCATGGTCAGCACTGAGTAATATACAGGATCGCTGAATCACTATACTGTACACCAGTAACTAATATAACACTGTATGTTCATTATACTGGAATTAAGATTTTTGGGGCAGCCCCGGTGGCTCAGCGGTTTAGCGCCGCCTACAGCTCAGGGCGTGATCCTGGAGATCCAGGATCGAGTCCCACATCAGGCTCCCTGCATGGAGCCTGCTTCTCCCTCTGCCTGTGTTTCTGCCTCTCTCTCTCCTTTCTGTGTATTCTCATGAATAAATAAATAAAATCTTTTAAAAAAAAAGATTTTTTAAATACCCCCCTCAAAAAAACCTACACAGCAAAGTCTATTGTAATAAATTGCTTCGGGGCTACAGAATACAAATATCAAACCAGTGAAGGGAAGCCAAAATATTCTACAGGCATTCTTAAATTTAAGAGAAACAAAAAGACAAAAAGTCCCCCACCAAATCCCTTGGAATGAAGAAGATGCATTCTATAATTAATGAGAATCCAGTCAGGTAACACCTACTTTATGTGAAGTACATAGACTCATAGATGATGTAGTCTAACCCTTTAGTTTAGAGACAGAGTATTAAGTCTGAGGAGAGTAAAAGCAACATGCCAGCTCCCTCACAGAGAGTGGATGGCAGAAGGGGGGCTAGAATTCAGGTGTTCTGATGCCCCATACACAGTTCTATTCACTACATTACAAAGTTCTCCTAATGCAGACACCATATATCATCTAAAGAAATGCTGTCTTCTAATTTTTTTCACTGATTTCTGAAGATATCCATTTTTTCTCTAAAGATTTTGTATAAAGATTTTATTTTTTAAAGATCTATTTATTTCAGAGAGAAAGAGAGTGGGTGAGGGGGAGAGAGTGAGAGAGAACCTGACTCCCTGCCGAGCATAGATGTGGGCCTCAATTTCAGGACCCTGAGATTATGACGTGAGCCGAAACCAAGAGTAGAAGGCTTAACCAACTGCAACCCCAGGCACCCTAAGATTTTATTTTTAAGTAATCTCTACACCCAACATGGAGCTTAAACTCACAACTCCAAGATCAAGAGTTGCATGCTCCATGAGGAAATGCTCCGCATCACTTGCCATCAGGGAAATACAAATCAAAACCACAATGAGATACCACCTCACACCAGTGAGAATGGGGAACATTAACAAGGCAGGAAACCACAAGTGTTGGAGAGGATGTGGAGAAAGGGGAACCCTCCTGCACTGTTGGTGGGAATGTGAACTGGTGCAGCCACTCTGGAAAACTGTGTGGAGGTTCCTCAAAGAGTTACAAATAGACCTGCCCTACGACCCAGCAATTGCACTGTTGGGGATTTACCCCAAAGATACAGATGCAGTGAAATGCCGGGACACCTGCACCCTGATGTTTCTAGCAGCAATGTCCACAATAGCCCAACTGTGGAAGGAGCCTCGGTGTCCATCGACAGATGAATGGATCAAGAAGATGTGGTCTATGTATACAATGGAATATTCCTCAGCCATTAAGAAACGACAAATACCCACCATTTGCGTCGACGTGGATGGAACTGGAGGGTATTATGCTGAGTGAAGTAAGTCAATCAGAGAAGGACAAACATTATATGGTCTCGTTCATTTAGGGAATATAAAAAATAGTGAAAGGGAATAAAGGGGAAGGGAGAAAAAATGAGTGGGAAATATCAGAAAGGGAGACAGAACATGAGAGACTCCTAACTCTGGGAAACGAACTCGGGGGGGTGGAAAGGGAGCTGGGCGGGGGTGGGGGTGACTGGGTGGCGGGCACTGAGGTGGGCACTTGACAGGATGAGCACTGGGTGTTATTCTATATGTTGGCAAATTGAACACCAATAAAAAATAAATTTATATAAACAAATTACAATAAGCCAAAAAAATAAAATAAAAGAGTCGCATGCTCTACGAACTGAGCCAGCCAGGTGCCCCTAAAGATCTCCTTTTTAAAAAAAATATTTATCTATTTAATTTTGAAAGAGAGAAAGAGCATGTGGTAGGAGTAGGGGGAGGGGCCGAAGGAGAGAGAGATTCTCAAGCAGACTCCCTACTGAGCAGAGCCCAAGGTGGGCTTCGATCTCACAACTCTGAGCCTAAATCAAGTCTGATGTTTAACCAACTTAGCCACCCAAGTGCACCTAAATATCTTCATTTTTTAAAGATTTTATTTATTTGAGAGACAGAGAGAGCACATGTGCACAAAAGCATAAGTCGGGGGGGGGGCGGGGGGAGCAGAGGGAAGAGCACTCTCTGCTGAGCAGGGAGCCCAATGCAGGGCTTGATCCCAGGACTCTGAGATCATGGCCTGAGCCAAAGGCAGACGCTTAACGGACTGCACCACCCAATTGCCCCTCAAGATCATTTTTAACGCAAAAGTTCCCCTCTAACGAATCTCAAGACACTGTTTTGGTCTGCAACCTGTTTCTCTTAACCCTAGAGAAAGTGAATTCTCACCCTCCAGGGTTTTAGCGAAGTCACACTCCTAGGATGCCAGCACTAGTAAAGTGTTTTCTTCAGTGAGAAGAGGAAGAAAGCAGAACCTGTGAGAAATGAAAAAGAATCCAGTACCTGCACTTAGATGCAAGATCCAGAACTTGCTTCCCTGAATAGGTTTTCAACAACCGAACATCAACACTTTCTTATAAATCCATATGTAGGCTAGAAGGTTTAATTCTCTCCTCTGTACATGTGTTTGCACAGAGCAGTGTTCAGAGAGAAGAAGCTGGGTCTACATAACCCTTTTTTCAGAGACCCACATGTAATGCCATGTGTAACTGGCACGGAAAAAAAATGCCTCTGATGAGGGGTGACAGCTCCTTTTTGCTTCATGTAACACCACTCTTTTTCTCAGGAGATCCTGAGCACTGAAGGGCCGGGCAGTGCAGGGCAACAGAGTGGAAAATCCCAGGCTATGCCAACAGGGAAGGAATCTTGCTGAAGCTTCCAACTCTCCTCTGCTCAGCCCAATCAAGTCTCGGAGGCGGTGGGCACCTTCCCAGTGGCTGGTCAGGTGTAACCGAATCTATATCAGTATCAAGCATTTAGGCCTTTTTCTTCACCCTGAAATCCAACCATTCATTCATTTGTTCAACACACATATTGAGCCCATCCTCTGAGCCAAGCCCTGTGCAGGCACACTATGAAGGATCCAGAGCTTATGGTTCTAGTAGCAAACATGGCAGCCCACTCCACAAGGGTGTCACAGTAAAAAGTAGCCAGCATCTTGACAGAGATACAAGGAATACATTTCAGGGATGCAAGAAAAAGAGATGATCACCAGCTTGCAGAATACAATGTCTGGATTGGATCCAATCCAATTTGGATTTGGATTTGGATCCCAAATCCAAATTTGGGTTTTGAACTGTTATTTGAAGGAGAGGTAGATTTGGACATGGAAAAATGGGGTGGAAAATAGGTGAGGTTGGGCCTTTCAAGTGGAAAGAACAGCATGAATGCAGAACCACGTAAATCTAAGACCAAGCCATTGGATACATGACAATGTTTGAACAAGATCTGTATTTGAAGTCACGTCAGATGCTAAGGACATAATCTCATCTGCAACCCATGTGGCCTGCCATCCTCTAACCTTTATTTTAGCTGAAACCTTTATTTTAGGCCTCACATTTAGGAGGCCCCCATCTGGGCCAGAGCTGCAGGATGACATGTCATGAAGGGGAATTACGGGCAGGGACATACCTTCTATTTACTCCCATCCTTTATTTTTTTTTTAAAGATTTTATTTATTTATTCATGACAGACAGAGAGAGAGGCAGAGACACAGGCAGAGGAAGAAGCAGGCTCCATGCAGGGAGCCTGACGTGGGACTCGATCCCGGGTCCCCAGGATCACACCTTGGGCTGCAGGCGGCGCTAAACCCCTGCACCACCGGGGCTGCCCACTCCCACCCTTTATAAAAGAATCAGATAAGTTGGCATATTTGTAAAAAGTCAGTTTCTCCCTAATGCGCCAGAGGAAAATCTCTGCCACTAACAGCCTAGCTCCATTACTCTCATTCACCTCCACTTCTACCCCTCCTGGGTTCTGCTTCTGTAACATTTGACTCCCAACTAGTCAACTAGATGAATTAAGGCTTTTTAAAAAAGTGTTCTTTAGGAGCACCTGGGTGGCTCAGTCAGTTAAGCATCTGCCTTCAGCTCAGGTTATGATCCCAGGGTTCTGGGATCAGGCTCCCTCCTCCACGAGGAGCCTGCTTTTTCCTCTCCCTCTGTCTGCTACTCCCCCTGCTTGTTCTCTCTCTGTGTCAAATAAAAAGCTAAAATCTTTTTAAAAAATTTGGGCAGCCCAGGTGGCTCAGCGGTTTAGCACCGCCTTCTAGCCCAGGCCCTGATCCTGGAGTCCTGGGATCAAGTCCCACATCAGGCTTTTGCATGGAGCATGCTTCTCCCTCTGCTGATGTCTCTACCTCTGTGTGTGTGTGTGTGTGTGTGTGTGTGTGTTTGTGTGTGTGTCATGAATAAATAAAAATAAAATCTTTAAAAAATATATTTAGAGAGAGAGGGGGGCAGAGGGAGAGGAAGAGAGAATCTTAAGCAGGCTCCACGCCTAGCATGGAGCCCAATACAGGGCTTGATCTCGCGACCCTGAGATCATGACCTGAGCCAAAATCAAGAGTCAGATGCTTAACCAACTGAGCTACCCAGGTGCCCCTCAACTGGATGAATTAAGGTAGAAATCACAGCCATCTGCTTTGCACTCAATTCAAAAAAGCAACCAATTTTTCAGTACTGCCTTAAAGTCCTAAATCATCTAGTCAGATTACAGTAAATATATGTTCAGAAGACTGCAAAACTCTCTACCCCATTTTGCACATTTACTGTAGTTAGGTGATGGCAGTCTGTGGTTTAACTTCATGTACTGTCGGTGGTATAAAATATTTTGAAATAAAAAGATGGAACAGAAAGAAGATAGAATTCTTTAGTGATTTACACTGGCCTGTACACAGAATTTCAACCCCAACAGCCTATCGCTACCACACTAAACACTGAGCAAACAAGAGCTGTTGCCCGCACCTGACGCCTTTGAGCTGAAACAAGAATGAACAGTTTGCATGCGTGGTCGTACTCGCTGATTCTTGCTATTAGGCAATTTTCCCCCTTTGGAATAAAAATGCCAATTAGTCTTTTTGCCCGAGCACTGCAATAGAGCATTTGAAGCCACTTCTTTCCCAGACCTCTTTTGTGTACCCGTTCACACGGAGATTTGTTGTGTGGGGCGGTCTCATAGGAAGAAAGCTGTTGCCTTGGGGCAGCAACCTTCAGAGCGGGCAGGACCCCAAAAAAAGACCTCACCCGAGAACAAAAAGAAAGGCCTAAAAGGGGGTACACTGGTGGGGATAATGGCCAGCTCAGCTGCAGTAGCAGTACTGCCTTGGCTGTGCACACAAGCAAGATCACGGCTCAGTTGGTGACTTGCTACTTCAGTCGTTTACGAATAAGCAAGTGGTTTTGGCACCGAGCTAAAATTTCTACCTCTCTCCAAACAACACCTGTGAAGAGCTGAGTCTCTTTACCAGGGGTTCAGATTGAACTAGAGGTCATGTAGTGCAGCGATTAGGGGCACAGGTGCTGGAAGCTGACCATCTGGATTCAAATTGTCTGAGCTACTTATCAGCCACGTACCCCCGGGCCACGTTAACCTCTGTGTGTCTCAGTTTCCTCTTCAGTAAAATGGGGCTGTCTGCTGAGAATAGCTAACAACTGACGAGCCCTAGTATTTGCCCACTGGTCTGCTACAGTGCTCACTGCCCCTTTTAATCGTCACGACGATCCTAGGAGGTGGAGAACGGATGCAGCGGGCAGACAGACAGAAAGGTGGACGGCACCGGCAGGAAAGGGAAGAGGTAAGCCCATCACAGAGGAGGAATGCCAAATTTTCACAAAGGTGATGCAATTCAGTTTTTATGTGTGCATTTCATTTATTTAGCTGCCACCCAGCCCAGGAAATTAAATGGGCAATAGCTCATGTGTATTCCCCCAACAACAGGAACGGTGCTATTGCCTGAGTGTCTGATGTACCGGAGGCACTTTACAAACATTCCATCATTTCACCACCACAGCAGCCTTAGCAAGCTGGGAGGACCATGGCCAATTTACAGATGTGGAACCTGAGCCTCCAAGGTCACATGACCCGCCCAAGGCCACACACAGCTTCCTCACTGTCAGGACCATAAACCAAGTCTGGGTGACTTCAAAGCAAGGCCTTTTCATCCCGGCGCTCTGAATTGCAAACTGGTCCATTCACTGATGAGTAAGCACACAATGTCAAGGCAAAGGGGAGGTGATATCTGAACTAAATAGACTTAATAATCCCCAAAGTCTGTAAATGCCAGGAACTGCGAGAAGAGTTTGCTTTTGTCCAGCTCACTGTGGCTCCTTGAAGTGGCAGTGTCACGTCCACAAGGACAGGATTAACAACTAAAAGGACCACCCTGGACAAGGCTCTGTTGACAAGCTTGATCCCTGCCTGATCCAAGACATCTAACACACGCCTCTGTGTCTTTCTCTCGAAGCTTACCTACTTCACCTCTCTTAAGCAAGCCCTTTAGGCTTCAGAGTTGACAAACACTCTGTCTTCCAAGGTACAAATGTGACACCTCCTGACTTTAATCATCCCTTCTTTTGTCTCCCTGCAACACCGGCCCATGTAGGCGTAGCTGTCCAATACTGCTTTAGCAAAGAAGTAGAATGTTTATTTTGTTCCTAAATAACATCTTATGTATAACTGTAATACATAAAATGAATATAAACCAAGCTCATTTATTAGTGGAGGGGAGAGTTCGAGGAAAACAGCTTAAAAGCCAATCACAGGTCTACAAAAGTCCCCGAGATACTCCAGCCGAGATGTGCAGAATTTTGCTCCCCAGTCTGGACATGGTCAAGTGTGAGAGTGCATTTCACAGTAGGGTCAATAATCTCTCTAAGGACAGGTATGATTCCCCTCAAATTTAATCTTTTTTCTTCTTCTTTCCCCCCCGCCAATAAATTATCATTTTACATTAGGGTGAAAGAGATTTTAAGCTTAACTTGTGAGACCAGTATTATTGATTTAAAGATCAATTTGCATTAATTTACAATACAGGAAAAGTCAGTCATGAGCTCCTAGTCCATTTTATATTATTTGTTTTAATAACTCACCTCTATTCATTGACAATGTTCCTGACAGGCTTTGGTTCATCTAATTCCCAGATCAGAGTCTTACATGTCCTCCAAGAAATGTATATATTTTATGTGTAAAAATATATATTTTACATTTTAATTTGCATTTTAATTATTGCATTTGATTGGCTCTAAAACACTCCAGATTATAAAATGTCCACTATTTAATGCACCACTAGAAAATACTAATTAATGACGACATAATGCTTTGTTATCAGTAATTTATATTTACCGTCAGAGATTTTTGGACTTATTTAGATGTAGATGTTTCTTGTACATGCATCAAAAGAAAAAGGTAAATGAAATAAATCAGTTGCAGTATTTCTAGATTGTACTTATTCAGAATCCAGCTTTTCGGAATCACATTTTCAGTCAGTCACTGATGACTCTATTTTTCCTCAAAATATTTTCTTCTGAGCTAAAGTGCTCCACTGGTGTCTCTGTGATTTTATTCCATGCTGCTGACACCTATTCTGTAAGTTTTGTTGAGCATCTTCAGAGAATGCAAATTATAACACAACTATCACCTGGTGATAGCAAGAAGCAGTTCAAAGACACTAAAGATTTCAGAGATATTAAAATGAGAAAAATATTACAAGTAATGAAATGTGGTATATATCTTTCCATAACATAATGAGATCATATACTAACCTGCATCCTTTTTCTCTCTCATTTTAAAGATTTATTTATTATTATAAAAAAGATTTAAATCTCTTAAAGATTTGCTTGAAAGAGAGAGTATGGGGGGAGGGGAGAGGCAGAGAGAAAGAGAGAGAGAATCTCCAGCAGACTCCCTGCTGAGCAAGGAGCCCAACAGACTCAATCCCACTCAATCTCACAATCCTGAGATCTTGACATGAGCTGAAATTAAGATTTGGACACTCAAATGACTGAGCTACCCATTCACCCCCTTTTTCTCTCGTAATATTTATTTTAGACACAGTCTATAGTCAGATATATGTATCTATCTCATTTTTATCATAACTTATTTTACCAGGAACTAGTTCATTTTCCCGAGAATTTTAAATTTTCCACCTTTTAAAAATCACCTATATCTTATATCCAACCTTCCAATTATCACCTATATTTCCAATCCCCTAATATCTCATAAGGGCTTGCGAGCATATCCAAAACATTTTTTTAAAAAAACACTGCTTAAATTCAGGCAAGCATCTGAATTCCACTGTTTTTATCAAAGAACATTTAATTGATTTTGGCTTGTGGTCACATTACCTCCCCACCTCATGGTCTGGTGTGATATATATAGATATATAAATATATAGATATATAGATATATCTAGATAGATAGATTCCAGCCATTTGGATCCATAGGGTAACACAGTCTCATCTCATATAGAAGGGCAGAGAAGTATTTTTTTTAAGATTTCATTTTTAAGTAATCTCTACTCCCAACATAGGGCTTGAACTCACAATCCCAAGATCAAGAGTCACAGGCTCCACTGACTGAGTCGGCCAGGTGTCCCAGGGCAGAGTATTAATTCACTGCTGTCAAGGCTGGCTATACAATTTGGATGGCACAGTGCAAAAAGAAAATGTGGTAGTAGATCTTCCCTTCCCACAGGCAGATAGCTCCAACCCAAAACAGATGGACAATCTCTAAAGGTTGCAACCTCTGTGGCAGGACACCAAAGGTACCTGGCTTAGGAGTGGGGGAGAAGACTCCCAAGCCACCTGCTGAATGCACAGTGGCTCTGCTAACCCAGGGCAAAACAGCTTCCTCATTGCCCTGCCCCAAGATGCTCCAGGGCACACGTGCCCAACCCTGGGCCTCCCTGAACCCAGGTCCAAGCCACCACATTGAGTGAAGGGTGACAGCCTAACTTGGGTCTCCTACTGACCCAGTTTATTTGCTACCTCCACAAAGGGTAGCAGTAGGCACCAACCGGGCAGTGGGGATGGAAGAATGTGACGAGTAAGAATTGAAGGAGCAGGACAAGGCAGCCCTGGTGGCGCAGCGGTTTAGCGCCGCCTGCAGCCCAGGGCGTGATCCTGGAGACCAGGAATCGAGTCCCACGTCGGGCTCCCTGCATGGAGCCTGCTTCTCCCTCTGCCTGTGTCTCTGCCTCTCTCTCTCTGTGTATCTCTCAGAAATAAATAAATAAAATCTTTAAAAAAAAATGAAAGAGCAGGACACCAAGGGGCAGGGAGCAGATCACCAAGAATCTGTTGCAGGGATGTGGTGGGAGGAGGGAGGGGCATGTGCTCCACTGTCCTCTTGTATTTCACTTACAAAACACATACTCAAAGATAAAATTAAGAATTTCAACATGGTGACCATTAAGGACTGAACCCTAAGCACAGGGCCCTTCTGAGCCCAGAGCCTTGTGTGACTGCTCTTACACCCCTGCAACAGCCCTGTTGTGAAAACAAACAAAAACCCATGACACCTTTCACCTGAACTACAACGGCAAAAGTTGAATCAATCATATTGCAAGTCCACTGCACTTGGAAGCTAAGCAATCTGGCACTGAGAAAGATTTATGGTCAAGCTCCACGTGCAGTTTGAGGCTTACTTAGCACCCCTCACGTGCACAGCCCATGAGTGCTGGGAGTTACACACCTATGGTGTGTCCTAGGTAGCAATAAAGTGCAATCAGAAAGTATCAGTATGTAATCTGGTAAATTTCCTAAAAATATCTCAGAAAAAAGAAGTCTCATTCTAAATAAATTTTCATTTCATACCAAATTTAAGTATAACTTTATATTTTCTTTTTTTTTCTCAAAGGAATCTCAAAATTAAATAAGCTCCATTCCTGAATTTGTTCACAAAGGAGACTGATGACCTGTGATACAAAAGTCCTCTGTAGGTATTCAAAGTTGACTCTCCATTATGGTACTATTGGAAAAATTTGTGATCATGAATGTGAAATGCACTTTTCAAGAAACAAATATATGACAATGCAGTTAGAGTAGTGACTTTCACCTTAAGAGGATTCTAAACTGGAATTAAACTTGAAATATGTTTCAGACTTAAAAGCTGAGAGAATTAGAAGTGATTAAAAAGATTCTAAGTGAAAAGAAGACGAGGTATATTTGAAGTACTCATCAGTCATATGTGTTTTTATTTGTTCTTTGCCTATTGTTTATAAGGTTTCCCTGGTCCATATTAAAAGGCCAGAGAAGAAATCATGTACTGTTATCAATATTAACCTGTTGCCCCAGGTTAACCTGACCCCGAAGACTTATATAATTTGCCAAAAACAACCTAATAAATGATTGTTGGACCTAAGTACTGGCCAATAGGAATACAATGGGTCATTTGCTTGCAGAACTCATTTCCTAATTTGTTAGCAAATGCAGTATTCCCTTGGTCCAAATATTAGGGATTTCAGCATATCTAAACACAAACTGACTTGAAAATCCAACTGGTTTAGAGACTAATATCTTAGAAAGTAACAGATCTATAAGTGATTAATAACCAAATAATTTTTAAAAGAAGCACATTATAACAGTGTTATTCCAAGGTGAAGGCTGTTAACTAGACTTATTGTGGTGATCATTTCAAAATGTATAAAATATCAAATCATATTGTTGTAAACCTGAGACTAATGTAATGTTTTATGGCAATTATACTTCACTTTTAAAAAATTATAAAATGAAATGAAATAGCAAACAAAACTAACGTTTAAAAAACAGTGTTATTCCATCCACTTTCAGATATGGTTGAAACTTTAGCATTATGAAAAGTATTTTTAAAATGGTGCTATATTCGGGACACCTGCACCCCGATGTTTCTAGCAGCAATGTCCACAATAGTCAAACTGTGAAAGGAGCCTCGGTGTCCATCGAAAGATGAATGGATCAAGAAGATGTGGTCTATGTATACAATGGAATATTCCTCAGCCATTAGAAACGACAAATACCCACCATTTCCTTCGACGTGGATGGAACTGGAGGGTATTATGCTGAGTGAAATAAGTCAATCAGAGAAGGACAATCATTATATGGTCTCATTCATTTGGGGAATATAAAAAGTAGTGAAAGGGAATAAAGGAGAAAGGAGAAAAAAGTGAGTGGGAAATATCAGAAAGGGAGACAGAACATGAGAGACTCCTAACTCTGGGAAACGAACAAGGGGTGGTGGAAGGGGAGGTGGGCAGGGGGTGGGGGTGACTGGGTGACAGGCACTGAGGGGTCACTTGATGGGATTAGCACTGGGTGTTATGCTATATGTTAGCAAATTGAACTCCAAAAAAAATTTTTTTAAATGGTGCTATATTAAATTTAACTGATTTTTTTTCAGACTACATTATGCAAGAAATAGGGTATAAATTAAAGCCAAAAATGCTTGTGTTGGGATACCTGACTGGCTCAGTCACTGGAGAATGCAACTCTTGATCTCAGGGCCTTGAGTTCGAGTTCCAAGTCATGTATAGAGATTACTTTAAAAAAAAAAAAAAAAGATCTTTAAAAAAAAATGCTTGTGCTAATAGACAAGGCAGACAAATTTAGAATGTAGGAAGCTCTATAGGACACACGTCTTTTCAACAAATAAACTGCAAGGGAAAAAAAGAGGAATAAGAGAATTGGTATAGTTTCATAAAGACAAAAGAAGCATTTTATTCAGGGAAAAAAATGGCTAAAATAAAAACATTCTTTTTCCTTTTTTTTTTTTTTTTAGTATAGGATTGACCAGGCTTCTCTTTTCTAAAGTTTTTTTTCCATTGTAATTGGTAAGCTTTTAGTGGGAGAGGTATTCTGAAACTATGTAAATATCCCATTTTTCATCATACTTTTAATTTATTCATTATTTATTTTGATGATCAAATTGTCCTTGATTTAGCCAGTAGGAGCCCCTTCAAGTTGGCATCTGTGTCTTTTAACATAATCATGATAATTTTTTTAATGTTGAGACAAGTGGTGGTAATTTGAATATGAGCTGATATTAGATTATATAATTAATTAGATTAATTAATATATTGATTATCTATTATATTAATTATAATTAAATTAGAGTATATTTTTGAACTAGTATTAATAATTATAATGGCATTATAGGTAGTAGAAGATTGTTTTTATTACTCAAATATGCTGAACACTCAGGAAGTCTACAGCTTCCTTTAAAATAGTACAATAACATATATATATGCATAAAAAGAGCAAGAAAAGCAAATATGGTAAAATATTAACAAATGTTGAATCTGGTAAAAGGTATACAAATTTTTATTGTACTATTCTACTCTTCCATATGTTTAAAATTTTTCATAATAAAAAGTAAGAAAGGGAAAGAAATTGTCAACCAAATGCAATTTGTGGACCCTGTCCTGATTCGTTAGTTAAAAGACATTTATGAGACAACTGTGGAAATTTGGATGTTGACTTGATAACAAATAATAGTAAGAAATTATTGTTAGGGACATCTGGCTGGCTGAGTCAGTAGAACATGCAACTCTTGGTCTTGGGGTCATGAGTTCAAGCCCCAAGTTGGGCACAGAGCTTACTTTATCAGTACCACATCCTAGCCAACTAAGCTAACCAGCCTCTGCCTGTGTTTACTTTAAAAAAATGAATAAAGAGGGGTGCTTTGATGGGTCAGTCAGTTAGGCAGCTGACTTGGTTCAGGTCATGATCTCGAGACCCTGGGATCAAGCCCCGTGCCCAGCTCCCCACTCAGTGGAGAGTCTGCTTGTCCCTCTGCCTCTCCCCCTGATTGTGTTCTCTCTGTCTCCCTCTTGAATAAATAAACAAGATACATCCACGAAAGCAAAAGAAACAAAAGCAAAAATGAACTATTAGTACTTCATCAAGATAAGAAGCTTTTGCACAGCAAAGGATACAGTCAACAAAACTCAAAGACAACCTACAGAATGGGAGAAAATATTTGCAAATGACGTGTCAGATAAAGGGCTAGTTTCCAAGATCTATAAAGAACTTCTTAAACTCAACACCAAAGAAACAAACAATCTAATCATGAAATGGGCAAAAGACATGAAGAGAAATCTCACAGAGGAAGACATAGACATGGCCAACATGCACATGAGAAAATGCTCCGCATCACTTGCCATCAGGGAAATACAAATCAAAACCACAATGAGATACCACCTCACACCAGTGAGAATGGGGAAAATTAACAAGGCAGGAAACCACAAATGTTGGAGAGGATGTGGAGAAAGGGGAACCCTCTTGCACTGTTGGTGGGAATGTGAACTGGTGCAGCCACTCTGGAAAACTGTGTGGTGGTTCCTCAAAGAGTTAAAAATAGACCTTCCCTACGACCCAGCAATTGCACTGCTGGGGATTTACCCCAAAGATTCAGATGCAATGAAACGCCGGGACACCTGCACCCCGATGTTTCTAGCAGCAATGTCCACAATAGCCCAACTGTGGAAGGAGCCTCGGTGTCCATCGAAAGATGAATGGATAAAGAAGATGTGGTCTATGTATACAATAGAATATTCCTCAGTCATTAGAAACGATGAATACCCACCATTTGCTTCGACGTGGATGGAACTGGAGGGTATTATGCTGAGTGAAGTAAGTCAATCGGAGAAGGACAGTGTATGTTCTCGTTCATTTGGGGAATATAAATAATAGTGAAAGGGAATATAAGGGAAGGGAGAAGAAATGTGTGGTAAATATCAGAAAGGGAGACAGAACATAAAGACTCCTAACTCTGGGAAACAAACTAGGGGTGGTAGAAGGGGAGGAGGGCGGGGGGTGGGGGTGAATTGGTGATGGGCACTGAGGGGGACACTTGACGGGATGAGCACTGGGTGTTATTCTGTATGCTGGTAAATTGAACACCAATAAAAAATTAATTTATTAAAAAAGAAAAAAAGAGGGCAGCCCGAGTGGCTCAGCAATTTAGCGCCACCTTCAGCCCAGGGCATGATCCTGGAGACCCGGGATCAAGTTCCACATCAGGCTCCCTGCATGGAACCTGCTTCTCCCTCTGCTTGTGTCTCTGCCTCTCTCTCTCTCTCTCTTTCTCTCTCTCTCTCTGTGTGTGTGTGTGTGTGTGTGTCTCATGAATAAATAAATAAAAATTGTTTTAAATAAAAAAATAAAAAAGAAATTATTGTTAATTTTTAGGAGTGAAAATGGTATTGTTATGTTTTCAAAAGGAGAATTTATCTATTAGATAACTATTACTGAAGAATTTGTGGATGAAACGATAAGATGTTTGAGGTTTGCTTTAAAAAATGAAGTGGTTTAGGGATGGATATAAATGAAACAAGATTAGCCATGAGTTGATAATTATTGAATATAACTGATAAAATACATGGGAGTCCATTATAGTATTTTCTGTTTTTAAGTATGTTTTAAAACTCCCACAAAAAAAATGTTTTTAATACAACACTGAAAAAAATAAGAAATTAATGAATTAGGAATAAGAACAGCAAAGATAAATAAAATAGTCTTTCCTATGAAAATATCAATAAAACAGACACTTAGTAAGACACTGAAAGAAAGAAAGAAAACACAAATACACAACATTAAAATGGAGACTCCATTGGGACAAGCATCTCAACTGTCTTGTTTGCCACTGAGTATGACATGAAAGCCAGAAACCACTGCACAATATCCAGCACATAAAATAAGGGAACAGTATGTATAAGTTTCTGCCAACAAACTCGAATATCTAGATAAAGTGGATAATTTTCTAGGAAAATATAGTCATTACAAGCAACCAAAAGAATGAAATACCTATAATGAATAAAACTAAATATGAAATTGGAGATAGGTTGACAAAGATCTATTCCCCCAAAGGGCACTAGGTCCACAATAGTTCATATATAATTTTTACAATTCTCTCAGGGAACAGGTATTTTCTATACCATTTTAATATTTTAACTATATAATTTTCTACATCATTGGGAGCACAGAAACATTCCCATTTCACAAGGTTTGCAAACAACTAATACCAAACTTGACAAAACACAAAGACAGGAAATTATTGTCACACTGAACCTCTCTAAGAATACAATATCGATATCTTAAATAAAACATTAGCAAATGTAATCCAGCAATATATTAGAACACAACAAGAAGAATGCATTCTGACCAAGTCGATTCCTCTCAAGAGAAAAAGGATGGCTCAATATTAGAAAATCTATTGACATAATGTATTACATAAGCTGGTTAAAGGAGAAAAATTATATGATTATCTCAATAGATGGCAAAATAGCATTCGGTAATTCAACATCCATCCTTATTTTGAAAAAAAATAATGAACTAGGGATAGAAAAAATCTTCCTAAACATGATAGAATATTTATCAAAAATAACCATCAAGCATACCTAGCAATGAAACACAAGAGCCCTTCTCATTAAAATCAGGAACACAATAAGGATATCCATTATCTCCGCTATTATACAACATTATCATATAAATTCTAGCCAGTGCAACAAGATAAGAGGTATTTCTTTTGAAAAAGAAGAGGCAGAATTATCATTATCTGCAGATAATGATATGACAGCCTCGAAAATTCAAGAGAAAAACTATTAGAAACAATAAAAAAATCAGTAATATACATATATATATATAAACTCAATAGACTTCTTATGCAAGCAGCAATGCATTAGAAAACGTAATGAAACAGATGTCGTATAAAATAACACAAAAATAGTTTGTAAGGCATAAATCAGAAAAATCAGAGTTCAGAAACAGACTCGTACATATATGGGAATTCAGTATATAATAAAAATGGTATTTCAAATTGGTGGATAAATGATGGATTGTCCTCTTAAAAATAAAATGATATCCTTGTCATGAAAAAAAATTAAAAGAAAAGCAGTGGAATAAAACATAAGAGAATATTTTTATGATCTTGGAGTAAGGAACACCTTTCTAACTATGATACAAAACCCAGGAACTATAAAGCAAAAGACTGGCAGATTTAATTCCATAAAAAATAAAAATATCTATAGAGAAAAGGAGACCATAAGCAAAGTTAGTAAACAAATGAGAAACTGGGCAAAAATATCTGCAGGGATGACTGGGTGCCTCACTCCATTGAGTGTCTGACTCTTGATTTCAGCTCAGGTCATGATCTCCTGGTAGTGGGGTGGAGCCCCATGTCCGGCTCTATGCTCAGCAGGGAGTCTGCTTGAGATTCTCTCTCTCCCTCTGCCCATTCCCGCTTGCGCATGCTCACTCTCTGTCTCTCAAATAAATCCATAAATCTTTTTTAAAATCTGCAAAATAAAACAAAGGGCTAGCATTGTGACTTTGTGACCAAACAGAATAAAGAATTTTTTCAGATTAGCAAGAAAAAGACAAACCTCGATTTTCAAAAGGTATAAAGGATACAAACTAGCAGTTCACAAAAGCATTCTACATAGCCATCAAACATATGAATAGATCAGAGGTGAGCAAACTACTATCTGTGGGTCAAATCTGGCTGCTGCCTGTTTCTGTATGCACTGAAACACAGTCACAGATGTTCACTTACACATTGTCTATGGATGCTATCGTGCCACAACGATTCAGTTAAGCAGGTTCAACAGAGACCTGGTGGTCTGTAAAGTCTAAAATATTTTATCATCTGGCCCTTTACAGGTAAAGTTTTCAGAGGTCTGGAATAGATGGCCAAACTCAGGAATAATTAAATAAATAAAAATTAAACCACTATCATTCAAGAGGTGTTTACTGAGCACCAGGTTTACACTAACAACCATTTTGCCTTTACACTAATATCCATTTTGCCTATCGGATTGATAAAGATTAAAAAGCATGATGTTAACCAGTGATGGCAAGAGAATAAGGAAAGAAACATACTCTTATATTATTGGTAGACGTATAAATTAGTACAACCATTCTGGAGGGTAATATATTAAAAAAAAAAAGAAACTTTAAATGGGCATACCCTTTGATCCAGCAATTTCGAGTCCAACAATTTATACTAAGAAAATAAGAACCCCATCATATGAAGACTGCAAGTATAAGGATAACCATTTCAGATGGTTTATGGTAATAAAGAACTAAACAGGAATAAAGGGGAAAGGAGAAAAAATGAGTGGGAAATATCAGAAAGGGAGACAGAACATGAGAGACTCCTTACTCTGGGAAATGAACGAAGGGTGGTGGAAGGGGAGGTGGGCGGGGGGTGGGGGTGACTGGGTGACAGGCACTGAGGGGAGCACTTGATGGGATGAGCACTGGGTGTTATTCTGTATGTTGGCAAATTGAACACCAATAAAAAATAAATTTATAAAAATAAATAAATAAAATAAAGTAATCCATGTAAAGAAAAAAAAAAGAACTAAACACATATAAATGCCAGTCAGGATAGATAGAAAGATAGATAGAGCTATATAAATATATAATAAAAGCAATATCTATTTACGGATACATGGAAAGCTCTTAAGTATATACAACAAATTGTTAGCAGTGGCTGTTTCTGACAGGTAGACGCAATTCTTTGTATTTCTAGAATTTTTCAAAATGATCCTCTATTATCATAAAATGGAAGCAAGGTAAAGATATTTCTTGGGAGAGGAGTGATAAATAAAGCTTGCAGTGCAAATCAAGGGGAAAATGATAATTCAAAAAAATATTTTGGAAAATTAGCTAAAATAGACTACAAAGGCCATTTAAGTTTCAAAATTGGCAAGAATCATTATTCTGATTTTTGTTTGCTTTCACTTTACTATTGAACCAACAAATAAAAACAGTGCAAAGAATATAAGACGATCAAGGATACAAATGAGTGGACCCTGCCACCAAACTCTAAGGTTCCTTTGTGTGAAATAGAAAAAGGTACCCCTCCCCAAAAAAACACAACCCCAACCATTAAAAAGTAAAGCCTGGTCTGGAATTTCAACCCCCCACTTGCTCCCTCTACTGGACATCCTTGGTTACAACACAAACTGCAGCAACTCTACATCTCAGTTTCCTCCCTGGTCACTCTCTCTACAGAGGAAACCAGAGAATTCAGTCTGCAAAAAGTGATTAACTTACCACTTCAAATGAGGGAAGGCCTCATATACATGCCTTTTGCATTTTTCAGCCTGGAGGGATCAGCATTCAAAAGATTCACCCTACTACCACATATTGAGTGTTTTCCATCCTAATTACATTCTTTAAAAGTACTGTTTTTTACTATGACCTTGAGCCTATGCAACCATAGTCACAGCATTAACTAACCAAAGAACAATTACAGTTATCTTTGAAAAAAATTAGATTGAATTTAACATAACATCTTATACTAAAAAGAATTTAAATTAATTACAGAACAAAAAAGTAGAAAATGAAACCATAAGAAAGAAAAGTATTTAGTTAGTATTTAACTGACCCCATTGATAGGCAAAGATTATCTAAGAAACTTTCAAAAGAAAATAGCATAAAGAAAAGGAGTAATGTATTTAACATTAGTAAATGTAAATTTCTTACAAATAAACCATCATAAATAAAGTTAAAAAGCAATAATATGGGCAGCCCGGTGGCTAAGCGGTTTAGCACCACCTTCAGCCCAGGGCATGATCCTAGAGACCCGGGATGGAGTCCCGCATCGGGCTCCCTGCATGGAGCCTGTTTCTCCCTCTGCCCGTGTCTCTGCCTCTCTCTCTCTGTCTCTCATGAGTAAATAAATAAAATCTTTTTTAAAAAAAAGAAGCAATAATATAGAGGGAAATAATATTTGCATTGATATCCTTTCAATATAAAGAGCTATCACAAATCAATAAATTGAAAAATAAAAGGCATGCAAAGATTAAAATTAAAATGGCCTGTGTACATATGAAAAAATACTCAAGTACAGTCATAATCTAATCAGTATGTATTAAAACAAAATTGAGATACAAATTTCAGCCTATTACTTTGGAAAAAGAAAAAAAAAGTATTGTTGGGGAGACTGGCAAGGAGGCAGTGAGACAGACACACTTGTACATTGCTAATAGGAATGTAAACTGTCACAATCCTTCTGGAAAGCAATTTGTTAGTATGTACCAAGAACCTAACAATTAATTCTAAAATACCAAAAGCTTTTAACCCAGTAAATACGCATCTAGGAATACTAGGAATATAGTCTATGAAAATTATCAGAGCTGTAGAAAACAGCTCAGAAATATTTTACTGAAGTGTATTTCTTAAACAAAAAAAGCATTATCTATAACAATGAAAATTTCTTATCAATATAAATGCCCAATAATAAATGAATAATGTAAATAAATGTGGTACATCCATATAACAGACTGGTGGGGGTCATTAAAAACTGTAAAGTTCTGCAGCTACTCAGTTCTCCTCCCTACACACAATGATGCTATTTACTTCTTGTTTATTCTTCTGTAGTTTTTACAGAAGTAAGTAGCATCATTGCCTATAGGGAAGAGAACAGGGTGGCCACAGAACTTGGATGCCTGCCTTTGGTCCAGGGTGTGATTCTAGAGTCCTGGGATCAAGTCCCACATCTGGCTCCCTGCATGGAGCCTGCTTCTCTCTCTGCCTGTGTCTCTGCTTCTCTCTGTGTCTCTCATAAATAAATAAATAAATAAATAACAAAATAAAATAAAATAGAATAAAATAAAATAAAATGTAAGCCTACTTAACTCATAAGAGGCCTGATATACTTTATCCTTATCTCCATTTTCAAGGAATAGGGTGTCCTTCCTCCCATTCAAGACCAAAGCCTCACCTGTGTCCTTAACACCATCCTTTCTCACCTTCAAAGGAAAAATATGTAGTCTACACTTGGCATCTAAGTTTTTAACATCTCATTCATTCTAAAATCCACTACAAGATAGCTTTTGTGCCGTACTACACTATTGAAACTGTTCTTCAGGGGCAGGCTGGGTGGCTCAGTGGTTTAGCGCCACCTTCAGCCCAGGGCCTGATCCTGAAGACCCGGGATCGAGTCCCACATCAGGCTCCCTGTGGGGAGCCTGCTTCTCCCTCTGCCTGTGTCTCTGCCTCTCTCTGTGTGTGTGTGTGTCTCTCATGAATGAATAAATAAAATCTTAAAAGAAAAAAAGAAACTGTTCTCCATAAAGAGACTGATACCTCTTAACTATGAATTCAGTAAGTATTTTCTACCCTTGATCTAATTGGATTTTCTGTTGACACTGACATTTTTGAGATTCTATTTTGGTCCTTGCACCCTGAATGACTGGAGCCTAGCAGCTTGCCATATAGAGGACATGGACTATCCCCAGGGACCAAGATTTTGAGTTTCCCATCACTATAATGATTATTGTTGTTCATCATTCTCCAGTATCTAAACCAGAGACACAAGCCGTAAGTTGGCATCTAAGGGTGTGGTGGCCATATATTCTGGTTACCATGAGACAGCCCTTGTTGATACCAGTGTAATTATTAATAGTCCCCATATGCATTCAAGTCTGGATGATAAATTATATCGTCACCTTGCTACCTAAGGGACTACAACATCCAGAAAGTGAAAGAATAAAATATTGCCAACAGGTAACTCTCCAGTAAAACAGATCTGCTCTGAAGAAGAGAAAAATGATCATCATTACTTAAAATAAAATGTGCAGTTAAGACAATCCAATTAGAAATATTAAATATTTTAAAGACTTTCAGGACAAAAGAAACTATATTTAAATTTTAAAATTCAGTTATTTCAGATAAATTGAAGGAGAAACTGATATGCTTGTCAAGTAAAAAATCAGATGCCTGGAAGAGAGAGTAGATGCAATCTTTCGATAATAGAAGAAAAATACAAAACAATATAAAAGGGTCTTAGAAAACAAATGGACTCAGAATGCCTAACCCATGAATAAAAGGAATTTTAGGAGGAAGAAAAAGAACATGCAAGAGGAGCAGTAATTAACAGAAGAAAAAATTTCCCCTAAGAAAAATAAACTTTGCAAGATGAGAAGGGCTCACTGAATTCTTTTTTTTTAATAAATTTATTTTTTATTGGTGTTCAATTTACCAACATACAGAATAACACGCAGTGCTCATCCCGTCAAGTGCCCCCCCTAGTGCCCGTCACCCATTCACCCCCACCCCCAGCCCTCCTCCCCTTCCACCACCCCTAGTTCGTTTCCCAGAGTTAGGAGTATTTATGCTCTGTCTCCCTTTCTGATATTTCTGAGCAGGATTAATGTTTTATTGCATTAGAAATATAAGTCACATACAGTAACACTCCTAAATCCTAAATGTACAGCTTTATGAATTTTTACCTGTGTAACCAACATCCAGGGGAAGATATAAAATGTTACCATTGCAACGCCCAGGTGGCTCAGCGGTTGAGCATCTGCTTTGGCTCAGAGCGTGATCCTGGGGTCCCAGAATCGGGTCCACGTCGGGCTCCCTTCATGGAGCCTGCTTCTCCCTCTGCCTGTGTCTCTGCCTCTCTCTCTCTCTCTCTCTTTCTCTCTCTCTCTCTCTCTCTGTTTCTCATGAGTGGATGAATAAAATATTTTTAAAAAATAGTAAAAAAAAATAAAATAAAATGTTACCATCACCAAGAGAATCCCTCATGATCCTTTCAGAGTCAAAATACACCTCTACTCAGAGCTTATCATGATGATTTCTAAACCCATACATTAGTGTTGTCAATACTTGAACTCTGTATCAATGGAATCATATACAGTGTTTTCTTTGGGCCTGGATTCTTTAACCATTTATGTTTCCGATGCATCCATATTCATGTATCAGTAGTTGGCTTTTTTTATTGCTCTGTGAAATTCCATTTAATGAGTATATCAATTTATTTCTCTACTCTCCTCTTAAAGAATATGTAGGTTGCTTCAGTTTTTGCTATTATAAATAAAGTTTCTATAAACATTCTTGACATATATTTTGACAGACATATACTAATTTCTCTTGAGTGTATAGGTAGGAATTAAAATGCTGGGTTATAGTGTTGATGCATGTTAAGCTCTGGTAGATACTGCCAAACAGTGACTGAATAAATTTAAACTCATGCCAGCAATAGATGAGAGTTCCAGGGACTCCAAACCTTGCCCAAAATTAGGATTTGCCATTTCTCATAATTTTAGCCAGAAAACAGAAGAAATGGGAACATCCTCACCTTATTTTATGAGGCCATCACTACTCTGATGCCAAAACCAAAGACTTTAAAAGAAAACTACATAGCAATATTCCTCGTGGATGTACAAAATTGAAGCAGATCAAATCCAGCAATACATAAAAATGTTAGTATATTATGGTCAAAAGGGGTTTGTTCCAGGAATGCAAGATAGACTTAATATTTGAAATTTACTCAGCATTAGGCACTATATTAAGAGAATGACAAAGAACTATATGATCAACCGAATAGATACTAAAAAAGCATTTGATAGCATTCAGATATCATTCGTGATAAAAAAAAAACTCTCAAAACTAAGAATAGAAGAAACCTTCTTAAAAAAAGAAAAAAAAAGAAAAAACCTTCTTTAAACAGATAAAGGCCTTCTACAAAAAAAAAAAAAAAAAAGTAAACATTATACCGACAATGAAAAACTAAATGTTTTTCCCTCCAGATCAAGGAAGTGACAAAGATATCTGCTCTCTCCTCTTTAATTCAACACTGTATTGGAGGGTCTCGCCAGGGTATTAGGCAAGAAAATAAAATAAAAAGCACAGAAATTAGAAAGGAAGAAGTAAAACTCTGTTTGCACAGGACATTATTAGTCAAACTCACTGAACTAGGCAGTTAAAATAAATGAGTTTTACTATACATTACACTTCAACAAAGCTGATTTTGCAAAAGCAAATGCTCCACAGAGAAAATTCCTGGCTCAAGACCAGTGAGTTTCATGGTTTCACTGGTCAAATCTATCAAACATTTAAGGAAGAAATACTATTGCTAAGAAAAACATTTTTAAAAGACCTAAATAAATTGTGATATATACCAATTTCAAAAATTAGATGGTTTAGTACCATTAAGATGTCTATTTTTCCCAAATTTAGCTAATGCAATCACAATCAAAATCTCAACAGACCTTTCGGCAGAAGCTGACAAGCGGATTCTAAAATTTATATGAAAGTGCAAAGGATATAAAATAGGCAAAACAATCTTGAAAGTTGAAAAAATACATACAACTTGATTTTAGTATTTACTTTAAAACTACAATAATCAAGACACAGTGCTACTGGCATAGAATCTATAAATTAAAACACAGGACTGGGGTGCCTGGTGTCTCAGTTGGTAGAGCATATGACTCCTGATCACAGAGTTATATGAGTTTGAGCCCTACGTTGGGGGTAAAGTTTACTTAATAAAAAAAAATTAATATAAACATAGAATCAAATATAGAGCCCAGAAATAAAATCACACATATACAATTTTTTGCTATTTGTAAAGGCACCATGGCAACACAAAGAAGAGAGGTTGAACATGGAGTTACCATATGATCCAGCCATTCTGCACCTAAGTATACACCCAAAAGAATGGAAAATATATGTGTATACAGAAACTTGTACAAAAATATTCAGAGCAGCATTATTCACATTAGCTAAAAAGTGGAAACAACATAAATGTCCATTAACTGATGGATAAACAAAATGTGGTATGCCCATATAACACATTAGTCAGCCATAAAAAAGAATCAAGTACTGATACATGCTAAAACATGGGTGAACTTTGAAAACATTATGCTAAATAAAAGAAGCAGACATAAAAGGCCACATGTTCTATGATCATGTTTATATGAAATATCAAAATAGGCAAATCCATAGATACAGAAAATAGATTAGCAGTTGCCAAATGCTGAGGAGAAGGGAGAATGAAGAGTGACTGCTAATGTGTACAGGGTTCTTTCTGGAGAGATGAAAATGTTCTGGAATTAGATAGTGGTGATGCTTGAATAACTTTGTGAATCTACTGAATTGTCCACTTTGAAATGCTGAATTTATGGTGTGCGAATTATGTCTTAATTTAAAAAATTCACTTGAGACAGATCATAGCCCTAAATATAAAAGCTAAATCCATAATGCTTCTAGAAAAAAATTGGTGTGTATCTTTACAACTTTGAAGTAGATAGATTCCTTAACAATAATACAAAAGGCAGTAAAGCATCAAAGAAAAAAAAATAAATTGAAAGTCATGGAAAACTATAAACATCTATTCTTCTCAGGACATGGTTAAGAAAACCAACTCTCCCAGGATGGGTAAAAACATTCTCAGTGCAGGCACCTGGGTGTCTCAATCAGTTAAGCATCTGCCTTGGGCTCAGTTCTCAGTTCTCAGTTGTGATCCCAGGGTCCCTGCTCAGCAGGGAGTCTGCTTCTCCCTCTGCCCCTCCCCCCAGCTCGTGCAAGCGCGCTCTCTCTCTCTCTCTCTGCCTGAAATAAATAAAATCTTTAAAAATATATATACATTCTCAACACATACAACTGACAAAGCACTGACAAAAGAATCCTAACAAATCAATAATTAAAAGACAAAAAAATAATAATTAAAAAACAACTCAACTTTAAAAAATTAGCAAAAGATTTCCAACACTTCCCAGGGAAGACCAACAAACAGCCAATTTGTACATGAAAAAGAGTTCAACAGCAGCAGTCATCGGAGAAATGCAATTTAAAACAACAATGAGAGGGGCACCTGGGTGGCTCAGTCGTTAAGTGTCCAACTCTGGATTTCAGCTCAGGTCAAGATTTCAGGGTCAAAGGATTGAGCCCCTCATCAGCTCTGCACTTAGCATGGAGTCACCTGAGTTTCTCTCCCTCTACCCCTCCTCTGCCCCATGAGCATGCTCCCGTACTCTCAATCTTTCTCTAATAAATTAATTTTTAAAATACAATGAGATATCACTTCACACCCACTAGAATGTCTAAAATTAAAAAGACTGACAATATGAAATGTTGACCTGGATGTAGAGCAAATGGAATTTTCCTACATTGCTGGTGGGAGTGTAAAAACGGTATAAAACTTTTTTTTTTTTAAGTTTGGTAGTTTCTTATAAAATTAAACACATCTAGAGGAACTTCCACAACTAGGTAGTTACCAAAGAGAAATGTAAACATGTATCCATGTTTTTAAAACCTTGTAAAATGTTGCCTACAGCAGTTTTATTCATATTTGCAAAATGTCCATTAACAGGTAAATGGATAAACAACTTGTAATACATTAAATACACAGAAATACTACTCACAAAGTGAATAAATGACTTATAGAACAAGAACATGGATGAATCTCATATATATTAAGTTAAGCAAAAGAAATCAAGTGGAGGGCAGCCCGGGTGGCTCAGTGGTTTAACGCCGCCGCCTTCAGCTCAAGATGTGATCCTGGAGACCCAGGATCGAGTCTCATGTCAGGCTCCCTGTATAGAGCCTGCTTCTCCCCCTGCCTGTGTCTCTGCTTCTCGCTCTGTGTGTGTCTCTCATGAATAAATAAATAAAATCTTTTTTAAAAAAGAAAAGAAATCAAGTGGAAATGGGAGAAAATATTTCATTGACAATAGCGTTCATATAAAAAAAATAGCATTCATATAAACTTAGGAGTAAATACGAGAAGTACAGAAACTAGATAAAGAAAATTATAAAAATTTTATTAAAGGGCATAAAATTCAATCTGAAAATATAGAAAGATACACTATTTTCTTGGATAAGCAAATAATATAAAAATGTAAATTCTCTCAAAAATAATATATAAATATAATGTAATACCCATTAGAACCCTAATAAGTTTGTGTGTTTTTAACTTAATAATTAATATTAAAATCCACATGGGAATATATATGCCTGAGAATTTCCAGGAAAATTATGAAGAAGAAAGATGAGCTAGGATTTATTAAATATTAAACTCTATCTAAACAATATGATGTTGGCATAGAAATAGACAACTATATCAGTGTAATAAAGTACCCAGAAACAGATCCTAGAATTCATCAGAGTTTAAGACAAAAGCAATATTTCAATTCAATACAAAAAGGATACTTTACTTAATGTATGCACTGGCACATATATTTGGTACTCCACTTGGAAGAAAATGGTTGTGACCTCCATCACACCACGTGAAAATGAATTCTAGGTGGATCAAATATTTAGACATAAAAATAAAATAATAATTGGTACAAAAAGAAACTAAGAAATCATATGTATATCCTAGAAGTGCAGGGAAGCTTTTTAATCAAGACTAGAAGACAGAGTGCCTGGGTGGCTCAGTCGGTTAATCATCCAACTCTTGATTTCGGCTCACATCAGGATCTCAGGGTTATGAAATAGAGCCTGACATTGGGCTCTGCATTGGGTGTGGAGCCTGCTTAGGATTCTCTCTCTCCCTCTCCTTTGGTCTCTGCCCCCCCCAAAAAAAGACTAGAAGAACATTAAAAATAGAACTACCCCCCAAAAAAATAGAACTACCCTATGAGTGTTATTCTGTATGTTGGTAAATTGAACACCAATAAAAAATTATTTTATTAAAAAAAAAAGAACTACCCTATGATCTAGAAATTGCTCTTTTACCCAAATGATACAAAAATATAGCTTCAAAGGGGTAAATACACCCCAATGTTTGTAGCAGCATTTTCTACAATAGCCAAACTATGGAGAGAACCCAAGTGTCCATCAACTGATGAATGGATAAGGAAAAAATTATATATATATATATACACACACACACACATATATATACATATATATGAATATTATTCAGCCATCAAAAAGAATGAAATCTTGCCATTTATAGCAACATGGATGGAGCTACAGTATATTATGCTAAGTGAAATAAGTCAGTCAGAGAAAGATAAATATTCATATGTTTAAGAAAGAAATTAAGAACTTAAAGAAATTTAAGAAGAATTTAAGAAAGAAAACAGATGAACGTATGAGATGGGGGAGAGGAGAGAAGGAAACAAACCATAAGAGACTCTTAACGATAGGCAGCCTGGGTGGCTCAGCGGTTTGGTGCCTGCCTTCATCCCAGGGAGTGACCCTGGAGACCCCGGATCGAGTTCCTGCATGAAGCCTGCTTCTCCTTCCTTCTGTGCCTCTGCCTCTCTGTGTCTCCTCTCTGTGTATTCTCATGAATAAATAATAAAATATTTTAAAAAAAGACTCTTAACGATAGAGAACAAACAGAGGGTTGATGGAGGGAGGTGGGTGGGGGATGGACTAGATGGGGGATGGACATTAAGGAGGGCACTTATTGTGATCAGCACTGGGTGTTGTATGTAAGTGATGAATCACTGAATTCTACTCCAGAAAGCAATATTGCACTCTATGTTAATTAACTAAAATTAAAAAAAAAAAAAAAACGACTGGAAGAACAGACACTTGAAAAAAGTCCTATTGACTATTTAAAAAAATTAATCATTTTTAATGGGTACAGCATTTCATTTTGGGATGATGGAAAAGTTCTATAAAGGGATAGTGAAGGCAGCCCCGGTGGCGAAGCGGTTTAGCGCCGCCTACAGCCTGGGGTGTGATCCTGGAGATCCAGGATTGAGTCCCATGTCAGGTTCCCTGCATGGAGCCTGCTTCTCCCTCTGCCTGTGTCCCAGCCATTCTCTCTCTCTCTCTCTCTCTCTCTCTCTCAATAAATAAATAAATAAATAAATAAATAAATAAATAAATAAAATCTAAAAAAAATTTTTTAAAAAGGGATAGTGATGATGGCTGCCCAATAATGTGAATGTACTTAATGCCACTGAATTGTGTGCTTAAAAATGGTAAATTCTCAAAAAAAAAGGTAAATTCTGTGTGTGATACATATATATAGATATATAGATATATAGATACATGTATCTCCACAATGGAAAAAAAGATTTTACATGGCAAAATATATCCTAAACAAATTTAACACACAACTGATATACTAGTTAAATATATATATGCCTACATACACATATATTTTTAAACACTTATGAGAGTAAAAGACTTAATATCTATATTTTTTAAATTATCAAAGAACTTCAAAATATGTTAATAAGATATATAAATGGCTAGTAAGCACGTGAAAAGGTCCTCAATGTCATTAGTCATCACAGAAATGCAAACTAAAACTATAATCACATACCACTTCACACCCACTAGAAAGGCTAAAATTAAAATAACTGACAATACAAGTATTGGCCAGGATGTAGATATTCTTTTTAAAAAAAATAAAAAGAGAGACAGGCATAAAAGGAGAGAAAGCATATAGGAAAGCAAGCAATTCTCAGCAGAAGAAATCCAAATGGTTGGTAAACATTTGAGAAGATGCTCACCAGCAGTCAAAGAAATGCAAATTAAAGTAACAGTGAGTAGTCCCATCCATTGCTACTGGAAATGAAAATTACTATTCATTTTTTGAAATGCATATCCGAGACACTCCTAGGAATTTATCTCACAGAAGTAAAAGCACCAGTATATGAAAAGTATGTATAAAACATTATCCCCATTTGTAGATCAAGAAATGACCAAAAATCAAACAAGCAAGCAAGTAAGCTCTATGTGTGTATATAATTTGGAATGGATGGGCTCAGGATCACTACTCTTTTCACTCTTTCTGGGAGGTTTCACCTGTTTTCAAGGTTACAACTAACATGTTGACAGTTTCCCAGTCTTTATGTTGAGACCAGACTGCTCTCCTGAGCTTCAAACTGCTTACTGCACAGTTCCCCCAAAGTGTCCCAAAAGTAGGGCCAGGTAAATAACTTGTGGAGCCCAGTGGAAAATGAAAATGCAAGCCCCTTGTTCAAAAAGCAGGGGAAAGTGCCATCAAAGGTACTAAGATATATAACTTTTTCCTTTAAAAGTATTTCATTATTATGGAAAGAACCCAAGGTCCATCAACTGATATCTTTAGGTGGTGGCCCCTTCCTGCATTTTCAAAGACAGCAGCATAGCATCTTCAAATCTCTCTCACTCTCCCTGTCCTCTCTTCTTTCCTCACCACATCTTGGATACTCTCTCCTCCCTCATTTTTATAAGGACCCTTGTGATGACACTCAGTCCACCTGGATAATCCAGGACAATCTTCCCATTTCAAGGCCCTGAATATAATCACAATCACAAAGTTTTTTTGCCCTATGGAGCAACATATTCACAAGGTTCTGGGGATTAAGGACATGGATGTCTTTGGTGTAGGTATTGAAGTAGAGGATATTATTTTGTCTACCACAATGATTGACAACATAAATTTACAAACAGCAAAAAAATAATTTTGGTGTCATAATGTTATATAACACAACAAATACTAATATTTAATTAATTTGATACCTTGATAAAGCACATTTTTCTGGCTGAGTTTTCTAGAAATTTGTTTATTAGGTCATCAAAATTTATACTCTGGCAAATTCATTTTCAATCAATATAACTGAAAGTACCATCAGTCTTTCTTGGCAAATGCAAGATGGCAAATAATTTGATAATTTCAAATTTAGAGAAGGATCTTCCTGCTGATGCAACCATTACTGGAGCTGATAAGAGTATTTTATGGCCTGTGGCAACACTGAGATTAATAAATTTTAGCGCATCTAGAATTGATGATTCTCATAGAACAATTTTTCTAAAAAGATTTAACTCATCTTACATTCCAGTTTCATACCTGAATTTAATTTTAAATGTGCATTTATACAAGTATTTTCATTTTTCCTCTGATGTTTTCTGTAACTCGTGGGGATGTTGTACAACAAAGTGAAAGTGGCTTCTCCTGTTTATGTGCTCTATTGCTGTATATTCGGTTACAAGGAAAATGAATTTAAAAATCATCTTCCTGGGATGCCTGGGTGGTTCAGCGGTTGAGCATCTGTCTGCCTTTGGCTCAGGGCATGATCCCAGAATCCGGGATCGAGTCCCATGTAGGTTCCTTGTAGGGAGCCTGCTTCTGCCTCTGTGTCTCTGCCTCTCTCTCTCTCTCTCTCTCTCTCTCTCTCTCTCTCTCTCTCTCTCTGTCTCTCATGAACAAATAAATAAAATCTTTTAAAAAAATAAAATAAAAATAATCTTCCTTATTAATAATTGGTTCATTTGAAGCTTCATATAAAAACAGCGTTATTTTCTGTTGAATAAGATGATCTTTAAGTTTAATTTATATTTCTAAACCTGAGTATTTGCTTTGCAATGCTGCATCATTTTTCAAAACCTGAGATTCTAAACTCTTTCAAGATTTCTCATAGCTCTTTTATATATGTGTTATTACAATTTCATGTGTATACTTTTATTTTGTAAAAATTTACTGACCAAATTTAATGGTTAAGTACAATCAGTTCTTGTCCCAGCACTCAGGTTGGAGAGTTAATATTTGTGTCAATCCCACAGGACTGAGCTCCAAGGACAGCCAGGCAAGCCCATCTCCCACTGTGAGCCCCATTACTTCCGCACTGTGGAATCCCTACTGTCTCCTGCAGCTATGGCTCCTACCACACACCATCAACAGCACCAATCTGGACCCAGTTCCTAGCCTGACCACCTTGGGGCCTCATATCCCCCAGACTGCACAGAAGGCCTATTTGTGCCCACATTACCGTCTACTTGGGCACACGAGTGTACATGGTATCACCCAGCATATCTCCACTGTTCATGCACATGATTCATAGTTTCATCAAACTTCAGTTACAAAACACAGATCAAAAATAACATTATTATGAATTTTAAGAAGACAATAGCAAAGCGTCAAAACAAGTATGGGGCCCTCCTGGGAGTGGGGGCTCTATGTGACTGCATAATTTGCATACCCAAGAAGATGTCCCTGGTGCCAGTTAGGTCTCTTGGTATCTAACCAATTGGTGCACATATATCAGGTACCTGTCATAGAGCTGATGCTCACTTACGGTATCTTTTTCCAGCTTCTTCTGAATGTGCCTTACACATAGAGAAACATGGGAGTAGAAACAAGTGACTGTTCCTACTACCAAAATAATTGCTCAGATGGCAGTATGCCTTTGTGTTTTCATATCCATTATCTCACTGAACACCACAATCCACTGAGGAAGTGAGAGAAAGGATTATTGGCTCTAATTAATTAATCCTCACAGCAATCCACAGTGGTCTGGAAGTATTTTTAATACCGTCTGACAGATGAAGTCAGAGGTTAAATGACTTCCTATCTACCTCACCAGGCTGTTGGGAAGACTGCAGTAAAAGTGGTTTTATCAACAATGAGGCAAAGAGCGCATGTAAGTTATTACCATTATTCTTCCTTGGGAACATCACATGGTAAGGATGCGTAATTCAATTCAACTTTACCTCTAACTAATCAAGATCTCACCTTTTAAGTGTTAAATCTTTTCAGCTCAGATTACCTGGCCAAATAACATAAGATCAATTACGCCCTAATCCAACCTTGTCTCCATGATCTGAGTCCATTCAAAAAGTGCAATTTGCTAATTCCAGAAAAATAAAATTATGCAACCAGTTAAAAATATATCAAGTAAATTAGAAAATAAGTCTGACAGATATGAAAGAGAAAAAAGTACTCTCATATGTTTGTAAAGTGACAGATTACTATAAAACCATAAAAATACTGGGTTAAAAAGGTAAATCATAAAATGATGAAATTCTTAGAACTCAAGGGCAACTAAAACATCACATGTCAAAAACCTGTGAGAAAAAAAAAAACCTGTGAGACAGAGAGAATTTTAAGGCTTTCAATATATTTATCAGGAAACCTTTGATTTTGCTATGACTTATCTAATTGTAACTATACATAATTTAACATATAATACTGTCTTAATCAGTTTTGCACAATTTCTGAAAATTAACCACCTTTTGTGAGCTTCTATGAGTAAACTCACAGAGATTTTTGAGAAGAATCTGCCATACTTAGCCCACTGATGGAGAGGATCTTCAACTGGGAGGGAGGATAGACATGTATGGTGGATGTAAATTAAATGCTGGGCAGCAGGGATCCCTGGGTGGCGCAGCGGTTTGGCGCCTGCCTTTGGCCCAGGGCGCGATCCTGGAGACCCGGGATTGAATCCCACGTCGGGCTCCTGGTGCATGGAGCCTGCTTCTCCCTCTGCCTGTGTCTCTGCCTCTCTCTCTCTCTCTCTCTGTGTGTGACTATCATAAATAAATAAAAATTTAAAAAAATGCTGGGCAGCAGTTAGAAGAACAGACTGGATGTACACAAGGGAAGCTATGCTGCACAACCCCAGACATTCACTTTGTACTCTATGTGGATGGCATCTGAGTAAACCATAACAACATGATTACATCTAAAAAACTGTCCTGAGGGGCGTCTGGGTGGCTCAGTCAGTTGAGTAACCAACTCTTGGTTACAGCTCAGGTCATGATCTCAGGATCCTGAGATTGAGCTCCACATTGGGCTCCACACTCAGTGGGGAGCCTGCTTGGGATTTTCTTTCTCCCTCTCCCTCTCCCTCTCCCTCTGCCCCTCCCTCTGCTACTTTGCTCTCTCTTTCAAATAAATCTTTAAAAAAAAAAACATGAATTCTCCCAGCTATGATGGAATAGAATTAGATTGGTCCTCTTGCTGTAAACATTTAGAAAATTGTGCAAAATAAATAAAACAAAGTGTTTAGTCACTGGTCAGTAGGCAGGCAAGATTGTGATCCCTGCAAAGAGAGAAGGGATACAAAATAAGCCCTATGATTACCCTTGATTTCTTAGGGAGGCACCATGTAGACCACAGTGGGGAATGGGGTAAGGAGAACACAAGCAGAGCATGGAGGACTTGCTGACTTCAAGAGACACAGATCAGAATTCTGAGAGGTTGAAGCAGTTGGAAGAGGGAATAACACAAAAAAACAGCTTCAGAATTCTACACTGGAAAGAAAAAAAAGAATTCTACACTGAGAGAAAGTGTAAGAATGACCAGTAACTAAAAGCTGAAGAATTTTCAGAGTTCATACAGATTGGAGAATCTTTTTTTTTTTTTTTTTGGAGAATCATTTTAATTTCTGAAAATCCAAAGCAAAGGGTCTTTTAGGGAACAAGAATCTATAAAGGTAACCCATTAATAGTAAAGGTAAATTAGCCCTAGAATAAATGCTATTTTAAATATCTCTAAAAAAACTTATAAACAAGCCTTGACTAGAGGGGAGAAGGACAGAAGGATGGACAAAATGGGTTAATGAGGGCAACCCGGGTGGCTCAGGGGTTTAGCGCCACCTTCGGTCCAGGGTGTGATCCTGGAGACCAGGGATCGAGTCCCACGCCGGGCTCCCTACATGGAGCCTGCTTCTCCCTCTGCCTGTGTCTCTGCCTCTGTCTGTGTCTCTCATGAATAAATAAATAAAATCTTTTTTAAAAATGGGTTAAGGAGAGATACAAGCTTCCAGTTATGGAATAAATAAGTCACAGGAATGAAAGGCACAACATAGGTAATATAATCAATGGTATTGTGATAGTGTTGTGTGGTGACTGATGGTAGCTACACTTGTGGTGAGCACAGCATAATGTAGAGATAAGCTGAATCACTATGCTATACATTCAGAATTAATGCAACATTCTGTGCCAGCTGTACTCAAATAATTTTTTTAAAAAAAAGCAAGCCTTGAGAAGATTGAACTGATACACAAGTAAATTAACTGCATGACTTTTAAAGAATACATAAAATCTAGCATTCAACAACATAAAAATCCCAATGTCAAGCAATTCATCAAAAAATATCAGACATGGGGCGCCTGAGTGGCTCAGCCGGTTAAGCATCCGCTTTGGCTCAGGTCATGATCCTGGGGTCCTGGGATCAGGCTCTCTGCTCAGCGGGGAGTCTCTTTCTCCTTCTCCCTCTGTGCTCTCTCTCTCAAACAAATAAATAAAATCTTTTAAAAAAATACCAGACATGAGAAGCAGCAGTGAAATAATAGAAACAGAAACAAGCTGAGAACTGACAGACAAGGAGTTAGCAGTCAAGAACTTTGAAACACTTCTTAAGTAAGATCAAATACTGTTTATTAAAAAAAAAAGCATGAACATAATGAGGAGAGAAAGGGAAGATAATAAAAAGACCAAAATAGAATGTCTACAGCTGTAAAATACAATACCTGAAATGAAGTTTGTTGAATTAAACACCACAGAAGATCAGTGAACTTGAAGACAGCAATAAAAACTATCCAGACTGAAACACAGAGAGAAAATACACTAAAAAGAAATGAACAGGGGCACCCAGTTGGCTCAGTCAGTAAAGCATGCAACTCTTGACCTCAGGGTCATGAGCTCAAGCCTTGCATTGGGCCTATGTAGAGATTACTTTAAAAAAAAAAAAAGGTGGGGAGGGACAACTGGGTGGCTCAGGCAGTTAAGCATCTGACTCTTGGTTTCGGTTTGGGTCATGATCTCAGGATCATGAGATTGAGCCCCATGTCAGGCTCTGTGCTGGGTGTGGAGTCTGCTTGGGATTCTTTCCACCCTCTGTCTCCCCTCTGCTTCTCCCCCCCACCTCATGCATTCTCTCTCTCTCTCTTTCACTCTCAAAATAAATAAAATCTTAAAAAAGAAAAAAGAAAAGAAAAGAAATTGGGGCACCTGGCTGGCTCAGTCAGTAGAGCATGCAACTCTTGATAGGGTTGTGAGTTCGAGCCCCACATTAGGTGAGGAAATTACTTAAAATAAAAAAAAATCTTTAAAAAAGGAAATGAGGAGCACTTGGGTGGCTTAGTCAGTTGAGTGTCTGCCTTTGGCTTGGGCCATGATCCTGGAGTCGTGGGATTGAGCCCTGCATGGGGCTCTCTGCTCAACAGGGAGTCTGTTTCTCCCTCTGTCCCTCCCTTTGTTTATTTTTTTTTTAATTTTTTTTAAAATTTTTTTATTTATTTATGATAGTCACAGAGAGAGAGAGAGAGAGAGAGAGAGACAGGCAGAGGGAGAAGCAGGCTCCATGCACTGGGAGCCCGATGTGGGACTCGATCCCGGGTCTCCGGGATCATGCCCTGGGCCAAAGGCAGGCGCCAAACCGCTGCGCCACCCAGGGATCCCCTAATTTTTTTTGTAAATTTTATTTATTTATGATAGTCACACACACACAGAGAGAGAGAGAGAGAGAGGCAGAGACATAGGCAGAGGGAGAAGCAGGCTCCATGCACCGGGAGCCCGACGTGGGATTCGATCCCTGGTCTCTAGGATCGCGCCCTGGGCCAAAGGCAGGCGCTAAACCGCTGCGCCACCCAGGGATCCCACCTCCCTTTGTTTATGCACATGTACTCTCTCTCTCTCTAATAAACAGATGAAACTCTAAAAAAAAAGAAATGAATAGTTTTGGCCTATAGAAGAGTATCAAGCAGTTAGATATACATGTATTTAGAATATCAGAAGGAGAAAAGGGTGAGAATGAAGGAGAAGACATCTGAAGGGAAAAATTTTTTTCAAATTTAAAAGAAACTCTAAACTACACACTGAAAGGCTCCAAGAATCTGAAGCAGGATATATACAATGAAAATCAGACAAAGACACATCAAAATCTGAAAACCAGTTATAATAGGAAAATCGTAAAAGTATCCAAGAAAAGAAAACACACTTCATTTACATATATGAGAAAAATTGCAGAATATATAAGAGAAAACATGCCAGCCAGAAAAAATATGACCCATTCACAAAAGAAAGTATAATCAATGGAGACTCACTCCAACATGACCCAGGTGTTGAGATTATTAGGTAAAACCTTTAAAGCAATTATTATCACTATGTCCAATAAGTAAAGGACAGAGAAGATAGGAAATCTCAGAGAGAAATACAAACTATGAAAGAGAATCAGATGTAAATTCTAAAACTAAAAATACAATATATGAGACTTTAAAAATCATTAGGTGGGCTTACCAGCAGAATGGGTTTGACAATGGAAAGTCAGTGGACTTGAAGACAGTTTAACAGGAATTATCAAACTGAAGTACAGCTAGTAAAGGGGTTTTCTACTTTTTTAATGACTAGAACTCAGTGACCTGTGGATGCTACTGGATGATACAGCCCTGATATATTAAAGAATCATGCCAAAGAAGTCCTGCCTTTGGGATGCCTGGGTGGCTCAGTGGTTGAGGGTCTGCCTTCAGCTCAGGGCATGATTCCGGAATGCTGAATTGAGTCTCACATCAGGCTCCCTGCATGGAGCCTACTTCTTCCTCTGCCTATGTCTCCACCTCTGTGTGTGTGTGTGTGTGTGTGTGTGTGTGTGTGTGTCATGAATAAATAAATAAAATCTTTAAAAATAATAATAATAATAATAAAAGTCCTGCCTTTGGCATTTCTGGGCATACATGAAATGCTGGTGAGGAGAAGTAAGAAAGGAAGAGTATAACTTATGGACTAAAGTGTGGCAGGAAAATGTACCTGGTTCCTTTGGTGGCTCTCAGTTATACCTGCAGGAATTGACTGCCATTACCCAGAAGGCTTTGCAGTCTCAGTCCTGGAAAACGAAAACCATGCAATTGCCATGGCATCAACTGCAAAACCAGCTCCCTAATACCTCCCTATCTGGGAATGATACTGACCACATTACAGCAAGGCCTAGCTGGAAGAACATGGGCACGGAAGGAAGAGCTATTAAAAGCCATTGCCAGTGTGGTGACAGCTTGCAGTACAGAGCTGGAAAAGCCCATGCCCAATCAACTCAGCACAAATGAAATTCTCTACGCTGTTCTGAAGGAGTGTTGCAAAGAGAATCTTTTTTTTAAGATTTTATTTATTTATTCATGAGAGAGAGAGAGAGAGAGGCAGAGACACAGGCAGAGGAAGAAGCAGGCTCCATGCAGGGAACCCAATGTGGGACTCAATCCTGGGTCTCCAGGATCATACCCTGGGCTGAAGGTGGTGGTAAACCGCTGAGCCACCAGGACTGCCCTGCAAAGAGAATCTTAACGATAAGATCATAGCAACTACCTATGTAGCAGATGTCCTGAAGGCCACCAAAGAGAACAGATTCCAGGAGTTTTCTGACATTGTCATACCTCTTATCAAGAACTCACCTGAAAGCACTGGCATTGGGACAACCAAAAATGAAGGTGGGAATGAGAAGGAAGAGGAGCTCCAGTTGGAGTCTCTGCTGGGAGCCTTTGAGAGCCTAGGCAAAGCCTGGCCCCAAAATTTGGAGGCCCAATGTTGTTATCATCAAGAGCTGAGCAAGCTGATGTGTGAATGGCTAAAACTGAGCATGTGGAAAGTGCAGTTGGGAGTCCTACAATCAATGAATGCCTTTTTAAAAGGATTAATGCTTTTGGAAGATAAACATGCAGATCCTGAGGCTTTGGCTGTAATTCTCCTTGAAACTTGTAAATCAATCACATATTCTTTAGAAAATAAGACCTATTCATCTGTGAGAACAGAAGCTTTATCTGTGATAGAATTACTGCTTTAAAAACTTGAAGAATCTAAACAGTGGAAAAGTTTGACATCTAAATGCACAGTGCTCCTAATTGAGTCTTTAGCTACTACGGAGACAGACAGCAGACCTGAGGTGCAGGAGAAAGCATCATTACTGAAGAAAACACTTGAAAATCTGGAATAAATTAGAAGGGGAAGAAAGAAATAAGTGCTGTGTTCACTGGGGGGTTGAAATGATGGTATTCTTTGAAAAACCAAGTGGGGATAAGTAAAGATTAATCTGTAACATGCATCATTCCTTCACTGAAATTTTTAAATGCCTTAAAAAATCTAAGACAAGTGTGATTGGAGTTCCAGAAGAAGAAGAAAGAGAAAATGTGGCATAAAGAATATCTGATGAATTATCACTAAAATTCCCCCAAATACAATAAAGACACAAATTTACAGATCCAAGATGCTAAAGTGAAACCCAAACAGGATAAATATGAAGAAAACAGTATAGATTAGTCACATTGCAGTAATATTGGTATTATTAATTTGAGACACATGTACATCTACATATTCATACTCACACATTTAATACCACAGAAAAATAGCAGAGAGATGAATAAAAAAATCAAATAAATTAATTGAAAACCCTGTAATCCTTAATTTTAATCAGAAACATCAGTATAAATTCACGATTCATTTTTCTCTTTCTAAAAACCACATAATACCTAGTTAAGCTCACTGAAAAGGCCTAGAAATAATTACAACCCAGTGGCAATGAGCATCCCAAAATACAGACAGTGGTGTCTAAATAGCATTTTCTCCCAAAAGGAGCCAAGTCTCCTTGGAGAAATGATTGATCCTAGATTAGAGCAATAAATGTTCAAGATGGGTCTGTAACATCTTATTTCACCAGTAAGCAAGGCAGCTATCAAACCCCAATACTATCTGTCAAAATAAACCAAAAATCAACTTTAAGGAGTTCCCACTAGCCAAAAATGAGAAAATTTGAGCATCAAAAAAACAGTGACTTAGGACACCTGGATAGCTCAGTCAGTAGAACATGTGACTCATGATCTCAGGGTCGTGAGTTCCAGCCCCACATTGAGTGTAGAGACTACTTAAAAAACAAATTTAAAAAAATTTTTAAATTAAAAAAATACTTCAATGGATTAAAAAATAGTGATTATTAACAAAGCCATCAATTCAAAACTGTTTCACAAATTTCCAGTTATAAAATAAATCACAGAGATGAAAAGTACAACACAGGGAATAGAATCAATAATATTGTTTTTTTTTTAAGATTTTATTTATTTATTCATGAGAGACACAGAGAGAGAGAGAGAGAGGCAGAGACACAGGCAGAGGGAGAAGCAGGCCCAATACAGGGAGCCCAACGTGGGACTCGATCCCGGGTCTCCAGGATCAGGCCCTGGGCTGAAGGCGGCGCTAAGCTGCTGAGCCACCCGGGCTGCCCTCAATAATACTGTTATAACATTGTATGGTGATTTATCGTGGTGAGCACTGGATAATGTATAGATTTGAATCACCATCTTGTACACCTGAAACTAATATAACATTGTATATTGATTATACTTCAATAAAAAAAACTCCCATTCTCACCATTGGAGTTTACTAGGCCACCTATCCATTATTTTGAAAATTGTTAAGTAAAAGGAAAGAATCAAGCATCTATCATGCATGCCTTCCCTATATGAATTTCATTTCAGGGTAACCAAATAGTTATAAGGAGAATTTTTTCTTCATGGAAAACTTCCTGCCCATAAATGCAGAAAGGATGACAGACCTAGAAAATCACCATTTCACAGAGTACGAAATAATGGATCTAGGAAATGATCATCACCAATTATCAAACCATTAGGTGAAATCTTGACAGGAAATTTATAATTAATGGATCAAGTTGCCAACACTTAAACCCATGATGAATGTTAACATCACTAAAAAGTTGAGCAAACAGTATGTGCCTCCTAATAATTATAGGAAATAGGAAATACACCAGTACTATGAAATTATTTTTCCAAATAATAATAGTAATAAAATAATAATCTAATCAGGCCTCTATATCTGCCTAGTTAGAGGAAGTATGGAATACAGAGGAACCAGTTAGACAACACCAACAGATATAATCAGCCAATTCTAGTATGTGGACAATTCTAAAAAAAAAAAAAAAAGTTTCTTCAACAAATAAATGGCATAAAGAAATGGAGTGGAGGGGTGCTATTATAATAAAAAGAAAATGTGGCATTTAGGTTGAGAGAGACTTAAAGAGAGACTTAAAAGACATACCAACCAAATGCAATGTGTTGACTGCACCTGATTCTTTCTTTCTTCCTTCCTTCCTTTCTTTCTTTTCTTTGTATTTTTTTAAGATTTTTAAAAATTTATTTATTTGAGAGAGACAGAAAGTGAGAGCATGAGCAGGGGGAGGTGCAGAGGGAGAAGCAGACTCCCCACTGAGTAGGGAGCCTGGTGCAGGGCTCGATGCAGGGCTTGATGCAGGACTCGATCCCAGGACCCCAGAATCATGACCTGAGCCGAAGGCAGATGCTTAACCAACTGAGCCACCCAGACACACTTGATTGCACCTGATTCTAACAAACCAAATCTAAAACAAAAGATTTTTTAAACAATCAAGGAAATTTGTCTATGGAGTGTATGATATTATTAAGGAAGCATTATTTATTCTATTGTATGCAAAATGATACTGTGGCTATTTTTATTAAGTGCCCCTACTCTTAGCCAAGTGGCCACACATGCCATCTTGCTCTGGCAGGATTGACTTTTATTTTTTTTATTTTTTAAAAGATTTTATTTATTTATTCATGAGAGACACAGAGAGAGAGGCAGAGACATAGACAGGAGGAAAAGCAGGCTCCTCACAGGGAGCCCGACGCAGGACTCAATCCCAGGACCCTGGGATCACCATCTGAGCCAAAGGCAGACGCTCAACCTCTGAGCCACCCAGGCACCCCAGGATTGACTTTTAAAGGAATGAGTTAGGGATGCCTGGGTGGCTCAGCGGTTTAGTGCCTGCCTTTGGCCCAGGGTGTGATCCTGGAGTCCCAGGATCGAGTCCTGCATCAGGCTCCCTGCATGGAGCCTGCTTCTCCCTCTGCCTGTGTCTCTGCCTCTCTCTCTCTCTCTCTCTCTCTGTCTCTCATGAATAAATAAATAAAATATTTCTAAAAATAAATAAAAAAATAAAGGAATGAGTTAGCCCACTCCTAGGCAAAGATGGTCTTTGGCCACTTAAATCATTACATAACAGTTTGCTGGGTGGATGGATCAGGCTGTCACTATCTGAAACAACTAAGTAATCTTAGCATCTCCCAAACGGGACAACTAAACATGATGTGCCTCGTGGAATCTGACTTTAAATGGTGCTTGGCACACAACTGGAACTCAATAAAATTTTGTTAAAAGCAGTCCGCCATTATGTCCCTGGACCCACTCTTCTAGTCCACCAGCTCTCTGCTGCCCAAATGCTTCCCTCTGGACTATGTAGCTGATCTAAGTTCAGGCTTAGGACCACCACTGGTCTACTTCATAACACTGCTGCTATTGCTTCTGCCATTCCCACTGCTCCCGTTGCAGCAATCGTAACAGACTGACTCTGCTCCTATGACCCACAATCCTCTCTCTCCTTGTTCCATGTGGAAGCTGACTTTTTCCTTCCCTATATGATAGCTCTCTCAATTGACCTTAGGAGGTTTGGCCCAGAAGTGGTCATAGCTCCTCCAATGCCTCTTCAGGTGGACAGTTCCATATGCCAAGGAGCAACTGATGCCACACAGCTGGGCTAGCGGTGTCTACCTCCATGTGCCTCCCCTTGGACCATACCACCTCTACAGATCAACTCTCTACCAGGGCACCAAATGGCTCTGGGGCCCTTCAATTCTCCTCCATCTCAGTCTGACTTCTTTGACTTCCTGAGAAATCTCCTTCATCCCCCATCCCTTCTTTGTGCATGGTGAGAGGAATAGGGAAAGTTTATAATCCTAGTGTCCTTGGAACCCAAGTATCAATGCCAAAAGCCTCTTTATTGCTTCTCCAAGGGGCTTAAGAACCTTCATAAAAGAGAACCCTAGGGATCTGCCTCCACATCACAGAATTCCAGAGCTCTGCATGCAGATAGGCCCATCCAGGACACTCACCACTCATAGAGAAATGAAAAGCCATCTCTTCCTGGAACAAAAATGAAACATAAGAGGAGGCGGCAGCAAGCACAGGCAGCGTTAAGAATGAAAGGAAATAGCTGAGCAAGCAAATTAAGGCCTTTTCTCTGAGAAGTAAGCCAGGCAGAGGTACCATGAGGGCTTCTAATACTAAAGCAGCGATTAATACCCAAAATGGAGCCAGAACTAGAGCTGAGCACAGCAGCACAAGTTTCAGCCTCCAATAAAAAGTTCAGGGTGAGTGAAGGACATTTTTTACTTAATTCTGGTAAGGAACACCAGATACATTAGGCAAAATTTTTAACAGTCACAGTTCAATCATTAATATAATAGACAGGTAGAGAAATATATATGTATATATCTATAGCCTATCTTTCATTAAGTATGCATACATTATTAAATCTTATTTAAATCATATGTGTGCTATTGCTTTGAGAGTTTATTGTTGATTTTCCAGGAAAAAAATTATGACTGACTAAATCATGTGCTAGGTTCCTTCTCCTTAGAAAAAAAAATCATAGCTCCTAGCCAAAGGATATCACTGTCACTTGGTTGTAGATACCCATGTTGCAGATAAATTGCCCAGAAAAGAAATCAAACTGATATAAAGACAAATGGTACAAGGACCAAACCATTAGTCAATGAAGAGTTAAATGATCCACACCCATTTTGTCCTTTCCACATGATCTGACAAAGTTAGAATATCTCCCAAAGGTAAATTTTTGTGCCTGCTCTCATCCTACCCACCCTGAAACTGAGAAAGTGGCCATTTGTAATCGATTAACAGACAGAGTGTAGTGGGAGTTATTTTTTAATCATAGCAAACACCGGATAGCACTTATTGTGTGACAAACACTGCTATAAACCCATTATAAATAGATATTAATTCACTTAATCCAACTAGGAAGTCTTTGTAAGTCCACGCAGGAAGCATGCAGCTACTGCTCCCTACTTCCTTCTGCACTGGTCCCGTTAAACCAAGCTTGTTTCTATGTCATTTAGGGAGGCGGGGGTATGTACATTGCCAATGAATCAGACCCCCACTTATTTGTAATAAACACTTGACAGAAAAATTCTCAAAGGCTATTTATTAAGCTCCCAATATCCTTGGGGTGCTATGTTGGGGACTGTAATTACAGGAAACGTTTCGACTCTGTTTCTTTTCTGACCGTCCGGCTGGGAGACCCAGGGAGTGGGCTATGGTAACCACTCTTCATTTTCCTGGGCCATTGTAACCCTAATGAGATCCATTCTGATTGCAATTATAACAGTGCGCAGCAGGTGAAGCCATATGGAGTGTGGTCATCTTGAAGCAGGAGCTGAAAAGGGGCTTTTGTCTACCAGACTCTGCACATGCATTTTCTAAAATCAGGTCCCACCTGGTCCTGCCACAGCCCCGTAAAGAATGGCAATTGTCTGAGGGCTGAAGCTTCAATCCATGCCCACGTTATAAATAGGAAAATTGCTGAGTGCCTACTGTGTGCCAGGTGCTGTGCTAGGCTTTTTCTCATGTCATCCCATTGACCCTCCGGTGAACCAGCTATCGTAAGCAACCTTCTACTGAAACTAAGGCCCAGAGACATCACAGTTGCACAGCTCTTGAACGTAACAGCACCAGGATGACCATGACAACACCAGATATCTTCACGTAAAGCTTAAATATTTTCTATTCCAAGGGGAAGTTGTCATTGAAATCTTTTTTTTCTTTTTTTAAGATTTTATTTTTAAATAATCTCTACGCCCATATGGGGTTCAAACTTACAACCCCAAGTTCAAGAGTTGCATGCTCTACTGACTGAGCCAGCCAGGCAAAGCACCCAGGCCACTGAAATCTTAACTTTCTAGGTCTTTTCTTTTGTTGTTGCTTGACTTGAATAAACAGATTATCATGAAAGATTCCTTTTTCCAGGATGGGTCTCTAAGCTCTTTTTGTACCATGTTACTTGACAACTGACTGGGGGCAGGTGCTAACTAGAGAGAAGCCCCCACAGTTCACCTACCCTTGGCAGGTTCCATTCAGAGAAGTGGAGGGGGGGGCAGGACTGGATAGATTGGAAACCTGATCCCAGAATCACACACATCACAGTGAGTCTTACACTGCTCACCAGGACTACTGCCTCAGTGTGGGCTGGATAAACTGAGGTATGAAAAACTCTTTCGTTGCACATAATGGTTATTTTTTATTGGAACCACAGTGCCTCTTCCCTTCCCTCCCCCACCTCTCTTTCCCTGCTCCCTCCACACCTTCCCCCTCTGTGGCTAACCCAACCAAGAGCACAGATAAAGAAAACTTAGAGTCCGCAGTTCAGGGTCACATTGGTCTATTAAAGCTTAACAAAGAGTAAAGCTTTATGCTGAAGAAAACAGGTTTACCTTGAATTTGTGAATTGAGAGGCTTCTGAAGGAGACAGAGAAAACCTTTAATATTAGGCAAACCTATTATTCCATAGGCTGCAATAAAACAGTATTTAATTCTAGGTGGCCACGTGGCTTAGCACACTAACCCTCAGGAGAATGTGTACTATGCAAAGAAAGGAGCTTAGGTTCTAATTAGAGGATTTGGGGTACAAACACCAATAAATGATAGAATTATGGATGTGTATATAAATATGTATAATGACCAATGAGAAGATGAAATTATTTCTAAAATAAAATAATTTACTCTTCTCAAGACCTATGTGAATTCCTATCATTCTTATGCTTCCTGCAAGCATGTAACTACTTGACTAGTTTTCTGCCCAAGCAGCCCCCCTCCCCAAACCACTGTCTCTACTTGCAGGTTCACCCCTGCTTGAAGCTCTTAACCAGTGTCACAGCCCTTAGTCACAGTGGCCTTAAAGCACTCTATTTAATCTTTGGGGGACCTGGCATCAGGTCAGCTTTTGCAACCAGGCCTACTAATCCTGTGCCCCTATGTTAGAAACTAGCCTTCCATCTTACTGTCAACCCCAAATTTCCACCATCAGTCCTATAGCTGGATCTCTATTCTGAAACCCTGGCTCTCAGTCTCAATCTTGGCCTGCTCAGTACTTCACTCTGGAAATCTGGAAAACAAGGCAAGGCCCTAATGGTCTCTTTTTGCAGGGAAAGATGCCTGCCCTCAAACCCTAGCCCAGAGCCTGAGCCCTGCCTGTATGTGGGCCACCTGCCTTCCTGATGTTGTGTTTTGCCTGGCTCATGGCAATGTCCTCACCCCTGTTCATACCAGGTAAGCAGGCTTGGCTCAGTGCCAATAAACTCTTCCAAGCCTGGCCTGAATGCTCACATATCCTAAATTTCAACATCCAATAGAGCTGCTTGGCAGTCACTACCATGTCCAGTCACATGGCTACGGGCACAGAAGGAAAAACTGCAGCTCCACAGATTGAAATATTTGGGGAGAATAAATTCCACTTTCTCTAGCATCTAGTTGAACCACTGCAACAAAATAGTTTCTGGGGCCAAAGAATGTTTTGGAGAGGGTACACTATTCCACAGGCCAACTACTTTAATAGTCCTTCCTCTCAATGTTCGTGGGATGTGGAGGCCAGAGAGACAGATAAGGACTATAGGTCAAGGAAGTAATTTGCCTAGTCATCATTAACATGCATACTAATGAAAAAAAAAAAAACACTCAAACATGCTTGGCTTTTTTTTCCCCCTTTAAAGCATCCCTTTGTCTATAAAACTACCTAAAAAGATCATGATAATAACATGAACTTCTAAAAAACGGGAAAATTTTAAAAACCCACTGGAGTACATTTAGCATGTTAATCACTGCACGATGTATAGAATATTTTTTAAAAGATTTTATTTATTTATTCATGAAAGACACACAGAGAGAGAGGGGGGGGGCAGAGACACAGGCAGAGGGAGAAGCAGGCTCCATGCAGGGAGCCCGACGTGGGACTCGATCCCTGGCCTCCAGGATCAGACCTTGGGCTTAAGGCGACGCTAAACTGCTGAGCCACCCGGGTGCCCGATGTCTAGAATTATTAATCACTATTTTGTACACCTGAAACTAATATAACACTGTTGGCTATACTGGAATTAAAATTAAAGACTTAATTAAGGGACATCTGGGTGGCTCAGTGGTTGAGTGTCTGCCTTTGGCTCAGGGGGTGATCTTGGGATCCGGGATTAGGATCCAGTCCCCCCCCCCATCAGGCTCTCTGCAGGGAGCCTGCTTCTCCCTCTGCCTGTCTCTGCCTCTCTCTGTGTGTCTCTCATGAATAAATAAATAAATATTTTTTAAAACTTAATTTAAAAAAACCTGTTCCCCTAATACCCATAGCCAAGGACAATCTATTTTTCCATCCTTTTTCTGTCTTCAGCAGCTAAAATCTGTTTTGGAGTGAGAGAATTTGAAGCATCTTTAATGCCCAATGAACAACCGACTCCTTTTCCTTGTCCAATGTCTGTTGGGTATTGTAAGAGCACTGTCTTTCACTAGGGATACAGCAGGCTGATTCAACAGGAGTGAATTTAACAGCTTATCCCTCTACCCCACCTTTGTATTCCCCATGATCAGGGACAAAGAACAAGGGCATAGACATGCCTTCAAAACACCATCACGATCTGTGTACTTACTGATCTTACCACTTTCAAAAAGCTCTTAGGTTAATTCAAGAAAGGTAGCATACCCCCCACCTTGATGGCTGAACATTGTTGAATACTAATGAAGCAAAAACATCCATGGACAGATAACTAGGCTCAAATCTCACCTCTGTCTCCATAGTTACAAACAGAATCTTTGGGGCACCTGGGTGGCTCAGTCCCTTAGGTGTCTGCCTTTAGCTCAGGTCATGATCCTGGAGTCCCAGGATCAAGCCCACACTGGGCTCCCTGCTCAGCAGAGGAGTCTGTTTCTCCCTCTCCTTCTGCCTCTCCTTCTGCTCATGTCCCGCCCACCCCCCTCAAATAAATAAAATCTTTTTTAAAAACTCAGAATCTTTGAGCCTTTATCTTCTGGTCTAGAGTCTTCATTTGCAAAGTGGGGGGATTTGCAATTTTTTTAGGGAACTGCCCAGTTCTAGAACTTACTTGAATTCCAAAGGTCCAACAAGAATTGTGTTTAAAGTTGTGTTGATGGCTGAGAGGATGGGTCAGGAATGACAACTGAAAATCAAGATCTGAATTCTGGGATGTAAAGTTCCAGGCTCTAACTTTCTGCAGTATACCATGACCAGGCTGATGGAGCAAAGCCTTCATTATCCCAGCACAGGAAACCCAATGACCCAGTTTCTGGATGATGTCAGAAAACACAGGAAACCTGGAGAACAGATTGAATTCCATCCCTAAGAGACCACTAACACCTCTTTCAAAAACACCTGAGAATGGGATACCTGGGTGGCTCAGTTGGTTAAGTATCTGACTCTTGGTTTCTGCTCAGATCATTATCTCAGGGCTGTGAGATCAAGCCCCACATTGGCCTCCATGCTCAGTGCAGAGTCTATTTAAGATGCTCTCCCTTTCTCTCTCTCTCCCCTTTGCCCCTCTCCCTGCTCATGCAAGCATGCTCTTTCTCCTAAAATAAATAAGTAAAATCTCTTTAAAAATACCTGAGAGTGCTTGCTTCCACAGCACTTATATTAAAATTGGAACAACAGGGCAGCCCAGTGGCTCAGCGGTTTAGCGCCGCCTTCAGCTCAGGGCGTGATCCTGGAGACCTGGGATCAAGTCCCGTGTCAGGCTCCCTGCATGGAGCCTGCTTCTCCCTCTGCCTGTGTCTCTGTCTCTGTCTCTCTCTCTGCGCCTCTCTCTCTCTCTCTCATGAATAAATAAATAAAATCTTTTTAAAAAATAAATGAAAAAAAAAAAATAAAACCAACACATGGATTGAGGTAATGCTGGAAAGAGATATACCAATAATGTTAGAGGAGATCGGACCAAGTACATAATTAATAGGAATGTTAGAGGAGATCGGACCAAGTATATAATTAATAGGACCTAGTACAAAATGAAAACGTGGGGCACCAGGATGGCTCAGTCGGTTAATCATCTGCCTTCAGCTCAGGTCATGATCTCAGGGTCCTGGGATCAAGCCCCACATTGGTCTCCCCACTCAATGGGGAGTCTACTTCTCCCTCTCTCTCTGCCTCTCCCCCTGATCATGCTCTCTCTCTCTCTCAAATAAATGAAATCTTAAAAAAAAAAAAATGAAAGTGTGTAGCTCCTGTTCAAAACTTACTAAGAATGTCAAGACAGGGCAGCCCGGATGGCTCAGCGGTTTAGCGCTGCCTTCAGTCCAGGGCCTGATCCTGCAGACCCAGGATCGAGTCCCACGTCAGACTCCCTGCATGGAGCCTGCTTCTCCCTCTGCCTGCATCTCTGCCTCTCTCTCTTTCTCTCTCTGTCTCTCATGAATAAATAAATAAAATCTTAAAAAAAAAATAAAAGAATGTCAAGACAGCAACAACAGAGCATTAAACCAAGTGTGGGGTTTTTTTAAGCACTGAACCCTGTGTAACTGAACAGGTTGCATCCAGGAAACTGGCCCTGGTGCCAGTAAGGTATTTCTGAGTGTTAATATTGTCAGCGATGGTTTCATTTTATGTATGTGCCTATTAGCTCCAAGTTCTATTAAGTGAACATAGATTATTTTTACTTTTAGAAAATAAAATTAATTTCTTTAAGATTTATTTATTTGAGACAGAGAGAGAGTGCACATGCACATGTGCAAGCACAAGTGTGAGCAGCAGAGGGAGTGGTAGAGAGAGAGTCATCAGTCATACTCCCTGCTGAGCATGGAGCCTGATGCAGGGCTTGATCCCAGGACCCTGAAATCCTGACCTGAGCTGATATCAGGAGTTGGATACTTAACCAATTGAGCCACCGAGGTGACCCTATAATGACTGATTTCTAAAAGAACCAACAAAAAGTAACAGATATCTACCTATAATTATAAAGTAGCATGATTTGGAACACTAATCATACTATGTCACAGGTAAGGGTTGAACCTGGGATGTAGGGAGAAGTGGTAATCTGGCCAAAAGGATCAAAGTCGGAAGCTGCCCCAAGAAGATACAGAAAGGGAAGGGTAACCTTGTACCTGGGACTAGGCAGATGAGACCCCAGCTGCCTGCAAAAAAAGTCCCTGCCCCAATGTGGGCAGGGGTCAATGATCAGCCTCATGCACAGGCAAAAAAGATGGTTCCACAGTAAGTAAGAATGACATCGGTGGTGGCAGTGATACAGGCTGTAGAGTGGCAAGGCACTAAGCCATGTAACCCATGAGGGTCACAGCAACAGACTGTGCCAAGAAGTTCAAAAGTTAAAACTGGTGGTGTGCTAAGGAACAAAAAGTACTCAAGGGGTTTCAGGAACCTACGTGGTAGCCGCAAGGCCCAGAGTGACTCTAAACTAGGATTCAGTGTCTCTTTGTACCCTCAGGCTGGTATGAGGGGAACCACATATATTTCACTAATTTATTTAAACTAGTATTTATTGTCTGTCTCTGCCCAACTAGAGTATAAGGTTTACAAGAACTAGTGTTTTAAACTGTTCTGTTCACTATTGTACCCCAGCCCCTAGGAACATGACTAGCACAGAGTGGACACTCAAAAAATATTTGTTGAGGGGATGCTCAGTGGTTTAGCGCCTGCCTGCCTTCGGCCCAGGGCGTGATCCTGGAGTCCCAGGATCGAGTCCCACATCAGGATCCCTGCATGGAGCCTGCTTCTCCCTCTGCCTGTGTCTCTGCCTCTCTCTCTCTCTCTCTGTCTCTGTCTCTCATGAATAAATAAATAAAATCTTTAAAAATATATATAAAAAATAAATATTTGTTGAGTTACAAGTTTGGTCCAATTCTTTTTAAAAAATATATTTTATTTATTTATTCATGAGAGATGCAGAGAAAGAGGCAGAGACATAGGCAGAGGAAGAAGCAGGCTCCTCACAGGAAGCCCGATGCGGGACTCGATCCCTGGACTAGGATCACGCCCCAGCAGAAAGTAGAAGCTCAACTGCTGAGCCACCCAGGCATCCCAGTTTGGTCCAATCCTTATGTCCCTGTGTGTGAAGCAGAAAAAAAGGGTTAGTTAAATAGGACAGGCCAAGTCAAAGAACAATCAGAATGGAAAAGATGTCCTTGTTTTGAACTCCGAAGGGAACATGAGGGATTCCTTCTTAATTATTCAATACTTTAATTATTCAGTGTTCATCCCAGAGGGGATGGGGGAAATATACAATAGGGTCAGGTGTGAGCAACACACCTATCTCCATCTCCTTAAGATAAATCAATTCTTGGGAATTCCCCAGAAGACTGCCGGTCTTTCCTCTGAACTTCACGAGGTGACCCCAGACACCACACAATTTCAGGGTCATTCTGAAATTGTATTAAAAATTCCTGACGCCATATCTTCTGTGAACAGGTGGAAGAGAAAAAAGGAAAGCAATTACCGAGATGCCACGAGCTGAGAAAGGGTTAAATATGGGCCTAGGAATGCAAAGAGCCTGCCTCCTTCCCCACGAGATCCAACTCAGGCTGTGGCGCTCCCAGGGCTCTCATTATGGCTCCCAATGCCAAGTGGCCTCTCTACATTTCTTGCCTAATCCCAAGCACTTGAATGAGGTAAATGTAGCCACAAAATGCTTTCCCCCCCTTCTTTCTGGGCTCCCCCTCTTACCAGCATAATAAACAGGAAATGTCTCCAATGTTCCAACATCATCAGCTGCAGGTACTTTTCTGAATCAATGCAGGCCTTTTCTGAATCCACAGAGAAATGCATGCACATTTCTCCCCCTTTCCATTTTCCTTCCTTGAGGCAGCATTAAAGAATGCAGTTACGGGGTGCCCAAGTGGCTCAGTTGGTTAAGTCTCTGGCTCCTGATTTCTGCTCAGCTCATGATCTCAGGGTCGTGGGATGGAGCCCCACATCAGGCTCTGTGCTGGGTGTGGAGCCTGCTTGAGATATTCTCTCTCTCTCTCTCTCTCTCTCTCTCCATCCCTCTGCCCCTCCCCCACTCACATCCTCTCTCTGTCTCTCTCTCTCTGTCTCTCTCTCTCTCTCTCTCTCTCTCTTTCTATCTCAAATAAATAAATAAATAAGATATTTTTTTAAAACAAAGAATGCAGTCATCCCCAGGCGCAAAATAGCAGCTTGGAAGAACGTGGTTAGCTCCCGTAGAGAAATAGACTGTCTTCGCCACTGGCCTAAAATGCAGGGTCTAAGGGGCTGAGCTGAGACTCATGTTTACCAAAGGGCAGGGAGAGGTAAGAATGGCATTTTCCTTGACCATGGTTTACAATTATGAATTGCAGGCTGCAAGTAGAGACATTCTAAAAGGCCCAGCTACTCACTGTCCTGGCCTGGAATTAGGACAGAAAATGACATTTGAGAGAGTCCTGGTATAGTGGCAGAACTGAGGGGTCCATGCCCAGAAAATGGCATGCATGGTATGTGAAGTCACAAGACCTGGCTCTGCCATGGAGATCATGGGCAACATGCAGGAGGAATGAGGTACATCTGAGCCCAGTGGAGAGCCAACCTATGGATCTTTTTTAAAGACCAAATACAGGGACGCCTGGGTGGCTCAGGGGTTGAACGTCTGCCTTGGGCTCAGGGTGTGATCCCAGGTCCGGGTATTGAGTCCCACATCTGGCTCCCTGCGAGGAGTCTGCTTCTCTTTCTACCTGCGACTCTGCCTCTCTATGTCTCTCGTGAATAAATAAATGAAATCTTTTTTTAAAAAGACAAAATACAATTTTACCCAAGATAGCACTCCTGAAGTGGCAGTAAGCCAAACTACCTCCTACCAAGGAATTTGAGAAGCTGAACCCAAACATGGAAAATATCCAGGTTTTCCCACTGCAGATAGGTGAAAACATAGACTTAAATAGTCTATGTTAGTCAAAATAAAGTTGGTAGAGTCACTGAGCTTCCATCATACCAAGAGAGCTTGTTCTATGAATTTTGCTAACAATATATCAGTAGTGTTTGTTCTTGTAAACCTTCTACTGGCTGGATGGCCCCAGGCCAGTTAACAACCCCTCTGTGCTTTCCTTTCCTCATCTATAAAATGCAGGTATAATACCTGATTTATAGGGATGGTATAAAAATTACAGCGGTGTATATAAAGCACCCAGAACATCACAGATAGGATAGCAGTAATGCTACAGTTATTACGTGATAGAAAAGGTGATCAAAAAGGTCATTTTGACTTCTGCCCTTGCCTTGTACTTAACCATTGCCAATTTATGCAGTGCTTGGAAGAAGAAAAAAACACAAGAAGATGCAAATCATTACCAGTCGATAATGATGAAAACTACAGACACGGGTGTCACCAAAAGTTGTAAAAGAACTTCCAAAGCCTCTATTTGAAGTGTAGTTCACATGGAGATCGTGGTGGGCAAAGAGGTAGAAAAATACTGAGGATGGACACAAGCTCATGAGCTGCCCGTAACCATAACAGTAAATTAGAAAAGCATAATGCAGAAGCTGATCATGACTCAAAATGGCTTTTCTGAAGATGTAAAAGAAATTGGGGCAAAAAATAAAATAAATAAAATAAAATAAAATAAAATAAAATAAAATGAAAAAGAAAAAGAAATTGGGGCAGGGGGAGATCATTGATTTTCTAGTAACAAGGCTGTGATCTGCAAACACACTATGCCCACTTCTACCACTGAACGGGTGGCTCCCATGAAGACTTCCCTGATGCTTTCCTGCCTCCTCAAGTCCTATCGCACCTTCTGGCCTGTGCCTCTCAGAGCATCCTTTACATGCTACCTCGTGCTTCTTTTTTGCAGGTCCATGTGCTGGCCCATAATCATAAGCTCCTTCAGAGCAGCATTTGATGTTACACATCTTTATATTAAATGACCAACATGGGAAAAGTCCCTGACACCATGTGGGAGTGCTCGGCAAGTGTGTTATTGTAATGAAAGGCACAAGAGCCATACCATCCTGGTGTCATTATAAAAGCATTAACCCGGGGATCCCTGGGTGGCGCAGAGGTTTGGCGCCTGCCTTTGGCCCGGGGCACGGTCCTGGAGACCCGGGATCGAGTCCCACGTCGGGCTCCCGGTGCATGGAGCCTGCTTCTCCCTCTGCCTGTGTCTCTGCCTCTCTCTCTCTCTCTCTCTATCATAAATTAAAAAATTAAAAAAAAATTTTAAAAAAAGCATTAACCCCAATTCTCTGGCCAGTTTGTAACATTATTCCCCTTCCTCCTCCCTTTGTGAGCCCCACATTACTAAGCATGGGGCCACCAACAAGGCTGAATTAATAATAAGCACACACCCAAAGTTCATGCTGTCATACTCTTTCAGCACCATTTGGACTTAGTTCTTTAACTTGCTGATGAGAGATTAGGAGGTTATCTATTCAAGCAGTTCAAAAGGGGTGGGAAATTTGCCCCCTTCCTCTCTGTACATCAGAAGTGGGGATTGGGGATCAAGAGTCTTTCTCCCCTGACAAGCTCTAAAAATGGCATTATTACCAACTAATTAGATAGCCTACAGTATTAGGAGGTTGAACTTCAGAACGAAGTTCAATCATAAAGGCTACATTGGGGGATCCCTGGGTGGCTCAGCGGTTTAGCTCCTGCCATCAGCCCAGGGTGTGATCCTGGAGTCCCGAGATCAAGTCCCACATCAGGCTCCCTGCATGGAGCCTGCTTCTCCCTCTGCCTGTGTCTCTGCCTCTCTCTCTGTGCGTCTCTAATGAATAAATAAATAAAACATTAAAAAAAAAAGGCTACGTTGGCTTGCAATATGATGCACCACCATCAGTAGTGCCTATGAGGTTAGTTCTTCCTAACAAGATGGTATGTGTGGGTTGGAAGGTAAAATTAAATCAGATGGGGAAGGGGAGATATTTGAAGTCAGGAAAAATTTAAACACCTCAGAGCTACTTTTTAAAAAGTGAGACAGTTGAGAGAGGAATCAAAAACTTTTTTAAAAACCGTGTGTGTGTGTGTGCGTGCGCACGCATGTGTATGTGTGTGTGTTTCCAACTAGACTGTCAGCTCTATGAGGATAGAAACAAAATCTGCTTCCCCTAAGCATCCCAGTCCCTGGTATGTGCTGAGTGCCTAATACATGCTCATGTATGTATATATAATATTAAATAAAATTACAAAGTATAGGTAAGGGAAAGGGAACTTGGCAAAAATAAAAAGGAATCTTTATGAGACACCTAAAGAAGGAAGGTGAAAAGCTACCCACAGCAGGAATAGGGGTTAATGTGAGATTATATGTGTCCCTCTTTCAATTCGAAGCTTTCATTTTCTTTAAAGATTTTCTTTATTTATTCATGAGACACAGAGAGAGAAGCAGAAACATAGGCACAGAGAGAGAAGCAGGCTCCTCACAGGGAGCCCAACGTGGGACTCGATCTCTGGACTGGAATCACGCCCTGAACCAAAGGCAGACACTCAACAGCTGAGCCACTCAGGCATCCCACCATGCTTTCATTTTTAGCCTAAGTCTCCACTTTAAGAATAAGGTACTTGTGCCCCCCTCCTTTTTTTGCACCTGCCAGCAGACAAAGTGGTTAAACTACCAGCTGGTCCTCTCCCTGAGGGTCAGTCCTTTTCCCCAACAAAGCACTGGGGCCCTGAGAACCCACCTCATCTACACACCAGTAACAAGATATTGCAGCCAGGATTATGGCAGGTTCTCCTCCAGTTCAGCAAAGCATAGAGCAGCCTTTCCTATCTGCAGAGCCAATGGGACAGCTAGAGCTACATCTCCCTGTTTTGTTGTTGATTGTAAAGCTGTCACTGCAGTCAGTTCCCATAGAATCAATAACCAAACTTCAGTTAATCTTAAAATAACTCTTTGAAGTCAATATTATTTTTCTCATTTATAAATAAGAAAACTGGGGCCCAGTGAAGTAAGTATCCTGTTCGAGATCATAGAGTTGAGAAGGAGCAAGTCTGGTACCAAGACTCAACCCTACCTTTCCTAGAAATCCATGGACTGTTAGCTTCCAGGAAGCAGACAGGGTGACCAACCACCCCGGCTTTCCCAGAACTGATGGATTTCCCGGGAGGCAGGATTTCCAGTACTAAAACCAGGAGTGTCAGGCAAACGGGGAGGAGGATGGTGACCCCAGCAGGGTCTGTGTGGATCTTGTTCACTGTTGTGTACCTGTGGCACATTGTGAGCACTCAAAAAATATTTGCTGAATGAATTAAAGAATGGACGAATGATTTTTGTGATAGCCCTAGGACACATTTAAATGCTCCAATTCCTTTATAAAAGGCCATTTAAGGCGCCTTCTTAGCCCCCTCCCTGCCTCATCAAACAGAACAGGAGGATCATAGCGTTGCTATGCCTGAGAATTTCATTGTGAAAAAGGAAGACTGGAGAGATACCCTAACGAGCAACTGAAATTGAGTTCTGCTTGTCTTTGTTGCTTTGGAGGAGGAAAATAAATGAATGGTAAAGTTGATTCTTATTTTCAAATAAATTAAACATCCAGAAATGTGTTTGTTGCCTACTTTTAATAGCATGTTTCTTTCTTAAACCAGACTCCAAGCCAGCCTCCTGTCCAAGTTTTCTGTCGTGCCTTATTGTCTAGTCTGTTCAGCTATTTTAAAAAACGTTGAATATCAACAATGGCTTTCAGGCAGGCATTGTCAACTTTTGTATGAAGCAATCTTGGTTGAATGAGAAGATCCCAGAGCTTATAGTCCTGTCTGCTGTGCTGCCCCGGGCTGGGCTTGAATGTGTGTGACTGATAACAGGACACATTTCTACCTTAGTTATTACATTCCTGCTCCATAATTCATTGGCCACTCTCTTTTTAGGAAAGATCTTTATGGCCAAATGGGCAGGACAGCTGGTAAGTGCTCTCAGGAGAAAAGCTGCCTCCTAGAGGTTCCGGGCTGGATGTGGGTACACCTAGTCATCCCGACCAGGGGTCTCTGGCCGGTCCAGCCAGGTCCAGCCAGGTCCACAGGCCCCTCTAGCTTTGCTGGAGCCCTCACAGAGGGGATGCTTTTCAACACTATGTAGTGACAACTAATCAAACTACCTACCTGCTGTGTTAAGGGTTAAGGCTCTGTGAGGAGGGTTACATTTACCTGGGGTTTGGCCCACTTTGGTTGGTTTTCTTTTTTCTTTTTGCCAGGCTTGAAGGAAACATGAATATGCTGATTTGGAACTGCCTTTCTTCCCCAGTGCTGGTTTTTTTCTCCTCCTGAGGGGTCCTCTCTAAAAACTGCCAGCATATAATTTCCTGCTTTTGCAAAGGACTCCTGAGCTCAGAATGGGCCTTTTAGAGGACTCCTGAGCTCAGAATGGGCCTTTTTTCTCCACCCTCAGGTAAACAAGGTCCCAGCAGGGGACAGGCAACTGACTCCAGATAACTTTTATTTAAGATTTCTGTTACTTCAAATGAAAAATTGCATTGAGTTGCTTAACTGCTCTGTATTCCATATCAAGGTAAATCATAAGGGCCTGCATATCTTAGCATTAAAACCCCCAAAGGAGGATTTCTGGGGAAAGTTTCCTATTGCTTTGGGAACTGTTATGGTTAACTCAGCTTGTGTGATATGCTCATCTCCGGGGTGGCTGGCTTAGAAAAGATGAAGCAGTCTTCCCTTGAATCCAAACACACCGCATGGAGTAGGAGCCACAGGGACTGAGTTACTCCAGGCAAACAAACATGTCAATATCTAACTTGAGAGAAAAAGAGAAGAAACAAGGGCCCTTAGCCTGTCGCCAGTGGGGCAATATGAGTGGAGAAATGGAAACAGGGAGGGAATAAAAGAAAGAACACCTCTGGTTTACAAACTTCTTCTTTGTGAATGAAGAGACATGCTAATATCTTGGAGGAATATTGCCAGGAAGGGGGAAAGAGCAAGGTATCTCATAGTCTGTTAAGTTGGCTACGAAGCCATCAGACTTCTGGAGTTCATCCATTCCTCTGCTGTGGTCCCTTTGTCTCAAACCCAGAACCCTTGACAGAGTCTCTGGGTGCATGCACCTCACTGTGGACATAGCACAAAAAGCATCAAAGGGCTTTGTGATCAAATCCCAAGTCAGAGGAGCAGCCATCCAAGGTAATAACACATAGCATTCTGGTTGGCATGTGAAGGTACAGGGTCTCTGACCAACCTGTGACATAGTAGACACCTGCAGCCACTTCCTAGTTTAAAGGTGATTTCTAAAGTATATTATCAAAGATCTACGTATCTCTTTCGGATTTAACATAGCTTGAGTAAAGGCAAATGTGCAAATAAAAGACCATGTGAAAAAATAAAATAAAATAAAAAAAAAATAAAAGACCATGTGTGCCACAGCGCAGTGTAGCACCTAATTATTTTATTCCTTAAAAAAATCTGTTTGGCTTTTGCAAATCAATCCATGACTACCATTTGTGAGGTCACTGACCAGACTATGACTGCAATTTATATCCATATTGAGCTGTAAGCAAACCCAAAAAGGTAAATCAAAGATCTAACTTTGAACGTTTCCACTTGAACAAAGCAATAAAAAACAATATACTCCCTCCCTGGCCCCCACACTTTGTTTTCTCATTGGTAGAAAGCAAAATAAAATTGTATGAAAGAAATAGTCAGGGATCCCTGGGTGGCGCAGCGGTTTGGCGCCTGCCTTTGGCCCAGGGCGCGATCCTGGAGATCCGGGATCGAATCCCACGTCAGGCTCCCGGTGCATGGAGCCTGCTTCTCCCTCTGCCTGTGTCTCTGCCTCTCTCTCTCACTGTGTGCCTATCATGAATAAATAAAAAATTAAAAAAAAAAAAAGAAATAGTCAATAGAGCTCTTCACTGGAATCAAATATAATTACTTTGAAAGAAAAAAAAATCACTACTTTTTAAAATGAAGCATTTTCTAAACTGTGACTTATTTCTCACACATCCTATGTACCTAATGACCAGGCGGAGAAACTGAGGTCTTCACTGCACAGCTCAGAATCCTCAGGCTTTTCTCCCCTTATATGTGGCCTCACTGAGAGATAAACAAAGGACCTAAGAGTTGAAGATGGCAGAGAGGGATTAAGTTGACTAGACATAGAGGAGCAAACACTTGGATGCATGGTAGCCTGGATGGCTTTTAAATTTCTTTCTTCCCTAGTTTTAGGTTCACCATCTTCCTGAAGGTTTCGCTGGGTTTGGAGGTTTCATGGCAGGAGGTTGTTAGATTTCCATTTATATTTACTACTATCAATAGTTAAAAAGTCAAATATATTTGGTTCAAGAGGCCGTCTTTCGTTTTCTTTTTTTTTATTTTTTTAAAATATTTTATTTATTCATGAGAGAGAGAGAGACAGAGACAGAGACACAGGCAGAGGGAGAAGCAGGCTCCATGCAGGGAGCCTGACGTGGGACTCGATCCCAGGTCTCCAGGATCGTGCCCTGGGCTGAAGGTGGCACTAAACCGCTGAGCCACTGGGGGTTCCCAAGTCTTTTGTCTTCAAACAGAGGAAGTTATTTTTAAAATATGTTCTGTGGAAGATTAGCTGGGGAATTAGATCTGCTGTGAAGAAAGCAAGCCACAAAAGTTAATGATGGCCAAGTTGTGTGTTAAAAAATGGGAACATGAAGATTACTACTGTTCTGCTTTATTAGTAAAGTGTATATGTACAGTAAGTTTTAAAAAAAACATAGGCATTCACATTTGTCTAGCACGTCAACGATTTTTCAAATTGAAGCACTTTGCATGATCAACAGATTTAGCAAGATTGAAATCCTCACCTATTGTTCTTTCCAGATTGGTGAGGATTTTAGTCTTGCTCTGCCACTATGTGCTGTGTGACCTTAGGCAAAGTACTTCTCTTCTCTGGGCTTCAGTTTTTGCCCTTATTTTGTAGCAGTCATAGCCAGCTGAATTTGTTCCAGTGTTCACAGTCCATGATTCTCTTTCAATCAGTGTGGAAATGGGGCACATGGTGAATGGGAAGGCTTGTTTAATGGGTGCAAAACAGAAAAAATTGAGAGATGTTTGGCATTGATGGGGTTAGAGGCCGAAGGATAAGACTATAGTAAAAAGTGACACTTAACTCTTCTGGGCCCATGCCATCCATTCAGCTACAATGACAGGACTTCTAGAATAAACGAAAAGTACAACAGCAAGATGGACCATGCAGTGGAGGCCAAAGTTGGAGGCTAACTAGTAGGATGACAGTCAGAAAAACTTATTCTCTGTGGAGTAAGGATTGCTACGCTCCAGTCTAGCCAAGAATGTTAACCTTCTTTGAACTATGAAAGATTGCTGAGGACCAACTACTGTACTAAGTGATGGCTGTGGCATATATGTAATTAATACGTATTCAGAATTTATAAAACATTGTGTGGGGATCCCTGGGTGGTGCAGCGGTTTGGTGCCTGCCTTTGGCCCAGGGCGCGATCCTGGAGACCCGGGATCGAATCCCAAATCGGGCTCCCGGTGCATGGAGCCTGTTTCTCCCTCTGCCTGTGTCTCTGCCTCTCTCTCTCTCTGTGTGACTATCATAAATAAATAAAGAAAAAAAATAAAAAAAAAAGCATTGTGTGAAACAGAAATGGAATAAGTCCTATGCCTTGTGCTTGGTATCTAAATAGATTAGACTCAAACAAGGAGGAAACTGGCCTACTTTGGAAGGGGAAGCTCACCCTCTTTTTTTTTTTAATTTTTTTTTTATTTATTTATGATAGTCACAGACACAGAGAGAGAAAGAGAGAGAGAGAGAGAGAGGCAGAGACATAGGCAGAGGGAGAAGCAGGCTCCATTCAGGGAGCCCGACGTGGGACTCGATCCCAGGTCTCCAGGATCACGCCCTGGGCCAAAGGCAGGCGCCTAACTGCTGCGCCACCCAGGGATCCCCTCTTTTTTTTTTTTAAAGTAATCTCCAGGGCAGCCATGGTGGCTCAGGGGTTTAGTGCCACCTCCAGCCCAGGGCATGATCCTGGAGACCTGGGATCGAGTCCCGCGTCAGGCTTCCTGCATGGAGCCTGCTTCTCCCTGTGTCTCTGCCTCTCTCTCTCCTCTCTGTGTTTCTCATGAAGAAATAAATAAAATCTTGAAAAAAAAAAGTAATCTCCACACCCAACACGGGGCTAGAACTAATGACCCTGAGATCAAGAGCCACATGTTCTACCAACTGAGCCAGCCAGGAGCTCCCACTCTCTTTCGAAAGCAGATACCTGGAGTGCCTGTGTGGCTCAGTCAGTTAAGCGTCCAACTCTTGATTTCGGCTCAGGTCATGATCTTAGGATTGTGGGATGGAGCCCTGAATTAAATCAAACTCTGCTCTCAGCAGGGAGTCAGTTTCCCCTCCCCTTCGCCATAGCGGCCCCCACATGCACGCTGTCTCTCTCTCTCTCTCTGTCTCTCTCTCATAAATAAATAAATAAATAAATAAATAAATAAATAAATAAATAAACTTTTTAAAAGATTTTATTTATTCATGAGAGACAGAGAGAGCGAGGCAGAGACATAAGCAGAGGAAGAAGCAGGCTCCCTGCAGGTAGCCCAATGCTGGACTCGATCCCAGGACGCCCAGGATCATGACCTGAGAAAAAGGCAGATGCTCAACCACTGAACCACCCAGGTGTCCCTAAATAAATTTTAAATAAATAAATAGATAAATAAATAAATAAATCGGATTCCTGGGGCATCTGGCTGGCTCAGACAGAGAAGCATGTGACTTTATATCTGGGGGTCGTGAGTTTGAACTCCACAATGGGCATAGGGAATACCTAAAAAAAATAAAGCAGATTGCTGAGGCTTGGTGCTGAGTTATACAATGAGTTGTGTGTAAATGGACTAGACCACCATACCACAGAATGAGCAAAGGAAAATGAAGAAAGGTCCTGCTAGGAAAGTGAGACATGGGCCAGGAAAGGAGCAAAGAAGAGGCCAAAGCAGATGGCTGGAGAGCCCGGAGGAAGCACCCAGAGTCCACAGAGGATATAAGAACCCACGGTGAGGGCAGCCCCGGTGGTGCAGCGGTGTAGTGCCGCCTGCAGCCCGGGGTGTGATCCTGGGGTCCCGGGATCGAGTGCCACTTCGGGCTCCCTGCGTGAAGCCTGCTTCTCCCTCTGCCTGTGTCTCTGCCTCTCTTTCTCTCTGTGTCTCTCATGAATAAATAAATAAAATCTTAAAAAAAAAAAGAACCCAAGGTGAAGGGAAAAGAGGGTCTCTGTGGGAGACACTTATGGAAATGGAACTTGCAGCTTAAGAGGCAGGAAGAAAGAGGACAACTGAGCCCAGATGAAGCAATGTGGGTGGGCTTCAACAAGATACTCCCAGAGGCCACAGACTAAGTCTTATTCCTCTGTCCCCTCATCAGTGCACCCCACTCTTGGCATAGGAAGCTGACCAACCAGTCGAGGTAGTGGACAGAAGTCATCATCATTTGGAAGGAAAAGGATCCAGGATGTTTTAAAAATGAATTACTGAAAGTTTTCTTGCTATGAACACTGGAAAGAAGTTAAATTCCTTAGGATACAGATAAATGGAAAGTGGCCATTAGTGCACGCTCCGGCAAGTAAAGAGCGTGGTTAGGGGCATGGAGTTGGAGTGAGGCACAACCTTAGGATTCAAAGTGTGGTCCTAGGACCAGCATCACCAGTATCACATGGGAGTGTGTTAGACATGCAGAATTGCAGGCCCTGCCCAGATCCACTGAGTCAGAATCTGCATTTGAACAAGACCCCACCCCTGCCCTGGGGGGGTTCCTATGCACATCAAAGTTTGAGAAGCAGTGCACTTAAAGAGGGGTCAGCAGACTTTTTCTGTTAAGGGCCAGACACTAAACAGGCTTTTCAGGTCACATTCAGTTTCTGTTACCGCTGCTGCTTCCTCTTTATTCTCTCCTGCTTCTCCTTTTCCTTTCCCTCCCCGTCTTCCTCCTTGTATACAAGCCTTTAAAAACTGGTAAAATTGAGTCCATCGGCCTTGGTACCCCCCCCACCTCATATTTGAACGCGCATGTGTGTGCACGCGCGCGCGCGCACACACACACAAACACACACACATGTGGGGCTGAGCTCAGGAAGGCTGGTGTCAGGAACAGAAAGTATAGCTTGCAGACTCTAAATCCCCAGAGGTAAGTGTGAGCTTACACAAGTGTCTTAACGTCTCTACACCACACTTCCCCTGTGTGTAAAATGGGACTACTGGTAGTACCTGCCCCACGGGGCTGTTGAGAGAAATAAATAAGATAATATATGCTAAAGCACTTTAAAAACGGTAAGACTGTTATCCTGATAACATCTGTCTCATTAAAAATGAGAGAAGAGCTGGCTGTCCTGGAGTGTGGTGTGTTGGACTACAGCTGTCTTCTACCCAAATTACCAACCCTCAGTGTGTCCTCCCCACAGAAGAGGAGATGGCTTGGTCAGTCTGAAACTCCAAAAAACAAATACAAAACAAATCTGAAGCTCGTTTTGAATCATCAGCCCACAAAATCTCCAGCTACACTTTTGCTTTTGTAGCATCCTTTTCTCTTCTGGCAAATTCCAAGTTCTTTTACACTAGTATTCCACTTGGACTCACCTACATCCAACTAATTCAACTTGGGCCTCAAATTCTCATGATCCTGTAGACCACAGAATGTTCTGTGTCATTTTTTAAGGCTCACCATGTACTTTTCACTTGTGCTAAATGCTTTATTATACGTTAAAGTATTATCCTCATAACCACACTTCTAAAATTTTACAGATGAGGAAACACATCCAAAGAAGTAACTCTCTCAAGGTCACAGAGCTGTGGCACAGCTGAGATTCAAACCCTGCAGTCTGATTCCAAAGCCCATGCTCTTAACTGCCAAAGCATATAACAAAAGAAGACAAATTTTAGGACACAAAGTACTAAAAATATGGGAGTGGAGTTGAGAGCAATCTTTTTCAATGTCGTGATACCCTCTGTGCAGACTACAAGTGGTCCGAAGAGGTGCCTAGTATTTCTGAGAAACAATGTGCAGAGGCAACAAAAGGCAGGATGTATTTCTAAAAAGGCAAAGACGTACATAGAAGGCATCTCACCTTTCTGCACATGTGGCACAAACTTTTCAAGCCCCTAATGATGGATTCGCTTTGTACCGTATCCACTTCCCCTAGACGAGGGCACCCATATCTTGTTACCCAAAAGCAGAGAAGCAGCATGGGCCACTATGGAGAATAGTCAGTGCACACAAGGCCCTTTGAGCCACATCACCCTCTTTCTGTGGTTGGTCAAGGTTACTATTTGCCTTTTTGACATACTATCAATTATGCTGCCGACAGAGATACTGGACCTTTAGTTTTCTTATAAAATAAGAAACTGAGTTTAATTAAACCATCAGTAACTTAGACCTAATTATTTCAGACAGTATTTAATTAATGTTTCATAGGTACCTAATGTAATTAAGGTTCCTTTAATAAGACCTTCTGTGACATTAAAATATATGACCTTTATCTTCCTTATCTACCACATTCTGACAACTCAGATTTGTCATTTTCACTAAAAGGTATAGTTTGATTAAATAGAACAGACCATAAAATTAATCTGGCAAATTATACTTGTTTGTTTCTTTTTTCCTCCTCCCCCCAAACCCTAATAAGTTAAGTCTTTTAATTAGCAGCACAGATACAAGTGTTCATGCTACCATTTTACTTTTAATTTGCCAAAGTGTTTCTTTTGTACATGAATTTTTGTGACCAAAGCAGATAACAACTATCCTTTATTAATCATGGTGAAGGGTCCAATCTTTAAGATATGAAAAATAATGAGCTGTTCTTTACTTTAACAATGACTAGTGATTGTTTTAAGATGTCTTGCCGTTAATAAAAGGGTTTAATTCCTGGTACTAATAAGCCATTCTAAGAGTGAAAATCCCTATTGGCATTGCAAACAAACAGAAACTGTGTCCTCACATTTAAGGTGATTCAAGGGTGCTCGTGACCTTCTCTCTCAAAATGCAAAAGATTTTCATGACCCTACGACCAAAATTCAAAAGGTCCCAGTGACCTTCTCCCCAAAAGCTGCAAATGTACAAGACCTAACTGGGAGAGGGGAAGTCAGTCTCATATTGGCTAAGCGTGTAATTTCCTAAGAAATTACCTTGTTCAATGAAAGTGGGGAAAGGTAGGCGAAGAGAAATGTAATTCAAGTGGAAATCCGGATATTCTTGTCCCATTTTCAAGACTCACTAAGACTGGATTTCTTTCTATCTTAGCAACAAAGATAACAGACTGTTGCCTCTTCTGAAACACAAGATCTGCCTCTATCTTCAAGGAAAAGAGCCAAAGCTAGGAAAAGGTTCTTCCCTGAGGCACTGGCTACCTGGATGCAAAGCAGTGGACATAAAGGAGGGAGTAGGGGTAAAGGGTGAGAATCCACAGAGGCTCACAGGGAGTCTGGGATACACCTTTTCTAAGTCTGCTCAGTGAGAATTCTGAACATATAGGATGAAGGCTATCACTGGTCTGGACCACTGCTATCCAACAGAACTTTCTGCAATGATGGAAACATTCTATATCTGAACTGATCAATATGATAACCACATGACTGTGGAACACTTGGAATGTGGCTAGTACAACCAACGAACTGATTTTTCAATTTTATTTAATTTGAAGTAATCAAAATTGAAACTGAAATAGCCACATGTGGGATCCCTGGGTGGCGCAGCAGTTTAGCGCCTGCCTTTGGCCAAGGGCGCGATCCTGGAGACCTGGGATCGAGTCCCACGTCGGGCTCCGGTGCATGGAGCCTGCTTCTCCCTCTGCCTATGTCTCTGCCTCTCTCTCTCTGTGTGTGTGACTATCATAAATAAATAAAAATTTTTTAAAAATGAAATAGCCACATGCGACTAGTAGCTATCTTACTGGACAGGGCAGCTCAAGACAGTCTTCCTTCCCAGCACGTCACTCACAGGAGAGAAAACTCAGAGCAGATAGCCATCCTAGTGGGCAGCCTCCTTTGCTGGGCATTGTAATATCTGGGGGCCCGTCCACAAACCCCCAGTTACTCCTCTGAGTATGAGGCCAGACTCCAGTGCCTCACTTGGACACTGCTTCCAGTTCATACTAATTATTTCCTTCTACAGCAGCTCTGGGATAATTTCCCTATGGAATCATTTGACCACATGCTGCCACTGCCATTTCTCATTGGCCCAACAACTGACAAAACTACTATGCCATGCAAGGTAGAAAGGGAAAAACAGAAACAGGAACTCACGTAGGCCATTTTCCTGCGGGAAAAATACATAAGAGGAGAAAGGTTGGCATTTTGGAACACAGGGCCAAGATTCTAGAGCTTTTACTGCTGTGTTAGGTGGCTTTGAGGTTGGACCAACCTAAACTATAATTCAAATGCCTCCATTTCTAGCTGTGTGATCCCAAACAAGTCATTTGACTGAGCTGTCCTAGCCTCCTCTGCAAAAGAAGGGAATCGCAGCAGTGTTGCAGAGTGGCTGCAAAGATTCAAGAAGGTAATGTAGAAGTAAATGCTTTAGAAACCCCTAAAGCATTACATCAACTACATATCGTTATTCCATCGTGAACCAGTTTAATACTATGCCCAGTATCACATGTGAAAACAGTTCCTTTTGCCTTTTTCCCAGATACCAGATTGAACCCTAAAATGGTGAGTTGAGCACTGGGGAATCTTGGCTCTGATGCGACCGCTGGGCTCACAGGTGCCTCAGGAGGGCCCTCTGGGCTTTGACTTCACAGTCAGACTAGTCTAGGAATCAGGGAGCAATAGGCTACTCAGGAACTCCACTTGCTTAAGTAGTGGAGAAAAACCAGAGTAAATCCCAAAGGAAAAAACATATATGTCTATATACATACATACACTTTCATATTTATATAAATTATATTTATAGATTTATGTAAAAAATATAATAAACGTTAAGTATATATAACATTAAAATAAATATAATGAAGAATACTTACAAATGCATAATTTTATTAACCACTTATTGAGTGAATGGTATTCCAAATAGAGTCAGTAACTGAGATCAAGATTTTTACATATTAATGCTCAGCTCAAATTTCAATAACTGACAGCAGTTCAAAGAGTGGCTGGAGGGCACGTGGTAGTTTGTTGAGTACTGGGGACATCCCACAGCCTGATGTGGGTGGTAGCTGCATGGGTGTATAAATATTTAAAAATCAGTTCTTCTCCGGGCACCAGGCTGGCTCAGCTGGTAGAGCATGCAACTTGATCTTGGGGTTGTGAGTTCGAACCCCACATTGGATTCAGAGATTACTTAAAAATAAAATCTTTAAATATAAATAAATATCAGTCTTTCTCTACACTTAAGATTTAGGCACCTTGGGCAGCCCCGGTGGCTCAGCGGTTTAGTGCTGCCTTCACCCCAGGGTGTGATCCTGGAGACCCAGGATTGAGTCCCCGGTCAGGCTCTCCGCATAGAATGGAGCCTGCTTCTCCCTCTGCCTCTCTCTCTGTCTCTCTCATGAATAAATAAATGAAACATTTAAAAAAATTTTAAAAGAAAGATTTAAGCACCTTACTGAATGTAAATTACACCTTAATAATTTTTTTAAAAAATTCAATTAATGAATTTTAAAAAGGATGAGCAACATATATGTGAAGTAGCATAAATGTCCATCTAAAGAAAGTGACTGGCCCAAGGCCACACACCTGGCTATCAAAAGGTAAGAGACAGCATTGGAATTCCAGTCTCTGGATTCCCAATGCAGTCTGCATTCCAATTTTCCAGGATGCTTCATGCACTGCCTGAGGGAGGATGCTTTAGGTTAGGACAGCAAAGAGCAAAATGATGCTCTCATTTTCAACAACCAACTTTTTTACAAATCACTATCAGGAGCAATTCTTAGAAGTCAGTGCTCACTTACCCAGAAGTGCAATGGGGGCCCCACACTATAAACACTACTTGCCTTCTCTCAGTTTCTCCCTCCTGAGTGTGTCCCTAAAATTCCCTGATAGCAATCATCTCACCCACATCTGCACCAGCTTCTCAGGACCACACTGAGGTCAAGCAGCATATCTCTCTGGGTGACAGCTATGAGGGGAGGGAGATGGGGTCTCCTAGGCTTTAGCTCATTCAAACCCCTGATGATTGTGGCACTAGGGTACAGACATTAAAGACAAAAACCACAGCTTTAAGAAATGAATCATAAAATTTCCTTCGACTCACTTCCCAGCTCAAAAAATAGCTGAAGCCAAGATGTTTTAAACTCTCTAGGTTATCCTCAGAAGGTGGAATCACATAGTGAAAACCAGAAAGTTTAGAAAAGGAACAAGAAATGTAAAAACATAACAGAGGAGGAAATCTGGTAGTGACTGATGAGTTTTATAATGGCTGATTGAATTTCCATGAGAAATTGTGTTGACGAGGATGATTAATTTACCAAAATAGTTGCAGGATGAGGCTTATGTGTAATAAGCCTGATAATGCCCAGATATGAAATATAAAGAAAATATTACCAACATAGAGAACAACTACATTTAGACTTGTTAAGTGACCCTTTTCCCATTAATTCCTGAAATCAGATAATACATTTGCCCTCTTGGTGGATTATTTTGACAGTTATTTTGCTTACATCTTCCTTTAAAAGTTTCTCCCATTTTAAGAGGGTGAGGGCAGGGCAATGATGGAAGACTGGCCATCTTAGCATAAAAATAAGAAAAATCTGGATGTGAAAAATAAACTTAGGTGTTCAAATAAAAAAAAACCCATTGCTCATGGCTGCAATGGAATATTTCATTACAAACACAAATCGGGCATCGCTTTAATCAAATTGAATTTAGATTATAGACTTTCACGTAAAACCTAATTTACTTTGAATTCCCCGGTCACGACTTGTATGCGCCTTACAGGACAAGGTTAAAGAGATTACATCTGGGTTCATGTCAGCAGCATCTGCTGGTTAGTCCTCTGCATGCTGATTTAATGAGAGGTTATGCACAGTCTGTCAGAAGGACTTCCATTCCAGGCAGGTGCTTGAGAGAAATCTTCATTTCCATTGCGACCACTGATGGGGCTTTCAGAATCAGGAAACCCAATGCATCACTATCCTCTGATGTGTAAAATAGTCTGATATTTGTCACCACTTAGCTATACTTACAAGCAGAAATTACAGCTAGACCGTCTTTCTTTTTTTTTTTTTGCAGTTCAAAAAGGGAAAAATATTGTTATTCTGAAGTGTAGCCTTTTAGAAAATTGACTTATGCATATTTTGCCTAAAACAACCCGAGATGCCTCAGTCATCTTGAAGAGGTGTATTTTCAAGTGACACAATGCTATACATAATTGTGTAAATAATATGCATATTATAGAAGGAAAATGCATTAAAGACTGCTTATCCTTAATGAACAGAGGAGAGAAACACAGAAATCGCTCATCTTGAAAATTCTAATACAAATTTTTAAATAATTTAAATTCATTAAAACATTTTCTATTTCAATTCACAAGTTCTTCAGAGAAGAGCTTAAAGATGTTCCTGTAATTATTGTAACAGGAAGGGGTTTGAGCCATTAAAATAATCTTTGGCAATTCAGTGTGATTCTCCTTATTTACGCAGCACTCTTCTGAGTGTGCCCAAGTCCCCTTTTGCCTTCGCTGAAATGGTCACTTCTAAGCGCTGTGTCACAAAGAGGTTCAAATTCCAAAATCAATCAAGTCATTTTGCCAAAGAAGGATTTACAATCGAGTAATCTGTAATCATATAGATGTCTTATGATAATTATCTTCTTCTCGAGCATATATTTGTGACCAGGAGTGTTGTAAGGGGGGGGAGGGGTGGATATGGCTCGTGGCATTTCATTAGGATGAGACTGAGAAATCCCAAGCATTTTATTTTTATATCAAATCCCATTTTTGTGTATGCCCTACTCACATACCACTGTGCAAACCTAACAACTGGACATAGCTCTTGACAAATCACAGTTTAAATATTCATTTTGAGTATGCATAAAAATTATAATAAGAAGATGGGCAATTTTCTCAACAGGCCTATCATAATCATGAGAACTGATTATTCGTGGTAGGGGATACAGGATGAACAGGTGTTTGGGCTCAAGGGAATACATTAATTTCTCCAGTTTCAACAACTGGGATCTCGACTGAAGATGACAGAAGTTTTTCCATTGCGTGTATATTTGGGGGACGCAGGCAGGAACACACTGGGGTAAACCGGGGTTGCTCTGAAGCAACTACATACATGGGTTTGCATCTGCTTCAGAATGTGTTAACCTTTGCTTATTTTTTACTCAGTGATCAGTGAGTGGTAAATCTCTAGTCAAGCTCTACGAGGATGATCACCAGACTGCAAGAGCCAAAGTAAAGGCTCTAACCCTCCCTCCTGGCAGCTGACATAAGCCCGCGACCGCTTGAGAGAAATCTGAAAGAAAATGGCCTCAGCCACAAGGAATGTGAAGGATTAGGATGTTTAATGACTTAGAAGTTGAGTGATATTGACAATTCTCCCAGTGTTTAATCAAACATTTAAGACAAGTTGAAGAGTCAGAGAGTAGTTTCAGGACAATAAAAGCAAACAAACTGCCTTGTCCAGACAAGTCAATTTCTGCTAAAGTGACAGCATTTCTGAAAAAAAAGTTTCCCTGTTTCTCCAACCCCACAGCCACAGCAGTTGAGTAGATTCAGTGGCCCATCTGACAAACAGCCATGTGCTCAAATGCACATCGGTCCAAGCTGGTCTCTTGCCCAGTTTTGATAATAAATGAAATAAGCCTGAGTGCCAATAATAAAGATATATTCTCATCTTCTGGTTCTGGTGTGCACTAACTATGAAGGCAGGCTTATTTAGATTTCTATAGTGTCTCCTTTGTGATTCCCCGTAGACATCCTTGGATGCTCACAGGATAAGCACAGTTAATAAAATTCGATTGTGTAATATGTCATGAAAACAAGAGTGAATGATTTTTCCTGTATCAAGCAAGCACTTCTTTCGGTAGAAGCCTCATCTCTTTAGTAATCCTACAGATCTATTGCTAGTAGAAATTCTGCCCATTAGGGAAACCACGGGACACAAAACTAGAAACATTTTTTTTTCAAAGAGGGCTTCCTCAAAGGTCTTCGTGGCGAGTGGGGCAGGTAAAACCCGGGGTGAGCAAACTAGAATTTGCATGTCAATAGATGGGTTTAACATACATTAACACATTGGTGGAGAACGAACCATTGTTTATGTGTTAATGAAGACATTTTCCTAATGATAGGTATGCATTTTTGCATATCTCTCACATCTAAAGTTTGCAGAAAATTTGACTGGGGGGTGGGGAATAAAACAGTCATTTCCCTGGATAAATCAAAAGTTATCATCAAGGTGGCCAAAGCAGAATAAATAAAGCAGCACATTAATAACTAGAGATCACTAGATTAATGCTGCATATTAATAACTAAAATGTCACTCTAAATCCATCAGAATTAGAAAAAAACTATTTTCTTCTCCTGTGGCATGAAATCATGGCTGCAAATGTTGAAGAGATTTGCCCTTCTCAGCACAAGGCTGTAGATTCAAACATGAGCTTATTAGCAAGTTAGACAGGTGAAGACACCATCACATCCAGTGTTGGCTTCCTGGCAAGGTATGGAGTTGGGGGAGATGGGGATGAGGGGTGGGTAAATAAACTCTTAAGTGAAAGTATCTCAGAACCTTGAGCTTTTACTCCAGAAACGCTAGTTTCTCCAAGGCCACGTTCAACCCTTTCTTAAAGTATCATCCTAAAAACCCTTTAAGACGTTCTTTCAAAGACAAGCTGCCCCTTCTCAGTTCAGGCCTAGTAATTAATAGAGAAGTAATTCCAGGAAGTGAGAAATACTTCCCCTCAAAAGTCAACCAGAAGGCTTGGAAGTAGAATCTCTGAATGCCTTGGCCCATGTTCTCCTCTCTCCTCATGACATACTTCTCCATTCCCCTTTCACTCAGCTCTTCAGGTACAGATCATCTCCCAGGCACTGTGCTGGGAAATGGGTGGCACTCTGTGGTCAAGATTTTCCTCTACGTCTCCGCTTGAAACCCACCCCCCTTAAATTTCTTCCCTTCCTTCCTCAAATCTGAATAAACATCTGTTCACTGCCGTACTCTAAGGCACTGAGAACACAGACAGGCCATGCCCTCAAGAGGCTCACATTCCCTTGTGGGAGTGGGAATATAAATATGTAACAGGCAATGGCATCACACTGTGGTCAGGGCTCTCACTGAGGTCAACACAAAATGCTTTAACTGTCACCAAAAAAAAAAGGGGGGGAGCCACTAACATCACTCCAGGAACAAGGAACTCAGCACAACTTTTCTCAGGGTAACATACTGCTTTAAGGTAGCTAAAATGTTCTCTCTCTCAAAGTTTAAAGGCCTCTGAATTATATATACTGGTGAAAAGGGGGGGGGGATTCACTCAGTGAGGTGGGGGGGCAAGTAGAAAATGGTGTGAAACAGGTAGAAAGGCACTCACCCACCTACTTCCAAACTCCTTGTAAGTGTCAACATGATGGCTGGGGCTTACCAAGGAAACTGACTTTTGCCAAACAAGAAGACAGGGTGTCTGTCTCTTTTGTTTATACTGTTTGTATAGTGCTTAACACAGTATTTCTTACTTTAAAATGGTATCCAAACAATTGTTGTTTTGCAGTGGAATCCCTTTGCCTCCCACCCAAACAAAAGCTTCTACAGAATCCTGAGAATAAAAGAACCAAGCAGAGCTGTTCCTGCTGAAGACCTGGAGCAAAGGCATTCCCTGGGGCCACTCCAAAGTTATCTGCAGGCTCTACAGACTGCACGTCTGTCCCCTGCCGTCTCCCCCACTAGACTGTGAGACCCACAAAAACAGCAACTGTATCTTTTGTACATTCCTATTTCCAGAAACTACCACGCTGCCTGGTGAATGATGTGAACTGAACTGAAAAGGAATGCAAGGGAAGGAGAAATAAATGATGTGTGCCAGAGAGATGCAAGATGTGTCAATGGAGACAAGAGGGGTAAGTGACTCATAGTTGGATGTGGTAACCAAAGGAATAAAACCGTTGGCATACAAAATGAATAACGTTTGTCCCAAGTAACTTGAAACACTGTGCAGAGAAAAGCAAGCAATTAGGAAAATCTATAATTAAAGCAACGTGACATACAGGTTATATACAGAACCCACCAAGCATAGAACCATGCCAGGGGATCCGGGATGGTTGCCTGGATGGAGGAGTTAAAGCTGGAACTAAAACAGAAAGGTCTGGTCACATAACTTAGAAGGAAGAAGGGAAAGGCAGGCTGGGTATCAAATCAAGAAGACCCTCACATGCCATGTTCAAGAGTCTCACTTTATTCTACAGTAGGTAGATAGCCCCTGAGTAATTCAAAACAGGTAAATAAGAGGGCTAAATTGGATATTAGAAAGAAGTAGAATTAAGAAGCTCTTTTTAATAAACCAGTAAAGAGGTGGTAAAAGCAGTGGCTTTGGGTACAGAAAGGAGACCGTGGATTTAAGAGCTATAAATTGAAAGAGCAGAACTGGCCGGGTTTAATAGCCTACTCTCTGGTTATTTTTGGTTTCTCCAGCCGAAAGCAAAGCGTCATTTCTAGCTGGATCTCCACAACGGCAACAACCAGACACTTTGTGTGTTGTAGCACCTGAAGGGAAGGAGGGAAGGAGGAAGGGAGGGAGGCCTGGGGAATGGAGGATGGGAGGAATGGAGAGGCAACTGGGTCCTTCTCCTAACTGAACCCAGGTCAGTGTGGCCTGGAAGCATGAGCAGGACTTCTCATCTGCCCATCTTCCCAATTCTACATTTTCCAAGTCCCTCATCCTCATCTCCTCTTAGCTGATTAGCTACTTGCTATGCAATCTAGAGGCTGAGGCTTTTCTTTCTTAGGGCTTCCAACTTGGACATGATGCTATACTTGTTATTAACTTAGTAGTTATAATGGAAAAAAGCTAAAAGGTTCAACCATTCATTTAATTTCCTTAATACTGCTCCTCTCTAATGAAGGGGCACATGACTTCACCTCACAAAACTGAGGGTTTCTGGGACGCCTGGGTGGTTCAGTGGTTGAGCATCAGCCTTCAATTCAGGGTGTGATCCCGGGATCCTGGGATCGAGTCCCGCATTGGGCTCCCCATGGGGAGCCTGCTTCTCCCTCTGCCTGTGTCTCTGCCCTTCTCTGTGTGTCTGTCATGAATAAATAAAATCTTTACAAAAAAACAAAGATTTAAAACAAAACAAAAAAACAGCCATATCTTGAATCCACTGGAGACTTCTGATAAAGCAATGGCACCAAAGGCAATGGAAGGAGGACATTGCCAGAACTTGGTAAACAGCTTACCCTACCAATTTGAAAGACATTAATAGTCCCCATCAAAGCCATTTTCTTCCACTTTTGCTTTTCACAAAGAAGGGTTTCCTTTATGAGACTTGCTGCCTACATTCTAAGTGTTGCTCATCTGAGAATATATGCCTACATTATTGAGTTATTATAGGAATTAAATGATATTCTATGTAAATAATGCTTAAAACACAGTAGACATGCCACAATAATAGCTATCATTATTATTATCATCAGCATTTATTAATTTAGTCAAGCAAGCATCCAATAAACATTGACTGACTTTTTCAAAGATTTTATTTATTTATTTATTTATTTATTTATTTGAGAGAGAGCCTACACAAGAAGGGCGGGGAGGTGGCTAGGTTGAGGGGGAAGCAGGCTCCCTGCTGAGCAGGGAGCCCCATGTGGGGCTTAATCCCAGGGTCCTGGGATCATGACCTGAACTGAAGGCAGATGCTTAACTGACTGAGTGACCCAGGCACTCTCTTTTTTTTTAAAAATTTTATTTATGATTGATTGATTTTTTAAGTTTTTTAATTCCAGTATAGTTGACACACATTGTTGTATTAGTTTCAAGTGTGCAATATAGTAATTCAACATTTCTATATGTTACTCAAGGCTCACCATAAGTGTGCTCTTTAATACTCATTGCCTAGTCCACCCATTCCCCCCATCCACCAGAATGACTGAATGAAATAAGTTTCTTAAAGTGAGAGGATCCTACAAAAAGATGCAGACAATTTTGGCAGTTTTAAACTTGCCTAAAGGTATAAATCTTGAACATTTGTTTAGGCCTTTACCATTTACAAAGTCCTTTTACATAACTTTTTTTTTCCATTTAAATTGTAAACTGCTCTCCACACCCAGCACACCCAACCCCCTTCACCCTGCCTTATTTTTTTCCATAGCATTTATCAACTTCTCTTATACTACACATTTAACTTTCTCATATTTCACTATTTATTGCCTCTCCCCCACCACGTACACACCAATAGAATGTAAGCTCGCAAAGAGCAGACTTGTTTTGCTCCCTGATGTATTCTAAGTGCCTAGAAGAGTGTCTTGTATACAGCAATAACACAGAGTGACTGAAGGATGGAAGGAAGGAAGGAAGGAAGGAAGGAAGGAAGGAAGGAAGGAAGGCTGGCTCTACAGCTAATTGGTTAGTGGGACCACACAATTAGGTTCAAAGATCACTTACTCTGGGGAAAAATGTTAAAGCTGGGTTGATTGTGGGGGAGTACAAAATAAAAAAACTAAGGAGGCAAGGGGGTCTGGGGGGGGGGGAGTGAAAGTGGGAGGTAACTCCTCCCTGCACTGGCCCGAGGCTAAATGGGCTGAAATGCCTGCAGGAATCTCTGCTTTGGAATGTAGCTTCATTGAAACATAAAAAAAAACAAAAACAAAAAAAACCACAATTCTTCATTTACAGATAGTTTTTTTAGAATTAACAAAAAGATCTCCATTACATCACTTGATTAACACAACCATCTGAGAAGGCAATGTTCATCCTCCTTTCACAGATGAGCACACAGAAGCTCACAGAAGGGAAGTAACTTGACCCAGGTACACTGGGCCCAACACCACACCAGTGCTCAAACTCCAGTCTCTGGCTTTTGGGGGCAGTGCCTCACAGCTTCTTCACGTTGCCTCTGTTGTGCATTCATACTTACCAAGGCATTTCATTTTTTATTAATATGTAAAAAAAATGAAAAAAGCCCAAATTTCTCCATTACAATGAATAACTGATTTTGTTTTTTTGTTTTTGTTTTTTTTTTTAATTTTTATTTATTTATGATAGTCACAGAGAGAGAGAGAGGCAGAGACACAGGCAGAGGGAGAAGCAGGCTCCATGCACCGGGAGCCCGACGTGGGATTCGATCCCGGGTCTCCAGGATCGCGCCCTGGGCCAAAGGCAGGCGCCAAACCGCTGCGCCATCCAGGGATCCCTGAATAACTGATTTTGAACCTCACCACAATGATTGTTCTCCTGTATTGTTGACAGGTTGTATGCAAATCCTATCTAAGGCTGGCAGGCTGGGAACAGCTTTCCTAGAGCCCTAATGCACAGAGCATAAAGCCAAACTCCTCAGTTTGGCTTTCCAGGTCCTCCACAATTTAGCCCCAACTTTCACCTCCCAGCATGGTGCCTTCTAGCTCTTAGCCACACTGGTCTTACTGTTTCCCAAATATACCTTCCACTATCCCAACCAGGGGCCTTTGTACTAGCTGCTTCTTCATCAGGGATACTTGACATCTGTGCCTTTCAAAGCATGGCTCACAAGTCAGAACCCACCCTCTCCAAGAATCCTTTCTAAAACATCCCAGACAAAATGGCTTGCTCCCTCTAGTCCTACAGCACCTGATACCTTTGCAAATGCCCTCAGGAGAGGCTGGCTTTTGTTTGTTACTCTTCTAACAGACTGAGCTCCCGGAGAGCAGCATCTGTCTCCCCTACACTTTCCAAGGCAGAGAATAACTGATTTTTAAAAATGAACATTTGACAAAACTAGTATCAGCTTAGCTGCTTGACTTAATAGAACTGTAAATGGCTGGGAAATCAATTATTTCCTTCCTACCATAATAAAAGTTTATGATGTTAGATAATACTTCTTATCTCTGCCTGAACCTTGTGTATACCTCCTTAAAAGTAAGGAGTAACTTACTAAAATAAGGACAAAAGACAACCACAAAGTCTGTTAAAATGGGATCTGCTTTCTCATTTACAGAGTTCTTCCTGGAGGCCACCCACTATAACTGCCTCTTTTCAGAGAATACCATTACATATTTTAAAAACTTAATTGAAATCCCAAAACCAAATAGAAATTATGTTAGGTGAGAGATAGTAAAGCTGTAATGAAATAGACTGAAGGAGAACCCAGGTTGTATAGGCTGAGGGTCACTAAGAGAAAGGAGAGAACCAAAGATCACAATGAACCAACGAATGAGCAAACGAACAAACAAAACAAATAGATCACTTGCATTTTACAGTTGGAGAAACTGAGACCCAGGGTCAGGAAGTGATTTCCCCTAAGGTCATGCTTGAGCTAATAAGAAACAATTTAACAACCAAAATGATCGGGACACCTGGGTGGCTCAGCGGTTGGGCTTGGGCGTCTGCCTTTGGCTCCAGGCATGGTCCCAGGGTCCCCGGGTTCCGGGATCCCGGATCGGGTCCCACCTTGGGGTCCCTGCATGGAGCCTGCGTCTCCCTCTACCTGTGTCTCTGCCTCTCTTTCTGGGTCTCTCATGAACAAATAAAATCTTTAAAAAACCAAGAACAACCAAAATGATCTACTGAGTACATACCAGGAGTTTTCACACGCATCATCATAACTAATACCACTCACTCAGGGAGTTAAATTCAACAGCCAGAAGGAGCTTTCCAATCCACAAATCTAACCATGTCACTCCCCTGCTAAAAACTTCAGAGAGATTTAGCGACTTTGGGAAAGGCTTGAAGAAGTCTATCTTCTGGAGTGGCAAATATTAAACGAGTCAAAATTAGCAAAGACAATCATTCGAAGAATCTGATGATTGATCAAAGGCTTATAACAAACTGAGAAGCATTCGTTCAACGTGATCCTCTACCTTGGGAGGCCACAGCAGTCAAGCTAAGGGATACCACACACACACACACACACACACACACACACACACACACACAACCCGAGAGCTCTACTTTACAGATTTGAAAACTGAGACTCAGGGCAGCCCGGGTAGCGTCGCCTTCAGCCCAGGGTGTGATCCTGGAGACCCGGTATCGAGTCCCACGTCGGGCTCCCTGCATGGAGCCTGCTTCTCCCTCTGCCTGTGTCTCTGCCTCTCTCTCTGTATCTCTCATGAATAAATAAATAAAATCTTTAAAAAAAAAAAGAAAACTGAGACTCATACAATTTAAATGACATATTAAGTAAAACTTGAACTCAGAATATTTTCCCTCCAATTTAATTAGGGCCTGTTCTTGACTCTCAGCACTAATGTGAAGTTCGAGGAGAGAAATACCTGAGTCTGTGGAGATTACTGCGGGCACTCTTCCTAGTTCTCATCTCCAGTTTTGACATTCCTGCTGTTATCAGCACAGAGTGAACACCTCTTCCCTATAGTCCCAAACATCCTTAGGGCTGCAAGTTTGAGGACTGGCTCAGGATGACAGCGCCAGGTTTAAGAAGTTCCAATGCACACTGGTATCCACTGTTCTAGGCATTCTGAGACCCAAAACATCAGTGCCACCAATTAATTATACCATGTAATTTCCACCACGCAAATGAGGAGCAAGGCGCTTCCTCAGTGCAAACAGCTGCTTAGGTGCACGGCTTGGTGAATCGAGAATGCTTTTTTTTTTTTTTTTAAAGGATGGTAGAGTGAGAGCATGGTTTTATTTATTTTTTTATTTATTCATGAGAAACAGAGAGAGAGAGAGAGAGAGAGAGAGAGAGAGGCAGAGACACAGACAGAGGGAGAAGCAGGCTCCAGGCAGGGAGCCTGACATGGGACTCGATCCCAGGTCTCCAGGAGCACGACTAGGGCCGAAGGCAGGTGCTAAACTGCTGAGCCACCCAGGGATCCCCTCACGAATGCTTTTGTAACAAAGGGAAGGATCCTCTTTCTCCCCACAGATGCAGGCCGTGCTGAGGCATATAGTTCAGCAAAGGGAACATGGGACATACAGCCATATGAGCCCCTTGTCCCCTTCCCCCCCACCTCCATGGATAAAATCAGTAGAGTGGCCACGGCACCCAATGCATACAGGTAGGGGAGTTAAGGTTAGCAGGAAGCCTGTGGCCAATCAGCATTACATTCCTGAATATGCCTTCATGTCTCATGCTTTCCTAGCCCCACAAGCCATGCCAGACCTGCTTCCTGGATGACCAGCTACTTCTTACTGAGCTGAGAGTTCCTTGTGGGCAGGATCCAAATGTTATTTGGCTCTATGAAAACCCATTTCAGTGTCTACCATGGACGGTCCTAATCACTTCTAGCCGTCACACACTGATTGAGCCCCTCCCATGCACCCAGCTCTGGGCTGGTGCTGAAGAAACCAGAAAGGAAGAAGGTCCCTGCCCTCAGGGAATTCACAGTGATGAGGTAAGATGGACAGATAAACAGAAGGCAATTAAACTGTATGGAGCTCTGAGAGAATAAACACATGGGTGGTCCGTCCAGGAGCATCATGGAAAGTCACCTAACCCAGCCTGGAGTATTGGGGCTGGGGAAGAATCTGGAAAGATGTTATGGAAAATGGGACTGGAGCTGAATCTTGAAGCCTGAGTAGCATCTGGTCATATAATGGAAGGAAGAGGGGTTGTTAGGGAAGGAGCTCCAAGTAGAGGAGGCAAATGTGTAAAGACAAAGGCAAAGAGCAAAACTTGAGGGATGCCTGGGTGGCTCAGGGGATGAGCGTCTGCCTTTGGCTAAGGCCGCGATCACGGGGTCCCGGGATCACGTCCCACACTGGGCTCCCATCAGGGAGCCTGCTTCTCCCTCTGCCTGTGTCTCTGCCCCTCTTTCTGCGTCTCTCATGAATAAATAAATAAAATCTTTTTTTTTTTTTTTTAAAGAGCAGAACTTGATCAAGAACACTAAGGAAGCAATTCCTCACAGTGCATTAGAGGCAAGGTGAGGTAGGAGGAAAAAACAGTGAGGCTAAAGAGATAAGAAAGGGGCAGGCACGTGATCCCTGAATTCTTACTCTTCCTGAAATCCCCACAAAGCCCATGTAAGATGCAGAGTATGCAGCTGCCAATACCTGATTGCTCTGGGTCACCTTTCAATCCCCCTACTCTACAAACCTGTTTTAGGCAGCTCAGGCTGCCATAACAAAATACTATAGACTGGGTGGCTTAAATGACAGACACCTATTTCTCATGGTTCTGGAGACTGGGAAGTCCAAGATCAGGGTGCCAGCATGGTCGGGTTCTGGTGACAGCCCTCTTCCTGGTTGCAGACTGCTGACTTGTCATTGTATCTGCACTTGGGAGAGAGCAAGCTAGCTCTCTGGCCTCTTCTTATGAAGGCACTAATCCCATTCCCATGAGGGCTCCATCCTCATGAACTAATTACCTTCCAAAGGCCCTACCTCCAAATACCATCACAGTGGGGGTCAGGCTTCAACATATGAATTTGAGAGGAATAAAAACATTGCATATGTACTGCAACCCCCCGAGGCTTTCCTCCTGCCCCATCCCACAGCAGACTGGAATGCCTTTACTTGTAGATAAAGATCTGGAATCTAGCTTTCCTAGCTTGGTTCTACTTCTACAAGGTTTTGCTTGCTGCCAGAGGTGGTGGAGCTGATAACTTTCACTATTCCATCTAGGAGAATAGCCATTTCTGAAGAAAATCAAGGACTATTGTATATATAGACCACATCTTCTTTACCCATTCATCTGTTGAAGGACATCGTGGCTCCTTCCAGTTTGGCTATTGTGGACATTGCTACTATAAAATTTGGGATGCAGGTGTCCTGCCATTTCACTGCATCTGTATCTTTGGGATAAGTACCCAGTAGTGCAATTGCTGGGTTGTAGGGTAGCTCTATTTTTAAATTCTTGAGGAACCTCCACACTGTTTTCCAGAGTGGCTGTACCAATTTGCATTCCCACCAATAGTGCAAGAGGGTTTCCCCCTTCTCCACATCCTCTCCAAATTTGTTGTTTCCTGCCTTGTTAATTTTCCCCATTCTCACTGGGGTGAGGTGGTATCTCATTGTGGTTTTGATTTGTATTTCCCTGATGGCAAGTGATGTGGATATATACAATGGAATATTATTCAGCCATCAGAAAGGATGAATACCCACCATTTGCTTCGACGTGGATGGAATTGGAGGGTACTATGCTGAGTGAAGTAAGTCAATCAGAGGACAAACATTATATGGTTTCACTCATACGTGTAATATAAGAAATAGTGAAAGGGATTATAAGGGAAAGGAGGGGAACTGAGTGGGAAAATTAGAGGAAGACAAACCATGAGAGACTCCTAACTCTGGGCAACAAAGGGGTCCAAAAGGGGAGGTGGGTAGGGGGATGGGGTAACTGGGTGATGGGCGCTGAGGAGAGCACTTGATGGGATGAGCAAATACTATATATGGGTGTTAATACTATATATGGGCAAATCGAACTTAAATAAAAACAAGTGTAAAAAAAAAAGAAAATCAAGGACCACTTCAGTTTACAGAGTGTTAAAAATGGCATATGAGAACTTTTGGAATCTTCAAAATCTTACAAGGGAAAGGGCCAGAGATACCTGGCTGGCTTAGTTGGTAGAGCATGTGACTCTTGATCTCAGGGTCATGAGTTCAAGCCCCATGTTGGGCATGGAGACTACTTTAGAAAAAAGGAAGCATCTAATCCAAACCCCTCATTCCACTCTCGGAGGAAAAGTAAGATACAGAGAGAGGAAGGGGCTTTGTCCAAAATCACGCAACAAGGGAACCAGGCCCTCCTAGGTCAGTGCAGAGGAAAGAATCCCTCATTTGGAGAGAGATCAAATCTTCAAGTTTGTCACTGTGTGTGTCACCTTAGACAGCTGGTAGGATTAAACAGACACAATAACATCTATAAAGGTTGTGTACAGTGTCCGCCTATAGTAAGTTTCAATAAATGGTCACCATCATTACAATTTCCTGGGACCTTTGGCAAACCCATCTTTGCATGTGTATGACATAAGCCAAGAGATTTTTTTTTAAAGATTTTATTTATTTATTTATGAGAGACACACACACACAGAGGCAGAGACATAGGCAGAGGGAGAAGCAGGCTCCTTGCGGGGAGCCGGACGTGGGACTCGATCCCGGGACTCCAGGATCAGGCCCTGGGCTGAAGGCAGCGCCAAACCACTGAGCCACCCGGGCTGCCCCAAGCCAAGAGATTAACTTGAACACTGGGAAAAGTGAGATGTCACTGCTGGTGACATCAGTCATCAAACTGCTTTGCTATGACTTTCAATGTGAAGTCCACCTGTAGGGCTGATGAACAAAATATGAGATTCTTCTAACTTCTAAGAATGAAAGGAAATAAGCATTGCCATGAGAGATTAGTGTGCACTGTCTGAGAAGCTCATGCTAGCATATTGGTTTACCTATTTAATCCTGAATCTGACTCAGTGTCGATTTTAATGTTTCTAATTAGTGCATCTTGGGAACTGGCAATGTCTCTCTCCAGCCCTCCCCTGGGGAAACAACCTAGATGTAGGGTCCCTCCTCATTCTTTCTCTGCCATTTGTCACTGTTTATTAAGACATCTGGCCATCATTAGGGACTTTACTTAAATACAAGAGGAAATAATAACATGTTTCTCAATACAATAACAATAACACTGTATGCTGTGCAATCCAATACAATCGCTACCAAAGTATAAGCAAATTGTAGTTTGGTGAAAAGACAAATGGACATGGGTCAAGAGGAATCCTTTCCTTGCATGATTTTGCTAACAAGATCCACCATTTTGGACAAGTCCCTTGATCTTTCTAAGACTATTTCCTTGTCTTGTACATTTTAAATAAGTTTGCCCACATCTGTGCTGCATGGCTCACGAGGTTGCTATGATGATGATGAGAATCTAAGATTTACTGAGTCCCATGACTATGTACCAGACACTGAAATCAATATATATTTACATAATCTTGTTTATTTTCCACAATCACTTCAAGGGGTAAGTATCATCAATTCCTATTTTTATAGATGAAACTGAAGCTCAAAGAAGCTTAACTTCTATTAAGGGCCAGGGACAGGATTCAAACCCAGCTCTGGGCTCCTAACCATTCCTCTGTGCTGCACTTTTATCGCTACCTGTCAGAGCCCTACCTAGTCTCTCAGCTAGAATTTTACTAGGAATCAACCAAGTCTTATGCTAGATATTTCTTCAAATCCAACAGTACAGACTAACCGCAGAATTAGTCTTAATCTGAACTGAAGTCTCTAGTTTACTTACGTATTTTTTTAAAGATTCTATTTATTTATTCATGAGAGAGACAGAGACATAGGCAGAAGGAAAAGCAGGCTCCATGCAGGGAGCCCGCCCGATGTGGGACTTGATCCCGCACCCCGGGATCACAACCTGAGCGGAAGGCAGATGCTCAACTGCTGAGCCACCCAGGCGTCCCTCTAGTTTACTTATTTAAAAATGACTTTTGTAGGGGCACTTGGGTGTCTCAGTTAAGCATCTGCCTTCTGCTCAGGTCACAGTCCCAGGGTCCTGGGATAGAGCCCAGCACTGGGCTCCCTGCTCTGTGGGGAGTCTGCTTCTCCCTAACCCTCTGCCTCTGCCTTTGCCTCTGCCTCTCCCCTGGCTTTTGCGCGCAAGCTCTCTCTCTCTCACTCACTCACTCTCTCTCAAACAGATAAATAAAACCTCTAAAAAATAAAAATTAAATTAAATGGTTTTCGAATTCTCTAAGTCTTTTTAGAAGTCATTATGAGAAAGGATAAGACGTTAATCTCTGCAGGTGATAAGTACTACTATTCATTTTTTTTAATTTGGCTTGGACAATTGTGCCTATTTCTGAGACCTTGGAAAAAATATAAAAGCCATGAAATCTGAACAAGACTTCTCTCCTAATACAACACGACTCCTGATGCAATCTATAGAAAGAATACACGTTCCGTTGAACTTGCAAAGAAAAAAAAAATTAAAACATTTTAAGCAAAAATAAAAGATTTAAGATCCATATAACACTAATTGTATATTTTTAACAGCAAGTATGTCTCTATTATAAAGGATATTTTATGTTATCTCAGAATTAAAACACAAGAGGCCCCTCTGTCACAAACCAAAGCCCCCATCATCTCAGTGAGTGCTCTCTAGAGAGCCTTGACAGGAACAATCTCAAGTGACAGTGCCAAATGTGGGAGACCATGATGCAGAATTGGAACCATGGAGTAATTAGTTCATTTTTTTTCTTTCATTCAAAAAGGACTTTCTCAAGGACTATGATTCATTCCACAAACATCTGTGCAAAGCCATGTAAGGGGTAAGAAAAGTGGCATGGTTCCCTCTCCCTCCACACTAGAGGAATTTTCAATCCTGTTTCAGGAGAATAAGAAAGCCTAGCTGAAAAACAAGACAACTCTTAATTGCGCTTGCTCTGTGCTAAAACCAATGCCAGGTGCTTTCAACTGTATTATCTCATTGAATCTCCACCCAAACTCAGTGCAAAAGGTCTGACTACCCACCCCTTTAGAATGAGAAAACTGAGGTTCATGGAGATTAGTAAACTTGCCCACTATAGTTAATAACACTGTATAGCATATTTGAAAATTGCTAAGAGAGTAGATCTTAAAAGTCCTCATCACAAGAAAAAAGATGTGTAACTACGTGTGGTGATGGATGTTAACTAGATTTATCATGGCGATCATTTTGCAATATAAACAAAAACCGAATCATTATGCTATAGACATGAAACTAATATAATGTTATATGTCAATCATACCCCAATTAAAAAAAAAAAAACTTGCCCAAACCATACAGACAGTATAAACAGGCTCTATTTCATATCAACATCCTGAGAAAAGTTTCTTTATATTCTTGTCCTGAACATATTGTCCCCCTCCAAAGCTGCGGTTAAAGCTTCAGGTATCTTTGCTGCCAGTTATGGTACTCCCTCAGATTTCAATCCAACTGCCCAGAACATAACATACTTGATTACTCCTTCCGAAATGAAAGCTAAATGCTGTAATACATAAAACCAGACCCAACAAAATACTCCTGCAGCCCTCAGTCTAGACAACTTCCAGGTTATTGATATGCAACCACACATTGCTGACCTCTGCTACTAAACCTCACCTTTTGAAGGTGGCAATTTCCCCCAGCTTCTGTAAAATTCTTTCTGAAAACAGGCACTATTCACATGCAACAGATAAGAGGAACAGTCTCACACTTGCATTGTAAGACTTTAGCCTCTATTGTAGGAACCCACAGGTAGAGAGAATCAAGGGATTTCATTGCCAAGAAAGAGTCCCTTCTTCAGGCTGCCAAGGATGTAGCAAGTCTGTGCTCTTTGGCAAAAATGCTTTTGGTAAGTCTTCTGACATCCCTCTGAACAAAGCAGCAGAAAAAGTTAATGCTCAAAAGCAAAAGGCAAATACACTAATGTACTCGATATCAAAAAATTATGGTAGGAAGCCGTCAGACGGAAGCAACATCAACAAGGAACTTATGCAGAAAACGGGCATAAGAACCATTTTGGTAACATTTTTTTGTAATTGCTCTATAGAAATTCTTTGAATAGCCATCCTAGTGGCTCTACTCTTGTCCATTCCTTCCTTCTATGCTGGCAGACTATCTATCTCTAAGTGGTTTAAAGGATAAAAGGAATGACATTCCTCAGAGATAAGTCCAGTTATTGTGTTATTTTATGTAAGTGATTTTGTAGTCATGTAAAAATATTTTTTTTATTTTATAGTGAATGAATCAATTATCTTTAATTGAACTTTTCAAAATGATTCTAAGGCCTCTTACGAGCACAACTCTAAACAGTATGTTCCCAGGCCAACCTTATAGGATTCCACTATTGTTTAATTCTCCAAGGAATTTACATAGAGGTTTATAAAGATCAGACACACAAATACTCTAATTTGAAAAGAAGCAAAGCCTTCCCGGCGGCCTGTAACTCTATTTTGATGTTTCTAGAACATGCATCCAAAAGCTTAGTAAGACTCTCTGGTCTTACTGCCAAATATTTTCCTCATATTATTACTGCATGTATGTTGAAGGTTTTATTTTGCAGCAAACCCTACAAACGAGATTTTTTTTTTCTTTTTGCAGGCCAGATAATTTCACCAACTGATGAAGACTTTGTAATTATTTAAATGAAATTATATCTAATGACACCAAACCAATGGGGTTAGGAAATTTCAAAATCCATATTTTTAAAAAACAAAGATGTATAAACCAAATCGTGGTCTAAAAGGCACAGAAAAATTATCTGGAGATGGATTTAGCTCTGTGAACAATTAGAAACAATACTGAAAGCTGCTCATTTATGTCCCTCCCCTGTCATCACCTCGTCTGGGTTTTTCAATAATGAACTAAGAAATATAGGGGAAAAAAACAAAGCAGGGTTTTCAATATGGTTTTTCTCTGGGGAACAATAAAAACATTAAACTTTATACATTTAAGTGTCTGTGCACCGAATGGTAGCCTTTTCATGGGAGTCCAGCTTGGGTTTTGTCTGGGTGGGGAAGGGGGAGGGAGTCTGTGAATACCCTCAGAGTCATTTAAAATATATAGTATTAGCTAATTGATGAGAGGACTAAAAACAATAGTAAGTAGGCAGCCTGGCTGTGTGCCAGGAGCAAAGCTTTATGTTGAAAGCGAGTTTACATTAGAGGCCTGTTTTTCCCCTTTCCTTATATGAAATGAACAGCTGTAATTGAAAAGCAAGGAGCTCTATGGTTTATAGAAATAGGTGTTGTGAAGAGCCTTGGCCGTCTAATTTTCTTCCTATTGCAGGGCAGGCTTCCATTGTCTGTTTTTTAGAGCTAATTTCTTTTCTGATCAAAAGGCCCACGTCGTTGAAAAGGTAGTAATGACTATTCATTTGGCTGAAGCCTCCATTCTCCAGACTGCAAGCTTTATTTAGAAATGGCTATTTCTTTCTAAAAGGAAAAGCTCATTTATGTCCTCTATAATGTCAATTAAAGTAGAATATATTTTAATTATTTATCCTGAGGAGAAACCTTTTAGGAACTTAATTTAGTATGCCTATGCTATGCAGACACTACAATATGTGAATGTGGAATGATATCTAGGCACATGGGTTTTATTTTATTTTACCACTAATGAATAGTTTATTTGCAACTAATTAACAAGTTAAATCGGCACAATTAGTGTCGGATTTCTTTAATAATATAACTCATAAAGGGATAGCCATTGGAACTAGAAAATAAGGTTGGTTGTTGGCTTTGTAAAGAAACCATTCCACAAAAGGGGCAGTTTTTTCCCATTAGAAAGGGTTATTGGGACGTTCTTCCCGTTGCTTTTTCGCGTGAAAGCTGGGCTGTGCCGGGGGAGGAAATATGTTCAGAAACAAGGGGAGACGGTGTTAATTACACAAACATCACGTTGGAAAAGCCTCGGGGTCGTAACCCGGCGACGCTTTTCCGGAGAAATGGAATTGGGGTGACGGCGGCCTGGGCGCCCAAGCGCCCGCGCGGCCAGGCCTCCCGACAGACCTCGCTCGGTCGCCCCGTCTGGCCGCGGGCCCGCGCTGAGGACAGGCGACCTCCATACCTGGCAAGCGGCGGCGCGCTAGCTGTCCCCGGGCCGCGTCCTCCGCCCGGCTCTCGGTCGCGAGCAGCGGCCCCGGAGCCTCGAACAGCCGCCGCTCTGAGACGGCGGCGCCGGGGGCACGCGGGGGCCCGGCGGGGCGCCGCTCGGCTGGCGCGGCTCGGCGCGGCCGCGGGAAAGCGCGCGCGCCCGGGGAACGCGCGTGGCCCCTGCGAGCGGGGCGCGCCACGCCGGCGACCCCGTGGAGGCCGGGCCGGCCGCGGAGGACCTCGCGAGGGCGGCTCCCGCGCGGCGCACAGTAGGCGCGCCACGGAGGTCGAGCGAGAGGAGGAGAGGTGGCGGCCCGAAGAGCGGGCCGAGGAGAGGACGGAACTGCGCGCGTCGAAGTCCGCAGCTCTCCAGTCTCTCCGAAGAAAATGCGAAAGGAGAAAAGAAAGAAAGAAAAAGAGAAAAAAGGGGGGAGGGGAGAACGGGCTGGACGCCGCCTCGAGATCTACAACGTTCTCCAGAACGCTCGCCCGTGCCCCCAGCCCGCCGTCATCCTGCGCCCCCAGCGGTCGGGGCCGATGCTCGCGCCGGGAGGTCCCGGGAGGCGACGGGCGCCCTTCCCCGGGAGCGCTGCCAGGCCTGGTGCACCCGTGCGCCCCGCTGGCGGAATGAGCGCGTGGAGTTCCTCGGCCAACCTTGCGCGCGGATAACGAGTTTTAGCTGGTTTTCCCCGCCCTGGCTTCCGGCGGGCCGCCTCGCCGCTGCAGCCACGGAAGGAAGCGGGAAAGGAGACAGGCCCAGTGGGAGGGCAGGCCTGGCCGCAGGGTGCCGGGCTCCCGGAGGCTGCGCGGCGGGGGTACGGTCCCGCGGCTGGAAGGGCCGAGCGCTCTCGGAGAGGTGGGGGGGGCGCGGGGGGGCGCGGCAAAGAGGTCGACTGCAGTGACCCGGAAGACCCTCTGGAAGCGGGACCCCGTTCCCGGGCAGGGCCTTCCTTCCTCTGGGGGGACGGCAGCCTTCAGGCTGTAAGGTCGGAGAGAGGGCGCTGAAGGCAAAGGTTGTCAAAGTCCTCGTAGTTGCTTCCGCACCTAAGGAAAGGACAGCTGGTCATTATCTTCACACCCTGCGAGGGTGCAAAGGGTCTTTGCACCTGGGGCGCCAACCGGTGGGCCAGGAGGAGTCCCGGTGTGTCTACAAAGTACAGCTCAACGAACCAAGTAAAGCAAATTCGGAAACTCGCTTTTAAAAAGTTCACCCTCCCTCCCCAAAATAGCTACACCAAAGAGCAACAGAATACGGTTGTACTGCACCCAGGAGACATTTTCGTACCTCCAGGACTATGTCGCCACACACCTCGGTAGCTCCCAATAAAACCTTTCCTTAGAGAGCGTCAACTAGGTTATTGTTTGCAACCTACTCACCAGCCTAGAATCTTCAGTTCCTTCCCAGACCTGTATGAACAAGTGTTTCATTGGAAGCTGCGGAGCAGGGAGTGCAGTACTGCGGTTGGCGGAGGAGGAACCAACTGAATGCTTTGAGAACTAGAAGGTGCTGGAGAGGTCTCTTCCATCTCCTTGGAGTGCCGGTGACCTTTTCCAACCTTTTATAAGCGATGGTTCTACGACAGCCCCCAGCCTCTGATTTCTTGATCAAGGCCCTCAATCTGGCCTAAATACACAATCTTGGCTAGGAGCCAGAGTAAATAGTCAAGGGATGTTCTGAAGGAAGAAAGAGGATAAGCAAACCTTTTTCTTTTTTTCTTTTCTTTTTTTCTGGAAAGCTAAGCGTGTCTAAGGGTCGGCGGGATAAGTTTTTCTGCACTTACTCGAAACCGGACCGCTCCCTGGGCTCTGCTGCACTTGAAAAAAGGCGATTGATAGCTCGACCCGATTGCCAGGCCTTGGCCCCCAGAGCGGGTACCGGACACACCCCCACCCCTTCCCGAGATGTATGCATAGGGCATCTCTTCCAAGAGTTGGGTCCTGATTGAGCCAGAGGCCCGGAAAAAGGTCCCCCAGGAGCTGAGAAGGAATCATCGCCTCCCCCCGCCCCACCCCCGCGAGTGATGGGACAGCCCCGCTCCTACTCCACCCCACCGGTAGCTCTAGGGCTCAACTGCTCAAGTATGCTTTGCAGGCAGGAGGTCCTCGGGACACCTGATTTCTGCCAAAGCTCAAAACCAGAAGACGGGGAGAGTATGAGCGCACTCTGCACCCGGGCCCCGCCAGGCCATGACGCTAGAGCCCGGGGACCCCGAGTGTTGTGATAAGCAGCCCTCTAAGGATAAGCACCACGTCTGCCCGGCCGCAAAATCGGCTGCCTCTCCTTCTAGGGTTGGGGCGACCTCGAAGCCCTGGAGGGCAGGAAGGGGCGCCTCTAGGTGAAGTTTCCAACCGAAGCCAACAAACGGCGCTGTTGCCACGCCCTGGGTCTTGGGAGCCCCAGCCCCAGGCCCAGTCGGAGGGAGCCTGAGCTCTCTTGGGAGGGCAGGGGGAGTGGGGAGGGGGTGCTTGGCCCGGTTCCCAGCCCGCCATCCGGGGCTCTGTGTGCCGCCACGGGTTCCCGGAGGCCCCAGAGGGCAAGAGAGCTGCCGAACGCGCTCTCCTCTCCGGAAGAGGTTGGAAAGAACTGGCTCTGGATCCCGCTGTGTCCCTTGCTTTCCTTGTCCCGTGCAGAGTTCAAGTCAGAGACACAGATTCCGGCTCCGCTGGCCCTGCCTCCCCGCGGCCCCGGCCTGAATCGAGGCCCCCTGGGCCCAGTACCTGCCGCGACACCCCTCCCGACTCCCGGCAGGCTCGCGCCGCCCGGCGGGGGCCTGGAGGACGGGTTTCCCTCCAGCCTCTCCCCGCCTCCCCAGCCTGCAGTGGTAACCTCGGCCGACTACCGAAGTGGTAGGGTGCGTTGAGGACGTTTCCTCGGAACTGTTTTGAAGGAAATCCGGCTTGACTCCTGCTTGGGGCTGTGCAGACCACCCCAGAGCCACCAGGCACAGAGACCGTTTTCATCACGGCCTCCGAGGGAAGGCAGGACTGTGGGAGAAAATGTCCAGGCACAATACTGGCCGAGGGACGCCTGCTTGTAACGTGAAAATGAGCTCACCTAAGTCGCGGGCTAGTCGTGATCAAATGACAAACAGCTGGGGGCAGTGACCAGCCCCCTAGATCATCTGCTGCGGGGAGGAGTACAGACAGACCCATGCACCGCATCCCTCGTCCTGGGAAATAATGCAGCCCAGGCGCTGTCACCACAACGGCTTACTTGGGTCCTAAAACTTGGAAAGAATCCTGACATCTGTCAGGCTACTGGACGCCAGGCCGCGCGTCGGTTGGGTAGTTTCCTAAAACGCGCTTCACTTAGCAACAGCCTCGGAGGCCCAGAGAACCCGAGAGGGCATCTGGGGAAGGCGGCAGGCAGGCAGGGTTACCTCACATTGACTGATTTGGGAGAAGGTGGGTTTGCCTGGGAAAAATGGACTTTGTCAGCTAGTTTGGCCAAAAAACAAGTGCAGGTGGAGATCGCCAAATCATTCCGTCTCCTAAGACACGTCTTCCAGTCTGTGTCAGCTTAAGTGTGCACACTGGTGCGCGCGCCCACGCGTGCGCGCGCCCACACATACGGCACATACACAGAACCATTCCAGATAGTTTACTTTAAAAACCCGAAATCGTACATCCATTCCAACGACTGCAGCCCCTGACTGCGGACATTTGCTTCCTTCCGGCCAGAAAAGCAAGAGAACGTAGCCCAGGTGGAACCCAAGCTTAAGGGGCTGGTTTAGAGACCCCAAATTTCCAGGAGATGATGCCGGCTGGGAGCCAGGATCCTAGTGCCAGCCTCCGTCCATCCCAGAGGGGGCTAGCCTGCTCTACGCCACCACCCCCCCAAGTCACAACGGCATACTTTTAAATTCGTGCAGTAAAGGGGGGAGGGGAGGTCCCAGCGTGCAGGTGCCCCAGGATCGCCTTGGTTTTGCATTAGCGCTAAAAACCTGGGGGGTCTGTATTTTTTTTTTCCACACTTAGGATTTACGCTTTTCTTTTGGTTCCCCATCTTTCCACGAGGCTGGGGGTAGGGGACCACACTGCGTGGACACCCTATTTCAGTCTCTGCCACTTCTGCCTGGCTGGCTACTCCTTCCCACCCTCGCCTCCGGGAGTTTCAAACGCTGTGCCACTCGCTTAGACTGGCGAAGGCGATTGTCCGGGTTCCCTCTCCCCGCGGCCGGAGTTCCCGAGACACTAGTCTTTGGCAGACAACATGACATGCGAATGGGTGTCCCGCTCCGAGTCTCGAGGCTCTGGCCAGGATGGCTGTAAAACAAAAAAGGAGAGGGACGGAATCCGTTAGCAGAGCCTGCTCCCCGGGGAGGCGGCGCGGCTGCGCAGCGAGAGCAGCGCTCAGTGGTCCCGGCAGGTGCGCGGCCAGTGGAGGGGGCCCTGCGGTCCGCCCCGAGGACGGCCTCGGCTCCTCTCCGGCCACCGTCCCCCCCACCCCCAACCTCCAAGAAACTTTTCTTTCACTTGGAGAGGCTCCGTGTTGCCATGAAAACGGATTTTCCAAGGGGCCCGACCCTCCCCCTCAGGGGCATCGGACTGGAAAAACCGAAATGGCCAGAGAGCAGAGACAAAAAGGGGCCGCCAAGCGGGGGCCTGGAGCGAGAGAGCCGAGGCCGGCTCACCCCCTCCGCCCCCCACACACTCCCCGCACCACCGCGCGTGAGCGCCTCCGCACGGCTCGGGCAGCGGGCGGCGGACTGCTCGCCTTCGCTCCAGCCAGCGGAGAGCCTCACAGCCCCCGTGCGCGCCGCCGTTCCGGGGCCTGTCTCCGGGGCCCGGGGCCCCGACCCCGGCTCGGTCCTGGCGCCCCGGCCCGCGGCTTGCTGGGACCGGGGCCGACTCCAGGGAGGGCTTCGCGGAGCCGCAACCCGGGACGCCTCCGTTGCGTCCCGAGTCCCCCAGCTCGCCTGGGTGACTGGCGATGCCGCTGGCCCTAGCGCTGGCAGCAGAAGCGGTCGGAGGACCTCCGCGCAGACAGCGGGATGCTTTGCAGGGTGGCCCCGGGGCCAGGCACCGCTCAGTCCAGATGCGGCTGCAAAGTTGTTTTCTGAACCCCGTGGGCGCCTCCCCCCCCCCCCGTCCTGCTCGCGCGCCCCCTCCCCCCTCCGTCACCTCCTCGAGTTTCGTTCTTTCAAACTTTTTGAGACCCTAATTGGTGGTCTCTGAGCGGCTCTCCAGGACTCCCGCCTCCTGAATAACTCTCATCACGTCACCGGGCCCAAGAGGGGCGTGGGGGTGAACGAAAGGGCTCCCCGAACTTTTTTTTTCCAGTGGGGCCGAACGGGGACTCCGTGATGATTGGCCAGGGCGCATCACTGTGAGCCTGTCAATCACGGGGCCTCCCGGTGGCGAGGGGCGGACCGAGTCCCAACCCCGGGGGATCCGAGCAGGTATATAAGGGACCCGGCGAGCGCCCGGCCAGACTGCGAATGCGGCCAGCTCGAGACGTCGCATCAGGTGCGAGTGGCCTGCGGGTTCCTGGCGACTTGGCGCGGAGCACTTTGGCCAGCCTGCCCTTCCCGCCTGACCCGCTGGCCCGCCGGCCCCCGAGCGCCCCTCCGACGGAGTCCCCAGGCCTTTTCACCGTGGCCGCTCCAGCCCCGGGAGCGCCTTCTCCTCCCGCCACTCTGGCGCACCTTCTTCCCGCCCCGGCCATGTACAGCCTGCTGGAGACCGAGCTCAAGAACCCCGTGGGGCCACCCACCCCAGCGGCCGGCGCAGGCGGCCCCGCAGCCGCCGGCGGCGCAGGCAAGAGCAGCGCGACCGCAGCCGGCGGCGCGACCGCAGGCGGCGGCAACGGCGGGGGCTCGAGCGGCGGGGGCGGGGGCAGCGACCAGGACCGCGTGAAGCGACCCATGAACGCCTTCATGGTGTGGTCCCGGGGGCAGCGGCGCAAGATGGCCCTGGAGAACCCCAAGATGCACAACTCCGAGATCAGCAAGCGCTTGGGCGCCGACTGGAAACTGCTGACCGACGCCGAGAAGCGGCCGTTCATCGACGAGGCCAAGCGACTGCGCGCCGTGCACATGAAAGAGTACCCGGACTACAAGTACCGGCCGCGCCGCAAGACCAAGACGCTGCTCAAGAAGGACAAGTACTCGCTGCCCGGAGGCCTGCTGCCCCCGGGCGCCGCCGCCGCCGCGGCCGCCGCGGCCGCCGCCGCCGCCGCCAGCAGCCCGGTGGGCGTGGGCCAGCGCCTGGACACGTACACACACGTGAACGGCTGGGCCAACGGCGCGTACTCGCTGGTGCAGGAGCAGCTGGGCTACGCGCAGCCCGCTACCATGAGCAGCCCGCCGCCGCCGCCCGCGCTGCCGCAGATGCACCGCTACGACATGGCCGGCCTGCAGTACAGCCCCATGATGCCGCCCGGCGCCCAGAGCTACATGAACGCCGCCGCCGCCGCCGCCGCCGCCTCGGGCTACGGGGGCATGGCGCCCTCGGCCGCCGCCGCCGCGGCCGCCGCCTACGGGCAGCAGCCCGCCACCGCCGCCGCCGCGGCCGCCGCCGCCGCCGCCATGAGCCTGGGCCCCATGGGCACGGTGGTGAAGACCGAACCCAGCTCGCCGCCGCCCGCCATCACATCGCACTCGCAGCGCGCGTGCCTCGGCGACCTGCGCGACATGATCAGCATGTACCTGCCACCCGGCGGGGACGCGGCCGACGCCGCCTCGCCGCTGCCCGGCGGCCGCCTGCACAGCGTACACCAGCACTACCAGGGCGCGGGGACTGCCGTCAACGGAACCGTGCCGCTGACCCACATCTGAGCGCCCGCCTGCGCGCGCCGCCCCTCCGCCCCCATCCCGCCCCGCACCCCCGAGTTGGGACGCCTTGTTGTTTAGCTTTGCTTGCCTGAGACTGTTGCCTTGTACCGATGATGGGGAGGACAGAAAGTTTTGCCGTAGCTGTCGGGTTTTGTACAAAAGCAAAAAGAAGTCCGGAGCAGCGGAAATGGGACTTTCTAGAGCTCGCCTACCCCCTCGCCGCTGCCCCTCCCTCCCCTTTTGTAGGCTGGGAATCGCTGTGATGTTTGCAAAGAAAAAGCAGCCCCCCTCCTCCTCGTCCTCCTCCTCCTCCTCCTCCTCCTCCTCCTGGGTTCCTGGGTTTTTCTGTTGCATTTGAAAATGTTGTCGCGTTAGTTTACTGTTAGCCGAGGAGTGAGTGAATAGGAGAAACGTACTCTCGGGTGAGGCTGGCCTGAGAACTGCAACGCCTCCTCCCCCCGTCGCGTTGCACGGCTTTTCCTTGTGGGTTTTGGGGGGGCTGACCGCGCGCAGTGGCGCGGCGGCTCAGGCCAATGTTAATTTATAGCCAGGTGTGCGTGTGTCTCCCGCCTCGCCGCCCCTGGCCGCGGGACCGCTTCTGTCCAGTCCGCATTTAGGCTGTTGAGTTGGTGACTTCTGCCGTGATCTGTTTGATATTTCGTCGCGCTAATGTATTCGGATTTCGTTTGGGTGGTTGGGGAAGGGGCTATTTTGTTTCAGGTTTTTCAAGGTTTTACTCTTAATTCCTAAATGAGAGATCAATAAATTTTATAACCAACGTGATGGAGTCTTGGTAATTTTGCGGGCCTGGAACTATGTGCGGGTTGGGGAGGGGACCGCCACCAACTCGGTCTTAGAGCCTCGGTCCCGTCCCGGGGCGGGGGGAGGGGGGCGGGTGGTGGCGAGCGTGATCTGGAATGCTTTCTGACTCCTGGTAATCCCAAACACTCCAGCTCCCAGTCTTTTCTACGTAAACTCCAAGAAGCAAACGGTCGGTCCTGCGGGAGCGTGTGCCGGGAGCCGACACCCGCTCACCGGGGCGAGCACCCCGCGGCCACGCACTTGTTGATAGCGGCGAGCGGCCGCCGCAGGAGTGTCTGCCGCAGCAGCCACGCGGGGCGGGGGGCGGGGGGCGGCCGCGGAGACCGGCCAACCGCGGGGACACCTTTACCTTTGTGCACTGGGGCGGGAAGACACTTGAGCCGGGGCTGAAATATTTACAAAACGAAAACCTTTCGGAAATCTCAATTATCCTATTAAAAATAGATGGTTACAGGAATCCCTGGCAGGAAATAAGCGCATTTCAACCGTGGTGGCTGAAGCCGCGGAGCTAGCATTCAACACTGGAAGGTTTGCTGTTTGGTTGTTTCGTTTCTTTTAAAGATTTTTATTTATTGAGAGAAAGAGCGAGCGAGCCAGAGCACTAGCGAGGGGGAGGAGCAGAGGGAGAAGCAGACTCCCGACCAAGCTAGAGCCCCCGACGTGGGGCTCGATCCCAGGACCCCGAGATCATGACCTGAGAGGAGGCAGACGCTTAACCGGCTGAGCCACCCGGGCGCCTCTAGGAGGTTTGGTTTTAAAAAGTACATCTGAGACTTGAAAAGATCCCTAAAACTCCTCCAATGGCTTTTTCTTTTTGACTTGTCAACCCGGACCACCTATTTGTTTTCCAGAAGAGGCTCTGTCGCCTCCCAAACCTCGAGCCCGCTTTCTGCTCCTCCTCCCTCCCCTCCCCCGCAATCCCTGACCCTTAGGCATTCCACCGTGCCCCCCAAAGGCCTTTCGTTTCGCGCCCGGCCACACGGCCCCAGTGTATCTGTTTGGGGCCTAGGAAGAAAACAAATAGAACCAGTGTTTTTTTACCCCCTCCTCAGCTGTTTGAGGTGATTTCCTTAATCCCTTTAATCCTGTTACCTCGCTATCCCAGAATAACTAAACTCGGTCTTTCCAATAAGCTTGGCCTGGTGCACTGTTTTTATCCTCATCCACTCTTGATCACAGGTTTCTTTGCTTGAGGTCTGCTGGGACTCTGGGCGACAGAATCTCCCATAAATTGGTCCGAATTCCACATTTCCAACCGGCTTCCTTTGTGCGGGCCAGCCATTCACCTGCGGGCCTGGGCGGGCCCCAGGGGGAGGGGCGGAGGCTTTCTGCAGCTTCGGGGGTCGTGCCCGCTTTTTACACATCACTGCGGATCCCGGAGACTAAGCTCACCACGCCTCTCCAAGAAAGGTCGGGTCTCCCAGAGAAGGCAGCGCCACCCCTCCCCCGCAAACGCTGGCACGGTCTCCCCCTCCCCAGCCCACCGCGCTCCAAACCCCTACTTTGCAGCTTGGGGCGGGAGGGCGGCCGGCGGTGATTTACAGACCCTCGCGCCTCGCCCTCCACCCGGAACTCCTCCCGGGCCTGCTGCGTCGGGACAGGGGGACAGGGTTCGGGCGAGGTCTCCGTACCACACCCACCACTCCCCATCCCGGGGTCACAGACCCGGAGCCCCTCCGGCCTGCTGGGTGCTGCAACCACCCACCAGGCCGCGGTCCTTGCAGCAGACCCACAGGCTGCCAGGTCGGTGAGCCTCGAACCTCACTGCTCCCCCGCCCCCCCCGCCCCCCCACCCCACTCACACACCGTCGGGCCCCGTGCCCCGAAGTCCCCAGGGCGGGAGGAAACTCTCTTGTCATCTCCACCCCCCTATTCATATCCTTCACAGTGTTTGGGCCTCCGTAAAATACCTGGCCGTAGGTTACTCTGGGTTCAAATTGCTAGCAATTGTGGACACAAGTTTGGTCTGAAATGACTCCAGGAAAGGGAGGGTGAAAACAAGCAATTCCGCCCCACTGAGGGGGCGGTGCCAACGGGGGAATAAACTGACGCTGCTTCTTTCGGAGAGTCCATTGTGCTGCTGCCTTCTTAGAAGTGCCAGGGTCACCCTTTCAGCGGGTTTCATATACTGCTCACTCCCTCTCTAAGCATCCATGGCTTTGTGCTCCACTTGTCTGATTTCCAAATTGTCTCTAAGAAAAAGAGTTTTTCATCAAATCAGCACATTTGGAGGATTTAAATATACACGGAAGATTTTTTTTTTCTTTTTTAACTTCGGCAGTAGGGAAGAGAAGGGAACTGAGCCCGAGGGAAACTTCCATCCCCTAAGCCAGAGTTTTCAAACTAGAGCACCCCCTCCCTGCCCCCACTCCTCCCACACACACACACACACACTTCTTGCAGGATAACTGCCCCTTCCTCTGTTGTGGAGATCCCAGTTCTGGTAAGATTGAACTTGAAATAAAAGTTTCAGCTCTTGCATGGTCGTCAAACCCTAACTCCTGCCTCTTCTAGCTTGTTTTACAAGAGGAAATTGGCCTCTAAGGGCAACGTAAGGGCTCAGGATCGCTAAGCTGGGGCACTGAAGAACCAGCCTCCCAGGCCTGAAGGGCTCTCTGATCCACACAAGAGGGAGAGAACCCCAGGAAATCCCAGCCCCAGCTGCCTCTTAAGCTCATAATGCAGCCGGGTCTCTACAGAAAAGAGGTAGGTAGTTCCTGACCCGGACACACCCCGTAGCCACCTCTTGGTGAATGGTGATGTGAGGTGCATAGCCCAGGGTCCTTACACAGTGGAAAAGACCAGCCCATCTTTTAGCTTTCTGCTGACAGGAACAAAGCTACCTTGTGGTGGGAATTATCCCACATAGAGATTTTCTTCCCTGGCCTCTCCATACAACTCCCCTCATTAATCTCCCTTCTAGAAATCTACACGGGGAGAGGGCATCCCAAATACAGACCAACATTTATAAACAGACGTTCATCAGAGAACTCCTTATAATGGTAAAACTTACACAACCCAAATGTCCAATGAATAGGAAGAGGTTGTTTAAAATATGTTTTCAAAAAAGACCTCCTTGCGGATATTAAAAAATGTGTGTGGAGAGATTTTAATGACAGGGAAATGTTTAAAACACAAAGTGAACAGAGCAAGATACACAAAAGTACGTTCAGTATGTATGACCTATTTAACAATAAGGATATACAACTGGAAAAATATGCAAAAATGCAGGGTAGTATGATGAATACTGGTTAGTCTTCCTTTTATGTTCTCATACTTTCCAATTTGCTCTGATAGGATTGTATTCCTGTTATCACCAGAAAAGGCAGGTTAAAAATAATTCTCTCCCTGTCACAAATACAGAAATGTGTCTCCTTGTGAACGAAGAAAGTTCCAGCTTTCCCTTCATTTGTTTGGGGGCGAGGAGGGGGCGGGGAGCCCCCAGCAGCAGTAATCCCCCACTCTCCTCCTGGTTGGGGCCTGCAGTGAGCGCACCAGAGCAACCTCCCGCCAAGCGCCCTCCTCAGTAAGCAGGAGCAGGATCAGATTAGTGCCGGCTCCTTCATTCTTCAGACCCACTCACTGGAGAAAAAGACCTCCTTGCGAGCCAAGCTGAACAGCCAGGGCTGCGGGAAGCAGGGGCCACTGAGGAACCAGAAGGCACATAAACCCAGGAGCCTGAGCAACCCTCGTTACCCTCTTGGGAGAGGGGCAGAAAGTAAGCCCCTAGGTTGGGTCCCAGGCCAGGTGAAGGAAGGGCTGGATGAGTACCCACCCCACCAGCTGGATGGAACACAATATGCTGTGTCCCTCCTCTCCACGGCCACCATCCTCATCCACACAACTGACATTTCTTGGGGGACCACTGCCATGGCCTCTGACCTGTTCCTGCTTCCACTCCGCTCCCCACTGCTCCTCTACACACTTTCTCCATAGAACAGTTCTCTCCACTTTTCAAACACAAATCCTATCATTGTCGCCTCCCTTCTTAATAACCTTCCGGTGGCTGCCTACTGATTGCTCTTGGAAAAGTGTCCCAACTCCTCCAAAGCTTTGTATGATCCAACTCCTGCCCAGCTCTCTGAGCTCAACTATTCCCTCCCTCAACCCCAGCCAGGATTCCTCTGGGCAATGTTTGTTGAGTAAATAAATCATAGTTCCTGATAGTTTCACATCTAAACCAACTTTAAAGTCCATTAATTGACTAAGATAAAGATTGCTGTGCACAGTACCTTTTTTTATCTTGTGGGATTTCCCCAAATCTGTACATAAGATGCAGATTCTCGGACAATAAAACCTAGCAAAAATATATCATTTCTTTCCTGCCTTGGGGCTTTTGAACTCACTGCTCCCTTTTCCAGGAACGTTCTTTCCTGAGCTTTTCCCTCAGTCCTCCAGAAGGTCTCAGTCCTAGCAGCACTTTTGGGAAGCCTTCCTTGATGCCTTCCTCCAGAAAAAGACAGCTCTCCTTGTTATAAGCTCTCATAGCACTGGGTTACTTCACAGCACTGATCCCAGTGGTCAATTTACATTTATTTGTGTGATTCTCTTCTCTACCTCCCTCCTCCTCTGTAAGTTCTATGAGAGCAAAGACTGTGTCACCATTTGTTCACAGTGCCTGTTCCATAGTAGGCTCTCAAAAATATACGTGGAGGGTTTACTGCATGTTTAAGGAATGAGGGCTGTGGGGGCTTGTAACTAATGGGATCAGTGCAAGCCCATGAAAATCAAGACTGAATTTGCCACCTTGGCTCCACTCCTTACCAGCTGTAGGCTTTGAAGACCTGACTTACTCTGAGTCTCAATTTCTTCAGGTGTCAAGTGGGAACAACGATGTCTCCGGTCTGCTGCGAGGATTCAAAACAAAAAAAGATGCTCTGAGAGCCAAGTATAGTGTCTGGCACACAGCCATTGTACAGTATGTGTTAGTTATGATTATCACCTTTGTGGGCAGCTTGTTGACTTTTCAGGGAGGAACTTATGCTCTCTGATCGGATTCTGTACTTTCCACCATCACAAGTGATGTTCCTCATTGCGGAGGCCAGTTCTTGCTATGGAAAGGAAGCAAAACAAGACATCGCCATTAAAAATAAACCATATGGCACCAAACACATAGACACAAAAGAAAAAACAGACAAGTTGGACTTGGGTCAAAACTAAACTTTTTTGCTTCAAAGGACAACCAAGAAGGTGAAGAGACAACCCAAAGGAGAAAAAAAAATGTGCAAATCATATATCTGATAAGGAGCCTGTATCTAGACTACGTGAAAACTTTTAACTCAATAATAAAAAAATTGCCCATTGAAAATGGGCAAAGGCTTTGAACAGGTATTTTTCCAAGGAGAATATACAAGTAGCCCACAAACACATGAAAAGATGCTCAACGTCATTAGTCATCAGAGAAGTGCAAGTCAAAACCACAGAGGGCACCACTTCACTCCAACCAGGATGGCTAGAATAGTAATTTAAAAATAGGCAATAGCAAGTGTTGCTAAAGATGTAGAGAAATAGGATTCCTTATACGGTGCTGGTGGGAATATAAAATAGTAAAGCCACTTTGAAAAACAATCTGGAAGTTCCTCAAGAGAGTAAACACTGAGTTACCATATGACCCAGAAATTATTCTGCTAGGAAAAACTAAGAGAAATGAAAACATGTGTCTATACAAAAATTTGTATGCTACTGTTCAGAACAGCACTATACCTAACAGCCAAAAAAGTAGAACAACCTAATTGTCTATTAACTGATTAATGGATAAATAAACTGTGGTATATCCATATGATGGAGTATTTTTCTGCAATAAAAAGGAATTGAGTGGCTGTATATGTACAGTTTAGTATACATATGTATATTACCTAGCTCTGCCAACTGATAAGAAGGCCTAGAAGCAAGGACCTCCCAGTAGGAACAAGCACACCTAGTATCCAGATCTTAGCTCCGAATATCATTCTTCAATGAAAAGAGCCAGGACTCTTAGGGAAAATGACTGACTCTAGGACTAGGGCCAGAAATATACAAAATGAGTCTGGAGCATCCAAAAAGTACAGAAAGGTAAGTAAAAAGGCAAGGAAGGAAGGAAGAAAGGATCACAATGATGAAGATGTGTCAGAGGGACACAGGAGCCAACTAAAATAGCTCCCAATAACCAAATCTGAAACAATTTGAGCAAAAAAGTTAATAAAGTAGCATTGAATTATAATATAAGTATACAACAAATATCCATGTATCCGTACTGATGTAAATAATTAATACATAAATGAGGGGAAGGGAAGAGACAAATCAGTGCAGAAGTCTAAGTGGTTTACGTAAAAAAATAGTTTATGTAAATACTCTGGCTTCAAGGGGGTGGGAGTGTAGGTCCCCACCCTTTAAGTGTGGGCTACTCATAGTGACTACCTTCCAAAGAGAATAGCATGGAAAGGGGGGAAAGAGTAACTTTGCAGCGGAGAAACCTGACAAACACTACTTCAGCCAGAAGATCAAGGTCAACACCAACAGTGATAAGTCATGTCAATAGTATGTATCATCCATGTGATGTGATGAAGATGGCACTTTTCCTCTGTGGTCTTCCTCCCCAAAACCCACAGTCAGTCTAATAATGAGAAAGGCATCAGATAAATCTTAATTAAGGCGTATTCTACAAAATATCTGACCAGCAACCCTCAAAACTATCATCAAAAACAAGAAAAGCCTGAAATTGTCACAACCAAGAGTAGCCTAAGGAGACATGACCTACTAAACGTCATGTAAATGTCATGTGGTATCCTGGATAGGATCCTGGAATAGCAAAAGGACTTTAGGGGGAAAAAATGAGGAAATATGAACAAAGTATGCAGTTTATTTGGGGATAACATATCAATATTGGTTCATTAATGTAACATATGTACCATACCAGTATAAGATGTTAGTGATTAGGGAAACTGGGTATGGCAAGTCACAGGAACTCTCTGTATTATCCTCCTGATTTTTCCATAAATCTAAAACTATTGTGAAAAGTAAAGTTTATTAAAAAAAAAAAAGAAACAAAGTACTGATACATACTACAACATGGATGAACCCTGAAAACATCAGTCACAATAGACCACATATTGTATGATTCCATTCATGTGAGTGTCCAGCATAGGCATCCGTAGACACACAAAGTTGAGAGGAAGTGGGGAGTGAGTGTTAATGGGTCCAGGGTTTCTTTGGGGGAATGATAAAAATGTAAAATTGATTGTGATGATGGTTGCACAACTCTGAATATACTGAAAACCATGTACACTTTACATGGATAAATTTTATGGTATTGAATTATGTCAATAAAGTAGCTATTTAAAAAAGTAAAAACCCAACACCCCAGTGGTGGATGGTGGTAGGAGAGGTGCTTGAGAGGCAACCAATCTAGCACCAGGGGCTGCTGTACACACCAGGCACTACCTCAAACCCAAATGCATTCCTCTAACCTAGGCTGTTGGAGCAGGAAGAGGCTTCAGAAATCATCCAGTGCAGCGCCGTCATTTTATATAGAGGGAAACTGAGGCCCAGGGGGACATGAACATACCAAGATTACAAAACTTGTTAAGGCCAGGGTCCATGAACTAGAATTTGGATATGCTGCCTCTGTTCAATGACTTTTGTAACTGTTTCCTAATCTGTCTTTAATAAGTTTTACTATGTTTCTATCTACCTCCACCACGAACCTCTTCTCAGTTGGAGGGTAGGCAGAAAAGGCAAATCATCATCCCAAGAAAAACAAAATAATCTTTTCAGTTACTAAACACTGAAATAAAATCTCCAATTAGGTTCTTGTGTTCAAAACTCATTTTAAAAGTGAGTACATTTGACCTTTGCATAATGTGGAGCTTCCAGTGCCAACCCCTACCCCTTTGCATGCCATCAAAAATGCACATATATCTTTTGACTCCCCCAAAACTTAACTGCTGATAGTCTATTGTGGACTGGAAGCCTTACCGATGATATACACAGTCCATTAACACATATATATTGTATGTCCTATGTATTATATTCTTATAATAAGTAATTATTATAAGTAACTATTCTTATAATAAAGTAAGCTAGAGAAATTATTAAGAGAATATTAAGAAAAATATAACAGAAAATATTAAGAAAATCATAAGAGAAAATACATTTATAGTACTGTACTGTACTTACTGAAAAAAAAAAACCCGCATATAAGTGAATCTGTGCAGTTCAAACCTGTGTTGTCCAAGGGTCAACTGCACTTTGTGTGTTAAAGGAAATCTTCATTACAAAAAAAAGCTCCTGCTAAAAAAAAAAAAAGCAATTAAGATCTAATTTATTTTTAAATATGTAGTTTTCAGGGCACCTGGCTGGCTTAGTCAGTAGAGCATGAGACTAATCATTTCAGGGTTGGGAGTTCAAGCCTCACATTGGATGTAGAGTTTACTTAAAAATAAAATCTTTACATAACTGAATAAATAAATAAATCAGTTATTCTTTATGGAAATGTAAATAAAATTTTAGAGAAGTTTAAATTGCCATGTATATTTTACTCTTAGATTTTTTTAAAAAACAGATTTTATTTAATCATGGGAGGAACAGAGAGAGAGGCAGAGACACAGGCAGAGGGAGGAGCAGGCTCCTAACAGGGAGCCCAGTGTGGGACTTGATTCCGGAACTCTGGGATCACGCCCTGAGCTGAAGGCAGACGCTCAACCTCTGAGCCACCCAGGCATCCCTACTCTTAGATTTTATTAACATACTTTCATATATGGATCTTGGAAATCTCTGATGAACAAAAATAAAACATGTGTAATATTTACTAATATTTATTATTCAAAACATTCACTGAACTTTAATTTTTATTTAAATATGAAACCATCAGGAACTTGCATCGGGGAAAAGCTTTGTCAAAGCCCATGATTTATTTACTCCATAAACATTTTTTTAAAAATTTTATTTATTTATTCATGAGAGACACACAGAGAGAGGAAGAGACACAGGCAGAGGGAGAAGCAGGCTCCATGCAGGGACCCTGATGTGGGGACTCGATCCCGGGTCTCCAGGATCATGCCCCGAGCCAAAGGCAGAGGCTCAAACCACTGAGCCACCCAGGCGTCTCCCCCCCCCATAAACATTTTTTAAGGTATTCTACGCATCAGAAAGTATGCAAGGATCTGCAGACGACAGGAAGTCATGGGGCTCACAGTGTAGGGATGGAGGCAAGGTCAACAAGGGACTGTTCTTGAGACAGAATGAAATGGAAGCTGTTCTGCTGTAGAGCCAGGGGGTGTGAGAGAGCTGAAGAAGGGGCTGGGGAAGAGATCATTTAAGCTAAAGCTTACACCATATATAGGACTTTAATAGGAAGAAAAAGAATGATGGACATTTCAGGCTAATAGAACAGCATGGAAAAGATGGTCATATATCTTGGAGTTAGAGAACTTCATGTGGTTAAATAGCACGGCTGTAGAGAAAAGGGGTGGAGAGATGGTGTGGGAAAAGAGCCTGGAGAGGTGGGAAAGGTCCTACTCATGGGCTTGGAAGTGGCCGCATAAAGGTGTTACACCTTGATCCTATACCCGGTGACAACCACAAAAACGTTTCGGTCAGTGCTGTTTAAAGACCGAGCTGACTGTAGTGTGAAGGACAAATCAGAGAGAAGAGACTGGAGGCAGGGAGATTAGCCAAGAGGCTGTTTCGTTTTGGTTTAGGAAGAGAGAAAGACCTGATCGCGTATAGTGGCAGGAAGAATGAGAAGTGGTAGGAAGAAGAGATGGGAATCTCTGTTTCACGTTGCACAGAGAGGGAGGTGGCATTAACAGAGATGGAGAACACAAGACAAGGAGTCTCAGTCCTTAAGCTTTTAAAAGTGAAGAGAATGAATTTTCATTTTTTAAAAAAGATTTTATTTATTTATTCATGAGAGACAGACAGAGAGAGGCAGAGACACAGGCAGAGGGAGAAGCAGGCTCCATGCAGGGAACCCAACATGGGACTTGATCCCGAGTCTCCAGGATCACGCCCTGGGCTGAAGCCCGCACTAAACCGCTGAGCCACCCGGGCATTCCCAAAATGAATTTTTATGTTATATGTTTTATATGTTTTATATGTTATATATATATAGTTTGGTACTCTATCATTCTGGGTATAATCACAATCATGCATATTCACATCAATTTTTTGAAGTTTACTTACTTTTTTTTTTTTATTCATCTTTACACCCAACACGAGGCTCAAACTCATGACCCTGAGATCAAGAGTCCCATGCTCTGAGAGACTCCTAACTCTGGGAAACGAACTAGGGGTGGTAGGAAGGGAGGTGGGCGGGGGGGGGGGTGACTGGGTGACGAGCACTGAGGGGGGCACTTGATGGGATGAGCACTGGGTGTTACTCTATATGTTGGGAAATTGAACACCAATAAAAAATAAATTTATTAAAAAAAAAAGAGTCTCATGCTCTTCCTACTGAGCCAGCCCAGGCGCCCCCATATTCACATCACTTTTGTTCAATCAAACTATTGCTCCATCATATTTAGTGTGGTTTTGTATGGTAATAAAAGCCAATTCTATCTACTAATATCACTCAATTGAAAAGACTTCTGTGTTGCTTTATTAATTGCTCAATTAGACTCCCATTGATTATTTGCAAGTACATAATTTGAAACAGTCAGGATTAGCCTGTGCACTCCATTCTAAAAAGACCTCTAAGGTGCCTTCTAACTTTAAGATTCTTCTCTGAGTCTCAATGTGCAGGAACAGGATATCTGTAATGTCAAAGCCCCAAGCAGATCAGCAAAATTTGGCATGGTAACAAGCTTCTGTGCTCACACCCTGGGTAGGATAGCGGTGTCAACACCTCCAGCAGAGCTGATAGAGCTGTCGTTCAGTCTGTCTGCAGGCTCTGTTTACATTCTGCAGGTTAGTTAGAAACACCCTCACCGCCACCAACCCCTGAAAAAGATCTCTGGGTCAACTTGACATCCTCTAGACTTTCCATGTACTGTATTTCTTCCTTTAACAAGCTCTCCTGCTATGTTACTTTATGTGACTTCTTTGAAAAGAATAAATTAGGCCAAGTGTGAAAGTGTATGAACTCCAGAGGTGTTGCCAATAATGACGAGCAGTGGGAAATCAAGAGGATTTGCAGGGTATTCTTTATACTGGAACTTGTGCCATTTGGAGAGGGCTCTGGGAAACCTGAAAGGTAGAGAGATCCACTAATGTTTGGAGTATTTCATGAGGTAAAACTGGGACTTTAATAGCTGCAAAGGGAAGCAAAAGTATTTTAGAGTGGGAGGTAATGGCTTGGGAAAAGATATACATAAATAACACACACACACACACAAACCCACACAATTATCTGATATATCTGATGATAAAGGAGGTCTCTTAACTGTTGAATATCCTCAGAGTTCTAGCCTTGGTCCCTGTACTTCCCGAGCCACCTCTACACTGATAACCCCACAAGTCTAGTCCATATGATTTTCCTGAGCCTCAGACCTTTGTGTCCACCTGCCTCTTGAAATATATTTACTGTGACGTCCCATGGACCCCCAAACTTTGACAGGACCAAACTAACTCCTCATTTTAATTCCCAAAGCAATGCTCTCTACTCTACTTTCCACACTAATTAAACAGCATCCAAAAAAAAAACAGCATCCATGTCTGCCTGGACATGTCTTTTCCCCTCACGCTCCAACCCAACTTCCTACCATTTGCAGAATCCAGCCATTCTTCACTCCCACTGCCTTAGTTGGGGCATGTATTACTGACCCATTACTATGTAAGAAATCACTCCAATTGCCAGTGGCCAAAACAACAGATGCTTATGTTAGTTTGACCCCACCATTTCTGTGGCCTAGGAATCCAGGCATGGCTTGGCTAGCTCGGGGTTTCTTGCAAGGCTGCAGTCAAGGTGTTGGCTGGGAGTACAGTTGTCACAAGGCTCCACCGGGGTAGGATCTGCTTTCAAAGCCACTGAAGTGGCTGTTGGCCTGCCTCGGAAGATCCACTTCCCAGCTCAACCCAAGTGCCTGTGGAAAGGCCCTCTGGTCCTTGCTGGCTTTGGACCAGAAACATCAGTTGTTTGCCACGTGAGCCTCTGCATAGGGCAGCTCACAACATGGTAGTGGGTATGGAAAGTCACAATCTTTCTATAACCTGGTCTTGGAAGTGATAACCCATCACCTTTGCCATATTCTGTTCTTAGGAGGAGGGCATTACACAAGGGCGCGAATACCAGGAGGTGGAGATCATTGTCCACCAGGGGGCCCTTGCCCTTGGTCTGGAATAGAACTCCTGCACTAGCACTAGCACCCTCACTGACCTGCAGGCCCCCAGTATCTCCCCACTCCAGGCCATCCTCCACATTGAGACCCGAATGATATTCTTGCAAAAACAATCTTATTATGTGATTCCACTGCCACAAAAAAAAACCTCTGTTGACAACCGGTGCTGCCCACAGGACAAAGTTCAAAGCAGTTGATGAGCCACTCAAGGCCTTCCATGATCTGTTCTTGGCTTCTGAACTCTCGGGCTTCATTTCCTACCACGACCCACCTCCCTACAAGTTCCCAGAAACGAACTAGGTTCTTTTCGGCCCTTCCAAAATTTCAGATGAGGTGAAGAGCGCATTCCTCTCGCTGCCTGGTCTAGTTTTCGGTCCCCTCGTCCTTTAGGGCACAGCCTCACAGGCACCTCCTCTGAGACGCCTGCCCTGACTCTCCCTGCCTTTGTACGCTCCAAGCTCTTCGGACATTGCTCTATTCGAGGAACTTGCGCAGTGCCCGGCACACACCACGAAACACTTGCTGAAGCTTAGCCATTTTCTTCAATGAAATCAAAGAATGCCAGCGCTGGGGGAAATTTTTAAAAAAGAACAAAAGGGCTTAGGTGGCTGAGGTTCAAATGAGGAAAGACTTGTGTGGCCCGAGGAGAGAGAGGAGAGGGCCTGTCCGAGGTCACGCTGCTGTTCTTCAGGGGAAGCGATGAGCCTAGCTAGGCCTGCTCGCACCTGCTCAAGGGCTCTTGCCGCTGCCACCAAAGTGCCTTCACTACTTCCAGGCTCCCAGTGGTTCCTCCACCCGTGACACCCAGGATCCACTCAAGGTGGGGGAAATGGAAGTTTCACGACAGGCGATGCTTCTCCATGCCTCTCGGGGCCCATGGAGGCCCTCGCCCTGTGTCCACCTTGTGAGAAAGCAAACTTCCCTGATGGCAAGGCGGTGAGGACCACATTCTCACCTTGGCGAAAGGAACCTGAAGAAACTGAGTTCACTTTTCGGTTTTTGTGGCAGGGTCGAGTTTGCCCTTGGGAGTCTGTGGCTCCCTGAGGGGGGCTCTGGAGGGTTGCCCTCACCCAAGGGCAGTTGTAACCGCCTCCATTTTCCACAGGGCCAGCCAGGCCTCTCCTTTCTGGCTACGTGGGTTTCCATTTCCAGGGCTCTGGACTCCAGGATATTCACCAGCAGAAGGTTCTCCTTTCCTTCTTCTTCCCCTTCTACTGGATAAATCCTTAGCATACCAGAAAGAGCTGCCCAGAGATAACAAGGACTTGCCGCATGTGCCGCCTGAGGAGCTACAGCAGCAATGGCGACGCCGGTGACAGTCCAGTCCCTGAAATCAGCAAGAACGAGGAATCTGACAGGAGGTGCTGAGGAGGAAAATGCGGCACCAGCTCAAGAGGTGCTGATGGGGGGAGGGCCGGCCGGGGCAGCTGGCCCTACTCTCCAACCCTAAAGATACGGCTTAGGTCCTTGCTAGATACTGTGTCCCCTCCATGGGCTCAAGCTACAGAGCCGGCGGGTAGGTCTTTCAGAGCTTGGGCACTACCACCAGATGGACTTCAAATCTCGGCTCCTCCCCAGGGTTGTCCATTAGTTGGCTCTTCTGGAACAGGCTTTGCTCACCTCTCTGAGACTCAGGTGGCCCTTCTGTAAAATGGGGGTAAAAGTAGTGCTTACATTATGGCGTTGCTCTCAGTTTAAGTGGGATGATGCAGGCAAAGGGCTTGTCACTCAGTGCCCAGAACAGGCTACCTTCATCCAAAATGCCCATGTTGCAAATGAACATTAGGCTATGGCCTCTAGTACATCTCCCCACGGAGCTTTCCAAGCCAGCTACTCTGCTTACTAGCTGTGTGACCTTGGGCATGATTCCTAACCCCTCTGAGCCTCCGATTTCCTTATCCGTAAAGTGGGAATAATAATGGTGTTGATTTTACGGAACCGTAATAAAGACTAAATTAAAAACTTAACACAGATGATGATGATGAAGATGGTGAGGATGGTGAGGATGATGAGGATGATTATATACTAAGCTTTCTACAGCTTCATGTAACCCAGGCTTACTTCCCTGCTGCAGTGGAAAGAGTACAGGCTTTGCAATAAGACAGATCTCAGTTTGCGGCATTTGGAGTGTAGATTCCAGAGTCTCAGGGCCCAGGGTTCAGTCCCAGCGCTATCACTTCCTAGCTATGTGATCCCGGGAAAGAACTTTAACTTGAAGTCAGAGATCCATCTTAGATCCTTTGTTTATATTTCAACAACACAGAAGCCATAGAAATATTCCTAGGTCTCAAATGAAATCTTAGCAGGATATTATTTTCAGAAGCAATTGTAGTTTTGTAAGCCTTTTCGTGGCCTCTGCATTAGTTTGACCTCTCTATGCCTTAGTTACGTCATCTACGAAATGCTGATTATAACAGCATCTACCTCAGTCAGAGTTGTATCGTGGCCATCCATTCCAAATTTGGTTCCAATGTCAAGCCTGATGATGCCAAACACACGCCGAGATGGTATGAAAAGGTTTATTATATACACAATGGGGTTTTTCAGGGGAGAGCAGGGCAGACTTTGCAAGTTGATCCAAAAGTGGCTTCAGAGAGCAAGGGAAAGAGAATGGCAGGGTTTTATCATGGTTGGGGGTGTGCAGAGGTAAGGGCTCCCGCACGTGGGCAGGGGCTTATGTGGTTTGCGTCTCCTGCCAGCACGAAAGGAGGGGGCTCCCAAGCTTTCCTATCAGCTTGCCCAGATGCAGGGAACGCTAGAAAGGGAGTGGTGAGGCATAAAAGCTGCCAGTAATCAAACGTTAAAAATGGAGTTAGACTCCTTACTACATGTTGTAACCCAATAAACGAGATAACACACATAAAGCACTCAAGGAGCAGTGGCCGTTATCATTCAGACCACAAATCTTGATAGAGTCATTGGCCTGCTTTATTGCACATGTGTGATTTCTTCATATGGGGGGTGGGGGTTGCAGTGCCGTGGAAAGGGTACCTAACGGGCCATCAGGCAACTTGAGGTCTGCACTTCATTAGCCCTGTGAACTGAGCTGAGTCAGTTCTGTTCTGGGTCTCTGGTATAAAATGTGGGGGCAGGATGAGACGTTCTCTAAGGTTATCTGTGGGTCTAACAGCATCTGAAAGCCACAGTGGCCCTGCTACAGAGAAAAGAATCGGTTGTTGTCTTTCTCAGCCCACTTTCTACCATGTCTCAGATGTTGTCACACCGCCCGCTCTTCCTCATGTCTGTAAGAGAGATTTCTTTTTTTTTTTTTAAAGATTTTATTTATTTATTTATTTATGAGAGACACAGACGGAGATGCAGAGACACAGGCAGAGGGAGAAGCAGGGTCCCTGCAAGGAGTCCGATGTGGGACTCGATCCCGGACCCTAAGATCAGGCCCTGAGCCAAAGGCAGATGCTCAACTGCTGAGCCACCCAGGTGTCCCCATAAGAGAGATTTCAACCAGCAGGGTAAAGAAGTGAACCAAAACTCGAGACTAAAAAAACTAGCTCTAGCGTAAGTCCCAAGAGATCAACTATTGTGCCACGACTTTCCTGCAGTCTAAAAAAAAAAAAAAAAAAAGCGATGTACTCTCCTTGTCTGAAAGAACCCAAATTTCACCAGTCTTACAAAACACTCTTCTGCGTCTTCATTGTAAAGACACATTCGCTGAAAAAGAACTTGTTTGGAAATGAAAAAGGAACGGAAGAGATGGGAAAGAAAAGTCCTAGAGATAGAGAAACGTTTAAAGCGTCTTCCCCAGAAATGAGAAGATCCTCTGTCACCAGCATAAACGGCTCTTTCCATCCAAAGAATGTTTCCACCAGTGAGCAAGCCAGCACTACCATGTCTGGAGGGGGTACCAGTCTGCAGGCCAAGACACAGAACTACAGCGAGTCTTTGATGGACGTTTCTTTGGGACAAATGAGGTTGAAAGACAATTTCCCAGGGGCTTGGAACTTGTTTGCTCAGAGCAATTCCCTATGTCTAAACTCTCAGATGTCCTCAACTCAGCCACACATAAGAACATTCTTGTCGACAGTGAGTTTCAATCTACTTTTGATCACTTTCATCAAGCTTGTCAGCACTTCGGTTGCAGTTCGTTTGGGGAGGATGGAAGGGCCTGGGCTATGAAAGAGCACAGCAGCCCAGGAGGTAAGCCACCCCCCAAGAGAGCATCGCCCAGGATGGCGCTTGCTAAATAATTAGGCAACCGTGTCTACCTCAGTCAGGGGCACTCAACCTTCTTTGGACCTGGGAATGTCGGAGGATATCTCAGTGTCCTTTCTGGCAGATGATATAACTGTTTCTCATTTGGATGGTTCTAGATACCCTTCAGCACTCTGGTGTCTCTCTTCACAAAAATTTGCAATGTATACTTTTCCATCCACCAGCCCAAGGTAGCAGCCAGAGTTGAACATCCTTGGCCTCCTGGGTGGGGTTTGACCAGTGCAGAGCCAGGTAGAAATCACTTCCTCATTCCAGAGAGCAAGTTTCATCTATCTAGAAGTCCATGGACAAGCGCACTGCACTTTCAACTCACCTTAAATTTAATAGTATTTAATTTAGCTACCCGGTTGAGCTTGCATTGTCAGGTCCTGATTCTGTCATCCGACATAGCTTTCCTGGCTGTTATTCTATGGAGGTAGCTAGGCCCAATTTTTTAAAAAAGATTTTTATTTATTTATTCATGAGAGACACAGAGAGAGAGGCAGAGACACAGGCAGAGGAAGAAGCAGGCCCCACGCAGGGAGCCCGACGTGGGACTCGATCCCTGGTCTCCAGGATCATGCCCTGGGCCGAAGGCGGCGCTAAACCGCTGAGCCACCAGGGCTGCCCAGCTAGGCCCAATTTTATGCATACATATGATATATATGAGATATGAAATATATATAATATATATGATACCAATTTCTCTATAATAATTTATATATATATAAATATATAATCTATATTTATCATATATAGTGGGTATAGAAGTAATATATGTATATATTACACTGGGATTGCCACTTAGAGTTAAAGAATTTTTAAAAAATATTTTTATTTATTCATGAGAGACACAGAGAGAGGGAGAGGTAGAGACACAGGCAGAGGGAGAGGCAGGCTCCATGCAGGAGCCCAATGTGGGACTCGATCCAGGACCCTGGGATTACACCCTGAGTCAAAGGCAGATGTTCAACCACTGAGCCAGAATTAATTAAAGAAAGCTAATTCCCATCACTGAGTAAATACCTGCTTCTAGTTCTATTTCCCTCATTTGGACAACAGCGTGAAGGAGACCTTGATTTCTAGTCAGGTTCACCTTTCAATCCTGTGTATTTATATAAGCTACCTCTGGACTCTTAAGCTTTTGATTCCTGGCGTGTCATCAGAACCTTATTCTTCTCATATCCGCACCATACTCTCTACCCACACTGAAGTAAATTCACCAGCACACTGGGCTCTTAGGCCCCTTGACCCAGGACCCAGAATTTCAGCACTAACCCGAAGGAATCATGTTAGCTCTAAAGAGAAGTGACTCAGATGGTGAGGGTCCCACACTACCAGGGCAGGCTGCTGTTAGAGGCTGGGGCTCCTTCTTCAAGATGGGCTATGGAGGCACTCTCAGAAGTTCTTTTCAGGGAAGGATTCTTTTTTTTTTTCCTTTAAAAAATATTTTATTTATTTATTTATTTGAGAGAAAGAGAGAAAGAGCACATGAAGGGGGAGGAGCAGAGGGAGGGGGAGAAGCAGACTCCCCGCTGAGTCAGGAGCCTGATGCAGAGCTCCATCCCCCCGACCCTGAGATCATGACCTGAATCGAAGGCATACAATTAACCAATGGAGCCACCCAGGCGTCCCAAGAAGGATTCTTAAAGGACTGAAAGAGTCAGCTTCTTACATAGTTAGACCTAGGTCCTTAGAGAGCTACTAGAAAACATCCTCAGGAATAAGAACTCCACCAGCAGAGTCGCCTCTAAGTCACAACCCCTCACAGCCACCCAGTTCAGAGTTGCTAGCTCTTCTAATAACTCTGAGCCAGACTGAAATCAAGACAGACATGGTTGCATGTCATAGATGATGATTATAAAATCTAGAAAGTCCATGAAATCGCAGAATCTGATTTCCATAGGGGTTGTTAAATTATAAAATCTAGACTATTTTTTGTCCCAAATATTAGCAACACCTTCCAGGTTTCAGTAAAAAGGGAAACTACTTGCTACAACTCTTGCTTCTCAGCAACATCCTTTGAATCTACCAGTAGCTGCAAAATTCCAAGAGCTGCTCCTCTTGTGATTCACTGACCATATAATTGACCATGGAATTTATTCAGTCTTTTTTTTTTTTCCTAGTATCTAAACATATAGGAAAGAGTGTTTCTTTAGTTGTGCAGAGATTAAATGTAACAGCTTGGGTTATATACCCTGAATGTTAAAGCATTTTTATTCTCTCAAGTAGATAAATAGAAGGAAACTCTCTCTCTCTCTGTCTCTCTGTCTCTCTGTCTCTCTGTCTCTCTCTCTCATAGGATTCTATGGAAGGATCAGAGATGTCATATTCTAGTCCAAAGTCCTCCTCTTACAGATGGGAAATGCAGAGCCAGCAAGTGGATGGGATTTCATCAAGATCACACCGGGAGTTGGTGGTCAAGCCTAGACTAGACTTAAGGCACTCAACTGCCAGCTCAGAGTCCTTGCCTCCATACAGTGCTAAAAATTAATTTTAAAATAAATGTGTCCCATATCCTTGCTGATGACTCTGGGAACTCTGCTAGGGAGTATCAGTATTTCATCTGGAGTGAAAAGCATCACTTTATTTTTCCTCCCTTTCCTTTGGGCAAAATGAAACATTCTTTAGAATTTGTTTTGGGGGGTGCCTGGGTAGCTTAGTCGGTTAAGCGTCAGCCTTCGGCTGGAGTCATGATCCCAGGGTCCTGGGATCGAGCCCCATATGGGGCTCCCTGGTCAGCTTGGAGTCTGCTTCTCCCTCTGACCCTCTACCTACTCATGCTTGTGCTCTCTCTCTCAAATAAATAAAATCTTTAAAAAATAAAAAAGAATTTGTTCTGAGATATATCCACTCACTCATGAAAATGAATGTCTAGACAAATTTAAAAATTCAAATGTGTATGTGTGTGGGTGCTCAAAAAATACCACTATGCATACATAAAGAAAGATAAAACATCTACAATGCTGGTCCTGAGTTCAGAGGCTCACTACTCCTGTAACTGCATTTGTGTCTGGCAGACAATGAGTTCTAATCCTTGCTCCAAAACTGTGGTCACCATTTACATAATTTCATATTACAATTAATGTAATCCATATAACAATATACAACATGATAGATAATATCTAGTGTAAATAAAAAGAATTAAAACACTTTGCCCAGCTTCTGCAGAATTGAGAGCTGATGTTAAATTTTCTGGGTTGGTTTTCAACTGCTTTCTCAGTTAGGGATGTTCACTGACCCCAGAACAGCCCTGGACATCTCATCCATATGTTGGCAGAAAGGTCCTTCTCACTAGAGAACAAAAGAAATGTCTGCTTAAGAAAGCACTTTGCCTTCATGGGGCTTAGTTTCTCACCAGCAGCTACTGAGCACACTTGAACCGTTTCTATACCAGACCATTTTCAAATTGGATTTTTGTTATTATTTTTATTACTGGTGAGTTCTTTTTTAAAGATTTTTATTTATTTATTCATGAGAGACACACACAGAGAGAGGCAGAGACATAGGCAGAAACATTGGCAGAGGGATAAACAGGCTCCCTGCAGGGAGCCCGAAGCGGGACTCGATCCTAGGACCTCGGGATCACGACCTGAGCCAAAGGCAGACGCTCAACCACTGAGCCACCCAGGTGCCCCAATTACTGGTGAGTTCTGAGAGAGATTCTAGAGAGTAGTCCTTTGTCAGATATGTGGTGTGCAAAATACCTCTTCCCAGGCTGTAGCTTGTTTTTCATCTTCTTAATGGGGTCTTTTCCAGACAAAACTTTTTAGTTTTGATGACGTCCAATTAACCCCTTTCCTCTTAGATTGTGCTTTAGGTATCAAATCTAAAACATCTTAATTAAGCCCTGGGTTCCAAACATTTTCTATTGTGCTCTTTTCCTGTAAGTTTTATTGTTTTACATTTTATAATCAAGTTTATGATTCATTTGAGTTAATGTCTGCATAAGGTGTGAAGTTGAGGTAGATATTAATATCTTTTCATCTATAGATGTCCAATTGTTCCAATATCATATGTTGGAAATGGTGTTGAAGGGGTGTGTGGGTGGCTCAGTGGGTTAAGCATCTGCCTTTGGCTCAGGTTATGATCCCGGGGTCCTGGGATCGAGTCTTGCATTGGGTTCCCTGCTCAGCGGGGAGTCTGCTTCTCCCTCTGCCCTTACCCTTGCTCATGCTCACTCTTTCTCTAATAAATTAATAAAATCTTTTATTTTTTAAAGATTTTATTTATTTATTCATGAGAGACACACAGAGAGAGGCAGAGACACAGGCAGAGGGAGAAGCAGGCTCCCTGCAGGGAGCCCGATGTGGGACTTGATTCTGGGTCCCCAGGATCACTCCCTGGGCCGAAGGCAGCGCTAAACCACTGAGCCACCCAGGCTGTCCCAATAAATGAAATATTTTCAAAAAAGAAAATGGTGTTGAATTGCTTTTGTACCTTTATCAAAAATCACTTGGGTTCATTTGTATGAGCCCATTTCTGACCTCTCTATTCTGCTCCATTGATCAATGTATCTATCCTCCTGCCAATACAACACTGTCATGACCACTGTAGCTTTACAGTGAGTCTTTCTATCTGGAAAAGTGATTCTTCCTACGTTATTCCTCTTTTTCAAGGCTGTCTAAGCTTCTCTAAGGGCCTGTGACTTCCCAAGGTTAATTTTGGAATATTGTGTATGTCTGGTAATAAACACGAGACCAGATTTTACTCAGTTTAATTCTGGTATTAAAATTCTCTCTTGCACTTGGGGTAGGTGGCTCTCATTATCCCATCCTTGGTAGGCCACTGCTCCATCCCAAGCTTCTTAATCAAAAGTGCCAACAAAAGCAAAAATAAACTATTAGACTATGCCAAAGTAAAAAGCTTTTGCACAGCAAAGGAAACCATCAACAAAGCAAAACAAAACAAAACAAAACAAAACACAACTTACTGAATGGGAGAAAATATTTGCAAATGTATAGCCTAGAAGGGGTTAATATTCAAAATATATAAAGCACTTCTACAACTCAACAACAAAAAACCCCAAAAATCCAATTAGACAATGAGCATAGGACCTGAATAGACATTTTCCCAAAGAAGACATACAAATGACAGCCCAAATGTACAATAATAGATGAATGGATAAAGAAGATGTGGTGTGGGGCAGCCCAGGTGGCTCAGCGGTTTAGCGTTGCCTTCAGCCTAGGGTGTGATCCTGGGGACCCGGGATCGAGTCCCACGTCGGGCTCCCTGCATGGAGCCTGCTTCTCCCTCTGCCTGTGTCTTTACCTCTCTCTCTTTCTCTCTCTCTCTCTCTTTCTCTGTGTGTATCTCTCATGAATAAATAAATAAAATCTTAAAAAAATAAGATGTGGTGTGTGTATATATATATCATATATACATATAATACATATACATATACATATAATATTACTCAGCCATAAAAAAGAATGAGATCTTGCCATTTGCAACAACACAGATTGACATAGAGGGTATTATGCTAGGTGAAATAAGTCAGAGAAAGACAAATATCACAAGATTTCACTTATACGTGGAATCTAAAAAACAAAAGAAATGAGCAAACAAACAAGACTCAAACAGACTCTTTTTTTTCCATTTTTAGATCTAATATATATTTTTTAAATTTATTTTTTATTGGTGTTCAATTTACTAACATACAGAATAACCCCCAGTACCCGTCACCCATTCCCTCCTACCCCCCGCCCTCCTCCCCTTCTACCACCCCTAGTTCGTTTCCCAGAGTTAGCAGTCTTCATGTTCTGTCTCCCTTTCTGATATTTCCTCCCCATTTCTTTTCCCTTCCCTTCTATTCCCTTTCACTATTATTTATATTCCCCAAATGAATGAGAACATATAATGTTTGTCCTTCTCCGACTGACTTACTTCACTCAGCTCAAACAGACTCTTAAATACAGAGAACAAACTGGTGGTTGCCAGAGGGGAGGTGGGTTACGGGGTGGGTGAAATAGGTAAAGGGGATTAAGAGGTATAAACTTCCAGTTATAAAATAAATGAGTCACAGAGATAAAATGTACAGTATAGGAATATAGTCAATAATATTGTAATAACATTGTACAGTGACAGATGGTAACATTGTATGATGCATAGAATTGTTTTTTAAATTTTATTATTATTTTTTTAGAATTGTAAAATCAATATGTTGCACACCTGAAACTAATATGACATTGTATATTAATTACACTTCAATTTAAAAAAAGAAAAAAAGAAAGTTTCTTAATTTGTGTGGGGTTTGTGGCCTCCAGACACCACTATTTTAGTGTGTGGGGTGCTGTCAGTGACTTTCTGTGGGGTGAGTTTTGAGGTCCTTAAGGGTCTTTAGTTGCTTACAGCACCAGGTGGGGTACAACATACACCACTATGAGGTAGGTGGCTGGGAGGTGATTTTGTCATCTTTTGGAAAAGAGTGTCATTGTCATATTGTCATCCCACATACATCACATCTCAACCCATCTGGGCTCTCTCCCCAACACACACACGCAGAAACATCCAGTCCTTTTTCCTGTTTGCCCATGGGATGAAGTGTTGAGAAAATGTGCCTTCCATGCCCAGCCCTGAAGAAGCCCTTGTCTTTCTCCTCTGGCTAAAGCCTGGCTGCCTGTGGACCTGCCGATCTGGCCCCCAGCCCTGTAGGACCCCATATCCCTTCCTTCTCACTCACCTGCTGCTTTCCTTTCTTCCCTCCCTCCCATCAGAAAATTCACAGAAAAACAGAAACATTTCCCTTAAAAAAAAAAAAAAAAAAAGAGGAAGGGGCCCCTGGGTGGCTCAGTCAGTTAAGTGTCTGGCTCTCAATTTTGGCTCAGATCATGATCTCAGCCCTGCATCAGGTTCCATGGAGCCTGCTTAAGATTCTCTCTCTCCCTTTCCTCTGCCCCTCCCTGCTCTCCCTCTCGAAGAAGAAGAAGAAGAAGAAGAAGAAGAAGAAGAAGAAGAAGAAGAAATACTTCTATTTTCCAATTTTATTGATTTAATTTTAATCATCACTCTGGGTATACAGCGTAGGTGTGAAGATTTGGTCTCTAAAAGGTTAACCATTTCTTCACAGTCTCTTCTGGAGATGCGACCAACAGTTCAAGGTCTCCGGGCCTCCTTACGCACAGGGAATTACTTGGATGGGTGGAATTCTCCAGGATCTCTTGGTTCTGATTCTGTTCCTTAGTCAACATGTAACAGACGATTATTGTCGGCCTTGTTTCTCTTGCGTGCTTTCTTGAACAGGTGATAGATATTTCAGAGAATCTCTTGGCCACACACATTTGCAGGGGCATCTCCACTTGCTTGGTTGTCTTCTGCATGTGGAAGGGCAACAGGGAAAGCACAGAGGGCATTTGGGGGAAGAGATGGAGACTGAGTGAAGGAGGATTCCTAAGAAGGGATGCAGGCTGAGGAGGAGGTTTGTGCCAGACAAGGACAGAGTAGGGCTCTTGGGTGAGGCATTAATGGGGACAAAGAGGACCATGAGTAGGGTCATCTGACCTTTCCCCTGTCTGGGCATGGGCCTGGACTGACATGGGGTCATTTTCCTCTTCCTTTCCTGAGCACTTGTGGTTGTGTTATGTTGAGGTTTCCCAGTAGTTTACCCCAAGTCTCCTACCTTACCTATATATACCTTCTGAAGAGCAATGAGGAACCCTACCCTACATCTTTGTTTGCTTATCAAGGCACTGCTCCAGCCTATGGTAGCCCTGTGGAGGCTTTACATCACAAAGCCCTGCTCCTGACACCTCCATGGGGAGAGGGTAGGCAGGCGGGATGCTGGAAAGGCCAAGATGCTATGGTTGAGGAAAGGGGTTTTCCTTAACACCTCATAAAGAGGCTCCCCAAACTGACCTGCCACCCTTCCTTCTCTCCATGCTCAATTCTGTTGGCCCATATTGCAGAAAGAAGGTGTTTTCTTCAAGTCATTCCGTACGGCCACCCTAGCAGTCAGTGATTCATTCCATTCTCTCCCACCCTTCTCATTGCCTAGTATTCTGGATGTCTTACCTAAAGTTCCTCCAAGCTAATGTGGCCATATTTAAGGATCCATAGAGATGTGAATTATCCCACAAGCCTTTAACAATTTTTCTGATGCTTTTGTGTTTATATGGCCCTCAACCTTTACATTCTTAAATGGTTGAAAAAAGAAAAAGAAAAATACTTTATGACACACGAAGTGTCTATGAAATTCAGATTTCAGTGTCCATAAATAGTTTTATTGGAATACATATATCTTTCCTTCACTTAATATTGTCTATGGCTGCTTCTGTGCCAAAACAGAAGAGTTGAGTAGCTGGAACAGAGGTTCTAAATCCTAAAACATTTACTATCTGGTCTTTTAAGAAAAAGTGTGCCAACTCCTTCTTTATTCAGTTCCATTGATGTATTTGCCTGTTCTATGCAGTTTAAGCTCATTGTTCTTTATTTTTAGTTTCTGAAGGAAGAAATTGAAGCCACCAATTTGAGACCTTCTTTTTTTTCTTTTCTACTGCAGGCATTTACTGCTATACAAATCCCCTCATAGCTACTTCTTTAGCAGCTTCCCACAAATTTGTAAATGTGTTTTCATGTGCACGGTTCAAACTACTTTCTTTTTTTTAAAGATTCCATTTATTTATTCATGAGAGAGAGAGGCAGAGACACAGGCAGAGGGAGAAGCAGGCTCCATGCAGGGAGCCCGATGTGGGACTCGATCCTAGGTCTCCAGGATCACGCCCTGGGCTGAAGGCGGCGCTAAATCGCTGAGCCACCCGGGCTGCCCTCAAACTACTTTCTTTCTTTTTTTTATAAATTTATTTTTTATTGGTGTTCGATTTGCCAACACATAGAATAACACCCAGCGCTCATCCCATCAAGTGCCCACCTCAGTGCCCATCACCCAGTCACCCCCATCCCCTGCCCACCTCCCCATCCACCACCCCTAGTTCGTCAAACTACTTTCTAATTGCACTGTTGAGTTCTCTTTAACCCATGGTTCATTTTTTAAAAATGTTATTTAGAGTCTAAATATTTAGGGATTTTCTTTTTTTTGTTTCCTTTTTTTTTATTGGAGTTCAATTTGTGTTTAGGAATTTTCAAGAGATCTTTTCATCATTGATTTTTAATTTAATTTTCTGATTAGAGAACGGACTTTGAATGACTCGAAACCTTCTAAATGTACTGAGATTCATTGTATAGTCCAAAATATGGTCTCTTCTGGCTCATGTTTCACGTGCCCTCAACAAAATGTATATTCTTTTGTTGTTGGTTGGAGTGCTCTGGAAGAGTCAGTCAGCGAAGCTCATTAATAGAACTGTCAGGGGCGCCTGGGTGGCTCAGTCAGTTAAGCATTTGACTCTTGGTTTCAGCTCAGGTCATGATCTCAGGGTGGTGAGATCGAGCCCTGAGTTGGGCTCTGTGCTCAATGCGGAGTCTGTTTAAGATTCTCTGTCCCTCTCCCTCAGCCCCTCCCCTCTCAAAAAAGAAATATTTTTTTTAAAATAGAACTTTTAGATCTACTGTCTGCTTACACTTGCAGTTCTTCTACTTACACTTCATTTCAAGATTGAAATTTACATTGAAATTTTACCCATTCTTAAAGCTGAGGCAAAGAGAGCTCACATCTGAGAAGTATACAGACCTCAGTTCAAATCATGGCTCTTCCGCTCACTGTATGCATGCCCTTCCATTAGCCACTTCACCTATTTGGGCTTCAGTATCCGCATCTGTAAACTGGGCATAATTATAGTATCTTCTCTGAAAGTTCATCATAGGATTGTGTAAGAGTATCAGAGAGCTAGAGATTTCTCATTTGGGGAATTTCAGAGGATAAGAATTGCTTCCCACAAATTTTCAGATTATTTGGAAGCAATCATCTTTATTTAAGATTGTTATTTGTCTAGCTATGTAGTCACCAACTATTTAACCAAAAGAGATGTAGATTGAGTGTTAAGTGACTGTAGAGCAATAATCGAATATAATATAAATAGACTTCAAGTAGAGGATAGTTGGTTGTTAAAAGCTCTTCTCCTTCTCTAGCCTCACTCAAAGAAAAATTGAGAAATAATGAGTTTAATAAAACAACAACAACAACACTACTACAGGCATCATAAAGAACTAGATGTATGGGGTATTTTGTTATTGTTTAGTCTTCAGTCTGGCTATTACAGAAATATCCTGGCAATAAGTCATCCACTGCAACTTAGGTAAGAGTGCATTAGAGAGAAAACAACCAACCAACAGAATGTACAAGTGGGCTTTCAAAATGAGACTAATGAGAAGTTTCAGATAAAAGGTAGCTACTTTCTTTTTCTGCTGGAAAATAGCCTCTCAAATAGATCATCATTTTCTGATATCCAAGGAAGGTCTGTTCAAGGCCTTGAGCATGAACTTTATGTATTTATTTAAAATGTTAAAGAAAGATTTTACTTATTTATTTGAGAGAGAGAGCATGAGCAGGTGGTGGGGGGGTGGAGAGGGAGAAGTAGACTCCCCGTTGAGCAGGGAGCCTGATGCGGGGCTCAATCCCAGGACCCGGAGATCATGACCTGAGTCGAAGGCAGATGCTTAACCTACTGATCCACCCAGGTGTGCCCCTGAGCATGAACTTTAAAATCAGAAAAAAACTAAGGCTGATTCCATATTTGTGGCTCACCACTGATGTGACCTGACCTAGGCAGATCTCATATGCATGAAATGGAGCTAGTGATTCCTAGCTCTCTGCGCTGTGGCGAGGGTTGCATGAACTGATATTGCTTGGAGCCCAGCACTCTGCCTGCCTGATCTGGGGAAAGGAGAAGCTCATCTCATCTTTGGAAGGAGTTCTTTTAGCTTTCTAATCCTTCTTTTTAATAGTATCTGTTACGAGTGTTAACGGTCTCATGGTTGGGTTTTTAGGCTTTCTGCTCCTATGCAATGTACATCCTTTTAACTTTTTTTTTTTAAAAGATTTTATTTATTTATTCATGAGACACACACACACACACAGAGGCAGAGAAGCGGGCTCCCTACAGGGATCCTGATGCGGGACTCGATCCTGGAACTCCGGGATCACACCCTGGGCTGAAGGCAGGCGCTCAACCGCTGAGCCACCCAGGTGTTCCGTCCATCCTTTTAACTTTTTTGATGTTTCTAGAATTAGTGTCTTCTAGAGAAAAACCATCTAATGCTATAGATTCATGGACTGCAAAATCATCTGGGCCCACACTCTCAGCCTGAAATTTCCTTTCTTTTTGTCAACTTCCTATCCTACCCAACTATTCAAAACTTACCACTCAAACGCAAGCCCCTGAACTGACCACCATGTCCCACACTCAGCAGATGACCTTGCCCAAGGAAAATCCCTTGGATTCCTCAGCAGCCTTCTCCTCACTTGTTCCCATGCTTATCTTTTCCTTATCAATTCCCTCTTGGAAGAACTGGCTCTCCCTTTCCTAACCTGGGTTTTGGAGCTCAACCTTCCTGACTCCTTAGGGACTCCTTTCCATCAATTCTCCTCGCCTCCTCTGTATTTCAATCTCATGTCCTCTGCTGGAGCCTTCCAATAATCTTAGAAACATGATCAAATTTCTCATCACCATACCACCATGGCCAAATTCTTCTCTTGATCTAACATCCTTTATAGCTACTGCCCTAGCTGTCCCCCCTCCTATAGATGACCTTCTTGCAAGAGTTGCCTACATTCACCGTCTCTACTTCCTCACTTCTTACATGTTCCTCAACTATATAAATGTTCTGCCCTCACCAATCCACTGAATCTATTGGCATTCTGGTAACTGAGTTTCTTACAGTACGCAGATTAGTTAGGATGTAGGTCCTGTTGCTGTAACAGAAACCCAAGGTAAGAGTGGCTTAAACAAGATGGAAGTTGATTTCTCTCTCATGTGACCATCTGGAGGTAGGTTACCCAGGGCTAGTATAGTGACACTGCTCATTGAATTATGCAGGAGCCCAGGTTCCTTGTACCATGGCACTCTGCCATCATTAGGATATTACTCTATCTGTATGTATGGTCAAAGATGGTTCACCATGATGTCTAGCCAGTGGAGAGGGGAAAAAGGGAAGGGTAAGAATTGTCTTTTCTATTTAAGGAAACGACCCAGATGCTGCACACATCACCTCTGCTCATATTCCAATAGCCAAAACTTAGTTTTATGGCCAAACCTAGCTCTGCAATGGAGGCTGGAAATACAGTCTTCATTCTGGATGCTCACGTGCCCAGCTAAATAGTGTTATTATAAAAGGAGTGAATAAATATTGGGTAAGAGCTAGCAGTCTCTGCTATGCTAGCCACACCATCTTAAAGATCATGCTAGCACATGTGATGTCAGAGGCTGGTTTCTAGACATGCTCACCCTTCTAATCTACTCACCCTCAAATCCACTGTACCAGGTTTCAGAGCTCACTTGCACTACTAAACTTCTGTTGTGGATGTTGGGCTCTTTCTCAAGGTTGCATAGGAATGTGGCAACACAGGGTGATAGCCAAAAATAGGGAAAGCTCCATGAGAACGGGATTCTTGCCTAGCTTGTTCATCGCTGTATCTTTGGAACCTGGTAAAATGTCTAACACATAGTAAGTACTTAATAAATATTTGTCAAATGAATGGATATGTATACATGCATTTACTTAAGGTAAGATGGTAACAGGTTTTACCATCCTGAAGACTTTGAGAAGACCCAGGAACCAGCTTCAGTTTGGGACATTAGAAGATGTGAGAGTGATATGATGAATCCGATGATGTCACTCCCCTCCTTCAGATTTGTTAGTTCCGAGGCTCCTTCCACAGTTTGGCTATTGTGGACACTGCTGCTATAAACATCGGGGTGCAGGTGTCCCGGCGTTTCATTGCATCTGTATCTTTGGGGTAAATCCCCAGCAGTGCAATTGCTGGGTCGTAGGGCAGGTCTATTTTTACCTCTTTGAGGAACCTCCACACAGTTTTCCAGAGTGGCTGCACCAGTTCACATTCCCACCAACAGTGCAAGAGGGTTCCCTTTTCTCCACATCCTCTCCAACATTTGTGGTTTCCTGCCTTGATGTGGTTTATGTATACAATGGAATATTCCTCAGCCATTAGAAATGACAAATACCCACCATTTGCTTCAACGTGGATGGAACTGGAGGGTATTATGCTGAGTGTAATAAGTCAATCGGAGAAGGACAAACATTATATGGTCTCATTCATTTGGGGAATATAAATATTTTATTTATTTATTTATTTATTTATTTATTTATTTATTTATTTAGACACAGAGAGAGAGAATGAGAGGCAGAGACACAGGCAGAGGGAGAAGCAGGCTCCACGCAGAACCCGACGTGGGACTCGAACCAGGGTCTCCAGGGTCACGCCCCGGGCTGCAGGGGGCGCCAAACCGCTGCACCACCGGGGCTGCCCTCATTTGGGGAATATAAATAATAGTGAAAGGGAATATAAGGGAAGGGAGAAGAAAGGGGTGGGAAATATCAGAAAGGGAGACAGAACATGAAGACTCCTAACTGGGAAACGAACTAGGGGTGGTGGAAGGGGAGGAGGGCGGGGGGCGGGGCTGAATGGGTGACGGGCACTGAGGGGGGCACTTGACGGGATGAGCACTGGGTGTTATTCTGTATGATGGCAAATAGAACACCAATAAAAAATAAAGTTATTATTAAAAAAAAGACTAAAGTAAGACAGAAAAAAGATTTGTTAATTTTATCCTAATCTACTTTGTAAAACATAGTATTTGCCTAGATGATCATCTGGATAAAGGGATATGTCATGGGTGCAGGATTGGGGTGTTCTCATACCTGGATGCTTCTGTGGTGAGTAGTCCCTTCTGGAAGAAATTTAGCTTGTACCACATGACGTTTTTCCAGTTTCCCTGAGTGACCATTAGGTTACCAGTTTCCAAACCTGCCTACACATGAGAATAATCAGAGGCACTTCTTTAAATGATAAATTCTTAGGCTTTTACCAGGCCAGGAGATCATATCATTTGGGACCTTGCTCTAATAGTGATTGGGAACTTCCAGGTAGTCATGAGTTTGGGTAATTCATGCAAAGAAGGAGTAACACTGGTTGATGTAAATAGGACAGGTCACTTATGAAGTCAAAATTGATAGTCACACATATGGATGGAGGTGGGGTCTGGATGGACTTGTCCTTTATAGAACTCTGTAGCTTTAAAGGTAATTTCTCAGAGCAAAAATTGCCTTAGCCAACTCTCTACTCAGGATTTTGATAAAAGGGCAACTCAAAATAAAGGTCCATATGTCCTTAATATGGAGGGGTGGGAGTTGGGAATGAAAGGAGTCTAGAACTTTGGATACTTTGTTTGAGTCATCCACATTCTGGTTTACAAGATGGGGTTGCCTTGGTTTGCTCTTGGGAGATCAGGCCAGGAGTAAATGGATAAATGATTAAATCATTCACACAGGGCAAAAGACATTGTCAATTATTCTAATTGCCCCCAACCCCATACGAAAAGTCATTTTTTAAAGTATTCCCCTCATGGACTCTATCAAGGATCTTTGCTCTGGAGAGGTCCAGATTCATGAATGCCTGAGCCCCTCTGAATTGACAAGAGAAGAATGGGAAGAAGTAGCTGTCCCCTACCTTCCAAGTGCTGAGTACTGAGGCCAAGGAGATTGCAGCAGAGCCTGACTTCCCCCTTTTTTTCCTCCTTTTTAAAAATAGGTTATGGATCTCATTTGTTTTCATCTTTGTAATTCAAGAGAGTAGCACGTGCAGGTTGAATAATGGATACATTCTTCTTCCTGGGCCTAGATAGGGACCAATTACAGTAGATCATCCTATTTGGGGGATAGTGGCATTTTCTGGCAGTAGGTTACAAGTCTGGGTGACTCACATACACACAAGTGCCAAGTGAGACTGGCCAAAAGGTGAAGCAGGGCAGCAGATGCAGTCCTATGAGTTCAAGCAGTTCAAATCAGATCCTTCCTGAGCAGACTTAGAACTGTGTCTTTGATAGTATGGGCTTTTCAAGGTAGCCTTAGGCCAACAGCTACAATTTGGTGGTTCCAGGTGAAAGTAGCAATATCCTACTTTAACAAGGGCATCATATATTCCTTCTACACCACCAGGAATTCTCTTTCTTTTTTTTAAAAAAAAAGATTTTATTTATTTATTCATGCGAGACAGAGAGAAATAGAGAGAGAGAGGCAGAGATACAGGCAGAGGGAGAAGCAGGCCCCAAGCAGGGAGCCCGACGTGGGACTCCATCCCAGGTCTCCAGGATAAGGCCCTGGGCTGAAGGCGGCGCTAAACCGCTGAGCCACCCGGGCTGCCCACCACCAGGAATTCTCTTGACAGATACTATCAGGTTATACATATGAGACTGATTGCTAATGCAATTTTTCAGGCCTGAAATATTTCCCAACATTTCAGAGTTGCCAAAAAAAATCTCTTGGAATTATAATGGCACCGCAGGCGCAGAGGTGCCTGATACAGTTCCTGCCAATTCCCTGAGTAAAATCCTGCTGTCAAGCAAATCATTTTGGCTGGGTACCTAAATACCCATTCCTGATCATTATGTGCCCTTGTTATAGAAGCTAGAAATACTAAATACTCATTCTTCCAGCCTTCCTTGAAGTTTGGCTGGCCATATAACACAATTCTATCCAGAGTTAGAAGCTTCAATCTGCTAGGGGCTCTGGGGGGAAATTTTTGCTTTCCTGAGAACAGATGATCTCTTTTCCCCTTTTAACTTCCTTGAACATGCACATGATGCCTGGAGCCATGGTGGCCATCTTGTGACTATGAGGCAATAAGCATGAGGGTGAAAGCCAACATAATCACAATGATGAATATGGAGATAGTGCCTGGGCTCCAAGAGCATTGGTGAGCTTCTGAACCAAAACCAGCAACTGCCTGTCTTTAGACTTCTTGTTATATTTGAGAAAAAATACATTCACAGACTTTTCTACTTTACAGCCAAAGCATTCCTAACCAGCAATCCTTACGTGGTTCCCTGTGCCCTAAGGATAAGGGCCACACTCCTTAATGTGATAAATAAGACCTCACATGATCTAGCCTTTGCCTATCTCCCACGCTCTGCCTCCCCACATTTGCCCTTGCATTATAGGAGCTGGTAACACAAAGCTACTTCTGTTGCCATAAGTCTGCCATGCTGTCTCATGCCTCCTAGCTTTATGCTGACAGGATACAATTTTAGTATATGTGCTGCCGAAGCCAGCGCAATGCTGACAGGATACAGACCAGAACTGTCTTCCTCATCTGTGGATCCCTAAAATGTAGCACAATGACATATACTAAAGAAACTACACTGAAATGCTATTATCTGGCTCTCTTTTGATAACAAAATAATTACCTAATGGCACTTGTACATTTTCGGTATCACTTTGCATTCTCAAAGGAGTGTGCTAGGCTGATGTAGTGATATCAGAAAGCTCTCTAAAACATAATGGTAAGTTAACAGAAATCTCAGAAGGATGCACCGAGTATGATCCATCAATGTAAAAAACAAAACTCAATAAAACTATGTTTATCCATGTGTACATGTGTGTATCATAGATACAGGTATAGATACAGATATATAGGCACATAATACAAACAGGGAGGGAGCCTTGGACATATAGATACCAAAATGTTAACACTGGTACTCCTCAGGAGGGGCAAGGCCAGGGGAACTCTACTTTTTACTTTTTTTTAAGATTTTATTTATTTATTCATAAGAGACACAGAGAGAGAGAGAGAGGCAGAGACACAGGCAGAGGGAGAAGCAGGCTCCATGCAGGGAGCCTGATGCGGGACTTGATCCCAGGACCCCAGGATCACACCCTGAGCCGAAGGCAGATGCTTAACTGCTAAGCCACCCAGGCGTCCCAACTTTTTACCTTCTACAAATCTTTATGGTTTGAATTTTTACAGCATGAATGTATTCACATGTAACTTATGAAGTTAAAAACATAAAACTCAAAAGTCAGGAAGAAGCAGGAGAAAAAATATGGGGGATGGAAGCTAACAGATTTACACTCAAGTCCCTGCTCTGCCAGCAACTAGCTGTGGGGGCTCGAGTGATATACTTTATTTACCGCCCTGAGTCTCTGAGTCTCCGTTTCTCATCTGTGAAACGGTAATTTGTTCATTTGTTCTTTCATTCACTCAATAAACATTTGTTGAGCACCTACTTGAGTATTAAGCACTTTTCTAGGCACCGAAGATCCAATAAAGAGCATATTAACCTCCCTCCTCGTGGAATTACAATTTAGTGAGGCAGGTAGATGATAATCAAACAGACATATTATGAATAGACGTGTAAAATCATGTGGATGACAGTGCTAGAAAGGGAAAATCTACTGGGTCATGACAACCTGTAACAGGAAAATGTGTTGTAATCAAGATCAGAGGAGGCTGCTCTGAAGGGGATAGTAACTAAGTAAGAGAGGTCTGCTTAAGACAGGTGAAGAAGGATATTACAGGAAGGAAGAGTAGCATGGTAAAAGGCCTCATCATGGCAACATGACTTAAGAGACGCCTGAGTGGCTCAGCTGTTGAGTGCCTGCCTTCGGCCCAGGCTGTGATCCTGGAGTCCTGGGACGGAGTCCTGCATCAGGCTCCCTGCTTGGAGCCTGCTTCTCCCTCTGCCTGTGTCTCTGCCCCTCTCTCTCTCTGTGTGTGTCTCTCATGAATAAATTAATAAAATCTTTAAAAAAAAAGAAAAAGAACATGCCTTAAGATTCTCAAATAAAGCCAGTGTGGCCGGTGTGTGTTTGTGCATGGGAGGCGATACTGGTATAAAATGAGGCTGGAGAGATTGGTGTCATACCACATATAGGTCGAGAGTTTGGTCTTCCCCCTATCAATAAGAGCTATGCGATGCCTTGGTAAACTTTAACCAAGGTGAAAGCATTATCAGATTAGAGTTTTATTTATTATTATTATTATTATTATTATTATTAAAAAATCTTAAGTAAAAAAAAATTTTTTAAGTAGGCTCCATAGCCAGTGTGGAGCCCAACGCGGGGCTTGAACTCACGACCTTGAGATCAAGACCTGAGGTGAAATGAAGAGTCAGATGGTTAACCAGCTGAGCCTCCCAGGTGCCCCCAGATTTGAGTTTTTAAAAAGTCATTTTGGTTGCTGTGAGGACAAAAAGTTAGGTAGGGACCAGAATGGAAGCAGGGAGACCACTTAGAGGCCACTGCATTGGTCCAGGTGAGAGATGATGGTGGCGCGGCTGACGGTCATGATAACGGAGATGGGGAAATGCACGCTGCCTCAAGAGAAGCTTTTAGCAGGTAGAATCAACCCAACCCAACCCGACAGATGGGTTGGATATGCTGACAAAGGTGTGGGAAGGGAAAAAGTGTGGAGACAGGGATGATGCCTATGTTTCTGGCTTGACCAACTAGATAGATATTAGGGCCATTTCTTAAAGTTGAGATGATTGGAAAATGATTAGGTTTTGAGGGGAAAATGGGGGGTTGGGTTTGAGATACGCTGATTTGGCCTCCCTTACCCCCCTTACCTCCTTTACTCAAATACTTCATCAATGAGGCCTTCTCCCTCCACCCTACCTAAAATTTCAACACTCCTCCAATGTTGCATGTTCTCTTTTCCGCCGTACTTTTTTTTTTTTTTTACCTTAGCTCTTCTTACTATTTAGATAGTTTCCTTTTTTCCCCTCACTTCTTGTGTTTGACTCATCAGAATATAAGCTCCGCAAGGAAGGGATTTTTGTTCATTTTATATATTATTTTAATCCTCAGCATCTAGAACTGTGCTGGGTACATAGTAGCTGCTCAGTAAATCTTTGCCAAATGAATGCATGAAAAAATTCAAGTATGAAGCCAAGTAGGCAATTGGAAATACTGGTCTGGCATGCTCAGAGAAGTATGGGCTATATAAAAGCATTTGTCACCCATCTGAGGATAGATACTAAGTAGCTGTGGGTATTGATGAGATCACACAGGGAGACGGAGTGAAGTGAGAAAAGGAAGCAAACTAGTACCTGCCTCAGAGGAATATTAGGAAGATTTAGATGAGATAATGAAATTTGAGGATTTAGTCCTCTACCTGCACCTGGTAGCTGTTCGAAGCATGTAAGCTCTTACTAGTGTTGTTATTACAGATTCGTGGGACTTGAAGAACAGCAGACTGAGTAGATGGCAGGATGTGGTCTCTCATACTCTCCCCAGTGAGCTCCCTACCTTTGTTAGGTGGGAGTCCCATGAGTACTGGTTGGGACAGATTCCAGGCTCTCCTCTATGACTGCATCTGGTTACCTAAGCTTTGTGAGCCAACCTGTAGATCAGTGTTGATGGCAATGCTTTCCTCACAGCACGGAGAGAATGTGCTTGGCACCAAATCTATTCCTAATCCCCAGAGTCTTACCCAGTGTTACTGGCACACAGTAAGGGCTCAGCAGGTCATTTGTTGGTGGAAAGTGCATTGGGCTTGGAGTCAGAAGATACTTACAAGCTCTTCAATCTTTCCCAAACCACGTATTCTCTGAAGACCATCATATCTAAGTCACAGGCTTGTTGGGGGCATCAAACAGAATTGTGTATTTTTTTAAAAGATCTTATTTGTTTATTCATGAGAGACACACACACACAGAGAGAGAGGCAGAGACACAGGCAGAGGGAGAAGCAGGCTCCACGCAGGGAGCCCAATGTGGGACTCAATCCCGGGACTCCAGGATCATACCCTGGGCCAAAGGCAGGCACTAAACCACTGAGCCACCCACGGATCCCCCAGAATTGTGTATTTTTTAAAAATATTATTTATTTATGCTTTGCATCATTCCAAAGAAAATTTGTTGTGGCTCACAGAGATTTATCAACTTCAATAGGGGAAAAAATAGATGACAAAATGACACAAAGACAAAACAAGGGTGGAGAAGTAAGAAGGAATCAGAGCTAAGAACAGTATGAAAAGTCTATTCTGGAGGAGTTGAAATCCTAATAAAATAGTATGACCATGGTCTGCCTTCCTCTCTGATTTTTCCCACTCATTTTCTCTCCTTTCCCTTATAATCCTTTTCACTATTTTTTATATTCCTGTATGAGTGGGTGACGGGCACTGAGGGGGGTACTTGACGGGATGAGCACTGGGTGTTATACTATATGTTGGCAAATCAAACTCCAATAAAAAATATACAAAACAGGGCCGCCCCGGTGGCGCAGCGGTTTAGCCCCGCCTGCAGCCCGGGGCGTGACCCTGGAGACCTGGGTTCGAGTCCCGCATCGGGCTACCTGCATGGTGCCTGCTTCTCCCTCTGCCTGTGTCTCTGCCTCTCTGTCTCTAACTGTGTCTCTATGAATAAATAAAATCTTTAAAAATATATACAAAACAAATTAATTAATTAATTAATACAATTAGAAGTATAGAATAAAAAAAAATAGTGTGACCAGTCACAGCACATGGCAGCGGTTGTCCCCCTCTTGTTCGTCTCCTCCCACCCAATACAGGCCCATTGAGAGACTCAGGTGGTGTTTAAAATAACAGTAACACTGGCCCCCACCTGCCTCCTCATCAAGATCCCCTGCGGTTCTCAGCAGAAGGGTGGGTTGCCCCTCCATGTCTGCCCGCATCCCCAGTACCTCCTTGGGCTGTTCCTAGCAGATCACAGTGGCTTATTTCCTTTGTCATCTCTTCTAGAAGTCTGGAGTGCTCCTTTAACCTGCTCATGGGCAATTCATATGTCTGTTTTAGCGAGTGATGGGGTTATGATGATCTTTTACCCTAAGGATTCCCCTAGTTTCACTCGTTTAATACCAGTTTAATTCCAAGTATTCCACTAGCAGCCTGGAAAAAAAGCCTTTTCAAACATATACCTGCCCCCGCTCAACCCTCAAGGGGGTTTTCCCCAACTCTGGGGGCTGTTTGGTAAGTGTAGGCAATGTATGGGTCTTATACTCTTAGGGTTATGCTATATCCTAGATCAGCTACCCGAGCTTTGGAGTACCCCCAGAATTGCCCCAATATCTTCAAGACAATGATTCAAGGTCCAATCAAACTTTATTGAGCACCTACTATGTGCTAGTCACTAAACTAAAGAGGAGGAGTACAAAGATTAATAATAGTCCCTGATCTCCAGCAGCTCACAATTTAGGGTGGGGATTATAGGGCCTTGGTACAAAAATTGCTATGATTTATTGAGTGCTTGCTATATGTCAGGGGCTATTACTTACAGGTAATACCTCATATAGCCCTAAGAATAACTCTAGTAAGTAGATATTATTGTTATTTCTAGTATACAGATGAGGGAACAGGGCTCAAAGCATTAGTAGAGTTACTAAGTTCACACAGGTGGTAAGCAATTCTAAGTCTGGTCTCCTGACTCCCCCGTTTGTGTTTTTTAACATTTGGCTGTACAAGGTTGTGTCAAGTTCTTTTTTTTAAGTTATTTTTTTCCCAAGATTTTATTTATTTATGAGAGAGAGAGAGAGAGAGAGAGAGAGAGAGAGAGAAAGAGACAGACAGAGGGAGAAGCAGGCTCCGTGCAGGGAGCCCAACGTGCGACTCGATCCCGGGTCTCCAGGATCACACCCTGGGCTGAAGGTGGCGCTAAACCGCTGGGCCACCAGGGCTGCCTGGGTTGTGTCAAGTTCTTAACAGAAGTATTAAGTGTCCCTGGCATAAAGGGGAAGGAAGAGGTCAGGTTTATTGGAGGAGGAATTTGACCATAACCGGTTGATTGGACAGATGTGGGGAAGAGCATTCTGGGGAATGGGACTATACCTGGAAAGGCATAGAGGCAGGGAAATATACAGGGCACATTTGGTAAGATGTGGATAGAGTAGGACGGGGGCTAGAGGAGTGAGCCACATAATGGCAATGAGGTTGGAAACGGAGACTGGGGCCAGACATGGGGGAGGGTAGTAGGGCTTTGAACGCTCCCAAGTTAAGAAGATTGACTCTAACTGCCGTAGCCCCAACAAGGACACTCCTTGGGCTCACCATCTTGCATTGATTGTGTCCCTCCTGGCATCTAGACATGTCTAGGTTACTATGACCCACTTGTCACTTGTGGGCCACCTATTTCAAGGCCTTTGCCATGTGCAAACTCCTTGACCTCTTGCAGGACCCAGCTCATGCCTCCAGTGGGAAGTAGAGCTGCTCTCATCCTGATGGGTATTGTCACTGCTCCTTTTGGGGGACCGCCTGCACACTGGGCATTCTAAGTGCTCCCCCAGGGCAGATCACGTGGTGTGTTCAGGTCTGCATCCCCGGAGCCCAGCACACTGCAGGCCTCTTGCCACCCAGGCAAGAGGTGGGGGGAGCGGTTCTTACTCATCCTGATAACCTCTTTATCACGACTCGAAACATTTAATACCACAGAGGGGGAACATAACAGTCCTCCCGCCTCCGCACTCACTGTGTTTTGTGGTTAACAGTGTCCACAACAATAAAATCCACTTCAACTTGATGAGCAGCTCAGGCTTCTATAGAGCTGGAGGAATGTGATTTGGGGAGACACAGCACTCATCCCATCAGGCTCCGGGCGCCAGCTGCACACAAGCCTGCACAAAACACTAGGGCTCTTCATGGTTGCTCTCCTGCCACCACTGCCCGGCTGGCTCATGTCGTACATTGCGGCCTTGCCATCTTCTTTATTACCCACTCTCCTCCAGGCAGCCAAGTGCTTCTTGCTGTACAGTGGCTGCTGGAGTGGCAGTGGGCAGGCGGGGACGTGGCTTCCCTCCCACACTTGTTCCAGCAACACAAAGAAAATCAGTGCTGACTCACTCCCTACCTTCCTTGACCCTCCTTCCTGGCTCTCTACTGCCTAGAAACGAGGCCCAGGAAAATGTGGCTGGAGTTAGAAGCAGCACTATTCTCCTGCTCCCCTTTATTCTCCATTCTGAGGGGTGGGTGCAGGCTTGGTACAAAGTAGGGCACAAGGTGAACAGGAACGAACCCAGTGCTTCCTAGATATCAGCAGGCCGTTTGCTCCTTGGGTCCTCACAGTAAACTCACTCTCCCTACCTTAGACACGAGGAGATAGAGGTTCAAACAGGGTAAGACCACCAGTCACTAGGGTGGGAGTTAGGATCTGCTCTCAGGTTACCCAGTTCAGGGAGTGCCTTTCACTACCATGCTACTGGGCATGGGCTCGCACTCGCAGTTCGTCCTCTGCACGTGACTCCGAGGTATGATGCCAATACTACAAGGACGCTGAGACTCAGGGGCCCTCTTTCCAACCTGTTCTAAGCAAGGAAAATGGCCTCCAGAAGAATGAGTTTAGTTCTGCTCCACTCCTGTCCTCACAATAGGTTACTGCCTACCTTCTTTTCCCGCCTATCCTCCCCTGCCGACACATTGACCAAGGTTTGATCCTTGCCTGAGCACCAAGGTAGATGGGCAGCTCGGTGTGGTGGGAAAGGCACGGTCTTATTTTCAATTTTTTTCAAAATGTGAATGACCTTTTTCTCTCTGATGATTCAAACCATGCACCTCACTGTAAAAAGAAACAGACAGACAGAAAGCCACAGAATTATAAAGAAGAAAAGAAATCACTCCTAAGCTTACCAGTCATGGCTACTGTTAACATTTTGGGCTATACTCTCACAGACATTTTTTTAAAGATTTTATTTATTTATTTATGTTTTCGATCAACTTTTAAAAAAGATTTTACCATTTATTCATGAGAGACACACAGAGAGAGGCAGAGACACAGGCAGAGGGAGAAGTAGGCTCTCTGTGGGGAGCCTGATGCAGGACTCGATCCCAGGACCCCGGGATCACGACCTGAGCCAAAGGCAGGTGCTCAACTGCTGAGCCACCCAGGTGTCCCTATTTATTTATTTTTGAGAAAAGAAAGAGAGCTACTATCTGGTACAGCTAGAATTTGAACTAAGATCTATCTACTCCTAAACCCATGCTTTCCCTATCACATCTCCTCACTCATGAAACACTGCTATTAGCACGTGTTATGACACGGAGATGATGAAAACACTGTGGTACTGGTGCCAGACCAACAGGCAGACAGACTTCTACTCCCTTGTATTCTAGGGATGGTTTGGGGGCGCCTGCTAGATGCCAGGCCGTATTCCCAAGACTGCAGATAGAGCAGGAAACAAGACTGTGCCCCTTCTCTCCTAGAGCCTGGTGAGGAAGATAATCAACACAGCAGTAGATACACGGTGTGCTAACACGAAGTGCTAAGTGCTGTAAGGCACTACAGCTTTAAGGAGACAGTGCAGCAAAGGGCCTATTTTGCTCCTCCAAAGAAGGAAGGCCTCTTTGAGGAGGTGATATTGGAGCAGTGACCCAAATGAATTAAGGGAACAAGCTACGTAGCTTTCGGGGAATAAGAGTATCCCAGGAAGATGGAGGAGCCAATGCAAAGACCCCTGATGCAAGAGCCCAGTTGGCATGTTTGAGAACAGCAAGGAGACCAGTGTACCTGGAATGCATCTTGCAAGAAGAAGAGCAGTAAGAGATGATGGTGGACACACGGGCAGGGAATTAGGTCGTGCAGAGCCCTGCAGGCTATGGTCAGCCTTTTGATTTTATTCCAAGTCCCAGGCAGCATACATAGAGTTTTGAGCAGAGAAGTGACAGGACCTGAGTCACCCCATGAGGAGTCCACTCTAGCTGCAGACTCAGGAGGGTAAGAGTAGAAACAGGGGCGCAAGCAATGAGGTGTGCGGTGTGGGGGTGATGTGCTAACCACTTAGGGAAAACACGAGCCTAGATTTAATGAGCGACGGGGTCTTATAAGGCTGGGTTACGGAGACAAATACAACATTGCGGCTGGCTCTACAGAGTTCACAGGGGAGTAGATGGGGGTGTCTGTGTGTGCCAACAATCCCCTGGGAGCCAGCTGTGGCGGGCTTCTGTGCCATGAGCCCTGGAAGCTGGAGAAAGCTTCCACTTGCCTGGGTTCTGATGTGAGGAAAGGCTTCACAAAGGAGGTTGCATTTGGTTGGAATCGTGAAGGCCCCACAGGAGGCAGGTGGGAAAGAATGAGGAGGTGGAATGGGGTGCACATTCCAGGCAGAGGGAGCGAATAAGCAAAGGCTCCCAGGGACACCCTCTCGGGCTGCTTTCGAGAATCACCCTTTCAGTAGTTCATGCCACATCTGCTCAGAGTTGACTATAAGCGAACAAATCAAGGCAGCAGTATTGCGGGGTTTATTCTAGACTCCTGCCCAGGAACTTTAAACACGTTAGGACACTGTAAAGTGCAAACACATCTAGTGCAACGGTAGGCCAACTCTTCCTGTAAAGGGCTAGATAATAAATATTTGAGGCATTGTGGGCCACATGGTCTCTTTTGCAACTACTCAACCCTGCCATTGTGGTGGGAAAGCAGCCGTGGGAAATACGTAATGAACAGGCATGGCCGTGGTCCAATAAACCTTCAACTACAAAACCAGGCAGTGGGCCAGATTGGGCCCATGGGCTCTGGTTCGTCACCCGAGTGCTGGGCTCAATACCCCCAACCCATAGCCCACGGGTGCCTGTTGAGGGGGCTGGTGGCCTGACCTATAGTCATTCTGGTTGGCAGTTAGCAATCTCTTCTGGAGAAGACTGAGGCCACTAAGTTTCAGAGCAAAAGATGAAAATATGGGATTTTATGCCACAGAGGATGTTAATGCTTGTAAGAGGAGACGGGGCTGAGGTGCTGGTGCCTAAGCACCATGAACGAAATAAAGTAACAATTATTATAAGGTAGATAGATCAGAAGATAAAAGGCATAGGCTTCTGCTTTTATGTTTAATCTGGAATCCACATACAGCCCTGTCGATGTCTTTTTCTCCGTCCCTATTTTAAATTCAGTGTAATTTCAAATGAATTTCTTCCACTGCACTATTGAAATAGGATCACACCAATAACAACTGTATACCTGTCTACCTATCTCCATATCTATCATTCATTTTCCAACTATTAAGGAGCACAAAAGAAATAAATATTCATACCGCAATGACAATGATTTCAGGGCACTAATCTCTGCAATTCTCAACATGATTATGACAAAACCCTATTCTGTCTACAAAAAGGCGGGCTCTGCAGAATCCAGGTCCTGCTCTTGAAACGGACCACATTAGCTTCCATACTGGGCTATGTATTGATTAGTTGCCACAGTTTATTTGTCATTTTCCTTTTTAATTTCATCCTAGAGCATCACCCTTGGCTAAATGTCTTGAATGGCATCACTTGATCAGACATGCTGTCACTTCCAACATTTCCAGGGACTTGATGCCCAGAACAACGGATTTGCCTTTTCTCACATTGGTCATCAAGATGACCAATGGCTTTGCATTGGAGGTATTTTCTCTACAGTCTTTCCACAATGCCTCTCTGAGGAAAGGAAGGCTATTTTTTTTTAGGAAATCAGAGAGAATTGATTTGGGACAGGGTGAGAACTTTCAACATGGACAAATCTCCAAGCTCACATCATCATCACGTCCATCATCGCTCTCACTTACAGAGTGCTTGCTCTGTGCCAGGCACTGCTCTATGCATCTTTACATCTTTTAATTCATCAGAGCCTCATAACAACCCATAAAGTATTCTCTCACTTTGCTGAGGCACGAAGAGGTTATGTGATTTTTCCCAAGCTCTCATAGCTAGAAAGTGTCTGATCCAGAATCTGAACCCCAGCAGTCAGGCACGAGTCCACGCACTTTACCCTAAGGCACGCAACATAGCCTTTTGGTTGAGTTCTGGAGAGAATACAACTTAGTTTTGAATTATTAGCCACATTTGTGTTAAAAGTAATGTTATTAAGTTCGGTGTTTTTTTTTATTTAAATTCAATTAGCCAACATATAGTACATCATTAGTTTCAGATGTAATGTTCGATAATTCATCAGTTGTGTATAACGCCCAGTGCTCATCACACCCGTGTTATGTCTTCAAGTTTTTCACATAGTTTAAGTTTGTTAGGCAAAAAGCAACTTTCCTTTTTTCCCTGGTGGAGAAGTATATCATTTCCATAAAATAAGCCCATTTCAAGACATATGAAACATCCCCTAGCATTCTGGGCCTTATTTCTCATAAAATGCTACTAAGAATTTTCACGTAAGTTCTTTTATTTGATGCAGACAACGTACAGATGAGGTAACTGAAGCTGAGTCACTAAACTCAAGCTGAGTCAAGCCTCACCATAATCATAAGTCAGTAATAAGGCTACACTCTTCCTTCTACCTGTGTCTCCTTCCTCGGGCACAAGCTGATTTAGAATGGACAAGAAGTGTCCTGTTCAAGAGATTGGGATTGATTGATTTACTACATTTGTGAAAATTACATTGCTGGTGTCTCTGGAAAGGATTATAGTTTTAAAGGTGCAAAATTATTCCAGATTACTTTGGAATCCAACTATTACTTATGCCTCAGTGCACAAAGAAGTTCATGCAGGGTTGGAACCTGGTCATCTGTGAGATCATATTTTGTGTATTCTGGAAACCCATGGAAAAGCCACGTAGCCCATCTGCTTTCTCCATTGTTATCTCTTTTCAAATTTTTATTTAGCTGTTATTTTTAATTTTTTGAAATTGTGATACTTGACGTATAACATTAGTTTCGGGTGCACAACCAAATGATTTGATATTGTGTATATATTGCAAAGTGATCACCACAAGTCAACAGCCATCACCACACACGGTTGCAATATTTTTCCTGTGATGAGAACTTTGAAGATCTTAGCAACTTTCAGATACACAATGCAGTATTATTAACTATAGTCACCAGGCTGTACATTATAACCTCAGAACTTACTTATTTTATATAATTGGAAGTTTGTGCCTTTTGACCACCTTCACCCATTTTACCCACTCTCCACCCACAGCCTCTGGCAGCCACTGTTCTCTGTATCTGTTTTGTTTTGTTTTAGCTTCCACAGATAAGTGAGACCTTATAGTATTTGTCTTTCCCCATCTGACCTCTTTCACTCAGCATAATGCCCTAAGGTCCACCCATGTTGTCACAAACAGGAGGATCTCCTTTTTTATAGCTGAATAATATCTCACATTCTTACTTTATTTTTTTATTTTTTAAGATTTTATTATTTTTAAGTAATATCTACACCCAACCTGGGGCTCGAACTCACAACTCTGAGACTAAGAGTCACATGCTCCACTGACCAAGCCGGCCAGGCACAATATCCCACATTTTTAAAAATCCATTCATCTAAAAAAAAAAAAAACCCATTCATCTGTCATTGGACACTTAGATTGTTTCCATATTTGGCTACTGCAAATAATGCTGCAGATGAACATGCGAGCGCAGATATTTTTTCCAGTTAATGTTTTTGTTTCCTTTGGCTAAATACCCAGAAGTGAAATGGCTGGATCATATGGCAGTTCTATTTTTAATTTTTTTTGAGGAGCCTCCATCCTATTTTCCATAGTGGCTGCAGCAATTTACATTCCCACCAACAACACCTAAGGGTTCCCTTTCCTCCACATCCTTGCCAATACTTGTTATTTCTGGTCTTTTTGATAATGGCCATTCTAACAGGTATGAAGTGATATCTCATTGTGGTTTTGATTTGCATTTCCCTGATGATTAGTGATGCTGAGCACCTCTTCATGTACCTGTTGACCATCTATGCATCTTTTTGGGAAAAAATGCCTATTCAGATCCTCTGCCTATTTTAAAATCAGATTGTTTTTCTCTCTACTATTGAGTTATATATGTCCTTTATATATTTTGGAGAGAATACAGGGATCCCAAGCACCTTGACCCACTATAGCTTATATAGGGCAGAGGTTCCACAGTGGGAGAGGTAAGCCAAGGAGACCAGAGGCTCCCATTCCTGTCCAATGCTCAAACCAACGGCTCAGGGGAAGAGTCCATTCATAAGAACAGAAAGCTTTGTAGCATTCCCCAAAGGAACTGACTTTATTTGGAAGAGTACATGGAAATTCAAACCTAAGAGCACTCTAGAAACAATGGAGATTTTCATGGTGAGCAAATAAGAGGAGGCTGGTAGCTCTATGAGAGGCACAAGCTAGACCATTGGCCATATTGTTTGCTAGAGATAACCCAGCTAAGAAGAGCCCTGCTGGAGTTAAAACAAACTTCAAAGATTTGCATCATGAAGCTAACCCAGCCTGAATTGAATTGAATCAAACCGTGCAGCAATTGATACCCTAAGGGTTGTTGAAAACAATAGAGAAATCTGCCAGAAATTAGTGTAGACTAACAGAAGAAGGCAGACAGCTTCGCAGAGAGAGCAGGGAAAGAGACCAGGAGAGCCACGCTGAAACCATGGTTATCACAGGGTGACTCTGCTCAGGCCCCAAACTGTGCCATCTTAGAAGTAACATCAGAGGCTTTGGTTATTTATTTTCTTCCCTTCAAAAATTATTTCAGAAGAACATGGGCCTGCAACCTTTCTTTTGTGTTTGTGTTTATTTGGTTTTCATTCACCACAGAAGCCACAAGGCGTGTCCAAAAAAAAAAAAAAAGGTAGGTTTTGTGACCATTTTGCCAATTTAACCTCCTTCCTAGTGGCCATTGCAGCACAGTTACTTAGACACCTTCAGCATTAGAAGGGCAGGAACGTCAGCTAGAGAGACACAGGGCAGGTTGAGAGGGCCTGATGAGGTTCATTTTTTCACTCGATACTTGGTAGAGGTCTTGGTGCTTGGTTTCAGGCCTGCTTTGATGTCTTTTCTTTGTCTATTTAAGATGACTGCATTACCCACACCCTAAGTTTAGCTCAGAAAATAAGAGCAAATAGCAAGCATCATCTCCTTTGCAAAATTTCTTTCTTTGGAAGGTGCTGTCATACCTGAATGATACAGAGAGACCTCAAATTTGGTATGTCCAGGGAAACAAACCATGAGACTCTTAATGACAGAGAACAAACTGAGGGATGATAGACGGAGGGGGGTGGGAGATGGGCATTAAGGAGGGCACTCGTGATGAGCACTTAGTGTTCAGTGATGAATCACTGAACTCTATTCCAGAAACCAATATTGCACTGTATGTTCACGAATTAAAATTTCTAAAAAATTCAGTATGTCCAAAATTGAGCTCATCATCCCCCTCCCACCTCCACCAGTCCTGCTCCTCCTATATTTCTGGGACCGGAAGGACACAAAGCAGAAAACTGGTGAGTCATCAGAGACTCCTCCCTCTCTCAGCCACGCATCCAGTCAGTCACCCATCCATCTACCTCCCAAACAGCTCACATGTCTCTGTTGTCTTTTCTTTTCTTCCTGGCCTAGCTCAGGCCCTCACACACTCTCCCTTGGGCCTCCACAGCTTATACCCCTGCCTTTAGTCTTATCCCCATCTAGTTTGTTTGTTTGTTTTCACAGAATCAAGTCCAAGTTTCTCAGTTCCTTGGCATGGCATATAGGGTTCTTCATTATCTGATCCCTGTTTATCATCCAAGCTTCACCTCTCAACACTCCACGCTCAGGCCAATCTCCATACTCTTGACCATGCCTTTCCCTTGGGTGGGACTGACTTTGCCCATATTTTTCAAGCAGCTAAATCGTACTCATCCCTTCAGGATCAGCTCAGGAGTCACCTCCTCTGGGTAGCATTCCTTGACCTTCAGGCTGCATGAATGGCCCTTCCTCTGTTTTCCCTCAGTTCTTTATACATGACTCCATCTCTGTACTGTACCAAAAGTCTTAGTGTACTTGGAGGCTTTCCCTGTTAGACTGTGAGCTCCTTAAAGACATGGCTTGTGTCTTATTTTTCCTTCTATCTACAGTTCCTAGCACAGGACTTGACCCAGAGGGCATGCTTACCATCTGTGCTGCAAGAGCGACTCCCAGGTTATTGCTCGATCAATGTTTATCAACTTTAAACATCCTGATTCTTTTTTCTTAAGATTTTTTTTACTCTTAAGTAATCTCTCCACCCAACATGAGGCTCAAACTTATAATCCTGAGATCACAAGTCGCATGTGCTACCGACTGAGCCAGCCAGGTGCCCCAAACTTCCAGACTCTTGACATTTGATGATACAGTTGATAGATGGTTAAGATGCACCTCCTCTATGCTCCCAGGGTGCTCCCCTACCACTGGGATTATCACCCTCTATTTATATGGTCTTTGCTTGTTTATTTACTTTTCTGACTCCTCACTAAATGGTATCAGCTCCTGGAGAGAAGGACCCAGGTCTTGTCTTGCTGGCTGCTGAGCCCTTAGTGCAGAGCTTACGCAGTGTGCGTGGAAGGACCCTCTGGGCAGGCAAGCAAATGTGAAAGGAGAGACTGTGCTGGGTGGGCATGCCTAGTTCTTCTGCCCCATTACACCAGCCAGATGGAGTGTGGTGAAACTGGCAGCATGGTGCTAGCAGAAGTCCGCCCAATACAGACGCGAGCCCAGAGGAATGGAAGATCTCACCAACAACGATTACCAGCTAAGCTAGATTAAAACTGTGGTACTAGCTTTCCATATGGTCCAGTCGTTGTCACAGAAAGCTTTTTTCAGGACTTTTCTTCCGCGGCAGCTACTCAAGAGTTGAGAGTAAAAAGAGAATCTAGAGAGAGAAAGTAAAAGCGTTCCGGGGAACTGTATTGAGAATTGGACTAGTCATTGCAGCATGGCCATCAGTTGTCACCAATTTAACTTCAAACACAGAGTTTTCAAGGAGCATGCCTGTGGTCAAGTAGAGATGAAACCGCAGAATCTTGATGGAGTGCCAGCGTTCAGGAATTGATAAAATGTAAGACGCCTCCTCTCCCATGCTCACTCTTCCATGTCCTCCTCTCTATTAAGGCCACAGTTTTCAGCACACGAGCACCAGCAGCATTACAGGTATCCCTCTAAAAGCCAAGAAAAAGGAGCCAACCACTTTTCAGTGCTGCTTGTGTGAAAACACAAAGACATACTGAATATTGGTTGGTGCCAGGGTTATGTGAGTCGGCACACACAAAGGCGAGCAAACTTCATCATCCCTCCCAAGTGAGCCAGTGGCAAAGGGAAATACTATTTATTTGATCCAGCCCATGCTCACTGTCCCTTTGAACAAAAAGATGAGAAAAGCTTTGCCATAGAAGAAACTCCTTTGTAGTTGGGCTCTGGGATCTGTGAGTCTGTTAGGGACCCACCTTATCACCCACCTCCTAGATGTCCTAACGCTAATATAATTTATGAAGTAAAGGTTGAATAAAAGTACTTTCATTTGGGAAATTTCTTGAGATTTTCTTTTTTTTTTTAATTTTCTTTTCTTTTTAAACATAGGAATTGATTCATTGATCAGTGTAAAAGCCTAGAGTGATAGAGCTACAAGCCAAAGGAAGAGGCAGGAAGGATCCTCCCCTGGAGTCTTCAGAGGGACCTGGCCCTGCCAAACCCGTGGTTTCGGAATTACATCCTCCAAAACTACGGGGGAAGTTTGTACTACTTTGTTATGGCTGCCTTAGGGAAAAACACAATCCCTCATAATCCTTTAGCATAAAACCAATTCCAAGAACTGTGCTTGCATCCTTGTGGTACCCTTATCCTCATTTCAAATCTTCACTAGGAACTCGATGTGCGAGAAGGTAAAATTGCACACATAAATACTTTGAAATTTCCTGAGATTTCCAATGATGACCACAGACACGGTGAAGTGGGTTTGAGCCCTAAATCTGGATTTTGCACCCTTAGAAGAAGGGAAGGTTCAGGAACGCTTGATGAGCACCCACTCTGAATCAGGTACAGAGCTATGCGCTTTACGCGTGTTCCTTCCTTGAACCCTTGAAATAACCCACTGAGGTAGGCATTCACATCCCTGTTTCCGAATAAAGCTATCAAGGCTCAAGGAGAGGAAAAAGGAAGAGTAAAAATCTCTCTGGTTCTATCACTGACGGCTCCCAGTATGCAAATCCAGCTCTGGCTCGCTGCAAAGTGCACATCCTTGCTCGCTGCTCCACCATCCCATAATCTTCATCACTGTCACTGGATGTTTGAGAGAACTGCATCTAGCCAGAGGTGATATGCAGCTTCTACAAGTCAATATTCAGGAAGATTATAAATTCAAGTGGCAATTGTTTTATGATGGCTTGTACATTTGCAATGCAGGTGTGACTGTGGATTTCCTACTAACCAGCAAAGAGTGCGTGTTGTGCTACTTTAATCATCACGATGCTTGAAATAAATACTACATGATTTCAACCCCTTCCCTCACATCTCAAAACAGAGAGATGGTGATGCACCATTCAATATATTACAGCCCATTTAGGCTTTTACCAAATTCGTTGAACCGTAAGTCAAACACTGAATGAAGGGACTTAATAGGTAAACACAGTTAAAATGCATAGTTTTCCTGAAAGGCTGCTGATGGTGGATGTGCATAAATTCATGCACGGGTGCCACTATTTTTTAATTTATCATCTGTGGAGTTTGTACCTCCAAAGGACATTTTTGGGGTCTCTAATTGGGAAGTGTTCCAGGATGAGTATCGGGGGTGGGAGGGATGTTCCAAACCCATACCTGTTCAGATAAATGGAGACATCATTAACAAAAAGAAGTAAGTGATCATGGCTTCTCTCGTTTTTCATAAATTACACTAAATAACCATAATGCTGCAATTTAGTGGTCCAAAGTTCATTCTATTCAGCAGGCCATCCATAGTCAACAGTTTAAAGAAAAGAGACCTGCTGAGAAAATAGTGGTCTAATCAGATGCCATAAAATCGAGCTGATGAGATGAGTCCCATTTCTTTTTTTGTAAGGGGATTCTAATGAAGCAATGCTCAGAGGGGATTCATAACTTTGGGCCCCCTGTTTCATTATTCAGGTCAGCTGTACCCAGTTCCAAACGAAGCTAAAGAAGCTAATCCCACAGGCTATTGGTGGGTATGCTGGGTCGTGCAGGTGACTTCTTCAATCCCAAATCTCTAGCAGCCAAATATCATATACACCCTGTCTTGGTTCTTAAACGGGTTTTGAGGAAGCTTTGGGGAAAAAAAGGTAAATGCAAGAGCATAGCAAGCAAATTAGAAGTACCGAAAGACGGTGCCTCAAAAACGAATCCATCCCCTGCTGGAAGTGGGAGACAAGAGGGCTCCATTCGGGTACTGCAAACGTACCAGCTTGCATGACCACGTAGAAGCCTCCAAGGCTGGGGTGGACAAACACAGGCAGGTTCAAGAGGGAAGTGTCCACGGCATGTCTAGCACATCTTCCTCTCAGGAAAGAGCCTGAGGAGGGAGGGGAAGGCAGCATGACCATTAATCTAACATCTGATGTTCAGGTCCATGGGCCTCAAGAAATCATCCACCTGTCAATATATAAGTATCTCCTCTTGCGGGGGAAAACAGCCAGTAGTTCCTAAATTTATTCCATTTATACCTTCCCACCGGAATATAATGTCTCAAGGGAATTTTTTTTTTAGGTTTTATGTATTCATTTATTTGAGAGAGAGGGAGAGAGCATGGGGCGGTTGGGTAAGGGAGAGGGACGAACAGACTCTGCAGTGAGCCCAGAGCCCCGCACGGGTAGGCTCGATCCCACGACCCTGAGATCACAACCTGGGTCAAAATCAAGAGTTGGATGCTCAACCTACTGCGCCACCCAGGCGTCCTTCACAGGAATTATTTTTAAAACAACTCCAATACGGTGAGTAGAAAATGAATATATGTCCTTTTGGCAGCACTGAACCAATTGGGGATGTATTTTTAATGCCCTACCTTCAGCACCGGAAGCCAGACAGGGGAATCAATCAGCAGCTTTTGCCTCCTCAGATCCCCGCCCCTATTACCTGGTTGTGTCTCATTTTCTTACCTGGGAAACTGAGGCCCTGGAGAGAGAGGAGCTCAAGTTGCTAAGATTGAATGAGGCAATGCATCCAAAGCTCTTAGGAAGGTGCCTGGTGTATAACAAGCACTCGAATGACAGCTAATGCTGTTATTACTATTACTATTACCATCACAGGCATGATCATAGGAGGAGGTGTATCACTTATTAATGGCCTTTTTAATATTTATTTTTATTTATTCCTATTTTGTTTTATTGTGGAAAGAACCCTGGACATGAGATCTACTTTTAACAAATTTCAGTGTATAATATATTATTGTTGCCTTTGGGTCCAATGTTGTACAGCAGGACTCTAGAATTTATTCATCTTGCTAGACTGAAACTTTACACCCATTGATTAGGAACTCCCCACTTCCCCCCCATCCCGCCCCAGGCCCTGGCAACCACCATTCCACTCTTTGATTCTCTGAATTTGACTACTCTAGGTACCTCAGGTAAGTGCAATCATGCAGCATTTGTCTCTCGGTGACCGGCTCATTTCACTTAGTATAATGTCCTCAAGGTTCATCCATGTTATCGAATATTGCAGAATTTCCTGCTTTTTTAGAAAGCTGAATAGTATTCATTATACATATATACCACGGTTTCTTTATCCATCCACCTGTCAATGGACATTTAGATTGTTTCCGCAACTTGGTTATTGTGAATAATGCTGCCATGAACATAGGTGGGCACATATGTCTTCGAGCTACTGATTTTAAATCTTCTAGATAAATATCCCGAAGTTAATCTTCTAGATAAACACCCTGGATCCTGGATCATATAGTAGCTCTATTTTTAATTTTTTTTTGAGGAACCTCCATACTGCAGTGGCTGCATCATTTTTGCATTCCCAGTAACAGTGTACAAAGGCTCCAATTTCTCCACATTCTTGCCAACATTTGTTGTCTTCTGTTGTTTTGATAAGAGCCATCCTGATGTGTGTGCGGTGATGTCTCACTGGGGTTTCAATTTGTGTTCCCCAGATGATTACTGACGCTCAGCACTTCATACATAACTGTTGGCCATTTGCATGGTCTTCTTTAGAGAAATTTCTATTCAAGCCCGTAGCCCATTTTTAATTGGGTTATCAGAGGTTTTTTTTTTAAAATATTACTTATAAGGATTTTTTGTATATTTTGGAAATTAATCTTGTGTCACATATATGGTTTGGAAATATTTTGTTCCAATCCATATGTTGCCTTTTCTCTCTGATGATTGTTTCCTTTCCGGTGCAGAAGTTTTTTAGTTTGATGCAATCCCACCCGTTTCTTTCTTATTTTGTTGCCCGCGCTTTTGGTGGCATATCCACGAAAACGTCGGCAAGACCAATGTCATGAAGATTTCCCTCTGTATTTTCTTCAAGATGTTTTATAGTTTCAGATCTTGCATTTGAATCTTTAATCCATTTTGAGTTGATGTGTATGGTGCAAGAAAGGGTCCAATGAAAATTCTTTTGAATGTAAATACTCAGTTTCCCCAACACCATTTGTTAAAGAGACAGCTCTCTCCCCATCGTTTATTGTTAACACCCTTGCCAAAGATCAGTTGACTATATAGGTATGGATTTATTTCCGGGCTTTCTATTCTTTTCCATTAGTCTATATGTCTGTCTTTATGCCAGTACCATACTGTTTTGATGACTAGAGCTTTATGCTATATTTTGTAATCAGCAAGTGTGATACCTCCAGTTTTGTTCTTTCTCAAGATTGATGGACTAGGGCAGCCCTGGTGGCCCAGGCGTTTAGCGCTGCCTTTGGCCCAGGGTGTGATCCTGGAGTCCCGGGATCAAGTTCCATGTTGGGTTCCCTGCATGGAGCCTACTTCTCCCTCTGCCTCTGTCTCTGCCTCTCTCTCTCTGTGTGTGTGTGTCTCTCATGAATAAATAAATAAAATCTTAACAAAAAGAAAATAGAAAAAAAATAGAAAAGTCTATTCATGGTCTTTTCTGGTTCCATATGAATTTTAGAATTGTTTTTTCTATTTATGTAAAAAATGCCTTTGAGATTTTGACACAGATTGCACTGAAACTGTAGATTGCTTTGGGTAGTATGGATATTTTAACATTATTAATGCTTGACATGGAATGGCTTTCCATTTGCTTGTGTCTTGTTTAGTTTCTTTCATCAGTGTTTTGTAGTTTTCAGTATACAAGTGTTTCACTTCCTTAGTTAAGTTTATTGCTAAGTATTTTTTTTTGTGTTCTTGTAAATGAGATTGCTTTCCTAATTTCCTTTTCATAGTTCTTTTTTAAAGATTTTATTTATTTATTCATGAGAGACACAGAGAGAGAGAGAGGCAGAGACACAGGCAGAGGGAGAAGCAGGCTCCACGCAGGGAGCCCGACGTGGGACTCGACCCTGGGTCTCCAGGATCACATCCTGGACTGAAGGCGGCGCTAAACCACTGAGTCATTTGGGCTGCCCAGTCCTTTGTTAGTGTATAGAAAAGCAACTGATTTTGGGGACAACCGGGTGGTTCAGTTGGTTGAGTGACTCTTGCTTTTGGCTCATGTTATGATCTCAGGGCTGGGGGATTGAGCCCCACATTCGGCACTCAGCATCTAGTCTGCTTGAGATTCTCAACCTCTCCCCTTGCCCTACCCCCAGCTCATGCTTTCTCTCTCTCTCATATAAATAAATAAAATCTTTTTTAAAAAGCAACTGATTTTTTATTCTAAAAAATTATTTATTTATTTATTCATGATAGACACAAAGAGAGGCAGAGACATAGACAGGGAGGGAGAAGCAGGCTCCCTGCGGGGAGCCCAATGTGGGACTTGATCCCTGGACCCGCGATCACTCCCTGAGCTGAAGGCAGACGCTCAACTGCTGAGCCACACAGGCATCCCAAAGCAACTGATTTTTTAATGTTGATTTTTGTATATTGCAACTTTACCAAACTTGTTTATTCTAACAGTTTTTTTTAAAATGCAGTCTTTAAGATTTTCTATATATAAGATCATGTCATTGGCAAACAGATACAATTTAACTTCCTCAGTTTTTTTTTTTAAAGATTTTATTTATTCATTCATGAGAGACACAGAGAGAGAGAGGGAGAGGCAGAGACACAGGCAGAGGGAGAAGCAGGCTCCATGCAGGGAGCCGGATGCGGACTCAATCCCGGGTCTCCAGGATCATGCCCCAGACCAAAGGCGGCGCTAAACCGCTGAGCCACCCGGGCTGCCCAACTTCTTCAGTTTTGATTTGATTTCTTGTTCTTGACTAATTGCTCTAGCTAGGACTTCCAGTACTATATTGAATAGGAGTGGCAAGAGTGGGCATCTTTGTGTTGTTTCTGATTTTAGAGAGAAAGCTTTCGATTTTTCATTATTGAGTGTGTTAGCTGTGAGCTTGCCATCTATGGTCTTTATTGAGGTCCATTCCTTCTATATTCAGTTTCTTGGGAGTTTTTTTTTTTTATCATGAAAGTGTGTTGGATTCTATCAAATGCTTTTTCCGCATTCATTGAGATGACTGTGTGATTTTTATCTTTTATTCTGTTGATGTGGTGTATCACATTAATTGATTTTCATATGTTGAACCACTCTTGCATCCTAGGGATAAATCTCACTTGGTCATGGTGTATGATCCTTCTAATATGCTGTTTGATTTGCTTCGCCAGTATTTTGTTGAGGATTTTTACATCTATATTTATCGGGGATACTGGTCTGTAGTTCCCTTTTCTTGTGATGTCTTTGTCTGGCTTTGGTATCAGGGTAATGCTGACCTCAGAAAATAATTTGAAAGTGTTCCCTCCTGTTTAATTATTTGGAAGAGTTTGAAAAGGATCGGCATTAATTCTTCTTTAAATGTTTGGTAGAATTCACCTGTGAAGTTGTCTGGGTTTTGTTTGTTCAGAGGATTTTTTCCCCTTTTTTTTTTTTTTTTTTTTTGTACTCTTAATCCCCTTTACCTATTTCACCCATTCCCTCCCACCCACCTTCCCTCTGGTAACCATCAGTTTGTTAATTAACCATAATTAAGAGTCTGGTGGGGTTTTTTTTTGTTTTTATCTTTTTTTTCTGTTTTGTTTCTTCAATTCCACATATGAATGAAATCCTACAGTATTTGTCTTTCTCTGACTGACTTATTTCACTTAGCATAATACTCTCTAGTTCCATCTATGGTGTTGCAAATGTCAAGATTTCATCCTTTTTTTAAAAATTTTTATTTATTTATGATAGTCACAGAGAGAGAGAGAGAGAGAGAGGCAGAGACACAGGCAGAGGGAGAAGCAGGCTCCATGCACCGGGAGCCCCACGTGGGATTCGATCCGGGGTCTCCAGGATCGCGCCCTGGGCCAAAGGCAGGCGCCAAACCGCTGCGCCACCCAGGGATCCCGATTTCATCCTTTTTTATGGCTAATGTTCCTGTGTGTGTGTGTGTGTGTGTGTATGTGCGTGTGCACACGCGTGCATGCACACGCACACATACCACCGCTTCTTTACCCATTCATCTATTGATAGACACTTGGGCTGTTCCTATAATTTGGCTACTGTCAATAATGCTATATATATATAGAGAGAGGTATATATATCTTTTCAAATTAGTTTTTGTATATTCTCTGGGTAAAAACCCAGTAGTGGAATTACTGGATCATATGGTAATTCTATTTTTAACTTTTTGAGGACCCTCCATACTGTTTTCCACAGTGCTTGTATCAGATTGCATTCCCACCAACAGTGCAAGAGAGTTCCTTTTTCTCCACATCCTCACCAACACTTGTTGTTTCTTGTGGTTTTGATTTTAGCCATTCTGATAGGAATTGGGTGAGAGCTCATTGTGGTTTTGATTTGCATTTCCCTGAGTTTGTTGGGAGGTTTTTGATTATTGATGCAATACTAGTCATAGGGCTATTCACATTTTCTCTTTCTTCATGATTTAATCTTGGTAGATTGTGTATTTCTAGGTATTTGCCCATTTCTCCTAGGCTGCCCAATTAATTGGCATATAATTGTTCACCATAATCTCTTAAGAACCTTTTTATTTCTGTGGTATCAGTTGCAATGTCTCTTCTTTCATTTTGGATTTTGTTTATTTATGTCCTCTCCTTTTTTCTCAGTCAGTCTAACTAAGGGCTTCTTGATTTTGTTTATCTTTTCAAAAAGCCAACTCTTAATTTCATTGATTTTTAAAATTATCTTTCTATTCTTTATTTCATTTATTTCTGTTCTAATCTTTGTTATTTCCCTCTTTCTGATAATTTTGTGCTTTCTTCTTTTTCTTCTTTTCTTTATACTTCAGGTATAAGGTTAGATTGTTTGAGACCTTTCTTCCTTTTTTTTTTCCTTTCTTCCTTTTTAATGTAGGTGTTTTATTGCTATGAGTTTCCCTCTTTTTCTTAAGTAGGGCCCGAACCCATGACCCTGAGACCAAGACCTGAGCTGAGATCAAGAGTCACATGCTCAACCAACAGAGCTACACGGGCACCCCTGAATTTCTCTCTTAGTACTGCTTTTCCTGATCCTGTAAATGTTGGTGTTATGTTTTCATTTTCATTTGTCTCAAGGCATATTTCAATTTCCTTTTCAATTTGTTCTTTGACCCAAGGATTGTTTAAGAGGCATACCACTTTCAATATGTTGAAAGTTATATGGGATTTTTGGTTTCTAAGATCACAGTGACACTATTTGTGGCCAGTATGAGATCACCAAAGTGAAATCAACTTGTCTTGCCAGGTGACGTTTTTCAGTACGGCTTGATCCTTAACTAAACTTAACAACAGTAAAGCAAGGGACAGACTAGTGAGGCATAGTTCAAATACAGCAGATTTCTTTTTTGGATATGACATGGCTTAGAAACCAGGAATTGAGGGTAGCCTATCTCTGGCCTTATTCATTTATTCAGCAAACATTGGCTGAATCCCTGCAAGGTGCCAGGCCCACTGTTAGGATGCTGGGGACAGTGATGAGCAAAACAGTTGCAGTCCTTGCCTTCATGAAATTTAGAGTCTGGTGGAGGAGGGAATGAGGGGAGGGGAGGAGGCAGACATTGAACTTAACCTACATCCTTGAAACAATGTACATGACCCTGAAATGAACCAATCAAAAGGAAATCTCCCAGAGGAAATAATAGGAAAGGTTTCAGTCTGTCACTTCTAGGTCCTGAACACTGGTACCTGTGGTCAATTCTTTGCTCACCAGACATGGTCAAAAGAAATCATTGAAGCTGCTCCTCAGTCTGACTTCTTCACCCAGCAAAGGAGGCAAAAGCATGGAAAGAAACTCTATGAGGGACGCCTGGGTGGTTCAGTGGTTAAGTGTCCACCTTCGGCTCAGGGCATGATCCTGGAGACCCGGGATCGAGTCCCACGTCGGGCTCCCTGCATGGAGCCTGCTTCTCCCTCTGCCTGCATCTCTGCCTCTCTCTCTCTGTGTCTCTCATGAATAAATAAATAAAATCTTGAAAAAAAAAAAAAGAAACCCAATGAACTACTTCGACCCTTCCACTCCCCCATTTGAGGCTGAAGTTAAACACAGGTCACGTGTGATATCCCTTTCCAAGTCTATGGGAGTGAAGAAGAGGTACTCTCTACTGCCCTCACTGGTGACTTGCTAAGGCCATTCATCCTCTCAGCACACATTTATTGAGCCCCTACTACAGTCCAGGAGATACACAGTGATCCCTGCTCTCACAGAGCTCACATCCTAGTCATTGCCCCTGCATCACCAGCCAATGGTGGTGATCTCATGCTTTGTGGGCCATGCTGTGCACAGTGGCTCATTTATGCCCTTAAAGGTAAGTGAGAGCTAAATAAAGATGATGGTAGACTGGAAGTGTATGCCAGGCAGAGAGAACAGCAAACGCAAAGACCTGGAGACAAGAGCAAGCTTGGAGTGCATGAGCGGCAGAGGAAAGGTCAGTGGGGTCAAAGTCTAGTGAGTGAGAGAAAGATTGGTGGCAGAAATGGCTGGAAAGTTTTCTGGCTTGTGTACCCGAATACATGGTAGTGCTGTGACTAGGACAGGGACCATGGGAGGAGGAGGTTACTGAAAACAGCCACAGCTCCTTCCTCACTGCACAATTTTACCACATGACCATCCTAAGTTGAGGTCACTAAGGCAATTACCAACTAATAGGCAAGTTTTCAGTCTATTTGTGAATCAACTATTTAAAACTCAGAGTTTGTTGTGTTTATATGAAGAGTTTATATGAGGCCAGCAGATGGGCTGTTGTATTTGAGGTTTAATTTTCTTGGACTCACATGTGTGGCTGGAGTAAACCCAAAGTGCCATCCGTTGGAGAGGCTCTGTCAATGTCAAGGCCCCGGAGCAGTTGTTGACGTCTGAATGCTGCCTGTAGCTCAAATAGTGCTCACCAAGTACCAGTGAGCTCCCTACATTCTCCAGACCCCTTCTAGTTGGGCAAGACCATGTGATTAATTCAGGCCAATGGATCATGAGCAGAAGTGATATGAGTCAGTCCTAGGCCAGAGCACCTGATCACTAGTGAACAACTCTTTTTCTAGATGGCAAAGAGGTTATGTGTTCCTGACAGTGTAGCTACAAGATGGAAGAGTCTAGGTCTCTGAGTGACTATGTGGTACAAAGCCACATTGACCCACGTAAGACAGGTAGTGTGAGAACAAAGCAGAACGTGTGTTATCTTAAATCACTGAAATGGTGGGTAGTTACCTCGGTATAAGTTAGCCTTACTAGTTACTAGTTAGTTACCTTGACTGGTTCAGTGGCTTTCTCCCTCTTGGCCCTCTCCCATGTACCATGCCCTATTTGGAAGAAGGGTCAAATTGGCCATAAATAATGCACTCCTTTCAGGTATCTAGCTAGGCTTGCCCTCCTATCCACTTCCTCAACATGCTAATGTCTAGTCTCACTTTCTCCACTTCCTGGCTGCACAGCTCCTTTCTGCCTACTTAGCTTCATGACATATTCACGTGTCCTTCTCTGGCTTATTGACTTTGAGTTCCACACTTACTCGTAACTATCTGCACACTCTTTTGCTCTGGACATCTTTGCAGCTATATCCAGAGTACTCTCACCGTCAACCCTAGCCCTGTGGGTGCCTCACTGAGCCCCATCCCCACAGGGTAAAAGGAATTTGGATGATAGTAAAGAAGCTCACCAGTGCTTTTTGCTGAGGAAGCAATACTGAACCTGAGGTATGGAAGCTAAAGGTAAGACTCATGATGAGAAATGAGGCCAGGAGGAGTGGGAACCAGTGCAGAGTGTGAAATGGCTCTGGCCCAAAGCTCTGAACGGTGTGCAGATGACTGAGGTGAATTCCCAGCCCACTTCCGTATGCGGTGCTAGCCGCATAGTGTAGAGGCAGGCCCCACAACTTTAGAAAGCAGAAAAGGTAGGATATGACAGCTGTAAAACTCAAGAACCCAGATAACATGATTTCTGTGAGAAAAATTTCCCAGAGCCATAGGTTGACCTGACAAGAGCCCAGTTGTGCCTCGATGCCCTGGCAGATGCAGTAGGGATAGTCCCACCCTGGCAAGCAGAGGAAGCAGGAACCACTGGTGAGGATTCCTACAGCTGAGGGCAGTTTCTAGTATTGGGACCCAGATGGAAGTCTTGGCAGTGTTTGTCCCCATGAAGGGGATGTGTTTAAAGTCATACACTGAGAGCTGCTTGTAGTCTGCTGTGCTTGTGTCTGAACCAGTCTAGGGGCGGATCGTATCCATCAAAGGTGTGGGACCTCTTGCGTACAGTGTCATGGTAGCTTTTGTGTAAGGAGCTCCCCCTCCACCCCCAGTTGAAGTCAGATGCTAAGCAAGACAGGAAAAAGGAAATAGATGGCCTTGGGGCCAGAAAAAGAGGGCACCATGAGATATTAGCTCTAGAAACCCTACTTCCACAGCTGGCTGGAACAGAACATCTCTAGTTCTACGCTGTCATCTCTCATTCCCTAACACAACCACTTTCTCTGTCATAGAGACATGACCTGACTTCTTTGTAAGAGGAGCAAAAGCCAATGGATATATTTTTTTTCTTTCCCTCTAGCTCATCATAGCACCTTGCATTTAGTAGTTGCTCAACAGTGTTTGCTACCCTGAGATGTTTTGATCCGAAGAGCAACCATCCCAGTATTTTTCCTTTTCATTCTTTCCTTTTCCAGGAACCCCAAACCATTTAATTTTGGTTTCTTTTTTTAAAAGCTTATTTATTTATTTGAAGTACTCTCTGCACCCAACATGGGGCTGGAGCTCAAGACCCCGAGGTCAAGAGTCACATGCTCTTCCAACTGAGCCAGCCAGGCTCCCTCATTTCACCTTGTTTAACTTTCTATCATCGCTTCTCGGCCTTTTGGCTAAGATCAAGTGTACTTTCTTTCTATCAACCCTAGAAATACCAAAACATTGTACAATGGAAGTACAAGATTTCAAAATGAATATATGCTTGCTCCTCTTCTTCTGTGGAGACTCATGAGGACCAGAGAGGACAGTCAATCAACTAACAAGCATCTACTGAATATCTATAGTGTGCCAAGCAGGCAACAGCTGCAGGATAGTTATAGCTCCTTGGAGGAAGCTCCAGACACAAGGTGATATTGTCATTAATAGTTTCCATGTCATTTGCTTTCCCCCCCATATTAAAATGCTGCTGGTTCTAATTACTCATGTCATCCTCGTTATTGGCTTTATGTTTCTCTGTGTCCTCATAAACAAGGCAGGTCTAGATATTATCACAGGTAACAGGCCAAGAAAATTCAATTTGCTTTGATTAGTTATCACTTGTAGAACAATTTCTGGTTTTCAGAAAGCATATTCACAGCACCGTCCGTCCCTTAGGGTATTGTGCCAAGTACTTGATAAGACATGAAAAGTTGAGGGGTGCCTGGGTGCTCAGTGATTGGGCCTCTGCCTTTGGCTTGGGGTGTGATCCTGGGGGTCCTGGGAGTGAGTCCCACATGGGGATCCCCACAGGGAGCCTGCTTCTCCCTCTACCTATGTCTCTGCCTCTCTCTGCGTGTCTCTCATGAATAAATAAATAAATAAATAAATAAATCTAAAAAAAAAAAGAAAAGTTGAAATATTTTAAGTTGAATTTCATGTTCCTCAGGAAACAACATTTTAATGCAAGATCCAGCAAACTCTATGACCCATGGGCCAAATCCTGCCCCCCCACCACCTGTTTTTATAAATAAAGTTTTATCAGAATACAGCCACACTTGTTTTAAAAAACAATGTCTATAGCTTCTTTCATGCAACAACAGTGGAGGATAGGTGAAAACAACTGAAACAGTTTCCCTGTATCAAACGCCTGATGTTTGCCATGGCTGTCACATTCATTATTTCACAATCCACAAGACCCTTCTAACGGAATAATAGCTGGCATTTATTGTGCTAATCAGAGTTTTGTTCTTAATCTGGTGTTTGTAAATTTGGATGGGAAAAGATTACAACTTAATTTCTGTTAATCTCTAACTGAAAGCAATTATTTCTTCAATTATGAATGTAGGTAACAAAGTCATATTAGCAATACCTGTGACTTTATCACTGGTAGAAATATCACACTTTTTAAAAAAAGAGTTCATTTAAAAGAAAAGAGTTTATTTATTTATGTGAGAGAGAGCACGTGTGAGAGAGCTTGAGCAAGAGAGAGGGGCAGAGAGGGAGAAGCAGACTCCCCACTAAGCAGGCAGCCTGATGCAGGGCTTGATCCCAGGACCCTGGAATCAGGGCCTGAGCCAAAGGCAGACGCTTAACTGACCGAGACATGCAGGTGCCCTGATACTTTTTTTAAAAAATAAAGAGCAGATTTTACTTATTTATTTATTTATTTATTTATTTATTTATTTATTTGAGAGGGAGGGGCAGAGAGAGAATCCTAAGCAGGCTCCATGCCCAGGACAGAGCCCTTCAAGGGGCTTGATCTCAAGACCCTGAGATCATGACTTGAGCTGAAATCAAGAGTCAGACACTTAATCCCCTGAGCCACCCAAGCGTCCCTACAGATATATTTTCAAAGATTTATTTATTTACTTGAGAGAGAGAAAGGGATGGGGCTTTGATGCCAGTACCCTGAGACCATGACATGAGCAGAAATCAAGAGTCAGATGTTTAACTGACTGAGCCAACCAAGAGCCCCCCAAAATATTTTTTTTACAGTACACTGTAGTCACTGGAATCTCACAATACCATTTTGTTCATTTTTACTTGGAAATAGTGGCAGATACTAGCCTGCTAAATGTTGTTATTTATTTAATGCACTACTAAGGAAGCATATATACACAAGTTTGTTTTTAAAATACACTGATACCTTTATTTCATTATAACTAATTTCCCCTTTGTAATCTAAAGTATTATATGTATACATTTAAAGCTATTGTTCTGAAAAGGGGTCCAGAGGCTTAGACTGCCAGAAGAAACCATAAAAAGGTTAAGAAGCTCTATGCTGAGTGCATTAATTCACTGAATACTCACAACCATGCTGGGTGATGGGTACTACGGCCAGCCCCTGACTATCTGCTCTTTACACAGGAGTACAATGGGGGGAAAAGAGATTGATTAAATTGCCCAAGATCACAGTTAACAGTGGAGCTGAGGTTTAAATCCAGTCTGAGTCCAGAGCCCGTGCTCTTCTTGGTCAATATTTTATACTGTACTACCTTTATTGTAAGTGTCATTATCCGTACTTTATAGGTGAGAAAAGGGATCCTTCCTATAAAGGAGGATGGTGGTGGCTGTTGTGAGTAGCAGAAAGACATGAACATTTCTTGAGCACCTACAGTGCCAGACTCTTTTCATGCATATCTCATTCTAGCCTCTTAAAAGCCCTCAGCATTTGGACAGATGAGTGAACTCAGACCTGGGGCAGGATGAGCAACTTGGTCAGGACCACACCCACTCCTCCCCTCCACCAGCTACCTAATTAGTATGTAAATTATGTCATGCCATCCTGTGGTCTTCCTTCCTTCACGGGTTATTCAGTGAAGGGAAAATACTGCAAGGAAATATTCATGCCCTCTTTCCTACTAAAGCCAAGAAATTGTTCATCAAAACAGGTGGGCTAAATCAGTGTGGTGCATTTTTATGAAAAATATTTCATGTGACATTTGAGAATTTCACAAAACCACATGTAAGAATTAAATTTAAAAATAAAGTAGTAGACTGATACTCATTACTATGATGAATGTTTCCAGTGAAAATATAATCCTGGCAAAGGATACTTTTGAGGAAAGAAACTGACATTAACGTAAAGACATCTTTTTTAAAAAATTTTTTTTAATTTTTATTATTTTTTAATGGATGAAATATATTTGTTATATTAGTTTGCTAAAGGTGCCATAACAAAGTGTGACAAACTAAAAGGACATCTTTTTTTTTTTTTTTTTTTTTTTTAAGAAATTGCTCGGGCAGCCCGGGTGGCTCAGCAGTTTAGAGCCGCCTTCGGCCCAGGGTGTGATCCTGGAGACCCCGGGATCGAGTCCCACAGCAGGCTCCCTGCGTGGAGCCTGCTTCTCCCTGAGCCTGTGTCTCTGCCTCTCTCTCTCTCTCTCTGTGTCTATCATGAATAAATAAATAAAATCTTTAAAAAATAAAAATAAAAAAGAAATTGCTCTAAATTATGGTGCAAAACTGTTTCGAGGATTTCCTATAAAACGGTTTAAGCAGTACTGACTTAACATCAAAAAGTATACTTTTGATCCCTTACTTGGCCTGATTCCCTGCGTCAACTTCAAATCAAGGCAAAGTTGGAAGTATTTTGTATCAGTTACGATTCACAAGTCGGGGAAGGAGCTCTGGATGGGAAAGTCTCTCTGGGTAAGAACCGCTTTGCTTAGATGCAAACTGTTTATAGTCACAAATCGTTCAGACGGGGCCTAGCTGTGCCTGGGCAATAGCGCCAACGTGGGCCTTGGAGAATGCAGAAACCCCACCCCCAGAAAGCCGGTTCCCTAGCAGCCTGCGTCTCCCCACTAGGAGAGCCTCGTTTCCCAAGGCTCCGTGGCCACAAACCACGTTTCTAATGCAACTAAAAGATTCCTCTTCACGGACACTTAATGATGCCGAGTGTGTCATTACGACAAAAACAAACAAAACCTTGTGTCTTCAGAAAGGAAATCTGGGGCCTGATGGCCCAGAAAGGAACACAGAGGAGTGAAATGAAATGGCCCGGATTTGCAGGAGCCCTTCAGGCTCCTATGGGGCGGCGGGGAAGGAGCCCGGGCCTTGCGCTTGGCGACTGCAGCTCTGGCCGCGCGCACCCCGGGGCCCCTCTGAACCTCAGCTCTTTCGCTTGGTCAGTGGCGCTGGGTCCCCGCAGCAGCGGCCGCGGCCACTTATTTGTCCAATGCTGTGTGCCGGGTCCCGGGTGAGGTGCGGGGTGAGCGTGGCAAACGGTGCGCGTGGCCCGCGCCTGCGAGAAGAGCTGGGTGCCCGTGAGCTGCAGGCTGTCACCGTCCCTAAGTGGCTCTGCCCCCTGTCCCCCTTCGGGCCCTTCGGGCTGCTTTATTTCTACCCTGAACAATGTCTCTTGATGTTCTCCCGAGTCTTGTAAAAGATTTGTGACCATGCTCAGCGATCTGGAAAACACGAGATGGTCCAAATAGGAAAAAGAAGGCACCCCTAATCTTGTGCAAATGAGACAATGCCAACACAGTCCCAAATGCTCGTTAGGCAAGATCTAAGGGAGCAGGGGCCGCTGCGGTCCCAGCGCACCTCCATGCCTGCGTCCTTCCCTCCGTCCGTGCAATCTGTCCCTCCCTGCCACCACCACACAGCGCCAGCCACCGGGGAGATGCGGACCCGGCGAGGGGCGCGGCCAGGCGGGCGCAGGACCGCAGGCGGCAGCGGCGCGGGGGGCGCCCTGCGACCGCGCGGCCACTCGGCTCCACCGCGTGCGGAAGGGGAAGCGACAATCTGTTGGTGGCGGCCGCGTCCGAAACCGGGGGGCGGGGGGGGGGGGGGACGTTCCTACCCTGGCCCTTCGGGTTCGGGGGCGCGCCCTCTCAGGCCGGGAGATGCCTTCATTTCCAAGGAAAGCGTGTGCTCCGCGGCCCCCGCGGCCCCCGCGGCCCCCCGCGGGCGTCCCCTCCCCGGCGGCGCCCCGTCCCCTCGGCGGCCTCCCGCTCGCCCGCTCCTCGCCGGGGACTGATCAATGCCGCCCGGCGCTCTTTGCTAGGCCCGCACGGCCTGTGATCGGCCAGCCCCGGGCTTCGGGGGGACGGCCTGGCAATTCAGGCCCACTGAACTGTATTTCCCCGGCCGGGGCCCGCCCCCCGCCTTTGTGCGGCGCCCGGCCCGCCCCCTTTGCTCACTCTCCCTTCATGCTTTGTTTGGCAAACACAAAACGCCCGGCCCAGCGGCGGGCCCTTTTCAAGCTCCGCAGCCAGCACTTGAAAACGCCGCGAGGCTCGGGCACCTGGGAACACCTCCAGGGCCCGGGCCCGCCGCCCCGCGAGCCGCCCGCGCCCCCCGGGAGCTCGTGGGGGCCGCGGGGGCCGCGCGGCGCGGGCCGCCCCACGAGCCACCCCGGATGCCCGGGCATCCCAGCTTCCTGCAAGCACCGGCCTTCCCTTTGAAAATCCGGGGCACTTCGGGGGCGGCGGGGGCGGGGGGGGGGCTCGCCTCGCCTCGCCTTTGTGTTTTAAATGGCCCAGAAGTTCCCTTGACACAGAAGCGCTGAGGACCGGTGTGGAGGATGCACCACCAGCAGCTCTAACTGGTCACCAAGGGCTGCGAAGGCTCTAGCTCAATGACAACGACAATGACAACAGTAACCATAAGTGCGGTGACAGCGGCTCCCGTTTATTGAGCGCTTACTACGTGCCAGGTCACGCCCAGCGCTTGACAGGCATGATGACATTTGACCTTAATTTACAGCAACCCGTGGGGCAGCCTGGGTGGCTCAGCGGTTTAGCGCCTGACTTCAACCCAGGTTATGATCCTGGAGACCCGGGATCGAGTCCCGAGTCCCACATCCCTCTGCCTTCTCCCTCTGCCTGTGTCTCTGCCTCTCTCTCTCTGTGTCTCTCATAAATAAATAAAATCCTTAAAAAAAAAAAAAAGAATTTACAGCAACCTGGTCATATGATTAGGGCCTCTTGTACTAACTAACAAGGAAGCCAAGGATCAGAGAGGCTATAAAGCTTGCTCCTAACCCCTGCCATGTACTTCCTCAATTTAATCTTCTCTTTAATATTTAAATAGTAAAATCTTTGGGCTCCTAACAAGAAATGATCCCCCCACCTCCCCCTTCCGGAACATGCAATACTACCATGCTTTTGCCAGTTGTCTTCATAGCCTGAACTGAAGAAACTTTTTAGGTGTTATCATGCAGTAATTATGATTAGAGTAGCCACACTCTGTTGAAAAGTGTGCCAGGCACTTAACTATGTGATTAAATATATCCTGTCCTTCGAGCCTTACAACCATCCTCTGGGATGGGTTCCACTATTGTCTCCGTTTTCCATTAGGTTGGGGGAAAATCAGCAGATTCCAGTAACTCGTCCAAGGTCACACAGCCAGTAAGAACTCAGCAGAGCCAAGGCTTGTCTGAAGCCAACGCTTGTTCTCTAAACCTTTAGATGATACTGTCTTCAATTACTACTAATTATATTTTGATTTCTTCCTTTTTTTAAAAAAAGAGAGAGAGAAGGAAAAAAAGCCATGTGTGAGAGTGGGAGAGGCAGAGGGCGAAGGAGACAGAGAGAATCTTAAGCAGGCTCCACATCCAGGACGAGCCTGACCCCCAACCTGGTGCTCGATCTCATGACCCTGAGATCATGACCTGCACCGAAATCAAGAGTCAGTCACTTTAACCGACTGACCCACCCAAGCACCCCTATTTTTAATTGCTACGATTCTTCAAAAAATGGCCTTTTGTTTTCCAAAAATTGCCTTTCAAGTTCACTGGCAGTCACTTGTTAAGTCTCTTGGAATTACTTTTTTCCTTGAAAAGACTAACATAGCTTCAAACTGCAATAACTCTGAAGGGAAACAGGGAGAATGGGGCTCCTTAACTGGGTAAGTCCACTCATCACCAGGTGTCTGTTGAAGGCATAGAAAGTGACCCAGGCCGAAGTCACATGTTTGAGAAGTTTTCGTCTCATTTTTGTAGCCAGCTTCAAAAGAGAAAACAGGGAGGCTAGTTTCCTGACTCTCACTTTGAGGATAATCTAGCACTGGAAGACTTCAGAGATCAGCTGGTTCAGCTTTTTCATGGTACAAACGGTGAAACTGAGGCTCAGAGAGGAGTGGGACTTGCTGGAACTCGGGTGTAGACTCCATGATAGAATTAATCTATCTGGTGTTAATCAATATAGTTCCTACAGGGACTCACTAGCTATCAACCTAGAGCTTACAGTGTGCCAGGCACGGAGCTAAGGGAAAGAGGGGTCAACAAGATTCCTACCTTCACAGAACCTCCGTTCTAGGGGGAGAGACAATGGAAAAAAGTAGCAAATCACAGCTGTGGTGAGGCCTATCAAAGTACGAGCCAACGGCTCGCTGAGAGGCTGTCATGGGAGGATTTAACTCACCCAGGGAGGTCAATACAGGCTTCTGTGAAGAAGCAATCATCGATTGGGATCTCAAGGATGAGCAGAAGATAGAAGAGGGGAAGGAAAGAGCATCCACATCAAAGGGAACAGTGCATGCCAAGGCCCTGTGGTCTCAGGGGGTATGGCAGGTTTCAGGGACTGGACACTGGAGCATAAAGAACAAAGAGGAACGTGGTATGAGATGGGGCCAGCTCACACCGTGATGGGGCTGGAGAGGTATGCGTGTGGGGCCCAGCAATGACGGGCCTGGTAGGTGCTGCTGGTGATTTGAGTCCTTACCCTACAATCTCTGAAAAAGCCAGTGAAGAGTTTATTGAGCCAAGGGGTGACATGGCATTCTTAAAAGATCACTCTGGTTTCGGGGTGGACAACTTACTAGGGAGCATAGGAAGTCCTGGGAAACAACTAGTAAGCTATTGTAGGTGTCCATGCAGGAGATAACGAAGGCGGTGGACTATGATGACGATCCTGGTTTTCTACCAACTGGTTGTTTGACAAGGGGCCGCTCATGTAACTTCCAGGATCCTCAGTTTCCTCATCTGCATGTTGTTCCCGACACCACCCATCTACCTCTGGTGTAAGGGTCAGTCAACAGGGCACTATAGAAACGCAAGCCATTAATGAGCAATGATAAGAATCCAGATCCAGAGATTTTCAATCCTAATGAAATATTATCCGGCAGTCTCCATCGGCGCGTGATGACAAGGCTGACCTGTGCCTTTTTTCTGGTTAAGTGTAAATATACAAGGAATGCCAGAAGGCGCTCTCCGTGTAAAAATGTGAACCGTTACAGACGAGGCTAAAGTGTCCCTTGACTTTCACCCCAAATCCTGGTCCCTCCTGTCTCTTCTTACAGCAGTGTTTAAAGTGTTTGAAATTTGGTCTGTAGGAACACATGAGGGTGATACGGACCAGCCATTTGCACCTGAATGCATCCAGAGGCATAATATTGGGGTCATCTGGCAACACTTAAAAGAGGGCCCGTCTCTCTTAGGGGCGGTAGCTTTGTAAGGACACCCCGTGTTCACGGCTCCCTGTATCCCAGTATGGTCGGAGGTCAGTTGGATCTCTGCAGGGCTGAATGAATTTTTTCTGTATGTATGTCATACATCACCAAAAAGGTGGTTGTTGTTGCTTTCGTATACACGTATTCTGTGTCTTGAACTTGATCGTGAGATGTGTGTGCACACGGCTCGAGCACCCAGGTCAAGTTCAAGACACAGAGCATCGCCAGCAGCCCCGAAACCCTGCTTGGGGTCCCCTCTGTGTCGCTGCTTGTCCCTCAAGTAAACCTCAAGTAAATCCTGACATCTAACAGCATAGATAAATGTCGCCTGTTTTTGAACTTAATACAAATGGAATAATACAGGATTCACCAAAAAAAAAAAAAATTAAAAAAAAAATTAAAAAAAATACAGGATTCACCCTTCTGTGTCTGGGTTCTTCGGCTCAACATTAAACTTAGGAGATTCATCTGTGTTCTTTGCCTATAGCAGTAATTCATTCTCGGTCAGTGCTGTATAGTGTTTCATCGTACGAATATACCACACTATTTATCCAATCTGCTGTTGGACATTTGGGTTGTTTCCAATTTGGGGCTACTTGGTATATATATATAAATATCTATTATGACCCCTGCACTGGGTTTTTCAGCTGGAAGCTTATACCAGCATGAGAGTGACATACCCACAAAACAAAGCTGATCATTTCACCCTCTCCAACATAAAAGACTTCTACTTGCCCCCTCATCCCTTCCTCAGAATAAAACCCAAATTCCTTAGCATGTCACTCAGGGCCTGGCCCCATGTATCCCCAAATAAATCCCAAGCCTCCTCTCTTACCACCAAACTCCAGCTACTCACTTCTCATCGCTCCTCACACGCACCAGGCCCCTTTCACAACTCCGTGCCTGTGTGCCTACTTTTCCTGTGATTTAGGTGCTTTCTCCTGTACCCAGAAAACCTCTGCTATTTCTTCAAGATTCAGTTCCAATGTCACCTCCTTCGCGAAGCCTTCAAGGGACACCCTTCTGTAGATTCCGGCCTACAAGGGGCTCACCTCATTGACTTGGTTCTTACTTAACGAACGCATAGTATTTAGTGCACGCCAGCCGCTGCCCTAAGTGCTTTATTTTTTTTAATATTTTATTTATTTATTCATGAGAGATCCAGAGAGAAAGAGGCAGAGACACAGGGAGAGAGAAGCAGGCTCTGTGCAGGGAGCCCGACGTGGGACTCGATCCCGGGACTCCAGGATCATGCCCTGGGCCGAAGGCAAGCGCCAAACCGCTGAGCCACTCAGGCTGCCCCCCCTAAGCCCTTTAAAAACATTAACTCATTCCTCCAAACAGCCCCTATGGGCTAGGTACTGGGAAGACAGTACTCTTGCCATATGAGGAAACTGAGGCAGAGAGGGTTTAAAAATGACTTTCTTCCTTATGGTAGGTGGCCCTACAGAAGCTAGATCCAAACCCAGATGGGCCTACTCTGTCCCACTGCTGCTCTCACTGAGGTGGCCCTGTCCCCTCCCCCCCCACTGGGACAAATCAGCTGGTGCACCCAGCTGTCACCTCCAAGAGGCTGCCCACCAAGTGCAAGTTACTGTCCCATCTCTCTTTGTGCCATGAGAGGCTGAGAGAGCACTCACTAAATCAACGATCACGGTTGGGTGTTGGAAAGGGGGGCGACTCGGGAGAGCCTGGGGATTGCTAGGTGTGAAATACAAACAGGTTTACTAAGCAATGAACTCAAGGACATGTTAACCCAGGTAGAAGGGCGACGGGGCTTAAGTAAGACAATGGGCGTAAAGTGATTAGCGGGGCGCCTGGCACATGGCAAGTGCGCGTAAATGTTATTTCACACCACGCGGCTCACATTTAACAAGCAATTACCATGTGCCAGGCGCTACACTAAAGTGGTTTATTTAACTAATTTCATCCTCATGATAACACTGTAGAGTCCCTACTCTTGTCCCCATTGCATCGCTCAGGGTCTTAAGCAGGAAAACAGAAACTGCTGGAAGTGCAAGCAGCCGTGGGAACTGATGATAGAAGAAATTGGTGACCGAGGTGAGGGCAGAGCTGAGAAACCAGGAAGGATGAAGCAGCCACCTGGACAGTGGCAGTGGCGGGAAGCTCAAGGGACCCCCGGAGGGCACTTTGCTCCGGAGCCCAGAGCAAGCTGGGACCACAGGTGCCACTTGCTTGGGGACTAGGCGAGAGGGGAGCTTCCCAGCAGGAGCTGGAGCCGCAGAAGTGACCCAGTCCCTGCAGAAGAATCCACTTAAAGCAGGGATGGGGGGAGCCACCCTCCTGGGTCTCCCCGAACCGCCAGGTTTCCTGACACGTGGGAGTTTCAGTGCTAGAACCAGGAGAGGCCTGGACAAACTGGGGCAAGTTGGCCACCCCAAGTGGGACACGGAGAAGAAGGTGGAAGAAACTCCCCGGCTTCTCCCTTCCTCTTTCCTCTCTGTCTCCAGCAGCTCCCTCTCCAGGGTGGACCGAGGGGGAGGTCACTCTGGGAAACACCCTGCAGGGGTCAGTCCTCCCCCACCGCCGCCCCTTCCAGCCCCCCCCACATTCAACGATGATGATGATGATGATGCACGCAAAAAGCTAGGAATGGGCTCCAGGGTCCGCAGGCCCAGGACCGGCACAGGTGGGTTACAGGGGAGGAAACTTGGTAAACAAAGGCAACAAAAGCCTTTGCAGACTGGCTGTTTGAGTAGCCCTGATTTCCAGGCTTGAGTTTGGGCCAAGTTGGGGCTGCGGAGGGTCATTTTGGCCCCAGAAGGGCTGCGATCATTCCACGACCATGCCACCTGTGGCCACCCACTCCTCTTACACGTGGGCCAAAGCCCAGTTCTGCAACAGGTCCAGCCTCACGCTGGACGGCCCTTGGCACCGGGGCTGCTGGGCATGGGGGTGGCCTTGACTTAGAGAGTCTGTGCCAACGTAAATTCGACCGCATCGTTAAGATACTGTTGAGTTTAGCCGATTTTTATTTTCCTAGCAAGACTGTTGTGATGAAGCAAGCAGTGCCTTGATTTACATTCTGGCACAAGCTCCTTATCTTGTCGTGGGCCAGCAACAAACAGTTCGGGAGCTGCCACCAAGTCCTTGGGCCACACTTTTGTCGGTGTTGTCTTTGGAGAAGCAATGTAGTGTGACCGTAGAGAAGAGAAACTCCAGATCAGGGCTTGATATCTACTTCTGTCGCTAATTGTGTAGACAAACCCTTTAACCTCTCTCTCAGGCCAGTTTCATCCTCTGTCAAAGGTACCAACCCAAGCTGCCCTGTTGACCGCACGAGTCATCGTGAGGCACGTGGGCAGGCCAAGCATCCTACCCATCTGAAGGCCGCTTCCTTTACTCTAGGGCTGAATCCATGATTGCCTAAAAGACAGGATATTATATCCTACATATCCCAAGTATCCAGCATACTTGGGATGGGAAGGTACAGAACTATAGGGTCATAGCCACACTCCGGGACAGAGGGCACTGAGGAATAGAAATAGCTCTCAGGAGGGATGGCCCAACTGCACTGGCCTCGACAAACTGTGTGTGTGTGTGTGTGTGTTGGGAGATAGGATGGGGTTAGGAAAGTGGAGAGAAGAATGGAGAGAGCGAGGAGTGGTGTGGTTGCGGGAGAGAGCTGTCCAAGGGAAAGAGAAGGCAGATGAGATGACTATAAGGGGGAGGGTTCAAAGATGCTTGGGAACTCCCGATGTGGGTGGGCATACCAACAGGTGAACGCCACGTGTAAGTTGCACTGGATCATGCTAAGGATTCAGTGGAAGTGGTTAGAAGGGCACACTTGCTGGAGCTCACATCTTAGCAGTGACACAGGGTTGGGAGCCAAATCGTCATGTCTTCCAAAATGTAGACATGGCTACCTTGGCCTGGCTCACAGCCCTGGCCTCATCTAGGAGCGTGGCTGAGGGTCAGAGCCACCCACGTGCACCTGTGTGTTTGCTCCCAACAACTGGGCCACCCCTTTAAGAGTAGCTTTGTATTCCTCTGGTCAGAGGCCAGTCCTCTAGCTGCCATCCTGGGAAAGGACATAGGCCATCGGTGAGGACAGAGGGAGACAAAAGGGACCCTCTTGTGTCTCCAGACCCTGCAGCTTCCTAGCTGTTCCAATGGGCACAGATGTCTGTGGGCTCTGCGAACCTTGTCTGATAGCCAAGGAGGGCAGTGGGCCAGGTCAGGGAACCAGGACTTTGGCCAGCACTGTGTGCGCTGGACTGTTGCCCAGTATGGATCCCTCCTGCCAAAATCCACACCAAGGGAATGTCCGGTGGCAGATCCAAGGATCCCAAGCTCTCCAGGCTCATGATGTCCTCACATGAAAAACACTGTGCCTGTTCTAAGAGGACCCTTGTATCTCGTACTAAGGCCAGATGTCAGAAACTGGTGTCTTGAGGCTGCAGGGAACCAAAATGTCCTTGGGGAGCCCACAGCCCATCTGGGCACAAGGAATATGCTCAAAGCATGGGCGAGTTCTGGGGATGGACTCAGGTTGTCCCGTTGCTCTGATAGATCTGTTCCATTTGGTGAGATCACATGAAGCTCCCATGGAGAACTCCAAGTTGTTGGGCTTCGGACCTCAAACAGAACTTGCCAGCCCTTTCTCTACATCCTTTCATCTCTGGTTTTATATTGGCTTCCTCACGCAGTCTCTCTTCTAGCTCTTTCTATTTGATGCCTCATGCTCAGCAATTCTGGAGGCTCACCCCCACTTACCTTAGTTCCCTAAACTGGTCTCCTCCCTGCTGGCACTGAACTTGTTTTTGAAAGCTGTCCCAGAAAATCCCCCCGTTGGCTTAGGTCCAGCACTTGGCAATTCTGGGGTAGGGCAGACGGGCTCTTTCTGGGCAGCATGCTGACTGACCCAGCTCCAGCTTCTCTTGCCTCCCGCTTTTGCAGAGGCAGCCAAGGATGGCAGCAAGAGTTGGAGCAACAGCTCTGTTCACGTGACGTGGTCGTAGACAAGACATTGGCTCAGCTATGTCATATGATGAGACATGGCCAGCGGAGACCGGTGGACTGCAATGGAACAAGACTACCTGGGAGGCCCCAGGGGTTGGAACTACTATGTCCTTGTGGGAATAACTCTAGGTGACAGTGTACTCCAATGGGCAGAGCGTGGGCACCAGGGTAGGCTGATAGTGGGCAGCAGGGCTCCAGTGTCCAGGCTGGGACCTAAGAGAAAGTCCTAGGAAGCATGTTCCCAGGTCCGAAAGGCCCAGCGCACTAGGGCAGGACAGCATGATGGAGTGAGCATTGGCTTTGTTTAGAGCATGACAAAATAGACATTAAGTCAAAAACTAACAAAAGACAAAGACAAAGAAGGTCATTATATAATGATTAAAGGGTCAATTAATCAAGAGGATATAATAGTTGTAGATGTATATGCACTTAACATTGGAGCACCTAAATATAGTAAGGAAATACTGGTGGATTTTAAGGGAAAAATAAACAAAAGTACAATAGTAGGGGAATTCAATGCCCCACTCTCAACAATGGCCAGATCTTCCAGATGGAAAATCAATAAGGAAATATTGGACTTGCAATATACTTCATACTAAATGGACCTGATAGACATATACAGAACATTCTATCCAACAGCAGCAGAATCTATACACCTTCTCCTATGTAATGGAACATTCTCTAAGATAGAGCATATGTTGGGCCACAAAACAAGCCTCAACAATTTGAAGATAGAAAGTGTACCGGGTATCTTTTTCTGACCACAATGGCATGAAACTAGAAATCAATAACAGGAGGAAACTTGGAAAAATCACAGATTTGTAGAAATGAAACCACACACCCTTGAACAACCAATGGATCAGAGAAGAAATCAAAAGGGAAATAAAATATATCTTGAGGCAACCAAAATGGAAACACAACATAGCAAATCTTCTAGGAGGCAGCAAAAGCAGTTCTAAGAGGGAAATTTATAGCAATCATTGCCCATTATGAGAAAAAATAAAGATCTCAGGCAACCTAATTTTACCCCTCGAAGGACCAGAAAACGAAGAACAAACTAGGCCTATGACTGTGGCCGTGGCTGCTTGGCTCGGGTGGGGGGTAGGGAAGGGCACTGCAGATGAGGTCAGGAGAATGAGCAGCTGGGGTGGTGGGAGAGTTGTCACCACAGACATTGAATCCCCCATCAGAAGGACAAAGTGTGGGGTTTAAGGGAAGCCAGAGAGTCAGGGCCCACAGTCTTCAATAAATGTTGGGAAGTGACCAAGAAGTTGACTGATGAATGGAAAATGTCAGGGTAGAGACTAATAGTTTGAAACAGCAATTAACAGCCAGAAAAAAAAAATCCTGCCTCCAGGCCCAGCGTACTCACTGGAGAGGCTTCGGAGGAAGCAGATTCCTCCAGTTTCCGGTTCCCCCAGGCCTGTGAGACACAGTCCTAACCCCTTAGCATGAATCCACCACAGTGCCTTTCACAATCTGGTCCTAAACCCACCTTTTCAGCCCATTTCTTCTACCCATCCTCTCAGGGCATGTTTTAATCTACACAATCAGTTATTTAACAATTATCTAGGGGCTCCTGTGTGGCTCAGTCGATTAAAGCATCCGACTCTTGATTTTGGCTCAAGTCATGATCTCAGGGTTGTGCTTCAGCTTCTCTCTCTCTCTCCTTCCCCCTTCCCCCCCTCAAAAAACAATTATTATCTAACCCTTTTGAGATAGAAATTTATTAACTGACACCTGTCTACATGGGGTGGTGCTTAAATGATTTTAACAGTACTCGACAGAACGTTACTGCTTTTGAAAGGTGACACCAGGACAGCCCAGGTGGCTCAGCGGTTTAGTGCTGCCTTCAGCCCAGGGTGTGATCCTGGGGACCCAGGATCAAGTCCCACGTCAGGTTCCCTGCATGGAGCCTGCTTCTCCCTCTGCCTGTGTCTCTGCCTCTTTCTCTCTCTCTGTGTCTCTCATAAATAAAAAATAAAATCTTTGGGAAAAAAAAGAGTTGCATGTTCTACTGACTGAGTCAGCCAGGCACCTGTCTTTTAACTTTTACACTAGAGTTAAAGGCGATCTACATACCACCATTACAGTATTAAAGTACTTTGGATTTGACTATATACTTAATTTTAACTGTGCGTTTTATACTTTCATATGTTTTCATGCTGTTACTTAGCATCCTTCCATTTCAAATATAACTCCCCTTTCTTGTATGCCAGGTATAGTGGTGATCAACTCCTTTAGCTTTTGTTGTCTGGGAATATCTTTATCTCTCCTTCATTCCTGAAGGACAGCTTTGCTGGGCTTAGTATTCTTGCTTGGCAGTTTTCTTCTTTCAGCGCTTTAAATATATTACCCCACTCCCTCCTGGCTTGCAAGGTTTCTGGTGAGAAATCCACTGACAGTTTATAGGTTCCCTTTGTATGTGATGACTTAATTTTCTCTCGCTATTTTCATAATTCTCTGCTTTTCTTTGATTTTGGACAATTTGATTAGAACGAGTCTCAGAGTAATCTTTGAGTTCATCTTGCTCAGAGTCCTTTATGCCTCACATATCTCTGGATGTTATATCCCTCCCAAGATTTGGCCTGCTCTCAGCCATTATTTCTTAGAATAATCTTTCTGCCTCCCCTCTTCTTCTTATAGGACTCCCATAATGCTATATATTCATTTTATTGATGGTATTTTATAGGTCCCATGTGCTTTCTTCACTCTTTATCCTTTTGTCGTTGTCGTTGTTCCTCTAACTAGCTAAGTTCAAATGACTTGTCTTCAAGTTTGTTAATTCTTTTTTTGGCATGATCAGTTCTGATGTTGAATCTTTATTTATTATTTATTTATTTATTTATTTATTTATTTATTTAGGTTCTGTGACTATATTCTCCAGCTCCAAGATTTCTTGGTTTAAATTTCTTTTTCAGATTTCTCATTTTGTTCATGCACCGTTTTCCTGATTTCATCTAGTTGTCTGTCTGTGTTCTCTTGCATCTCATGGAGTTTCTTTAAGATGACTGTTTTGAATTCTTTGTCACCAGCTCACAGATCTCCCTTTCCTTGGAGTCAGTTTTATTAGTTTCCTTTTGTGGTGTCATGTTTGCCTGATTGTTCCTGATCCACATAGCCTTGTGTTGGTATCTGTGCATTTGAGAGAACAAACCCTTTTCTAGTTTTTGCAGACAGGTTTTGGCAGGTAAAGACCTTCCTCTGATGGGTCCCTGGGCTGATGTCATTGCCTCCGTGGTAACAGGCATGTGAGTTTGGAGCCAGACCACATGGCTGCTACATGATCCACAGTGGGGTCCTTGGTTTGTATACTTGTTACCAGGGGCTTGGGTGGGTGTGAATTCTGATCCTTAGTAGGATGGAACTACTTCTAGGACCTTGAGCAGTAGGGCTGGTGATGGGACAAGGGGTCCACATCAAGGTCCACAGTTGAATCAACAGACTGCACAGATGAGTGTGGTTCCTGCTGGGTCCCTGGGAGGGCCCCCTCTAGGTCACAGGGTGGACTTATTGGGCGGGGCCCTGCACTGCAGCTGAGAGGGGCTAGAACTGAGTCACTACACTCATAGTCCACTGCTGGGACCAAGGTCTACAGGCCCACCTTCAGGGACATGGATGGGTGTGCCTCCTGCTGGGTTCCTTGGCAGGCAGGACCGGTCCTGCACTTTGGCAAAGTAGGGATAGAGCTTAGTCACCAGGCTGCTTCAAGATCTGCAGTCAGACTGCAGTAGGTTAGCAGGCCTACCTTTGTGAGCACAGAGCAGCATGTCTCCTGCCAGGTCCCTAAGCAGGCAAGACAGCCCCCAGACTGCAGCTGAAAGGGGCTGGTGACAAGTCACAGGGCTACTACTTTAGGCTCCACCATCAGACCAAGGTCATTGGGACTACTTCCTGTGGAACTTATAGACATGTCTCTTGGCAGGTCCCTGGGCAAGCAAGACTGCCCATAGAGCATGGCTGGGGGGTGGTGCTGGGGCTGGGCACAGGCCTGCCTTAAGATCGGCAGTTGGACAGAGACCAGCAGGCCTGCTTGGGGGGCAAGGATGTATGTGTGTTGCTTACCCCAACCCTGGGCAGGAAGGACTGTGTCTGGGCTGCAGTTGGGAGGAACTAGAGCTGAATTACAGGATCTTTTTAGGATCATCAATGGGACAGAAATTGGCAGGCCTACCTCCAGGGGCTGGGATGGACATGACTCTTGGCGAGTTCCTGGGAGGACATGACTGCTCCTGGCCTGTGGCTGGATCTCTCAAAACTCCCCCAAAGGCACTCTTGTCCATGACTGCTGCCAAATTATGTCACTGAACAGAAAGACGAGCAGGGGACCTTCAATTTTGCCATCTTGCTGACTTCCTCTCAGCATCTTCTTTAAGACTACTACCTTATTGGGATCCCTGGGTGGCGCAGCGGTTTGGCGCCTGCCTTTGGCCCAGGGCGCGATCCTGGAGACCCGGGATCGAATCCCACGTCGGGCTCCCGGTGCATGGAGCCCGCTTCTCCCTCTGCCTGTGTCTCTGCCTCTCTCTCTCTCTCTCTCTCTGTGACTATCATAAATAAGTAAAAAAAAATAAAAATTAAGACTACTACCTTATTACCTCCACCTTCATTCTGCCTCACCCTCAGTCTTGTTAAGTGAGAAAGAAAATTGGAGCTATTCGGTACAACTTCCTCAGCCCTGTTTTCCTCTTCCCTACCACACACAGTATTTATGTTCAGCCACTCCATTCTTTTCTATCTCATGAAAAAAGTATGTCTTATTAATTCTGCAGGCTAATTTCTTCTCTTGTACCCTGAATCCCCTTTCTGCTCCATGACACAATTCCTTCTCTTTCCTATTACCTTCAACCTTTCCCTGAATGACATGTAATATGTTTCAGTATTTCCATACTAAAAAAATAATCCCATATACCTTTAAACAAAAAGCATCTTGGAATGTGAGTGTCCAGTTCCTTTACTATACTGAGTTCCAAGGTGACATGCTAGCAATCCTCAAAGGTTGCTGCTATATTCTAATAGCCAGTTAACTTTTTTGGAGGGTGGTTAGAATTAAATACTCTATTCTACTCAAGAGAAAAATTTTACCAGGCATTTTCTTGTTCAATAGCATTTCTAGCAGAATTTCACCATCAACAGTTCAGTTAAACAGACACTTATCGAATGCCTATTACATAAGAGACATCGTCGATAGTTTCTCCCTTGCCTCTGTGTCTGTTTTGTGATCTGTATTAGGAAACCATTTTTCATGGCCTTTATATAGCTAGTCCATAGTCTACCCACAAGGATAATAATAGCTTTAGCAGATGCTCTTAATGCTTTGCCCCATATCTATCTGGCTGCCTTGGAAATGTGGGGGAGTTGATGCCCGCGTGGGATGTGACACGGTATATAAATGCCCATCCTCCCTGTGCTCTGATGTGGTATTTCAGAGGCAAGTCATATTAGCCTTCTCAATGGGAGTTCCCAGTAGGATTGAGCCCCACTTGTCCATAGCAGTAACCTGCTCATTGATGCACATATTATTGATTATTGTTATCCCTTCCTGCCTCAGTTTTCCCAATTTCTGACTTAGTTACCTCCCCCCAATAAATGCCCTGCAACCTAGTAGTCCTTGTTTCAGGGTCTGTTTAAGGCATTATCCAAACTGAAAGAGTGGCTAACACTAAATGAGTACCTACAATGAGTCAGGCATTGTGATATTCCCTTCACAGTATTTTAACATAGTGGTTAGGAGTGAGATTAGATTAGTTAAAACATGTAAAATTCTTATAACATGACCTAACACATAGCAGGTACTCAGTAAAGGTCAGTTATATGGTATCTCTAGGGTCCAGTCGGAGACAGACACTGCATCAGTTTTAGGAACAGAGAGTGTAGTATAAAGAATTAGTACCTAGGCATAATAAAATTGTTTCCTAGGTAACTAAAAAGGTAAAAGGAGAACTCTAAAGGTGTCACATAGATAACAACTGCAAGAAGCCACAGCTGTGCCTCAGGGAACAAAGAGAAGAGGCTGAAATTATTAAAACTTGGGAGCTTAAAGCAGGAGCCCTAAGGAACTGAAATTCAGACCTCTGAGATGAGGGCTCTGCTCAGAGAGTACTGCTGACTCTGAACTCAGAAGAGTGGCCCCGTGGAGCTGAGACCTTGATTTCTGAGGAGGCTAGAACTGGTGTTTCTGAGAGGAGTGTGAAAAGGCTGTTTCTACAAGTGCTGAAAAAATGAAAAGCTGGATTCAGCTTTTGTTTCCAGAAGGAACCGCAACTGCTGGACTGAAGAATTGTGGTCAGGGTGACATACATTGGAAAATAAAACCTACACGAAGCACCCAGATAGGAGCAGAGCCCTTCCTCCTGCTTCAGACTTGCAGCTTTCCTCTAATGTCTCCCTGGGCAGAGCCTACCAGAAAGCCAGCTGGCAAAAAAAAAAAAAAAAAAAAAAAAAGAAGAAGAAGAAAAGAAAAGAAATGTGGTTTGTGGGGTTCTGTCCCAGTATCACAAAGCAGAGTATAGATGGATGGGTTGCAGGGTGAGAGACAATCACCTAATAACTGATGCACGTGGTCTCTGCAACAATCCTTTAAGGCTACTACTGTTATCCTCGGGTTTATCTTTTTAATATATTTTATTTTTTAGAGCAGTTTTAGGTTCATAGCAAAATGGAGTGGAAAGCGTAGAGAGTTATATCCCTGGGCTTTGATGAGGAAACTTAGACTGTGAGTTAGTAGTCCAAGATCACACAGCTCGTCAGTGGTAGTGTCAGGATTATAATCCGGGTCTCAGATTCCAGAGCCCACAGCCTTAGCCACTCTCCACCTAAATAATACCTGTTTCCTTCTCCTTTCATCCAAGCTCACATGCTCTTCTATGTCATCAAAGTATTCTACAACTCAGACCTTTCATGCCCTCGGGTAGGACCACTCTCTTTTGTCTCCTTCTTTTCCAAATTAGGTGACTGTCTTCTGCACCTTGGGATCAGAGCAAGCAAATGAGATGTTTATCAGGACAGGACTCAGAACTGCAAATGGTGTTGATGACCTTAGTGTTCTGTTGGTCCCATTGACAAGCATGACAACCTGGTGAGACCGTTAAACACTTTGTTGGCACCTAACTGGCATTTGCTCTAAGTAGTAGGCAGAAGATGGAATTAGAGATCATGAACGCTGCTCCAACATTTAGTAAGGAGGAGAAATCCAGGTATATTCTAGTTTTCACTCCCGAAAGACTAGATGATTATCCTACTCTGGGCAAGCTTCCTCATGACAAGCCGCTTGTTCTCTGTTGACACTACCTTCATCTAGATCCAATTTCTCTTTCGCATCATTCCAAGGCCTAATGCTAGGTCAGAAGTCCTGGAATTGAGTTTGAAGGGTACGTGTGGGGTCACCAGAAGGTCACTAATACCTCTCAGCATGTTGGGGAGTTTTGAGACAAGCGATTGTCCAGTTGTAAAGCCAACACCTGATAGCCTTCGTGCTAGAGGGTGGAGGTCTCTGCAAGGAAAACTGCAGCTGGAATCCTTCTCAGGGGCTGCCCTTCAACAGGAAGTCTGGTTTCACTCAGCACAGCAATGTTCACTCTGGGTCTGGACAACTCACGTGTGACCACATTTTAGAGACCACAGTTATCATCATGGCCTAAAGTTGTGATATTTCACGGTGTAGGAGTTCTTCCTTCCTTCCTTCCTAACAACTTGGAAGCGTTCTACTTGCCTAAGTTTCCAAAGAGGGAATCTCCAACATGACAATTTGGACAGTCTTGAGCTTGGCTTGTGACAGCCTCTGCTCTGGGGATCTGCTTTGTAGGGGGAGGGCCTGGATGTCATAATGAAGGCTATTCAGAGACAGTGATGTGCGACTGACATTCTGAGTTTCCTAACTAGGAGGAGGATTTGATGAAATTTATGAGTAGGACAACGTTGTTCTCATCATAGTAACCAGAAACCTGGGCCATCTAGACTTTCGCAAGCAGTGGCCATTAGTCAACTACAGGCATTTCATGGCAATGGCTCCCATCTTTAGCAGCCCATGACTAGTGCAATGTAGCTATGAAGGCTGATACTTTAACAGCAAGAGAAGTGAACAGTCCCTATTGTCTGCCACTCTGAGGTAAATAATAGGTCCTGGTACCGTCGATCCTTTCTCAGTATTTGCCCAGATCTTCTCTTATTCACTTGATCAGGATTCAATCTCCCAGATCCTCACCTAGAGCCAAATCCATCAGGTGGGGAACTTTCCTGGAGCACCACAAGATTTCTGATATGTCGCAAGACCTAGAACAGTCAGACTAGTGCCATAGTTTGAATCCCAGGGGCCAAAAGTGAAGAAGAAAATCCTATTCATAATAGCCAGAAACAGCAAAAAAAAAAAAAAAAAAAAAAGAAAGAAAGAAACAAAAAAATGGCTACAAACCTTAGCCATTAGAGAACATCATGAACCAGGAGCTATGAGGAACTTGAACAGAACAGAACCTAGTTGGGGAATAAGGTGAGGAGAATTGGGTTACGGTAGAAAACAATTCTGAAATTCTTGCATTTACATGCTGTTGTCTGGATATGACATGGAGAGGGTGGGCTGGCTTGAATGTACAGAGTCAGAGCAGGTAGCAATGACAATGTAGGGCTGAGGAGTTTCCATTAATATGGCCCATGTAGTTCTTCTAGGTAACCCAAAAGCTGCTCATTTGCAGGTTGGAGTTGAAGATAAAACACAGATCAGCCTCTAGTTGGTGCTGTGAATGAATTTACTGATGACATTAATGTCTCCTGTGAAATAGGGCCATTCTTTCTTTTAATCTTAGTAAACTTTTAAAGAGTGTGGCAGGTGGAGCAGGTGTTCCATGGCGGCTTTGGTGCCACCAGAGCCCTCTGCGTACTGTGGAGACCACATGGGGAAACTCGGGACAACTTTCATCTTCACCGTCTCCTCAACCAACTCCTTTCACATCAGCCTCGAAAGGTGCAGCATCCCTCCAAAATTCTCGTGTTTGCTCTAGTTCTTTTTTGGTGACTTTAACTGTTCCAAAAAAAAAAAAAACAATATATCATTGTTTCGATTGCCCAATATAGTCCTTCAGAAGCTAACTCTTGTAAGGGCATACTTCCTACCTTAAACCCTTACCATAGAAATGGTGGAAACTAATATTCAATTGTTGCTTTATTGCCACTGAAGGGTTGTAATGATATGTTACTCTTGGAAATAAAGTAAAAGATGTTCTCACATGGAAATGATGATACAGCAGTAGGTGAAAATTTAAAGACCAGGTGTTTGATTTCGGTGAGAGAGAGAGAGACAGAAAATATCTTCTCAGCTTCACCTGTTTGACTATAGTTGACTGAAGTAGTATAAGATATTTACCAAAGTTCTACCATTACTGAGGAAGATCAAATCACAATACAGACACAATGAGCAGTTTCGGGTAAGGAGGTCTGGCAATTAGTCTCTCCTTTCATCCATAGAAATTTGATTTGAATTGTTATAGCTGTGAGAGTAGGCTAGCTGTAACACACACCCCTATGTCATTTTTTAAAGGTTTGACTTAGCAGCCATGACATATTTTTTGGAGAGAAAAACAAATCCCAAATACTTAGACACCATTGAGTGAAAAGGAGAGTTCACCCTCAGTTGGTTTCTACTGTTTGGCTAATTGCTTTTTAAAAATTTTTATTTATTTATTCATGAGAGATACAGAGAAAGAGGCTGGGACATAGGCAGAGGGAGAAGCAGGCTCCCCATAGGGAGCCCGATGTAGGACTCCATCCCAGGACCCCAAGGTCACAAGCTAAACTGAAGGCAGATGCTCCACCACTGAGCCACCCACATGCCCTTGGCTAATTGCTTTTTAAAAACTTTCACAAATTTAACATTTAAAAAGTACTATGTGACGTAATAAGGTATTACTATGATACTTGAAATATTACAGCATTTTAAGCCCAGAATCTGAAAGTGTGTGACCAACAAATACAAATTTTTTTTTTATGGCAGTGATTTTTTTTCTTTTTTTAAATTTTTTTAATTTTTATTTTATTTTATTTATTTTTATTTTTATTTTTTTATTTTTATTTTTTTATAATAAATTTATTTTTTATTGGTGTTCAATTTACCAACATACAGAATAACACCCAGTGCTCATCCTGTCAAGTGCCCCCCTCAGTGCCCATCACCCAGTCACCCCCACCCCCTGCCCTCTTCCCCTTCCACCACCCCTAGTTCATTTCCCAGAGTTAGGAGTCTTTATGTTCTGTCTCCCTTTCTGATATTTCCCACACATTTCTTCTTCCTTCCCTTATATTCTCTTTCACTATTAAACAAATACATAATTATTCAGCCAAATTTTCAAGTACACCATGGAGATTACTGATAATAAGTATTCTTTATTTAGTACTTAGGTACAAATATTATGATCCCATTTCACAGATGATGTAATAAACCTCTAGGGAGGTTAAATAACAAATCCAAGGTCATACGTCTACAGGGAAGTGGCTTCTTCCTCAGTTGAGACTGCCAGATAAACACCCAGCCCTGACCAATTCCTTGATAACACGCTTGTGAGATTCTAAGCAGAGGATTCAGATAAGCTGTACCCAGACTTCTGACCCACAGGAACTGTGAGCTAATAAATATACGTTGTGTTTTAGCTGCTAAGTTTGTAGTAATATTGTTATGTGGTAATAGAAAATTAATATACCTAATATTGAGTTTTCTACCTAAATTTACTTAATACTTCCAACAGCTGTTTGTTGGAGACTCCTTTGCATGCTCTATGTACATAATATTCTCTGTTCAAATATTTCACTTTCTCCTTTCCAAACATCTGATTTTGTTGTCTATATTGTCCATTTTCTTTTATATTAAATTCCAGTCTTTTTAAAATAAATTTATTTTTTATTGGTGTTCAATTTGCCAACATATAGAATAACACCCAGTGCTCATCCCATCAGGTGCCCACCTCAGTGCCCATCACCCAGTCACCCCCACCCCCCGCCCACCTCCCTTTCCACCACCCCTAGTTCGTTTCCCAGAGTTAGGAGTCTCTCATGTGCTGTCACCCTCACTGATATTTCCCACTCATTTTCTCTCCTTTCCCCTTTATTCCCTTTCACTATTTTTTATATTCCCCAAATGAATGAGACCGTATAATGTTTGTCCTTCTCCGATTGACTTATTTCACTCAGCATAATACCCTCCAGTTCCATCCACGTCGACGCAAATGGTGGGTATTTGTCGTTTCTAATCAAATTCCAGTCTTACCTTCACTATTTTACTCTTACTGTGGGGTTAACGTTTTCTGTTTTTAGCTTTAAAGGTAGAAATTAGATAATTCATTGTTTACCTTTGTTTACCTTTCTAATCTAGGCACTAATCTAGCTATAGATTTCCCTCTAACCTCTTTAGCTGCATTCCATAAAATTTAAAATACTGTAATTATCATTCAGTTCAAAACATTTTCCAATTTCCTTTGTGGTTCCTTCCTTGACTTTTCAGCTATTTAAGGTATATTGTTAATTTCCAACTGTTTGGGGATTTAAAACATTTTTAGTATTTTTTCTGTTATTGGTTTCTAGTTTAATTCTGTTATGTTCAGAGAACGACCATGCTTGGGTAGCAGGAACAAGGAGTAATCCTGCAGACGCTGTTGGTTGAGCAGCGTTCCCTGTTGAGACAATACTGGAATTTGTGCTCCCAGGCTAAGATCCACTACTGCTGGTAAATGAGAATGTTGTGGTTGTTACAGAGTAAGTAGCAGATCTGGTAGTAGAGCCAACAGCAAAAGGAGGGGATGCTGGCACCTGGTTTGGTGGGGGCCCTGGTGACCACAGCATTAATACGGTTATTGATACCCAGCTCAAAGTCCTCTGCGATCACTGTAGATTGTGTGGAAGCAGTATTACTCAGGTTTAACTATGGTACATTTATTCCTAAGGAAAATCTAGTTCCTCCTGGGGAAGAGATGATGGAACTGATGCTATGAAGATGAATCCTGTAGTATGTGTAACTGGAATTGGGTTACTGAGTGAGAACAGGGCAGAAGAAGGTGTACTTGCAATTGGTTGAGAGGGAGTCCCAAAATTAAGCCCTCCTGTACCATGTGTAGAAAAAGTAAACCTTATCATTGAAGTGGTAGCTGTTGTCTTTGCAGCACCAAAAGTGAATCCACCTGTAGGGATACCAGCACATGATTTTAAACTCTCAGTGGCAGCTTCTGCTGTCACCACCAGCAGTGCTCACTCTCTAGGCCCTAAGGGAAATTGATAGGCTTTTAAGACTGCATAGGCACCAAAGAGGTGGTCCGGATACACATGAACTAGAAAGAAGCAGCTTCGTCACTGGGTAGTTTCCATGTCATGTAGTCTGGGATTTTTTTGATCCAGTCTGACTCCCAGTTTATATAGGAGAAACTTAATGCTCAGAGGGACAAAGTGACTTGCCCAAGGTCACATCGCTGGTAAGCAGCGGAGCTGAGGCCTGAAAGCAGATCTGCCAATTCTAAATCCAGTTTCACAAATAATAATGATTTTTGCATGGGTTTTATAATCTAAATCAGAAGGCAATTCAAAGAGAGTTATCGGGATCCCTGGGTGGCGTAGCGGTTTAGTGCTTGCCTTTGGCCCGGGGCGTGATCCTGGAGACCTGGGATCCAGTCCCACGTCGGGCTCCCTGCATGGAGCCTGCTTCTCCTTCTGCCTGTGTCTCTGCCTCTCTCTCCCTCTCTCTCTCTCTCTGTGACTATCATGAATAAATAAATAAATAATCTTTAAAAAAAAAAACAAAGAGAGTTACCAAAACAGATAGCATGGCTAAGAAAAGTGTATAATCATCTAGGATGATGACTTAGAATGACATCACTTACTTAACACGAGATTCAGAAAAATTTCACCTTTACCTAAAAATTAGCTTTGTTATTTTATATTCATATTTTATAAGTTGGCCTGTGGGTTTGTATCTCTAGACATTCCTCTAGGGTCCTCTCTCTCTCCATTGTCATGGGGATCTCTGAGAAACATCAACAGCTGGAATAGGAACAGCGACTTCAAGGTGGCTTTCATCACTCCTTTTTCAAATTTGTGATTATCATGCAGTTAATTGCAATCTCTTGTTCCCTAAAGATTATGAAGCACTCTTTAGCATCTACTTTCTTGTTATACATCCAGAGTATTAGACCCCAGTTTGAGGTCAAGGCAGAATTTTTAGGTTTATCCTCAGTTAGCAGATGAAGAAAATGAGAGGTAAGATAACTTGTTCAAGGTCCCACAAGCAGTCAGCAACTAAGTCAAGATTGGAACCTGGGTGCCCCAATTCCAAATCTTGGGCTCTGCCGTCAGCCCACTTAGAAAGTGCTGCAGACTCTTTGTCTTCCTGCATGGAAAGGTGTGCACATGCAACAATTTAGTCTAGCCTACCTCTCCACAAAGCCACAACTGGTCTTTTCTGGGCTGCATTATGACTTTCACAGATCCTAGGCACTTTTTTTTTTATGGGCTACTTCCTCTATGAAAAGTGTTAAAACTTATATTTTACTACTGCTTTGGTATAAAGGTTAATATGTTGTATGTTAAAATATTTTCTTTGATGTAACCAATTTTCTTCAAACTTTAGAAGAAATTAAGACATTATCATTGGAGATGACTCAAAGAAATGGAAAGATATTCCGTGGTCATGGATTGGAAGAACAAATATTGTTAAAATGTCTATACTAGCCAAAGCAATCTACACATTCAATGTAATCCCTATGAAAGCACCAACAGCATTTTTCACAGAATACAATAAACAACCTTAAAATTTGTATGGAACCACAAAAGACCCCGAATAAAAAAAAAAAGACCCCGAATAGCCAAAGCAATATTGAAAAAAACAAAACTGGAAGTATCACAATTCCAGACTTCAAGTTATATTACAAAGCTGTAGTATTCAAAACAATATGGTACTGGCACAAAAATAGACACATAGATCAATGGAACAGAATAGAAAACCCAGAAACAAGCCAACAATTATATGATCTGTTAACCTTTGACAAAGCAGAAAAGAATATGCAATGGGATGCAATGGGGAAAAGACAGTCTCTTTAACATATGGTACTGGGAAAACTGGACAGCTACATGCAAAAGAAAGAAACCGGACTGCTTTCTTACACGGTACATAAAAATAAACTCAAAATGGATTAAGGACCTAAATATGAAACCCAAAACCATAAAAATGCTAGAAGAGAACACAGGCAGTAATTTCTCTGACATTGGTGGTGGTAATATCCTTCTAGTTATGTCTCCTGAGGCAAGGGAAACAAAAGCAAAAATAAACTATTGGGACTACATCAAAGTAAAAAGCTTCTGCACAGCAAAGGAAACAACCAACAAAATTTAAAAAACAGTCTACCAAATGGAAGGTATTTGCAAATGACATATATGAAGAACTTATACAACTCAACACCCAAAAAACAAATAATTCAACTGAAAAATGGGTAGAAGAAATGAACAGACATTTCTCCAAAGAAGACATCCAGATGGCCGGCCAACAGACATGAAAAGATGCTCAACATCACTCATCATCAGAGAGCTGCTAGTCAAAACTACATGGAGCTATCACCTCACACCCATCAGAATGGCTAAAATAAAAAACTATAAAAACAAGTGTTGGCAAGCTTGCAGGGAAAAAGCAACCCTCCTGCACTGTTGGTGGGAATGCAAACTGGTACAGCCACTGTGGAAAACAATATGGAGGTTCCTCAAAAAGTTAAAAATAGGACTACCCAACAATCCAGTAATCACACTACTAGGTATTTACCCAAAGAATATGAAAACACTAATTCAAAGGGATATATGCACCCCTATGTTTATAGCAGCATTATTTACAACAGCCAGGGTATGGAAGCAGCCCAAGTGTTCATCAATAAATGAATGGATAAAGAAGAGGTGGCATATATATATATATATATATATATATATATATATATATATATATTGGAATATTACTCACCCATAAAAAAGAATGAAATTTTGCCATTTGTAACAACATTGTTGGATCTAAAGAGTACAATGCTAAGTGAAATAAGTCGGTCAGGGAAAGACAAAAACCATATGATTTCACTCATATGTGGAATTTAAGAAATAAAACAAATGAACAAGGGGGAAGAAAAAGAGTCAAGCCAAAAAACAGACTCTGAACAATAGAGAGCAAACAGATGGTTACCAGAGGGTGGGTGGAGTGATGGGTGGAATAGGTGATGGGGATTAGGAGCACACTTGTCTTGATGAGCACCGGGTAATACATGGGACTGCTGGATCACTATATTGTACACCTGAAACTAATATAGCACTGTACATTAACTACACTGGAATTAAAATTTAAGTAGACATTATCATTGGGCCCCTAAAATTACTGTGAACCCCCTAGGCTCCATGCCTCCTGTGCCTAATGCAGAAGATCACCCTGGGAAAGGAGACAAAATGAGTGAAAATATCGTGAGGGTGACAAAACATGAGACACCTAACTCTGGGAAATGAACAAGAGGTAGTGGAAGGGAGGTGGGCAGGGGGTTGTGGTGACTGGGTGATGGGCACTGAGGGAGGCACTTGGTGGGATGAGCACTGGTGTTATGCTATATGTTGGCAAATTGAACTCAAATAAAAAAATAAAAATAAAAATAAAAATAAAAATAAATAAATAAATAAATAAATAAATAAATAAATAAATAAATAAAATTAAAAAATAAAAAAAAGAAGATCACCCTGGTTATGTTTCTGGGGAGTGAGAGGCAGCAAGATAAGGAGGACTTGCAAGACCAGGAGTTCTGAATCTGAGGTTCACAGACTCTCATAACTGAGCCCAACTAAGTGGCATTGAAAATTCTGACCATATGTAGAGGGGTGCACTTTTCTGAGGAGAGGGTGCATGGTTTACATTAGATTCTCAAAGGGACCCATGATCCAAAAACAGATTAGGAAAAAGAAGACCATCTGTTGGAATGGAGGTGCATCAGGGAATCCAGGGCAAGGCTGTGTTGAGATAACTCATCCTCTGTATTTCTATGGAGTAGAGGGACTTTTTTTTTTCTTTAATTGGAGTTCAGTTTGCCAACATATAGCTTAACACCCAGTGCTCATCCCATTAGAGGGGCGGTTACATAGGTTTCCATGCTCCTTGACTCCAGCATAGACACTACCCCCTTCCCCACGACATATAGACATGGTCAAATCTGCAACCCCGTGCTACAACAGCCCTGAAGGAATGGCCGGGTGAAGAGACCTTTGGAGGTTGGTATCCGGGAGCCCAGAATTAAGCCTCAAGCCTATCCCCCCACCCCCTCCACCAGCCTCTGAGGATAGCACTGGGTGCAAGGAGAAGATTTACCCCGAAGTGGGAAATAGCCAAAGGCCATGAGCTTTGCCAGGGGGACAGTGGCTGATTGTTGGCAGAGTGAGACATCAGGTGGTGCCACTGACAGGCCCTCAAGCCAGGCCTTGGCCAGTTGTCCTAAATCCCTCAAGAGAAGGCCCCATCAGCTAAAGGGGCCACGACACCCTTTAGGAAGTTAATCAAGAACCGCAGACATCGGCAGGGAGAGAACTCACTGGCACGTTGGCAAGAGCGACAGCGATGGAGAGAAAAGCCTTACAGAGGTGAAGGAGCAGGGGCGACGAAGTGGCAGCTGCTGGGCAGGGCCATCAGGAGGCTGGCTCTGGTGCCCGCTGCAGAATGACACAGTGATGCCACCGTCACAAGAAAAGGGCACCGACTGGAGGGCTTGAGGGCTCTGTAACTCTCCCAGGACGTGAGGGGTCACAACCCCACCCCCACCCCCACCTCACTGGCATGGCCTAGTGGGGGAGGCGGCCGTGGGAGCATGCAACCCTGCGGGAAGGAGTATTTTATCACTGACATTGTTTGGAATGGCTCGCACATGATGAACATGAAAAGCAGACCGACTTTTAGGCGGTTTTATTATTGTTTTTGAATTCCCCACAGGGAATGTACCCCTCCCCCCCTTATTGCCTGCACCTGGGGTGGACCTCTCCCACCAGCAGCCCCCCCCCCCCTTGGTACACCACTGCCCCATTCACTGGGGCCCCAGCAATAATGGGGATGAAATTAGCCTCCTACTCTGAACAAACTGCAAAATAACTCTGACTCTCCTGGAGAGAAGGCCCATCCATTTGTAGTTCCTCCCACGTAGGTCCCAGGAGGCAAGTGGGCCAAAGCAGAACATGCTAGGCCAAGCCCTGGCCGGAGTAAGGGCAGCCACCGGCAGGGAGAACTCCTTTCCGCTCTACTCTTGTAGTTCATTTCAAACATAAAGGACATTGATCTATGTGGGTTGCAGAAAACACTTACATATGGGTATAATATCACATGCTTGGTTCTTAAGTGCTTAGAGTGGAAAAATCCAGAGCAGCCCTTTCATAATGTATCTAGCAATTTCTTTCATCCCCAAGTCAGCCTTCTCTTCACCCTAATAAAGATGTCACATAGAAGTTTCTTCTAACCTGAGGGCGAAATGCTTGTTTTGTATTTTTCTTCTATCAAAATTGCCTTCCCTCCCGTTTTTACACTGCTTCTCTCCTCTTGCCTCACCCTGGACGTGTAATTGGGGGGGGGGGGAGTCTATCTAAATGAATGCTGTGTCTCTTTAACTCATATAGCAGAAAGCCAGAAATCTTTGTTTTCTTTCCAGAAGGATATTTTTGGGGGGATGAGGGGAGGACGAAGCTCATTAGCTTGTCAATCAAATGTGTACTTGCAAACACTTGGTTCACATCAAACAACACCGGCTTGGATGGGAAACAAATGTATTGTGTTCATGACATTAGTTTTTTTTTTTTTTCTTATGGAAAGAAACGCCAGAGAAAGCTATCCATGCACGTATGTTAAGCTACTTTTGTTTTTATGACATACTCTTCTTTTTAAAAATCTCTTTTCTTCAGACTTACGAAAATAATAAATTATTTCTTTCCATGTCCAAGTTGATTCCCTAGTGTTTGATTATTGTTACACCAAAAGGAAAATAAATACAATGTGTGTCATTATAGTAATTCAGTGCAAATTGGGCATAACACAAAATTACATTATTAACAGCTGTTAAATGACTATAAAATGTAATTAGACACACTCAATTCACTACTCATGAACTGGACCTGATTTCTAAAATATCAATTTAGAACTTTGATTATTCATGACAAAAGAGAACATATTTGGATTCTAGGTTTAAATTCCTGGTAATGGATGTATTCCCCTCGGACCTTTAGTGGGATTCCGAATGGGAGGAGGAGGAGGAGGAAGGAAGAGGAGGAGGAAACAGTCGTTGAAGCACAGAAGGAAGGGGATTGTGAGTTATCATGGGGGTGCCGGCTGGGTTCCCACTGAATCCCTGCCAGCTGCAGTGAGGCATGAGTTCCTTGGTTAAATTTTAACTCTCTGCTTACAATGAAGCAACAAAGCCCCGCACAGATACTTCTACTATAGATGTTTATGGCCATTGCTCACTTTCTTAGCTGCCTTTTCAGCACATCTTGTTATTCTGTGTGATAAAAAAAAATACAAACTAAGATACAGTGAAATCAAAACAAATAAAACAGAGCCAGCCAAACTCTATGAGGATGCTCATGGCCTGTTCTCTGCCCCACTGAGGCAGAAGGGAGACAGAATGACATGATGGCCAGTAAGTGCTTTGGGATCTGCAAGGGGAACGTAACTGGTTCTCCTTGAAAACTCCTCACTCCAGTCCTCCTGGCCCTCCCTTACCTTCTCCCTCTGATTTCCAGCTTCTCCTCTCCCTGGCCAGGGCTGCCTATTTACTTCCCAGAATGTTCCTTGGCTAGAGTACTTTCTCTTCCTCCCAGATCTACATGTGCCCTGCCCCCTTTCCCCCCTGCAGCTTTGACTAAATCCCCAACGGGGGTTCCCTGAAGCCCTCAGACTGAGTCTCTTCAATGGTAGCTTCCGATGAGAGTGGGTATGGCTAGTGGGTAGGCAAAACTGGGTTTGCATCCTGGTGCCTCGCCTCCGGGTCGTGTGATTATGGGAAAATCGCATGACTTCTCTCAGCTCCAATCTCAGCATTGGTGAACTAGACACGATAACCATACAGTTTCCTTCTCCAAGAATCCCAAGGCCACGAGTGGTTCTGGAATTCAGAAATTTGGGGATTTTGAAAAAGCACAGGGCATGTTTTATGTCCTACAGAACACCTCCGAGGGGGTCTGGGATAGGGCCTGAAAACAAACACCTTAGTCCTTCTACCGTGAAACAAATGAATAACTACATGAGGTGGGATAAAACGACAAGTAGCCTCACGTCAGTTCGTGAGAAGGTTCAGGTCAACCGTTGCTGCCAAATTAGCTAGGCCAAAACCCCATGCGTCAGCTATGGGTTTTTAAAGCTTTGCATTTTAAAACTGCAGATAAAGGATGGTGTACCCGTGAGGATTAAGTGAAGTGTGTATGACACCTAACATGGAGGCAGCACATTCTTAATGCTTCGAGAAAGTCAACTCTCATTATCACGGTCATTTGTGTACTTGGCTTTAACTCCTTATGGGCAGTGAGGTCTCGCAGAGGCAGAAGCTGTGTCTTAAATGGCTAAGCCCTCACGCTTGCATTGTACTTTGTAGGGTGCTCAGTACGTGATGCTTCAACAAAAGACATCATCTCATTGCTTAACTACCCTTCCATTCACAGAAATGTCAGAACTTATAAAGAGGTGAATAATCTAAAGACTAGATGTGAATTCCTCCAAATGAAGTTTACAGTCTGGGCCACGGAGAGGCAAAAGAGATCCAAATGAAGCCACGTGGGTTTTCTGCAGGGAAGGTTAGCTCACTTCCTCTGTCGTGGCAATCATACAAACGTGACCAGCTTCCAGACGGAGGCGAAAGCATGCGGTTGGGATGGAGAACACTCTCCTCCACCTGGCAGGAGCCAAAGCAAGGGCAAGAGAGAGGCATGTGACCCAGGGGTCATGTGAAGCTGGAGTGGGAACTGAGGGGAAGCAGCTGACTCCTGGGTGGGATGAGCACTTTGGTGGCACGAGTTGGTGGTCTGAGGGCAGTCACCTTCCAAATGCAGCCAGCACAATCAAGACTAATTGGTCTTTGTCGGCAGTCTCAATGCAGGGCCTGGTCTGAATAGGTCTCCTTCCCTCAGGCTGACACCCCTAAGAGGATTCAGCACTTGTGAGTAATTTGGCCAAGCCTAGCTTGGAGCAATAAAACCTTTAGAGCCTTTCCAAGATCTTTCTACAAGGAAGAAAGATCCTGTAGGCAGGTTAGAGGCGCTTGTCTTCCCTCAGCAGGGGTAAAGGCCTCAATGGACCACATTTGGGATATTCATACAGATGAAGAGAGAAGAGATCCCTAAGGAGAAAAATGAGCTGTCTTCTAAATTGGCTGAGATATGGTTTATTGAATGGCAGGTCACTTTGCTTGGATGACCAGCCATTTGTCATATGTGACTAGAGGCCTCTGGGAATCGGGGACTGGGTAAGAGAATGAAGTGGACAGGAGTTGTGGCCCAAGGGAAACGGTTTCCAGCATGGATTCATTCATTAGCTCCTCTAATGTCTGCTTTTCAGTCTTTTAACCTCAAGGCCACTCCTGAGTTCAAGATGGTCCCAAAGTGTGACCTAGTCCTGAGAGCAGGCCACAGGGCCTACCAAGAACTGGTCAGGGTAGGGTCTTTGCTCCCGCAATACTCCCCACAAAAAGAAAGTCGTAGTCAAAGAGGCTCTGTAGCCTCATGAGGCAAGTTGGATTCATTCTGAAAATGATGGTCTCATATCTAAAAATATGCCTCGAAAGTCATGGGCCTAGATGCTGATACTACAGTTTTCGCAAATGTGCCGGAACCTAGCCAGCCCATCAGGCTCTGGCCAATTACCTCAGGGATGCTGCCACTGTCAATACCTTGTAAAACTGGGACACCTCTGTGGCTCAGAGGTTTGGCATCTGCCTTCGGCCCAGGGCATGATCCTGGAGACCCGGGATCGAGTCCCATGTCAGGCTCCCTGCGTGGAGCCTGCTTCTCCCTCTGCCTGTGTCTCTGCCTCTCTCTCTCTCTCTCTCTCTCTCTCTCTGGGTCTCTCATGAATGAATGGATAGAATCTTTAAAAAAGGAAGAAAAAAAAGAAATTCTGAGACCAATTGAAAAAAAAAAAACATTCTAAAACCCGTTCTGGGGGACTAGCTCAAGTCCATACCACCTTCTTGAGAATCTCTGCCACAGCGACAAAACTGCATATTTGGAGGGTGAAATTGATGTTTAGAAAGAAACCATGTGACCCCAAACCAAAAATTAAGTAGGTAGCCCAGGAAATATAATTTTAAAATAGAGTAATGAAGAGGTAATGCTTTTCTTTAGTGGCTAACTAAGCCCACAGGGAAAAGAATGAACTTTCACTGAGTTCCTACTATGTGCCAGGTATCTTAATATGACTCTAGTTTTATTTCATCTTTATTTTATTTTATTTCATTTCATTTCATCTTTAAAATAACCACCTTGAAGTAGGTATTATTACTCTTATGTAGAAAATGGGGCTCAGGGATGCCTGGGTGGCTCAGTGGTTGAGCATCTGTCTTCAGCTCAGGTCATGATCCAGGGTCCCAGGATCGAGTCCCACATCGGGCTCCCTGTGAGGAGGCTGCTTCTCCTTCTGCCTGCGTCTATGCCTCTCTCTGTGTCTCTCACGAATAAATTAATAAATAAAAATCTTCCCCAAATAAATAGGGCTCAGAGAAGTCAAGTAATTTATCTGCAAGGTCACATAGCTTGTCAGTGGGAGAGCTGAGATTTATAGCCATTACTTCTATTTGTCTGCAAAACCAGTGAGTGCTCTATTATAGCACTTTGAAAGTCATTAACATGAGGGGAAAGGAGTGGCACTTCCAACCCTGATACGCTCACAAAATTTCTTTTTTTAAAAAATATTTTATTTATTTAATCACAAGAGACACGCAGAGAGAGGCAGAGACGTGGGTAGAGGGAGAAGCAGGCTCCCTGTAGGGAGCCCAATGCGGGACTTGATCCCAGGACTCCGGGTTCACAACCTGAGCCAAAGACAGATGCTCAACTACTGGGTCACCCAGGTGCCCCCACTCACAAAATTCCTTTATCATTTCTCACAGCAAGTAAAGGAAGGTGTAAATAGCCATAAATTATGTTTTGAGATAGAAGATTTCCAGGAACATTAGGAATGAACCAAGCATGAGTAAATTAAACAATTTTAGATGCTGAAGAAGAGCCTGTTATTTAATGAAGCTGGGAATTATTTAACAAATGCAATAAGCCTGATGGAGGTGACTTACTGTTCCTAAATTAATTTATATTTTGACTTCCAAGTACCACTTCCAGCAGTAGTGGCCCCCAGGAGGTTTTCATTCTAGTTGGGAAGACAGAGTCCCCCAGCCCTACCCAAATCCACTAAATGTATAAAAAGCAAGTAACTGGGATGCAACCTATGAAGAAAACAGGTAAAAAGTTGAGATAGAAAATCAAGGCATCTACTCTAGGCTTCTCTGAGGTAGTGACAGGAGAACGGGCAGGAAGTGTGAGGTCAAAGAGCATTCTAGCCACAGGAAACAGTCTGTGCAAAGGCACTGAGGCTAGAAAGCAGGTCCTATGTTTAAGGGGCAGAAAACAGGCCACTGTAGCAGGAATATGATAAATAAGAGGAAGCAGAGGCACAAGATGAGGTGATAGAGAAAGAAGCAGATCATGCAGATTTTCTAAACAGTGGTAAAGATGTTCAGTTCTTTTTTTTTAAGATTTCATTTATTTATTCACTAGAGACACACAGAAAGAAGCAGAGACACAGGCAGAAGGAGAAGCAGGCTCCCTGCAGGGAGCCCGAGGTGGGACTCGATCCCAGGACCCCGGGATCACAACCTGAGCCAAAGGCAGGTGCTCAACCACTGAGCCACCCAGGTGCCCTGTAAATAATATTTTAAAGAAGTCTTCCCTGAAGATGTGATTTTTGAGATCCCAAAACAAGAAACTCAGACCCGTCATCGTCTCTAGCAATTGGAAAATACTACCTGTGTTAAACTGGTATTTCTCTTCTAAACTTCTTGTTAAAAATAATTTCTATCCTTATTCATGCCTTAAATGTCAGTCGCCAAGCTAATAACTTTTAATAAAATGATCTAATTTCACCTCTTCAAAAAAAATGTTACTATCTACAGTCATGAGACTTGATGAGATTACCTAGGGAGAGTGTATATAGTAAAAAGAAGATGAAAACAGACCAAATCCCGAGCAGAAGAGAGGGAATCAGCAAAGAAGGCTGGGAACCATGTAGAAGATGAACAGAGAGTATTGACTTCTGACCTAAATGACATGAGCACCCCCACCACCTCCTCTAGATAAAGGGGGATTGGTACTATCATCCACCATTACTGCATTGGACCTTGATGGTTCTTTTTTTTTTTAAGATTTTATTTATTTATTCATGAGAGACACACACAGAGGGGGGGGTGTAGAGATACAGGCAGAGGGAGAAGCAGGCTCCATGCAGGGGGTCCGCCGTGCGACTCCATCCCGGGTCTCCAGGATCACACCCTGGGCTGAAGGCGGTGCTAATCCACTGAGCCTCCCGGGCTGCCCAACCTTGATGGTTCTTATAAAGTCACAGGGCCTCGTTTTTGTGCTTGATAATCAGCACTAGGCCCTGTCCCCCGATTACTGGTCCTTGGGGGTCAACTCCTCTGCCAAATAACCTGAGAAGCTCTCTGGACTGTCGGGATGCTGCCACTCTGAGCCACGACAGGAAGCTGCCTTCAGAGACAGAACATGAGAGACTCCTAACTCTGGGAAACGAACAAGGGGTGGTGGAAGGGGAGGTGGGCGGGGGGCTGGGGTGACTGGGTGACGGGCACTGAGGGGGGCACTTGATGGGATGAACACTGGGTGTTATGCTATGTGTTGGCAAATTGAACTCCAATAAAAAAAATAATAATAATTAAGAAAAAGGAAGCTGCCTTCACTGCTTCACTGTTCACGGGCAACACTGATGACCGTAGCCAAATCCACAGCCTGGGGACTTAGAGCCAAGGAAGACCCAGCACCCGCAGGTAGCTCAGAAAGTGGGTATTTGAAACACCCGAGGGAGCTTGCCCTCTAACTGCCTTGAGGAGTTCATGATGTAAGCAAATAAATTGTGTCATATCCACTTAATGTTTGTCTCACAAACTAAACCTGTCCCCCTTGAAGCAGGGACCATGTTGTGACTTGTTTCCCACTTTATCCCCAGTGTCCTGGGGCCTGCACATGCTGATTGACTGACTTATGAGCCATCTCAGCGGTGGGCTTGCAGCGGGTCGGTAGCTGCGCTTGCTGGAGCAAAGGCCAAGTCTATACAATTCCTGGCTGCCCGGAGACCACTATTTTAGGGGACTCTCAGTGGGCACCAGAGCACGTGAATTCATCATGTTTAGCATAAGGGAGGTGAAGCTATAGAGCTGAAGACTTGGGTTGTCCTGTTACGCTCACACCTGCGTTTCCCGGTGGGCCTCAGCCTGTAAGCTCACGGGGAGCGAAGCCAGGTCTGCCAAGATTACAGCAGAGTCTGCCCTCTGTGTTCAGACGTGGCTGGGGCGGGCGCAATGGGTTTCTCTTAGTTGCTCGTGCTCCTTCCCCTCTTCAAAATCCGCTCAGCCCGAAAAAATGAGTGGGAAATATCAGAAAGGGAGACAGAACATGAGAGACTCCTAACTCTGGGGAACGAACAAGGGGTGGGGGAAGGGGAGGTGGGCAGGGGGTGGGGGCGACTGGGTGACGGGCACTGAGGGGGATGGGATGGGATGAGCACTGGGTGTTATGCTATAGGTTGGCAAATTGAACTCCAATAAAAAATAAATAAAAAAATATTAAAGCCAAAAAAAAAAAAAAAACAAAACAAAACCCAAAACAAAACAAAACAAACAAAAAAACAAAATCCGCTCAGCCCGCATGAAGCAGGATTTGCCAGCCACCAGATACAGCAAGTGGTTCGCCAGCTTTGGATGCGTATACAGCAGGCACAGGTTGGGCTTGGTTGCCTTTCGGTTAGACGAGAGCAGCTCCCCAGTGCAGGGGGTGCACAGGAGCCCATCTCCAAGCTGGGTGCTCCAACACCCACAAAATGTCCTCATTCCAGGGCAAGGCCTCTGCTTGACAGCTGGGAGTCTGGGGCATAGCACCTGGCCAGCCCCTCCCTGGCTGGGGTGAAGGAGCTCCTGTGGGGCACCTACACACCCCGAGAGATTTCATGATCCCTGTTTGGCCTCCCCGGAGGCATTGCCTCGCAACCTATTTCGAATTACCTACCTCCACCGCCATAGTCACTTAGGGAAACGTGAGGTACCATCAGATCCACGTAACCTAAGGGTCATCATCAGTCACTGGGCATCATGAAAGTGTCTAAGTAGACGAAGAAGCAGCACCTAGTGGTTAAGAGCATAGGCTTTAGAGCCAGACAGAACTGGGTTCAAATTCTGATCGCACTATTCGCCGGGCTGTGTGACCCTGGTGTACTTACTCAACCTCTCTAGCTTCAACAGCTTCATATTGATGGGTGACAAGAGGAGCCTGCGCCTCCCAGTGCTGTCGAGAGGGTGAATGACATCATGCGTGGACAACACTCAACGCAGTCCCTGCCACAGAGTAAATGCTGTGTATACCTTTTAGCTATTATTCTCATAAAAGCAGCGGTAGGCGTAGTGGTCAGGAGCCAGCCCGGCAGCAGTTTGCCTAAGACGGAACCCTGGCTCTGCCTCGTCCCCGCTGTGTGACCTTGGGCAAGTCACTTGACCTCTCTGAGCCTCAGTTTCCCCGCCTGTCAAATAGGGGTAGCAAATGCTGCTACCTCCACGGGTTAAATAAGTAGGTTCCGTGTAGATTTGAAGAGGTGTGCACAGGTTGGGGGGAAAACAAACAAACCAAAAAACCAGAAACAGTCCCATGGAAAGTAAGCGTGGGAATCACCACGTACTATCTGCCCTGAGACAGTCACCCTGCACCCGGGCGCGTAAGCAGAGGCTCTCATAAGTCCTGCGGTAAAGCAGCCCTTCTAATGTTATGTAACGCCACATTTCTCCAGGTCCTAAGATCTGGGACACTTATGTCACACATATTAACGCCTGGTAGGCCAGCACCCAGAAGCTACTTCGAGCCATGCCCAACGCAAAGTAGTTCTTCCAGAAATGTTAGCAATCAGTATTTATTGTTCTGCACGAATCCACTGGGAGGATGGTGTCACAGTGAGGTGGGTGGCGGGGTCTTTCATTTTTTCCATTTCTTTAGTTTAGTTCGAGTAGGTAGGCCTCTCCAGGCTCTGTGGGGGAGGGGACACGGGGCTCTGTCGCTTGCTCATCCTTGCAGTCGCTGAAATGAATGCACTGCGGCCAGCTGGCCACAGTCAGGTAGGCCCGGACGCCTCTGCTTCTGTTCCTTAACCCTCTATTGACCAGGCTCTGAAGCACCAGTGATTTGCATCTAAGGTCACTGGAGAAGCCACCAAGACTAGCAGTGCACCCTGAGGTCACTTGCACTTGAATTGCTCAAGCCTTATTTCCTTTCCTTCACCCCCACCCCTCACCCCCCACACTGCAGGGTGCATAACCTCACCCCAGCAGGAAAGGAAGAGTGCCTTTTCCTCTGGGATGGCCACTAACGGACTCTATCACAGAAAATCCAAGCACAGTCCACGTCTCTGGGCTCAGACCACAGACTGGGCCAATTAAGAGAGATTTCAATTTATTTTTTTTTATTAAAAGATTTTATTTATTTGTTCATGAGAGACACACACAGAGAGAGAGGCAGAGACACAGGCAGAGGGAGAAGCGGGCTCCATGCAGGGAGCCCGACGTGGGACTCGATCCTGGGACTCCGGGATCAGGCCCTGGGCCAAAGGTGGAGCTAAACAGCTGAGCCAACCGGGCTGCCCGAGATTTCAATTTCAAAAGTTCTTTCTAGCTCCAGCACCAGCATTCAAAGCGGGCAGAGATGTTCATTCTCACGGTTTAGGATAGGAAACCAGTCTAGAGAGGTTAAGTGACTTCCTTAAGGTCACACTAATAGTGAGGGGCAGATCTAGAAGCGGACAGCATCTCCGGATTTCCTGGCTTCCCTCCAGAGAGCCGCACTACTCTCCCGAGAGCCCCTGGTATTCTCAGCCCCGCAGCCCCCGAGTGTGCAAACAGGTCGTTTAAACAAGCAGATCGAAACCAAAAAATCAGAACACTCGTTCTCTCGGTCTTAAGGCTTCCTCTGGCCAAACAGGCTCGTTTCCTGGTCTGCATCCACCCTCTCGTGTCTGTGCATCTTCTCTACGTTGGGTCTCTTCTCATTTTTTCCTGTTGCTTTTTTTTTCTTTTAAGAGTTTTATTTATTTATTTATTCATGAGAGACACACACAGAGAGAGAGAGAGAGAGAGGCAGAGACACAGGTAGAGGGAGAAGCAGGCTCCATGCAGGGAGCCCGACGTGGGACTTGATCCCAGGACCCCGGGATCATGACCCGAGCTGGAGACAGATGCTCAACTACTGAGCCACCCAGGGACCCCTCTTCCCATTTCTTAATGCACCTTGTGTGTTTATCTCATCTATTACCTAACCCCTACTTCGTTCCAACGCCCAAAATTGGGGTGGAGGGAAGACCTTCATGTTGTTCTTGCTGTTCCAAGATGTGTCTTTTGCCTGAGTCTCACACCTGAACTCGAACAGCATTTCCTTCTGGTCCTTTGACTCATTTTCTCGAACGTAGTGGATCTTAAACTTGGGTGTGCATTCAGAATCACCCCCCAAATCTGGTGAAAAACCTATTGCTGGGTCCCGCCCCATGCTTTCTGATTCAGTGGGGCTGGGGTGGGGCCCAAGATTTGGCATTTTTCACAAGCTCCCAGGTGATGCGGAGACTGCCGGCCCAGGGGCCGCGCACTGAGAACCACTGCTCTAATGAACGAGTTCAGAACTGCCACCTTCATGCTCCTACCAGCTTGGTGCCAGTGGAAAGTGGGCCGCAAATAGCCCTAGCTCTAAAGAAGCCTTTTCCTTTGAATCAGAAACCAAAAAACTGTTATTGATTTGGGGAAAAACCTCATCCAAAAGTGATTTGCTTTGATTGTGCTGACTGACAAGCATCATTTTCATGGCACATTACGAATTCCAAAGCTAATGAGTACACTGGAGCTTCAGTAATGAGCCAGTGATGGGCGCAAATAACCACAGCCTCGTTTAGGAGAGATGACATCTAGGAAAGTTTCCTGTGGCATTTTTCTGCTCTCTGATCAAGAATACTCCCTGTTGTTTGCTTTTCGGTTTGCATTCAAGTCACTTAGGAATGAAGCGAGCTGAGAGGGAGTCTACATAGCGTACCTGGTGTGCAAGAGGTCTTGGAATCAGGGAGGCCAAGTTTTAGTTCTGGCCCTACCAGTATCCAGCCTCATGGCTCTGGCGAGCCTCTTCCCCTCTCTGGGCCCTACTCTGACAGCTGTCAGATGGACTCCCTAAAAGCATATGTTCTGCGTAGATTTTAAGAGATGGGGTTAGTTTGGAAGGAAAGAAAGAACACAGCAATTCAGTGGTAAAATATGTTTGGGAATCACTTCATTCTCGAACACTCTCCTTAGAAAGTCACAGTGCACCTCGGCATACCAAAGGCTCTGAGAAGTCCCGAAGTAACACAACCCTTAACTCAGTTTCCTCTGAGTATATGACCATGAGACATCACCTTTTCATGAGACTGGGGAATGCCTGGTACATGGGGGCGGGAGGCATTCCTACCACCAAATCGGGGCATGAGTGACTTTGCTATTCCATCCAGCTCTAAGTTGAGATTCTCGGGTGGGGAGAGCCTCACATGGAGACAGTAGTCTGTAAACTACACATCACTTTGCAGTGTAGTGTCTTACAATGTTCTTTCAAGCTCATAAAGGATTGTTAGTAAGGTATGTTGGACACATAAGGAAACGGGTGCCCAGAGTGAACTAGTGATTTGCCCAGCGTTATACGGTCAATGAGTAGCAGAGCTAGAACCTGCTCCCAAATCTTATTCCCAAGCTCATGTTTTCTTCCCTAAAGATGTCCACACAGTGCATTTTGAGTGCCTCAGAGCCCTCGGGCACTTAGGTCAACCCCTCACTGTCTTGATTGATTTACCTTTGGAGTAAGTCTTGAAATTGGGCGGTGTGTAAGTCTCCCAACATAATTCTTCCTTTTTTTTTTTTTTAAATTCTTCCTCTTGAAAAGTTGTCCTTAAAAAAAAAAAAGAAAGAAAGAAAAGAAAAGTTGTCCTTGGGGGCGGGGGGGGGGCGCCTGGCTGGCTCAGTAGGAAGAGCATGGGACTCTTGATCTCACGGTTGTGAGTTTGAGCCCCACCCTGGGTGTAGAGATTACTTAAAAATAAAATCTTAAAAAAAGAGTAAAAATAGGGGATCCCTAGGTGGCACAGCGGTTTGGTGCCTGCCTTTGGCCCAGGGCGTGATCCTGGAGACCCGGGATCGAGTCCCACATCGGGCTCCCGGTGCATGGAGCCTGCTTCTCCCTCTGCCTATGTCTCTGCCTCTCTCTCTCTCTCTCTGTGACTATCATAAAGAAATAAAAGAATTAAAAAAAAGAGTAAAAATAAAAAAAGTTGTACTTGGGTATTCTAGGTCCTTTTGCATTTATCATACATTTTAGAATCCGCTTGTTAATTTCTAGGAAGAAGAACCTAGAGGGATTTTAAATAGAATCGCATTAAATCTGTAGATCAGTTTGTGCATGAATGGTATCTTAACAATATTGAGTGTTCCAATCCACAAACATGTTATATCTATTTATTTCAATCTTTAAAAATGTTCTCCCAGTGATACTACGTAGTTTTCATTGGGACATTCTTTGTAAATTTATTCTTAAACACTTTGTGCTTTTAGTGCCATCTATGGTGAATGGTATCACTTTTAAAATGCTAATTTTCAAAAGATCAGTTGCTAGTATATAAAAATACAATAGATTTTTGTCTATTGACCTTACAACCTGATTAAGTTTATTTACCCATTTGTATAGCTATTTTGTAGACTCCTTACGATTTTCTGCACTCACAATCATGGCAGGTCAAATAAGGACAGTTTTACTTCTTCATTTCCAATCTGTACGTCTTTTGTTGCTTTTTCTTGCCTTTGTGCACTAGTTATAACTTCAAGTACAATGTCAACTGGAAGTGATGATAACAGATATCCCCTTTTTTTCCTCATTGTTAACAACATAATATTCAGTATTTCACCACTCAAATTTATATTCACTGTAAGTTTTTGGGGTTGAAGGCCTTTACCAGATCTAGGAAGTTTTATACATTCCTAATTTGCTGAAATATTTTACCACGAATGGTAAATGGTAAATTAAATCATGAATGCTGAATGATCTTAGATTAGCTTTCTACTGCCATGTAATAAATTACTATAACCTAGTGGTTTACAACAATACACACTTATTTATGAGTTCACAGAACTAAAGGTTAGAAGTCACGTGGAGTGGCTGGGTCCTCTGGCCAGATTCTCACAAGGCTAGAATCCAAGTGTTGGCATTTGGATTCTCATCGGGAACTTGGGATCTTCTTCCAAGCTCTGGGGATGTTGGCAGAACTTAGTTCCCTATTGTTAGGGGTCTCAGGCCACTACAATAGGCAGCTTATATCACAGCAGCTTGCCCTACTTTTGCTTTTCATTATCTTTTGCCTGGGCTATTGAAATAGTGACCTATGTGGCCTCTTCATATTAGTCTAACCCCAGGTCCCCTCTTACTCATGCTGAAATTTACATCTGATTATGTCACCCTTTAAAAAAAATCTCTGATGACTTCCCACTGCCCACAGAAAGAGGTCTTTTCTTTCTATGGCCCCGACCACCCTCTCCAGTTGCCAGTCATAACCAGCCTGTGAGGTCCTACGATGTGCCATGAACTTTGACGTTTGTCCCAGCTCATGTTATTTCCTCTACCTGGAATATTAGAAGTCATCTCCCCATGCCCCAGCACCACACATAGTTTTTCCATCTGGAGGGTTCTTATTCATACATTCAGGCTAACTTTAGATGTCCCCTCTCCTGTAAGGCTTCTTCCTTGATTGCCATTGGCAGAACCGATCATTTTTTTCCTCCCATACATCTAAATGTTTAATTTGGGGCACGTGCTTTTGTAGTTAGTTGAGTGTCTGTCTCCTAATAACCTCCTCCTAGTAATCCTGAGGGATGAGACCATATTATATTCATTTTCTGGGGAAGAGTACTCTGGACTAGGCACTATGGAGGGATTATAGGTTCAGAAGTGAGGACAACAGTCAGGAGGGAAATTCTGAGCACTAAGGAGATGATCACAATACAACTGTGATATGGACTGGGCCAGAGGGAGGCACAAAGTGCTGTTGGATATAGAGAAGGGAGAGGTTAATTGTTCTAGGGTGAGGATAGAGGTAGAAGGAGTTAGGGAAGGCTTCACAGAGGGTATTCCATTTGTACTGGAGGTAGGGAGGAGAAATAGCAATAAAATTCTAGTAGAAGCAAAGGCCCAGAGGTCTCTAAGTGTATAGTGGATAGCTAGAGGGGAGTCTCAACCCAAGAACAAGTAGAATTAAAAAGCTAAACAGCAAACTTCTACTTATTTAGGACACGTGCTAATTCCACTAGTGGTGGTTTCCTAGAGTGCTGCACTAGGAATGATTTTAAAAAGTTGAGACATTAATTCATATGCCAAAAAAAAATTCACCCTTATAAAGTGTGCAGTTGAATGTCTTTAGTATATTCACTGAGTTATGTGTTGATCACCACAATCTAATTTCAGGATATTTTCATGACCCTCAAAGAGAAACCCCTTACCCATGAAGCAGTCGCTCCCCATTCTTTCCTCCTCCCAGCCCCTGGCAACCACATAGGTGGAATCATAGGATATGTGGTCTTTTGTGTCTCGCTTCTTTCACTCCACATCACATTGTCAAGGTTCATCCGTGTTGTAGCATATGGTACTGGTACTTCGTTTCTTTTTGTGGCCGAATAATATTCTATTGTATGGGCATACCACATTTTGTTGGTTCATTCATCAACTCCAAGAAGGATTTTGAGGCAACTCTGAGAGCTGTGGTTATGGATGCCGCCAAGAGAAGGCTGCAGTGCTTCGCTTGTGCCACAAATGTGTCCCACTAGTACAGGCGTAGGTTATTTGCAACTACTGCCCAATATGTGGTGGGATTCAAGAAATCTAACACACTGATAGAACTGTATATTTGAGGAAACCTGGTACCTAACAGCACATCTTCTAAGAGATGTCCAGATACGTGCAGGATCCTAGTAAGTCAGAGCTAGAAGAGTAGGCAGGGATCATCTGACCACCTCCCACTTTGTTTTCTCTCTAAAAAAGTAGTCAATGCCACCAAGAGCCTTTCTTAAATTACATTCTTTCTTTTTACACAGTAGCCTGGGCACATCTGAACACTGGGAGGCATTTTATACAGACCAGGGGAGAATGCCTAAGGAAGCCCTACTGGAAATGGAGATGGAAGTAGATGTGCCTCTGTGGGACTCCTAGAATCCTTCTAGTGCTAACTCAAGGGAGCTTCTGTTACTTCTGTTATTTGCAGCGAGATGCCAGAAACTCGTGGGAACGTTTCTGTGGCCCAAATTGTTCAAGCTGAGGAAAGTCCTCCCTCCTTAGAATCAAGTATGTGTTTATCCAAATGAGCCCCTAGGACAGGGATTCAGATGCATATTCAGAGATGCTTGTTTATCAGTGGTATGTAGAGAATGTTGTTCCCCACTTACAAGATCCAGAAATCCTGCTTAAATATCCACGCTTACCCACGTACCCTTCACTGGCCGTCCTTAACCTTCCCTTGGAGGGCTTATGATGAATAGAAATGTTATGATGTTTGGATGGGGGAAAGTGAATATAATGTAAAGCTGTTGTTTGAAGAGCTAAACTACAAGTGCAAATGATACACTAATTTGGAAATGCACAATGTTAAACCATTGGGAATACCTTGGGAAAAGTAATCTCCATTGTAAAAAGGCCCGGTCCAACTGGCCTGAAGGCAAAACCCTATCAAAAGATCCTGGTTGTGTGCCTCTGATTATAATAAGACATAAATAAAGACACGCAGAAACACGAACCAACTTCTTAAAAACCAGATCGAAAGTGGTGAAAAGAAACAAAACTGCATTTAAAAAGAAATCATCTTTATTTTAGTGCTAATAAACTTGGTTTTCTTTTGCCCTGAGCAGTTTCAAATGAGGGTGGGAATAGGGCAAAACCCAGGCAAACTTTCTCAAAAACAAAACATGCCTAGGCCTTCTTCCCTTCTTTGAAAAGAGAATCAGTCTGACTCTATGCAGACACCTGCTACCTGGCACTCAGCCAACTTGCTAACCAACCCTGTGTTTCAGCCCAATTAGCTAAGCACGCGTCATCCAGAACGCGTTAATTATTCCTGGTGATTTCCCAAAGTTTCCGACGGGATTATACAGGGAAAGGTGGACATAACCTTCTTTCACAAGGATCTTTACTAAGGAAACCCCACTGCATGCATTCTTGAAAATCCCAGGGACATCCCTAAAAACGCATAATGTCAGAGCTGGAAGGAACCTCTGAGAGTCTCATTATGCAGGCCCCTCATCAAAGGGAGAAACCGGGGTGCTCCACAAAGCCTCCAGTAAGCTATGAGCAGAGAGAAGATAAATATAAAAGTGGAAAACGTCTAAATGAAGCCACTGTTTCAGACATACTGCAGGGATGGAAAATGTTTGTCGTGGAATTTTTGCAAATCAAGTGATAAAAATCCACATTTTGCCCTGGTTTACTGGGTACAAAGAGCCAGAATTAGATAGGTTGGGGACAGATCATTTCAAATCCTTGCCTGCTAAATCTTCTCGGCAGCGCTCTTGTGCCTCACGTAGGTCCAAGGCCATCACGACTGCAAGCACAGGCAGCTCTGAATCTGTCTTTGCCTGGGACATGAAGGTGTATTTGGTGGGAGGACATGACCAGGGTGGGGTTTTGTTTTTGTTTTTGATGTCAAGCCCCAAAAATGAGTGATATGGTTCAAAATCGCCTGATTTTCCTTCCAAAAAGGAAAGAAGATAATGACAGCCAAACAATTAGAAAAGATACACACTGGAAATTTTATTCTGATTTTAATATTAATATTAATATATTATATTATATTATATTATATTATATTATATTATATACAACATTCTCTACATACCACTGATAAACAAGCATCTCTGAATATGCATCTGAATCCCTGTCTAGGGGCTCATTTGGATAAACACATACTTGATTCTACGAGGGAGGACTTTCCTCAGCTTGAATTATATAATATTATATATTATATTACTATTACTATTAATATAATATTAATATTATATATTAATATATTAATATTCCCTGAATATTAATACTAGCTGTCATTTATGGAGCACCTATAAGTAAGCGGAAGACATTGGATGGAGCATATTCCCTGCTTTATTCCATTGAATGCTCCCAGCCACCCTGTGGGGTAAATTCTAGAATTATTTTTCACCTTACAGATGAGGCGAATGTAGCAGAGAGAGAGGTGAGGTGACCTGGCCAAGGCCAAACCTCTTCTGAGTGGCACAACTAGATGAACTTTTTTCAACATTTACAATTTGTTGCTCTGGATTCCCTGTAAGACCTTCTGAGGTCTCTAAAACATGACATTTAAATAATGCGTTAGCACAAAATATTGGTTCGGCAATCTTCACAATCTCTAGTATGGTTGCGGTGTCTCCCAAGGTTCAAAGTTGACTGAGGTTGAGGAAGGAAAAAGGAGTCTTACATGTATTCATCCCTTATGTCCTAAGCTACAGACACACCCTTGGTAGATTTTGTGAGGCTCTCATTGTGCATTACGTCACTTAATTACCAGCAGAGCCAGATAAAATGTCACTGCTCACATGCTGCAGATGAAGAAATAGATCAGAGACCTCATGTAACCCGTCCGAGGTCACACAGGAAGTTCAGAGGCAGAATGGTGATTTGAACCCAGATTTCTGAGTCCAAGTTCAAATTCTTTCCACTACACCATGTTGCCTCTCATACACTCAGATAAACTCCACATAATGTGCCCTACGCCCCACAGCGCTGCCTACACACAGTAGGTACTTCATCCAGTGGCTGCTCGAATAGAGAGTCAACAATTACTGTGATACAGGTAAGTGTCTGAAATCCCTGACAGGTTTCAAACTATTTTTGGTTTCACAACAATCCTGTGGGGTTGGTTCTATTATCTTCATTTTACAAATAAAGAAAGGAAGGCTTACAGAGGTTGAATAACTTCCCCAAGGTCATCCTACCAGGAATTGGTTTTTTTATCTGCTGCCAACTTCTGACTCTTAACTTCTGGCATTCTATTCAAGAAGTGATAAGGAATCTAGCTCTCTTCCCCTGGTATCCTCCTAGATGGTCAGAAGGAAGACAAGGAGGAGAAGCCAGTAAATCCAAAAGGTGTGGTTCTGCTCTTCAGGCAGTGGGGGGGTGGATGGAAGCAGAAGCAGAGGGAGCAACGAGTGCCTCAGTGACAGAACAGAGACCCTTCGTGCAACTCTCACCAGCAACAGATAGTGGTCTAGTCCAACCGCACCCCTTTTGTTGTGTGTGTGGCCTTCATTGTTAACTTGAGCAAACAGAAGTCAGAGGGTCTGTTCCTTCAAGTCAACATGGATTTCAGGGAAAGGCACAAGGGAAGTTTCCCCTCCGCCCCAACCAAGTAGCAGATTGGTCATGGAGAGTGCCTGCAATTCAGCAACTCATTTGAGGTTATTCCCCTTTGCATTCCTATCACTTCCTTCAATTCCATCCTTGTCTTTCCAAAATCTGCCGGAGAGAAAGCAAGATAGGCACAGACCTGGTGTCTTAGGAACATTGGCTAGAGAGTGAGCAGAGCCAGAGGAGAGAGTTGGCTTAGAGATCTCAACGGCAACAGACAACACTGTCCTCATCAAATTGATCAAAGTGTTGGATTTAATTATACAAATATAACAACTTGGTGGCCTTTCATAGCGCTTTCCCTGAGGACTGTTGGGTCGGAAAGCCAATTCATTCTGTTGCTTGATTGCTTTAGACTATTAGAAACCGTTCCCTTGGGAAGAGCAGGAAATCAGTTATGATCTTTTGTCTCCCGTCCGAGGTACAGGGAAGTCACTATTCTAGTGAATGAGCTGCAGATTTCCCCCTGATTTCACTCTCAATTCCTCAATTAGGTGATTATTACCATGAAAGCTGCTGAGACTTAACAGATGGAGGCTGCCCTCGGAAGAGGCCAAGGGACCACAGAAGCTTGTAAATGATGGCACTGCCCCCCTAACATCTGGACGGGCAGTTACCTCCTAATTCTTATGGCCCAGCTTCCCTTGGCTTTCTGGCCAGGAACCAATGCATGAGTATGCCTTCTGGAAAGCAGAGATGTTCACTGGGCTCTAATAACTCTCTTCCGATGACTGGTCATGGACACTTCTGCTCTCCTACCTACAAAGATGACAGCCATCCCTTAAATAATCAACCACTCCCACTCCCAATTCATAGCTCTGCAGATATAATCTGTTTGTGCCTACTGTCCATGTGGAGCTAAAGGCACCAAGTAAACACACAGACATCCTCCTTTCCCCGTAGAGACCGAGTGGAGTCCAGATTGCCTAGCCTTTGCGTGGTTTAGGCTACACAGGAGGAAGGGTCCTTCTATTTTTTTTTTTAATTTGAGTGTAGTTCACACGTGATTGTTACATTAGTTTCCGGTGGACAACCCAGTGATTCAGCACGTTTACATATTATGCTATGTTCACCCCAAGTGTGGCTACCGTCTGTCCTGACACGTTGCTATGACAATGTCGATGTCTATAGTCCTTACGCTTTATCTTGTGTCCCCATGACTTCTTCATTCTATAGCTGGGAGCCTGGGTCTCCCACTCTCCTTCACCCATTTTGCCCAATCCCCCACCCACTTTCCCTCTGGCCATCATCATTCTGTTCTCTGTTGTTTATGGGTCTCATTGTCTTCTACTTAATGTGTCTCATATTCCTCCCATGGGAGCAGAAGGCTCATTTCTTTTCTTATTTTTAAACTTTCAATTAATTTGTTTTTAAGTATGCGCTTTGATGGTTTTTTAATGCATCAGCAGAGTTGTACACTCATCACCAGGATTTGATTTTAGAGCCTTTCTATCACCCCCCAAATATGTCGCATGTCTGTTTGCCATCATTCCCCATTCCCACCCCCACTAAGATTTCCTCCTCTATAGATTCGCTGTTTCTTACCATTTTGTATAAATGGAATCACATAACACATGGTCTTTTCTGACTGGTTTTCCTCACTTAGTATAATATTTTAAGGCTATAGAGCACGTATATCAGCAGTCCATTCCTTTTAATTGCTGAAGTCTTCGAAAGCTATTTCTTAGTTCTTCCTCCCCCAACTGCCCCAAATAAAAAGGTACCAAATATGAGATCCTGTGCGATCCAGCAACTGCTCACTTCTCCAAAGTCATCTCTCACCACTCCCGACAGCTTCCCACCCCGCACGCTGCAAACGTGGTGGCCTTCTTTCCGATCCTCAAATGTGTCCTGGCCCAGTCTGCTGCAGTGCTATTGAACATGCTGTCCCGTTTCCCTAAACACTATCCCGTCCTACAGGCCCATACAGATTCTACTTGGTTAATTCCTACTCATCCTTCAGATCTCTGTTTAAACCATACTCCCCCAGAAGAGCCTTCCCTGGCCCTTTGGACCGAGTCCAACTTTTCTCTCATGGGCTCTCCTAGCATCTCCATCAGAGCTCTTACTATATGTGTAATTGGTCCATCATATATGTAATTACTTCTTTAATGCTCACCCCACCTCTCTTCCCCACCCCTCCCCTACTTCCACCTCCATCCCCTTCCAGCTCCCACAGCTCTGAAGGTCACAAGGGCTGGTGCCACGTCCGTTTGGCTACCCACTAGCCCAGGACCAGGCACACGGTGGGTGCACAGTAAATATTTGCTCTCGCCCACCTGCCTGCCTGCCTGAGCCCTTGCCTTTGACACTGACAGATACTAGATCTTCAACTCTCCAAGTCATGGCAGGAGGAATCTGCACTTTATACGCTGTAGAGTTTCCTAAATGTGTCAGACTATAAAGATGTGCTGTTTTCAGCTGATAGCATCATCGAGTTGAAGATAAACTCCACCTGACAGCTAGAATGTAGTCGGTACAAAGTGTTCGGGAGGCCAGCTACACGGCCTGGAATGGAGGGAATGTGGCTATGTGATGAGAACTCCCGTACACTTCTCAACTTTTCAAGTAGCTCCTGGGGAAGACCTGGGGGCAACCTTGTTCACCGAGGTGCTCACTAACACTTTCATGTCATGCCAATTCCAGCGCGCTGAGCGGCACTTTGACTGGCTGTTTGTTTGACTCTGCTTTCAACACCTCTCTTGAAAATATGACATATGTCAGAATGAATCCAAGTAGCCTTCTATCCCGCTTTCACGGCCACACAAAGCTCTCCACCCATTGGGCACACTGAAAGACACTTGATGCTGTTTGAGAACACTTCTCTTAATCTGCTGATAACCTTTTCTGTCTGGCTGGCAAGACCTAAGAAAACGTTTCTTTTCATTTGGGCCCATTTAAAAGAAAACAACCAAAAACCATCAACTGTTAAAAACGTGTCTCTTTGTACTTGTGAGCCTTTACTTTTGGGTCTTGGCAGGAGATTCTTAAGGGGCAAATGGACTAAATGAATGAATGCCAATCACAACAACAGTGGAGGAGAGTAATAATTCAATTCAACAAGCAGTTACTGAGTGCTTACGATGTGCGGGGCCCTGCACGCAGCCCATGGGGGATAGAGATGAATAAACGACAGCTTCTGCCCTCCAGGAGCTCATGATCTGGAAGAGGAGACAGACGTGCACATAAATAATGCTAATAAGGATGATGCTGGGGAAACACTGGAATAGAAGTGCAAGCAAAGGGCTATGGGAGGGAGTATGAGGAGGGGAAAATTAATCACAACATCGAGAGAGATTTCTTGGCATAAAAAGGGATAAATATGATCCCTTGCTTTATTCTAACAACTTCAGAGGGAAAGAATGCCATCAAGACTTTAGATGATTCTGCGTGTATCTAGATGGGGCCACTGGATGGTCTTGGAGGCCCAGACCCACTTTAATATTTGGTCCCAGGCACTGAGGGGGGCACTTGATGGGATGAGCACTGGGTGTTATGCTATATGTTGGCAAATTGAGCTCCAATAAAAAAAAATTTGGTCCCAGGTAAGGAAGGGAGAAGGCAACTTCCTGGGGCCCAACAAACCCCAGAACGAGTAGTTCTGCTTTACGCATCAGAATACAGATCCTGCTCTCACTCCCTGATGCCCAACCACCAGCCAAACAATCACACAATCCGTGAAGTTGCGGCACTGGTTGGTTCCCTGCCACTAAATTAAAGTCACCTCCTCCTTTAAGTTGCCCTAGAACCACCTGGTTGGGGGGTCATGGGCACAAGTGAAGGAGCACGCGCTCCTGGCTGTGGCCAGCCTGCTTCCAAGGTTCTCATGGTCCTCTGGTACAAATATGACTTCGCTGCCATATATACCTGGCCTTGGAAAAGGTCAGAGACTCACTGACCTAGGAGTGCAAAGATGGGACAGCTTTCTGCAGAGCCAGGGACATCTGTATTTAAACCTTTACCACTGGGAGAATGGGGGGCCTGCTAGGGGCCACCACTGGGCTTTACCCAAACCTGGCACGACTCCTGCTTATTTAGCCTGAGGGTGGAAAATAGTTTGCAGCTTGGTGTGAAATGGTGGTTGTCCCATTTAAGGGGAAAAAAACCCCAACCTTTAAAGATTTAAGGATGAAAGCACTCTACAAACTGGGAACAACAGCTAATCAACATTTCAAAGAGGTGGGTAACTGTAATAAATACTGTGAATCCCAGAACCCCAGGATGTGGCCTCTGATTACACCCTCATGGTCCCCGCATCTCTCTGCTGTACCTTCTCAGGGCAGCATTCAGACAGGGGAGTGCACGGGCTTTGGGGTCTTGGGGGAATCCAGGCTGGACTACTGTTTCTATCACCTCGTAACTAGATATATGCATCTGGGCAAGTGGTTTAAACTCTGCGCCTCACATTCTCATCGTTACAGACAGGTCCAAGAATTGTTACCTCCCAGAGCTGTTGGGAGGATTAATTATGGAGCTAATGCACATACAGAGCAGAGCACGGTGCTTGATACATAATAGGAAGGTAATGTGACTTCCCCCACCTTTTTTTTAAAAAGATTTATTTATTTGAGAGAGAGAGAGAGAGAGAGCATGCACCCAAGCAGGAGGGGCAGAGGGAGAGAGTGGACTCTGTGCTGGGCGCAGAGCTCAATGCGGGGCTCGATCCCACCACCCTGAGATCATCACCTGGGCCAAAACCAAGAAACAGACACTTCACTGACTTCGTGACCCAGGTGCGACCTTTCCTTCTGCTCTGTGTGGAAAGGTGTCACTTCTTTCACCCTATTGCCTCTTTCCCCTCTAAAACTAGCCATTGTAAGACAGTGAAGCATGATTTTCATATTTTCTGTGGTTATTCGTTGAAGTTCCCTGAATTGGAAAAGCAGATTCGGTGAACGGTTTATTTTCCCTAAAGCGCCTTTTTTTTTGTGAGGTTTTCCCTCTAGAGGTCATGATTTTGCAATACCAATAAAAGGTCCAGCTTAATTAAAGGAATGACTGGGGATCTGCCAGCAGCTAAGGTAGCTGCCGTAGATTTTTCTCAGAATCCCAGAATACACCCCTTGGAAGTGGTTGCTGGTTTTGCCTGTATTTAATACCTCCTCTCCAAGCCTACCACACCCCCTCCGCTGTCTTTGCTTTTTGGGTTTTTGGTTTTTTGTCATATGAAGGTCAGAGTAGAAGTACTCTGTTCTCTAACCCAGAGGTCTCCAAGCAGAGCCTGTTGAAAAGGTGCATGAGATCTGTCCAAGCGATGAGTTACCTCTTTGGTCCAGGAGCAGGGCAAACAGATGTGAGGCAGGCAGGGGAAAGGGGAAGGGGATGGCAGTGGTAAGAAAAGCCTAATTAGCAGCGCTGTTCACTTGTTTCTCCATTCTCCTGGCTTTAAATAAATATATGCTGGGAACTCCTAAATTTATTCTCTGAAAAAGACCATGCCCCTAAATTCCACACTCATATACCTCCAACCCAATACCTCCACTTGAATATCTAATAGATAAATAGACCTCTCTAATTTGGTCTTATTCCTCAAAATCTGCCATGATAGTGGTTCCTGGCTGGCTCAGTCAGTAAAGCATGTGACTCTTGATCTCAGGGTCATGAGTTCAAGCCCCACATTGGGCAGGCATGGAGCCTACTTAAAAATCTGCCATGATAGCATGGCATTCAGTGTGTGGGGGTGTGGGTATGTGTGCCTATGAGCTCCCTTTCCTAAGTTCTCTCCACTGGGGACACAGCCATCTGGGCAAGGAGTTTCAAATGAGTTTGGGTTCTCTTATACTCTCATCTCAATTTTGGGCTTCTGCTGCCTCTGACCAAAATTCTTTTCTAACCTTTTCAGTCTGAAGCTCATTGTCTTTCTCAGAGAAGACAACAACTTTGGAGTTCTGCTGTTCTTGTCTTCTATCAACAGGATAGAAGAAGGCATAGTGCCTTCAATTCCAAGCAAGATCTCTCTCCCCTGACTTTGTTCATACTCAGAACATAACTAATGAAGCCTCATGCGTCCATCCTAGACATTTCCTCCTAGCCTCGGCTCATTGGAGACTTTGAACCCGCCTGACATTATTCACATCAGCTGGTGATCCTCTTCTGGTTCATTCTGCATCTCATTTCCTACCACTCTCCCCACACTGATCCAGCCACAAGCACCTCCTTGCTGTTCCTTAAAGATGTTGAGCATATCCTGAAATTAGGGCCTTTGTATGTTCTGAACCCTTAGCTTGGGATGCTGTTTCCCCAGATCTTTGCAGGATTTGCTCCTCACTTCATTGTGTCTCTTTCTAGTTGTCTTCTCATTCGAAAAGCCATCCCTAATACCATCACTGAAACAGCACACACATATGCCCACCCCTGTGGTCATTCTATGCCCTTACCCTGCTTCACTTTTCTTAGCAATTATCACCATCTGACACATATCTTTGGTTACTGTCTTGTCCCATTCGAATATAAGTTGCACAGGGACAAGGATTTTTGTTCATCACTACAATAGTGCTTGTCACATAATAGATGCTCAATAAATGTGTTAAAAATTAATGAGAGGCTCCTGGGTGGCTCTGTCAGCTAAGCGTCTGACTCCCGGTTTTGGTTCAGGTCATCATCTCAGGGTCATGAAATTAAGCTAACCCCCACCCCACCCCCACCCCAGTCAGGCTCTACGCTCATCAGGGAGTCTGCTTAAGATTTTATCTCTCTCTCTCTCCTTCTGAGCCTTTCCTGCTCACTCTTTCTTTCTAACTGAATAAATCTTAAGAAAAAATCAGTGATACCTAAATACTTCTCCAAAACATTGTTCCATGAGACCTACTTATAATTTTTCACCCTTCAATATGATTCTGAAGGCCCTAACAACAAATAATTCTTTTTTAAAAAAAGATTTTATTTATTCATGAGAGGGGGTGGGCAGAGGGAGAAGCAGGCTCCATGGAGGGAGCCCGATGTGGGACTCGATCCTGGGACTCCCAGATCACATCCTGGGCCCACATCCTGGGCCCAAGGCAGGCGCTAAACTGCTGAGCCACCCAGGGATCCCCAACAACAAATAATTCTGCTTGAGAATAATGATTAGAAAAGTGACTGGAAATAAAACTTAGATCTTGGAATTTCTATGACTTATGTTATACACAAAGCCGACCTGAAGGTCTAATGTGGGGCAATACATGTGGATCACAGTACTCATTGGAATTTAGTGGGACAAGCCTAAAGCCTGGAGGCAGAAGGGGCTGCTCTATCTAAAAGGAGCATATCTTGGGGAGCCTGAGTGGCTCAGTTGGTTAAGCCTCCAACTCTGGATTTTGGCTCAGGTCATGATCTCAGGCTCATGAGATGGAGCCCCACTGTCAGGCTCTGTGCTCAGTGTAAAGTCTGCTTGAGATTCTCTCTCTCCCTCTGCTCATGCTCTCTCTAAATAGATAAATAAAATCTTTTTTAAAAAGGAGCATATCTTCTTGAAGGAGAGTTAAAGCCATAGTGTATATTAAATTAACATTCACTTAAATCTATAAGTATTGACATGGAAAGAAGCCCGTGGCATTCCATTAAGTGAAAAAGGCAGGAAATGAAATAACATGTACAGTAAGTTCCCTTTATACACTATTGGAGAGACAGATGTCTTGAGTCTAGAGGGATTTTATTTTTATTTTTTTCTAAAGATTTTATTTATTTATTTATGAGAAAGAAAGAGAGAGAAAGACGGAGAAGCAGAGGGAGAGGTAGGCTCCGTGCAAAGAGCTCAATGTGGGATTTGATCCCGGGACTCCAGGATCACGCCCTGGGCCGAAGGCAGATGCTAAATTGCTGAGCCACCACCCAGGGACCCCTTGTCTAGAGGGATTTTAATATTAATATGGTTACCTCTGGGTAGTGTCATTTTATTTTAGATATTTTAAATTTTATTTTTGTTTCTGAATTGTTTGACTTTCTTTTAAAGCAATGGGTGTGGATCTTTTCCCCCAAATAATGCAGTTTTATTTGAAAGGGTCCACAAGGCACTGGGAAAAAGTGGTTGCCTCTGGAGAGTACCTGGAGAACTAGTTAAAAAAAAAAAAAGGAAGTAATCTTAGTTTTCATTCAATTTGTGTTTATATTAGTTGATTTTATACCACGTGCATGTATTATTTTAAATAAATATCTTATTATCCAAATATGGATTATTCTATTTTTACACTTACATCATTTTAAAGAAATGTATGCATATAGTTTATATATTTATTATTTCATTATGATATAGTATTTTGAAAGAAATATTATTTTTTAAGAAATGCATGGATTTGGAAATCTTTTAATCTGAGAATAGATATTATAGGTATTCTATGTGAGGTGTTATAGGCCACATAACCACAGAGCAGCTGAAAAGTTATTAAAATTGTGCTGCCAATTTCCCAAGCCCAGAAAAAACAACTAGAAGGACTGTGGCTTTACTCCTAATTCTAACCAACAGGGGGAATCATTTGGGAAGTAGAAGTGATAAAAACCTAAAGAGAGAAAGAGTGAAAGTCTTTGACCCCCAGAAGGGGGATGGCTGAGAAAAATCTGATGTCCAAGTCCATAGTATGAGACTCTCTAAAAAGACAATTCAAGAGGGTTGGGAAGCTCTCTGAAATGCTACTCTGACTGCAACTATAAATGATCTGGATAGAGGAAAATTTGGGAAGATTCTTAAGTCGGCCAGAGGATTTGTACTGGAAATCGTAGAGAAACACAGATTTTTAAACATGAATTTTTAAGTGGAAAGAGGCCTTTTTTTTCCGGTGAGGGGGGCAGATAGTAACCAAAGAAATATGTCAGATGGTGATAATTGATAAATAGACCGAAGCAGGGTAAGGGGGCAGAGGGTAACCCAACAGGAATGAGTATATGTATATGTTCTTTCTGCTATGGTGCCAAGAAGACAATTGGGAAGACACCTGAATGAAGCGTGAGGGCAAGCTCTGCAAATATCTGGCCATTTCAGGCAGACAGTTCAGAAAATACAAAGGCTCTGATGTAGAGATAATGCTTGGCATCTTTAAGAAATAGCAATAAGGTGAAAGAAACTAGTTCAGAGTATAGGTAATAGTAAAAGATGAGCTCCAAAAGGTAGAGGAGAGCCAGATCATAGAGGGCCTCATAGGCTATAACAAGAACTTTGACTTTTATTCTAAGATGGATCATTATTGAGCAGTCTTGAGCAGAGAAGTGGCACCAAGTGACTTATGACTTCTCATAAGTCTGTGTTGAATAGATGATTGGAGACAAGAATGCAAGCAAGGGGTGCCATTGTGGAGGTTACTCTAGTAATAGAGGTAAGAGATGTTTGTGTCTCAGACAGGGTTACTTTCTAGATATACGTTGAAGGCAGGGTCAACAAGACCTTTGATGGGGTAGATGAAAGATGTTAAAAAAGAGATAAAAGCCAAGGATAACTCCACAATGTTTGGTCTGAATAAGTAGGTGAGTACTGATTCCATTTATTGAGATGGGAAAAATTGGAGGAGGATCATGCCTTAGAGAGATCAACATTGATATTAGACATACTGAGCTTGAGATATCTACCAAAGAAGACATCCAAATGGCCAACAGACACATGTAAGATGCTCAACATCACTTATCATCAGGAAAATGCAAATAATTTTTGCTTTTGTTTCCCTTGCCTTCATGGATGTATCTTGCAAGAAGTTGCTGTGGCCAAGTTCAAAAAGGGTGTTGCCTGTGTTCTCCTCTAGGATTTTGATGGATTCTTGTCTCACATTTAAATTTCATCCATTTTGAGTTTATCTTTGTGTCTGGTGTAAGAGAATGGTCTAGTTTCATTCTTCTGCACGTGGCTGTCCAATTTTCTCAGCACCATTTATTGAAGAGACTGTCCTTTTTCCAGCAGATAGTCTTTCCTGCTTTGTTGAATATTAGTTGACCATAGAGTTGAGGACCCATTTCTGGGTTCTCCATTCTGTTCCATTGATCTATGTGTCTGCTTTTCTGCCAGTACCACACTGTCTTGATGACCACAGCTTTGTAGTACAACCTGAACTCTGGCATTGTGATGCCCCCGGCTCTGGTTTTCTTTTTCAATATTCCCCTGGCTATTCGGGGTCTTTTCTGATTCCAACCAAATCTTAAGACGATTTGTTCCAACTCTCTGAAGAAAGTCCCTGGTATTTTGATAGGGATTGCATTAAATGTGTAAATTGCCCTGGGTAGCATTGACATTTTCACAATATTAATTCTTCCAATCCATGGGCATGGAATATTTTTCCATCTCTTTGTGTCTTCCTCAATTTCGTTCAGAAGTGTTCTGTAGTTTTTAGGGTATAGACTCTTTATCTCTTAGGTTGAGTTTATTCCTAGGTATCTTATGCTTTTGGGTGCCATTGTAAATGGGATTGACTTCTTAATTTCTCTTTCTTCAGTCTCAGTGTTAGTGTATAGAAATGCCACTGACTTCTGGGCATTGATATTGCATCCTGCCACACTGCAGAATTGCTGCAAGAGTTCTAGCAATCTTGGGGTGGAGTCTTTCGGGTTTTCTAAGTACAGTATCATGTCATCTGTGAAGAGGGAGAGTTTGACTTCTTCTTTGCCAATTTGAATGCCTTTTATTTCTTTTTGTTGCCTGATTGCTGAGGCTAGGACTTCTAGTACTATGTTGAATAGCAGTGGTGAGAGTGGACATCCCTGTCGTGTTCCTGATCTTAGGGGAAAGACTCTTAGTTTTTCCCCATTAAGAATGATATATGTTGTGGGCTTTTTGTAGATGGCTTTTAGGATGTTGAAGAATGTTCCCTCTATCCCTACACTCTGAAGAGTTTTGATCAGGAATGGATGCTGTATTTTGTCAAATGCTTTCTCTGCATCTATTGAGAGGATTTTTCCCTTGTTGATATGATCTATCACATTGATTGTCTTACAAGTGTTGAACCAACCTTGCATCCCAGGGATAAATCCCACTTGGTTGTGGTGAAGAATCTTCTTAATGTACTGTTGGATCCTATTGGCTAGTATCTTGTTGAGAATTTTTGCATCTGTGTTCATCAGGGATATTGGTCTATAATTCTCCTTTTTGGTGGGGTCTTGTCTGGTTTTGGAATTAAGGTGATGCTGGCCTCATAAATAGCAGGGAAATACAAATCAAAACCACAATGAGATACCACCTCACCCCAGTGAGAATGGCGAAAAGTAACAAGACAGGAAACAACAAATATTGGAGAGGATGTGGTGAAAGGGGAACCGTCTTGCACTGTTGGTGGGAATGTGAACTGGTGCAGCCACTCTGGAAAACTATGTGGAGGTTCCTCAAAGAGTTAAAAATAGAGCTACCCTATGACCCAGCAATTTCACTGCTGGGGATTTACCCCAAAGATACAGATGCAGTAAAACAGCAGGATACCTGCACCCCGATGTTTATAGCAACAATGTCCACAATAGCCAAACTGTGGAAGGAGCCTCGGTGCCCATCAAAAGATGAATGGATAAAGAAGATGTGGTCTATGTATACAATGGAATATTCCTCAGCCATTAGAAGCGACGAATACCCACCATTTGCTTCGACGTGGATGGAACTGGAGGGTATTATGCTGAGTGAAGTAAGTCAACTGGAGAAGGACAAACGTTATATGGTCTCATTTATTTGGGGAATATAAAAAATAGTGAAAGGGAATAAAGAGGAAGGGAGAGAAAATGAGTGGGAAATACCAGAGAGGGAGACAGAACATGAGAGACACCTAACTCTGGGAAATGAACAAGGGGTGGTGGAAAGGGAGGTGGGCGGGGGGTGGGGTGACTGGGTGACGGGCACTGAGTGGGGCACTTGATGGGATGAGCGCTGGGTGTTATGCTGTATGTTGGCAAATTGAACTCCAATAAAATATACATAAAAAAGGAAAATTCAAATCAAAACCACAATCAGCTATCACTTCACACCTATCAGAATGGCTAGAATCAAAAAGACAAGAAATTACAAGTGTTGGTGAGGATGTGGAGAAAAGAGGAACTCTAGTACACTGTTGATGGGAATGTACATTGGAATAGCCACTGTCAAAAACAGTATGGAGGCTCCTCCAAAAGTCAAAAATAGAAATACCATATGACTCAGTAATTCCACTATTGAGTATTTACCCCCAAAAAAACCCACTAATTCAAAAAATTAAAGCATCCCTGTCTTTATTGCAGTATTATTTATAATTGCCTAGATTTGGAAGAATCTGAGTCTATCCATCAATAGATAATGGATAAAGGAGATATGAGGGGGGTGTGGATATGTGTGTGTATACACACACAACAGAATATTACTCAGTAATAAAAGAATGAAATCTTGCCATTTATGACAACATGGATAGATCTAGATGGTATTATACTTGTGAAGAAACTCAGAGAAGGCAAATACCATATGATTTCACTTGTATGGTGAACCTAAACACACACACACACACACACACACACACACACACACAAAAGAAGAAAGGAAAAGCAGAAATAGACCCATAAATACAGAGAACAAACTGATGGTTGCCAGAGAGGAAGGAGGGTTGGGGGGGGTGGGCAAGATTGGTGAAGGGGTATGGAAGGTCTGGGCTTCTGGATGAATAAATGATGGGAATAAAATATACAGCATAAGGAATATAGTCAATGGGATCCCTGGGTGGCGCAGCGGTTTGGCGCCTGCCTTTGGCCCAGGGCGCGATCCTGGAGACCCGGGATCGAATCCCATATCAGGCTCCTGGTGCATGGAGACTGCTTCTCCCTCTGCCTGTGTCTCTGCCTCTCTCTCTCTCTGTGACTATCATAAGTTAATAAATAAAAATTAAAAAAAAAAAAAAAAAAAAAAAAAGGAATATAGTCAATGGTATTATAATGGCATTGCATGGTGACAGGTGATAGCTACACTTGTGATGAGCACAGCATAATATACAGGGTGGTCGAATTACTGTGTTGCACACCTGAAAATAATGTATCCTTGTATGTCAACTACAATTTTAAAAAGAGAGAGAAAAAAGATATCTATTGGATATTTCAAGTGTAGATGTTGAGTTGGAGGTATATACATGCATGTGGAATTCAGGAGCATGGCCTTGTTTAGAGAATAAATTTAGGAGTTCCCAGCATATATATATTTAAAGCCAAGAGAATGGAGAAACAAGTGAACAGGGCTGCTAATTAGGCTTTTCTTTTTCTTTTTCTTTTTCTTTTTTTTTTTTGTGTGTGTGTGTGTGTTGTAAGTCTAGTTCGGATTTTTTAATAATAAATTTATTTTTTATTGGTGTTCAATTTGCCAACATACCCAGTGTTCATCCCGTCAAGTGCCCCCCTCAGTGCCTGTCACCCATTCACCCCCACCCCCTGCCCTCCTCCCCTTCCACCACCCCTAGTTCGTTTCCCAGAGTTAGGAGTCTTTATGTTCTGTCTCCCTTTTTTCATATTTCCCACACATTTCTTCTTCCTTCCCTTATATTCCCTTTCACTATTATTTATATTCCTAATTAGACTTTTTTTACCACTCCTATCCCCTTCCCCTTTCCCCTGCCTGCCTCACATCTGCTTGCCCTGCTCCTGGACCAGAGAGGTAACTCATCGCTTGGACAGATCTCATGCACCTTTTCAATATGCTCTGCTTGGAGACCTCTGGGTTAGAGAACAGAGTACTTCTACTCCTTTGACCTTCGTATGACAAACAAAACAAAACAAAACAAGAAACAAAACAGCAGAGGGTGTGTGGTAGGCATGGAGAGCAGGTATTAAATACAGGCAAAACCAGCAACCACTTCCAAGGGGTGTATTCTGGGATACTGAGAAAATCTATTACCCCCACCCTGCATTTTCAAAAATGACAAAGTTAGATTGTGAACATGATAAATTTGTGATGATGTTTATATCAAGTAAGACTGTCAAATGGAATAGTAAAGGGGTGGTTTAGGTGAACCAAATAGAATTTGTAGTGTTTGCCATACCAGGAAGGATCTTTGGGACCCAACATGGGTTCACTAAGAACAAGGCATGTTTGAGTAACTTTAATTCCTTCTTTGACAGGGTTTCCAGATTGGTAAATATGGAAACATGGTGGGCGGAAAATCTGGAGAGCACCCAGGCATTTGTAGGGACTCTTACTTAGGCATTGAGTTAGAAGTAATCTGCTGGTGGTGTGCTATAGAAGTCTTTCTTGATCAATGATTTCACTGATGATTTGTATATATAGAAAGCCCACTTACTAGATTTAGATATGACATAAAGTTGGGAAGACTAGTCAGCATCTTGGATGACTGAATTGAGATCCTAAAAATAATTTTACTTAATAGAATGATGGACAGAATTTAACACAATGGAATTCAATACAGTAAATACATGATATTGCACTTGAGCACAAAAAGAACTCATGATAAAGAGCTTTAAGTTTTGACTGAATATTCTCCAGTGTGATATATAATCTTTCAGGGAGTGGTGCCATGATGAAAAAATATATATATCAGGGTAAAAGGATAGTGATGGAGATGGGGCTGGGGTTCTTTTAGACACAATGGTCAGCGAAGGCCTCTCTAAGGAACTTATACTTGAACAAAATGACGTAAGGAAACAAATCTTGCTATTATCTGAGGGATGAATATTTCTGGTAGTGGGAAGAGAAAGGATAAAGACCCTGAGACAGGAATATGTTGTGCATGTTTGAGGAAAAGAAGGCCATGTGGAGGAGATTAAGTTAGAGAAGAAGCCAGGGGCTTCTTACAAGAAAATTCACAAAAGCTAGGAATATTTAGACTGAACGGTGGGGAAGGGGGATCGGGGAGCTTTGCAAAGAGGAGGAAGGGGTATTTATAGGTTTGTGATGTGTAGGATAGTTCAGACCCATTCTGGAAGGCAGCTCTTGATGCCCATTGAATCAATGAGTTGAATCTACTAGAAGAAAAATTTCCACCCAATGAAAAGTCTATCAGAGCTATTCAAGATGGATTGGGCTGTCTTATGTGACAGTGATCTCCATATCACTGGAGAGATCTGAGCTGACAAGAGGCTACCTCCACACTTAGAGGGAGGTAAGGGGCACAGAAAAACCTGGAAGGGATATTCCAGGCTCAGTGGGGGACTAGATTTGATGATCTTTAAGGCCTAAGAATCGGTTTCCTGAAATAACATTCCCTTGATACAAATTATGATTAAGGGAAATACTTGCCCACTGGTGGATCCAAGATTATGCACAATGTTCAAACTATATTTAATAGTCAAGACATTGAATCCGAATGTCAGAAAGCATCTGCGGGTCTTTTCACACAAAATATGAGTGAAAAGGGTCTAGGAGGCATCAGATTTACTGCAGTTAATACTATGTTTGGCTATTGGGATGCCTGGGTGGCTCAGCAGTTGAGCATCTGTCTTTGGCTCCGGGCGTGATCCCAGGGTTCTGGGATCAAGTCCTACACTGGGCTCCCTGTGAGGAGCCTGCTTCTCCCTCTGCCTATGTCTCTGCCTCTCTCTGTCTCTCATGAATGAATAAATAAAATCTTTTAAAAAAATACTATGTTTGGTTACAGGGAGGTCCCTAAGCCTAAGTTACTAGTGATAACTAAGGATAGGATAGTTCCCCTACCTATGCCTTTTTCCCTTAAACAACTGAAGTATCATTTAGGAGAAATAGAACTGAACTAAATTGTCACTAAGCCAAACTTTTTTAATCAGCTTGGGCCGGCCTCTCTGCTACCCAACAATTAGCATGTTACTCATGTAAGGGAAAAATGGGAGCAAGGAGAGTTAGGAAAGGCCACTGCCACTCTGGACTCTCGGCAATGGCCATCCCCAGCTCCAGGCACAGGAGCATTCCTAACCATTCTAGCTTAGATTCCCCTGATGGCAGCATTGTAAATAATCAGCACTATTTGCTTCTGTTTCAAAACATGTCCTCCTCATCATTCAAAAACTCATTATTCCTCAATGCTGAGCCTACAGGGGCAGCTCAATTATGAGGTCATTCTGAAAGAATTCTGAAAGAAAAAAAAATGCATCTGCCTGAACAGTTAGAATGGGCTGTTAGAATGGGCCTGAATATATCAAATAACTGTGCAGTTCTCCACTTCCTTCTGGATCAACCTCAAAGATAGTTTAAAAAAAAAAACAATTATAGAATTATTGTGTTAAATTTTTAAAGTTTAGTCTTCAGCGACTTAGACAAATGTGCTAGAGGTCCATGGTACACTTGAAGTGATCAAATAGTGGTCTCCCAAATGTGGAGGACCAAGGAATGAAAAGAAGGTCATTTAATATTAGGTTAGAAAAGTAGAATTAAGCAGGTGATTTTTTTCCCGGCTCCCTTCACCCAAAAGAGACTCAACAAAATGTATACATTTAAATTCTCCTTTTGGATTGAGTAAATGCTTTCCTTTGCTAGTATGGTTGATAAAGAAGGAAGCACATGGTTACCTAAAGAATAGAAAACATTTTTCTTTCTTTTTAAATATAGAGAAGTATAAATAGAAAAGAAAAGCTCACAGAAAAGGACTTGAGCAAGCAATTCACAGTTGAGGAAATGCAAAGGACCTATGTACATAAGACAATATGCTCAACCTGAGTGGTGATCAGAGAAATACAAATTATAACCCTGATGAGATACCATATTGCCTAAAAGGCAGGAAATTTTTAAAAGACTGATAATATCCAGAGGGGATGAAGTGCTGGGCAAAATGGCATTCTCATGTATTCATAAATTAGCACAACTTCTTTGGAGGAGAAATTGGAAATATCTGCCAATGTCATCAGCAAAATATCCTTTGACTCAATTTCACTCCTAGGAATCTGTCCTCTGAAGATACTCATGTAAGTGCAGAAAAAATATACACAGAGGGTCAGAATCATTGCAGCAGTATTTGAGAATAAGATATATATTCATCAGTGAGGAAATAGTTAAATAAAATATAGTACATACTCTGGAACACTAATGTTGCCATCACAGAAGGTTAGTAGATCTACATTACAGATGTGCAAGAAGGTTCACAATTTATTGATACATTGCTTAGTGAATACAGCAAGTTGTTTAATTGTATTCATTGTTAACTATACATACGTATATACACAATTCCTGTGTATATACAAGTGAAAATGTAGAAAATGAGTAAAAGAATAAGCTTTCATTTTACAGCTGTACACACGTCAATAAATTAACAGCTGACATTTCTTGGGCACTTACTATATACTAGAAGCTCTCACAATGTTTTATAAGTACTAACCCATTTAATCTCCATAACAACCCTAGGAGGTCAACACTATTGTTACCCATATTTTAAAGATGACATAACAGAGGCGCAGAGACGCTAGAGAGCCTACCCAAGGTCAATGCGGCTAGTCTGCAGTCCTGCTCCAGAGCCAGTATTATTGCGCATTATTATTTTTTAAAAAATTAACATACATTTCTTTCATACATTTTAATCTCCCACAATTCCTACACTCAAAAGTAATCATAATAACCTCCCTCCATCGTTACAGTTTTATTTATTATTACTCTTTTTTATTATTTATTTTTCTTATTTAAATTCAATTAATATACAATGTATTATTAGTTTCAGAGGTAGAGTTCAGTAATTCATCAGTTGCATATAACACCTGGTGCTCATAACATCCCGTGCCCTCCCTGATGCCCATCACCCAGTTCCCCATCCCCTCACCCACCTCCCTTCCAGCGACCCTCAGTTTGTTTCTTATGATTAAGAGTCTCTTGTGGTTATTTCCCTCTCTGATTTTGTCTTGTTTTATTTTTTTTTCTTCCCTTCTCCCATGATCCTCTGTTTTGTTTCTTAGATTCCTCATATTAGTGAGATCATATGATAATTGTCTTTCTCTGACTTATTGTGCTTAGTGTAACACCCTCTAGTTCCATCCATGTCCTTGCAAATGTCAAGATTTCTTTTTTTGATGGCTGAGTAGTATTCCATTGAGTATCTATATACCACATCTTTTTTTTTTTAAGATTTTATTTATTCATGAGACACAGAAGCAGAGACACAGGCAGAGGGAGAAGCAGGCTCTATGCAAGGAGCCCGATGTGGGACTCGATCTTGGGTCTCCAGAATCAGGCCCTGGGCCGGAGGCGGTGCTAAGCTGCTGAGCTACCCAGGCTGCCCAATACACCACATCTTCTTTATCCATTCAGTGGCCATCTCAGCTCTTGTTTGGCTATTGTGGACTATGCTGCTATGAACATTGTGGTGCATGTGCCCCTTTGGATCTTAATAACACTTTGACATCTTTTCTTCCAGTTTTTTCTATGCACCTGTAATGAGATCACACAGGATATACAGTTTCGTATTCTTATTTTTTCAATTTATATTATTTTACACACTCTTCCCATGATATTTTCATGATGACTCAAAGAAAATTCCCGATCTTTATAAATATATTTTTAGGGATGCATAATATCACATCATTTGCATGTACTGTATTTACTTACACATCCCCCCACCATTATTTCTAACATTATAAATGATAACATGACAAACAAGTCTGTGCATAATTTTTAGTCTACTTCCCTCCAGACTCTCTCAGAAGGGTAGTGACTGGGTCAAAGGAAACACACATTTTTAAGGCTTTTGTTACATATTGCCAAATTTATTTTCTTTTTCTAAAAAGATGCCTTTTCTGGAACCTCAGTACCCTTCTACCTGTAATGTCCTAGTGCACTTACTTGCTACAGCAGTCTTTCCACATCCATATTTTATTTGTACTTGATAGACATATACATTGCGAAATGATTACCACAATAAGGTTAGTTTACACATACATAACCTCACATAGTTAGCATTTGAGGCATATATTTTTTTTAAACAATTGAAGGGCAAGGCTTAACCTGAAGACCTAAATCTCTAAAGGCAGCATTTTACAGTACAGTGGCAACAAGAGAGAGAAGGGTTGAGAGTATGGGAACTTGCTGCCACCTCTTCTCACACAACTAAGCTTTAGGCTGCTGGATTGCTTATATTAATGAGTCACTGATATAAATCTCTCACAGCTGTTGAGGGTTCTAGAATTTCTACTGAAAAGGAGCACTAAAAACCCTTCAACTACAAGACCACTTCTCCTTCACTGTAGCCACTCACTTCCAACGTCAAGGCCCAGATCTAGTCATCACTAAGTACCGGCAGTCCTCGCTGTCCGTGGCAGTGGAGGATGTTGAAAATGAGGGTCAACTGAAACAGTGCAAAGCAATCTTAATCAGTGGGGGAAATTGCAGTTGTTCTTTGACATTTAATTTTTTTGTCAAAATGTTAAAAAAAACTTCACTGCCCATTTCATTATAATTATATAAGGGAATGAAAAAATTGTGAAACTCGTATTTGTTTAGTACACTATAATTTACAACATTAGAAATGTTGACAATTAAAGTGCTTTATTTCTTTGTAAGAAATATATCAAGGGTAGTCTTAACAGTGCTTGCCTTCTTCTTCTCATAACTTCTAATACCAAGAGAACATCTTTTCATGCCTTGGTGAATTGCCATACTCCTTTCAAAGTTTGGATCAGCTTCCCACATTTTATCCTTTGCACACTTAATATTGTGAAATATCGCCATGGATTCCTTCAGTGTGACCTCTTGCTGGTGTCACTTCCTTTGGAAAATCTATTCTTTTTGCCACAACTTTCACTTATGTTAGAAACTTCACCTTCACGAAGTTCCTCTGTGTAATTCTACATAAGATCCTCTGCATATCCGGGAGCTCTCAAATGGTGGCAGTGTCAACATTACCATGATCCCACAGGCAGCTGTTTCTTCTATAACTCCATATACCTTTGATTTGAATTTCACTTTAAGCATTATATGTTTTTGTTTCTTTGCTGCACTTTCATCTTTGTTGGCCAATTCCTCCCTTTGTTTGAGTATCCGTTTTTATCAGTCATATGGGTTTATCACTGTGAACAGAGCGGGTGACACACAAGTGTAGGCTTTGCTCTCTCTGTGCACGAACTAAACAACATGAATCACCAATGCCAATCACCAACAGACTTTGAAGGAAGTGACAGGAATGGTCACTGATCAGGATGTGCATCCGTTATTAGGGAGTGAACTGTGGACTGCAAAGACCAATGAGCACAATCTGTACTTCATGCAATTGCACAGTTAATATGTGATGATAACTGAAATTTGAAGCATGTTGTTGGGTGCTGCTGTTATTGAACTAAACGCTGGTAAATCCATGAGTATGGAAACCACACGTCTCACTCCCTTGCAGTTTATTCTGAACAGAGCAGTCAGAGCAATCTTTTAAAAGCAGAAATCGGATCTGACAGTGCCCTGCTCAAAACATATCAGTGACTCTCATTTTCCTCAAAGTAAAAGCCAAAGCCCTTCCTGTGATCGACAAAGCCCTCAGGATCTGCCCCTCCTCTACTACTACTCTTGATCTTCCTCCCTCCCCTCCATCCACACTGGCCTCCTCGCCATTCTATGAACACACCAACCACTCTCCTGTCTCAAAGCCTTCCCGTTGGCTGTCCCATAGACCTAGGTCTCTCTCCCCACAGATGTCCACCTTTCCTTGCATTTTTAAGGTTTTTGAACAAAACTGATTTTCTCATAGAGACCTACGCTAACCACCCACCTTAATCCTGCAACCTGCTTCCTGCTCCTAACACCAGCATGCCTGATCCACCTTGCCTGGCTCTGCCTTTTCTTCTTCCAGTAGCACTTATTACTATCTAACATACTACACAAGTTGCCTAGTTTTAAAATATAAATATTTTAATTTAAACTATAAAATATATTTAATTTAAAATATAAATATTTAAAATATTTATCATTTCTCTCCCCTCGCAATAATGTAAGTTCCACAAAGACAGAAAACTCTACATGTTTGATTCACTGCTGTTTTCCAAGTAGCAAGGATAGTGCTTAGTATATAGTAGGTACAGAGTAAATAAATCTTGACTGTATAAATAGGATAAGCCAACCACTATTCCCAAGCATGTTTTTCTCAAACCACACGTTGCAAATATTTTTCAGAAAACAAGATCACCCTAGGTATATGGCACAAGGATTGAGTTGGGGGGATAAAACCCCAAATAGATACAATGTCAAGCTGTGCCTTGCAGAATAGCCTGAGATAAGGTTAACCCCAGGACATTTATTCAATTAAGTGAGAACATGAAACTTATCACAGTTGCTTTTTTTTTTTTTTTAAGATCTTATTTGGGATCCCTGGGTGCCGCAGCAGTTTGGCGCCTGCCTTTGGCCCAGGGCGCCATCCTGGAGACCCGGGATCGAATCCCACGTCGGGCTCCCGGTGCATGCACACCCTCTGCCTGTGTCTCTGCCTCTCTCTCTCTCTCTGTGTAACTATCATAAAATAAAAAAAATTAAAGATCTTATTTACTTCTTCATGAAAGACACAGAGAGAAACAGGCAGAGGGTGAAGCAGGTTCCTCACGGGGAGCCTGATGTGGGACTTGATCCCAGGATCCCTGGGATCATGACCTGAGCCAAAAACAGATGTTCAACCACTAAGCCACCCAGGAGCCTCACTTTTTAAAAAAAGATTATTTATTTATTTGAGAAAGGGAGAGGGAGAGAGAGAGAGAAGGAGCAGGGGAAAGGTAGAAGTAGACGCCTTGCTGAGCAGGGAGCCCAATGTGGGACTCGATCCCGGGACTCTGATATCATGGCCTGAGCCAAAGGCAAATGCTTAACCAACTGAGCCACCTAGGCACCCCCACAAGTTGCTTTTAAGAGCAGCAAAACTCATTATTCTCTCTTCTAAGAGTTCTAGCCATTTCCTAAATGGACACACCTGTGATTTAAATCTTTTACCAGCTAAAATAGATTTTGGGAAGAGATGTGAATCTTTTCTTAAGCTGGGTCTACTGATTCAAATCCCCAAAGGTATGCATAGCTCCTTTCTAGTTTACCTCAACCCTTAGTGAGGTCCATGGACACTACCAGTATGCTTAAAAGGAGTGCCCCAAGAGTCTTTGACAGCCATCTTCCACACATAAACAGATGGTGGCTTTTCTACCTTTAAGCAAAGGGACTCCTAATCCTCTTCCATTGCTGTTGTTCTAATTATCAGAGAGCATTTCCTCATTCATAATCTACCTGCAAGTGAAGGTCACTTCTCTTCCTCCTACAGAGATTAACTGATCTTCATCTTGATTCATATATTCAACTCTAATTCATCCTTTTCATCCCCGAACTGAATAACACCAATTCATTTTACTTTCTTCATATAGGTCTTATTTTCCAGCCCTTTAAAAGGTCTTTTTCAAAAAAAAAAATAATAAAATAAAATAAAATAAAATATATTTTTCAAAAAAGTTCTCCATCCACTGCATAGGATGATCTTTTTGATGCAGGCCAGGCCGACTTCTCCACTCACTAAGTGATTTCTTGTGGTAGCAAAATTTAGCAGATACTTGTTTATGTATCTGAAGTGTAGATTATCCCCACTCCCTGGGCAACAGTCTGCTCATTCAGAAATGCCTATTTTTGTCTTGAATCAAACTCTCTCTTTCTTGGTGTTAGAAGACACCTAGTTTTGCACCTAAAATATTCCTGAAAACATATCCTGAAGTCCAGTGTTTTCCCCACTTGGAATTCCAGAAATGATTCTGGGAGAAAATGAGGTCTCCATGAGAATATTTTAATTTTATGTTGTTTTGATGCTTATCTAAACAAGACCTTTATGTAGGCATGCTATGAATCATCTGGATGGCCACCTTATAATAAGATTGACCTATGACTCCTGGGCTTGACTCTGTTTTTGATTTAAAGATCAAGGAGATTCCAAGCAGTGATACTTGGATGGTACTGGGCTTATGGGTAAAGAAGAGAAATAAAGGCCAGATGTGTGTTGTAAAAGCAAAGGTTTCATGCTAGTATGAATGGGCAAAAAGGAGGGAAGGATGAGTTACCACTCAGTAGTAAGCATCCCATTTTTTAGATTTAAGCTAATTTAAATAGAATTCCTGCCACTTGCAACCCAAAGGGTCTAAACTAATGCAACTTCTAAATAAAATGTGTAAAGGTTTAAAAGTAGACCTACTAAGAGAAAAGACTTGAAACAATTCTAGGGTCTATCAAACAGAATAGGTGGAATAAACAATGGTATGTATATTCTACCATGGGATGCTCATCAGTTGTAAAAAAGAATGAGGAAACTCTTACTACACTGATATAGAAAATTCTCCAGGATATACTATTAAGCAAAAAGTGCATGATGCAAAACAGTATATATAGTATGCTGCCATTTGTGTAAGAAAGGGGTACAAACACAGATATTTACTTTCGTATCATAAAGAATCATTGCCTATAGGGTTGGGGGGTAGGGTAAATGGTACTATAGGTGAGACCTAAGCCTTTTCTGGGATTCCTTGTTACATCACTTTGACTTTTGAACCATGTAAATGCATTACCTATTCAAAACCATAATAACAGCAAACATATCAACAGATTATTAGAGGGAGATATCTGTTTCCAGCGAGCTAGGAAATATAACCCCTCATTAATTTTTCCCTCAGACACTCTTTTCTGTAATCTATTTCTAGTATTTGCTATTTTTTCCCCGTTACAGTTGAGTACAGTTTTCTACCTGAGAATGTCCAGAGCAGCTGGTTGCCTCAACAAACTCATCTCTTCTGAGAACAGTTTGAATAAATCCAACCAGAAAGTAAATTATGTATGTTTTCAACCTTCAGTTGGAATTAGAGTGAATTAGAGTATTTAGATAAAATTTGAATCCCATTAGTCCAGTTATTAAAAGGATAGTAATATTATATCTTTGTTGATCACATTTGAATAGGAAGGGACTACCAAAATATTTTTCTACACTGAATTAATTGTCCCCAACCAAGGTAGATAATAGTTAAGTCTAAGTCAGCTGTCATCATTTCAACATAACTTTTGCCTTTTTGTTGATTACTCAACATTTGGATTTCTTGGGTAAATCTTGCTTTGTTAATAACACCTTTGAACAAAATTTTACAGTATTCTTATTCATTTGGAGCTTTGACTTCATCTACAGTAAGTGTTCTTAACCTAGGATCCACAGATAGAAGTCAGAGGACCTATTAACTTGAGTAGGAAAAATTACAGCTTTACTTCTACTAACTTCTGACTGAGATTAAGCAGTTCCTTTTGTTATGGTATAAGCAACAGACCAAAGTAATATCAGCAACACCTATGACTTGGTCACCAATAGAAATCACAGATATTTTCCTATCACTTTAGACTTGTAGATATTTCAAAATATCATTATGTTCATTACCACTTCAAAATTATAATAGTTGTTAAACCTACCAATAGATCTTATTTACTAAGTTCATAAAGATAAATCTGTATCTCTATATAAGACTGTATTACAGATTTTCAAATAGTTCGATAACTTTTTCCATGTGATTATCTTCTTGGTAGTCCCACGTATTTCATTTTTGAAATAAGTGTAAATCTCCATGACCTTGGATTAGGCAATGGCTTCTAAGACATGACACCAAAAGTGTAAACAACTATAGAAAAAGTAGATAAATTGGACTTCATTAAAATTAAAGACTATTATGATTCAAATGACACCATTAAGAAAGTGAAAAGACAAGCCACAATATGGAAGAGAATACTTGCAAATCATATATCTGACAAGAGACTTGTTTCTACAACATATAAAGAATTCTTACAAACCAATAATAAAAAACGACAACCCAATTTTAAAATGGGCAAAGCATTTGAATATACATTTCTCTAAAGATATACAAGTGGCCAACAAGCACATGAAAAGGTGCTCAAAATCATTAGCCATTAGGGAAATGCAAACCAAAGCCACAATGAGATACTACTTTACACCCACTAGAATTGCTATAATTTTTATTTTATTTATTTTTTTAATTTTTATTTTTTGTATACTTTCTATTGGAGTTCGATTTGCCAGCATATAGTATAACACCCAGTGCTCATCCCGTCAAGTGCCCCCCTCAGTGCCCGTCACCCAGTCACCCCATCCCCCCACCCACCTCCCCTTCCACCACCCCTTGTTTGCTTCCCAGAGTTAGGAGTCTCTCATGTCCTGTCTCCCTCTCTCTGATTTTTCCCACTCAGTTCCCCTCCTTTCCCCTATGATCCCTTTCACTATTTTTTTTAAAATTTTTTTTATTGGAGTTCAATTTGCCAACATACAGCATAACACCCAGTGCTCACCATCAAGTGCCCCACTCAGTGCCCGTCACCCAGTCACCCCCACCCCCTGCCCTCCTCCCCTTCCACCACCCCTTGTTCGTTTCCCAGAGTTAGGAGTCTCTCATGTTCTGTCTCCCTCTCTGGTATTTCCCACTCATTTTCTCTCCTTTCCCCTTTATTCCCTTTCACTATTTTTTATATTCCCCAAATGAATGAGACCATATAATGTTTGTCCTTCTTCGATTGACTTATTTCACTCAGCATAATACCTTCCAGTTCCATCCACGTCGAAGCAAATGGTGGGTATTCGTTGTTTCTAATGGCTGAGGAATATTCCATTGTATACATAGGCCACAGATTCTTTATCCATTCATCTTTTGACGGGCACCGAGTCTCCTTCCACAGTTTGGCTATTGTGGACATTGCTGCTAGAAACATTGGGGTGCAGGTGTCCTGCCGTTTCACTGCATCTGTATCTTTGGGGTAAATCCCCAGCAGTGGATTGCTATAATTTTTAAAAAGTCAATAGCAAGTGTTGGCAAGGATGACAGAAATTGGAACCCCACATTGCTGGTGGCAATGTAAAGTGATGCAGTCACTTTGGAAAACAGTTTGGCAGCTCTTCAAAAGGTTAAACATAGTTATCACATTTACCAGCAATTTCTACGTATATGCCTAGGAGGAAGGAAAACACATGTCCACACACAAACTTGTATACAGGTGTTCATAGCAGCAGTTTTCATAATAGCCAAAAGGTGGAAATAACCCAAATGTCCATCACCTGGTGAATAGGTAGACAAAATGTGATATTTCCATATACTAGACTTTGATTCTGCCAAATAAGCCAAACACAAAAAGACAAATATTGTATGATTGCGCATACGTGAAGTAGCCCCAACAGATTCATGGAGATGGAAGTAGAATAGTGATTACCAGGGACTGGGGGAGAGGAGAATTGGGTATTATTGTGTAAAGGGTACAGATGATGAAAAATTCTGGAGATGGTTAGTGGTGATGGTTGCATAACAATATGAACATACTTAATGCCACTGAACTGTATACTTAAAAGTGGTTAAATTGGTCAATTCTAAGTTATGCATATTTTACCACTATAAAAAAAAAAGGAATGAAGTACTGATCCATGCTATCGTGTGAATGAACCTTGAAGACATCATGCTAAGTGAAAGAAGCCAGACACAAAAGCCACATATCACATCATCCCATTTATATGCTATAACCAGAATAGGCACATCTATAGTGCTAGAAAGTAGACTGGTGGTTGCCCGGGGTTGGGCAGTGGTCTGTTTCTCCCTGACACTTCTGCTCTCCAAGAAGGCACTGCTGCGGAGGTGACATCTCTCGATCTCTTTTGCTTGCTTGCCCTCCAAACATGGAACCTACCACCAACCTATGGGTGAGTTGGAGCAAGAGCCATTGGAGTCTGTCATGACAAGGGCAGAGCCTTTGCCCTACAAGTGGGAGCTGAATACAGGAAGGGAGCACCAGTCCTCTTGGCTGCAGCTCCCTGAATAGTGGCTCTGCAACATGGGGTTGGGGTGATGAGCCTGCCTTTTTTATTTTTTAAGATTTTATTTATTTTTAAATAGAGAGACAGAGAGACAGAGAGAGCATGCATGAGTAGGGGAGGTGCAGAGGGAGACGGAGAGAGAGAGAACCCTGAGCCAACTCCGAGCTGAGTGCAGGGCCCAACGCAGGGCTCAATCTCACAACCCCAAGATCATGACATGAGCCAAAACCAAGAGTCGGATGCTTAACCAACTAAGCCACCCAGGCACCCCAGAGCCTGCCTTTCTGGTTGTGAAATAGTAGCCCTGGACTAGAATCTGGGGCAGAGGGAGCCCTCATCTTCTTAGCCACATCTAGGGACGGAGCTGCTATAAGTGACCTGGGGTAGGGTAGGGGATGGGAGCAGGTTTGGCTTAAATGACACAGAGTCTCACTTTTCTTACCAAGATTTAGTAGATTTTCTTGAATAAACATTTCTCCATTTTCTTTATGCCTTGAGACAATTTCCGGAGACTTTAAATATTTGTGTGTGTGTCTTAAAACATGATTTTTACCCTAATGGGTAAATGGTTGTTTTGCAGGGGGAATGTGCCAAACTTCTCCCACCACCATTCCAGAAGTCTCTCTTCCAATTTTTTTTAACTTATTTTTTTCTTGCCTAATTACATCAGCCAATATGTCCAGAATAATGTTAAATAGTAATAGTAAACAGGCGGGTCTTGTTCCATACTTTAAAGAGGAAGGAAGGTTTAATTTGAATGACTCTGTCAGAAGGACAAACATTATATGGTCTCATTCATTTGGGGAATATAAAAAATAGTGAAAGGGAATAAAGGGGAAAGGAGAAAAAATGAGTAGGAAATATCAGAAAGGGAGACAGAACATGAGAGACTCCTAACTCTGGGAAACGAACTAGGGGTGGTGGAAAGGGAGGTGGGTGGGGTGTGAGGGTGACTGGGTGGTGGGCACTGAGGGGGGCACTTGATGGGATGAGCACTGGGTGTTATGCTATATGTTGGCAAATTGAACTCCAATAAAAAAAAAAAAAAGAATGACTCTGTCATTAAAGCTTAATTGCACCAAAAAGCCCTAAGGGACAGAATTTTGGGCCCTCTGCCTTAAGGAGCCATAATCAGAATTCAGAGTCCCTAAAGCATGCGAGGTACCCTGCACGCTGAGAAGAGTAGCTCCTTGTTTAGGGTGGTTTGTTCACAAGCAAAGGGAAACCGTTCCAAAGGGATTTCTTGCTTCTGGTTTGACCTCAGGTGACTTCTCTTGGCTTAAACGTTAGGTCCTCCGCTAAGCACATCTTTTAAGTGACCATGGCCTGGGGCTGCCAATGAATAACAGCTTAAGAGACCCTGCTTAACAAATATGTCCTCTCTCTCCTGTCTAATCAGCCTATTCTCCACCGGTTCATTCCCTTGGTCAACAACATGCTCAGGTTTTAAGTAGCCTGAAATGACCTTCCCTTGTGGCTGCTCCTCTTGAGTTACCATCATCTCTCCCTTTTGTTTCATGGTCCATGTTGAAAGGGTCCCTTTCTCTTTACTGCCTCTACTGACCTACCTTCACTTGCTACTTAACCCCTCATTTAACTCATCCCAAATTCCCTGAGGTCTCTAAAAGTGACTTCCTAATGGCCTCATCTCTGTCTTCATTTTCTAGATCTTTTTACTGCAATTGACCCTATGGACTACGTCTTCCACTTTCAAATTATTTTGCCTCCCTCGGCTTCATTGGCAGTGTGCTCTCTATCCCCCTCTGTCCATTCCTTCGGGTTCCTTTGCTGGAGTTCCTTTGGAGTCCTTCCCAAATTCTCAGTAAGTATGGCTTGGCTTCTCCTGTATTATGTCCTGGTGACATCCACCTCCCAGGGACCCTGAGAAAGCACTATCTGTGTTTTGCAATTAAAAAGAAAATAAATAAAAAACATTTTTGGATCCTAAACATATGACTTGCGATCTGATATCTCTCCTGAACTCTTCCTTGTTTCTTAACTGCCTCTCAAACATTTCTATCTCGGTACATCCTCCAGAGAAGAGAAATGAGCACTTGCCACATGCTAGATATTGTGCTAGGTACTCTATGTATATGCTCCCATTTAATCATCTCACTAATCCCAAAGTAGATATTATTGCCCCAAATCTATAGATACGGAAAATGAGAGTCAGAAAGAAAAATTCCTTACCAAAAGCCAAACCCACGTGTTTCCAATTTCTATCACCATGTTCTTTTTGAAAACTCACCACTACAAGTTATGGGCAATATATTCTAAAACCAAACTCATGATTCCCCTCTACTCCAAAACCAATTCTTCCTCCATCTTTTTGTATTTCTGCTGATGATGCCATCATTGCTCCATTCAGCCACACTGGAAATTTCAGAGTCCTCTTCAACTTCTTTCTCTTCTTCTCTGCCCACATCCAACCAGTGATCCTGTGTGGCACTGCCTTTTGATTCTCTCCCATCTGCCCTTCTCCTTTGTAAACCAATTTGTACCACCCTGATCCATGCACCTCAAGTGCCTACGGAACTGATTTTGTGGTATCTAACTTTGCTTACCTTCTACTTGTACTGTCCAATCCATTTGTCCATCTTCCTCTAAGGCAAGTTCCATCGGTCTCTGTTTTCCCATCTGGAGATGAAAGGATTGGTTGTATTGTAAAGAGGCTCCCAACTTTTTCACGACTCAAGACCCCCTTTTCTTTTGTTTTTAATTTGTGGAGCCCATGATTAGAAAAAAAAATTCTAATGTTAAAATTTTCATTTGCTAAGAAACAATTAACTTGTTTTCCCATTAAAAAAAAATAATCGGGGCACCTGGGTGGCTCAGTCGGTTGGGCATACGACTCTTGATTTCAGCTCAGGTCCTGATTGCAGGGTCATGGGATCAAGCTCCTGATCTCAGGGTTGGGCTCCGTGCTCAGCAGGGAGTCTGCTGGAGATTCTCTCCCTTTGCGCCTCCCCCTGCTCCTACTCTCTCTCTCTCTCTTCTCTCTCTGTCTCTCTAAAATAAGAAATAAATAAATCTTTTTAAAAGTAAAAATAAATAATCAGACTTCATAACTGCCAATTAATGCTTCTGATCAGTGCCCCAGTTTGATTAATTCTAACCCCAAACAAATAACATTCATGCTGCAGTTGAAATGTACAGCCTTATTATGGAGAGGTGCATGGCTCCCTGTAGTCTTTCTGAAATCTTGACAACCCCTCGAGAACCCTCGGTGTGATTGCCATGCCTCCTGGATGGTGACCACTGGGTAAGTAATCTCTAAGGAATCTTTCAGCCCTGCCAGTCTGTGATTCCTAAAGTACAGCACTGATCATGTATCTCCCCTGTTGATTATCCTGTAAGGGCTCCCCATTGCCTCCTAAATTAACTACAAACTACTTAGCCTGGAATTCAAAGCCTGCCACGCTCCAGCCCTAACATAATGTTTTTTTAAATTGTGAGCTGACAGCCGTGCTTGCATGAGCAACAAACTATTAAGTGCAAGCATACATGCAGAGTTTACTGTTCTAATCACAAATAAAACTGACAACAAAGTTAATCTGACACATACTTAATGATATACCTAATGGTTATTGTGTTGGGTGGTAATTAGTCATAAATGGTAAGCAGTTCGCATAAATGATTGTAATTAGTATTACTTTTCCACACTCAGACCAATTTTTCCAGTTTCCTTCCATACTATTAGTTCTTCAGCATCCCTAATCAGCATCCGTGCTGACAATTTTCGCTGATACCATGTACCATTTAATCATCATCATCACATACATGCGCACACTCTTCCATACATTATGAGACAAAAGGTCTTGGCTCTTCCTCTCTAGCAGCTGAGGTTTTGCTGTGCTCCCACCCCCACTGCCTCCTGGGACTGAGGTCCCCATGATAGGGTCACGTGCTTTGTCTCCTTTCTCCTGCCCAGCCCCCAACCCCAAGCCCAAAGCCTCTTCTACTCATCCCTATACTTGGGGTGCTCTGAGTGGCTCATCTCTATTTCAACCCCAGAAAGCTGGTAGCTGCAGAAACTCATTCCCTTACAGCTATATTGTTTTTGGAGAGCAGAGGAAAAGCTACATTACATTTCCTGGGTTGTGCTGATGCAAGAGGAAAGGTCAATGAGAGAAGGGCCTTTCAGGGTTGTCAGTCCCGGATAGAAAGCATAATAAAGGGAGGTGGCAGCCGCTGGGGGCTCAGAGAGGAGAGATGTATTTACATCAGAATATGGTCATGGCTAAAACTTCATAATTGCAAACACAGGTATTAAAATGAAGGCAAATAAGATCTCAATTATGCAGTTATTTGAAAATATTCCAGGTATTTCTTAAAGTCTGTACTCGTCTTTGCTATATTATGTGCAAAGGCTCCTGAACCAGAAGTCAGAAGAGCAGGAGAGCAGTACTGCACAGGTTTCCCTTACTGGCTCACTGTGGGACAGTGGGCAAGCCAATGGCCTCCCTAATTGTGCATCTGTAAAATGTGTTTTAATCCCAATGGTGCTGCTGTTTGACTAGGTACCCAGTCTTAAAACCTCGGAGACATCCTCAGGGCCTGCTGCCATGCATACCTCATCTCATTGGCCACCAAGTCCTGTATACGCTGGTTCCTAAATAATTTGAAGCAACCTGCTTCTCTCTATCCTTACCGCCAGCATCTGAATTGAGGCCCCCATCATCTCTCATCTGGACCACTGTGATAGCCTTCTAACTGGTCTCATTTCCATTCGTGCTATTTTCAAATCCATTCTCCTCATGGCACATAGCATGATCACTTTTTAAATTTATTTAAAATTTGCATAACATAAAATGAAGCATTTTAAGCATGCAGTTCAAAGGCATTTAGTACATTCCCAGTGTTAGGCAACCATCACTTCTATTTAATTCCAAAACACCTTCATCACTCCAAAAGGAAATCCCATACCCATTAAGCAGTCACTACCCATTCTCCCTTACCCCAGCTCTGGAAACCACTAATCTGCTTTCTGTTTCTATAGATTTACCAATTCTAGATTATTTAATATACATGGAATCATATAATATGTGACCTTTTCTCTTTGGTTTCTTTTGATCAGCATGTTTTAGAGGTTCATCCATGTTGTAACATGTATCACTATATCATTTCTTTTCAAGGCCAAATAATATTCAATTGTATGGGTATACCATATTTGTTTGTCTACTCATCAGCTGATAGACACTTGTTATTCTTTCCCATCTTGAGGCTAAAGTGAGTAGTGCTGATATGAACATTTGTATGCATTCATTTGCTTAAATATGTTTTCAATTCTTTTTTTAAAATACACTCTTAAGTCTTATATTTATTTAAAGATTTTATTTATTTATTCATGAGAGACACAGAGAGAGAAGCAGAGATACAGGCAGAGGGAGAAGCAGGCTCCATACAAGGAGCCCGATGTGGGACTTGATCCCAGAACCAGGATCACACCCTGGGCTGAAGGCAGACACTCAACCACTGAGCCACCCAGGCGTCCCTATGTTTTTAATTCTTTTGTAGGAATGGAATTGCTGGTTCCTATGGTGATTCAATGTTTAACATTTTGAAGAATCAGCCAAAGTGTTTTCCAAAGCAAGTACACCATTTCACATTCTCACTACCAGCATGTTGGCTATTTATTTATATTCACTGGGGAAATATCTATTTAAGTCCTCTGACTACTCCTCAATCAGGTTGTTTGTCTTTTTGTTGTTGAGTTATAAGAGCTCTTTACGTATTATGGATACTAAATCCTTTACATATGTGATTTGCAAATATTTTCTTCTATTCTTTTTTTTTTAATAAATTTTTATTTATTTATGATAGTCACAGAGAGAGAGAGAGAGGCAGAGACACAGGCAGAGGGAGAAGCAGGCCCCATGCACCGGGAGCCCGACGTGGGATTCGATCCCGGGTCCCCAGGATCGCGTCCTGGGCCAAAGGCAGGCGCCAAACCGCTGCGCCACCCAGGGATCCCTATTTTCTTCTATTCTTTAGGTTATCTTTTCACTATCTTGATAGTGCCCTCTGAAACATATAAAGTTTGAATTTTGATGAATTCTATGTTATCCATTTTTTCTTTTGTTATCTATGTTTTGATGTCATATCTAAGAATCCATTGCCAAATCCAATGATATGAAGATATATCCTACATTTCCCTCTAAGAGTTTTACAATATTTGTTCTTACATTTAAGTCTTTGATCCATTTCTAGTTAATTTTTATATGTAGTCTTAACTAGGGAGTCCAAATTCAATCTTTTGCATGTCACTATTCAATTTTGCAAGAACCATTTGTTGAAAAGACTATTATTTCCTAATTGAATGGACTTAGCACCCTTGTCAAAAATCAATTGACAATAGATACATTAATCTAGACTCTCATTTCTATCCCACTGATCTATATGTCCATCTATATGTCTGTACCACACTGTTTGATAACTGTAAGTTTTGTAGGGATTGCATTGAAGCTGTAGATTGCCTTGGATAGTGTCACCATTAAAGCAATATTGTCTCCCAATCCATGAACATGAGGCATCTCCATTTATTTAGGTCTTTATAATTTCTTTCAAATATGTTTTGAAGGGGCACCTGGGTGGCTCAGTGGTTGAGTGTCTGCCTTCAGCTCAGGTCGTGATCCCGGGGTTCCGAGATCAAGTCCTACATTGGGTTCCCGCAGGGAGCCTGCTTCTCCCTCTGCCTGTGTTTCTGCCTCTCTCTGTGTGTCTCTCATGAATAAATACATAAATAAATAAAATCTAAAAAAACAAATATGTTTTGTTTTCAGAGTATAAGTTTTATACTTCTTTTATTAAATTCATTCCTAAACATATTATTCTTTTTGATGCTATTATAAATGAAACTGTCTTCATAATTTCATTTAAAGATGACTAAGCACTAAAGTATGAAAATTTAACAGATTTTTGGGTATTGATTTTGTATAATACAACTTTGCTGAATTCATTTATTAGCTCTAATTTTTTGTGGATTCTTTAGGATTTTTTATATATAATTTCATATCATCTGAAAATTGACTTTCCTTTCTTCCTTTCCAATATGAACACTTTTTTTCTTTCTAATTGCCCTAGCTAAAACTTCCAGTACAATGTTAAACAGAAGTAGTAGTAGTGGGCACCCTTCTCTTGTTCCTGACCTCAAGGGAAAAGCTTTCAGTCTTTCACCATTGAAAGACCATTATATTAGTTGTCTGTTTTTCATATAGAGCTTTTATATTGACAAATTTTCCTCTATTTCTAGTTTGTGAGTATTTCTATCATGAAACCATAGTGGGTTTTGTCAAATGTCTTTCTAGTGTTAATTGAGATGTGCTTTTTTCCCTTTGCCTATTAATGTGGTGTAATACACCAAATGATTTTCATATGTTGAACCATTCTTGCATTCCTAGGATCAACCTCACTTGGTTATGGTGTATTAAACTTTTAAGATGCTGCTGGATTCAGTTTGCTGATATTTTGTTGAGGATTTTTATATCTATATTCATAAGGGATATTAGTATATAGTATTATTTTCTTGTGATGTCCAGTTAGAAATGTTTTTATTTGAACTCCAGTTAATTAACATACAGTATAATATTAGTTTCAGACGTACAATTTAGTGATTCAATACTACCATACAATACCCAGTGCTCATCACAAGTACACTCCTTTACCCCTATGCCCTATTTAACCCATCTCCCCACCCACCTCCCTTTCTGGTCACCATCAGTTCTCTACAGTTAAGAGTAGTGTTTCTCAGAATGCCTGGGTGGCTCCGCAGTTGAGCATCTGCCTTCAGCTCAGGGCATGATCCCAGGATCTGGGATCGAGTCCTGCACTGGACTCTCTGTGGGAACCTGCTTCTCCCTCTGCCTAGGTCTCTGCCTCTGTCTCTCTCTGTGTCTCTCATGAGAAATCAATCAATCAATCTTTAAAAAAAGAGTCTGTTTCTCAGTTTGCCTCTCTCTCTCTCTCTCTTTTATTCCTTTGCTCACTTGTTTTGTTTCTTAAATTCCTCACAGGAGTGAAATCATATGATATTCATCTTTATCTAACTACTTATTTCATTTAGCATAATACTGTCTAGCTCCATCCATTTCATTGCAAATGGTAAGATTTCATTCTTTTTAGTGGCTGAGTAATATATGAGTAGGTGTGAATACATATGTATATCTATGTATACACACACACCCCCATACACACATACCACCTCTCCTTTATCCATTCATCAGTCAATGGACACTTGGGCTGTTTCCATGATTTGGCTCTTGTAGATAATGCTGCTATAAATATCAGGGTGCATGTATCCCTTCGATTTAGAATTTTTTTGTATTCTTTGGGTAAACATCTAGTAGTGTAATTGCTGGAACATATGGTAGTTCTATTTTTAAATAATTTATTCACTAACTTATACTTATTTTAGAGAGAGTGTGCATGTGAGCAGGGGAGGGGCAGAGGAAGAGGGATAGAATCTTAAGCAGACTCCACATTGAGCTCAGAGCTCGAGATCATGACCTGAGTTGAAACCAAGAGTTGGAGGTTTGACTGACTGAGCCACCCAGGTGCCCTAGTAGTTCTATTTTAACTTTTTGAAGAACTCCATACTGTTTTCCAGAGTGGCTACACCAGGTTGCACCAACAGTGCAGGAGGGTTTCCCTTTCTCCACATCTTTGCCAATACCTGCTGCTTCCTGTGTTGTTGATTTTAGGCATTCTGACAGGGTAATCTGATATCTCATTGTAGTTTTGATTTGCACTTCCCGGATGATCAGTGATTTCGAGCATCTTGTGATGTTTTTGTATGGCTTTAGTATCAGGGTAATGCTGGCCTAATAGAATGCATTAGAAAGTGTTAATTCCTCACTTACTTTTTGTAAGTTTGAAAAGGATTGATGTTAACTTTTCTTTCAATATTTGGTAGAATTCACCAATGAAGCCATTTGGTCATGGGCTTTTCTTTTTTTAGGATGTTGTTTACTGATTCAGTCTCTGCACTTGCTTTAAGTCAATTCATATTTCGTATTTATTTTAAGTCAGTTTTGGTAATTTGTGTGCCACTAGAAATTCGTCCATTTTATATAGGTTATCTAATTTGTTGGCATATAATTTTCATAGTACTTTGTTATAGTCCTTTCTGTTTCTTTAAGGTCTGGAGTAATAATGTCACTTTCATTTATAATTTTAGTAATTTAAACCTTCTCTCCTGTTTTCCTGATCAGTCTAAAATAAAGGTTTCTCAGTTTTGTTGATCTTTTCAAAAGAGCCAACTTTTGATTTCATTGATTCTATTGTTTTTATATTCTTTATTTTAATTATCTGCACTCTAATACTTATTATTTCCTTCCTTCTCGTAGCTTTTGATATTAGCTTGCTCTTCTTTTCCTTAAGGTGTAAAGTCAGGTTATTGATTTGGGATCTTTCTTCTCTTATAATACAAGCATTTACAGCTATAAATTTCCCTCTGAGCACGACTTTTCTTTGACCCAATACATGTCAGTATGTTGTGTTTTCTGTGTGTGTGTGTTTATTTGTTTTTATTCATCTCAAAGTATTTTCTAATGTTACTTGTAATTTCTTTTGCAACTCAATGGTTAAGAGTGTGTTAATTTTTACATTTAGAGAAATTTGTGTTTTCCTCCTGTTATTGCTTTCTAGTTTCATCCCAGTGTGATTAGATTCTTTGTATGATTTGAAAATTTTCATTTATTGAAACTTCTCTTGTGACTTAACGTATAACTTACCCTAAAGATTGTTCCACGTGCACTTGAAAAGAATTTGCTTCCTCCTGCTGTTAGACCGTATGTTGTATATATGTCTGCTAAATCTAATTAGTTTTAAAGTGTTGTTCAATCTCCAGTTTTCTTATTAATTTTCTACTTGTTCTATCCATTATTCGACATGGGATATTTAAGTCTACTAACTACTATTGTACAGATGTCTATTACTCCTTCAATTCTATCAGTTTTTCCTTCATATATTTTGGGGCTCTGTTATTAAGCTCATATATGTTTATCATTGCTATATTTTCTTGATGAATTATCCCTTTGATGAATTATGTACGTAATGCATCCTTTGTCTCTTGTGGCAATTTTTGACTTAAAGTCTATTTTGTCTGATATTAGTATAGCCACACCAGCTCTTCTGGTTACTATTTGCATGGAACATATTTTCCCTTCCTCTTATTTTCAACCGATTTGTGTCTTTGAATCTAGTTACTCTTCTATGGTTGGATATTTGAACTATGTTTATTTGTCCATTCTGCCAATGTCTGCCTTTTACTTGGAGAGTTCGGAGAGTTTAAACCATTTTATCTAAAGTGATTACTGGGGCACTTGGCTCACTCAACTCTTGATCATGGGGTTCTGAGTTTGAGCCCCAAGTTGGGCATAGAGATTACTGTTAAAAAGTTTAAAAATGAATAAATACTGATAAGACCAGACTTAACTTTTGCCATTTTGTTAATTGTTTTCTGTAGGTCTGATACTTTTTTTCACTCCTTAATTTCTCCATTACTACCTTCTGTTGTGACTGATTTTTCCCCCTAGTGTACCATTTTGATCCTCTCTGTTATTTTCTGTACATTTTTAGTTTATTTCTCAGTGGTTACCTTGAGGATTACTATGAATATCTTAATTTTGAAACAATTAAGTTTAAATTAGGACCAACCTCCTTTCAACAGTATACAAAATTCTGCTGCTTTACAATTCTTTCCACTCTTTATGTTACTGTCACAAACTTTATCTATCGGCATTGTGTGTCCATCAACAAAGACTTATAATAATTTTAAACATTTACCTTTTCGTTTTTTTAGTTTTTAAAAAGATTTTATTTATTTATTTATGAGAGAGAGAGAGAGAGGGGCAGAGACATAGGCAGAGGGAGAAGCAGGCTCCCTGCAAGGAGCCTGATGCAGGACCCTATCCTAGACCCTGGGATCACAACCTGAACCAAGGGCAGACGCTCAACTACTGAGCCACCCAGGTGTCCCAGTTTTTAAAATTTTTAAAACGATTTTATTTATTGATTTGACAGAGGGAGAGCACAAGCACAAACAGGGGGAGTGGCAGAGGGAGAGGGAGAAGCAGGCTCCTCGCTGAGCAGGAAGCCTGATGTGGGGCTGGATCCCAGGACCCTGGGATCAGGACCCAAGTTGAAGGCAGATGCCTAACCAACTGAGCCTCCAAACATTTGGAGCCAGCCCCAAATATTTGCCTTTTAAATCATATAGGAAAAAAAAGAATTTAAAACCAAAAATGCAATACTATTCTCTTTTCCATTTATTTTTATGACTATCTTTACTGCTCCACCTTATTTCTTTGTTTGCTTTCTTTTTTTTTTTTTTTTTAGGATTTGAATATATCTTTTTTTTTAATTTATTTTTTTATTGGTGTTCAATTTACTAACATACAGAATAACACCCAGTGCCCGTCACCCATTCACTCCCACCCCCCGCCCTCCTCCCCTTCTACCACCCCTAGTTCGTTTCGCAGAGTTAGCAGTCTTTACGTTCTGTCTCCCTTTCTGATATTTCCCACACATTTCTTCTCCCTTCCCTTATTTTCCCTTTCACTATTATTTATATTCCCCAAATGAATGAGAACATATAATGTTTGTCCTTCTCCGACTGACTTACTTCACTCAGCATAATACCTTCCAGTTCCATCCACGTTGAAGCAAATGGTGGGTATTTGTCATTTCTAATAGCTGAGGAATATTCCATTGTATACATAAACCACATCTTCTTTATCCATTCATCTTTCGTTGGACACCGAGGCTCCTTCCACAGTTTGGCTATCGTGGCCATTGCTGCTAGAAACATCGGGGTGCAGGTGTCCCGGCGTTTCATTGCATTTGTATCTTTGGGGTAAATCCCCAACAGTGCAATTGCTGGGTCGTAGGGCAGGTATATTTTTAACTGTTTGAGGAACCTCCACACAGTTTTCCAGAGTGGCTGCACCAGTTCACATTCCCACCAACAGTGTAAGAGGGTTCCCTTTTCTCCGCATCCTCTCCAACATTTGTTGTTTCCTGCCTTGTTAATTTGCCCCATTCTCACTGGTGTGAGGTGGTATCTCATTGTAGTTTTGATTTGTTTTGTTTGCTTTCTAATTATTGTTCAGTGTCCTTTCATTTTAGACTAGAGGACTCCCTTTAGCACTTCTTATAAGGTAGGTTTACTAGTGAAAAACTCAGCTTTTATCTTGTTATATCTTAATTTTTTCTTCATTTGTGAAGGATAGTTTCATGGGACATAGAATTTTTAGTTTATAATTCTCTCTTTTAGCACTTTAAATATGTCATACCAGTGTCTTCTGCCCATCATGGTTTCTGAGGATCAATTGGCTATTAATCTTATTGAGTACCCTTTATATATGATGACTTACTTCTGTCTTGCTGACTTCAAGTTTTACTCTTTCTCTTTTATTTTGACAATTTGACTATAATGCATATTAGTGTGGATCTCTTTGAGTTTATACCAGCAGTTCTTTCTGCTCCTTTTTTTTCTCTTCCTCTGAGACTCTTATTAACAATATACTCATTTGTTTGAAGGTTTCCCTCAGGTTTCTTAGTCTCTGTACATTTTTCATTATTTTTTCTTTATGTTCCTCAGATTTGATAATCCCAATCGACCTATCTTCATGTTTTATAATTATTTTTTTTATTCCTGGTTAAATCTGCTGTGGAACCCCTCTTGACTTTTTCATTTTAGTTTTTATGCTTTTGAGTTCCAGAATTTCTATTTCCTTCATTTTTATAATTTTTATCTCTTTATTGATATGCTCTATTTGTGAGACATTGTTCTCCTGATTTCCTTTAGTTTTTTTCCATGGCTTCCTTTAGATCTTTTAGCATATTTGTGACAGTTGCTTTAAAGTCTTTGTATAGGAAGTCCAGCATTGAACTTTCTCAGGGGCAGTTTCTGATCATTTATTTTTTTCCTGTGCCTGCAACCACTAATCTGTTCCTTTTTTAAAATTATTATTTCAAGAATATTATCTAAATGAAATCACTCAGCACATTTTTCTCTAAAAAGAAAGTTGATATTAGTTGAAAAAAATTAAAATGTACCATTGAGAATGATGGCCAAAGTAAATGGCTATAAAACTCACCTGGAGTAAAGAAGTCAGGGTATCCCTCAGAAGCCTAAATAGAGGATATATTTACCATGGATTATGGCAAAGGAGAGGGGAAAATCGTGGGAAGCAGTGGCAGTGGTCTTTGAAGTGGATGGGGAAATAATATCGATAGCAGCTACCATGTGTTGAGCAATATGTTGTGCTAGGCATTGGTCCAAGGGTTTTATGTATACTATTTCTTTCCTTCCTCCCAACAACCCTGTCTGGTAAGTCCTATTATTGTCCTTCTTTAAAAGTGAAGACACTGAGTTTCAGAAAGGTTAAGTAACCTGCCCAGTTTTATACAATTAGTAAAGTTCAGAGCCACATATCAAATCTGCTTTGTATGGTCATAGGGCAGGTGTCCACATGAAGCTATTGTTTCACTGTAGAGGCTTGGATCAAGAAAGCAGAGTGGTTTTCTATAAAGGCTGTGGGCTTCTATCAGTAATGCCAAGAGACAGGGGGACAATAACCTAGAAAAAGCAAGAGGGGCACCTGGCTGTCAGTAGAGCATGCCATTCCTGATCTCACCCATGTTGGGTGTAAAGATTACTTAAAAATAAATAGTGTAATTTGGTATCAAAAGTTCTATGATAGAATAAGAATCTTTTTTATTTGATTTTAAGTTATCCATTCTTTGTGATTTTATACACACACACATCTCCTGATTTTATTGACTGTCCTCATCTAAGTAAGAGGAAGGATCTCTTGTTTAGATGATGGCCTTAGAGATGTAACTTTAATTCCTTACGTACCTTACCAAAAGTGTCACATTCTGTCAGTAGTTTTACACAAGGGGCTAGGATATTTTTTCTGTAAAAAAGGACCAGATAGTATTTTTAGCTTTGTTGACCATATAGTATTTGACTCAATGACACTGCTATTACACAAGAGTAGTCACAGACAATACACAAATCAATGAGTACGGCTTTGTTCCAATAAAACTATCTTTGCATACTTTTTATGGCTGTGTAGTATTCCATTGTGTATATATACCACATTTTCCTTATTCATTCATCTATTGACGGACACTTAGGTTATTTCCATGTCTTGGCTATTTTAAATTATGCTGCAATAAATAAGAAGTGGCCCTAAATTGGCCCATAGTCCATAGTTTGCCAACCCTGGTTTTAGAGCATAAGAAACTTCAATGGTTTCAGGAGAATAAATACAAATGGAGGACAGGTCAACAAAGCGGATTACACTAACTTTGGCTTATCTAATATTAAGATTGCTAGGTTTGTGAACTACTGACCCCATTTAATACAAGCAAATAGTTGTGGTATTTACAGGGTGACAAATTTCATTGCAATCTATGTCTCAACTGCTGAAGAACCACTTCTTTGAAAATACCAGGCTCTATTGAATTGCAGGTTGCAGACCTCCAAAATCAATGTTAAGTTGTCACTTGATACCATTCAATAGTATCCCAAATTTGGTAAAAAAAAAAAAAAAAAAAAAACAGTATGCACCTGAATTACCAAGACCTAAACAGACATCGTCACTGACTATGATCAATGAATTCATATTCCTTGAATTCACAACTGGCCTTGAGTAACAAGGGATAATAGAAACCCATGTGGAATCGCAACCAACTTTGGGAACCCTATAAACCTTGCTTGGAATTATTTATTCAGTGATTGCTTTCTCCACTAGCAGGTTCATTTGCCACTGGATCCTAAGCACCTAGCCTAGTTCCTAGCATATAGCACATGCCCAAGAAATATTTTTTTAAGATTTTATTTATTTATTTATGAGAGAGAGAGAGAGAGAGGCAGAGACACAGGCAGAGGGAGAAGCAGGCTCCATGCAGGGAGCCTGACATGGGACTCGATCCCGGGACTCCAGGATTATGCCCCGGGCCGAAGGCAGGCATTAAACCGCTGAGCCACCCAGGGATCCCCTGAAGAAATATTTTTAATGGAATGAATCATTAAATATAGAACTCAGAATTTCCCATACTTTATATATTCTCATTAAGTTAGACTGGTAGATGGTAGTGAAGCCAGTAAGAAGAAGGGAATGCATTTTCTCTTTTTTTTTTTAGACTTGGTTTTAGAGAGAGAAAGTACACATGTGCAAGTGGGGAGTGGGACAGAGAGAGAGAATCTTCAAGCCAACTCCCTGCTGACAGCAGAGTCCCAAGTGGGGCTCCATCTCATGACCCATGGGATCATGACCTGAGCCTAAACCAAGAGGCAGTGGCTCAGTGGACTGAGCTGCCCAGGCGCCCCAGGAAATGCATTTTCAATATTGTTCAATTACTGTTGCATAGAATTCACAGCACAGAAGTATACCCAGAGCAACCGCACCTTCCATGCACAGGAATGACTTCCAATTCATACACAAATTGCTTATGTTTAAATGTTACTTCTGAAGTACATGGGCCATTCTTTTAGGTTAAACTCATCCTATACCCATCCATCCATCCATCCCATCTCTCCAAAAGAAACTAAGTCATAAACTGTTTGCTTAGTCAACTGTTGCTCACAGCCAGAGCAAAGGGAGCCATCCATCCAATCCCACCCAAATGATCATGTGTCCATATTAGCGAGGTCAGATGCCTGAGGTTTGCCTTACTTGAAAGGGGGGAAGCTAGGTTCTAGCAAGCAACCCAGGTGGCAAATGGTGAAAAGAAGAGATGCCAGTGGGTAGTACTCTCCAAGGAGGCTCTGGCAGGATGGATTTGAAGTGGTAAGGCTGCAGGGCACAAAACCAGGATGACAGTTCCTACAATGAGATAAATGACGGCACCCACTCGTGAGAGAACCACAATGGCTCCTGCCCAGGGTGGCTGCGGCCTGCCCACCGGACAGGAGGAGTGCTTGACTAATTGCATGCTGCCTGTCTCTATATAGCACCGTTTGTTTATTGAAGGTCCCCTTCTTTGTCCTGAACAAATTGACCCATTTGCTTCACTTTGTGCATTTAATTTTCATCTGTACGTTTGCAAAATACCCCATCGGTGTTCATTATGGTAAATTAATATTAGTGTTTCTGTAAGACAACCATCAGCCCTCATTTTCACTAACTCTTACCCACCTCTCCCCCCATCCTTGACTAATAGATATCATTTCAACAGTTTGACTAACTGCCGTGTTATAAAAAAAGGCAGTAATTTATACTGATGTAATGGCCGTGATAAAAATCATTTGTGTGCTGATTTTATAAATTAGGGTGGAAATGTGAGTGCCTCTGAAAAATGAAGTGCTACCACATGGATTCCACTGTTGCTAATGCTTCATACCTTTCTGCTTCATTAAACCAATTTCACGGGGAGATGAGTTAGAGGAAGAAGCTGTGCTGCTTATGAGACGCAACAATGGTTTATTGAAAGAAATGGGGCTAAGATTAAATTAAGTGCTACTCGAGAAATATGGAAATACAAAAATACTCGGGCTTCTAGATGAGTAATTCAAAAATACGATAAGTTAGCTCTTTCATACTCCAAAAACTGGCTCATCATAATTGCACAGAACTGAATTCACAGCTTACTAATTAATATTGAAGAGCTTCTTGAAACTACCCTTATGAGTGGGAGGACCCAAGACTGAATTTATCCCATTTCCATTTTGAAATCATGTGAACTCAGAACTTTCTTTTGGATCTATTCTGAGAGAGTTGGATCTTTAGAATGCTTCCTCAGTGGTTTACTCATGCTGGAGAAGTAAATGCCAATCTCAGATATAAGAGGAAGAAGCAAGAGGAAGGCACGTGGCAGACAGTAGTCAAGCCATTCACCAGCAATAGGTAATTACCAAAACTCACTGGGTTGATCTGTTGTCTCTGGATTTCAGGTGAGCACATCACCAACTCAATCTGGATTTATGCTGGCCAACATCTTGCTGCCCCTTTTTGGAGAATGCCCTAAAATGGAGGTGGAGACCCTGAAAAAGATAGCATTGGTTGGGCATGCCCTTAGAGCAGGTACCAAGAGATTGGGATGGAGTCATTTCCACTGTTCATCTAAATTGCCTACTATTTCCCCCATTCTGATGAGTTTGAAGTTTTCACTTTCTAGCAACTAAACCCTATTTGTTCCCTGAGTTGTGAAGGATATAAACACAAAGGGATTCATTCATTAAATAAGAGGCTTATGAATACTTAGTGAGTTTTTTTTTTAATGCAGAATTTCAAAGTGCAGCTGAGGAACTGCCACTTTCCTCTCTCATCACAATGAGATCTCTGTGTGTAAGTGACCCAAGTCCTGGGGTTGAGTCCAGCTCTCAGATTAGCACAGAAAACACGTACAGACGTGACTTTCAACCCACCCCCTCCCATAGATGATAAAAGGAGTTCCCAAAAGTTGTGCCTCCAGGATGGGAGGGAAAGATTTCAAGATTGCAATCCTGAGGACTATATACCAAGAGCCAGAGCCATATCCCCACTCAAAAGAGGAAGTCATTGATGTCAGGTCTGCTGCTATCATCCTAAACTTTGGGCTTCAACAGACTTGATTCAAATAGTTAACACAGCATGTTTACAGTTATAGCAAACACTGTTCATCACACTTTTACAGAGAGAACAGAGGGACTTGTGGCAATACCTTTTCAAGGCTCATCCCTGCTACTAGCTGATAGGTATGTTCACAATCATCAGGAAGGGAAGGCTTACAGCCCAGATGCCCCTCAGCTTGATCGTGGTTTGCAAAGCCTGTATCGTGGTTTGAGCATTACAAAAGGCATGTGTTGAGCTCATGATTAAAGAATGAACTTGAGGAAAATAAAGTTTTAGAGAAGTGTCTGCATTTGGGTTAGATACTTCCAGAACGGGGCATAGTTAAGAACTTGGTCTTCAAATAACTGATGATTTTAAGCCTCATCTTCCTGGTCCATAAAGTAAGATCTCTAAAGTTTATACTTTGAAAAAATAAATAAATAAAAAATAAAGTTTATACTCGCCAGAAATTTCTATTGTCTACATGGTCTTCTCTATTAGAAACTGTCTAGAGGAGGCCCCTAACAAGCCTGATGCTAATAGTTACAAAGGAGTTATTTTCTGTCCATGGCTCATAAAAATTACATCAATGTCTAATGTTTTATGTAAATGACACAAAATAGGTTTGAAGGCTCAGGATCACAAAGTTTTAAGGACAAAAAGCATGCATGTGTATTCGGCTGGAGGGAAAAAGGAGAGTCTTAAAAGATAAAGGTGGCTGCATTCACATCCTTCCCTTGTCTGTTGCCCTCCCGCCCAACAATCTAAGATTCTCCAGTCCCAGAGGGAACCTGAGTCTGGGTAAAGTATCCTGTTTTCTCGCACAGCGGCAGTCTATCTCTTGTCCCCACTGTGGTTGGAGCCCTGGAGAGGATTGGCAGTGCCAGGAAGATTCAGGATCCCCTGGGCAGACTATAGGAAAAGCATAGGTTCATATTTTTCACATACTGAAATTGGGGGAAACCGTAAGCCCCTTAAGAGATTTGCTTAAAAATCATACCAAGCACCAAAGAGCAGTTGACTGGGAAATAGGACCCACAGTTCCTAGACTTCGTCTGGGCCAGGGTGTGGGCCAAAAGGTGGCAAGATGAAATGGCTAAGAACCATTGATTGGTAGAAACAGACCGGGCTTAGGGATCCCCCCATATCATGTAAACATTATGGTCATTTGCTGCTCCTTCTGTCCATCTTCTACTAAGCATTACTCTTTCAAGTCAATTTTAATTTATCTCTGAGCCTATACTTCAAACTAAGAATTCTGTTTAGGCTTTACCTCTTCTCCTTTCTTCCCTTTCTGTGCTACTCTCTTTGCAATTGCAGTGGACTTGGGTGCGTGTGTGTGCTTATGTGTGTGTGTGTGAGAGAGAGAGAGAGAATGAAAGTGAACATGGTAGCAAAATAGCAGTGAAGGCATTTTAACCTTATATATTACTTCATTTAGTAAGGCACATATACCTACTGAGGATATTAAATCAGTAATTGGCAATGCGTGCATTCATATGGCTACCATTTTGAAAAAACAGAAATTGCTGAGGAAGTTTAAGAACCTACCTTCAGATGCACAGTTAGCATCGCAGTCCAAAAACAGTGGGTCTCAAACTTGAGCAAGCATTAGAATTACCTGTATGGCTCGTTAAAAAGCAGATTGGTGGGCCCCACCCTTAGAGATTCCAGATGCCTAGGCCAGGGGTGAGTCCTTAGATTTTGCATTTCTGACAAGTTCCCAAGTTATGTTGATACTCCTGGTTTGGGAACACAAAACAAGCCCCAGTGCTTTACCCACTTGTACTCAAATGCTTTGAACATTAGAACCACCTAGGGCTCTTTTGAAAAACCCAAAACCCAAACCCAAAGCCCATTCTGCACCTTGTATCAATTAAGTAAAAAAATCTCTGGGGGTAAGACCATATATCAGTATTTTTCCAGCTTCCCAGCCGATCCCAATGTGCAGCCAAGTTTGAGAGCCAGTGCTGTAGAAAGCAAAGGTGATTTCTTACATTTTTGTTTTCGTTTTGTTTTAGCAAGACGAGAGAATATAATTACCTCATGTAGACACAATGCTGATTTTTTTCACATGCTTTCATGTCCAAGTAGTATCAGCAGATGATTTGCCACAGTTCCAAATATTTGTGCTCAATGTCAGGCAGAAGGTGTGGGTGACTGGGAAAATTTAAAGTACAGTCAGTCCCAGAGAGACTAGAAATGTGATAAATCAAAGTCAGGCCTTGGAGCTTCCAGAAATCACCAATCAGAACATCCAAGAGGGGGCCTTAAAAGTAGCTTTTCTGATAACTGCTTAAGAGTTTATGCTTTCTTTTAAGCCAACGGAGGTTCCTTAGGCCCATCCACTTGGATCCCCCCGCCCCCAGCTCAGTTTTTGGAACTATAAAAGCGTTTTTTTGTTCTTGCCTAGGTTCTCTCATTGCCAGTACTGGCACTAGAACAGTGGTTCCCCAAATTGCGCATAAGTATCACCTGGGGAGCTTCAAAAATACTAATGCCCATTTCCAACCCACCCACCCTCCAAAGATTGTGATTTCTTAGTCTGGGAGGGCCTGGGCTCTGGAATTTTTAAAAGATTTCTTGATGATAATGATGTGCAGACAATTTGGGAACCACAGGGTTAGAACAATGAATCCTGTTACTGCTCCATTCTGCTAGAGTTTCTGCTTGCCTTGTCCACCCAATATGGACTCCAAATTCTTCACCTCTGGGCACTATCTGCAACACAACTGAAGACATTCTTCCACTTGGGGCTTGAGGAGTTAGGTGGTAATGACTGAACTTTTACTGTGGAATGGGAAAGGTGCCTCAGTAACTGAAACATCTAGCCCCTTGCTGTTTAATGTATGGTCTGTGGCCAACATCATCAGCATCACCTGGGAACATTTTAGAGCTGCAAGTGCTTGAGGCCCATCCCATACCTGCTGACTTCTCAGGTGATGTGTATGCACATTGAAGTCTGAGAGTTACTTAAAACATTTTTTAAAAAGGGGTGCCTAGGTGGCTCAGTCAGTTAAGCATCCGACCCTTGATCTTAGCTCAGGTCTTCATCTCAGGGTCGTGAGCTCAAGCCTCACCTTGGGGCCTATCTAAAAGAAAAGTCTGAGAATTACTAGTCTTCTTACCTCAGGTACTGTCCCTGGAAAATGGCTTTTCACTCATCTGGGATTGTCGGATTCAGCAAATAAAAATACAGGATGATCAGTTAAATTTGAATTTCAGATAAAGGACAAATAATATATAGTATTTCCCATGACATATTGTCATCCTGTATTTTATTAGGCAAACTTATAGCCCCTCACATTCAAGGACTGATACTACAAAGATACCTATCTCGGTTTTCCTCTGGGACCATGACCATGTTCTCTTGCACTTCATGTCTTTCAAGTCATTCCAGATAGACATTTGGTCTGATACAGACTGGGTCTTGAGACCCAATCCCAACATAGGTGCTTGACGTCCAGCTTTGTGCCATGCTAACTCAAGCCTCATAAATGCCAACTGGTCAGCTCTTACATCATGTCTAATACCTCCTATCATTGGAGCTATGCCATTCCTTATCCAAATGTGGCTAAAGAAATAGCATCTCTCCCAGTTTTGCCTGAATCTTCTTTCATCGCCTGGATTCTGAGTCATTCATTGAGCTTCCTCTGTGCACCTTACAATGTGTTGCCTGGTCTAGACCAATTTTGTAGTGTAAAGGTCACTTCTTGGGGTGGGGGCTGGGGAGTGGCTTTTACACCAGTGGCAGAGATTTCACAGTCCCTGTGTCCTCAGTTGTTCCATGGTAACACTCCAAGTATAGAATCCTCTTCGTTCTACAAATCCAGATATCCCAGTTCCTAACTAGCTAATGTACAGACCTGTTCAAAATTGAAACTTAACGAGGATGGTTTCATCTGTAAAATGCCTGAAGCTTCCTATCCGGGTATACACACTGCCATGTGAATATGCTTCTTGCTAAGCTCAGTTCAGGTGGGAAGTAGCATATAGGCCATTCATGTCTAGGGATAAGAAAAGAAACCCTCATCAAGTTGGCTGCACCCGACAAAACCACTTCAGTATGCAGAAGTCTGTGACTGTGTGCTATTTTGTATATCACATGGTCAGCCATTCCCGTTTCATTTATACACTCATGCAGTTAGTCAGTTCCAAATATTCTTTGGGAGGAGATGATAAGTCTCCCTCCCCCAAATGCACCTTCCCATATTGTTTACACACAGCCTCAGAGAATCCTACCCATGAGGTCTGTAGCCTCAAGACTGAAAATATTTGTTCTATATGATGAACAGGGGCTTGGCTCCTACATAAACATTAGCATCATTTCTATTATCATCATAATAATCTCATAAATTTGTATAGTGCTTGATGGTGAAACACTTTCAGATCCCTTATCTCAGTCCTACAACTCTTGGGACTAGGTGTTTTACTCTCTATTCTACAGACATCTTAAGGCACTTTGCCATTAAACTCTACGTTATTATAATCAAACTAATTATTTGACATTATGTGGCCCCCCCAAAATCCGTATCATCTGAATTAAGATTTTAAAAATCAAATATCAGTCCCTGAGTGAAGAGATTCACCCTCCCCATTTGGGTGAGTATCCTCCATCCCCTGAGGGTCCAGATAGAACAGAAAGGGGAAGGAGGGCATGAAAGACACAAAAATATAAAGATAAGCTCAGAATACTGGAAAATATTTCATAGACTGAAATTTTAAAAAGGATATTGTCATTAACATTTTTTATTTTTTCACTTTTACTGAAATATGTAATGTTATGAGCGCTGATATTTACAATGGTAGAATGCTATTAGCACAGGAATTTGTTTAAACAACCATTAGGCCAAATTCTCTTTAATTCTCAAAATAAAACAGTTTAAAAAATGGCTTAGGAAGTTATTTTCAAAATAACACATCTACTTTAAAAATACACTTTAACTTACTATGACACCTGATAATGTGTCATCTATTTAAATTACAACTACCATTATTGAACAACAGATAACAAGAAATTGGCACTTTAAAATTTCACTGTTATGTCAATAATACTTTTTTTAAGTTAATACCTTTGACATAGGTTTTAGTTGTTTGCAATCTGTTACCTTCTTTGTTTTATTATGATATACTAGTTTATTAAAATATATGTAATCTAAAAAAATATCAAAAAAATAAAAATGAAATATCAAATTGATGTAGGTAGCTAAACATCATCATAGAAAGTAGCAACAAGAGGGACATTGGATAACTGGTTGCCTGCTTGCTTTTCTAGAACATGGTCCCTACTACCCTTTATTTCTTCTGTCCTTACCAGTTTTTTCACCTGTAACTCTCTAGTGGAAAGAGTTTTCGGGATGGAAGGGCTAAAATTCAAATCCCATGTTTGCCAAGTGAAATTAGGCAAGTCACTTAAACTCTTGTTCTCAGGTTTCTCATATTTATTTTTTAAAAAATATTTTGTTTATTTATTAATGACAGAGAGAGAGAGAGAGAGAAAGGCAGAGACACAGGCAGAGGGAGAAGCAGGCTCCATGCAGGGAGCCTGAGGTGGGATTTGATCCAGGATCTCCAGGATCACACCCTGGGCTGAAGATGGAGCTAAACTGCTGGGCCACCGGGGCTGCCCAGGTTTCTCATATTTTAAATGGGGTTAATAAGAGTAGCGACTTCAAAGGGTTATTGAGAGCATTAGACAAAATTATGTATGTAAAGCACTCAGTGAGGGAGTGAGCAATAGGCACTCATGAAGTAATAACCCCCTGTCCCCCAACAAAAAGAATCGTGCATCTCTTAACAGCACTCTGTTCCCCAAATGCCTGAAATATGGAAAAATGCTATTTCTCACAGTGTTCAAACACTATAAGCTACTTTAAAAAACTGAAGTTAGGGGCACCTGGGTGGTTCTTGGTGTCAAGTATACACTTGATTAAGTGCCTCTAGATTTGGGCTCAAGTCATGATCTCAGGGTGGTGAAATTGGGCCCTACAATGGGGCTCCACACTTGGCATGGAGCCTGCTTGGGGTTCTCTCTCTTCTTCTCCCTCTATCCCACCCCACAACCGCTTGCATGCTTTCTCTCTTCCTCTCTCAAAAAAAAGAACTGAAACCATTCAGAGTATATACTCTGAGCACAGTGGGATCAAACTAAAAATCAATAACAGAAAGATAACGAAAGATCTTCCAAACATTCGGAAATTAAGCAATACACTTCTAAATAATCCATGGATCATAAAGTTTCAAATAAAAAATTTAAAATATAGAGAACTGAATAAATAAAATCTTTTAAAAAATAAATAAAATATAGAGAACTGAATGAGAATGAAAATACAATCTATTAAAACATATGGGATTCAGCTATATCAGTGTGGAAAGGCAAATGTATAGCACTAAATGCTAATATGAGAAAGCAAGATACATCTCAAATCAATCATCTAAATTCCTATACCTTAAAAAAAGAAGAGCAAAATAAACCCAAAGCAAGCAGAAGGAAGGAAGAAAAGGATAAAGCTGCAAACAAATCAATAAAACTGAAAATAGAAAAACAGGAGAGAAAAATCAATGAAACAAAGCACGGATTCTTTGAAAAAAAATCAATAAAAGACTGAGAAAGATGAAAAGAGAGAAGACACAAACAACAGGAATAACACTACAGAGCATGTATCCATTAAAGGAAAAATAAGAGAATGCTACAAACAACTGTAGGCTCATTAATTTGATAACTAAGATGAAATAGAAACAATTCCTTGAAAAGCACAACTTACCAAACTTCAGTGGAGTTGAAATAGGCATCCTCTTTGGTCCTATGACCATTAAAGAAATTGTATTTAATTAAAAACTCCCCCTAAAAGATAATATCCAAGCTCAGATGGTTTCATTGGAGAATTCTACCAAACATTTAAAGGATTAACACCAATCTTACACAAATTCTTTCAGAAAATAAAATAAGGGGATCTCTGGGTGGCGCAGCGGTTTAGCGCCTGCCTTCGGCCCAGGGCGCGATCCTGGAGACCCGGGATCGAATCCCACGTCGGGCTCCCGGTGCATGGAGCCTGCTTCTCCCTCTGCCTATGTCTCTGCCTCTCTCTCTCTCTCTCTCTCTCTCTCTCTCTCTCTCTCTGTGTGTGTGACTATCATAAATAAATAAAAATAAAAATAAAAAAGAAAATAAAATAAGAAGCACTTTCTGACTCATTTTCTATGGCAAGCATTACTTTGATTCGAAAACCAGACTTAGTACAAAAAAAAGAAAGAAAAAAGGAAACTGCAGACCAATATCCATTAAGAACTTTAATTCCTCAAAAAGTATTGACTCCAATATAGCAATGTATAAAAATATTAGCAACTCAAATACAGCAACGTACAAAAAGAATTACAAACAGTGACCAAATGGGATTTATTAACCAAGGCTGGCTCACTATCCCAAAATCAATGAAAAAAATCAATTGATGTAACCTCTATATCAATAGCCTGAAGGAGAAAACTCAAATGACCATATTAATAGTTTCAGAAAAAAGCAGTTGACAAAATTCAACTACCATTCATAACTTAAAAAACAAAATGAAATCTCTTAGCAAATTAAGAATGAAGAAAGACAACCTCAACTTGATGAAGAGCTTCTACAAACCCACAGCTAACATCATTCATAACGGTGAAAGGCTGAAGGCTTTTCCGCCCTAAAATTCAAAATAAAGCAATGATGTCAACTTTCACTACTCTTACTCAACATAGTACTAGGAGTTCTAGCCCTGTGACAGGCAGGAAGAAATAAAAGGCATATAGATTGAAAAGGAAGAAATAAAACTATATTGCAGATGACATGATTGTATAAATACAAAATCCCAAGAAATTGATACAAAACTCTTGCAACTTAGAAATTAATCCATTAAGGTTGCAAGATACAAGACACAAAATATCAATTGCATTCCTTATGCTAACAATGAACATCTAAAAACCAAAACGGAAAACCAGTATAATTTACAATCACTTTAAGAAAAATGAACTAGGGGATCCCTGGGTGACTCAGCGGTTTAGCGCCTGCCTTCGGTCCAGAGTGTGATCCTGGAGTCCCGGGATCAAGTCCCACATCAGGCTCCCTGCATGGAGCCTGCTTCTCCCTCTGCCTGTGTCTCTGCCTCTCTCTCTCTCTCTCTCAGTCTGTGTCTCTCATGAATAAATAAATAAAATATTTAAAAAAGAAAAAAATAAAAATGAACTAGGTGCATATCTAACAAAACACGTACAGACTTGTGCACTTGAATTACAAAACATTGATGAAAGAAATCAAAGAACACCTAAATAAATGGAGGAATATATTGTGTTCATGGGTTGGAAGACTCATCGGAGTAAAAATGCCAATTCCTCCCTAACCAATCTATAGATTTCATGCAATTCCTATAAAAATATCAGCAAGGATTGGTAGATACAGACAAGCTTATTCTAAAATTTATATGGAAAGTCATAGGCCCTAGAGTAGCTCAAGCAATCTTGAATAAAAAGAAGAAAGAAGAGGGAGGAATCACTCCACCTGATATTAAGGGTTACTCTATACCTATAATAATCAAGACAGTGTGGTATTGGCCAAAGAATAGACACATAGATCAATGGAACAGAATAGAGAACTCAGGAATAGATTCATACCAATGTGCCTAACGGATGTTTCCCAAAGCTGCAAAGCAATTCAATGGAGGTAATAAACTATTCCCAACAAGTGATACACATGGGCATCCATAGGCACACCTTATACAAAAATGGGTCACAGACTTAAATGTAAAATACATGACTTTCAGGGGAAAAAAAAAAACACATAGGGGAAAATCTTTGGGACCAGAGATTTGTATACTTGACACCAGAAGCACAAACCATAAAGGAAACAAGTTGAAAAATTGGACCTTATCAAAATTTAAATATTTTGTTCCGAAAATGCTATGAGCTAGTTTAAAACATCATTCTTGTATAATAAGCAAAATGTTAACAGAATCAGGTGTTTCCAGACATAGCAAAATAGAACCTGGTTTAGTTCACATGTGGAGCTGTGAGTCCACTTTCCTTGGCGGTTAAGTGTGCAAGATATGTGCTCTCGTAGGGCCCGAGTCACTTCCAGGGCACGCATTTCCTGTGGCTAGGACTTTTCTAAAGGTAAGTCAGCTGGAAACAACATACAATGAACATGCACATAGAATGCTGGGCTTTGGAAAAGAAACACATTTGGGTAAAAGTGAGTAAAGAACTTTATAGTAACCTTTTTTGCAATTCTGACCTTACAGTTGATTGAGATTTCAAAATATGGATAAAAATGTCCCTAGAAAAAAAAAATGTCCCTGGGTTTTAAAAACCCACTGATAGAATCAAACGGCTTTGATTTCAACTGCACTTAAATCTCCTACTGCAGTCAAGGAGGAGACCAACACTCAGCGGCAAAATTCGAAACCCAAGGCTGGCCTCTTTATGACAGAGACAAAGTTGATTGCAGTGAACATTCTTGGCATCAGCTCAAGATGTTTTGAGTTTCTAGATCCTGAAAGGGAAATGCTCTTAGGAGCCTTTCAGATCATTGATGGGGATAGTATTGAGGAGGTGCGGTGTAGATGGGGAGAGGGAGGGGAGAAGAGCTGCTGCCTGGCCTCTGGAATTGGTCTTAACTAACATTTATTAAACCTACTATAGCAAGTGTGTTCACTAGTTTTTTTTGTTTGTTTGTTTGATGTAATCCTCACTACAGTCTTAGAAAGAGCAAATGCAGGAGGATAATTCAAAACTCAAGGGAGGTAACTCATGTCTGTTGAGTGCTTGCTGTATGTACTGGGCACTCTGCTGTGCACTTTATGCCTTAGAACAATGCAATAAAGTAGATACTATTATCATTTCCATTTTACAGATGAGGCAACAGAGGCTTTGAGAGGGACTTGTCAGCTCACTCTCAGGTTCTGTGTGTGTGTGTGTGTGTGTGTGTGTTGCATCCTGCAACAAAATATTCCCAATACAAATTCTGCCCAAGATCCATCCTCTAGCAGTTAAAAGGACAGAGGAGCAGCTAGCCATCAAGCATCTACCAAGGGCAGCCGGCTGGAACTGGTGGTGGTCCCAGGAAGCCCAGTGACAGGGCTCGCTGTAGCTCTGAAGCAGGGAAAGCAGCATGAGGTTGGCACAGTGTCAAGGGGTGAGGGAAGGGAGGACAGAACCAGAGCCCTAACCAGCATTTTTGGCGCCCGGGGCAAGAAGCGTGAAACTTGCCTTCTCTTCAATGGAAGCTGCTCTTGGAAGGGGGAGGGGCAGCCCTGTGCACAAAAGGTCCCCTGGCTGGTGCGCTCCCAGCCCTTGACCTCGGGCCTCTCGCTCCATCCATCTCTGCGACTGCCAAGGGGGCTGGCCTAGGGCCAGGGTGAGGCTTCCAACAGAGACCAGAGAGGTGGTGGGAGAAAAATGCGGTGCCCTCTAAATTTCTGTGCCCCAGTGACCCCACCCTAGCCGGAGCTCCGGAAAGAACAGAAACAGAATGTTGAGTTGAGAAGGGAGGTGAAGGAAGTCACAGAGGGGCTGACTGGAAGAACAGGGAGAGGTCAGGGGGCCATCAGTCACAGCAATGGGGTTGAAAAAATCTGCCAAAAGATGGAAAGTTTCGGTCATTGGCAGGCATTGCAGAGTTCAAGATCTGAGAGGTGAAGCAGGCAATTCCGAGCGGTGGCAGTAGCTGATGAAGTAGACAGGAGGCCCGAATCACAGGGTCGGGGGGGGTCAATGAAGCAGGAGGGCTATTCTTTGATTCTACAAGCTTTTATTGAGCACCTACTATGTGCGAGGCTCTGCAATTAGGCACCAGTGATACAGTAGTGAACAAGACACCGTCCTTACCTTTCTTCAAATGTGGGGGGCAAGTGGGGAAATGGGTGAATGGCAAGCAGACAAATACAATACAATGTTAAGATCCCCCAGGACGTCTCCAGATGCTGGGGCAATGGCTCTTGTGCTTGAGAAACTTTCAGTTTATGGAGATCTACTCTACTTCTTCTTCTTCTCTCTCTCTCTCTTTTTTTTTAAAGATTATATTCATTTATTTGAGAGAGAGAGAGGGAGAGAGCACAAGTCAGAGGAGAGGCAGAGGGAGAGGGAGAAGCAGGCTCCTCTATGAGCAAGGAGCCCAAGACGGGGCTCGATCCTAGGACCACTGAGCCAAAGGCAGACGCTCAACTGAGTGAGCACCCAGACATCCCAGGAGATCTACTCTACTTCTAAGAAGAACTTAATTTAAGAAAGGGAAAATTTAAGTACAAGCAAATAAGTTTGTAACACGGAAGAAGAAATTATTTGCTCTGATTTCTGAGGGAGAGGGTAGGAAAAGAAAAATCAAGAAGGGTTTCATGAAGGCATGGCATATGACAATGAGCAGGGTTTTAAAGGATGCAGGTGGGACGAGGCAAGAATTTTAGGCTGGAGGAACAATTGTGAGTACACATGGTAGCAGAAAAGCACAGATGTATTTGAAGAATGAGGAGTAACTGGGCATGTTTGGAGGTGAAGCTACTAATGGTATTAGCAATGGTGAGACGGTAAGTTAGGGAAGTGGTTTAGAAGGAATTTCCTAAAAAAAGAAGAAGAAGAGGAAGAAGAAGAAGAAGAAGAAGAAGAAGGAGAAGAAGGAGAAGAAGGAGAAGAAGGAGAAGAAGAAGAAGAAGAAGAGAAGAAGAAGAAGAAGAAGAGCCTCCTCCTCCTCCTCCTCCTACCTCCGACCCCTCCTCGCCCTCCTCCTTACCTACTCCTCCTCCTCCTCTCCTCCTCCTCCTAAGACAGAACCGAAGAAGAAGGAGAAGAAGAAAGAATTTCCTGATGCAAGGTCTGGGTAACCGCAGTCAGAAGAGAGAGGCAGAAAGATCTATTTGTTTTTTTAATTTATTTTTATTGGGGTTCAATTTGCCAACATATAGCATAACACCCAGTGCTCATCCCATCAACTGCCCCCCTCAGTGCCCGTCACCCAGTCGCCCCCACCCACCTCCTTTTCTACCACCCCTTGTTCACAGAAAGATCTATTTAGAAGCTATTACAGAGGGGCACCTGGGTGGCTCAGTGGGTTAAGCGACGGACTCTTGATTTCAGCTCAGGTCACGATCTAGTGGCCCTGGGTTCAAGCCCCACATCAGGATCCACACTCAGCACCATCTCCTTGAGATTCTAGCCCTCTGCCCTTTCCCCTTCCCCCTGCTCACACACTCTCTCTCTAAATAAATAAAATCTTTAAATATAAAATTGAAGCTATCACAGACGTTCAAGTGCAAGCCAAGGTCCAGATGTAAGACAGTGGGAATGGAAAGGGAAGGGGAGTGGTGGGGGGATACAAGAGGCTCTAGAGATGGGCTTCACAGGCTGTATCAACCAAATAAATGTGGGAAGAATGAGAGAAGACATATCTATGCCAGACCCTTCTTTCCAACTCAGGATGTCTTCTTATTGACTTCTGAGTTAAAAACAGAAGCCACTTTCCTCACTTAAATACATAAGAAACCACGGAGCTAAAGAGATGCAATGACATTGAAAACCAGCAACATACCCAACCATGTGCCATAGTCCTGGCAGAAAGTCCTTAAACAAAGCATGGGTGGGTGCCGAAGCAGCACAGCTGGGCCAGGAAAAACTAAATTGTTTGTAAGTAATAATAACTTTTAAAATAATAAAATATTTTTAAAATGTGGTATACCCACGCACACAATGGAATTTTAGCCATAAAACATAAGGAAACTGGGCAGCCTGGGTGGCTCAGTGGTTTAGCACCGCCTGCAGCCCAGGGTGTGATCCTGGAGACCCGGGATCGAGTCCCACGTCGGGCTCCCTGCATGGAGCCTGCTTCTCCCTCTGCCTGTGTCTCTGCCTCTCTCTCTCTCTCTGTGTGTGTGTCTCATGAATAAATAATAAATAAAATCTTTTAAAAAATAAGGAAACCCTGCCATTTGTGACAACATGGATGGACCTGGAGGGCATTATACTAGATGAAATAAATCAGACAGAGAAGACAAATATTGTATGATCTCACATATACCCCACTGAACTCAGATACGTAGAACAGACTGGTGGTGTGAAATGGTTGAAGGGGATTCAAAGGTACAAACTTCCAGTTATAAAAGAAACAAGTCAAAAAATAAAAGAAACAAGTCATGGGGCGCCTGGGTGATGCAGTCGGTTAAGCAACCAACTCTTGATTTTGGCTCCGGTCATGATCTCAGGGTCATGAGATCGAGCCCCACCTGGGGCTCCATGCTGGGCGTGGAGTCTGCTTAATATTCTCCCTCTCCCTCTGCCCCTCCTTGCCTCAAAATAAATTAATATATTAAAAATGTTTAAAATAAACAAGTCACGGAGATGATAATGCAGTATGGAGACCATAGTTAGTAATATTGTATTGTATGCTTGAAAGTTGCCAAGAGAGCAGATCTTAAAAATTCTCATCACGAGAAAAAAATTTGTAATTACGTGTGGTGCTGGATGTTAAATTAGACTTATTGTGGTGATCATTTTGCAATATATACAAATATTGTTATGTTGTACACCTGAAACTAACATGATGTTATATGTCAATTATATCTCAATACAAAAAGATAAAAATATTAAAATAATAATACTAAAATAATAATACTTAACAGTTATTGACCTTGTTCTTCGTGCTAACTCCCAGAGAGGCGCTTTATACGCAGTATCTCACTTAATCCTTCTATCTCAGGGAAATGTCCTTACTAAGGTTTAGTCCACGCAGGTTTTAGATCACACAGCTAGTATGTGGCCATTGGAGATTTGAACTCAGGGTCATCTTCCATGCCATCAAGACTGCTTTGGAAACAAGCCCACTGACCTATGCTGTCAGAAACAAGGACCTAGCCCCAAAACAGAAGAAGGCAAGCAACCCTCTCTCTGAGTTAGCCAGAGTTTTGTTTTATTTTGATTTTATCTTTTTTATGCACCTGTTCCATGTAAAATTTGGAGCCGTAATTACCAGGAGACAGGCGCCAAATCAACCGAGAATCTGTTAGGTATAGCAAGAGCTGAAAGTATTCAGACACTAAGTAGATACACAAAAAGCAAGAGCTTTCTTATTCATTAGCAATATCCTGTTAGAAATAATAAAAACAAAATAACAAAAACAAATCCCGCTTCCAGCAACAACAATACATTTTAAACAACTAAGAAAAAAATCTTACTAAGAAATGTGTGTCTGGAAAAAAAAAAGAAATGTGTGTATGGGATGGCCTATATGAAAAAAGTTACAAGCCAGGTAATACAGAACCAAAAGCTAAACCATAAATGTTGAAACCATGCAAAGTAATCTTAATAATCCATGGAGAAAATTACAATTGTTCTAGGACCTTTACAAATTTTTATCAAAACACTAAAAATTCTCTTACTGCCCATTCCATTATAAATTTATAAGGAAATGGGAAAAAATTAAATTACTATTTTGGTAGTACACTGCCATTTAAACCTTAGAAACACTGAATATTAAAATGTTGCATTAAAAAAATAAAAAAAATAAAAATGTTGCATTACTTTGTAATAAACTTACCAATGTTAGTTTTCACAGTGCTTTCCTTCTCCTCATAACTTACAATACAAGCCAGCGAGCTATATGTTCTACACCTTAACAAATTGGCAAACTCCTTTTAAAGTTCTGGATCAACATTCTGCATTTTATCCTTCACACTTTCAGTGTGGTGAAATCTCTCCAAGAATCCCCTCTACATGTGGATGTTTGCTGGTGTCACTGTCTTTGGGACATCTTTATTCTTTTTGTCACGACAACTTTTCCTAACACCATTTATGTCAATAATTTCACCCTCATTAAATCCCTGGGGCTGGGACACCTGGGTGGTCAGTGGTTGAGCATCTGCCTTCCACTCAGGGCGAGATCCCCGGGTCCTAGGATCGAGGCCCGCATCGGGCTCCCTGCGAGGAGCCTGCTTCTCTGCTTGTGTCTCTGCCTCTCTCTGTGTGTCTCTCATGAATAAGTAAATAAAAATCTTTTTTAAAAAATTTCTCGGGCTGCATTTCTAGGATCTCTCCAATTCCCAAGTTTAGCTATTTCTTTTTTAACCTCACTTATGTTTCTAATCTGTGTTTCGCTTCTAGCAATATCACTTTTGGTTTCTTTGCTGCACTTTTTATCTTTCTTGTCCAATTCATTCTTTCAATGGTCCATTTTATAAAATGTTATGTGAGTTTATCACTGAGAGACAAAGAGGCAACACAACCACACAGTTTTGCTCAGCGAACAATCACCAATAGACTTTGAGAGAAATGATACAACTGCTCACTAATGACACTAAGCTTTTGTTACTCACATGGTGAATTTGTGGACTGAAGAGAGAGCCTAAGTTTGTACTTTATGCAATAACTCAGTTAATACACCACGTTGACTGAAATTCAATCGTGTTGTCAGCAGCCTGGTGTTATTTAATTAAATCATGGTAAGTGAAAATCGTGAATATCAGAACCATGCAAAGAGAGGACTGCCTGTACTTTACGTAAAGGCCCCAGCCCACTTTAATAAATGGAGAGATACCACACTTAGTTTTTACAAAATACTTACTGTGTGTCATGTGCTGTTCTAAGTTCCTGTTTACACAGGTGTTAATTTACTTAACCTGTACACAAACCCTACAAGTAAGTACTAATAGTATTTTCATTTTACAGATTAAGAAACTGGAACATAGGGGCACCTGGACATCTCAGTCAGTAAAGTGTCCCACTCTTGATTTCGCCTTGAGTCATGATCCCAGGATCGTGAGATGAAGCCCTGCATCAGGCTCCGCACTGGGCACGGAACCTGCTTAAGATTCTCTCTATCCTTCTGCCTCTGACCCTCCCCTTGGCCCCCCTCCCAAAAAAGAAACTGGGCACAGAAAGATTAAGTAACTTTCTAAAAGTCACACAGCTAAGAAATAGCAATGCCAGAATCTGAACCCAAGTAGTCTGACTTCCAAGGCTGAACACTTTACCAATACCTGTGCTGCCTCATATAACTAGAGGGCCAAGATGTTGATTTTTCCCATAGTAACTTATAAGTTTAATGCTATTGCCATAACCACTTCAGCAGGATTTTTATAAGGAGAACTTGAGAGATTCTAAGTTCATTTAGAAAGCAATAGGCTAGAGAAACTATTATCTTCTAATATTAAAACACAATTTAAAGCTACAGTAATTAAAACAAAGCAGCACTAGAACTAGAGTTGAACGACAGACAGATCAAAGGAATGTATGGTGGCCCATACATAAAAAGACCGTCACATCTTTAAATGTTTTTTAGTCTAAGAGTAAGTTGTATCCCAAATCAGAAAGAAAATGAAATATAATGTACAAATGGTGTTGGGTGAATTGGTTAACTATGATGAAATAAATAAAATTGGATCACTTCTTCATATTTCACATAAAAATCAATTTCAGGTGGTTTAGAGAGTGGAAAAAATGAAACCATAAATGCATAGACAAGAATAAAAGTGAATTTTTTAAATATCTTGGGGCTAGAGAGGACTTTCTTAATATAAAAGAAATAGAAAAAAGATAATATAGTCAACCATATTCAAAATGAAAACTTTTGTAGATTAAACACGCAATGAACAAAATTAAAAGATCTAAAAAACAAACAAACAAAAAACAAAATTAAAAGACCTACCAAAAACTAAGATTTTTTTGCTTTGAAACAATGTAACAGTGTTTGTAAGTATTGTGATTATGTAAAGAGGTTGTAGAAGGAAGCAGGGAAAACTTACAGCCCAATAGAAAAAAAAAAGGAAAGACCAAAAGTAGATGGTACACAAATGAAATATAAAAATCTAATCAATGGCTGACTCCAATAAAAAATATACATATAAAAAATAAAATCTAATCAAGATATTTAAAACGTTAAACTCTATATGTAATAGTAGAAATACAGATTAAAATAACATATGTTTTTGGCCTAGTAATTAGAAAGACATTTTTGTTTGTGTGTATTTTATCACAACATCCACATTTAGTGAGGGTGAGATGAAACAGTAACCCTCACTAAGCCTGCTGGGAGTATACATTGATACACCTTTTCTGGAAAGCAATCTATTAAATTTTTTTTTAAATTCACAACTTTACTTGGTCATCTATCTTCTGGGAATCCTTCCTAAGAATGCTGGTATTATTTATAACATGGACAAACTGAGCACAACAGGACTGCTCACTAAGACAAAAATAGTTAAACAAAATGGGTCACAGTCTTTCAATTTTGCGGCCATTCGTAGTGCTGTTTGCAAAGAATATATAGAAGAATGAGAAAATGCTCAAATATACTCAGGAAGAATTAAGGAGAGGGCGTTCAAAATCACACGCTAGGCTCCCAAATTTTTAAGACAAAAGTAAACATTTGTGTAGAAAATAATACGTGGAAATATAACCAAATGTTATCCCTGGGTGACGGGACTACAGGTTACTTCCATCTTCTTCTCAACTTTCTGCATTTTCCAATTTCCCTAAAACAGACATGTATTTTGTTTATAATTAAAAGAATCAGGATGCCTGGGTGGCTCAGTGGTTTGGCGCTGCCTTCAGCCCAGGGCCTGATCCTAGAGACCCAGGATCGAGTCCCACGTTGGGCTCCCTGCATGGGGCCTGCTTCTCCCTCTGCCTGTGTCTCTGCCTTTCTCTGTGTCTCTCATAAATAAATAAATAAATAAAATATTTTAAAAAAATAAAAAATCATCAACATTGTTTAAACGTTTTTCTCTGCATCCATCCACCCATCCTTCCTCCCACTCACCAGTCCTTTTCCTCATCTCCAAGTCTTAAAAGAAACTTGTATCGTATTCCTTCCCCTGTCCTAGGCTTGCTTCCCTTGCTGCCAAGGGACATCATTCAATCAGTTGATTATGTTCCTTTTAAAGCTCTGTCTCGCCCTTCACGTGGCCCCTCTCTCTCGACCCTTAACATGACCACGTTCCTACCACCCCAAGTGGCTCTCACTTAACCTTGCTTCTTTCTGCCACCACTTTTCACCTTGAACAGCTTGGAAGTGTGGTCTACATTCACTGCCTCCGCCTCTTTACCAACTAACTACTCCTTAAACCTTCACCATCCGGCTTTCAAATGGATTACTGACATGCTTTTCTGGAACGATCACTTCTAATTGCCTACTCCAAGTGCTTCCCACCCGTCCTCCACATTTCCACTCAGTAGGCAGCATGTGCCAGTGCTGATCAAGCTCTTTCACAGAACCGTGGCTTTGGTGGCAGACATTGCCCTTATCTCCTGGCTTCCTGTCCCCCCTGTCCCACCTTCATCCTTCCTCCACCCATCCCTACATGACATGACATTTGCAGTCTCTGCCTCTCCTCTTTTCTTCTCTCTCTAGACTCTTGGCAACTGAGGCTTCTCTTGCAGACCTTTCCTCTCTCTTAAGTTCAAGGCTCATGCTTCCAAGTCCCTGCTCATCCTTTACCGCCACCATGACTGGCATGGATCTCCAATTCCACCTGTGGACAGTCTAAAATCTCTCACCTCCCTAAACCTACTCTTCTTCCAGACTTGTCTGTTTCTACAAATGGTACCATCTAAGTTTCCCTTCAAAATACTTACATGGCTTTGAGAAACAGTCTTTTCCACACGCACTGCCCAAGCCTCAGCTCAGGCTCCTGTCATTTCTTCCTGGAGAGGTGAAGATGGCTGTATCCTGCATCTTTGTATCGGATTGATGGACCTCCTTCCTGGCTGTAGGAACCATGAATGGGAAGCTCCCCATTACCCATTGCAAGTACGTTATTAGAAATGCAGCATAGGGATCCCTGGGTGGCTCAGCGGTTTGGCGCCTGCCTTCGGCCCAGGGCGTGATCCTGGAGTCCCAGGATCGAGTCCCACATCGGGCTCCCTGCATGGAGCCTGCTTCTCCCTCTGCCCGTGTCTCTGCTTCTCTCTGTGTGTCTCTCATGAATAAAAAAATAAAATTAAAAAAAAAGAAATGCAGCATAGATAACTTATAACTCTTCGAGGATATATTTCCTTACTTAGTCATGTTTTTTTTTAAATATTTTATTTATTTATTCATGAGAGAGACAGAGGGAGAAGCAGGCTCCCTGTGGGGAGTCCAATGCGGCACTCGATCCTAGGACCCTGGGATTACGACCTGAGCCAAAGGCAGACGCTCAACCACTGAGCCACCCAGGTGCCCCCTTCTTACTTAGATTTATTTGAAAGACAGACCACAGTTTCCAGAAGAATTTTGGCATAGAGGTAGAGGAACAGCCTTCCAATCAATTCCATAACTTATGACATGACACAGGGATGGGTTGTATGTGTGACACCAGGGGAACTTCCCATTTTAGCTAGCAATTCTTGCTAACTAGTAATTAAGTTTTGAAGAGCATTATTTAAAGTGGACGGATGCACCCTCTGCATTTTCGTGGTCTTGGGCAAAACCATGGTCCCCGCACTCTAATGAAGGTTCCGCCTCACAGCGACTGGAATTTTCTTCCTCCACCAGGGAGCTGGCCTTGCACGCAGGCTGACAGTTGCAGTCACCAGCAATAGACCTAACAATGATTACCTTCTTTGGGGCTACACAAAAAAGAGGTTGCAGAATGAATTCCTAGACTTTTCGTGAAGAAGAAAAATATAGGGATGCCTGGATGGCTCAGCGGTTGAGCATCTGCCTTTGGCTCAGGGCATGATCCCAGAGTCCCAGGATCAAGTCCCACATTGGGCTTCGTGCATGGAGCCTGCTTCTCCCTCTGCCTGTGTCTCTGCCTCTCTCTCTGTGTGTCTCTCATGAATAAATAAATAAATAAAATCTTTAAAAAAAAAGAAAAGACGAAAAATACACACATACATGGGGTTTTTCCTTAGTATGATCTTTGTATTTTCCCCTGGTACAGGCCCACTCCTCCACCCACATTATTTACTCCCCCATCTCCCTCTCCACTCTAACCATCTAACCTATAGTAACGACTTACTATGTGTCCTCTCATATTTTTCTTCCTGGCCAAATAATTATATACAAATTACACACATAGCTTAAAACATGTATTTCATAAAAATGAGATATTTAACACACTTTTCTGCATCTTATTTTCATGCATATTTGTAAAGCTCTATTTCATTATTTGGGGTTTTTTCATTATTTTTTATGTCTGCATAATATTCCATTGCATTAGTATAGAGTTGACCCTTGAACAACGTGGGTCTAAACTGGCTTATATACAGCTTTTTATGGAAAAATACAGTACAGTATTGTTAATGGTTTTTTTTTCTCTTGTGACTTTTTTAAAATAGCATTTTCTTTTCTCTGGCTTACTTTATTGTACGAACACAGTATATGATTCCTATAGCATACCAAATATGTGTTAACTGACTGCTTACATTATCAATAAGGCTTCCAGTCAACAGTAGGCTAAGTTTGGGGGGATTAAAAAGTTATATGTGGATTTTTGACTGCCTAGGGGATTAGTGCCCCAACCCCCAGGTAATTCAAGGGTCAACTGTATTACTAATTTTTCACGCATCCTCTCTATTTATAGCATACTCTTTGTTTTCATTTCAGAGGGGGGAGAAATGGGGGTGTGGGGTGTGTGTGCGTGTCCACAAACAATGCTGCAACAAACGTGCTTGTATATAGAGACTTGTGTATTGTGCTTTTATTTCCACGGGACATATTCTCAGGAGCAGGATTGCCTAGGTAAAGCATACTGCAGGATCTTTCAACATCCATTCAGGAAAAAGTACTATCACCTGTCTGATATTTTTAAAATAATTTTCACAAAAAAATAAATAGCAATAAAAATAAAAATAATTTTCACCTGTCTGGTGGATGTAACCCGACACCACATTATTACTTTAGTCTGAGGCTATTTGACCACTAGGGAATTTGAGCATCTCGTCCTAAATTTGCTTAGCCTTTTGGATTATCATTCTGTGAATGTGTCTCTTCACATCCTTTGTGATCTTTATTTTGGGGTGCTCACCCCTTCTATTTAATTTGCAAGACCTCTTTGTATACAGTAGATACACCTTCTATCTGTCCTTTGGGTTACAAATAATTTTATAAATCTATTACTTGTCTGGAGGCGTTGTTGACAGTTTCTTTTGGCATATACAAGTTTTAAATTCATATAGTATCTGGTAGGTCCATCTTTTCTTTTATAGCTTCTTGGTATCCAGTCTTGTCTCCTGCTTGGTCTGTGTAGTCTGCAGGAATTTCCTGCAAGATTTTTATTACTTTGTTTATATTTCAGTCTTCATCTGCAGTTTATTTTAATATATGTTGGAAGATAGTGTCCATGCAATGTTACTTTCCTCTAGGAAGACGTCAGATGTATTATCATTTATTAAATCACCTTTTTCCACAATAAATTAAAATGTCATTTTGTGGGACTAGATATCCAGACACATTATAAAGCCACTGCAATCTAATTAAATCAACATACTATTAGCATTGGACCAGACAAATTAGATAAATTTGAAAAGAGAATCATATACTTGCTGCATGGAAAGACTCAATTTTCAGAGGAGTTCTCTCCCTCCTTTGAGTCCCCAAAGAAGAACATGGGGAACCTCAAAGGGATATTATAAGGATAAAGGAAACAAGGCATGGAAAGCACTTAGCGTGACGCCTGGCACATCGTATGCCTGTAATTAATAAGCCTGACGTTATGGCCAATCTCTTGACACCTATTTTGTCTTTGTATGTCTGCCTTTTGCAACTCCACTTGGAGCTCCTGGAGGGCAGTCGTTGTGTCTTAGCTCCCTCGGCACCTAGATTGCCCCTACAGAATTAACCAGGATTTATCCTTGTAGACAACAGCCACGTGCTGTGGAAGTCCTAACTTTACCTACTCTGCAGAAACTAGGCTGACTGAGTCCTCTGTCTTCTGGGATGGACCCTACCACTAGTTGCAAGGCACTGCTGCTGTGGGTTTCTCCTCTGCTGGGACATGCTCAGAGTCAGTGGTAGCTCTTATTCATTGAGCCTCCATACTCTGGGCACTTCTACGGATACACTTGCCTCTGCTTTGTCTTGCTAATGCTCAGCAGTCCTTGGCACAGTGTAGATACGCAGTGAATTACTCTGGGTAACTTTTCTTTATTTGTACAAAATCCACAGACTCCTGGGATAGGAATGTATATTTTTATGAGTTATCTGAGAATTACTTGACAAGAGTTTAGTACTTTTTAAAAAAAATAATTTATCATAAAAATTTGAAAAGTATTTCTTTTATGCCACCTGTTGAAGAAAAAAGATGAAAGAAGACCCCTGGATAAATTTGTTGAAAAAGCTGCCTCTTGCATGGAAAAGTAAAATTTTGATTAACATGAACCCTATTAACGAAGTCTTCAGTGAATCAATTTCTAGTCTAAGCTTCGGAGGTGAGGGGGGAAGAAGAAAACAGCAATCTCAAAACCTTCAAGACTACATCAAGAATTCCTTTTTAAAAAATAGGACTTCTGAGATATTCTGTAGGACTCCCAGTTAAATTTGAGATACCCAGAAGTCTTTCAGTATAAGTATGTCTGAAACGTCGCACAGAGGAATACTTACACTAAACAACTATTTATTTCTCTAAATTCAAATTTAATTAAGGGCTCTGTATTTATATTTGCCAAATCTGGCAACCCTATTAAAAATCTATGTTTCATGGGACACTTGGGGAATCACAACTCTTTCATCGTGGTGCCCCAAGTCAACGCTCTGAGGACTTCCTGCACACACAGTTGGTGTTCAATAAATGTTTGTTGAGCCCATTACATAATAGTGATTACTAATAGTTACTTTTTGGTCACTGAGTTGTTTAATGGCATGGAAAAGAACTGATGTAAACTTAGAATTCTGACAAAAAGGCAGCCACAAAAGGGCGTTTGTGATTAACCCTTTATTAACCAAATAGGAAAAGCTCACCCATTTGGGAGAGCATCTCATGGTGCTGCTGAAAAGCACTTAAAATTTATCCTGGCTTATATATGTGAGGTTTCTAACTTTTGGGCTTGGTGCTTCAATATCACAACTTCTATATGTGTGTGTGTGTATGTGGGGGATGGTTAGAGGCAGGGGGCAGGAGAGGCAAGACAAGAAATGGAAGGCCAATGAATGGAAAACAAAACACTTGAAAACTTTTCTTCCTGCTACATTTCATGGAGAGTTAATGGCTTTTTTAAAGTACTTTCAAAATCAGAATTAGCCAGTGCAGAGTAGCAGGCACAAATATGGCCTCTAGTGTTCTATTAATGACGGGATCAAACGAAGAAGCTCTTCTACATGCTCTTTATGAAAGAGCAGGAGAACCAATGTGATGTTTAGTTTCTTGGAGGAAACTGAAAAAAAAAATAATCCCATATTACCACAATACAGCATGAGTTCAATGCAAATGGAAAAGACTGGTGGCTTATTAATAGGCTCTCCCTGTAGCAAGCTGGCCTTCCCGGCTTCAGTTTGAAATTGATTATTTTAATACAGAATTCCTGAATGAAAGAGGTTCTTGGCCTTTTCCTGGGCTGTTGAATAATGTATGTGGGAGAAAGCAAATAGCAGCAGAGGGTCTCAGCTGCGGGAACAATGGCGCACACCCAGAGCTGAGGGGGCACGTTAGTTTATCATCGCCTTGTCAATCCTCCTAGCCTGGGAATCGCGGGGCAGCCTGGAAAGCAGCAGCTGCCCGACGTGTGGTGAACTGACCGGGGCACTTTAAAGAGACGACTCCATTTACCCATCTGAAAACAAGATATTGATTTTCCTCCAGCTCTGGAGAGAAAAGAGCCGTCCTGAAAATATATGGGGACCACCATTTACCCAGGCTCCTCCCCCAGCAATCACACCACCCCAACTGTTTCCTTGGCTTCCTCTCCACAAAGTTCCATTTTTCCCTTCTTCACCTGGGGGTGAGAAGAAAGCACACCCCCTTTCTCCCTTCTGTGAATACATTGCTCAGAGTACTTTTAAGCTGAAACTGGGAAAGTCCGTAATGACTGGCATCTGGGGATATAGTTTATGAATTAGAAATCAATTTTTTTTCATCCACATGGAAGTCACATTACAGCAAACTTCAGACTGGCACTTTACAGCTCTCATCTCAAGCTGTGTGCATCTTAAGTCATTAAGGCAAAAATTGTAACATCCTAGAACAATAACAACCTTCAACTCCTCAGATGTCCTTAAAGGTGAAATTTGTCCTTCATACATAAAAGCCTAAAAGATCGTAGGACCCAGATCAGATGTGAAAAAAAAAAAAATGAAGCTCGTTTTGTCATAGTAAGCATCCGTAAGTACTCCTTAGACCTGCAGGAGTTTAAAAGCAATGTGCTGAGAGCGTGGGGATAAATGTAGCTCTGAATTGAGGCAGCCAGAAGACCAAACTCCTGGGAGGTGACTTGAACTACTCCACATGCTTCAAAAGACCAGAAGCGTATTACTCGAGGTCAACCCCAATTTCTTTAATGGTTCATATCTTCATGGGTTCAAAAATCCTACCATGCTGACAAGACTATGGTTGATGTGGCACATCTTTCTCTAGACAGGGAAAAGGAGTGGGTAAGTGAGAGACCACTCTCCAGTCCTCACTAAGACTCAGCCAGAGATTAGCAGGGCCTCCCAATACTGGATTTTCGGTATGGCTTTTTTTTTTTTTTTTTCTGGAAAATTCCTTGTCCCTACCACCACCGTGGGAAGTCTCACAGAAATTAGGGAACACCGAGAAAAAGGATTAGGGGGAGAGAATAAAGAGGGAGAGGAAAAACAACTCTTAGAAAGCGAATAGGAAAACTCAAAGGTAGGGTCAGAGATGGCAAGTGTTGGCCTTAACCCAGTGTGTTCGCCCCACCAGGATCCAGAGAGGCAAGCTGAACCTTGTGAGCCGCCCCAGTTGTTGAGCTCTCTGTTATGCTAAACAAGCACCGGAGGTGGACTGGCCCAACCATCTGCTAGAGACATGCATAAATCGAGGGAAGGTAGAGCAGTACAGCATGTGTATAATGCGGAGTACATGGGAAAAAGCAAAAGCGCGTCATTAAAAAGCAGCAGAAAGCAACCAGAGAACAGAACGCGGTGGGCAGAGATTAGTGTTCCAATTATTATTAATGTTAATAACCACACGCGGGGAACTTCAGGTTCTCTTGTTATTCATCAGACACGACGCCTCCAACAGTGCGGGGTTGGGGAGGGCTAGCTTGGCCGCTGGAATTTTTATCATGTATTTGATTTCATGACACCTTCCCCACCTGAGCAAGCGCTGGATGGCACAGAGTCCCTCTCCTTTCAAGAGCAGGCGTTTCCCAGTATAACATTAACCACTTTTTAAAATATAGAAAAGCAGAAATGGAGAAGAAAAAAGAAATCCACGCAGACACAATCCCTGTCAACATTCTGATCTCTGTTTTTCTGGTGTTCTTTTGCGGATTTTTCTCTCCTGCCTTTACTACTCAGTACATGTCATTGTCCTTTCCACTGAACGTATAGGCAGCTTCAAATTAAGGGATAATCTTTGAAATTTGCTCATTTGAAGAGCACATGTGTATTTGGGAAGTTTTAGTGGACTTTAAAATTAATTTTGTGTTTTAGGATGACCTAATATGGCTTGGCTATCTAGGGACATCCTTATTTTGAAGGCAGAAAGGGGAGGTGGGGGGAATAGCAGAATGGGAAGGGGACATCAAATGAAGAGAGCGTGTGCCAGAGTTGAGCCATTCTAAGGGGCAGTCTACATCTGGGTATCCCAACTGGCAGCTCATCTTATTTTTTATTTTATTTTTTTGAAGAGATTTTATTTGTCTATCTGAGAAAGAGAGAGGGAGAGAAAATGAGCAGGGAGTGGGGGAGGGACAGAGAGAGAAGCAGACTCTCCGCTGAGCAGGGGCTCAATCCCAGGACCTCAAGTTCATGACCTGAGCTGAAGGCACATGCTTAACTGACTGAGCCACCCAGGCACCCCGGCAGCTCATTTTAAACTTCAGATATGCTTTGTCTGGATCATAGAGATTTTTTTAAATGTTGCTTTTGAATGACTCTAGATATGGCATATACTCTCTAGTTTGCCACAAGCCCCATCACTCTTTATTGCATTGGACTCCTCTGTTCCCTTGCATTTCCATCTCTGCCTGGCTCCTGTAGGCATTTACACTTATAATCCCTGCTGTGATTTTAAGATATTCTGGAACACCTCATGTCCTCACAGAATCCTTTAAACCAGTGATTAGAATCAACTATGGGTGATTTTTCTTCCCAGGGGACATTTGACAACGTCTAGAGATATTTTTAATGGTCATAACTGTAAAGGGGGTTGGTGCACTGCTGGCATCTAGTGAGTTGAAGCCAGAGAAGCTGTTAAACAACCTACAATGCAAAGGAAAGTCCCCCACAACAATTACCCAGCCCAAAATGGTAGTGATCCTAAGATTGAGAAACTCTGCTCTAAACCAGGGCTGGGCCATTAGAAACGACAAATACCCACCATTTGCTTCGACGTGGATGAAACGAGGGTATTATGCTGAGTGAAGTAAGTCAGTCGGAGAAGGACAAACATTATATGTTCTCATTCATTTGGGGAATATAAAAAATAGTGAAAGGGAATAAAGGAGAAAGGAGAAAAACATGAGTGGGAAATATCAGAGAGGGAGACAGAACATGAGAGACTCCTAACTCTGGGAAACGAACTAGGGGTGGTGGAAGGGGAGGTGGGCGGGAGGTGGGGGTGACTGGGTGATGGGCACTGAGGGGGGCACTTGACGGGATGAGCACTGGGTATTATTCTGTATGTTGGTAAATTGAACACCAATAAAAAATAAATTTATAAATAAAAAAATAAAAATAAAAATAAATATAGGAAAAGAGATATGAAACAAAGTAGAACTCATTAGAGCTTAATTTAAGCCAACAATGTACTTGACAATGTTTTCTAGACCAAGTATAGATTTCCATACTGTTAAGAAAGTAGATCTTATTACAATAAAAATTAAGAAAAAATAAAATAAAATAAACCAGGGCTGGGACTTAACACCATTGGTCCCTTGAAAACTGCAAATCCTACTGAGAGAAGTAATGTTCTGTGCTGTTGGCCCTTTACTTCTGAGTATGAAGGAAGAATTTGTGCGTGGGATTAACCGGAGTGCAGGAGACAAAGAGGAGGAAAAATAGGACATGAAGGACCCCAGTCACAAGTTCAAGGGGTTGTCTTTCACCATTAAACGGCAAGATTGGGACGCCTGGGTGGCTCAGCAGTTGAGCATCTGCCTTCGGCCCAGGGCGTGATCCTGGAGTCCCAGGATCGAGACCCGCATCGGGCTCCCTGCATGGGGCCCGCTTCTCCCTCTGCCTGTGTCTCTGCCTCTCTCTCTCTATCTCTCTCTGCGTGTCTCTCATGAATAAATAAATAAAATCTTAAAAAAATAAACAGTTAAGATTGCTCCAGGCAGGGGACTCACATTAAACTTCTCTTAGTAGCCCCACCATTAATAATCATGTAACATAAACTAAAGGTGATTACTTCCTCTGTGAGAGGCACTGTACTCGCTGTCTCATATACATGATTTCATTGCATCTCATAACAATCCTATGAGACAGAGGAGGAAAACAAGGGTCAGAGACATTAAATAAGCAGCTCAGGGGATCCCTGGGTGGCTCAGCGGTTTAGCGCCGCCTTCAGCTCAGGCCGTGATCCTGGAGTCCCGGGATCGAGTCCACATCAGCCTCCCTGCATGGAGCCTGCTTCTCCCTCTGCCTGTGTCTCTGCCTGTGTCTCTGCCTTCTGTCATGAATAAATGAATAAATAAATAAATAAATAAAATATTTTAAAAAATAAGCAGCTCAAAGTCACCCATCTAGTGAGTAGTAAAACTGGAACTTGGAAATTTGTGTCACTGACTCCAGAGATCAAGGTCTTAGCCAAGAGTAGGGCTCAAGGTTTACTGAATATGTACCTTGAGCTAGAACACTGCATAAAGTGCTTTACCTAAATTATGTCACTAAATTGTCACAAAATCCCATGGAATATGTATGATCAACCCCATTCAATAAGTGAGGAACCTGAGGATTAGAGAAATCTTAGAATTAGATCTTCTTCACTGTTGGCTGGACTTCCTAAGTCTACAGTTAGTCAAAGCATGAAACTTCAGTCCCTCATGCTCTCACATGGAGGCAGTGACATGGACTGGATAGAGCACTGAACTTAGACCAGAGAACCTACTTTGAAGTCCTGGCTGTGCCATAGTCTTAATGGGTGCCTGACCTCAGCCAAGTCCCTTGAACTAGGCGCCCTACACAAGTCTCAAGGGAAAAAAAGAAGCCAGACCATGACCCCTGGTTTCCTTCAATATATTTAGAGGAAGTCCCTCTGCCTGAGGACAGAGCAATGAGGAAATCTGGTCAGTCCAGTAAAAACACTTTCAATCAAAGGGGATGAGCCAGAAATACTGAGCTGCTCTATCTCAAAAGGCAGCCATGAGCCCTTAATGGCTTCCAAAATAGAAATATGCATGTTAATCCTCTCTCTATTCCTACTCCATTATCACATCGTGTTACCTTAATCTGAGCATCTTTCAAAGATGCTACTAACAATGTCTAAAGAAGTCTTGGTTTTCTAAAACATAAATTGATGATGATATCTACCTTAATCCTATAGTAATACTATCTGGGTTTTGGGAAGTTTTCCCTTGTCCAGTAATAAGAATATCCTCTGGGTCTTTTTACCTATATTATCAGGGCCTCTTCAGTCATTTTGGGCTGAAGATAAATTGAAATGTAAATGGGGTGTCTTTTGGGTGATCCAACAGGGTCATTTGTTAGTTTATCATAGCAACTGCCCCAAACTCAAATTTGCAAAGATATAACATGATTGAAAGGAAAGTGTCATGATCTAATGCTGAAACAATGAACTTCCTTTGCCTAAGTAGTTTTTACAATTTTTTCTTTTAGTTTTTACAATTTCACAGTTTCTAATATCACTACATTTGCCTTGAATTTTAAATTATCCTTCAGTGTCTCAGGGCAACTTGGCACACAATTTGGGAACCACATACAATGAAATTTACATGCCCCTCCAGTTTCAGACTCTGAGGTCTCTATTCTTGCCTCCCATGGGTACACGGTATTAATGTTTTTTGTATATAATTCCAAAAACTTCTATGCATAATCAAATGGAAACACACTATACCTAGTGTTCTTTTTTTTATACCTAGTGCTCTGATCGTGCATTTTTTGCTTCATAAATCCTAAAGATCATTTCGTAGCAGTACATATAATTCCTTGTCTTTTTTAATAATTGTAAGGTAAATGGTAATTTATACAACATTGCTATTGATGTACATTTAGTTGTTTAGCATTACTAGCAGATTGTAATGAATATCCTTCTACATATATCTTTGTCCACCTGCAGGATGAATTCTAGAAACAATTTCTGGATCAAGTTATGTGCATTTAAAATTTTGAAGGATATTAAATTTGTTGTAATTAATTTCAATTAATTGGTGCAAACACGCTCCTAAAAAAAGTTTAGTCAAGAAGGGAAATTTCCAGATGACATATTAGGAAAGGAGACGGGATGACCTAGGGCAGAGAGGCTACTTAAATAGGAATAGAAAAGACAGGCATCAGGGGACTCTAGCAAACAATGAGTCTGTATCAGGGGTTTTTAACCTTAGGGGTTTTGTGGATGGAATGCAGGGTGCCTTTGTAATTAAGGAGAGGGAAAATCTAAATCTTTATTTTCACTAACCTCTAAATAAAATTTAACATTTCTTTCAAGTATGAATGTAGGCAACACTCCACAGTAGTATTAACACTGCTTGCAAATCTGTCACCAAAAGCCATCACACATGGTTTCATTTCACATTACTATTGTTGCAGATACCTTGAAATATACGTTATGCTCATCAGTTCTTTTATATTTTTTTAAAGATTTATTTATTTGAGAGAGAGAGAGCAGGGGGAAGGGTAGAGGGAGAGAGAGAGAGGGAGAATCTCAGACTCCCAGCTGAGCACAGAGCCTGACATGGGACTCAATCTGATGACCCTGAGATCATGACCTGAGCCGAAACCAAGAGTTGGGTCAGTCAACCGACTGAGCCACCCAGGTGCCCTGCTCATCAGTTCTTTTAAATAGTGGCAAATATTAGATCCACGACTAGATCTTGTTACTTAATGCATTAATAAAGAAGCACGCATTATCTTATATCACAAACTTGTCTTTAAAATGTTATAATAACTGTATTCCAATATAATGCGTGATCCTGTATATTTTATTTTATGCCATCGTATTAGTTCTCTGTCAATGTGTAACAGATGATCCCAAACTTAGTAATTTAAAACGACAGGCATTTATGATCTCACGGTTTCTGTGGGTCAGGGGTTGTGACACAGCTTTGCCAGGTCCTCTGCTTCTGGATCTCACAAAGACTACAATCGAGGTGTGGGTTAGGGTTGTGGTTGCATCTTGAGGCTCAGCTGGGTATTCATTTGTAAGCTCACGTGTTTGCTGACTGAATCCAGTTCTTTGTTGCCCTTTGGACCAAGGGTCTCAGTTTCTTGTTGCTTTCTCTCTCTCAGTCAGAGCTGCCCTCAGCTCCTAGAGCATAACTGACAACATAGCCTTTGCCACAGAGTACCTGACAACATAGCCACTCGAAGTCAAGTCAGCAAGGGAGGGAATCTGCTAACATAACAGAAGTTAAAATCCTATGTAAGATTCCCAGAGTGGTTGAGTGAGGAGTGCAGTTACTGACTCCCTAATAAACAACTACGTCCCTGGAAAAACATTATTTGAAGTCATCACTTAAAGTCTCCAAAAATTGTCCTAAGGGCATAGAACAGAGACAAATACATTCAAGAAAATCTGCTAAGTCATGATAGGCAACTTTGTGGCCTTTGAATCATCACCTGTTCTTTCTCCACCAGCACGATTTTGGAAGAAATTACTCTGAGAGCTCTACTCTTGGCAGGTGCAGTCAGAAAAATAGGGACCAGTCTCCCCTCAGCTTTCACTCTAGGGCCATGGTGTCTCTCTAGGAGGGGCTGGCCCCAGCTCTGTGTTACAGAAAATATTTTAGGCAAGCACAGCGGAGAAGTCTATAGTCCATTCCTGTAGCCAGCCTGCATTTGTAGGGCAGAAGCTCTATTCCAGGCACAGCCGGCCACGGGTACTGGGCCCTGATCTCTCCCACCCCAGGTCCCTGGTAATGTGTAGGTTCTGGGCAGCCCGGGTGGCTCAGCGGTTTAGCGCTGCCTTCAGCCCAGGGCCTGATCCTGGAGACCCGGGATCGAGTCCCACGTCGGGCTCCCTGTATGGAGCCTGCTTCTCCCTCTGCCTGTGTCTCTGCCCCCCCCCCCGTCTCTCATGAATAAATAAATAAAATCTTTTTTAAAAACTGTAGGTTCTATGTCAAGAGGAGAACCAAGAAGACTGCTACCCTAGGAAACACTTTGCAACTTGGTCTGTGAGGTCAGTACTATTCAGATAGATGAGCCGTTAAATAAAATTATATCGGTGTGGTACATTTGTTACATTTGTTACATTTGATAAACCAATATTGATACATTATGATTAATGAAAGTCATTAGTTTACATTAGGGTTCACTTTTGTGTTGCATACTTCTATGCACTTTAATAAAAGCATAATGTCAGGTATTCACCATCATAGTCTCGTATAGAATAATTTCACCATCCTAAAAGTCCCTGCCTCTACCTATTCATTCCTCCCTCCTTCTGAATCCTGACAATCGCTGATCTTCCTATTGTCTCTATAGTTAGCATATTGCTAAGAGAAAGAAGCCAGTCTGAAAAGGCTGTATGATTCCAACTCTATGACATTTGTCAATTATAGCTCAATAATGCTGGAATAAAGTATTTTAAAGGGACTTAATCAATCAGATTCTCAGAGATAGAGCCAAAAAATCCACATTTTGAAAAGATTATTTATTTGAGGAAGACAGACAGCACAAGCTGGGTGGTGGGGCAGAGGGAGAGGGAGAAGCAGGCTCCCCACTGAGCAGAGAGCCCAATGCGGGGCTGGATCCCAAGACCCCAGGACCATGACCTGAGCCAAAGGCAGGTGCTTAACTGACTGAGCTTCCAGAATCCACATTTTAATAGCCTCTTCAGGTTGAGTCTTATACATATTCACATTTGAACTAGCAACATACGGGCTCTAGCTCTGGCAACTGACGTATAGATTTGAAACCTGGCTCTGAAACTTTCTAGCTGAGTAATTGTGGGCAAGTTACTTTTAAACACCCCCCCCCAAGCTTTAATGCTTTCAGGTGTAAAATGGGAATATTAATAACTCTTACCTCACACAATGGTTTTGATGATGAAATGAGCTATTATATCTACAGCCCTTACTACTATTGCTAGCACTCAGTAAATGGTAGCTATTATCTATAAAGCACAAGTACTGCATCTAGTTTTCCTTTATTTTGCTCACAGAGGTCCCAATAAATGTTTACTATTATTTAATATTTTATTTATTCATGAAAGACACACAGAGAGAGAGAGAGAGAGATAGAGAGGCAGAGACACAGGCAGAGGGAGAAGCAGACTCTATGCAGGGAGCCCGACTTGGGACTCGATCCCGGGTCTCCAGGCTCACGCCCTGGACCGAAGGTGGCACCAAACCACTGAGCCACCCCGGCTGCCCCAACTGTTGACTATTACTATCATAGGTTAATAAGGGCCAGTGAGAGGCAGTGTGGTATCATAAAATGAGCACAGGAGCTAGAGTTGGATCTGGATTCAAATTTCAGCTCTGCCTTTATAGGTTATGATCATGAACAAGTCATAATCTGCAAGCCTCAATTTCCTCATCTACCAGATAGGAATGAGATCAGTACCTACAACCCGGAGTGGTGAGAATTAAATGAGCTAATACATTTAAAGGACATGGCATACAGTGAGACTTACTACAATATTTTTCCATTTATAATTTCCTGAATGGAAACTTGGATCCTTTTACTATATGGTCCCTTCTAACCATGATTTCTGTGTTTGTAAATCTCACCTCAAACCTGCTTATTTAAAAAAGATGAAAGACTGTAGTTGATAGCTTATCATTGTTTCTTTTCCTTTCTTTCTTTCTTTTTAAGATTTTATTTTATTTATTCATGAGAGACACAAAGAGAGAGGCAGAGACATAGGCAGAGGGAGAAGCAGGATCCCCATGGGGAGCCCAATGCAGGACTCGATCCCAGGAACCTGGGATCACGACCTGAGCCAAAGGCGGACATTCAACCACTGAGCCAACCAGGCGCCCGTGTCTCTCTTTTTCTAATTAATAAAAGCTAAATGTTTCTACACCAGAACTTCAGAATGATCCAGGGCTCCATGAAACAATAAGAGCAGATATGTCTGCATCATCAATAAGCCAGAAGCTCTAAATAAATCACATCAATGTTTAAGAAGTCATTCTTCTACCTTCTCTTTTGCACATTCAGTCAACAGCAAAATGCACTTTTCATATCTCTGATGTTTCAAAAATTGCCAGTTACCAGAGAAAATAGCCTCCCCCGACCAAGCAGACTTGGGTATGATCATCTTCTGACCAGTTCCTCTCAGACTGGGCAGCAGGACCTTTATGTGAAAGAAACCAGGAGGACTGCAAGGCTCAGACATATACTTTGGTCCAGACTGTCAAGGTACTGAATGTGTTGGCAGAAGAACTATCTCGAGACATTTAGTTTGTCAAGACTGGTGTTCAGTAATGAATGTTTCGGAGAGTGATACTGGTCAGTTAGCATCTACCTAAGGGAGAAAATGAAATGTGTATTCAAGCCCCCAGAACACAAAGCAATGTTTGGTTCAATGCTATTTGGGTAGGAGAGACCTTACATCTTATGGGAACTGTGAAGGTTAGGAGGAAGCATCACAGGAGCTGAGAAGCATATCAGACTCTCCAGGAGCAGATGTATTTTGAAAAAAAACATTTAAGATACTTATAGGTTTTGTAATACAATTTAAAAGCAAAAGAAGATTCACAAGATATTCTTGCCTCGGGCCAATATGTGGATAATAGAGTAAGAAAGTATGACTGCGGCCATGAGTTGAAACAGGTCAAGAAGCCCTGGTGAGAAGTTAATCATATAGGCTTAGAATCTGACAGTCATCCCATGCAGTCAATAGATATTTGTTGAGTGTGTATTATATGCCAGACCTTGTGCTTGGTCCTAAAGAGACAGCAGTGAACAAGGTAGATGATACCTACCTTAGGCAAGATAGCTAACCTCTCTAAATCTCAGTATTCTCATCCCTAAATCAGGAAAAATATTCATTATTCCTCTCTCATAGGACTGCTGTGAGGATTTAAGGAGGGCAAAGCATATAAGGTGTTTTGCATTGTCTGCTACAGAGTAGACACCTAATAAATGAAATAATTAGCCTGCTGGGGGGATAAGTGGGTCATCAGCTCAGCTCTGAAAAATGTATAGCGTTTTGATAGGCAGAGACAAAAAGAAGACATTCAAGTAGAGAGAACAGCATTAATTAATTAAGTCACTCATGCAAAGAAACTTTTTGAGTGTCTATGATATTGGCATTCATAGGCATATTTCACTTACATGAATTCAGCAATACACAGTAGGAGAGAGCTGTTTAAATAGTATGGGCAAATCCTCCCACCATTACACTCAATTAATATATACCCCGGATCAAGTGTGAGATGAGAGGCATGAATCTGTTCTTCAGGCTCCTAGTGTGAACAGCTTGCTTTGCTGAGTGTCATCCTTTTGTTTAAAGATATATGTTTTTCATACAGTATGGCCAACTGGAAGTGCAAACCAACTACTTAAACTGAGGATCAAAAAGAACAACCCAGCGATCTGTATCTACACTGAAAAAAAGGCTGGCCATGCTGGACATTCTGAGAGAAGGCTGTCATTCTCTGCTGTGGCACCTCCCTAAGGCATCATCAAAAGTAACTCTATGTGCTTTTCATTTTGCATATTGACTCTAGGACCCATCTCATGTGTAAGGAGTGACTTCACTATTGCGTGCTAGGCACCATGCTAGATGCTGGATGTGATAAATGAGACAGACATAGCCTCTAGTAAGACACAAAAGAAAGGGTTGTTGAGCTTGAGGTAGGGATGGACAATGAGCAGGTACTTTTCCTGGCTTAGAGGATCTAGTTAGAGAAAAGTCAGGAGATATACCTGGAAAGGTAGGTTGGTGTTAGGTGGCTGAAGATGTCAAATGTAAAACTAAATGGTTTTGGAGCTCTTGATGCTATTCCTTCTTCAAGTGGATTGAGACATGTTCAAAGCAGTAATTAAGCAGCAGAAGATGGAGCTTATGGCAGTTCTCAAGATAAAGGAAATTTTTTTTCCTCCCAAGAAACCACTAGCAATGGCTGATATAATCTGAATAAATAAATTAATATTATAGCTGAAAGCTTGTCTCCCACCGTATAAAAAAATTAACTCTTAATGGATCAGTGACCCAAATATAACAGTTAAAACTATAAAACTCTAAGAAGAAAACAGGTACACATCTTCATGATCTTCTATTTGGCAGTGGATTTCGACACATGACACTGAAAGCATGAGCGACAAAAGAAAAAATCGATAAATTGGACTTTATCACAACTTAAATTTTTTGTGCCTTGGAGAACACTATCAAGAAAGTGAAAAGACAAACCACAAAATGGGATAGTATATTTTCAAATCACAAATCTGATAAGGGTCTAGTAAGCAGAACTCATACAACTCAACAACAAAAAGACAAACAACTCAATTTAAAAATGGGCAAAGGACTTGAATAAACATTTCTACAGAGAAAATACACAGATGGCCAATAAGCATATTAGATGTTTAACATACATTAGAGAAATACAAATCAAATCACAGTGAGATACCACTTCACATCCACTAAGATGCCAATAATAAAAAGAGAGACAATAACAAACATTGGCAAGGATATGGAGAAATTGGACCCTCACACAATGCTGATGAAAATGTAAAATGATGTAGAAAACAGTGTGATGATTCCTCAAAAAGTTGAACATAGAGTTACCATGTGACCCAGCAATTCCACACTCTATGTATATAACAACAAAAACAATAAAACAATGTACATTGTTTGTTTTATTAAAACAAAAACTTGGGATCCCTGGGTGGCTCAGCGGTTTAGAGCCTGCCTTTGGCCCAGGGCGCGTTCCTGGAGACCCGGGATCGAGTCCCACGTCGGGTTCCTCACATGGAGTCTGCTTCCCCCTCTGCCTGTGTCTCTGCCTCTCACTCTCTCTCTCTCTCTCTGTCTATCATAAATAAATAAATAAATAAATAAATAAATAAATCTTAAAAAAATAAAAATAAAAAAATAAAACAAAAACTTGCACGCAAATATTCCTAGATGCACTATATGTAATAGTCAAAAGGTAGAAACAAACTAAATTTTCATCAACTGTTGAATGGAAAAACAACATATGGTATATTAATACAATGGATTATTACACAGCCATAAAAAGGAATGAAGTTCTAATACACGCTGCAGCGTGAACACACCTTGAAAACATTATGTTAAGTGAAAGAAGCCAGACGCAAAAGTCATATATTGTATGATTACATTTGTATGAATTATCGGCAATAGTCAAATCTATAGCAGATTAGTGATTTCTAGGTTCTGGGGGAAGTTGAAGGTGACTGCTTAATGTACAGAGTTTCTGCCTGGGGTGATGAAAATATTTTGGAAGGAGGTAGAGGTTTTGGTTACACAACATTGTGAATGTACTAGATGCCACTGAATTGCACACTTTAAAAAGGATAGATAATTCTGTTTTATGAGTTTTATATCAATAAAAAATGTATACAGGAAAAGAGTAGATGAAAAGATGGAAAAGTTCAGAAGACATTCAGAAGCTATAAAAACAACCAAATGGAAAGCCTAGAACTGGAAAATACAATTTTTTTATTTTTTATTTTTTAAAGATTTTATTTATTTATGAGAGAGAGAGGGAGAGACATAGGCAGAGGGAGAAGCAGGCTCCCAGCAGGGAGCCTGATGTGGGACTCGATCCCTGAACCCGGGATCATGCCCTGATCCAAAAGCAGGAACTCAACCGCTGAGCCACCCAGGAGTCCCAAAAATACAATACTTAAATGAAAAATTCATTGGATTTTTAAAAATTTACAGTAAACTGGAATATAATGGAAATAAGAATCAATGAACTTGAAGATAGGTAATAAATTCATCCTAAATGATGTAAAAAGGGAAAAACACTGAAAAAATTTGAGAGGCTCAGTTACTTTTGGAGCAAAATCCAGGACTCCAAGATATGTGACATTGTAATTCTAAAAAGGGAAAAAGTCGAAAAAAAATATTTGAAATCTGACCAAAAATAGCAGCCCACAGATCCAGGAAAATTAGTGACCTCCCAAAAGAAAATCTCACTTAAACTTAGCGCCATAAACAAACTGCTACAAAGATAAAGTCTTAAAAGCAGTTAGGGAAAAGAGATACATTAAGAACAGAGAAACAATAATTATAGATGGCTTCATATCAGCCATTGTGTCATATCAGACACAGTGGAGTTCTGAAAATCAAGGAATAACATCATTAAAGTGCTAAAATTTTTTAAATGCTGTCAATATATAAGGAAGAAAAAGAAAAATCTACATCCAGGAAAAATACCTTGCAAAACTCAAGGCAAAATAAAAACAGTTTTAGAAGGACAAAAGCTGAGAAAATTTGTTGACAGCACATCCAACCTATAAAAATGCTAAGGAAAGTTTTTCAGGCTGAAGGATAAAGATAATAAGATGGAAATTCAGATATAAGTAAGCAATGAAGGGCACTGGAAATGTTAAATAGGTAGTAAATACAAAATACAATTTTTCTTTCTTTTGTTAAATTTCTTAAAGGCAATTGAATGTTGAAAGCAAAAATTAACAAAAATGTATTTTGAGTTATAAGTAAAAGTAGAATATATGACAATGAAAGCACTAAGGACAAGAGGGATGTGTAAGTGTAATTATTGTAATATTATTACACATTAATTGGTATAACTTATTTCTGTGTAAAATGCAGTTAGCGATTAGTTACTGTAATCTTTACAACAACTAAAAAACCTATAATACAAAATCTATTCCTAAAAAGCCAAGAAATGAAATAGAATGAAATACAAAAAATGTTCAATTAATCCAAAGAAGATAGGAAAGAAGGAATAAAATAAATAACAAAAGGGGGGATTAGGAAACAAATAAAGAATAGACTTAAACACAGTTATATCAATAATTCAATTAAATATAAATGGATTAAACACTTCAACTAAAAGATGCTGATGGACTCTAAAAAAATCAACATCTAACTATATGCTCTTTTTTTTTTAGATTTTATTTATTTATTCATGAGAGACACACAGAGAGAGGCAGAGACACAGGCAGAGGGAGAAGCAGGTTGCCTGAGGGGACCCTGATGTGGGACTCGATCCCAGGACCTCAGGATTACATCCTGAGCCAAAGGCAGACACTCAACCACTGAGCCACCCAGGCATCCCTAACTATATGCTCTTAACAAGATCACACTTGAAATATAAAAACACAATTAGGTTGAAAGTAAAAGGATGGAATGAGATATACAATGCAAACATGAAACGTAGGGAAGCTATTGAGGCTACATTAATGTCAGACAAAGTAGATTTTGAAACAAGGAGTACTGCCAGAGATAAAGAGGATCATTTGTTAATAAAAATAGGATTAAGGCACCAAGAATATATAACAATCCTGAATGAGTATGCAAAAATAGAGTTTCAAAATACATGAAGCAAAAATTTACGAAAATAAAGGAAGAAAAAGAAAAATCCACAATCATAGCTGGAGATTTAAACTCTCTTCTGTTAATAATGGATAAATCGAGAAGACAAAGTAATCAGAGAAGATGCATAACATTTGAAAAGTACTATCAACCGGGCAGCCCTGGTGGCTCAGAGGGTTAGCGCCGCCTTCAGTCCAGGGCGTGATCCTGGAGATCCAGGATCGAGTCCCACGTCAGGCTCCCTGCATGGAGCCTGCCTCTCCCTCTGCCTGTGTCTCTGCCTCTCTCTCTCTGTGTGTCTCTCATGAATAAATAAAAAAAAAAGAAAACTACTATCAACCAACTTTGGCCTACACCAACCAAGATAGACCTAATTCTGGGCCATAAAATGAGTTTCAGATATTTTAAAAGATTTAAATCATAAATTTTGTTCTCTAACCACAGTAGAATTAAATTAGACATCAATAACAAAAACATAAATGGAAAATCTCCAAATATTTGGAAATTAGAAACATAATTCTAAATAACTCATGGTTTAAAAAGAAATCATGAGTGAAATTAAAAGATAAACTGGGTAAGAAAGCACAATATATCAAATTTTGAGAGTTGCAGCTAAAGCAGTTGTAAATAGTAATTCTGGGTATTATGCTGAGTGAAGTAAGTCAATCGGAGAAGGGCAATCATTACATGGTTTCACTCATATGGGGAATATAAAAAATGTGAAAGGGATTAAAGGGGAAAGGAGAGAAAATGAGTGGGAAAAATCAGAGAGGGTGACAACACATGACAGACTCCTAACTGAGAAATGAACAAGGGGAAGTGGAAGGGGAGGTGGGCGGGGGGATGGGGTGACTGGGTGATGGGCACTGAGGGGGGCATTTGACGGGATGAGCACTGGGTGTTATACTATATGTTGGCAAATCGAACTCCAATAAGAAAAAATGTAAAAAAAAAGAAAAAAAGAAAAGAGGTTTAAAATGAATGATACAAAACTCTACTTTGAGAAGCTGTAGAAAGAAAGTAAAGTAAATCAAAATTAAATAGAAAAAGAGACAAAGAACAGAAATCAATAAAATAGGAAAAGACAAAACATTTGAGAAAAATCAAGAAAACCAAAAGTAGGGTAGTTTTTAAGATTAATACAGTTGAGGGGGATCCCTGGGTGGCTCAGCGGTTTAGCGCCTGCCTTCTGCCCAGGGCGTGATCCTGGAGACCCAGGATCGAGTCCCACATCAGGCCCCCTGGATGGAGCCTGCTTCTCCCTCTGCCTGTGTCTCTGCCTCTCTCTCTCTCTCTCTCTTTCTCTCATGAATAAATAAATAAAATCTTTTAAAAATTAATAAAATTGATAGAAGCCTAGCTAGAAGTAACCAACACAAAAAGACACAAAACACAAGTTACAAATTTCAGGAATTATAGAAGTGGCATCACTAGATACGCTATAGATACTTAAAAACTACAAAGGGAATATTATGCATGACTCATGATAACAAATTCAACAATTTAGACGAAATGGAAAAATTCTTTGAAAAACAATTTACCAAAACTAACACAAGACTGGAATCTTTTAATAATGCAAATATCAAAATCAATTCAAAACATAAAACCTTATCACAAAAAAGTTCCAAGAGTCAGTGGCTTCACTGGAGAACACTCCAAAAACTTAAGAAAAAATTTTATACCAATCTTAGGCAAACTCTTTCAGAAAATACAGGCAAAAACTTCTCTAAACTGGTTTTATGAGGCCAGCATGACCTTGATATCTAAGTCTGACAAAGAAATTTAAAAGAAAGAAAACTACAGACCAAAATCACTCATGAAAATTGGTGCAAAAATTCTTAACAGATGGGACGCCCGGGTGGCTCAGCGGTTTAGTGCAGCCTTCAGCCCAGGGTGTGATCCTGGAGACCCGGGATCGAGTCCCACGTCAGGCTCCCTGCATGGAGCCTAGTTCTCCCTCTGCCTCTCTCTCTCTCTCTCTCATAAATAAATAAATAAAATCTTTAAAAAAATTCTTAACAGAATATTAGCAAATCAATACAACAATTTTGGGACACTTGGGTGGCTCAGTAGTTGAACATCTGCCTTTGGCTCAGGTTGTGATCCTGGGGCCCTGGGATGGAGTCCTGCAGGGAGCCTGCTTCTCCCTCTGCCTATGTCTCTGCCTTTCTCTGTGTCTCCAATGAATAAATAAATTAAATATTTTTTAAATACAATTTTATTAATTTTTAAAAAGATTTTATTTACTTACTTGAGAGAGAGGAGGGAGTGAGAGGAACAGCAAAGGAAAAGGACAAGCAGACTCCATGCTGAGCGTGGAGCCCAGCACAGGGCTCGATCCCATAACCCTGAGATCATGACCCGAGCCAAAATCAAGAGTTAGTTGCTTAACTGACTGAGCCACCCAGGTGCCCCACAGCAATTTTATTTTTAAAAAACTATCCTGACCTGCATTTCCCTGATGATAAATGACGTTGAGCATCTTTTCATGTGTCTGTTGGCCATCTGTATGTTTTCTTTGGAAAAATGTCTATTCATGTCTTTTGCCTATTTTTTCATTGGATTATTCATTTTGAGGGTGTTGAGTTTCATAAGTTCTTTACGTATTTTGGATACTAACCCTTTATTGGATAAGTCATTTGCAAATATCTTCTCCCATTCTGTTGGTTGCCTCTTAGTTTTGTTGATTGTGTCCTTCGCTGTGCAGAAGCTTTTTATTTTGATGTTTTGCTTTCGTTTCCCGTGCCTCAGGAGACGTACCTAAATTACAGTGAGATACCACCTCATACCTGTCAGAATGGCTAAAATAAACAACACAAGAAACAACAGGTATTGGTGAGGATGTTGAGAAAAAGGAACCCTCTTCCACTGTTGAACCCTCTTCCACTTCCACCAATGCAAATTGGTGTAGCCACTGTGGAAAAGAGTACGGAGGGTGCTTGAAAGTTAAAAGTAGAACTACCCTACAATCCACCAATTGTATTATTTGGTATTTACCCAAAGAATACAAAAATACTAATTTAAGGGAGATCCCTGGGTGGCTCAGTGGTTTAGCACCTGCCTTCGGTCCAGGGCGTGATCCTGGGGTCCCGTATCGGCTCCCTGCATGGAGCCTGCTTCTCTCTCTGCCTATGTCTCTGCCTCTCTCTCTCTCTCTCTCTCTCTGTGTGTGTGTGTGTGTCATGAATATATAAGTAAAATCTTTTAAAAGAATACTAGTTCAAAATATAAAATACTTAGGAATCAATTTAACCAAAATTGTGTAAGAGCTGTACATTGAAAATTGACACACATTGTGGACCGGAATTAAGAACCTTAAATAAATGGAGAGATACATGTTCACAGATCAAAAGTCCCAGCATTGTTAATATTTTAATTTTCCCTATATTGATTTATAAATTCGCCACCATCAGAATAAAATCACAGCAGGCTTTAACAGTTACAGAAAAGATTATTTAAAAATTTATATAGGGGCACCTGGGTGGCTCAGTTGGTTAAGCATCTGCCTTCGGCTCAGGTCATGATCCCAGGGTCCTAGGATCAAGCCCCATCAGGCTCCCTGCTTGGCGGGGAGCCTGCTTCTCCCTCTCTCTCCACCCCTCTACCCCTTCCCCCACTCATGCTCTTTCTCTCGCTCTCGCTCTCTCTCAAATAAAATCTTGAAAAAAATAAAAAATATATAAAATTTTATATGACTATGTGAAGGGCTCTAAAAAAAAGCAAAGTTGAATAAGCTGCACTAGCTCATTTTAGTACTTACTATAAAATTGCAGTCATCAAAACAGTGTGGTATTGGCATACGGCTAGGCAAATAGATCAATGGAACAGAAAAGAGCAGGAGTTGGCAAACTTTTTCTGTAAAGTTAGTAGTTAGTAAATACCTTGCATGCTGCAGGCTGTACAGTCTTTGTCACAACTACTCAACCCTGTGGTAGGTGAAAGTAACCATTGACAATATTTAAATGAATGAGTGTATGTGTTCTAATTAAACCTTACTTATGGACTCTGAGACTTGAATTTCATATACTTTTCACATCATGAAATATTCTCCTTCTTATTTTTCCCCAATCATTTAAAAATGTTTTAAAAAATTTTCTTAGTTCATGAGCCATACAAAAGCAAACACAAAAGGGAAATTTGCTAGAGGAGAGTGGAATGATTCATATCTCCCCAGAAAATTAAATAAGAAGACCGCATTACCTTGGAGAGATTTTAGGCTAAGATATCCAAAATGGTAGGTTATGGTAAAGAATGGGAGAGAACAGAATGAACCACTGAATGAGGCGGCTGTGGGGAATGTCTTGGAGGAAACACTCTCTCCCTGCCATATGACCCACTAGAATTGACCATGGGGAAATATGGAGGGTTAGCAGGTCACTTTGGGCTGGATCTTTAGGGGTTATTAAAGAAATACCCCTTTTCTCCAACTGTAGCATCTTGTCTTCCCTGCCCCTACAGAGGTGTCATGAGCAGTGCTTTGTGATGCCCAAGCCACCTCAACACAATCGTTGGCTAGGGGATCTCCCTGATGACCAAACAAAGCTGAAGGCGTGGCTCCTCACTGGTCAGCAGGCCTGGGGCAGACCACTGAGAGGCTTTAACATGGCTGGTAAGATCTGTGCACCAGAGGAGACTAGCACAAGTATGAAACAATCAAACAAAAGCATGAAACAGCCAGCCCCAAGAATCAGAAAAAAGAAGAGTTCTTGTCGACCAAAGCCCAGAGCCAGTGGCAAGGTTAGATGATCTTACTCATGCTCTTCTTCTTCCCCAGAGATCTCCCCAAGCCCCCTGCCCTACCCTTGCCTGACACAAACCCCTTCCTCAACCCACATCTCTACTCATGGAGCCCCATTCCTATACATTCCCATTCTCTTCCCCCAAACAAATCCCATGCTGACTCACTCCATTGCCTTTCCAGGTGCAGAAGAAAACCACAAAGCCAAAAAGACCTCTTCAAAGGAATTTGAGAAAAAAAACTCCTCGAGCATCCCCTTCTTCCTTAAGAATGCCTAACACAGCAATAAGGCCAACGATATTCATCTGTTACCACAAGCTGAGTGAGAAACAAAATGAAAATGAGCCGAGAGGGAATAAGAAGCACTGGAAAATCCAAAAGTTCCAAGTAACATCCTGTACAGCTAGCAAATGCCAAGCATGGGCTAGAAACCTTGCATCTTCTGAAGCAGCTGTGGAGAACTGGTCAAACACATAAAGATCAAATCTGGAGCAACAGGGTACACAGATTGATAAAAGGAAAGTCAACAAGTTGTGAAAAGGCAATGTGTTTGTGTGTCTATGACAGATGAAGGGGAAAAAATGAAGAGACAGGCATGTGAGTAGAGAGGGAGGTGAGGTCCTGGACGGTTGGGGGCCAGACTGGCAGGTCCACAGTTAGCCAGACATGGGGATAAGGACTGCATGAGGACTGAGAACTAAACACAAATATTCTCAGCAGTTTGTCCCACAGGCAAGAAGAAAAAGAGCTTTGGTGGTTCTATGTGTGTTTGGTGTAGAGACGGGGCACAAAGTCAGAGCTGAGATTGCCAGAACCCAGATGGGAAGAGGGTTTAATGCGTGGTGGGTGACAATGACACTCCTCCTAAAACAGTAGACAACAAAAGCACCTTCAGGTCACCTAACCACCTCCGGGTGACGTATGCCATTGTGGTGTGCATTGTACCCCACCCAGTGCTGTAAGCCACCAAAGGCCTTCAGAGAGACAAAATCTCACCCTATAGAAAGTCACCAACAGCACCCCCACACACTAAAATAATGGTGTTTGGAGGCCACAAATGCAAGAGCAATTAATTAGGCTATTTTCTTGTTACGAAGGTTTGGGTGGAGGAATGGCCTACCATGGGTAGGGCAGTGGGAATGGTCTGCCCACCTGCAGGCAATAAAAGGAAACAGCAAAAAAACAAAACAAAACAAAACAAAACAAAAAACAAAGAGGAAACAGTGTCCACAGAGAATTTTAATATAAGAACAACAAAACCCAGTAAAAGGCAATCTTGTTTTTATTAGCACCATAATCAACCATTTCTAAATTTTAATATATATGTAAGGTCCAAATTAGCCAATTTTTAGAATGCATGTTTTAATAATCATCTTATTCTACAAGGAAGTTACTTTGACAAATTCTTGTCAAATAGTTGGTCCCAGGGAGAGGCTGTTCTTTTCTAAAGTAAGTTCTTAACCATTTAGAATCATTTGAGCTTGCTTTGAGCACACTTCCAGACTGCGATCCCTGTGGCCATATATAATACACATAACCCATATTTTTAAAAATATTTTATTTATTTATTCATGAGAGACACACACACAGAGAGAGAGAGAGGCAGAGACACAGGCAGACGGAGAAGCAGGCTCCATGCAGGGAGCCCAACGTGGGACTCGATCCCGGGACCCCAGGATCATGCCCTGGGCTGAAGGTGGCGTTAAACCATTGAGCCACCCAGGGATCCCCACATAATCCATATTTTAAAAGTAGATTCTAAATTTAAAATTATAGCACAGTGATTATAAAGACAAAGACCAACTTGAGTTACTTCGGCTGAGATTCCATGCAATCAATTTTTTTTATTGACGTCTAAATTGGTGAAGCAAAGTGCAATTCAAAGAATAAAGTTTTAGAGTGTAATGAAACTTTTACTTTGTTTGAAAATAAATATTTTCCTGAATTTAAACAATATCTTTTTAAAAGATATTTTTTCATTTGAGAGAGAGAGAGAGAATGAACAAGAGCAGGGGAGGGGCAGAGGGAGAAGAAGACTCCCTACCAAGCAGGGAGCCTGACCCAGGGACCATATGCAGACCCTGATCCCAGGACCCTGATTCCTGGACCCAGAGATCATGACCTGAGCTGAAGGCAGATGCTGAACCGAATGAGCCACCGGGGCACCGCATAAACATCTTTAAACATGAAATGCATTCCTTAATTGTTCATTATTTTAATACTACATTAAAAATCAAAATAACATCTTAGATCGGTTGTATGATTTAGTAGCTGCCTAAATTGTAACCTTTGCACGTGTTTTGATCTCAAAATCTCCTTATGATTTTTACAGTGATAGTTATGTATAAAATGTTCCATATGGGCATCTGGCTGGGTCAGTTGGAAGAGCATGAGATTCTTGATCTCGGGGTTGTGGATTCAAGCCCCTTGTTGGGTGTAGAGATTACTAAAAAAGTAGACTACGTAAATTCAAAATGTGCAATTTGGTGAGTTTCAATATACATAAACATCTGGTAAACCATCACACCAAATCACAATCGTGAATATATCCAACTATAATCCCTTAAAGTTTCCTCATGCCTCTTGATGATCCCTCCTCCCCCTCACCACCTCCATCCCCAAGCAACCATTAATCTTCATTCTATCACTACACATTAGTTTACATTTTCTATAATTTTATATAAATGGAATCCCAGAGAACATCCTCTTGTGACTACCTTCTTTCACTGGGTATAATTATTTTGAGTTACCTACACTGTGTAAATCAGTAGTTCATTGCTTTTTATTGCTGAGTATTCCACAAAAAAAAATTTAGCCACACACTGTCCATTCACCTGTTGTTAAACAGGTGGTTGCTTCCAGTGCTTAGCTATTACAAGAAAGGTGCTAGAAACATTCATGTACAAGTCTAGGTACGAATATAGGGTTTCCTTTCTCTTGGGTAAACACCTAGGAATGGCTAGAACACATGCAGGTGTTTAACTTTTTAAGAAACTGTCAAACTTTTTTTTCAAAGTGATTGTACCACCAGCAGTGTATGAAAGTCCCAGTTCCTCTACATTCTCACCACTTGACATGATCAATCTTTTTTTTCCTGAATGTAAATCCATTTTTACCTTTGGTTCTGTCTTATCCTTTCTCTACCACACTCCTGTTATTTTTTTAAAATTGTAGTTGACATACAATGTTATATTAGTTTAAATCTATAACAACCCTACACATTATGCAATGCTCGCCATAAATATAGTCACCATCTGTCGCCATACAAAGTTAATTACAATATTATTGACTATATTCCCTATGCTGTACTTCTCATCCTCATGACTTATTTTATTTTAAACATTTTATTTATCCATTCATGAGAGACACACACACAGAGAGAGAGAGAGAGAGAGAGACAGAGACAAAGGTGGAGAGAGAAACAGGCTCCCTGCAGGAAGCCTGATCCCACATCAGTATCCTGGGATCATGCCCTGAGCCAAAGGTAGATGCTCAACCACTGAACCACCCAGGTGCCCCTGGTCCAGAGATTCTTTTTTTTTTTAAAGATTTTATTTATTCATGAGAGACACACACACAGAGAGAGAGAGGCAGAGACACAGGCAGAGGGAGAAGCAGGCTCCAAGCAGGGAGCCTGAAGTGGCACTCGATCCCGGGTCTCCAGGATCAGGCCCTGGGCTGAAGGCTGCCCTAAACCACTGAGCCACTGGGCTGCCCCGACTTAATTATTTTATAACTGGAAGTTTGTACCTCCTAATCCCCTTTACCTATTTTTTCTCATCCCCCACCCCCTCCGCCTGGCAATCCCCAGTTCTATACAGTTATGAGTCTATTTCTGTTAGTTTGTTCATTTGTTTTTTAGATTCCACGTATAAGTGAAATCATATGGTATTTGTCTTTCTCTGACTTATTTTACTTAGCATAATACGCTTTAGGTCATCTATGTTGTGATGAATGACAAGATTTTATTCTTTTTTATGGCTGAGTAATGGAATATTGGAATATTACTCAGCTATAAAAAAGAAAAATCTTATTGAGGTATATATGTATATCCATATGTATATATGTTTATGGAATATATATGTATGGGATATCCATATATATACCACATCTTCTTTATCCATTCACCAATTGATGGACATTTAGGTTGCTTCCATATCTTTTTACCCAAAGAAAGTGAAAACAATAATTCGAAAAGATACACACACTCCTATGCTCATTGCAACATTATTTACAAAGCCAAGATATGGAAGCGATCTTTTAAAATTTTATCCATTCTAATATAAGAGTCATGGTGTCCCATTGTGGTTTTAACTTATATTTTTTAATTTAATTTGCCAATATATAGTACATCATTAGTCTCAGATGTAGTTTTCAATAACTTATCAGTTGCATATAACACCCAGTGCCCATTGCATCACGTGCCTTCCTTAATGCCCATCACCCAATTACCCCATCCCTATACCCACCTCCCTTTCAGCAACCCTCACTTTGTTTCCCTGAGTTAAGAGTCTCTCATAGTTTGTCTTCCTCTGATTTTTTCCCATTCAGTTCCCCTTCCCTTATGATCCCTTACACTATTTCTTATATTCCACATGAGTGAAACCATATGATAATTGTCCTTCTCCTATTGACTCATTTCATTCAGCATAATACCCTCCGGTTCCATCCATGTCAACGTAAATGCTAAGTATTCATCCTTTCTGATGGCTGAGGAATATTCCATTGTATACATAGACCACATCTTCTTTATCCATTCATCTGCCAAAGGACATCTCAGCTCCTTCCACAGTTTGGCTATTGTGGACATTGCTGCTTATAAACATCGGGGTGCAGGTGTCTCAGGTTTTCACTACATCAGTATCTTTGGGGTAAATCCCCAGCAGGGCAATTGCTGGGTCATAGGGCAGATCTATTTTTAACTCTTTGAGGAACCTCCACAGTTTTCCAGAGTGGCTGCACCAGTTCACATTCCCACCAACAGGGCAAGAGGGTTCCCCTTTCTCCACATCCTCTCCAACATTTGTGGTTTCCTGTCCTGTTAATTTTCCCCATTCTCACTGGGGTGAGGTGGTATCTCCTTGTGGTTTTGATTTGTATTTCCGTGATGGCAAGTGATGCAGAGCATTTTTTCATGTTTCTGTTGGCCACTTGTATGTCTTCTTCGGAGAAATGTGTTCATATCTTCTGCCCATTTCTTGACCGGATAGTTTCCCTTTAGGCTGTTGAGTTTGATAAGCTCTTTATAGATCTTGGATACTAGTCCTTTATATGATATGTCATTGGAAAATATCTTCTCCCATTCCATAGGTTGGTTTTTAGTTTTGTTGACTGTTTCTTTTGCTGTGCAGAAACCATTTATCTTGATGAAGTCCCAATAGTTCATGTTTGCTTTTGTTTCCCTTGCCTTTAGTGATGTGTCTTGCAAGAAGCTGCTGTGGTTTAGGTTGAAGAAGTTGTTGTCTGTTTTTCTCCTCTAGGATTTCGATGGATTCCTGTCTCACATTTAAGTCTTTCATCCATTTTGACTTTATCTTTGTGTATGGTGAAAGACAATGGTCTAGTTTCATTCTTCTGCATGTGGCTGTCCAATTTTCCCAACATCATTTATTGAAGGGACTGTCTTTTTTCCATTGGTTATTCTCTCCTGTTTTGTCAAAGATTAGTTGACCATAGAGTTGAGGGTCCACTTTTGGATTCTCTCTTCTGTTCCACTGATCTATGTGTCTGTTTTTGTGCCAGTACCACCCTGTCTTGATGATCACAGATTTGTAATATAGCTTGAAGTCAGGCATTGTGAGCCCCCAGCTTTGGTGTGTTTTTTTTTTTAACTTACATTTCTATGATGATTAATGTGTTTAGTTGCCATACATATATTTTCTTTTGTAAAGTTGTGCCCTTTTTATTAAATTGGCTTGTTCCCTTATTATTAAGTTTTCAAAGTTCTTTACATGTTCTGGCTATGAGTCCTGTGGTGGATATGTGACTTGCAAATATTTTCTCCCAGGCTGTACTTTGTCTTTTCATTCTCTTAACAGTGTCTTTCTCATAACCAACATTTTTAACTTTGATATAGCCTAATTTATCCTTTTTTTTTCTATTCTGAATGGTGTTAGAGTTTCTCTGAATTTTTGTAATCTCCCTGTTTATATCTTTCACCAAATTTTGAACGTCTTCAGTCATTATTTCTTCAAATATGTTTTCTGTCCCACACACTCCTCTCCGCCTGAGATTTTGATAATAGGAGTGTTAGACTTGGAATTGTTCCACAGGTCCCTAAACCCCTGTATATTTTTTTAGATACCTTTTTTCCTCTCTTGTTCAGATTGAATTATTCCTATTGATTTTTCTTCAAGAACTTTTACTCTTTCCTCTCATCTTGATTCTACTTTTGAGCCCAAGCAGTGAGTTTTTATATTTTAATTATTGTATTTCTCAGATCTAGAATTTCCATTTGTTTATTCTTTATATTTCCTACTTCTTTGCTGAGATTTTTCTTTGTCTTTCCATTTATTTCAAAAACATTTCCCCTTTCTTATTACAGCATTTCAGAGCTGCTTTTAATATCTTTATCAAATAATTTCAACAACTGTATCATCTTGGCATTTGACATCCGTTGATCATCTTTTCCCATGAGAGTTGAAATTTTCTCTGGTTCTTAAGATGCTGAGTAATTCTGGATTCTCTCCTGGACATTTATCCAATTGATCATTCCATTTTTGAAGAGAGGCATGCGAAAATCTCCTACTGTAATTATGGATTTATTAAATTCTCTTTTTATATCTAACAGTCCTATTTTCCATACTTCAAGGTTATGTTATTAGGACAATACAAGTCCGTTATTACATCTAGTTAATGTGTTTTTAAGCACTGTTCCTCTTTATCTTTATTAACATACTTTCTCTCAAATTCTATTTTGTTAGATATTATTTTGCTTCACTAGCTTTTTTTGGTTAAAATTTAGATGGCATATATTTGCTGTATGTTTTTAATATCAGTGTTCTGTTGGTTTGGCTTTAGGTATCTTGCAAACAGCATATAGCTTGACTTTGTTTCATAAATAATATGACAGTCTCTTCTACATAACTAAATTTAATCTGTTCGCATTTATAGTGGTTGCTGACATTTTTAGAAATATCATGCTTTTTGTTTAGCATCACTTTCTTTGCTTCATTTTTCTCCTTTCCTGCGTTTAGTTGGACTTAGAAAGTTTTCTATATATTTTTTCCTCTCTAAATTTTGAAGCTATAGAAACTATTTCTTTTTTTAACTGGTTATCCCTAATATTTTAAGGACATATAAAGTTACACCTTTTTCTGACACAGTCTAAAATTATTTAGAATTGTCAATTCTGAATATGACAGATTTTATACTACTGAATATGACAGATTTTAGCATAACTACAAACTGAACAGTCCAATATTATTTATTTTGTCTGAAGTATTAATTTTACATTTCTTTAAACATCAAAAAAAGAATTGGACTCTGCACTCAGCACAGAGTCTACTTGAGACTCTCTCTGCCTCTTCCCCTCTCAAATAAAAAATAAACTCAAATCAGTCTTTTATTTTTGGTAGTTTTTAAGGTATTATCTTAATCCTTAATGTTCTGCAGTTCTACTTTGATGCACCTAGCTATTATTTTCATTTATCCTGCTCAATACCCAAAGTACACTCCGGAACTAAGGACTCGGGTGTTTCTTCAAGACTGGAATTCTTTTCTATTATATCAGCAAATACTATTTCCCTGCAATCTTCTTCACCATCTCTGGAATTCCTCTCAATATAGTCCATTTTCTTCACTGTTATATTTTTTAAAATATCTTTCTCTTTTTGTGCTACATTTGGCATTCTTCAGTGCTGTCACTTTGCTATTTTCTTTTTTTGTGTCCAATCCCAAGTATATACTCCCTTAAGTTTGCATTTAAATGACTTTATTTTCCTTTCCAAGATTTCTAATTGGTTCTTTCGTATCCATCTGGTCTCATCTTTCATTTGTTTATTTTCTGTTTGCTCCATAATTTCCTGCTATTTTTATTTATTTTTTAAAGATTTTATTTTTAAGTAATCTCTACATCCAGCTTGGGGCTCAAACTCACAGCCTTGAGATCAGGAGTCGCACACTCCACCAACTAAGCCAGCCAGGCAGCCCTTTAATTTCCTGCTATTTTAAAATTAAAGTTATTTGTATACTTCTTTGAGCATCCCCATCATACTTAACAAAATCTTTGATGGGCTTTTCCAGAAAATCATTTCATCCTGAATGAATTCACATTCTGATTGTTTATTTCCATGGTGGTCTTTCTTAGTGCCAATCTTTTTCATGTATTTTAAAATCCTTGTGTGGAGACTCATTTGAATAGCATATAATTTTGTTCCTTTCCCATCCTGTCTATGCTCCATGCTTCCTTTTATCGGCATTCTGTGCTGATCCTACATGATTCCCAGGACTGTAGTCCAGAACCAGGTCTTATTGCATATTGTCAGGACTTATTATTATTATATAATAATACTGAAGATCTGTTAAGCCAGTGGCAACTTGATTCAGTTGCTTATAACAAAAGTTTTTCCTTGGTCTTCTACTCCCTAGGTTAACAGCTTCCTTTAATATTCTAGCCCCCAACACAGAGCAAAGTGTAGTAAACTTTCCTGAGCTCTAGATGCATATATCCACTTATCTATCTGACCTCTCCTCTGGGTATATGATAAGCATCTCAAACTTTATGTGCCTAAAGTTGAACTCTTGATTTTCACTCTCACTCCAAATCCTTCTCCAGTGTTCTTCACCACAGTAAATGGCACCACCATCTACCCAGTTGCTCAGGCAAAGAAAAAAAAAACATCCTTTAGGTTGGAGTCACCTTTAAACCTCTTTCCTTCACCACTCTACATCAAATCCGTCAGCAAGAATGGCCAACTCTTTCTTCTTCATAATATACCCTGAATCTAGGCACTTCTTACCACTTCCATCACTACCTCTATGGACAAAGATACCATTCTCCTTTGTCTGGATCATTTCAATAACTATTCACTAATGATAATAGTGAGTAGTCACTAATAATAACTACTCAATAACTACTCACTACTTCATGCTTCTGCTCCTGACCCAGTCAACATTCTATCAGATATTCAGAGAGTTCACTTCATGGTGCAAATCTGATTATATCATTCTTCTGCTTAAAACCCTCCAATGAATTCCCATTCAGAATAAAATCTAAGTTGCTCCTGTGGCCATCAAGTCCCTACCTGATCTGCTTCCTGCTTTTTTCTCCAAACCTACTCCTATTACCCTCCACCATTCTTACAATGTATTGTGGAGATTAAATGTCATCATGTGTGTAAAGTGTCTACCATAGAGTTTGACACGTGTACATTGTTCACTAGATGCATAACTATTATCATAGTTGTGTACTAAAGTTGTTGAGATGAGGCATGGGCTGGAATGATGGGACATGAGCGGAGAACAATACAAGTAAAGTCACGGAAAGCAGAATTTGGTGAAGTAATGTTAGAAGGAGCTAAGAAGAGAAGCTCATGGAAAGGAATTGACATACTATGCTTTTCTGTAATTACTCTCCACTCCTTCCTGCCCAATACACACACCCCCTACCTGAGTCATGTGGGTTGAGTAACCTACCTTTCAGTCATTTCATATTAGAATTAACCATTGGCCTGCAAAAGCTTGCAGATTTTGATGCTTTATTTAAAAAGCTAGGTTTTTTTTCCTACATTCCCAGAAGGGCCAAACTATGATGGCCAGTCACAAAACACAACCCACACTTCTACTATACCAATCTGTTTCCTTCAATTGGAGTTATTTAAAGTAGGAGTTAAAATGTAGCTTTTGAAGGCAAAATCCTGATGGTAGATATGCCTTTCCTGTTATAGGTCCTGCTTTGGCAGAGCACCAGTCATTTATTAACAGCACACTGGTATTCTCAAAATCCTGCTGATTTTGACATATAATTTACAGATCTATAAATCATTCGAAAGAGATTTACCTTTTGATTCTACTAAAAATAAGAATAAACTGATTCTTGCTCACTGGTACTGTTGATTCCTACACAGTGATCTATTGTTCATCAGTTCTCACAAAGGAAAGTTTACACGGAGAACTGTTTGAGTAAAAATTGTTGGTATTTGATTGCTGGAGTCTTTTGTATTATAAATTGGTCTCATCAGTTATGCACAAGATAAAACTCTCCAAAAAAGAGGCTTTCAAAATATCTTTTTCAATAGTATTCCTGGAGTCACAATATCAGAGTTAAAATAGCCCCAATATGTTTTGGTTTGAAAAATACAATTATGCCAAGCTAACTTTAGAGGAAATCCAGGCCAGCATGTTTAGAGATTATTTCCTGATGTTGTGAGAAAGTGGGCAGGTACCCAAATCTCTGACCCAGCTCAATCCCAGGCTTATCATTAAAGCAGATAATTGCACACCCCTTTTACTTCAGCGAAGGGGGGGCTCAGAACGGAATCCTTCCAACCAAAAATGACTGGCTGGAGCCATCTCCGATTTTGTCAAGCCAGCAGTCAGCATGACACATAAGAGAATATTGTTGCATTAGTTGGTATTAATATTTACAGAACTGATCGAAAATTAAAGAAAAATGCTAAGCTCTATTTCCAAAATGTAAAAAAGGCAAAGGCTAAGTGGGACCTCTTGCACAGCTACACTCTGGAAAGTTGTGGAAAGAAGGTAGGATCTATCTTTTTCATTAATAACATCCAGGCAAAGCCCTCTCTAAAGCCTGACATAGGAGATGGTGATGTTTAGGGCTAATGGAGGAGGAAGAACTGGGTTTCTTGTTTGTTAACTAGGTATGTATCATCACGTGAGGAGGAGGAAAACTGGAACACGTCCAATGGGCTCTCATTCCTTTGAGACTAATTTTACCTTTGCATTGTCTCTGCTAATATTGAAAGTCTAAATTCTGTAATTAAATTCCAGTTAAGCAGTGCCAAAACACCTCTCTAGCTCAGTTTTTTTTTTAAAAAAAGATTCTATTTATTTGAGAGAGAGAGAGAGAGAGAGCACTAGTGGGGAGTGGAGAGTAGGGGGTGGGGGGAGGTGCAGAGGGAGAGGGAGAGACAAGATCTCCACTGAGCAGGGAGCCTGATGCAGGGCTCTATCCCAGGACCCTGGGATCATGACCTGAACTGAAGGCAGAGCGTAACCGACTGAGCTACCCAGGCGCTCCTCTCCAGCTCAGTTTTTAAAAATAGGTTAAAAATAAATTTAACTAACTGTTTGATTCAAATAAATACAATTCCTTGTTTGAAGGAATCAACGCATGAACAAATCTAGATGCACTTGGGCAGTGAATGTTCACTTTCTTTTGTGAGAAGTGGTGAACACACAAACCCTGAGACCAATGCTGAGTACATCATCATTGATAAGACCCAGTCCCTCGCCACAGGTTGCTCACAGTCTATTGAGGAGGGAGAGGGACAGGATGTCATTGAAACGTTGCACAATAGTGCAGTGGTAAAGGGATACACGTGTGTCATGGGAGCACAAATGAAGGTCATTGGAATCCAGGCTGGATATGTCAGGGATGGCTTCCTGAAGAGGGAAAAACAGGGTAACAGCACAAACCAGAGCCCAGAGGTGACAACCAGAGTAAGTGTAGGTAAGATCAGAGCAGTTTGATGTCTCTAGACTGCAGAATTGAAGCAAGAAGTGACAAGTTGCACTTGGAAATATTTATAAATATGCATATATACACAGGTTAGCACATACACATATCTTTCCTTGCTCTGTCACTTAGAGAACCTAGAAGCAATCACATGCTTGGAACAAAGAACAATAAAAGGAAGCATTGCTCTCTGGAGAAATGGCTCATTCTAGAACTGGGGGAAGAAACATTCAAGAGAATACTGGAGTATCTTATAAGCACCGGAAAATAAGAAGGTAGTCCAAAGAAATGAAGAGAAGGAGGGAGGGAAAAATATAAGGAAGGAGGGAGGGAGGGATAGGATCGAGATGGCCAAACAGGTCATTCCTGACTTTAGTCTCCCTCACAAAAAGACTGATTAATAACTATCCACGGACAAGATTACCTTTTTGAAAATTCCAGAACCAGGAGGTGAGGCTGAAGTACCACCTTTGGATCACAGAGAGTAAGAAAAACTGTATTAGAAGGGAAAGGGGAGGGCAGCCCAGGTGGCTCAGCAGTTTAGCACCGCCTTCAGCCCAGGATGTGGTCCTGGAGACCTGGGATCGAGTCCCATGTCGGGCATCTTGCATGGAGCCTGCTTCTCTCTTGGCCCCCCGTCCCTCTCTCTGTCTCTCATGAAGAAATACATAAAATCTTTTTTAAAACATAAAATCAAAAAAAGAAGGGAAAGGGGAAAGGATTCGTTTGGACTGCATCGCCCTCTCCCAGGACAGTACAGTGTGACACCAAGAGGATCCCCTTGGGCCTATGGTTTCTCCACTGGGAAAAAGAGAGCCCAAGGTGGACATCCAGCTTCCCCAGCATTGCAGGATGCACCCTGGGAGGCCCACTTGGATCTTGCCCCACAAGGATCACTGGGGGAGTCGCTGAGACTGGACTACTGGGGAGATGGAGAAGGGGTGGTACTCAGAGGAATGAGCCCACAGACCTTGATGGGCACATTCCTTCTTTTTTTTCAAGATGACGGACCACATTCCTATTGGCAGCAATACTCAAGTGGCTCTGCCTGTGTGCAGAGCCAAACCACTGTACCTACGTGGTCGGAGAGCTCAGTTGGCAGATCTGCCTGGCTTGGGTCTCAAGCTAACAGTCAGTAGCAGCCCTAGAGCTCATCCTATAGCTGTGCTGAGGCAGAGAGCTAAGTCAGAAGCTGTGTACACCTGGAGAGCATAGCCTCTAGCCTGCCCAACCAGGAAGGCTGGCCAGAGACCCCAGGCAGCCACAAAGCCGAGGGACTTTTTCTTTATATAATGTCCTTCTTTGTCTCTTGTGACAGGTTTTGACTTAAAGTCTATTTTGCCTGATATAAATACAGCTGACCTTATCTTTTTTGGTTAACATTTGCATGAAATCTCTTTTTCCATCCCTTCACTTTCAGCCTATATATGCCCTGGAATCTAAAGCGAGTCTCTTGTAGACAACATGTAGTTGGATCTATTTTTTTTAGATTTTGTTTATTTATTTATTCATGAGATACACAGACAGAAAGAGAGGCAGAGACACAGGCAGAGGGAGAAGCAGGCTCCACGCAGGGAACCTGACGTGGGACCCGATCCCGGGTCTCCAGGATCAGGCCCTGGGCCGAAGGCGGCGCTAAACCACTGAGCCACCCTGGCTGCCCTGGATCTATTTTTTTTTTTTTATCCATTCAGCCACTCTATGGATTTTGATTAGGAAATCTAATCTGCTTACATTTAAATAATACATAGGGAAGGATCTACTATGTTCACTATGTTCATTGTTTTCTATCTCTTTTGTCCTTCTTTTCTCTCTTGCTGTCTTCCTTTGTGTTTCATTACCTTTTTTGTGTTAATTATCTTTGATTCCCTTTTCTTTTTGTGTAACTTCTATAGGTATTTTCATAGTGACTATCATGGGCCTTAAATAAATAATCATATTGTAATAACAGTCTAAGCTGATAACAACTTAACCTCAATTGTATACAGAAACCCTATACTTTTACTCTATCCCTATACTTTATGTTATTGATGTCACAATTTACACCCATTTATGTTGTATGTTTACTTACATTCATTATTATATTGTCCATTTATATTATCCATTAACATACTTTTATAGTTATAGTTGTTTTTTATTTTTTTTGTCTTTAACTTTTATACTTGAATTAAAAATGATTTATTCACCACTGTTAGAGTAATATGGCATTCTGTATTTGTCTATAAAGATGAGTTATACTTTCACATGCTATTGTGCTTTTGTTTAGCATCATTTTATTTCAACATGAACATCCTTTACCGTTTCTTGTAAGGCAAGTACAGTGGTAGTGAACTTCCTCAGCTTCTGTTAGTCTGAGAAAATCTGTACCTCTCTTTCATTTCTGGGTGACAGTTTTACTGAATATAGTATTTTGGTTGGCACGTTTTTAAAATTTCAGCATTTTGAATACGTCATCCCACTGCTTTGTGGCCCACAAGGTCTCTGATGAGAAGCCCACTGACAGTCTCATGGGAGTTTCCCTTGTTCATGACAAGTCACTTTTTTCTTGCTGCTCTGAAAATTCTCTCTTTGTCTTTGACTTTTGACAATATGATCATAATCTGTCTGCGTGTAGTTTCTTTGGATTCATTTTACTTAGAAGTTTTTGGGCTTCCTGGATCTGGATACTCATTTCTTTCCTCAGACTTGGAGAGTTTTCAGCCATTATTTCTTTAAATAATTGCTTTCTGGTCCTTTCTCTCTTCTCCTTCTGACAGTCTCATAATACATATATTGCTCCAATTGATGGGTGATCCATACGTCCCTTAAATGTTTTTCATTCTTTTTTCTTTTTGCTCCCCTGTCTGGATAATTTCAAATTACCTGTCTTTGAGTTTACTGATTCTTTCTTCTGCTTAATCTATTCCACTGTAGATAGAACCTTTACTGAATTTTTCAGTTCAGTTATTGTATTCTTCAGTTCCAAGATTTTTGTTTGGTTCTTTTTAAACTTTCTGTTTCTTTGTTTAAATTCTCACTTTGTATGTATATTGTTCTCCTTAGTTCATTGAGCATTTTCATAGTGGTTATTTTAAATTCTCTGTCAGGTAATTTTATACCTTTGTTTCATTAAAGTCAGTTTCTGGAGTTGTATCTTTTTCCTTCACGTGCATCATTTCTCCTGTTTCTTCATTTCCCTTGACTCTTTGTGTTGATACCTATACATTAGGAAAAATCCCACTTCTCCCAGTCTTCATAGATGGGTCTCTTAGAGTAGAAAATCTTCATGAAAGCAGAAAAACTGCTTAGAGATTCTATGACGGGGGAGAGGAGCAAGATGGCGGAGGAGTAGGGTCTCCAAATCACCTGTCTCCACCAAATTACCTAGAAAACCTTCCAATCATCCTGAAAATCTATGAATTCGGCCTGATAATTAAAGAGAGACCAGCTGGAATGCAACAGTGAGAAGAGTTCGCGCTTCTATCAAGGTAGGAAGACGGGGAAAAAGAAGTAAAGAAACAAAGGCCTCCAAGGGGGAGGGGCCCGCGAGGAGCCGGGCTGAGGCCGGGGCGAGTGTCCCCAGGACAGGAGAGCCCCGTCCCGGAGACGCAGGAGCTGCACCGACCTTCCCGGGCGGAAAGGGGCTCGCGGGGAGCTGGAGCAGGACCCAGGAGGGCGAGGATGCCCTCGGGCTCCCGGGGACAGTAACAGACACCTGCGCGCCCAGGAGAGTGCGCCGAGCTCCCTAAGGGCTGCAGCGCGCACGGCGGGACCCGGCGGGATCCGGAGCAGCTCGGGGGGGCTCGGGGGCGGTTCCGCGGAGGGGGCTGCGCGGCCCCGGGAGCAGCTCGGCCGGGCTCGGGCAGAGGAAGAGGCTCCGTGCGGAGGGGCCTGCGCGGTTCCAGGAGCAGCTCGGAGGGGCTCGGGCGGCGGCTCCGCGGAGGGGGTTGCGCGGCCCGGGAGCGCGAATCCAACAGCGCAGGCTCCGGAGCACAGGGCGCCGGGACACAGCCCAGGATCCCGCCTCCCCCGGGACAGGCAGAGGCCGGGAGGGCCCAGGGCAGCCAGGACGCTCCTGCCCCAGCTGAGCAGATCAGCGGCCCCGCCTCGGAGCCTCCAGGCCCTGCAGATGGAGTTCCTGCCGGAGCTGAATCCAGGTTTCCAGAGCTGCCCCGCCACTGGGGCTGTTCCTCCTGCGGCCTCACGGGGTAAACAACCCCCACCGAGCCCTGCACCAGACAGGGGCACAGCAGCTCCCCCACTGCTAACACCTGAAAATCAGCACAACAGGCCCCTCCCCCAGAACACCAGCTAGACGGACAACTTCCAGGAGAAGCCAAGGGACTTAAAGTACACAGAATCAGAAGATACTCCCCGGTGGTTCTTTTTTGTTTTGTTTTGTTTTGTTTTGTTTTGTTTTGTTTTGTTTTTGTTTTTGTTTTGTTTTGTTTTGTTTTGCTTTTTGATTTGTTTCCTTCCCCCACCCCCTTTTTTTCTCCTTTCTTTTTCTCTTTTTCTTCTTTTTTTTTTCTTTCCGTTTTTTTTTCTTCCCCTTTTTTTTCTCTTTCTCTTTTCTTTCCTTCTTTCTCTCCTCTCTTTTTCTCTTTTTCCCAATACAACTTGCTTTTGGCCACTCTACACTGAGCAAAATGACTAGAAGGAAAACCTCACCTCAAAAGAAAGAATCAGAAACAATCCTCTCTCCCACAGAGTTACAAAATCTGGATTACAATTCAATGTCAGAAAGCCAATTCAGAAGCACTATTATACAGCTACTGGTGGCTCTAGAAAAAAGTATAAACGACTCAAGAGACTTCATGACTGCAGAATTTAGAGCTAATCAGGCAGAAATTAAAAATCAATTGAATGAGATGCAATCCAAACTAGAAGTCCTAACGACGAGGGTTAACGAGGTGGAAGAACGAGTGAGTGACATAGAAGACAAGTTGATGGCAAAGAGGGAAACTGAGGAAAAAAGAGACAAACAATTAAAAGACCATGAAGATAGATTAAGGGAAATAAACGACAGCCTGAGAAAGAAAAACCTACGTTTAATTGGGGTTCCCGAGGGTGCCGAAAGGGACAGAGGGCCAGAATATGTATTTGAACAAATTCTAGCTGAAAACTTTCCTAATCTGGGAAGGGAAACAGGCATTCAGATCCAGGAAATAGAGAGATTCCCCCCCTAAAATCAATAAAAACCGTTCAACACCTCGACATTTAATAGTGAAGCTTGCAAATTCCAAAGATAAAGAGAAGATCCTTAAAGCAGCAAGAGACAAGAAATCCCTGACTTTTATGGGGAGGAGTATTAGGGTAACAGCAGACCTCTCCACAGAGACCTGGCAGGCCAGAAAGGGCTGGCAGGATATATTCAGGGTCCTAAAGGAGAAGAACATGCAACCAAGAATACTTTATCCGGCAAGGCTCTCATTCAAAATGGAAGGAGAGATAAAGAGCTTCCAAGACAGGCAGCAACTAAAAGAATATGTGACCTCCAAACCAGCTCTGCAAGAAATTTTAAGGGGGACTCTTAAAATTCCCCTTTAAGAAGAAGTTCAGTGGAACAACCCACAAAAACAAGGACTGAATAGATATCATGATGACACTAAACTCATATCTCTCAATAGTAACTCTGAACGTGAACGGGCTTAATGACCCCATCAAAAGGCGCAGGGTTTCAGACTGGATAAAAAAGCAGGACCCATCTATTTGCTGTCTACAAGAGACTCATTTTAGACAGAAGGACACCTACAGCCTGAAAATAAAAGGTTGGAGAACCATTTACCATTCAAATGGTCCTCAAAAGAAAGCAGGGGTAGCCATCCTTATATCAGATAAACTAAAATTTACCCCAAAGACTGTAGTGAGAGATGAAGAGGGACACTATATCATACTTAAAGGATCTATTCAACAAGAGGACTTAACAATCCTCAATATATATGCCCCGAATGTGGGAGCTGCCAAATATATCAATCAATTATTAACCAAAGTGAAGAAATACTTAGATAATAATACACTTATACTTGGTGACTTCAATCTAGCTCTTTCTATACTCGATAGGTCTTCTAAGCACAACATCTCCAAAGAAACGAGAGCTTTAAATGATACACTGGACCAGATGGATTTCACAGATATCTACAGAACTTTACATCCAAACTCAACTGAATACACATTCTTCTCAAGCGCACATGGAACTTTCTCCAGAATAGACCACATATTGGGTCACAAATCGGGTCTGAACCGATACCAAAAGATTGGGATTGTCCCCTGCATATTCTCAGACCATAATGCCTTGAAATTAGAACTAAATCACAACAAGAAGTTTGGAAGGACCTCAAACACGTGGAGGTTAAGGACCATCCTGCTAAAAGATAAAAGGGTCAACCAGGAAATTAAGGAAGAATTAAAAAGATTCATGGAAACTAATGAGAATGAAGATACAACCGTTCAAAATCTTTGGGATGCTGCAAAAGCAGTCCTAAGGGGGAAATACACCGCAATACAAGCATCCATTCAAAAACTGGAAAGAACTCAAATACAGAAGCTAACCTTACACATAAAGGAGCTAGAGAAAAAACAGCAAATAGATCCTACACCCAAGAGAAGAAGGGAGTTAATAAAGATTCGAGCAGAACTCAACGAAATCGAGACCAGAAGAACTGTGGAACAGATCAACAAAACCAGGAGTTGGTTCTTTGAAAGAATTAATAAGATAGATAAACCATTAGCCAGCCTTATTAAAAAGAAGAGAGAGAAGACTCAAATTAATAAAATCATGAATGAGAAAGGAGAGATCACTACCAACACCAAGGAAATACACACGATTTTAAAAACATATTATGAACAGCTATACGCCAATAAATTAGGCAATCTAGAAGAAATGGACGCATTCCTGGAAAGCCACAAACTACCAAAACTGGAACAGGAAGAAATAGAAAACCTGAACAGGCCAATAACCAGGGAGGAAATTGAAGCAGTCATCAAAAACCTCCCAAGACACAAGAGTCCAGGGCCAGATGGCTTCCCAGGGGAATTTTATCAAACGTTTAAAGAAGAAATCATACCTATTCTCCTAAAGCTGTTTGGAAAGATAGAAAGAGATGGAGTACTTCCAAATTCGTTCTATGAGGCCAGCATCACCTTAATTCCAAAACCAGACAAAGACCCCACCAAAAAGGAGAATTACAGACCAATATCCCTGATGAACATGGATGCAAAAATTCTCAACAAGATACTGGCCAATAGGATCCAAGAGTACATTAAGAAAATTATTCACCATGACCAAGTAGGATTTATCCCTGGGACACAAGGCTGGTTCAACACCCGTAAAACAATCAATGTGATTCATCATATCAGCAAGAGAAAAACCAAGAACCATATGCTCCTCTCATTGGATGCAGAGAAAGCATTTGACAAAATACAGCATCCATTCCTGATCAAAACTCTTCAGAGTGTAGGGATAGAGGGAACATTCCTCGACATCTTAAAAGCCATCTATGAAAAGCCCACAGCAAATATCATTCTCAATGGGGAAGCACTGGGAGCCTTTCCCCTAAGATCAGGAACAAGACAGGGATGTCCACTCTCACCACTGCTGTTCAACATAGTACTGGAAGTCCTAGCCTCAGCAATCAGACAACAAAAAGACATTAAAGGCATTCAAATGGGCAAAGAAGAAGTCAAACTCTCCCTCTTCGCCGATGACATGATACTCTACATAGAAAACCCAAAAGTCTCCACCCCAAGATTGCTAGAACTCATACAGCAATTCGGTAGCGTGGCAGGATACAAAATCAATGCCCAGAAGTCAGTGGCATTTCTATACACTAACAATGAGACTGAAGAAAGAGAAATTAAGGAGTCAATCCCATTTACAATTGCACCCAAAAGCATAAGATACCTAGGAATAAACCTCACCAAAGAGGTAAAGGATCTATACCCTCAAAACTATAGAACACTTCTGAAAGAAATTGAGGAAGACACAAAGAGATGGAAAAATATTCCATGCTCATGGATTGGCAGAATTAATATTGTGAAAATGTCAATGTTACCCAGGGCAATATACACGTTTAATGCAATCCCTATCAAAATACCATGGACTTTCTTCAGAGAGTTAGAACAAATTATTTTAAGATTTGTGTGGAATCAGAAAAGACCCCGAATAGCCAGGGGAATTTTAAAAAAGAAAACCATATCTGGGGGCATCACAATGCCAGATTTCAGGTTGTACTACAAAGCTGTGGTCATCAAGACAGTGTGGTACTGGCACAAAAACAGACATATAGATCAGTGGAACAGAATAGAGAATCCAGAAGTGGACCCTGAACTTTATGGGCAACTAATATTCGATAAAGGAGGAAAGACTATCCATTGGAAGAAAGTCTTTTCAATAAATGGTGCTGGGAAAATTGGACATCCACATGCAGAAGAATGAAACTAGACCACTCTCTTTCACCATACACAAAGATAAACTCAAAATGGATGAAAGATCTAAATGTGAGACAAGATTCCATCAAAATCCTAGAGAAGAACACAGGCAACACCCTTTTTGAACTCGGCCATAGTAACTTCTTGCAAGATACATCCACGAAGGCAAAAGAAACAAAAGCAAAAATGAACTATTGGGACTTCATCAAGATAAGAAGCTTTTGCACAGCAAAGGATACAGTCAACAAAACTCAAAGACAACCTACAGAATGGGAGAAGATATTTGCAAATGACATATCAGATAAAGGGCTAGTTTCCAAGATCTATAAAGAACTTATCAAACTCAACACCAAAGAAACAAACAATCCAATCATGAAATGGGCAAAAGACATGAACAGAAATCTCACAGAGGAAGACATAGACATGGCCAACATGCATATGAGAAAATGCTCTGCATCACTTGCCATCAGGGAAATACAAATCAAAACCACAATGAGATACCACCTCACACCAGTGAGAATGGGGAAAATTAACAAGGCAGGAAACAACAAATGTTGGAGATGATGCGGAGAAAAGGGAACCCTCATACACTGTTGGTGGGAATGTGAACTGGTGCAGCCACTCTGGAAAACTGTGTGGAGGTTCCTCAAACAGTTAAAAATAGACCTGCCCTACGACCCAGCAATTGCACTGTTGGGGATTTACCCCAAAGATACAAATGCAATGAAACACCGGGACACCTGCACCCCGATGTTTATAGCAGCAATGGCCACGATAGCCAAACTGTGGAAGGAGCCTCGGTGTCCATCCAAAGATGAATGGATAAAGAAGATGTGGTCTATGTATACAATGGAATATTACTCAGCTATTAGAAATGACAAATACCCACCATTTGCTTCAACGTGGATGGAACTGGAGGGTATTATGCTGAGTGAAGTAAGTCAGTCGGAGAAGGACAAACATTATATGTTCTCATTCATTTGGGGAATATAAATAATAGTGAAAGGGAATATAAGGGAAGGGGGAAGAAATGTGTGGGAAATATCAGAAAGGGAGACAGAACGTAAAGACTGCTAACTCTGGGAAACGAACTAGGGGTGGTGGAAGGGGAGGAGGGCGGGGGGTGGGAGTGAATGGGTGACGGGCACTGGGGGTTATTCTGTATGTTAATAAATTGAACACCAATAAAAAATAAATTAAAAAAAAAAGAGATTCTATGACGGTCCAAACCACTGTCTATGCTTTTAGTGTCCCCCAAACATCTGGAGTATATCAGGTCTGTCCCATCACTGCTCTAAGACAGGTGAGACAAAAACCAGTCCCTTAGGTAGCACTCAGAGAAGCTGGAACATTGGATGTGCACTCCAACTTTCTCCCTCCTCATTGGCAAGCTGGGAATTGGGGGTTTTCTCTCACTTGTTCTGTGCTGAGAGGAAGAGCTATGGCAAGTACTAGCGTGCTAGTTCAAACCACTGTCTTTGTTGTCAGTAACCCTGGGCATTTGGAATACGCTGGGTCCTATTATCACTCTGAAACAGGTGAAACAGAAGCCAGTCCTTCAGGCAGCCACCAGAAAAGTTGTAATGATTGACATTCAGTACAACTCTTTCCCTCCCCAGGGAAAAGGTAAAAGTTGGGGGGTTGCCCACGTGCTCTGTGCTGAGCAGGAGGAGAAGCAGTGGTGAGTGCCCACGTGAGAATTCAAATGGCCATCTTTGTTATGTGTGGTCTAGCCTATGCCAAGTCCTAGAGCACTCTGAGAAAGGAAACAGAAGCCAGTCCCTCACACAGTACCTGGAAAAATCAGGATGTTAGATATGCTGTCCAATTCTTTCCTTCCCTAAGGAGAAGCTGGAAGCTGGGGTTTTTAGCTTGCTTATTCTGATGAAGCTGAGGGAAAGAACTGTGTAAGTGCCCACACATTCGTCCAAACTGCTGCCATTATTCTCTGTAGGCTCCTGGGATCTAGAATATGCTGGGTCCACTCAGCATTCCAATACAGGAGAGACAGGAGCCACTTTTTTTGGGTAACAGCCAGATAAGTTAGAATGTTGGGTACGTAGACCAACTCTTCCTCTCCTCAGAGAGAAACAGGAATTTTTGTCCACTTGCTCTGTGCTGAGTTGAGGTGAGAAGCTGTGGCAAGTGGATACATGTGAGTTCAAACCACCACCTTCCTTCTCTGTAGCCCCCAGGGTTTTAGCACCTGAAGCCCTGTCAGTGCTCTGAGACTTGTGAGAGAGAAGCCAGTTTGTTGGGCAGCACCCAGAAAAGTTGGAACAGTTGAAGCACAGTCCAGCTCTTTCCCTCTCCAGGAAGACTGAGAGCTGGGAGTTCCCTATGTTGCTGTGCTGGGGACTATGGCGAGGGAGTGTCTCATGTTTTCCTGCCAGTTTTAATGTGGCACTTGCCTGGGGTGTAGGAGCCTCTCAACTAGTTTCTGGATTTCTCACAGAGAGTGGATCCATGGAGATACAGAAAGTTTAGAGTTTCCTCTTCTGCCATCTTGCTGACATCTTTTTGTAAGTTCATCTTTGTATCCTGTGACTTGAACTTGGTTTGTTTTTTGTTTTTTGTTTTGAACTTGGTTTTCAGTTCTAGGAGTTTTTCTGTAGATCCCTTGAAAATTTTTATGTAGATCATCACATCAAATACAAACAGATATTTTTCTTTTCCAATTTGTATGCCTTATATTTTCTTTTCTGGCATTGTTGAGCTGGATAGGTCTTCCATCACTATGCTGAATAAGAGTTATGAGAGCAGATATCCTTATTGCCAATCTTTGGGGACAAGCATTCTCTCTTTCATTATTAAGTGTGATGTTAGCTATAGTTTTGTAGCTGCTCTTTATCAAGTTAAGGAAGTTGCCCTCTGTTCTTTATTTATTGAGAGTTTTTATCAGAAGTAAATTGGATTCTGTGAAATGCTTTTACTACAATTTATATGATTTTTCTTCCTTAACCTGTTGATGTGATGGATCACAATAATTGATTTTTGAAGGTTGAGCCAGCCTCGAATCCCTAAAATAAGCTCTATGTGGCAAAGGTATATGTTTCTAGTTTTTTATATATTCTCGAAATCTACTTTCCAATATTTTGTTAAGGATTTTTACATCTATATCCAGGATAGATATCAGTCTTTACCTTTCCTTTTTTTTTTTGCCTGGTTTTGATATCAGATTAATCAGTTTTGTATACTGATTTGAGAAATGTTCCTTTCTCTTCTATTCCTGGAAAAGTCTATGAAGAATTATTATTGATTTTTTTAAAAAACCTATGTTAGAATTCTCAAGTGAAATCATCTGACCCGGGCAGCCCTGGTGGCTCTGCAGTTTAGTGCCGCCTACAGCCCAGGGCGTGATCCTGGGGACCCGGGATCAAGTCCCATGTCGGGCTCCCTGCATGGAGCCTGCTTCTCCCTCTGCCTGTGTCTCTGCCTCTCTCTCTCTCTCTCTCTCTTTCTGTCTCTCATGAATAAATAAATAAAAATCTTTTTTAAAAAATCATCTGACTCTGGACATTTTTTTTGTGAGTTTTAAATTACAAATGCAATCTCCTTCATAATTACAGTGCTATTCAGATTATCTATTTCACATTGGGTAATTTGTGATAGTTTTGTTGTTGTTGTTGTTGTTGTTGTTGTTTTCCAAGAATTTGGTCCATTTCATCTTGAATGTCAAATGTATGTGTTCATAATTGTATTATCCTTTTGATGTCTATTGGTTCTCTAGTGACATCCCCTCTTTCATTCCAGATTTTGGTACGTTTTTTGTCTTCAGCTCCAAGTCCGGGATATATATGTCAACAAGAAAATCCAGAGACCTCACCACCATGTCATTCTTCACATCCCAAGGTTCCTAGCTGGTCTGGCTTCTGCTCTCCACCTTTCAGTGTCTTCTTGCATTTATTTTATAACTAATGTCCAGGAATTTTAGCTGATATTAGCAGAAGGAATAGGGGAAAGTATGTCTATTCCATCTTTCTCTTTCTAGAAATGGAAATGCACCTCGGTGGTTTTGAGTAAAGGAGTAATAATGTCTGCTTTGTGTTTTAGAAACATCACTCTTGTGACAGTAAAGAATTGATTAGAGGAGAGCAAAAATCAAGGTCAAAAGTTCAAGTAGAATGCTCCTGTGGCCCTTAATGAAGAGGGTCGGTAGGGATTTGGCAGTGGGCAAGTCTCTTCTCCTCTCCAATGAGTCATATCTTAGCAGCGGTCTCTGGAGACATAGTGTCCTCTACTACCCAACTCTGTGGTTTCCACTGCCTCCAGAGTCTGGCCCAGGAATATGGATTTTGTATAAGCTACTCAGGTGATCTATTGTATAGCTAGGATTCAGACCTGCTTTAATCAGTTCGGGCTGCTATAAACAAAATACCACAGACTGGGTGGCTTTAATCAACAGACACTTATTTCCTACAGTTCTGGAAGCTGGGAAATCATGATCAAGATGTTGGCAGCTTTGATGTCTAGTAAAAACCGTTTTCCTGGGGCAGCCCGGGTGGCTCAGTGGTTTAGCGCTGCCTTCAGCCCAGGGCCTGATCCTGGAGACCTGGGATCGAGTCCCATGTCGCTCTCCCTGCATGGAGCCTGCTTCTCCCTCTGCCTGTGTCTCTGCCCCTGCTGTGTGTTTCTCATGAATGAATAAATAAAATCTTAAAAAAAAAAAAGTCTTCCTTGTTTGTAGATGGCTGCCTTCTTCCTGTGTGCTCACATGGCCATTTCTCAGTGTGTGCCCAGAGTACACTAGCTCTTTCTCTTCTTATAAGGGTACTAATCCCACTGTGAGTCTCATGAGTGGGTCTCACACTTATGCCCTAATCTAAATCTATTTACCTGCCACAGCACCCCTCTCCTAATACCATCACATTGGGGGTTAGGGCTTAAACATATGAACTGGGGGGAATACAAATATTCAGCCCATAACAAGACTCCTTTGTCTCTCAGTCAAGGTCTCTCACATCTGGCTACTATTCAAATGACCTGCAAAGCTTTATCCTAAATTCTGAGACCTGTGTCAAATCAAATTTTCAAAGGGAGAGAACAAGCCCCATTTACTCATCTGTAAAATGGACACAATAATGGCATCTTCTACATTAAGGTTGTAATGAATATCAAATAAGATAGTATATATAAATCATCTGTCATTGGGTGCTTGGCAATTATAACTTTTTCTAAAAGCTCCCCATATGATTCTAATGTTCACTCAGGACTGATTATCACTGACTACTCTATATGGTGGGCAATTCAGACTAAATCGGCAAAGAGAACTAGAGTCCAGTAGGCAGAAGGGAGTGAGGTTTAAGGCAAGATTTGGGGGTCTGCAGCCTTTGGTTTTGCTATGAAAAAGATCGATTAGGGACATGGAAATTCCCATGCTGATCTTCTCTTACACAGTGTGAGCTCACAAAGGTTTTGCACATTTCCTTATGTAAGGGCACACAGCTGACAGATGGGAGAGCTGGGCCTTTAGCGGTTCTGTCTCGGAAATCAGGCGTCTTCCCACTACCCACCACTGCACTCTAAACTGTTCAGTGGTCATCATTGCTTTTCACCACAAGAAGACTCTCCCTTGAAGACTTTGGCCAACAGATCTGTTGGTCTAATTTCTGCAATGTTCCTTAGGGCTGAGAGACAAGAGCAAGTGGCTAAGTCTGTTTATGTTTTATAAGGCTCAAGGACAAGACCCATCCGTGATGCTCTATGTGAAAATAGTCATCTTGGCAAATAATAAGCATGTAATTTTGTTCTGCATAGAAAAACTTCACCTCTAGAGATGGGGTGATAGAGAATAAAAAACTAAAAGCACATGTTTAAGAGTCACTCAGACTGGATTGGATAGACGTGAAGTGCCTAGCATATGGTAAGTCTTGCATAAGTGGAAACTGTAGTCACTAATATCTGTGATGATGCTCAGATGCAACTGTCTCTGAAAAAGGAATGGCTCCAGAAGCCTGAGGAGGCTGAGAGCAGAGCAGAAGGCTACAGAAGGCTGAGAAACTACTGGTGTCCAACCCCAGCTTCTATCACTTCCTCAGTGTATGATCTTAGACAGAAAGCCACCTAACCTTCCAGCCTCAACTGCTTCATCTGCAAAATGGGTACAGCGATGGTACCTACCTCATTAGGGCTGTGGTGCAGATCAAATGAGATAATGTATGTAAATCACCTGCTATTTACTGGGTGCTCAATAAATGATAGTTATGATTACCCTTTCAAGGTGAAACAATTTCCAGCCAAAGCATTAATATCAGTGATTCCCTTTATTTGATGAACCAATCTGCATCTGATTAACTCTTTGTAAGCATCTCTTGGGGTAGAATTGTAATGTGTCCTTCACTCTCATGAGGAAGATTTGGCTGGAATTCTGTACCGAGGAAATTAATGGCCTCTGCGAATCTATTTGCATAAGTACTTGTGCTATCACAGTGACATTAAAGAACGCATCCCGATCTGGTCCTGTCAGCACAGAAACAGAGCTGCAGGGACGAAAACACACTTGAGGCCTGGCGATTAGTTGCCCTAATACTTATTCCCCAGAAACCTGCCTTATTTTGCTAAGAATGACTGGAAAGGTTATGGCAACAAAGTGGCTGTGGAGGAGGAATATCTCAGGAAAGATGTCCAGTTTCTGAATGACAGAAATTCCGCCTGGGGAGAGGAGATAAAAATCCAGCCCCCCAATGCCTACTGCACACATCACCTCTAGCCTTTCATCCTAGGACCATGACCTTCATTGGTTGAGGGGACACTCTGTGCCCCTCAGGAGGGACTTGACCCTCTCAAGGGTTGCAAGACAGAGCCACCCACATCCAATTGCCCTGGTCCAAACAAGGGGATATATCCAAACATAATATAGCCCCTCATTATTCTTCATTATCTCTATAAAGAGCAAAGGTGCACTTCTACAAATATCAGGCCTGGCCTTAAACCTACAGCAGTAAAAAGGCATCCACACTATCAAAGTCTAGTGGCGCTGTAGTTAGAAGTCCTTTTTTTTTTTTTTTTTTTTTTTTTTGTTGTTGTTGTAGTTAGAAGTCCTATGCCGAACTTAAATCCATTTCTGTCATTTCCTGGCTATGTGACTTTTTTTTTTTAATTTTTTTTTAACTTTTATTTATTTATGATAGTCACAGAGAGAGAGAGAGGCAGAGACACAGGCAGAGGGAGAAGCAGGCTCCATGCACCGGGAGCCCGACGTGGGATTCGATCCCGGGTCTCCAGGATCGTGCCCCGGGCCAAAGGCAGGCGCCAAACCGCTGCGCCACCCAGGGATCCCTGGCTATGTGACTTTTGGTAAATTTCTCAATTTCTCTGTTCCTTAATTTCTACATTGCAAAGTGAAAGTAATAAGAGAATCTCCTCATACGTCTAAGGTTTAAATGAGAGTGCTTTGTAAATGCTGGATATAGCAGAAGCTCTTAGCAACCCATAGCTATGTTTATTATCCACCCAAGTTGCATTAAGATAAAGTGGATAATTGTTTTAGTTATCTATTTTGGGGAAATTAACATGTATTATTTTTGAAATTAAAAACATAACTTTTAAAATCCTAAATATAAATTCTATTGTTAGACATCTTTTATTACTAACCCAAATTGTTAGACATCCACTATTACTATTGTTTACCATTCACCATTACTATTATTTGCATTAAAAATAATGCATAATGATAATCAATTACTAAAAATTTAAACATAAATGAACAAATGGAAAAATTCTTGAAGTAAGTGAAAGAGAGTAAAGATACAAAAATATGGCAAACCAAACCAGTTGAGCAGGGTCTAGTGCATACCCAAATGCTATGACCATTGGCCAATTACTGAATCACTTAACTGTATGTATTTTCCATGCCCGTTTCCCTATCTGAAAATTGGATTATAATAGTACTGATCTCACAGGTTTCATGAGAAATAAATTATATATCACATGTAAAAAATAAGATAAAGTGGATAAAGTCAAAGCATCTTCCTACTTAGGGCTCTGGCCTTGAGGTTGAATATACTCAAGTTGTTTTTCATATTCAAGAGTATTTCATAATTTAAGCTGACAAATAGCTAATCACAAATTGAAGCGTTGTCCTAAATTTGTTTTTTATCAAAGTGGATGCTTGAAATGTTGGAGAAAGTATACTCTCATATATCGCTGGTAAAAAAGATAATCTTTATATCTTGTCTGAAGAGGAATCTGGTATTATCTACTAAAATAAAAAATATAGATACACGTCAACCTAGCAATGGCACTCTTGGGAATCTATTACATAGAAATAAAAGCACTGAGGGGGGTCACCTGGGTGGCTCAGTCAGTTAAGTGTCTGCCTTTGGCTCAGGTCATGATCCCAGGGTCCTGGGATGGAGCCCCCACATTGGGCTCCCTGCTCAGTGGGGAGCTTGCTTTTCCCTCTCTCCCTGCTTCTCCCTCTCCCCCCTGCTCATGCTCTCCCTTGCTACCTCTCTAAGTCTCAAATTTTAAAAATCTTAAAAAAGAAAAGAAAAGAAAATCACTGGGAGTGGAGGGAACATTTGTGAGAAGAGGTATGGCTGAGTTAAGTGCACAACCAAACCATAGCCTTTTATATCACCATTTAACAGATTCAGGTGGTCTCTATGGTGGACTCTTGAGTGAGAAAGGCAAGGCGTGGCAGTATATTTACTAGCATGCCACTGTTCTACGCTAAATGTCCAAAACATCCCTTATCTGTGTGTAATGTAAATGTCCTCTATGATTATGCAAGCATGCGCTGCTGGGGGTCTACCCCAAAGATGCAGGTGCAGTGAAATGCCGGGACACCTGCACCCCGATGTTTATAGCAGCAATGTCCACAATAGCCAAACTGTGGAAGGAGCCTCGGTGTCCATTGAAAGATGAATGGATATAGAAGACGTGGTCTATGTATACAATGGAATATTCCTCAGCCATTAAAAATGATGAATACCCACCATTTGCTTCGACGTGGAGGGACCTGGAGGGTATTATGCTGAGTGAAATAAGTCAGTCGGAGAAGGACAATCATCATATGGTTTCACTCATTTGGAGAATATATGAAATAGTGAAAGGGATTATAAAGGAAAGGAGGGGAACTGAGTGGGAAATATCAGAGAGGGTGACAAACCATGAGAGACCCCTAACACTGGGAAACGAACAAGGGGTGGTGGAAGGGGAGGTGGGCGGGGGGTGAGGGGTGACTGGGTGACTGGCACTGAGGGGGCACTTGATGGGATGAGCACTGGGTGTTATGCTATATGTTGGCAAATTGAACTCCAATAAAAAATATATATATATATACATATAAAAATAAAGAATAATTTAAAAATATGATTATGCAAGCATGTATGGAGGTATGGACAGTTATTCACATCAGTTACCTTTGCAGGGACAGTATGGAATGTAAGAAGCAAAGGCTGCACATTGTTTAAAGAACGATGTGCAGAGTGAAAACTTGTATTCTATCGTCCCATTTAGGTAAAATTGCGCGTGCGTGTGTGTGTGTGTGTGTGTGTGTGTGTGCACCCGTGCATGCATGGGCACATATGTACCTGCAAATATGCAGGATGGTCAGCAAGATGTTACCGGCATATGTCTCAAATGGGATGAAAAGTAGAAAAACATTCACTTATTTGTCTACTTATGTATTCGTTTACTTTACACAAGTTGAACCTGACAATTCCCCTCAGGGGACATTACATCTTAGTAATGTCAGAGTTGCATCTCAAGATTTAGAAACTGTCTCAGAGGCCAATGATTTCCCCTCAGTACCCTCGATGGGCATCGCCAAGCTTCTCTCCATCCCTCTAGCACACTCCCTTCTTCCCCACTTCAGGGCCCAGGTAGCTCTCATGCATATCCTCTCGTCGTTGGCTCAAACAGCGTCTCCTCACCTCTGTGACTAACTTAGGTCCCCTGTTCCATCTCCCAGGAGCACACTGTACTTATGTTTGCTGAATAACATCCTACAGACACTGTTTGACACCCACGTGTACTCAGTCTCACCTGGGGGTGTGTGGCCTATTGCCTCTGGAGAACTTCAGCAAAGCTCAGTTTTGGTTAGTTCCACTAGAGCCACAGAGAAACCCAGAAGTTGCATTAGCAAGGCTGCCATCCATGTCCACATTTAGCAATTTTTTTTAAGTGGAACCAAGTCCCCTGCATCCTCTAACAGCAGCCTGGGTGACAACAAGGCAATAGCAGGGGTTCAAAGACCTTCAGAAACTTAACCTTTCCTCCCATTCAGCAAATACTTCATGAGTGTGTAGCAGGTACTGTGTTGAGCCTTGGAGAAACAAGAGTGAGTAGAAGTTGACGTGGTCCCTGATCTCATGGGGCTCGCAGAGTTGGGGAGGAGACAGCCACAGAGGAACAGGAGTCCACAAATGAATAAATAATGACAAGTCATGCAACTGCAAAGAAGTAACAGTATAGGGCAGCCCGGGTGGCTCAGCGGTTTAGCGCCTCCTTCAGCCCAGGGCCTGATCCTGGAGACCTTGGATGGAGTCCCACATTGGGTTCCCTGCATGGAGCCTGCTTCTCCCTCTGCCTGTGTCTCTGCCTCTCTCTCTCTCTCTCTCTCTCTCTCATAAATAAATAAAATCTCTTTTTATAATAAATTTATTTTTTATTGGTGTTCAATTTGCCAACATACAGAATAACACCCAGTGCTCATCCCGTCAAGTGCCCATCACCCATTCACCCCCACCCCCCGCCCTGCTCCCCTTCCACCACCCCTATTTCATTTCCCAGAGTTAGGAGTCTTTATGTTCTGTCTCCCTTTCTGACATTAAAGAAATAACAGTACAGGGAACTAGCAGAGCAATATATTTAAAAATGTGACTAGTTCATATGTGTGCTATTTTTAATGTAGATAGATGTAGCTATGATTGATTCATTTAAAGTGCCATTAGATTCTTAGCTGCTTTTTGCCCAAGTGTTTTTTCTCAACCACTACATTCTAAGAGTACAACCATCATCATTGTGGCAGTTGGGAGGGTGGATGAAAATAGCAAACATTAAAAAGCAGCTTTCACACATGTCCATGCTTGGAGAGAACCCATGGTCTTTCTAAATGAATACTGCATTGCTGTGCCGCAGACCCAACATGGATTTGGAAGTGATTACTGACCAATTTTTAAAAATTTATCAAGTGGTCCCCAAGATTAGCTGTTTGATTTGCTTGGTAAAGATGATTGCTATTTTAACAAGAGGTGTTCATACTCAAAAGAATTTTAAAACACTAGTCTAATAAAAAGCTCTCAAGTCATAATGCATGCTCACCCCCCTCACACACACACACACACACACACACACACACACACCCCTGGTGAGCATCTAGCAAGAATTAACAAGCAGCAACATGCCTATGAAAGAGAAGAGTTGCAGACTTAATATCCGTGCTGCCATCACTCATCTCCCAAAGCAAGCTAGCAGCAAGACGAAGGAAAAACCACCACCCCTCCCCCCACAGTGTGGGCTAGGACCGGATCCAGTTTGCAGAAGGATCCTGCATATGGGGTGGAGGACTGCCCCCACATTTTAGCCTGGGGAATAGGGAGCCTAGGTACAACAGCCTTGTGCTGACCCCATGCGGACTCTGCAGGGGATCCAGAAGGAATGCAAAGTTCAGTCTGTGTCCTCAGAGAGCCTGCAACCTACCTGGGAGTCAAGATCTGCTTATAGGAAAAATACAGGACTAGAATATCTCGTTTATCTGAACATACAGCAGAACCAGAACTTTGGTGGAATCAGAACTCCATATAAATTGATCGCCCAATTAACTGAGATTTTCTGCTAAGTGTTCATCCTATTTATTTGGATAGTTTGCACTGGAAGAGGCTTCTAAACGTATTACGAGTTTGTTTTATTCAATGGAACATTCTGGGCATCATTTAACCTTTTCTTGATGACTCAGGGTCATCAATATGAACACCCTTTATTGTACCTCATCTGCTTTTGCATTATTCTGAATTCTCTTTCTTTCCACATCTGGCTGTCAGCTGTCACTGCTCACACAGTTGGTGAGTCTGTCTGTCCCAACCCTCGCAGCTCTGGACCGATCATGGATAATAACAGCAAAAACTGCATTGATCCCCTGCTATATGCCAGGCCCTGTGCTAAGTGCTTTGCATGGATTAATTCATCAAATCCTCAGTGCGACCCTTGAGGCAGGCACAATTATTATCCCCGAATTGTAAATGGGGTAAGCAAGGCCCAGAAAGGTCAAGTCATTTGCCTAAGGTTACACAGCTTCATGTAGCAGAGCCAGAATTTGTACCCTGATCTGATCTCAAGATTTCAAGGTTTTTACCACCATTTTAGTGCTTTTCAAACCTTTCTGACAGTGAGAGACAATCAAAAATATATTTTTTCTCACCATACAGGAGACAAAAACATGTAAAATAAAATCACAACTTCTAACAACACATTTCTTGTGTGGAATACATTCTGATATTCTATTCCATTATCATCATCATCATTATATCACTAATGTTGGTTGCGACCCACTGAAACGATTTCCCAGCCCATTAATGGGTCACAACTCATGGTTTAAAAAATCCTGTAGCACATTTTATAGCTAATCTGCAATGGGGACTGGGTTACCACTGGCCATATGACCCCTTAGCGTAAACCAGAAAAAGGTGCCTCTTCCTTGAGATGCTTAATTCCATCTTCCAACAAATTGTCAAAATATATTGATATTGTTAGATTAAGACACTTTACTGGCATCTGCCAGAAAATGGTTAAAAATAAATGTCTTGATATCAACATGATGAAGACAAAATGATGTTGTGAGTGCCCAGTGCACAACTGTACACTTTAGCCCTGGTAGACAGAGAACCCAGGTGACGATATGAGTTAAAAGGTGAGTATTAAATGAGTCAATTTTCTCAGAGGACCCGCATACACAGGATTTGTCGCAGATCTTTTGCTTTCTCCTTTCTCCTCAATTCCCATAGGATTGTCAGATAAAGTATAGGATACCCTTTTCAATTAGAATTCCAGATAACCCATAAATAATGTTTAGTGTAAATATTCCTCCATACAATATTGGGGATATACTCATACCAAAAAATCACCTTTTGCTTATGTGAAATTCAAATGTAACTGGGAATCCTGTATTTGTATTTGCTGAATCTGGCAAACCTATTTCCAACACACGGGTGGACGGATGTAGGTCTTGCCCCTGTGCCTTCCGAATCTGGAGCAGTTATCACACGACATGGGGGTTGGATGCAAGTCTGTTATAGCAGCTCCAGAGCTGTCACAGGTTAGGGCCAAGTGGGTAATCCTGAGAGGAAGACAGAATTAGAGAACATCAGTTATGTGAGTTTATGAAAGCACTGTGGGCTGGGGGGATTGTGGGAGACTCTCGGAGGACACCGGCCTAGAAGGATAAGGAGGTTGGAGACAAATTCTAGGATCTGTTTCATGAGAAAAAGCTGATGCTCCGGTGAACTAGGCAGTGTGTGTGGTGCTTAGCAGGAGATGAGTTTTGTTAAAGCAGGGGCTGAGTCATTTCAAAGATCACCTAGGCAGGGGCACATGAGAGTAGTCAGGAGAGTCTTTTTGATAGCGTTTCTGTAAGATGGATGGAAAGAACTAGACCGATACAGGAAAATTATGATGGTACTAGACTTGCTAAGTGCCAGGCAATGTAATAAGCATTTGATACGCATCATTTCAATTGACTCTCACAAGACAGGCCCATTATCGTCCCATTTTATGTCTAAAGAAACTGAGGCAGAAAGTGGATCTGATGAAACATGGCCAGGGTCACATAGTTTATAAGTGGGGGGGCTGGGCTTTGAACCTGGATGTGTCAGGTTCCGGGTACACTTCACCCCCACACTACGCTGCTAAAGGTGATGTGGGAATAAGGGAAAGGAATGTTGTAAAACACAGCTTCTGAGACACCCTAAGTACTGTGTTGTGTCAGGGACAGAGAAACATGAGCTGATGCAGGTAACAACCCTGAGATTAATGAGGTGTCCTATAACACTATATCCTTGCTGCTTTGTCCCAGCAAAAAGCAAAACACACTTTTTGAAGTGAAGTGACATGTCTATGGCATCCCAAAGGGTAATAAGTCCCATATTTTTTTGGCCCTCTTTTCTACCCCTTCCAAAAACTAGAAGTAAGTCTTGCCCTGACCAGAAAAGAAGAACCCAAGAGTCCCAGCCCTCATCCTCGGTATTGCACCCACAGGGTTTAAAGTCCCACATAAATACAACAATCATTTGGGGATCACAGGAGCCATTCTACTGGTAAGCATTCTTTCCCCGGCAGAAACAACACAAATCCCAAACAAAAAGCAAAACCACCATTTGTGGTCTTCTTTTAGATGCTCCTTCTTGCTGGCTGGGCTACTCATCTGTAATCTATTCAATCAGAAACTTGGTACTGGGTTAACAGATAACACAGCTTTAATTTATTTGCCAAAACACTTGGCCTCCAAAACCTTATTATTATTTATTTACGCACCATTGTTAGGATACAATGCCTGTACTTTGTGATGGGAGCATTAACCACAGACGGGTCTGTTATCAACGTTTGAGGACTGGTTGTTACTGTGATTATTTGTTGCTGGTTCCTTTGCTCCCAAGCATCCCCCTTCACAGGACCAGCTGAGCTAGGCAAAGTGAGGGCGGAGAGTGAGCTGAGGCACGCTCTGTGCTGTGCTAGTAAACCAGCTCTCCCAGCAGTGAGAGAAAGAAACAGCCCCATTTGTAGCATTTGTTCATTTCTGTGGTGTCAGCACACCCGGGGTGGCCATTTTAAGCTACCAGTGTGACCCCACCGAATGTGAATTTGGGAACAGATACTAACAATAGCTCTCCAGGGCCTGCATAAACCAAGCAGGGAAGTCTGTATGGCGCATCAAAAAGGAGTTGGGGACTGGTCAGACAAATGACACTTTCTCCATACAATAGGTTACCAAGTGGTGGTTGAAAATGCTCCTGTGGATCTATAGTTATTTACTTATAAATTTTCTAAGCTTTTGAAATAAGTAGACCCATATTTTTTACCACGGAAAATAATCAGCAATATGCTATTATTAAGAGTTTTTGAAGTCATCCAACAATATTAGTAGGATCCCATTGTAACTTTTTTTTTTAATTTTTATTTATTTATGATAGTCACAGAGAGAGAGAGAGAGAGGCAGAGACATAGGCAGAGGGAGAAGCAGGCTCCATGCACCGAGAGCCCGATGTGGGATTCGATCCCGGGTCTCCAGGATCACGCCCTGGGCCAAAGGCAGGCGCTAAACCGCTGCGCCACCCAGGGATCCCCCATTGTAACTTTTTAAAAGGTGTGTGCTTGCTCACAAACAGAAAAATTATTTAATGTTAGTTAAATAATTACCAAAATATTAATGTTAGTTTTCTGTGGGTGGTAAAATTATTATTATTATTATTTTACTTTCTTCTGTTTAATATTTCTATTTCACAATTTGTTTACAATAGGCACATATTACTTCTATATTCATATATATATATTTCTAATTTTAAAAGTAGGAACTTGAACACCTTGTTATTTCCTGAGTCCTCTTTCATTCCTTCACCCCCTTCTCCAGGTAGAACTAGTGAGCCGGGGATGGGACATCGGCTTGAACCAAAGCACACCAGGAATACATCCCCCCCCACAGGTCTTACTCTACTTTCCTGAATACCACTCAGGGGACAGGGGTCACTTGTCCAATATTACAGAACCAATGAGTGGCAGTGCCCTACCATAGAATTCTCAAGGCCGGCTGCTCAGGCGCCAGGTCTCCCCACAGCAGCTGCCTCTTGACTGCACCACAACAGGTTATTCTAGTTCAACCCTTTACAAATAAGAAATGATAGAGACAGAGCAATTCTGGGGGATTTAAGTTCTGGGTAGGTAGATTTGAGTTCTGCAATCTGAATCACAGCACCCACACACTAATTTCTTGTCATTATCTTCTGAGAAATAGGGATCTCACACCTCTAGTTTGCTAGGCTAACTGGTGACACTTTTGCCTGTCAATTACACCATGATTAAATAAACTTGGAAGTCAACCCCTGGTGTAAATGAAGGGCAAGAGTGTTTGCCATAGCCGAAAAAAACAAACCATCATAAATAATATTGTTTCTACGTGAAAACATGCTCAAGGTTTCCAACTGACTCACATACTAACGTCTGGAACATGACATGATTCATTTGTAAATTGGGGGCTGCCAATTGGGGACCAGGTGGTCTGATCTAAACAGATCAGAGCCTTATGCTTCTCATATGGAAATATCTTTGCAGACATGCTATTGTGATCAATGAATAATTTTAAAGCATTTGGGAAATGTTAATTATTGATCCTGGCTTCCCTGACCAAAGCAGGATCTACAAAATGCCACACAAATTCAGTTCGGTCTCTATGCATTACCAAATAACTGTGCTGATTGCCTTTTTCTCTGGCTGGCTATTTTCAAACAGTTTGGTAACAGCTCTGGTTTATTCATAGAGAGCTCGATAAAGTCAGGAATCAAATGCTATTACCTAGAACACATATATAAAGAATGAGAATGCCTTTAAAGAGAAATCCATCTTCCTCTTTCCCAATCAACAGAAGTGACTCGGGTATTATTAGAGCTGCCCGGTTGTAATCCACCCTCTGGGATGCCACTTCTTGTACCTGGTTATTACTATGCCTCTGTCCCCAACTTTCCAGTTTCTTCCTTCAGAGAACTCCAAAAACCATGTTTTGAAAGATGTTTCCCCAGGAATAACAACAAACTACTAACTGCTTTGTTTTGGTGGGGGAAGAGCTGTTAGTTTATGCTTCAAATGTGTGCCTTGAAATGTGACAGCTTTCCGACCTGAGAGAATATGTCATTTATTTCAGGACTCTCATTGGGCATGCGTCTGGTCGTGGCAAATGATGGCTACATTCTATGAGACACCCCACAGAATCTGTTTCTAGACCAAAGAGGAGACCGTGAGGACCACATTCAGTTTGAAGACAGTACAAAGCTCAACAGTATGAAACCAGGACTTTTTGGCTGGAAACCAGAAGGCCCAGGTTCTAGTCTTGACTCTATAATTGCTTAGCTGTTTCCCCTAGCATGTCCCCTCCCTTTTCTGAGGCTCAGTATCCTCATCCAGAAAATTAGAGTTCTTCTAACTCTGTGGAATTTCACGGAGGAAGCATGGGAGCCAGTACATCTTGAATGTGATCTAATGGGGAGGCCATCTGGTTAAGCGAGGTTATCCATCAAGAGGCTCATCTTCCCACCCGAGGGCAGTCCATCAGATGTGGCCTTGCAGGAGCAGTCATCAAAAGTTCCCAATTCCTTTTTATCCTAGATCAGGTGACAAAAGGGGCAGCTGAGAAAGTGCAGCCAGTTCTTCCTTGAAGGGAGGGAAGCCCAGAGGGTGCTAACACTGAGCTCAGAGGAAAAGTGCAAAACACAAGACTTGTGGTAATTTCTGAATTGGGTCAGGGATGGGTGGAAATCATTTCGATTGTCTTTCTTCTTGTTTCAGGTTATGTTGGAACAGATTTAATCTCTGGATGATTTCCAAGTCTTTGAGAGACGACTTTGCCATGATTCTGTTTTAACTATCTCCCTCCCAGACCAGGTGATGTTCCTTAAGGGCAAGAGTCAAGCACAGCAATGCTTTCAGAGCATTTGCTAAATAAATGACTGAGTAGGCATTCCCAACAAAATTTTTTTAAAAACCTGATCTTAACAGAAAATAAATCAGCACAAAAGTTATCAAGTTGCTTGAAATGCTTTCTGGAATGAGGTACGAAATAAAATTAATGAAATTGATGAGATGAAATTCTTCTCAACAGTTTTCGATTCTCAAACTACAATGTCCTTAAGTTGGTATTATTATACTATTTGTGAGATCTGAAAACTCAAGGCAGAATTTTCCAACATTAATCCATACCATGGATACTTAAGTGAAAGCATGGCCCATATCTTAAGTTGAGATACCTCTGTACAGAGTTAGTCATTTACAGAAGGAATTCAGCAGAGTGATCAGAAACTTAGAATTCTAGAATTTGTTCTGCCAAGTAGCTCTTGGGCTAATTATATAACCTTTCTGAGCTACAGAATCATCATCTTGAAAAGGAGAATAATAATAAATCCTACTCAGGAAGCTGTTACAAGGAGTCAATCTGAGAAAAGGCATTACAAGTACAATGCCTGGCATATAGTGAGTCCTCGTTATTGTTGCTGCTGCTGCTAAGAATAAGAATAATAAATAACAACAACAAAACAGATATATATCAACTATTTAGTCCCTTTAGTTATTTGCAACCTCCTTCTAGTGTTATCCATACATGAGAAGGCAGGGTGGTCTACTAGAAATTGGTTAATTACAACATAGGATCCTTGAGCTCTAAGAATGAATACAAAGCATATACTTCGTTATACAAAATTCTAACATTATTTGTAAAATAGACTAATAGATATTCTGCTGAAACATACTCTTTTCCAGTCGATTGCCCATTATTAACAGGCTTGTTTCAGTTGAGCTGTGTATTAAGAATTACTTGATCTGATGGTTTCATATCATGGAGAAATAGGTGTTATTTACTAGGCTTACCAGATTTAACAAATAAAAATACAAGAGGCCCAGTTAAATCTGAATTACAGATAAACCAAAAATTTTTTAGTGTAAGTGGATCCAAAATATTGCATGGGGCAGACTTAAACAAAAGAATTACTCATTGTTTATCTAATATTCATATTTAACTAAGCACTGTGTATGTTCTGGCAAACCTATTTTTATACAATAATTTGTCTTTACAACTTCCTAAATATATGTATTTGATGACTTTTTAAAAATTATTTATTTATTTATTTATTTATTTATTTATTTATTTATTTATTAAGACAGAGACAGAGAGCATAAGGGAGGGGCAGAGGGAGAGGGAGAGAGAGAATCTCAAGCAGACTCCACACTCAGTATGGAGTGACTCAAGCAGACTCCACACTCAGCCCCCCTGATGTGGGGCTTGATCTCATGACCTGAAGATCATGACCGGAGCCGAAATCAAGAGTAGGATGCTTAACCAACTGAACCATCTAGTCACCCCTGATGATATTTTATAAAGAATATCCATTTAGGGGCACTGGGGTGGCTCAGTTGGTTCAGTGACTGACTGGATCTCAGCTCAGGCCTTGATCTCAGGGCTATAAGTTCAAGCCCCATTTAGCAGTCAGTACCACTAGTTTCTATCACAAAGTCAACTAATTATATTTTTTTCAATGTTATAGTATTGACTCCTTGTTTTAAGAAATTTTAACAAAACTTCCATAAATGCAAGTAATACAGTTTTTACTAGCATTAGGCACAATTGCCTCAACAAACCACCAGCAACTCCAAAGGAATCCATGGTTAAGTATAAACTCTGACTAGGCCACTTTGAAATGAATCTCATGTTGGAAACCAGAGCTCCAAGCCATTCCATTGAGGAACATTTCTGCTAGTTCACAAAGGTCATATTTACCTGTAGCTAGTGGCATTTCCTTGTTCTTAGATAAGATACAACAAAGGGAAGTGTTCGGTTCCAGGTGAGTGGGAAAGGGTGTAAGAAATAGGAAGATAACAGTGTTTGGTTCAGGTGGGAATGTATCAAGCAAAGAGTTCACTCTGCTACACAATCAAGAGGCAACTAACTGGCCATAATGCAACTATTATCACCCATTAAAATCTTGTCCTCTTTCACTCGGATTTCTATGTAGAAAATTCTGACTGCATAAGCACCAGAACTTTCCTTTCCAGAGGGGGGGGGGGGGTGCAGTGAGGTTGATATTTATATTCAGTGTTTATATAAACTTAAAAGAGGCTCAACAGCATGTTCAACAGCATGTCCTGGCTGTGTCCTCGGTAGTATCTCTAGTTAGGAATCTGTACGGGAGGAGTTAAAATAATTATAAGTCTCCAATGTACTCATGCTCATAATTGAAAATTAGATAAACAATAGCTTTGCAGCAGCATCTACAAGACAGAGAATAACAGAAAAGCAAACACAACCCTGTAAGAAAAACACTCTAGGACGACAGGCTGATCTCCCTTCACAATACTGCTGTGCCTCTAGAGAAAACTGCCAAGGTTTTAGAAATCAAGTCATTTTAAAATCATAAAATGGAGCTCACTTTATAAAGGTGATTCTACAGACTTCCCCAAAGCAGATGCCTACATCTGTTGTCTGGACAAATCTGAACAAAATCAAGTATTTAAAAAATGCTAGGAAGGACTTCCCAATGTCCTTCCTACTTTTTCCGGAGTGTGAGGTGGGGGTATGTTCAGAGAACAGGAACACGAGCTAGGTAAGTAAATACTAATAAAGGTCTTCAAACGTCTTATCAGACTAGGCTCTATTTCTCCTGCACATCACTCCCGAAAGTTCCAAAGTGTGTTTTTTGATGCAATTGTGAGGAATCTTAATGTATCATTAACTGTGGTAATCCGTTTGCTAGACGTGGAGCTATGACACAGCAACTTCCTTATCCCTGCTCTACACAACTGTCCTTAAATCTTGTCAAGTTCCTTTGAGACAAGAAGCCATGGTATCCTTTGGCCTGGAGATGTCCCAACTATACATACCTATGAGAGAAGCCATTTGTGTATGCTTGGGAAAGAACAGGATTTGGGGCCAAAGACCTAGATTTCAGTCCTGGCTTTGTGACTTCCTGGCATTGGAACCACAGAGAGGTTGCGTATTCTCTCTTACACCAAATAGCCTTCTCTGTAAAATGGATGGTTCTAATCCAATGAGAAGCTGCCCATGGAAGTGATCTGTAAATGGTAAAGCAGTATAAGAAGGTTATCGATTGTTCTTATTAAAGATCTCAAGATTGGGGACGCCTGGGTGGCTCAGCGGTTGAGTGCCTGCCTTCAGCCCAGGGCGTGATCCTGGAATCCCGGATCAAGTCCCGCATCGGGCTCCCTGCATGGAGCCTGTTTCTCTCTCTAGCCTATGTCTCTGCCTCTCTCTCTCTCTCTCTCTGTCTCTCATGAATAAATAAATAAAATCTTAAAAAAAAAATAAAGATCTCAAGATGGATTTTCCCCCTTGTGCTAGCAGGGTGGGAACAGGGCAGGGGTGGCCTTTGAAGAGGCTTCTGGTGGCTTGCAGAAGGCCATGGTCTGGAATGTTAAGCATCATTCTGGCTTAAAGACAGATGGATTGACCCTGCAATTCTTATTTACATGCATCCCCTCAATGACTTTTCATGAGTCTAAACTAGAAAGTCAGCTTCTTTTTGGACAGAGCGCCTTCCTGAGGAGTTGAGCCTCCCCCTCTTCTGACAAAAGCTGCATCTTCCCCAAGAAGGAATGAAAAACGCAGACAGGCTCTTCAGTTCCATGTAGCCTGCATCTTCACAACTGTTGCCAGGTCTCACTGGCCAAATATTGGAGGCCATTGATGAGTCGGGCCAATTCCAATAATAATGTTGCTATAACTGCTAGCATTCTCCTTCACTGAGTGTGAAACTGAATTAAATAGCTGAAAATCACCACCCCACCTAGGAAAGATTTTTCTTACTTTCAACCACACAGTTACACGCAAAGTCAAGTATACAATAGGCAGTGTTATTTGTGAGGCACAGTGACATATTAGCTAATGCTAAAAGCAAAAAGGCACCCACTATAAGAATGCAATGCATTTTTTGAGTATTATGGGATTAATTCTGAGTATAATTTGGAACTGGAAGCATTATTTTTAAAAGCACAATTACCAGTGCTCAGGGACATGTAGCATTCATTGTATTCTCCTAACTGCCAAAAGTACAGAAAGTAAAAAGCAAATTCCTTTTGCAGTCTCAAGAACTTGAGTAAGCATAAGGTTTCAAAGTTCTCTCTCCAATTTAGAAACTTTTAGGTACCTGAAATAAAACTGAAAAAGTTTCCACTGGCCATGGGAGGTACTCAGTGAGAATTTTCTTTTGGTAGTCCAACTGATAGACTTCAAATGTTTCTATCTAGAATCAAGACAAGTCATTTGATACTGTGGGATACATGTTATATAATAATTGTCATGATTGTGCCTGTGGACAAATGGCAGATATTTGAGTATTATTTGATTTGTTGGCTTCCTAATTTCCATCTCAGAAAGAAGTATAAGAGGGGCACCTGGGTGGTGCAGTCGATTAAGCATCCAGCTCTTGGTTTCTGCTCGGGTCATGATCTCAGGGTCGTGAGATGGAGCCCTGGGATTGGACTCTGTGCTCAGCGGGGAGTCTGCTTAAGATTCTCTCTCTCAAAAAAAAAAAAAAAAAAGATTCTCTCTCTCCCTCTCTCTCTGTCCCCTGGCCCACTCTCTCTCCCTTAAATAAATAAATAAATAAATAAATAAATAAATAAATAAAAATAAATAAATGTTTTTTAAAAAGAAGTATTAGAAACTAGAATACATGTATTTTAATGTGCTTCTATAGTATTTGTTACCATTTTCTTTTTTTTTAATTTTTATTTACTTATGATAGTCACACAGAGAGAGATAGAGAGAGGCAGAGACACAGGCAGAGGGAGAAGCAGGCTCCATGCACCGGGAGCCTGACGTGGGATTCGATCCCGGGTCTCCAGGATCGCGCCCTGGGCCAAAGGCAGGCGCTAAACCGCTGCGCCACCCAGGGATCCCCTGTTACCATTTTCTTCATTGAATGCCTATTAGATTGTCTTACTGGCCTTCCCCCTGCCTTCCTTCCCTGGATACTACCCCACCTTCTTCATGGAGGGGTTATGGGAGGGGGGCTACCAGCAGCCATGTCTGTACAGTGTGACTCCCCCATCCCTTGACCACAGGTGACTGACTCAACTGTGGGCAGCCGACTATGAATTTGCAATTGAGACGAAGAGAAACTTGGGCTTAACCTGAGTAGCTGGACCTATAGTGCCAATGCGGATGCCAGGGATAGCCATCTACTGTCATGCAGCCTGGGGAGCAGAGAAAGAAAGATTCAAGTTGACATGCAGAGAGGGGCAGGGACGAGAGGGAGTGAAAGAAAAGTCCCAACCACTAACCCAATGTCTGGCCCCAGGTCATTCTTGAAGTCCAACTGCATTATCCCCTGGGTTCCTTGAGAACCCCAGGGTCTATATAAATTCTTCCTTTTTGCCTAAACTACAGAATGAATGTCTCTGTTACTCACAGCCGAGAGTTCAAATGACTGAGCATTCAAGCTTTAATTTTGGCATTCTTCACTTTTGAAAGAGGTACACTCACACTGAAGCAAAGAGTTTACACTCAAGGGTTCACCCGGGCAGGAATGGTCCAGGCATAGCACAGTGTCTTGCTCACATACTGTTTGCTGAATGAATGAATAAATGAATGAATGGAGGCATGTGCTCCAAATCACCAGGTATGAGCTTTAGCTGAGTTTCACAAAAGGCTCAGTGCCCACGAATTTAAGACTATCCATTTTCTAAATCTCACTGGTCAAAGACAGAAGTCTTAAAACAGCTATACTGAACCCTTAATCTACTGCTTTCAAAGCTGGTTGAAAGGCAGACCGGTAGTTACAAACATGGCACTGGGGTCAGGCTGATTACATTCGAATCACAGCCCCGCCCTCAGACCTCTCTAGGCTTCACTTTGCTCATCTATAAAATGGGGACAAGAACAGTACATAGCGCTGACACTTTGAGGATTACAGGAGATAATCCACAAACTGTACAATGTATATAGTAAGTGCTCACGAGATCTTGGCAACCGTTATGATGATTTCAGGGTCACTTTTATCTTTTATTTTTTATTTTTATTATTTTTTTATTGGAGTTCAATTTGCCAACATATAACATAACACCCAGTGCTCATCCCATCAAGTGCCCCCCTCAGTGCCCGTCCCCCAGTCACCCCCACCCCCCGCCCACCTCCCTTTCCACCACCTCAGGGTCACTTTTAAAGAAATAAGAGCAATCTGCTCAAATCTCACTTGGTTTACTACTTTTCTTTTTAAAGATTTTATTATTTATTTAAAGATTTTGTGGAGAGAGCACAAGCAAGGGGAGCAGCAGGCAGAGGGACAGGGAGAGGTGGGCTCCCCGAGGAGCAGGAAGCCTGACATAGGGCTTGATCCCAGGACCCTGAGATCAAGACATGAGCCAAAGGCAGACAATTTAACCGACTGAGCCACCCAGGCACCCCTCACTTGGTGTACTCCTTTGGATGAGCTGCTCTTCCTATCATTGACCCAACTCTTCTTTCTGACTTCTTCCCAGCCACAGTCTGCAGGACAGCTTGGTGGCAGACTTCTTCTGGATCACCCACCTTGCTATCCATATCTTTGCTTTATCTCGTGACAGTCCTCTAAGGGCTCCCAAACATCCTGTTCCCTTCTGCTCTCTTCAATCAATTCTTCAGGTTTTAAGTCTGTGATGCAAAAAATGTGGTACCAGGAGAGCCAACATTACTCAAGATATTTCCCCCATCACATGATTTTCTGCCATTTTTCAAATCTATTTAAAATGTTCTTGACATCTTTATGTTGCAGCACTATCTATTAAAGTAGGTATGGGTGAGGGGCACCTGGGTGGCTCAGTGGTTGAGTGTCTGCCTTTGGCCCAGGGCGTGATCCCACAGTCCCAGGATCGAGTCCCACATCGGGCTCCCTGCATGGAGCCTGCTTCTCCCTCTGCCTGTGTCTCTGCCTCTCTCTCTCTGTTTCTGTGTGTGTGTGTTGTGTGTTTCCCATGAATAAATAAATAAAATCTTTAAAAAAAATAGTTATGGGTGAAATGAGATATCTTAAGTTTCCTTCAAAATAATTAGGAAGGGGGGTAGATTAGGGGAGAGATGAAACAAGCATGGTCATGAAAACTGGGTGATTGGTACCGAGGGTTCATTGTATTAATCTACTTTTTTACATGCTGGAAATTTTCCATAACAAATAGCCATGCCCGGAAATGTTCTTAGTCTTCCCTCTGACATTTCTTTACCTGAACTGTATATAATTGTATTCGTACAAAATATAGTTTCTGTTTTTACGTATGGTGCTACCAGAAATGCTTCCAACAGGCGAAGAAGGCGCGTAAAACACTGAAGATGAGAGTGCAAATGAGATATAATTTTACATTGGTTTCATTCCTGTTTTGAGACTAATGAATGAGACAGGTAAAAAGTCCTGGGAGAAACCATCTCTTTACTGGGGATTTGAGTGGATAATTTTTCTGTTTACAACCAAAATGGTAAAACATGTGCTGTTCTGTGATACGGGTGCAATGGGTCAGCAAATGCCCTTTAAAAGACACACATGCAACAGAAGACAAATCAAAAGCCACATGAAAAACTGCCTCCACCTCGGATCAGGAGGTTTTTTGTTGATGCTTTGTAGTCAACGCACCAAAGGTATCATAGCAACAGTAATGGGATGCTACTAACAAGAGCCTCTTCCCAATGTTTAACCTTGGTTGCAAGCTTCACAGAAGGTTCTTGCCACAGCATTGCTGACAACAGCAGGCATCAGCTATGCAGCCTTAAATGACCAAGGACCATGTCGGAGCATCAGGAAGTGGCTGCCACTCTCTGATGGGGCCAGTCATTCAGGAAAAGGAGATAAATTAGGAAGAAAATAATTATAAACTGTACTGCGATCGGTGCCTTTATATGACCATCAATGCTGATCATCTGTCGTCAAGGCCCAGTGGAATTGGGGAATCGGTTTTCTCATGCAGCCTTTTCACACAAACACTCAGGCCTTCAGCTATATTGCTGGTAGTGAGGGTCCACAGCCACACTCTTCTTCTCACCCCCCCCGGAGCAAACACATGGTAGAAAGCCAGCTGGTAGGGTTAGGGGACCAGGGTCGGGCCAAAGACGGGAGCAGAGCTAACTGCTCCCCATGGGGATCCAGCCCTGACCTTGGCCTCATTAGCTCTGGGTTCTGGCCCAGCTAAACCAGCCCAGATGGCTTTAGGAATAAGGTAAAGATCTACTTCAGGAAAAAGTGGACAAATAAATTAACAGCTTGCTAGCCTTAAAGTGATGTTCGGATGGATCTGTATGGTGAAATCTTCTAAGAACTTTACAAGGTTCTGACGTTCTACCGTTATTTCAGCTCGAGATGATGAAATCAAGTTTATTTTTCTCCCAAGAGAAGTAAGACGTTTTTCTATGTCTGAAAAATCAGAACCACCAAGCCTTTCCTTTGAATAAAATTCACCTGTCCTGATACACTTTTCCCAGGAGGGAACAGAACTAACCTTCAGTGAGTATTAGGTTACACAACCTATCACATTTCGTTCTCCCCCTAATGCCTCCACCGGCTACCGCTACGTGATATTATCCTGCCTGGCCCTGAAAACCGAGGCCGAGAGAGGCTACCTGCTTTGGCCGAGGTCGTGCATCTACTAAACAGAGGAGGAGGGATTTGAACTTCAGGCCGTCAGCAAGTCCCTGCAGCCCCGCCGCATCCTTTCCTGCTCAGAGCAGCAAGAAGCAGGGACAGGGCGTTTTTGCCGAGAACAGAACAGCTGTGTGGTTTAAAACCTGGTTAGCGGGGACCCCTGGGTGGCTCGGCGGTTTAGTGTCGCCTTCAGCTCAGAGCGTGATCCTGGAGTCCCTGGATCGAGTCCCACGTTGGGTTCCCTGCATGGGGCCTGCTTCTTCCTCCGCCTGTGTCTCTGTCTCTGTCTCTGTCTCTCTCTCTCTCTCTCTCTGTGTGTGTGTGTGTCTGTCTGTCTGTCTAATAAATAAATAAAATCTTTTAAAAAAATAAAAAATAAAATAAAATAAAACCCGGTTAGCGCTCCTGTCAAAGTAGGACATGACATCGGGAAAGACAGTCTGGAGCACCTGAGTGGCAACAACTGACCGTGTCTCCCCGCGGCCCCCAACGTGCCATCAGCCACGCTCTTTAGCAAAACGGCCCCCAAATTTATCAGCAGAGGATCTGAAACCTATTTCTGTGGCTGGGGGCAACCACCCGGGTCTACGCGGGTGTAGTTGGAGCAACCTGCTGCATGGTTTCTGCGAGCATGTGCAAGCGCAGTTCAATGACCCAGTTCACAGCGAGATGACAGCTCGGGTGCTGGAGGGCAGGGCAGCCTGGGGGCCCGGGGCGGGCGGCAGAGGCAGACGACACCTGTGCGAGAGGAACGGCTGGCAGTCCCCGGGCTGGAGTAATAGCTTGGTATTTGCGCTTCCCTTTATGCTCTTTGCCTTTCCATGGGGAAAATCCCTCCACTGCTTCTAGTCTATGTTTCTCAATCTCAGCAAGACTGACATTTGGGGGGCAGCCCTGGTGGCTCAGCGGTTTAGCGCCGCCTTCGGCCCAGGGCCTGATTCTGGAGACCCAGGATCGAGTCCCATGTCGGGCTCCCTGCATGGAGCCTGCTTCTCCCTCCGCCTGTGTCTCTGCCTCTCTCTCTCTCTCTCTCATAAATAAATAAAATCTTTAAAAAAATTATTAAAAAAAAAAAAAGACTGACATTTGGGGCCAGATAAGTCTTGGCGTTGGGGGCTGTCCTATACACTGAAGAATGTTTAGCCGCAGGGCCAGGGCCAGGGCCAGGGCCAGGGGGAGGCACTTGCCTTGGGCACAAAATGTAAGGGGACACCAAAAATTTTAGTAACGAGGATTAATACTACTTTAATATAGGGATCCCGGGGTGGCGCAGCGGGTTAGCGCCTGCCTTTGGCCCAGGGCGCGATCCTGGAGACCCGGGATCGAATCCCACATCGGGCTCTCGGTGCATGGAGCCTGCTTCTCCTTCTGCCTGTGTCTCTGCCTCTCTCTCTCTCTCTCTCTCTCTGTGACTATCATAAATAAATAAAAAAATTTTAAAAAAATACTACTTTAATATATTCTTAGATCAAAATTGATGCCAAAAAATCCACGATAAACAAAATGTCAAAACTGAAAGAAGGCAGGATCGCTCTTGCTGATTTTTCCCTTTTGTCTGCAGTGCCAAAGTGGCTCAGCGTGACGCTGTTAGTGGTCCTCTTTTTTTTTTTTAAGATTTTTTACTCAGCCATTAGAAATGACAGATACCCACCATTTGCTTCAACGTGGATGGAACTGGAGGGTATTATGCTGAGTGAAGTAAGTCAATCGGAGAAGGACAAACATTATATGGTCTCATTCATTTGGGGAATATAAATAATAGTGAAAGGGAATAGAAGGGAAGGGAGAAGAAATGTGTGGGAAATATCAGAAAGGGAGACAGAATATAAAGACTCCTAACTCTGGGAAACGAACTAGGGGTGGTGGAAGGGGAGGAGGGCAGGGGGTGGGGGTGACTGGGTGACGGGCACTGAGGGGGGCACTTGACAGGATGAGGACTGGGTGTTATTCTGTATGTTGGTAAATTGAACACCAATAAAAAATAAATTTATTATAAAAAAAGATTTTATTTATTTATTCATGAGAGACACAGAGAGAGAGGCAGAGACACAGGCTCAGGAAGAAGCAGGCTCCATGCAGGGAGCCCGATGTGGGACTCGATCCCGGGTCTCCAGGATCACACCCTGGGCCCCAGGCGGTGCTAAACTGCTGAGCCACCTGGGCTGTCCAGTGGTCCTCTTACTGCCCTGTTTAGCAGCACCCTTGACATCTCCTGATGTCTACCCACTAAATGCCAGTAGCATTTCCCACCCTAAACCCCAGTCATGACCACCCAAACCGTCTCCAGATATTTCCAAATATCCCCTGGGGGACAAAAGCACCCCCAATTGAGCATCAATGCTATAGTCACAGAGCTATAGGAATCCCATGCATTTAAAAAATTGAGAAGTCTGAAAAGCTAAGGCGCATGATAACACTGTTGTGGCTAAGGGCAGGACTCTGGCATCACAGTCATGGCATTAAATCTCAGGTTGGTAGATGTGTGATCTTTTCGTGCTTCAGCTTCACCACCTGTAGAGATGATAATAAAATCTATCTGATCGAGGTGTGAGGATTTAACAATGACGGGTGCAAATCATTTAGTATAGTGCTGCCTGGTAAGAACTCAAAAACATGAGTCACTATCTTTACTGGTAAGTAATCAGTGGGCTGGGCATACCGCTCCCTTCAGTTTCTGGGCCACAGTGACAGGATTGCTTATTTTTCTGATCAAGGAGAGGTTGGTACCAAAGGAAAGGAGGACCTGATATTTCCAAATGGCTTAAGTCGTCAGCTATACAAGTGCAGGTGGCTATTCTCCTTTCAGAAGGAAATATTTGTTCTATAATTAAACATTTCAGTATGCAAGTCTAAATGTTTCCCACCACCAGCTTTGAGCTTTGACAGACCTGACTGCAACTCAGAGGAAATGTTTGTTACAAAGGCTAAAAAGTTCCACCCACCAGCTTGCCCTTACTCCATCACTTGAACCAATGAGCCAGAAAACTTCAAAATACAAAATACAACTAGAATTTTGGGGATGGCTTAGAAAACTAATAGGGACCAATTTACTTTCATCTAAATATAAACCAAAGTACTGAGTCACTGAAACACCCTTAAGCCCTTGAGTACCCATTGCAAGGAAAATCATATTTTCTTGCTTTTGGCTTTTTTGGTTATTCATAATACCTTGAATGTAGTAGGCAAAAGATATTTTTTTTTGCTTTTCTTTTTTTAATAATTTTTTTTGTTTTTAAAATCTATTTATTCATGAGACACACACACACACACACACACACACACAGAGGTGCAGAGACACAGGCAGAGGGAGAAGCAGGCTCCATGCAGGGAGCCTGATGTGGGACTAGATCCCAGGACTCGAGGATCACACCCTGAGCCAAAGGCAGGCGCTAAACCACAGGCTGCCCAAAAGATTGCTTTTCTCTGTGCCCTTTTGTGTCTGGCTTCTTCAACTTAGCCCAGTGTTTTCAAGATTCACCCATGTTACACCATGTATCAGCACTTCATTCCATTGCAGGGCTGAATAATATTCTACTGTAAGGATATTTTACATTTGGTTGATCCACTCATCCATCAATGGACAATTGGGTTGTTCCCACATTTTGGCTCTCATGAATAATGCTGCTTTAAACATTTGAGTACAAGTTTTTGTGTAGACATATGCTTTCCATTCCCTTGGGTTTCACCTACAAGTGGAACTTCTGGGTCATGTGGTAACCTATGTTTAACATTTTGAAGAACTGCCAGACTGTTCTCCCAAATGGCTACACCATATTTTACATTCCCATCAACAAAGTAAGAGAGCTCCAATTTCTCCATGTCCTGGCCAACACTCGCTATATCTGATTGTTTCATTTTCGCTACTCTTGTGGGTGTGAAATAATCTCTCATCGTGGTTTTGATTTATATTTCCTTTATGACTGATGACGTTGAGCACCTCTTCATGTGCCTCTTGGCCATTTGTATGACTTCTTTGGAGAAGTCATGGTTTCATTTTGATACGCCACAAGGTGTGGGAAACATTATGTGGCAGGTGGGACCATCTGGAATAGAAATAGGAACCCTGATTAAGTGTATATTAAATGCCCACCAAGCCCTTCCACCATGTTACTGAATTAATGATTAGCTTAGCCTATAAGAAAAAGAAAACCCATGTTTCTAATGGCAGCAAAAATTATTCTATTTGTGTGGCCTTAGCTAAGAGTTAACAAAAACTAGCTAATGGGGAAGGTTTGTTTATCATTAGTGATAACTTCCTCATATCTAAACCCCAAAATTCCAGAACACCTTATTAAAACCCAGATTCTTCCAGGACAGGTCAGAACACTGGTGTACACTCTTGCATACTCTGGAGTAACTGCAAAATCTAACATAAGTATGTCCTTTATTTCTGTATTTCTCAACTTAATTGGGTGAATTCCACTGCACCTTTAGTTGACCCCCTGAAAATGTTTTTCTTCCATGTTTGGAAGAGAACCTACATATTTCTCTTCTCTGAAAACAAACTATCAGAACAATACGAATGTACAGCCCATCTATATTGGATCATCACATCAGGATCCAACATTTGATTCATTTAGGAGGATTTTCAGTATTGCAATTAGAGGTCTAGGGCTGAGATGACTACCCATCTCTGGAAGAACTCTGGATAGCCTGATAAATTCAGACATTTGGAAATACTTGTTCAGCAGTCTGTGACAAATAGGAACGGCAAAGGAAAACAGGACTCCAAGAGTCATTAATCTAAATTAATTAACCCAGTGACATTGTCATAGAATTTTAGCCCTACTGCAGAACCCAAATGAATACAATTCTTCAGGTAGGTAAGCTTTTTTTGTGGTGGGATGTTTATTTACAATGAACTGAAGAAGAGGGTTAATCTAATGGGATGCAGGACTGCATTGGATGGCGAAATGCTTTGTGACCAACATCCATTTGAGGTATCAATTAACTTTTAATTCTTGGAGGGAAACAAAAGCAGCCTTGCACAAAGACTAAATTGGGGGTGGTATAAGGGGCATAGAGCTCATGGAAACTTAGGCCTGCTACCTTTTTGTAGCAGGGAAAGGCCTCCTTATCTAACACAAAGGGATTGAAGAGTAGGGAGGGAGAAGGGTGAATTGGTGTGTGGCCTGTTAACTCAATGATGTTTCTAAAGCCTGAATGGAAGAGTCAAAGCCACCCAAGTCAAAACAGCGCTAAGTCAACAGCTTGGCCGAGACAGCATGACCTGAATGGAAATGCAAATGGTTCAGTCCAATAACTGCCTTGGGGTGTCACTTGGTCCACCAGCTCTTGCCTCCCTGGAACCCTTTCAACTGCACACAGAACAAATCACCTTACGAGACCCGACCCTATATCCAGATTCCAGGGAAAACCCAACATGTACCAATTCAAATTAATGGAACACAAAAATTATGAAGTGGTAGTCCCAATTAAAAAAAAAAAAAGAACATCTACTCTGCTCAAGGTTTCCCTACAGGGTCCTTTTAATCCACTAGCCATGTGATTTTGCAAAAGCACCAGCTGTGGTCCTGCAGACAAGTCTCACGTTCAACAGGGAAGAAAATTCTTTCCATGAAGTGCTGTTGTGGACATGTCCAGCTTCCAACCACCAGACAACACGGGAGTACATAATTAGTTTGTTTTCCAAAGGGGGAGCCACCTCATGCTTTTCTTCAAATTCAATCAAAACATACACGCTCTAAATAGAAACACGTTCATTTGAAACCCCTTTGCATGAGCAGCTGTCTGGGCCAGGCCTGGCCGAAGAGCCTAATTCTATTCATCTCTGCACTCCAGCTAGTAAAAGCTTGGCTTTGTTCACTCCCACCAGCAGAGGCGGTCAGACTCAATTGGGCAAGAGGCCTTAATGATCTGAGGCAGGTGTCCTCAGAGGCTGCCCAGGTGAGGGGGTCAGCCTGTGTACCATGACTCACTCACTTGTCCTTAGTTTACAAAGCCCTGCCCCGCGCAATTAATTACTGCCATTAGTGTGCTCACCCACACAAGTGAAAGGAGTCTGCTCAGGCCTGCTTGGGGCTTTTGCTACTATTCAAGAGCTCAGAGGACAACCAAGAGCCACTATTTTCAAAAGGAAGCAGGGGCGGGGCAGGGCAGGGGGTTGAAGCACTCTCTAGAAACTCTACAAAATAAAATCATAATAATATGAAAGAAATACACAGCTGCTAAGGGCTAATAAAGTAGGTTGCCAGAAGCACAAAGATGGCCTCTGGGCAAATGCTCAACAAAACTAACAGACTCCTATTCTCAAGTTCCCAAAAGTCAGGAGAAAGTTATATTCCTGTCCGTAATGAATTTTAAAATGTCAATGCAGGAGACAAGCCAAATGGACAGAGGATAAGAATCACCCCTTATGTTCATTTCATGTTTTTCATTCTCTAAGCCTCGGCCCACATATCACCTCATTTTATCCCCCACAATCTGGAGAGGTAGGGAGGTGAGAACCAATAACTCCACATGATGGGTGAGGAAAGTTCAGAGGTTAAGGGACACACCCACAGTCACACAGCTAATGGATGTGAGAGCCAGGGCCAGAACTCAGGTATAAAAGCAAACAGAGCTGAAGCCACAGACACAATCAAAGTTGCAGAGGTGGTATCACAAGTCCCAGAGGAGTGCAGCTGGATGCAACCTAGGTCAAGCTTTGCCAGACAGGAAATTGGCTTTCCATGGCCTGGAAGGAAGATTGAGCCCTTTTGCACAAAGAGCTCCTTGCCATTGGCATTGGAACCCAATTTGTGATGCTCTGTTTACTCTGGCTAGACGGGCTTCACGGTGTTTCTAAAACAGACCTAACAGGACCCCAGATCTTCTCACGGAGGCAGAAATTCTGCCCAATAATGTTTTCTGAACCCTGTCAAGTCTTGCACAGAGAGATCCTTCTTTAGAAGTAATCAATTTTCAGCTCTGTGTTGGCTTCAGGATCCATTTGGGTGCACATTATTTTATTGTAACCTGCCTTATTCCAGAAAGAATTCCAAGAGGCTGAATTAGCATCCAGGCAATCTTACCTAAGGTGGGATCATTTTTCACCATAGTGGTGTCTGTCCAACAGGCACTGAAAGGGAACAGCTGCTTCTCTGTAACCTAGTGGTCAAGAATCAGTCTTGGGGTTCAAATCCCAGCTCAGATATTTGTGATCTATGTGGCCTGGGGTTCATGACTTAAATCTCTCTGAAGCTCAGTTGCCTAGTCTATATACTAGGAATAAAATAAGATTAGATTAGGGACACTTGACTGGCTCGGTGGTTGAGCATCCGCTTTCGGCTCAGGGCATGATCCCGGGGTCCTGGGAACGAGTCCCACGTCAGGCTCCCTGCATGGAGCCTGCTTCTCCCTCTGCCTGCGTCTCTGCCTCTCTTCCTGTGTCTCTCATGAATAAATACATAAAATCTTTTTTTAAAAAAAATGGATTAAATTAGATCATGCATTAAGACCATTTAGTCTAGTGCCTGGTGTACAACGTGTGCTCATTAAATTTTAGCCATTAAAATTATTAGCTGTTTTGCTTGGACATTTAAATGAGTTATCAGGGATGCCTGAGTGGCTCAGCGGTTGGCTGAGGGCACCGAGTCCCACATCAGGCTTCCTGCATGGAACCTGCTTCTGTCTCTGCCTCTCTTCCTGTGTGTCTCTCATGAATAAATAAATAAAATCTTTAAAAAATATAAAAATAAATGAGTTATCAATCATTAAATAGTGAACAGTGACTGACGCGTGGCAAGTGCTAGGTGTTATCTGCTATAATAACAGTAATATGTAAGTTAGTATTATATTTAATCAATAATATATTATATTAATGTTAATAATACATGTATTGTATATAGAGTATAATAACAGAATTGCTGTTGTTATTAATATTATTATCTCACTCTGCTACTCTCCTTACATCTTACACTGTAGTCAAACTCTTCTCTTCCTTTAATTGGGCTGAATTCCCATTCTTGGTTTTGTCTAATAACTTGGTTTCCCTTTCAAGACTCAGATCAGGAAACATTTCCTCAGGAAGTTTCTGAAAAGTCCCAAGGATGAGAATGGTGCCCCTCCTCTGTGCCCCCCGTTGACACCCTGTGTGCTTCCCCCACCACAACACTCACCACACTGTCTCCCACACCAGACCAAATGCTCTCCTGGCATAAGACTATCTCTCTCATTCCTCCCCCCCCCACTTTTTTTTTTTCATTCCTCTCCCCTTAAGGGGTAGCAGAGCACAGGCACAGATCCAGTTGTTGAGGAAATGATTCCTGATGGCAATCACAGTTTTGAGTATGATTACCAATGACAAAGTAGCTTGTCATTTTGTCTGAGAAAACCTACCGAAGGATCCCAGAGGTAAAAGTTATCCGTAGTCAGGCTCTGGAAGGGAACAAGGAACACAAGTTTGCGTCCTGACTCCTTAGGATGAATGCCACCTGTCTCTTCCTCGGGTAGCAGCCGGGGTGCAATGCTGGTGAAACCCAATCTGTCACCCCAGATTAAGGGACAAGTAAACCAAATCAAACAAGTCTGCATTACAACAGAGCTAGGTACTAATAAGTTAGCTGAACCTGGCTAGTCCAGTTGACAAGAGTCAGAAAGTCACCATTCTGAGGCTCAAGAACTAAGGACAGCATTAGCTCTACAGGCAGCCAGCTGGAGCAGTGCCTCGTGGTCCATGGCTCTTCCACCTGCCCCCACACAAATATCCCAGCAAGCATTTCTGGGAGGCCTGCTAATCCAAGTCTCAGTAACAATCATTTGCCAAGCAGCAAGAACTCTGCTCAGCTATAGTCCTTAAAATTCCTCTCTCTGTGTCTCTCATGAATGAATAATTAAAATCTTAAAAAAAAAAAAAACTCAAAGAGAGAATGAGTTCCTGGCTGGCTCAGTCACTGGAGCAAGGGATTCTTGATCTCAGGGTCATGACTTTGAGTCCCACATTGGGCAGGGAGCCTACTTAAAAAATAAAAGGTTTAAAAAAAATAAACTCAGAGAGAAGAGCTACTGTTCTTCCCATTGTACATATGAGGTCACTGACTCAGGATAAATGACTTGCCTAAAGGCAAGGAGGCAGGTCAAAGCCAGGTAGGGATTTCCAATCTGGAGCTACTGAAACCAAGAGTCCCCCTGACAGGCCCTAAAGCTCCTATTTGTCACCATGTCACAATGCTGCCAGTTGAGTCGCTAGGTCAGGCACTGGAAAGGCTACACAGACAAGTGAGGCCATAGCTTTTTTCTCCAGGAGCTCTTGATCTAGAAGGACACACAAATATATTCACAGACTACATCGTGACCAGCACTAGAACAGAATTCATAAAATGGGACAGGATCCCCAGAGAAGAGAGTGATTAGGTATAACTGGCAGGAATTGGGGGAAAATGATATCTTTTGACACAACTAAATCTCAAAGGCTGGGCTTCTTCCTCAGACTTTACAAACCCGATTTATTTTGCTCTCATTCAACCCTCTTCCCCACTTCATCTCTCTCCCTTCCTTTAGCCTGTGAAGTAGGCATAGCATCTTTAAGCCGCCCATCCCTTCATTCTTCTTACTGGCATTTCCTCGGCCACATTCCACTCATTGTTGGAGAACAGATTTGAAAGAGGGATGGGGGTTTGGATTAGATGACTTTCAAGATTCCTACCAACTGTGAGAGCTGAAGATTCCCTGAGGAAAGTGCTCAGAGGCAGAGAAATCCTCAAGAGCAGAAATCAGCAAAGATCGACCCAGCACAACCATGAACTCACTTTTTTAAAAAGCTTAATTCCATTATAGTTCACATACTGTGTTATATGAGTGTCAGGTGTGCAGTCTAGTAATTCAACAAGTCTATGCATTACTCAGTGCTCATCATCAGTGTACTCTTTTTTTTTTAAGATTTTATTTATTTATTCATAGAGACAGAGAGAGGCAGAGACACAGGCAGAGGGAGAAGCAGGCATCATACAGAGAGCCTGACGTGGGACTGGATCCAGGGTCTCCAGGATCACGCCCTGGGCTGCAGGCGGCGCTAAACCGCTGAGCCACCCGGGCTGCCCCGTCAGTGTACTCTTAATTCCCTTCACCTATTTCACCCCCCACCTCCCCAACCATGAAGTTGCTTTTTTTTTTTTTTTTTTTTAAGAGAGAGAAAGCACTGGGGAAGGGCAGAGGGAGAGGGAGAGGGAGAGAGAGAATCTCAAGCAGTCTCCACACCCAGTGTGAGGCCGACCCAGGGCTCCATCTCAGGACCCTGAGATCATGACCTGAGCCGAAATCAAGAGTTGGACGCTTAACCAACTAAGCCACCCAGGCACCCCTGAACTTACTTTTTAAAACTTCAGAATTGCTTTGCTGTTTTATATACAACCAGATCTCAAGCTAGAGTTGCCAACAGCTTTCTCTCAGTTTTTAAGCTGTGTACAATTTTTAATCACTTTCATAATTTAAAATGTTCCTTACAATCTTACAAGTGGGGGCCCTCTTTATGTTCAAGTGCAAATGTGATTCAAATCAAGGCCAAAGGTTGAAACAGTTAAGTTAGAAATCAGCCCTGGGTTCAATGCTGCTGTTAAGTGCAGCAACATGCCCTTGCTCTTCCCCAACCCTCAGGTTTCTAGTCTAGTCCTGCAATCTGGGGGCATTTAAAACAGAGACCCAGAGATGACAGTCTTTTCATTCTTGTCCAGGCCCCTATATACACCAAGTTAACAACAGAAATGTTGACAACTAGATAGTGATTATCTAATTCTAAAATGTTATCTAAATCCAGTAATAGGATTAAAGGTATTCCAACCACATGTCAACCCCTAGCAAACCCCAGTTGGCCAGTGGCCATTTCCATGGGCTGCTCTTTCCTTTAAAACAGCTCATCCTCACACGTAACAAAACAAAACAAAAAAAAGAGCCAAATTGGACCTTGTCAAAATTAAAATGTTTTGTGCTCCAAAGGATACCATCAAGAAAGTGAAGACAGACCACAGAATGAGAGATAATATTTATAAATCATATATCTGATAAAGGTCTAGTATCCAAAATATATAAAGCATTCTTGTAACTCAAAAATAAAAAAGACAGCCCAGTTGAAAAGTGAACAAAAAATCTGATTAGACATTTTCCCAAAGAAGATAAATAAATGGCCAATAAGCACATGAAGATGTTCAACATCATTAATCATGCTCTTGATCTTGAGGTTGTGAGTTCAAGCCCCACGTTGGGTATGGAGATTACTTCAATCAATAAAACTTTTTTAAAAAAAGGAAAATGCCAATCAAAATCACAATGACATACTACTTCACACATATTAGGAAGGCTTTAATAAAAAAGATAGTAACACGTGTTGGTAAGGATACGGAGAAATCGGAACTGTCATACACATTTCTGGTGGGACCGTGAAATGGTGCTGTCACTCTGGGAAACAGTTTGGCAGTCCTTCAAAAAGTTAAACATAGAGTTAACACAGTTCCCATATGACCTAGCAATTCCGGTCCTAAGTGTATACTCAAGACAAATGACAACATACGTCCACACAAAAACCTGTCCATAAATGTCCATAGCAGCAGTATTTATGACAGCCAAAATGTGGAAACAACCCAAATGTCCATCAAATGACAAACAGATAAACAAAATGCAGCATATCCATGCAGTGGAATAGTAGTCTGTCAAAAAAGGACTGAAGTATTGAGGCATGCTATCACATAGATGAACCTTGAAACCATTATTATAAGTGAAAGAAGTCAGACAGAAATACTCCATATTGTATGACTCTATTTATATGAAACATTTAAAATATTTATTAGGTAAATCTAAAGAAACAAAATAGAATCATAGTTACCTAAGGGGTGGGGGATTGAGCAGTCACTGCTAAGGAGTACAGGGTTTATTTTTGGATTGATGAAAATGTTCTGGAAATAGATTGTGCTGAAGATTGCACAAATTTGTGAGTACACTGAAAACCACTGAATTGTACGCTTTAAGTGAGTAAGCTTTAAAGTGTGTGACTTCTATCTCAATTTTTTTTAAAAAAATAGCTCCATACCCAAGAGCCAGGGTCTGTGGGGGCAAAACTGGACCAGGGATGCTGACAATCTTTCCATGTGACAGAAAGACTCACATTCAGCTGTGTTAGCAGGAATTTATTGGGTACATATTGTGACAGATTAATGGAAATCACAAAGAGAAGCAATACAGTCACTTCTGAGTTCTAATTACTGGGGGCTGAATTAGGTCCCTGAGCCATCTGGAAGGATCCCTCCAAACTATCCAGCTACATACCCCAATACCTCTCCAAATTCCCTGGCCTTCAGTCACTCTGGACTGTTGTTCTTCTGTGAAAACTCCATTTCCCCCTCACTGTCTTTGTTCATGCTATGCCCTCCTCTCAAACTAACGAGATCCAATTTATCTTTGAAGTGTCACCAGATGCAAATTCTCTCCTATGAAGTCGTGCTTTGGTACATTAAAAAAAGACTCCGTGAGTATTTGTTGAGTGACTGAACAAATGAACGGCCTCAGTTATTCATCCCTCTGAATGGAGTTGAAGGATTAAAATTGCCCATAGTTAGCGTAAGCCCTTGTTGAATTTCTCTAGGAGTTGCTGAGGCACTACAGCGGATAAGCAAGCAGGCCTGGGGGGAGGTTATGATCCTGGAAGGGAGCTCCAATTCATATCTGAGTTTCTCATAGAAACAACGGAAGAGCATGGCCAATCTCAGCCTTAGATCCACTGGGACACAGGATGGAAGACGCTCCCATACAGACCTGGCTCCCAGAAGCTTAAGTGACATTATGCAAATTCCCACCTCATTCTCTCCCAACCAGGCAAGCATATCAGAATGCAAGTGAATGACAGCAACATTTTCATAAGGATGACTTTAGACTAGGTCTAATTCACTAAAAGGGGCAATCATTCACCAACTCCAGACTCTTACATATCAGTAAGATCATATTACTTGCAATCCAATTCCCAACTGATTGTGACACACCAAGGTGCAGCCACACAGATGAGGACCACTGGTGCATCAAGAGGTCACATTTCTGGAGAAGAGCCAGAATGGCAAACTTGTTATGGAAACAGCCACAAACCACAAATGATCTATTGGTACAAAAAAATGTGTCTAAAGAGCATGTAAAACATAACTTTACAGATTATGCAGAACCCAACCCCATAAAACTGTATTTAGTCTAGGAGACGGTCTATCACAGAGCCTTCCCTCATCCTGCCTTACAATGTCTCCTCGTGTTTGCTGCAACAAATTCGGGGGGGGGGGGCGGGCAGGAATACTATTGAGGCCACAGAATTCAAAAGGGCTTCACTGGGGAATTTCACCTAGAACACTTGAGACGATTTTGTAGGAAGACAATCAACTGGTGATATTTTTAAAAATTTATCCCAAAGATAACAGTTTTGCTGTCTTTTTCCCTCTAAATGTTACATTACCTGCTAGCAGGAATAAGAGTTAACCAAACAATTTATTTGTCTTTTCTGCTGCCTTCAAAGCACAGTTTCTTCTTTCTCGAGCTGTCATCTCATTCAAAATCAGCAGCTTCAAGTCTGCGGTGGCATTATATAAGTCAGCCCCCCTCCCTTAAAAATGCACAAACCAACCCGTTTGCACAGAATTTGGCATCTTTTGATTCTTCGAGACTTGTCATTTCACAAGATGGTATAGCCTCCAAGCTCTGGCTTGATGATGGCCAAAATCAAATGTGCACCGCCCAAGTTTTGATCCCAGATCCACAATACGGAAAGTATTTCTACACTGGCTTTACAATGGGAGATTGCAACCATCATCAGAGCCCTGCTTTTTTCCTTTTTCATCATCAGTTAAGAATTGAATACTGAGGGCAGCCCGGGTGGCTCAGTGGTTTAGCACCACCTTCGGCCCAGGTCATGATCCTGGAGACCCGGGATCAAGTCCCACGTCAGGCTCCCTGTATGGAGCCTGCTTCTCCCTCTGCCTGTGTCTCTGCCTCTCTCTCGCTCTCTCTCTGTCTTTCATGAATAAATAAATAAAATCTTAAAAAAAAAGAATTGAATACTGAATGATTATTAAGTAATAGGACTAACCCTTGTAAAAACAAACACAGCAGGACTCACTCCTCTAAATGTTGATATTATACCTTAAATAAAAAAAAAATCCTACAAGCTTCATCTCTGATGATCAATCTTTGACCAATACCATTTGCAAGGCACAAAAGTATGAGTTAAAAATCTATGCATCCTCGTTTCCTTATATTTCTGGAATCCAAAATAATGTTTTCTGTACATCTTATATACTCTGAGGCAATATATAAAGTTAAATACATAAGATTTAAGATGTTTGCATATTATTTAAAAACAAATTTCTCCTTCGTAAGCCCTGTGGCATCTGATCACCCTGACTTCTATCTTAAATCTGCTTGGTAATTAGCTACTGAAGTAACCCCACATATTAATGTCAGAAGAAAGACAGCCCCGAACTTCTCACATTTTCCCACTATTCACTATGTTTTTTTCCTCACTTGAATTTGACCCAATATATTTTCTAAGCCTTCTTTAATTATTTCCCCTTCACTCTTCCCTATTATAAACTATAGCATTTCTGTGATTCTAAATAAAGTTCTTATTGCTAGTTTCTTCAGTTGACTTTCTAAAACAGATATTTGTGAACATTCACCCAAACTTCTGCTTTTTATTGTGGGCATGCTTTAGAATCTAGTCTAGAGGTTTTCAGATTGCTTGCATATTTTCAGGCATTAACTGTGTAGAAGATAGTTTTTCTGCCTCCTTTTCCTTCAAGTGATGGAGAAAGGGCCAAAGGAGGATTAGAATGGCTATATTTGCTTAAGAAATCAGGCAAGCACATCATGCCATGACATAAATCAATGAGGTCTGGATTTGTGAAGTGTCTCAAGTTACTTTTTAAGAGGATGACTTTGAAAAAGCAAAGAATACATTTTATTGGGAATCTTTCCCTTGGTTTCTTAGACCTGAATATGATTTGGATTTATCTGTGGTCATTTATTTAACAACCCAATAAGTAGTAATTGAAGGCTTCCTATATGTAAACCCCCAATGTGGGGGACATAGAGATACTTAAAACATGGGGCCTGGCCTTAAAAAACTTGGTGTAAAGAATACATATACAGAGGATTAAGGGAATTTATTTATACAAATCTTAGAATGGTTCCTGGCACTTACTAAGGGTTATATACATGATAGATGATAGATAGATAGATTAGATAGATAGATAGATAGATAGATAGATAGATAGATAGATAGATAAAAATAAGTAAGAAAAGGCAAATTTTGCTAAACAGAGACACATTGCTGATGGGGAATTGAAAGAGAAGAGATTTATTCTGGCTGACTCTTTCTGGCAAGGCATTGTGGAGGTTTTAGCATTTAAGTAGAGCTTTAAAGTGTGGGTAGGACTTCCCTTGAAAATCATGTTGGGGGCAGCCCCGGTGGCCCAGCAGTTTAGCGCCGCCTTCGGCCCGGGCGTGATCCTGGAGACCCGGGATCGAGTCCCACATCGGGCTCCCTGCATGGAGCCTGCTTCTCCCTCTGCCTGTGTCTCTGCCTCTCTCTCTGTCTCTGTCATGAATAAATAAATAAAATCTTAAAAAAAAAAGATTTGAAAATCATGTTGGAAGGGTAGAGAAGTAGTATTCACTGGTGCCAACACAATTCAAACAGGGAGAGAGGTAAAGCAGAATGTGGAATACTGGGACTCTGCTCCCTTCCACCTCTGACCCACCCACTTAACCTGGGAGCTCCACTCTGGCTGTTGTAGTTATTCAGTTCCATCTGAGTTTTCCTTTGAACTACAGATGCTGCTGTTACAATGAAGTTTAAAAACTACTGGGTAAGATTATCTTAAAGGGCCCTTCCAGCACTAACCTTCTATGAGTCACAGACCATAAACAGAAAGACCTTGTTTCACCAAGCACCTCAGCAGAAGAAGCAAGCATAGGAAACTAACATTTATTGAGCATTTACTGTGTACCTAGGGTATGGCACATATTACTATTAAATCCAAACAGCAAGCCTTTTCAGGTAGACACTATTATTATCCTCACTTTACAGGCAAGAAAACTAATATTACAGCACGTAAATAACTTTCCCAAAGGTATGCAGCTAATAACCTGGTGGAGAAAGGATTCAAACTCAGGAAGCACAGGGCCAAAGGGCAAACTCCTATTTACTATTCCGTGCCACCCTAAGCGCATCAGCGCTCACACATTCAGAGCAAGGCTGGAAATATACATGCTTATGCCAACCATAATGTCACAGCCATTTTGGGCACAAATACTTATGTTAGAACCATCTCTAGAACTGGAAGCACTTTCTTCTGAATGTCCTCAATTTCGGCCAATCCTTGCCATCGGAGTTGGCAATTTTTGAAAACAGCCAAAAGTGACTGGAAGTCAGGTTTCATGAAAAAGTACATGATCAAACTGGGCAAGGTCAAGACGGTCAACAGTACGGTGTGAATAAGAGGGTGTGAGGCAGATGTCCCTACACAATGCACGAATCAGCTCACAAGTAGCATCCCAAAGACAATGATATAGTCAAGTTGTTGGAAAGTACATCTAGGTCCCCAGGCTGACTACCTTGAAAGACAAAACTCTTGACCGTGTAAAATCTAGTGTATTTTTTTGTTTGTTTGTTTGTTTTAAAAGGTCTCAGCAGCATCCTTGGAGGAACAAACCCACATCTCCCCTCTGCCTCTCAGCAGTTGAACAAATATGGTCAAGTCTCCTAACATCTCTGGAACAACAGTTTTCTATAAATTGGAGACAATAATGCCCAACGTGGAGAGCTGTTTTAGAGATTCCCCCCGAGAAAGGAGAGAAAATGAATGAAAATATCAGTGAGGGTGACAAAACATGAGAGACACCTAACTCTGGGAAACGAACAAGGGGTAGTGGAAGGGGAAGTGGACAGGGGGTTGGGGTGACTGGGCGATGGGCACTGAGGGGGGCACTTGGTGGGATGGGCCCTGGGTGTTATGCTATATGTTGGCAAATTGAACTCCAATATAAAAAAAAAAAACATAGAGATTCCCCCAAAAAATGTATAAAGCAACTAGTACCTTGCCCGAACCTAAACGGCCACCCCAAAAGGAACAGCTAATATTGTTCTGAACCATCTATTAAATAATCTCTGCAGATTTGGGAATTTGAGATGGTTTTTAGTTCAAACCAGATATGTTTTGGAGTTTTTCCCCAAGTGCCACAGCTGAGTAGTTTATCGTCATATGGCACAGCATGTTTAAGCACGGTGAGTAAGAAATGAGTATGCCGAAAACAAATAAGGCTCCTTAAAAACGTTTATTGAAAATGCAATCCATCCCCACAGTATTTAACTCATTCAAGCTGCTAATAAATACCCTTCTAGTACCTGGGAAAGCCTGGTTTCGAGAGAAATTTTCTGACCACAATAATTGCATGTCTTTCAGAGCAGTCGTCTTTCAAAACAACTACAAAGTTTCTATGCTGGTAAGAAAGCAGGTGAACCGGAGAGAGAAATGTAAAGCTTTGTGCATACAGCTTGTTTTCCATGACATGGGAGGTCTGCTTTTGAAAGCAAGCAAAGTGTTCATTTATTAAGAAAAAGCAGTTCTTTGGGCTCCTGCTAAGTGTTTTGGGGCTCAGCAATTATCCAAAACTCAGATTGCAGATTCAAACCTCCCTCCCACCTACTCCCCCACCTCCCTGCAAAGCAAGAAATCTTACTGTGCCTGCATGACGCCTTCATCCCTGCAACCTTGCCGCATGTTGGGCCGAATATTATGGGAAACAAGTCACAAAAGCGAAAAGCTGAAGGCAGGTGCAGGAACAAGACGCTGTGCTCCTCGGAGAGGGCCTTAGGTAAGTAGCTACAAGAGTTGTACATGCCAATCAAAGACGGGCAAGGGTCAAGCTCCCTTTTGTGCACAAACAAAGACTAATTGCATGTTCATAGCTGTAGAGTCTGCGGGCACTAATTCGAGAGAGGAACTATAAAAACCTTGGACTCCCGCCTCCCAACAGTAGCCAAGGCAAAGCGGAGGGCTGGAGGAGCCTGGTGGCTGTCAACCAGCTGGGCCTCTCCCTGCCTTCTCCACAGCAACCGGAGGCTCCCACGTGGCTGCCATTTCAGAAATGAAAATAAGCCATTTTGTGGAAACTGAAAGGATAGCTGTGTGTACATAACGCCAAGCCAGTGAGCAGCAATGGAAAAGGCTCCGAGCCACTTAGCTTCCTTTGAAGCACAATGCCCAATACTGTTGGCCTTGCTTTTTCATTGAATCGACCAAATTAGCTGGCTCTTTTGACATCTTGTAGACATGGCTGGTCAGTAGTTGTCCTTTTCTCACATTCATAAACAAAGGTCTGTTAAGGTGGTTTGGTCCCGTAAGGAACCATTCTGAAGCAGGTTCCTGTTCGGCCCGAGCAACTGGAGCTTTTGGATTTATTAGCAAGAATAGCTGACGTTCGTAGAACTCTCTCAGTTCCCAAATACATGCATTCGTTCAATCTCTAAACATCTCTGGCCACTTCTGCCACGGGCAAGGCCCTGTGCTTGGCTCTATGGAGAAAATGAACATATTAGCCAAGAGGGAACCCTGCTCAGTAAGCAGGGTGGACCTGGCCATGCCCATTTCTGAAGAAACTCAGACCCAAACAGTGAAGTGACGTCCCCCACCACACAGCCTTGTGGCAACAAAGCTGGAAGAGAATCCAGATCCTCCCACCTCTGCTCAGTGCTTAGCCGCCTGTACCCCCGGCCTTGCTATCAGTGTGGGTAAGAAGCCCTCCAGCAAGGGCAGTGAACATGCTAGAACATAAGGATCCTCAAGTTGCACCTTTTCTCACTGCAAAACAAAACAAATCCCTTTTTTACCGAACTCCATCAATAGAGTGGATAAAAATGGTGTTGCTCTGGACAAATTGCAGGAGGGGACACTGGTATAGTGGATCCCAGCTCTTTCACTGACATGTTATGTGACAAATACTGAACAAATCATGTAATCTCGAGGCCTTAGTTCCTCCATCTGTAAAAGGAGGGAGTTGGAGCCCCTAAAGGCTGTGAGTTCTAAACTGGGCTGATGATCACAGACCCAGGGGGATCTTGTTAACATATACATTTCAGGCCCTTCCTCATACTTTATAAATTATAATTCCCAGGGAAGAGGACCCAGGAATTGGCCCTATAACAAGTTCCTCAGAAGATTCTCCTTCATGGCTAAGATCAGGACTCCTGCATGAGAAAATGTTCAGTGTCTGGGCTGGCCCAGGAAAATCCACACGTTCCATTAAGTTTTGAGAAAGAATTCCAAGGAGATGGGGCCTAAAAAGGCAACTCATTTGTTTACTCATTATGTGTTCCAACAAACAGTGTGAACCATTTTCTCTTAGCTGGTTTCTGTACTGGCCCCGGAAACACAGATGGGACTAGTAGAAGAGTCCTTGTTCTTAAAGAATCTCCAAGTCCATTTGTAGAAATAGGTCTGTCAAGGAATTAGCACAAGAAAGTGGTAGGTACTTTAACAGGGAGAAGAAGACTATGATGGGAACATGGGGAGAGAAGCTGGAAGCACGCATCGGTATGGGTAGATCACAAAGCACCCAGGAAGAACTTGTTCACCATGGCAGAGGCTGAACTTTATCCTGTAGACAATGGAAGACCATTGAAGGCTGTGAAAACATGATCCAATTGAGATTTAGAGGAGATTCCTCTATCTGCTGGGCGGTGAGTAGGTTGGAAGGAGCCAGAGCAAGGGAGACTAGTAGAGAGAAAGATGGCATTAGACCACAGGAGACACAATTGGGACCTGAACTAGAGCACTGTTAATTTTACCTACTGTATACCCTAGAGCAGGGCAGGGCACATGGAAGTGCTTGTTAAATGAAATAGAGAGGCCAGGCACAGTTCCAAGCATCTAACAATTGTCTTGCTTAATTCCTGTAACAACAGTCCTACAAGGTACAAACCATTAGCATCATAATGCTTAAAGAAACTGAAGCCTACGGAAACTAAGAACCTTGTCCAAGTGACACGGTAAGAAATTAGTACAGGTAGGATTCAAACTCAGGCAATCTGACTCCGAAAGCCATGTTCTTAACCGCTTTACTCGGCTGACTCTAATGAGGTCTGGGCGATTCGTGTGGGAAGGAAGGAAGGAAGGAAAAATGGATGAAGGGGGAGATGGGGGGAACAGAATAGGCAGGATTTGTCAGCAGCTGGAGGTGGAGGGTGATGGAGAGTAAAGAGTTAAGGATGATACCCAGCTTTTTTGCTTAGATAGCTGGGAATATAACTGGGCGAGTAGGTCAATCCATTTTCTTGATTAGATAGAAGCCAGACTCAATGCTATCATCCAGAGCCCTGGGAATTTGAAGACAGGGCAGTGAAGGAACTGCATAAGGGGTGGCTCAGTGGTGAGCACCTGCCTTCGGCTCAGGTAGTGATCCCAGGGTCCCAAGATCGAGCCCCACATCGGGCTCCCCGCAGGGAGCCTGCTTCTCCCTCTGCCTATGTCTCTGCCTTTCTCTGTCTTACGAGTAAATAAATAAAATCTGTAAAAAAAAAAAAATGAGGGATCCCTGGGTGGCGCAGCGGTTTGGCGCCTGCCTTTGGCCCAGGGCGCGATCCTGGAGACCCGGGATCGAATCCCACGTCGGGCTCCCGGTGCATGGAGCCTGCTTCTCCCTCTGCCTCTCTCTCTCTCTCTCTCTCTGTAACTATCATAAATAAATAAAAATTTAAAAAAAAATGAACAAGGCACTGCAGAGACTGTGAACGGTGCCACCAAAGGCCAGGTGAAGCAAATGCTGGGCAGCTCTAGGGCCTCCGGAGTTTGCTCCGGCAGTGCCCAGTGTCAGGAATGGAACCAGGGCGTGGCAAAAGATGATGTCAACAATATTACAAAACTTATTCTGATCTCAGGCTTCTGAAAATGAGCTCAATTAAGAACTGTGGTAGAGGGGCACCTGGGTGGCTCAGTCATTTAGGCAGCCGACTCTTGATTTCGGCTCAGGTCATGATCCAGGGTCCTGGGATGGAGCCCCGAGGCAGGCTCTGCGCTCAGCGGGGAATCTGCTTGAGGATTCTCTCTCTCCCTCTCCTCCCACCTCAAACAAATCTTTTTTTATGATTTTATTTATTTATTTGACACATATATAGAGAGAGCCAGAGAGTACAAGCGGAGGGAATGGCAGAGGGAGAGGGAAAAGCAGGCTTATGAAGGCCTTGATCCCAGGATCCTGGGATCATGACCTGAGCTGAAGGCAGACGCTTAACTGACTGAGCCACCCAGATGCCCCTAAAATAAATAAATGGAAAAAAAATGAATTGTGGTAGAAACACATATGGGGTAGGGGCCAAAACGAAGGCATAATGCTATATGCTACTTCTTAAAGCTCTACCAACAGTTTCCTCTCCCCGGCCAAGGTACTACTTAGATGTTCTGGCAAGTTCCCTGGTGGTGCTCACCTAAATGACTATGGTGCAAGTAATGGAGGACTAGGGTGAAAGTTGTTTATGAGTTTGAAGCAAACGCCAGTTTACAACACTCGGCTGGGGAAGTCAGCTTCCCAACCATCTCCAATTATCAGACCTTAAGGTAACTATAGACACTGATCAGTAGGCGGGGCCAGGGTTTGGTGCAGAGCAAGTCCAACTTTGAAGCCCAGTTCTTAAAGTTCAGCCAGGATCAGAACCCCACCACCACAAGGAACTGGTTAAAACAGAGTGCTCAGCCCTACTGCCAGGGGTTCTGATTCAATAGGTTTGGAGTGGACGGTGTTTCTAGCAAGTTTCTAGGTGACGCTGATAGTCCAGGACCACTCTTTGAGAACCACTGACAAGAGCAGTTATTAAACTTTTTGGTCTCAAGGATTCTTCAAATTCTTAACAATTATTGACAATTTCAAAGAGGTTTTGTGTGGGTTGTACTTCTACAGGCACTATATTAGAAGTTAAAATGGATATTTAAAATATATTTATTAATTTACTTAAAATAACAATAAATATATTACATGTTAACACATTTTATGAAAATTGACTATTTTTTTAAAAAGTGAGTTTAGGGGATCCCTGGGTGGCTCAGTGGTTTAGCGCCTGCCTTTGGCCCAGGGCATGATCCTGGAGACCCGGGATCAAGTCCCACATCAGGCTCCCTGCATGGAGCCTGCTTCTCCCTCTGCCTGTGTCTCTGCCTCTCTCTCTGTGTGTGTCTCTCATGAATAAATAAATAAAATCCTTAAAAAAAAGTGAGTTTAAAAAGTGGCTTTTTTTACATTTTTGTAAATATCTTTAATACCTGGCTTAATAGAAAACAGCTGGATTCTTTTATCTGCTTCTCTTTGTTCTGAAACTTATTTATTTTTCAGGCTTTATTGAGATATAAATGACGTGTAACATTATGTAAATTTAAGGCGTACAACTTGATGATCTGATACATACACATATTGTGAAATGATTACCACGATAAAGCATAAATCTCGTGTGTGTGTGTGTGTGTGTGTGTGTGTGTGGTGATAACATCTAAGATCTACTCTGATAGCAACTTTCAAGTATATAATAACAGTATTGTGAGCTATAGTCACCATGCTATACATTAAATACCCAGAACTCACTCATCTGATAGCTGGCAGCTTGTATCCATGACCACCAATGTCTCCCCATTTCCCTCACCTCACAGCCCTTAGCAACCACTATTTTACTCTCTGTTTCTAGGAGTTCATCTTTTTTTAGGTTCTACATGTAAACTACATCATACAGTATTTACCTTTCTCCGTCTGGCTTATTTCACTCAGCATAATGCCCTCCAGGTTCATCCCAGTTGTGAAAAATGGCAGGATTTCCTTCTATTTTATGACTAAATAATATTATATGTGATTTATGTGTATCATATGTATTCTTTATCCATTCATCCATTGATGGACATTTAGTTTGTTCCCATGTCTTGATATTAGGAATAATGCTGCAATGAATATGGGGTACAGATATCTCTTCAAGATACTGATTTCAATCAGAAAGGGAGACAGAACATGAGAGACTCCTAACTCAGGGAAACGAACAAGGGGTTGTAGAAAGGCAGGTGGGTGGGGACTGGGTGATGGGCACTGAGGGGGGCACTTGATGGGATGAACACTGAGTGTTATTCTATATGTTGGCAAATTGAACACCAATAAAAATAAATTTATAAATAATAATAATAATAATAATAATAAAGCAGGCGTGCCGACCGGGAAAAAAATTAAAAAGATACTGATTTCACTTCCTTCGGATATATACCCAGAAGTGGGATTGCTGGATCGAATGGTAGTTCTATTTTTAATTTTTTGAAGAACCTCCATACATTTACTATGGTTGTTGTATCAATTTACATTCCCGCCAACAGTACATGAGAGTTCCCTTTTCTCCACAGCCTTGCCAGTCCTCATTATCTCTTATTTTATTTTATTTTATTTTATTTTATTTTTTAAGTAATCTCTATACCCAACGTGGGGCTCAAACTCACGACCCCAAGGTCAATAGTCACATGCTCTACCAACTGAGCCAGCCAGGTGCCCCTCTTGTCTTTTTGATACAGCTATTCTGACAGGTGTGAGATGCTATATCTCATTATGGTTCTGATTTGCATTTCCCTGATGATTAGTAGTGTTGATCACATTTTCATGTATCTGTTTGCTATTTGTATATCTTCTTTGGAAAAATGTCTATTCAAGTCCTCTGCCCATTTTTTTTTGAAGATTTATTTATTTGAGAGAGAGAGAGAGAGAGAGTGGGTGTGCGCATGAGTAGGGGAGGGGCAGAGGGAGAGAATCTTAAAGCAGGGAGCCTGATGCAGGGCTTGATCCTATGACCCATGAGATCACAACCCAAGCTGAAACCAAGAGTCAGATGCTCAGCCAACTGAGCCACCCAGGAGCCCCTGCCCATTTTAAAAATCAGATTATGGGCAGGGGCGGGGGGTGATTGTAATTGAGTTGTATGAATTCCTTACATATTTTGGATTATTAACCTCTTATCAGAGAAATGATTTGCAAATATTTTCTCCCATTCCATAGGTTGCTTTTTCATTTTTTTATTGTTTCTGTACAGAAGCTTTTTATTTTAGCTTGATGTTGTCCCACTTGTTTATTTTTGCTTTTGTTGCTTGCATTTTTGGTATATATCCAAAAAATCATTGACAAGACCAATGTCAAGGAACTTTTTTTTCTGTTTCCTTCTAGGAGTTTTATGTTTCAGGCCTTATATTTAAGTCTTTAATCCATTTTGAGTTAATTTTTGTGAGTGGCATAAAACAGGGGTCCTGTTTCATTCTTTTGCATATGAATATTCCAGTTTTTCCAGTATCATTTATTAAATAAATTATCCTTTCCCCATTGAGTATTCTTGGCTTCCTTGGCAAATGTTAGTTGACCACATACACATGGGTTTACCCCTAGATTCTCTATTCTGTACCATTTGTCCGTGTGTGTTTTTATGCTAGTACCATACTGTTTTGACTACTGCAGCTTTGTAATATAGTTTGAAATCAGGAACTGTCATTTCTCCAGCTTTGTTCTCCTTTCTCAAGATTGCTTTGGCTGTTCAGGGTCTCTTGTGGTTCCAAACAGATTTTAGGATTTTTTTTTATGGCTGTGAAAAATGCCATTGGAATTTTGATAGGGATGGCATTGAATGTATAGATAGCTTTGAGGATTATGTACATCTTAACAATATTAATTCTTCCAATCTGTGAACATGGGATATATTTCCATTTTATTTGTGTCTCCTTCAACTTCTTTCATCAACATCTTACAATTTTTGGTGTACAGATCTTTCACCTCTTCAGTTAAATTTATTCCTAATTAAAACACAAAACAAAAGATAAAAGAAAAAAGAGACAAACCAAAAATCAGACTCTTAACTACAGAGAACAAATGGTTACCAGAGGAGAGGTTGGGGGGTATGAAATGGGTGATGGAGATTAAAAGCACACTTATCATGATAAGGACTGAGTAATTGTTGAGTCACCATATTGTACACCTGAAACTAATATAATAGTGTATGTTAAGTATACTGGAATCAAGAATTAATTAATTTAATTAAAAATAAAGCTCAAGTAAAAAATTTCTTAAATTTATTCCTAAGTTTTTTATTATACTTGATGCTATTATAAATGATGGATTGTTTACTTTGCTTCTTTTTCAGATAGTTCATAGTTATCATATCTGCTTCTAATTTCAATCTCTGGCAATATATTATTACTGATGTATATGAAGGAAATCCAGTCTCACACAAATATGTGTTTTTGGAAAAGAAAGCAGCATTTTAATTACCTTTTGAGACAATTGTGGATATTCTTCTTTGGTATTAAACCAAAACTCAGAAAGTGATAGTTTCTTAAAGGTCATCTGCAATGTGGAGTTTGAAATCATATCAATGAACTTTACATATTCTGTTATACCAAAGTCCACTGATCTGTTTTGTATTTTTTAAAATTTTTATTTATTTATTTGACAGAGAGAGAGACGGAGAGGAAGAGCATGAGCAGGGTAAGGGGTAGAGGGAGAGGGGGAAGCAGACCCCCTGCTGAGCACAGAGCCCAACTTGGGCCTCGAACTCAGAACCCTGAGATCACGACCTAAGCCAAAGGCAGATGCTCTACTGACTGAGCCACCCAGGCACCTGTCTTGTATTTTGCATTAATCTTTGATTTGTGCATGATATCATAATATTGTACATTGATCATTTCAAAAATACTGATTTCTGAGTTGTGAAGATCTTCCAAATATTTACACTTTTGATTATACAATATTTAAAAAAATCACATCTGTTAATATCATCACTAGTAGCATCAGAAAACTGTTTCACTACTGGGAAACTGTCAAGCAAATAGTGGTGGACACAGTTTTCCAAAAATTCTAATTTTGCTTGAAAGCTCCAATTTCATCATTGGCAACAAATACTGTCAGTTGTTTTCCTTGTAATGACAGACTTACTTTGTTCATTTTTGAGAAAATATCTGCCAAATGTCCAAGTCTGAATAACCATAGTTTTTCCATCAGTTGTCCTTTCAAGTAAAAAAAATGGTCTTCCATGGGGAAAAAAAAAAGTAGCTCATTCAGTATGCAATTCAAACAACTGCACAAATGCTTTCCCTCAAGACAACCATTACATTTCAGTGTGCAGAAGTGATTTCTGCATACAAGTACTTAAGAGCCGAAATTTAATAAAATGAATATTTTTTGTACTGCTTCATCAAGGACATTCTTAAAACTGGCTTTTTTCACCCGTGAGTGGTGGTGAAGTGTACAATGACTGCTAGCATAGCGTAGTGCCCCTTCCTTGATTCATGCTAACATGTCAGAAGCTTTATCCACTGTTGCTTTTGCACCTTCTGTGCAAATGTCAACACAATGAAAAAGGCATAGAAAGTCTTAGTATTATCATAAAAATACTTTTGGTTTTGCAAACCCCCTTAAAGGGGGGAACCCTGAGTCCATGGCCCATGTTGGCAGAACCATTGAGCAAGTGCATCCTGCATCCAAAGTTTTATCTCACTCGCTTGCTCGCTCACTCACAAACCTTCATTAAACACCTGCTGTGTTCCAGGCCTCCCACAGCATAGTTATGTTTTCCACCATTACAATCGGCTATCCAGATCAAGTTTAGAGGCTAGAACTGAAACTGAACTCTTTCTCCATACTTGTATGGGGAGGGGGGTCCACTAAGGTGACTGCAAGGGTGGTATTTCCCAATACAGCCTTCTCTATCCAGACCCAACACAGACTTGATGACTTCCAGGAAGGGGAGGACAGTTAGCCACAACCCTAGCATTTCACTCTGTCTTACTTTATACAATAAAGTAAGTCTATAGGCTTTGTATATGTTGTATGTATTTCATATATATGTACTTAATATTTGGTATATATACATATATAGACTATATATATAGACTACATATAGCAGACTACATAGCATATATAAAGTCTATATATGGGTAATCTATATATTTTGAATCATCAAAAAATGGGAATATTTTTATAGCAATTATGATGCCAGTTACCACACATTATTAACATGTTTCTTTCAGAATCATGCAGAGCAAAAAAATAAGTAAAATAGTGCACAATAAATACTTTATAAGTGTAAAATAAAATACATATGTCTCAGGCACTAATCTAAGGATGAAGGTCAGTTTATTTATTTATTTATTTTGTATTTTTTTACTGAGTTCAATTTGCCAACATATAGCATAACACCCAGTGCTCATCCCGTCAAGGACCCCCCTCAAGTGCCCGTCACCCAGTCACCCCATCTCCCCACCCACATCCTTTCCACCACCCCTTGTTCGTTTCCCAGAGTTAGGAGTCTCTCATGGTCTGTCACCCTCACTGATATTTCCCACTCATTTTCTCTCCTTTCCCCTTTAATCCTTTTCACTATTTTTTATATTCCCTAAATGAATGAGACCATATAATGTTTGTCCTTCTCCAATTGACTTACTTCACTCAGCATAATACCCTCCAGTTCCATCCACATTGAAGCAAATGGTGGGTATTTCTCGTTTCTGATGGCTGAGGAATATTCCATTGTATATATATTTATATACCACATCTTCTTTATCCATTCATCTTTTGATGGACACCAAGGCTCCTTTCACAGTTTAGCTATTGTCGACATTGCTGCTGTAAACATTGGCGTGCAGGTGTCCTGCCGTTTCACTGCATCTGTACCTTTGGAGTAAATCCCTAGCAGTGCAATTGCTGGGTTGTAGGGCAGTTCTATTTTTAATTCTCTGTGGAGAGGTCTCCTGTTAATTTAATATTTCTCCCCATATAAGTTAGGGATCTCTTGCCTCTTGCTGCTTTAAGGATTTTATCTTTGGAATTTGCAAGTTTCACTATTAAATGTCGGGGTGTTGAACGGTTTTTATTGATTTTTAGGGGGGGACCTCTCTATCTCCTGGATCTGAGTGCCTGTTTCCATCCCCAAATTAGGGGAGTTCTCACCTATGATTTGTTCAAATATGCTTTCTGGTCCTCTGTCCCTCTCGGCGTCCTCTGGAACCCCAATTAAACATAGATTTTTCCTTCTGAGGCTGTCATTTATTTCCCTTAACCTTTTCTCATAGTCTTTAATTATTTTTCTCTTTTTTCCTTCCTTGCCATCAACTTGTCTTCCATGTCACTCAGTCTTTCTTCTACCTCATTAACCCTTGTCGTTAGGACCTCCAGTTTGGATTGCATCTCATTTAATTGATTTTTAATTTCGGCCTGATTAGATCTAAATTCTGCAGTCATGAAGTCTCTTGAATCCTTTATGCTTTTTTCCAGAGTCACCAGTAGCTTTATAATAGTGCTTCTGAATTGGCTTTCTGACATCGAATTGTAATCCAAATTCTGTAACTCTGTGGTAGAGAGGACTGTTTCTGATTCTTTCTTTGTGGTGAGTTCTTCTTTCTAGTCATTTTGCTCAGTGCAGAGTAGCTAAAACGAGTTGTACTTGTTAGAAGTGCAAACTCTTCTCTCTGTAGTGTTCCAGCTGTTCTCTCTTTAAATCTCAGGTTGAATTCGTAGGTTTTCAAGATGATTTGAAAGTTATCTAGGTAAGTTGGTGGGGACAGGTGACTTGGGGACCCTACTCCTCCGCCATCTTGCCCCGCCCCCTACAGGTCAGTTTAATCTCACACTTCTGTGGCATGTTTAGCATAAAAGCCTCATGTCTATTGGGGCACCTGGCTGGCTCAGTTGGTAGAGCATGTGACTCTTGATCTTGGGGTTGTGAGCTCGAGCCCCACATTGGGTGGAGATTACTTTCCAAAAAGCCTCAAATCAGGGAGCCCAGGGGGCTCAGCAGTTTAGCGCCGCCTTCAGTCCAGGGCATGATCCTGGAGACCCGGGTTCGAGTCTCACGTCAGGCTCCCTGCATGGAGCCTGCTTCTCCCTCTGCCTGTGTCTCTGCCTCTCTCTCTCTCTCTCTCATGAATAAATAAAATCTTAAAAAACAAATAAATAAAAATAAAAAGCCTCATATCTATAATGATGGCTTACTGCAATTAAAAATAGATCCGAAAACTGGGGCACCTGGGTGGCTCAGTGGGTTAAATATCTGACTCTTGGTCTTGGCTCAGGTCCTGATTTGAGGGTCATGGGTTCTAGCCCCACATTGGGTTCTATGCTGGGCGTGGAGCCTACTTAAAAAATAAAAAAAAATATATCAGAAAAAAGCTGGACATGGATTTTTCAATTAGTGTGGCAGAAGGCTTAAAACCTATCATAGTAGAAGCTGCAGCCAGTCTTCATTATAAGAAAGACACCTCCAAATTCCAGAGTCTTCTAAAGTCTTAATGACAGGCTTTCTATTCTTGCTTCTGTTCTAAAATTTTTTCTCATTAGATCTTCCCCTTCCATCCTCCTTGCCTCCCTCGCCATCTGATGCAGCTACATAAAGCCCATCCAACTAGTTACTTTGACACAGTGAATTATATTACTTTCAGCAAAGGGTTGCAATTTTTCTATTAGTGCAAATGTGAAGTATATCTTGCACATTGTTGACACTCTCATTATTGATACCTACTGTTTCATTAAAATAAGACAGAAACATTTAAGTACAAATCCAGGAACTTCTATTTTCTGGGGCAATGCTCCATGGTCCATTTGTTCTGGAATGGGATAAATGCTGAAAGCTACAAGGTATCATCAAAAGTTTATTTACATTCATTGTCTGCTTGTTTCCCACACAAATATATTCTGTGTTTAAAATGTATAAAGCCAAGCCAGGCCTTCTCACGCTGTTTGCAATAAAATATGGCTTACCACGTCTCTCTGAGGAACCACTGACAAATAGGCTCTTGTTGTCCAACTTTCGCTCTGCTGAGGGTAATGATTCAGTGGTTCAGAAGGTTAATTCCTAGAGATAGTGTTGTCTTTGGCTTGAACAGATGTTGGTAGTGCTTTAATGTGGTTATCAAACTAGACTGCCCTTCATTCTTTGCTCTCGGGAGCCCAGGGCATTGTTCCACAAGGCATTCCAGCCCCCCTCTATGGAGATCCAGCAGAGCTGAACATACCACAGCATTACTCCTGCCAGCACAGGCTCCTCTGGGGTCACTGTGGATATTGACAATATACAGCACAGAAATTGATAATGATAGACTTGATCTTTAAAAGATCTGTAAATATTTGTAAGTGCAAAAAAAGATTTAGAATGTCTTTTGATGCTCAGATTCAATAATTTATAAAACTACTCATTCATTAAATGTTCAAATCCTTCAATAGTTCAATGGACCAGCCTCTCAGTGCTTTACTATATGTTCTAATATCTTTTTGTCCATATCAATCTCTAAAATGGAATAACTGCCTGTATAATCAGGGTGTTTGTGCTCACTAAATGGAATCAACATTAGGCAAGAGTCCAAATACCAAGCAAGTTCAATTTTGCTGGTGCTCATATGTAATAATAAAATCCACCATCACTAGCTGAGTGGAAGAGAGAATCCCCTAACCTAAGAGATCATTTCTACCTGAGTACAGATTCTTATTTTTCTGGAAAATTGCTGTCAGTGCAATACCATTGAAATGGTGGCAACCCAATAGCACAGTGCTGTTTCAAGATCAAACTTGTGGGCACCTGGGTGGCTCAGTCAGTTAAGTGTCTGACTCTTGATTTCAGCTCAGGTCATGACCTCAGGGTCATGAGATTGAGCCCCATGTTGGGCTCCGCACTGGGCATAGAACCTACTTAAGATTCTTTCTCTCTAAAGGAAAAAAAAAAGAATCTTTCTCTCCTTCTATCCCTCTCCTCTAGCCCTCTCTAAAAACAATATTAAAATAAAATAAAATGATTGTCAAAAAATTAAAAAATCTAACTCGTGGTGGTTGATAACTTACTATGTGTGCTTAGGCACTACACAAAAAGAAATACAAGAATTTCCTGCTCTTATGGAATTTAGTCATGTTGGGGACCCCAGGGTTACATCTATGAAACAATTCAAGAGCAATCAGTAGGAAAATGACTTAGTGTTAAAACAAATGGTATGGTTCTAGATGACAGGTGCCAGTAAGGAAAGTGATGGTGATAGTAATTGATATTGATGTTCAAACACAGCTTTATTGAGGTCTTACTCTGAGCCAACACTGAGTTATGCACCGAGGCTACAAAGATGAGTAAGACAGAGTCCTGCTCTCAAGGAGCTCATGGTTCAGTGGAAGAGACAGTCTTGTAAACCAGTCATTTCAGCACAACAGTTAAGGGTTAAATAGAAGTCTGTAAAGAAATTCTGGGGGAGCCCAAAGTGCCTGAGGGGGTGGAGCTTGGAGAAGAGCCTCAGAAAAGTATGCATCATGCAGGGTTTTGAAAGACAAGTAGGAGTTCTCCAGCATAATGAGGGGAGGGGATGACAAGCAAGAGGCTCAGTGGTATGAAGCATCCGGGCCTATTTGCGAAAGTGAGAGAGTTACTGGAATTAATTACCCTATTCTTAATTTTAACGGAGAAGGTAAATTAGGTTCAGGGAGGTTAACTCATTTGTCCGAAGGCCCCACAGCTGGGAAATGATAGAGCAAGGACTCAAGTCTCCATTCATCTGAGTCCTCTGTAGCATTCTCAATTAACCAACTGCCTTCATAAAGACCTGGAGACAAGTACGAGCCAATGCAAGGCATCCATAAAACCCCTGTGCAGTATGAGTTGGCAATAAATGAGCTTCTACATAAGTAATAAACAATCTGCAAAATCCCATAGCAAGGGAATCTACTTAAGATTTTGCATATTTCGGGGCACCTGGGTTGAGTGTCTGCCTTAGGCTCAGGTCGTGATGCTGGGGTCCTGGGACAGAGTCCCACATCAGGCTCCCAGCTGGGAGCCTGCTTCTGCCTCTGCCTATGCCTCTGTCTCTCTCTGTGTGTTTCTCTCATGAATAAACAAAATTTTGCATATTTCATTGCAGAAATGTTAATTTTCAACATTTGCGCCACCATTTTGGATAGATTTGGATATGGTCAACGGAAGAGAGAATACCTACCTGGAAAAGAGAAGAAGGAAATGAGAACGGAATTATTAACAACTTTATTTCAACTGTAAGGACCTATAGGAAACCCTATCAGGACAGGGACCTCAGCAAATTAATCTGTCAAGCAAGTCCCATCCTTTCTCTGAGTCTCAGTTTCTTCATTTGTAAATCAGGTAAGCTACACTTACATAAAACACAAAAAATATTTATTCTTATTCAACATATGACACAAAACTGAGAAGAAACATTAAGTAAGAGAAAAACCTTCTCTAGAGAAAGGGATATGGCAGAAAGGGCCTTAGCTTTCCCATCTCAAAAGTCTAGGGATTGGTAGGACGCCTGGGTGGCTCAGCGGTTTAGCGCCTGCCTTTGGCCCAGAGGGTGATCCTGGAGTCCCGGGATCAAGTCCCACTTTGGGCTTCTTGCATGGACCCTGCTTCTCCCTCTTTCTGTGTCTCTGCCTCTCTCTCTGTGTCTCTCATGAATAAATAAATAAAATCTTTAAAAAAAAAGTCTAGGGATTGGTCAGAAGGCTCCCTGGGACCCTACTCCATTCTGACACTCTGAAGGCTCCCTGGGACCCCACTCCATTCTGACACTCTAGGCACTGCCGTCCCCTAGGGAACATTCACCAGAAAAACTGGAGGGCACCTTTGATTGCTACAGTGACCAAGGGAGTCATTATTGGCATTTAGTAGTCAGAGACCAGGAAACCAGACGCAACCTCAAATGACAAAGAACTGCCCCACATCACACATGATCTTTTTCACCCCTGGATCTATTGAGGAATACTTCATAAATAAAACTATATATATTTAAAGTGTACAAACATGGTGATTTGATATATGTATATACTCTGAAATGATTACTGCAATCAGGTCAATTCACACATCCATCACCTCACATAGTTACCTTTTCTCTTTCTTTCTTTCTTTCTTTCTTTCTTTCTTTCTTTCTTTCTTTCTTTCGTGAGAACATTTAAAATCTACTCCCAGCAAACTTCAACTATACAATCAACTATACAACTGCAGTCACCATGCTGTATATTACATTCCCAGAACTTATTCGTGTTATAACTGGAAGTTTGTACCCTTTGACCAGCCTCTCCCCATTTCCCCCTCCTTTTAGCCCCTGGTAACCACCACTCTATGTTTCTATGAGCTCGGCTTTTTTTCAGATTCCACATATAAGTAAGATTATATAATATTTGTCTTTGACTTATTTCACTTAGCAGCCTGCCCTCCACGTTCATTTGGACCAAATGGCAAGATGTCCTTTTTATGGTTGAATAATATTCCACTGTATAATCTTTATCCATTCATCTACTGACAGACACTTAAGTTGTTTCCATATCTTGCCTATCGTGAATAATGCTGCAATGAACACAGGAGTGCAGATAGCTCTCCAAGATACTGATTTTATTTCCATCACATATATACTTAATCATGTAATTGCTGGATCATGAGTAGTTCCATTTCTCATTTTATTGATTGATTGAGAGAGAAAGAGAGAGAGAACACAAGTGGGGGGAGCAGTAGAGGAAGAGAGAGAATCCCAAGCAGACTCCGTGCTGAGCATAGAGCCCAACCCAGGGCTCAATCCCACGACCCTGAGATCATGACCCCAGTCAAAATCAAGAGTTGGACACTTAACCAACTGAACCACCCGGGTTCTCCTTTAGTTTTTTTAAAGTTTTATTTATTTAAGTAATCTCTGCACCCCACATGGGGCTTGAACTCATAACCCTGGGATCAAGACTTTTGTGCTCTTCTGACTGAGCTAGCCAGGTGCCCTTCTATTTCTAATTTTTAAGGAATCTCCATACTGTTTTCCATAGTGGGTGTTCCAATTTACATTTCCACCAAGAGTATAAGAGGGTTTCCTTTCCCCCACACCCTTACCAGCACTCATCTCTTGCCTTTTTGATAATTGCCATTTTAACAGGTGTGAGATAATATCTGATTGTGGTTTTGATTTGCATTTCCCTGACGATTACTAATGTTGATCACTTTTTCATGCATCTATTGGCCAGTTTTATACCTTCTTTGGAAAATGTTTATTCAGGTTCTTTGCCTGAATTTCCAATTGGATTGGCTTTTTTGCTATTGAGTTATATGAGTTCCTTACATATTTTATCATTTTTTTACGAGAAAACTATTTTTATTAGCCCAAGCTATGGCAACATTAAGCTGTAAGTTCTTTTATTTTTTTATTGAAGTTTGTTTTGCCAACATATAGTATAACACCCAGTGCTCATCCTGTCAAGTGCCCTCCTCAGTACCCGAGTTCCTTACATATTTTAGATATTAACCTCTCATCATCATCTTGCCCTCTGATTTTGGTGTCATATCCAAAAAATCATTGTCAAAACCAATGTTAAGGAGTTTTCTCCCTGTATTTTCTTCTAGGAGTTTTATGGTTTCAGGTCTTAGATTTAAGTCTTTAATCCATTTTGAGTTAATTTTTGTGAGTGGTGTAGGACAGCAGTCCTGTTTTCTTCCTTCACATGTGGATATCCATTTGTCTCAACACCATTTATTGAAGAAACTATTCTTTTCCCATTGGTCTCACACATCTCTTTTGAAGGTCTCATCAAGCTTTCGTGTAGTGGGAAACCCTTTTTATAACTATTTGAATATTGAACCTAACTCCATCTCACATACACACTGGTTTTAATAGATGCTGCATTTTCCAGGAATGCAATGGTACATACACCCAGGAAAGATCACACTATACTTTGTTTAGTTCAGTACTTTACCAAAAGCTGCCCACCATTTCAAAACATCACCAGCTGTGAGGGGCACCTGTGTGGCTCAGTCGGTGAAGTGTCTGCCTTTGGCTCTGGTCATGATCTCAGGATCTTGGGATTGAGCCCCGCATCAGGCTCCCTGCTCGGCAGGAAGTCTCCTTTTCCCTCTGTCCCTCCCTCTCACTTGTGTGCTCCCTCTCTCTCTCTCAAATAAATAAATAAAATCTTTTTTAAAAACCATCACCAGCTGTGATAATCTTATGGCATTTTGGTAATTTGGTCACGGATACACACCAGCTCTGCAGGCAGAGCTATTTACCTTCACACTGAGTCTACATGTAGGTGGAAGCATCCAACTATTTCATTATATCTTATACTATAGTTGAGTATGAGCCTTTGTGTATGGAAAAAAAATTTTATTACAATTACTTTCATTCTATATTCCCTTTATATTATAGTTATTTTGTTTCTTTATATTTAATTAGGAGTGTAAGTATATTATCAAAATGGGTCTCAAACTATATTGTGCATATAGACCACGTGGGGATTTTGTTAAAATACAGAATCTGATTCAGTGAGCCTGAAAATTGGCCCAAAATTCTGCATTTCTAACAAGCTCCCAGATGATGCCAATGATGCTGCTGGTCCATGAGCCAAACTCTGAGCAGTAAGGGGCTATCTTATCAATGCATTTATTTTCAGAGTGATAAAGAGGTCATTACAAAATAGGTGTTCTATCCAAGGGGTATGGGGTTTGATGTGGTTCAGGACCACTGCATTGGGCAGAAACTCAGAGATCTGAAAACACTTGAGGAAATGAGGTGAAAGGTATCATTTCTCCATGTATGGTCTTATTAATCCTCATAGAACCCTGTGAGACAGGAATTATTCTTCTCTAATTTCCAGATAAGGAAACTGAGGCTCAGAGTGTAAGATATCCAAAGCCAAGACTTGAACTTAGTTCTGTCCAACTACAGAGCCCTTGCTGGGTCCCCGGGAGAAGCTTCTTTGTAAACTTGCTCAAGGCTTCATACCTTGTGCTCTGTCCCATTGCAAAAGCCCCAAGACACTAAATGGCTCAAACAAGACGCATCCTGTTGCATTCAGCAGGTAGGAATTCATGAGTTCCTTCCTCTGCCCACCTGCTGGGTAGTCGTACTCCGTTTCTGGATCTGCCACCCTCTCTTTGCCATAGGTAGAGGAGGCTGCTTAGTCCCCTGTGGTTATGACTCCCCTTCCTGTCCCCTTGCAGGGGGACCCATAATGCAGGAAAGAGTTAGAGGAAGAAATTGGGACCTAGAGAGCTTGTGCCACTTGCCCAGCTCAGAACCCGCCAAGCAGAGACTGCAAGAAGATCAGTCTGCCTTCAGAGAACATACTCCCCACTTTTACGTTAGAAACTTAGGGCAGAAAGAGAAACTAGAGCCTTGCTTTAGACAAAACCTCCCTTTCCAAAACCCACTTGTTTCTCCTTTGCTGACTGTCCAAAGGGGCTGGAAGAGACTTAAAATGTGTCTACCGAACGTCTGAAGAAGCTCTTAATGGGTTAAAAAAAAACAAACAAGAGCTCCATGATTAGGTTTCTATAAAGTCAAACACCTACTGTAATTGTTTGGGTTCTTTTTTATTATTCCCATAGAATTAGCTGATGGGTTGTTGGCACTGCTTAGATTGACCCATGGCTCTTGTGATTCTGTGCCCATGATTCAAAATCAAAAAGGACATAAAGGATAAGAGATTTTGACAAAAGGTCTTTCTGAGTTCAGTGAAATTAACCATCTCCCAGTTCCTGAGAATAGATGGGAAATAAAGTGGTGGAGAGCTGCCCACTGCACAAATCCAGGGGACACCGGACCCATTGTATTATGCCCTAGGGGTGCCAGTCATGCACAACGCATGAAAATGCTATCCCTTGGAGTTGTGCCATGGTACAGCCTTTGGTAAATTTCAAAAAGCCTGGCTCCTGGGCAGGATAACGATCCATGTTTTGTGGAGCCTAGAGCTTATCTAACTGAAGGTGGCCCTCTTATAAAGGATGAAAATTTAGAAATAAACAATAAGGTAGAGGCATCTGTTCAGTAAAAGATGTACTATAACATTCATAGTATATATACGTGACAGCTCCAAACTAGTGAATCAACTCAAGTGACTAAATAAAGCGCAGTACATCTTCAAACTGGAATACGATACAACAATAAAAAAGAACAAGGTACTGATTTATGCGACAATAATGAACCTCACAGACATCCCTCTTGGGGTAAAAGAAGCCAGACACAAAAGAGAATAAGCTATATGATTTCATTTGGAAACATGTGAAAACCAACTCTATGCTGTTAGAAACCAGGCTATCTTTGGGGTAGAGTGACTGAAAGGGAACAAGTGCAGGATTTTGGAGGTGCTAGTCATTTTATGATTTTTTGATCTGAGTGCTGCTCACCCAATTATATGACTTTGTAAAAATGCTTTGAGCTGTACACTTATGATCTTTTCCTTTTTTTTTTCAAATTTTTTAAAAGGTAGAGGGCCTTGGAAGAGGCCTGTGTTCCAATCCACCACGGCCCTGGGACAATTAGTAAGACAGGGACAGCTGTTCCCTTCAGTGTCCATCCCCCACAGCAGTACCAGGAACAGAAGAAGACTGGGAGCCTATGAGCTGGCCTTCGGAAGAGGGCTTTGAAGAACCCTAGCTCTGTCTTAGGCTCCCTGTTACCTAAGGCCTCTAATGGAAGCATCTCACTTAGGCCTACCCACCAGAAATTCCCCTTTATTCTGAATTTTCCAAGCCCTGTCTTCACCCATTCTTCCACCACATAAGGACAATACTTATCTGTTCCATGTGGCCTGTCCCCTCAAGCCACGCTTTCTGCTCCCAGGGATCTCTGAAGACATAGGCCATAAGCAACAGGGAGAGCTAACAGTAGGAATTCAGAAGTAAGTGGGTCTTATTAGAGTCCAGATCTATACTTCTAGCCACCAAGCTATGCTACTACAAGCACAAAGGTACTACCTGTCCAGCCTCACTTCCCACTGCATTTCTACAAGCTCAGGGGTCTGCTCTCTCTGCTGCCCCAAAGAAGCAGGAGTCCAGCGGCTGCTATATAGTTGGAATACAAGCTATATACAAGCTATACAGATTGGTAAACACAAGCAGAACACAAACCTGAATCTAAAAATACTTTCAAAATATAACGAAAGCAACATGAGTGCGTTGGTGGTACTGGGGCCTCCATGGGCCGTGAGTACATATATGTGTATACACTCATATGTTTACATGAATATGTATGTATGTGCTCGTGTGTGTGGTCAAATGTGTTGTGTTTGGCCCCAAATGTTTCAGTGCCTATATCTGTATATGTGTGTGTGTTTCTGTTCTGGTGAATGTGTGGATATAACTGTTGAATGTGTGCTTACGTGTTCAGGTACATGTGTGCATGTGTGAATGTTCTATGGTTATACATATGTGTGGTGTACATATTGTGTATCAATGCCCATGTGTCCATGCTGACATTTGGATGAAGACATGCGTCTAGACATTTGCATGCTACCATTGCGTACGCAGGTTCTCTGCACATCTCTCTGAGTGAGGCAGTGTATTTGGATGTCTGTATTTGTTCAATGTATGCCCACGTTTGTGTGTCTATGCATTTGTGTAAATGCTTGTATGCACTAGGTTTGTGTGTTTCTATGAATGCTTATGTGGGTGCATGCTTGTGCACATGTGGCTTGAGTTCATAGGTACCTGCATAACACCTGTACATGTGTAGAGATTTAGGTGTATAACTGCGTGTGTGCTTATGTGCATATTTTCTTGCTTGGTGTATCTGTCCACACAGATCTGTAACACGTCTATGAGATATCTATACATAAATCTGTATGTGTGTACAAAATCCACATAAATATTTACATATATCTGTGTGTACATATAAAAAACACCCAGCTGCATAGAAATCTCTAGCTTGGGATCTCATTTCATCAGACCATACTGCTGCAAATCACACCCACTCATTTCTTGAAGATTTTTCGTTCCTGGCACACTGTCACTCCTTCCAACATTACTCCTGCCTCAATTCCTGGCAATTTCAAAATACAAACAGATGATTCTTCCCACACCCTGGCTTCTCAGTTCCTTGAACTCCACCCCTCCGACGGTTGCATCCTTGACCTTATCTCGCCACTCACTCCCAAAGGTATACTTTTATGTGTTAGTTATCTGCTCTGCACAACAAAACATTCCAAAACTTAGTGGCCTAACACAACTACAATGTATTATTTCTCATGATTCCATAGATTGGTTCTTCTACGCTCTCACTTGGGCTCACTCATGCCCCTGATGGTGGGTTGGCTGAGCTCTCTCCATGTGATCTTTTATCCTTAAAGCACTTGTTCTTTGTTTTTCGTTTTTAACGTGGCGGTGGCAGCATACCTACAATGCAAAGTAGAAGTCTCCAGGCCTCTTGAGGCTGAGGCTCAGAGATAATACATCATCACCTCCTCCTCGAAATTTCTCATGGTCAAAACAAGTCACAGGGTCAGTCCAGGTTCAAGGGACATGGAAGCACTCCAGTTTTGATAGGAGGAGCTGAAAAGAACTTATAGCCATTTCTAATCAACTACACTTAGGCCTGGCCATGATCAGTAACTGCAGATTGTTCACAGTCTCAATATCATAATCACCCTCCCTGATCATACCCCCTCCCAATGTTTTCATTTCAATCCCTCTTACACTACAAATCCAGGAATCTGTCAACCCAGTGAGACTTCCAATTCATTGATCCTACCAGCTTTTCACTGTCTACCTATCTGATGCCCTCTCTTCTCCTTACCCACCTTACATCATTTTGGTCACATATTAGAATCTTTTGTGGCACTTATATAGCAATGATCCTAGTTAAATCCCATTTTTTATCTTCTCTGTGCCTGCACCTACCTGAACAGAGTTGGTGAAAAATCACAATGATTTCTCTGCTTTCACTTTAAATTCATAACTATTAAATAAAATAAATTCATAATTATTGGGGGATCCGTGGGTGGGTCAGCAGTTTAGTGCCTGCCTTCAGCCCAGGGTGTGATCCTAAAGCCCCGGGATCAAGTCCCGCATCAGGCTCCCTGCATGGAGCCTGCTTCTCCCTCTGCCTGTGTCTCTGCCTTTGTCTCTCTCTCTGTGTGTCTCTCATTAATAAATAAATAAATTCTTTTAAAAATAATAAAAAATAATAAATTCATAACTATTAATCTCAGGTGGGATGTTAAACTTGCCCCCAAACCATATTATAGTCTCTAAGTCCATTTATTTTGAAAATCTATTTGAAGAACATAGCATGCTTTCTTCTCTAAATGCCACCCCTATGCTTAGCTGATGACTTCGCCTCCTGTTTCTCTGAGAGCATTTCAGCATCTTTGCCCATATATGCTATTTTCTCTCTTGTTACTAGGAGATTAATCTCAGCTAGGAGGCTCTCCACCTGTGCATTCAGTCCCATTCCTTCTACCCACTCAAGGCCATGCCTTCAGCTAATTCCTCCTTTACTCCGCTCCATCATTAACTTTCCCCTCTACTCGATCCGGCAATTCTGAACCATTCCAATCATCTTACAAGCGCGCCAGGATTTCTCTCAATGAAAAAAAAATTCTCTCTCAACCTCACTTTCCCTCCAACTCTTTGCTCCATCCCTTTGCTCAGCAGTTATCTTTACTCCCTGTTTGCCTTTCCTCCATTTCTTCTTGAATCTATTTCAATCAGGCTTTTTCTCTCAGCACTCCACTCTGAACTTAATCTTTTCCAGCTCACCTGTGACCTCTACATTTTCAAATACAAGACTCAGTTTTCATTCCTCATGCTATTTGACTCGTCAGCAATATTGATCAATCGATGGCTTTATTGATTGGTCCTGGAAACCCCTTCTTCACTTGCTCTCGGGACACCACACTCTATCCTCTCTCTTTTCTTATTTTCCTGAAAAATCATCTCCTTTGCTGGCTCCTTCTCATCTTCTGACTGAACTTTGTGGTTGCCTCAGGGCTCAGTGCTTGAGCTTTTTCTTTATTTATATTCACTCCCTTGGTGATTGCATCCAGTCTTATGCCTTTAAATAACCATCTATTCTCCAACAATTCACAAATACATTTATCCCCAGATCAAACTTTTTCCCTGAACTCCAAATTTGCACACTCAAGTACATACTTGTGTCTCCATGTGGACATCCAATTGGCATCTCAAACTTAACGTGTTCAAAACCCAGCTTCCAATATTCTAGTGTAAATCAGCTCCTTCTATAGTATTCACCAGCTGTTAATGGTAATTGCACTTATGGGTGTTCGCGCCAGATGTCTTAGAATCATCTAGACTCCTCTCTTTCTCTCACAACCCTGACCCAATCCATCAGCAGATTCTGTTGGCTTTACTTTCAAAATGTATCCAGAACCCACCACCTCTAACCACCTCCTTTCTGATCATGGCCCAACCCACCATTGTGGCCTTCCTTGGCCACCCTTACCTAAAATGTAAACCCCCTAATCATTTTATCCCCTACATTTTCTCTTGAACATTGATCACTATCTAACCAACAATACAGTGGCTTTTTTTCTTTTTTAAATCTTGTTCGTCTTTCTCATCCACTAGGATGTCAGATCCACAGGGTCAAGGATTATTTGTCTGTTGTGTTCAATGCCCTAGCCCTGGTTCTTCAAAGAGCTCCACTCACATAATGTAATGTGTGCTCAATAAATATCATTAAATACATAACTACACTAAATGAATTAATCCATTCATATGTGTTCAGAGGTTAGGTGTATTAAACGAATTTTCCACTTAGAATATTTTCAACTTGGGGCACCTGGCTGGCTCAGTAGATTAAGCATCCAACTCTTGATTTCAGCTGAGGCCATAATCTCAGGATTGTGGAATCAAACCCCATGTCAGGCTGCATGCTGGGCATGGAGACTGCTTAAGATTCTCTGCTTCTCCCTCTCCCTCTGCTCCTTCCCCCTTCCAAAGGAATAATAAAAAAGTATTTTCAACTTACAATGGGTTTATCTAGATAGAGCTCCTTTGTAAGTGGAGGAAGATCTGTATGTCTATGTAGACCAAATTAGTAAGTGTGGCAAGGCTGAAATGTAAATAATAATAGTTGGTATTTACTGAGTGTTTATGATGTGCCTAGCTAAGCAATTTTCCTACAACATCTTAAATTACTTTTCCAATTTAATCTTACTCATGAGGCAGATATAATTTACTGTTTAAGAACATTCTCTGGATCCAAGGCTGCCTGCATTCAAATCCCAGCTCTTCCACACACTAGCTGTATGAGTGGACAAGTCACTTACCCTTTGTGAAATTCATTTTTCTCATCTGCAAAACGAGGGTAACAATAGTACCTACTTCATAAGATTGTTGTGAGGATTAAATTAAAAAATACATAGAAAGCACTTAAAACAGTGCCTAGCACTTAGTAAGCACCATATAAACATTTGTTAATACTCCCAATTTACACAATTTACAGATTAGTAAAATTGAAGCTCTGAAAGCTTGAATTTGGCAGTAATAAAAGCATAATAATTTTCATTTGCCAAGTGCTTACTATGTGCCAAGTAGGCCCTTTTCATACATTATGATATAGACAGATATGCATACACATATAAAAATATACACATAGCTAGACTTATAAGTATGTTTGTATATACACACATTTTAAAATAACAAAATTAAAAAGTTAAGAAACTTAAAAACAAGAAAACAATAGCTATGTAAGGTGGTAGATATTTTAAGTAGCTTGATTGTGTTGAATCTTTCATACATGTATATGTATATCAAATCATCAAGTTGTACATCTTAAATATACACAATTTTATTTTTAAAATATTTTATTTATTTGTTTGAGAGAGAGAAAGCACAAGTTGGAAGGAAAGGCAGAGGGGGAGGGAGAAGTGACTCCTTGCTGAGCAGGGAGCCCGATGTAGGGTTCGATCCCAGGACCCCGAGATTATGACCTGAGCCGAAGGCAGATACTTAACCGACTGAGACACTCAAGTGCCCCAAATATATACAATTTTATATTGTGAGCTACACCTCAGTAAATCTGGGGAGAAAAAGGAAAGAAACCTGCTCAGGATTGCATAGCTCTAAATGGTCTGAGGCCTAAGCTGGTATGGTCAACCACCTAGCACAAGTGTGGGTTGTGTGCTATGTCAGTATGTGCTTGTGCATGTCTTCATGTATGATCCATGTGTAAGGACATGTGGCTGCATGTGGCTCTCTGTTTCTGTAAGTGTAGGTGTCTCTATGTCCAGGTCAAAGTGGGAATGCTTTTAGAGATCATTCTGGTAATTCCCCACTTGCTCTTCTGCAGTACAGCCAGCAGAGGGGGCTCAGGAATTTTTTTCTCATCTTGAAGAAGCCAAGAGTATACATTATAAACAAGCTTCCTTTAAAAAATGCCAGTTCTTGAAGGGGATACTTATGGTCTATGACTGGCTTTTCAAACTCTAAAGACAGAAATCAGGCAGTCACTCAGGTCTCAAATATCTCCACTATCAGGGCCATTAGTGTCTGAGAGCAGGCACCCAGCTTCCAAAGGATGCTAAACCACGGAATTGCCCAGCATCATTTCCTTGGGTCCTGCAACACTGTGAATGGCCCACTCGCTGTGCTCTGGCTACCCAAGGTTCCACCTCCACAGCTCCTTTACAACCATCCAAGTACTCTGTTTCCCTTTCCTTCTTCCCCACTCTACTGCGTTCCTCTGGCTGGCTGTTCAGATGTAATTCAATTGACACTGGACAATACCCACAAGGCCAGGCTTTATCTCATTTAAACCTCCCAACAAGCCTTGGAGGAAAGAACCACTAATTTACTCTCCTCGTTTAGCAAAAGAGAAATTGATACTCACAGAGGAGGGTGCCTTGCCTAAGGTCATAATGTCAATAAGGGGCAGAAGCAGAAATTAAAGCCAGGTTCCTCTGAATCCAGAGCCTTCTCTTTCCATTACACCATGGCAATTCAATTGGTGGGACTGCGATTTGAACTCAAGTGGTGACAGACTCCATATCAGAGCTAAATTCTACACCCCAAATTCCCAAACCTTAATCTGCATCAAAATCACCAGAGGGTGTTATTTAAGAAAAAACAAAAAAACACAAAAGGCACAGAGAGTCTGAGTCTGCATCAGGCCCAGGAATTTGCCTTTGTAATAAAGACCCCATGTGACTCCTGGATGCAGATGGTCCTCTCGTCACATTACAGGAAACCCAGGCTGCTTAGAAGGCCCCCTCAACCTCCCTCAAACATCACAAATTCTTGGCCAGCCAACTCAAGAAAGCATCAGAACCGTTCCAAATAACCATGGTGACCATTGATGGAGCACTTGCCTCATGCCAGGCACATTCCATTTAGGTTTATGATCTATTTTGAGTTCATTTCTGTGAAAGATACAAGGTCTGTGACTAGGATTTGTTTTTCATGGATGTCTAGTTGTTCCAGTACCATTTGTTGAAAAGACTATCTTTCACCATTGAATTGCCTTTGCTCCTTTGTCGAAGAATAGTTGTTTATATTTGGGTCTATTTCTGAGCTCTCTATTCTGTTCCATTAATCTATTTATCTATCCTTTCATCAACACCACACTGTCTTGATTACTGTAGGAGCCTGAGTCATCCAACTTTGTTCATCTTCAGTATTTTGTTGGCGGTTTTAGGCCTTTTGCTATACCTTTTTGTTTGTCTATATCTACAGTTTGCCGTGATTTTGTTTGGGATTGCATTGAATCTACAGGTCAAGTTGAAATCTATAGGTCAAGAATTAGATCTTAATAATATTGAGTCTTTCAAACCATGAACATAAGATAATCCCTCCATTTATTTAGATCTTTTTAAATTTCTCTCATCAGAAAGATCTTACAAGTATTTTACTAGGTTTATATATGAGAATTTGAATTTCAGTGATATTGTAAATGGTATTGATTTTTAATTTTTTAATTCCAATTGGTCTATAGGAAAGCAATAGCTTTTATATATTAACCTTACATCCTATGAGTAATCACTTTTTAGTTCCAAAAGGTTTTTTGTCAGTCCTTTAGAATATTCTATGTAGATGATCATTTCCTTTGTAAACAAATACCCAGGCACTTAATATACATTATACCATTTAATCCTTAGGACATCAAGTCCTATTAGCATCCCCATTTTGCAGAGAAGGAAACTGAGGCTTAGCTACCTTAATTCAATTGTTTCAGGTCACAAAGCTTGGAAGTGGAGGAACCAAGATGTAACCTAGGTCTGCCAGTGTACATAGCCTTTGATCCTGCACCCCACGACAGTAAGCTACATTAAGTAATTTGCTGGACCAAAAGGTAATAGAGAGCTGCATGTAGTAGGGGGCCAATCTCTGCCCCTGATCCACTGTGTGTCATTGGGCAAGTCACCAAATCCAAAAGAGCAAGTCATTTATATCACAGATCTGTAGAACGTTGGTCTAAGCTTTTTTTTTTTAAGTTTTTGTTTTAGAACAGAATTTAAATATACACGTCCCCAGTGAATATATAGAAGTAGGTAATAAGCATGAAATGATGCTTACATTATTAGTCATTAGAGAAACGCAAATCAAGATCACTAAGAGATGACACTGTAACACAAAAGGATGGCTATAATTAAAAGGTAAAAAACACAAGCTTTGACAAAAATGTACAGAAATTGGAACCCTCATATATTGCTGGTGAAATTGTCAAATAGTGCCACCACTTTGGAAAACATTTTGACAGTTCTTTGAAAATTTAAACATAGTTACCATGTAACTCAGCAATTCCACTACTAAGTATATACTCTACAAAATTGAAAACACATGTTCACACAAAGCCTTGCATAATATTGTTCATAGAAGCATTATTTATAATAGCCAAAAACTGGAAACAATCCAAATATCTATCAAATTATAAATGAATAAACAAAATGTGGCCTATGCATACAATGGAATATTATTTGGCAATAAAAAGAATAAACTACTCATACATGCTTCAACGTGCATGAACCTTGGAAAAATCTTGCTAAGTGAACGAAGTCATTCATATAAGACTACATATTGTATAATTCCATTTACATGCAATAACGAGAATTGGAAAATCTATAAAGTATATTAGTGGGGCTCCTGGGTGGCTCAGTTGGGTAAGCATCTGCCCTCAGCTTAGGTCATGATCCCAGGATCCTGGGATCAAGCCCTGCATTGGCCTCCCTGCTAAGCTGGGAGCCTGCTTCTCCTCCACCCTGATTGTGCTCTCTCTTGGTATCTCTCTCACTCTCTGTCTCTCTCAAATAAATAAATAAAATCTTAAGAAAAAATAAAGACACCTGCAGATTGAAAGTAAGGGAATGGAGAAACATTTATAACGCAAATGGATGCCAAAGAAAGTCAGAATAGCAATATTTGTATTGGCCAAAATTGACTTTAAAACAAAGACTGCAACAGGAGACAAAGAAGGATACTATATAATCATAAAGGGGAATCCCAAATTCATGAACCCAATATGGGAGCACTCAAATACATAAAACAATTAATAACATAAAGTATCAATAACAAAATAATAGTAGGGAACTTTACCATCCCCTTATATCAATGGACAGATCATCTAAACAGAAAATCAACAATGAAACAATGGCTTTGAACGACATGTTGAGCCAGATAGATTTAACAAATATATTCAGAACATTTCATCCTAAAACAGCAGAACACACTTTCTTTTCAAGTGCACATGAAACATTCTCCAGAAAAGATCACATATTAGGCCACAAAACAAACTTAGATCAAAATCATACCATGTATCTTCTCTGACCACAGTGTTATGAAACTAGAGTCAACCACAATAAAGATCTGGAAAGAAAACAAATACATAAAGGTTAAATAACATGTTATTAAACAATAAATAGGCCAATCAGGAAATAAAATAAGAAAGTTTAAAAGTACATGGAAACAAATGCAAATGAAAACAAAATGGTTCAAATCCTTTGGGATGCAGCAAAAGCAGTTCTAAGAGGGAAGTTTATAGCAATATAGGCCTAACTCAAGAAGCAAGAAAAATCTCAAACAGCTTAACCTTATACCTAAAGGAGCTACGAAGAAAACAATAAACAAAACCTAAAACCAGAAGAAGGAAAGAGATAATAAATATTAGAGTAGAAAAAAATGAAATAGAACCAAAAAACAAAACAAAACAGTAGAACAGATCAATGAAACCAGGAGCTGATTCTTTGAAAAAAAATTAAATTGATAAATCTCTAGCCAGACTCATCAAGAAAAAAAGAGAAAGGACCCAAACAAATAAAATCACAAAAGAGAGAGGAGAAATAACAACCAACACCACTGAAATACAAGCAACTAAAAGAGAATATTATGAAAAACTATGTATCAACAAATTGGATAACCAGGAAGAAATGGATAAATTCCTAGAAGCATATGACCTATCAAAACTGAAACAAGAAGAAATAGAAAATTTGAACAGACTGATTACCAGCAAAGAAATTCAACTGGTGAGCCCTGGGTGTTATTCTATATGTTGGCAAATTGAATACCAATAAAAAATAAATTAAAAAAAATAAATCCTTGATGCAAAAAAAAAAAAAAAGAAAAAAGAAAAAAAAAAGAAATTCAACTGGTAATCAAAAAATCCCAACAAACAAAAGTCTAGGACCAGATGGCTTCACAGGCAAATTCTACCAAAGAGTTAAAGAAGAGTTAATACCTATTCTCAAACTGTTCCAAAAAAAAAGAAAAAGGAAGAAAAACTTCCAAATTCATTCTATAGGCCAGTATTGCTCTGACTCAAAACCAGATAAAGACACCACTAAAAAAGAACTACAGGCCAACACCTCTGATGAATATAAATGCAAAAATCCTCAACAAAATACTATGAAATCGAATCCAACAATACATTAAAGTAATAATTCACCACTACCAAGTGGGATTCATTCCTATGTTGTTGCAAAAGTAGTTCAATATTCACAAATCAATCAACATGATACATCAGCAAGAGAAAGAATAAAAACCAGGGTGCCTGGGTAGCTCAGTCAGTTAAGCATCCAACTCCTGATTTCAGATCAAGTCATGATCTCAGGGTCGTGAGATTGAGCCCCATGTCGGGCTCCAGGCTCAGCATGGAGTCTGCTTGAGATTCTCTCTGTCTCCCTCTGCCCCTCCTCCCACTCACATGTTTGTTCTCTCTCTCTCTAAAGTAAATCTTTAAAAAATTATAAATAAAAAAGAATAAGAACCATATAATCATTTCAACAGATGAAGAAGAAGCATTTGACAAAGTATAACATCCATTTATGATAAAAACCCTCAACAAAGTAAGGTTAGAGGGAACATTTCTCAGCATAATAAAGGCCACATATGAAGAACTCACAGCTAACATCATCCTCAATGGGGAAAAACTGAGAGCCTTTTCCCTAAGGTCAGGAACAAGAAAAGGATGTCCACTCTCATCACTTCTATTAAACATACTGGAAGTCCTAGCCACAGTAATCAGACAACAAAAAGGAATAAAAAGACATATAAATCAGTAAGGAAGAAGTAAAACTTTCACTATTTGCAGATGACATGATATTATTTATAGAAATCTCTTGGGGCAGCCCAGGTGGCTCAGCGGTTTAGCACTGCCTTCAACCCAGGGTGTGATCCTGGAGTCTTGGGATCGAGTCCCACATCGGGCTCCCTGCATGGAGCCTGCTTCTCCCTCTGCCTGTGTCTCTCATGAGTAAATAAATAAAATCTTTAAAAAAAAAGAAATCTCTAACAACTCCACCAAATAACTGCAAGAAATGATAAATGGATTAAGTAAAGTCGGAGGACATAAAATCAATCTACAGAAATGTTGCATTTCTATATGGCAAAAATGAAGCAGAAAGAGAAATTAAGAAAATAATCCCATCAAAAATTTACAAAAATAATAATATACCTAAGAACAAACCTAACCAAAGAGATGAAAGACTTGTACTCTGAAAAGTATAAAACACTTATGAAAGAAATTGAAGATGACAAAAAGAAATGGAAAGACATTCCATGCTCATGGATTGAAAAAAAAACTATTGTTAAAATGTCTGTAGCACCCAAGACAATCTATACATTTATGCAATTCCTATCAAAATGCCAACAGCATTTTTTCAAAGAACTAGAACAAACAATCCTAAAACTTGTATGGAAGCACAAAAGACTCCAAATAGCCAAAGTAATCTTAAAAAAGAAAAGCAAAGGTGGAGGCATCACAATTCCAGACTTCAAGTAATATTACCAAGCTGTAGTCATCAAAACAATATAGTTCTACCACCAAAATAGACACAGATCAATGAACAGAATAGAAATCCAGAAAGAGGGATCCCTGGGTGGCGCAGCGGTTTGGCGCCTGCCTTTGGCCCAGGGCCTGATCCCGGAGACCTGGGATCGAGTCCCACGTCGGGCTCCCTGCATGGAGCCTGCTTCTCTCTCTCTCTGCCTATGTCTCTGCCTCTCTCTCTCTCTGTAACTATCATAAATAAATAAAAATTAAAAAAAAAAAAAAAAGGAAATCCAGAAGGAGGGCAGCCCCGGTGGCACAGTGGTTTAGCGCTGCCTGTGGCCCAAGGTGTGATCCTGGAGACCCGGGATGGAGTCCCATGTCAGGCTCCCTGCATGGAGCCTGCTTCTCCCTCTGCCTGTGTCTCTGCATCTCTCTCTGTGTGTGTCTCTCATGAATAAATAAATAAAATCTTTAAAAAAAGAAACCCACAATTATATAGTCAGTTAATCTTCGACAAAGTGAGAAAGAATATCCAATGGGGATAAAAAGTCTCTTCAACAAATCGTGTTGAGAAATCTGGACATAAACATGCAAAAAAATTAAACTGGACCATTTTCTTACACAATACACAAAAATAAATCCAAAATGGATTAAAGACCCAAATGTGAGACCTAAAACCATAAAAATCCTAGAAGAGAGCACAGGCAGTAATTTCTCTAACATTGGCTGTAGGAACACTTTTATAAATGCATCTCATGAGGTAGGGAAACAAAAGCAAAAATAAACTATTGAGACTACATCAAAATAAAAGGCTTCTGCATAGCGAAGGAAACAATCAACAAAACTAAAAGGCAACCTACAGAATGGGAGAAGATATTTGCAAATAACATCTAAAAAAGTGTTAGTATTCAAAATATATAAAGAACTTAGACAACTCAACACCCAAAAAACAAATAATCCAATTAAAATATTAGCAGGGTACACTTGGGTGGCTCAGCAGTTGAGCGTCTGCTATGAGCAGTTGAGCATTTGGCTGTGTGTGATCCCGGGTCCAGGGATCCAGTCCCTCATAGGGCTCCCTGCGAGGAGTCTGCTTCCCCCTCTGTCTATGTCTTTGCCTCTTTCTCTCTCTCTGTGTCTCATGAATAAATAAATAAAATCTTTAAAATAAAATATTGGCAGAAGATATGAATAGACATTTTTCCAAAGAAAATATCCAGATGGCTAACAGACACATGAAAAGATGTTCAACATCACTCATTGTCAGGGAAATACAAAGCAAAACTACAGCGAGACATCACCTCACACCTGTCAGAATGGCTAAAATCAAAAACACAAAAACAACAGGTGTTGGTGAGGATGTGGACAAAAAGGAACCCTTGTGCACTGTTGGTAGGGTTGCAAACTGGTGCAGCCATTGTGGAACACAGCATGGAGGGTCCTCAAAAAAACAGAAATAGAACCATCCTACAATCCAGTAATTGTGCTACTGGTATTTACCAAAAAACACAAAAACACTAATTCAAAGGGATGCAGGCACTCCTATGTTTATAGCAGCATTATTTACAATACCAAATTATGGAAGCAGCCCAAATATAAAAAAGATGTGGTGTCTGTGTGTGTGTGTGTGTGTGTGTGTGTGATGGTATATTATCCAGCCAAAAAAAGAATGAACTCTTGCCATGTGCAACAACATGGATGGAACTGGGGGGTATAATGCTCAGTGAAATAAGTCAGAGAAAGACAAATACTGTATGATTTCACTCATATGTGAAATTTAAGAAACAAAATGAACAAGGGAGAAAAGAGAGAAACCAAGAAAGAGAATCTTTTAAAGTTTATTTTTTTAAAGTAATCTCTACACCCAACATGGGGCTTAAACCCACAACCCCAAGAACTAGGGTTGCACGCTCTTCTGACTGAGCCTGCCTGGTGCTCCAAAGCTAAGTATCAAGACACTTAGCTATAGAGAACAAATTGATGGTTACCAGAGGGGATGGAGTCGGGGATAGGTGGAATAGAGGACAGGGGTTAGGGAGTGCACTTGTTATGATGAGCTCTGGGTGATTAAAATAATAATGTAAAAACCATAAAAAATAAAAATACAATGCTTAGCTATTAAAAATGGGGCAATGTAAAAATAGATTTTAAGACACAAATTGTTATGAGAGACACAGAACATTATATGATAAAAGGGTCATTCCACCAAGAAGATATTAACATTTATGCACTAAACAAGAGCAACTAAATATTTGAAACAAAAACTGACAGAATTAAAGGGGAAAATAGACATTTCGACAATATTTGAAGACTTTGGTATCCCACTTTCAGTAATGGATAGACTAGCCAGAAAGAATATCAGCAAGGGAATAGAAAACTTGAAGATAACTAAACCTAACAGACCTATATAGAACATTTTATTTACAACAATAAAATACACATTCTTCTAAGTGCATGTGAACAATTTTCCAGGATATACTATATTAGGCCACAAAACTAGTTTCAGTAAATTTTTTAAAAAGTGAAATCCGGGGATCCCTGGGTGGCGCAGCAGTTTGGCGCCTGCCTTTGGCCCAGGGCGCGATCCTGGAGACCCAGGATCGAATCCCATGTCTGGCTCCCAGTGCATGGAGCCTGCTTCTCCCTCCCTATGTCTCTGCCTCTCTCTCTCTCTCTCTCTCTGTGTGTGTGACTATCATAAATAAATAAAAATTAAAAAAAAAGAATCGCTGAAAACTTTAAAAAAAATAAATAAATAAATAAAAATAAAAAATGAAATCCTACAAAGAATGTTCTCCAACCACAATGATGAAATTAGAAATCAGCAACAGATAGAAATTTGGAAATTCACAAACATGTGTACATTAAACAACACATTTCTAAATAACTAATGGGTCAAGGAAGAAATTCAAGGGAAACTGGAAAATACAATGAGATAAATGAAAATGAAAATACAACATAACAAAACTTACAGGATGCAACAAATACAGGGAGACTACAAGGATTATACCTATAAAAACCAGCAATAAACAAAAAGAAAGATCTCAAATCACTAACCTAACCTATCACCTTAGGAATTACAAAAGAAAAGCACATTAAACTCAGAGCAAAAAAAAAAGGGAAAAAATAATAAAGAGTGATAATAAACAAAATACAAAATAGGGGTCCCTCAGTGGCTCAGTTGGTTAAGTATCTGAATCTTGGTTTCAGCTCAGGTCATGATCTCAGGGTGGTGGGATGGAGCCCTATTTCCGGCTCTGCACTCCACACAGAGTCTCTCCCTCTGCCCCTCCCTCTACTCTCTCTCTCTAAAAAAATATATAAGGGGCACCTGGATGGCTCAGCAGTTGAGTGTCTGCCTTTGGCTCAGGTCATGATCCCGGGGTCCTGGGATCGAGCTTCTCCCTCTGCCTGTGTCTCTGCCTCTCTCTGTGTGTCTCTCATGAATAAATAAAATTTTTTTAAAAGCAAATATATAAATAAAATCTTTTAAAAAACCACAATACTGGGCAGCCCCAGTGGCGCAGTGGTTTAGCGCCACCTGCAGCCCAGGGCGTGATCCTGGAGACCCTGGATCGAGTCCCACGTCGGGCTCTCTGCATGGAGCCTGCTTCTCCCTCTGCCTGTGGCTCTGCCTCTCTCTCTCTCTCTCTGTGTGTGTGTGTGTGTGTGTGTGTGTGTGTGTGTGTGTGTGTCTATGAATAAACAAAAAAAAAGAAAAAAGAAAAAAAACCACAATACTGGGGTGCCCAGATGGCTCAGTCAGTTGGGTGTCTGCCTTTGACTTGGGTCACAATCTCAGGGTCCTGGGATTGAGCCCCACATCCTGTCTCTTGCTCAGGTCAGGATCTCATGAGTTGTGAGATCAAGCCCCATGTTAGGTTCTACACTCATCAGGGAGTCTGCTTGAAGATTCTCTCCCTCTGCCCCTCCATTCCATGAGCTCTTTCACTCTCTCAAGCAAATAAATAAATAAATAAATAAATAAATAAATCTTTATTTAAAAAAGAAAGAAAAAGAAGAACAAAGTTGGAAGACTCACACTTCCCAATCTTAAAATTTATTACAAAGCTACAGTAATGAATACTATGCGGTATTGCAGAAGGATAAACATACAGATCAATGAAATAGAATAGAGAATCCAGAAATAAAGCCACATACCTATGATTAATTGATTTTCAGCAAGGGTGCCAAGTGCATTCAATGAGGAAAGAATAGTCATTTCAACAAAAGGTGCTAGAACAACTGGATATCATACAAAAAAATAAATTTGGGCCTCTAATTCATACCATACAAAAACATTAACCCCAAATGGATTAAAAATCTAAACTTTAAAACTGAATCTATAAAACTCCTAGAAGGAAACATGGACATAAATCTTCAGGGCTTTGGATTAGGCAGCTTTGTTTTAAACATGGCATCCAATGCACAAGCAACAAAAGAAAAACTAGATGAAGTGGATTTCATCAAAATTAAAAGCTTCTGTAGATCAGAGAACAGTATAAAGAAAATGAAAAAACACACAGAATGGGATAAAATATTTGTATATCATGTTGATGATTTAAGAAAAACTTATATAGAGGGACGCCTGGGTGGTTCAGTGGTTGAGCGTCTGCCTTCGGCTCAAGGCATGATCCCCGATTCAGGGGATCCTGACTGCGAGGAGCCTGCTTCTCCCTCTGCCTGTGACTCTTCCTCTCTGTGTGTGTCTCTCATGAAAAAATAAATAAAATCTTTTTAAAAATTATAAAAAAAGAAAAATTGATATAGACAACACAACTCAACAATAAAAAGACTAAAAACCCAACTAAAAATGGGCAAAGGATCTGAATTGAAGATATACAAATAGCCAATAAGTATGTGAAAAGATGCTCATTATCATTAAGAAAATGCCAATCAAGAGCACACCAAGATACCATTTCATATTTGCCATGATGGCTACAGTTAAATAAAAAGAAAACAGAAAATAACAAGTGTTGACAAGGATGTGGAGAAATTGGTATTCCTAGTGGAATATAATATTTTCTAACTGCTTTGGAAAAAAATTTGACAGTTCCTCAAAAAGTTACACATAAAGTTACCATATAACCTAGTAATATATAATATAAAAAATTATTGTTGTTATTCAAAGCATACAAAAACTGGCCATTTGTCTTTCTTTAACATTCTGGAACTGCCATATATATATATATATATATATATATATATATATATATATAGAAAACATGTGTCAACAGAAAAACTTGTACCCAAATGATCATAGCAGCATAATTCATAATAGCCAAAAGTAGAAACAATTCAAATATTCATAAACTTATGAATGGACAAACAAAATGCAATCTATCCATAAGATGGAATTCTATTAAGCCATAAAAATAATGAAGTACTGATATATGTTACCACATGTGTGAGCCTTGAAAGCATCATGCGAAGGTGCTTGGGTTGCTCAGTCAGTTAGGCGTCCAACTCTTAATTTAACCTCAGGTCATGATCTCAGGGTCATGAGATCAAGCCTGAATTGGGTCCCATACTCAGAGGGGAGTCTGCGTGAGATTCTCTCTCTCTCTCTCTCCTTCTCCTCTGTCCCTCTCCCCACTCACATTCACATGTACCCTTTCTTTATTTCTTTCTCTATCTCAAATAAATAAATCTTTAAAAAAAAAAAGAATGACTGTATCATGCTACTTGAAAAAAGCCAAATATGTAAGGTACATATGAAATGTCCAGAATAGCAAATCCATAGAAACAGAAAGTAGATTAGGAAAAAGGGGTAGAATGTACTTGCTCAAGGTTGCATGGCTACTAAAGCAACAAATTCAAGATCTGAAATCACATTTTTCTGAGTGGCTCCTCACAACTCTTCTGTCTTCATACGTTCATCCACCATTCACCTGACAAATATTGATAATGTACCTAAAGCATGCTAAACACCAAGAATAAAAATCATAAATGAGACATAATAAACCCTACCTTCAAGGAGGTTACAATAGAATATGGAAGACAGATGTGAAAACAATAAATAAGTGTCCACTCAAGACTAAAATAAGGACAATTGTAGAGGTACCTCAGAGAAGGGAGGGTTGCATTAGTTCAAGCCTTCTGAAAAGCTGAGGCCAAGACAGGATTAAGGGAGCAAGGATTATATTAAAGGGAATGCTTACATGAGAGAATACAGGGAGGAAGCCAGATAAACACAGGGACAGTCATCAGACCATGATACAAGTCTGACGTGAATGAAGAAAAGAGGGAGAAAAGATTGGGTGGTAGCACCCTAGACTGCCGTGCAGCCTAAGGGAAGTCACAAAGCTATTGTGGGGACTCCTTAAACCAAAGTCACTAAGAAGAGCCACGTGTCCCAGGAGCAAGTCTACCTTAGTCATCCTAATGTTTGAATCGTTCACTGGGAGCACCCCAGGAAAACATGGCTTGGATGCAAACCTGGAGATGGATTCCATAGCATGGCAGCTGGGACTCTCGGTCTTTTATGCTCCCTGTAGTTGGAAGTCCTCACGGTGTAGTCCTTATTGTCATCTGCAAGGGTTAAGTGTCAGGGAAAGCTTTTTCTGGCATTGGTAATTTATAACTTAAGTTCTAAGATTATACTCTGCATATGAATAGAGACACTATAAGGGAAGAAAAGCAAACACCACATAGAAAAAAAGACTTGGATGAGCAATTGTGGTTCTTGCAAAGGCTTATGCTAGCTATAGGACTTAGTCCTTGGATGGACATTCAACAGAGTTTTTCTTATTCTAGCTATGCCCTCAGTGTTTTACACTTATAATCTAGTATTTATTAAATGTGCTACAAAATAAAATATAACTATATTATCATTGAATGTCGCATTGCTCACTATAATTCAGCTCATCACTTAACAGATGGAAACTTTGTAAATTAATATTCGGTCATTCCAGGCAGAGTACTTCTAAAAGATTTGTGAGTTCATTTACATGTTTATCTGCTCTTTTCTCCTTGAGGGTAGGACTGTTCTTCCGCCTGATGATTAGAATGAATTGGATATTTTGAACTCATCCATCAGATTTGGAAATGATATCTTAATTGGCGAAGGTGTTTAACAGTTAATTGAACATTTCTACTGCGAACTTCCATTTTTCTTAAGTACAGAGATAGCACAGCAGGGCCATGGACAAGTAAAGAATGTCACACAAACATCTTTCTGTATCTATCTTGTTCTCTGCAATATTCCTGCTTCCTTGCAAACTCCTATGCACACAGTAGGGCACTCAATTAACATTTCATGATTTCATTTTCTATGAATATTTAAAATGTTAAGTATCTGGGAACAAGTATATCTTTGTTACATGTGGCTACTGAGAAATTTAAGGTGATTTTATAATAAGCTTTTAAAATCTGAATGTTACCAATTCATGTAGGTAGAGTATTTGATGTTCAGATCCTTTCCAAATGCATCATCAGACATTTATATTACATTTTCCTTCCCCTTTCCCTCTTCTTCTTTCCAAACCCTCACCTTACAGCTGCCTAGAAGTTGTAATAATACATAGAATCCAGTCTTAAAGTCTAAACACACAGTTACTTTCTTTAACCCAGAAGAGAGAAAAGTGTCTTTTATTGTGGAACTCTTTTAACCATGAAAAATAATTCTCTGTATCCTTACTTAGAAAGTTCTGGCCTTTGTTCATCTTTAATCTTTCCAGAATTGGTGCCAACCAAGAGGCATTCATGTTTCTTCTGATTTGTGCGAACCCAAAGGTATTATATTTGTTCCAATTTTCAAATAAGTGTTTTAATGAAACTATTTTTTGGGAGTTGCTAACATGCATATTAATTTAGTACCCATAACCAAATTATAATTGCACCATCACCTGAAAAAAATTGTTATTCAAAGTATACAATAAACTGGCCATTTGTCTTTCTTCAACAGTTCCATTCTGGCAGTCTATCTTTTGCATTATCCATTTATTTAATTGGCTTTTTCCAGATATTATTTACTTGGAGAAGTCTCAATGCAACAGGAAATAGGTATTTGTTAGTCTGGGTCCACCAAGAAGGAGAAGATACCAAGAGGGATTTATTGAAGAAAATATATACAAGGGAAAATACACTATGTGTATGGAGAGAGCCAGAAGAGGCTCAAGAGCTGTCAGACAGTAATACCTATCTAACACTGTAGAGGGAAGGAAGGAAGGTTGAGTATGAAAAGTCTTACACTAATTTTCTAATAAAATTCCAACAAGACCAACAGAAAGTTCTGGAGCCAAAGTCACCCTTTAGAGGAGTTCTGTATCTCCCAAAAGTGGGTCTGCTTTAGTATCCTTGGTGAATTCAGTCATTGGTTGGGAGTAGCTCATGGGAAAATTGGTCTCATGCAAAGCAGTGGAGGATTACAGAGTTTAGCGACTGAGATCATCATTCAATCAGGCTCCTTGAAGTCAGAGATCTGAGAGGTGTCTTTTGTGGTCACCACAGTACTCTTAAAAGAAAATAAAGGTCTGCATCTCATACTTCACACTCCTTACTAAAAAGCACACAAATAGGAAGTAAAGTCTCATTTAGGGCAGAGATGACTTTCCCGAGGCCAGAAACTCACTGATTCATTCAGAACATACTTTAGGGATACAATTAAGCACATAGTTTACACAGAGTCACATTCAAATCCCACCTCTCCCACCGGATGGTTGCAAGTCACTTAAAAACTGAAGAAGTCTTAAAAACACAAAAAAGCTGAAGTCTCCACTGTCATCTCGTTGCCCAAGAAGACTGGGAAGGCTTTATTACATGGAGATAATGATGACTTCACTTACCAAACTGAGACTATTGGGAAAATGAAATAAACTCTCAGGTCCCATGAGTGAAGGTATGGCTTGACCTCTAGTTTTTTTTTTATATTGAGAGAGAGAGAGAGAGCATGTGTGTGTGCATACACACATGCACATGCATGCGAGTCAGTTAGGGAATAGGAGGGAGAGGGAGAATTCCAAGCAGACTCCCCACTGAGTGTAGAGCCTGACATGCGGCTCAAATCCACGACCCTGAGATCATGACATAAGAAGAAATCAAGGGTTGGACACTCAACTGACTGAGCCGTCCAGGTGCCCTTTGGCTTCTAGTTTCTCGGCACAACACTCATTCCTTCCCCTTCCCCAGTCACTTGATGCAAAGTCTTAAAGAAAGGAGGTTTTTTTTTTTTTTTTTGTCATCTCTTTGCCCAAGAAGGCTGGCTTTTTCCCCCCTTGACCTCAGCTACTATTTATTTTTAAATAGTACCTTAAAAAAATAAATAAATAAATAAAAATAAAAAAAATAAATAAATAAATAGTACCTTCCCTGCTAGGACCAGTAACCCCCACCTTGGATTTAGAGAATCACTCCTCCCCTTAGTCTAAATAGTTCCCATGGAAGTCACTACAATCTAACATGGTTGTACACTTATAGCAAGCTGAATCTATCAGAGTCCTTCCTGAAAACTTTTAAAGTCAGAAGTAAGGAGAAAATCAGTGAAAATCAGAAGATGTAATTGTCTAGCACACTCTTAACAGCCATGATTTCTGTCAGGAAGAGAGAGTGGCTCTCACTCTCATCAAGAGAGGATGAGTCTGGCCATATACTGCTTTAATTAATGACAGAGAATCTCATTTGCACTCAATTCTCTGAATCAAGTTATTGCTGTGGGTGAGTTGGTCAAACTGTTCCATGGATTCTGATGTCCATTCTAATGTAGTTTGCTCTCACAACTAAATGTCTTAACAAAAATAACTAGGATCCAATTGCTGGCTCCCTTCACTGTTCCATGTTCTTTCCCAAGTAAGAAACTACAAGCCAGTGAACTTCCCTCAAAAGAAACAAGCGTGCATCTGAAATCAATATAACATTCTATGTCAACTACACTTTAATAATATTTTTTTTAAAAAAAGAAACAAGTATAGGTTTGGTTCTTCTGTCATGGTCTTTTCCTTCCCCCAAATCTTACAGAGTCAATTAATTAAGAGCATAGACTTTGGAGTCTTACAGACATGGGTTTGAGTCCCAGTTCTATTTATTGGCTATATGATCCTAGGCAAGTTAATTAAACCATCAGAGCGCCAATTACATCATCTCTAAAGTGGAAATAATAGTTACCTCAAAGTGTTGTTGTGACTGTTCGTTGAGTCAGTGAACACAAAGCACTTTACATAGTGCCTAAACAAATCAAGCCATAGTGGGCAAATGAAAAGAAGTAGTTGTACTTCTCTGTGCATGGGAAGAAATAAAACACCAGCTGGTCACCTTTAAGCACAGTGGAAAGCTTCAGAGTTGGCATCTACCTTTCTGACAGGAGGCCTCCAATGGGAAGATCAAGGCAGATCAAGGATGCTGTCTATAAGGCTCTCAATCTTCCCCCTCTGTACTCAGAGTAATCTAGTTACAACCGGACTCACTTTTGAGTGAGAGAAAGACTCACTTTTGTCCACTAACCACCTGTCAGCTTACCCCCACCTGGGTCTCCTGAGGTCAACAATACTGAGCAATTTAGACCCTTTCTAATAAAAATGAGCATTAAAAAAAAAACCCTAACAAACACAGTCAATGAGGAAAAATTCTTCCAGAAGACTGTCAACTAATAACTGAAGAAGGAATGATAGAAATAAAAATATCACCATTTTCCTGGCCATAATGAAATAATAGATTCAAGCCAAAATCAATGGATTTATAAACCACTGGGGTAAATTACTGATGGAAAACTGGATATTCCCATGATGCCAAAGTATCACTCCACTGATTGTGTTAATCACTAGGAAGAAAATGTTACAATGGAATAATTAGTCTGTCACCACCTAAATCCACTGTTGAATCTTGTTATCATTGATAGTGGTACTTATGAGCCATTTACTATGTGCCCCTTGATGTGTACACCATAACCTCTGAATTATTCATGCAGAAAAATATTTAACCAGAACCAGATCAAGCCCTTAGTTCTAATATAGTTTTTTATGAAATACAGGGGATAAAATAACAAGTTAGGGGTGCCTAGGTGGCTCAGTCAGTTGGGTGTCCAACTCTTGATTTTAGCTCAAGTCATGATCTCAGGATTACGGGATCGAGTTCCACATCAGGCTCCATACTCATCAGGGAGTCTGCTTGGGATTCTCTCCCTCTCCCTTTCCCTGCTGCCTCTCCTCCAACTTGTCCTCACTCACTCTCTCTCTCTCAAATAAATAAATAAAATCTTTAAAAAAAAATAACAAGTTAAACAACACCATGAGGAAACAATGAGAAAAACTCAGAAAGTGGGGCATTCCACAGGGCAGCTGACTTGGTATCTGAAAGAAATCAATGTTATGTATGATCTTTTGTGTTCTGCTCACTAAATGCATATGTGGGATGGGAGGTTCACCCACACATCCTATAAGCAACTCTCCAAACACCACTGGGTGTGCTATATTAAACTCAATTCTGACACTATTTACCCAGAAATAGGATCAGATATCACAGGTTAAGGGTTCAGTCCTACAAGACCATCCCCATCCCTACAGTTGTTACCAGTACTTGACCAACTGACTATATCAATCAAATGTTCCCATGACCCCCATCTTGGGTTTGATCAATTTCCCAGAGCAGCTCTCAGAATTTAGAGAAACATATTACTTACTAGGTCACTAGGTTATTACAAAAGGATATAACTCAGGAATAGCTGGATAGAAGAAATGCATAGGGCAAGGTCTGGGGAAAGGGCACAGAGTTTCCATGCCCTCTCCAGGCATGCCACTCTCCTCAGATCTCCAACAACCTGGAAGTTCTCCAAATCCAGTCCTTGTGAGTTTTTATGGAGGCTTCATTACATAGGCAAGATTGATTAAATCATTGGCCATTGGTGACTGATCCAACTTCCAGCCTCTCTCCCCTCCCTGGAGGTGTGGGGGGTGGGAATGAAAGTTCCGACTCTCTAATCACGTGGTTGGTTCCCATGACAACCGGTCTCCATCCTTAGGTGCTTTCCAAAAGTCACCTTATTAACATAACAAAAGACACCTTTTTGCTCTTGCTTTGGAAATCCCAAGGGTTTTTAGGAGCGCTGTGCCAGAAACAGAGACGAAGACCGACTATATATTCCTTATTATAAATCACAATATCACACATGGGGGGAGAAGGGTGGAGAGACAGCAGGAATGTTCTAGATTAAAAGAGACTTAAAAGCTATAACCACCAAATGACCCTTGATTGGAATCTGGTTTGAATAAACCAGCTATAAAAACTCATTTTTGGTACAATCAGGGAAATTTATATGCACCCTAGACGTTAAAGGATATTAGGGAATTATTGTTAATTTTGTTAGATGTGATAATGGCAGGGGAAAAAATGTCCTTTTTGTTAGTGATGCGTGTAAAAATATGCAGGGGTGAAATATGATGTATGTAATTTATTTTGAAATATTTCAAAAATAGATTAAGCAACTATACTGAAATTATTACAACTGTTAAATCTAGATGGTGGTATATGAGTGTTCATTGAGCTATTCACTCTACTTCTCTATATGTCTGAAATTGTTCAAAATAAAATCTTTTTAAAATAAAGACTTTTTTCATGTATCCAAAAGCTGAAGGAATTCATTACCAGCAGAACTGGAATACAGGAAATGTTAAAGGAAGTCTTTTAGGCAGAAAGAAAATGTTACCAGATGGAAATCTGGATGTACACAAAGGAATGAAGGATACTTGAAATGGAAAATATATGAGTAAATATAGAATTTTTAACTTACTTTTAAATTCACTTTAAAAGATAATTGAGCCTTTTCCACTTGGACCTGGACTAGAGATTATACATGGCCTCTGGCAGATTGAAAAATTAAAATTTGTCAAAATTTTTAAATGGACAAATAACCAGTAAAAAGATGTATTCTCACTTCTCTTAGAGATTTGGAGGCTCTGGGAAGCCTGGTCCTTACATTTCCTCACAGCAGCAATTGTCTTGAGTTGAATGATGACTGGCCTTGATCTCCTTTTATAAAGGGGGAAACTGCAGAATAATGAGACTGGTATTTGCTTTCTTGGACAAAGAGAACAACAATTTTATAGTTAAGGAAAAAAATCAGATGAAGGAAGATAGGCTTTAGAAATACAAGAAAAGAAAGACCAGAGGGAGGCACCAGAAACTGTTCCACCTACAAGCTCATGGCTAGTCTGCTAGGACACCAGGCTTAAGAAGCAAAATGGCTTTCAAGGATGTAAACCCTTCAAGGAAAATGAAAGTCTCTTGGTTTTTTCTGGGAGTTGTTTGCCTGCACTGAATATTTAGTATGACTTGTTGGGGTTTGCAAGAGATAGTGCTTTAATTTTTTTCTTTTAATATATGTCTCATGGGTTGGAATAGGTGATATAGTTTCACTATATGCTGTTCTAAAGTGGGGGTTAGCACTTTCAAAAGAGGGTGGGATTTTTTTAAAGCCATTTTGGAAGACCTCACAGAGGTGAAAAAATATATGAGACAAACAATTGTTTTCTCCTCCTTTTTCTCAAATTTGGAAATTTGTTCTTCTGTGGGATGGCCATAAAAATCGTGGAACTCTTTAATGGCAAGGTTAGGGGAAAGAATGACACTTTTATTGCCTTAGAGAGTGAATGCTTAAAAAAAACCTTTTTTTTGGACCCATTTTCTACATGTGTGAGTGATGTGAGGAAAGCATCACAGGGATGCTTAACATCTCAAGTCTTGTGCTTTGTCCTTCTCTGCGCTGCTTGCAATCTTATCATGAGCAAGCATAGAGTCACAAAGTTACAAGTGTTTCTCAAACTTAGTGGTCTGTACTTGCATATGTAAAGTGGAGAAAAAGAATTTTCCATTAAATGAAGGGGAAATACCCACAGCTAACATCATACTTAATGGTGAAGGACTGAATTCCTTCTCCCTAAGATCACAACACAGGGCAAGGTGGTCTGCTCTCACCAGTTCTATTCAATCTTCTAGTAAAATTCTAGCGGAGGCAATTAGACCAGAAAAGGATATAAAAGGCATCCAGACTGGGAAGGGAGAGTTAAGACCACCTCTATTGGCAGATAACATGATCTCACATAGAAAAAGCCATGAAGAATCCACCAAAAAGCTACTAGAGCTAATAATGAGTTTAGAAATCTTGTATGATACAAATCAACATACAAACATTAATTGAATTTCTATATACTTGCAATGAACAATCCAAAAATAAAATTAAGAAAACAATTCCATTTATAATAACATCAAAAAATAGTTAGACATTTAACAAAAGAAGTGCAAGACATGTCCACTAGAAATCATTGAATGAAATCAAAGGAGACCTAAATGAATAAAAAGACATCCCCTGTTCATGGATTGGGAAATTTAATATTATTGAGCTGACAATACTCCTCATATTGATCTGCAAATTCAACACAGTCTCCACCAAAAATCCCCACTGGCTTTTTTTGCAGAGAATCTAAATCTGATCCTAAAATTCATATGGAAATAGAAGGAATTCAGAATAGCTACAATAATCTTTAAAAAGAACAAAGTTGAAGAACTCACACTTTCCAATTTCAGAAAACTAGAGGAGTTAACACTGAATAGTACTGGCATAGGATACATATGGGGATCAATGGAATTGAGAGTCCAGAAATAAACCCTTATGTCCATGGTCAATTGATTTTTTGACAAGGGTGGCAAGACAATCAAAGGAAAAAGAACTGTTTTTCAACAAAGATTGCTGTGACAACTAGATATCCACATGCAAAAGAATGAAGTTGAATCCCTACCTAACACCATATACAGAAAGTACTCAAATGTATGAAAGACTGGGGCACCTGGGTGGTTGGTTGGGCATCTGACTTCAGCTCAGGTCATGATCCCAGGGTTCTGGGTTTGAGCTCTACATTTGGCTCCCTTCTCAGTGGGGAGTCTGCTTCTCCCTCTGTCTCTGCCCCTCTGCCCCTCACCCCACCTGCGTGCACATGCTCTCTTTCTCTCACCCCCCCCAAATAAACAAATAATCTTTTAAAAATGGATGAAAGATCACAATGGAAGAACTAAAACTGCAAAATTCTTCAAAGAAAACAGATATAAATCTTCATGACCTTGGATTAGGCAAGGATTCCTTACATTGGACATCAATACTGTAAGAAAAGAAAAAATAAAGTAGGCCTTCTCAAAATCGAAATATTTTGTTAATTGTTAATCTGTTACTAAAACAGAAATACTTAGATTTAGTATTTATTAAAATATTACAGCTCAGTAATAAAAATACAAATAACTCAATTTTTATAATGGACAAAGAATCTGAATAAATATTTCTCCAGAGAAGATAAACAAATGAACAACAGGCACATGAAAAGACACTCAACACCATTAGTCATCAGGGAAATGGAAATTGAAACCACAATGAGATACCACTTCACATTCACTAGAATGGCTATAATCAAAAAGACAACAATTAAGGGGAGCCTGGGTGGCTCAGTCAGTTAAGCGCCTGCCTTCAGCTCAGGTGGTGATCCCAGGGCCCTCCCTCTCCTCCTCTCCTTGCTTGTACTCTCTCTCTGTCAAATAAATAATAAAATCTTTTTAAAAAGACAACAATTACAAGTGTTATAGAGGATGTGGAAAAATGCAAATATTCATACACTGGTGGTGGCATGTAATATGGTACAGCAACTTTGGAAAACATCTTGGTAGTTCTTAGAAGGGTTAAACATAGAGGTACCATAAAACCCAGCAATTCTATTCCTAGGTATCTACCCAAGAGAATTCAAACATATGTTCACACAAAAACTCGTACACACACACACACACACACAAAACTCATACACAAATGTTCACAGTAGCATTAGTCATAACAACAAAAACTCTAATGGCACTGCACTTGTGCAGAAAACAAATGTCCTTTTTGTTTAAAAAAAAAACATATAGAAATTATGTACAGGTGAAGCAGCATTAGGTCTATAATTTATTTTAAAATGTTTCTAACAGGGATCCCTGGGTGGCGCAGCAGTTTGGCGCCTGCCTTTGGCCCAGGGCGTGATCCTGGAGACCCGGGATCGAATCCCACGTCGGGCTCCCGGTGCATGGAGCCTGCTTCTCCCTCTGCCTATGTCTCTGCCTCTCTCTCTCTCTCTCTCTCTCTCTGTATGACTATCATAAATAAATAAAAATTAAAAAAAAATAAAAATAAAAAAATAAAATGTTTCTAACACAGATGAAGTGAATATAATAAAAAGTTTTACCCAAGTTCCCAGCAATAGGTCAAAAATTCACTCACAGGGGTGCCTAGGTGACTCAGTCAGCTAAACATCTGACTTGGTTTCTGCTCAGGGGTTGATCTCAGTGTCAGGGGATCGAGCCCCAGGGTGGGCTCCATGCTCAGTGGGGAATCTGCTTAGATTCTCTCTCTTCCTCTCCTTCCATCCCTTGCCTGCTACCCACAGCTTGCAGGTGCACACTGTCTCTATAAATCTTTGAAAAAAATTTACTCAACAGATGTACTCTAGCTATTAAGTCTGGCTAATATGATCTCAAATATAAGTAAATACCTCAAAGCAAAAGACAAAATAAAAATAGTGATAAGCAAATAAACCAGTAAACTTAAAACACAAATCACTCTTAATCATGTGATCAGGAAGTGTAATGCCTCTGTTAAAAAGTATTTCTTGACGGCAGCCCAGGTGGCTCAGCGGTTTAGCGCCGCCTTCAGCCCAGGGCGTGATCCTGGAGACCTAGGATCGAATCCCACGCCAGGCTCCCTGCATGGAGCCTGCTTCTCCCTCTGCCTGTGTCTCTGCCTCTCTTTCTCTCTGTGTCTCTCATGAATAAGTAAATAAAATCCTTTAAAAATATATTTCTTGGGCAGCCCCGGTGGCGCAGCGGTTTAGCGCCGCCTGCAGCCCAGGGTGTGATCCTGGAGACCCGGGATCGAGTCCCATATCGGGCTCCTTGCATGGTGCCTGCTTCTCCCTCTGCCTGCGTCTCTGCCTCTCTCTCTAGCTGTGTCTCTATGAATAAATAAATAAAATCTTAAAAAAAAAGAAAAAATGTATTTCTTGAAATAGAGTTATAACATAAGGGGAAAGTACAATACTAATCCAGAGCTCATTTTCCAGATTAATCCAATACCACAGAGAGGGAATAAGAAATAAAGTAAAAGTATAATAATTTTTTCATCTTGTCGGGTGAAGTGGGAAGGAGAGACAAAATTACCGTTTAACTTTTTTAATTAATGCAGAAATATAGATTCAAGTATGTTGTTAATCATTTAAAGGAAAATGATAGAACAGAAATTTGAAGTAGAACATTTAATTAACTAAAGAATAAAAAACTGGACAGTATGAAACTTGTTTGCTCTAGCAAAATTGAGAAAATAAAATTAAGGAAACAATAGAAAATCATACTAAACTGAAAATATTTTTTAAGAGATAGAAGGAATAGGGAACAAAGAAGTTATTACAATAGATGCAAATGTGCCAATTTTCCTTATTGAAACACAAAAACTCTCAGACTAAGTAAAATAATTTTTAAAATCTAGCTATCAATTGTTCACCAGAGGAATACCTAAAGTAATTTGATATAGTAAGGACAGTCGTTAAAATAAGAGATAAGAGGGGGCACCTGAGTGGCTCATTGGGTTAGGTGTCTGACTCTTGATTTTGGCTTGGGTCATAATCACTGGGTTGTGAGATTAAGCCCTGCCTTACACTCCACACTGTGTGTAGAACCTGCTTAAGAGTTTCTCTCTACTCTCCCTCTGTCTCTCCCATCATCTAATAAATAAATAAATAAATAAATAAATAAATAAATAAATAAGTGAGTGAGTGAAAAATAAAATATGGGAAAAGATATACCAGGCAAAAGCAAATAAAATGGACACAGGAGGCCATATTAATGACACAGTTGACTATAAAGCCAAAAGGATAAATGAGACATAAAGGGATATTTCATAATAATTAAGGGTAAAATTACAAAGAAGATATTAGAAATACATAGCTAATTAATAAACCTATAATCATATGGGAAATTTTAAGAGGCCTCTCTCAGAATTTTACGATGTCAAGTAAATATGTAATAAATAAATGTTTATACATTGGGTAAGCTTATTTTTAATTAATGTAAAAAGAATTTTATATCCTGAAGACAATGTTTTCTCAAATATTCTTAGAACACTTCTGAAAAAGATACAACACCTAGAACACTTTAATCAGCCTCAGAGAGAAGCTAAAAACTCTAAAGCTTTACATGCTGTATTGCCTGACCACAATTTAAAAAGTAACACAAGAAATTAGTATTAAAAAGTAAGTGTGAATTTTTAACCATTCAGAGGAAATCAAAACTGAATTACAGACAATATGAAGACCATAGAAAAGGATCAAAATATATAAGATGCAATAAAAATCAGGCTCAGAGGAAAACTGATAGCCTTAAACTATTCTACTGTTAAAGAAGAAACACTGGAAGTACATAAGCTACATATTCCACTAAAAATGAACTAGAAAAAAAATTGGGAAGCCAGAACAAAGTATGGTGACAAAATCAGTTTAAATTCAACAGAAACTAATATATTCCTTTAAAGACATAAAAGATATGATTAGTAAAATCAATGACTTCCTTTAGAAAAACAAAGTGACTAGATAACAAAACAAAACCATATACTATAAGAAATGATAAAGTGGATGCAGAAGAAACTTTCCAAGGTAAAAGAAAACAGTACACACAATTTTATGCCATTGAAAACTAGATAAAATGGACCATTTTCTGGGCAACCATAAATTAGCAAAATCAACTTAAGCAACAAATACTATAAAGTAGAACAATAATCACAGAAGAATTCAAACATCTATCACCAAAAAATTGTTTTAAATCTTGCATTCTTCAAATGTTTGGGAAATGGATAATTGTTGTGTTATATAATTTATTCCAGATTGTGGAAAACAGTTTATTCAATAAATTTGGAAGATTTTGTAACACTTGTTCCAAAACCTGATGAAGAGGGGCACCTGGGTAGCTCAGTGGTTTAGCATCTGCCTTTGGTTCAGGGCGTAATCCCAGGGTCCTCTGATTGAGTCCTGCATCAGGCTCCCCACAGGGAGCCTCCTTCTCCCTCTGCCTATGTCTCTGTGTCTCTCATCAATCAATAAATAAAATCTAAAAACAAAACAAAACAAAATCTGATAAAGATAATACGAATCCAATCTCACAAATGTAAATGCTTATATAATCAAAGCCAGTAGTGCAATAAGAGAACAATACACTATACCCAAATAGGTCTTTAATTTAGGAATGTAAGAATAGTTTAACATAAATAAGTTCATTGCATTAACTGGTTAATGAGATTTTTAAAAATAAATAAATAAACAGATCATGTGGCACCTGGATGGCTCAGTTGGTTAAGCATCCAACTCTTGATTTTGGCTCAGGTCATGATCTCAGGGTCAACCCCACTTCACATCGGGCCTCTGCACTCAGCAGGGAGTCTGTTTGCCTCCATGCCCCTTACTACCCTCATGTTCTCTCTAAATAAATAAATAAATAAAATCTTTAAAAAAATTAAAAGGTCATCCCATTATGTGACAAAAAGACATTTAATAAATTTCAATAGCCATTCCTGATTATAAAACCTGGGAAATGTAAGAATAGAAACATCTTTATCAATAACAACAGTATCAGAAACCAAGGCAATAGCATGATAAAGGTCAGTGCTCTATAAAAATTAAAACCAAAACCAAGACAAGGATGTCACTGCCTCCATATTGTTCTCAATCTTTTATCTAATGCAATCAGACAATAAAAGGAAATGAATAATAAATGTTTAAAAGGGAGAACACATGATAATAAGAAAATAAACTATTAGAATTAATAAAGGGTTCAGTAAGGGGGCCAATCATAAGCTTTGCATTAAAACAGTCACTTTTCATCATACCAACAACAACCTATTGGTAGGTGTAACAAAAAGAGAAATCTTATTCACAATATCAATAAAAATTACTCTCATTCTCAAAAACAATAAAAATTATGAAATACCCAGGAAAAAAAGAGATAATAAGAAAAGTATGAGACCCATACCAAGAAAATGATAAAGTCCCAGAGAAGTACACAAAAAAGACCTAAATCTTGCATGGGGTACTAAATTTGGTAAAGATGTTAGACTCCAGAGATCATCTATGAGCTTAATGTAATTCCACTCAGAATTCCATTTTTTTCCAAAATATAGACAAAATAAATTACAGATTTATCACAGACATTTTAAATAAGTATAATAGCTGTAACTTACTGTGGACTTACTCTGTACCAGGCATTGGGCTAGACTCTTTACAATCATTAATTTTTTTTAAAGATTTTATTTATTTATTCATGAGACACAGAGAGAGAGAGAGAGAGAGTTAGAGACACAGGCAGAGGGAGAAGCAGGCTGCATGCAGGGAGCCTGATGTGGGACTCGATCCCAGGTCTCCAGGATCAGGCCCTGGGCTGAAGGCAGTGCTAAACCGCTGAGTCATCGGGGCTGCCCTACAATCATTAATTTGTTTAATCCTTGGAATGACTCTATTTTTAAGCCCTTTTTACAGATGGGGAAATCAAGGCACAGAGAGGTAAATGATCTGCCTAAGCTTACACAGCTGGAAATTCATAGAGCAATGACTCAAACATAGCCTTTCCTACTTCAATACCCGTGCTATTTTTTAAAGTTCTTTTTGACAAAAGTTGCATATATTTAAGATGTGTGATATGATATTTTGATATATGTATATGTTGTGAAATGATGACCACAATCAAACTAATTAACATATCCATCATCTCCCAGTTACCTCTGTGTGTGTGTGTGTGTGTGTGTGTGTGGTGAGAACATGAGATCTAACATCATTACTGTGAACCTTGCCTAGGCTTAAAACCATGCAAGTATCAGAAGAAAGGAGAGATTTTTTTTTTTTTAAAGATTTTATTTATTTATTCATGAGAGACACAGAGAAAGAGAGAGAGAGAGGCAGAGACACAGGCAGAGGGAGAAGCAGGCTCCACGCAGGGAGGCCGATGTGGGACTCGATCCCAGGTCTCCAGGATCAGGCCCTGGGCTGAAGGCGGCGCTAAACCGCTGAGCCACCAGGGCTACCCCAGAAAGGAGAGATATTTTTGTGTTTTGTTTTTAATCATGGATTGGAAGGTCTTTCTTTGCTTGACATCAGGGCCAGGAAATAACAAGGAAAAACCTAACAGCTTTGCTTACGTACGTCAAAACTTAAAACTTTTGTATAGAAATTAAAAAGACACCAGAAACAAATATGCAAAAAAAGGACAAACAGGAGTAGATATTTGCAATGTTTATGACAGTTACTAGCTACACAATGCAGAAAGTTTCTATGTATCAATTTTGAAATAACAGCAACAGAAAAACCATCAACAGGGAGTTCACAGCAGAAACCAACAAAGTAAAAAATAAAAAGTAAAAAATAAAAATAAAAATAAAATAAAATAAAATAAACCAACCAACTCTCAAGAAACAAAAGGATACTCGGGGGAGGAGCAAGATGGCGGAAGAGTAGGGTCTCCAAATCACCTGTCTCCACCAAACCACCTAGAAAACCTTCAAATTATCCTGAAAATCTATGAATTCGGCCTGAGATTTAAAGAGAGACCAGCTGGAATGCTACAGTGAGAAGAGTTCGCGCTTCTATCAAGGTAGGAAGACGGGGAAAAAGAAATAAAGAAACAAAGGCCTCCAAGGGGGAGGGGCCCCGCGAGGAGCCGGGCTGAGGCCGGGGCGAGTGTCCCCAGGACAGGAGAGCCCCGTCCCGGAGGAGCAGGAGCTGCACCGACCTTCCCGGGCGGAAAGGGGCTCGCGGGGAGTTGGAGCAGGACCCAGGATGGCGGGGATGCCCTCGGGCTCCCCGGGACAGTAACAGCAACTGCGCGCCCAGGAGAGTGCGCCGAGCTCCCTAAGGGCTGCAGCGCGCACGGCGGGACCCGGAGCAGCTCGGGGGGGCTCGGGGGCGGCTCCGCGGAGGGGGCTGCGCGGCCCCGGGAGCAGCTCGGAGGGGCTCGGGCAGAGGAAGAGGCTCCGTGCGGAGGGGGCTGCGCGGTTCCAGGAGCAGCTCGGAGGGGCTCGGGCGGCGGCTCCACGGAGGGGGCTGCGCGGCCCGGGAGCGCGAATCCACCAGCGCAGGCTCCGGAGCACAAGGCGCCGGGACACAGCCCAGGATCCCGCCTCCCCCGGGACAGGCAGAGGCCGGGAGGGCCCAGGGCAGCCAGGACGCTCCTGCCCCAGCTGAGCAGATCAGCGGCCCCGCCCCGGAGCCTCCAGGCCCTGCAGACGGAGTTCCTGCCGGAGCTGAATCCAGGTTTCCAGAGCTGCCCCGCCACTGGGGCTGTTCCTCCTGTGGCCTCAGGGGGTAAACAACCCCCACCGAGCCCTGCACCAGGCAGGGGCACAGCAGCTCCCCCAACTGCTGACACCTGAAAATCAGCACAACAGGCCCCTCCCCCAGAACACCAGCTAGACTGACAACTTCCAGGAGAAGCCAAGGGACTTAAAGTACACAGAATCAGAAGATACTCCCCGGTGGTTCTTTTTTTGTTTGTTTGTTTTTGTTTTTGTTTTTGTTTTGTTTTGCTTTTTGATTTGTTTCCTTCCCCCACCCCCTTTTTTTCTCCTTTCTTTTTCTTTCTCTTTTTCTTTTTTTTTTTTTTTCTCATTTTTTTTTTCTTTTTCTTCCCTTTTTTTTTCTTTTTTTTTCTCTTTCTCTTTTCTTTCCTTCTTTCTCTCCTCTCTTTTTCTCTTTTTCCCAATACAACTTGCTTTTGGCCACTCTGCACTGAGCAAAATGACTAGAAGGAAAACCTCACCTCAAAAGAAAGAATCAGAAACAGTCCTCTCTCCCACAGAGTTACAAAATCTGGATTACAATTCAATGTCAGAAAGCCAATTCAGAAGCACTATTATACAGCTACTGGTGGCTCTAGAAAAAAGTATAAAGGACTCAAGAGACTTCATGACTGCAGAATTTAGAGCTAATCAGGCAGAAATTAAAAATCAATTGAATGAGATGCAATCCAAACTAGAAGTCCTAACAACGAGGGTGAACGAGGTGGAAGAACGAGTGAGTGACATAGAAGACAAGTTGATAGCAAAGAGGGAAACTGAGGAAAAAAGAGACAAACAATTAAAAGACCATGAAGATAGATTAAGGGAAATAAACGACAGCCTGAGGAAGAAAAACCTACGTTTAATTGGGGTTCCCGAGGGCGCCGAAAGGGACAGAGGGCCAGAATATGTATTTGAACAAATTCTAGCTGAAAACTTTCCTAATCTGGGAAGGGAAACAGGCATTCAGATCCAGGAAATAGAGAGATCCCCCCCTAAAATCAATAAAAACCGTTCAACACCTCGACATTTAATTGTGAAGCTTGCAAATTCCAAAGATAAAGAGAAGATCCTTAAAGCAGCAAGAGACAAGAAATCCCTGACTTTTATGGGGAGGAGTATTAGGGTAACAGCAGACCTCTCCACAGAGACCTGGCAGGCCAGAAAGGGCTGGCAGGATATATTCAGGGTCCTAAATGAGAAGAACATGCAGCCAAGAATACTTTATCCAGCAAGGCTCTCATTCAAAATGGAAGGAGAGATAAAGAGCTTCCAAGACAGGCAGCAACTAAAAGAATATGTGACCTCCAAACCAGCTCTGCAAGAAATTTTAAGGGGGCCTCTTAAAATTCCCCTTTAAGAAGAAGTTCAGTGGAACAGTCCACAAAAACAAAGACTGAATAGATATCATGATGACACTAAACTCATATCTCTCAATAGTAACTCTGAATGTGAACGGGCTTAATGACCCCATCAAAAGGCGCAGGGTTTCAGACTGGATAAAAAAGCAGGACCCATCTATTTGCTGTCTACAAGAGACTCATTTTAGACAGAAGGACACCTACAGCCTGAAAATAAAAGGTTGGAGAACCATTTACCATTCGAATGGTCCTCAAAAGAAAGCAGGGGTAGCCATCCTTATATCAGATAAACTAAAATTTACCCCAAAGACTGTAGTGAGAGATGAAGAGGGACACTATATCATACTTAAAGGATCTATTCAACAAGAGGACTTAACAATCCTCAATATATATGCTCCGAATGTGGGAGCTGCCAAATATATAAATCAATTATTAAGCAAAGTGAAGAAATACTTAGATAATAATACACTTATACTTGGTGACTTCAATCTAGCTCTTTCTATACTCGATAGGTCTTCTAAGCAAAACATCTCCAAAGAAACGAGAGCTTTAAATGATACACTGGACCAGATGGATTTCACAGATATCTACAGAACTTTACATCCAAACTCAACTGAATACACATTCTTCTCAAGCGCACATGGAACTTTCTCCAGAATAGACCACATATTGGGTCACAAATCGGGTCTGAACCGATACCAAAAGATTGGGATTGTCCCCTGCATATTCTCGGACCATAATGCCTTGAAATTAGAACTAAATCACAACAAGAAGTTTGGAAGGACCTCAAACACATGGAGGTTAAGGACCATCCTGCTAAAAGATAAAAGGGTCAACCAGGAAATTAAGGAAGAATTAAAAAGATTCATGGAAACTAATGAGAATGAAGATACAACTGTTCAAAATCTTTGGGATGCAGCAAAAGCAGTCCTAAGGGGGAAATACATCGCAATACAAGCATCCATTCAAAAACTGGAAAGAACTCAAATACAAAAGCTAACCTTACACATAAAGGAGCTAGAGAAAAAACAGCAAATAGATCCTACACCCAAGAGAAGAAGGGAGTTAATAAAGATTCGAGCAGAACTCAACGAAATCGAGACCAGAAGAACTGTGGAACAGATCAACAGAACCAGGAGTTGGTCCTTTGAAAGAATTAATAAGATAGATAAACCATTAGCCAGCCTTATTAAAAAGAAGAGAGAGAAGACTCAAATTAATAAAATCATGAATGAGAAAGGAGAGATCACTACCAACACCAAGGAAATACAAACGATTTTAAAAACATATTATGAACAGCTATACGCCAATAAATTAGGCAATCTAGAAGAAATGGACGCATTCCTGGAAAGCCACAAACTACCAAAACTGGAACAGGAAGAAATAGAAAACCTGAACAGGCCAATAACCAGGGAGGAAATTGAAGCAGTCATCAAAAACCTCCCAAGACACAAGAGTCCAGGGCCAGATGGCTTCCCAGGAGAATTTTATCAAACGTTTAAAGAAGAAATCATACCTATTCTCCTAAAGCTGTTTGGAAAGATAGAAAGAGATGGAGTACTTCCAAATTCGTTCTATGAAGCCAGCATCACCTTAATTCCAAAGCCAGACAAAGACCCCGCCAAAAAGGAGAATTACAGACCAATATCCCTGATGAACATGGATGCAAAAATTCTCAACAAGATACTGGCCAATAGGATCCAACAGTACATTAAGAAAATTATTCACCATGACCAAGTAGGATTTATCCCTGGGACACAAGGCTGGTTCAACACCCGTAAAACAATCAATGTGATTCATCATATCAGCAAGAGAAAAACCAAGAACCATATGATCCTCTCATTGGATGCAGAGAAAGCATTTGACAAAATACAGCATCCATTCCTGATCAAAACTCTTCAGAGTGTAGGGATAGAGGGAACATTCCTCGACATCTTAAAAGCCATCTATGAAAAGCCCACAGCAAATATCATTCTCAATGGGGAAGCACTGGGAGCCTTTCCCCTAAGATCAGGAACAAGACAGGGATGTCCACTCTCACCACTGCTATTCAACATAGTACTGGAAGTCCTAGCCTCAGCAATCAGACAACAAAAAGACATTAAAGGCATTCAAATTGGCAAAGAAGAAGTCAAACTCTCTCTCTTCGCCGATGACATGATACTCTACATAGAAAACCCAAAAGTCTCCACCCCAAGATTGCTAGAACTTATACAGCAATTCGGTAGCGTGGCAGGATACAAAATCAATGCCCAGAAGTCAGTGGCATTTCTATACACTAACAATGAGACTGAAGAAAGAGAAATTAAGGAGTCAATCCCATTTACAATTGCACCCAAAAGCATAAGATACCTAGGAATAAACCTCACCAAAGATGTAAAGGATCTATACCCTCAAAACTATAGAACACTTCTGAAAGAAATTGAGGAAGACACAAAGAGATGGAAAAATATTCCATGCTCATGGATTGGCAGAATTAACATTGTGAAAATGTCAATGTTACCCGGGGCAATATACACGTTTAATGCAATCCCTATCAAAATACCATGGACTTTCTTCAGAGAGTTAGAACAAATTATTTTAAGATTTGTGTGGAATCAGAAAAGACCCCGAATAGTCAGGGGAATTTTAAAAAAGAAAACCATATCTGGGGGCATCACAATGCCAGATTTCAGGTTGTACTACAAAGCTGTGGTCATCAAGACAGTGTGGTACTGGCACAAAAACAGACACATAGATCAGTGGAACAGAATAGAGAATCCAGAAGTGGACCCTGAACTTTATGGGCAACTAATATTCGATAAAGGAGGAAAGACTATCCATTGGAAGAAAGACAGTCTCTTCAATAAATGGTGCTGGGAAAATTGGACATCCACATGCAGAAGAATGAAACTAGACCACTCTCTTGCACCATACACAAAGATAAACTCAAAATGGATGAAAGATCTAAATGTGAGACAAGATTCCATCAAAATCCTAGAGAAGAACACAGGCAACACCCTTTTTGAACTCGGCCAGAGTAACTTCTTGCAAGATACATCCACGAAGGCAAAAGAAACAAAAGCAAAAATGAACTATTGGGACTTCATCAAGATAAGAAGCTTTTGCACAGCAAAGGATACAGTCAACAAAACTCAAAGACAACCTACAGAATGGGAGAAGATATTTGCAAATGACATATCAGATAAAGGGCTAGTTTCCAAGATCTATAAAGAACTTATTAAACTCAACACCAAAGAAACAAACAATCCAATCATGAAATGGGCAAAAGACATGAACAGAAATCTCACAGAGGAAGACATAGACATGGCCAACATGCATATGAGAAAATGCTCTGCATCACTTGCCATCAGGGAAATACAAATCAAAACTACAATGAGATACCACCTCACACCAGTGAGAATGGGGAACATTAACAAGGCAGGAAACAACAAATGTTGGAGAGGATGCGGAGAAAAGGGAACCCTCTTACACTGTTGGTGGGAATGTGAACTGGTGCAGCCACTCTGGAAAACTGTGTGGAGGTTCCTCAAACAGTTAAAAATATACCTGCCCTACGACCCAGCAATTGCACTGTTGGGGATTTACCCCAAAGATACAAATGCAATGAAACGCCGGGACACCTGCACCCCGATGTTTCTAGCAGCAATGGCCACTATAGCCAAACTGTGGAAGGAGCCTCGGTGTCCAACGAAAGATGAATGGATAAAGAAGATGTGGTTTATGTATACAATGGAATATTACTCAGCTATTAGAAATGACAAATACCCACCATTTGCTTCAACGTGGATGGAACTGGAGGGTATTATGCTGAGTGAAGTAAGTCAGTCGGAGAAGGACAAACATTATATGTTCTCATTCATTTGGGGAATATAAATAATAGTGAAAGGGAATATAAGGGAAGGGAGAAGAAATGTGTGGGAAATATCAGAAAGGGAGACAGAACGTAAAGACTGCTAACTCTGGGAAACGAACTAGGGGTGGTAGAAGGGGAGGAGGGCGGGGGGTGGGAGTGAATGGGTGACGGGCACTGGGTATTATTCTGTATGTTAGTAAATTGAACACCAATAAAAAAAAAAAAAAAGGATACTCAATTTCATCAGAATCAATACAATTCAATTTTATGTAACCCTTAAAAAGGTAAGGTGGATTTATTTGTGCTCACATAAAAAAAGTTCACAAGATGTTATGGAGTGAAAAAATAAAATTACAGAGTTCTGTGCAAAGTCTGATCCCTATTTATAATAATTTTTTAAGAGTTTATTTATTCATGAGAGACACAGAGAGAGAGAGAGAGAGAGAGAGAGGCAGAGACACAGGCAGAGAGAGAAGCAGGCTCCATGCAGGGAGTCCGATGTGGGACTCGATCCCGGGACTCCAGGATCACACCCTGGGCCAAAGGCAGGTGCTAAACCGCTGAGCCACCCCGGGATCCCCTATCTATAATAAATTTTAAATGTGGGCACTTTGTGATTAGAGCTTGAAGGGTATACACTAGCTATTAGTGGGAATTTAGTGGAATAGGGTTATAAAGTTGGGGAAGGTGGAGAGAGTTTCATTTTCTGTTGCATGTGATTTTGCAGGGTTTTTTTTTTTTTTTTTGCAATGTCCATGTGCTTTGATAATGTATCTGTATTAATTATTATAATCATATTGACTAAAAGTAATATACATTGGAAGATCTCCTGGATCACGAGGAGAAAAATATTATGCATTATATATAATATATATATATATATATATGAAACAAGCATGAAAATGTGAAAAACCCAAGGTAAAATAATGATGCTTATATTTGTATTAGGGGAGAGGAATGCAGAAGAAATACACTTAGCTGTAAATGGCTATCTCTGGGATTAGGAGTTGCAGATGTCTTTAAATTCTATTTAACATGGTCCATCTCAGTATTTTTGGGCAAGTGGAGGAAAACTGCACCTGTTAGTCCTGCGTAAACTAGTGAGAATTTCATTAACCTGGGGATGAAAAAAACAAGGTTCTGATGCTAACTGTGTTCCTTTTCCCCTCGAGGTTCCAGTTTTCTCATCTGTAAGACTTGGTTAACTCTATCCAACTCCTAAACATCTCCCAGTTCTAACAAGCCATCATTTCCTGATTCTACATATTTCAAATTGCATTCATTAAAAAAAACCAACACTCTCAGCATTTGCAAATTGCCTAAAAAACGATAACCTCTCCTGAGAGGAAAATCCAATGTAAAACTTGAGGAGTTCACTAGGGCCATCCTCAGTGCCTGTTGCATACCCATTTCGATTGCTTCACCAGACAATAATCTATATTCTGATGGTTGGAAACAGCCAGCCAGTAGGGGCTGGTTTTTTTGCACAATAGGCAATGACCTCTGGTGGTTTCGTGATCTAAAAAAAGCACAGGTCAAATTAGAAAGGTTTTTTTTGTTGTTGTTGTTATTTTGTTTGTTTTGTACTTTTGTAAATACACATAAGTTAGACATTCAATTCCTCCTTTGACATGGTTCTCTGTTTTTACCAGTTCACAACCCCCCACACACCCCGCCTCCACCCCATTCCAGCCCTCTGCCCCATAGGTTCCTCGTTAGCTGCATTCACTCTCAGAGAGATTGTAACGTTCCTGAAAGAACACCAAACTACAATTCTGCTCACCATTAATCCTTGTCTTCTCCAGCCCTCCACAGTACAATTGCCTCTCTATTTCATTCATTGCCCCCCCATCTACAACCTGCACATATTTGCAGTCAATCGGAGAAGTAATTACTTTTGTACGGGAGCACCACAAACCAACTCTTATTTCCACTAGACACAAATATCAATTAAGCATAAAATTCAATTTAGGATTGAAGTGCTGCCGAACCTCCCACCAAAAAAAAAAAAAAAGAGAAAAAGATTCAGTCCTCTTCGTTAACAGGATTTCAGGCCTCATTTTTTAAGAAGGGGGGTGGCGGGAAGCAGGAATCCCTTCAAACAGTTTAAACTGCCCTATTTTTTATTCTTGGAGCAATTTTCTTGGTGCGAAATTTAGGTTAAAAGCTGCAAAAATGTATCTAAGAAATACAGAAAATGATGTTCAACATTTTTCAGTAGCCCAAAAGATGTTTTTTGTAAATCAGATAAAAATTGCTATTAGAAGAGTATCACTTGGATAATAATGGTGGAGACATATTCAAGGTAAAGGAGGGCTGGTAAGGATTAATTCCACAAAAGTAAGAAACTTTGTTCTTGTGATTGACTTCACTGGGGCATGCAACCACTTGAAATGCATAGGCTAACAGAAATCAAATATTGCAAAAAAAAAGTGAGAATCAGATTTCATCACATAAATAAATAATTTTTCCTATGTTATAATTGTCTTTCAAATACTTAAAATTTAACAAAGTCAACTATCCTGGCAAACACGAGAGAATCCTCCTAAACTAAAATTGCATGAGGATATTTTGTCTTGGGAAATGGTCCTCCCCTTACTGTTCCAAGTTCTGTTATTCTCTTAATGACCTGTTTTTCATTTGAAGTTAGGTGTGTGTGTGTGTGTGTGTGTGTGTGTGTGTGTGCGCGTGCGTGTGCATGTATACAATACATCCACAGGGAGACAAATGCCCACATACCTGATACAAACAAGGGCGGGGGGAGCTGGTCCTTGACCAGCCTGTCTTCCTTCTCTTATTAATATAACTTCTAATCACACACCAGAGCCTATCATCTTGAACCCTGAAAAACAAAATACATTCATCGACGTTTGAAAAGTAACCCCCAAGAAATGCATTCCTAAATCCTTTAAAATAAACAAATTAAGTGTCCAAGAATAGGAATTCAAGGAGATTTAAATTTGAATTAGCTTAACTACTTTTGACAAGTTTACACATGAAAGACACCAAGATTGTATGTACTACTTGCTGCTTTAAGAAGTTTCATTCTGTCTGTCTATATAAAAAGTTTCGGCCAAAGTTAAATCAATCTCCTCTACTGATTTTCAACATTAGACAAATACCCAGCCCTTTTTTTCTTTCTTTTTTTTTTTTTTTTTTTTTTTTTTTGAACCCTGCTTTCAGCCTGACTTTTTCCCCAATTGAAATTCAGGCCCTCAATGGTTGGTTTTTCTTGGTTCTAAATGTTGATAAAAAAGGGTTTTCTCTACTCCCTCAATTTGATGTGACAGGCTTCTGACATGAATAATGGAAGCATTTCTTTCACAGGCAAATCAACTTAATTTAGCAAGCCTTTATACTCTCAGTGGGCAAGCCACAATCCCCGAGATTCCATGAGAGCCTTTAAGTTAGACGAAATCTTTAGAATTTGCAGAAAATGTATAAAGTAAACAACACTTATTTTGTCACAATACTTGAATAACTTTTATGCAGGAGTTACAGATGAATATATTACTTCCTAATCAGATCTTGATTTACAAGCAATTTACAAGCTCAAGGGAAACTAGCCCTCAGTAAGAAAAATAAGAGAAGTCTCTACACAAATAAATTTTAAAGCCTAAAGATTGAAAACAAAACACAACGAAAAGCTGAGAATACAAAAAAACAAACACCCTCTCCCTCTGAACAGAAAAGACACAGAAAAATCAAGATACCTATACATTGCAGGGCCGAGTGGAATTTCTAACAACAGCCTAAGAGAACTATTTTTGAACAATCCTTTTAGGCAGGATCTTGGGAGAACTGAGAGGGCAGCACTTCCTAGCCATCAGACTAAAAGGAATAGATCCCACAGTCATTTCCACCTCCAAAATCAGGATCCAGTTATTCCCCCTGAGAACATTTCAGGACAGGAAGAAGACATGTTAATAATGCATTAGTGAAAGAGGGATGGGACTCAGAAGAATAAAACTAAGACATATGCCTTCTGAGTTGCCCATGGAGGAATGATTAAAATATGAAGGAAACCAGCCTCGGAATGCAACATATTTTGCATTATAACAGTCTCTAACAGAATATGGAGGTTGGCATTTGCCCCCTGGCCTTCTGTATCTTTTTTTTTTTTTTTTAAAGGTAAAATAGAAAGAAAGGAAACAACACAGGACTGGGAATCTGGAGACCTGCTCCCAGCTCAGCAAGAACATTTCCTGAGACCTTAGGTAAGTCTCTTCCCCTCTCTGGGACTCAGTCCTCTTCTGTTCAACCAGAAGGCAGAAGTAGGTGATCTCTAAGTTTCCTTCCCATTCTAAAATGCTCTCTTTCCATACCCCAGTGACAAAAGTCTAGACAGATAGTGATAAAAGGACTCAATTATTACATATAATTCATAAATCTTAAAGAGTGCTTTACAACTCTGGGATTGGGGCTTGAGCAGGTTCAGCAGATCTACCTTGAGCTTCCTTCCTCTGGCAGCTTTCCATAATTTACCGTCAGCAAATATATAAAAAACAATGTGCTTGCATCTGCCAAGGAAAACCCCAGCAACTGAGAGTTTCTTGGAGCAAAATTGGTTCTTTTTATCCTCAACTGTTTTTCTTATCAACTTCTGAGAATATTTGTAAAATGGTAAATGATAATTTAGAAGAGCATTTTACCTACCTGTACACTTTTTGCAGGACTCCTGATGTACTACAATTTTCAGCGTACAAATAAAAGCATAATTCTGCCCCAATATTATAGTATTTGAATTACGACAGTTTCTGTTTTACCATTATTTAAAATTTTTGTGAAGACGCATATGTTCAAGTAAAAAAATAAACTGGCTTCCGAGTGTCAGATATTTTATCTTATATTTCAATCTCATTTTACATGTTAAGGTTATGGGATTTATAAATTAGGAGGCAACTGTGACAGTTAAAAAGATGCTCTAAATTTCATATAATAATGAACTGCAGTGAACTATTTTCAGATAAATATTTTTTCAGAGAATAAAGAACCATGTTTTTTAAAAAAAAATACACACTCTATACATCTTTAAGCCATTCTCCACCCCTTCTCGTAATTAGCTAATCAGCCAATTAGGAGTTCCAACAATTACAAACATCAGGGAAGACAGAAAGGAAAGAAAAACAGGAACCTATCAAGGTAGAAGAAAATCCTTTTACTTTAAAGAGTGTCCACCATTAACCTCTGAAGAATTCTACTCCACCTTGGCGTATCTTGTTATTCCCAGTCTCGACCCCTCCCGCCTTCTCTCCCTATTATAATTGTTAGGTCAGTTAATTGGCTGATTAAGGATACACTGGAATTTTTATTAACTGGCAATTAGAGTCAGACCCAAGGCACAGAGAATCCCTTCTGATTGGGAGTGTCACTTGAGTTGCAAAGATTAATAAAGTCAAATGGGGTTTAAAGTATGGTTTGGTTAATTTAGCCTTCTTGTATGGATAATTTTAGCATCATCCATAGCTTTAGTATCTATCGTCTCAGTTGCTTTCAAACCAAACCGCATTTGAGAACAGCAATCATTTAGTCTCCAAACAGGAAAAAAAGGGGAGAATATTGTATAATCACAAGCCCAAGAGATGTTTCCATCTGTTATAATAACAATTCCTATATTTTATTCATGACATTCTTATTCCCTTTCTATCCAGGTCCACTGCAACAGCAGACCCAAGTTTCCCCTTCAAAAAATCCACAGGAGTATATGTGGCATGTCCTCATCCCCTTGGCCTAGTTAAATCCTCTCACGGTCTCTTTTCATAACTTCTCTAAGACAAGGTGACCCTTGTGAAGATCCATTACACAGGGTGCCCAGTTATGGCCAAGGCAAATACTCCCTTATAATCCCAAAACAGTTTGTGATATTATAGGAGAATGGTATCCTTGTATTAAAATTGTGACCCGATAAGGCAAAATGGAGCATATCAATAATCACATGGACAAACAGCTGCAGAATGTACATGTGGAATTGGCTGGATAGTCCTAGAAAAATGATAGAGGCAGTATAAAGTAATTGCTAAACCCAAGAGCTTTGGGTCAGATAAGGCCCAATTCAAAATTCTGGCTCTACCGGGTACTTAAAAGTGTGACCTTGGGCTAGCTACTCAGCCTGTGTGAGCTTTGCTTTTTTCCATCTGTAAAATGAGGTTAATAACAGAAGCCATCTCATAAGTTTAATGGGAGGATTATGAGATAACGCATGCAAAGAGTTTATCTCAGTGCACGAGCACATAGTAATTGTTCAATAAACAAAAGCTATTATTGACGTGACTGTCTTTCCTCATTTAATTTACTGGCTATTTGAATAAACCAACAGGCTTACAGGAACATCTGCTATTCTGTAGATAGTCTGAGAACTTAGGAAAACCTATAGGACAGAGCTCAGAGAACACAAAATCCCAGTGTGTGAAGGGTGGAAAGAGTATGACCGTGGTAAACCCAGGACTGGGGAAATGTAACATTCCTGGGATCTAGGTCTAAATCAGGTTGTCAGGACTGGGAAGGCCATGGGGCTGTCCAATTGCTGAGGCCTGCAGGTTATTCACAAAACCTACTGCACTTTCAGAGTTAGGCACATGGAGAAATTATACCAGACAACTTGGTATCCCATGAGCATAGAGGTTCAAAGCATAGATTGTGGAGCCAGACTGCTTAGATTTTAGTTTTGTTTTGCTTTTAAAGTTTTTAGTTTTTTAAAGTAATCGCTACCTTCAACATGGGTCTCGAACTCATGACCTCAAGATCAAGAATCACAGGCTCCACCAACTGAGCCAGCCAGATGCCCCACACTGCTTGGGTTTTAATTTCTGCTGTTACCAGCTGTGTGACCTTAGGCCAATATAGTTAACCTCTCTGTGCCTCGATTTCCTCCTCTGTAAAAATAGGGGATGGTATTAGGTCCTAATTTAAAATCCATGTTATAAAAATTAAGTGAGTTAATATTTGTAACTCTTAGAAGAATACCTGGCAAAAATTAGCTTTATATAAGTTTTTGTTAAGTTAAATAAATAAAATTGGTAATGCAGCATTCACTTTGCCCTCATGTCACTAGCACCCTGCCCTCTCTCTGAACAGCAAGAGTTTAGGAGACATGATAATGTATTTGATCCTTGCAGCAGCTTTGCAAGATGGCAATGAGATGACCAGAGGCCAGAAAAGGAAGACAGAGATGGAGACAGGAGTCCAAAAGCCAGAACTCACTTTTCTCATTACTGGCTTAATACCCCACTAACACACAGGGACATATAGTATCTTTTGTTAGTCCTTTAACCTGAGAGAAAAACGGCAACAAACAGTGGACAAAACTGGAAATGCAGTGAAGTCTATCTTCGAACCTTTGATTCTTTCAGAACTCTCTCTCAACTCAGAAGTTGCTTTCTCGGGATCCCTGGGTGGCGCAGCGGTTTGGCGCCTGCCTTTGGCCCAGGGCGCGATCCTGGAGACCCGGGATCGAATCCCACGTCAGGCTCCCGATGCATGGAGCCTGCTTCTCCCTCTGCCTGTGTCTCTGCCTCTCTCTCTCTCTCTGAGACTATCATAAATAAATAAAAATTAAAAAAAATATATTAAAAAAAAAAAAAAAAAAAAGAAGTTGCTTTCTCGTTTCCCTCCAACACAAGTGTTAAACCCACTCCTGTAAAAAAAAAAAAAAAAAAATCAAACAGAAAGACAGAATGTTAGAGTTGGAAGGTCTATGTCCAAGTTTTATGCCCTTGTATTATAGATGAGGTCACTGGTGCCCACAGAGAGGAAATGACTTTAGTTAAATGATCAAATTCATACTTTTTTCCAATCTCTTCAGATTCAGTATCAAGTTGCATTTAGAGAAGAACAATGGACCGCTCTCATCCCAACATTTGCCGTTTGGATTCTTTGTAGATTGGCATGCCTTCCAAGAGTTCAAGCCAAATGCCACTTCATGAGTTCTGATGTGCTGTTTGCATGGGACATTCCAATGCAAATTGAGTGTCTTGGTCATAACATCTTGGTCTTGTTCTTCTCCCAGATTTGCATCACTAATATATGCAAGTGCCATATAGTCCAAGGGCATCTGGGGGATAAGACTACATAGGAAATGTTGCCCTTTCATGATTCTGTTTTCTCAATGGAAATTTAGTTACTATGGCAAGTTTCTCCAAAGCAGCATTTTTACTCCAATTGTGAACCTGAAGGATTGTTCATCACATGACCAAGGAATAAGTAGTGTATTGCATGTAGTAGCATGGAAGCAAAGAAGAGGTAGAATTTAGAGCTTAAAAAAGAGGTTGTAGGGACACTGGGTGGCTCAGTGGTTGAGAGTCTGTCTTTGGCTCAGGGCATGATCCCGGAGACCTGGGATCGAGTCCCACATCGGGCTCCCCTGCATGGAGCCTGCTTCTCCCTCTGCCTGTGCCTCTGCCTCTCTCTGTGTGTCTTTCAGGAATAAATAAATAAAATCTTTAAAAATTAATTAATTAATTAATTAAAAAATAAAAAAGAGGTTGTACACTGTGACAACAGTTGATAACATGCGGCGACTAGAGTTGATAACATCATATTGTATAATTGAAATTACCTAAGACAGTAGAACTTAAATGTTCTCAGCATAAAAAATAAAGGCACATAAGTGAGGTAATGGATGTGTTAATTAACTCGATGAGGTGGGGGGAACCCTTTCACAGTATATACATAACCCTTTCACAGTATATACAATCATCAGGTTGTACGCTTTAAATATCTTACAATTTTATTTGTCAATTATACCTCAATAAAGCTAGAGAGAAAAAAAGAAAGATAGTGCTTCCCCTCATTTTACACATGAGGAAACTAAAGCCCAGAGAAGACAGAGCAAGTTAGGATTGACAACCTAGTCTCCCAACTCCTGGTTCAGTGTTCCTTCCCCAGCAAAATTTGGTGTACAATTTTCAGTTTATATGAAATTTTTCCAGCAATAAATATGTGAATCAAAGTGGAGGTGAATCATGTTATCACAGGGTACATCCCTGGGACTTAGTCTAACTTACATCCACAGTCCCTTCTGTGTTAAACATGTTGCTTTCTTTTCTTGGGCAGAAAAATACTATAATTTCAGTTAAAACCTTTCCAGGAATTCCAAATATGGGAGGTGGATTTTGCTAGGGAATGCTAATAAGAGGTCAAATAGCACATAAACCCTCTATGTGTCAGAACAGAAACTTCCCAGAATTATTTACTCAGCACTCTACCTTTTATCATTTGAAAATGCTTTCAATTAAGAAGAAGGTTCTTTTTAGGTAACCATACTGCATTTAGTGAAATCCAATCACATAGCATTTTAATAGTACATCTCTTCCCCTAATTTTCGTAGTTATCTGCTGATCTTTATTTTCCAATGAAAACCATACATTAACATTGCAGTTCTGAAGAAAATGAATAACATTTCTTGTTATGTTATAGGTCAATAGTTAATGCAGCCGAAGTTTCATTTCTCTCCCATTAAAATTGCTTATTTGCCTCATCTCGATGTATATCAAATGGTAATAAGATACGGAATATATAAGGTTGTGACCCATGCCAGTAGGTTTTGCTGTTTCTAGGGTTTTCTTGTTAATTGGTTGCATTGTATGTCAGATCTGATTCTTCCACACCATTGTTAAGGCTGATGATTCTTCAGAACACCACTGAAAACAGAACTAGAAGGAGTTTCACCAAAACAAGGAGCTAGAAGTGAAATTTCCTAAAGACAGAGCAACGGTTTTTACTTTTTACTTTACAGTTGGGAAAATAAAACACGTTCCATCCTGGGAAACTTGACGAGTATGAAAAAGAGTATTTTCCTAGGAAAAAAAAGAAAAAAACTCCTCAATTTGAAATTCTGCACTGATTTCAAAGGTTTTAGAACACATTTCTGGAAATAGAAAACTGACATGAAGAAAATACTCTTGTCAGCTTCAAGAACTACGTGCTCCATGGGGCTATGTATACTTTACTTCACCTAAGAAATGCCCTCCTTAGCTATCGAGCATAAGATATTTTGGGTTTTTTTTTTAAGGTTTTGTTTATTTATTCATGAGAGACACAGAAAGAGAGAGAGTCAGAGACACAGGCAGATGGAGAAACAGGCTCCATGTAGGGAGTCCGACGTGGGACTTGATCCCGGGACCCCAGGATCACGCCCTGAGCCAAAGGCAGGCGCCAAACCGCTGAGCCACCCAGGCATCCCCATAAGATATTTTTGTAAATGAAATTGTATGGTAACCCCTCCAGAGGAGCTCACTTTTTGAACCAATGGGATAATTGTTTTGCAGTGTGAATAACCCCTAATTTATCTATTGTTAGTGGTTGGATTTTTGTTCGTTAAATTTCTTTTCTTTTTTTTTTTTTGTTCATTAAGTTTCTTAAAAGAGAGCCAGCCTACATATTCTTATCTCTCAGCACTTGAAGGATAGGACTTAGGGAAAGGGAAAAGGCAAAGTAAGGACCCTGGCCAGGAAGTCAGAAGACCATGGCTGAATTCATCTCCAGCACTTACTAGCCAAAAGACTGTGGTCAAACCAGGATACCTTTCTCGGCCTCAGTTTCCTTACCTGTACTGGTGTCAGATAAAGAAACCATAAGAATCAAGTGTTACTATCTATGCAAAAACACTTGGTAAACTGTAAAATGCTCAACAAATAAAGCTGATAATTCATCATAACAATTAATTAAATGTTTCCTACTCCCCCTTCCAAAGCCAATGATGGAAATGAAAACCAGTAGCTATATAACAGGAAAGTCTAACCTCAAAGTACATAATTTTAATCAAATAGCCTATGGTTGGAGCCCTGGCTTGAAAAGGAAATCAACGTAGTCAGGGAACGCCAGAAAAGCCATGTTCAGTCAGAGCTAACTTAGCCTGTGTGGAGTCTCTGACACTGGCAACCATGGGGCACATCATGAAGGTGGAAAATAATTTCCCTGAGACTGACTCAGTGCAGAAAATCCCCAGGTGATCAGTGAACTTCAACTCTGTTAGGATCGATTTCAAATTTAATTCTGTATAATATGTTGAGAGTAATTCATTAGATTAACTGACTTGAAAACATTTGATCCTTTAAGGCTCAGTTCAGTTAACCTCTTCCATAACCAGCTCCTACATCTCTTCAGTTGGAATTAAACTTTCTCTAGTGTGTGCCCCTAATACAAGTGGTATGCCACCCGTATGGCACTCACTAAAAGGTTTATCTTGGAGTGTCTGTGCGCGCACGATGCATGCGCACACATGTGCATGTGCCCACATGCATATATATTCATATTCTTGTGTACTGCCTCACCCACAAGAGTATAATCTAAGCTCCTGAGGTCAGGAGCCATGTCTTTTTTTAAAAAAAAAAAGATTTTATTTATTTATTCAAGAGAGACACACAGAGGGGAATCCTTGGGTGGCTCGGCGGTTTAGTGCCTGGGATCAAGTCCCACATCGGGCTCCCTTCATGGAGCCTGCTTCTCCCTCTGCCTGTGTCTCTGCCTCTCTCTCTCTCTCTGTGTGTGTGTGTCTCTCATGAATAAATAAATAAAATCTTTAAAAAAAAGAAGAGAGAGAGACACAGAGAGAGGCAGAGACACAGGCAGAGAGAGCAGCAGGTCCCATGCAGGGAGCCCCATGTGGGACTTATCCTGGGACTCCAGGATCACGCCCTGGGCTAAAAGGCAGGCACTCAACTGCTGAGCCACCCGGGCGTCCCAGGAACCATGTATTGGTCATCATTATATATCTTTCACAGCATCTAGCACATTGCCTTACATATGGTAGTTGCTCAATAAGTACTGCCGATCGTCAAAGGTAATGAGAATCATACGTTCACTGTTAAGAGAAGTATTTCCTTTTTTCTGTGCTATAAAACTATTTCAACCTTTAAGGGGTTCCCTTCTTTTTGAGTCCTGTAATTTAGGAAACAAGTCCACGGAGTAAGAGGTAACTGTAGGCATATTTTGAAAAAAATGGAAAAAATAGTACTTAACATAAAAATCACAATTACTGTTCATGAAGCAAAGTAGTTGATGATCCCAGATCTGACAATAGGAATTCACATTCTGGATGGAGCTGAGTATGGTTGTTGAATCCCTCAAGGGAAGTCAGTGTGCTTGAGTTATCATAAGTTCCATCCCACTTGGAGGCTAGGGCCATTTAGGACAGTGTTTTCCAATACAGGAGTCACTAGCCACATGTACTTTACTGAGCACATGAAATGTGCCAAGACTGACTCAAGGTACACAATAAATACAAACACATAAAATTTCCAAGACGTAGAACAAGTTTTAAAAAACAGTATAAAGTATCTCATCAGTAATTTTTATACTGATTGCATGTTACAATGAAAATATTTTGGATATACTAGGTTAAATAAAATACATTATTAAAATCAATTCACCTTTTTCTTTTTACTTGTTCAATGTGGCTACTAGAAAATTTAGAATTACACGTGTGGCTTGCATTACTTATTTTTTTTATTTTTTTATTTTTTTTTAAAGATTTTATTTATTTAGTCATAGACACAGAGAGAGAGAGGCAGAGACACAGGCAGAGGGAGAAGCAGGCTCCACACAGGGAGCCCGATGTGGGACTCGATCCCGGGTCTCCAGGATCACACCCCAGGCTGCAGGCAGCGCCAAACCGCTGCGCCACCGGGGCTGCCCTTATTTTTTTTAAAGATTTATTTATTTGAGAGACAGAAAGTGGGGGGTAAAGGCAGAGGGAGAGAATCTTCAAACAGACTGCCCTCTGAGCAGGGAGCCTGACAAGGGGCTCCATCCCAGGACCCTGAGATCATGACCTGAGCCAAAATCAAGAGTTGATTTAACCTTAACCAACTGAGCCACTCAGGTGCCCCATGGCTTGCATTATGTTTCCATTGAATAGCACTAAAATTGGAAACCACCCTCCAGAAAAGAATCTATCATTAAAACAACCTAAATACTAATAATTAGCACATCCATTAACTCTTCTTGAGACCAACAGGACCCCAAAAACTAAAGGGCTAAAGCACTGATACAACATTATGTCTTCATCTCTGAAGTACCTGAGTCTGCATCCAAGCAAGAAATAGGAGTACCAGATGAAGGCCTTTCAATTCTATAATTTTCAGGAGTCATAATGAGAAAAGGCATTCTTGGGAGTTTTCTGAACAAAACCTCAATACTTACCAACTTGACTTGTGCTGACATGATGCCACAACAAACCGAAAAGGTAAAATAAAATCCAAATGCTTTGCATGAGGTAGCACAGTGCCTTGCATCTTAACAATGTTTGTTGAAGTGAATTGAATTTGGAAGAGGTTGTCTAATTGGATTTGATCTCTTTTTAAACTGAAGTCAATGAACCAGGGTATGTCCATACACAACGCTAAAGCTCTCCACTGAGTCTATTAACATGTATTGAGGGTGGATACTGTGTTCTCTTGGCCCTTTATATAACAACTACAGGATCCCTGCTAGAGCACTAGCCGTTACAGGGGGGGGAATGAGGTATAAATTTAACCCTCACTGAAATAAATACTGTCCTTCTATCCATGTTTCACCTTAAGCAGGAGGGCTCCTGTGGCATTGCCCCTGGAGATAGCATCATAACAGACCCTTCGACTATTGCACACACCTGTGGTAGCTACATTTTATCATACACAAAGATTTAAGCACCAGACAGCACCTGAAATTAGAGTACTAAAAAGAGATTTTAAGAAATAGGAAGAACTGGTTATTAAAGAGTTGGCAGGGGAGGGCGGGAGGCATTTACAATGTGTAAGTACATCAAATCATTACCTTGTACGCTTTAAATATCTTTCATTTGTACTTGTCAATTATACCTCAAAAAAAAAAAGATCTAGGAAGAACCGATTTTTAATCAAAGGGAATGTAAATACTGAAAGAGCAGCCCTGTTAAATTACACAAATTCCACTTAAAACATGAAAAGCCAAGACCACTATCAACAAGTCTATTTAGTTAATTCAGTTAAATATAAAAAGAAGAACATTCGACCCAGGCATTTGGCATTGTGAAAACAGACTAAGCAGTTGATTGATCGATCTATTTTTCAACAGGTTGTGTGGACATCCTGTAGGCACAGACTTAGTCTGAGGCTATTGCCTTAAAAGAGGTAAAAAATCCAATCAGATATAGTAAAGTGGAGATGGTCACAGTGACCCGGCAACCTCTGTTCAAACTTTACCCATATTAGGACACTCTTATACTGGGTTGTTTTGAATGAGACCCCAATGTATTTATGTATTTTTTTAGTCTTCTTTATCACCTTGTGTACGACTGAGCAGTTTTTGAGGAGACAAGCCACTGTTACAATGTTGTCAAGGCCCTTCTCGTTTTCTAGTTCAAATCCTTGTTCATGCTGTTTGCTAAGTACTTGTTCCCTGTGACAGCTTTCAGCCAAACAGAACACTCTGAATGCTGCATTCCAAACCACTCTGTCCTGCTGGGCTCTGAGTGAAACAAGCTCTTCAAACTCCATCATGTGAACTTTTCACAAGGAACAATCTCCCTCAGACAATTCCATTCAGAGATACTATCCGTGAAACTGGGACTCGGGGAAGGGGTGACATCACAGGCTTCCCCTTCTGGCCAGGGTCATGACCACCAAAGTTGTATTTAAGAGGCTCCCACGTGGTGCAGCACATGATTTTCTTAACGATCTAACATTTCCCCCAACTTTCCCATAAGCTTCCAATTTAAGATATTTAAGATATTCACACTTAAACACAAAATTGGGTACTGGTGTCAAGAAAGCCTGGGATTTCAAGAAGAATGAGAAATTTGCAACCAGAGTCTCTATTACTATTAGGGGTAGGAGGGTAAATATAAAACATACTATATAATATGTGCCATATGTGGGGCTTTTTTGGCAGTGTTGAGAATCATAGAAATACACGGTACTATATCCAACCAAAAGGGTGGAAAAGAAAGAGAGGGAGGGAGAGAGAGAGAGAGAAAGAGAATGAGAAAATTAGATTGCTTTAAATGTCTAAAGCCAAGGTTTGGACACCAAAGCTTTAAAAAAATGCAGGATTATTCCACCGAGATGGACAGCCAGTTAGCTTGCAGTTAGGTAACAACAGAAAGAAAACAGCACACCAGGCTATCTTTTGAGGAATCTGGGCTCGTTTTCAGAAAGACCTGCCTGGTAGCTCCTGAAGAAGGCTTTGGACTCTCCTAAAAGATGTTTAAGATGAAGACAGTAAGTCATGGATCCAGGATGGTTTCCATTCTAGTTCTCACCAGAGTTGGGGCAGGTAAACTGGGTGGCTTTCCAGGTCCCCCTCGTAGTCCAATGAGTCTATGAACTCCTCTCTGTGTAACAGCCTACTGCTCAACTTATTATTTTTGAAAAAGAATAGTGCCTGAATAAGGGGGCATTTGCCTGTCAAAGGCCCCATAAGCATTCAAATTTGTTTTTTTAATTCTTGACCTGTGGAGGAAGATGAAACCAAAAGAGAGAGCTAAGCCTGGGAGTCCTTGTTCCAAGGGGCTCACAGGGACTCAGCTAGTCAGACATTAGGTTATCAGAATGAAAGTATCATAGAAAGAAGGTAATCGCTACCACTGTCTATTGAATTAAATCACAGATCAGAAAGTGCCAGAGCTCGTGGAGACCTTAAAGACCATCTAACATAACTAACTCCTTTATTTCATATACCAAAAGGAAAAAAAGGGCTGACTTGCTCAAAGTCACATATGGGGAAAGTCAAAACTTAAACCCAGATCTTATGGGCTTGCCAATGATGCCTGACACACTACAATCGTACCTACAAATGAGGAGGAATGTTGATTATTTATTATGATGTGCTACACTTCTTTGAGGAAGCACATATAATGCCCCCTAGAATAAAAGTGCTCCTGCAAAGTTTTATTTCGAGCTTTCCTGCCCACAGTATAATTTTATGACAAAAATAATTGTTTTGTTAAAAAGTATAAAAGTATGGTATAATGTTGAATGTCTTTTTAACCTACAAGTGAAGTAATGGATATGTGCATACATCCCCCCCCCGGGAAGAGACTCCGATGGGATGAGACTTCATGGTTTACAGTCTAGTGGGGCAAAAAGACACAAACTGATAATTCCTTGATGAGTCCAAACTGAGAACTTTGGGGAGAGGCATTTAACCCCAACTTGGAAGGGAGAGGAAGGTATGAAGATTAAAAAGGCCTGAGGCCAGAGATGACAGAAAGGAAACTTGGAGTAGTCCAGTTTGGCTGGTGGCTGCAGTGCAGTGATGGTAAGGAGTGACCTGTATTCCCTGAATGCACAAGGCCAACAACTACCCCCAAATAAACACAACGCTGTAAAGATAGTATGCTCACTATGCCAGAGTGGCTTTACAATACAAGTTTCCTAGCCTTAGTCAGTCATCAGCATATTAATTAAAAGATCTCAGGGAGGCACAGTGAACAATGGACTGGAACCTGCTATGGGGTATTAGTCTTACCAGTAAGTCACTGAGCCCTCTCTGGTGAGCTCAGTTATCCCATCTGTAAACTGAATAGTTGACGCTACCTTAGATGATCTCTAAGGTCCCTCTTGGTTCAGAATTTAGGAAGGATCCCACCATGCATTTGCTACTAGAGGAAGTCTGTCAACCTCCATGAAGGCCCCGGCTGATCAACAATCCTCCCCTGAGCCCCTACTCAATTATCATTTCATAAATGGCAAAACAACCTCACTGCAATGTTTCCTAACTCTCAGTTCAGAAGGAAATTTGACTAGCAAGCAGTGGTCTAATGGATAAAATACTCAGCTAGAAGTTAGGAAATCAGAGCCTTTTCTCAGGCCTATAAAAGGACACCAATGAGATTTCATTTAATAACAAGTTTTCCACTGTTTTCTCCTAGAAGGAAAATTTATGAGATATATTATGAGATATGCCAAGTTAAGGGCACCTGGCTGGCTCAGTCAGGAGAACTGAACTCAGTGCGACTCTTGATCTCAGGGTTGTGAGTTCAAGCTCCATGTTGGGTGTAGAGATTACTTAAATAAACTTACAAAAAAGAGAGATGCAAAGTGATGATAAAGATAATAAGTACAAATGGAATCACTTTAAGCAGGCACAGAAATTTCACCATCAATGATTAATTTTAAATTTGCTCCTTAAATCAATCACAAATCTCACAATGGGGTCCCTTGGGTTCAGACTTGTCTATGGTTCTCTAACCACAGTACCGTGGAAGGCAGGATGCCAGTGGCATCACGTTAGGGTCATAGGATTGCTAACTGCCTCAACAGCCACTTCTTAGGCTTTTCAATATAGGATACATACACACATATATCCGTGTGTGTGTTTGTGTGTGTGTGTGTGTGTGTGTGTATATATACAAAGAAATTGGGGCATCCCGGGTGGCTCAGTGGTTTAGCGCCTGCCTTCAGCCCAGGGTGTGATCCTGGAGACCCGGGATCAAGTCCCACATCGGGCTGCCTGCATGGAGCCTGCTTCTCCCTCTCCCCCTGCCTGTGTCTCTGCCTCTTTCTCTCTCTCCATGTCTCTCATGAATGAATAAATAAAATCTAAAAAAAAAATTGGCTCCTAGAAACAATTGCAAATCTCACAATGGAGGCATAGCGGCTTCACACTTCACTCTGCATCACAATCACTGAGGCCCCCTCCAGAAAGCAGGTCACTTCAGGGATTCTCCTATTGAGATTTGAACTCACGTGGAGCTGCTAATTTCATACATAACTCAGTATATTCTCAAGGGAGGTGGTCATGAGACCACTTTTCAAAAAGCTGACTCTAATAGTTAGGAATAAGAGTAAAGACACGCAGAGGAGAAATTACCTAGAAATTAGAGCATGGGCTTCAGGTGCCCTTCCTGGGCAGTAAGTAAACAGAAAGGGAGAAAGGAAATAGGTAGCTATGCCTGAGTTTGGATGGGGGCTTACTCATCCACTCACTTAATAATAAATATTCACTGTGTGCCCATATGGATTGGGCAGTGTGCTAGGCACTGGGAATTACAGAAGAAAACAAGACAAATGAGGTCCCTTCCTCATGCTGACGTGCCCTCTTACGACTCTCCTTATCTACTTGTTAAAGTAACTGTGGTTGCACAGTCAGTCCTGCAGCCCCTAATGCCCCGATGATTCCACCGGAGGAGGGCTCTGGAACACATGAAGCAGGAAGAATGATAGAAGGGAAGGAGGCTTCCCAGAGAAAGTCCTGTCAAGATAAACACCGCCACAACCGTGATTAACCAAAAGGCAATGTCCCCAGTAAGAACATCCTACAGGGATACCCTGTGCTATCCCTGCTGCAGTGTCCCATGCTACTGCTGCTGCACACCCAGACGTCCTGCTCTCTTCCTAAAGGACGTGGTATCATCCTCTGCCCTAGGCTAGAATCTAAAGTACTGGACCAGGGATGCCTGGGTGGCTCAGCGGTTTAGTGCCTGCCCTTGGCTCAGGGCGTGATCCTGGAGTCCTGGGATCAAGTCCCACGTTGGACTCCTTGCATGGAGCCTGCTTCTCCCTCTGCCTGTGTCTCTGCCTCCCTCTCTCTCTCTGTGTCTCTCATAAGTAAGTAAATAAAATCTTTAAAAAATAAAAAAGTACTGGATCAGGTATTTAAGACCTTCAAATATACTTTGGCCCCTGCCTCCTCTTATCTAGTTCTGGTGATCCCCTGAAAACACTTAACGGGTTCCCTCCTTCTCAAACTTTGTCAGATATCCTTCCTCTACTGGTATTCCCCGTGCCCTCTCTTTCTACACATTTTTCTGGCCCCAGTTCAAATGCCGCTTCCTCCAGAAGGAATGTCCCTCTGGGCAAAGAGGGCCTTTGTCCTCTGAATTCTTCCACATGGTCCTTAGGTGATTTCCCTACAATTGGAACTGCTTTTTTCACTACATTAATCTGTCTTCCAAGTTAGGATGTGCTTCTTGAGGAAAAGGATATTTTTTTTGTTTACATCCCCTCTCAGGACCTAGCAGTACCTCTGTAAGTACTTGTAGAGTGCCTCAAGAGCAAATTTTTATTCTATCAGGGAATTCACTTCATTTTGTTGTCCTATTTCAATGCATTAGTTGAGTACAAATCTACTCCAAAGGCCATGCTAATGAAACAGAAGCAATGTCCTGATATGAACCTAAAAGCAAGGTATTACTCATCTATCTACAATTATTTTATATGCTGGTTTTGGAAAAAGAGCCTGGGAGAGATATATACCTTTTAACTTCTTCCCACCCCTTCCATAACCTCACTGACCCCTCCTGTGCCTCCACACCTACTCTCTTTCATCTCCACTCCACCCACCTCTCTTCAGAACCACTTTGGCCCTTTGGGTGTCTCTAGGACATTCGTTTTCAAATCCTTTCCATTCTTACCCCCTCCCCATTTATTTTTCAGGCCTGAGGAGGTAGATCTTTCATAAGTCCAGTTGTCTCGCGTACCCCTCAGGCAATTTCAGGAACTCCAAGGCTGCTCTAATATGCAGAATGATGATCCTGAGTACTTATGAGCTAAACACACTTAAAATACAAAATCTGGGATATTTAGACAAGTTTCAACTGTTAGAACAGTAGTCTCCTGTTCAAACACAGAGATTCTACTTTCTGACTTCTAAATTGATTCTCCTGCTTTTCTAACATACAGGATTTTAATGTTTTACTGGCTTCTATTCATAGAGAAGGGAGAACGTTTATTGAGTACCTTTAGGTGGTAAGTACTGGGCTAGGTACCTAGATTGCAGACGTCATCTTATCCTCAAGACTAGTTGAGGAGACACACAGCTCCATTTCATGGATGAAAGCCTGAGGTCAAGAGACATTAAGTGATCTGCCCAATTATCATGCAGCATAGTTGTGGGACTGGGATTTTACTGTTGGTCCTTGGTAATACAAAGCTCATGCTCTTTTAGTTATATTATGCTATATCCTTAAATAAAACCCAGTTCATTCTGACTATTCCGTCTTCCAATTCAAAACAGAGATCACCAAAAACCTGAAACTGCAGGATAAGGGACTTTATACATTCCTAAGAAAAGGGAGCACCACTGGGCCACCAGGAACACCATCTTTGGTCTCAGGATCTCAATCGTTGGCCTAATTTTCCTCAAGAGCACTGAATTGACTCCATATCAAGTATTCCCTGTCCAACCATCACAGCAGCCCTTGACACCATCACATAATCATCACCATCATAAGCAGCTACTTAAAAAAAAAAAAAAAAAAAACCACACCGCCTAATGTGCGTCACTCGCATACTCTGTACAAATTAGGTGCATGGCCAAGTGGAGGGAAAATAGCAACTCCAAGTTTCACATTTCGATCAAATGTAACTTGCAAAATGGTTAAAGCACAGAATCAAATAACAGAGGAGAAAAGTATCCTATAACCAAGTCAAACACCTGTTAGTCATTCCCGTTCAAGACGTTTAAAGAAGGTCACATTTATTCATTCAACAAACATTTATTGGGCACCAGCAAGTGTGCTAGGTGCTAAGGAACAGGACTGTGAACAAGATCAACCAGGCTCCCGCTTTGAGCAGATCCGTCCGCTTGTCCTGATCTTGGTAACTACTACACGATGCTTGTTCGCTGCTAGAATCATATTTCGGGGAAAGTCAGAGTCATACGTGGGCTCTTGTGGAACACCTTAAAAGTCTCGGTAGGCAAACGTGACAGAACGCTCTGTGAGGCTCTGGAAGGGCGAGGCGGAGCGGCGCATCGTCACGCGGCGGCCGGGCTGCTCCCACTGTCATGGCGGCCGGCGGCCCGCGCGCCGCGTGCTTCAGAGCATCCGGTTGCGCTTGGCGGTCGGGGAGTCTGTGACACTGTCACCGCACCGGGCCGAGGTGCGCTTGCGGGTGCCCCCGCTGTCCGGGCGCGGGGCCTGCTCTTCGGAGGTGAAGGGGCTCGAGTCGTCGTCGAGGAAGCTACTTTTCCGGCGCCCGCCGCCGGGCACCGCGCCCGCGACGCCGCTGGCCTGGGGCGGGGAGCCGGGGGCGCCGGACCTCACGCTGATGCTCGCCATGGCTCCGCTCAGGCCATGCACGGCGATGGCCTCGTGGAACGGCTGCAGGTCGACGTCCACGGCCGAGCCGGGCTCGGGGGCCGCGGCCTGGCCGGCGGCCGCGGCGGGCGGCTTCGGGGGCGTCCGCGGGGCGCGCGGCGGGGGAGGCGCGGGGGGCACTTTGCCACACAGGAAGCTGATCAGGTCTTCGCGGAGAATGGTGCTGCGGCCCTGCTTCGCCCACTCCAGGACATCCCGGATGCGCCGCTGGTAGCCCACCTGGACGCCCAGGTCAAAACTTCGTTGGTGGGCGTCCCCGCTCTCTTTGTACAGACTGGTCACGGCCATGGCCGCGTTCTGGAAGGGGTCCCACATGGACAGTTCTGGCTGTTGGCACCCAGCATCCTTGTAGAGCTGGGCCACGGCGGTGGCCGAGATCTGGAAGAGGTGCCACAGCTTCTGCTGCTCGCTCCGGAGCCCCGCCGCCTCGGCGCTCGCCTCCTCCCGCAGCTCGGGGGCCAGCTGCTCTTGCTGCTCGGCCTCGGCCAGGCACTGGCGCTCCCACTTGGAGAACCACTGCTCGGCGACCTCGGCCTCGCCCTCCTTCGGCGGCTCCTCCATCCTCGCCGCTCGCCGCCGCCGCCGCCGCCGCCTCTTGCTCCTGCACCTCCGCCTCACCTCCTGCTCGGGGCTCCCCTCCTCCTCCTGCGGCCGCCGCCGCCGCCGCCTCCTCCGCGTGCGCCGGCGGGCGGTCGCGCGGGCGGCGGGGCCCTGAGGCCAACTGTTCCGGCGCGCGCCGCCCGCGGCCCCGGTGCACGCCCCGCCCCGCCCCGCCCGGCCCGGCCCCCAGCTACGCGGCGGAGGACTCCGCAGCCGCCGGCGCCGCCTTGCTGCCCCCTTCCGGCCCCGCGGTCCGCTCCGAGGGCCCCCCCAGGGCGCCGCGGCCTCCCTACAGCCGCCGCCGCCGCCGCCGCCGCCGCCCGGCCCCAGCCCCCGCCCCGCCGCGGCTGCCGCACCAGGAGCTCGCAGGGGGACCGGCCGCAGCGCTGCCTCAACGCGGCGCTTGCCTACTCTTGGCCCCCTTTTCACACATTTTGGAGACTTGTCGGCTTCATCCAATGAGCTGATCAAATTTTACATCCTATGTTGCCAGAGAGGATTATGGGGCAACTTCATGGTGTCGATCACATCCAGGGCGCCGATCCGGGAAGGCCGGGGGGTGGGGTGGGCCGGGGTGGGGGTAAAGTGGGAAGATCCCGGCCCCCGTGAATAGGCAGGCACCCTGAATCCCAGCAATGCCCTCTACACAGGACGTACCCACGAAAAGGGCCGCCCGCTGCTCGACGCAGTATTTTGTACAGGAAAAAAATAGAACTCTGCCCCCCACCCCCCCGCTTCCTGGGCCTCAGTTTCCTCAAGTGCCAAATGAGGTTGTTGAATTAAGTCCCTGGAAAGCACTTAGAGCCGTGATGTAGAACTTTCCTGCTGTCGCTGCAAAGCACCTCTTCTGGGCTGCTTGCATGCTTAACCAAATTCTAAGAGTCACATCAGAAATGGTACTGATTCCCCCCCCCAAGGATTCTTGTAACGTTTTGCTGTCTTAAAAAAAAAATGGGTTGGGGTTCTCTTTGGTCTCCTTTCAACTACTGAAAATTCTAAGATGAAGAAGTAAGGAGAGAGAAAATAGGAAAATAAAATCCCAAACACCGTATTCTCTGCTCTATTGTAAAAATTCACTGCCTTTCAGGACAAAAAAAAAAAAAAGAAAAGAAAAGAAAAGAAAAAGATCTTACCTAACCCAACACCCAAAAAATGATAGCTAAGTAAAACATCATGATAAATTCAAAATTAAGCTAAACCTATGTGATACTAAAGTCTTTTCCTTGGGTTCATTAACAACCCTCTTATAATGATGCAGTTCTTTTTTAGTGCACACAGTTCCAAAGCAAACTGTTAAGAGAAAAAAACATTATCACTGAGCTAAGAATAACATCAAAAATGGGAGAAACTAACATGTAATTTTTTTTTTAAATTAGGAAGAAAGTTAGAATTTCACAGTTTTTGTTGTTGACCATGTTTGCTAGGTATCCATAGAGCCTTATACAGGAAGCTGAATCTTCTACCAAAATATGTTTAAGAATTCCCAAATATGAGAATTAGTATATAAAATAAAATGATCTAATCATTAAGCTTTATCATCTTCCTAAAAAGAAATACATGTTTCTAAGTTAAATATAAAAGAGAAGAAGAAGAAGAAGAAGAGGGGATTGTGCCCTTTCTCTGCAAACCAGGCTTTTTCACGATTCATTAAACCCTTTTTCCATATGTGTAATTGGACTCTTCTCATTTACATAAACGAGGGATGAGGCAAAAGACCTAACATCAGCCCAAAAGGAGAAATCCATCTCTCAGTCTCCGATGTTAAAAAAAATATATTGTAGAAAACTCCCAAGAAGGCAGATCCCCCTCCTCCCCCACACACCCACATATACCAGCCCCGAAATAGTTCATGGCCAAGGAGATACTGAGTTTGCCAGAGCTTTGGGGGTTGTTCTGCACACGCTGCCTCACAGTTATCATCAGAGGCACATGTTTTTATTTCATTTTCTCTAAGTAAAGACCTTGGACTGAAATGACTGACAGTAGGACACCATATCCTATTTTCTCCCCTCATTTCTGATTGGGTTAAAAACCAAGAAGAAAGACTGCACTGTCTTTGAAAGAGCACAACCCTCTGCTTGGGCTTGAGTTGTCTGGCTGGTATCCTCCATTCAGTTGGTCTCAGCACCTGATTAATTAGTTAATTAGTACTTAGAGCTGACTAGCCCCAGTCGGCAATTTTCATGCCCTGCATGGTGAAATGTTGAATCCAGCATTGAAATTTCTGTGTCGCACACCCTAATTATTATCACCCCACTACTTTTAAAACCATTGCACCAAATTATTATAATAGACAGAGCCAGACAACTGTGTGGGAATATGTTCTTTCTGAGAAATAATGGTAGACTTCTAATATTTTTCACTATTGCCCTTAACACATTTAAATAAAACAATGAATGGGGAAAATTCTAATTCAATTAGCCTCCAACTCCTTCTACAAAGAAAATGATTTTATACGAGAGATGTTAGGAAAATTGCACCAAGATTTTTTGACGCTTTATCAGTTCTTCGATGGCAAAGAGTACATTTACAAAATATCCTATCTGAGATTAATTTTGTTCCCATATTTTTTTCCATGTCAGGAATAAAAATCAGAATAGATAATAGTAACAAAATACAACCAAAAAAGAACCCTAAGATCATTTTAACTAGCTGTAAGAAAACGATGCTCTGTGTGTGTGTGTGTGTGTGTGTTTGAGGTGGTGGTGGTGGGGGGGACTTTGGATGTTTAAAAATACTGTGCTGACATGGTTTAGGAATGAGTTTTCTTTGGGAAAAAATACTCCTTGGCCACTGCCCCATTCTTCCATGAATTTGATGTCATGGCGAAGGTTAAATATCAACTAGGGAAAAACAGTTTTAGAAAATAAGTTAGGACACAAACTTAGGGGAATCTAATTTTTGCCATTTCTCAGTGTCCCATTACCAAAAAAGGGCCCCAGTGTGTCAATGCTTTTCAGTATGACTGGTAGCTATTTTCACCTGAAACAATCCTTATATATCAGTAGTGGGCTGCCTGTAATTGTCAGAGCTAAATGGTACACAAAACTGGATACACAACCACACAGATCAGTAAATGGGTCGGATTGAAAGCAAAAGTAAACACCAACCTTAGGAAATGAAAGAAGTTAAAAGATAAGTGTTAAGGACCTTATTCTTTTTGGAGAATAAAACAAGATTTAGTAGCTTTCCACTTAATTTAAATGAAAAGAATCACTACCTTACATATTGCAGTGATAATGTAATGGGGAAAGAAAACAAAAAAGTCTTTGTACAAATGACACCTCCTATAGTTGTTGTGAAGAAACTTTTCCCCTTGGTATCTGCTAACAAATTCTAATTAATGCTGCACATTCCTTTACTGAAATCATTTAATGCGTAACAAGGGGGGTAAAAAGAAATGCTGAATGCTCGTGATTGCCCTGTTAGAATTATGGGAGTGAAAGCCTGGGGCCCCAAACTTACTGTCTATTAAAGCCAAGCTTTGAAAAAGAAATGCAACCTACAAAAGCTGTCAATCTCCCTTGCCCCTAAAGCCTGGGTTCACATGGATTCAAGTGACAGCCCTCCTCCCCCATGCACAATACATCAATCTGTCTCTCCCACAAGCACCCACAGCCCATTGTGCTGGCCGCAGGTGCCTATTATGGCACCCATGGCTGCCTCCCACAGCTCCGCCCCTGAGAAACAGGAACTGCAGACAATGGAGCCCTGTGGGAAGACAGAGGTGGGTGTTGGGAGGGATAACAGACAGATGGTAAAGGGTATAGGGTAGTAAGGTAGTTTCAAAACAAATGTCAAACATTCAAAATTATTGCTTTCTCGTGTCTCTCCTTTTGAATTGCCTTTGCTTCAATCACCATCTGCCATAATTATAAAGATACTTACCTGTTATGATGAATTCTTGCTCCCCTTTTTGGGTAGTGGTGGATGGAATGACCTTCAATACTCTACTCCTCCTATTTAGTCTCTAGGTTTCTCAAGGTCACAGACTGAGGAGTTTTAGTTAAGTGACACCAGGATACCATAGAGGGGAAAGAAGGAATCTTTCTATAGTTTTTGCAAGGTTTGTGGTTTCCCTTTGAGCTTAGTTTTGGGCTCCTTAAGGGACATGGGTTATAAAAATTAGTTACTTTGGGTAATATACCTATGAAATCAAAGTCCTATAAGACTTCTGACAAACATCATATCAGGCAGGTGAAAATTCTTAGGCCATTTCTTTTTTGGTGAGGAGTCACATAAAGGGAGATGAGGTGCATTTAATAATAAAAGTACTAATACTTTCTCACTCAGACTTTTGCCTATTTCCAAACATGCCAACCAAAATAAGTAAAATTGTGATACAATAATACTAGATACTATTCATATGCAGTGCCAGTATCACAGCAAGCCCATTTTAAGCAATTCATTTCATAAAATGTCACTTGCCTGTGGTGGTTTTTCACCTTCTGAGTTGTGGACCAATTAAGAAGTAATAAATGGAAGAATTAAGATATATGCCAAAAATATACATATTGGTTCAAGTAAATTTGATTTAGTTGCTTTTACCCTTGCTTTATCATCACAATATACCACCTTATTTCCTGTTTTCGAGATTTGTCATAAACTAAAAGCAAGCTAACAATAATTTCATTACGACTTCTACTACCTGTCTCAAACAAACAAACAAACAAACACCAAGAAAAATCTGGCACAATTCTAAGTCATGGTCAAGAGGATTGGTAACTTGTTGGAATGAGGGTACCGCTAAAATAATGCCAGGGACTACGACCAGCCAGTTTTCCTGAAGCAAACAAGAGGGTCTTGGTTTGCTGTCAAAAACTACAAACTAAGCTTTAACTAGGGACTGTCAGGGATCCAAGTGAGCTCCTGGCCAGGGAGAGCTTAATTAGCAGAGTTGGTTTGGGTTTTTAAATTACAGAAGAAAACAACCAATACAGTATGAAAGCAGACAGTGGTCTAATGTAGCACAAAATTCACTATTCCATTATGTGTGTGTGTAGTGGTTTTGCACATTTCGTTAACAATTTAAATTTAGATTTTAAACATGATTTCTGTGCCCATTACTAGGGCATGTTTCTTTTGTTTCCTCTTATGTATCCTTTTAGATATTTTAATGTATTTATCACCAAATAGAAATATGTGCCCCTCTCTTTTTTATATAAATGGTGGCATACTATACATACTATTTTGTTTTTTAACCTGAGAGATCTTGGAGATCAATCCATATCAGAATAAGAGCTACTAGGGCGTGCTTCTGAAATGTGAATAGTTTTGAGTCATATTTGGTATTTGTAAAATAGAAAGAAAGAAAGAAAGAAAGAAAGAAAGAAAGAAAGAAAGAAAGAAAGAAAGAAAGAAAGAAAGAAAAAATATATGATTCCAAGTATTTAGCTACCAAGCGATCAAGCCATTTGGAGGCTATTCTTATTTCTCCTAACTATTAAATTAAGCGTTCCACTTCAAATGCTCAGAAATTAGTACAGCTAACCCTAATTATCCATCTAAATGGGAGCCCGAGAAAATGTGGGGAGAAAGTCATAGATAACCCATAGATGCAACCTTTGTTAAAGATGCTTACATGGGAAAACTTTTAAGATTTTTATTGGTAAGGTTTGTGAATTGTTTCTATACCATCCAAAATAATCAGAGTTCAAAAGAAATTGCTAAAGGCTTCCCATTTGATCCATAGTCCATTATTCATACTTAAGGTATCTCACAAGAATGACCTTACTTAATTGATTTAAATGATTAAAAGATGCCAGGTTTTAGCTGTAGAATTAGTTGACAATACACAGTCCTTTTACCTGTGCTCTAACACCAAGTCATTTTACCTCTAGATGTTTTCCATGAGGCTGTTGAGTCTACCCATTTTGAAATTAACATAGTCTGTTGGTTAAAATCCAAAATTTTTATTGCCAGACAAACCTGGGTTCTAATCCTGGCTCTGGAGCTTGGAAGTGGTGTGATTTAACTTCTCTCTCTGATACTGAGTTGTCTCTAAAACAGGGATAATAATAGCTGCTACTTCACAGGTTTGTGTAAAGATTACATAAGACCATGCATGGACTCTCAAAACAATGCCTAGAACATAGCAAATCCTCAAAAAACAGTATCTATTATTACTACTACTAATATTAGTTATAGGACTCTAAGGATTAGCTAGAGGAATTCTCAAATCTGATCAGCAAAATCGTCTGGGGGGTAGTTTTTAAAAAATGCACATATCCCAGATGTACCTCACCAAAAGAAACTCCAATTAAATAGGTCTGTGCTGCTGCCTGGGAATTTGTATTTTAAAGCAATAAAAGAAATCCCAAGATGACAACTGCTAAACTGACCAAGAAAGCATTAGGTCGTAATTAGAACAAGAAGTCAAAGGGTTCAGTAAAGAATATCCTTAAGATGGATGCAAATTCTATAATCAACCTATATCACTAAGAAACCAGAAACTGTTTCTGTGTGCTTTTGATTGACAATGGAATACAATTAGAAACTCTAAGGAGAACAAAAAGCTGTATGATGATTCTAGTTCTAATAGGAAACGTGCTAAAATGTGGCATCATTTGAGCTATTGAAGGAGTGTAAGAAAAGATAATCCATTTGACTTTGACACCTGAAATGTTCTCCTACCCACGGCGATGTTTTACAGCCATATGATTACATTTATTTTCTCTGTGGGTCTAAACATATTACTTGGTCCTGCTGTGAATAATATTTACATGGAAGTTAATATTGGGAAAGCTGTTGCTCCGGTACTTTAAACTTCTTATTTTGAAGTAAAGATTCGCATGCAGTTGTGAGAAATAATAGAGATACAGTGTATCCTTTACTCAGTTTCCCCCAACAGCATCTTGCAAAAGTGTAAAACAGTATCACAATCAGAATATTGACATTGATACAATCCAGATGCAGAAGATATGTTGTTGTGTATAGTCACACTCTCTTTCCTCCCATCCCTTCCCCTCCTTGAGCCATGGTAACCAATAAACTGTTCCATTTCTATGATTTTATGATTTCAAGAATGTATGCAAATAATATAAATGTGATCATTTATAATATCATTTATATTATAAATGCAACCTTTTGGGATTGGCTTTTTCCACTCAACATGATTCTCTAGTGATCCATTCAGGTTGTTGCCTATATCAATAGCTCCTTCCTTTATATTGCTGAGTAGTATTTCTTCATATGGCTGTACCACACGTTGTTTAGCCATTCACCTGTTGAAGGACATCTGGGTTGTTTCCAGTTGGTGAATAAAGCTATTATTAATGAAGCTGCTCTGAACATTTGTGTACAGATTTTTGCATGAACTTCAAGCTTCATTTTTTTGGCATAAGTGCCCAGCAGTACAATTGCTGGGTTGTATAGTGCTTGCATATTTAGTTTTTTAAAGAAATTGCCAAACTCTTTCCAGAATGGCTGTACCATTTGACACTTCCACCAGCAATGTATGAATGATCAAGTTTTACCACATTCACCAGCATTCGTTATTCTCACTAATTTTAGTTCTTCTGACATATAGTGATATCTCATTGTGGTTTTCATTTATGTTTCTGTGAAACTCGTTATATTGAACATATTCTCATATGCTTGCTACCTATATATCCTCCTTGGTGAAATATCTCTTCATGTCTTTTGCATTTTAGTTATATTTTTTTAAATCAAGCTATAGATAAAGCGTACTGAGGATTTTTTTTAAAGATTTTTAAAAATTTAAAAATTTATTTGTTTGACAGAGAGAGGAAAAAGAACAAGAGCAGGGGGAACAGGAGAGGGAGAAGCAGGCTCCCCACTGAGCAGGGAGCCCAATGTGGGGCTTGATCCCTGGGATCATAACCTGAGCTGAAGGCAGACACTTCACTAACTGAGCCACCCGGGGGCCCATACTGAAGATTTAATTTGAGTTGTAAAAAGACATTTCATTTTACTTTTAATTGTGCTGTTTTATTGTCTAGCTTAACATTTAAAAAGCACTTACTATGTACCAAATGCTACTTTAAGTACTTTGAAATATTTATTTCAATTTAAGTGAAATTTAATCTTATAGTAACCAAATGAAGTAGATACTACTATTATCATCTCCAGTTGACAGTTGAGTAAACTGAGGGCACAGAGACATTCAATAATTTACACCTAAGATTACATAGAAAACAAGTGGTGGAGCTGAGATTTGAACCTAGGCAGTAGTTGTTCTTTTTTTGTTTTGTTTTGTTTTGTTTTTGTTTTGTTTTGTTTTTGTTTTGTTTTTTGGCAGTAGTTGTTCTAAGCTTAACAATATACACATAATATTATAAAAGTCAGAAGCAGTGGGAGGAGCGATAGTGTAGGAAAGTGTCTGAAATGAGTGTTGATAAATATTGTCTAGAATTAATGGATCAAAAATAAAAATTATAGTATTTAAAGTTATAAAAGTAACTACTAAAATGTCCTGAATATCATAAAAATATAACTAATAAAATTTTGGGAAAATCAGAAGTAGATAAAGGAAGTGGAGTAAGTATGCTAAATCCTTCATCTTTCTTGAAAGTCAAAAATACTGTCTAAAATTGATAAAGAAATAGAAATAGAAACATTTTATTTAGAGTAGTAGTATTAATCATAAGAAAAACTAAAAACTAAAAACTCAACTAGAAATAGGGTGGTTACCTCTGGAGGCTGGAAACTAGCTATTAAACAAAAAACTTTTCTTTCTCTTCTATACTGTTCAAATTTTTAAAAACTGTATTTAGGTTATAACTATGATAAAAACAGAGGATATTTTAATTCTGATTAAGGCAAGGTTCAATAGCCACCAAGCTAAATTACACCCAATATTCTTGGGGGTCTCCAAAGATAGGTGAGGATGAATGGTTTAGCATGTTGCATATTATTAGTCTGGAATTACTAGGTGCTTTGGATCGACTTGTAGTACCTGTTAACCTCAAAATTAAAGCTGTCAGCTATTTTACCAGCAAAAATGGGTTTATTCAGGAATAGCAGAGAACTGCAAAAACAAGGCAAGTCCAGCGAACAAAGAAGAAAGCTCTCTTACTGAGAAAAGGGGGTAGTTGGGAAGGCTCTTATAAATAAAAAAGTCCATTGGTGGGCAGCCCCGGTGGCTCAGCGGTTTAGCGCCGTCTTCAGTCTAGGGTGTGATCCTGGAGACCTGGAGACCTGGAGACCTGGAGACCTGGGATCGAGTCCCGTGTCGGGCTCCCTGCATGGAGCCTGCTCCTCCCTCTGCCTGTGTCTCTGCTTCTCTCTCTCTCTCTCTCTCTCTCTCTCTCTCTCTCTCTCTCTCTCTCTCTGTGTGTGTCTCATGAATAAATAAATTAAATCTTTAAAAAAAAAAAGTCCATTGGTGTAAATTCGTAAAGTATAGTGGCTTCTCATTGGCTGAACTGTGACAATTTCTTATTCGCTGGGCTGTTGCTAGGAGAGGTGAAAACCTTTCTTCCTCCTAACCAGTGTAGTCCAAGTTGGAGCTAAAGGAGTATCTATTTGCAAGGTATGTCTTTCTGTGGGGTCTGCAATTGATAACTAATGGTAGGGCCTGAGAGCTCCCCCTTCTGGCCTCCTAATTTCATTTTAGTGAGGTTTCCTTTATAAATTTTCACATATCCTTAACTTCCAAGTCAGCCAAGGATGCTATTCCTAACTCTGTATTCTGTTGGGTTTTTTTTGCCCTTCCACTCCCTTATGTTATCCTGTATTCCCTCAAATCAAGAATCAGAAGATTGGTGAAAGGTTAGCTACATGGTTAGGGTCAAAGATAGGGAAATGATTCATTTCCATCTCCCAAATTCAAACTCCCAACACAGTATAAAAATAGATCTCAATTCTAGGTAATAGATATTGAGAAGAAGGCATTTTTCATTGAAAAAGGTAAGATGTGCACATGGTTACAAAATTCAGATAGAAAAAATGCTATATACAGGAAAGTAAGTCTCCCTCAATTTTAGACACCATATCTTCCTTGCCAAAATCAAGCATTTTTAAACATTTTTAATATATATTTTCAGATTAAGCAACACACACACACACATATACAGCTAGGTGCATAATTTTCACATTAACCTGTTCCTCACTTCTTTTTTTCACATATTAGTATTTTTTGGAGATGATCCCAAACATAACATGTAGGTCTACTTCATTCCTTTTTTTTTTAGTTTATTTATTTATTTATTTATTTATTTATTTATTTATCTATTTATTTATTTATTTAAGAGAGAGCGAGAGATCACAGGAGCAGGAACACAGGGAGAAGGACAAGCAGAACATGGAGCCAATGCAAGGCCCGTCCCCACGACCCTGAGATCATGACCTGAGCCAAAATCAAGAGTTGAATTCTTAACCAACTGAGCCACTCAGGTGCCCCTCTACTTCATTCTCTTTAACATCAGCATGATATCCCCATGTATGAGTATACCATAGTTATTTAATCAGCCTCCCATTTGTGGACACTTTTATTACTATATTTTTACATTTATCATTTACAAATAATGCCATAGTGACCTTCTTTGTACAAAAAGCTTTACAACTGCTTTTATTTCAGTAGATGCAGAGATACATATAAGCATTTAATATATACATATGTGCATAGGTAACTTTCTATATTAGTACAGTCTATTTGATATCTGTATAATATTCTATTATATGACTACTGAATATACTATAACTTATTGAAGCAGTCCCCTTATTGGATAGCCAGTTATTTACCATCTTTTGCAAAAAAATGGGTTAAGGATGACAGTGAGTTTAACTGTGGTTCTGAGTGAGCATGTGTGTTTGTGTGTGTGTGTGTGTTTGAGTGTGTGTATACATAGAAGCATATTTATAGTCAATGACTAAGAAATTAGATCAGACCAATATACACTGGATAATATTCATGGCATTTGAAAATATACCAAATTTACCATTACATTTGAAAAATAAACTTTTTTTAAAGATTTTACTTATTTATTCATGAGAGACAGAGAGAGAGAGAGAGAGAGAGAGGCAGAGACACAGGCAGAGGGAGAAGCAGGCTCCATGCACGGAGCCCGATGTGGGACTCGATCCTGGGCCTCCAGGATCACGCCCTGGTTGGAAGGCAGGCACCAAACCGTTGAGCCACCCAGGGATCCCTGAAAAATAAATTTTATAATACTTTTACCAAATCTGTCTTCTACTCCCTGAGAGAAATTAAAGCACCGGGGCACCTGGGTAGTTCAGTTGGTTGAGCATCCGACCCTTGGTTTCAGCTCAGGTCATGATCTCAGGGTCGTGAGATTGAGCCCCATGTGGGACTCTGTGTTCAGTGCAGTCTACTTGTTCCTCTCCCTCCTCCTCTGCTCCTCACTACACACACTCTCTCTCTCTCCCTCTCCCAAATAAATAAATAAAATCTTAAAGAAAAAAGAAAAATAACAGCACCAATGAACTATCTTTTAGCTGTTCCCTTAGGAAAACTTATTTTTTTAAGATTTTATTTTTAACTGATCTCTATACCCAACATGGGGCTTGAATTCACAACCCTGAGATCAAGAGTCACATGCTCCACCAACTGAGCCAGCCAGGCACCCCCCTTCTCAGGAAAACTTAAATCCCAAATTATATATACACCCTTTTTTCTGTCCTGCTCCATCCAGCTACAGGAGCCTCACTCAGGTGCTTACTTGGAGTCGGACCCCATGCCCTGGAACTGATAAAGACTTTTCAACATCTTACAAATTCTGTTACTTAAACCTCAGATTTTTTTCATCTTTCTAAAGTTCCAAGGACCTAACAAACCACAGAGAATATGGTAGCATGGATTCCACGCCCATAAAACTTTACTAATACCATGGTTAAATGTAATTGCTGATTTTCTTTACAATGAAGTACCATTTCTCAAGCAATGATAGCATTTTCACTTACAATTTAGAGGGTTGTTAGCAGATGGAGACAACAGACCCTTAGCTCATAAAAGTACAAGTATAGAGAGAAAACACAAGAAAAACAAAAGGAAATAAAAAACAAGGACAGTTTTTGAAACAAATGCTGCTGAACAACTCAGTACTCATTTGGGGGAAAAAATCAACCTCAACCTTTTATCCAGCAAAAACCATTAACTCAGAATACTTCATACATAAACCTAAATGTATGAACCCAAAGTATGAAACTTCTAGAAGAAAAAAATAGGAGACAAATTTGAGACTTTACAGTAAGCAAAGATTTTTTAGGACATAAAAACATAGACCATAAAAGGAAAAAATGGACAAATTGGACTTCATCAAAATTTAAAATTGTTAGCTAGCTCAGTTGGTAGAGCATGCAACTCTTGATGTTGGGATCGTGAGTTCAAGCCCCATATGGGGGGTAGAGTTTACTTAAAAATAATAAATAAGCAGTGCCTGAGCAGCTCAGTCAGTTCAGTAGCTGACTCTTGATTTTAGCTCAGGTCATGATCCTGGGGTTGTGGGACTGAGCCCCATGTCAGGCCCTGCATTTTGTGGGGAGTATGCTGGGGATTCTCTATCTCCCTTTCCCTCTGCACCTCCCATTGCTCATGCTCTGTCTCAAATAAACAAATCTGGGACACGTGGGTGGCTTAGTAGTTGAGTGTCTGCCTTTGGCTCAGGTAGGGATCCCGGGGTCCTAGGATTGAGTCCCGCATCAGGCTCCCTGCTAGGAGCCTGCTTCTCCCTCTGCCTCTGCCTCTGCCTCTCTGTGTGTGTGTGTCTCTCATGAATAAATAAATAAAATATTTTAATAAATAAATCTTTAAAAATAAATAAATAATCACAAAAAATTTTTAGAACTTCTGCTATTCAAAAGTTAGCATTAAGAAAATAAAAAGGCAAGCCACAGACAAGAATAAACACCTGAAGACACCTGCAAATATATATATATATGTGTATATATCTGACATGTATCCAGAGTATATAAATATTTCCTATTACTCAAAGACAAATAATCCAATTAAAAATTGGCAAAATGTCTGAGCAGACACCTGACAAAAAAAAGTATGTGAATGGCCAATAAACACATGAAAAGATACTCAGTATCATTACTCATAAGGAAAATGTGAATTGGAACCACAATGACACATCACTATACACCTACTCAAATGGCTAATGTTAAAAAGACTGACAATATCACATCTTGGCTAAGATGTGGAGCATAGGATCTCTCATAGAAATTGCTGGTGGGAATCCAAAGTGGTTGTAATCAGTATGTATTTTTGTAACCAGTATTTTTGTGACCAAAATAGTATGGCAAGACTACATGTGTGTATATACGTATATATACACACATACACTCATACACATCTCTCTCTATATATATGCACAGATATATATAGTCCTGCCATTTGATTTTAAAATAAGTATATAAACATATATACACAATAAATATATATAAATAAAAATTAAACATGTGCTTAACATACAACCCAGAAATTCCACTTCTAGGTATCTACCCAAAAGAAATAAAAATATATATCCAGAAAAGACATACATTCAAAAGTTCATAGCAGGATTATTCATAATAATCTCAAACTGGAAAAAATTCAAATGTGCATCAACTAATAAAGAGATGAACAGTACAATTAAAAACAAAAAACCACCGATAGACCCAACAAGGTGGATGAATCTCAAAAAATATTTTGCTAAGTAAAACAGTCAAACACAAAAGAGCACAGTGACAGAAAGCCAATCAGTGCATGCTTAAGATCAGGAGTCTTGGAAGAGTATAAAGGGCAAGGAACTTCCTTAGGGTCATGGAACTGTTCTGTAACTTAATTATAGTGGTGGGTACATGACTTTATACAATTACTAAAAGTCATCCAATGATACACTTAAAATAGGTAAATCTTATTGTATATAAATTGCAGCTCAATAGAGTTGAAAATTTTCTAAAAAGGAAAGATTTTGTGTTTCCTCTCTGCTAAAGTGCCGATCCATGCTAGTTGCCCAGAGTCAACTTGGGGGAAATCTGCCAAGTGGGCAATAATGTCAGAAAGCTATCACATTTAGGGTACAGGGAATCCATAACCATGCAAACTGGTATCTCCTTGGAGGATGGCATATGGAACTTTCCTTTTTTCTAAGCATCAGCCAAGTGAGATAGTTCCTCCTCCCCTCTTCCATTCTTTCTCAAGGCTTCCTTACTCCCTTCAGAATCTAAGCTGTATGTATTTAAACTCCTAATTTTCCTTTCCATTTTTCCTTCCACCTCTGTGTTTCCCATACCTCAGCCACAAAACCTTGTGGACTCTATCCAGGAATACAGCTTCCATTTTTTACTTATTAGCATGCTACTCAACATTTATAACATTTATATACCTACCCTCAACCTCACGCTTTTGAATTCCTTTGCCCTCTTCTATTTTTGTCACAGCTCAAATGTTCCTGTCTACTACCTCTTTGAGGGATATAGTGTGTGACCTAAACCCCCACATGTTCTCCCAGGTGACCTAATGAGCTTACACATTAAACAGCCCATCCCTAAGAGGAGTGTAACCACAACTTGGAAGAGGAAGATGTCATTGGAGGCTCAGAGAAGTCCAGCAAGGTTCTTCAACAAAGTGGCCTCTCCAATCCTGGTGTCTGCTTGGGACTAATGAGATGAGACATTCATCCTCACAAGGCTTTTACATATGCATCTTTGATGGTGCCCCCAAAAGCATCTGAAATGCATCAGGACTTTATTTCAGTGAAGTTCACACTAAGCCAAGAGAGCCTCATTCAATTTCCTGTCTCAAATTACACTCAGCTCTGCTGTCCAACTGAATGCACTAGACAAGCTCAAGAGATGTACATCCAAAAATAACATGAGGACTGCCTATCAGATTGGCAAAGATTAAACAGATTTGTAAGGCCCAGCTGGTGGATTTATGGGGAAAATGTATATTTTTATATACTACTGTCATATATACATTGTGTTAATATATACACAAATACACAGTAGTGCATAAAAATATGTGTTATGCTTCTGAGACAATTCAGCAACAGAGTCAGAAATTTTTCATTGTATATAGTCTTTGACATAACAATTCTACTTCTAGGAATTGTTAAGAGATAGGATCTGGAGTGAGACAGACCTGGATTTGAGTCTTGACACCACCACCTTCTTCCTGACTGTATGACTTCTCTCTGTCATAGTTTTCTCATCTATAAAATTGGGGCAAAATGGCATCCTGGCAACCCTGGGAAACACATGGATATGTATTATACTGTCTTTTACCAGTATAATCTTACCAGTAAGATGATAAGCTGTCTAGGACTTAGGGGGTTTCCAGGATGTGAAACTTGTAGTGCTAAATCTAGGAAGATCCTGAGCAACTGGAACAAAGTCCACATCATCTTTTTCAGGAGCTACAATTTCTTGACTAGTCAGTTCTACAAAGTATCAGAACCATTCCAAATAAGCATCTCCACCATTTATGAAGTAGCACCTATACCCTAGGCCCTTTATATATATATCAGTGGCTCTCAAACTTGAATGTGTATCATAAATACTTGGAAGGTTCATTAAACCAGGTTTTTGGGTCCCACCCCCAGAGACGCAGTAGGTCATGGAAACACATACTAGGCATGGCCTAGATTGCAATCAGAGGCAAGAAGGTGGGAATAAGTGGGGACCCACAAAATGGAAACAGGTACACATCATAAAATTCACTACTGACAGTGGCCTCCCTAATAACACTGTTTCCTAAAATAGGGGGCCCTATTTCATCCATCCTTGCTATGTACCCCCAAATGTCCCTGGCCCAGTACTAGGTGCAGGGCATGTGCTCAACAGACATCAACAACTCTTTCCTTGGTGCTCTCTTTGAGGAGATGAGCCTTTTAAGTGTAAGCTGGGATCATGCCCCATTACCCCACTTGACTGGTTTGCTACCTAATTTCAGAACATTTATCTTGAGATCTGCTAGCACTGCCACAGGACAGGCTTTACCGAGTACCCTTTCATTCATCTATCACTCATTTATTGACCCCTATCTATGCCCTAGACAGACCCCTGAGTGCAATCATGGGCTGCTTCAGCAGCCAGACCTGGATGCAAACCAATGCTCTCCACTAACCAGCTCTCTGTGCACTTGGGCAAATTCACTTTGGTCTCTTTCATCAGAAAAAGGGGGATGGGAATCCTACCAATTTCACAGGATGCTGGTGGGGATGAAATGAGAGGATGACAATAGCACTTTGACATAGCACCTAGTAAATGTGCCACAGATGTCAACTATCATTACTCAAGATCCCTGCCCCATAGCACTGCTATGTGACCACAGGATGTTATGTGTGGAGGGAGCCCAGGATCCTTGCAGAGTCATATTTAGCCACTTCCTAACTGGCCAGCAATTCTGGATCACAGGTGGCAGATGATTGAGACGAAGGGATGCTCAGAGCCCAAGGACCTCTGAGCTGCTCTAGGAAGAACTAAGTATCAGCTGAGGACCTACTGGGTAAGCAGAACACCTAATAATAGGCTAGGGTTAAGGCATCTGGGCACCAGAAAGCCTAGTTTCAAAAGTCAGCAATGGGGCTGTGATGAGGATCAAATAAGTTAATTCATGTAAAGCACTTAGCACAAGGCCTAGTGAGTAGCAAAAGCCTAATCACTAGTGGGACCTTAATTAAATTTGTAGGGAGTGGTCTACAGCAGTGCTATTTGTAGAGCACTAACCAGGCCCCACTGCCTCAAAACTCCTCCCTGACCCCAGATGTCATAGTGCCACACCATCATGGTTAGAAATGCACTCCTCATAGAATGGGTGGCAAATATGTAGCACTTGTTTTCCTCCTGCCTGCAGGGCAGACACACTGATGAGACTTTGTCCCACCAGCCCAGATGAGGCTTCTTTACATGGATGGTCCTCCAGGCAGTAATTGCTAGAAGAGCTCTACCACTACCTGCCCAACTTACAGGTTCTCTCTCATTTCTTTTTTCTTTCAGATTTAGTTTTATAATTAAGTTTATCTGTCACTGTTTATATTTTTATTGAAATTTTTATTAAGATCATTGTGGATACTCATGCAGATGTAAAAGGATTATACAGAGATAGCTCATGTACCCTGTGCCCAGGCTCCCCCAAGGGTAACATCTTAGGAACCATAGTACAAGCAACATATTGATATGAGTACCAACTACTGCTCTTATGCACATTTCCCCAGTTTAACTTGTATTCATTTATAATGTATGTATTCAGTTCTGTGTAATTTTATCACATATGTAGTTTCATGTATCTACCACCGCAGTCAAGATACTGAGCTGTTCCTTCACCACACAGATCCCTCCTGTTACCCTTTTGCAATCACATGCACCCCCCCTTCCAGGTCCCAGACCCCATTCCTAATCCCTAGCATCCACTAATCTGTTTGCTATTTCTATACTATTGTCATTATAAGAATGCTATATAAATAAAATAATAGAGTATTAGCTTTTGGGATTGGCTCTTTTTTCCCTAAAGATTTTACTTATTTATTTGAAGAGAGAGAGAGAGAGAGAGAAAGAGAGAGAGAGAGAGAGACCACAAGTCAGGGGGAGGGGCAGAGGGAGAGGGAGAAGCAGACACCTCACTGAGCAAGGAACCTGACACAGGGCTCAACCCGGGGACCCTAAGATCATGATCTGAGCCAAAGGTAGATGCTTAACTGACTGAGCCACCCAAGTGTCCCCGGATTGACTCTTTTCACTTAGTATAATCATCCAGCAAGTCAAACAGATTGTTCCATATATCAATAATTCACTCGTATCATTGCTGGGTCATATTCCATGGTGGATTTCCCATATTAAAGAGCATCTGAGCTGTTTCCAAGTTTTTTGCTCTTATAAATAAACGGGATATGAACACTCGTGTTAACAAGTTTTTACATGAACATAAATCTTCATTTTCTGGAACAAGTGCCCAGGAGTAAAATTACTAGATCATATGGTAGCTGCATCTTCATTTTTTTTTAAAAAAGACTTTATTTATTTATTCATGAGAGAGAGAGAGAGAGAATGGCAGAGACATAGGCAGAGAAAGAAGCGGGCTCCATGCAGGGAGCCTGATGTGGGATTCGATCACAGGTCTCCAGGATCACGCCCTGGGCCAAAGGCAGGCGCTAAACCGCTGAGCCACCCAGGAATCCCCTGCATCTTCATTTTTTAAAAGAAACTGCCAAGCTGCTTTCCAGAAAGGCTGTACCACTTCACATTCCCACTACATTCCCATTAGCCATGTACAAGTGATCCAGTTTCTCCATATCCTTGCCAATATTTCATGTTTTTTGCTAATTTTTATTTTTATTTTAGTCATTTTGCAATTTCCTCCTAATGACATTGAGCTAATCATGTTGGTTATCTTTTCATGTACTTATTTGCCACCTGCATATTCTCCTCAGTAAAATGACTATTCATGTCTGTGTCCAATTTTTTTTATTGAAGTATAATTAACATATGATGTTATACTAGTTTCCTGTCCCCTCTTGCAACTACCAGGTTTTTCTCTGTATCTAAGAGTCTGTCTTTTTGTTTGTTTCCTTTGCTTTTTAGATTCCACATATAAATGAAATAATATGATATTTGTTATTGTCTGACTCATTTCATTTAGCATAATACCTTCCAAGTCCATCGATGCTATTGCAAATAGCAAGATTTTATTCATTTTTATGGCTGGGTACCACCCCATGTGATCCTATCTTTTTTTTTTAAGATTTTAAGTAATCTCTACACCCAACATGGGGCTTCAGTTCATAGCCCTGAGATCAAGAGCCACACGCTCTTCCAACTGAGCCAGCCATACACCCCTCTTTTAAAAAATTTTACGTTAAATTCCAGTATAGTTAAAATATAATGTTTTGTTGGTTTCAGGTGTACAATGTAGCGATTTAACAATTCCATACATCACCCAGTGCTCATCACAAGTATGCTCCTCAATCCTCATTCCATATCTCACCCAAACCCCCCTATACACCTTCCCTCTGGTAACCATCAGTTTGTTCTCTGTAGCTAAGAGTCTGTTTTTTCACTTGTCTCTCTCTCTCTCTCGTTTTGTATCTCTTTTGCTCATTTCTTTTGTTTCTTAAACTCCACATAGAGTGAAATCATATGGTATTTATCTTTCTCTGACAGACTTATTTCACTTAGCATTATACTCTCAAGCTCTGTCCATGTCGTTGCAAATGGCAAGGTTTCATTCTTTTTTGTGGTTGAGTATTATTCCATTATATCTCTATCTCTGTCTATCTATCTATCTATCTATCTATCTATCTATCTATCTATCTATCTATCTATCAATCTTCTTTATTCTTTTATCTATTGATGGACACTTGGGCTGCTTCGATAATTTGGTATTGTAAATAATGCAGCAATAAACATAGAGGTGCATGTGTCCTTTTGAATTAGTGTTTTATATTTTTGGGGTAAATACCCAGTAGCACGATAACTAGATAATAGTTCTATTTTTAACTTTTTGAGAAACCTCCATACTGTTTTCCACAGTGGTTGCATCAGTTTCCATTCCCACCAACAGTTCAAGAGGGTTCCTTTTTCTCTACACTCTTGCCAATACTTATTCTTTTTTAAAAATTTTATTTTATTGAGCAGCCCCGGTGGCACAGCGGTTTAGCGCCGCCTTCAGCCCAGGGCATGATGCTGGAGACCCTGGATCGAGTCCCACGTCAGGCTCTCTGCATGGAGCCTGCTTCTCCCTCTGGCTGTGTCTCTGCCTCTCTCTCTCTCTGTTTGTCTCTATGAATAAATAAATAAGATCTTTAAATAAAATTTTATTTTATTAAAGATTTTATTTATTTGACAGAGAGCACAAGCACACAAGCAGGAGGAGGGGTAGGCAGAAGGAGAAGGAGAAGCAGGTTCTCTGATGAGCAAGGAGCCCAATGTGGGGCTCCATCCCAGGACCCTGGGATCCTGGATGCTTAACTGACTGAGCCATCAGGCGCCCCTGTGTTTTTGATTTTAGCCATTCTGACAGGTGTGAGGTGATACTTCATTGTAGTTTTGCTTTCCCTGTATTCCCTGATGATATGTGATATTCCCTGTTTTTCCCTGATGATGGATGTCTTCTTTGGAGCAACGTCTGTTTATGTCTTCTGCCCATTTTTAAATTGGATTATTTGTTTTTTGGTGTCGAGTTATGTAAGTTCTTTTTTATATTTTAGATATAACCCTTTATCAGATATGCCATTTGCAAACTTTTCTCCCATTCTGTAGGTTGCCTTTTAGTGCTGTTGACTTTTTCCTTTGACATTCAGAAGCTTTTTACTTTGATGTAATTTCAACAGTTAATTTTTGGTTTTGTTTTCCTAGCCCCAGGAGACACATCTAGAAAAATATTCCTACGGCTAGTGCCAGAGAAATTGCTGCTTATTCTTTCTTCCAGAGTTTTTATGGTTTCAGGTCTTACATTTAGGTGTTTATCCATTTTCAGTTATTTTTGTGTATGGTGTAAGAGAGTGGTCCTGTTTCATTCTTCTGCATATTGCTGTCCAGATTCCCCAACACCATTTGTTGAAGAGATTGTCTTTTTCCCATTGGATATTCTTTCCTGCTTTGCCAAAGATTAATTAACCATATAATTGTGGGTCTATTTTGAGATTTTCTATTCTGCTCCATTGATCTGTGTCTATTTTGGTGCCAGTACCATACTGATTTGATTACTACACCTTGATAACACAACTTCAAGTGTGGAATTGTGATGCTTTCAGCTTTACTTTTCTCGGGACATCTCCTAAAGATCCCTGCTCTTCTAGCACATGCTCTGAGATAAGTAAATAAATCTCTTTCCTGGGTGCTCTTAGTCACTTTACATGCTTTGGGCTTTTCCCCCCTCGTAGCCTTTTTACATTCTCTTTACTGAGCTAATAATTTGCCACCTCATTTCTAGTCATCACCACCTACTACAATGTCTATGATGTCCCTAAGACCCAAATAAAATCCCACCTCTTTAATTGAGGCTTTCTCTATAATCCCTGCTGTACATGTTTCTCCCCTCTCAATTTGTAGAGTATTAGTGCCACTCATAACTATACACACACTAGTGGCTTTACATCCCTGTTATGCTATCTCTTTAAGGGGAAGGACTCAGTTTCCTATTGCCCTCTGGCTGTCCTAGAAATAAGACGTCTGATTTTTACAGTTCTAGCTGTTAAGCCCCACTAATGTAAGACCTTGTGAAGTTAGGCCCCTCTGGTTTTAAAAGGCAAATGTTACCGGGGTTTGTCTTCCCAGTGAGGCTCCCTGTGCCTGGGGTGCCTGTATAATTAACATATGATGTTGTACTAGTTTCAGGTCCCCTCTTGCAACTACCAGGTTTTTCTCTGTATCTAAGAGTCTGTCTTTTTGTTTGTTTCCTTTGCTTTTTAGATTCCACATATAAATGAAATAATATGATATTTATTATTGTCTGACTCATTTCATTTAGCATAATACCTTCCAAGTCCATCTATGCTATTGCAAATAGCAAGATTTTATTCATTTTTATGGCTGGGTACCACCCCATGTGATCCTATCTTTTTTTTTAAGATTTTAAGTAATCTCTACACCCAACATGGGGCTTCAGTTCATAGCCCTGAGATCAAGAGCCACACGCTCTTCCAACTGAGCCAGCCATACACCCCTCTTTTAAAAAATTTTACGTTAAATTCCAGTATAGTTAAAATATAATGTTTTGTTGGTTTCAGGTGTACAATGTAGCGATTTAACAATTCCATACATCACCCGGTGCTCATCACAAGTATGCTCCTCAATCCTCATTCCATATCTCACCCATACCCCCCTACACCTTCCCTCTGGTAACCATAGTTTGTTCTCTGTAGCTAAGAGTCTGTTTTTTCACTTGTCTCTCTCTCTCTCTCTCGTTTTGTATCTCTTTTGCTCATTTCTTTTGTTTCTTAAACTCCACATAGAGTGAAATCATATGGTATTTATCTTTCTCTGACAGACTTATTTCACTTAGCATTATACTCTCAAGCTCTGTCCATGTCGTTGCAAATGGCAAGGTTTCATTCTTTTTTGTGGTTGAGTATTATTCCATTATATCTCTATCTCTGTCTATCTATCTATCTATCTATCTATCTATCTATCTATCTATCTATCAATCTTCTTTATTCTTTTATCTATTGATGGACACTTGGGCTGCTTCGATAATTTGGTATTGTAAATAATGCAGCAATAAACATAGGGGTGCATGTGTCCTTTTGAATTAGTGTTTTATATTTTTGGGGTAAATACCCAGTAGCACGATAACTAGATAATAGTTCTATTTTTAACTTTTTGAGAAACCTCCATACTGTTTTCCACAGTGGTTGCATCAGTTTCCATTCCCACCAACAGTTCAAGAGGGTTCCATTTTCTCTACACTCTTGCCAATACTTATTCTTTTTTAAAAATTTTATTTTATTGGGCAGCCCCGGTGGCACAGCGGTTTAGCGCCGCCTTCAGCCCAGGGCATGATGCTGGAGACCCTGGATCGAGTCCCACGTCAGGCTCTCTGCATGGAGCCTGCTTCTCCCTCTGGCTGTGTCTCTGCCTCTCTCTCTCTCTCTCTCTCTGTCTGTCTCTATGAATAAATAAATAAGATCTTTAAATAAAATTTTATTTTATTTAAAGATCTTATTTATTTGACAGAGAGCACATGCACACAAGCAGGAGGAGGGGTAGGCAGAGGGAGAAGGAGAAGCAGGTTCTCTGATGAACAAGGAGCCCAATGTGGGGCTCCATCCCAGGACCCTGGGATCCTGGATGCTTAACTGACTGAGCCATCAGGCGCCCCTGTGTTTTTGATTTTAGCCATTCTGACAGGTGTGAGGTGATACTTCATTGTAATTTTGCTTTCCCTGTATTCCCTGATGATATGTGATATTCCCTGTTTTTCCCTGATGATGGATGTCTTCTTTGGAGCAATGTCTGTTTATGTCTTCTGCCCATTTTTAAATTGGATTATTTGTTTTTTGGTGTCTAGTTATGTAAGTTCTTTTTTATATTTTAGATATAACCCTTTATCAGATATGCCATTTGCAAACTTTTCTCCCATTCTGTAGGTTGCCTTTTAGTGCTGTTGACTTTTTCCTCTGACATTCAGAAGCTTTTTACTTAGATGTAATCTCAACAGTTAGTTTTTGCTTTTGTTTTCCTAGCCCCAGGAGACAAACCTAGAAAAATGTTCCTACGGCTAGTGTCAGAGAAATTGCTGCTTATTCTTTCTTCCAGAGTTTTTATGGTTTCAGGTCTTACATTTAGGTGTTTATCCATTTTCAGTTATTTTTGTGTATGGTGTAAGAGAGTGGTCCTGTTTCATTCTTCTGCATATTGCTGTCCAGATTCCCCAACACCATTTGTTGAAGAGATTGTCTTTTTCCCATTGGATATTCTTTCCTGCTTTGCCAAAGATTAATTAACCATATAATTGTGGGTCTATTTTGAGATTTTCTATTCTGCTCCATTGATCTGTGTCTATTTTGGTGCCAGTACCATACTGATTTGATTACTACACCTTGATAACACAACTTCAAGTGTGGAATTGTGATGCTTTCAGCTTTACTTTTCTCGGGACATCTCCTAAAGATCCCTGCTCTTCTAGCACATGCTCTGAGATAAGTAAATAAATCTCTTTCCTGGGTGCTCTTAGTCACTTTACATGCTTTGGGCTTTTCCCCCCTCGTAGCCTTTTTACATTCTCTTTACTGAGCTAATAATTTGCCACCTCATTTCTAGTCATCACCACCTACTACAATGTCTATGATGTCCCTAAGACCCATATAAAATCCCACCTCTTTAATTGAGGCTTTCTCTATAATCCCTGCTGTACATGTTTCTCCCCTCTCAATTTGTAGAGTATTAGTGCCACTCATAACTATACACACACTAGTGGCTTTACATCCCTGTTATGCTATCTCTTTAAGGGGAAGGACTCAGTTTCCTATTGCCCTCTGGCTGTCCTAGAAATAAGACGTCTGATTTTTACAGTTCTAGCTGTTAAGCCCCACTAATGTAAGACCTTGTGAAGTTAGGCCCCTCTGGTTTTAAAAGGCAAATGTTACCGGGGTTTGTCTTCCCAGTGTGGCTCCCCTGTGCCTGGGGTGCCTGTATAATTAACATATGATGTTATACTAGTTTCCTGTCCCCTCTTGCAACTACCAAGTTTTTCTCTGTATCTAAGAGTCTGTCTTTTTGTTTGTTTCCTTTGCTTTTTAGATTCCACATATAAATGAAATAATATGATATTTGTTATTGTCTGACTCATTTCATTTAGCATAATACCTTCCAAGTCCATCTATGCTATTGCAAATAGCAAGATTTTATTCATTTTTATGGCTGGGTACCACCCCATGTGATCCTATCTTTTTTTTTTTAAGATTTTAAGTAATCGGGATCCCTGGGTGGCGCAGTGGTTTGGCGCCTGCCTTTGTCCCAGGGCGCGATCCTGGAGACCCGGGATCGAATCCCACGTCGGGCTCCCGGTGCATGGAGCCTGCTTCTCCCTCTGCCTGTGTCTCTGCCTCTCTCTCTCTCTCTCTGTGTGACTATCATAAATAAATAAAGAAAAAAAATATATAAAAAAAAAAAAAGATTTTAAGTAATCTCTACACCCAAAATGGGGCTTGAGTTCATAGCCCTGAGATCAAGAGCCACACGCTCTTCCAACTGAGCCAGCCATACACCCTTCTTTTAAAAAATTTTACGTTAAATTCCAGTATAGTTAAAATATAATGTTTTGTTGGTTTCAGGTGTACAATGTAGCGATTTAACAATTCCATACATCACCCAGTGCTCATCACAAGTATGCTCCTCAATCCTCATTCCATATCTCACCCAAACCCCCCTATACACCTTCCCTCTGGTAACCATCAGTTTGTTCTCTGTAGCTAAGAGTCTGTTTTTTCACTTGTCTCTCTCTCTCTCTCGTTTTGTATCTCTTTTGCTCATTTCTTTTGTTTCTTAAACTCCACATAGAGTGAAATCATATGGTATTTATCTTTCTCTGACAGACTTATTTCACTTAGCATTATACTCTCAAGCTCTGTCCATGTCGTTGCAAATGGCAAGGTTTCATTCTTTTTTTGTGGTTGAGTATTATTCCATTATATCTCTATCTCTGTCTATCTATCTATCTATCTATCTATCTATCTATCTATCTATCACATCTTCTTTATTCTTTTATCTATTGATGGACACTTGGGCTGCTTCGATAATTTGGTATTGTAAATAATGCAGCAATAAACATAGGGGTGCATGTGTCCTTTTGAATTAGTGTTTTATATTTTTGGGGTAAATACCCAGTAGCACGATAACTAGATAATAGTTCTATTTTTAACTTTTTGAGAAACCTCCATACTGTTTTCCACAGTGGTTGCATCAGTTTCCATTCCCACCAACAGTTCAAGAGGGTTCCATTTCCTCTACACTCTTGCCAATACTTATTCTTTTTTTAAAATTTTATTTTATTGGGCAGCCCTGGTGGCACAGCGGTTTAGCGCCGCCTTCAGCCCAGGGCATGATGCTGGAGACCCTGGATCGAGTCCCACGTCAGGCTCTCTGCATGGAGCCTGCTTCTCCCTCTGGCTGTGTCTCTGCCTCTCTCTCTCTCTCTCTCTCTCTCTCTGTCTCTATGAATAAATAAATAAGATCTTTAAATAAAATTTTATTTTATTAAAGATTTTATTTATTTGACAGAGAGCACATGCACACAAGCAGGAGGAGGGGTAGGCAGAGGGAGAAGGAGAAGCAGGTTCTCTGATGAACAAGGAGCCCAATGTGGGGCTCCATCCCAGGACCCTGGGATCCTGGATGCTTAACTGACTGAGCCATCAGGCGCCCCTGTGTTTTTGATTTTAGCCATTCTGACAGGTGTGAGGTGATACTTCATTGTAGTTTTGCTTTCCCTGTATTCCCTGATGATATGTGATATTCCCTGTTTTTCCCTGATGATGGATGTCTTCTTTGGAGCAACGTCTGTTTATGTCTTCTGCCCATTTTTAAATTGGATTATTTGTTTTTTGGTGTCGAGTTATGTAAGTTCTTTTTTATATTTTAGATATAACCCTTTATCAGATATGCCATTTGCAAACTTTTCTCCCATTCTGTAGGTTGCCTTTTAGTGCTGTTGACTTTTTCCTTTGACATACAGAAGCTTTTTACTTTGATGTAATCTCAACAGTTAATTTTTGGTTTGTTTTCCTAGCCCCAGGAGACACATCTAGAAAATGTTCCTACGGCTAGTGTCAGAGAAATTGCTGCTTATTCTTTCTTCCAGAGTTTTTATGGTTTCAGGTCTTACATTTAGGTGTTTATCCATTTTCAGTTATTTTTGTGTATGGTGTAAGAGAGTGGTCCTGTTTCATTCTTCTGCATATTGCTGTCCAGATTCCCCAACACCATTTGTTGAAGAGATTGTCTTTTTCCCATTGGATATTCTTTCCTGCTTTGCCAAAGATTAATTAACCATATAATTGTGGGTCTATTTTGAGATTTTCTATTCTGCTCCATTGATCTGTGTCTATTTTGGTGCCAGTACCATACTGATTTGATTACTACACCTTGATAACACAACTTCAAGTGTGGAATTGTGATGCTTTCAGCTTTACTTTTCTCGGGACATCTCCTAAAGATCCCTGCTCTTCTAGCACATGCTCTGAGATAAGTAAATAAATCTCTTTCCTGGGTGCTCTTAGTCACTTTACATGCTTTGGGCTTTTCCCCCCTCGTAGCCTTTTTACATTCTCTTTACTGAGCTAATAATTTGCCACCTCATTTCTAGTCATCACCACCTACTACAATGTCTATGATATCCCTAAGACCCAAATAAAATCCCACCTCTTTAGTTGAGGCTTTCTCTATAATCCCTGCTGTACATGTTTCTCCCCTCTCAATTTGTAGAGTATTAGTGCCACTCATAACTATACACACACTAGTGGCTTTACATCCCTGTTATGCTATCTCTTTAAGGGGAAGGACTCAGTTTCCTATTGCCCTCTGGCTGTCCTAGAAATAAGACGTCTGATTTTTAAAGTTCTAGCTGTTAAGCCCCACTAATGTAAGACCTTGTGAAGTTAGGCCCCTCTGGTTTTAAAAGGCAAATGTTACCAGGGTTTGTCTTCCCAGTGTGGCTCCCCTGTGCCTGGGGTGCCTTTATAGTGTCTGCTCCTCTCCCTCTCTGTGCCCTCTGCATCCCTTCCTCCTACAGACAGATCTGCATTGTCAGTTTGACTCAACCAGGTTTCCGCCCTTCCTACCCTCTTCACTGTGGCCTCTTCTCTATATTTAGCAGTGGAGAGTCTGTTCTGCCAGTCTCTAGGTCATTTTCTGGATTACTTCCACTAATGTGGGTGTTATCTAGGTGTTTCCATGGGACAAGGTGAGCCTAGCATCCTCCTACTCGGCCATCTTCCCGGGAAGTTGATATTTATTTCTATTTTTAAATTTTTGAGGAACCTCTGTACTGTTTGCAACAGTGACTACACCAGTTTATACTCCCACCACCAGTGCATGATGGTTCCTTTTTCTCCACATCCTTGCTATGTCTTCTGTCCAATTTCTGATTGAATATTTGCTTTTACTATCTTGTGAATTCATACTCCCTTGTCTGATATATATTTTGCAAATGTTTTCTCCCAGACTGTAGACTGTCTTTTCATTCTCTTTGCTTGGACTTCTGCAGGATAAATGTTTGGATTTTAATGAGGTCCAATTTATAAATTTTTCCCTTTATGGAAGATGCTTTTGGCTCTGTGGTTTCAGATAAGGCACAGTTGTTCTGTCCTTTATTCTGCAGGTCAGCTAACTTAGAGGTTTTGTGGGTTGGGATCAACACCTAATTATTACATACCAAACCTGTGCCAAACATTACATCATTTAATCCTTCCAACAACCCTATGAGATAGATGCCATTACTATCTGCATTTTATAGATGATGAAACTGAGACACAGAGAGACCTGGGGATTTGCCCAAGATTCCACAAGTAGGAAGTGGAAAAGCTGGCAAAAAATCTCAGTCTGTTTTTGCTTCCGAAGCACCTGACTTTGTCATCATTTCAGGTTTCCAGCACACTACACAAAATTTGACTTGTGGTGTACAGCGTGTTTATAAATCTGACTTCAGGGATCCCTGGGTGGCGCAGCGGTTTGGCGCCTGCCTTTGGCCCAGGGCGCGATCCTGGAGACCCGGGATCGAATCCCCACATCGGGCTCCCGGTGCATGGAGCCTGCTTCTCCCTCTGCCTGTGTCTCTGCCTCTCTCTCTCTCTGTGTGACTATTATAAAATAAAAATAAATTAAAAAAAATATAAATCTGACTTCAGACATAATCATGTACCCAATGCATGTTCCCATCCAAATAGGAACTTTCTTGTTAGAAGGAAAAAAAAAAAAAAAAACAGGGAACAACAACTGATGAAAAAGCAGAAGCATTCCCTTTCCCCCAGTTTTTGCTGTGCTCACCACCAAGTCCCTCATGCTTATAATCTAAATTCTGTACACCCAGTATGCCCCCTGCCCTCAGGCCAACATGAGTCTTGTGGCTTGGTGGCAGTGGATTTCCTGGGCCACTGCTGGGCCCATGCATATCAATCTTCAAGAAGCCCTCCAAACTAGCTCCAAGCTTTACTGAATTTGTCTAGGTTCCTGGCTTCAAATTCCCACTGCATCCATGTAGGCAGTGGAGTCTCATTCCCAGTAATGGCTCTTAAGGTCTATGCTGCGCCCAATGAATCCTCCTGCCCCTCTATGGCTCCAATAGACTTCTCACCAGCTCTGCTGATCATGCAGACAGCTGCCTGCCTACATTTGTCTCTTCCCTTTCCTTCTCTTTCTGGCCTGTGGGTTTGGGTTAAAAACTCATTTTGGATTTAGGCTCCTGGGCAAAGGACCTTCACTTTCCTTTGTTTTTTGATGCATAGGTTTTGAGTACTTTCCAAAGACCTAGCTTATCTCTAAGAAATTGAATCTTACATTCTTGTCTCCTTCAGTAGCTTCTCTCTTCTGATGCCATGGCCCAAATTTTATTTCCAGATCTTTTCTTGAAAGCTATTTGTTTCATTTGTTCATTTGTCATTCATTCATTCATTTAACATATTCTTCCTGAGACCCCATTCTTTGCTAAGCACTGTGCTAGGCACTGGGGATACAGCATATAACAAGGCGGACACAGATCCTGGTGTCCTAACACTGCACTTTTTCTGAGAAAAACTAATATTAAAAAAATTAACAGGAGTGCCTGGATGGCTCAGTCAGTTAAGCAGCTGACCTCAGCTCAGGTCATGATCTCGGGGCCCAGGGACTGAGCCCTGCATCAGGCTCCCTGCTCAGCCCAGAGTCTGCTTCTTCCTCTCCCTCTACCCTCCCTCCTGTTCTTGCTTTTTCTATCTCATAAATAAATAAATAAATAAATAAATAAATAAATAAATGCTAAAAAAGTTATTACAGAAATCATTATTGGCTCCAGTCTGCACCCCTGGGTTTTTCTCCTACTTCCATGCTCAAACTTTATGCTATAGTGAAACTGGATTAACCACCTTTCCCTAAACATGCTTTAGGCTTTCCCCCCTCGTAGCCTTTTTACATTCTCTTTACTCAGCTAATAATTTGCCACCTTATTTCTAGTCATCACCACCTACTACAATGTCTATGATGTCCTTAAGACCCAAATAAAATCCCGCCTCTTTAATTGAGGCTTTCTCCATAATCCCTGCTGTACATGTTTCTCCCCCTCTCATTTTGTAGAGTATTAGTGCCACTCATAACTATACACACACTAGTGACTTTACATCCTAGTTATTTTCATACCCATACCCACATGAAAGACAGTAGAATCCCTGAAAGTAGGCTTTACTTCTGACATGCCTCATGCCCCTTGCATACATCACAATGTCTTCAACGTAGCAGGCATGAAATGTTTGCTCAGTGGGAGAATGGCTTACCTAGAGCTGTTTGTTTAATTTAACAAATACTTGGGTAGCAGTTACTATGCCCTGGGCACTGTTGTTCACTTAGGTGGCATTTACCGGGTGTCAGACACTGTTCCAATGTCTTGAGAGACATTACCTCCCTGGATTCTGGCAAGAACCCTAAGAGGTAGGTACTACTATGAGCCACATTTGACAGATAAGGAAAGTGAGACTCAGTGAGACTCAACATGTTGCCCAAACCTAAAGTATCCCACCTGGTATATGTCAGAGCCAGGATTCAAACCCAGGCAAACTGCCTCAGGCCTGACCTCTGAACAAGGCCTGGGATGATGTGCCTGCTGTGGGATCTGCAGGAGAGCAAATATGGAAGCCAGATCCAGAGCCATTTCCCCAGCCATGTTCTTCATAGGAATTATTCTTCAAAGGGGTGCTGAGGCAAACTAAATTATAAAAGTGCTTTATTGAACAGTCTTTCTTAAGCCTTTCTGAAGGGCAGAACTACCCCAGCCCTCTATCAGTGGCCCAACTTTTATTTTCATTACCACCATCCCTACCCCAAGGAGTATTTTCAGATATTTTCCCCCCAATTGCTCCCTCATGAAATGTTAATAGCACAAATACACTGTATATCTGTTAATGTGCTGTATATATATCTGTGCTCTAACACATAAAGTGACTTTTTTCAACACCCAAGAACCAATGTTCTCCTCTTTTGGGTACAATATTGCCTTGTTAACAATCCCTGCTCAGTGACTAGTCTATGAGAGGGTAAGCAGGATTCTCACTCCTGTTTGACCTTGTGGAGCAAGATTTTCAGGATCACTTCAGTAAAGTAACATGAATTTGCAACATTCCTTAGACCTAATAATAACTATGGTAATAACCACAATAACAACAATCTTGTGATGGATGTTGGAGAAAGAAAATGATTCAATCCCAGTCTCAGGTTCTGAGAGAGTAAGTTAATCACAGGTAAAATATGTTTCTTAACAATTCTCAAAACCTCAGTTTCCCCATCTGTTAACAGGGGTAAAAAGTCTTAAGTACTCACTTTAAGGAGCTTTTGTGAGACCATGAAGGTCTAAACTCTGCAAATTATTAGACAGTATGCAAAGATAGGTGGCAAAGTTATAGCCACCTAAAGGAAAATGAGCTCAACTCTTTTGAAGACTAAATTGGGAAGTCATTTTTACTTCATGTGAACTTTTAATAATAAATGCTTCAATGTCTGCCTGAATACTGGATCCTTCCTACAATAAATGCATCCTCTGCCTAGATGGGATTCTCTAACTGTAGCCACAGGAATAAAACTCACATAATTGAAAGTTAAGTAGGGTCTCTTCCTTGTTGTCCGTCTATAGAATGTCAATTTTTCAGATGGGTAAATATATTACATGAAAATGAAATGTTTTGTTCAGCTTTTCCCAAATACTTTCAGAGTCCTACCCCACTAGGTGTGGCTAGGAAGTTGTATCTTTTTTTAGGTTTATTTGTTGTTGTTGTTGTTGTTATTGTTTTTAATAATCTCTACATCCGATGTGGGGATTTAACTCACTACCCTGAGATAAAGAGTCATGTGCTCTTCCAACTGAGCCAACCAACTTCTAGGCACCCCAGGAAGTTGTATTTTTAATAGGCTCCCCAGGTGAGCTTCAATGATCTGCAGTGTTAGAAAACTACTTTCACCAATTCCCTGGCCTTCCAAGCCTTGCCTTCACTTTTTATTATCAATTAATTTGTTCCTTCATTTATTTTATCAACTTTCTGGAGTGAGTCCCATGTGCTAGAACCTATACGGGTACATTAGAATACCATTAGAGTAGGCCCCTCCTCTAATGGAGCTTGAATTCTAGTAGGGAAGACTTACACTGAGCAAGTCATTGCAAGGCAAAGTGGGCTACAAGAAGGGAAGTCCTGAATCTGAGGTGAGGCTGGAGAGGTAAGTGAGAGGCTGGTGAGAGCTTGGAAGAAATGTTAAGGATTTTGGAGGCTATTGTAACGGTGTTAAAAAGTAGAGTGATATGATCAGATTTACATTTTAATAACTGACATTTTATTGAGCCTTTGCAATGGGCCAGGCCATGTTGCAAGCACTTTACATGCATTAACTCATTGAATCCTCACAACAACGCCATGAATTGAAGACTCTTTTCCCTACTTACAGATGAGGAAAATGAGGCACACAGAATTAAGTCATTTACACAGTCACATGCTTCCTAGTGCAGAATGGCATGGAAGAGCAAGAAGAGCTGGAAGCAGACCAGTTAGGAAGCTGTGGCAGGTATCCAGGTGAGAGATACTAGTGGTAATAAAGGTAGAAATGTATAAATTTGAGAAATGCTTAGGCTCAAAACCAGTGGTTTCTAACCCTGGCTGCACATTGAATCACCTGGGGAGTTTTAAAGAATACAAATGTCTGGATCCCACTCTGAGATTAGGATTATATTGGTGTGGGCACCAGAATTTTTAAAAGCTTCTCAGATATTCTATTATGGAGGCAAAGTTAAGAACCACTAGTACTTCCAAGACTTTAAGGTGAAGAAAAATAAATTTAAAATATTCTTCCAAACTTATTGAAATATAATTGACACATAACTTTGTATAAGTTTAAGGTGTACAAATGTGATGATTTAGTTTATGTATATATTGTGAAATGATGAACATAATAAGGCTAGTAAACACATCTTTTTACCTCCCATAGTTATTTTTTTTCTTTCTCCATCTGGCTTATTTCACTTAGCATAATGCCCTCCAAGTTCATCCAAGTTGTCACAAATGGCAGGATTTCCTTCTTTTTTATGGCAGGGTAATATTTTATATATAAAAACAGACTAGAAACAACCTGTCAATAGACAATTGACACGAGGAATACAAAGGAAAATCCAGAGAAATATGAGCAAATCCAGAATTGTATGTTGTGGTGGAAGACCAGGGAAGGAAATTTTGAGGAGGACTTGATTAATAATGTTGAATGCTGCTGAAAATTCAAGTAAGGGAGAGCTTGGAAGTTTCTATTAACTTTCACAAGAGAGATCATTGGTAAGAGCAGTTTCTTGACGGTGGTTGGTGGAGTGAGCAAAGAGAAGACTGTGATTGATGGAGGGGTGAGTGTTAATGGGAAAGGGTGGGAAATGTTTTAAAATAAGCTTAGCTGTGGGGGACCTGGATGGCTCAGTCAGCTGGGCATCTGACTTTTGGTTTTAGCTCAGGTCATGATCTCATGGGACGTGATCTCATGGGATAGGTTCAGTGCACAGCAGAGAGTCTTCTTGGGGATTCCCTCTCTCTGCCCCTTTCCCTACTCTCTCTCTCTCCCTCTCTCTCTCTCTCTCTGATAAATAAATAAATACATCTTTTTAAAAGATTTTCTTTATTTATTCATGAGAGACACAGAAAGAGAGAGAGAGAGGCAGAGACACAGGCAGAGGGAGAAGCAGGCTCCATGCCGGCAGCCCGATGTGGGACTTGACCCCAGGTCTCCAGGATCAGGCCCTGGGCTAAAGGCAGCTAAACCACTGAGTCACCTGGGCTGCCCAAATACATCTTTTAAAAAAATAAGTTTAAAATAAATAAATAAATAAAAATAAATAAATAAATAAATAAATAAATAAATAAATAAAATAAAAAAATAAGTTTAGCTGTGAAAGTTAACAGAGAAATGAGGCAATAGTCTGGTAGAGAGACATGTGACTAAAGATATTTTTTAAAGATGGGTGCATGTTTAAAAGATGATGGGGCGGGGGGGCGCCTGGGTGGCTCAGTTGGCTAAGTGTCTGCCTTCAGCTCAGGTCATGGTTCTGAGGTCCTGGGATCAAGCTCTGTGTCAGGCTAACTGCTCAGTAGGGCATCTGTTTCTCCCTCTCCCTCTGTGCTCTCTAAATAAATACAATCTTTAAAAAAACTAAAAAAAAAACATTTTTAAACAAATAAATAGATAAATACTGATGGGAAGAAGGTGATAAGAAGAGATTTTAGATAGAGGAAGAAATAAGATGTCTACGGCCATACCACCCTGAACGTGCCTGATCTCGTCTGATCTCGGAGGAAGAAATAAGATGCCAGAAAATGAAGGAGGGGGGAATAGATCATGGCAAAAAGATAACACATCATCCTCACATGGGAAAAGGATGCAGTCAAGATTATAAATATGGCTGTAGAGACTTAAAGAGAGTTGTATCTGATGGCTTCTATTTTCTGTGAGGAGAGAGAGATGAGTTATCACTTGAGAGTGAAGATAAAGGTGAATAGTAGGGTCAGACATTTGAGGAAAGCGGAAAAGATTTAAAATAGTTATTGTTCAGAGTGGGAAATGGGTGAATTGCTAAGCCAGATTTGAAGACCCACTTGAGATGACTAATCATGAATTTACAGTGGGATGAATTTACCTTGTTGTGTGACTTTTTCTGTCAGTGCTCAGCCAATCCAGGAAGGGTATAAAGAAAGTGGGTAATTTAATTGACTTCATACAGGTTCTGGAATTTCCTAGATAGTAGGGTGAGCTGAATGAGCTTCCCTCCCACACCCCACCTCTCCTGGCACAAAATGTAAGGAGGCACTAATTCTCAGGGTCATGCAAGTGTACAATTGGCACCTGACATTGTGTGCCTCCTTACATTTTTGGGTGGTGGGGAAGAAGAGGTAGCAGGAAAGGCTCATTAACCTCACCCGAGGCCCACCCCTGCACAAACAAGTTTGATATATTGGCAATAGTGTCATGAAGAATTTTGACAAGAGAGTAATTATGGTAATGGACCATATTATGTAAAATGGATGGAGAGGAAAGTAAAAATGGGAGAAAGTAGGAAAATGAGGCAGTGGATAAAATTGAGTAAACTGAAAAGGTAGGAAGTTGTAGCCAGAGAGGAAGGTCTGAAGTTGTGGTCCTCTAGGTGGAAGAAATTTCGGGTCCTGAAAAGTTGCGAAATGAGATGGGAGATGTGGGTGGCTGAGACGGAGGTAAAAGAGCTTCAAGATCAAGGTGTTGGGTAGGTTGTTCTTATGGCTGTTGAGTTCAGCAACAATGTAAGGTAAGATTGGGGTTAGAGGGAAAGAAAAGGCCTACTGCTAAAGTCATTGGTGACCACAGATGAGTATCTAGGAGACCAGTAGATGGCAGCAACAAGGAAGGTTAATGAGAGGTTAAACAGATTGGCTTATGTCTCAAAAGGAGCAAGGATTTCTGTTTTTTGTTATTGTTATTTGTTGTTTTTATTTATGAGTGGGGGGAGGAGCAAGAGGCTGAACGTGGCTTTGGAGAGTGAAGAACAAACTGGCCCTGCTGTTCCATGAAATATGGGAACACTACTACCCACAGCCAGCTCAAGGTATAGCTGGGGTGATGGTCTCTGAAGAGCCAGGTTTCTTTTTTATTTTTGTTTTAAGTAGGCTCCATGCCCAGCATGGAGCCCAATGCAGGCCTTGGACTCATGACCCTGAGATCAAGACCTGAGCGGAGATCAAGAATTGGACACTTAACCAACTGAGCCATCCAGGTGCCCCAGAACCAAGTCTCATTTAAGGCTAAGTCATGAAGTGACTTGTGAAAGGGTTGAATTTGGAGGTGAATTTGTTAAATAGGTGATGTAAATTATAGAGACTTGAAGGAGCAGATTGAGGCATGTTAAAATTAGCTGTTCACAGGATTAAGGAGACAATAAGTCACAAAGAGTCCCATAAAGGTTGGTGGGCACCCAGGACAGGACTCTAAGAATTCTATTTTGGCCGGTACATGACATCCTGAAGCTACCACACAAGGCTCAGACTTTTTTTTTTTGTTTTTTCTTTTTTTTCACTGTCCTCAGGACTGGGATAGCAGTCAGTGATGATAGGGAAAATCTTACTGTGACTTTCATTTCCTTGATACCTTCCTTCAGTCCACCTGATAATAAAAATGAAAATAATAGTCATAGCAATAATAATTATAAATTTAAAAAATACCAAATACCTACTGTGTGTCACTGTTCTGGGTGCTAGAAACAGTCTATATATGACAAAGTTCTTGACCTCACAGAACTTAGATTCTATTAAATAATCAGGCCATGAATAAAGAACAAAAAATATGTATATAAGTTTATGGAGCTGTGTTATGAAAAGAATTTAAGTGGTGTAAATGCAAAGACAGTGATGATGATATATGTGTGAAGAGCTATATTAGTGAAGGTATCAAAGGAGGCTCTTTTGAAGAAGACCTGAATGATAATAAGGAGCCAGCCATATGAAGATAGAAAGAAAGCACAATTTGGATCAAGAAAAAAGTAAATGCAAAGGCTCCATGGGACGGAAGGGGTTTGAGATGTTTGAGGAAAAAGGTCATATGGCTGAGAAGAGCTTCCTAATTCCCAAGGCCTTGAAGCATCCCTTTTAACAACCTGTTGCTAAAGATGAGTTTGAAGGGTCTCCATGGTCTATTTGTGTAAGGGCCTCAGTGTCCCACAGCTGGTCCAAGAAAATGATGCTCTGTAGAAGCAGCAGGCTACTCTTGGGAATAGTAGAGGCACTGAGGAATCATTGCCACCTGTTGGAGTGGGAATGAACTTGCTTGGTAGGTCCACTATCTTGGTCCCAGATCTATTGTACAATCACAGTGGAGATAGGGATATGCTTTTGCCCCTTTCATATCTGAAAGCAGTTCATCAAAATCCAAGACCCTTGGCTTGAGGCTATTACATGAGGTTGGATTTACAGAGGTATCAACAATGTAGCTGGCAGAAAAGTGGCATGAAATAGAGGATTTAAGTTTTTCATAAGAAAGTTGTATCATAGAACTCAAGCCAGGAGAGGCTAAAAACTAAAAGGAAACAATGACAATGTGTTATAGAATAGCACAACTTATGGAATGCTAGATACACATCCATCTTAATGGTTCCTTTAACTGGGTTGCCTCTGTGAATCTGAGCTGGGTCCATGGAGTTGCCTTGAGTACCTAAGACTATCATTATTTTAGTCCAGAGGCCTACACCTAGAGCTTTAAATGGATAAGAAACACTCTAAAGTGAGGACCAGGTTGCAGTATGGAGTGGAACTCAGCAAATGCCCTGGCACACCCATGAGCCTAAATTGACTAATAAAGTTGCTTTCTTTAATTGTACATTAATTCAGCCACTTGGCCTAGAAATTCACATAGTTATGGAGGATGGTAGATATCGAGGCCAGACACAATAGCTATGCAAATATGTAAGATATATTGGGAGATCACTCTGGAAATGCCTGGGTTTCTGAAACTCAGGTCAGTTTAGTATACAACATGGAATCCCCCCACAACCACCTGAGATCTTCCTGAAAATTTCTGTGAGGCTAGATCATTCAACTCAAACTCCTGGGAAGGTATGTATTCTTTAGAGCACAACAATGCTTTTGTGCAGGTAAATGTAGGAAAACAGTAGCTAACTACCTTAGCAGGGCAGGAAGAGAGGCCTGAGGGGATGTTGGTACCTAGGCTCCATCAGAATTTTTAATTTTTAATGACACCTCACCACAAACAACCAAGACCACAATAATCATTTAATGGCTATTGCAGTTGCCCTCCACAACTCAGAGGATATCTCCACGTTCTGCCCCCCACCCACCTGTTTTAACCCTCCTTTTCTTATCTGGTTTTCTTTGTTTTGATCCCATTGGCTCATATGCAGATTCTCCCTCTCTGCCCAGCCTGTCTGAATTGATGCCTCATTTGGATGATTGACCTTGAGTTGGCATCTTCCCAGGAGATTGTCTCTCAACTTGGCTGTCCTAGCACTACCCACTAGTTCTAGGCAGTTCTAGGGCAAATATTGCTCCCCCTATGCCTATCCAAGGCCCCCACATACCAAAGCTCAGGGATTCCACTTTTTTGAGGGGTTTTGAATAATTATAGTGCTTATTAAAATTATATGTTTACATGTTGGCCTCTTTCAACTTGCCTGTGAGCCCATAAAGGGCAATAGACCTAGAAGCTAAGATCCGCTTCCCCATCTATGAAAATAGAAATAGAAATATCTTCCTTGACTACCCTATAGAGTTCTTCTGAGAATAAAAGGAGAAAAAAGACAAGGTGTAAGTGTAAAGCATCATAAAAATATGTTGTTGTCATCTAAACTCTACTAATAGGGTCTTGAACTCTCTATAATCTGGCTCCCTCCACCTCTCCAAACTCAAGCTCTAGCCAGTCCCATCTCCTTCTATATCCAGCAAGCTTATCCAGGCATTTGGGGGCCATTACTGGCTAGGAGAAACAGCTGGTACTGACCAGGAAATCTGTCATTGTTAAGAACTTTGTAACAACCACACCCATCTTACTCTACAATTTAAATGCAGATAGTGCAAAGGTACAAAAGAAAGCAGGAGTAAGAAGGCTGAGGAACCCCCTGTGACTCAGCCAGGATGCTTGCCACTCACATTTCCTGCCTTCCTCATCAGCAAGCCTTGACTTTGAACCACCAAAGAGGTACCCCATTGTTGGGCAGCCACTTTATTGCACACAAGGCATGCACAACTCATTCCTACTTCCTGGTCTTTGCTTACACCAAGCTCCCTCCTTGGAATATACTCCTCTTGCCCTTTACTTTGTTAGATTCCCCTCATCTTTGAGGCTCCAACTCCATGTCCTTCAGGAAGCCTTCCCAGAATGCTCTTTTATCATAATTCACCCCCTCCCTCTGACTCCCTGCAGCACTTAGAATCTGCACCTCAACAATTCAGCATCTACATTTAGTCCCACATCATGTATCTCTCTCTAAATGTTTTGGGCTGGTGAGGCCTGTTTCCTTGACTTCTCTAACTTTTGCTGTGATCTCTAGCCAAATCCTGGGTACACAGTAAGAACTCGATAAATTCTTGCAGTGGAAGAATATATTTAAAGGCTAATGAAAAATAAATAAATAAAGGCTAATGAAAGGGGAAATTGGTAAAGTCAAAGATAGACCTTATCCACCTCTCAATTTTGCCTCTGGCTGCCCTTTGACGGGCAACTCCACAGATGAAGCTCTTTGGTTACATACAATCAGATGGCATACTGCATAAGAGATTAGAGTTGAAACTGATTTGGTATGGGAAAAAGTTTGTAGTTTTAGTAATATCTGATCTCAGGAAAAAATTATAATGGCCTGCCTGAAATTAAATATGATATGCGATTTTGCTATTAGGTGGATAGTTTATTTTTCTCCTAAAGAACTGAAAACATTTTATGTCCTCATTACGGTTTCACTTAACATTTTATGAGTGTCTGCTCCATGCTAGGCCAAGCACTGGACCCTGTGGACAAGAAGATGAAAGAAATCCAGCATCTGCCCTGAAGGATCTCAGCAGCTGGGGGTATCAGGCATGTAAATAATCACTTAAGTCCAATGAAGGATAGAGGCCTGGACAGTGTCGCAGCTTCATAGAGGAGATAACAAACGAAAAAACTTACTGAAAGTCCTATCAGCAGGACACTTGGGTGGCTCAGTAGGTTGGGCATCCAGCTCTTAGTTTGCATTCAGGTCTCATGGATGAAGGGACTGAGCCCTGAGTAGGGTTCCTTGCTCTATGGGGAGTCTGCTTGGAGATTCTCTCCCTCTGTTTCTCCTCCTGTCATGCATGCTTGTGTACCCACTCTCTCTCATAAATAAATAAATCTTTTTTAAAAAAGAAAGTCCTATAAGCTATTGGCCCATAGTGAATTTTTAAATATTATAAAATATGGGGGTGCCTGGCTGGCTCAGTTGGTGGGGCATGTGACTCTTGATCTCAGGGTTATGAGTTTAAGCCCCACCTTGGGTGTAGAGATTACTTAAAACAATAAAATCTTTTTAAAAATATGATAAAACATGATAATTTACCTCCCTGTCTATATCTATCTAGTGGACCACATTTTAGGGGTTAAAAAAAATCTAGACAGTTTAAACTAAAGGAGTTTTTCTGACTATCGGATCATGTAGTCTTTAGTGAAGTAAATAATGATTTATTTATCATCATGAAGCAAATGCAATGCCCTAATTGCCAGTCTGATAACTAGTACACTTGGAAAATAAATTGCAGTTGAACTTGCATCCCCAAGAATTATTTTCCTTGAAAGAAAGTACTAGAACTTTCTAGTAGGAGTCCACATATATCTCAGTTCTGCAGATGCATAAATCCTAAAAATATGCCAGAACTTCATATTGATATGCTTGGAGGGAAAAAAAATTGACAGTTCCTCAAACACAGGTCTTAGGCATCCATAAGAAGTTGTGCTCAGGAGCACTTGGTTGGCTTAGTCAGTCAAGTATCTGCCTTCTGATCAGGTCATGATTATGGGGTCCTGGGATTGAGCCCCACGTTGGGCTCACTGCTCAGCAGGGCATCCGTGTCTCCCTCTCCCTCTACCCATCCACCCCCATTAGTGCTCTTTCTCTCTCTCTCTCAAACAAATAAAATGTTTTTTTTAAAAAGCCACTTTGGGGGCAGCCCGAGTGGCTCGGCAGTTTAGCACTGCCTTCAGCTCAGGGCCTGATCCTGGAGACCCGGGATCGAGTCCCACATCGGGCTCCCTGCATGGAGCCTGCTTCTCCCTCTGCCTGTGTCTCTGCCTCTCTCTCTCTCTCTCTCTCTCTCTCTCTCTCTCTCTCTGTCTCTCTCTCTGTGTGTCTCTCATGAATAAATAAATAAAATCTTAAAAAAAAAAAGCCACCTTGGTGGCTCAATGGTTGAGCATCTGCCTTTAGCTCAGGTTGTGATCCTGGGGTCCTGGGATCGAGTCCCCCATTGGGCTCCCCACAGGGAGCCTGCTTCTCCCTCTGCCTATGTCTCTACCTCTCTCTGTGTCTCTCATGAATAAATAATAATTTTTAAAATGTAAATTTTTATATAGTTCCAGATATCCGTGGCCAAATACTGCCTCCTAGACTGTCATTCACACCTAGAATTGGCAAAAGAACCCTTCCTTTGAACCTTGGATCAGAATTTGTGATTTGGAAAATATGCTCAGCCTTCTGGGGTAAGGTGATCAGCCAGGGATGGGCTTTGAAAAATCTGGGGTGGGGAAATATTTTGGAGTAACCCCTCAGATCATATCACAGCAGGAGTGTCTCTGATTTTTCAGGCACACTAAGGAAGTGATTTTCTTCCGGTGGGCACCCCCAGCTCCTTTCAGAGTGTAAACACTCCTGAATTACCTAATGCAATTATACAGACCATATAATGCAATAGCACACACCAGAGTTAAGGCCTTGAACACAGTGGTGAAAGGAGAGGGTTGTAGAAAATAGGAAAGAAGAATGAAAGAGGAAAGGTGGGATCATTGATGTGAACCTGGCTGAACCACTGCTCTCCTGAGAGCTAGCCCAAATCCATAACTTTGTATATATATATGTTCAGTAACTCTCTTCTCAATGTTTCCAAGTTAAAAAAAAAAAAGTTAAGATTGGTTACTCCTGCTTGATTAAGATGTTAAAGGAGAAGCTTGACAGAAGAATAAAGATTAAACTTCCTGTTCAGAAGTTTCTAACTAGTGGCTCCTCAAATCCTCATTCTGTAAAAAAGTTACCTTTGGAACAGCAGCAGGTAGTTGTGGTTATTATTATATGGTTTTTAATTGTTCCATTTATGCCAGAATTATTTTATAACAGTGCTATAATATAAGTACTATTATTATTCCCCTTTCATACGTGAGGAAACTGAGGCTCAGAGATGTTAACCTGCCCAAGCTGGAGTCTTATTTCACACTAACATTCATTTGACTCCAATCAAGCTCACAGGCTTTCCATTAAACTGGATGGGCTCTGACTCTACAATTGATGCATTTGCCCTCAGGAAGTTTCCTCCCCGTGACCTGGCAATGGGCCTCTAGCTCTCTAAGCATCTCTTGTACCCATTTGGCTGACAATCCTACACCCTTCTGCGCAGAGGTCTCCCTGGTATTTACTCCACCCCTGGCTTTTGCCTGGCTCATGCATAGGCCTACTCTCTGCTGCCGCCTCCTGGCCCAACCCAAGACCTGTCCCAGTGGCTGCTGCACTGAAAGGCACCTGCTCCCCTATTTGCAGCCCCAATCCTACCTAGGTTGCCCAGATGGCCCACTAAACAGCAGGTCTAGAAAGAAGAACAATTCATCTGACTAGCTTACATTTGACTTCGTCAAAGATTTCCCAGACTCTGACACTGGTATCTATTTCAGAAGTACACTTCTACAACTTATCTTTTTTTTTTTTTTTTTTAACAACTTATCTTAAGATCACCTGTTCCCTGTTTTGGTAATTACATGTCCAGAAGACAAAGTGACCAGGGTAAAGTGCTTTCATTCCCAGGGGACATTGGAAACACTGAAAAATTCAAATTTCTTTGTGGTAAATTTTGACACTGAAAAGCTGAATAGAATATCAAGGAAACTTGTTTTGTGTTTATTTTTTTAAGATTTTATTTATCTATTCATGAGAGACACGGAGAGAGAGGCAGAGACACAGGCAGAGGGAGAAGCAGGCTCCATGCAGGGAGCCTAATGTGGGACTCCATCCCGGGACCCCAGGATCACGACCTGAGCTGAAGGCAGATGCTTAACCACTGAGCCATCCAGGTGGCTGTTTTGTGTTTAGATCCCATGTGGAGAATAACTGAGGGAAAGAACATCTAGAAAACACATGGAGAATTGCTCTCAGCCAGTCTCTTCTCCTCAGTACAATGGAAGATGCTAGGGTGACCACAGAGTAGCAGGAACTTTGACCAGGGTGCACTAGGTCTTGCCTAGCAAGCGCTGTTGGAATTTCCTCCTTTGTATTCAAGATGAAGTCCTCAGCAAAGTCAGTCTTCTTGACAAGGTCAGGGCGTTCAACAGTATCTAAGACAGCCAACTTGGCTGAAAAAGATTTATGTTTAAAAGGACTTCTAAAGAGCACTGGACCAGGAGTCAGGGACCTAGGTTCTAATTCTAAGCACTGCAACTAATCAGAAGTGAAGTTTTCACGAGGAGGAGAGATATTGGGAGGATGATAGTAGTCTAACTGAAAAAGCCATAGGGCTTTTTAAAAATTTTACTACAAAGAAGCCATGATTCTAATGCTGGCACTGTGAAAAGAAAAGCAATAGATGTTTGGGGACAGTTATATCAGATAAGACTGTTTTACTATGATGTAAAATAATGCCACACAACATTTATGGAGCACTTTTACCATGTGCCAGGTGCCATATTAAAACCCATTTAAATCATCATGTCAAGCCACTTAGGCAGGTTCTCTTAATTTAGAAAAGGTAAGCAACCTGCTCAAGGCCTTATGACTAGAAAGAGGCAGAACTGGGAAATGAACGGCTTTGTATGTATAAAGTGTAGGGTATGTGTGCAGGTGAGCGCTCCTGCATGCATGCATGTGCATGTGCATCCATGACTCTAAAGTCTGTGTTGGTAGCTTCTATCGCTACCTTCCCATTTTGCTAACGGTTTTAAGTTGTTATTGTTTATAATGAAATTATTTTAAAATAGGTAACACATGTATATGGTACTTGACACAAAAGGTAAGAAAAAAAGAGTGAAGAGTAAGTATAATATAAATAGTCCCCTTCGCACTCCTGTCTCCCAGACAGCCAAAAACCCATTCAGGACACAAACACTGTTAACAGTTGCTTTTCAAATTTAAAGAAAATTAGTTTTACAAAACTGTGGCTTGGCACTGCATCATTTCATAGTCCATGTAAACCTGGGCCATGTTATTATGGATTTTTACTTGAATTTAAACATTTTTTTGTGCAAAACATTCTTCAAAATTGATCCCGTAGAAAACAAGAAAACAGCTCATAGTGCCTTGCGAATGCTAATGCTTTTCCAACATTAATTGTTCAATTTGGCTAATCAAGCTTAGTGATATGGTATATTCTAATTCTTTTACATTTTCTATTTCAATGACGTAACTTCTTTTTACAATAAGATGGAACATCTGTCTGATGAAAAATAGGCCATTATTATTCATCTTAAGCCATGAAGCATCGTTCAACGGCTCTGAACTAATGGTCATTACATCAAATAGGTTTTACTTTAATCATTATTTCTAATACATGTGAAATTAATACACAGTGTTTGTCATTACTGAGCACTAGAATATAATTCTAGAAGAAGCAATTAATGTCTATCAGAAGTTTTTTGAAATATGATTATCAAATACTCGACTAATGAATCATTTGCATATCTGAAATTATAACCTAAACATCAAGCATTCTTGTGATAGGACGCATTAGGTTTAATAATGGAAAAAAAAGAACAAGAGAGATTTCAAATATTAAGTTATATACTTCGTCCACTTCCCTGGCAGCTCGGGATTTTTTCTGAGGAGAATTCATTTTGAAAAGAACAGTTAAACAGCTTCAGGGAAAGGCCCTTTGGGGGCTTTTCCAGGAATTGGAATTCTCATTTCTCTTAATTTTTTTTATTTACATAAAAAAAGGAAAGTAGTTTAGAAGACCTGCATCTCTCAATTAAAAAAAAAATCATGGTTAATTGTCAAATTCAATCTCTATATAGAGAAATGCCATCCGTTTCCAAATGTTGCTTGTAAACTCTCTCGGCAAAGGGGCAAAGAATAATGCGCTGTATTTCCCCTGCAGTGTTATATGGCGCGTTCACCTTAAGGAGCATATGCTGCTCTTTTGAAATATGCAGACTCCCCTCTCATTGTACAGGGCCTCTGTGAAAAGATTGAGGGCTCTACAGAATTAACATATGAATAGGCTAACATACCTCCCAAGAAGCCCCTGCACGAGGGGGCACAAAAGGAGGAGATCCTTTTATTCATTTTGTAGTTAATGAAGAGTAAGAGGACCCTTTCTGACCAATTTTCTTGGGGACTCAGATTTAAAGTTAAAATGTTGCGTATAGAAAATACCCACTTAAACTCGGATGCTCTACTCTTCCCTCCTTTATAACCAACCTAGCACACTGAACAAGGCTAATGCATAATATCTGAAAATAGTCATTGCCGGGATCAATATTAATCATCGAAAGCTGAGAAAGTTGGTCATCGCTGTTCTTGCCAACTGGCTGCTCAACTGCAATCACTTAAGCAACAGCGCCTTAACTGGAAGACGTGGACCTTCAGGATTAGTTTAGGGCCAGTGTTCGGGATGTGAGGACATGGTCAGGGGGCTGTTAATGTAATGTTTCTGGGGAACAGAGTCTAGGAAGTATGATTGAAACCAGACCCTCAGTCCAAAGGAATAAGGCCAGATTGCACAGGATTACTGTTAGCAAAAGTCTAAGCAGGGCTCAAGGAGCCATTTGTGAAGGACATTAGAGTACCTGCCACTCTGGTAGCTCTCATTTAGAGCTCCATATATCTTTCCTACTTAGAAGCAACAATTAGGTGTCACCTCTTCCAGGTGTCGCCTCCCATGACCTCCATGTCTGAGTTAGGAATCTTCCTCTGTGCTCCCACAGCACCCTGTACTTCTTACAATATCACACAAAAATTCTGGCATGATTACATAGAAATGTTTCCATGTCCATTATCCTCATTATGTTGTGTAAACTCTCTGAGGGTCATACCCATGACCATGCTGTTTTTTGTAATGTCTGGTCTATAGTACAATGCCAAGCACATAATTGATGTTCAGTATTTGCAGACTAATAAAACGCTTGGTTCTAGGAAGAAACTAAGTCCATGACATAACCATGGTTAGGGAACCTGGCAAATTGTTTCATGGCCCCAGTGTGTTGACAAGTCCCTGTCCATGGAGCAGTCAACCTGTTGGACTAGATCACCACCATTTTGGTTCGGGGTAATGCTTCCTGCTAGAGTGGCACTGTTGCCCAGAGTGTCACTGGAATTAGCGTAAAGGAAATTAGATGGAAGGCCAAAAGGGTGCAGAATCAGGGTAAGAGGTATAAGAACAAATAAAGAAGGCCAGAGTGAGAAACAACCTGGACCCTGAGTGAGGTGGGATGGGGCAGGAATGGAAAGATCCTATGAAACCAAACCAGTAGAGACAGGAGACTATAACTTTGATTTAAGATGAGAGCCATCAAACTATGTCCTGTAGGTCAGATCTAATCCCTAGTCTGTTTTTGTACACTCTGGAATTTAAGAATTTTTTAAAAGGTTTTTAAATTTATTTATTCATGATAGAGAGAGAGGCAAAGACATAGGCAGAGGGAGAAGCAGGTTCCCCTCAGGGAGCCTGATGCAGGACTCGATCCCAGGACCCTGGGATCATGCCCTGAGCTGAAGGCAGACACTCAACCACTGAGCCACCCAGGTGTCCCCAAGAATGGTTTTTGTTATTAAATGTTTGGGAGAAGAAAAAGGAGGAGAAGGAAGAGGAGGTAAGGAAGAAAAAGCAGCAGCAGCAACAGAGATGGTATGTGGCCCACAAAGCCCAAAAATATTTGCTATCTGGCCTTTCACAGAAAAAGTTTGCCACTCACTGAATTAGCTGAATAAAATCAGGAAAGCAAAAGTAAACCTATCCTCAAGCACAGACATGCTCATATACACACATGCATGTGTATACGTGCACACACACACACACACACACACACAAATGCACTGTAATAATGGAAAACCATTTTGTTGTCATTTGAAAATACCAAAGGCAAAAATTTTGCCCTGTGACATTTGTGAAAATGGAAATTAACCATTTGTATTCTTTGGTAACTAAACTAACCATAAATATGATATTTTGCAAGGTACTATTTCCATATATTGTTTGAAGACCGATTTTTGTCTATACTAACCTCTCAAAGATGGGTGTCTTCTCCAGCCTCCACTGTAATCATTCTATTTGCCCTTGGACCTTTACCTAACAATGAGAATTTTACACCTCCAGAGAAGAGACTGCATAATGTGAATATATTTGAAAGATAATAACTTCGATTTGATCTTATTCAATAATGTTCTTTGAAATACAGTCATAGAATGTTTCAGAGCTGAAAGATACTTCAGAGATCACATCATCCAAACCCTTTTTTTTACCTCGAGGAAAACAAGAGATTAAGTAATTTATCTGAGGCTTCAAATAAATCAAGGGCAGATAGAGACCCAGAAATCCTGGTTCCAAGCTCTCTCACACCGCTGCTTCCACATAGTATCTATCCCGTCCCAAAACTCCTAGAGGGCAGGACTGTGTGTTTTCTTTCTTTTACAAGTGCAGAGCCCACGGCCTGACACATAGTTAGTATTCCAAAATGTGTGTTGAATAAATGTATGGATGTTAATCGTGGCTAACATTTACTTTGTACTTACCATGTGCCAGGCACTATGCCAAACACTTTTACATGCATTATCTTGTTGGATTCTCGTAACAACCCTCGGAATAGGGTTTTTTTTACTCTATTTTATTTCTGTGCCTTTTAAAAGTAAGGCACAGAAAGATGAAGTGACTTGCCCAAAGTCACACAGCTAGGAAGTTGTAGAATTAGGTTTGGAATCCAGGTCTTTCTAACTCCAGAGCCAGTGTTTTTCATCACCACCCTAAATGTGTGATAAGGACCAACGAAAACATCAATTCTGAAATTATGCTGAAATGCTAACCCTGTGTGCTTATTCATCAAAATACAATTTCCTACCATGCCTTTACTCAGCAAATGAAGCCCAGTGAACAGGACCCTCAACTTGTTTTTCCTGGCTTTGCCCTGACTCCCTGTGTGGCCCTACACAATCAGCTAATCTCTCAAGTTCCCTAGTTCCCCAAATCCATTACATAGTCCTGCTTTTTGTGTCACCCCAGGGTGTCTCCAATTATCTCAGAGGGGTTTCACGAAATTCTCAAAACAAATTTTAAACGCGATGCTTTTTTTTTTTTTAAGAACATATGCTTTACAAAACCCTTAGGGGTATAGAAGGGATTTCCTTCAAACAAAACAAAACATGAAAATGGGGCTGTAGTTTTTAATATTCCGAGAATTTGAGCTGAATGTTAAGGGATGCAGCTCCATCTGCTGGACATCAAACACACTAATATAATAATAGAAGTTAAATATTGATAACAGGGCTTATTTATAATCTGTAGCATCTGTTCTAAACATCCATTATGTTAAGTAACAAAAATACATGGCTATTGTAAAAAAATTGTAAAACAAAATTTGCCATGCATAAATACAAGCATAATCTTGCCTCTCCTTGATACCTATCACAGTAAGGTTTCTTCCTTCTGTTTCTATGTATCTATATCTCTTTCTACACAGGTGAGAACATTTATGTACAGTGATATAAACTCTATATTTCGAAACGTTATATAACAAACATTTTCCATGTCATTTAATAGTCCCCACAGGCACGACTTTTAATAGCTACATGAAATATTCTATGTTAAGATTACACAATAGGAGTGCCTGGATGGCGTGGTCAGTTGATGAGCATCCCACTCTTGGTTTCAGCTCAGGTCATAATCTCAGGGTCCTGGGATGGAGCCTAGCCTCAGGCTCCCTGCACAGCAGGGAATCTGCTTGTCCCTCTTCCTCTTCCTCTGCTTCTCCTCACTTGCATGCACGTGCTCTTTCTCAAATAAATAAAATCTTTAAAAAAAAGATCATACAATAATGTATTTACCCACATGGCCATTGTTGGACATTTAGGTTGACTGACAATTTGGTTATTATAAGTGAGCCTCTCTTTGTATAAATTTTGTCCAGATCTTGGCTTACTTCCTGGGGAGTGATTGCTATTAACAGTGGAACTATGGGTCAAAGGGTAAAATTATATTTTAGTTTCTGAAACATATTGTCAAATTGCTTTCCAAAAAGACTGCATCAGTTTACCCTCCCATTATCAGAGTATGAATGGCCTTCTTATGGCACCCTCGCTAACACAGAGTATTGTCTTTTATCATCTTTGCTAATTAATAGGTGAAAATTGGTCTCTTGTTGTTCCATTAGCATTTTTGATTACTAGTGCAGGTGAACATTTATTCATATGTTTATTAGCCATTCACATTTCCTCTTTTGTGACTTGTTCATTAATGTCATTTTCCCATTGAGAGCCTTTGTATTTTCTTATTATTTTGTATGTGCTCTTTAGATATTAAAGACATTATTTTTTCTCTCATACTTGTGGCAAATATTTTTCCAAGCTTGTTCTTATATTTGACACATAGAGGCTTTTCATTTTATATTGTCAGATATTTTAATAGTCTCTTTTACAATTTTTCTCCAATTGCTTTTAAGTTTGGTATGTCCTCTATAAAGAAATGGGATATTCACATTTTTATAGTTCTAATTTTTGATCCAGATTTTTATGGTTTCCTTTTTTATTCACCTGTAATTAATTTTGATGTGAAATATGAGATATGAGAATATATTTTTATAGGTTTTTAAAAGGTTTTATTTATTTGAGAGAGAGTGAGCGAGAGACAGCAAGAGCAGGGAGGAGATGGAGAAGCAGATCCCTTGCTGAGCAGAAAGCCCGACCTGGGGCTCGATCCCAAGACCCTGGGATCATGACCTGGGCCAAAGGCAGACACTTACTGACTGAGCCACTCAGGTGCCCCAAGGATATATTTTTAATATCACATTCATTGAATTGTTAAATTATCACCAACATATATTTCATATAGCATTATCCTTATGCTCTACAGAGAGTTGCAAAGCTTCAAATTTGGCAATAAATTTGAGAATGGTTTGCTTTTGGCTGACAAAGATTCTGGAGATATGTAGGGAGCCATTGTAGAGTTTTGAGCAGATAATTCACATGATCACATCTGTTATTAAAATAAGGTGACTATCATAAACTGTAGAGTAAGAATAGAGCAGAGGGTTTGGAGACAGCCATGCCAGATAGTTGACAGTTCTCTGAAGGATTTGGGTTCTCTCCTAAGTCTTAATAGGTATCTTCCTCCCTACCTTTTTAAAAGAAATAATCTACTTAATAATTTTGGTATATTCTGGATACTGTGTTAAGCACTTTAGGAGGAGGTAGGACTCAAACCTAAAGATTTGGGGGTAATTAAATGAATATAAAACACCTAAAACAGTGTCTGGTTTGGTAAATTGCAGCTTCTCATCCCCTCACCCATCATTGGGCCCTTATGAACTTAAAATTTTATATAAAAATATGCTGGTGTCACATGAACAAAATATTCCAGCAATTATAGGAGACTTATTCAAACTTAATTGGGTATCATTTTGTACTTTCAACATTTGTATAAAATGAGCTCTAGCATGTCAGTCAGGAAGCCTGGTTTCTAGTCCATCTTCTAGTACTAGATAGTTATGTGACATTGGGCAAGTCACTTGACCACAAAGTTCCCTTGTCTGCGTAACAACAACAAAAAGCAATCATATCCCTCATGAGATCTTCTGTATAAAATAAAAGCAAATCTGAAATGGATGGGAAAATTCAAAATTCTACATGATTTTATAGATTCCCCAATTTAGCAACCAAAATTCTTAGGCCATGAAAATGCCTATGGAAACCATTGCAACAAACAATGAATATGGTCTCTTTGTTTTAATTTGTTTTGTTTTTATTTTTCATTATGTCAATTTTCAAATGTATACAAAAGTAGAAAAATAGTATAATTAACCCCCATGACCAGCTTTAATAAACATTAACTCTGTTTTTTAAAAAAAAAAAAGATTTTATTTATTTATGAGAGACACAAAGAGAAAGGCAGAGACACAGGCAGAGGGAGAAGCAGGCTCCATGCAGGGAGCCCAATGTGGGACTTGATCCCAGATCTCCCTGAAGGCAACACTAAACTGCTGAGCCACCCTGGCTGCCCTGCCTTGGTTTTTTTTTGATATAGCCTTTCAATATTTTATTCTTCTGGGTATTTTTTAAAGATTTATTGATTTATTGATTTATTTATGATAGACATAGAGAGAGAGAGAGGCAGAGACACAGGAAGAGGGAGAAGCAGGCTCCATGCAGGGAGCCTGATGCAGGACTTGATCCCGGGACTCAAGGATCGCGCCCTGGGCCAAAGACAGGCACCAAACCGCTGAGCCACCCAGGATCCCCTCTTCTGGGTATTTTAAAGCAAAATCTAAGACATATGAATAGGGTCCACTTTTATGATGACAAAAATAATGAGGAAATTTTATTTGGTTTTCTCAAATCCTGAGGAAAAAGTTCATTTTAAAATCTGGCAAAATCCAAGCTGATGTTAATTTCCCTTGGTCCTTCTGCTTTTAAAATGTTGCAGAAAATGAATCTCCAATCTAAATACATAATACATTAATTCATCAGTCCAGGCCAAGGGCTAGTGAATTCTAATTGTCTATAGAAGACAAGCAGGTGGGGGGTTCCAGCTAAGTCTATGCAGAGGGCAGCATTTTCATTTCTATAATAACAGTATTCATAACATCAAATGTTTAGCTGTTTTAGTATATTAAACGAGTCTGGCTTGAGGGTAATTCTGACCAGAGATTTAACTATTCTTGACAAAGTGAGTGAAGGTAAGAAGACTAATTAAAATTATCTTCTTTAAGAAGAAATTTATTTAAAAGAAATAAAAATGAAAAAAATAAAAATAAAAAATAAAAATGAGCTGCCCTGCCCACTCAATAAAGAAGGTAGGAACCAATTTCTCCCTAAACCAGAGTACCTGTAATTTTTCCCATGTGTCTAGTTTACAAAGCTCATCCACATTCATGATCCACAGCTTAATGACAGAAGTAGATTCATGTACCCATTTGTACAAATGAGAAAGTGAGGCCTCTAGAGTTCTCACTAGCTGGAAGAGACAAAGCTAGAGACTAGAGTCCAGTTCTCTTGTTTCCTATATCAGGGCTGACCCCCTATTTAAGCAAGTTTATCAAAAAAAGAATGAATTTCTTCACCTCCTATTCCCCATCTCCCTGGGACTTAACAAAGTACCTGTACTTTGTAGCAGCAAATATTTCTTGCCCATCTGACTACTGCCAAATAATGGGAAAGAAAGAATAAAAATAGGTAGAAAGAAAAAGGAGAAATTAGATAAACAAAGGAAGAGGAAATAACATTAATAAGCTTAGCAGATAAAGCATAATCTAGGAGAATGAAAACATAGAGAAAAACCTGTTAAAGCACAGTAAAGAGTCATATGTCAGAAAAAAAAAAAAAGATTTAAATGCCATATACCAAAAAGCCGACAGTGATGGTAATGACAACTGCAACTACTACCACTTTAATATAGTAGGCTCAGTGCTAAGCCTATTAACCCTCTGAGGTAGGGAAGTAATATTATTATCCCCATTTAATGGGTGAAGAAAGTAGGGCTCAGAGAGGTTAAGCAACTTGCCCAAGGCTATAGAGCTAATAAGGGTAGAGCTAGGATTCCAACCCAGCCAGTCTGACTCAATTTTCATTTTTTTATATTTTCTATACTTTGCAAATTTTCTACAATGAGCATGTATTACCTTTATTTTTTAATCCTGTAGCATTCATCGTGTATAGAAATAATTTTGTCATTACATCATTAAGTATAGTTAATTACTATTTCTATTCATCATTTGTATGTCACCTCAATTAGACTGTTAAGAGCCTGTGTCTAAGGGAGTGTCATGTTTTAATGCATATTATAGCTGCTCGATGAATACTTCTTAAATGAATGGACAATGGAGAGAAAAATGTGGGAGTATGAAGCAAAACAACCACCACAAAAAGGGGGTTTAGGGAGGTAATGAAAGAGATAGATGAGGAATAGAAAAACAGGCACAGAAACATAATGATCAAGAACAGGAGATGTATGTGGGACATAGGTAGAAAGACAAACACATAACAATAAAGCAGGGCAAATAAGAAAGGAAGCTTGCCATATAGAACCCTGTTTTAGTGAAATTGTAAACTAAAATTAAAGCTAAAATGAATTAACAAAGAGAAACCGGTTAGTTATAGGCAAGAAAGGAGACTTTTAAGATATGGCACTTTAAATTTTTTAAATAGAAAAATTGTTTCAAAGTACCTTATGAGAGGGGGAAGTACTAAAATTGCTTTTCTGGCAAAGCCTGTCCCTTCATCCAACAATTATCCAAAGATACTTGAGATCTCATCTCCATAAATTCAATAGGCAATTGGGGCCACTTTCTCTTTTGAGACCAGATGCAGAAACAGAAATTACAGTCATTTCCTATATTGCAGAAATTAGCTGGCCAGTTGAAAGCCACCTGCACGCATAATTCACATCATCAGAGGTTGGCATCTAGAAGGCTCAAGGCCCTGTCCTCTCTGCCACGTACTTCACCCATGTAGAAGCTAAGCTCAGAAAACCAATGGTGAAGTTTAGGTTTGCTGTTTGCCACGTTATGAGAGGGTGATCTCTTGGTTCCTGACCTCTTGGGAATTAAAGACTAATAATAATTTTTTTCTCATAGTAATACATACACATAGTTAAAATAATACTGAGGCATGGCTGATAGCAAATAACAGCAGTTCCCTGCTCCACCATTCACCATCATCCTCACAGGAAGCAACACTTTTTTATAGTTTCAACTATTTTTCTGATTTATATATTATATAATCTAAATACTATGCCTAAATAGCTATGTATTTAACAATTTTAGATGTTATCTATTGACTTTCTTTTATAATAGTTAAGAATTTAGCTTTCTTATACTTCTCACACACAACGCCACATCCTTCACTTCCCTTAATCCATCTATCACAATTCTTGGTTAAATGAGTAGCCAAGGGCAGCCCCGGTGGCGCAGTGGTTTAGTGCAGCCATCAGCCTGGGGTGTGATCCTGGAGACCCCGGATGGAGTCCCACATCAAGGCTCCTTGCATGGAGCCTGCTTCTCCCTCTGCCTGTGTCCCTGCCTCTCTCTCTCTCTGTGTCTCTCATGAATAAATAAATAAAATCTTTAAAAAAAATGAGTAGCCAAGTTTATATGATTATTGATTACGTAATTATTGATCACTGCTAAGCAAAGTAGTATATTATTGTTAGTCTTAGCATATTATCATTAGTTTTTTTAATTTCTTCCCCAAAGTTAATAAGTGCTTCAGTATTTCTTTTTTTTTAATATTTTATTTATTTATTCATGAATGACACAGAGAGAGAGAGAGAGAGAGGCAGAAACACAGGCAGAGGGAGAAGCAGGCTCTATGCAGGAACCCCAATGTGGGACTCGATCCCGGGATTCCAGGATCATGCCCTGAGCCAAAGGCAGATGCTCAACCACTGAGCCACCCAGGCATCCCAGTATTTCATTTTTTGTTGGACACTTAACCAACTGAGCCACCTAGGTGCCCCAAGATTCTTGTGCTATTTTTATCCAAGTGTTTAAATAGTTCTGTAAAAAACCTATCAATAATTTTTCCAAATACTCCAACCCATCTGAAATCTGCTGGTTTCATATTCCCCCTGAAGATTGCCCTCTCTCAGCTCTCTGTTCTCCTGCTACAAACTAAGCCAGTTATCTTATGGCCTGGAACATGACTGTACTCCTGGGACTTCTCATCATTCCCTGGAGTTGGATTCTTGGTTTCCTGGATCTTATACTGTGTCTTCCTTTTTCTTGGTTTACTCTCTCATTTCAGTAGAGTACAACCTCCAATAGCTTCCAGAGAAAGTAGTCATAGGAGGAATATTTTGAGACCTTGTATATTCTACTCTAATATTCAACATGACCATGATTGGATTGCTATATAATTTTAAGATGAGAATCATATTCCATTAAAAAAATTAGACATTTATGGTCAATTGATTTTCAACCAGGATGCCAAGACCCTTCAATATGAAGAGTTGTGTGTTCAACAAGTGCTAGGACAACTGGATATGCACAAGCAGAATAATGAAATTGGACCCTTAAATCATACCATATTCAAAATGAATAAAAGATAAACTCAAAATGAATCAAAGATCTAAATATAAGAGCTAAAACTATAAAACTCCAGAAGATGCTTCTGCACAGCAAAAGAAACAGTCAACAAAACTAAAAGACAACCTACAGAATGGGAGAAGATATTTGCAATTGACATATCAGATAAAGGGCTAGTATCCAAGATCCATAAAGAACTTATTAAACTTAACAGCAAAGAAACAAACAATCCAATCATGAAATGGGCAAAAGACATGAACAGAAATCTCACAGAGGAAGACATAGACATGGCCAACATGCACATGAGAAAATGCTCTGCATCACTTGCCATCAGGGAAATACAAATCAAAACCACAATGAGATACCACCTCACCCCAGTGAGAATGGGGAAAATTAACAAGACAGGAAACAACAAATGTTGGAGAGGATGTGGAGAAAGGGGAACTCTCTTGCACTGTTGGTGGGAAACTGAACTGGTACAGCCACTCTGGAAAACTGTGTGGAGGTTCCTCAAAGAGTTAAAAATAGAGCTACCCTATGACCCAGCAATTGCACTGCTGGAGATTTACCCCAAAGATACAGATGCAGTGAAATGGCAGGACACCTGCACCCCAATGTTTATAGCAGCAATGTCCACAATAGCCAATCTGTGGAAGGAACCTCAGTGTCCATCGAAAGATGAATGGATAAAGAAGATGTGGTTTATGTATACAATGGAATATTCCTCAGCCATCAGAAAGGACGAATACCCACCATTTGCTTCAATGTGGATGGAACTGGAAGGTATTATGCTGAGTGAAGTAAGTCAATCAGAGAAGGACAATCATTATATGGTTTCATTCATTTGGGGAATATAAAAAATAGTGAAAGGGAATAAAGGGGAAAGGAGAGAAAATGAGTGGGAAAAATCAGAGAGGGTGACAAAGCATGAGAGACTCCTAACCCTGGGAAATAAACAAGGGGTAGTGGAAGGGGAGTTGGGTGGGAGGATGGGCTGATTGGGTGACAGGCACTGAGGGGGGCACTTGACGGGATGAGCACTGAGTGTTATGCTATATAGGTTGGCAAATTGAACTCCAATAAAAAAATGTAAAAAAAAAAAAAAAAAAACTCCAGAAGATAAAACAGGTATGAATCTTCATGACCTTGGATTAGGCAATCGTTTCATTTGCCCACAGAACCAAAATGCAAATATGTAAATGAGACTTCATTAAAACTAAAAACCTTTTGTGCTTTTAAGGACACTCAACAAAGTGAAAGATAACACATAGATTGGGAGAAAATATTTGCAAATTATCAGATAGGGGACTTATATCTGGAATACATAAAGAATGCTTACAAATCAATAATGGAAAGATAAATTACCCAATTAAAAATGGGTATATTGGGCAGCCCTGGTGGCCCAGCGGTTTAGTGCCGTCTTCAGCCTAGGGCGCGATCCTGGAAACCCGAGATCGAGTCCCACATTGGGCTCCCTGCATGGAGCCTGCTTCTGTCTCTGCCTGTGTCTCTGCCTGTCTCTCTGTGTGTGTCTCTCATGAATAAATAAAATCTTTAAAAAAATGGGTATATGATTTGAATAGACATTTCTCCAAAGAAGATCTACAAATGGCCAATAAGCAGATGAAGAGAAGCTCAACATCATTTAATCTCTGTTAAATTAAAACCACAATGAGATAAGTGCTACACATCCATGGGGACAACTATAAATAATAATAATAATAATAATAATAATAATAATGTGTTAGCAAAGATGTCTTAGAAATTAGAGTCCTCATACACTGATGGTGGGAAGGAAAGATGGCACAGCTGCTGTGGAAAACAGTTTGGTATCTCTTCAACAAGTTAAAGATAGAATTACCATGTAACCCAGCAATTCCACTCCTAGGTATATACCCAAGAGAATTAAAAACATATATCAACACAAAAATGTATATAATTACTGTTATTTTTTTAATTTTTGTTTAATTTTTTAATTTTTTTTAAAGATTTTATTTATTTATTCATGAGAGACACAGAGAGAAAGAGAGACAGAGACACAGGCAGAGGGAGAAGCAGGTTCCATGCAGGGAGCCCGATGTGGGACTCGATCCCAGGTCTCCAGGATCACACCCTGGGTCAAAGGCAGGTGCCAAACCGCTGAGCCACCCAGGGATCCCCACAATTACTGTTCTTAACAGCATTATCCGTAATAGCCAAAAAGTGGAAACCACCCAAATGTCCATTAACTGAAAAATGGACAAAGTAGGGCATCTCCATGCAATAGGATATTATTCAGCCATAGAAAGGAATGAAGTAGTAATGCATGCTTCATTATGGATGAACCTCAAAAACATGCTGAAAGAAGGAAGCCAGACCAAAAAGGTCACATATCATATGATGCCATTTATAGGAAATGTTCAGAGTAGGGAAATTAGTACATACAGAAAGAAGGGTAGTATTTGCCAGGGGCTTGAGAGAGGGGGATGGGAAACATGGGAGAAACTGCTAAAGGGCAGAGTGTCTTTTGGGGGTGACCAAAATGTTCTGGAATCAGATACTGGTGGTGGTTGCACAACTCTGTGAATGTGCTACAAATCACTGCCTTGTATAATTTTAAATGGGTAAATTTTATGGTATGTGAATTATAGTTCATTAAAAGTGTCTTTAGAAAAGTAATACAGAAAAAAATAAATAAAAATTAAAAAATTAAAAATAAATTAAAAAAAAGAAAAGTAATACAGGGACACCTGGGTGGCTCAGTGGTTGAGTGTCTGCCTTTGGCTCAGGGCGTGATCCTGAGGTCCGGGATCAGAGTCCCATATTGGGCTCCTTGAAGGGAGCCTGCTTCTCCCTCTGCCTGTGTCTCTGCCCTTATCTCTCTCTGTGTCTTTCATGAATAAATAAATAAAATCTAAAAAAAGTAATACAATACAATATAGGAACATATGGTTAAATGTGATGATTCAACTGCATTTCTCCTCTCCCCTTCCTCCCCCAAATCCCATAAACATGATACTAAAACGAAAAAAAAGACATTAACTCAAAAAGAGATCAGAAAATCACTGGGACAGTTTGAGTTTTCACCAAAAGGCAAAGGAAAGACTTTTTTTTTTTTTGGAGAGGGAGAGGGGGTTGGAGGCAGACAGAGGGAGAATTTTAAGCAAGCTCCACGCCCAGTGCAGAGCCCAACACAGGGCACCATCTCACAACCCTGAGATAGTGACCTGAATAGAAATCAAGAGTCAGATGCTTAACAAACTGAGCCATCCGGACGCCCCAGAGGAAAGGCTATCTAACCTGAACAGATTTGAAGGGATGAAATTCAAATTTTTAAAATTAAAAATAGAGCTGTTTCTGTAATTACAAATATACACATATAGGCACATGGATAAATAGAACAGGAGAGGAAACAGCCAAATAGAAGGCTTTCAAAAATTGTGAAAACAGTATAGAGGGCACTATGGCTTGAGCATCTGCAGAGGCAGACAAAGCAGAAGGTAAACTGCTTGCCTGTAGGATGTGAGGAGGCTCAGAACATGGAGGCATAGGACACAGTGGAAAACAGGGATGAAGCACAGGGCTCAAACTACTGAAGGATTTTTAAATGTCAAAATACAAATAATGGAGCCCTCAGGTCCCTTTCCCCTTTCCTCCCTCAGAGCCTGGCCAGTATCCCTCACCAACCTCCACATCCAAGAAACCTGAAATTGATGTTCTAGTGACAAAAAAGCCACAGACTTGAACCAACAGTCCAGGAGAAGGCTGGTATAAGTTCCAGGCTTCAAAATGGAGGAAGGAGGGTGGATGGACAAATTAGGACCTACACTCTCCTGTTTCCCATCCCGCTCCCAGATTGTCAGCACCCAGATATGTCTCCCACCCCACCTTCTACCCCTAGGTGAGAGATTAGAAGTCTCTGGAAAAAAAGGAATGGGTCCAGAGAAAAGATCCAAGATACTAACATCTGAAGCTTATATATCAGCTTATGGTCATCAAACATTTGAAGAAAATTCCCAACTCTAAAGAGAGAGAACAGACAAACAATAGAATCAAAGGGATTCTGAGGACACAGACAATGAAGGTGGCAGAAGAAAACTTTAAAGCATTATATTTGATATCTTCATTAGAGATAAGAGAAGGCATTCTACTCAGACCAAAAGTACAGAATGCTATATATAGAAAAGGAATATTCTAGGGATGCCTGGGTGGCTCAGTGGTTGAGCATCTGCCTTTGGCTCAGGTCCTAATCCCAGGGTCCTGGATCAAGTCCCGCATCAGGCTTCCCACAAGGAGCCTGCTTCTCCCTCCGCTTATGTCTCTGCCTCTGTGTGTCTTTCATGGATAAATAAATAAAATCTTTTTTTTTAAAAAAAAGAAAAGGAGTATTCTAGGACAAGAAAATGTCTTAAAAATTAAAAATATCATAGCTAAAATAGAAGAGTTGGAAGATAAAGATAGAAAATTCCCCCAGGAAAGGAGAGAAAATGAGTGGGAAATATCAGAGAGGGTGACAGACCATGAGAGACTCTTAACTCTGGGAAACAAACAAGGGGTAGTGGAAGGGGAGGTGGGCAGGGGCATGGGGTGACTGGGTGATGGGCACTGAGTGGGGCACTTGACGGGATGAGCACTGGGTGTTATACTATATGTTGGCAAGTTGAACTCCAATAAAAAAATATACAAAGAAAGAGAAAATTCCCCCAAAAGGAAAAAAAAAGAAAAAAGAAGGGAAGAAAGGAAGAACATACCAAAGAGATGGAAAATACAAAGAAAAAATTATAAGAAGTTTAGGGGATCTTTCCAGGCTTAACATTGAACTAATAGAATAGTAATAGCAAATGCTGTGCTTATTACTTCCATAGGTGCTTTATATGGACTGACACATTTCATCCTCTCAACAACCTTATGGGAGAGATGCTATTATTATCATCCAGATTTTACCGATTTGGGGTTGGGGGGAGGCACAGGAAGGCTAAGCTAATTGTACAAGGTGATATAGCTAGTTAAGTGGTAAAATCAGGATCTAAACCTAGGCAGCCTGGCTTAAAAATATTGCACTTAAACATTAATCATATTGCCTCTCCTAGAAGTTTCCAAAATAAAAGGGTAGGGAAAATAAAAGGGAGGAAATCAAAGAAATCATCGAGCATTGCCCATAATTGAAAGATATCACTCTCCATATTAAAATGGCCAACCGAGTGCTATCCATCACAAAGAATAAGTGAAACAATACATGAAGCCACATCACTGTGGAATATCAGAACCTTGAGGATAAAGGGAGGATTCTAAAAACTTTCAAAGAAAAAACAGGTCACAGGGACGCCTGGGTGGCTCAGCGGTTGGGCGCCTGCCTTTGGCTCAGATCCTGATCCCAGGATCCAGGATCGAGTCACATCGGGCTCCCTGCGGGAAGCCTGCTTCTCCCTCTGCCTGTGTCTCTGCCTCTCTCTATCTCTCTCTCTGTCTCTCATGAATAAATAAATAAATAAATCTTTTTTTAAAAAAAGAAAAAAGTCACATTCAAAGAATGTATTGAATAGCAACATTGGATTCTAAAAGATAGTGAGCAATGACTAATTTTTATTGCAATTTCATTGAACTATAATTCACATACCATAAAATTCACCTATTTAAAGTATACGACTAAAAAAATAAAGTATACGATTAAATTATGTTTTCAGTGTATTCACAATGTTGTGCAAAATTCACAAAAATCCATTTTAGAACATTGTCATGGGGTGCCAGGGTGGCTCAATGGGTTAAGCATCTGCCTTAGCTGAGATCATGATCTCAGGGTCCTAGGATCGAGCCCCATCTTGGGCTTCCTGCTCAACAGGGAGCCTGCTTCTCCCTCTCTCCCCTGCTCATGCTCTCTTTCACTATCTCTCTCTCAAATAAATAAAATCTTTTTAAAAATGTTCATTTATTTATTTTTTAAATGTTTAGATCGTTGTCATAACCCTCAAAAAAATCGTGTCCTTTTAAGCCATTACTATCCATTATTCCTATCCCCACCAGCCCATGACAAGCATGTACTCTCTGTCTCTACTGATTTGCTTACTATGGATATTTCATATAAATGGAGCTATTCAAATGTGGCCTTTTGTGAATGGCTTCTTTCACTTAGGATAATATTTTCAAGGTTCATCCACATCATTCCCTTTAATGACTAATATTCCCTTGTATAGATTTATCACATCTGTTTATCTGTTCTTTAGTTAGTAGACATTTGTGTTGTCTCCACTTTGGGGCTATTATGAATAATACTGCTATGAACGTTTTTGTACCCTATACTACTTTTACGATCTGAAAAAAGTTTTTTTTTTTAGATTTTATTTATTTATTCATGAGAGACCCAGAGAGAGAGAGGCAGAGACACAGGCAGAGGGAGAAGCAGGCTCCATGCAGGAAGCCCGACGTGGGACTCGATCCCAAGTCCCCAGGATCACGCCCTGGGCTGAAGGCGGTGCTAAACCACTGAGCCACCTGGGGTTCCCCAAAAAAAGTTTTTTTAAAGGAAGAACTGTGGAGGAAAAATTATATTAGAAACATGACTTCAGGGACGCCTGGGTGGCTCAGCGGTTGAGCATCTGCCTTTGGCTCAGGGCATGATCCCAGGATCTGGGATCGAGTCCCACATCAGGCTCCCTGCATGGAGTTTGCTTCTCCCTCTGCCTAGGTCTCTGCCTCTCTCTTTCTCTCTCTCTTTCTGTGTCTCTTATGAATAAATAAATAAAATCTTAAAAAAAAGCATGACTTCAGCATCCACTCATGATGAATAATGTGAAACATTACCATGATTCTAAAAATCAGAGCCACAGGTGCCTGGCTGGCTTAGTCAGTAGAGCATGCAACTCTTAGTCTCAGGGTTGTGAGTTCAAGCCCACATTGGACATGGAGCCTACAGCAAAAAAATAAAAATAAAAACCAGAGCCATACAAAAAGATATATTCTGATGTGTGTCACTCTCTCTTCCATCCTTACTATCCCATTTTCATTCCTACATTCTTCCTACTCTGTGACCGATCTCCTTAGTTTCTGGTTTATCCTTCCTGGTTTTTTTTTTTTTCATAAATGAGTACAAACATGTATTTTCTTATATCTTCTTTCTTATATAAGGATAGCATATTACAGATATTCTGTTGAACTTTTTTTCACTTAATATTTTTCATATCAATCCAAAGCAGTTCACACAGAACTTCTTCACTGCTTTTTAGAGCAGCACAGTATTCCATTTTGTGGAGGTAACATAGTTTATTCAACCACTCTTTCTTTGCATTAATATCTCTTTTCATATGTTTATTAGTTATCTGTATCACTTCTTTAGTAAAATATCTGTTCATGTCTTTTGTCCATTTTACAACTGGATTTTTTTTTTTTTACTGTTGAGTTTTGAAAGTTCTTTATATATGCTAGTATTAAGACCTTTGTTGATATGTTTTGCAAATATTTTCTCTGAGTCTGTAACTTTCTTTTTATTGTCATAACAGGGTCTTTTGCAGTGCCAAAGTGTTTTGATTTTTTAAAAAAGATTTTGTCCATCTATTTGAGAGAAAGAGAGGACATGCAAGTGCGGGAAGGGGCAGAAGGAGAGAATATCCAAGCAGACTCCCACTGAGTGTGGAGCCTGATGCCTCATGATCCATGAGATCAGGACCTGAGTCAAAACCAAAAGATGGACACTCAACCAACTGAGGCACCCCTAAAGTCCTTTAATTTTAATGAAGTCCAACTTATTGTTTTATTTTATGTAACGTTCTTTTGGTATTATGCCTAAGACTCTTCATGTAACCTTATTTTCCAAAGATACTCTTCTATATTTTCTGTAAAAATGTTTATAGCTTTATGTTTACATTTAAATATATGATTCATTTTGAATTAATTTTTGTACATAGTGTGAGCTTTACATAGAGGTTTATTTTTTTATTCCCTATGGTTGTCCAATTTTGCCAGCACCATTTGTTGAAAGGAATATCCTTCACTGGACATGAATAAATATCCTGCCTTCACTGAATTGATTTTGATCCTTTATCAAAAATTAGTTAGACTAAGCAATGGTTTCTTTAATATGGCACCATAGTGTAAAAAAACAGAAAAATAGATAAATTTGACTTCACCAAATTTAAAAATTTTGTGCTTCAAAGGATTCCATCAAGGAAGTGAAAAAGATAGTTCACAGAATGGAAGAGAATATTTGAAAATCATACATCTGACAAGAATATATAAAGAACTCTTAGGGATCCCTGGGTGGCTCAGTGGTTTGGTGCCTGCCTTTGGCCCAGGGCGTGATCTTGGAGTCCTGGGATCAATTCCTGCATCAGGCTCCCTGCATGGAGCCTGCTTCTCCCTCTGCCTGTGTCTCTGCCTCTCTATCTCTGTGTCTCTCATGAATAAATAAATATTTTTTAAAATAAATAAATAAAATAAAGAACACTTGCAACTCAATAATAAAAAGACAAATAACCCAATTGAAAAATGAGCAAAGGATTTGAGTAGACATCTCTCCAAAGAAGATAGAGAAATAACCAATAAGCACATTTTAAAAACTCAATATAAAAAAACCCAAACCTTAATATCATTAGTCACTAGGGAAATGGAAATCAAAACTCCAATGAGAGGGACACCTGGGTGGCTCAGCAGTTTAGTGCCTGCCTTCAGCCCAGGGCATGATCCTGGGGTCCCAGGATCAAGTCCTACATCGGGCTCCCTGCATGGAGCCTGCTTCTCCCTCTGCCTATGTCTCTGCCTGTCTCTTTGTGTGTCTCTCATGAATAAATAAATAAAATATTTTTAAAAACTCCAATGAGATAACAATTAATATCCCCTAGAATGCCTATTACAAAAAGATGGACAATAACAAGTGTTGGTGAGGATGTGGAGAAACTGAAACACTCATATACTGCTGGTGGGACGGTGAAATGCTGTAGATGCTTTGGAAAAGTTTGACAGTTACTTAAAAGTTACTTAAAAAATTAGAGTTCCTATATGACCTGAGAATTCCATGTATATATATATAGAGAGAGAAATATATATATATATATGTATATACATACACACACAAGAGAATTCAAAAAATATGCCCACACAAAAACTTGTGCACAAATGTTCATAGCAGCATTATTCATAATAGCTAAAAGTGGAAACAGTGCAAATGTCCATTAACTGATCAATGGATAAACAAAATGGAATACTTTGGAATATTATTCAGCCATAAAAAGGAATGAAGTACTAATACATGCACAACATGGGTGAACCTTGAAAACATAATGCTAAGCGAAAGAAGCTAGACACAAAAGACACATATTTTAGGATTCCATTTATTTGAAATGTGCAGAATAAGCAAATCTCTAGAGACAGAATGTAAATTAATCATTGCCAGAGTCTGAGGATGGGGGAAGGAGAGTATGAAGAATGATTGCTAATGAGTACCTGATTTCTTTTCAGGATGATGAAATGTTCTGGAGTTAGATAATGATAATGGTTGCACAACTGTGTGAATTTACTAAAAACTACTGAATTTTATACTAAATTTTTTTTAAATAAACAAAAAAAATCTACTGAGAGTATGTGTTGCAGCATTTCTGGGATTTTGTATTCTATTCCATTGATCTATGTGTCTATTCCTCAGCCAATACCACACTGTCTTACTTATTGTATTTATATAGTAAGTCTTAAAAATAGGAATTCCTCCCACTTTATTTCTTTTTAGCCATTCTAATTCTTTTTCCCTTTCATACAGTTTTAAAAATAAGTTTGATTATATCTACAATATATATTGTTGGAGTTTTGATAGGAATTGCATTATACCTATGGATCAGTTTGAGAGGAACTGATATTTCTACCACGTTGAATCTTCCAATCCATACATGCATTACATTGCTCCATTTATTCAGTTGATTTCTTTCATTTGTGTTTAAAAATTTTTGGCATTCACTATACAGATCCTGTAATTGTTTTATTAGATTTATATCTAACTATTACAATTTTTTGGAGTGACTTAAATGGCATATTTTTTAAATTTTCATTTTCACATGTTCTTTGCCAGTATATAGGAATATGATTGACTTGTGTGTATGGATCTTGTACACTATGACCTTGCTGAACTCACTCATTAATCCTACAAACTTTTCTTCAATTTTTAAAAAAGTTTATTTATTTATTTATTCATTTAAGTAATCTCTATGCCCAATGTGGGGCTCAATCTCACAATTCCAAGATCAAGAGTCTGATGCTCTTCTGACTGAGCCAGCTAGGCACCCTTGCAAACTTTATTTAGACTCCTTTTCTATATAGATAATCAATCATGTAATCTAAAAACAGAACTCCTAACTCTGGGCAACAAACCAAGGGTTGCGGAAGGGCAACCTGCGGAAGGGAGGTGGGTAGGGAGATGGGGTAACTGGTTGACGGGCACTGAGGAGGGCATTTGATGGGAGGAGCACTGGGTGTTATACTATATGTTGGCAAATTGAATTTAAATAAAAATGTAAATAAAGAACTGGTTTTATTTCTTCTTTCCCATATGTATGCATTTTATTTCCTTTTCTTGCCTTATTGAGCTGGCTAGGACTTCTGCTATGATGATGAAAAAGAGTGGAGAAAGCAGACATCTTTGTCTTGCTCCTGATCTTAGGGGGAAAGCACTCAATCTTTTCCTATCAAGTATCATGACAGCTGCAAAATTTTTAGACCCTTTATCAGGTTGAGAAAGTTCTTCTCTATACCTAATTTTCTAATTTTTATTTTTTGCTTATGAATGGGTGTCAAATTTTGTCACATGCATTTTCTGCATCAATATGATTGTGCAATCTTTCTCCTTTAGCCTGTTATGGAGAACTACTTTGATTTTCCAGTATTGACCTAGCTTCGTATTCCTGTAATAAATCCCACTTATTCATGATGTATAATTCTTTTTTTATATCAGAATTGCAAAGAAGGGTGCCTGGCTTGGTTGGTTAAATGTCTGACTCTTGGTTTCGGGCCATGATCTCAGGGTCCTGAGATCAAGCCCCACATTGGGCTCCCTACTCAGCAGGGAGTCTGCTTCCCCTCTCTCCCTCTGCCCCTCTTCCTGCTTGCTCTCTCTCTCTCTCTTCTCTCTCTCTCTCTCTCTCTCAAATAGATAAATAAATCTAAAAAAAAAGAATTGTAAAGACTTGTTGAGAAAATTTGCATCTAAGATCATGAGATACATTGCTTTTCCCTTTTTTATACTGCCTTTGTCTGGTTTTGTTACTAGGGTATTAGAGTACTGTTGACTTCATATAATGAGTTGGCAAGTGTACTGCCCTCTGCTATTTTCTGGAAAAAAATTGTGCAGAATTGATACTAATTTTTCTCAAATATTTGGTAGCATTCTCCAGTGAAATGATTAAGTTCAAATTTATGAAAGCTTTTATTTTTTTATTTTTTAAAGATGTATTTATTTATTTTTGAGAGAGAGAAAGTGTGCAAGCAGGGGGAGGGAAAAGAAGAGGGAGAGACAGAGAAACAGACTCCCTGTTGAGTGCAGAGCCCCACTTGGGGCTCGATCTCATGAACCTGAAATCATGACCTGAGCTGAAATTGAGTCAGATGCTTAACTGACTGAGCTACCCAGGTGCCCCTCTTCGCGAAAGCTTCTAAATAACAAATCTAATTTCTTCATATTATTCTTATTCTTCACTATGCATATTATCTATTTTGTATTGTGTGAGTTTTGGTAGTTTGTATTTCTCAAGGAATTGGTCAGGTTTCATCCCTCTTTTTGAATTTATGTCAGTAGAGTTGTTTATAGTATTGCATTACTATTCTTTAATGGCTGAAGGATCTCTGGTAATATCCCCCATTTAATATCTGATATTGGTAAATTGTATCTTCTCTCTTTTTGTCTTTTTCAGTCTTGCTAGAGCATTGTCAATTTTATTGAAAATTCCAAAGAATTCTTTTTTTGTTTTGTTGATTTTCTCTATTGCTTTTTTATTTTAAATTTCATTTATTTCTGCTCTTATTTCATTTCTTGTACTTGCCTTGGATTTATTTTATTCTTTCTCTAGTTTATTTGAGGTGGTCACTTAGACTATTGAGTTGAGGTCCTTCCTCCTTCCTATTTTAAGTAGTCAGTGCTATAAATTTCTCTCTCAGCAACAATTCTGTATAGATCTGCTAATCTTCTTGCTGCTGTTCATTTGTTATATTGTGGTTTTTTAGGAGATTCCTATTTTAATGGCGCCCTCTTCTGTCAGCATAACAAAGTCCAGATATTTAATAAATTGGTGTTTTTGGTTCTGTGATGGGGGAAAATCCATGCGCTCTCTGATTTTGTGGTTCTGTGTCGTCACGTTAGCTTTCTTTTCCCCTTCACCACTCATTTGACAAAGGGTTATTCTCCGTTGCTTTTTCCTTTTTTTTCTTTCCCAGAATCTATGTGTTTCAAAGATGGCCCCTTCAAATCACACGCTTGTAAGTTTCTTTCCTGTAGTTTATGCTCTGTTCTACCTACCTGGTTTAAAAAATTTAGGGTGAGGGCAGCACTGATGGCCCAGCGGTTTAGCACCGCCTTAGCCTGGGCTGTGATCCTGGAGACCTGGGATCAGGTCCCATGTCGGGCTCCCTGCATAGAGCCTGCTTCTCCCTCTGCCTCTCTCTCTCTCTCTCTCTCTCTCTCTCTCTGTCATGAATAAATAAATAAAATAAAATAATTTAGGGTGAACTTGGTCTTACCTGTGGTGGATTTTATATAACTTTAGGCTTTTTAGCTATCTTCCTTCTTCTGTTTTTCCCTCAGGTTTTCTCAATCATCCTTGCTCAAAACCTAGTAAGAAGGCAGGTGGAATGGCAAGGAAACATGAGACATAACACTATAATTTTGTGTTATCTCTCCTTTTACTTATTTTGAAGTTTGCATATTCTTTTTCTTCAAGTTTAGGGGTGAGGGCATGGTTTTGTGTAGTTTTATTTTTCTCTTCTTTTTGTTCTATATTGCTTTTGGAAGAAATGTTGAAATATTGGGCCTTAGGTGGATGCCATTGTTGCCAGCTACCCAGAAATTCTCCATCATACAGAAGTCTAATAATAGATGTTATTTATGGTGACTACAAGTGTTTTTTAGTATAAAGATATTTATACTAGGAAAGATGTCGGAGATAATGTATAACTTTCCCAGGGCCAAGCTAATGTTTCTCTCTTTTATCCTGTTTTCAACCTCAGTGTTTTGTTTGGAATACAAATGCCTCCCCTCTTCTCCCAACTACCAGCACTAAATATGAAACACCAAGATTCTAATATGTAAATTATTTCCATTTTTATCTCCAGTATAATATGAATTTCAGGAGTAAACTGCAGTAGAGCCTATCATTCTTAGTTGAGAGCATTGAGTTAGATTAGAAGAGATAACATATCCAAGAGTTTGTTCAAAGATTCGTACATTTAGATACCAATCTCTTCATACTCCCTGGTTACCTTTGGGAAGACCTTACTTGTTAAAAGTGTGACAGATAAAAATAGATTTCCTTATGATATCTGTTTTTAAGACATTATGCTTCCAAAATACATGTTCATGAATAACATTTCTAATTAAGGTTTAGCAGCCAAGTTCTCTCATGCATCTTTTTCAGAAAGTATGACATTGGAATCAATATAGCAGAGTGGTTGAGGTGTGTGATTCTCAGAGCCAGAATGCCTGGATGAACATCCAAGTTCTGCCATTTTATAAACGTGTGAGCAAGTTACTAAAAACCTCAGTACCTCCTGTTTTCTCACCTAGAAAATGGAGGTAGTGGGTGCCTGGGTGGCTCAGTCAGTTAAGCATCTGATTCTTGATTTTGGTTCAGGTTATGATCTCAGGGTCGTGAGACTGAGCCTCACGTCAGCCTCCATGCTGGGCATGGAGCCTGCTTAAGACTCTCTCTCCCTCTCCCTTTGCCCCTCTCCCAACCTCTTTCTCTGTCTTTAAAAAAAATGGAGGTAGTAACAGTACCTACATTACCGCATAGTAGGGAGGATTAAGTGAATTAATACATGTAAGGCACCTAAAGCAGTGCATAACATAGTAAATTCATGTAAGTGCGATATTTATCATATAACTTAGTTTTACTAGTATTTTTTACTAGTTTTTTTTTAAAGATTTTATTTATTTGAGAGAGAGAGCATGAGCAGGGTCGGGGAGCAGGGCAGAGGGAGAGGGAGAAGCAGGCTCCCCATTGAGCAGGGAGCCTGACTCAAGGCTAGATCCCTGGACTCTGAGCCAAAGGCAGATGCTTAACTGACTGAACCACCCAGGTGCCCCAATTTTACTGGTATTTTTAATGGCCATATCAATTATCTGTTGTTGCATTAAAATTTTTCATAATTTCACAGCTTTAAACAACATCCATTTATTATCTCACCATTTTTGTAGGTCAGGGTAGGTACTGCTTAACCGGGTCCTCTGCCTCAGAGTTTCACACAAAGCTGCAATGAAGGTGTTGATCTGGGCTTAGGTTCCCTTCTGAAGGATAACTAGAAAAAGATCTGCTCCAAACTCATGAGTGTTAGCAAGATTCATTTCTTTATCATTGTCTGTGGGACTGAGAACCCAGTTTCAAGCTAGGCTATTGGCGAGAAGCCATTTTAAGTTCCTTGGACTCCTCAACATGGCAACTTGCTTCATCAAAGCCAGAAACGTAGAGTCAGCTAGAAAGACAGAGGTTACAATCTCTTGTACCCTAATCACAAAAGTAATATCTCATCACTGTGTCATTTTCTATTGGTTAGAAATAAGTCACTTAAGCCAGCCCACACACAAGGGGAGTGACTACCTGGACAGGGATCACTGGGGGCCATCTTAGAGTCTGTTGACCACACATCTAAAAAAGAAAGTACAGTATTTTCTGAAGGTTTTATTTTTTTAAGATTTTATTTATTTATTCATGAGAGACACAGAGAGAGAGAGAGAGAGGCAGAGACACAGGCAGAGGGAGAAGTAGGCTCCATGCAGGGAGCCCAACGCGGGACTCGATCCTGGGTCTCCAGGATCAGGCCCTGGGCTGACGGTGGTGCTAAACTGCTGAGCCACAGGAGCTTCCCTGAAGGTTTTATTTTAAAGTCATCTCTACACTCAACATGGGGCTCAAACTCACAACCCCAAGATCAAGATCCACATGCTCCATTGACCTAGCAAGGCAGGCACCCAAAAAAGAAAGTGCAGTATGGGAAAGATGTTTCAGAATATTGATTCTGTAATCAGCTTTACTCAAATTTAAGTGTTGAGTAACTTGAGCAGGTTACTTAATCCCTGGTCTCAGTTTCCTCATTTTTAACATGAAGTAATAATAGTACTTGGGAGATACTTTGGGAAGGATGAAATATGAATATCTAAATATTTATCTTCCTTTGAACTTATTGAGTACTTAATAAATATTAGTTAATATTATTCCAAAGCTAACAGGAATAGATATTTACCTTAACCGGCTAGTGTATTCTTGCTGCTAAACAGCTGATCAGATAGGGCTTGAGAAAAATGGACAAAAACAAACCAGCATTACAAAATTGTTACTCTCCTCTGTTAATTATAATTTGGAAAAGTGTCACTTCTGTATAAACCCTCCGCTGGGTTACAAGGTTTTTTTTAAAGGTGCTTCAATACTCAGAACCAGATTAATAATGACACTTAGAACTCAACTCCACACATCAGCTATATCTCAACTCTAACCCAGCCATAGCATCTGCTACATATGTATAGATTAAGACTTTTAATTGCATTATTAGTATATTTTCTTTATTTAACTAAATACAGTTCAATATGCCATTATTGAAAGGGCCAATCCCTTTGCTGGACACTTGAGGACACAGTTCCTAACCTCAAGGAGCTCAGAGTCTCCATGGAGAGAAAGATAAACATGGGATAATAATTCAGTGTAATACACACTGAGGCAGAAGTCAGCATAAGGTTATATGGGAACACAGAGGAGGAGGATTAACCTAAATTAGGTGAGCCAGGAAATACTTCCTCAACAAGGGGAGATACCTGACCTGAGGCTTAAAATATGGGTGAGGAAGGATCTTCTCAGCAGGGGATATAAGAGGTGAAATAGAAATATTCTTGCTTTCAGTTTCATAGTCCAGTGGGGGAGATGAACTCACAAAAAGGTAATGTGATGAAATGCTGCAAGAGTATAGGAAAGCATATTCTGACTGGGATGAAGGGTGGTCAGCAAAGGGCTCATAGAGGAGGAGAGAGCTGAGCCAGACTTTAAGGATGGAAAATTGTATTGGTGTTTGTTTGATCTTCAAGTTTTCTCCATTGCTACTTCCAGCATTAAGTGAAATTTTCCAGGTTGGGACATTTTATTTTTTGCTCAATCACCCTTCATTATCCACATGTGATTAAAGAAATAGCTGACTGGAAATTAGAACATTAGAACTATGTACCTGCATTACACCTTGGCTGTCTCCTGACTTATTACATCAAGGTATGTCCATATACTGCCTGAATAATGGCAGTATTTATATTAATAATAGTAATAGTCTAACATTTGTATAATGTATTCCAGTATTCCAGTTTAGAAACATTTTATAGACGTTACATTTACAAATTAATTATATTTCAGACATACAGAAAAATGCTGCAAATGGAAAAATAGCCACCTATAATCATACCACCTAATTAACTGGATGTTACCGTTTTACTTTTTTTTTGCTTTGACTCTCTCTCACTTTATGAAATAATGTAAAACAGACACATAAATCAACGGAATAGAATAGAGAGCCCAGAAAAAACCGAAGCATATATGGTCAATTAATCTATGACAAAGAAGGCAAGAATATACAATGGAAGAAAGGCTGCCTCTTCAATAAATGGTGTTGGGAATATCGGACAGTACATGCAGAAGAATGAAACTGGACCACTATCTTATACCATGTAAAAAAAATAATAAACTAAAATAGACTAAAGATTTGAATGTAAGACCTGACACTATAAAACTCCTGAAAGAAAACAAAGGCAGTGAGCTCTTTGACATCAGTCTCAACAATATTTTTTGGACCAGTCTCCTCAGGCAAGGGTAACAAAAGCTAAAATAAATGGGATTACGTTAAACTAAAAAGCTTCTCCACAGCAAAAGAAACCATCAATGAAATGAAAACACAACCTACTGAATGGGAAAGCGTATTTGCAAGTCACACATCCAATAAGAGGTTCATATATAAAATATATAAAGAACTTAAACAGCTTAATATCAAAAGAACAATCCAATTAAAAATGGGCAGAGGACATGAATAGACATTTTTCCAAGAAGATATACAGATGGCCAGCAGGCACATGAAAAGATGCTCAATATCACTAATCACCAGAGAAACGCAAATCAAAACCACAATGAGCTATCACCTCACACCTGTCAGATTGGCTGTTATCAAAAATAGAAAAAATAACTAGTGTTGACAAAAATGTGGAGAAAAGGCAACGCTCCCACACTGTTGGTGGGAATATAAAGTGATGCAGCCACTATGAAAAACAGTATGGAGGGCAGCCCAGGTGGCTCAGCGGTTTAGCACCGCCTTCAGCCCAGGACATGATCCTGGGGACCCGGGATGGAGTCCCACGTCGAGCTCCCAGCATGGGGCCTGCTTCTCCCTCTGCCTGTGTCTCTGCCTCTCCCTCTCTCTGTATGTCTCTCATGAATAAATAAATAAAATATTTTTTTAAAAAACAGTATGGAGCTTCCTCAAATAGTTAAAAAATAACTATCATATGATCTGGCAATTCCACTTCTGGGTATCTATCTGAAGAAAACAAAAACACCAATATGAAGAGATATATGCACCTCTATGTTCACTGCAGCATCATTAACAATAACCAAGCTATGGAAACAACCTAAGTCTCTATCAATAGATGAATGGATAAAGTAGATGTGGGACACACACACACACACACACACACACTGGAATATTACACACCTCCAATAAAGAATGAAATCTTGCCATTTGTGACAACATGGATATGGACCTAGAGAATATTATGCTAAGTAAGTCAAAGAAAGACAAATACTGTATGATTTCACTTACATATGGAATCTAATAAATAAAAGAAACAAGTAAACAAAACAAAACAGAAGCAGACTCAGACGAAAAAAACTGTTGACTACCAGAGTGGGGAGGGGGCTGGGGGTGGGCAAAATAAGTGAAGGACATCAAGAGGTACAAACTTCCAGATAAAAAATAAATAAATCATGGGAATGTAATGTATAGCATAGAGAATACAGTTGATTCTTGAATAACAAGGGTTTGAACCGCATGGGTCCACTTACACATGAATTTCTTTTCAATAAATATACTGAAAATTTTTCTGGAGATTTGTGTCAATTTGAAGAAACTCGCAGAAAAAATTAAGAAAGGTGGGGGAAGAGTGAAACAGATATAGGTGATTAAAAGTATACTTATTGAACAGTGAGTAATGTATAGAAATGTTGAATCGTTATATTGTACACCTGAAACAAATGTAACACTATGTTTATTAAGAAGCAGTATTAAATTGTAACTGCATAAAATTCACAGTACTGGGCAGCCTGGGTGGCTCAGCAGTTTGGCGCCTGCCTTCGGCCCAGGGCGTGATCCTGGAGACCCAGGATTGAGTCCTGCATCAGGCTCCCTGCTTGGAGTCTGCTTTTCCCTCTGCCTGTGTCTCTGCCTCTGTGTGTGTGTGTGTGTGTGTGTGTGTGTGTGTGTCTGTCTGTCTCATGAATAAATAAATAAAATCTTTAAAAAAATTCACAGTACTACTTGCTGTACTACTGTAATAATTTCATAGTCACCTCCTGTTGCTATTGTGGTGACCTCAAATGTTTTTTTTTTAATCTTTATTTATTTATGATAGTCACACAGAGAGAGAGAGAGGCAGAGACAGAAGCAGGCTCCATGCACCAGGAGCCCGACGTGGGACTCGATCCTGGGTCTCTAGGATCACGCCCTGGGCCAAAGGCAGGCGCTAAACCGCTGCGCCACCCAGGGATCCCGACCTTAAATGTTTTGAGTGTATGCTTAAAATGCCATGTGACACTAATTATCTCTACATGAGCAATTTGTCTTTCCAGTAAATTGTATATAGCAGTAAAAAGTGATCTCTTGGGGCACCTGGGTGGCTCAATCAGTTAAGTAACTGCCTTTGGCAATGGTTGTGATCCCGGGGTCCTGGGATCAGCCTGAATGGCGCTCCCCACTCAGCAGGAAGTCTGCTTCTCCCTCTGCCCCTCCCCCACACTGGTGTGTACCTGTTTTCTCTCTCTCTCTCTAATAGATAAATGAAATCTTAAAAAATTAAGTGATCTTTCACAGTTCTCATGTATTTTCCATCATGTTTAGTACAATACCATAAACCTTAAATAACACCATGGGACCCATACAAAATGCCACTAGTGCTGCTAGAAGCAGAGAAAAGTCATGACATAACAAGAAAAAGTTTAATTGCTTGATACATACCATAAATTGAGGTCTGCCGCTGCCATGGCCCGCCATTTCAACATAAATGAATCTAGCATAAGGACGACTGTAAAAAAAAAAAAAAAAAAAAAGGAAGCAAGTAAAGGAAATTTGTGAAGTCATCACTGCAGCTATGACAACAGGCATGAAAACTTTGCACTTCTTCTGAAATAACTTTTTAATTTGTGTCAAAAATGCAGCTTTTGGGATCCCTGGGTGGCGCAGCGGTTTGGCGCCTGCCTTTGGCCCAGGGCGTGATCCTGGGGACCCAGGATCGAGTCCCACGTCGGGCTCCCGGTGCATGGAGCCTGCTTCTCCCTCTGCCTGTGTCTCTGCCTCTCTCTCTCTCTCTCTCTGTGTGACTATCATAAATAAATAAAAATTAAAAAAAAAACTCCTCATACATACATAATAGGTAAAATGGCCCACTTTAAAAAAAAATTGCAGCTTTTGGGGCGTCTGGCTGGCTCCGTTGGTAGAGCATGTGACTCTTGATCTCAGGGTTGGAAGAAGCCCCACACTGAGTGCAGAGGTTGCTTAAAAATAAAATCTTTATTTAAAAAAAGAATATATAGCTTTTATGTGGGTGCAGGATTGTTACAAGAAAGGCATACCTATAGACTCTAATAGGATTCAAGAAAAAACAGTCATTAGGACAACTTAAAGCAAAAGGAAAGTGGAGGATCTAAAGCTGGAGAATTTAATGCCAGCAAAGGATGGTTTGATAATTTTAGAAAGAGGTTTGGCTTAAAAAGTGTGAAGATAACAGGAGAATCGGTGTCTCCAGCCAAGAGGCAGCACACGTTCCCAGACACCTTTAAGAACATCATTGAGGAGAAACGATAGCTTCCTGACCTGGTTTTAAATGCAGAGTAAAGTGTTCTGTTTTGGAAAAAAAAATGACACAAAGGACATTTATTAGTAAGAAAGAGAATCAAGCAATGGGATTTAAAGCAGGAAGGGACAGACTAACTCTACTGTTTTGTTTAAACACAATCAGGTTTATGATCAGGACAGCCCTTATCTATAAAGCTGCTAACCCCCAAGCCTTGAAGGGAAAAGATACACACTAGCTGCCAATCTTTTTGTTGTACAACAAGAAGGGCTGGACAATGAGAACCCCTTTTCTGGATTGGTTCCACTGATGCTTTGTCCCTCAAGTTAGGAAGTACCCTGCCAGTAAGGGACTCCTTTTAAAGTTCTTTTGATATTGGACGATGCTTCTGACCACTCAGAAAACCCCATGATTTCAACACCAAAGGCATCGAAGTTGCCTACTTGCCCCCAAACACAATGTCTTTAATTCAGCCTCTAGACCAGGGGTTTGTACAGATCTTTAAGGCTCATTATACATAGTACTCTGTGAAAAGGATTTTCAATTGTATGGAAGAGAACCCCAATAGAGAGAACACCATGAAAGTCTGGAAGGATGGGGTGTCTGGGTGGCTCAGTTGATTAAGCATCTACCTTCAGCTCAGGTCATGATCTCGGGGTCCTGGGATCAAGCCCTGCATCAGGCTTTTTTTAAAAAACAGAAAAAAGGGACACCTGGGTGGCTCAGTGGTTGAGCATCTGCCTTTGGCTCAGGGTGTGATCCCGGGATCCTGGGATTGAGTCCCACATTGGGTTCCCCCGCAGAAGCCTGCTTCTCCCTCTGCCCGTGTCTCTGCCTCTTTCTGTGTGTCTCTCATGAATAAATAAATGAAATCTTAAAAAAAAAGAAATCACAATATACTTCCATAAAGTTACACCAAATGATTGCCTATCCTGCCTCCCCTTCTACCTCCACCTCTGCCACTCCTGAGCTAGCAAGACCAACCCCTCCTCTTTCTACTTTCTTCAGCCTTCTTAACATGAAGATGACAAGGATGAAGACCTTTATAATGATTCATTTCCACTGAACGAATAGTAAATAATCATCAGGCTGTATAGTTAATAAACTTATCTGTTGTATTTGTGTGTCTTCATATGAAAAATCTAATAACTGCATGGCAGTTTTCATGTGGAATATCATGTGCAAGACCTGTATGTATCCTTACATAGGCATAAGGTGAGTCATATTTAACAGAAAATTAATGTTATTTTGCTTATTGTTTTGTAACTTTGCTTTCAAAGAATTATATTACTGTACAATATGTCTCATAATCGAAAAAACTACCAAAGTGGCTTTATTTTAAAATGTAACAGTGTTTCCACTACTATATTATGACTATGACTATAATGGTCATTTTTATTTGTCATAAAAATTTTATAATGATTCACTCATTAATGTATAGGCTAGGCTGCCATGAAGCAACTGTACCAATTACATTAGGCTACCAGAAAGCAATAATACTGCTGCTGCTTCATTGTTGATGAATGAATAATTATACCAGTAAAAAAAATACAAATTTCTGGGCAGCCCAGGTGGCTCAGCGGTTTAGCGCCGCCTTCAGCCCAGGGCATGATCCTGGAGACCCAGGATCGAGTACCACATCAGACTCCCTACATGGAGCTTGCTTCTCCCTCTGCCTGTGTCTCTGCCTCTCTCTCCCTCTCTGTGTGTGTGTCTCTCATGAATAAATAAATAAATAAAATCTTTAAAAAAATACAAATTTCTTTTTCATATTATCTTTTCATTTTGAATGTGCAGTGTTACTAATATATATAATATCTACAGTGTTTTGCATCATATAAGACAATATTGGGGTGCCTGAGTGACTCAGTCAGTTGGGTATCCCACTCGATTTCGGCTCAAGTCATGGTCTCAGGGTCTTGGAATTGAGCCCTGCATCAGGCTCTGTGCTCAGCGGGGAGTCTGCTTCTCTCCTCTCTTTGCCCCTCCCCCCACTTGCCCACACATAGTCTCTCTCTCTCTTTTGAATAAATAAATCTTTAAAAAAATAGCCAATACTGATGTAGGTACTGACATATGATTCATATTGTAAACACAAAACATAAACATACAACGTCAATATAGTGCAGTACTATAAATGTATTTTCCCTTCTCATGATTTTCTTAATAATATTTTGTATTTTCTAGCTTATTTTAAGGACACAGTATGAAATGGGCAAAAGACATGAAAAGAAATTTCACCAAAGAAGACATAGACATGGTTAACAAGCACATGAGAGAATGCTCCGCATCACTTGCCATCAGGGAAATACAAATCAACAGCACCATGAGATACCACCTCACACCAGTGAGAATGGGGAAAATTAACAAGGCAGGAAACAACAAATGTTGGAGAGGATGTGGAGAAAAGGGAACCCTCATACACTGTTGGTGGGAATGTGAACTGGTGCAGCCACTCTGGAAAACTGTGTGGAGGTTCCTCAAAGAGTTAAAAATAGATCTGCCCTACGACCCAGCAATTGCACTGCTGGAGATTTACCCCAAAGATACAGATGCAGTGAAATGGCAGGACACCTGCACCCCAATGTTTATAGCAGCAATGTCCACAAAAGCCAAGCTTTGGAAGGAGCCTCGGTGTCCATCGAAAGATGAATGGATAAGGAAGATGTGGTCTATATATGCAATGGAATATTCCTCAGCCATCAGAAATGACAAATACCCACCATTTGCTTCGATGTGAATGGAACCGGAGGGTATTATGCTGAGTGAAATAAGTCAATCAGAGAAGGACAATCATTACATGGTTTCACTCATATGGGGAATATAAAAAATAGTGAAAGGGATTATAGGGGAAAGGAGAGAAAATGAGTGGGAAAAATCAGAGAGGGTGACAAAGCATGAGAGACTCCTAACCCTGGGAAACAAACAAGGGGTAGTGGAAGGGGAGTTGGGCAGGGGGATAGGGTGACAGGGTGACAGGCACTGAGGGGGGCACTTGATGGGATGAGCACTGGGTGTTATGCTATATGTTGGCAAATCGAACTCTAATAAAAAATATACAAAAAATAAAAATAAAAAACAAAAAAATAAAGGAGTGTACCTCACAGACGTCCTACTACAGGGAACATAATTAACTAAGGGCCTCAGCGGCTATACTTTTAATCCATGGGAGGTTGTTGTACCAAGGCCACACCTCCCACTGGCCACTATCAATGATGACTTAGTGGGACCAAGTGAGCAGAACTCCTTTGTCAACTGACTTTGGCTCAAAGACTCCCTAAAGGGAGGGAATTTCTCAGCTCAGACAGTAATCTATAATTTTGACTCAAATTTTTCTCCTAGTCTCCATCCAGAGTCAGAATTGCATTGCAGTCTGATGACACTCTCAGACTTTCCAAGATCCTTCCTTATTTCCTTTCATACAGGCATTTCCCTTAATAAAATTCTTGCACATTTAATCCTTCATTAACATCTGCTTTTCAGAGGATCTGGATTAACACAGGGGGAAGATGTATATAACTGGAAAACCTTGGAAAAGGATACAGAGGGGTTCTTTTACTATTATCACAACCCTTCTTTAAGTTTGAAATTATATCAAAATAGAAAGTTAAAAACAATTGACCCCATCTGTTTAAAGGCACTTAGAATTTTAAAAAGTCAAATATAAACCCTTTCTTCATCGATGAAAGGAGTTCAAATGTCATTACCATACTCAGTTTATAGCACACTTTGTCATTTTTTTCCACCTGAATTTTATTTATTTTTTTTAACTTAATTTCTTTTAGAGAGAGAGCATGCATGTGAGGGGAGTGAGGGGCAGAGGGAAAGAAAGAAAGAGAATCTTAAGCAGGCTCCACACTAGGTGTGAAGCCCAACATGGGGCTCCATGCCACAACTCAGGGATCATGACCTGAGCCAAAATCAAGAGTCAGATGCTTAACCAACTGAGCCACACAGGTGCCCATCCACCTAAATTTTAGAATTTGACTACAGAGAACCAACTTTAATATTATTATCCTTAGGGGCACCTGGGTGTCTCAGTCAATGAAGCATCTGCCTTCAGCTCAGGTCATGATCCCGGGGTTCTAGTATCAAGACCCACATCAGGCTCCCTGCTGAGTGGGGAGTCTGCTTCTCCCTCTCCCTCTGTCCTTCCTCCTGCTTATGCTTGCTCTTTCTCTCTCCCTCAGATAAATAAATAAATAAATAAATCTTTAAAAGATATATTATTATCCGTAAATGAAAGGTTTCTATCTACCTTCTCCCAGCAGTTAAACCCAGATAAGTTTCTCAGTGTCAGCACTGGGGCTGAAAGCCCACACCTTTCATACTACTGACAAAGAAGGCAGCTTTTATGTGGAATTTATCTAGTCACACGCCCAGTCCCACGTCCCTCTTCTTCTATGAGCAAATGCTTGCTGATGTTTACACATGGGTCCCCTTTGCCCTCTTTGCTGGTCTGTTTCTGCAGTGTTATGGGAATAAACAGTGGGTATGTGCAATAAACAGAAGGCCCTAACCAATTGTTTCTTCAGTGGGTATGTGCAATAAACAGAAGGCCCTAACCAATTGTTTCTTTCCACTATGGTATTTGCCTATTGTCAGAGCTGCTCTGGCATGGCTGCATTAGCTGTAAGAAAGATGGCATTAAGTTTCCTGCTCCAACTCAAACAAACAAAAAGTCTGGTAGGGACGCCTGGGTGGCTCAGCAGTCGAATGTCTGCTCAGGGCATGATCCTGGGGTCCTGGGATCGAGTCTTGCATCAGGCTCCCCGCAGGGAACCTGCTTCTCCTTCTGCCTATGTCTCTGCCTCTCTGTCTCTGTGTGTCTCTCATGAATAAATAAATTAAAAATCTTAAAAAAATTCTGGTAGAGACAGTCTTTAAACTTATATTGACCTTTTAAAATCTTAAGTATTTTGAGTGATCATTAAATACATGTACAGAGGGCAGCCCCGGTGGCTCAGTGGTTGAACGCTGCTTGCAGCCCGGGGTGTGATCCTAGAGACCCGGAATCGAGTCCCACGTCGGGCTCCCTGCATGGAGCCTGCTTCTCCTGTGGGACCCAGGAAATTTAACAAAAATCCCCTACCCCTGGACAAGCAGAGCAGGACTGATTCCATTTTGTGCTACACCTGCCACCTCCTGTATGACCCCCACATGACCTGCTTATTGCTTAAGGCACTGCCCCACCCTAGTCGAGCCGCTGGGCACACCCTAATCCCCTAATCGGAAATCGGCTCATAACAATGTAACCCTGCTTTGTGCCCGCCAAAACTGCCGCCAATTCTGACCAAATAATAGGCCAGCTCAAATGGATACTATAGGGTAAAATGTAATTCAATCGGCCACCTGCGTGTGGACCAACATGACTGTGCAACTTTCTGTGTATCCCATGGGCCACTGGCCCCTATAAAGCTGCTACGCCTCTCGGGGTCCAAGTCCCTGCTCCGCTGTGTCAGGTACACTTGGACCCAAGCTCGAGCTTGTAAATAAACCCTCGTGTGTTTGCATCGGTGTCGGCTCCTCGGTGGTTTCTCGGATTCGCAATCTTGGGCACAACACTCCCTCTGCCTGTGTCTCTGCCTCTCTCTCTCTCTCTGTGTGTGTCTCTATGAATAAATAAATAAAATCTTCAAAAAAATAAAAATAAATACGTGTACAGAAAAAAGAACTGAGGGCTGAAAAAGAGACCTTGAAGACCATCTTGCCCATCCTCTTCATTTTATCCATGGAGAAACTGAGGCACAGAATGGGGATATCACTTGACCATGGTAGCAGAGCTGGGATTAAAATCTAGGTCCCCAGATTTCTCAAACTAGTCCTCATTCAACTGCATCATAATGTCTCCCTGCTGACAATTTTTTAAAATTATAATTTGCAGAAACAATATCATTGTATCCTTATTAATCAAAGTAGGATATACATACATACATACATACAAGTATAGCTACTGACAAAAATGTTCTAACAGGGGCAGCCTGGGTTGCTCAGCGGTTTAGCGCTGCCTTCGGCCCAGGGCCTGATCCTGGAGACTCGGGATCAAGTCCTACGTCGGGCTCCCTGCATGGAGCCTGCTTCTCCCTCTGCTTCTCCCTCTGTCTGTTTCTCTGCCTCTCTCTCTCTCTCTGTTTCTCATGAATAAATAAAATCTTTAAAAAAAACAGTTCTAACAGCATTAAAAGAAAACTCAGAAAGCAGAGGGGAAACAGAACCCACAATGTCACTGTTCTAACACAGCATCTTGGTTAATGGTCTACAAACGGCATAATTTCAACTACCACAAGCACCTTACTGGCACATTCACTATTCTTATATTCATTTTCTTAAAGTAGTTCATTCTGCCTATCTTCATTATTAGTTTAAATCTGCACTATCAGACATTATGAACATATTTAGATTGTAACTCATTATATTTTCTCTCTCTTTTTTAAAGATTTTACCTACTTATTTGAGAGAGAGAGAGAGAGAGAGCATGAGCACAAGCAGGGGGACTGGCAGGAGAAGGGAGAGAGAAAAGCAGGCTTTCTGTCGAGGAGAGAGCCCAAAGTCAGGCTCCATCCCAGGACCCCTGGACCACGACTTGAGCCAAAAGCAGACGCTCAACCAACTGAGCCACCCTGGTGCCCCTTTTATCTCTCTCTCTCTTTTAAAAGATTTTATTTATTGGGGATCCCTGGGTGGCTCAGCGGTTTAGCACCTGCCTTTGGCCCAGGGCATGGTCCTGGAGTCCCGGGATCGAGTCCCACATTGGGCTCCCTGCATGGAGCCTGCTTCTCCCTCTGCCTGTGTCTCTGCTTCTCTGTCTCTCTCTGTGTCTCTCATGAATAAATAGGTAAAAATTTTTTAAAAAAAGATTTTATTTCTTTATTCATGAGAGACAGAGAGAGAGGCAGAGACACAGGCAGAGGAAGAAGCAGGCTCCTGTGGGACTCAATCCCAGGACCCCGGGATCACACCCTGAACCAAAGGCAGATGCTCAAAGAACTGAGCCACCCAGGCATTCCTTTTTTTCTCTTTTTTAAAAAGATTTTATTCATCTATTTGACACACACAGAGAGAGAGAGAGAGAACTCAAGCAGAGAGTGGCAGGCAGAGGGAAAGAGAAAAGCAGGCTCCCCGCTGAGCAAAGAGCCTAATGAGGGGCTCCATCCCAGGACCCTGGGTCCACGACTGAGCCAAAGGCAGATGCTTAACCAACTGAGCCACCCAGGCACCCCAACTCATTATTTTTTTTATTTTGTTCTTGCTTTATTATTTTTTACACAGCAATGAAATAATTTTAAAATAAAAAGTCTAACATATATAAGGATATGTATATGTGACTTTTTCTGCATAGTCAACATGAAAGTTTACTGAAATACATAAAATATTATTTTCGTAAATGGAGAAAAATTGCAAATGTATTGCAAAGTTGCCATAGGATTCCATTTTTTAATGCATCATTTAAAATCCATGCCTTCACAATGTAAGGAAACATCAAAGTTGGGTGAAGAGGGGCACCTGGGTGGGTCAGTAGTTGAGCATCTGCCTTTAGCTCAGGTTGTGAACCTGGGGTCCTGGGATCAAGTCCCTCATCAGGCTCTCTGTGGGGAGCCTGCTTCTCCCTCTGCCTGTGTCTCTGCCCCTCTCTCTCTGTCTCTCATGAGAAAACAAATAAAATCTTTAAAAAAAAGTTGAATGAAGACAGATATGGAAGGATGTACATTATTAAAATGCATTTATAACAGAGTACAGGTCACATCCTAATGCTTTGGATGGTGACACTACTTTCTCACTATTGAAGGTGAGTCTTAGGACACAGCTGTTATCACTGCTGTAAGGATAGATTTTGTTCTGATGCTTTAAGGATTTAGGAGGACAATTTAAAACTTTTGAAATAGGGAATCCCTCGGTTTCTCAGTGGTTTGGCACCTGCCTTCGGCCCAGGGTGTAATCCTGGAGTCCCAGGATCGAGTCCCACGTCAGGCTTCTTGCATGGAGCCTGCTTCTCCCTCTGCCTGTGTCTCTGCCTCTCTCTCCCTCTCTCTGTGTCTCTCATGCATAAATAAATAAAATCTTTAAAAATAATAATAATAAAAGTTTTGAAATATATGTCATTCAGATGGGGATAAGAATATTCTCTTTAACTAAAATGCATTCATTTTTTAAATTTTAAGATAGTTCTCACTTTAAGCAAACTCAAATCCAAAACTGGACTTGTGGAGCAGTACATTTGAACAATGTGAGTTACAAGCATCACATTTTTACATAGTATGTGAGAACTGCGTGTTAAACAAAGTGAACCTCCACTGGAAAGAAAGATGTCATCTGTTTTAGAAGCAAACTGTATTTAGAAGGAAAATAAACTTTAGACAAAAGCCACTACACCTTTGTCTCCACAAGGCTGGAAAGAACCTGAGGGGACCACCTACTGAAGCCACCTGCCCTTCACAGCCATTGTGCCCCCTCTGGGTCTCCTCACCTAGGCTCCCATAACTAATCCCCACTAAAGCAGTTGCTTAGTCGCATGGCTCGAGCCGATAATGAAAGAATTTCAGGCACTTGACATATGATGAGGAAGAGCTTTTTGGACAAGAAAGCCTTCCAGGTGCCCCTTAAACCACACAGTTTTAGTCCTTCCCACCGTCTTTGTTATTACCCACCCACGTATTTCTGAGCTTGATCTTCAACTCTTGCTAAACACGGTCAGAATTTGGAAAGGCACTTTGAGATGTCTGACACAATTTATAAACTACCTGAAATCACTTACAGGCCGCTCCAAACTATTTCAAAATAGCTATTTCAATAAGACTTGTGTAAAGCTTCAAGGTTATCTCAAATTGCATTAGACTGTGCTTAGGAAACCAGGCCAGTAGCAGTGTTTTTCGTTGCCTGAGAATCAGCTTGGTTGCTTGTTTATTGATTTGCGTGTAGGGTAACTGGCCTTTGTTGAACATTAAATTAAAAGCATGTTATAAAGCAATTAAGCCTATTTCACTCACTAGCACTATGTCTGACCTTCCAATCCACATTTCTGAGGGGAAAAAAAAGTGAGCCAGAAAAAAAAAATCTAACTAACCAGATTCTCAAAAGCTGTTTTGAATGAACAGATGATATTAGGGCTTAAACAGTGTGTTAACCAAATTCCCTCTCCCCCTAATTTCCAGCAAATTTCTCTTAAGCATACTTGACAGGAAAAGAGAAAGGTATTTTAAGGAAAAAGATATTCAATTAAATCCCAAAGTTAACTGACCTCCAATGATGGACAGCACAATGAAGAGAGAGCAAAAAATCTGTCTAGACTCCGCAGCAGAAGTCTACAGTCTGGCTCTGCCCTGCCTTGAGCAAATCATTTCCAATCCCTGGATCTCAGTTTTCTCTTCCTAATTCCTTTCATCTTCAAAAGTCTATGTGCTGAATGATGTTAAGGGAAAACTATTCTTAAATTTCAACCTTCTAGGGTATCAGTTGTATTAAAAATATATAGAGAGGCATCTGGGTGTCTCAGGTGGTTAAGCGTCTGCCTTCGGCTCAGGTCATGATCCTGGGATCGAGCCGTACATTGGGCTCCTTGCTCACTGGGAAGTCTGCTTCTCCCTCTGCCCCTCCCTCTGCTCATGCTTATGCTCTCTCCCTCTCTCTTAAATAAATACAATTAAATATATTTAATATATATTTTTTGATTTCTCAAAACCAGGATGGATATTCACCTTAAATGCTAATTTGACTATCTCTGGGTGGTGTGTTTCTGAGCAATATTTTTTATTGATGTTTCCAGTTTTTAAAATAGTGAACACACACAGCAAAGGAAGCTATCAGTGAAATGAAAAGGCAACCTGCCATATGGAAAAAGATATTTATAAATGACATACTCAATAAGGGGTTAATATACAAAATATACAAACAGGGTGCCTGGGTAGTTCAGTCAGTTAAGCAGCCAAATCTTGATTTCGGTTCAGGTCACAATCTCAGGGTGGTGAGATAGAGCCCAATGTCCAGCTCTGCACTGAGAGTGGAGCCTGCTTAAGATTCTCTTTCTCGGGATGCCTGGGTGGCTCAGCAGTTGAGCATCTGGCTTCAGCTTAGGGTGTGATCCCAGGTCCCGGGATTGAGTCCCATATCAGGCTCCCTGCATGGAGCCTGCTTCTCCCTCTGCCTCTCTTTCTGTGTCTCTCATGAATAAATAAATAAAATCTTTTTTTAAAAAAGATTCTCTCCCTTTGCCTTTCCTTTAGCTTGCACTTGCTCTCGCTCTCTCTCTCAAATAAATAAAATCTTTTAAAAAACCAAAATACACAAAGAACTCATACAACTCAACACCAAAAAACAATCTGATGAATAAGTCATGGAAATAAAAGGCACAGCATAGAGAATATAGTCAGTGATATTGTAATAGTGTTGTATGGTGACAGATGGTCGCTATACTTGTGGTAAGCATGGCATAACATATAAAGAAGTTGAATCTCTATGTTGTACACCTGGCACTAAAGAAACATTGTGTCAACTATACTCAAGTAAAAAAAAAAATTAAATGGGCAGAGGACCTGAATACATTTTTCCAAAAAGGCATATAGATGGCCAACAGACACATGAAAAGATGCTCAACACCACTAATCATTAGGGAAATGTAAATCAAAACCACAATGAAGGGACGCCTGGGTGGCTCAGCAGTTGAGCGTCTGCCTTCAGCTCAGGGCGTGATCCTGGAGTACCCAGATTGAGTCCCTGGAGGCCTGCTTCTCCCTCTGCCTATGGCTCTGCCTCTCTCTTTCTGTGTCTCTCATGAATAAATAAATAAAATCTTTAAAAAACACACAATGAAATATCACTGCACACCAGTCAGAATGGCTAGCATCAAAAAGACAAGAAATAACAAGTATTGCCAAAGATGTGGAGAAAAGGGAACCTTCAGGCACTGCTGGTAAGAATACAAATCAGTACAGCCACTGTGAAAAACAGTATGAAGTTTCCTCCGAAAAAGTAAAAATAGAAATACCACATGATCCAGGAGTTCTGCTTCTGAATATCTACCAAAGAAAACAAAAAAACTAATTTGAAAGAATATATGCATACTTGTGGTGAGCATGGCATAAACATAGCTCCTATGTTTACTGCAGTATTATTTACAATAGCCAATAGTTGGGAGTAATGAAATGATACCTAGCCATAAAAGAGAATGAGATTTTACCATTTGCAACAATATGAGCAGACCTAAAGGGTATTATGCTCAATGAAATAAGTCAGAGAAAAACAAATATCATGTGATTTCACTTATATGTGGAATCTAAAAAGCAAAACAAAACAGAAATAGACTCATAAATAGAAAACAAATTTATGGTTTCCAGAGGGGAAGGAAGTGAGGGGATGGACAAGATAGGTGAAAGAGATTAAGAGGTACAAACTTCCAGTTATAAAATAAATAAATCATGGGGATGTAAAGTACAGTATAGGGAATAAAGTCAATAACATCGTAATAACTTTGGTGACAGGGATGCCTGGGTGGCTCAGCAGTTAAGCATCTGCCTTTGGCTCAGGGCATGATCCTGGAGTCTGGGGATCGAGTCCCACATTGGGCTCCCTGCATGGAGTCTGCTTCTTCCTCTGCCTATATCTCTGCCTTGCGCTCTCTCTCTGTGTCTCTCATGAATGAATAAATAAAACCTTTAAAAAATAATAATAACTTTGGTGACAGGCGGTAACTGTACTTATTTATCATTATAAGTATTTTGTACGTATATAAACGTCAAATCGCTAAGTTGTACACCTGAAACTGATATAATATTGTATGTCAACTATATTTCAATTAAAAGTAAATAAATTATTCTAGAAATAAAATTAAAAAATAAAAACAGTGCCATCTCAGGGCACCTGGGTGACTCAGTGGTTGAGCATCTGCCTTTGGCTCAGGTCATGATCCCAGGGTCCTGGGATCGAGTCCCACATCAAGCTCCCTGCGGGGAGCCTGCTTCTCCCTCTGCCTACATCTCTGCCTCTCTCTGTGTGTCTTTCATGAATAAATAAATTAAATATTTAAAAAAAACAAAACAGTGCCATCTCTATCAAGGAGAAAAAGATTTGTTTTTTAATTTGAGAGATAAGAACAATGCAAAACCATTGAACAAATTATTACAATAAGCAAATTATTTCAAAACTAAATAAAATAGTGAACATAGTTTATTTTAAAAATTAAGTTTTTGAGAGAGAGAGAGAGAGAGAGAAGAAGGGAGGGAAGGAGAACATGCATGCATGAGCTGGAGAGGGACAGAGGGAAAGGGAGAAAAAGAATCTCCATGCACTGAGCACGGAACCTGATATGGGACTCAATCCCATGACCCTGAGATCACGATCTGAGCTGAAATCAGAAGTCAGATGCTTGGGATGCATAGGTGGCTCAGTGGTTGAGGGGTTAAGCAGTTGAGAATCTGCCTTCAGCTCAGGGTGTGATTCTGGAGTCCCGGGATCAAGTCCCACATCAGGCTCCCTGCATGGAGCCTGCTTCTCCCTCTGCCTGTGTCTCTGCCTCTCTGTGTTTCTCATGAATAAATAAATAGAATCTTAAAAAAAAAAGTCAGATGCTTAACCAACTGAGCCACCTAGGTGCTCTCCCAAAATTAACATTTTTTAAACTTTCAGTCAAATCATAATGAATCAGAAACTTGACGTTATCTTAGAGCACAACATTAAGTTTGCTTCTCATAAGTTTAAGACTTGATAATCTTGATTATCTTGATAATCCTCAGAGCATCCCTGTGAGGTTGGTGGATACTGCCTCATGTCTATAAATCAACATTTTTCAACTGGAGTTCTGCAAGGAAATTAAGCCCTGATCCCTAAGACATCCAACCTATGTAATGAATTAACTTTTCTCCTATGCATCTATAGTGGTATTAGTCATTTCTCCTTGGGAGAAAATAAGGAGATAACCACTCAAAGATGTCTGTATTCTATGTTCAGCTGAGGAGTCCCAGTTGAAAAAAGATATAGCAGGCAGGGCAGCCTGGGTGGCTCCGCGGTTTGGCACCGCCTTCAGCCCAGGGCATGATCCTGGAGACCCGGAATCGAGTTCCACATCGGGCTCCCTGCATGGAGCCTGCTTCTCCCTCTGCCTGTGTCTCTTCCTCTCTCCCTCTCTGTGTCTCTCATGAATAAATAAATAAAATCTTTTTTAAAAAATTTAAAAAAAGATATAGCAGGCAAACAAACCCACACCTGATCATTTATTGTAGTGTCTTAAATTATACTTGGGTCAGAGGTTAGCAAAATATTTTGAATGAATTTTAATTACCACTCTAGGCTCCAGGAATGTACACAGAATGCTTTAAAAATTATATTTCCCTGGGTATTCTGAATTATTGAATTTTCCAATTTTTTTTTAAGATTTTATTTATTCATGAGAGACACAGAAAGAGAGAGAGGGGGGCAGAGACACAGGCAGAGGAAGAAGCAGGCTCCATGCAGGGAGCCCGACGTGGGACTCGATTCCGGGTCTCCAGGATCACGCCCTGGGCCAAAAGCAAGCACTGAACCGCTGAGCCACCCAGGGATCCCTGAAATTTCCAGTTTTTTAAATGACAAACCTTTTTTATCAGCACAATTTACTGATAATGATTAGTCAGGCTTTTAATACACAAGATACCAGTAAGAACTCTCAAGTGGCCATGGAAATTTTTTAGATAGAAAGAGAAGACTGAACAAGATCAGAGTCCAAAGGGAGTGGTTTACCAAATCAAACAGCTCCTATGGATGCCTGGGTGGCTCAGTGGTTGGGCGCCTGCCTTCAGCTCAAGTCGAAATCCCGGGATCCATGATCAAGTCCCACATCGGGCTCCCTGTGAGGAGCCTGCTTCTCCCTCTGCCTATGCCTCTGCCATTCTCTCTCTCTCTTTCTCTCTCTCTCTCTCTGTGTCTCTCATAAGAGAGACCTGTGTGTCTCTCATGTGTGTCTCATAAATAAATCTTTTTTTTTAATTTAAGTATTTAAGAACTATGTGTATGTGTGTGTGTATGTGTTTTAAAGATTTTATTTATTCATGAGAAACACAGAGAGGCAGAGACACAGGCAGAGGGAGAAGCAGGCTCCATGCAGGGAACCCAATGCGGGACTCGATCCTGGGTCTCCAGGATCACACCCTGGGCTAAACGGGGCGCCAAACCGCTGAGCCACCCGGGCTGCCCAATAAATAAATCTTTAAAAAAAAATCAAACAGCTCCTAAAGTAGCTGATCATAGATCACATGGTTTCTTCTTAGTTGCATCCAGATCTTCATTTGCTGTACAAGTCTGAATTCCAAATGATTATTATTATTATGATGATGATGATAACAGCTAAGAACTTGATTTACTCCTCACAACAACCCTACCATTCTACAAAGAAACCAGTGCTTAGCCTTGAATTCTCCAATCTAATAATTGGTAGAGCTTTGGTTATTTGTGTCATTCTACGTTGTTGAATTTACAGCCATACATTTCTTTGTAATATTTCTTTATTATCCTTTTAGTACCTGAGGAATTTGTAGTGATATGACTTATCTCATTCCTGTTATTGGTCATTTGTGTCTTCTCTCTTCTTTCTGATAAGTCTGGTTAGTAGTTTATCAATTTTAATGATTTTCTTCAAGAATCAACAGCATTTGGTTTCATTGACTTTTCCTCTATTGTTTTGATTGTTATTGTTATTTCACATTTCATTTACATCTGCTCTGATCTTTATTGTTTCCTTTCCTCTGCTTATATTGAGTTTAATTTGCTCTCCTTTTTCTAGTTTCTTCTGATAGAAACTGAGTTCATTGACTTGAAACCATTCTCCTTTCCTAACATAGGCATTTAGTGCTATAAATTTCCCCCAGCACCACTTTTTAGTAACATCCTATAAATTCTGGTATGCTATGTTTTCATTTTCACTCATTTCAAAATACTTTCCCATTTCTCTTTTGATATCTTTTTGACCCGTGTATTATTTAGAAATATGTTATTTATATATGGAGGATTTTCAAGGAACATGTTTGTTATTGATCTCTAGTTCAACTCCACTATCGTCAAAGAGCATGGTTTAAATCCTTTTAAATTTATTAAGACTTATTTTGTGACATGATATATGTTCTATGTAAGTAAACATTCCATGGACACTTGAAAAGATTGTGTATTCTGTTGTGGTTGGGTAGAATCTTCTATAAATGTCAATTAGGACAAGTTGGCTATGGCTTGTTTAATTCCTCTACATGCTTCCAGATTTTCCATCTCATTGTTCCATCAATAATTGAAGAAGAATTAAAATTCCCCACTATAATTTTATTTCTCCTTGCTATTCCTTTGGTAGTGCTTCATAAATTTGGAGCTCTGCTTTTAGGCACATAAGTGGATTATTTTTTCCTCTTGAAGAATTGACCTTTCCATGATTACAAAGCAACTTTATCCACCTTTGTTAATATTCTTTGGTCCTAAATTTACTTTGATATTAATATAACCATCCCAGCTTTCATTTGATTAGTGTTATCATGGTTTATCTTATTCCATCCTTTTGTTTTTAATCTATTTTTCTCCTTATAATTAAAGTAGGTTTTCTAGGGCACCTGGGTGGTTCAGTCAGCTAAGCATCTGACTCTTGAGTTTGGCTCAGGTCATGATCTCAGGATCATGAGATTGAGCCTCGCATCGGGGTCCACATTGAGTGTGGAGCCTACTTAAGATTCTTTCTCTCGGGGAGCCCGGGTGGCTCAGTGGTTTGGCGCCACCTTCAGCCCAGGGTATGATCCTGGAGACCCTGGATCGAGTCCTGTGTCGGGCTCTCTGCATGGATCCTGCTTCTCCCTCTGCCTGTGTCTCTGCTTCTCTTTCTCTGTGTCTGTCATGAATAAAGAAATAAAAATTTTTTTAAAAAATCTTTATTTTTTTTTAAAGATTTTATTTATTTATTCATGATAGTCACACAGAGACAGAGACACAGGCAGAGGGAGAAGCAGGCTCCACGCAGGGAGCCCGACGTGGGATTCGATCCCAGGTCTCCAGGATTGCGCCCCGGGCCAAAGGCAGGTGCCAAACCGCTGCGGCACCCAGGGATCCCTTTAAAAAAAATCTTTCTCTCCCTTTCTCTCTGCCCCTCTCCACCACCCTCTCTTTCTAGAAAAACAAAACAAAACAAAACAAAACAAAAACTTTGTAATTTAAAAAGTAAATAAGCTTCAGAGCATCAAAAAAATAATAATAAATAAAAAATAAATAAGGTAGGTGTCTTATAAACAGAATGTTAGCTAGATCCTGCTTTTTTTACACCCAATATGACCATCTCTGCTTTTATTTCAAGCATTTAGACCATTTACATTGATATTATTAGGTTTATTTTTTTAAGATTTTATTTATTTATTCATGAGAGATGGGGGGGCAGAGACACAGGCAGAGGGAGAAGCAGGCTTCATGCAGGGAGTCTGATGTGGGACTCCATCCCGGGACTCCAGGATCACACCCTGGGCTGAAGGCAGGTGCTAAACCACCAAGCCACCCAGGGATCCCCTTTTATAGGTTTTTAAAATGACATTTATTCATTCCTACAGCTTTATTTTATTTATTATTTTTAGTTTAGTTTTTTGTTTGTTTGTTTGTTTTTAGAGAGAGAGAGAGAGAGAGCGCACACAAGTGGGGAGGGACAGAGGGAGAGAGAATCCCAAGCAGGTTCCATGCCCAGCACAGGGCCTGACATGAGGCTCTATCTCATGACCCTGAGATCATGACCTGAGCTGAAATCAAGCATCAGATGCTTAACCAACTGAGCTACCCAGGAGCTCCTATTTCATAGCTTTAAAGTGATTAAGATGTTTATGTTTATTTTATCCACATAAGAAACCTGGGAAGAGATAGGCACCATTTTGCCCTAGTAAAGTAAATTTGTATATCAAAACCCACAAAATGGAGGCTACCCCAGTGGACTGGTCCACATCATAAATCTAAACCTAAGTCAGCCTACATTTATGGGGAATGCCTCACTCTCCAGGAATCCTAACATAAACTTATCACAATCTTCCAACTCAGCTTTAGCTAGTTCACCTTACCCTAGAAAACAGGACCTTTAGGCTTACGAGGAAATCCTAAGCCAGTCATGCTATTTCTATATTGCCTCTTCTAACATTCTAACATAAAAGTCACTCTTGCCCAAAATCCCTGGGGAAGAGTGCTCCACTACTTATGAAGCACTGTATTCCCCTAATTCATGGATTGTTTTCCCTTAAATAAAGAACATCAAACTCATTACTAAATTGTGGTATTTTTGCCATTTGACACTTCATTTGACAGATGGACAAATTAAAGTTACCAAATGCTTAAATAACCTACCCGAGTTTTAAGCAGGAATTTGATGTAAAGGCCATCTGACTGATAATGATTATCTGTGGCACTGCCAAAGCCTTTATATTTTAATATTTTAAATTATCAAATTTTTCTATTTTATTTTTCATTTATTGTATTTTTATTTTTTATTTGTTTTCACATTTTTTATTTTATACAGAGATACTTTAGGGCTATGGGTCATGAATAGATATACGGCAGCATGAGGTCATTTTGTTTAGAGGAACAGATGCACAATGAAAGCCAGAAGCCAGAAGCCAGAAGAGGTATTTCACCTACCTATTCTGCATGACAAACAACCCTAAAACTTAGTGGCTTAGAACAGCAACTATTTTATTATCTCACATGTTCTATGAGTGAACTTGGATCAGCTGAGCGTTTCTTTTGTTGGACTCATTTGGGTTTCTGACTTGGCTGTGGTTAGATAGCAAGATAACTGGGCTGCAGTCATTTGAAGTCCTGGTTGGAAAAGTTGGGCCTTTTTCCTTCTCATATCTTCAAGGCCTCTTCACTCCAGGTGGCCTTTCCAGCAGGGTAGACTTCATGTTTCTTGGCTAAGAAATCCCAAAAAGAAATGTTTCCTTCAGGGACGCCTGGGCAGCTCAGCGGTTAAGCATCTGGCTTTAGCTCAGGGTGTGATCCCACTGTCCTGGGATTGAGTCCCACATCAGGCTCCCTGCATGAAGCCTGCTTCTCTCTCTGCCTACATCTCTGCCTTACTCTGTGTCTCTCATGAATAAATAAATAAAATTTTAATTTAAAAAAAGAAATGTTTCCTTTAGCCTTCACTAACAGCTTCTACAAGGCCATTGCAGCTTTTGCTGGCTGCCACATGTCTTCAATTTTTGTTATGTCAGCACTCCACTTTCACATGTCATAATATTGTGGTTTTAAGAAATATATATTTGTTCATTCAGATGGCCAAAATATATTTCTCATATAAATTTAGTCTTCATCCACAGTTCCTGACTCACAGTTCCGCAAACCCTTGGAATTTCCTAAGCGATAAGAGCAATGAGACCATCTTTTGTCATAATATTTGGTCTCTTATCCTCAGTTCCTGAAATAGTTTCAGAGCCATAAAGGTGAAATCGGTGTCTTATTATTCATAACTCCCTTTCCACTACAACTGTATTTATATTAGTGAGTTGACTTTTTGAAAGCACTTAAGGATGGGGCTGTTTGCCCAGGGGAACTAACCAAGTGATTAGAGAGTCAGAACTTAGTCTACTTCCCAACCTCCGGGAGGGGAGGGAGGATTGAGATTGAGTACAATCACCAATGGCCAATGATTTAATCAGTCATCACTGCGTATTGAAGTCCCCAGCCCAAAAGAATGGAGTTCAGAGAGCTTCTGGGTTGATAAATATGTAGAGATTTGGGAAAAGTGGCATACTTGGAAGCTCTATGCCCTTTCCCTATACCTTGTCTTATGCATCTCTTCCATCTGGCTGTACCTGTATCCTTTTATTTTTTTAAACATTTTATTTATTTATTCATAGAGACACAGAGAGAGAGAGATGCAGAGACACAGGCAGAGGGAGAAGCAGGCTCCATGCAGGGAGCCTGATGTGGTACTCGATCCCGGGTCTCCAGGATCACGCCCTGGACCGAAGGTGGCGCCAAACCTGCTGAGCCACCAGGGCTGCCCTGTATCCTTTTAACATTAACTGGTGATTTTGGGGTATCTGGTTGGCTCAGTCAGTAGAACACTGACTCTTGGTCTCAAGGTTGTGAGTCCAAGCCCCATGTTGGGCATGGAGTCTACATTAAAAAACAAAACAAAACAAAAAAACCTAAAATAAACTAGTGATCTAGTAAGTAAAATGTCTGAATTCTGGAAGCCCCTCTAACAATTTAATCAAACCCAAGGAAGAATTTGTGGGAACCTCTGGTTTATGACAGTCAGTCAGAAGTCCAGGTAATAATCTGTACTTGTGATTGTGTCCCAGCTAGACCCCAATACCTTACTTTTATTGCTCACCTGTTTCCACCCACCAACCTTTGTCCCACATTTTTACTTAAGCTCTTCTTTCCAGCTTATCTCTTCACTTAGATGAAAGACTCAATGGGTATAGCATCCTGTGATGGAAAATGAAATTACCCCTCAAGCTATAATGACTTCCCTGATGAAGAATCTCAGTCAGCCCAGAACCCCATACCATTTGAACTTACCTCCCAACTCACACCTGCACAGATGGACCGTGGAATGACCCATGGAGTGACCCAACAGTTACCTTTACCTCATTATAATACTAAAATCTCTGCCCAAGGAGGAACACAACCCTCATTTACATAACACACAATGTATGTATAGGCATATTTCCTTAAGGCTCATGCACCACCTTATGCCCACCTCCACATAAGACGACAAGGCTACCCTATCTAAATTTTCATCCTGGGATGCCTGGGTGGCTCAGCAGTTTAGCGCCTGCCTTCTGCCCAGGGCGTGATTCTGGAGTCCCGGGATCGAGTCCCACATCGGGCTTCCTGCATGGAGCCTGCTTCTCCCTCTGCCTGTGTCTCTGCCCCTCTGTGTGTGTGTGTCTCTCATGAATAAATAAATAAAACCTTTTTAAAAAAATAAATCTTCATCCTAACCCTAAATAAAAGGAACCCATTCACCCTTGCTCAGGGAGTCATAGCTATGGAAGTCATTCTCTGTGATCTCCTTATTTGCTGCAAATCACGTTTCCCTTGTGTAACCACTCCACCTACTGTAGTGTCCACATGTGACTCACCAATAAGCGAACTCACATCAGTGTAGTTACATTGGTGGTGAGAGGCACTTGCAGGACTGAACCCCTAACCTGAGGAATATGACACTCTCTCTGAGTAGATCATCTCAGAATTGTGTTGAACTATAGGACACCCAGCTGGGTGGGTGGTGTGGGACCCAAGAATTGGTTGGTGGTGTGGGACCCCTCTCTTCCCCCAACCAACACAAACACAAAGTAGAACTGGGTCTAGACTCTTACATACTGATTGCTATTTTGGTTAGCATAACAAACCACAAAAAATTGGTAGCTCTAAATAATCACCATCCTATGATCTATCATGGTTCCATGGGTTTATAAAGCTTAGCTGTGAAGTTCTGCTGGTCTCACTTTGGAGTTCTCATGCAGCTGCAGTCATGTGATGACAGGGTTGGAGTTATCTGGGACCTGATAAAACTGGACTTTCCATTTGATCTCAGGGCCTCTCCCCGCCACATGACCTTTCCACATGGTCTCTACAGAAAGGTAGCTAGATATTTTACATGTTAGCTCGGGGTTCCCCAAACTGAGAATCAGAAGAAACAGGAAGCAGAAAAGGCCAGTCCTCTTAAAAACTGGGTCTGTCCCCTATCTTGCACCACTCACAAAAATTAACTGGAAATGAATTAAAGACTTAACGTGTAAGACCTGAAAACAGTGGGATGCCTGGGTGGCTCAGTGGTTGAGCATCTGCCTTTGGCTCAGAGAGTGATCCCGGAATGCAGGATTGAGTCCCACATCAGGCTCCCCGAGAGGAGCCTGCTTCTCCCTCTGCCTATGTCTCTGCCTCTCTCTGTGTGTCTCTCATGGATAAATAAATAAAATCTTAAAAAGAAAAAGACCTGAAAACAAAATTCCTTGAAGAAAACATGGGGACAAAACTCTTTGACATTGGTTCTTGGTAATGATTTTCTGGATATACCACCAAAAAGCACAAACAACAAAAGCAAGAATCACCAAGTGAGACAATATCAAATAAAAATTTCCTGCACAGCAAAAGAAACAATCAACGAAATGAAAAGATCACCTAAGGAATGGAAGAAAATATTTGCAAACTAGCTATCTGACGAGGGGTTAATTTCCAAAATACAAAGGAATTCATACAACTAAGTAGTAAAAAAAAAATCACATTTAACAATGGACAAAGAAACTGAATAGACATTTTTCCAAAGAAGATATACAAATGGCCAACAGGTACATGAAAATGTGAAAAATAGGGCAGCCCCGGTGGCTTAGCAGGTTAGCGCCGCCTGCAGCCCAGGGAGTGATCCTGGAGACCCTGGATCGAGTCCCGTGTTGGGCTCTCCACATGTGTCTCTGCCTCTCTCTCTCTCTCTCTCTCTCTCTCTCTGCATCTCTATGAATAAATAAATAAAATCTTTTTAAAAAATGTGAGAAATATCACTAAACATTGGGGAAATGAAAATTAGAACCAAAATGTGATAGCATCTCACACCTGTAAGAATGGCCAGTATCAAAAAGATAAGAGATAAGAAAAAGAAAAGATAAGAAAAGAGAAGAGAATCCTGAAGAGGCTGTGGAGAAAAGAGAGCCTTCATGCACTGTTGGTGGGAATGTAAACTGATACAACTGTGGTAAACAATATGGAGGTTCTTCAAAAAAATTATAAATAGGGATCCCTGGGTGGCGCAGCGGTTTGGCGCCTGCCTTTGGCCCAGGGTGCGATCCTGGAGACCTGGGATCGAATCCCACATCGGGCTCCCGGTGCATGGAGCCTGCTTCTCCCTCTGCCTATGTCTCTGCCTCTCTCTCTCTCTGTGTGACTATCATAAATAAATAAAAATTTAAAAAAAATTTTTCTTAATTATAAATAGAACTACCATGTGATCTAGTAATCCCACTTCTGGGAATATATCCATAGGAAATGAAATTACTATCTCAAACAAATATTCATTGCAGTGTTATTTACAATAGTCAACACATGAAAACAATCTAAGTGTCCACTGACAGATGAATGGATGAAGTGGAGAGAGAGAGAGAGAGAGAGAGAGAGAGAGAGAATTGAACATTACCCAGCCATAAAGAAGGAAAGCCTGGCTTTTATGACATCATGGATAGAGCCTGAGGGGATTATGATAAATGAGATTATCCAGACAGAAAAAGAAAAATACTATATGCTCTCACTTACATGAGGAATAAAAAAAACCTCATAGAAACAGAGTAGATTGATGGTTGCCAGGAGCAGGAATAGGGATGGGAGAAATGGATGAAAGTGGTCAAAGAGCACAAATTTCCAGTTATAACATGAATGAATTCTGGAGTTCTAGGGTACAACATGGTGACTATAGTTAACAGTACTGTATACTAGAAAGTTGCTAAAAGAAAGAAAGAAAGAAAGAAAGAAAGAAAGAAAGAAAGAAAGAAAGAAAGTTGCTAAGAGAGTAAATCTTAAAAGTTCTGACCACAAACACACAAAAGGTAACTATGTGAAGTGATGGCTATGTTAAATAATCTTATTTCACAGTAATCATTTCATAATATATACATGTATCAAATTTAACACATCGTATACCTTAAACTTATACAGTGTTATATGTCAAATTATATCTCAATAAAGCTGGAAAAAATGTTGAATGAAAAAAAAAGACTGTGTTTGGAACCAACACAGTATCCTTTCCATAGCATTGTACTGGTTAGCACCAGCCTCAGGCCAATGTGTCAGGGATTGCACAAGAACACGAATACCAGATAGTGTGGTTTGTTGAGGGCCATCATGAAAATCTGGCTACCATAGAGAGCCAAAGGCAAACATCACTTAGTTCACAATCATTAAAGTCTTTATCTTGGGTTCTGTTTTTTATGTCTATATTGTTGCAATCTAATGGGGAAAATCTGAGCTAGACCATCAGGCTCACTCAACCAGCACCTAAATCTCCCAAAGAACAAAAATAACCATAATTCATAGCTGCTGAGTTTACAGGGTCTCTCTCAGTTCTGGGCCCAAGAAATGAAAGATAATTTTTAGTCCTAAAATAAATTACTGAAAATTCATTCTCACACATCTTTCAGAACCTCATGTGAGAGTCTACATGCATTTCAAAAATCAATTTTAGGGCAGCCTGGGTGGCTCAGCGGTTTAGCACCGCCTTCAGCCCAGGGCGTGATCCTGGAGACCCGGGATCCAGTCCCATGTCGGGCTCCCCGCATGGAGCCTGCTTCTCCCTCTGCCTGTGTCTCTGCCTCTCTCTCTCTCTCTCTCTCTCTTTCAATTTCTCTCTCAATCTCTCTCTGTCTCCCATGAATAAATAAATAAAATCTTTTTTAAAAATCCATTTTAAAGTTTCTTGATAATCAGGGGCGCCTAACTGACTCAGTCGGTAGAGCTTACAAGCCTTGATCTCTGGGTTGTGAGTTCAAGCCCCATGTTGGGTGTAGGGATTACTTAAAAATATAAATTTTTAAATAAATAAAAAGTTGCTTGATGATCAAAGAATTGGCAATGAACTATTGATGGAATGGTAAGAAAGATATTTTGAAATAAACTTCTAGAAGTTCATCCAAATGTTAAAGCTATCTGATAAAAGATAAGAAGCTAAGACCCAGTTTGAATTAGCTTGGTTAAAATTAAAACACAATTTCACCATATTAGATGATGCAATAATTGAGAGCTGGTCAGGACTGGCAGGTGGGTTCTGGCAGATTCCATGGATCAAGTCAGGCAAGATGTGAGGTACCAAGAAATTAGCTAACAAGGCAGGGTCAAACTCATTATTCTCCATCTTAGGGACTTTTTTTCTGTTCTATAAATGCACTAACCTCTTTCCTGACTGAGAACCCTTTCTGCTATGGTCTAAATATTTATGTTTCCCCAAAATTCATATGCTGGAATCCTAATGCCCAATATGATGGTGTTAGGAGGTGATTAGGTCATGAGGGTGGAGCCCTCATAAATGAGATTAGAGATCTTCTTTAAGAGGCTCCAGAGAGCCCTAGTCCCTTTTTCCATGTGAGGATACAATGAGAAGACTGTGACCAGGGAGAGGGCCCTCACACAACCATGGTGGCACTTTGATCTTGGACTCCAGTTCACATAATTGAGAGAAATAAATTTTTTTTTTAATTTCTTTTTTTTAAGCCACCTAGTCTGGTATTTTGTTACAGCAACTTGAATAGACAAAGATACTTTCCCAAGCGGTTCCCTCTGTCTAGAATTCTGTCTCTTTGCCTTATCCAGTGATCCAGCTTCATGCCAATAAACTTGAAAACACACAAATTTTACAAACTCCTAGAAATCACACTGGCATACATTTTCCACCCACTAATTTAGCCAAAATTTAAAGTTCTGGCAACTTCAAATGATAGCAAAGATCTGCACCAATGGAAACTTTCATACATTCTGGTGGGAATATAAATTAATACAACCACTTTAGAAAATAATTTAGATTATCATGTAAAAGTTGAGTATTTAAAAAAAAGTTGAGTATTTATATTTCCTATCATGCAGCCATTCTCCTCCAGCTATAATCCCTAGAGGACCTCTTCTACTCATGCACCAAAAGTCAGGTACATGGACATTTATAGCAACATTGGATGGAACAGTAGAGAGCCGGAAACAAGCTAAGTGTCCATTAACAAGAGAAAAGAGAATGGGTGCTTACATTCTGCTACATTCATTTAATAGAGACCTAAACATCAGTGAAAAAAGAACTACAAATACACACAGCAACATAGATGGAGTCAGAAGCAACTGTGAGTGAATAAAGGAAGTCACAGAGGAAATGTAAAATATCTTTCTGTTTCAAAATATTTCAGAATTAAGCAAAACTAGGGACACATACTTCTGGAAACAAAATGTTAACAAAATTCAAGGAAATGAAAATACGTCAGGATCTAGGGGCAGGAAGGTAGGAGCATAAGGACACCCAGGGAACCTCAATGGCATTGATGGTATTCTTCTCTGAAGTTAGTGCATTCATGAGCATTCATTTTATTATTTAACTTCACAGTTTATATATAAATCACCTATATTCCTTTGCATGTAAGGGCCTACTAATTTTTTTTTTATTTTTATATTTCCCTCCCCTATACTCCCAGTTTATTTTCAAAACATCCTGGCTCTGCTACTTACTAGCTTTGGGAACTGGGGCATGCTACTCAGCCATTCCAAGCCTCACTAAGTTCATCTGAAAATGAAAATAATGCAACGATAATGCCTACCCAGCTGACCCCTGAGAAGACTACTTAGGAATTCTTCGCCTGGCACTGAGTGGCGAAGTGGCACTGAGTATTCTTCCCAGTAGCACTGAATGGTAGCTCCTCAGAGGGACACTGTGTTCAGATGAGCAAATCCTCTAGCCTGAATTGGTTGTAAAGATACAGTAAAGGCAGTCAATCTTCCTTGATTTGGGACTCATATGTTCTCCAAGTGTCCTTCCCCTTCTCCACTCCTAAAGGGAAAAATATCTCTAGTCATTAGAACTGTTTTCAAATGAACGTCAGTCATCATCTCATGTAGCATTTGTGTTCCTTGTCCACACGATGGCAGAACAGGCAAAGAACCGTTAAATGCACACTGGACTGTCAAGATCTCCTTTTGAGGATGTTCAAGACCTTCTAGAAAACAATCTTTGCAATTTCATTAATGTCTGTGACTGAATAAATTGAGATTGGACAAGCAGTTGAGATCAAAATTGCTCTTCACTCTTTAATATGATAATAACTAGAGCACGTTAACAGGCATATAATATCAAAAATAAACAAAAAATAAATTCAAAAAACAAAAAAACAAAAAAACAAAAAATAAATTCCAGCCTTACAGATACTTCCTACAAGTTCTCACCTGAGGTGTCATGTGTTTATGTATGTGCGAAGACGCTTGAGGGTATACATTTGGACACATGTTGTGAGTGTGTGTAGGAGAGAACACACATGTATTTGTACTGGCAGGAAAGTCTTACCATTAAAGCATAGGAGCATGAGGAGGGAAAGCTGATAACAGCCTTCTTTTCTGAAAAGCTCGAGTCAAGAGGAAGTGTGCTGGTAACCACTGGTAAGAGGAATTTGAAAGTCCAGCGAACACTAGCCTCAGTCTTCTTCTAACTCACTAGCTTGTCCTATGCTATGGAGGTGGGGCAGAGGACTACTGTCCTGAGACCAAGCATATGTTGGGCTTGCCTTTGGCCTACTGATCTGAATTTATAGCTCAGGAACCCCTCAGAAATGTATAGCTCAGGAACAGTATTATCATACTGTTTACCCTAATTTATATTAGTTCAAAATTTTGTGGTTGCAAATGACATAAACCCAATTCCAATCAGCAAAACAAAAGAGGGAATATATGGATACATATAATCAAACCACCAGAAAGGCAGGGATGCAGTGACCTCAGGAACAATGGGAATTGTGACTCTCCTTGGAAAACTCTCTCCATAATTCATATTTATGTTTCTCTTTATGACAGTTTTATTCTTTGAAATTAGCTTACTCCTGCCAATGGGGGCCACGGCACAGGCAACTTTGAATTCACATCCTATGCAGTTGAAGTTGTTTGAAAAACCTGGGTGAAGACCTGTGATTGGCCTTTCCTGGGTCATATGGCCAAGCACAAACCAATCACTACAGCCAGAGATAGATAACTATTACTGGTCTAACCTGAGCCACCTGCCTACCTTTATGGCTTAGAGGGAAGAATTTTATGATTGCTGGACCTTATCAGGACCACATTGAGGTATGGAAAAGTACTTTTCCAATATAATGGATTCTCTGTTGGAAGCAGATTTAAAAAAAAAAGTCATCATGGTGTGAGAAAAAACAGGGGGCATAAAGTTCCATATATAAGATCGACTCTGTTTGTCTTCTATCTCTTAATAATTTTGTGTCTACTTGATTTGTCTTGTAATGAGAGTAGTGCATTACATTCTCCTTTATTACCATACTTCAATCTGTGTTTCCTTGTATATCTCCTCTATTTTTTTTCCATAACTATGAATGCCAGATTTGATTGGCAGCCACTCACTTGTCTTTCTTGTGCTCCTCTGCTGCCCTTTCTGGCTCCCATCCTCAAATTCCCTTCAGTCTCTGCTTTCCGCTTTTAATGTCACGGGTATTATCTGCTATACATGTGTTATTTAACTTAATACTCAGTGTAGCCCCCTTTCAGAAGTCCCTATTAACCCAGGCTGGCCCCAGACCTGAGCTCTGTAATGTATGTAAATGCACAAAAAAGGGAACTGAAAGGACACACACTAGACTGTTTGAAAGCCATTACCTCAGGAAAGCAGAATAAGATGGAGGAGTGAAAGTGGCCAATAGGGTCACTTGTGCTTTACACTGTAAATGTTTACATGAGTCTTTTACAAGAAAATCATTTAGGTACTAGTTATGCAATTTTTAAAAAGATCTTATTTATTTTATTTTTTTAAAGATTTTGTTTATTTATTCATGAGAGGCACAGAGAGAGAGGCAGAGACATAGGCAGAGGGAGAAACACACGCAGGGAGCCCGATGTGGGACCCAATCCTGGGACCTCAGGATCATGCCCTGAGCCACCCAAGCATCCTATGCAATCTTTTCTATTTTTTGTTGAGATAAAATACACATAATGTAATAGTTACCATTAACCCTTTTGCATGCACAATTCAGTGGTATTAAATACATTCAAACTGCTGTGCAACTATCTACAGAACTTTTCTATCATCCCACACTGAAACTCTGTACCCATTAAACAATAGCTTTACATTCTCCCCTCTGGCCAGCCCCTGGTAACCACCATTCTACTTTCAGTTTCTATGAATTTGACTATTCTAGGTACCTCATACAATTAGAGAGTACAGTACTTGGCCTTTTGTGACTAGCTTATTTCATAGCATAATATATTCAAGATTCTTTCATATTGTAGCATGTCTCAGAATTTAATTCCTTTTTAAGGGTGAATAATATCCCATCATATGCATATGCCATGTTTTGTTTATCTATTCAACTGCTGATGAACATTTGGGTTGTTCCCACCTTTGGGTTATTGTGAATAATGCTACTGGGAATGTGGGTGTACAAACAGTTGTGTAAACTTTAAAACCCCGAAAAACAATACTTACAGAGTGATCCCATTTATGTTTAGTATGTGTGTGTAGTACAGTATGTACATGATATGTACATAAATGTGTAGAAAAAGATCTCAGAGGTACACATGAAACTTTGAGTCATTACCTCTAGAATGGCAAAAGAGTGAGAGAGTAAAGGAAAGGACTCTATAATTCTTTATTCTACATATTTCTGTATTTTTTATTTTTCATGACAAGAGTAGACTAATATATTCCTCATGCAATTTTAAAATGCAATTAAAATAAAGACGAAGATTTCAGGTATCTTGGCAGGCCACGAGTATAGGGAACATTTAGAACAATTTTCAAGGGGTCAGAAGAACCGAAGGGATAAAGGATGCTGAAATACCTCTGTGTGGCTTGAAATTTTTATGAGGTGCATATATTATTTCTTTAATTAAGGAAATCAAATGGGAAAAGAATGCAAAGCCCGAGGTGGGATTGCACTGGCGATGAAGGCCCAGAGGAGGGCAGTAGAAAGCCATAAGGTGGAAACCACAGACGGTTGTTCCCTCCTGTCACCAGGAAAAGAGTAGAGGATTCAAACTTGCCTGGTGGGAGCTGGGACAAGCTTGGGTACTACTAATTCCAATGGGAACAATGCTGGCCAGACTTTGGGAGCAAGACAATCAGATAAAAGGGGAGAAATCAGGAAAGTGGCAAGGGTTCGGCAATGGACAGCCAAGGAAAAAGAAAGCAGAAGAGGCATTCTTGACAGATAATCATCAAACAGGAGCCCAAGAGCACAGCCCTGGGGCAGACAACCTAGAGAGATTTCTAGGGGTCTTGAGGACAAAGCCCTGTTTGGAAGCAAAGGCTGAGTCCTTGACCCTGCCCCTCTGCTTTTTAAAGTGGCCAAGGATATTTTTAAAAAAAGTGTTGGGACACCTGGGTGGCTCAGTTGGTTAAGCATCCAACTCTTGATTTCAGCTCAGGTCAGGATCTCAGGGTTGTGAGATGGAGTCCTAAGTCCTGCTCCTCATTCAGCAGGGAGTCTGCTTGAGATTCTTTCCCTCTGCCCCTCCCTCTACCGCTCTCCCCACCTCTCCCCTCACCCCCTGAGGCTCCCACACCCTCTCTCTCAAATAAATAAATCTTTAAAAAAAAATGTTGCTAAAGTGGACAAAGATAAGGATAACCCTGCAGGATGAAGTTGCAAGGAAAGAACTAGGCAACAAGTGCAGGATCAGATCTTGTCTTTACTTCAAATGTTTGATATTTTGTATGTAATGGATTTTTTGGATTAATTTTTATTTTTTTAAAGATTTTATTTATTTATTCATAGAGACACACAGAGAGAGAGAGAGAGAGGCAGAGACACAGGCAGAGGGAGAAGCAGGCCCCATGCAGGGAGCCCTATGTGGGACTCGATCCAGGGTCTCCAGGATCACGCCCCGGGCTGCAGGCGGCACTAAACCGCTGTGCCACCGGAGCTGCCCTGGATTAATTTTTATTTTAAAATATTATTTATCTGTATTATTGAGTGTTTGAGCACCCCTTAAATTTTGTGCCAGAGGCAAGTGCTTCACTGGGCATCAGCCTAGTTCTGGCAACAATTTTTTTTTAATAATAAATTTATTTTTTATTGGTGTTCAATTTGCCAACATACAGAATAACACCCAGTGCTCATCCCGTCGAGTGCCCCCCTCAGTGCCCGTCACCCATTCACCCTCACCCCCCACCCTCCTCCCCTTCCACCACCCCTAGTTCATTTCCCAGAGTTAGGAGTCTTTATGTTCTGATTCCCTTTCTGATATTTCCTACCCATTTCTTCTCCCTTCCCTTCCATTCCCTTTCACTATTATTTATATTCCCCAAATGAATGAGACCATATACTGTTTGTCCTTCTCTGATTGACTTATTTCACTCAGCATAATACCCTCCAGTTCCATCCACCTCGAAGCAAATGGTGGGTATTTGTCATTTCTAATGGCTGAGTAATATTCCATTGTATACATAAACCACATCTTCTTTATCCATTCATCTTTCCATGGACACCGAGGCTCCTTCCACAGTTTGGCTATTGTGGACATTGCTGCTAGAAACATCAGGGTGCAGGTGTCCCGGCGTTTCATTACATCTGTATCTTTGGGGTAAATCCCCAACAGTCTGGCAACAATTATAACAAATCTGAAGCAACAAATGGGATTTTCAAGTACATCTATTATGCACAATTTTAATCAAAATTCTACCCCAGAATTTTTTTTAAAGATTTTATTTATTTATTCATGAGAGACACAGAGAGAGAGGCAGAGACACAGGCAGAGCGAGAAGCAGGCTCCATGCAGGGAGCCCAACGTGGGACTGGATCCTGGGTCTCCAGGATCACGCCCTGGGCTGAAGGCAGCGCTAAACCCCAGAGCCACCTGGGCAGCCCCATACCCCAGGATTTTTAAGTGAAATGAATTTCTCTAACATGCCAGTCATGTAAACCTACAAACAAAATAATATGTACCTATGTTTTAAAAAAAAGATAAGTGTTTCTGTAGCTATTGTGAATATTATGTTAATATTCAAATTAATTTGGAAGCTATTTCTGAAATATTGGCTTTAAGATATTGCCTATTGAAAATTGAAATAATATCAAGCATCTAAAAAAATATATCAAGCATCTTTTCTTACCACAATGGCATAAAACTGGAAATTAATTACAAGAAAAAAAACTGGAAAGAACACAAACACAAGGAAACTAAACAACATGTTACTAAACAACCAATGGGTCAATGAAGAAATCAAAAAGGAAATAAAAAAATACATGGAAAAGGGGCATCTGTGTTGCTTTGTCAGTTAAATATCTGACTCTTGATCTCTCAGCTCAGGTTTCGATCTCAGAGTTGTGAGTTCAAGCCCCAGGTTGGGTTCCATGTTGGGTGTGGAGCCTACTTATAAATGAATGAATGAATGGGTGGATGAATAAATATAAAAATTATGTGGGAAAAAAAATTATGTGGAGACAAGTGAAAATAAAAACACAATGGTCCAAAATCTTTAGAACATAACAAAAGCAGTTTTAAGAGAGAAGTTTACAGCAATACAGGCCTACCTCAAGAAACAAGAGGAACCTCAAATACTCTAACCTTATGCTAGAAGTACTAAAAAAAAAGAAGAAGAAGAAAAAACTCAAAGTTAGTAGAAAAAAAGGAAATCAAGACTAAAATGGAAATAAATTAGAAACTAAAAACACAATAGAAAAGGTCAATAATGGGGCACCTGGGTGGCTCTGGTTGAGCATCTGCCTTTGGCTCAGGTGGTGATCATGGGGTCCTGGGATGGAGTCCTGCATCAGGCTCCCCATGGGGAGCCTGTTTCTCCCTTTGCCTATGTCTCTGCCTCCCTCTCTGTGTCTCTCACAAATAAATAAATAAAATCTTAAAAAAAAAGTCAACGAAACCAAGAGCTGGTTCTTTGAAAAGATTAAAAGGTTGACAGATCTTCAGACTCTTCAAGAAAAAAAAGAGAGAGGACTCAAATAAATAAAATCAGAAATAGGGGATCCCTGGGTGGCTCAGCAGTTTAGCACCTGCCTTCAGCCCAGGGCATGATCCTGGAGTCCCAGGATCGAGTCCCACATCAGGCTCCCTGCATGGAGCCTGCTTCTCCCTTTGCCTGTGTCTCTGCTTCTCTCTCTTTCTTTCTCTCTCTCTCTCTCTGTCTCTCATGAATAAGTAAATAAAATCTTTTTAAAAAATCAGAAATAAAAGAGGAAAAATAACAACCAACACCACAGGAACACAAAGAATTATAAGCAAATACTATGAAAAATAGTATGTCAACAAATTGGATAAACTTCTAGAAACAATCTTTCAAAATCGAATGAGAAAAACAGAAAATTTGAACAGACCAAATATAAATAATGAAATTGAATCAGTCATCAAAAACCTCCCAGCAAACAGAAGTCCAGGACCAAATGGCTTCACAGGTGAATTATATGGAACATTGAATAAAAGTTAATATCTATTCTTCTCAAACAATTCCAAAAAAATAGAAGAGTAAGGAAAACTTACAAATTAATTCTACGAAGCCAGCATTACCTTGATACTAATACCAGACAAAGACACTACAAGAAAGAAAGAAAGAAAGAAAGAAAGAAAGAAAGAAAGAAAGAAAGAAAGAAAGAAAGAAAGGAAACTATAGGCTGGCATCCCTGATGAACATAGATGCAAAAATCCCCAATAAAATAAAAGCAAACCAAAATCAGCAATACATTAAAAGGATCATTGACCACGACCAAGTGGGATTTATTCCAGGTATGCAAGGATGGTACAATATTCACAAACTGATTAATCTCATACCTCATATTAACAAGAGGAAGAATGGAAACCATATGGCCACCTCAGTAGATGCAGAAAAGGCATATGACAAAATATAAAATCTGTTCATGATTTTTTTAAAGATTTATTTTTTAAAAGATTTTATTTATTTATTCATAAGACAGAGAGAGAGAGAGGCAGAGACATCGGCAGAGGGGCAAGCAGGTTTCATGCAGGAAGCCCAATGTGGGACTCGATCCCAGGACCCCAGGATCATGACCTGAGCCCAAGGCAGACGCTCAACTGCTGAGCCACCCAGGTGTTCCTGTTCATGATTTTAAAAAACCTCTTAACATAGTTTAGAGGGAACATACTTTCACATAATAAAGGCCATATATAGAAAAACCTATAGCTAACATCACAGGCAATGGTGAAAAACCGAATTTTTTTTCTCCAAGATCAGGAATAAGACAAGGATGTCCACTCTCACCACTTTCTTTCAACATAATACTGCAAATCCTAGCTACAGCAATCAGACGAGAAAAAGAAATAAAAGGTATCCAAATTAGTAAGGAAGAAGTAAAATTGTCACCATTTGCAGATGATGTGATACTGTATATAGAAAACCCTAAAGACTCCACCAAAAAAATTAGAACAAATGAATTCCATAAAGCAGGATATAAAGTTAATATATAGAAATCTGTTCTATTTCTGTACACTAAGTAACAGAAGGAGAAATTAAAGAAACAATCCAAATTATAACTGCACCAAAAAGAATAAAATACCTAAGAATAAATTTAACCAAGGAGGTGAAAGACCTATACTCTGAAAACTATAAGACACTGATGAATGAAATTGAAAACAACAGAAACAAATGGAAAGATACGCCATGCTCATGGATTGGAAGACTATCATTAAAATGTCCATACTTTCCAAAGCAATCTACAGATTCAATGCAATCCCTATGAAAATACCAAATAGCATTTTTCACAGAGCTAGAATAAATAATCCTAAAATTTCTAAGAACCACAAAACACCCTAATAGCCAAAGCAATCTTAAGAAGAACAAAGGTGTAGGTATTACAAGCCCAAATTTCAGTATATATTACAAAGCTATAGCAATCAAAACAGTATGGCACTGGCACAAAAATAGACACATAGATCAATATAACAGGATAAAGAGCCCAGAAAGAAACCCCATTTAATCTATGACAAAGGAGGCAAGAATATATGATGGAGAAAAGACAATCTTTTCAATAAATGGTGCTGGGAAAACTGGATAGCTACAAGCAAAGGAATGAAACTGGACTACTTTCTAATACCGTACACAAAAATAAACTCAAAATGGATTAAAGACCTAAATGTGAAACTTGAAACCATAAAACTCCTAAAAGATCACATAGGCAGTAATCTCATGGACATTAGCTTTAGCAATATATTTATGGATATGTCCCCTTGGGCAAAGAAAACCAAAGCGAAAATAAACTACTGGGACTACATCAAAGTAAAAAGCCTTTGCACAGCTAAGTAAACTATCAACAACAACAATAAAAGGCACTCTACTGAATGGGAGAAGATATTTGCAAATGATTTATCTGATAAAGGGTTAATATGCAAAATATATAAAGAGGACACCTGGTGGTTCAGTAGCTAAGCATCTGTGTTCCACTTAGGTTGTGATCCGGAGGTTCCAGGATTGAGTCCTACATCAGGCTCCCTCCATGGAGCCTGCTTCTCCCTCCGCCTATATCTCTGACTCTCTCTCTCTCTCTCTCTCTCTCTCTCTCTGTGTGTGTCTCTCATGAATAAATAAATAAAATCTTTTTAAAAAATATATATATATATACATATATAGGGCAGCCCAGGTGGCTCAGCGGTTTAGCGCCACCTTGGGCCCAGGACGTGATCTGGAGACCTGGGATCAAGTCCCAGGTCAGGCTCCCTACATGGAGCCTGCTTCTCCCTCCGCCTGTCTCTCTCTCTCTCTCTCTCTCTCTCTCTCTGTCTCTCATGAATAAATAAATAAAATCTTTTTTTAAATGAAATTAAAAAATAAAAATAAAAAAATACATAAAGAACTTATGTAACCCAACACCAAAAAAACTAAAAAAACTAAAATCAAAAAATGGGCAGAGGACCTAAATAGGCATTTTTCCAAAGAAGACATACAGATGACCAACAGTCCTATGAAAAGATGCTGAATATCACTAATCAACAGGAAATGCAAACCATAACCACAATGAGGGGCACCTGGGTGGTTCAGTCAGTTAAGCGGCTGCCTTTGGCTCAGGTCATGATCCCGGGGTCCTGGGATCCAGCTTCTGTTGGACTCCCTGCTCAGAGGGGAGCCTGCTTCTCCCTCTCCTTCCTCCTCCGCCCTCCCCCTGCTTGTGTGTGTACCTGCTCTCTCTCAAATAATAAATAAAATCTTAAAAAAAAAAACACATCTCAGCTCGATAGTCATCTCCTCCAGGGGTCCCCACTCTGAATATTCTTTTTGTGTATTCCTGTTACACTGTAACCTGTGACATCACACATGTATGACATTACACACCTGTGCTACCTAGTGATTGGCTATTTACCTATCTGTCTCTCCCATTAGATTTCAAGCTCCTTGAAGGTAGGGACTATGTCTTTTTGAATGCTCTGTGCCTAACACAAAGCTTCCTGTCACATAATAGACAAGTTTTTTGCTGAATGAATAACTGACCTTGATACTTCTCTCTATATCATGCCTCATAGAGAACCCATCAAGTCCCACCCACCATCAAAATATTTCTCAAATTCATTGATTTTTCTTCATCTTCATCACCACTACTATGCTTCAAGCCACCATCTCCTATCACCTGGACCACTGTCACAGCCTCCTAATTATCATACTACTTTCTCCACTTGTGTCCCTCCAATCTATTCGCCATACAACAGCCATTGTGATTTTTTTTTAAATACAAATCTTATTATGTCACTCTCTAAGTCAGAAACTCTTCAATGAAATCCCACTGTTCTTAGAATAAAGTGCAATGCACTTAAGTTGACCTACAAGGCCCAAACTTCTCTAGCCTCCAGTCTCTTAGCTTCTTTTGGGGTTTCCAACTTGCTGCTATCCCATCACAGGGCCTTTGCATATGGATCTCCTTCACCTAGGACATTCTTCTTTTTCATCTTCTCTTAACTTGCTCCCACTCATATTTCAGAACTCTGCCCCAGTGTTTATTCCTTAGGAAAGCTTCCCCTGACCCTCTTGATGAAATCAAACTTGCCATTGACTTTCTCAGAACCTTTATAGTATCTATCACTGCTTGTTTTTGTTTAATGTCTGTTTCCCACTCCTTTCAATTGTCTCTACCACCGAAACTCCAATGGCACATAAGAAGCCCTCAATAGGAGTGTCTGGGTAGTTCAGTCAGCTAAGCATCTGCCTTGGGCTCAGTTCATGATCCTAGGGTCCTGGGATCAAGCCCGCATGGGGCTCCCTGCTCAGCAGGAAGCCTGCTTCTCCCTCTCCTTCTGCCCTTCCCCCTGCTTGTGCTCTCTGTCAAATAAATAAATAAAATCTTAAAAAAAATAGAAGCCCTCAGTAAATGTTTGAGAAGAACTTACTGTCATGCCATACAAAATTGAAAGAGCCAGTCCCTTGGGGAAAATGCACTGTGCTTTCCCCACTGCCACAGGATCTTCCAACCACACACACCTCTCAGGGAAAATCTCCTACAAGTAGACTGTCCTCATTCACACATGAAGCTGAAATTAGGGCAGGCAGAAGACAGGCTAAACAAAGAGAGACTGGAGCATCTACCAAGCAAAAGTGTTGTGGTTATCCTGCTGTAAGGGCCTAGACTGCAGAGTTCCAAGATGAGTCCATTCCTCAAATAGTATGTCCTAGTCCATTAGTTATACAGCCACAGGATATGGTTGTCAGGGAAAACTTTTCAGAAAGTTGAATGCTACATCATGTAGCAGCCCTAGTTACTTCCCAAGTAGTATTCATTATGCTCATTAATTTTTTAGCTTAATAAACATATCAACTGCCATAGAAATAACTTTATCATTAAAGAGAAACATATTTTTCTCATTAAGCCAAAGAAAGGGCAAAACTCTCAAGCATACCACCTCGAAGAGTTTCTTCAGGCTTTCTGTTCTCCACAGCAACTATTCAAAACTTTCCCAGGTCCTCAAAACTCTGCCCCTTCCCCTTGAGGAACTCAAGGATGAGTTCCCTTGTCATTCACTAGGAAAACAGAAGCTATCAGAGAGAAATTCTTCAAATTCCTCCCCCCAGCCCCTTATTCCCACCCCTACTCCCATCTTCAATGGCTCTGTATCAGATCACAAATTTTTAATCTGGAGACGCCTGGGTGGCTCAGTGGTTGAGCATCTGCCTTCGGCTCAAGGCATGATCCTGGGGTCTCAGGATCAAGTCCTGTGTCAGGCTCCTTGCAGGACTTGACACTCAACCACTGAGCCAACCCAGGCTTCCCTATTACATTCTATACTGCCCTCCTAAGGAGCTTGGCTCTATCTCCTCTCTGTTCCGTGGCTTCAACATCTTCCCCCATACTAGCTCTTTCTCATCAGCTTTTTAAATTATTATTATTGGAGTTCAATTTGCCAACATATAGCATATCACTCAGTGCTCATCCCGTCAAGTGCCCCCCTTAGTGCCCATCACCCAGTCATCTCATCCCCCCCCCCCCCCGCCCACCTCCCCTTCCACTTCCCCTTGTTTGTTTCCCAGAGTTAGGAGTCTCTCATGTGTTGTCACCCGCTCTGGTTTTTCCCACTCATTTTCTCTCCTTTCCCCTATAATCCCTTTCACTATTTTTTATATTCCCCATATGAGTGAAACCATATGATGATTGTCCTTCTCCGATTGACTTACTTCAATGAGCATAATACCCTCCAGTTCCATCCACGTCGAAGCAAATGGTGGGTATTTGTCATTTCTAATGGCTGAGGAATATTCCATTGTATACATAGACCACATCTTCTTTATCCATTCATCTTTTGATGGACACTGAGGCTCCTTCCACAGTTTGGCTATTGTGGACATTGCTTTTAATTGAGCTGGGCCTCTCCATTTTATAAAATGCCCTCCCTAGGTCTACCATACTCTAGCAACCGTCCTATCTTCCCCCTTTGCAGTCAAAGTTGAAAGAATTGTCTACACTAGCAAACTTCACTTCCTCAGCTTCAATTACTCTTCAGCCCACTGAAATCTGGCCTTTGGCTCTAACTTTCCACTGAAAGACTGCTCTTGCCAAGGTCACTAATAACCTTTCCATTATTAAATCCATTTTAACTTCCTTTCAGACATTTTTTTTCTTTTCAGACATTTAATAGTATTTTTCATTGTTGACTACCCCATATATCTTAAAAAACTCTCTTCTCATGGTTTCTAGGACCTTATACTTTCTTGGTATTCCTCCCTACCTCTTTGCCAATTCTTCTATTTTTTAAATTTTTATTTAAATTCCAGTTAGTTAACATGTAGTGTTATATTAGTTTCAGGTGTACAGTATAGTGATTCACCTCTTCCATACATCACCTGGTGCTCATCACAACTTACACTCTTAATCCTCATCACCTATTTACCCATCGCCCTTCCTCCCCCCTCTGGCAACCACCAGTTTGTACTCTAACCTTAAGGGTCTGTTTCTTCATTCGCCTCTCTCGTTTTTTCCTTTGCTCCTTTATTTCTTAAATTTCACATATGAGTGAAATCATATGGTATTTCTTGATATTCTTTGCTAGATCATCCTCCTTTACTCAATTTCTAAATGTTGACGTTCCTTGGGGTTTAGTCCTGAGCACTTTTCCCTCTCTACCTTCTCTCCTTGGGTTGATCATATCCATTCCTATGGGCTTCAGTTAGCTTCTAGAATGGGTTTCTGACTTGGGTACATAAATTCAGACAATTTGTAAACTTGAACAAGTAAAAACATATTTTTATTTTCACCAATCTAAATGAAATTGAAATTGAAATTTTTAATTTCACCAATCATTTCACTAAATGAAAATTTAGTATTTCTCCCAATTATGAATGTAGGCAACAAACCACAGTAGTATAAACCAGTGTCTGTGACATTGCCATTATTAGAAATCATATACTTAAGATAAATTTTTAAAAATCATATGCCGTTTAGGGGCACTTGGGTGGTGGCTCAGTTGGTTAAGCATCTGCCTTCAGCTCAGGTCATGGTCCCAGGGTCCTGGGATCAAACCCCACATTAGGTTCCCTGCTCAGCAGGGAGTGTATTTCTCCCTCTGCTTCCCCTGTCTGCTCGTGTTCTCTCTCTCGCTCTCTCTCTCAAATAAATAAAATCTTTAGAAAATCATATATAGTTTAATATATTACACTTGTTACAAATATCTCAAAATATTATTTATGCTTATTACTTCAGTATATAGTAGTTATTAGATACACTGCTAGATCTCTTTATTTAATGAGTCAATAATTACATATTTCACATCACAATTTTTGTATTTGACAACTATTTCAGTATAATTCATTTATAATCCTATGCATTTTGTTTGGTACATTTAAAAACATCATTTTGAGAGAAGGTTCACAGGCTTCCCCAGACCGCCAATGGCACAAAAAGTATTAAGGAGCCCTGTTCTAGATGCTGATGATCCCCACCCTGAATCCATCTTCTGAACTTCAAGTCCATATATTTCCATTCTTTCAAATTATTGTTAGAATGATTTTTCTCTCCCCAAGCACTGTGCCTAGTCTTAATATAGCTCTCTACACACTATCTTGTAATTACTTGTATCCTCTACTTGAATATAAGTTCCATGGGTACAGAAATATTTATCTTGACTATTTTGGGATCTGCAGCATTAAGCATGGTATCTGGCATTATAGGAGCACTCCATAAATGTTTGTTGAATAAATGAATGATTGGATTGAGCTTTAGCCTGACGATTAGCAGCAGCTCAATAAAAAAGTTAAAGGATATCCAAATCTTAATTTTTTTTTCTGACAGATAAATAAGGCTACTGAAAAAAATATTGTTACTGAAGTATAAGAGGTGGGAAAAATTAATTTTAATTATTTTATTTGAAAACTTAAATTTTGTAAGTGCATACTGTGGCTTAGGAAAATTGATGAGACCCATTCCCTCAGTAATATCCATTTTTTGCTAAAATATTAAATTGACTTTCAAATAGTGTATTGGGGACTTGTACATTGTGAATTTGAGACCCACATTGGGTGTAGGTAGAGATTACTTAAAAATAAAATCTTTTTTTAAAAAAAGAACACCGAGTTCTAATCTTCAGAGCCTTATATTAACTACAGACATCATTATTTTCACTGGCCTTCACTAACCATTACAATGGGGGGATGCAGAGGAAGAAGGAGAAAGGGAATCTTTTTTTTTTTTTTTTTTTTTTTTTTTTTTTTGGAGAAAGGGAATCTTAAGCAGGCCCACGCCCAGCCCAGTGCAGAGCCTGACACGGGGCTGGATCTCACAACCCCAAGCTCCTGACCTGAGCTGACATCAAGACCTGGATGCTTGGGCAGCCCAGGTGGCTCAGCAGTTTAGCGCCGCCTTCAGCCCAGGGTATGATCCTGGAGACCTGGGATCGAGTCCCACATCAGGTTCCCTGCGTGGAGCCTGCTTCTCCCTCTGCCTGTGTCTCTCTCTGCCTCTCTCTCTCTTTCTGTGTCTCTCATGAATAAATAAATAAAACCTTTAAAAAAAAAAAAGTCGGATGCTTAACCAACTGAACCACCCAGGCACACCATTACAATTTATTTTTAAGTAAAAACAAAGAGTTACTGTACCATAAAAGAATAGTTTGGGGACACTCTGAAACTTTTTTTTTGGGGGGGGGTTATTGTTTCCTTCACTGTGCATTAGTTTTTTATTTTGATGTAGTCGCAGTAGTTCATTTTTGCTTTTATTTCCTTTGCCTAAGGAGACATATCTAGAAAAGTGTTGCTATGGCCAGCCTCAGAGAGATTATAACCTGTGCTCTCCTCAAGGATTTTTATGGTGTCAGGTCTCTAAATGGTCTTTAATCCATTTTGAGTTTCTTTTTGTGTATGGTGAAAGTTAGTGGTACAGTTTAATTCTTTTGCATGTGGCTGTCCAGCTTTCCCATTGTATATTCATTCTTCCTTTGTCAAAGATTAGATGATCACATAATTGTGGGTTTATTTCCGGGTTTTTCTGTTCTATTCCATTGAATCTATGTGTCTATTTTTATGCCAGTACCATACTGTTTTAACTACTACTGCTTTAAAATACCTTAATTTTGTTAAGAAAAAAATCCTATAGACTTATATCCAGGATGGTTTAACCCCTATAACACTTAAGAATTACTACAAGGCTGGGATCCCTGGGTGGCGCAGCGGTTTAGTGCCTGCCTTTGGCCCAGGGTGCAATCCTGGAGACCCGGGATCGAATCCCACGTTGGGCTCCCGGTGCATGGAGCCTGCTTCTCTCTCTGCCTCTCTCTCTCTCGCTGTGTGACTATCATAAATAAATAAAAATTAAAAAAAAAAAAAGAATTACTACAAGGCTGAAAAGTACCTCCTTACCATTTAATAAGGAGAAACAGTTCTTCAATACCTAATGCAATCCCATTTTCCCTATCTTCTCTAAATAGCTCCCTCTGTGCTTTAAATAATGCCACAAACTTCTTTATTTGAATTTGATAGAATATTTGATATGGAGAAATAAACTTAAAAATAATTTGATTTTTTTTTAAGATTTTACTTATTTTTTCATGAGAGACACAGAGAGGCAGAGACACAGGCAGAGGGAGGCAAAGCAGGCTCCATGCAAGGAACCCAGTGTGGGACTCAATCTCAGGAATCCGGTGTCAGGCCCTGAACCAAAGGCAGACACTCAACTGCTGAGCTACCCAGGCATCCCTCATTTGATGTTGCTTATACACAGAAGTTCAGGCATCTCCATGGTGAGATTATGTTGTCAGACTATGACACAAAATGATTATGATGTCATAAACTAGAACAAGCTTGAACCATATCAAATACAGGAGTCTCCTTGGCAGAAGAGACATTTGAACAAATCCCTGGACATGAATCTTTTCATTTGTGTCCTACTTTTATTCATTTGGACAAACAGTTGTTTAAATACAAACCAAAGTTATGAATCTTCTACTACAGGTATGTGTCTAACCTTAAAATTTAGAAATTAGGATCTATTATGTTATATACTTGAGCACTTAATTAGACAAGCTATGTTTAAGAGATCTGCTGTTTCTTGAATGTTGCCACTAATAGGTCTTTAAGAATTTCTAGGAAAACATCTAAGAGTTTACCTCTGTGTGAAAAATACAAGTAACATAGAAGCATAAATAGACATTTTGTCTGCCTTTACTCCCCTTCCCCACCCAATCCACCAACCCCTGCCCTCAACTAATTTGGCATGGTACCTAACATATAGTGGGCTTCAACAAGAGTTTTTCTTGTCCTGTCCCCTTTCCCACCGTACACATTCACACACAAACATTAACACTCAAGGGATGCCTGGGTGGCTCATTAGTTGAATGTCTGCCTCAGCTCAGGGAGTGATCCTGGATTCCAGGGATTGAGTCCCTCATCAGGCTCCCCACAGGGAGCCTGCTTCTCCTTCTGCCTATGTCTCTGCCTCTCTCTCTCTAGGTCTCTCATGAATAAATAAAATCTTTAAAAAAAAACATTAACACTCAAGTGCATTCACATGTGCAAGACATACATACACTTAAAATCCTAGGTAATGGGGTGAGCAAGTCATAATGCAGAGGTAACCAAGGTAATTGCACTGATTAGCTGGAGATGCTTCCCAGATTTGGCTTATGGGCATGAGCTAGCTTATATTGCTTTTTATACTGTGGCTCGGAATGTGATACAGGGAGGAAAATGACAGTGGAACACTGATCTTCCTTTAAAAAATCATTGATGAAAAGATTTGATTTTGATCTTTACTGATAAACCATTATTAAATGGAAGGAAACTGGATTACCTAACACATTTTCTGGTGAAACAATCTCTTTGACAGGAGCTAAGCACGGTGAACCAGTGGAGAATAAAATGGACGATGTCAGGAGACGTCTACTCATTATCGTAATTGGCATTATGATCACATCTTTTGTCTTTACCTGTTTTTGTTTTCTTCATTACAACTGTATGAGTGACGATGCACCCAAAGCCGGAACGTAAGTTTTACATTCTTAAATTAAGAATGCAAGGTGTGTGTATACATGTAGTGGTGGTTTCATTGTTGTTGTGGTGACTTAATGTTAACCCCAGATTGCTAAAGAGCTCATCTTCTGGGTGGATTCCTTCACTTCAACAGTATCAGCTCTTAAATATTCTCAAGTACATGATCAATTCTAGCATATTCTAAAGCTCTCTCCTGCTGAGGGTTCAGCTGAGCCCCAAGCTATTAATTTCATCATAAATTGAGTCTAGGAAAAGAATGGGCTTGACTATCTGAATAAGACAGGGAGAATAAAGAAGGGGAGAGACTGAAACCAATATTACACTGTATGTTACCCAACTAGAATTTAAAGAAATAATTTGAAAAGAGAAAAAAAAAAGAAGAAGCAGAGAGAGAGCTGGGTCTCTGCATTCCAAAAATAATAAAACATTTTGGATATTCTACCATTTTAAAGCATAACAGCATGAAAAATTATTCACTGTTGTTGTTCTCATTGTCTCAACTCCCTGCCTTTCCTATAGGAGGATCAGGCTGGCCCTCATATAGCAGTTCTCTAAAAATTTCACAGTATAAGGACTGCTGACTAAAATACACCAGTGCTCTGTCCCTTTATTTCTAGAGTAATATTGTGGATATAAATATGCATGGATAGATAACTTGATGGTCATAGTGACTCTAGTCTCAGAGTTTATTCTTTCCTTATGACAAGTTGTGACAGCTGTGTATGAGTTGCATATCAACCTGCAACTTTTCTTAAAGTTTAATTTCTAGAATAAGTGAAATACTCCCTCTTCTTCTCAACAGTAGACTTGAAACAACTTTGTGTCATTCCATATGCAGGCTATTTGGTTATCTAATGTGTCTAAAATCATAAAAGTATTCTCAAGAAAAATAAGTATTCAGCATGCATTCATATCTGTAACTGAAATTATGGCTTTCACCACACTCCAATTCTGTGTTCAATTTTCCCACTAGAGCCAAAAAAAGATGAAAAAATATAAACTGACATGGTAGCCTGTGTTTTCTGGTGATAGCAATATTACTCTTTTATTTTAAACTGTTTTATTCCAAATTTCCTATTATTTTCAGGTTCAAGAAAGAAGATGTGACAGCCAAGCCGTTCAGATCATCCAAAATATCACTCAGTCAATCCAAGATAGCCACTCCATGCAGTGTAGAAAAACAAGCCATGTTACCCAGTACAGATAAGTTTTCTGGGCCCTCAAGTCCAGAAAAGTCATCCATGCCATCCACCGCAGAGAAGTCAATCAGGCCCTTATATCCAGGAAAGCAATGTTTATCATCTAGTACAGAAAAGTTAAACAAGTCATCAAGTCAAGAAAAGTCATGTAGGCCATCAAGGCAACCAAAAAAATTGAAGTCATCCTACCCAGAAAAGTCATATAGAATACACAGTCTAGAAAAGCAATATAAGCTAGCTCATGCCCATAAGCTAGGTGGTCAGGCCTGTTCATCCTATTCAAATAAGGCAGTGAAGCCACCTTGGCCAGACCATCTACAATATCCAGACAGGCCAACAAAGCCATCTTGTCCACGAAAGCGAAAATTGCCACCCAGGCGATCCAGTTTTCAGAAATTAACCAAATCTCCCAGATATCGTAATCTAAAAAGGTCAGTTAGTACCGATAGGGCATGCATATTATCTAGGCCTCAATTAATCAAGCCTTGCCGATGCTGTAAGGAAAAATGCCTTGTTTGCAGAGCTTCTTCTGAGCCTTTGGTCAATGTTTCTGAGGCAATGAATGGAAATGCTCAAAACTCACCTTTTCCAAGTGAAGCAACATCCTTTTCCAAGTTCTTTCATAAGGCAGATAACAGAGACAATGCACTCTGTGGCAATATGAGTAGCAGTGATTTGATGACATATGACAGTGATGACAGTGATAGGGAGGTAACCATTATTTGCAACATAAAATGCAATGAGGCCATCCTTAAAGATGCCCAAGAAAATTAAAGACTCAATAAAAATAAAAACCACCTGTTAAGAAGCATACTTATACCAACTATTTTATGCTCATCATCCTTTAAAACACCGATAGCTGAACATCTATTTGCAATTGTTAAGATTAGCCCTATCCATCTTGGAAGCAATTTATTTAAAAAATACTAATTAAATGTATGACATAACAAATGATTTTACTGTTATTATTGAATTTTAGAGGCAAAAGGCTCTTTTGATGTATCTTACTTAGATCTGGTCACTTGGAAGGAAACCACAAGCACATGTGCACATGCAAACCATGGGTATCCTGGACTCCTCTTTCCCTTGGATTAGCCCTTAAATGAAGTCTCAACCCAATTACGTTTTTTTTTTCTCAAGTTTATATTTTAATGTTTATACACAGTCCTCACAGTTTAAGACTGGCTTCCTGTAGTGCCCAGTGCTTAGCAGAAATGGCTGTTATGTGCTTAGCTCTGGTGGAGTTAGGGAAACTCCTGATAGCCATTTCTAACATCAGTCTCCTTGACTGCTACTTATTGTTGTGACCATTTAATAAGGTATGTAAATGTGCAATCACTATGTTTTACACCTAAAACTAATACAATATCATATGTCAACTATTCTTCAACTAAAAAAAAAGAAATACTGAATTCAATAAAATTAGGTCATGTTAACAAAACTAAAATAAATCAAAATAAATAAAAAGCATTGTGGGAGCTATAACTTGATTTCCTACTGCCATTTTTTAAAAGACAAACTATAAAGGGTTAAAATTTTCCTGGGTTAGAAAACTCTGGTCTTTTTTTTTATAATTTTTTTTAAACTTTTATTTATGATAGTCACACAGAGAGAGAGAGAGGCAGAGACACAGGCAGAGGGAGAAGCAGGCTCCATGCACCGGGAGCCCGACATTCGATCCGGAGTCTCCAGGATCGCGCCCTGAGCCAAAGGCAGGCGCCAAACCACTGCGCCACCCAGGGATCCCAGAAAACTCTGGTCTTAAACATTGTATGGTCTCATTCATTCAGGGAATATAAAAACTAGTAAAAGGGAATAAAGGGGAAGGAGAGAAAATGAGTGAAAATATCAGTGAGGGTGACAAAACATGAGAGACACCTAACTCAGGGAAACAAACAAGGGGTAGTGGAAAGGGATGTGGGCAGGGGGTTGGGGTGACTGGGTGATGGGCACTGATTGGGGCACTTGGCGGGATGAGCACTGGGTGTTATGCTATATGTTGGCAAATTGAACTCCAATAAAAAAAAAATTTAAAAAAAGAAAACCCTGGTCTTTTTAAAATTCACAAATACAAGTGAAATTTCTGATTAAAATTTTAAATTGTTTACTATTTTTAAAAAGTTCAAACATATACAAAAGTAGATAGAGCAAGTAGTATAATGAACACCCATATAAGCATTGCTCAGGTTCAATAGTAATCATTACGTGGCTAATCTTATTTTATTTATACTTTTATTCATTGCCCTTCCCATTTATAGCTCTAAAAGATGATGACTTTTAAAAATACATACACAGGGGATCCCTGGGTGGCGCAGCGGTTTGGCGCCTGCCTTTGGCCCAGGGCGCGATCCTGGAGACCCGGGATCGAATCCCACGTCGGGCTCCCGGTGCATGGAGCCTGCTTCTCCCTCTGCCTATGTCTCTGCCTCTCTCTCTCTATCTCTGTGTGACTATCATAAATAAATAAAAATTTAAAAAAAAAAAAATACATACACAGGGACACTTGGCTGGCTCTGTTGGTGGAGCATGTGACTCTTGATCATGGGGTTGTGAGTTTGAGCCCCACGCTGGGTGTAGAGATGACTTTTTTAAAAAGTACATGCACACACTACCGTATCTCACCTAAAAATTAACAATAATTCCTCAATAACAATTATCCAGTCAGTATTCAAATTTCCCCATCCATCTCCTAATTTTTTTTAAAGATTTTATTTATTTATTCATGAGAGATACAGAGAGAGAGGCAGAGACATAGAGGGAGAAGGATGCTCCCGGCAGGGAACCTGATGCAGGACTCAATCCCAAGACCCTGGGATCAAGACCCGAGCCAAATTCATATGCTCAACCACTGAGCCACTGAGGCATGCCTCCTAGTTTTTTTTTAAATTTGTTTTTATTGAAGTTCAGTTTGTCAACATATAACACCTAGTGCTCATCCCATCAAGTGCCCTCCTCAGTGCCCATCATCCAGTTACCCCAACCCCCCGCCCACTTCCCCTTCTGCAACCCTTTGTTCATTTCCCAGAGTTAGGAGTCTCTCACGGTTTGTCTCCCTCTCTATTTTTTTTTTTTTTAACGGCTGCTCTGTTCAGATGATCTGATCAGCGTTTGACAGCATCTAAGGTTAAATTTTCAAAATTATGTCACTGGATAATCTGGCTTCGTATTATGCAATGATTTTAGAGTTAATCTGAGCTGTTAGTAGCCTGGAAATAGTAGAAGTTGAAATTGTATGGTTCTCAGTTTAAATTCAACCAACGTCTTAGTAGGCAAAACTAAATAATCTAAGCTTTCCCATTTTGAAGCCTAGAGATTTGTAATACTTTAATATCTGTGAATATTAATATATAATTAAAATAACCAACTGGCAGTGACAACCAATGATAATGATATCTTAAGGACACAGTGCATGAGTATGTAGCTCCTTTCTAAACCACATTTAATTATAGAGCAGGGGGCAGCCCCGGTGGCTCAGCGGTTTAGCGCTGCCTTCAGCCCAGGGCGTGATCTTGGAGGCCCAGGATTGATTCCCACATCAGGCTCCCTGCATGGAGCCTGCTTCTCCCTCCGCCTGTGTCTCTGCCTCTGTCTCTCTCTCTCTCTGTGTCTCTCATGAATAAATAAATAAAATCTTAAAAAAATAATTATAGAGCAGGAGGAATGCCTGGGTGGCTCAGCGGTTAAGCGCCTGCCTTCAGCTCAGGGTGTGATCCTGGGGTCCCAGGATCTCAGGATCGAGTCCCGCATCCAGCTCCCTGCATAGAGCCTGCTTCTCCTTCTGCCTGTCTCCGCCTCTCTCTCCCTGTGTCTCTCATGAATAAATAAATAAAATATTTTTTAAAAATTAAAAATAATTATAGAGTAGTAGTCTGCAGAATATTTGAAGCTCATTCAATATGTAAAATTCTAATACATTAATGGGGGCTTCACACATAAAGCCAGCATAGAATAAGTAATAAAAATATGTACTGTGAGTCAGAAAAGAACTTGAACCAAAAAAAAAAAAAATTTACCAGTGGAAACTTGCCCAAGCTAAAAATTCAAGTAAGTTCTATCATTGCAATAGATAGTCCTTAGTACTTCTTGGAAATGTCCTGATTTAAGTAAGAAAGTCCATATTTCTATTTCCTGGCTTTCTTGCAGCACTGTCTTATCTCTCATGGTACTTTATTTACACTTCCCTTCTCTCTCACTCTTATTTCTTTTCTGCTGTTCAGCAGGCCAGGATCATATGCTCAATGGGCCCAGGGCTTCCATACATTTCCATTCTCCCTCCAGAAGACCCTGTGAAGTCAGTTTCAAATATGGGACTTCCCTCTCTGGCTATCCCCACTCTCTGTTGAATCTGCCTTTCTCACACTCATCTCCAAAACTCATACCTTGCTCCTGGCTATGGGACTGACATGAATTATATTTGGCTCCTTTTATTTAGTACAGCTCTTTCTAGAAGCCCATCACTTAAAAAAAAAAAAAGGTACTAAATGGTTAGATTTCAAACATTGCTCACATATATTTTCTACCTGAAACTATAAAATCATGGAGCTGAAATGATGCTTCAATATCCTCTCTTCTACCCTCCTGTGGGAAGGGGGAGCTGTGAAGAGCTGAAGGAATGTTCATTTGGCAAGAAGACCACTTTTTACCAGTGGTGGGGAGGCCAGAAGAGCATGGCATGGTGCCAGGGATCACAGATCTTTAAATGGCCAGAAAGAAGTGATATACCACAGGTGGGATGATTATGGTACTGTCAAACAGAGACTTAGGAAAAATCTTCAGCTTTATCAGTTCCCCAAATCCTATAGTCCCCACCATACTGCATGCATTCCCTATAAAATTAAAAGCAGCAAAGGAAAAAAAAAAAGAAGTCAGAAAAAAGCTCTGTTGGAGCTTCAGCCAAGTATCTCCTTAATTGTAACTCAATATACAACCCTCAATTATTCCTGTGCTGCTGTGACCTTAGAAAACAAGAGTTAAGCATGATTAATTAGTTTTGCAATTATTTATATAATGCATAGAAAGGGCCACTTTTGAAATAAGCAGGGGCTAATTATAGCTTACATCTAAGAACTTTCAGATAGCTCTACTTGTTTAGAATTATCCCCTTATATGCCTGAATCAAAATAACACATTGAAAAGACTGCAGAAGGAGAAAAAATAGTGATAAATGTCACATGCATTTTACTTTAAAAAATAAAATATAGAAACAATATAGCCATTTTTCTCTGAATAGTAGAAATTTCTACTAATAAAAATTCATATATATCTTCTATCATCAATCTCTTCCCTTAGTCACCTATTTTCCTAGCAAAATGGACTATTTTTTAATAACTTTTTGAAATGATCAAAGGCAGGTAACTGCAAAGAGTAAAAGAAGAGAGAAAGGCCTATGATGTGGAATGGCTAGAATAAGTAGTCCTACAAATATTAAGAGTGGACTATATCTCTCTGCTATTTTGCAAAATAAGAAAATCAAGGGGTGCCTGGCTGGCTCAGTCAGTAGTGTGTGACTCTTGATCTTAGGGTTGTGAGTTCAAGCTCCAAATTGGGTGTGGAGATAACTTAAAAATTGTTTTTAATCTTTAAAAATCAATCAATCAATCAATCAATCAATATGAAAATCAATATTAAATTGCTTGGCTACAAACTGGAATACAAGAATGTGGCTGAGCTTCCTACCTTTACTTTCCATGTGTTCATCTAAATAAATAAAAAGGTATTCACTACAAAGTTAAATAAAATTCTCATGTACTACAGAACTAATGGTAGATATTATAGATTATTAACAATAAAGGCAGTCAGCTTCTGAAAGTGATAGTTGTTGGCAAAAGGAATATATCTCTGTTGTGTAAACAAGTCTCTTTTATAAACCTTAGTTTTGTTCAAAGAACAGCAGTGACAAAGAGTGGAATTGTTGAAAATAAAGCTTTCTATGCTGATCTCTTGTGGTTACTATAGAAAATAATAACAGCATATTATATACCCACTTAAAAATTGAAGTGATGGATGAGTAAGTTATTTCAGGATCTATATCACAATTGCTAGCCTAGGAGACTGTCAGCAAACCAGTCTGAAATACCATAATCTAAATCAAGCCACTTTTCTTGTTTCATTTGCTGTTACCATGCACCAAACAATACATGTCTAAAATCGAGATTTATGGTATACTAGAGCTTTAAACCTCTTTTATGCTGTAGCCAGTCTCCCAAAGAACACCTCCCCTATTCACTACGTGGGTACTCAATGCTGGATGGGATAGAAAAAATATTTTATGTGTGACTATGACATCCCATGGGTCCTGTATGTATGCCAGAGTTTGTTAGTTTCTTTTTCTAAAGCTTACATTTTGGTGTATGCTTCTGTCGTATCTGCGGTAATATGGATCGAGTTTTATTCAAGTATATAAGGCCTCAGAGGTCTGCCACACAAACAGTCTACATCAAAACACTTTGTAAGAAGTATTGAAATAAGAGGAGAAAGAAATCCAGGAGATGCCACAAGAGATACATGGTTTATGAATGATGGAATACCTTTATAGGCTGAATTGTGCCTCTCCACCAAATTCATACGTTGAAGTCCTAACCCTCAGTACCCTAGAATGTGGCTTTATTTGGAAATAAGTTCATTGCAGGTATAATTAGTTAAGATGAGGTCATAGTAGAGTGGGCTCCTAATCCAATATTACTGTGTTATTATAAAAAGGGGAAAGTTGGACCTAGACAAGCAAACAGGGAGAGTGCCATGTGAAGTTTGGAGTTATGCTGCTACAAGTCAAGAAATGACCAAAAGCTGAGAGAGAGACCTGGAAAAGATCTTTCCCTAGCATCTTCAGAGGGGGACATGACCCTATTGACACCTTGATCTCAGACTTCTAGCCTCTAGAACTGTGACGGAATAAATTTTGGTTGTTTCAGCCACCCAGTTTATGGGTACATTGCTATGGTAGTCCTAGGAAACTAACCTACATGGCGAAGATTACTATTGCCTGGGGGTGCCTGGGTGACTCAGTTGGTTAAGTGCCTTCGGCTCAGGTCGTGATCTCAGGGTCCTGGGATCAAGCCCCATATCGGGCTCCCTGCTGAGCCGGGGAGTCTGCTTCTCCCTTTCCCTCTGCTCTCCCCCACCCCCGCTCATGTACTCTCACTCAAGTAAATAAATAAAATCTTAAAAAAGAGATTGTTATTGCCTAAAAAATAGTTAAAATCAAACAAAATATGAGGGGAGTGCTAAGGAGGAAGGTATCCTTTACACCCCATCAATTGCACTGACTCCTCCCCCTAGGAAAAGGAGTGACTAATCTGATTGGTCAGAGTTCAGCACTCATAGACAAGGTCACTGCCTTGAACAGTGATTCGTGTTTGCCATGCTCTCTGCACAATCTGTGAATAGGTATGTGAGAAAGCTCTGGGGTCCTCATTCATTGTTCTAGTTGGACAAGTAGACACTCGCTCTCTCCATATGTGAATATACAGGCTGGCCCCAAGATTACAATTCTAGTGTAAAGTTGGAGGCCCCCTTCCTACTTGGAAAGTGTAAGTGGCATCTACAATCAACCTCATAATGGCACACTGTGTTAGGTTATTGGGCTTCAGCCAGCCACTAATGAATAAATCAGTCCTCTGTTACCAGTGCATTGTTTTTTATTTGGTTATCGAAGAGGAATGAGCAGTCCTAAATATCCTAAACAAATCCTACCCAAGAGTCACAAGCCCTGGTCAACACTACTTCAACTTCTTTTAAGAAACTCTTACAGTAAAGTTATTTTTTGAAATTGTGACATTTGTTATATATTCATGTTGCTCCAAACACTATTGAGTGATATACATAGAAATAATATCAGTTAGACTCTGCCTCTGAACAGCTTCTATTCTTCTTTTTTTTTTTTGAAAGATTTGATATTGAGGGATGCCAGGGTGGCTCAGCACCTGCCTTTAGCCCAGGACGTGTTCCTGGAGTCCCAGGATCGAGTCCCACATCGGGCTCCCTGCATCGAGCCTGCTTCTCCCTCTGCCTATGTTTCTGCCTCTCTCTCTCTCTCTCTCTCTCTCATGAATAAATAAATAAAATCTTTTTTTTAAAAAAAGGAAAGATTTGCTTGCTTGATTGATTGATTAAGGTGGGGGAGGGGCAGAGGGAGAAAGAACCTCAAGCAGACTCTGCACTGAGCACAGAGCAAGGAGCCTGAGGTGGGGCTGGATCCCCTGACTCTGAAATCATGACCTGAGCCAAAACCAGGAGTTGGACTCTTAACTGTCTGAGCCACCCAGACGCCCCCAGCTTCTATTCTGTGGAAGAGATAGTCCATTCCCCTCCAAAAAAAGCTCTACTAAAATTAGCCTGAAAGAAAATAGCAAGTCTTCAAAAATAGAGCCAATAATAGTAAAACATGCACTATTCTAAACTTGTACTATTGCTGTGGCCACACTGAATCTCTAATAGAGATATTTTTAAGTTTTAGGATTTTTATCCACACTCCAAGGTAACAGCTATTGACTTACTGGAAAAATATCACTGTACCAGTTCAAGGAGTGAGTCTAAAGGAGGAGGACTCAGGGATAAGGTTGAGAGATGTAGCAAATAAAAATACAGGATGCTGGGGCGCCTGGGTGGCTCAGTCGGTTAAGCAGCCAACTCTTGATTTGAGCTCAGGTCATCATCTTAGAGTCATGAGATGGAGGCCTACATGGCACCACATTAGGCTCCTCACTCAGTGGGGAGTCTGCTTCTCTCTCCCCCTCTTCCTCTACCCTGCCCCCCACTCATGCTTTCTCTCTTTAAAATTAATTAATTAATTAATTACAAAATATAGGATGCCCAGTTAAGTGTGAATTTCATATAAACAATGAATAATTTTTTGGCATGCATATGTCAAAGAATATTCACAATTTACCTGAAATTCAAATTTAATTGGGCATCTTGTTTTATCTGGCAACTGCTCAGGAAGGACAAATAGGAGAATACATGTAAGCAGATTAGTCAATTTGCCAACTTCTTCAGGTTTATGCTGGAGAAGCTTATAGCTTCTGAGAGGGACAGTCCTTCCAACAATGTGATTCCATTCCTCTAAACTCTGGAGAACCAAAAGTAGACAACTGACCTCCTAGGAGCCCATAACTTGGTCGGCCATCAGATGTGGTTTCTTGAGAATTTTCAGTAAGAGACAGACTCTAGTGAGAGAACTATGTGGATGCTTGAATTAAATAACATGTAGAAAAAAATTTTTAAAAATAAATAACATGTAGAGTATGGCTGGGAAGGCATGTTAGGTAGAAGGTAGATGATAGTCAAAAGAAAGAGGACACAGAGAAGCATAGAAGAGAGAAACACTATGCAGTCGCTGAGAGAAAGAGTAAGCAACCTGTTTCTGCTTGCCAATTCTAGTTCCAATCACTCTATAACCTGGCTGTCCTTCATAGTCCAGACATTTGTAATATTTGTTGTATTCTTATAGTAAATGTCCCTTTCCTAATCTGGTTTGAACGAGTTTGTACTCCTTGTCACCACTGATCCTCAACTAAGACATGGTGTGAACAAGAATGACAAATGGCTTCCATCTCAGGTGATCACTCTGATCTATTCACATAGCTGTGTAGAGGGCTGGATTGCAAAAGATCATGGGATTACTTCAAAATTTAGTGACAAAAAGTACCAAGATTGACTAGCATTGTCTGCTATGAACTTGAGAGCGGGGAGTAGCAACATATGTGCCATATATTTGCCATCCCTGCAATTGAGGAAGAAATTGAAATAAGCATACATGTTCCTCTAAAATATGTGAAAGGTCATTGTGTAAGTACATTAAGGAAATATAAGGTACACAGAAAAACCCAAAATATATGTAATTTCATCAATCACAACAGTTTGTTGAACTTTTGCCTGTTTCTATCAGTTCTTTATAGTTATGTAATACTTAATTTCTTTCTATGGAAGGTCACGGACAGAAATGAATAAAATCATTTATTTTTCTGGCAGGCTTCGTTTGGACTATGTTGATATTTAAACAGTTCATGGAAAAGTATGTCAAGGCTATAAATAAATTCTCTGTACATTCAAGATCATGAATATTGTTTATGATCTGGGCCAAGAACAAAAGCTGATTAGAGAAATTGCCATATATTCCTGAGACAGCTTTAGTTTAAACCAAAGAATGTTGATTTCCCCACTAAATAACAATAATTAATAACAACAACAAATATTAATATGATAGAGTGGGTAGTTAGTTAGATATGAGCAGGAAACAAATGCTTTCCAACTGATTAAAAGGAAACCAAGTTCCAAACAGCAGGGAAATATGGTGGGGAGGGGTTATGCATGTGTTGTTCCCTATAACCACTGCCCTACAGCAACCTATGGCTTCATTATAATACATTTATATAAAAAAAAATAATAAAAAAAAACATTTATATTGCAGTTTTGACCCTTCAACCCCCCACCCTCATGGGTGCTATGACAGTTCAGACATGGACCATATAGGGCCAAAACCTTCCCCTCCCAACCGGTAGGAGGAGTCCCTTAGATGATTGGAAACAACCTCAGTCAGATGACACTAGCTATGATCCATAAGCTATGCAAACACACACAAAAAAGACAATCCTGACCCCCAGTGCAGTTGGCATCTCTGTGCCTACCCACACTCCCATCTTGAGAGTGTATTCTCATTTCCTGCTATTAAACTCTTGCTTACTTGAGAGTTTGGCTCTGAATTCTTTCTTGGCCAAACTCAAGAACCAAGGTCAGCATGGAGGCAGAAAAGGACTCACTGTTGACAAATATGGCACTTTGTGGACTGCCAAAAAATGAAATACTCTCACATCTCTCTATTAAACACAAAATTGCTGATATCAGGGACTCTGTACATATTACAAATACACCATCCAGGAAGCACTATCCCTAAATTAGAGTGAATCACAGCAATCATCAAGAGTCCTGCCCTATAGGGAACTTGCAGGTAGACTGAGAAATAATTGATGGAGGCAGCCCAAAGGAGATAATGATCTAGTGAGCACTTAAAAAGGAAAACTGTTGCCTGACAAATATACACATTTGGTCCATTGATCTATCAACCCTTTTGTAATTTTTCTATTCCTCTAACTGAATTTCATTTGGATAACCATGTTGGGTTGGGGAGGGGAATGTGTCTGTTGGAACCTCATAGTGATTAGACCTGGCTAAAACATGCTACAGAAGCCTGAGGGTCAGTGAAAGTATGCCTGACCCATGGTAACAGTAAAACAACAATTAATGATAGGCAATTGCCCAGCAGTCATGAAATGACAGTTACCAGAGAAACAGACTAATTATTAACTATGACTTTATAGCTGAGCAGGAGTTGAGACATTACCAATCACAGTCTTAGAAGTGTTCTGGAGGAGAGGAGCTAATTAACTTCTTGTGAAGAATGACAAGACCATTGTTCCTTTGAAGTCCATACTCTATCTGGTTGCCTGGGTGATTCTGGACAATCTATATCTATGTACATACATAGAGAAGAAAGCCGCTTTACTCTGAATATTAATGAAATGAACAGTGTAAGTAATTTTTGGATGGGTTTAATCTTTTTCTTTCTTTTTGGTGAGTGTTCTCTGTTCAACCCAGGGTTGGTTAGGAAGATTTTCATAAAACATAGGTCTGGTAGTATGGTATAAGGAGGGTGGAGTAAGAAGGAGGTACTGAATATCAAAAGGTAGGCCAATTGGGGCAGAGGGGACACTTGGCTCTCTCCACAATTCTAAAGAAGGTATTGGCCAGAGTAGCTGGCAGTCACAAGGTGTGATCTGAAAGGCAGGGAGCGAGTGAAACTTCACTACACACCCAAATAGTTTACCTATTGATACTTAAATCCCATCACCATAGACTCATTACTTTGGTTCAGCATTGCTCATTCCATGTGCTTCTTTATAAACATCTAAACACTTTTAAAAGTCTCCAGGGATCCCTGGGTGGCGCAGTGGTTTAGCGCCTGCCTTTGGCCCAGGGTGCGATCCTGGAGACCCAGGATCTAATCCCACGTCAGGCTCCCGGTGCATGGAGCCTGCTTCTCCCTCTGCCTATGTCTCTTTCTCTCTCTCTCTCTCTCTCTGTGTGACTATCATAAATAAATAAATAAATAAGAATTCAATCTTTAAAAAAAAAATTAAAAAAAATAAAAGTCTCCAAATTCTTAGATTGAAGAGGTTTATCAGATCTTATTCTTCTATTCATAAGGGAAGATTACAGAAGAGCCCTGGGCTCCTTAGGTATGAGCTAGGAAAAGACAGTGTGAAAATGAGAGGCATGGGAATTTGAGAAAGTCTAGTACATACCTGTTGGGATGTTTATCTGGCTCACCTCAATTGATTTCCTATTTTGCTGGGAGCTCTCCTTTGGAGAAGAATCTCCTAGTTTGCTGATGGTTTTCTGGGGGAGACTGAATGCCTGACTAAGTGAGGATAAAGACAAAGGCTGCCCATCACAGTGTCATCTAATCTGCCTGGCCATTATATAAATAATAGTGAAAGGGAATAGAGGGGAAGGGAGAAGAAATAGGTAGGAAATATCAGAAAGGAAAAAAAAAAAGGAAATATCAGAAAGGGAGACAGAACATGGAAGACTCCTAACTCTGGGAAAGGAACTAGGGGTGGTGGAAGGGGAGGAGGGCGGGGGGTGGGGGTGACTGGGTGGCGGGCACTGAGGGGGGCACTTGATGGGATGAGCACTGGGTGTTATTCTGTATGTTGGCAAATTGAACACCAATAAAAAATAAATTTATTATTACAAAAAAAAAATCTGCCTGGCCATTAAGTCTGGTGTGCTGAGAACTATTCCATCATCTTGTGGTAGGTGTATATGTGAGATGGAGCTGTAATGAACTAATACAAATTTGTTCCTTAGTGAGTCACAGGAGCCATATCAGGTAAAGTGGTGGTAGAATAAGGGAAACTTGATTTGCAGCTAATAAGGAGATCACAAGGAATGACTTTTATTTAGAAGGGGTTCCTTTGGGATCCCTGGGTGGCGCAGCGGTTTGGCGCCTGCCTTTGGCCCGGGGCGCGATCCTGGAGACCCGGGATCGAATCCCACGTCGGGCTCCCGGTGCATGGAGCCTGCTTCTCCCTCTGCCTGTGTCTCTGCCTCTCTCTCTCTCTGTGACTATCATGAATAAATAAATAAAATCTTTAAAAAAAAAAAAAAAAAAAAAAAAAAAAAAAAAAAAATAGAAGGGGTTCCTTTTATTTAGGTTTAGGATGAAAATTTAGATAGGGGAGCCTTGTTGTTGTATGTAGAGGCGGGCATGAGGTGGCACGTGAGGCTTAAAGAAACATGCCTATACATACATTGTATGTTATGTAAATGAGGCTTGTGCTCCTCCTTGGGTGGAGATTTTAGTATTATACTGAGGTAAAGATAACTGTTGGTCATTCCATGGATCATTCCACGGCCCATCTGCGCAGGTGGAGTTGGGAGTTAAGTTCAAAGTGGTCTGAGTGTTCTGGGCTGACTGGAACTCTTTGGGCAGTTGCTATTGCTTGAGGGGTAGTTTTGGTTTCCACCACAGGATGCTATATGCCCTTTGGGTCTTTTGTTAAGAGATTAGCTAGAAAGAAGAACTTAAGGAAAAATATGGGACAAAGGTTGGTGGGTACAAGCAGGTGAGCAGTAGAGATCAGATCTTGGAGTCTTGCTGGTGACACAGCCTAAGTAGGCACTGAAGGCATATATCAGTTTCATGCACAGGTGGCCCAGACTCCCACAGCACATCCCCCTGCCATACTGCTGCCCCTTACTCAACCCAAATCTGTGGCCTCGTGGTAAGTTACCTATGACCAAATGACTTAAGATAAAAAAGAAATACATGAGGGATGCCTGGGGGGCTCAGTGGTTGAGCGTCTGCCTTTGGCTCAGGGTGTGATCCCGGAGTCCTGGGATCAAGTTCCACATCGGGATGTGATCTTAAAAAAAAAATCTTTTAAAAAAAAAATCTTAAAAGTCTTTAAAAAAAAAAAGAAAGAAAAATACATGAGCCTGGTTTACATATAACTTTGCATAGCTAACCTGGCACCATCTGAAAGTAGATGACTGAAGCACTACAACCCCACCATGAGGTACCCCAGAAAGATACTAGGGAAGAGAAATCTTCCCAGTAGACAGAGCTTTGAGTAGCAGATCGGGTTGTCTATTATGTCTAGCAGAAATGACCTGAGGTGCAGATCTACTCTGACTCACAGGCAGTGACTGGTGGGTTAGTTGGGACTTAGAACAAGTTTCAAACAGCAATCTAAATATTGCCACTTGGAAATCTGAAATTTTATCTGCTAAAAATGGCATGTAAAATTCGTAAGTTAGAAGTATTTTTTTTAAGATTTTATTTATTTATTTGTGAGAGACACACAGAGAGAAGCAGGGACATAGGCAGAAGGAGAAGCAGACTCCCTACTGGGAGCCCAACGTGGGACTAGATCCCAGGACCCCCGAGATCACTCCCTGAGCCGAAGGCAGACGTTCAACCACTGAGCCACCCAGGCGTCCCAGTTAGAAGTAATTTAATAAATCATCCAATTCCCTCATTTTCCCATGGAAAAAATAAGGTCCAGAGAATGTATGTGATTGGTCCAAGGGAAGTTCTAGATAACAGCCAGAATTGACATCTCCTGGATCTCAGTTTAGGGCTCTCCCCATAACAGCACACAGATTATCATTCATTCCTTTGTCAGCATTTCTTGAGCTTCAATAATGTATCGCACTCTTCCCTTGAAACGGATACAGATTAAATAAGGCATGGCCCTGCCCTCAAGAAGCTCTTGTGTTTGTTACGTTTTGTGCATGTTGGTGTATTATAGTTATATCCTGTGACAAGAAATAAATGAAAGCAAAATGGCAAATACTTTTTCAAGTAGGACAGACTAAATACTTGCTGGAGTGCCAAATGAAATTAAAAATGTTAGAAAGTGAGCCAATAAGAACTATATGACTTAAAACAGACACCAACAGAGATATTAATTAATTCAAGGTTGGATTTGATTGTTAAGGGGAGTTTGCATCACTATCACTGCTAAGAAGAGAGCCATTTTTAATGGATTTTGATGGCATCCTGCCTGAGTCTTAGTACCTAAATGTTAGCCTGAGTGAGATAAAATTTGAATTAAGCGATCAGGAAGACTGATGGATGGTTCAATCTGCAACTGTTTTAAATAGTAGAAAGTAGTGAAATAGGACTGTTGAGTACCCAAAAGCCTTGCTAACTTTCAGATCTGAACTTCAAATTTTATTCTTTGATTCCTTAGGAGGTTCCACCTCCTTCTACAATTGACCTTTCTCACAAAACCTAAGCTCTACTCAGAAACAGATGCTCACTCCCGGGCATCCTCTTCATCTAAGACCGTTTGATTTGCTCTCTCCCCTCTCGGCCTTCTTTCCTTAGAGGAAAAAGGGTCTCTCCTCACCCCTGAAACCTGAGCCTCATGCCCTTACCTCATTTCACACCCTGCTTCCTGAATTATCTTCTAGTTCTGAAATCCTTAGCTTCTTTCTACAGAATCCTTCCCTCTCTGCTTTCACACGTATATAGGTCTCCTTGCATTTGGAAAAGAAAAAAAAGTTGCTTATCCTGATGGCCCTCCTAGTTACCATACAATCTCTTTTCCTTCTTAAACCATCAAGCTTTGAGAATGAATGGTTTATACCTATAAGCTACAATCTGGCTTCAGGCCCAACTACCATTGAAAATGCACTCCTAAAACTCACAGGGTTTCTGAAGCATTAAATGAAATAGATTCTCTTAGGTCTGATTTCCCTTGACCAGAGATAGATTTCTGACGTTTAGAGCATCTTATAGCAAGCTCTAATACCACATTTTCTATGCATACTGGACATTTTCGAGCATTCTATTGCTACTTCAACATAGTTAAAACTGAACTCACAATTTTCTCCACTGATGTTCCCACAAATGATTCTCCCATATATGACCGATGGCAAGCTCTATGAGATGTGGATCACATCACTCGCATTCATTGCTAGAGCTTCATCATGCTACCTGGATGTAGTCAATTGTTAAAATGAATAAACACCATTCTAACACCATTCTCCCACTCACAGAGACTTAATTCCTTAGAGGCATTTTGATTTCACCTCTCTCCTTCATCCTATAAATTAAATCAGTGATCAAATGTTGTTGATTATATCCTCAAAATATGGTGGTTAAGGGTATGGGTTTGCAGTCTAAAGGATCTTTTTGACTCTCTGCTCTGCTATTTTCTAGCTGTGACTTTGGGCATGTTCCTTAACCTCTCCATTTCTTCATTTATAAAATGACAGTAATAGTGCCACCAATAGGGGGTCAGTGAGAATAAATGAGATAATGTATATAAAGTGCTTAGCACAGTACCTGACACATAGCAAGTACTCAACAAATGATAGCTATTAAAATTATCTTTCACTACTCCCCATTGTGAACCCATACTCTGCTGGGGATGTCTACTGACTACTGTTTCTCTTGGCTAGAATGCTCTCCTTCCTTTCTACCCATTCAAAATGCTATTTACTCTTTTTATTAATTTTTACTTTTTGAAAGTGATGCATATTCATAAAGTTAAAAAAATTAATAAGACTTGTAAAGAAAAAAAGCAGGGATGCCTGCGTGGCTCAGCGGTTGAGCGCCTGCCTTTGACCCAGGGCATGATCCCGCAGTCCCAGGATCAAGTCCCACATCGGGCTCCCTACATGTAGCCTGCTTCTCTCTCTGCCTATGTCTCTGCCCCTCTCTCTCTATGTCTCTCATGAATAAATAAATAAAATCTTTAAAAAAGAAAAAAAAGAAAAAAAAGCAGATCCTTATTCCATCTCTCTCAACTTCTGATCTGTACTACTAAAGCAACCACTTTTAATAATTTTTGCTATTTCTTCTAGTGTTTGCTTCTGCATATCTACGTAATATATTGATGTTTCTTGATCTTTCAATTTTTAGGTAGTACTTATTGCCTTCTTATTATGAAAGATACAGATTTAGACTCTTATAACACCATTCTTTCCAACTTGTGTTCCCTTCATACTACAAAAGAGTTGCAATTTGGTAATCAGTAAGACAGTGTTTTCATTGTGATGGCTATGTAAATGTCTTTCACTTTGGAGCCAAGTAGCATTTTATCACCACGACTCATTTACTTTTTTTTTTTTTTTAAAGATTTTATCTATTTATTCATGAGAGATACAGAGAAAGAGAGGCAGAGACATAGGCAGAGGGAGAAGCAGGCTCCATGCAGGGAGCTTGATGTGGGACTTGATCCCGGAACTCTGGGATCACACCCTGAGCCAAAGGCAGACACTCAACTGCTGAGCCACCCAGGTGTCCCAGACCCATTTACTTTTTTGTGCAACTTTCAGTTTTTCCTAGTTACAAACTGCCTTGGTTTTTCTTAGTTGGCTTTATTTTCTATATATTAATCACTAATTCTTCACTAATTTCCCATAAAACTGTAAAACCTTTCTGAATACTATTCTCCACATGGTCAAACATATCAGGTAATCTATCAGTTAATTTTCAAAAATTTTTTCTTTAGAGACATCCCTCCTGTATCCCTCCATCTTACCACTCTACACTAGCCTGCTTGCTCTCTAGATGTGCCACACAGCTGTCTACCTAAACTTTCTTTCATTATCATTTGGGGAATTCCCTTCACCTCTCTTTTATGTTTATCCAATTTTCTGGATCTCATGACTTCCTCTTTCTTGATTTACTCTCTTATAGGATGGAATGTATATTCTGGTCACTTCCTGAGAAGTGAGGTTTAAATTTTATATCATTTACCACTCCTCAACATGGACCCATTGCTCCTGTAGGCAAGTCTACTTACCATTTACTAGAATATTTTCACCTCTACATCAGTGCCTTCTATCTTGGTTAGAATGTTCTCCTATTTCCTGTCTACACGTCCAAACGCTGTTTGTATTTTCAGACTTTTTATTTTTTATGAAAATAATGCATGCTCATAGTTTAAAGGTTAGTTATAAGACTCATAAAGAGAAAACAAGTAAGTCTCTTATCCTATTATTTTCCATTCTCAGTCTATGCTCCTAGTGGCAAATACTTTTCATTATTTTAGCTGCTTCTTCTGGTGTTTACCTCCTTATTTCTAAATAATATAACTATACTGATATATTTTGACTTAAAGATTTATTATGGAAGATTAAATTTCACTCTTCTTATGCCATATCATCTTCTGTCTCTAACCTTTTCTCTGTCTATCCTCCCAATATAGTTTGGGAGGATGTAGAATTCTGAATTAGAAATAATTTTCTCAGAATCTTAAAGGCCAGACTGTATCTCGGTGAATTCATTGTGGTTCCTAGAAATTGCCTCTTCTCTTCCACTGTACTAAAATACCCCATCCTTTTAATAGTCAGTTCTAGCTTGCATGCCTTTGGTTTCATGATTACTAGAATGAACCTACTTCTCCATTTTGAAAAGCAAAACAACATTAGATCATCCACAATCCCTTTGGACTTCTGCTGTTCTCCATGATTACTAACCGAATTTGTCAGTGCCCTCGATGTAATTAATACAGGCTATTTGGAGCACTACAACAGGGAGCCCTGATCTTATCTGACAAAGTGACATTTAAGCTGAGATCTGAAGGATGAATAGCAAAGTCCATGAATGCATTCCAGTGGAGATGGTTGCATGTGCAAAAGCTGTCAGGGGAAAAGGCACTTTGGGAACTCAAGGGATGAAAAGTGGCCAGTGAGGTGGAGCTTGGTAACTGAGAGGGAAAGTAGGCCTACCTTATGCTAGAAAGGAAGTCAGGGGTCAGAGAATTCAGGGCCTTGTGGGTGATGTTAATGCAAGATTTGGGACTTATCCTAAGGTGTAAGAAGCTACTGAAAAGTCATTAAGTAGGGGAGTGACTTGATCTGTCTTCCAAAGATTTCTGGGGTTGCAGTGTGCAGAATGAATTGGAGAGAGCCAATAATTAGGAAGATATGGATATGGGCACCTGGGTGGCTCAGTGGTTGAGCATCTGCCTTTGGCTCAGGTCGTGATCCCGGGATCCAGGGATCGAGTCTCTCATCAGGACTCCCTACGGGGAGCCTGCTTCTCCCTCTGCCTTTGTCTCTGCCTCTCTCTCTCTGTCTCTCATGAATAAACAAATAAAATTTTTAAAACGAAGATATGGATTAAAATCAGTTTTATATAAGTGTCAGGAAAAAAATAAATGTTAGGGCAGACTTGGAAGGGAGAAAGAAATTTCAAATGGGCAAAAGGTAGTCTTATGAAGTATGTTTGAAAGCTCAGCAGAAACAGTTAAATTTCTTCAACTTGCTGATGGCAGTGATTTAGATGCTGATATAACAGCCTCAATTTTTTCCTCTCTCTTTTTTTTCATTTTTTAGTATTAGATGGAAAAACCGTCTCCTTCTCACCATTCCCTTCCTGCTGGATCCATGAATCGCTGACCAACTAACTGACTGATCCTGGGAGCAGTTTGCTCCCCTCCTTCCCAAGTGTGGAGCTCGTCCTGTGCCCTACCAGTCGTTCTGCCTATTTGCCATGGTGAGATTTCTGAGGGGTTGAGGTAAAGGTGGCAAAGAGTAAAGGAAGCAACAGAGGAGGGCTTCTGAGGGGCTTGCATAGAAATGGGGCAGCAGAATTGAAATGGTGGGGGAAGAACACTTTCCCTTTTTCAGATAGTCAGTATTTTGTGTAGTCAAGACGGTAATAAGGACGGGAGATTGCTTCCTCGGGATTCCAGCCTGCAGGAGACTGGGGCTTCTGCTGCAGTCAGCTGATACACCACAAGAGTTGGTGTTATATACCACGGGTTCTGACAGTTTAGGCAAGAGGAAGTTAGTTTTTGCAGTTCTGTTTATGCAGTTGGCCAAATGAAAAATGCTGGCTGATGGGTTTTCTTTTCATAGTCATTGACAACAGCTTTCCACAACACCTAGGTTTTCTTTGGAAACTGTGAAGAGGTACTGAAGAGAAGAAAAATAATTTCTTCTTGTCTTAAAGAAGCTCACAAAGGAAAAGTAATTCTAGAGGGTGCTTATGCGAGGAACTGTAATTTCAAGTTGGGTTTGGATATGGGAAGAAATTGCCTTGCATAAATTTCATGTTTTGCTGAGCATATTTTGATTTGTGTGGGTTGCATTTTTATAGTCAGGCAAGTTAGTCCGGACCCATGAGTGTAGGTGTTGTGATGAAATAATTAGGACGTAGAGATAGCAGAATTACAATAACAAATGAAAATCTGACCAACAATACTGCTATACTATTAAGCAGGACAACAACAATGGCATATGAGATAATACATGATGGTGTGTGAGAGAATACTGCAAAATAAAATTCTAGTTCCCTAATTTTTAATTTATTTGTAAATTTTTTTCTTTTTTTTTTTTTAGATTTTATTTATTTATTCATTCATTCATTCATGAGAGAGGGAGAGAAAGAGAGAGAGAGGCAGAGGCAGGCTCCATGCAGGGAGCCTTATATTGGACTGGATCCCAGGTCTCCAGGATCAGGCCCTGGGCTGAAGGTGGCCCAAAAGCGTGGAGCCACCTGGGCTGCCCCATTGTGTGTGTTTTTTTTTAATTTTTAAAATATCTTATTTACTCGCGAGAGACACACAGAGGCAGAGACACAGGCAGAAGGAGAAGCAGGCTCCATGCAGGGAGCCTGACGTGGGACTCGATCCCGAGGCTCCAGGATCACACCCCAGGCGGAAGGCGGTGCTAAACCGCTGGGCCACGGGTACTGCCTGCGTTTTTTTTTTTTAAGTAACCTCAACATCAATGTGGGTGGGAGGAGGTTCAAACTCTACTAGATCAAGAGTCACATGCTCTACCAGCTGAGCCAGCCAGGTGCCCCTCCTTTTCTAGCTTTTTAAAAAGTTGATCTGTTTGGGAGACACCTGGCTGGCGGGTGTTGAACACATAGTAGGTGTTCAACAAATAATTAGTGAATCAAATTATATTAGTTGTTGTGTTCAATAAAGTAAAGCCAGAAAATAAACTCTATTTGAAAATAGATCTTTGAAACAGTAGAGAGCAAAACCTTAGATCCATTTTGCCAATAAAATCAAATATCCTAATATCTGATTAGTATACATTTAACATAAATCTTACAAAATCATTCGATCTAGCCTCGAGTGTGAACAAACCGGAAGGAACCATAGAAGGGAAAGAACCGGACATGTTTCCAATCGTAAGTATTTCTTCTTGGCAATTGAGACAGTTCAGGAACATACCTCAAGTCTCTTGCATTGGCACTTCACTGGGGATGGGCTACTCACTGCTCACACAGACTCAAGTTCAAACTTCATAGGGTGTTTCTGAAGATCCTTTGGGGTTTAAATGTTCAGTGGGGCCGCCCCGCCCACACATCCCGGGCGTCTGCCGCGACCCGTGTTCTTTTTCTTCGCTTACCCTGAGCCTTCTCACTGCCCTCGCCCTCGGCCTGGACTTTGCCCACTGGGCTCCTTTGGTCACACCCTCTAAAACCTTCCCACGTTTCAAGGTCCAGTGCAGTCTCCGCCTTCCCAGGTTTCAGGGTCCAGCTCAAACTCTAGGGCCTTCAGGAAAGCGTCCCCCAGCCCCTTTGCAGACGCAGTGTCGCTCTGCTCTATTTACACCCCAGCACTTGGAGTCTATTCTAGCAGCCATTGCTTTCAAACGTGGTTTTTGCACGTCGCTGTCCCCCGGATTAGATTGCAACCACCCCGTTGGGGAGGTCTTTTAAGAAGTCGCGTGTCCGGCCCCTCGCACAGTGTCTGGTGCCAAGAAAATGCCCAGGAAAGATTTGTTGAAATGAGTCTAGACCCCAGAGAGGAGAAGAAGCGCCTGTGCCCAGCAGCAAAGGCCCTTCACGACCTTCACGAGGGGGAGGCCCGTGGTGTCGCTGCACCCTGTCCCCAGCTCTAAACTGGGGGAATGTGGCGCGGCAGGAGGCTCGAGTACACGTTTCTCAACTCTCCACTTATTTCATCTTTACTTTTATAGAGGAATCTGGAAGTTCTTCTCCAGAAGCCTCGGGACGAGCCAAAAGGGCGGCGCAAACCGGGAGAGGCGGGGGTTGGGACGCCCGGTCTCGTGGCAACTCTGGATTCAAACTTTATATTTCATGTTTAAAGTCTCACAAATTGCGGCTCTAACCTCGGAGCCGAGAGGGTAGAGGGTTTCCTGGAGCATAAATTTTGCGTCCTAGGGAAGGCTCTCAGCACTCGCGGCTTCGCCTCGTTTGTCCTCCTCACAGGTCTCACCGCGGGGATCTCCCAGGCGGCTCCTGGCCGCCACAGCCAGCCGGCGCGAGATCCGCGGTTCGGCCCGGCGGTCTCTGCCGCTTCCTCCCTCAACCCTCCGGGCAAACCCGGTCCGGGCGAGTGGGGGAGCTCCCAGCCCGCAGTACGAGGCGGAACGGGGGCAGGTCGGACTACGACTCCCAGGATGCTCTGGGAGATGCGCGGAGGAGGGAGCCAGGGGGAGGGGCTTGGGGCGGGGGGGTGGCAGGGAAATCCCGCCCCGCTGCGCAGCAGCAGCGACACAAAGCCCGACTTTACAACCTCATAGAGAAAGTGGAAGTAAGACGGCTTAGGCGGGGAGGCAGGACGGGAGAAAGAAGTGGAGGAGGGAAAGCCGCGTAGGTGGGAGCGGAGCCAGGGTCGTGGGGACACCCGCACCTTTGCAGATGAGGAGGGGGCGGCTTTCATAACTAGTCCCCCCGCTCCGCCCTGCCCGCGCTGGGGTCCCCACGGTGCCTGCCCGTCCCCACTCCTCCCTGCGAGCCTGGCTCCTCCCCGCCGCGTAGCGGGGAGCCCGGCTGCCTCGCGTGCTCGGGGCGGGCCGGCGGACTGCACAGTGGTTCCCCAGCCCGGTTCCGGGACGAGAGCGCGGGGCGGAGCGGCCGCCGCGCACCGAGAAGGGGCTGCGAGCCCAGCGCTGCCGCGGTGGAGTTAGGGCCGGGCCGGGGGAGTAGCGCGGGGCTGAGGCGAGGCGCGGGGTGCCCCGGGAGGGTCCCCCGTGCCGGGAGTGGGGCGGAAGCACGCGGGCTGGCCGCCGAGGCCGGCGGGGAGGGAGGGCGGTGGCGCTGCGCCGGGAAAGAGCGCAGACGGCGGGGTGCCGAGCCCGGCGCAGGCGGAGAGCTTGGGGCGCCCCCCTCCCCGCGGGAGGAGCCTAGCGCTCCTCCGCCATCCCTCCCCCGCGCGCCAGGCTCGCCTTCTCGGCGGGCTGCTGCGGGAGCGGCGGGGCGGCGGGCCGGGGGCCCGAGCAGGGGGAGCGGCGGGGCGGCCGCCCCCGGGACGGGCGGGCCGGGGGCGGGCTGCGAGTGAGGCGGGGCGGGCGCCGGGCGCGAGGGCGCGGGCGGCTGGGGGGCGGGGGAGCGCGCAGAGCCAGGAGGGCAGGCGGTGGCGGGGCCGCCCGCCTCGCCGCCCGCCCCACGCCGCCGGCCCGCGCCGCAGTGTGAGTCGTGGACGGCGCCCTCCCGGACCGCTCAGTAGAGCCCAGCTCGGCGCCCGGCAGCCTTCGTCGCGATGTTCCGCCGGAGCTTTAATCGTTTTGTAAGTACACTCGCTGCGGCTCCACGCGTGCGGTCGGCTTGCTCGCCGGCCCTTCGCCGGCTCCCTCGGAGCAATTTCGTGAAAGGATCATTGTAGCCCTGGGAGCCACCACAGCACCCCCCCCCCCCCCTTTTAGGGTTTAACTGAACCACGTTGCCCGGGCGGCCGGGGCGGGGAGGCAGGTAGGGCTCCCGGCGTCCCCCTCCCCCCGGACGATTTCGCCCGAGCTTCCCGGGGCGTTACAAACTCCGTCTCCGACGGGGGCCGCCCTCGGCCCCGATGGTGGTGGGGTTCCCGGAGGCACCGGTCCGGGGGCCCCTCGGGTTGCCAATTAGTCGAACATGGCGTTTTATTATCAGGGAGGCTGCTTTCTTTTGTTTCCTCTGCCACGAGCACATGGAGGTAAACCTAGACCTGTCACTGTGTCCCAAAAAAAGACCTGGGGAGTGAGGGAGCTGCAGGCTTGGGCAGGGCTCAGCCTTGCCCGGGATCGGCCGGGCGGGGGTCGGCTGACCAGAGGCCCAGCAAACTTTGGAGCCCCCGCCTAAGCAGCTCACCTTTGGGGTCTAATGAAAGCGAGGGCGATCGTCAGGGTGGGTTGGGTGGATGTGCCGACGCGAGGAGGCTGCACCGCCGCTTCTGAAACCTCAGCGGCCACGGAACCCCCGGACCTTGAGCCCGTGAGAAAAGGCAGGCTCTGGCTGCACTCCTCCGTCCACGATCACCCCTTCCAGATCCCCCGAAAAGCGGAGCTGCATTTCCGTGGGAGTCTGGCGTTAGGGAAAAAGCGAATTTCTGGCTACTGACTTTTTTGAGTAACCTGTTTACTCCTAGAGCGTACATTAAGAATGGAGCAAGGCAGGGACCATTTACTTGTGTGCTGCTATTTGTAGCAACTTCCTTAATTGCAAGATGAGGTGGCGGGAATAGGATTTTATTTCTGCCAATGATGTGAAAGAAAGGGCTCATCTGTAAATTTTGATTTTTTTTTCAGTCGTTCAGAAAAATGGTTCAGTGCCGTGCGCTCCATTGAAATACATGTCTGAGAACTTGTCGATTTGGCCCTTTTCGTGTGACTATTCCCAATCGAAGCATTGCTAACATTTTTCAGGCGTCGGGTGAATTTGCTCTCGTTTTTTTCTGCCTTTGAAACTTTCACAAATGAACCCCGACTAAAAGAAATAATTGCACATCCCTTTTGAAGATATCATCACAGTAGTGCTATATTCATGTTTTTCTAAATGTTTACCTCCCCCAGAAACCTGTTTTAATGAAATTGGAGCAGGTTACCTGTGGCACAGAGCGAAAGAGGTTGTACATAGCAAGAATCTTGAAATCTATAGGAATTGGCTTGTACTGAATGCCTTGCTAGAGCAAGTGACTAAAATTGGTTTCTCACATTTAGCCTGAGAAGGTACAAAACCATTGTACTTCATAGTTCTATTTCACATAGATTCTTGTGATCTTGGAGTGTTGTTTGGGGCTGACAAAAAAAAAAAAAAAGGAAAAAGTGACAGAGCTAATCGTAATATTTGGAGAAGAATAATCTTTTCACTTGGCACTTAAATAGTCAAAAGCAACTGGACTCTGGTTAATAATTCATTGTTTTAAAATTGAGATGCTGACATCCCCAATTTTTTTTCCCGAGGATTCGAACATTTGAAACCGTACCACCCAAGAATTGGCCAAAAAAGCCCCCTTTGCTTTTTTTTTGCTAAGAGTGATCTGCATTGTATCAGTCTGGTAATTAAGCAGTGCTGGCCCAGGAAGCTAGGGCATGCAGTAGAATTTGCAGCAGTTGTTGAGGTGCCAGCCTGCAGGTTTGAGGCTAGTACTTTGCATCCTCGACCAAGATCTCTGCAGAGAATCACTTACGCTCACACTGAAATGAGCTTTGACCTCATTGTTCGTCTGAAATACCCGACTGCTTGCATTTTCCTGCGCAACCATGACTATGGTAAGTCTTGGGAATTTGTACCAGTGCAGTAAGCTGGAAGGTTCTCAGGAGTTGTATCTGAGCTGTAGGCATAGGGCAAGGGATTAATCTGCAAACCCCTGGACTGAATGTGAAATATTGAATACTCATTGCTAAAGAATGACTTCCAAATTGGGGAGGGAGGCAAATTGTCTCCCCCCTAGATCAGTAAGTCTGCTGTCCTCATCTTTTGCCTGGTGGAGATTATTTGAAGAGCACTCCCATTTAAATCACTAGAAGGCTACAATTTAAGATCTAGGTTGGACTTTGAGACTTACACGGCAATGTAGATACAGTTCAAGTTGTGTGCTGTCTTATGATGGCTTTCATATTTCAGAAGTGGGTCTGTGAATTCCTTTCAAATTGTCTTTTTTTGTGTGCCTATATATGTCTAAAGTTGACTTTGAATATGATATGAATTACAGTGGTGTTGATTTTATCTGTTGATCACTGAAAACTAGGTACATGTTGGGATAGGGCTTTACATTTTAATCCTGACATGGGAAGTAAATTTCTCTTGGGAGTAGCATCATCTTCTATGGCTCAGTAGGGTTTACTGAATCGTCTTAAAAAATGCCATTTATTTCCCTAGGTTCTCCAATTTCAAGCTAAAAGAAATAGTGCTTCACTGTTTTTCTTAAAGATGTGGCCTTGACTTGACTTCTTTTTTTTTTTTTTCCTAATGAATTAAGACTTTTCCTTTTGACAGTTTTGAGGTAGAAAGAAATTGGTGGATTTGGTGTAGGATTTTAGGGTTTAGGCATGTAGGGGGTGTCTTAAAAGACTTAAGAGTTGGGTGTCTGAGTATAATAAAAGCACCACCTGTTCCCAATCAACATCTCCATTTTCCATAAATATAATAAATAAAAAAGAGTAGCTTTGTCTATACAATTTATTTCCTTTAAAGGCATGTTTACTTGGAAGTCTGGACCAGTTGAGATTTAGGGGTCAGGGATTTTTATGTTAACCTTTCACTCTTCATAAAGTTCCTGATGATTACAGTAGGATTTTCACATGGGTTTAAAGGCGTAATGAGAGTCTAAACGACAAGAATTCCTCCTCCCAAAGGTTTTATTTATTATTTATTTTTTAAAGATTTTATTTACCTATTTATGAGAGACCCAGAAAGACAGAGGCAGAGACACAGGCAGAGGGAGAAGCAGGCTCCATGCAGGGAGCCCATGTGGGACTCCATCCCAGGACCCTGGGATAACGACCTGAGCCACCCAGGCATCCCCAAAGGTTTTATTTTTAATCTCCACACCCAACGTGGAGTTCAAAATCACAACTCCAAGATTAAGCAACACATGCTCCACCAACTGAGCCAGACAGGTGCCCTCCCCACCTTCGACCTTTTTGACATTACTTCATGCTAAAGATTCAAAATAAGATATTCTTTAAGTAGATGCGGGGGAGTTGGCCAAGTAGATGCCGTCAGTGTCATTTGTCAGATATTAAACAGGCATGAATTTCTGGGTCATTGATAAATGAAAGCTTAAATTGTGAGTATGTGAATTCCTGGAAGAAATTTGTCTCTGATTCTAGAAGCTCTCAAACTGCTTTGGTTCCACGAAGCATGCAGCATGTAGTACTATCGCACAGAAAACGTCGAATCAAAGAGGCCCAGGACTGGAAGGCAATTAGACTGCATAAGGTAGAATGAAAATTCAAAATAAGACCCAAAATATTAAAAATAATTAATTAAATCGGTAGCTAATTTATTGCTTTGAGTCCAAGGCAAGTCTAGTGAAGCAGTATCGGAGGTAATTAATAAAATAATTCAAGTAATTGCTGGTTTTTTTTTTTTTTTTTTTGAAGCAAGAAGAGTCTCCATTTCCTCCTTTAATTATCAGGGTAATTAAGCTTTTGTTGCCCCGTTTCACTTTACTAAAAACCTTGGCCTGACGTTGCTGAGCTTGGAAAATATTGATGAGTTCATTTTATTATTTTTAGAAATTTTTTCAAATGTGTGTATTTTTGCATTCACACAAGCCTTACAAGTAGTCTGTGCATCTTGGCTCCTACCAGGTAGTTCATACATGGCTGGGCTATTTTTTTTTTAATTCCAGTGTAGTTAACAGACGGTGTTATATTAGTTTCAGGTGTACCATATATATTACTTAGTGCTCATCAAGATTAGTATACTCTTCATCCCCCCCCCTTCATCTATTTCACCCATCCTTTCACCCACCCATACATGGCTAGGTTTAACAGTTGAATTTGACCTTACTAAAAGCAACCTTTTTTTTTTTTTTAAGATTTTATTTATTCATGAGAGACACAGGGAGAGGCATAGGCAGACAGTGAAGCCAGATCCCAGGACCCCGGGATTAGGACCTGAGCCAAAGGCAGAAGAAGCTCAACCATTGAGCCACCCAGGTGCCCCTAAAAGGAACCTTTTTTTTTTTTTTTTTTTAAATCTTTCTGTAATTTCCTTTTAACTTGTGTGGCACCCTAGATCAGTTTTTTTTTTTTTTTTTTTTTAAGATTTATTTAGGGATCTCTGGTGGCTGGCTCAGTGGTTGAGCACCTGCCTTCAGCCCAGGGCCTGATCCTGGAGACCCGGGGTGGAGTCCCACGTCGGGCTCCCTGCATGGAGCCTGCTTCTCCCTCTGCCTGTGTCTCTGCCTCTCTCTCTCTCTGTGTCTCTCCTAAATAAAATCTTAAAAAAAAAAGATTTATTTATTACAAGAGACACAGAGAAAGAGGCAGAGACATAGGCAGAGGGAGAAGCAGGCTCTTTGCAGGAGCCCGATGCAGGACTCGATTCCAGATCCCCTGGATCACGACCTGAGCCGAAGGCAGCTGCCCAACTGCTGAGCCACCCAGGCATCCCAGTTTTTTTTAAGAATTAAGCTCTCACGCCCTAGGGCATTCATTGTGTATAATAATTTGTCCCCTATACTTGCATCCGCAGATGAGGAATTCCATTTGAGAAAGGCTGCCCTAGTCTGAAAGCTGCTGGGGGCAGAAACACTTAGCAGTGTGCCAAGTGCGTAGTAGGAGTTTGATAAATAGTTTTTGAATGAACAACTTTATGTGTTTCACATAAATAATAACTATCACTTATAGGCGATGATATTTATAGCAAATTCCTTATGAAGAATGATTAAAGAATGAGTTCTAGTTAATTGGGTGTGATACTGTGATTTATCAGAAGATATATGTATCTATACATTTGGTTTCTTTCCCAGAGCTCCTAAAATCCTTGGAATTTCCTGTGGTGAAGGCAATAAAGGTGTCCTTTGTTATGTTAATGAGGTGACTTTTGGAAAGCGCCTCTGGTTGGGGGCTGGTTGCCAGGGGATCCAGCCTTGTGATTAGAGGGTTAGAACTCTCAGCCCCACCCCCTGACCTCTGGGGAGGGGAGAGGGCCTGAAGATTGAGTTTTATCGCCAGTGGCCAATGAGTTAATCAGTCTTGCCTCAGTAACGAAAGCTCCATAAAAACCCAAAAGGACAGGATTTGGAGACCTTCCAGGTTGGGGAACATGTGGAAATTTGGGATAGTGGTGCACCTGCAGAGGACATGAAAGCCCTGCACCCTTTCCCCAGACCTAGCTCTATGCTTCTCTTCCATCTGGCTCTTCCTGTGTTATACACTTTTATAATACACTAGGAATCTACTAAAATGTTTCTCTGAGTCCTGTGAGTGGCTCTAGCAAATGAGTAGAACCTGAGGAGGAGGTTGTAAACTTGGGTCTGGTGGCTGAAACCCAAGATGGGGGTCTTTGGAACCTCCCATTGGCAGTTGGTTGGTCAGAAGCAGGGACAGTAATGTCGCCTTGGTGACTGGCATATGAAGTGAGGAGAAGTGTGGACAGTCTCGTAGGACTGAACCCTTAGCTGGGGAGATCTGATGCTACCTCTGGGTAGATACTTTCAGAACTGAGTTGAATTGCAGGGTCCCTGGGTGGCTCAGGGGTTGAGTGTCTACCTTGGGCCCAAGGCGTGATCCTAGAGTCCCGGGATCAAGTCCCGCATCAGGCTCCCTGCATGGAGCCTGCTTCTCCCTCTGCCTGCGTCTCTGCCTCTCTCTCTCTCTCTTTCTCTCTCATATGAATAAATAAAATCTTAAAAAAAAAAAGAATTGAGTTGAATTTTAAGACACCACAGCTGGTGTTTGGTCTGAGAATTGCTTGTTGGTGTGGTGGACCTCCCCTCCCCTCCCCCACACACATTCGAATTGAGAGATCAGAACCTAAACATTGGTGTATATCATATACTGATTACCAATTTTCTAAGTGTTAGAATAAATACACTTAGTACCTAAACTATACTGACCATAGTATAATCTTTCTTAGATGGTTATGTCATTTCATGATCTTGCAGAGCTTTATTTCATTCAACAAATATTCGCGGAACACCTACTATGTGTAGGGTACTATGATAGGCCCTGTGGACAAATGGGTGAGCAAGACAAGTCCCTGTCTTGAGAGGCCTTAATTATTATTACATACACAGCTATAGATAAAGAGGAGGACATGGTGATTACACTGTCTCTAACACATTTATAACATACCATGAAACTTGATTTTCACAATTAAGTTACTGTTCTATGCTTATCGTTTTTCTTTCTACCAAAAATAGAGTGCAAAATCTTAGTTATTTTATGGTTTTTGGATTTTATTTTATTTTTTATGTTTTGGGTTTTTTTTTTTAAAGCTTTTTATTTATTTATTCATGAGAGACACAGAGACCGAGAGAGAGGCAGAGGGAGAAGCAGGCTCCACGCGGGGAGCCTGACGTGGGACTTGATCCCTGGTCTCCAGGATCACACCCTGGGCTGAGGGCGGCGCCAAACTGCTGAGCCACCTGGGCTGCCCTGGTTTTTGGATTTTAAATAAAAAGGAATCTGTTGCGTTTGACCCTTCAATATAACCTATACATGGCAAACTGCTCTTTTGCAAATAGATGCTAGTCTCATTCTGTGTAAGGTGGGAAACCTTTTAGGGATGAGTCACTATTACTTGAAATAAATACTACTTACTTACTATTAAATTATATAACAAATTCTGTCCTTTTTTCCTGATTTTTTTAAATTAAGCATATAATTCTAAAGGTCTTCTAAATACCTTCTATAAAGGTTTATCATTTGCTCCTGTTTATGGCTACTCTTCATATTCAGCCCTTTATTAGTGGGCAATATTGAGTGCCTACAAATCAGGTAGTTTCCAGTGCTAATGAACTTTTAGCAGAGGTGAAATTTGGGCAGGTAGAGCTGGCCATTTTCATATTGATGCAGCTGTCCAGACGAGCCTGTTTCCTTATCTAGTCTACCAGTTAACCACCAAATGGGCAGTGGGTTCTGGGAGGTAAAGGATGGCCCATGTGGCCCCTGGGAAAGCCATGACTGACTAACTTCCCTCTGTCTGGATGATATGCAAAGGACTAGCCCATGAATGAATTCATATACTGTTTTGTGGGAAAAATCATCAAGGCTGATTGCTTGTCTAACATGGTTGATCAGTTCTCCCGAAAGAGGGTGAAAGCATGGGGTGCAAAATAAAAATACTAGTTTTTTTCCATCAAGGAGGTGGAGTTTCCTGTACATCTGTAGTGCTTTATATGGATTAATCTTTTGCATCTGGACTCTGAGATTGAGAGGAATTTTCTGATTGGGTGGAGGGAGTTTCTGGGCTTCCATAAGTGAATTAGGTGCTGTTTTCAAGTTTATTTCTGTTCACTTAACTCTTAACCTTCTTGGCTTGGTATAAGGGTGGATCAGTGGTGATTGTAAAACAAACATTAGCATGACTGCAGCATATGTTAACACTACTGCAGTTTAATGATGAATGAGCACTCAGCACTGCAGATATGGGTGTGGGTTCCCCTATGCCAGCACATTGGCAGACAGCCCCTAGATAACTGCAGTGTATATAGATGGATTGCTGGTTTGGATGACTTCTTGATTATCTGGTTTATAGATGTTGGACTGTGGATATCCAGATTTGGGAAGTTAATCTGTATTTGTAAAATACAGATTGTCATCAATTTTTTTTGCCCCATATATATTTAATAGAGTATAGGAGGATTAGTGAGGCCTACACTGCTCAAGCAGATTTTTTTTTTTTAGGCTCCTTCATTAAATGTTAAAGTATTACGGTGGCTGTATGTTTCTAGTCTTTGCCTTGGTATTTCCTAGAAAAATCAAAACAATCTTGAGAATGATCTTGCAGCTGGTGTAGCATCAAGTAAACAGTAGGTGCTCAATAAATACTTCCTGTATGGTTTTGAACTGAATTGTTGAGTTTGAATCTGTAATAACAAGTGAAAATGGTCAGAAAAAAAGTAAGGCTTTCATGCCTGCTTAAAAAGTAATCAAAATCTTTAGCGTTCACATGAAGCTATTTTCTTAATTTAAAAGATTATCTTTAGCACCTTCCCCTTCCTTGGCCATACATAAAAAGCTACAATTAATATACTGTCCTCAACTTCTGAAATTATAAGCAAATTTATATTTTTTTGTTAAATACCATTCATAAGCTTATATTATCTGTTGCCACCAGCACATCAAATCTTTTCTGAAAAACAAAGCTGCGGTGTTAATTCTTCAAGAGCTGTGTATCTTGACGTTCCCTGGTAAGTGTGCATTACTTTAATTCAGGACATCATTTAGTATTTGGTGACCAGAATGTAAAATACTTTCCTGGTTGCACCTCATTGCCATTAGTTGGGTGAATACCTGTAGCAAGAAGACAGCAGACCAGAGGAACTGTAGCATTTAAGGGATAGAAGCAGTTTTGTTGTGAAAGGAGACTCTGCCTTGTTAAAAGGGTTGGTGCAAGTTGTAGTTCTGCCATTTGCTGCCCAGCTTGGGAAATTGGGCACTGTGGTTCGTATACATCAGTGTGTTTATCAAAATGTAGTCTTTGGACTGCTTGCATAAGAATCATCTGGGTTGCTTATTGTAAACAGATTCCTAGGACTCCAGCCTACTGAATCCAAGTCTCAGGTGATAGGTCCCAGAAAAACTGCATTTTTAGCAAACACTCCAGATGGTTCTGAAATTCACTAAAATTTAAGAAAACCCATGTCATAAACACAAATATTTATTTTCTGTGTACATTCTCTGAACTTTACTTTTTCCTCACCTATAGAATGAATGTAATAATACCTACTTCACAAGGTTGTTGGGAAAGTATTTGGTAGGCTGTTCCACACTATGCCCGTAGTGTCAGAGGTCCCCCAGACAACTCCCAGGTTTGATGGCTTATTGGCAGAACTCACAGGACTTAGCATATAGTTGTGCTCACAACTATGATTTATTAGAGCAAAAGTATACAAAGCAAAGTCAGCAGAGGGAAAAGGTGCATGGGGCTGAGCCTAGAGGAAACCAGGTGCAGCTTCCAGCGGTCCTCGCCCACTAGAGTCCCACAGGTTGACTTCATTCCTCCGGCAACGAGTTGTGATAACTTGTGTAAAATGTTGTCTACCAAGGAAGCTTATTAGAGACTCCATGCCCAGGGTTTTTAGAGGGACCTGGTCATGTAGACCCCCTCTGCCTGGTACGTGCTAAAATTCCAGAATCCCAGTAGGAAAACAGGATTTAGCGTAAACCATATTGTTTGTACCAAGAGTTTAGGCACAGCTAGCTACTCTTACCATTTAAGGTGGTGGGAACCTTCCCAAAATCCAAATCCCCAGCTGGGTACCAGCTTTGTAAGCAGGCCTTTTTAAGAATAGCAGTCTCAGGCCTGCTATGTTAACTCTTTCCTATGCATTATACAAAATCTGGGTATTTTTCAACAAAGGGAAATGACTTGCCCGTGGTCATTAAGCTAATCAGCAGCAGAGTTGAGACTGAGGCTCCCAGCAGTCACTGCCAACCTTTTCTTTGCTGCACACAGCCATGCTTCTGGATTATGGGTCATTCTTTTTCATACTGTTGAATGCATTCACTTTTTGTCACTTGCAGCAGAAGAGCAGCCTGCCGCTGGTAAATTGATGCGCTCAGTGGGGGAGCCAGGAAGTATTGATGTTTCTGCCAGTTTAGCGTCAACACTTGCTGGTTTCCTCTCTGGAGCATCACCAAGTTCGTGGATTTTCATTCTTTCCTGACTTTTGGATTTTTGTTACTACCCCCTCCCCTCCTTGTTCCATTCATTTACCCATAGTCTCAACACTCATTTGCATCATTACTTCCATCACATTCTATACATGGCTGTTAGCTCATAGGCAGCTGATTTAAAAATTTTGGGGTGGGAGGTGATATAGTTCCAAATGCAGGCATACTGAAGAGCATTTAGTCAAGGATGACTATATAGGAAAAACTGCCAAAAGAAAAAAAGGAAAATTCTTGGGTTAATAATTGAATTTTATGGCAATATTTATAAATACTGTTTTAATCCAGGAATTTTTTTAAAAAAGATTGGATTTATTTATTCATGAGAGACCGAGAGAGGCAGAGACATAGGCAGAGGAAGAAGCAGGCTCCCTACTGGGAGCCCGAAGGGGGGGGGGGGCAAGACTTGACCCAGGACCCAGGGATCATGATCTTAGCCAAAGGCAGACCTGAGCAAAAGGCAGTCACTCACACCACTGAGCCACCCAGGTGTCCTTAGTCCAGGAGTGCTTTTTTTTTTTTTTGAGATTTACAGTCATGAAAATCCCCAGGGATATCTCTGGTTATTCTTAAGTTTTAGCCTTTTTTTTTTTCTGGTGTTATCAGAAAGGAAAATTAATAATTGTTTTATGATTTGAGCAAGGAATAAATCAGGAACTCATACTGAAAGATGTAGTAATCCTACAGATCAACAGGGAGCAGAAGCCAGGAGGGAACTGTCACAAATAAGTAACAGCTGGGTAGAGCAGATTATGTAAGATACACCTGTTGTGTAAGCAGCGGGGTTGTTCTTTAAGCTTCACAATTAATGTAGTTTGCAATAATATGGATTAAGGGATCCTTAGTATAGTGCAAAATTTGCTTTGGCTTCTTTTCTGAAAACATTCATATGAATCACAGGCTTCCTTTGAACTCTCATGCCTAACTTGTGCGATAGACGTATGTAAGGCACAGCCCTGCTCTCCAGTAGCTTGCAGTCTGTTAGAAGATAACATACAAGATGAGCCTCCTTGCAAGGCATTTGGTCTTCAGTCAGTGCTATCCTTTTTTTTTTATTTTTATTTTTATTTTATTTTATTTTTATTTATTTATTTTTTGTTTTTTTGTTTTTTTGCTATCCTTTTTTTTTTCCCTTAAGATTTTATTTATTCACGAGAGAGAGAGGGAGAAGCAGGCTCCATGTAGGGAGTCCGATGTGGGACTCGATCCCGGGACTCCAGGATCACACTCTGGGCTGAAGGCGGCGCAAAACCGCTGAGCCACCCAGGCTGTCCCAGTGCTGTCCTTTTAAGAGGCACACACAGTAAGTGCGACCAACTTGAGAAGAGAGTGCTGAATCTCACTCAGCTGTGGCTAGAGGAGGGGTTCATAGAAGAGGTAGCATAGGAACCGGGTGGTAAGAGACCCAGAGTGTTGAAGTTCATGGAATTTTAGGGACATGTGACCTCATGAAGAAGCAATTACTGGAGCAATTGGGCCAAGTTACTGCTTATGGTCCTTTGAGCTGTGGAATCAGTCAATGTAGAGGGCACAGGTTCCAACTCCAAATGCTGAACAAAGACCAAAACCGTGGTCTTCGATGCCTTCTGTTTGTTGTGGTGAAATTTAGACTTTAAGAGAGGGAAAAGTAAAAATGGACGTGAGGCAGCTTGTGATTTTCAAAACAACAGCTACAGGAATCTTCCTGTAGGACTCTCTTCTGAAATCCATCACCCAAAGATGGTGGTCGTCAATCTTCTGATGGGGTGAAGGAACAATTGGGTAGGAACTGGGGTGGAAGCATCTAGAGTAATATTTCAAGACGCTGCTTCCTCTAGTATATGCTTATTTGTGTCCTACTTACATCATGAGTGCATACTTTCAGAGACTTTCACTACGTGAGGACATTGTGGTAGATTATTATCTTGAGTACTGATGGTCATTTGTGCTCTGGAAATGACCCTGCAATATCTCCAAGGAATGACTGGATTTAAAAAGCTGAGGAATCAGGCCTTGGTCCAGAAACATACTCCTTACAGTAACACTTCTGTTTGACAACATGGTTCTTAATAGACATTCACACTTGATGACATCATGGTGCCTTACCAGGACATGAATTAATCGTATTCCCTCCTAACCAGCATATCACCACACGTTGTTGATGCCACTTTTCTTTTTATCATCACGACTGCTACTCTAGTCCAAGTCATCAGCATCTCTCCTCTTTCATATTTGTTTCTCCTCCTGTCTTCCTCTTGTAATAAATGACACAATCCTCTACCTGCTGTCCAAGCTAGAAACCTAGGAGTCATCCTTAATACTGCCTTTCCCTTCTTCTCCATCTAATCTCACAGCAAAAAAAAAAAAAAAGAAAAAAAAAAAAGAAAAAAGAAAGAAAGAAAAAGAAAAAACCAAAACCCCAGTTGGTTCTGTTTCTGAAAGAGCTCTCAAATCTGTCCACCTCTACTGCCATCCAAGTCCAAGCTGCCACTGTCACCTACCTGGACCGTTGGAATAGATGATCTCATCCACTCTCGCCCTCTCCAGTGTATCCTCCACATGGCACCAGAGGGATCTTTTTTTTTTTTTTTTTTTTTTTTAGAGGGATCTTTTACAAATGCACATCTCAAAGCTTTCAGTGACTTTGCTCTGGATGAAAACCTGACCAGTATCAGCTTGTACTCTTCTTCACTGTTTATTTTTGTTCACTTTTAAAAATTGAGACATAATTCACATAGCAAATTCACCATTTTATTTTTTTATAAAGATGTTATTTGTTTGAGTGAGAGAGCACAAGTGGGGTGAGGGGCAGAGGGAGAAGCAGACTCCCTGCTGAGCAAGGAGCCTGACATGGGATCCCACCACCCCAGGATCATGATCTGAGCTGAGACCCCAGGATCAATATCTGAGCTGAAGGCAGACGTTTAACTGAGCCACCCAGGCACCCCAGTAATTCACCATTTTAAAGTGTACACTAAGTGTTTTTTTAAAAAAGATTTTATTTATTTATTCATGAGAGACATAGAGAGGCAGAGACATAGGCAGAGGGAGAAGCAGGCTCCCTGTGGGGAACCTGATGCAGGAGCACATCCCAGGACCTGGAATCACGCCCTCAGCCAAAGGCAGATGCTCAACCACTGAGCCACCCAGGCGTCCATTAAGTGGGGTTTTTTAAGGGTTTTTTCTCCAAATTTTTATTTAAATTCCAGCTAATTAACATACAGTATATTATTAGTTTCAGGTATAGGATTTAGTGATACATCATTAAGTGGTTTTTAGTATATTAACTATTTTGTGCAACCATTATGACAGTCCGATTTCAGAACATTTTCATGACCCAGGAAGAAAGCATGTATCTATAAGGTTTTAGTCCCAATCTCTCCCCCCAGACCCTGACAGCTATCGCTGTGGATTGGCCAATTCTGGACGTTTCATGTAAATGAACACATACAATATTTGCTCTTTTATGATTGACTTCTTTCATTTAGCGTTGTGTTTTCTAATACATATTATAGCATGGATCAGTACTTTGTTCCTTTCTGTGGCTCTGTTATCCACCGAATACACCACACTTTGTTCATCCATTGATCAGGTGATGGGCATTTGGAATATTTACAAGTTTTGGTTTTATGAACAATGCTACTGCTTTGAACATTCTTCTACATGTTTTTCTGTGGGCATAATGTTTTCAGTTCTCTTGGGTATATGTACCTAGGAATAGAATTGGTAGGTTATATGATAATTCTGTGTTTTAACTTTTTGAGGAACTGCCGAACTTCCCCACAGCTCTTCCTCACTTCTTTTTTTAAAAGAAAAAAATTGGAGACGCTTGTGTGGCACAATTGGTTAAGCATCCGACTCTTGGTTTTGGCTCAGGTCATGATCTCAAGATCATGAAATTGAGTCCTGCATGGGGCTCTACACTGAGCTCAGAGTCTGCTTAAGATGCTTTTCTGACTTTCTCTCCCTTCCCCCCCACTAAAATAATCTTCAACAATTTTTATTTTTTTTCAAAGATTTTATTTATTCATGAGAGAGAGGCAGAGGCAGACACAGGCATAGGGAGAAGCAGGCTCCACGCAGGGAGCCCGTGGGACTCGATCCTAGAACTCCACGATCACTCCCTGGACTGAAGGCAGGCGCCAAACCACTGAGCCACCCAGGGATTTCCCACCCCCCTAAAAATTTTTTTTAAAGATTTTATTTATTTATTCATGAGAGACACAGAGAGAGAGAGAGGCAGAGACACAGGCAGAGAGAGAAGCACACTCCATGCAGGGAGCCCGATGTGGGACTTGATCCTGGGACTCTAGGATCATGCCCTGGGCTGGAGGCCGGCGCTTAATCGCTGAGCCACCCAGGCGTCCCAAAAAAATTTTTTTTTAAAAAGAAAGATTTTAATTGTGGTAAAAAGCACCTAACAAAATATACCATCCTAAATTTTAAGTGTTTAGTTCAGTGGTGTTACGTATAATCACATTCTTGTGCAACAGATAACACAGAACTTTATCTTCAAAATTGAAACTTTATACCCATTAAACGGCAACTCTTGGGCAGCCCAGGTGGCTCAGCGGTTTAGCGCTGTCTTCAGCCCAGGGCCTGATCCTGGAGACACCCGGGATCGAGTCCCACATCGGGCTCCCTGCATGGAGCCTGCTTCTCCCTCTGCCTGTGTCTCTGCCTCTCTCTCTCTTTGTGTGTCTCTCATGAATAAATAAATAAAATCTTTAAAAAAAAATAAACTGACAACTCTTCATTTCTCCCTCCTCCTTCTCCTCCCCCCAAGCCCCTAGCAACTACCATTCTAATTTCTGTTTTATGAATTTAACTACTTTAGATACATCGTATAAATGGAGTCTTACTATATTTTGTGACTGGCTTATTTCACTTAGCATAATGTCTTCAGGGTTCACCCATGCAGTAGCATGTGACAGGACTTCCTTTTTAAGGCTGTTTGTATATACCACATTTGTTTATCCAATCATCCATTTGATGGATATTTGAGTTGTTTCCACCTCTTGACTATTATGAATAATGCTATTAACAAAGGTGTGCAAATATCTCTTCGAGATAATGATTTTATTAATTCTTTTGGTTATATACCCAGAAATAGAATTGCTAGATCATATGGTAGTTTTATATTTAATTTTTTGAGGCACCTCTGAAGTTTTCCTTAGCAGCCTGAACCATTTTACATTACCATCACTATTGCAGAAGGATTCCAACTTCTCCACTTCCTTTTTTTTTTCCACTTCCTAACCAACATTTAAAAAAAAATTTTTTTTAAAGATGTTATTTATTTATTCATCAGAGACAGAGAGAGAGAGAGAGAGAAAGAGAGGCAGAGACACAGGCAGAGGGAGAAGCAGGCTCCACGCAGGGAGCCCAACGTGGGACTTGATCCCGGGTCTCCAGGATCACACCCTGGGCTGAAGGCGGCGCTAAACCGCTGAGCCACCCGGGCTGCCCATAACCAACATTTTTAAATAGGAGCCATTTTAATTGGTGTGTAGAGCTTTTTCACTGTGGTTTAGATTTGCATTTCTCAGATGACTTATGATGTTAAGCATCTTTTCATGTGCTTTTGGCCATTTCTATCTTATTAGAGAAATATATACTCAAAGTGGTTTGCCAGTTTTTTACCAAGTTATTTGGGTTTTTGTTGTTCAGTTGTAGCCATTCTTTGTATACTCTAGATATTAACCCTTTAATCATGTATGTGATTTCCAAATATGTTCTTTCACTCCCCAGGTTGCCTTTCACTTTGTTGATCGTTTCCTTTGGTGCATAGAAGTTTTTAAATTTGATGTCCTGTATGTCTTCTTGCTTTCGTTTCTTGGGCTTCTTAGTGCTATATCCAAGAAATAATTACCAAATCCAGTGTGTCATGAAGCTTTTCCTCCATGTTTTCTTCTACAATTTTTTGTTTTTAAAGATTTTATTTATTTATTTGTGAGAGAGAGAGAGAGAGAGGCAGAGGCAGAGGGAGAAGCAGGCTCCATGCAGGGAACCCAGTGTGGGACTCCATCCCAGGTTTCCAGGATCACACCCTGGGCTAAAGGCGGCGCTAAACCGCTGGGCCACCTGGGCTGCCCCTTCTACAATTTTTATCATTTTAGGTTTTACATTTAGGTTTTTACTCCATTTTGGATTGACTTTTGTATATGGTTTAAGGTAAGGATCAGGATCCAACTTCAGTCTCTTGCATGTGGATATCCAGTTCTTGCAGTGCCAGTTGTTGAAAAGACTCTTTTTTACTCATTGAGAGGCCTTGATCTTTTTGACCATATACATGAGGGTTTATTTCTTGGGCTCTATTTTATTCCATTGGTCCTTTTGCCTGTCTTTATGCCTGTACTACACTGTTTCGATACTGTAGTTTTGGGCTATGAGGCCTCCAACTTTTTTCTTTTTCTTTTTTAAGATTTTATTTACTTAGAGAACAGAGGGGAAGAGCACAGGGAAAGGGACAAGCAGACTCCATGCTGAGCACGGAGCCTGACGTGGGGCTTGGTCCTACCACTGAGATCATGGCCTGAGCCAAAGTCAAGAGTTGGAAGCTTAACTGAGCCACCCAGGTGCCCTTGTTCTTTTTCAAGATTGTTTTGGCTATCTAGGGTCTCTTGAGGTTCTATATGGATTTTAGGATGGGTTTTTCTTAAAATATATATATTTATATATATTATTATGTATATTATATATAATATATATATAATATATATTTGTTTATTCATTCATGAGAGAGAGAGAGAGACATAGGCAGAGGGAGAAGCAGGCTCCCTGCAAGGAGCCCAATGATCCCAGACCCTGGCCAAAGGCAAGTGCTCAACCACTGAGCCACCCAGATGCCCCCAGGATGGATTTTTCTATTTCTGCAAAAAATATTCCTCATTTTTTGTGTCTGTGTCCCATAGGACTTTCGTATATATTATTCCTCTTGTCTGGTAAACTTCTCTGTGGGAGTCATTGCCTCAATTCTTAATCATTTCTCAGACCTCAGCTTATTCATCGCTTCCCCAAGGAAGCTGTCCCTGTCCTTCCCTCAGACAATGCCAGGTTTCCAGGTTCTCATAGCGTCATGAAACTTTCCTTTATACTCCTATCACAATTGACTTTACATTTGTATATTAAATTCTTTTGCTAATATATTTAGTGTCAACTTGCCCTCTACATAGTGTTTCATGAAGGTAAGAACTGTGACCATTTTTGCTTATTGCTGTGTCACTAATGCCTCAGCGCCTGATTTAAGCCCTTAATACATGAGGATGGAAATAATCTTATTATTTTATATGGATCAAAATTTGAAATGGATTTTCTTTTTTTTTAAAGATGTTATTTATTTATTTGACAGAGCACAAGCAAGGAGAGGGACAGAGAGAGAAGCACACTCCCCACTGAGCAGGGAGCCTGACGCTCAGGGCTCTATCCCAGGACCCCAAAATCAGGACCTGAGCAGACTTAACTGACTGAGCCACCCAGGCACCTCTGAAATGGGTTTTCTTTATTTTTTTTTATTTTTTGTTCTACCTTCAGCATAGGCATTTGTGTTCTGTTAGATGCTGTCTGTGTGCAGAAATAATTATTCCAGTCAGTGCCTTGAATTACTGGTCCTTGGCTTCATTGATAGGTTGCAGGTTTGTAGAATTTAGTTGTAAGTTATCTTGTTTTATCATTATAATAACAGCTAAAACCAGAGTGGTAAGTTCCTGGCATTGTTTTGAGTGCCTTACAAGCATTAGAAACGGAATCAGCAGGCTCTGTGTGCATGTGTGTTTACGTATATGTAAATATGTTTAATGTTGGGCAGTCTGGGTGGCTCGGCGGTTTAGCGCCGCCTTCAGCCCGGGGCCTGATCCTGGGGACCAGGATGGAGTCCTTTGCCGGGATCCCAGCATGGAGCCTGCTTCTCTCTCTGCCTGTGTCTCTGCCTATCTCTCTCTCTCTCTCTCTCTCTCTCTCTCTTTCTCTCTCTTTCTGTGTTTCTCATAAATAAATAAATCTTTTAAAAAAAAGTTTAGCGTTATTTATATGTATATATGCAAATAAATTTCATATTATATTAAGACTTCATATATGTGTGTGTGTGTGTGTGTATAAACTTATTTTAAGGAAATGACTCATGATTATGGAAGTTGAAAAGTCCTAAGACCTGCAATCAGCAACCTAAAGACCCAAGAGAGCCAATGGTGTAGTTATGTCAGAGTGGGAAGGCCTGAGCACCAGGAGAGCTGACAGTGTCCGTTCCAATCCAAGAGCCAGTGTTTCAGTTCAAAGGCAGGTTAAACCAAATTTCCCAGTTCAAAAGGCTATTAGGCAGGAGAAGTTCCCCCTTACTGAGGGGGGTAGGGTGGGGGGGGAGTCGTGGGAGTGGAATAGTCAGTCTTTTTGTTCTCTTCAGGCTTTCAACTGATTGGATGAGGTCCACTAGCATTATGGAGGACAATCTGCTTTACTCTGTCTGCCAATTCAGACATTAATCTCATCCAGAAATACTCTTACAGACACACCCAGAATAATGTTTGACCAAATATCTGGGCACTACATGACCCAGTAAAATAATGCATAAAATTAACTATCATGCCTTTTTTTTAAAGATCTATTTATTTGAGACCACATGAGCAGAGGGAGGGGCAGAGGGAGAAGCAGCCCCCTGCTGAGCAGCGTGGCCAATTTGGGGCTCTATCCCAGGACCCCAGGGCCTTGAGATTGATTTGGGGCTACATCCCAGGTCCCCGGGATTGTGACCTGAGCCAAAGGGAGACACTTAACTGAGTGAGCCATCCAGGCACCCCTTAACCATCACACTTATGTGATCATGTGAAGATGAATGAACGATCTAAAGTGTATATATATCAGGAATGAAAGGCTTTACCATAAATAACCAATTTGCTACACTTTCCATCTATAAAATGAGAGGCTTAGACTGCTACATGGTCTGTAAAGGCTCAGCAAGTACTAGAACTGGTAGTCTTAGAAACCATCCAGTTGTCTAGCCTCTTCATTTTATAGCAGAGGAAAGTGACAGAGAGAGGGCAGGTGGCTTGTCCAAGATTATTCAGTGAATGGGAGTTCAGAAATACAGAATTCCGGGCCCAGCTCTGTCATCTATGTCCTCAGTTTCCTCCTCTGTGAACTGTGAGGGCTGTTGGGTCATCTATAAGTTCTCTCCTAGCTATATAATTTTGCAGTATATGTTTTAAGTTTCACAGTCCTTCAGTAGAATTTTTTTTTTTTTAGTAGAATTTTTTTTAAATGTTTTCTTTTGGGTTTATCAGTGTTATTCCTCAGGGCTCCATCTTTTGATCGCGCACTTGACCGTACTCCACCCCAAACTTCAGTTTCTTAATTGAGTGTAGACTAAATTGTCTATACTTTGAATGGGAACAATGGGAACAATGAACAATGTTCATGCTGTTTGTTCATTGGCTTTTGAAAGTGGTTGTACTTTTTGGCTTTACACTGACCTGAATGATTGGGGATCAAATGTAGACCTGTGTCTTTGTTAGTACTATGTTCTAGAATTAAGTTCAAGTCTGATTATATTAACCTTTAACAGCTCTAATGGAGAAGAGCATTTTTGGTGATGCTAAAATATGAGCAGACTTGCTGAGGAGCACCAGCCTTGTCTTTTTTGCGACTGGCCACCTGACATTTCCCAAGGACATTCTTAACTCATCTGTACTCAGGAACACAATTAGCTAAACAATAGTAGAGAGGCAGCTCTTGGATTGGCTGAGTGACAGCTGCTAGGAGACTGTAGGGTAGGACACCTGGGTGGCTCAGCGGTTGAGAGGGCTTCCCTTTGGCCCAGGGCGTGATCCTGGAGTCCCAAGAACAGTCCCACATCGGGCTCCCTGCTTGGAGCCTGCTTCTCCCTCTGCCTGTGTCTCTGCCTCTCCCTGTGTCTCTCATGAATAAATAAATAAAATCTTAAAATAAAAAAAAAGTAGGGTGTAGTAAGTAAGTAAACAATTCGTATGTATGAATTTTAGAACCAACAGTATAGTGGAGTAGAATTCAGCACTTGCTGTGTCTTACAGCCAGTGGTTCAACCAGAGGATAATAGCCATGGCAAGGGAGCAGTTTCATGAAATGGAATTCTGTAAATCTATTTTAAAAGTCCTAATCATTTGTTTATTTAGGTTAGGCCCTGGACCTTAATGGAAAGTATCAGTAGGATATATATCCCTGTTTTGAAATATAAGGCAGTGCAATTAAAATATTCTTGTGCAAATTTAGGCATATTACATATGACATATATCAAAGATACTAACGAAAGCAATGTAATCAAAATCAAATGAAATCAGTCGAAAGGTATTAATGGATTTAGAGGATACATGTTTGGAATTAATAAAGTAGTCATGAAATTCACATTGCTGTAACAGTTATCTCCTTAGTTCCCAGTATACACCTAGCATTGTGGAATTTTTCTCGGTATGGCACTGGAAACTCTTCTGTTATGGTACCTCCATTCACCAGCAGTACTGTCTTAGGAAAATCACTTCCATATTAAAGAAATTATCTTTGTAAAATGTAATATTTGGTACATACAGAATATATATGAAATATATGCATAATAATAAAATGAATACCTATATATCTACCACTTGAGTATTAGACCATTGCCAATATAATTCTATCTATGTGTCACTTTCTTGTCTCATCTCCGTCTCTTCCACATTCCCCTTCCTCCCCTCTATAACAATTAACTATTAATAGGGGTCATTCCATTGCTTTAAAAAAGTTTTAACACATATGTACACAAACCTAGATAGTATATTGTTTTGTTTGCTTTTTTTAAAAGATTTTATTTATTTATTCATGAGAGATGCAGAGAGAGAGAGGCAGAGACAGAAGAAGCAGGCTCCATGCAGGGAGCCCAATGTGGGACTCTGGGATCACGCCCTGAGCCGAAGGCAAGCACTCAACCACTGAGCCACCCAGGCGTCCCTGTTTTGTTTTTTTTAATTTGAACTTTATAGAAATGATAGACTGTGTTTTTTTCTTATTCGGTATTGTATTTCTGTGATTCCTTATAAGGTTTTACAAAGCTATGTATGGTTCATCCATTTTCACTGCTAGTCATTTGGAAATATACTGGAATTTATTCATTCTTTTGTCAGGGGACTGGACCTTTAGGTTGTTTGCAGGGTTTTTTTTTTTTTTTTTCTTTTAAGATCAGAAAATTTTTTTTTAAATTTTTATTTATTTATGATAGTCACAGAGAGAGAGAGAGGCAGAGACACAGGCAGAGGGAGAAGCAGGCTCCATGCGGGGAGCCCGACATGGGACTCGACCTCGGGACCCCGGGATCATGCCCTGGGCTGAAGGCAGGCACCAAACCACTGAGCCACCCAGGGATCCCTGAAAATGTGTCTTTTGGTGTATATTTATAATGGGTTTTTCCTCTGTGAGTTCATGTATGTGTGTGTATAGGCTGCACATAACACATGCAAACACACACTTGGGCATAAATATAAGAAGACATGCACACTGAATGACAGGTCTTGAAATGTGCAGCTGTACAAGAAGAGGTAAAATTTTTTTCCAAAGTGGTTTTACCAATGTGTACTCCCATTAGCAATGCATGAATTCCTCTTGCTTCATATTTTTCAACACTTGGTATTGTCTGACTTCTTATTTTTTTGCCAGTGTTCTCTCTGATGAAGTTAAGCATCTTTGCATATGTTTATGGGCCATTTATGTTTCCCTTTTGAAATACTTCTGTCTTTTGACTTTTCTATTGGGTTGTTTATCTTTTTCAGACTGACCTACAACTGAGTCCTTTTCATATTCAGGCTATTAATCCTTTATTTTTATTTATTGCAGATATTGTCTCAGTTGGTTACTTGTCCTTTTACTATTTTGTTTGGTGACTTTTGATAAGTTCTTAATTTTAACCTAGTTAAAATTTCAGTCTCCTTACGGTTAGTGCTTTATGTATCTTGTTTAAGCGATCCTTAGCTCTGCAAAAACTGAAAAGCTAGTCTCTTTTTTTTTTCCTGAATGTTTTAAAGTTTTACAAATCATTTTTTGAGCCTCATTTTTCAGATCTTTAAAATGCAAGGGCTTGAACTAGGTTTTCCAGAACAACCTTTTATTCTTTGTCATTGTGACTTGAAGGAGACTATGAGCATATGTGCTTATATTTTCAGACATTGCAGTGTAATGTAGTAATCTTTCCCACTGTGAAGTTTCATGTCCGCTCCTACTTGACTTCTCTTTCACTCATTTCTCCACCCCTTTCCTTCCTGTTTTCTTCAGAAACATACCTAGTTGAATTCTGCAGCATCCTAGAATTTCTGTGTCGAAGTGGCATTTTAAAATTGAAATTTGTATTGAGATAATTGTAGCTATGCACGCAGTTGTAAGAAATAATAGAGATCCCTTGTGTACCCTTTACCCACTTTCTCCCAATGATAACATCTTTCGAAACCAGTATAATGTCAAAATCAGAGTATTGATATTGATAACAGCCACCAATCTTACTCAGATTTGTCCAGCTATACTTGTATTCGTGTGTGTGGGTGTGGGTGTGGGTGTGTGTGTGGGTGAATTGGATATCCTGGTAAAAGCTGCTCTTGGCCCATCATACCAATCAATAGGAGTCACTTCAAATTCTACCTGGTTGTTGGCAACTAAAAACTCGTAGTAGAAGGGAGGAATGATAATCCTTCTAACACTTATAAGCCTACCAGAATGTGATTGGTTTATATCTCCATAGAGACTTACGTTATTGTCAGGCTGGTAGTTCAGGACATTTGAAGACTGCATTTATGGAGAGCTACATATGCTTTAACCCATGTCTACCTCAAAATACTTAAAAACAAACACTCAGTATCTTTAGTGCATTCATTCCCTTTGTTGACTTCTGACCAGCCCACCACTGTGCTAAGCCCTGGGAACCAAGTGGTGAGTAAAAATGGAACTAGTTTGGGTCCTTATGGAGCTTATAATCTAATCGACAACTTAAAAATAAGCCAACAGGAGCACCTGGGTGGCTCAGTGGTCGAGCATCTGCCTTTGGCTCAGGGTGTGATCCTAGGGTCCTGGGATCAGAATCCCGATTCCCATATAGGGTTCACCACAAGGAGCCTGATTCTCCCTCTCTGCCTGTGTCTCTGTCTCTCTGTGTGTGTCTCTCATGAATAAATACAACTTTAAAAAAAAAGCCAACAAATACTATACTCATTTTCATAAGTTGTGAGTAAAATGAATAAAAGAAGGTTTGTTTTTGATAGAGAGTAGCTGACAAGTTCTGTCTGAGGAGGTAAGAATTGAACAGAGAACTGAAGCAATGAAGGACTCTCTCTGCAGAGGGGCTTGGGAGTAGGTATTAGAACCAGCTTGTTCGGAGGCCCGGAGTTAGGCAAGAGCCCGGCACATTGGGAAACTGAAAGACTTGTGGGGCTAAAGGGCACACTCAGTGGAGGAGTGGGGACATGTCAGCGAATAGAGGATAGCAACTTCAGGGTCATGGTCTCAGGAGCACTTTGAATCTTGTAATCTGGATCTGCTGAAGCTATGAAAGTGACTGGGAGATGTGGAAGGGTAATTAATGATAATAAAGTCTGTTTAATAATCGATTCATAAATATTTATTGAGTACCCTACCAGGTGTCAGGCACTATTCTACTAGCTCGTGACTGGTGAGCAAGACAGACAAAAACGTCTGCCCCCCATGGACCTTACATTTTGTTTTTTTGTCAAGATTTTATTTTTGTGTGTGTCATCTGTACCCCCAATGTGGGGCTCGAACTCATGACTCCCAGATCAAGAATTGCATGCTCTACCAACTGAGTCAGCCAGGCGCCCCTGACCGTATATTTTTATGTGGGAGAGTGTTGTTAGGGCAAAGGGTAAACTAATGTAGCAGAGAGCTCCAAAACCAGAAAAGGTAAGCGTTTGCTTCTCTGGCGTGTACTTAGCCCAGAGGAAAGAGACAGCCTCTGTTGCGTTGGGTCATTTGGGGTCCCAGGCTAATGGGGCAGTTTTGCATTTGTCAGCAGTTAATTTTCGAGTTCCAGCCAGCTAGAAGGAAAGAGGGGGTTCTGTGCAAACCTCTTTATGAAAATGACCAGTGAAGTTTACAAATCACTCTTACACGCATAACCTTTGGCGAAATCTTTTTCATACAGCCCACCCTTGCTGCAAGGGAGACACAAAATGGAGTTTCTAGCTGAAAACCCAAGTGTTCAGGAAGAATGGAAGAAGAGATTTGGACGGAGAGGACAGTTGGGAGACAGGGAAACAGACAATAAACCAGATGAATAATGTAATATCTTGTATGCTAGTGATGAGTGATAAAGGGAAACTGAGGGATCCCTGGGTGGCGCAGCAGTTTGGCACCTGCCTTTGGCCCAGGGCGCGATCCTGGAGACTCGGGATCGAATCCCATGTCGGGCTCCCGGTGCATGGAGCCTGCTTCTCCCTCTGCCTATGTCTCTGCCTCTCTCTCTCTCTCTGTGACTATCATAAATAAATAAAAATTAAAAAAAATAAAGGGAAACTGAAAGCAGGGAAGGGAAGATAGGAAGTGTCAGGTGGTGGAGGTTGCAGTTTTTCACAGGATGACAAAGAAAAGCCTCCCTGAGAAGTTGCCATTCGGATAAAGGCGTGAGTGAGAAAAACCATTCCGAGTTGTTGTTATAAGGCCTCCCGTAACTCGGGGCTGGTTTCAACATGCTCGAATCCAGAGGCCTTATCTGAAAGTAGTTAGGGAAGAGCACTATTATGCCAATCTCACTTAGAGCAAGCAGTACAAGAAGGTCTTATCCAGTGAATGCCGGATTGATGGATTATAATGCTAGGACCTGGACTGAGGCATTTGTCACAGATTTTGGATTAGGGGGTTTTGTCTTGGCTCTTCAGGTAAGCTGAGCTCCCTAAGAAGGAAGGAACTAAGATCCCTTTGCAACACTCAGTTCGGAATGTTGCACATACTTGTTTTATGGGGGTTTTGTGGGGGTGGGTGGTGAATTTTTGTTTTCTAAGAGTCCAAATTATTCATGATCTGAGTCCGCTCTAGAACTTTCATTCGTTTTAGTCAGCTGTTGTCAGTGCAGTTTAAAGGATGTGGTGACATTAAAAGGAATGGAAGTATTTTCCATGTTCCCCCTTGGTCATCCAAATGTTACTTAGTTGTTCTTCCAGATACAGAAAGCAGTGCTTTGCAAGCCTTTTCTATTTTATTTCATTATATTCCAGTGGTGATTTAAGTATATTTCAATGTAAAATACTTCATGAGCACCTTGTACTCCTGTGCACCATTTTTAAAGGACACCCCATTAGGTTAATGGGACAAAAGGAAAGGCTTTTCTGCCTGTTTTTTTCTCTAATCCCCTTCCCACCTCCAGCACCCCTAGATTTCAGGACATCGATTATCTCTGGAATTTCTTGTTGCTGTAGTGATTATTATCTTTCATTAGGGAACTTACAGTTTGGAAAAAGGAAATAAGATACATAGAATATGTAACAAAAATACGAGGCAAAAAGCGATAAATGCCATGCAAAAAGGTAAAAATTAAATGCTCTTCTAAATGAGAGGACTAGCCCTGTCAGTCTTTGCTTCTAGAAGAGTGAAAGGAGACAATAAGGTTCACTTTGAGCCTAATAGATAATACTCTCAAAAGGCATTTTCCCTTCTTGGAAAAGGGAAGCATCTGATCTGTTATCCTCCTGTTTATTTTTGTGAGTCGTCTTTTCCTAGGCACGGAGAAAAGCACAAGTCACATTGGAAAACACTGCTAATCATTCCATAGTGTGTTATACAGTCTTAGAAGTTACCTTGAGTCTTTCATTCTCTCCCTCATTCCATCTTCTGCAGGCCATCACCAAATTCTAACAGTATGCCTCCTGGATATATTTTGGATCCACCCTGGGCACTCTGAATCCATTCTGCAAAGCAGCTAGACTGATTTTTTTTTTTTAACTTACATTAAAGTCATTTTCATGCTAAGACTCCCTTGTGGCTCCCCTCACACTGAGGGTTAGATTTAAACTCCTTCTTATCATGTCTGCCAGGCTCTGCCTGCCTGTGCAACATCTCTGACCTCTGACCCATCCCTTGTACATTGCAGTCCCACTGGCCTTCCCTCAGGGTTCTGTCCTCCTACTGCACACTGCTCCCACTGTGTAGAACCCTCTCCCCAAACACCCCATTGTTATTCCTCCTTCAGAACTAAGCTCAGCCATCACTTCCTTAAGGAAAAGCCTTCCATTATCCCCTCTGAGGTCAGGTCACCCAGTCTCCCAGGGTGCCATAGCCCCTTGTACTTAAGTAGGTCTTTCTGCAGTTGTTGTTTTTAAAGATTTTATTTATTTATTAGAGAGAGAGAGAGAAAGCACAAGCAGGGGGAGCAGCAGAGGGAGAGGGAGAACTGCAGCTGTAATTAATAATGAGTCTTAGGAAACGCCTGGGTGGCTCAGTGATTGAGCATCTGCCTTGGGCTCAGGTCGTGATCCCAGGGTCCTGGGGATCAAGTCCCACATCAGACTCCCCACAGGGAGCCTGCTTCTCCCTCTGCCTATGTTTCTGCCTCTTTCTGTGTCTTTCATGAATAAATAAATAAAATCTTAAAAAAAATAATGAGACTTGGAACTGGTTATTAGCTGCCTCCCTCTGTAGAACTAGATCTAAGAGGGCACGTGTGCCTTTACTTATTCGCTGCTCTATGTGTAGAGTCAGTGTCTAGGATAATGCTGAGCGCTGGATTAAATGTTCAAAAAATACTTGTTGCTAAAGAAAAAGAGCAGAAAATTCCCAAATCATTTAGATTTGGTTTTGAATTTTATTTAGGATCATAGGCCCTCTAATGCTGGAATATTGAGAAAAGACCAGTATGTGCATCACAGGGAAGCTGTCAGAAATGCAATTGTGAGGCCTCTGACTCAGTGCATCACAATCTCGGGTGGGGACTGGCTATACCTGTGTTTTCATCAAACTTTCCAGGTGATGGTGATGCATAAGAATGTTTAAGAAGCAGTGATCTATAAATATATTAACTGAAGACTGGCTAAAATATGAAGTGCTGTTTTAAACCAATTTTGAAATTAAGTTACGTTATTTCTGACCAACCAGTAAGAAACTACTTTCCAGCTGTCCCCCACCCCCCTGCCATTTTATCAGTTCATGTCTTCAGAGGTCCACTGAAATGTAAACAAGGCCGACTTGATCAATCAACCCAAACCTGGACTTTAAAAATTACATAGTATTTTCCAACCTTCACCTCTCTGAATCCAACTTTTATCTAGTGCCATCCAAATCCAGGAAATGATTGTAAAACTGATGCTGCCCATGATTCCAGTGTTGGAGCTCTATTTTTAAAATTGTTTTTTAAAATGTTTATTACACAGGGTTAAAAGAATTTTTTGCTAAAGCTTAGGTTGTAGTTTCTAGACCTCTATTTAAAGCATTTCGAAGTATTAGCAAGGTTTGGATGTGCAATATTCTTGGCTTTGTTTAGATTCTGGGGCTGTGCTTACACCATCAAACTGCTGATAGATTGACTGCATTGTTAAAGGTCACTCGTCCTTGATTTTGCCTTTATTTTTTTTTAAGATTTTATTTATTTATTTATTTGAAAGAGAGCAAGAATGAGCAGGAGTGAGAGGCATAGGGAAACTCCCCGTTGAGTAGGGAGCCCAATGCAGGGTTCAGTCCTAGGACCCTGAGATCATGACCTGAGCCGAAGGCAGACACTTAATCAACTGGTGCCCCTTGCCTTTGTCTTTAAATTTGCTCCTTGTTTGACTCCAGGACACAATTTTGACAAACCATTCCCACCCGATGACTATTAGGTGACCCACAGAAAATTAATGGCAGGTTTTTTTTTCTCACAGTAGATGCCCAAGGCTCATTGATTGTCTTTCTGATAATTGGTTAGAAGCACAATATTTTTTTAAAAAATATTTTATTTGTTTATTCGTGAGAGGCAGAGAGAGAGGCAGAGACACAGGCAGAGGGAGAAGCAGGCTCCATGCAGGAAGCCCGATGGGGGACTCGATCCCAGGTCTCCAGGATCACGCCCTGGGCTGAAGGCGGTGCTAAACCACTGAGCCACCCGGGCTGCCCAGAAGAACAAGATTTGAATGGGGATGGGAGAAAATCAAGAAAAGATTTTTAAAATATTTTTAAGATCGTTAAATTTTAGAATATTTATAGATTTACAGAAGTTGCTTAGATAGTACAGTTTTCATATATCCCATGTGTAGTTTCCTATATTATAAACATCTTACACTAGTAATCTACAATTTGTCACAATTAATGAACCAATATGAATATATTATTATTATTTTTTAAAGACTGTTTATTCATGAGAGACACACAGAGAGAGGCCAGAGACATAGGCAGAGGGAGATGCAGGCTCCCTGTGAAGAGCCTGATGCGGGACTTGATCCCGGGACACCGGGATCACGCCCTCAGCTAAAGGCAGACGCTGAACCACTGAGCCACCCAGGTGATCCAGTATGTGTACATTATTAACTAAAGTCCATACTTTATTTATATTTCTTCAGTTTTCCATTAATATCATTTTTCTGTTCTAGGATACTACCCAGGATACTGCATCACGTTTAGGTACCATATTTCCTTAGATTCCTCGTGGCTGCCACAGTTTCTCAGATTTCCCTTGGTTTAAATGATGTTGAATTTTAAGCAGTACTGGTCAGGTATTTTATACTATGTTTGTCAATTGAGATTTGTCTGTTTTTCTTATGATTAGACTGGGGCTGTTGCATTTTGGGAGAAAGACTGAAGAGATGAAGTACCATTTTCATCACACCATATCAAGGGTACATATCCTCAACATGACTTAATCACTCTTGGTGTTGACCCTAATCACTTGTCTAAAGAGTGTTTACCAAATTCTGTTACTGTAAATCTACTAATTTTTTCTCCTTTCCATACTAAACTCTTTGGAAATAAGTCACTAAGTGTATTCTGAGAGATATTTTTTTTTTGAGAGATATTTTTAAAAAGATTTATTTATTTATTTGAGAGAGAGCATGAGGCAGTGGGGGCAGAGAGAATCTCAGGCTGACTCCATGCTGAGGAGCCCACCTCAGGGGATGCAGGGCACGTGGGGCTCAATCTCACAACCCTGAGATCATGACCTGAGCTGAAACTAAGAGTTGGACACTTAACTGACTGCGTCATCCAGGCGCCCCTAAGAGATTTTTTTTAAAAAGTAAACTCTGCCCCCAACATGGGGTGAGAACTCATGACCCTAAGGTCAATAGCCACATGCTCTCCTGACTGAGACAGTCAGGCGTCCCCAAGAGATTGTTTTTTAAATGTGAGTTTCCAGATAGCATACTTCTTACTGAGCGGAATCTTCTCCATTATTTTGTGGTATCTCCCTTTAAGTTTTACTTTAATCAGAGACAGGTATAGGCAACTGACACATTTCAAATTCTTATTCAAATTGTGAAGTGTATTCAGTTGGTGAAGGGATGTAGTAACATTAATGAATATTTTTGTGAATATTTGTGCTGGAGGCGGTTAGTTAATGTGTTTTGCAAATGCTCCGTGTCCAGCTGTTGCCCACATCCACTCTCATTCCTCAACCTCCAAGCCTCTGTTTGCCTGTAACTGTGCCTAGAATTTAATTGCCGGCTAGCTCAAACCACTGTGAAAACACTTAGGTAGACAGAGTGGTCCAGGATTTTTTCTTGGCAAGAACTCACTTGCTAAAATGGGTTTTAATATGTTTGTGCCTCTCAACTATGCTGCTTTTTGCCAGAATAGATGGCAACTCTAAAGATTTGCTTGTCTCCCTAACTCCTTTTTTAATATCTCATAGCAGTGACTGAGCTATTGATCTGAAGGGATAATGACTACCCTGCATGTGGTTTTTTGCAAGTTCCGATATTTTAAGAACTGAGAGCTTTGAAAAAGAACACTGCTTTACTTCACATAAACACAAAGCTTCTTCAAATGATATACAGCGTGTGTCATAAACAAAGTTCGCTCCTAGATATCACCAGATTCAGAGGGAGCAAAGGATGATGGAAGAGGAATTAAAGCAAGTGATAGTACTTGTTCCAAGACAGATGACCAGGGTCAGCTCCCCTTCCATCCCTAATTCATGTGCTTGGCTTCTGACAGACACTTAAAGCACTTCTCAGAAAGATGGTTCCAGAAGGAAAGGCACACAGGAAGTGAACAGTTAGCTTTTTGCTGAAGTTAACCTTTAGTACATTATTAATAGTTTTGAGGTTCTGGTTTGACTCCTCAGTAGAGAAGATAACCAGCAGCATGCCTCATTTTGATTCAGTACATTTCATGTGACCGAAAACAACACATTTGCCATAAGGCAGATAGAAAAATTGGGGACTTTTTTTTTCTGCGTATATTTATTAATGTAAGTTCAGGCTAATATGGTCTAAGAGGACTCCTTGAGTTTGAGAGAGATGCCAAAAAGGGAGAGTGTTAGCTTTAGTGTTTGGGTTTACACTTAATTTCTCAACGTCACCGTCTAATATCTTTTATATACTGCATCTGTTCGCTACATGTAAGAATCCAGTACTCATTTTCAAAATTTGACACAGAGAGGCAGAGATACAGGCAGAGGGAGAAGCAGGCTCCTTGCGAGGAGCTTGACTGGGACTTGATCCCAGGACCCTGGGATTATGACCTGAGCTGAAGGCAGATACTCAAACACTGAGCCACCTCAGTGCCCCTACAGGAACTTTGTGTTTGCATATATACCCACACGCAGTTTCCCTGTATCTTATCTTAGTTAGTATGATATATTTGTCATAATTAATGAACCAATGTTGATATTATCTAAAGTCCATACTTTCTTCTCATCTCTTTAGTTTGTCCCTAATGTCCTTTTTCTGTTCCAGGATTGCATCTAGGATACCATATTATATTTAGTCCTCACATCTCCTTAGGCTCCTCTTGGCTGTGACAGTTTTTCAGATTTTCCTTGGTTTTGATGATGTTGAGATTTTTGAAGAATACTGATGAGGGACTTTGTAGAATATCCCTCAACTAAGATTTGTCTATTGTTTTCCTCAAGGTAAGATGTGGGTCATGGCTTTTTAGAAGAAGGCTAGAGAAGTAAAGGGCTGTTCTCATTGCATCATATCCACCATGTGTAGTATCAGCATGACTTGTCGCTGATGGTATCAACTTGATCACCTGGCTGGGGTAGTATTTGTTAAGTTTCTTCACAGAGTTACTCTTTTTTTAAAATAGAAATTTTTCATTGATTTTTTTTTCTTACCTCTGTGATTCTGGAGATGAATATAGCTCGTTTCACTTATTTGTTCAACATAATTTATTGTGAGTTAAAGAAAATGTGGTTTTAGGTAAATTTTAGGTGGTTTTTTTTTTTTAGATTTTATTTATTTATTCATGAGAGACAGAGAGAGGCAGAGACATAGGCAGAGGGAGGAGAAGAGAAGCCCGCTTCCATGCAGGGAGCCCAAAGCAGGACTCACTCCCAGAATTCCAGAGGCAAAGGCAGAGGCTCAACTGCTGAGCCACCAGGTGTCCCAATTTTAGGTTTTTTTATTCAGGGCCCACTAATTGGAAGAATAAACTGTACTTAAGGAACAGCATATACTTTTAGGTAACAAAAGTGGGTCAAGGTTAAGTTTTTGGTGTACAATATATATTTGTTTAGCTTTTCTAAATATACCAAGTTGTCAACAAAATTCTATTTGATTACAGATGAATATTGTTAAATAATTTAAATCACATTCTTCAAATGTTACAGCAACTCAGTTATTCATGATTTGCCAGTTATTAGACTTTCTCACCTTCTCTTTTCATTTATATTATATTCAGAAGTAACAGTGAAAAGTATTTTGTAAATGAGACCCTTTCTATCTTCCCAGCTTTCATATAAGTACAAAGGATTATATAGATATTAGGAATCAAGCAACCTCCTGCTTATTTACATTGCTTCAAATGCTAGTCATAGTAACAGATGAAGATCAGAAAGTACTAGGAAGCGAAGTCACCAGCACATCTTGTGTTGAAATTTGTTAGGGAGTGTCGATATCAAAGAATGAGTGTATCATGCAGCAGATGAGCCTCTAGGATGAATTTGATTAATTCTCCAAAGCAGCAAAATCTCATAATCAGATGGTGTTGCTTGAGGCTTTCTCTTGCTTTCGAGTTGGATAATCTAAACTGTGTAACCTCTAGTGGATTTCTACTCTGTCATGTATCAAAGAACGTCTGTGCAGATGAAAAGAGGTTTTCTGTTGGGCTATGTGTGAGCTCAGTGGGAAGGGTTAAAAATAAGAATGGGATTGCATTTGACTCAAGTTTGCTTCCTAATGACTGGCATCTCTACCACATTTGTTGACACTGCAAACATGGAAGGAGTAAAGACATCGAAGTTTTATTGCTGGCTCCACCACTAGTTTTTTTGTGTAATTTTTGAGGCAGTTTTTCATATAACTTTCCTCAGTGGTCCTCAGACTTTTATCTGTACAGTGAGAGTAGATAGGCCAGAGTGTTGCTTAAAACCCTTAAGGATATGTGTAAGTCTGTGGTTCAGAATGGGAAATAAGAGTAGCAGTATGGGCTGTCCCCTCAATTATATGTTCATGATCATCCGTGATCATGGTATGGTACATTAGGAAAAAATGTAGTGGGAATCTGATCTTCCCACAAAACGTTGTATATGTAGTTGGGGGCATGGGTCTTGACCAAGGAACTGATGCCTAATAATTATTTTTTTCTAGGTATGGCCGTAAATATAAAAATGAATAGATTTCTGTGTAATACCTATGGGCCATAGAGCTTTTTAAGAAATGTATTCTGGATTAGGGCAGTGTGGTGGCGGGTGGAGAAAGTAGAGAAGAGATCTCTGTAATTGGAATTCTGTAATTACTTTTCGCTGCTCTTTCCCATGTGACACACTGTCTCTCTGTCTCATTGGTATTCTCTGCTTATGGCCTTGCCCCATGCTGTCCGATGTTAGGAGGGCTCTGAGGCCTGCTGACTTCCATGTCTTCACAGTTTTCCAGTGGACAGAGTTGGGACGGGTCAGCCCTGAACCAGTTGGGCCCCAGCCTGTCCTGAGTTGGGGAGAATTTCAGGAACCTTAAGCTGCTTAGCTCAGCAGGTCAGTGTGTCTGCCAGTCTCATTCTGACTTTGTGTGCTTAGGTTTTTGTAAGGCTTCTCTTGCCTAGTTCCTTATGATTAAGACTGGATTTGTATTTCCATGCCAGAAACTGGGCCCTATTCTCTTTCACCCCTGTGAAGTCCTTTTCTGGGTACAGTGGGCAGTACCCCAGCATAGGAGTATGCTTTCTTTTAGCCAAGCCTCTTGGGAACTTGAGCTTTGCCTAGACCCATGCCTGTCATTGGGACTTTGCTGACCATTGGTGATATTGATGCTTAGTAATTGCTTTTTACCAGATTTTCCCTATTGTCATCTTCTGTCTGCTTTCTCATTGCTCAGTATCTTGGTGCTCACTGCTCACTTATGTGGACCTCTGCCTATTGCTGCCTACTCTTCCTTTTCTAATTATGCCCCCTTGCCTACTTCCGTTTCTTTCTAGACCTTGCTTCTGAGTTTACGCTCCAAGCACCTGATATTCCCTCCCTCTGATATGGAGGGGCCTGACGTGTACTATGCTGACTGACTTCAGAAGCTTAATTTTGACAGTTTCCTTTTTGTATGGTCTCTATAAAAAAATTTGTCTGCTTTTTAGCTTATTTATTTCCTGATACTACAAACTCACCCCTTGACATTTTTCATTGGACCAATTTTTTTAGCTTTCTTTAAAACATCTCACCTGGCCCCTTTTCAGTCACTTGTTACTTTCACAGGGCAGGGGCCTTGAATCATAACATCTTCACATTGGAAGAGACTTCCAAAGATACCCAGTTCAACTTTCCATGTAATGGGTAGCTTATCAATTTCCAACATAACCCATCAATGGCATTTGACAACAGCCCCCTAATGGTTTCTGGGGCCCAGACTATCAGTTCATTCATTTATTTACTCATTCAGTCAGTCAGTCAACACAGTTACTAAACATCTGTTGTTAGGCCCTGGAAGTATGTGTGTCTGTATGTATCACCATTCTTGTCCTTAGGGAAATGCTACTTTAGTGGGGTATAAAGAGAGAAACAATCATGATTGCTAGCTAGAGATGACCATGGGTGGGAGAATGGGGCATTTCTTTTTGATGCCTGAAGGTTGGGTTTGTGAAGAACCTCTCTCTGCTGCCTCAATCAACACCATCTTCCTGATCCACCACCAGTTTTTCAACTCCCCAAAAAAAGAAAGGTGGATCTCCTCTGCATCTACCTTTTGCCTCTGTCTATTCTTGGCTTGCTCTTGGAATCATCTTTCTGAATGCAAATCTTGGTTTGTTACTCCCCTGTTAATCGGCTTCATGTTGCTTCTTCCTCAAACTAACATCTGACCCTTTGGCACAGCTTACAAAAAGCCCTCACCCTTCCTGGTTCGTGCCTACCTCTCTGGTCTCATACACCATTTTCACCAGATTCTCAGTGCCCCAGAACTTTGTGCAGTTTCCTGGCTCTGTCATGCTTACTTAGATTTCTGTCGTATATGCTGTTCTTGCTCCTTGGAATGGCTGCCAGTTTTATCTTCTTGGTGAACTCTTGGGCTCTGAGAGCTGATAGAGAATGGGAGGAATAAATCAAAACTCTAGATTTCCTCTTCAATTCAGGTGCACTTTGGCCTGTTGACTGCTATTGCACCTGATATACCCCTACCACTGCCCACCAGCAGATTGCAAGCTACTGTAGGCCAGGAATTCATCTCTGTCTTCAGCCTTAACAAAGCCTGTGCCAGAATGGGCAGCCAGTAAATATTTGTTGGGTGAAGAAATGAGTGAAGAAATGAAGACAAGTGTTCTGTAGTTTATTTTTCAGTTATGTCTGCCTTGGGCTCTGAGAATGCTACTTAAGACTCCTACCACTGTTTTGACAGTAGCTCCCTACAAACCTGGGACCTTGCACACAGGTTTATCCACCACTAGACAACCTGCCTACAACTATCACTTGAACAGCCTACCAAACAGGGAAAAAGGCCCTTTGGGGCTTTTGGACAACTCTTCACCTTCTCACACCCTGCAGCCTCTGCTGCCAAGATAAGCTTCTACTGTGAGTGAATCTAACAAATTCTAATCAAGACAAAGAAATTGCATAAAATAGAAGTGCTTCTTCTCTGCTCTTGTAAATCAGAACAGTTGTAAAATGAAGAAAATTAGTACTTTAACGTTCTTGTCTCCTCAAGCAGTCATTTTAAGTGAGTCATCTACAAATTCAAGCAGTCGGTAGGGACAGTTAGTGGCCATTTATCATTTTAAGTTGATTTGTTTCAAATAAGTAGCAAATGGGGTACATTGGTCCTAAATTACACATTTATCACCTTCCTACCCAAGCCCTTTTTTACACAACTATGTCAATGAGCAGTTAGACACACAGACAAAACTGTCATGAAACTTGTCGGTCTTCCCTGTCTTTCTGTCCTTTAATCCTGATTCTTAAACTGACGATCAAAACTCAGCACTTTTCATTTTGATCAGTTGTAGATCTCTGCCTAAAATACATGGCCATACCTGATGGCGTGGTACGCAGTTTTGGTTTTGTTTTTTCTGGTTTATTGAAGCGTAATTTACATACAATAAAATTCACCCTTTTTAGGTATTTACAAATCTATGAATTTTGACAAAATTCTATAGGTTGTACCACCACTGAAATCAAGTTAATAGAGTTTTTTGTCACCCAGAATATTCCCTCATGCTCCTTTGTAGTTAACCCCCTCCTTACTACTGCTCTTATTTCTGTCTCTATAATAAATAGTTTTATCATTTCTAGAGTTTCATAAAAGGGATCAAAATGTGTAGCCTTTGAGTTTGCTTATTTCACTTTAACATAATGCTTTTTTTCCTAAAATATTTTATTTATTTTATTTTTAAGATTTTATTTATTTATTCATGAGAGTACAGAGAGAGAGAGAGAGAGAGAGGCGGAGACACAGGCAGAGGGAGAAGCAGGCTCCATGCAGGGAGCCTGATGTGGGCCTCGATCCCGGGACTCCAGGATCGCGCCCTGGGCCGAAGGCAGGCGCTAAACCGCTGAGCCACCCAGGGATCCCATTTTTATTTATTTTAAGAGAGAGCCAGTGAGTGTGAGCAGATGGAGGGGAGGTGGGAAGAACAGAGGGAGAGGGAAAGAGAAAATACCAAGGGGACTCCCCACTGAGCATGGAGCCTGACATGGGGCTCAGTCCCAAGACCTTGAGATCACAACCTGAGCTGAAAACAAGAGTTGGAAACTTAACCAACTGAGCCACCCAGGTGCCCCTAACATAATGCTTTTGAGTCATCTATGTTGTTGCATTTATCCATAGTTTGCTGCCTTTTATTGCTGAGTAGAATTCCATTATATGAACTTATCAAAATTTGTTTATCCATTCACCATGATGGACATTTGGGTAATTTAAGTTTTTTTTATTATGAAAAAACTTGTTTGTTATGAACATTTTAAAAAAGATTTTATTTATTTATTCATGAGAGACACAGAGAGAGGCAGAGACATAGGCATAGGGAGAAGCAGGATCCCTGTGGGGAGCCTGATGCTGGACTCGATCCCAGGGCCCTGGGATCACGACCTGAGCTGAAGGCAGATGCTCATTTGCTGAGCCACCCAGGTGCCCTGCTATAAACATTTATATTTGGGTTTTGGTGTGGATAGTTCTCTTAGGTAAAAACCAAGGAATGAGATGCGTGGGTTTTAGAATTAGTGTTTATTTAACATTGTAAGGAATTGTCAAACTATGCTGTTTTTGATTCCTACCAGCAATAGAAGGTTCCAGTTGCTCCATATCCTTGACACCCTTGTTATTGTCTTTTTTAATTTTAGACATTCTAGTACATAGCTAGTGTAATTTCATTCTGCATTTTTCCTCATGACTAATGATTTTGAGCAAGTGTCTATTAACTTTTAGGTTTTTTTTAATGCAGTTTTAAGGGTTCTATATATATTTTTGTTATCAGCCCTTTATCTCATTTGTTTTGTAAATATTTTTCTCAGTCTGGCTTGTCTGCTTTTTTATTTTGTAACTGTCTTTCAAAGAGCAAATGTTTTAAATTATGATGAATTTCAAATGATCATTTTTTTTCTTTTATGGTTCATGTTCTTCTGTCCTATACATGATTATCAGATACAAAGTCATGAAGATTTGCTTCTATTTTTTTTTCTAGAAGTTTTTTAGCTTTAGGGTTTACATTTCCATCTATGATCAATTTCAAATTGTATGTATAGAGTGAGGTTTGGGTTGAGGTTCACTGAAATATAAGTATACCCCATCATTCCATCATTATTTATTGAAAGACTAAAAGACTATCCTTTATTGAATTAAGTTGACATTTTTGTCAAAAATCAATTGGCTGTATATGTGTGGGTCAATTTCTGGACTGTCCGCTCTGTTCCACTGATCTAAGGGTTTATTCTTTTGCCAATATCCTAGTGTTTTGAATAGTTGTAGTTTAATAGTAAGTCTTGAAATGAGTGAGTTCGAAGCCTCCAACTTTTTCTTTTTCTTTTTTTTTTTTTTTAAAGATTTGTATTTATTTATTCATAGAGACAGAGAGAGAGAGAGAGGCAGAGACACAGGCAGAGGGAGAAGCAGGTTCCACGCAGGGAGCCCGACATGGGACTCGATCCCGGGTCTCCAGGATCACACCCCAGGCTGCAGGCGGCACTAAACCGCTGCGCCACAGGGGCTGCCCCAACTTTTTTTTTTTCTTCAAAATTGCTTTGGTTGTCCTAGATTATTTGTTTTTCTATATAACTTTTAGAATCACCTAAATTTCTTAAAAAGAAGCTTTCTTGAATTTTGAGTGTTGAATTGAATACTGAATTGGAGTTGAATCGAATCTATAGATTAATTTGGGAGAGAATTACAATATTGATAATATTGAGTCCTCTGATCCAATGAATATGTAACTCTACTTGCATCTTTCATTTCTCTCATCAGCATTTTTCATAGTTTTCAATATATAAATCTTATAGTACTTTGTTAAATTGATCCTGGAGTATTGCATATTTTATTGGTGCCATATAGCAAATGGTGCTTATAAAAATTTCAGTCTCCAGTCATTCACTGCTATGTATAAAAGCAAAATTCAGGGACGCCTAGGTGGCTCAGCAGTTGAGCATCTGCCTTTGGCTCAGGGAGTGCTCCCGGAGTCCCGGGAGCAAGTCCCACATTGGGCTCTCTGCATGGAGCCTGCTTCTCCCTCTGCCTATGTCTCTGCCTCTCTCTGTGTCTCTCATGAATAAATAAAGTCCTTAAAAAAAAACAAAATTCAGTTTTGTAGAATGATCTTATATTTTCTAACCTTGCTAATGTCATTAGATCGATTAATTTTTAGTAGATTCTTTTAGATTTTCTACTTTGTTATGTTTTCTGTGAGTAAAGACAGGTTTATTTCTCCTCCCCAATTTTATCTGTATTTTTTTTCTGTCCCTTACTGCATTAGCTAGGACTTCTATCCAGTATGATGTTGAATACAAGTGGTAAGTGTGGTCCCTGTATAGTTCTGATGTTAGGAGGGAATCATTCAATCTTAACACCAGTAAGTATGGGTTAGCTGTAGGTTTTTTCATTGATGTTCTTTATCAGGATGGTGAAGTTACCTTTTATTTCTAATTACCTGAGTATTTTTAAAAATCACGAATGGCTGTTGAATGAATGTCATACTTTTTCTGCATCTGTATAAATGTATGGATATTCTTCCTTCATTGATATTGTCGATGACATTACTTGAGTTAGGAATGTTGAACCAAACTTGCATTCCTAGACTATATCCCGTGTGACCATTATATATTATTCTCTTACATTTTATAGATAAAAATCATAGTTAGGTGCCACAAAGTGGTTGACAATTCCTTAATCCTATGTGTGTTTTATAGGTCACTAGAATCACTTCCATCTTTTTTTTTTAAGGATTTAATTTATTTATTCATGAGAGACACACACACAGAGAGAGACAGACAGATAGACAGACACAGGCAGAGGGAGAAGCAGGCTCCATTCCATGCAGGGAGCCTGATGCGGGACTTGATCCCGGGTTTCCAGGACCACACCCTGGGCTGAAGGCAGCGCTAAACCGCTGAGCCACCTGGGCTGCCCCCACTTCCATCTTTATTAAGAGAAGTTCTAACCTTACCTATAATACAATACAGGTAGAGTGCTTTTCTTCATCTTCATTTGATCTTTAAGCTATCAAAACAGCAAATGGACAGGCAACAAATACAGCAAGTGTCTTTGTACTAGGCAATGAGTACATTTATTTAATTCAATTTAATGTATTTTTTAAGATTGTATTTATTTATTCATGAGAGACACAGAGGCAGGCAGAGACATAGGCAGAGGAAGGAGGTTCCCCATGGGATCCTGGTACAGGACTCGATCCCAGGACCCTGGGTTCATGACCCGAGCTAAAGGCAGACCCTTCAACCACTGAGCCACCCAGGCATCCCAGTTTAATCTTATTTAATGGGAAACTGAGGCCCAGCAAATAATTTGTAGCATTGAAATCTTGCAGTAAATTGTTATGGTCAGAACTTAAATGGAGGTTTGTTTGGTAAAACCCTTATTAGCCCTCTGGATTATATTGCCTCTGTTAATGAATGCATATGGGGGGCTGGGGGGAGACAGACAAGGGAGGGTGGGAGAGGGAGATTAGGAGAGGGAGAAATGTTCTACCACCTTCTATTGGTATTTGAAAATCTGGGCTTTTAGATATCTTGATTTATAGCTCAGCTCTGCCATTTACTTGATTTGTGTCACATTTGTCTGAGACTTTTTTTTTTTTTTTTGATCTGAAATGTAGAGGCGCCTGAGTGGCTCAATCGGTTAAGCATCTGACTATTGATTTTGGCTCAGGTCGTGCTCTTGGGTTGTGGGATCAAGCCCTGCGTCGGGCTCTGCAATTGGCAGGGAGTCTGCTGGAGATTCTCTCCCTCTCCTCCTCTTCCTGCTCACACATGTGCATGCCATCTCTCTCTCTCTCTCTCAAATCTTTAAAAAAAATCTGAAGTATAAACTGTTAACAAAGGTTGTTATGAGGAATACAGATGATATTCGTAGAGTGCCTTGCACATAGAATGTGCTCAGTATAGTGGAGTCTGTTACTATCATTATTATTTTATTATTGATTTCTTACCATGAAATGCACTTTATAACTGGAAATAATTACTTTGGGTTTGGAAAAGGCCAAATGGGACTTAGAATGATTTCTGTAGTTTATTTAGTTCTTTTACCAAAATAGCCTAAAGCAAGTTCCTTTTAATAAAAATGGACTTAATTTCCTGTACTTTTTACCTCCCTCCTCCCTAAGTCAAAAAACAACACCAATTTACTAAATCATTTTGCAAATTTGAAAGGCTTAAAAGGTACAGCGGAATGCTTTGGGCTCTGGAAATGAGTGTGGGCACACTTTTGTGTCTGTGTGTCTTTGTGTGGTCTAGAAGTGATTGTCTCAGCCAAGAGGACTGGAGATGCCATTTTCATTTTACATGGGCAACCAACCATGTATAGCTAGCTCTAGTCTTAGCTCCTGCAGATCTGACCGTTTCTGAATCATTGAAACTCCCTTTTCTAACTTACACAAACCACTCAGACTGAAGGTAATGATTCCTTTTTCCAGTAAGGTTGTTTTGGTTATCACAAGTAGGGCCCAAGAGCTGTGCTTTCATCAGTCAAGTCAGGGAGATTACAATAAGAAAAATGGCTGAGTCTAAGGAAGGGCATCAGGCCATCATCAAATGACCTTTCAGTGTCCAGGACCTCAGGACGGCTCTTGGCTCCAGCTCCAGCAATCCATAGCTTCTGGGAAGTGATTCTCATTCTTATTGGATTTCCTAGCAGTACCCTTCCAACTAAAAGTGCTGTTTGACAGATGAAAGTAAAGGAAAATCTATCATATTTTGGGAATTTTTGTATAATTCACACCATTGCTTGGTGTTATTGTAATCAGAATAGGTAACCATTAGTCTTTTTTAAAAAGATTTTATTTATTTATTCATGAGAGACACAGAGAGAGAGGCAGAGACATAGACAGAGGGAGAAGCAGGCTCCACACAGGGAGTCCGACATGGGACTCAATTCTGGGACTCCAGGATCATGCCCTGGGCTGAATGCAGGGACCAAACCGCTGAGCCACCCAGGGATCCCACCCATTAGTCTTTTTTAAACAGGTTTATCGAAGTGTGATCATTATACAAAATACCATATATATTTAATGTACACAGTTTGATGGGTTCTGAATATATGCATACACCCTTAAAATCATCACCACAATCAGGATAATGTACATATTCATCATCTCCAAAAGGCTCCTCCTGCTGCCCTTTTGTTTGTTTGGGGGGTGGGGAGTAAGAACTCCTACCTTGAGATCTACCATGCTAATAAATTAGTGACAGTACAATATTTAACATACACTATTTTCAAAGCACATTGAGCACGTCTTCTGATTTAATTTTCACTTTATAAAATAAAATAGGTCTTATTTCTACTTTATGATGAAAAAAAATAGACCTTAGCAGTATGTTTTCTCAAAGAATACCATTAGATATTGCGCCAGTATCCCAAACCTAATTCTGATTTTTGCTCAGTGTTCTTTGCATAAGACCTCTGGGCCTTGATCCTGATGTGACTCTAAACTTCGTTGACCTGGTAAACAGTCAAAAACTAAATATCTAATGACCTTTGTCCTTACAATTAGGATCAACAAATGTGATTAGATGCCGGGCTTCAAAGAGAGTTCATGAGATAACTAATTAGTGGAGGATAGAGTTTGGGGAGTAACTTCTACCCTTCATACATGTAACTTTCTTTTTCTAGATTGGCTAGGCAGAGTTCCAGTGTTCAAGGAGAAATGTTCAAAGGCTGGTTGTTAAACTTTTAAAAGGTGGTTTAATTTAAAATGTTGGACAGTAAGGAGAGACCCAACCTGATAGATTTCCTGGGGCTTCTTTGAGTAGCTGCTTTGTGTTAAACACTATTCTAATCGTTACAGGAGCAAAGAGATTAAAAAAATATTAAAAATATGATTCTACTTATTAGGACTTCACAAGCTAGCAGACAAGATGGAAGCTTACCCAGAGATGCTTCCATATTATGCTTCCTCCAGTCCATCCTCCATTCTGCCAGTAAAACAATCTTTTGAAAACACATACCCTTTCCCTTCGTAATACTTTCTGGTGGTTCCCTCTCAGAGGACCATGTCCAGGTTTCTTATTCGACATACAAGGCCTTCTCTGATTTGACCCAGATTATTCTCCCTCTATCCCCATACTTCCACAGCAAGCTCCAGGCACATACCACTCCTTAGGATACTCAGAGCAACTCATGAGTTTTCATGCCTCTGAATGTTTATTCATGCTGGCTGCTCTGGAGAATGCTGTGTTAGTGTGGGTCCTCTGAGAAGCAGAATTTTAGGATTAAACTGGAAGGGATTTTTATTGAGGGAAACCACCACCTGTGTGAAAAGACCACAAAGAGGGAGATGAAAAGGATGGCAGTGCCATTAGTCCATGATGCAAGTCTGACCCCTAGTGAAGAGAAGAGAGAGTAGCCTAGGCAGAAACTTTGTAGGCTGCTGTGCGGTTGAAGGAAGGTTCCTTGAAGGAAGGTTAGGAAAAGCCTTTGGGTAATTCAAGGCAGGGGAGTCCTATCCCTGCTGTACTCACTCACTGGTTAGGTGCAGCCTGTTAGAAGTATGGCTTCAGCACAGACGTTGGGGATGAATTTCTGAGGCAGCAGCTCATTTGTGCTCCCTGTAATTGGAGGCCTTCCTCCTGGCCTCCGTAAACACCTTTCTTCTTCCATTTAATTCCTCTCTCTAGGCCTTAAATGTTTCCTCTTCTTGGAAGCATCTCCTTGAAGGAAGTTGTCAGCATGTCACATGATGGTCCCACTGCCTACAATGACCATCCCCTAATATCTGCCGGTTAATTCCTAATACCCTTATTTGAACCCCTACCACCTATTACAGGACCAAAAAACCTAGTAGGTGCTCAGGAAATATTTGTTGAATGAATGAATTGGTAGAACTTGAATAAAGCAGATCCTCCTTTGGATCTGGAGAAGGTAAGTTGAGGGAAAGTGAATTGCTTTGAGCAAAGCCATATTGGGGGAAGAATGAAGAATTCTTTTTCTTCTTTGCAAATGTGTCCAAAAACCGTCATTTTAGGGAAAGTATATTATGATGCAAAAACAGTGGGGGAAGGAATATCTTCCTGGCACTTGAAAATGATTCATATTTGAGAAGTTTGTTGAGAACAATGTTTTGAATATTTCCTGAGAGACTTCTTTCCTGAGAGGAAACAGAGTTGATGGAAATGGAATTTTACTGCTGCCAGGAAAAGTGTGATAAAGATCAAATCTCATACAACTACTACCAGAATAGAAATTTCCATAGAGCGAAGAGATTTCAAAGTCCCACCTAATGGCTCATATGGATTTAGTATTCATTGCAGCTGAACTGTAATTCTGTAATGGAATTTGACCAATTTTGACACTCTAGTTTGTAACGTACGAATTAGTGGAGACTCATTCATCTTGATGTTTGCTGACTGCCAGATGTTGGTCATATTGCTGATGGAAAGAAACAGAACTGGCCAGAATCCCAAACCTCCGTACCACTAACTGCCTGCCACCAGCACATGTCGCCAGAGGACAGAGCCATGCTGGAGATAAGGTCCTACAAAATCACTGTATCAGCAACTAGAGACTTTGCCCCTTATCCCTAATGTAGTGTTCTACCCTGGTGACCTGGGTTGGACCACGTATGAAGCAGGCGCTCCTTTTTGTCCTGGTCCATGTCCGTCCTGTGCAGCCTCTTTCACATCTTATTTCTCCAGAGTTTCCACTTGAAGGGATGCAAGTTTCTTATTTGCAATGTGGGGGTGAGTAATGGCAACCCCATCACAGGCTTGCTGTTAGGATTCCACAAGGTAATTCATGCTAAGGGCTCAGGCGGTGCTTGACATAGAGTATTTTATCCAATAAGTGGTAGCTAGGTTTTATTGTTATTATGCCATAGAAGCGGGGGTCGGAGGGTAAAATCTTAATATTTCTCTGTATTAGCGAAGTTGGTTCTCCGTGCATTTGGTGAGTGCCTGTTCTGTGATAAAGCAACCAGGCATGCCCACTCTGTAATTGGTCTAACACACACACTTGCTGATAGCCATCTCTTCTCTCAAATGAGGACAGTTCATTTTGGCTTACGCATGAGCAAAAGCACTTGCTCCTCCACTGTACTCTGACCTGGTGTGGAATACCTCTTTTTCTCAGTGATCTGTCTCTCTTCTCACTTTCGGATTTCTATTATTCTTCTTGAGGTAACTTATAACTAACATGTCCCAGGCATGTGGGGGGGAAAAAAAAAGATGGTTGCATGATGCATTCCCTTCCCTGACATTTGTTGATCAGGTTGGGAAGTTTTGACCTACTAGCCTTTGCCTTACGTATCTTTTCCATTTTAGTAGAATAGTTCACTTGGGATGTTATTCATTTACTTCTGTCTTTCACTATTAACACTTGTTAATTTCACCAAAGAGCTTCCCCTTTATGTGTGTTTATACACACCTCTCTCAACCATCTTCCTCCTTTCTTCCAAGTCTTGCTGTTAGATCAGGAACTCCTGGCTTTTCTACTTGAAAGCCAAAAATATGAATTGGAATGAATTATGAGTGATAGGGAATAGAATATTACTATCAATAGATGTGTACCAAGGCAAAGGAAAGCCATATATTTAAAAGGGAGGAAAGTATTGTATTTGAAGTCCCAAAGATATCAATGTGTCCAAATCTGAACTTACTTTTCTCTTCTCTAATCCTCTGGCAGTCAAGTCTTATGAAATGTCTCAAATGGCTTTACCTCCTTCTCATTCCCACTGTCCTTGCCCTGGCCCTCATCATCTTTTATTTAGAGGCAATAAATACCTTCTCTCCTTATCTTCATTCTAGTTCCCTCTTTTCCTCAGTCTGACTCTAGTGTGTAAGAGGGTGTCGTCTTTTCCAGCTTTTTAAATTCTAAAGCTATGCAAGGACTCAACAAACCAAACAACCATATTTGGTTGGTAGCTTAAAAATTACAAGGCAAGCATACTTTAAATCTCCATCCAGATAAAAAAATAGAACCTTGAAGTCACCCCAAAAGTTCCTCCAGGTGCCCTATCACAATCATAAACCTGCCCTCCATTCAAAATGACTATTAACCTGAAATTTTTTTAAGACTTGATTTATTTTGAGAGAGAAACCTCATGTTCACAAGTGAAGGAAGGAGCAAAGGGAGAGAATCTCAAGTAGACTCCATGCCCAGCTCAGAGCCAGAGCAGGGCTTGATCTCATAACCCTGAGATTGTGACCTGAGCCAAAACCAAGAGGCAGCCGCTTAACCCACCCAGGTGCCCTATCCTGACCTTTGAAGTATTTTCTTGCAGTTCTTTATCAGAAAGGTGCTTTTTAAAAACATTGGTCTCACCCTATTCGATTATCTCTATGCTAAAGCCTAAGGGTGCTGAAATTCCTCTCCGGTTTTCTTGGGCCTACCATGGAGCCTCCTTTCCATGACTCCTTCCTTCCCCAATACCCTAGTCTCTGGCCATACTGTATTATTCACAGGCTCCCATTATTCTCAGATGCCTCTAGATATCTCCAGGTATTTGCGCCTATTGTTCCCTTTCTGGAGTTATCTTTTTCCTATTCCCTGATGAAGTCCTAGGCCCAACTCAAATGTCTTTCTTAATGTCTTTCTTCTTTGAAGCTGTCTTGGCTCTCCCTTCTTGGACATACCTGGGCCAGAATGAATCTTCTTCACCGCTGTGGCTCTGTGCCCATTGCAGCATTTTACAGATGCTTCTGTTTTTACCATTTATCATAGTCTCTGATAACTAACGTTGCTTAGTATATAGCAAATGCTCAATAAATGTTAGGTGAATGAATGAATCCATGAAGGTGACCTTTTTTTCTTTTAAGATTTTATTTATTTATTCATGAGAGACAGAGAGGCAGAGACATAGGCAGAGGGAGAAGCAGGCTCCCTGTAGGGAGCCCGATGCGGTACTCAATCCCAGGACCCCGGGATCACAACCCAAGCCAAAGAAGGCAGGCACTCAACCACTGAGCCACTCAGGTGCCCCATGAAGTTGACCTTTAAAGCTCTTTCAGGGTGTCAGATTGTCTTCAGAATTGACACAGAAATCATATATATACTTTATCGTATGATCAAGCTTGCTTTTCCTTAGATATTCCCGTAAACACACATTTAAGAAAAGATTTTATTTTGTTAGTAATATTTCTAGTGTTTGATTTTATTGGTGTTTTTCTTTGTCACCATTTTGCTATTTTGACCACATTATTGGTAAAAATAGGCCTTTGTGCGCTTTTCTGGCTACCTACACACCATTTTTATTGTTTTCATGGTAACAACTAGGAATTATTGAGTGCCAGCTGTGTGCCAGGCACTGTGTGAAGACCCATGTGGGCATTATGTACTGACTCCTCTCCATATTTTCAGTGGAACCTGAAGCTTAGCGAAGTTAAGGAAGGTAAAGTCATAAAGCCTTCAAGGGGTAGAGCCAGGGTTCAAACCCAAGCAGCCTGACTAGAAATGTAGAACTCTTTGTTCTTTTTACCCTTCCGTGTTCCCTCTTAATAAGATAATGTGTTCCCAGTTGTAGCACAGTGGGTTTTTGTGAGGCATGTGTGGAAGTGCCTTACCTATCATCTCCCTGGATTCTAGTCAATTCTTTAATTTCTTTATACCTCTTTTCCAAAATTGCTTCTGTTCAGGACCCTGTCAGCTGTACTGTCATTAGGTGTGCATAGCTTGTGGTTAATGGGCCACAGCCTGGTCAGTGATTCTCACTGAGCCACATACAAAGAGATTGCTCTTGTGTTGACCTGTGGATCTTCTCAGCCACATGTATTGTTTAGCCTAAAGCTGCCACCCTAAAGGTTGTTATCACCACAAATGATGCAACCTGTGCTTGGCAAGGTGGTAAACTGTGTCTTTTAAAATGGTCAGTCATTGATGTTAATTGCTCTTGCTTAATTTCCCTTTGAGGCACTAAAAGGAAATCCAAGTATAAGCAATTAAAGAAACAACAATGTGGAAGAATGCCAGTACAGGAATGGGGTTTTTTAAAGCTTTAAAAAAATTTTTTTTAAGAATTTTATTTATTCATTTGAGAGAGTGAGAAAGCCCCAATGGGAGGAGGGGCAGAGGGAGAGGGAAAAGCAGACTCTCTACTGAGTGGGGAACCCAACACGGTGCTCCATCCCAGGACCTCAGGATCATGACCTAAGCTGAAGGCAGACATTAACCAGTTGAGCCACCCAGGCTTGGTTTTGAAAGTCAACTTTCCATTTCAGTAAATCACCAAGATTAATCTAGAATGTTTGGTTGTGTTAAAGTTTATTGCATGTAATTGTTTCTTAAAACTAACCACAATGACAGCAACTAACATTTTTAGTTCTAGCAAATGCGAGGTGCTGTTTAAAGTACTTCACAGGGGATCCTTGGGTGGCTCAGTGGTTTAGCGCCTGCCTTCAGCCCAGGGTGTGATCCTGGGGTCCCAGGATTGAGTCCTGCATCAGGCTCTCTGCATGGAGCCTGCTTCTCCCTCTGCCTGTGTCTCTGCCTCTCTCTCTCTGTGTCTCTCGTGAATAAATAAATTTAAAAATAATCTTAAAAAAAAATAAAGTACTTCACACACAGTTATCTCCCAGAATCCTCTCACAAATTCTTTGAAGTAGGTAATATTATTATTCCTGCAGTAAAGCTCTGGATGCAAATATGTTATCACTTGTAGCTTAGATTTCTTTTTATGAACTTCATTGTATTAGGAATTTGAGCTGCACTTTCTGCCTCAGGTTCTGCTTTGTTTAGAAAGAGAACTTGAAAAAACTTGGTGTGGCTGGTAGGGTGCGTCTGGAGATAATGATTTTCTCTAGGATCACTTATATGTAATAATTTCAAGAAAAAAACACCATTTTTGTTGATGTTCCTCTTGTCAGAAAAGTGATTGTGGTGTTTTCTTCCAGTTGATACTTTATTAGTAACTTTTCCTAGTAGGTTGGGGGCAGGGTTTCAAGGTTATGTATTGTTATTCTTGTTTCATTTCCCAGACTACCCTACTTCCTGTTATAGTCTAAACACTAGGGAAGGTTTTAGTGGCTGATGGCAGACAGTTTGGCTCTTTTGTCAGCTCCTGATACTGCAGATGAAATACTGTGTTTTCTTGTCAGGTAAAATGTATAAGGCTGCTTGACAGGAAGAATGAACTAGAAGCACTTCTCAGAGAAAAACATTTCAGAGACAACTTGTGACTTTTCCTGTTTAATTTTTTAAACTTGTCCTCTTGTGTTCTAAAGAAAATTCCACACTTCCCCAAAAACCAGGATGCTCTTTAGGTTAATAATGCTCTGGGATTATTATCATTGTTCTCAAAAGAATCCCCAGGTTGGTGTCTTATTTACCCTGAGGAAAGTTCTTCAAAGGTACTTTTCTTTGTCAAGGAGAGAGCAATACCAAGACTTTAGTGGCCAACTGAGAAACCAGGTAGATCCTAGAAATGGATATTATAATACCTAAGTTTGTGCAATTTTATTCTGAGTACATGACATTTGGTTTCATCTTCTTTTCCCACAATGGAAGTAAACAAACTGGTAATGAAAGTGGTATGATGGTAAGAGGATTGAGTCCTAAATTTGGCTGGTATGCTTTTCCATCAAAGAATGAGATTAGGAGGAGGAGGAGGAGGTGGTAAGAGAGGGAAGAAAAATTAAATTAGACAAGACATTTGGCTGGTCATGGAAATAGATGTCAAGATCCATGTACCATCTGCTAGTAAAGTTAATCAAAGCAAGAGAAATTAGGAAGCCTTACTGTGGAGCCAGATCCCCTTTGGTTTCCCTTTCCCCTCATTTTGTCTGATGAGAGCCAGTTATGGATGTGATTCCCAAGACTTACCTCCAGAGACTGGGATTCACTAGGTTTCGCTTGGAACAGAGGACTCTGCATTTTGACCAAGTTCCCTGGGGTTTCTCTTGCTGACCTCCTCAGAAGCATCCTTTGAGAAAACCTGGATTCAACTTAGAGCCCACATATCCCCATAAGCGGTCAGCCATTGGGGAGAACGCTTGGAATCAGCACCGAGTGTTGATATACAGCCATACACACCCACTTGTCCTCTTAACACCTTTGCCAAAATGAGCACAAATGCCTCTCTCTCTCCAGTGTGGGAAAATCAACTTTGTGTATTCACATGGTTGCTAATAATAGCTAAAGTTGACTGAGTGTCATATGTACTCGACAGGTATTCTTTCAGTAAAACCTGGTGATGAGGGGGGATGCCTGGGTGGCTCAGTCGGTTAAGCATCTGACTCTTGCTTTTGGCCCAAGTTGTGATTTCAGGGTTGTGAGATTGAGCCCTGCATATCCCCACATCCAGCTCCATAATTAGCAGGGGGTCAGCTTGAGATTCTTTCCCTCTTCTTCCCCCTCTGGTCTTCCCCCCACTCACATGTGTGTGTGCACATGCTCTCTCTCAAAAAAATAAATAATCTTTTGAAAAAAGAAAACCCTGGTGAGGTTTAAGTACTATTATTTTCCACATTTTACAGAGAAGGAAACTGAAGCTCAAAGTTTAAATAAGTTGTCCAAGTCACAATTAGGAGCAGAGCTGGAAATTTATCCAGACAAGCTTTGCCCAACTGCACTCTATTTCTGTTGTTAATGGTCTTCAGGCTCAAGGAATTGGAATCATAGTAATCCTTGGTTCAGGATTCTTTGGGGGTACTTTAAACCCCAGTGTCCTTGGAGCCAATCAGTGTTTTTTGTTTTTTTGGTAATGCTTCAGAAACAAACCAATTTAGTTTTATAAAACTATTTTAATTGTGGTAAAGTACACATAACAAATTACTGTCTTAACTACTTTTAAATGTATGGTTCTGTGGCATTATGTGCATTCATACTGTTTTGCAACGGTTACTACCATCCATTTTCAGAATTCTTTTTATTTTGTAAAACTGTACCATTAGATAATTCCCCATTCTCCCCTCCCTCTAAGTTCTGTTAATCACCACTCTACTTTCTGTCTTTATGATGGAGCCAGTCAGCTTTTATGTTTAGGCATGCCATTGGGGTGCCTGGGTGGCTCAGTTGGTTAAGCATCTGTCTTCCACTCAGGTCTTGATCCTGGAGTCCTGAAATCAAGCCCTGCATCAGGCTCCCTGCTCAGCAGGGAGTCTGCTTCTCCCTCTTTTTTTTTTTTTAATTTTTTATTTATTTATGTATGATAGTCACAGAGAGAGAGAGAGAGAGAGGCAGAGACACAGGCAGAGGGAGAAGCAGGCCCCATGCACCGGGAGCCCGACGTGGGATTCGATCCCGGGTCTCCAGGATCGCGCCCTGGGCCAAAGGCAGGCGCCAAACCGCTGCGCCACCCAGGGATCCCCTGCTTCTCCCTCTGACTCTCCCTCTGTTCTCTCCCTCTCTCCCAAATAAAATCTTAAAAAAAAAAAGAGAGAGAGAGTACGCCATTCATCTCCATTGTCATGCTATTGATTTTTTAGATAAAAAATGTTACAAATCAAGGGATGCCCGGGTGGCTTCTGTCGATTGGGCGTGGGTCATGATTCTGGGTCCTGGGATCAAGCCATGCTTCAGGCTCCCTGCCTAGTGGGGAGTCCGTTTCTCCCTCTCCCTCTCCCTTGGCCCCCCCTCTCCTACTCATGCTCTTTTTCTCTTTCTCTCTCAAATAAATATATAAAATCTTTTAAAAAAATATTACAAATCAAATTCAGATTTACAAACATGTACTCACTGTTGAAACAAAAAGCCATAAACATTTTAAATAGAATTTAGCATGCCTTAAACAATGTGAGATTGTATCTCTTAAAGCACTTGAGGTCCGCCCTGCTGTATAAAACAACTACAGAGATTCCTATTTGGCAACCTGCAGATAAGAAAGCTGCACTGAAAAGAAAATCAAGCCCTATAGCTGGGTGGTTCCTTTACTCTTGGGAGGTCATTTTCTTTGGAAAATAAACACATTTCTGGTCACATGAATTCATGCAAATTGCTGCATCAGACTAAAAAATCCATTATGCTCAGTAACTTTAAATAATTAGATTGTCTATTTGGGAATGCTTTGGACAAGGCAAAGCAGTGTATGCTAAAAGTGCTGATTATGAAAGCTAAAGCCCCACTTTTTCACTGAAGCCCCCCTTCACTCTTTCCTCCCATCAAGTTTTTAAGTTAATTGTCCCGAAGTAACTAATACTTAGAAGATTATATTGTATGGTTATAGGAGTATAATACTTTTCAAGCAATTGAAGATCAAGTTCCTCTACTCCACCCCATTTTTCTTGTCTTTCTTGGAAAATTCTGAAAGTAGAAATTTCCTTTAAAATTGTTGTAGAACAGATTAGATGACAGTATAATTAGAACCACAGGAAACCTACAGAGGAGAAGAAAAGAGTATTTGATAGATCATAGGAACTATTACACAGATGGATTTTTACCTGGGATTTGGGGAGTCATAGTCTACATCAAGTTTACTGTTGATCATTTCAGATGCTGCTGTTGTTTTGAAAGTTATTGTGGTCAAAATCCATTTTTAGTTGTTTAAAGATATCACTCTTGTATTTTAATTCCTTGGGTTGTCTTAAAAATACTCCAGTTGTGTCAGCCAAGCACAGATTAAAGTGTACTTTATTAGTAACATAAAATTTAGATCAATTTTTATCTAATCCTGAAACCAATAACAGTGATTTCTTTCAGTTCAGGGCTTGTCTCTTTAATTTACATTTTATGTGACTAGGATAGATATGTTTGAGAAAAATTTCTTTGGCAGTTAATAATCAGGATTTTTTTTTAAATGGAGAAGTATTATATGTGGTTAAACATTTTTTTTTTAACTTGAAGGTATAGGGGCTCCTGGGTGGCTAAGCCTCTGACTCTTGATTTCTGCTCAGGTGGTGAGATCAGCCTGCCTCAGGCTCTGCACTCAGTGGGGAGTTGGCTGGAGATTCTCTCCCTCTCCCTCTGCCCCTCCCACTGTGAGACAGAGTGTGCTCATTATCTCTCTCTCTCTCTGTCTCTCAAATAGATAAATCTTTTTAAAAATCTAGAATGTATAAAAAGATTGCCATTACTGGTTCATTTGCAGCCCTATTTCCCAGAGATACGTAATGCCGTTACATTTTTTGTCTAGGTGTTCAGATTGTATTTATGTTTGAGTATAAATACACACATGTGCATGTATTTTTTTCTGTACAGTTGGTATCATACTGTATATCATATTTTTCAATTTTCTTTTTCACCTAATATATATTTGTCAGAGATGATCTCATTGGTACATATTAACCTGCTCATATATTTTAATAGGTGCACAGTAGTCCATTATTTGGCTATTCCATAATTAGTTTAAATAGTACTTACCTGGTGGACATTTGGATTTATTTATTTCATTTTTTTACAAACAATGCTGTTAAACATTCTTCTACATTTTTATTTATATTTTATTTATTGGACCAGTGATATTATTAAAAGTTTCTATTTTGATAGTTCTATTTGATCATTCATAATTTGAAAATAAAACCAGTGTAAAAAGAACTTTTGGAACAATAAAAATAAAAACCATCATCACATACTTGAACATATATATCTAAAACTGTGTTTAAATATTATTTTGAACTGTAATAGCTGTCATTTAATGGTCACCAACATTATATAATCCTCACAACACTCTGGGTTAGGTGCTGTTATTATTACCAATTAATAGGGGGGGAGGTAATTGGGATGTCTGGGTGGCTCACCGTTGAGCTTCTGCCTTTGGCTCGGGGTGTGATCCTGGAGTCCCAGGATCGAGTCCCACATTGGGCTATCTGCATGGAGCCTGCTTCTCCGCCCTCTTCCTATGTCTCTGCCTCTCTCTCTGTGTCTCATGAATAAATAAATAAAATCTTTAAGAAAAATAGGGAGGTAGCTGATTAGAAAAAGATTAAATGACTTGTTCAAGGTCCCACAGGGTAGTAAGAATCAGAGTGAAGACTCTAAAACAGTGTTCAACAATAAAAAGACAATAATCCAATTGAAAAATGGGCAAAGAATTTTAATAGACATTTCTCCAAGGAAAATATACAACTAGCCAAAAAAATACATGAAAAGGTACTCAACATCATTAGTTGTTCTGGAAGTGCAAATCAAAACTATGAGATACTGTTTCACACCCACCCACCCATTTGGAAGAAAGAGGGGAAATGACTAGTGTTGGTGAGGATGTGGAGAAATCAGAACCCACATACATTGTTATTTGGATTGCAAAATGGTGCATCATTGTGGAGAACAGTTTGCTGGTTCCTTAAAAAGGTAATCATGAAATTACTATAATGACCCAGCAGTTCCATTCCTAGATATATGCCTAAGAGAAGTGAAAACATATGTCCACACGAAAACTTTTACATAAATGTTCATAAGAGCATTATTCATAATAGCCAAAAGGTGAAAACAACCCAAAATGTCTACCAACTCATGAATGCACACATAAAATGTGGTATATTCATACAACGGATATTGTAAGGAACAAAGTACTGATCCCTGCTACAGCATGGGATGAGCCTTGGAAACGTTATGCTAAGTGAAAGATGCCAAACACAGAAGATCACAGAGTGTATGATTCCATTTATAGAAAAGGCAGAAAGTAAATTATGGATGACCTGAGGCTGGGGGGTGGTGGGGAGTGACTGCTAAGTTAACAGAGCTTGATTTTGGGGCATGAAAATGTTATGAAACTGAACTGTGGTGATGATTGCCCAATTTTGAACATACTATATATAGACCATTGAATTATATACACCTTCAATGTGTGGGTTATATATGTTGTCTAGGTTTATAAAACCATAGAAAGCCCTTAAAACATTGTTCTAAAAGGTCTGTCCTTGTCTCTTTTTGTGGGGTGATCTCCTGCAAAGTCATGCCCTCAGTTGCCAAATGTGAGCAGGTGAGGAATAAATCTCTCTTCACCAGCCCAGTCCTCTCCTGAGCTATGGACCCCTTTTTGGGGCTGCTTACTGCAGAGGTCGATTTGGCTTTTCTCTAGGCCCCTGAGAAGCAGCACTGTGTCCAGAACAGCTCATTGCTACTTCTGTTCACAAGTCTGGTCCTTCTCCTTTCCCTGTGTGAGTAGATCATGCCCTCATTCATCATCCAAGCAATAGACCTACAAGTGCGATAGGTTCTTTGCTTTAACAGCTCCATCTCCTTTTTACCATACTCACAGCAGCAGCTTCTGGTCCAGGCCCTGGGCAGTCTGTGCTGAGGTCAGTGCGGTTATTGGCCCCTGGCCTGCCTTACCATTCGCCCTGCTTCTCCTGTAGATCACTCACTCACTCCACGCCATCACCTGTCCTTGGGCCTTTTCACATACTGGATCCTCTGCTAGATCTTCCCTCTCGCTTCTTTGTCTGTCTAGCCCCTACTCATCTTTGTAAGACTTAGTTTCAGGCATCACATTCAGTAATTTGTTGCCACCCCCTAATTGGTTTTGAGTTAGGCATCCATTTCGCCCCCTCTTCCCTGGAGCTCTTCTGAAGTTACATTCACCACACTGGATCATCATGATCTGTTTGAGTGCCTGTCTTCACTACTACCTTTTGAGTTTTTAGACTACAGCCATGGGGGAAATACTCACTTAGTTTCTCTGTGTCTGTGTGTGAGCAAGGTGGGGAGCCCCTCCTTCAGTCATGAGGTCCCCCCAAGGCCTTCCTTTGAAATTGTGACCACCCCCAACACTTCCCGTCTTTGATTTTCTGCTCCTTTTAGCACTTATTACTATCTACCATACTGTATACTTGTTTACTGCCTGTCTTCTCCTACTAGAATACAAGCTCCACAAGGGAAGTGATCTTTGTTTGTTTGTTTGTTAACTGTCCTATTCTTGCAGCCTAAACCAGTACCAGGTACATGGTAAGTACTCAGTGAAGATTTGTTGAATGATTTAAAGAATGTTTACTTCAGCTGTCTTGGAGAATGTATGTTAAGAGTGTACTGGCTGGGCGCACCTGGGTGGCTCAGTCGGTTAAGTGTCCAACTCTTGATTTCAGCTCAGGTCATGATCTCAGGGTGGTGAGACTGAGCCCCACACGGGCTCCGCACTGGGTATGGAACCTGCTTAAGATTCTTTCTCCTCGTCCCCCATCTCTGCGTGCATGCACACACACTCTTTCTCAGAAAAGAAAAAAGAGAACTACCTGGAGCCAGAATGACTGGCTGATGACAGATGACTTCATATTCCTGCTCATGACCTTTTATCTGTCACCATGGACAGGTTACATAATTATTCTATGCCTCAGTCTCCTAGTCTGTAAAATGGAGCTAATAGTCACATTTACTGCAAAGTTGTCATGAAGATTAAATAGGTCTTTATAACATATTACAAGAGTACCTGGTATATAGTCAGTGTTCGGTAAGTATTACTGTTACTCCTCTCTTAGGGTGTTGGCCTTAGAGAGATACTCACTATAGCAACATGTTATCTTTGCATTTCCAGAGCCTGGTCTGGTATTGTACACTTGAAAGTATCAAATAATTCTTTGTGAAATAAATGTTTGAATGGTATTAAAACACACTTATTGAAACTATTTTGTTTTCCTTATATTAATGTTTGGGATTCTTAATCATTACTGTAGCAGTTTGTGTTTAGATATAGGAGTACCTCAAGGAAAACCATAAACCTTTTAGGCAAAAATGGGAACGTTTGAACTTTGGCTTTTATTAGAGTAGTAAGCCCACTCAGAGTCTGAGCTTAAAAGCCCCTTCAGTTTTTGAGGAATATTGATGCTATAATAGAACTCCAGGCTGGGCTTGGGCTAGTGGATCTGTCTCTCTTGAGGTCCTTTTTAACTCGATTCATTTTCACCAGCTTCAAAGCCGTCCATCTTTTGCAGGTAGGAAAGAAGTTGTTCCAGGCTCGTAAAGACAGGCATCTAGTCAGAATAGACAAATACTCTTTTACTCGAAACCTGATGCTGAAAAGGCAGGAAACTATTCATCTTGGTATTTTGGAAAGTGGAACTGTGTGTGTACTAAGCTCCATCTGGCAAAGTAGTATTTAATTTTTTCTCCCCAGAAAATGGAGACGTGGGTGGTGGTGATAGAAATTAACACTTACTGAGTGCCAACTGTGTATGGGTCAGGCACTATCCGTGTGTTATTTTGTTTAATCCTTTTAGGAATGTAAGTATAGCTCCAATTTACATATAGGAAAACTGAGGTAGAGAGCTGTTAGTAACTTGCCAAATACGACATACCTTGTTAATAAGAGACAGGGCCAGGGCTTTGACCCAACGTGTTTTTGATTCCCAGTGTCTTGTATCTGTGATACACGTACTTGAGTAAGAAAGTGTACTATAGTCGTTCATCTCAGATGTTGATAATTTGTCCTGATCGGCAAGTTTCTGCTATTTTTCAAAACTTGGCACAAAGTAAAAACAAACTTGCATTTCTTAAAGTCCAAAAACTTGTAGCAGTATTTGTAAGAAGTTAAATCCTAAAAATATACTGGAAAGGATATTCCATGTATAAATTAAAAATTAATAGCTCCAAAACTATAATGTTTATATCACACATACATTGTGATTCATTTTATGTAATATAAACTGCATAATTATTTTAGATATGCAAAGAATCTTCAACATGGTTACATATGTTTTAGTTACTCTAAAATACTATTTTGCTGATACTTCTCCTTTCAAAATATTTTGAGGGAAGTTTTTTCTTGGGGCTGCACCAATTTGTGGAACTGTTGTATTTTCTCCATTAATACAATCTTCCTAGTTTCTTCTCTTGCTCTGAAGCGGTATTTATCTGTATCATCAGTTGTTTACATCTGAATAAAGTATCTTAGTAATTATGTACCACTCAGGCTGCTGTGTGGCCCTGATGAGTGCTATTTTAATATGCTTCTCAGGAATGATGAAAACAAATATGTTTTCCCAAGTAGTAGAATTCATAGGTAAAATCACTTTGAAATTAAAAGTCCATACATAACAATTCTTGTTCCCAAACAAGTGGCTGTGCAGCACACAGTGTAATTACAACAGATCCATCTATACCACCAACAAAACCGTGGTGATAATCCTTTGTCCTGTTGGTCTTCTCCGGGGGTGTCTGTTCTTATCAAAACAAATCAAGGCACAGTGTGTATTGCTGGTCCTTAAGAATTACTAGTTTCTGAAAAAAAAAAAAAAGAATTACTAGTTTCTGTGCTAACCGTTTAATGCAGACACAGATGCTGCTGCCTTTACTCCCTGAGGTTCCGTGTGCCTAAGGCATTTTTAAAACTCTAATGTGTTTTCAGTGTGATGCTGCTACTCTGGAAAAACTATACACACAGTGGTTTACTTTTCCAGTGTGGTTACAGCTGACATTTCTAATAGAGAAAGAGATTTATGGCCGATTCCAATTTGTATTCTGGCTCTGCTACTTAGCTGGAAGACTTTGAGTGATTTAGTTCTCCCCTCTGCACCTCCATTTCCTCCTCCCTAAACTGGGAATGATAAAACCTACTTCATAGCTTTGCTGTGATGATTGTTATCCAGGATTACGTGCTCTTGATTTATGCATTTGTTTAAGACAGTGTGGTATCGGGGTTAAGATTGTAGGCTTGAGTCAATTTGTCAGGATGCGAATCTTGGCTCTGTTCCTTTCTAGCCGCTTGATGCAGAAGTCCTATAAATAGCTCTTGGTGCTTCAGTTACCTCATCTATAAAATGGGGAAATGAAGAGCCACCTACTTCATAGGTTTGTCATAAGGAATCAAAGAGTTAGGGGCACCTGGGTGGCTCAGTCAGTTAAGCATCTGCCTTTGGCTCCAGTCATGGTCTCAGGGTCCTGGGATTGAGCCCCATGTCGGGCTCCCTGCTCCAGCGGGCGTCTGCTACTCACTGTCCCTCTATTCTCTCTCTCTCATAAATAAATAAATAAATAAACAAATAAATCTTCATAAAAAGGAGTAAAGGAGTTAATATGTATGAAAAGCACTGGACAGTAGTTGGCACACAGTAATAAATCTTTAATAGATGTCAACCATTATTGTTACTGCTATCTCCACTTGTCAGCATGCAATATCAGTATTTGTTTTCTATACTCACTAAATTGAAAACTCCTTGAAAGATTACACAGAATCTTATTCTTCATATTCTCTGGACCTGGCAGATAATAGGTACTTAATTTCAAGATATTTGGAATAGCTGAATTAGTGAGTGAAGGCTTACTGTCATGCTTCCTCAGATTCACCCTTTCCCTCCTCTCCACTTCCTTTGGAATGGATCTCTTTCTCCCATGACTCACATAACTTTTGCAGCTCCACTCACCATGTTTCCTAGAACAAAAATTGGGGTCTGAACTTGGTCCCAAGACAGAAAATCTTGTTAAATCCATGTTGTGCTACTTCTAGCCTGATACTGTGCCTTATTAGATATATATATATCCTCCCCTACGTAGCTGTGAGGTAAGGGGTTACGTCGTCTTCTCTCTAGTCTCCAGCACCTAGTGTAGAATCTAGTAGGTCAACAATTAATGATTGTTGACTTGAGCAAAGTGTCTGTAGGTCTCCAAGTAGATGAGTTCATCCCCATCATACTTCATCCCAGATGGGAATAAAGAGCAGCCCTTTCATACCAATGATGGTTTCAATGATACTAGGAGTTCTGCGATCTGAATCTGATTTACTTTGAAGTAACACATTTTATATGAAAGGGAAGAGCCAGAAATAAGACATGTGAAAGAATTGTTTCATAAAACTAGATACTGATGCTTTTCTTTAGTGGTGATTCTTTTCTCCTGTCACTTATAAACTATATACCTATTTTATTGCTTTTTCTTTCTTGGTCTTTCCCAAGTCTTCAAATGGTAAATTAGATTTACCAAAATCACTCATTAGTGCTTTGTAGTCACTGGGTAAACAAGGCTGGGGTCCACAGTACAGTTACACTCTTGCTACATCTCTACACCTGAAGCAGCATAGAACTACCTTCGCTAATTATAGTCATTAAAAGGCTAATGAACTCTTCTGTTTTTTTTAAAAAAAAGCCTTTGCATTTTATTCTCTTAAGCAGTTTCTTTTCCTTTGTATCATATTTGCAGTTGATAATTGCCATTTACACACTCTTCTGCCTTTAAACAATTGGTTTCATTTTTCATGTAACTAGACACATGCATCGTGTAAAATTGTGTATGTAAGGAGAGGTCATTTTTCAGTCTACTAAAGATATTCTCCTTTTCACTGTTACTCATGTGAGGATTGAGTGTGTCTCTCTTCTGGTAACACATTAAGGCTGTAATATTTTCTAGTTATACGAATATTTAGCTCTTCTGTGTTTGAATTTGTTGTAGCATATGCATAAGTCTGATCCTGGTAGAAAACTCCCTTTTTAAATATACAAAAAATAATCTTTTGTATCGTGAAAGCTAATATATGTACATTTTTTAAAAAGAAACCATTTTTGTCTTAACTGGCTTAACATGGTGTTAGTTTCTTGAATGTAATTAAAGTTTCAGCTTTTCTTTTTTTTTAAAGATTTTATTTATTTATTCATGAGAGACAGAGAGGCAGAGACACAGGCAGAGGGAGATGCAGGCTCCCCACTGGGAGCCTAATGTGGGATTTGATCCCAGGATCATGCCCTGAGCCAAAGGCAGATACTCAACCACTGAGTCACCCAGATGTCCCAAAGTTTCAGTTTCTAAAATAAAAGCTTAAGTGTACTCATATCGGGGGCACCTGGCTGGCTCAGTTGGAAGAGGGTGTGACTCTTGATTTCAGAGTTGTGAGTTCAAGCCCCTCATTGGGTGTAAAGATTAATGAGAATGGGGTGCCTGGTTGGCTCAGTCAGTTGAGCATCTGACTCTTGGTTTCAGCTCAGGTCTCATGGGTCATAAAATTGAGCCCCTTGTCAGACTCTGCACCCAGTCGGGAGTATGCTTGAAGAGTCTCTCCCTCTGCCCTTCCCTTCACTCTCTCAATCAAATAAATAAACAAATATTTTAAAAATATTACTAAAGAAAAAAGTATTCATATCAGTGACTGCTAGTGAATGGGTACCAGGTTTCTTTTTGGGGTGGTGAAAATGTTTTAGAATTATGGGACACCTGGGTGGCACAGTTGGTTAAGCATCTGACTCTTGGTTTTGACTCAGGTCATGATCTCAGGGTCCTGGGATCAATCAAGCCCCACATTGGGCTCCACACTCAGCATGGGGTCTACTTGGTATTCTCTCTATCTCTCTGCTCCTCCTGCTTGTGTTCTCTCTCTCTCTCTCTCTCTCTCTGAGAGAGAGGCAGAGGGAGGAGAAGTGGATTCCTCACTGAGCTGGGAGCCTGTCACAGAGCTCGATCCCAGGATTGGGAGATCATGATGTGAGCTGAAGGCATACACTTAACCATCTGAACCACCCAGGCACCCCAAATAAATAAAATCTTTAAAAAAGAAAGAGAGAGGAAATGTTCTAAAATTAGATTGTGGGGATGGTTGCACAACACTCTGAGCATACTGAAAATTGTTGCATCATTAAACAAATTCTGTGATATGTAAATTATATAGCAATAAAGCTGTTGTTTTAAAAAGGACTCATAGCACTGTTTATGAGCTCTACCACACTAGCTGGCTGTGTGGCCTTGAGCAAGTGGCTTTCCTTTCTGTGCCTTGACTTCCTCACCTTTACATGGTGAGAATAATAGTACCTTCCTAATAGGTTGGTTGTGAGTACTAAATGAGTAAATATACATGTAAAGAGCTTAGAATTGTACTTTGGAATGTAAGCCTTCGAAATTGCCAGTGGTTGTCATTGTTTTCCTATGTGTGTAGAGCTCAGAAGAGAAGTCTGGGCTAAAGATCTACACCTCTTTTTGGTGTCATCAGCATATAGACGATAATTAAAGCCATGTGTGTAGATTAGTTTACATAGAGAGCATGCAGAATGGTGGACAGAGAGCTGAGGGCTGAATCTAGAGAAATAGCATTTAGTAACCTAGTATGGGGGGTTGGACAAATAGATTAGCAAAGGAGACTTAAAAGGAATGTCCAGAGAGATAAGAGGAGGTGTGATGTCATGGAAGCAGAGGAGGAAAGTCTTCCAAGGAGATAATAGGGACGTCTGGGTGGCTCAGTGGTTGAGCATCTGCCATGGCTCAGGTTGTGATCCTGGGGTCCTTGGATGGAGTCCTGCATTGGGCTCCCCACAGGAAGCCTGCTTCTCCCTTCCGCCTATGTCTCTGCCTCTCTCTCTCTGTGCATCTCTTATGAATAAATAAAATCTTAAAAAGGAGATAATTGTTTAAAAGTGTCAGTATGAGGTCAAATAAGGAATTGTCCCTTCAATTTCACAAGTTACAGCTATGGGAATGTAAGTTAGAGCTGCGGGAGTACAAGTTAGAGCTGTGGGAATGTAAGAGCTGTGGGAGTTTGGAGGAAGAAACCAGTTTACTGACAGAGAGCTGAAAGAATGAAGAGAAGGTGAGAAAGTAGATGCAGTGCTAGTATTCTTTTGAGGGCACTACTCATTCATTCAACAGCTATCGAACTCCTACTCTGTGCCTGGCCCTGCTCTAGGTTAGTGGTATGCTAGTGAACAAAACAAAAAAATCCCTCCCCTAAAGGAGCTTTACTTTTAATACTGAGCCTTTGTAGGGAAGGAGAGGGAGAAAGCTGGAAGAGGGTTCTCTGTCAAGGAAAGTGTGTGAAGTATGTGTGTCTGTGTGTTTAAGAAAATAAGGACCCTAACATACTTAATCTAAGGAACTATAGGAAGAGAGAGAGTAGACATGAAGTGATTGACAATATAGGGGATATGGGATCATTATTGATAAAAAAGATGGCAACATGGTGATCAAGAACATAGGGAGAAGCACTCCAGCAGAAGAGATTCCTTTTTCTGGAATGAGGGGGGAAAGGTGATGTGTACATACAAGGAAAGGTGAAGAAAGGCCCACAAAATGATCCTGAATTTTTAAAGGAGGTAGGAGCAAGGTCTCCTGTATAGAGAGGAGTGTGGTAGGGTACTTAAGAAATCATGAAACTTCGGACATTTAGTGTAAGTGGAGAGTGAGGTGAACAAGGATGAGTAGGTTTGTGGAGTGACGCTGAGGAATTTGTAATGGCATCATTCTTCACATTAGTGTGCTTTTACCAGAACGGTTCTCCACTCCTTCATGCAGGAATAAAGAAAGCAGTTTCTGAGATTGGTCCTGGATTTAGGGCTCTGTAGGTCAATCATGGCAGAAACCCAGTTTGGGGAGGAATGAGGAGGCTATTGAGAGAATAGGTTCCATGAGTGAGCATGGTGTTTAGACTTCATAGGGGAAGTGAAGGTAAGGAATTGGACAAATAGGATGGGATCAAGAGACTAGAGGTTTTAAAGAGCTTTTGTAGTGGAAGTGAAAGAGCTGAAAGGCTGAGAGAGCTATTGTTTTTTGAGGTGTCCGAAGTCAAACAGTAGGTGATAACAAATCCTAGGTCTGTCTAAAGAGTAGTTGGCTAAAGTAGAGCAAAGGTGAAGATCTTAGAGTAAAAGAAGCCTGGGACTTGAAAATCTAGGTTTCTGGGTGACTTGTCCATATGAATGATGGAATTTCCTTTTTTTAAAAATATATTTTTTAAGATTTTATTTATTTATTCATGAGAAACACACACAGAGAAAGGCAGAGACACAGGCAGAGGGAGAAGCAGGCTCCATTCAGGGAGACTGATGTGGGACTCAATCCCGGGTCTCCAGGATCATGCCCTGGGCCAAAGGCAGACACCAAACCGCTGAGCCACCAGGGATCCCGAATGATGGAATTTCCAACGGTGTGCAAGAGTTGGCCTAGAGAGTAAGACTAAACGCCAAATTTCAAAGTGTCCAGTCATTGTCACTTTGTGACTAGAGAGCTGGTTGATAGAGATAATAAAGCATAGTAAAAGGTCACTAGAGATAGAAAAGCCCAAGAACTGTGAAAGGAGTATGGAGTGGGTTGTTCACATCAACATTAAAATTTCGTAGGATGATGGCGGGAGATGGGATGGAAAGGCTGCCAGTGACCCTAAAGAATGAATGGAAATGTTCAGGAGACATGATATCCATGACAAAGAGGGGTAAAATCTTGTATCTCCAGAACCCCAGGGGTGGAAGGACTTTTCATGAGGTTGGATTACTGGGCCATGTATAAGCAATGGTGAGGCAAGAGGAGGTTGACTCCTACCCCTCTGGGAAAGTCTTCAGAAGAGAGCCCAGTCTCCCAAAATACAGTGAGCTGTTGACATGCTGAGCAACACCACAGCCATTGCTGAGGCCTGGGCTCACCTGGACTATAAGTTTGACCTGATATATACCAAGTGTGCCTTTGTTCACTGGTAATGTGAGTGAGGGCATGGAGAAAGGAGAGTTTTCTGAGGCCCATGAGGACATGGCTGCCCTTGAGAAAGATTATGAAGAGGTTGGGATGGATAATGGTGTGGGAGACTAAAGAGTATTAACCTGTCTGCTGCAGTTTTACATTCTTTTGTCTTGGGACTGTCTTATTTCTGTTCTGGAAGCTGTCCATTGTGACCCTAACTTGTCAATACAAGTGATGATTCTATTTTAAGAAGAAGAAGAAGAAAGCCAGTCTTAGGGAAGCCAAGTATTTGTAGGGAAGGTTTTCTGATGTTAAGGACATAGAGAGTTTGGGGACACCTGTATGTCTCAGCGGTTGGACGTCGGCCTTCGGCTCAGAGCCTGATCCTGGGGTCACACAGATGCAGACAGAAGGAGAAGCAGGCTCCCTGCAAGGACTCCATCCCAGGACCCCGGGATTTAGAAAGTTTGAACAAGGGTGGCAGATTCTACGGCCCACGGTTTAATCAGTGATTTAGGAGAGAGGGAGGGAAGGAGAACAGTCGAGTTAGGAATAGGAGGTGGAGAAGAGGAGGACAGAGCAGTAGGAGGATGAGGATGGGCAGCTGGATGAGAGTCCTGAGTTGAAGTAATTGGTTTGAGGGTTCCCAAATTTTTTGGTAGACATCTGCAAGAAATGCCACGTGAATAGTCCAGAGTGCCACAGGAGTACCTGGCAATTGTTCCTATCAGTCTTTTCCCTCTGCAAATGCTGTTTGGATCTGAGCCAGACTAGAGTTCTAGTTTATGTGTTTCTTGCCCCAAACCCTGACATTTATTTTAACTAATGTGAGTCTGCTTTGTTCCAATTATAACAATAAACCCGCTGTTTTAGCAGCGCAGCCCAAATCTTACAGTATACTTTGTGTTCCTTTGAAATTTTATTTTTTTCCAAATGTATTGAAATTCAATTGACATTCAACACTGTGTAAATTTGGGGCGCCTGGGTGGCTCAGTCAGTTAAGAATCCCAACTCTTTTTCGGCTCAGGTCATGATCTCAGGGTCATGAGATCGGGCCCTGTCTTGGCTCTGTGGTCCACAAGGAGTCAGCTGGAGATTCTTTCTCTCCCTCTCTCCCTGCTCGTGTTTTCTTCTCTCCAAATAAATAAAAATAAAATTGTAAAGTATTTTTAACATTGTGTAAATTTAAGGCTTAATGTTCATCTTGCATAGTTATATATATATTTGTATGTAAATATATATTTATACATAATTTATATAAAATTATTTGTATATATTACTTATTATTATATTTTTAAACAAATTTTAAATGTTTATTCCTGGGAGTAAGTGAAGGAATTTACTTTATAGTATTTTATGGTCACCATCAGAGCCCAAATCCTGTTTTCACTATAGCAACTGAATGGTTGGGTGTTTATTCATATAAGTAAAAAAGAAAGAGTGATGGCAAAAGTAAACCTTAGGTATTACTTGGTGGATTGCATTATGCCATGGGCAATTGCTGAACTCAGCCATACTTAAACATTTACAAAGCCAGTTTTGATTAGCTCTTTAATCCTGATTATCAGATAGAGTTTAGTCTACTAAACTAAGTCCAGTGGTGATTATTACTGAGATTTATAGCCACTGATACCACAAAATCTTACAATTTAGCTGTTGAGGAATTCAGGTGGAGGGGTATTACCTAAGAAAGCTAATCTTTCTCTGGCTTGTCATATACCAGGTAATAGCTAGAGGCTGAGGTCAAGCGATTTATATACTCCTTTACTATAAACCTTTAAATATAAATGCATAGAAGACAGGCTTAACTTTTGGAAGGTCACATTAAAATTCAAAGATTCATATGTTTAAAAAAATTTTTTTAAGATTTTATTGATTTGTTTGACAGGGAGGACGCAGGGTGGGGGGAGGGAAGACGGAGAGGGAGAAAGCAGGCTCCCTGCTGAGCAGGGCTCCTGACATGGGGCTGGATTCCAGGACCCCAGGATCATGACCTGAGCCCAAGGCAGATGCTTAACTGACTGAGCCACCCAGGTGCCCCCAAATGAAATTTATATGATAAAGGTTATCACACAACAGACTGAGCAATCTACAGTAGCCTACAACTTCTCTTGCTGTAGGAGTTTCTTTCTTAATTATTCCCAAAGCAAATCCATTCAGACATCAAAAATGAATGGGACAGCTTATTTGGCAAGCATAAGCATGTTTTAAAAATGATTTCGAAGATTTGTAAAGATTAACTTAAACACACTAATGAAAAAGAAATATTTATGGTGATTTATCTGAATCTCTTCCTTTTTTGTTTTTTATAGAGAGGGAGAGAAAGAATTTTAAGCAGATTCCACATCCAGCACAGAGCCCTAGACAGGCCTCCATCTCCCAACCCTGAGATAATGACCTGAGCTGAAAACCAACAGTCTGACGCTTAACCTACTGAGCCACCCAGGCGCCCTGGTTTCTCTACATCTCTTAAAAGCAGAAGTATAACATAGGAATGATAGTTATCACTGTGCCTGGCTCTTTTGATGCTTTTTAAATATTTGTTTCAAGTTTAGGAAAGAATAGGCCTTTGGTTTAGGGGATCTCCCCCTCTGCACATATTATTTGTGTAAAGGAACAGTGGGAGAAGGTGAATGTGTGAGGCCAGCTGTTTCCAGGTCTAAGCCTGTAGCCCTCTCTTTGTCCAAGCAGCTCACTGCTCTGACCACCTCCTTCTCCCCCTTTAGTTAGGATGCTACTAAGTAAAGGGCAAGATGGGAGGTTTATTCACATTGTCTGCTTGTGTATGTGCTTTCCTTCTCGGCACCCAGCCTTCCTTGCACTGCAGGTGTTGGAGAGCCATGTGCTATTTCACCGTTGTGTACATTTAATTACACTTGCTGTTTATTTCTGCTTTCAACCTAGTGCTTAAGCCAGAGCCGTTTGCTCTCTCATACTCCCTGAATTCCAACCCTAAGCGGAGTCATTTACCATAACCTTTGAGGAACCTTTTGAAATTGGCTTTAGTTCTTTTTGCAAGCATTGTGAATGACCTGTAGGTTTCCCAGGTCCATTGAAATCCTGAGTAAAGACACGATGTACTGTTCTGTCTTATGCTTATATGGTAATTAAGTATTATCTGGTCAGTGTAGCATAGGTCACTTAAATATTCATGATCATTTTGATATTTTAAGCGTGCTTTCTTCCATTTTACAAAGATTGTATCTCTCTTTTTATTCTGGTTATGAAAATGTTCACGTTGATTTCATTTGCGCCACTGTATTGCAAGTATAATAACCCTCCAGATATATTTCAGTTATTTGTATTAGGATTACATCTTTTTTTATGTAGACATGTTTTATCTGTGTTGGAAGCAACTGGTTAATGGCAGCAAAGGAATCTGCTATTTACTATATAACAACAATTAATATTTGAGTATTTAGTGTTTGAAGGTACTCTCTTAATTGTCTCATAAATAATCATCAACAGCATCATCTTTTATACAGATAGGGAAACTGAGACATGATGTGGTTAAGGAATTTGCCCAGGGTTACTTAGCTAGTAAGGGGCAGAACTAGAATTTGAACCCAGATATCTGGCGCCAGAACCCACCCACCTATCCATTATGCTTGTCTTCCTTCCTCATCACTTTGAAACCACTCGTTAATTGCCAGCCTCTCTGAAGGAAGGTCATTAGAGTTAAGAGTGTCAGAGTGCCTCTGATTTTTGAACAGCAAAAGTACACCTATTAGAAAATAGGAGATGGTTAGACTTTGAGACTCTAGCCTTGATCAAATTATATTGTCTCAGTTCATTGCTTGATGATCCTTGATGATCTCAACTGGCTCTAAATAATATGCTGATTTGGGGGCCAGGCTGTTTAGTCAAATGAGCCATATCTGTCTGTAATTCTTCTGTCACTCCATCTATTTTTCTATCCATCTACAGAATTCATCTCTGTAACACCCTTAGGTGTTGCTTATCCTTATCGAGGAAGCAAATCACAAATGTATACTAAGAGAATAAGATAAAGAGGTCCAAGAACCAGTGGCTAATCACCTTGAGGGGGAAGCCAATATATGAAGGTTTGCCCATTTTATGTACCTACAGCCGTGCATGTCACAGGGGTCTCTTGATTAGACTGCTGACTTTGGCATAGTTGAGCCTTCAGTTTACTTTCAAGGAGACTCATGCAAGTAATTTCAGTCCAGGGGAGCAGCAGTTGGGAATAAACTGAGATACTTAGAAAATGAGGAAGGAGACCAGTTTGGTAGGAGCAGAGCCTTCTTGCACAGGATTACTAGTAGAACATCTGGTTGGAATGGTTAACAGAGGTCAGGTTGTGTTAGAGAAACCCTGAAACCAAGCACAGTATGTGACTAAAGATAAAATCCTCTTGTCATTGTAGCCAAATTCTAGTTTTGGAGCATGCTCCACATGTGAAATACACAATAGATTTGAAAATGAATTTAATCACAGTCTGGATTAAAAGAAGCCAAAGTTCCCCAAGACTCTGACATGCATTAATCTTGAAATCTTCCTAGACTAACTCTCCCTGGCCCTAGTCAGCCTCTGCATTTCAGCAACCCTTATTCTTCCTTCCTACTTCGGTGTTTACTTAGCATTGTGCCACAGATGGATTTATATGCCCCCTTCGCTTATGTCCCACTCATGTTCTTTGGTCAACCTCATGAGATTATTATTATTTGTTTTAACTTCATGAGATTATATGTCAGGACAACTCCAGCTAAGAGGTAACATGGAGGACAAAGGAGCTAAGTGATTGAAGTGTACTCCAGCCTGCCTCTGCTTGCTGACAAATGACCTCCCATGGTGGCAAGTGGTGAAAGAGTGAAAGTTGTGTGGGGCCCCTGGGAGCCAGGGCTCATCTTTTTTGAGTTATAACCTGAGATTTCCCAGTCTCAGAAACATAGTTAGCTAGGGGTAATAAGAAAAAAGGATTTTCCTTAGGGAAATTACCACTTTATTTATCTATCTGTCTCTCTGTCTAATCTATCTGTGAGCATGACGGGGTGGGGGGGAAGGGGTGGAAGGAGAAAGAAAAGCAGACTCCCTGCTGAGTGCATGGAGCCCCACAAGGGGCTTAATCTCAGGACCCTGAGAATCATGACCTGAGCCAAAGGCAGATGTTTAACTGAGCCATGCAGGCACCCCCGGGAAAATTACCACTTAAGAAAAAAAAAAATCTTACGTGGGTTCCATTATTTGTCCGTTCCAAAGCATTTAACCTTTTATTTATTTTTTATTTTTATTTTTTTGCTTTTTGCCTTTTGCCTTTTCTGCTAACAGAATGGTTGAAAACTTTGAAATATGCCACTTTTGTGTTTGAGTTGTTTTTCTACAAAAGATCCACTGTAGTCTCGGCATAGAAATAGCAAAAACTGAAGGGAGAAAATTTGCTAGGTTGTTTTTTGAATATTGATAAAAGGAGTTTCCTTATGGCTGTGCTACTCTTGAATGTTGGGCTTTAATCTTCTTATTTGAAGTTTCATTTGAACAAATAGGTTTCTTTCCCAGCCCATTGTACCAACAGCCATATCGACCTGAAAACTACTGAAAAAACGAAAACGAGTTCTGTTTTTTTCCTTGGAGTAGGATATCTGGATTTTGTGTTTCCTTCTCGGTAGTGTTCTTTAAGACTGGAAGTTATCCAAGAAATAGTGGTGCTGGTTACATGCTGTTGTTTTCGTATTTATTAGTAAACCCTTTATGCAAGCTTCATTACAAATTGTTGTTTTAAATACTATACAAATGATATCAGTTAATCCTTGAGGTGTTGTTTTTTAAGATGCAGTTTATTTTCATTTCCCAGAAGCACAGGGATAATCTTAATATTGTATAAATGTCCTTTGACGCCTTTAGCAGAGTCATTTTTGTGTGGGACTTTCTATATGTCAGTGATATTTCTCTCTGCTCTTCCTGCAGAGAAATCAATGCTGCAAAAAAATACCCTGCCCCAGTTTATGATTATTAAATGAGGTGGACTTGAAAGGAGAACTGTGCATGACTGGCTGATTTCAATTGTGTTTGCCCTGGACCTACCCGCTCTTCCATAGTGCATACTAGCTAGATGATGGGCCCCCCCGAAAACCTTTTACAACTTGTCCTTGTACATTATGGCAGGTTATATTCATGGAAGTCAAAGTAATATAAATATAATCTGATTTTCTTCGCAGAAACAATATTACATTGAGGATTATATTCGTGGCCTGATGCCTGACTTTTTTTTTGTTTTTTAGCAGAAATGACCATAACCACCATTTCTAATCAACTGTTTAATCAACTGGAAATGATGAATCTGAATACTGCTCTGCATAAAATTTTCTGAAGTGTATATAAATCAGTTAACAAAGTATCACCATAACCAGTCGCATTAAATTATGTTTAATGAGCTCGTGTCAGTAGACTATACAAAGTTCTTGTTGTCACAATCATTGCCTTGTTTTTATTGAAACTAATCAAAAGGTTTACCAAAAAAACACACTTTCTGCAAAATCAAGGAATTCACAAAGGATTTCTTTGGCAGAATGTTGGAGGAGACTTTTGGGGAGACTTGGAATTATGGATTTTTGAAAAGCTGAATTGAGATTTTCTTTTTGCTTTGTTCATTGTAAATTCTCTGTAGCAGACATAGATTTTGGAGAAAAGGTGTAAGTGACAGCTGAGAGATCGGAAAGGTGATTACAAGTTAAGAAGGTAAAGGGGAGATGGAAGAATGTTGGATGTGGAGTAGGAACCCTGGAGCTGGGAGGGGCCTGGGGCTCATCTGGAATGGAAGGAAAGCCAGTGGGCTGTAACAGAGAAAATAAGCGGAGAAGCTTGGGGCAGGAAAAGGTTGGAGAAGCAGAGGAAGAGACCTGGCTCTGCAAGACCTTGCAGGTCAGAGTAAGGATTTTAGTTTTTGATTTTAAAATCAGTGGGAAACTATTAAAGCAGGACTTAGAGAAGCGATCTGAGCAGGCTTGTTGTGTGTGGTGATCATGTGGTGCTGGCTGGGGCAGCTGTCAGACCACTGCGCAGCCATCATTCCTGATACTTAGCTAATTTGTCTGAGTATTTGATTAATATCTGGTCTCCCCCACTACACTGCAAGCTCCCCAAAGGCAGAAATGGTGTCAGTTTTTTATTTACCACTTTATCTACAGTATCTTGCATAATAGGGACTTAGTAGATGCTGGTTGAATGAAGGCATCAACTGTATTAACAGTTTTGCCTTGGGACCTGCTGTGAAGCACAGGTGTTACTTTTGATTGTGGTGAAATTCACATAACATACAATTAATAATTTTAAAAACGATTCAGTGGCATTTAGTACATTCACATGTGAAACCACCAAATCTATCGTGTTCTGTAGCATTTTCATCATTATGACAACCATCAACTTGCTTTCTGTTTTTATGGATTTACCTATTCTGAATATTTTATATAAGTGGAATCATACAGTATGTGGCCTTTTGTGTCTGGCTTCTCTCAAGTAGCATAATGTTGTGTAGCATATATCAGTAATTCATTCCTTTTTATGCCTGAGTAATATTCCATTGTATGGCTATACCATACTTTGTTTATCCATTCATTTGACGATGGGTATTTGAGTGGTTTCCACCTTTTGACTATATTGTAAATAGTGCTGTTATGAACATCAATGCACAAGTTTTTATTTGAACACCTGTTTTCAGTTCTTTTGGGGCATGTATATAAGAGTAAAATTGCTGGCTCCTGATAATTCCTTGTTTAGCTTTTTCAGGAGCCGCCAAATTGTTTTCCACAGAGGCTGAACTATTTTATATTTCTTTCCATCAGCAATGTATATGCGAGTTGCAATATCTTCACATCCTCACCAGTACTTTTTATTTTCTGTGTCTTTTTAAAATTCTAGCCATTCCAAAAGAATGTTACCTGTAAAATACATGAATGAGGGGCACCTGGGTGGCTCAGTCGTTAAGCATCTGCCTTTGGCTTGGGTCCTGAACTCCGGATCTTGGGATCACCCCCTACCCCCGTACTCAGCGGGAGTCTACTCTCTCCCTCTGCCCCCCTCCTCATGCTTTCTCTCAAATAAATAAATAAAATCTTAATTAAATGCATGAATGAACCTCCCCTTATTCACATTGAATATTTCATTCTTTGATACCTCATCACATTGTTGCTCAGTATTATGAAAAGTTTCAGTGAAGCTCAAAGGTGCATGCACACTGGACTGAAATGGGTTCTAAATCGTAAAATCAGGACACTTGGGTGGCTCCGCGGTTGAGCGTCTGCCTTAGGCTCAGGGTGTGATCCCAGAGTCCGGGATCGAGTCCTGCATCAGGCTCCCTGAATGGAGCCTGCTTCTCCCTCTGCCTGTCTCTGCCTCTCTGTCTCTCATGCATAAATAAATAAAATCTTAAAAGATTAAAAAATAAATCCATAAAATCAATGTCCAACATCATTCTGGTACATTGCCTTCTAAGAAAAGCTTGCCAGTTTTAGGAGAACCCCACCTTTTCTTCTTACCATTTTTAGGATCGAATATGAGGTCTGAAAGACTAATCTTGACATCTAAAGAAATCTTTTTCTTCTGTAACTATGTGTTGCTTAAAACCTCTTCTATTGAAGATGTCTTTTGAGAATTGCATGGAGAATGATGAGGAAGCCCCATGCAATCTTAGAGCAGAATGTTCTCATCACAGGTAATTTTCTTTTGGTTTGACACATTTATATTTCTACCCATTTCCTTGCTGTTTCCTTTTATTTCTCTCTCACTGTCTTTTTTTAAAGCTAACTATGCCCAGCATCCAGAGAAGAAATGTACCTGCTTGCCTTTGGTCTAGGGCAAATGACTGGGAACCAAACAGGTACAGAAGCAGGACATCTTAGAATACTCGAGTACACTGTAAGATTTTTCCTGCCCATCCACAGTCATCAGTCCACCATAATTAATTGGTTCTCAGTAATAATGCTAAAATATGCAGATGCACTTTAATTTCTAACCTTCGAGAATCATCTTTATTCTATTGGGTTCTGCCATTTATTTATTTTTTTTTTTTAAGATTTTATTTATTTATTCATGATAGTTACACAGAGAGAGACAGAGAGGCAGAGACACAGGTAGAGGGAGAAGCAGGCTCCACGCAGGGAGCCCAACGTGGGATTCGATCCTGGGTCTCCAGGATCGTGCCCCGGGCCAAAGGCAGGCGCCAAACCGCTGCGCCACCCAGGGATCCCGGGTTCTGCCATTTAACTAATGCTGTGATTGTTTTCTCTTTGTGTTTAGGTTTTACATCATATCTGAGTTTCCAAAGTAGAATAAGAATAGACTTAGAAATGTATTAACACAGGGACACCTGGGTGGCTCAGTGGTTGAGCATCTATCTGCCTTTGGTCCAGGGCGTGATCCTGGAGTCCCGGGATCAAGTCCCACATTGGGCTTCCTGCGTGTTGCCTGCTTCTCTCTCTGTTTATGTCTCTGCCTCTCTCTGTGTCTCTTATGAATAAATAAATAAAATCTTTTTAAAAAATGTATTAACACATTTGCATACACATATGGCTTTTATAACAATGTGAAGTAGAGTGAAATGCATTGCAATCAGGAGAATTGAGTCTTTGTGCACATTTAATTATCAAGTACTCGTCATGACTAATCTGCTGTGTTCCACTGAGCAACAATCACTTAATGCTACAACCACTGTGCTGTTTCATGATTTAGCTGAAAGCATTTTTCCTGTTCAGAGCTTGCCAGGTATTTTTAATGTTGGCTGTAAAATTCTTATAATTGTTCCAAATACCCCCTGTGTGTGCTTTGGAAATTGCTCATTGCTATTTTCAATCATGTACTTGAACAGAATCTCAAACTACTGTTTGTCCTATTTGGTTAAAAACAAAAAAAAATGTTGGTCTGGGGGTGGTATGACCTTTGGTGTAAGAAGTGCTTGTTTTTTAGAAGTCATACATTCTGAATGTGTCTGCTCTCATAAAAATTCTTTTGAGTGGTTTTATATCTCTGCATGTGTTTCATTTTATAGTGAAAAAAAACCTTTGTACAAGTAAAATTTGTAATTCTAAGTGGTTCATTAATTTTTAAAATTGTTCTTATGGTGGTTAATCCTAACCTGTTTTAACTTGAGGTTGTTTGTACCCTGACTGCCAGGACAAAAAGTTCATTCTATTTTATCAGAATAAACGGTTTCCCTTGGGTAACAGGCACATTTGAGAACGCATTTATTTTTTTTCGCATGTAAAGATTACTGTTAAGTAATTTGACACTGTGGGGGTTTAAATGGGCATCCATAAAGCCCCAAAAAGCTAATGTACCTTTTAGTGGACCAAAATTAGCACCCTTGGGGCACATGAGCCTTCCCTTGGTCTTTGTGACTTTTTGTTTCTTTTATTTTTTCCTCCTTTTCTACTTTGAAGCCTATGAATAAATTTAATCCTGAGTACATTATCTTCTCATATGTATCCGTTTGAAAATTACTTTCTCTTCAAACAGGTAATCTCTTTCCCAGTGTTTTTTTTTTTTTTTTAAGATTTTATTTCTTTATTCATGAGAGGCACAGAGAGAGAGGCAGAGAAGTAGGCTCCTCTCAGGGAGCCCAATGTGGGACTCGATCCCGGGACCAGGATCACACCCTGAGCCAAAGGCAGACGCTCAACTGCTGAGCCACCCAGGTGTCCTTCTTTCCTATCCTTGAACAGTTTTTTTGTTTGTTTGTTTTGGTCCGGGCTGAAACAGGTGGCAAATGATACAACATCCAAAACCACATTTCATGTTTTATTGCTGGAAATCTGGCCCCAATTCCCCTGTATCCTTTTAGGTTACTTAGTCCAGCTCTCCTTGAGTTACCCAGGAAGACATCAATTCTCAGAGTTCCCCAAGACGCACACAGACTAATCAGTAGAAGGCAATTAGAACCAAGATCTCCTGGTTTCTTGCCTCTCATAATTAAGCCTTAGAAGCAGAAGCACCCACTTGGGATCATGGCCAAACACTTAATTTTCTTTATCTATTTCTGGCATACGTGGAGAGAATTGTCACAAATTTAACAATTATCTCACCTCATACTCTTGAGTGCCTTCCCGATATTACTGATGGTGAAGAAGGAAGAACTATATTAGAATAGCTTTGCCCAGGGGAACCTGGATAGTGCGATTGGTTAAGCATCTGACTCTTAGTTTCAGCTCAAGTCATGATCTCAGGGTCCTGGGATCAAGCCCTATGTCGGGCTCCATGGTCTGCTCGGGGTCTGCTTGAGATTCTCTCCTTCTGCTCCTCCTCGTGTGAGCTCACTCTTACTCTGTCATAAATAAATAAATCTTTAAAAAAATGGCAATAGCATTGCACAAGAGGGAGGATTACAGGAGCAGCCTTTCCCCTTCTCTGAGGAACCTCATTATTTTCCCCTGTAATGCAGTTTGGAGAAACTTGGTGTGATATATTCTGATCTTCCCAGTCTGTCTTACAGTGTGGCATTCCTAGTTGCTACTACCTGAAGGCGTATTACAGTTTCACAAATCAGGGTGCCTGGGTTGTGCAGTCAGTTAAGTGTCTGATTCTTGATTTTTGCCCAGGTCGTGATCTCAAGGTTGTGAGATGGAGCCCTCTGTCAGGCTCCACGCCCAACTTTAAGATTCATTCATTCTTTCTCGCTCTCTCTCTCCCCCCCCACCCCTCCTCCTCCTAAAATTCTTTTTTTCACAAATCAATTTTTATTATACAGAAATAATAATACCCATAAATAATGAAGCCATAAATAAATATTTGATGTGGTCTTCAATATACTGAGAGTTTCTACATTATGCTTCAAACATACAGCTAATTTCTGATGAATCTTTTAAGCATGTCTTAGGAGTAATTACAGGTCACCTGTTAAATTTATAGGAGCACCCAATCTTTATAATGCACAGCAGCTTCGAATCCAAAGCTTCTGGGGGGAGAGAAGGGAGATACAGAGACGCATCAGTAGTTGTAGTACAGTCCCCAAGTGACCATGTGCTCTGCCACAAAGGAGAAATGGTTTGCTAATTTTATATCCATGATGTCAGATCAGCAGTTCCAAAGGACTGGTGGCTTATGTTATACACAACAGACTCCAGGGGACTCCTCACTTGTGGTCAGACAGGCCACCTGTCAACTTCCCTTGCCAACTGTAGTCCTTTTCATGCATACCAAGGAACAGTGTTTTCAGCCAAGCACTCTCTGTCAGTGGCCCATAATTCACCCTGCCCCTTTGTGTAGGGGTGACCTCAGAATGGCCTATGCCTCTTCTGTGGGGCGAGAAGCTTTCTTGCTCTAAATAATACATTTATACCTGAATTATGTTGAGGCCATTACCTAGTTCCGGGCTGCTGACCCAGTTCCTGGAATTTTAATATTCGCATAGTTGGTTAGTATCTGCAAGCTTCATCCTCTTCTCAAGTAAATAGCCTTTACAGTCCTTTAAAGTGATCTCTGGGTGTTTTGTTAATCCTACAGTAAGCAGTCTTTTAAGTTCTGTGACCTTCTTTTACTGTTAAGAAAGTGGAGGCTCACCTAAGCCATAGATACATTATAAGGTGTATAATATGAACATAGGTATCAACAGTACTTCCAAGGGTCATGTCTTTATTGCTTCTCCTGTTCCCTCCAAACCTTGCCCTAAAAGCCTTCTCTGAAAGGGAAGGTGCTGTTTTCAAGAACAGACTTCTTTTAAGTCATTGTTATTTGAGCCAGAAGTTGCCACAAGAACATGGTTGAATGGAAGGCTAGAAATAATTCACTGAAGAGGTGGCTACCTTTTGTGAGACTTGACTCACAACTCAGCGCCCCTCCTCCTTATTTTCTTGGTTACTCAACTCAGCCTTCCTCCACAATGGAATCTTGTTTTTTTACCTACCTCTTTTGTTAGGGATTTTAAAACAACAGGTATAGCCTGGGTGTGCTATTTAAACCAATTACATACATCCTGAACAATTTTTTTCTAGCTAGTTTGCTTTCTGTATGATATTTAACGATACTGGGGGAGGGGATCCATTCCTTGGTTTCACTCACTGAACATACTCCAGCATACATTTGAACTGTTAGACCTTTCTAGAAACTTATTATCACCTTTCTAATGATGTTATCGAAATGGGAGATAAAACCCCGTTTGGGACTTCAGACACTTCTTTTGCAATATATTTTTTTGCTCTGGCTGGAGTTGATCTCTTCATACATTGTAATGAAAATTATTTTCTGGTGACCTAGAAAGTGATATTTGGATGAGAATTTGCTCTTTTAGGTAGATATTGGTAAAGGCATCTTTCACCCTAATATTCAGTGGTTCTTTTCCTTGCCATTGTTAGGTATAACTGCTGCTAAGATAAAACTTCCTTACCTGTGAGATCTCTAAAAGGTGATAAAAAAAAAATCCTCTATCCCTAAGGGACTTCCCCACAAAACCCATCTGTTTAGGCTATATATATTTTTTTCTACACATTTTTGAAGCTTCAATGTACAGTAGTAGTCGCTCTTATGGTGGGGTGACTCAGTGTATCATAGCGAATGCCTAGATTGTATATCTTTCTCTTTATTTACTTGACTAGAACCCAAAGTTCAAATGAACTTTCTCAAATGTGTGATTTTCTTAGTTACATTTCTTGTCATGGTGTATCCATTGCAGGCATGGGTTAGAAAAGAACTTTACAAGATAAGAAAAATACCATGTGGTGCAAGAAACTAATATTCTAAAATGCTACTTTAAAATCAGAAGTCACAAAGGCAAATCAGGTGTTTGGAGAAGAGTAACAAAAAAGATGTCATATGGTGTCTTAACAGAGGCCAGGACACCAGAGTGCTGCTTCAAAATCTTAAGTAACAAACCAGTCTTCTAGTGCTTCTTTTGCCGCCTCCCTTGGAGATACAGAAACTTGCAAGCCACAGTTGGCTGACTTCCCAAATTCTGAGAAACTTTACAAGGATCACAGGGGTTGGTACAAGTTGCTTGATAATCTGCAGCATTTTCTCTGCGATTTAGCTGCCATTGTGTTAGCAAATTTTCACCTGTCGGTATGCAGCTGGTCCCATCTTTCCCTCCAGCCTCTGAGGTTTGTGATCTATTCTTTTATTCTGATCTTCTCTACCAGGTTGGGCTTTGAGGTCTTGGGGCCTTGTTGCTTCCTATTTGCATATGCATTTTTATCCATTTCCTGAGGGCTATGGTAAACGGATTATCAGTTGCCTCGCTGTTGTTTTTATCCTCTACAAGTTATGTGCCTCTCTATATAGATTTTTTAAGTTTGTTAAGTGTTTGGAATGCAAAGTGGTGTGTAGCTATGGATAGTGAAAGTGAAAAGTAACATCTCAAACCTTATAGACCTGTATGCTCAGTTCATCTCTAGTTAAGTTTGTGTGCATATTGTCAGGCTCTAGGGTAAGAGAAATACTGTCCACAAGGAAGTGGAGTCGCTGAGCCTCCTCCAAAACTTTAAGAATCTCAGGTTACTTTCTAAAAATGGAAGAATCTCTGAATCATTAAGAAAATTCTTGTTAGAGTCTTAAATCGCTAAATGCTTAACAGCATTTTTGATCTATAATTATCACCTGCCCTAAAGACAGCTGTATTTCATCTTTAGAGCCACATTTCCATAGCCCTGAGGTATTTGGAGTAAAGGCATGTTGGGGATGGGGAACAGAATGAGAACACTTAGAATTGATTGTCCCTGGTGAAATTAAACTGCTCAGTGGATCACATTTAGATAATCAAAGTCTAACTCTTGAGCTTCCAAGCAAGGAATTTTTCTTACCTAAGTTCTAAGCATTGTATTGCTGATTTTGGTGTTTTTAAAAAGATTATTTATTTACTTGAGAGAGAGATCAAGAGAGAGCCAGCACTGGGGGGGGGGGGGGGGGGGGCAGAAGGAGAAGGAGAACCAGGCTTCCTGCTGAGAAGGGAGCCCGACTTGGGGCTTGATCTCAGGACCCTGAGGTCATGACCAAGCCAAAGGCAGACACTTAAACACACTGAGCCACCCAGGCACCTCTGATTTAGGTTTTTGGTTTTGTGGGGTTTAATATCCATTTCCTATAGCAGATTCTATTCAATTAAATGTGCTGCCATCAGGTAGTGCCTAATTAGAGACAATCTTTGTGTCTAGGGATGTACTTTGAATATTCAATTGTCTTTTGATCAGGTGTTTGAGAGTTTCGGTTAATATGACCATAATTAAGCTTTAAAGGCAAGACGACACAAAAATGTCTTGTCCTGGTCTTGCTTCACTACGCCTGGCAAAGGAGAGAGACAGCTTAATCACTTAAGAAGATGCCATAAAAGCAAAATCTGAAAAGTGCGATTTTAGGGCTCCTTTTAGAGTTATGACTATAATTGATAATTGACTATAATTGATAATTAAACATCAAGATTATTCTTGGCTTGTTATAATGGAGTGGGCTTGGAAATCTCTGCAATGCGACCACTGAATACATTGTAGCAATTTTAACCAAGAGGCTTAATACACTGGAAATGTTCCTTGGCACTGTGGTGCCCTCTTCCCTGCAGCTCACCCCTCCAACCCTAGAACACAAATACTGAGTTTTAGGAGCATTTTAATAGATGCTTGAAATTTTGATGAAATGCTAGTTCATTCAGTTTTCAGTTCATTTGGCCTTTTAAAGACTGATTATGCTGTTCAAAAACTCTAGTGCTTCAGAAAAGAAAATAGCTTTGAGGCTGGGGTGCAGAGAACAGTTTTAAATCATTGCCAGGGTGGAGGGGGCACCTGGGTGGCTCAGTTGTTGAGTATCTGCCTTCTGCTCTGGTCGTGATCTCAGAGTCCTGGGATGGAGCCTTGCATTGGGCTCTCTGCTTGGCAGGGAGTCTGCTTCTCCCTCTGTGCACTGTTTCTCGCTCTCAAGTGAATATATAAAATCTTTTTAAAAATAAATCATTACCAGGTTTTCAGAATTTTAATAACTAGTTTTTGTTCATTTCTGAGGAAATATTTAATATTTGCTTTAGTAACTCACAAAGAGCAGTCTGATGACCAGTAACAATAATGCCGTGGGGCTCCTGGGTGGCTCAGTGGGTTGAGCATCCGACTCTTGATCTTGGCTTGGGTGTCAGTCTCAGGGTTGTGGGTTCAGGCCCCATGTTGGACTCCACATTGAGCATGGAACCTACTTTCAAAAATGTTTAAATATAAAAATAAGTAAAAACTATGCTGTAATTGCCAGGGATGACATCAGTAGTGATTTGCTGATAACCTGAGTGGCTTTGCATTACATCAGGGCTTGTAATTCTTATTATCTATGATATAAATAGTTGATAGTAGGTTAACCACATGCAAAATAAGTGTTGAAGGAGAATCTCATTTTGTGAGTAGCTTAAAGTGATTGGAGAGGGCATTATTTGAGGGCTATTTGTATTTGTATGCTTTGAAAAGCAAATTGTTTAAATTTTACTGACTCTTAAAATGTGGGATTATGGCTGGTATTCTAAAAGCTTGTAGGATCTTAGTTAACAGCAGTCACTTACTCAAAGCAAAAGATTGTATAGCAGTTTTCACAGGCATGGGCTGCAAAGTAGTATTGTCACCTGGGGAGCCTCCAGAAAAAATTACGTATTAAATAAAAGACCCAGTCATTGGTGTTGTGTTTAAAGCCAATGTGTGGCCAGAATTAGTAACAACTGATCTATAACTAAGTAATAAATTTTAAGTCTGCAAGCACCTGGAAAGGATGGGGACATGAGCTCTGTTTTAGATTCTATGCCAGCTTTTATAGTGATAGCCTTATATTGAGGTCTCTATTTTCTCTCAGTTCTTATTGAGTAACTGGTCTAGAGGTAATCAAACAAATTATACTTTCAACAGCTTTTTATGTGTTATGACCAGCAAAGGCATGTGATTTTAAGATGGTAGTAGTTGAATAACAGTGCCATTTTGCTGATTTTTATGGAGACATTATATTTTGGTATAAATTACTTAACCTTTTTTCCCCCTACAGTATTCAGTTTATACTATGGAAGTATAAATCAAGAGTACAAAGGGGTGGCTTTTATCTTGAGGGAAAAAATTGAATTGCTTTCTCTGTTAACTCATATATTATAAATATCCTTTTTAATATTTTTCCATACTTTTTATTCTAGTGTATGATGTGCTGTTAAAATAGAATCTGTGCCAGCATATGTCAGCTTTTTTAAAATGCCATTTCTGAGGACATTTGGATGGGAAGCAGTTCAACACAGGATGGACTCTTAATGAATTAAAATTCATTTTGAGGTGGCAGGAATCATACACTCCCACTCCAGACTACATCATGTGCCATCCAAAAGAGAAATGTTTTTATGATTCCTATTTGGAGTTTCTCTGCCCTGGCTAAGGTACCCACATTATTCACAATCACAGGAACCCAAAACCACTGTTTTAACACTCCACATTGGCAGCAAGTGGAAAAGTACAGTGAAATTTATGCATGAGTTCAGCGCTGCCATTTCTATGCAAACTAAACAATGTTATAAGTTAGAGCAAATTCCACCAGAAATTGCTGGTTCTTCAGATTTTAGGGTGAAGCAGGCATGGAAAAGTCCTCTATTTCACCACACTCCAGCCCCAGTCACAGGTAGCTGCAAATCCAAACTTGCCTGGGCTGAAGAGACTTTGTTCTTTAAAAAAAAAAAAAAAATCCTCAGGAGTGGACATTATACAACTCCTCTCAGACCCCTCTTTCATCATCTAACAGTGATCACTGCCAGGATCTCCTCCCCCACCCTCCCAAGCCTACACAGCAATTTCAATCCATTTTCTCCAACTTAAATAGGGATAGAAGTCACACAGGCCTTATTTGAAAGTGATCAGAGAAATAATGTATGGGGAAAGCTCTTAGTAAAACTGTAAAATGCCATTCAGATGTAGGGAATTGATAAAAATATTATGTGCCTGGAAAATTGTGTTATGCTTGTTCTTTCCTTTTGTTGTCTGGAATGCTATTACCTGCCAGAGAAGAAAGTTGAAGACCATTCAGAATTGGGGAACTACTAGTTCATTTTTGTTTTGAAGTTAATCAGTGGCCACTGTTAATCGAGGGGAACAATCTATATTAGCAGTGCAGAAAACATCCTCTTTCACTGACCCTCTACCTCTTTTCCTTTTCTCCTTCCTCCTTTCCATTTGTAGAATGATCTGAGAACTGACATAAAAGGTAACTCTTCCTTATTTACTCTATAGCCTCTTCTTGGTTGTGTGAAAAACAAAACAATCATACAAATGTTGAGGGTTGTAAATTGCAGTATGTATATGTACATACATATGTATATACAGAATTGTCAAGTAATTTGACAATTTCTGTGATTCAAATCTATACATTATAAGGTTCAGGTCTGTTGTAGAGACTACAGTGAACACCATAACTTGGAACAGGTGGGGGTAAGGGTGAAGCAGAAGCAGAACAAGCTATACTTTATTTAGCAAGGTGTACTCAACTTTCTGTTTACATTTTGCAAAATGGATATTATGGAAAGTTTAGTGCTCTTATCAGTAAGGTATGTCAGATTTTGTATTAACAGTTGCAAACAAAGAAGTCAATCCCTGAATCAAAATGTATATAGCTACCATTCTTTTTTTTTAAGATTTTATTTATTCATTTATTAGAAAGAGGATGCATGAGCATGGGGGAGGGGCAGAGGGAGAGAGAGAAGTACACTCCCTGCTGAGCAGGGTGCCCAGTGCAGGGCTAGATTTCACAACCCATGAGATCGTGACTTGAATGGAAGGCAGACAGATGGTTAACTGACTAAGCCACCTAGGCGCTCCTATAGCTGCCATTCTGATAAAAGTATTGTTTATTGGAACAATAACCAGGAACTGCTTGAAAATTTACCATGCAGTCTTAGCATGAGAAGGACCTTATACAGTCAGTTCTAATGCCCTGTCTTTTGGCAAGTGGGTAATCAGCTAAGCTGTCTAGCACAAATACTTTTTCCACATTGCCATGGATAGAGATCTGTTCATCCATGCCAGGGTAGAAATCTAGAAGTTACCCTTTTACCCCTTTATATCTATCTATACACTTATATAGATGTATATATTTTTTATGTATCTATACAGACACACATAACCCTTTTATTTATTTATATGTATAAATACATATATAAAATCTCCTAAATATCTCCTACTTGAATTTATCCCAATTACTTTTTTCTTTTAAAGATTTTATTTATTTATTCACGATAGACAGAGAGAGAGAGAGAGAGAGAGAGAGAGAGGCAGAGACAGGCAGAGGGAGAAGCAGGCTCCATGCAGGGAGCCCGACTTGGGACACGATCCTGGAACTCCAGGATCACGCCCTGGGCTGAAGGCAGCACTAAACCGCCGAGCCACCCAGGGATCCCCCCAATTACTTTTTGATTGATTCCATACAGAGTTTGAAAGCAGTACCCCAGTAAATAACTATTTAATAAGCTTTAATGAAAATCATGAGTCAAGAGGTCTTATGTATACTTTTGGTTGATTTTTACTTTTTTAAACTAAAAAATCATTTACCTTCTAATATCAATATAAGGTACAGGAATTCAGATTGAAATACATCCAAACAGACATTTGGAGAACTTTGCAGTCTCTAAGTAGTCTTGTTTAAAATTATTACTTCGGGGTCAGGATTATTACATCTTTGACTTTTAAATATATCATCAAATGGAAGGAAAATCTTTGAGCCTACATACTTCAAAACTTTCTGGGTTAGGGAATTCTCTTTTTAAAAAAATAATAGAAATATGTGGATATTAGTTCCTATCTTTTTTTTTTTTGAGTTAAATATATGGTTGTCTCAAACATGATAATACACTACCATCAAAGGAAACAATCCCAGAGGCACCTAGGTAGCTCAGTGGGTTATAAGAAAGTTTATTATCCCGAGGAGCTTGGGTGGCACAGTCGCAGTTGGCTAAGAGTCTGCCTTGGGCTCAGGTCATGATCCCGGGATCCTGGGATGGAGCCCCACCTCAGGTGCCCTGCTCAGTTGGGAGCCTGCTTCTCCCTCTCCCTCTGCTCCTCCCTCTGCTTGTGCTCTATTTCACTCTGTCAAATAAAATCTTTTTTTTAAAAGTGTATTACCCTGATTTAAGAAAACAAAGTAGAGGCGTGGCAGCTCAGCTGGAGAGCAGTGGGTCTCAGAGAGGAGTGGTCGCTGCTGGCAAGGATGGTGCAGCTTCCCAGATCTAAAGCAGCACCCAGTCCCAAGATCATTACGGCTCTACTCAGCTCACAGTTTCAGAATGGCTTCAGTTATTGCCTGCCTTTAGTGTACTTGCACTACTTAGTTACCTTGCAATTTGTCCATTCCTCTCAAAGAAAAAAAACAGAATAGCTTGATTAATCTTTTTTTTTTTTAAGATTTATTTGAGAGAGTGAGGGAGCACAGGATGGGAGGGGCAGAGGGAGAGGGAGGAACAGAAGTGGACTTGAGGCTGAGCGGGGAGCCTGTGGCAGGGCTCTATCTCTGGACCCTAACATCATGACCTGAGCCGAAACCCAAGAGTCTGGCGCTTAATGGCAGTGCCACCCAGTTGCCCCAAGCTTGATTAAACTTAAAATTCAAAAGGAAAATCACAAAGTGGTTTTGGGATTAATAAACATTAAAGAAATAAACATTGAAGATTTTTGTCTTGTTAAAGCTACTTATTGTAGGTGTTGGCATTCTAAGACTTTCCTGCATGTGATGGTTCACATAATAAACACAGTGAATTGGTAGGAGATATGTCAGTTCATTAATACTGAAGAAGAAAGAAGTATAATAGTAATGAATTAGAATTCAGTTGTATGCTGTAAAATCTTGTAACATTTTTTTCATTCTTGGTATATAGAACTTTCAAATGGTTGTCTTAATTATTGCTACTGGTTGAGTAATTATTTCTGCCAAATTTATTTTCTTGCTATACTACTGTTTATATTGATGTTTTGTTTATTCAAACAGTCATTTATATAGAAATTAAATCGTACAATCCTTTCATTCTTAATTCAAAGACAATGTATCTTCCTAAATAAAATTAATGCTTGGTTTTAATTAACTGAAAAAAAATCTGAGTTTCTGGTAATGATCCCAAGCTATTCCTTTGCCTATCAATGTTTTCAATAGAATCTGTACTTAAAATTTTTCTTCCAGCACTATTAAATATTTTTCAGACCTCTTCTGTTTTGATCATTTGAGGTGATTTTTCCTGTTTGACCTTCCATACTCCATTCTTTTCAGATCAATAAGAAAAATGCTGCTCTCAAGAATTAGAGTTTGCAAAGAGATAAACACTAATAAGTGTGAATATCCCAATTTCAGAAAAGGCCTGAACTGGATATAGAAAGTTCTAAAAGGGAACCGTTATTTACATTAGAGAAGATTTGTTTACTTCATAAAAGACTTATTTATGCGTGTTTATGCGTTTTGTATATATATCTCCATCTTGAACCTCTGACTCAGTGACAGGGTACGATGGGGTGGTAAGAATACTTAACACTAAACTCATGAGCTGCTGCATTTGAAGGTCAACTAGAAATAAACTAAAGGGTATCTGAATTCATGTTAAAATGATAAGTAGTTCAGCTTTCAAAATTATATACATTTTTCTCTTTGTAACATTGTAAGCCAATAAAACAAAATACAAAAGTTTGCAAAATAAATTTATTGGAGAATCTTTAAAAAGAAAAAATGGAGTAAAGTCTCAGTGAAATAAAAGGATGTGCAGTAAAATGGAACTCAGCCTTGGAACTTTTAGATTCAGCGAAACTACTTTTAAAAAATATAAAGGTGAGGGGCACCTGGGTGGCTCATTTGGCTAGGCAACCAACTTGATTTTGGCTGGGGTCATGATCCCAGGGTTTTGAGATCAAGCCCCACACTGGGTTCTGTGCTGGACGTGGAGCCAGTTTGGGATTCTCTCTCTTCTCTCCATCCCTGTCTCCCTCTCTAAAAAAAATAAATAAAAAATTAAAATGTAAAAGGGGCATTAGAGATATATTGTGTGAAATGGGACTTTTTGACAGTAGGCTCTGAGAAATCACAAAGGATGTCTTTCCTTTAAAACCAAAGAACTACAACTTTTCTTTGAAGAAATAGTTGATCATCATTAGAGACAGCCGTTTCTCTGTACTTACAAGTAATTATTTTCTGTTTAGAAGTAATCTGCATTCTGTTTTGTGTCCTCTGGTAAGGAATTGTCTTCAAAAAAGGCAAGATTGTCTCCAATTGTTGTATGATAAATAAATATTCCCAATCTGACTTTTTTAAGGGAGTGTGTTGCTATGATGGTGATGGTTGAGATTTTGTGTAAGAAATAAAAATGGCAGTAAAACTTTTTCTAGGATTTCTTTTAATTTAAACATTTTAAAATAGCAGGGTTGGCCTCAGAAGAGTTGTCTCAAGCTAATCTTTAGTAAGTCAGCAACTAAGAGCCTAGTGGAGTTTGAATGGCCTAACAAGGTTTTCTCCCCTCCCTGGTACTTAGGCAAGAATTTGGAACTCAGTAGAAGCATGGACAAATGTGGTAAGAAACTGACTTTTCCCCCCTTTCTCTTGGTCAGTGTGCTGGAGAAGAGAAAAGAGTTGGTACACGCACAGTGTTTGTTGGCAATCATCCAGTTTCAGAAACAGAAGCTTACATTGCACAAAGATTTTGTGATAATAGAATAGTCTCATCTAAGGTAAGTTGTTTTTTTTAATTCAATAGATACATGTAGTGATTCATATAGTGAGCCAGATAATGCACTTATTTATGCTTCCAAGGAAGCTGGTGTATTTATATATGCATATATGAATGTACACCTGTACCATCTACCAACTGTGGTAATTATTCCACCAAAAGGCTATTTTTCTTAAAAAGTATCACTTTGGGGGATCCCTGGGTGGCGCAGCGGTTTAGCGCCTGCCTTTGGCCCAGGGCGCGATCCTGGAGACCCGGGATCAAATCCCACATCGGGCTCCTGGTGCATGGGGCCTGCTTCTCCCTCTGCATATGTCTCTGCCTCTCTCTCTCTCTCTCTGTGTGTGTGACTATCATAAATAAATAAATTAAATAAATCTTTAAAAAAAAAAAGTATCACTTTGTCTTGTTTTAGGAGATTAACATGTAAAATATGGACAGAATGAGTGAAAACTGTTGCTTAATGAGCATGTATCTATTGGCTTATAGAACACTCTGAATGTATTTGGATAAAATGTCTATTTCCTGTTCATCTTTAACCTTATGGTAGAAAATCTGTCCTCAGCCAGAAGTTTTTATACTTATGCCTGGGATAGTGAATTGTCCTTTGACTCAGAATCATAGACTTGGAGAACTGAAAGATCCTGAGAGATTATCTGTTCAATTTGCTGACTCTACAGAAGGAGATAGCAAACCCGGAAAAATTAAGTTAGTGCCATGATCACCAAGCAAGAGTTAGTGATAAAGCCAGGAACAGATCTGTTTTATAAGATCTGGTGGCTCAGAATAAAGAGCCCTTTCACAGCATTGTGGTATTGGGGCTCCTTTTTCAGTTTTCTCTCTTATTTTGCCTCAAGTAAGATATAAAACACTTTCTAGGGAATTACTGTTTTCCATAGTGTTTTATGTGGAAGATGATAATGTAACACACTGATGGTAAAGTGACTTTTGTTGAACTAATGATAACCATTTTGTTGTAAAATAACTTCCTGATTTCACATTCCAAAAGACCTAGAAGACTCTATTTATTTGTCAAATCTTTTCATATTTAATATAATATTTCTCCTATTTTATCAAGCTTCAGTTTTCCAGTAGGCCAAACAATGCATTAGGATCTTTTTTTTTTTAATAGTCAAGAGCTCATGGGACAAAGATGGTTTCTGAACAGATTTGCATATATATATCCCTCTGTATCTGTATATATGTTTTCAAAATAAGAATAAAGAAGTGAAAAAAAAAAGAATAAAGAAGTGAACATTTCTACATTGATAGACTAATATCTCTCTTTTCTCTGTAAATATTACATGTTTACAGTTTTTCCAGTTTACTAGTCATCTAGTTTACCAGTGGTCTGCTTTTTCATAAAAGCTCTAGAGCAGAAAAAGAGGAATTGATATTATACTAGCTGCAGAAAAAGCATGAAATCTTAATACAATCAATAATTAGAAGAGGATAGTGTATGTACAGTGTAATAGTAAAGAGTTTCAAAAAAAAAAAAGAGTTTCATCCTTGTAGACAGAACACCTGGGTTTGAATTTAAGTCATTGAAACTTTGTGTCTCAATTTTCTTATCTGTCAAATGGGGATATTAACAGTACTTACATCAGAGGATTGTGGTGAGGATCAAATAAAGGAATCCACAAAAAGCATTTAAACACTGTGTTTGGCCTATAGAAATGACTCAGGAAGTGGTAGCTGGTACTGTTAATTTATATTTCTGTGATTAGAATTATTATACAATCCTGAGCAGTACTAGTGATTCCCTCCGTCTCGTGTGTTTTGATTATGTGGAGTCATCTCTCTTTAAAAGAGGCCTTTGGGTCCATTCTGGAGAGAACAGTATTTCCATAATTTGAATGTTTCCTTCTCCACTTTGTCTTTTGGCTGTCTGTTATTTTTACCAGAATCTTTTAATTGAAGAAATGTACAATTTATAGCATATGTTAACTGCCTTCCAACTCTGTAGCAAGTGCTGATTTCCTTATTTAACTCTTTCGTAATAGAAGTCACTTTTCTCTTAATGGGTGCTTTTTGTTTACAAGTGCCATCAGTAATGCCAGTGTAACATTGGGAATAGGTCTTATTAATGCAGGGAACACTGAAGATAAACACTTTGACCTGCTTTAAATTCTACTGACTGATAAAATTAGTGTTCTTTTCCTCTTTGGGAAACACAATACTTTCTATAGAAAAACTTGTTCTCTGCAGCCTTCCTACTCAAATACAGTCAGCAGGAACCTTTGGGAATCACCAGAATTTTGTAGCTGATACGAAATTTGGAAATCCCCTTCTGTAGCAAAAAGAGCACTGATTACGTACTGCTAGGATCTATAGGATGTTTTGTTTTCATCATTTATTTCCCCATTACACAGTTTTTTCTTTAAAAATTCTGAGCCTCAATCTTGAAGGTGCTTCAGTGGGTTAAGAATCAGTGAGCTCCACCTAACTCTTTGAAGGTATGCCCAGGTTAAATTTAGAACTCCTGTGTGAAAGACTGTCTTGAATTGAAGTTTCAAGACTAAAATTACGCTAGCATTCTCCCTTATTTTAAAACTCAGATCATCAGTAGAATTTATTGGAGATATCTTTGAATCTTTTCAAACTCCCTGGATGGTGCCTTTTTAGCTTAAGTTACTAGATCCTAGTGTGGTGATGTTCTGGTTACTCCCTTTACTCTTGAATTTCTGGGAGAAAGAGTGGCACTTTCAAAAAGAGAAAATTCTGCTTCACATTGGTAATGAGCAGTGGAGTAAATAGCCAGGACTTAAGATTAGGATTTCTTGTTCTAGGCAGCTGTGCTAAGGGGGCTTGTGATATGTTCCCTGACTTCTTAACAGCTCATGAGCTGATAAAAGAAAGAAGAGGGCATATAGGAATAGGTAACTATTATGTGGTAATAATCAGAGTTCCCCAAGGAAGCAGTTCATTTAATAAGTTAAAACAGTGGTAAACAAACAGTGGGGGCCTAGAAACAACAGAAATGTTCCCTTTTGATGTGTTAACACCCCACAGAGGACTCTAACAGTCCCTGATGTTTGTTTGTTTAATTGAAAACCCCTTAGTTAGGGAACAGAAGGTCAACAAGCCAGAAGCTCAGCTGTTAGCTTGTTGTGGGAGTTTAGCTTATTGTTTTAGAAAATTGATCTTAAGTCATTGGGGACAGTTAAGTGCTGATCCTGGACTACATTAGCTTCGAAGTGACTGGACCAGTGGTTTTGATCCCTTTTGGTTTTGGTTATAAGCTGTCTTGGGAACCTAATAAAAAGTGGATTCTATTCCCCCAACTGATGCATATCCACACAATTCTGTACTTCATTTTTCATTGTTTATTAAGTTTTTAAACTCCAGCATAGTTAGCATACGGTGTTATATTAGTTTCGGGTGTGTGGTGTAGCCATCCAGCACTTCCATACATCACCCTGTGCTCATCATGACAGGTGCCTTCCTTCATCCCCATCACCTAGCTCTCCCATCCCCCCAACCCTCTCTCCTCAGGGAACCAGCAGTTTGTTCTCTACAGTTAAGAGTATTTCTTGGTTTGACTCTCTCTCTTTTTTACCTGTGTTTTGTTTCATAAACTACACAAATGAGTAAAATGCTATTTGTCATGCTATTTGTCTTTCTCTGACTTATTTCATTTAGCATTATACTCTAGCTCCATCTATGGTATTCCTAATGGCAAGATTTTGTCCTTTTTGTGGCTGAATAATATTCCATTGTGTATATATGCCACCTCTTCTTTATCTGTTTATCAATGGACACCTGGCCTGCTTCCATAATTTGGCTATTATAAATAATACTGCCATAAACATAGGGCTACATGTATCCCCTTATATTAGTGTGTTTTGTATTTTGAGGGTAAATGCCCAATAGTATGAGGACTGGATCATAGGGCAGTTCTATTTTTAACTTTTTGAGGACCCTCCATACTGTTTTCTTCGGTTACTGCACCAGTTTTCATTCCTACCAACAGTGCAAGGGGAACGGTTTGTTTTTCTCCTCATCTTTGACAACACCTATTGTTTATGTTTTCTGTTTTAGCCATTGTGACAGGTGTGAGGTGGTATCTCGTTTTAATTTTGTACTTCATTTTACATGGGCTTCCTTGGGGCACTCCCATGAATCCTGGGGGGAAGCTTCTAGGTTAGCTTTTGGTTGCAATGCATCTCCTTTACTGGATATGTTTGCCTCTATCTTCATTTTCTTAGGATTCCCTGAATCTTGAACCCATAAGCCTTTTAAAGAAAGGTTAGTAATAAATTCACGTACATGTGTCATGATCTGCAACTTTGGCATTTCATTCACCTAATTTTTTTTTTAAGATTTTATTTATTTATTCATGAGAGACACACGCAGAGAGAGGCAGAGGGAGAAACAGGCTCCATGCAGGGAGCCCGATGTGGGACTCGATCCCAGGTCTCCAGGATCATGCCCTGGGCTGAAGGTGGCACTAAACCGCTGCGCCACCAGGGCTGCCCTTCAATCACCTAATTAATTAATTAATTAATTTTCAGTCACCTAATTTAAATGTGTATTTTCTCACCATATTTGTGGTAGAGATCATTAAATATAAATTTAGATCTTTTAGGTTAGGAAACTTTTCTTTCTTTCTGGTTTCTGGTCTTTATTAAGATAGCTGGAAAGTGTAACTTCTTATACTGATTTTTAAATGACTCTCCTTGAGCTTAAGATAGTAGTGAGAGGGATCCCTGGGTGGCGCAGCGGTTTGGCGCTTGCCTTTGGCCCAGGGCGCGATCCTGGAGTCCCGGGATCGAATCCCACGTCGGGCTCCCGGTGCATGGAGCCTGCTTCTCCCTCTGCCTATGTCTCTGCCTCTCTCTCTCTCTCTGTGTGACTATCATAAATTAAAAAAAAAAAAAAGATAGTAGTGAGAAAGTCTATGTGATTTGATGGTGGGCCCAAGAGTTTTCTTCTCCTGCCCATGTACTTACTTAGCATTGAACCTTTAACCTATTACCAGTTACCAAAGCCCAGGGTGGTATTTTGTTGATTAAAGTGAAAGCCCTCTATGACCGAGAGGTGTGTGTACACCTCAACTATGATGGAGGGGGTGGTGGGGGTGGGTCCTGATAGGGACAGACTTCTATTGATGATGATCCAGACTCCAATCGTTAGCTGAGCCAGAGGGATTAATTTGTTCATTCATTCATCCGACTAATTTATTGAGTGTCTACTATATAAACTATCACGAGTATTATCAAGGAAGTATAGGATGGCATGAGAACACCTAACAAGGAACCTAATTTAGGTCAGGGAAAGCAAAGGTTGGGGTCTAGATGGCCCAATTGTAGTAACTCCAAGTGAAAACTTTGTTTCTTATAAGGTATATACCTCTAAGTATATGCTTATTTGTGTGTGTGTGATCTGGGTTTTAACCTGTTTTCGAAGTGTTGTGATAATCTGGCCCATGTGAGTTGTTACTAGGATTTTTCAAGTTTCCTTCCTAATAATACTCTTTTTTTTCTTCCTCCTATACAGTATACACTTTGGAATTTCCTCCCAAAGAATCTATTTGAACAGTTTAGAAGAATTGCAAATTTTTATTTTCTCATCATTTTCCTCGTGCAGGTAAGAGCTCCATAAACAGCCACTGCCCTCTGAGAAACTTAATTACTCCAAATAAATTTTCAGTCCGTTTCTAACTTTAAAATGCCCTGTGTCTAAAAAGATGTTTTGGGGTTTGTTTTAATAAAACTTTTTAAAGTACTAATATTACATTTTAAGATTTGTATGATTTTATTTATTTCTTAAGTAGAATTTTTAGTAGAAAACCTGTTGAGAATATGTTAACTTTCTTTAAAAACTTTCATGGATTTCATATCTTTGTTCATCCTAGAAGGACATATACTGTGTACCATTAAATGCAATGGCATCTTTAAAATTGAAAATAGTTCAAATTAATAGTTTTACTTTGTTAAACACCAGATTCAGCTTAATTGAAAATTTATCGCTTTTGTTCCTGATGCCAGTTTTGTTCTTCCTCATTCATTTATTTTTAAGTGCGAAAGCGTGGTAGACTTGATCTTCTCTGTGTTCCTGCTAATGTTTTGTTTTTTTTTTTAAAGATTTTAATGTTTTGTATTTTAAATTTTAGACATCTTAAATTGCGTCTTCCATCTTTAAGTCTATGAGCTATTACAAGTTTTCCAGCGCTGAAATTGCCCCCAGAAAATGTTTTACAGGAAGGGTATTGTTTTTTTGTCATTTCATTTTTTAAACGAAGCAGAAACATCCCAATGAAATTGCTCAAATGCCTTGTTAATGTTAAGTGCTTCTGTTTATCCACTTTGAGTCTTTGAGTAAATGGTACTGTAATTTAATTTAGTCCTGCTACTTAAAACTAATCTGGGTTGTGATATGGGAAAGAGCTAATTTCAGTCTTAAATGATGGGGCATTTGAAAAGGAGCTACTCTAGATCCATGGTAAAATATCTTACAGAACAGGATAAAATAAACTGCATACACAGGCTCAGAAGAGTCACTATTTGTTGCATGCAGCACAGTTCATTTCGGTTCAGTGAATGTATACCAAGCACCTACTATGTGCCTTGCAGTATTCCAAATAATAAAGATTCTAGCAGATACCATGAAGATCAAGATACGGCTTTTCTCTCCTTAAGGGATTTATGTTACAGTCATGTAATCATTTAATTTAATGTGGTACAAAGTCCTGAAAGTAGCACAAGCAACATGCTATGGGGACACGGTGGAAGTTATTATGTCTTTCCAACCAGGAAAAGCGTATGAAGACTTTAAAGAGTAGATGACATCTGAACTAAGCCTTAAAGATTAGAGCAAGCGTACTGATGAAGAATGCCAAATTGGTATATCAGGTCGTGCATGAAGGCACAGAGCCATGTCAAAGCCTGTGTCTCTAACTCAGGGTATGAGGCAGAGACCCGCCTGGATGGGGATTAGAGATGAGAGAGAGTTGTGGGGGCAGGTTGAACTCTTGGTCTTTTGCCCCTCAGGTCTAGTTCTCTCTCAGTATTTGTTGTTTCACCAAATGACAACATCTACCCAGTCATGTTGACCAGACACTTAAAAGTCATCTTTAATGACTCTGACAAGAAGTCCCTTGCCATTCTTACCATTTCACCCCTGAATATCTCTGGAAGTTCTTTCCATGTCTACTGCTGCCTCCCCTTGCCCAAGCCATCATCTTTTACCTGGATTATGGCAGTAGCCTCCTACATGAACACCCCCACCTTCACGCTTCTGTTCTGTTTTGCACAAACCAGGGAGAATGAGCTTTTCAAAATGTAGTTCTGTTCATGTGACCCCTCCTTGCCTAAAAGCTTCTGTTATTTCCTGCTGTGGGACAAACAATGAACTCTGGCCAGAGGGCCCTCCTTGGTCTTGCCTCTGTGTCCCTCTCTAGCCCCAGCTTATACCACACTCTCTGGCTTCTGGCTTCCTTTATTTCTTCACTTGTGCCCCCCTCCCTCCTACCATAGAGACATGGTATATGCTGTCTACTGCCTGAAAGACCGTTCTTCATCTAGTTCACTTCTGTTTTACTCTTTAGATTTCAGCATTGTCACTTGTTTTAATGTCTACGTTTTCCTGTAAGCTGCCAGCTTTACAAGGGCAGGGCCTATTCTCTATCTTATTTAAAGCAACATCTCTAGAGCCTAGCCGATTCTAGCACAGGGCCTGAAAGAATGGTACTCAACAAAGAGATGGTAAATGATTGGTTATATTTCATTGAAGAAGTTAATCCAAATTGGAATGAAAACTAAGCCTGAATTAGAACTGTTTCCTTAAACTAAATGATCTGTGGATTGCTTTTGTTTTAATGAAAGTTGACATTGACCCTGCTACCAGAGTATGTTTTATCTGTATTTTTGCCTGAAATGGTTGCAACATATGAGTCCTGCATGCAAGCGAATGGCTTGTTTTCAATTTACATTCAATTTAATTTCTTTACCTAGGTCACAGTAGACACACCAACTAGCCCAGTTACCAGTGGACTTCCACTTTTCTTTGTGATAACTGTTACAGCCATCAAACAGGTAAATTTCTTATTTACAATTATGCCTGTGTGTCAGTCCCTTCCGGTTTGAATTTCAAGGTCAAAGGTCCTTTTTCATATTTATATAGAGTGGGCAGCACCTTTGATGGATTTAGTTTATATTTGATTCCTATGGAAAACATGAAAATGACTGTAAGGTGCATCTTTATTTTCTTTTGCCCCTTTTCCCCCCAGTATTTGTTTTGTGGGGTTATAACCCTAAAAGAAAGAAGAAGGTACAGCTCAGTCAGGAAATGAGAGGTGAATTTTTACTGTGCATAAGTCTTTTTTCGGGGTGGTGGATCTTTCTTGAAAACTCCCATTCTCATGAATTTTTGTTATGATTGCCTAAAGCAGAGAACTCAAAAGCATAAATACTTTGTTGTCTTCCCTGAGACCGCCGAAGTGGGTGGTAGGCAGAGGAGACTTTTGTTCTTGTTTTTCATCAAAGGTGACAATTACCATGGTTTCTATGCCGATGTCTTTGAAGTATTTTGACCATTTTATATGATAGTACACTTGAAAAATTCCACATGGAATTGAAAGTGGAAATGGGAAACGAGGTAAAAGGTGAGTTAGCAGTGTTTGTTGTGTACTGGGACTGTCCATAGGACCTGACTAATTGCAAACATACTTTTAGACGCTATTCACCAAAGAGCTTTAGAAGTATCCTAAAGAACTTCGAAAAAGAAGGTCTGCTTAATGGTATTTTGAACAAGGTTACCTTTCCTCTCCGGGGTTATCTGGTCTTCTATCTTGCCTACCAGGAACTGCAAGAATATTTTATCAAGTGTTTGGTTGCTAAATAAAGACTTTTGGAATGTTCTTTCCCTTAGGCTGTTAGGATTATTTTTCTTTAACATCATAGAATTGCTGGCTCCAAGAATAGCCTGTATGGTTTACAAAAGCTCTTACTGATTCATTTTACTCCCTATACTAGTTCATGTTAGGGCTTTTCTTTGCTCACTGACATCACAGAAAGTGCCACAGGAAGTGATAGCCTAGCATTGTCATAAAGAGGGACAGAACAGGAATGAATATAGCACTGGTTAAAAAAAAAAGCGGAAGGCGATCAAGAGATTTTCAAACAGTTATATTTGAAAAGGTACATTATTATAAGGAAAAAAAGCAAAGTGTTGTAAAAAAAGGAGAAGAGGTCATGCTCAAACAAATGAACATCCTCCTTCCTTAGTTCCTTAGTTCTTTTGGCTTAAATTTACTTCATACAAAAACCCAAACTAAAATGAGCCATTAGACTTTTCCCTGATTACTTTCAACTCTAAAAAATGAATACCAATTTACAGTTTCCTTAACTACCAAGTCAGTGGAGAAGTTTAACTGTTGACCTCCAAAACTTATCATGGATTCTCTGCCAAAGTAATCCTAACTTGCCTTTTCTGTTCTCTATCCCTGGGGAGAAATTATATTTCCTCAGCGATGATCACTCTCAACAATCTGCTACAGAAGAATATTTTTAAGTGATAGAGCTGTAAGAAAATAAAACCCAGAAAAAAATTGTCAAATTAAAAAGTAGAGAAATTAACATTAACTTGAATAAGAGTAGAATTAGAAGAATAAATCATAGCCTTTTACAGTTGAAGAATATTAAGGTTCTTCTGATGCTTGTGTTTTCATTGATACTTATCTGTAGAATAGAGAAATCTTTTAACACAGTAAAAGATTTTTGTTTACCTAAGGGGTATTTTAAAAGCATGTCTTAGTTTTGGCTGTAAAAATGTACAATGTTGTCTCTTTAGCACTCTGAGTTGAGATTAATACTATAAGTATAAATATCTACTGGTGACTCATGGAGGGGGCTATTGAAATTTATTAACAACTTCATTGCATTATGTGAGCTTGACTGTAGTTATTTTTGTTCTAGGGATATGAGGATTGGCTAAGACACAGAGCTGACAACGAAGTCAACAAGAGTACTGTTTACATTATTGAAAATGCAAAGAGAGTGAGAAAAGAGAGTGAAAAAATCAAGGTATTTTTGTAGTTCATTCTTTTTTTTATTGCGTTAAAAACATGGCATTTTAAAATTACAATTTAGTGACATTTAGTACATTCACATTGTAATGCAAACATCAACACTATCTAGTTCCAGAACATTTTCATCACCCCAAAAGGTAACCCCCATAGGCATTAAGTAGTCAGGCCACATTCCTCCCTCTCCCAGGCCCTGGCAACCACTAATCTTCTTTCTGTCTCTATGGATTTACCTATTCTAGATTATTTCATATAAATGGAATCAGATACTATGTGGCCTTTTGTGTCTGCTTTCTCTCACTTAATGTAATGTTTTCAAGATCTCTTCTTATTGTGGCAATATTAGTAATTCTTGCCTTTTATGGTTAAATATTCCATCATATGGCTATACCATCTTTTCCTTATCCATTCATCAGTTGATGGACATTTGGGGGTTTTTCCATGTGTTGGCTAGTATGAACATTGCTAGTATGAACATTCATGGACAGGTTTTTGTTGAACACCTGTTTTCAATTCTTTGGGATACATACCTAGGAGTAGAATTGCTACATGATACGGTAGTTCTTTTTTTTTTTTAAGATTTTATTTATTTATTCATGAGAGAGACACAGAGAGGGGCAGAGACACAGGCAGAGGGAGAAGCAGGCTCCCTGCAGGGAGCCTGATGCAGGACTTGATCGGGATCACTGACCTGAGCCAAAGGCACACGCTCAACCACTGAGCTACCCAGGTGCCCCCATAATATGGTAGTTCTTTGTTCAACTTTTTCACGAACCACCAAGTTGTTTTCCACAGCAGCTGTGCCATTTTACATTCCACCAGCAATGTAGGAGAGTTCCATGATATTATTTTTACTAGCAGCCAAGTTATTTTTTATCCAAATTAATCATTGTTGATTACTTAAGATACTAGTCAAGAGTTTAGACTTATCCACATCAAATAACCTTTTTTGTTCCCAATAGATTTTTAATTACTAATAGACTACTTTTTAGAACAGTTTTGGGTTCACAGCAAAATTGAGGAAAGTACAGCTTTTTTGTGTATATATATATATATATATACACACATACTCCCTTTCCCCATGAATGTACACTTCCCTCACTATCAGCAGTGGTATTTTTGTTGAATCCACCTACACTGGCACATCATTGTCACCCAAAGTCTATAGTTTTCTTTTTTTTTTTTTTTAATTTAAATTCAATTTGCCCACAGAGTATAATACCCAGTGCTCATCCCATCCAAAGTCCATAGTTTTCATTAAGGTTCACTCTTATTTTAAATTAAGTGGCCTTAGACAAATGTCTAATGACAAGTACCCACCATTATTAGTATCATATAGGATTGTCTCGCTGCCCTAAACATCCTTTGTACTTTGCCTCTTCATCCCTTCATCCCTCCAACTCCAGGTCACCACTTTTTACTCTCTCCATAGTTTTGCTTTTTCCATAATATTATACTGTTAGAATCATATACAGTATATAGCCTTTTCAGATTGGCTTCTTTAGGTTAACAGTATGCATTTAAGTTTACGCTATATCCTTTCATGTTTTGATTCATTTCTTGTGAGCACTGAATAATGTTCCATTGTCTAGGTGTACCAGTTTATGTATCCGTTCACCTTCTGAAGAACATCTTAGTTGCTTCCAAATTGTGGCAATTATGAATAAGGATGCTATAAACATTTATGTGCAGGTTTTTGCATGGACATAAGATCTTAATTGTGTAAACATCAAGGAGGGTGCTTATTGGATTGTAGCATAAAAGCATGTTTAGTTTTCTAACAAACTGCCAAGCTATCTCCAAAGAGGCTGGCTGTTTTGCATTTGCATCAGCAGTGAATGAGAGTTCCTGTTTCTCCACATCCTGGCCAACATTTGTTGTTAGTGTTTTGGATTTTGGCAATTGTAATAGGTGCGTGGTGGTATCTCATTTTGTTTTAATTTGCATTTCCCTGATGACAAATGGTATTCAACATCTCTTCATATGTGTCCTTGACATCAGAATATCTTCTTTCATGAGGTTGTCTATCCAGGTCTTTACCCATTATATAATCGAGAGTGCTCGTTTTCTTGTTTTAAAGGTTTTTTTTTTTTTAACATTTCAGATAACAGTCTTATCAGATATGTCTTCTACAAATATTTTATCCCAGTCTTAAAATACGATTTGGTTTTTTAAATTTCATTTTGCTATTGTGATCAAAAAGCATATTATTAAGTGGACCATCTTAACCATTGTTTTTAAAGTATAATCTCCATTTCATTTAGTTTTTTTTTTTTCCAGAGAACAGTTTTTCTTTAGTCCTTAGGGACCTAGCTCCTTATAGGGCCTTTGATGGAGGTGGTGGGGTAGCACCCACGGGTCTACATCGGGGTGAGGGTTGTGGTGTTGGGTCCTTCTGTGCTTCAGGAGAGCAATGCCCAACGTCCTTGCTGCCAGTGGTGCAGCCCGTGCAGTAATGTAGCCCACAGATAGCTTGGGATGCACACAGGCCTGGAAGACCTTCGCTTCAGAAATGCCTCTGATGGGGGCAGTCTCTAGGTCCGAATAATGAACTTCTTAATGGCCTTGTCCTTGGGCAGGTAGCTGCACAGTTGGTGCCATGAATAGACTGCACATGGCCACAGCCCTTGTTATTCCTTCTTGGCCACTTTGAAAGTGGGGCCCCAAGAGAGCCCATCTTAACCATTTTTTAAAAAAGATTTTCTTTATTTTTTGTAAAGCTTTATTTATTTTTTGGGGGGAGTGGGTTGGGGAGGAGCGGAAGGAAAGAAACTTCAAGGAGACTCCCTACTAAGGACAGAGTCCAACAGTGGGGCTTGATCTCAGGACCCAATGAGATCATAACCTGAGCTCAAACCAAGAGTCAGAGGCTTAACTGAGCCATCCAGGTACCCCTAAGATTTTATTATTAAAATCTCTACACCCAGCGTGGGGCTCGAACTCAAAACCCCCCACATCAGGGCGACCTGGGTGGCTCAGCAGTTTAGTGCCGCCTTCAGCCCAGGGCCTGATCCTGGAGGCCCGGGATCAAGTCCCACGTTGGGCTCCCTGCATGGGGCCTGCTTCTCCCTCTGCCTGTGTCTCTCTCTCTCTATGTCTCTCATGAATAAATAAAATCTTTAAACAACAACAACAACAACAACAACAAAACCCACATCAAGAGTCACGTGCTCCACTGACTAAGCCAACCAGGCCATTTTTAAGTGTACAATTCAGTAGTGTTAACTATATATTCACGTTGTTGTACAACAGATCTTTAGTATCTTTACATCTCGTAATACTAGAACTTCATACCCATTAAACATGAACTGCACCTGCCTGCAGCCCTTGGTAAACAAACAGTTCTACTTTCTGTTTCTATGACTGACTGCTTTCGAGAAATACTTCCTATGAATGGGACCATACAGTATTATCCTTTTGTGACTGGCTTATTTCACTTAGCATAATGTTTTCAAGGTTCATCCATGTTGTAGCATATGACAGGAATTCTCCTCTTTTAAGACTATGTAATATATCCCATTTTATGTATATACTACATTTTCTTTATCATCTCATCTGTTGATGGACATTCGGGTCGCTTCCACCTCTTAGTATTGTAAATAATGCTGTGACAAACACAGGTGTACAAATAACTCTTTGAGATCTTGCTTTGAATTATGTTAAATAAATACCTTGAAATAAAATTTCTTAATCATATGGTAATTCTGTTTTTAATTTTTTGAGGAACCTGCATACTGTTTTCCATAATGGGTGTATCATTTTACCTTTGCACTTAAAGCACTTAGAGTGTACGAGGATTTCAACTTCTCATCCTCTTCAGCACTTTTTAGTTTCTATTCTTTTGATGGTGGCTATCTTAATGGCTGTGAAATACCTCATTGTGGTTTTGACTTGCATTTCCCAAATGATTAGAAGAAGCGTGGAACATCTTTTCCTGTGCTTTTTTGGCCATTTGTATCTTATTTGGAGAAATGTCTATTGAGATCCTTTGCCCACTTTTTAACTGAAGTATTTGTTGTTGAGTTGTAGAAGTTCCTTATATATTCTGGATATTAACTCTTTATCAGATATGATTTCTGATCCTATTTTCTCCCATTCCATAGGTTACCTTTTCATTCTGTTGATTGTTTCCTTTGGCAGAGTTTCTAAGTTTGATATATTCCCATTTCTTCTTCTTCGTCGTCGTCGTCTTCTTCTTCTTCTTCTTCTTCTTCTTTCTTCTTTCTTCTTTCTTCTTTCTTCTTTCTTCTTTCTTCTTTCTTCTTCTTCTTCTTTCTTCTTTCTTCTTTCTTCTTCTCCTTCTCCTCCTTCTCCTCCTTCTCCTTCTCCTCCTTCTTCTCCTTCTCCTTCTCCTTCTCCTTCTCCTTCTCCTTCTCCTTCTCCTTCTCCTCCTTCTCCTTCTCCTCCTCCTCCTCCTCCTTTTTTTTTTTTTTGTAGGCTCCACACCCAGCATGGAGCCTAACACATGGTCTAAACTCATGACTCTGAAATCAATACCTGAGCTAACACCAAGAGTTGGACATTTAACCAACTGAGCTACCCAAGCACACTGATATATTCCCATTTCTAATGTTGATTTTTTTTCTGGTACTTTTGGTCTATATCGAAGAAATCATTACTAAATCCAATATCCTGAAGCTTTTCCTTTATGTTCGTCTAGGAGCCTAAAAAGTTTAGACCTTACATTTAGGTCTTTTTTCCTACAATTTTCTTTATTTATTTGAAAGAGAGAACAAGCATGAGTGGGGGAGGAGCAGAGGGAGAAGTCGACTGAGCAGGGAGCCCACATGGGGCTTGATCCAAGGACCCCGAGATCATGACCTGAGCCACCCAGATGCCTGTTACATTTAGGTCTTTAATTCATTTTGAGTAATTTTTGTATGTGGTGTAAGGTAAGAACCGAACCTCATTGTTTGCATGTGAGTGTCCGGCTTTCCCAACACTATTTGTTGAAGAGACAGTCCTTTCCTGATTGCATAGTCTTGGTACCCTTGTTAAAATAATTTTGCCATATGTATGTGCAAGAGTTTATTTATAGGCTCCCCATTGATCTATAGATTTGTCTTTATGCCAGTACCATCCTGTCTTAATTACTGTTGCTTTGTAATACTTTTGCAATCTGAAAGTATGAAGACTCCTTAAGTTTATTTTTGCTTTTCAAGATTGTTTTGGCTATTTGGGGTTCCTTGAGATTCCATACGAATTTTAGGATTTTTTCTATGTCTGCAAATATGTCATTGGCGTGTTGATAGGAATTCTATTGAGTCTGCAGATCGCTTGAATGGTATAGGCACTTAAACAGTCTTAAGTCTTCGATTCATGAACATGAAATGGCTTTCCATTTATTTTTATTATCTTTGATTTCTTGTAGCAATGCTTTGTAGCTTTCTGTGTGCAAGTCTTTAACTTCTTTGGTTGTTTATGCCTAAGTATTTTATCTTTTTTGATGCTTTTGTAAATAGAGATTACTTTTTATTTTTATTTTTTATTTATTTTTTATTTTTTATTTTATTTATGATAGGCACACAGTGAGAGAGAGAGAGAGGCAGAGACACAGGCAGAGGGAGAAGCAGGCTCCACGCACCGGGAGCCCGATGTGGGATTCGATCCCGGGTCTCCAGGATCGCGCCCTGGGCCAAAGGCAGGCCCGCTGCGCCACCCAGGGATCCCTAGAGATTACTTTTTAAATTTTCTTTTGGGATGGTCTTTAAATTTTCTTTTGGGATGGTCGTTGTTGGTGTATAAAAATGTAACTGATTTTGAGTGTTGATTTTATATCCTGCAACTTTGCTGAATTCATTTATTAATTCTAACAGGTTTTTGTGTGTAAGACCTAGGGGTTTGGTTTTTTTAAAAGATTAATTTATTTATTCATGAGAGACACACAGAAAGAGGCAGAGGCAGAGGCAGAGGCAGAGGGAGAAGCAGGCTCCTCGCAGGGAGCCTGATGGGAGACCCTGGGATCATGCCCTGAGCTAAAGGCAGACACTCAACTGCTGAGCTACTCAGGAGTCCCGAATCTAGGTTTTTTTTTTTTAATGTATAATAATATGTCATCTGCAAATCAGAATAATTTTACTGCTTTTCCAATTCGTATGCGCTTTTTTTTTTTTTTTGTCTAATTGCTCTGGCTAGAACTTCCAGTATAATGTTGAATAGTCATGCTGGGAGTGGATATCCTTGCTTTGTTCCTGATACTAGAAGAAAAGCTTTCACTCTTTCCTCACTGAGTATGTTACCTGTGGCTTTTCACATATGGCTTTTTTTCTTTTGAGGTCATGTTTTTCTCTTTCTAGTTCATTGAGTATTTTTATCATGAAAGGGTGTTGAATTTATGCCAAATGCTTTGCTTTTTTTGCATTGACTAAGGTGATCATATAGCTTTTGTGTGTTGTTATGTGTTGCATTACATTGATTGATTTTTGTATGTATCTTTTCATTCCCATGGGTAAATCCCATATGGTCACAGTGTATGATCATTTTAATGTGCTGTTGGATTTGGTTGGGTAGTGTTTGTTCAGGAGTTTTCATCAATATTCATTGAAGATATTGTTCTGTAGTCTTTTATACTGTCTTTTCTTGGTAAAATGGTGTCAGTAATTCTGGCCTTACAGAACTAGTTTGTGTTCCCTCCTCTTCAATTCTTCAAAAAAGTTTGAGAAGAATTGGTGTTACTACTTCTTTAAATATTTGGCATAATTCTCCTATGAGGTCATCTAGCCCTAGAGGTTCTTTTGCTGGGGGGGGTGGGGTTTGATTCCTGCTTCAGTCTCACTAGTTTTGGGTCTGTTGAGATTTTTTATATCTTTGTGATTTAGTTTTGGCAGGTTGTATGTTTCTAAGTACTTACCCATTTAGTCTAGGTTATCCTATTTGTTGGCATTTATTTGTAGTAGTCTGTTAAAATCCTTTTTTTTCTGTGGCATCAGATGTTAATGTCTTTTTTAGCTGTTTGAGTCTTTTTTCATAGTCTATCTAAGGATGTGTTGATCTTATTGATCTTCCAAGATACTATTTTTAAAGGAATATTTCTATATGAATACATATTAAAATATGAAAGGTAATAGAAATCAAATTGTCCAGAACAAGGGAAGAAGATAGGTTGGAACAGAAAGAGAAGAGGGTAGGTGAAGATACCATTCCTGAGTGGTTTCAGGGTTGTGATATGAAGTCATTAAAAAATGATACTGTCCTCCTAGTACTTTATCAAGTATTATCAGCGCCGAATTATTTATTAAACACTAGGAATTGGATATAAGTTCTCCATAACCACAGTGATAGGTAATTGTCTTGCATCTTCTTATAGTAATGAGAAAAAGGCTACAGGGTGGGAGAGTTACCTGAGATTGACATAGAATGTCTATCACCCTTCTTGCTTTTCTGCATTTCCTGCATTCCATAGGGGAAGACCCTCAACTAGAGTGGTTAGGATCTGAAGTTGCCAAACCGGTCTTAGAAATTACTCATAAGAACCAAATGTAGCCTAAAGAACCAAATGCAGCCTAAACGATTCATTACATTAAATCTATTGTTCCCAGGGCACTAAGTAAAATTGCGACGCAAGTAAATGTTCCCACATCTTTCCCTTTCTCTCGTTTCCTCTTTCTGATTTTGCTGTTACCCCCTATCCCTTCAGGAAGATAAGACCACCGCCCCCCCCCCCCCCCCCCCATCTTCTATCTTTGTTCATTAGGCTTCTTTGCCTTGAGGCTGATCTCAGCCAGGTATAATCTTAATTAAATCAGTTGATGCTATTGTGTGAAATGCTGTTTGATTCGGCCCTTTCTGGAATATTTGTGTGTGGCAGGAAATGTCTATAAACCAAAAGTATCCAAATGTTTGATTTTGCTTGCCTGGGGAAGTGGGCAGACTATTGTTGAGTAAGAGAGTAACTTGGTGTGTATCCTCTGCAGTGGAAATTTTTTGAAGAGATTCAAAGCCAGGGAGTGACTTGCAGAAGAGGCCAAGAGCCTATATTAGGATGACAGTAGTAGATAACAATAATAAAAGTAGTTAACATTTATATATAATATTAATATGTCAGGCGTTCCCTTTCACATTCTATTAACCGATTTATTTATTTATTTATTTTTAAAAATATTTTATTTATTTATTTATTCATGAGAGACACAGAGAGAAGGCAGAGACATAGGGAGAGGGAGAAGCAGGCTCCTCACAGGGAGCCTGATATGGAACTTGATCTTGGAACTTTGGGATCACACCCTGAGCCAAAGGCAGAGGCTCAACTGCTGAGCCACCAGGAGTCCCTCTATTAACTGATTTAATCCTTACTTTATAAGAGTCTTATGAAGTATGTACTCTCATTATTCCTTCTTTACAAATGATAAAACTGAGGCACAGGGAGATAAAGAAAGTTGTCCATGACCAGGAAGTGGAAAACCTAGGTTTGAAACAAGTTTTGGGGGGCATTCCGGGTGGCTCAGTGGTTTAGCGCCGCCTTCAGCCCAGGGTGTGATCCTGGAGTCCCTATGTGGAGCCTGCTTCCCTCTGCCTGTGTGTCTCTGCCCCTCTCTCTTTCTCTCTCATGAATAAATAAAATCTTAAAAAAAAAAAAAACAAGTTTGGGTGTAGAGTTCGTGCTCACAACCTGTCTCATGATTGAGATACATGGATATATGCAGGATATTTTTTGGAGGTAGAATCATCAGGACTTAGTGATGTATTGGATGCAGGGAGGGAGAAAAAGAGCAAAAGAGAATAAAGATAGTCTTGGTTTTCACCTGAGCAACTGGGTGAATTACATAGAACTATGAAACAAAATGCTGGCTATTAAGATGGAGAAGACTGGGAGAAGAATAGGTTTAGTGACAGATGTAGGAGTAAAAGGAATATAAAAAAATTCCATTTTAGCCATGTTAATTTTGAGATATCTGTTAGACATCCAGATGGAATTGTCAGGTCTGGAACTTAGAGATGTTTGAGTGAGCAGTCAAAATTTGGATTTTGTCAACACATAGATGGCCCATGAAGCCTATGGGACTGGATTGAATCCTAGCATATAGAGAAGAAAGCCTACAAACAGGACTTGAGGAATTCCAAGGTAAATGCACAGTTCTTTGTAAGGAAGAGAGTATGGGTTTGGTATTGGAAATATTGGAAGAGTTTCTTCAGGTTTTCTGATTGTTTCCTTTTTTTTTTTTTTGATTGTTTCCTTTTTTATATCCAGTCTGCTGATAAACGCATTGAAGGACATCTTTATTTCTGATATTATGTTTTTCTTTTCTAACTTTTTCTTGTGCCTCTTTTGGTAGTTTCCATCTCTGCCCAAATTCCTCATCTACACATGTATGTTGTCTGCCTTTTGCACTAAATACTTTAATATCTTAACCATAGCTATGTTTATCTTTACATGCCTGTTTCATAATCCACAATCTCAACATTTCTGGGACTTATCCTGCTGACTCCTTTATATCTTGATGTTAGGTCATTTTTGTCTTGTGTTTTACGTGTATTGTATTTTTTTAAATTGAATTTTGGTCATTGTATGTAAATGCTAGAGACCAAAGTAAATAGTATTGATGATCTGAAATGGGCACACCTCTTTTATCAGCCCATTAATGTGAACGTGAAGTCAGTCTAGTCGAGAGATGAGCTGGCTTTGTTTTTTTGTTGTAGCCATTGCTACTTTTGATACCCAGCTGGAAATTCCAATTCCAGGAGTGCTCAATTGCCATTGTCTCGGGCTTTGTGTAGGGCCTGGTTTGCCAGAGGGCCTTTCTCAGTATTCCCATTCCACTGTCTGCTTCCAGCAAGTCCTGTGTCCCTGAGCCTGTGGATGTGTCTCTCTGCCTTTTCTCTTCCACTATAACAATAGTAAATTGCTGTTTCTTACTGTTACTCATTGCCGGGCTCCTGGTAGGAACAGAGTGATTTCTTGGTTCTGCTGCTCCAGTGTCCGTATTAAGCAGGGCTTACGCACCTTTGCCTCAGGAGTGAGTACTTTGTCTCGATACTCCCGCCCCACCTCCATTGGCAGTTGAACTTTGCCTTTATTAGTGGTAGGGCCCCCATGTCCCTGGATTCTCTGTCCCATGCCCAGCAGCGGATGGTGTTTGTACGTCTCTTTAGCAGTGCTGAGGTTTTCCTAAGACAGGACCAGGGAGGGTTTCTTGCCTTTCTCCTAGACATAGACAGCTTTTGCCTCAAATGAGAGAAGGGTCCATGCATAATTCCGGCATATTCTGCCTCTCTGTATGGTCACAACCTACATTCCTGACCCTGTGAGGGAAGGCTTTTGCAGGTCTCCTGCCCTTGTGTTTTCTCTTGAGCACCCAGTGGATGCCTGTAAGGAAGAAATGATGAGTGGTTATTATCTCTTCTCTCAGGTTTGCAGATCCAAAACTATCACATTAGCTCCTACCAAACCTTTAAGAATTGGTTCACAATCACATTGTTTTCTTCTCCTGCCCTTTGCTGGCAGTCATCTCTTGCTCCTGTGCTTTGTGAACTGTCAACCATCTCATTTCTCCTCCTCTCTCCTCAGAAGGACTTTTCAGCCTTTGAAATTCAGTTCACTTGGTTGCCTCGCAACCTCAGCTCTCTAATGAACTAAAAGAAAAAAAAATCATAATTTTTGTAGATTATCGGGCTTTTTCTAATACTCATCATGAAGCGTGATGATGTTCTCTTACTACTTTTAACATGCTAAATTGAAACAGAGCCTAAGTTGAAGGTCTAAGTGGACCCTGTTGTCCCCTTCCTTTAAAAGCCCCGTCTACTTCCCCCTTGCCTTCAGGGGAAGGCTTTAACCCCCTGAGCCTAGCCTGCCAGCTCTCTGAGACCCGCCCTCTGTCCATCTCACCAGCCTTACCTTGCACTGCAGGTACAGGGACCTTTATAGTTCACATCTGAGCAAATCAGAAATGTCGTAGAATAAATGGTCTATTTGTGGTTTTTGTTTATTGGTGCCTAAGAATCATCTTCCAGCCTTTAATGAGTGTTTCCTCTGTCTAAGATGATTTAGGATTTTGTTATTTCTCTTCTGTGTATTTAATCATAGATTGTAGTTTTGTGTAAGCAGCATAAGTGTTTATGTAAGTGAGGAAGGAAAGATCCAACAAGATATTATTTACAAATTAGTTCAGTTATTGATGCTGTTGCTCTTGGCTGCTGATTAAGATTGGCAAGAAAATCAAATTGTTCCCTAATAGGTCTTGAAATCCTCATTTTTATCTGCCAAATCCTATAGCAAATAGGAGACAGGTGTGTCATTTATTCAGCATTTCACAACCAAGTGTGTCCAGGTTGGTGTGCTGCTAGGTATTGACTCTCCCAAAGTGGGTTGTCCTCTGCCACGAGCAGCTCCCTCCCTTTATCGGAGATGCTGTACAAAACTGATACTTGTCATTTTCTATATGTGCCACAGTATAGAAAAGTTTGGGAAGCACTGAACTCTGGATGATTTCTTATATCCTTCCCCTGAACTATTATGACTATTCATAGGTTCAGACTAATGTAGTTGCAGTATATTTGTAATAATTATCAAATGATGAATATGTGCCAGGTACTTTGCTAACCACTTTATTACCTGTGTCCTCATTTCATGCTCAAACCAATCCTGTGAGGGAGTTGGAATCATCTGAGATGCTTACCCAAGCTCATACAGTGAAGTGGCAGAGCTGGAACATAAAGTCAGATTAAAAAGTCCTACTTTCTGGGGCACCTGGGTGGTTCTGTTAGTTAAGGGTCTGACCCTTGATGTTGGCACAAGTCATGATCTTAGGGTCATGAGATGAAGCCCAGCCCAGAGTTGGGCTTCCACTGAGCATGGAGTCTGCTTGTCTTTCTCCCTCTCCTCTTCCCCGCCCCCCTCCACTTGTGCTCTCTCCCTCTCTGTCTCTCTCTCTCCAATAAATAAATAAAATCTTTTTAAAAAGTCCTGCCTCTTAATCTTTATGATTTATTCCCTACATTATTAAATTATCTGCACCAGAAATGGTTCATGATTTCTTCTCATGATTTTCCTATACTCGAGCTTTGGGTATTTTCTGATAGGAAATAGTTTCTCATGACTATATTAATGGGTTCTTCTGATAGCAGATTATTGGAAAGTGACCTATTTAAAAATTGTTTTTTTTTTTGTCAAATGTTATGGGAAAAATAGATGCCTCTCCAGTTACCTAACCTTTTCCCGGCACTGAAGAGGGAACTGGCACCCAGCAATAATAGCTGTTAGCACATGGAAGGCAAAGCATATTGAAATATGTGTGATGCAGAGCAGGACAGTGGCTGCCCAGTGTTAAGGAAGTGCTCAGGTTGAGACATGCAGACTTTCTTGATTCGTTCATGAAGTGATAATGGTCATTATCTTATTGAACACAGTAGCATGAAAACCTCAGAGAGCAAACGAGTCCCTGGGTACTGAAGTCAGTTATTTGAAATTAAAGTTCAATAGTAAGGTAATCTGATTGCATCAATAAGTCCTTGTGACCTTAAGGAGGATTCTGAATGCTGAATAATACTCTTTCATCATCTTTCACGTGGCATAGGACGCTGAGAACCTAATAGCATGAGAGGTCTTTTGCTACTCTTTTGGCTTTAGTATGAGATGTAATGAATGCTTTGTTTGGAATTAAAATATTTATGTTTTTCTCTCTATACTAGGTTGGTGATGTAGTAGAAGTACAGGCAGACGAAACCTTCCCCTGTGATCTTATTCTTCTATCATCCTGCACTAGTGATGGAACCTGTTATGTTACTACAGCCAGTCTTGATGGGGAATCCAATTGCAAGGTAATGGAAAGTAAACCTTGCCTAAACATTTTGAGCTCAGGATAGTTAATCATACAGTACTGCTTCCCACTGCCCCCAGTCTTTTTTTTTTTCCTATTTGTGCAAGTTTTGTATTTGAAGGCAGCTTTTATGTAATTGTGTTTGAACTTCCGATCCAAGCAATTACTCAACTCTAGGGAAGAGGTTGGTGTTCGGTGAGGAAAATCCATGCCCCAGATAAAAGCCACTACATTTTTTGTAGCACTGCTTCATTTATTATTGACATACCCCATTTGATGTTTTATTTTGGCTTTTTAAAATGAATGTCATTAGAGGCTTAAACTATGGAACTATAAAAATAACTTACATGTACTCTGTTGATCTATTTTTATTTTGAAAGTGATGAATATTTTCTTTAAAAATGTCTATTCATGGCATATAGAAACTCTACCTTGGAGTAGTTTGATTGCTTTTTTTAAAAAAAAAAAACCTTAGGGTTTTATTTGGCAAATGTTTGTTTCATTGCAACTGGGAAGAATTATAAATGAGCTAAAGTGAGTTTGCTCATATTGGAGGATAACTTACTTCCGTGGTACTTTCTAGCAGTTAGTTCTTGGCCCTTGTCCAGAGCTCCACAGGGCATGGAGATGCATCCTCTATATGCAGTCTTTAAGGAAGGGCACTAATGTGCTCACCTCTATGTGTATCCTTGAGGGCTTTTCTCTGCTTGTTAATTCCATCTGGAGTCGAGAACCAGGAATCAGTATGTGAAACAGGAACTGAAATGCCTGTTGGATGACTAATTCTGTACTTCAAGGGCATGGTGATGAACTAGTGCACTTAAACTGTTCAAAAACAAAGTTAAATTTGAGGAAATGTCAAGATAAAAATCAAGAAATCTACCTAAAGATTCCCTAATAAGGAAGAAAAGTTGTTTAAAGGAAGAAAGCCTTTAAGTGATTTCTTTTTTCAGTTAAGTTGATCTGATCAAATCCACTAAAAGTACATAGGTCTTCAGAATCAGGGGATAGTTTTAAATATAGCTCAGGCAGTTCCGTAATATTCCCAAAAGAGCATGCAACATCTTTCCCTTCTGCGTAAGTGGTACAGTCTTGGAGTCTGTGTTAGCCCTCTTTTGATAATTTATAAATGGGTTTATTGGAACCTGCCTTGAGTTCCGAGTAAATCAAGTGCATGGTATACTCTAGTATTCTTTCTGACTAAAGCAAGACACATCCTATCACTGTTCTTCATATGAAATGTAACGTCTTTGAGGATTTTTTTAGATCATTTTTTGATCATTTTTAAGATCACTAATTATGCTATTTGTGTAATGAAACTAATGAATTTTTTCTTCCTATTGGCAAAATGTTAGGCTTCTTATGACACAGAGGGTTACTAATGCTCAATTCATATGTTTACATTGATATCACCATAGTCTATGGTGAACAAAATAATAGGTCTCAGTTCTATAAATAGAAGAAAAAGTAAATGGATTAAATTTTTCATTGGGTTTTCAGTTAAGGATATGCATGCTACAAATGGAATTCTCTCTGCTGTCACTATCAGGAAAAGCTTTTAGTTTTTTCATTATCTTTGAATCCCTTTGCAGCAGGGTTATCTTTCTAATTATTTGTAATATATTTGAGGAATAATAATACCGTAAAATTTAGTTAGTGGGAAATGTGCATCAATATTTGTATTATGCTGCCAGAGCCTCTTACCAAAACATACTGTGTTCCTGGAATAAGGTGGGTGTACAATTATGAAAAGAATCACTTTTTCTTGTTTTTGCTTTTTCTTCTGCTTTCATCTAGACACATTATGCAGTACGTGATACCATTGCACTACATACAGCCGAATCCATTGATACCCTCCGAGCAGCAATTGAATGTGAGCAGCCTCAACCTGACCTCTACAAGTAAGAATCACCTGGTTTCGTTTTACAGCTGTCTAATAGTCTGTTGACTCTGCTTCTCCTTGCCACCAGTATTGCAAAGAAACACCCACCACTTAGCAGCCCTCCTTCATTCGTGTTTTTATGAGCTGTTCTTCCCTTCTGGCGGGGAAATGAATCAAATCAGCCTTGTTCACTACCAGCCTAAGATAAATCATTGTAGGTCCAGACACCTTACTTATGATTTTTCTTTTATTTTTGTTATTTGTAAACATAACCATCTATCAAATTTTAAGGTTGTTATCCCATAAGGCTGATCTATCAGATTCATGCATTAATCAGAGTTCATTAAGACAAAAATAAACCACTGTATCATCCCACATGAGGATGAGGATATGAGAGAGAGGAAGGGGATATGGGGGCCATGCACTATCCTTTTTTATGATGATCATGATGAACTGAGTATTGCAAATAGGCTGGTTTTTTGTCTACAGTAAACAGTTAAGTGAGGGAGCCATGAAATTATGTAATTTCCTCTATTTTACTATACTTAGGCTTTCTGGAGTAGATTTGCTGATTAACAGTCATTGTGGGTTGTCAAAAATTTGGCATTTGATTTTTAAGACTGGTTAGTTTGGTTGATTAGAGCATGCTGTTAATGAGGGTAGAGTAACAAGTTTTATCCCCGCGTGGGCCAATTAATCTCATTCTATGCCCTGTTACAGATGGCATCAATTACCCATGCCAGGCATCTTGTTAATGAATACTGTTGGTCATAACGGGAGACCAAATGGTTGGATGTGGCTTAACACCAACGCACAGTAGTGGAAAAACAAAGTGTTTGTTCCTACTATGAGAACAATGCCTTCCCTGCTTCCCATCATTCCTCTTTTCTTCCTTCTGTATCCACCTTGATAGTAGGAAGTGGGACCATAAAACAGCTGTTCCTGCCTTCAAGGAGCTCAGAGTTTGCAAGGCAGTTAAAATATTTATTAGAGCTAGGCTAATAGAATAAAAGGCCCATGGAATCACAGAAAAAGGAGTGACTAATTCTGCCCATGTTAGAGCCTAATATACATTTTTGCATGTTTATATGGCAACTCCTACATTTTTCAAAGGGGAGTTTTAGGGCAAGGAAGGTTATTCCTGATTTCTCTGGACTAGATTGAGTGCCCTTGCTTCGTGTCTTCAGAATACCTGTACTTCTACCACCCTCATGGTGACACTGTACTTGCCTGTTAACCTGTTTGCCTTTAGTGGAAGGAATATATCTTTCTGGCTTACTAATGTGTCTCCAGCACCTACCACAGTACTGGCACAATGGAGATTATGTGGTGATTAAATGAGCAGATCATCATACTTAATGTATCTAATAATAATGGTTCAGCTTTTCTGAAAAACAATGATAATGCAAATTATAAAATACTCACAACTCTCTTGTTAAGGAAAGTTAGGCCTTTTTGCCGCATTTTTGAGAAACACAGATTATCATGTGCCCAGCCATATTAAGTGATCAGATCAAGCTCAGTATTGAGACCAGCTGAAAGACACAGGCTGGAAATTTCCAAAATGGCAATCAAATGTTTGCTTTCTAAGACTAATGCGGTGGTTCTCAAAGGGTGATTTTGGGTCAACAGCAGCATCCACTGGGAACTTGTTGGAAATGCAAATTCTCACTTGAACCATAAGCTTGGGGATGGGGCTCAGAAACCCCCAGTTTAATAAGCACTCCAGCAAGTCTGATGCATATACAAGTGAAAGAACCACTGAACCTAAGGGTTTTGAAAGTAGTGTTTTAGCACCAGAAACCTTTCTTCATATGAATCTAAAATAGAGGTTAATTATTTATATAACATATACATGAACAGTGATGTTGTGTGCATGCACAATGCCCACTAGAGTTTAAAAATCGATTGAAAATTTTTATTTCTTATAATCCATAATATTATTTTAAAAATCATATGAAAATGTCATGCCTCTTCAGCATAACTCTCCTCCCCCCTTCAGAAACATAATGGCTTTTTGTAGTTCATTCGGTCTTAAATCTTTGATATGATTTGTATTTTGATTCATTCCCATTTTTGTGGCATATAGATTTTACCTTGATAAGGAAGACACATTTGCCATTATGTTCTGTTTTGCAGGTTTGTTGGGCGAATCAGTATCTATAGTAATAGTCTGGAGGCCGATGCCAGGTTAGTTTGTTGTTCCTTCAATCTGCCCTTTCCTGGAGGAGGCGGGTATATGTCCCTTTAAAGCCCATTAAATACCCCAGTACTGTTCTTTATAGAAAGGGATGTAAAGGTTAATAAACCTGGATTAACTATCAGATAACTAGCCGGTATCCCAGTAGTGAGTCTTAAGTAACTAACCTTGGGATTGATAGGGCCTCTGAGTGTGGATGGAAGTGATGCTGAGGGTTTCCAGAATCACAGCGCTCCAGGCACTTGGGCTCATGCTCCCAGATCTGTTCTGGGCTCTGTGCTCTTTGGTCCTGGTTGTACAGTGACAGACTCTACTGGAAGCATACCTGGAGAACGGTGGCTAATGGAGAGTAATTGAGGGCTAAGGTGGTAGAGTGAAAGCTGAGAGAATTACCTAGACTGAAGTAAAATGAAAAGCTAATCATTTATAATAAAGCAATTTATATAAAAAGGGATGTTTTCTTCCCTCTTCTATCATCCAGTTAATTACCTCGATTTTCCCACTTGCCCTTTATAGCCATGCTCAAAAGGAATTTAAATGCCAGATGCCCAATGACTGCCCAAAAGATGGGTTTACTCTCTCTAAATATGTCAGTGTGGCTTTCCCACCTTGACGGTTGCTTTCCCAGTCTTTTATTTGTCACCTTTTCTTCCTGTTTCTCACTCTCTGGGACTCAGAATCCTTTTCTCTCTGTGTGCACCTCGTTACCTCTGTGTGTTGCTGGCTGCTCCCGTGCTCTGCTTTCCATCTGTGCTGTACCCTCAAGTCGATTCAGAGGGAAAGCTCTTTCAGCTCATCCTGTGGAGGAAGCATAGGATAGAAGTGGAAAGATACATTCTGAACCCCTGGGAGATAGATGTGTTAGGGCAAAATAGATCCCCAGAGTTGATGATGCTGTATTTATTGGGCTGTTTGGATAAGCTGTGTTCATTTTTTTATTTAGGTCTTTGGGACCTGAAAATCTCTTGTTGAAAGGAGCTACACTAAAAAATACAAAGAAGATATATGGTGAACCATTTTTAAGATTTATTTATCAGAAATATGCTTTGTAAAGCCTGTGCATAAATAGTGCATGTTAAAAATTGGACATTGCAGATAACTGCCACTCAGTCTAAGCCTATTTTTAGGTGGTAGGCATTTATAAGATGGTAAACAAGCTTACTTTAAGTATGACAAATATAGTATGTAGAATTAAAATGATCTTATAAATGATAAGTCTAGTCACCTGGTGACTAGACTAAGGTTTAGAATACCTACTTCTATAGATGGAAAAAATGAATAGATCCAACTTGCTGGGGAGGTGGTTGGCAGTCAGACTTGTAACCTAGTTTTCATTGTATTCTTTTATTCCTTAGGAGTTGCTGTTTACACTGGGATGGAAACCAAAATGGCTCTGAACTACCAAGGGAAATCTCAGAAACGTTCTGCTGTTGAAAAGTTAGCATGCACCACAATTTTTTTAGTAGGGATTGAACTGTGAAATAGTTACTTTTTAGTAATTCCGAATAACAGCCAGCACAAAAAACAACATCAATTATAATAGCAGCTACCACACTGAGCACTTTTTATGTTCCAGAATTGTGCTCAGTGATTTGTATGTCTGGTTTGGTTTAATCCTCTGAGCAGCTCCGCAGAGTAATTCGTATTAGCCTGTCTGCTTCACAGATGAAGAAATGGTCTCCGAGATAAGTGACTTACCTAAGCTTGTGTCGCTATTCAGGGGCAAAGTTTAGTTGAAATATAAATTTATTCCCTTTTGCTGCTGGATAATGGTTTGGGTTCCTCTGGTGGCTGTGTGTAAGGAAGTTCAACAACATAGATAATAGTCTCCTGCTAGATCTAGCCAATTGCTATGGCATGGACCTCACTGTGTTGTTACCATGGATATCCATGTGTCAGTGACAGCCTTTCAGATTCAAAGAATCCATACTAGATTTGAGGATTTCACATTTGCTCCCCCACCCTCTACTGCAAACCCTTAGGATTTCGGGAAATGGAAACAACCTACTCTTTCTGTAAGGGTTGAGGTGTAGGTACTGTGTATGCATGTGTGTTTCCAGTCGCTTTTTGGGAGCCTTATTATTTTAAAAGAAAGTGTGTGAAGCTAGTCAGCCCCTGCACTTTGGGGAGCATTGGTGACCAACAAACAAGTCAGGGCTAGCTTTTCTATTTCACCACCTGAGAATAATGCTTCTGCAGTGATAACTGAGGTTCATACATACAGGCTTGTGCTGTGGTTACACATTGTAGACAGGAGAAGCTTGAGGAAACTGAACAGTTTAATTTATACGTGGTTGATATTTTAAATAATTGTATAGCTTTTAAATCCACAATATCCTATTTTTCAGATCCATTAATGCCTTCCTGATCGTGTATTTATTTATCTTACTGACCAAAGCTGCAGTATGCACTACTCTAAAGTATGTTTGGCAAAGTACTCCCTATAATGATGAACCGTGGTATAATCAAAAGACTCAAAAAGAGCGGGAAACTTTGAAGGTAATCCGTTTTATGCCGAAACTTTTAACTCTTGTTAAAAATTTTAACTAGCATTTTGTGACCAAGGCCACCCTTAATTGAAATGTTGCTCTGATAATGATACCTTTTGCTAACTTCCTGGTTTTCTCTTGGTTGTATGGTAGCCCTAAGCTATTAGATACATAAGAAGTTTTATAGTATTTTTTTTCTTTTACTTTAGGCACCTGTGCTTATTTTTAGCTCTTTAGTTAAGAGTTTTAAACAACTGAGCAAGAATCACTGACACATGACTGTATATGAGCTTGTGATACATCATGATAGGAACATAAAAAATATGTTCAGGTGCCTACATAGAAACTTTGATCCTACATTCATATTGGGAGAGGGCAGAGAATTTAAGGAAGTGAAAACGTGTTAAGTCAGAAGGTACTTTACTGAAGAATAATGATAAAATTGAGGGTATTTTTAAATGTTCTTTTCATGTACTGTGATAAGAATTTTGGCCAACGGTATAATATCATTAGGAAGTTTTCTTTGTAGCAACAGCAGTGCTTTTGGCATTGAAATTAAAAAAGTTAATTCTTTATTTTGTTCTTGTTTGATAGAACTGTGCATCTAATCAGCATGAACTATTTCTTTTGTTTCAGGTTTTGAAAATGTTCACTGACTTCCTGTCGTTTATGGTTCTGTTCAACTTTATTATTCCTGTATCCATGTATGTCACAGTAGAAATGCAGAAATTCTTGGGCTCCTTCTTCATTTCATGGGATAAGGACTTTTATGATGAAGAAATTCGTGAAGGAGCCCTGGTTAACACATCAGACCTTAATGAAGAACTTGGTCAGGTTAGAATGCATTTTTACTTAAGTTAATATAATGAAAGTATCTCTTCTTGTACTCTGGATTACCAATTTATGTGAAAATTTCACATTTGGAAATGGGATTCAGGGGTGCCTGGGTGGGTCAGTCAGTTAAGTGCTAGCCTTTGGCTTGGGTCCTGGGATTGAGCCACACGTCGGGCTCCCTGCTCAGCGTGAAGCTTGCTTCTCCCTCTGCCTCTGCCTCTCCCCCAGCTTATGCTCTTGCTCACTCTGTCAAAGAAATGGAAAAAATCTAAAAAAAAAATGTGATTCAAATATTCCTTTATGCAGGCGTGTAATGAAGACAAGCAATGTTCTCATAGCTGAAACATTAATTATTTTGCTGACATTTTTGAGGAGTATCCCGATATATATTCAATTAAATGTTACAGAAATTTTCTTTAAAACTCACCTGGCGATGTAGTTAGATTATAGTTGTTTTTTTTTTTAAAGCTTTTATTCACTTATTCATGAAACACAGAAAGAGAGAGAGAGAGAGAGAGAGAGAGAGAGAGAGGCAGAGACACAGGCAGAGGGAGAAGCAGACTCCATGCAGGGAGCCCGCCATGGGACTCGATCCCAGGCCTCCAGGATCAGGCCCTGGGCCGAACGAAGGTGGCGCTAAACCACTGAGCCACCCAGGCTGCCCAGATTATAGGTTATTGCTTTGGAACACATACATATAGTTATTAGTCTCCATCACCATCTGTTACCATTTGGTGCTAGGTGATGGGGTAATAAATAAAACTATTTTATAAGTGCATTTTGTTCCATAAACAAATTTGACCAGAGTTGTCCTATTGACATTTTCTTGGTACATTTCTGATCAGACAGGAGACGTTCCTAGTAAAAGCAGGGTTGTTTATTCGAGGGCAGGAATCTAAACGAAGGCACAGTGTGAGGGCATGTACTCCTGAAAATGCTTTTTTGCTTCATAATACCAGTGCAGCCCGGCTGTGGCCTCATTTCTAACCCAGGTGCGTTTGTTTTGCAGTGCAGTGCAGTCTTGCTGTAATTCTTCACATGATGACTTACCGGTATTGAGAAAGTTTCTCCCTTTGTCTGAATTTACTGTGTGTCGTGTAATGATCTTCACAAGCTGAGGGAATTTCTTGGCTCTCCTTTAATTCTCATGGTATTTAGAATGTCAAGGCTGTGGAAATGTCATTTCTATGACTGGGAGATGCAAATGCAGTGAATGGAACTGTGCGGCTGGACCAGGGCCTCACACTTGTCTGAAATGGTGCCGAGTTGCATCTACGCCTCACAACTGTCTTCCTGAATGTAGCCCCCTGCCCCACTGCCCTCACTCCTTCTGTTCTTTACCCAGTCTTGCCTGGACCCAGGCACCATCTTAACAAGTACAGTTACAAGGGTGAAAGGACACTCCAGATATCATTTTGTGGAGACCTGACTGCAGGACTCCAGCATCCCAGACTGTGGAATCTGCATCCCACAGAGATACTGAGTCACTGAGGATAGAATAAGACATGAATGAACAAATGCTTTTTCCCTTAGATATTGTTCCCAGAAGATTCTTTTGAAGGTGACTTCAGCTGCCGCAGCTCACCTTACTTACCCTTTTGAAACCAGAGGTTTTTATCCAGGAACAGAACTGTCTGAATAGAAGGACTTGAGTCCCAATAAAAATAGCCATCTGCGACATTGTTGCATGAAAACAAAAACTGAGTTACAAGCCCCCTCTGGTGAACTTTCCCAGGTGATTTAGTTGAGGAAATCTTGCCTATTCTTAGATCCAATGCTTGGCTCTTGGATTCACCTACCAAGGGATGAACGTGGCAATAGCCCCAGGACACTGCAGATAGAATGGCCGTCATTCTGCATGTGGCTCCTAATGCTCAGTAGAGACAGGCGGGATATCCGGGCCAGGTGCCACTAAATGAGATGCTTTTGTCTTTCAGGTCCCCACCTCGGCAAATTCCATGTCACCTATAGGAATGTAATCTTGTTTCTATCATCCAGGCTGTATTCACACTGCACAAAGTAAAGTAGTGTCTTGGGTAATGATCTGGTAAATTTGATCAGTGAAAAGAAACTACAGTTTTCATTTCAGCCGCCACTTCTTTCCCTTACCAAAACCTGCCTTGCTGGGTGTGATTGTCATTTAGTCAAATCGCTTACTTAATAGCCAGACCACCACTTTAGTTTATATGGTATAAAAACAACTTGCCTTCATTATCAGCTTATATGTGAGGAAACTACCTGAATGAAAATGCAAAGAAGTCTTCAAATAGTTTCCTAGGCCGTTTAGCATTCAATGGACCAGTACACACAAAATTAAGTGTAACCAGTTTTCCTCCTTGATGAGTCATAATTTCAGATCCGTAGGACTTTTTATGTTACAAAAAGTAGTGTCAGTTAGTTCCCATCAATACCATTGCAGATACTTGCTTAATGTCTTGTAAAATGACCCACACTGAGTGGTGCCTGGATGTCTCAGTCAGTTTTGAGCATCCGACCCTTGGTCTTGGCTCAGGTCTTCATCTCAAGGTCATGGGTTTGGGCCCCATGTGGGCTCCGTGCTGGGCGTGGAACGTACTTACAAAAAAAATGACCCATGCTGATATTTAAAAAACATAAAGCTTTGTAAGGACAGTGTTTGACTTGAGAAACAAAAAAGAAGTGGGAGTGCCTGAGCAGTCAGTTGAGCAACTGACTCTTGGTTTTGGCTCAGGTTGTGAGATCGAGACCCATGTTGGGCTCTGTGCCTAGCATGAAGTCTGCTTGAGATTCTCCCTCTCCCTCTGCCCCTCCCATTCGTTCTGTCTGTCTGTCTGTCTCTCTCTCAATCAATCAGTCTATCTTAAAAAAAAAGAAGTAGACTGCTCAGTTCAGTTGGAAAAGAATGGAGTCCTTGATGATCAAGCATCAGTCTTTTAGGCAACTAAATGGTTTCAGCTCATCTTGAGGCTATTTTGGTGTAGCCTCCTGCTTGTATCCCCTTCAAGTCTTTCAGCTATGCCTAATGGTGTGTCTGGGTATACACTCTGATTCTAGGAATTCAGTCCAGCTGTTATGTATTGAACTTAACCTGTATATGAAGAATATGTTATTAAGAATGAGATTATTACTACAGAGTAAATGAGAATAAATAAGAAACCCTCAAGTTGATCACCATTCAGTTAAGGAACGCACATGTTGTGCCTAACTATGGCAATGTGATCATAATTGATCAGAAAAGTAGGGCATGTGAAATGATGGAAAGAGTCCACTACTGTGTGATTTTGGTCATATCAACAGCAATGACAGTCCGCGTCTATATGATACCTTGTTGTTTATAAACATTTATTATTGTGCTTTATTTTCCAGACTTTACAGCCTTGTGCAGCAGGCCTGGTCAATTAAGGTTAATATTTAAAGTTTACAGAGATGAGAATTTTTCAAGGTAACAGAGTTAGTAGGTGGTGAAGCCAAGACACCAACCCACATGTTCTATTAGGTTGAACGATATGAAAAATTTTGACCTACAAAATAGGCATTTCCATGCATTCATGAACCTTTAGTTCAGGGCTCTTTTTACCCTAGAATAGCTGTCTCACTTTAGGCTTTGCATCCATGAAATGATGGGTTTGAGTTTGCTAATAGAGAAAGAGTCTTTCCAGTAGGCTCAAAACCCACTAGCCTGTTGAGAGTTAGGCAAGCAGCAGCCTCTCACTCTTTAGCCCTCCTCCTTCAAATATAAGAATACTCTTTAGTAACAGCTGACCTTCTCCTTCCTCCTTCTGTCAAATATAGGGCACTTATTAGAAATGCACATTACCTAGCCCCGCCCCAGAGCTGCTGAATCAGAAACTGGGGAATAGAGGCCAGAGATTGGAGTTTTTAGCAAGTGCTCCAAGTGAGTGTGATGCACGCTATGATTTGATAATTACTGTGCTAGGGTATAGTTTGGTGGCCTGTACCTGTAAAATTTATTGTATGCAGATCCATACTGCACAAAATGTTATATATAGGGAAACAGTTGCACTGTGTATATTTTTAAACCACCACCTTTGACATTTATAAAAGATTTCTAGATAGGGAAATGCTCCTCCAAGTGTAGGAGGTGTAGTAATCCAGGACCACCTTCAGGGGAGAATGAAGGTAAATAATTTTGATCAGGAAAACAGCCCCACAGAGTTTTATTTTAACTGGAAAAATCTAGATGATACAGGAATAATACCACTTGGATTAATTTAAAGAGAGAATTCAAACTTGGCTGGCTAACAGAGCAAAAAAAGGAAGATTGAAATGCTATATTTGTGCCAGTGCTGCTACCGTGAAAAGCTTTGAAAAATAATTAGAAAGCAAGTACTGCTGGAGTTCATCTCTTTCTCCCTTACATAATGAAAACCTTAATCTTGTGCTTATGCTTGTTCCTGTCAGCCCATAATTTTAACTATTTAAGCATAAATTGCCAAAAAGGAAGATAAAATTGTGGGTTTCCAAAAGCCAGATGTTATAAATAGAAGAGATAAAAACTGAGATAAAATGGAAATGCTCAAAATGGTTTATTTTGCATGGAGAATTTATTTCATAGCTTATTTTTTCCATTATTTATGAAAGTATGCTCATATTATACTCTTTTGCTTATATTATACTTTAACCTGTTGTTATAAACTCTGGGTGTTTTTTAACTTGGGAACTTTTTTCAGGAGTATCTAAGAATATACATAGTATATGGAAAGAAACTTCAATTATGTTTTTGAACATTATAGACTTAATCTGCCTCCTAATTAAGTAACTGATAACATTATTTTCCCTGATTATTATTTTTGTATTCTGGGGTTCTGTCTGCATTATATAACAGTACATTTTACTTCAATCCAGTGTATTCATAGGAAATTTTACTTTTCAAGGAAAAGTTTTGTTATATCCCATTTAATTTAAATTCCTGTCAAATATTGTGTGTGTGGGCAGCCCGGGTGGCTCAGCGGTTTAGCGCCGCCTTCAGCCCAGGGCGTGATCCTGGGGACCTGGGATCGAGTCCCACGTTGGGCTCCCTGCATGGAGCCTGCTTCTCCCTCTGCCTGTGTCTCTGCCTCCCTCTCTCTCTCTTTCTGTGTCTCTTATGAATAAATAAATAAAAATTTAGAATAAAATCAATTATGGAAAATCAAATGTTCTTCCCTGCAAAAAAAACCAAAATATTGTGTGTATATATGTAATAAGTAGTCGGTATATTCTTATTTCCCACTTGGAAAATTAAGGTTTATTTTAGAACCTCTACGTCAAAACAGGTAAGTAATAAATTGAAAGTTTCTTAGTTTGATAAAATAGCCACATTTTTCTTTTCTCTTAATCTTCTGTATTTGAATGTGTCTACCTTGGACGTGTGTTATTACTATTTCAGTGCCTTTTTAAAAAACTAGGGGAACCTGGCTGGCTCAGTCGGCAGAGCATGCAACTCTCGAGTTTGGGGCCAAGTCTGAACCCTACATGTGGTGTGGAGTTTACCTAAAATTAAAATCTTTTTTAAAAATTAAAAAAAGAGATCCCTGGGTGGTGCAGCAGTTTGGCGCCTGCCTTTGGCCCAGGGCGCCATCCTGGAGACCCGGGATCGGGTCCCACGTCGGGTTCCCTGCATGGAGCCTGCTTCTCCCTCTGCCTGTGTCTCTGCCTCTCTCTCTCTCTCTCTCTCTCTCTCTCTCTCTCTCTCTGTGACTATCATAAATAAATAAATAAAAATTAAAAAATAAAAAATAAAAATAAAATACTTGTTCATTTCCCACTCCTTTCATAAGATTGCTCTTGTAATTACCTGACATGTGATGAGAAGTCTGAGAAAGAGTGCTTTGCTGTGGGTAAGAAAAGAGCCCTGCCTTACAGCTGAATGAAAAATGAATCTCACTGAAGGAGATAAATCTGCCTATGTTTGTGTCCTTGTTTTTAGGTGGATTATATATTTACGGACAAGACCGGAACACTCACGGAAAATAGCATGGAATTCATTGAGTGCTGCATAGATGGGCACAAGTATAAAGGAGTAGCTCAGGAGGCTGATGGACTCTCTGAAACTGATGGACCCTTAACATATTTTGACAAAGCAGATAAGGTGGCATTTTCTGAATTACCATTTTACTTTGAAAAATCAATCTATGTGTGCATGTGTTAACTTCATGTAGTAGAAATGAAGAATCCAGATGCATGACATAGACTTGAGAATGACTACTCATTCTTTTGACTTCTACTTTCTGGTTTCACTAACACCTCTGGAAATTGCAAATAAGTAGAATGTATAGATAGGGAAGATTGGGAGAAATGGCTTTTGGGTAAAAATTTCACTGGCCTGTCCGTATGATCATAATTCTTTATGCTTTGTCTTTGAAAATAATGTGCTGCTCCAAGAACGAAGTCTTTTCAGATCACTCGAATCCCAGGAGTGTCTGAACGTTAAATGAACCCAAGTCTCCCTGCACCTGAGCCATTGCCAGATTCTGAATTAGATCCTGAATGAACTCTTTTAGACCATAAAGAATTCACTGATTTAGTATTAGGTGGCACTACAGTAGCCTGAATGAGTTAACACAGCCCCTAGGGTATGTTAGCTGAGAACCAGGGTTGCCGGTAGGTACAAGGGAGGATATATAGCTCATTTGAGTACTAGGGATTTAGAACTTTCTGCTACTCAGCTTGCTGGAGGTTATAACATTTTCTCACATTAATACCTTTTCTCTGTTCGCTGACTACCAAGTGATCAAAGGGAAAATAATTGAGTCATTTTTCTGTTACTGTTCAACAGAACCGAGAAGAGCTCTTTCTGCGTGCCTTGTGTTTATGTCATACTGTAGAAATTAAAACAAATGATGCTGTTGATGGACCTACAGAATCAGCCAAATTAACTTACATGTCCTCTTCACCAGATGAAATTGCTTTGGTGAAAGGAGCTAAAAAGTAAGCATTTCTGTTATGCTATGTGAATAAATTGAAGAGATCTGTACAGCGTTGTAGCGGTAGTTAACAACACACTTTTTTGCCCTTCGAAATTTGTTAAGAGGGTAGATCTTATGGTAAGCAAGTTCTGTACCGCAAACAGAACACCAGTGGGACACAGAGAAGCTTTGAGAGGTGTGGGATATGTCTCTTCCCTTGCTTGTGGCAGTGACCTCATGGCTGTTTGCATGTGTCCAGGCTTCTCAAATTGCACACATGAAATATGTTTAGTTCTTGGCATGTCAGTCATACCTCAATAAGGCTGTTTTATCAACCCCGAGATACATTATAGAGAAATACATTAGCATTTTTGAAGAGTTAAAAAAAATATGCACTTTTACTTCTGAGAAAGTGAAAACACTGGAGAACCAGGGTTGCTTTTTCTCTGTTTGCTTCAATAACCTTATCTTATAAATATTCTTTAATAAAAGGCCGAACTGCTTTATCTGAAAGTTTGTGAAAAATTCCCCAAACCTAACCAATTAAGACCAAAAAGGAAACGGCAATGCATAGATGTAACTTGCATGACTATTTATGCATGCCAACCAGAAGTCCAAATGTTCATATCGGATTTTGCAAATTATATAACCGTGGCCACTTTTTGCACAACACATGTTATTTCTGAAGTGCTCTCAGCAATTTTGACGTCATTTTGTTACTGACAGTCCTGTTCTACCCTTGAGGCCTGAGATGATTAAGTGGTTAAAAGGTCACCCAATATGTTTGCTACAGAATTGGAATTACAAATTGCCTCTTGATCACAAGTCGTGACTAGGCTTCCACTTCCTCTTTGCTACCCTCTTAGCCATTAAAGGCAAGTCTAGTTATAGACTGAGATTTTGTTCCACATAAGAGAGAAAAAACAGTAAACCAAGTATGCAGAACCCCAGGGCAAGGGAAAATTAATTGTTCTTAAGAGATACACAAAGGTCTTTTTGTTGTTTTTGACAGGTATGGGTTCACATTTGTAGGAATTCGGAATGGCCACATGAGAATAGAGAACCAAAGAAAGGAAATAGAAGAGTAAGTAGCACTGTGTGTTTGATGTTTATCACGTCTTAACCCTACCATCAACCTTGGATGGATTTAGGAAGGGCAGCAAAGGAAACTTATTACATCTATAAATGCCTAAGACTCTGCTGTTTCCCAGTTGGAGTTTTACGTAAATATAGTTGGAGTAGAAGATATTTTTCATAGAATAATACAAACTGGGACTTGAGGTGGAAGTTATTCCTATTTGGTTCACATACGGGGCCAGTAGCCTGAATGAGGGTCTGCCTGGACTTTCTTTCTGAAACTTAGATGCCAATTTTAGGTCTCCCAACACAATGCTGCTAGAAAAATCCATAAACACGCATGAGACCTTCTGCCGCCTAGAACGCAGCCAGTCACTCTGGGATTGCAAGCTCGGCCAATCATGGTGGCTTTGGGGCAGAAACTTCGTCTTGTTCTTGGTGCTCAAGTGTGAGCCCCAGGGCATGTCCCCTGATGCACCAGTGTTTTGGTGTTTTTCCTACAGAGATCCCAACGAACAAAACCACGTTGGGCTTAATAGCAGGTTTTAATTAGGCTCTGTGATTAATTGAATTCCTTCATCTGAACTTGAAATGTAATTACCTTATCTGACTTCCATTCTGACCCCTAGCATCTCATGAGACCCACCTCAGAAACCTGTGGTAGGTATAGATGTGTTTGGGGAATGTGCCCCTTTGGGAAGTGATGCTTAGAAGCCAGGCGGAAGGCCCTTTGGCCTGACTCCCAGAAGCCCAGAATCATTATTAGAGTCCAGATTCTAGCCAGTTCACAATAATGCCCCCATCTGGTCAACACCAAATGATAGGCTACATGTAGATCTCTTATTTACTCATATACACATCCCAGAACCAGTGACCTCACTCCCATCAAAAATAGGTTTCATGGTAAATATTTTTAGGTCAAATACTTGCATCCAAGTTGTTTATTGTCAAAATGTATTTCCCCACACTTTTGTAATAATCAACTCTAATTTTTATCCTTCTGCATTCTTTCATCTGATATACTAGCTCAGCACAAATCTGATCATACCATTCCACTGTCAATGGAGTTCCGTTGCTCTTAGGATAAAATTCCAAATCTCTGCAATGGCTCACAATGTTCTCAGCTCCCAGCCTGTGCTTACCCCTCTGGCTGTGCCCCTATCAACTAAGTTTCAAGCTTTAGTGAACTACTTTGCACATGCCCTTTTCTCTACTCAGAATGCCATGACACCCCTTCTTCATCATGTCACTCCTGCCGAATACAGCCCAGGCACTGCCTCTTCCAGGAAGCCTTCCTTCAGATATCTTCCTTCTGTGCTTTCACATCTTCCCTGTGAGTTCCCTTATGATAGTGTATGGCAGATTGAGAGACAGTCATCTCATTACCCTCTGCTTCCCTTATCACACGATGAGCCTTTGGAGGGAAGGTACTAGGGCAGATTCATGTCTGTTTTCCAGTACGTAGTGTTGTGGTTGACACCTAATAAGCACCCCATTAATGTTTAAAATAATTGGCAGAAGGGCACTATTTCTAGACTCCTCCAAAATGGCCTGGCTGGGCAGCTCTTTGTCTGCCATTCCTATGTACTCACTCTCTCCTTAACCATTTTCAGTAATCTAATGGGAGGATGTAGATCTCCCTTAACCAAAGAGACACAATGGAATGTTCCAGTTGTGCACACGGCCAGCAGCCGTTACCAAAAGGAGAGAACTCTATTCAAGATGTTTCTATGGTTTGTTTTTCCCAGCGTGGTCTAGGTATTTTCTTTTTCTCATTTTTCTCCTCATAAAGGTATGAACTTCTTCACACCTTAAACTTCGATTCTGTCCGTCGTCGTATGAGTGTAATTGTGAAGACTCAAGCAGGTATACATACGTTTTAAAAACTTGACGTTTTTTTCTCTTTCCACTTGTAGATTTGTATGTTGATGAGTTATTTTAAGTAAGGAAAACTTTTCGTGTAGTAATAGATGACTGCCCAAAGTCCTGCAGGGCAGTAACTTCTGTGTATGCCTTGATGTATTTATATAAGCACATATGTTCAGTTTGCCCAATTGTCAGGGGCAGAACCCCTCATGTGACAGTCTATGCTTTTTCTTGGAAACTGAGCTGTGCTCTTCAGTCCTGAGTGTCAAACAGAAATTGAAAATGGGACTTTTTTATAGTTATGGTCCTGACCAATCACCAATAATGTCTACATGCAGCAGCCCAGGACATTTGGATGGTTTGAGATTAACTGAACTAGCAGTGAGATTCATGAGTGTAGAGAGTTGCTGGATCTTCCTGCCTACCTACCCCATTCCCCACTGCTTAACACTTCCGGGGAACGGGCAAGCTAGGGATGACTGAGGGCCAGACTGCTGGGAAAGGGTATTTTGGCTTTATTCCAGCATGCTAGGCTCTTTGATAGAGTGAAGAAGCATGCCCTTTGCATTGGAACCAGTACCACCATCCTAGGGTTCCCCCATGTCCTTTGGAGGAGCCATGGTGGCTCTCTTCTGGTCAGATTGAGTAAGAGCCATGGGGGAGCACTCCTGCCTTATTCGTGGGCTCCCAGATGCCTCTGTGTGTGTGTGTGTGTGTGTGTGTGTGTGTCAAATAGAGACTGTGGTTGTCTCCAGGTGGTTATTCAAAATTTCCTTGATTTTATATCCTGATAATTTACTTTTTAGTGTCAAATCGATCCCAAACTCCTTAGTGTGAGAATGAGAAGATATAGACAGCCCGTTGAGGGAACATCCCCCATTTGATTCATACTTTTGGTGTGATTGCTAGGTCATTACATTGATTTCATTATGTGAATGCCAGATTTGTTTTGTGACTTTTTGTTTTGTTTTGTGACTTTTAAACACATTATGGATGTGTGAGAGAAAATTAGAAAAGAAAACCACTTAATATTTGAAATATTTGGTGTTCTTAAGTTACATATGCACATATGCATTCTATTGCAAATGGTGTGATGTCTGGGCAAGTGGTCTGCCAAGGGCCTTGACCTCAGAGCTGTGCTTCTTTTTAACTTCTTGAACTCAGCATTTTGCCTTATAATGTGAAGTGTCTTTCTTAATGCTCAGTCATGACTACTTTGCTGAATGCATAGACTAATAAAAAGCCATACTTGTACTAGCATTCTACAGTGCTTTTTTTCAAGTTTCCAGGAAAAACTGCCCAGCTGCTGTTTTGAAAGCAACCTCTGTAGTTCATTCGAGATGATTTTATCTCATTTGTACTTGAGTTTGGTCCTTGACATCTGTAGATGCCATGTTTGCCCTTTCAGCCATGCTTGACAATATTTTCAAAGAGAACTCAGAAGCAACTACTTGACATAAGTACAGTCTTCCATGATTCACTGAAAGGAAGTATGTTTTAACAGAGGTACTTGTATACTCTGAGTTATTACTTGTATCCATATTGGTCTTAAAGGGTAGTGATCATTGTCCTATAGTAGTAAAGGTCAAGATGTCCCATTCCATTTGGGTGAGCATTGCAGGCAGACTCAGGATATTAAGCAGCTGGGTGAGAGAGGCCACTTTAATAGTTGTCTGTTGTAAAAAAAAAAAAAAAAAAAAAAAGTTGTCTGTTGTTAAAATCCCAATACCAGTCTTAAAATTCTAAGTTGAGTAATTGTTTTTTTATTTATTTTAGGAGACATACTTCTCTTTTGTAAAGGAGCAGATTCAGCGGTTTTCCCTAGGGTGCAAAATCATGAAATTGAGTTAACTAAAGCCCATGTGGAACGTAATGCAATGGTGAGTCTATATATCCCTCTAGAAATGCTGAAGATGGCTATTTTATGGGATTGCTATTTAAATGTTTAAATAAATTTTAGCTTACTTTATGGTCTATTTTTATATTGAGGGATTTAGTAATACTGTCTTCCTTGTTTAATGTAAAACATAATCCTGGAGCAAGTTTCTGTTCATAATTTGCAGACTTGAAGACTTTTCAAGAATCTTTGGTTTATGTTCTGCTTTTTTTTTTCTCTAAGAGCTATTATTTTGTTATTCCGAACCTAATTGAATGTTACTTTTTTAGTTGCAATCTGTTAGTGTTTTTTTAACTAAACATGTATCAGATTCTTTTGTACAGTGAAGCAAGAGTATTTAAAGAGAGTGTGGGATTTTTTTTTCAATTATTTGGATAACTAGAGATCTCCTACTTTGCTTCTAGGATGGGTACCGGACACTTTGCGTAGCCTTCAAAGAAATTGCTCCAGATGATTATGAAAGAATTAACAGACAGCTCATAGAGGCAAAAATGGCCTTACAAGACAGAGAAGAAAAAATGGAAAAGGTTTTTGATGATATTGAGACAAACATGAATTTGATTGGAGCCACTGCAGTGGAAGACAAGTAATTACAAATGATATTCTTATTATTTTAATGACCTGTCATTTAGGGTGGTATTTGTCCAGATTGGTAATTGATTCTCAAATTTTGAAATCTTTTTGTTCACATCTGTTGATAGATTAGACTTTGAATTATTTGTGGGAATGATTTTTTTTTAAAGTTTAACATTTTCATTAGGTGGGAATGATTTTTTTAAGTCAAATATTTGTAGCTTAGAAGAATGAATCTGTCATCTCTAAGATCTTTTGAATGTTTACAAAGCCATCCATTTATTTATGCAGATATTTATGAAATAGACATATTGAGAGCTTTGTGCTAGAGGCATCATTTGAGCTGGTACCTGATAGAATTGGTAAGATTTTGACAGACAGAAATGAGCAGAAAGGAAATTCAAGTCAGAGCAAACAACATGAACTCAGTCTAACCTCGTTCAACAGGTTAGACCATGTTTTCGCATACTTTCAAATAATTTGCTTTAATTCTTCAGGCTGAGCTCCACTAGACATGATTGTAAGGGGGGATCATCCTTGGGTGGCTCAGCGGTTTAACGCCTGCCTTCCTCCCGGGGCGTGATCCTGGAGTCCCGGGATCGAGTCCCATCTCGAGCTCCCTGCATGGAGCCTGCTTCTCCCTCTGCCTGTGTCTCTGCCTCTCTCTCTCTCTCTCTTTCATGAATTTAAAAACCAAAAAACATGATTGTAAGGTTCCAGCATTGATCTACCTGAAAGAAGACATTTTAGACTCTTAGTATTTTAGGAGTTTAAAGAAATTATAAATGCAAATTATGAGACCTAACAAAAAGTTATAAACACATACACACACATATACATATATATACGTATGTATATGTATATACACATATATACATATGTGTATGTATGTATATATACACCTACATACGTACACATACACACGTACACATACACATTGGAAGCTTTTATAGATATATATACACGCACACACACACATATCCACATCCACATTGGAAGCTTTTGAAATTTTAATAGGATTCATTTAGTCTAATTTCTTTGTTATTCTCTGGTGGATAGGAACTCAAAGAAAGTATTCTACTTTCCTTACATTTCAGATTTATGCTTAAATTCTCTCTTGGGATGGTTGGCTTTCCTGGTCTTAAAGCTCCTCAGCAATGGAGATTCACTAACTTCCCTTGGTATCTCACTAGAATGTGTTTGGCTCTTTCCAATTTGAACCATGTTAAGTATTTGTATGGTGAGATATAAAATATAATGAATTACATTAAAGTGACAGTGAATAAGAATGTTTGGTGAGTTCATGAACATTTTAGCTAAGAGTATGACTCTCCATTCTAGCATTGGATACCAGTTATTTAAAGAGATGTCATTAATTTTTCCAGACCACGTTGTTCGAAATTCATTTTAGTAAGTAAAACTATGTCAGAGAGAACATGCTCAGAAAGAGTAGAGGATATATGAGAAAACCAGCTGATAACATGTCAGGACTCTGTAATTGTGTGAATTGTAAAAATATTCTCTTTTGTAAGCCTTCTTGCAGAATCTCTATCCAGAATTTTTAAGGATAACAAGGTTTCCTTTGTGTTCTCAGGCTACAGGATCAAGCAGCTGAGACCATTGAAGCTCTGCATGCAGCAGGTCTGAAAGTCTGGGTGCTTACTGGGGACAAGATGGAGACGGCCAAATCCACCTGCTATGCGTGCCGCCTTTTCCAAACCAGCACTGAGCTCTTGGAACTGACTACAAAAACGATCGAAGAAAGTGAAAGGAAAGAAGATCGATTACATGAATTGTTGATAGAATATCGTAAGAAGTTGCTGCATGATTTTCCTAAAAGTACTAGAAGCCTTAAAAAGTAAGAAAGTGCATCAGTTTCTTATATTTAGGCATGAGTACAAATGTAAATCACAGCTGTTTATGCAGAAGGCTCCATTTTCTATGATTTATCATTCTTTGTTTGCAGATGTTTTATCCTTATGAGTTATTAAAACTCATAAGGACTTAGCCAATGAGGTCATTTAATATTATTTAGTACTTTCCACCACCCTTTTAATTTAAAAGAAAATCCTATATTTCTCAAGGTTTAGAAAAGTAGTTCAGTTTCTTCATGTTTAGGGTTTGAGTATTTAACCCTGATCCTCTGACCTGATCCATGTCAAGAAAAAAATGCTCCTTTTTGTGGTCTCTTAAATTGAATGTAATGAAACCAGTCTCTGTAGCATTTTCCATGTAATTTGAAGTCCTGGAGCCATTTCCTCTGTAGATTTTCACGCACCAGAACTCCAAAGAGAACCAAATGCCTGTTAATAACATGGCCACTTCAACTCTGCTTTCAACTAGCTGCTTAGGAAGAACTTGTAGAACTTAAAGGTCTCAAGGAAAGCCACTGATGCAGAATAATTCAGTGCCCAGAGATCATTGACCAAGGCTTTAAACCAGTTGCTGGACTTTACTATGGCCATAAGCAAATCAGTTGCTTCTTCTGGAATGCTATAGGATGTGCCTACACTAAATCCAAAGACCCCTAGATGATGATACTCTGCATTTCTTGAGTATACTCTCTGTGTCAGGATCCACATTTAGCATTTTATAGAATTATTCTCATTTCATCTTCATCACAACCTGGCAAGGCTATCTTATTTTTTTCATTTTTACGGATAGAGTATGGCTCAGACAGATGCAGTAACTTAGTCAAGATCACACAGCTAATAACAGGTAGAGCAAGTCTATCCAATTCCAGAGCCCATGCATTTAACAGCTGTGCTCTGTCTGGATCCTCGTCTCTGGTGCTTAAACAAGCTCTACAAGTGATTTCCCTGCATTCATGAGGCTATGGCCAATTTTAAACCAGCTGTTGTTCTTCTGGCACTTGGGCATCAGTGAGCATTAAACATGGTTTTACTAGTTGCCTGTCATAAATGTTTCCTTCCTTTAGCCAAATGGTATGTATAAAGGCAGTTCAAATTATATTTTACTTGTCCATTTGTCTTACTCTGCTGTGGCTAACATAACAAAATACCATAGACTGGGTGGCTCAAACAGTAGAAACTTATTTCTCATATATCTGGAGTCTAGAAGTCCAAGGTCAGGGTGCCAGTAGAGTCGAGTTCTGTTGAGGCCCCTCTTTCTGGAAAGCTACCATCTCATCTTTGCATGGCACAGAGATGACATTCTGGTATCTCTTCTTCTAAGGGCACTAATCTCATCATAAAGGCTCCACCCCCATGAGTTCACTTAAACCATGTCACCTCCCAAAAGGCTCCATCACAACTGGTGGTGAGAACTTAAACATAGGACTTTGCAGGGGAGTAGGAGCAGGGGGTGCATGGGACACAGTTCAGCCCATAGCACATTCAGCAGCTCCCGGGCACTTTTGTAAAAGCTGAGGCTTATGAAAAACTTACCTCCCCATCTCAAAATATTCCCTCTTGCAGTTCATCTATTTGGAGTTGGGCACAGACTTCCCTCGGGTTATATAAGCATCAGACCCAGAATCACTTTTGTCAGCTTCTGCTTCTTTGTCCCTCACACTTCAGATCAGCCATCAAGCCTTATTCAGGTTTCCTTTCTCACCATGAGTGCTCCACTCCAAATTCCCAGCAATTCATGCCCTGAATCCCGTAAGTCCCTCTGCCGGACGAGTGGTTCTCCATTATACACAGAATGAGGCCACATAAAAGGCCTCCAGTGACCTTTTCCACTGCTGTCCTCGTGCACCATGGTGCACGTTCTCTCCCGTCACCTCATTCTGCCCTGGCTTTCAGCTCCACTGTTCTTTCCTGTGTGTATTTATTGTCCCAAGCTCTGTCTGGACGTGAGCCATCTCATATCTTGTTTGCGTGTGTTCTCTCGTGTATACTTCGGTCACCTCAAGGAGCTTTTCCTGTTCTCCAGGGAAGGATTAGTTCATGATCCTTCCCACTGTTTTCATGTGTCCTACTTAGAGTTGATGTTTATAAATATCGCTTAATTGATACTGAGCCACCGTTCTCTGCACATTAAGTTAGCTCTGTGGGTAGACAAGCAAAGGAGAACATGTGATTGATCTCTCTTTGATTAGTGAACAAAACATGCTTCTGAAATGATGAAGCAGGGGATCCCTGGGTGGCTCAGTGGTTTAGTGCCTGCTTTTGGCCAAAGGCGAGATGCTGGAGTCCCGGGATCGAGTCCCACGTCGGGCTCCCTGCGTGGAGCCTGCTTCTCCCTCTCCCCCCTCCTCTGTCTCTCATGAATAAATAAATAAAATCTTTAAAATAAAATAAAATGATGAAGCAGAATATGGACAAGTAGAAAATACTATAGTGTTAGAATACACCAGGGGAATATGGAATAAAGGAAAGAGGAGGCATGTTGGACTCTCAGGCCTGAAACGTTTGGTCCATAAAACAGCAGCTCCATTAGTTCTAGGAGCTTGTCAGAAAGGGAGAATCTCCTGTCCCCCCACAAACCTAGTGAGTCAGAATCAACACTTGAACAAAAGTCTCAGGAATTTTCACAAGATTCCCTTAAACATTAAGTTTCAGGAAGCCTAAAATTAGACAAATGAATCAATAATGATGACATCGTGCTGTGTCTAATACTTACGCAGCAGTGGAGCTGAAATGGCATCCAAGATTCCCTGCGTAAAAATGGCTTAATCACTGTTTTCTTCTTAATTACAAAAAAAATGAAATATTAATTGGTAGAATTTTCTCGGTTGTAAGTTCTCCCTCCTATGTTTTCTATGTTTTTTTTTTAAAGATTTATTTATTTTAGAGACAAAGAGGGGGCATGCATGTCGGGGGTCGGGGTGCGTGTGTAGAGGGAGAGAGGAACCTTAGCAGACTGAGCATGGAGCCCAATGTGGGGTTCGATCTCATGACCCTGAGATCATGACCTGAGGCAAAACCAAGAGTCGGCCGCTTGACCTAACTGTGCCACCCAGGCACCCCTCCCATATGTTTTTCTTAAGCACTTGGCACCTGTTATATTTGTCTTTCCTGGCACCCAATATCTCTTAGTCGTCCTGGCTATGCATGAGAATCACCTACAGGGCTTTCTGAAACATAGACCTATAAATAACCAAGCACTGCCCAAGATACTCTGATTTAATTTGTCTGGGAATAGACCTCAGGCATGGGCCATTTTTTAAAGCTGCCCAGATAAGTCTAGTGGGAAGGCTATGGTTGAGAAGCACTAATCCAGTATAAAATGATACTTCTTTAAGGAACATATATCATTATCATATGGTATTTTTTAATGAACACCATGTCTTTTAGGTGCCCCATCATTTTTGAGAAGCCAGGTCTATTGACAGGCTTTGTCGTTCAGGAAAAGGTCTTCTGTGATTTGTAGACAAAGCCATTTTGTCTTTTTCCTGTATCATTAAGCAGTTTTCAGACTGATGGTCTGTCTTCATCCCAGAGTCTGACTGACTGATCTGTAATTTCTATAATTCACCTTGAGTTTCCTACAGAGACTGGCTGCTAAATGTCCATTATTTTTATACCTTTTAGAACTTTGAATCTATATGGGCAACTTGGGTCTCAAAGATGTCATGGAAAAAAATCTCTGTTGTGCCATTATCAGACAGTTGCTTCTTTACAGCTTATAGGTTCAGGAACCAGATTGATGATGACTCTTATGTGAGACCCTCCTCTTTGTGGTTTTAAAAAACATCAAGTTTCTGGGGCACCTGGGTGGCCTCTGCCTTTGGCTCAGGGCGTGATCCTGGGGTCCAGGAATCAAGTCCCACATCGGGCTCCCTGCCAGGAACCTGCTTCTCCCTCTTCCTATGTCCCTGCCTCTTTCTGTGTCTCTCATGAATAAATAAATAAAATCTTAAACACACACACACACACACACACACACACACACACACACATCAGGTTTCTAAATAGGAATGTATAGGAGATTCAATGACAGCATTGTTTTTCTTTTCCAGAGCATGGACAGAACATCAGGAATATGGATTGATCATCGATGGCTCCACATTGTCACTCATATTAAATTCTAGTCAAGACTCCAGCTCTAACAACTACAAAAGCATTTTCTTACAGATATGCATGAAGTGCACTGCAGTGCTCTGCTGTCGGATGGCACCATTACAGAAAGCCCAGGTAAGTGGCTATTGGTTCATGTTCCGTTCCGGGCATTTCTATACATGTGTGTGCAAATGTTCACTTTTAATTTCTTTCTTCACGCAGCCCTTTTTACCTTATTCCATCTTTTTGGGATAAGCAGGCTGCTGCTTCTTTGCGGTCAGATTCAGAGGTCTGCCCAGCACTTTGAATTAACCCGTGCCTCTTGTCCCCTCGAGCTGGGTGTCCTGTTCCTTGCCTTCCACGCTTCTCTCCTGAGTGGTTGGCGCGGGCTGCCCCCGTAGCACCGCTCGTCGCTCCCCTGTTACATCAGCCCTGTGTGTTCCTTCTTCTCCTCCCATCCCCCTGGGGCTCCTAGAGGAGAGCAGCAGCCTCCTTGCCAGATCTGCTGCGCCTTCTTGTGTTTTGCCCCTCGTTTCTCTGCTGCATTTAAGGCCATCAGTAATATCCTCCTTAGAACTTTCCTGCCTTACTTTCTGTCTCTGGTCCACATCTTGACTTTTTTTTTGTCCTACTTGGCAACCTAGTGCCTTTTTATTTTGTTTCATCTTCTCACTTCTCACTAATTATCATTTTTCTCTGGGGCTAAGTCTTCCTTCTGCTTTTCACTTAGAGCCTGTCTCTAAACAGGAATTTCTGGGGCTCTCATTGATAGTCTCTGCTACTGACTTTGCCTCTCCGTGAAATCTACCTTGAGCTGCCTGCTAGACAGCTCCACGTGGACTCCCCCCGCCCCCCCCCCCCCCCCCCCGTCATATTAAATTCCAGTGTCCAAGACAGATCTTCTCATTTTCTCCCTCGGGCCATTTCTCTCACTTGTCTTCATTAATCTTGTCACCAGTGCCACGTTTCTTTTGCTCCCTACGTCACCAGACTATCTCTGACCCGTCTCTTCTCCCCCACTCTGTATATAGTCGGTGCGCCCCATTGACCCTATACCTTTTGTCACAGATCTCATTTGGGGCATCTTTGTAAGTCTCACTTCCGTGCCAGCCTGAGCCCAGTGACTTCTCACACCGACTCTGTGATTCAGGCTCCTCGTTAGCCTCCTGGCTTTTGCCCTTCCCCCTCCAGTCTCTTGCCACGCTCCCCAGTTAATCTCGTTAAAACACCACTTCTCCCATTATATGTTCTCACTCGGATGCTGTCATGGTTTCCTAGTCTATGAGGACGAGGGGCAGGTGACTCTGGCACATGGGCTCGCCCCTGCTGGCACTTACCATGTCTCCACATGCTCTGTGTCCATTGTCCTTCCCATGGCCAGCCTGAATCCTCTCCACTCCTGGTGGTGGTTCCTCCCTGTGTGTCCCTTCCACTTGCCAGGCTCACACAACCTCCGAAGCCTTCCTCATCTGGAACTCTCTCTGAATTCCTTTTGGCCTAACAGAAGTTTTACTCATAATTAAACCCAATTCCATGGCCACCTCCCAAATGCTGTTGTCTCCAGCTCCCCCAGCCCATGTGGATCTGCTTCACCTTGCTTTTCTGCACTTGGTACCAAGACCCTTAGAGTCTCTTACAGATTTTTCACTGCTCTGTGCACTGTATTCTTTCACATGTGTCACTCTTGCTTCTCCATTTTCTTCAGCTGCCTGCTCTAGACTCAAGGAATGGCTGTGTCTTTGGTTCGTCCTTTATCCAAACCCTACTCCCTACGTCACACACACATGGACACGCACGTGCACACACAGCCCACCCTAATTTAGGGCATTGTCTCAGTCTACTTTCTTTTCACTCTTGATCACCACCACAATCATGCTCTTCTTTTTTTTCTTCAACCTTCAGAGCTTTGGTTAGCTCCAGCTGAGGAAGTAGATCCTACCAGAACCACATCCATAGAAATTGTCCCTTTAGTCAGAGACAGTCTCTCTCTTCATTTTTCCTACGTTGATTGTCTGTTGCTCAAATTGCTCACTAGGATTCCAGCTACTCTGCTACCCAGGCAGTTAGTTATTTGAATTCCTGACCTTGTACTGCATTTCCCACCCAGAATATGGAGCCTCCCTGTAGTTCAATCCTGGACCTATTTTATTTCCTTTGCTCTAGTCCCATCTTCCAGGATATCGCCTACTCCTCTGTCATGTCCATGTATGTGTTTTTCTAGTTACTTCTCCAATCCAGATAGTTGGCAGGCGAGAATTCTACCACTGAACCACCAATGCTAATCCAGATACTTGGGATTCTGCTTCACTTCTCCAGCTGCTTACTGGATACATGTCCTTGGCTGTGTCATTATCAGCTCAACTCAGCTTTCTTTACAGCTCATCATCTTCCTTGTCTTCTGCAGCAATTACTGAGTTCACTGTCCTTCTAGCATTCTAGACTCAGAACTTTGAAATCTGTGTTGACTTCCCCCATGCTTTACCCCTCCCATGTGGTATCAGTCACCAAATTCTGTCCATTTTCGAGTATGTTGTCTTTTTCATCTTTTCTTTCCTTACAGGCACAGGCCTTTTTTTTTTTTTTAAGATTTTATTTATTTATTCATGAGAGACACAGAGAAAGAGGCAGAGACATAGGCAGAGGGAGAAGCAGGCTCCCTATGGGGAGCCTGATGCAGGACTCAATCCCAGGACCCCGGGATCACACCCTGGGCCAAAGGCAGACGTTCAACCACTGAGCCATCCAGGCATCCCACAGGCACAGGCCTGTAGCTAGCCACCTAACTTGGCTCTTTGCCTGCAGCCTTGCTTTTTCTTCCTGTTCTTCCTACACCTCGCTCCCACTTTGATAATATCACTGCCTGTTGATCTGGGCCCAGGTACACCTGTCCATGCCCCCTCTATGAAAACTCATTGATCTGGTCAAGTCAGTCTGTCTTCTGAGCATATATTGTACTTAACCTGGGCGTGTGCCTTGGATCATGCCATTCTCCCTCTCTCTGGAATATTCCTCCAAGCCCCTTTTCCCCATCCGTGCAAATCTTTAACCATCTTTCATCAGTTAGATAAAGTTACCCTTCCTTCTGTAAAATCATTCCTGATTACTCTGGCATGTAGTCTCCTCTCCCTTCTCTGGCATCCAGGGCTTTCTTGGGTGGACAACTTAGATGACAGTGTTGTATTCCCTTGCACAGATACTTCACACTGTTGGCATTTCTTGTTAATCTGATTACCTAATATTCCCCTACTTATTCCCTATCTCTACTTTTCCATGACATGTTTCTTAAGGTGTGTGACCAGCCTTCTGTCTTTTCTTGGATGTTTGCACATTGTGTTGTGTGCAGTTGTAGTTGATCGATAAATCGTTTTTGGCAAATTGATTTCTTTCTCATGAAGCTGTCTTAGAGGTTGAGAAGTTCTTAATCCAGGTGACCCAGGGCACAGTTTTAAAAAAAAACATGTTTATCTATCTAAATCTTTCATGATGTTATAGTCCATGACTATATGTCTTTTTATCTTTCCACAAGGATGACCTTTAATATTCTTAACCTATATTTTTATGCACAAGCTGTCACCCTCGATAATTTTATTGCCTTCCCTAGACCTTTCCTGGCTGCAATTTTTCTTTCTTTAGGTGCAAATTATGACTTTACTAGTATTACAGGTGCAGTGAGGTTAACCAGGATTATGTAGCCCATCAAAAACACATTTAGTTCAAGGTCTTTAATTTTGTCTTTCACTTATTTACAGATTATTTCTAAGAGTCTCTAAAAATTTCTGAAAAGAACCAAGTTGAGGGAGGGAATGGAATAGGGGAAAGCTGGCATTTCACAATAACAGCGTTTTTGTGTTCAATGGAATTGGATGTTGGTTTTTATATGTTACTTAGTACAACTAAAACCTGCTAAATTTTGTTTAAAGAAAAAACTATGGGGTGGCTTAGCCTCGTGTCAATTATTTTTAATCACTTATTGTTGAAAATGGATCTTATTTATGTTAACTGCTGAAAGCAATTCTGAGGACAGAATTTCTGCAAGGCATTAGTTTAGCTTCTGCATTATATACACTTTTTTTTAAAACTGCCAGATTCTAGAAGGGTTTGAGGGGGGACACGTAAAGCAGTCATTGTCTAAAACATAGGGTGGTGGGAGGGCAGCTGCTCCCCCAGTAGACTTCCACAAGTGATTCCAGCAGAAGATTTCTTTTATTCGGTACCTGCCATGAGCACAGCTGTGAGCTGCATTGTGCCCTTGACACATCTTGAAGAGACGTTCAGAATAGTGACTGGCATTATACACATAGCTCAGGGAAGTTTCCGCAGATCCCACCACCATTAAAATGCCCCCATTTAAAAACACAGATAACCTGCCCAAGAGTTTAAATCATATTGGGTTTGGGAGATTTCATAAAGTTTATTTGGCAGCTGGATGTGTGTAAGAATTTGCCATTAGGGAAGACCCTGGGAATATGAGAATGCACCAAAGGGAATGGTTGGGTCTGCAGGGAAGAGAGCTGGAGAGGTTCTAGAAGCATTGTTCTCTTACTTCCCACTCTTACTCCAGTAGCCCTATGCATGTTACCTCAAATGAGCTTTCTGGTCTTCACTGTCACACTCAACATGTCATCTGAAAGGATGCGTGGAGTGATGACAAAAGAGGGGGAAACACTTTAGCCTCTGGTATAGGTAGGAGACAAGGTTTTCTGACACTTCGTATATGCCTGGAACCAAGAAAAAAAATGGGCACTGGTGTTATATTTGAAAAGCTGTGTTCTTTTACCTCTGAGAATTCAAAGCTATCGTACATATATGCACAAACTACCTTTCTGCTTGTGTGCAAAGCCTCCATTGGCAAGTGTGAATGAGGCATATACCTGCAATGTAGTAGTCTCACATTCTGCTTTGACCTTCTCTGCACCTCTTTTGTATTTAATGTTTAGATTGTCAGAATGGTGAAGAATTTAAAAGGCAGCCCAATAACACTCTCGATAGGTGATGGTGCCAATGATGTTAGCATGATCTTGGAATCCCATGTGGGAATAGGTAAGAACCACCTAATGAGATGGCGGCTATAAGGTATCAGTATTGTTTGTAGGTAGAGTGATCTTATATTCTAGAGAGAATGTTTTGGTTACTCATCTTGAATTTTAATTTAGGAATGATAATTATTAAATGAATAAAGATCATCCTCTGACATGTCCATCCCAAAATCCTACCCTAGGTGGGAATGTAGCAATACAAAGTTAGAGGATATTTTTATATTAGCCAAGTGAAGTGAATTTCCCAAACCTACTGGCAGTGCAATTGATCATTTAGCTCTCACTTTGACAGCATGCATGAAATTTTATTGATTTTCTGCCCCTGGCCACATCGCCTGCTTATGTTGCTGCACTATATCTTCTGAGATTCTTAACTGTTTGGGTCTAAGAAATAATTGGTTGGCTGGTTTTCCACATGGCAATATTTATGGGTGCTTTGGGCTGTAGTGTCAAATGTATATGTTGGCATGCAACAACAGCTTTTTCTACTGCCTGCACCATTTTTTTTTCCTACGTCAGGCTGCTGATAGGCAGCAATCCTAACGCCCCAACAGATGTTTTGGGTTGTTTTGTTTTGTTGAGGGGAGAAAATAATAGTATTCGTATCTTGGGAATTATTATTACTACAGTTTGGATTCCCAGATTCTTTCCATTGGGAAGTAACCCCATTCAGTGTTCCACATTGGTTATTCATATGGAAATGGCCAAAGCTGCTTGACCTCATGGAATACTTGGGCTACTACTTAGAGTTCCATTCAGTGAGAAGACTTCCTCATCTCATTGTAATGCTTCTGTTCTGAGCTCCTAGACCACAAACCCCAGGTCCGTTGTCTAGCAGCACTTACTAAGTGCCTTTAAAATAATTTTCAGATTGAGTTTTTTCCTTAAGATAATTTTTGCCTTGTAATGATGAAAACAATGATTCTAGTTAATCATTTTATATTGTGTTATAAACAAGTAATTACCATCTAAACCTAGTTTTACTTTTTGTTCGTTAAGACTCATTGTCACTGTTACAGCATATTTTGGTTAAAAAACAAATCTACATGCATGAACTGTGCCACGTAAGGAAATTAAAAGTGTGAAAATAATAAATCAAGAGGGTTGCTTTTCTTTTTCAGGTATTAAAGGCAAAGAAGGCCGCCAAGCAGCCAGGAATAGCGATTATGCTGTTCCAAAGTTTAAACATTTAAAGAAACTGCTCTTGGCTCATGGACATCTATATTATGTGAGAATAGCACACCTTGTACAGTATTTCTTCTATAAGGTATGTAACAAAATATTTGTAATTTGACTTATCACCATCTAACCCAGCATTGACTCAGCTTGGTCATAAGATTTTCTTCCTATTTTTCACAGTTCTTTTGCTATCTTAGTACAAGATTTGTGGCCTACAAAACATAGGTGATTTATCTAATGAATCAGAAACTAGAAATTCCTGGGGCACCTGGGTGGCTCAGTCAGTTAAGTGTCTGACTCTTGATTTTGCCTCAGGTCCTGATCTCAGGGTTGTGAGATTGAGCCCTGTGTCGGGCTGTGCACTGAGCACAGAGTCTGCTTGAGCTTTTCTCTCTCCCTCTGCCCCTTGGCCCCTCCCTCTGCTCACATGCACTCTCTCTCAAATAAATTTTTTTGAAAGATTTTATGTATTTTTTTTTATAAATTTTTATTTATTTATGATAGTCTCACACAGAGAGAGAGAGGCAGAGACACAGGCAGAGGGAGAAGCAGGCTCCATGCACTGGGAGCCCGACATGGGATTCGATCCCGGGTCTCCAGGATCGCGCCCTGGGCCAAAGGCAGGCGCCAAACCACTGCGCCACCCAGGGATCCCAGATTTTATGTATTTATTCATGAGAAACACAGGGAGAGAGAGAGGCAGAAGGAGAAGCAGGCTCCATGCAGGGAGCCTGATGTGGGACTCCTTCCCGGGACTCCAGGATCACGCCCTGGGCCAAAGGCAGGTGCTAAACTGCTGTGCCACCCAGGGATCCCAATAAATATTTTTTAAAAAGAAACTAGAAATTCCTTTTAATGCAGCAATTTGGGATGAAATTTTTTTTAAGTCAACTTTCTTGGAGTTTAAATACAATAAAATGTACCCACTAAAAGTGTATAGTTCCATTTTGACGAATGTTTACATTCGTGTAACCATCATCCCAGCACATTCCCATGTGAGCCTTCCCGGTCAGTCTCCTCTGCCTTGCAGCAATGACTAATCTGAGTTATATTGCCGCACAATATATAGTGATACTTACAACATATAATATATAAATTTAGGCATAATTTATGCAGTACGCACATTCGATTTGCCTGTTTTAGAACTTCATATAAATAAAATCATATGTGCTCTGTTGTGTCTGGCCTGGTTCAGTTAGCATAATGTTTTTGAGTTTCATCCATGTTGTAACATATATCAATAGTTCGTTCCCTTTTTATCCTAAACAGTATTCTGAACTAGTCTTTTTAGTAGCAGAGTCCTCTTTTCAATTGAAATTCTACAGATAAAGCAGATAGCAGAATTGCATTCATTGAAGGATTATGGTTTCAGGGTTGTGTCCTTGCTCAACCTCCTTGTCTTGCCCAGAGATTCCTCAGAGCACAATTTGGAGGCCATGAAAATAATAATACAAGCCTAACTCATTTTATGCCTAATGTCCCTGGCATACGGGAAGGTGATGTAAGGTCTAAAGTATGTGGATTAAGCATCTACTCTCAGCTCAAGTCATGATCCCAGGGTCCTGAGACTGAGCAGCACATCAGGTGCTCTGCTCCCCAGGGAGCCTGCTTCTCCCTATGCCTCTGCTGCTCCCCCTGCTTGTGCACGCATGCTTGCTCTCTCGCGCGCGCGCTCTCTCTCTCTCTTTCTCTCTTGCTCTCTCTCTCTCTCTCTCTCTCAAATAAGTAAAATCTTTAAAAAAAAATAAAGCATGAAAATCATTTGAAGCTGACATGGACCAGAACTTGATCTCTTGTCCTATGTTCTGTTCACTATAGTTTTTAAAGTTTTTTTCACTTTTCATGTTGAAATAAATTCAGTCTTTAAATAAAGTCACAAAATTAGTAAAATGATTTTCATATATTCTTGTCTACTGTTAGCACCTTAGGTAACACACGACATAGCTGTCAAGATCCATAAATTGAAATTAATTGGCACATTGTTAACTAGTCCATATGTAGTATTGCAATTTTGCCAAAGGTCCCACTGATAATCCTTGTGGTCCATCTCAGGCTTGTGAGTGCATTTAGCTGTCATACCTCCTTCATTTTCTTTTCTTTCTTTTTTTTTTTTAATTTTTTTATTGGAGTTCAATTTGCCAACATATAGCATAACATCCAGTGCTCATCCCGCCAAGTGCCCCCCTCAGTGCCCCATCACCCAGTCACCCCAACCCCCCGCCCACCTCCCCTTCCACTACTCCTTGTTCGTTTCCCAGGATTAGGTGTCTTCGTTTTCTTTACACTGGCGTACTCCTATCTTCTTTGTCTTCATGATCTTAACATTTTTGAAAAGTACTGGCCAGTTTGTAGAATGTCACTCAGTTTGGGTTTGTCTAAAGTTCACTTATCATTAGATTGAGGTTATGCTTTTTGGACCAATAACATAGAAGCAGTGTTGTAACCTGCTCAGTGCATCGAATCGAGAGGTTTTCTTTTATCACCGAGCATTAGAGTTCACATTAGACTGAGCGCTTACCCATTTGTGTCTACCAGGGGATAGAATTTACCAAAGTTCTTAAAAAAAAAAAAAAAAGAATTTACCAAAGTTCTTAATAAGATTCTAGTTTGTAGATATCTTACCAAGTTCATGTGCAAATTAAATGATTGAAACTGTTACGGTATTTGGATTTCATGCCCTATATTTCAGAAAGGCGAAGCACAGCAACTTTTTGTGTGCTGGTTTTCTGTGATCAATCCCAGATCTTAATTAACTAGCTTTTAATATTCTTAAAGCCATACATGGGCAGCCCAGGTGGCTCAGTGGTTTAGCGCCGCCTTCAGCCCAAGGTGTGATCCTGGAGACCTGGGATCGAGTCCCACGTCAGGCTCCTTGCATGGAGCCTGCTTCTTCCTCTGCCTGTGTCTCTGTGTCTCTGCCTTTCTTTCTCTGTGTCTGTCATGACTAAATAAATAAAAAAATCTTTAAAAGAAAATATGTGGAAAGCAGAGCTCAGAGAGTTTGCATAACTTGCCTTTTCCTCCTCAGCTCAAAAATGGCAGAGCTAGATTCCCACAACAGGTTTACTTATTCTCAGTCCAGGACTCTTTGTACATCACACTTAGTCTGTCAGGCCTTGGACTCACTCTATTTCACAGCCCCCCTTGGGGACAGGTCGTTACTCTCTCTTAATTTCCCCTAGTAAGGGAGCCCGTGAAGATTTGCTGTGCATATCTGCCTAACACTCTGATCTTACTCCTGAGGCCTGGTTTGCCTTCCTTAAGATTTTGGCCTGCAATTCAAGCACCTACCACCAGATGGAAGGAATGCTCTGTTAAGACAAACAAAACAAGAATTAAAATGGCTGTTTACCAGTGGTCAGTAATTAACCTATCCCTGTCCCAAATTTAGGGGATTATTTGTGTAGATAATACCCTCCATATTCATTAGGCTCTCTGTGCCCGTGGTCATCTTAGCTACTGACTTAGCAGTGTTCCTTTTCTACTACGGCCTTTTATCCCAAGATGACTTCTAATACTTTCAACCCTCTTTGGCTGAGCTGAAAAACCTACCTTCCTCTTACCTTGTCAGTGCATCTTCAAATAACAATTGCTTCACTCCTGGAGTGCTTCAGTGACGGGTGTTCCTGCCTTCTCTTTCTCCATTCAATCTACCTTGCGTAATTCAGCCAAGTTAATGTTTAGAAAATGCCACTTTTTAACTGGTCCTCCAGAAACATCACTCTCCATTGTCTAAGGATTAGTTTGTCTTTTAAGGCACCCCCCTGTCTGACCCTGTCTTACCTTATATGTTTAAAATATAAGGTTGCCTTGGTTCCTACTGTTAACCAATCTTAGCCATCCTTAACACCTTGTTCAAATTCTTTTTTTTTTTTAATTTATTTATTTATTTACTTATGATAGTCACAGAGAGAGAGAGAGAGAGAGAGGCAGAGACACAGGCAGAGGGAGAAGCAGGCTCCATGCATCGGGAGCCTGTTATGGGATTCGATCCCGGGTCTCCAGGATCGCGCCCTGGGCCAAAGGCAGGCGCCAAACCGCTGCGCCACCCAGGGATCCCCCTTGTTCAAATTCTAATTCTTTTATTCACTCAGTCAACAGATGTGTTTGAATGTATTAGCATGTGCCAAGAACCATTTTAAAACCAGAGGATTCATAATGGAATAGAATAGGCAAAGTCTCAGTTGTCATGGGACTTACATTCTTGTGAGAGTCAGACTTCCCCTTCCCACAAAGCATCTTCATGATCCTCACTGAGTACTGCCTCTTCCAACCTCAGAGCGCACTCAATTTTTAAGTATATTTTTGCATCCTACCAAAACTGATGTGTACCCATGAGTGTACCTATCATCAAGATGATGACCTTGGGAGCTCTGGCACTCTGATGTTATAGGGCTTACTCAACATATATATAGCACTTTTCTTGAACATCCTCCAGAACCTGTAGTATATTCGCCTAAGTATCCTCAGCTATGGCAGATGTTCATCCTTCGAGGATGCATTGGATTTTTAAAAACAAGTTTTGAGACTCCTAGCCTGGTAAATGAGCGAAGTGAGAATGTGAGACAGAAGGAAAGAGACTGATGTTCTGACATAGCCCAAAAATGGGCTCTAGAAGGGCTACCCAGAGACGTTATGAACAAGTGACAGCAGCACTGAACTAAGGTTGCATCCTACCCTTGACGGATAGCACTCATTTGAAAATACTAGTTCTGATAATTTTGCCCGAAGACATTAATTTCAGTATTGATAGTCCTACCTGGTGGCTTTTCCTGCCATATGAATTCTCGGCTTGTATTTTTTCCTGTTTGTTTTTAGTATTCTCCCAATTAAATAAGTTCTGTAGAAGTAAGAAGTTTTGTCCTGTTTTTGTATCACCCACAATACCATCTTTGCATAGAATAGGTGGTCAATAATAATATGTTGATTGTTTAATGAGGCAGAAACAAAGGTGGTAAAGCATTAGTTGATACTGTTAGTGTTGACATATACTATAAGAATATCCTGGCTGTTTATTGGCATTAATTGACTTTAAATGTACACTTTGAGCTTTATGTCAGTCTACCTTACATTGATTTTGCGAATCAAATTGGCATTTAAGGGGTAATACCTAGATGTTTGTATTTGTATGAGATTATTTCTTCTCTCAAGAAGAGCAAAAGGTTCTCATAAAGTGAGATCCTCCTTCTGCTTGGTAAGGCAAAAGTGGGTATTAATATGAATTAATCATTTGTCTTTTGAGTTGTCTGCTTACAACTCTAATGGAGATTTATTTATGATATTAGAAGGACTTAGGATTGACTATAGACTATTTGGAGTCCAGTATCCTGTGTTAGTTTAGAAAGTTAAAGTGAAAACATTAACCCTTTTTTACATTTTTTTCCAGAACCTTTGTTTCATCTTGCCACAATTTTTGTACCAATTCTTCTGTGGATTCTCACAACAGGTTTGTTTCCCTAGTTATTTATTATTATGTACTTTACGTTGGCTATTAATAAATTACCTTTTTTGTATTAGATTGTAGTGATGAGAGAGGCATGTTCAAAGTAAAAGAATTATTTATTTATTTATTTATTTATTTATTTATTTATTTATTTATTTTTTAGTTCAATAGTTAATCTTCTTGCCCTGGTTTTTGACAATAGCAAATGTTTATGTCTTTGCTTTAGTAATGTACGTATTGTTACTTTCTTCTTAAAAGTTATTTGATACATCTTGTTGGAATTGAGATAACCTTAAGAGTATTTCTTTTAATCAATGCAAACCATGTTTCCCAATAATCCTAAAATGGTGTAGCTTAATGTTTCATCAAAGAAAATCTCACACCTTTGCAGTTTCTCGGGTTGATTTTCTAGAAAAATGTTGATCTTTCAACTGGCTAAGAAGCTGTGATCCCTGGATAAAGCCTCGGATTGCTTGAGCAATTACAGTTTTTGCCCTTTTTTGTCTCCTGAACATCTCTTACTCCGTAACGAAGATATGTGTTCTTTTGATACAGAAGTGGTGGGTAGGCATACACATTTATAGCTTTAACAACTGAAATGGCTCTTTGTTGCTTCTCGTGGAAGTGTAGCCAAATACAGGAGCTGTGATGCTCAATTACTGAGAAATTTTGTAGTTAATTTATGAGCAATTCAGTGATTTTGCCAAGCTGAGCTCATGGTAGCATTATCACAGATATTAGAGACCGAGTTTCTAAATTTCAAGGCCTGCTTCACTCCTCCTGCTAGGAAGCGATCTTTTTTCTCATTTTCTTGGTAGTATTTCTAAGATGACGTGTTCTGAATGGGAAGTGACTGTTCTCTTTCCCTAGAACTTGCCCCCTTTTCGTTTGGTGCGTTCTCCTTTATGTCAGTACTGTGTCATCACACCCGTGATGCCACTTCCACAGGTTGCTTTAGGAATTCATCATCTACTGAGTGCCATCAGCCTTCTTGTATGTAAAACTAACAGTATTAGTTACAGAGAGTTTTATAAATTCTGATAAATCTGCTTTGAGCATTCAGATTACTACTGATCAAAGTTCTCACTTCCATGAATGAGTGCAAGTATTTAAAAAGACATTTCCGGTTTTGCAGCAAAGTGCTAAATGGAAATTGTCTTAATCTGGTTAAAGCATTGTTTTTAATTTGAAACCACTGTATTCGCAAGTTGTATGAAGAAGGAACTTATTCCTTATAAAGCCAGCTGAGACTCAGGCCCCAGTCTGTCTGGGGTCTGGTTAGGTTACATTAGCTGTTGAGGTCTCCATAGGAGTTGATGTTTGGCTGCCTCTGTTGCTCAGTTGGTAGGTTCATTCATTTATTGAATGTCTCTTGAGTGCCTACTGTATGCCAGGCTGAGTGCTGGGCATAGAACAGTGATCAAAACAAAGTCTTACCCCATGGAGCTCACAGTACAGTGTAGTGTTAGGGGGAGAGCCTGCAATCATACACATATGTCAGGTACTGATAAAGGCTCTGAAGGAAAAAGCAAAGCATTAAAAACTGGTAGAGTGTGAATGCAGAAGTCTGCTGTTTTATAGAAGATGATCTGGAAAGTTCTCTTCAAGGTGACATTTGGGCAGAGAGCTGAAGGAGAGGAGGGAGGGAGCTATCAGATATCTTAGAGGAAAAGTGTGTCGGGTAAAAAGAAGGTCTGTCTGAGGTGGTGGTGTGCCGTGCAGTAGCTTTATTTTTAACTTCGGCCTTGTGCTACTGCTGGATATAGCGCCCATATCACAAATATGTTTAGAGCACACACAGTTGGTCAGCCCTTTTCAATTCAGGTCCACGTCACATGTTCTCTGCAACCCTGGAAGTTGGAGAGCCAGCTACGGAGAATGGAGAAATAGGACCAGGATTCAGATTCTTTTTTTTTTTTTTTTTCCATTCATGAGAGAGAAAGGGAGAGGCAGAGACACAGGCAGAGGGAAAAACAGGCTCCATACAGGGAGCCTGATGTGGAACTCAAACCTGGGTCTCCAGGATCACGACCTGGGCTGAAGGCGGTGCTAAACCGCTGAGCCACCCGGGCTGCCCAGGATTCCGATTCTTTAAGCAGACAGCAACTCTTTCTTTAGCGAAGCTAGGATAATACTGGTCTTTTTCCTATGTGAAAGGAAAATATTTGTAGCAGGTTTAATAGGACACTATTATCAACTAAACCTGTTGTTTGTTTTGAGGACACTGTCTCCTAATTACGCATCTAAGAATTATAATTATCTCTCATGTAACATCATAGTACCATAGTGGAACAAAAGTAGATTGATGTTTCTTCTGTTTGAATGAAATTCAAGACTTAATTACACACCAGGCAGTCTTTTTGTTTGTTTGTTTGTTTGTTTGCTGTTTTCAATTTTCTCATTAGTGAAAATGAGATCGTTTCCAATGAAAATATAGTATTGTGCACCAACAAACTAATCCTCTCCCTTGAGAATTAAAAGGAACAAAGCACCAATTTGGGTATTTGGGGATACTTTTCAATTCAGTAGACGATTTTTGAGGAGTTTAAATCTTTGTGGAAGAGGAGTTAAGATGGTGGAGCATTTAGGACCCTAAGCATGTCTTGTCTCTTGAACACAGCTAGATAGTTGTCATATTCTGAACACCCAAGAAATCAATCAGAGGTCTGAGAGAACAAAAACTGCAAGTCGACAAGTAGAAAAATGATCACCTTTTGGAAGGTTGGAGGTACATATAGTTGATTTGGGGGACAATAATAGCTGTGGGTAAGGTGGCAGGGAGGGAGCCTGCTTACAGAGGCAACCACAAAGTATTATAAGCGGCAAGCAAAAATCTGAACTTTTATAAGCCTGCTACAGTGGTGGATGTGCCCAGCTTAACAGTGCACAGGTGACAAAGTGGGGTTGAATCCCAGGAGTGACACTGGTCTGAGGATCCCCTGGGTCTCAAGACCAAGTGGCAGTGTTCCTAGACATAGGAGCATGGAAGCCAGGTGAAAACAGTGAGTCTTGGTGCCAGCTTTCTGCTCTGTTTTGCTACAAATTTTGAACCCCTACACGGTTTTGTTACCACTTTCCTGGCAGGGGCTGGCAAGCAGCAAAAATGTGGCAAGACCCTCCCCCAGAGGAACAGTGCAGATATGTGCTGCAGGAGTCCCTAAAATTTGGAGTTTTAAAACCCAGTCGTGCGCCTAAGATTTAAAAAATAAAAAAGCTTGACCACAGACCAGTTGAATTTAGGGTTCTAACAGGGATCAGGGACACGAGTGATTGCTTCTGTGAGGGCTCACTGAGGAGTTGGGGGTGGGAACTTTGAGCTCTGGGGCTAGACATTGGGGCACCACCATGTTCATGCCTCCCATCAGCGCTGAAAGTCTTCAGGGAGCAAAATAGCACCACATAGTAAGTCTGGAGCTGCCTACACCAAGCCCCACCCCCTTGATCCCTGGAGGCTCATTTCCACTAGGACAAGTCCACCTGAGAATCATCCCAACAGGCTGCTCCCCCAGAAGACCAGCACAAACAATTTGCTTGCACCAAGTTTACTGATCATAGAGGGCTGCAAAGCATCGCTTCTTGGGGAAAATAGAATCTAGCTTCCTTTTTACTTTTATTCTTTTTTTATTATTATTTTTTCATATATTGTCTTATTTTTTTAATTCCCTTTTTCAATTTTTTTATTAATTTAAAAATTATATATACTTTATCTTTTTGTATTCTTTTGGTTTTTATTTATTTAGTTTTTTGTTTTGGGATCTAGATTCTTTTAATAAGCACACCAAAACACACCCAGGATCTAGGTTTTGGGGGGAGATTTTTTATTTTGGTGGTTTTCCTTTGTTTTCGTTTTGTTTTGTTTTGTTTTTTGTGGGCATTTGTTTTCATTCTTTTCTGGACAAAATGATGAAACAGAGAAATTCACTCCAAAAGAAAGAATGGAAGTAGAACTCACAGCTAGGGATTTAATCAGTACAGATAAAAGTAAGAAGTCTGAACTAGAATTTAAAACAGCAATTATACAGATACAAGTTGGGCTTGAAAGAAGCATAGAAAACACCAGAGAATCCTTACTGTAGAGATAAAAGAACTTAAGTCTAGTCAGGCTGAAATTAAAAATGCTATAACTGAGATGCATCCCAAGTGGAGGCCATCAAAAGAAGAATGGACGAAGCAGAGGAACAAATCGGCGATATAGAATATAAAATTATTGAAAATAATGAAGCTGAAAAGAAGAGGGAAAGGGAGATAATAGACCACAAAGGTAGACTTAGGGAACTCAATGACTTATTAAAACGTAGTAACATTCGTATCATAGGAGTCCCAGAAGGTAAAGCAAGGGGAAAAGGAACAAAAGGTTTAGTCACATAAATTATAGCTGAAAACTTCCCTAATCTAGGGAAGGACACAGACCTCAAAATCCAAAAAGCACAGAGAACTCCCATTAAATTCAGCAAAAGCTGACCATCACCAGGGCATATCATAGTCAAATTCACAAAATACAGACAAGGAAAGAATCCTGAAAATGAGAGAGGGATAAAAGTCCTTCACTTGCAAGGGAAGACAGATCAGGTTTACAACAGATCTGTCCACAGAAACTTGGAAGGCCAGAAAGGAGTGGCAGGAAATAGTCAATGTGCCGAATGGGAAAAATACGTAGCCAAGAATTTGTTATCCAGCAAGGCTGTCATTTAGAATAGAAGGAGAAAGTTTCCCAAAAAGAAACTAAAGGAGTTGGTGACCACTAAATCAGCCCTGTGAGAAATGTTAAAGGGACTCATTGGAGAAAAAGAAAAAGAGACCAAAAGCAACAAAGTCTAGAAAGGACCAGAGAACATCACCTTAAACACCAACTCTACAGGCAACACAGTGGCGCTAAATTCATCTTTTTGAATAATCACTCTGAATGTAAATGGACTAAATGCTCCGATCAAAAGACATAGGGTAACAGAATGGATTTAAAAAGAAAGAAAGAAAACAAGATCTATTTATATGCTGCCTATAAGAGACTCGTTTTACTTTTTTTATTTTTTATTTTTTTAAAAGATTTATTCACGAGAGAGACACACAGAGAAAGAGAGAGAGAGAGGCAGAGGCAGAGGGAGAAGCAGGCTCCATGCAGGGAGCCTGATGTGGGACTTGATCTCAAGACTCCAGGATCCTGCCCTGGGCCAAAGGCAGGCACTAAACCGCTGAGCCACCCAGGGATCCCCCAAGAGACTCATTTTAGACCTAAAGATACCTGCAAACTGAAAGTGAGGGGATGGGACATCTGGATGGCTCAGTCCATTAAGCAACTAACTCTTCATTTAGGTCCAGGTCATGATCTCAGTGTTGTGAGATTGAGCCCTACTGGGGCTCTGGACTGGGCATGGAGCCTGCTTAAGATTCTTTCCTCCTCTTCTTCTCTCCTCCTATTTGTGCACATTCTCTCTCTCTCTCTCTCTCTAAAAAAAAAAAAATACAAAAACGGGATGGAGAACCATCTGTCATGTTAATGGACATCAAAAGAAGAAGGCCAGAATAGCCATATTTCTATCAGATAAACTAGGTTTTTAAAAATATTTATTTATTTTAGAGAATGAGAGAGACTCCCAAGTAGATTCTGCACTGATGACCAAGCCCAACACAGGGCTCAATCTCAAGACCCTGAGATCACAACCCAAGCCAAAACCAGAGTTGGACACTTAACTGACTGTACCACCCAGACAAACTAGATTTATTTATTTATTTATTCATAGAGACAGAGAGAGAGGGGCAGAGACACCGCCAGAAGGAGAAGCAGGCTCCATGCAGGGAGCCTGACGTGGGACTAGATCCTGGGTCTCCAGGATCATGCCTTGGACTGAAGGCGGCGCTAAACCGCTGAGCCACCCGGGCTGCCCACAAACTAGATTTTAAAACTGTAGCAAAAGATGGGAAAGAGCATTATATCAAAAAAAAAAAAAAAAAAAGAGCATTATATCATAATAAGGGGTTTATCAAGAAGATCTAACAATTGTAAATATGCTCCCAACTTGGGAGCACTCATATATATAAATCAATAATAAATAGAAAGAAACTCAGTGATAATAATACAATAATAGTAGGGGACTTTAGCACCCTACTCACAGCATGGACAGATCCTCTAAGAATCCCTAAAGAAACAAGGGCTTTGAATAACACACTGGACCAGACAGACCTCACAGATATATTCAGAGTATTTCATCCTAAAACAGCAAAATACACATTGTTTTAGAGTGCACACGGGACATTCTCCAGAATAGATCACATACTGGGTAACAAAACAGGCCTCAGAAAGTACAGAAAGACTGAGATCACACCAGGCATATTTTCAGACCACAATGCTATGAAACTTGAAGTTAACCACAAGAAAATATTTGGTAGGACCACAAATACATGGAGGTTAAAGAACATCCTATTAAAGAATGAATGGGTTAACCAGGAAATTAGAGAAGAAAATAAAAAAATACATGGAAGCAAATGAAAATTAAAACATGACAGTCCAAAACCTTTAGGATGGAACAAAGGCTGTCCTCAGAGGCAAGTGTATTGCCATACAGGCCCACGTCGAGAAGCAAGAAAAGTCTCAAATACATAATCTAACCTTACACCTAAAGGAACTAGAGAAGGAACTGCAAATAAAGCCTAGAGCCAGCAAGAGAAAGGAAATAATAAAGATTACAGCAGAAATAAATGGTATAGAAAGAAAAAAACCAGAACAGATTAACAAAACTAACATAAGGAACAGCGGAGCCTCTCAGGAAGAGAGTATTAGAAAAATCGTAGATTTAGGCTTGGGACACCTTACTGCCTCAGTCAGTAGACTTGAGTACAGCTCTTGATCTTGAGGTTGTGAGTTCGAGCCCCAAGTTGACTGTAGAGATTACTTAAAAATAAAATCCTTTAAAAAAAATACGATTTTGGCTTAAATGGAATCATTTGGGGGAAAGGTTTAGGATGAGGGTGCTTTATCTAGATTGGGTGCTCTCAATTAAGTGGGAGTAATTTTATGACTAAGCATTTCAGTATATCTCACCAGGAGGATTGAAGACTAGGAGGCTACCACTGTCATTAGTCAAGAAACAACAGTCACCCATATTCGCCAGGACAGGGATATTTGTTAGTTTTGTGATTTGAACAATATTCATATTCCGTGTTCTGTGTAATAAGTCCTGTTCTTATCTTGATCTGTCATGGTCATAGAATAGCCTTGCTTGAGGAGCACCTGGGTGGCTCAGTGGTTGAGCATCTATCTGCCTTTGGCTCAGGCCATGATCCTGGGGATTGAGTCCCACAGCAGGCTCCTCGCAGGTAGCCTGCTTCACCCTCTGCCTATGTCTCTGCACCTCTCTCTCTCTCGCTCGCTCGCTCTGTGTGTGTGTGTGTATCTCATGAATAAATAAAATCTTAAAAAGAATAGCCTTGCTTGATGTTGTTACTCATTGAAGTTTTACTCGACAGGCGAATACCAGTGCCTAATTGTAAGTGCCAGGACAGCTTCTGGATATCAGGGGCTGCCTTGCGTTTCTCAGGCTATACCTGTCAATACAATAAAGAAAAATCTCTACCCACCCAGAACTTGAATTCTAATGTGAAATGAACTAGCAAAAGTAATAAATGTAAAACAGAAAATAAAAAGATGACTAGTACTGTAAGAAAATTAAATTAAAAAAATAAAAAAATAAAGAAACAAGATAACAGGGGAAATGTGCCCATGAGAAAGGGAGCGGCAGTTGGGATCAAGGTTGGTCTCTCTGAAAAGGTGACATTTGAGCTGATATTTATGAGTGAGGGAGTAAAGGGAAAGTGTTCCGGGCAGGGGCAACAGCCAGTTCCAAGGAAGTCCTAAGTCAAGAGTGTGCCTGACATGTTGAAGGTACAGATCTAAGAGATAAGGCCAGACAGGTAGAAGAAGCCAGATCCAGTGGGACTATATAGCCACTCCTCTGTGGGAGCCTTTTAACTTTCAGAGATAAAAAGAATCCACTGCACAGTTTGAACAAAACAGTGACTTGAGTTGACTTATTTTCTCACAGAACTACTCAGGCCATTGCATGGACTGTAGATGAAGGGGAGAAGTAGGGAGCCACTGAGGAAGCTTGTAGGGTGGTAACTGGAGGAGCCGAGAAGTGATCTGATTCTGAATATATCTGAAGGCAGGGCCAGTAAACACTTCTTAATTGACTGGATGCAAGTGTGAAAAAGAGAAGAATCAAGGATGAATCCAAGATTTTGATTCTAGCTAATCACCAAGATTTAGTTGCCCTTTCCTGAGATGGGGAACCCTTCAGGAGGAGCAGGTTGGAGCTAAGGGCAGGTCAGAGGAGGAGTTCAGTTCCAGATGTAGGTTTGAAATCTATTTCCAAGAGGTAATAAGTGGGCAACTAGGTCCATGGCGACAGGTCTGGGCCAAAGATAAATATTCGGGAATGTTCAGTGAATGTATGGTATTAAAACACAGGACTGGTGAGATCACCTAGAAAGTGAGTATGACATCCCAAACAGTGGGTGCTGGAACACTCCCAACTAAGGGCTTGGGCAGAATAGGAGACCCAAGAAGAAATGGCTAGTGACATAGGAGAATTGCTAATTTCAAAATATTTCTCGAGCACCTAGGTGGTACCAGGCACCAAGAACGATAGTAGGGTTGCAACATTGTGGGCACTGTTCACTGAGGTAGGGACCATGGGAGAAAGATTTAAGGGGAACGTTAATGAGTTGGGCTTTAGACATTTTGAGTTAACAGATGCCTGTGGGACAACCAGCAGAAAGGTGGAAATTATGGTCTGGAACCTAGGGAAGTCATGCCTGTGTACATATATTTAGCTTTGGTCTTGCAAATACATCCCTTTAAATCCTTAGTAAGTGGCCACATTCAATATCATAAATACAGCCTGGAGAAGGTGATAGTGATATTTAAAACTATGTAAAATATTAACAAAAGAGCCCACTATGACAGAGGCTGACCACTGCCTATGCAGTTCCAGGCTTACACTTAATTGTTCTTTGTTCACTGAAAAATCTTTTCAAAATCTGTTAGCAAATACCTGTTAGAAATAGACCTTACCGCGTGTATACATTCTGAATAAGATCCTACAAAAAGGGAGGCTCTATTAATATGCACCACAATATGTTAGTTTCTTTTCTACAGCTATCAGAGTGACCTTGTTTATAAACTTCTTTTGCTATCACAACGAACATGAAAGGAAACTGTCTTGTTTTAGCTTGTGTTTTTTTCCAAACACGTGCACTTTTTCTTTTGTCTGTCATTTCAGCCACTGTATGATGCCGCTTACCTGACAATGTACAACATCTGCTTCACATCCTTGCCAATCCTGGCCTACAGTCTCCTGGAACAGCATATCAATATTGACACTCTGACCTCAGATCCCCGATTGTATATGTAAGTAGAACATACAGTTAAAAGCCACTTCAGACCTTCAAAACTGTGGGTTTCTTTCATCCACAGGTAGGAAGGACACAACTGCCAACCTGATTCGATTACATGGTTCTGTTCTGAATTTTAGGTACTTAAACCAGACTATTCAATAGGAAAATGATAGATGTCTTAGATGTAGGTCCTGTCCATGAATGTGTATGAATCATCTAGTTCAAAATCACTAATTCCTAAAACTTGAACCTCCATTGTCATAGAATTCTGGAGCCTCACAGGAAGACACACTATTTTAACTACCAAAAAAAAAAAAAAAAAAGAAAGAAAGAAAGAAAGAAAGAAAAAGGCAATACACAAAGATTTTTTGGTAGTTTATAGAATATTGATTCCTACCTATAATGGGTTGGACTGATATTATGGTAAACTTTCTTATTTTTTTAAGATTTTATTTATCTTAGAGAAAGAGTGTGTACACACACTTGAGTGAGAGCAGGGGCAAAGGGGAAGGGAGAGAACCTGAAGTAGACTCCGCAGTGAGCCTGAATCCCAATGCGGTCCTCGACCTCACGACCCCAAGATCACAACCTAAGCTGAAACCAAAAGTTGGTTGCCTGTCCGACTGAGCCACCCAGGTGCTCCTAGACTTTCTCTTAAACTGCCCTAGAAGCATGGCCTCTACTTTGTTAGCTCCATTCTAAAACTATATTGCTGAAGAAAATAATGAACTCATCAGAGCCATTATATGCATTTTGTGTCAGTTGGAAATGGATGCTTTTGTCTATGGGTGGGGAACTTTGCCAGTTGTTTAACGTATGATTTAATTGGTGTTTTTTAAGTTATGCATACACCTAAGGATGAAAATGTTAATTTATAGCAGATGACAAGCATTGCTAAACAGTGGGTAGCAACTGCAGTACAGCGACTTAGGTGGCTTATTTGTATGAAGTGAAGGTGCACAAATTTAAGGGATTTCTTTAACCAGTATGACTCATAAAACTTACATTAAGCAATTGTTAGACTTAACCAGCTTTACAAAATTTGTCATTATTTTAAAGATGGAAAAATGGAAAATTTCAAACATACACAGTAGTAACAAAAATACTATTAATATAGTGAACTTCCCTATGCTCATCACTCAGCTTCAGTAATTATCAATTCTGGGTCTATCCTATTTCATTAATAACCCTGTTTGTTCTATTACAGACTTACTTTGCAATAAATACCAAACATTATATAAAATAGTTATTTCAGTAACTATAGAGTTACTATTAAGTTATTAAGAGATACTATTAAGTATCTCTTAAAGATAAGGACTTAAACAAATAGTACCCTATCATACCTAAAACTTTAACAAGTCCATAATATATATTATCATATATCCAATCAAGGTTTAGATTTCTCTAGTTGACTCATTTCTTTTTATAGCATGCTTGTTTGAATCCAGATGAGGTCCATATACTGTAGTTAGCTAATATGCTTCTTGAGTCTGTTTTAACTTGTAGGTTAACCCAGAAATTTATTTGTTGACAAAACTGAGTCATTCATCTTGTAGAGTTTACCCCAATCTGGAGTTTGCTGATTGCATTCTTGTGGCATTAACATGTTCTGCTTTTCCCTGTATTCGTAGCAAGGGGATAGTTAGATCTAGAGGGGAATCCTAGAAACCCTGGGAGAAATCTTACAGAGCATCCGCTCCCATGCTCTCTTTCTTAAAATGAGGAACCAGGGCCCAGAAATGACTTACCTAAAGACACATGGTGAAACTAAAGGCCACACCAAGATCGGAATGTAGGCCCCCTGATGACTAGCCCCATGCTCTTTCCAGCTGGCTGGTGGTTTTCAAACACTGAGCAGCAGTGTTCTGTCTCCAGACAACTAAAGTGAAATCCAGTAGTGCAGCTGCTCTGGTCGACGCAGGGTTTGGGGGCAGGGAGCAGATCCCTCACGTTCAGTCCCACCAAAAGTCCAGGCTAACTGCCTGCCCATCAGTAAAATCTGGGTAATGGTAGCAGCTAATAATGGGGTTTTGTGAGGATTAAATGAGTGACTACATGTAAAACAACTTAAACCAGTCCCTGGCACATAGTTTTCAATGAGATGGCATCTGTTAACCTTATTCTAACACCCTCCTGCGCATGACTTCAGGGCTATGCTGAGCGCTTTCATACATCAAGAATGTTGAAAATCTCAAGAAAGCTGTTGAGGACAAATTATTTTAAGGGTGTCCATGTTTTAGTTAGGGAACTACAGGTATAGGTCACAAATTATTGAATGATTTTCCCTAAAGGTATACTTGCTACACCTGCATAAGTGAAAAAGCCATGGCATTCCCCTATTGACCAGCTCGAAATGCAGCTTTTCTTCTTCCCTGCTCTGATGAGACGCTGATCTCAGCCTGTCCCTATATTGGTGATCACTCTGCTACTCCAATTATTCCTTTGGAAGCATGAAGCCCTAGTCATCTATGGGGCCCTCTCTGCAGCTATACCACCTAGTATTACTGATGACAGCCTGTGCCTATTTACAGATTTCACCTTCAGGGATGTGGTGACCTGGGCACTTTGCAAATACTATGACATGAAACGATGTATTTGGATATTTTCCTGCTTTTAAGAGAAATTTAAATAGTAAACTGTAGTTCTTCTACAGAGGGAAGAGCCATCATTTGTTTCTTCTTCAGCTTTTAAAGGCAAAAGAAAGGGGGCACCTGGGTGGCTCAGTGGTTGACTGACTGTCTGCCTTTGACTCAGGTAGTGATCCTGGAGTCCTGGGATCGAATCCGGCATGAGGCTCCCTGCAGGGAGCCTGCTTTTCCTGTCTATGTCTCTGCCTCTTTGCATCTCTCATGAGTAAATAAAAAATAAAATCTTTTTTAAAAAATGCAAAAGAAAGGTTCCAGTACACCTTCCGCTTCCCATCATAGGGAGGTGCTCAGGCCTGTGCTGCAAGGCAGCTGCTCCCTGAATCTTCATTTTCTCTCACATTCTCCTTCATGTTGGCTATGAGACAGTCTAGAAAGACAGGATCCACTCCTGCCTCAGCCCAAATTCAGTGGCTTGCAAAAGCCTCATTGGCTGGGCGGTTTCTGGGCACTCATTGCAAGAATCTGTAGGAAGGTGCCTTCCCTGTGGCTCCCAGTTGCCTTGAGAATGTGACTTACTGTCTGTGGGGAGAGCTTGTTTCTGAGAAGCAGCCACCTCTTTGCTCCTGCAGTTTGTCTAGGGCAGACAGCAACACGTTGCATTATGCATCCCCCGAATTTCAAATTCTTTCATGCATCTGGAAATCAGGTAAAAGTTGCATGATTGCCATGTTTTCAGAAAACCCCCACAGTACTCAATACCAGGTGAACAGAGATTAGTTGCATTTACATTATAAAGGTGTTTTTTTTCCCCTAAAGATTCTATTTATTTATTCATGAGAAACAGAGAGAGGCAGAGACACAGGCAGAGGGAGGAGAAGCAGGCTCCATGCAGGAGCCCGATGTGGGACTTGATCCCGCAACTCTGGGATCACGTCCCAAGCCGAAGGCAGACACTCAACCACTGAGCCACCCAGGCATTCCTATAAAGGTGTTTGTTACTCGATAAAGCCAAGTGACATTCTGTATAGTATGGGCAACAGCATGCTATATGAATGATTAGATACCTTTCGATAAATGTTAAGAGCAACTTGAGAAGGACCTGGGTGGCTCAATCGGTTAAGGGATCAACTCTTGATTTTGGCTCAGGTCATGATCTCAGGGTTATGAGATCAAGCCCCTCGTCAGGCTCTGCACTAAGCATGGAGTCTGCTTAAGATTCTCTTTCATTTTTTAATATTTTTTAAGATTTTACTTATTTATTCATGAGAGAGAGAGAGAGAAAGGGAGAGAGGCAGAGACACAGGCAGAGGGAGAAGCAGGCTCCATGCAGGGAGCCTGATGTGGGACTCTATCCAGGGTCTCCAGGATCACGCCCTGGGCTGAAGGTGGTGCTAAACCGCTGAGCCACCCGGGCTGCCCGGATTCTTTTTTTTTTTTTTTTTTTTTTAAGGCAATTTGAAATAGACCAAAAGATTTCCATGCATAAACCCATCTTTCTGTGGCTCTGCTCCATTAGAATTAGTAGCCATATTTAACACACTAACTTGTAGCAAGAAGATTGTGTTATTTTAACAGATTTTAAAGTTTTGATCTACCTACCGTTTATGAAAACATGACTATATAGCTTGAAACACTATTTGACTCAATTGAAAAAATATAAAGGGTACCCAACACCTAAAAAAGGTTTCATTTCTAAGAAGAAATCTTGATGAAAAGAAATATCTTAACAATTGTAGTCGGAAAAGCCATGGCAGCTAGGTTGAGAGCATATGCTGTGATTTGAAGTCAAGTCAATCTGTGATTGTATACCAGCAGTTCCCCTTACTAACTGAATGAACTCTGGCAGGCTACTACACTAGTGGTTTCTAAAATCTACTGCACATTAGAGTCCCCTGGGGAGCTTCAAAAATATCCTCATGCCCAGGTGACATCTCAAGCCAGTTAAATCAGCATGAGGAAGGTGGGAGTCAGGCATGAGTGGTTCTAAAGATCCCCAAGTGATTCCAATGTGCGTCATAGCTTGGGAACCATCATGACAGATCTTTTCAAGGCCCATTATTTGTAAACGGGACTGACAAAAATACTTAACTCACGTGGATTTTATGTGGATAAAAATGGACAATACATAGAGGCATCTAGGTGACTCAATTAAGCATCTGCCTTCAGCTCCTCAGGTCATGATCCCGAGGTCCTGGAATCAAGCCCTGCATCAGGCTCCCTGCGCTTCTCCCTCTCCCTCTGCCTGCTGCTCCTCCTGCTTGTGCTGTCAAATAAATAAATAAAATATTTTTTTAAGATACGGACAATATATATAAAACTCTTAACCCAGTTTACTGACATATAAGAAGTACTCAGTAATGGGAGCTAATTATTATTGATGATGCTATCGTCGTCAGTGGCCAGAATTTTAAACTTAGTGCTTTGACTATTTCTCCAATGCATCCATCTTGAGGCGGTTGCATAGAGATAAAACTGTGGCTCAGTATAGCCCTCCACGCCCCAGGGCTACCTCTCCTCATTATAACCTGCTCATATCTGTGTGCCCTCTGACATTTTACCGTCTCTTTAACTAGACAGCCTACAGAGATTCATTAACCGGTGTTTTTTCCCCCACTTCTCAATAGGAAAATTTCTGGCAATGCCATGTTACAGTTGGGACCCTTCTTATATTGGACGTTTCTAGCAGCGTTTGAAGGGACAGTGTTCTTCTTTGGGACTTACTTTCTTTTTCAGACTTCATCCCTAGAAGAAAATGCAAAGGTAAAAAATATTTCATTATCTCTTAGAATAAGAATAAGCATGGCTTACTCTTTTTTTTATAGGCACTGGATTTATCATACACATCATCCAGCTGTAATCATTTTGTAAACTTTTTCTTAAGGTACAGTATTTAGTTCTTAGAACTTTTTTAGAATGATGGAATTACTGAAGTAAGAAACCACTTCCTTTGTGTGTGCATGGCTAACTAGAAAGCTTATGTACATAGTTATGTTAAGCCTTCTAGAGGCTTAACTTAGCTGTAATTTTTAATAGATGAATAGATGAACAGAGTTCTTAGGACTTCAGATTTTAGACCCCTATACTTTTCTTTTTTTGTTTTTTTTTTTTTAAGTAAACTCTACCCTCCAATGTAGGGCTCATACTCAGGACCCCAAGATCAAGAGTCGCATGGTCTACTGACTGAGCCAGCCAGGCACCCCAAGACTTCTCTTGTTTTAAAAGTAAAATCCGGCCCCACTCAGTTCCTATGTATAGTGGCCTTTCATACTTGGAGTTGAAGGGGGTCGCCACCATCTTTGCAGTATTTGCCCAATAGATAAAGCGACGGAATTCCCTTCTCTTCCTCCTTTCCTTCCACATGGGAGCCTAGTGTTTTCCAGAAAGACTGCATGAATCCTACCAGTGCCTTCCTAGCAAGCGACTATGTAGGTCAGCATGTGCATTGGGATGATTTCCCCCTGGCTGTGTTCTAGGAGAGAACTGCTGATGGGTGAGGTCTTCCCATAGCCATACAGTGAAAATTAAGCCCGCCACTTCACTTATGCCTTCACTACGTTCATTCTTTGCTATTTCTGGGCTTCCTGTTTAATGGTTACTCGTTCTTTATAATTATAACGTGAGGCAAACCTAAGGTTAAAAATTAATTTACTGAGTACACTGTGTCCAGAACCTACACAGTCAATATCTGCTACAGAAGGAATAGGCCCAGTGAATTTGAATGACACTTTGAAATTAGGTATTACAGTCCAAAACCTTTCTAATTTGGACTAACAATGTGTTCGCTTTGGCAGCGCATATACTAATTTGGACTAACAAAAGTCAGCTTACACTGAGGGGGGCACTTGATGGGATGAGCACTGGGTATTATACTATATGTAGGCAAATCAAACTCCAATTAAAAAATATACCAAAAAAACACAAAAAAACAAAAGTCAGCTTAGTATGAATCCCTTAAAATTATTAAACACTGGGGGTATCTGGTTGACTCAGTCGGTAGAGCTTGTGACTCAACCTCAGGGTCATGAGTTCGAGCCCCACTTTGGGCATAGAGGTTACCTATAAAAAATTATTAATCACTGAGTAACTGTTGAGGAAATACAGATGTAGTACTTCAAGTGGGCACATGTAGCACTGGTCAAGGACAGTACCCACTGCATCTCTGCAGGCCAGTCACTTAAACTTTCCAAGTCCACTTTGCCCATCAGTAAGAAGGGGTTTGATTCTGTGACTTTCACTTTTTATTTTATTTTTATTGAGCACATAAATGATAAAACGCTGATGGTTTGTTTCTTAAAAAGAGTTTGCTGCATGGGACACCTGGGTGGCTCAGTGGTTGAGTGTCTGCCTTTGGCTCAGGGTGTGATCCCGAGGTCCAGTGATCAAGTCTGGCATCGGGCTCCCTGTGACGAGCCTGCTTCTCTCTCTGCCTATGTCTCTGCCTCTTTGTGTGTCTCCCATGAATAAATAAATAAAATCTTTTTAACAAATAATAAAATAAAGAGTTTGCTGCAGAGCAGGTGGGTACTCTCCTGCATTCCTGTTGACGTGATTCATTTGCTCAGCAAACTCTGGGTGTGTAGGGAGCTCCAGCCCAGCCTGTGTCTCATTCATCACCCATTTTGAGTTCACGAAAACCAAATTAGACTTTACTGTATATGTCACCATCCTTCTAAATGTTTGCTAAAATTATAGCAAGTGTAAAAACTGCTATCAGCAATTAAACAGAATACCATGTATAATTTGACCAAATCCTTTTGTTGCTTTTGTGAATCTTAATTTTTTTATTATTTTTTTAAAACGTTTTACATTTCATTTTCTGTTTTAATGTTATGCATTCAGATCTTGACAGCATTTGGTAAGCATATGTGCCATTCATTGCCATACTTAGGGATTTATACATGCTATCTGCTTTTCTTTGATGTGCACATACTGACAGCTCTAATATTTACAGCCAGAAATTAGACTCTGTTTTTAAAATGTGAGTTGATTTGTCGAGAAATTAGTCCTCATTTGAGAGCTTTAGTTCTTTATTACAGAGAAAGCCCATATCAGACTCTTTAGAGACAGGAATCATTCAAAGGACTTGTTTTGATGAACATTACTGGTAGCGGAATAGGGGGGTTTGTTTTGCGTTTATTACACCAGTGTGCTCCCTGTTTGGTACTACATGGAGTAATGGAAATAAACCCTACCAACCACAAGTGTGTTGTAGCTGTCCAGGAAAATTTAGGGTCACAATAAAATCCAGTATTGGGGCCTGATCCTTTGATCAGATACTTCCCTAAGTATTTTATACAAAAATCTTTAGAGGTTACACCCAAGATTAAATTTGCCTTTTTATTTTCTTAAGCAGGCTTGTGTATTCATGGTGCATGTAATTGTTCAATGTTTTTCAGGTGTATGGAAACTGGACTTTTGGAACCATTGTTTTCACAGTCTTAGTATTCACTGTAACTCTGAAGGTTAGATTTTTATTTATTCAAATATATTTAACACCATTTTTGTAGTACTTTCTGGTTTCACACTATTCTTTTTTGTTGGTTTTTTTTTTTTTTTGGTCTTTCATTGAGGGTTGTCATTCAAGTCTGAATAGTTACTAAAATATGTATGATATTAGATATTTAGACATTTGTATGCTATTTGTGATCTGTTTTTTCCAGAATATTGTCTCCTTTTTAATTTGTTTCCTTTTTAAAAAAATTCTTCCACCATAGTTACGTTGAAAATCTGTTTCTTCTTTCAAGATAGTGTAAGTAGTATATAAATAGGCTGAGTGTGTATATGTGTTTCCATGTTAAATACTTGAATAGTTTTTAAGATTATGTATCTGTTTACAAACACCAAGCTTCAAAGGAATGTGGGTACTAAAGACAGTTGAATAGGTATCCATAAGCAAGATAACTTGTGCAAAAGAGCTTAGTAGTGATGAAGGTTTATTTAATGCATTTATCACTGAAATTTATCCATATTAGTGATGAAACACGTAACAGTATACAGCAGGTAACATACAAGAATCATTGGCATTAATGATATACTCTGAAGCCTTGCCGAATTCCACCCTTGAGACTTATGACTTGGGACTCTCTTATATTTGAAAGCATAATCAAATTCTTTTGATGATTGTTCCAGTAATAAATATCTCACATGGGATCCAAGAATGAGTAAATGAATTCCAGTATGCCCAGTGGTCAAAATTAGAATTCCAGAAGTATGATTGACAAGGAACCTGTGAACATTTCCCCTTTAAGGTTTTTTTTCCTGATTCATTTCTCATGCCAAATAGAACTAACATATGTTTGCATTTTTCATCTACTATTTAAGTAATATTTTAGGACTGCAAAAGAGAATGTTACAATTCATCTCCATTTAGTCACTTACTAGTTGATATTTTTGGGCAAGTGAGTTCCTTTCTCAGTGCCCTCATTTCTTCTATAAAATGGAGATAAAAGTAGTACCTTCCTCTGTTAGGATTTTTGGTGGGAAGTCAATTAGTGGATACACAGCAAGCATTTAGAGTGGTGTCTGGCACATAGAATGTGGTCAGAATGATAGATACTGCTTGTTGCTATTTATTATTATGTTTCACAGGATTGTGATTTGAAATTGAAGCCTCCCCACCTTTTTTCTCCCTGGTCTTGCATATGGCCCCAGGGCTTCCAATGGCCTCCATAGTTAAAGTTGGCCTTACTGCAGCTTCTTTCATGTGGCCCTCAAAAGACATTCACTCTCTCATCTTTGGATGGGTATTATTGCTAGAGAAAACCCTAGCAGCCCAGAGGTGGGAATTCAAGACTGGTCTACCTTAACAATGTTCTCAACATCCTGTTTATGAATGAGAAACTTATAACAGAGAATCAAGGACCAGAGTGTCACAGCAGGAAATAAAAACAAAAAAAAAAACAAAAACACAGAGACACTACCTCCTCTTCAAATATGAAATGCCGTGGATATTAGTCCATGTGGCCCACAAATTGTAAACAAGCAGAACAGACCATACTTTTTATTTTTAGATTGTATTTGAATATCCCAAGTGCCATAATCTAAAGAAAGAAACAACCAGCCCTGGCAGAAACACGGAGGGATTAAAATCTAAGGCAATTGAAAATGTTGTTAATTTAATGGATTAGATAAAGGTTTTGTAATTGAAAGGCGCACTACATAGTCAGGCCCATGATTCATTGCTACGTGGTGGCGGTGTGTAGAGGTAGTTGCCTTTGCATTTCATCATCCCCATTTGTTGAAATTGAGCTATCAAGACTCCTTTGTATAGTTTGTCCACTCTTCCTAGCTAACCCATCCCCTCGATGCCTGCCCTTCCTTCCGTAGTGAGGCATCTGCAGCCCCATACCCAGCAGTTAACTTGCTTGACCATCCCTCTAAGCCTGTCCTCTTCGGTCAGAACTTAACTCTTTGAAAAGTCTGGATTCTGTTCTTCTGTTGCCTGACCCAAGCTAGATCCTCCCATCGGTATCAGATGGTATGCAGGTTCTCAGAGAGCATAGTATACTTAACTGCTTGTGTAGTTTGCACCCATCCTTAAATCTTTTGTGTTGTATCTTTTCAGCTCGCCTTGGATACTCGTTTCTGGACATGGATAAATCACTTTGTGATTTGGGGTTCTTTAGCCTTTTATGTATTTTTCTCATTCTTCTGGGGAGGAATTATTTGGTAAGCAGCTGCACATGTGTGAGTAACATGTAAATAACAGTAGATATATGTATATGTACACTGTCTGTGCAAGCATTAATTATATTTTTAAAGTGTGATTCTATAAGATGGTAGGTCTTCAATATTAATGGACTGGAAGTTACTGCCAGGCTAGTAATTACGCTACTAATTTCAGGTAAGATTTCAAATGCAAGTGTATCAACTTAACACGAGTTATTCAAAAGTCCTCCTTTCTAGTAGCCCCTGTCCATATCTTTCAACTTGAAGGTATATAAACATCTGTCTGTGAAGTGAAACTGCAAGTTCCAGCATGGCCTTCCATGTGATTTCCAGTGGAAATACTCATCCTGTGAACTCTATATGATATAGTGGCCAAGAGCTAGGTTATTATTCATTTGGAGTCTGATCTCTTCTTATGGTGCATTACTGCCAATCTTGTCACTATACATGTGCTCAAGGGAGAGAATAGATACCACTTCATATTCAGAAGGTTAGATCTTAAAATCGCCATCTTGTTGTTTTGGGTGAGGTAAAGGCAGACTCTACAGAGTGGCCTTAAAGGTCATTGATTGCACCTTGGTTCGATAGATGTTTATTCAGAATCTGTTCTTCTTGAGACACTCTGGGAAACAGATGAATACTGCTCCTCCCTCAAGGAGATTAGACTCTAGTGAGAGGGACACATAAGCTGTGATTGGGAGAGTTCTAAGGCATGAGAATAAGCTAAAATGTCTTCTCTGTTCCTTACTTCCAAAGGCCTATATTTTGTTGTTTTTTGTTTTTTGAGATTTTATTTATCTATTCATGAGAGACACAGAGAGAGAGAGGCAGAGACATAGGCAGAGGGAGAAGCAGGCTCCCTGCGGGGAGCCCGATGCAGGACTCAATCCCAGGACCCCAAGATCATGCCGAAGGGAGATGCTCAACTGCTGAGCAACCCAGGTGTCCCTATATTTTGTTTTTAGATACTGTACTTGTATTCATCAATCAGTAGTTTCTCTTGACAAGGATGCCAGCAGCAGAGGGCATGGCTAGGGGAAGCCATAGGATGAAATTCTAGGAGTACATTTTTTGGCTGGTTTGAGCAAAATCATACATACAGAACATTGCATGTTATCACAGAGCTGTGAGGCTGTGTTTATTGTCCCTTGAGATTTAATTAGAAAAAAATTCCTTACTGTTCTGAAAAGCTTTTAAAATAAAAGCTTGGGGATCCCTGGGTGGCTCAGCAGTTTAGTGCCTGCCTTTGGCCCAGGGTGCGGTCCTGGAGTCTCGGAATTGAGTCCCGTGTCGGGCTCCCAGCATGGAGCCTGCTTCTCCCTCTGCCTGTGTCTCTGCCTCTCTCTCTCTATGTCTGTCGTGAACAAATGAATAAATAAACCTTTAAAAATAAATAAACAAACAAACAAATAAATAATAAAAGCTTTAAGAAATAGGAATATGAAACACTTATTCACTTAAGGAAGTAGCAGTTCCAAAAAGTGTCATCACGGCATCTATTGGGCACCTACATTGAAGCAGTGAAGCTGACAGAAGTCTCAGTTTTCTTTAATAATATACAAATTAATCAAGTTGATTAACCAAATGTAATATACCATTGAAATATGGTGCCCCGAGGACCATAGTTCTGTTTATGAATCCGTGTAATCAGCATCTGAACTGATGCAAAATTTCCACAAGAATAAAATGTTTCTAGCAAACTAGTTTCTCTTGCCACAGACTATTCCTTATTGATAAAATAAATCCTTTCAATGATTGAGACATTGTCATACCTGTTTTTGTTCATTAGTGCTACTTAACTAAAAATGAAGTCTATCTTTTTGTTTTGTTGCCTGTAGTGCTATTATCCTTAAGTAGAGATGAGTTGAGCTACTACATGAATATACAATTTATATTTTAAAGCAATCAGTAAAATATGACAAACTGGAATATTTCAGCTGAATGCTGGTTTCAGCTAATATCTCTGGATACATTCAACCCTGAGGCATTGTGACATACCCCTCTTTGGGGATTAGCAGTGAGAATGAGGATTTCTGAGCTCCAAACCCAATCCAAGAATAATATCTTTTGTTTTTTACCATTCCCCTGTAAAGCTCCATAAGTGTCAAAATAAAGAAAAATCTAGAGCTGCAGGGCAGGGGAAACAAAAAATAGAAAAGAGAAGAAAAATCTAGAGCTGTTAATCACAGAGTATTGTAGGTACTGTGTGGAATACCCTATGACTAGTTGTCTGCTGGACCCTTATTATGGTCAGTTAACTGCCCAGAAGATGAGTCAGGGTCCCCTTCAAAATTAGAGTGAGGGTAGATAGAGTTCTGGAGAATTCCTTTTTGGATGGTAGGGACTCTAGAAAACCTTTTGTGGCCCAGACCTCATCCATTTCTCCACCTCACTGTTCTGCTTACTTCCTATCCACACTCTCTCTAGTCCCCATATACCTAGAGCCAAAAGCTTGATTTTATTATGTTACATAAGAGTGCACAAACATCAATTTTTTTAATGAGAAACCAGTTTATCTTCAGTGAGCCCTGTGTGTAATCTAATAAATGAGAAAAACAGCTATCTGCCTAGAGCTCCTAATCCAAGGAAAGTCTGTTGTGCATCCCAACCTAGTGAGCTTCTCTGTGGTTCAGCTCGGAGAAACTGGATGTGCTTTTCTATGGCCACCAAACCAGTTCAGTGGATGACTTAGAAATGAAACCCAGCATCAGAACAAGGGGTTCTAGATTCCTGGACTCCAAGACTTAATGTCTTATTAGCAGTGTTCTTCTGTCAACTTACCTGGCACACACTGGATACTTGGTATATATTTGTGAATAAGAATGATAGAGACACTCGACAGTCCTTTCTAGCTTTACCTACGTAGATTGGAGGAGGTGGCTATAAAAATGTCTTTTAGGGATCCCTGGGTGGCGCAGCGGTTTGGCGCCTGCCTTTGGCCCAGGGCACGATCCTGGAGACCCGGGATCGAGTCCCACGTCGGGCTCCCGGTGCATGGAGCCTGCTTCTCCCTCTGCCTGTGTCTCTGCCTCTCTCTCTCTATCATAAATAAATAAAATTTTTTTAAAAAATGTCTTTTAAATTTCTGAATGTGGGGGCGCCTGAGTAGCTCAGTGGTTGGGCATCTGCCTTTGGCTCAGGGCTTGATCCCAGATGGAGCCCCACGTCGGGCTCCTTGCCCAGTGGGGAGTCTGCTTCTCCCACTCCCCCGGCTCATGCTCTCTCTCTCTCTCCCTCTCTGTCAAATAAATAAATAAAATCTTTTTTAAAAAATAAAATGAATAAATTTCTGAATGTGGAGCACAGTCCATTCTCATATTAACAGAGCAGCTGAGAAAGTAAAATGCTTATTAGCAGAAAAATTAACCATATCTCTTGAATATCTTTGAAGCTCCAGTATTTTCTAACGCAAATAAATATTCTCCAGTTGGCAGTTTTAAAGTTGATTGCTTGGTTGTTTTCAAGTCAGATGCATTTTATTGTCATTTTCCCCCTTTAATTATCATTCCTTTTTCCCCTAAACATTTAGGAAATGAAATCTGCTCAGTATTTTTGGGATATTCTTAAAATTATTTCTATTAATGTGTATAATTAGAAGAGTCCTTTTCAATACAAAAGATAGTTTGAATTACACATCTGTTTCCTATGACAGCAACTGATTTTTTTTTCCATTCTGTGTTTTCTTTCCACTCTAGGCCTTTTCTCAAACAACAGAGAATGTATTTCGTATTTGCTCAAATGCTCTCTTCTGTATCTACATGGTTGGCCATAGTTCTTCTAATATTTATCAGCCTTTTCCCTGAGATTCTCCTGATAGTATTAAAGAATGTAAGAAGAAGAAGTGCCAGGGTAAGAACCAAGTTTATATTTTAAGTTGATTTTTGGAAGGGGCTTCAGTATCTGCCATGAACTAAGAACCTTATTTAGAGAATTGCATTAGTTACAGCATGTTAAACCCCTCCTTACAGGTTCATCACTTAATTTCTTCTTCTGCATAAAAAGTATAGTAAAAACTTCGTTATCCAATGCAGGTGGTAAGTAGATTCCTTAATAGTGTTCTATGTGACCTTTAGCAATCCATATGGAGTATCTCATATGCTCCATATGGAATTTTAAATGGAAAAAATGGGGTGTTTTTTTTTTTTTTAGCCTAGAATTTTCACACCAGGAATTTCCACACCAACATTCCAGCTTTAACCTTAGAAATTTCCCTGTGGGTTATTTGCAGATTTTTTTTTCAGTTGATAATCCCAATTTGCTTCTTTCAAACCTTCCCCTTCCTTTAATTATAGTGCTGCTTAATCTCTGTGTTGCTTCTAGCCCTGTCTTTCCAGCAGTATATTTGAACCAAAGAGAATTCCCTGGATGTGATTTCTGCATCCTTACCCTCCTGAACACACTTGTAAAGACGAAGATTGTTTTATGAGTGTGTTCTTATTTTTGCTGCTTAAATTGTAAATCTCCTGTGGGAATGAGAAGTTATTACCCTCTGCCAGCCTAATTGCTTGGCCCTGCATTGTCTAATATCTTGTAAACATTTCTAAAAAGCCTTTAAAGTTAAAGGGGTAGATTAGCTCGGAAAAGAAAAATTCTGACAAATTTTGACCAACAGGTTAATGAAATATGTCATATTCCTGCCAACACTTAACCTTGCTTTGCCTAACAAAACCCTATTTCTATCCTGTTGACACCAGCTCGATCTTATGGCCACCCCAAAGCATTATCTTCAGGAAACAATCTACCTGACCTATTCGATCAAATTTGCCAACCACTTTTACCACAAAGCTGGTTTGTCTGACTTGGGGTTTTGGCCTATTGATTTGATAGGATCCAGTGGTTGGTATCATGTAGATGTAGGAAACTAAAATGATTATAATGAGAAAATCTTCAGTGACTACATATATTAAGGAAGACCTTCATGATCAATAAGTCATTATCAGCCCCAGTCAAAAGCAATAGATTACCAATGGCATAAGCTACATTGCTTCTTGGTATCCAAAGCCAATCACTGTACAGTTAAGGTGGTCAGAACTGGCCTTAACTCACTGCTTCTGCATGCCTTGTGGGTGGCACTGGACCCAATAACATTAACCTAGCTAAGACTGCCTTTGTCTATTCTTGAATCCTTCCAGTAGATCCCTGACTAACTCCCTCCAGCCTGATGTTTAGCCTTGGGATGCTTTGGAAAGTGGCATTTACTTGTCTTAATATCAGTTGAACAAGGGTAAAACAAGTTGATATAACAGGTTTTCCCCAGAATGCCTTAAGTGGCAATTTGTATCAAGCCAAGTAAAAAAAATGTCACTGGAAGAAATGGTTTGGTGCCATGTTATAATAGAGAATTTGTTTGGGAAGGATCTCTGAGGTGCTCTTCTATTCCCCTTATTTGGGAGTACACTTTGGGGATGCTCCTAAATGTTTTTCTTATTTGGGTTAATGGAGCTAAGTAATGGCTCACACCCAGCTTCATGCTCTAAAGATGATACAAAAATCTCCGAAATCAAAACCTTCAAACATACCAGCTCTTCCTTAGGCCCTTTCTTTAAAAAAAAAAAAAAAAAAAGAATTAGACACGGGCTGGAGGTGACCTTTACATTACTTAAGTGGAGGGAGGCTTTCACAGATAAAGACATAAAACATTCTCTTTCCATGCAAACAGTAGATTCCGAACTTCTGTTGAAAGCATGAGGTTCAGCATGAAATTTGTTTGCCTTGGGTATGTCCATGATAGGAGGAATTCTAGTGTCTGTGCTATAGCTTGGCATGCTGGTGTGCTACAACAACCAGGAAAATTTCCATAATCATCTTCATTCATTCAATCATTCATTCATCATTCCTACCCTCATTGAACCAGAACATGTGTTGAACCGCCTACTGATGAACATCTCTCTTTACATCCAATGTCTGAAAAGCTAAATGGTTTTTCAGACTCTATGGGATTTTTGAGAGTTGCAGATGAGACAAGAGTTGTGGGCACTCAGCGGCACTACCTCCTCCTCCTTTTTCCCCTTGTGAGAAAATGCAAGAGCAAAGTCGTGCATATGAATGCATAAAGGCCAACCGAAACAAGGCAGCCATGGCTATTCTGATGTCACATCTGTTTATATAAGGCCCTAGTTGGCCGGATCAAAGAGGCAGAGGCCACTTTTAAGATGAAGGAGAAAGAATATCTTCATCACCAGCAAACAATCTGACATCCTGGGTGACTTCCTACTTGGTTTTAATACCCTTCACTAAGGCATTGGCCTCGCTTTTAAAGAGAGGCTAAAGATTCTTTTGCACTGGGTCAGCCTCATACCTGAGAGGCTCCCTAATGGGGTACAGGGTGTGTCCCTACCTTAAGGTAGAAAATCCCCTGGACTTCAGCCAATAAGCATCTTGGATCCTTTGTGCACATAGCCAGAAATACCTGCCTGTGCTGTCCTCATATAGGTCTTGGCAGCTGCTTTCAGAAGGGAACTCAGCAGTGGGTAGTGAAAATGTCTCTGGCATTTGAAAAAAAAGCTAAGCCATTTACATTTAACAATTATAGAAGCAGCCTTCTGTTAGTTTCCATTCAGTGCTGCACACATGGCCTGAGGGTCCACTATAAGTTATCTACTATACGAGGTGTCGGTAGTTCAGGGATGACTCAGATGTGACCCAGCTCACGGGAAGCTCTCACTCCAGTTAAGTTATAAAGGGGATTTATACGGAGCACTTCTGTAAGCAGGTATAAAGCAGCATAGCAGACTCAGTGATCTGGTGTGTTGTAACACATCTGAGCTATTTCAAGTCACCACTACCTCCTGAAGCCACCAGTAGAAAGGCTGGTAGGGCAGCCTCCACCCCAGCTGAGTTCTGTCCTGATGTTAGCGTTGTGAAGAATTCTGCTTTCTTCGAAACTGGGTTCCCTGGTCATTTCACTCAAAGGTTAGTCTAAGCTACCTATTCCCCAGCTATCTTTTCGGGCAGTGTGGTTAATGTTTTTACCTAAAATCCCATCATTAAGGATCAGATGGCTTTTCGTTAGCTTAGACATTGACAAAAGCTACATGACCACGCTGCTGATGTGATACGGTGAAACTGCCATTGAGCGATGAACAATGGAACAGCACGATACCACTTCAAAAGAAATTTAAAATTTAGGATTTCTGATCTTTCAAAAAGTTGTATCTCCTCTAAGCACCATTGTTGGGCTCTCCCATAATCAGTGAAGGAACACCTGAACTTTCTGGCCAAGTAGTAAATACCACTTCCCATTTCCAATGGAGGACTTGTCCACATACATTTATGTAGGTTTTCTCACTATCAAGAGGGAGGCTTGACTTTGCCGATTAGACCCTGGACCACTATGATCTAAGGGGAGTGGACCTAGCAACATGGCCTTGCCTAGCATGGGATGTCTGCACAGACAAGAAGAAACATGCCAATATGGAGGGAGCCCTTTCAGAGTGACTGACAGGAAAAGGAAGAATGTCAGCTATCTGAGCAAAATTCCCAGAGAGAGCACTTTGGAATTTTTGGAGAATACAACTTACCCTCGTAGCTACAGTATTGCCAAGGATGACTATTACTCTTGCGATTCTGACAGTGTCACAACCATGGGTTCTAAGGGTAATAGCCCCATTAACTGGATTAGACAAAAAGTTGAATCCTAACATTTGTGGCTGTTGAGATGGACCTTTATGCATTGGCCTCTTTGACATACTGCTCATTGAGCCTGAGCTGGTGTCAAAGTTCTCTAGATGACTGCAAAGGAATGTGGAAATTTCATACTCTTTAGCTCATTATTTCCCTTCTTTCCTCCCCCCCACCCACCAATTGCTGGCTATATCCGTTTTTGATTGCTTTAGATACTCTTCCCATGCTCTCTACTGCCTTCTGTACTTTCAATTCCCTTTCTTTTCCCTTTATAAATTAATCTATTAACCCCTAAAATTTCTGCTTCGTAGAGGTGCTTTTATCTCTGACGGTTGGATATAAGGTTTTGAGTGCACCAAAAATGTGCTTATAGTTACAGTCTTAAGTAATTAGGCTCGTATATTAAACATGGGGTTGGGGAAATCGGTACCATGTTAATCTTGTCGTGAGATTTTTGCCCACAAAATAAAAGACAGAACAATCTAAAATTATTTTTTCCTTAGAAACTATAGGTCTCTCTAGCTTTATTCAATCAGTAATTTATTTGCATGTCGCCAACTTTATTTAAGATAAAATATGAATAGGAAAAAATACTGTTATGTTTAAACCTGTATGAATAAGTCATAAAGTATTTGCCTTTAAAAGTTTTATTGTTTATTAGATTCTGCTAGATACGTATGATACTTCAACTGGTTTCTTTTTTTAGACCTATTTTCATTAGTCACTAAGTAGATAATATGGGTAATCTTAATTAGCAGAATTGTTAAACTCATCCCCATAGTTGACCACTCATCTTCTGTTTTATGTGGGCAATACCAAAATGAGGCCTGGGTAAGAAGGAAAAACAATAACCTGTTGGGTTTTCTGATTAAGCTGTTAAGTTATCAATTTTTATTTTTTCTAGGCATGTTACAGGAGAAATGCATAGCTCTTTAGCCTACCCTTTTAAAGTGGTCTCTGTAAGAAAAAGGGGGGAAACCAACCAAATTATGTTAGAATAAAGGAAGTTAAGCATTGGTCCAAGTGGTACATGGGACTGAACTGTGGCTTAGCCAGATGTCTTCCCACTGTGTTAGTTTTGTTAGGCTTTTAACCTATAACTGCCCAAGAATAATCAGTCCCTTCATACTGTACCTGTGCGATTGGATAGAAGAGAGAGTTCCTTCGAGATTAGATTGGTGATGGACCCTGGACACAGGTCTCTGACCGATGGATTTTGAACAATGTAGGTTAGTGAATTAATGATGAGAAATAAGCCTTATTTTAATGAGAAGCCTATTTTAAAATTATTTTATTCAAAATAGTTAATCTTCCCATAAACAAAATAATTTTAAACTGTTAAACAGAGAAATAGTAGTTTGCACATATAATATAGACTATTCCTAACTCTTAACTCGACTGTTACTTCAGAAAGTAATGCCTTCAAAACTAACATGTCATTTCGACTTCGAATTCTCCAGGTTTCTTTTTAAATGTCTTACATTTCAGAGAATATTTACTTTTTTTTTTTTTTTTGGTTTCTGCATTTCTCTTTTTCCTACTGCAATTTTCCACCCTATGTGCAATTGTGAACAAGGTAACGAAACGCCTCCCTTCCTCAGGAACATCTACTATCTTCATGCTTTCTCAAACTTCCAGCAATCACAGTTTCTCTTGGAGTGAATAAGGTGATTTCCTTTCTTAATGTACCAACTTGCTTGCATTCTCATTTGCTTGACACCATTTTCTGACTCCTTATGCAAAATTACTTCTCATTATTCATTTTTATATCTTCTATTAATATTGAAGAGTATTTTGTCATTTTCCTTTGATCATTTGTTCACCTTCTCAAATGTCACACTGGAGAGGAAGTGATTTTCAAACACTCGGACCATAAGTCTCTAGTCCCCTTGATCCCTGGCACGCAGTAGAAGCCACAGTGTGTCAGAGCTAGTCTGTTCACCAAGATGGGAATGTCTTGCACAAATTTCTCTTTGTTCAATACACTTACAGCACCAGCACAACTCTCAGAGGTGTTCACCAAAAGGATGGTAAGGTTCACTAATCAAACCACATTGACTCATCTACCGCATAACCTACCGGTGTCATCTCAAAAACCCCTGTTTGCCATATACTACTAATATCTGCATACTTCTCCCATGAAAATGATTCAATTCGAGTTGGAGACTTTCTTAGGTCTTTAAATGTATTCATTGAAATGTTATGCGTTTGCTATAGTGTAACCATTTGTACTTTGGGCCAAGAGTAGTTTATAGGAAATGATTTGTTTCTTCTACATTTTTATCACCAGGTAGGTTAAGCAATCTTCAAATGCTTTAAGTATCTTTACCTCACTATTACAGAGAAATCTGAGCTGTAAAAGGGCATCTGACTCATTATCCGCCAGACCTTCAGTCAGACCTCTTCTTTTACGAACATTCTCAGACGAATCTAATATATTGTAACAGGTACCTAGTGTTACACGAGCGGGCTGGCTTTTAAAGAAACAGATTAACAGCATTATAAAGAAAAAAATGAAAATACCACTCTCTAAATTTTCTCTGCTGTTGGTGTGGTGAACTTTATAACGATTCTTTACAAAAATATAAAGATGCATTCCTTGGAATATGGGAAAATCTCTATTTCAAATTTGGTAAGCCCTCAAATAAAATTCCAGGCATTTTGCAGAGCTCAGAGGGTAACAAAATTACATTGAATTTGTAAGGGGCAAGTTGCTATGGCAGTGCCATCATGTGAAAGTGCTCGTTAATACTGATTAGGAAATACAATTTTGATTTTAAAAAGATCATTGAGAAAATTGAAAATAAATATTCCAAAATTGCATCTGTATAACATCAAGTTGATTTAGCGTTGCATGTTCTTTTGGGAATTATGTGAGAATAATCCAGTGTCTTTGTACCTTCATGTGCTGTGTCTGTGTGTTTGCAGGTATACACTTAATGTACTTGTAAATGTCTGATCCCCCAAATTCATGAACAAATCTAATCACCTTTTTTAATGTCAAGTTTTATTCAAGCTAAATGTTTCAACTTTCAGAGGTAAAGGTAAAATCTTTCCCAGCTATTCAGGGGGATACTGGCCTAATTATGTAGAATGCCTCAGAATTGATTTTCCCATAAATGAGCAAATTCGTTTTATATTGTTTCATTTACCCCCAAAAAATAGTTGGGAGGAATCCTTGAACTCAGAATGACTCCTCTGTGTGTATTTTGTTTCCCACCACAGGGGCCTCTGTCATCTCAGACCTTGAGAGGTCTCTTATCCACCTGTAGAAATTTAGAGTAATTCGTGAATGAAGTTGATAAGCTTACCAGCTTGGAAAAAACTCAGTACAGCTTAGGGCAGGGCCGTCTTTCATGCACACATAAAAATTAATGATCATCAGGAATGAAATTGCAGTTCAGTTCTCTTTGGAGCTAACAAGTGTGAGTCCTCCTCATAGGCCCACGTTTTCATCAGCTGTCCACTCCCCAACCTCTCAGCAAAGAATGAAAATTAAGCTAATAGAATGGATACTTTGGTTCTTCTATCTCCTACAGTTCATCACAGTCTGCACCTGCGCTGTTGTTTTGGAAGCAGACTCCGTTTGCCCCAGTCAGCATCTTGTGTTTGAGCGACTCACGTGTTTCTATCTTCCCTCTGTAATGATCTGCTTCCTGGTAGCCTTCAAAGTCTTTGACCCTTTTATCCCAGATGGCCCTGTCCTAGGTTGTATGGTGCATTTTAACTATACTGTTTCCAGCTAATTCTGTATCCCCCTGGATTGCTTTCTTTAGCTTGGGCTGTGGTTTGGGAGACTAGGCTGGGTAGCAGACACTGCTTCTGCTTTTGGCCTCTCCAGGGCCTTAAATCCTACAATAACATAGGACTAGGAACGTAGAATTGAGAAAGTTTTATCTTTGTTGTTTTATTTTTAATGTATATTTCTTCCAGAAATATCTTTGCACATAGCATTAGTTTTTCCTCCCAGGGAAAACATTTGGCGAGTAGTTCGGCCACTGAGTTTGTCCCTTGATAGAAGCACTGTGTGACTCCTTTTCTAAGCTCTCAGTGTGAATGGCAACTATATTTTGGTTAGGGTCAGTCACCGTGACCCTGCTACCTGAACTCTTAGGAAAATAAGGGAATATGAAAGAAATGGAATGTAGTCTAGAGGACTTCTAGTCCGATCATGGCAAGGAAAGTGCACCAATAGGGGAAGAAAATAGCATACCCCTTCAGGACCCTCCACTACTCGTGTCTTAAAAGGTTGGATTTGAGAGTAGAGAATTAAAGTTAGGCTCCCTCCCAGGACAGAAGGCGTCCACTTCTCAACATCCCTGATTGAGATTCTGTGATCAGTTGGCCTACCACACACTGTCCCTGTTAATAGCATTTGAAAATGTTCAGAGGACAGCAAAGAATCTACAGATTTAGGAAAGTTTCTGTGGTCACTTTTCTTAAAAAAAAAAAAATGATGAATAAGAAAAACAGAAGTGTCAGTTGACTCATAGATACATGATCTACCAAAAAGAAAATGAATTCCAGCATTATGAGGAAGAAATATGTTTCTTCCAACAAAGGAAAAATACTTTTACACCAGTCTTTCAAAGTTGAGGATATCTTGAGATTTTTCTCTTGTCAAAATTTACGCATCCTCAAAAACAATAGTTAATTCATGCACCATGTCCCAAGTACCTGCTATGCGCCAGATGCTACACTAGATGCTGGAGATGAAACGAAGATGGCCCTATTTTCAAGGAGCACACAGACTAGAGGGTCCTTGTGGGGACAATGACAGGAGAGCCCTGGAGCAATCCAAAAGCACAAAGCAAGTCTGAATCTATTCAGTTAACAAATGAAGAAGGGATTAAAATCTGGTTATTGTGTCCCTTTTTTTTTTCCCCTGCATGTGAATAAAACTTGGCACTCTAAGATAGTTCCTTTACTCTCATACCAAAATTTACTACTTGATTTATTTTTGAAAATGCTAAACAGATGGCTTCACATCATTGTTAAAATAAACCTTTTAACTCTGTATATTTTAAATTTTTCAGAATCCGAATCTTGAACTGCCTATGTTATTGTCCTACAAGCATATTGACAGTGATTACAGCTAAAAAAGAAAGCAGGAAGAAACAACTACAAAAAGTTATCATCTCAGGATACTCAATATGCAACAAGTTAAACCACTCTCTGATGTCTGGGGGTTCAGGATCAATGTCCATTAAAATACCAAATGACTCTCTTAAGCATTTACAGTTATTGTTAAGTAGCCGTTATGGCCAAAGCTCTAAGTTATGAATCATATGAAAGTTGAAAGCACGAATAATTAGAATTTCTGGCTTTAGATAGAATAATATAACTACCAAATGGGTGCTCCTTTAACCCATGAACTCTGAATGGATCTAAATATAATAGTATAAAGTAGAAGTCATACAATGGGAATGAATAGACTTTGCTAATATTACTTTTTTTGCCTGGCAGAAGAAATAGGCTGTTTGGATCACATTTCTTGTTCCTGCTGAATGATAATCTTAAATTATTTTTTTTCAAACATGTGAAAGGAATACTTGAAAATACAAGAAGACTAAATGGTATCAGTGCATCAGAATAGTTAATCCTTTCTGTTCACCCACATGCTAATTTTGTCTTCATAGAATTGCCTTGCCAAAAAAATACCTTGAACCCTTATGTGGAAAGAATGTTCATCCTAGATATTTTTGTGAGAATCAAAACAATTACTTATTTTAGTTTTGTTCTTCTGAATTTAGTCTCACTTAATGGGTATGTGGCTACTAGATTTGAAAATAAAACATTTCCAATCACTTAGTAAGTGTAAGTAGCCCCTCAAAAGAGTTAAGATATAACAGATTTTTCCAATATTAGTTTTACTGGGATCTGAGGTGAGATAGGCAAAGCCATAGTTACAATAAAAATAAAGCCATCCGAACATCAGTCTTCTATAATTTTCGTAGAGAGGGTAAAAAATAGCTTATTTCAAACTGTTAATGGTTATTTTTTGAAAGAGGCTGCATTGGTATATATATGCAGCACTTTTTTTTTTTTTTTAACTTGCCAATTTGCGAAGGAGGGATCCATCCCAAGACAGTGATTCAGCCTGCAGAGCCATGACTGAACATGAATGTTTTCTCTCTTATCAAACATGGTTAGGTGGTGATCTGACTTTAAACCATGACATTCACCTTAGTAAAGTCCTCAACTTACTGGACTAGAAGGAGGCTTTAGCCTCCTGATGAGTTCACCTAAAACAAAAATAAATGTGAAATGTCTTTATTAAATGTTAAAATCAAACACACTTTTTTTTGGATATAAATGGCTACATTTGACTACTAGATTGAGATGGGCTCTTAAAGAATGTTTTCAGGGGGCGCCTGGCTGGCTCAGTCGGTGGAGCATGCGTCTCTTGGATCTTGGGGTCGTGAGTTCAAGTCCCATGCTGGTCATAGAGATTACTTTTTTTTTTTTTCAGTGTTTTCCTAGCGGTTTCCACTTTTGGTTGTCTTTCTGACGTGCCCATACTACTATTAGTGTTTATATTGTACCTTGATTTAGAAAAGTCTTGAATTCAGTCTCTACCGGTGTATTTATATGGTCCGTGTGGCACATTTGATTCCTCTGTATCTATTTTGTGTAAATGTTTAGGCGTAATTTTTCTTAAGTTCAAGGAAGGACATAATTTCAGTCATCAGAAACCATTCCAGCGTTCTGACCCTTTTTCATTATTTCATTTGTTCTCCTCTATCAGTGTTACTTTTCGAGTATTTTGTTAGGTGTCATTCACAGCTTACCCAAGTGTGCTGTGTTCCGGTAGCCCGTATTAGAGGTGATCCACTGAATGCAACGTCTATATTCTTTGCCTACTCCAAAGAGCTAAAAAATCAGACCCAGAAAAGCTTTTGGTGTCTTTAGTTGTTCTTGTTACAGTTGTTGCTGTGGTTACTGCTGTTTTACGTAAGTACTCTAAGGACTGTGAATACAAATGAGAGATGCTCAATATAGAGAAAGGCTCATGTAATGCAAACCATTGGAGACTGCCATAATCAGAATATCCAGGGTAGTGGAAATGTAACCAGTGGCATATAAAATTCCTTACAGCCAGGAAGAAAGGTGACTAAGGGGGATTTAGAGTCCTGTCTCAGCTACACATTATGCTGCAGCTCAGATTCATGATGGTGATGAGCATGGCCTAGATCTTGAAAGGGACCTGACTTCCTTTATGAAGGAGATTTTATCAATGAGCTAAAAAATGGCTAGCATGGGTTAGCAGATGTAATAACTCGAAGTAAGCCGTCCTACAGTATTCCTAGCACTACAATCTAACCACCTTATTTTGTGACCGAGAAAGTGGAAAAATGTAATAACAGGATCATATAGACCCATCATTTGAACAACTTTGAACTATCAAGGTGTCCTTGTGATTTTCACAACTGTTGTCCATTGTTTGAAGGTGTAACTTACTAAACGTAAAACATAAATTCCATATCTACAACATCTACACCAGCAACAGTATAAATGTAGGCCTAAATTTGCAAAATTCATAATTTAGTGATGGAATTTTTTAATAACATGCAGTATATAAATGTGCAGATTTTATGCAAGTGTTAACAAAATCATTTTTCAGCTTGCAAAACGGGACTGCAGTATTACATTTTTCACTTAAGCAATTTTTTACATCTACGTCGTTGCTTTCTATAATGACTGTGAATGCCATCTTTTATGAATGCAACTTGCCTTTTTCATTACAGAAATTTTTGTTTGATGTATCAATAAACTTTGGTATGATATGATTGATATTTTAGCCTCTTTTTTGGAAAGGTCTCAGTTTGACATAAAAATACGGAAGCAGTATGGTGACAGGAAATAGTCTTTAATTTCCTGTTTGCCTGTTTCTATATGTGTTCAACTGGCATTCTAGGGCAGAACCTAATTTGGAGAGGTTGTAGTTCTTCTGGAGGTTTGGAATGAGCCTGTCTGCATAGATTAAAGTTCAGCCAAAACAGTAAATACATACTGAAAGTCTCCTAGTGTGTACTTGGTGGTGTGCTTTCGGCTGCCCACACATTGGAGGTAGTGTGATACGTGGTCAGTGTCTCCATCTCATTGAAATCATTTGAGTCTTAAGAATCCAAACACGGGATCCCTGGGTGGCGCAGCGGTTTGGCACCTGCCTTTGGCCCAGGAAGCGATCCTGGAGACCCGGGATCGAATTCCACATCGGGCTCCAGGTGCATGGAGCCTGCTTCTCCCTCTGCCTATGTCTCTGCCTCTCTCTCTCTGTGTGACTATCATAAATAAATAAAAAATTAAAAAAAAAGAATCCAAACATGCAGCAGTTTTACAGTGGCTTGAAATTTGGTCCAAAGGTGTGTGTGTACACCTGCCTCTCCCTGCCCCCCTCCCCGCCACCTCCCAACGTTGCTCAGTCTGCGCCTAAGACCTTGTGAAAACACTGCTGTCCTTGACTGTTAAAGTTTCCCCACAGTAGCTGGTTGCATTACATTTTTACACTTTAGTCTCTGTGTTTTTGTAGCCTTTGATCTTACTAAGCCTTTGACCTACATTTAGCGAATTTCCTTTGTATTTTTATTTTTTGGTTTGGTTTTTATGTTAATTCCAGCATAGTTAACGTACAACGTTATATTAGTTTCAGGTGTCTCCTTGTTATTTTTTGGTAAGTGGGAAATGTGCAGTATTTGGAGGTGAGATCTGAGTTAAAGTTTCAGCTTTGTCACTTCGAGCCATCTTCCTCACTCCTGAAATGGTGTCGTGGGGGTGAGGGCTGATCAAATGAGGTAAAGAGATCCAAAATGCCTTGTAAAAAAATGCCTTGTAAAATATCATTATTCGGAAGAAATCATTGCTATTTTTATATTAAGGGCTTTGATCTTTTTTTTTTTTAATTTTTATTTATTTATGATAGTCACAGAGAGAGAGAGAGAGAGAGAGGCAGAGACACAGGCAGAGGGAGAAGCAGGCTCCATGCACCGGGAGCCTGACGTGGGATTCGATCCTGGGTCTCCAGGATCGCGCCCTGGGCCAAAGGCAGGCGCCAAACCGCTACGCCACCCAGGGATCCCCGGCTTTGATCTTTTTAATGAATAATTGTCATTTACCAAATTTTTATAGATGTCACTATGGTAGATTCTTTCCACTGTCTTGGATTTAATTAGTCTGTGCAAGCTTCCTCTCCTTCCCCCATCCAGCTTTGTGGGAGCTGCCTCACTGCTGAGTCTACCCAGGATTGGCCAATAAAGTAAGCATTGTGAGGAGCTGGGTGGCTTGGCCCCTTCAAACAAGCAGCACATGGAAAGGTTAGGGGCCGAGGTTATCACTATGGTTATTCAGTGCCTGTGTCCCCGCTCAAGTGCTAGCTGCATACTAATGAAGCTTGAAGGACCCAGTGCTGAGGACAGTCAGAAAAAAACAGGGACTAATCATTTCACAACTTTGTAAAATTAATTTGACACATTTTCCCCAGCAATTTAGGGGCAAGGGAACATGGGCTCGGTTCCTAGTATGTGGATCTATCATGCTGCAGAAATGTTGCTCATCAATCAAGCAGGTCCTCGTCTCAGGGGCGTTAGGAGCAAGTGCCAGGAGCTAAAAGGAATAGTACAGCTTTTGGTGGACCACAAGGTCTTTGGCCCTGGCTCTTCGTGTGGAAAGAAGCAAAGGATGTTCATGGTTAAACTGCCTGCTGCTTCTGTGGTCTCTTCGTCAATTTGCCAGGATGTATTTCCTGCCAATAAAGCCGCTAAAGTTACAACTACTCATATTAACACTTAAACAGCACTTACTGTGTGCCAGGCACTGACTTACCTATGAATATAAGTATGCCTTTAATAATTCACACAGTCCTGGGGTGCCTCGGTGGCTCAGTGGCTCTGTCTGCCTTTGGCTCAGGTTGTGATCCCAGGGTCCTGGGATCGGGTCCCGCATTGGGCTCCCCACAGGGAGCCTGCTTCTCCCTCTACCTGTGTCTCTGCCTCTCTCTGTGTGTCTCTCGTGAATAAATAAATAAAATCTTTAGAAAAAAATAATTCAGGCAGTCCTATGAAGTAGGTACTAACATTTCACCATTTGACAGGTAAGACAACTGAGTCACAAACCAAGGTCACAGTGGTAGAGCCAGTTTTCTTTTTTTTTTTTTTTTGCAACACAAATGTATTCTTTTACAATTCTGGAAGTCGTAAGATCAAGGTATGTTTTTCCTGGAAGGTCTAGAGGAGATCTGCTCTGCTCCCTTGTCTTCCAGCTTTCAGAAGGTAATGTGCTGGGGCACCCAGGTGACTGACTAAGTTGAGCATCTGCCTTCGGCTCAGGTCATGATCTCAAGGTCCTGGGATTGAGCCCCACATTGGGCTCCCTGCTCGGTGGGAAGTCTGTTTCTCCCTCTCTGCCCCCTTTCCCCCTTCCCGCGACCCCCCCCCCCCAAACACACACACTGACACACTCTCAAATAAAATAAAAAAACAAGGTAATGTGATTCCTTGTCTCATGATCCCTTCCTGATCCATCTTCAAATCTCTGCTCTCTGCTTCCATGGTCACATTTCTGAATCTGACCCTCCTGCATTCCCCCTGTGATTACATGGGATCTGTGTGGATAATCCAGGATAATCTCTCCATCTTGTGATCGTGAAGTCACATCTGCAGTGTCCCTTTTCCCATGGAAAGGTGACATTTATAGGAATTAGGAAGGACATGCACATCTTTGCAGGGCAGGTATTCAGCATACCACACCATCTCAGCCGGGGACTGGAAGGTCTTCCAGGTCATGACACTAGGAAAGTTCTGGGCAAGCCTGGAAGGTTGGTTGATCTTAGCAAGGGGCCCTTGTTCCAGAAAGACATTTCTATGGACTCTTGGGGAAGTGGAGAGAAAAGATGGATACAAATAAGAGAACTGTCAAAACTGTTTTTCCAATAACAGCATTTAGGAGAAAAGCAACCTTTAAGCGGTCCCACCAGGGCTGAGAACCAGTTTATTTTTTTAAAGATTTATTTTAGAGTATGCACAAATGCACACGAGTGGGGGGAGAGGGAGAGGGGAAGAGTCTCAAGCTCCAACCTGGGGCTCTCACAGCCCTGAGAGCATGACCCGAGCCGAAATCAAGAGCCAGATGCTTAACCAACCGAGCCACCCAGGTGTTCCAGGTGGTGGCGGTGGTTTTAAGTAATCTCTACACCCAACGTGGGCTCGAGGTCACTGCGTGCTCCGTCAGCCGAGCCAGCCAGGCATTCCCAATAGAGGCAGATTTTGAACCTAGGCGTTCTGCTGGAGTCCGTGCACTTAACCAGGACGCTATCTCCATCATTATACCACCCCTGGTGGCATGAATAAGCAAGCCATCACAATATTAGTGCTAATTACTAATATTAACCATAAGAACGCATGGCCAGAACTGGGGTAATTTTACACAGTAACCAGTAATTAAAATTCTAAGGATTGGGGTGGGGGGGCCCTTGGCTGGCTCAGTTGGTAGAGCATGCAACTTGATCTTGGGGTCATGAGTTCAAGCCCCACGTTGGGTGTAGAGCTTAATTAAAAAGGAAAGAATGCAATAAAACATAAAAATATTAATGAGACAGGACATTAAATTGAGCTGACTGTAGAGTACTAAAACTGTTAGCTATTATCTGTATGACACTTGGTGGAATGCTTTTACATACCTCACTTCATCTCCACAGCCCTATGTGGAGATCATTAAACTCCAGATTCTTACCCATAAACAGGCTCAGGGGCACCTGGGTGGTTCAGTGGGTTAAGCACCTGCCTTCAGCTCAGGTCATGATCCCAGGGTCCTGGGATCAGAGCCCTACATCGGGCTCCCTACGCAGGGGGGAGCCTGCTTCGCCCTCTGCCCTCCCCCCCCCCCCCAACATGCTCGCTCGCTCTCTAATAATCTTTTTTAAAAAACAGCTGAGGCTCAGATGAGCTCATTATCTTCCCTGGTCCATCAGGACTGAACCCAGGTCTGACCCAATGCAGTTCTGGCATTGTCCTGGTTTGTCCAGGACCCCAAAAGCATGTCCTGCAGAGTCTAGAATGACCCAAAAGCAAATCTTCCTGTGGGCCGGATGCCATTGTACCCCAAATGAAACCATGAACAGGGGCCATGCCATTGCTCTTAGTCTGGAAAAGGGCAGCCTCAAAATGCACCAGGCCTGGGGGCCTCCTGGCTGGCTCCGTAAGGTGGAACATGTGGCTCTTGATCTCGAGATTGTGGATTTGAGACCCCCGTCGTGGGATGGAGAGATTACTTAAGAATAGAGTCTTTATTTTTTTTAAAGAGTTTATTTATTTATTCATGAGAGAGAGAGAGAGAGAGAGAAGCAGGCTCCAAGCAGGGAGCCCGACGTGGGACTCGATCCCGGGTCTCCAGGATCACACCCGGGCTGAAAGCGGCACTAAACCACTGAGCCATCCGGGCTGCCCAAGAATAGAGTCTTTAAAAAAGAAAAGAATGCCCCAGGCCTGGGTTTTCCCTTTCATCAAATCTGATGGTGTTGAACTGGGTTTCCCTCCAGTATAGTCATTCGGGGTTTCCCAGGTAAGGTTTATCCTACCCCTGCTTCCTGCCATCTGAGTGAGAATACAAGCCAGCTCCTACAATGTTAATAATGAGGCATCAGGTGAGCCACCTGTACCCACTCTACAGGATGTGCATCCCTGGGGTGCCTGGGTGGCTCAGTGGGTTAAGCAACCGGCTCCTGATTTCAGCTCAGGTCCTGATCTCCGGGTTGCGAGATCAAGCCCCACATCTGGCTCCTTGCTCAGTGGGGAGTCTGCCTTTCTCCGTCTGCCCCCACCCTTCTCCCCATTTGCGTACCCTCTTTCAAATAGATAAAATCTTTTTTAAAAAAGTACATACATCACTTAACACAAGAACATGAGAATATGGCCAGCAGTCTCCATCTGAAATGACTCTACCCCACTCCTATCCAAAGCCTGCCTGAGATTATTGTTACTCAGCATTTTCCAAACTGGGTTTGGAAACCTTAGAGCCCTGGGAAATGTTATTAGGTGTTCCTTGAGAAAGTGGGTTCCCTGGCTAAATAGCCCTGGAAGCTCCACATGTGGCTGTACCCGATCGGACAGGTTACGAGGCATACTAGAACAGTAAAGTCTACAAAAGATCTAGTATTAAAGAAACCCGTATGAATTGGTTGAACCCACTATGTTCCACACCAAGGATCACTTTTTGCGTAGACCATCTGACGGCAGGTCGCCGAACACGGCTTTCATGGAGCACCTTTAAGAAATCAAGCAGTCGCTAGGTTCTTCACGCTGGTAATTGAGTCACACTCTCCCCGCTCGATGCAGATCTTCGTGATCTGAAGATAGTTACCGAGCCAAAAGCATCAGTCCAGGTCCAAACTGGTTTTCCAAACTGGAAAACCTACCATTACATGCATTTAAAATAAATGGAACTTGGGCGCCTGGGTTAGGCGTCTGCCTTGGCCTCTCAGGTCCTGATCCCAAGGTCCTGGGATCGAGTCCTCCTGCATCAGGCTCCCAGCACAGCGGGAAGTCGGCTTCTCCCTCTGACCTTCCCCACTCTATCTCCAATAAATAAAATCTTTAAGAAGTAAAATAGGGCACCTGGGTGGCTCAGTCGGTTAAGGGTCTGCCTTCAGCTCAGGTCATGATCCTGGGGGCTTGGGATCAAGCCCTGCATCCGGGCTCCCTGCTCAGCGGGGAGTCCACTTCTTCCTCTCCTCTGCCCTCCCCGACCCTGCTACCCTCTCTCTTGCCCTCTCTGTCTCTCTCTCAAATAAATAAAAATCTTTAAAAGTAAAAAAATAAATGGAACTTAATACAGAGAATTACATCTTCGCTGAGCTAAAAAGCCAACTGGGTCTCTATGCAAAGCAATCCAGAGATTAGAGTAGAAGGCCAGAACCACTCAGGGTTGAGGGGACACAGAGGAGGTGAAGATCCTGGAGCCAATGGCCTGGTCATTTGACAGAAAAGAGAGTCATGGGGATTCCCGGTGGCTCGCCGGTTTAGCACCTGCCTGCAGCGCAGGGTGTGGTCCTGGAGACCCGGGATCGAGTCCCACATCAGGCTCCCTGCATGGAGCCTGCTTCTCCCTCTGCCCACCCCCCTCATGAATAAATAAATAAAATCTTAAAACAAAAAAAGAAATGGGAGTCATGGTGGGCCTGTCTGCAGCAGCTGGAACCACAGCACAGGTTCAGACGCAGCCTGAGGTAGAGACACCCGGGCCCCGGCCACCTGCCCCCAAGCCTCCAGCTAGGGCCTTCCGTTGGCTGGACCCAGCTGGAAGCCAGCTAACATAGAAGCCTGGGAAACAGTTTGAGGGGGTCATCCCTATCCCTAACTGTACAGAGCAGAGCAGGGAAGGGTGAGGAATGCTTCTGAGAGAAAATAGGCTCAGAACTAGCACCTCGGGGTGCCCGGGTGGCTCCATTGAGTATCCGCCTTCGTTCCGCTCAGGTCATGATCTCAGAGTCCTGGGATCAAGCCCCTCATCCGGGCTCCCTGCTTAGCAGGGAGTCTGCTTCTCCCTCTCCCTCTGCCCTTCCTCGCCTCTTATGCTCTCTCTGTCAAATAAATAAATAAAACCTTAAAAAAAAAAGAACTAGCACATCAAGGATTTAAGGAGCCACATTCAAATTTCATACACTAAAAAAAAAGAATAAAACAAATTTCATATACTTGTCTATAAACATAAAAGATAAAACTTTAAGGAGCTAGATTTTAGCCACTTGATAAATGTCCCCTTTTATGTCTCTCCTATGAAGAAAATGAATGTGAAGAAACTAACCTGAACTCCTACAATATATTTAGTGTGATACAGGTACTGTTTTAGGGACGCAAGATTAATGGAAGTAGAAGGCCCTTGTACAGCCTTCCCATTTAGTAACCATAGAGACTCATGGGCATTGAAAAAACAAGCTTAGGGCCGCAGGGTGGCTCAGTGAGTTAAGCGTCTGCCTTCGTCTCAGGTCACGATCCCAGGGTCCTGGAATCAGGCCCCATGTCGGGCTCCCTGCTCCGTGGGGACTCTGCTTCTTCCTCTCCCCACTCATACTCTCTCTCACTATCTCTCTCTCTCTCAAATAAATAAAATCTTAAAACCCACGAGCTTATAAACTAGAGCTAAATGAAAGAGTAAGTGTATCTAGATAAATTCACCCACATCTTATTCAGAACTCAAAACAATTCACAAGGGTCTGCATAAAAAGCTGCACTATTAATTGCAAAGGGAATAAGTTTCCTGACCTCCAGCCATAAAATAGGAACTCACTGTCTATGAAGTACATGGAATAGGGTTTTTTTTTTTTTAAGATTTTTATTTATTTATGAGAGACAAAGGCAGAGGGAGAAGCAGGCTCCATACAGGGAGCCCAACGTGGGACTCGATCCCGGGACTCCAGGATCACGCCCCGGGCCGAAGGTGGCACTAAACTGCTGAGCCACCCGGGCTGCCCTGGAATAGAGTTTCTGCTGCTCTTTCCACCCACTCTAGCCAACTGGTGAGCCCGGAGAGGGGATATTTATTCTCTCTCTCTCTCTCTCTCTGTGTGTGTGTGTGTGTGTGTGTGTGTGTGTGTTCAGCCCACCATGGCCCTTTCTCTTTCAGAGCTTCCAGCTTGCAGGCTACTAGGTGTTTTTTTCTCCATTCCTGGATCTTCCACGCAGGAAGCCCATTGCGGGTAGGGAACCAGACTGGCAGGTGGAAGAGGTGGCTTCAGTCTCTCAGCCACTAGGTCTCTGACTAAATGGATAAATTCAACTGGGGGAAGGTCATTTGGATTTCGGTCTAGGCCAAGTTTTAAAATGCAACTTCATAAAAAATAATAATAAATGAAAATAAAATGTAACTGCAAATAGTAAATGGTTATTTTGTCCACTTTGGGCACTGCTGTATTTTTTTTTTTTTAAGATTTTGTTTATCGGACAGCCCGGGTGGCTCAGTGGTTTGGTGCCCGCCTTGGGCCCAGGGTGTGATCCTGGAGACCGGGGATCGAGTCCCGTGTCGGGCTCCCTGCATGGAGCCTGCTTCTCCCTTTGCCTGTGTCTCTTTCTGTGTCTCTCATGAATAAATAAATAAAATCTTATTTTATTTATCTATTTGACAGGGAGAGAGAGTGAGCACACAAGCAGGAGGAGCATCAGGCAGAGGCAGAGGGGGAAGCAGGGAGCCCGACACAGGCCTCGATCTCCGGACCCTGGGACTGAGCCACCCAGGCGCCCCAGTGCGGCTGTATTCTTAGTGCCCTACAGCAGTGCTGGCCTGGTCAGTGGTATTTAACGAATTTGTGCTGAATGCACACATTTTATCTCTGAGTGATGCCCGAGCCTGTTTCCCAACTGGCTCTGACCTCAGAGGGGAGAGAAAGCTAATACCTGGGGAGAATGTTCTTCGCCTTCCCCCCTATGCAAAGGACAGCCCCAGCTCATCACCTTAAAAATGTATAGCGCCAGAAAAACAGTGACCTGCGCGTACGTCTGGCTTTTGTGTCCCAAAGGCAGATGGTTAAGAAGGTGGAAGGGTCGCAGGGGAGAGAGAAAGGGGATCGCGGGCGCACGGTGCCCTGGAAGGGGACCTGGTGCCAGGCCTGTCCGCACCCTGCCGGGAGGAGAAATGGGCCCGGCTCTTGGAGGGCAGGGTGCAGGCGGCGCCTGTGCGCTTTCGGGGAGACGCCAGAAGCAGAGGACGACAGCGGGGTGCGTCCAGGCAGAGAGGACTCCTGAGCCTTGGAGAAGACCTTGAGCCTCACCCTGGCAGGACCCAGAGACCCCCTGGCTGTAGGGGACGCCATGCAGCCGGGCCCATGATTGAGGACCAGGGAGGTGCCCTTTCCCCTCTGCAGCTCCTTGACACCGCCCTAGCTCCGGGAGCTGTAGGGTACCCCTAAGCACAGGGGGACCCCAGGAGGGACACTTTTCATTCATTCATTCAGCCACTCATTTATTCAGGCAGCCCAGGAGGATGGGTGCTGGGCACCATCAGAATTTTTTTTTTTAAGATTTTTAAAATTTATTTATGATAGAGAAACAGAGAGAGGCAGAGAGAGAAGCAGGCTCCACGCCGGGAGCCCGACGCGGGACTCGATCCCGGGACTCCAGGATCGCGCCCCGGGCCAAAGGCAGGCGCTAAGCCGCTGAGCCACCCAGGGATCCCCCAGAAATTTATTTTTAAGTGTATTTATTGAGCACCTCCCCTCTGCATTTGCTGCATTTCCTTAACAGGCTGCCTTTCGTGTAATTTTTTTTTTAAGTCATCTTTCTGGGGGCGCCGGCGTGGCTCAGTCGCTTAAGCATCTGCCTTTGGCTCAGGTCATGATCTCGGGGTCCTGGGATCAAGCCTCAGCAGGGAGCCTGCTCCTCCCTCTCCCTCTGCCTCTCCCCCGATCATGCTCGCTCTCTCTCTCTCTCTCAGATAAATAAAATCTTTTAAAAAACCAATAGTTTTTAAGGCACAATGGTACCCACATTTGTGCGTCTCCACAGTGCTTGGCTTTAAGAGGATCCTGGCCTTCTTTCCATCATCCGCCTGACACCTCGCCTGCTCTCATTGTCGGCTGTCGCCTCTTACTACTTTCTGCTGCGTGTGGAGGTTGCGCCCACTTTCCTCCCTGAACCCCCCTCCCCCGCCCCCGCTTGCTCTTTGAATCAGAGCACGTGACTGAGCAAACCTGCAAGTGAGCGAGCGCATCAGAACGGGCTGCGCTGAGCTCCCTTCCCACCCCGACGCCCCAGGAAGCCCGTCTCCAGGCCTCTCCCACCCCTGCCCGTGCCCAGCCTCTCTTGCATGAATTCTAAGGTGTCGCCACTTGCCTTGGCCTCCTGGGGCAGCTCCACAGGGCGCCCCTCTTCTTTCTGGCTTCTCTGCTGCAAGCCCCACCGCCCAACAAGCCGGGCTGTCCCAGGCTCCCCGGGCGCTGCTGAGCAGCCCCCGGCTTACCCCCCTCTTCAGAGATGAGATTAGACACTGCATAGACTGTGATGAGGGACAGGCTGTCGGGGAGAAAGCCCTGAGGGATCTTGGCTCTTTTTTTTTTCCTTCCTGAGGATTTTTCTGAATGAAGTTTATGGACTTTAATACATAGGCTTTGACACAACCATTTGGATGGCTCGGAAACGTTCTGCTCCTCGGTGCGTTTGAGACAGTTCATGTTGCCCAGTAAGTGATTTCCCTTTTTTTTTTTAAGATTTTATTCTTTTTTTTTTTAAGATTTTTATTTATTTATTAATGAGAGGCACACACACACACACAGAGAGAGAGAGAGAGAGGCAGAGACACAGGCAGAGGGAGAAGCAGGTTCCATGCAGGGAGCCCGACGTGGACTCGATCCCGGGTCTCCAGGATCACGCCCTGGGCTGAAGGTGGCGCTAAACCGCTGGGCCACCCGGGCTGCCCGGGTAAGTGATTTCCAACCAGTGATGTGACACTGAATTTTATGATTTGCTACGTCCAGGTGTGGCCGAGGGTCAGTACGATATAGCGGACACAGCGTGACATAGTGGCAAGAGTACCGGACGCAGGGCGATCTGAGTTCAAGCTTCAGCTCGGCCAAGTACAGATCGTAGGACCTTGGGCAAGTCACGGTCTCCCGGGGATCTAATCCGTAAAATGGGGTCAACATACCTACGCCGAGTGTGGAGAGGATCGTATGAGACCCCGCATGTTCAAACACCTAGCACAGCTCCTAGCCTTAGCACATACTAAGAACTTGTAAAACATCAATATTTTTATGCAACCTTCGAATGGAAAGTAACCAAAAATAAACTTTGGGGAAGCATCCAATTCAACCCCTTAATTTCACATAGAAGAAAACCAAAGTCCAGGTGCACTCGGGTGGCTCAGTCAGTTAAGCATCTGCCTTCGGCTCGGGTCATGATCCCAGGGTCCTGGGATCGAGCCCTGCATTGGGCCCCCTGCTTAGCTTGGAATCTGCTTCTCCCTCTGCCTCCAGCCCCTGCTTGTGTTCTCTCTCTTTCAAATAAATAAAATCTTTAAAAAGAAAAAAAAGGGGGGCAGCCCAGGTGGCTCAGCGGTTTAGTGCCTGCCTTCGGCCCAGGGTGTAACCCTGTAGACCCAGGATCAAGTCCCACATCGGGCTCCCTGCATGGGGCCTGCTTTTCCCTCTGCCTGTGTCTCTTCCTCTCTCTCTCTCTCTCTCAAATAAATAAAATCTTAAAAAAAACAAAACAGTAGAAACGTGGGGTGCCTGGATGGCTCAGTTGGTCAAGCAACCACACTTGATCTCAGCTCGGGTCTGGAGCTCAGGGTCACGAGTTCAAGCCCTGCATTGGGCTCCATGGTGAGCATCGAGCCCACTCAAAAAATCCCAAAACCACAAGAGTAGAAACGTATTCTTTCATGGTTCTGGAGGCTACAGGTCTGAAACCAGGGTGTTGACGAACAACACTCGCTCGGAAGGCTCTATAAGAATTCTTCCTTGCAGTGGGGCGTCCGGTGGCACAGTCAGTTGGATACCTGATTCTTGGTTTCGGCTCAGGTCATGATCTCAGGGTGGTGGGATCGAGCCCCACGTTTGGCTCTGTGCTCAGTGGCGCGTCTGCCTCTCCCCCTGCCCGTCCCCCCGTTCGCGGGCCTGTGCTCTCTCTCTCTCTCTCTGAAATAAAGAAATCTTACCTCTCCCAGTTTCCGGTGGTTCCAGAAGTTTGTGGTTGCAGCCCTCCAATCTCTGCCTCCACTTTCACATGGTCTCTTCTCCCTGTGTTTCTTTGTTATCTCTCTTATAAGATTTGTCATTGAATCTAGAGCCCACAGGGAGAACCCTGGATGATCTTGAGATCCTTGATTTCATCTGCAAAACCTCTTTTACCAAATAAGGTCGCATTCACCCATTCCAGGGATGAGGACATGGACGTATATTTTGGAGGCCACCATTCAACCCACCACACCCTCCATCCCATAATTGTACAAATGCTATTGGAGCATAAATTCAGGGCATTTTAATTTACCCAGGTTTTATGTCTTGTTGGTTTTCCCGGGTCACACCAGCTCATTTAAAAATTGTATCACAGGGGGGCAGGCACCTGGTGGCTCAGTGGTTGACTTGTCTGCTCAGGTCATGATCCCGGGGTCCTGGGATCGAGCCCCACACCGGGCTCCCTGCAGGGAGTCTGCTTCTCCCACTCCCTCTGCCTGCCCCTCTGCCTACTTGTGCTCTCCCTCTCTCTCTCTGTCAAATAAATAAATCTTTTAAAATAAATAAATAAAAATCATATCACAGTGTGATGACTGTACATTTGACACCACTGGGGAGCCTGGCTGGTTCAGTCCGAAGACCATGTGTCTCCTGAGCTTGCGGTCATGAGTTCAAACCCCTGGTTGGGTATAGAGTTGACTAAAAAAAAATAATAAGCCCTAAAAATAAATAAATACACTTTAAGAAAACATTAAAAATTAATTAATTACCACATTAATTATACTGGTTTTTAATCTAAACTGGCTGATGTTTATAGCAGCAATGTCCACAGTAGCCCAACTGTGGAGGGAGCCTCGGTGTCCATAGAAGGATGAATGGATAAAGAAGATGTGGTCTATGTATACAATGGAATATTCCTCAGCCATTAGAAATGACAAATACCCACCATTTGCTTCAACGTGGATGGAACTGGAGGGTATTATGCTGAGTGAAGTAAGTCAATCGGAGAAGGACAAACATTATATGGTCTCATTCATTTGGGGAATATAAAAAAATAGTGAAAGGGAACAAAGGGGAAAGGATAAAAAATGAGTGGGAAATATCAGAAAGGGAGACAGAACATAAAGACTCCTAACTCTGGGAAACGAACTAGGGGTGGTGGGAGGGGAGGGGGGCAGGGGTGGGGGTTACTGGGTGACGGGCACTGAGGGGGCACTTGATGGGATGAGCACTGGGTGTTATTCTGTATGTTGACAAATTGAACACCAATAAAAAATAAATTTATTAAAAAAAATAAACTGGCTGAGATCGCTCAAAGCTGAATTCTAGAATCTCTAGTAGTAACATTACCCCCAAGCTCTGTGATGTCTGTACATTTGATAGGCGCATTTTAAGATGTGACTCTAGTTACTGATTCAAAATAACTAACTTTGCGGGGCCCTGGGCTGGCTCAGTCAGTAAAGCCCGCAGCGCTTGATCTCGGGGCGTCGTGACTTCGAGGCCCACATTGTGTGTACAGATGACTAAAAAAACGGCAAGTAAAAAAAAAAAAAAAAACAGTAAGTAACTTGGCTTAGCTGCAATTCATTAAGCAACTCTACATTTTGAGAATTGTGTACAGATATATATTCATTACAATAACAGGTCAACAATCATGAATGGGAAAATTCTAGAAGTATTAACTGCTTTATGAATATATGATAGAATGTATGAGTATATAAGGTGACAGGCACTAATAATTTATAATACTAACAAATGGTGAACTCAAGAGTGTAATTTCCAGGGGCGCTTGGGTGGCTCAGGGGGTTAAGTGTCTGCCTTCAGCCCAGGTCATGATCCCAGGGTCCCAGGATCGAGCCCCACCTCCGGCTCCCTGCTCAGTGAAGAGTCTGCTTCTCCCTCTGCCCCTCCCCCTGCTTGTGCTCTCTCTCTTTTTCTCTCTCTCTCTTATAAATAAATAAACAAACAAACAAATAAATAAATAAATAAAATCTTTTAAAAAAGAGTGTAATTTCCTTGTAAGAAGTATCAGAGTCAAAGCTCGTGTTTTCAATACAGTTCAGCAGGGTACATATTTGTGGGAGAAATTTCACTTAGAATTCTCCAATAATTAAACTCATGTGAGCCATCACAGGACAGATGGCTGTGCTATTTAAAACAAATTATAACCTTTAAGGATGAACATGTACTATTAAAATCTAAATATAAATTTGCTTTGAATTTTAATTGAATAGTACTATTGTTTAACAGGTAAAACTGATGTAAAGACTTCAGGTTTTTTTTTTTTAATAAAGTAAGAATATGTCTTAAATGGCAAAAATATTAGTGAAGCAAAGGTTATTTATACAATTTGTCAATATCTCTGGAAGCTTTTGAAAAACCTTTTTCTGACATTTAAATTATCTGTTCTATTGAATGATTTTGCAACTAGAAAGGGATGACAGATTTTTATCTTGTTTTCTTTTCATGCCTTAAAACTGGCTTATATATAAAATTTAAATAGTAATTTTAACTTTCTTGTCAATCACTGAAATGTCATCAAAAGGTGTAACATTTTGTTCACTGATGGCATATTTTATACTCCCCTCCCAAAGACCTTCCTTTTGATTATATGAAATCTCCTATTTGATTGAAAGTACTGCCTGGGGCACCTGGGTGGCTCAGTCCGTTAAGTGTCCAACTCGGGATTTCAGCTCAAGTCATGATCTCAGGGTCATGAGATTGAGCCCTGTGTTGGGCTCCGTGCTGGGCGTGGAGCCTGCTTAAGATTCTCTCTCTCCCTCTGCCCCTTCCCCCTCTAAAAATAAAAGAAGGTCTGCATAATCCAATGTTGGGATTTCAATCTCATTTTTTTACCTTGATTATCCCCGTGGGATGCAAAATATAATTTTGTCCATGTGAAATTTTTAATGACAGAGATAGGAAAGAACAGATTGTACACATGTAATCTGTTAACCTAATTTCATCACTAGTTTGATATCGAAAGCCCAGACATGTTTTTCTTCACACTTATTAAGATGCTATTGCCACTGGGAAATGAGACTGCTTTAATGCTTGGTAAAAAAAAAAATATTCAAAATTATAAACAGTATGATTTCAAAATGAGTGGGAAAAAAACACTGTAATATTAACCATGGTGGTCACTGAACAACATGATTGAAGCTGGGTTTTGCTTTCCTTTTTTTTATGCTCTTCCGTAGTTTGCAAATCTTTTACAATGAGCACATATTAGTCTCATAATCAAAAAAATGTAAATACAAGGGCACCCGGGTGGCTCAGTGGTGGAATGTCTGGCTTTGGCTCAGGGCGTGATCCCAGGGTCCTGGGATCGAGTCCCCCATCGGACTTCCCGCAGGGAGCCTGCTTCTCCCTCTGCCTCCGTCTCTGCCTCTCTCTGTGTGTCTCTCATGAATAAATAAAATCTTCCAAAAAAATCTCGCAATACCTAATAGTATAAGAGACTCGCTTAATGTCCCACCTCCCCAGCTAACTATATTCTTCACAAATATCTCTCATGCATATGTACACATAACTTAGATACACACATCTACATACATATGTATAATTTTATATAAATTGAATCATGTTTTATATGCAATTTTATGTGTGTATATATATATTTTTTTCTTTTTTTTTTATATATATTTTTCTAACCAAGAAAAGCCATGAAGACTTTCCTATGTCAATTAATTCAGATATATATCATCTCTTTGAAATCGTTGTGTGGTATTTTATTGATTTCACATACAGTTGAATCAAACAATGCAAAGGCTAGAGGCACCCACTGCCCTGCACGGTTGAAAATACACATGTAACTTTTGACTTCTCCTCAAAAATTTAATTGCAAATCGCCTGCTGTTGACTGGAAGCCTTACTGATACCATAAGCAGTCAATTAGCATATATTTTATGTGTTATATGTATTTTGTACTGTATTCTTACAATAAAATGAGGCAAAAGCAAATGTTAAGACAGTCATAAGGGCGCCTGGGTGACTCAGCGGTTGAGCATCTGCCTTCCGCTCAGGTCGTGACCCCGGGGTCTGGGATCGAGTCCTGCCTCGGGCTCCCTGCACGGAGCCTGCTTCTCCCTCTGCCTCTGTCTCTGCCTCTCTCTCTCTCTCTCATGAATAAATAAAATCTTTTTTTAAAAAAAGCCTTTAGGGGTGTATATATATGGGTATATATCCGTGTGTATGTGTCCATATATGTACAGTAAGTTTAGGAGCTACAGTAAAAATCTCCTGTTCCAGCCCCTTATTCATTTTGAGCAAAAATATTTAACTTTGAACCTGGCAGGCTAAGTCTTTTGAATGGAAGCTCCATTTCCCCAATGTTGTCCTTGTAAATAAAACAATCGTAGGCCCCTTCCTTTACTGCGATGCAGTGTATAGTTCATAAAATTATTTTGGATTCTGCTTCAAGTCAAGGCTTCTCCAAGTCTTTAGTTGCTGACAGCAGGTCGGTTTTGGAAACATTTCCCCAAATCTATCTTCGTGTTTCATCTGAAGGTAAGAGCAAGCATGGGTCTGCTCTCAGAGGAGGCGGAGAGGCAGGTTGCCATGGACCTTGGTGCCTCTCGGCTGAGGAGACAGAAAATGAGCAGCGACTGTCTTAAGGACAAACATTTGTGGGAAGGGTTTCTTTGCCTTCGACTCGGATAAGAAATGGATTTAGGCAAGAGTGGGTCAGTCCTGGAATAGTCTACCCACCATGGATAGAATTCTGGTCCCTGGGGATCCCCAGGTGGCTCAGAGGTTTAGCACCTGCCTTCGGCCCAGGGCCTGATCCTGGGGTCCCGGGATCGAGTCCCACTTCGGGCTCCCTGCGTGGAGCCTGCCTCTCCCTCTGCCTGTGTCTCTGCCTCTCTCTCTCTGGGTCTCTCATGAATAAATAAATAAAATCTTTAAAAAAATAATTCTGGTCCCTTCCATGTCTTACAGTCATCTCCTGTTCCCCAGAATCCCACAGTTCTAGGGCCACTGGTTTGTTGGACTCAGTACACCTGTTGTGAAGTGTCCCCACACATCCAGACCGTGGGACCCGCTTCAACTTTCTTTGCTGATTTTTTGTCTGCCTTTCAGGTGTCTTCTACAATAGTTAGGGACCTCAAGGAAAGGAAGGAAGGGATTTCCCAATTCTGGATTTGGGCTTCACCAGTAGTAACACTGGGGTTACTGGTGCAACAGATCAGGTCAGCTGGCTCTTTGCTGTTGGGCTTTGTGGGACGGCTGCACATGGTGGGGTCCCTGTGGGGTCCTAGGGTCTTGGATCCGAGCCTTATAGTGAGTAGAACGTGAGAAACGGCTTCATGCTGCTTGAACCTACACAAGATTGGCTTGTAAATTAGGACACCAAATTATTTGTTTTCAGTGGGGAAAAGACCTTTTCACTGTGTCCAGTTCATTCTCAACACATTTGTTCAGAACCAACATGCCTGGACACCACTTTGGTCCCTAAAAGGTGGCTGGGAAGCACAGCCCCGGAGAGCAAAGAAAAATAGGTTTGAGGACAGTCTTCCAAGAGGATATGATGAGCATTTGTCACATTTTTATGACACCATTGTTTTCATTTATTGGAATATTAAAACCAGAACCACACCATTCATTCCTAGCAGTATTTTCTATACTATTCTATAAACCTAAAAAATTAAAGTTCATGAAAAATATAACAGGGTAGCTGTCCAAATAGAGATATTCTTTTCTTTTTTCTTTCAAACATTTTATTTATTTATTCATGAGAGATACAGAGAGAGGCGCAGAGACACAGGCAGAGGAAGAAGCAGGCCCCATGCAGGGAGCCCGATGCAGGACTCGATCCCTGGTCTCCAGGATCAGGCCCTGGGCTGAAGGCAGACGCTCAACCACTGAGCCACCCATGCATCCACCCCTGATGAGCCCTTTTAATACAAATATTCATGTTCTTCAGTTCTAGAAAATTTTTATTCCTTCTGTTTTTTGGAGACGTTCCTCCTCATTTTCTGTCTTTTCTTTCTTGGGCTCCTGTGTGATATCAGGACTCCGGAATTGATTCTCTGAGTCCCTTTTCTCTCAAGACACACAATCCCACTACTCTCTTAGAAACCCTGTCTTCCACCTTCAAATCAGCATTTCGTACCTTTCCCTTCTCGCCTCAGAATTCCTACACCTGCTCCTCATTCTCCTCTTTGTTGTCATTTGATGACTACAATTCACAGCATCAGACGTTAAATCGATACAGGAGGTATGCTAAAAGGAGGAAGATGGGGGTGCCTGGGTGGCTCAGCAGTTGAGCACCTGCCTTTGGCTCAGGTCATGATCCTGGGGTCCTGGGATCGAGTCCCACATGGGGCTCCCTGCATGGAGCCTGCTTCTCCCTCTGCCTGGGTCTCTGCCTCTGTGTGTGTGTCTCATGAATAAATACATAAAATCTTAAAAAAAGAGAAGATGATTGACCAGAGGGGGAAGTCAAAGTGTAAAGTCTCCTCATCCAACCCCACCAGAAGTCTAGATCATTTGTCAGTGTGGTCCCTAGACCTTAGTACCCTGTGTTGTTTGGACATTGAATATGGGTTGCCCTGGGCAGGACCTTGGTGGCTCTTGGTGGCTCTTTTCAGCTGAGGCAACCCCTACAGGGGGCTGACAGCTGAGCACTTTTATCTTGCTGCACTTTCAACAGATGGGAGAAGAAATGCTTCGTTCCTGAAGGGAGATCTGATTGGCACATCACAGCTTCCAGAACGTCAGCCTACCTGCGCCTGTCCGTGGTGTCCTGGAAGCAGCCCAGACCACCTGGGAGAGCCCATCCTGGGCCTGTCCTCCCAACTAGCGAGCAGTAACATCGAGTTGGCAGCTTAAAATTGGCCCTTTCATGGAATCTTTAAAGTTTTGCCAGTCATTTTCAGCTCCAAGAGTTCTCTCTTTTTTTTTTTAAAGATTTTATTCTTTTTTTAAAAAATATTTTATTTATTTATTCATGAGAGAGAGAGAGAGAGAAGCAGAGACACAGGCAGAGGGAGAAGCAGGCTCCATGCAGGGAGCCCGACGTGGGACTCAAACCCAGGACCCCAGGATCACACCCTGGGCTGCAGGCTGCGCTACACCGCTGGGCCACCCGGGCTGCCCAGATGTTAGCCCCTTCTGCGAAACACCCCGCGGCAACGCCCAGATTCGTGTTTGATCGAGAACAATCTCCTGAGCCACAGCGACATAGAAAAGCCCCCGTCACGGTAATTCGCCTCCACAGTTAGGGGTTCTTGCCAGCCTGCCCAACACTTAAAACAGAGGCGCAGGTTTAGGGGCGTTCCCAGGAGGGGCTGCGAACTGATCGTGGGCCTTACTGGACGGGCCAGAAGACGGGAAGCCTCTGCTTTAGGAGGAGAAAGGAGTGGAGTCATATGGGGGCGCCCGGGGGGCTCATTCGGTTGAGTGTCCGACTTTGGCCCAGGTCCTGATCCCGGGGTCCTGGGATCGAGTCCCGCGTTGGGCTCTCTGCTCAGCCGTTGGGGGGGGGGGCGGTCTCCTTCTTCCCCTGCATGTCCCCCTGCATGTCCCCCTGCTGGTCGCCCTGCATCGGCTCCTTGCCCAGCAGGGCTCTCCTTCTTCCTGTGCCTCTACCCCTCCCCACCGCTAGTGTTTGCCGTGCTCTCACTCAAATAAATAAATAAATGAATACATACATACATAAATAATGAATAAAATCTTTAAAAATAAAAAAGAATCAGGGGCAGCCCGGGTGGCTCAGCGGTTTAGCGCGGCCTTCAGCCCAGGGCCTGATCCTGGGGTCCCAGGATCGAGTCCCGGGTGGGGCTCCCTGCATGGAGCCTGCTTCTCTCTGCCTGTGTTTGTGCCTCTCTCTCTCTCTCTGTCTCTCATGGACAAATAAATAAAATCTAAAAAAATAAAAAAGAAAAAAGAATCATATCCTTCTAGACCACTACAAAGCAGAATTTGGAATTTTTTTTGAGGTCCTTTCAATTGATTGGCCCACAGAAGATCTGTGCTGCCTGGGGATAGGGAGGAGCGCTGTGTGAATGCGGGGGTGCGGTGTGCAGCGGGGAGGGGGGCAGACAGTAGAGGTGTTTCCCACACCGAGTCTTTTAACAGAGCTCCCGAATTTTCGGCCTGATTTTCACTCTGACCCTAGACGGGCCTGCTATGGCCAAGCCCCACGGCTTGCCGGGCTTGCTGGCTCCCTTCCATCTCCACCTGTTTCCGTGGCTCTCTCGCTTTTAATCATGCCTTTACCAACTTTTGACTTTTTCAAATTGCATTAAGATCTCTTCTCCTTTCAAAGAGCCTTGCCCATTGTCTTCATCTTTGTGGATTTTTAATTTTTTAATTTTTTTAAGATTTTATTTGTTCATGAGAGACACACAGAGAGAGAGAGCCAGAGACACAGGCAGAGGGAGAAGCAGGCTCCATGCAGGGAGCCCAACGTGGGACTCGATCTCGGGTCTCCAGGATCATGCCCTGGGCCGAAGGCAGGTGCCAAACCACTGAGCCACCCGGGCTGCCCTTTGTGGATTTTTAAAAAAGTCTTAAACAAGAATAGTGTGGCCTCTCAGAACAGAAGAGAAATAAATAGCACGTTTCATCTGCAGCTTCACCACCCAGGCTACTTTTTGCATGAAATAGCCCTGGCCTCACGTTAGGAAGGAGGTAAGGGAAGGACTGTCCCCAGCATCCTAAGAACCACAAGAGGCCTAGGAGGGATCTACAATAGAAATAGCCAGAAACAGAGATGGGCCAGGTGGCTGAGACCCAGAGCAATGCTACGGACTGTCCAGGCTTTCATTGACATCCCAGGACTCTGGCTCCATGGCTTGTTAGAAACGGTGAAATTCTCTTCCAGCTGCAAGGATATTGCAAGTCACACCTAAATATCACTATTTTTTTTAAAGATTTCATTTATTTATTCATGAAAGACACAGAGACAGAAAGGCAGAGACACAGGCAGAGGGAGAAGCAGGCCCCATGCAGGGAGCCCGATGTGGGACTCGATCCCGGGACTCTAGGATCACACCCTGGGGTGAAGACAGGCACTAAACCTCTGAGCCACCCAGGGATTCCCTTAAATATCACTATTTTATTAAAAAGTGAGATATGTGGTTGTCTTCTTCACTGAATGAAAACCTGTGTTCCTCCTGGGGGAGGCTCAGATGAGGCCGTTCTGACCTTCTGGGTTGACTGCCTCCAGCTAGGATGGCTGAGAAAGAAGGTTCTGAGTAGAATAGTTTTTAAAAGATTTTATTTATTTATTTTGAAAGAGAGAGAGAGAGCATGCGCGCGTGTGAGGAGGGGCAGAGGGAGAGAGAGAATCTTGAGCAGACCTGACACTGAGCATGGAGCCTGACTTGGGGCTCGATCTCACAACCCTGAGATCAGGACCAGAGCTGAAACCAAGAGTCATATGCTCAACCAACTGAGCCACCCGGGTGCCCCCTGAGTAGGATGAATCCTCATAGAGGAGGAAGGATAGGACACTAAGAAAAGAGAACTGATTTGGGTGAAAAGCATGGAGGAAAACAGAGGGACAAGAGTACAAATAGATCCTGAGAGGGCAGACACATAATCAGGAACCAGAAAAAGATGCTCAACTTCACAGGTAACCCAGACTCCGTCATTTTAACGATGAGAGACATTGGAAGGATTTACACAGAGGAGAGAGGTTATCAAAATGCTTTGAAAATTAATGTATCTCTGGTTTGAAGTTTTAAGGCACGATATATTTCTCTGCGAACATCTCAAGATTAGATTTTTTAAATGGGAGTGTTCTTTTTTTAAAATTATTTATTTATTTATTTATGATAGTCAGAGAGAGAGAGAGAGAGGCAGAGACACAGGCAGAGGGAGAAGCAGGCTCCATGCACCAGGAGCCCGACGTGGGATTCGATCCCGGGTCTCCAGGATCGCGCCCTGGGCCAAAGGCAGGCGCCAAACCGCTGCGCCACCCAGGGATCCCTAAATGGGAGTGTTCTAAACAGAAAAATATTTTGTTAGGACAAAAATATCAAGGTTTCAAAATTAAATTAAAAAAGTATAATATCCATCAACTGATGAATGCATAACCAAAATGTGGTCTACCCATACAATGGAATATTATTCATCCTAAAAGGAATGAAATCCTGGGGCGCCTGGCTGGCCATTTGGTAGAGCATGAGACTCTTGGTTTCAGGGTCCTGAGTTCAAGCCCCATGTTGGCTGTAGAGATTATTTAAATAAATTAATACTTAAAAATAGTTTTGAAAAATGAATGAAGTACTGACATATTCTATAATGTTGATGAACCTTGAAAACATTATGCTAAGTGAAATAAAGGCCACATATTGTATGACTCCACTTACATGGAAATATCCAGAATAGGAAATCCATAAAGAGAGAAAGTAGATGAGCAGTTGCTTGGGGCTGCTGGTGATGGGAGACTTGGGAAGTGATAGCTATGGGGGTCTCTTTGGAGTGATTAAATATTCGGGTTCTTTGAGATTTATTTATTTTGAGAGAAGAGAGAGTGGGAAGGAGCAGAGGGAGAGAATCTTTCAAGCATACTCCCCACTGACCAAGGAGCCCGACATGGGGCTTGATCCTACAACCCATAAGACCACAACCTGAGCCGAAACCAAGAGTCAGATGCCTAACCGACGAGCCACCCAGGCTCCCCTGGAGTGATGAATGTTCTAAAATCAAATTATTATGGGTGCCTGGCTGGCTCAGTGGATAGAGCTATGGGACTCTTGATCTCTGGGTCGTGAGTTGGAGCCCCATATTGGGAGTAGAGTTCACTAAAAAAAATAAAAAATAAAATAAAAAATTAAGAAAATATTTTGCTAGTTGAACATCTCTGTGAGTATGCTTAAAACCATTGATCCTACTCCATGAGGCTTCTTTTGCTTTTATTTTTTATTGTTTAATTAAAAATTTTCTTAAAGGATTTTATTTGACAGAGAGAGAGAACATAAGCAGGGGGAGCTGCAGGCAGAGGGAGGGGGAGGAGCAGGCTGCTGGACCATGACCGAGCTGAAGGCAGAGAGATGCCCAACCGACTGAGCCACTCAGATGTCCCCTTCTTTTCTTTATAAAAGATTTTATTTTTTTTTAAGTGATGTATACACCCAGTATGGGGCTTGAACTTAAAACCCTGAGATCAAGAGTTGCATGCTCTACTGACTGAGCCAGTCAGGCCCCTCCCATGAGCTTTTTTAATAAATAAAATGTGCCAGCAAAAAACAAAAATAAAACATGGTATACTTTAAGTGGGAGGCTTGGATGGTAAGTTAATTGTATCTCAATAAAGCGGTTACCAAAAAAAAAAAAGCATTGTATACTAGAATACTAGAATATTTGATGCTGTCATTGCAATCACTAATAGGTAAATTTCTTCATGGATTGGGAGACAAGACTTTTCTTTAAGATTTTATTTTTAAGTAATCTCAATACCCAAGTGGGACTCAAACTCACAACCCCAAGATCAAGAACCATGCCCTCCTCCAACTGAGCCAGCCAGGTGCTCTGGGAGATGAGACTTTGGTTTTTTTGTTTTGGGTTTTTTTTTGAGACTTTGTAAGTACACTAACATTCCTTTATGAGAGAGGAAGCCTGAGAAATATAGAATTTTGGTCTGGAATAATATTTTCAAGCTCCAGATTTGAAAACCACAATTCATTTGCATGATGGTTTTCACTTAAGAAATGCTAACATTTGGGATGCCTGGGTGGCTCAGTGGTTGAGCGCCTGCCTTCAGCTCAGGTCATGATCCCCGTTCTGGGATCGAGTCTTGCATGGGGCCCCCGGCAGGGATCCTGCTTCTCCCTCTGCCTATGTCTCTGCCTCTCTATGTCTCTCATGAATAAATAAGTAAAATCTAAAAAAGAAAAGAAAAGAAAAGAAATGCTAATATTTGTAGTACCTGGCTGGCTTAGTCCTAGAACATGTGATTCTTATCTTGGGGTCAAGAGTTCAAGTCCCACCTTGGGTGTGGAGATTAGTTAAAAAACATAAAATCTAGGGGTGCCTGGGTGGCTCTGTCAGTTAAGTGTCTGACTCTTGGTTTCGGCTCAGATCTTGATCTCAGGGTGTTGGGATCTCAGGGTGTTGGGATCAAGCCCCACATTGGGTGTGGAGGCAGCCTGAGATTCTTTCCTCCTCTCTCTTCCTCCCCCTCTGCTCCTCCCCCTACTCACTTGCTCACTCTCTAAAATTAAAAAAAAAATCTTTTAAAAAATAAAATAAAAAGTCTTTTTAAAAAATGCTAAAACTTAGTTGACAGATGTATAGTCTAGTTCTAATTATGCTACAGACTAACTGTATGAACCTCGGCAATTCTCAGTTTCTCAAAACCTGTTTCCTCACCTAGAAAGTGGGAGTAAATAAATTGGATCTTCCTTACAGGTTTGTTGGAAGGACCAAGTGAGATGACAAATGAAGATGTATTTGGAAGTGCCAATAAGGGTGAGGTGTGAGGGGTCACCTGGCTGGCTCAGTTGGGAGAGCGTGGGACTCATAACCTCAGGGTCATGAGGTCAAACCCCCCATTGGGTGTGGAACCTACAAAAAAAAAAAGAATGAAGTATGAAAATGAAGATGGTACATTTATAAATTTTATTATTATTAATAACAGCAACTCCACTTATTTCAGATTAAAATGGTGACCTGCTGGGGTGCCTGGCTGGCTCAGTCAGAGGAGGTGTGATTCTTGATCTTGGGGTTGTGAGTTCAAGCTCCACGTTGGGTGTTGTTGGGTTTATTTATTTATTTTTAAGATTTTATTTATTCACTCATGAGAGAGAGAGAGAGAGAGAGAGAGAGAGAGAGAGATGCAGACACATAAGCAGAGGGAGAAGCAGGTTCCCTGAGGGGAGTCTGATAGGAGACTTGATCCCAGGACCCCAGGATCATGACCCCAGCCAAAAGCAGATGTTCAACCACTGAGCCACCCAGGCGCCCCTGTTGTTGGATTCGTTTTTTTTTTTTTTTTAAGATTTTATTTATTCATTAACGAGAGGCAGAGACACAGGCAGAGGGAGAAGCAGGCTCCACACAGGGAGCCCAACATGGGATTCGATCCCAGGTCTCCAGATCACGCCCTGGGCTGAAGGTGGCGCTAAACCGCTGAGCCACCAGGGCTGCCCTGTTGTTGAATCTAGAAATAAAATCTTTGGGGTACCTGGGTGGCTTAGTCATTAAGCTTTTGCCTTCGGCTCAGCTCTTGATCCCAGGGTCCTGGGATCAAACCCTATGTCGGGCTCCCTGGTTGGTGGGGAGTCTGCTTTTCCTACTCCCCCTGCTTGTGCTCTCTCTGTCTCTCTCTCTGTCAAGTGGATAAGTAAAATCTTAAAAAAAAAGAAATAAAATCTTAAAAAAATTTTTGTTAAGATTTATTCATTTATTTTGGGGGAGGAGGAGCAGAGAGAGAGGGAGAGAAACTCTTAAGCAGACTCTATGCTGAGTGTGAGCCTGAGGCAGGACCCAATCTCATGACCCTGAGATTCCCAACCTGAGCCACACCCCAGAAATAAAATCTTAAAAAAAAATGATGTCCTGCTAATCTTGTAGATTTGGATCTTTAAATTTGGCATTATATGAAATAAATAACATTCTTGTATTTTTCACTGGTCATTGTTTATTAAATAATATATATTTTTGAGAAAAAAGGTAGTATGTATAATTATGGACCTGAATTGGGGTTTATTACTTGTACTACTCTTATCCTCATCTGAACTATATAATCACCCTGGTGAAAGTGGTTTTCTGGGCAGCCCGGGTGGCTCAGCAGTTTAGCGCCTGCCTTCAGCCCAGGGCATGATCCTGGAAACCCGGGATCGAATCCCATGTCGGGCTCCCTGCATGGAGCCTGCTTCTCCCTCTGCCTGCGTCTCTGCCTCTCTCTGTGTGTCTCTCATGAATAAATAAATAAAATCTTTAAATAAAAAAAGTGGTTTTCTTAAAATCAGGCTATTCAACTTGATCATCTTTTCAGATGCCAGTTTTGAGTTCCAATTCACCTCAATAAATAAATATTAATAAATGTGCAGTATAGAAATTCAGCAGAAAACTAATAAATGTGTGGTATAGAAATTCAGCAGAAAACATCTATTTCTATTTCAATTTCAGGCTGAAACTCATCATGGCTGGCGTATAAGGAGGCAGTCCTAGTTAGAAAGTAAAGAATTGGGAAGTAGTGATTTCAAATTTTAACTTCTGGCTCAAATTTTGTCCCAAGTAGTTAACATCTACATTTCCAATTTATCCTCATAGTCTGAGTTTCTCAAAGCCTGTGTGTAATTTGCTATAGTAAAAGAATATTTCCTCGGTGTCCATCGAAAGATGAATGGATAAAAGAAGATGTGGTCTATGTCTACAATGGAATATTCCTCAGCCATTAGAAACGACGAATACCCACCATTTGCTTCGATGTGGATGGAACTGGAGGGTATTATGCTGAATGAAGTAAGTCAGTCGGAGAAGGACAAACATTATATGGTCTCATTCATTTGGGGAATATAAAAATTAGTGAAAGGGAATATAAGGGAAGGGAGAAGAAATGGGTAGGAAATATCAGAGAGGGAGACAGAACATGAGAGACTCCTAACTCTGGGAAACGAGCTAGGGGTGGTGGAAGGGGAGGAGGGCGGGGGGTGGGGGTGAATGGGTGACGGGCACTGAGGGGGGCACTTGATGGGATGAGCACCGGGTGTTATTCTGTATGTTGACAAATTGAACCCCAATAAAAAATAAATTTATTATTAAAAAAAAGAATATTTCCTGTTACTCAAATTCCCTCTGTTCTACGTAGGAGGGATGAGATTTCTGAATTCAGATAAATGGGATGACATTTTTTCAAATCGCTGTTACTAGAGAAAGGAATTTGTTATAAGTCTAGTTCAGGCTTAGCTTTTATCCAAGGACATTAATGAAATCCCAAAGGACCTTATTTCCAAAGACGTTAGTTCTACTGTAAGGCCTGTAGCAAGGGCCGCAGCACTGCTCTGTAGAACAACTCGGTGTGGAGAAGCGATATACTCTGCAGACTGGGCAATACTGAGTCAGTCATCGCTGCATTTTCTTCTAGGCCCTGAGAGCCCTGAGGTTAGTGGTCTTTCGAATAAGGGTCCACAGTAAAATTAAAAGACTGTTCATCATTACTGCTTTAGCTACCCACTTGATTAACCCACATTTGAGAGCCTACTCTGTGGCAGGCCCAGGAAGACGGGGCTTAATAAAACATTTCTTCTGTCCTCGGAACCCCAGAACCTATCCAGATGACTGACCTGCAAGCACTTACAACACATGATGAGAATCAGTGTGAAGGAGACAGGACAAAGAGACATGAGAGAAGGCATCCGGCTCAGAGAATGTGACAAAGCTTCACAGAGGGGATAATAATTTTTTTAATAATAAATTTATTTTTTTATTGGTGTTCAATTTGCCAACATACAGAATAACACCCAGTGCTCATCCCGTCAAGTGCCCCCCTCAGTGCCCGCCACCCAGTCACCCCCACCCCCCGCCCTCTTCCCCTTCCACCACCCCTAGTTCGCTTCCCAGAGTTAGGAGTCTTCCATGTTCTGTTTCCCTTTCTGATATTTCCCACTTATTTTTTCTCCTTTCCCCTTTATTCCCTTTCACTATTATTTATATTCCCCAAATGAATGAGACCATATAATGTTTGTCCTTCTCCAATTGACTTGGGATAATAATTTTTAATGATGGCATAATTAACCATCCATGACACAGAAGGAGCTAGCCCAATCTTCTCACTCTTATCAATTTGCCTATGTATTTATCTATATACCACCTGTCTGTCTATCTATCCACTCAATGTTTCTTCCAAAATTTTTTTCAGTGCTTAGAGTGGCATGTAGTTGAGATTATACTTCCTATTCATGCTGCATACAGAGAATCCAATCAATGATATCTCATGAACACTTTCTCATGTTCTTAAAAATTCTTCAAGAATGTCATTTAAGGAGTGCCTGGGTAGCTCAGTTGGTTGAGGGTCTGCCTTTGGCTCAGGTCATGATCTCAGGGTCCTGGGTCAGGATCTCAGCATTGGGCTCCCTCTCCCTTTGCTGCTCCCCCATTCATGCTCTCTCTCTCTCTCAGTCTCTCATAAATAAATAAATAAATAAATAAATAAATAAATAAATAAATAAACAAATAAATAAATAAAATATTTTTTTAAAATGTCATTTAAAAATAGATTATCGGACAGCCCGGGTGGCTCAGCGGTTTAGTGCTGCCTTCAGCCCAGGGCCTGATCCTGGAGACCCGGGGATCAAGTCCCCGTCCAACTCCCTGCATGGAGCCTGCTTCTCCCTCTGCCTGTGTCTCTACCTCTCTCTCTCTCTCATGAATAAATAAAATCTTAAAAAATATATTATCTATTGAAAGAGCAGATGAGTGAGGGGGGGAGGAGAGGGGCAGAGGGAGAGGGAGAGAATTCCAAGCAGACTGTGCTGAGCACAGAGCCTGCCACAGGGCTGGATCTCATGATCCTGAAATCATGCCATGAGCTGAAACCAAGAGTCGAATGCTCACCTGACTAAGCCAGCTAGATTCCCCTAGATTTTTTATTTTAAGATAATTCCAGGGCACTTGGGTGGTTCAGATGGTTAAGCGTCTGCCTTAGGCTCAGGTCATGATCTCTGGGTCCTGGGATTAAGCCTTGCATTGGGCTTCCGGCTCAGCAGGAAGTCTGCTTCTTTCTCTCCCTGTGCTCCTCCCCCGGCTCATTCTCTTTCTCTCTCTCAAATAAATAAATAAAATCTTAAAAAAATGATAATAGCAGATTTAGAAGCAGTTGTAGGGAAGAATACAGAGAGATATCATATACTCTTTACCCCGTTTCCCCCAATGACACCGCCTTGCAAACCTATATATTACAACCAGTATATTGATATTGAGACAGTCAGGATATAGAACAATTCCATCACCACAGGGGCATGTCATTTTTATTAACTGCTTAATAATTCAATTTATAAATGTATCATTTACTAATCCTGCTATTCTTTGACATGTAGGTTGCTTCCAATTTGGGACTATAATAAATAATGTTGTAGAAAACATCCCTGTATATAAATCTTTTCCAAAATAGCTGAATCTTCCTTTCTTTTTTAAAAAAGATTTTGTTTATTTATTCATGAGAGACACAGAGAGAGAGAGAGAGGCAGAGACACAGGCAGAGGGAGAAGCAGGCTCCATGCAGGGGATGTCCTGTTGTGGGACTTGATCCCAGGACCCTGGGATCACGACCGGAGCCAAAGGCAGATGCTCAACCACTGAGCCACCCAGGTGCCCGCGAGAGCTGATTATTTCTGTAGGGGAAATTCCTCAAAGGAGATTTGCTGAGTCAAAGGATACGTACATTTTAAGGTTCTCAATACATTTTAAGGTTCTCAATACTGATTGCCAAATTGCTTTCCAGAAGTCGTACCAACTCCTGTGATGCATCAAAGTTCTTGGCCACATTAACCAGTGTTGAATATTAAAAGCCTTTGCCAATTTGATGAGTGGAAAATGGTATCTTGGGATTTTTTTTGATATCTTGGGATTTCTAATTTTTATTATCATTGAAGGCAAACATTTACATATATACATATGTATGTACATATTTGATCTTTAACGTCTTTCTCCTGAGAGTTATCTGCTCCTATTTTTTCTTTTACCATTTCCATTGCATTTTCTTATTAATTTATAAATACTCTTTACATGTTAAGGATATTATTTGACATTTTTAAGATAAAATTGAAATACCATACATTTTATCCATTTAAACTACAATTTATGACTTTTAGTATATTTACAGAGTTGAGCATTCATCAGCACAATCAATTTTAAAACATTTCTTTACCCTAAAAATGAACTCTTTTTTTTTTAAGATTTTGTTTATTCACGAGAGACACAGATCGAGAGAGAGAGGCAGAGACACAGGCAGAGGGAGAAGCAGGTTCCCTGCAGGGAGCCCGACGTGGGACTCGATCCTGGGTCCACAGGATCACACCCTGGGCTGAAGGCGGCGCTAAACCACTGAGCCACCCGGGGCTGCCCAAAAGGAACTCTTAATACCCTTAGCTGTTACTCTCATTCCCTCCATCCTCTCCATTCCCTGGCAACCACTATTCTACTTTTTGTCTCTATATATTTGCTTATCCTGGACACTTCATACAAAGGGAATGATAAAATATGTGGTCTTTTGTGACTGACTTCTTTCACTTTAGCATATTGTTTTCAACGCTCATCCATATTGTAGCATGCATCAGAATTTCATCCTTTTTTTAAAGCCAAAGAATATTCCATTGTATGGATATGCTACATTTTGTTCAACCATTCATCTCTTGATGGGCATTTAGGTTGTTTCAGCCTTTTGGTTTTTATGAATAATGCTGCTGTGAACATTTGTGTACAAGTCTTGGTGTAGACAGGTTTTCATTCCTCTTGGGGAGCTACCTGAGAGTGGAATTGCCAGGGTTATGTGGTAACTCTATATTTAACTTTTTGAGGAACTGCCAGACTGTTTCCCACAGTGACTGAAATATCTTATTCTTGTCAATGAACGAGGGTTCCATTTTCTCTATATTCTTACCAATGCTTGTTACTGTCTTTTTTTTAAAAGATTTATTTATTTATTCATGAGAGACACACAGAGAGAGGCAGAGACATAGGAAGAGGGAGAAGCAGGCTCCTCAGGGAGAGCCTGATGCAGTACTTGATACTGGGATCCAGGATCATGCCCTGACATGAAGGCAGACACCCAACTGCTGAGCCACCCAGGTGTCCCACTGTCTGTCTTTTTTATTATAACCATTCTAGTGGGTGTGAGGTGGTATTGCATTGTAGTTTTTTTAAGATTTTATTTTTAAGTAATCTCTACACTCAATGTAGGGCTTGAACACACAATCCCGAGATTGATTGCCACATGCTCAGGGTACCTGGCATGCAACTCTTGATCTTGGGGTTGTAGGTTTGCCGCTTCATGGTGGATGTGGAGATTGCCTAAAAAAAAAAAAATCTTACAAAAAAAAAAAAAAGCTGCATGCTGTACCGACTGAACCAGTCAGGCACCCCTGGTATTGCATTGTAGTTTTGACTTGCATTTACCTGATGGCTAAGGATATAGAGCATCTTCCATATACTTTTTTTTTTTTCAAGTAGGCTCCACAGGGCATGGAGTCCAACATGAGGCTCAAACTCAGGACCCTGAGATCAAGACCTGAGCTGACATCAAGAGTCTGACACTTAACCAACTGAACCACCCAGGTGCCTCTCTTTCCATATATTTCTTGACCATTTATACATCTTTGAAGAAATCCTTTGCGCATTTTTAAATTGGTTTGTCTTTTTATCTTAGAGTTCTAAGAGTTCTTTATATATTCTGGACACTAGACTCTTGTCAGATATATGATCTCTAAAGATTTTCTCCCATGGGGATCCCTGGGTGGCTCTGCAGTTCAGCACCTGCCTTCAGCCCGGGGCGTGATCCCGTGGTTCCGTGATCAAGTCCCACGTCAGGCTCCCTCCATGGACCTTGCTTCTCCCTCTGCCTCGGTCTCTGCCTCTCTCTCTCTCTCTCGTGAATAAATAAATTAAATCTCTAAAAAAAATAAAGATTCTCTCCCATTCTGTGAGCTGTGTTTTCATTTTCTTTTTTTTTTGTTTTGTTTTCATTTTCTTAATAATGTCCTTTAAAGCACAATGTAAATTTTTTTATGATATCCAGTTTATCTAGTTTTTCTTTTGTTGCCTGTGCTTTTGGTGTGATCGCTAAGATACCATTTGCCTAATTCGAGGTTATGAAGATTTATACTTTATTCAAGGTCATGAATAGTTTTGTCATTTTAATTCTTACATTTAGGTCATTGATCTACTTTGAATACTTTTTTTTAAAGATTTTATTTATTTATTCATGAGAGACATACAGGGGGAGGCAGAAACATAGACAGAAGAAGAGGCAGGCTCCTTGTGGGCAGAAGCCCATTGTGGGACTCGATCCCGGGACTCCGGGATCATGCCCCAAGCTGAAGGCAGCCGCTCAACAGCTGAGCCACCCCAGGCACCCCTACTTTGAATACTTTTTGTATATGATGTAAGCTGTGGGTCCAACTTCATTCTCTTGAATATTGGATATCCAGTTGTCCCAGTACTGTTTGTTGGAAAGAAAATTCTTTCTCCATTGAATTGTCTTGGCACTCTGGTAAAAAAAAAAAAAAAAAAAAATTAACTCTAGATGAAAAAGTTTGTTTCTGGACTCTCAATTATATTACACTAATCTATAAAGTATATTCTTACTTTGGTCTCACACTGTTTTGATTATTGCAACTTTGTAGCAAGTTTTGAAATCAGGAAGTGTGAGTCCTCCAACTTTGTTTTTTTTTTTTTTTTTTTCAAGATTGCTTTGGCTATTCCGGATCCCTTGGAGGATAGTCTTCTTTCTTTCTAAGATATTTTATTTTTCATGACAGACACACAGAGAGAGGCAGACATAGGCAGGGGGACAAGCAGGTTGTGGGACTCTATTCTAGGACCCTGGGATCACGGCCTGAGCTGAAGGCAGGTGCTCAACCACTGAGCCACCCAGGGGCCCCTCTTCTTTATTTTTTAAAAGTAATCTCTATCCCCAGTGTGGGGCTGGAACTCACCACCCCCAGATCAAGAGTTGCATGTTCTACTGACTAAGCCAGCCAGGCACCCCAAGGATATTATTCTTTTGATTGCTATATTTCTTTGTAAATAACTTTCCATTTGTGGTTTGACTTTATGAGCTTTATCATAGAAGTTGGAAATTTTTGTCAATTCATTGACTTTTTCCTTTATTGATTTTTCTATCGCTTTTATATTTAGAAGATTCACTTTCATTATTAATTTTAATAGATTTCTGAACCTAAACTTAGTTCTTTCTTTCTTTCTTTCTTTCTTTCTTTCTTTCTTTCTTTCTTTCTTTCTTTCAAAATGAATTTCAGGGACATCTGGGTGGCTCAGCAGTTGAGCATCTGCCTTCAGCTCAGGGTATGATCCTGGGGTCTGGAACTGAGTCCTGCATTGTGCTCCTTGTAGGGAGCCTGCTTCTCCCTCTGCCTATGTCTCTGCCTCTCTCTGTGTCTCTCATGAATAAATAAAATCTTTAAAAAAATCTTTTAAAATGAGTCACAAAAATAAAAATAAAAAACATTTGGCCCTTGTAAAAAATTTAACATACTTACTTATAAAGCAAAAAGCAAGAGCTTCCCTGCAACCAAGTGATTCCCAATTTCATCCTCCAGAGCTCACCACTGTTAGCTGTTTATATCCTTCCTAACCATCTTCTATGCTTATACAGTGTAGTCTTTATTTTATTATTTTATAAAGATTTTATCTATTTATTAATGAGAGACACACAGGGGGTGGGGCAGAGACACACAGACAGAGGGAGAAGCAGGCTCCATGCGGGGAGCCCGATGCGGGAATCGATCCCGGGACCCGGGGATGACGCCCTGAGCCAAAGGCAGATGCTCAACTGCTTAGCCGCCCAGGTGTCACATGTGTCACATGTGTAGTGTTTAAAAATGTGAGATCACACTATAAATATTGTTTTGCATCTTTTTTCACTTGACAATATAGCAGGCATCTTTCCATATGTGGCTTACATGCTTTTTTTTTTTTTTTTTTTTTTTTGCTATGCTAAGTAAAGCCTTCTCTACCCGATGGTTCTAAAAATATCCTCCTTTATAGTCAGGCAGTACTTTTATAGACTGCTGTTCTTATTTCTTTTTAACTTAAAATAAAGTTGTAAAAGATCAACAAGTGTAGCCCGGGTGGAATTTTTTAAATTTTATTTATTTATTCATGAGAGACACAGAGAGAGAGGCAGAGACACAGGCAGAGGGAGAAGCAGGTTTCATGCAGGGAGCTCAGTGGGGGACTCGATCCCGGACCCTGGTGTCACGACCTGACCCCAAGGCGGACTCTCAGTCCCTGAGCCCCCCAGGAGCCCCTCCGACAGAAAGTTTTGAAGAGGATCAGGATTAAAGAAAGAAGTGGCGCTCACAATTCCCAGCAAGACTTCTGGCACTGAGGCAAAAAGGGGGCGAATCCCCGTGGCAGTGACTGGATGTCAGCCTGGGACAGTGTTTGTGCCCCCCCTGTGTCCCCCCTCCCTGGCCCCTCCTCGGTCGCTGCAGGCTCCTGGGGAGGGCGCCCGAGGCCCTGCTCCCTGTGGAACCCCATCTCTCCTCTGCCCCGCATTTTGGGGGCGCTTTGGGGAAACGCAAGAGCTCTGGCTTCTGCAGATTTCCCACCTGGCTTCTTTAAGGGGCCGCCTCCTGTCGCCTGTTTTCTTGTGCTCTTCCTTTTTTTTTTTTTTTTTTAAAGATTTTATGTATTTATTCGTGAGAGACCCAGAGAGAGAGAGAGAGGGAGAGGCAGAGCCACAGGCAGAGGGAGAAGCAGGCTGCACGCAGGGAGCCCGATGCGGGACTCGATCCCGCGACCCCAGGATCACGCCCTGAGCCTGCGGCAGGCGCCCAAGCGCTGAGCCACCTGGGGGCCCGGTCTTGTGCTCTCGCTAAGGCGCGTCAGGATTCCCAGGTGCCCGAGGGATGGAGCGCCGGGCGTCTACACCGGGTGCTTCCTAGGAGCCCAGCGTTTTGAGAATCCGGGATCCGGAAGGCAAGGGACTCCGCCTCCCCGAGACATCGGGGTGTGCGTGTGCGCGCGCGTTGGGGGTGCGGGGCGCGTTCCAGCCGCAGCACGGACCCCCTCGGACCCCGGGGCGCCCCGGCGCCGCCCCCGCGGCCAACCCCCGGGGGGCGTACCCTGGGAATGCAGGCCGCCCCCCGCCCGGCCTCGGCTCGGCTGACGATGGGCGTCGCTGCGGGGCTTCTCCCTTAGGGCCACCGCGTCCCTGCTCCGCCGCCCCCGCGTCCCCTCCGCGCGGCCGAGCCGAGGCGGGGGCGTGCGCGCACCCCGAGGGGCTGCCCCGGCGGCGCCCCAAACTCCGAGCACGTTCCCGGCCTCCAGCGCCGGGGGCTCCGCGAGCGGGCTGGGGCGGAACAAGCGCGGCGGGCGGCAGGCTCCCCCACCCGGGGGCCGCGGGATGCGGCGGGGGGGCGCGGGCCGGGGTCCGGGGGTCCCGTCCGGGACGGCTGCGGGGGGGCGCGGGCCGCCAGCTCCCCGCCGGTGGCCGTGCGGCGCGGGAGGCGCCCCGAGGAGGACGGCGAGGGCCGGCCGGGCCGCCGGCAAGCGGGGTCCGTCGCAGGTGAGCCCCCGCCCCGGGGTTCGCGCCCGCCCCCCCACATCCTTCCCCAGCGCCGGGGCGCCCCCGGCCGGCGGCGGCGCTGCGGGGGGCCTGTGCGGAGGTCTCCGCCGCTGCCCGGCCGGGGTCCCGCCCCCCCAGCTGCCGTGCGGCACCTGCCAGGTGGGGCCGGCGGCTGCTTCCCGGGGCGCCTCCGCGGCCCAGAGCCAGCCTGTCCCGGCTGCGCTCCCTCCTAGGCGTCCCTGCGGGCCGGGAAAGCGGGGCGGCGGTGAGTCACGCGGGGGGCCCAGACCCCGCGTTGGCGGGGGGGACACCAACGGCGCGGCCGCCGGGCCCCGAGCCGCGTCCTTGCAGCTGCGTCCGGGAGCTTCCTGCCGCCCGGTCCTCGCTACGAAGGCAGAAGTTTTTAGTTGGTCTCACGGGACGGACGAAAACAGGCAACGGACTCCCCCAAACTTCCAGTGCCGCCGCGGCGGTTGGGGAAAGGGGGGCGCGCGGCCGGACGTGGACTTGGCCGTTCGCCTGGTCCGAGGGGCCGCTCCCGGGAGATTCGTGGCCGTGGGACCGTGCGGGCGCGGGCGCGGGGCGCCCCGGGACACGGCGCAGCTCCGGGGCCCAAGGCTCGGCCGGACTGCGGGTGCCCCACGGCCCTGCCTCCGCTCCCGTCCGTCCCGGTTCTGGTTGAGCAGGTGCTAAGCCTTGCAGCGGGAGTTGCGCACCCAAAGCACAGACTTGGCAATTTTCTGCAAATCGGGGAGCCACAGCGCACGTTCCAAATATTCCTCCTTATTCGGAATCATCCACGAATCCAAGGAGGCCACGCACACCCTTTTAAAAAAAATTATTTATTTATGAGAGACACAGAGAGAGGCAGAGACACAGGCAGAGGGAGAAGCAGGCTCCATCGATCCTAGGACCCCAGGATCACGCCCTGGGCCCAAGGCAGGCACCAAACCGCTGAGCCACCCAGGCTGCCCCATGCACACCCTTTTAACTTGACCAGACTAAGCCGGTCAAGGCTGCTATCTCCGCATCTTCGTCCTCATCTTGATAACACAGAACTTGGGGGGCTTGCCTGTTTGGCCTTTGAGGTGGTCAGTAGTCTTTTGTACACGTGATAAATCGTTACGTGGGAGTGTGGTGATGGGACCCTAACTCTTTCAGGTCTGAAGCAACTGAAATGGGTTTTGGATGCCACAAAAAGATCTCACCCGAACCCTGTGCAGCTCGGTGAAAGTGCAAGGTACTTTGTGTCTTGTTCCCATTTACCCTCTGCAGCTTCCTGAGGGATCAGAAAAGAAATCTCCATAGGAGAAATGTATCGTGTATCACAGACATTAAGTTAGCTGTGCTCTCAAAGACAAGCTGTCATTTTTTAAAAAAATTATATTCATGAGAGACACACAGAGAGAGACAGAGACACAGGCAGAGGGAGAAGCAGGCTCCCCTTGAGGAGCCCAACGTGGGACTCGATCCTGGGACCAGGCCCTGAGCCGAAGGCAGATGCTCAACCACTGAGCCACCCAGGCATCCCTCAAGTTGACACTTCTACAGCCAGTGACTTCTCTTTTTTTCTGTAGTTGCGTGGAGTTTCATCTTTCCGTATTCTTGAAGGCTCTTGCGTGTTGGCAGGTGCCTGTGGCCTGGCCATCGTGGGGAATCCAAGGCACCTAAATACTACCGGTTGCTGTGCTGTTTTTACACGGGCTTGCAGTACTTTTCTGCCTTTCAGCATTTTTATTTTTTTCAAACATTTTATTAATTTATTCATGAGAGGCAGAGAGAGAGACAGAGAGAAAGACAGAGACAGAGAGAGAGAGAGAGACAGGCAGAGGGAGAAGCAGGCTCCATGCAGGGAGCCTGACGTGGGACTCGATCCCGGGTCTTCAGGATTACGCCCTGGGCCAAAGGCGGCGCCAAACCACTGAGCCACCCGGGCTGCCCACAATAATGATCATTTATAAATTGCTCGCTGCTGGGAACATGGTACCGTGTAATAAGCCGAATTACACGTGCTTGTGCAGTATCTGCTGGGGGGCAGCCAGAGAGGGAATGGTTGCCTCTGTTTGAGTCTTCAGGGTGGACACATTTCCACCCTGGCGTCCCTTCTTTCTTGCTCTCATCTGTGGCATCCACCCTGGCACCGAAGCTCGTCGAAGTTCTTTCCTTGAAGGCACCTATCATATGGGTCATCTTGATAACTGAGAAAGTCTAGCGTAGCAGTAGCCCCCATTTATTATAAAATTACCTTTTGAACTTGCCTTCAAATAAAGGTCCCCCCTACACACACACACACACACACACACACACACGCACACTTTTCTTACCTGATGATGGGAAAAAAAAAAAAAAAAGAGGAAAAAAGAAAAATGTTTTACATTCCGGATGGGACAAAAGAATGCAAGCTCTGCTGATCTAAGGTAACCTCAGATAACGCAGATAAGTAGTTATGAAAATGTGTTTGCTGCAAGGTTTATCTTGTAAGAGTTTAGCTCTAGAAGATGTGTAAAGCACAACACGGGGACCCCTGGGTGGCTCAGCAGTTTGGCACCTCCCTTTGGCCCAGGGTATGATCCTGGGGTCCCAGGATCGAGTCCCGCATCAGGCTCCCTGCATGGAGCCTGCTGCTCCCTCTGCCTGTGTCTCTGCCTCTCTCTCTCTCTCTCTCTCTCTCTCTCATGAATAAATGAATAAAACCTTAAAAAAAAAGCACGACACGAGTTCCTCGGCGGACTTTGCAGTGTGGTGTGCGCATGTATGCCACCGACAGCGCGTCCTTTACCAAGCAGGCAACCAGGTGCTCTGAGTCGGTGGGCTTATCTGGTTTTTCAGGGCAACTGAGGTTTAGCACTTCTGGAGCTTGATAACCGCTACCCCCCCCCCCCATCCAGTCCCCAAACCTGTAACCATTTTGGGTGGAAAGCTTTTCAGAGAGATTATTTACTCTCCTGACTCCCAAACCTGGTAATAATTGCATCTTTGCTTGATGACTCAAGATTGTGCCCGCAATAGCATTAGTTATTTCAGGGTGCTGTCTATAGTGCTGCCTCCAGGGCTCCTAAAGTCCGGAGGGCTGTTTGTCCCTATGGTAAGCTGGGCACAGACTGTCCTGCCTCTTAATTTGTGATGCCTGTTTTCCTAATCTTTTCATGTATCCCCTCTCTGTGAGCTGTCATTTCTTTTTTTTTTAATTTTTTAAATTGGAGTTCAATTTGCCAACATATAGCATAACACCCAGTTGAGCTCTCATTTCTTGCTGCTGCTGTTTTAACCTGTTTCTTCCCACCAGCGGTTGGTGCCTCAGCCTCTGGGCCCTCCGCCCTTGCCCCGTCCAAGGTGTTGCTCTGAGCAAGGCATCGAGATATTGAGGTAACCCAGCCTGTTACAACTGTCTGCAAAATGTGAGTAAGTAGAGCCTGAGTAGGGCCGTGAGGGGTCTACGCCTACTAATGTATGTGAGCTTTGGTACATGGACTCTGTGCCATCTATTCTGATGGCATGACAACCTTTTAATTTGTCTTTCTAGTTTTTCATTTTGTTTTGGACAGTTGAGGATGTTGAAGAAGTTATCAGTAAAACCTATGTTCTCTTGTAAATCAAGATATTTACAGTATGTGAAGTTGTAAAATAAACGCAGAAGTTTGTTCAATATCTATCAGCAGGGGCACCTGGGGGGCTCAGTCGGTTAAGGGACCGACTGTTGGTTTCTGCTCAGGTCATGAGCTCATGGGGCGTGAGATCGAGCCCCCCAGTCTGGCTCTGTGCTCAGTGGGGAGTCTGATGCGATTCTCTCCCTTTCCCACTGCTCCTCCCTTGCGCGCGCTCTCTCTCTCTCTCTCTCTATCCCTTTCTCTCTCAAATAAACAAATCTTTTAACAAAAATCTATCAGGAAACCAAGATGCATCTTATCCATTGCATTTCTAGGGTGTACCTGCAAGTGCTTGGCATGAGGAGGCATTTCAGTCTTAGAGGTTGCCCCCAAGGAAAGCAAATGTCCCTATTTTTAAAAACATTTTATTTATTTATTCATGAGAGACACACAGAGAGAGGCAGACACAGGCAGAGAGAGAAGCAGGCTCCATGCAAGGAAGCCTGATGTGGGACTCGATTCTGGGACCCCAGGATCATGCCCTGGGCCAAAGGGAGGCGCTCAACCGCTGAGCCACCCAGGTGTCCCAAATGTCCCTATTATAGCAAAGACTGCGCCTCACCTGCCTCACCTGCCTCACCCACCCTGGGGCAGAAGCACAGGTCAGCCCCTGAAGGGAGATGCTTCCTGTCTGATGGTTGCCATGGTGAGTTTCTCCTCTCTATTGCCACGGAGGGGAGGAGGCCAGCGTCCCAGCACTTTCTCCTATTTGTTTTTCATCCAAATCATCCCCTCATTGTATGTATATGACAAATTTAAGGATCTGACCGGCTGACTACTTCGAGCACTAGGAAGGTGACCTAACAGAGGTGAGCAAGTGAGACATCAGAGGTGTTCCGGGCAGAGGGGACTTTGGGTGTGAGGACCCCAAGATGAGAGAATACTGACAAGGCCAAGTGACAGGAGAGGTACCAGCGAGGCTGAAGCAGTGGGTTTGCATTCCTCTGTGTGTGGGTGTGTGTGTGTGTGGTGTGAGAGAGACAGACAGAGATGAATCTAGAAAGGTAACAAGTCTGGATCATATAGGACTTGACAAGGACTTTGCCTTTTACCCTGAGTCCGATGAGGAGCTAAAGGAAGGTTCAGAGCAAAGGAGTGACTCCCATCCCTCTGGATGCTGTGTGGGGAATAGGCCAAAAGTCAGATGAAGGCCGAAGCAGGGAGGCCAGTTAGGACTGATGATGTAGGCCTGAGCCAGGGAGGTAGTACTGGAGGTGGTGAGCTCAGATTCTGGATGTATTTTGAAGGTAGAGCCAAAAGGATTTGCTCATGGTTTGGTTATAAGGTATGAGAGAAAGCTGAACAGTCAGGGATGGCTCTAAGCACTTTGGCTTGAGCAACAGGATGGCAGGAATTGTCACCAATGGAGACAGAGACGTGGCAGGAGCAGGTTTGTGGGAAAAATCATGAGGAGCCGGAGTTGGGTTTGGGACCTGGTAACTTTGAGGTGCCCATCAGATCTCCCTGTGGCGATGTCAAGTAGGCAATTGGCTACAGGAATCTGGCATTTAAGGAAGGGACCTGGGATGCAGACAGATTTGGGAGCCATCAGGCTTCTAGGTGGTATTTGAAGCCTGGATGAGTGAGTACAGGCAGAGGAAAGATCAGTCAAAAGAGACGTTTGTTTGTGTCCCACCACGAAGGCTTATGGGTGACCTCTCTCCAAAGCAACATCTGTGTGGGGAGGAGGAAAAGCACAGAGTAGAAGCAGTGCTTCGACACACAAAACCGTCCTGTGGTTTTTTGGTCAAATGTTTGTGCTGTCGGATTGGCTCACAGGTCATTTTGACTCATCATGTTCCTTTGCTCACAGCCTGGAAGCAGTGAGCCCCCCCAGGCCTGGGGGTGAAGACGAGATCTGTGTTCAAAGCTCTCCAATGAGAGAAGCCACAGCTTCAGTGGTAACTGATCCTTCTTTCTGGGTTCACGAAATCCGGAGTTTAGGGTTTTGCAGTTTACATTTGTGCTGTAGATGAATCCCTTCCCATCTTATTCGTCCTTCAATGGAAATATGAAGTGGCCGCTGTTGCTTTCCAGTTGAGAAAACCTTTATTCATTTATCTCCTGTCATTTCCAATATATGGTCTAATTTTCCTTAGAAAGTTATATTTAATGGAAAAGACCAAGGGCGGCTGGCATATTGGAAGGAAGGACAATTTTACACTCACAGTGAAGTTTGGGGCTTATCTAATAGTTGAGTCGTGGTTTTTCCAAGATACCCCAGATAGCAAGCATAGTGAACTTTTAATATACTGAAATTTGTTTTTTTTTAAGATTTTTATTTGTTTTTTTAAAGATTTTTATTTTACTTATTCACGAGAGACCCAGAGAGAGAGAGAGAGAGAGAGAGAGAGAGAGAGAGAGGCAGAGACACAGGCAGAGGGAGAAGCAGGCTCCATGCAGGGAGCCCAAAGCGGGACTCGATCCTGGGTCTCCAGGATCAGGCCCTGGGCTGAAGGCGACCCCAAACTGCTGAGCCACCTGGGCTGCCCCTGAAATTTATTCTTAAAGATCGAGTATCTTCTCTCCGACTTTCCTTCAAATATTTAGTAATGATATTGTGATCTCGGCCATGAAGAAAGAAGTTGGCTTAGTTGTTAACATTGCCGGTGCTGGGAAAGCAGACTTTTTAGCAGCACTTAAATTTACGTATGTGTGTTCTGTCTCTGGAAAATTACGTGCCAGAAACTTTATGGAGGTGTGTGTCTACTCTGTTTTCAGATAAATTTTTGCATGATTTTGGTTTTTGGGGCATTATTTTGCAAAGGGAACAAGGTTGATTCCTAGCAAGGAAGAGCAGGAAAGAGTTTTGTTAATGAGAGAACCAGTGAGAGAACCAGGATCCTATTCAAGTTTTTTGTTTTGTTTTGTTTATTTAAGGAATCTCTATACCCGACATGGGGCTGGAACTCATGACCCTGACATCAAGAGTCCGTGTGCTCTTCCAACTGAGCCAGCCTGAGCCAGCCAGATGCTCCCAGTTAAAGTATTTCTTTTTTAAGATTTTATTTATTATATATATATATGTATATATATATATGTATATATATATATATATATATATATATATATAGAGAGAGAGAGAGAGAGAGAGAGAGAGAGAGAGAAAGAGTGGCAGAGACACAGGCAGAGGGAGAAGCAGGCTCCATGCAGGGAGCCCAAAGCAGGACTCGATCCCAGGACTCCAGGATCAGGCCCTGGGCCAAAGGCAGGCACCAAACCACTGAGCCACCCAGGGATCCCCCAATTCAAGTATTTTTTCAATTCAAGTATTATTTCAAGTATTTTTTAAAAAAAAACAGCTTTATTGAGATGTGAGTCACATACCATGCAATTAACCCATTTGATGTATACATTTCAGTGGTTTTTTAGTATAACTGAGGAGTTGTGCAATCCTTGCCAGAAGAACATTCCTAGCACCCTGAGAAGAAACCTGGCACTCCCCATTTCTGCCCCACAGCTCACACCAGTAGCCCCTGGCAGCCAATATCATACAGCACTTCCTACCTCTCCAGATGTGTCCATCCTGGATGTTTCAGAGAACTAGAAACGTGTAACAGGTGGTCTCTTGTTGCTGGCTTTTTTTCTCTCTTAGCATAACCTTTAAAGGGTCATCCGTGACGGAGCATGGATGACATGTGGCATTTCACTCTTTTATGTGGCTGAATATTCCTGCGTTGTATGGACATGTACCATAGTCTAAGGATCTGTTCTTCTACTGATGGACATTTGAGTTTCCATCTTTTTGGCTGTCGTGAATAATATTGCTGTGAACATTCTTTTTTTTAAAAAAAAGATTTCACTAATTTATTCATGAGAGACACACAGAGAGAGACAGAGACGCAGGCAGAGGGAGAAGCAGGCTCCCCACTGAGCAGGGAGCCCGAAGTGGGACTCGATCCCAGGACCCCGGGATCACAACCTGAGCCAAAGGCAGCCGCTCAACCAGCGAGCCACCAGGCGCCCCTGCTGTGAACCTTCTCATACAAGTGTTTGTGTGGACATCTGTTCTCTTTTCTCTACAGCATATATCTAGGAGTGGAGTTGCTAGGTCGTACAGTGGGTGTGTGTTTGATCTCTGGAGGAGTTCTTAGACTTTTCCGAAGCGGCTGTAACATTTGACATTCCCGCCTTCACTGTGCGGGCTCCAATTTCTTCTTCCCAGGGCTTGTGAATCTTTCTGATTCTAGCCATCCCTGTGGGTGTGAAGTGGTTTCTCATTGTGGTTTTGATTTGCATTTCCCCGATGACTAGTGATGTTGAGCACCTTTTCATGTGCTTATTAGCCATTTGTATATCTTCTTTGGAGAAATATCTATGCAGATTCTTTGCCCATTTTCAAATTGGGCTGTTCCTTTTTTTTTTTTTTTTACTGTTTAGTTGTAACGGTTCTTTATATAGTCCTTATTCACAATCCTTACCAAATATTTGACTTGTAAATATTTTCTCCTATTTTGTGGGCTATCTTCGTTTTCTTGATGGTTTCCTTTGAGGCACAAAACATTTTTATTTATTTATTTATTTATTTATTTATTATTATTTTTTTTATTATTTTTTTTTTCACAAAACATTTTTAACTTTGAGGTCAAATTTACCTAGTTTTTCCCTCTTTTTCTTTGTTTGGTCTCTGTTTTCAGTTCTTTAACTGAGGTATAAACGACATATGACATTACTCGTTTCAGGTCTGTAGCATTCGATGTTTGTATATATTGCACAGTGATCACGGTCACTCTTGTCAACATCAGTCACCACACATAGTTCACAAAATCTTATTCTAATGACGACATCTTTTGAAATCTACTCTCTTAGCAATCTTCAAATATGTAATACAGTATTATTAATTATAGTCACCATGGCGTACATTAGATCTCCAGGACTTATTTATTTTGTAATTGGAAGCCGCTTTGACCCCTGTTACACCGTACCCCCACCCTCTGGCAACCATCAATTGTTCTTTGTATCTATGAGCTGGCTTTTTTTTTTTTTTAAGATGCTGCATATAAGTGAGATCATCCAGAATGCCCTCAAGGTCCATCGATGTTGTTACAAATGGCAATATTTCCTTTTTATGGCTGAATTTATTCCATTGTGTGTGTGTATCTGTATCTGTATCTGTATCTATATCATTATCCGTTCATTTGTGGATGGACACTCCAGTTGCTTCCATATCTTGGCTATTGTAATCAACACGGGGGTGCCAGATATCTTTTTGAGTTAGTATTTTGTTTTCTTCCGATAGATACCCAGAAGTGGAATTGCTGCATCTTATGCTAGTTCTATTTTTAGTTTTTTGATGAATCCCCATTCTGTTTTCCACAGTGGCCTCAGCAATTTCCATTCCCGCCAAGCAGCGCACAAGGGCTCCCCTTTCTCTGCATCTTCCCCAACACTTGTTATTTCTTGGTAATAGCCATCCTGCCTGGTGTGAGGTGATAGAGAGCTCGCTGTGGTTTTGGTTTGCAATTTCCAGATGATTAGTTACTGTTGAGCACTTTTTTATGTACTTGTTGGCTTATTTTTTAATCTTGTCTCCTGAGCTATTGGTGTCCTATATAAGAAAAACTGGCCTAATCCAAGGTCACAAAATCACACCTATGTTTTCATTGGAGTTTTATAGTTTTAGTTCTTACATTTAGGTCTGACCCATTTTGAGTTGACTGTTGTGTGTTATGTGAGTTAGGGGTTTATTCTTTTGCATGTGCATATATCCAGGTGTTTCCGGCACCGTTTGTTGAAAGAATATTCTTTCCCACCAAAATGTCCTAGCACCCTGGCTTTTAAAGTCAGTTGACCACCATGTAAGGGTATATTCTGGACTCTCAATATATTTTTTTATTTTTTTTTTAAGATTTTATTTATTTACTCATGAGAGACACAGAGAGAGAGAGAGACAGAGACAGAGACACAGGCAGAGGGAGAAGCAGGCTCCATGCAAGGAGCCCGATGTGGGACTCGATCCTGGATCTCCAGGATCATACCCCAGGCTGCAGGCGGCGCTAAACCGCTGCGCCACCAGGGCTGCCCTCAATATATTTTTTTAAAAGAGTCTATCCATTTATTTGACAGAGAGAGAGAGAGAAGGGGAGAGAGAAGGAGTGAGAGAGTGCAAGTAGGGGGAGCAGGAGAGGGAGAAGCAGATTCCCCACTGAGCAGGACCCTGGGATCCAGGACCCTGGGATCCTGAGCTGAGCTGATGGCAGATGCTAAACCAACTGAGCCGCCCAGATGTCCCTGGACTCTCAATTTAATTGCACTGATTTGTCCCTAAGTCTATCATTATACTTGTATCACTGTCTTGGTTACTGTAGCTGTGTACTAAAATTTGAAATCAGAAAGTGTGAATTTTTCAACTTCGTTTGTCCTTTTCAAGATTGTTTTCGCTCTTCTGGATCCCTTGCATTTCCATATTAATTTTAGGATTAGCTTGTCCTTTTCTGCATGAAAAAGTAGCTGGGATTTTGCCAGGAATTACATTGAATTTGTAGATCAATTAAGGGACTGTCTGAACTTCACTTTTATAGTTGTACAAATTGAGGTTTCCCTAAATATGGGGTATTCACATTTAAGGTATTCGGGAATTATTTACTATGATGCATTCTGGCCTCTCAACTCTCATTTTGGATGGTTATTCATCTGTAGTTTTTCATGCGTTTAGAAAGATTACAATATATTAACTCCTTCCTATTAGGACCCTTAATCTGGAGACACTGCTAAAAGCTTAAGAGGCACAAATGTAAATATGCACAAGAATTTTTCCAAGGAAAAACAAAAGCACAGGTGAAGACAAAAACAGGGAAATAGAGTCACTAACTCAATTGCCTTAGTGTTTGTGAATCAGCACTGGGTATGCAGATCTGTGGGACCGGGATGGGGCAGCATTGGGAAGTGAGTTGCTCCCTTTTGGGTACCACATTGACTAGGAATCTACAAAGACCTTTCCAGGCTGAATGAGATCTTCTGTCAGTCCAGCGTGTGATCCACGTCCCTGTAGCAGGAGATGCCTTTTAGGAAATAGACCCTTAGGGCCTGGACAGGTAAGCTTAGGCCAGCTGTGCTGTTGCTTGAAGATGGGGAAAAAAAACATTGATTTATCCCCATTTTTACTTCTAGCAAATCACCACCTATGTGTAGTTCTCTTTCTGGAATGATTCAGTGCCTCTCAAAATTTCCCTCCTTGTGGGACGCCTGGGTGGCTTGGTGGTTGAGCATCTGCCTTTGGCTCGGGTCTCCCCGGTGTCCAGTAGGTGTTCAATGCAGAGCAAGGCCATGGAAAGCTATTCCATCCTCCCCACATCCCCTTCTGATTAAAAACCACCCAATGGAGATGGGGAATTTTCCTAATACAGCAGCAGGAGCTGCCACTGGCTGGGCAGCCTGCCTGACAATCACAGTCTCAGGAATTCATTATTCAGAAACCCAATACATGGAGGGAAAATTTTTTAAAAAGATTTTGGGGCAGCCCGGGTGGCTCAGCGGTTTAGTGCAGCCTTCAGCCCAGGGCCTGATCCTGGGGTCTTGGCATCGAGTCCCACATCTGGCTTCTGCATGGAGCGTGCTTCTCCCTCTGCCTGGGTCTCTGCCTCTCTCTCTCTCTCTCTCTCTCTTTCTCTCTCTCATGAATAAATAAGTAAAAAAAATTAAAAAAAGATTTTATTTACTTATTCATGAGAGACACAGAGAGGCAGAGACTAGGCAGAGTGAGAAGCAGGCTCCCTGCAGGGAGCCTGATGCCGGACTAGATCCTGGATGACTCAGGGATTACAACCTGAGCCAAAGGCAAATAGCTGAACCACTGAGCCACCCAGACGTCCCAAGCTTTTCCTTTTTTAAGTAATTTCTACACCCAGTGTGGGGTTTGAGCTCACAACCCTGAGATCAAGAGTCGCTTGTTCCACTGACTGAGCCCACCAGGCACCCGGGTTTAAATTAAATTATTTATACACGATCTTTGTAAAACGTCTAAAGAACATATGCCCATAAACTAATAAGTGAAAGTCACCCTCGTGCCTAGCCCAGTCCTACTCTCTGGAGGAAAGCACTACTAACAGTTCTGGGTTGTGGCCATAGGAAAATTTTTATGGACATAGATATATCTATTCAATTCAATAAACATTTATTTATCACCTTCTATGGGCTAGACACTGTTCGGACATTTCAGTAAACAAAACAGACAAAAATCCCTGCCTTCAGGGAGCTTATTTCTAACTGGTGAGAACAATTAAAGAATCCACGTATATCTAGGTATATCACCAAACCAGGATTATACCCTGTATGTTGATCGGTGGCTTACATGTGAATGTGTTTATTTTTAAATGATTTCATTATGAAAAAAATTTTTTTAAAAGATTTTATTTATTTATTCATGAGAGATACAGAGAGAGGCAGAGACAACCACTGAGCTACCCAGGTGGCCCTCATGAAATTTTTGATGCAAAGAGTACAGGCAACAGAATACATGAAACCATTCTGTTGTGTTATTTAAACCTTTTCCTTTCATAGAGCACAAAGAAGCTGCTGCATCTTTTCGGCACAAAGAAAGCATTTGTCCAGTTTTGTCTCAGTGGGCTCATAGTTTAAGTAAACCCATGGAGAAGCTGTTGTTTTTGAGAATGATGTGCTTTTTTTTTAATAAAGATTTTATTTATGGGATCCCTGGGTGGCGCAGTGGTTTGGCGCCTGCCTTTGGCCCAGGGCGCGATCCTGGAGACCCGGGATCGAATCCCACATCGGGCTCGCGGTGCATGGAGCCTGCTTCTCCCTCTGCCTATGTCTCTGCCTCTCTCTCTCTCTCTCTCTCTCTCTCTCTCTCTCTCTCTGTGACTATCATAAATAAATAAAAATTAAAAAAAAAGATTTTATTTATTCATGAGAGACACATACACAGAGACAGAGACACAGGCAGAGGGATGAACCAGGCTCCCTGCAGGGACCCCAATGCCAGACTCAATTCCAGGACCCTGGGATCATGTCCTGAGCCAAAGGCAGACGCTCAACCACTGAGCCACCCAGGTGCCTGAGAATGATGCATTCTTTCTTTTATTTTTTTTTAACACAACATTTTACTTATTTATTCATGAGAGACAGAGAGAGAGAGAGAGAGAGAGAGAGAGAGAGAGAGAGAGAGAGAGAGGCAGAGACACAGGCAGAGGGAGAAGCAGGCTCCATGCAGGGAGCCCGACGTGGGACTCGATCCTGGGTCCCCAGGATCATGCCCTGGGCCCAAGGCAGGCGCAAAACCGCTGAGCCACCCAGGATCCCCAATGTGACATTTTCTTCACTGGAAATCAAGTTTTATTTTATTTTATTTTATTTTATTTTATTTTATTTTATTTATTTTGAAATATTTTATTTCAGAGAGGGAGAGAGAGAGAACGAGAGAACGAGCAAGGGGAGAGGCAGAGGGACAGGGAGAAGCAGATCCCCCACAGAGCAGGGAACTCAACGGGGTCTCTATCCCAGGCCCCAGGGATCATGACCTGAGCCCAAAGCAGACACTTAACCGACTGAGCCACCCAGGTGCCACAGAAATCAAGTTTTAAAATTAAGTTACATATATATTTTTTGGATATGTATATGTGTATATATGTTATATAAGTATTTCATATGCATTATAATATAATATACTGACTTCATTTTTAGTAAGTTGCTAATGACTCTCTTTGTAAAGCATCTATAGGCAAAATAGAATGCTTTTAGATGCTACTGGAATATTAAATTTAAATAACTTTGTGGCCATAAAGTGTGGTCTGGTAGTGGTTAGTTGCCTTTTCTTTCTTTCTTCTTTCTTTCTTTCTTTCTTTCTTTCTTTCTTTCTTTCTTTCTTTCTTTCTTTCTTTCTTTCTTTTTGCCTTTTCAAATATACTTTGGCTAGGTCAGCATCTGCTGCTGCTGTCAGCTGGACAGTTCACTGCACAATCGGGGACACTGGGTCTTCTCTTCCTCAAGCCTTCATTTGCACCATTGTGCCACTATTGAGTTGAAGCATTAGCTGTTCAGCTGTTCAATATACAGTCTGATAAGAAAAACCATAGGGAATGATTTTAAATAATAATTCCTCTATTTAAAATGAAATGGTGTGATTAGATATTCTTTGGCTCTTTGATGACACTTAAAAGTAATATGTGCATTTGAGCGACATCTTTGAGTTCACATTTGCAAGCTGGATCATGTGATTAATCACAGCAAAAAGCAGCAGCCAGCCCAGTTTTATTTGCCATTTTGCACTTGACAGTTTACAAAAGAGGGTCAGGTTCGCTTCCTTAGTTAACACAGTCCAAGGACCATTAACAGATGTTGTGTGTTCTTCTGTGTGCCTTATAAGCTAAAGTAAGTAATTTTAATTGGATTTACCATTGCGGATGCTGTGTGTTTGAAAATCAGATTTTCTGAACCCAAGAAGAGATGAATAGCCATGGAATAGGAGATCTGGCATTTAGTTGTATGTTTACATGGATATTGAGAGTTCTGACATTAGTGGGTCATCTTGTCTACTTTTATAGTTTGTGCTTTAAATAGCTGCTTTCGAAAGGCCTGAAGTTAAAAGAAAAATTTTAAAGGAGTCTAGTGCTAACGTTTACCTATCGCTAAGCTAGCGTATTCAGAATTATCTAGCGGTGGCAGTGGCTGTAGTGGTTGGGTCGTCAAATTTTGTCTTTCAGCTCACGTCCACACATCTCCTTGATCACTTGCACTGTGGGTACTGAATCGAATTTGGATGAACAGAGTGATGATGCTCCTTTGATTTACATGCCTTTTCCCCAAATTTCTTTTGTTAAGGAATACATTGGAACATTTACAGTTGTATAATGAGGTTTTGTGTAACTGTGCTTTCAGAAGTATCCAAGGAAACTAATTCTCAAAGACATTTCTTTTCAAAGATTTTATTTGTAAGTAATCTCTACACCCAACGTGGGGCTCAAACTCACAACCCTGAGGTCAAGAGCAACATGCTCTGCTGATGGAGCCAGCCAGGTGCCCCTCAAAGACATTTATTTTTTATAACAATTGTATAGTTTTGATGATGCCAATACATTTTTAAAAGCACTTTCAAAAAAAAAAAAAAAAGCACTTTTACCGTAGTCCTGGCATCAGCAAAGATTGATGTCAATTTCTGGGGACTGTAAATTTGTTCTCTTTCATTACTTTTTTGAGTGCAGTTGACTAAGGAAGGGGCTGCAAATGTTAGGATACATGATCAAATTTAAGGTACACCAAAGAGCTTTAGTGCTGGAAGAGTAAGAAGAGGCTCCATACTGCAGTTTTTACCTTTTTCCTGTCACTGTGGGCTTCTTTATACTGCATGTTGACTTTATAAGTGATCTTAAAAATGGAAGAGGAAGCTTTCAAAACGAGCCAATTTAACTGCAATACTTAAAAATTTCACATTTGTGTACTATATGTGGGCACATAATAAACACATGAACATCGGTGTTTGCAAAAATCACAGAAATGAAGTTTCCCTTCATTTGCAGCACCCACAGGTCTGTCTGACCCGTGACAAGGTGAGGCAGCCTGCTGCCGGGTGGTTCTCCTTGGAAGCAGGTCAGAGGCCATCGATCTTGGATAACCTAGAATCATAACCTGAAACTGATATGCTGATATTGAGTCCCAAGAGATATTTTCTTTTTTTTAAAAATTTTTTTATTTATGATAGTCACAGAGAGAGAGAGAGAGAGAGAGAGAGAGGCAGAGACACAGACAGAGGGAGAAGCAGGCTCCATGCACCGGGAGCCCGATGTGGGATTCGATCCGGGGTCTCCAGGATCGCGTCCTGGGCCAAAGGCAGGCGCCAAACTGCTGCGCCACCCAGGGATCCCAAGAGATATTTTCTTTTAAAGATTTTATGCATTTATTCATGAGAGACACACACAGAGAGAGAGGCACAGACACAGGCAGAGGGAGAGGGAGAAGCAGGCTCCATGCAGGGAGCCCAATGCAGGACTCGATCCCGGGTCTCCAGGATCAGGCCCTGGGCTGAAGGCAGCGCTAAACCGCTGAGCCACCCGGGCTGCCCAAGTCCCAAGAAATACCATTCAGCATAGGTTAGGGCATCAAACCAATTGTTTGTGGTTTTATTTTCTTATTATCTTCTTACATGTGATCTGTTTTATCAGTCTAGTGCTGGATGTCCTTTCTCAGTGTGCTCCCAGCACCCTGGGCTCAATTCTGTTTAACTCCCCACTCTGGGCTCTAACTGCTTCCTGCTCCCAGAAGAGCCCTGTGGGATCCAGGCCAGTGTCTTAACTGATTTCTGCGTCCCCAGCACTGCGTGGAGCCTGGCACAAGGTAGGAATCTAACAAAAATTTGTTGAAAGAAGAAATACAGAGTGATGAGAGTGGCCGATAGATACACGAACGAGGCCTAACGTGTTGAAATGTGGATACCTGTTTTGTATTTCTCTTCTTTCCTTCCTCCTCTCATTTCTTCTTTTCATTTCCCATCTTCCCCTAGAGTTCCACTTCGTGCTACTGGGGGTAAAATTGTCCCACGCTTCCTTCCTTCCAAGCACGATTAAAAGGTTGAGTATCTGAGGACAAGCGAGATCTGTGGACGGTCTTCCCCGAATTGGAACCTATTGATTATTATGTGCTGTGTAAACCCAGTGGTCAGACGACGTTGAATGCGTAGTAGGTACTCAGGCCACGCTTTCAAATATTTGATATGACATTATACGTGTCTTTATTTTTTAAAAAGATTTTATTTATTTACTCATGAGAGACACAGACCCAGGCAGAGGGAGAAGCAGGCTCCATGCAGGGAGCCCAACGTGGGACTCGATCCCGGGACCCCAGGATCAGGCCCTGGGCTGAAGGCAGGCGCTCAACCGCTGAGCCACCCAGCCGACCCTATACATGTCTTTAAAGCAACCTCAGAGTTCCTTTGGTCTCTGTTGCCCCGTCTCACTGATTTTTTTTTCTTCCATTTTAGACTGTATCAAGTCATTGTATTTACCCTTCAGTTCTATCAGGGTAAAAACTCCGCCTGATTTGTTCTCTTACCGTTAAGCACTAAAGCAATTGTTAATTAAGGTGGTCTTTCAAAAATGCATGCTTCATGAGAAAAATCTGCGGCAAGGCCAAAACCCAAACCTATCTGTGCTCCTGTTGTTGCACAATTTAGGTGCTTGCCAATGTTGATTTTTAAAAATTGTTACTTAAGTGGTTGGGATAAAAGATTATCTTATTGTCCTTGAGATTTGCATTTCACACATTACAAATGCAATCAAGGATCTTTTTAAATGTTTCTTCTTTGTGAAATGCCCGTTTGTGTTAATTCTTTTCACTTTTCTATGGGGTGATTTGTCTTTTTTTTTTTTTTACTGACTTCTAATCTTTCACATATCCTTGATGCTATTTGCTTTTCTCTGTATGCTTTGCAAATATCTGCACATGATTTATGGCTTAGCTCATCATTTTCTTTACGATGCCTTTTGATGAAAGAAAATTTTGATTTTTGTTTGTTTTTTTTTTGAAAATTTTGATTTTAATGTAGCCTAAATTATTGGTCTTTTAGGCTTTGTACCACTTGTATTCTGTTTATATAAGAAGTTCTATGCTATCCACAGGTGGTACAGAAATTCTGTGTTTTCTCTGATCTGATTCCCAATGCTGTAGGCTTTGAATCTTCACCAGCGCATGACCATTCAAACCAAGTTCTAAGTCACCCGGGAACTGCCAGATGCCAGATGCCAGTTGGCTCCTCTCTCGGGATATGCACCCTTGCTATGGTTTTAGCCTCTGAGGATTTCCTTGTCTTCCTGCCAGTTTAGCCATACATTTGAAACGAAATTTAATTTCATTTTTCCCACCATGCTTTTGTGTTTTGTAACGGGAAGGTTTTTCAGGATTTTTAGTTCCCTATGTTACCAATAAGGGAAGATCCTCTGTGTGTGTGTGTGTGTTTTAAGATTTTCTTTATTTATTCACAAGAGACACACACACACACACAGATAGGCAGAGATGCAGGCAGAGGGAGAAGCAGGCTCCATGCAGGGAGCCCGATGTGGGACTCGATCCCGGATCTCCAGGATCACGCCCTGGGCTGAAGGTGGCACTAAACCGCTGAGCCACCAGGGCTGCCCTCCTCTGTGTTTTTTAAACTTGAAAGTTCAAGTCTTATTTTTTTTAAGATTTTGTTTATTTGTGAGAGGAGAGAGAGGGAGAGGGCGAGGACGAGAGCATGAGTGGGGGGAGGGGCAGAGGGAGAGGGAGAAAGGGTCCTAAGCAGACTCCACACTGAGCGTGGAACCCAACACAGGGCTTGACTTCATGGCTCAGGGTGCTTGACTCAGGGCTCGATCCTATGACCCTGGGATCATGACCTGAACCCCGGGCAGATGCTTAACTGACTGAGCCACCCAGGTGTCCTGAAAGAAGTTTTTATGTTCAAAGATGAGATTTTAGGGATTTCCTTGTATTCAAGACCTGAGATGAAGACAGGGAACCATGACCTATTATTCCCCTATCTGCAGATGATCCAAAAGATAGAAGTGGTAGGGCCCCTGGGTGGCTCAGTCATTGAGCATCTACCTTCAGCTCAGGTCATGATCCCAGGGTCCTGGGATCGAATCCCACATTGGGTTCCCTGCAGGGAGCCTGCTTCTTCCTCTGCCTGGGTCTCTGCCTCTCTCTCTGTGTCTCTCATGAATAAATAAAATCTTTAAAAAAAATGGAAGTGGTATTCTGGCTCTAGCGCACTTGTGACTGGGGAAGGTGAGAATTTAAGTCTTTGCAGAACCATGCTGCTAATTCTCATCATTGTCTGCCACTTCCTAAATGCTCACTTGTGCACTAAATCTTTAACATTACAATGTTCTTTTTTCTTAATTCTTTAACAATTTAACATTTATTGAGCACTTACCATATCCTAGACCCTGTTCCAAGTCTTTGTATTAAAAAATTTACTCATTACAATAACCCTGTGAAACAGGTACTATCATTTTCCCCCTTTTACCAATAAAGGAAACTGAGGCACCTGTTGAAGCAGATTGTCTAAGGTCATACAACTTGCAAGTGCTAGAGCTGAAATTGGAATCCAGGCACTTTGTCCCTGGAGCACATACTCAGAAGTAATGTGCTATATTACCTCTATAAGAAATATTTTTGTGAAAAAAATCAGAATTTTATATGGATACATCACCCAAGATAAAACCCAAGTATAGCCACCGTGTCATTATGGTTTATCTTTATGCATAACCTTCATCTTTTTTTTTCCCTAACATGTATTTCCATTTTTTAAAAGATTTATTTATTATTCATGAGAGACACAGAGAGAGAGAGAGAGGCAGAGACACAGGCAGAGGGAGAAGCAGGCTCCATGCAGGGAGCCTGATGTGGGACTCGATCCTGGGACTCCAGGACCATGCCCTGGGCCAAAGGCGGGCCCCAAACCGCTGGGCCACCAAGGGATCCCCTAACATGTATTTCCAAAAGATGAGCTTTCTTCTATTTGTTTTTCATGGTTAAATAGTCCTTAGGAAGGAGAAGGAGCAAAGGTGCATCCTTTGCTCCAATGGACATTTTCTTACAAATACTAATTATTCCGTTCGTTTCTTTTTTGTAAGTTTTATTGAGATACAATTCACTTGCCCCACAATTTTCCCATTTGAATTGTAAAATTCAGTGTTTTTAGCACATTCACAGACTTGTGTAGCCATCACTGCAATCAGTTTTAGGACATTTCATCATTCCTAAAAGAAGCTCTGTACCCTTCTGCCATCATGCCTCCAAATGCCCCATTTCCCCAGCCATAAGCTATCGTGAATCTATTTTCTCTTTCTCTCTCTCTCTGCCTATTCTGAATATTTCATATAGATGAAATAATAAAATTTGTGACTTCTTTCATTTAGTAAAATATTTTGAAGATCTATCCATACTGTAGCATGTGTCAGCCCTTCATTACGTTATTGCCAAATAATCTTCCATTGTATGGATATACCGCATTTTGTTTATCCATTCTTCAGTTGATGGATATTTGTGTTCTTTCATGTTTTAAAAGATTTTATTTTTACATAATCTTTACACCTAACTTGGGGTTCGAACACACACCCCAAGATCAAGAGTTGCACATGCCATCGACTGAGCCAGGCAGGCACCCCAGTTTTCATGTGGTGGGGTATACACCTAGAAATAAAAGTGCAAGGTCATATGCTAACTCTCCATTTAGATTTTTGAGGAATTGCACAACTGTTTTTCACAGGGGCTAAAACATTTTATATTCCCATGAACAGTGTATGAGGCATCTAATTTGTCCACATACTTGCTAACACTAGTAATTGTCTGTTTTTGATTATGAGTGTAAAGTGGTATTTCATTGTGGTCTTGATAGGCATGTCCATAATGACTAAATGATGTCAAGCATCTTTGCATGATCTTATTGGCCATTTTTATATCTTCTTTGGAGATATGTATTCAAATCCTTTGCCCATTTTTAGTTGTGTTATTTGTATTATTATTGTTTAGTGAGTGCTCCTTATGTATTCTAGATACATATTCCTTAACAGATAAATGATTTGCAAATACATTCTCCCATTCTGTGGATTGTCTTCACTTTCTTGTTAGTGTCCTTTGAAGTACAAAAGTTTAAATTTTGACAAAAGCAAATCACAATTGCTTGTGATTTTGATGCCATATATATACACGAAGGTTTTGCTTAATGCAAAGTCCCAAAGATTTATTTTTAAATTTTTAATTTTTTGTATATTTTTTAATTGGAGTTAAATTTGCCAACATATACCATAACACCCAGTGCTCATCCCGTCAAGTGCCCCCGTCAGTGCCTGTCACAGTCACCCCCACCCCCTGCCCACCTCCCCTTCCACTACCCCTTGTTTGTTTCCCAGAGTTAGGAGTCTCTCATGGTATGTCACCCTCACTGATATTTCCCACTCATTTTCTCTCCTTTCCCCTTTATTCCCTTTCACTATTTTTTATATTCCCCAAATGAATGAGACCATATAATATTTGTCCTTCTCCGATTGACTTATTTCACTCAGCATAATACCCTCCAGTTCCATCCATGTCAAAGCAAATGGTGGGTATTTGTCGTTTCTAATGGCTGAGGAATATTCCATTGTATACATAGACCACAGCTTCTTTATCCATTCATGTTTCGATGGACACTGAGGCTCCTTCCACAGTTTGGCTATTGTGGACATTGTGCTAGAAACATCGGGGTGCAGGTGTCCCGGCGTTTCACTGCATCTGTATCTTTGGGCTAAATCCCAGGCAGTGCAATTGCTGGGTCATAGGGTAGTTCTATTTTTAACTCTTTGAGGAACCTCCACACAGTTTTCCAGAGTGGCTGCACCAGTTCACATTCCCACCAACAGCGCAAGAGGGTTCCCCCTTCTCCACATCCTCTCCAACATTTGTTGTTTCCTGCCTTGTTAATTTTCCCCATTCTCACTGGGGTGAGGTGGTATCTCCTTGTGGTTTTGATTTGTATTTCCCTGATGGCAAGTGATGTGGAGCATTTTCTCATGTGCGTGTTGGCCATGTCTATGTCTTCCTCTGTGAGATTTCTGTTCATGTCTTTTGCCCATTTCATGATTGGATTGTTTGTTTCTTTGCTGTTGAGTTTAATAAGTTCTTTATAGATCTTGGATACTAGCCCTTTATCTGATAGGTCATTTGCAAATATCCTCTCCCATTCTGTAGGTTGTCTTTGAGTTTTGTTGACTATTTCTTTTGCTGTACAGAAGTTTCTTATCTTGATCAAGTCCCAATAGTTCATTTTTCCTTTTGTCTCTCTTGCCTTCATAGATGTATCTTGCAAGAAATTGCTGTGGCCAAGTTCAAAAAGGGTGTTGCCTGTGTTCTCCTCTAGGATTTTAATGGAGTCTTGTCTCACATTTAGATCTTTCATCCATTTTGAGTTTATCTTCATGTCTGGTGTAAGAGAGTGGTCTAGTTTCATTCTTCTGCACGTGGCTGTCCAATTTTCCCAGCACCATTTATTGAAGAGACTGTCCTTTTTCCAGTGGATAGTCTTTCCTGCTTTGTCGAATATTAGTTGACCATAGAGTTGAGGGCCCATTTCTGGGTTCTCTATTCTGTTCCATTGATCTATGTGTCTGTTTTTGTGCCAGTACCACACTGTCTTGATGATCACAGCTTTGTAGTACAACCTAAACTCTGGCATTGTGATGCCCCCGGCTCTGGGTTTCTTTTTCAATATTCCCTGGCTATTCAGGGTCTTTTCTGATTCCACACAAATCTTAAGATGATTTGTTCCAACTCTTTTCTGAAGAAAGTCCATGGTATTTTGATAGAGATTACATTAAACGTGTAAATTGCCCTGGGTAACGTTGACATTTTCACAATATTAATTCTTCTAATCCATGAGCATGGAATATTTTTCCATCTCTTTGTGTCTTCCTCAATGTCTTTCAGAAGTGTTCTGTCGTTTCTAGGGTATAGATCCTTTACCTCTTTGGTTAGGTTTATTCCTAGGTATCTTATGCTTTTGGGTGCAATTGTAGATGGGATTGACTCCTTAATTTCTCTTTCTTCAGTTTCATTGTTAGTGTATAGAAATGCCACTGACTTCTGGGCATTGATTTTGTATCCTGCCACACTGCCAAATTGCTGCATGAGTTCTAGTGATCTTGTGGTGGAGTCTTTTGGGGTTTCTGTGTACAGTATCATGTCATCTGCGAAGAAGGAGAGTTTGACTTCTTCTTTGCCAATTTGAATGCCTTTTATTTCTTTTTGTTGCCTGATTGCTGAGGTTAAGACTTCTAGTACTATGTTGAATAGCAGTGGTGAGAGTGGACATCCCTGTCTTGGGATCTTAGAGGAAAGGCTCCCAGTGTTTCCCCATTGAGAATGATATTTGCTGTGGGCTTTTTGTAGATGGCTTTTAAGTGCTGAGGAATGTTCCCTCTATCCCTACACTCTGAAGAGTTTTGATCAGGAATGGATGCTGTATTTTGTCAAATGCTTTCTCTGCATCTATGAAGAGGATCATATGGTTCTTGTTTTTCTCTTGTTGATATGACCTATCACGCTGATTGCTTTACGAGTGTTGAACCAGCCTTGCATCCCCAGGATAAATCCCGCTTGGTCATGGTGAATAATCTTTATGCACTGTTGGATCCTATTGGCTAGTACCTTGTTGAGAATTTTTGCATCCATGTTCATCAGGGATATTGGTCTATCATTCTCCTTTTTGGTGGGGTCTTTGTCTGGTTTTGGAGTTAAGGTGATGCTGGCCTCATAGAATGAGTTTGGAAGTATTCCATCCCTTCCTATCTTCAGAACAGCTTTAGTAGAATAGGTATTGTTTCTTCTTTAAACGTTTAAACGTTTGCTAGAATTCCCCTGGGAAGCCATCTGGCCCTGGACTTTTGTGTCTTGGGAGGTTTTTGATGACTGCTTCAATTTCCTCCCTGGTTATTGGCCTGTTCAGGTTTTCCCTTTCTTCCTGTTCCAGTTTTGGTAGTTTGTGGTTTTCCAGAAATGTGTCCATTTCTTTTGGATTACCTAATTTATTGGCATATAGCTGCTCATAACGTTTTTAAAATCGTTTGTATTTCCTTGGTGTTGGTAGTGATCTCTCCTTTCTCATTCATGATTTTATTAATTTGAGTCTTTTCTCTCTTCTTTTTAATAAGGCTGGCTAATGGTTTATCTATCTTATTAATTCTTTCAAAGAACCAACTCCTGCTTTTGTTGATCTCTTCCACAGTTCTTCTGGTCTCGATTTCGTTGAGTTCTGCTCAAATCTTTATTAACTCTCTTCTTCTGCTGGGTGTAGGATCTTTTTTTTTGGGGGGGGGGATGTAGGATCTATTTGCTGTTTTTTCTCCAGCTCCTTTAGGTGCAAGGTTAGTTTTTATATTTGAGTTCTTTCCGGTTTTTGGATGGATGCTTGTAATGCGATGTATTTCCCCCTCAGGACTGCTTTTGCTGTATCCCAAAGATTTTGAACGGTTGTATCTTCATTCTCATTAGTTTCCATGAACCTTTTTAATTCTTCCTTAATTTCCTGGTTGACCCTTTCATCTTTTAGCAGGATGGTCCTTATCCTCCACGTGTTTGAAATCCTTTCAAATTTCTTCTTGTGGTTTAGTCCCCTCCTGGGATCCTGCCTGATTTCCCTGTAATAGTCAGGGGATGGGGGGAGTCAAAGTTCCTGCTTCTCGGGGCGCGGATCCCCTGTCCTGAGGCTCCTTGCAGGCACCTCTCCCCCACTGGATTCTTTTTTTTTTTCCGTCTTCTTACCTTGTTAGAAGAAGCGCAAACTCTTCTCTCTGTAGTGTTCCAGCTGTTCTCTCTTTAAATCTCAGGTCAGCTTCTAGGTGTTCAGGATGGTTTGGAAGTTATCTAGGTAAGTTGGTGGGGACAGGTGACTTGGGGACCCTACTCCGCCAGCTTGCCCCCCCCAAAGACTTATTCCTATACTTTAAGAATTGTATTGTTTTAGATCTTATGTTTCAAAATTTGATCTGAGTTAATTTATGTATATGGTATAAGGTAGGAATCTAACTTCATTCTTTTTTCCCCCCAACTTCATTCTTTTGAATGTGGATATCCTGCTGTCCCATCATCATTTGTTGAAGAGTATTCTTTCCTCATTGAATTTTCTTGTCTTTGTTAAAAATCAATTGATAATGATGTGTCAGTTTAGTCCTCTCATCTGTGACATGTACCACTCTAGTCCAGGATGTTGACAATGGGAAAGACTGCATACGTAGGAATAAGGGGTATATTCTATATATATTTATATATATATATATATATATATATATTCTATATTCTATTTTCCCCTCAGTTTTGCTGTAAACGTAAAACTGCTCTTAAAAAATAGTCTTAAAAATAGTCTTAAAAAAAAGTGAACTTGGTCATTACAAAAGAAATGTTGAAAATATGCCCCCAAAGTGAATTTTATGGTCCAGAAGAAAAACCCTATTAACATTGAAGTATATAGTTGACATCATATTGAATGGACAGTTTTTATTTCTTTTACCATGCCACATTACCTTGTACTATATGACATCTAAAATGACAGTTGTTGGGACACCTGGGTGGCTCAGTCAGTAGAGCATCTGACTCGATCTATCAGGGTTGCGAGTTTAAGTCTTACATTGTGCATGGCGCCTACTTAAAAAAAAATTAAATGATAGTCATGAAATCTAAAGATGTGTGTGCCTGCACCCCGATGTTTATAGCAGCAATGGCCACGATAGCCAAACTGTGGAAGGAGCCTCGGTGTCCAACGAAAGATGAATGGATAAAGAAGATGTGGTTTATGTATACAATGGAATATTACTCAGCTATTAGAAATGACAAATACCCACCATTTGCTTCAACGTGGATGGAACTGGAGGGTATTATGCTGAGTGAAGTAAGCCAGTCGGAGAAGGACAAACATTATATGTTCTCATTCATTTGGGGAATATAAATAATAGTGAAAGGGAATATAAGGGAAGGGGGAAGAAATGTGTGGGAAATATCAGAAAGGGAGACAGAACGTAAAGACTGCTAACTCTGGGAAACGAACTAGGGGTGGTAGAAGGGGAGGAGGGCGGGGGGTGGGAGTGAATGGGTGACGGGCACTGGGGGTTATTCTGTATGTTAGTAAATTGAACACCAATAAAAAATAAATTAAAAAAAAATAAAGATGTGTGTGTGTGTGTGTGTGTGTTTATTTATCTCAAGCACAAAGAGGTTGGGAATTTATTTTGTAATTTCTTATTTTTTTTCATGATTGTAATTGATATGTTAAGATACTTAATATAGGGTTTTTAAAAATAATTCAAATTCAATTAGCCAACATTTAGTACCTCATTAGTTTCAGATGTAGAGTTTAATAATTCATCAGTTCCATATCCCATCATGTGCTCTCCTGAATGCCATCACCCAGTTATGCCACCTTCCCACCAAACTCCCCTCCAATAACCCTTCGTTTGTTTCCAAGAGTTAAGAGTCTCTCACGGTTTGTTTGGGATGGAAAAATGAAAATGTGATGGCGAAGCTAAGATATCTCTAGATTTTAAAAATGTTAATAGTGAAAAAAAATAAGCATTTTAGAATAGTACACAAATCAAGTTTTATCTGGAGTTTATAACACACAAAAGAGGGACTTTCATTACAAAAGAAACTTACCTTTCTCTTCCCACTCATTTTGTTGTGTAGGTACTTATAAACAACCTGCATCATGTGGATCTTCAGTGAATTGTCTGAGGTTCTACCATAGGTTAGTAGCTAATTGATTATGGAATCTACCAGTTTCTATATCCCTGCTGTGGTATTACAAGAATTGCCTGCTTGGAAAATATCTTTGTGCTAAGTCAATGATCCTGGATCAGAAGCATTTCAGAAGACTGCTCACCTCTTCTGGAAGCATGCAGAGTTCTCCACTTTTTGCTTCTAGTCTTGCTTTCTAGCTATGGCTGGACTATCCCATGCCCTCAGCTCAAATCACATCAGGCTACATATAGTCCCCAGTGCCTTCACCAACTCCTGCATTGGCACTTGGAATGTCCTCTATTCTCCTGTCCATGTATTTGAATCCTAATCAGTTTTCAAGGCCCAGCTCAGATGTCACATCATCTATGAAACTTTCCTTTTTTTCACTTGCTCAATTTAGATGCAATAATCTCATCCCCCATGCCCTGTACTGTATATTTCTCTTATAGTAGATACTGTGTACTGTATTTTATGGCCGGTTGTCATATCTTCTCTTAATTTTTAAGCTTTTTAAGGTGTGACACTGTTTATGTTCCAATAGGCTGTAGCACCCAGCAGGGAGGAACACATAAAAAACCAGTAGATGCTTGGTGAATTGAATTATAGTGGATTGGAAGGAGGCTCCAGCACATTGTTAGCAGAAGGATTTAGCATGAATCTTTGTTTTCTTTTGTTAGTACAGAATTATGTGAGTCTTTCATACTGTACCTTTATTGCAGAACAAAGTACGATATGGTTTGTTCTGTGGTGTAATGGGAATTCATTTTGTGATTGTTTCAGAATCACCCTTTTGTTTATTCCACTTTTTAAAGCATAACACAAGTCAAGACAGCACTTCAGTTTGTTGCACGTGCTAAGTCATTACTGCTTACAGATGGATAGTGTATTTGCCTTTCACACTGAAAGGGAAAAATTACACTCGTAGAATCCCATCTGCTTGCAACAGGATTTAGGACTCAAAACCTAATTTTATCTGAGTTCTGCACATCAGCAATAGGGAACTTTCAAAGAGTTGATTGCTAAAAGTAACCATCATTGTTAAGGATTTCAAACTGTAAAAATGATGGAGTTTCTTGCAAAAGATTGTTTATAAACATTCTTGATACAGTTTGGAATAAAACTCTTCCTGGAAGAAAATGGGAGGTTATGGAGGCATATCTAGTTAGTAATTTGCATTAGAGCTAATTGAGTATACTTCTGAGGGCAGATTTTAGATTGTCTGAAGAAGGTTAGGGGACCAAATAAATGATACCGTAAAAGCTTCTTCTAAAGCTACTAGATTCTCCCGTGGGTATGAACAGTGCTTGGTGCCTGACAGTTGCTTAGTGTGAATTTCTTGAATGAATAAATGTGAATGGATGCTTCTCCAAGCCTGTTTCCTCATTTGTAAGGTGAGGGTTTTAATATCCATCTTGGAGGATTGTTGTTGAGATCAGAGCAAATGCATAGAAAGTGCTCTATGTTGAGCCTGACAAGTAGTAGGTGATCAGCAAATGATAAGTATCATGAATCATATCTGACACGTTTCCCCTCTGTTTTCATGCTGGTGGTGGCAGTAGGTTGATGGCCATAGAAGAGACTGTTATCCCTCTGGTTGATGTTTCCATTACTTTCCCTTGTATAGTATTTTATTTTTAAAATGATTTTATTTATTTGAGAGAGTGAGAGAGGGAACCCACAAGCAAGGAGAGGGACAGAGGCAGAGGGAGAAGCAGACTTCCTGCTGAGCAGGGAGCCCAACATCGGGCTTGATCCCAGGACCCTGGGATCATGACCTGAGCTGAAAGCAGACGCTTAACCAACGGAGCCACCCAGGTGCCCCCACTTTCCTCTATTCTATTTTAATCTGAGCTCCATTTTTGCTTCTTATTTTTAGGAAAACTTGAGAATATAGAGTTATTTCCCCTTTGCAGCATTTTGTTTGCCATAGCTCTTTAAGCCATAGACAGAATGGGAAGTGCGTGCAGCATGGTTCAAACTTGTTTTATTCTATTGATATGAACAGAAACCCCAGAGAAAGGATAAATGTACATGAGAGTATCACAGTGAAATAACGCTCAAGGATTGGAATTATTGCTGTTATACACCAGAATCTAGAGTAAAAATGCTTTCTATAAAATGAGAATGCTTACAGGGACACCTGTCTGGCTTGGTCAGTGGAGCGTGTGACTCTTGACCTCAAGATTGTGGGTTCAAGCTCCATGTTGGGTATAGAGATTTCCTTTTTCTTTTTTAAAAAGTAGTCATCATGCCCAATGTGAAGCTGGAACTCACAACCCCGAGACCAAGAGTCATCGAATGCTTTACTGACTGAGCCAACCAGAGGCCCTGGGTGTATAGAGATTACTTTAAAAAATATAAAAATCTTTAAAAAATGAGAATGCTTATAGATACCAACTTACTTAACTTTTTTTTTTTAATAGGCTCCACACCCAGCATGGAGTCCATTGTAGAACCCATCCTGGGGCTTGAACTCATGACCCTGAGGTCAAAATCTGAGCTGAGATCATGAGTTGGACACTTAACCGACTGAGCCACATAAGCACTCCTCAAGTTACTTTCTAAACTATTGTTTTCTCTATAGGAGTTGATAAACAGAATTTAAATTCCTTGGAATGGTAATAATAGTCACATCATAGAGGCATAGACTCTTGAAGTAGGACGTGATAGATTATTTATTCCAACCCTACTATTCACTTGATTGTCCTCACTAGCCTCCTTACCACAGAGCAGCTTGAGCTTTGTTCAAACACTATCTGTGATAGAGCAGGGCTCCTTTCTGTACCTACCATGGCAGTTATTTCATCTACAAAGAGTTCTGACATTTAGAACAAAATGCTTCTTCACATGGAGTCTGTATAGCTATCTCTGTTGCTTTGTCTTCTCTCTCTGAGGGGAAAAAAAACAACCAACCAGTGAACCAACTGCCCAATTAACCAACCAACCAACCAACCAACCAACCAACCAACCAACAAACCAAAAGAGTACATGACCAAATAGGTATTCATACTCCATACCTAGCCCAAGAAATTGCACTGTGTGTGTGTGTGTGTGTGTGTGTGTGTGTGCTGGGAAATGTGGCAGTATGCTTAATATTCAGTGTTTCAATCTTTACAAACTATGAAGGACACCTTGTATCAAGGTGACAAGTGTTCTCCATCTCTGCAAGTGACACAACCAAAATGAATCAACTAATTAAATGTCTGTGAACCATCCATTCAGAATATATTATTTATTTCTATACCTTTTAGGACTTTTAAATTCTTCATATTTGAATTCTGAGCTTGTCTCTGCATTTACACAAAATTTCAAAAAAGATTTATTAATTTATTTGAGAGAGAGAGAGAAGCAGGAAGCACAAGCAGGAAGGGCAGAGGGGGAGACAATCTCAAGCAGATTCCAGGCTGAGTGTGAGCCCTACACAGGGCCTGATCTTAAAACACCGAGATCAGGACCCAAGCTGAAACCAAGAGTTGAACACCTAGCTGACTGTGCCACCCAGGTGCCCCAGTCTTTTTTTTTTTTAAAGTGATCTCTCCACCCAAATTGGCCCTGAACACACGACTCGAGACCAAGAGTTGCATGCTCCACTGACTGAGCCAGCCAGGTACCCCTGTACAACTATCTTCTATAAAAGAACTAATTGATTTTAAAAGAGAAATATTAGGAGCACCTGGGTGGCTCAGTCGGTTCAGTGTGTGACTCTTTGTTTCCTCTCCAGTCATGATCTTAGGGTCATGAGATGGTGCCCTACATCTGTGCTCAGTGGGGAGTCTGCAGGGAGTCAGTTCTCCCTCTCCCTCTGCCCCTCCCCCCACTTGTGCTCTCTCTCACCTGTTCGCTCTCTAAAATAAATAAATAAATCTTTTAAAAAAGAAATACTACTAATGAGTTTGTGATTTATGGTCGAGGCAGTAAAAGCTGGTCTCTTTTGCTTCCTAATCATGTATGGAATGAATGAATTGGCAAGCACTTTTCTGGTCTTTTGCTTGCAGTTTGAAGGTGATTGCATTATACTCTACACCTATGTGGTTCATCAGCGGAGTCAAAGAGCTGCTCCATCGGGATGTTTTTAGGGTGTCTGTCAGATTGCCTACTGAGTTAGTGCCCTTCTTTGGGCTTCCCAACCAACATTTCTTCGGTTGAGCGACTAGTCCAAAGTAAGAAGAGCACATGCCCCTGGTTTGCGAGTCATTGAGCTTTCACGAGGGTCGGCTTGACAAGCCTGCTGTCAAATATGAATCTGCTCGACGAGCAACATGCTGTGTGTAAACTTGATCCAGCTTTGGTGATCTTGGCTTTTTATTTCTCGTGCCCAGATTAAAAGAGGTTAAAGGGTCAGCAAGAGGAACATGATAAATTGGATCTGTCCTCACCTTTATATTTCAGGAGGCAAGATGTGTGGAAATTCAAGAGGGTCAGATACGAAGCAGGGTGTCACCCAGTGTCCACCTTGCCCAAAGCCACTTCTCTCACTCTCCTTTTTCTCAGCAATCATCTCACCTTGTGTTGTGCGGCTACGCACAGGTAACCCCTGTGTCTTCTCTCCCCTCTCTCTTAAAGTAACGACATCTTCTCTTTCAACCATTATCTCCTCCTTTTTTGTTAGTATGGTGATGTGACTTTCTGAGCACAGTTGTGGGAGACATTTTACAATAGAAACATCAGTATGTTTTCCTTGTAATTCTGGATTTTACCTGTCCTTGTAGCTCCTCGAATGTAAGGGGCCCGAGAAAGCATTTGCTGAATGACCCTCACTTCTGCAATGGGGGACAGTGGGGCAAGTGTTGGGGCGTGACTTGCTCAAGATCACAGAGCTGCTCGGTGGCTAAGCCAGCACTGGGGTCCAGGTCCTTATGTGACAGGATTGAAGAATTGTAGAGTAGATGCGCACGGTTTCCATAGTTATGCAAGTGCCTGAGTGGTAATGGGAGGAATCAAATTGTAGCTATTAGTACTTCCAGAAGTGCCATCTGACATAATATTCACTGATTGATCTTGGGAGATCTTCCTATTTCTCAGCACAGGGGGGAAATTTTGGTCCTATTATGTAGGAATGTTTTAATGTCTAATGCCATCTCATTTAAATCATATGGGACACGTGGGGCATTGCCACTTTTGCAGGCCTCTAAGGGCAGAGAGACTTCTACTTCTCTGCATCACCCCCATTTTCCACCTTGTTCCATGTCTCCATCCCTAAAAATGTCAGTGTGTAACCCATGTTTGTGGCTGCCACAACCACATTCTTTTATCTGAGGAAACATGTAGCATTAAAAAAAATAACTATTCAGCTGTCTGGATGGGAAGGCTTGGAAATGTACATGCACATGCTTGGCGTGGGGCACTTCAGGAGTTGACTCTTTTCCTTAATTCCAAGACATTTTTAGGAATTGAGTTTTACATCCCAATAAATTGCAGATTTTTAATGGCCTGTGTCTTTTTTAAAAAAATATTTATTTATTCATGGGAGACACAGAGAGAGAGGCAGAGACACAGGCAGAGGGAGAAGCAGGCTCCCTGTGGGGAGCCCAATGCGGGACTTGATCCCAGGACCCCAGGATCATGACCCAAGACAAAGACAGATGCTCAACCACTGAGCCACCCAGGCAACCCAGTGGCTTGTGTCTTATGAAAATTGTCACTCAATTTCTTTTGTCTTTGAAATAGGGAGTATTTAGGTGAGGGGTGGGTCACTGTGTAGCAGATATCCATTACTCTGTGTACTGTGGACCTGCTGAGAACTTGTTTTTCTAATGCCCTTGAGCAGGATTACTTCTGGTAAACAGCATCCATATGGTATGATTTGAGGAGCACTAAGGAGGGTAATGTGTCATCAGCCTGACACCACCAGCTACTAGGCCTTTGAAGGCCCTTTGTATCAGAGAGCAGTGGGAAATATGGCTTCTATAAGAGACGTGGAACCACAGGCATTAAAACCAGCAATCCAAAATAGCCTTGTTTGATGCCCTGTTTTCTTTAAAAAGTTACCCTTGCTCATGGACCAGAGGCAGGTAGTAGGCTTTGATTTTTGGCTCTTGTAGCGTTCACTGGAATGGAACATTACAAATTAACACGCGAGCTGGAGCATCTAAAACACATGGAGCAATGCACGGATGTTGTTCTACCCATTGTGATCAAAGACAAGCTCGTATGTTGCTTATTGAACACCAACTATCATGCCAGTTGGTTTGCAGTTCATTGGCGCAGCACCCAATGACGTAGATATTATTGTGCCCGGTTGATTGGGGAAGGACATGTTTGTATGGCCAGGAAATGCAACAGGCAGAGATTTCAGTCCCTCTGTCTGGCTCCCAAGCAACGTGCTTCACCACTCCACTCTACTCTCTCTGACTTTTCCTGACTTAGGAGATGAGATAAGACATACCTTCTTCAGGGTTATTTTAAGAATCCAATAAGATAAACGATCTGAGAAGTGCTTTGTAACCACTAGTAAACTTTGCAGAATGAAAGGCATTGTCAGAAGTAGAAGGCAGGCTGCTCTGGTGCCTCCATGTGACCATCTACCCTTTACATAGATCTAGATGTCCTGGGGTTAGGACCTTTGCCCCTGGCTTTCCGGTGAGCGAGAGTAGTTTATGTCCTAGGGATAGATTCCGAGAGCTAGGACACTGGTCTTACTTACCCAGTGATCTTTTCAAGAGTGCGATTTCCTTGCCGTGTAGCTGAGAGGAGCAGAGAGGAGGTGAGCAGTGCGTCTGCAGGGCCCCCAGGGTTCTTTGCAGCATAATGAGGAATGAGGTGGATGCTCCCAGCTGTGTTCTAACATGCATGTCATCTCTCTCCCTTCTCGCCTGTCATAGAGACTGAGCTGCTTCTCCGTGCAAAGGACATCAGTCATTTCTTAATGCAAGATATCGCCTTCTTGTCTGGTAAGCAGACTTTTCATATATTTAGACCAGATAAATGTATGAGTCTCTTAGCAAAATGAGTGCGGTCCTTATTATAGAAGTAGTCACACACACACACACACACACACACACACACACACACAGTTTGAGAAGCACTATTTTCTTTTTTTTTTCAGTTTTTATTTATTTAAGTAATCTCTACACACAGCATGGGGCTCGAACCAAAGACCCCGAGATCGAGTCACATGCTGAGAAGCACTATTTTAATAAACATTTATGCATTGTGCACATAGTGGCCAAACAAATAGACATTTGGAGAATAGAGCTTTTGAATGTGTTTAGATACATGATGAAAACAATCTTACCACCTTTGTACATTTGACTTTCAGGCATGCCTTTGGGAATCCATGATAGGTGCAAGTAGAATTCATCTAGGTGGGTGCAGGCTGAGAGAGAGGGTAACAACTGAGGGGACTTCTTGGCGATTTTCTCCACCACCATAGCTCTGATTATTTAAATGTTTCTTTTTTTTAAAAAAAAAGATTTTATTTATTTATTCATGAGAGACACACAGAGAGAGGGGCAGAGTCACGGGCAGAGGGAGAAGCAGGCTCCATGCAGGGAGTCCGACGTGGGACTCAATCCCGGGACTCCAAGATCATGCCCTGGGCTGAAGGTAACACTAAACTGCTGGGCCACCCAGGGATCCCTATTTAAATGTATCTTATAAATGCCGTCAAGTCATTCTAATTAAGAGCACATACTGAGTTATTTTTTTTAGAGTTTCATTTACACTTGATAAAGTAAGTTTACTAATATCTGTATATATGCATTGGTATGTGTATGTGCATTTGTATAACATTTTATTTTATTTTTATTTTATTTTTTTAAAAGATTGTATTTATTTATTCATGAGAGACACAGAGAAAGAGAGAGAGAGGCAGAGACACAGGCAGAGGGAGAAGCAGGCTCCATGCAGGGAGCCTGATGTGGGACTCCATCCCAGGATTCCGGGATCACGCCCTGGGCCGATGGCAGCCGCTCAACCACTGAGCCACCCAGGCGTCCCAAAAGTGACCATCTTAACTGGTTTTTAAAAGTATAATCTCCATTTTATTTTTTTTCAGAGAACAGTTTTTCTTCAGTCTTTAAGGACTTAGCTCCTTACAGGGCCTTTGGTGGAGGTGGTGGGATGGCACCTGCAAGTCTAAATCGGGGTGAGGGTGGTAGTGTTGGGTCCTTCTGTGCTTCAGGAGAGTGATTCTGGATTACGTTGGCGTGAATGGTTCAGTCTGCATGGTCATGTAGCCCACAGACAGCTTGGAATGCACATAGGCCTAGAAGATCTTCACTTTGGAAATGCCCCAGTCGGCAACAGTTTTTCCTATGGTCCCAGTAATGAACTTTTTTAAAAAAGATTATTTATTTATTCATTTACCAATGAGAGACACACACACATACAGAGAGAGAGAGAGAGAGAGAGAGAGAGAGAGAGGCAGAGACATAGGCAGAGAGAGAAGCAGGCTCCATGCAGGGAGCCCAATGTGGGACTGGATCCCAGGTCTCCAGGATCACGCCCTGGGCCGAAGGTGGCAGCTCAGCTGCTGAGCCACTCAGGTGTCCCTAAGATTTTATTTATTTGAGAGAGAGTGAGAGAGCCTGTACACGAGTGTGTGTATGACTGGGTGGAGGGGCCGAGGGAGAGAATCCTCAAGCAGACTGCCCTCGGATCTGGGAGCCTGATGTGGGGCTCAATCCCAGGACCCTGAGATCATGATTTGAACTGAAACTGAGAGATTGAGCCACCCAAGTGTCCCTGAATAAAAAATTTCTTGATGGCTTTATCCTTGGGCGTGTAATGGGCACAGTTGGTGCTACAAGTAGGCTGCATGTGACTGTGGCCCTTTGTGATGTGACTGTTATTCCTTCTTTTTTTGGTCATCTTGGTCATCTCCAGAAGTCTTGATCTTGCAAAACTGAAACTGTCTACCCACTAAAAAATAATTCCCCATTCCCTTCTTGCCTTAGCTCCTGGCAACCAACCATTCTACTTTCTGTCTCTGGGGGTTTCACTACTGTAGGTACCTCATAAGAGTGGAATCATACAGGATTTGTCTTTTTGTGATTGGCTTATTAATTCACTTAGCATAATACCTTAAGGTCCATCCAAGTTGTATATATCAATATATGTCAGAAGTTCCTCCCTTTTTAAGACTGAACAATATTCCATTACATATATATACTAAATTTTGTTTGTCCATCCATTGATGGATACCTGGGTTGCCTCCACCTTTTGGCTATTGTGAGTAATGCAGCTCAATAGCATTACTTCTTTTTAGAGATGTAATTGGTGAACCATCCCTCTCTCTTTTTTTTAAAATATTTTATTTATTTATTCATGAGAGACAGAGGCAGAGACACAGGCAGAGGGAGAAGCAGGCTCCATGCAGGGAGCCCGACGTGGGACTCGATCCCTGGACTCCAGGATCACACCCTGGGCCAAAGGCGGCGCTAAACCGCTGAGCCACCCAGGGATCCCCCATCATACCTCTCTTTTTGACTCATTCAGAAATCTAGGGAAAGTTCTGCTTAAAGACCAGCAAATGACTTTCAAGTATTAATTGGAACTATACCGGTAAACATTATTAGAGTACACAGGTAGGGGCAATTTATGAGTCTGTGTCGTTTGCTTGAAAATGAGTGCTTCTTAGATGTTGAGAGTACAAGAAATGATCTTACTCCTTTTAAGTAGTTTAATTATTGCTCCTGAAGTGCAACCAGCATGCTCAGTTTACTAAACAAGCATTTACTTTATAGATGATCCTAATTGGACACTTTCGTCTGACCTCTGCTTTAATGATTATAATTAACAGTAATTATGAATTAGTGGTGACTTAATTAATGTGGCTTTATGTTTTACTTTATAAGTGCTATAAATGTGTGACATATCGTCACTCTTGAGATTTGGGTTATTTTACTGAAGCTCATCAGTGTTTTTCAAACTGTGTTCCATATATATAGAATGACCCTCAAGGCTAGTTCCCCCACCCAGACCTCTGCTACAATTTCTTTACCTGCTCTTTGTGGTGGCTTCTTTTGTTTTTTTTTAATATTTTATTTATTTATTCATGAGAGACAGAGTGAGAGAGGCAGAGACATAAGCAGAGGGAGAAGCAGGCTTCCTGTGGGGACCCTGATGTGGGACTCGATCCCAGGCCCTGGAATCAGGCCCTAAGCCAAAGTGGATGCTCAACCACTGAGCCACCCAGGCGTCCCTGTAGTTGTTACTTTTGAAGGAAGCGTTTCCAATGGGAAAATAATTAAACCCTCCAAATTTAGAATATAAACACCTCTCGTTCTTTTCTCACAAATTTACTATCTAGTACAGCACTTGTAGGTATTCAGTGGTAGTAACAGTTTAGAGATTAAGCAATGATCATTTACCCTTATAAGAACCTGCATTCTTTCCTTTGATAGGTATAGCTTTCCTAAGTGCTGGCTGGTTCTGTCTTTAACTAGAGTGCTTACCAGCTTGCTTGGCAAGTCTGTTATATTAAATATTATATATATATGTTGAATTATGTGTTATATATAATTTTTTGTTTTATGTATATGTATTTATTAATTTTTTAAGAGTTTATTTATTTATTCATGAGACACACAGAGAGAGGCATAGACATATAGGCAGAGGGAGAAGCAGGCTCCCTGTGGGGAGCCTGATGCGGGATTCGATCTCAGGACCCCGAGATCATGACTTGAACCAAAGGCAGATGCTCAACCATTGAGCCACCTAAGTGCCCTTTATATATTTATTTTAAGTAAACTCTATGCCCAACAAGCTCACAACCCTGAGGTTGAGTCATATGCTCTACCAACTGAGTTAGCTAGGCACCCCCATTATATATTACTAGTTCTTTAATATACTCTACCTGTAGAAGCCCTTTGTTTAATGATTTGCTATATCTCTTGGTTTAGAGTTATACAGTTTCTCCCTTGAATTCCTTTGAAACTCTTGGGTGGATTCTGCCATTGTCCGTGATAATCTTCATCCTACTCTCATAGCCTAAAAGATTTATGATTTGATGTAATACTTTGAACTAGTTTGATACAAAAAAAATTAACTTGGGAATGGGAACTCTCCTTCATGTTTCCCTTGGTAAAGACTAAGGCAATGAATGAATTTGATTTTGTTCAAAGTGCATTAGGAAAGGATGTATATTCGGCTTTTATTGAATGGAATGTTCTAGAAACGTCAGTTAGGTCATATTGGTTAAGATTGTTGCTCAGGTGTACTGTCTACTTGCAAATTGTCTACTTATTCTATCAGTCATTGAGAGGTGGTGAAATTTATTTTTTATTTTCATCAAAAACATTTTTGAGATTTATTTATTTATTTTAGAGGGAGAGAGAGTGAGCACACATGTGAGTAGGAGAGGGGCAGAGAGAGAGAGAGAGAGAATCTTTTTTAAATTTTTTATAAATTTATTTTTTATTGGTGTTCAATTTGCCAACATACAGAATAACACCCAGTGCTCATCCCATCAGGTGCCCCCCTCAGTGCCCATCACCCAGTCACCCCCACCCACCGCCCACCTCCCTTTCTACCACCCCTAGTTTGTTTCCCAGAGTTAGGAGTCGACAGAGAGAATCTTAAGCAGACTTTCCACTGAACGCAGGGCCCAACACAGGGCCCCCTCCCCGGACCCTGAGATCATGACCTGAGCTGAAACCAAGAGTTGGATGCTTAACTGACTGAGCCTCCCGGGTACCCCGGTAGTGAAATGTTTTGACTAAAGTTGTGGATTTGTCTGTTTCTCCTTGCACTTCTATCAGTTTTTGTTTCATGTATTTTGAAGCTCCGTTATTAGGTACATAAGCATTTAGGATTGTTATATACTCTTGATGAATTTGCCCTGGTTTGATTATCAAATGATTTTCTTAATATCTAGTTATATTCCTGACTCTGAAATCAATTTTGTCTAAAATTAGACAACTTCTTTTTGACTAATAGTAGTATGGTATATCTTTTCCCATCCTTTTGCTTTTAATGCATTTGTGTTTTATATTTATTTATTTTTTTAGATTTTATATATTTATTCATGAGAGACAGAGAGAGAAAGAGAGAGAGACATAAGCAGGAGGAGAAGCAGGCTCCATCCAGGGAGCCTGGTGTGGGACTCGATCCTGGGACTCCAGGATCACGCCCTCAGCCGAAGGCAGATGCTCAACCGCTGAGCCACCCAGGCGTCCCTGTGCTTTATATTTAAAATGTGTTTCTAGGGTGTCTGGCTGGCTCAGTTGGTAGAGCATGCAACTCTTGATTTTGGGTTTCTGAGTTCAAGTCCCACATAGAGTGTAGAGCTTACTTAAAAAAATAAAAATAGGGCATCTGGGTGGCTCAGTGGTTGAGCATCTGCTTTTGGCTTGGGTCATGATCCCGGGGTCTTGGGATCAAGTTCCACATCAGGTTCTCTGCAGGCAGCCTGCTTCTCCCTCTGCCTATGTCTCTGCCTCTCTGTGTCTCTCATGAATAAATAAATAAAATCTTAAAAAAAAATAAAAATTAAAATAAAATTATATTTAAAAAATAAAGTGTGTTTCTTGTAGATAGTATATAGTTGGGCCTTGGACATTTTTATCCAATTTGATCATCTCTAACTTTTAATTGGGATGTCAAGATTACTTATATTTAATGTGATATATCTTACTATTTGTTCTCTATGTGTCCCATTAGTTCTTTTTTTTCCCCTCCAGTTTTGCTTTCTTTTGGGTTATTTTTCAGTTCACTTTATCTCCTTTGCCATTGTCTTATTTTTTTAAAGTTATTTATTTATTTATTTATTTTAGTAATCTACACCCAACGTGGGGTTTGAATTTACAACCCCAAGGTCGAGAGTCACATGCTCTTCCAACTGAGCCAGCCAGGTGCCCTGCCATTGTCATATTTTTATTGAACATTGAATTTTTTTCATATCCTTACATCTTTTTTCACTTAAATTCAGCCAAATGAGAATTACAACTAAACTTATCAAAAAATTTCTATTAGCAAGCTTAATTCAAAGACCTCCCTAATAACTTTCCTAAAATAATCCTTAAACTTCCATTTAGCACTAAATATTTACTGAGCACATCCTCTGTGCTCAGTTGTTGGGTCGTCTATACAGTGGGACCGTAAACATTTATATGGCTCATCCCTTTACTTAGGTGGCTTTAATTCTCAATTTTCCTTATCCTCTGGGCTGTGTCGAGGGCTGTAGCATAGGGTGCATGCTGAATTTTAACCCAAAGAGAATTTATGGTCTTTGTTTCTTTGCATTAGTAAAAGTCCTATACGATTGTTGTTGCTATTACTGCTTATATTATTTTTTTCACAAATCCATTAGAACATCACTTATTTCCTGTAGCTTATATCCTGTATTCTTTCAGACTCACCATAGCTGTAAATGGTTGATTATATCAAATCACCTGGTTTGAATTTAGGCCCATAGCATTGGTATAGAAACAGTTATTTCCCAGTATCCTCAGTTGTCCAATATGAGGGGTCAGCTGTGTTTTTAATTATATTTATTATATTCATTTCATCAAAATTTCTGACTATAATCACTTATTTTGCTTTCTCTCTCTCTTTCTTTTTTTTTTCTTACATTCTGTTTTCATTTAGAAACTACTCGGCTACTTTTTTCTTTCTTTTTTTTAAAGTAGACTCCACACCCAGTGTGAGGTTTGAATTCAAGACTCTGAGATCAAGGGCAGCCCGAGTGGCTCAGCGGTTTAGCACCGCCTTCGGCCCAGGGTGTGATCCTGGAGACCCGGGATAGAGTCCCACATCGGGCTCCCTGCATGGAGCCTGCTTCTCCCTCTGCCTGTGTCTCTGCCTCTTGCTCTCTCTCTCTGTCTCTTATGAATAAATAAATAATAAAATCTTTAACAAAAAAAGGCTCTGAGATCAAGAGTCAAATACTCTACCAACTGAACCACCCAGGTGTCCCTTAGCTACTCTTTTGACTTAGTCAGGAGCATGGTGCCATTTTGATTTTTGTGGAGACCATCATCCTTATAAAAGTTACATTGGCCCCAAGCTGCCCCTCTCAAATCCTCAGTTCTTGCATTGTAGTCATGTGAATTGTTAAATTGGTTGACTTATTTTTGTGTTGTTTTAGGTGGCCGGGGAAAGGATAATGCTTGGATCATTACTTTTCCAGAAAATTGTAATTTCAGATGTGTACCAGAAGAAGTGATAGCAAAGGTGCTGACTTATTTGACATCTATTGCAAGGTATAGCATTTCATTACATGTTTTTCGATTTGTTATGTGTTGGATACCCAATTTAATGTAATAACAGAAAAATGGCTTCTTTTTAGTGTGACTGTTATTATTGTAAGTGATTATAAGACTCCTCTTCAGAGTAGATAAGAAATAAAACTTACAAGGGAAAGCCGACAGCTACCTAAATTGCTATAAAAATTATACTGAGGATCTATGGAAACAAAATCGGGAGTCTAGAAATATTTGCCTTCCTGAAGAAAAATGTAGGTTGAAAATGATCATACTTTAAGCCTTTGATTTGCCTAAAAGGAAATCCTCTAGCCCAGAGTGAAGGTAGCTATTCTTCCAAGGGTAAAATATGAAGACCAAATGTTAAATAGACTCAAAAGTGATATTGGAATTGGTTAGGAGGAACTTCTTGATATTAGAAATCATTTGAGGCTAGAATGCTTTAAAAGGTAAGTTTCAAAAGCTTCCTTGAAGATTATATTTATTTATTTATTTATTTTTTAAAAATTATTTATGATAGTCACACAGAGAGAGAGAGAGAGGCAGAGACACAGGCAGAGGGAGAAGCAGGCTCCATGCACCGGGAGCCCGATGTGGGATTCGATCCCGGGTCTCCAGGATCGCGCCCTGGGCCAAAGGCAGGCGCCAAACCGCTGCGCCACCCAGGGATCCCTGAAGATTATATTTAGGTTGAAAACAAAATTTTTAAAGGAGACATTTTCCATTTATTAACCCTGAAGACTAAGAGGCCACAAATCTACAATGATAAAAATATGAAGAGTTTTATGAACAAAAAAAAATCAAGTCACAGAAAACTGAATTTGTAGTGTATCCCTTAAAGCTTGAAAGTCTTTTAGGTCTTTTTAGGGCAAATAAAAGTTTTATTATTCGTTAAACTGCTTCTCAAGGAGGAGACGACATAGAAACCTATATTTAATAGTGTTTTTCTGAGTGAATAAATGAATGGATGGATCATTGGCTCTTGATCCATTACCATGAAAGGTTAAATCTGATATCATGGAGGGTAGCTGTCTATAAGGTTTTCTCATACCTGAAATTGCAGTATGCCAAATTCATTTTAGTGAACTATCTGCATTATGCTATCATTCGACTATTTAAAAGAATGATGTTAGTGCCAAAAAAGAAATTTTAAATATTGAGTAGTAGAACATGGAATTAAATTGGTTTTCCAGTGTAGCACTTTGTGATAGCTTTCCCAATCCAAATTTATCTTCAGTTAAGACATCAAGTGTAAACAAAAAAGAGTCAGAATTAAGGACACAACCTAGCAAATTTGGGTAGTTACTAAGAAAAACATGATATCCTCTTATCTTGCAGGCAAAATGGATCTGATTCCCGGTTTACCATTATTCTTGATCGAAGATTGGCTACGTGGTCTTCTCTCAAAATTTCTCTCCAGAAAATCTCAGTAAGCACCAATGCATTCTACTGTAACTTTTTATTTTTATTTTACATGATACTTTCTGTTTGTGGGAGTGCAGAGTATTTTGATACTAGACAATGAAGACAATAAAAGTGATGGAAACAACAATGGAAACAATAAAAAAAGATGAGATGGTGAGATGAGAAAGTGGGAAGAAGTGTTGATAGAGGAGATTGAGCTAAACAACTCATCCAAAATAAAACATAATGGGAAAGAATGAGTAGTTAGTGATTCAAGGGATGAGTGAGAAGAGACTCATGGTTCCCTATGCCTTTCAGAGCAAGGCAAGTTTTTATGGGAGCTTTTTTTTAAAATGGAAATAGCTCTATTGTATACTTACTCTATATGGAAAAGTATAAAAAAGAAAGTTTAAAGCAATAATTGGTAATTCAGCCATCCATAAATAAAACACTTTTAAACATTTCGATATATGTCTTTCTAGACATTTCTCCCCCTAAGATAGAGTAGGGAAGTGACTCAACTGCAATATGACTTATCTCCCCTTTCAGAATCTAGCCCCCGGCTTCCCAAGACCTAGATAAAGAAAACCGTTTCCCTAAGAGAAAAATATGAGAGCTGCCACCCTGCACATAGCCAAGGTGATCTTTCAGATTATTAGGCTCATCTGGATTACAGTGGCATTATCTGACACTTCTTCATAGAAGAGGAGGGAGGTGAGGAACCCATATATTACTGAGCTGGCAAGATTGGGGCTGTCTATAGAGGTACCATGGGGCTAACTTCCTCTGTCAGAGCAGAGTAGCCCGGAATCAATGTATTTCTTTCTTTGCAAGTCCAACATCATCAATCATCAGAAATTCTTTGTCTCCTGACTGACACGGGAGGCCACTCTCACCAGAGGAAGTTGATTTAGCTGTGAAGGCAAGACAGAAATCTAGGTTGTTGGACTTCTGAGCCAGTGTTCTTTTTGCTATACTAACCTAGCTAACGGGCATAAGAAATAGACTGGCACTCACGTGATAAAATGTATGAGATCATTATTTTCATACCCAGCTTGAATTGTTCTTCATCTTGAGCAAATCAGCAAAGTGGTTTTTTTGTTTATGTCCTTAACAGAAGTGTGTAATGATAAGCAATGGAGAGAAGAGCGAACACCAAATTTACACAAGTTACTAAAATAAAATAGCAAAACCTTGACTTCATCTAATATGTTTTTGCTTTTTCAAAAGTGTTCACTTTTATTAATGTTGATTCTATTTCCTGATTAAGTCCTGCAGGTGGGTATTATTATAATTGTCTTATAAATGAGGGAATTACACACTTGGGGGAAGGTTTTGTGATGGATCCAAGGTCAAATAGCTCAGTAACAAAAAGAGGCGGAGCAAGAATTGAATTTTCATGAACTTCAGTTGGTGCACTTCCCACCTGCTGCTTTCTATCCTTTTCCAAATGACTTGTGGATAGACAAATACATACAGTGTTTTTCAGAAAAAAAGTAAAATCCTTTTGGAGAGAGCAAATCTGCCCAGGATGTACCATTGAGCCCTGCCAATGGGGCAAAGTTAAGTAAAAGCTATTTACCTTGCTCTGGACTTTTAAGATCCATCCTTGGGCTTATTGAGATTTCAGTTTATGATTCTTCTATACTAAATATATAACACTTGTGAGAATAAAACCTTCCTTATTACACAGCCCAGCTTTTTTCTTTTGGCCAAAACTATCTGCTTGATTAAATTAATTTTCATTGAGTGACCATTTGGCACATGGCATTAGTTTTTGTTAAGGTCTTATTTTTATTAATCAAATAGGCCGCTTGGAGCAGGTCTTCTTTTTTCTTTTTTTTTAAGGTTTTATTTATTTATTCATGAGAAACACAGAGAGGGGGAGAGAGAGAGGCAGAGACACACGCAGAGGGAGAAGCAGGCTCCATGCAGGGAGCCCGACGTGGGACTCGATCTCGGGTCTCCAGGATCATGCCCTGGGCCAAAGGCAGAACTAAACCGCTGAGCCACCCGGGCTGCCCAGGTCTTATTTTTTCTAAAATCAAAATAGAAGATTTGGTCTTGATCCTACTGATGGGGGGGTCAACAGAGCAATGATGATTTGTTTCTTGGGAGGCAAAGCTCCCCTTTCTGTTTCCCTAGGGATGGTCTTTTTTTTTTTTTTAAGATTTTATTTATTCATGAGAGACACACAGAGAGAGGCAGAGACACAGGCAGAGAGAGAAGCAGGCTCCATGCAAGGAGCCCGATGCAGGACTCAGTCCTGGACCCCAGGATCACGCCCTGAGCTGAAGGCAGATGCTCCACTGCTGATCCACCCAGGCATCCCTCCCCAGGGATGGTCTTTCAGTGGGAAAGTATGAACCATGTTCATCATAGAGCTTGACACTCGGGGTCCTTTCATTGTCTTAACTGCCAAATCGATGGTGCTAAGCAAGATTGGGGTCACCATTGATGATGACATGTAACAAGTGTTGTTTCTTTTTGGCATGTAAAATGTTTCTACTTGTGGTATAGCTTCAATACTCGTACTCCAGCACATCGATTACACCTCAACCAATGCTAGCCATTGGGCAGTGTTTGCGTTAAAGATAAATTCTTAAAAATTTTTTAAAGGTTTTATTTATTTATGAGAGACACCGAGAGAGAGAGAGAGAGAGAGAGAGAGAGAGAGAGAGAGAGAGAGAGAGAGAGGCGGAGACATAGGTAGAGGGAGAAGCAGGCTGCCTGTGGGACTCGATCCCAGGACCCTGGGACCTTAACCACTGAGCCACTCAGGTGTCCCAGTATTAAAGATAAATATTGAATGCAAGCAAATTTCAAGGGCAAAAGTCGTATTCAGAAAGGATTTCTGGTATAAATTGCCGTTGTGTAGATAGATGTAACTATCTTTGGTATATTACCTTAAACAATTATCTTTAAATTAATCATACAACTCAATTTGAAGACCTTAATTCGTAAATTCCAAAACAAACTATGCAGTTGGGTTACACTTTTTTTTTTAATTTTTTTTCATTTATTTATGATAGTCACACAGAGAGAGAGAGAGAGGCAGAGACACAGGCAGAGGGAGAAGCAGGCTCCATGCACCGGGAGCCCGACGTGGGATTCAATCCCGGGTCTCCAGGATCGTGCCCTGGGCCAAAGGCAGGCGCCAAACCACTGCGCCACCCAGGGATCCCTGGGTTACACTTTTTAATAAATGATGGGAAACAAGATTTTGTTTTACAAAGTTTCAATTTATTTTATTTTATTATTTTTATTTTTATAAATTTATTTTTTATTGGTGTTCAATTTGCCAACATATAGAATAACACCCAGTGCTCATACCATCAAGTTTCAATTTATTTTAGAGCCAGAACAAGCGCAAGCAGGGGCAGGGGCAGAGGGGGAGGGAGAAGAAGAGCAAAAGAATCCCAAGCAAACTGGGCTGAGCCCACGCTCCAAGTGGGGCTCAATCCCAGGATCCTGAGATCATGACTTGAGCTGCTGAAGCCAAGAGACTGCTGTTCAATGAACTGAGCCACCCAGGAGCCCCGGGAGACAAGATTCTTTTTTTTTTTTTTTCAGTTCTACAATTTGGGGAAATGTCCCATTTGGGAGAGAATCCTATCCATATTAGAAAGTTTGTGTGTTCTTTCTCGATCATTATCAAAATCTCACAATATCAACCTTCCACAAGGCTTAAACTCTGAATTAACAATTAACAACCACACACACAAAAAAAAACCCAAACCAAATCCTGAAGTGAATTTTAAGTTCCCGATCGGGGTGGGACCAGAATAAAGATATGGGTTAATACTACCTTCACAAAGATTCTCAGCATTCCACCTTAAAAATCAAACTGCACAGAGGAGAAAGCCAGTCCCATCAAGCCCCTAGGAGGAGAGTCTTTGTGTGTGTGTGTGTGTGTGTGTGTGTGTGTGTGTGTGTGTTTTCCTTTTCCTTCCTTCACTCTTAGGACGGGCCCGATCTTCTGGATCTTCTCTCCAGCAGCCCAGCACGAGCTAGTCTCCAAGGTGCAATCTGGCTAAGCAGTCGGGGGACCGTGTCAAGTCTGAATGACAATGAGCAGCCGGGAAGGCTCGGTCAGCTGACTAATCAGGGAGAGTGGGGTTTTTGCAGCGCTGCCACGGTGGTAATGGAAGCAGCTCCGGGAGCTTTGTTTGATAGAGATTTTTGGCTGCCGCTTTTAGATACGACCCAAGAAGCAGCTCGTATTTCATCAATGTCGCGTTGACAATTGGAAAAGAAGAGTGTTCTTGTGTATAGGCGAGATGGCAGAGGCAACTCCCCCGAGAGGCAAGATGAGGTTCAGGAGGAATGCGGTAAGGGCTCTGCCTGCAGTCCTGGAAAGCCGACATCCCCAAGTTCAAGTGCAGGGATGCTGCAGCATATGGTGCTATAGCGCACACCGATGCTGCACGGGGCTTTTAAGGACAGATGGAGGGAATGGAGACTGGTATTTGCATGAATTGCATTGATGCGATGACTGTGGTATTGACCGGGAAACGTAAAGGAGTCAAGGAGGTTGAATGTGATCTCGGAATCTAAATGTGGTCGGGTGGATGAGGAAGCCTCTTTAGCCCTGTTATTTGTTTAAGACCATATGAACAGTCTTGAATCGTTTGGCAGAGCAGCTTTAAGCCACCAGCGAAAATAATCTCTAACAAAGAGACGCCTGCTTTCTTTCACCATGGTCAAGTAGGGTATGAGATCATGGACAGGTCTGGAGGCGACTTCATCAGAATCTGAAAAGGCAGCCCTTCCTGGGTGTTCCTGGGTGTTCAAGTGAAACATTTTAAGTGGGATGATTTGAAATCTTCCGGATTTCATTTGTTCTCCAGATTCAAACTTTAAAGATGCAGAATTCTAGCCTGTTGACAACTTTTTTTTAAGGAGGGGGGGAAGTGACCCGCTTTTTCATTATAGACTAGAATTTAGAGATCTCTTCTTTCAGATAGATTTCAGACACTTTTTAAAACAATTTATTTATTTATTCATGAAAAACGCACACACACACACAGAGACAGAGGCAGAGACACAGGCAGAGGGAGAAGCAGGCTCCATGCAGGGAGCCCGACGTGGGACTCGATCCCGGGACTTCCTGACTCCAGGATCACGCCCTGGGCCAAAGGCAGGCGCCAAACCGCTGAGCCACCCAGGGATCCCCTCAGATACTTTTTTTAAAGAAAGATTTTTGTTTTCATTAGACAGAGACAGGGAGAGAGCATGAGTGGGAGGAGGGGCAGAGGGAGAGGGAGAAGCAGACTCCCCGCTGAGCAGGGACCCCCCCCCCCCCATGCGGTGCTTGATTCCAGGACCCTGGGATCATGACCTGAGCCAAAGGGAAGACACTTTTTAAAAAAAATTTTATTTATTCATGAGAGAGAGAGAGAGAGAGAGGCAGAGACAGGCAGAGGAAGAAGCAGGCTCCATGCAGGGAGCCTGACATGGGACTTGATCCTGGGTCTCCAGGATCAGGCCCTGGGCTGAAGGCGGTGTTAAACCACTGAGCCTCCCGGGCTGCCAGAAGGGAAGACACTTAACCATCTGAGCCACCCAGGTGCCCCTCAAACACTTTTCTAGCTAAATTTTCTCTTCATTGGCTCACATGTATACTCAATTCTCAGCAAATTTCTAAAGTGATATTTAGATATATTTGGGGGACATGTGAAAGAACACTAGCTAATTTAACGACTGGTCATCAACAAGGATTTAAATGCCACTCTTTTTCTTTGAGAACTTAAGTTACCGTTATTGATGTTATGATTTAAAACATAATACTTGCTCATTAAAAAAAAATCGAGACAACAGACACAAACATAAGAAAGTAAAAATCAGCCTTAGGAAAAAAATGACATTTGGAATGAAAAATGATAAGGGAGCTAAACCAGTTAAGAGTTTCTTGTTGTTGAATGAGGGTTGGCATCAATGGGTGAGTAAACAATTTATTTTCTAATAAAGCTTTTAGGACAGAATCATATTTTTGAGATTACAGTTTAGGGTATGGATCTTTTTATTTTGACAGAATTGTACCTGCAGCTCTATGCATGATTTTGTACTATAGGAACAAATAGTTTCAGACTTTTAGCAGGCAATTTATAGTGCACAAGAAATGCCTGTGTCTGTGTGTTGCGGTATTAGGTGCAGCTGGCATTGGTACTTTTGTTGTCAAAAGTAACTGATATATGCTTTCTGAAAGTTCCTAATTCTTTTATACACATAGGTCTCTCAGGGCCAAACTCAGTTTCATCTATATGCACATATGTTAATATACACACAAATAAATACAGCACACAAGTACTCACTGAATATACCCATCTAGTCTACTACTGTGTGTGCTGCACACAGTATAGATTACAAAGGTCACCATGGCATGGCTCCTGAGCTGAAAGGGCTCTCAATCTAGTTTGAGAAGGTAGGACATGTTCGTAAATAACTCTTATGAAAGAAGTTCTAGGTGGTGAAGAAGTCTTCACGAAGACCACATTGGTTTGGACCCGAAGCAAGATCATATGTTTGTGTTACATTTCTTTGTTTCTGTCCTCCATTTTTCTCTTAAGTGAATTACTTTAAGTGGCCCCTAAGAATACATACCTTAAAATGGAATTTATTGGATTAAGTCCACAGCCCAGAACTATAGTGGAAGATACATTTGTTCTGTTTACATGGGTAGGCTTGACCAGAGTGAAAAATATGAAACTCACTGGTGATGCAGTGGTTTGACCTTGCGGGGGTCTCTGGAGTTGGACTGATTTGGGGACTATGATAGGTAGCACCTGAGAGGATGAGACAGTGGATTTAAAGTCCCAAGAGAGAACTAAACCCGTTACTTGGTGGAAATTGCAATGACTGTGGCCATTGGGAGGGAGGGGATGAGAACAGATACGTGACAAGAAGGGCAAACCTCAAGGAAGGAGTATTGCCCAGGCCTGTTCTGCCCCTGAGGTCACGGGGCAAGTTGTTGGGTGGTCTGTGGGGTAACTCCTACCTCCTGTACTCTTTAAGGGTGGGGTATGGGAGGAGTGTGGAAGTAGTTCATGACATTGGTTTGAGGTCATGGGATTTTCCCCAGTGTATTCTGAGGAGCTTGGACCTTATCAAGATCAATCCCATGCCTACAACTCAACATTCTTTCTCTTGCCATATTGGATTATGTTCAGTGGGCTCTCTGTTCAGTGGGCTCGACGATGCTAAATTGTTTCCAGCCATTGGTTTTGACCATTAACATTTGTCCCATTTTGTAGATGTTAAGGTCCGGTCATTCCTAAATGTGAGGCAGCAAGTCTGAGTGTGCATTCAATCTACGTTAAGTACCTGTCCCGGAAAGTGTGACATGTCTTGGAAAGGGCTTTCCCTTAGGATTCACGTAGGCCTGAGGGCCACAACTCACTAGCTCAAATATTGGTTCCTGCCCCACTCCATACTTCACTTTGCTCATGTGTAAAAAGACCACAAATACCTACCTCACTGCAATGTTACCAAGGCTACGTAGGATAATATACATCCCAAGCCTGGCACGTATGCCCTAGGCTTTCCGTCAATGGTTCCCTCTGACTGTTACTGCATTTTCTTGCCCTAAAGATAAAGAAAGAAAGAAAGAAAAGAAAGAAAGAAAGAAAGAAGAAAAGAAAGAAAGAAAAAAGAAAGAAAAAAGAAAGAAAGAAAGAAAAAGTCTGTGGTCATATAAGTTGTTTTATAGTAAAGGAACTGAACTTTTATTATGACGTATAAAACATTTTGAAAGAAATAACTAGAATAACGGACAAGTGTGTGTAGGGCATATGAGTTGCTTCCCTTAGATATGACACAAAGGAGTTAAATGAGGTTAATTTCCAGACTTTTGTAGTGAAATAATGCATTGGGTTTATGCCTTTTGTTGTGATTGCTGTCCTTCTGCTATAAGGGCCATGTAACTGGAGAATGTGAGGGTAGGCTTGGGAAGGGAATAAATCTTCTCCAGGCGGAAAAGGGGACAGATAGCTAATTCTGTGTCCATTCACTTGAAGACCCGATAAGAGCCGCTGCGGAGTGGTGGGGAGGGCTGGGATGGGGCCATGCACCGTGACTGCAGAAATAGCTCTGAGCCCCGTGAAGATGGGAAGCATACTCATTTTACTGAGATGCCTTTAAGCAGTCACATGTTGAAACTCCCCCAAAAAAATGCCTGCAAGAAGCTAAAAGCAATGCTGTTTCCTCTCTCATGCTTTTTTTAAATATAAAAATAAAAATAAAATAAGGCTGACCTTTGCCCACATCCTTTTGCTCTTTTGACAGGTTCTCAAAAGCGATTTATGGTCTTAAATATGCAGGGTTTGATTTTGGAGAAAATAGAAATTGTGCCTTTTCATGTTTATATAACCATACAGATTAGAGATTCTTAAAGCAGCATACCAAAGAATTTAGAAACACTGTATCCCCAAACTGAAATGGAAAAGCTCAGTGGTCTTGAGTTATCTTTGCTATGAGATATGTGCATCTGATACTCCTTATGATAGGCGATAGGCTGTTTGTTCATTTAAACACCAGTTTTAAAATGGGTTGTCTTGAAACTTGTAGACAAATATCTGCATATAGAAAAAAGGCCCTCTGTATACCTATGTGTATGCGCACTCAAGTACATGCAATCTGTTCTTTTTAAAAATATTTTATTTATTCATGACAGAGAGAAAGAGAGAGAGAGAGAGAGAGAGAGGCAGAGACACAGGCAGAGGGAGAAGCAGGCTCCATGCAGGGAGCCCGATGTGGGACTTGATCCTGGGACTCCAGGATCAGGCCCTGGGCCGAAGGCAGACACTCAACCACTGAGCCACTCAGGCATCCCCTAGACAAATGTGTTTAAACACAAACATGTGTTTTGTTTGTTTTTAAGGAACTTTGAACTTGTTTACCTTCTTTAAAAATCCTGAGGTTTCACATAAGTTTGGATTTCTGGCTTCTTTTGAGAAATCAGTGATTTGACAAAGCCCACCTTTCCATCTCACATTTAGCCAAAACTGGCTAGTGAGGGCCCTCCCTCTCCCAACCCCCGATGCTTTCCAGTTCGCCAGCATCCCCCCCATTTCCTATTATTCCTCATCACCTGGGAAGAGTGTGAGTTGTCATTTTCTACCTCATTCAGGCTGTCTTGTGATTACACCCTGCCTACTGTACGTGTTTATGCCATCCCCCTAACACACGGTAGGCATTCATGTTTGTTACCTTTGCTGTAGGTTTCAGGTTTAGACTCTTGACCTTGAACCTGATCCTTGTACCATCTTTGCTCATGCTTCTCCAAATTCTTCCTGTTGCACCTTTTTCTATCTATTAGGAGTTTCTCCAGGGGAAGGGAAGCTGAAATGAAAAAATTCATATTTTTATTTTTCAATCCTAGCCCATGAAAGAGTCTGGCTCTCACAAGCTAGAAGTTCTCAGTGTATTGGTTTCCTATTGCTGCTATAACAACTTAACTACAAGCTTACTTAGCAGCTCAAAACAGCACAGATGTATCCTATTAACAGTTCTGGGATCAGAAGTCCAAAATTAGTCTCACTGGGCTAAAAGAAATGTGTTAGCAGGGCAGTTAGTGTTCCTTTTGGAAGCTCTAAAGGATAATCCTTTTTTTTTTTTTTTTTTTTACTTTTCCAGCTTTTAGTGGCTGCCCGGATTCCTTGGCTCATGGCCCTGCATCACTGACCTCTGCTTCTGTTGTCACATCTTATCTGACTCTCCTGCCTCCCTCTTTGCTTAATAAGGATCTTTGTGATTACATTATTCCCACCCCAATAAGCCGAGACTATCTCCCCATCTCAAGATCCTTAATCATATTTACAAAGTCCCCTTTGCCTTATAAAGTAACATATTTATAAGCTCCAGGGATTCAGACGTGGACATCATTATTTTGCCTACCACACTCAATTTCCCTAGTTGTGAAATGAGGATAAAAATGGAGCCTAATGTATGTAAAGTACTTAGCACAATGTCATAATAATGCTCATGTTCATAATTCTCATAATAGGGCTTTCAATAAAAAGCAACATTCTCACCCTTGGCTGTCTAGCCAGTCTCCTTTCCCCTACCATAAGTCTTGGAGAGATCCTGAGTATATATAAATGTGTGTGTGTGTGTGTGTGTGTGTTTTAAAAATTCTGTATTTGGGGTACCTGGCTGGCTCAGTTGGAAGAGCATAGGACTCTTTTTTTTTTTTTTTTTTTTTTTTTTTTTTTGAGCATATGACTCTTGATCTTGGGTTGTGAGTTCAGGCCCCACGGTAGAACAGAGATTACTGATAAAGAAAATCTTTAAAAAACAACTTTAAAAGTATTGTTTTTTTAAAAAATAATTTATTTATTTATTCATGAGAGAGAGAGAGAGAGAGAGAGAGAGAGAGGCAGAAGGAGAAGCAGGCTCCATGCAGGGGACTCCAGGATCACGCCCTGGGACAAAGGCAGACACTAAACCGCTGAGCCACCCAGGGATCCCTCCTCAAGTCTCTCTTATCCAAAGTAAGCATTTCTTCTTTTTCAGGAAATTTCTATATGTCATGGTGTCTAGATCTTTGTTGTCCATTACATTAGCCACTCGCCATATGTAGCTATTTAAATTAAAATTTAAAATATTTACTTTTCAGTCGTATTAGCCACATTTCAAGAGCTCAATAGCCACACATGGCTAGTAGCTACTGTACTAGAAAGCACTGATTAAGAGAACGTTTCCATCATCGTTATCTTTGCCAAAAATACTATTGTTCAGCACCAGTCTAGACCTTTCATTATCTTAGTATCTTCTTTCTGGAAATACTTAGACTTTTTGGCTTTTCCCCAGAGATCATTGTATTCTTCACTGTTCAACCAGAGAAACAGAAACATCAAGATCCAAGTCTTCATATGGAAATACTATTCTTTTCTGTGAAATATGATCTATATATATGATTTCTATTTCCAAGCCTGTGGATATTTGCTTTGCAGTGTTGCAGCTTTCAAAACCAGAAATTCTACTCTCTTTTCACTCTCTTTTTTTTTTAAGATTTTATTTATTTATTCATGAGAGACACAGAGAGGGAGAGAGGCAGAGACACAGGCAGAGGGAGAAGCAGGCTCCATGCAGGAAGCCCAATGTGGGACTCGATCCTGGGACTCCAGGATCACGCCCTGGGCCAAAGGCAGGCGCTCAACTGCTGAGCCACCCAGGTGTCCCAAAAATATTGTTTTTGAGTATAGTTGGCACACATTGTTACGTTCGTTTCGGGTGTACAACATAGTGATTTGATACTTTTTGGGTTATGCTGTGCTTACCACAAGTGTAGCTACTGTCTGTCACCATATAACTATATAATATCATTTTCTGTATTCCCTGTGCTGCATCTGTGTAGTTTTGTTTTTTTTTTTTGCTAGAGAAAGCTATGAATATAGTCATTCATGCGAGGTTGTAGATTTGCTGGAACTATACAATATGGCAAGCACTTGTTTAGGTTTGGGATAAGTAAATGGGGCTGAGGGTGAAAAATCCACTATATTCGCACATGGTGTTTAATGGGTGTGAGGGATAGAAACCATATACCTGGTCTGAACTGTATGACTTCATTTTCTAAAAAAAAATAACTGACCAATCAGGTGAAGTTGTTTGAGTGCTACCCAGCTGTTTGGTGGTTGCATAGCTATTGCCTACAAGGTATTTATCGCTCCAAATGGCTATTAAATTTGAGAGTAGCTATTAGTTTAACAGAGCTCATGTGTTCTAGGAAGATCTGCATGGTAGCAAAATAAAGATTCTAAAATTATCGTGTAATGAAAAACATTGTAAATGTAATTATACAGGCAATAACTGAAGTTTTCATCCTTGATAATGCATTTTCTTTAAAAATGCTAATTTTTCTGGGCTTTTTGTGACAAGCGAATCACTAAACATTTTGAAGGAATTAAGGAGGGAGAATGTATGATAAAATAATCAGGAAATTTTCCTTAAGAATGATCTGATTAGAATTTAGAATTATCTTTAGAAGAATTTTTTACAGGTGTTAATGTTTGGGATAAACCACTTTATCAAATATAGGCAATAACTGATTTTATTTATTTGAGAGAGAGAGAGAGCACGCGAGCGAGAGCAGGAAGGGCGAGGGATAGGGACAGGCCGACTTACCACTGAGTGTGGAGCCTGATGCTGGGCTCGATCCCAAGACTCTGGGATCATGACCTGAACAGAAGGCAGGCGCTTAACTGACTCAGCCACCCAGGCATCGATCGCATAGGCAATAGTTGATTTAATAAACAGCTAACAGGGGTGCCCGGCTGGCTCAGTCAGAAGAGTGTGTGGCTCTTGATATCATGGTCGTGAGTTCGAGCACTACGTTGGATGTAAGAGATTACTTCAAAATAAATGAATAAATAAAACCTTTAAAAAGTAAATAAAATGGTTAAAATGTTAAAAAAAATAGTTAACATAAAAATCTCTGACTTATAAGCAGCTGAATACCCCCAAACCCTGCCTGTACTTGCTTTCCTGTGGATTCTGTGGACAGTGGTTCTACTTTTCTTTCCTCTCTACTTTGTTCCCTGCTATGTAACCAGTTGTCCTTGGACCTCGCTGCTGGGACAACCTAGCTCTTCTAGGAATGGCAGGCTAGAGACCAGGACCCTACCTCAGGCAGAGAGTTGCCACATGGCCTTCTCTGTTTTAATAGTATCCTCCCCCTGCTTTTTGCTCTGTACCCCCTGACAATTTGGGAGGTGGGTGAGTATTCCAGGCTTTAAGTTGATCAGCCCTAGGCCTTGGATCTAGAGATTTCCTATACGATACCAGAGAATAGGACGTTAAGGAAAATCACAGAGAAAGAGATGATGAGACCAGGTCAACCTAGAGTCTATGAAAGAATAAAACAAATTTTGCTCGAAGTGTCGGCGAAGGTAGGGTACTTTCATTGAAGAGGATAAAAAAGTGAAAAGGCAAGCTGGGTCAAGACAGGTAAGTATAATAATGATTCTGGGAATTTACCTGTTGGAAGAAGAAGAAGGAAAGGTTAACTCCTCAAGTGAATGGGGTAGAAGTAGAATCTATGCTCTCAATCTAAAAATACGTCCAGGGTTCTTACAAGTCTCAGTCAGAGTCTCCCCCAAGCAAGCCTTTATCGACATCCCAAAGGTTTTCTACCTAAACCCACTTGCCTTTAGATCCAAGAATCCAAGGTAAAATTTAAAAACTGTCTTATTTTTTTTAGAGTTTACGGAATGTCTTTATATTCATTATTTTCATTCATACAGTAACTATAGTAGGTATATCTCACGTTCAACATACAATAAGATCCACGTTAGTTACATAGCAGAGGCACTCTCTGTCTCTACTTCCAAGTCTCTATCCATGTTGGGTTTGTTCTTTGAGATGAGCTTCCTCCAGCAGCAGGGGTCACAGCTGCCAGTAGCTCTGGAAGTGCACCCTCAAAGTTTCTATCCATCAGCACTAGTCTGAAAAATCCCAGGGCAGGACTTTGGTCCTACTTGCATCAGTTTTTCATCCCACTACTCATCACTGTGTGTTGGGAGGGCAAGGTCATGTAGAAAGATAACAGTTCTCATTTGGAACCAATCTTTTTTTTTTTAAGATTTTATTCATTTATTCATGAGAGACACAGAGAGAGAGAGAGAGAGGCAGAGACACAGGTAGAGGGAGAAGCAGGCCCCATGCAGGGAGCCCGACGTGGGACTCTATCCCGGGTCTCCAGGATCACGCATTTGGAGCCAATCTTAACACTAATAAGAGTCTATCTCTGTTTGGGCCGCGATAACAGTACCACAGCCTAGCTTCTAAACAACAGATACTTATTTCTCACAGTTCTAGAGGCTGGGAGTCCAAGATCAGGGTGCTGGCAGATTTGGTGTCTGGTGAGAGCCTGCTTCCCGGTTCATATACGGCTGTCTTTTCTCTGTGTCTTCACATGGCAGAGGGGTGAGGGATCTCTCTAGGGTCTCTTTTATGAGGGCATCCCATCCTCAATTGTGTCTATTTACAATCATTGATTAATTTAGTGATTTAAATTTAACCTCTTTTCTTTCACCTATTTGTGAGTCTCCCACTCAGTCCTTTTTCCTGCTCTGGTTCTCATTGCCACTTAGCTGTTGATGTTTTATTACCAACTCAAACTGATTTTAAAGAGCCTGAGCCAGCCAGGCACCCATCAAATTGAATCTTTTTTTAATTGAAAAATATTAGAAGGGTTTTACTTGTTAATTTGAGAGAGAGAGAGAATGAGAAAGAGAGTGAGAACATGAACGAGGGAAGGGACAGAGGGCACGGGAGAAGCAGACTCCCTGCTGAGCAGGGAGCCCAATGTGGGGCTCTATCTCAGGACCGTGGGATCATGACCTGAGCTGAAGACAGATACTTAACCAACTGAGCCACCCCAGATTGATTTTTTAAATTATTTATTTAGAGAGAGAGAACAAACAGGAGGGGCAGAGGGAGAAGGAGAGAGAATCCCAAGCAGACTGTGTGTGTGTGTAGCCCGGTGAAGGGCTTGATTCCATGACCTTGAGATCATGACCTGAGCTGAAATTGAGAATTGGTCCCTTAACTAACTGACTGTGCCACCCAAGTGCCCCCTTCAAATTGAATTTTAAAAATCTCCAGTTTTGGGGGATCCCTGGGTGGCTCAGCAGTTGAGCGGCTGCCTTTGGCCCAGGGCGTGATCCTGGAGTCCCAGGATCGAGTCCCACATTGAGATCTCTGCATGGAGCCTGCTTCTCCCTCTGCCTGTGTCTCTGCCTCACTCTCTCTCTCTCTCTGTGTCTCTCATGAATAAATAAATAAAATCTTAAAAAAAATCTCCGGTTTTGTTTTAATTGATTTATTTACTTCTGAGAGAGAGCGTGAGCAAGTGGAGAGTGGGAGCAGAGGGGGAGAGAGGATCTTAAGCAGGCTTCACGCCCAGTGCAGAGCCCTACTCGAGGCTTGATCTCACGACCCTCAGATCATGACCATGATCATGATTTGAAATTAAGAGTCAGAGGCTTGATTCAACTGAGTCACCCAAGCACTCCCCCTCCTGACTTTTTTTTAGAGAGAAAAAAAATCCCCATTTTAAAAAAAAGATTTATTTTAGAGAGAGAGCAGGAAGAGCAGAGAGAGAGGAAGAAGGAGAGAAGCGACTCCCCACTGAGTACAGAGCCCAACACGAGGCTCCATCCCAAGACCCTGAGATCATGACCTGAGCTGAAATCAAGAGTTGGAGGCTTAACTGACTGAGCCACCCAGGCGACCCCCACCCCTAGCTTTAAATGTGTTTTTCCTGAGAATCTAGGTTTTATACCTGAATGAAAGTTACTTTTTGTCAATGGACTTTTTTTTTTTTAAGATTTTATTTATTTGAGAGAGAGAGAGCACAAGCAGGGGGAGGGGCAGAGGCACAGGGAGAGGCAGACTCCCCGCTGAGCAGGGGGCCCGATGTGGGGCTCAATGTGGGGCTCAACCCCAGGACCCTAGGATCATGACCTGACCCAAAGGCAGACGCTTAACTGACTGAGCCACCCAGGGACCTCAATAGATTTTTTTTTTAGAGTAGATTTTCTTTGCTAAATTGAGCACAGAAAGTGCAGAGTTCCCTCATATCCCATCTCCACCGTATCTTATTAATTTTTCTTTTATAGTTTTGTTCCATTATTAGTAGTCTAGCATGCCTGAACAGTGGCTTTATTTTAAGCATTCTTGTCATGTTTGTCTTTGTTATGTTTTAGTCGGCTGTTGGGGGGCTGATGACTTCCAACCCAACATTTCCAGGCCAGACTTGTTTCCCTCTGGACTCGTACACACGTCTGTCTGATGGACATCATCTGGATCTCCTGCTGACCCTTCCAGCCCAATGGGTCCAGGAATGGGGAATCTTACCCCCCTCCATAACACCTGCTTCTCTTGGGGCGCCTGGCTGGCTCAGTTTGAAGAGCATGCGACTCTTTATCTCAGGGTCATGAGTTTGAGCCCCATGTTGGGTGTAGAGATTACTAAAAAAAATTTAATAAATTAAAAAAAAAAAACCCTGCCTCTCCCATGTTCCCCTTGTCAGCAAGGGTCGTGCCATGCACCCAGCTACTCGAGCGACTGGTCCAGCCTCTCCTTTCTTACCAGACATATTATATCATCATATCTTGCACATTGCACCTCCTAAATCCTACCCTCATAGCTGCAGCTTTTCCTGCAGTTCAGAAACTCTTCATCCCTGGTCGGGATTACTGTACCAGCTTCCTAACTCATCTGTCTCCACTCTTGTCCAAATCCAGTCCTTTCCTAGAACCAAAGTGATCCTTCTAAAACGCATATATCTGATTATATTGCTCTGCTGCCTAAAGCCTCTTAGAGTCTCCCCCTTGCCTCCAGGGAAAAACCCAAGGACTTTCCTGATCTGGTTCCTGCCCATCTTTCTAGCACCAAGTCTCATTTTTACACTCCCCAGCTTCATTTTCCTCTACCTTTCCTGACTGTGATGCCTGGAAGAGATGGGGGTAGTGTACATTGAGTAAGAACACAGACCCCAGGTGCAGATTAAGACTTCACCAGCTGGGGCAAATCATACTTAAACTCTCTGAGCCTTTTTTTTTCTTTTTTTCTTTTTTTCTTTATTTTGTAAAAGAGGGTAGCCTAATTGCTTCATAGGATTATTATGAAGAGGAACTATGATTATGTTGGCAAAATACTGGACACAGTACACATTTGATATGTGGTGGTTTATTATTAATATTGGGCCATACTGTTCTAGGTCTCACTAATTTTGCATAGCACTCTCCTCACCGTTTAGCAATTATTTCTTGACCACCTACTGCATGTCAGTATTCTAGAAACTGGGGAAACATTGGTGCATCAGAATGACATTCTAATGCTATTAATTCCTTTTTATGCTTCAAAGAGACCATTTCAACCTTCCTAGGTGTAGGATGCTCTGTACTCCCACTTACTGTTGCATATTATTCTAATTCCTTTGCTTCACTGATCAACCTGGGCTATAGAGTTAATGATACTAATGGATTGCACTATTACGCTGTCACTTTCTTGCAAGCTGGGTAGGGACTACATCTTATTAATCTGGGTACACCGAATGCTAACAGTGCATGATAATCATGCACTTAAACACATGGAGTGAACAAGTAGACGGTAACTCCGTGAACGTTGCTAGGATGAAAATAAAAATATGATTCCACAGCACAGGTTTCTTCCTTTGTTTAGTGCAAGCATGCAGTGTTGAAGCTTCATTTGGCTTTTAGAGTTATCCTAGGAGCCTGCCTCCTAATTCTGTTTCCCAGGGAATAAGTGCAATTCCAGTGCAAATGACTAACTTTAAAATGAAGCTTAAGAATTAGAATTCTTTGTAACTCAGGAATTACTTTCGTGTGAGAAAATGCCATGCCATGGACATCGCAAGGGTCTGATCTGATGACCTTACATTAGTTTTTATTTCTGTTTCCATGTTTTTAGATTGTATCAATACCCATTTTTAAAGTTTTGTCCCTTTGGTGGCCTTTATTACTTTCAGAGTTTCCTTTACATATTTTTGCCTACATGCTCAGTTGAGTCCACGTTTTGACAATTTTTCCTTTCTTTCCCGTGTTGCTTCTTTCTGTAGGTTTCCTTTCCTGGGAATTTGCACCTAGTTTTGGTTCTGCGTCCTACCAGTTTTCTTCAACGAACTTTCACAGACATTGGATTTCGATTTAGCCAGGAAGACTTCATGCTCAAATTACCAGTAAGAGTATATTATTTAAACGTTTTATCTCTTTAATTTTCATGAAGGCTTTGTACCACACTGTTGATGTTTTACCTGTGCTCACAAAGCATTTAAAAGAAAAAGAATTTGTCTTCCCAGACTATAAACTTGAAATGCCTGAAAGTCTTCTGCTTCTGTTGTTAAAAGAAAGGAATAGTCTCATCAGTTTGTAACAAGCAATTCATTTTGAAAAAGAGACATGGCATATGTTATATGTGTGTGTGTGTGTGTGTGTGTACAAAATCTGGACATTTTATTTTTATTTTATTTTATTTTTTTCTGTTCTTATATTTATTTTTTTTAATTTATTTTTTATTGGTGTTCAATTTACTAACATACAGAATAACCCCCAGTGCCCGTCACCCATTCACTCCCACCCCCCGCCCTCCTCCCCTTCTACCACCCTTAGTTCGTTTCCCAGAGTTAGCAGTCTTTACGTTCTGTCTCCCTTTCTGATATTTCCCACACATTTCTTCCCCCTTCCCTTATATTCCCTTTCACTATTATTTATATTCCCCACATGAATGAGAACATATAATGTTTGTCCTTCTCCGACTGACTTACTTCACTCAGCATAATACCCTCCAGACATTTTATTTTTAGAAAAAAAAATGGAGTGTGTGTTTTATGTGTTTGACTCCCATGAACTTACATCCTGAACTAGTTCATAGTACCATGACCTTCTTTTAAAAAGCTATTTTTATGCATTTTTAGGGTTAAGAAGAGAGTCCTCAGAAATTCTGATGCTTTTGCAAAGATCATTCCCTCCCCCAAAGTTATAGCTTACTACATAAAGCGCTCTTGCTTTGTTGTAGGCATAACATTCTTCTTTCAGAAGGTTGACCATTAATAGTGCAAAATGTTAGATCAAGGAGATTTAGGTATTTGGGTTTCTATGTAGATTAATTTTGCTTTGGAGAGAAATGTTTTGTAAATGAAAACTGTTATTACTTAAAGGAGGTAGTGCATACGTGTGTGTGGGGGGATGTACAGGAGAGAATTGTTAGAACCATTTATAAGAGCTACTTTGTGCTAATGAATGCTAAAGTTCACTGTACAGTTGAATGGAGGGGTGCCATGAAGGGCAGTTAACAGTATCTTTCTTGCTTATTTATATAGGTGGTTATGCTGAGCTCAGTTAGTGATTTGCTGACATACATTGATGACAAGCAATTAACCCCTGAGTTAGGCGGCACCTTGCAGTACTGCCACAGTGAATGGATCATCTTCAGAAATGTATGTTGCTTTTGCCCTTACTGTAGAGCCTATATAGTTCATATTAGCCTTTAAATCTAGTTCTAGAATTTTTTTCCTCTTTGGGAAAAACAGATTTCTGGGGCTCCTAGGTTTCAAGCACATATAATTCAACATCTTGACTTTCTTTCATAGGAAATATCTAGAACTGATGATGAATCACAGAGGATGACAATTGAAGGAGAGGCCTAGGGAGTAAGGAGACCATGCTCTGCCCACCCCCTCCCGTGGCCATCTAGTAACTCCAAGAAACAAAGAGTTTGTGTTTAGATCTTAGCACTGCTGATTTTTTGCTGTCTAACCTTAAAAAGTTACCTAACCTTCCTGACTCAGTTTTCCCAACTGTAAAGTGGAAACAATAGTACTTGAGCTCACAGGGATATTTGGAAGATTAAATGAGATCAGAAGCCCTCAAAAAATGCAAGTGCTATTATGAATCTCATTCTAGTGATGCTTCTGAGGCAGTTAGATTTGTAGCAGAGATTTCTTCTGTTCTAGAAATTTACAAACAGGCAAGGGTCCTGTGCCTCAAGGTGTGAATTTATGGTATAAGAATCTTCATTCCAAATCCCGGAGATTAGGGAACCCTTCTGAATGAAATGACATTTAATTAAATCAGGATTCTATTTTCCTCATTTTTATTTGTCATTCAGCAGTTCTGTTCACTCACATGAAAGTGTATTGTCAAAATTAGTGGTGTCTAGCCTTCAGTAACTTATGAAACTGTAAATAAAAGAGCAGATAACCTTGAGCTACATGGTACACATAGGGGTTATATGGTCTCTACATGTTGCCCCCCCCCCCCCCATTTTTTTGAGTAATTTATTTTGGAAACAATCAACAGCACAACCTTACTTGACACTTGAGGGCAACAGAGTCTTAATCTTCTGCCTGAATGAATTGTTGTGACTAGTTATGTTGCTCCATCACCTTTGTCCATTGCTGTGTTTGGAGTGCTAATGCTTGCTCATAAGCTATAATAAAGGAATGTTGAGTGGGTTCCATGTTGTCACCTCTTTAGAAGTAAAGTTAGTATAAAGTTAGTATAAAGTTTAACAGTTGCAGAGTTTAATGGGATAGGTGTAAACAGAGGCAGAAAACAAATTTCTCAGTACATGACATCTTTAAGAAATTGTTTTCAGGGGCCTGGCTGGCTTAGTTGGAGGAGCCTGCAACTCTTGATCTCAAGGTCATGAGTTCAAGCCCCACCTTGGCTGTAGAGATTACTAGAAAAAATAAATAAACTTAAAAAAAATCATTTTCAAGGTTGTTCAAGAAATAAGTACAGAAGTTTGGATAAAAGACATTCAAGAAGACTCTTCACCTCACATTCGTTTCATAGAGGCTTAGGTGCAAAATTAGAGTTGATGGCCAAGAGCAATGCCAACTTTCCTTAGCAGAAGAAAGGTCATAGTATATGTGTGTTGTCAAAGCTAAGTAAAAGTAAATCCAATTACTGATCCAGGTATTGGTGTACTGGCAGTTTCCATGGAACTAAAAGGATCACTGGCTCTTTGCAGGCTATAGAAAATTTTGCTCTCACAGTGAAAGAAATGGCTCAGATGTTACAGTCCTTTGGAACTGAACTGGCTGAGACAGAACTACCAGATGATATTCCCTCAATAGAAGAAATTCTTGCCATTCGTGCTGAAAGGTATCACATGTTAAAGGTACGTCTGATAGAGTCAACACAGAAAAGTCATCCATGGCCTTTGTTTTTCTAGAGAGGTTAGTTCAGTGCTTGTCCATTTCACACTGCTTGGTGGGTAGGGAGACAAAAGGGGAGGATATCCTGGACATGTTGGAAGTAAATGCCCTCTTTGCAAACGGTACGTTATCTTGAAAAGTTCTTTCCTTGCTGATAGAATAGTTTGTGAGTGCCTAAGAAGAAGAAATCCATAGTCCTCGTTGTCAACGCATATTCTTCATCTTCTCAGAAGACCCTCTCATTTGGAAAGCTAGAGAGAACTCAATGACTCCAAGACCAAGAGTTGCACACTTTGCCAACTGAGCCAGCCAGGCACCAGCCAGAGTACTAGTTTTTGATGTTTTGTACAGTAGACCTTAGGTGGCAAGTTGGTTTTGCCCTCCTGCCCCTAGGTCTGGAGTGTTGGCTTGTGAAGGATTCTGAGTCACACTTCAGACAATCACCAAGTACTTTGGGATTCACCTTCCCCAGAAAGCTTAAGAATGACAAGAAAGAAGAAGAAGAAGAAGAAGAAGAAGAAGAAGAAGAAGAAAGAAGAAGAAGAAATAAGGAATGAAGAGAAAAGACAAAGGAAAAGGACGACAAGAGGAATCCGTCCAGATCATCCGCCTAAAGAAAGAAGGATCTAAAGAAGTACCAGGCAACCCTATATAATAATTCCTGTCCTTCAGGGGCACCTGGGTGGCTTAGTCTCTTAAGCCTCTGCCTTCAGTTTAGGTCATGATCCTGGGGTCCTGAGTTTAAGCCCCACATTGGGCTCCCTGCTCAGTGGGGAGTCTCCTTCTCCCTCTCCCTCTGCCACCCCCCCTGCTCATGCTCGCTCTCTCTCATGCTCTCTCTCTCAAAGAAATAAATAAAATCTTAAAAAATAATAATCCATGTCCTTCACATGATGATAGGCTTGTGGGGGGCACTCACAGACACAAGCTCTATGTAGAGGTGACTTTTTATTTTAGTTTTTTTTTTGAGGTGACATTTTCAAAGAAAGAAGAGGACAGAAACTGATATTTGGAATCATAATCCAAAAGTAAAACTGTTCCAGGAAAGAAAGCTCTGTCCCTCCTGAGCTGTGTGATTGGAGAACTAGCTTACTCTCTCTCTGAGTTGGAGTTACCTTACATGCACAGTGAGGTTGATGTTGATACATTCATACCTTGCAGGGTCGCTGTGAGGATGAAATGGAGTATGTGATGTCTGTACAACAGTGTTTGGCATGTAGTTGGTACTTCATAAACATTCGCTCTTAACGCCTGTGTTCTCATTCATATCGGTGGTGGTGTCTTGGAACCCATTCCCAGACAAATACACGTACACCTGAATTTTTTGCTTAACATTTCAGAGGATCCTTGGATCTCCTGAAGGAAGTCATAGATCACTCTTAGATGCCTGAAGAATCTACCCACCAAGGTTAAGACCTTCTGAATAGAAAGAAACATATGCTTCATGACAAATTAATTAATCCAAACATGAAGTAACATAATCCTCATGGCAGGCAGTGATTGGTAACAATTAATTAAGAATTAGTAGGAAAGACATCTGACTATATCTGAAAAGGCACTAAATATTATTTTAACTGTATGCTTTCTCATTATGCTACTACTGCTTGATTGGAGCACATTAAAAAATATTAGTAGAATAGAATAAATTAGAACTTTCTATCAGTAAGAGAAGGAGACTACAGATAGAGCATGAGGTACTTCTGCCTATAAAGACCTTATAAAAATAGTGGTTGCAACATCTACCTCAACAGGCAGAGGCTTCTTGGAGATCCTCATGGGTTTTGGGTTCTGTGGTACTGATGTACTTAGTCAAGGACGTTCTAGAACTGCTGTTTCTCTTCTGCATGCTGTGGGTGTATGCTTCCTTCTCTTTAGGTCACTCAGATTAGGGTAGTAGCAGGCTAATTCATCCCATTGTGCCTTTTTATAGAATGATATTACAGCTGTAACCAAAGAAGGAAAAATCCTCCTCACAAGTCTGGAAGTGCCTGGCATTGAAGACGCTGCCAGTTCAAGGCTTGAACACCACCACCAAATAAATGGTGACTGGCAAACTGTTAATAAGTGAGTATTCTCCTTTTGGTTTAGAGTTATTTATTTTATACTTTTGAAAGGGAATTATGCATTTTGCTGCAGTCAGTTAAGCGTGGAAAATATTCCGGGACTTCTGGGAATCTGAGACCACCTTCCCTACTTGTGTCACAGATTAGCTTGTTTGTAAAAGAGCTTCTGTGGATATCTATGGTCTCTTCATGGACCACGTGTCATGGCCTCTGACTTTGCCTATAAGTCTTTTTTTTTTCCTATAAGTCTTAATGTCCAGACCAGGTTTATGTACAAACTTACAAAACAAATCGTTGTTGTGAAGGAATTCTAACGACTTTTCTTTGTTAAGATTGCTGACTCAAGTACATGATATGGAGATAGCTTTTGATGGATTTTGGGAAAAACACCAACTAAAAATGGAGCAGTATTTGCAACTATGGAAGTTTGAGCAGGATTTTCAAGAGGTCAGTTAAAACATTCCTTTCTATATATTTTTTTTCTTTATGCCAGAGGTTCTTACTCCTTGATCACCAGAAATAGAGTCTCACGAGGTGCCCATTTATACCCAGAGAGAGATGAAAAGGGGGCCAATGTGAGTGAACCCTGCCAAAATGTCTTTCTTTTTAAAAATTTTTTATTTAGATTCAATTTCGTTAACATACCGTATATGGTTAGTTTCAAGGGTAGAATTTAGTGATTCATCAGTTGCATATAGCACCCAGTACTCATCATGTGCCCTCCTTAATGCCCATCACCCAGTTACCCCATCCCCCCACTCACCTCCCCAAGATGTCTTTCTTGCTTACTAATTTCCTATGAGAAAGCACTTAAGTGCTAACATAGAAGTTAGGACTAAGTTGCCATTCACCCTGATGTTTATTATTGTAATTTATTTTACATATAAAATGCTTTCAGACTATGGGTTAGCTTTCCAAGGAAATAATACCCTCTTCCTTCTTGATTTTTTTTTAAATACCATATACCTATACTGACCATAGTTAATACGATCTAACAAAAACCTTTCTTTTCCGATCTAGTAATTTATTTCTATGAAAAGCCTGATACATGAAGTGAAATCATGTTTAATTATACATTATTTTCAAGATTTAAAAAAGTACCTTCTAGTTGGATGCTTCTGGGAAATAACTCACACATGGTCAAGCTCCCTGCAGTCTCTTTCATAGTACTTTACCAGGTCCAAGGGAAACTCACTACTTTTTTCTCTTGCATGTGGCCAGCTTGTTTTCCACCCATGACTTCCTTACTTGCTTGGTGTTTCATTTGCTCTGGACACGGGGCTCAGGGACCACCAACCCTTTCTGTCCTGTGATTCAAACAGATTTTGAAATGTGATGCTCTCCGTGAGATCTTCCTTAAAGAAAGAGTAGGCCGAGTTGCTCTTGGCCCTTCCAGATATTTGTCTTTCCCTCCTCCCCAATGCATACATGCAAAAATAACACTCTTCCTGAACATTGTGCCTGCACTTATATGTTAATTTGCACCCATACTAAATTCTTGTCCTGTAGTTATATTGTTTCTTCAAATCATTGTAGCCTCTAATCAGTATTGTTGTTTGTCTTGGATTGGAATTTCACTGATGTGATCTGTATCTCATGGTGACATATATATGCTTTTAAGACTTGTGTGTTGTTTTTTTTTTTTCCTATTCATAGCTTGTGAGTGAAGTCGAACTTATGTTAAACCAACAAGCAGAATTGGCAGATATAACCGGGAACATAGGTCAAGTAAAACAAAAAATAAAAAAGTTGGAAAACTTAGATGAAAATTCTCAGGTAAGATTACATATCAGATGTTCTTTATTCTAGTAGTTACATCTTAAGGTTTTTCAGTAGTATCAACCCTTATGATCCACCTTTCATAGCAATAGTCTGTATAATTGGTGTATTAATACTGGTCTGTATTCTTTTCTGATCAGTGTGAGCCAGAAGTGACACTGCAGATGTGGCAAGTGGTTATAATAGGTAGCCTCAGAGATCATGATGTGAATGGTTTCAGGTCCACCATTAGGAACAATGGCATAAATCCTTTTGAAGAAGCTAGAAAAATGTCTATCAAAAATGCCATTTGGGGGTCACTCTATGCCTCAGTTGGTTAAGCATCTGACTTTGGCTCAAGTCATGATCTTAGAGTCCTGGGATTGAGCCCTACATCAGGCTCCCCACTCAGCGAGGAATCTGCTTGTCTCTCTCTCCTTTTGTCCCCCCTGCTCGTGCTCTCTCTCTCTCTCAAATAAATAAATACAATCTTTAAAAAATGCTATTTGGTACTTGGAAATTATGGAAATATACAAGAGCATAATTCCTTAAATATCTATCATGTGGCTGTACAGTTGAACCAAACATAGATTCAGATAGATAAATCTGCTTAGTCTTACTTAGCTGTGTGATCTTGGGGTATATTGGTTAAATTTTCTAAGCCTCAATGTCTTTATCTCTAAGTTGGGGATGAAGTGACTTACTTTGCAGAATGATTATGAGGATTCTTTTAGATGTTGTAGGTTAAACACTTAGCACAGTACCTGGGATATCTGATTATATAAGTAATCAAAACAGCCAACAATTTTCATTTTACTGGTCTTAAAGGCTTGGACTCATGGCTTTAATAGTTAACAAACCACCTTTGCTCTTCTGTCTTGTATGTGAGAACAAGGCCATCGTTTTTTAAGGTGCATTCCCTGCAAACAGATTTATGAGAATACTGTAACCATCTAAAATTTGAGGGAAAGGAACCTAGCCTGGGTGACTTAGTTGGTTAAGCTTCTGCCTTTGGCTCCAGTCAGGATCTCAGGGTTCTGGGATCGAGCCTCATGTCTGGCTCCCTGCTCAGCGGAGAGTCTGCTTCTTCCTCTCCCTCTGCCTCTCCACTCTGCTCATGCTCTCTCTCTCAAATAAATAAAAATAAAATCTTTTTAAAAAATAAAAACAATATGTGAGAGGCAGCAGTTGTGGTGAACAGCTCTAGAATTATGCTTGTAGGTCGTTGTGATTTGGGGGCAGTTTATAAACCTCTGTGGCATAGTAGAAAGAGAAGGCAAACTGGCTTGGAAACAAGGAAGCTTGGAGGTTTTTGTTTGCTATTTTTGTTTTGTTTTTAAATTTTTTTTAGGTTTAATTGTGGCAAAAAAACCCCACATAACATGAAATTTATCATCTTAACCATTCAAAAGAAATTTTTTTTTGAGAGAGAATGAAAGTGAAAGGGAGCTGGAGCAAGGGGCAGAGGGAGAGAGAGAATATCTCAAGCAGGCTCCAACACTGATCTCACAACCCTGAGATCATGACCTGAGTTAAAACCAAGAGTTGGACGTGTAATGGACTGAGCCACTCAGGCATCCCCCATCTTAACCATTTTAAAGTGTACATTTCAGTAGTGTCAACTATAGTCATATTGTTGTGCAATAGATTGCCAGAACTTTTTCATTTTGCAAATCTGAAACTATACCTATTTTAAAAATGTAACTCCCTGGGACTCCTGGGTGGCTCAGTGGTTGAGTGTCTGCCTTTGGCTCAGGTCGTGATCCAGGGGTCCTGAGATCAAGTCCCACATTGGGCTCCTTGCAGAGAGCCTGTTTCTCCCTTGGCCTGTGTCTCTACCTCTCTCTCTCTCTGTGTCTCATGAATAAATAAATAAAATCTTTTTTTTTTTTAAAGAAGGAAGCTAAAGAGAAAGGGACTTGGGTTCAACTGAAGTGCCAGCCTGCCCACCCAGAGGAGCACACTTTGTGAGAACCAAAGGAAAGGAGCCTGAGCTCCTGGAACCCAGTCCTTAAGAATTCATGGCAGGGTAAATGTAAAAAAACAAAAACCAAACAATGAAAATTCCCTACTTTAACTCTGGGTTTCCCTCCAGCCAGGCAGGCTGGGCACTTCATCATTATGGGCTTTAGATTTTCTTATTTTACTTCCACAGATATTTTCTGACCACCTACTGCTTCAGGCACTGCGTCGGGAAGCAAGTGGGGGACCAGGGTGGAGGGGGGGATGCCAGTAGTTGATAGAATGGAGGCAAGGCTGCTGAGATCACCTTTGACTCGGAGACCCCTTCGTGTATGTAAAGCAGCCAGGTAGACGATGACTCATGACGTTTCCAAAGCTGAGATGGTAGGAAACCCATGAGTTTTCATTTGTCTCCCGTGTTCCTCTTTGGATATATGCAGTTCTGTTCTCAATCTGTACCTACCAGGAGAAGCCAACCTCATCCACACTCTGAGCAGGCCAGTTAATTTTCTTTTTCTGTTACCAGGAATACGTGGCGTCACTGCTCTAGCTAATGACTGTAACTGTAAGCTTTCTTACAGCCTGCACAAGTATGACATCAAATCATATTTTTGGCATTCTCTCTGCCTCGCTAAACCAATTTGCTTCTCAATCGCTTTCTTGTTTCCCCTCCTCTCTCTGAACAGATATCATACGGTTCTTATTTTACTTCTTTCTCACAATTAGGATCTGTTAGCAAAGGCCCGGTTTGTGATATTACACGGACACAGACTTGCTGCAAATCACCATTACGCACTTGATTTGATCTGCCAGAGGTGCAATGAGCTACGTTACCTTTCTGATATTTTGGTTAATGAGATCAAAGCCAAAAGGATACAGCTCAGCAGGATCTTCAAAATGCATAAGCTGCTGCAGCAGGTAGTGTCATGAGACCTGGTACATTTCTGAATAGGAAGATAATTTTTTTTAAGGTTATAGGATAAAGGTCTGCCTGGGATAGCTTTGGAATTAAATTTGTAAGACGTTGAAGCATTGACTTTGATGATGTTTATTTAGTCCGGGTACCTTTGCAGTATCCATGGCAAGTCTAGTATTATAAGCATTCTGGCTTCTTTTCTGAATATTGAGATCACAGTTGTGATGGCTTCCTTTCTATTTTGGGCACATCCCTGAATCCTCTCCTCTGGTGATAGTTTGCAGTCAGAGCACCTTTCAAAGCCCTAGAGGCATTTTGCTAAAGCCAGAACTCCTTCCACATTTCATAGTTACCGCAATAAGAAATTAAACAGTGACTGGAAGATACTCCTCCATGGCTTGTAGATCTGGCCCCTTTCAGAATTAGGCAGCGAAGGGGAGATCTGGCCTTGGAAGTGGAATGTAAAATGAGGATATCATTTATAGACATTGTATCTGAACATGAACATTTTAATCAGTTCATCTCCTTCTTTGGCAAGGAAACTTTTATCCTTGTCCTTGGCAATCACTATGCATTTATATTACACTTTGTGTTTTGCGAGGCGTTTTCATATTTCACTTATTGATTTTTGGAAAATAGCATGCAGCTGAAGTGTTAGTGTTGCGAGTACGGTCAGACTCTTTACTGCAGAATGAATTCCTTGTTATGAAATAAATACAGTGCTTCCCAACCTTGGCTGTGCATCAGAAATACCTGTGGAGCTCTGCAGAAATCTAAATGCCTGGCTTAAGGCCCAGAGCTACTGAATCAGAATTTCTGGGGGCAGAACCCAGATATCTTTATTTTTAACAACTCTGAAAACAACTCTGATTCACAGAAGCCAGGGCTGGTAAACACTCCTAAAAGGACAAACATATTTCTATTTATTCATTCATGGTTTTGTGTATGTGTGTGTGTGATTTGCTCATCAGGCTCGTCAGTGCTGTGATGAAGGAGAATGCCTTCTAGCTAATCAGGAAATAGATAAGTTTCAGTCTAAAGAAGATGCTCAGAAAGCCCTCCGAGACATTGAAAATTTTCTTGAAATGGCTTTGCCATTTATAAATTATGATCCTGATACCCTACAGTATGAATTTGATGTAATTTTATCTCCTGAACTCAAGGTAAGAGGCTGTTTTTTTTTCAAATGAATATATTTTTAAAACTGTAATTCCAGTAGTGTTGGCAAGAGTATTACTACTTCACAGCTAACTTTATGTCAAATTGCAGTTACATGCTTCTCTTAAGGATGAGGGGTGATATTAGTACCCCTGTGAAGCATCCAAGAATCCAAAGGCTTGGAGCGCCTGGCTGCTTCGGTTGGTAGAGCATGTGCCTCTTGATGTCAAGGTTACTGGTTTAAGCCCCACATTGGGTGTAGATTACTTAAAAATGACTAAATGGATAGACTTTTAAAAAAAAGCATCCCAAGGCTTTTTTCCCCCCCAAGGCTTTATGCTTGCTACATAATGAAGAATAAGTTCTTTTTGAGCTGTGACTCCATTATTTTTCAACTCTTTTCAACATACTAGGAGATCTCACATACATTGTTTTGCGCATCCTTAGAGAAAGGGCTAAAGCTATTCTAGGAGAATACTGGGCCTGTGTCAAGAGCGTTCTACTCCAAATGTCTTGTCTTCCTGCTGCAGTTACAACCAACAGATGCTGTGTGGACACAGATCTGGCTTTCCTACTCAGTTTGAGAATGAAGGGATAAAGAAATGATTTCAGGCTTCTTGGGGGAGGGGTGCAAGCAGACATTGGTATTAACAAGGTAGAGAGATCTGTGGGTCAGTTCAGATCCACCGTGTTGGAGGTGTCATGAAGCACTCTCCCCACATTGTAGTTAAGAGCTTTTGTGATGCTATTTATTGCCAAAATGTGTAGTTGACTCTTAAGTTTGGAACAGCATCTAAAACCATGCTTAGCTGCAGATCTTAGGGGATGCCCCAGAAAATCAGAAACGTGGCCAGAGCAATAACTAAGTGATTTCTCTGGAAGCAACCAAGCTAATCTCTAACTGCCTCAAATCATCTAGGAGGGTCTAGGAGGAGCTTTTTACGACACGGAAAGATAGAGTGTCCTGCAGGCTAACATGTAACAAACATCTGTAATGGGGCTTAACTGGTGGCTTTCTTGTGCTAAACATGCCTTCTTTTCCAGCCGTTATGCCTTCCAGCCATGCAGGGTAAATAAAGCACTTTACACAGTGACCTATTTCATGACTACTTGAGAAATTTCTTCAAGCTGTTTAGGTTGAGATCTTCTGGGTTTATGACTGTGGGAAGATAGCACATTAATCTGTTTTCTGTTGCTTTCCTAATGTTTTCTAGTTATACGTTAAGCTCTAAATTACTTTTTTGACCGTCTGAGTCTGAGAAATGTAATAAGATTTGTCATGACCCCAATTCAGAAAATATTTCTCAGGAGTCTCATGCAATCCGCAGGTTCAAATGCAGACCGTACAACTCAAGCTGGAGCACATCCGAAGTGTATTTGAGAACCAACAAGCTGGTTTCAGGAACCTGACAGATAAGCACGTGAAGCCAGTCCAGTTTGTAGTGCCTGCTTCCGACAATTTGATCAGATCTAGAACATCACTGTTTTCACCTAAACATGGTAAAGTATCTTACATTCACTTTTTAAAAGTCTTCTTTTTCTGCTGTTGATCATTCCTCTTGATGTAAATACCTAATGCATTCTTCAGTCTTTAGCATCTTTAAGCATCTTTGGTCCCATTTAAACTGTTAAACGAGGCATGAGTCATGGTCCAGATTATCATACAATAGTAAAACATAGTAGTAATATAGTGTAGTAGAGAATGAAGAAAATCTGGACTGAAGACTGTGAACCATGCAATGAGTGTGAACATTTTACAAGCATCAAACCCACCCCTTTCTTCAGAAGGTGGAGAAAAGTGTATGAATTTGGTACACATGGGCACATGCATGCATATGCACACACATATTTATAACTTACGTGGATAAATTATTATTTGGTTCTTATTCGCTTCTAGTAAGTGAGTGGCTTAGATAATAGAATGGATTGCCTTTTCTAAGTAAGTGTGGGTCAACAGAATAATTTTGCTAGTAATTAACTGTTAGAGTCCACTTATTTTGTTTTAATCTCTGTAGACCTGCCTTAACCATGTGATATCCATTTCCATTCTACATTCTGTAGGATAAAATAACTCTCCTGCATGTGGTGGTGAACTAATCTGGAAGTAAGATGATTCTATTGCCCAAAGTTGCCCTTGAGCTGTGTCTGGGGCCAGGGCCTCTTAGGGAAGATTAATTTGGCCTCTGGGGCACTAAGTTAGTTGAGTGAGTGGACCTGGGACGCATTTGGTCTATCTGATCTGAGAGGATCAGAGACTTCATTAATGTGTGGGAAGTGCTTTGAAATTCAGAGAAAGCTTGAACCAAGCATAAGGAGCATAAAAACCTCAGTCAGGCCCAGCCTGGGTCACGAAAACGAGGTGACGAAAGCATGTCACTAAGCTGGGACACTAAACATTAGGTAGTTAACAGTTATTTAAATAAAAATAGACTCACAAGTAAAACTATGAACAGTGCCCTAAGTGGAGAATATTGACCAAGAAGATACTGGGCAAAAGAATAAAACAAACCCCCCCAAACCAATAAGGGAATACAAACCAACAGCTCTGAGAATAAAAATAGGATAGGTTTCTATTCCTTAGCAGCAGACAGACCTCAGTTAGATGTTTGGCTCTGTTTATTGGCTGTGTGAGCTGGGACGGTTCACTTAGCCTCTTTTAGCCTAGTTTCCTTGTTTGTCAAATAAGAATAACTATTCCTACTGACTTGAAAGTGTTGCTGTGAAGACCAAAAGAAAAAAAACTTATTAAGTATAAGAAGTATTGCATAAACTAGACCACCCATCTGACAAAGGTTTCTTGGTCTGTAGTCCTCTAAAAAGCTCAGCTCCTCTGAAGGCATTAATCACGAGAAGTACATTTTGTTTTATTTTTTTCCTTTCTGATATTCTTATTTAATGGCATTACACTTTTTTTCTGCAGTGGGAGTTGGATACTCTTTCTTTCAAGCATGTAAACTTTTTTCCAGAGGTACCCATCTTTATTACTTTTCTTCGGTACATTTTCTGAGTTCGTGTACATGCGAAAAACCAGTTTGACATCCAAAAAGCAGCAGCAATTCATTCTTGAATTTTGCCTATAATTAACTTTCTCCCTTTTTTCATAACAATCATCCATATTCTCTCATCGTTAAACTTACCTTGGAAAATGACAAGCTAGTGAAAAGTAGCTTATGCTTCTAAACTCAATCTCATCAAATGATCACTCATAAAAAGAAACCAAGAAAAACAATTCGCAATGTTAAAAATGAAGCTTTCTTTCATTTTAGGGACTCTTGTGTCATCCACACACAACTACTTGTTGGGAGTAGCTTGAATTTTCTTCAATTTAAGATGGCCTAATGTATTTATGTGGAAGAAGGCAGCTGACTGAATAAATGATGTGGATGGATAAATGATTTTTCATCATTTATATAACTTAAAAGCATCATTTTTAAATTAAATCAAAGCATCATTTATGCTGCATTGTTTATGTTACCCTATTGCTCTGTGAGTAATGGGGATTATAACAATCAGCTCTAAATAGTTCTTTAAGACTTCTAATTGCTAAGCCAAATATATAAGATTTGGTCAAATCAAATTGTGTTAATCTTCATTACAATAAGTCAAACTTGTTTTGTTTGTTTTTGTTTGTTTATTTTTATTAATTTACATCAAACAGAATCCTGTACCTACCACAGTGCCTGGCAACTAGCAGGAAACAGTAAATATTTGTTGAATTATATTTTAAAAAGATTTTATTTTGTTTTTGAGAGGTGGGGTGCGACCAGAGGGAGGAGCAGAGGGAGGGGCCGAGGGAAAGAATCTCAAACAGACACCACGCTGAGCACAGAACCCTAACCTCCCTCGGGGCTCCATCTCACCATCCTGAGATCAGCACCTGAGCCAACATCAAGAGTTGGCCACTTAACACCCGAAGTAATATTTACTACAGAGGGAAGTTAGTGAAGAACATTGTGGGGGGTAAAGTGTAGTTTGAACTCCCAAAACTAGCTCTAGTCTGCATCTTTCTCATAAGCTTCAGACCTGCGTTTACCATCTGCGGCCTTGAATTTCTTACCGCAGCGCAGACTGCACACGTACCCCCACCTGATAGCCTCTCCTGCAAACTCCTCCTGGGTTCCTTATCCCAGTGAATAGTACTGTCATGCCCCCGCTCGTCTCCGCCTGGGACACTGGCTTCCCCTTTGCACAAATGCCCCCCCCCTTAATCAGTCACAGAATCCACCTCTTTCCATCCTCACCGCTGCTGCTCGCTGCCACTACCTTCATCCAGGCTAATGTCACCTGTTGCCTTGACAACTGCAGCTGTCTCCCCGGTTCCCTACTTTTCTGTTTCAAATGCCTCATCTTGCCTGTTGGACTTTACCATACCGATCTCTCTCTGGGACACTATTCCCTTCCCTCTCCCTCTCCCCTCTGCTGGCTTCTTTTCCTCCATCACATTTCTTGTCCCTAGTCCACCTGCTTCAGGTAAGCTCGCCCACCTTGGCCCCTCCTGGGCGCCCCTTTTGGTTGAGTGATCATGCTGTGTGGTAACAAGCCATCTCTTTTGGTAGACTGTAAACTCCACTAGGACAGGGACTGTGTGCAGTTCATGTTTTTGTCCCAGCACCAAACACAGAGCTTCGCATATAGTACAGGTGCTCCATAATTGTAGATATCTCTATGTCATTCAAAGAATGAATTTCTCTACCTTGCTTTTCAGAAAAAGCTGCGTTCCTCATGAGTTGTGCATATGTTCCTTTTTCAGCTCTTAATAGAGTTGCAAATAATTAATGAGTAAAGCTAATTAGTAAGGCTCCCTCAGTTACCTTTATAAATAAGTTTGGAGCTCTGTGTATCAGGTGTCTTTAAAGTGGTGAACATCAGTTTTTAGTGAGAAATTGATTTTATGTGGCAAATGCCACTAAGTCTAACTTATATATTTACACATATGATTTATAACATAAAACTTGGATATAAAATATTTTAAAAAATTTTAAAATTTGAGTGTAGTTGACACCAAGGTTACTTTAGTTTCAGATGTACAACGTAGTGATTCAATATCTCTATACATTATGCTATATTCGGTACTTAAAATACATACATATATATGTATGTATGTATGTATGTATTTTAAGTAGGCTCCACACCCAGCATGGGGCTTGAACTCATGACTCTTAGATCAAGAGTTGCATATGCTACTAACTGGGCCAGTGTGAGCCCCTGTGAAATATATTTTTATTTTCACTCTTTTAAAAAAGTTTTTTAAAGTTTATTTATTTAAGTAATCTCTACACCCAACGTGGGGCCTGACAAGATCAAGAGTTGCATGCTCTTCTGATGAGCGAGCCAAGGGCCCCTAAAATATACATATTAAAAGATTTTATTGATTGATTTGACAGAGAGAGAGAGAGAGTGTGCACAAGCAGGGGAGAGGGCAGAGGGAGAGGGAGAAACAGCCTTCCCACCGAGCAGGGAACCTGACACCAGGCTTGATCCCAGAACCCCAGGATTATGATCTGAGCTGAAGGCAGATGCTTAACTGACTGAACCATCTGGGCAACCCTAAAATATATTTTTAAATAATTAAAGTGAAGTATAAAATTTAGAGCACATAACAGCATAGCCTTTCCCTGACTGTGCCTTGCAGCAGTTCCTACCAAGGAGGAAAGGGCAAAAAGTGTATTTCTTGCATAGAGAGATGAGACCCGTGCAGCCTGTGTGAGTGGCAGCCTTTTTAGCAACTCTGAAAATAAGGAATGTGAATGACCTAGTCTTACACTGGACCATGCCCTGGGGTTTGTAGGGACATTCAACTCCTTCCTTAATAATATAGGGGCTCACCCATTGTAAACAGAACAGAAAAGATTAAACAAAGAAAAGGAGGGGTGTCTGGCTGGGTCAGTCAGAAGAGCCTACAATTCTTGATATCAGGTCGTAAGCTTGAGCCCCCCCATTGGATGTAGAGATTACTAAAAACAAACAAACTTACAAAAAAGACAGGTAACTTCACTTTCAACATGTTAAAAAAAAGAAAAGGAGAGATTAAACAGGAAGAACAGAAAGATTAAAGCTTGGAATTCTGATGAAGTTGTTTTGTTTTTAGCATTTTAATATGCCTCGGAATTGTTTTATATAGTTGTTAGAAGCGCATATTCTGACAGTAGACTACGCAGATTTGAACACTGCCTCTGCTTCTTGGACAAGATACTAACCTCACTTACTTATCTATAAAATGGGAATGGAAATAGTACTTATGTGTTAATGTTGATTTGAGGATGAAAAACCAAAATGGATGTGTAGGGCTTAGAGCTGTCTGGCATGTAGTAGGTGCCAAATAAATGTTAGATGCTCTAATTATTAGTTACATTCAGATTTTTTAGAACTCTTTTTGATATAGTTAGTCTGTGAGCTACAATCTAATTAAATGCTTATATGTCAAAATGAATACTAAATCTACAAATAATTATGAATACTAACACTTAACCTTCGTGCTTGCTTGGCAATCAGGTGAATGTTTGATGAGTCAGAGAATGGGTGAATACATGGCAAAATGGTGCTCAATAAGAAGTTGAAATCATATAGATGAAACTAACCACTCAACTGTTTTGTATGGTGTGATTTAAAAATACTAATATAAATATGTTAGAATATTCATAGCTCTCTATTTAATAAACATGCATGCATTTTAATTAAAAGTGTTGATTTTAATTCTGGTTTGAAATTCCTCTTTCATATTTTTCTACTAGGAAAGAAGACTTGGAGACAAAATCAGAGCAACTTAAAAGTAAATACCATTAATTAATTCAAAATTGAGTTTATTGCTGTAGTTGCAGAATTGGTATGGAGGCCTCAACCATATTTTTAATCCACTAAACCAACATTGTGTGTTTGAAAGCCTATTTAATCTAAAAGAAAAAGCTGCTGCTGCACAGGGTCTAATTGCAGTGCTGGCATATCCCCAGGTGCATGAGCAGTTTCTTAAGTCTTGGCTCAAGTTCAGAATTAATTTCTCTAAAACATCTATACGTCCCAGCTTCTCTTTCCTCCACCCCACCTCAATAAACTTAAATAAGTATTGCACCTTTCTACAAAAGATTTCTTTCATAATTGATTACATTCCTGCAAGTATGAAACATGGACGAAGGACAGGTTCTAATGGTCCGTACTCTGGGCTCAAAAAAGACATCTATTAGTTTCTTGATAGATACCAGTCTCCTTCTCAGTTTTCCATGATATTCTGATATCTGCAGAGTAGCCTCATCACAGCTGTAGGGCCCTACATTTTCCTTGTGTCTTCTTGATGGTAACTAAGGACAAGAAGGTAGATATCCAAGAGGTAGTATAGCAGTGATAGAGATTGTTGAGCAACTGTAGAGACTACCTGGCTTTTAATCCCAACTCCGTCAGTTACTGGGCATATAATCTTGGGTAAGTTCTCTGGAACTCCATTTCCTTATCTACAAAATGAGGATAATAACAGAACACCCTCATCATAGAGTTAGTATAAAAATAAGATTATATTTGGGAAGCATTTTCAAATAAAGCGGGGCATATGGTGGCATTCTAAGTGTTGTATGTCATGATTGGCAGGCCAGTGAGTGACCTATACTGATATATATCATGCCTGGTTATCATGTTGTCCAGCTACAACTTCTGTTTTCAAGAAGGAAATAGGCTGAGTACCAAATTCCATAGTCTTTTTTTAAAAGAGTTTATTATTTATTCATGAGAGACACAGAGAGAGAGGCAGAGATACAGGCAGAGGGAGAAGCAGGCTCCTCACAGGGAGCCGGATGCAGGACTCAATCTGGGACCCACAGGACCATGCCCTGAGCCAAAGGCAAGCACCCAACCACTGAGCCACCCAAGTGTCCTATCCCTAGTCTTAACAGGTCTTTCGGTTCCAGTTTCCACTCATGACACCTTAACATTCCTCTACGTGGATTTATTCCATTTACATATCCCAGGGGAAAAATAGGCTGTGGGTCTGTACATTTTCTTGGGGAGATTTCTAGCTGGTGAACCCAGTTCCAAAATGCACACATTCTTCCACTTCAAGTCAATTTGCACAATCCTTAGGCATTTAAACATAAATATTTATGTTTCGAAACTTTCCAAACTTGTATTTCAGAAACTTGCTAGGAGTAAATGATGCATACTTATCTGATGAGTGAAAAACTATGCAGCATTATCAACCTGTGTTATAGTATTAAAATGATAACTGTTGGTACATTCAGATAGAGCAAATCAAAACATATTCTTAAGGAGGGAGCATAATGGTGGCCACCATGAGCTTGACTGTGTTTCATCACTTATTAGGTATGTGACCTTGGCCCAGTTGCTAAACTTCTCTGAGCCTCTGATTTCCCATATATAAAGTGAGGATAAGTATGCCATAGCTTGCTAAATTGCTGGGAAGGTTGGATACTATGATCCGTGTTAAGTACCTATAATTGTGCCTGCATAATATATAGGAAGTAGTCAATTAATGTTTGTGCCTTTCCACATGATGTGTTTGTGATGTTTTGTGGAAATGCTTTTTAGCTGACAGATCCTGTACTTCATTTTGGGCTCTACATAGTAATGCTACATTTACTTGGAGTTCAGGCATTTTGTAGTCTCCAAAGTCCAATACAGCCAGGATCCCTGGAAGATACTTCTAAGGCTTCTGAAGAACAAATAACCATCACGGATCTCATGTAGCTGACTCAGTAGGCCAGTCCAATTCCTGTAGAGTCTTCAAAATAAAAAAAAATAATAAAAAAAATAAGATGGTGGGTTAGGATCTAGGAAGTCACTTGTAGCAAAAGCCAACATGTGGCAGAGAGCAGAGATGACATCAACAGGTTACAGCCATTTTAAGAAAGAATAGACAGTTACCTACAAGTTATTAGATTTTATCACATCAAAAAAAAAGATTTTATCACATCATTCATGTTCCTGATGATACCACTGAATCATTAGAAAGAGGGTCAGTGATGTTGTGTAGCCTTGGTTAGAGAACTCAAGGAATCATGTAATATTTCCTAGAAAATTTCCATTAAAAATCATTAAGGTTAAAAAGCTGTTTTTTTTTCTTCAATGAATAAGCTTTAGTTATCTAGAAATTAAACTTTTTATAAATTAACCTCACTCCCCCCAAATGCCAAATAAATGAGAAATTACTTAATATGTAAAATAAATTCTTTTTTTTTCTTAGAGTGTGCTCTAAAGCAGGGGTGGTGGGGTGGTGGTGGGGTGTGGTGGGAGAGGCAGAAGGAGAGGGAGAGAGAGAATCTTAAGCAGACTCCAGCCTAGTGTGGAGCACGACTTGGGGCTCCATCTCATGACCCTGAGATCATGATCTGAACCAAGATCAAGAGTCAGATGCTTAACTGACTGAGTCACCCAAGCGTAAAATAAATTTGAATTAGTACCTTAAGTCTGTCCTCTTTGGCAACTCAAATAATTTTTTATGAGTACATATCAAAGGTATTTCTAAAAAAATAATCCTAGGGTTATTTTTCAAGTTATCTACACAGGACCTAGAGAAAACTTAATTTGACCTAGATTTCCTTCAAGAAGAACTATACCTACATAGATGCTAATTTAACTTTTATTTTCATCATTTCAGATTGAAGTGGTGCATGATTGTCGGGAGAAGAGAAGTTCTGGTCAATCCTCCAGTTTGGACAATGACAATAGCTTGGATGTTTTACAGAAGTATTTTTCTTTATTGACATACACTCATATACACGTCTACCAGTAGGAATCTCTGATTCAGTGTTAAAGGCGAATGTGCTTGTATTTTGAAATCACAAAATGGGGTTCTGTTAGGTGGGATGAAAAGAACACTAGATGAGGTGTTAGAAGTCCTGGAATTAGGCCTGGCTAACCTATGCTTTGTTTGTGTGACTTGAAAATTAACTAGAGTTTTCCAGAATCTTCATTTCCTCTTTTGTAAAAGTGCATGAGACAGTGTTTCAAAAACTACAAGGGTTGATATCCAATGTTATTTTATAAATGTTAACAGTAATCATTGTTTTGTTTACTTTTATAAAATTATGTTTCTATTCTAGACATAAGAATCTTCATCTTTTTTTTTTTTAAAGATTTTATTTGGGGCGCCTGGGTGGCTCAGTCAGTTAAGTGACTGACTCACGATTTTGGCTCAGGTCATGATCTCAAGGTTGTGAGATCTACCCTCGCATCCGGCTCTGTGCTCAGCATGGAATCTGTTTGAGATTCTACTTGAGATTCCCTCTGCCCCTTCCCCTGCTTGCTTGCTTGCTTTCTCCCTCTCTCTCTGTCAAATAAAGAAGTAAGTAAGTAAATAAATAAATTTTTAAAAAGAACTCTTACAACTCAATGGTAAGAACAAAAAAACCCCCCACAAATTAAAAAAAAATTATTTGAGATATAGAGAGAGAATGAGCGAGGGGAGGGGTAGAGGAAGTGGGAGAAACAAACTCCCTGTTGAGCACGAAACCTGAGGCAGGGCTTGATCCCAGGACCCTGAGATCATGACCTGAGCTGAAACCAAGAATTGGATACTTCACCAACTGAGCCCCTTAGACGTCCCAAGAATATTCACCTTTAAAATTTTATATCCTAGAGTTGTATGGAGATAGATATTCAAATAATGTTAATGCCTAAAAATGTAAAAATAAAAGGAAGATAAAGGTAGACGTTAAATTAAATGAGTTACCCATATTGGAGAGTGAGGAGATGAATTTTAAATACGATGTCAATTAGAAATCACGTTGGAAGGAAATGTATTTTATTTTAAAGAGACCATAAAGTAATTACTACAGGAGTATAGGTATGAGCTATATTTAGGGAAACCAGTATAATAAATCCATTTCATGTCTTGGAAAATTTCAGAACATTACTGGAAAAAGGGAAAATTGGGCCTAAGATGTTAATGTCATTATTTTTTTGAGAGAGAGAGAGCTAGAGAAACTGTGCTCTCCCCCACTGACCTACAAAAAAAATTTACCAAACTTTTAAGAATACACTTTTGAGTTTTCAGTAAATTGATTCTTTTTTTAAAAAAATATTTTTAAAAAATTTCTTTGAGAGTGCAAGCACAAGCTGGGGGCTGGAGCAGGGGGCAGAGGAGGAGGGAGAAGCAGACTCCCCACTGAACAGGACAGCCCGATGTGGGGCTCGATCCCAGGACCCCAGGAACATGACCTGAGCCAAAGGCAGATGCTTAACACACTGAGCCACCCAGGCATCCAGTAAATTGATTCTTAAGCTTAGTCAGATAGAAATAAAGTGGGTTGCTTTTTTATTTAAAAATAAGTCCTGAGCCCTTTTCCTTTCTTCTAAATGTATTTTAAAGAGTCTTGTGGGTGGTACTTATTCTAGAAACCATATAATTAATTTTGTATTTTGATGATAAAACCAAAACCATTGGTAGTTCCTACGCATTAACAATTTTTGCCTTAGACTATTTATAATGAGAATGATTTGAAAGGTCACAATACAATTCTAAAGCAAAAAATAACTGATTTAAATATTGCCTTTTCACTTTAGCCATGTCCTGAATGAGCTGATACAGACAGAGAGGGTGTATGTTCGTGAGCTGTTTACTGTTTTGTTGGTAAGTGACTCAAAATATATTTTCCCATCTTGGCCCAAATGTTCTCCTGTTACATTCATTAGGAGGTCTTGAGTCTTCTCTTTCTGCCTTTTTCCCTGATTGTCACAAGCCAGCAGCGATATTTCTCCCATTGTTTGAGGCTGCATGCGTGTGAAATGTGCAAATTCAGGTTCTCCTGGAGTAGTGAGAATTGTGGAACTCAGATTTTATTATAGACGAGATAAGCTATCTTCTTAGAGATCCAGATCCAGCAGATTGTTATAATTATTCCCAGGGTGCTATTTAGAGATTGTGATGTAAAGAACTAAAAGTAGGAGAAAAACATTCATTTGATACAAAGGTCATAATATTAATTTGGTCTGAAAAACCTAAACACTTATTGCCAGTTTAAGGAGAGGTTAATGACCTGTAATATAATTTTTCATGCTTGGTTTCTATTTTGTTTCCCTACATTATAAGCTATCCCTAAGGCCAGAGAATCACTTTTATTCTATCTGTTGAGTGGGAAACCATGATTCCCTTGTCTTGCTTTCTAAAAATAAAAACATAAAATATAAAAAAATGGATAACTTTGGGTACTGGAAGATTTGATTGTTAAAGTTACCAACAGCTTTACCCACTCATCCCCTATACATTCTGCTGTATCTGTAGTTTGGTGGCCCAAACAAATGATAATGTGAATATTTTTTTTAATGAATAAATGTATTTCTTTTGGGTAGGGCTATAGAGCCGAGATGGATAATCCTGAGATGTTTGATCTTATGCCACCTCTTCTGAGAAATAAAAAAGATATTCTCTTTGGAAATATGGCAGAAATATATGAATTCCATAACAAGTATGTAATTACTGAATTGAATTTTCTTTTTCATCATATTATTTAAATGGTTATTGACCAATGGCTTATATTTCACATAAAATTATTTTTTTCTTTGAAATTTTCACAGCATTTTCTTGAACAGTCTGGAAGATTGCGTTGACGCTCCAGAAAGAGTGGGACCTTGTTTCCTGGAAAGGGTTTGTTAATTATTATTTTAAAATATATAAATATGGGCCACTAAAATAGCAGCTTATTTTATAGGACCAGATTTCAAGACAAAGTAGGTATTTTTTTTTTTTAGGTATTGTTTTTTATGTCTTTATGTTTTTGGAAGAGACACATCACTCCAGCAAGTCTTTAATGTTAAACCAAGTTTTGTTATAGAAGTTGTTGCAGTGGAGTATCTAGAGCATGCAAATGGCCATTGTCTTCTGTGGTATCAAATGCTTCAATGGCTCAGCTTGTGACCACTGACCTTTGGATGATCCCAGGAGTCCAGGGACCATTCTGGCTAGGAAGATGTGAGACTCGGAATCATCTTCACACAACCATTCTTGGTTTGGTTAATTTTTAGCCTCCAAGATGCCATGGAATTCCCCTTTAATGCATGTAAAGTCAGAATCAAATGTGGTCTGACTTTCAGACACCAGAGTATCTGTCACAGGAACTTTGTGAAACAGAGGGCTGTCTGTTCTTTTTATTCTACGAGATCATTCAGGGAGGCTCGTTTCTCCATGTCTCAAGAGAAGGCTTAGAACAATTGACTTCCCAGGCTTTATAATCATACTCTCCTCCATTAGAATTTTTTCTTAGAATATTCTTTGCTTATCTACTTCCTCTTCCTGAAAAATCAGTTCCATGTTGATTTGAGAATCAATTTGATAATGGTGATCATTGAAAGCTTCCGAATAGATGTCTTATCCCACAGAGCGTTAATGGACTCAGAATATAAGGTTAAGAAAAAATTGTTTGTCATTACCTTTCCCAGTATATTCTGATTTTAAACACATTTGAATGATAGCCAGATTCTTCCCTGACTTCCGTAAGCAACATCAGTCTCTTTCCTTTGGACTCTTGTAGTACTTCATGTCTTTGCTACTCATTGGGGATTTTACATTTGCTATACATTTACACATATTTATGAATTCTGTCTCCAACTAGATGTAAAACTCTTTGAGGCAAGGTCCATATCCTATATATCTTTGTATCTCTTATAAGGTGAGCAGAGTTTATTGGCAACCAGTATTGGTTTAATAAATGCCTGTCAATATGTTCATTCATTCAGTACCCATCTACTGAACCCTTACTATACATCAAGCACTGTGCTAGGCAATGTGGATAGCAAGACCAAGACCATAGAAAAAGAGGGAAAAATCATTGTATAGAGTGTGAGTTGTACTATATCAAGGAGATACAAAGAATCCTGTAGGAGCTGAGAAGAGGGGCATCTTATGTAGATAGGAGGTATAAATGATGGCTTTCTAGAAGAGATGACTCATGAGAAGCATGTTAAAGAGTCAAAGAGAGATGATTCCAAGCAGAGAGAATAACATGGGCAGATGCCTAGCAGGGTTATGATATGATGATGATATCCCAGTGATGAACCAAGGACCTTGGAAGTTAGCTCCAAGTTCATTCACTAGGGAAATGAGAGAATAATAACATGGAAAGAGCATGTTTCTTTGTACCCTATTAGCTCATACTTATGAGAAAAATTCATCTGTTTTTATGATTCAGTCAGAGAAGGCTTTTCTCTCTCTTTAAGACTGAGTAAGTAAAAGTTATGAAATTACTGGGATAATTTATGCCCCTCTACTCAGTCTGGTGGGCATGCTTTTCTTGGAGTACAAAGGGGGATCCTGCCCAGCTGCCAGTGCCTTTAGGCCACATTTCCTATAATGCTTGGCTGCACTCATTCTTGCTCAGCCTGCCTTTCTTTCTTTCTTTCTTTCTTTCTTTCTTTCTTTCTTTCTTTTTTTTTGCTCAGCCTTTCTTGGTAAGAAAAGTATATGTTCACAAATTGGTAATACATTTGAATTTGCTTTTTATCACAGAAAGATAATTTTCAGATGTATGCAAAATACTGTCAGAATAAACCCAGATCAGAGGCAATTTGGAAGAAGTATTCAGAATGCGCCTTTTTCCAGGTATAGTATATTCAGGTATTGTATATAGTCCTTCTAGAATATACTGGGATATTTCTTAAAAATTCATTTTCTATTCTAAGTTATATATAATACATATCAGAGAACAATTTGACCCTGCCACAAAACACACATGTGCGCACACATATGCACATGTACAAAAATATATATGCTGCTTCACAGATGCTAGTGACTTCCTTTGCTGTTTACCTCCGTGTTTCCAAATAACATATTTATATTGCTGCTTTAGCCCTCTTCACTGCCCCGTCTCACCACTGGATACATACATATACTCCTTTTCCTCCAAAACATTCAGTATGTTTATAAGTTTAGTTGTATAGATATACAGGTTAAATTATTAAGACTATGTAATTCCTCTGCTCAGATGAATCCTGTGATATAAGATGGTTGCATTTCCATACTTTTTGTTTTTCTTGTAATTATCATTTTTACTCACTTAATTTTTAATTTTTTAAAATTTTGTTTATTTTTAATGACTTTTGAGAGACAGCATGTGCATGAGTGGGGGGAGGGGCAGGGGGAGAGAAGCAGACTCTGCACTGAGCATGGACCGCTGGATCTCACAACCTTATGATCATGACCTGAGCTGAAATCAAGAGTTGAGTACTTAACCACCTAAGCCACCCAGGCGCCCTTCACTTAATTTTTTAGGTACTTTCCCCTAATGTACTCTAAACTCTCCTAGTAATGAGAGTTACATAAATCTCTTCTTAGTGTATTAAACATACTCCCTTTTCTCTGAATTTTATTTTGAATTAGCAATAATCGCGCCTCGGATAAACCTCATTGGCTACGATACTGCCACTGCGCAAAGCTGAATTTTATTTTGAATTAATCTCTCTTGGATTTTTCTGATCTGTTCATTGAGACTCACTAGACCTGTTGCACAGGTCCCACAACCTGGGATCTTGATGAATATAACTTTTGGGATAGGCTCTCCTGTTTCCTTGGTGTCATATTTTTTTTCCTTATTTCACTTACTTATTTTATGGAACATATTCTCCAGTAGGTCTGCTGAGAAAGTGTGCCTGATAGGTAAAAGTTTTGAGAGCTTCCATGTGTACAAAAGTCTACCCTAACACTTGATTGCTAGCTTGGCTGGGTATAGAATTCTATATAAGAAACCATTTTCCTAGAATTTGTCTTCTGGCTTCCAGTGTTGCTGTTAAGAAATCTGATGCCAGGGATCCCTGGGTGGTGCAGCGGTTTGGCGCCTGCCTTTGGCCCAGGGCGCGATCCTGGAGACCCGGGATCGAATCCCACGTCGGGCTCCCGGTGCATGGAGCCTGCTTCTCCCTCTGCCTGTGTCTCTGCCTCTCTCTCTCTCTCTGTGACTATCATAAATAAATAAAAATTAAAAAAAAAAGAAATCTGATGCCATTTTGATTTTTAATCCTTTGTGTAACCCATTTTTGTCCTCTCTCTGAAAGCTTATGGGAACATTTTTATCCTTAGGGTTCTGAAATTTCAGCGCTGTGCCATGACGTTGGCACTATTTTCATCTATTATGTTAGCCTTATGGTGATCCCTTTGAATTTGGAAACTCTTGTCCAAACTTAGTTGGATTTTTTTCTTTGGTTTTCTCCAGTATTTTTTCTATTCTCTCTTTCTGGAATTCCTATTGTAGAGATGTTTGATGTCCTTGACCAGTCCTCTAATTCTCTTATCTTTCCTATTTTCTGGCTTTTTGTCCTGTTCTGTTTTCTGGAATTCATCTTTCAGTCCTTTTAATGAGGGTTTTGTTTCCACCATTAAGTTTTTCAATTTGAAGAGCCTGTACCCTTTTTTGTTCTCTCCATGTTCCTTTCAGTAGATCCCTGTTTTTGTTTCATGAATTCAGTATCTTCACTTATTTATATGAGAGTAATAATAATAGATTTTCCTTTTAAGTATAATTTTTTCCTTCTTGCATGATTTCTGTTGTCTTTAGATTGGTTTTGTGTTTTCTTTTTCTTTGTTTTGTTCCTGTCACTCATGTTAGATACTTTCCTCAAATGTCTAGTGATATTTGTTTGTCCACTTATCTTAAGAGAAAGCACTAGAATAAAAAGTTCATTGGAAGTATCTTGTGCACTTGTGGATTAATTGACCATGGTTCTCACTGTTGAGTGATTATGTCAAGGTGTTTCCTTGGTGGAATCCCCACATCTATATCTTTAGATATTCTTTCTCAGGCTGGTCAGATTCCCCAGTCTGCTACCTGGTGAATAAGGATCTGGTTGTCAATGTTCTGGTAGCCAAGTTGGGGGAAAAGGGTGAGAGTCTTTAATTTGATACATAAATATTCAAGTAATCTCTTTGCTTTCAGTATGGTACTCTGTCTTCAACTGGATCTGGTATTCCCTAGTTCAAAGGCCTTATGTTTTACTCTTTTTAGATACACATCTGTTCTGCTATCCAGAGGGAGAGGCAGCCACATAGTTGTGCATAGTAGTGTGGATTTTTGAGAGCCTTCTCTACTTTTTTTTTAATATGCCATTGTAAACATTTTATAAAGATTTATTTATTTAGTATGTGAGTGGGGCGTGGGAGGCACAGAGGGGGAGGCAATCTCTAGCAGACTCCATACTGAGCATGGAGCTTGTTATGGGGCTTGATCCCACAATCCTGAGATCATGACCTGAGTCAAAATCAAGAGTTGCATGCTTCACCAACTGAGCCACCAGGTGCCTTCTTTCTCTCCCTTCTTTTTTCTCTCTCTTTAAAAAAAAAAACTCTTAGCCCATTTAATTTTTTGTAACAGCTTTATTGAGATGTAGTTAAAATACCATATAATTCGCCCTTTTCAAATGTGCAGTTAAGTGGTTTTACTGTGTCCACAATGTTGTGCAACCATTACTGCAGCCAATTTAAGAACGATTTCATACTCCAAAAAAACCCCATGCATACCTTTTAGTAATCATCTACCATATGCCCCCAACCCCTTCAGCCTTCTGCAATTAGTAAGCTTTTTATCTTTCTGGATTTGCCTGTTCTGAACTTTCATATAAATAGATGCATAAAATATGTGATCTTTTGTGTTTTGTGGATTTCACTTAGCATCATGTTTTCGCAGTTCATCCATGTTGTAGCATGGATCAATTCTTCATTCCATTGTATGGGTGTTTGATGTTCTATTTGCCCATTCATCAATGGATGGTAATTTGATTCTTTTCCACCTCTTGTATACAAGTTTTTCTCGGACATATGTTTTCATTTCTCTTGGCCACATACCTGGGTGTGAGATTGCTGGGTCATTTGGTAACTCTCTGTAACTTTCTGAAGAACTGTGAGATTGTTTTCCAAAGTTGCTGCACCATTTTACATTCCTGCTGGCAGTGAATGAGGGTGTCTTGATTGCTCTACACTCTCACCAACACTTGTTAGTATCTACTTACTTCTTCCCCGCACTGCCCCTGTTATCTACTTCTTTTTTTAAAGATTTATTTATTTATCTGAGAGAGAGAGAGAGAGAGAGAGCATGAGTGGGAGATAGGGGCAGAGTGGGAGGGAGAAGCAGGCTCCTCATGGAGCAGGGAGCCCCAAATGAGGCTCTATCCCAGGACCCCCGAATCATGACCTGAGCTGAAGGCAGATGCTTAACTGACCGAGCTACCCGGGCGCCCCCCACCCCCATCCCAGTATCTACCTCTTGGACAGACTTTAAACAACCGTATTTTTTCAAACCCACCTTCATCTCCCACTTTCAGAGGTACTTGACGTCTGTCGTTCTGGAGTCTTTGTGGAGAGGAGGGGGACACGATTCTATAAAATAAACTGAATTGTTCCTTGGCTTTTCCCTCTGCCATCTTGAGACTGACTTTTCTCTGGTGTGCGCAGTTGTTTATCCCTTGTCAGTTTGGTTTTCACTTTTCATATTTGGTTGATGGTTTTTCCTCTCCCATCTTGGTAACTTTCAGTTTTGTCTTGCAAAAATAACTTTTAAATCTCATTTATAGTTGGGTTTCATGAATAAGGAGAGCTAAATGCATGTATCACTCCAAAATCGTTAACCACACGTTGCTTTTTGAATTTTCTTTAAAGATTTGATTTTTAAAAGGAATCTTTACCCCCAGTGTGGGGCTCAAACTCACATCCCTGAGATCAAGAGTCATATTCTCCACTGACTGAGCCATCCTGGTGCCCCCTCTGTTTGAATCAGATTGGATAGCAGTTTTTACTCCCCTAGGCAGAGGCAGGTCCTGGATCTTACACATGTACATCCTCTCCTACTCTCTTTGTGTTCTGTATTTCTTACACGCACATTTCATCCTAATCGTCCCCATCTTGCTGTTGCTATGAACCCTAGAACGTTCCCAGGACCCAAAGTCATGACCCTTCTATTTATCGTGGCAGTGAGCCCATAATCAGATGAAATATAGCATCGGTTGATGAGGTCTATATTTTTCTTGTGATATTAAAAAAAAACTCCTTCTCATGCCCAGTTTGATTTATATTCAGTACAACCTGTTTCTTTTCTGGGCCTCGGCCTGCAGAGCTGAACCTTTTGTTCATTTTCTTAGATTTGCAGTCATGTTTTGTTACTCATGTTCATCTCTGGCCATTCATTGTTTTCTTGTCTTTTAACCCTTCCACATCAGTGTACATTTTTATGTAAAAACTTAACATATTTGAAATTTTTGCCCTTTCTACCACTCCAATCCCTTGAAATAACGTTTACAATATTTTTTTTTTTTATATTCACGGCCGCTTACAATTTCCACGCCGTATGGAAGTAGCGGTTTTCCTGGTTGATTTTCCTTGATTTGTAAGAAACCTGCATGCATTGGGTCTAATCAGTGAACACTTGCCATTTTCACAGGTACATGTCTTAATTTAAATTTATTGATAATTGTATTTCAATGACAGGAATGTCAAAGAAAATTAAAGCACAGACTTGGTCTGGATTCGTATTTACTCAAACCCGTGCAGCGAATCACTAAATATCAGTTACTGTTAAAGGTAATTACATGAAGCATTTGTTTCTCTCTTTACTTACTTCTGTGGGTCAGAGGTAGCAGAGCCATTAAAAAGGAAGCGGCTGGCGAGGAGGTAGGAGGTGAGCAGGAAGGCTGGACCTGGCACTATTATGCTCCTTCGCCTTACTGTGCTGATTCAGGTTACATTGATGCATGTGTAATGAGTGCAGAACTCTTACTATCGTTAAGAAGAACCAAACAAATATTTCTTGGAGTTTGTGACTATATTTCCAAAAGTGCCCTTTCAATGAAAGCCGAAGGTGGCACACCTCTCATGTCCAGTGAAAGGGTTACTACAATGTCACGTTAAGTATCAGCACAATGTCTTGTGGCCTCTGCAAAATGAGAAAACCAAATTGTTGCATGTGTGACTACCTTAAAAATCAACCTCTCATGTGTCCTAATAGCTGTTTTTCTGCAGTTCCAAGAACACTGAGTGCCCTTTACCTGATAGTGTTAGTCCTTATTCCATTTCTTCCCAATTTAAAAAAAAATTTTTTTAATCTTCCCAAATTTTTTGACACAGTTTTTAAAATAGAGTCTTCTTACTATGACAAATAGCAAATGAAAGATACTACTCGAGAAGTGGCATTATCTTTGGATTCCTCCTTGAGAGCATGTTAGCCAAAAATGTATTCATTTTCTTCAGCTGTTAATATCTGCTTGATATTAATTTTAATTCTTGACTTGTAATTACAGGAGCTACTGAAATATAGCAAAGGCTGCCCTGGGTTTGAACAATTAAAGGAAGCGCTTGACACAATGCTGGATTTACTGAAGTCGGTTAATGACTCTATGCATCAGATTGCAATAAATGGCTATATTGTGAGTAAATTTTAGTGATCGTTGCAGTTTTTGTGGGCAAGCATGTCAAGATCTTCTTTCTTTGTCTCCTGGAACCAATTGAGAAATAAAAAGAGGAAAATGGAGATCCAAATGTCAGCATTATTACTGACAGTGCTAAATGGAGAATTGGCTTGAGGTCAGCAGCCGAATGAGTTTGTGATATTCCCCTTGTCCTTGTGAGCCTACACCCAACTCCAACCTTGGGATTTCCTGCTTGAAGGAAATGTTTGGGTCTTCTAAGGAGATGTGTTGTCCTAGAATTGCTGCTTGCCTTAGTCTGAGACAAATTCAGAAGAAAAAAAATCAAGTCTTTAGAGTAAAGTAATGCTTGCACTGGGAGACACCAGTCGCCAGGCAGATTGAGAAGATGGGGGGAGCTACCCTAGTTGAAAGACCTCTGCAGGAAGACAGGAGCCAGGGAAAAGGAGGTCTCTCCTGTCTCTTGCTCACGCCGTAATTTTGTGCCTGTGTGACACATGGCCTGTTCTAATGTAAAAAGTTCTGATAAATAAAATTCTAGAAACTGTACAAATTGCATTTCAGGGCTTTAGCAGCTCAAGCCACCCAGTCTAATGTTGATGTCAGGGGTCTGAATGTAGCTGTGCCTTGTACTGATGACTGTCGATTTTCCTTTGTAGGGAAACTTAAATGAACTGGGCAAGATGGTAATGCAGGGTGCTTTCAGTGTTTGGATTGGACACAAGAAAGGTGCTACAAAAATGAAGGATTTTGCTAGATTCAAACCAATGCAGCGGCATCTCTTCCTGTACGAAAAAGCCATTGTTTTCTGTAAGAGGCGTGTTGAAAGTGGAGAAGGCTCTGATAGATACCCGTCATACAGTTTTAAGCACTGTTTGAAAGTAAGATCATTTAAATTGTGTAATGTAATGTTATTTTACACACACACACACACACACATATATATATATATATATATATATATAATGTAAAAGTTGGTACACCCTTTCAAGTGAGATGAGTGGGTTTTATACTTTGATTGCACATCCCTTTTTTTATTTTTATTTTTATTTATTTAATTTTTATTTTTTTCACATCCTTTTTTTTAAATGAAATCTTTTTGTTGAGGTGTCATTGACATACAACATCATATTCATTTTAGGTGTCCAGCATTATGCTGTGATATTTGTATATATTGCAAAATATATATCACTGCAGTAAATCTAGTTAACATCCATCACCACACCCAGTTACAGTTTTTTTCCTTGTGATAAGAGCTTTTAAGATCTATTCTTTTAGCAGCTTTCACATATGCAATAGAGTACTGTTAGTGACAGTCACCATGCTGCACATTACATCTCCAGGACTTATTTTATACCTGGAAATTTGTACCCTGGAATCCCCTTCACCTGCTTTATCCACCTCCAGCCCACAAAATCTTTTTTTTTTTAATTTAAAGAATTTATTTATCTATTCACAGAGACCCAGAGAGAGACAAAGAGGCAGAGGGAGAAGCAGGCTCCATGCAGGGAGCCCGATGCGGGACTCGATCCTGAGTCTTCAGGATCAGGCCCTGGGCCGCAGGCGGCGCTAAACTGCTGCGCCACTGGGGCTGTCCAAAATCTTAAGTAGAGGTGTTATATTGAAATCAGGCAACACATAACTTTTGAAATAAGAGTGAGGGAAGGCAGAGCTTTACCTCCTTCCTTTCCTCTCTCATTCCAATACCAAGCAGTCCCCAAGGCAGCTTCCTAGTGTCCTGCAGAGCACAGTCTGAAGTTATGGGATGTTACCCATAACCCCATGAGTACTCTTTTACCAGTGGTACTGGGTAGAGTTGATGGTCTTGGTAGCAGGGAGCCTTTACTGTACAGGAGAGATGAGGAAAGAGTTTGGTCTTTTTCCCCAATGCAATTTAAAGTGGGTAACTTTTTTTTAAGTGGGTAACTTTTGTGCTTAGCATATTCCCACCTTTCTCCACCTTTCTTTTTCTATCCCTCCTTTATTCCTTACCCCTTGCCCTCCTGAGTGTCCAAAGCCACCCACAGCAGAATCTTGCCCACATCCATCCTGTCCTTTGAAATCACTTTCTTCTATAACCAAACCGTCCTTTTGTCCTAAATACAGCTTGGTATTACAATGAGGTCAGTATTGTTTGAGGGAGTCACTGGCAGTCCAGTGATATTCCCAGCTGGTTTTGACATTTGACAAGAGGAACTTCCAGTTCATACAAGCCTGTAGTTGGTGAGTTTGGTAGTTTTAGTTTTTACACCTAGGTAATTTTACCTTTCAAGTTTCAAGTTGTAAAAGCAGGGGGCACCTGGTTGACTCGGTCGGTAGAGCACAAGACTCTCAATCTTGGGGTTGTGAGTTTGAGCCTCACATTGGGTGTAAAGATTACTTAAAAACAAAATCTTTAATAAAAAATAAAGTGTAAAGGCAGTATAATACTGGTTATAGCAAAATTGGAGAGTAGAGAAAACTAGCATGTCAATTCCCCAACTACTATCATTTGAGTCATTTTTTATGAGCATTTCATAAAAAAAGGTTAGCAAACCATTTGAGGATTGCTAATGTTTTCAGCAGCAGTGATAAAGAGGACAAGCAATGTGTTCTGAGGTGTTTGACTCAGGAGTCTACCAGATAAGCAGGCCCTGCTTTTAATTCTCCCAGAAGGTCAACAGTCCGATGCTGTTCATAATAAAGTTCCTGCCCAGAGTTATGTATTGGACTTCTTTCTCTACTGCCAACTTTCCCTGCTGTCACAACGTTTCCTTAAAACTTGCTGTTTTTACAACAAATACCCAGTTGCTCCTTTGCTCTTAGCAACCCACCTCCACATCCCCAAAATCTCCATTGGTCTTGTATATCTCTAGTAAGCATTGACTGAGAACCACGATTGTATAGCTGACCTCATCTGGGGTTTAGATCGCTTGCTGTCCGTGTATCTATTTCTGGGGAAGAGACTTGATCTCCACAGGCATGTTGGACCCAAATGCATTTGGTTAACTTTTTATTTGTGGAGTGACCTAGTCAATACCTGATGTAGTATCTCTGGTGTGTATTGATTTTTTTTTACCTTTAATTTGTCACAATAATGGGCAACAGAATGCTTCTAAAGTACATTAAAGAGGGACTGGTATGATGGGACCAAGTCATGAGAATTCAAACTATAATGGTTACTGTGGCAACGGTAGGATAGATGCAAGAAACATTTCTGTGGAAGGTAGGCAGACAGGCTTGGTGACTTATTAGACACAGGAAAGAAACAATACCTGACATTTGAAGGAACAAAAATCAGTCTGATTTGTTTCCTTTGGTTTCCCAATAATCCTTAGCATTAAAAAAAAAAAAAAGATTTATTTATTTGAGAGAGAGAGCATGAGTGAGGGGCAGAGCAGAGGGAGGGGGGCAAAGCAGACCCCCCTCTACTGAGCAGGGAGCCTGACGCAGGACTTGATCCCGGGACCCTGAGATTATGACCTGAGCCAAAGGCTGATGCTTAACTGACTGAGCTACCCAGGTGCCCCATGCCTAGCATTTTTTTTAAATTTATTTTTTATTGGTGTTCAATTTACTAACATACAGAATAACCCCCAGTGCCCGTCACCCATTCACTCCCACCCCCCGCCCTCCTCCCCTTCTACCACCCCTAGTTTGTTTCCCAGAGTTAGCAGTCTTTACGTTCTGTCTCCCTTTCTGATATTTCCCACACATTTCTTCTCCCTTCCCTTATATTCCCTTTCACTATTATTTATATTCCCCACATGGATGAGACCATATAATGTTTGTCCTTCTCCGACTGACTTACTTCACTCAGCATAATACCCTCCAGTCCCATCCACGTCGAGGCAAATGGTGGGTATTTGTCATTTCTAATGGCTGAGGAATATTCCATTGTATACATAGACCACCTCTTCTTTATCCATTCATCTTTCGATGGACACCGAGGCTCCTTCCACAGTTTGGCTGTCGTGGCCATTGCTGCTATAAACATCGGGGTGCAGGTGTCCCGGTGTTTCATTGCATTTGTATCTTTGGGGTAAATCCCCAACAGTGCAATTGCTGGGTCATAGGGCAGGTCTATTTTTAACTCTTTGAGGAACCTCCACACAGTTTTCCAAACCAGCTCTGCAAGAAATTTTAAGGGGGACTCTTAAAATTCCCCTTTAAGAAGAAGTTCAGTGGAACATTCCACAAAAACAAGGACTGAATAGATATCATGATGACACTAAACTCATATCTCTCAATAGTAACTCTGAATGTGAACCCCATCAAAAGGTGCAGGGTTTCAGACTGGATAAAAAAGCAGGACCCATCTATTTGCTGTCTACAAGAGACTCATTTTAGACAGAAGGACACCTACAGCCTGAAAATAAAAGGTTGGAGAACCATTTACCATTCGAATGGCCTAGCATTTTTAATAAAAAGATTATTCAGTGATGCCTGCAAAGATTTAGACCAGGGGTACCAGGAAAATGGTGATCCTGCTGACAGAGAAAGATGGAAATTTGGCTATTTCTTGAGCCTCACTCTGCTGACCCTCTTGCTTTCCTACTGTGAGATTCCAGGATTAAATCATGGCTAGCAATTCTAGTCAGTGTGTGACATGAGCATTGGGGTTACTGGTTTCAGAGTCTTCTCCTTGCTTGAGAGGATGGATGCAGAATGCTTTCCACCGCTGAGCCACTTCCCTGTCACTTTTACTGGACTGTTGTCTTGACTTCATCCTATGAGGCTAGATCCCCATGGCCTGATGATTGTGTGCTATATTTTAAGTCAGCCACTTCTATGCAAAGGAAAGGCCCGAAGGTCACAGTCAGATGCAGAGATTTGAGTTCTTCACATTCCTCAGTTCATGCATTATCATCATCTTTTTTTTTGACTTAATAAACATACATATAGTGCTTACTGTTTGCTAGAAACTGTCCTATGTTTATAAATAGCAATGTCAACTCATTTAACCCACATAGCAACCTTATATGAAGTAGGAACTATTATTAACCCCATTTTGAAGATGGGAAAGCCAAGTTCCAGAGAAGTGCGTAATTTGTCTAAGAGCATGTAGACATGCTGTGCAGCACAGATTCAAACCAAGGCAGATGGTTCCAGAGTCCATGCCCTTAATGACTGTGCCATGCTGGAAGGCCTTGTGTTTCATTTGTTCCTTCTTTTATTCCTTCCTTCCTTCATTATTCTCCACACTTAATTTCCTCTCTACCCCTGTAACAACCATTCTAATTTACTTGATGTATATCCTTCAGTTTGTATGTTTTTGTTAAATGTATATTCATGTTCTGTGTGCACATCTAGTTCAATTTTCATAAATCATATGCTGATATAATCCTCTTTTTTCTTTCTATTCTTGTCTCTGAAACTGTTTTTAAGATATAGCCACATTACTGGTTTATACCCAGTATCTTGCTTCTAACTGCTTCATAGCACTTTAGTTTCTTTAGCTATATTTTTTGTTAGTGTGATTCAAGATCAATTTTTAAAATGATACTGACCCAAGAAGGAAGTAGACTCTATTCCAGAGATATAAATAAAAGTCTTCAGATTGGTAGTTGTTGGTCACAATCCCAGAGTTGTTGAGTCACCAGGTGACTTTTAACAAGGCATTTGACATCTTTACACTGCCTTGATGACAAAAAATTAGACTGAAAGTTGGAGTCCTCAACCCTTGACACATTGAGACTCATAGCTACCACAAATATGAATGAAAATGTGAAATGTGGCAGAGGCTACCATTAGGATATGACTATAGAATCAGCCTTGTTATTTTCTTATATATAATATGTATTATATACTATATTACATAACTATACTCATATAGTTAGACCTTCAACTACCTCTAGAGTCTAAAACTGAATTTCAGGGGGATCCCTGGGTGGCTCAGCAGTTTAGCACCTGCCTTCGGCCCAGGGTGTGATCCTGGGGTCCCGGGATCGAGTCCCGCATCGGGGTCCCTGCATGGAGCCTGCTTCTCCCTCTGCCTGTGTCTCTGCCTCTCTCTCTGTGTCTCTCATGAATAAATAAATAAAATATATATTTTTAAAAAACTGAATTTCATGATATAGTAAACATTTCATTGAATAGTAACATTTAATAATGTTTAAAAGCCTTTCTTTTTTTTTTTTTTGTTTAAAAGCCTTTCAATAAAACCCTTATCATTTGTTATTTGAGAAAATATATACATCCACAAAACACAAATGGATTGTATTCCAGTAGAACTAAGTGTGAGTTGCTTGGAACTCAGGACAATATTGTCTGATAGACATCATGGTTAGGTTTCCAGGGTAACTCATAAAAGTTCATTTAATCCATAATGATGTGCTATATGTATGCAATGAAAAAAAATCACAAAACTGTTTTGTGGTTCAAATAAGGGAAAGTTTAGAAAACAAAGTCATATACTTAGAAAAAACTCATTATATGATCTAGGCATTTAATGCAAGCTATTTAGTCCTTTAATCAACTCTGTGAAGTAGGTATTCTTCCCATTTTATAGTTGAAAAAAAATGCAGTTCAAAAAGGTTAAACACTTTGCACCAGAACACAGAGCTCCTAATAGGCAGAGATGGAGTTCCCAGGCCTCTCAGACTCGAGCTCCACACGCCATCCAGCTTACGATATTGAAGGAAAAGTGTGTGTTGAAATGCAGTTGAAATAGAGATTGAACATGAGATTATTATTTATCTTAAATCCTGATGCTTGAGCAAAAGTAGGTTTAGCTAGAGCGGTTGAGTAGGAATATGAAGATATTTTTGGAGATTCTGGAAGTCACTGCTGACTACATGCAGGGTAGGTGTCAGAGATTCTTGTGAGTATAGATCTCATTTCATTTCTGAGCACAATCCCTTTTCTTTCTCTTGATATGTGATCTCACTAGCAGTACTTGTAGTGCTTATCTGCTCTAGTTAGGGCCGTTTGGGGGACTTGTAAATGGAACAGAGAGTGAGATATTCCTTTAGATAATTAGACTGGAATTGAACAAAAAGACAAGGCAGGAGAAGACTGAAAGAGAATGTGTGTTTGAGGGAGGGAAATTGCTCAAAATGGAATTAACCAAGCTATGAGCAGCACAGCACAAATGGAAGAGTTTGTGTTCTGCATAATCATATGGAAAAGAAAAATCGTGGTAAGGAAGAGATATCGCATATAAAAATTTCACTGGCTTCAAGAACATCTCACTCTCCTATGTCAGATCATTTGTTTTCTAGGGAAGCTGAGAGGTTGGTGGAAATAGAGGGGAGCCTTGTGTACCCCGCTGGTTTCCCCTCCACCACATAAATTGGATGTTTCTCACTTATAAAACTTCTATAGAGATAAGTAATGATCTCTAAGATAAACTTATCTGACAAATGATTTTTAAAAGCAGTGATTTAACTCAATTTTGTATGCGCTTTTTTATTGGTGTCTAATTACTTTTAGTCCTGTGTCTGACATGATAATTTATTTTAATAGTGTGCAGTTAATTTATAACAGGATTCAATCTTAGGGGGAGTAGCTGGATGTTCAGATTCGTAACATATGTTTCAATCACTGGAATGGAGCATGTAACTTATACTGTAAGTGCATGGTTCAGTGAAAACAGTTAAATAGGTCTGTGATTATATTTATAATTTCATATTCTTTGAATCTAAAATGTGCATTTTGCCAAGTGAGAAATTCTGGCTCACTTAGAATATGACAGGGGTGGATTTAATGTAATTGCATATTCCAAATAAAATGCTCATGAAAATTTTGACCTATTACAGATGGATGAAGTTGGCATCACCGAATATGTAAAAGGAGATAATCGCAAATTTGAAATCTGGTATGCTGGCAAGGAAGAAGTTTATATTGTCCAGGTTGGTCATTGAAATATTTTTTTAAAAGATTTTATTTATTTATCCATGAGAAACACACAGAGAGAGGCAGAGACATAGGCAGAGGGAGAAGCAGGCTCCATGCAGGGAGCCCGATGCAGGACTCGATCCCGGGTCTCCAGGATCACGCCCTGAGCCAAAGGCAGACGCTCAACCACTGAGCCACCTAGGTGTCCCTGCCATTGAAATGTTATTTTAGAAACCGTAATGTGCATTAAGACATGAAAGTCTAAGTTTTGCAAACATGCATAATTTTGGTTACATTATTATAAAAGTTCTCACTCCTTTCCTGCAGGTCACTTAAATACTATTTAATATTCTTTGTGACACAGGTATTCAGTTTTCAGTTGCACGTGGTTTCTCTAACTTGAGATGTGCCGCTGAGGTTTTCTAGGGCTTTGAATTTTTACAACCACACCAGGATACTTACCAACTCTAGCTAGTAGCCAAGAACATGCCAGGTGCATCTCTGTCCCCATCAAGTTTCTGGAGTTACAGGTTTATAATGGTTCTGAGTGCCTCTTGCGCTTGGCATTCTGATTGTGAGACACAGGGATATAACAGGTCACATTTGATCATTGTCTCTGAAAAATAGGCTCAACAGTACACTTAATCTTATGAAAAAGATCAAAATAAGAATATGCTTAAAGCTCTGGCTTAATGTGCTATAAGGGCCCAACCTGTTTCAGAGAAGAGGAGAGGAATGAGAAAATTTGTATTTGTATCATGACTTGTGACAATGTGAACGTCCAGAGTACTCTGTGTTTTTTCTTTGTTGTAATTCTGCATTAGGTGATTAGAATCCATAAAAATATATTTTCTTGGCTTGATTTAGATGTAGGACTTCTTGCTATCCTTCTACAAACTTGTAAGTTATCAAGATTATAGCAGATTGTCTTTTCTGAAACAGAACTTGTTTTATTTTACTGAAATTAAACATAAAAGCATTTATAGTTTTAAAAAGGACCCACCAAATTAAATAAATACATAAATAAATAAAAGGACCCTCCTACAAAGGAAAATGAAGTTAGGTTATGTTCCAGTTTTTCTCTGAGCATTGTTTTTTAAGGGTTCAAAATGGTTTTGACTTTTTTTTTTGTTTTTTGTTTTTTGTTTTTTTTTTTTTTGGTTTTGACTCTTACGTCATCTCACTGATAGCTACTTAACTTGCTTCTTAGAAGTTTTCAGAAGCAAAATGGTACAGTTTGAATATACTGGTTTAGGATGTGGATCATGCTTGATATATATAGTTGCATTTGTTTCATTAGAAAGGGTTCTTTTTCAAAGGAAACATGTCTCCCCCTCCCCCCTTTCAAACATCCTTAGGCTCCGAACGTAGATGTGAAGATGACATGGTTAAAAGAAATAAGAAGTATTTTGTTGAAGCAACAGGAACTTATGACAGGTAATTTCAGAATAAGTACAGTGACAGATCATTGACTTAGGTTTTGTGATAGTTGGTACAGGGAATGGGGCCGATATTTACTTTAGACTATAACGAAAGGGTTTGTTAAACTAATTAGTAGAAAGTCAATATTCAAGGGGTTGTTTAAACTCTTTTGGAGAATGAACTTTACACTAGAAAGTGAACTCTGGTGCTTGAGAAGCAGTTGCAAAGTACTATAGCAAACGAACTGCGTTAAATTAATTCTGAACCCTTCTCAGGAGTCAACTCTACCAAAGACCTTAAGGCGTCACTGCTTGGTGGTGTTGGAATGATGATGTTTATAGTTATAAACTTGAATTTCTGGATAAAATATTACATACTTCAGTCCTTTTCCATATTTTAAATCCAGACCAGCCTTTCCTCTGGTTACCTCACACGTTTGAAGGTTAATTCTCATGGGAATGTTGTTTATGTGTGTGTGTGTGGGGGGGCACTTGCATGTGTGAAGGACATTGGTTTCCAAGGAAGAAGTGTGGCTTCTCAATGATGCTTCCATAAGCTTTGTTTTAATCCACAGTTAAAAAACGAAAGCAGCATAATCCCTTAATGGAACAGGATCAGCTTTCTTCTCAGCAGAATGATGAGTAAGTGATTATTCTTGAAGAAATATCACTCCTGCAATCTTCTGGGTTTTGTATGTACAGGAGACAGTGTCATGATCAAGTATTTCAGAGACAGAAACTACCCTCCCTTTTAGCAATTACTCATCAAATTCCTTAAACACATCATCTTCTCAGCTCTATCCTTACACTTGGAGCCTGACAGTCCTCAACAGTTATCCCATTGTTCTCCTTGATGTTAAAAATAATATGAGAGTTTGGGCTAATTTTTAAGCATGATTACAAATGCTTTGTTCTCGGTATATTCTGAGGGGGAGTGATGTGTAGGTGAAAAGTGGCTGCACTCCTGGTTTTCTCTTCAAAATATTTTTGGTCACCTTCAATCTGATTGGAGAAAGAGAGTTGTAAGAATGATGAAGGACTGGCAGGCACTGCTGGCCCACAGCTCCATAGTCCCTAGATGGAGACAGCTGGCTGGCAACTTGGCTTCTCTTTCTATGTATGGATCAGAGAGGAGGTATGGGTCTGGGGAGGGAACTGTGCCTGCATACAACCATGAAGTCTTTGAGGAAGGTAGCAGTCCTAAATGGTAGCACTGCTGCTGGTTTGGAGATGTCTTCATATTTGCCTCTAGGAATCCTAAAAGGCAGAGCTGCCCATAGAACACGTGCATATATGCAGAAAGAATCCCCACACTGATTCCAAAGCCTTTGCACAGAAATTCACCATACAGTGTCATCTGCATGATACAAGGATCATTGAATGGTTTATTAAAAATAATTACATATTTTTTTTCTGAGAGGGATGGAGGGAGAGAGGGAAAGGGGAGGGATAGGGTGAAAGAGGGAGAAAGTCTTAAGCTAACTCTGTGGTGAGCGGCATGGGGCTCAATCTCATGACACTAAGGTCGTGACCTGAGCCAGAATCAAGAGTTGGATACTTAACCAACTGAGTCACCCAGGTGACCCGAAAATATTCTTTAAAAAATTTTTTTAAATAAAGGGATGTCTGGCTGGTTCAGTCAGTTAAATGTCTGCCTTTGGCTCAGGTCATGGTCCCAGGGTCCTGGGATCGAGCCCTGAGTAGGGCCCCCTGCTTAGTGGAGAGTCTGCTTCTCCCTCTCTCTCTCCCTCTTCCTCTGCTTGTCCCCTCAGCTCATGCTCGCTTTCTCTCTGAAATAGATAAATATAATCTTTTATAAAATTTAAAATATAATAAAAATACTCTTTTTCTCTTTGTTGCATATTATCTTTTAAAGGTAGCTAAAAACCAAGATCAAAGTGCTGGTTCATCTGGGGCTTTAGGAAAATCATTTAAAAGTCCCAGTGGAAGTCTTTATCTTCCAGAGTCACAATACTCAATCTTTTGTGATAGATTATGGAAAGAAAGTCTTTAGATTTCCTATAGTAATTGACTTTATAGTAGATGAAACAACCCAACAGTATTAATCAAATTAAAATTTCAGTATCATTTATATATACCTTACCTAATACACTGAGGTTAAAAGATCATCTGGCAAGCAGCAGGGATTTTTTAAATATTTTTCTGACTTTCCCTTAAAGAACCTCCTCTGTTCTGTTCAGCCCATATGACAATCAGAGAGGAGGTATGGATATTCTCCTAGTTCAGGGATGGAGATGGGAGACCAACAGAGGCCGTGATGGCCATCGCCAGAACTTTTATGGGAGCTATTGGGAAGGAATAGTTTTTTTTTCCAATATTTTTTTTCCTAATATTTTTTTCCTTTGAAATGAAAAGTTCTATTAAGCCTATGAGCTTAGGTTTACTAGGGCCACTTCTCCTTACACACGTGACTGGGGGAAACAGGGCAGCAGGGAACGGGAACGAACACAGTGGAAAAGCAATGCTGAAATAGATTCCTGATGACGTTGCTTAAGCACCTGGATCTGTATGTATTCAGCATTAGTCCTTAGACTCTGTTGCATGAACCAATAAATTCCTCTTTTTATGGGATTTTTTTGTTTACATTTTTCCAACTGTATGGAATTACAGTTGACACTTAAAATTCATAGATATTTGTTTTTAAAGATTTTATTTATTTATTCATGAGAGATACACAGAGAGAGAGAGGCAGAGACACAGGCAGAGGAAGAAGCAGGCTTTCTGCAAGCAGCCTGATATGGGACTCGATCCCGGATCCCGGGATCATGTCTTGAGCTGAAGGCAGACGCTCAACCACTGAGCTACCCACGCATCCCCAAATTTGTAGATATTTAAAGAGTAAAACTTGATATGATCCATGTATGCATTGTGAGTTATTAATCCCAACCATCCTTTTGTGTGTGTTGTGTGTGGTGAGAACACTTAAGATCTACCTCTTAGCAAATTTCAAGTATATAATACAGCACACAATAGGAATTTTAAACAATATACCTGCTGTGGGTCCAGAAGGCAGTAATTTTCTCCTTGCATATTAAAAAGAGACCTTGCTGGCTTGGATCCTAGAATTTAAGCTTTTGTTATATCATGAACTATCATTCTACAGACTTAAGGGGGAAATCAGCTCTGTTTGAATGATTCTCAGAGCATGTTCTTAACCCCGGTAATCAGTGGAAAAATGCCATTTTTAATTTTTTGTTATTCTTAAACTGGATAAAAGCTCACTTATTTTTACACATTTACTGTTTCAGGAGGCAGCATGGATCTTTTATGGGTGCAGAAGAAACTGAATCGGAACACAGTGGCACTATGGTGGAGGTCCGGGAGGCAATTGCATCGGTTCAGGCTGAAGCCAATACAGGTATGTGTAACGGTCCTAGGGACGTGAGACTCGTGGCTGTGCACATTGTTTTCTCCCACTGTTAACTTGGAAAATCTACCTATTACCTTCGTATAAAGAAAACAGAGTTAATCCATTTTTATAAGGCTCTTTTGTTTTCCATATGCAAGATATTATTTTTTTAATTTTATTTTTTATTTTATTTTTATTTTTTTAATAAATTTATTTTTTATTGGTGTTCAATTTGCCAACATACAGAATAACACCCAGTGCTCATCCCGTCAAGTGCCCCCCTCAGTGCCCGACACCCAGTCACCCCATCCCCCCATCCCCCCACCCACCTCCCCTTCCACCACCCCTAGTTTGTTTCCCAGAGTTAGGAGTCTCTCATGTTCTGTCTCCCTTTCTGATATTTCCCACTCATTTTTCTCCTTTCCCCTTTATTCCCTTTCACTATTTTTTATATTCCCCAAATGAATGAGACCATATAATGTTTGTCCTTCTCCGATTGACTTACTTCACTCAGCATAATACCCTCCAGTTCCATCCACATCGAAGCAAATGGTGGGTATTTGTCGTTTCTAATGGCTGAGGAATATTCCATTGTATACATATACCACAGCTTCTTTATCCATTCATCTTTCGATGGACACCGAGGCTCCTTCCACAGTTTGGCTATTGTGGACATTGCTGCTATAGCATCGGGGTGCAGGTGTCCCGGCGTTTCACTGCATCTGTATCTTTGGGGTAAATCCCCAGCAGTGCAATTGCTGGGTCGTAGGGCAGATCTATTTTTAACTCTGAGGAATCTCCACACAGTTTTCCAGAGTGGCTGCACCAGTTCACATTCCCACCAACAGTGCAAGAGGGTTCCCCTTTCTCCACATCCTCTCCAACATTTGTGGTTTCCTGCCTTGTTAATTTTCCCCATTCTCACTGGTGTGAGGTGGTATCTCCTTGTGGTTTTGATTTGTATTTCCCTGATGCATATGCAAGATATTCTGGTGGGTACTGCAGGTGGCTGGTTGTCAAAGCAGTACCTGGGCGAGTAGCATCAGCATCACATGGGAACTTTTAAGGAAGGCAGATTCTCTGTGTCTGCCCCAGACCTTCTGAGTCAGAAACTCGGGGAGGAGGACACCTGGGTGGCTCAGTCAGTTAAGCATCTGCCTTTGGCTCAGGTCATGATGCCAGGATTCTGGGATGGAGCCCTGCAGTGGGCTCACCACTCAGTGGGGAGTCTGCTTCTCCCTCTGCCCCTACCCCCTGCTCATGTGCTCTTTCTCTCAAACGAACAAATGAAAAATCTTAAAACAAAAACAAAAACCTCTGGGAGTGAGACCCAGCCATTTGTGATTTCACATGTTTTCCAAGTGATTCTTTCTGATGCATGCTCAAGTGTGGGAACTCCTTCTACATAGTACAGAGATGAATAAAACACATATGCCATAGCTGTAATGCATAGAGAAGAGTCATTTACAGCTGGAATATTTAGTTTTCTTTTGCAAATTATCTCATTTAAGCTGATTTCAAACAAGTTTTTTAAGTCAGCAAATATATCATGGCCTGTGTGCCTGGAATTGTGCAAAGCTTTGGGCATACAGTGTAATTAAGATACACTCAGCTGCCATCCATATGAAACCAGGAGGGTAGAAGGATAATTCAACAAGCGATTAAAATTAAATATGGTAAGTGTTATAACAGAGAAGTGCGAGGTGCTGTAGAAGCACCTAAACAGCTCTGGATAAACAGCACAGACTTTCCTAGAGAAATGTGTACCAGAAATGCTCAACAGATGCCTGATACTCGATACTTAGATAGGACGGTCCATACTTCTCTACTAGTGGAAGAGAAACAAGTAATGACAATCTTGTTCAGCTGAAATCCACTTCCCTCGGGTCACCTATGCTGTGGCCTCCTGAGCAGTCAGGAGAGAGCCTAGTACCAATGTCTTCATTTGACAGATTAGGAAACCAAGTCAGGGAAAGTTGACATGACTTTTGAAGATAACCCGAATAGTTTAGTGTGGCCAAGATGAGAGTCTGTTAATTTTCTGCTTAGGTTAGACTGCTTAATCTCTATCAATTCAATATATTTTATGAATTAAGCACCTGTTATGCATTAGGCTCTTAGAGGACATACAAAGCATAACACATGGTCTCTGCCTAATAAGAGAGTTAAGACAAGTCAAAAATAATATCTGGTAGAGTGTGCTAAGTGCTATTTGAGTAATAAAAATGCCCTTGAAAAAATTTTGGGGAAGGAATTATTTTCTTTAAGAAAGGGTAAATAGGGGCACCTGGGTAGCTCAGTGGTTTAGCGCCGCCTTCAGCTCGGGGCATGATCCCGGGGTCCCAGGATCGAGTCCCGCATGGGGCTCCCTGAGAGGAGCCTGCTTCTCCCTCTGCCTGTGGCTCTGCCTCTCTCTCAATCTGTCTCTCATAAATAAATAAATAAATAAATAAATAAATAAATAAATAAATAAATAAAATCATTTAAAAAAAGAAAGGGTAAATATTCCCTGGAACATTATTTAACTTATTATTTTTAATAATTGTCCCATCAACTCCAACCTGAAACCATCCTAAAAAGTAAAAAGGGTATATGACATTCTGGGCCCTTTCTGAAATATCAGAAATTCTAAACTAGTACAGGCTAGTCAGAGGTTTTATTGTATAAAGATACTGTTCTTGGACCATTGATGGTTTCAGCCTTGATTGTTAACAGTTAGTTTTACTTCTCTCCCTGAGATGGACCAGCACCATTAAGTAACTGCCCTGCTCCATGTTTTTCTTATAGTCTGGGCGCAGATGTCATCACCTGCAGAGATCTCTGAAGACCCCGAGGAATGGCCCAGCAGCTATTTCTATGCTTCTTATGATGACAATGAAGAAGAAGAAAGGCCCCTAATGGTTAGTAATGGCGAGTTCAAATAAGTAAATAAGAACTCTTGGGGCCATATTATGGACACAGTAGGGAGGCACGCGGGGGCAATCTTCTGTCCATACCCTTGAGATCATTAGGTAGATTTCATAGTCAAAAGATTTGAAACCAGTCTTACCGCTTCTCTCTGTAGGTAGAACTGGTTTGAGCTGTCTATACATGGTGCTTCTCCCGAAGTGGAGACAAATGGTCCATCACGCCAAGTCTCTCCACACATCGACCAGTTTGATCTTTAGTTCAACTTCACCACTGTGTTTCCAATCTAAGCATAGGAGTTAAAGTCAGAGAACAAAGGAGAGTCAGATATACTTTAAGAATCAGTTTAGATTCCAGATGGGAAAAGCTAGGGAATAAACTTTACAGGTATGAAACTATTGGATCACGTCTTGAGAATGTATTTTCGTGGGCTTCCAGAACATGTGTTAATGACACCAAATCAGCAGAACAGAGCAAGGGAGCACCCCATACGACTAAAGGGGTTTGCTTTAGAGTAAAAGTAACTTACAGAAGAAATCGTGCGCAGTGTGGTTAGGAGCCCAGTAGGTTCTTAGGGAGTATCTACAATTTTTTGAAGTCAGCAGCTTGGAGGGTGGGAATGCTGCTTTGCAAGGGAATGTTGCTTTGCAAGGGAATGCTCTTTGGTGCCCTTCAGCGGAACAAATTCAGTTTGGCAGCTCTGATGTTGGCGTTAGGAAGTGATGGCATGTAGTATCCATTCTGGAATGCTTCTTTTTAAAAAGTAACAGAATATTCTTTCTCTTAATAATACAGTGACCGTGATATGTATTTGGCAGTGTCTTTAATGAATATTATCTGAGGATGGGAGAGGTAGTTGTTCGGATGTGAGCCAAAAAAAATCAGAGGAAGCCAGTTTGGGTTTAAATGTTTTCGGCAAGGTCTTAAGTAAGCATTTTCCCAGCTATGGTGTCAGAAAATAATGCAAATATGCAGAACTGATGGCTTTAATCATAGGGGATGGGAATGTAGAAAACCCCATAAACTCTCTCCTCTCACAATCATTCCCTGACTTGTGCTGCTAAAGAAAACATACAGAGGAGCAACACCCGGGTGAGCATCTGCCTTTGGCCCAGGGTGTGATCCTGGAGACCTGGGATCGAGGCCCACATCAGGCTCCCTGCATGGAGCCTGCTTCTCCCCCTGCCTGTATCTCTGCCTCTCTCTCTCTCTCTCTGTCTCTCATGAATAAATAAATAAAGTCTTAAAAAAAAGCAACACAGTGCGTTCTATATACTACCACCCCTACCACCCCCCAGGGTACCCCCAAAACAAAAAAGCAAAACAGGTTGGAATGAGCTGCTCTTTTAGCCTCATTTTTATCAAGTCAAAAACTAAGAAAGAGTGGGTGCTGCCTTCCTTGGAGAGTCCTGTGTCAGAGATGGCTCTCCTAATTTGATGAAGCTGCGAAGTTAAATGGCAAGTAGCTCTTCCCAGCCTGCTCCTCAGCCCATTTCATACAAGTACTGCTCAAAAGTCCTTTAAGCCCAAGTGATGTGCATATTGTTTTCAGACTAATTCCTTTGCATGTGCACGGAATCGACGTTACGTAATTCTTTCTTTTAAAATATTTTTAGTTATGGTACTCTTTATTTTTTATTACATTTTTAAATTTAAATTCAATTTGCCAACATACAATATAACACCCAGTGCTCATCCCATCACGTGCTCTCCTCAGTGCCCAGCTATGGTACTCTTTTTAAGCTCATGTATTTAATGCGTAAGATACTGTGCTAAAAAACAAACAAACAAAAAAAACTCATCTCAGAATACTTTTGGACTTGGGGCACCTGGCTGGCACAGCTGGTGGAGCATGCGGCTCTTGATCTCAGGGTTGTAAGTTCTAGCCCCATGTTGGGTGTAGAGATCACTTAAAAATAAAATGTTAAGAATCCCGCCCAAGAGGAAGGATACAGAAGTGCTGCAGTGCCTGGGCTGGCCTGGGCTGGCCTCACGTGACTGGTCTTGCAGTCTAGCTGGTGGTCTGGCTGCAGGTGCGACCTGCATGGCATGAAGTGCCCCAAGTCGCATGAGGACCGGTCCAGTCCCCTGTGGAGAGCCCCTCATCCCGGTAAAGGGGGAAGTGGCAAGGGGGCAGCCCCCTCGCAGGTCGGGCAACACATGTTGGTGGGGAACCTGGTGCTAACCATGGGTAGAGGACCTGCTTCTGGGTCAGGGGTTTCGTAGCTAGCAGAGCATCTCCCTCGCTGCAGTCTATTCAAAGTCAGCCCTCGACACAAGGATTTGAAGAACATTTTTTTAATTTAAATTTACTTTTAAAAAGATCAAAAAAACATAAAATCTTTGAAAATATATTTTTGGATTTGAACATTATTATTTCTTCTCTGATTGCATTTCATTGCAAAGCTTTTGTGTTTATTATTTTTACCTGTGCAAAATTTGATACAAATCCCAGAAATCCTTTTGAGGGCATTACTCGGTCTTTGTTTTAGGGCCCTGCCTTTGATATGTGCCTAGATAAATTTTCCATGAGAGCAGTTTACAAATAACAGTATTTAAAAATTATTTTCATACTGGATTTTTTCTGGGTTTATGCGTATAATTCATATAAGTTAGATTAGTCGTGCTCTGTCATTTTTTGTGTAATTCTCTTTTAACAAATAAAAATGAATTCTTCAGGTTAAATAAACACATGTTCTGTTTTTTTCCCCGGTCACAAACTGCTCCGTGTTTGCTTGTTCTCCCCTAAGCTGCTATAGCCACCACTATTACCGTTGAAGTCAAGAGTAAATTCTTCATGTCACAGAGCATGCAGTTATGCAAGTTGTTTTACGATCAAATTTGTAATGTCATTTTTCAAAACAACCTTACAGTCTCCAGGCAAATACAAAGCCCTAGCAGATTGTAGGAAGAGAGGCCCAGAAGACCTCCTGATTAGAAATGGAGATGTCATTCAATTTCTCCATGAAGATGCTGAAGGTCAATGGTAGGTGTGTTCTCAGTGCTTATGCTGACCTCCGCCGGGGGCACGTGGATATCTAATCAAATGTTCTGCTTTACTTGTATCTTTGTTATACAGTCTCAAGAAGCAGAAATATCACATTTCTTATCAATGTTTCATTTTCATTGCTTCAGCTATGCCTATATAGCTCACTGAAAGGGATGTTAACCTTTGGTGAGTGAAAAATGCTTTGAAAGAATGAAATGCTATGGGTCTGCATGCTCTTGTGGTTTACCTTTGGCTCAGACATTTCAGCGAATAGATCTGGCTTTGTAATGGCTACAGATCATACTACATTTGATCATTTAAGTCATTCATTAATTCATCACATTTTTAACGAATGCCTACTATGTGCCAGGAACCATGCTTTGCTACTTTATAACATAGCCACCCTTCTCTTTATCAATTCAAATATTGACATTTTAGTCTTACCATTCTATTCTTGTGCATTTGACTTCATGCAGCACCAATTGCAAAGATGGTTCTGCCAAATATACTACGTAATTATAGAGGACCCAAAGCAGGAAGGAAATATTGTTGGGAAGAGGACTGAATAAAGCTTCCATAAATCTTTTGGAATTTTTATATGAAATAATTCTGGCTTCATTGTGTCAATAACTTTAAGTGAAGTGCTACAGTGACCGTGTACTTTGACCCAAAGGGTGAAAGAGTACACATAGGGTGAAAAGTAATGACGGATCATTAAAGTAATAACCATTTTTGCTAGTAACCTAAGTCCTTTGTAGGTTACTCAAAGGACTCAAGAACAATGTCATGAAGGTCATTGAATACATGCGATAGCTTTGTGAAAATTTGAACTGCAATGCAGTGTATTTGTTTTTATAATCTTATATTACCATTGTTGGCTACTAATTCATTTATTATTTAGGTTGGTGAAAAATCTAAACAGAAGAAAAGAAGGTCTGATTCCAGGGAACACTTCGCAGATTTTAATTGGTGACTATAGGTTTCGGAATGCTAAAGTTACAGGTATAATATGAACAGACTGTATACTCTTTGTTTAAAGGCTAAAAATTTTAAAGCTCCACCAAGGATGCAATTGGCATGGGGTAAGAACTTCTCAGCGCTTAGAAATAGAACTGCAAGCCTATTATGTTTGCTAGGATTGAATATTTTCCTTTAATAGTTTTAAATTAATGAAGAAAGATTTTTAAAACATGTTAAACTTTTCCCTACAAGGCTGATAGTTATGGAAGAGAGTGTCAGATATGGTGGTGTCTTGTAAGAGATCCTTCAGAACTGAATACTGATGATAGGCTTTTAAGGTACCAGCCTTAATGTCTCAGAATGCTTTACCAGTGTGTTTTCAGCCAGTTCTAAGAGCACGTTATTTCCTTAGGGTAGCTTTCAGCTATGCATGCGTGTGCACACACACACCACACACACACACACACACACACACACACACCCTTGTCTATGTCCAAGGCTTAATGTATGAAGGTAGTATGAAGCAATGAGTGCTAACCTAATATTCTTTTCTATTAACCCAGCCCTTAATACATAAAATTTCTGTATTTTGAAATAAAGCAGTATTCTTGGACATTTTCCCCATAAGTAATATTGAGCTATCTATAAAAAGGTATCACAAAAAAAAAACAAAACCAAAATAGACTTGTGAACAAGATTATTATCATGTGCACATATTTCCTTTGAATTCCTAGTTTTAGACTTGTATTACTTGTATTAAAAGTCTGGGTAATGGTACACTGTGTTGAAATGAATCTAATATACCAAAAGTAACCTTTTTGGTTTTGAATTTCATTTATGACATGAAATGAAATCCACAGGTGACAGGGCTCAATATAAATATCCGGACACATGGAACCCCACAAATAGGGTCAACCCTAAATCTGGACTACCTTTCAAAGTTTTTCTACACTAGTTGTTGAATTATTATTATTATTTATTTTTTAAAAGATTTTATTTATTCATCCATGAGACACAGAGAGAGAGAGAGGCAGAGACACGGGCAGAGGGAAAAGCAGGCTTCGTGCAAGGAGCCCGATGCAGGACTCGAACCCGGGAATCCGGAATCACGCCCCGAGCCAAAGGCAGACGCCCAACCGCTGAGCCACCCAGGTGTCCCGAATTATTATTTTTTAAAGTAAGCATCTGCTCAGTGTGGAGCCTAATGTGGGGCTTGAACTCACAACCCTGAGATCAAGACTTGAGCCACGATCAGAAGTCAGATGCTTTACTGACTGAGCCCACCCAGGAGCCCCAGTTTTGAATTACTTAATTATTGAACTGCTGAATTATTTAGATAATTAGTAATCAGAAGAGTCTGACATGTCTGAACTACTTGACATTTACTTAAAACCTACACCCGACAACTGCAGAATAAACTATTACTTTTAATAGTTTTTTATGAAGCAATTAAAAAAAGCCCAGAACATTCACCAAGGTAGATCATATGCTGTGTCGTTAAAATAAGTCTCAATACATTTCAGAAGATTGCAATTGTATAAAGTCTTAAAAATAAGTATTATAGTAGAAATTGATATTTGGGGGTATCTGATTCACTCAGTAGAGCATGTGACTCTTGATCTCAGGGTCATGAGTTCAAGCCTCACATTGGGTGCAGAACCTACTTAAAAAAAAAAGAAATTGTTATCTGTAGATATCAGGCTGTTAAATGACATACCTCCAAAGAACACGTGGGACAAAAAAAGCACAAGATAAATTTGAATTATTTCACTTTGGATGTTTAAATACTTGTATTACATGCTTAAAAATCAGTGTGGTTTACCATATTAACATAGCAGAGGGGGAAATGATGTCATCATTTCAATAGATGCATGAAAACGCTTGATGAAACTCCATACCCCTCCATGATAAAAATTCTCACCAAATGAGGAACGAAGGGAATTTCCTCAATCTGATGATGTATACTCATGAAAACTCACAACTAATATGATACTTAATTGTGAAATATTGGAGGCTCTTGCCCTGAAATTGGGAACAAGCCAGGGATACTCACTGTCACCATTTCTATTATAGCCAGTGCCATTAGCTCAAGATAAAGAGAGAAAACAAAATGAAAAGAAGAGGCAACACTGTCATGCTTAGCAAATCACATATATGTACAAAACCATAAGAAATCTGTACACAAAAAAACCCTACTAGAAGTAATAAGTAAACTGTATAAGGCCATAGTATATAAAATAATTATACAAAATAAAGTGTAATTCTATATCCTGGCCACAAAGAACTGAAAAAAACCCTGTAATTTCAAAAATTAATACCATTTACATTAGTATTACAAACTGTAAAATAAATAGGAATAAATCTAACAGTAGATGTCTAAGGCTTCTGTACTAACAATCACAAATCACTGCTGAGATACATTTAACAGGACCTAAAAAAGGGAGAGAGAGACTATGTTTAAGTATTGGAAATCTCAGTGTTGTTAAGAAATCCATTGTCCCCAAATCGACCTCTAGAGTACATGCAATCTGAGCAGCCCCTTCTGGAAAAAGGAATACAGGTTTATTCTAAAATGTATATGGAAAGGCAAAAAATCCAGAACAGAGGAATCTCAAAAATCTGGAGTACTTACATACCGGATTTCAAGACTTACTATAAGGCTACAGCAATGAATGCAATGTGCTATGGGAGTAAATATGGAAAACTCTAGGGATTTCTAAAATAGATCCACATATACATAATCGATGAATGTTCAATCAAGGTACCAAGTCGGTTGGATGGGGAAAGGAAGGTGGTTTTAACAAATGGTGCTCCAGCAATTGGGTATCCAGATGGAAAAAGAAATGAACCTTCATCCCTACATCTCATTCCATAAACAAAAAGTGATTTGAGTTGGATCATAGACCTAAACATAAAACCTAGAGTCAAAACTTCTAAAAGCGCAGGACAATCCCTTCATTACTTTGAGCAGCTAACAATTTCTTTCTTGTATTATATAAGGTTGAAAAAGCACTAACTCTAAATGGAGAGTGTCAGGCAAATAGAAATTTTGCACATGCTGAATTGAGCAATTTACAGCTTTAAAAATTTATAACTTTTTGGGGGCGCCTAGGTGGTGTAGTGGGTTAAGCGTCCGACTCTTGATTTTGGCTCAGGTCATGATCTCAGGGTGGTGAGATTGAGCCTCATGTCAGGCTCCACACTGGGCGTGGAGCCTGCTTGAGATTCTCTCTCTCTCTCCCTCTTCCCCTCCCCGCTTCCCTCTCTAAAAAAAAATTATATCTGCTAGAATAAGATAAAATCTAAGATAGTAACACTATGAATGCTTTCAGAAGTTAAATAGTTGTAACGAATCACATTTTCCCTCAGATTTCACAGATTTCATTTTCTACATTGAAAAGTGAAGTTTGAAAGTAAACATGGCCAGCTTTCTGCTAACTGCTTTATGCTTAGTTAAATGATTAATGACAGAGAAGAAATGTGTGAGTCACTTAAAGTATGTGTTCAAGAAGCTGTTTAAATTAACGTATATAAATGGTTTTTTATGAAGCAATTAAAAAAACCAACAGAGCCATGTGTGTACTAGAAAATAATGGCCTTTCTTGTGCCCAGGTCTCCAAGATTCAAAACTGAAAACACCAAGTGTATTCATCTAACTTCTAGATAATATAGGAAGACTCGGTAGGTTTTCCATAACTTGTACTGTCATGTAAACGTAGAGCCAGATGTCTTCCTGCTTAATTCAGGACAAAGTTAATTACATTATATTTTAGCTAACTGTAATGTGGGGCATGTAGAATTACATATTTGATTAGTTTTAATTGGAAGCGATTCCATTACTGCAACCAGTCACAGTAGATTGTGTATCACTACCCCTTGAAAAGCGCATGTCAAAACAACAACTTAACTCTGCTTTGGGCCCATGCTTATGTTTCAGGCGGAGAAGAACTTACTATATATTTGTTAACATATCCACTTTTGTTGGGAAAAAAACCCACATTATTCTTCTGTAGTCATTTTTATTTTCTCCCACCAGTACTGTGTTTCAAGATCCTTTTTTTTCAGTGCTATTGGGAGGGTAGAAATATAATGTATTAATAGATCATCAGCATCAAAAGCATTTATTACTCTCAGCGTGGCAATGCTACTAGATCAAGGGCTAGGTCCCCTTGGTTCCTGTTCTCTAGAACGTTCTGACTTAAGATCTTTTAAAAGTATACAATCCCTTTATTGCATTTATGACTCAAGTCATTTGACAAATTAATCTTATTGTTAGATTTTTGTTGGATGCTATAATATCAAGTGGTCTTGATTGAGATCTACTCTCATACACTGCATAGAGCAAAATAGGATATTGTGGTTCCCACAAAACTAGAATGGTGCCAATTAGTGGATTAGGAAATTACAGTTGACCCCATATGCAACTGTCAGTAGCATTTAGGTTTAAAAATAGATATCAGACTATCTTATTTGAAAACTGGCAAATACGGTGTAAAAGTCTCTCTGATACTTACGTGCTTACCAAGTTTCCTGTTCTCTATACACACGCAACATAAGTCATATAACATTTATGAAATCCAATTGTAGATGTGAATTGTTTATTTTGCTTCCATGAAATAGATGTCTTTAAGAAATAATTTTGTAACAGAATGATGACTTTCATAGTCAAATAACCAAAAGACGTCACCTTTGAATTTAGGATGAACCTTTTGAATCCCCCCATTAGTGTTAGTGTTAGAAATCCTAGCACCAACAGTTTGGGCCTTAAAAGTCACCTGAGTATTAACATCATTCTTCATTATTTTGTAGATGCTGCTCTGAGTAACACAAGGAAACTAAGTTCCCCTTGAATTAAAGGAGAATGAATAGACTTTTAAAAATAAAATTTCCTTTGGAGGTGTGAACTAGATTATATTTCTTAAAAGTGTTACAGATAAACAGCACAAGAGTCAGGATGATCTATGCTGCCCATGACACTCACAGAATTTCCTCAGGACTGAGGAGGACTTCGTCATTCACAGTTTGTCTCATTCTTTCAAGATCCACCTTCACACCTTCTGTTCCCCTCAGGTGAAAAGTGCAGTGTTAACTTTGTTTCCCGTTTCCCAGTAGGGTTTTTCATGGCATGCATTCAGATTCCAACTCAAAACCAGAAATCAATTATTTTGAACATTTACAGGTAAAAAGCTTTACCTGTGATATTTTTGCATGACTTTTCACTAACAAAACAAAAGAAAAATCCAAAGAGAGAAAAGAGATAATCAGAGATTTTTAAACCCTTTGTTGGTTGATAGTTTCTTCTATTATATACTTCTGTTATCTACGGGACTATAATGTACCAAAGGGATATATGTTCTGAAGGACCTCTTTTGCACTTTGACTGGTATTTAGGGTTTTCAGAGCTGTTTATGGTTCTGGAAAGATCCAAAGCCAAAAATCCTGTAGTTAGGATGTGTTGAAGTTTACATTTTATGCATCGAAATTTAGATACACCTATCACAGCTTTAAGTTAAATATTCATATTTACACAAGAGGTGTTCCTGTAACAAAGCTCTACTTTCCGGTGTCTTGAGTTGCTTTTGCCTTTTCTAGAAAAACCTATTCTGGCAGAGGTGTTTTTAAGTTATATTGTGTCTCTTCCTAGGGTTTTTCTTTGATAATACGTGTATAGATGTCTTTCCTTTAAGTATGTAAAAAGTGTGATCACTTGTTTTAAAGCACAGGACAAGTTGTTGCATGCAGCGTTGAATTTATGCTTGGAGTATTTTATATTATGGACCACTGAAGACAATGGTTTGAAATTGCTGCCTTTTGAATCATGGATTGTGAGTTTTACTGTCAAGTTGGCATATTAGGCGCATGTCTTTTGATTATTGGTTTTAAAATAAACAACACTATATTATACATAAATTTATCTTTTAAATGGGTTTGTGTCTCATGTCAAGATCATAGTTTATGCCAGTGGTATCATTTGATGTAACAGTTTGTATGGCAAACTAATTGTATTTTATCCAATGGTACCTGCAAATTATAACTCTTCTTATGTCCAATTTGCTGAATTTATGATGGTTGATTTATAACTCACTCATGAAAATGTCCATATATTTGATAGTTCACTTAATGCTTCTATGACAACAACAACAACAAAATGGCATTAAAGAACATTTTCTTTTGCGTGCTGATCCTGTGGTTAGAAGACAGAATTAGGAGATAAAATGTTTGATTGATGATGCCCCTCTGCACAAAATGTTTCAATTTTATGATATCAAACTAGAGATTTTAATCCTTTAAGCCAATACTGAGTTCTATGGATTCAAACATACAGTTATAGTCTTTTAATGTCTTAATCACTGTACAATGAATGCTACATTTGTATATGTATTTGTATATGGAACCGCACTGTATTAATTTTATTGGGCTATAAATGTGTGTTACTATAAAACATAGCAGCAATTTCCTTTTATGTCTTCAAAATTTAATTACGTTGTAAATGTACTTACAATGTAAATGTACTTGTGTTAATTCCACATTAAAAATATTCAACCTTAAATTTATTCGTGTTTTTTTTCAGCTTAGTATCAATTATACATTGAAACCTCCTTTTCTCTCATTCATTAGTGACACCCTAAAGGCACATAAGTATTTTGAGTTAAATGTTTACCTTCAGGTTCGTCATAATGCCATCATAAATAAAACAATGAGAATGAGCTCAATGATAGTCAAATACAGTGGAACAGAGGAGAAACCGGAAACAGAATCTTACATATATGGAATCTGCTGCGATATTGAATGTAGCATTATGTGTTGGGGAACTGGGGACTGTTTAATAAATGATGCTAGCAAAATTGGAAAAAATTAGATATTTACCTTCAGCCATCCTTCAGGATTCTCTTGAGAGACAGACGGAGATCTAACTAGAACTAAGGTAAAATGTTTTGCTCAAAATTTTCTTCACCCAAATTTGTAGGATAACAGTAAATGAGGTTTCAGGGGTTGAATGGATAGCTATATTTATGAGTGGATATTTCTACACATTGAAAAACAGTCTGCTTCCATATGATGGAGCCCAAGGAAACCTGGAAAGCACCTCTGTATCTGCGGTTGTATTCTGAACCATTGCTTACTTTTGCAAAGGACTCGTTGTTTGGTTGCCAGACTTCATCTCTTACACAGCCTGTGAGGGAGCTAGAATTTGGGGCTTAATATAGAAAAGGAACAAAAATCTATCAAGTCGGTTTGACTCAATCTTCCATTTTTTTAAAAACAGAATGTTTCAGATGTGTCAATGAGCATCCCATAGCAGAATTAAATATTTCTTTTGTCTTACATTTATTCTGAGTTCTTTTGAGGAAGTGTCATCAGTGAACTAGTTAATAAGTTAATCTATCTCCAAAGAGCTTCTTGAAAATTAAAATATGTATTCCAGTGAAATGTTAATGTTGACATTTCCAAAACTGTGTCCAAATCATGCTAGAGAGTTGTTAGGAAAGCTACCCTGACATCTGGGCTACAGTGTTCTCTTAAGCAGAAAGAACTTCTCTGAGTATATTTTTTGTTAGTGTAAGGGAGTATAAGAAATGCTCCACTTGAAGAGAAATTAGTGACTTTGTTTGGGGCTTAGTCAGAAATCAATCCAGTTTCACTCAATAGACATTCTCTGAATAAAAATGCTTATTATTAATAGGTATTAGAACACAGGAACCTGCTTCCCATGGGGGCTGTGGACTCGAGAGTACTTAATGAATCAAGTCGCAAGCAAGTAATTGTGAAAGCAAGTTATTTTCATTACATTTTAGTACACTTCTGTACATTGATTTGGAATGGTCAGTTTGCAGTTGGTTTCATGCAGCTTGCCCAAGGACAGCAAAATACTTAGGAACAAACCAGCGTTAAAGAGAAAACCTAAATCCTTTATATTGTTCAAAAGAAAACATGCTTTTCTTTTTAGTTCAAAATGTATCTTACATATTAAAGCTCATGACGTATTCAAGTCTTAAGTTCTCCTTGACATTTAGTGAGGGCCTACCTGATATTTGTTGATCACCTCATTTCATATGTACGAATTAGCACATTACATTCTGAGGAGATAGTTTCAGCATATGTCCACCAAATAAGACTATTACATAACTTTTTAAAAAAGATTTTTTATTTTTATTTTTACTTTAAAAAATTTTTTGAAAGATTTTTAATTTATTTATTTTTTTAAATTTATGATAGTCACACAGAGAGAGAGAGAGAGAGAGGCAGAGACATAGGCAGAGGGAGAAGCAGGCTCCATGCACCGGGAGCCCGACGTGGGATTCAATCCCGGGTCTCCAGGATCACGCCCTGGGCCAAAGGCAGGCGCTAAACCGCTGCGCCACCCAAGGATCCCAAGATTTTTAATTTATTTATTCATGAGAGACACACAGAGAGGGGCAGAGACACAAGCAGGCTCCATGCAGGGAGCCTGACATGGGATTCGATCCCAGGACTCCAGGATCACGCCCTGGGCTGAAGGCAGATGCCAAACCACTGAGCCACCCGGGTGTCCCGACTATTATGTATATTGAGAGCAGCCAAGGAAGTTGAACTTCAGGAAGATATACTCCTTAAGCTAAATGAAACGTTCCTCAAACCCAACAAAATCAAATATACACCGTCTCAAAGATATATTTCATCTACATATTTGTGAGACTCACTAATGTGATTACTACCAAAATAAGCAAACAAGAACAATAGGCTGGGGAACAAATTAAAATACCACAATGGAGGGAGGGGGGAAGCTGTGTGGCCCAGTTGGTGAAGCGTCTGCTTTGGCTCAGGTCATGATCCTGGGGTTCCAGGATCGAGCCCCATGTCAGGCTCCCTGCTCAGCGAGGATCCTGCTTCTCCCTCCCCCCTCATCCCACTCATGCTCTCTCTCTCTAGCTCTCTCTTTCTATTTCTCTTTCTCAAAAAAAAAAAAAATAAATGGAATCTTAAAATACCACAGTGGAGCTGAAGAGAAAGTCAAATATTTGAAGCTTTGAATGTAATAATGCAATAAAATATGTCTGTTTCTTCTAAAAAATGGGGGGGGGGCGGGCAGCAAGGGTAGCTCAGCGGTTTGGTGCTGCCTTCAGCCCAGGGCCTGATCCTGGAGACCCCGGGTCGAGTCCCACATTGGGCTCCCTGCATGGGGCCTGCTTCTCCCTCTGCCCGTCTCTCTGCTTCTCTCTCTCTCTGCGTCTCTCATGAATAAATAAATAAAATCTTTTAAAGATTTGAAGCTTGAAAAAAACCTTGATGTGCCCAGTATTACTCCAGTTAAGTTTTAATCTCACTTTGATAGTGAATACGCTCTTTCACATGACTATGAGAAATCAAATGAGAACCACAAAAATCTTTTTAACTAAGTAAACTGCAACTCTTTGACCAGAGTGGACATTTTGGAGTCTGTCATTAAAGCTAAAATGAGGGTGCCTGGGTGGCTCAGCGGTTGAACAGATCTGCCTTGGGCCCAAGGCGTGATCCTGGAGTCCCTGGATCAAGTCCCATATTGGGCTCCTTGCATGGAGCCTGCTTGTGTCTCTGCCTCTCTCTATGTGTCTCTCATGAATAAATAAATACAATCTTTAAAAAAGAAAAGAAGCTAAAATGATCTCTTTACTGACCACAGGGGAGGATACAGTACTATACCTATCTATATATTTACAATTAGTTTCAGAATACCCGAATTCAGTGCAAAGCAGCCATTTTACATACAAATATTAGTAACTTAAAAATCTGCCAATATTTCTGAAAATACCAAGTGTTGGGGAGGAGATGAAGCAAGAAAAATTCTTGTTCCTGGGAGCATACATTGGTGCAGTGCTTTGGCGAACAATTTTTTTTTAATCCAATACATTTTATTGGGTTTCTTTTTTTTATAAATTTATTTTTTATTGGTGTTCAACTTGCCAACATATAGAATAACACCCAGTGCTCATCCCATCAAGTGCCCCCCTCAGTGCCCGTCACCCAGTCACCCCCACCCCCCGCCCACCTCCCCTTCCACCACCCCTAGTTCGTTTCCCAGAGTTAGGAGTCTTCCATGTTCTGTCTCCCTTTCTGATATTTCCCACTCATTTTTTTCTCCTTTCCCCTTTATTCCCTTTCACTATTTTTTATATTCCCCAAATGAATGAGACCATATAATGTTTGTCCTTCTCCGATTGACTTATTTCACTCAGCATAATACCCTCCAGTTCCATCCACGTCGAAGCAAATGGTGGGTATTTGTCGCTTCTAATGGCTGAGTAATATTCCATTGTATACATAGACCACATCTTCTTTATCCATTCATCTTTCGATGGACACCGAGGCTCCTTCCACAGTTTGGCTTTTGTGGACATTGGTGCTATAAACATTGGGGTGCAGGTGTCCTGCCATTTCACTGCATTTGTATCTTGGGGGTAAATCCCCAGCAGTGCAATTGCTGGGTCATAGGGCAGATCTATTTTTAGCTCTTTGAGGAACCTCCACACAGTTTTCCAGAGTGGCTGCACCAGTGGCGAACAATTTCCTAATACTAAGTGAAGTTGAAATGAATACTGCATAGCTTAGCAGTCCCATTGCTAAACATCTACCCTGAAGAAACCTACACATACATGCTCAAGGACACGTGTGCTGGGATGTTCATAGCAGCATTGTAAAAAATTTGGAGACGACAGGAATGACCACGAACAGAAGAATGGAATATTATGGAATATTCTACAACAAAATACTGTAGAAGTTAAGATGAAAGACCTGGGGAGGGGGTGAAGATCTAGAGCTCTGCTATCAACATCAATGACTCTCACAGGAAACTGACTGTGGGATAGATACAGCATTCATATAAAGTTTTAAAATATGCAAAATGCATACTTTTAATGGATAATTTAAAAGTATATGCTAGATTATGATGAACATCGAATTAAGGATGGTAGTATCTCTGAAAGTAGGGGGAGAGAGAGAGAGGAGTGGATGGGTGTTCATACTTGGGAGTTCATGATATTAATCTCTATACATTTTTATGTGTCCTAAACATTTTTTTTCCTAAACATTTTATACTGTAGAAAACTATGCTGACTTTAATTCAGTACTGAAAAAGTACAATATAATGTCTTATCCCCTGGTGATTGAAATGTAGTGAAGCCCTGCACCAAAGTTATAGAAATCCATACATCTCTGGGAATATTTTTTCATATTACATACTGGCTGAAAATAACAGTCAAGAACCCTTTTCCACAGTCTTTGTAAATATCTTAACAAATTACTATGAACTAACATGCCAGCCGGAAGCTACCATAGAATAAAACTTGGTCGACCTAATGTGTGAATGTGTTCTATAGGAGAAATATTTGCATTTAAGAAGTGTTTTATTTTGGGGGCACATGGAAGGCTCAGATGGTTAGGCTCAGGTCATGGTCTCTGGATCCGGGGATCAAGCCTGACATCGGGCTCCTGGCTCGGTGGGGACACTGCTTCCCCTCCCTCTTTCTCTCCCTCCGCTCATGCTCTCTCTCCCTCTGAATTCCTTTATGTCAAATGAATAAATACAATCTTAAAAACAGAAATGTTTTATTCTACAACATAAAATAACTGCCTGTTACTATCTGAGAACAACTTTAATCACCTGATTTTTTAAAAATATTTCTGACTTGTGAACACTATCCTTCCTTAAATAACTTTTATATTTTAATTCACAGTGTTATTCAGTGCTCACTCATGGCAATAAATGAGTAGCAGGACTGTAAAACTGAAGACTTTTTAGTCAAATAATTAGAATGTGCCCCTTGGTATGTTAGTAAATGTTAAACAACTGAGTCTCTTTAAAAAACAAAATGGGGTGCCTGGCTGGCTCAGTTGGAAGAGCATGTGACTTTTTTTTTAAGGTTTTATTTATTTATTCATGAGACAGAGAGAGAGAGAGAGAGAGAGAGAGATGCAGAGACACAGGCAGAGGGAGAAGCAGGCTCCATGCAGGGAGCCTGACGTGGGACTCGATCCCGGGTCTACAGGATCACACCCTGGGCTGAAGGCGGCGCTAAACCCCTGAGACCTCCGGGCTGTCCGAGCATGTGACTCTTGATCTCAGCTCAGGTCATGATCTCAGGGTCAGGAGATCCAGCCCCACATCAGGCTCTGTGCTGGGCATGGAGCCTGCTTGGGATTCTCTCTCCCTCTCCTGTCCTTCCCTACTGATGTGTGTGCTCTCTTTCTCTCACGGAAAAAAACAAAAACAAATGTATTTGTATTATTTGTTAATATCTCTGGTGTGAATATCCCTACCCTGGCAGATATCAAGCCCCTGACATGAGGTCACTGTACTGGGAGTTGGAAAGAGATATGCAAAATTGGCATTTGTGAGTATGCAAGTTCCAGCATACCACTGATATTTTGATGAAACACAGTGCTAGGCTCACAGCAAGTGCTCAGTAAAATTTCTTACGAGAACATGCTAAGATTTCATAAGATTTCCTTATGTAATGTGTAGCTGTTCTTTTAGGATATCTACGACGCAAATTTACATTTTCTAAACTAAGGAAACAGAGATTCTGATCTGAAGCAAGATCATCTAGGACTAGAAACAGTATATGGAAGCGTGTTTGGACAATGAGCAATATAGGAGGCGTATTTTAATTGGGAGAAATGAAACCCTTATGGCCAAGAGCAAAAGTTTGATTCGGATATAATACTTTAAAATCCAAATTAAAGCCCAGAGCTGGCTCTATAGAAACAAGATACAACGACAAAATACCTACCTAAATGAGGATACAAAGCACAGATGAAGGGTAAGGCCAGCTTCTGGAGAACAGCAAGAAATGTTAACAGGAGAACAGGCCAGGGCTATAAGCATAGTCTTCTAGGTTAATCTTTTTTACATTTTCTAGAAGTTAGTGTTAATTCTATATCCTTGGAAGGAAATGGTTGTAGAAGGTCTGTGTGGGTCTGGCTTCCTTGCTACAGCATAATCCCTTATGCGGTCAGGATGATGATCTCATTCTTTCCTTGGATGCCTGAGTTTTGCATTGATGTGGTCAGTAGTAGCTTTTTTTCCTCCCATTTCATTCATATATTGGTTCATTCATTTAACAAGCATGTGCTGTTTCTCAGAGACTTGTTGCAATCTTAATTTGGCTTCTTTTAGAGCTGATTTTAATATCATGAAAACGCACGCTTATTTTTGTCATATATCCCAAGAGGAAAATAGATTTTTACATATAAATGTTCACCAAAGCATGTAACGTGTAAATCATGGGATCCCTTTATCTTTATGAGGTCGGTGCTTAAGCCACTTCACAGCATTTCTAAAAGTTCACGAATGGCAGCATTCAGGAGATTTACTGTATCAGCAAATTTTTATAGATTAAGATCTCATATTTAATGCTGTGCTGAAGCAACTTTTTTTTTTTAAAGATTTTACTTACTTAAGAGAGAGAGTTCAAGAGAGAGCATGAGTTGGGGTGAGGAGCAGAGGGAGAAGCAGACTCCCCTCTGAGCAGGGAGCTCGATGCAGGGATTGATCCCAGGACTCCATCCCAGGAGTCGATCCCAGGATTCCAGGATAATGACCTGAGCCTAAGGCAGATGCTTAACCCACGACTGAACCACCCAGGCGCCCCTAAAGCAGCCTTTGGAAAAGACGTCTTTGGATTCAGGAATATCTCTGCTCCCATTTCCATCCTTCCCTTGATCAAGAGGGAAAGTCCTACCAGAGCAAAGTGATCTGGCCGGGAGTTCGAAATACTAGTGTCATTCTTTCTTTTTTTTTTTTTTGAATAGATTTTTTAGTTTTATTGAAATCTTACATGAACAAGAAATTGGAAATACAATCACATCAAAGAACAAATTGTCACGGCTTTGACGTTTAAGCCAAACAAATTTTGTAGGGCAGAGTTTTTAAATTGTTATAACTTACTAGTGTCATTCTGTGAGGTTGTGGAGAAAATGCTTTGGCCCAGTTCCAGGAGCCATTGCTTCTTCATCCATATATAAGAAAATCTGCTGTTCTTCCTTTCTGCTAGAGGTTAGGATAACTCTGGGAATCTCCAGACAAGCCTTAACTTCCAGCATAGGGTAAAAAAAGGTCTGCCTTGAAAGTACTGTTGGAGAAAATGAGTAGAGTGGTCTGTGTCCCTGGACAGGTTGAAAGGGCAGGGATTCCACAGTCTTTTGCCTCCCACGACTCCTCCCACAGCCTCCAGAGTTTGCAGAACATATTGATTTTTGTGGCTTTTAACCATGAGATCTCGGGATGGCGTTAGCTTCCGATTCAGGAAGAGCCGTGGTTCCTGAGTGCTTTGCCCAGACAGGCCTGCCAGCAGCTGAGCTCGGCTTCCTGACCCTGCCACGGCTGCGCCGCATGCTTAGCTTCTGGAGTGGCCTGCTGTCCCCGGGTGCCACATGTCTTAGCCGGCCCAGCTGCAGTGAACCGCCTTGAAATGTTGCCGGCACGCCTGGGCGCCACATGACACTGACAGACTTGCCCTGGAAGTCAAGTGTCACATCTGGCAGGCCCAGTGCTCACAGCTGGGCTCAAAGCCAGACCCCGGCTCTGCATGTTTGTTCCACATGTGCCTGCTAGGCGCCGGTGGCTGCCGCTCCACGGTCTTATTTGCCTGCCACTGTGCCTCCCAGACTACCTGTTGGTCTTGAGTTGGTCCACCTGCTGGTCAGTTAGAGCATCACTAGTAGGAATTCTAGGCGATTTGCAGTCTCGGGTTTGCTGAAAGGATGGCCACCAGTGCGGAAGACCCCAGTTGCCCTGAAAATGGGCAGTGCTCCAACTGGAAGCGCTGTATTCCCTCATGGTTCAGGGTGGGAGACTCGAGTTCTAGTCCTGATTCTGCCATTATGTCACTCCGGGCCAGGCCTTCTCTTGGCCTCCATCTCCCCATGTGTTAAATGGGCAGAGTGATTTTGACGGTGACTGAGGGCCCTTGCAGCTCTGACGTCCTTCAGTTGGACTGCAAGCCTTCAGAAGTTTAGAGGTGATAATAAAATGACTTTGTGAGCTGGTCTTTCAGGGTTTAGAAGAGTAGGGGAGAAAACCCTTTCTTTTTCTCTTGACAGAGCAAATTGGATGGGACTCTGTTCCTACCATCACAAAACAACTGATCTTCAGAAGAACCAAAACCAGTGCTACTTAAGCAGCAAGTTACAATGACTGCACTGCATTAACACGCTTTTCTTCCCTCAGCAAGAGCTCTATTTTCAACTGTCACTTCCAATATTGCAGCAGCGTGTTTCTGCCCATTTAGGTTAAGTAGCTACAGTGATTTTGAAAGCACTAATGATTCTTCCATGGCGCCTGCAAATGCCCTAGGTAGAGTCTAGCAAGGCCCTGGCTCTGAAGTCCCTGGCTCTCAGGTGGGCTGGAGGGTCTCACACGTGTAGTGGTGGCTCGTGGTGAATTGTTATTTCTGAGCTCATGGGAGAAAGGAGAAGTGTGGCTCGGATCTCTATGGGGCCAGGATCTTTTTTCTCTGCCACAGGGAAGACCAATCACAGGAGGTGTACAGCCACTCCCCATTGTTGCCTTTGTAAGGGGTGATCTCCATGGCAACCAGGCCACAATGGCTCACTTTTACCAACTATGGGAGTGCTGGGGCTGGAGACCTTTAGTCATTCATATTTGAAGTAACGGGTTTTCATGCATGAATCAGTATCCTCCTCAAACCTAAGGCTGACAATTGTCCTGTCTCCTCTTTCTCTCCTTTAGCTCACAATAGCAGAACTGATTTCTTTTGTTTGTTCGGGAAACCTCAATCCCACTCATTATTGTTATTTATTATGGCCTCTCTTCATGATAATACAAGACTAATTCCTACTCCGGAATAAACACAGGTTCAGATTCAGCTAACGTCTGTTGAGCCTCTTCTGGGTAGTAATGTAGCACGCACAGACAATGCAATTTATATACATTATCTTAGTTAACTCACAAAATACATAAGTGTGGATTCAAATTTCACGAGCACATTGGCAGTTGGCACACAGTTATCAGTCCTTGAATATTTGCTGGGTGAAGGAATGAAAGATCATGAAATCACAGACTGTTCAGGTCAACCAGGCCCTTTGGAGAGCATCCTGTCAAACTCCTTCATTGTACAAACAGAGAAATTAGAGCCCCAAATGTGGAGTGATTTATCCGAGGCCGTATCCATGGCTATTTAAACTCAGTTCTGTCGTAGGTGGATCCAGACCACTGTCCTCTGCCGGGCACAGGACACAGTGCCTCATAGGAAGGCCAGGTGACAGCAGAGCATCAGAACTCTGATGTGTCGTGTTGCACTTGGACGTGTTATGCTCAGTGTCCTGCTGAACGTAATGTTTGCGATACTTCTCTGTGAGTGATTCAACGAGAAACAGTGAGAAATTTGAAAAGACATTTATTGGTACTTAATATTTGAAGGACTAAAGTAAATGCCTGGCTGGGGGTGAGGTGAAGGCAGCAGCTTGGTCAGGTCAAAGTGGTCCCAAACATGATTTTGTCAGTAGTCTCATATATAACAACATGTGGGATGACTGATTCACATCAGCCACATTCACAAAAAGCTACAGTATCAACCAGAACAACAGTTTATTAATTCATAAAGGGAGCCAGCCTAACACACTAAAGTACATGCAGAGGTTGGTCAGCAACTCTTTAGAAAATTCAATATGGAAGGCCTAATTATAATCAAAAGGTTGCCTAGAGAACCTGAAACCAGAAAAGGGGGAGTGAGATGGCTCACTGGAATGACTCATACCTTTTTTTTTTTTAAAGATTTTATTTATTTTTTTCATGAGAGACACACACACACACACAGAGAAGCAGAGACATAAGCAGAGGGAGAAGCAGGCCCCCTGCAGGAAGCCTGATGCGGGACTCAATCCCAGGACGCTGGGATCATGCCCTGAGCCAAAGGCTCAACCACTGAGCCACCCAGACACCCCTGACTCATGCCTTTAAGCCACCAGTACATCCTTCTCCACTGTGGGGACATGCTAGTTTAAGAGACAGGGTGCTCATGTTCTTTGGTCGAGGGCAACTTCTTCCTTAGCTCCGGCCAGTACTGGAGACCCACCAATGAATTCTTCCTTGAAGACTCTACTAGTTCTACGTTGCACACTGGCTGTTCTCTTTTAGTTCACAGTTTTTTCACATGGGGGATGAGACGCAGGAGTTGATGTCACTCTTCTTAGTTACCTCTATCACAACACAATTACAAATGCTTATTGGACGTATTCTGATGGGTCGGTCATTCCTTCCACGATGCATGTATTTCAGTAACATGACTCTTTCAGACAAATTTTCCTGCAAGTGCTTCAGGCACCTGGCTTCATCCCTATGCTCCGAAAAGCAAGTCAAAGACCAAACTGAAAGCAAGTCTGGGTTTGATAGACATGTATAACTGTGGACAGTAGTAAAACAGCATGATGTGTCCCTTCCCTCCTTTAAACCTCTGTAGGAAAAAGAGAGAGAGAAAGAGAAAGAGAGACACTGATTTCAGGATTAGGAAACAGAAGAGATAAAGGAAGCAGGAATAAGCATACAGAAAAGGAAATAGTGTTTTCTGGTGAGTTGCAACCTGTCAGTTGCTCCTGTGTTCTTCCTTAACAAGTGAGGTGTTAGACTTGTTATGAACTAGATCAAATATCCTGGATGTAGATCTAACACATTTTGATGATTTCCATGGGAAAGGTAAGAAAGGTCTGGAACATGGAATGCTGCCAAGGAGGGAGAATCAGGGAGTTGCCCCAGTGGAGAAACTTAACACCTGACGGGCAGGAGGAATAACCTAACCTCACAATGGTGCCAAGGGCTAGACCTGTGGGAGTGGTCACAAGTTCCCATCACAGTACATTCCCGTAGTGATTACATTTTCTAATTCACTTAGTCTAGTAAAATAGGAATTCTAGATAGATTTCTCCCCAGAAAGAGAAAAAGCAGTATTCAGAGAATGTATATAGTCAAATCTAAAGAGATAAAAAAAGTGATTAGTTAGTAAAGGACCTTGTCCATTTTCTACCCTAAACGTGTCAACCTTGGAAATACATTATTCTTTAGGTGAGCTTCGTCTTTTCTTTAATCCAGTTGACATACCGGGACACCTTGGTATATATTCCATACTTCCCTTTCATCGCACACTCTTCACCCCAGCTAATAATCCCAGTTAAGAAACTTATGCCTTCTACTTCGGTGACATGGGGTCCCCCACTATCGCCCTGGCATGAATCTTTACCTCCCTCATGGAAGCCAGCACAGAACATGTTGTTATAAATGGTGAACTTCGTGGACCGAAGGCACGTGGCTCGGTCAACAAGTGGAACTTTAAGGTATTGAAGAATTGAAGCCGATCGCCCTTTGTTGAAGACTCTCCCCCAGCCACTCACATAGCCAGACCCAAATTTGAGGAAGATGTTCGAGTATTCCCTGTCAGCAATGCAAATAGGTGTTACATAGCTGTTCAGCGTTAAGGGCTCATCCAGTTCCAGAAGGGCGATGTCATGGTTGTACTTATTAATAGTTGCATTATAGCTGTGGTGAAGAATAGTGCGAATCACGTTTCGCTTCTGCTCTGTATGTTCCCTCTTCTCGGTGTTATGCTCACCTATGGAAAATAAATTTCTCTTCAGTCACAGGTAGACTTACACATAAACGTATTTGCCAAGGTTTTTGGTATCACTGAATTAACTGGCAGCCAAGTGTCCACAAGCGCAATCTTGGTAAAATGTAATGAGGGCCAATGCATACATTTCAGACCAAAAAACCATTTGGGACCATCATGGAGCTGGTTTGGTCTCCCATGCCGTTGCAAATCTTACATTGTTCAAGTGGTAATGAATCTACCTGTCATGAATTACCCTAGACATTCTTAATATCAAGTATTTTGACCGCTTTTTTTGAGCACAGATCATATATTCATTTGGCCATTCATTCAAAGGTTGTGCCAGGCACTAGAGATACAAAGGTGAATGATAGGACATGGCTTTGGGGAAGGCTCAGTCTGGTGGGGAAATGCACACAGCATACATAATTGTACCCCCGTGAGATGAGTGTTGATATAGGCACACCAACAGAACTACAGGGGGCTTGGAGGATGGAAGAAGTTAGGTTCTGGAAATATGGCTCCTCTAGCATTAGCCCAACTTAGTAGACCTCAGGAAACTATGATGTGCCAATCATACAGAAGACCTAGTAAATACTGCAGATTCCTATCCTTTTTTTGGTTTATTTACCTGCAACTATGGTAATTTTAACATCAGGCTCAATACAGTGGGCTGCAGTTACCACCCATTTTTCATTGATGATGGAACCTCCGCAGAATGCATCAACTTTCCCATTCAAAAGGACCTGTGGAAACAAGATTATGAAACTTCTTACATAATGTGTTTGATCCTGAACAAAATAAATACAGGTGCTGTTGATAGGCAGGGGTGTGTATGTGTGGGGGGGGGGTGGGGGTGGGGATTGGACTCTAGGTGCTGGCAGACCGGAGTGTTTCTGGAAAGTGTCAGCTTTGCACATGAGTTAGTGTTTCTGGAGCGTGATCAAAAAAGCCATTTCTGTAACTATTTTGAGGAGGATGGGCAATGAGAGCCAGGGGGAGCTCTAGAGGAGGCAGATAGGAGGGAATGGCTTCTTTTGGTGATTTGGGGCCCTTGGATTCCTTTTCCAGGTGAGTCAGATTGTCTGAGGGCACACATTGTTTCATGGGAATATGGCAGGTAAATTCCGAAACACACTGACTTGACTCCTCTAGATCCAGAGTTATTATTGAGTCTTCTGTCCCTGCGTGGGGAAATATTGCCACAGGGTGAGTTGGAAGAGAAAAAGTATTGATTGTCCACTGAGGTCTTCTTAAAGCCCTTTTCAAACTATGAATTGAGACCACTGCCCCCCATAAGAGCCGTGCTGACGGGCCTCCGGGCAGTGAGGACCACTTAGCTGCTCGGGCAAAGTGGACAGAGGCGTCTGAGCCTGGGCATTCTTAAAGAAGAGGCCAATCCATTCTTTCATCTGTACATCTATTGTTTTTTTTTAATATAAATTTATTTTTTATTGGTGTTCAATTTGCCAACATATAGAATAACACCCAGTGCTCATCCCATCAAATGCCCCCCTCAGTGCCCGTAACCCAGTCACCCCCATGTACATCTATTGTATGAGCAGAGTGGACAATGAATATTTTTTACCACCTATCTAGATCAGCTTGGAGATTTTCACTTCCAGTGTACCCGAGGCTCTGGGCTGCCTCTTCAGGAAGAAAGTTGAGAAGTATGGACACCAGAGGGCGCACTGAACATTTGGTAAACCCTACGCAGGAGCCGACTGGCTCTTAGGAACTCCTGCCCTTTGACTAAAGCACACCTAGTCTCAGACATAAATCCATTTCTAAACTAAGGAAAGAGAATGGTCAATGCCCTTAAGTGTGAATTTGAGAAGGTCCTAGGGGCATGTTCTAGTGAAGATTCTTTTTGTCCTGAATTCAATTTTTTAGAAAGATTTTATTTATTTGAGAACAAGAGACAGCGAGAGTGAGAGAGAGAGAGCGAGAGAGCGAGCACAAACAGGGGGTAGAGGGAGAAGCAGGTTTCCCATTGAGCAGGGAGCAAGATGTTGGGCTTGATCCCAGGACCCTGAGATCATGATCTGAGCTGAAGGCAGACACTTAACCAACTGAGCCACCCTTGTCCTGAATTCAATTTACTGAATGTCTGCTAAGTCCTAGACACTGAAGCATTGGCCTCCTACCAGGAGACCTCTGGGGCCGACTCACTGCAAGCCTCTGACCCCTTTTTCCACACTTTAGCTTTCTTTCTCATTCTAGTTGCTGCCTATTTCAAAAAGTCGTAAAAATGTAGGAAATCTCACATAATAATATAATAAACACCCATGTAGCCACCCTCCAGACTCAACAGTCTTCTTAATGGTTTTGGACATTTATTGATTGCTTACTATGCACTAATCATTATGCTAAGTGTTTTATGTACATTTAATAATGTGGGGTGATATTAATATATCCATTTACAGATGAGCAAACCGAAGTTTAGATAGGTACATGAACTCCCCTAAGGTCAGTGGTGAAGCTAGGATGCAAACCTTAGTCTGCCTGGCTTGAGAACCTATGCTCATAAGTGTGGTTGGTGGACCAATTAATTGCAATAGAATCATCTGGGATGCTTATAAAATCATTTGAGGGCACTCCTGCCCGAACTTAAATAGAATATTTGGTGGGTGTGACTAAAGGAAATGAAGAGCTCCAGAAAATCCTTATGCATAATTAAGTCTGAGAAATTATGGTTCAGAATTTCCAAGGCTTGGTGACTTTACATTTTAAAAGTGCTCAGTCCACACAAAGCTGGCTACATAATTTGTGGGGTTCAGTGCAAAATGAAAAGGCGAGACCCCTTGTTCAAAAGCTGGGAAGAAACATGCCATTGAAAATCCTTCAATACAATTTTTTTCCTTTCTTCTGTGGTCTCTTGCAATCTACCATGGGTGTTCTTTTAATTTAATTTTTTTTAATTTAATTTTTTTTAAGTAGGCTCCATGCCCAGTGTGGAGCCCAACATGGGGCTTGAACCCATGACCCTGAGATCAAGACTTGAGCTGAGATCAAGAGTCAGATGCTTAACTGACTGAGTTTTAAATTTTACTACTTAATGTCATGCTTCCTCAGGCATGGGGGATATTTGCTGGGAGAGTGCCCAGGAGCTGCACCCTGTGATTTGGCAGGCTGGCACAAAGGCCCTTGGCTGCCAGGTCCCCTCTCCCACCAGCCCCATGCCGCATGGAGGAAGGTAAGTCAGTCTTCCCTTCTCACTGGCCTGCTGCAGTAATTAATTGTGGAGGCATGATTCCCAAGGGATTACAACATCCATACCAGGATGTGCTCAGTACTTAAAACGGAGGTGGGCAAGAGGCTTGCCCCCACCATTCATTCTCCAAATGAACTGTGACAAACTTTTGGTCCTGAGATGTTCTGTGGCCATGTCCCCTCCCAAAATGGCATAGACTGTGTACACCCAACCTCAGCCCTCCCTGCACCTGTGATAGCTGTTGGGGACGAGGAGGGGAGTATGTTACGTGCCCTGGGTTGAGGGTGGCAGTAGTCACTGGGCAGGTATGGGGAGGAAGAGGCAGGCCCAGCCAGGGAACCGGGGGACAAGGGAGTAGGAAGTCAAGAATCCATCCCTAGGAGGTAGGGGAGAGGTTCCAAGCTTCCAGGGCATGGCTGCTCCATTGTCTCATCAGACTTGAGTTCCAAAACACAAAGCATTAAACTCCAAATTTGGGACCCTTCCAAAAACAAGGCCTCATGCAGGTGCGCTGGTTACAAGCTCATGAAGCTGGCCCTGACCCCAAGTGATTTTTAATCACTCAGTAAGTTTGGGTAGCGCTGTCCTATATGGGTCCTGATGGTCACATCTGAAAGCATCCATTCGGGTAACTGGAGTTACAAACTCACATGCATGAGAGAACGGTGCTTTTCTTCTGTATTAGAGGTGCCTGGACATCTCTCAGCTTAATGGGTTGGTTAGGCCAGACTGAATGATATCCATAGCCCCTGGGCACAGAGACTATGATGTAGCTAGTCTGACTCCTGCCAAAGACTTGCTGCCTGGAGCTTCTACTCCTTTCTGGTGGATGGCTGAGAAATATGATTGTGTTCTTTTAAGCCTGAGAGCATTCCCCCCTCCGCCCCCCGCCAATCCCTGATTGGTATTAGAAATTTTAGCAAACATCTTTGCCAAGAAAAAGCCCTAACATATATTTGCATTTAAAGATATTACAAATGACTAGATTTTGGAATGTTTGCTTGGCTACCACAGGATCACAGCTATCTAAATATGAGCTATTTGGGGATGAGCTGTTAGCTTGGCCGAGGACAAGCTCTTGTAAGACATCACTTTGGAAAATGAAGGGAAAAATGGGAAAGCATATGTTCTGAGCAAGGCATCCAAGTTCTGATCTGTCAACCCTTTTCATGTTTGTCTATCCTAATAGGAGCCTGCTTTCTCTCTTTCAGACACATACACAGATGCACAGCAAACACCCACATCCATCTACAAAATACACATTCACATAGCTCTTCTGATGGTGCTCATTGATAATGCCAGCCCAGAGTAGTAGCTGTTGCCCTGTTGGTTCTCTTCCTAACCTTTAACTTGAATTTGGCCTTCCCCTGTGATTTCAATAAACTCTTTTCTCTCTACGTAGTCACCTCCAATTTTACAGTAAAAAAAAAAACAACAATTTTTTTCCTGTTTGCATACTAGTTCTCTCTCATATAAAAAGCAAAACTGGGCAGCCCCGGTTGGCTCAACGGTTTAGCGCCGCCTTCAGCCCAGGGCGTGATCCTGGAGACCTGGGATTGAGTCCCACATCGGGCTCCCTGCATATGGTCTGCTTCTCCCTCTGCCTGTGTCTCTGCCCCTCTCTCTCTGTGTTTCTCATGAATAAATAAATGAAATCTTAAAAAAAGAAAATTAAAAAAAAAGCAAAACTGTTTCTGCATGATATACAGGTTGTTATGCCCACAGGTGTGATTCACCCAGCCATTGGCCCGATTTCATTTTTCTGGGCACAGAAGAGATGCTCATCTTCTTTCTTTCTTTCTTTCTTTCTTTCTTTCTTTCTTTCTTTCTTTCTTTCTTTCTTTCTTTTCTTTCTTTTTTTTCCATTTTCGATTTTTAATGGTTAACTAGACTATTCATTAAAGAGATTTCATCAAACCATCCTAGAGAATAATAATCTAAATGTTCTGTCCAAAATAGCTGTGTGGGGCCAAGTGAGAGTACATATGTCATGTTTTTATTTCTCTTAATTGAAACTTCATCATTTGAGGGTTACTTTTTCCAAGTAAGGACATGTCTACAGTCTTAGGCCCTTCATATAAAATCTTTCTCCCAATCCTTCCCCCTTTACAGAAAAAAAAAAGAAAGAAAGAAAAAGTTCTGATTCATACATATGGTAACTGCCTGCTGTTTGCCATAGGGGTGTGTCCTAATCAATGGAAAGGATTGGGTGTGTTGGGGTAGCTGTACAGGTCAAAAGCTCGGGTATGTTTACTGATAGCTTCAGACCAAAGCTGAGAAAAGCTGAGACTGGGGAAGATGTTGAGATGTTTTAAAGATGTTTAGGATTATATGGTCTCATTCATTTGGGGAATATAAAAAATAGTGAAAGGGAATAAAGGGGAAAGGAGAAAAAATGAGTGGGAAATATCAGAAAGGGAGACAGAACATGAGAGACTCCTAACTCTGGGAAACAAACTAGGGGTGGTGGAAGGGGAGGTGGGTGGGGGAATGGGGTGACTGGGTGACGGGCACTGAGGGGGGCACTTGACGGGATGAGCACTGGGTGTTATTCTATATGTTGGCAAATTGAACACCAATAAAAAATAAATTTATAAAATAAAAAAAATAAAGATTGTTTAGGCCAAGAACAGAATTAGGAATACACAGACTACTTCTTCTGACAATTTTCTGGTTAAAACAGTTGAATATTGGCAATTGTATGTGATACAACCTAATACACAGGTTAAGGAAAGCTTCACCACTTGGCTTCCATTGCATTCCATTTTTTCAATCTGTTAGAATGATCTCCAAATTATTAAATGCAGAATAACTATGGCTAATACACAGCTGAGGCCCATGGTAAAATAGAAAATAGAAAGACCAGAAAATACTTCACATTCAAGGCCAGACAGATCCAACCCCAAAACAGAAGAGGTGGGAGACCTCTTGGGGCAAGTTTCTGCGTGCTCAGAATTGTGGGCTGACAGGGTCAAGGGCAAAGGCCCAAAACCAAATTAAAGCTTTAGAAAGTCCAGGACGGGGGTGTTGCTTTCTCAAATCTCTCTTTCAGACTGTTGATGAAGGTGATCTGGTAGTACAGGTGTTTTGATTTTGCTTTTATTTCTAAGGTTCAAAGGTTTTCATGGCTTCCCTACGTAATTGTATGAAATTGGAGTCCGGCTTTAGTATTGCACTCTAAGGAGGTGGTCACTCTAGGAAATATCCTGTGTCCTTATGTAGTGCACTTTGCCCTGGGGCTTCCTTTCCAGGATCCTCAAATGTCCGTGCAGAGTCCCTGCGCCCTCTTCCTTGCACTCTCCAGGGGCTCTGAGCCCTCCGCCCTCATCTGGCCTCCTGGCCTCCACCAGGCCTCCACTACTGCAGGGAGGTTAGAGGTCAGGTGAGTCCACCTGCGTGCCTGCAGCCTTAGGGATCCAGGCGTGGGGGCGTGGCCAAGGGGTTATGGGACACGTCAGGGCCTGGCCTGACCTGGGAGTGGGGGGGAGATGGGAAGATGGGGGGGTAGGCCCAGTGCGGCTTCACCTCCAGCCCGCAAGCTGAAAGTCCTCGAATATAAGGTAAGGCTTGAACGTGGCCATGGCCACCCTCGAGCTCGGGGAAGGCGAACCTCACTCCTTAGGGTCTCAAACCTGGGTGGGGGGGCGGTGGTCCTCTGGCCTGCTCTAATCTCCTACCAGACGAACCAAGGCCGTGGACGCTCTCCCCACGGGTTTATCAGGCCCGTGCTGTCCCCAGCTCTTCAAGTTAACAGTTCACCAAACATTTGTTGAAAGTTTCCTCCCAAAGCTGCCCAGCCCCCCACAGTCACTGTGGCTTTGTTATCCGGAGCCAGGATCTGCCTGCCTGCAACTTTGACCCATAAGCCCTCAAAGCAAAAGTCGCCTTGTCCCTTCCCCTGTGGCCCCTTGGCTCTCGCAAACAGCTGACTTAGACCTTTTCCTTAGCGCCCTAAACCTTTCCAGCTTGATGCCATTCATTACTCCTGATGAAAGTGACCTCCCTTTGTCCTTCCCGCGATTTGTTCATGCAGGTGGTTGCTTTATCTCCTGCCCCCCACCCTTATGGGAAGCATGGAAATTTGGAATCCTATCTGGGTAATATTCCTAAGCTGTTCCATATTTCCGAGCCATAAATTACTGTTTGGCCATGGAAACCCCAGCTGTTGCTTGCTTTCTCTTGATGCTTTGCCTGCAATCAAATCCAGTATAAATCAAGTCAAGTATCAAACCTTGCGGATAAGCCGGGATGTGGAGCTGGCTCATCCACAAATGACAGATTCTGGCTTGTTTCATTTCCTGTTTCATCTTTGAAAGTGACTTTTGTACACTCAGTTTATCTCCTGGTTTTGAAAATCAGGAACCTTTTGTGAGAAAGTGGGTAGAGGTGGGTGTGGAGAGACAGCTCTTGGGCGGGAAGGAAACAGTGCAGAAGTATGACAGGGTCTTCCTCAAGTACACTAGAAAGTAGTTCAGCTCTTCACCTTTGGAAAAGACTAAAACTTAGTGCTTTGTGCCTACTTTATGTGGATGAAATAGGGAGTGAACATGTGCATGAGTGGTCTTGAACATTCTAGATGATCTTAACTAGGCTTGATGGGAAAGAGTCAATAGGTATACTAACTGTATAAGTGTGCAATGAGGGGGACATGAAAGGATTTGGAATGATGTGTATCATTTTTATCCTCTTCCTTACTGCTGCAACTGCAACCATCATCTAATGGTCTCTTCTGCTTAAAATAAAAAAAAAAAGCTTGCTAGAGTAACTGAAATTCCTATTAGGAAAGACTTGTGTTGTTAAAATATTGGCAAGCATCTGGCTTAACGGGGGTGGGTGGAGAATGGAAAGATTATGTGACTCAATTGAGACTTTATTACCCTCATCGCCTTTTAGCTCTTATTGAAGTATTTTTGCCAATTTCGTTTCTGGGTTGACAAGGGGACAATGCTAAGCCCGCAATGTGTGCATCCTGGGATATATATATTTTTTTAATCCTGGGGCTTTTTTTTTTTTTAAAGAGGAGTCATCTTTTAGCTAATAAAACACCCCTGGGTTAGTGGATCCTCCACTCTGGGGACTACTTTATGTCCCACAGTCACAAGGAAGATAATTATTAAAAAGTAGGATCTTTTCCAACCACCTATCCATGGAAGTTGGATACATAATGAATGAGAGTGCACAAGAACACAAATAGTAAAATTTGATAGAATTAGATACATGGATGTTAAATAGAATGAAAGCATAATTAGAGTGGCTGTATCCAGCAGCAATTGTTCAAGGAAAGGTCAGTGGAGAAGGTCAGTCTTATGAAGAGTCATGAGAGAGAATAAAGATGTGGATGAAGGAAGCAGCGCTGGTAGGATGCCTAAATAGAAGAGAGAGGAGGTATAAAGAAACACACAGTGTATTTTATTGGCTGTAAGATCAAGTCCGACAAATATTCCTAAAAGCAGAGCTAAGGTAAGAGAATGGAAAGGAAAGTCTTGGTTGTGATGGTCTATCTCCCTTCAGTACCGTTCTCTACCGTGTCTGTGCCAAGCCCTACCCCAGGTACATGTTCAGTATCTTATCCATTATATTGGAAAATGTCAGGCATTCTCAAGAATCCTGAGTAGATACATAGTGTCAGAGAATTCCAGTGGTGTTAAACCTGGGACATTTACCTGATCCTGCCTTAAATCGTTACTGGTTGGATGATTAAAAAATCTTCGAAGCTACTGGTTCCTGGTGGCAAAAGTTCAGACCTCAGTAGAGAAAATATTTTGGAGTGAAGCATCTTGAAATAGTCACAAAATATATGATTGTGGCTACTAGGGAGTTTTTAGTTAGACTAAACTATTATAAGCACTGTCCAATAGAACTTTCTGCAATGAGGGAAATGTTCCGTATCTGTGCTGTCTAGTACCATAGCCACCAGCCATATGTGGCTTTTGTGCACTTGAAATGTGGCAGGTGTGACTGAGATACATTTTTAATTTTACTTAAGGGTAGTTATTTAGATCTAAATAGCTACATGTGGTTGGTAGTTACGTTATTGGATGGCACCACTTTATATAAGGACCAGCCTGGCTCCTTGCCTCTGGGCCCCACTTCTCTCAGGTGGAATCACTTAAACGTTAGCTGTAGGTCAATTACAAATTTTGCTACAGATCTAGCTCTTGGTTGTTGCCTCAGACATGTGCACAGTTGATTCTCATGTGGGTTGTTTGCAGATCACACCTGGAGAAATGTGGGACTAGGTACCATGAGTTTATGGTTTGGTTCCTTTGGTTTCAAATTGTAGTGTGCATCACCGGAAGGGCTTGTTAACTAGCACACGAGTTGCCATCCCCCCAGAGATTGGGCTTCTGTAGATCTGGGGTATGGCAGGAAAATTTGCATTGCTAACAAGTTTTCAGGTGATTCTGATGCTAGCACACTTTGAGCCTTGGGTCAAGCCCCTATTTCAGACCCTAGTTCCAGTAACCCAGTTCTTGTTTTACTCCTATGTGAGTCCTTTTAAAAATCCCTTCAAAATAATCCAGTTTCTCTGGACCTGGAGATTTTCTCTCACCAGTTCTCCCACAAGCTGAAGTAGTACCCTGAACCCCAGTATCTGTGACCTCACTTCTAGACTTCCCAATTGCATGTCTGGAATCCTGCTATGCTTTTCTTGGTGTCAGACTCTCCTTGACCCTGTCTGGTAGCTGTCTCCAGACTTCTGGTTCACTCGCTCTCCACCACTGAGGGCTTCTTCATATTGCCTAGTGCTCAAACTTGCCTAAACACTTCCCTCGCCCCAATAGGTCTGTCTGGTGCCCTAGACTCAGCCCCCACCTGGCCTGTCCCTTGCCCTCTGGGCTCCAGTTTTGACACACCATTAATATAGAGTACCTGCCAAGGGAATTGACCTGGTTTGGCATCTTTTCCACCAACAACTCGAGTGAAGTCGTTAAGCGGTTGGGTGACGTTATCCAAAATTTTTTCCACTTCAGTTGAATTTTCATAGTCCATATTGGAAAAAAGAGTTTCAGCACGGGTGCGTGTCATAGAAATGTGAGGGACAGAAACTCTTCCACATGGAAATGGCACTAGAAAGATGGGGAAAAAATTTAGTATTCTGATATTTTTCATTGGCAAGCGGAACGTGTATTACAGAAATCGAGAATGAGGCCTATCCTTGTCACTTCTGAGAAGCAGGCCCATCAATATTTTTAAAATCTAATCAATGAATATAGTCTCAAACTAAAAGGTTAATTGCATTATTTTCATGGAAAGTTTTCAAACCCTTCATGAAAAGAACATTTGGCTCAGGAATCCATCATCTTCACGGAAATAGAATAGGTGTTCCAGAATCAAATTTTGTAAGAGTTTTATAAAGTCTAATGACTTTGTTTTGTTTCTTTACTAAAAAGTCTTACTCCCAAGTACTGTCCTTAAATGGTATTCTGATGACTGTTGCCCTGTAACTTTAACTTTAGAACTAGGTAAATGGGACTTCTGTGGTTCATTGTGAGCCAGGCTTTCTTTTGTAGACTAGAATGCTTTCTAGACTCCAAGGTGGGTTTAGGGATATGCTGGGAAGAAATCATGATTTAATTATTTCATTTGGTTAAGTATTAACTGAATAAATTGTTGAGGTGCCTAGCTGGCTCAGTTGGAAGAGCATGTGGCTCTTGATATGGGGGTCATGAGTTTGAGCCCCACTTTGAGTGTAGGGATTACTAAACTTAAAAAAAAAAAAACCCTTTAACCAAAGAAATTACTAATATGATTATCACAGCCACATCCACATGGGAACTGGCCACCTTTTTTAACCTTGGGTCAGTTTATTTCCTAAAGACAAGAAATTGTCTACTGATACATTGGGGACAACCAGAATGGAAATTTGTAGTCAAGCAAAGTCACCTCACATTTCATTTTCATTTCTCACTTTCCTTCTAGTCACATTCCTTATAACAGACATTTCTATAGCAACCAGCTGCAGCAAAGTATCATGAAGACAGCATGTGGTTGGGAAAACAGGAAATTAGTTCAAAATACTTATGTATAAATATACATCATCAACAATGGCTGGAGAAAAGGGACCATTACTATTGAAAGGCAAGAAAGTTTATTTTAGGTTTGGCCTACTTACTCTGCTAAAGATAAAGCTATATTCAAATATAACACTTAATAGTTGGAGGTGGTTCTCAGTTCTTTTTTTTTCCTATCTAACATAGAAGGGCTCATAAGGGTTTAGCTACTATGCCATCTGTCTACACTGGAAGTTAGATTTTGAAGGTTAAAACATATAGATCTTTTTCTCCGGAGCTGGGCAAGCTGTGAAGCAGTGTATGTGAAGAACTAGGCAGAAGGATGGGTGGCTAGGTCCCTGAAGCATTAGAGTCTCTTCATTTTAGTTGAAATAGCATGTACACTCTTGGCTTCTGTCCTTTCTTTAATTTCCTCTGCCGGGTGCTTTGGTGAGATAGGTATCGAACCCAGTTACAGAGGAATGGTGCATGATTTAATGTACCAATTTAATATCAGGCTTTGAAAATGCAAAAGAAATTATATCTAGTTTGCTTCAAAAGGGCCCCTCATTTATCAAATATAATTGATCCTGCGGAGACTACTTTAAAAAAATTTTTTTAATCAAAGTTTCTATTGCTTCATTTCAGAGAAGAGCAATAGGAGCGTGGAGTGGAGATGTTCTGAATATACTAGTCAGCTGTCAACACGGTAGCCTGGTTGACATGACTGGGAAACATTGTTTTGTCCACTGCTGTATGGACTGTGTTGGTCAGCCTGGCACAACTTGAAACAGATGATTGTCAGAACTGTTCTGATGCCAAGTGTGTAAACTCAGCCCGAGACCCAAGGATAGGAAATAACTTTGTCAGGGTAAGCCAGTCACACCCTGACACAATCATGCTTAACATTTGCCATTCCTTGTACTAGAAGCCTATCAGTCAATCATTTATGTGTCTTTTATGGTCTGCGACTACTATAGTAATTTGACTTGATGAATTACAAATATACAGAGGTCTCATAAATTGATTGCTTCATGGTCTAAAAGAAAAAAAAAGGACACGGAAAAGAATTCAGACTGAGAACAATTACAGAACTTCTATTTAAAATGATGATGATGATAAATAAATAAATAAATAAATAAATAAATAAATAAATAAAATGATGATACAATTTGAAAAATTGTCCAATTCAAGCTACTAATCTGTTCTATGATTTTAAAAGGAAGTAGAAACAAACAGGGTTTATGAAAGTATGTGAACTAGTTAAAATACTGAAGGTTCAAATATAGGTTTGGAGAGTGTTAAAAAAACTTTATTAGATTCTGACCTGCTGGTTCACAGGACCTTTGGTCTTCCGCAAGTTGGTATCCCGTAGTACAGGAACAAACCACCTTGTTATCGGGGCCCAATTTACAAAACTGCTTGCATCTGCCATTCTTAATGTTGCATGTTACATCTGAAAGAAAGCAAAATCAACAGTAACAGCATCATTTCACATGCATTTCTCAAGAGTACATGAAACCAGTGACTCATGTATAGGTCAAGTGTAAGCAGGGAGCATTCATGGAAAGAGGCTTGGGAGCCTTGAGCTGAGAGTAGAAAGAAAGATAAAATTCTTGGGGGGATCCCTGGATGGCTCAGTGGTTTAGTGCCTGCCTTCAGCCCAGGGCGTGATCCTGGAGACCCGGGATCGAGTCCCACGTCGGGCTCCCTGCATGGAGCCTGCTCCTCCCTCTGCCTGTGTCTCTGCCTCTCTCTCTCTCTCTCTGTCTCTCATGAATAAATAAATAAAATCTTAAAAAAATCTTAATAAGGTATAAAAATGGCATAATATGTTTGGTTTGGCATAAACTGAAGGTTTGTGTCTTCTACTTTCACTAAATCTTAGACTGCAATTTTAAGACACTGTTTATGAGAGGATAGGATATATTCAGAGAAGTCCCCAAAGCTTCAGGGTGAATTTTTACAAAGTGTGTGCACCTGTTTAAACACTAAACGGATCAATGCATAGGTCATTATCCACATCCCAGAAGCTCCCCCAATGCCCCCTCCACCACTACACACTAGCCCTCTGTTCCAAACTTGCCATCCATTACCAAATCCTGAGAGTGAATTTGCCTGTCGTTGAACTTTATATAAATAGCAGCTCACACTCCTCTGTGTCTTTCATTTAACCCTTTGTGAGATTCATCCGTGTTATTTGTAAACAACAGTGGTTCATTTGCATGCTGTGTAGTGTTCCATTGTGCGACTATTACTGTCTGTATGCATTTTACTGCTGATGAATAGTTGAGTTTCCAGTTTTTGGCTCTTAGATATAATGCTCTAATGAACATTCTTAATACGTATCTTTTGGTAGCATATGCATGAATACTGGGTATGTGCTTATGAGTGCAATTATGGATCATATGTTCAGGTTTAGTAGATATTGCCAAGCAGTTTTCTGAAATAATTGTACATATTTAAATTCCCACCATCAGTGTGTGAGAGTTCCAGTTCTTGGACATATGTATTGCAGGTTTCTTCTCCCACTCTGACTTGCCTTTTTGTCCTAAAATAGTATATTTTGCTGAATAGAAGTTCATAGCTTTTTTTTTTTTTTTTTAAGATTCATTTTAGAGAGAGTGAGCAAGTGGCGGGAGGGTGTGCAGAGGGACAGGGAGAGAAAGAATCTCAAGCAGACTCCCTGCTGAGTGTGGAGCCTGATGCATGTTTTGATCTCATGACCCTGAGATCATGACCTGAACTGAAATCAAGAGTCGGACGCTTAATGAATTGAGCCACTCAGGTGCCCCACCAAAATTCATAATTTTAATATAATCCAGTTTATCTAAACACACTTGAAGCTGGCTGATATGGGTATATATCCACACAAGAGAATGAAATCAGGTCCTTTAAGGTGGCTAAATGCCAAAGACATTATGTGTGGGCAATGATGAGCATTAGTGGCTCACATTTTCTGTACTTTCCTATATAATCTCCCTTATTAATATGAAGTGTTGTTCTTTGTCTCTTGTAATGCTTTTTGTCTTGGATTCTATTTTGTCTGATATTAAGATTGCTTCACCAGTTTCTTTTTGTTACCTTTTACCTGAAAATTTTTTTATATCCCTTAATTTTAGCCTCCTGGTGTAATTTTATTTTAGGTATCTCTTTTGTGAACAGCATACAATTTGATTTTTTGAAAAAGATTTTATTTATTTATTCATTCATGAGAGACACAGAGAGAGGCAGAGGCAGAGGGAGAAGCAGGCTCCACGCAGGGAGCCCGATGCAGGACTCGATCCTGGAACTCCAGGATCACACCCTGAGCCAAAGGCAGACACTTAACCACTGAGCCACCCAGGTATCCCTACAATTCGATTTTTAACTCCAGACTGAAAATTGCCATTAATCTCAATTTACATTAATTCTGATTTCTGATATATTTGGCTTATTCCTGCCATCTTATTTTGTATTTTTTTGATTACTGTGCTTTCCCTTTGCTTCTCCTATGCAGTCTCAATAACAGGAAGTAGCATGGTTCAGGGCTGGCCAGCTGAGACCTGTTGAGTTAAGAGAAATAGGCTCTGCCCTTGGACCTATTTCTGTCTCTAGAGCAGCACAGGAACACTATGAATAGGAGATACCTTACCCCTTACCTACCTGTTCAACAACAGAAATGCTCACTTGTTGGTATAATGAGAACATGGAAAGTTTGAAAATGAGTGACTATTAGACACCTCCTACGTGCCACCTTAGTTTCTCTCAGCCTCATGGAGTGTCTGTGCCAGCACTGTGGCCATCAGCTCTGCATCGACTTCTCCTGACCTCATACAGGTGCAACCTTAGATTGCCTTGGCTCCTATCTGCACTATGAGCCCCACTCACTATGTGGCACTTCCCTGTTGATGCTGAGGCATGGGATGCCGTATCACCCCTCCGGATGCCCCAGTGAGTACAACCTGGAGATGTGGGGGGAGTTAACAGCCCCTTGGCTAAACTTTCAACCACTGGGAGACAGATGCTGATGGACAAATTCTTTCACCCTTCTCCCCTTGCAGATGGACAGTCCGAGGCCAATTCCTATGGCTCCTTGGAAAACAGTCCCAGGAGACCTAGCAATCAGTTGCAGATGAGGAGAGAGGACTCTTTCTATGAGTTCTCCTTTCTGCTCTCACTCTCTTGTCCCTTACTCTTGCTCCCTAGGTTTACGCACCCTACTAAATGAGCTCGAGTCACAGACTCGTGTGTGTGTGTGTGTGTGTGTGTGTGTGTGTGTGTGTGTAGGGGGGAGGGGATCCAGGCTAACCGTGTGACTATATGGTTTTGGAGTATATTATAGATTCTTGAGTGTCAGATCTAAATTTTCTAATTCTATTTTATATAGGCTAGCATAGGTTAATGTAATAATTTGCTCATGTTCCTTACTGACACTTTAGGAATTGAGGGGAGGCAAATCAACTTTTGCCAGGTAGGCAAAGGAACCAGCCTGAGCTTTAACCTTTGCTTCCAGTAATCCTCTAAGTGCATGAGCCAAAAAGATGGCACTTGGTCCTTCGTATTTATTTTTTAAAAGACCTTTCTCCTTACTCATGGTGATAACATCCCTGGCTCTTTTCATGTTATTGGTTATCATTTTGTTGTTACAAAGCAATACTGAAGTGTTCAGCCAAATCAAATACCACCTGTAGAGAGTGTTCAGTCAATATGAGATTGTGGTAAGTTAACAGAGGTAGGTGGTAGGTACAGCTTGGTTTGGTTCAGGGCATGCACAATGGGAATGAATAAACTCAGTGTGGCTTTCCCAATTCTGATTCTGTGTCTTTGGCTAAAGGAACTAGACCTGTCCACCATTTTCCTCATTTGTCACTTTTCTTTATGGCTTGGGTTGTGTGTGCAGTGGGAAATACTGCTGTCCAAATTGGCAGTCTTTTTCTCTCAGATAAAGGACTCAGGATTCTGGAAATAAAATAATAGCACAGGGAATTCCAGTGGAGAGGTCCTTAGTCTAGGATCTAAGGAACAGTCACTATGGGACTCATGCTTTATTGAGCAGTTAGATGTCAGGCACTGTGTTGGGTATGGGTTCTCCTTGGTCCTGGGGCCAGTCTCTGTGCCTAGAATATCTGTTGAGCCTCTCAAAGCATCTGTTCTTTTCCCTTTATGTTAGCCCAGACACTTTTTTGTAATTCCACTCATGCCTACTACCAAAGTTATCCTGTTCTGTTTATTTTACTTTGCCTTCTTCATCTTCCCTCCTGTATTCAGTGATGTGAAAACCAAAGCTTGGACAAGAGATGTTCTATTTAACAAGCTTACCATAGAATATGCTGGTATTCAGCTAAACTCAAGATATTTTCTTTTCTCCAGTCCACAGAAATATTCAGTCAATAGGAGTGTGGTGTTTACGGAGTGTTACCAAAGCGGAAAAAGTGCTTATGTACTTGTGATTTTTTTTTCCCTCTCTATCCTATTTTACTGTGGGTAGATGCCTCTTGTACTCTTTAGAGGTGACAGAATGACCCAAGTCCTTACAGATCTTGTTATGTCTGGAAAGGCCTCAGATGTGATGTGTAAATGGGGACATACAGTGGTCATTATTCTAACCAAAGGGACACAATAGCCAATTAGTTGTTATTCTTTTAACTAGAAAGCATGCCCTGAATGTTTGTACCTCTTTCTCCTGGAGAAGAGCCTGATGAGCAAGGGCAAAGGAAAATAACAAGATCTTAACACTGGAAATCTCCCTGTTTTTTCCCCCAAGACAAAGGTGAGGCAAGAAGCTTGGGGCTTCAGTGTTCTATGAACTGCTATCTAGTAGCCTTTGAGGTCAATCTGTAGATCAATTTGAAGCAACAGCTTAAGTGGGAGTTTGTATATGCTTTTGCTTTCCTCTAGTGTCTGAGATAAAAAGAATTTTGAGAGCATTCCCGCTTTGTCTCTGACTTGCACCAAGGGGATGTTTCTAGACTTTGATCTGGGAGGCTGGGGGAGATGAATGTTTCCTAGAGGCCAGATGTGATGGTAGATGCAGTTCAACTGCAGAGCCCCTTACCAAACCAAAATGTGGGGAATCTGAGGCCTGAGGTGGTGGCAGCTGTAGACTTACCACTTCTGCTGTGTGGCCCATAGCTTCACGTGAGTAGCAAAACCTCTGTGTTTGTATTTACCTTCCTCAGGGTAATTCTCCTTCATTAAAGTGTCTTTATTTTAAACTAAAGACATTTAGGAATATTTAATGCTAAACACTATTTTTTTAATTGCTCCTAATTTTATTTTATTTTTTTAAAGTAAGCCCTATGCCCAAAAGGGGGCTTGAACTCACAACCCCAAGATCCAGAGTTGTATACTCTGCTGACTGAGCCGAGCAGGCTCACTAAATGTTATTTTCAATTCTACAATGTGGCCTACGTTTTTAACTGAGATTAATTGAGTTATTCATTCCCTCAGCTCCAATGGTTATATTAGTTAAGCTGATAATGAGTAACTACTCCAAAGATTTCTGTAGGTTTCCATAATAGCAGGATCAGATTTATCTACGTAAGTCTAAACTTGAAATTAGAACCTTTCAGATGAAAGTAGCACTGCAGAGATCTTCAGCGAATTACCACACCCACAAGAAAGGTAACCCAGGCATTGGTTTGCCCCCATGCTGGGAAATCTAAGGGAATGGGAATTCAAGCCAGGGGTACCAGTTCATCCACCTGCATCCACTCTTTTCTTTCTTTTTAAATGTTTTTGCCCTGCTGCTTTTCCTTTTCTTATCTTCTATTCTTTTTTATCTTTTGGATCTCAAAGGAAGATGATCAGTGGAGCTCTCTTTAGTACCGAAAAGATTTCTGAACATTACGGGTGACTTTTCTTCCTTTCTCTATAGGACAAGTACAGCTGCTGAGTTTCATTTTGTTTTATGCCTTTTTCATCTGTATGTCAGATGAATTGCTAGTATTAATAGAGTCCTGCTAATTTTCTACTCTTTGCCCTTAATCAGGTAGCCTGTGCTGTTGAATTCTTTCCCTAGGATTGCATCTCCATTCTTTTGGAATTTCAGAGGGGAGAGAGAATCTGTCATTAGCATGGTGTGCCTTTCACAAACATAATACCAGTAATCTTGCATCCAGAGATAATAAGCAAGTAGGAGAAGAACTTAGGATTTACTGCTCCAATTGCCAAAAATCCCAGGGGGGGAATATTCTAGGCTATGAGAGAAAAGATGTACAGTGCTCCTAGATTTGCTGTGTAACTCTTTCAATGTAATCCATATAAGTCAAATTCAGGAGTGAGCTCTGAGTTTTGTTAACAAATTTAACATGAGAAGTGGTTAGTATGTGCAGAGAAGTGCCTGTTTTATGGAGAACTGGCCTCCTCATATCTCAGTTCTGTATTTCATTGACATCCACTGCCTATGTTGATAATGATTTAGTCATGAGTTCAGACAATTGTATGGGTTCGATTTTCTTTGCATTTTGTGAATGGAGAAGTGTGGGCTTTGGTCAAGCTGAAGTTCAAGTTCTGACTCCATCATTTACTGCCTCTGTGCTTCTGGCCTGTCTGAGCTACAGTTTCCTCATCTGAATAGGATGAGGATAATAATGGTACTGACCACATACGGTTGTATTGAGGATTAATAAGTGAGGGGAGCATCATTACCAACTGATATTAGCAACCAAATATTATTGCTCCTACTGTAGTTTCTTGAACTCATCCCAGAAACTATGACCACAGACCAGATGAATGTTTATAAGCTTTGAAAGTATGTGCTTTATACGATGGAATATTATTCAGCCTTTTAAAAAAGGAAATCCTGTCATATGCAACAACACAGATGAACCTGGAGGACATGATGCTAAGTGATGAGTCAGTCATAGAAGGACAAATCCTGCATGATTCTACTTATTTGAGTCAGTGTCTGCAATAGGCAGACACATAGAAACAGAGAATATAATTGTGCTTGCCAGGGGCTGAGGGAAGGGGAAAGGGGGAGCTGCCGTTTAGTGGGTATATGGGTTCAGTTATGCAGGATGAAGGAGTTCTAGAGATGTGCTGTACAACACAGTGCCTAGAGTGACCAATACTGTATTGTACACTTCCAAATTTGTTAAGAGTATAGATCTTCCATTAAGTGTTCCTTACCACAATAAGAATATGTTTTTAAGAGAAAATTATGATATATAAATACTGCATTTTCCAGTTTCATCCAGTTTCACAGGGAAACATGGAACCATGAGTAATCAAAAAATGACCACTTACCTAATTCACAGTTCTTTCCTTCAAATCCAGCTCGACACCAACATTCATAGGAATTAATGTCATCCTTGCATACACCGTCATTTAAACATGGATTGGATTCACATTGATCTCCATCTTTGAAATAGGTTAAGAAGTTGAATTAGCAAATAAACTGCTTAGAATGCCTCTGTGTGCAGATTCCTGGGGAGGGGAGCCTGATTTTAGGGTCAGAACTGCTGACGCTGTTGATTATGGGATGCCCCTGTCTTCCAGAGTTTCTTTTTTTTTTTAAGATTTTATTTATTTATTCATGAGAGACGGAGGGGGCGTGCTGAGACATAGGCAGAGGGAGAAGCAGACTCCACACAGGGAGCCCCATGTGGGACTTGATCCCAGGCCTCCAGGACCATGCCCTGGGCCGAAGGCAGGCAGGCACTAAACCTCTGAGCCACCCAGGGGTCCCCTCTTCCAGAGTTTCTAAGAGCAACCCAAACAGAGGTTCTTAGGCTACTATCCTAGGAAATTGCTCTGAGGAAGGCATGCATGTAGTTTATGCAACCCAAGGGAAGAGGAAGACTGAGAAGAATGTCAGAGGTTAGAAATGTACTATATGAGCACAGGGGGAGAAGGGTTTTCATTCCTTTCTTCTAGAATGACAACAGGTTAGTTCTGAATCAAATCACATGACTCTAACGATGATTATCACTATGTCCTACCAGAGCCTGCTATGGCAGGTCTTGCAGAGCATGCGGAGCTGGATAGCATATGGTACTTCCACTCAAGGAACTGGCAGTTTAAACTTGTAGCGAATGCATCTACTTCTTTCTGGTATCATTTAATTCTATAAAGTATAGTATGTAGCAATGGTTCAGAACAATAGAAGAGATGCCAAAAGCATCTCTCACTGCTTGAAGATAGTCTGCTGTCTATGAGTTAGGTCCCAAATGGTATGGTAAAGTGAGAAGCAACTTTTATTTAAGAGATTTTTTTTAAGTTTTATTTAAAAATTTTTTTTAGTTCTTTAAAATTAATTCCAGTTAGTCGACATACAGTGTTATATTAGTTTCGGGTGAGAAACAGCCTTTACCACAAAGAATAAAAAACGAGAAGGTTCTGAAGATACGCTTTATTTATATATAGATTGGCTGTGTTTCCTTTCTACCTTTCCTGAAGTTTGTACGTTTACAGTGCTCTTGAGAGCCTTTGAAGACACTGATGATAAGAAAACAGGACAAAGGAATAGGCAAGCGGGGAAGGGTCAGGATGAGAAGGGAACCTTTAAGTCTGGTTTCTGAAAGCTCTGGCTCAATCCATATTTCTAAGGAAGCTTCAGGAGAAAGGGATGAATAGAACCAGAAGGGAGACTGGTACACACTTTGAGCTAAGAGAAACAGCCCTAAAGGAAAAATAAGAGCTAGGTCAGCAAGAAGAAGAGGTAAGGATGACATAAGAATGAACGAAAAAGGAAGAAGGGGATGATGAAAGAGGAATTTCTAATTATTAGTCCAACTTTAGAGCAAAACTCCGTGCCATCTAGTGTGTCGATGTGGCTGCCCTACAGAGAGGATTAGCTCATCTGTCATACTCTTGGTCAGCAGTACGCGTCCCGGTCCCATTGACTAAGGGCTCACATCCCTTTCTCAGAAATAGTCCCTCTCTGGAAAATCTGCTTGCTAGAAAGATTAGACCTTGTCCCCTCTGCCCCTTGATCCAGTGTGCTTTTGCACAGATAGTTCAATTTGTTCCAATTCTGTGAAAACAAAATACGTTATCTCTGGTTTATTATTATTGATGTTCAAACTGGTCTAAAAAACGAGCCACATTTGCACTTTATATTATAGACCAACATATCTGAATTATTTAGGATGTTTCACTGAAAGGGTCTGGGCTTGCAGCCAGCTACACAGCAACTCATTTGCTGAGACATATCTTTAAAATGAGTATCATTTTAGCTGCATATAGCCCTCCTTTGGGTGCTTGTCTTTGTGTACTTTGGGCTCAGGCAAAGCTACAGACAGTAGGGGTCAAAGACATCAAGGGACAAGCCCTTGCCAAGCGAGAGATTCCTGTTTAAGGCTGTTGGGTGGCTGTTTAATGAATCACTGCATCTGGCTCTGAAGGCCGGGAGGAGTGATAGTGAGAAGCAAGGGCTTGCCCGTTGGAGAAGTTGGGTTCTCTCCTGGGCCCCGTGACTCCCCAGCTGGGTGACCTTTGGCAAGTCTTGTAGCCTCCCTGAGCCTCAGCATCCTCTGTAAAATGAGGTACATAATGCTTTTCTCACAGGGTTGGTGTGAGGATTAAATATGATAAGCACTCTGTAAACTGTAAAGTGCTGGACAGATGCTGGCTAATGTACTTGGACGATCTTTCTTCTTCAACTAGACTCTGTCCTTGTTGATAGTAGAGAATAAGGCAGGCATGACGGGCCTGCACCATGCAGAGTGTGACAGCCCATACAGTAAGAAATAGCATCGGTTATTTGCGGGGGGTGGTGGTGGTTAGGAATCTTGGCTGCAAGTGAAAAGAGGCATGGAGTTATTTTTATTTTGCTTTTTTGTTCTCAATTTTTGGTGGATGAAGCAGTAGTAAAAGAATCCTGCCCCTGATGTCCCTGAGATATCTTTGCCCCACGTACAGTAAACAATGTGGCCTGTGACCTAGAAGGCAGGAGGCTTACCTTCAAAATATGGTTCTTACAGGGTCCTGACCAACCCCTGCTGGGAGGGGGGACAATCAGGAAGTCATGGGAATTTAAATACAGCCAGGATCTTTTTGGGGGTGCGGGAGTAGAAATTGAATGGCTTTTAAAAATATATCACAAGGGGCACCTGGCTGGCCCCAGTCAGTGGAGTGTGTGACTCTTGATCTTGGGGTTGTGGGTTCAAACCCCATGTTGGGAGTAGAGATCAATTAAAAAATAAAATCTTAAAAAATATATATCACAAGATGTAAAGTTTTAAATATAATAGAAATAGAAAATAAAAAGATTCATTTGGACTAACTGAGGGGGAATACCAGAGTGGAGAACTGACATGGTAGGATTCATTACTACCAATAAGGAAAGTCAGAGAAAGTAAATGTAATGGAGAGGCCCTCATTCTCCCTTAGGATTTAAAAAGAAAAGTGGAGAAGTTATGAGTTTCTCAAGTGTGGACAAGTCTAATAGTGTTCCAGAATAGCAACTGGAAAATAGAACTAGATCTCAAATTGCTGAAACTCAGTGGATTTGCTGTCCAGGATCTGTCCCTGTGGATGGTCTTGGATAAGTCAACCTGTGGAACTTCTGCTGCCTCAAAATCCTGCTGCTGGATTTTACATTCGTTTTAAAGCTTAGTTCTCATGAAAGTTTTTACTTTTCCTCCTTTTGGTCAATTCATTCAACAAATATTTACTCAGCGCTTCTGTATTCAACATACCGGGAATACATCAATAAACAAAACACTTGAGCGCCACTGCCAGTATGAAACCTGCATTCTGATGAGGCAGGGAAAACAGATAATAAATAGTATAAGTAAGAGCATTCATTAAATGTTACCTCAGATGGTGAAAAGTGCTGTGAAAAATAGTAGAGGAGGTTGCAGTGCCTAGGTGATGGGGTTACAGGGTGGCAGGTGGAAGTATTAAGAGATGATCAGGGTAGGCTTCATGGAGATGGTGACGTTTGGGTAAAGAGGTGGGGGAGTGAGCCTAGGGGGGAACCTGGCAAAAGAGATCCCATGTTCAATGAACAGTCAGATCCGAGACCAAAGCAGAAGCATTCTGGAGTGTGCAGGGAGCAGCTGGGAGGCCAGGATGGCTGGCCCCCTCCTCCCCATCCACGTGTGCAGAGGAGAGGGTCTGAGGGCCAGGACAATCATGGGGGGCTGTGTAGGCCATCATAAAGGAGGAAGACTTCTAAGCAATAAACACTTAAGTTGGTCAGCATTTTCACATTCTCAACCGAGGACACAAACTCTCACTCAGTCCCCAGATACAGTCATCTAGTTTCTTTCTTCCAGCTGCTTGGGCTGCAGCAATGTCTCTTTGAAGCCCTAGGGAGGAGTCGGCTGATGTGCCAGCAGGTATCGCCCATGCTGGCATAAACCTGTCATATATCACCATCGAGTCTTGGGTAAAAGAGTCCAACTCTTTTGACAGAGTTTAATATATTGTATGTTTACACAGAGAAAAGATACCTAATTCTCAAATGTTTCCTATACCAGCTAGAGGAAAAAATTAATTGCTTACCAACATATTGCTTCCAAAATTCAGTCTGTAAAGAAAAAGAGGACAAGTTAGTGGTAGTATCTAAAATATTTTGGATCTGAAAAAAAATAAAATATTTTGGATTTAATTCCTTGCCTTTTATAATATTTATAATACATATATATGGATAGATATCTTAAAATTCCAAAGAGAAGTTTCTTTTTTCAGTTTTCTGTACTTTGCATCTGAAGAACATTACGCACAAATACTCACGGTTTTTTCAGTGTTTTCAAAAACTTCCCGTGCTTCTTCAAAACTGCACTTTTCTTCTATACATTCTCTCTCAAGGTTCCCTCGAACAAACTCTTCCAGTTTACCTGAATTATACCTCTTTGGCCGACTCAGAATTTTGGTGGCATTTTCACGATCAAGAAAAACTGAAATTCAAAAGAACTATTCTTTAGCTTTAGGAAAAAGAAAACATCATGAAAATTAAATACATCTCTTAAGAAAGGCTTTGTTTTTTTTTTTTTCTTTTTTTTTTTTTGAAAGGCTTTGTTTTTAATCCAAGTAATCCCAAAGCCAATTTATCTTCAGGGCACAGAGCCAAAATCTGTGATGTCTTCATGGTACTGTATACACATGGAGATTTAGGAATTAAAATTCAATTTGGCTTTTAGTCAAGAGAGCTCCAGTAATGAAAGGTCAGATTTTCAATCGCATTTGAATTTACTTTGGATGAAAAAGAAAGTTCTCAAATAAGCAGTTAACTTCACACTTTGTCATCATTTGAAAATAGCTAATTGCAGATCCTTGCAGGGTGATCCATCACCCTGGCTGGGCTGTGTTCGCACGATGTGGTTGCCCAAATGACTCTGCAACAAATTTCTCTTGGAAGAACGGAAGCATAATTGTAGTCCAGCTGCAAATGCAACCCCAGTGTCTCTCACTGGATGTTAAAGAAAAACCACTGCATTAATTTATTTTCAGACTCACAACACCTTTGGTTGGCATGTGTTAGGGGAATTCCAATGACGTAAGTCTTTCTCTGGGATTCAGGAATGTGACTGACTTAGGCTGTGACTGCCTAGCCTTTGGGGACACTCCCAACTCTGGAGGATTGAGGTCTCTAACCTCATTCTCTCCTTCCCTCCCTCTCTCCCCACATTCAAAGCTCACTCTCTGTCTCTGCGTATGTCTCTCTAGATAGATCTAGAAAACATATCTGTATCTATAATTAATAGCAGGAACCCAAGAAGTTGCTGGAGTTGTTCCTTTCTTCAAGGGACTATCTGCTACCATCTCAACAGGACAGAGTGCTTATAAGATGAACTTTCCACAGGCTCCTGGGTGGCTCAGTCAGTTAAGCGTCTGCCTTCGGCTCAGGTCATGATCCTGGGGTCTTGGGATCGAGCTCTATGTTGGGCTCCCTCGATGGAGAGCCTGCTTCTCCCTCTCCCTCTGCAGCTTCCCCTGCTTGTGCTCTCTCTCTCTCTATCAAATAAATAAAGTCTTAAAAAAAAAAAGATGAACTTTCCAGGCATTTTGGGCCTGCTTTCTCATGAATTCAAAAAAGCAGGAGGAAGAGGAGGAAGAGAAAGAGGAGGGGAAGGGGAGAAGGAGAAGAAGAACTAAATCATATTCCCTTATTTTCATTGCAGCTGTTCACTTTGTGGAGACTTCGAGTCCCCTGACAAACCTCACTTTTCTCTTGGTCTGCGAGTCTCCTTGGACTTCACTCTTTTTTCCTCCTGAATTTAGCTTAGACTTTTTCTCTTCAACTCTTGCCAATGTTCTCAATTCCCTACACTTCTTCCTCTGTGCTGCGATACCCTGCAACTCCAAGCACTAGATCAGTGCAGCCATCTGCCTGTCTGCCCTCCCGAGGCAGCTGAGCGCTGTGAGAGAAAATCACCAGGCTGCAGGTGGGCCCATCACACCGTGATGCCTCCCGCCTCCCCGCCAGGCCCTCCCCTCTGCTTGGCAATTTGTTTGCTTGGCCCTGGGCTCCCTGCCTATAGCATCTACGTTTGCATCCAGTTACAGTGCAGCTGGGTGGAAAAACAGGGGTTTGCAGTCAGACACACCCGGATTTGTACAATCTATCTACCACCTGTTGGCCGTGAGACGTTAGGCAAGTGACATAATCTCGGAAGCTTAACTTGATCAAATGCAAAAACAGTGGTATGATAAGAAAATCTACCTCCCAATGTTGTTGATATAGGAGTGGTGGGATAATATGTGTACATGGTATGTGGTGTACACTGGTCCTCTCTCCCCCCCTGCTTGTCTCATGCTGGCCTGCCTTCCCGTTTCTCAATTCCCTTTAGCGCCTTAATGCACTTTTCTGTAGCTCTTTCCCTTCTTCACTCCCGTCCATATAATGAAATGACTATTGTCAGGATCAGCAATGACTTCCTAAAGGATAGTTTTGAGTTTATGTACTACTTCTCAACTGCTCTGAAACATTTCTAATGCTGGATCTCTCTCTCTCTCTCTCTCTCTCTCTCTCTCTCTAGGATGCTCTTCCCATGAGGTCATTCCGCTGGCTCTTCCCTTTGCTCTAACTCTTGTTATTCATCCACTGCTTGAACCAATGCATTCCTAGTTGTACGCCTCCCCCTTAAATGTTCAGAGTGCCCTCAGGGTCCTGCCTCCGCTCTGAAACATTTCTAATGCTTGATCTCTCTCTCTCTCTCTTTCCAGGGTGCTCTTCCCATGAAGTCATTCTGCTGGCTCTTCCCTTTGCTCTAACTCTTGTTATTCATCCACTGCTTGAACCAATGCTTTCCTAGTTGTATGCCCCTCCCCTTAAATGTTCAGAGTGCTCTCAGGGTCCTGCCTCAGCCTGTTCATGCCATACGTCTTTACCAGGGCCAGGACTGGGGCAAGGTAAACGAGGCATCTAGGGCACAAAACGTAAAGAGACACTGTCTCTCAGCGTGCACAGGCAGGTACATTCATGCTCCATGTACTTTGCTTGCCTCCCCCTGGTCCAGCCCTGAATCTCTCAACACCATTTTCTGAGCCCTCACCACAGTCAGCCCAGCACTAGCCACCACGTTATCCGTGCTCACTCCCTGCACCCTCACACACGTGGCTGGAACTGCTCTTTCTACAACAGTGGGTTCCAAATACCCATCTCTGGTCAGATACATCTTCTGAGTTCCAGATCCTCTTTCTAGCTCCCTAACTGTATATTGTCCTGCAACTAATCAGAGCTGATGTTTATCTACTGCTTCTGAAGTGCTGGACACCATGCCCAGTGCTTTGTGGCCATTATTTCATTCCATCCTCACGGCGGTCCCATGAGATAGATCCTGTCCTCTCATTGTAAGTGAGAAAAATGGGACTTCAGAGAGGTTAAGTAACTTGACCCAGGTAACATACTCAAGTGTCAGAGCCAGGATTTAGACTTTGGGCAGTCAGATGGCATAGCCCGTGCTTGTAGGTACTATGCCGTGTCCTGTGATCACGTTAGATGCCCAAGACGTACTCTCCACGCTTCTCTGAACCTGTTACCCTTCCATGGCCAGATGGCTAAGTCATCATTTCTACTTCCTTAATGTCACTTGAATTCCTTTTCCTCTTCTCTGTCTGCACAGAGAAGCTAATGGCCAGGCTCAGGCCCTCATGCCTTCCCCAGATGATTGTAGTGGTTTCAGAACAGTCTCCCAAGTCTTGCCATCATTTCCTCAAATGGTTCATTAGAATGTTGCCAGACTGCTGATAGGTAATGGGGGGGGGGGGACTAAAGAGTACACTTACCAGGATGAGCACTGCATAATGTATACAACTGTTGAGTCACTCTGTTGTACACCTGAAACTAATATAATACTGTATGCTACCCATACTGGAATTGAAATAAAAAACTTAATAAGAAATAGTAAAAAAAAAGAGAATGTTGTCAGACTGAGCATTCTAGATCAGCCATCAGTGCTATTCCCATTCACACTTCTTTTTAAAAAGATTTTATTTATTTATTCGGGAGAAAGAGAGCATGTGTGAGAGAGTACGAGCAGGAGAATGGCAGAAGGAGAGGGAGAAGCAGGCTCCCAGCCAGGCAGGGAGCCCGAACAGGGAGCCCAACTTGGGGCTTGATCTCAGGACCCTGGGATCATGACCTGAGCCGAAGGCAGAGGCTTAACCAACCGAGCCACCCAGGTGCCCCTACACTTCTGATGACTCAATAATTGGGTTCTGTGGTCCAGATTCCTCCATTTCAGAGCTTCATTATCTGGTGACCTGACCCTGTCAGCTATCCTACCTCACCTGTCATATTTAATATTCCAAACATCCTGAGTTCCTGAAAGACCTCACATTCTTTGTGGATCACACATGTGATTCTCTTTGCATAGAATGCCCTAGATCAGACATTTAAGAAGAGTGAACCTATTCATCTTTTAAGATCCAACCAAAGATACTCTCTGTCAAGTGTTTTCCCAGTTAATGTATTGCTCTCTCTATGGTCCTTTAGTACCTGGCTCACACTTTGTCCTATTACATTGAAATCTCTCCCCTGACTTCATGGTGCTTTGGGTCAAAGAGGGAATCTGGATTATCCCTGTGCCCCTAATATCTCACCCCGGTACCTGGCACCATAGTAGTTGCTCAGTTTTGTGAAGTTTTGTAAAGCGTATGGACTGAAGCTGTCTTTCATTCATTCATTTCATGTCTTCATTCTGAATGAAAGACCTCTTCAGCCCATACACCTTATAAAACTGAATTGGTTTCACAGAAATTTTGATTTCAAAATTCTAAACCAATGCAAGTAATACCTAAGGGCAGCAGTCATGAAAATGTAACATCTCTGTAAGTCATTCACAGAAACAGCTTTTAGAAGCCAGTGACAGCTGAAGAGCAGAAGAGAGTGCTGCATTAGTACTGGCCATCCTTTGGGAAATTCCCCTGGCTTTCTCCTCAAGGGCCTGTTATCTCTGACTACAGTGACTCCAGAATCAGACTGCCTTTCGCCTCAGTATTGTCTGAGGGTCGTATATTTAGCCTCTCTTCGGGGTTTATCTCTTCTAGCCATTATTTCCCCAGTGCTGAAATCCTAGTCCCCCCCCGCCCCCACCGCCTGCCATATGTATACTTTTTTTCAACATGTGAGGTCTTCAGGGGAGCAGTAGCCCTCTTGAAATGTCCATTATCTCACCACTTATCCTGAAGGAAGGGCTTGGATCTTTTGTCCTCCTAGATCTCACACTGATGAGATATGTGTAAAGACTTAGCTTTATGTCCTACTTTGTGAATTTTCCAGCTACATTTCTTTATTTCTTCACTCTACCCACTTGGCCACTTTGATTTAACCTTTGCATTCTCATATCATCATTTCTGCATTTCAGTCTGACATCATGTCTGGAGTGGGCAATACGGAGCCAGTCTGCTTTCCGGGGACCCTTAGGGTTGGCACCCCTGATCCTGGCACTGTCAGCTACTAGATTTGATTATAGTAGGTTGACAAGTAAGGGTGATAAATGCTTCCTGTGAGAACACACTGTTTGCCTAAATGGGGTAATTTCTTCCCTGGGTGCCTTCCTTTGGGAAGTGCATAAAGTCACTGAAGTGAAAAAAACAAGTGCATTATTGCATTAACTAAGTTCCTACTGCTTGTGTCAATTTTTGGACTTGTTTTGCTCAAGTGAGTATTGGGTTTCCCTGTGTATTAACTCTGAGATGTTTCTTTTTTTTTTTTTTCTCTGAGATGTTTCGAATCAGAGAGAAAATAATTTTTTTCCCAATTCATGAAAAACTTTAGGAATAAGTAACAGCTTCATAATGAAAAACTCATTTTAAGTAAAACTTAAAATCGTAGGTATATGATTTTATGGCTATTTAAATTTAGAGGCTTGTTAAAATTAGAGGTTCAGTTCTAAAATTTAGAAACACATCAGATATCTTAAAATCAAACTGTGTAAATAAAACCGATATTGGTGGCTGTAATGTGACACACGCCATTTTGATCTCAAAGTGGTAGGTTAACCCAAAATGACAGACTTAATGAGTTCCTCACATGCTGCTGTTTCCTGGTTAAGACATTTTCCCCACTCTTAGTGTTCTTTAACCAAGGAGATTGTTTTCCAAGCAGGATCACGTTGCCTAACAGTGTCCATTTAAAAAAAAAAAAGGAAAGATATCGTAAGCATTGTAAATCTGTTTAGTTTTAGCAATAAAGAAGGCACAGCTACCAGAGAACCAGTACTTACCAACCCACATGCTGACGACTAGAATCTTAAACGTTGCTGTCAAACTCTGTAACCGTTAGTTAGTGGAGAAGATAGCACCAGGCATTTCTACAGCTAGAAGACAAGCATACTCAATGTATCTTTAAAAAGGAAACCAACCTGCACATTCGGCACTGAGTAGATATCCTAAAAGGCAGACGGTGACGAGGCCCGATGCTTCTGCCATGATCCTATTCAGGCGCTGCCTAACCTTTGCTGATGAATTGTGCAAGGAGCAAGGTTGACCAGTTGTTCCAAAGTACAAGTTGAGCTGTATTTACTTCTGGGAAACAGTGTCCATCTCCCTCAGTGGGTCTTTGGGCTATTTCCAGTGGCCTCTTGGGTTAAGAGTGTAGGCAGTGTTCATCTTTAAAGCTCGCCTCTGATTCTGTGGGCTTCTGTCACTGTGGCTGATTGGAGGCTGAAGCCGGAAGTGACACATCCTCGGAACAAGGTGGGATATAATGGCTACGGTTGCTGTGGCAGCAAAATTCACCCGTTGGATCCGTCTTTATCCTTGTCCAGGAGCACTAACGTCATGTAGTTTAAAGGGACGGGCTCCTGAATGGTTTGGTTGCTTAAGTGCCCGGCTTTTGGTTTTGGCTCAGGTCGTGATCTCAGGGTCGCGGGAGGGAGCCCCATGTTGGGCCCCAAGCTAAATGTAGAGTCTGCTTGAGATTCTCTCTTTCTCCCTCTGCCCCTCCCCTCTACACGCTCCCCCTCTCTCAAATAAATAAATAAACCTTAAAAAAAAGAGAGAGAACAAAGTCACAAAGTCATTTGGTTATCTACCTTAAAACACTCCAGTGCTTACATTCCCAGTCACCTGGTGAATCCTTTATGTTCTTCCTCATAATGAGTTGATCAGTTTTGTTGTGCCATGTACTCATATATGAAATATGAGGACCCTGTCTCAGAACATATGTATGTGGGCAGCCCTGGTGGCTCAGCAGTTTAGCGCCACCTGCAGCCCAGGGTGTGATCCTGGAGACATACGATCTAGTACCCCATCGGACTCCTTGTGTGGAGCCTGCTTCTCCCTCTGCCTATGCCTCTGCGATTCTCTCTCTCTCTCTCTCTCTCTCTCTCTCTCTGTGTGTCTCTCATAAGAGAGACCTGTGTGTCTCTCATGTGTGTCTCATAAATAAATAAATCTTTTTTTTAAATTTAAATATTTAAGAACTGTGTGTGTGTGTGTGTTTTAAAGATTTTATTTATTCATGAGACACACACACACACAGAGAGGCAGAGACACAGGCAGAGGGAGAAGCAGGCTCCATGCAGGGAGCCCGACGTGGGACTCGATCCTGGGTCTCCAGGATCACACCCTGGACTGAAGGCGGTGCTAACCGCTGAGCCACTGGGGCTGCCCGATATTCTTCATTTCTTTGTGTAAATCCAAATTTCAATCTGTTATAATTTTTCATCACTCTGAATAATTTTCTTTAATTATTTTGATAGCATAGGTCTTCTTATGAATTTTCTCAACTTGTATTTGAAACTATAACTATTTTACCTTCATTTTCAAAAAGCAATTTGGTTGGGCAGCCCTGGTTGTTTAACATTTAATCAAGTGCCAAACTGTTTTCCAAAATGGATGTATCACTTTGTATTCTCACCAGAAATGAGTGAATGATCCAGTTTCTTGGCATCTTTGCCACATTTCATATTGTCACTGTTTTTTACTTTAGACACTTTGATAGGTGTGTTGTGCTAGCTCGTTGTGTTTTAATTTGTATTTCCCCAAGACTAATGATGTTAAACACTTTATAATTTACTTACTATAAATATGTCCTCTTCAGTGAAATGTATGTTCATTTTTTTAAAAAATTATTTATTCATAGAGACACAGAGAGGGGGCAGAGACACAGGCAGAGGAAGAGCAGACTCCATACAGAAAGCCTGACATGGGACTCGATCCCAGGTCTCCAGGATTACACCCCAGGCTGCAGGCGGCACTAAACCGCTGTGCCACTGGGGCTGCCCATATGTTCATTTTTTTGCCTATTTCCCAATGAGACTGATATTTTACTGTTCAAATTTAGAATTTAAAAAAGATAAAGATACGGGTCCTTTCTCAGATACATGGTTTGCAAATACTGTCTCTAAGACCATAGCTTACCTTTTCATCCTCATAACTGAGTCACATAGCCAAAGTTTTAGATTTTAATGAAATTCAATTTATCTTTTTAAAACAAATTTTATTTATTTATTTAGAGAGAGCATATATGAGTTGGGGGAGGGGCAGAGGGAGATGGAGAGAATCTCAAGCAGACTCCTTGCTGAGCACTGAGCCTGATACAGGGCTTGATCTCATGACCCCAAGATCATAACCTGAGTCTAAATCAGGAGTCAGACAATTAACTCACTGAGCCACCCAGGTACCCCTCAGTATCATTTTTTAATGGATCTTCCCTTAGTGTCCACATTTAGAACTCTTCTGCTAATCTTTCCCATTTATAAACTATTTTATAATTTTAGGTTTTAGATTTATTCTGGTGCTCTGTTTTGAGTTCGTTTTTATAAGATGTCAAGTTTAGGTTGATTTTTTTTTCCTGTGGATGTTTGATTCCTCCAGCACCATTTGTTAAAAAGATCATCCGTGCTCTGTTCAATTGCTTATGCAGTTTTTTTTTCACAACTCAGTTAACTATATTGATTTGGGTATATTTCTAGTTTTCTATTCTGTTCCATTGTTTTGGGTATATTTCTGGGTTTCCTATTCTGTTCCATTGTTTATCCCTCTGCCAACACCACACTGTTTTGATTACTATAGCTACATAGTAAGCTTTTATATCTGGTAGAGTGATTTCTCCCACTTGAATATTGCATGGCAAGATTATTTGGGGGGAATACCGAATTACTTTATTTTGGAGGAATGGTACAAATGAAAGAAGTTGAGTAGATGTTTTGGTATGACTTCTACAAAAGGTAAACATAACACCAACATGCATGCACTGCCTTGCTGACCAAGGAATTCACTCTCGAGGCTGTGGGAAAACAGCGTAGGGCTTAGGTCTCATTATCACTGTTTCCCAAGGTGTGCTTGTCAGAGAGATACTCTCCAGATTCAGGACCCCCATCTTGCACAGATTGGTTACATGGTCATCCAGTTCTTTGATGAATTTCACCTATTCATCAGATAATGAGTCTCAATGAAGTCATACAAATGGGGTCATTTTTATTAAGTGACCAGTTTGTACAGTTCCAGTAGTGACTGATTCACCCTCTTTTCCAAGTGTAATGCACATTGCATTGCGTTCAGCCCATTTTCCCAGTAATCACCATCTGGCCTCTTGGTATCCTGAAAGAAGATTTGGCCACCTTGTTGGTTCTGCAGCTTCATCAGTTTCTCACATGATCCCTCTCCTCATGAGATTGGCAAAGAAAATAGTTGGCAAAGTTCTTTGAAGCCACATCTTTGTGGTCAAAGTAGTAAGACACGGGCAGGTAGACCTAGGAGGCAAAGCGCTCCAGGTTGACCTGGTGGTTGCGGGTGGCCTCTGAGTCCTCATGGTAGTTTTGGTGCACCTGCAAGGGGGGTGCAGTCATTATGGCAGCTGCTGAGGAGAGGCAGTGGCTGGCAGCTGTGGCTGCATGGTGCTGCAGTGGCAACAGGGGCTTTGGGACCAGCTGTTGGCTCTGTGAGGAGATAGGGGAGGGCTGGCTCTGAACAGCTGCCAGGGTGGGGGATGAGCCCTGATTTCTATGCAAGCACCACTGAAGCAGGAAGCTGTGGTGAGTCTTGTTGGAGACTCAATATTCTGTGGCAAAATTAGTTATTTACATAACTACATTAGTTATTTACATAACATATTCACATGACATTTTATATGTGAATTTAATAATAATCTTACCTGTAACTACAAAAACTTTTGCCAGAGTTTTGATAGGGATTACATTAAACCTGCATGTCAATTTGCGGGAATTGACATCTTCACTGTGTTGAGTTTTCAAGCTGATGGATGTGGTATGAACATGTATGTCCATTTATTTAGGTCTTTGATTTAGTTCATCAGCATTTTGTAATTTTTAGCATGCAGATTTTATATAGTTGATCCTTGAACAAGACAGGTTTGAACTGCACAGGTCCACTTACATGCAGATTTTTAAAATTATTTTATTTATTTGAGACAGCGTGAGTGTGAGTGTGAGTGTGGGGAGGGGAGGGCAGAATGGAAGGCAAAAGGAGAAGCAGACTCCTCGCTGAGCGGGGAGCTGACCTGGGGCTTGATCCCAGGACCCTGAGATCATGACCTGAGCTGTAGTCAGATGCTTAACTGACTGAGCCACTCAGGAGCCCCTGTGAACTATTTATTTTAATGTAGTTGACACACAATGTTACATTAGTTGCAGGTGTACAGCATAGAAACCTGACACATTTATACATTATGCTATGTTCACTGTAAGTGAGGCTACCATCTGTCCTGGTACATCACTATTACACTATTAGAGTATCACTGACTGTATTCCTTACGCTGTGCCTTTTATTCCCGTGACTTATTTATTCCATAACTGGTAGCCTGTATCTCCCACTCCCCTTTACCCATTTTACCCAACCCCAAACCCCCTCCTCTCTGGCCACCATCAGTCTGTTCTCTGTACTTATAGGTTTGATTTCCTTTCTGTTTATTTTATTTTATTTTTTTTGGATTCTACTTATGAGCGAAATCATATGGCATTTGTCTTTCTCAGTCTGACTTATCTCACTTCGTATAATACCCTCTCAGTCCATCCATGTTGTCTCAAACGGTACAGCCTCATCCTTTTTTATGGTTGCCTAATACTCCTTTGTGTGACAGCTTCCTTATCCATTTGTCTATTTTTTTGTATATTTTTTTTTAATTGAAGAAAGTCCATGGTATTTTGATAGGGATTGCACTGAATGTGTAAATTGCCCTGGGTAGCATTGACATTTTCACAATATTAATTCTTCTAATCCATGAGCATGGAATATTTTTCCATCTCTTTGTGTCTTCCTCAATGTCTTTCAGAAGTGTTCTGTCGTTTCTAGGGTATAGATCCTTTACCTCTTTGGTTAGGTTTATTCCCAGGCATCTTACGCTTTTGGGTGCAATTGTAAATGGGATTGACTCCTTAATTTCTCTTTCTTCAGTCTCATTGTTAGTGTATAGAAATGCCACTGATTTCTGGGTATTGATTTTGTATCCTGCCACACTGCCGAATTGCTGTATGAGTTCTAGTGATCTTGGGGTTGAATCTTTTGGGTTTTCACTGTACAGTATTATGTCATCTGCAAAGAGGGAGAGTTTGACTTCTTTGCCAATTTGAATGTCTTTTATTTCTGTTTGTTGCCTGATTGCTGAGGCTAGGACTTCTAGGACTATGTTGAATAGCAGTGGTAAGAATGGACATCCCTGTTGTGTTCCTGATCTTAGGGGAAAGGTTCCCAGTGTTTCCCCATTGAGAATGATATTTGCCGTGGGCTTTTCATGGATGGCTTTTAAGATGCTGAGGAATGTTCCCTCTATCCCTACACTCTGAAGAGTTTTGATCAGGAATGGATGCTGTATTTTGTCAAATGCTTTCTCTGCATCTATGGAGAGGATCATATGGTTCTTGTTTTTTCTCTTGTTGATATGATCCATCACATTGATTGCTTTACGAGTGTTGAACCAGCCTTGCATCCCGGGAATAAATCCCACTTGGTCATGGTGAATAATCTTCTTAATGTACTGTTGGATCCTATTGGCTAGTATCTTGTTGAGAATTTTTGCATCCATGTTAATCAGGGATATTGGTCTATAATTCTCCTTTTTGGTGGGGTCTTTTTCTGGTTTTGGAATTAAGGTGATGCTGGCCTCAGAGAACGAGTTTGGAAGTATTCCAACCCTTTCTATCTTTCTTTAGATAATTATCTAAAGATAGAATAGGTATTGTTTCTTCTTTAAACATTTGCTAGAATTCCCCTGGGAAGCCATCAGGCCCTGGACTTTTGTGTCTTGGGAGGTTTTATTTTTTTGTTAAGATTTTATTTATTTATTCATAGAGACAGAGGGAGAGAGAGAGAGAGAGAGAGAGTCAGACAGACAGACACAGGCAGAGGGAGAAGCAGGCTCCATCCCGGCTCTTGGGAGGTTTTTGATGACTGCTCCAATTTCTTCCCTGGTTATTGGCCTGTTCAGGTTTTCTATTTCTTCCTGTTCCAGTTTTGGTAGTTTGTGGTTTTCCAGAAATATGTCCATTTCTTCTAGATTGCCTAATTTATTGGCATATAGCTGCTCATGATATGTTTTAAAATCGTTTGTATTTCCTTGGTTTCGTTGTGATCTCTTCTTTTTCATTTGTGATTTTATTAATTTGAGTCTTTTTTCTTTTGTTTTAAATAAGGCTGACTAATGGTTTATCTATCTTATTAGTTCTTTCAAAGAACCTACTACTGGTTTTGTTAATCTGTTCTTCAGTTCTTCTGGTCTCTATTTTGTTGAGTTCTGCTCAAATCTTTATTAACTTTCTTCCTTTGCTGGGTGTACGTTTTATTTGCTGTTCTTTCTCCAGTTCCTTTAGGTGCAAGGTTAGCTTGTGTATTTGAGTTTTTTCCAATTGTGTGAGGGATGCTTGTATTGCGATGTATTTCCCCCTCAGGACTGCTTTTGCTGTATCCCAAAGATTTTGAACAGTTGTATCTTCAATCTCATTAGTTTCCATGAATCTTTTTAATTCTTCTCTAATTTCCTGGTTGACCTTTTCATCTTTTAGCAGGATGCTCTTTAACCTCCACTGGTTTGAGTTTCTTCCAAATTTCTTCTTGTGATTGAGTTCAAGTTTCAAAGCATTATGGTCTGAAAATATGCAGGGGATAATCCCAGCCTTTTGGTATCGGTTGAGACCTGATTTGTGACCCAGTATGTGGTCTATTCTGGAGAAAGTTCCATGTGCACTTGAGAAGAATGTGTATTCAGTTGCGTTTGGATGTAAAGTTATGTAAATTTCTGTGAAATCCATCTGGTCCAGTATATCATTTAAAGCCCTTGTTTCTTTGGAGATGTTGTGCTTAGAAGTCCTGTCATTTGCAGAAAGCGCTGTGTTGAAGTCTCCCAGTATAAATATATTATTATCTAAGTATGTCTTTACTTTGGTTATTAATTGATTGATATACTTGGCAGCTCCCACATTCGGGGCATAAATATTCATGATTGTTAGCTCCTCTTGTTGGATAGATCCTTGAAGTATGATATAGTGTCTCTCTTCATCTCTTACTACAGTCTTTGGGGTAAACTTTAATTTACCTAATATGAGGATGGCTAACCCAGCTTTCTTTTGAGGACCATTCGAATGGTAAATGGTTCTCCAACCTTTCATTTTCAGGCTGTGGGTGTCCTTAGTTCTAAAATGAGTCTCTTGTAAACAGAGAATAGATGGGTCTTTTTTTATGCAGTCTGAAACCCTGAGTCTTTTAAAGGTTCATTAAGCCCATTCACGTTCAGAGTTACTATTGAAAGATATGAATTTAGTGTCATCATGTCATTCTTTGGGCTTCCTTTTTCTTTTACAGGCTTCCCCCTTAATATTTCTTGCAGAGCTGGTTTGGTGGTCACATGTTCTTTCAGTTTCTGCCTATCTTGGAAACTCTCTCTTTCCTTCTATTCTGAATGACAGCCTTGCTGGATAGAGTATTACTGGCTGCAGGTTCTTCTCATTTAGGACCCTGAATATATCGTGCCAGCCCTTTCTACCTTGTCTGGTCTCTGTGGAGAGGTCTGCTGTTAACCTAATATTTATCCCCATATAAGTTAGGGATCTCTTGACTCTTGCTGCTTTAAGGATCTTCTCTTTATCTTTGGAATTTGTAAGTTTCACTATTAAATGTCGGGGTGTTGAATGTGTTTTTTATTTTATGGGGGATCTATCACCTGGATCTGAATGCCAGTTTCCCTCCCCAAATTAGAGAAGTTCTCGGCAATGATTTGTTTAAATATGCTTTCTGGCCTTCTGTCCCTCTTGGCAATCTCTGGAACCCCAATTATATGTAGATTTTTCCTTCTGAGGCTGTAATTTATTTCCCTTAACCTTTCCTCATGGTCTTTTAATTGTTTTTCTCTTTTTTCCTCAGCTTCCTTCTTTTGCCATCAACTTGTCTTTTATGTCACTCACTTGTTCTTCTACCTCATTAACCCTCATCGTTAGGACCTCCAGTTTGGATTGCATCTCATTTAATTGATTTTTACTTTCGGCCTGATTCAATCTAAATTCTGCAGTCATGAAGTCTCTTGAATCCTTTGTGCTTTTTTCCAGAGCCACCAGTAGCTTTATAATTGTGCTTCTAAATTGGCTTTCTTGCATCAAATTGTAATCCAAATTCTGTAACTCTGTGGCAGAGAGTACTGTTTCTGATTCTTTTGTGGTGAGTTCTTTCTAGTCATTTTTCTCAGTGCAGAGTGGCTGTATGAGCAGGCTGAGTCAAGAATATCAATCACGACCTAAGTGAATTTCACTCTAGATGATTCTGCCGAGGTCAGAGCCCAGAAATTGAAAACAAAGATCAGAATGAAATAAAAGGACCACTAAAGTGAAAAACAAATTTAAGAAAAATTAGTAAAAAATGAAAGGCCAGGAATCCTAAAGAAGAAGAGAAAAAAAAAAAAAAAAGAAAGAGCAGAAGAAAAAAAAGGGGGGGAACTGGGAGATGGTGGTGGTGAAGAAGTTGTAGTGGAGAGAGAATGTAGTGTACCTGAGGGGTTCTAGAGGGTGATCCTCTTGTTTCTGAGTATATTAAATTATGTATGTTAGAAGATGATTTGTCCTAAATTTAGGTAAACCAGAAATACTTGTAGAGGGCACCATTGACCACCAAAACATAAATGAGATAAAAGAGGGGGGCAGAATGGGAATGAGGAATCTCACAGAATGAACAGCACGGTATACCACTTGGTTCAGGTGCATGCTGGTCATGTTTTAGAAGGTATTAACTTCCACCATTGTAGAACAAAATGAGGCAGAGAAAACAGAAAACACAAAACAAAACAAAAATACATATCTTGTATATCTCCCCAAATTAAGTTGAGTGTGTTGAAGGGAATCTAGAAGTGGAAAATATATCTAAGACCTGTAATTGTAGAAATATGAAAGTCAAAAAGGAAGAATCTTAAAAATGAAGAGGTGGTAAAATATTGTAGTTAAGGTGGGAAAAAAATAGGAAATTTACAGTCTGATATAAAAATGAGTTGTACTGGGAAAAGGAAGGAAAAAAAAGGAGGGGTACCCTCTGGTTCTATACACTGTAAGCCCCTCGACTTCCCCTAGAGCTTTCTAGCACTGCTTGGTAAAGAACTTGCTCTTCCCCTGTCCTTCCAGCTGGTCTCTAGGGGAGGGGCCTGCTGTGCTGACTCTCAGGTATGCGCACCTGGGGGAGCTGCCCCGGCCCCTGCCAGGTGCATGGCTCAGGGGGAGCTCTTTGTCCCCTGAGGCCCCTGTTCCCTGGTGGCCCCGCTCCACCCCAGGGACAGGGTGACACAAGGAGGAACAAATCCCCTGGAGGCGGCCAGCTCCCCAGCCCTGGAGCCAGCTCCAGCAGTAACTCCCACAGCTCCCAGTCCGCAGGGGCCTGAATGCTCTGGGGGTGGGGGTGCTGACATGCACAGCTCAGGGCTTCCCGGTGGCAGGAGCATTCTCGCTGTCCTGGGCCCTCCCGGCCTCTGCCTGTCCCAGGGGGAGCGCTAGATCTTGGGCCGTGTCCCCCGTTGCTCTGGGCTCCGGGGCCTGCACTGCTGGAATCCCGCTCCCGTGTGGCACAGCCCCCTCCATGCAGAGCCGCCGCTGAGCTGCTCCCAGGGCCACGCTGGGTGCGCTCCAGCCCTTTACAGTGCTCAGCCCACCGGGTGGGTGCTCTCCCTGGGGCGCTTCTCCTGTTAGTGACCCCGGGAACCTGGGGGCTCCAGCACCCCTCCTGGGTTCTGCCTGGTTTCCCTGCGAGCACCTTTCCCTCTGGGAAGAATCCAGTGCAGATTTAAAGTTCCCACTTCCCCAGGTGGGGCTCCCCTGTCCCGAGGCTCCTGCCCCCCCCCCCCGCCTTTAGCCAAGCTCCTCAGGGGCCCCTCCCCCACTAGATTCTTTTTTATTTTTTCCCCCGCCTTCCTATATTGTTAGAAGTACAAACTCTTCTCTCTGTTGTGTTCCAGCTGTTCTCTCTTTAAATCTTAGGTCAAATTCTTAGGTTTTCAGGATGATTTGAAAGTTATCTAGGTCAGTTGGTGGGTCAAGTGACTTGGGGACCCTACTCCTCCGCCAGCTTGCCCGCCCCCTTCCATTTGTCTATTGAAGGATACTGAGGTTGCTTCCGTATCTTGGATATTGTAAATAATGCTTCAATAAACATAGAGGTACATATATCTTTTCAAATTAGTGTTTTTGTCATCTTTGGGGAAATACCCAATAGTGGAATTACTGATTCCTATAGTATTTCTGTTTTAAGGACTCTTTTTTGAGGACTCTCCATACTGTTATCCACAGTTACTCTACCAATGTACATTCCCATAAACAATTCAGTTTTCTTCATATCCTTGCCAGCACTTGTTGTTTCTTGTCTTTTTGATTTTGGCTGTTCTACGAGGTGTGAAGTGATGTCTTCTTGTGGTTTTGGTTTGCATTTCCCTAATGGTGAGTGATGTTGAGCATCTCTTCATGTGTCTATTTGCCATCTGGGTGTCTTCTTTGCAAAAATGTCTATTCAAGTCCTCTGCCCATTTTTTAATCAGATTGTTTTTTTTTTTTTTGGTGTTGAGTTGTATGAGTTCTTTATACATTGTATATATTACCCCTTGTCAGATATATCATTTGCAAATATCCTCTCCCATTCAGTAGGTTTTTTTTTTGTCTTCTCAGTGGTTTCCTTTGCTATGCAGAAGCTTTTTCTTTTGAAGTAGACCCAGTAATAACTTTTTGCTTTTGTTTTTGTTGCCTTGGGAGACACAGGTAGAAAAAATGTTGCTATGGCCAGTGTCAGAGAAATTACTGACTGTTCTCTTATAGGATTCTTATGGTTTCAGGTCTCACATTTAGGGCTTTAATCTATTTAGTTTATTTTTGTGTATAGTGTTAATAGGGGATTCAGTTTCATTCTTTTACATGTAGCTGTCTAGTTTTCCCAGCACAGTTTATTGAAGAGACTGTCTCCTCCCCATTGTATATTCTTGCCTTCTCTGTCATAGATTAATTGACCGTATAATTGTGGGTTTATTTTTGGACTCTTTATTCTTTTCCATTGACCTCTGTGTCTGTCTTGTGCCAGTACCATACTATTTTGATTACTACAGCTTTTGTAGTATGTCTTAAAATCTGGGATTGTAATATCTCTAGCTTTGTTCTTCTTTCTCAAGATTGCTTTGGTTATTTTGGGTCTTTCGTGGTTCCATACAAAATTTGGTATTTTTTTTCTAGGTTTGTGAAAAATGCTGTTGGTGTTTTGATAATGATTGCATTGACTGTAGATTGGTTTGGGTAACATGGATATTTTAACAATTAACAGTATTAATTCTTCCAATCCATGATGGAATACCTTTCCATTTGTTTGTGTCATCTTCAGTTTCTTTTACAACTGTTTAATAGTTTTCAGAGTATAAGTCTTTCACCTTTTTGGTTAAGTTTATTCCCAGGTATTTTATTATTTTTTATGCACTTTTAAATGGTATTAGTTTCTCTTTCTGCTACTTTGTTATTATATACATGGATTCTTTACTGTAAATGTATGTTTTCTTGTGATTTTCTTCGTTTCTTTAGCTTATTTTATTGTAAGAATATAGCATATGAAAAGTAACATACAGAATATGTGTCAATCAACTGTTTATGTTGTTTGTAAGGCTTCCAGTCAGAAGTAACCTATTGGCCATTTAAATTTGGGGGGACTCAAAAGGTATACAGGGATTTTCAACTGCTTAGGGGTACCAACCCCTAGGGGTTGTCACCTAGGGGTTGTCAAGGGTGAACTGTATATGCTTTGGTAGGTGTATATCTAGCTATTTCATCTTCTTTGGAGTAATTTTAAATACTGTGTTTTTAAAAAGGATTTTATTTATTTATTTATGAGAGACACACAGAGAGGCAGAGACAAGGCAGAAGGAGAAGCAGGCTCCATGCAGGGAGCCCGACTTGGGACTCGATCCCAGGACTCCGGTATCATGACCTGAGCTGAAGGCAGATGCTCAACCACTGAGCCACCCAGGCGTCCCATAAATAGTTTTTAATTTGTTTTCACATATTATTTCTTAGTAAATAAGAATGCAGCTAATTTTTACACATTAATTTTGTATCTTCTGACCTTGATGAAATCACTTCTAGTTCTAGGAGTTTATTTTTCTTTTTTGCAGACTGCTTGAGGTTTTCATGATGAAATCTGCAATTTCAATTATTTGCAAATAGGTATAGTTTTATTTCTTCATTTCCAATGTGTATGCTATACACACACACACACACACACACACACACATATGTATATATATCCTACTGTAATTGTTAGAATTCTCAGTACTATGTTGAATCATAGTGGTGAGATAAAAAAAATCCTTGTCTTAAACCAAGAAACAGATTCTTAACTATAGAAAACAAACTGATGGTTACTAGTGGGGAGGAGGATGGGGTGATGGACTAGGTGATGGGGATTAAAGAGTACACTTATCATGATGAGCACTGAGTAATGTACAGAATTGTTGAATCTCTACATTGTACACCTGAAACTAATATAACACTTTATGTCAGCTATACTGGAATTAAAATGAAAGAACTTAATTAAAAAAATCCTTGTCTTGTTCCTGGTCTTAGTGGGGAAAGTATTCAGTCTTTTACACTAAGTACAATGTTAGATGTAGGCTTTTTCTAGATGTTCTTTACTGAGTTGAGGGTAATACTCCTCTTTGCCAAGCCAAGATTTTTTAAAAGTCATGAATGGATACTGGATTTTGTCATGCTTTTCCTTCATCGATTGATATGATCATAGCATTTTCCTTTTTTAACTTCTTGATATAGTAGATTATCATAATTGACTAGCAAATGCCAAACCAGGTCTGCATACCTAGGAAAATCCCACTTGGTCATGGTATATACATACTTACACATCATTAGATTTAGTTGGCTATTGTTTTGTTGAGGATTTTTTCATGTAATTTCATTAGTAATATTGGTCTTCTTTTCTCTTTTGTTACCTGTTTTTGGTATATGGTAATAACAGCCTCCTAAAATGAGGTGGGAAATGCTCCTTCATTTGTATGTTCTGGAACCGTTTATGTAAAGTTGAAGTGAATTCTTTGTATGTTTGGTAGAATTCTCCAGTGAAACAATGTGGTTATGAAGACTTCTTTTGGGGGAACTTTTTAATTACAAATTCAATTTCTTTCATGGTTGTGGGGCTATTCAACTTATTCATCTTGTTTGAGCTTTGCCGGTTTGTTGTCTTCAAGGAATTTGTCTATTCTTCTAAGTTGTTGAATTTATGAGTATAAACTTGTTTGTAGTTTTGTATTCCCTTATATTGGATGGTTGTAGGATCTGTAGCAATCGTCTCTATTTTATTCCTGATATTGGTGATTTGTTTCTTCTCTTTTTTTCTTGTCAGTATTGTTAAACATTTACCAATTTTATCGATTTTTCCCCCAAAGATCCACCTTTTTGTTTAATTTTCTCTGCTGTTTTTCTATTAATTTCATTGATTTCTGCTCTGATATTTAGTATTTCCTTCTTTCTGCTTGCTCTGGTTTCTTTTCTTGTGCTTTCTTGAGATAGTAATGTAGATTGTTTATTTGAAATCTTTTTTCATTCTAAAGTAATCATTACTGCTATAAATTTCTTTCTTGGCACTTCTTCAGCTGTATGCCTCAAAATTAATGTATATTTTTATTCAGTTTGAAGTATTTTTGGATTTCCCTTGAGGCTTCCTCTTTGACACATGGCTTATTTAAAAGGTAGTTGTTTGGTTTTCATATATTTAGATATTTTCCTGTTGTCTTTCTGTTATTGACTTCTAGTTTGATTCCATTATTGTCAGAGAATACACTGTATATTTTCAGTTTTTTAAATTTGTCTTATGGCCCAGAATATGATCTATATTTGTGAGTATTCCATGGCTCTTGAACAAAAGATGGCATCCTGCTGCTGGGTAGAGTGTTGATTGTGTTGTTCAAATGATCTGTGTTACTAATTTTTTGTCTAACAATTCTCTCAGTTGCTGAGAGTGGGGTGTTGAAGTCCTTAACTGTAATTTGGGATTTGGCTGTTAAATCTTGTCAGCTTGATCAGTTTTAGTTTCATGTGTGTTGAGGCTCTGCTTTTTGGTATATACATTTAGGATCTTCATGATTTCCCGGTAGATTAATCCTTTTAGCATTCTATGTCCCTCTTCATCACTTTTTTTTTCTTTGCTCTGGTATTTACTTTTTTTTTTTTCTTAAGTAAGCTCTGCCCCCAGTGTGGGACTTGAACTCACAATCCTGAGATCAAGAGTCACATGCTCTACCAACTGAGCCAGCAAGGCACCCCTGATTTTTACTTTGATATTAATGTAGCCACTCGTGCTTGTTTTTATCATTAATAATTATATAAAGTATGTTTCTTCTTTTACTTTTTTCTACATATGTTGAATTTGAAACATGTGTCTTATAAACAACATCTAGTTGGGTTATGTTTTTTTAACCACTCTGCCAATTTCTGCCTTTTGGTGTATTTAGACCATTTATACTAAAGATTATTATTGATATGTTAGTGCTTAAGTCTGCCATTTTATGATTTGTATTCTCCACTCCAACCCTGGTTGTCATTCCTTCTCTTTTTTTTGCTTTTTATGGTTACTTGAAACATTTTTAGAATTCCATCTTGATTTATTTATAATTTTCAAGTGTATCTTATTGTGTCATTTTATAGCTGTTGTTCTAGGTTTTACAATATATGTATGTGACTTATCACAGTCACAGAAATAAGGTTTGATTTCTTTCAAACCTTACCTTGATTTTGGTTCCTTAACTTTCCCCACTTTTAAATGTCACTGTATTGATAACCAGATGGCATTATTTTTTAATTATCATATATGATTTATGAAACTCATGAGGAGAGGGATAGCCTCATGAATATATGTGTGTGTATATATACATACATATACATGCTTATATGCTTCTCCCTCTGCCTCTGTCTCTGCCTCTTTCTCTGTGTTTCTCATGAATAAATACATAAAATCTTAAAAAGGTAAAATAAAATGAAAACTTCCTTTAGCCCTTTTTTAAGGATAGGTCTCCTAAGAGCAAAGTCTTTCCATTTTCCTTTGTCTGAAAATACCTTTATTTCTCCTTTTTAAAAAGATTTTATTATTTATTCCTAAGAGACACAGGAAGAGAGAGAGTGAGCGAGAACGAGAGCAGCAGAGACACAGGCAGAGGGAGGAGCAGGCTCCATGCAAGGAGCCTGATGTGGGACTCAATCCCGGATCCTCGGATCACACTCTGAGCCAAAGGCAGATGCTCAACTGCTGAGCCACCCGGGTGTCCCTATTTCTCCTTTCCTAAACATTAGTCTCACTATATAGAATATAGACTGTAGATACAGATATAGAGTTTATGGTTGACAGTTTTCTTTTTCCAGGACTTGAAAAATGTTGTGCCATTTTTTCCTGGCCTCCATGGTTTCAGATAAGAAGTCTACTGTCATTCAAACTGCTCCTCTTCTAGGTAATGTATCAAATATATTTGGCAGCTATCAAGATTTTTTTCTTTGTCTTTAGTTCTCAGAAGTTTAGTTATGATGCATTTTGGCATGGATTCCTTTGGCTTTATACTGTTTGGGATTTATATGATGTTTTGAATCTGTAAGTTTGTTTCTTTTGCCAAAGTTGGGAAATTTTCAGCTATTATATCTTTGGCGCAACTTTCTTTCTCCTCTGCATCTGGGATTCTGATGATATGAATCTTCCATCTATTTTATTGTCCAGAAGGTTTCTGAGTCTCTTTTTATTAGTCTGTATTTTCTCTTTTATCAAGTAAATTCTGTTCACTGGTGAGTTCTATTGCATTCTCTTGAAGTTTGCTGATTTTATCTTCTGTCATCTCCACTCCACTTTTGAACCCATCTAGAGAGCTGGAGTTTTTTTGTTTTTTTTTTTCAGCTTTATAATTTCCATTTTCTTCTTCTTTTTATAACCTGTACATTTTTGCTGAGGTTTTCTACTCTTTCAAAAATTTTTAACCTAATCTGTGATTGATTGTTGAAATGTTCTTATGATGACAGCAATTTCAACATTTGATTCATTTCAGTGTTGGTGTCACTGGATTATCTTATTCAAGTTGTGATTTCCCTGGTTCTTTGTATAATGAATAATTTTCCATTGTTTCCTGGACTTTTTATCTAGTATGTTAGTAGACTCTGGGTCCTATTTAGCAGGCAGTCAGCTGTTAGGCCTAGCGTGCATGTTCTGGTTAATTTTTCTGGACTGTGATTCCAATTCCAATTTAGCTTTCAGATCCTTTGTACTAGTATTTTGGTAATTGAAGTTCCAAATCAGTTGATGTTATGACTCGAGATTATCTGGGTGGCCCTGACCCAATTAGGTATGTCCTTTAAAAGCAGAGAGGTTTCTCTAGTTGCTAGCAAAAGAAGTTAAATTCAAAGTACACGACAGATTCAGGGAAGCATTGGTAGCTTTGAAGATTTGGGGTTGGGGAGGAGAGCACGTGGAAGGACCAAGGAGTGTTCTCTAGGAGCTGAGAGCCATTTCTGGCTGAGAGCCAGCAAGAAATCAAGGAATTCAGTACTATAGCCAAATGAAGTTTAATTCTGTCAACAAGTTTAATGAGTCTGAAAGTGGATTATTCCCTAGAACCTCCAGATAGGAGCTTGATTGGCTGACACCTTGGCTTTGGCCATGTGAGACTTGAGATTGCTTGCACTTCTGTTTACTGAACTGTGATATAATAAAGAGATATTGTTTTAAGCCACTAAGTTTATAGCAGCTTGTTTTGTGACAATAGAAAACTAACACTCCATTTGTTTCATTTGTGATAAACGTTGCTTTCTCATGAAGTTCTTTTTGAACTGTTGGTACCTCTGGGAGGGTAAACGTTCCATTTTGAGAACATTAATTTGAATTTATAAAAGCTATCAAGTTTTAGCTCATTTTTTAGTCTATGATACATCTCTTTTTCCTAAAGATTTTATTTTTAAGTAATCTGCACGCCCAATGTGGGGCTTGAATTCATAATACCAAAATTAAGAGTTGCATACTTTCCTGACTGAGTCAGCCAGGTGCTCCTATGATATATCTTGAATAAATTTTGAGTATGAAGTGAGGTTAATATTTAAGATTAATCCTTTGTTCTTTACAAATACGGATTTTGTTCCAGTACTATTGATTGATAGGACTATCTTTTCCCCCACATATTACCTGGCTATCTTTGTTAAAAAATCAGTGGACTCTGTACACATGAGTTTATTATTGAACACCCTATTCTGTTTGCATATATTTGAATTTATACAAATGGGTGTGTATTACATATATCATTGTATTTCTTACATTTTAAAATTTAGTGCCTTCATATTAAGATTCATTTTTTATTGCTATGCAGTCACCTAGTCTAATGCTTCTAACTGATGCATGGTGTGCATATACCAGTTTTTTCCCCCTAATCTCCCAGTTATTGACATCTGGGTTGCTCAAAACACCTTGCTTCCAGATACTGCCACAATGGACACTGTCTTATGAGTACCCTCTGGAATAATGTGATAATTTACTTGGGATGTATATTCAGGGGCAGAATGTTTGGATCTTAGGATATTCATATTCCTAATCTGTCTAAATGCTGCCAGATTTTTTTTCAGATTGGCTGCACCAATCTACAGTCCCACTGGTAGTGCATGTAGATTTCTATACTGCGCATTCATGCCAATTCTTAGCATTATCATCCTTTATAATTTTTGATAGTTTAAAAGAGAAAGTGCTATCTTACTGTTTTAATTGATGTTTGCCTTATTACTATGAATTAGAACATATCTTTTTATGCTTTTCAGACTTTTGGGTTTCTTCTTTGGTAAATTGCCTGCTTATAATCATTGCCAGAGATGCAGTAGCATTGAACTGCAGGGTTCTTTCTCTGTGTTGTCTCCTGTGGATCTTTCATTGGTGAGTCAGGCCTGCAGTCTGACCTGATATCTGCCCCCAGCCCACTGCTGGGGCTACAGTAGGACTGGTGTGTGTGGTTATTTTTCCCTCTCCCTGGAGCCAAAATCACTTTAGAGTGAGGCTGGCCCCTGCTGGGGCTGCTTGCACACTGCCGGACCTGGGCACCATTTTTGGATGGGCTCTGGTGAAAAGCATATTGGAGGGGGCAGATCTATAGGAGAGTAGAGGGATAGGGTGTGCTGTTGGCAGGTTAGGTAGAGAGTCTTCATACTGTGCTGGTTCCTGCACGTGTCCATGTGTCTAGGCTTGGGGGACAGGGAGGGAAATGGTACCTGCTGGCTCCTTTGTTCCTGAACAAGTCTCCTAAAGATCCTTGCCCCTCCAGCACATTCTCTGAGATGAGTAAATAAGTCTCCCTCTGACATACCCTGTGTGTTTCTCAAATTGCTGCTGCTATGCTGTATCTCAGTGGAGCTGTTTGTTGTGCTCTCTTTAAGAGTGAGGACTCAGTATCCTCTTGCCTTCCTGTTTTTCAAAGTTCCAGGTGTTAAGTTCTGCTGATTGTAAGAATTTGTGAAATTATGTCCCTCTGGTTTTCAAAGCCAGATATTATGGGGCTTCGTCTTCCTTGTGTGGGTTCCCTACACCTGGGGTACCTGGTGTGAGGATCTGTTTCTCTACCCTTTCTGTACCTGCCATGTCCCTCCCTCCCATGGACAGTCCTGTGGGTCCTTTTAGCTTCCAACTGCATCTCTGCCCTTCCTACCCTCTTCAATGTTGCCTCTTCTATACATTTAGTTATGGAGACTCTCTTCTGCCATTCTTTGGGTTGTTTTCTGGGTTATTTATTCTGATGTGTGTGTTATCTAGTGTATTTTTGGGACAAGGTGAGCTTAGGATCCTCCTATTCAGCCATATTCTCTGGAAGTAGAGTACCCCAAAGTTTTCAAAGTGTGTTTTTCTTAAGCTAGGCTACAGGTTTTTATTTTCCCTTTTTCCTTGTTTATAATTTAATTTTTTGTAACGAGCATGGATTTTTCTTAGGAATAAAACTTCGAAAGCTTATGTACTCAGATATAGTGGTGCTTAAGAAGTAAAAAGGTCCATAAAACCTCAGCTTTTCCCCTATTGCCTCTGCTCTGGAGCAAGTGTGAGGGAAGACAAACTTTGCATCATTGATATGACAAAATGAGCCAGCTTCTTTTCTAGAGTGCATTGGAAGAATTGGGGGATAATGGGCACAGCGTAGTGTTCTTGTTTGAGGACAAGGACAAAACCCTTAGAACAGCTTATCCACAATCAGATGTAAGCACCCGAAATACCTAAAGCTGAATGGAAACAAATTTTAAAATGCCTCTTATTTTTCTGATTAAATTCTCTACATCTTCATTAATTTGCTTTAGTAGTGATATATTATTTGGTATTTGTAAGTTGTTTCATTTTATATGTTTGGTGTCCCTGAGCAACTTGTGAGTTTTTCAAGGGCATGGGATCTTGGCTTTTATTCCTGTTATTGCTCTCCTAGAACCCAGTAATGGTGCTTTGCGTCCAGCGGGACACAGCCAATAGAAAATGAAATGGTTATATTGGCAGAAACCAGGAAACACTTTAATCAACTAACCATGCTATCTATTTGTAGCCAGAAAGATTTTCTGTATTTTATTCTAAAACCAAAATTTTTATTTTTGGCAGGTAGTCCTCATCATCTAACTGTCTTACAATTAACAAATGAACTGCTGTTTTGGCATACATTCTAGAGTAAGTCTATCTTATATTATGTATACTTATTTTTGTGCAACAAATTACCACAAACTTAATGGCTTAAAACAGCACACATTTATTATTTTAAAGTTTTTGTGGGTCAGTAGTCTAGGTGTACCTTAGCTGGGTCCTCTTCTTAGGGTTTTACAAGGTGATAGTCAAGGTCCCAACCAGGCTATGTAGTCATTTGGAGACTTAACTGGGGGAAGAATCTGCTTCTGGGTTCACTTAGCTGATTGACAGAATTCATTTCTTTGAGGTTTTGAAGACAGATGGCCCCCTGGCTTCATATTGACTGCCAGCTGCCCTCAAGTCCTAGAGGCCACCCACAGTTCCTAGAGGCTGCCCACAGTTTCTTGCTATGTGGGTTTTCCCAGGATGGCCATTTACTTCATCAAGCCAGCAAGGAGTCTCTAAAGCCAGGCTGCTAACAAAATGAAGTCTGTACAATGTAACCTAATCACAGGAGTAACATCCCATCACTTTGGTCATTTGTATCACTTAGACACAAGTCAAGGTTCCACCCACACTCTGGGTGAAGGTGTTATACAAGAAGGTGGATACTAGGAGGAGGGCATCATGGGGATCCTTAGGATTTATTGATCAGCCACACTTTGTGATTCATCTTAAAGTATATATCAGGAATTTATGCTGTTCTAGGTTAGAGATTTTATGATTATTTTATATATATATTTTTAAATAACTGACATGAGTATTTGATTTACTATAGCTAGACTCACTGCTAAAGCACATGATTCTGTGCCTAATTGGTAGTCTAAAAGAGCTCCATTTCAGTGACTTGTCAGGGAACATTTCCTAGGACTTGCTAATGCTAAAAACCAAATCTGTTGTAGGAACCATATTTACGGAGAATTACCTAAATATTATGTCATTTTTGGCCATTCCTCTAGAAATTCTACAATCTTTCTCTAAGCCAGACCTTCATAGATCTGCTTACCTGAGTCCAATCACTCTGCCTCCCTGTAGAAGTGCTTTGGCAGGGTTGTGCTTTGGCCTGAAATCATCAGCCTATAGCGAGTGATACTATAGGAAAAAGCACTGTGAAATGTGTTGCTGTAGAGGGTGTAATGTAATGTCTGGTCTCAACACCAGGACTACTTGTACTTCTCTTGTTTGGCTTATTTCCCGAAGGCACTGTAAATCATGTAACTCCTTTTCCTCCTTCACGCTGACCAATTTTGTGGCTTGCTGTTAGCAAGTTTTCCAGACTTTCAGTAGACATTTTGTGTACTAACTTTACTCCTGGCCTTGTTTTTACCTTTCTACCTTTAAAAAAAAACCTTGCCCTGATTTCCTGACCTTTTATTTATAATTTTTATTTTATCATGAAATACAGTATATCATATTGTACATATAGTAAGCTACCTTAAGTCCTTAACAAGGAGGGATATAAACAACTTGTTTGAATTCTATAGAAGTCTCAAAGTGAACATTGCAGCTGTGACCATAGAAGCCAAAGCATTTTTCTTAAATGGAAGGGTAGATGTTGTGCTGAACTATTTGAACCCACAAAAGCTACCGAAATGTTCGGTAGTGAGTCAGAAAGATCATTCCTTTGTGGCAGTCACTTGCCTTGGCTAATGGGAGTACTAATGCAAATGGCTAGGTGCTGAAGAGTTAGGAGGCATTAGGTTGGGGTGGTAGTGGGGACTGATCTTTTTATTTTTAATTTTTTTTATTGGAGTTCAATTTGCCAACATTTAGCATAACACTCAATGCTCATCCCGCCAAGTGCCCCCCTCAGTGCCCATCACCCAGTCACCCCAACCCCCCGCCCACCTCCCCTTCCACTACCGCTTGTTCATTTCCCAGAGTTAGGTGAGAAAATGAGTGAAAATATCAATGAGGGTGACAAAACATGAGAGACACCTAACTCGGGGACTGATCTTAAACAAGAACTGGTACAATGCAAGGAGGAGTGGTAAAAATAGAGAGATGGAGGAACCCTAAGAGGATGGTTTATTCCTTAAGAATCTTATTTGCCCTCAAATTCAGGCTTCTTTGAAGGGATGATTCTTGAGTTGCTAGTCCCCCTCTTGTAATCATCCTTGTCAATCCAAGGCTGTTTGCAAGCTATCGTAGAACAGGTTTGAGAAGTCGTGCACAGGGCCAGTATATGGGCAGACTTTTCTATGTAGCCAGATGAATTGAAGAAGGGTACTATCCTGCAGGTTGCTATCAGCCTATGCCACACAGGGAGAGGATAGAAACATTTGGCCAGGAGGGAAGCCAAGGCTTACAGTTTGGATGGATGAGATTATCTGTCCAGCTGAGGGTGATTTGAAGTTAGAAAGGTCAGGGGCGAGCGGATGAAAGAAGTCAGAGAGAGGAAAAAGGTATGGAGTAAGCAAGGGTGAGTAGCTGAGGAAATGAGTTTGTGCACATTGGGAATGTGTCAGATTGTGGCAGAGGCAGCTTGTTAAACTGCTATTAAGAGCTGTACCCTATTTTCCTCCTAGGAAAAGGCCAATTAAAATTTTTCTGGGAATTGATAGTTGTGACATGTTACCATTAAGATGGAGTTTGCCATTAAATTAATGTCTAACTCTACTTGCCTGACATCTATATTGTCTCTTTTTGGACAAAATGGAGCCTCTAAAAATGGTTTGTTTAAATGTCACAATACACTTTCTTCCAGTAACCGCGACCCCAGAGAAGAATTTTGAAGCAGCTGCTGTTGTCAAGTGAATAAAATTGAGAAATAATACCACATTCAAATAAAATTAGCACTTTTTCAGGACTAATATTGGAAAAAGCTAAGCTAAAAACCTCTGATTTCTTTCTGAGATGGCTTGATTTTTCTTTTTTTTTCTCTACTATATTGCTTTTTACAAATCTTGATTTAATTTTTAAATTTAAGGATAAGGTAATATAAACACTTCTTTTGCCCATGCCTTATTAAATTATAAAGCAAGAAGGAAGCCTAATGTTGAACACCTGTTAGGTGTCAGGATCTTTATATACGCTAACCCCTTAAATCCTAGCAACAGCCCCATGAAGTAGGAATGATATGTTTGTGACAGGTGAGAGAAATTGACAGTTTGTAATTAGGTTCTATTGCTTGTCCAGTGCACACAAATGTTATTGGGGGAGCCACAATTCAAATCTAGAATTTTCTCATTTCAGAATCCTTGTGATAAGCTACTCTGTTGACACCTACCTCTTAGAGTTGTCAGGATTAAATAAAATAACGAGTGTAAGGTATTTAGCAGAGCAATATACATGAATTACATAAATAACTCAATAAAAGGCAACTGCTGTTGGTACCACTACCACTATTTCTGCCTCCCAGGTAGTTGGGATTGGCTAAAATACAGGCTGTGTGAATAACTCACTACAGAGTCTGAATCATTAAGATATATTTAATGTATCAGCAATGCTGGGGCTCCTGGGTGGCTCGGTGGTTGAGTGTCTGCCTTTGGCTTGGTTAGTGATCCTGGGGTTCCGGGATCGAGTCCCACATTGGGCTCCCCACGGGGAGCCTGCTTCTCCCTCTGCCTGTGTCTCTGCCTCTCTCTCTGTGTCTCTCGTGAATAAATAAATAAAATCTTTTAAAAAATGTATCAGCAATGCGCTAAATATGAGCTTTATACCAGAGCCTTTTTCACATTCTTATTCTCTTTCCATCCTGACAACATTGTAGAGTTGGTAGTTTTGCTCTCTCTACTTTACAGAAGGGAGACTGAGCCTGAGAGAGATGAGTTAATTTGCTTAAAGTTAAACCTAGGTGCTGAAGAGGAGGTGGGTGGGAGGGTAGGGTAACTGGATGACAGGCATTAAGGAAGGCATGTGATGTGACGAACTGTAGGTGTTATACTAAGTGTTGGCAAATTGAACTTAAATTAAAAAAAAAGTTAAACCTAGGAAACGGCAGAATCAGAACTTGGGTCCAGGTTTGTCTGATTCCCAAATCTATGCTTTCTGTGCTCCACCTTCATGCCTCTCTGTGATTGTTAAGACAAAATTACTGAGGTTATTTCTGAACCTCACCCACATGTTGTACTGTAGAAATAATACCCTCCACTCACTAGGCCATAATTTATGTGGATCCATTCAAAGATCCCACTAAAGACAGTTTGGTTGTGATCACAAATTTGCAAGGACCATAATAACTTCTATGGAAACGGATTTGTTCAGTTTTTCTATAATGTGACATAATCAGTTGGAAGAAATCTGCGCGTGTTAAAAGCTCTGATTAAAGTCTTTGTCAGCCACCAGTTCTGATCTCTGTGGCTTCAAAATGGGATCAGAGGATGGCTCAGAATTCAATGCAGACCCAGTTCTCAGAGCATGCTTATAGCTCAAAGGAATACATCAAAGGGTGGTCCTGAGAAATTCCCACAATACACTTTCCTGGGCAAGATAGCTCAGAGGCTTGAATAGTGAGGGCTGTGAAAGGGGAACAGTTCTAATTAATTCATAAAGAAGAGCTTTTGAATATAAACAGTTTACTTTTCTTCACCAAAGCCTATGGAATGAGAATGATGATTAAATATACAAAGAATACTAAAGTTAACAAATTACTCTGTATTTTTGAGGTTGAAAAAGCAATTACTGAAAATGGTATTGGAACAACTGAGTTATTAGGAAGAGATGTGTTAGACTTCTCCAGATTTGCTTAGCCATCCACAAAACAAGTAACCCTCATGCTGCAGTATATCTGGGAAATAATTATTGCTGTCAAATGACCTCTTGGTTAGCAAGCCAAGCCAGCATACCCAGAAGATAAAATCCCAAAGAGCTCACCTGTGCAGAGCTGGGCAAGAGAATCTCATGCCAAGAATGATAATCTTTAGGGGGCTTTGCTGGAACAATTTCATCTCATCCTTTTCACTTCTCTCTGGGTCTTGCCTAGCTCAAGGAAAGAAAGCTTCTAGCATTATGTCTCAGCAAAACACTCTCTTGCATTTCTCCAAGAGGAACAGCCCCAAGAAATGATGGAGGTATGTCCTAGAAATCATTGCATGATTTTTAAAGATGAGTTTATGTTACAGGGCATAACAGTGGGAATGGAATTGTTCCATTTCCATATATCAAATTCTGTAGGGAAACCATATTATTTTCCTCTATTCAAGGAACTACTGAGAATTCTCTCAGCCCAGAGATGGCTCTGGTTGCCATGCTCTGCCTTCCCCAGCCTCCAGCCTATGGACTCCGTCCCAACCAGCCCTGAGGCAGAAAAGAGGTTAAGAAGTTCCATCCTGGGGAATCCCTGGGTGGCTCGGTGGTTTAGCACCTGCCTTCAGCCCAGAGTGTGATCCTGGAGTCCCGGGATTGAGTCCCGCATCAGGCTCCTTGCATGGGGCCTGCTTTTCCCTCTGCCTGTGTCTCTGCCTCTCTCTCTCTCTCTCTCTCTCTCTCTCTCTCTCTCTCTCTCTCTCTCTCTCATGAATTAAAAAAAAAAGTTCCATCCCTACCATCAGGTGAGGCCTGGACCTACTTTTGCTACAGCTTTACGTTCACTATGCCTGAGGTGAAACCCCTCTCCCCCAGTTAGGTGATATGACTGGGCTATTGCCTAGTTTTTCTCCACCTGACCCACCAGTTCTCCACTGTCATAAACTAGGCTGTGTTCTCCTTTACCCATTCTTTCCCTGGAGCCTGGAGTTAGCCTTTATAATCTCAGCTGCTCATCACTTCTCAGTCTTTTAGCTAAGAACAATCTCAGCTGCTCAGTTTCCAGTTCTGCAGTGCTGATGAGTGCTGCCAGCTGCCTTGGCCTGTCGAAGCTGGCCCCTCTTAAGAGTCCTAGAGCCCCATGAGCCTTTGAGTTATATGTAGTGGACTGTTGGCCACTTATTCAGAGACCAGACCTTTGCCTATTCAAGCTTTCTTCTCCACTCCTCTAGCTCACTGTAGAGGACCTGTATGGCCCCTGTCTGAACTTGCACTGCTTTTAGATCATTGTGCATAGATGGATACTTGACCATCTCTGTGATATGATGGAGGCATTTTAGTATCATGGAAAGAACAGGAAAAGAGTAATTTTTCTAATTATAGGTAGCAACTATCTTTTTCTTCAAAGACCTTTCATGTGAGTTGGAATAGCTTCTCTTACATACCATTTACTGACAGGTCTCATAATTTTGGGTGTGTTCAGGAGATCAAGGCAGACAGTTGGGACAACAGACATGGATTCAAGTTGCAACTCTTATTAATTGTGTAGGACCTTAGGAAAGATTCATCACTCTATTGTATCCTAGGTTCCTCATCTATAAAAATGGTGGTGATTATTGCTATATATACCTCATAATAGTGATGAGATTAATGAAAGATTGGATGTGAAAATGTTTTGTGAACTGCTCTTTATCCGTGGAAGAGAACCTTGTGAATGAATAGAACTTCATAAACTAGGATAACTGAGTGGCTCAGCGGTTGAGTGTCTGCCTTCGGCTCAGGGTGTGATCCCAGAGTCCTGGGATCGAGTCCCACATCGGGCTTCCTGCATGGAGCCTGCTTCCCTGCCTGTGTCTCTGCTTCTGTCTTTCTGTGTCTCATGAATAAATGAATAAAATCTTTAAAATATATATAATGAAAAGTAGATCCTGTATTAGGATCACTATTTTTTTTTAAAAAAAGAACTTTATAAACTGTTTATTACATGTGAAGAAATGCATCAAGGTATCAGCCCATCTAGTGACCAAAAAGTCTGACCATCAACTGACTGGTACTTATAAGACAAATAGTGGAGTTTCATATCTTAGCTTGAGATGTAGGCTTGTGACTTGGTGCATAGAAAATCAAAGATTATGGATTTGATTGCAGCCAAAGTTTGAGGAGGCAGCATGTAGGTGTGAAAAGAGCATGGACTTTAGAGTTAGACGACCTGGGTTCAAATCTCAGCCTTGCTATTTAATGGCTAGATGAACTTGGGCAAATTCTCTCTGAATCTCTTTGACTCTCAATCTCATCAAAATACTACTACCCCTGCACTATTGGTTTTTTAAAAATCCAATATGACGGTTTTTGTCTATTAACTGTAACATTTAGACCACTCATATGTAATGTATTTATGAATATATTTGGGATTAAAATTTTCATTTTATCGTATAGTATTTTTGGGACCTTTTCTTCGTCTTTCAATTATTTTTTATTTTTTCTGTCATTTTCCCTTTACCAGTTAGAAAGTTACGTACTCTTTCTGTCCATTTAGCTATTAGCCTATAAATTATGACATACATGAATAACTTATCAAAGTCTAAAGTGAATCAAAACTTCTATACTACTCCCAGATACTATAAGAAATTTGGTACTTATTTATATTTTGTTCTCCTCCCCCTGCCTTAAACTTAAATATTTTATTGCCTGGTATTTAAAATCTATCATGTTGGGATGCCTGGGTGGCTAAGCGGTTGAGCATCTGCCTTCAGGCCAGGGTGTGATCCTGGAGTGCCGGGATTGAATCCCACATGGGGCTCCCTGCACGGAGCCTGCTTCTCTCTCTGCCTCTCTCTCTGTGTCATGAATAAATAAATAAAATCTTAAAAGAAGATAAAGTATATTATGATTCACTTTTTAATTCCTTTTTTTATTTTTATTTTTTTACAGTTTCTTTTTATTTTTTTAAATAAATTTATTTTTTATTGGTGTTCAATTTGCCAATGTACAGAATAACACCCAGTGCTCATCCCGTCAAGTGTCCCCCTCAGTGCCCGTCACCCACTCACCCCCACCCCCTGCCCTCCTCCCCTTCCACCACCCCTAGTTCGTTTCCCAGAGTTAGGAGTCTTTATGTTCTGTCTCTCTTTCTGATATTTCCCACACATTTCTTCTCCCTTCCCTTATATTCCCTTTCACTATTATTTATATTCCCCAAATGAATGAGAACATACACTGTTCGTCCTTCTCCGATTAGAGTATTGCCATCTTGACAATGTTAATTTATCCAGTCCATGACCTTGGGAAATTTTTCCAGTTATTCAGGTCTTCCTTAATTTCGTTCAACAATGTTCTGTAGTTTTCAGTGTACAAGTATTGCACTCCTTTTGACAGATTTATGCCTAAGCATTTTATTCTTTTTGCTACTATTATAAATGAAATTGTTCTCTTAATTTCAGAATGTACATTGATAGTATATAGAAACACAACTGATTTTTGTATAGTAATCTTTAACCTGCAACTTAGCTGAACTTATATTCTAACAGTTTTTAAAAAACACATTTATTTATTTTAGAGAGAGAGAGAGAATGTGCACACTTATACACAAGTGGAAGGAGAGGCAGAGGGAGAGAGAATCCTCATGCAGACTCCCTGCTGAGTGTGGAGCCCAATGTGAGGCTCAACCCCAGAACCCTGATATCATGATCTGAACTGAAATCAAGAGTTGGCTGCTTAATTGACTGAGCCACCCAGATGCCCTAATAGGTTTTTTGGGGGGAAGGGGCAGGATTTCTTAGGATTTTGGGTTTATATGATTACGTCATCTGTGAATAGATAGTTTTATATTTTCTTTTTCAACTTGGTACCTTTTGTTTCTTTTTTTTTTTTCCGCCTAATTGCCATGGCTAAATCTCCAGCAAAATGTTGAATAAAAGAAATGAGAGCATATGTCGTTGTCTTGTTCATGATGTTAGGGGGACAGCATTTATATTTTTTTCACTGGTGAATATGATGTTACCTGTAGGTGTTCATAGATGTCCTTTTTCAGGTTGAGAAAGTTGTCTTCTGTTCCTAATGCGTTGAGTGTTTTTATCAGATTTTGTCAGATGCTTTTTTTTGCATCTATTGAGATGATCAGGTGATTTTTGTCCCTTATATTAATACATTAATATGGCTTATTACATTAACTTTTATTTTTTAAATTAAGTTCTTATTTTAATTCCAGTTAGTTAATATACAGTATTATGTTAGTTTTAGGTGTACAATATAGTGATTCAGCACTTCCATACATCACCCTGTGTAATTTTCAAAATTCAATTGCCTAGAATTCCTGAGATAAATCTCTTATGGTCATGGTGTATAGTCCTTTTTAAAAAATTAATTAATTAATTAATTAATTTTAAAGCTTTTATTTATTTATTCATGAGAGACACTCACAGAGAGAGAGGCAGAGACACAGGCAGAGGGAGAATCAGGCTCCATGCAGAGAGCCCAATGTGGGACTCGATCCCAGGTCTCCAGGATCAGGCCCTGGGCCAAAGGCGGCGCTAAACCGCTGAGCCACCTGGGCTGCCCCAATAGTCCTTTCTATATGTGCTGAATTTACTTTGCTAGTACTTCATTGAGAATTTTGGCATCCATATTCATAAGATATATTGGTTTGTAGCCTTATTTTCTTGTGATGTCTTTATCTGGTTTTAGTAACAGTGTGTATAATTGTGTTTTTGTTTTTGTTTGTTTTGTCTGGTTTTATAATCTTAGTCTTTTACTTGGAACAGTTAGCCCCTTTACATTTATTGTAATTACTGATGTGACTGAGTTTATATATATCATGTTATTGTTCATTTCCATCTTGACCCATCCATTTTATATTCTTTTTATTACCCTTTATAAAAAATATTTTTTTTTAATATTTATTTATGATAGTCACAGAGAGAGAGAGAGAGGCAGAGACACAGGCAGAGGGAGAAGCAGGCTCCATGCACCGGGAGCCTGACGTGGGACTCGATCCCGGGTCTCCAGGATCGCGCCCTGGGCCAAAGGCAGGCGCCAAACCGCTGTGCCACCCAGGGATCCCTATAAAAAATATTTTATTTATTTGAGAGAAAGAGAGAGAGAAGAGAGAGAGAGAGCATGAGAGAGGTGAGGGGCAGAGGGAGAAGCAGACTTCCCACTGAGCGGAGAGCCTGACCATGGGTCTCGATCCTGGGACTCCAGGATCACAACCTGAGCCAAGGGCAGATGCTTAACTGACTGAGCCACCCAGGCATCTCTTTATTACCCTTTCTTACTTTCTTTTGGGTTAACATAAAAATATATTGTGCTGGTTTTTTCTTATAATTTGCAGTATATATATTTTTGTAATTCTCTTAATGGTTAGTCTAAAGATTATAACATGCATTTATGAATTATTTCATTGGAATACAAATTTTTATTTTGCATAATCCACATAACCTTAGAGCCTGTAAATTCTATTTACTTCTGTTATTGTTGTCATTTTGTTATTAATATTCTTGATGATATTCAATGTGAATTCTACAAGGCAGTGTTATTATTACTTTGTGAAGTCAATATTTACCCACATATTAGTCCATTCTTGTGTTCTTTATTCCTTCCTGTGTTTCCACATTCCTTTTGGGATCCTTTTCTTCTGTGTCAAGGACTCCCCTTATTTATTTTGTGTAGGGGCTTGAAATGGTTATATACATTTTCGATATGCTTTTAGAGTCATCTAGTCCAATAGTAACTGAAACTCTCTCAGACATTTAAATATGATTTTTGTAATGTATCCATATTTAATTAGTTGTTACAGCAAGAGTATTTATTTACTGTGATTTATTGTATTCTACCCGGATGCAGAAGTTGTGAGATTATTCTCAACATCTGTTTTTTTTTTTTTAGTAGACCCCACACCCAGCATGGAGCTTGAACTCATGACCCTGAGATCAAGAGTCAATGGTCCACTGACTGAGCCAGCCAGGCATCCCAAGACCACTTTTTTTAAAAAGTAAGCTCTATGCCCTATGTGGGGCCTAAACTTACAACCTCAAGATCAAGAGTCATATGCTCTACCAACTGAGCCAGCTAGGCACCCCTAAATGTCTGTTTCTTAAACTTGATTGTATCCTGCATGGAGGTAGGAATGTTAACTGGTGTGTTTATTTTGGGTTGTCTGACATTTATAAGTTACTTGGAAATAAATTAATGAATATGAATAAGTGAGATAATGTCTGTAAACTGCTGGTCAGTTGGTAGGTACTTTTTTTTTTTTTTTTTTTTTTTTTTTTTTTTTTTAGTTGGTAGGTACTTGATAAAATAAATGGTGCTTCTCTATCCTAACTCCTTCATTCCTGTCCATTACATATCATACTAGGGTGGGGACTAAAATCTGCACCTATTATCAATTATTTTTGCCTGATGATAAGTAGAGGGCAAAGAGAATGGAATGGAATACTTATTAATAGATACTACTAATAATTGAATATTCTATTTGAGTAGAGCAAGTAAAGACATCAGGGAAGGCTGCAGAGCTGGGATGTTGAGGTACAACTGACTAACCTTACTTATGGGTTTGCTGGAGTTCAGTAACTGAGAGCATGAGGATTGGCCTTTTTCATTTTATGGTTTTGAGACTTGGATTGCAGTACTGAATGATTTGTGAAGTAACTACTCTCCTATTTCAGCTGCAGAAATGTGTTTAGTTGTACTTTATCTATTTATGAATTCAAGCTGGAGGATGCAATGATAATCATTTAGCATCTTCTCTGTGTAAGAATCTGCAAATGAGCAAAGGAGCCTGGGGAAAATGAGGTGCATAATGTGACTATGTGGATAAAAGGAGCAGAGAGGACCCCATTCTATCTAAGTTAGATAATAAAGTTTTTGACATATAAGAAAATAGTGCTGTATAAGTAGCTGGCTTTCAATATCTATCTCAGATCCTTGTAAAAGTAGCTGCTGCCTCCCTGCGTTCTAGAATCAAGAACCGCATTGGTAGGATATAGCCAATTATAAGGCAGCCAACCACTCTGGTTTATCAATTGTTATGACATGATTGAGGGTAAAGGATTTGTACTTGATAATTTTTCAGAAAGGATGTTCTAAGAGACATTCATTGGCTTGTCTAAAATTCTTAAATTATTATCCTCAAAGTTGTGACATTTTTAGAAGAGAAGCATCATATTGCTTCCAAAGATAATACATCATAGCAGATGAAACATAAAAGGAATTTTTTAGTGATTCAACACAATGATGTTCTTTTGCTTTTTAAAGCACTGTATTCTGGGAAGGGGAGTCAAAAGTTTCTACATTTTAACAATTCCATTTGCTCCTCCATCTTGAGAATCAAGTTAAAATAAGTTTCTCCTAGTTCTCCCAGTAGTTTGGCTTATATATGGACAGCGTTGTTAAATTTACAGAGCTCACTCCCATTCATTTCTTTTTGGATCTCATAGTAATCTTTTGAGGTAGGGGAAAGAGTAACTATCTGTCTTACAGGTATGGAAACCAAGACTTTGAGTCCCAGCTAATGTTCTTGCCTTTATCCTATAGTGCCATCCAAGAAGCTGGGTTTATGTGGACAAGCTTAGTTCAGCCATTTTAAGCCCCCACATTTCACTTTTTAGTATATTAGATAGGAAATGAACATGAAATCTTGCTGGATCAAAAGACCTTTTTCTCAAATATTTAATTAGACTTGTATATAGCAACTGACCTTGAACTCTGCTTTCATCTGAGAGGTCCTGACACAGTAAAATAGGTCTAGAAAGAAAAATATCAAAAAGTAAAAAAAAATGCAGGTTGAGATGAAATGCTTGATTTAAAGAAAAATTCTTGCAACAATAGCTTTCCCACTCAAATGACAGAAGTGAGTACTGAGAAAGGCAAGGCTTTATAGTAGAAATGACAAACATGATTATTAATTCATTAGTAAACCACATTTCCCTCCTGTAGCATTGATCATTTTCCTTCTATTGAATCTCATCTGTTTTTCTGTTGATGATGAACTATCAGATGAAAAAATAATCAGGCTTGGTAACTGTTTATAACTGATTATATTCATTTGATGTAGCAAAATGAAAAGTTTTCAGCCAGAGGTTGGGTGACTTTCTTTTTTTTTTAAGGTGGGAATAATGGCAGAAGAAGAGGGAGACAGAATTTCAAGTAGACTCTGGGCTGAGCTCAGAGCCTGACATGGGGCTCAACCCTACAACCCTGAGATCATGACCTAAGCCAAAATCAAGAGTCAGACACTTAACTGACTGAGCCACCCAGAGGCCCTTGAATCTGCCTTTTTTGTATGGTTAATTGAATTGTCAATACTGCTTCATCATAAGTGTTGCAAGTTATTTTTATAAACCATTAGGCCTACAAAATTGCCTTTTCCCTAGTAGTGACCTCAGAACTGGAAACACCTCTTCTCAGCCACCTCATACCCTTTCTTGTCTCTGTTGCTTCATTGCTGACTGGTATAAGGTGTGTGTGTGTGTGTGTGTGTGTGTGTGTGTGTGTGTGTGTTCCCCAAATAATTGGCTGAGTGAACCTTTTATTCAGTGTATAGCTACTTTAATAGCCTTATTTTATTCTGAATTTACTATTGCCTTGGGATTTAAATTCATTTAGTCATGTAGTGTTTATTGAGCACTCACTATGCAGTAGGTACTATTCTAGGACCTAGAGGTAAAGAAAAAGTAGGATAGGAATAATTCTCTGATCTCATAAAATATACATTCAAGTGTCAAGGGAGACAGAATAAAACAGTAAATAAAACATACAGTATGTTGGTGAAAAGTGCCATGAAGTAAAATAAAGGAACATAGAGGGACAGGGAGTATACCTGTGGTATATAGGAGAAGGTGACATTTGGAATTGGGTGACCAAGGAAGGCCTCCCTGATAAGGTGCCATTTGAATAAAGATTTACAGTAGTTGAGGGAGTGATGCATGCAGACCCCTGGGAGAAAGAACATTCCAGGCAGAGGGAGAATAGCAAGTGCAAAGACTCTGAGCTAGGCCTACATATAGACAGTTATATGAAATGCCAGGTGACTGGAGCTGAGTGAGGGAGGTGGAACATTGTAGGAGACAAAATCATAGATCACATGGAGGTCCAGGATCATGGAGGGTTTTATAATCCATTGCAAGGATTTGAACCTAGATTCTGGAAGAAGTTGGGAACCAACGCCAGAGTTTGCACAGAAAAGGGGTATGATATGACATGTGTTACCTAGATCACTCGGCCTGCTGTATTGAAAACATGTCAGGAAGCATGGGCTATAACAGCTCATTGAGGAGGCTCTTTTTTTAAAATTTATTTATTCATGAGAGACAGAGAGAGAGAGAGAGGCAGAGATATAGGAAGAGAGAGAAACAGGCTTCATGCAGGGAGCCTGATGTGGGACTCGATCCTGGGACTCCGGGATTATGCCCTGGGCAAAGGCAGACACTCAACCGCTGAGCCACCCAGGCAACCCTGAGAAGGCTTTTATAGCAGTTAAGAGCAGAGATGATGGTGGCGATACCAGGGTGGTAACCACGGAGGGAGTGAGAAATGATGGACTTCTACATGTATTCTGAAGGTATTGCCAGTAGGCTTTTCTTATACATGAAGTATGGGTGTAAGAAAATGAGAGGAGTCAGGATGACTCTAAGGTTTTGGCTTAAACAACAGGAAGGATGGGATTGTTATTAATGTAGATGGGAAAATTGAAGAGGGACAAGTTTTAGGGGAAATTCTTGTTTTGGTTTTAGACATGTTAGATTTGAGATGCCTGTTCAATATTCAGGTGGAACTATTGAGGCAGCTGGATACACATATCTGGGCTTCAGAAAAAATATATATGTTTGGGAGTTGTCTAAAGATAGATGGAATAAAGACATGAGACAGATGAGATTACCAAGAGAGTTAAGTGTAGAGAAGGGGAGATGTCCAATGACTGGGCCCTAGGGCCCTCTATTATTTAAAGGTCAGGGAGATGGGGAAGAGCTGGCAAAGGTGACTAAAATAGAGATGACAGTGAGGTGATCTTAGAAACCCAAAGTGTGTCCTGACAGAGTAAATGCAGAACAAAATGTGGTTCCGGGAGTCCATCATTCTATTCAGTCTTTGGTGGAGGGACTTCAGAGTGTACTACGTATAAAGGGACTCTCACTTATTTTTCAAGTTTGGAGGAAGATAATCCCCTGATAATTTGGTTACAAGATGGCAAAGATAGTGGGCAATGACAGACTGTGTCAAAACAACTATTGTAATGGAACCGCTTTTTGTTCTAGTAAATGCAGTGTGTTTTAATTAAGACATTGTTGCATTCCATCATCATGACAGGTCAATTTAGTACTTTGCCAATTTTTTTTTTTCAATTTGGGGATAGACTGGGGTAGGATAGGGATGTAAAGGTCAGCATGAAGCAAGAGAGACTAACCATTTGGACATTTGACATCGTTTATTCTGACATTCAACAACAGGTTACACAGAAGAGGACCCAAAAGCTGTTTTTCCTGTCTGCCACCATTAAATGTCATGTCATCAGTGACAGCATGGAGGCTGATTCCATATTCCTGTTTGTTTGAAGAGCTATCCTTGATATACAAATGTCTTCTGAAGCAGAAGGTCAAGGCCATGTGTATTACGAATTGAACACTCAGCCCCACTTTTGGTTCTTTGCTCTTTGAATTTTACCTTCCCTCAACTTGCCTGCCAGTATCTGTCAATTGTAAGAATCAATTTAGAAAATCAGTGAGCAGGTGCAAATTCTGAGAATACCTTTAAGTCCCAGGTGAGCTTCCCTAAAGCACAGTGGCACTGCAGCATCCTTGCTGGTACCTAGGAATAGTACTAATTAATTTTCAGTGCCTTTTCCCATCTGAGAATTTTGGTCCGAAAGACTCATTTCTAAAAGATGGCCTGGAGCAGATTTAAGCACAGAGCCCTTTAATTGGCGTGAGTGAGCAACAGTTGGACTTTCTGAATTGAGTTCTTCCATGGTTAACCAGAGCGCATAGAGACAGCACTAATTGCCTCTTAGTTCCCAAAAGGAGAAGAGGAGAGGGGAAAAAAGAAAGCAAAGCAGTGAATGGTCTGATTGAATTAGTCCACAGGCATTGTCTCTTGGATTTGTTTCTTCTTGTGAACCCTACTTTGAAAATAAAATACTTGAATTATAAACAGATAGTATAGCCGTTGGACTACATAACAATTTTTATAATTTGATATAAAGCTTCAAAAATCTGTTTCTGTGGATTATACCTGGTAGTGACAGGGCTTAATATTTGAGCGTGTCAGATTTTCTGAAACCTTCATTTTTTAAAAAAGATTTTATTTATTTATTCATGAGAGACACGCAGAGAGAGGCAGAGACCTAGGCAGAGGGAGAAGCAGGCTCCCTGTGGGGAGCCTGATGTGGGATTCGATCTCAGGACCCTGGGATCACGACCTTAGCCAAAGGCAGATGCTCAACCGCTGAGCTACCCAGGTGCTCCTGAAACCTTCATTTTCTTTTTGAGATAGACTTACGGAATTAGGGCTCTTTTTGATTTAAATACTGAAATATTCTCTTGGTTATTACACATGCATGCACACACAGAAACAAAAGGTGCTGGTAGAGAGCTTTTAATTTCAAATGAGAACTGTCAAATTAGTGAAAGAATAAAGAGTATAGGGTATGTGCTCAATTATAAGATACCACATTTTATATGGAATGACTCATGCTCTTAGGCAGGTAAGCTATATATAAACTCTTTCCATAAATATGTACTATGTGTATGAATCCAAGAGAAATTGTGATGGAAGAGAGAAGTACTAAGAGTGCCTCTGTGTTGTATTCTTGAGGCCACTGTTGTTCCTGGTTACAAGGCAAGCATGGCACCCAGGGGGCTTTTGGGTCACACTCTGTGCCCTTGCACTGCCTTGCTAAAAAGATCCTGGGGAAAGCACTTCAAGTTTCTCTAATAGCTTTCTCAATTTGTCGAAATGAATATGCTAAGATGTGGCAAGAGCCAGACTTTACCAAGTTCTAGGTTAGCAGCACCAGGGCTGACTCCATAAAGCACCACTAGAATCTCTGGAGCCCTGGTGGCAGGTCAGTCACCACTGTGTCCAAAACATCCATTTTCAAAAATGCCCATCGCATGCTTGCACTTCATCTAGTCACTTCCAATTTTGACAACTAGGTTGAAATACTGCAGTTTTAGGCAATAAGACATCCTTTTCATTAATTATAATTTCTCTTTATCTGATGAGGTATTATTGAGGTCCCACGCTTAATTAACTCCTGCTTGCCATAGCAGGAAAGGAGGATGGGGTGGGGGTTGCCGCTGTTTTCTCTGAGTGTCCTCTTATTGATTGGAGTATGCACAGCTGCAAATGGAGGACTCGTCTTTGTCACATGCCTTGACTCAGGTTTTGGCTTTGTTGACACTGTTGTTCAGTGCTCTCTCCTTGTCTGTCTGTCTGCACTGGCCTTTGCCTCCTGTTTAACCTCAGCCATGCAGAATAGTGTGTGGAGTTCAGATTTAAGTAGAGACAAGGCCTGGTTATTTAGTCTCCTTCTCTTTAGATCCATCACTCAATCATTCAAACATTTTTTTTTAAGAAACTAAGGGAAACATCCTGTGATACTTTGTATCAAGTGGTAAGTAGTACCTGAAAATTATCAAGGGGTAGATAAAACTTTTAAAAAGTTATAAAGCTATAATTGCAAGTTACTGAAGAAATAGGCAGGCTTCTGGAGAATCTGGGATAAGATTTGGGCATAGGTGATGAAGCCGTCTTCAGAAATGCACATAACTATCACTTGTCCAGATCTTCTCTCCCCTTCTCATTTGTTTCAGACGTGGTGTCCTCCCTTCTTTCTTTCTTTCTTTTTTTTTGGTGGGGGGGTGTTCTATATGTTGGCAAATCGAATCCTCCCTTCTTTCTGACAACTCCCACCTCCTCCCATTCCCTTCAGGACTCTTTTCTATCTTGTACCTTCTCTTCATAGTTCTTGAAGTTTTCTTTTTCTTCTGGGGCCTTTCTCTTACCTGGAAAACATTCTCTAGCTGCCACTGGACCCCAGCCAATGCCTGTGACCATAACACATCCCAGATCTTATCTGCTTTTAGTCTGCTTTCTGTACTTGCTACTGAGCTGAGAGTGCTCCTTCAGTGGGTGTTGTGGATTGAATTGTGTTCCCTCAAAATAGGCATGTTGAAGTCCTAACCCCCAGTACCTCAGATTGTGACTAGAAATAATCTATATAGAGGTAATCCAGTTAAAATGACACATTCTTCAAAAAAAAAGATTTTATTTATTCATGAGAGAGAGAGGGAGGCAGATGGAGAGGCAGGCTCCCCACAGAGCAGGGAGCCTGATGTGGGTCTCAATCCCAGGACCCTGGGATCATGACCTGAGCTGAAGGCAGATGCTCAACTGAGCCACCCAGGTGCCCTAAAATGATATCTTTAAGGTGGGCCCTAACCCAATGTGATTGCCGTCCACATAAAAAGGGGAAATTTTGGACACAGGCAGACATGTACAGAGGGAAGACCATCTATAGGCCAAGAAACACTGGAGACTACTAGAAGGTTGGAGAGTAACAAGGAACAGATTCTTACTCACAGTTCTCAGAAAGAACCATCCCTGTCAATACCTTGATCTTGGAACTCTAGCTTCTGGAACTGTGAGACAATACATTTCTGTTGTTTAAGCCACCCAGTGTTGGTACTATTGTTATGAGCCCTAACACACTAGTACAATGGGCACAACTATGGCTTCCTAATAATTAAATTCAAAGGCCCTTTCTTATTCTGGTCAACCTCTCTGTACCTTTTAGCCCTATTAGCCACCTCCCTTTTAAAATTCGAGAGACAGCATGGTGAAGTGGCATAAATCAGAGCTCTGGGGTTAGGCCAAGCTGGGTCATTTAATTCAACTTCTCTACATCCATTAAATGGAATTTGTATCTACCTCAAATAGTGGTTGTGAGGATTACATGAGCTAGTGCATGAAAAATACATGTTTTCCAATAAGCACAATATAAATAAAAACTAAATGTAGCTCTGTAGCCAAGCTGGGAAGGACCTAGACACTGAGGAGCTGAGATGACATGTCAAATGGTAAGACCCTGGAAGTGAGCCTCTTGGTGGTGCTTTAGCCAGGGTTGGTATTTGCTCTTCTTCTATGCTCCTACCATTCTCACTGTGCCTAGCAGGCTGGATACTTTAATTTGTGTGTTTCCTTTCTTATTAGATTTTGAGGTCATTGGTAGTGGACATAGCAAATATTTGATGAATGAAGAAAGCACTGAATGGAACAAATCTAACAGAGCATTCTTGGCCAGTCCAAGGGCTACGTGCTCATACTGTTGTGTCCACACTCAGTGTTGAAAGTAGTGAGCTGTATGAGTCTGCATGATAATAGAAGCTGCTGTTAATAAATTGATCGTTTGGATTAAAATGTGTTTTCCTGAAGTTCTTAGCAAGTCTCTTAGCAAGGATTGGATTTTTAAAAATTATTTTTGGTAAATTATTATTGTAGTCAATCTGAGTGATGAAAATGAACTTTCAACATAGTTTTTGAAATTGTGTATGCTAGTGTGTCACTGTCACTTCTGTGAGTTCATCAGATTTGTCCACTTGTGCCACTCAGATGCAGAGATAACATCAAGATTCACCTTTTACTTTTTTTTTAAAAGCAGTTTCTCACTTTAAAAGTGCAGAATGCCAAACCAGAAAGAGCAGTCAATTTATGGGCTTAAATTCTATGACAGTAATCCTAGAAATTATGAATATGAGTGGATTGGAACTTAGTAGTTCCTCTGTCACCTCAAAAAGTAGGCTGACTGTGCACAAGAATGGACTTCTGCAGCCAATACTCATTTTCCTTAATGAACAGTCTGGAGGCTTTTTGTATTCCTTATTACATGAGACTCTGAGATAGGCTTGCATTGATTTCTTGTAATTCAAACATAAGGGTTTCCTTTCACGTCAATCTGAGGGCTCTTTTCTAGTTATTCAGACATCTAAATAGCTTTTCAAACACTTCAGTATTTGCTCATTTTACCCACAGCCCCTCTCCTACCCTCCATTTATTCTAGTCTAGGTACAAATATTTCTCCACTCAAATATGGAAATTAAAAAATCATGGTAGATTTTTCTAGTGCTGTTCATTTCAGGCTTTATTATGGAGCTTAAGAAGCAGTATTTCTACTTCACTAAGAAGGTTTGCATGGCTGGATAAGATAGTAAGCATTATAAAAAAGTAAGCATTAATAAAATATTAATAAGATTTAAAAAGAGGCAATGGTTGTATTACCCCCGCCCTTGAAAATAAAAACCACCCACAACTCTATGGTCTTTGACAAAGCAAGAATGAATATCCAATGGAAAAAGACAGTCTCTTCAACAAATGGTGTTGAAAAAACTGGACAATGTCATACAGAAGAATGAACCTGGATCATTTTCTTATACCATACACAAAAATAAATTCAAAACGGATGAAAGACCTAAATGTGAGTCTGGAAACCATCAAAATCCTAGAAGAGAACAGAGGCGGCAACCTCTTTGACCTTGGCCATAGCAACTTCTTACTAGATAGGTCTCCTGAGGCAAGGGAAACAAAAGCAGAAATGAACTATTGGGACTTCATCAAGATAAAAAGCTTCTGCACGGAGAAGGAAACAATCAACAAAACTAAAAGGCAGTCTACAAAATGGGAGAAGATATTTGCAAATGACATACATATCTGATAAAGGGTTAGTATCCAAAATCTATAAAGAACTTACCAAACTTGACACCCCCCAAAAATAATCTGGTTAAGAAATGGGCAGAAGACATGAATAGATATTTTTCCAAAGAAGACCTCCAGATGGCTTACAGATACGTGAAAATATGCTCAACATCACTCATCATCAGGGAAATGCAAACTAAAATCACAATGAGATACCACTTCACACTGATCAGAATGGTTAAAATTAACAACATAAGAGATAACATGTTGGCGAGGATAAGGAGAAAGGGGAACTCTTGCATTGTTGCTTGTGAGTTAGGGACAAAGGGGGCTAGGCAGGACTAGGTAGGAGGCCAAGGAAGCAGGCTCACAAAAATCCCCAAAATGCTGATGTAGATAAGGAAACCAGAGATAAGGGAACAAACCAGACCACCCTGCCCTAAGGTGTATGTGGGGAGGGTGTCTTGTTATAATAGCTACTTGTAACCAATAAAAAAAAATCATCAGACTCCAAAAGATGTCTAAAAGACATTAAAGATGTTATCCCTAGTCCTTACTCAATGGTGATATCAATAGTTATGTTAAAAGGATTTAGGTTCCCTGATTAGGCTCTCAATAAAAGACTGCCACTACAAGCCCTCAGTGGCACCCCTGTTAGGACCCCTCTCACTCCTGAGAGCTTTCTCTGTATCTTTGCTTAATAAATTTCTATCCCTTTACTCACTGTCCTGTTTCTGCAGGATTCATTCTTTGACTCCGCGAGACAAGAACCAAGCTCTCCTGTATCACTTGGAATGCAAACTGGTACAACCACTCTGGAGAACAGTATGGAGGTTCCTCAGAAAGTTAAAAATAGAACTGCCCTGTGATCCAGCAATTGCACTACTAGGTATTCACCCAAAGGATACAAAATTACAGATTCAAAGGGGTCTGTGTACCCCGATGTTTATAGCAGCAGTATTGATAATAGCCCAACTATGGAGAGAACCCAAATGTCCACCAACTGATGAATGGATGAAGTGGTATATACATACAATGGAATATTATTCAGCCATCAGAAAGGATGAAATCTGTGGGTGCTGGGGTGGTTCAGTTGGTTAAGCATCCAACTCTTAATTTTGGCTCAGGTCAGGTCATGATCTCAGAGTCAGAGCTCTGCATCAGGCTCCATGCTCAGCGGAGAGTCCGCTAGAGATTTTCTCCCTCATTGTGTCCCCTTCCCTCTGCTCACACAATCTCTCTCAAATAAATAAATCTTTAAAAAAAAGAATTAAATGTTGCCATTTGCAATGATGTGAGTGGGGCTAGAATGTATTATACTAAGTGAGATAAGTCAGTGAAAGACAGATTCCATATGATTTCACTCATGTGGAGTTTAAGAAACAAAATAAGGGAACACATGGGAAGGGGAAAAAGAAAACAAGGAGAGAGGGAAACAAGCCATAAGTGACTTTTACGGTAGAGAACAAACAGGGTTGCTGGGAGGGAGGTGGGTGAGGGATGGGCTAGGTGGGGCACGGGCATTAAATAGGGCACTTGTTGTGAGGAGCACTGGGTGTTGTATGTAAGTGATGAATCACAGAACTCTACTCCAGAAACTAATATTGCACTTTATGTTAACTAACAAAATTTACATTAAAAAAAAAAACCCTGTAAGGTAGGGAGTGGCAGGAAATGAAGCTGAACAATGAGGCATTTTTTTCAAGAAAGAGGAGTAGATTGCTTCCCAGCTCCAGGCCAGATCCTTGGCCTAACTCTGACTTCATTGAGTGCAAGTCCAGTGTACACTACTCTAAAGCTCAGTGTACAGCATACATAATCAATATCCTTTTGTATCATATAACCTAGATCTTCTTTTAAATACCTTGGCATGTATGTTCTCATATTAGTGTTACTTATAACACTGAAAAAATAGGAACAGCTCAAATGTCAAAGAGTACAGAACTAAACTATGATATAGCCATATGATTTTATGTTATATAGCTGATAAAAATCTTTATAAAAAGAAATTGAATGGCATGGGATGATATTCACCATACATTAGTAATTAGGAAAAAAGCAAATCACACAATCATAAGTATGGTAGGAGCCTAGTAAAATATGTACATACATTCACAGAAGTCTGGAATGTAATTTTTCAAATTGTTAACGCTGGCTACCTCTGGGTTGTAGAAATAAAGATGGGTTTTATTTTTGTGCCTTTTAAAATATTTTCTATACTTTTGGTAATGAACAGATATCAACTTCACAATCAGGAAAAGAAAAAGAGAGGATACCACTTCTGGTAAACACTATTATAGTGGGTTGAATGGTAGACCCCTCAAATATATGTCCATGCCCTAACCCCTAGAACCTGCGAACATGTCATTATTTGGAAAAATGTCTTTACAGATATAATTAAATTAAGGATCTGGAGATGAGATTGTTCTGGATTATCCTGGTGGGCTATATATACACACACACACTACCTCTTCCTTATCCATTCATCAGCTGATGGACATTTGGGTTCTCTCTATAGTTTGGCTATTGTTGATGATGTTGCTATAAACATCGGGGTACCCATACCCCTTTGGATCTGTAATTTTGTATCCTTTGGGTAAATACCTAGTAGTGCAATTGCTGGATCATAGGGCAGTTCTATTTTTAACTTTCTGAGGAACCTCCATACTGTTGTCCAGAATGGCGGCACCAGTTTGCATTCCAAGCAACAGTGCAAGAGTTGCCCTTTCTTCTTATCCTCGCCAACATGTGTTGTTTCTTGCGTTGTTAATTTTAGCCATTCTGATCAGTGCGAGGTGGTATTTTATCATGGTTTTGATTTTTAAGGGTTTTGCTTTCTTTTTGTTTTAATTTGTAAGGATTTTATTTATTTTATTTTTTTATTTTTTTTAATTTGTAAGGATTTTATTTTATTTATTTATTTTTTTTTAATTTGTAAGGATTTTAATGACTGACTAGGGCCTCTGCATTTTCAAAGGAGACCCACTGACTGTCACTACCCTTTAAAATATGTATACAATGGAATATTCCTTAGCCATTAGAAATGACAAATACCCACCATTTGCTTCGAGGTGGATGGAACTGGAGGATATTATGCTGAGTGAAATAAGTCAATCAGAGAAGGACAAACATTATATGGTCTCATTCATTTGGGGAATATAAAAATAGTGAAAGGGAATAAAGGGGAAAGGAGAGAAAATGAGTGAAAATATCAGAGAGGGAGACGGAACATGAGAGACTCCTAACCCTGGGAAACGAACTAGGGGTGGTGGAGGAGGAGGTGGGTGGGGGGTGGGGGTGACTGGGTGATGGGCCCTGAGGGGGGCACTTGATGGGATGAGCACTGGGTGTTATGCTATATGTTGGCAAATTAAACTCCAATAAAAATAAATAAATAATGAAAGAAAGAAAGAAAGAAAGAAAGAAAGAAAGAAAGAATAAAATAAAATAAAATAAAATAAAATAAAATAAAATAAAATAAAATAAAATAAAATATTTGTTTAAAGCGGCTCCCAAATGATATTAGCATACTTGGGATATATTATTATTCTCTTAGTGGAGAAAGAGAAATTCTTTATAGCAGTATGAGGAAAAATATTCCCTGGTGTCACTGAAGACCTCAGATGTAGATAATTTGTAGATATGTTGTTGTTCCTGTTTGCCAAGGAAGTAAAGATAGATCATTAGTGACTTGACTCAGTAGACCATGCAGCTTTATCTCCCATCCCTTGCTAATAATAATCTTTAGGTGCTCTGTGCCTTACCCCCGTATCACACTGCTCCCACTCTGCTCTACCTGAAATGAGGCCCTCCTCCACCATGGTTCTCTTAGCCTAACTCACTCCCCTCCCTTTCTCCTAATTGTTCAGCTTTGGCTCAAGCATCACGTCTAAGAAATCTTTTGTGACCTCAGCTTCTCAGCCTGGGCCAGATACTAGGCCTGGCCTTTTGTGCTCCTTCTCTAGCATGATCTCACCTCTAATTCTGCTCTAAGCACAGTGTGTGGAAGTGATCTCTTTGTGGAGGTGGGACATTTTCACATTCATGTTACCTGATGATACGGTTTCCACAAGACAAAGGAAAGAGAAAATTAAGCAAACTTTCCTGTGAATGGGATATTGTGTATGGCTGAATAATCTCTGCAAAGAAAAGGCTATAATAAACCACTGCCATAAAAATCTTTTATCTTCTGCCCACCAGATCTATACGCAAAATTCCCTAAACAAAACTCTCATTTTCTCTTGTAAAAAAAAAAAAAAAAAAAAAGGAGAAGCTGATGAGAAAAAGTTGAGCAGGGGCTTACATTACATTTCTCCCAAATGTAAGAAAATGCCTGCTTTGAATGATCATAATAAAAAAGGCTCTGTTTGGCTCTTTTCTACTGTACTGTGAGGTACTTGAGCATGGCAACCTCTGGAATCCCTGCACTTAGTGCAGAGTTGGGAGATATCCTTATTTATGGAATAAAAGAGAAAATAGTATCCTCATGGTCCTGTGCTTTTTGTTCAGGAACTGAGGGGAGAAACAGAGCAAACAATTTGGTACCAGATCTGCCATTTGTCTGGATTAGTGTTCCGAAGCCCTTTAGACAAGACCTTCCTATCACCCATCTGAGAAGCACGAAAGCATGACAGGATTTTTAGCAGGTGAGAATGGGGAAAAACAGATTATACTTTCCCTTTTCAGCCTAGAAAAAGTACCAGCAAGGAGCTTTATGCTGGGAGGGCGGTAAGGACACCACACACAGTGGGGGAATCCATTCATAGTCCCTCTGTGGTCAATAAACATGGGAATTTTGCTAAGAGACTAATCAACTTCAGGTCCTGACATCCCTCCAAAATAGGACCCAAGATTTTAGGAATGATTGATAGAAAGTGGTGCACCCAGGCATTTTCAAGCTATACTACTCATGCTAAAACAAGATGGGAGCTGTTTTTCAGTTATTGCTCAGACCCAAGCACACAGTTGTATGAGCTTTCTGGAATGGGATAGAAGAACTATGATTCCCAGTTAAAGGGTCCTCGGGCCAAGCCAAATGGTATCTTGGAACTGAGTCTCAGGAAGTTCTGATCCTGGAAGGTGAAGGTAATTTATAGCTGGCAGGGGATCCCTGGGTGGCTCAGCAGTTTGGCACCTGCCTTCGGCCCAGGGTGTGATCGTGCAGTCCCGGGATCGAGTCCCACGTCAGATTGCCTGCATGGAGACTGCTTCTCCTTCTGCCTGTCTCTGCCTATCTCTCTCTGTGTGTCTCATGAATAAATAAAATCTTAAAAAAATTTATAGCTGGGAAAGAAAGCAGGATAATCAAGAGCCACAAAATTGACCAAAGAGGTCACTACGCTGGAAGGGCATTGTTAGCTAGAAGCCAGATAAGCATAAAGGAGCAGGCAGAGAGAGCAAACTGCAGGCTGCTGAGACAGGTGTCACAGGTCATTCCATAGACATAGCTGCCTTCTGCGTGGCCTGGTATGCTTCACTGGTGAGGGGTATGCTCCTAAAGCTCTAGAATCACAGTCTTTCCTCTCTTCCTGGCCCAGTTAGGTTAGCCCAGGGCTGACAAGCATCAGAAATTGTATGTTTTGGGGTGCTCTGGGATTAGGAGACTCCTGCCAAATGCAGTGCTTAGGTTGAAGGGTTAATTTGAGGATTAATGATATGATATCCTTTGTAAAACATAGAACATCACACACTTGAAGTATTTACTGAGCTGTATGTATTGAGTGCAGGACACTCCAAGTAGAGTAAGGAAAGTATGGAAATGGGTATTACATTCCATGTTCTCAGTAAATATAGTGTCGCAGATAATAAAAGCAGGGAAAGCTATTAGAAAGCATTAGTCACTTTCCAGGTAGAGTGCCAGGTAAAGGAGGGGTGTGACAGGGAATGAAGCTGGAACAATAGGTTGGGGTAAACTCCATTTGCTGGCCAGATTAGCTATTACTCATAATGCTAGTTGGATGATAGTGTATAGAATATCTTGGAAGTGTGGAAGGCAGCTGGCTACTACAGTAGTCTAAGAGAGGAAGTGGGGCTGACTTACTCTGGTGGCAGTAGCAGTAGACTAGAGGAGGCAGGACTTATAGACGTATTGGGAAGCTAAATTACCTTTGACTTGTGATTTTTGCAAATAAGGCCGAGAAGCAACAGATGACAGCACATTTGTAGGCCTGGGTGACTAGATGAGTAGGGTCACTCATAGGAATAGACAAATAAACTGCAGTCATTCATTTGAAAAAGGAGATTTGCCTGGCTTTGAACATGTAAACAGAGATCTCCAAATGGCAGTCAGAAATGTGGAGCAAGACTAGGGTAGATCCCACTGCCGTAGGTTCCCATAGATATGTGTACTTTCCCTGTCTCTACACTTGCTACCTCCCCTTGTAGCTAGATGTGTAACGAGTTTGTGTTAGCTTTGAGTAGAGATGGACTTGGCTTGCTCAACATGTACCTGAGAAATCATAGGTTCACAATATTGTTTTTTTGTTTGTTTGTTTTAAATCAGGGAACTAGCGATTGGGAGAGAGGTCAAGGCCAAGATTGATGGGTTATATTCACAGAAGTGATCCTTCAAGCCACCGAATAGATGAAAGAAATCACTGTGGAAGTATTCTTAGTTGAACTGTCTTCCCAACATTCCTGTGTTAAAGTGATAACATCCAGTGCCTCAGAGTGTGACCTTATTTGGAGATGGGGTCTTTACAGAGGTAGTCAAGTTAAAATGAGGTCAGTAGGAATGGTCCTAACCCAATATGACTGGTGTCCTTATAAAAAGGGGAAATTTGGACATAGAGGCAGACATGTATATGTATTCATCAGGATTAGCTGGGTAATATTACACTAAATAAACCCTAAATTTCAGTGTTTTTTAGCCCATTTCTCAGAAATGCTGATTTCTCACTCATACTGTACCATCATAAGCCAGGGGAGAGGTCTCTGTTTGACTTGGGCTGACAGAAGCTTCCGTAATCTTACTCTGCCTTATGGAACATGATGTCTCTTTCGTTGCTGCTTCAAGGAAAAGGTGCATGAACATTTTACACTGCTCTTCTAAGCGTATGTCCCAAAATGACATGTTGCTTCCATTCACAATTCATTGGCCAGAACTAACCACAGGAGTTTACCTGGCTGCATGGGAGTCAGAAGTAAAGAGGAGAAACGGATATTGGTGAGGATGAGTCAGATTTGCTTGGAAGATGCAGAGAAGAGTAGTTTAGCCTGGGAGGGAACTGAGCATGGGTGTAGGCCAAGGGAAGGGTGCCAGAGGAGGAGGATTTGAAAGGGGAAAGAAGGAGGGTGAGGAAAAGGGAGAATTAATAGGATAAAGTCCTAGAAGAGGGATGGGCACAAAAGCCCCACTTAGGATGGGCATAGCCTTGTTGTGTTTCTTCTTTAGCATCAAATCTGAACGAAAGAGGGAGAATGAGGCCTGTGAGCTTTTGTAGGGCACACAAATTCTCATCATCACCATTAGCAATATTATTCTGAGAATTGACCTGTCCTTCCTTTCTCCTTTCTAGTTTTCTATTCGCAATTTTTTCATATGAGAGTTCAGACAGTTCCAGCATTTCCAAAATTAACCCAAGACGATTAGTCAACAGGACTAAATTAGCGGGGCATTTCAAGAGTCCATTGCATCTCTCTCATCTTAAAGGTGAAGTTCAGAGTTGAATCAAAGTAGATACTTAGAGTCGCCTATTGAGTGGCAGTTTGATGTTTTCCTTTTTCCTTTTTTTTTAATTTATTTTTTATTGGTGTTCAATTTACTAACATACAGAATAACCCCCAGTGCCCGTCACCCATTCACTCCCAGCCCCCGCCCTCCTCCCCTTCTACCACACCTAGTTCGTTTCCCAGAGTTAGCAGTCTTTACGTTCTGTCTCCCTTTCTGATATTTCCCACACATTTCTTCTCCCTTCTCTTATATTCCCTTTGACTATTATTTATATTACCCAAATGAATGAGAACATATAATGTTTGTCCTTCTCCGACTGACTTACTTCACTCAGCATAATACCCTCCAGTTCCATCCACGTTGAAGCAAATGGTGGGTATTTGTCATTTCTAATAGCTGAGTAATATTCCATTGTATACATAAACCACATCTTCTTTATCCATTCATCTTTCGTTGGACACCGAGGCTCCTTCCACAGTTTGGCTATCGTGGCCATTGCTGCTATAAACATCGGGGTGCAGGTGTCCCGGCGTTTCATTGCATTTGTATCTTTGAGGTAAATCCCCAACAGTGCAATTGCTGGGTCGTAGGGCAGGTATATTTTTAACTGTTTGAGGAACCTCCACACAGTTTTCCAGAGTGGCTGCACCAGTTCACATTCCCACCAACAGTGTATGAGGGTTCCCTTTTCTCCGCATCCTCTCCAACATTTGTTGTTTCCTGCCTTGTTAATTTTCCCCATTCTCACTGGTGTGAGGTGGTATCTCATTGTGGTTTTGATTTGTATTTCCCTGATGGCAAGTGATGCAGAGCATTTTCTCATATGCGTGTTGGCCATGTCTATGTCTTCCTCTGTGAGATTTCTGTTCATGTCTTTTGCCCATTTCATGATTGGATTGTTTGTTTCTTTGGTGTTGAGTTTAATAAGTTCTTTATAGATCTTGGAAACTAGCCCTTTATCTGATATGTCATTTGCAAATATCTTCTCCCATTCTGTAGGTTGTCTTTGAGTTTTGTTGACTGTATCCTTTGCTGTGCAAAAGCTTCTTATCTTGATGAAGTCCCAATAGTTCATTTTTGCTTTTGTTTCTTTTGCCTTCGTGGATGTATCTTGCAAGAAGTTACTATGGCCGAGTTCAAAAAGGGTGTTGCCTGTGTTCTTCTCTAGGATTTTGATGGAATCTTGTCTCACATTTAGATCTTTCATCCATTTTGAGTTTATCTTTGTGTATGGTGAAAGAGAGTGGTCTAGTTTCATTCTTCTGCATGTGGATGTCCAATTTTCCCAGCACCATTTATTGAAGAGACTGTCTTTCTTCCAATGGATAGTCTTTCCTCCTTTATCGAATATTAGTTGCCCATAAAGTTCAGGGTCCACTTCTGGATTCTCTATTCTGTTCCACTGATCTATGTGTCTGTTTTTGTGCCAGTACCACACTGTCTTGATGACCACAGCTTTGTAGTACAACCTGAAATCTGGCATTGTGATGCCCCCAGATATGGTTTTCTTTTTTAAAATTCCCCTGGCTATTCGGGGTCTTTTCTGATTCCACACAAATAATTTGTTCTAACTCTCTGAAGAAAGTCCATGGTATTTTGATAGGGATTGCATTAAACGTGTAAATTGCCCTGGGTAACATTGACATTTTCACAATATTAATTCTGCCAATCCATGAGCATGGAATATTTTTCCATCTCTTTGTGTCTTCCTCAATTTCTTTCAGAAGTGTTCTGTAGTTTTTAGGGTATAGATCCTTTACCTCTTTGGTTAGGTTTATTCCTAGGTATCTTATGCTTTTGGGTGCAATTGTAAATGGGATTGACTCCTTAATTTCTCTTTCTTCAGTCTCATTGTTAGTGTATAGAAATGCCACTGACTACTGGGCATTGATTTTGTATCCTGCCACGCTACCGAATTGCTGTATGAGTTCCAGCAATCTTGGGGTGGAGACTTTTGGGTTTTCTATGTAGAGTATCATGTCATCGGCGAAGAGGGAGAGTTTGACTTCTTCTTTGCCCATTTGAATGCCTTTAATGTCTTTTTGTTGTCTGATTGCTGAGGCTAGGACTTCCAGTACTATGTTGAACAGCAGTGGTGAGAGTGGACATCCCTGTCTTGTTCCTGTACTTAGGGGAAAGGCTACCAGTGCTTCCCCATTGAGAATGATATTTGCTGTGGGCTTTTCATAGATGGCTTTTAAGATGTCGAGGAATGTTCCCTCTATGCCTACACTCTGAAGAGTTTTGATCAGGAATGGATGCTGTATTTTGTCAAATGCTTTCTCTGCATCTAATGAGAGGATCATATGGTTCTTGGTTTTTCTCTTGCTGATATGATGAATCACATTGATTGTTTTACGGGTGTTGAACCAGCCTTGTGTCCCGGGGATAAATCCTACTTGGTCATGGTGAATAATTTTTTTAATGTACTGTTGGATCCTATCGGCCAGTATCTTGTTGAGAATTTTTGCATCCATGTTCATCAGGGATATTGGTCTGTAATTCTCCTTTTTGGTGGGGTCTTTGTCTGGTTTTGGAATTAAGGTGATGCTGGCCTCATAGAACGAATTTGGAAGTACTCCATCTCTTTCTATCTTTCCAAACAGCTTTAGGAGAATAGGTATGGTTTCTTCTTTAAACGTTTGATAAAATTCCCCTGGGAAGCCATCTGGCCCTGGACTCTTGTGTCTTGGGAGGTTTTTGATGACTGCTTCAATTTCCTCCCTGGTTATTGGCCTGTTCAGTTTTTCTATTTCTTCCTGTTCCAGTTTTGGTAGTTTGTGGCTCTCCAGGAATGCGTCCATTTCTTCTAGATTGCCTAATTTATTGGCGTATAGCTGTTCATAATATGTTTTTAAAATTGTTTGTATTTCCTTGGTGTTGGTAGTGATCTCTCCTTTCTCATTCATGATTTTATTAATTTGAGTCTTCTCTCTCTTCTTTTTAATAAGGCTGGCTAATGGTTTATCTATCTTATTAATTCTTTCAAAGAACCAACTCCTGGTTTTGTTGATCTGTTCCACAGTTCTTCTGGTCCCGATTTCGTTGAGTTCTGCTCGAATCTTTATTAACTCCCTTCTTCTCTTGGGTGTAGGATCTATTTGCTGTTTTTTCTCTAGCTCCTTTATGTGTAAGGTTAGCTTTTGTATTTGAGTTCTTTCCAGTTTTTGAATGGATGCTTGTATTGCGTTGTATTTCCCCCTTAGGACTGCTTTTGCAGCATCCCAAAGATTTTGAACGGTTGTATCTTCATTCTCATTAGTTTCCACGAATCTTTTTAATTCTTCCTTAATTTCCTGGTTGACCCTTTTATCTTTTAGCAGGATGGTCCTTAACCTCCACGTGTTTGAGGTCCTTCCAAACTTCTTGTTGTGATTTAGTTCTAATTTCAAGGCATTATGGTCCGAGAATATGCAGGGGACAATCCCAATCTTTTGGTATCGGTTCAGACCCGATTTGTGACCCAATATGTGGTCTATTCTGGAGAAAGTTCCATGTGCGCTTGAGAAGAATGTGTATTCAGTTGAGTTTGGATGTAAAGTTCTGTAGATATCTGTGAAATCCATCTGGTCCAGTGTATCATTTAAAGCTCTCGTTTCGGGGGGAGGAGCAAGATGGCGGAAGAGTAGGGTCTCCAAACCACCTGTCTCCACCAAACTACCTAGAAAACCTTCAAATTATCCTGAAAATCTATGAATTCGGCCTGAGATTTAAAGAGAGACCAGCTGGAATGCTACAGTGAGAAGAGTTCGCGCATCTATCAAGGTAGGAAGACGGGGAAAAAGAAATAAAGGAACAAAGGCCTCCAAGGGGGAGAGGCCCGCGAGGAGCCGGGCTGAGGCCGGGGCGAGTGTCCCCAGGACAGGAGAGCCCCGTCCCGGAGACGCAGGAGCTGCACCGACCTTCCCGGGCGGAAAGGGGCTCGCAGGGAGGTGGAGCAGGACCCCAGGAGGGCGGGGATGCCCTCCGGCTCCCTGGGACAGTAACAGCAACTGCGCACCCAGGAGAGTGCGCCGAGCTCCCTAAGGGCTGCAGCGCGCACGGCGGGACCCGGCGGGACCCGGAGCAGCTGAAGGGGCTCGGGCGGCGGCTCTGCGGAGGGGGCTGCGCGGCCCCGGGAGCAGCTCGGAGGGGCTCGGGCAGAAGAAGAGGCTCCGTGCGGAGGGGGCTGCGCGGTTCCAGGAGCAGCTCGGAGGGGCTCGGGCGGCAGCTCCGCGGAGGGGGTTGCGCGGCCCGGGAGCGCGATTCCAACAGCGCAGGCTCCGGAGCACAGGGCGCCGGGACACAGCCCAGGATCCCGCCTCCCCCGGGACAGGCAGAGGCCGGGAGGGCCCAGGACAGCGAGGACGCTCCTGCCCCAGCTGAGCAGATCAGCGGCCCCGCCCGGAGCCTCCAGGCCCTGCAGACGGAGAGCTCGGAGTTCCTGCCGGAGCTGAATCCAGGTTCCCAGAGCTGCCCCGCCACTGGGGCTGTTCCTCCTGCGGCCTCACGGGGTAAACAACCCCCACCGAGCCCTGCACCAGGCAGGGGCACAGCAGCTCCCCCAACTGCTAACACCTGAAAATCAGCACAGCAGGCCCCTCCCCCAGAACACCAGCTAGACGGACAACTTCCAGGAGAAGCCAAGGGACTTAAAGTACACAGAATCAGAAGATACTCCCCGGTGGTTCTTTTTTTGTTTGTTTGTTTTTGTTTTTGTTTTTGTTTTGTTTTGCTTTTTGATTTGTTTCCTTCCCCCACCCCCTTTTTTTCTCCTTTCTTTTTCTTTCTCTTTTTCTTCTTTTTTTTTTTTTTTCGTTTTTTTTTTTCTTTTTCTTCCCTTTTTTTTTCTCTTTCTCTTTTCTTTCCTTCTTTCTCTCCTCTCTTTTTCTCTTTTTCCCAATACAACTTGCTTTTGGCCACTCTGCACTGAGCAAAATGACTAGAAGGAAAACCTCACCTCAAAAGAAAGAATCAGAAACAGTCCTCTCTCCCACAGAGTTACAAAATCTGGATTACAATTCAATGTCAGAAAGCCAATTCAGAAGCACTATTATACAGCTACTGGTGGCTCTAGAAAAAAGTATAAAGGACTCAAGAGACTTCATGACTGCAGAATTTAGAGCTAATCAGGCAGAAATTAAAAACCAATTGAATGAGATGCAATCCAAACTAGAAGTCCTAACGACGAGGGTTAACGAGGTGGAAGAACGAGTGAGTGACCTAGAAGACAAGTTGACAGCAAAGAGGGAAACTGAGGAAAAAAGAGACAAACAATTAAAAGACCATGAAGATAGATTAAGGGAAATAAACGACAGCCTGAGGAAGAAAAACCTACGTTTAATTGGGGTTCCCGAGGGCGCCGAAAGGGACAGAGGGCCAGAATATGTATTTGAACAAATTCTAGCTGAAAACTTTCCTAATCTGGGAAGGGAAACAGGCATTCAGATCCAGGAAATAGAGAGATCCCCCCCTAAAATCAATAAAAACCGTTCAACACCTCGACATTTAATTGTGAAGCTTGCAAATTCCAAAGATAAGGAGAAGATCCTTAAAGCAGCAAGAGACAAGAAATCCCTGACTTTTATGGGGAGGAGTATTAGGGTAACAGCAGACCTCTCCACAGAGACCTGGCAGGCCAGAAAGGGCTGGCAGGATATATTCAGGGTCCTAAATGAAAAGAACATGCAACCAAGAATACTTTATCCAGCAAGGCTCTCATTCAAAATGGAAGGAGAGATAAAGAGCTTCCAAGACAGGCAGCAACTAAAAGAATATGTGACCTCCAAACCAGCTCTGCAAGAAATTTTAAGGGGGACTCTTAAAATTCCCCTTTAAGAAGAAGTTCAGTGGAACAGTCCACAAAAACAAAGACTGAATAGATATCATGATGACACTAAACTCATATCTCTCAATAGTAACTCTGAATGTGAACGGGCTTAATGACCCCATCAAAAGGCGCAGGGTTTCAGACTGGATAAAAAAGCAGGACCCATCTATTTGCTGTCTACAAGAGACTCATTTTAGACAGAAGGACACCTACAGCCTGAAAATAAAAGGTTGGAGAACCATTTACCATTCGAATGGTCCTCAAAAGAAAGCAGGGGTAGCCATCCTTATATCAGATAAACTAAAATTTACCCCAAAGACTGTAGTGAGAGATGAAGAGGGACACTATATCATACTTAAAGGATCTATTCAACAAGAGGACTTAACAATCCTCAATATATATGCTCCAAATGTGGGAGCTGCCAAATATATAAATCAATTATTAACCAAAGTGAAGAAATACTTAGATAATAATACACTTATACTTGGTGACTTCAATCTAGCTCTTTCTATACTCGATAGGTCTTCTAAGCAAAACATCTCCAAAGAAACGAGAGCTTTAAATGATACACTGGACCAGATGGATTTCACAGATATCTACAGAACTTTACATCCAAACTCAACTGAATACACATTCTTCTCAAGCGCACATGGAACTTTCTCCAGAATAGACCACATATTGGGTCACAAATCGGGTCTGAACCGATACCAAAAGATTGGGATTGTCCCCTGCATATTCTCGGACCATAATGCCTTGAAATTAGAACTAAATCACAACAAGAAGTTTGGAAGGACCTCAAACACATGGAGGTTAAGGACCATCCTGCTAAAAGATAAAAGGGTCAACCAGGAAATTAAGGAAGAATTAAAAAGATTCATGGAAACTAATGAGAATGAAGATACAACCGTTCAAAATCTTTGGGATGCAGCAAAAGCAGTCCTAAGGGGGAAATACATCGCAATACAAGCATCCATTCAAAAACTGGAAAGAACTCAAATACAAAAGCTAACCTTACACATAAAGGAGCTAGAGAAAAAACAGCAAATAGATCCTACACCCAAGAGAAGAAGGGAGCTAATAAAGATTCGAGCAGAACTCAACGAAATCGAGACCAGAAGAACTGTGGAACAGATCAACAGAACCAGGAGTTGGTTCTTTGAAAGAATTAATAAGATAGATAAACCATTAGCCAGCCTTATTAAAAAGAAGAGAGAGAAGACTCAAATTAATAAAATCATGAATGAGAAAGGAGAGATCACTACCAACACCAAGGAAATACAAACGATTTTAAAAACCTATTATGAACAGCTATACGCCAATAAATTAGGCAATCTAGAAGAAATGGACGCATTCCTGGAAAGCCACAAACTACCAAAACTGGAACAGGAAGAAATAGAAAACCTGAACAGGCCAATAACCAGGGAGGAAATTGAAGCAGTCATCAAAAACCTCCCAAGACACAAGAGTCCAGGGCCAGATGGCTTCCCAGGAGAATTTTATCAAACGTTTAAAGAAGAAATCATACCTATTCTCCTAAAGCTGTTTGGAAAGATAGAAAGAGATGGAGTACTTCCAAATTCGTTCTATGAAGCCAGCATCACCTTAATTCCAAAGCCAGACAAAGACCCCGCCAAAAAGGAGAATTACAGACCAATATCCCTGATGAACATGGATGCAAAAATTCTCAACAAGATACTGGCCAATAGGATCCAACAGTACATTAAGAAAATTATTCACCATGACCAAGTAGGATTTATCCCTGGGACACAAGGCTGGTTCAACACTCGTAAAACAATCAATGTGATTCATCATATCAGCAAGAGAAAAACCAAGAACCATATGATCCTCTCATTGGATGCAGAGAAAGCATTTGACAAAATACAGCATCCATTCCTGATCAAAACTCTTCAGAGTGTAGGGATAGAGGGAACATTCCTCGACATCTTAAAAGCCATCTATGAAAAGCCCACAGCAAATATCATTCTCAATGGGGAAGCACTGGGAGCCTTTCCCCTAAGATCAGGAACAAGACAGGGATGTCCACTCTCACCACTGCTATTCAACATAGTACTGGAAGTCCTAGCCTCAGCAATCAGACAACAAAAAGACATTAAAGGCATTCAAATTGGCAAAGAAGAAGTCAAACTCTCCCTCTTCGCCGATGACATGATACTCTACATAGAAAACCCAAAAGTCTCCACCCCAAGATTGCTAGAACTCATACAGCAATTCGGTAGCGTGGCAGGATACAAAATCAATGCCCAGAAGTCAGTGGCATTTCTATACACTAACAATGAGACTGAAGAAAGAGAAATTAAGGAGTCAATCCCATTTACAATTGCACCCAAAAGCATAAGATACCTAGGAATAAACCTCACCAAAGATGTAAAGGATCTATACCCTCAAAACTATAGAACACTTCTGAAAGAAACTGAGGAAGACACAAAGAGATGGAAAAATATTCCATGCTCATGGATTGGCAGAATTAATATTGTGAAAATGTCAATGTTACCCAGGGCAATATACACGTTTAATGCAATCCCTATCAAAATACCATGGACTTTCTTCAGAGAGTTAGAACAAATTATTTTAAGATTTGTGTGGAATCAGAAAAGACCCCGAATAGCCAGGGGAATTTTAAAAAAGAAAACCATATCTGGGGGCATCACAATGCCAGATTTCAGGTTGTACTACAAAGCTGTGGTCATCAAGACAGTGTGGTACTGGCACAAAAACAGACACATAGATCAGTGGAACAGAATAGAGAATCCAGAAGTGGACCCTGAACTTTATGGGCAACTAATATTCGATAAAGGAGGAAAGACTATCCATTGGAAGAAAGACAGTCTCTTCAATAAATGGTGCTGGGAAAATTGGACATCCACATGCAGAAGAATGAAACTAGACCACTCTCTTTCACCATACACAAAGATAAACTCAAAATGGATGAAAGATCTAAATGTGAGACAAGATTCCATCAAAATCCTAGAGAAGAACGCAGGCAACACCCTTTTTGAACTCGGCCATAGTAACTTCTTGCAAGATACATCCACGAAGGCAAAAGAAACAAAAGCAAAAATGAACTATTGGGACTTCATCAAGATAAGAAGCTTTTGCACAGCAAAGGATACAGTCAACAAAACTCAAAGACAACCTACAGAATGGGAGAAGATATTTGCAAATGACATATCAGATAAAGGGCTAGTTTCCAAGATCTATAAAGAACTTATTAAACTCAACACCAAAGAAACAAACAATCCAATCATGAAATGGGCAAAAGACATGAACAGAAATCTCACAGAAGAAGACATAGACATGGCCAACATGCACATGAGAAAATGCTCTGCATCACTTGCCATCAGGGAAATACAAATCAAAACCACAATGAGATACCACCTCACACCAGTGAGAATGGGAAAAATTAACAAGGCAGGAAACAACAAATGTTGGAGAGGATGTGGAGAAAAGGGAACCCTCCTACACTGTTGGTGGGAATGTGAACTGGTGCAGCCACTCTGGAAAACTGTGTGGAGGTTCCTCAAACAGTTAAAAATATACCTGCCCTACGACCCAGCAATTGCACTGTTGGGGATTTACCCCAAAGATACAAATGCAATGAAACGCTGGGACACCTGCACCCCGATGTTTATGGCAGCAATGGCCACGATAGCCAAACTGTGGAAGGAGCCTCGGTGTCCAACGAAAGACGAATGGATAAAGAAGATGTGGTTTATGTATACAATGGAATATTACTCAGCTATTAGAAATGACAAATACCCACCATTTGCTTCAACGTGGATGGAACTGGAGGGTATTATGCTGAGTGAAGTAAGTCAGTCGGAGAAGGACAAACATTATATGTTCTCATTCATTTGGGGAATATAAATAATAGTGAAAGGGAAAATAAGGGAAGGGAGAAGAAATGTGTGGGAAATATCAGAAAGGGAGACAGAACATAAAGACTGCTAACTCTGGGAAACGAACTAGGTGTGGTAGAAGGGGAGGAGGGCGGGGGGTGGGAGTGAATGGGTGACGGGCACTGGGTGTTATTCTGTATGTTAGTAAATTGAACACCAATAAAAAAAAAAAATTAAAAAAAAAAAATAAAAAATAAAAAAAATAAAATCTCAAAAAAAAAAAAAAAAAAAAAATAAAGCTCTCGTTTCTTTGGAGATGTTGTGCTTAGAAGACCTATCGAGTATAGAAAGAGCTAGATTGAAGTCACCAAGTATAAGTGTATTATTATCTAAGTATTTCTTCACTTTGGTTAATAATTGATTGATATATTTGGCAGCTCCCACATTCGGGGCATATATATTGAGGATTGTTAAGTCCTCTTGTTGAATAGATCCTTTAAGTATGATATAGTGTCCCTCTTCATCTCTCACTACAGTCTTTGGGGTAAATTTTAGTTTATCTGATATAAGGATGGCTACCCCTGCTTTCTTTTGAGGACCATTCGAATGGTAAATGGTTCTCCAACCTTTTATTTTCAGGCTGTAGGTGTCCTTCTGTCTAAAATGAGTCTCTTGTAGACAGCAAATAGATGGGTCCTGCTTTTTTATCCAGTCTGAAACCCTGCGCCTTTTGATGGGGTCATTAAGCCCGTTCACATTCAGAGTTACTATTGAGAGATATGAGTTTAGTGTCATCATGGTATCTATTCAGTCCTTGTTTTTGTGGACTGTTCCACTGAACTTCTTCTTAAAGGGGAATTTTAAGAGTCCCCCTTAAAATTTCTTGCAGAGCTGGTTTGGAGGTCACATATTCTTTTAGTTGCTGCCTGTCTTGGAAGCTCTTTATCTCTCCTTCCATTTTGAATGAGAGCCTTGCCGGATAAAGTATTCTTGGTTGCATGTTCTTCTCCTTTAGGACCCTGAATATATCCTGCCAGCCCTTTCTGGCCTGCCAGGTCTCTGTGGAGAGGTCTGCTGTTACCCTAATACTCCTCCCCATAAAAGTCAGGGATTTCTTGTCTCTTGCTGCTTTAAGGATCTTCTCCTTATCTTTGGAATTTGCAAGCTTCACTATTAAATGTCGAGGTGTTGAACGGTTTTTATTGATTTTAGGGGGGGGATCTCTCTATTTCCTGGATCTGAATGCCTGTTTCCCTTCCCAGATTCGGAAAGTTTTCAGCTAGAATTTGTTCAAATACATATTCTGGCCCTCTGTCCCTTTCGGCGCCCTCGGGAACCCCAATTAAACGTAGGTTTTTCTTTCTCAGGCTGTCGTTTATTTCCCTTAATCTATCTTCATGGTCTTTTAATTGTTTGTCTCTTTTTTCCTCAGTTTCCCTCTTTGCTATCAACTTGTCTTCTATGTCACTCACTCGTTCTTCCACCTCGTTAACCCTCGTCGTTAGGACTTCTAGTTTGGATTGCATCTCATTCAATTGATTTTTAATTTCTGCCTGATTAGCTCTAAATTCTGCAGTCATGAAGTCTCTTGAGTCCTTTATACTTTTTTCTAGAGCCACCAGTAGCTGTATAATAGTGCTTCTGAATTGGCTTTCTGACATTGAATTGTAATCCAGATTTTGTAACTCTGTGCGAGAGAGGACTGTTTCTGATTCTTTCTTTTGAGGTGAGGTTTTCCTTCTAGTCATTTTGCTCAGTGCAGAGTGGCCAAAAGCAAGTTGTATTGGGAAAAAGAGAAAAAGAGAGGAGAGAAAGAAGGAAAGAAAAGAGAAAGAGAATAAAAAGGGAAGAAAAAAAAACGAAAAAAAAAAAGAAGAAAAAGAGAAAGAAATAGAAAGGAGAAAAAAAAGGGGGTGGGGGAAGGAAACATACAAAAAGAAAAAAAAAAAAAAAGAACCACGGGGGAGTATCTTCTGATTCTGTGTACTTTAAGTCCCTTGGCTTCTCCTGGAAGTTGTCAGTCTAGCTGGTGTTCTGGGGGTGGGGCCTGTTGTGCTGATTTTCAGGTGTTAGCAGTTGGGGGAGCTGCTGTGCCCCTGCCTGGTGCAGGGCTCAGTGGGGGTTGTTTACCCCGTGAGGCCGCAGGAGGAACAGCCCCAGTGGCGGGGCCAGCTCTGGAAACCTGGATTCAGCTCTGGCAGGAACTCCGTCTGCAGGGCCTGGAGGCTCCGGGGCGGGGCCGCTGATCTGCTCAGCTCGGGGCAGGAGCGTCCTTGCTGTCCTGGGCCCTCCCGGCCTCTGCCTGTCCCGGGGGGAGGCGGGATCCTGGGCTGTGTCCCGGCGCCCTGTGCTCCGGAGCCTGTGCTGGTGGATTCGCGCTCCCGGGCCGTGCAACCCTTTCCGCGGAGCTGCCGCCCGAGCCCCTCCCCGAGCTGCTCCTGGAACCGCGCAGCCCCCTCCGCACGGAGCCTCTTCCTCTGCCCGAGCCTCTCCGAGCTGCTCCCGGGGCCGCGCAGCCCCCTCCGCGGAGCCGCTGCCCGAGCCCCTCCAGCTGCTCCGGGTCCCGCCGTGCGCGCTGCAGCCCTTAGGGAGCTCGGCCGCGGGGTGTGGGGCTCTCCCGGGGCGCAGGTGTCTGTTACTGTCCCAGGGAACCCGTGGGCATCCTCGCCCTTCTGGGTCCTGCTCCAACTCCCTGCGAGCCCCTTTCCGCCCGGGAAGGTTGGTGCAGCTCCTGCTCCTCCGGGACGGGGCTCTCCTGTCCTGGGGACACTCACCCCGGCCTCAGCCCGGCTCCTCGCGGGGCCCCTCCCCCTTGGAGGCCTTTGTTCCTTTATTTCTTTTTCCCAGTCTTCCTACCTTGATAGATGCGCGAACTCCTCTCACTGTAGCATTCCAGCTGTTCTCTCTTTAAATCTCAGGCCGAATTGATAGATTTTCAGGATAATTTGAAGGTTTTCTAGGTAATTTGGTGGAGACAGGTGATTTGGAGACCCTACTCTTCCGCCATCTTGCTCCTCCCCTGTTTTCCTTTTTGGGTTACATTGTCTTGTTTGAGTTTCCAGAGTGTCAGCTCTCCTGGTCATTAGCATATTGTTACAATTTGAATACTGAATTACCCTTCTGGGTTATGGAAACCGTAATGCTGTTGTTTCCACTGTACTTCCAATTCAGAGTTATGAGCAACAGGATTCTAGATCTGCAGGAGATGATGAGATAGGACCATACTAAACTGACTAAATAAATTAAAAACAATTTTTCTATTTTTAAAAGCCCACATCAGTGGCTGATTATCCAGTTGCTTCTTTACCACCTAGTACACTCATCTTGCATTTGAAATGTCTGTTGTCTTGTTTCATCCTCTATGGACATGGAAAACAACTGTACAAGCCTTTATATATATGAAGACCATTATTATTTTGTCTTTACAGTCTTAATTTCAAACTCAGAATATCTTTTCTCTTTACCACAAGTATATCAAGTGGCTAATATGTGCCAGTTACTGGGGCTATAAAATTAATGAGAGGATAAATCAGTCTGTTTTCACAGAACTTGTAGGGGAGGAAAAATAATTTTCCCTGCACGCCTCTAGGTTGTTGGCTGAGACCCTGATCCCCCCATCCCTGAAGAAAAAGTTTAATGACATCTACACCTCCAGTATATAGAGGCTGCTTTCAGGCAAACAAGCTTGAGCAATGGAATGTCGAAAAAGCCCATCAGATGACCCATCTCAAGATATCCATAGGCCCTAACTGAGCAATGGGCTACTTACAACCAGGCACAGTTACCCAAAAAAAGGGACAATTCCATATGTTGTCATATGTCCTCATCTTCCTCCTTTAAAATACAGCCCCCACCCCCTGCCTGGTGGCAGACAGCCTCTCCTCTGCTGGCCTGTCCACAGCTTCCTTGTAGTGTATGCGATAAACTTCTATCCCCTTTGGTCTGCCTCCGGTGAATCCTTTCAATCTTCTGCACCATTAACTTCTTTTTTTATTTTTTAAAAAAGATTTTCTTTATTTATTCGTGAGAGGCACACAGAGAGAGGCAGAGACACAGGCAGAGGGAGCAGCAGGGAGCCCGATGTGGGACTCGATCCCAGGACCCCGGGATCATGCCCTGGGTCAAAGGCAGGTGCTAAACCGCTGAGCCACCCAGGGATCCCCCACCATTAGCTTCTATATGATCATCGCTCTGCATTTGGGGGCCCCCAACCAATCGGACAGATACCCCATTTTAACACCACACTGTATACATGGGAGATTGCCAGGATAACTGAATAACTCCCCCAGAGAGCCCAAACTATCACTTTAAATACCACGTCCAACTAAAGACAAAAGGCGTTGGGAGTGGGGAGGGGAGCCAGATGTGGGAAATTTTCAGGCAAAGCACAGTAAAGGAGGGCAACATAACAACATAACAACATAACAGATTATGTTATGTCTGTTGTTATGCAGATTTAAGTCCTGCCTTCTCTATTTTGGTAAGAGTTTCTAGAGATTTAGTCTTCTTCCTCTTCCAGGTACTGAGAGGGGGAGACACTCTTACAAATGGAGATTTCTCTTATAAATGTAAAATCCTTTCACAAAAGGGTCACTTCCGCAGGTTTTCATAGCTTATCCAATGTCTGTTGTTTCTTAAAAATAACCAGTTCAAGATAATCCATAATGCCAAAGAAACATCTTTTGGGGTGATACATTCTGCTCCCCTTCAAACTCATAGTCTAGTTGGAGAGAGTCACACGGTATATTCTGGTGGTTTCTTTTCCTGTGGCTTAACAGTGGTAGGTGCAGAACAGTGGAGCACAAAGAAGGAATAAATTTGCCCAGAGCCATCAGGAAAAGCTTCACACAGCTGGTAACAGTTGACCTCAGTCTTAAAGTCTGAGTTGGGGTTTCTCTCTCTCTGTGGTCTATAAATCCTCGTGAACTCGACTTCCCTAATCTTTAGTTACAGAGTCACATTCATAGGCCCAAATCTTCCCATCTTCAGGTTTCACCCTATCCCTGTGGCGGACTCTGATCCCACCCAATACAAATGGGTAGCCTAGAGCACCTCCGCTGTCTCTGGGGATTCTTGGTGAGGGCCGAGGACTGTTTTACTAAGGTGTCCCTGAATCCTTCTCTGATGGCCACCGAATCTTTGCTCTTTGCCCTGAGGTTTATCTCCTGCAGTAAACCTGCTTCTCTTTTCTGATATTTCTCCATGAAAATTCTGCACTGGGTTGGGGGAGGGCTTCACTACATCCCAAACCTTTGACTTAGAGCTGTGTGGAGTATGCTTTTCTGAAGGTTTGAAGACCTGGAAAGGAGGCAGGATTGAGGGGCGAGTGGGGACTGAAATTCAGCCCATGAGCGACTCACCAAGCCCTGTGCTCCAGCTGGGTCCTGGGAGGAAGTGGTACCTTTCTCTAGATAACTCAAATGTTTGGTATGGATTAGTGACAGCCCAGAGAAGGATTAACACTCTTAGTACAGCTAAACAACCTCAAACTGAAATTCTTAAAATATTTATCATTTCTGCTCTGGTCAGATTGCCACATTTAGCAACTAAAAATATAGAGCACCCAGTGAAATTTGAACTTCAGATAAACCATGAATTTTTTTAAGTATGTCCCAGACAACATTTGGGATGTATTTATACTAAAAGTTATTCCATGTTCACCTGAAATTAAAATATAAGGTCCAGTTAAATTTGATCTGCAACCCTTGCCTCTGTGAGACACTCTTCAGACCTCACTTATGTTTGTGATTCAGTTGTCCGTTGTGTTGCTCGGCCTCTGCCCCTTCTCTCTCCCTCTCCAGGGCCTTTTTTTTCTAACCACCTCATTTTTTTGTTGTTGTTTCTTATGGAGAACAGTTTAGCTGTTAAGCTGGTCTCAGCCTAGACCATTCAGGCTCTGCCTAGGAGCTCATGGTCATAACCAAGCATGTTTTATGAATTAAATGAACAACAGTTCTCTCCTAGAGAGGCATCCTGCAGCCAGCTTGAAGTCCAAAGTGTCCCTGTTCTTCAATATAGTTGTGTAGCCAGACACTGAGCAGAGTTCATGAGGGAGGGTTGACGCATCATTGTTATAATAGTTGGCCCATCTTTCTTATGATGAATAAACAAATAAATGTGCTAACCTTAGTTGGGGAAGATAATGGCACTTCTGCATTTTCAATCTGACAATTGAATCATTGAGCTCAGGGTGTTAGGACCGAGGGAGATTATTTTAGAGATTGCCTAGGCCATACTCCTTCCTCAATTTGCAGATAGAGGAACTGACCAATTGGGAGTGGGGAGGAGGTGGATGTGATTTGTTCAAGGTCACACAAGTTCATGTTAGAACTTAGACTTCCCTGGATTTTGCAGGGCCTATTCTTGTCTTTCAGGAGATGCAAATGATTTGGCAGGATTTGCTTTTTTCAAAGAAGTACCCTCTCTCCCCTTGGTTGTGATTTTGTCTGGTGGTTCTTCTGTGTAGTGCTAAGGGGAAGGGAAGCTTCACAGTGTGCTACTCAGCCTCCCCGGGAGAATCTTAAGTGGTATGTTCCTTCCTAGGCCTCCTGTGCCCATCTCTGTTGGACCTCAGTGGCAGGTGCCCTGGGGTTGTTGGCCACCCTCCACTTATCCTCCTGGTTCTGCCAAAGAGTTGGATTTATCCATGATGATTTTCACATAAAAACAAAAATGAAGGGATCTCTGGGTGGCTCAGCAGTTTAGCGCCTGCCTTCAGCCCAGGGTGTGATCCTGGAGTCCCGGAATCAGGTCCCACGTCGGGCTCCCTGCATGGAGCTTCTCCCTCTGTCTGTGTCTCTGCCTCTCTCTCTCTCTCTCTCTCTTTGTGTGTGTCTCTCATGAAAAAATAAATAAAACCTTTAAAAAAATGACAGATGCATTTACATCATCACTTTCATTGCAAGGAAGAGTAAGCACTCAGCTCTGAGTTGAAGTGTAGATGTCTTCTCATTGCAAATATATGCCCAGTGTGATTTCATGGCAAGAAAAAAATATGTTTTTAAGTAAGCTCTTTACCCACTGTGTAGCTTGAACTCAACGCCTCTGAGCTCAGGAGTCACACACTCCACAGACTGAGCCAGCTAGTCCCCCCTCCAATATTTCTTGTCAATGTGCAATGGTGCAGAAATTTCTGTTTCTCCCTCAGCTCTTCACCGTGAAGCCATTTTGCAAGGGCCAGTCCAGCTGAAAGGGTTTCTTTCTTGTCACTTTTGTTTTTCCCAACTTTGTTGCTTCACTAAATGCAAAACACTACTTCCTGACCTTTCGAAATTAGACCATGCTGCTAAAGGGAGCCAATCAGTCATTCTGCAAAAAGACTCAGCCCCTCTGGGGAAGACTTGGACATTTTTAGGACTTCCTTGTCTTAACCTCCCCCTGGTGGTGAAAAATAATCCACAAACATTCTGTTCAGAGGCTGAAAATTTAAGGGGAGGTAATTTGAGTGTCATGGTAACAAAATGCCTTCACTCACACAAAGGTAATGCTTTTGCCTTTTAAATACAGAAAGATTAATGAATATTTCTTTCACCCTCCATTACCTGATCATTACCTAGCTGCTGCTACAAAGGAGCCTGGGTTTTCTTGCACAGTGTATTTATATATGACACATTTCACAAATGTCATGAAGTACCATAATCCATAGATCAACACTGTGTGTGTTCTTTGGCATTTATGACATATGTATGCTTGTGGCTGTTGGAATTCCAGGGGTCAATGAGATGGGATGGAATAGCTTACTGTGGGGTGACCTGCTTGGGTGGGGAGGCCCAGCCGTGTGGGAGGTAAAAGAATTCACCTAAGGCAGAACACAAGAGATAGAAGTTTATTGAATATACCACAAAGGAGCAGTGGGCAGGACAGCAAAGGAGAGACTGTCTGTAATGAGGCAGTGGTGAGGGACCACAGTTATAGGGTGGAATGAGCGAGTATGGGAATGGATGGAATTTTCCCTGTATTGGTAATCTTAGGAACTATGGCTGGTTGTAATTTGTCAGTTAGGACCTATGGCTGTTTCAGGTTAGGTTGCTTAATGAGCCCGTTTGCATTCACTCAGTGATCACTGTGGGCCCTTTTGCCTCATGCAAGTTGCAATTGCTCAAGCCTAGTGCTTAAAAGCAGCCCCTACACCTACTTCTGGCTGACCTTTTCCACCTTCTGTTTGCTGGCACAGAGAAGGCACGAACACTCAGTAACTATGGAATGAACAAACATTACAGAATTAATGCAGTGTATTTCTCTAGTGTCTATACTTTATAAAATTTATGTTGGCTGTTTCAAGGAATTTTCTGCTTTTTTATTTTAGGTAACTTCTTCATGGTTGAAGTTGATTGGTATGTAGGCTTTAGAAAAGTTAGAAATTAGTATCCTATTTGTAATTCTGGGGATGAAATTAAGAGAGGAAACAATGAAAACATTACAGGTTATCATAATAGAAAATGTTTTCTAAAAATATGTGATCCTTTCCATAAGCTTAGCTCTGCAGTGTGCATCTGTCATTTATGAAAGCTCCTGTGCTGAGGAATGATTGGGGGGATACTTTTAATTGTAATGTACTTTAGAACTGTTAAATATCTAGCCCTTTTGTCCATTTGAGATCTAATGGTGTACATAATACATTTTTCTTGTTTGCTACCATTATCACACATTCGACCCATTTTTGGATTGCCTATGCTAATGCTACAGGACATATAGAGGTGATTAAGATATAGTACCCTCAAGTTGATGACAGCCTATTAGGGAAAAGAAGCTATGGACACAGTGTTGATGACAAGCATGGATGGAGACCTATAGTCTGGGCCTTGCTTATAAAGGCATGACACTGAGCTTCATGTGTATGAGTTTACTCATCTGTAAAATAAGAGCTTTTTTTTTTTTAATAAGAGCTTTTTTTTAATTAAAAAAATGTTTTGAAGTAAACTCTACACCATATATGGGACTTGAACTCACAACTCCAAGATCGAGGGTCACATACTCTACCAACTAAGTCAGCTAGGCATCCCTGTAAAATAAGGGCTTAGATGACATGAAATTTAAAGTAACCATTCAATGATTTTAGGATAAATACTATAAAAATGTATGACCCATGAGATTAGTATTCTTTATGTCACTCAGTGCTATTTCTTTAGCATCTGCCATAGAAGATAGCACACAGTAGCTGCTCAGTTGTTAATGACTGAATTCACAGAAAACATACTAAAGAACTCAGAGCAAGGGGAGCTAATTTTTGGATTGGATGATCATTGAAGACTTTATGGAAGAGATGGTATTTGAAACAGACACTTAAAAAAGATGTTTGTGGGGCCCCTGGGTGCCTCAATTGGTTGGGTGGCTGACTCTTGATCTCAGCTCAGGTCTTGATCTCAGGGTTGTGAGCCTCCAGCCCCACATTGGGCTCCTGCTCGGTGTGGAACTCACTTAAAAATAAGTTTAAAAAGACATTCAAAAGATATTTTCAGTTTTCAGGTGAAAATTTGGAATGGGGTGCAGTTGAAGGGACTTCGTATCCAAGGAAGGCTATATGGTGTAGTGGGAAGAATACAGGACTCCGAACCAGAAGATTTGAGTTCAAATTCAAGCTCTGCCACTTACTGGAATGTGTCCTTGGGCAAGTCACTAAAGTTCTCAAAGGCTCAGTTTCTCATGTATGAAATAGGGGTGATGATACCAATTCCTTGACAGATTAGTTACGAAGATTAGATGAGATGGTACAAAGTGCTCAAAAAATTGTGAATCTGAAGGAATAACATCATAGAAGCGTGGAGTTAGAAAATGAAGAGTATGTCTATGGACTGGTAGATATTCTGTGTTGGCATAGGGTACAGTGCATGATGTGGTTAAGAGTGTGGAGGAATCTTCTTTTTCCTTCTCATTAAATTAATTCAGTCATTTTCAGCTGAAGTTTCTTTACCTTTCTGCATGTGTTGACAGGGCTTTAAGAGAAAATTCCAAAAACCACTAACCTTTCTTTCCCCCATCCACTTTTATCTGCAATTAGACACAGGTGTTGAATGTGCTTAATCCTTTTGGAAATAGGTAGCATTCAAATATTCAATGATTCTAGTTTAAGTTACTTAAAAAGATAGAAGTACCTAATAGACATATAATGGTAGGGGTGCTTCTTGGTCCAGGTCAGCTCTTACAATCTGAGACTGTCTTTGGGAACCAGGAGCACAGGGGTAGTTCTCTAAGCAGGACATCTCTCTCTTCAGAGACCACTGCTAGCTGGGATCAGATGGCTTGTGTTCCGATCAGAACAGTTCTCCAGAAATGTCCATGTGCAAATCAATGATTGATTAATGGTGACTCACTTAAGCTTCTTTTAGATAGCCAAGGTGTCACCATGAAGGAAGGCTGATGGAGGCCTTTAACAGCACCAAGAATCACCAGCAAGCAAAGCCAGTGAATTATTGACCATTATTTTAGTCCTTTCATTTCTGCTTTATCCAAAAAAGGATTTTGAAGTGATGTAATAAAACAGTATAAGATAAAAAAATAAGTGAAGGCTTTCGGTGTGGGGATGGAAGAAAGGAAATGGGCACATGCTTGTCCTTGGCTGTGTTCTGGTGAAGATGAGTATGACTTCTCAACCTGGCCCCACCCTGGCTTTGATGGATGATTTCAGTTGCATGAGCACAAGCTCTTCCTGTTCTGACAGCCTGTGACTTGGAATTTCTGGCAAGATCTCTATTCTAGTAACATTGACTTGAAGACTTGGATCTTTACCAGTTTATTGGGTACCTCCTGTGCCAGCTCTCTTGGGTCTCTCTCCAGGAAGTTGGAAGCTTTGGCTAATTAATGCATATGGGAAGTACTAGGCTATTCTTCATTCTCACTCAGACCAGGGGCCTGAGTGTCTGTGGAATTGGATACTTATCACCTCTTAGGTTATCCACCTCATAGGATCAGAATTTATAGGAGGTACTGGCAACCTGTAAGTAGCTCTGGGCCTCTCACTGAAAGGATTTTCCTTCTCCCCATTAGACCTTCAGTCTAATTTGATAATAGTAGTATCATTCATGTAGTCAATAACATTGAATGCAGTCATCATGATTATCACTAATGATAACTCAGGGCTGTACTAAAAGTCATTATGACTATTTCCTGGTGAATGTACATGTGAGGAGTATGACTTAGTGTCACTAACCAGGGAACTGTAGCATATCAGCAATAATATCATTAATAATTTGGTTTATGTTGCAATTGTCAAGAAGAGTTCAGAATTAATGTTATGGATTTATTTAGTTGACTTTCGAGGTACAGCCTAACACTACTTTTCTGGTTATCACACATCTCAATTTTTAATCATGGACTATCTTATATGATTTATAACAGAGAATGAGAGATTCATTTTGCTAATTCATATGCTAGACTTCTAAATGGAATGTGATAGAAAAAAAAAGAATGTGATAGAAAGGAAAGACACTTCTAGATCTTTACACCTCTAGATCTCACTGTGGCATGCACAGTGTGGAAACTGAAATGATGAAATGTTTTGTTCTGGGGGGTTTTGGTTGTATTATTGCCAGACATTCAATGGTTCATGTCTTGATGAGTTTTAGAAAGTTCTGATATATTTTTTCTATTTGCCCTTGTCTCTTATCAAAATTTTCCTTATCCCCAAATCAATTTAGTTATTTTCAGCTAAAGTTTATCGTTCTGCATGTGTACATGAGTTTATATATTTATTTATTTTTAAGATTATTTATTTATTTATTCATGAGAGGCAGAGGGGGAGAGAGAGGCAGAGACACAGGCTCCTGCATGGAGCCTGACGTGGGACTCGCTCCTGGGTCTCCAGGATCATGCCCTGGGCCAAAGGCAGCGCTAAACTGCTGAGCCACCCGGGCTGTCTGAGAGTTTTAAAAAGTTATATAAGTTTCAGTTGGACATTAAAATTTGACACTTGAATATGCTACAAAGTGATCATCCTCTAAAGTGTCATTACCATCCATCACCCTACAAATTGACCTCCTTCATCCCTTTTGCCCACCTTCCCAGCACCTATCCCTTCTGGTAACCACTGATCTCTTCTTTATATCTGTGAGTTTGTTTTTCTTTTCTTTTGTTGGTATGTTTGTTTTTTAGATTCCACATCTAAGTAATATCATGCAGTATTTGTCTTTCTCCTTTTGACTTAATTCATAGCATAAAGCTCTCAAGCTCTATGTGTGTTGTCACACATGGCAAGATTTTTTTTTTTATGGCCGAGTTTTATTCCAAGGTATAGATACACCACATCTTCTTTATCCAGTCTTCCATTGATGGACATTTAGGTTGCTTCCCTATCTTGGATGTTGTAAATAATGCCTCAGTGGGCACAGGCATGCATGTATCTTTTCAAATTGGCATTTTCATATTCTTCAGATAATTACCTAGTAGTGGCATAGCTGAATAATATGGGAATTCTATTTTTAACATTTTATTTATTAATTTGAGAGAGAGAGAGAGAGAGAGAGAAAGCACAAGCAGTGGGTGGGACAAAGGGAGAGAGACAAGCAGACTCCATGCTGAGTGCAGAGCCCAACATGGAGCTTGATCCCAGGACCCTGAGATTATGACCCGAGCCAAAGTCAGGTGCTTAACCAACTGAGCCACAGGTGCCCTGAAGATTTTATTTACTTATTTAGAGAGAATGACTGCATGTGAGCAGAGGGAGGAGCTGAAGGAGAGAAAGAATCTCAAGCAGGCTCTGCACTGTGGGGCTCAATTTCACAATCCTGAGATCATGACCTAAGTGGAAACCAAGAGTCAGACTTTTAACTCACTGAGCCACCCAGGAGCCCTGGGAATTCTACTTTTAATTTTTTGAGGGATATCCATACTGTTTTCCATAGTGGCTGCACCAACTTACAATCCTATGAATAATATACAAGGATCTCTTTTTTCCATATCCTCTCCAACATTTGTTATTTCTTGTCTTTTTGATAATGGTCATCTGACAGGTGAGGTGGGATCTCACTGTGGTTTTGATTTGCATTTCCCTAACAATTAGTGATGTGGAAAATCTTTCTATGTGCCCATTGGCCATCTGTAGGTCTTCTTTAGAAAAATGTCTATTTAGAGCTTCTGCCTATTTTTTGAGTTCTTTGTTGTTGAGTTGTATAAGTTCTTTATATGTTTTGGATATTAATCTCTTATCAGATGCATGATTTGTAAATATCTTTCCCCATTCAGTAGGTTGCCTTTTTGTTTTGATGATGGGTCCTTCACTGTGCAGAAGGGTTTTAGTTTGATGTAGTCTTGTCTATTTTTGCTTTTGTTTCTTTTGCCTTTGGAGTGTGAACCACAAAAACGTCACTAAGACCAATGTCAAGGAGCTTCTTGCCCATGTTTTCTTCTAGGAATTTTATGGTTTGGGTCTTATATTCAAGTATTTAATCCATTCTGTATTAATTTTTGTGTATGGTATGAAATGGTAGTCTAGTTTCTTTCTTTTGCATGTAGCTGGCCAGTTTTCCTAACATCATTTCCTGAAGAGACTGTCCCTTTTATGTTGTATGTTCTGGGCTCCTTTGTCATAAATTAATTGTTTTTGTATGCATAAGTTTATTTCTGGGCTCTCATTTAATGTTCCATTGATCTGTATATCTGTTCCTATGCCAGTACCATTGTGTTTTGATTACCGTAGCTTTGTAGTATAGTTTGAAATCAGAGAGTGTGCTATAGCGAGCTTTGTTCTTCTTTCTCATGATTGCTTTGGCTATTCAGGATTTTTTATGTAGGTCCCATATAAATGTTAGCATTATTCTAGTTCTGTGAAATATGCCATTAGAATTTTTTTTAAAGATTCTATTTATTCATGAGAAACAGAGAGAGAGAGAGAGAGAGAGAGACAGAGGCAGAGACATAGGCAGAGGGAGAAGCAGGCTCCTTACAGGGAGCCCAATGAGGGACTTGATCCCTAGACCCAGGATTGTGCCCTGAGCCGAAGGCAGATGCTCAACCACTGAGCCACCCAGGAGTCCCATGTCATTGGAATTTTGATAGGGATTGCATTGAATCTTTAGCTTGCTTTGGGTAGTATGAAGATTTTAATAGCATTTTCCAATCTGTGAACATGAAATATCTTTCTACTATTTTTCTGTTTTTACTTTATCAGTGTCTTATATTTTTCAGTGTATAGGCCTTTCACCTCCTTTGTTAAATTTAATCCCAATATTTTATTCCTTTTGATGCAAATATAAATAAGATTGTTTTCTTGTTTTCTCTTTCTGATAGTTTCTTTTTTTTTTTTTTTAGCGTGTACATGTTTTTGTTTTTTTTTTTTTAATTTTTATTTACTTATGATAGTCACAGAGAGAGAGAGAGAGGCGCAGAGACACAGGCAGAGGGAGAAGCAGGCTCCACGCACCAGGAGCCCGATGTGGGATTCGATCCCGGGTCTCCAGGATCGTGCCCTGGGCCAAAGGCAGGCGCCAAACCGCTGCGCCACCCAGGGATCCCTGATAGTTTCTAATTATGTGTGTAGTTTATTATATATGACAAACCTCCGTTCTGATAAGTAGCAGAAGTCATGTGAAAGGTTTATTCAGCCAGCTTTAGGCAATACCTTGGGGTTAGGGGAATGAAAGGACTATGTTGAGGGACTTACTAGACCCTTCTCAGTGAGCAGATATTGAGGGAGAAGCATTGGAAATAGTAGGGGAAGTTAAGAGACAAACCAGAGTTATAAGCTACGTTCCTAAGGTATGGCTATCCAGCAAAGGCAAGTGCAGTATCTCATGGGGTGGGGTGAATTCTTCTTTAGCCAAAGGTTATATGGAAATCTTTAAAATTCCAGCTGAACATATGTGGGTTGGAGGGGGGCATGTGGCAGGATTGGGTGATGCTTTTAAATCAAGTAGAGAATATGTTTTGGTTCTTTTGGAGAAGGTCCTCAAGCAATAGATGGATCCACTGAGGACAGGGTTTAAAATCTTATAGGAAAGGCCTGATAAGTTATAGGTATGGTATGGCTGGTTTACAGAGGTGATATTAAGGCCTAGTAGGAAACTGGGACAGAAGCCCATGCAAAAAGACTACCAATTCAGAAAACATTCTTAGAAAATTATAACTGGGCATTTCAGAACTTAGTTCTACTCAATGTACATTTACCAAGCACTTACAATGTGCCAGATTCTGAGCCAGGCATTGAGGATATATAATGCCCATAGATTGTATGGAACTGAGAGGCCAGTGGATATAGTATGTACCAGGCTGACCTGGGATCATATGAGGGCAGCAAGACACAGTCTTGATCCCATCTTTTGGTGTAGCTGGGGCTCCCATATGACTCTGAGTCCTAGTCAGGATTTGTTTTAACGTTTAGCATATTCCCTGCTTAGCTCATTATCACACTTAGGACCTAAAGATAGATTGAAAATTTATAGATAAGTAGGTAGCTTAAAATGTGTAGGTGGATGGATGGATAGATGGAAAGAAACAGATAGATACATATGTGGGCTGAAATGAAGCTCAGCAATTCCAGCAGAGGTGGGTTACAGAAGGCAAGGGCTTAACAGTTTATAGCAATTAAACACACTTTCATCCTTGAAGAGTTATGCAAGGAGCATTTAACACTCAAGATAACAGTAAACAGATTGGTGCAGCTTCTTGTCACTGCAAATGTTTTCAGAGCTATGAAAAATCTATAGCTGACTAAAAATCCCTGAAAAATCTTGCTTAGAATCAAAAAGCTTTCATTAACATGTTTAATCTGTGTAATGAAATCTCAAACTATTTTTTATGCCTTTATTGCTTCAGTAACCAAAATCTCAAGAGAACCCAATGAATTAGAATGTGACCTAAAATCAAGAGCAAAGATTCATCAATCAAAAAAGAAGATTATTTGGGGAACAGAAATGGTTTGAATACCAAAGAAGCAGTGCTTGTTGACAGAAATATATGTTTGTAACTATTGTTTCATTGGTCATGAAGGCCACAGAACAAATCAAAATCCTGTGTCATATTAAAATGAAATTTGATTTTAGACTTCCCTCTACCATCTTGATTTTCTGGAACTTCAACTTATTCTCTATGATCCTTGGTGCTTTGTTGACTCCTTGCCTTAATCCCCCATTTGTGGTCTTCTCCATCTTTTCCCCCCTAAGTTTTATTGAGAGATAATAGTCTCCATTTTTTTCATTTAAAAAAATAATTAATTAATTAATTTAATTAGCCAACATATAGTACATCCTTAGTTTCACATGTAGAGTTCAGTAATTCATCAGTTGCATATAACACCCAGTGCTTATCATATCACGTGCCCTCTTTAATGCCCATCACCCAATTACCCCATTCTTCTACCCATCTTTCCCCCAGCTACTCTTGGTTTGTTTCCTAGAGTTAAGAGTCTCTCATGGTTTGTCTCCTTCTCTGATTACTTTCCATTCAATTTTCCCTTCCTTCCCCTGTGATCCTCTGCTCTGTTTCTTATATTCCACATATGAGTGAAACTATATGATAGTTGTCTTTCTCTGGTTGACTTATTTCACTTAGCATAATACCCTCCAGTTCCATCCATGTCCATGTAAATGGTAGGTATTCATCCTTTCTGATGTCTGGGTAATATTCCAGTGTGTGTGTGTGTGTGTGTGTGTGTGTGTGTGTGTACGTACACATCACATTGCCTCTACTGGTGGACATCTCGGTTCTTTCCACAGTTTCGCTATTGTGGACATTGCTGCTATAAACATTGGGTTGCAGGTGCCCCTTTGGATCACTACATTTGTATCTTTGGGGTAAATCCCTAATAGTGCAATTGCTGGGGGGTAGAGTAGCTTTATTTTTAACTTCTTGAGGAATCTCCATACTGTTTTCCAGAGTGGCTATACCAGCTTGCTTTCCTACCAACAGTGTAGGAGGGATCCCCTTTCTCCACATCCTTGCCAACATTTGTTGTTTCCTGACTTGTTAATTTTAGCCATTGTGACTGGTGTGAGGTGGTATCTCATTGTGGTTTTGATTTGTACTTCCCTGATGATGAGTGATGTGGAGCATTTTTTCATGTGTCTGTTGGCAATTTGTATGTCTTCTTTGGAGAAATCTCTGTTCATTTCTTCTGCCCATTTCTTGACTGGGTTATTTGTTTTTTGGGTGTTGAGTTTGGTAAGTTCTTTGTAGATCTTCGATGCTAGCTCTTTATCTGATTTTTCATTTGCAGATATCTTCTCCCATTCCATAGGTTGCCTTTTAGTTTTGTTGACTGTTTCTTTCTCCTTCTCTTTTTATCTTGATGAAGTCCCAATAGTTCACTTTTGCTTTTGTTTCTCTTGCCTTTGGATATGTGTCTGGAAAGAAGATGCTTCAGCCAAATGTTATTTTTTTTCCATGCTCTGTCTCTCCCAGATCAAGTCATTAACAAACAATTTTTAAATCACAGTGGCTTAACACAATAAATGTTTATTTCTTGGTCATACAAAATCTAATGTTGATGTTCCAGGCAAATCCGTTGTCATAGGCAGCCTTCTTCAGTCTCCTTCCACCTTGTGAGGCTGTCATCTTCAATATGAACCTCCATGGTTACTGGATTAGGAAAAGAAAGTGCAAGGGTGGAATGCTTGACGGTCCAGACGTGGTTCATACTCTACTTCTGCTTTCATTCCATTGGCCAGAACTAGTCACATGGCCCCACATAGATGCAAGGACTAGGAAATGTAGTCCTTGGCTGGACAGTTCCTTTCCAATGACAACAGTGCACTTTGGTGTGCTGCTGGCTGTTTCTCTTTTACCATCCTTTGAAAACATTGTTCCATGAGAGTGTTTCAGCTCTATTTTGGTTCCTAAGTGAGCTGTTCTGTTTGTAATCCAGCTGATCTATGGGTAATCACAAAATCTTCCACAAGTCAAAACCACTGGAAATGCAATCCTTTCTTTGAATTTAAATAATATATCTTGAGAAGAATGGGTGCCTCTTTGTATGTATAACTGCATCATCATTTATGCATTCTGGAGCCAGAAAACTCTTTTAAAATTGGACCATCACTCAGAGGATAAAAATAACAAAATCAATAATTGACAATGATTTCAGCTCAAATTTTTATATTTGTTAAATATCATGAATTTGGGGAATAAAACCTTGATTTGCTTTCTCAGACAGAAGCTGGGTGTTGATGGGCCCAGTTAAGTCCCATAAGTTGTATTCTCTGGTAGCAGTTTCTGACACATGTATAAGAGTGACTCTCACATTTTGGTAAGGAGCCTCTGTCTTAAACACTTTGCTCTGGGGTCACCTGTCAGCATAACACATCAGCAGAAAAAAGGCTGAATGTATACACATATGAATGGATCCTTCTAAAGGCTGAAAATACTGCATTTGATTGTCCTGCCTCCCTGGATTCTATTAACTTGCAGGGACCAAGGAATAACCTGGGGTTCTTAATCTTCTGCACTTAATTCAGGTCCTGTTATTTACATAACCATTTATTTCCTACAAGGCCTGCTGTTCTCCAAAGATAGGGAAATGGTTAAATAAATTATGCTTCATCTGTAGGTTGGTGTATTAAGAAAGCTTTAAATTTTGTTTCTCAGAATTTTTAATGGCCGTAAGAAAATGCTCATAATATAATAATTAGTTTTTAAATATATATAGAAGTGATCTCAATTTGTGTGTGTGTGTGTGTGTGTGTGTGTGTGTGTGTATGTGTGTATGCATGTATAGCAAAAAAGATTGGAAGAAAATATATCAAAATGTCAACTGTGGTTATCCTTGGGCAGTGAGATTGTGGGTGACTCTCAGTCTTTATTTTTTTTATTTTATTTTTTTAATTTTTATTTATTTATGATAGTCACACAGAGAGAGAGAGAGAGAGAGAGAGGCAGAGACACAGGCAGAGGGAGAAGCAGGCTCCATGCACCGGGAGCCCGACGTGGGATTCGATCCGGGTCTCCAGGATTGCGCCCTGGGGCAAAGGCAGGCGCCAAACCGCTGCGCCACCCAGGGATCCACTCTCAGTCTTTATATTTTTCTGTGTTTTCCAAAGTTTAAAAATGAGCATGAATTACTTATGAGAAAAATGTTAGAATACCTGTCAATCAAGTCCACCATCTACCCATTCTTGTGGAAATTACTAGAGGCTAGTAGAAAGGGGGAACTTTGGCTGCCTTAAAGTGGTTGAATCCTGTATCTTTAAATGAAAAAAAAAATAGAATGACTTAGCATCCAAAAAATTGTTTTATCATTTTTTCCTTCTCTAAAATTTTACTGGTGAAACTTTCTAATCCTTACAGATAAACCTTTCCATGTCGAACTATAGTTTTGCTTTTTCATAGCAGAAACTTATTATAGAATAATAAGTTGTATAAGCACGTGTCAGAAGTGTTGTGAAATGTGAGCCTTCCGGTGGATAGCCTCAGTCTTTTCTTTTTTTCATAGGAGGAGCCAGTAACATAGGCTTGAGAATCCTGGGCCACAAATCTTGGCTTTGTTATGCAACTAGCTATGTGAGTTGGAGCAAGTTACTTAAAGTGTCTGAAGCATTGTGTCCTTATTTATAGACTATAGGTAATACCTGTCTTAGAAGTTTATTTTGATGATTAGAGATAATAGATAAGCCCGGCTCTTACTTGCCTAATTGCTCAATTGCTTAAGCAGCTTAATTGCTGTTGCTGCTGTTTTTGTTACTACTAGAATTATTACTACTGCCACTGCTATGGCCATGCCTTACCTTCCACCAGTAGAGATGGTAATTCTGTACACTCTAGCTGTGCTGAAGTCGGCCAGGTCAATTTGAGTACTTTAACTTCTAGTTCCAGTCAGAGCTATATTCAGCTGTTTTCCAAGAGCAGGACAAACCTTCTCAACCATTGCCCCCTCTCTCCCATCTAGCAATTAAGGAGTTAAGTTCTAGTGAAGCAAGGAACATCGAGTACCACCTAAGTCTAGCCCTCAAGCCCACATCTTTTCTGATTGTTGAGTGTTTGTAGGATACAGATTGTTAAATATTTTTAATATTACATCTGATTCCAGTCAAATAAAAACTAAGGGGACTAAGGACGCCTAGGTGGCTCAGCAGTTGAGTGTCTGTCTGCCTTTGCCTCCAGAATTCTGGTATCAAGTCCCACATTGGGCTTCCTTTGTCTATGTCTCTGCCTCTCTCTGTGTCTCTCATGAATAAATAAATAAAATCTCTAAAAAAAAAACCAAACAACAACAACAACAACAACAACAACAACAACAACAAAAAACTAAGGGGACTCATTTATTTCCTATGTTACAGTGGAAGACAAAACCAAAATGGCCAACTGTGTTTGAACGCTGAAACCTCAAAAAGAAGATTTCCAGTAACTATAAGTTGATAATAAAATCTTTATTAATCCTCTTTTTACTCTGTGAGTTCCTCCCTCAAATAGCTCTGTTCAGGGCAGTATTGGTGAATGCAGCTGCTGTGGTCCTTGGGAAGCATCTTTTTTTTACAGAGAGGGAAGACAGCATTGACACCAATTGGAATTTTTTCATTTTCTAAGAGATAAAATGTATCTCACCACAAGCAAAAAACAACAAATAACTTCCACAACCTTCTTAACTATCTATTCTCTGGTTGAGATTTTAGGAGAGAAGTCAGAGACTGTTACGAACCATGATTCAACATGAACTTTATGTGTGGTCTCTTATGTACATGGTCTGACCCCATTATTACATTGCAAAGCAAGATCAATGAGGACAATCTCACTCAAGCATTAAATTCTTGAACTGTCATCCATATTCTTATGCATTTTAATTTGAGAGCTTGGTTATAATTGCATTAAGAGGGGAGAAAGATAAATCTTCCTTGAATAAGGTGATCTGTATGAGATATAGTGTGGAATACTCTCCAAAAATAATTTTAGTCTAACCCAAGCTCTTAGAATTAAAATGTCTTGACTGTAAATTTATCTACTGTTCTCCAGGCACCTGTCTGGCTTAGTTAGAAGAGCGTACAATTCTTGATCGCACATTGGGTATAGAGGTTACTAAATAAATAAATAAACATAAAAAATTTGTCTTCTCTCTATCCTAGAAGGAGAGTAAAGGATGAGATTTTCTTGCCTCTGCATAGAGTAAATGAAGGAGTACTCTCTTATGGAATTAAAGTTTGTGTCTCCTCAAAATTCATATATTGAAGCCCCAACTCCCAATGTGATGATATTGGGAGGTGGGCCTTTGGGATGTAATTATGATAAACTGAAGTCATGAGGGTAGAACCCCAATGATAGGATTAGTGCTCTTATAAGTAAAGGAAGAAGTACCAGAGCTTTCTCTCTCCGCCCTGTGTAGATACAGTGAGAAAAGAAGGTGGCTGTCTATAAGGTAGAAAGAACCAAATCTGCCAGCATCTAGATCTTGGACTTCCAAACTTCCAGAACTGTGAGAAATAATGTTTGTTTCTTAAGCTGTTCGATCTATGGTATTCTGTGGACGCCTGGGTGGCTCAGCAGTTGAGAGTCTGCCTTCAGCTCAGGGTGTGATCCTGGAGTCCCGGGATCCCCATGGGGAGCCTGCTTCTCCCTCTGCCTATGTCTCTGCCTCTCTCTCTGTGTGTCTTTCATGAATGAATAAATAAAATCTTTAAAAAAATCTATAGTATTCTGTTATAGACAAACTCTGTGACACCCAACCTTTCTATAACATAGGTTCAGTTATATTGCTGGCCCAAGCACACACTCCAGATACAACAATTCTTTTTTTTTTTTTAAAGATTTTATTTATTTATTTATTTTTTGTTTTTGTTTTTTTTTTGTTTTGTTTTGTTTTGTTTTGTTTTTTTTTTTTATTGGTGTTCAATTTACTAACATACAGAATAACACCCAGTGCCCGTCACCCATTCACTCCCACCCCCTGCCCTCCTCCCCTTCTACCACCCCTAGTTCGTTTCCCAGAGTTAGCAGTCTTTACGTTCTGTCTCCCTTTCTGATATTTCCCACACATTTCTTCTCCCTTCCCTTATTTTCCCTTTCACTATTATTTATATTCCCCAAATGAATGAGAACATATAATGTTTGTCCTTCTCCGACTGACTTACTTCACTCAGCATAATACCCTCCAGTTCCATCCACGTTGAAGCAAATGGTGGGTATTTGTCATTTCTAATAGCTGAGTAATATTCCATTGTATACATAAACCACATCTTCTTTATCCATTCATCTTTCGTTGGACACCGAGGCTCCTTCCACAGTTTGGCTATCGTGGCCATTGCTGCTAGAAACATCGGGGTGCAGGTGTCCCGGCGTTTCATTGCATTTGTATCTTTGGGGTAAATCCCCAACAGTGCAATTGCTGGGTCGTAGGGCAGGTATATTTTTAACTGTTTGAGGAACCTCCACACAGTTTTCCAGAGTGGCTGCACCAGTTCACATTCCCACCAACAGTGTAAGAGGGTTCCCTTTTCTCCGCATCCTCTCCAACATTTGTTGTTTCCTGCCTTGTTAATTTTCCCCATTCTCACTGGTGTGAGGTGGTATCTCATTGTAGTTTTGATTTGTATTTCCCTGATGGCAAGTGATGCAGAGCATTTTCTCATATGCATGTTGGCCATGTCTATGTCTTCCTCTGTGAGATTTCTGTTCATGTCTTTTGCCCATTTCATGATTGGATTGTTTGTTTCTTTGGTGTTGAGTTTAATAAGTTCTTTATAGATCTTGGAAACTAGCCCTTTATCTGATAGGTCATTTGCAAATATCTTCTCCCATTCTGTAGGTTGTCTTTTAGTTTTGTTGACTGTATCCTTTGCTGTGCAAAAGCTTCTTATCTTGATGAAGTCCCAATAGTTCATTTTTGCTTTTGTTTCTTTTGTCTTCGTGGATGTATCTTGCAAGAAGTTACTATGGCCGAGTTCAAAAAGGGTGTTGCCTGTGTTCTTCTCTAGGATTTTGATGGTATCTTGTCTCACATTTAGATCTTTCATCCATTTTGAGTTTATCTTTGTGTATGGTGAAAGAGAGTGGTCTAGTTTCATTCTTCTGCATGTGGATGTCCAATTTTCCCAGCACCATTTATTGAAGAGACTGTCTTTCTTCCAATGGATAGTCTTTCCTCCTTTATCGAATATTAGTTGCCCATAAAGTTCAGGGTCCACTTCTGGATTCTCTATTCTGTTCCACTGATCTATGTGTCTGTTTTTGTGCCAGTATCACACTGTCTTGATGACCACAGCTTTGTAGTACAACCTGAAATCTGGCATTGTGATGCCCCCAGATATGGTTTTCTTTTTTAAAATTCCCCTGGCTATTCGGGGTCTTTTCTGATTCCACACAAATCTTAAAATAATTTGTTCTAACTCTCTGAAGAAAGTCCATGGTATTTTGATAGGGATTGCATTAAACGTGTATATTGCCCTGGGTAACATTGACATTTTCACAATATTAATTCTGCCAATCCATGAGCATGGAATATTTTTCCATCTCTTTGTGTCTTCCTCAATTTCTTTCAGAAGTGTTCTATAGTTTTGAGGGTATAGATCCTTTACATCTTTGGTGAGGTTTATTCCTAGGTATCTTATGCTTTTGGGTGCAATTGTAAATGGGATTGACTCCTTAATTTCTCTTTCTTCAGTCTCATTGTTAGTGTATAGAAATGCCACTGACTTCTGGGCATTGATTTTGTATCCTGCCACGCTACCGAATTGCTGTATGAGTTCTAGCAATCTTGGGGTGGAGACTTTTGGGTTTTCTATGTAGAGTATCATGTCATCGGCGAAGAGGGAGAGTTTGACTTCTTCTTTGCCAATTTGAATGCCTTTAATGTCTTTTTGTTGTCTGATTGCTGAGGCTAGGACTTCCAGTACTATGTTGAATAGCAGTGGTGAGAGTGGACATCCCTGTCTTGTTCCTGATCTTAGGGGAAAGGCTCCCAGTGCTTCCCCATTGAGAATGATATTTGCTGTGGGCTTTTCATAGATGGCTTTTAAGATGTCGAGGAATGTTCCCTCTATCCCTACACTCTGAAGAGTTTTGATCAGGAATGGATGCTGTATTTTGTCAAATGCTTTCTCTGCATCCAATGAGAGGATCATATGGTTCTTGGTTTTTCTCTTGCTGATATGATGAATCACATTGATTGTTTTACGGGTGTTGAACCAGCCTTGTGTCCCAGGGATAAATCCTACTTGGTCATGGTGAATAATTTTCTTAATGTACTGTTGGATCCTATTGGCCAGTATCTTGTTGAGAATTTTTGCATCCATGTTCATCAGGGATATTGGTCTGTAATTCTCCTTTTTGGCGGGGTCTTTGTCTGGCTTTGGAATTAAGGTGATGCTGGCTTCATAGAACGAATTTGGAAGTACTCCATCTCTTTCTATCTTTCCAAACAGCTTTAGGAGAATAGGTATGATTTCTTCTTTAAACGTTTGATAAAATTCTCCTGGGAAGCCATCTGGCCCTGGACTCTTGTGTCTTGGGAGGTTTTTGATGACTGCTTCAATTTCCTCCCTGGTTATTGGCCTGTTCAGGTTTTCTATTTCTTCCTGTTCCAGTTTTGGTAGTTTGTGGCTTTCCAGGAATGCGTCCATTTCTTCTAGATTGCCTAATTTATTGGCGTATAGCTGTTCATAATATGTTTTTAAAATCGTTTGTATTTCCTTGGTGTTGGTAGTGATCTCTCCTTTCTCATTCATGATTTTATTAATTTGAGTCTTCTCTCTCTTCTTTTTAATAAGGCTGGCTAATGGTTTATCTATCTTATTAATTCTTTCAAAGAACCAACTCCTGGTTCTGTTGATCTGTTCCACAGTTCTTCTGGTCTCGATTTCGTTGAGTTCTGCTCGAATCTTTATTAGCTCCCTTCTTCTCTTGGGTGTAGGATCTATTTGCTGTTTTTTCTCTAGCTCCTTTATGTGTAAGGTTAGCTTTTGTATTTGAGTTCTTTCCAGTTTTTGAATGGATGCTTGTATTGCGATGTATTTCCCCCTTAGGACTGCTTTTGCTGCATCCCAAAGATTTTGAACAGTTGTATCTTCATTCTCATTAGTTTCCATGAATCTTTTTAATTCTTCCTTAATTTCCTGGTTGACCCTTTTATCTTTTAGCAGGATGGTCCTTAACCTCCATGTGTTTGAGGTCCTTCCAAACTTCTTGTTGTGATTTAGTTCTAATTTCAAGGCATTATGGTCCGAGAATATGCAGGGGACAATCCCAATCTTTTGGTATCGGTTCAGACCCGATTTGTGACCCAATATGTGGTCTATTCTGGAGAAAGTTCCATGTGCGCTTGAGAAGAATGTGTATTCAGTTGAGTTTGGATGTAAAGTTCTGTAGATATCTGTGAAATCCATCTGGTCCAGTGTATCATTTAAAGCTCTCGTTTCTTTGGAGATGTTTTGCTTAGAAGACCTATCGAGTATAGAAAGAGCTAGATTGAAGTCACCAAGTATAAGTGTATTATTATCTAAGTATTTCTTCACTTTGGTTAATAATTGATTTATATATTTGGCAGCTCCCACATTCGGAGCATATATATTGAGGATTGTTAAGTCCTCTTGTTGAATAGATCCTTTAAGTATGATATAGTGTCCCTCTTCATCTCTCACTACAGTCTTTGGGGTAAATTTTAGTTTATCTGATATAAGGATGGCTACCCCTGCTTTCTTTTGAGGACCATTCGAATGGTAAATGGTTCTCCAACCTTTTATTTTCAGGCTGTAGGTGTCCTTCTGTCTAAAATGAGTCTCTTGTAGACAGCAAATAGATGGGTCCTGCTTTTTTATCCAGTCTGAAACCCTGCGCCTTTTGATGGGGTCATTAAGCCCGTTCACATTCAGAGTTACTATTGAGAGATATGAGTTTAGTGTCATCATGATATCTATTCAGTCTTTGTTTTTGTGGACTGTTCCACTGAACTTCTTCTTAAAGGGGAATTTTAAGAGGCCCCCTTAAAATTTCTTGCAGAGCTGGTTTGGAGGTCACATATTCTTTTAGTTGCTGCCTGTCTTGGAAGCTCTTTATCTCTCCTTCCATTTTGAATGAGAGTCTTGATGGATAAAGTATTCTTGGTTGCATGTTCTTCTCATTTAGGACCCTGAATATATCCTGCCAGCCCTTTCTCGCCTGCCAGGTCTCTGTGGAGAGGTCTGCTGTTACCCTAATACTCCTTCCCATAAAAGTCAGGGATTTCTTGTCCCTTGCTGCTTTAAGGATCTTCTCTTTATCTTTGGAATTTGCAAGCTTCACAATTAAATGTCGAGGTGTTGAACGGTTTTTATTGATTTTAGGGGGGGATCTCTCTATTTCCTGGATCTGAATGCCTGTTTCCCTTCCCAGATTAGGAAAGTTTTCAGCTAGAATTTGTTCAAATACATATTCTGGCCCTCTGTCCCTTTCGGCGCCCTCGGGAACCCCAATTAAACGTAGGTTTTTCTTCCTCAGGCTGTCGTTTATTTCCCTTAATCTATCTTCATGGTCTTTTAATTGTTTGTCTCTTTTTTCCTCAGTTTCCCTCTTTGCTATCAACTTGTCTTCTAGGTCACTCACTCGTTCTTCCACCTCGTTAACCCTCGTCGTTAGGACTTCTAGTTTGGATTGCATCTCATTCAATTGATTTTTAATTTCTGCCTGATTAGCTCTAAATTCTGCAGTCATGAAGTCTCTTGAGTCCTTTATACTTTTTTCTAGAGCCACCAGTAGGTGTATAATAGTGCTTCTGAATTGGCTTTCTGACATTGAATTGTAATCCAGATTTTGTAACTCTGTGGGAGAGAGGACTGTTTCTGATTCTTTCTTTTGAGGTGAGGTTTTCCTTCTAGTCATTTTGCTCAGTGCAGAGTGGCCAAAAGCAAGTTGTATTGGGAAAAAGAGAAAAAGAGAGGAGAGAAAGAAGGAAAGAAAAGAGAAAGAGAAAAAAAAGGGAAGAAAAAGGAAAAAAAAACGAAAAAAAAAAAAAGAAGAAGAAAAAGAGAAAGAAAAAGAAAGGAGAAAAAAAGGGGGTGGGGGAAGGAAACAAATCAAAAAGCAAAACAAAACAAAAACAAAAACAAAAACAAACAAACAAAAAAAAGAACCACCGGGGAGTATCTTCTGATTCTGTGTACTTTAAGTCCCTTGGCTTCTCCTGGAAGTTGTCCGTCTAGCTGGTGTTCTGGGGGAGGGGCCTGTTGTGCTGATTTTCAGGTGTTAGCAGTTGGGGGAGCTGCTGTGCCCCTGCCTGGTGCAGGGCTCGGTGGGGGTTGTTTACCCCGTGAGGCCGCAGGAGGAACAGCCCCAGTGGCGGGGCAGCTCTGGAAACCTGGATTCAGCTCCGGCAGGAACTCCGTCTGCAGGGCCTGGAGGCTCCGGGGCGGGGCCGCTGATCTGCTCAGCTGGGGCAGGAGCGTCCTTGCTGTCCTGGGCCCTCCCGGCCTCTGCCTGGCCCGGGGGAGGCGGGATCCTGGGCTGTGTCCCGGCGCCCTGTGCTCCGGAGCCTGCGCTGGTGGATTCGCGCTCCAGGGCCGCAGCCCCCTCCGCGGAGCCGCCGCCCGAGCCCCTCCGAGCTGCTCCTGGAACCGCGCAGCCCCCTCCGCACGGAGCCTCTTCCTCTGCCCGAGCCCCTCCGAGCTGCTCCCGGGGCCGCGCAGCCCCCTTCGCGGAGCTGCCGCCCGAGCCCCTTCAGCTGCTCCGGGTCCCGCCGGGTCCCCCGTGCGCGCTGCAGCCCTTAGGGAGCTCGGCGCACTCTCCTGGGCGCGCAGTTGCTGTTACTGTCCCCGGGAGCCCGAGGGCATCCTCGCCCTCCTGGGTCCTGCTCCAACTCCCCGCGAGCCCCTTTCCGCCCGGGAAGGTCGGTGCAGCTCCTGCTCCTCCGGGACGGGGCTCTCCTGTCCTGGGGACACTCGCCCCGGCCTCAGCCCGGCTCCTCGCGGGGCCCCTCCCCCTTGGAGGCCTTTTGTTCCTTTATTTCTTTTTCCCCGTCTTCCTACCTTGATAGATGCGCGAACTCTTCTCACTGTAGCATTCCAGCTGGTCTCTCTTTAAATCTCAGGCCGAATTCATAGATTTTCAGGATAATTTGAAGGTTTTCTAGGTAGTTTGGTGGAGACAGGTGATTTGGGGACCCTACTCTTCCGCCATCTTGCTCCCTCCCAGATACAACAATTCTGTATTGAAACTGATATCAATGCTTTCCTTCAAGGCTAGTGTTATATTGGGGTTTTAGGTCTCCATCTTATAGGGATAGGTTTCTTGTAGGAAAATGGATTTGTGTTTTACCTGGGTGAGACAATTAGTGGTGCCAGAGATTGCTGGTCCGTGCCTTGAGAAGTTCTTCACTAAGATCAAGTCATTAGGACAGTGGTTAAACTGAGCGAGTCAAAGTAAGGCCAGGTATTAGAGCCAGGAGAAGAGAGATCATCTTTTTGAATATCTGTTTTTGTGTCTGGGGAATTGACAGAACAATGTTAGACACTGTGGACATAGAGATAAGATAGTATTGCTCTCTAGAGACTCTTGTGCTACCAGTCAGGAGAGGCCTATGACAGTGGTCATTTGTTTTGACAACTACTTGAGTGCTTCTGCTATTTTTAAAGATGAACCATTTTAAGCCTCCCCCCTGCCCTTGGCCTACCTTGCCAGCCAATCTTCAATTAAGGATATCAGATTATATAACTTTAGCTTCCAACCTTTCTGTGGTGTTTAAAACAAATTCTGCTATTAATATTTAATCCATAGGAATGTATTTTGTTTTCTGAATGTTCCTTTTTAAAATAGCATTGTGTCTTGTACACATATACTATAGTTAGTCTTTTATTCTCATTTTATGGTGTTTAGGATGGAACCATGTATGGGTTCAGTTCACCACAACTGGAAGTCTCCCAACATACACTATTTGTGCCTTTCCTAGAGACTAATGAGGTCCCTTCCCTCTCTATTCAATGACTCCATCAGACTTAATGCCCATTTAAATTCCAGCCTACTGGACTGTGTTCCCTGCAGTTCCAGCTGCTACTTTTAAAGGAGAGGACCTGCTCCACACAAAGAAACCACTGAGATACAGGTTTGGTTTGTTTTCTCCCTGTACAAGTCTTGGCCTAGTGGGTTTTGGAATTGGATGGAATTGAGTTCAGATCCTAGTACTGTCGTTTACTTACCACGTGGAATAGAAAAAAAAAAATCAATTGACTTCTTTGAGCCTGAATTTTTCTATCTGCAAAATGGACATAAAATCATTATCTAAGTTTTAAGGAAGACTATCTTGGAGAGGAAAATTTTACCTTTATCCTTCAGGATTCTTCTGGCTAGTCTAAGAATGAAATTGACATGAGACAGATTACTAGGAGAAAAGTGAACGAAGCTTAATAACATGTGTACGTCCTGTATACATGGTTGGGACCCATGAAAACTGAGTAACTCCCCAAAATGGCTGAAGCCATCACCTTAAATACCATCTCCAGGTAAAAACAAAAGAAGTTGTTGGGGTGGGGAGTCAGTTATGAAAAGTGACCTGGAAAAGCACAGAAAACAAGGGTAAGGTTGTTAGGCAGATTTAAGTCATTGCCTTCTCTCTTGATGACTGAAGAGAGAAATTGAATCATTCCCCTCTCCCTGATACATCCTTACAAATGGAGATTTCCCTTATACATATAAATGTCCTCTATAAAAGAGGTAACTTCTCAGTTTTCAGAGCTTCTGCTGTGTCTGCTGTTTTTAAAAAATTAGCTGCTTAACATAATCAATATGCCAAAAAGGTGTATCTTTAGGGTGGCAAAATTTGCTCCCCCACAACTATGTAAGTTGAGAGTTTAGCAACACTTTACAGGTTACCAATGTTATAATAGATACAATAAAGGAGAGTTCTTCTTTTCTTTTCTTTTTTTTTAAGATTTTATTTATTTATTCATGAGAGACACAGAGAGAGGCAGAGACAGGCAGAGGGAGAAGCAGGCTCCATGCAGGGAGCCCAGTGTGGGACTCGATCCCGGGACTCCAGGATCACACCCTGGGTGGAAGGCAGGGGCCAAACTACTGAGCTACCCAGAGATCCCCAAGGAGAGTTCTTCTTATACTGATATAAGGCAGGGGGAAAGGCTGAATAACTGTTTATGTGCACAACTGGTTACCTCAGGGGAAAAAAGCAGGCAAATCAGCTATTTGGTATTAAATGCAAAAGAAATATATTATTAGATACTTCTAATTAGTCTAGAATTGACTCGTATAGCCATTTTAATCAGGAGAAACATTTGTGTGGAAATTTCCCTAAGTTAAGACAAATGAATAATTTATTGTTTTTTTGTTTGTTTTATTTTTAGAGATTTTATTTATTTATTTGAGACAGAGACAGGGATAGCAACAGAGATAGAGCACAAGTGGAGAGGAGAGGGAGCAGACTCCTTGCTGAGCAGGGAGCCCCAACGTGGGGCTCAACCCTAGGACCCTGGGATCATGATCTGAGCCAAAGGCAGACGCTTAACTAAGCAACCCAGGTGCCCCTAATTTGTTGTGTTTATCAACACACCAGCATCTTGAGATTAGTGGCTTACTAAAGTGACAGCATTTTCTAGTTGAAATGTATCAACTATTGGGTGTTTGCAAATCTATTTCAAATGCAATGAATAAGCACAGAGAACTTGTGTGGCCCTTTTCTAGGCCATGAGATGAGAAGGTAGAGGGATGAGTGATAAATAAAACATATATTGTCCCTGCTCTGAAGGAACTTGCAAGAAGGGCTACGAGATGGATACTTATGTCACTATAACCAGCATAATACACACTAAATAAATTCTAAGAGCTCACAGGTGTCAGGGGTTTTCCCCCTTGCTATAGTTGTGGGTTGGAGGTGGGGGATGGTATTCTGAAGGGAGTGGGCTTTCATCTGGGCTTTTAAAGGACATAGGCTCCTTGTTTGTATTCTGTTATGAAATGGTCAGTCAGGTGGTCAAAAGGGGAGGCGGAGGGGATGCTCAGGGAAATATATATTTTTTTGGAAATAAAATTTTTTATGCTTATATGTGCTAGAGACAGGAGTCACCACTCACCACATAGGGCCACATGAGGACACCAGGTAGTCAGAAGGCAGAAAGTGGGAGTTGAGGGAAGTTTTATGTGAGGCCTTTATTGGGTTTCTGAGGGAAAGGCAAGGAAGGGTGAACAGTTTAGGACTGGCTCATTTGAATATCTTTCATGGGCTTTGAGCAGTAGAGATGATCTCTAGCTGTCTGGCCACTTACTGTGGGGTGATTAAGGCACAGGAATATTGTTTCCTGGGGTGTAGGGACCAGACAGAGGAGAAATGGCTCTACATTAGTTGGTTTGCATATCAAAGGCATGCTTCTGGCTGGCCCTTTATTATCTCTAAGAATTAGCTAGTCTAGGAGGGGCCGACCATTTTTTCCAGCAAGAAAGGTTTTTTAGGCTGTCAAAACACCATAATAAATAGGAAATTTAAAATATTTAAAATTTACTTTGGCTTATCCACATTTTGACTTCTGAATGTCTAGTAAGCCACCAGCACAGTCAGCACAAAATCACAAGAGGCAAACTGGTAGCAGGACTTCTAACATGAAAAGCAAAGCTGTTCTTAGATGTGGTTGCAAATATTAAGGTTGATGATATACAGCCCCGTGGCCTTCTTTTGTCAGGGTCTGGAGGTCTGGGTCAGCTGATCTCCGACAGGCCCAAGGCAGCTGTTCTGTCTAATACATCTTTGCTTGAACAATTGGATTAAGGTGATGTTTTGATATATTGCTAGTCATCTTTTATAGCCCCCAAACTCTGACATTCTTGGCTTCCTAGATGATTGTATTCCTGCTGGCTGTGGCAGCCCTGTGAGTGCAGCCTTTTGAGAGTCAGAGTAACATAAATACACTTCCTAGCCCTTATCTGGGAGTGTTCTGAGATTCTGCTGAGTATAACCAGCTGTACAGTGGGCATTTGGCTTCTGTTGACCATCTTCCTGGTGAACTACTATAGGAAGGAATACTGATGATTCACTTTCTTTTTTTTAAGTTTTTTTCCTACAGATTGGAGAGGTATGTTATTTTTTTTTTATTATAACAGATGGTAAAATATTAGCATTAAGGAAAATTTCAAATCAGACTCTGATAGCTCACTGACTTATTACAGTAGATATTTGTTCCTTGATTATTAAAGCCTAATTGTTAATGGTAGGGATGAGGCTCTCATACTCAGGGACTCTCACAGAATCTGCCATCTTCAATACATGATGTCTTGTTACTGACATGCAGCTGGCAGACAAGGAAAGAAACCACATGGGACATGTGTGTGGACCAAGCAGGGGGGCCACTGGCATAAATTCTACACAGGTCAATTGGCTAGAACTCAACCACATGGCTCTACAAGGATGCAAGAGGAACTGGGAAATGTACTCACCGGGCAGTCTCTTCCCAGCATCAACTTACTTTGGTGTGGCTGCATGTAGCTACTGTATTCAATTTGGCAACATTGCACTTATAATTATTGTGTATTTTACCTTTTCACTTAATATATTAAAACCTTTCCTATTTGCATGGTTTGATTGATTATTTTTAGTGCAATTATATTCTATTGATGAATCATAACAACTTAGGCCATTTCTTATTGGACATTTATTTTTCTGGTTCTGAGAATTGTACATTTTCTGTGAATATTCTTCTGCTTCAATGTTTATCCCTGTTAAATCATTTTCTTAAAGTAAATTCTTATAAGTTGAATTAGTGAGTCAAAGAAGATAGTTCTTACATATTTTTATCCTGCTTTCAAAATAGTGTTTCTGTTTTCAGAAAACACTGTCAGCAGAGTGTGGAGATTCTAGTTGCTTTTGAGCCTTATCAGGCACTGAGAATTAAAACTTTGCTTTTCTGATCTACAGTCTATTCCCTAGCTATTACTTAAAAATTAAGTAATAAATATTTGTGGAATGTTTCTTGGTCAGAAAGGGATAGTGAAAAATTCTTCTTCCCAAGTGGTTGAATGAACTGTGGCACATCCATACAATGGAATATTATGCAGCTATAAAAAATGAGGGAGATTTGTCATAAAGTGATTTGGAATCATTTCAAGGCTGTATCTTCCTCCCCTTTTTAAGAGAGACAAAGTTCACACAGGAGCACAATAGAAGGTTGGGAGAGGGATAGTGGGAGAGGGAGAAAGAGAGTCCCAAGTTCCATGCTCAGCACTGAGGCCAATGCTGAGCTTGATCCCATGACCTGAGATCATGACCTGAGCCAAAATCAAGAGTTGGATAGCCAACTGACTGAGCCACCCAGGTGCTTAAGTGAAAAAACAAAGCACAGAAATCTATCTTTCTATGCTATCCATCATGTAAGGAAGAAAGAGATATAAGAAAATGTACAGAGACCTACTCCTTTGTACAATGGATATAGGAAGGATAGATCAGAAACTAAAGAGATAGGGTCTGGATGAGAAAACGATGGAATGAAGAGAAGAATGGAAATGAGGCAGTAGATATGAGGAGGCAGTGACACTTCTTAGAGTTTATCTTTTTGTATGGCTCTGATTCTTAGAATGGTGGAAATGTTCAGCATACCCAGCCCAAAATGAGTGATAATTAAAATCAACCAAGATGGGTGGGAGGGAGAACCCAATTGGTGGAATACAAGTAGTAACAAATGAACCTAACCATATTTTAAATGAATAATATAACCACACTGAAGGGTATGGTGAGAAGAGAACTGACCTGTTACTAGTCTCCAAGATGGCCCCCAGTGATCCCTGCCTCCTGGCTTTACATCCCTTGTGCAATCCCTTCCTTTTTTTTTTTTTTTAAGAAAACTCTATGCCCAATGTAGGGTTCAAACTCAGGACCCTGAGATCAAGAGTTGCATGCTTCACCCACTAAGCCAGCCAGGTGACTCTGTGTAATCTCTTCTTGAGATGGACGAGATGTAGTGATTGTTTCTGGTGAAAAGAATGTGGCAGAGGTGATGGGATGTCACTTTTGAAATTAGAGTACAAAAAGACAGGAGCGTCAGTCTTAAGCACCCTTTCTTTCTTGCTTACTCTTTTTTTTAAGATAGAGAGAAGCAGGGGGAGGGTCAGAGGGAGAACGAAAGAGAGAATCTCAAGCAGGCTCCATGCCTAGTGCAGAGACTGATGTAGGCCTTGATCTCACTACCCTGAGATCATTACCTGAGCTGAAATCAAGAGTGGGATGCTTAACTGACTGATCCACCCAGGTGTCCCCATCTATTGTATTTTTAATTTCAGTTATCTAGTTCTTCATCCTCTGACTTGTTCTTTTTTTTTTTTTTTTTTTTTTTGGTTTTGCATCTGCTTGTTGAGGGTCTCACCAAAGTCCTCCACTCTTTTTTTTTTAAACTCCAGTAAGTATCTTTGTGGCCATTACTTTAAATTCGCTGTCAAACGTATTACTTATCTATCTTTTATTTAGCTTCTTGCTGTGATTTTGACCTGGTCTTTCATTTGGGACATATTCTTCTGTCTCCTCATTTTTGTCTATGTGTCTATGTGTCTATTTCTATGTGTTCAGGAAATTAGCTACGTCTCTTGCTCTTGAAAGTAGTGGCCTTATGAAGAGGTCTTGTAGTGCCCTGCAGTGCACAACATCCCCTGTTACCAGAACCTGATGCTTCAGGGATGTCTCCTATGTGTATGTTGCATGTGCCTTGTGGTTGAGCCATGTTTTCCTTCAGTCCAATTATCTGCAATGGTGCACTTCTTGTTGTGGGCTGGGTCTGGTCCCAAATATAAAAATATCCATTTGTCCATACTGATATAAATAAATGATTAAATGAATAAATGGTAGGTCTCTCAGTCTCCTTGAGCTGCTATAACAAAGTACCATAAAGTGTACGGCTTATAAACAGCAGAAACTGATTTCTTACCTTTCTGGAGAGTGAAAACTCAAAGCCAGAATGCCAAGATGGTCCAGTTCTGATAAGTTCTAGTAACCTCTTTTGGGTTGCAAACTCCTTTTTTTGCAGGGCGGGCCGGGGGGTCGGTTTGCAAACTTCTAACTTGTCTCCTCACATGGCAGAAAGAGAGCAGCAAGCTCTCTCTTGACTCTTTAAAGAGCACTAACTCCTCATGACTCATCTCAGTCTATTTACTTCCCTATGGCTTTACTTCCTGATATCATTACATTGGAGGATAGATTTCAATACATGAATTTTAGAGGAACACAAGCAACCAGTGCATAACAGAAAAGAATGGATAATTCTTCTTTATAGAAGAATTCCAGTTAATACATGTAGAGTGAATGAGCAAAATACAAAACCACCATTAGGTAAACACCATAGTGATAATTATTTATTGTATGATCCACTGATGGATTCAAAGAAATCAGTAGGTGAAAGTTTGAGGAAAGATATTGGTGTATAGTCTCAAAATATCCCAGAGGTGTTTATCAATTGCAAAGGGAAAAATATATTAACTTGACAGTAGAGAAACCAATCAAAAGCCACCTACACCAAGTACTCAGCATTAACATCAGCTAATGAGACACATGGGCATGATGTACCTGATACGAGCACTAAGAAAGGCACAACATGACTTCTGTGGCATTCATGCCACCACCACGTAACCTTAACCTGGCCATGAGGAAAATCAGACAAACCCAAATGGAGGCTCATTCTGCAAAATAATTGTTTAGTTGTCTTTGGAAGTGTCCAGGTCATGAGGGACAAATGAAGACTGAAGAATTGTTGTAGATTGGAGATGAACGAAGAGAAATAACAACTGAATGCAAGGTGGGATCCTAGAACAGAAAAAGGACATTAGTGAACAAAGTAGTGCAACTTGAATACAGCATGTAGTTAATAGTATCTCATTAATCTTAATTTCCTGGTTTTGATGATTATACTGTGGTTATGCAAGATGTTAACATTAGAGGAACCTAGATAAAGGGTAGATCTGAACTCTCTATGGTTTCTGCAGGTTTTTGGTTGGGAAAATTCTTTTCTTTTTTAATTCTTTTTTTTCCCCAATTCTCTATATTGTTTGTTTCCTATTTCATTACTTCATTCTGTTACCTTTTAATCTTTCTTCAATTTTTTTACTGGCTAATTCTGTTATTTTTATAGCTTCTTTTTTACATCTTTCATGATTTTATTTTATTATTATTATTTTTTATAAATTTATTTTTTATTGGTGTTCAATTTGCCAACATATAGAATAACAGCCAGTACTCATCCCATCAAGTGCCCCTCTCAGTGCCCATCACCCAGTCACCCCCACCCCCGGCCCACCTCCCCTTCCACCACGCCTAGTTCATTTCCCAGAGTTAGGAGTCTCTCATGTTCTGTCTCCCTCTCTGATATTTCCCACTCATTTTTCTCCTTTCCCCTTAATCCCCTTTCACTATTTTTTATATTCCCCAAATGAATGAGACCATATAATGTTTGTCCTTCTCTGATTGACTTATTTCCTTCAGCATAATACCCTCCAGTTCCATCCACGTCGAAGCAAATGGTGGGTATTTGTTGTTTCTAATGGCTGAGGAATATTCCATTGTATACATGAACCACATCTTCTTTATCCATTCATCTTTCGATGGACACCGAGGCTCCTTCCACAGTTTGGCTATTGTGGACATTGCTGCTATAAACATCGGGGTGCAGGTGTCCCGGCGTTTCATTGCATCTGTATCTTTGGGGTAAATCCCCAACAGTGCAATTGCTGGGTCATAGGGCAGGTCTATTTTTAACTCTTTGAGGAACCTCCACACAGTTTTCCAGAGTGGCTGCACGTTCACATTCCCACCAAAAGTGCAGGAGGGTTCGCCTTTCTCCACATCCTCTCCAACATTTGTGGTTTCCTGCCTTGTTAATTTTCCCCATTCTCACTAGTGTGAGGTGGTATCTCATTGTGGTTTTGATTTGTATTTCCCTGATGGCAAGTGATGTGGAGCATTTCCTCATGTGCTTGTTGGCCATGTCTATGTCTTCCTCTGTGAGATTTCTGTTCATGTCTTTTGCCCATTTCATGATTGGATTGTTTGTTTCTTTGCTGTTGAGTTTAATAAGTTCTTTATAGATCAGGTTGTACTACAAAGCTGTGGTCATCAAGACAGTGTGGTACTGGCACAAAAACAGACACATAGATCAATGGAACAGAATAGAGAATCCAGAAGTGGACCCTCAACTTTATGGTCAACTAATATTCGATAAAGGAGGAAAGACTATCCACTGGGAGAAAGACAGTCTCTTCAATAAATGGTGCTGGGAAAATTGGACATCCACATGCAGAAGAATGAAACTAGACCACTCTCTTTCACCATACACAAAGATAAACTCAAAATGGATGAAAGATCTAAATGTGAGACAAGATTCCATCGAAATCCTAAGGAGAACACAGGCAACACCCTTTTTGAACTTGGCCACAGTAACTTTTTGCAAGATACATCCATGAAGGCAAGAGAAACAAAAGCAAAAATGAACTATTGGGACTTTATCAAGATAAGAAGCTTCTGCACAGCAAAAGATAACAGTCAACAAAACTCAAAGACAACCTATAGAATGGGAGAAGATATTTGCAAATGACCTATCAGGTAAAGGGCTAGTATCCAAGATCTATAAGGAAAATTCTTTTCTAAAGATCTCTGGTCCCATCCTGAGAGCAAGACTTGACTGGTTTTCAAGGGGAGGAACTTGATTCCGAGTCTGGTGAATATTTCCATAGGACACACAGACTTATTATATTTTCAATGGGTTAGTAATCTCTGGATTTGTAAGTCTGTAAGTAAAAATGATCTTGTATCACTTGACCTAGAACCTCAGAACTATGCTGTTTCTGCCTGCATCTAAATAGGTGTTGTTTCTCTCAGGCTCTACTTTGGGCTATATTTAATGACACATGGTATGCTCTTGTATGTTGAATGGTAAAAGGCCAGGACAGTTACCATAGTTTCTAGCAGACTGCAAGAGTTTTGCAGAGCTATTACCACTAGGATCCTTTTGCTTTCTATCTATGAATAGCTCCTAAACCACTGTTGCAAACAATAAAAGCCTTGGTTGCCCCTTTAACTCACCAGATAGTTTATGTCTTCTGTCAAGTGTTCTCTTGGCCACAGTTTGTTTTACCACAAGGAGGAGGAGAAAGAATTACATGTTGGAACAGTACAGGCAGCACATGTTCAATAACTTAAATCAATTGGAAATTGCCCTAAGTGATGACCCTGTAAAACTGTTCTGACATGGAAGACTTGCAGTGAAAGCCTCATTTTAGGGTCAAAAATAAATATTTGGCTGTCTTTCTCCCTTTCCATTTTATCATAGATTGACCCTCTAATTCATTTTAATAGGAATGAATATAATATAAAAATGACATAGGCTAGCTATAAAAATTCAAGCAATATAAAAAAATATAAAGAATATATTTTTAAAAAATCTGCAATCTCAGTGCTCAGAAATGAATGATATTATCACACTTTGTAGCCATTATTATAGATAGTTCTCTCTATAAAGATAGAAGTATGAATGGATGTGTAGGTGTGCAGATAGAAACAAATTTAAAAGAATTGGGTCATATAGAAGCATGTCATTATTTTAATAATAAAAAATATTAGATTTTATTTTCCTGAATTTAACACAAGAAAAATAAAATAGAGCTGAAGAAATTGCTGAACGTGAGATAAAACTTTCTTTGCCATATGAGATCTTGGTTCCCAAAAGATCCCTTTAAGGTTAAAATAGATTTTAAAGATCATTAGGAGATTGATGTAATTATTTGTTATAGGACTCTATATTTTAATTTTAACAGTATGAATGAGCTTACCACCTTAAAAGACTAGATATTTAGTTCTCTCTCTCTTTCTCTTTTTAAAGATTTCATTTGTTTATTCATGAGAGACACAGAGAGAAGCAGAGATATAGGCAGAGGGAGAAGCAGGCTCTCTGCAAGGAGCCAGATGCAAGACTCTATCCCAGATCCTGGTATCACAACCTAAGCCAAAGGCAGATGCTCAACCGCTGAGCCACCCAGGCATCCCAATATTTAGTTCTCTTACCACTTATCTCACTTCCTTCCCTCCACATCTGTTTTGCTGCTTGTATTGGTTTTATGTCATCAAGGCTTATAAATGTTTACATGTTCTTTTAAAGTCACAATTCCCTCAGTTTACATTTTTTTAATTTGTTTTTTATTTATTCATGATAGTCAGAGAGAGAGAGAGAGAGAGAGAGAGAGAGAGAGAGAGGCAGAGACATAGGCAGAGGGAGAAGCAGGCTCCATGCACCGGGAGCCCGACGTGGGATTCGATCCCGGGTCTCCAGGATCATGCCCTGGGCCCAAGGCAGGCGCCAAACCGCTGCGCCACCCAGGGACCCCAGTAGTTTAAATTTTATGTTTAATTGGATTCAATGCTTACTGTCCCATTACCTTATCTGGTTGTGTGATCTTCATTAGGTTCCCTCCTTGATGGGGTGAATTTCATTATCAAATAGTACTTCTTTTGAGAGGAGCTCATTAGGGCTACATTTCCCAAGTTTTTAATTTATTCATATTTGAGAATATCTGCCTGTTGTTTTTATACTTGAACAGTTGGTCTGGGGTAGGCATTTTGGAGTCCTATGTACTTTTCTTTAGGATTGTCTTCTACTAGCACTGAAAGTTTCCAGGGAAGAGTCCAAGACCAGAAAGAATCCCACTCCTCCACTGCTCCCTACCCTCCTTGTAGATAACTTGTTTTTTTCTGCCTGGACACCTAAATAGTTTTTCTTCATAGTTCAGATTTTTTAAAAAAGATTTTATTTATTTATTCATGAAAGAGAGAAAGAGAGACAGAGACACATGCAGAGAGAGAAGCAGGCTCCATGGAGGGAGCCCGATGTGGGACCCAATCCCAGGACTCTAAGATCACGCCCTGGGCTGAAGACAGATGCTTAATCACTGAGCCACCCAGGTGTCCCAGATTTTTAAAAAAATATTTTATTTGTAAGTAATTTCTATACCCAACATGGGGCTCAAACTTACAACCCCAAGATCAAGAGTCTCATGCTCTACCAACTGAGCCAACAAGGTACCCCTTTCATAGTTGAGTTTTATTACTTTCACCAGAATATGTTTTGATGCTGGTTGCATTGTGTCAGAGTTTCTTGGTATATAATGTACCCTTTTGGCTGGAAAATCCGGTTTTTCTATCTGGGAAATATGTCTTATTTCAAAGACTCAATTGTTGGGCCATCTTTATTTGTCCTTCATATCTATTATCTTTTCTTTAGTTGTTTAATGTATTTTTCCCATACCTACACTGTGATATCATGATTTATAATGTTAAAAAACAAAATTCAACCAAGTAAATTTGAAGATCTAGTTGGCTTTATTAAATGATTGATAAATTAGGCAGCTTTCCACCAAGCAAGTAGAGTGATGCTCTGAGTTGTACAAAATTGAAGGTTTTATTAAGAAGAAGGGTGGGGCAAGCAGTTATTAGAAAAAAAAAGAGAAAGGATTGTATCTGGCAAGGTCACCTTACCTTAGGGGGCATCGCAATGGGTCTTACCATGTCAATACTTCATCTTTGGGGAGTGGAGAGGGCCCATATGACAGATGATCTTATTGGTGTTGGTCAGAAAATTCCAGACTGATTAACTTAGAATTGTACTCCTGGAGAAGTTGAACTGTAATTAAGTCTTGGTTTGCTGTCCTAGAGGCAAGTGACTCCACCTTGGGCCTATTGTGTGTGTGTGTTTTTTTTTTTAACAATAATAAGAAATATATATATTTGGTCTTTGTCCAGTTTGGAGCACAAAGCTCCTAAAACCCTTGGAATTTCTTAAGTGAAAAGAGTTATAAGGGTGTGTTATGGTTAAATTAATAGTGACTTTTGGAATCCCCATAGATTACCTAAGAATGGAGGCTGACAACCAGAGGAACCAACCTGGTAATTAGAGGGCTGGAATCTTCAGTCCCACCCCTGCTGATGTTGGGGCATGGAGAGGGGCTGGAGGTTGAATCATTTGCCAATTAATGATTTAATTGGTCATGGCTGTGTAATGAAGCTTCCATAAAACCCCAGAATAACCAGATTCAGAAAGCTTCTGCATTGGTGAACATGAGGGAATTTGGGGAGAATTATGCTCCCAGGTGGGTTGGAAGCTCTATGTCCTTTCCCACATACTTTTCCCGATACATTTCTTCCATCTGGCCATTCCTGATCTTTGTCCTTTTGTAATAAATCAGTAATCTAGTAAGTAAAATGTTTCTGAGTTCTGTGAGATGCTTTAGCAAACTAACCTACCCAAAGGAGGAAGTTGTGGGAACCTCTGCTTTATAGCGACTGGATCAGAAGTACAGATAACAACCTGGACTGGCAACTGGCATCTGAAGTAGTGGGAATGAGAACAATCTTGTAGGATGGAGCCTTTAACCTGTGGAATCTGATGCTCTCTTTGGGGAGATAATGTCAGAATTAAGTTGAATTGCAGGATACTCAGTGTTAGGAGAATTGTTTGGTGGTGGTTAGGAAACCCCTCCTGCCCATGTATTGGAATTGGGATCTGGACAGTTACCCACTTTCATTAATCTCAAATCTTTCCTCCAGCAATTGATTCTGTTTTCTTGTCATTTCCTATTTATTTTTTATAATCTGTATTAGGACCATTTTAATTTTTATTTTCTTGGTTCCTCTGTTTATCTTCTCTGTTTTTGTCTTATATTTTATTTTTAAATAAAATAATTTTTTATTGGCGTTCAATTTACCAACACACAGAATAACACCCAGTGCTCATCCCATCAAGTGTCCCCCTCAGTGCCCATCACCCACTCACCCCCACCCCCGGCCCTCCTCCCCTTCCATCACCCTTAGTTCGTTTCCCAGAGTTAGGAGTCTTTATGTTCTGTCACCCTTTCTGATATTTCCCACACATTTCTTCTCCCTTCCCTTATATTCCCTTTCACTATTATTTATATTCCCCAAATGAATGAGAACATACACTGTTTGTCCTTCTCTGATTGACTTATTTCCCTCAGCATAATACCCTCTAGTTCCATCCACGATGAAGCAAATGGTGGGTATTTGTCGTTTCTAATGGCTGAGTAATATTCCATTGTATACATAAACCACATCTTCTTTATCCATTCATCTTTCGATGGACACCGAGGCTCCTTCCACAGTTTGGCTATTGTGGACATTCCTGCTATAAACATCGGGGTGCAGGTGTCCCGGCATTTCATTGCATCTGAATCCTTGGGGTAAATCCCCAACAGTGCAATTGCTGGGCAGGTCTATTTTTAACTCTTTGAGGAACCTCCACACAGTTTTCCAGAGTGGCTGCACCAGTTCACATTCCCACCAACAGTGTAAGAGGGTTCCCTTTTCTCCGCATCCTCTCCAACATTTGTTGTTTCCTGCCTTGTTAATGTTCCCCATTCTCACTGGTGTGAGGTGGTATCTCATCGTGGTTTTGATTTGTATTTCCCTGATGGCCAGTGATGCGGAGCATTTTCTCATGTGCATGTTGGCCATGTCTATGTCTTCCTTTGTGAGATTTCTCTTCATGTCTTTTGCCCATTTCATGATTGGATTGATTGTTTCTTTGGTGTTGAGTTTAAGAAGTTCTTTATAGATCTTGGAAACTAGCCCTTTATCTGATACGTCATTTGCAAATATCTTCTCCCATTCTGTAGGTTGTCTTTGAATTTTGTTGACTGTATCCTTTCCTGTGCAAAAGTTCTTATCTTGATGAAGTCCCAATAGTTTATTTTTGCTTTTGTTTCTTTTGCCTTCGTGGATGTATCTTGCAAGAAGTTACTGTGGCCAAGTTCAAAAAAGGGTGTTGCCTGTGTTCTCCTCTAGGATTTTGATGGAATCTTGTCTCACATTTAGATCTTTCATCCATTTTGAGTTTATCTTGGTGTATGGTGTAAGAGAGTGGTCTAGTTTCATTCTTCTGCATGTGGATGTCCAATTTTCCCAGCACCATTTATTGAAGAGACTGTCTTTCTCCCAATGGATAGTCTTTCCTCCTTTATCGAATATTAGTTGACCATAAAGTTGAGGGTCCACTTCTGGGTTCTCTATTCTGTTCCATTGATCTATGTGTCTGTTTTTGTGCCAGTACCACACTGTCTTGATGACCACAGCTTTGTAGTACAACCTGAAATCTGGCATTGTGATGCACCCAGATATGGTTTTCTTTTTTAAAATTCCCCTGGCTATTCGGGGTCTTTTCTGATTCCACACAAATCTTAAAATAATTTGTTCTAACTCTCTGAAGAAAGTCCATGGTATTTTGATAGGGATTGCATTAAACATGTATATTGCCCTGGGTAACATTGACATTTTCACTATATTAATTCTGCCAATCCATGAGCATGGAATATTTTTCCATCTCTTTGTGTCTTCCTCAATTTCTTTCAGAAGTGTTCTGTAGTTTTTAGGGTATAGATCCTTTACCTCTTTGGTTAGGTTTATTCCTAGGTATCTTATGCTTTTGGGTGCAATTGTAAATGGGATTGACTCCTTAATTTCTCTTTCTTCAGTCTCATTGTTAGTGTATAGAAATGCCACTGACTACTGGGCATTGATTTTGTATCCTGCCACGCTACCGAATTGCTGTATGAGTTCTAGCAATCTTGGGGTGGAGGCTTTGGGTTTTCTATGTAGAGTATCATGTCATCGGCGAAGAGGGAGAGTTTGACTTCTTCTTTGCCCATTTGAATGCCTTTAATGTCTTTTTGTTGTCTGATTGCTGAGGCTAGGACTTCCAGTACTATGTTGAACAGCAGTGGTGAGAGTGGACATCCCTGTCTTGTTCCTGTACTTAGGGGAAAGGCTACCAGTGCTTCCCCATTGAGAATGATATTTGCTGTGGGCTTTTCGTAGATGGCTTTTAAGATGTCGAGGAAAGTTCCCTCTATCCCTACCCTCTGAAGAGTTTTGATCAGGAATGGATGCTGTATTTTGTCAAATGCTTTCTCTGCATCTAATGAGAGGATCATATGGTTCTTGGTTTTTCTCTTGCTGATATGATTAATCACACTGATTGTTTTATGAGTGTTGAACCAGCCTTGTGTCCCGGGGATAAATCCTACTTGGTCATGGTGAATAATTTTCTTAATGTGCTATTGGATCCTATTGGCCAGTATCTTGTTGAGAATTTTTGCATCCATGTTCATCAGGGATATTGGTCTGTAATTCTCCTTTTTGGTGGGGTCTTTGTCTGGTTTTGGAATTAAGGTGATGCTGGCCTCATAGAACGAATTTGGAAGTACTCCATCTCTTTCTATCTTTCCAAACAGCTTTAGTAGTATAGGTATGATTTCTTCTTTAAACATTTGATAGAATTGCCCTGGTAAGCCATCTGGCCCTGGACTCTTGTGTCTTGGGAGGTTTTTGATGACTGCTTCAATTTCCTCCCTGGTTATTGGCCTGTTCAGGTTTTCTATTTCTTCCTGTTCCAGTTTTGGTAGTTTGTGGCTCTCCAGGAATGCGTCCATTTCTTCTAGATTGCCTAATTTATTGGCATATAGCTGTTCATTATATGTTTTTAAAATCGTTTGTATTTCCTTGGTGTTGGTAGTGATCTCTCCTTTCTCATTCATGATTATATTAATTTGAGTCTCCTCTCTCTTCTTTTTAATAAGGTTGGCTAATTGTTTATCTATCTTATTAATTCTTTCAAAGATCCAACTCCTGGTTCTGTTGATCTGTTCCACAGTTCTTCTGGTCTCGATTTCGTTGAGTTCTGCTCGAATTTTAATTAACTCTCTTCTTCTGCTGGGCGTGGGATCCATCTGTTGTTTTTTCTCTAGCTCCTTTATGTGTAAGGTTAGCTTCTGTATTTGAGTTCTTTCCAGTATTTGAATGCATGTTTGTATTGCGATGTATTTCCCCCTTAGGACTGCTTTTGCTGCATCCCAAAGAGTTTGAACGGTTGTATCTTCATTCTCATTAGTTTCCATGAATCTTTTTAATTCTTCCTTAATTTCCTGGTTGACCCTTTTATCTTTTAGCAGGATGGTCCTTAACCTCCACGTGTTTGAGGTCCTTCCAAACTTCTTGTTGTGATTTAGTTCTAATTTCAAGATATTATGGTCTGAGAATATGCGGGGGACGATCCCAGTCTTTTGGTATCAGTTCAGACCCGATTTGTGACCCAGTAAGTGGTCTACTCTGGAGAAAGTTCCATGTGCACTTGAGAAGAATGTGTATTCAGTTGAGTTTGGATGTAAAGTTCTGTAAATATCTGTGAAATCCATCTGGTCCAGTGTATCATTTAAAGCTCTCGTTTCTTTGGAGATGTTGTGCTTAGAAGACCTATCGAGGGTAGAAAGAGCTAGATTGAAGTCACCAAGTATAAGTGTATTATTATCTAAGTATTTCTTGACTTTGGTTATTAATTGGTTTAAATATTTGGCAGCTCCCACATTCGGGGCATATATATTGAGGATTGTTAAGTCCTCTTGTTGGATAGATCCTTTAAGTATGAGATAATGTCCCTCTTCATCCCTCACTACAGTCTTCGGGGTAAATTTTAGTTTATCTGATATAAGGATGGCTACCCCTGCTTTCTTTTGAGGACCATTCGAATGGTAAATGGTTCTCCAACCTTTTATTTTCAGGCTGTAGGTGTCCTTCTGTCTAAAATGAGTCTCTTGTAGACAGCAAATAGATGGGTCCTGCTTTTTTATCCAGTCTGAAACCCTGCGCCTTTTGATGGGGTCATTAAGCCCGTTCACATTCAGAGTTACTATTGATATGAGTTTAGTCCCATCATGATATCTATTCAGTCCTTGTTTTTGTGGATTGTTCCACTGAACTTCTTCTTAAAGGGGAATTTTAAGAGTCCCCCTTAAAATTTCTTGCAGAGCTGGTTTGGAGGTCACATATTGTTTCAGTTCCTGCCTGTCTTGGAAGCTCTTTATCTCTCCTTCCATTTTGAATGAGAGCCTTGCCGGATAAAGTATTCTTGGTTGCATGTTCTTCTCATTTAGGACCCTGAATATATCCTGCCAGCCCTTTCTGGCCTGCCAGGTCTCTGTGGAGAGGTCTGCTGTTACCCTAATATTCCTCCCCATAAAAGTCAGGGATTTCTTGTCTCTTGCCGCTTTAAGGATCTTCTCTTTATCTTTGGAATTTGCAAGCTTCACTATTAAATGTCGAGGTGTTGAACGGTTTTTATTGATTTTAGGGGGGGATCTCTCTATTTCCTGAATATGAATGCCTGTTTCCCTTCCCAGATTAGGAAAGTTTTCACCTAGGATTTGTTCAAATACATATTCTGGCCCTCTGTCCCTTTCGGCACCCTCGGGAACCCCAATTAAACGTAGGTTTTTCTTCCTCAGGCCGTCGTTTATTTCCCTTAATCTGTCTTCATGGTCTTTTAATTGTCTGTCTCTTTTTTCCTCAGTTTCCTTCTTTGCCATCAACTTGTCTTCTATGTCACTCACTCATTCTTCCACCTCGTTAACCCTCGTCGTTAGGACTTCTAGTTTGGATTGCATCTCATTCAATTGATTTTTAATTTCTGCCTGATTGGATCTAAATCCTGCAGTCATGAAGTCTCTTGAGTCCTTTATGCTTTTTCTAGAGCCACCAGTAGCTGTATAATAGTGCTTCTGAATTGGCTTTCTGACATTGAATTGTAATCCAGATTTTGTAACTCTGTGGGAGAGAGGACTGTTTCTGGTTCTTTCTTTTGAAGTGAGGTTTTCCTTCTAGTCATTTTTCTCAGTGCATAGTGGCCAAAAACAAGTTGTATTGGGAAAAGGAGAAAAAGAGAGAGAGAGAGACGGAAAGAAAAGAGAAAAAGAAAGAAAAAAGGAAGAAAAAAAGGAAAAAAGAGAAGAAAAAGAGAAAGAAAAAGAAAGAAAGGTGAAAAAAAAGGGTGGGGGAAGCAAACAGAAATCAAAAAGAAAAAAAAAAGAAAAAAAAAAACACCACAGGGGAGTATCTTCTGATTCTGTATACTTTAAGTCCCTTGACTTCCCCTGGAACTTGTCCGTCTAGCTGGTCTTCTGGGGGAAGGGCCTGTTGTGCTGATTTTCAGGTGTTAGCACTTGGGGGAGCTGCTCTGCCCCTGCCTGGTGCAGGGCTCAGTGGGGATTGTTTACCCTGGGAGGCCGCAGGAGGAACAACCGCAGTGGCGGGGCCAGCTCTGGAGCCCTGGATTCAACTCCCACAGTAACTACTGAGCTTCTCCGTCTGCAGGGCCTGGAGGCTCCGGGGCGGAGCCGCTGATCTGCTCAGCTCGGGGCAGGAGCGTCCTTGCTGTCCTGGGCCCTCCCGGCCTCTGCCTGTCCCGGGGGAGGCCGGATCCTGGGCTGTGTCCCGGCGCCCAGTGCTCCGGGCCCTGCGCTGTTGGATTCGCGCTCCCGGCCGCGCAACCCCCCCGCGGAGCCGCCGCCGGAGCCCCTCCGAGCTGCTCCGGTCCCGCCGGTCCCGCCGTGCGCGCTGCAGCCCTTAGGGAGCTCGGCGCACTCTCCTGGGGCGCAGGTGTCTGTTAGTGTCCCAGGGAGCCCGAGGGCATCCCCGCCCTCCTGGGGTCCTGCTCCAACTCCCTGGAGCCCCTTTCCTCCCGGGAAGGTTGGTGCAGCTCCTGCTTCTCCGGGACGTGGCTCTCCTGTCCTGGGGACACTCGCCCCGGCCTCAGCCCGGCTTCTCGCGGGCCCCTCCCTCTTGGAGGCCTTTTGTTTCTTTATTTCTTTTTCCCTGTCTTCCTACCTTGATAGAAGCACGAACTCTTCTCACTGTAGCGTGTCAGCTGTTCTCTCTTTAAATCTCAGGCTGAATTCGTAGATTTTCAGGATGATTTGAAGGTTATCTAGGTAATTTGGTGGGGACAGGTGATTTGGGGACCCTACTCTTCCGCCATCTTGCCCCTCCTCCTCTGTCTTATATTTTAATTCTTGTTTTATTCCCTCCCTTTTTTTATTAGCATGAAGTATTTCCAGAAAAAATAAAAACACTGCTTTGGTTTTTTAAGTTTTGTTTTCCTACAAATTTGCTGAGTTTTTTTTTCCATTCCAGTCCCCTTTCTTCCCTTTCTTTTCTCATTTTCTGCAGAGTTTTCTTGCATAGTTGCTTTGTAATTTTACATCTCACTCTTTTTTATTATTGGCAACTTTGTCTAAACCTTTTATTTACTCTGCAGTAGGAAGTGATGGTGGTCTTTGATGCCATTCCTGCGTTACCTAGGTCCATCTTTTAAACCTCAGTCCCATGCTAAGGTATAGCTCTGGATAGTGGTTTCTGTAGCCTCAGTGCCAGAGGAAAGTTTCTTTAGCTGAGGTGGTGTTTACTGGTGGAGAGCTTGGCTGGTGCAGTATTTGCAGAAAAACCTGTGGTGAGGACTTTCTCTTTTAGGATCTTGTTAAACGTGTTAGGGCCCCCCTATCCACTCAGGGATGTATTTCACTAGTGTGGGCTTTGACCTGTTTCCTCATCTCAACACACTGCTTTGGAAAAGGTGATGAATCCTGATGGTTTTTGCTGTCATTGCTGACGTCCCATGGGGACCAGTGTGCCACTTCATTCCATTTCTCTATAAGTTGAAGGTCATTTATAAAACTCTCATGATTTATTTGACTCGTCTTCCCTTTCTTCAGTTCTGTTTCTGAGATGTGGGATTGGGATCAGGAGTCCAGTGAGGGTATGCTCTGCTAAGGTTCACTATCCCTTACCTATCTCATATCTTTTCCTCCTGCCTTTCCCACCTTAATTTACATGCTGAATCATTTTCTTGGTCCTTGTAGATACCCTGAAATCACTTGCATCCATCTCTCACATGGCAAAACCATAATACTGGCTAAATGCAATGCTGCCCTCTCTGCGCATTCACCTGTGGCTGAACATGGCTGGATAAACACATAGCCTTGCTGACTGGTTTCATGAACCTCAAGTGGGTCCTTAGTGCCACCTAACAATCTCACTACTTTTCTCTAGTCCATTTGTGCACCCACTCTCCCAGATGACTGTTCACACATTCTCCTCTCTCCTCAAACACCCAACACCTCCTCCCTTAAGTTCCCTCTCAGATAATGTTCATGTTTCCTTCTCCACTGAGAAAATTGAAGCGATCAGAAGAAAACTTCTGCAGACTTCTACCAAAACATCTACCCACATACATTCATGTGTACTCATATTTTCTGCCTTCTAGTTACTAAAGATGAATTTCCATTGCTTTAAAAGCCAACCATTCCATCTCTGCATTAGATTCTATCGCCCCTCTTACCTACTCAGGGACATCTCTAGCAATTCTTTCTCCCTCGTGTATTTTTTCTTTTCTTCTAGATCAGTTTCAGCAACATAAACATGGTTTCAGCAACAGACATGGTTTAGTCCTCTGAGTTTAAAATAGACTCCTGGGGCATGAGTTCAAGCTGCATGTTGGGCATGGAGCTTACTTTAAAAACACTGTCTTCCAGGGTGGCTGGCTGGCTGGCTGGCTCAGTTGGTAGAACGTACAATTCTTGATCTCGGCGTTGCAAGTACTAGTCCCACATTTGGTACAGAGATTACTTTAAAAATCTTTTAAAAAATAGTCTTCTGTTGACCCCACTTACCATCCCATTTTCCATCTCCTGTTTACATAAGAATTCATACAGTTGTCTACATTAGCTGTCTTCCATTCATCTCTTCCCTTTCTCTCTTGAGCCCACTCCAGAAAGGCTCTCACTCCTACCATTCCATTAAATTGTCCTTCACAAGATGGTAATGACCTCTTTCTTTCAAACTCAGTGTTTTATTCTCAGTCTTCATTTCACTTGATCTATTAGCAGCGTTTGCCACAAATTCAGTATCTCTTCTGCTTGTAAACACTTTATTCACTCAGCTTCTATAACAATAGAGTCCACCTTTTTTGTTTTCCTCCTACTTTACTAGCCACTCTTTCTTAGTCTCCTTTAGTTGTTCCATATCATCCTCTGACTTCTTGACTTTGGCATGACTAAAGCTTAGTCCTTGGATTCTTTTTCTTTATTTATACTTACTCCCTTGATAGTCTTATCCAGTCTCATGGATTTAAATACCTTACATGTGCTTTCATCTACCAAGTGTGTATCTCTTGTCTGAATCTCTTCATTAAACTCCATGCTTGTATATCCAACTTCCTACTTGACATACTTACTTGGATATCTAATAACCATCTCAAAACTAATATGCTGCAAATAGGACTCCTGATCACCACCCATTCCTCATACCTGCTCCATTAACAGTCTTCTGCATATAATTTAATACCAACTCCATACTTCCTTTTTATTAGGTCAGGCCAAAAACCTTGGAGTTCACCTTGATTCTTCTCTGCCTCATATCCTCTTATACACTATATCCAGTCCATCAGAGAATTCTGTTGACTTTACCCCCAATTGATTGATTTTTTTCTCCCCCTCCCCTCCCCCCTTTCTTTCTTCCTTTTTTTCTTTCATTCTGGAATCTGACTTTTTCTCTCTATCACTATCATCCCAGTCCAAGCCACCATCATCTATTATTTGCATTTATTGCATTAAGTTCCCCACTGTTCTCCCTTCTTCCATGCTGCCCCCTATAGTCTTTTCTCAGAGTGATTGCTTTACTAGTGCATTTCTTTACTCAAAACTCTACAGTGGTATATGTGACCCACAAGGCTATACAGGATCTGGTTCCTTGTCTCTTAACTTCATCATCTGCTTTTCTTTTTCCTCGATCATTCTATGCCGGCTTCCTATTCCTGTTCTTCACTATTTCTCAAATATGACAGACACACTCTTAACTGTGGTACCTGCAGTTTACCTCTACTTGGACTTTTCTGATATATGTTAGCAGTACTGGGCACTGTAGGCACTCAAATGTGTAGAGCTGAATTCACTGAGTTCACAGATTAAGCAATAGATTTTCTGAATGTAGAAGTTATAAGAGCATTCAGCAGATCCAGATAGTCTCTTTATTCTTCATTGTATTTTGGCTTCATTCTTTCCCTTGACTCTTTTTTTTTTCATGTGTTCAGCAAGGAGAGGAGAGGACATTAACTCCTTTAGATTCAGATCATAGCTCCTTTCCTCATATATGAGAACTCACCCTTTCAGCCTGTTATGCACAAACACCAAGGGTTTTATCTTGCTGACATTAGCATTCTGGGGCATCTGCAAAATATGAGTATTTTCTTGCTTTCCAATTATCAGAGCAATAAATGAGTGCTCAGAGGGTACATTTAATCAGTTTTCTTTTTTTTTCTTTAAAGATTTTTTATTTATTTATTCATGAGAGGCACAGAAAGAGGCAGAGACACAAGCAGAGGGAGAAGCAGGCTCCCTGCAGGGAGCCCGACGCGGGACTTGATCCTGGGACTCCAGGATCATGCTCTGGGCCAAAGGCGGCACTAACCTGCTGAGCCACCTAGGCTGCCCTTTAGTTAGTTTTCTATTGGAATATTATTTCTGGAACTCATAATCCACCAGTTAGAACATTACTGCTCAAAAAAACATTGCTTTAGTTTGGAGGAACAATGTTCGGATTGCAGTTTCCCTCATTCTGCTGGGTAAAGCCCTTGCCTTTGGTCTGACACACGTGTATTTGTCTATGTTTCATTTAACAAATACTTGTAGTGAATCCTGACTTAATTCCTATAGAGACCTACTTGTGTGTTTACAGTTAACAACGTTGCTTCTAACTAATTAAATTCATTCTTAACCTTTTTTCTCTAATGACTTTTCTTCATTTAACATGTATGTGCCTGCAGGGTTACTCTGTTATAAGCCTGTGTAATTTTTTGATGTCTGATCTGACTTTCAAAGCTTACTAACAAATCTTGCTGTTGGCTACCTCTTAACATTGCAATGAAATGCAGTGGATATTTAGTTTTAAGTCTTAAATGACATTACTGTGATGGGGAAATTGTATTCATTGGTAAGGAAGATTTGGAAAAGCAGTTGGTATAGTTGCAATGTAGCTCTACTTTTTAGAATCTCTTCCAGGTATATGTTGTGGATATAAGTAGAAAGACAAATTATAAAGAATGAGGAGGATAAATTTGTCAGATCTCTTATCCCTTGGGCTTATAAAATGGATTTTTAAGGACACTGCTCATATTCATCTGGTCTAAGAGAAAGTAACTTCATGTCAAACACCTATTGGTACTACTTGGAAATCAAAGATATTGCTGTAGACATTACAGCTTCCATAAAAAAATCATTCTGCAAACACTTTCATTTCTGGAATCATCACTTTTTTTGCCTTTTTAAAAAATCTTATTTGACTAACCTGTAAAAAGTGTTATGCCAGGGGAAAAGCATTTATTGTGAAAAAACATATATTATTAGAATTTATTTGGCAACAAGCACTGGGACTTTGAAAACTGAAGAACTCATGAAGTGTTCTTATTTTGGGGGTTGTTTTCCTGCTTACTATGTACTAGCCTCTATCTGAGAAGTGTTTTCTTAGTAAGCTGGGTAGGTCCTGGGACTGTATTTCTGTGCAGTTATGTGGCACTTGATTGCAGTTATAAAACACTTCTAAGGAGTCCAAGTTGTTTGACATATGCAAAAGTATTCCTCTCAGAGGTCTGAAGAAAAATACTATGTTAAATAAGAATCAGGTTATAGAACTGTGATGTACTTTTCTCAGCAAAGAGTGGTGAGGATATATATAACTATGTATATATAACTACAGTTATGGGTTAAACTGTGTCCCTCAAAAAGATACACTGAAGTCCAAACCTCCAGTACCTGTGAATATAACCTTATTTGGAGAATAAGGTCTTTTCATATGTAACCAAGTTAAGATGAAGTCCTACTGGAGTACAATGGGCTTTTATCTAATATGACTGCTTTTTTTATAAGGAGAGAAGGGACCCTGACACACACAGAAGATGGCTATGCAAAGATAGAGATTGGAGTTATGCTTCTGCAAACCAAAGAATGCCTGGGGGTACCAAAAAGTGGAAGAGCCAAGGAAGGGGTCTCCATTAGAAGGTTCAGAAGGAAGATGACCCTGCCAACATCTTGATTTCAGACTTCAAGCTTCCATTACTGAGGAGATTAAATTTCTGTTACTTTAAGCCACCCAATTTGTGATACTTTGTTACAGTGGCCCTAGGAAACAGAAAAAGTTACTGAAAAACAGGCAGGACATAACTCTCTAAAATGCATTAAAATTGTCTACATGGGGGCGCCTGGGTGGCTCAGTCGATTAAGTGTCTGTCTTCAGCTCAGGTCATGATCTAAGGGTTTTGGGATCGAGCCCTGTGTCAGGCTCCCTGCTCCTCTGCCCCTCCTCCCTCCTCATGCTCTCTTTATGTCTCTCAAATAAATAAATAAAACCTAAACACACACACACACACACACACACAAACCTGCCTACATGGAGGCATAATTTGATGAACAATAAATTTCTAATTATGGCACTCTGCATATATTTCAAAGGTGAGAGGCAACTGTTTTTGTTGTGATGCTCCCCACTTGGTTTAGACAACAAGCAGAGAGTTGCTGAGCAGATGTGAAAGGAATCTCAGTGAATTTGATGGTCAATGAGAAGGCTTGGTTTCCCATAGCAATTTCATTTTCTAATATTGGGCATCTTGCTCTCTGTCCCTAAGTCCGCTAGTCAAATTGGTACCATAGCAATGATGACAGCATCTGTGTCAATGAGACAATGTAGTACAATCCACTCTGTAATCATGGAGATGGTTCAAAAGCAACATAATTAAAACTTGGATACCGAAGTTTCAGGATTTCCTATCATGAAAAAATGTAACCTTTAGTCATGAGCACAGAAAATTAGACAGGTTAGTCAGCCCTAGTTATCTTATATTACAGGGTTGCCAGCTGTAGGCGGTGTTATAAAAGTTGTGCCGGTCTTATACTGAATCTTTACAATATGGACTGACATCAGGGACCCCCTTCTAACTCCCTGTCTAAACAAGATGAAATAAAAATAAATTCATGTTCCTAGGTCTCGCTCAGCCTGTATGTAGCATATTCATCCACACTCTCCTTTTATAGAACATAACTGATCTCTTTGGCATTAATGTTCCCCTTTCTGTTTAACACTAGGTCATCTTTGCAGGAGGAATTATATGAATGGTTTTCCTACATTACATACAAGTAAAAAAAACAAACTGTTTTTTCAAAGTTGGCAAACACAAAGAAGAAAAGATCCTAAATATCATTGTCATCATTATCATGATCATCATCAACAGTCACTTATTTAGGATCCACTGTGTAAAGTAATTAATGTCTTGGGAATACAAAGAAGCTTAAGGCATTATGTACTGGCTCTCAAGAGCTGACAATCTAGTTGGAAAGACAGAGCATATAGAAATGAAGTAACAGTGTGACTTGTTATGATTTAAATGAATGAAACTTTTTTAAAAAGATTTTTAAAATTTATTTGAGAGAGAGAAAGATAGTGAGTGAGAGGCAAGCATGAACAGATGTGGGGAGAGGGAGAAGCAGCCTCCCTACTGAGCAGGGAGCCTGATGTGGGGGCTTGGTCCCAGGACCCCAGGACCATGACCCAAGCAAAAGGCAGATGCTTAACTGACTGAGCCACCCAGGTGTCCTGAATGAAACTTTCAATAAGTTATACCAGCAGTTGATGGGAGATAGAAGTTTGCAATGAATTGTAGAGTGAACAAAGATTTCACGGAGGTGGGACTTGAGCTTGAACCATAGGAGATAAATATAGCTGATTTAAGAGGAGGTGGTAGGAGATTTCGTCTCCTTGTAGATGGAAGGAGCGTGGTGAACAAAACCCTGGACAAGGGAATGCATGAGGTATGTTTAGGAGACCACAGCTAGATCTGTTTGATTGGATTGGAAAGTTCCTAAAGGGGAGCAAATGGAGGCTAGATTGTGAAAGATCTTGAATGTCTGACTTAGGTTCTTTAACCTGACCAGCAGGAAACTGTTGAGCATGAAGATATTTGCAAAGCAGTATTTTCAGAGGTGTGACTAAAGAGAACCAAGTAGAAATGTCAGTGATACTTTGAAGATCTGGACTAAGGCACTTGGAACCAACAGAGTTGACTGATGTAACTGCTATCATTAGAACAGATTTTGGAGAGTTGACTTATTGGATTTGGGAATGGGCAGAAGGAACATGGGAAAGAAAGTAGTCAGAGATTCCTCAGACTTTAAGTTACCTTTTACACCTGCTTAAGAATGTTTGTATTTATTTTTTAGCCAACAATTATTAAACTCTGATAAGGTGTCAAGCAGCATGCTAGATATTGAGGACATAATGATTGGTAGGGAATGGTTCTTAGCACCGAGGAGCTCACGCAGAAACTTTTCAGTAATTAAAATCTGCCATGGCCAATGCTTTATCTAATTAGTATTCATTGAGTTTATCTAGTTAGTATTCATTGATTCCTATCTTCATAGTGTGATAGATCCCTTTGAGAATCCAAGGAGAGCTACTGTTTAGAATTTCCAAACATACACACAATAAAGCACATGTGCCCATCCATAAACCCAGGTTAAGAAGTCTTATCATAGATCCAAGTGTTGGGTGTAGAGATTACTTTAAATAAATAAATACATAGTTAATTAGTTTTTACTTTCAGAACTTCACTGTCTTTTACCTTACATTGTTCCCAGTGATAAGTGTACAGTAATCTTTATTTTTCCCCCTTTTATTTTTTTCCCCCTTTAAGTAATGTGTCTTTTTTTTTTTTTAAAATCTCTGGCTACTTTTAAGACTGTTTCTTCCTTTCAGGAATTTGGAATATGCCTTGATGTTCTTTTTGTTGTGTTTCTGGAGTTTGGGATTTGTTGAGCTTCTTGAAAATGTTGTTCTATAGTTTCCAACAAATTAAAAAAATGAGAGTCATTGTGTCTCCAAATATTTCTTTAGCCCCCCTCTGCCAGTCATTTTTTCCTTGTGTGTGGGTTTAAAATTTTAATTCCAGCATAGTTAAGATACTGTGTTATATTAGTTTCAGGTGTACAATATACTCATTAAATAGTTCTATACATTACTCAGTGCTCATCATGATAAACGTACACTTTACCTATTTCTCCCATCCTCCCATCCACTTCCTCTTTGGTAACCATCAGTTTATTCTATTTAAGAGTCTGGTTTTTGGTGTGTCCTTTTTTTCTTTGTTTTGTTTCTTAAATTCCATATACGAGTGATATCATATGATATTTGGCTTTCTCTGACTGAGTTATTTCACTTAGCATAATACTCTCTAGCTCCATCCATGTTGTTGCAAATGGCAAGATTTCATCCTTTTTTTTTTGTGGCTGAATATATATATATATACCACTTCTCCTTTATCCATTCATTTATTGAGAGACACTTGGGTTGCTTCGGTAATTTAGTTATTGTAAATAATACTAAAATAAACATAATGGTGCATATATCCTTTTTTTAATTTATTTTTTATTGGTGTTCAATTTACTAACATACAGAATAACCCCCAGTGCCCGTCACCCATTCACTCCCACCCCCCGCCCTCCTCCCCTTCCACCACCCCTAGTTCGTTTCCCAGAGTTAGCAGTCTTTACGTTCTGTCTCCCTTTCTGATATTTCCCACACATTTCTTCCCCCTTCCCTTATTTTCCCTTTCACTATTATTTATATTCCCCAAATGAATGAGAACATATAAAGTTTGTCCTTCTCCGACTGGCTTACTTCACTCAGCATGATACCCTCCAGTTCCATCCACGTTGAAGCAAATGGTGGGTATTTGTCATTTCTAATAGCTGAGTAATATTCCATTGTATACATAAACCACATCTTCTTGATCCATTCCTCTTTCGTTGGACACCGAGGCTCCTTCCACAGTGTGGCTATCATGGCCATTGCTGCTATAAACATCGGGGTGCAGGTGTCCCGGCGTTTCATTGCATTTGTATCTTTGGGGTAAATCCCCAACAGTGCAATTGCTGGGTCGTAGGGCAGGTCTATTTTTAACTGTTTGAGGAACCTCCACACAGTTTTCCAGAGTGGCTGCACCAGTTCACATTCCCACCAACAGTGTATGAGGGTTCCCTTTTCTCCGCATCCTCTCCAACATTGGTTGTTTCCTGCCTTGTTAATTTTCCCCATTCTCACTGGTGTGAGGTGGTATCTCATTGTGGTTTTGATTTGTATTTCCCTGATGGCAAGTGATGCAGAGCATTTTCTCATGTGCATGTTGGCCATGTCTATGTCTTCCTCTGTGAGATTTCTGTTCATGTCTTTTGCCCATTTCATGATTGGATTGTTTGTTTCTTTGGTGTTGAGTTTGATAAGTTCTTTATAGATCTTGGAAACTAGCCCTTTATCTGATATGTCATTTGCAAATATCTTCTCCCATTCTGTAGGTTGTCTTTGAGTTTTGTTGACTGTATCCTTTGCTGTGCAAAAGCTTCTTATCTTGATGAAGTCCCAATAGTTCATTTTTGCTTTTGTTTCTTTTGCCTTCGTGGATGTATCTTGCAAGAAGTTACTATGGCCGAGTTCAAAAAGGGTGTTGCCTGTGTTCTTCTCTAGGATTTTGATGGAATCTTGTCTCACATTTAGATCTTTCATCCATTTTGAGTTTATCTTTGTGTATGGTGAAAGAGAGTGGTCTAGTTTCATTCTTCTGCATGTGGATGTCCAATTTTCCCAGCACCATTTATTGAAGAGACTGTCTTTCTTCCAATGGATAGTCTTTCCTCCTTTATCGAATATTAGTTGCCCATAAAGTTCAGGGTCCACTTCTGGATTCTCTATTCTGTTCCACTGATCTATGTGTCTGTTTTTGTGCCAGTACCACACTGTCTTGATGACCACAGCTTTGTAGTACAACCTGAAATCTGGCATTGTGATGCCCCCAGATATGGTTTTCTTTTTTAAAATTCCCCTGGCTATTCGGGGTCTTTTCTGATTCCACACAAATAATTTGTTCTAACTCTCTGAAGAAAGTCCATGGTATTTTGATAGGGATTGCATTAAACGTGTAAATTGCCCTGGGTAACATTGACATTTTCACAATATTAATTCTGCCAATCCATGAGCATGGAATATTTTTCCATCTCTTTGTGTCTTCCTCAATTTCTTTCAGAAGTGTTCTGTAGTTTTTAGGGTATAGATCCTTTACCTCTTTGGTTAGGTTTATTCCTAGGTATCTTATGCTTTTGGGTGCAATTGTAAATGGGATTGACTCCTTAATTTCTCTTTCTTCAGTCTCATTGTTAGTGTATAGAAATGCCACTGACTACTGGGCATTGATTTTGTATCCTGCCACGCTACCGAATTGCTGTATGAGTTCCAGCAATCTTGGGGTGGAGACTTTTGGGTTTTCTATGTAGAGTATCATGTCATCGGCGAAGAGGGAGAGTTTGACTTCTTCTTTGCCAATTTGAATGCCTTTAATGTCTTTTTGTTGTCTGATTGCTGAGGCTAGGACTTCCAGTACTATGTTGAACAGCAGTGGTGAGAGTGGACATCCCTGTCTTGTTCCTGTACTTAGGGGAAAGGCTACCAGTGCTTCCCCATTGAGAATGATATTTGCTGTGGGCTTTTCATAGATGGCTTTTAAGATGTCGAGGAATGTTCCCTCTATGCCTACACTCTGAAGAGTTTTGATCAGGAATGGATGCTGTATTTTGTCAAATGCTTTCTCTGCATCTAATGAGAGGATCATATGGTTCTTGGTTTTTCTCTTGCTGATATGATGAATCACATTGATTGTTTTACGGGTGTTGAACCAGCCTTGTGTCCCGGGGATAAATCCTACTTGGTCATGGTGAATAATTTTTTTAATGTACTGTTGGATCCTATCGGCCAGTATCTTGTTGAGAATTTTTGCATCCATGTTCATCAGGGATATTGGTCTGTAATTCTCCTTTTTGGTGGGGTCTTTGTCTGGTTTTGGAATTAAGGTGATGCTGGCCTCATAGAACGAATTTGGAAGTACTCCATCTCTTTCTATCTTTCCAAACAGCTTTAGGAGAATAGGTATGGTTTCTTCTTTAAACGTTTGATAAAATTCCCCTGGGAAGCCATCTGGCCCTGGACTCTTGTGTCTTGGGAGGTTTTTGATGACTGCTTCAATTTCCTCCCTGGTTATTGGCCTGTTCAGTTTTTCTATTTCTTCCTGTTCCAGTTTTGGTAGTTTGTGGCTCTCCAGGAATGCGTCCATTTCTTCTAGATTGCCTAATTTATTGGCGTATAGCTGTTCATAATATGTTTTTAAAATTGTTTGTATTTCCTTGGTGTTGGTAGTGATCTCTCCTTTCTCATTCATGATTTTATTAATTTGAGTCTTCTCTCTCTTCTTTTTAATAAGGCTGGCTAATGGTTTATCTATCTTATTAATTCTTTCAAAGAACCAACTCCTGGTTTTGTTGATCTGTTCCACAGTTCTTCTGGTCCCGATTTCGTTGAGTTCTGCTCGAATCTTTATTAACTCCCTTCTTCTCTTGGGTGTAGGATCTATTTGCTGTTTTTTCTCTAGCTCCTTTATGTGTAAGGTTAGCTTTTGTATTTGAGTTCTTTCCAGTTTTTGAATGGATGCTTGTATTGCGTTGTATTTCCCCCTTAGGACTGCTTTTGCAGCATCCCAAAGATTTTGAACGGTTGTATCTTCATTCTCATTAGTTTCCACGAATCTTTTTAATTCTTCCTTAATTTCCTGGTTGACCCTTTTATCTTTTAGCAGGATGGTCCTTAACCTCCACGTGTTTGAGGTCCTTCCAAACTTCTTGTTGTGATTTAGTTCTAATTTCAAGGCATTATGGTCCGAGAATATGCAGGGGACAATCCCAATCTTTTGGTATCGGTTCAGACCCGATTTGTGACCCAATATGTGGTCTATTCTGGAGAAAGTTCCATGTGCGCTTGAGAAGAATGTGTATTCAGTTGAGTTTGGATGTAAAGTTCTGTAGATATCTGTGAAATCCATCTGGTCCAGTGTATCATTTAAAGCTCTCGTTTCTTTGGAGATGTTGTGCTTAGAAGACCTATCGAGGGTAGAAAGAGCTAGATTGAAGTCACCAAGTATAAGTGTATTATTATCTAAGTATTTCTTCACTTTGGTTAATAATTGATTGATATATTTGGCAGCTCCCACATTCGGGGCATATATATTGAGGATTGTTAAGTCCTCTTGTTGAATAGATCCTTTAAGTATGATATAGTGTCCCTCTTCATCTCTCACTACAGTCTTTGGGGTAAATTTTAGTTTATCTGATATAAGGATGGCTACCCCTGCTTTCTTTTGAGGACCACTTGAATGGTAAATGGTTCTCCAACCTTTTATTTTCAGGCTGTAGGTGTCCTTCTGTCTAAAATGAGTCTCTTGTAGACAGCAAATAGATGGGTCCTGCTTTTTTATCCAGTCTGAAACCCTGCGCCTTTTGATGGGGTCATTAAGCCCGTTCACATTCAGAGTTACTATTGAGAGATATGAGTTTAGTCCCATCATGATATCTATTCAGTCCTTGTTTTTGTGGATTGTTCCACTGAACTTCTTCTTAAAGGGGAATTTTAAGAGTCCCCCTTAAAATTTCTTGCAGAGCTGGTTTGGAGGTCACATATTGTTTCAGTTCCTGCCTGTCTTGGAAGCTCTTTATCTCTCCTTCCATTTTGAATGAGAGCCTTGCTGGATAAAGTATTCTTGGTTGCATGTTCTTCTCATTTAGGACCCTGAATATATCCTGCCAGCCCTTTCTGGCCTGCCAGGTCTCTGTGGAGAGGTCTGCTGTTACCCTAATATTCCTCCCCATAAAAGTCAGGGATTTCTTGTCTCTTGCCGCTTTAAGGATCTTCTCTTTATCTTTGGAATTTGCAAGCTTCACTATTAAATGTCGAGGTGTTGAACGGTTTTTATTGATTTTAGGGGGGGATCTCTCTATTTCCTGGATATGAATGCCTGTTTCCCTTCCCAGATTAGGAAAGTTTTCACCTAGGATTTGTTCAAATACATATTCTGGCCCTCTGTCCCTTTCGGCACCCTCGGGAACCCCAATTAAACGTAGGTTTTTCTTCCTCAGGCCATCGTTTATTTCCCTTAATCTGTCTTCATGGTCTTTTAATTGTCTGTCTCTTTTTTCCTCAGTTTCCTTCTTTGCCATCAACTTGTCTTCTATGTCACTCACTCATTCTTCCACCTCGTTAACCCTCGTCGTTAGGACTTCTAGTTTGGATTGCATCTCATTCAATTGATTTTTAATTTCTGCCTGATTAGCTCTAAATTCTGCAGTCATGAAGTCTCTTGAGTCCTTTATACTTTTTTCTAGAGCCACCAGTAGCTGTATAATAGTGCTTCTGAATTGGCTTTCTGACATTGAATTGTAATCCAGATTTTGTAACTCTGTGGGAGAGAGGACTGTTTCTGATTCTTTCTTTTGAGGTGAGGTTTTCCTTCTAGTCATTTTGCTCAGTGCAGAGTGGCCAAAAGCAAGTTGTATTGGGAAAAAGAGAAAAAGAGAGGAGAGAAAGAAGGAAAGAAAAGAGAAAGAGAATAAAAAGGGAAGAAAAAAAAAAACGAAAAAAAAAAGAAGAAAAAGAGAAAGAAAAAGAAAGGAGAAAAAAAAGGGGGTGGGGGAAGGAAACAAATCAAAAAGCAAAACAAAACAAAACAAAACAAAACAAAACAAAAAGAACCACCGGGGAGTATCTTCTGATTCTGTGTACTTTAAGTCCCTTGGCTTCTCCTGGAAGTTGTCAGTCTAGCTGGTGTTCTGGGGGAGGGGCCTGTTGTGCTGATTTTCAGGTGTCAGCAGTTGGGGGAGCTGCTGTGCCCCTGCCTGGTGCAGGGCTCAGTGGGGGTTCTTTACCCCGTGAGGCCGCAGGAGCAACAACCCCAGTGGCGGGGCCAGCTCAGGAAACCTGGATTCAGCCCCCGCTGGGACTCCGGAGCTCTCCGTCTGCAGGGCCTGGAGGCTCCGGGGCGGGGCCGCTGATCTGCTCAGCTCGGGGCAGGAGCGTCCTTGCTGTCCTGGGCCCTCCCGGCCTCTGCCTGTCCCGGGGGGAGGCGGGATCCTGGGCTGTGTCCCGGCGCCCTGTGCTCCGGAGCCTGCGCTGTTGGATTCGCGCTCCCGAGCCGCGCAACCCCCTCCGCGGAGCCGCCGCCGCCCGAGCCACTCCGAGCTGCTCCTGGAACCGCGCAGCCCCCTCCGCACGGAGCCTCTTCCTCTGCCCGAGCCCCTCCGAGCTGCTCCGGGTCCCGCCGTGCGCGCTGCAGCCCTTAGGGAGCTCGGCGCACTCTCCTGGGCGCGCAGTTCCTCTGTTACTGTCCCCGGGAGCCCGAGGGCATCCCTGCCCTCCTGGGTCCTGCTCCAACTCCCCACGAGCCCCTTTCCGCCCGGGAAGGTCGGTGCAGCTCCTGCTCCTCCGGGACGGGGCTCTCCTGTCCTGGGGACCCTCGCCCCGGCCTCAGCCCGGCTCCTCGCGGGGCCCCTCCCCCTTGGAGGCCTTTGTTTCTTTACTTCTTTTTCCCCCGTCTTCCTACCTTGATAGAAGCGCGAACTCTCCTCACTGTTGCATTCCAGGTGTTCTCTCTTTAATTCTCAGGCCGAATTCATAGATTTTCAGGATGATTGGAAGGTTTTCTAGGTAATTTGGTGGAGACAGGTGATTTGGAGACCCTACTCTTCCGCCATCTTGCTCCTCCCCCCCGCATATATCTTTTTGAATTAGTGTTTTTGTATTCTTTGGGTAAATACCCAGTAGTGGAATTACTGGATCATATGGTAATTCTATTTTTAAGTTTTTAAGGAACCTCCATACTGTTTTCCACAGTGGCTGCACCAGTTCTTATTTCCATCACCAGTGCGTAAGATTTCCATTTTCTCTACACCCTCACCAACACTTGTTTCTTATGTTTTTGATTGTAGCCATTCTGACAGGAATGAGGTGATAATCTCATTGTGGTTTTTTTTTCATTGTGGTTTTGATATGCATTTCCCTGATTATTAGTGAAGTTGAACATCTTTTTACGTGTTTGTTGACCATCTGTATGTCTTCTTTAGAGAAATGTCTCTTCATATCTTCCGCTCATTTGTAATTGGATGATTTAGTTTTTTGGTGTTGTGTAAATTCTTTATATCTTTTGGACACTAACCTTTTATTGGATATGTCATTTGCAAATATCTTTTCCCATTCAGTAGATAATCTTTTAGTTTTGTTGATTGTTTCCTCTGCTCTGCATAAGCTTTTTTGTTTGAAGTACTCCTAATGGTTACTTTTTGCTTTTGTTTCCCTTGCCTCCTGGGACATACCTAGAAACATGTTGCTATGGCCAATGTCAGAGAAATTACTGCCTATGCAGTCTTCTAGATTTTATGATTTCAGGTGTCACATTTAGGTCTTTAATCCATTTTGAGTTTATTTTTGTGAATGGTGTAATAAAGTGGTCTAGCTTCATTCTTTTGCATGTAGCTGTCCAGTTATCTCAGTGCAATTTGTTTTCCCCACTGCATAGCCTTGCCTCTTTTGTCAAAGATTAATTGACTATATAATTATTTTATCAGTTCTAGCAGTTTTTTGGGAGTCCTTAGGGTTTTCTTTCTTTTTTAAAGATTTTATTTATTTATTCACGAGAGACACAGAGAGGGGGGGTGGGCAGAGACACAGGCAGAGGTAGAAGCAGTCTCCATGCAGGGAGCCCGACGTGGGACTCGATCCTAGGTCTCCAGGATTGTGCCCTGGGCCGAAGGCAGGTGCCAAACTGGTGCGCCACCCAGGGATCCCCTTAGGGTTTTCAACATACAGTATCATGTCATCTACGAATAATGAAAATTACTTCTTCCTTACTGATTTGGATGCCTTTTATTACTTTTTCTTGTATGATTGCTGTGGTTAGGACTTTAAGTACTATGGTCAATGAAAGTGGTGAGCATGGACATCCTTGTCTTGTTCTTAACCTTATACGGAAAAAGTTCTCAGTTTTTACCGTTGAATATGATCTTAGCTGTGAGTTTTTATGGCCTTTATTATGTTGAGGTACATTCCCTATAAACCTACTTTGTTGAGGCTTTTTATCATGAATGGATGTTGTTGTACTTTGTCAAATGCTTTTTTCTGCATCTATTGAAATAACCTTATGGTTTTTATCCTTTCTCTTATTGATTTGATGCATCACATTGAATGATTTGCAAATATTGAACCATGTTTACATCCTGGGAATAAGTTCCACTTGATCGTGGTGGATAACTTTTTTTTTAAGATTTTATTTATTTATTCATGAGAGACACAGAGATAAAGACAGAGAAAAAGAGAGAAGCAGAGACACAGGCAGAGGGAGAAGCGGGCTCTACGCAGGGAGCCTGATATGGGACTCAATCCCGGGTCTCCAGGATCAGGCCCTGGACTGAAGGCAGCACTAAACCACTGAGCCAACCGGGCTGCCCAACTTTTTAAATGTATTCTTGGATTTGGTTTGCTAATATTTTGTTGAGGATTTTTCCATCAATGTTCTTTTTTTTAATTTTTATTTATTTATGATAGTCATACACACAGAAAGAGAGAGAGAGGCAGAGACATAGGCAGAGGGAGAAGCAGGCTCCATGCACTGGGAGCCCGACGTGGGATTCGATCCCGGGTCTCCAGGATCGCGCCCTGGGCCAAAGGCAGGCACTAAACCGCTCCGCCACCCAGGAATCCCTCCATCAATGTTCTTACTGGTATTGGCTTATAGTTGTCTTTACCTGGTTTCGGTATCAGGGTAATGCTGGCCTCATAGAATGAATTTGGAAGCTTTCCTTTCTCTTCTCTTTTTTGGGATAGTTTGAGAAGAATAGGTATTGACTCTTCTTTAAGTGTTGGGTAAAATTCACCTGTGCTGGTCCTGGACTTTTGTTTGTTGGGAGTATTTTGATTACTGATTCCATTTCATTGTTGGTAATCAATCTGTTCAAATTTTCTAGTTCTTCCTATTCAGTTTTGGGAGGTTATATGTTTCTAGGACTTTTTCCATTTTTTTCTAGCCTGTCCAATTTGTTGGCATATAATTTTTCATAATATTCTCTTAAAATTCTTTGTATTTCTGTGGTGTTGGTTGTTATTTCTCCTCTTTTCTGATTTTGTTGAGTCTTCCTCCCCACCCCACTTTGTTTTGATGAGTCTTAGTAAAGATTTATCAATTCATTAATCTTTTCAAAGAACAAGCTCCTGCTTTTATTGATCTGTTCTATTGTTTTTTAATTATTATTATTTTTTAGTTTTTATTTCCTTTCTGCTCTACATTTTATTTATTTATTTTTTCCTTCTGACTTTTTGGGTTTTGTTTGTTCTTTCTTGCACCTTTAGGTGAGAGGTTAGGTTGTTTGAGAATGTTCTTTTTTTTAAAGATTTTATTTATTCATGAGACACACACACATACACACACACACACACAGAGAGAGAGAGAGAGAGAGGCAGAGACATAGGCAGAGGGAGAAGCAAACTCCATGCAGGGAGCCCAATGCGGGACCCAATCGTGGAACCCCAGGATCATGCCCTGAGCCGAAGGCAGATGCTCAACCGCTGAACCACCCAGGCAACCCAAGAACATTCTTGCTTCTTGAATTAGGCTTGTATTGCTATATACTTCCCTCCTTAAACTGCTTTTGCTGCATCTCAAAGATTTTGGGCCATTGTGTTTTCATTTTTATTTTTTTCCATGTATTTTTGATTTTCTCTTGGTTTCTTGGTTGATCCATTCATTTTTCATTCACTTTTAACCTCGATGTATTTGTGATCCTTCCAGATTTTTTTCTTGTGATTTCTAGTTTCATACTGTTTTGCTCAGAAAAGATACATGGAAGACTTAATCCTTTTGAATTTATTGAGACTTGTTTTGTGGCCTAATATGTGATATGTTCTGGAGAATCGCATGTGCTCTTGAAAAGCATGTGTATTCTGTTTTATGATGGCATGTTCTGAATGTGTTCGTTAGATCCATCTGTTTCAATGTGTCATTCAAAGCGACTATTTTCTTGTTGATTTCCTGTTTGAATGGTCTATCAATGTAAGTGGGGTGTTAAAGTCCCCTACTATTATTTTACTACTATTGGTTACTTCCTTTTGTTTGTTATAAACTGCTTTATGTATTTTGGGTGCTCCCATTTTGGATGCATAAATATTTGCAATTGTTATATCTTGTTGGATTGTCCCATTTATGATTGTATAGTGTCCTTCTTTGTCTCTTGTTAGAGTCATTGTTTTAAAGTCTGTTTTGTTTGATATAAGTGTAGCTACCTTTGCATTATTTTCACAGCCATTTGCATGGTAAATGCTTTTTCATCCCTTCAGTTTCAATCTGCATGTGTCTTTAGGCTTGGAGTTAATCTCTTGTGGGCAGCATATATATGGGTCTTTTAAAAAAATAAAGAAGATAGATGTTTATTGAATACCCTGCAAGGTTGAGGCAGACAGGATAGTAAGACAGGCTGTCTGCCTAGATGGGTCTTTTTTTTAAATCCATTTTGTCACCCTATGTCTTTTGATTGGAGTGTTCATTCCATTTGCATTCAAAGTAATTAGTAATAGGTATTTACTTAATTGCCATTTTGTTACTTGTTTTATGGTTATTTTTTCCATTTCTTTGGTTTTTTTTTCTTGTGTTCTCTCACAATTGGCTTTAGTTATATACTTGGATTCACTTCTCTTTATTGTTTGCATATCTATTACTGCTTTTTGATTTGTGTTGAATCACTATATTATACGTGTGAAACTAATATTACATGTGTATAGAGTAGCTAGTTACATTGTTAACTAACTGGAATTTAAATAAAAACTTTAAAAACTTTTTACATCACAGTATTTAAGTTATACTATATCAAAGATAAGAGTGAATATTGCTCAAGGGCTTTACCTCTTTTCCTGGGAAAGGAATTGATGTGTTTTTTGTTGTATGCAAGTATCTATATCATGTTAGGTGAAGCTCTGACCTTGTTACTATCTTTATTTGGAGATTAAGTATGGTTTAAATAGAACCCTATGGGTGCCAAGTTGAGAAGGGGTGCATTTGTGATGTTGATTTTATGTGTCAGCCTTAGCAGGCCACAGATACTTCATTAAACTTTCTGAGTGTGTCTATGAGGGTGTTTCTGGATGAGATTAACATTTGAATTGACAGACTCTCTCCCCAATGTTGGTGGGCCTTATCTAATCCTTTGAAATCCTGAATAGAACTAAAAGGCTCAATAAGTGCAAATTCATTATCTCTGCCTATTTTCCAGCTAGAACATTGATCTTCTCTTGCCTGTGGACTTGAAGTCAGACTGGAACTTAAACTTGGGTCTGGTGGTTCTCGGGCCTTCACATTAGGACTGGCTAGACACTTGGCTTTCCTGTCTCCAGTTTGTCAACTACAGATCTTGGACGTCTCAGCCTTTATAATCATGTGAGTCAACAACTCCTATAAGTTTCTATATCTAATATATATTCTCTTTCTCTGAAGGACGTTGATACAAGTAGTAACTTGCTATAAAATCTAAAAAACCTCGGTGAATTTAGAATATATTGCTTCTTCACTTAATGATCGTGTGCTTGGACAAAACTTTTACCTTTTACAATATCTCCCTTCTGTGGTTCCAGACTATGCTCAGATGTGTTTGTAGGATGTTTACAACTATAACTTGGATAAGCTCAGCTAGGAAGCATGTTGGGAATTCAGTGAATGATAGGAAGCTGGGACTGAGGGAATTTGGGGCAGTGGCAGTGAGGAAGGTAATAGCCAGAGGTGCAGTGTGAGTTGTTCTAAGGTCTTTTGTGAGATCAGACTTCTGTGAATAGCAGTGACCATGACATCTGGTATCTCAAGAAGTGGGATGGTTAATAGGAGGCTGCAATCAACATTAATTACAATTTCAGGTGATCCATCTGTTTGTAACAGAATGCCAGTGAGTAACAAGCTTGGTTAACGCAGTAACAAAGCTGGAGTAACAAAGGAAAAGAGGTTGTCAAGAACTTTGGTAGATGTCAATCAAGTGGGTCAAATCTTTGGACAAGTTTCTAGTCCCAGCAGAGGAACCTGGTGGGTTAAGTGGGAACCAGCAAAGGTAACTAAATATATACTGTGGGTGTGAAGAGAATATTACAGCTCAATAGAAATGGGGATGCCCAGGGCTCATTCCAGTAATCCCAGGTATAATTCTGTACCCTGCCCCGTGGTCCTGTGGTACTATTTGTTCTGTTTCAGCCCCTTTAATACAAACCAATGAAGGAGTTTCAAGAATCTAACAATCAGATTAATCATTCCAACCATCCTCTTGTAACTTTTACAGATTTATAGCCTTCTGAAGGGGACTAGAATATGATTGGATCAGGAATTATATGAGCTTGAACCTGAATGAAAGAAAAGGAGATAATTCATCATGAAATAAACATGAGAAATTAGAATCTGAGATCATGCCTCTTTCTAATAGCAAAAAATGGGGCATTCTTATTCGGTGACTGGTCCAGGGCTAGTGTGAAGCAAACAAGGTGCCTAGAATTTGTGTTCTAGATGCCTTGCTTGCTCACCCTAATAGCAATAGGTGGCCCTGTTGGTTGACAAGATTGCCCCAAAGTTATCTGGTGTAAAGCCTAAGAAATGGGGGGGAAACAGCCAAGACGAGATAAAAGTTGAAGAAGGGAGGGGCACCTGGCTGGCTCAGTCAGTAGAGCCTGTGACTCTTGATCTCAGGGTTGTGAGTTCAAGCTCCCTGTTGGGTGTAGAGATTACTTAAAATAAAATCTTTATAAAAATTGAAAAGGGGACACTAGAATAGTAGACATTAAGCTCTGTGTTCTGGAGTTAGAGGGCCCAGTGGCAACAGCAGAGATGAAAAGCACTAACATGGAGGGGAATTAAACATTCTCACAGGAGAGTGAAATCGCTCAGTGCTAATGGAGGGAACCTGAGTTGTGAAGAAAGTAGGATGCCAAAAGCAAAGGCTATCTAAAACAGGACAAGTGAATTCAGAGTCTGTGTGTGTGTGTGTGTGTGTGTGTTATTGACAAGGGAATAGTCAGTGTCCTTTTTAAATAGAAATTTCTGGACTTCGTTGTAACATTATACTTTATGGTCATGTATTTGCTGGTTTTTTTTTTAAGATTCATTTATTTATTTGAGAGAGAGAGAGAGAACACATGAGTTGGGGGAGGAGCAGAGAGTGAGGGAGGGTCTCAAGCAGACTCCATGCCTAGCATAGAGCACCACAGGGGGGCTCAGTTCCACCACCCATGTGATCATGGCCTGAGCTGAAATCAGGAGTGGGACACTTAACCAACTGAGCCACCCAGGTGCCCTGCCATTTGTTATTATACCTGGATTTAAATCAGGAGCTATCCCATTGTAATATTGGGCAAGTTGCTTAACATTTCCATGTTTCAGTTTTCTCATCTATAAAGTTGTGCTAATATGGCACTTAATACATATAGTTACCCTGAAAACTAAATGAATTAATGCACATAAAGTGCTTTGAATAGCACCTGCATATCATATGCATTCAAAAAATATTGTTGCTGCCACTACTGTTGCTGTTGTTATTAGTAGTAGTGCATGGATCTAATTATAGCAGTATCAAGACATGTATATAATAATGACTATAGCTCTTTTTTTAAGATTTATTTTAGAGACATTATATGGTTTCATTCATTTGGGGAATATAAAAAATAGTGAAAGGGGATAAAGGGAAAAAGAGAGAAAATGAATGGGAAAAATCAGAGACGGAGACAGAACATGAGAGACTCCTAACTCTGGGAAATGAACAAGGAGTAGTGGTAGGGGAAGTGGGCGGGGGGATGGGTGATGGGCTCTGAGGGGGGCATTTGATGGAATGAGTACTGGGTGTTATACTGTATGTTGGCAAACCAAACTCCAATAAAAAATATACAAAAAAAAGATTTATTTTAGAGAAGGCGTGCATGAGTGGGGGGTGGGGAGAGAGAGAGGGGTGGGGGGAAGCAGATTCCCTGTTGAGTAGGGAGCTGGATGCAGGGCTCCATCTCACATTTGCTTATATGGAAAGCTTACTTCTCTTAAATATGTCATTTTTAGATACTGTTGGTTGATTAAAATGTTACTATAAACAGATAAAATATTCTAAAGTTGTCTCTTTTGATGTTATTGAAAAAAGAAGAGTCTGTCATCATACACACACATTCTCCTAGGCAACATTTCTGCTGGCATATTTGCTATGAGATGGTAGGTGCACCCAAACCTGCTACTCATAAAACTAAGCTCCTGGGCCACCTGAGTGGCTTAATTGGTTAAGCATCTGACTTCTAGTTTTGGCTCAGGTCACGATCTCAGGGTTATGAGATTGTTGGGCTGCACACTCAACATGGAGTCTGCTTGCCTCTCTCCCTATGTTCCATCCCCTGCTCTCACACACACTCTCTCTCTGAAATAAATAAATAAAATCTTTAAGAAACAAACCAAAACTAAACTCCTGATCTCTTCTGAGGAACTCCAGTCCCCTCTAATTAGATAAACCACCATGGCTTGGATTTGAGGGTAAAAACCATGGCCCTCTCATGTATTACTTCATCATTTCACTTTAATTGGAGGGGGATGTTTGTTCCCACATGGAAGAGGGTACCATTATCAAGTTCCTTGAAGGAAGAATTATCCTAAGCCTTGTGGGTTGCTCCGTCACCATTTAACCTCCAAGTTTATCCTGAGACCAAAGAGGTATGTATATATGTAAGGCTCAGGAGGTGGGGGAAAGTACTTGGCCTCAAAGTTTGGAAAACCATGATATATATATTTCCAACTCTATAACTTGCTCTATGAACTTGGACATATCACTTAATGTCTCTGGTATTATGTGGTATATGAATTCAGTTTCCTAGTTCATAAAATGAAGATAATATCACCCTTTCTGTCTATCTCACAGGATTATTATAAGGATCAAACAAGGTATTAGATAAAGATAAGCTTTTGACTTGTAATAGGCATTGATAACAAGGCTTTGCTCTAACACTATCTCATCATTCATTCACTTAACAAACATTTACTGATTACTGAATATATATTGGACACTCTTCTAGGTTCTGAGATACAGCAATGAAAATAATATACTTTCTATAAGGGAGCCTTTATTTTACTAGATAGGAGAAAAACAATAAACATGTTTATGATATCAAGTAGTAATTAGAAAAATAAATCAGGTTAAGAAGATAAAAGTGGATGATAAGTAACAGGGCTATTTTATTATTTTATTTATTATTTTATTTATTAAAATTTTTTTATTGGAGTTCAATTTGCCAACATATAGCATAACACCCAGTGCTTATCCTGCCAAGTGCCCCCCTCAGTGCCCATCACCCAGTCATCCCAACCCCCCGCCCACCTCCCCTTCCACTACACCCTGCTCATTTCCCAGAGTTAGGTGTCTCTCATGTTTTGTGACCCTCACTGACATTTTCACTCATTTTCTCTCCTTTCCCTTTATTCCCTTTCACTAATTTTTATAGTCCCCAAATGAATGAGACCATATAATGTTTGTCCTTCTCTGATTGACTTATTTCACTCAGCATAATACCCTCCAGTTCCATCCACATCGAAGCAAATAGTGGGTATTCATCATTTCTAATGGCTGAGGAATATTCCATTGTATACATAGACCACATCTTTATCCATTCATCTTTTGATGGACACCAAGCCTCCTTCCACAGTTTGGTTATTGTGGACATTGCTGCTAGAAACATCGGGGTGCAGGTGTCCCGGCGTTTCACTGCCTCTGTATCTTTGGGGTAAATCCCTAGCAGTGCAATTGCTGGGTCGTAGGGTAGATCTATTTGTAACTCTTTGAGGAACCTCCACAGAGTTTTCCAGAGTGGCTGCACCAGTTCACATTCCCACCAACAGGGCAAGAGGGTTCCCCTTTCTCCACATCCTCTCCAACATTCATTGTTTCCTGTCTTGTTAATTTTCCCCATTCTCACTGGTGTGAGGTGGTATCTCATTGTGGTTTTGATTTTTATTTCCCTGATGGCCAGTGATGCGGAGCATTTTCTCATGTGCTTGTTGGCCATGCCTATGTCTTCCTCTGTGAGATTTCTGTTCATGTCTTTTGCCCATTTCATGATTGGATTGTTTCCTTGCTGTTGAGTTTAATAAGTTCTTTATAGATCTCAGATACTAGCCCTTTATCTGATAGGTCATTTGCAAATATCTTCTCCCATTCTGTAGGTTGTCTTTTCGTTTTGTTGATTGTTTCTTTTGCTGTGCAGAAGCTTTTTGTCTTGATGAAGTCCCAATAATTCTTTTTTGCTTTTGTTTCTCTTGAACAGGGCTATTTTAGATAGGATATGTAGGAATCAAGGGGCTAACTTATAAGCAGCTGAAAAATTAAAAAGAATTAAAGCATATGGAATATCAAAGAGAAGGGAATAGCATAGTCTCTCACAAATTGCCACCCACAGCTCAATCATATTTTAGTGCCAGGTGAGAAAAACTTTTTACATGTGTGTGTGCATGCATATGGTTTCAGGGTTAACAGGTACATGGGAGGAAGTTCAGGATTTATAGAGTGATATCCCTCCAAGGATTTTGAGATCTTAAAAAAGAATTTGGTATTTTCTTAATAGTAGTGGGAGAAATCACTCAATGAGTAAACAAAGTTATAGTAGCACATTGTAACACACAGCATGTGACTGACAAAATGTTTTGGCAATTGATACTATAACATTGCCAATGAGGAAAGCCTGTTTGTACTACCAGTTGAAGAAGTGAGAAACCTTAGTGACATGATCTTGCTTTTGTCTTTTGCCAAAAAAAAGCAGGGAGGTGGATTCTCTCTTGTGAAGATGGTTGAGACTGATGCATTGTCTTATACTAAGTGACATAGGCCCTGCCTCCTGTGTAAATTATTTGGCTTCAAAACAAAAGTAGTACAGAGGATGTGCTCAGGAAATACTAGAGTAAGGAAGAAGGTCTACAATCTTCTTGAGCAGCTCATTCTTTAACAATTCAGCTCTAGGAAAGCTAGCTATAGCACCAAAGCCAGACTGAATTAGAAAAAATCTATCTAGAGGTGCGCCTGGGTGGCTCATTCAGTTAAGTGGCTGCCTTCAGATCAGGGTCCTGGGATCAAGCCCAGTGTCAGGCTCCCTGTTTGTGGGGAGCCTGCTTATCCCTTTGCCTCTGCCCTTCTGTGTCTCCCATGAATAAATAAAATATTTTTTAAAAAGGAAAAGAAAGAAAAATCAATCTATTAATTTACAGTGAAAATATAACTGTCAAATGATGACTCATGTTCATATTAGAGCTTTACGTTTTTGGGAGAGAAAAATCATAGCAGGAGTACCCTTCCCTTCTCTAATGCATTGGAGGTGTGCAGTTGGTTGGTTCTTTCATTTAAACTTTTTATTTTAACAAATTTTTTAAAATACAAAATCATTGTGAGGAACTGCCATGTACCATGTATCCATTGCTCAGATCCATCAACTATTTACATTTTGCCCCATTTATATTCTCTTTTTTTGTAAATTATATCTGTCTGTACACAAGACACACATACATGCATGTGTATTTTTTTCATGAATTTTTTCAGTAAATTACTGACATGGTGCCCCTCACGTACTCCAGTATGTATTTTCTAAGACATGATAAATAAGACGTGATTACCAAAATCAGGAAATTTGACATTGGTTCAATCCAAACTTGTTATCTCATTCACAGTCTATTTTCAAATTCACCCAATTATTTTAATAATGTCCTATATAGCTAATGTCTTGCCTGGTATAGGATACAGTTCAGGATCATGGATTGCACTTAGCTGTGTGAATTGAATCTCCTTTATTATTACTATTTTTTAGTTGAGGTATAGTCTATGTACAACATATTAGCTTCACATGTGCAACACAGTGATTTCATAACTATATATTATGAGTGGTCAACCCAGTAAGTCTAGTTAACATTACATAGTTAACATTATATATCACACATAGTTTCAGAATTTATTTTTTGTGTGATGTGAACTTTTAAGATCTACTCTATTTGTGATTTTCTTTTCTTTGTTTAAAAAAATATTTTACTTATTTATTCATGAGAGACACAGAGAGAGAGAGAGGCTGAGACACAGGCAGAGAGAGGAGCAGACTCCATGCTGGGATCCCGATGTGGGACTTGATCCCGGGACTCCAGGATCACGCCCTGGGCCAAAGGCAGATGCTCAGCTGCTGAGCCACCCAGGCGTCCCTCTTTGTGATTTTCAAATATGCAATATAGTATTAACTGTATCACCATGCTGTACATCCCCATGACTTACTTATTATAACTGGAAGTTTGTACCTTTTGAATCCCTTTACCCATTTCACCCACTCCTTGCCTCTGGCAACCACCAGACTATTCTCTTTATCTATGGGTTCGGTTGGAGTCCACATATAAGTGAAATCATATAGTATTTGTCTTTCTCTGTCTAACTTCACTGTTATTGACTGTAGGGTCTATATCAATGTCCCCTCTCTTATTCCTGATCTTGATATTTTGCGTGTTTTTTTCTATTTTTTCCTTACATTTTCAATAAACCAGCTTTTATAGTTTTATTGATTTTTCTCTATTGGTTTTCTTTTTTTCTATGTCATTGATTGATTTCTGCTTTATTCTATCTTCCTACTTTAGTTTAAATTTGCTCTTTTTTTCCTAGTTTTTTTAAGGTAGGATTTTAGAGCATTGATACGTGAACATTTCTCCTCCCTATGCCCCCCCAGTATAAGCATTCAATGCATGATTGAGATGCATCCTACAAATTTTGATGTTTTATGTATTTGGTTATCAGCTCAAAATATTTTTAAGTATTTTCCCTTGATTGTTGATTCTTGGAATTGTATGAAACCATATTTAAAAATGTTTATTCAATTACCAGATATTGGGAGATCTTCCACTTTCTTTCTGGTACTGATTTCTAATCAAAAATTTATTGTGGAGGCGGAGCAAGCTGGCGGAGGAGTAGGGTCCTCAGCTCACCTGGCCCCAACAACTCACCAAGATACCTTCAAACCATCCGGAACACCTACAAATTCAACCTGAGATTTAATGAGAGAATAGCCAGAATGGGACAGAGAGAAGGGTTTTCGCTTCTAACAAGGTAGGAAGGCGGAAAAGAAAAAATAAAAAAGAATCCAGTGGAGGAGGGGCCCACGAGGAGCCAGGCTAAGGGGGGCGGGGGCCTCGGGACAGGGGAGCCCCGCCTGGGGAAGCGGGAAATTTAACTCTGCCCGGGATTCTTCCTAGAGGGAGAAGGGCTCAGGGAAACTGGGCAGAACCCAGTTCTGGCAGTGGAGCCCCCAGGTTCCCGGGGGTCACTAACAGGAGGGGCGCCCGGCGGGGGGGACCCACTCCACGGGCCGAGCGTGGTAAAGGGCTGGAGCACACCCGGCAGGGCCCTGGGAGCAGCTCAGCGGTGGCTCTGCGTGGAGGGGGCTGCGCGGCCCAGGAGCGCGATTCCAGCTGAGCGCGATTCCAGCGGAGCAGGCCCCGGAGCCCAGGGCAACGGGGGACACAGCCCCCGATCCTGCAGTCCCCCTGGGACAGGTGAAGGCGGGGAGGGCCCAGGACAGCGAGGATGCTCCTGCCACTGGGCAGCCCTGAGCTGTGCATGTCAGCGCCCCCACCCCCAGAGCATCCAGGCCTCTGCGGATGGGGAGCTGCGGGAGTTACTGCTGGAGCTGACTCTAGGGCTGGGGAGCTGGCCACCGCCAGTGGGGTTGTTCCTCCTGGTGTCACCCTGTCCCTGGGACAGAGGGGGGCCACCAGGGAGCAGAGGCTTCACGGGGTCAATAGCTCCCCCTGAGCCGTGCACCTGGCAGGGGGCAGGGCAGCTCCCCCAGGTGCGCACACCTGAGAGTCAGCACAGCAGGCCCCACCCCCAGAGACCAGCTGGAAGGACAGGGGAAGAGCGAGTCCGTGGCCGAGCAGCGCAGGAAACCTCCAGGGGAAGTTGAGGGGCTTACAGTGTATAGAACCAGAGGGTACCCCTCCTTGTTTTTTTTTTCCTTTTTCCAGTACAACTCGTTTTTATATCAAACTGTAAATTTCCAATTATTTTTCTCCTTTCCCACCTTAACTACAATATTTTCCCACCTCTTCATTTTTAAGTTTCTACCTTTTTGACTTTCATATTCTTATAATTAGAGGTCTTAGATATATTTTCCACTTCTAGATTCCCTTCAACATACTCAACTTAATTTTGGGAGATATACAAGATATGTATTTTTTGTTTTCTCTGCCTCATGTTGTTTTACAATGGTGGAACTTAATACCTCCTAAAACATGACCAGCATGCACCCAGAACCAAGTGGTATACTGTGCTGGTTCATTCTGTGAGATTCCTCATTCCCATTCTGCCTCCCTCTTTTATCTCGTTTATGTTTTGGAGGTCAATGTTGGGGCCCTCTACAAGTATTTCTGGTTTATGTAAATTTGGGACTGAGCATCTTCTAACATACAGAACTTAATATACTCAGACCAAGAGGATCACCCTCTAGGACCCCTCAGGTAGACTACATTCTCCCTCCACGACAACTTCTTCACCACCAACACTTCCAGTCTCCTCCCTTTTTTTTCTCCTTTTTTTCCCCTTTTGCTTTTTCTCTTCTTTTTTTCTTTTCTTTCTTTCTTTTCTTTTCTTTTCTTTTCTTTTCTTTTCTTCTTTTTTTCTTCTTTCTTTCTTTCTTTCTTTCTTTCTTTCTTCTTCTTTGGGATTCTTGGCCTTTTATTTTTTACTACTTGGTTTAAAATTTGTTTTTCACTTTTGTGGTCCTTTATTTTATTTCGTTCTGATCTTTGTTTTCAATTTCTGGGCTGTGACCTCAGCAGAATCATATAGAGTGGAATTTACTTAGGTCATGGTTGACATTCTTGACTCCGCCCACTGATACAGCCACTCTGCACTGAGCAATATGACTACAAGGAAGAACTCATCACAAAAGAAAGAATCAGAAACAGTACTCTCTGCCACAGAGTTACAGAATTTGGATTACAATTCAATATTATAAAGCCAATTCAGAAGCACAATTATAAAGCTACTGATGGCTCTGGAGAAAGCATAAAGGATTCAAGAGACTTGATGACTGCAGAATTTAGATCAAATCAGGCTGAAATTAAAGATCAATTAAATGAGATGCAATCCAAACTGGTGGTCCGAACCACGAGGGTTAATGAGGTAGGAGAAAGAGTGAGCGACATAGAAGACAAGTTGGTGGCAAAGGAAGGAAGCTGAGGAAAATAAAAAAACAATTAAAAGACCACAAGGAAGGATTAAGGGAAATAAATGACAGCCTCAGAAGGAAAAATCTATGTATAATTGGGGTTTCAAAGATTGCGGAGAGAACCAGAGGGCCAGAAAGCATGTTTGAACAAATCATAGCTGAGAACTTCCCTAATGTGGGGAGGGAAACAGGCATTCAGATCCAGGAGATAGAGAGGTTCCCCCCCCCCAAAATCAATAAAAACTGTTCAACACCCTGACATTTAATATGAAACTTGCAAATTCAAAAGATAAAGAGAAAATCCTTAAAGCAGCCAGAGACAAGAGATCCCTAACTTATATGGGGAGAAGTATTAGATTAACAGCAGACCACTCCACAGAGACCTGGCAGGCCAGAAAGGGCTGGCCCGATATATTCAGGGTCCTAAATGAGAAGAACATGCAGCCAAGAATATTTTATTCAGCAAGGCTCTCATTCAGAATAGAAGGAGAGATAAAGAGCTTCCAAGATAGGCAGAAACTGAAAGAACATGTGACCACCAAACCAGCTCTGCAAGAAATATTAAGGGAGCCCCTGTAAAAGAAAGAGGATGCCCAAAGAAATAATCACAAAAACAGGGACTGAGTAGGTATTATGATGACACTAAATTCATGTCTTTCAATAGTAACTCTGAATGTGAATGGGCTTAATGATCCCATCAAAAGACGCAGGGTTTCAGACTGCATAAAAAAGCAAGACCCATCTATTTGCTGTCTACAAGAGACTCATTTTAGAACTAAGGACACCCACAGCCTGCAAATGAAAGGTTGGACAACCATTTATCATTCAAATGGTCCTCAAAAGAAAGCTGGGGTAGCAATCCTCATATCAGATAAATTAGAGTTTATCCCAAAGACTGTAGTAAGACATGAAGAGCGACACTATATCATACTTAAAGGATCTATCCAACAAGAGGACCTAACAATCATGAATATTTATGTCCCTAATGGGGAGCTGCCAAGTATATCAATCAATTAATAACCAAAGTTAAGACATACTTAGATAATAATACACTAATACTGGGAGACTTCAACACAGCGCTTTCTGCAAATGAAAGATATTCTAAGCACAACATCTCTAAAGAATCAAGAGCTTTAAATAATACATTGGACCAGATGGATTTCACAGATATTTACAGAACTTTACATCCAAACGCAACTGAATACACATTCTTCTCAAGTGCACATGGAACTGTATCCAGAATAGACCAGGTACTGGGTCACAAATCTCGTCTCAACCAATACCAAAAGATTGGGATTGTCCCCTGAATATTTTCAGACCATGATGCTTTGAAACTTGAACTCAATCAACAAGAAGAAATTTGGAAGAACCCAACCTGTGGAGGTTAAAGAGCATCCTGCTAAAAGATGAAAGGGTCAACCAGGAAATTAAGGAAGAATTAAAAAGATTCATGGAAACTAATGAGACTGAAGATACAACCGTTCAAAATCTTTGGGATGCAGCAAAAGCAGTCCTAAGAGGGAAATACAATGCAATACAAGCATCCCTCACACAATTGGAAAAAAACTCAAATACACAAGCTAACCTTGTACCTATAGGAACTGGAGAAAGAACAGCAAATAAATCCTACACCAAGCAGAGGGAGAGAGTTAATAAAGATTTGAGCAGAACTCAACTAAAAAGAGACGAGAACTGTAGAACAGATCAACAAAACCAGGAGTTGATCCTTTGAAAGAATTAATAAGATAGATAAACCATTAGCCAGCCTTATTAAAAACAAAAGAGAAAATACTCTAATTAATAAAAATCACGATTGAAAAAAGGGAGATCACAACAAATACCAAAGAAATACAAATGATATTAAAACCATATCATGAAAAAAAATAAATAAAACTATATCATGAGCAGCTATATGCCAATAAATTAGACAATCTAGAAGAAATGGATGCATTTCTGGAAAACCATAAACTACCAAAACGGGAACAGGAAGAATAGAAAACCTGAACTGGCCGATTACCAGGGAGGGAATTGAAGCAGTCATCAACAACCTCCCAAGACACAAAAGTCCAGGGCCAGATGGCTTCCCAGGGGAATTCTATCAAACGTTTAAAGAAGAAACAATACCTATTCTACTAAAGCTGTTCTGAAAGATAGAAAGGGATGGAATACTTCCAAACTCATTCTTTGAGGCCAGCATCACCTTAATTCCAAAACCAGACAAAGACCCCACCAAAAAGGAGAATTATAGACCAATGTCCCTGATGGACACGAATGCAAAAATTCTCAACAAGATACTAGCCAATAGAATCCAACAGTACATTAAGATTATTCACCATGACCAAGTGGGATTTATCCTGGGGATGCAAGGCTGGTTCAAAACTTGTAAAGCAATCAGTGTGATAGGTCATATCAATAAGAGAAAAACAAGAACCATATGATCCTCTCCATAGATGCAGAGAAAGCATTTGACAAAATACACTATCCATTCATGATCAAAACTCTTCAGAGTGTAGGGATAGAGAGAACATTCCTCAGCATCTTAAAAGCCATCTACGAAAAGCCCACAGCAAATATCATTCTCAATGGGGAAACACTGGGAGCCTTTCCCCTTAGATCAGGAACACGACAGGGATGTCCACTCTCACCACTGCTATTCAACATAGTACTAGAAGTCCTAGCCTCAGCAATCAGGCAACAAAAAGAAATAAAAGGCATTCAAATTGGCAAAGAAGAAGTCAAACTCTCCCTCTCTGCAGATGACATGATACTGTACGTAGAAAACCTAAAAGACTCCACCCCAAGATCACTAGAACTCATGCAGCAATTCGGCAGTGTGGCAGGATACAAAATGCCCAGAAATCAGTGGCATTTCTATACACTAACAAAGAAACTGAAGAAAGAGAAATTAAGGCGTCAAGGCAATTTACAATTGCACCCAAAAGCGTAAGACACCTAGGAATAAACCTAACCAAAGAGGTAAAGGATCTATACCCTAAAAACTACAGAACACTTCTGAAAGACATTGAGGAAGACACAAAGAGATGGAAAATATTCCATGCTCATGGGTTGGAAGAATTAATATTGTGAAAATGTCCATGTTACCCAGGGCAATTTACACGTTTATGCAATCCCTATCAAATACCATGGACTTTCTTCAGAAAAGAGTTGGAACAAATCATCTTAAGATTTGTGTGGAGGGATCCCTGGGTGGCGCAGTGGTTTGGTGCCTGCCTTTGGCCTAGGGCGCAATCCTGGAGACCCGAGATCGAATCCCACATCGAGCTCCCGGTGCATGGAGCCTGCTTCTCCCTCTGCCTATGTCTCTGCCTCTCTCTCTCTCTCTGTGACTATCATAAATAAATAAAAATTAAAAAAAAGATTTGTGTGGAAGCAGAAAAGACCCCTAATAGCCAGGGGAATGTTTAAAAAGAAAACCATATCTGGGGGCAGCACAATGCCAGATTTCAGGTTGTACTACAAAGCTGTGGTCATCAAGACAGTGTGGTACTGGCACAAAAACAGACACATAGATCAATGGAACAGAATCCAGAATCCAGAAGTGGACCCTCAAATTTACGGTCAACTAATATTCAACAAAGGAGGAAAGACTATCCACTGGAAGAAAGAGAGTCTCTTCAATGAATGGTGCTGGGAAAATTGGACAGCCACATGCAGAAGAATGAAACTAGACCATTCTCTTAAAACAGACACAAAGATAAACTCAAAATGGATGGCAGATCTTTTTTTTAATAAGTTTATTTTTTATTGGCGTTCAATTTACCAACACACAGAATAACACCCAGTGCTCATCCCATCAAGTGTCCCCTCAGTGCCCGTCACCCATTCACCCCCACCCCCTGCCCTCCTCCCCTTCCACCACCCCTAGTTCATTTCCCAGAGTTATGAGTCTTTATGTTCTCTCTCCCTTTCTGATATCCTACACATTTCTTCTCCCTTCCCTTATATTCCCTTTCACTATTATTTATATTCCCCAAATGAATGAGACCATATAATGTTTGATCGTCTCTGATTGACTTACTTCACTCACCATAATACCCTCTAGTTCCATCCACATTGAAGCAAATGGTGGGTATTTGTTGTTTCTAATGGCTGAGGAATATTCCATTGGATACATAAACCACATCTTCTTTATCCATTCATCTTTCAATTGACACCGAGGCTCCTTCCACAGTTTGGCTATTGTGGACATCGCTGATAGAAACTTCGGGGTGCAGGTGTCCCGGCGTTTCATTGCATCTGTATCTTTGGGGTAAATCCCCAACAGTGCAATTGCTGGGTCATAGGGCAGGTCTATTTATAACTCTTTGAGGAACCTCCACACAGGTTTCCAGAGTGACTGCACCAGTTCACATTCCCACCAACAGTGTAAGAGGGTTCCCTTTTCTCCGCATCCTCTCCAACATCTGTGGTTTTCTGTCTTGTTAATTTTCCCCATTCTCACTGGAGTGAGGTGGTATCTCATCGTGGTTTTGATTTGTATTTCCCTGATGGCAAGTGATGCAGAGCATTTTCTCATGTGCGTGTTGGCCATGTCTATGTCTTCCTCTGTGAGATTTCTCTTCATGTCTTTTGCCCATTTCATGATTGGATTGATTGTTTCTTTGCTGTTGAGTTTAAGAAGTTCTTTATAGATCTTGGAAACTAGCCCTTTATCTGATACGTCATTTGCAAATATCTTCTCCCATTCTGTAGGTTGTCCTTTAGTTTTGTTGACTGTATCCTTTGCCGAGCAAAAGCTTCTTATCTTGATGAAGTCCCAATAGTTCATTTTTGCTTTGTTTCTTTTGCCTTCGTGGATGTATCTTGCAAGAAGTTACTGTGGCTGAGTTCAAAAGGGTGTTGCCTGTGTTCTCCTCTAGGATTTTGATGGAATCTTGTCTCACATTTAGATCTTTCATCCATTTTGAGTTTATCTTGGTGTATGGTGTAAGAGAGTGGTCTAGTTTCATTGTTCTGCACGTGGCTGTCCAATTTCCCAGCACCATTTATTGAAGAGACTGTCTTTCTCCCAATGGATAGTCTTTCCTCCTTTATCGAATCTTAGTTGACCATAAAGTTGAGGGTCCACTTCTGGGGTTCTCTATTCTGTTCCCACTGATCTATGTGTCTGTTTTTGTGCCAGTACCACACTGTCTTGATGACTACAGCTTTGTAGTACAACCTGAAATCTGGCATTGTGATGCCCCCAGGTATGGTTTTCTTTTTTAAAATACCCCCTGGCTATTCGGGGCCTTTTCTGATTCCACACAAATGTTAAAATAATTTGTTCTAACTCTCTGAAGAAAGTCCATGGTATTTTGATAGGGATTGCATTAAACGTGTAAATTGCCCTGGGTAACATGGACATTTTCACAATATTAATTCTTCCAACCCATGAGCATGGAATATTTTCCATCTCTTTGTGTCTTCCTCAATTTCTTTCAGAAGTGTTCTGTAGTTTTTAGGGTATAGATCCTTTACCTCTTTGGTTAAGTTTATTCCTAGGTATCTTATGCTTTTGGGTGCAATTATAAATTGTCTTGATGCCTTAATTTCTCTTTCTTCAGTCTCATTGTTAGTGTATAGAAATGCCACTGATTTCTGGGCATTGATTTTGTATCCTGCCACGCTACCAAATTGCTGTATGAGTTCTAGCAATCTTGTGGTGGAGGCTTTTGGGTTTTCTATGTAGAGTATCATGTCATCGGCGAAGAGGGAGAGTTTGACTTCTTCTTTGCCAATCTGAATGCCTTTAATGTCTTTTTGTTGTCCGATTGCTGATGCTAGGACTTCCAGTACTATGTTGAATAGCAGTAGTGAGAGTGGACATCCCTGTCTTGTTCCTGATCTTAGGGGAAATGCTCCCAGTGCTTCCCCATTGAGAATCACATTTGCTGTGGGCTTTTTGTAGATGGCGTTTAAGATGTTGAGGAATGTTCCCTCTATCCCTACACTCTGAAGAGTTTTGATCAGGAATGGATGCTGTATTTTGTCAAATGCTTTCTCTGCATCTAATGAGAGGATCCTATGTTTCTTGGTTTTTCTCTTGCTGATATGATGAAAATATTGATTATTTTACGAGTGTTGAACCAGCCTTCTGTCCCGGGGATAAATCCTACTTGGTCATGGTGAATAATTTTCTTAATGTGTTGTTGGATCCTATTGGCTAGTATCTTGTTGAGAATATTTGCATCCATGTTCATCAGGGATATTGGTCTGTAATTCTCCTTCTTGGTGGGGTCTTTTTCTGGTTCTGGAATTAAGGTGATGCTGGCCTCATAGAATGAATTTGGAAGTATTCCATCTCTTTCTATCTTTCCAAACAGCTTTAGAAGAATAGGTATGGTTTCTTGTTTAAACGTTTAATAGAATTCCCCTGGGAAGCCATCTGGCCCTGGACTTTTGTGTGTTGGGAGTTTTTTGATGACTGCTTCAATTTCCTCCCTGGTTATTGGCCTGTTCAGGTTTTCTATTTCTTCCTCTTCCAGTTTTGGTTGTTTGTGGCTATCCAGGAATGCATCCATTTCTTCTAGATTGCCTAATTTATTGGCGTATAGCTGTTCATAATATGTTTCTAAAATCGTTTGTATTTCCTTGGTGTTGGTAGTGATCTGCCCTTTCTCATTCATGATTTTATTAATTTGAGTCTTCCCTCTCTTCTTTTTAATAAGGCTGGCTAATGGTTTATCTATCTTATTAATTCTTTCAAAGAATCAACTCCTGGTTTTCTTGATCTGTTCCACAGTTGTTCTGGTTTCGATTTCGTTGAGTTCTGCTTGAATCTTTATGAACTCTCTTCTTCTGCTTGGTGTAGGATCTATTTGCTGTTTTTTCTCTAGCTCCTTTCTGTGTAAGGTTAGCTTTTGTATTTGAGTTCTTTCCATTTTTTGAATGGATGCTTGTATTGCGATGTATTTCCCCCTTAGGACTGCTTTTGCTGCATCCCAAAGATTTTGAAGGTTGTATCTTCATTCTCATTAGTTTCCATGAATCTTTTTAATTCTTCCTTAATTTCCTGGTTGACCCTTTCATCTTTTAGCAGGATGGTCCTTAACCTCCACGTGTTTGAGGTCCTTCCAAACTTCTTTTGTGATTTAGTTCTAATTTCAAGGCATTATGGTCTGAGAATATGCAGGGGACGATCCCAATCTTTTGGTGTTGGTTCAGACCCGATTTGTGACCCAGTATGTGGTCTACTCTGGAGAAAGTTCCATGTGCACTTGAGAAGAATGTGTATTCAGTTGAGTTTGGATTGTAAAGTTCTGTAAATATCTGTGAAATCCATCTGGTCCAGTGTATCATTTAAAGCTCTCGTTTCTTTGGAGGTGTTGTGCTTAGAAAACCTATCGAGTATAGAAAGAGCTAGATTGAATTCACCAAGTATAAGTGTATTATTATCTAAGTATGTCTTAACTTTGGTTATTAATTGATTGATACATTTGGCAGCTCCCACATTCGGGGCATATATATTGAGGATTGTTAAGTCCTCTTGTTGGATAGATGCTTTAAGTATGATATAGTGTCCTCTTTATCTCTCAGTACAGTCTTCGGGGTAAATTTTAGTTTTATCTGATATAAGGATGGCTACCCCTGCTTTCTTTTGAGGACCATTTGAATGGTAATGGTTCTCCAACCTTTTATTTTCAGGCTGTTAGGTGTCCTTCTGTCTAAAATGAGTCTCTTGTAGACAGCAAATAGATGGGTCCTGCTTTTTTATCCAGTCTGAACCCTTCGCCTTTTGATGGGGTCATTAAGGCCCGTTCACGTTCAGAGTTACTATTGACAGATATGAGTTTAGTGCCATCATGATATCTATTCAGTCCTTGTTTTTGTGGATTGTTCCACTGAACTTCTTCTTAAAGGGGAATTTTAAGAGTCCCCCTTAAAATTTCTTGCCAGAGCTGGTTTGGAGGTCACATATTGTTTCAGTTCCTGCCTGTCTTGGAAGCTCTTTATCTCTCCTTCCATTTGAATGAGAGCCTTGCTGGATAAAGTATTCTTGGTTGCATGTTCTTCTCATTTAGGACCCTGAATATATCCTGCCAGCCCTTTCTGGCCTGCCAGGTCTCTGTGGAGAGGTCTGCTGTTACCCTAATACTCCTCCCCATAAAAGTCAGGATTTCTTGTCTCTTGCCGCTTTAAGGATCTTCTCTTTATCTTTGGAATTTGCAAGCTTCACTATTAAATGTCGAGGTGTTGAACGGTTTTTATTGATTTTAGGGGAGGATCTCTCTATTTCCTGGATCTGAATGCCTGTTTCCCTTCCCAGATTAGGAAGTTTTCAGCTAGAATTTGTTCAAATACATATTCTGGCCCTCTGTCCCTTTCGGCACCCTCGGGAACCCCAATTAAACGTAGGTTTTTCTTCCTCAGGTGTCGTTTATTTCCCTTAATCTATCTTATGGTCTTCTAATTTTCTGTCTCTTTTTTTCCTCACTTTCCCTTTTTGCCATCAACTTGTCTTCTATGCCACTCACTCGTTCTTCCACCTCGTTAACCCTTGTTGTTAGGACTTCTAGTTTGGATTGCATCTCATTCTATTGATTTTTAATTTCTGCTTGATTGGATCTAAATTCTGCAGTCATGAAGTCTCTTGAGTCCTCTATGCTTTTTTCTAGAGCCACCAGTAGCTGTATGATAGTGCTTCTGAATTGGCTTTCTGACATTGAATTGTAATCCAGATTTTGTAACTCTGTGGGAGAGAGGACTGTTTCTGATTCTTTCTTTTGAGGTGAGGTTTTCCTTCTAGTCATTTTTCTCAGTGCATAGTGGCCAAAAACAAGTTGTATTGGGAAAAGGAGAGAAAAGAGAGGAGAGAAAGAAGGAAGGAAAAGAGGAAAAAGAAAAAAAGACAAAAAAGGAAGAAAAAAAGAAAAAAGAGAAGAAAAAGAGTAAGAAAAAGAAAAAAAAAAAGGGAAAAAAAGGGTGGGGGAAGCAAACAGAAATCAAAAAGCAAAAACAAACAAACAAAAAAAAAACATGGGGGAGTATCTTCTGTTTCTGTATACTTAAGTCCCTTGACTTTCCCCTGGAACTTCTCCCGTCTAGTTGGTCTTCTGGGGGAGGGGCCTGTTATGCTGATTTTCAGGTGTTAGCACTTGGGGGAGCTGCTCTGCCCCCTGCACTGGTGCAGGGCTCAGTGGGGGTTGTTTACCCCCTGATGCCCCAGGAGGAACAACCGCCAGTGGTGGGGCCGCCCAGCTCTGGAGCCCTGGGTCAGTTCCTGCAGTAACTATGGAGCTCTCTGTCTGCCAATGCCTGGATGCTCCAGGGGCGAGGGCCACTGATCTGCTCAGTTCGGGGCAGGAGCATCCTTGCTGTCTTGGGCCCTCCTGGCCTCTGCCTGTCCCGGGGGGAGGCCGGATCCTGGGCTGTGTTCCCGGCGCCCACTGCTCCCAGGCCTGCGCTGTTGGATTTGTGCTCCTGGCCGGGCAGCCCCCCTCACGCGGAGCCGCCACCCGAGCCCCCTCCGAGCTGCTCCTAACTCTGGGAAATGAAGAAGACTAGTGGAAGGGGAGGGGGTGGGGGATGGGGTGACTGGGTGATGGGCACTGAGAGGGCACTAGACAGGATGAGCGCTGGGTGTTATACTATATGTGGCAAATCGAACTCCAATAAAAAATATACAAAAAAAATAACAATTAACAAGTAAAAAAATATATAAATAGATAACATGTAGTTAGAACCTTGCCCTTTTTTTTTAACCTTGCTTTTTTTCTATAATTTGTCCACCTTTGGCTATTAGTCAGCAGATTCAAGTCATTTTAATTTAGGGACGCCTGGGTGGCTCAGTGGTTGAGCATCTGTCTTTGGCTCAGGGCATGATCCTGGTGTCCTGGAGTTGAGTCCTGCATCAGGCTCCCCACTGGGAGCCTGCTTCTCCCCTCTGCCTGTCTCTTTACTTCTATATCTGTGTCTCTCATGAATAAATAAATAAAATCTTTAACAATAAATCATTTCAATAAATCATTTCAAACTTTAAAAAATAACTCATTTCAATTCAGTGTTTTTTAAGGTAGTTGGGTTAGTGTAATTATTAAATTATTTTGACTTAAGTCTACCATTTTCCTTTTTTGTTTTCTAGTTGTCTTCTTTTTCCCCATTTATTTCTCTTTTCCTCCTTTTAGGAGGTTAATTGATTATTTTTGGTATTCCATTTTAATTGCCCTATTGACTTTAAAATTTTACCTTTTTACTATTTTCCAATGATTACTCTACAGATTGTAACATGAAACTTTAATTTTGGTGGTCTACATAGAATTAATACTGCATTATTTCACATAAACTAAAGGAAACTTATAACTCACTTCACAATTTTATTTAACCTCGTCTTTTGTCCTGTAGTCTTCATATATATTACATCTATGTATGTTTTAAACACAAAATACTAAAAATTTAGGAAATAAAATTATGTATTTTTATATTTACCTACATATTTACTAATTCAAGTGCTGGAGATGTGAGTTTTACCATTTGGTGTTCTTCCCTTCAGCCTGAAGAACTTTCCTAGGTATAGTGGTGACATATATTCTCAGCTTTTTTTTCCATTTAAATATTAAAATGTCTGTTTTGTCTTCGTTTTTTTTGTCTTCATTTTTGAAGGATACTTTTGTGGATGTAGAATTTTGAGTGAAAAATTTCAAGCTTTTTTCAGCACCTTAATAAACATGTTATTTTTTTTGTCTTCTGGCCTCTCTGTTTTATTTTATTTGTACTTTTTTTTATTGGAGTTCGATTTGCCAACATATAGTATAACACCCAGTGCTCATTCCGTCAAGTGCCTCCCTCAGTGCCCGTCAGCCAGTCACCCCATCCCCCCACCCACCTCCCTTCCACTACCTCTTGTTCATTTCCCAGAGTTAGGAGTCTCTCATGCTTTGTCACCCTTTCTGATTTTTCCCGCTCATTTTCTCTCTTTTCCCCTATGATCCCTTTCACTATTTTTTATATTCCCCATATGAGTGAAACCATATAACGACTGTTCTTTTCCGATTGACTTACTTCACTGAGCATAATACCCTCCAGTTCCATCCACATAGAAGCCAATTGTGGGTATTTGTCATTTCTAATGGCTGAGGAATATTCCATTGTATACATAGACCACATCTTCTTTATCCATTCATCTTTCGATGGACACCAAGGCTCCTTCCACAGTTTGGCTATTGTGGACATTGCTGCTATAAACATCGGGGTGCAGGTGTCCTGGCGTTTCCCTGCATCTGTATCTTTGGAGTAAATCTCCAATAGTGTAATTGCTGGTTCGTAGGGTAGCTCTATTTGTAACTCTTTGAGGAACCTCCACACAGTTTTCCAGAGTGACTGCACCAGTTCACTTTCCCACCAACAGTGCAGGAGGGTTCCCCTTTCTCCACATCCTCTTCAACATTTGTGGTTTCCTGCCTTGTTAATTTTCCCCATTCTCACTGGTGTGAGGTGGTATCTCATTGTGGTTTTGACTTGTATTTCCCTGATGGCCAGTGATGTGGAGCATTTCCTCATGTGCTTGTTGGCCATGTCTATGTCTTCCTCTGTGAGACTTTTGTTCATGTCTTTTGCCCACTTCATGATTCAATTTCTTGTTTCTTTGCTGTTGAGTTTAATAGTTCTTTATAGATCTTAGATGTAGGTCATTTGTAATATTGTCTCCCATTCTGCAGGTTGTCTTTTCATTTTGCTATTTCTTTTGCTGTGCAGAAGCTTTTTATATTGGTTTAAGTCCCAATAGTTCTTCTTTGCTTTTGTTTCTCTTGCCTTCATGGATGTATCTTGCAAGAAGTTGCTGTGGCCAAGTTCAAAAAGGGTGTTGCCTGTGTTCCTCTCTAGGATTTTGATGGATTCTTGTCTCATATTTAGATCTTTCATCCATTTTGAGTTTATCTTTGTGTCTGGTGTAAGAAAATGGTCCAGTTTCATACTTCTGCATGTGGCTGTGTTTTCTTTTGGGAATCCAGGCATCATTTGCATTATTGTTCTCTTATATATCATGTGTCATTATGTCTTCTCATTTTCAAGTTTCTTTTCATGTTTTCATCACTTTGAATATGATTGATTCAAGTGTAGTTAATTTTTCAGTGACAGTTGTAGGGATTATTGAAAATGTTTATATAAAAATATGTTTTAATTTGGAACACAAATTTACATTATTGATAAGTATTTAACGTCAGATTGAGTTTTTTCCTTTGCATTAACTGTACCTCCTTTAACATTTACAGTTTTTAATTCTTTAAACTGTGTAATGAATTTGATAATGATACTATAGTACAACTGAGTATAAATCCTTCTAGGCCTTTACTATTCTTTTCATTAGTTCATAGATGTCTTGCCCTTAAGTGACTGGCATTTATAACATCCTTATGTATTCAATTTAACTTGTTTAGAATTAAGACTATTTTTATAGCAGTTTTAGAATTGTTAAAAAAATTGAGGGAAGGTACAGAGATTTCCCATATACCACCTGCTTCCCCACAGGCATAGTCTTCCCCATTATCTGTATTCCCCACCACGGTGATACATGTGTCAGTGGAGGTTCATCATTGTAACAAATCTGTCATCACCCAAAGTCCATATTTTACATTATGGTTCACCCATAGTGTTGTGCATTCTATGAGTTTAGACAAATGTATAATGATATATATCCCTGATTTTAGCAGCTTATGGAGTATTTTCACTCCCCTAAAAATATTTTCTGTTGTGCCTGTTCATCTCTTCTTCCCTCTTCCAACTCTTGGCAACTAATAATAATTTTATAGTCTCCATAGCTTTGCCTTTATATTGCTGGAATCATAAAGTATATGGCCTTTTCAGATTGGTTTCTTTCACTTAGTGGTATGTACTTAAGGTTCCTGCATATCTTTTTTTGTCTCGATACTCATTTCATTTCAGTGGTGAATAATGTCCCATTATCTGGATGAGTGACAATTTATCTCCTCACTCCCTGAAGGGCACTTTGGCTGCTTCCAAGTTTTGGCAGTTATGAATACAGCTGCCGTAAATGTCCATGTGCAGGTTTTTGTGTGGACATAAGTTTTCAACTCTTTTGAGAAGTACCATGGAGTATGATTGCTGGATTGTTTGGTAAGAATCAGTTTAGTTTTATACGAAACTGCCAGACTATTTTCCAAAGTGGTGGTGCGATTTTGCATTCTTACCAACAGTGAAAGAGAATTCATGTTGCTCCACATCCTCATCAGCATTTGGTGTTGTCAGCATTAGATTTTTGCCATTCTAATAGGTGTTAGTGGTAACTCATTGTCTTAATTTGCATTTCCCCAATGACATGTGGTGGGGAGCATCTTTTCATATGTTTATTTGCCATCTGTATGTCTTCTTTGGTGAGGTATTTATCTGTCTTTGGTCCATTTTGTAATTGGGTTGTTTGTATTCTTGTTGAGTTTTAAAGTTTTTTTGTATATTTTGTGGACTTCACAAATTTTTTTCAAGTCTATGGATTTTCTCATTTTCTTGACATTGTCTTTCACCTAGCTATTGAGTTTAACTTTTATACAAAGAACAATGCACATTTTTACTAAACTTGGTTATTTGATTTAACTAGTATTTTAATTAAATCTGATAATTATAATTTGAATAAATAGACTGGGTATAAAATGAAACTTATATTTAGTATGCACACAGCGTAATAGTGGAAGGAGTGTGGGTAAATATACTAGAACATTGCTTTTTGTCCTTGGGCATTCAGCATACTATGACCATTGGACAATATATTTTACAGATGGAGTGAAGTATTTCATTAATTTTTTGAGTAATTTAAATGGAAATTGTTTAACAGAGATTCTGTTTTCCTTGGGAACTTTGGAAGAGCAGAAGGATACTTGATTAAAACAAAGTCCACAGCAAATGGATTTGGATAATACTAAAGTGTATATTCAACCAGCTGTTGTGACCAGATAAATTACCCTTTTACATTGTAGGGATATTTATACCTGCCAAGTTATCTGGATACTTAAGTCACCAAGATGCAGGAGACATTCAGTCCCACTGATTAGATGGAGAATGTTATGGACTGAAATTAAAAACATAGGGAAAATGCCACGAATTAGGTACTACAGAGGAAAAAAGATAAAACCAAGTTATGCCACATGAAGCTTTTGGAGTATGAGGAAATAACTCTAGGACTCACACAGATGGTAGAGGAGTAGGAGGGGATTGGTATAGGGGAGGCTTCAGACCTACTCCAACTGCTTACCCAGAGCAACTATAATTTTATCCATATACCTTTTGGGCTTCTGCTTAAAAATTCATTGAAGAATTATGACTTTAAAGTTTTTAAAAATTGCTGTAGAAGAATGGAAATGGAATAAGGTACCCAGGGATCCCTGGGTGGCGCAGCGGTTTAGCGCCTGCCTTTGGCCCAGGGCGCGTTCCTGGAGACCCGGGATCGAATCCCACGTCGGGCTCCCCGGTGTATGGAGCCTGCTTCTCCCTCTGCCTATGTCTCTGCCCCTCTCTCTCTCTCTCTGTGTGACTATCATGAATAAATAAATAAAATCTTTTTTTAAAAAAGGAATAAGGTACCCAGTAATTCACAAGGTAAATATAGGAATATAATTTCCCATGGCTTCAGATATTAATTTCCACTGTATATAGAATGGGTCATGACCAAAGTGACCTTAAAGATTTCATACATGCAGTTAATATTATCTCCTAGATTTTTCTGGGATATATGAGTGGAATTCATGATTAGAATACTGTAATAGGGATGCTAGGGTGACTCAGTGGTTGAGCACCTGCCTTTGGCTCGGGGTGTGATCCTGGAGTCCCGGGATCAAGTCCCACATTGGGTTCCCTGCATGGAGCCTGCTTCTCCCTCTACCTGTGTCTCTGCCTGTCTCTCTCTGTCTCTCATGAGTAAACAAATAAAAAAACCTTTTTAAAAACCAAATACTGTAATAGATGTATGCACTTTATCTAAAAAAACTCATAGGGGTTTAGAGTCATAAGATGTACCTCACAATCTAAATACAAAGACACAAGGAGAAACATGAAAAACAAGTGGGTGGTGATGTTTCTGGGAGAGTAGTATGGACTTTTTGAACTGATAGCTGTTTGGATAATGGTTACATGGTGACAGTAAAAAATATAAAAGCAAGATAGAGCAGTGATGGTACCTTTCAACTATACTTATAATGGCCAGAGTTCTTCTCTTGCATAGCATCTGGAAGGTTCTTTGCGTACCTTGCTGGCAATTTTAACTCTCAAAAAGAGGGCTTTGTGTGCTTGAAGTTGAGAAAGACATCCCATAAATAGCAGAACTTGTTACCTCTTAAATACCTCTACAATAGTATTGGTCAAAATAGCAATACAAATTAATTTCTAGAAGTTATCTCATGATTTGCAGTGACATAATTTTTGCAGATGGAGGACCCTCTCTTTGTGATGGTGTGTCCACTTTGGGTTCTCTTTTTCCTTATGCCTTCTAATCAGTAATAGGAACTGAGGCCACATTCTTTCTTAGAGAAGGCCCCTTTATTAGAATTTCTTCCCTCTGCATTCTCAACTCATCTCTACAACCAGCCACATTAGAATGGTCTGGCAGGACCAGGATAGGGCTAGGGAGAAGTGCTTTAATTCTCAGAATTTGTTTTTCTGTACTACCCATGGAAGATTAAGTCAGAAGGCCAGCATTTGGTGGGTGGGAAGGTGGGTTGGACAGGAGAAAGGCATCAAGGCATAGGCTGCATGGCCTTTTCCATATCTGAGCAAAAGGAATTCTTTTTTTTAGATTCATTCATTTGAGAGACAGAGAGGGAGGGGCAGAGAGAGAGAGAGAGAATCCTCAAGGAGTTGAGTACAGAACCAGACACTCAGCTTGATCCCAGGCCCCCAAAATCATGACCTGAGTCACACAGGTGCCTCTGAGCAAAAGGAATTATTAAAGCCTCACCCTACTAATCAGATAAAAGAGCCCACCCACAGATTTGGGACAGTGTTCCAGCTCAGTGTAACCAATAGGTATTTGGCTTTAATGTTATATTCTTTAGTACAGTAGTACTAAAGACAGTGGGACTGATGCAAAGATTTCAGCTTAGGTACATTGTACTAAAATTAAGAGAAGTAATGGTAACTGTGAAAGATGAGGAGTACTAGTGTTTATAAAAGCAAAGAAATGGAATGGGTCACCTAGCTGGCCCAGTTGGTGGAACTCATGACTCTTGATCTCAGGGTTGTGAGTTGAGCCCTATTTTGGGCTAAGGTAACACAAAAGAGATTAGTGAAATCTCTTAGGTAAGAGATCTAAATCTAAATCTCTTTTAGGTAAGATATTACCTAAAATCTTTTTAAAAAAAACAAGAAAGGAGAAGCTGTGCACAAAAGCCCATCATAGACTGTGATTTCAGAAAGTTCAATAAAAAGTATTAATTCATTGCCCAAGACTCTAGAAAGGGAGATTAAAACAGGGAGATTAAGCTCAGATTGAGTTTAGAGTGTCAAAAGAAGACAGTGCATGACTAAAGTGCTTTTATCAATACTGAATGGGAACAGGAATAGATGACTTAATTCTTTTAAAAAAATTTTATTTATTTGAGAGAGTATGAGCTGGTGGGGGGGATGGGCAGAGGGAGAGGGAAAAGCTGGCTCCCCATGAACAGAGAACTCAACACAGGGCTCGATCCTGGGGTCCTGGGATCATGACCTGAGCTGAAGGCAGATGCTTACCCAACAGAGCCACCCAGGCACCCCAGGTATAATTCTTAAGGCAAATGGCATATGATAAGAAATGGTGTCAAGAAGGTTGATTTGCTTAAATTTTTATTTTATTCCTCTCCCTTCTCTCAAGAGAAATGGCCTTCTACAAATTCAACCCTGATTGATAGTGGCCTCAATATTTCTTCAGGTCATTGTAAGCATAAGGACAACCATACCATGGGTTGTGATTGCTTTCTGCTTTACTGCTTCATTCTTTACCTGCCTCTAGCATCACCATTCTACTGCTACTGGTAAATAGCAGTAAGAAGCTTAAATGTCACCATCCCCATAGCCATCCTGGTGCTTTCTGTCTAGCTGAGAATAATCCTAAATTGTTTCTGCGATGTTGAAATTTGGTAGTTAAAGGCAGCAGTTTGGGGTCAGAAAGACTTGGATTCCAAATCTTCACTACATACTACTTTATGAACTTGGATGCTTTCTAAACTCCAAGCCTCGGTTTTCTAATCTATCAACATATTCCCTACTTCCCAAAGTTTCTGTGAAAACTAAAATGTTTTAAAACCTAAAGAATAGTGTCAGATTCATGTTAGGAGCTTAGTAAATATAGATTTCCATGTCCAAGTATCTCTGGATACTTGGCCCTTAAGAGATGTATTGTGTTCACACAGTTGCTGTTTGCCTATTGCAGGCCCAATGCCTAGTAGGAAATTATGTCTCATGAGTCCTAGCTGAATATCCAAAACTTAAAGTTGCTTCTGAAGCAGTTTTTTGATCATTCATTTTATTGCCACCTAAACTCAAAAGTGTGCCAGCTTACTTAAACAACAAAGACTGCCAAATGTAAAAACCTTTCTTTTGGAAATATATTTTTGAAGACTCAATTTAATTTAAAAATTATTGATGATCCTCTTTATATCTGTCTACATTCTTTGGCATATCAGAGGGTTTGGCTGGCTGTATGCTCCACAGATGGGCTCTACTTTAAGAAAACCTAGTAAAGCAAAAAATCTGAATTTATAGAACATAATCAGTGTTACCTTGCCTCAGGGGTTTTCAGTGTGTGTGTGTGTGTGTATGTGTGTGTGTGTGTGCGTGCATATGCATGTGTGTGTGTGTAGCCTCAGGTATAAGATTACCCATTAGGGGTTTTGTAAAATGATATATATTCCCATATTTTCTTCTCCCCTTTTACTATCTATAAGTATTCTGGCAGTAAAGCATGTATTTCCTTAGGGAGCAGCATGAGCAGCTTAAAAATTCAAAAAATTACAGGTGACTCTGAAACAATCCTAATGTATTTGCTTTACCAAGGTTTGGTTTACAAAATTACTTGTCAATGATGCCACAGGGAAGGTACATATTGTAACTGCACTCATTGAGAAAATACAGCTAAATTTATAATGACTCATTTCACACTCTGGAAACCTATCTACTGCCTAATGTAAGGAATGTGTGGAAGTGTGATTGTCACTACAAGCTCTCCAAAGCATTCTCTCTTCTAGTCAGCATTTTGCTTCCTTCTGTCAAAGAAGAGTTGGATGTTGGAGAACAAGGGCAAGCATGAGGAAAGGAGTTTTCTACAAAAGGATTTGGGGTACTATATGGTTATTTTCACCCTCTACCTATTGTCCATCCATAAAGCATAGAAGGATGTTATGCTTTCACAAGGAGGTGACATTTAGGCTGAAACCCAAAGGAACATCAGATTGGGGCAAAAGGACAAGAACTGGCAGAGAGCAGGACTGGTAACTCCATCGTGATCACATGTCAGCTGTTATCCAGAGGCATAGAACCAATAAGAGGCATATGTAGATATGC